>NC_134313.1:916200-6122887 GCF_964195595.1 Calonectris borealis
GGCAGGACGCGGCACGGCATGGCAGGACGCGGCACCTTGGACTCCACGTGGTAGGCGACGTAGTGCGCGGTGCAGCGCAGCGGGATCTTGCGCACGGGCCACGGGGCGTCGTAGGAGAGGTAGGCGGGGAGGACGCTGATCCGCAGCTCCCCCTGCCCCGGCAGCCCCCCGTCAGGGCGGCCGGACCCCCCCAAATCCCCCCGGATCCCCCAAACCCCCCTTGAACACCCCCATCCCCCTTCGATCCCCCAAGCCCCTCCCCCCGACCCCCCAAATCCCCCTTCAAATCCCCCACATCCCCCTTGGAACCCCCCCAAAACCCCCTTGCACCCCCCCAACCCCCCTCAGACCCTCCCAAATCCCCCTTCGACCCCCCCAACCCCCCCAAGACCCCCCAAATCCCCCTTGGCCTCCTCCCAGACCCCCCCAGCCCCCCCAAAACCCCCTTGCACCCCCCAAAACCCCCTTGGACCCCCCTAAATCCCCCTTGGCCCCCTCCCAGCCCCCCCAAAACCCCCTTGCACCCCCCCAAAACCCCCTTGGACCCCCCCAAAACCCCCTTGGCCCCCCCCCAGCCCCCCCAAAACCCCCTTGCACCCCCCCAAAACCCCCTTGGACCCCCCTAAATCCCCCTTGGCCCCCCCCCCAGCCCGCCCAAAACCCCCTTGCACCCTCCCAAAACCCCCTTGGACCCCCCTAAATCCCCCTTGGCCCCCTCCCAGCCCCCCAAAACCCCCTTGCACCCCCCCAAAACCCCCTTGGACCCCCCTAAATCCCCCTTGGCCCCCCCCAGCCCACCCAAAACCCCCTTGCACCCTCCCAAAACCCCCTTGGACCCCCCCAAATCCCCCTTGGCCCCCCCTTGCACCCCCCCAAAACCCCCTTGCACCCCCCCAAAACCCCCTTGGACGCCCCAAAACCCCCTTGCACCCCCCCAAAACCCCCTTGGACCCCCCCAAAACCCCCTTGGACCCCCCCAAATCCCCCTTGGCCCCCCCCAGCCCCCCCAAAACCCCCTTGCACCCCCCCAAAACCCCCTTGGACGCCCCAAAACCCCCTTGCACCCCCCCAAAACCCCTTGGACCCCCCCAAATCCCCCTTGCACCCCCCCAAAACCCCCTTGCACCCCCCCAAAACCCCCTTGGACCCCCCCCAAATCCCCCTTGGCCCCCTTGCACCCCCAAAAACCCCCTTGCACCCCCCCAAAACCCCCTTGGACCCCCCCAAATCCCCCTTGGCCCCCTTGCACCCCCCCAAAACCCCCTTGCACCCCCCAAAACCCCCTTGGACGCCCCCAAATCCCCCTTGGACCCCCCCAAAACCCCCTTGCACCCCCCCAAAACCCCCTTGCACCCCCCCAGCCCCCCCAAATCCCGCCCCCCCCCCACCTGCCGGTTGAAGTAGAGGAAGCCCTTGGGGCAGTTGACGTTGTGGAAGGGGGCGAAGGAGTCGACGGTGCCGTCGATGCTCATGGGGTGCAGGCGCAGGGCCCCCCGCGAGGTCACCAGCAGCCAGTGGGGGGAGGGGCCGCAGATGAACACCTGGGGGGGGGAGGGGAGGACACCCCGTTACCCTCGGCGAGGCCGGGGGGGGGCTGGGGGGGGGTCCCGGTGCCCGGGGCGGCCGCGCTCACCCCCGCGTAGCCGTAGATGTCCTCGAAGTAGCGGAACCGGGCGACGCGGCCGCGGGGCCCCCCCGGCTCCTCGCCCCCCCCCGCGCTCTCCGGCTTCTTCTTGGAGGGTTTGGGCTTCTTCTCCCGAAAATTGATGTTGTGGGGGACCTGGGGGGGGGGGCAGGGCCGTGGGGGCGGGGGGGGCTGTGCCGCGGCGGCGCCGGGGCCGCGACAGAGCCCCCCCCCCCGCCCTGCCCCCCCCTCACCTTCTTGAAGCGGACTTTGAGGTTGCTCTGGCCCAGCTGGGAGTCGTGGGCGAAGGCTTCGTAGAGGAGCAGCTCCTGCTCCACGTGCACCTGCGCACCCCCGTCAGCGCCGCGCCCCGGCACCGCACCCCGGCACCCCCACCCCGGCACCCCCCACCCCGGCACCCCCCACCCCGGCACCACACCCCGGCACCCCCACCCCGGCGCCCCCCACCCCGGCGCCCCCCACCCCGGCACCGCACCCCGGCACCCCCACCCCGGCACCCCCCACCCCGGCACCCCCCACCCCGGCACCGCACCCCGGCGCCCCCCACCCCGGCGCCCCCCACCCCGGCACCCCCACCCCGGCGCCCCCCACCCCGGCGCCCCCCACCCCGGCGCCCCCCACCCCGGCACCGCACCCGGCACCCCCACCCCGGCGCCCCCCACCCCGGCGCCCCCCACCCCGGCACCGCACCCCGGCACCCCCACCCCGGCGCCCCCCACCCCGGCGCCCCCCACCCCGGCGCCCCCCACCCCGGCACCGCACCCCGGCACCGCACCCCGGCACCCCCACCCCGGCGCCCCCCACCCCGGCGCCCCCCACCCCGGCGCCGCACCCCGGCGCCGCACCCCGGCACCCCTCACCCCGGCGCCGCACCCCGGCGCCGCACCCCAGCACCCCCCACCCCAGCACCCCCCACCCCCCCATCCCTGCACCCCCCACCCTCGGCAGCGCCCAGCATCCCCCAACACCCCCCGCATCTCCCCCACCGCCACCGGCCCCCCCGGCCCCCCGCCATCCCTCCAGCACCCCCACATCTCCCGGCATCCCCAGCACCCCCTATCCCCCGGCATCCCCCACATTTCCCAGTGTTCTCCAACATCCCCAGTACCCCCAGTACCCCCAGTATCCCCAGCACCCCCCCAGCATTCCCCAGTACCCCCAGCACCCCCCCAGCATCCCCGGCATTCCCCAGTCCCCCCAGCGCCCCCCTGGCATTCCCCAGTCCCCCCAGTCCCCCAGCATTCCCCAGTCCTCCCAGCACCCCCAGTCCCCCCGGCCAGTCCCCCAGTCCCCCCTGGCATTCCCCAGTCCCCCCAGTCCCCCCAGCATTCCCCAGTCCTCCCAGCACCCCCAGTCCCCCCGGCCAGTCCCCCAGTCCCCCCTGGCATTCCCCAGTCCCCCCAGCGCCCCCAGCACTCCCCAGTCCCCCCAGCACCCCCCCGGCATTCCCCACTCCCCCCAGTCCCCCCAGCATCCCCAGCATTTCCCAGTCCCCCCAGCACCCCCCTGGCATTCCCCAGTCCCCCCAGCCAGCCCCCCCAGCCCCCCCAGTCCTCCCAGCACCCCCAGTCCCCCTGGGCAGCCCCCCCAGCATTCCCCAGTCCCCCCAGCCCCCCGGCATTCCCCAGCCCCCCCAGCCCCCCCAGTCCCCCCGGCCGGCCCCCCCGCCCCCCCAGCCCCTCACCAGCAGGTAGGGCCGGCTCTGGCGGTTGCCCAGGGCCACCAGCAGCACCTCCCGGACCAGCGGCAGCTCCCCCTGCCGCGTCGCCTCCTCCCGCCGGCCCTCGCCCGGGGCGGGCGCCTGCCCGAAGGAGCTGTCGACCAGCACCCGCTGCCCCACCGGGAAGTTCTTCACCAGGAACACCAGGCGCCACTCCGGCAGCTGGTAGATCTGCGGCACGGCACGGCGCGGCACGGCTCGGCACGGCGTGGCACAGTGTGGCACAGCGTGGCATGGCACAGTGTGGCACGGCGCGGCGTGGCACGGCACGGCACGGCGTGGCACAGTATGGCATAGCACGGCACAGCACAGTACAGTACAGTGTGGCACGGCACAGTGTGGCACGGCACGGCGTGGCACGGCACGGCACAGCATGGCACAGCACAGCATGGCATGGCACAGCATGGCACAGCACGGTACGATGTGGCACGGCACGGCACTGTGTTGCACGGCACAGTGTGGCATGGTGTGGCACAGCACGGCACGGCGTGGCATGGTGTGGCATGGCACAGTGCAGCATGGCACGGCACCGTGTGGCACGGTGCAGCATGGCACAGTGCAGCATGGCACAGCACGGTGTGGCACAGTGCAGCATGGCACGGCATGGTGTGGCATGGCACGGTGCAGCATGGCACGGCACGGCATGGTGCAGCATGGCACGGCATGGCACAGCACGGCACAGTGTGGCATGGCATGGTGCAGCATAGCACGGCATGGCACGGCACAGTGTGGCATGGCACGGTGGGGCACGGTGCAGCACGGCACGGCACGGTGTGGCACGGTGTGGCATGGCACAGTGCGGCATGGCATGGCATGGTGTGGCACAGCACGGCGTGGCACAGCATGGCACGGCACGGCACAGCATGGCACGGTGCAGCACAGCACGGCACGGTGTGGCACGGTGTGGCACGGCATGGCACAGCACAGTATGTTGTGGCACAGCACGGCACAGTGTGGCACGGCACGATGTGGCATAGCACGGCACCGTGTGGCACGGCACAGCACAGTGTGGCTCAGCACGGCATGGCATGGCACAGTGTGGCACGGCGTGGCACAGCACAGCATGGCACAGCACGGCACAGCACGGCACGGTGTGGCACGGCACAGCACAGCACAGTGTGGTGTGGCACGGCACGGCACTGTGTGGCACGGCACAGCACAGCATGGCGTGGGCACGGCACGGCACGGCACGGTGTGGCATGGCACAGTGCGGCATGGCATGGCACGGCACAGCATGGCACGGTGCGGCACGGCACGGTGTGGCATGGCACAGTGCAGCATGGCATGGCATGGTGTGGCACAGCACGGCGTGGCACAGCACGGCATGGCACGGTACGGCACGGCACGGCGCGTACAGCCAGAGGCGGCGGGCGGGCACCACCACCGCCCCCCCCCACCCTCCCACGGGGTCCCCTCGCCCCTCCCTGCTCCCCCCCCCCCCCCCCCCGCCCCGGGATCTCACCTCCATGGCGCCGTTTTCCCGTACCAGTACGCACCAATGGGTGGGTTCTGGTTTATACTGGTGGGGATCCCGATCGGAGGCGGGGAGGCTGCTGCGGCGCGGTTCCTCCTTCACCGGGCTGAAGAGAGCCCCCGAATCCCCGTAGAGCATCTCCTCCTCGTCGTCCACCGTCTCGCTGCGCCCGCCCGGCGGGGAAACGCCGAGCGTCACCGCCGCCCCCCCCCCCCACCTCGGGGTGGGGGTGGGTGACAGCCCCGTCCCCCCCACCCCCCCCCCACCTGATGTCCTGGATGAGGGTCTCGGCCTCCGAGTGGGTGCGGAGGGCGAGCTCGTCGCGGGCGCCAGCCGCCCGGCTCTCGGTGGTGAACATCCCGCTGACGTCGCGGTAGAGGCAGAGCGCGATCACCTTGGATTGCTGGGGACGCGGCGGGGACACCGAGCTGCCGCGGCGCCGCCGGCCGCGCCGTGACACCCCCAACCCCCCCCTCACCCCTGGTTTTGGGGGCTCACGTGGTGCAGTTGGGGTTTCTGGAGGGTGAGGCGGTGGGTGCGGCCCCCGTAGGTGTCGCTCTTGAGGACGAACATGGTGACCTGCCCCTCGGCGCTCAGGATCACCACGAAGGGGTCGGCGACGGCGCAGTGCACGATGGGCGAGCCCAAATCCACCGGGATGAAGTGGAGCTGGTTGACTGCGACCGGGAAAAGGTGGGATCAGGAGGGGAAAAAATCTTCCCCCGTAGCACCCAAGGGTGCCCCTCTCCGCCGGCACCCACCTCCCTCCAGCAGCCGGATGCCCAGCGGCGACACCTGGACGATGTAACGGTTCTCGCCGATGTTGCCGGCGAAGACGGTGGGACCCTGGGTGGCGAAGCCGCTGGTGTCCAGCTCCATGATCTCCTGCCCCGTCTGCAGGATCTGGGAATGGGGGGTGGGAAACGACACCCGGAGATGGGACCCGGCACCCGCCGCCGCGGCACCGCGGCGCCAGGATCGCCCCCCCCCGCCCTCACCGCCGCCGCACCATGGTGGAGTCCTCGCGGCTGAGGATGAGGAAGCCGTGCCTCTTCCCGTCCTCCTCGGCGGGGTCGGGGGCAGCCGGTTCCTTCTCGGCGTTTTCCCCCGCCGCGGTTTCATCCGGCTGGAAGGAGAAGCCGCCGGTGAGCGTCGCCGCGCCGGGAAGGGGGTGGGGACGTCCCCCAGGGTTGGGGGGTGGCGGGGGTGGGGACAGCGACCTCCTCCTTCTTCTGGGGCGCGATGACGGTCCACATGTCGTAGCAGCCCGGCAGCTCGAAGGTGGTCACCACCTGCGGCCGGATGCTCTTCTGCGCCGGGAGGGGGCAGGGGTGAGGGTGGGCGGGCGCCGTGGGGCGGCCCCACACCCGCCGTGGGGCAGAACCTCACCTGCCGTGGGGCAGAACCTCACCCGCCGTGGGGCGGCCCCACACCCGCCGTGGGGCAGAACCTCACCCGCCGTGGGGCAGACCCTCACCAGCAGACCCACACCCGCCGTGGGGCAGACCCTCACCCGCCGTGGGGCAGCTCCGCACCAGCAGACCCCCACCCGCTGTGGGGCAGACCCTCACCAGCAGACCCACACCCGCCGTGGGGCAGACCCCCACCCGCTGTGGGGCAGACCCTCACCCGCCGTGGGGCAGCTCCGCACCAGCAGACCCCCACCCGTGGTGGGGCAGACCCTCACCAGCAGACCCACACCCGCCGTGGGGCAGCTCCGCACCCGCCGTGGGGCAGAACCTCACCCGCCATGGGGCAGAACCTCACCAGCAGACCCACACCCACTGTGGGGCAGCCCCCCACCCGCCATGGGGCAGACCCACACTCGCCGTGGGGCAGCCCCCCACCCGCCGTGGGGCGGCCCCCCACCCGCCGTGGGGTGGCCCCCCACCCGCCGTGGGGTGGCCCCACACCAGCAGACCCCCACCCGCTGTGGGGCGGCCCCCCACTCGCCGTGGGGCAGACCCACACCTGCCGTGGGGCAGACCCACACTTGCCGTGGGGCAGACCCACACCCGCTGTGGGGCAGACCCACACTTGCCGTGGGGCAGACCCTCACCAGCAGACCCCCACCCGCCGTGGGGCGGCCCCCCACCCGCCATGGGGCAGCCCCCCACCCGCCGTGGGGCGGCCCCGGGGGGCTGTGGCTGGGGGGGTACAGGCAGCGCCCGGCGCTCCGGGGACAGCCCTGGTTCTGCCCAGGCTCTGCTCTGGCACCGGTATCTGACCTGCCGGCCACGCTCCCCACCGGGACAGGCCTTGGCACGGTGCGGGGGGGCGGGGGGGGAAGAGGGGGTGCGGGGGGGGTGGGGGGGCACGGGGGGGCCCCGGCGGCGCGGCCGGACCTGCAGGACGGAGAGGGCCCCGTTCTTGCCGTAGCCGGAGCAGAGGACGATCTCCAGGTCCGGCTCCGGGCTGCTCTGGAACTGGGAGGAGGAGAAACGGCCGCTGGCACCCGGGGGGCTGCAGGCAGGAGCGGGCAGGGGCAGGCAGGGCACGGGGGGCTGCAGGCAGGGGCAGGCAGGGCACAGGGGCTGCAGGCAGGGGCAGGCAGGGCACAGGGGGCTGCAGGCAGGGGCAAGCAGGGGCAGGCAGGGCACGGGGGGCTGCAGGCAGGGGCAGGCAGGGCATAGGGGCTGCAGGCAGGAGCAGGCAGGGGCAGGCAGGGCACGGGGGCTGCAGGCAGGGGCAGGCAGGGGCAGGCAGGGCATAGGGGCTGCAGGCAGGAGCGGGCAGGGGCAGGCAGGGCACGGGGGCTGCAGGCAGGGGCAGGCAGGGCGTAGGGGCTGCAGGCAGGAGTGGGCAGGGGCAGGCAAGGCACAGGGGGCTGCAGGCAGGGGTGGGCAGGGGCAGGCAAGGCACAGGGGGCTGCAGGCAGGGGTGGGCAGGGGCAAGGGCTGCAGGCAGGGGCGGGCAGGGGTGGGCAGGGCACAGGGGGCTGCAGGCAGGGGCGGGCAGGGGCGGGCAGGGTGAGGGGCTGCAGACAGGGGCGGGCAGGGGCAAGGGCTGCAGGCAGGGGCACGCAGGGGTGGGCAGGGCACAGGGGGCTGCAGGCAGGGGTGGGCAGGGGCATGCAGGGGCAGGCAGTGGTGGGGGCTGCAGGCAGAGGCAGGCAGGATAGGCAGGGGCACGCAGGGTCGGGGGCTGCAGGCAGGGGCGGGCAGGGGCAGGGGCAGGCAGGGGCAAGGGCTGCAGGCAGGGGCGGGCAGGGGTGGGCAGGGCACAGGGGGCTGCAGGCAGGAGCGGGCAGGGGCATGCAGGGGCAAGCAGTGGTGGGGGCTGCAGGCAGAGGCAGGCAGGATAGGCAGGGGCACGCAGGGTCGGGGGCTGCAGGCAGGGGCGGGCAGGGGCAGGGGCAGGCAAGGGCAGGCAGGATGGGCAGGGGCAGGCAGGATGGTCAGGGGCTGCAGGCAGGGGCGGGCAGGGGTGGGCAGGGCACAGGGGGCTGCAGGCAGGGGCAGACAGGGGCACGCAGGGTCGGGGGCTGCAGGCAGGGGCAGGGGCAGGCAGGGGCAGGCAGGGCAGGGGCTGCCGTCCTTGCCCGCGCTCACCTCCTCGGAGAGGAAGGCCGGCTCGCCCATGGCGGCGTTGGCGCAGGGCCCGATGTTGAGGATGCTGTCGCAGACCTGGAGGGGCCGAAGGGAGGCGGGGCCGGGGGGTGACACGGGGAGGGGACACGGGGAGGGGACACGGGGAGGGGACACAGGGGGCCCCCAGCCCCCCAGGGGGTCCCCCACCCCCCCCCGGGTACCTCGAAGGAGTAGGTGGCGAGCTGGGTGCCCGACTGCGCCTCGCTGCCGTACACCTCGATCTCGTCCACCTCGTCCTGCGGCGCCGACTTCCCTCCTGCACGGGGAGACCGCGTCACCCCGCCACCGCGTCACCCCCCTGCCACCTCCCCCGTCACCGCGTCACCCCGTCACTGCGTCACCATGTCACCCCGTCACCCCGTCACTGTGTCACCCCGTCACCCCCCGCCACCTCCCCTGTCACCACGTCACCCCCCTGCCACCTCCCCCGTCACTGCGTCACCCCGTCACCGCATCACCCACTGTCACCGTGTCACCCCATCATCCCGTCACCATGTCACCCCATCACCGCGTCACCCCGTCACCCCATCACCCACTGTCACCGTGTCACCCCATCATCCCCTGTCACCGCGTCACCCCGTCACTGTGTCACCCCCTGTCACCGTGTCACCCCATCATCCCCTGTCACCGCGTCACCCCGTCACTGTGTCACCCCCTGTCACCGTGTCACCCCATCATCCCCTGTCACCGCGTCACCCCGTCACTGTGTCACCCCCTGTCACCGCGTCACCCCCCTGCCACCTCCCCTGTCACCGCGTCACCCCGTCACCTCCCCCATCACCCCATCACCCCGTCGGTCACCGTGTCACCCCCTGCCACCTCCCCCATCACTGCATCACCCCCTGTCACCCCGTCACCCCCTGTCACCGTGTCACCCCATTACCCCTTGTCACCGCGTCACCCCCCCGACACCTCCCCCGTCACCGCATCATCCCCCACCATCGCCACGTCACCCCCATCTGTCACCGCATCGTCCCCCCGTCACCGTGCCACCCCCGCCACCATCACATCAGCCCCTGTCGCTGCGTCACCCCCCGCTGTCACCGCGTCACCCCGTCACCGTGTCAGCCCCCTGCGTCCCCCCCGTCACCGCGTCACCTCCCCGCCTGTCACCGTGTTGTCACGTCACCCTCCCTGCCACCGCATCACCCCTCCCGTCACCGCGTCACCCCCCATCGCCGCGTCACCCCCCCGTCGCCCCCCACCATCACCGCGTCCCCCCCCGGGTGACGCCGGGCCCCCGCGTCCCCGCGACGCCCCGGCGCTGGCACCCACCTGCCCAGGGCCCCGAGGGCTCCGACCGCTTCTTCTTCACGGGGGGCTCCTCCTGGGGGGGACCCGGGGTGGGGTCGGGGGTCCCGGGGTGGGGGTTGGGGGACCCGGGGGGGATCCACAGTGGGGGTTGGGGGTCCCAGGGTGGGGGTTGAGGACCCGGGGTGGGTGTTGGGGGACATGGGGTGGGGGTCGGGGGACCCGGGGAGGGGGTTGGGGGACCCGGGGGGGATCCACAGTGGGGGTTGGGGGTCCCGGGGTGGGGGTCGAGGACCCGGGGTGGGGGCCGGGGGACATGGGGTGGGGGTCGGGGGTCCCGGGGTGGGGGTCGGGGGACCCGGGGTGGGGGTCGGGGGACCCGGGGGGGATCCACAGTGGGGGTTGGGGGTCCCGGGGTGGGGGTCGGAGGACATGGGGTGGGGGTCGGGGGACCCGCGGGGGAATCCACAGTGGGGGTCAGGGGACCCGGGGTGGGGGTCGGGGGACAGGGGGAGGGGGTCGAGGACCCGCGATGGGGTCGGGGGTCCTGGGGTGGGGGTCGGGGGTCCCGGGGTGGGGGTCGGGGGACCCGGGGAGGGGGTCGAGGACCCGGGGAGGGGGTCGGGGGACCCGGGGGGGATCCACAGTGGGGGTTGGGGGTCCCGGGGTGGGGGTCGAGGACCCGGGGTGGGTGTTGGGGGACATGGGGAGGGGGTCGGGGGTCCCGGGGTGGGGGTCGAGGACCCGGGGTGGGGGTCGGGGGACATGGGGAGGGGGTCGGGGGTCCCGGGGTGGGGGTCGGGGGACATGGGGAGGGGGTCGAGGACCCGGGGTGGGGGTCGGGGGACATGGGGTGGAGATCCACAGTGGGGGTTGGGGGGCCCGGGGTGGGGGTGGGGGGCCCTGGGTTTCGGGGTCCCGGGGACCTGGGATGGGGGTTTGGGGTCCTGGGGTGGGGTTGAGGGACCCAGGGTGGGGGTCGGGGGACCTGGGATGGGGGTTGGGGGGACCTGGGTTTTGAGGTCCCCAGTTTTGGGGACCCGGGATAGGGGTGGGGGGCCCTGGCTTTTGGGGTCCCGGGTTTTGGGGTCCCAGGGTGGGGGGGACTCAGGGTGGGGGTTGGGGACACGGGACAGGGGTTGGGGGACCTGGGTGGGGGGCCCTGGCTTTTGGGGTCCCGGGTTTTAGGGTCCAGGGGTGGGGGGGACATGGGGCGGGGGTCGGGGACCTGGGATCGGGGTTGGGGGACCCGGGTGGGGGTGGGGGTCCCTGGCTTTTGGGGTCCTTTTGGGACCCCGGGGTGGGGGGGACTCAGGGTGGGGGTCGGGGACATGGGATGGGGGTTGAGGGACCTGGGATGGGGGTGGGGGGCCCTGGCTTTTGGGGTCCTGGGTTTTGGGGTCCCAGGGTGGGGGTGGGGGGGACCCGGGGTGGGGGTCGGGGACATGGGACGGGGGTCAAGGTCCTGGGATGGGGGTTGGGGGACCCGGGTGGGGGTGGGGGGCCCTGGCTTTTGGGGTCCTTTTGGGACCCGGGGGTGGGGGGGGGGGGGGACTCAGGGTGGGGGTGGGGGACATGGGATGAGGGTCGGGGTCCTGGGATGGGGGTTGGGGGACCTGGGTGGGGGTGGGGGGCCCTGGCTTTTGGGGTCCTTTTGGGACCCCGGGGTGGAGGTGGGGGTGGGGGACATGGGATGGGGGTTGGGGGACCTGGGTGGGGGTGGGGGGCCCTGGCTTTTGGGGTCCTTTTGGGACCCGGGGGTGGGGGACATGGGACGGGGGTCAAGGTCCTGGGATGAGGGTTGGGGGACCCGGGTGGGGGTGGGGGGCCCTGGCTTTTGGGGTCCTTTTGGGACCCCGGGGTGGGGGTGGGGGGGGACTCAGGGTGGGGGTTGGGGACATGGGATGAGGGTCGGGGTCCTGGGATGGGGGTTGAGGGACCTGGGTGGGGGTGGGGGGCCCTGGCTTTTGGGGTCCTGGGTTTTGGGATCCCAGGGTGGGGGTGGGGGGGACCCGGGGTGGGGGTAGGGGACATGGGACGGGGATCAAGGTCCTGGGATGGGGGTTGGGGGACCTGGGTGGGGGTGGGGGGCCCTGGCTTTTGGGGTCCTTTTGGGACCCCGGGGTGGGGGTGGGGGACATGGGATTGGGGTCAAAGTCCTGGGATGGGGGTTGGGGGACCCGGGTGGGGGTGGGGGACCCTGGCTTTTGGGGTCCTTTTGGGACCCCGGGGTGGGGGTGGGGGGGACTCAGGACTCAGGGTGGGGGTCGGGGACATGGGATGGGGGTTGAGGGACCTGGGTGGGGGTGGGGGACCCTGGCTTTTGGGGTCCTTTTGGGACGCGGGGGTGGGGTCCCCGGGGTGGGGGTGGGGTCCCCGGGGTGGAGGTGGGGCCCCCCCGTGGCCTCACCTGCCTGTCGGCCGCCTCCCTGCCCCCGCCGGCCGGGGCCTCCTGCAGCTTCTCGGTGTATTTGAGCAGCAGGGAGTTCCCCAGGCGCGACCCCAGGAACAGGTACCCCGGCTCCAGCGTCACCATCTGCGGGGGGAGGCGGGGGTGACGGGGGGGACCCCTCCAAGGCGCGGGGTGGGGTGGGGGGGGGTCCCCACGGCCCCGGGGCTCACGCAGGTGGTGAGGACGCTGGCGGCTGCCTTGTCGAAGTGGAAGGAGCGGACGCTGCGCATCCCGTCCGTGATCAGCGTCAGGACGTAGCTGGGGACAGAGGGGACACGGGGGGGACGCTGGCACCCGCGGCCCCCCCAGGGCCCCCCCAGGCCCCCCAGGCCCCCCAGGGCCCCCCCAGGGCCCCCCCAGGCTTACATCTCCCCTCCTTTCAGCGAGATGACCATCTTGTCGTAGGAGATGAAGGTGGCCTGGGCGCAGTCCAGCGTCACCTTCACCCCGTCCTGCACGCCTGGGGGAGAGGGCGGTGAGAGCCCCCACAGCCCCGAACCGGGGGGGGCAGGAGGGGGAGGGAGAAGAGGAGGAGGAGGAGGAGGAGGAGGAGGAAGAAGAGGAGGAGGAGGAGAACGAAGAGGAGAACAAGAAGGAAAACGAGGAGGAGAATGAGCAGGACAAGGAAAAAGAGGAGGAAAAGAGGAGAAGACGGACAAGGACGAGGGGTTTGAGGATGAGGAGGATGAAGAGAAAGAGAACGAGGAAGAAAAGAAGAATGATGAGGAAAAAAGAATAAGAAGGACAATAAGAAGGACGACAACAAGAAGAAGCACAAGGACGAGGAGGAGAACAAGGATTAGGAGGAGGACAAGGATAGGAGGAGGACAAGGACGAGGACGAGGAGGAGAACGAGGAGGAGGAGGAGGACGAGGAGGAGAACGAGGAGGAGGACGAGGAGGAGGACGAGGAGGAGGACGAGGAGGAGGACGAGGAGGAGGACGAGGAGGAGGACGAGGAGGAGGACGAGGAGGAGGACGAGGAGGAGGACGAGGATAGGAGGAGGACAAGGATGAGGAGGAGGACAAGGGTGAGGAGGAGGACAAGGATGAGGAGGAGGACAAGGATGAGGAGGAGGACAAGGATGAGGAGGAGGACAAGGATGACGATGACGATGAGAAGGAGGATAAGGAGAACGACAATCAGAAAGAGAACGAGGATGAAGAACAAAAGGATAAAAAAGAGAATGAGGATGAAGAGAATGAGGATGAAGACGATGAGGATGAAGACGATGAGGATGAAGACGATGAGGATCAAGACGATGAGGATCAAGACGATGAGGATCAAGACGATGAGGATCAAGACGATGAGGATCAAGACGATGAGGATCAAGAGGAGAACGAGCAGGAAGACAACAAGAAAGAGACGAAAGATGAGCAGCACGAGAAGCAGGATGAGGAGGAGCAGGACAAGGGCAACGAAGAGGAGGGGGAGGAGGAGGAGGAGGAAGAGAATGAGCACGAAGAGGATGAGAAGAAGGAGAATGACAAGCAGAAAGAGAACAAGAAGGAGAACAAAGAGCGTGAAGAGGAGGAGGATGAGGATGAAGAGGAGGAGAACGACGAGGACGACAAGGATGAAAAGGAGGAGGATGAGGAGGAAGAGTACGAGGAGGAGAACAAGGATGAACAAAATGAGGAGGAAAAGGAGGACGAGCAGGAGGAGAACGAGAAAGAGAAGGATGAGGAGCACGAGAAGCAGGATGAGGAGGAGCAGGACAAGGAGAACGAGGAGAAGGGGGATGAGGAGGACAAAGAGAATGAGAAGGGGGATGAGGAGGAGAACAAGAACAAGGAGGAGGATGAGGAGAATGAAGAGGAGGAGAACGAGGATGAAAAGGAGCAGAATGAGAAGAACGAAGAGGAGGAGAACAAGGAGAACGAGGACGAGGAGGATGAGGAGGAGGAGGACAAGGAGCAGGAGAAGGAGAAGGAGGAGGAGGACGAGGAGAATGAGGACAAGGACGAGGAGGATGAGGACAAGGAGGAGGAGGAGAACAAGGACGAGGAGGAGGAGGAGGACAAGGACGAGGAGGACGAGGAGAACAAGGACGAGGAGGACAAGGACAAGAACAAGGACGAGGAGGATGGGGAGGAGGAGGAGGACGAGGAGGACGAGGAGGAGGGCGAGGAGGAGGGCGAGGAGGAGGGCGAGGAGGAGGGCGAGGAGGAGGGCGAGGAGGACAAGGACGAGGAGGACAAGGACGAGGAGGACAAGGACGAGGAGGACAAGGACGAGGAGGACAAGGACGAGGAGGAGGACGCCGATGGCGGCCCTTACGCAGGGGGAAGACGGTGGTGCCGTTGGTGAGGCTGTTGAGGGCCACCCCGTAGGGCGGGACGCTCTGGTTGAGGTACAGCAGCGAGTTGACGGCGAAGATCACCACCCCCCCTGCCACCAGAGAGACCGAGAGAACCCCGTCACCGCCCACGTCACTGTCACCGCCCCGCCGCCGCCGCCGCGCCGGCGCTCACCGATGGGCTTGGGGACGGGCAGCGCCTGGGTGCAGTCGAAGGGGAGGTTGCTGAGGGACCAGATGACGGGGTGGACCTTCTGCATGATGTTGAGGGAGATGGCCACGATGCTGCAGGTGTCCTGGCGCACCGCCACGCGCCTGCGCGGGGAAGGGGGGGGAGACACCGCGTCACGGCCCCCGCCGCCGCCACCAACCGCGACCGCGACGGGGCGGAACCTCACCCCGGCCAGGTCTGGTTGGGTTCGAAGAGGATGAGGAGGGTGGGCTCGTAGTAGCCGTAGAGGAACTGCATGTCGATGATGTTGAGGAGCTTCTCGTCCAGCTCCCGCACGTCGATGATGTAGCTGGGCAAGAAGCTGGACTTCTGCCTGCCGGGGGAGGGGGGAAACGGCTCAGGAGACCCCTCCCCAGCACCCATGGGTGGGGGTGTCTCAGCGAGGCGGGGGGCTCACCCCTCTCCCACCAGCCCCTCGTGCTCGTCGGTCAGGGTGTCGCGGCGGAAGGGCAGGACCACCAGGCGGGTGCCGTAGATCAACATGACGGCGCAGCGCCCGTCGGGGTCCACCCGCACCCGGGGGATGTGGACGTTCTGCACGAAGCCGTCCTGCCGCCGACGCGGGGAAGAAGAGATTTTTAGGGGGACACCCCCCACCCCCCCACACCCTTCCACGGGAGAGGAACCCCCCAGAATCCCTCTCCCGGTCTCGGGGCCCACCCTCAGCTCCGGCTCTTCGAAGTAGTGGAGGGAGAGCGTCTTCAGGTCGTGGGTGCCGGGGTCGTACTCCACCACCGAGAGCTGCAAGGGGAGGCGGGGGGTGATGGGCGGGAGCCCCCCCCAAAAGCCAACCCTCCCTCGGGGGGGGTTTTGGGGTCCCCCCGCCCACCTTGGCGTCCTTGAAGCTGAGGAGGAGGGCGTCCCGCTTGGCCCCCGCCAGCTGCACGCTGGCCATGGACATGACGTTGCCGAAGAAGGCGAAGGAGGCCACCAGCTCCAGCTTCTCCTTGTGCCCTTTGCCTTCTGCGGGCGGGGCAGGGTGGGGCAGGGCGGGGCAGGGCGGGGCGGGGCTGCCCAGCCCCACCCGGAGACCCTCGGGGGGGGGGGGAGGGGGGGTCGTCGCCCTCCCTTGGCCCCCCCCAACCCCAGCTCGCTGGCACCCTCCAACATCGACCCCATGGAGTGGGAACTCCCTGCCCGTCCCTGCCTGTCCCTGCCCGTCCCTCCTCCCTGCCCGTCCCTGCCTGTCCCTGCCCGTCCCTCCTCCCTGCCTGTCCCTGCCCATCCCTCGTCCCTGCCTGTCCCCCGTCCCTGCCTGTCTCTGCCCATCCCTCATCCCTGCCCGTCCCTGCCCGTCCCTCCTCCCTGCCCGTCCCTGCCTGTCCCCCGTCCCTGCCTGTCTCTGCCCATCCCTCCTCCCTGCCCATCCCTGCCCGTCCCTCCTCTCTGCCCGTTCCTCCTCCCTGCCCATCCCTGCCCGTCCCTGCCCATCCCTCATCCCTGCCCATCCCTGCCCGTCCCTCATCCCTGCCCGTCCCTGCCTGTCCCTCCTCCCTGCCCGTCCCTCGTCCCTGCCCGTTCCTCCTCCCTGCCCACCCCTGCCCATCCCTCGTCCCTGCCGGTTCCTCCTCCCTGCCCGTCCCTCCTCCCTGCCCATCCCTGCCCATCCCTCATCCCTGCCCATCCCTGCCCGTCCCTCGTCCCTGCCCGTCCCTCGTCCCTGCCCGTCCCTGCCCGTCCCTGCCCATCCCTCGTCCCTGCCTGTTCCTCCTGCCTGCCCGTCCCTGCCTGTCCCTGCCTGTCCCTCGTCCCTGCCCGTCCCTCGTCCCTGCCTGTTCCTCCTCCCTGCCCATCCCTGCCCATCCCTCCTCCCTGCCCGTCCCTGCCTGTCCCTCCTCCCTGCCCGTTCCTCCTCCCTGCCCGTCCCTGCCCATCCCTCGTCCCTGCCCGTCCCTCGTCCCTGCCCGTCCCTGCCCGTCCCTCATCCCTGCCCGTCCCTGCCCATCCCTGCCCGTCCCTCGTCCCTGCCCATCCCTGCCCATTCCTCCTCCCTGCCCGTCCCTGCCCGTCCCTGCCCCCCCGGGCTCATCTCCTGGGGGGGCTCAGTCCCCAAACCAAGATCTCCCACCCCCCCACCTCATCTCCTGGGGGGCACAGGGACCCCCCCCAAACCCTAAAATCAGGGGCGGGACACCCCCAAAAAACCCTGGAGAGGGGCGTCACCCTTAAAAAAGCCTTGGGGGGCCCCAAAAAATCTTTGGGGGGCCCCCAAAAAGTCTTGGGGGGGGGGTCACCCCCCAAAAAAACTGGCGGGGGGTCACCTACCCGTGTTCCGGTCTCCTTTAGCAGCCGTCTGCGGGGGAAAAGGGGGAGAAACGTCAGCCCCCCGATATAGGAAACCCCCCCAATTTTTTTTGGGGGGGGTCCCCAGGTTTTGGGGGGGGTGGTTTTTTTTTTAACCTCGCAGTCGTGGTTGAGGCGATAGACGTAGAGCTGGGAGGTGCCGGCCACCACCAGGTTCCGCTCGGCGTTGGAGAAGAAGTTGCAGAACATGGAGAACTCCAGCCCCGTGGGGGGGTGGGCTTGTTTGTAGACGGCGTACATCCCCCCCTCCTGGGTTTTGGGGGGGTCCTCACGTACCCCACCACCCCCCCCCACTCCAAAAAAAAAAAATCAAACACCTAGGAAGCAAAAGCAGGGATCTCTTGGGGTGCCGGGCCCCCCCCCCCCCTGCGGGGGGGGGCCCGGCACCCCAAGAGGTCCCTGCTTTTGCGGAGGTTCTGCACCCCCCGATTGCTCAGCGCCCCCCAAAACCCATCTCCCCCCACCCCCAAAATCCCCCCACGGGGCTCCCCATCCCCCCAGGGGTCCCCCATCTCCCCCCCAGGGGTCCCCCACGCCCCCTATCTCACCCCACGGGCCCCCCCCTAAATCCCCATGCCCCCCCCCCCCCCGACGATCCCAAAAGCCCCCCACGGGGCTCCCCATCCCCCCAGGGGTCCCCCATCTCCCCCCTCCTCGGGCCCCCCACAACCCCATGGGCCCCCCACGCCCCACGCACCCCCCCCACGACCCCAAAAGCCCCCCACAACCCCACGGGCCCCCCCACGCCACTCATCTTCCCCCAGGGCCCCCCATCTCGCCCCCAAGAGCCCCCCACAACCCCACAGCCCCCCCCCCCCAACCCCCATCTCCCCCCCCACGGGCCCCCTCACCCCCCCCACGGGCCCCTCATCTCCCCCACAGCCCCCCCCCGCCCCCATCTCCCCCCCACGCCCCCCCACGCCCCCACGGGCCCCTCATCTCCCCCACAGCCCCCCCCCCGCCCCCATCTCACCCCACGGGCCCCTCCTAAAACCCCACGCACCCCCCCCACGACCCCAAAAGCCCCCCAAGAGCCCCCCCCAACCCCCATCTCCCCCCCACGGGCCCCCCTCACCCCCCACGGACCCCCCATCTCCCCCCCACCCCCACGCCCATCCCCCCCCCTCACCGCCGCGCTCCGCACGCGGCCCCGGAAGCTCCGCCTGGCACCGGCGGCCGCCAGCGAGAGACCGGAAGTGCGCGATAGAGCGGCGCCGCCGCGGGCCGCTCTGCGCCGCCACCAGCGAGAGGGGGCGGGGTCCTCCAGCGCCCCGCCCCCTCCCCCCCCCCACCCGCCCGCGGCGGGGCTCGAACCCGGGGCCCCCGCGCCACCGCCCCCCGCCCCTCCCGCCTGCGCCACCGCCCCCGCCCCCGGCCCCGCCCACCGCGGGGGGGGGGTGCCCGGACAGCGGGGACCCTGGGGGGGGGGGGGGGGGGGCTCGGGCTGCCCCTCCTATAGGGGCCGAGCCTATAGGGGCCCTGCACCGCCCCTGGGCTGCACCCTATAGGGGCCCTGCACCCTATAGCGGTCCCGTATGTTACCCAGGGGCTGCACCCTATAGGGATCCTGCACCCTATAGTAGTCCTGTATGTACCCACGGGCTGCACTCTATAGGAGCCCTGCATCCTATAGGAGCCCTGCACCCTACAGCGATCCTATATGTTACCCAGGGGCTGCAACCCACAGAGGCCCTGCACCCTATAGGAGCCCTATATCCTATAGTAGTCCTGTACGTTACCCAAGGGCTGCACCCCACAGGAGCCTTGCACCCTATAGTGGTCCTGTATGTTACCCAGGGGTTGCACCCTATAGGAGCCCTGCACCCCATAGGAGCCCTGTACGTTACCCAAGGGCTGCACCCCATAGGGGCCTTGCACCCTATAGCGGTCCCGTATGTTACCCAGGGGCTGCACCCTATAGGAGCCCTGCACCCTTTAGGGGGCCCTGCACCCTATAGGGGTCCTATATGTCACCCACAGGCTGCACCCTATAGGGGCCCTGCATCCTATAGGGGTCCTATATGTCACCCACAGGCTGCACCCTATAGGGGCCCTGCACCCTATAGGGGTCCTATATATTACCCAGGGGCTGCACCCCATGGGGGCCCTGCACCCTATAGCGGTCCCGTATGTTACCCAGGGGCTGCACCCTATAGGAGCCCTGCACCCTTTAGGGGGCCCTGCACCCTTTAGGGGTCCTATATGTCACCCACAGGCTGCACCCTATAGGGGCCCTGCATCCTATAGGGGTCCTATATGTCACCCACAGGCTGCACCCTATAGGGATCCTGTACCCTATAGTGGTCCTGTATGTCACCCACAGGCTACACCCTATAGGGGCCCTGCACCCTATAGTGGTCCTATATATCACCCAGGAGCTGCACCCTATAGGGGCCCTGCACCCTATAGCAGTCCCATATGTTACGCAGAGGCTGCGCCCTATAGGAGCCCTGCACCCTATAGGGGGCCCTGCACCCTATAGGGGTCCTATATGTCACTCACAGGCTGCACCCTATAGGGGCCCTGCACCCTATAGGGGTCCTATATGTCACCCAGGGGCTGCACCCTATAGGAGCCCTGCACCCCATAGGAGCCCTGTACCCTATAGTGGTCCTATATGTTACCCAGGAGCTGCACCCTATAGGAGCCCTGCACCCTATAGGGGGCCCTGCACCCTATAGGGGTCCTATATGTCACCCACAGGCTGCACCCTATAGGGACCCTGCACCCTATAGGGGTCCTATATGTCACCCACAGGCAGCACCCTATAGGGATCCTGTACCCTATAGTGGTCCTGTATGTCACCCGCAGGCTGCACCCTATAGGGGCCCTGCACCCTATAGTGGTCCTATATGTTACCCAGGAGCTGCACCCTATAGGAGCCCTGCACCCTACAGCGATCCTATATGTTACCCAGGGGCTGCAACCCACAGAAGCCCTGCACCCTATAGAAGCCCTGTATTCTATAGTAGTCCTGTATGTTACCCAAGGGCTGCACCCCATAGGGGCCTTGCACCCTATAGTGGTCCTGTATGTTACCCAGGGGCTGCACCCTACAGGGGCCGTGCACCCCATAGGATCCATACACTCTATAGCAGCCCTACACATCACCCAGGGACTGCACCCTATAGGGGCCCTGCACCCCATAGGAGCCCTGCACCCTATAGCGGCCCTATATGTCACCCAGGGGCTGCACCCTATAGGGGCTGCACCCTATAGGGGCCCTGGGCTCCATAGAGACCCTAAACGTTTCCAGGGATTACACCCTATGGCTGGGTCCTCCACTATATAGGGGCTGTGCACCCTGAGCCTGTCCCATGGGCCTTGTAGCCCCCCGGACCCTATAGCTCCCGGGGCCCTATAGCTCCCGGGGCCCTATAGCTCCCGGGGCCCTATAGCCCCCTGCCCCACACCCTGGGCAGGGCAGGGGGAGTCGGGGGGGGGGGGGGGGGGGCACCCTCCAGCTGGACACGCAGCCGCCGTGGGGACCTGCACCCCTATAGGGCTCCTTCACCCCCCGAGGTTCCTATAGCCCTATAGGGCTCCTGCCCCCCAGTGCCCCCCAGCCCCCCAAACCGGGGCTCTGGCACCACCTCCCCACCTTTATTTCGGCTGCTCCCGCAGCCCCCGGTACAGAGGGGCCGGGCGGGGGCCGGGGCGGGGCCGGGGCGGGGCCGGGGTGGGGCCGGGGTGTTGGGGCGTGGGGCCAGGCGGGGCTGAGTGGTGCTGGGTGATGCTGGGATGGTGCTGGGTGATGCTGGGATGGTGCTGGGCACTGCTGAGCGGTGCTGGGTGGTGCTGGGCAGTGCCAGGGCGGTGCTGGGTGATGCTGGGTGGTGCTGGGCAGTGCCGAGCGGTGCTGGGTGGTGCTGGGATGGTGCTGGGCACTGCCGAGCGGTGCTGGGTGGTGCTGGGCAGTGCCAGGGCGGTGGTGGGTGATGCCGGGGTGGTGCTGGGTGATGCTGGGTGGTGCTGGGCAGTGCCAGGATGGTGCTGGGTGGTGCTGGATGGTGCTGGGCACTGCCAAGCGGTGCTGGGTGATGCTGGGATGGTGCTGGGCAGTGCCAGGGCGGTGCTGGGTGATGCTGGGTGGTGCCGGGAGGTGCCAGGATGGTGCTGGGGCGATGCCAGGGTGGTGCCAGGTGATGCCAGGCGGTGCTGGGCGATGCCAGATGATGGCGGGCGGTGCGGTGCGGGGGGCGGTGCTGGGCGGTGCTGGGCGGTGCTGGGCGGTGCGGGGCGGTGCCGGGCGGTGGGGGGCGGCGCGGGGCGCGGGGTGCGGGGGTGCTCAGCGCCAGCCGCTCTCCTCGCCGAGCCCCAGCAGCAGCAGCAGCCCCCACCCCCCCAGCAGCCCCGAGCTCTGCAGCCCCAGCAGCAGCCACGGCCGCGGGGCGCGCGCCGCCAGCATGGCCGGCACCTGCGGGGCAGGGGGCAGGGTGGGCGCGGGGCTGGCGGCCCCCCGGCACGCGCGGCACGGCACACGGCACACGGCACACATAGCACACGGCACACGGCACACGGCACACGGCACACGGCACACGGCACACATGGCACACGCGGCACACGGCACGCGGCACACATGGCACACGCGGCACACGGCACACGGCACACGGCACACGGCACACATGGCACACGCGGCACACGGCACGCGGCACACGCGGCACACGCAGCACACGGCACACAGTACACGGCACACATGGCACACAGCGCACACGGCACACAGCACACATGGCACACGGCACATGGCACACACGGCACACATGGCACACATGGCACACAGCACACGGCACATGGCACACATGGCACACATGGCACACGGCACACACGGCACACACGGCACACGCAGCACGCGGCACACGGCACACGGCACACACAGCACACACGGCACACGGCACACATGGCACACGGCACACACGGCACACAAGGCACACACGGCACGGGGCGCACACGCGGCAGAGCGTGCACACTGTGGAATGGCACGCAGTGCGGCACACACGGCACAGCACGGCATGCACACCGTGGTGCGGCACACGGCACAGCCAGCACAGCCGGCACACGTGGCACACCCAGCATGGCACAGATGGCACAGCCGGTGCAGCACACACAGAGCACGTGTTGTGGCACACACGGCACACATGTGGCACACAGCACACATGGCACGCACAGCACACATGGCACACACGGCACACACGTGGCACACGTGGCACACGTGGCGCACATGCGGCATACATGCGGCACACATGCGGCACACGCGGCACACGTGGCACACGTGGCACACGTGGCACATGTGGCACACACACAGCACACATGTGGCACACGTGGCACATATGGCACATGTGGCATGCACGGCACACACGTGGCACAGGTGGCACACGTGGCACACACACGGCACACGTGGCACACATGTGGCACACATGGCACATGTGGCACACACGTGGCACACATGTGGCACACGTGGCACACACATGGCAGATGCAGCACACCTGGTGCAGCACACATGGCACACGTGGCACACGTGGCACAAACGCGGCACACACGTGGCACACATGCGGCACACACAGCACACGTGGCACACGCACGCGGCACACACGCGGCACACACGTGGCACACACAGCACACACGTGGCACACGTGGCACACATGTGGCAGATGCAGCACACCTGGCGCGGCACACGCGGCACACGTGGCACACGTGGCACACGCGGCACACGTGGCACACACGCGGCACCCATGCGGCACACACGCGGCACACATGTGGCAGATGCAGCACACCTGGCGTGGCACACGCGGCACACGTGGCACACATGTGGCACACACGCGGCACCCACGCGGCACACACGTGGCAGATGCAGCACACCTGGCGCAGCACACGCGGCACACGCGGCACCCACGCAGCACCCATGCAGCACCCGCGCGGCCCACGCGGCGCCCCCGCAGCACCCACGCGGCCCACGCGGCCCCACTCACCATGCGGCAGAGCGCGAGGTGCAGCAGCAGCCCGGTGGCGGCGGCCCCCAGCCAGGCGCGGGCGGGGCCCGGGGCGCCGAGGGCCAGGCCCAGGTAGAGCCCGGGCAGCGCGGGCAGCGCCCCCGCCAGCCCCAGCCCCAGCGCCCGCCGCGCCCCCACCCCCGCCTGCGCCAGCACCGCCAGGTCCCCTGCGGGGAGCGGCGCCCTCAGCCGGGGCCCCGGCGCCCGCAGCCCCGCACCCACCCGGCACCCCCCGGGCACCCCCCACGCACCCCACGCACCCCCGCACCCAGCACCCACTGCGCAACCCCATCCCCCCACGCGCCCCCCCATGCACCCCACACTCCCCCACTCCCCCCACGCCCCACGCACCCCCCACGCCCCCCGTCCCCCCACGCACCCCCCCATGCACCCCCCACTCCCCCACTCCCCCACACACCCCACGCACCCCCCACGCCCCCCGTCCCCCCACGCACCCCCCCATGCACCCCACACTCCCCCACTCCCCCCACACCCCACGCACCCCCCACGCCCCCCGTCCCCCCACGCACCCCCCCATGCACCCCACACTCCCCCACCCCACACACACCCACGCACCCCCCACGCCCCCCACTCACCCCACCCCCCCCACACCCCACGGACCCCCCACGCCCCCCATCCCCCCACGCAACCCCCCATGCACCCCACACTCCCCCACCCCCCCACACCCCCCACGCCCCCCGTCCCCCCACGCACCCCCCCCATGCACCCCACACTCCCCCACTCCCCCCACACCCCCACACCCCCCACGCCCCCCGTCCCCCCACGCACCCCCCCATGCACCCCACACTCCCCCACTCCCCCCACCCCCCACACCCCCCACGCCCCCCGTCCCCCCACGCACCCCCCCATGCACCCCACACTCCCCCACTCCCCCCACACCCCACGCACCCCCCACGCCCCCCATCCCCCCACGCACCCCCCCATGCACCCCACACTCCCCCACTCCCCCCACACCCCCACACCCCCCACGCCCCCCGTCCCCCCACGCACCCCCCCATGCACCCCACACTCCCCCACTCCCCCCACACCCCACGCACCCCCCACGCCCCCATCCCCCCACGCACCCCCCCATGCACCCCACACTCCCCCACTCCCCCCACACCCCACGCACCCCCCACGCCCCCCGTCCCCCCACGCACCCCCCCATGCACCCCACACTCCCCCCACACTCCCCCCACTCACCCCCACCCCCGCACCCAGCACCCACTGTGCAACCCCATCCCCCCACGCACCCCCCCATGCACCCCACACTCCCCCACCCCCCCCCACACCCCACGCACCCCCCACGCCCCCATCCCCCCACACTCCCCCACTCCCCCCACACCCCACGCACCCCCCCAAGCACCCCACACTCCCCCACTCCCCCCACGCCCCACGCACCCCCCACGCCCCCCGTCCCCCCACGCACCCCCCCATGCACCCCACACTCCCCCACCCCCCACACACCCCACGCCCCCCCCACGCCCCCATCCCCCCACGCAACCCCACCCCACACACCCCCCACACACCCCACACTCCCCCCATGCACCCCCCACTCCCCCCACTCACCCCACCCCCCCCACACCCCACGCACCCCCCACGCCCCCCATCCCCCCACGCAACCCCACCCCACACCCCCACACACGCCCACACCCCCCCCACGCACCCCGCACTCCCCCCATGCACCCCCCACTCCCCCCACTCACCCCACCCCCCCACACCCCACGCCCCCCATCCCCCCACGCAACCCCACCCCACACCCCCCACACGCCCACACCCCCCTCACGCACCCCGCACTCCCCCCACTCACCCCACACACCCCCCACGCCCCCACGCACCCCCCACCCGCACACCCCCGCCACCCCCCCACCCCACGCACCCCCCCCACGCACCCCACACTCCCCCCCCCGCACTCCCCACCGCCTCCCCCATCCCCCCTCGCGCCCCCCACGCCCCCTCACCCAACGCGTGGGGCAGCTCGTGGCAGAGCAGCGCCAGCCCCGTGGCCACCCCACTCTGCCAGGAGGCGGTGAAGGCGGCGCCCAGCGCCAGCCCGTCCGTCAGGCTGTGCGCGGCGTGGGCCAGGGTCACCACGCAGGACAGAGCCCGTGGGCCTGGGGGGGGGGGACGGGACGGGGAGACGCCAGGGGTCACCCACGGGGCACCCACGGGGGCACCCACGGGGCAGCCGCCCCCCAGCAGCCACCCGGCCCCGCCGGCAGCCGCGCCGCGGCCCAGTGGCCTAATGGATAAGGCATCAGCCTCCGGAGCTGGGGATTGTGGGTTCGAGTCCCACCTGGGTCGGGTCCCCCTTTTAGCGGGGCGGGGGGGATATGGGGTTTGGGGATGGGGTTTTTTTGGGGGGGGGGGGTGTCGTACCCCGGCTCTGCAGCTCCTGCGTGCTCTGGTCGAGGTTGGCGTCATCCGCCTTTACCTGGAGGGGGAGGGGGGGGGGGATGTGGGTATGCGGTGCCCCACATCTGCCCCACATCTGCCCCACATCTGCCCCACATCGCTCCATGCCGCCCCCCGCCCCCCACCCGCCCAGCCCCCCACTCCCTGCCCCAGCCCCCAGCGCCCTCCTGCCACCCCCCCACCCCCAGCCCCCCCATCCCCCCACTCCCAGCCCCCCCCACCTCCACCCCCCCACCCCCCCCTCCAACCCGCACCCCCACCCCCCCCACCCCCCCTCCACCCTCTAGCCCCCCACCCCTACCCCTCCACCCCACCCCCCAGCCCCCCAGCCCCCCCCTCCACCCCCCCCCTCCGCCCCGCCCCCCCCCGCAGCCCCCACCTCCTCCTCGGGGGGCAGCAGGGCCCCCAGCCCCCCCTCCAGCAGGAAGGCGCCGAAGAGCCCCCCCAGCACCCCCAGCAGCTGCCAGGGGGGCTCGGCCCCCCCCGCGTGGCCGTGGGACCCCTCGGCGTGGGCGTGGGACCCCTCGGCGTGGGTGTGCAGCCCCAGGAACTGCGGGGGCACGGGGGGGTCAGGGGGGGTCAGGTCCCCCCCGTGTCCCCCCCGTACTCCCAGGCCCCCCCGTGGGTGTCCCCCCCATGCCCCCCCCGACCCTGCGTCCCCCCCGTGCCACCCATGTCCCCCCCCGTGGGTGCCCCCCTGCGCCCCCCCGGGTTCTCCTGTGTCCCCGTGTCCCCCCGTGTCCCCATGTCCCCCCATGTCCCTGTGTCCCCCCTGTGTCCCCCCGTGTCCCCCCTGTGTCCCCCGTGTCCCCCCATGTCCCCGCTGTGTCCCCCCGTGTCCCCATGTTCCCGTGTCCCCGCGTCCCCCCACATCCCCCCGTGTCCCTGTGTCCCCCCGTGTCCCCATGTCCCCCTGTGTCCCTGTGTCCCCCCGTGTCCCTGCATCCCCGTGTCCCCCCACATCCCCCCATGTCCCCGTGTCCCCATGTCCCCCCACATCCCCCCATGTCCCCGTGTCCCCATGTCCCCCCACATCCCCATGTCCCCCTGTCCCCCCGTGTCTCCGCATCCCCCCTGTGTCCCTGTGTCCCCGTGTCCCCCCACATCCCCCCATATCCCCCCATGTCCCCGTGTCCCCCTGTGTCCCCCCGTGTCCCCCCACATCCCCCCGTGTCCCCGTGTCCCCCCGTGTCCCCCCACATCCCCCCACATCCCTGTGTCCCCCTGTCCCCTCACATCCCCCCGTGTCCCCGTGTCCCCCTGTGTCCCCCCGTGTCTCCACATCCCCATGTCCCCCCGCATCCCCCCGTGTCCCCCCGTGTCCCCGTGTCCCCCCATGTCCCTGTGTCCCCACATCCCCGTGTCCCCCCTCATCCCCCCGTGTCCCTGTGTCCCCGTGTCCCCCCGTGTCCCCGCATCCCCCCGTGTCCCCCCGTGTCCCTGTGTCCCCACATCCCCGTGTGTCCCCACATCCCCCCGTGTCCCTGTGTCCCCGTGTCCCCCTGTGTCCCCCCGTGTCCCCGCATCCCCCCGTGTCCCCCCGTGTCCCTGTGTCCCCACATCCCCGTGTGTCCCCACATCCCCCCGTGTCCCTGTGTCCCCGTGTCCCCCTGTGTCCCCCCGTGTCTCCGCATCCCCGTGTCCCCCCGTGTCCCCCCCGTGTCCCCCCCATGTCCCCCCGTGTCCCCGCATCCCCCCGTGTCCCTGTGTCCCCGTGTCCCCGTGTCCCCCCGTGTCTCCGCATCTCCGTGTCCCCCCGCATCCCCCCGTGTCCCCCCATGTCCCCCCGTGTCCCCCCGTGTCCCCCCATGTCCCTGTGTCCCCACATCCCCGTGTCCCCCCACATCCCCCCATGTCCCTGTGTCCCCGTGTCCCCCCGCATCCCCCCGTGTCCCCCCGCGTCCCCACATCCCCCTGTGTCCCCGTGTCCCCGTGTCCCCCCGTGTCCCCCCGTGTCCCTGTGTCCCCACATCCCCGTGTCCCCCCATGTCCCTGTGTCCCCACATCCCCGTGTCCCCCCACATCCCCCCGTGTCCCTGTGTCCCCGTGTCCCCCCGTGTCCCTGTGTCCCCTCACATCCCCCCATGTCCCCGTGTCTCCCCATGTCCCTGTGTCCCCACATCCCCCCGTGTCCCCGTGTCCCTGTGTCCCCCTGTGTCCCCCCGTGTCTCCGCATCCCCGTGTCCCCCCGCATCCCCCCGCATCCCCCCATGTCCCCCCGCGTCCCCACATCCCCCCGTGTCCCCCCACATCCCCTCGTGCCCCTGTGTCCCCGTGTCCCCCCGTGTCCCCCGTGTCCCTGTGTCCCCACATCCCCCTGTGTCCCCCCACATCCCCCTGTGTCCCTGTGTCCCCGTGTCCCCGTGTCCCCCCGTGTCCCCCCGCGTCCCCCCGCATCCCCACATCCCCCTGTGTCCCTGTGTCCCCGTGTCCCCCCGTGTCTCCGCATCCCCCCGTGTCTCCACATCCCCGTGTCCCCCCACATCCCCCCGTGTCCCCCCATGTCCCCCCGTGTCCCCCCATGTCCCCCCGCGTCCCCACATCCCCCCGTGTCCCTGTGTCCCCGTGTCCCCCCGTGTCCCTGTGTCCCCTCACATCCCCCCGTGTCCCCGTGTCCCCCTGTGTCCCTGTGTCCCCTCACATCCCCCCATGTCCCCGTGTCCCCCTGTGTCCCTGTGTCCCCTCACATCCCCCCGTGTCCCCGTGTCCCCCTGTGTCCCTGTGTCCCCTCACATCCCCCCGTGTCCCCGTGTCCCCCTGTGTCGCTGTGTCCCCTCACATCCCCCCGTGTCCCCGTGTCCCCCTGTGTCCCTGTGTCCCCTCACATCCCCCCGTGTCCCCGTGTCCCCCTGTGTCCCTGTGTCCCCTCACATCCCCCCATGTCCCCGTGTCTCCCCATGTCCCTGTGTCCCCACATCCCCCCGTGTCCCCCCACATCCCCCTGTGTCCCCGTGTCCCTGTGTCCCCCCGTGTCTCCGCATCCCCGTGTCCCCCCGCATCCCCCCGCATCCCCCCATGTCCCCCCGCGTCCCCACATCCCCCCGTGTCCCCCCACATCCCCCCGTGTCCCTCTGTCCCCGTGTCCCCCCGCGTCCCCCCATGTCCCCCCGTGTCTCCGCATCCCCGTGTCCCCCCGCATCCCCCCGCATCCCCCCATGTCCCCCCGCGTCCCCACATCCCCCCGTGTCCCCCCACATCCCCCCGTGTCCCTCTGTCCCCGTGTCCCCCCGTGTCCCCCCCATGTCCCCCCGTGTCCCCGCGTCCCCCCGTGTCCCCGTGTCCCCGCGCCCACCTGGGGCAGGAGGTGCAGCAGGGCGTCCCCGCTGAGGGCCCCGGCCGCCAGCCCCAGCAGCAGCGGGCGCAGCCAGCGCTGGGCGCGGTGACAGAGGGGACACCGCAGCAGGGCCAGCGCCAGCAGCGGGCACAGGGCCAGCGCCAGCCCCGCCACCGTCCCCAGCGCGAACCCTGCGGGACCGCGGCGTCACCGGGCCAGGCCCCGGCCACCCCACACTGTCCCCGTGTCCCCAAGGGGCACGGTGGCACCCCTGGGACACCACAGCGCTGTCCCCCTGTCCCCAAGGGGCACCCCCGGGACACCACGGCGTTGTCCCCCTGTCCCCAAGGGGCACCCCCGGGACACGACGGCGCTGTCCCCCTGTCCCCAAGGGGCACCCCCGGGACACCACGGCGTTGTCCCCCTGTCCCTAAGGGGCACCCCCGGGACACCACGGCGTTGTCCCCCTGTCCCCAAGGGGCACGGTGGCACCCCCGGGACACCACAGCGCTGTCCCCCTGTCCCCAAGGGGCACCCCCGGGACACGACGGCGCTGTCCCCCTGTCCCCAAGGGGCACCCCCGGGACACCACGGCGTTGTCCCCCTGTCCCTAAGGGGCACCCCCGGGACACCACGGCGCTGTCCCCCTGTCCCCAAGGGGCACCCCCGGGACACCACGGCGCTGTCCCCACCCCTGTCCCCGTCCCCGTCCCCACTCACTCTCAGCGACGCCGAGCTGGCCCGTGGCCGCGGGACCGGTGGCCGCAGGGCTGGTGGCCACAGGGCTGGTGGCCGCGGGGCTGGTGGCCGCGGGACCGGTGGCCGCGGGGCTGGTGGCCGCAGGGCTGGTGGCCACAGGGCTGGTGGCCGCGGGGCTGGTGGCCGCGGGACCGGTGGCCGCAGGGCTGGTGGCCACAGGGCTGGTGGCCGCGGGGCTGGTGGCCGCGGGACCGGTGGCCGCGGGGCTGGTGGCCGCAGGGCTGGTGGCCGCGGGGCTGGTGGCCGCGGGTCCGTGGCGGGAGGGGGGTGCGGGGGGGGTGCGGGGGGCGCCGGCGCGGCCGAGCTGCTGCCGCAGCAGGGGGGGGGCCAGGCGCAGGAAATCCCCCCGGGAGAGCGGGGCCCCCCCGGGCACCCCCAGCGCCTGCAGCAGCTCGGGGGGGGCCAGGCACAGCTGGGGGGGGGGCACGGCCTCAGCGCCGGGGGACGGAGCCCCCCCCCCCCCCCAGGGCACCCTGACCCCCCCACAGGCACCCTGACCCCCCCCAAGGCACCCTGACCTCCCCTCAATGGGCACCCTGACCCCCCCCAAGGCACCCTGACCCCCCTCAGGGCACCCTGACCCCCCCCAGGGCACCCTGAACCCCCCTCAATGGGCACCCTGACCCCCTCCCAGGGCACCCTGACCCCCCCCAAGGCACCCTGACCCACCCCCCACAGCACCCTGACCCCCCCAAGGCACCCTGACCCCCCCTCAATGGGCACCCTGACCCCCCCCAAGGCACCCTGAACCCCCTCAGGGCACCCTGACCCCCCCCAGGGCACCCTGACCCCCCCTCAATGGGCACCCTGACCCCCCCAAGGCACCCTGAACCCCCTCAATGGGTACCGTGACCCCCCCAAGGCACCCTGACCCCCCTCAGGGCACCCTGCCCCCCCCGAGCACCCTGACCCCCTCCCCCCCCTCAGGGCACCCTGACCCCCCCAAGGCAGCCTGACCCTCCTCAGGGCACCCTGCCCCCCCCGAGCACCCTGATCCCCCCCAAAGCACCCTGACCCCCTCCCCCCCCTCAGGGCACCCTGACCCCCCCAACGCAGCCTGACCCCCCCCCAAAGCACCCTGACCCCCTCCCCCCCCTCAGGGCACCCTGACCCCCCCAACGCAGCCTGACCCCCCCCCAAAGCACCCTGACCCCCTCCCCCCCCTCAGGGCACCCTGACCCCCCCAAGGCAGCCTGACCCCCTCCATGGACACCCTGACCCCCCCCCCCCCGGCACCCCTGGGTGCCCCCCACTCACCGTGTCCCAGGGCAGCGCGTCGGGGGGGGGCGGGGGGCGCAGGCAGCGGCCGCGCAGCACCAGGGCCCCCAGGGCTGCCAGCACCCGCGCGCCCGGCCCCGCGCCCACCCGCGGGGACACCGCCGCGCCCGCCGCCAGCACGCCCGCCGCGTCCACGCAGGCCTGCGCCACACCGCCGCCGTCACCCCCCGCCACCGCCGCCGTCACCCCCCGCCACCGCCGCCGCCACCCCCCGCCACCGCCGCCGCCACCCCCCGCCACGCGCCACGCGCGCCCGCCACCCCCCCCGGCGCACGCGGGTGCCACCACGTGTGTCCCCTCCCCGCGGCACGTGTGGCGGTGCGACGGTGGCCGTGGCACCCCCCCGCGCCCCGTGGCACCCCCGCGCCCCGTGTCCCCTCACCTCGGCGCTGTCGGCGCTGCGGTAGTTGGGCACCACGGCCGCCAGCAGCTCCGCCACCTCCCGCAGGCCGGGGCCGCCAGTGCCGGTGCCGGTGCCGGTGCCAGTGCCGGTGGCAGTGCCAGTGGCGGTGGCAATGGTGGTGCCGGTGCCGATGCTGGTGGTGGTGGTGGTGGTGGTGGCAGTGGCATTGGCGGTGCCGGTGCTGGTGGCATTGGTGGTGCCAGTGCCGGTGCCGGTGCCGATGGCATTGGCGGTGCCGGTGCTGGTGGCATTGGTGGTGCCAGTGCCGGTGCCGGTGCCGATGGCATTGGCGGTGCCGGTGCTGGTGGCATTGGTGGTGCCAGTGCCGGTGCCGGTGCCGATGGCATTGGCAGTGCCGGTGCCAGTGGCATTGGCGGTGCCGGTGCTGGTGGCATTGGTGGTGGCGGTGGCGGTGCTGGTGGCGGTGCTTGTGCCGGTGCCGGTGCCGGTGCCGGTGCCGGTGCTGGTGCCGGTGGCAGTGGCAGTGCCGGTGCCGGTGCCGGTGGCGGTGGCGGTGGCATTGGTGGTGGCGGTGCCGGTGCCGGTGCCGGTGGTGGTGGCATTGGTGGTGGCGGTGGCGGTGCCGGTGCCGGTGCCGGTGGCAGTGGCGGTGGCGGTGGCGGTGGCGGTGGCGGTGGCGGTGAAGGCGCGGTGCAGGGCGCGGGCGCGGGCGGCCCAGCGCCCGGTGGCGGCGTCGGCGCAGGCGGCCGGGGGGTCCCGCAGGGTGACGAGGACGGCGGCTCCCAGCCAGGGCACCTCGGCGGCCTCCAGCCGGGCGGCGGCACCCGCCTTCCCCACCAGCGCCAGGACGGCGCCCGCCGAGAGGCACTGCGGGGGGGCGGGGTGCCGTGGGTTTTGGGGTGTCGTGGGGGTTTTGGGGTGTCATGGGGGTCGGGGTGCTGTGGGGGTCGGGGTGCTGTGGGGGTCAGGGTGCCGTGGGGGTCGGGGTGCCGTGGGGGTTTTGGGGTGCTGTGGGGGTTTTGGGGTGCTGTGGGGGTCGGGGTGCCGTGGGGGTCAGGGTGCCGTGGGGGTTTTGGGGTGCCGTGGGGGTCGGGGTGCTGTGGGGGTCGGGGTGCCATGGGGGTTTTGGGGTGCTGTGGGGGTCAGGGTGCTGTGGGGGTCAGGGTGCCATGGGGGTTTTGGGGTGCCGTGGGGGTCGGGGTGCCGTGGGGGTCGGGGTGCCGTGAGGGTTTTGGGGTGCTGTAGGGCTTTTGGGGTGTCATGGGGGTTTTGGGGTGCCGTGGGGGTTTTGGGGTGCCGTGAGGGTCAGGGTGCTGTGGGGGTTTTGGGGTGCCGTGGGGGTCGGGGTGCTGTGGCGGTTTTGGGGTGCTGTAGGGGTTTTGGGGTGCCGTGGGGGTCGGGGTGCTGTGGGGGTTTTGGGGTGCTGTGGGGGTTCTGGGGTGTCGTGGGGGTTTTGGGGTGCTGTGGGGGTTTTGGGGTGTCATGGGGTCGGGGTGCCGTGGGGGTTTTGGGGTGCCATGGGGGTCGGGGTGCCGTGGGGGTCGGGGTGCTGTGGGGGTCAGGGTGCTGTGGGGGTTTTGGGGTGCTGTGAGGGTTTTGGGGTGCCGTGGGGGTCGGGGTGCTGTGGGGGTTCTGGGGTGCCGTGGGGGTTTTGGGGTGCCATGGGTGTTGGGGTGCCGTGGGGGTTGGGGTGCCCTGGGGGTTTTGGGGTGCTGTGGGGGTTGGGGTGCTGTAGGGGTTTTGGGTGCTGTGGGGGTCAGGGTGCCGTGGGGGTTTTGGGTGCTGTGGAGGTCGGGGTGCTGTGGGGGTTGGGGTGCCATGGGGGTTTTGGGGTGCTGTGGGGGTCCGGGTGCTGTGGGGGTTTTGGGGTGCTGTGGGGGTCGGGGTGCCGTGGGGGTTTTGGGGTGCCATGGGTGTTGGGGTGCTGTGGGGGCCGGGGTGCTGTGGGGGTTTCGGAGTGCTGTGGGGATTTTGGGGTGCTATGGGGGTCGGGGTGCCATGGGGGTTTTGGGGTGCTGTGGGGGTCGGGGTGCTGTGGGGGTTTTGGGGTGCCATGGGTGTTGAGGTGCTGTGGGGGCCAGGGTGCCATGGGGGTTTTGGGGTACTATGGGGGTCGAGGTGCTGTGGGGGTCGGGGTGCCGTGGGGTCAATGGCACTAGGGGTGCCGGGAGCAGTGGGGCTGACACCCACACCCCGCCCTGGGGACAGGCACCCCCCAAAATCCCCCCCTCACCCCCCCACCTTGGGACACACTGGGCACCCCCAAAGAAGCGGGGTGCAGAGGCACCCCACGGCGACAGGGCCTGATCCAGCCCCCGCGGCACGGGGAGCACATGCAGCGGGCACGGCACGGCACGGCACGGCACGGCACGGCACCCTGCCGGGGGTCAGGGACCCCCCCTGCACCCCACGCCCCCGCAGAGGCCACGCACCCACCCCACGGGCAGGACCATGCGGGTGCAGGGTGGGACGGGGCTCAGCACCGGGCACCCAAGTCCTGGGGCACCCGTGTGCCGTGCCGGGCTGTGCCGGGCTGCGCCGTGCCACGCACTGCGGCACGGTGCCACGCGTTGCTGCACGGTGCCACGCGGCGCTGCACGGTGCCACGCGGCGCTGCAGCGCGCCGCGCCATGCACTGCTGCACAGCGCCGTGCCGCGCCGCGCCGTGCCGTGCCGTGCCGGCGAGCTGGAGTTTGACCCCGGCCGCCCGCCCTGCCTTTCTTTCCACACGGCCCGGCGTCGCCGGCGACGGGCGCTTACCTTTCCACACGGCCCGGCGCGGCACTGCGCACGGCCGGCGGCGATGCCCACGAGGGACCGCACCGTGCCGTGGGGCAGGGAACCGCTTCCCGACGACAGCAGGGCCTCCAGTGCCGCCACCGATTCGGCGACGCCGGGGGGGTCCCGGCCGGTCGCCCCCAGGCCCAGGGTCAGGAGGAGCAGCAGCGGGGTCATGGCGCGGGGGTTCCCTCTGGCACGCGGCGCCGGTGGGCTCGCGGTGCAGCCGGCCCAGGGGTTGCCAGCCGGTGCCGGTGTGCCGTGGGGCGCCGGGGCTGTAAAACCGCCCGGGGCCGCGGCGGTGATTGGCTCGGGGCGAGATTGCCCCGGGTTAACCATTCCTCAGGGCCCGGCACGGCGGCTGCGCCCGCGCCCGGCCCCCCCCTCCCCGAACCCCGGCGCTGCCACCGGCACCCCCGGCCCTCGCCTGCCCCGTGGGTGCTGGGGTTCCCCCGGCGCGGCCCCGGCACCCGGCTGCGGTGCTCAGCTCGCCCCTGGGTGCTGGGCTCCCCCCGTGACGCCCGGCCGGCAAGGAACCGTGTCCCGCGCCGGGGCCGTGCCGAGCGGCTCGTCACCCGTGGGAGCGCGGCGCCCTCGGCTCAGGGGTGCGGGAGGTGCCGGGGTGGCCGCGCCAGCTCTCTCACCGCAACCGGCACCGCGCTCCGCCGGCACCGCGGGGCCTACGGGTCTGAGCGGCACGGCGTGGCACGGCGCGGCGCGGTACCACGTGGCGCGGCACAGCCAGGCCGCGGGCAGGGCACGTGCCGACGGCCTCCCACCGCCTGTGCCCCCGTGCCGGCTGCCGGCATGGCCGTGCCCCGGCAGAGGGGCGGGCAGGGCGGACGTCGCGGCTGCGGAGCCGTCACCGTGCCCGGCGGGGCCGGCGTGGCAGAGCACCGGGGCGGCTCGTGCCCTGCCTGTCGCTGCCCAGCTCCGTCACCGGCTGCACCGCGGGCAACGAGGCAGCCCTCGCCATGTGCCGGCCGTCCTGGTGCCCATCCCGGCACCCACCGGCGCGTGCCACGGTGCCACCATCACCGTGACCTCTCCCCGCAGCCAAAGTGCAGCCAAGCCGGCGGCACCGCCGGAGTCCGCCCCGTCCCCGTTATCGCCAGCGACGCCCTCGCGCCCATCGGCGCTCCCGGCAGCACCGCCGGCACCCGTGGGGCGAAGGCTCCGGCGCTGCCGGGGCTGGCACCAGGAAGCGCTGCCGGGAAAACCCCAGTTGGGGGTGAGCCGGGCCAGCGCCGACGGCCGCAACGGCAATTAATCTGTAATTAGTCGAGCTCCAAGACGAGCCCATGCCGAATCCGCGCCGGCACGCGTCCCCTCCCGCCGCCGCCGATGCCGGCACCACCACGGCCACTGCGGAGCATCCCGGGGCCGCGGGGCAGCCCCGTCCCTTCCTTCCCTCCTGCTTCCCCCGGTAAAACCCCGGCAAACCCTGGCTCCCCGCCAGCCCCCCGCCGCCTCCCCCCCACCGGCTACCGGCACCGACCGGCAAAGCCGAGCCGGCTTCCCACAAAGACACAGGCGGCCGGACCGTGCCGGGGGATGGGTGCCGCGGCGCCTCGGGCTTTAATATCCCGGCAATCAGGCGGCCTCGTTAAGGGTAATAAAAGCATAAACCTCCCCGCGCGATATCCCGGCTCCGGCGACCTCGGCACGGCACCGGGCCGGGGAGTCGGTGTTCGGTAACGGGGTTCCCGATGCCGCGACGGCAGGAGGGGTCACCGGGGGTCGCCGGGGTGGGAGACAAGCGGCATTTGGGGGAACAAGGTGCCGAGGAACCACCCAGGTCCACCCAAAGCTGGGGTTGATCCCAGCCCGGGTGGGATGGGACCTCCAGGATCACCCGCTCCAACCTTCCCTGGTGAAGGAACCTGGCTGAGATCCTCCAGGACCCCTTGAGCCTTGGATGGCGACGGGGACTCCACCACCTTGTCCCGGTGGTTGATGGTTCTCGCTGTAGAACATCTTAGGTCAAGACGAGACCTCTCCCGGTGTCCCTTGGCCTCGCCGCGGGGCTCCCGGTGTGGGGATGACCTCGGCAGCTGCCTGACCGCGGCTGCCAAAGGCCCACCCAGCCGCTCCATCGCCCCTCTCCCATCAACGGGACGAGGAGCTGGTGGTGGAGAGGAGGATGGGGAGATCTGCTCCAGCGTGGACCTCCATGGGCTGCACGGTGGAGATCTGCTCCAGCGTGGAGCTCATGGCCTGCAGGGTGGAGATCTGCTCCAGCGTGGACCTCAAGGGCTGCAGGGTGGAGATCTGCTCCAGCGTGGACCTCATGGGCTGCAGGGTGGAGATCTGCTCCAGCGTGGACCTCCATGGACTGCACGGTGGAGATCTGCTCCAGCGTGGACCTCAAGGGCTGCAGGGTGGAGATCTGCTCCAGCGTGGACCTCATGGGCTGCAGGGTGGAGATCTGCTCCAGCGTGGACCTCCATGGCCTGCAGGGTGGAGATCTGCTCCAGCGTGGACCTCCATGGCCTGCAGGGTGGAGATCTGCTCCAGCGTGGACCTCCATGGGCTGCAGGGTGGAGATCTGCTCCAGCGTGGACCTCCCCGGGCTGCAGGGTGGAGATCTGCTCCAGCGTGGACCTCATGGGCTGCACGGTGGAGATCTGCTCCAGCGTGGACCTCCATGGGCTGCAGGGTGGAGATCTGCTCCAGCGTGGACCTCCCCGGGCTGCAGGGTGGAGATCTGCTCCAGCGTGGACCTCCATGGGCTGCAGGGTGGAGATCTGCTCCAGCGTGGACCTCCATGGCCTGCAGGGTGCAGATCTGCTCCAGCGTGGACCTCCATGGCCTGCAGGGTGGAGATCTGCTCCAGCGTGGACCTCCATGGCCTGCAGGGTGGAGATCTGCTCCAGCGTGGACCTCCATGGGCTGCAGGGTGGAGATCTGCTCCAGCGTGGACCTCATGGGCTGCAGGGTGGAGATCTGCTCCAGCGTGGACCTCCCCGGCTGCAGGGTGGAGATCTGCTCCAGCATGGACCTCAAGGGCTGCAGGGTGGAGATCTGCTCCAGCGTGGACCTCAAGGGCTGCAGGGTGGAGATCTGCTCCAGCGTGGACCTCAAGGGCTGCAGGGTGCAGATCTGCTCCACCTCCATGGCCTGCAGGGGACAACCAGCTCCACCATGGTCTTCTCCAGGGGCTGCAGGGGAACCTCTGCTCCTGCCCCTCCTTCTCCACTGGCCTTGGGGTCTGCAGGGCGTCTCCTCTCCCAGCGTCTCCCCCCCTCCCGGCCGCTTTGCAGCACCGTTCCCTCCTTAGCTCCGTTGTCCCAGAGGTGCCACCAACATCACCGATGGGCCCAGCTCTGGCCAGCGATGGGTCCGTCTTGGAGCCATTGGGAGCTGGCTCTGTCCAAGATGGGGGCAGCTCCTGGTGGCCCCTGCAGCCCCCTCCCCGCTCCCAAAACCTTCCCCCGTAAACCCCACGCGCCACCAGCACTGGGACACGTGACGAGGTCCACCCCGAGCCTTCTCTTCTCCAGGGTGAAGAAACCCAACTCCCTCAGCCTTTCCTCCAGGGCGGGTTGGATCATCTCCACGGCCCTTCTTTGGACCTTCTCTGGTGTCTTCAAATCCTTCCCGAGCTGAGGAGACCGGAGCTGGACACGGGACCCCAGGCGCTGGGTGGGGTGGGATGACCACCTCGGGCGCTGGGTAGGGTGGGATGACCACCTCGGGCGCTGGGTGGGGTGGGGTGACCACCTCAGGTGCTGGGTGGGGTGGGGTGACCACCTCAGGTGCTGGGTGGGGTGGGGTGACCGCCTCGGGCGCTGGGTGGGGTGGGGTGACCGCCTCGGGCGCTCGGTGGGGTGGGGTGACCACCTCAGGTGCTGGGTGGGGTGGGGTGACCGCCTCGGGCGCTGGGTGGGGTGGGGTGACCACCTCGGGCGCTGGGTGGGGTGGGATGACCACCTCGGGCGCTGGGTGGGGTGGGGTGACCGCCTCGGGCGCTGCCAGCCCCGCCAGGTCCCAGCCCGCGGCCAGACCTTGCCCTTGTCCTCGTCAGACGTCGCAGAGCTCCGGCAGCTCCAGGTTTCTCCACCTGACGTCTCCGCCGCGCCGCCCCCTTGACGTCATCGGCGCGGGTTGGCACCGCGGCCCCCGATCTCCTCCAAAGCTTCACCGCAGAAGCTTCACCCCGCGTTGTTCCGCCTCCCGGGGAAACGCAAAGAGCCCTTTGTTAAACCAGACACCGACCTACGGACGAATTAACCAGGACTTGCTTAAGCCAGGCCTAAATCTCTTAAACCAGGCCTAAATCCCTTAAGCCAGGCCTATATCCCTTAAGCCAGGCCTACATCCCTTAAGCCAGGCCTAAATCTCTTAAACCAGGCCTAAATCTCTTAAGCCAGGCCTAAATCTCTTAAGCCAGGCCTACATCCCTTAAGCCAGGCCTACATCCCTTAAGCCAGGCCTACATCCCTTAAGCCAGGCCTAAATCTCTTAAGCCAGGCCTACATCCCTTAAACCAGGCCTACATCCCTTAAGCCAGGCCTAAATCTCTTAAACCAGGCCTAAATCTCTTAAGCCAGGCCTAAATCTCTTAAGCCAGGCCTACATCCCTTAAGCCAGGCCTACATCCCTTAAGCCAGGCCTACATCCCTTAAGCCAGGCCTAAATCTCTTAAGCCAGGCCTACATCCCTTAAACCAGGCCTACATCCCTTAAGCCAGGCCTAAATCTCTTAAACCAGGCCTAAATCTCTTAAGCCAGGCCTAAATCTCTTAAGCCAGGCCTACATCCCTTAAGCCAGGCCTACATCCCTTAAGCCAGGCCTACATCCCTTAAGCCAGGCCTAAATCTCTTAAGCCAGGCCTACATCCCTTAAACCAGGCCTACATCCCTTAAGCCAGGCCTACATCCCTTAAGCCAGGCCTAAATCTCTCCTTTCAACTCAGGAGACATCTTTCTGCCCCAAAACCTGCGCCTCGACAGCGCGGTGCGACACGCGGTGCGACACGGAGATCCGACGGCGGCGGGGGGCGTGGGACGGACGGAGGGAGGGCGCGACAGCGGGACGCTCTCCCGCCGGGGACGAGGACGGCTTTCCTCGGTGCCGGGCAGCCACCGCGAACCCCCCGGCGGCGCTTCGGTGGCTGTGAAAGGGGTTCACGAGGTGGTTTCTTCGCCGTCGGTTGCGCGGTGCCGCGGCAGAGCACCCCGGGGATTTTCCTCTTCGTTTTTCTCTTTCTTCTTCTGTTTAACGCCGTGGTTTTCCCGAGCGGAGGAGATTCCAGATTTCAGGAAATCGCTTCCTCCTGGAACGCGCTCTGGCCCGGGTCCCCAGCCGGCCGCCTCCAGCCCAGCTCGAACCGCAACCCGGCGTTAAACCACAAACCGATCCGGCACCTGCCGAATTTGGGAGCCCCGAGGACGCAGAGCCGCAGGCGATCACCCCGTTTCGGCGGCAACCGGAAGAACCCGACGGCGTTTCTCAGCTCCGCTGGGATAAAGGGACACCCGGGATGGCCGCTGTCGCCCCCGGGAAGCCGCGAGGAGCCGGCGCTCGCGGTGGGACGGTTGTCGCCCGTGGCCGTGGCACCCGCGCCCGGCGGAGCTGCCAGGCTGCCCCAGGCACGGGCGTTTTCCGAAACCACGGGAAAAGCGGATTCCTTCACCGCCCCCCGCGCCCGGAGCGCGTACTCGTGTGGGAACGCGCTTACGAAAAAGCAAACATCTCGACATCATCGTGACATCATCTCGACGCCATCTTGATGCTGGAAATCCTCGGAAACGCCGACGGCTTTTCCCGGCGTTTCTTCCCTTCCCGTATTTCGCTGTTGTCTCTTCCCTAGGCACAACCAGCACCGCCCCGGTTACCGGCACAGGACCCAACCCCCCCGTGAACCCCGGCGCGCGCCCGGCGCTTTACGGCTTTGCCCCGCGGCGAAGGTCAACGAGCTTCGCCCGGCTCGGGAGCTCGTTCGCCCGTTACCTTTACCCCGGCGCGGCGAGCGAACGCCGATCGCCCGGCCTTGACCCCCCCCCCCGCTATCGGGGGGTTTATGGTGCCCGCGGGCTGCGTCAGCTGCCACCTCACGGCGCTCCCTGCCCCGCCCGCGGGGCCGCCCGAGGACAGCGTCCCCGTCCCCGTCCCTGTCCCCCTCCTCCTCCTCTTCCTCCTCGTTTCCAGCGCCCGCAGCGCTCCCCCCCCCCGCCTGCCCCCCCCCTCCCCCCGGCCGTGGGTCCCTGCCGCGGCCACCCCCCCCCCAGCGCCCCCCCTCGCCCCCCGCCAGCCCCGCCCCCCCCCAGCCCTTCCCTGCCGGGCTGGGCCCCCCCCAGACCCCGCCAGACCCGGGGCGGGGGGGGGGGGGGGGGGGGGGGGGGGGCAGCGGCCCCTCGGAGCGGCTTTTCCCGCCAAAACCACCCGCTTTTCCCGCCAAAACGCGCGGCTTTTCCCCGCCCCAAAGCCGCTCAGCCCCGCCCCTCCCGCCTAGCGCCCCGCCCCAAAGCCGCTCAGCCCCGCCCCTCCCGCCTAGCGCCCCGCCCCGCTCAGCCCCGCCCCTCCCGCCTAGCGCCCCGCCCCAAGGTCGCTCAGCCCCGCCCCTCCCGCCTAGCGCCCCGCCCCAAAGCCGCTCAGCCCCGCCCCTCCCGGCTAGCGCCCCGCCCCGCTCAGCCCCGCCTCTCCCGCCTAGCGCCCCGCCCCACAGCCACTCAGCCCCGCCCCTCCCGCCTAGCGCCCCGCCCCAAAGCCGCTCAGCCCCGCCCCTCCCGCCTAGCGCCCCGCCCCGCCAGGCGTCACCAGCCGAGCGCCGAACCGCCGCCATTTTGCGGAAGCCGAAGGCGGCTTCACCGGGAGCGGGGGCGGCAGCGGGGAGGGGGGGGCCCAGACCCCTCCGGGCGAGGCCGGGATGTTTCACGGTATCGCGGGTCCTCCCGGGATGGGAGGTGAGACCGGCGGGACCGGGCCCCGCTCCTCCCGGCAGGCCTCGGGGGGGGGTGGTGAACCGGGGCTACCGGGGGGCGGTCCCGGGGCCACCAGGCGGGGGAGCGGGGCGGTCCTGGGGCTACCGGGGGGACGACCGGGGCTACCGGGGGGGGCACCGGGGGGTCCCGGGGCTACTGGGGGGGGACCGGGGCTACCGGTGGGACGACCGCGGGGGTCCCGGGGCTACCGGGGGGGGGTGGGGGGCACCGGGGAGGGACCAGGGCTACCGGGGGGACGACCGGGGCTACGTGGGGGGGGGGGTGGGGGAGGGCACCGGGGGGTCCCAGAGCTACTGGGGGGGCGTCCCAGGGCTACTGGGGGGGGTCCCGGGGCTACCGGGCAGCACACCAGGGGGTCCCGGGGCTACCAGGCAGGGAACCGGGGGGGGTCCCGGGGCTACCGGGGGGGTCTCGGTGTTCGCCAGCCCCCGTCTAACGCTGCCGCCCCCCTTCCCTTTGCAGCCCCCGGGAACAAACCGGAGCTGTACGAGGTGAGTGCGGCCCCCCCCCCCCACCCCGGGGCAGGGCACCGGCAGCCGCCCTCCCCCGGGGCTGAGCCGCCCTCCCCCGGGGCTGAGCCGCCCTCCCCCGGGGCTGAGCCGCCCTCCCCCGGGGCTGAGCCGCCGTCCGTCTCCTCCCTTGTCCCGGCAGGAGGTGAAGCTCTACAAGACGGCCCGGGAGAGGGAGAAGTGAGTCCGGCCCCGGGAGGGGGGGACACGAGCCCCGGGGGGCCCCCGGCATGGCCCCCCCCACGGCGGGCAGGGGCCCGGGACGCGGACGGAGGGCGGCGGGGAGACCGCGGCGCGGTCCCTCCTGGGACGGCGATCTCCATCTCCTCCCCCTTCTCCATCACAGCGCTGCCTGGGCCCCCGTTCTCCATCGTGGGGCCCCCGTTCTCCGTCACGGTCCCCAAATCTCCATCACGGTCCCCCCAATCTCCATCACGGTCCCCCAATCTCCGTCACGGTCCCCAAATCTCCGTCACGGTCCCCCCATTCTCCGTCACGGTCCCCCCAAATCTCTGTCACGGTCCCCCCAATCTCCATCACGGTCCCCCCAATCTCCATCACGGTCCCCCCAATCTCCATGACGGTCCCCAAATCTCCATCACGGTCCCCCCAATCTCCATCACGGTCCCCCCAATCTCCATCATGGTCCCCCCAATCTCCATCACGGTCCCCCCAATCTCCATGACGGTCCCCAAATCTCCATCACGGTCCCTCCTGGGACACTGTTGTCCATCACGGTCCCTTCTTCTCCATAGTGGTCCCTCCTAAGACACTGTTATCCATCGCGGTCCCCCTTCTCTCCATTGTGGTCCCCTCTTCTCCATCGCGGTCCCTCCTGGGACACCGTTGTCCATCATGGTCCCCTATTCTCCCATCATGGTCCCTCCTGGGACGCTGCTCCCCATCACAGTCCCCTTCTCTCCATCATGGTCCCCCATTCTCCATCGCAGTCCCTCGTGGGACGCTGCTCCCCATCACGGTCCCCTTCTCTCCATCGTGGTCCCTCCTGAGACACCATTCTCCATCAGGGTCCCAGTTCTCCATCATGGTCCCCTTCTCTCCGTTGTAATCCCTCCTGGGGCACCATTGTCCCATCGCGGTCCCCTATTCTCCATCATGGTCCCCTCTTCTCCATCACAGTCCCCTCTTCTCCTTCGTGGTCCCTCCTGGGACACTGTTCATCCATCGTGGTCCCCCATTCTCCATCATGGTCCCCTCTTCTCCATCACAGTCCCTCCTGGGACACCGCTGTCCATCGCGGTCCCCCCTTCTCCATCACAGTCCCCTCTTCTCCTTCATGGTCCCTCCTAAGACACCGTTCTCTGTTGCGGTCCCCCCTTCTCCATCGTGGTCCCTCCTGAGACACTGTTCATCCATCATGGTCCCCCATTCATCCATCATGATCCCCTTCTCTCCATCGTGGTCCCCCCTTCTCCATCGCAGTCCCTCCTGGAACACCGTTCTCCACCGTGGTCCCCCCCCTTCTCCGCTGCGGTCCCCTCTTCTCCTTCGTGGTCCCTCCTGAGACACCGTTCTCCGTTGCGGTCCCCCCTTCTCCATCGTGGTCCCTCCTGAGACACTGTTCATCCATCATGGTCCCCCATTCATCCATCATGGTCCCCTTCTCTCCATCGTGGTCCCCCCTTCTCCATCGTGGTCCCCCGCCTTCTCCATCGTGGTCCCTCCTGAGACACTGTTCTCCATCGTGGTCCCCCATTCTCCATCATGGTCCCCTCTTCTCCATCGCGGTCCCTCCTGAGACACCGTTCTCCATCGTGGTCCCCCATTCATCCATCATGGTCCCCTTCTCTCCATCGTGGTCCTCCCTTCTCCATCGTGGTCTCCCATTCTCCATCATGGTCCCCTCTTCTCCATCGCGGTCCCTCCTGAGACACCGTTCTCCATCGTGGTCCCTCCTGAGACACTGTTCATCCATCGCGGTCCCCCATTCATCCATCGTGGTCCCCTTCTCTCCGTTGTGGTCCCCCCTTCTCCATCGCGGTCCCCCATTCATCCATCGTGGTCCCCTTTTCTCCATCATGGTCCCCCGTTCTCCACCGCGATCCCCCCCTCCTCCTTCTCCACCGCGGTCCCCGTTGCGGTTGCAGGTACGACAACATGGCCGAGCTCTTTGCGGTGGTGAAGACGCTGCAGGCTCTGGAGAAGGCCTACATCAAGGACTGCGTCTCCCCTAACGAGTAAGTCCTCGACGCCCAGCGGGGCGACGGCAGCCGGGAGGGCCCCCCCCGGGGGGGCTCCCTCGCCTCCCTGCCCGCTCCCCCTGCCCCCTCCCCAGGTACACGGCCGCCTGCTCCCGCCTCCTGGTCCAGTTCAAAGCCGCCCTCAAACAAGTGCAGGGCTCCGAGATCAGCTCCATCGACGACTTCTGCCGCAAGTTCCGGGTGAGCCGTGGCGTTGCCGGTACCCTCGGCGCAAACCGGTTACCGGTTGCGTCGCTCACGCTTTCGTCTCCCCGCAGCTCGACTGCCCCTTGGCCATGGAGAGGATCAAGGAGGACCGGCCCATCACCATCAAGGACGACAAGGGCAACCTCAACCGCTGCATCGCCGATATTGTCTCCGTACGGTGCCGGGGGGGGGCGTGCCGGGACTCGGCTGCGGTGGGTTTGGGGGGGGGCGGGAAGGGTCGCGGTTGAGCCGAACGTTCCCTCTCTCGCAGCTCTTCATCACGGTGATGGACAAGCTACGCCTGGAGATCCGAGCCATGGACGAGGTAGGGTTCATCCACGGGCCGCGAGCAGCACCGCGAGCCCCGGTTTGGCGACGCCGGCGCGACGGCTCATCCCGAATTCCCTCCCCAGATCCAGCCGGACCTACGGGAGCTGATGGAGACGATGAACCGGATGAGCCACCTGCCCCCCGACTTCGAGGGGAGGCAGAAAGTCAACCAGTGGTGAGTGCCGGGGCGCCGGCACCGTTACCGGCACCGTTTTTGGGGTGCCGGCGTGCCGCTGACGCAGCCCCCCCGTTCTCCCAGGCTCCAGACGCTCAGCGGGATGTCGGCGTCGGATGAGCTGGATGATTCCCAGGTCCGGCAGATGTTGTTCGACCTGGAATCTGCCTACAACGCCTTCAACCGCTTCCTCCACTCCTGAGCCATCCGGCACGCGCCGGCACCGCCGTTCCCTCCCATTTCGAGCTTCTCCCAGTCCCCTCCCAGTCCTTACTGGTGTTAAGAGGAAGCCGGGGACAATAAATCACGGGTCCATCACCTGCTTCGCGAGCGCCGGCGACGCCGGGACCCCAAAAAGCAGCAGCCGCGTTCATAAATACGGTGTGTAATGGCCGCGCCGGTTAAAACCACAAGACGCCGGCGACGCCGGTGCTTTAGAGGCTCTTACAGAAGAGCTTACGGTGCCGCGTGACGGCGCCCAGTGCCGTGCCGGCAGGACCGCGCCAGGCTTTGCCGGCGTCTCGCTGGTCGCTCCGGCTGACGTGCCGACCGCAGAGCCGGAGATCCCGGACGTTGCCGGCGGTTCTGGCCCAAGTCGCGTCGTCCAACGGACCCTGCACGGAGCAGCCTGCGAGGAAGGGGTTGCCGTTAGCTCCCGCGCTGCTGCCTGCGCCGCTGCCCGCACCGCTGCCTGCGCCGCTGCCCTACCTGCCAGACTGAGGAACTGGAGCCCCTGGTTCCTCTCTTCCAGGGCGGAGAGCAGCGTCCGCAGCCCCGCGGCGCTGATCCCGGGATTGGCCGAGAAATCCAGGGAAACCAGCGCCGGGCAAGCGGGGAGGCACCTGCGGGTGGAGATAGCGAGGGGGTCCCTCCTTGTCCCCGAGGGGGTCCCCTTGTCCCCAGAGGGGGTCCCCTCCATCCCCGGTGTGTCCCCATGCCGGAGCCGGCGCGGGGTCTCCGTTGGGAGGCGGCGGGTGAGGATCCCGACGCCAGGACCGCCCCCCTCCCCACCCGTCCCCCCCAAAACATGTCCCCCCCCCCAATGTCCCCTCACCTGGCCACCTCCAGGACATCGCCGTCGCCCAGGCGGTTCCCGGAGAGCGTGAGGTGGCTCAGGGCGCAGCCCTCCTGCGGGAAGGGCAGCCGGTAGCGGCACAACCCCGCGTGTCCCCCCTCCGTGTGCCCCCCACCCCCGGGACCGCCCTCACCTGCGCCAGGTACCTGCCGAGGGCCCCGGTGAGGGGCTGGGGTCCCGGCGCGGCGACGGAGCCCAGCTCCAGCCGGCCGAGGCTGCGGCACGGCAGGTTGCCGAGGAGCCGCTGCAGCCCCGCCGGCCCCAGGGCGTTGCAGGACAAAGCCAACGTCTGCAGCCGGGCGGCTCCTGGCAACAAAACCGTCGGAGGCGGTTAAAACCGCGCCGGCGGCCGGCGCTGCCGGCGCGGTTGCCGCGGCCGCTTACCCGCGAAGGCGAAGGCGTGGGTGAAGCCGCAGGCCTGCAGCCGCAGCGTGGCGAGCGCCGGGCAGGACTGCAGCAGCAGCGCCAGGGGCTCGCAGCCGGCGTCGCCCAGGGGGTTCAGGCTCAGGTCCAGCTCCTCCAGGCTCTGCCGGGACGGGCGAGGGGTGGGGGGACGGAGGCGAGGGTTAGGGGGCGCAGGGCGGGTTTGGGGGGCGAAGGGTGGGTTTAGGGGGGGCGCAGGGCGGGTTTGGGGGGCCAAGGGCGGGTTTAGGGGGGGCGCAGGGCAGGTTTGGGGGGCGGGTTTGGGGGGCGAAGGGTGGGTTTAGGGGGCGCAGGGGGCAGGTTTGGGGGGCGAAGGGTGGGTTTAGGGGGCACAAAGGGCGGGTTTGGGGGGCAAAGGACGGTTTGGGGGGTGAAGGGTGGGTTTAGGGGGGGCGCAGGGCGGGTTTAGGGGCGCAGGGGGCGGGTTTGGGGGGAGCAGGGAGGTTTGGGGGGCAAAGGGCAGGTTTGGGGGGCGAAGGACAGGTTGAGGGGGCGCAGGGGGCAGGTTTGGGGGGCGAAGGGCGGGTTTAGGGGGTGAAGGACGGGTTTAGGGGGTGAAGGACGGGTTTAGGGGGCGCAGGGGGCGGGTTTGGGGGGCACAGGGCGGGTTTGGGGGATGGGCGAGGGGTTTAGGGGATGGAGAACGAGGTTTAAGGGGGGACGGACGGGAGGTTTAGGGGACCAGGAGGAGATTTGGGGGACAGGCAAGGGGTTTAGGGAACGGATGAAGAGATTCAGGGGACAAAGGACAAGTTTAGGGGACAAAGGACAGGTTTAAGGGACGGAGGAGAGGTTTAAGGGACAAAGGACAGGTTTGGGGGGGACAAAGGACAGGTTTGGGGGGGACAGATGAGAGGTTTAGGAGGCAAGGAAGAGATTTGGGGGACAAAGGAGGGGTTGGGGGGGACCGGCTGGGCACCCCACACCGCGACGCCCCCCCCTCAGCCGGGCAAGGCCGGCACCGGGACTCCCCGGTCCCCCGGGGACGGAGCCGGGGCTGCCGCTGCCACCCCCCCCCCTCCCCGCCACCGCGTCCCCCCCAGCCCCACCTGGAAGGCGCCGGCGGTGCCGGGGAGCCGGGGCAGGAGCTGCCGCAGCCCCTGGGCGCCGAGGCGGTTCCCGGCCAGGTCGAGGAGGGTGAGGGCAGGCAGGGTGGCCAGCGTGGCCAGCAGATCGGTAGCCGCGGCGTCGGGTAAACCGCAACCGCGTAGCCGGAGCTGCCGCAGCGGCGCCTGCAGTTTGAGGGCTCGCAGCAGCGGGGGGAGGTGGGGGGGACGCAGGGCCAGGCCCCCCGCGACCCCCAGCCCCGGGCTCTGCTCCTGCAGCTCCGTCACCTTCAGCAGCAGCGGGTGAGGCTCTGCCGGGAGGGAAGGGGGTGGTGGCCTTCGGTGGCCTTCGGTGGCCTTCGGTGGCCCTGGGGACCCCCCCAGCAGGACCTCCCCCCCCCCCACCCTGGGGAGCCCTGAGCCCCCCCTTGGGGACCCCCTAGTCCTGCTGACGGGGCCAGGGCCCAGGCACAGGGACCCCCAACCCTGTCCCTCGGCGGGGAGGGTCCCCAAGGGGACGGGGAGGGGACAGGGGTCCTCGCCCACCACCTGGGGAGGGGACGGGGGTCCCCCAAACACAGGACTCCCCTGTCCCTTGGGGGGGTGGTCCCCAAGGGGCTGGCACAGGGGACAGGGAAGGGACAGGGGGTCCTCACCCACCACCTGGGGAGGGGATGGGGGGGGTCCCCCAGGCACAGGGACCCCCAACCCTGTCCCTCGGTGGGGAGGGTCCCCAAGGGGACAGAGAGGGGACAGGGAGGGGACAGGGGTCCTCGCCCCCCACCCGAGGAGGGGACAGGGGTCCCCCAAACACAGGACTCCCCTGTCCCTTGGGGGGGTGGTCCCCAAGGGGCTGGCACAGGGGACAGGGAAGGGACAGGGGGTCCTCACCCACCACCTGGGGAGGGGATGGGGGGGGTCCCCCAGGCACAGGGACCCCCAACCCTGTCCCTCGGTGGGGAGGGTCCCCAAGGGGACAGAGAGGGGACAGGGAGGGGACAGGGGTCCTCGCCCCCCACCCGAGGAGGGGACAGGGGTCCCCCAAACACAGGACTCCCCTGTCCCTTGGGGGGGTGGTCCCCAAGGGGCTGGCACAGGGGACAGGGAGGGGACAGGGAGGGGACAGGGAGGGGACAGGGAGGGGACAGGGAGTCCTCGCCCACCACCCGGGGAGGGGACAGGGGTCCCCCAAACACACAGGACTCCCCTGGCCCTGTCCCTCGGGAAGGGGGGGTTGGTCCCCAAGGGGCTGGCACAGGGGACAGGGAGGGGACGGGGAGGGGACAGGGGTCCTCGCCCACCACCCGGGGAGGGGACAGGGGTCCCCCAAACACAGGACTCCCCTGTCCCTCGGGGGGTGGTCCCCAAGGGGCTGGCACAGGGGACAGGGAGGGGACGGGGGTCCTCGCCCACCACCTGGGGAGGGACGAGGGGGTCCCCCAGGCACAGGGACCCCCAACCCTGTCCCTCAGTGGGGAGGGTCCCCAAGGGGACAGGGAGGGGACAGGGGTCCTCACCCACCACCCGGGGAGGGGACAGGGGTCCCCCAAACACACAGGACTCCCCCGGCCCTGTCCCTCGGAGGAGGGGGGGTTGGTCCCCAAGGGGACAGGGAGGAGACAGGGAGGGGAGGGGACAGGGGGTCCTCGCCCACCACCTGGGGAGGGACGGGGGGGTCCCCCAGGCACAGGGACCCCCAACCCTGTCCCTCGGTGGGGAGGGTCCCCAAGGGGACAGAGAGGGGACAGGGAGGGGACAGGGGTCCTCGCCCCCCACCCGGGGAGGGGAGGGGATGGGGGTCCCCCAAACACAGGACTCCCCTGTCCCTTGGGGGGTGGTCCCCAAGGAGCTGGCACAGGGGACAGGGAGGGGACAGGGAGGGGACAGGGGGTCCTCACCCACCACCTGGGGAGGGGATGGGGGGGTCCCCCAGGCACAGGGACCCCCAACCCTGTCCCTCAGTGGGGAGGGTCCCCAAGGGGACAGGGAGGGGACAGGGGTCCTCACCCACCACCCGGGGAGGGGACGGGGGTCCCCCAAACACACAGGACTCCCCAGGCCCTGTCCCTCGGAGGAGGGGGGGTTGGTCCCCAAGGGGACAGGGAGGGGACAGGGGGTCCTCGCCCACCACCTGGGGAGGGACAGGGGGGTCCCCCAGGCACAAGGACCCCCAACCCTGTCCCTCGGTGGGGAGAGTCCCCAAGGGGACAGAGAGGGGACAGGGAGGGGACAGGGGTCCTCGCCCCCCATCCAGGGAGGGGAGGGGACAGGGGTCCCCCAAACACAGGACTCCCCTGTCCCTTGGGGGGGTGGTCCCCAAGGGGCTGGCACAGGGGACAGGGAGGGGACAGGGGGTCCTCACCCACCACCTGGGGAGGGGATGGGGGGGTCCCCCAGGCACAGGGACCCCCAACCCTGTCCCTCGGTGGGGAGGGTCCCCAAGGGGACAGGGGTCCTCGCCCACCATCTGGGGAAGGGACAGGGGTCCCCCAAACACACAGGACTCCCCCGGCCCTGTCCCTCGGGAAGGGGGGGTTGGTCCCCAAGGGGCTGGCACAGGGGACAGGGAGGGGACAAGGAGGGGACACGGAGGGGACAGGGGTCCTTGCCCACCACCTGGGGAGGGGACAGGGGTCCCCCAAACACAGGACTCCCCTGTCCCTTAGGGGGGGTGGTCCCCAAGGGGCTGGCACAGGGGACAGGGAGGGGACAGGGAGGGGACAGGGAGGGGACAGGGAGGGGACAGGGAGGGGACAGGGAGGGGACAGGGGTCCTCGCCCACCACCCGGGGAGGGGACAGGGGTCCCCCAAACACAGGACTCCCCTGTCCCTCGGGGGGGTGGTCCCCAAGGAGCTGGCACAGGGGACAGGGAGGGGACGGGGGTCCTCACCCACCACCTGGGGAGGGGACGGGGGGTCCCCCAGGCACAGGGACCCCCAACCCTGTCCCTCGGGGGGGTGGTCCCCAAGGGGCTGGCACAGGGGACAGGGAGGGGACAGGGAGGGGACAGGGGTCCTCGCCCCCCACCCGGGGAGGGGCCGGGGGGGGTCCTTACCCACCGCCAGGCTCTGGCAAGCCCTGCGGTACCGCTCGGCCAAGGGCGGCAGGTCCCAGCACCGCACCTCCGCCAGCACCTGCAACGCCAGAGCCGTCGCCGATGGCACCACCGGCGCCTCCCACCGGCGGCAACGCCCGGCGCGGGGCGGGGGTCCGGGGCTTGGCGCTCACCTCCTCGTTGCTCTGCAGGACGTCCCCCACCAGGTCCTGGGGGGCCAGGAGAGCCCCCTCTTTCTTGAGGGTGAGCCGCGGCAGCAGCCCGCAGGTTTGGTAATACCGCTCGGCCGCCCGCTCCGCCAACCAGCCCACGGCGCGGCTCTCGCTGCCGCGACGGCAGAACCGGGAGGGTCACCGGTGAGCGCCGCCGCCGCCCGGCATGGGGGTCCCAAAGGGGACGTGGATGGGGGGGGGGAGGGCAAAGTTCTCACCTTTGGGGTACGGGGATGAGGAAGACGTTGTCCTGCACCCGGACCCGCACGCGGAGAGCCGGCAGGACGGCAGGCAGCGGCGCAGGCAGCGGCGCAGGCAGCGGTGCAGGCAGCGGCGCAGGCAGGCAGGGGGGGCTCCCCTCAGCCTCAGCCTCGGCAGGAATGGGGGTCCCAGCCGCCTCGGGGGGTCGGCGTTCCTGGGAGCGCCCCGGCGGGACCCTCTCCACGAGGTGGGTGAGCCGGCTCTGCACGCTCCGGCGGCGCCGCGGCTGATGCCGGGCCGGAGCAGGGCCCCCACCGTCGCTCTCCGACCCCGTGCTGTCCCCCGAAGCGGTCACCGGTTCCTGGGGTTCCCGGCGCGGCCGCTTACGGCCCCCCCGGGACTCCCCCAGGTCGTCTTCCAGCCAATCTTCCTCCTCCAGGTACTGCTCGGCCGGGATGAGGGCCGGCCGCGGTGCCGGTTGCCGGCACGCCGTCGCGGTGCCGCCGCCGAGAAGGGACTTGGCGCTGCCGAGGCCCCGGATGGCGGCTTCGTACTCGGCCGGCTCCGGCCGCGCTCCCTCCTGCCTGCCAAACCCCGGCACCCGCTGCCGCTTCTTCACCGGCCTCAGCGGCGACATCTCGCCATCCGGCGGCGGCGGCGGCGAGCGCGGCTGCGGGATTTGGCGCTGGGTGAGCTCGGCGTCAAACAGCGGCGAGTCTTGGCAGAGCTGCGGCGGGGCTGCGGGGACGCCGGCACCCTTAGCCCAACCCCGGCGTCCCCCCTCAAAATAAAATAAAACTAAAAACGCGGAGGGGAGGCGGGGCGCCGGCATCGCCGCGCCGCGTCCCACCTCGTCCCGCCGCCGCCGCCGCCGTCTCCTTGAGCAGGCGCTCGGCCGCCCGGCACCGCAGCCGCGTCTCCTGGTCCAGCTCCCGGCTGTAGGTGCTCGCCCACTCCTCCAGCGTCCCCAGCGGCGTCAGGCCCTACAAATTGGGGGGGGACGGGACACACAAGGCTCTCCCTAGTGTCCCCCCGCCGCCCCGGTGCCCCCCCCGCCCGCGTCCCGGCGCCTCACCCTGGCGTTCCTGGCCGTCACCGACGCTCCCCGCCTCACCAGCAGCTCGGCCACTTCAAAATGGCCGCAACTGAGCGCGTCGTGCAGGGGGGTGATGCCCTCGCAGCCCGGCCCCCCGGGGTCGTCCAGCGCCGCCCCCCGTTCCAGCAGCAGCCGGACGATCTCTGGGGGACAGGAGGGGGGGGGGGTGGTGGTGGTGGGGTGCGGGGGGGCTCTGCCGGCACCCCGGGGGGCTCTGCCGGTGCCCCCCCCCCCCCCACTCACCCAGGTGCCCGTGGTTGCAGGCCTCGTGCAGCGGGGTCCAGCCGCAGTAATCGCGGGGGTTCAGGGGGTGCCCCTAGAAAAAGAAGGGGGACACACGGGGTCACGGCGGGCTTTGCCAAGGGGCCGTGGGGGACCCCCAAAACCCCCAAGTGAGGGGGAGCCCCCCCACCCACCTGCGTGAGGAGGAGCCGGACGCGGCGCAGGTCGCCCTCGATGCAGGCGCGGTGCAGGGGGGTCTCGCCCCGCTCGTTCCGCCGGTTCCACTGCCGGCACGGGGAGGGGGGACGGTGGGGACCCCCGGGGACACAGCCCAGCACCCGGGGGACCCCCCCCTCCGCCCTCTTTGGGGGGTGTCAGGGGAAGGGGGAAACCCCTCAGCCCTGTTTGGGGGTGTCAGGGGGAGACCCCCCCACCCCTCTTTGGGGGTGTCAGGGGAAGGGGGAGACCCCCACCCCTCTTTGGGGGTGTCAGGGGAAGGGGAGACCCCCCCCACCCCACTTCGGGGGGTGTCAGGGGAAGGGGGAGACCCCTCAGCCCTGTTTGGGGGTGTCAGGGGAAGGGGAGACCCCCCCCACCCTTCTTTGGGGGTGTCAGGGGAAGGGGGAGATGCACCCACCCCTCTTTGGGGGTGTCAAGGGGAGACCCCGACTCCTGTTTAGGGGTGTCATGGGGAGACCCCCCCACGCCTGTTTACAGGTGTCAGGGGAAGGGGGAAACTCCCCTCTCTTTCGGGGTGTCAGGGAATGGGGAGACCCCCCCCACCCCTCTTTGCAGGGTGTTGAGGGAAGGAGAAGACACCCCCCCCCCCATCTTTGGGGGTGTCACAGGGAGACCCCCCCATCCCTCTTTAGGGGTGTGAGGGGAAGGGGGAGACCCCCCCTCTTGGGGGTGTCATGGGGAGACACTCCCCCCTCTTTAGGGGTGTGAGGGGAAGGGGGAGACCCCCCCCCACCCCTCTTTGGGGGTGTCAGGGGAAGGGGGAGACCCCCCCTCTTTGGGGGTGTCGGGGGAAGGGGAGATCCCCCACCCCTCTTTGCAGCGTGTTGAGGGAACGAGAAGACACCCCCCCCCCGTCTTTGGGGGTGTCACAGGGAGACCCCCCCACCCCAATCTGGGGGTGTGAGGGGAAGGGGGAGACCCCCCTTCTTGGGGGTGTCATGGGGAGACCCCCCCCCCTCTTTAGGGGTGTGAGCGGAAAGGGGAGACCCCCCCCCTCTTCGGGGTTTCATGGGGAGACCCCCACCCCAATTTGGGGGTGTCGGGGGGACACCCCGCCCCTCTCACCTTGCTGATCCGCCGGCGCCCGGGGACGCTCTTGCTGTAGCCCTCGAGTTCGTCTTCCTCCCCCTCTGCAAGAGACCCCCCCCCCCGTCAGGGAGACACCCCCCCCCCCGTCAGGGAGACCCCCCCCCACATCAGGGAGACCCCCCCGTGGGGGCGCTGCCAGGGCCCCCCCCGAGCCCCCTCACCGCTCTCCGACAGCTCCAGCTCGCTCTCATCCTGGGCCTCGCTGCTCTCCGGTTCTTCCTCCTCCTCCTCCTCCTCCTCCTCGCCGGACCCCCCCAGCCCCCCCAGCCGCGCCATGGTGCCGGCGGCGGCCTCGGCGTCGCCGTCCCGCAGCTGCAGCGAGTGGAGACGCCGCAGGATCTGGCGCTGGGGAGGAAGAGGAGGAGGAAGAAGGGCAGGTCCCCAGACCTCAGCCTGGAGGGGGGGGGGGATGACACTTGGGGACCCCCTGGCGCCCCCCCCCCCCCCTCACCTGCAGCCGGGGGTCTCCGGCCGCCTCCGCCCGCTGCAGCGCGGTTTGGAGGCAGGGCTGGAGCTGGGCCGGGGGCTCGCCCGCCTCCTCCATGGCCAGCGCCACGTTCAGCCACGTCTTCCCCTCCTGCGCAGCGCCGGGGGTCAGCGCCCGGCCCCGGGGGGGGCCACGCCCAGCCACGGAGCCCCCCCCGGGGATGTGGGGGGGCCCACGCCCAGCCACGGAGCCCCCCCGGGGATGTGGGGGGTCCCACGCCCAGCCACGGAGCCCCCCCCGGGGATGTGGGGGGGCCCACGCCCAGCCACGGAGCCCCCCCGGGGGACGGGGGGGTCCCACACTGAGCCACGGAGCCCCCCCGGGGACGTGGGGGGCCCACACTGAACCACGGAGCCCCCGGGGACAGGGGGGTCCCACGCCCAGCCACGGAGCCCCCCCGGGGACAGGGGGTCCCACGCCCAGCCACGGAGCCCCCCCCGGGGATGTGGGGGGGCCCACGCCCAGCCACGGAGCCCCCCCGGGGGACGTGGGGGGCCCACACTGAGCCACGGAGCCCCCGGGGACAGGGGGGTCCCACGCCCAGCCACGGAGCCCCCCCGGGGACAGGGGGTCCCACGCCCAGCCACGGAGCCCCCCCCGGGGATGTGGGGGGGCCCACGCCCAGCCACGGAGCCCCCCCGGGGGACGTGGGGGGCCCACACTGAGCCACGGAGCCCCCGGGGACAGGGGGGTCCCACGCCCAGCCACGGAGCCCCCCCGGGGACAGGGGGTCCCACGCCCAGCCACGGAGCCCCCCCCGGGGATGTGGGGGGGCCCACGCCCAGCCACGGAGCCCCCCCGGGGACGTGGGGGGCCCACACTGAGCCACGGAGCCCCCCCAGGGACGGGGGGGGTCCCACACCCAGCCACGGAGCCCCCCCGGGGAACAGGGGGGTCCCATGCCCAGCCACGGAGCCCCCCCCCGGGGACATGGGGGTCCCACGCCCAGCCACGGAGCCCCCCCCGGGGACAGGGGGGTCCCACGCTGAGCCACGGAGCCCCCCCAGGGACGGAGGGGGCCCACGCTGAACCACGGAGCCCCCCCGGGGATGTGGGGGGCCCACGCCCAGCCACGGAGCCCCCCCGGGGACAGGGGGGCCCACGCTGAGCCACAGAGCCCCCCCGGGGACGTGGGGGTCCCACACCGAGCACCTCAGGGACCCAGGGAGCCCCCCCAGGGACCCGATGAGCCCCCCCAGGGACCTCAGGGACCCAATAAGCCCCCCCCCAGGGACCTGATGAGCCCCCCAAAAGACCTGAAGAGTCCCCCAAGGACCCCAGAAGCCCCCCTAAGGACCCGAGGAGCCCCCCAGGGACCCGAGGAACCCCCCCTAGGGACCCAAGGACTTCCCCCCGGGGACCCAATGAGCTCCCCCCAGGACCCCGATGAGCCCCCCTAAGGACCCGAAGAGTCCCCCAGGGACCCGATGAGACCCCCCAGGGACCCAGGGAGCACCTCAGGGACCCAGGGAGCCCCCCCAGGGACCTGAGGAGCCCCCCAAAAGACCTGAAGAGTCCCCCAAGGACCCGAGGAGCTGCCCTAGGGACCCAATGACTTCCCCCAGGGACCCAATGAGCTCCCCCCAGGACCCCAATGAGCCCCCCCTAAGGACCTGAAGAGTCCCCCAAAGACCCAATAAGACCCCCCAGGGACCCAGGGAGCACCTCAGGGACCCAGGGAGCCCCCCCAGGGACCCAGGGAGCCCCCCAAAAGACCTGAAAAGTCCCCCAAGGACCCCAGAAGCCCTCCAGGGACCCGAGGAGCTGCCCTAGGGACCCAAGGACTTCCCCCGGGGACCCAATGAGCTCCCCCCAGGACCCCAATGAGCCCCCCTAAGGACCTGAAGAGTCCCCCAAAGACCCAATGAGACCCCCCAGGGACCCGATGGGACCCCCCCAGGGACCCAGGGAGCACCTCAGGGACCCAGGGAACCCCCCCCAGGGACCTGAGGAGCCCCCCCAGGGACCTGAAGAGTCCCCCGGGGACCCAATGAGATCCCCCCAGGGACCACCTCAGGGACCCAGGGAGCCCCCCCAGGGACCTGAGGAGCCCCCCAAAAGACCTGAAGAGTCCCCCAAAAGACCCCAGAAGCCCCCCAGGGACCCGAGGAGCCCCCCCTAGGGACCCAAGGACTTCCCCCAGGGACCCAATGAGCCCCCCTAAGGACCTGAAGAGTCCCCCAAAGACCCAATGAGACCCCCCAGGGACCCAGGGAGCACCTCAGGGACCCAGGGAGCCCCCCCAGGGACCCAGGGAGCCCCCCAAAAGACCTGAAGAGTCCCCCAAAGACCCAATAAGGCCCCCCAGGGACCCAGGGAGCACCTCAGGGACCCAGGGAGCCCCCCCAGGGACCTGAGGAGCCCCCCAAAAGACCTGAAGAGTCCCTCAAGGACCCCAGAAGCTGCCCCAGGGACCCAAGGACTTCCCCCAGGACCCTGATGAGCCCCCCTAAGGACCTGAAGAGTCCCCCAGGGACCCAATGAGACCCCCGCAGGGACCCAGGGAGCCCCCCCAGGGACCCGAGGAGCTGCCCTAGGGACCCAAGGACTTCCCCCGGGGACCCAATGAGCCCTCCCCAGGACCCCAATGAGCCCCCCTAAGGACCTGAAGAGTCCCCCAAAGACCCAATAAGACCCCCCAGGGACCCAGGGAGCACCTCAGGGACCCAGGGAGCCCCCCAAAAGACCTGAAGAGTCCCTCAAGGACCCCAGAAGCTGCCCTAGGGACCCAAGGACTTCCCCCAGGACCCTGATGAGCCCCCCAAAAGACCTGAAGAGTCCCCCAGGGACCCAATGAGACCCCCCCAGGGACCCAGGGAGCCCCCCCAGGGACCCAGGGAGCCCCCCCCAGGGACCCAGCTCACCTCCAGCGCGTTGCCCCCGTGCAGCGCCAGCTCCTGCCGGTAATGGTGGACGGCTCGCGCGTGGTCCTTCAAGTCCCCGAAGGTGGTGGCCAACGAGACGTGGATGACGGCCAACTCCCCCGCCGGCCTCCGCAGCGCCTGGGCGAAGCTCAACTGCCCCCGGGGACGCCCCAATCAGCAAGAACGACCCCCCAAGACCCCCCCAAACCCCTTCCCGGCCCCGCTCACCTGCCTCTGGTAGTACTCCACGGCCCGGCCGTAGTCCCCGTGCTTGGAGAAAGTGTCCCCGAGCTGCTCGCAGAGGGCCAGAGCCACCGGCGGGTCACTAGCCGCTGCCTCCTCCAGAGCCTCCTGTAGCCGCGTCACCTTGGTGGCTACGGGGGTGGCCGTTAGGGCACGTTCGGGGACCCCCAGAGCCACCCCCGGGGGGGGCTCAGTGTCCCCTCGAGTGTCCCCTCCCAGCCCTGACCTGCAGCAGCACAGGAAAGGGAAGGGGGGACAGCGCAGAGCTGGGGGGGGGCGGCAGCTCCTTGGGGACGCTGTTCCTCCCCTGGGGACATTTTCCCTCCCCTGGGGACATCGTCCTGCCCCAGGGGACGTTTCCCCTCCCCGGAGGACACTTCCTCCCCCCACCCAGGGACATCGTCCTGCCCCAGGGGACATTTCCCTACCCTGGGGACGTTTTCCCCCCCCAGGGGACATTTTCCCTCCCCTGGGGAACATTTTCCCCCCCTGGGGACGTTTTCCCTCCCCTGGGGATGCCGTCCTGCCCCAGGGGACATTTTCCCCCCCTGGGGACATTTTCCCTCTCCTGGGGAGCATTTTCCCCCCCCCGGGGACGTTTTCCCTCCCCTGGGGACGTCGTCCTGCCCCTGGGGACATTTTCCCTCCCCTGGGGACCATTTTCCCCCCCTGGGGACGTTTTCCCTCCCCTGGGGACGCCGTCCTGCCCCTGGGGAGGGACATTTTCCCTCCCCTGGGGACATTTTCCCTCTCCTGGGGAACATTCCCCCCCCCCCCGGGGACGTTTTCCCTCCCCTGGGGATGTCGTCCTGCCCCTGGGGACATTTTCCCTCTCCTGGGGAACATTTCCCCTCCTGGGGACGTTTTCCCTCCCCTGGGGACGCCGTCCTGCCCCTGGGGACATTTTCCCTCCCCTGGGGACATTTTCCCCCCCTGGGGACATTTTCCCTCCCCTGGGGACATTTCCCTCCCCTGGGGACATTTTCCCTCCCCTGGGGACGCCGTCCTGCCCCTGGGGACATTTTCCCTCTCCTGGGGAACATTTTCCCCCCCTGGGGACGTTTTCCCTCCCCTGGGGACGCCGTCCTGCCCCTGGGGTCATTTTCCCTCCCCTGGGGACATTTTCCCTCCCCTGGGGACGCCGTCACCCGCTCACCGTAGCGCAGGTTGGAGCGGACGAGGTCTCGCTGCCAGGGCTGCCGCGGGCCCAACACGTAGGCTTGCTTCAACGAGCGCTTGGCGGCCGCAAAGTCCCCCAAACTCAGCAGGACCTGGGGGACAGCGGGGGACACCCATCAGAACGGGCACCAAATCCCGGGGGAACGCGGGGAAAAATCCGGAGCCGCCTTCCCCCCAGCACCCACCTGGGCCGCGCTGCCGCAGCATTCGCTCTCCATCGCCTTTTCTTTCATTTTGCGGGCGCAGTCGCGCGCCCGGGCCAGGCAGCGCAGGGCCCCGGAGTGCTCGCCCTCCCGCAGGTGGATGTTCCCCAGGTTGAAGTAAGCGCGGTAAAGATCTTCGTAAAAACCCCCCTGTCTGCAAATGGAACCCCCGTCGGTGCCGGAGCCCCCCCTAAATCCACTGCCGGGGGGTCGGGGGGGGGGGTCCTGCCCGCCCTGCGCCTCCTTACTGGGAGAGGAAGATGCTTTTTTTGATGTAGTGGTCGCATTTGGCCGCTTCCTTCAGGCTGTCGTAAACCAACCCTAAGTTGAGGTAAAGCCGCGTCCTCATCTCCGCCAGCTCCCGGTTCGGCACGGTTCCTGGTGAAAAAACGGTGATTCCCGGTAGCGGCGAAGCTCCCTGGGGAACCCAGGGACCCCAGGAGACCCCACCGGGGCTGGGACGTCCCTCTGAACTCACCCGGCGCAACCTCACCTTCCAGTTTCTCCTCCACGATGGCCAAACTGGTACGGAAAGCCCCTTCGGCCTGGCGTAACGCCGGCGCCGCCTCCCCCGGCGAGCGGCTGTCGGCGATGAACATGTACGTCCGGCCGATGGTAGCCCAGGCGCGTTGTTGTTCCGTGTCATCCGAGAGGGAGCGAGCCAGCTCCAGGTGCTGCCGTTGGTGCTGTTGGGGAGACGTGAGACCCCCCCCAACTCTACGCCACCCCCTCCCCAAGATCTAGACCCCCCCACACACCTTCAGCGCCGCCTCGTAGCTCTCCAGCTCGGCCAGGCGCTCGCCGATCTTGCGGTGAGCCACGGCGCAGCCGATGCTGTCCCCGGCTCCCTCCAGCAACCGCAGCTCCTGCCGATGTTCCTCCAGAGCCTCCTCGTAGCGTCCTGCCGGCGACCGAAGGGGAGGGGGGTGTCAGAAGCGGGAGCCTTCCCCCCCCCCCAAAATACGGGGGTGCAGGTGGGAGGCGCGCGGGGCCGCGAGGACGCACCATGGCTGGCCAAAATCTCCCCGAGCTGGTTACAAACCGCGGCTTCTTCCACCAGGTTCCCACCCCGCTGGGCCTTCTCCTTCGCCTTCTGCAGCTCTGGGGGGGGGGGGCGGGGGGTTCAGCCTGGTGGGACCCCCCCACCCCCAACCCCAGCCCTGGGCTGCTGGGGAACCTCCCCGGGGACCCCCCAAAACCAGCCCGTGCCCCCCCGGCCCGGCGCTGAGCCCGGTGGGGGGGGTGGGGTGGGGGGTGTCTCTGCAGCCCCCCCATGCATGGGGGAGCCCGAAGGGGGGGTTGAGGAGCTTGGGGGAGGACACGGGGGGGGATAAAGGGGTTGATGAGATGGGGAAGGGGCTGGGAAGCGGGGGGGGGCACCGGGGGGGGGCACCGGGGGGGGTTAAAGGGGGGCCCGGGTGTGTGACACGGGGGGGGGGCGGCACCGGGGAACCGGGGCGGGGGGGTTAAAGGGGGGCCCGGGTGTGTGACACGGGGGGGCACCGGGGGACTGGGGCGGGGGGGGGGGGTTAAAGGGGGCCCGGGTGTGTGACACGGGGGGGGGGGCACCGGGGACCGGGGCGGGGGGTGGGGTGTTAAAGGGGGGCCCGGGTGTGTGACACGGGGGGGCACCGGGGGACCGGGGCGGGGGGGGGGTGTGTGTTAAAGGGGGGCCCGGGTGTGTGACACGGGGGGGGGGGGGGCACCGGGGCGGGGGGGGGGGGGTTAAAGGGGGGCCCGGGTGTGTGACACGGGGCGGGGGGGGGGGGCCGCCTGAGGTGGCCCGGAAGGGGCGGGAGGGCCCGGGGTCTCCGGGGGGCCCCGGCCCGGGGAGGCCCCGGGCAGGCCCCGCACTCACGGCGGATCTCCCGCGCCCGCTCCGCGCTCATCGCCCGCCGCCGCCGCCACAGGCCGCCCGCCCCGGCCCGCCGCTCCTATTGGCCGCCGCGCCGCCCCTCTGAGCCAATCGGCGCGGGGAAGGGCGGAAGGTGACCGCTTCCATTGGCCAGCGAAGGGAGGAGAACCCGCCCCTGCCGGTCCGGCCCGCGCCCGGCCGCGGGGATGCTGGGAAGCGTGGCGGCCCCGCCTACCCCGGCCAGTGCTCCCAGTGCCCCCCGTGCTCCCAGTACACTCCAGTAGCCTCCAGCGGCTCCCAGTGTTCCCAGTACTCCCCACCCCAGCGGCCCCAGTGATCCCAGTATACTCCAGTAGCCTCCAGCGGCTCCCAGTGCTCCCCACCCCAGCGGCCCCAGTGATCCCAGTAGCCTCCAGTAGCCTCCAGTAGTTTCCAGTGGCTCCCAGTGCTCCCCAGTACCTCCCAGTGCTCTCCAGTAGCGTCCAGGGGCTCCCAGTGGCCCCCGTGCTCCCAGTACACTCCAGTAGCCTCCAGCGGCTCCCAGTGCTCCCAATACTCCCCACCCCAGCGGCCCCAGTGATCCCAGTATACTCCAGTAGCCTCCAATAGCCTCCAGCGGCTCCCAGTGCTCCCCACCCCAGCGGTCCCAGTGATCCCAGTAGCCTCCAGTAGCCTCCAGTAGTTTCCAGTGGCTCCCAGTGCTCCCCAGTACCTCCCAGTGCTCTCCAGTAGCGTCCAGGGGCTCCCAGTGGCCCCAGTGCCCCTCAGCCCTGTGGCCCCAGTGCTCCCAGTACACTCCAGTAGCCTCCAGCGGCTCCCAGTGTTCCCAGTACTCCCCACCCCAGCGGCCCCAGCGGCCCCAGTGATCCCAGTATACTCCAGTAGCCTCCAATAGCCTCCAGCGGCTCCCAGTGCTCCCCACCCCAGCGGTCCCAGTGATCCCAGTAGCCTCCAGTAGCCTCCAGTAGTTTCCAGTGGCTCCCAGTGCTCCCCAGTACCTCCCAGTGCTCTCCAGTAGCGTCCAGGGGCTCCCAGTGGCCCCAGTGCCCCTCAGCCCTGTGGCCCCAGTGCTCCCAGTACACTCCAGTAGCCTCCAGCGGCTCCCAGTGTTCCCAGTACTCCCCACCCCAGCGGCCCCAGCGGCCCCAGTGATCCCAGTATACTCCAGTAGCCTCCAATAGCCTCCAGCGGCTCCCAGTGCTCCCCACCCCAGCGGTCCCAGTGATCCCAGTAGCCTCCAGTAGCCTCCAGTAGTTTCCAGTGGCTCCCAGTGCTCCCCAGTACCTCCCAGTGCTCTCCAGTAGTGTCCAGGGGCTCCCAGTGGCCCCAGTGCCCCTCAGCCCTGTGGCCCCAGTGCTCCCAGTACACTCCAGTAGCCTCCAGTGGCTCCCAGTACATCCCAGTACACTCCAGTAGCTCCCAGTACACTCCAGTAGCCTCCAGTACCTCCCAGTGCTCCCAGTACCCCCCAGCCCAGTACTCCCAGTACACCAGTAGCATCCAGCAGCTCCCAGTGCTCTGCAGTACCCCCCAGACCAGCAGCCCCAGTGCTCCCAGTACCTCCCAGTAAACTCCAGTAGGCTCCAGTGGCTCCCAGTGGCCCCAGTAGCTCCCAGTACACTCCAGTAGCCTCCAGTGGCTCCCAGTGCTCCCCAGCCCAGTTGCCCCAGTACACCCCAGTACATTCCAGTAGCCTCCAGTGGCTCCCAGGGCTCCCCAGTACCCCCCTGCCCAGCGCTCCCAGTACACACCAGTAGCCACCAGAAGCTCCCAGTGCCCCCAGGGCTCCCAGTACACTCCAGCAGCTTCCAGTGGTTCCCAGTGCTCCCCAGTACTCCCCAGCCCAGTGGCTCCAGTGCTCCCAGTACCTCCCAGTACACTCCAGTAGCCTCCAGTGGCTCCGAGTAACCCCCAGCCCAGTGGCCCCAGTACACTCCAGTAGCCTCCAGTACCTCCCAGCACCTCCCAGCCCAGTGCTCCCAGTACACTCTAGTAGTCTCCAGTGGCTCCCAGTGCCCTCCAGTACCCCCCCGCCCAGTGCTCCCAGTACACTCCAGTAGCCTCCAGTACCTCCCAGTGCTCCACAGCCCAGTGGCCCCAGTGCCCCCAGTACCTCCCAGTACACTCCAGTAGCCTTCAGTACCTCCCAGTGCTCCACAGCCCAGTGGCCCCCAGTGCTCCCAGTACCTCCCGGTACATTCCAGTAGCCTCCAGTAGCTCCCAGTACCTCCCAGTACACTCCAGTAGCCTCCAGTACCTCCCAGTGCTCCCAGTACACTCCAGTCGCCTCCAGTGGCTCCCAGTACTCTCCAATACCCCCCAGCCCAGTTGCCACCAGTACCCCCCAGTACACTTCAGTAGCCTCCAGTGGTTCCCAGTGCCCCCCCACCCAGTGCTCCCAGTACACACCAGTAGCCACCAGTAGCTCCCAGTGCCCCCAGTACACTCCAGTGGCTCCCAGTGCCCCCCCGCCCAGTGCTCCCAGTACACACCAGTAGCCACCAGTAGCTCCCAGTGCCCCCAGTACACTCCAGTGGCTCCCAGTGCTCCCTAGTACTCCCCAGCCCAGTGGCCCCAGTCCTCCCAGTACACTCCAGTAGCTTCCAGTGGCTCCCAGTGCCCTCCAGCCCAGTGGCCCCAGTGCTCCCAGTGCACTCCAGTAGCCTCCAGTAGCTCCCAGTGCCCTCCAGCCCAGTGGCCCCAGTGCTCCCAGTGCACTCCAGTAGCCTCCAGTAGCTCCCAGTGCCCTCCAGCCCAGTGGCCCCAGTGCTCCCAGTGCACTCCAGTAGCTCCCAGTGCTCCCCAGTAAACCCCAGTCCAGTGGCCCCAGTGCCCCCAGTACCACCCAGTGCACTCCAGTAGCCTCAAGTGGCTCCCAGTGCTCCCCAGTACCCCCGCTACGCTCAGGCCAGTGGCCCCCATGGCCCCCCGGTACTCCCAGTGCCCCCCATCCCAGTCTCGCCACCATGCAGCCCAGTGCTCCCAGTACCCCCAGTCTGAGATCCCAGTTCAGTCTCACTGATGCTCCCAGTATCCTCAGATCGCCTCAACTGCTCCCAGTATCCCCCGTCCAGTGCCTCCCAGTGCCCCCAGAAACCCCCAGCCCAGTGACTCCCAGTAATCCCCGTAACCCCCAGCCCAGTGCCCCCAGTATCCCCAGTAACCCCCAGCCCAGTGCCTCCCAGTGCCCCCAGAAACCCCAGCCCAGTGACTCTCAGTAACCCCCATTCCAGTTGCCCCAGTGCCCCCAGTAACCCCCAGACCAGTGCCTCCCAGTAACCCCAGTACCCCTCAGCCCAGTGCCTCCCAGTAACCCCAGTACCCCTCAGCCCAGTGCCTCCCAGTATCCCCCTCACACCCAGCCCAGTGCCCCCAGCATCCCCTTTACCCCCAGCCCAGTGCCCCCAGCATGCCCCTTACCCCCAGCCCAGTGCCTCCCAGCATCCCCAGTAACCCCCAGCCCAGTGCCCCCAGTATCCCCAGTAACCCCCAGCCCAGTGCCTCCCAGTATCCCCCTTGCACCCAGCCCAGTGCCCCCAGTATCCCCCTTACCCAGCCCAGTGCCCCCAGCATCCCCTTTACCCCCAGCCCAGTGCCCCCAGCATGCCCCTTACCCCCAGCCCAGTGCCTCCCAGCATCCCCAGTAACCCCCAGCCCAGTGCCCCCAGTATCCCCAGTAACCCCCAGCCCAGTGCCCCCAGTATCCCCAGTAACCCCCAGCCCAGTGCCTCCCAGTATCCCCCTTACACCCAGCCCAGTGCCCCCAGTATCCCCCTTACCCAGCCCAGTGCCTCCCAGTATCCCCAGTAACCCCCAGCCCAGTGCCTCCCAGTATCCCCCTTACCCAGCCCAGTGCCTCCCAGTATCCCCAGTAACCCCCAGCCCAGTGCCTCCCAGTATCCCCAGTAACCCCCCCACCCAGTGCCCCCAGTATCCCCAGTAACCCCCAGCCCAGTGCCTCCCAGTATCCGCCTTGCACCCAGCCCAGTGCTCCCAGTATCCCCCTTACCCTGCCCAGTGGCTCCCAGTATCCCCCTTGCACCCAGCCCAGTGCCCCCAGTATCCCCCTTGCACCCAGCCCAGTGCCTCCCAGCATCCCCCTTGCACCCAGCCCAGTGCCTCCCAGTATCCCCAGTAACCCCCAGCCCAGTGCCTCCCAGTATCCCCAGTAACCCCCCCACCCAGTGCCCCCAGTATCCCCAGTAACCCCCAGCCCAGTGCCTCCCAGTATCCGCCTTGCACCCAGCCCAGTGCTCCCAGTATCCCCCTTACCCTGCCCAGTGGCTCCCAGTATCCCCCTTGCACCCAGCCCAGTGCCCCCAGTATCCCCCTTGCACCCAGCCCAGTGCCTCCCAGCATCCCCCTTGCACCCAGCCCAGTGCCTCCCAGTATTCCCCTTGCACCCAGCCCAGTGCCTCCCAGTATCCCCAGTAACCCCCAGCCCAGTGCCCCCAGTATCCCCAGTAACCCCCAGCCCAGTGCCTCCCAGTATCCCCCTTGCACCCCGCCCAGTGCCTCCCAGTATCCCCAATAACCCCCAGCCCAGTGCCCCCAGTATCCCCAGTAACCCCCAGCCCAGTGCCCCCAGTATCCCCAGTAACCCCCAGCCCAGTGCCTCCCAGTATCCCCCTTGCACCCACCCCAGTGCCTCCCAGTATCCCCAATAACCCCCAGCCCAGTGGCCCCAGTATCCCCAGTAACCCCCAGCCCAGTGCCCCCAGTATCCCCAGTAACCCCCAGCCCAGTGCCCCCAGTACCCCCAGCAGCCGCCCCCAGTTGCCCCCCTGCCCATCCCCAGTTACCGCAGGCCAGGGCAGAGCCAATCAGCGGGGGGGGGGGGGGCACCCCAAAGTGGGGAGCGCCCCTCGTTAAGTAACGAGGCGCCCAGCGAGGGCGGGGCTGGGCCCCTCCCCCCCCCCGCCGCTGGCTCCAGCCCGGGTGCAGGATCGGGCCCGCTGGGTGCTGCCGCGCCCGGGGGGGCGGGGGGGGGGGGGGGGGGCGGCCTCCCGACCGCCCCAATTTCGGTTTAAAACCCGCAAATTTTGGTTAAAGCCCCCCCCCAATTCGGTTAAAAAAAAACCACTCAAATTTCGGGGAAAAACCCCCGAAAGTCAAAATTTGGTTTAAAAGAAAAAACCTCAAATTTTGTTAAAAAACCCTCAAATTTTGGTTAAAAAAAGAAAAACTCAAGTTTTGTTAAACCCCCCCCAAATTTTGTTAAAAAACCCCTCAAATTTTGGTAAAAAAATCCCTCAAATTTTGGTAAAGAACCCCTCAAATTTTGGTAAAGAACCCCTCAAATTTTGGTAAAAAAATTTCAAATTTTGGTAAAGAACCTTCAAATTTTGTTAAAAAAACCTCAAATTTTGGTAAAAAAAGAAAAACTCAAGTTTTGGTAAAAACCCCTCATTTTGGTAAAAAAACCCCTCAAATTTTGGTAAAAACCACCCAAGAATTCAAATTCTGGTAAAGAACCCTCAAATTTTGATAAAAAACCCTCAAATTTTGGTAAAAAACCTCGAATTTTGGTAAAGAACCCTCAAATTTTGGTAAAAAGCACCCTCAAATTTTAGTAAAAAAAGAAGAATTCAAATTCTGGTAAAGAACCCTCAAATTTTGATTAAAAACCCTCAAATTTTGGTAAAAAACCTCGAGTTTTGGTAAAGAACCCTCAAATTTTGTTAAATAAACCCTCAAATTTTGGTAAAAAAAAGAAAAACTGAAATTTTGGTAACTCCCCCTCAAATTTGGTTTAAAAAAACGACTCAAATTTTGATTCAAAACCCCAAACAAACTAAAATTTTGGTTAAAAAAGAAAAAGCAAACTCAAATTTTGGCTAAAAAAAAAAACCACCCTGAAATTTTGGTTAAAACCCTCAAATTTTAGTTTAAAAAATCCCCTCAAATTCTGATTTAAACCCCCAGTTCTTTAACTATAAAATTTTGATTAAAATAACCTCAAATTCTGCTAAACTCCCCCCCTCAAATTTAGTTTAAAAAAACTGCTCAAATTTTGGTTAAAAAACCCAAACAAACTCAAATTTTGGTTTAAAAAAAAAAACCAAACTCAAATTTTGGTTAAACCCCTCAGGTTTTAGTTACAAACCCCCCTCAAATTTTGGTTAAAAAAAAAACCACCTTAAAATTTTGCTTAAAAAAAACCCTGAAATTTAGGTTTAAAAAAAAACCTGTCAAATTTTTTAAAAACCACCTCAAATTTTGATCAAACCCATCGAATTGTGGTTTAAAAAAACCCTCAAATTGTGTTTTTTTTTAAAAAAAAGTCAAATTTCGGTGAGAAAAAAACCCCAAGCGTCAAATTTCGCTTACAAATCCCACCTCAAATTCTGAGAAGAATTCTGAGAAGAACCGCCAAATTTTCTTGAAAAAACCCCCAAATCCTCACATTTTCTCGGACGGAGCCCGCCCCCGAGCTGGGGCGCCCCCGCCCATCCCCCGCCTCCCCCTCCCCGCGGCGCCGAGCCCACAGAACCCCCCCGAAAACTCCCCGCCGTTTTTATTCCCTCCCCCCGCCGTGGGCGGCCATTTTGCAGCCCTGCCCCCCGGGCCTGGTGGGGGAGGCCCCGCCCCCGCCCCATCCCCCTCCCCGCGGCGCCCATCCCCCCGAGCTGGAAAAACTCCGCGCCGTTTTTATTCCCTCCCCGGGGTTTTTATTCCCTCCCCGGGGTTTTTATTCCCTCCCCGGGGTTTTTATCCCCTCCCCGGGGTTTTTATCCCCCCTTCCCCGCCGCGGGCGGCCATTTTGCGGCCCTGCCCCCAGTGCGGCGGGGAGGGGAAGGCGAGGGGGGGGGGGGGAGAGGCCCCACCCCCGCCCCATCCCCCACCCCGCGACGCCGAGCCCACAGAACCCCCCGAGCTGGAAAACTCCCTGTGGTTTTTATTCCCTCCCCGTGGTTTTTAATCCCTCCCCTCCCCGCCGCGGGCGGCCATTTTGCGGCCCGGCCTCCAGTGGGGCGGGCAGGGAGGGAAGGGGGGGGGTGGGGGGGGGGTGGGGAGAGGCCCCGCCCCCGCCCCTACTTCTGGGTCTGGAATATAAAAAGGCGCAGGTTGATGTTCTTGGCCGCCAGCAGTTTGTTGCACTCGACGGAGTCGCGGATGGGCAGGGGCAGGTACTCGGTCTCGTTGCTCTCGTTGCTGAAGAGGAAGTGGTAGATGACGGGGCGGATGCGGACGTCGTCGTAGGGCCCCTCCAGCAGCAGGAAGCTGCACTCCAGCGGGGCGCTGGCCTTGCTCTTCAGCAGCAGCTGGAAGGAGAGGGTGCGCTTGCAGGAGAGGTTGGGGTTGCGTTCCGAGTCGTTGACGCGGGCCTTCAGCACCCAGGTCTGGTTGAGGACGGTCAGGCGCGGCGTCTCGTAGTAGAGGCGGGTGATGAAGTCGTCGGTGCGGTAAGGGCGGAATTGCACCTCTGCGGGGGGGGAGGGGGGGGAAGAGAGGTCAGGGGGGGTGGGCTCGAGGGGGAGATCCCGGGGCGAGGGGGAGCGCGAGAGGGGATTCCGAATTCCAGAGGGGATTCGAGAGGGAAATTCAAATTCGAGAGGGAATTTCAAGTTTGAAAGGGAATTCGAGAGGGGATTCGAGAGGGAAATTCAAATTTGAGAGGGAATTTCAAATTCGAGAGGGAATTCAAGAGGGAATTTCAAATTCGAGAGGGAATTTCAAATTCGAGAGGGAATTTCAAATTCGAGAGGGAATTTCAAATTCGAGAGGGAATTTCAAATTCGAGAGGGAATTCGAGAGGGAATTTCAAATTCGAGAGGGAATTCGAGAGGGAATTTCAAATTCGAGAGGGAATTCGAGAGGGAATTTCAAATTCGAGAGGGAATTCGAGAGGGAATTTCAAATTTGAGAGGGAATTTCAAATTCGAGAGGGAATTCGAGAGGGAATTTCAAATTCCAGAAGGGATTCGAGAGGGAATTCCAAATTTGAGAGGGAATTTCAAGTTTGAAAGGGAATTCGAGAGGGAAATTCCGAATTCGAGAGGGAAATTCCGAATTCGAGAGGGAAATTCAAGAGGGAATTCCGAATTCGAGCGGGAATTTCAATTTTGAAAGGGAATTCAAGAGGGAATTCCAAATTTGAGAGGGAATTCGAGAGGAAATTTCAAATTCGAGAGGAAATTTCAATTTTGAAAGGAAATTCGAAAGGGGATTCCAAATTCGAGAGGGAATTCCAAATTCGAGAGGGAATTCCAAATTCGAGAGGGAATTCCAAATTCGAGAGGGAATTCGAGAGGAAATTTCAAATTTGAGAGGAAATTTCAATTTTGAAAGGGAATTCGAAAGGGGATTCCAAATTCGAGAGGGAATTTCAAATTCGAGAGGGAATTCGAGAGGGAAATTCCGAATTCAAGAGGAAAACTCCGAATTCGAGAGGGAATTCCAGAGGCATTTCAAATTCGAGAGCGAATTCAAGAGGGAATTCCAAATTCGAGAGGGAATTCGAGAGGGAATTCCAAATTCAAGAGGTAATTTCAATTTTGAAAGGGAATTTGAGAGGGAATTCAAATTCAAGAGGGAATTTCAATTTTGAAAGGGAATTTGAGAGGGAATTCCAAATTTGAGAGGGAATTCGAGAGGAAATTTCAAATTTGAGAGGAAATTTCAATTTTGAAAGGAAATTCGAAAGGGGATTCCAAATTCGAGAGGGAATTCCAGAGGCATTTCAAATTCGAGAGCGAATTCAAGAGGGAATTCCAAATTCGAGAGGGAATTCGAGAGGGAATTCCAAATTCAAGAGGTAATTTCAATTTTGAAAGGGAATTTGAGAGGGAATTCAAATTCAAGAGGGGATTCCAAATTCGAGAGGGGTTTCGAGAGGGGATTCCAAATTTGAGAGGGGATTCAAGAGGGGATTCGAGAGGGGATTCCAAATTCAAGAGGGGATTCGAGAGGGGATTCCAATTTTGAAAGGGAATTCGAGAGGGAATTCCAAATTTGAGAGGGAATTCGAGAGGGATTTCAAATTCGAGAGGGAATTTCAAGTTTGAAAGGGAATTCGAGAGAGGATTCCAAATTCGAGAGGGAGTTCGAGAGGGAAATTCAAATTCGAGAGAGAATTTCAAGTTTGAAAGGAATTCGAGAAGGAATTTCAAATTTGAGAGGAAATTTCAATTTTGAAAGGGAATTCGAGAGGGAATTTCCAATTCGAGAGGGAATTTCCAATTCGAGAGGGAATTTCCAATTCGAGAGGGAATTTCCAATTCGAGAGGGAATTTGAGAGGGAATTTCAAATTTGGGAAGGAATTTCAAGCTTGAAAAGGAATTTGAGAGGGGATTCCAAATTCGAGAGGGGATTCCAAATTCGAGAGGGGATTCCAAATTCGAGAGGGGATTCCAAATTCGAGAGGGGATTCCAAATTCGAGAGGGGATTCCAAATTCGAGAGGGGATTCCAAATTCGAGAGGGGATTCCAAATTCGAGAGGGGATTCCAAATTCGAGAGGGAAATTTCAATTTTGAAAGGGAATTCGAGAGGGAATTCCAACTTCGAGAGGGAATTCCAACTTCGAGAGGGAATTCCAACTTCGAGAGGGAATTCCAACTTCGAGAGGGAATTCCAACTTCGAGAGGGAATTCCAACTTCGAGAGGGAATTCAACACAGAATTTCAAGTTTGAAAGGGAGTTCAAGAGGGAATTTAAAATTCGAGAGGGAATTTGAGAGGGAATTTAAAATTCGAGAGGGAATTTGAGAGGGAATTTCAAATTCGAAAGGGAATTCGAGCAGGAATTTCAAATTTTCAAGAGGGAATTCCAAATTCGAGAGGGAGTTCGAGAGGGAATTCCAAATTCGAGAGGGAGTTCGAGAGGGAATTCCAAATTCGAGAGGGAGTTCGAGAGGGAATTCCAAATTCGAGAGGGAAATTCAAGTTTGAAAGGGAATTCGAGAGGGAATTTCGAATTCGAGAGGGGGCTTGAAAGGGAATTTTGAGCTCAGAAGGGGAATTCGAGCTCAGAAGGGGGCTCGAAGGGGAATTTTGAGCGCGAAAGGGGAATTCAAACAGGAATTTCAAATGGAAAAGGAGGTTCAAATTTGAAAGGGAATTCAAGAGGGAAATTCAAAAGGGAATTCAAACCCCCCCCCCCTCCCCCCCAGATATCCGGCCCAGCCTCCGGCAACCCCGGCCGGCCGCTCCCCCTCGCCGCAATCCCCGCTCAAACCGGTGCCGAAAGCGAAGCCGCGACCCGGGACTGAACCTCACCCCCGCGATTAAACGTAACGACCCGGCGCAGCCGCGCCTACGGCCACGCCGCGCCTACGGCCGGTCGGCGACGGGAGACGGTGACGCGAGGGGCAGCTCCCGGCCACTGGCTGCTGAAGGGCTTCACCAGCGTCCGGCAACCGCCACCGCCTGCCAAAAGGCTCCAGTGTCCTACGGCATGCCGGCATCCACCACCGGCTGCGAAAGGCTTTACCAGCATCCTACCGCGTGCCGACAAATGCCACCGGCTGCGAAAGGCTTCACCAGTGTCCTACGGCGTGCCGGCAACCACAACTGGCTGCCAAAACACTTCACCAGCGTCTGACGGTGTGCCGGCAACCAACATCAGCTGCCAAAAGGCTTTACCACCGTCCTACTGCGTGCCAAGAACTGTCACCAGCTGCCAAAAGGCTTCACCAGCGTCTGACGGCATGCCGGCAACCAACACCGGCTGCCAAAAGCCTTTACCAGCGTCCTACGGCGCGCTGGCAAGTGCCACTGGTTGCCAAAAGGCTTCACCAGCGTCCTACGGCATGCCGGCCACCAGCACCAGTTGCCGAAAGCCTTTACCAGCGTCCTACAGCGTGCCAGCAACCAACACCGGCTGCCAAAAGGCTTCACCAGCGTCCTATAGCGTGCCGGCAACCACAACCGGCTGCCAAAACACTTCACCAGCATCCGACGGCGTGCTGGCACCCACCACCGGCTGCAAAAGGCTTTACCAGCATCCTACCGCGTGCTGGCAAGTGCCACCAGCTGCCAAAAGGCCTTACCGGCGTCCGACAATGTGCCGGTAACCAGCACCGGCTGCCGAAAGGCTTTACCAGCATCCGACGGCGTGACGGCAACCACAACCGGCTGCTGAAAGGTTTTACCAGCGTCCAACAGCGTGCCGGCAACCAACGTTGGCTACCAAAAGGCTTCAGTGTCCTACGGCATGCCGGCATCCGCCACCGGCTGCGAATGGCTTTACCAGCGTCTGACGGCGTGCCGGCAACGACCATGGCTCCCGAAAGGTTTTACCAGCGTCCGACAGCGTGCCGGCAACTGCCACCGGCTGCCAAAAAGCTTTACCAGTGTCCTACCGCGTGCTGGCAAGTGCCACCGGCTGCCGAAAGGCCTTACCGGCATCCGACGGCACGGCAGGACAGACAGACAGGATACGGTTCGGGTAGTAAGGCAAAATTTATTGGATCAGCCGTACAACCAGCGAGCGAGGCGGCGTGGCGAAGCACCGCCGCGCGGCACAAACACCGGTGACGCGACCCCGAGGCTCCCGGCACGGGTACGCGGCACCGAGACGCTCCCGGCTCGGCGCTGGCGCAGGCGCCGGGGGGCTTAGGGAGGAGCCGGGCGCTCGCCGTCTCGGCGTAGGGACCGTGGGCTCGCCGAGCGCAACCGCGAGCGCAAGGGAGGGCGCGGTGCCCCTCGCCCGCACTTACACCGTCGTCGGCGCTTCCAGGAGAGAGAGAGGGAGAGGAGAGAGCCCGGCCGGCAAAACCTGGACAGAGGAGGGGGATCAGTTATTCCAGCCACGTTCCCATCGCCGGGATCCGCTGCCGTCACCGCAGCCCAGCACCGCGGCGTCTCGGCACCGAGCTGCCCGGCTTTACCAGGGCTGAGCCCCGGCACGGGGGACGCGGGGTCCGGAGCGTGGCCGGGCTGCCGCAGCCCGAGCTCCCGGTACAACCCGGCTGCAAAAAAGCCTGGGCCGCTCTCACCGGATCCCCCGATCGCATCCGGGGCAGCGACGCCGCGGCGAGACGTACGACCGTTTTCCTCTCGCCTTAATTTGGCGTTTAAAGTAAAAACCGGCTTTAGGCGGCGGTTCTAGGCCCGGTTTTAATACCGATGTACCAAGGAAAGATCCGGCTTACCTGCGGCTTAAACGGGGCCGCTATCGGCTAAGTCCCGCTCTGCCCCGGTGCAAACACAACCGCCGCGGCACCGGTAGCTTTCCGGCGGGTGGGAGAGGGGTTCGGTAAAACCCCTCGGCAAAGCAAGAACGGCGGGAAGGCGCCGGCGAGGGAGGGGGTGAAGGCGAAACCGGATAAAACACCCCAAGAAACGGCACATTCCCGGTTTGGGTTTGAAACCCCCATCGGCCGGAACCGAAACGTCGTCGCGTGCTCGGCGAAGCCCTTTCGCCGCTACCGAATCGATGGCGGCGCGAGATAAAAATCAGGGTTTCGGGTAAAAGGGAAAAGGGGGCGGGAGGAGGCGCGGCAGAGGGGGCGGGGGGGGGGGCGAGGCGGTACCTGTGTAGCCGATCTTCTCGAAGCTGAGCAGGCTGAAGATGCTGTTGTAGAGCTGCATTTCTTTTTTCCTCGTTTGGTCCATTTCGTCTAAAATCTCCATCAGCTCGTTACCGGTTTTGGTGGGGTGGGTGCACTCGGCTTCGTGCACCGACAGCTCGTGGTAGGGACCCTGCCACGGGCACCCGATCCGCTTGTATTTGCACTGGGTCACCCTGGGACAGCGGAGGGGGGCGGGGAGAGAAAAGACGGGTGAATATTCACCGAATCGGGAAGCCGAGCGGAAAACGAGGCGGAGGACGGCACGGATGCTCGCTCCTGCCGTCATCCGGGTGATTTTTGGATCCAGCGGCACCGGGTGAGATGGGAGCAAGACCGGCAAATCCGGGAGATCCGTTTCACACCCCGGGGAAAACCGTCGGGTAGCGCCTGCGCCGCAGCGCGACGGCTTCCCGTGGGGCACCGGCAGCTGCCGACCGGGCACGGTCGCCGGCAGGGAGGGAGGGGGGGCTCTGCCGCACGCCGAAGCGGCGCCGCGTCCTCCCCCAAACCACCCAAGGGAGGGGGGACGCAGCCGGTGGGCGTTTGGCGGCAGCACCCCGTGAAACGGGGGCTGGAGGGGGCACGGGGCGCTGCTGAGCGCCGACGGCTTCACCGCAACACCGGAGCCGGCTCCGGCAGCGCGTGCAAACCGGAGAAACCCTCCTCCCCGCGACGCCCCCATTGCGGGGGCGGGGGGGGGGCTCACCACCATCCCAGCCCCGGCTTCACCGGGACCTCCCCGTGAGGTTTCCCAAACCCCACGTGTGTCTCCGTAGCGGGTCGGCGGAGCACCGCGAGCCACGCCGGCACACCGCCGGCGCCGTAGGGAAGGGAAGAGCTTTACCTGTCCTGGCACTCCTCCTTCTGGTGCCTCTCCAGGAGGGAGCGGGGGAACTGCTGCATGCAGAAGCCGCACTCGGAGGGCAGCTCGCTGACGGCTTTTTCCACGGCCAGATTCCGGCAGCAGAGGCTCTTACTGATCTCGCACCGGCAATTTGGGCAAGTGGCTTGTTCCTCCTTTAGCCGCGCGTCCGCCAGGAGGTGGATGAAGCAGCCGGCGCACATCAGGTGCCCGTTGGTGCACTGGGAAAGAGAAGGAAAGCGTTAGACTCCCACGGGATTCACCGCGGAAGGGAAACTGAGGCACGCGAAGGCAAAAGGAAGCGAATTCGGAGCATACGGCGGGGGAGAAAAGACGCTTTGCCGGCTCCGCGTCCTCCCGAAAACGCACCCCGGCACGCGGCTCCCTGCCGCCGGTCAAGCCCCGGCGTTTCTGCGGAGCCGGAGGGCCTCGGCCGGCTCACGCACCGGCCTGGACACGGCGCTTCCGTCGTTAGGACCGACCTCGTTTGCTTCGCACGGGAGGGGAAGGGAAAGGCTTCATCCCAGCTCCCCTCCTCCTCCTCCTCCCCTGGTTCCCATCCATCCTGCGGGAATCCAATTCCCCACGTCTGGAAGCGGCGGGGGGCGGGGGGCGTAAGCTACCCCCCACCCCACGGCACTCGGGAGAACCAAACAGAGCCGGGGAGAGGGGTCGGAGCCCCCCGCAGCAGGGAGCGCGGGGGATGACACCAAAGTGGGGGGGGGGGGGGAGCTTCCCCCGCTCCCTGTATCCCCCAGCTCCGTGGGATCCGGAAGGTTCCGCGGCTGCCACGTTAGTGCCGACAGGTTTGGCGGAGTCGAGACCCTCCCCGTTAAACCGGCGGGATCAGCACGAATCCCCCCCCCGCGAGGGAAGATCCAGACAAATCCACCGGCAAAGCGACGGGAACCGGCTCCGAGGGCTCGGATCACCGGGATGGGACTCGGGTCTCCGACCGGCGCAGCGAATCCGCCTCTGCGCCGGGGTGCCCGCACGCCGAGGACCAGCTCCGGAGCCGAACGCGGCATCCGCATCCCCGCGGAGAGCTGGGAGCACGATAAAAATAAGAAATAAATCCGTTTTACTCCAATTCATCGACGTTTCGACGACGAGAGAGGATCTACGTCGGCTTCGCTCCGCCTTGCCGGAATCGCCCTCTCCTTCCGGCACGCAGACGCGATGCCGGCAGCGCCTCGGGCACCGGAGCGATCCCAATCCACCCCGAAAACCAGAGGGAAAGAGCAAAGAGCCAGCGTCGGATTTCCGGAGTTTGCCGGAGGCGACGCGCCGGGAGAAGCCGTCCTCGTCACCGCGGGCGGTGGGGGCGAAGGCGTCGCCCACAGAACACCCGGCGGGGCGGGCGAGGGCATCACCAAATCCATCGGGAGCTGCCGGATGGCAGACGGCATCCGAGTTGGATGCTTCCTCCATCATCTCTGGTGCCAGGAGGGATCATTCAAGGGACACGCGGCTGTTCCCAACGGATGGGAAAGCTCCCGCCGGCGGCTTCGGGCTCCGGCGGTGAAAACCCTTCCCTTGAATCCGGTGGGAGGCCGGAGCTGGAACGCCGTCACCTCCAAGACGAGCTCCATGAGCAGCCGGGGACGCCGCAGCGGGGTTCCGCCCGTCGCAGGGGGTCACCCCCCCGCCCCCCCAAAATTCCAGCAAGATTCCTGCCAGCGGGATGGCCGGGAGCTCGTTAACCGCCTCCCGGGAGCGCCGGGAAAACCTTTAATCCTCAGCCAGGATGGGAAAGGCCTGACCCTGCCGCAGGGATTAGCGCCCGATCTGCTTACCCGGGACATCCATTGTTCCGGCTCCAAAAGATTTCGGAATTTTCCCTCCTGCCGGGCCCGGAGCGCGGCAGTCGGGCATTAATCCGGCCCCGCCGCGATGCTGCCGAAACGCGGTTACGGGATGCGGTTCCCACCTCCGACGGCTTCGGGATGAGCGCGGCTAAAAACCCCTTACGGTTTTAGGCTCGGCACGGCCCCGGTGAGCCGCCGGCTTCCCCCGCGGTGCCTCGTCGCTACCGCGCTAAAAATACCGGCAAGCGAGCCAAAACAAGAGGCGACCGCCGGCTGAGCGCTCCCACAACCGCGGCGGTGACGGCGGCGGCTCCTCCTCGGCGCGAGCGTGTAATTACAGCCGCTCGTTAGCGCTTCGGCCCTGACGAACCCACCCGACGGGCTGCTCGGGGAAAGCGCCGGCGCGGCCACGCCACCGGCCGATACCACGGTCGCTCCCGGTTTTAATTACATCCCCGGCAAAGCCCTCGTCATAAATAATTAAACAGGGGGACGAGTGACCGCAGGAGCGAGGAGGAAGAGGAGGCCGTGACGAAGGACGCAGCCCCCCCGCCGGGCACGCAGAGCCGGTTCGGCAAGCGCCGGCACCGGATCGGTGGGGATCTCTCACCAGGCGCGGCTCCGGCGAGGTTTTAATGCTCTTAATCATCACCGCCGAGGGGATCCCCCCTCCCCGAGGCAGCGGCCATCTTACAGCAACCCCCCCCCCCAAAATTAACCCCCCAAACGAAGCGGGGGGGGGGGGGGCGTCCCCCCGGCTTTGCCGCCACCGCGCCGGCACCGGATACTCTTCGTATGCGACCGGCGAAGCGTAACGTCACCGAGGGGATGACCTTCGCGGCCGGGCTCTGCCACCGCCGCAACCGACAGCCAACCGGCACGCGGCCGGCACCGCGGGCTCTGCCGGCGGAGCACCCAGCGGCCGTGGCGGCGGCTCTGCCGGCACCGCGGGCTCTGCCGGCGGAGCACCCAGCGGCCGTGGCGGCGGCTCTGCCGGCACCGCGGGGCTGCCGGCGGGTCCGCGTGCCGCGAAATGGATGCTGGCCGGAGGGAAGCGTGCCGGCGCCTTTACGTAACCGGCGGTTCCGCTCTGCTGAGCGCCGGCGGTGCCCGTCCCCGCTCCCTGTCGGGACCCTCAGGGTGGGCAGGGGGATCCCCCGGGGTGGCACAAACTGGGATAAACTGGGAGAAGGGGGGTGAACCCAACCCCCCCTTGGGGTCACTGGGGAGGGGGTGGGGGAGGCCGAGCGGTGGATGCTGCGGTTCTGGGGGGGGGCTCAGGGTGCTGGGGGGGACGGGGGGGTCTGGAGTCCTCAGGGGTGGGTGGGGGGACCCCCAGGGTCCCTGAAGGGGGAGGGGACCCTAAAGCCCCCAAGCAGGGGGGTGGGGGAGCACCTGAAACCCCCCGTGAGTGGCGGGGGGGAGGGGTGTCAGGGGAGCCCCCCCCCCCCAGCAGGGTGGGTGCCCAAGGGGCCTGGGGGGAGTCAGTGGCCCCCCGGGTGAAAGCAGCTGGGGTGGGGGTCCCCCGCCGGCACGGGGTGACAGGGATGGGGGGGCCCCCCTGGGTTGTGGGGGGGTGTCCAGTGCCCCGGTTTGGGGGGGGGGGCGGGGCACGGAGAGATCGATGGGGGACAACAAGGGGGGGGGCGGTGGCCGATGAGGGGACAAGGTGGCCCCGGGGGGGGGGGGTCGGTGGCCGCCGGGGAGGCTCCGGGGAGCGGGGGGGGGGGTGTCGGTGGCTGCCGGGGAGGCCCCGGGGAGGGAGTCGGTGGCCGATGAGGGGACAAGGTGGCCCCGGGGGGGGGGCAGTGGCTGCCGGGGTGGCCCCGGGGGGGGGGGTCGGTGGCCGCCGGGGAGGCTCCGGGGGGGGGGGTCGGTGGCCGCCGGGGAGGCTCCGGGGGGGGGGGGGGGTGTCGGTGGCTGCCGGGGAGGCCCCGGGGAGGGGGTCGGTGGCCGTTGAGGGGACAAGGAGGCCCCAGGGAGGGGGTCGGTGGCCGATGAGGGGACAAGGTGGCCCCGGGGGGGGGTCGGTGGCCGATGAGGGGACAAGGAGGCCCCGGGGGGGGGTCGGTGGCCGATGAGGGGACAAGGAGGCCCCGGGGGGTGGGTCGGTGGCCGCCGCGGAGGCCCCGGGGCCCGGCCGTACCTGGTAGACCGAGGCCTTGGGCAGGTCGAGGCAGACGGTGCAGCACAGCACGGAGTAGAGCCGCTCCTCCAGCTTGACGCTGCCCGCCGCCCCCTCGGGCCCAGCCGTTCCCGTCCCCGCCGTCCTCAGCCGTTTCTTAGGCGGCGCGTCGGGGTCGGCGCCCGCCTCACCGTGAGGCCGGGCCCCACCGAGCAGCGAACCCGCCTCCTCGGCGCCGCCCGTCTCGCCCGGGCCGCCCGCTACCGCCGCTGCCGCGGGGCCGGGGAGGGCTGCGGAGGGGGCGGAGGGGGCGGCCGGGCCCCCGCCGGCCTCACGATCCTCCGCCCCGGACATCATCGCCGCCGCCGCCGCCGCCGCCTCACCCCGCCGCCACCGCCGCCGCCATCTTGGCCGTTCCCCCCCCCCCCGTCTCCTCCCCCGACCCCGCCCTCCCGGCCCGTCAGGGCCACCGCCAATCACCGCTCGCGGGAGGCGGTGCCGGCGCTGAGGTGACCAATGAGAGGACACGCCGACGCCGGCGCCACGCCCCCCGCCGGGCCTGGAGTCGCAAACTTCAACGCCATCCTCCCCCCCCCCCCCCCCCCCCCGCCCCGGCCGCCTCCGCCTGAGGGAGGTGGAGGGGCGGGGCCCGGCGCTACGTCACAACGCGAGCAGGCCAATGGGCGAGGGGGCGCCCGAGGGGGCGGGGCCTGCCCGAGGGGGCGGGGCGGGGAGCTCCCGGTGGGGGCGGGGGGCGCTCCCCAGTGCGGCCCAGTACAGCTCAGTGCGGTCCAGTGTCCCCCAGTGTGGCCCAGTGCCCCTATGAATGGCCCAGTACAGCCCAGTACGGCCCAGTGCCCCCCAGTGCGGCCCAGTGTACCCCAGTGTGGCCCAATGCCCCCCGGTACGGCCCAGTACAGCCCAGTACGGCCCAGTGTGGCCCAGTGCCCTCCGTGACCCCAGCATTTGGCGCCCCACAGGTACGGGAACCCAACAAACCCACCCCAGTGCCCCCAGTCCCCCTGTGACCAGTGACCCCAGTGCCCCCCAGCCCCAGTGTCACCCATGTTCCCAGTGCCCCCCAGCCCCAGTGTGACCAGTGTCCCCAGTCCCACTGTGCCCAATGACCCCAGTGCCCCCCAGCCCAGTGCGACCAGTACCCCCAGTGACCCCAGTGCCTCCAGCCCCAGTGTGACCAGTACCCCCAGTGCCACCAGTCCCAGCATGGCCAGTGACCCCAGTGCCCCCCAGCCCCAGTGTGACCAGTGCCCCCAGTGCCCCCAGTGTGACCAGTACCCCCAGTGCAGTCCCAGTGTCCTCTGTGCCCCCAGTGCCTCAGTGCGACCAGTACTCCCAGTGCCCCCAGTGCCCCCCATGCCAGTGTGACCAGTGCCCCAGTGCCCTCCAGCCCCAGTGCAACCAGTGCCTCCGGTGTCCCAGTGCCCCCAGTGTCCCAGTACCCCCAGCCTCAGTGTGACCAGTATCCCCAGTGACCCCAGCCCCGGTCTGACCTACGCCCCCAGTGCCCCAGTACCCCCAGTCCCAGCATGACCAGTGCCCCCAGTGCCCCCCAGCCCCAGTATGACCAGTACGACCAGTACCCCCAGCCCCAGTGTGACCAGTGCCCCCAGTGCCCCCCAGCCCCAGTATGACCAGTGCCCCCAGTGCCCTCCAGCCCCAGTATGACCAGTACTCCCAGTACCCCCAGCCCTAATGTGACTAGTGCTCCCAGTGCCCCCCAGCCCCAGTATGACCAGTAGTACCAGTACCGCCAGCCCCAGTGTGATCAGTGGCCCCAGTGCCCCCCAGCCCCAGTATGACCAGTGCCCCCAGTGCCCCCCAGCCCCAGTATGACCAGTACTCCCAGTACCCCCAGCCCCAGTGTGACCAGTGCCCTCAGTGCCCCCCACCCCAGTGTGACCAGTACCCCCAGTTCCCCCGTGCCCCCGTCCCAGCCCTCCCAGTCCAGCCCACGTGCCAGGGACCCCAGGGTGCTGTGCCAGGGACCCAGGGTGCTGTGCCGGGGACCCCAGCCCCAGGGTGCTGTGCCGGGGACCTCAGGGTGCTGTGCCAGGGACCCCACCCCAGGGTGCTGTGCTGGGGACCTCAGGGTGCTGTGCCAGGGACCCCAGGGTGCTGTGCCAGGGACCCCACCCCAGGGTGCTGTGCCAGGGACCCCAGGGTGCCACATCAGGGACCCCAGCCCCAGGGTGCTGTGCCGGGGACCCCAGGGTGCTGTGCCAGGGACCCCAGGGTGCCACATCAGGGATCCCAGCCCCAGGGTGCTGTGCCGGGGACCCCAGGGTGCTGTGCCAGGGACCCCAGCCCCAGGGTGCTGTGCCAGGGACCCCAGGGTGCTGCGCCGGGGACCCGAGGGTGCTGTGCCAGGGACCCCAGGGTGCTGTGCCGGGGACCCCAGGGTGCTGTGCCAGGGACCCCAGCCCCAGGGTGCTGCGCCGGGGACCCCAGGGTGCCACATCAGGGACCCCAGCCCCAGGGTGCTGTGCCGGGGACCTCAGCCCCAGGGTGCTGTGCCAGGGACCCCAGGGTGCTGTGCCGGGGACACCAGCCCCAGGGTGCTGTGCCAGGGACCCCAGGGTGCTGTGCCGGGGACCCCAGGGTGCTGTGCCGGGGACACCAGCCCCAGGGTGCTGTGCCAGGGACCCCAGGGTGCTGTGCCGGGGACCCCAGGGTGCTGTGCCGGGGACACCAGCCCCAGGGTGCTGTGCCAGGGACCCCAGGGTGCCACATCAGGGACCCCAGCCCCAGGGTGCTGTGCCGGGGACCCCAGGGTGCTGTGCCGGGGACCCCAGCCCCGGGTGCCACCTCTCCCGGCCGAGGCGGCGCGGGTGCCGCATGTGCCATGGTGGCCCCGCCGGGTGCCGTCACCGTCCCAGAGCCCCAGCCCCGCGCTAACGAGGGCCCTTAACGAGCGCCCACCCCACCGGCAGGAGGGCGACCGCCGGTAACGCCACCCAAGTGACACCCATAGGCGCCCGTACCGGGGAACGGCCGTCACCGCCTTTACTGCTCCCCGCCGCCCGCCGCCGGCACCCACCGCGCCTCAGCCGCCGCCCGGCCGCTGCGCCCGCAGCGCTCGCTGCAACGCCAGGTTCCCGACCGCCAGCACCCATGGGTGCCGGGATGGTGGCAACAAATTCCCGGCGGCCAGGAGGAGGCCACCGAGCACCCCGGGCCCGTTGCCGGTGAGGACGGCGAGGGTGAGGACGCTGGCGGCGGTGAGGAAGGTGACGGCGCGGGCGGCCAGCAGCCGAGCCTCCTCCGGTAGCCGCGCGGCAACGGGTGCCAGCGCCGTGGCCGCCCCCAGCAGCAGGTTGCCGGTGGCCCGGTCGCCGCTGAGCCGGTGGAAGCCGAAGGCCACCAGGGGTTGGCCCAGCATGGCCGAGACCCAGGCGCCGGGCAGGGGGTCGGGGTCCCCCCCCGGGGTCCCCCCCCCGCGCCAGCCGGGTTCCAGGGCGTCGTTCGCCGCCGCCAGCGCCTGCAGCAGGAACCCGGCCACCGGCCCCGCCGGCACCTGCGGGGAGAGGGGGCGGGAGGGGACCCATGGGTGGCAGGGACCCATGGGTGGCAGGGGACCCAGTGACAGGGGACCGATGGGTGGCAGGGACCCATGGGTGGCAGGGACTGACGGGTGACAGGGACCCAGTGACAGGGACCGATGGGTGACAGGGACCCAGGGGTGGCAGGGACTGACGGGTGACAGGGGACCCAGTGACAGGGACCGATGGGTGACAGGGACCGATGGGTGACAGGGACCCAGTGACAGGGACCCATGGGTGACAGGGACCCATGGGTGACAGGGGACCGATGGGTGACAGGGACTGATGGGTGACAGGGGACCCAGTGACAGGGACCGATGGGTGACAGGGACCCAGTGACAGGGACCCAGTGACAGGGACCGATGGGTGACAGGGACCCATGGGTGACAGGGGACCCAGTGACAGGGACCGATGGGTGACAGGGACTGACGGGTGACAGGGACTGACGGGTGACAGGGGACCCAGTGACAGGGACCGATGGGTGACAGGGACCCAGTGACAGGGACCCATGGGTGGCAGGGACTGACGGGTGACAGGGGACCCAGTGATAGGGACCGATGGGTGACAGGGACCCATGGGGGACAGGGACCCATGGGGGACAGGGGACCGATGGGGGACAGGGACTGACGGGTGACAGGGGACCCAGTGACAGGGACCCAGGGGTGGCAGGGACCCAGGGGTGGCAGGGACCCATGGGTGGCAGGGGACCGATGGGTGACAGGGACTGACGGGTGACAGGGGACCCAGTGACAGGGACCGATGGGTGACATGGACCCAGTGACAGGGGACCCAGTGACAGGGACCCATGGGTGACAGGGACCGATGGGGGACAGGGACCCAGTGACAGGGACCCATGGGTGACAGGGGACCGCTGGGTGACAGGGGACCCAGTGACAGGAGACCGATGGGTGACAGGGACCGATGGGTGACAGGGACCCAGTGACAGGGACCGCTGGGTGACAGGGGACCCAGTGACAGGGGACCGATGGGTGACAGGGACCGATGGGTGACAGAGGACCCAGTGACAGGGGACTGATGGGTGACAGGGACCGACGGGTGACAGAGGACCCAGTGACAGGGACTGATGGGTGACAGGGACCCATGGGTGACAGGGACCCATGGGTGACAGGGGACCCAGTGACAGGGGACCGATGGGTGACAGGGACCAATGGGTGACAGGGACCCGGTGATAGGGACTGATGGGTGACAGGGACCCATGGGTGACAGGGACCCGGTGACAGGGACTGATGGGTGACAGGGACCCATGGGTGACAGGGACCCGATGACAGGGACCCATGGGTGACAGGGACCGATGGGTGACAGGGACCAACGGGTGACAGGGACCGACGGGTGACAGGGGACCCAGTGACAGTGACAGGGACCCATGGGTGACAGGGGACCGCTGGGGTGACACAGGACTGTCCCAGTGACACGGGACTGTCCCAGTGGCATGGGACCAGTACGGGTGACAGGGGACCAGTTGGGTACCAGCTCCCCCCGGTGCCAGGCCCCCGGTACCAGCCCCCCCCCCCCGGTGCCAGCCCCCCCCCGGTGCCAGCCCCCCCCGGTGCCAGCCCCCCCCGCCCGGTGCCAGCTCCCCCCGGTGCCAGCCCCCCCCCGGTGCCAGTCCCACCGGTACCAGACCCCCCCCCCGGTGCCAGCCCCCCCCCGGTGCCAGCCCCCCCGGTACCGGCCCCCCCCCGGTGCCAGCCCCCCCGGTGCCGGCCCCCCCCCGGTGCCAGCCCCCCCGGTACCGGCCCCCCCCCGTGCCAGCCCCCCCGGTGCCGGTGTCCCCCCGCCGCCCCCCCTGACCTGGCGGGCGCGGAGGGCGCACAGCAGGCAGACGGCGCAGAGCAGCGCCTGGGACCCGGCACCCATGGGTGGGGGGGGGGTGTCCCCGGGACGCCCGGGACCGGCACCGGCACTTCCGGCCTCCAGGCGCGACCACCGAGACGCCGCGCTAGAGCGTCGCGATGGGCGGGGCGAAGGGCGGTGAGGTGGGCGGGGTGAGGGGGGCTGGGCGGGGCCAAGCGGGGTGGGCGGGGATACGGGGTGGGCGGTGGGCGGGGAGATGGGCGGGGCCTGGCGGAGCTGGAGGCGGGGCCGTGGGGAACCCGGGGCGCGGGGGGGGGGGAGTGTGCGGGGGGTGCAGGGTGCGTGGGGGGTGCAGGGGTGCGTGGGGGGTGCAAGGGGTGTGCGTGGGGGGTGCAGGGGTGTGCGTGGGGGGTGCAAGGGGTGTGCGTGGGGGGTGCAAGGTGCGTGGGGGTGCAAGGGTGCGCGTGAGGCGTGTACAGGGGTGCGGAGGGGTGCAAAGTGGTGCGTGGGGGGTGCAAGGGGTGCGTGGGGGGTGCAGAGTGCGTGGGGGGTGCAAGGGGTGCGTGGGGGGTGCAGGGTGCGTGGGGGGTGCAAGGGGTGCGTGGGGGGTGCAGGGTGTGCGTGGGGGGTGCAGAGTGCGTGGGGGGTGCAAGGGGTGCGTGGGGGGTGCAGGGTGGGCGTGGGGGGTGCAGGGGTGCGCATGGGGCATCTACAGGGGTGCGTGGGGGGTGCAAGAGTTCGCGTGGGGCGTGTACAGGGGTGCGGAGGGGTGCAAAGGGGTGCGTGGGGGGGTGCAAGGGCGCACGCGGGGCACGCAAGAGAGCGCGTGGGGGGCGTGCAAGGGTGCGTGCGGGATGCAAGAGTGCGCGTGGGGTGTGGGGAGGGGTGCGTGGGGGGTGCCAGGGTGCGTGGGGGGGTGCAGGGGGGGGGGGTGTGTGCAAGGGTGCGTGGGGGTGTGCAGGAGTGGGGGGGGGGTGCGCAAGGGTGCGTGGGGCTGCAAAGGGGTGCGTGGGGAATGCAAGAGTGTGCGTGGGGGGGTGGAAGGGTGCTCGTGGAGTGCGCATAGGGGTGCGTGGGGTGTGCAAGGTTATGGGGGGGGTGCAGGGGTGCCAAGGGGTGCCTGGCACCCTGCAAGCGTGCGCAGGGTGTGTGGGAAGGGGTGCACGGCGCCATCTCATCCCATCCCGTCCCATCCCATCCCATCCCCATCCCATCCCATCCCGTCCCGTCCCATCCTGTCCCGTCCCATCCCATCCCCATCCCCTCCCCACTCCATCCCATCCCATCCCCATCCCATCCCCAGCCCATCCCATCCCATCTCATCTCATCCCGTCCCATCCCATCCCATCCCATCCCCATCCCCATCCCATCCCATCCCGTCCCGTCCCATCCCGTCCCATCCCATCCCATCCCATCCCGTCCCATCCCATCCCGTCCCATCCCGTCCCATCCCATCCCATCTCATCCCAACCCATCCCCATCCCATCCCATCCCATCGCATCCCATCCCCATCCCATCCCATGCAATCCCCTTCCCCATCCCATCCCCATCCCATTCCATCCCCATCCCATCCCATCCCATCTCATCTCATCCCGTCCCATCCCATCCCATCCTGTCCCCATCCCATCCCCATCCCATCCCATCTCATCTCATCTTGTCCCATCCCATCCCATCCCCATCCCCATCCCATCCCGTCCCATCCCGTCCCGTCCCATCCCGTCCCATCCCATCCTGTCCCATCCCATCCCATCTCATCCCAACCCATCCCCATCCCATCCCAACCCATCCCCATCCCATCCCATTCCCATCCCATCCCCATCCCATCCTTACTCCATCCCATCCCATCCCACCCCACCCCATCCCATCCCATCCCCATCCCGATTCCATCCCACCCCATCCCATCCCCACCCCACCCCACCCCATCCCATCCCATCCCATCCCCATCCCATCCCCATCCCATCCCATCCCATCCCCACCCCACCCCATCCCATCCCATCCCATCCCATCCCATCCCCATCCCATCCCCATCCCATCCCATCCCATCCCCATCCCATCCCGTCTCGTCCCATCCCGTCCCATCCCATCCCATCCCGTCCCGTCCCATCCCATCCCATCCCATCCCCATCCCATCCCCATCCCACCCCATCCCATCCCCATCCCGTCCCACCCCATCCCATCCCCATCCCCATCTCATCTCATCCTGTCCCATCCCATCCCATCCCCATCCCATCCCACCCCATCCCACCCCATCCCATCCCCATCCCCATCCCACCCCATCCCATCCCACCCCATCCCACCCCATCCCATCCCCATCCCCATCCCATCCCCATCCCATCCCCATCCCATCCACATCCCATCCCCATCCCATCCCCATCCCATCCCTATCCCATCCGCATCCCATCCCCATCCCGTCCCCATCCCATCCCACCCCATCCCATCCCCATCCCCATCCCCATCCCATCCCATCCCATCCCACCCCATCCCATCCCACCCTATCCCATCCCATCCCACCCCATCCCATCCCATCCCTATCCCATCCCACCCCATCCCATCCCACCCTATCCCATCCCATCCCACCCCATCCCATCCCCATCCCCATCCCATCCCATCCCATCCCATCCCATCCCATCCCCACCCCACCCCATCCCATCCCATCCCATCCCCATCCCCATCCCATCCCATCCCATCCCATCCCATCCCATCCCATCCCCACCCCACCCCACCCCATCGCATCCCATCCCATCCCCATCCCCATCCCATCCCATCCCATCCCGTCCCATCCCATCCCATCGCCATCCCCATCCCATCCCATCCCCATCCCATCCCACCCCATCCCATCCCCATCCCATCCCACCCCACCCCACCCCATCCCATTCCCGCCCCTCCCCGCGGTTCCGGGCCCTCTCCCGGATAAAGCCCGGCGCGGCCCCGCTCCGACCCCCTCCGCTCCCTCCCCCCGGCCATGCCGCCTCCGCCGCCGCCGCCGTCCCGCGACTCCGGGCCCTTTCCCGGCTCCGTCCGGGGGTCCCGGGGCCGCCCCCCGCCCCGGTACCGGCGGCACCCGAAGCCGCCCTACTCCTACCTGGCGCTCATCGCCCTCGTCATCCGCGCCGCCCCCGGCCGCCGCCTCAAGCTCGCCCAGGTACGACCCCCGGGACCCCCCGGGACCCCCCATCCCCCCCCGGGACCTCCCCGGGACCCCCCGGGATCACCGGCACCCCGCAATCGCCCGACCCGGGACCCCCTCCCGGGGACCCTCCTTCCCCCCATCCCCTCCCCGAACCCCCGGGACCCCCCCCATCTCCCCTGGGACCCCCCATGCACCCCCGGGACCCCCGCCCGGGACCCCCATCCCCCCCCGGGACCCCTCCTCGGAACCCCCCGGACGCCCCGGGACCACCGGCACCCCTCAACCGCCCGACTTGGGACCCTCCTTCCCCCCATCCCCTCCCGGAACGCCCAGGACCCTCCCCGTAACCCCCCCCGGGACCCCCCGTCCACCCCCGGGACTCCCCAGGACCCCCCCGGGACCCCCCGTCCACCCCCGGGACCCCCCAGGACCCCCCGGGCCCGCCCCGGGACTCCCCGGGACCCCAGACCCTCCGCCCGCCCCGTCGGGGCTGCGCCGCGTCCCGCGGATTTTGGGGGGCTCCCGTCGCGGAGGGGGGGGCACGGGGGGTGCTGGGGGGGTTGAGGGGGCCCGATCCCGCCCCGGGGGTACCGGGGGGGTCGGGGGGGGGGTGTCCAGCCCCCGGGGGTACGGGGTGGGGCCGGATCCAGCGCTCCCGCCGATGCCCCCGCGGGGGGCAGGATTAGCGGCGCCGGGGGGTCTGTCGCCTCTGTCGCCTCTGTCGCCGCCTCTGTCTGTCGGGACGGCTCCCCTCCCCCCCCACCCGCCGGCTGTGGGGACCCCCCACCCCCGGGGGGACCCCCAGCATCCCAGCCTGGGGGGTACCGGGGGGGGGGTGTCCCGGGGTCGGCGGTCGGTCCCCGGTTGCGGGGAGGGGGGTCCCGGGGTGCAGGGGGGGTCCCCACTGCGGGATGGGGGTTCCAGGGGTCCCACGGGTGGGGGGTCCCCCAGGGCGGAGGTTGGTCCAGGGCTGGGGGGGGGTGCAGGAGGGGGGCTGGATCCAGCCCCGAGGGGGGGGTGTGGGTGCTGTGGGTGCCCCCCCTTGACGCGGCCCCCCCAGATCCTGCAGGAGCTCAGCAGCCTCTTCCCCTTCTTCGGGGGGGGCTACCAGGGCTGGAAGGACTCCATCCGCCACAACCTCTCCTCCAACCCCTGCTTCGCCAAGGTGGGGGCACCCGGGGGGGGCACCCTGGGGGGGGGCACCCGGGGGGGGGTCCTTTGGGGGTGGGGTCCCTTGGGCGGGTCCCTGGGGTGGGGGGCAGGAGGGCTGGGGAGGTCCCATGGGTGGGGGTCGCACTCTGGGGGGTCTGGGTGCCCCCATCCTGGGGTGCAGCTGTGGGTGGGGGTCCCACTGTGAGGGGTCTGAGTGCAGCCATGGGTGGGGGTCCCACTCTGGGGGGGTCTAGGGGTGCAGCTGGGTGGGGGGTCCCATTCCGAGGGGTCTGGGTGCCCTCATCCCGGGGTGCAGCCATGGGTGGGGGTCCCACTCTGAGGGGTCTGGGCGTGCAGCTGGGTGGGGGGTCCCATTCTGGGGGGTCTGGGTGCCCTCATCCCGGGGTGCAGCCGTGGGTGGGGGTCCCACTGTGAGGGGTCTGAGTGCAGCCATGGGTGGGGGGTCCCACTCCGGGGGGTCTGGGTGCCCTCATCCCGGGGTGCAGCCATGGGTGGGGGTCCCACTCTGAGCGGTCTGGGGGTGCAGCTGGGTGGGGGGTCCCATTCCGGGGGGTCTGGGTGCCCTCATCCCGGGGTGCAGCCGTGGGTGGGGGTCCCAACGCAGCCCGTCCCCCCCCCCCCCCCCCCGGCAGGTGCTGAAGGACCCGGCCAAGCCCAAGGCCAAGGGCAACTACTGGACGGTGGACGTGAGCCGCATCCCCCCGGCCGCCCTGCGCCTGCAGAACACGGCGGTGGCGCGGGGGGGGGCGGCCGCCTTCGCCCGGGACCTGGCCCCCTTCGTGCTGCGGGGGTGCCCCTACCCCTCCGGGACCCCCACCCTGACCCCCACCCCAACCCCCGCCCCGGGACCCCCCCCCCGGCGCCGGCGCCGCGGCAGTTCCGGCTTCTCCATCGCTTCCCTGCTCCGAGAATTCCCGGAGGGTGGCGACCCCTCGGGCAAGTCGGGGACCCCCCCGCCGGCATCTGGGGACCCCCCTCCAAGCGGTTTGTGGGGGTCTGCGCCCATCCTCCACCTCGCCGCTCCCCCGGCACCCTCCTGGGTGCCCCCCACGCCGGGTCCCCCCCGGGGTGGGCACTCGGGGGGCTCCGGGGTCCCCAGCTGTGACACCGAGGGGGGGCCCCGCGTGCCCCCCCCCGCCTGGGGGCAGTTGCCCACCTCCTACAGCACCGCCGTGGCCCCCAACGCCGTGGCCCCCCCGAGCGGCCCCCCCTTCCTCGCCCTGCGTTGGGGGGTGCTGCCCCCCGGCCCCCCGCTGCCCCCCACCCCCCAGCCCGAGGGGGGGGCGCAGGCTGTGCCCCCCAACAAGAGCATCTACGACGTTTGGCTGAGCCACCCCGGGGACATCCTGCACCCCACGATGCACGGCTAGCACCCCCCCTTCCCCCCCCCGAGATTGGGGTCCCACTGGGGGGGGGGCTGGGGGAGCCCCTGCACCCGGCTGGGACCCCCCCCCCCGCACCTATTGGGACTCCTCAGCACCCATAAATGACCCTGGCACCCACACTGTCCCCCCCCACCCCCACACGCTGTGTCCCTGTCACCCCCCACCCCCGTGTCACCCCCCACCTCCGTGTCACCCCCCACCCCCGTGTCACCCCCCCGTGTCGTCACCCCCCCGTGTCACCCCCAGCACCCGCTGCCCTCCCCCACCCCCCAGGATGGCACCCAATAAAGAGCAGATGGTGACACCCGTGGGTGCTGTGTGTGTCACGGGGGGGGGGACGACACACAGGGATGGGTGACCCCCCCCCCCGGCCCGGAGCCCCGCGGTGGGGCAGAGCAGTGGGGCAGCCCCACAGCAAAACCCACGCGTGGGGGGGACCGCCCCGCCCCCCACCAGGGGACACCCCCTCAGGCCGTGCCACGCCCCGGCCCCCACCCATCCCCTGCACCCCCACCCCCATCCCCCCCTGCACCCCCATCCCCCCCCGCCCCCTCCCCCCGGCGGTGGCGGCCCCGGGACCCTCTGCACGACAAAGGGCCGGCGGCACCGGGGGGGGAGGGGTGGGAGGATGGGGGGGGGCTGAGAGGCTGCGCCTGGGGGCACTGGGAGCATTGGGGGCACTGGGAGCACTGGGGACATTGGGGGCACTGGGGGCTCTGGGAGCACTGGGGGCGCTGGGGGGACTGGAGGTACTGGGAGCACTGGGGGCACTGGGGGCACTGGGGGCTCTGGGAGCACTGGGGGCACTGGGGGGACTGGAGGTACTGGGAGCACTGGGGGCACTGGGGGCTCTGGGAGCACTGGGGGCACTGGGGGGACTGGAGGTACTGGGAGCACTGGGGGCACTGGGGGCTCTGGGAGCACTGGGGGCACTGGGAGCACTGGGAGCACTGGGGGCACTGGGGGCTCTGGGAGCACTGGGGGCACTGGGGGGACTGGAGGTACTGGGAGCACTGGGGACATTGGGGGCACTGGGGGCTCTGGGAACACTGGGGGCACTGGGGGGACTGGAGGTACTGGGAGCACTGGGGGCACTGGGGGCTCTGGGAGCACTGGGGGCACTGGGGGGACTGGAGGTACTGGGAGCACTGGGGGCACTGGGGGCTCTGGGAGCACTGGGAGCACTGGGGGCTCTGGGAGCACTGGGGGCACTGGGGGCACTGGGAGCACTGGGAGCACTGGGGGCACTGGGGGCTCTGGGAGCACTGGGGACATTGGGGGCACTGGGGACTCTGGGAGCACTGGGAGCACTGGAGGCACTGGGGGCTCTGGGAACACTGGGGGCACTGGGGGGACTGGAGGTACTGGGAGCACTGAGAATATTGGGGGCACTGGGGGCTCTGGGAGCACTGGGGGCACTGGGGGGACTGGAGGTACTGGGAGCACTGGCGACATTGGGGGCACTGGGAGCACTGGGGACATTGGGGGCACTGGGGGCTCTGGGAGCACTGGGGGCACTGGGGGGACTGGAGGTACTGGGGGCACTGGGGGCACTGGGGGCACTGGGGGCTCTGGGAGCACTGGGGGCACTGGGGGGACTGGAGGTACTGGGAGCACTGGGGACATTGGGGGCAGTGGGGGCTCTGGGAGCACTGGGGGCACTGGGGGGACTGGAGGTACTGGGAGCACTGGGGGCACTGGGGGCTCTGGGAGCACTGGGGGCACTGGGGGGACTGGAGGTACTGGGAGCACTGGGGGCACTGGGGGCTCTGGGAGCACTGGGGGCACTGGGGGGACTGGAGGTACTGGGAGCACTGGGGGCACTGGGGGCTCTGGGAGCACTGGGGGCACTGGGAGCACTGGGAGCACTGGGGGCACTGGGGGCTCTGGGAGCACTGGGGGCACTGGGGGGACTGGAGGTACTGGGAGCACTGAGGATATTGGGGGCACTGGGGGCTCTGGGAGCACTGGGGGCACTGGGGGGACTGGAGGTACTGGGAGCACTGGGGACATTGGGGGCACTGGGGGCTCTGGGAGCACTGGGAGCACTGGGGGCACTGGGGGCTCTGGGAGCACTGGGGACATTGGGGGCACTGGGAGCACTGGGAGCACTGGGGACATTGGGGGCACTGGGGGCTCTGGGAGCACTGGGGGCTCTGGGAGCACTGGGGACATTGGGGGCACTGGGGGACACTCTGGGCTCTGGGGGCACTGGGGGCACTGGGGACAATGGGGACACAGGGGGCACTGGGAGCACTGGGGGGCGCTGGGGGCCCTGGAGGAACTGGGAGCAGTGGGGGCTCTGGGGTCACTGGGGGCACTGGGAGCACTGGGGAGCACTGGGAGTCACTGGGGCCACTGGGGGCTCTGGGGGCACTGGAAGCACTGGGGGCTCTGGGGGGTACTGGGGGCACTGGGGACCCTGGAGGCAGTGGGAGCACTGGTCCCAGACCCGGGAGCATAGCGGGGCACTGGGAGCACTGGGGCCACTGGGGGCCCTGGGGGCACTGGGAGTCACTGGGGGCACCGGTGACAGGGCGGGCACTGGGGGGCCCTGAGGGCACTGGGGGGCACTGGGAGGCACTGGGGGGCACTGGGGGCTCTGGGGGCACTGGGAGCACTGGGGGCACTGGGGGCACTGGGAGCACTGGGAGCACTGGGGGCTCTGGGGCAGGGTCGGTGCCGCGGGGCCCCGCTCTGGGCTGGGCTCTGCCCCCCTCCCCCGCCCGCCCCGGGGGGTCGCGGCCGCTGCCGAAGCCCGACCCGACCCCGCGCCTCCGCCGCGGTGCCCGCGGGACCAGCCGGGGCGGGCGGGGGCGGGCCGAGCCGAACCCAGCCGAACCCAGCCGAAACGCGCCGAAGAGAGCCGGGCCGGGAAGGTCGAACCGAGCCGAACCGAGCCGAACCGAGCCGGGCTGGGCCGGGCAGAGCCGAACCCAGCCGAACAGAGCCGAACCCAGCCGAACAGAGCCGAACCCAGCCGGACGGAGCCGAAGAGAGTCGGGCCGGGCCGGGCCGACCCGAACCCAGCCGAACGGAGCCGAACAGAGCCGGGCCGGGCCGGGCAGAGCCCAACCCAGCCGAACCCAGCCGAATGGAGCCGGGGCGGAACGGGCAGAGCCGAACCCAGCCGAACGGAGCCGGGCCGGAACGGGTATAGCCGAACCCAGCCGAATCGAGCCGAACGGAGCCGGGCCGGAACGGGCAGAGCCGAACCCAGCCGAACCCAGCCGAACGGAGTCGGGCCGGGCCGGGCAGAGCCGAACCCAGCCGAACAGAGCCGAACGGAGTCGGGTCGGGCCGGGCAGAGCCCAACCCAGCCGAACAGAGCCGAACCCAGCCGGACGGAGCCGAAGAGAGCCGGGCCGGGCCGGGCAGAGCCGAACCCAGCCGAACAGGGCCGGGCCGGGCCGGACAGAGCCGAACCCAGCCGAACAGAGCCGAACCCAGCCGGACGGAGCCGAAGAGAGCCGGGCCGGGCAGAGCCGAACGGAGCCTAACGGAGCCGGGCCGGGCCGGGCAGAGCCCAACCCAGCCGAACAGAGCCGGGCCGGGCCGGGCCGGAACGGGCAGAGCCGAACCCAGCCGAACGGAGCCGGACTGAGCCGGGCCGGAACGGGCAGAGCCGAACCCCGCCGAATCCAGCCGAACGGAGCCGGGCCGGGCCGGGCAGAGCCGAACCCCGCCGAATCGAGCCGAACGGAGCCGGGCCGGAACGGGCAGAGCCGAACCCGGCCGAACGGAGCCGGGCCGGGCCGGGCAGAGCCGAACCCAGCCGAACAGAACCGAACGGAGCCGGGCCGGGCCGGGCAGAGCCGAACCCAGTCGAATCGAGCCGAACGGAGCCGGGCCGGAACGGGCAGAGCCGAACCCAGCCGAACCCAGCCGGACGGAGCCGAACAGAGCCGGGCCGGGACGGGCAGAGCCGAACCCAGCCGAACAGAGCCGAATCGAGCCGAACGGAGCCGGGCCGGAACGGGCAGAGCCGAACCCAGCCGAACAGGGCCGGGCCGGGCCGGACAGAGCCGAACCCAGCCGGACGGAGCCGAACCCAGCCGGACGGAGCCGAAGAGAGCCGGGCCGGGCCGACCCGAACCCAGCCGAACGGAGCCGAACAGAGCCGGGCCGGGCCGGGCAGAGCCCAACCCAGCCGAACAGAGCCGGGCCGGGCCGGGCCGGAACGGGCAGAGCCGAACCCAGCCGAACGGAGCCGAACAGAGCCGGGCCGGGCCGGGCCGGAACGGGCAGAGCCGAACCCCGCCGAATCCAGCCGAACGGAGCCGGGCCGGGCCGGGCAGAGCCGAACCCAGCCGAACCCAGCCGAATGGAGCCGGGCCGGGCCGGGCAGAGCCGAACCCAGTCGAATCTAGCCGAACGGAGCCGGGCCGGGCCGGGCAGAGCCGAACTCTGCCGAACAGAGCCGAATCGAGCTGAACAGAGCCGGGCCGGGCCGGGCAGAGCCGAACCCAGTCGAATCGAGCCGAATGGAGCCGGGCCGGGCCGGGCAGAGCCGAACCCAGTCGAATCTAGCCGAACGGAGCCGGGCCGGAACGGGCAGAGCCGAACTCTGCCGAACAGAGCCGAATCGAGCCGAACAGAGCCGGGCCGGGCCGGGCAGAGCCGAACCCAGTCGAATCGAGCCGAATGGAGCCGGGCCGGAACGGGCAGAGCCGAACTCTGCCGAACAGAGCCGAATCGAGCCGAACAGAGCCGGGCCGGAAAGGGCAGAGCCGAACCCAGCCGAACAGAGCCGAATCGAGCCGAACGGAGCCGGGCCGGAACGGGCAGAGCCGAACCCAGCCGAACAGAGCCGAATCGAGCCGAACAGAGCCGGGCCGGGACGGGCAGAGCCGAACCCAGCCGAACAGAGCCGAATCGAGCCGAACGGAGCCGGGCCGGAACGGGCAGAGCCGAACCCAGCCGAACAGAGCCGAATCGAGCCGAACGGAGCCGGGCCGGGCCGGGCCGAGCCGAACGGAGCCGGGCCGGAACGGGCAGAGCCGAACCCTGCCGAACAGAGCCGAACCCAGCCGAACCGAGCCGGGCCGGGCCGGGCAGAGCCGAAGGGAGCCGAACGGAGCCGGGCCGGGCCGGACCGAGCCGAACTCAGCCGAACCGAGCCGAACGGAGCCGGGCCGGGCCGGGCAGACCCGAACCCTGCCGAACAGTGCCGAATCCAGCCGAACGGAGCCGGGCCGGGCCGGGCAGAGCCGAACCCAGCCGAACCCAGACGAATCCAGCCGAACAGCGCCGGGCAGAGCCGAACCGAGCCGAACGGAGCCGGGCCGGGCAGAGCCGAACGGAGCCGAACGAAGCCGGGTCGGGCGGGCAGAGCCGAATCCAGCCGGACGGAGCCGGGCCGGAACGGGCAGAGCCGAACCCTGCCGAACAGAGCCGAATCCAGGCGAACAGAGTCGGGCCGGGGCGGGCAGAGCCGAACCCAGCCGAATCGAGCCGAACAGAGCCGGGCCGGAACGGGTAGAGCCGAACCGAGCCGAACTGCTCCGAACCGGGCCGAGATGGCGGCGCTCCTGCCTGGTGCTCATCCCCTCCCCACCCGCGCCGCCCCCGGCCGCCGCCTCGAGCTCGGGCAGGTGCGACCCCCCGGGACCCCCCGGGACCTCCCGGGACCCCGGACCCGCCGCCCGCCCCGTCGGGGCTGCGTCGCGAACGGGCACGGGAGTGGGGCTGGGGTGGGGTGAGGTACTGGTGTGGACTGGGAGCACTGGGTGGGAGCTCTGGGGTGCGGGACTTGGGACTTGGGTGGACTGGGAGCCCTGGGGTGCCTTGGTGGGCCGTACTGGTCTGCACTGGGAGCCCTGGGGTGCCTTGGTGGGCCGTACTGGTCTGCACTGGGAGCCCTGGGGTGCCTTGGTGGGCCGTACTGGTCTGCACTGGGAGCCCTGGGGTGCCATACTGGTCTGCACTGAGAGCCCCAGGGGACCCCTCCCGCACTCTGACCCCCCCCGACACAGTCCAGCGCGGGGGGGGAGCACCCATGGGCGCCCCGGGGGGGGGGCTGGGGGGCAGGAGGGGGACACGGGGCGGGGCTTGGGGACACGGGGCGGGGCTTGGGGACAGGGTGTCCCGGGTGACCCCGCTGACCCCGGGCTGCGGTGTGTGCCCCTCCGCCCGCCAGGGGGCGCCGCCGCGCCCGCCCGCCCTTCGCCCCGCCTCCTTTCCTCCGCCATCTTGGGAGTGGCCGCTCTTCCCCGCCCACCCCCCCTCCCGAAAACGCCACACCCCGCATGGCGCTGCGGCCACGCCTCCCTCTTCCGGCCCTAGCTCCGCCCATTTCCGGCGTCGCCGGAAGCGTGGCCCGTTGCCATGGCGAGCGCCGGCCCCGCCCCGAGCAGCGGCTCCGACCCGGCCGGGCCGCGGCCCCGGGACCCCCAGGTAGGGCCGGGGGGGCCGCGACCGGGGACCCGCGTGGGGTGGGGACGGCCCCGGGGCCGTGGGGGTCCCGCGGGAGCAGGATCCGCGGCGTGGGGTCCCGCCGCCACAGCCCCAGGCGGGCGGGGTGGGGGGGGTCCCGTGGGGACGGGCCCGGGGGCGCGGGGGGTCCCCTCGCGTGGCCGTGGGGTCCCGCGGGGACATGGGGGGGGTCCCTTGGGGACAGAGCCACGGGCGTGGGGACACGGGGGTCCCCTCGGGGGGATCCAGGGGACAGGACCCCCCAGGTGGGGGGGCGGGGGGCGTCGGGGACACGGGGGTCCCCGTGGGGGGGACACTGGGGACACCCCCAGCCTTGGGGGACCCTTTGGGGGGAGCCAGGGGACACCGTCCCCGCGTGGGGGGTCCCCCGGGGGGGGGGGTCGGCGATATGGGGCTCCCCGAGGGGGGGACACTGGGGACACCCCCCCCCCCCCAGCCTTGGGACACGGGGGTCCCCTCGGGGGGAGCCAGGGGACGGGACCCCCCAGGTGGGGGGGGGGTGTCGGGGACACGGGGGTCCCCGAGGGGGGGACACTGGGGACACTGGGGACACTGGGGACACCCCAAGCCTTGGGACACGGGGGTCCCCGGGGACAGCCCCCGGCTCCGTAATCTGGGGGTTTTGGGGGCGTCTCTGGGGGGGGCCCTCGGGGGGGGTTGGGCTGCGCCTCTCGTTTCCCGCCGGCGCTGCCGGGCCCGGAGGGGCGCGGGTCGGATGGACGGCCGGCCGGCTCCGGCGATCCCGGCCATCCCGATCCGCTCGCACCCCGACTGCGGTGGGGATTCCCGCCGGCGTTCCCGAGGGATTTACGGCGGGATTAAGGCGCAGGAATTATTTTTTTTTTTTTTTCCCCTGGTTGTTTTTCCGTGCCGGACTTTGCCCGGTGAAACCGCGACAATTCCCCGAGGGGGGGAACCCGGTTCCGGGGATCGCCGGGCGCCGGCTCCACCGGGATCTGCCCCTTTCCCGCCGGCGGGACCCACCCTGCCCGCCGGGTGATGCCGGCGCGGGGGCGAGGACGCTCGACTGCCGCTCTCCCGGTTTAACCGTGCCGAGCTGGCACGCGCCAGTGGGGCTGCGACATTCCGGGATCCCCCCGGCCTCGGATCGGTGGGTGTTTTTTCCTCCCCGGTGCGGCGGGCGACCCCTCGAGGTTACCGGCGTGCCGTCGGCGGTTGCCGGCGCTCACCGGCGCTCACCGGGGCGCGGTGGCTTCGGCGAAGGCGGCTCCTGGGCCGGGAATTTGCTTCCACTTGGATTGTGGGTTAATCCCGGCTTAGGAAGACGGCGAAACCGACGGCGGCTTGGGCCCGGCGCGGCTCTTCCCGGCTGTGCCGAGCCTCTCCCCGGCCTTTCATGGTTTCTTTCCCTTTTTTGCCGTAGGATTCCGACCCGAAGCTCATCCCACCGCGGCCGGGAGAAGCCGGAGCCCCGGCGGGGCGATATCCCGGCGGGAGATAACCCCGGTGCCGGAGATTCCTGTACCTCCGCCCATCCCGCGCCGGGCTGCCGGCTCCTCAGTGAACCCGGAGCGGTGGCGGGTGCCGAACGACCGGCAAACGCTTCCGAAAAGCGGGAAGGCAAACGCTCGTCAGGGTCGTTAAGTGACAAACGAGCGTTTGGGGATCGGGATTCCTCGACACCCGCCCCGCTCCGCCGCGCCTTCGGAGCCGGCGTCGCCCGCCGGCTCCATCCCCCAACCGCCGGGTGCCGGGGAGGGGGGGATCCCCCCGAGGCTGAAGGGGACCCCGGGGCTCCCCCATCCCCGTCATTTTGGGTGTTAAAAAAAAGGGAGGAGATGATTCCGAAACGCCGATTCCCGTCTCCGGAACTCGCGGTGAAACGCCGGGAAACCACCGGGATACAGGGCTAAACCCGCCCCACCGCGAGGGTGATGCCGGCGGGGGAACCGGTGACTCCGCGCCCCGTTCCCGCTGGGAGACGCCCCCTTTTCCGGCAAAACTCCCGGCCATGGCCGAACACCCGGAGCTGCTGGCGGAGATGCCGGCGGTGGCGCGGCTGAGCACGCCGGAACGGCTGAAACACGCCCGGCGGCGCCGGGCCCAGCAGCTGAAGAAGTGGGCGCAGGCGGAGAAGGAGACGCAGGGGATGAAGGTCGGCGCCGAGAGGAAGAGGAGGAGGAGGAAGAGCAACAGCCCCGGCAAGAGGGTGACGTTCCCCGCCAACGTCCGGTTGCTGGAAGCGGCCGCCCGGCACGACGCCGAGGAAGGTGGGCGCCGGCGGCGGGGGATGGGGGTGGGGGGTGGGGGGCTCCTTCCGCCCCCCAAAAACCCCGAATCCGGCGCTTTGAGGGGGTTCAAATTCCGCCCCGAATCCCAATTTCGTTTCCGAACGCTTCCTGAAAACGAACCGGCAGCTCGGAGCCGCCATCCCTCCTCCCGGCTCCGGCACGCGGCGTCCCACATCCCGCCCGGTGCCGGATTTCGTGCCGGCGGGATGCTCCGAGGGGTAAAACCCCCCCTTTCCTCCGCAGTCCGGCGCTTCCTGGCCGCCGGCGGCAGCCCCGACCTCTGCAACGAGGACGGCCTCACCGCGCTGCACCAGGTAACGCCGCGCCGGCGCCCTTACGGCACCTCCGGCTTCTCCCGGCGTCCCTCCCTCCCTCCTTTCCGTCTGGTGATGCCGGGCCGGCGCTCGCCGGCCGCCACGGTTAAGCGTCGCATCCCTCCGGCACCGGCCAACCCGCCCGGCATCGAGTCGCGGCTCACGCGGGGATCCCGGTGCCGGCTCCGTCCCTTCACCGTGTCCCAATCCGCCCCGGTTCCGTCCCTCCGGCGTCACCGGCGCAGCCCGTAACCGCCGCCGGCGCCTCCTCCCCTGCCAGGGCTGCATCGACGACTGCGCCGAGCTGGTGACGGTGCTGCTGGCCGCCGGCGCCGACGTCAACGCCCGCGACGGCGAGCTCTGGACGCCGCTCCACGCCGCCGCCACCTGCGGCCACCTCCGCCTGGTCCAGCTCCTCATCCGCAGGTAACCGCGGCGCCGCCGCCGCCGGTGGGGGGGGGGGGCTTCGCCGGGCTGGGGATCGGCACCGCCGTGGCCGTCACCGCCGTGCCCGTCCTCGCCAAACAGCGGCGCCGACCTCCTGGCCGTCAACTCGGACGGCAACATGCCCTACGACCTCTGCGAGGACGAGGTGACGCTCGACGCCATTGAAACCGCCATGGCGGAGCAAGGTGAGCTTCACCGCGTCGGCAAAAACGCCGGCGAGGTTACCGGTTGAAGGCGGGAATCCGGCACGGCGTTGCTCCCCCGCAGGCATCACCCAGGAGCGGATCGAGGAGGCCCGCGCCGCCCCCGAGCGCCGCATGGCGCGGGAGATCCGGCGGCTGCTGGAGGCGGGAGCCGACCTGGATGCGCCGCGGGGACACGGCGCCACGTTGGTGAGGAACCGGCGGCGCCGCCGGCCGGTGGGGAGGGGGGGGGGGGGGGTTTCGCCGCCGCTTGAACCGCGTCCCCCTTTCCCCCGAGCAGCTGCACATCGCGGCGGCCAACGGTTACGCCGAAGCGGCCGAGCTGCTGCTGGAGCACCGCGCCGGCGTCGACGCCAGGGACGAGGACGGGTGGCGACCCCTCCACGCCGCCGCCTGTTGGGGCCAGGTGGGTGTCGGCGCCACGGGCGACGCTTTGCCGGATCTCGCCGCGCCCTCACCGCCGCCGCCTCCCCGCAGGTGCGGCTGCTGGAGCTGCTGGTGGCTCACGGCGCCGACCTCGACGCCAAATCGCGGCTGGAGGAGACGCCCTGGGGTGAGGGGGGGGGGGGTGGTTTTGGGGGTGGCGGGGGGGGACGGGGACGGTGCCGGCGCCGGCTGACGGCGGCGCCGCCGCCGTTCTCCGCGCCGCAGACGTCTGCGGGGACGAGGAGGCGCGCGCCAAACTGCTGGAGCTGAAGCAGAAACGCGACGCCGGCGGCGGCACCCGGCAGAGCCGCAAATCCCTGCTCCAACGCCGCGCCTCCAGCGCCGGCAGCCGCGGGTAAGGTCGGAGGAAACCGCGCCGGCGGGTTCAACCGTCACCGGTGAGGGGATTCGGTGAATCCCCAAACCCCCTCCCCCGGCAGGAAGGTGGTGCGGCGGGTGAGCCTGTCGGAGCGCACCGACCTTTACCGGCGGGAACACCAGCGGGAAGCCATCGTCTGGCAACGCGCCGCGCGCCGCGACAGCGAGGACGAGGACCGGCAGACGGACGCCGAGCTCCGCCGCCGCTCGGCCGTGAGTCGCCGCGGCGGGATTTACCGTGAGGATCTCTCGCGGCGGTACCGGCGACGCCGTTTTTTTCTTGCCCGGTAGGACGCAGCGGAATCGACGCCGGCGCGAGCCTTCGAGCTGCCGCACCGCAACGGCGCGGCTTTTTCTGCCGAAAAACCGCGGTGCCTGACCGATGCCGGCATTCCGGTGAATCCGGCGCGGGAAAAAACTCACCACACCCTGCCCGACCTCAAACGGCACCGAGCGGCCGCCAAACTCCAGCCCCCGCGCCCCGAGGAGCCCCCGACGGGGGGGAGCCCGGCACCGGCACCGGCACCGGCACCGGCACCGGCACCGGCACGCGCCGGCGGCAGCGCCGACCCCCCCCTCCTGAAGCTGACGGCGCCGGCCGAGGAGGCGCCGGGGGAGAAGCGGCGCTGCTGCCAGGTGATGTGAGGGGGGGGTGCAGCGCCCCGACCCCTCCCCCCACCCGCGCTCGGGGGGGGGGGGGGGAGGGGGGTTTTTTGCCTTTTTCCAACTGTTTTAGCCCCAAAACGGGGCTTTTTTTTTTTTTTTTTTTTGCCGAAACCCAACGCCCGGCCTTGGTTTTGCGCCGTCACCGCGCCGGGGGAGGGGGGGGGGGGTGGGGGGGGGGGGGGTGTGGTGTCCCCTGTCCCCGTCCCCGGTGTCACCTCTCCCAGACGCGGTAAAAATAGGTTCCCCTCCCCCCCTCCCCCCACCGGGGTGCAGGCAGGGCGTGGCGCTGCCTGCAAGGGCGTGGCGCTGCCTGCGAGGGCGCGGCGCTGCCCCTCCCCCCCCCCCCCAACTTTCCCCACGGTGGCTCTGCCCCACGGCAGCTCTGCCCCACGGCGGCTCTGCCCCACGGCGTGGCGGCGGGGGGGGGGGTGTGGGGGGGTCGGGGGGCGGGCAGCTGCCTGCACCCGGTTTTATTTCGGGCGGCGGCAGCTGCCGGCAAAGGTCAGGCGGCGACGGTGACGCCCCACGGCTCCCGCCCCACGGCTCCCGCCCCACGGAGGCAGGTGGGTCGGGGGTCCGGCGGGGTGGGGGGCTCGGCCCCACGGCGCTGTGGGGCTGGAGGGGGGTCTCGGTGCCAGCGTTGCGGGGGGCTGATAAGGGCTGGGGCTGCCCCGCGCCCGCTTCTCGGTGGGGGGAGAGGGGACCCACGGCCCCCCCACGAGGGAGCGTGTGGGGCTGGGACCCACGGGAGCCCCGAGGGAAGGTGTGGGGCACCCCGTGGGTCAGGGACACCCCACGGAGAGGGGGTTTGCTGTGGGGTGCCTCATATGCTGGGCTTTGTTTTGGAGCACCCACGGCAGGGGTGTCTGTGGGGCGCCCCATAGTGGGGGTGTCTGTGGGGCGCCCCATAGTGGGGGTGTCTGTGGGGTGCCCACAGCGAGGGTGTCTATGGGGTGCCCCATAGCGAGGGTGTCTATGGGGCGCCCCATAGCAAGGGGTGTCTGTGGGGTGCCCACAGTGGGGGTGTCTATGGGGCGCCCATAGCGGGGGTGTCTATGGGGTGCCCCATAGCGAGGGTGTCTATGGGGCGCCCCATAGCGAGGGTGTCTATGGGGTGCCCACAGTGGGGGTGTCTATGGGGCGCCCCATAGCGAGGGGTGTCTATGGGGCACCCACAGCGGGGGTGTCTATGGGGTGCCCCACAGGGGGGGGTGTCTATGGGGCGCCCATAGTGGGGGTGTCTATGGGGCGCCCCACAGCGAGGCACTTAACCCCCCCCCCGCCCCGTGCTGGCAGTTGTGGGGTGCCCCCCCCCCCGTAGTGAAACAGCTGCAGCCAATCGGCTTCGGGTGGGCGGGGCCGGCACCACCTGTTCCACCCGCTAATTGGCTTTGGCGGTTGGGGCGGGGCTCGCGCGGGGTGGCCGTTGGGGACGGTAGGGGGCGCTGCGGGGCAGCGGGGGGGGCCATGAAGCCGCGCGGGTCAGGGGGGCCTGGGGGGGGCGGGGGGGCAGTGGGGGCTATGGGGCTGGGGGGGGGTCATGGGGCAGTGGGGGGGCTATGGGGCGGGGGGGGCTTTGGGGGGGCTATGGGGCTGGGGGGGGGTCATGGGGCAGTGGGGGGGCTATGGGGCGGGGGGGGCTTTGGGGGGGCTATGGGGCTGGGGGGGGTCATGGGGCAGTGGGGGGGCTATGGGGCGGGGGGGGCTCTGGGGTGGGGGGGGCACTGGGGGGCCGTGGGGCTGGGGGGAGGCTATAGGGCGGGGGCAGTGGGGGGGTATGGGGCAGGGGGGGCTTTGGGGGGGCTATGGGGCTGGGGGGAGTCATGGGGCAGTGGGGGGGCTCTGGGGTGGGGGGGGCTCTGGGGGGCCGTGGGGCTGGGGGGGGGCTATAGGGCAGGGGCAGCTGTGGGGCACTGGGGGTCTATGGGACGGGGGGGACAATGGGGCACTGGGGGGGCTATGGGGCGGGGGGGCTATGGGGCAGTGGGCGGGGCTATGGGCCGGGGGGGCTATGGGGCAGTGGAGGGCTATGGAGGGAGCTATGGGGCTGGGGGGGCTATGGGGCAGTGGGCGGGGCTATGGGGCTGGGGGGGCTATGGGGAGGCTATGGGGCAGTGGGCGGGGCTATGGGGCGGGGGGGCTGTGGGGTAGTGGGGGGGCTATGGGGCAGTGAGCGGGGCTATGGGGCTGGGGGGCTATGGGGAAGCTATGGGGCAGTGGGCGGGGCTATGGGGCGGGGGGCTGTGGGGCACTGGGGGGGTTATGGGCCACTGGGGGGGTTATGGGGCAGTGGGGGGCTTGGGGCGGGGGGGCTATGGGGCAGTGGGCGGGGCTATGGGGCTGGGGGGGCTATGGGGCAGTGGGCGGGGCTATGGGGGGCTATGGGGCAGGAGGGGCTATGGGGCAGTGGGCGGGGCTATGGGGGGCTATGGGGCAGGAGGGGCTATGGGGCAGTGGGCGGGGCTATGGGGCAGGAGGGGCTATGGGGGGGCTGTGGGGCAGGAGGGGCTATGGGGCAGTGGGCGGGGCTATGGGGGGCTATGGGGCAGTGGGCGGGGCTATGGGGCAGCGGGGCAGTCGTGCCGGTCCCCCCGTGTCAGTGGCCCCCGTGGGTCCCAGCCCCCATCCCCGCTGGGGGTCACCCCGTGGCCCCACTGCCAGGCCGGGCTGGCCCCGGCCCCGCGCCCCTCCCTGTGCCCCCGGCCCCGCGGGTCCCTGCGTCATCGTCCCCCGGGTCCCCCGTGTCCCCATGTCCCCGTGTCCCCATGTCCCCATGTCCCCATGTCCCCGTGTCCCCATGTCCTCGTGTTCCCGTGTCCCCATGTCCCCGTGTCCCCGTGTCCCCATGTCCTCGTGTCCCCATGTCCTCGTGTTCCCGTGTCCCCATGTCCCCGTGTCCCCGTGTCCCCATGTCCCCGTGTCCCCATGTCTCCATGTCCCCGTGTCCCCATGTCCCATGTCCGCGTGTCCCCGTGTCCCCAAGTCCCGTGTCCCCATGTCCCCATGTCCCATGTCCCGTGTCCTCGTGTCCCCGTGTCCCCATGTCCCGTGTCCCATGTCCCCATGTCCCATGTCCGCGTGTTCCCGTGTCCCCATGTCCCCGTGTCCCATGTCCCCATGTCCTGTGTCCCCATGTCCCATGTCCGCGTGTTCCCATGTCCCCAAGTCCCGTGTTCCCATGTCCCATGTCTCCGTGTCCCCATGTCCCGTGTCTCCATGTCCCGTGTCCCCGTGTCCCCATGTCCCCGTGTCCCCATGTCCCCGTGTCCCCGTGTCCCCGTGTCCCCGTGTCCCGTGTCCCCATGTCCCCGTGTCCCCATGTCCTCGTGTCCTCGTGTCCCGTGTCCCGTGTCCCCATGTCCCCGTGTCCCCATGTCTCCATGTCCCCGTGTCCCCATGTCCCATGTCCGCGTGTCCCCGTGTCCCCAAGTCCCGTGTCCCCATGTCCCCATGTCCCATGTCCCGTGTCCCCGTGTCCCCGTGTCCCCATGTCCCGTGTCCCATGTCCCCATGTCCCATGTCCGCGTGTTCCCGTGTCCCCATGTCCCGTGTCCCCATGTCCCCGTGTCCCCAAGTCCCATGTCCCCATGTCCCCGTGTCCCATGTCCCGTGTCCCCGTGTCCCCGTGTCCCCATGTCCCGTGTCCCATGTCCCCATGTCCCATGTCCGCGTGTTCCCGTGTCCCCATGTCCCGTGTCCCCATGTCCCCGTGTCCCATGTCCCCGTGTCCCCGTTTCTCCATGTCCCGTGTCCCCGTGTCCCCGTGTCCCCCTGTCCCCATATCTCCATGTCCCGTGTCCCCGTGTCCCCGTGTCCCCGTGTCCCGTGTCCCCATGTCCCCGTGTCCCGTGTCCCCGTGTCCCGTGTCCCGTGTCCCCATGTCCCATGTCCCCGTGTCCCCGTGTCCCCGTGTCCCCATGTCCCCGTGTCCCCATGTCCCCGTGTCCCCATGTCCCCATGTCCCCGTGTCCCCGTGTCCCCGTGTCCCGTGTCCCCGTGTCCCCGTGTCCCGTGTCCCCATGTCCTCGTGTCCTCGTGTCCCGTGTCCCGTGTCCCCGTGTCCCGTGTCCCCATGTCCCCGTGTCTCCATGTCCCCGTGTCCCCATGTCCCATGTCCGCGTGTCCCCGTGTCCCCAAGTCCCGTGTCCCCATGTCCCCATGTCCCATGTCCCGTGTCCCCGTGTCCCCGTGTCCCCATGTCCCGTGTCCCATGTCCCCATGTCCCATGTCCGCGTGTTCCCGTGTCCCCATGTCCCGTGTCCCCATGTCCCCGTGTCCCCAAGTCCCATGTCCCCATGTCCCCGTGTCCCATGTCCCGTGTCCCCGTGTCCCCATGTCCCGTGTCCCATGTCCCCATGTCCCATGTCCGCGTGTTCCCGTGTCCCCATGTCCCGTGTCCCCATGTCCCGTGTCCCCATGTCCCCGTGTCCCATGTCCCCGTGTCCCCGTTTCTCCATGTCCCGTGTCCCCGTGTCCCCGTGTCCCCGTGTCCCCCTGTCCCCATATCTCCATGTCCCGTGTCCCCATGTCCCCGTGTCCCCATGTCCCCGTGTCCCGTGTCCCCGTGTCCCGTGTCCCGTGTCCCCATGTCCCATGTCCCCATATTCCCGTGTCCCCGTGTCCCATGTCCCCGTGTCCCGTGTCCCCGTGTCCCCGTGTCCCCGTGTCCCCATGTCCCATGTCCCCATGTCCCGTGTCCCCGTGTCCCATGTCCCGTGTCCCCGTGTCCCGTGTCCCGTGTCCCCGTGTCCCTGTGTCTCCATGTCCCCGTGTCCCATGTCCCCATGTCCCCGTGTCCCCGTGTCCCCGTGTCCCCATGTCCCATGTCCCCATGTCCCGTGTCCCCGTGTCCCCGTGTCCCATGTCCCCGTGTCCCGTGTCCCCGTGTCCCCGTGTCCCGTGTCCCGTGTCCCATGTCCCGTGTCCCATGTCCCTGTGTCCCGTGTCCCCGTGTCCCCGTGTCCCATGTCCCCATGTCCCATGTCCCCATGTCCCATGTCCCCCATGTCCCCATGTCCCCATGTCCCCATGTGTCCCATGTGTCCCATATCCCGTGTCCCCACGTCCCCATGTTCCCTGTCCCCGTGTCCCCCGTGTCCCCACGTCCCATGTCCCGATATCTCCATGTGTCCCACGTCCCTGTCCCCACCCCACGGACACCCCGCGGTGGCACCGCACGGGCCGGTCCCGCTGCCCCTTGCCCGGGGCGGGGCCGCTGCCGCCGCCCGGGGCCGGTGCCCATTGCCCGGGGCGGGGCCGGTGCCCGTTGTCCAGTACCCGGTACCGCTGCGGGGGGGGGGTCCTGCCCGGTCCCCGGTGCCGGTCCCCGGTGGGGTGGGGGGGGTCCTGTCCGGTGCCGGTACCCGGTGCCGGTCCCGCGTGGGGGCGGTCGTGCCCGGTGCCGGGGGGGGGACGTGCCCGGTGCCCGGTGCCGCGGGGGGGGGGATGCGGGCGCTGAGCTCGCTGCGGCCCCGCAGGGTCCGGGCCATGGCGGCGGCGGCGGCGGCGGCGGCGGCGGCGGGGGGGGGCGCGGGCCCCGGGGGGGGCCGCGGGCCGGTGCTGACCCCCGGCACCATGAACCCGGCGGTGCGGCGGGTGGAGTACGCGGTGCGGGGGCCGATCGTCACCCGCGCCCTGCAGCTGGAGCAGGACCTGCGGCAGGTACCCCCCGAGCGGGGACCCCGGCACCCCCAGACCCGGGACCCCCCCCCCCAGACCCTGCACCCACGGCCCCGGGCACCCCCTGACCCGAGACCCCCCCCAAACCCAGCACCCACGGCCCCGGGCACCCCCTGACCCGGGACCCCCCCCAGACCCTGCACCCACGGCCCCGGGCACCCCCTGCCCCGGGACCCCCCCCCCAGACCCTGCACCCACGGCCCCGGGCACCCCCTGACCCGGGACCCCCCCCCCAGACCCAGCACCCACGGCCCCGGGCACCCCCTGACCCGGGACCCCCCCCCCCCCAGACCCTGCACCCACGGCCCCGGGCACCCCCTGACCCGGGACCTCCCCCGCAGACCCAGCACCCCCTTCCCCGGTACCCCCTGACCCGGGACCCCCCCCCCCAGACCCAGCACCCACGGCCCCGGGCACCCCCTGCCTCAGGACCCCCCCCCAGACCCTGCACCCACGGCCCCGGGCACCCCCTGACCCGGGACCCCCCCCCGCCCCAGACCCTGCACCCACGGCCCCGGGCACCCCCTGACCCGGGACCCCCCCCCGCCCCAGACCCTGCACCCACGGCCCCGGGCACCCCCTGCCCCGGGACCCCCCCCCCCAGACCCTGCACCCACGGCCCCGGGCACCCCCTGACCCGGAACCCCCCCCCCAGACCCTGCACCCCCTGCCCCGGGCACCCCCTGCCCCGGGACCCCCCCCCCCCGACTCTGCACCCCCTGCCCCGGGATCCCCCCCCCCCCAGACCCTGCACCCCCTTCCCCGGGCACCCCCCTGACTCGGGACCCCCCCCCCCAGACCCTGCACCCACGGCCCCGGGCACCCCCTGACCCGGGACCCCCCCCGCAGACCCAGCACCCACGGTCCCGGGCACCCCCTGCTCCGGGACCCCCCCCCCCCAAACCCAGCACCCACGGCCCCGGGCACCCCCTAACCCAGGACCCCCCCCCCCAGACCCTGCACCCCGTGCCCCGGGCACCCCCTGCCCCGGGACCCCCCCCCCCAGACCCTGCACCCACGGCCCCGGGCACCCCCTGACCCGGGACCCCCCCCCCAGACCCAGCACCCACGGCCCCGGGCACCCCCTGACCCGGGACCCCCCCCCCCCAGACCCTGCACCCACGGCCCCGGGCACCCCCTGACCCGGGACCTCCCCCGCAGACCCAGCACCCCCTTCCCCGGTACCCCCTGACCCGGGACCCCCCCCCCCAGACCCAGCACCCACGGCCCCGGGCACCCCCTGCCCCAGGACCCCCCCCCAGACCCTGCACCCACGGCCCCGGGCACCCCCTGACCCGGGACCCCCCCCCGCCCCAGACCCTGCACCCACGGCCCCGGGCACCCCCTGACCCGGGACCCCCCCCCGCCCCAGACCCTGCACCCCCTGCCCCGGGCACCCCCTGCCCCGGGACCCCCCCCCCCAGACCCTGCACCCACGGCCCCGGGCACCCCCTGACCCGGAACCCCCCCCCCAGACCCTGCACCCCCTGCCCCGGGCACCCCCTGCCCCGGGACCCCCCCCCCCCGACTCTGCACCCCCTGCCCCGGGATCCCCCCCCCCCCAGACCCTGCACCCCCTTCCCCGGGCACCCCCCTGACTCGGGACCCCCCCCCCCAGACCCTGCACCCACGGCCCCGGGCACCCCCTGACCCGGGACCCCCCCCGCAGACCCAGCACCCACGGTCCCGGGCACCCCCTGCTCCGGGACCCCCCCCCCCCCAAACCCAGCACCCACGGCCCCGGGCACCCCCTGACCCAGGACCCCCCCCCCCAGACCCTGCACCCCGTGCCCCGGGCACCCCCTGCCCCGGGACCCCCCCCCCCAGACCCAGCACCCACGGTCCCGGGCACCCCCTGACCCGGGACCCCCCCCCCAGACCCAGCACCCACGGCCCCGGGCACCCCCTGCCCCGGGACCCCCCCCCCAGACCCAGCACCCACGGCCCCGGGCACCCCCTGCCCCGGGACCCCCCCCCCCCAAACCCAGCACCCACGGCCCCGGGCACCCCCTGCCCCGGGACCCCCCCCCCAGACCCAGCACCCACGGCCCCGGGCACCCCCTGCCCCGGGACCCCCCCCCCAAACCCAGCACCCACGGCCCCGGGCACCCCCTGCCCCAGGACCCCCCCCCAGACCCTGCACCCCCTGCCCCGGGCACCCCCTGCCCCGGGACCCCCCCCCCCAGACCCTGCACCCACGGCCCCGGGCACCCCCTGCCCCGGGACCCCCCCCCCCAGACCCAGCACCCACGGTCCCGGGCACCCCCTGACCCGGGACCCCCCCCCCAGACCCTGCACCCACGGCCCCGGGCACCCCCTGACCCGGGACCCCCCCCCCCCAGACCCAGCACCCACGGCCCCGCGCACCCCCTGCCCCGGGACCCCCCCCCCCAAACCCAGCACCCCCTGCCCCGGGCACCCCCTGACCCGGGACCCGCCCCCAGACCCAGCACCCACGGCCCCGGGCACCCCCTGACCCGGGACCCCCCCCCAGACCCAGCACCCACGGCCCCGGGTACCCCCCTGACTCGGGACCCCCCCCAGACCCGGCACCCTCCACCCGCATCTGGGCACCCCCAAACTGGGGACCCCCCCCGGGCACCCCCCGCCCCGGGCACCCCCCTCACTCGGGACCCACCTCGGGTACCCCCAAACCGGGTACCGCCCCCCCCGGGCTCCCGCACATCCGGGGACCCGCCGCGGGCACCCCCAGACCCAGGGAACCCCCCCCAGCTGGGCACCCCCAAACCGGGGACCCCCCCCGGGCACCCCCAGATCCAGCACCCACACCCCGGGCACCCCCAGACCCAGCACCCCCCCCCCGGCTCCCCCAAACCGGGAACCCCCCGGGCACCCGCAGACCCGGCACCCCATAGGCAGGGACCCCCCCCCAAGCTGGGCACCCCCAAACCGGGGGCCCCACCCCCAGACTCAGCACCCTCCCCCCCCGGCACCCCCAAACCCGGCACCCACACCCCAGGCACCCCCAAACCGGGGGCCCCCCCCAGCACCCCCAAAACGGGGACCCCCCCCAGCATCAGGCTCAGGGCGGGTTATTGGGGTGCAGGATCGGGCCCTCCCCCTCCCACCCCCCGTGTCCCTGCACCCACCTGGGCACCTTCCCACGGCCGTGGGAGCGGGACCGGGTGGGGCCCGTGGGGGGGAGGTGCCCGTGGGTGGGGGTGCCCCGTGGGTGGGGGTGTCCCGTGGGTGTGGGTGCCCCGTGGGTGTAGGGGTGTCCCGTGGGTGGGGGTGCCCCGTGGGTGTAGGGGTGCCCCGTGGGTGTGGGGTGCCCCGTGGGTGGGGGTGCCCCGTGGGTGTAGGGGTGTCCCGTGGTGGGCGTGCCCCGTGGGTGGGGATGTCCTGTGGGTATAGGGGTGCCCCGTGGGTGTAGGGGTGCCCCGTGGGTGTGGGTGCCCCCTGGGTGTAGGGGTGTCCCGTGGGGGGGAGGTGCCCGTGGGTGGGGGTGTCCCGTGGGTGTAGGGGTGCCCCGTGGGTGGGGGTGCCCAGCACCCACTCCGCCCCCCACACCCAGCTCCGGGCAGGGCGCCCGCCGCGCCCTGGCACTGCCTGTCCCTGGCACCCGGCCCGGGGCACCGCGGGTGCGGGGGGGCCCTTGGGTGTGGGGGGGCCCCTTGGGTGCTGGGGGGGGTGGGGGCTCCCCTGGGGACACCGACGGGGTCCCCCAGCGCTGCCCAGCCCCAGGGTGCCCGGCGGGTCCCCAGCAGGGTGGCAGGGTGACAGGGGTGACAGGGTGACAGGGGGTGATGGGGGGTGACAGGGGATGATAGGGTGTGATGGTGGTGAGGGGGTGTGACAGGGGGTGACAGGGTGTGACAGGGTGACAGGGGGGTGACAGGGGGTGACAGGGGTGACAGGGTGACAGAGGGGTGACAGGGGGGTGACAGGGGTGACAGGGGTGACAGGGTGACAGAGGGGTGACAGGGTGACAGGGGGGTGACAGGGGTGACAGGGGTGACAGGGTGACAGGGGTGACAGGGGGTGACAGGGGGTGACAGGCGGGGGCAGAGTCCGTCCCCCCGCGGCCGTGGCCCAAGTCCGGGGCTGGGCGGGAGGTGGCCACGGTGGCCACGGCCACCCCGGGGCTGGGGGTTGGGGACATCCCCTGCCAGGCGGGGGGTGTCCCCACATGGGGTCCCCTGTCCCCAGTGTCCCCATGTCCCAGCCATCCCCAGTGTCCCCGCTGTCCCCAGTGTCCCCAGTGTCCCCATGCCCCAGCTGTCCCCATGTCCCAGTTGTCCCCTGGGGTCCCCATGTCCCAGCCCTCCCCAGTGTCCCCGCTGTCCCCATGCCCCAGTGTCCCCAGTGTCCCCATGCCCCAGCTGTCCCCAGTGTCCCCGCTGTCCCCATGCCCCAGCCACCCCCCGGGGCAGGGGACACCGGGGTGATGCCGGGGGTCACCCGCTGGTGGTGCCACCCCTGGGTGGGGGTGGCCGGACCCTGACCCCTGTCCCCATCCCCATCCCCTGTCCCTGTCCCCTTTCCTGTCCTCTGTCCCTGTCCCCATCGTTGTCCATGTCCCCATCCCCGTCCCCTGTCCCTGTCCCCATCCCTATCTCCTGTCCCCTGTCCCCTGTCCTCATCCCTGTCCCCTGTCCCCATCCCTGTCCCCTGTCCCTGTCCCCATTCCTGTCCCTATACCTGTCTCCTGTCCCCCATCCCCGTCCCTGTCCCCATCCCTGTCCCCATCCCCTGTCCCCATCCCTGTCCCCTGTCCCTGTCCCCATTCCTGTCCCTATACCTGTCTCCTGTCCCCCATCCCTGTCCCTGTCCCCATCCCTGTCCCCATCCCGTGTCCCCATCCCTGTCCCCTGTCCCTGTCCCCATTCCTGTCCCTATCCCCTGTCCCCATCCCTGTCCCCTGTCCCTGTCCCCATTCCTGTCTCCTGTCCCCATCCCTGTCCCCGTCCCTGTCCCCTGTCTCCTGTCCCCATCCCTGTCCCCATCCCGGTCCCCTGTCCCTGTCCCCATCCCTGTCCCCATCCCTGTCCCCTATCCCCTGTCCCCATCCCTGTCCCCTGTCCCTGTCCCCATCCCTGTCCCCATCCCTGTCCCCATCCCTGTCCCCTGTCCCCATTCCTGTCCCCTGTCCCCTGTCCCCATCCCTGTCCCCTGTCCCCCTCCCCGTCCCCGTCCCTGTCCCAGGGTGTCCCCAAGCCCTTCACCGAGGTGATCAAGGCCAACATCGGCGATGCCCAGGCCATGGGGCAGAAGCCCATCACCTTCCTGCGCCAGGTACGGGGGGGGGGGCACCCAGGCGACCCCCTGGGGACCCGGCTGGGGACCTAGGAGTGTCCCCCCCCCCAGGTGACATCCCTGTGCCTGTACCCGGAGCTGCTGACCCACCCCTCCATCCCTGAGGACGCCAAGGATCGGGCCCGCCGGTTGTTGGCCGCCTGCGCCGGGCAGAGCGTCGGTGAGCGCCCGCGGTGGGGGTGACACCCCCCATCCCCCCCCCATCTAGTGTCACCCCCCCTCTGGACCCCCTGTCACCCCCCCCTGGACCCCCGTGTCACCCCCCCCTGCTCTTGCCCACGTCCCCTCTGCCAGGCTCCTACAGCGCCAGCCCCGGCGTCGAGCTGGTGCGCCGGGACGTGGCGCAATTCCTGCAACGCCGCGACGGCGTCCGCGCCGAGCCCCAGGACGTCTTCCTCGCCACCGGGGCCAGCGACGCCATCGTGGTACGGGGACATCGACCGCTCTCGTAATGTCACCTCGGTCCCCTCCCGGGCTGGCTGCCACCCGCTGCCGGGCCGTTCCCACGGCGGGCACCCACAAAGGGACCCTTTGTGCCGGGGTTGGCACCGGCATCGGGACGGGCGGTGCCAAGGTGGGGGAGGGGGGGGGTGGTGGCATTGGGGACGATGTGTTCTCGGTGTCCCCGCGCCTTCTCGGTGTCCCCGTGCCACCACGGGGCCCGTGCCAGCACCCTGCCCCCAGCTCTGCTGTGACCAGGCTCTGCCCACGCCGCCCCTGTCCCCATCGTGTCCCCTGCCCACACCGCCCTGTCCCCGCACTGCCCCTGTCCCCTCACCGTCCCCATGCCCACACTGCCCCTGTCCCCACACCATCCTTGTCCCCATGCCCGCCCTGTCCCTGTCCCCTCACTGTCCCCATGCCCACACCATCCCCGTCCCCTCACTGTCCCCGTGCCCGCCCTGTCCCCATGCCCACGCTGTCCCTGTCCCCTCACTGTCCCCATGCCCACACCATCCCTGTCCCCATGCCCACCCTGTCCCCATGCCCACGCCATCCCTGTCCCCTCACTGTCCCCGTGCCCGCACTGTCCCTGTCCCCACACCATCCCCATGCCCACACCATCCTGTCCCCTCACTGTCCCCATGGCCACACCATCCCCGTCCCCTCACTGTCCCCGTGCCCGCCCTGTCCCCATGCCCGCACTGTCCCTGTCCGCTCACTGTCCCCATGTCCACACCATCCCTGTCCCCTTGTGGTCCCCATGCCCACACCATCCTTGTCCCCTCACTGTCTCCGTGCCCGCACTGTCCCTGTCCCCACACCATCCTGTCCCCATGCCCATGCCATCCCTGTCCCCTCACTGTCTCCGTGCCCGCACTGTCCCTGTCCCCACACCATCCTGTCCCCATGCCCATGCCATCCCTGTCCCCTCACTGTCCCCATGCCCACACTGTCCCTGTCCCCACACCGTCCTTGTCCCCATGCCCGCCCTGTACCCATGCCCACACTGTCCCTGTCCCCTTGCAGTCCCCATGCCCGCACTGTCCCTGTCCCCTCACTGTCCCCGTGCCCGCCCTGTCCCCATGCCCACACCATCCCTGTCCCCTCACTGTCCCCATGCCCGCCCTGTCCCCATGCCCACACCAACCCCGTCCCCTCACCGTCCCCGTGCCCACACCATCTCTGTCCCCATGCCCACGCCATCCCTGTCCCCTCACTTTCCCCGTGCCCACCCTGTCCCCATGCCCGCACTGTCCCTGTCCCCTCACTGTCCCCATGCCCACACCATCCCTGTCCCCTTGTGGTCCCCATGCCCACGCCATCCCTGTCCCCTCACTGTCCCCATGCCCACACTGTCCCTGTCCCCACACCGTCCTTGTCCCCATGCCCGCCCTGTACCCACGCCCGCACTGTCCCTGTCCCCTCACTGTCCCCATGCCCAAACCAACCCCGTCCCCTCACCGTCCCTGTGCCCACACCATCTCTGTCCCCATGCCCACGCCATCCCTGTCCCCTCACTTTCCCCGTGCCCGCCCTGTCCCCATGCCCGCACTGCCCCTGTCCCCTCACTGTCCCCATGCCCACGCCATCCCCTCCCCCCGCAGAGCATCCTGAAGCTGCTGGTGTCGGGCGCGGGGCCCTCGCGCACGGGGGTGCTGGTGCCCGTCCCCCAGTACCCCCTCTACTCGGCCGCCATCGCCGAGCTCAGCGCCATCCAGCTCAGCTACTTCCTGGACGAGGAGCGGTGCTGGGCGCTGGCCCTGCCCGAGCTGCGGCGGGCGCTGGCCGAGGGGCGCCGGCACTGCTGCCCCCGCGTCCTCTGCATCATCAACCCCGGCAACCCCACCGGTACCGGGACCGGGACCCCCGGGCTGGGACCCCGAGACTGGGCTGGGACCCCGAGACTGGGCTGGGACCTCCGGGCTGGGCTGGGAACCCCGAGGCTGGGACCCCCAGGCTGGGACCCCGAGATTGGGCTGGGACCCCCAGCTGGGCTGGGACCCCTGGGCTGGGACCCCTGGGCTGGGCTGGGAACCCTGGGGCTGGGACCCCCAGGCTGGGACCCCATGGCTGGGCTGGGACCCCCAGGCTGGGACCCCTGGGCTGGGCTGGGAACCCCGGGGCTGGGACCCCTGGGCTGGGCTGGGACCCTGGGGCTGGGCTGGGACCCCCGGGCTGGGACCCCGAGACTGGGCTGGGACCCCCAGGCTGGGCTGGGACCCCTGGGCTGGGCTGGGACCCTGGGGCTGGGCTGGGACCCCCGGGCTGGGACCCCGAGACTGGGCTGGGACCCCCAGGCTGGGCTGGGATCCCTGGGCTGGGACCCCTGGACTGGGCTGGGACCCCAGGGCTGGGACCCCTGGACTGGGCTGGGACCCCTGGGCTGGGACCCCTGGGCTGGGCTGGGACCCCTGGGCTGGGACCCCTGGACTGGGCTGGGACCCCCTGGCCGGGCTGGGACCCCTGGGCTGGGACCCCTGGACTGGGCTGGGACCCCTGAGCTGGGACCCCTGGACTGGGCTGGGACCCTGGGGCTGGGCTGGGACCCCCGGGGCTGGGACCCCTGGACTGGGCTGGGACCCTGGGGCTGGGCTGGGACCCCCGGGGCTGGGACCCCTGGGCTGGGCTGGGACCCCTGGCCTGGGACTGCTGGGCTGGGACCCCAAGACTGGACTGGGACCCCTGGGCTGGGCTGGGACCCCTGGGCTGGGACCCCAGGGCTGGGCTGGGACCCCTGGGGCTGGGCTGGAATCCCTGGGCTGGGACCCCTGGGCTGGGACCCCAAGACTGGACTGGGACTCCAGGACTGGGGTGGGACCCCTGGGCTGGACTGGGATCCCTGGGCTGGGACCCCCAGGCTGGGACCCCCGGGCTGGGACCCCAAGACTGGACTGGGACCCCTGACTGGACTGGGGCTGGAACCCAAAGACTGGGCTGGGACCCCTGGGCTGGAACCCCAAGACTGGGCTGGGACCCCCAGGCTGGGCTGGGACCCCCAGGGCTGGGACCCCTGGACTGGGCTGGGACCCCTGGGCTGGGACCCCTGGACTGGACTGGGATCCCTGGGCTGGGACCCCCGGGCTGGGACCCCGAGACTGGGCTGGGACCCCTGGGCTGGGCTGGGATCCCTGGGCTGGGACCCCAAGACTAGACTGGGACCCCTGGGCTGGGGCCCCCGGGCTGGACTGGGACCCCCGGGCTGGGACCCTGTGGCTGAATTGGGACCCCAAGGTTGGACTGGGACCCCCCCCAAACCCAGCTGGTACCAGGGCTGGGACCCCCAATTCCTTACCAGTCCCAGTGCTGGGACTCCCAGTGCTCTACAGGACCCCCAAAACCCAACCAGTACCAGAACTGGGCCCCCCCAAAACCCAACCAGTGCTGGGGCTGGGACCCCCAGTGTCCCCTGCCGCCGTGTCCCCCCCAGGACAGGTCCAGAGCCGCCAGTGCATCGAGGACGTCATCAAGTTCGCCTTCGAGGAGAAGCTCTTCCTCATGGCCGACGAGGTGAGTAGGACCTGTGGGGTGCCCCCCCACCCATCCCTGGGGGGGACCCCGGTGACGCCCACCCCCCCGCCTCCAGGTGTACCAGGACAACGTCTACGCCGAGGGCTCGACTTTCCACTCCTTCAAGAAGGTCCTCTTCGAGATGGGGCCACCCTACTCGGAGATGGTGGAGCTGGCCTCCTTCCACTCCGTCTCCAAGGGCTTCATGGGCGAGTGAGTCCCACCACCAGGCACCCCCTCCCCACCCCGCTCGTCCCGGCAACTGTCACCCCGGGTGTGGGTGGCCGTGGTCCCGAGGGTGCTACAGACCTGGGATGGGGATGGAGATGATTTGGCCCATGGGTCCAAGGGTGGAGATGGTGATGCCACCACCCCGTGGGTGCCATGGGGTGGGGATGGTGATGCCATGGCTCTGTGGGGACAACATGACACAGCTCTGTGTGACATAGATCCCCCGTCCCAGACCCCCCACCCATAGGTCCCATCTGTGGTCTCTGTCCGTGGGTTCCCATCCCAGACCCCACCCATAGGTCCCGTCTGTGGGTCCCTGTCCATAGGTTCCCATCCCAGACCCCCCCACCCATAGGTCCCATCTGTGGGTCCCTCTCTGTAGGTTCCTATCCATAGGTTCCCATCCCAGACCCCCACCCATAGGTCCCGTCTGTGGGTCCCTGTCTGTGGGTTCCCATCCCAGACCCCACCCATAGGTCCCATCTGTGGATCCCTCTCTGTAGGTCCTGTCCATGGGTTCCCATCCCAGACCCCCACCCATAGGTCCCGTCTGTGGGTCCCTGTCCATAGGTTCCCATCCCAGACCCCCACCCATAGGTCCCATCTCTGGGTCCCTCTCTGTAGGTCGCTGTCCATGGGTTCCCATCCCAGACCCCCACCCATAGGTCCCATCTCTGGGTCCCTCTCTGTAGGTCCCTGTCCATGGGTTCCCATCCCAGACCCCCACCCATAGGTCCCATCTGTGGGTTCCTTTCTGTAGGTTCCTGTCCGTGGGTTCCCATCCCAGACTCCCACCCATAGGTCCCATCTGTGGGTCCCTCTCTGTAGGTCCTTGTCCATGGGTTCCCATCCCAGACCCCCACCCATAGGTCCCATCTGTGGGTCCCTGTCCATAGGTTCCCATCCCAGACCCCCACCCATAGGTCCCATCTGTGGGTCCCTCTCTGTAGGTCCTTGTCCATGGGTTCCCATCCCAGACCCCCACCCATAGATCCCATCTGTGGGTCCCATCTGTGGGTCCTTGTCCATAGGTTCCCATCCCAGGCCCCCACCCATAGATCCCATCTGTGGGTCCCTCTCTGTAGGTCCTTGTCCATGGGTTCCCATCCCAGACCCCCACCCATAGATCCCATCTGTGGGTCCCATCTGTGGGTCCCTGTCCATAGGTTCCCATCCCAGACCCCCACCCATAGATCCCATCTGTGGGTCCCATCTGTGGGTCCCTCTCTGTAGGTTCCTATCCATAGGTTCCCATCCCAGACCCCCACCCATAGGTCCCGTCTGTGGGTCCCTGCCCGTGGGTTCCCATCCCAGACCCCCACCCATAGGTCCTGTCTGTGGGTCCCTGCCCGTGGGTTCCCATCCCAGACCCCCACCCATAGGTCCCGTCTGTGGGTCCCTGCCCGTGGGTTCCCATCCCAGACCCCACCTATAGGTCCCGTCTGTGGGTCCCTGCCCGTGGGTTCCCATCCCAGACCCCCACCCATAGGTCCCGTCTGTGGGTCCCTGCCCATGGTTTCCCATCCCAGACCCCACCTATAGGTCCTGTCTGTGGGTCCCTGCCCGTGGGTTCCCATCCCAGACCCCCACCCATAGGTCCTGTCTGTGGGTCCCTGCCCGTGGGTTCCCATCCCAGACCCCCACCCATAGGTCCCATCTGTGGGTCCCTGTCCATAGGTTCCCATCCCAGACCCCCCCACCCATAGGTCCCATCTGTGGGTCCCTCTCTGTAGGTTCCTATCCATAGGTTCCCATCCCAGACCCCCACCCATAGGTCCCGTCTGTGGGTCCCTGTCTGTGGGTTCCCATCCCAGACCCCACCCATAGGTCCCATCTGTGGATCCCTCTCTGTAGGTCCTGTCCATGGGTTCCCATCCCAGACCCCCACCCATAGGTCCCATCTGTGGGTCCCTGTCCATAGGTTCCCATCCCAGACCCTCACCCATAGGTCCCATCTGTGGGTCCCTCTCTGTAGGTTCCTATTCATAGGTTCCCATCCCAGACCCCACCCATAGGTCCCATCTGTGGGTCCCTGCCCGTGGGTTCCCATCCCAGACCCCCACCCATAGATCCCATCTGTGGGTCCCATCTGTGGGTCCCTGTCCATAGGTTCCCATCCCAGACCCCCACCCATAGATCCCATCTGTGGGTCCCATCTGTGGGTCCCTGTCCATAGGTTCCCATCCCAGACCCCCACCCATAGATCCCATCTGTGGGTCCCATCTGTGGGTCCCTCTCTGTAGGTTCCTATCCATAGGTTCCCATCCCAGACCCCCACCCATAGGTCCCGTCTGTGGGTCCCTGCCCGTGGGTTCCCATCCCAGACCCCCACCCATAGGTCCCATCTCTGGGTCCCATCTCTGGGTCCCTCCCTGTAGATTCCTCTCCGTGGGTGCCCACCCACACCTCCCCATCTGCGGGTCCAAGTCTAGGGCTCCTCCTCCGCGGGTCCCACCCATCGCACCCTCTCCAGGGCTCCCTACTCCCGGGTACCCACCTGGGCTCCCTGCCGGGGGCTCCATCCCCCTCACCCCACCCGGGGGGCGCGGCTGCGCCGGGTCGTGCCAGGTGCGGGTTCCGCAGCGGCTTCGTGGAGGTGGTGAACATGGACCCCGAGGTGAAGCAGCAGTTGGCCAAGCTGGTGTCGGTGCGGCTGTGCCCGCCCGTGCCGGGGCAGATCCTGCTGGACGCCGTCGTTGCCCCACCGCAGCCCGGGGAACCGTCCTATGAGCTGTTCATGGCTGTAGGGGCGGGGCGGGGCGGGGCGGGGCGGGGTGGGGTGGGGTGGGATGGGGTGGGATGGGATGGGATGGGGATGGGATGAGATGGGGTGGGATGGAGTGGGATGGGATGGGATGGGGAAGGGATGGGATGGAGATGGGATGGGATGGGGTTGGGATGGGATGGGATGGGGATGGGATGCGGATGGGATGGGATGGGATGGGGTGGGGTGGGATGGGATGGGGTGGGATGGGATGGGATGGGGAAGGGATGGGATGGAGATGGGATGGGATGGGGTTGGGATGGGATGGGGTCGGGATGGGGATGGGATGGGATGGGATGGAGATGGGATGGGGTTGGGATGGGATGGGGTCGGGATGGGGATGGGATGGGATGGAGATGGGATGGGATAGGATGGGGATGGGATGGAGATGGGATGAGATGGGGATGGGATGGGGATGGGGATGGGATGGGATGGGATGGGGATGGGGATGGGATGGGATGGGATGGGATGGGATGGGATGGGATGGGGATGGGATGGGGATGGGATGGGATGGGATGGGATGGGGATGGGATGGGATGGGGATGGGGATAGGGATGGGATGGGATGGGGATGGGGATGGGATGGGATGGGATGGGGTGGGATGGGATGGGGATGGGATGGGGTTGGGATGGGATGGGATGGGATGGGATGGAGTGGGATGGGATGGGATGGAGATGGGATGGGATGAGATGGGATGGGATGGGATGAGGATGGGGATGGGATGGGGTGGGATGGGGATGGGATGGGGATGGGATGGGATGGGGATGGGATGGGGATGGGGATGGGATGGAATGGGGATGGGATGGGGATGAGAATGGGATGGGATGGGGATGGGGATGAAGATAAGGATGAGGATGGGATGGGATGGAGTGGGATGGGATGGGGTGGGATGGGGATGGGATGGGGATGGGATGGGATGGGGATGGGATGGGGATGGGATGGAATGGGGATGGGATGGGGATGAGAATGGGATGGGATGGGGATGGGGATGAAGATAAGGATGAGGATGGGATGGGATGGGATGGGGTGGGATGGGGATGAGAATGGGATGGGATGGGGATGGGATGGGATGGGGATGGGGATGAAGATAAGGATGAGGATGGGATGGGATGAGGATGGGATGGGATGGGGACAGAGAGGAGATGTCCCCAGCCCGGCTCTCCTGGCAGGAGAAGCAGGAGGTGCTCAGCGCCCTGGCGCACAAGGCCCAGCTCACCCAGGAGATCTTCAACCGGGTGCCCGGCATCCACTGCAACCCCGTGCAGGGCGCCATGTACTCCTTCCCCCGCATCGACCTGCCGCCCCGCGCCCTGGCCGCCGCCGAGGTGCCCGGGGCTGGGCAGGATGGGTCCTGGGTGCCCTGGGGCTGGGCAGGATGAGTCCTGGGAGCTGTGGGGCTGGGCAGGATCAGTCCTGGGTGCCGTGGGGCTGGGCTGGATGAGTCCTGGGTGCCCTGGGGCTGGGCAGGATGGGTCATGGGCAACGTGGGGCTGGGCAGGATGAGTCCTGGGTGCCGTGGTGCTGGGCAGGATGGGTCCTGGGTGCCCTGGGGCTGGGCAGGATGAGTCCTGGGTGCCCTGGGGATGGGCAGGATGAATCCTGGGTGCCCTGGGCCTGGGCAGGATGAGTCCTGGGTGCCCTGGGGATGGGCAGGATGAGTCCTGGGTGCCCTGGAGATGGGCAGGATTGGTCCTGGGTGCCCTGGGGCTGGGCAGGATGGGTCCTGGGCAATGTGGGGCTGGGCAGGATGAGTCGTGGGTGCCCTGGGGCTGGGCTGGATGAGTCCTGGGCAACGTGGGGCTGGGCAGGATGGGTCCTGGGTGCCCTGGGGCTGGGCAGGATGAGTCCTGGGAGCTGTGGGGCTGGGCAGGATCAGTCCTGGGTGCCGTGGGGCTGGGCTGGATGAGTCCTGGGTGCCCTGGGGCTGGGCAGGATGAGTCCTGGGTGCCGTGGTGCTGGGCAGGATGGGTCCTGGGAGCTGTGGGGCTGGGCAGGATCAGTCCTGGGTGCCGTGGGGCTGGGCTGGATGAGTCCTGGGTGCCCTGGGGCTGGGCAGGATGAGTCCTGGGTGCCGTGGTGCTGGGCAGGATGGGTCCTGGGTGCCCTGGGGCTGGGCAGGATGGGTCCTGGGAGCTGTGGGGCTGGGCAGGATTGGTCCTGGGTGCCCTGGGGCTGGGCTGGATGAGTCCTGGGTGCCGTGGGGCTGGGCAGGATGGGTCCTGGGAGCTGTGGGGCTGGGCAGGATGAGTCCTGGGTGCCCTGGGGCTGGGCAGGATGGGTCCTGGGCAATGTGGGGCTGGGCAGGATTGGTCCTGGGTGCCCTGGGGCTGGGCTGGATGAGTCCTGGGTGCCGTGGGGCTGGGCAGGATGGGTCCTGGGAGCTGTGGGGCTGGGCAGGATCAGTCCTGGGTGCTGTGGGGCTGGGCTGGATGAGTCCTGGGTGCCGTGGGGCTGGGCAGGATGGGTCCTGGGAGCTGTGGGGCTGGGCAGGATCAGTCCTGGGTGCCGTGGGGCTGGGCTGGATGAGTCCTGGGTGCTGTGGGGCTGTGCAGGATTGGTCCTGGGTGCCGTGGGGCTGGGCAGGATGAGTCCTGGGAGCTGTGGGGCTGGGCAGGATTGGTCCTGGGTGCCCTGGGGCTGGGCAGGATGAGTCCTGGGTGCCGTGGGGCTGGGCAGGATGGGTCCTGGGTGCCCTGGGGCTGGGCAGGATGGGTCCTGGGAGCTGTGGGGCTGGGCAGGATCAGTCCTGGGTGCCGTGGGGCTGGGCTGGATGAGTCCTGGGTGCCCTGGGGCTGGGCAGGATGAGTCCTGGGTGCCGTGGGGCTGGGCTGGATGAGTCCTGGGTGCCCTGGGGCTGGGCAGGATGAGTCCTGGGTGCTGTGGGGCTGGGCAGGATGAGTCCTGGGTGCCGTGGTGCTGGGCAGGATGGGTCCTGGGTGCCCTGGGGCTGGGCAGGATGGGTCCTGGGAGCTGTGGGGCTGGGCAGGATTGGTCCTGGGTGCCCTGGGGCTGGGCTGGATGAGTCCTGGGTGCCGTGGGGCTGGGCAGGATGGGTCCTGGGAGCTGTGGGGCTGGGCAGGATGAGTCCTGGGAGCTGTGGGGCTGGGCAGGATGAGTCCTGGGTGCCCTGGGGCTGGGCAGGATGGGTCCTGGGCAATGTGGGGCTGGGCAGGATTGGTCCTGGGTGCCCTGGGGCTGGGCTGGATGAGTCCTGGGTGCCCTGGGGCTGGGCAGGATGGGTCCTGGGAGCTGTGGGGCTGGGCAGGATGAGTCCTGGGAGCTGTGGGGCTGGGCAGGATGAGTCCTGGGTGCCGTGGTGCTGGGCAGGATGGGTCCTGGGCAATGTGGGGCTGGGCAGGATTGGTCCTGGGTGCCCTGGGGCTGGGCTGGATGAGTCCTGGGTGCCCTGGGGCTGGGCAGGATGGGTCCTGGGAGCTGTGGGGCTGGGCAGGATCAGTCCTGGGTGCTGTGGGGCTGGGCTGGATGAGTCCTGGGTGCCGTGGGGCTGGGCAGGATGGGTCCTGGGAGCTGTGGGGCTGGGCAGGATCAGTCCTGGGTGCCGTGGGGCTGGGCAGGATGAGTCCTGGGTGCTGTGGGGCTGTGCAGGATGGGTCCTGGGTGCCGTGGGGCTGGGCAGGATGAGTCCTGGGAGCTGTGGGGCTGGGCAGGATGAATCCTGGGTGCCCTGGGGCTGGGCAGGATGAGTCCTGGGTGCCGTGGGGCTGGGCAGGATGGGTCCTGGGTGCCCTGGGGCTGCGCAGGATGGGTCCTGGGAGCTGTGGGGCTGGGCAGGATGGGTCCTGGGTGCCCTGGGGCTGGGCAGGATGGGTCGTGGGCAACGTGGGGCTGGACAGGATGAGTCCTGGGCAACGTGGGGCTGGGCAGGATGGGTCCTGGGTGCTGATGGCCTGGGCAGGATGAGTTCCAGGCAGCGATCGAGGCCCTTCGCCACACGTGGTGCTGAGCCCTGCCCCATCCCGGGGTCCGAGGCCCCCCCTCGTGCCCATCCCCGGCAGCGCGTGGTGCTGAGCCCTGCCCCGTCCCGCAGGCGCAGGGTCAGGCCCCCGACATGTTCTTCTGCATGAAGCTGCTGGAGGAGACGGGCATCTGCGTGGTGCCGGGCAGCGGGTTCGGGCAGCGGGAGGGCACCTTCCACTTCCGGTGGGTGCCCGGGGTCGGGGATGGGCGTCGGGGAGGCGGGGGGTCGGGGGGGGGGGGTCCACCATGGGTGTGGCAGGGGAGGTGGGTGCGGGAGGGTGCAAGGTCTGGGGGTGCAGGAGGTCTTGGGTGCCCAATGGGTTGGGTGCAGGGTGGTGAGGGGCTTGTTAGGGGGCAGAGATGGAGGTATGGGGTTCAGGGGGGGTCCTGGGGGGGTGTCCCCCCCCCAGCCCCGGTGCCAGCCCCGCCCTGTACCCCAGGATGACCATCCTGCCACCCACCGAGAAGCTGCAGGTCCTGCTGGAGAAGCTCAGCAGCTTCTACACCAAGTTCGTCAAGGAGTACTCCTAACGCCGGCGCCCCTCCCCCAACCCCAGCACCCCCCCTACCGCCCACCTCCCCACCCCCCCCACCAGCACCCACCACCCTACACTCCCCACCGGGCCCCGGGTGCTGCAGGACGGGCCCCTGCCCCGGGTGGTCTCGGTGGTCTCCAAGTGCCTTCAACCTCTTTGTGCCTTCTCGGGGTGGGGACACGAGGGCACCCCGTGTCCCGGGGCTGGTCCCCCCCCGCTGTCCCCATGTCCCCTCAGACACCCCACTAATAAAAGGGTAGTGACCAGCCGGGTCGAGCCGTGCGTCACCTACGCCCGGGCACCCATGGGTGCCCCCTCCGTCCCATCAGGATTGGGCTGAGACCCCCCACACTCGTGACGTGGGGCTCCCCGTGGGGTGAGCGGAGGCGCGGGGTGATTGGTGGGGGCTTTAATGGGGTGGGGCGGGGGGCACACGGGGCTGGGGTCCCCCCTCACGGCAGGAGAAGTCTCGGGGGGAGGCGGCGTGGAGGCGGGCGAGGGTGAGCAGCACCCGCTCCGCATCTCGGCCGGCGGCAGCAGCAACAGCCTGGGGGTGGGGGTGGGGGTGGGGGCGCGGTGGGGACGTGGGTGGTTCCACCCCCCTCCCCTCCACCCAGCCCCGTTGCCCCGCTCCCAACAACCTCCTGGTGTCCCAGTGGTCCCCAACCAGCCCCACCACCCATGAGGGGTTGTCCAACCTCAACTGCCCCCCCCATAACCTGCCCTCACCCACCTGTCCCAGCCAGCCCCTCCCCCCCAACCCTGCGCTGCCACCAGCCCCCAACACCCAACCCCAACCTCAACACCCAACACCCACCCCAACACCCAACCCCAACACCCAAGCCCAACACCCACCCCAACACTCAACCCCGACATCCAACCCCAACGTCAGCACCCAACAGCCAACCCAAACCTCAGCACCCAACCCCAACCTCAGCACCCAAAACCCAACCCCAATGTCAGCACCCAACACTCAACCCCAACATCCAACCCCAACCTCAGCACCCAAAACCCAACCCCAATGTCAGCACCCAACACTCAACCCCAAGTCAGCACCCAACACTCAACCCCAACATCCAACCCCAACCTCAGCACCCAACACCCAACCCCAACCTCAGCACCCAAAACCCAACCCCAAGTCAGCACCCAACACTCAACCCCAACATCCAACCCCAACCTCAGCACCCAACACCCAACCCCAACCTCAGCACCCAAAACCCAACCCCAAGTCAGCACCCAACACTCAACCCCAACACCCAACCCCAACCACCCATCCCAACACCCAACCCCAACACCCAAGCCCAACACCCACCCCAACACTCAACCCCAACGTCAGCACCCAACCCCCAACCCCAACCTCAGCACCCAAAACCCAACCCCAATGTCAGCACCCAACACTCAACCCCAACACCCAACCCCAACCTCAGCACCCAAAACCCAACCCCAACCTCAGCACCCAACACCCGACCCCAACACCCAACCCAAACCTCAGCACCCAACACCCAATATCCAACCCCAACCTCCCAGTGCCAACCAGCCCTCAACACCCCAGCCCAAACCAGCCCCCAACACCCAGTTCCGACCCCCCAGCTCCACCCAGCCCCCCAAACCCAACCCAACATCCCAGCCCCAATCAGCACCCAACCCAAACCTCAGCACCCAACACCCAACCTCCCAGTTCCAAAAAGCCCCCAACACCCAACCCTGACCCCCCAGCCCCACCCAGCCCCCTTGACCCAGCCCCAAAGCCCCTGACCCGTCTCCAGCACCCAGTGCCAACCGGTGCCAACCAGCCCCAATCTCCCAGCCCCAACACCCAACCCCAACCCCAACACCCAACCCAAACCTCAGCACCCAACACCCAATATCCAACCCCAGCCTCCCAGTGCCAACCAGCCCCCAACACCCAGCCCCGACCTCCCAGCCCCACCCAGCCCTCAGCACCCAACCCAAACCCCAGCTCTGACCAGCGCCAACACCCAGTCCTGACCCCCCAGCCCCACCCAGCCCCCAAAACCCAACCCGTCCCAGCCCCAATCAGCACCCAACCCAAACCTCAGCACCCAACACCCAACCCAAACCTCAGCACCCAACCCCCAACCTCCAACCTCCCAGTTCCAAAAAGCCCCCAACACCCAACCCTGACCCCCCAGCCCCACCCAGCCCCCTTGATCCAGCCCCAAAGCCCCTGACCCGTTTCCAACACCCAACCCAGTGCCAACCAGTCCCAATCTCCCAGCCCCAACCAGCCCCCAACCCCAACCCCCAACCCAAACCTCAGCACCCAACACCCAACCCCAACCCCAACCCCCAACCCAAACCTCAGCACCCAACACCCAACCCCACCCTCCAGCCTCCCAGCCCCACCCAGACCCCCGCCACCCACCCCACCAACCCCCAGCATCTCCCATCACCCCAACAGCCCAACCCAACCCTTCCCATCAGCCCCCAACATTGCCCACCCGCCACCCAACCCCAAAACATCAACCCCAAGTGTCCCCCCCCCACCCTCCCCACCACCTCCCAGCATCCAACCCCACCCACCCACCCAGCACCTCTCATCACCCATCACCCACGCTTGTCCTCACCTTCCCTCCTGGGAACCCTCTGAGATGGCTCCAGTCCCCAGGATGCCCCGATGCCCCATGTCCCCGAGGTGCCCCCCACTGGGAGGAACAGCAGGGTGGCGGGGGCTGGGAAAGGGGTTTTTGGGGGGTCGGGGGGGTTGGGGCATCAATGGTCACCCCCGAACGAGAGGGAGAGGAGCGGGGCACCCATCTCCTGCAGCACCCGCTTGAAGGAGAGGAAGGGGCGGCCGGGGAGGAAGGCTCGGTCCTGCTGCACCTGCGGCACCCAGGGAGTTCGGGGGGAGGCGGGGTGGGGGGCACGGCCACCCCCAGCCCCGAGCGGCGCCCACCTCGTCCGCCAGCAGCAGGGGGTTTTCCTCGGCCGCCGGCCGGATGATGCCCGCCACGCTCTGCCCGCTCAGCACCCGCCCTGCGGGTGGGAGCCCGCTCGTGTCCCCCCACCTGGGGAAACTGAGGCACGGGGATGCCGTTCCCCACCCCCCAACTCGCCCGTGGGGTCCCCGGGGTTGAGGATGCAGAGCACCTTAGGGTGCCATCTCGCCTCTGCCCGCCGCACCGCACCGCCGGCCACGGCTCAGCCCCGCTCCTCACCAGCGGGTACGGCACGGTGCCGTGGAGCCGGGGGCACGGTGCCGTGGAGCCGGGGGCCTGGCACCCGCACCTGCGCACCCGTCGGCTGCGCCGCCGCCCCATCCACCGCCGGCGACACCACGTCCTGCCGGGAAGAACCACCATGGCTGGAAGGTCCTCAGTGTCCCCACGGCCACGGAGGTGCCACCGTCGGTCCCCGTGCCACGTTCACCACCACGGCGGCTGCGGTGCCGCCGCAGGGGGTGACGCAGTGGGGGGGGGGGCGGGCGCTGGGGGTGCCACCGTCCCTTTGCCCCGGGCCACCTATTTCGGCCATGGTGTCAGGGACGTACTCCAGGCTGCGCACCCCTGGGGACGAATCCGGCGTCACCGAATCCAGCGACCCCTCCGTGTCCCGCTCCCCATCCGTGAGGCTGACCCCCCCCCCCCCCGGCGTGCCCATCCCCGCCGTACCTGGGCTGCCGCCCCGCAGGTGCCGCAGGATCCGCTCCACGCACCGCTTGTCGTCCGCCGGCACGCGCTGGGCACCCAGATGGCGGCTACCTGTGGGGGGGTCCGGTCACAGCCCCCCCTGACACCCCGGGGCACCCCCAGGGGCAGGGTCTGGCTGTAGGGCCCCCCCCAAAGTGCAGGCAGCCGTGGGGCTCCCCGTTACCTGTCGGAGGAAAGTGGGGGGTTGGTGGCCACCGTGTCCCCCGAACGGCAGTGGGTGACCTCAGTGAAGGGTTTGTCCTCACCCTTGGGGACAGGAGGTGGCTCAGCGGGGTCACCGTCCCGTGTCCCCCCCCATGTCCCCCTCCTCGAATCCCGGGGGACACGGCCGTGGGGGTTGGGGGAGGGCACCCCGGAGCATCCCAGGGCACCCCGATGGGTGGGGGACACCAGGGTAGGATCCGTCCCTTGGGGCTGTGGGGACCCGTGGGGACACGGGGTCTGGGGATGTGGGTGGCTTTGGGGACATTGGATCTGGGTGGGGACCACAGGGACCTGGAGGGGGACCCAGGGACATGAGTGGGCTTAGGGATGTAGGTGGCTTTGGGGACAGGGATGTGTGGTTGTGGGTGGCTGCAGGGTGACAGGGTGTCTGTGGGGGCCCCATGGGGCTCTGGGAGCATGGGTGGCCGTGGGGACCTCGTGGGGCCCTGGGTGGCTGTGGGGACCCATGGGTGGCCATGAGGACCCATGGGGCTTTAGGTCTGTGGGTGTCCCCTGTGGGTGTCCCCTGGGGCTCTGGGTGACCTTGGGGACCCATGGGTGTCTGTGGGTCCCCTGGGGCTCTGGGTGGCCATGGGGACCCGTGGGTGTCTGTGGGTCCATTTCCCACCCCATTACCCACCCAGTGCCCCCCATTATCCCGTTTCCAGCCCCATTACCCTGCCCATGCCTGCCCCATTGCCCACCCTGACACCTGCCCCCCTACCAGTGCCCCGTTACCTCCCCCTGCCCACCTCGTTACCCTCCTCGTTACCCTCCTCGTTACCCACCACGGGCTCCATTACCCCCTGCCCATCCTGCGCCCGTCCTGGTGCCCACCTCGTCACCCACCCCTTTACCCATCCCCTCACCCTCCCCGTTACCCAGCCTGTGCCCGCCCCGTCACCCACCCCATCACCCACCCCATTTCACCCCCCCCGGCATTTTCCCGCAGGGACCGTGGCGCCCGCAGCCATGGCAGAGGGGACATCGGGGACATCGGGGACATCGGGGCCGGCGGTGCCGATGCCGCTGCCTGGCGTCCCCGAGGACTGCAGCAGCGACGACGCCCATGCCATGGGACAGGACCCGCTGGCCGTCCTGTGCCAGGTACCACCGGGTACCGGGGGTTGGCACCGCCGACCTGCCACCGCTGATGTGCCACCGTGTCCCCCTCGCCCCGGTCCCGTGGGACGGCCGGGCCCAGCCCCGCGCCCCGACCCCAGGTCGCGGCCGCCGGTCCCGAGCTGCTGGGCAGCCCCGCTGTGCCCGAGGGTGCCCGGCGCTGGGCATGGCGCATGCTGCTGGAGATGGACACCGGTAGGGTCCGGCACGGCTCACCGGGTGCGCGGCAGCCGTGTGGGGTGCCCCTCGCCGGAGCACCCGGAGCTTGGCGTCACCCTTGGCGTGGCTTATAGGGTGCTTGGGGGGGGTCCCACGGGGTGCCCGGCATGGGTGGGGGGATGGCTGGCATGGCCTGTAGGGTGCCCAGCAGTGCCCATGGGGTGCCCGCATCGTCTATGGGTGCCCACTCCTATAGGGTGCCCCATCACAGCCCATGGGGTGCCTGCAGGATCTATAGGGTGCCCACTCCTATAGGGTGCCTCACCACAGCCCATGGGGTGCCTGCATGATCTATAGGATGCCCACTCCTATAGGGTGCCCCACCACAGCCCATGGGGTGCCTGCAGGATCTATGGGTGCCCACTCCTATAGGGTGCCCCACCACAGCCCATGGGGTGCCTGCAGGATCTATGAGTGCCCACTCCCATACTGTGCCCCACCGCAGCCCATGGGGTGCCCGCATGATCTATAGGGTGCGCACTCCCATAGGGTGCCCCACCACAGCCCATGGAGTGCCCGCAGGATCTATGGGTGCCCACTCCTATAGGGTGCCCCAGCAGAATCCATGGGATGCCCGCATGATCTATAGGGTGCCCACTCCTATAGGGTGCCCCAACAGAACCCACGGGGTGCCCACATGATCTATTGGGTTCCCGCTCCTATAGGGTGCCCCAGCAGAGCCCGCTGGCCCCGTGCCTCAGTTTCCCCAGGCGGGGGGACACGAGCGGGCAGAGCGTGGCGGGCATCATCCGGCCGGCGGCCGAGGAAAACCCCCTGCTGCTGGCGGACGAGGTGGGTGCCGCTCGGGGCTGGGGGTGGCCGTGCCCCCCACCCCGCCTCCCCCCGAGCTCCCTGGGTGCCGCAGGTGCAGCAGGACCGAGCCTTCCTCCCCGGCCGCCCCTTCCTCTCCTTCACGCGGGTGCTGCAGGAGATGGGTGCCCCGCTCCTCTCCTTCCTCTCCCTCTCCAAAAGCATCGCCGGCGAGGGGGGGCCGTGCCACGGGACGGTGGGTGGGGGGGTGCGATGAGGAGCAGCTCTGTGTCCACGCTCCACCACGGCTCCCATCCCCATCCTCATCCTCATTGCTCTGCCATCCCATCCCATCCCCACCCCATCCCCATCCCGTCCCATCCCGTCCCCGTCCCATCCCATCCCCATCCCGTCCTGTCCCATCCCGTCCCGTCCCGTCCCCATCCCCGTCCCCATCTCCATCCCCGTCCCGTCCCCGTCCCGTTCTGTCCCATCCCGTCCCATCCCATCCCCACCCCGTCCCCATCCCGTCCCCGTCCTGGCCCCATCCCGTCCCCATCCCCATCTCCATCCCGTCCCCGTCCCCGTCCCCGTCCTGTCCCGTCCCATCCCGTCCCATCCCATCCCCGTCCCATCCCATCCCCATCCCCATCCCCGTCCCATCCCATCCCCATCCCCATCCCCGTCCCGTCCCCGTCCCGTCCTGTCCCATCCCGTCCCATCCCATCCCCACCCCATCCCGTCCCCATCCCATCCCCATCCTGTCCCGTCCCCATTCCATCCCGTCCCCATTCCTGCCCCCATCCCCATCCGTCCCCAGGGCCATGTCCCCCCCAGTTGTCCCCTCTCCCCCCCAGGCTGTCCCTGCTCCCACCGGCCGTGACGCTGCCGCGGGCGCTGCTCGCCCTCACCCGCCTCCGCGCCGCAACCCCCCTCCCCCTCCGCCGCGGTGGCGTCCCGAGGGGCTGCAGGGTGGGGAGGGGACGGAGGGACACGGCCGTGCCGAAACCGCGCTGTGGGATCCCAGGAAAGGCGCAAACGGCAGACGGGGGCCGTGGCAGCGTTTATTGGCGCAACCGCGACGCCGGGGAACCGCGATGGGTGTCCGGTGCGCCGGTGTGGCCGGCTCCTTCCTGCTGCATCCTGGTTCCACGGGGTGGCTTTGGGACACTCCTCCTGTCCCCTTGTCCCAGGGAGGGGACCCACCAAGACCCTCAGAATTCGGGGAAGAGGCCGTAGACCTCCACCTCGCAGAGAGCCAGCTGCTCCTCCCGGCCGGGGATGGTGACGGTGACGTAGCGTCCCTGCAGCCCGGCGCAGCAGACGGTGCTGAGCGAACCGGGGCCGGCGTCCGTGATGGTGCCGCAGCTGCCGGGGAGGAAGAAACGGGGCTCAGGTGACGGCGGCACCACTGGGGCGGTGATGCCCCCCACCCCCCGCCCCAGACTCCCCGTTTTCGGCTCACATGGGGTTGTCCCTGCCGCGCTCGCCCGGTGCGTCCCCGACGTGGACCTGGGCTCCCCGCAGGCGCCGCCAGCAGCAATCCTGCCGGTTCTTCACCACCACGGCCGCCACGGCGCGGCGCCCGCCCAGGTCCACGCTCCACCACGGCTCCCGTTCGCGCCGCGTGTGGCTGCAGGAGCCGTGCTGCCAGACGCCGTCCCGGTTTCCGTCCACCGCCTTGGATGCGACGCCGGAGCCGGTGGAGGATTGCGTCGCCCGCTGCTCCCGCGCCACGTTGGGGGCTGCAAACACCACGGGGTGGGTGCCGGGGTGCCTGGGGTTTGGGTGGGGGGCTCTGCCGGCAGCTCACCTCCGGGCAGCGGGGCGCAGCCTTGCCGGATCACCTCCACCTCGCACAGCACCAGCGCGTCCTCCCGGCCGGGGATGAGGATGGAGACGTAGCGACCGCGAAGCCCGTGGCAGCAGACGGTGCTGAGCGAACCGGGGCCGGCGTCCGTGATGATGCCGCAGCTGCCGGGAAAGGGAGGAGGAGGATGAGCCGGCACGATCCCGGCGGGGTCCTGGCGGTGGTGACAGGTTCGGGGCTCACACGGGGTTGCGCCGGCCGCGGTCGACCAGGGAGTTGCCGACGTGGACCTCGGCGCCCTTCAGCCTCTCCCAGCAGCAGTCGTGGCGGTTCTTCACCACCACGGCGTAGACGGCGTGTCGGCGGCCGAGATCCACGCGCCACCACGGCTCCGGCTCCTCCGTGGTGTGGGTGCAGGAGCCGCGTTCCCAGTCACCGTCCCGGTTCCCATCAACGGCGTTGGCGGCGCCGCTGCCGGCGTCCAGCACGGAGGACTGGGTGGCCGGGCGGCCCAGGGCCACGTTCTGGGCTGCCGGGACAGCCGGGCTGGGGGTGACGCGTCTCCAAAAAGCCCCCCCCGGTGCCCCCCCGGCCCACTCACCCCCCGGCAGCGCGGCACAGCCCTGCTCCACCACCTCCACCTCGCACAGGCTCAGCCGCTCCTCCCGGCCGGGGACGGCGATGGTGACGTAGCGGCCGCGCAGCCCACGGCAGCAGACGGTGCTGGTGGAACCGGGGCCGGTGTCCGTGATGGTGCCGCAGCTGCGGGGACGGGGGTGAGGGTGGGTGGGCGCCGAAGCAGCCGTGCACCGCGGGGCCGGCGCGGTGGCGGCACTCACATGGGGTTGTCGGTGCCGTGGCCGGCGAGGGAGTCCCCGACGTGGACGCGGGCGCCCTTCAGCCGGTGCCAGCAGCAGTCCAGGCGGTTCCTCACCACCACGGCCGCCACGGCGCGGCGCCAGCCCAGGTCCACCGTCCACCACGGCTCCGGTTCCCTCTTGGTTTGAGTGCAGGAGCCGTGCCGCCAGTTACCGTCCCGGTTCCCATCCACGGCGTTGATGGCACTGCCGGCCCCGCTGGCTGTGGAGGACTGTGCCGCCGGGCGCCGCAGGGCCAGGTTTTGGGCTGGGGGACGCCACGGGACGGTGACGCCAGCTCCAGGCGCTCACCGCCAGCGGTGACCCATGGCCTGTCCCCCCCCAGGCACCCCCACGCCGCGTCCCGGCATGCCGACGTGCCACCAGCTCAGGGACACGTGTGACATCCCCGTCCCCCACACCCCCCGTTTCACCTCTGCCGGGCTCAGGGAGGTCAGCGCTCGCCGGCAGCCATCCGGCACGTGCCGGCTCCCTGCCGGGCAGGGTCTTTCGGTCCTTACCGCCGGGCGGGGGGACGCAGCTCTGCGCCGTCACCTCCACTTCGCAGAGGACGAGGAAATCCTCCCGGCCGGGGATGATGATGGAGACGTAGCGACCCAGCAGCCCGTTGCAGCAGACGGTGCTGGTGGAGCCGGGACCGGTGTCCAAGATGGCCCCGCAGCTGCCGGGAGGGAATCGTCACCGGCTACGGCCGGTGGGAGAGTCCCGTGCCGGGGTGGGGAACCTCACCGGGGGCCCCACTCACACGGGGTTGCGTTTGCCGTGGTCGGCCAGGGAGTCCCCGACGTGAACCTGGGCGCCGAGGAGGCTCTCCCAGCAGCAGTCGCGGCGGTTGGTGACGGTGACGGCGTAGACGGCGTGCCGACGGCCCAGGTCGACGCGCCACCACGGCTCCGGCTCCTTCTCGGTGTGGGCGCAGGAGCCGCGCTCCCAATCGGCATCGCCGCTCCCGTCCACGGCGTTGGCGGCCAGGCTGACGGCATCCAGCGTGGACGACTGGGCGACGGCGCGGCCCCGCGCCGCGTTGGGGGCTGGAATTGCCGGAGGGAGCGTGGCACGAAGCTGCCGGCTCCGGCTGCCGTCCTGCCGTCCCCCCGCCGGGACCCCCTCACCTCCGGGCAGGGGCCGGCAGCCCTGCAGCACCACCTCCACCTCGCACAGCACCAGCGCATCCTCCCGGCCGGGGATGAGGATGGAGACGTAACGACCCTGCAGCCCGGCGCAGCAGACGGCGCTGAGCGAACCGGGGCCGGCGTCCGTGATGGTGCCGCAGCTGCCGGGGAGGAAGAAACGGGGCTCAGGTGACGGCGGCACCGCTGGGGCGGTGATGCCCCCCCCGCCCCCCCCGCCCCAGACTCCCCGTTTTCGGCTCACATGGGGTTGTCCCTGCCGCGCTCGCCCGGCGCGTCCCCGACGTGGACCTGGGCTCCCCGCAGGCGCCGCCAGCAGCAATCCTGCCGGTTCTTCACCGCCACGGCCGCCACGGCGCGGCGCCCGCCCAGGTCCACGCTCCACCACGGCTCCCGTTCCGTCAAGGTGCGGGCGCAGGAGCCGTGCTGCCAGACGCCGTCCCGGTTCCCGTCCACCGCGTTGGCGGCGATGCTGAGGTTGGGGAAGAGGGAGGACTGGCTGGCCGGGCGCCCCAGCGCCGCGTTATAAGCTGCCAAAGAGGGGGTCAAGCCCATCACCGGGGCGTCCCGGCGAGGCTTCGTCCCACCGGCAGCGACCTCGTGGATGCTCCCACCGGTGAGGAAAGACGGAAAGGTTGGGACTCACCGGCCGGCGGGATGAGGCAGCCCTGGGCGGCCGCATCCTGCGCCAGGACCGCGCCGAGCAGCAGCAGAGCCCAGGGCAGGGCCATGGCGCGGGGGCTGCGGAGGAAGGGGGACGCGGCGGTCGGGGACCACCCCGATCCCCAGGGAGAGGGTCCCGACCCACTCCCCGGGTGTATCCCGAGCCCACCGGCTCCCTCAGGTCTCACCGTCGGCGCTTACCACGAGCCGCGCTGGTGAGGGAAGGCTGGAGATTCCCTGCCGGCCCCTGCCCGGTGCTCCGGCACGGCCTCACCGCCTCCCTGCTCCGGCACGACGCCGGGAAAACCTAAAGGGAAGAGGATGAGGAGGGAAAGGTCCGGCACCGCAGCCAGCCCTCGGCTTTTACCGCCTGTGCTGTGGGTCGTGCCGCGAGCCGGGGTTTCCTCCGGGGCTGGTGGAGGAGGAGGAGGAGGAGGGGGGATGGAGGAGGCTGCGTGGCGCCCGCGTCCCTGGGGGACGGCACGGGCTCGGCACCCGGCTCCACCGGTTAATGTTTAAGAGGGTTTTGGCAACGCGGTCGGGTGCTGCTGTGGCGCGACCTTCCCGAACAGTGGACGACACCGTGCCGGGAAACTGGGGCGTGAAGTTCTCCAGTTGGAAACCGGTTTCCACCCCAGCGCTGCTGGGACGGTTTCAGTGCCGGTGGCCAAAACCCGAGAGCCGGGTGCCGGGAGCAGAGCACCCGGTTTTGGCTGGAGAGGGGATAGGGAAGGGGGACGGCACGCGGGGGCCGGCTGCTCCGGCTCCTCGCCGGCGCCCTGAGCGGCTGCTCACCGGGGCGGCGCGGGCAGGGCGCGGGCAGGGCGCCGGAGCCGCGGTGGCACCCGGTGGTCCCGGACGCGCTGAGGGCAGGGACCCCGGCACCCTCCCGGTGACGCAGTGACGGCTACGGTGATGGACTCCCCTATTGCCATAGCAACGGATATTCTACCTCCCCATATGCCACGGCAAGAGACCCCCCCCAACTAGTACCACCTCCCTGTTGCCATAGCAACGACACCTTGACATCACCATGGCAACGGTCCCCCCATGATGGGGGGGGGGGGGGGTCACCCAGAGCCGATTCCCTCCCCCCGGGCGGCGCAGGCAGCAAAGTGTAGACGGGGGGGTGGAAAAGGGGTGGAAATTTATTAATTCCTTGATAAAATCCAGACAAAAATCCCCGCCGGCGCAGCGCAGGCAGCGCAGGCAGCCCCCCCCCCACCTCGGGAGGCAGCGCTTGGCCTCCCCAGCCGCTCCTACGCAGCTTCAGGGCAAGGCAGGCAGGGGCACATACGCAGGATAAACAAGCCGGCGCTCGTTAAACCCCGCTTCTCGGCGTTAGGGTGGGCTCTGCCCCCCCTACCAAGACGGGATCCTCGAGGGGTGGGGGCAGCTGGCAGGGGACGACGGTGACAGCCCCTGTGGCAGCGCGGGTCCCTCGAGCGCGAGGTGGCTCCGCCATTTCGCCTCCTGCCCTCACCTACTGGCCAGGATCTCCTCGGTGGCCAGCCGGGCCAGCCGGTGGAAGTCGAAGGAGAGATATTTCCTCCAGAACCGGCGATCGCGGCCGTAAATCTGGGCAGGGAAACAGGGGCTGCCTGCGGGGAGCGGGCAGAAAAGCCCCCGGTTAGGAGGGGACACGGGAAGGTGCCGGAGCCCGGTGGAACAAGCCCAATTCGGCACCTGACCCTCCCCACCTCTTACCGATACCGTGGAATATCCTGGCGACAGCTCTGCCGGAGAATTTCTCATCCTGGCGGATGGCGAGGAAATGGCGGATGTCGGCGCGGATCTGGCTCTCCCGCTCCCGTAGCTGCGAAGGAAAGGACGTGGTGGAGGGAAGAAGGTCGCGTCCCTCCTCTTCCTCACCCCAAACCCATCCCCGGTCTCATCTAAACCGGAGCTGCCGTGTACCAGAAATACCGGCCGACGGTCAGAGCTTGAAGCAGCTCCCGATAAAAGTGGATTCGCTCACTTTAGCATCGCCGAGATCTTCCTCCTCCTCTTCCTCACCGCCAGGCTCAGCCTGCTCGCCAGCGGGCTCCTTCTCGAAGTAGTCGTTGAGCAGAGCCTTCAGGCAGGAGCTCTTCTCCTCCTCCTCATCCGCAGGGTGAGGGCCGCAGGTCTGGAAGGCCACGCTGCACCCCAGCGTCAACCTCCTTCCTTCCCAGTACCCCAAACGGACCCCAAACTGGGAGGGATGGGAGGGTGGGCAGCCATAGGGCCACCACAGAGAAGGGTCTGTAGGGGTTGGGTGGTCTTCTCCACCCACGCTCACCTCTGGAAGGCCTGGAAGCAAGCGCAGAGCTGGCCAAGAGACGTCTTCTCCCTGGCCACCACCCTTCGGTGGAGGAAGTCGCAGACGGAGTCCAGCTCCCGGTCGGCGAGGTCGCCGTAGGCGCGCAGATGGAAGGACAAGTCTCCAAACTCCACCAGGACCCCGCTCTTCCCCTCACCGCGACCATCTGAAGGCACCAAAAACTGGTCGAGCCGGCCCCCACCGAGATCCGGCCAGCTGCCGGCGGCGCAGGAGGGATTTCCCCTGGCGCGAGGAACTCGGGAACGCCGGTACCTTGCCGCAGGCGCGGATCCCACTGGAGCTGGCGCAGGGCGCGTTTCACCAACGCCACTTCCCAACCCATGGAATCGCTCAACGAGACGACGTCGAACTCCAGGGAGCTGGCGTGGCCGTGGTCCCTCCCTGCCAGGCGCTCCCGGGCCAGGAAGACGGCGACGGGGGGGGAGCTGAGGGCAGGAGACACCGGAGACCCGCTGCCGCCGTGGTTTGGAGCCCCATTTTTACCTCCAGCCGCCGTGCAGCTCCCACCCGGCAGAGATCACGCCGCGGGGGCTCCAACCACCCCCCTGGGAACGTCGCGGCGTTCACACCGGTGCTCCGCGGCGCGGGGTTCTTACCTCCGCGCCGCAGCGCGGAGCTGCCGGGGTCCCCCGTAGCACAGCAGGCGGCAGGAGGAGTAGGTGGGGGGCAGCAGCTCCAGCCAGCGCTGCGGGTGCAGCTCCAGGTAGCACAGGAGGGTCTCGATGCCTGCGAGAGAGAAGAGCGGGGAGCTGGGGAGGGATCCTGATCCCCTTCGGGATCTCCGCCGGCCTCGCTCGGGGCCGATTCCGCCCCCTCACCTTCCTCCCGTACGTCCAGGGACTCCACGGTTTCTTGGATGGGGATGGCTCGCTCGTGCTTGTAGCACACCCGCTGCCTGCTCCCCCTCGTCGCCGCGCTGCCGTCCTCTTCCTCCGAGAGCTCGGCCATTTCGGCGTCCTCCACCTCCCCGTCCTGCGAGGGACGCGTCACGCAGCGTGGCGTCACCAGGTAGAGGACGGGCAGGCTCCTGCCTTCCTTTTGGGACATCCCAACCGCTCTCCTGGCCAGATCCTTCACCACGGCTCACCTCGCCCCGGCTCCGGTGTTCCCCAGACTTCCCTCAACTGATTTAAGCTCCCCGATGCGGCCACCCAACAATTAAAAGTGTTTTCTACCACGTTAGCTCGTTACTTAATGAGTTAAGAAGCTGAGAAGGCCACGGGAGAGGAACCCTCAGCCCCTTCCTCACCCTGACGACGTCCTGGTGTTTCTGGTGCAGCTCCAGGCACTTGCAGGGAGAAAAAACCTTCTGCACCAGCTTCTTGACGGTGAAAAAATCCACCGCCTCGCCGTAAATGTGGCGCCGCAGCTCGTGGAGGTCCCCGCCCTGGGGAGGCAACGGTGAGCCCTGGGGAAGCCCCCCCCTTCCCCCCAAAATCGAGGGGGAAACCCCCCCACCCTGTTGGCAAGCATTACCTCCGGGTCCAAGAAGAGGTGGCAGTGAGCTGGCTCGCCGTCCCGCCCCGCTCGGCCGATCTCCTGCACGTAACTCTCGAAATTCTTGGGCATGTTGTAATGCACGACGCCGCGGACGTCCGATTTATCCAACCCCATGCCGAAAGCCACCGTGGCCACCACCACGCGGAGCTGGCCGCTCATGAAATTGTTCTGGACGCGGCGGCGTTCGGCAGGGGATAGGCCGGCGTGGTAAGCGTCCGCGATCCACTTCAGCGGGCGGCGGATGTTCTTCTTTGCTGAAAGAAAGCGAGGGGAGAGGCTTTAACGGCATTTTAATTAGCGATTTCCATCGGTAAAAACAGAGCTGCTAATTAAATCAGGGATGGAAATGAGCAGCAAAGGGCAGGAAACCCTGCCCGGGCAGAAATCAGCCCCGGGGAGGGGGGATCGCAGGCAGGAGCGGGGCTGCTGCTCCCCAGCAAAGGAGCGTGCGCTCCTCGTTAGCTGCCAAAGGTCGTCAAGCCCCGGCTGGTTTGGAAGCGAGATGGCAGGAGCTCGGCCAGCTTCAGCAAACAAAGCCGGCGAGGGAGAGGATCCCCGGGGCCGAAGGCGAGGCAGAGCTCGGCCACGGATCCAATTGCGGATTTCGAGGGAGAACAAAGACTTCCCAAGTCACAGCTACGAGGTTCGGAAAGAAAAAAACCCGCAGAGCCGTACGGCGAAGGCTCCCTGCGTTCGCAGCCCAAGGTGGAGCCTTATTAACGACGGCTAATCAGCACCCGTCGTTACCGGCTGTCACTAGGAAAACCAAAGCCCGGCTTTAAAGCCTCCGACGCAGGCGGGGGAAGAGAAATGCTTTGCTGCTGGCAAGAGCAGCGCTCTGCGCCAGGGTGAAGCAGCCGATAGAGCCAGAAACTTCCGTGGAGAGTCCCACAAGCGCAGCTCATTCCCTAGGGATTCTCCGTTCCAGCGTGGATTTACCGGACGGGACGTTTTGGGCTCGTGCTCCTTTCGGAGAGCGAGGCCGTGCCACCTACCCTTCTCTTTCTTTCTTTCGGCAGCGTCCCGGCCCGGCTCCCCGGCTCCAGTGGGTTCCGGGAGCAGCGTTCCTCGGAGGCAGGTCCGGATGAGCGCCGCGATGCGAGCCGTCTCCTCCCGCCGCGTGCAGTAAACGATGACGGAGTCCAAGCACCCGAAAGGCTCCCCTCGCAGCAGGGAGACGAGAGCCTGCGGGCAGAGAAAGGGGCGAAGGTTCTCCAAAAAGGGCTGGGGATCTTCCTCCTACAAGATCCGCCCCCCCCCCAAATCCAGCAACAAAGCTGATTCCTTTAGCCCCGTCCTCGTCCCCACCTGATCCCTATCCCTGTCCAGCGAGACAGAGAGGCGCAGGTTCGGGGGCACGGCGGCGGAGCGCACCGTTACCCCTTCCTCCGCCGGGATGCCGAGGTGTTGGGCTACGTCCCGCGCCGTGGCCAGCGTGGCGGTTGCCGTCAGCCCCAGGAAGCAGCGCACGCCCAGGCGATCCCGGAGAACCTGCCGAGAGGAAGGAAGAAAAACGGGATCCTGATGTCCCTCCTTGCCCCGCCGGGTTCTTTCCCTTCGGGATGTGCTCTCCCCGCCTCGCACCTTGCAGAGCCGCAGGTAGCAGGGACGGAAATTGTGGGACCACTCGGAGACGCAGTGAGCTTCGTCGATGCAGGCGAAAGCCACGGCCGGCAAGCGATCGGCGGAGGGCAAGTAGCCGGATCCCGATCCGCTTCCGCCAACCAGGGCCTCGGGGGACAGCAGCAGCACCTGCACCTCGCCCTGCCTCACCTGCACCGGATCGGGGAGCACCGGATCAGGGAGGAGAGCGGCACAAGGGGGTTCTCTTCCCGTTTTCCCAGGGGAATGGCCTGGCCGGGACCCAGCGCTGCCGCCATCCGGCACTACCCTCACCGGGATCGCGTGGCTGCACGGGCACGGCAGTGCCGGGACACCCTTGCACACTTGGTTCTTCCCAGAGGGTTCGGAGCCCCCCAGTCCCTCACCTTCTCCATCACCGCTTCCCGCTGGGATTTGGTCATGTTGGAGTGGATGCAGACGGCCTTCAGGCACGGCGGCAGCCCGGAGACCTGGAAGCGAAGCCCGTCACGCGGCCGCGGTGGCCTCCGGTGACTTGGGGGGAACCCTCTTGGACACCCAGCTCCCCGTTTTGGGTGCACGTGAGCCTTTAACCGCAGCAACGTGCGCCCAGCAGCGGCCTCGCAGGGGTTGGGGTGGGAAAACCGGGACGACACCAAGTTGGGCGGGAGTGTTGATCTGCTCGAGGGTGGGAAGGCTCTGCAGAGGGACCTGGACAGGCTGGATCGATGGGCCGAGGCCAACTGTATGAGGTTCAAGAAGGCCAAGTGCCGGGCCCTGCACTTGGGCCACAACAACCCCAGGCAACGCTGCAGGCTTGGGGAAGAGTGGCTGGAAAGTGCCCGGAGGAAAAGGACCTGGGGGTGCTGGTCGACAGCCGGCTGAACATGAGCCGGCAGTGTGCCCAGGTGGCCAAGAAGGCCAACGGCATCCTGGCCTGTATCAGAAATAGTGTGGCCAGCAGGAGCAGGGAGGTGACCGTGCCCCTGTACTGGGCACTGGTGAGGCCGCACCTCGAATCCTGTGTTCAGTTTTGGGCCCCGCACCACAAGAAGGACATGGAGGTGCTGGAGCGCGTCCAGAGGAGGGCAACGAAGCTGGTGGAGGGCCTGGAGCACAAGTCTGATGGGGAGCGGCTGAGGGAACTGGGGTTGTTCAGCCTGGAGAAGAGGAGGCTGAGGGGAGACCTCATCGCGCTCTACAACTACCTGAAAGGAGGTTGTAGCGAGGTGGGGGTTGGTCTCTTCTGCCAAGTAACAAGCGATAGGACGAGAGGAAATGGCCTCAAGTTGCGCCAAGGGAGGTTTAGATTGGACATGAGGAGAAATTTCTTTACGGAAAGAGTGGTCAGGCCTTGGAACAGGCTGCCCAGGGAAGTGGTGGAGCTATTTAAAAGCCGTGTAGATGAGGCGCTTAGGGACATGGTGTAGTGGGCATGGTGGTGTTGGGTTGACGGTTGGACTCGATGATCTTAGAGGTCTTTTCCAACCTTAATGATTCTGTGATTCTACATCCCAGCGGTACCTGGTCATCCATCAGGGACACCAGCGGGGACACGACCAAGGTGATGCACTTGGAACGCTTGTGGTAGAGGTAAGCGGGGAGCTGGTAGCAGAGGGACTTCCCCATCCCCGTCGATAACACCACCAGCGTGGACAGACCTGGCAGGACGAGGGGTTGGGGACTCAGTTTGGGGACAAACTCGGCAAGGGAGGGGGATCACGGGCAGCCCAAACCCCGCGGAGGAAGGGGGATCGTGGGGAAAACAAACCCACCGGAGAGGATCCTCATGACGGCCACCTCCTGGCCCGGGCGGAAGGAGCTGTAGCCCAGCGTCTTCAGAGCCTCAAAAACCTCCTCCGGGGTCTCTGCGGGGGGAAGGACACGCAGTCAGGCGGGACCAGAGGGACCAAACCCCCCCGGCCCCCCTCAGAGCGCCTCGGGGAGCCGTACCTCGCACCTTCCCCTCCGGCCCCAGGCCGTAGAGGGGCTCCACGGGCGCGGGGGGAGCAGGCGGCTCATACGTCGGCCTCCGTACATCCAGGGAAGTCATCGCCTCCAAAATCTTCTCGGATCTTTCCCGGTTGCTGCCTCCGCTCTCTGCCGGGGATGAAGGCAGCAGTCGGGAGCCGCAGGCAGCTTTTCCTGCCCTGCCCGGGCACCCACCGCCGCGCAGGAGCAAGCGCGGTGAGCCTGCCTGTATTTTAGGCTGGCGTTCCCGGAGGAGACGCATCCCGGCACAAACCCAGGCTGCCGAAACCACCTTTTGATCTCCAGGGAGCATAAACAAACTTCCCACGGGGAAAAAAATGGAAACGATTCCACGTCTCCCAGAGTTCATCCCGGAGCCAGCCACAGCGTGTCAGCGGAGAGCGAGGCAAACCGGCAGCCCGGCAAGCCGCGGGGCCTCACCGGAGAGCTCTCGGCAGACGGTGTTGGTCCTGCGAGCCACTTCTTCCAGCGTAGGCAGGGGAGCCTCCTCCTCTTCATCGGCGTGGCCGCTCTCCTCCGGCAGCGGGCCGGCAGCCGTCTCTGCAGGCGAGAAGCGGGTCCCTCCTCCACTTAAATCCCCGGTAAAGAAACCGCCTCATCTTTTCACCCTCTTCCCCCAAAATCCTTAAGCCAACAGCGGAGAGAAGCCGCAGGGAGGCGGGAAAGCCCTTCCCATCCTCCAGCCTCCGCTCCGTTCTGCTCCGGCACAGCCAGATCCGAACCCGGCCCACGGCTTTGCCAAATAAACCCCGTAATCCGGCGCTCGGAGCCTTACCTCGGCCGTGGCACGCCGATGCCCAGTGCCCCGTCTCGCCGCACCTGAAGCAGACGTCCGAGCTTCGGTCGACGGATCCGCCGCCTCCTCCGAACGGCTCGGCTTTCTTCCGCCACTTCTGCTTCCACACCTGCGAAGCAGGACCGTCCCCAGTTATTTTTATACTGTTATTTTTAATAAAAGTGTATTTTATTATATTTTACTTCACCCCGGCACCGGGCTTTTGCCAAAGTGCTGCCTAAACACACCAAGCTTTAAAAAAATAAAGGCAGTTTTCTTCTTGCCGCTCCCAGAGATGATCCCGAAGGATTTCACGTTAATTAAAGGGGAGATATTAAAAGACTCCTAGGTTTTTGTTGCAGGGCTGAAGCGGATGAGGCTGAGAAGTCGGGCAGCAGCGGGAAGGGCAGGGAGCTGAGCCGTGCCCCCTGCCTGCGCCGCTCTCCTCAGAGAGCCGGGGACGACTCAAAAATAAAGATAAATCAACTAAAAGGTAAAATACGGAAATTCAAAGAACACGAAGACGAGCGAGAGCTGGAAGAGTTTCAAATTCATCCTGGACCAGATGAATTTAAATTTGACTGGGAAGGGGTTCGGCGGTGAGGGCGGGCGAGCACCGCGGTCCCACGCGGCGGGAGGTTTTCGGTGATGCCCCGGGAGATGCCGGCAGCGGCGGGCAGGACGTTACCTGCTTGCGAAGGCGATTTCCCCGCAGGGCGTAACCTCGGACGTGGGATTTCTTCTTCAGGTTAAGCCTGACGAAGTTGCCGCCTCTCTGCGGAGGTGCTCTGCGGGGAGAGAGCTGGGCCAGGAACCCCCTCGCCTGCGCGTGGCAGCGGGTCGGGGGCCATCGGGTCCCCAACCTTTCCCTCCCCTCCCCCCCCAGCGCCCTGCCCGCAAAACGGCTTTGAGGGAAATCATCTCTAAATCTTCCGTCCCCTTAAAGGGGACTGAAGGCGACGCAGATGCTCGAGGGGAGGCGAATTACATAAGGGCATAATTACATAAGAAAATCAGGCTAAAAAACCCCCGTAACTTATTCCTTCCCCCCAAAAAAATTCCAAAGAAGGAGGAATTAGGGAAAAAACCAGCTCGTTATTTATAGAAATGGATAAGAAGCAGCCCCCTTGGCTCGCTCAGCCTCCTTTTCCAACCACGTTTCGGTGCTTTTGAGCGCCATGAGGCATCGCCGCAGCCCGTGTTTGATTTGGTTTAATTACCGGGTTCGTTTCCCAGAGGAAACGCTGGTGGGGGCCGGGACCTGAACCGGAAAACCCCACCACGGGAGTCTGAAGCGAGCCGTGAGCTACGGCGAGGCAGGCGGACCCGCGGCAGAGCACCCGGCAGCACCACCGGCATCGCCGGGACCTACCTGGCAGGGACGGCTCTACGGGATCTGGGCTTCTCCTCCTCCTCCAGGATGTTTTCCGAGGGATCCGACACCTTCTCGCTCTCCTTTTGGGCTGCCATGCGCTCCTCCTCCTCCTCTTCCTCCTCGCTCTGCTTCAGCCCACCGGCAGCGCCAAACGCTCCCTCGGCCGAGCCTCGGCGGCACCGCCTGAGCTTCGCGGGAGCCGCCGCGCCGTCCCCACCGTCTCCATCTCCGCGTGGTCTTTTCCTCCCGGAATCTCCCGCCGATGCTCCCCCACCACCCTCCTCCTGCTCCGGGGGGGCCCATCCCATCTCTCCCCGCTCCCCCTCCTGCGCGGCACCCGGCATCGTCCCTTCGTCCCCGGCTGTCCCCTGGCACCGCCGCAGCCAGGCGGGATCCAGCGAGCCCAGTCTCCGCGCCACCGTCCGCTTCAGCCGCTGGAATTTATTCGGTGGCAGCGGCGGCGGCTTCATCCCCGCCGCGAGGATGATGGGGGCCAGCCCCGACACCGAGGGAGGAAGGAGGAGATCTCCCGGCTCGCCTCCCTCGCTCTGCGAAGCCTCCGCCGGCGCCGGGGACGTCACTTTGTCACCGTTCTCCGAATTTATCTGAAGGCTGGGGGTAACCGGGGTCCTCCTGGGAATCGGGGTCCTCCTCGGAGTCAGGGGTGTCTCCTGCAGACGGGGGGAAGGACAGACGGGGGGGGAAGGAAGGACAGACGGGGGTCAGATCGTCCACGGAAACTCCGCACCCCCAACTCCAAATCAAACGGGACCTTCGCCGGCGTTTGTGGGTGCTCCCCACCCTCTGCTAACAGTGGGGGGGGTGTGGTGGGAGGGAGCCGCCATGTCGGGGGGCTCTGAGGGAAGGGGGCTGCCGTTTTGGGGGGGGGTTCTGGCGGGAAGGGGAAGAAAAAAAGGTCACAAGCAGCTTCAGAAGCTTCTCTCCGCGCCGCAGAGCCTGTTCCCGGCCGGCCCTGACCTTCCCGGCAGCTCCCAGGTTGGATTTTAGCTTCATCCCGTAATACTGCGCTGAGGCTTTCGGCACGGCGCGGCCGCGGTGGCTCCGCTCAGAGGTTTTCGGCCGCCGGTTCAGGTGCACGCCCCAACAACCAGAGTCCGGCACCTGCAATGACACCGTAAACCATTAAATCCAAACCATTAAATCCCCAAATCTGTTAAATCCAAACCTTTAAATCCAAAAACGGGGAATCCTGTCGTAAAGACGAGCTCCGACAGCTCCGAGAGGAGAAAGGAGCTGGAGAACAAGCGCGATATTATCACACCGCGGCGTCTTTCGGCAGTGGGCAGCACATCCTGCGCGTTTTGGGGTGAAAAACGCAGCTCTGAAGTATTTTAACACAGGGGCTGGCTCGATCGTTGCCTCGTTAAGAGGCTGATTAAAACGAGCCCACACTTTCAGCAGTACGAGAGTAAAAGCGCATGAGGGATCGCAGGGCGTTCGATTTCCCACCCCTCCCGGCGTCCTGCGCTCTGTTTGGGGTCTCTTATTCTCTCACTAAAGCAAAAAATAGGCGTTTTATGGTGCTAATTAGACCATTTTCCCTGCAAAAATCAAATCAATCCACTTACGAGGAGGGCGGATGATCAGGGCTTTGGCTGAAGCAAAGGACAAAGCAGAAACACCCCAAAGCGCTCGCATTAAGGACGAGTCTCGGGGCTTTTGAGGCTCCCGGAGACAAAATCCGAGAGGGGGTTTCTCCGGTACCTGCTCGGCGGTTGGGGTCTCCTGGGCTGCCGGTCGGCAGAGCCGGGAGGGATCCGAGCGCTCGCTCTGCTGTTTGAGCATCCTGTACTCCTTGTAGAGCCCTGCGACGGATTATTAAGGTTGGTTTTTGGCGTATTTGGTACTTAGCGGAAAACGGCAGCGGTTCAGCATCAACACGCGCCCCGACGTTGAACTATCCCGATGACGGGGGTCCGGCTCGGTACGAGGGGTCACCCCCCACCCGCTGTGGAGATAATTGTCATCCCCTGACACCTGAGTCGTAGCTCAAGTGGGAGGACACTGTTGTTACTGAAACCTCGAGAGTTTTGACGGATGACTGAAGTCAGCCATCACAGAACCATCGAGGTTGGAAAAGACCTCCAAGATCATCGAGTCCAACCGTCAACCCAACCCCCCCATGCCCACTACACCATGTCCCTAAGGGCCTCATCTACACGGCTTTTCAATACCTCCAGGGATGGTGACTCCACCACTTCCCTGGGCAGCCTGTTCCAAGGCCTGACCACTCTTTCAGTAAAGAAATTTCTCCTAATGTCCAATCTAAACCTCCCCTGGCGCAACTTGAGGCCATTTCCTCTCGTCCTATCGCTAGTTACTTGAGAGAAGAGACCAACCCCCACCTCACTACAACCTCCTTTCAGGGAGTTGTAGAGCGCGATGAGGTCTCCCCTCAGCCTCCTCTTCTCCAGGCTGAACACCCCCAGTTCCCTCAGCCGCTCCCCATCAGACTTGTGCTCCAGGCCCTTCACCAGCTTCGTTGCCCTCCTCTGGACACGCTCCAGCACCTCCATGTCCTTCTTGTGGTGAGGGGCCCAAAACTGAACACAGGATTCGAGGTGCGGCCTCACCAGTGCCGAGTACAGGGGCACGATCACCTCCCTGCTCCTGCTGGCCACACTATTTCTGATACAGGCCAGGATGCCGTTGGCCTTCTTGGCCACCTGGGCACACGGCCGGCTCATGTTCAGCCCTACAAACAAGCGAGGTCCCAAGCGAAGCCCCTTGAGCTCTCCTGGACCGCAGCGGCCTGCGCCCAGCATCTCCCTCCGAGTGGGACGCTCTCAGAGTTTACAAAATACCGCGTTTGCGATACCGGGAGGACCTGGGCTGCAGCGCTCCTGGAGACTCAACCCTTCGCCCCTTGGGAGCTGCCAAGACATTTGACGCGAGTATTGCACTGAGCTCGCGGGGGATTTTTGACGGGCCCAGCTTTGCGTCTGCATCCGCCTTTGCGCCCGTGCGTGAGAATTGACGGAAGCACCCGCTAGCGAACAGAGTCTGCTTGAACGTTACGGTCTCTCTTGAGGTGGAGAATGAACCTCAGTGCTGCTGAACACATACAGTGCCTTGGACATAGACCGCTGACCAATCTGGGACTAAGAGTGGATCCGGTTGGGTCCTCTCTGAACCTCGTGACCCAACAGGAGGGTCTCCTCTCACTTTTCATATTAGATATAAACCATTGACCAAGTCTGAGACTGATCCAGCCAGGTCTTCTCTGAACCTCGTGACCCAACGGGAGGGTCTCCTCATCCTTTCCTATTAGACATAAATCACTGACCAAGTCTGGGACTAAGATTGGATCCAGCCAGGTCTTCTCTGAACCTCACAACCCAACGGAAGGGTCTCCTCTCACTTTTCATATTAGATATAAACCACTGACCAAGTCTAGGACTAAGATTGGATCCAGCCAGGTCTTCTCTGAACCTCGTGACCCAATGGGAGGGTCTCCTCACCCTTTTCTATTAGACATAAACCGCTGACCAAGTCTAGGACTAAGAGTAGATCCAACTGGGTCTTGTTTGCATCTCATGACTCAACGGAAGGGTCTCCTCACCCTTTTCTATTAGACATAAACCGCTGACCAAGTCTGGGACTAAGACTGGATCCAGTTGGGTCCTCTCTGAACCTCACGACCCAACGGAAGGGTCTCCTCTCACTTTTCATATTAGATATAAACCATTGACCAAGTCTGGGACTAAGATTGGATCCAGCCAGGTCTTCTCTGAACCTCGTGACCCAACAGGAGGGTCTCCTCATCCTTTCCATATTAGATATAAACCATTGACCAAGTCTAGAACTAAAAGTGGATCCAACTGGGTCTTCTCTAAACCTTATGACCCAACAGGAGGGTCTCCTCATCCTTTTCTATTAGACATAAACCGTTGACCAAGTCTGGGACTAAGACTGGATCCAGTTGGGTCCTCTCTGAACCTCGTGACCCAACGGGAGGGTCTCCTCACCCTTTTTTATTAGATATAAACCATTGACCAAGTCTGGGACTAAGATTGGATCCAGTCAGGTCTTCTCTGAACCTCGTGACCCAACAGGAGGGTCTCCTCATCCTTTCCATATTAGATATAAACCATTGACCAAGTCTAGAACTAAAAGTGGATCCAACTGGGTCTTCTCTAAACCTTGTGACCCAACAGGAGGGTCTCCTCTCACTTTTCTATTAGACATAAACCGCTGACCAAGTCTGGGACTAAGACTGGATCCAGTTGGGTCCTCTCTGAACCTCACGACCCAACGGAAGGGTCTCCTCTCACTTTTCATATTAGATATAAACCATTGACCAAGTCTGGGACTAAGATTGGATCCAGCCAGGTCTTCTCTGAACCTCGTGACCCAACAGGAGGGTCTCCTCACCCTTTTCTATTAGATATAAACCGTTGACCAAGTCTGGGACTAAGACTGGATCCAGTTGGGTCCTCTCTGAACCTCGTGACCCAACAGGAGGGTCTCCTCATCCTTTCCTATTAGATATAAACCATTGACCAAGTCTGGGACTAAGACTGGATCCAGCCAGGTCTTCTCTGAACCTCACAACCCAACGGAAGGGTCTCCTCTCACTTTTCATATTAGATATAAACCACTGACCAAGTCTAGGACTAAGATTGGATCCAGCCAGGTCTTCTCTGAACCTCGTGACCCAACAGGAGGGTCTCCTCATCCTTTCCATATTAGATATAAACCATTGACCAAGTCTAGAACTAAAAGTGGATCCAACTGGGTCTTCTCTAAACCTTATGACCCAACAGGAGGGTCTCCTCATCCTTTTCTATTAGACATAAACCGTTGACCAAGTCTGGGACTAAGACTGGATCCAGTTGGGTCCTCTCTGAACCTCGTGACCCAACGGGAGGGTCTCCTCACCCTTTTCTATTAGACATAAACCGTTGACCAAGTCTGGGACTAAGACTGGATCCAGTTGGGTCCTCTCTGAACCTCGTGACCCAACGGGAGGGTCTCCTCACCCTTTTTTATTAGATATAAACCATTGACCAAGTCTGGGACTAAGATTGGATCCAGTCAGGTCTTCTCTGAACCTCGTGACCCAACGGGAGGGTCTCCTCACCCTTTTCTATTAGATATAAACCGTTGACCAAGTCTGGGACTAAGACTGGATCCAGTTGGGTCCTCTCTGAACCTCACAACCCAACGGAAGGGTCTCCTCTCACTTTTCATATTAGATATAAACCACTGACCAAGTCTAGGACTAAGATTGGATCCAGCCAGGTCTTCTCTGAACCTCGTGACCCAACAGGAGGGTCTCCTCATCCTTTCCATATTAGATATAAACCATTGACCAAGTCTAGAACTAAAAGTGGATCCAACTGGGTCTTCTCTAAACCTTATGACCCAACAGGAGGGTCTCCTCATCCTTTTCTATTAGACATAAACCGTTGACCAAGTCTGGGACTAAGACTGGATCCAGTTGGGTCCTCTCTGAACCTCGTGACCCAACGGGAGGGTCTCCTCACCCTTTTCTATTAGACATAAACCGTTGACCAAGTCTGGGACTAAGACTGGATCCAGTTGGGTCCTCTCTGAACCTCGTGACCCAACGGGAGGGTCTCCTCACCCTTTTTTATTAGATATAAACCATTGACCAAGTCTGGGACTAAGATTGGATCCAGTTGGGTCCTCTCTGAACCTCGTGACCCAACGGGAGGGTCTCCTCACCCTTTTCTATTAGATATAAACCGTTGACCAAGTCTGGGACTAAGACTGGATCCAGTTGGGTCCTCTCTGAACCTCACAACCCAACGGAAGGGTCTCCTCTCACTTTTCATATTAGATATAAACCACTGACCAAGTCTAGGACTAAGATTGGATCCAGCCAGGTCTTCTCTGAACCTCGTGACCCAACAGGAGGGTCTCCTCATCCTTTCCATATTAGATATAAACCATTGACCAAGTCTAGAACTAAGAGTGGATCCAACTGGGTCTTCTCTAAACCTTATGACCCAACAGGAGGGTCTCCTCATCCTTTTCTATTAGACATAAACCGTTGACCAAGTCTGGGACTAAGACTGGATCCAGTTGGGTCCTCTCTGAACCTTGTGACCCAACAGGAGGGTCTCCTCACCCTTTTCTATTAGACATAAACCGTTGACCAAGTCTGGGACTAAGACTGGATCCAGTTGGGTCCTCTCTGAACCTCGTGACCCAACAGGAGGGTCTCCTCACCCTCCTCATCCTCGGCCTCTGCACAAACCGCCCCAACCCAACTCTAAGGCGACGTCACCCGTTCGGAAGCCACAGAGTGAACCCTGCCACCCCGCTCCGTTAGGTCGCGCCTTCATAAATTTCTATTAAAATCACGTCCTGCTGACGCCGCGATTCCCCCAGCGGCCTCTACGCCACGCGCCCGTGACACCCGCGCGGCACCCACAGCTCCGGCCGAGCGTTCCGGCTGCCCGGCACCACCCAAGGAACCTAAAATACCGGGCGGGGCACTCACGCCTGGTGTCCTCCGGAGCCGCCTCGACGTCGGCCTGCGAGGTAAACGGGTTAAAAATCCTTAGTTCAGGTTAGGGAGCAAAATTATCGTTATTAGAACCCCCTCGGTTCTTCCAGGTGCTATAGGGGCTCCCTGGGACCCTATAGCCCCCCTCCAGGTGTTCTAGCCCCCCCTTGGTTTGCTATAGGGGCTCTTCCAGCTGCCATAGGGGCTCCCCAGGTCACTATAACGGCTCTTCTGGGTTCTATAGGGTTCCTCCCAATTCCTATAGGGCTCTCCCAGCTGCCATAGGGGCTCCCCAGGTCACTATAATGGCTCTTCTGGGTTCTATAGGGTTCCTCCCAATTCCTATAGGGCTCTTCCAGCTGCCATAGGGGCTCCCCAGGTCACTATAACTGCTCTTCCGGGTTCTGTAGGGTTCCTCCCAATTCCTATAGGGCTCTTCCAGCTGCCATAGGGGCTCCTCAGGTCACTATAAGGGCTCTTTCAGGTGCTATAGGGTCTCCCTGGGTCGCTATAGGGCTCCCCCAGTTCTATTGGATCTGCCTTGGTGCCTATAGGGGCTCTTCTGGGTTCTATAGGGTCCCCCTGGGTTGCTACAGGGCTCTTCCGGATGCTCTAGGGGATCCCTGAGTCACTAGAGGGTGCCTCAGGTTGCTATAGGGGCTCCCTGGGACTGTATAGGGCCCCCCCCCCAGGTGTTCTAGCCCCCCCTTGGTTTGCTATAGGGGCTCTTCCACGTGCTATAAGGGCTCCCTAGGACCCTATAGGTCCCCCCGCAGGTGCTATAGGGTCTCCTTCAGTGCCCATAGGGCTCTTCCGGGTTCTATAAGGTCCCCCCCCCCCAGTTCCTATATGGCTCTTCCAGCTGGCATAGGAATGCTATAAGGGCTCTTTCGGGTGCTATAGGGTCGCCCTGGGTTGCTATAGGGCCCCTCCAAGTTCTATAGGATCTGCCTTAGTCCCTATAGGGGGTCTTCTGGGTTCTATAGGGTCCCCCTCAGTTCCTATAGGACTCTTCCAGATCCTCTAGGGGCTCCCTGGGACCCTATAGCCCTCTCCCCCCTGTACTATAGGGTCCCCCTGGGTTGCTATAGGTGCTATAGGGGCTCTCTGAGTCACTATAGGGTGCCCCGTGTTGCTGTAGGGGCTCCCTGGCACCCTATAGGTCCCCCCTAGGTGCTCTAGCCCCCCCTCGGTTTGCTATAGGGCCTCGCTGAGTCACTATAGGGTGCCGCGGGTTGCTATAGGTCCCCCCTAGGTGCTCTAGCCCCTCCTCGGTTTGCTATAGGGGCTCCCTGAGTCACTATAGGGTGCCGCGGGTTGCTATAGGTCCCCCCTAGGAGCTCTAGCCCCCCCTCGGTTTGCTATAGGGGCTCCCTGAGTCACTCTGGGTGCCCCGGGTTGCTATAGGTCCCCCCTAGGTGCCCTAGCCCCCCCTCGGTTTGCTATAGGGGCTCCCTGAGTCACTATAAGGTGCCCCGGGTTGCTATAGGTCCCCCCTAGGTGCCCTAGCCCCCCCTCGGTTTGCTATAGGGGCTCCCTGAGTCACTATGGCGTGCCCCGGGTTGCTGTAGGGGCTCCCTGGGAGGCTATAGGGCCCCCCGCCGCCGCTCCCGGGCACCTGGCTGGGCTTCCTCCGCCGCTCCCGGAGGAAGGCCGCCTCCCACCGCTTCAGCAGGGCCTTCACCTCCCGCTGCCGTTCCATGGCGGGGTCGGAACCCCAGGGCCGGTTCCCCTCAGAGCGGCGGGAGAGCGAACCTCCCGCTCCCGCCGCGCCTCAGCCAATGGGAAGGGAGAGAGCGGTGACGGACAGCACCACAAGCCAATGGGCTGAGCCCGCCTCCCCTAGTGAATCTCGCGCTCTGATTGGCGCGGGGCCGTGCTGGGCGTCAACGCGCATGCCCGGAAGCGCGGCGGGAGCGGAGGGGCTCGGCGGAGGGTGAGGGGCTGCGGGCGCGCGGTGAGTGGGCGGGGCCGGTGGGGGCCGCCATGTTGGGGGGGGGTCCCTGTGATTGGGGGGGGTCCCTGTGATTAGGGGGGTGCCCCTGTGATGGGGGGCTGGGTTCGGGGTGCTGTGGGGGGTCCCTGTGATGGGGGGGCTGGGTTAGGGGTGATTTGGGGGATCCCTGTGATGGGGGGCTGGGATAGGGGTGCTGTGGGGGGTCCCTGTGATGGGGGGCTGGGTTAGGGGTGATTTGGGGTGTCCCTGTGATGGGGGGCTGGGTTCGGGGTGATTTGGGGGGTCCCTGTGATGGGGAGCTGGGTTAGGGGTGATTTGGGGGGTCCCTGTGATGGGGGGGCTGGGTTAGGGGTGATTTGGGGGGTCCCTGTGATGGGGGGCTGGGTTCGGGGTGATTTGGGGGGTCCCTGTGATGGGGAGCTGGGTTCGGGGTGATTTGGGGGGTCCCTGTGGTGGGGGGCTGGGTTCGGGGTGATTTGGGTGGTCCCTGTGGTGGGGGGCTGGGTTAGGGGTGATTTGGGGGGTCCCTGTGATGGGGGCCTGGGTTCGGGGTGATTTGGGGGGTCCCTGTGATGGGGGGGCTGGGTTAGGGGTGATTTGGGGAGTCCCTGTGATGTGGGGCTGGGTTAGGGGTGCCATGGGTGCCCCTGTGATGGGGGGCTGGGTTAGGGGTGCCGTGGGGGTTCCCTATGATGGGGGGCTGGGTTAGGGGGTGCCTTGGGGCCGCCCCTACACCATGGGGTGAGCCCCTCGCTGCCAGACCCATGGGACCACCCCAACCTCACCTGCTGCCCCCCCCCCCCCCCCCCCGCCCCTTTCCTTGCCCGCAGCCCCTCGGCGCCGGCTGCCATGCACTCCCTCGTCTTCCTCTGCGCCCGCCGCCTGGTGAGCCACCGCCCCGGCGCTCGCCGCGCCCTGGATCTCCTCCCCGCCGAGCTCTACCCCGTCCTCTTCCAAGCCGCCTTCCTGGACGGGCGGCCGCTGGCCCTACGGGATTTGGTGGGGACGTGGCCCTTCCCCGTCCTCAGTTTCCAGCGGTTGTTGGGTCACCGTCACCGTCACCGTGGCCGTCACCCGCTCCTCAGAGAGAAACCCAATAAATTGTGCGTCCAGGCCGTCATCCTGGCCGTCGTGGCACATCTCCGCCGGGCGCTGGAGGAGCCCTGCCGCGGCACGAGGTGGGTGCCGGGATGCCAAACTCCTCCCGGGGACGGGCAAGAGCCGTTTCCTTCCTCCTTCGGGGAGACGGAGGTGACGATGCTCATCCCGAGCTCTGGCCACGCTGGAGAAGGAAGCCGCGGGTTGGTGCCGGGCTCCTTTAGTCCAAAGCGGGACCGCGACCCTCACCCCGCCTCGGGGCTGGAGCGAGTTGCCGGATAACCACGGCTCTCCCGGCAGCCGACCGCGCCGGTATTTCGATTCCCCCATTTCCCCGCTCGTTTAATTCACTGGTTTCTTGTCTTCGCCCAGCGAGAGACGGTGCCGCCTGCGGGTGCTGGACATGACGGGTCTCCAGGACGACGACACCGACCGCGGCCCGGAGGGGATGAGCCTGTGGTCCGGCACGGTGGCGTTAGCCAAAGCTTGCCTGGAGATCTCCAAACACCAAAGCGAGTGCCTGAAACGCGGCTCCAAACGACGTAAAGGTCCCTCCGGCGCCTCGGCGGCCCCGCAACCCGTCGGCGTGGAGGTCCGCGCCGATCTCTTCGTTAACGGCACGTCCTATGGCGTCTTGCGGGACGCTTTGCAAACCGGCGCCTCCGGCCCCCTGCGTCTTAAATGCCGGGATTTCCACGCCGAGGAGCTCTCCGTCGCCGGCACCGTGAGTTTGCTGGAGTCGCTGGAACCCGCCGGCGTGCGGCGGGTGGATCTGCGCTTCAACAACCTGGGGCTGGCCGGTCTCTGCGCCGTTTTGCCGCACCTCGCCAGATTCCCCGACCTCCTCAGCCTCAAGCTGCCCTACAGCAACGTCGACGTGCGGCGGCTCGCGGCGGGGACGGATGCCGGCCTCCGGCGCCTCGCCGCGCAGCTGGGGGGGCTGCCCCGCCTCAGGGAGCTCAGCTTGGGCTCCTCCAGGCTTTCGGGGAAACTGAGGCAACTCCTCGGGTAAGTTCGTGGCGCGGCGCGTCCTCAACTTGCTCTTTTCACGCTCCGGCTGAGGGAATTCCCGGTTTGCGTGCGGGGTGGGGCTTGGGATCCGGGGGGATTTGCCGCCGTTCCTCTGGGAATATGGGAACCGCCCCCTCCCGCGCGGTGACGGCCCCGGGGGGGCTCACGGCTCGGTTTCTCCGCCGACAGCGACCTGCAGGCTCCCCTGGAGAGCCTGGAGCTGGCCTTCTGCTCCCTCCTGCCCGGCGACCTCGCCTTCCTTTCCGGAAGCCTCCACGCTCCGGCGCTGAGGAAGTTGGATCTGAGCGGCCACGATTTCTCCGAGAATCTTCTCCGACCTCTTTGGCATCTCCTGGAGGAGACTTCGGCCTCTCTCCTCCACCTGGATCTCATGGAATGCCGGCTGACGGACGCCCGGCTGGAGGCTCTGTTACCGGCGCTCTGCCGTTGCTCCCGTCTCCGTTGCCTGGGACTTTTCGGCAATCCCCTCTCCACGCCGGGACTCAAGACCTTGGTACGGAAAACCGTGGTTTTGCCGGATTTACGCCTGGTTGTCTACCCTTATCCCGTGGACTGCTACAGCCGGGAGCCGTCCCCCGCCTCCGGCTGGCTCTTCGGGGACGCGGTGGACGAGGAACGTTTCGCCGCGGTGAACGCCGAGCTGTGCCGGATGCTGGTGAGCTCCGGCAGAGCCGACGCCGTCTGGACCACCAGCCTTTGCCGGCACGGCGCCCTCGACTACTTCACCTTGTAGCTCCGGCGAAGCTCGGAGCCCTCATCCCGCCCCGCGGCACCCGGTGAACCGCCGCGGCCTCACCGCTCTGCCGCAACCCCTCCTTCCTCCCAAAATTTGGTGTTTCCTCCTCATCCCGGTGCTTTTCTGGTAATTTTCCCTTTCGGTGTCACCGTGCCACCAGCCGGGGGGACCCGGTGCTACCGATAACTCCCGGCAGTGCCTCGTGTCACCGTAACGTGCCGGCTACGGGTGGATCGGTGTCCAGGCCGTGCCGATTAATCAACACCGGGAGACTGGTTGATAAATGGCTGCCGGCGGAGCAGAGTCCCGGCAGAAACGGTAACCGCGGTGCTGTCCAACCCCGTGCCTCTGCCTCGGCCCCCCCCCGCCCCCCCTGTACCCCAAGTCCCGGCGGGTGCTCGGCGCCGCGGGGTGAGGAAACGGCACAGCTCGGCCGCGCCGGGTAGGCTCCGTTTGGGTTTTTTCTTTAATAGACGAACGGGGGTCCCGGCTGCCGCGGTGAGCGCCCACCCCCCCGCGGCAGCGCCCACCCCCCTGCGGCAGCGCCCACCCCCCCCCCGGTGAGCGCCCACCCCCCGCGGTGACGGCGCTGGGCTCTGCCACCCGTTTTCCCGTCGGCGTGGGGGTGAGCGGGAGGGCTGTGAGTGTCTATAGGGGTGCCTGGGTGTCTATAGGCGTGCCTGGGTGTCTATAGGGACTCTGGGTCTCCATAGGCAGTGGGGTGTCTGTTGGGGCTATGAATTTCCATAGGGGTGCCTCGGTGTCCATAGGGGCTATGAGTGTCTATAGGGGTGCTTGGGTGTCCATAGGGGCTATGAGTGTCCATAGGGGTGGCTGGGTGTCTATAGGGGTGGCTGGGTATCTATAGGGGCTATGAGTGTCCATAAGGGTGCCTGGGTGTCCATAGGGACTCTGGGTCTCCATAGGTGGTGAGGTATCTTTAGGAGCTATGAGTTTCCATAGGGGTGCCTGGGTGTCTATAGGAGCTATGTGCGTCTATAGGGGTGCCTGGGTGTCTATAGGGGCTATGGGTATCTACAGAGGGTATGAGTGTCTACAGGGGTGTGTGGGTGTCTATAGGGACTATGGGTGTCTATAGGGGTGCCTGAGTGTCTATAGGGGCTATGAGTGTCTACAAGGGGTGCCTCGGTGTCTATAGGGGCTATGGGTGTCTATAGGGGTGCCTGGGTGTCTATAGGGGCTATGGGTGTCTATAGGGGCTATGAGTGTCTATAGGGGCTATGAGTGTCTACAGGGGTGCGTGGGTGTCTATAGGGGCTATGAGTGTCTATAGGGGCTATGGGTGTCTATAGGGACTATGGGTGTCTATAGAGGTGCCTGAGTGTCTATAGGGGCTATGAGTGTCTACAAGGGGTGCCTGGGTGTCTGTAGGGGCTATGGGTGTCTATAGGGGCTATGGGTATCTACAGGGGTGCCTGGGTGTCTATAGGGGCTATGGGTGTCTATGGGGGTGCCTGAGTGTCTACAGGGGCTATGGGTGTCTACAGGGGCTATGGGTGTCTATAGGGGTGCCTGAGTGTCTATAGGGGCTATGGGTGTCTATAGGGACCCTGCTCTCCGTGGGCGGTGGGGTGTCTATAGACGCTACGAGTCGGCGGGGAGGGGGGGGAGTCCCCAACTCAGCCCTGCCTCGGGGCGACGGGGCCGGCGGGCGATTCCCCGGCAGAGCCGGCTCCGCCGGCGCGGAGCAGCGGCAGCAGCGCCTCGGTGAGCCGGTAGCGCCGCCCCTCCCAGTTGAAGTGGGTGGGGGGCTGCGCCGCCCCCCGGCCAAACTGGAAACCGGGGCTCCACTCCAGCGCCAACGCCGAGCGCACCAAACCCACGCCGCCCGCCCGCGCCGGCGCCGGGTGGTAGAGCCGCCCGTTTTCCGGTAACACCACCAAATTCTCCGGTTGGAAAGGAACGGTTAAACGCTCGCCGCCGCCGCAGTAGGAGAGGAGCCGGATCCCGCCGGAGCCCGGCAGGAGTTCGGTGAACACCACGGGGCGGTCGTCGCACCGTAAGAAATTCCGCTCCCGGCCGCAGGGCGAGAGGAACGGGAATTCCGCCTCGTAGCGCCCGCTGCGGTTGGGCTCCAGCCGCTTGAAGAAGAAGGCGAGGAAGCCGACGTCTGGCGGGATGGACGGAGGGAGGTCAGCTCGCCCCTCCCCCGCTAATTAGTGGTAATTAATCCCCCGCCCCCCCCCCCCCGCAGGTAATTAGTTGCGGGGTAGGGGGATCGTTCGTTAAGGGGATCCCGGTTTTGGAAGGGGTGGTGGAGGGAGGAGCGGTCGGCTCGGGAGGAATCACCGTGCCAGGAAGAGCGAACGGGAGCTATTAATGGCAGGAGCTGCTTAATTAATAAGGTAATTAATATGCAAAGAGCACCCGGCGGCTGCTCTGTCACCAGAGTGGGGGGGGGCGTCCCCCGTCCCCGCCGGCGTGGGCTCAGCCCCCCGTTACGGATGAGATCCCGATGAAGGATGAGATCCCAATGAAGGATGAGACCCCAATTAAGGATCGGCTTCCAATTAAGGCTCAGCCCCTAATTAAGGCTCAGCCCCTAATTAAGGCGGCGGGGGCTGGTGTGGTGAGGGGGTTTTGGGGGGGTTTTTGGGGGGGTCCCGGCACCTTTGAAGCAGGTGATGAAGTTCTTGACTTTGGTGTCGTCCAGGAAAAGCTGCGGAAAAGCGGGAAAAAGTCTCAAAATCTCCGAAACTCCCAGCAGGACCAGGGGGGTGTCTGGGATCCTTTTGGGATCCGTCCAGGCTCTGTCCGGGATCTGGCCTGGGTCCCTCTGGGATCTGTCTGGGATCTGGCCTGGGTCCCTCTGGGATCTGTCCGGGATCTGGCCTGGGTCCATCTGGGGTCTTTTGAGGGTCTGACTAGGATCCATCTGGGATCTGGCTTGGATCCATGTGGGTTCTATTTGGGATCTGTCCGGGATCTGCTTGGGATCTGTCTGGGATCTGTCCTAGGTCTTTTTGAAGTCTGACTAGGATCCATCTGGGATCTGGCTTGCATCCATGTGGGTTCTATTTGGGATCCGTCCAGGATCTGTCTGGGATCTGGCCTGGGTCCCTCTGGGATCTGTCTGGGATCTGGCCTGGGTCCATCTGGGGTCTTTTGAGGGTCTGACTAGGATCCATCTGGGATCTGGCGTGGATCCATGTGGGTTCTATTTGGGATCTGCCTGGGATCTGCTTGGGATCTATCTGGGATCTGTCCTAGGTCTTTTTGAAGTCTGACTAGGATCCATCTGGGATCTGGCTTGCATCCATGTGGGTTCTATTTGGGATCCGTCCAGGATCTGTCTGGGATCTGGCCTGGGTCTGTTTGGGATCTATCTGGGATCTGTCCTGAGCCCATCTAGGGTTTCTTTGGGGGGGGGATTTGGGGGGGGGGGGGGCGCGTGTCTGTCTGCGGGATCTGTCTCAGGTTTGTTTGGGATCCATCCGGGGTCTGTCTTGGGTCTGTCCAGGATCTGTCCTGGGTCCATCTGGGATCTGTCCTGAGCCCATCTAGGGTTGGGTTTTTTTTGGATCTGTCTGGGTCCTGCCCAGGATCTGTCTGTGGGATCTGTCTCAGGTTTGTTTGGGATCCATCTGGGATCTGTCCTGGGCCCATCTGGGGTCTTTTGGGGGTCTCACTGGGGTCTGTCCAGGATCTGTCTGGGATCTGGCTTGGATCCATGTGGGTTTTATTTGGGATCTGTCCAGGATCTGTTTGACATCTGTCTGGGATCTGTCCTGGGTCCATGTAGGATCTGTCCTGACCCCATCTAGGGTTTTTTTTTGGGGGGGGATCTGTCTGGGTCCTGTTCAGGATCCATCTACGGGATCTGTCTTGGGTTTTTTTGGGATCCGTCCTGGTCTGTCCGGGATCTGTCTGGGATCTGTCTTGGGTCCATGTGGGATCCGTTTGGGGTCTGTCTGGGGTTTGTTTTGGCTCTGCCCAGGATCTGTCCTGAATCCATCTGGGGTTTGTCGGGGATCTGTTTGGGGTTTGTCTGGGATCTGTCCGGGGTCTGTCTGGGATCCATCTGGGATCTGTCTGGGATCCACGTGGGATCCATCTGGGATCCGTCTGGGGTCTGTCCGGGATCCATGTGGGATCTGTCTGGGGTCTGATTGGGATCCATCTGGGATCTGTCCGGGATCCATGTGGGATCAGTCTGGGGTCTGATTGGGATCCACCTGGGATCTGTCCGGGATCCATGTGGGATCCACGTGGGGTCCGTCCGGGATCCACGTGGGATCCGTCTGGGGTCTGTCCAGGATCCATCTGGGATCTGTCTGGGATCCATGTAGGATCCACCTGGGATCCGTCCGGGATCCACGTGGGATGCGTCTGGGTCCACGTCTTGGGTCCATGCGGGATCTGTTCGGGCTCAGTCCGGGATCTGCCCTGAGTCCATTGAGGGTCCGCCCGGGATCCACCCGGGATCTTTATGGGGTCCGCCCGGGATCCGGTGCCCCCCCCCCCCGAGGGCCCCCCCCGCCCCGGCCGCGGCCCCGGTACCTGTCCCTGGTGGTCGAGGTAGTAGAAGTACTCGCGGGTGCGCGGCCCCGGGCGCTGCCCCTGCCGGTACCCGGGCCCCGGCCCCGCCGCCCCGCTCGCCCCGCGACGGAGCAGCAGCCGCAGCGCCGGCGGCAGCCGCATCCCGGCCCCGGCCCCGGCCCCGACACCGGCCTGACCCCGCGCCCGGCCCCGCAGCGCTCCCGGAAGCGGCCCGGGCCGGTCCGGCGGTTGCACCGCTCCGGGCGGAGCCTGCTCCCCAGCGCCTATGGACCCCCAGGCACCCCTATGGACACTCATAGCCCCTATGGACACCCAGGCACCCCTATAGACACTCATAGCCCCTATGGACACCCAGGCACCCCTATAGACACTCATAGCCCCTATGGACACTCATAGCCCCTATGAACCCCCAGGCACCCCTATGGACACCCTGGCACCCCTATGGACACCCTGGCACCCCTATAGACACCCAGGCACCCCTATGGACACTCATAGCCCCTATGGACGCTCATAGCCCCTATGGACACTCAGGCACCCTTATGGACACTCATAGCCCCTATGGACACCCAGGCACCCCTATGGACACTCATAGCCCCTATGGACACTCATAGCCCCTATGGACACCCAGGCACCCCTATAGACACTCTTAGCCCCTATGGACACCCAGGCACCCCTATGGACACTCATAGCCCCTATGGACACCCAGGCACCCCTATAGACTCTCATAGCCCCTATGGACACCCCACCGCCTATGGAGACCCAGAGTCCCTATAGACACCCAGGCACCCCTATGGACACCCACGCACCCCTATAGACACCCCTATACCCCTGTATACACCTGTACACTCCTATATATACACTCATGCACCCCCTGTGCACCCCTATTACACCCAGGCACCCTATAGACACCTAGGCACCCCTATGGACACTCATAGGCCCTATAGACACCCAGGTGCCCCTATGGGTATTCATAGGCCCTATAGACACCCCACCACCTATGGACCCCCAGGCACCCCTACGGACACTCATAGCCTCTATGGACACTCATAGCCCCTATAGACACCCCTGCCCCCCTATGGACATTCACCCAGCCTGTACACGCCCATGAACCCCTATAGGCACTCATGCACCCCTATATACACCCATATACCCCTATAGACACCCATACCTCCTACAGACACCCACTCACCCCTATAGACACCCATGCATCCTTATAAAAACCTACTCACCTTTATAGACACCCACACACCTATAGATACCCACACCCCCTGTAGGCACCCACCTGGCCCTATAGACACTTATGTACCCTTACAGACACCCATATGCCCTATAGACACCTATACCTCCATAAACACCCACCCACCTCTATACACACCCATACCCCCCCGTGTGCCCCTATACACACCCCTTACACCCCTACAGACACCCAGACCCCTATAGGCACCTGTGCACCCCTATACACACCTGCCAACCCCTATAGACACGCCCACACCCCTGTATAGACTCATGTGCCCCTATAGACACCCATACACCCCGTGTGCCCCTATAGATACCCATACACCCCCTGTGTGCCCCTATACACCCATGCACCCCCTACACATGCCCACGTATACACCCATGCACCCCCTGTGCACCCTATACATACTCATACCCTCCCTGTGCCCCTCCCCTGCACCCCCCTGTGCTCCCCTATAGAAACCCCTCTATACGCCCCCAGCTCCCCTGTGCACCCCCTCTACACACCCTGGGCACCTTTAGGTGCCCCTATATACATCCCTGTGTAGCTTTATGTACCCCTGGGGGCGTTTATATACCCCTATATACACCCTATCCACAGCCTATGCAGCTTTATGCACCCCTCTATACCGCTGTGCTCCCCCCTCTCTTCCTATGCACCCCCTATACACCTCCCAGCACCCCCTATACACCCCACATACACCCTGTGTGCATCCCTACACCCCCTGGGCGGTATGTATACACTCCATACGCTCCGGGGGAGGGGGTACACACACTGCCCCATGCACCCTATACTGCCTGGTACAGCCTATACTGCTTGCAGAGGGAGCCCTATACATACCCTATACAGCCTGCGTGGTGGGGGGGCATGACTATATACACCCCTATAGAGGCTGTATGGCATGCGTGGGGTGTCCCTATACAGCCTGCAGGGTGGGGGATGACTGTATAGACCCCTATGGCGGCTGTATTGTTGTGTGGGGCTTGTCTATACAGCCTGCGTGATGGGGGATGACCTTATAGACCCCTATAGAGGCTGTATGGCATGGGTGGGGCATCCCTATACAGCCTGCGTGATGGGGGATGACCATATAGACCCCTATGGAGGCTGTATGGTTGGGTGAGGCATCCCTATACAGCCTGTATGGCTGGGGACACACACCCGTATATACCCCTATAGAGGCTGTATGGCATGGGTGGGGCTTGTCTATACAGCCTGCGTGATGGGGGATGACCTTATAGACCCCTATAGAGGCTGTATGGCATGGGTGGGGCTTGTCTATACAGCCTGCGTGATGGGGGATGACCATATAGACCCCTATAGAGGTTGTATGGCATGGGTGGGGTATCCCTATACAGCCTGCGTGGTGGGGGATGACCATATAGACCCCTATGGAGGCTGTATGGTTGGGTGAGGCGTCCCTGTACAGCCTGTATGGCTGGGGACACACACCCGTATATACCCCTATAGAGGCTGTATGGCATGGGTGGGGTATCCCTATACAGCCTGTATGGCTGGGGACACACACCCGTATATACCCCTATAGAGGCTGTCTGGCATGGGTGGGGCTTGTCTATACAGCCTGCGTGATGGGGGATGACCTTATAGACCCCTATAGAGGCTGTATGGCATGGGTGGGGCTTGTCTATACAGCCTGCGTGATGGGGGATGACCATATAGACCCCTATGGAGGCTGTATGGTTGGGTGGGGCGTCCCTACACAGCCTGTATGGCTGGGGACACACACCCGTATATACCCCTATAGAGGCTGTCTGGCATGGGTGGGGCTTGTCTATACAGCCTGCGTGATGGGGGATGACCTTATAGACCCCTATAGAGGCTGTATGGCATGGGTGGGGTATCCCTATACAGCCTGCGTGGTGGGGGATGACCATATAGACCCCTATGGAGGCTGTATGGTTGGGTGAGGCGTCCCTATACAGCCTGTATGGCTGGGGACACACACCCGTATATACCCCTATAGAGGCTGTCTGGCATGGGTGGGGCTTGTCTATACAGCCTGCGTGATGGGGGATGACCTTATAGACCCCTATAGAGGCTGTATGGCATGGGTGGGGTATCCCTATACAGCCTGCGTGATGGGGGATGACCATATAGACCCTTATAGAGGCTGTATGGCATGGGTGGGGCTTGTATAGAACCTATACAGCTTAGATAGGCCCTATATAGCCCTGCACACGCCGCAGGGTGCAGCCGGGCCCTTGCAGCCACCCCTATAGTCCCTATAGGGCCTCTGTGCCCCGCCCCCCCCACCTCAAACCAGCCTCCCGGCCCTCGATCCGCTCCAGAGTGAACGAGCCGCAGGGAAGCACTGTCCATACGTAGCTTTATTCACACGAGGGGGCGGTGCCTCTATACATCCACGCGCCCCAATTACAGCCCACGGGACACGCCCCTCCCCCCTCCCAGCCCTCCCCCCTCCCCGTCCCGGGTGGGGGTGGGGGGGGGGGCGGGCTCCTGCTCCCCTCCCCCACGGCGGGGGAGGGTCCCGCAGCCGCCGGGTTTGTCCCTTGATTTTCTTTTCTTTTCTTTTCTTTTTTTTTTTTTTTTAATCCTTTTCTCGTTTTTAATAATAAATAAAACCTCGAGTTCAAAAACGAAAAAAAAAAAAAAAGGGGGGAAAAGAGGCAAAAAGAAAGGGGGGGAAAAAAAAAATCAATTTATAAAACCTGGGGGAGAAAACAAAAAAAAAATTAAATGGAATTGGGGGGACCCCCTCCTCCCCCCCCCCCCCCCCGCACCTGGCAGTGAGCAGAGCTGGGAGGTAGCGCTGGGGACCCCCCCCCCCCACCCTGGGGACTCCCCCCCACCCGTGGGGGGACCCCCCCCACCCTTGGGGGGACCCCCCCACCCTGGGGACTCCCCCCCACCCGTGGGGGGACCCCTCCACCCTTGGGGGACCCCCCCCCCACCCTGGGGACCCCCCCCTGGAGAAAATAGCTTGAAAATGAGGGGGTTCTAATTAATAACTCTCTTTATAGATCTCTATACTCTGATGGGTGCCCCCTGCCCCGCCCCGTCCCCCCGGTGGGTGCCCCATGGGTGCCCCCGTGGGTGGAGCCGAAGGCACTTGGGGGCGGCCGTGGAGGAGAGGGGGGGACCCTTCGGCTCCAGCGGTGGGGATGGGGGTGCGGCAGGGACAAGGGTGCAGGAGGAGCAGGAGATGATGGGCACCAAGATGGGTGCAAGAGGAGCAGATGGGTGCCGAGATGGGTTGGGCAGGACCTGGAGGAGGTGATGGGCATCAAGATGGGTGCAGGAGGAGCAGGAGATGACGGGCACCAAGATGGGTGCAAGAGGAGCAGATGGGTGCCGAGATGGGTTGGGCAGGACCTGGAGGAAGTGATGGGCACCAAGATGGGTGCAAGAGGAGCAGATGGGTGCCGAGATGGGTTGGGCAGGACCTGGAGGAGGTGATGGGCACCAAGATGGGTGCAGGAGGAGCAGACGGGTGCTGAGATGGGTTGGGCAGGACCTGGAGGAGGCGATGGGCACCAAGATGGGTGCAGGAGGAGCAGACGGGTGCTGAGATGGGTTGGGCAGGACCTGGAGGAGGTGATGGGCACCAAGATGGGTGCAGGAGGAGCAGGAGATGACGGGCACCAAGATGGGTGCAGGAGGAGCAGACGGGTGCCAAGATGGGTTGGGCAGGACCTGGAGGAGGTGATGGGCATCAAGATGGGTGCAGGAGGAGCAGGAGATGACGGGCACCAAAATGGGTGCAGGAGGAGCAGACGGGTGCCAAGATGAACTGGGCAGGACCTGGAGGAGGTGATGGGCACCAAGATGGGTGCAGGAGGAGCAGGAGATGATGGGTGCCAAGATGGGTTGGGCAGGACCTGCAGGAGGTGATGGGCACCAAGATGGGTGCAGGAGGATCAGGAGATGACGGGCACCAAGATGGGTGCAAGAGGAGCAGACGGGTGCCGAGATGGGTTGGGCAGGACCTGGAGGAAGTGATGGGCACCAAGATGGGTGCAAGAGGAGCAGATGGGTGCCGAGATGGGTTGGGCAGGACCTGGAGGAGGTGATGGGCACCAAGATGGGTGCAGGAGGAGCAGACGGGTGCCGAGATGGGTTGGGCAGGACCTGGAGGAGGTGATGCGCACCAAGATGGGTGCAGGAGGATCAGGAGATGACGGGCACCAAGATGGGTGCAAGAGGAGCAGACGGGTGCCGAGATGGGTTGGGCAGGACCTGGAGGAAGTGATGGGCACCAAGATGGGTGCAAGAGGAGCAGATGGGTGCCGAGATGGGTTGGGCAGGACCTGGAGGAGGTGATGGGCACCAAGATGGGTGCAGGAGGAGCAGACGGGTGCCAAGATGGGTTGGGCAGGACCTGGAGGAGGTGATGGGCATCAAGATGGGTGCAGGAGGAGCAGGAGATGACGGGCACCAAAATGGGTGCAGGAGGAGCAGACGGGTGCCAAGATGAACTGGGCAGGACCTGGAGGAGGTGATGGGCACCAAGATGGGTGCAGGAGGAGCAGGAGATGATGGGTGCCAAGATGGGTTGGGCAGGACCTGGAGGAGGTGATGGGCACCAAGATGGGTGCAGGAGGAGCAGGAGATGACGGGCACCAAGATGGGTGCAGGAGGAGCAGACGGGTGCCAAGATGGATTGGACAAGATCTGGAGGAGATGACAGGCACCAAGATGGGTGCAGGAGGAGCAGGAGATGATGGGTGCCAAGGTGTGTCCACCAGGGCCAAGCAGAGATGATGGGTGGCAAGATGAGTTGGGCAGGATGAGGAGGAGATGATGGGTGTCAAGATGGGTCCAGCAGGAGCAGGAGGAGATAAGGGACACCAAGATCGGTCCAGTAGGGTCCAGCAGAAATGACGGGCACCAAGGTGAGTTGGGCAGGACCAGGAGGAGATGATGGGTGTCAAGATGGGTCGGGCAGGGCCAAGCACAGATCATGGGTGCCAAGATGAGTTGGGCAGAACCAGGAGAAGATGACGGGCACCAAGATGGGTCAAGTAGGGTCAAGCAGAGATGACGGGCACCAAGATAGCTTGGGCAGGACCAGGAGGAGATGGGTGCCAAGATGGGTTGGCCAGGACCAGGAGAATATGACAGGCACCAAGATGGGTCCAGAGAAGCAGGAGGAGATGATGGGTGCCAAAATGGTTTGTGCAGGACCGGGAGGAGATGATGGGCTCCAAGGTGGGACCAGTAGGACCAGTAGGACATGACAGATGCCAAGATGTGTCCAGCAGGGTAAAGCAGAGATGATGGGCACCAAGATGGGTCCAGCAGGAGCAGAAGGTGATGATGGATGCCAAGATGGGTCCAGGAGAAGATGACGGGCACCAAGATGGGTCCAGCACGAGCAGGAGGACATGATGGGTACTGAGATGTTTTGGGCAGGACCAAGCAGAGATGATGGGTATCAAGATAGTTCCAGAAGAACCAGGAGGACATGATGAGTGCCAAGGCGGTTCCAGCAGGACCAGAAGGACATGACAGATGCGTCCAGCAGGGCCACGTGGAGATGACAGGATGCCAAGATGGGTTGGGCAGGACCAGGAGGAGATGACGGGCACCAAGATGGATCCAGCAGGACCAGAAAGAGACGATGGACACCAAGATGGGTCCAGGAGGACCAAGCAGAGCTTACGGGTGCAAAGATGGGTTGGGCAGGACCAGGAACAGATGATGGGTGCCAAGATGAGCCAGGCAGAGCTGACTGGTGTCAGGATGGGTCTTTCAAGGCCAGGAGCAGATGATTGGTCCTGTGATGGTTCCAGCAGGACCAAGCAGCCATGGTGGGTGCTGAGACAGGTCCTTTGGGTCTGGTGGTGCCAACGTGTGGTGAGATGGGCCTGGTGTGCTGCCTGCCCCGGCACCCCGGGATGGGCAACCGGCCGCAACGAGCCACGGCAGCTCCCAAAGGGCCCCCCAACGCCCACCCAGCACCCACCTCCGCCGCGAGGTGCACCCCACGGTCTCCTTCCCTGCGAGCTGGGACTCTCCTGGCACTGGGACGCTCCTCACTCTGGTCCCCCATCTGCCACGTTCTCCGGGTGCCTGCTCAGCTCAGCACCGGCGGCTTCTCCCAGCCCTGGAGGTGCCCCCTGCCCCACGGCTGCCCCACGGCTGCCCCACGGCTCTGCCCTCAGCCAGACACCCAACCCCAACGGAGATGGGGGGGCGGGGACGGGGGACTCCCCCCATCCCTGCCCAGCCTCCCTCACGCCGTCACCCGCGGCCACCCGCGGCCACCCGGGCTGGACACGCCACCGGTCCCCGGGGTGCCGGGACCTCCTCGCCGGCTCTGTGGGTGCTGCCGTCCCCGGGGACCCCCCAAGAGCGACCGATCCCTCCCACCGGCGAAGAGGTGGGCAGGGAGACGGCCGGAGGGTCGGGATGGGGCACGGAGACGGGCAGGGTGCCGCGGCGTAGGGAGGGTGGGACGAGCCACCCAGCAACCTCCTTCTGTGGGGTCCGGCTTGTGCTCCTCGGCCGAGCGGGGTCGGAGGGGAGGGGGCTCGTGGCGGGGGAGGGGGGGGGACTCGGTGGCGGCTGCTATAGGACGCCCTCCATGAAGCTGGTGTCGAGGTGCTGGATGAGCACCCGGATGAAGGACATCTCCTTGCGGGTGTTCTCGAAGATGATCCGCGGGTCGTCCGATTGGCAGCGCAGGCAGTTGGGGGCCATCACCATGGCCAGGTTATTGACGTCCATCTTGGTGACGGCCACGTTGGCCGGCTGCACGAACACCTGGGGTGGGAGGAGGAAGGCGACGGTGATGGGGTGGTGGGAGATGGGTGGAGGGTCCATGTGGACCTCCTGGTTCTTGGATGAGATGGGGTCGGGGGGGGTCACCACGTCGGTAACCCCACAGCAACCTGAGGAACCCAAAGCCACCTCCAGAGAGACAACCAGGCTGGGAGGTAGCCCCGGGGGCGGGGGGAGGACACCCCGGCCGTACCTGTAGGAAGCGGATGAGGTAGCACAGCACCATTTTGTTGATCCTGGGCAGAGAGTGGACGACAGCGATGGCCGCCTCGGGGTTCTCGTAGTGGGTGATGCACTGCTCGTAAAACTCGTGGGGGATCAGCGGCTCCTCCAGCTCCCGGTACCAGAGCTTCAGCAGGGAGGCTGGAGCGGGGGAGAAGATGGGGAGATGTGAGACCTGGTGGGTGGAGGGCCTGATTCTGCACCTCACACAGTGCCCTGGGCTCCTACCGGGGACGTGGGGGTCCTCCAAGCCGGTGGGGATCTTCCACTGGTCCACCTGCAGCTTGAGCGCGTTGACCTCATCGATGTCACCGGGGACTCTGCAGGGGGAAGAGACGTCGGTCCCCAAGCAAGAGATGGGGACCCATCTGCCCCCTGGGCTTTGGGGGTCCCCCTTGGGTGCATGTGGGGCTCAAGGAGAGCCAAGAGGGGCCATCAGCTGGGGATGGAGCCATTTTGGGACATCCTGCTGCCATGTGGGGCTGCGTGCAGACCCCAAGACCCCGACATGACTCTGGTGGGCACCAGAGAACGGGCATGACCCTGCCGTGGAGAAAACCCCAAGGCCTTGGAGCAAGGAGAAGTTGGGGGGCTGCTCCCTGCTCCACGGGAGGAGAAAGGCACCCATGGAGATGCGGGGAGGGGGGCAGCTGCCTCCTAATGAGGTGACTCGTTACGGCTTCCCCCGTGAGAAGGTCCGGGCTGCCACCATCTCCTGGGGGTCTCCCCGCAGCCGTAGGTGGTTTTACCTGAAGATGCCCTCGGTCTGGTCCCCGTTGAGTGCCAGGACCTCCTCGGAGAGGCGAGTCTGCACCCAGGGCAGCTGCCGGTCGGGGTACCGCTCCTTCTGCATGTTGATGATGTCCTGCAGGGAGCTGCCGAACATGGAAGGGTTGAAGACGGCGTTCTTGGCGTGGCGGATCTCCTCGATGTTTGGTTTCTTCAGGCCCTGTGAGAGACAAAAGAAGCCACCGGCTCCGTCAGGAGCTGCGGCCGGTGTCCCTGCAGCCGGGACGGCCGTGCCAACCCAGTCCAACCCCACGGCCGAGCTCCACGGCTGGTTGCGATGCGTCCAGAGCCCATCGCGTGGGAGACAGGCACGGGCATGGACAACGGATGGAGCCACGGATGAACTCCGGCCAACTTGGCCAAGGTCTCCAGTGGCACCACGTGCCAGAAGCTCAGCACCCAAACGCAACCGGTGGGCAGGTGCCTCCACCCACCATCTTGATTCGAAAACCAATCCAGCCCTGGGGACTCTCCCCACGGTGCTTGGTAGGACCCCCACGCTCTGCCGCGGGGCCGTGGTCACGCTGGAGCATCTACGCCAACGAGCCGTGTAGGGACGAGGACGAGCCACGGCTCTGGGATGCTTCCGGAAAGCAGAGCACCGGCACCGTGGTTGGTTTATCCATGCCTGCTTGAACCATGGGCATCGGCACCAGCACCGGCACCAGATCCTCTGGGCTCCTTCTCCAGCTGGGCTGGTGGTTTGGTCACCTGGGCCGGTGGTTTGGCTGGACTGCTGTCCTTCCTGCCGCGCAGGAGATGTGCGCGGTTCATGGCGGGATGCAGAAGGGATGGACGCAGCGGACGTGCGCGTGGTGGGATGCAGGAGATGCACACAATGGATGTGTGCGTGGTGGGATGAGGAAGAGGAGATGGACACAGGATGTGCGTGGTGGGATGGAGAAGAGGAGATGGACACAGGATGTGCGTGGTGGGATGGAGAAGAGGAGATGGACCCAGGATGTGCGTGGTGGGATGGAGAAGAGGAGATGGACCCAGGATGTGCGTGGTGGGATGGAGAAGAGATGGACACAGGATGTGCGTGGTGGGATGAGGAAGAGGAGATGGACATGGGATGTGCATGGTGGGATGAGGAAGAGGAGATGGACACAGGATGTGCGTGGTGGGATGCAGAAGAGGAGATGGACACAGGATGTGCGTGGTGGGATGGAGAAGAGGAGATGGACACAGTGGACGTGTGCGTGGTGGGATGAAGGGATGGATGCAACCAACACGTGCATGGTGGATGCAGAAGAGATGGATACAGCAGACGTGCCTGGTGGGATGGAGAAGAGGAGATGGACGTAGTGGCCACATGCATGGTGGGAAGCAGAAGGGATGGACAGAGCAGCCATGTGCATGGTGGGATGCAGAAGAGGAGATGGACACACCAGATGTGCGTGGTGGGCTGGAGAAGAGATGGACACAGCTGACGTGTGTGGTGGGATGCAGGAGATGGACACAATGGAGGTGTGCATGGTGGGATGCAAAAGGGGAGATGGACACGGGATGTGCGTGGTGGGATGGAGAAGAGGAGATGGACACAGTGGATGTGTGTGTGGTGGGATGCAGGAGACGGACGCAATGGAGGTGCGCATGGTGGGATGCAGGAGAGGAGATGGACGCAGTGGATGTGTGCATGGTGGGACACAGAAGAGGAGACAGACGCAGTGGACGTATGTGTGATGGGATGGAGAAGAGGAGATGGACACAGTGGACGTGTGCGTGGTGGGATGAAGGGATGGATGCAACCAACACGTGCATGGTGGATGCAGAAGAGATGGACACAGCAGATGTGCGTAGTGGGATGGAGAAGAGGAGCTGGATGTAGTGGCCACATGCATGGTGGGAAGCAGAAGGGACGGACACAGCAGCCATGTGCACGGTGGGACGCAGAAGAGGAGATGGACACATCGGAAGTGCGTGGTGGGCTGGAGAAGAGATGGGTGCAGCTGATGTGTGCGTGGTGGGATGCAGAAGAGGAGATGGATGCAGCGGACACGTGCGTGGTGGGACGCAGGAGATGGACGCAGCTCCCCACCAGCTGGATCCAGCCCAGCGTCTCCCGTCCAGACGGAGTCGGGACAGAAGGAGCCGCCCCGGCCGCGCCTCGAGCCGCTGGTGGGGTCCAGGTCCTCAGTCGCTCCTGCCTTTGCCCTCAGAGGTCAGCAGGACACGGCCATCAATGAGCCCGTGGTGGGCCCGGCGAGTGACGCGTCCCCTCCCGCCGCGCTCCCTTCTCTCGGGGGACGTCACCGAGAGGGGTCCCACCATCTCTTCTCCAGCCCCACGAAATGAGGAGGGGGAAACTGAGGCAGCCGTGGTGGCCGTGAAGACCCTCCCAGGCTGTAAATTAGGCCCTGTCCGGGGTGTTTTATTAAATAGACCTGAGGGCAGCGATGGCCCCGGCTCGGCGACGGCCGCGGTGATGGAGGGCTGGGAGGAGCCGGGGGCCGGCAGCGCAGCCCCCCCCCCCCGCCCAAAAGCTGGGGAGATGGGAGCTGCTGGAGCCTCCTTTTCAATCCTTGGGATGCTTTTGTTCCCAGGATCATCTCCTTAATCCCTGTGCGGTCCCTTGGTCATGGGGAGGTTTGGGAAGGACCTGCTGGACTCCAGAGGATCTCCAGAAGGGCCCAGAAGGGCCCCAGAAAGTCTCCAGAAGGGCCCCAGAAGGGATGCAGAAGGGCCCCAGAAGGTCTCCAGAAGGTCCCCAGAAGGTCTCCAGAAGGGCCCCAGAAGGTCCCCAGAAGGTCCCCAGAAGGTCTCCAGAGGATCCCCAGAAGGGCCCCAGAAGGTCTCCAGAAGGGCCCCAGAAGGTCTCGAGAAGGGATGCAGAAGGGCCCCAGAAGGTCTCCAGAAGGACCCCAGAAGGTCTCCAGAAGGGCCCCAGAAGGTCCCCAGAAGGGCCCCAGAAGGGATGCAGAAGGTCCCCAGAAGGTCCCCAGAAGGTCCCCAGAAGGTCTCCAGAAGGGCCCCAGAAGGTCTCCAGAAGGCCCCCAGAAGGTCCCCAGAAGGTCCCCAGACGGTCCCCAGAAGGGCCCCAGAAGGTCCCCAGAAGGGCCCCAGAAGGTCCCCAGGGATGCAGTGATGGGCAAACCCCACTGGAGATACCCGGAGCGTGCTCACCACGGCTCTGGCACAAGCTGCCGCGCCATTCCCGGCGCTCTCCAACTTCATCCCTCCTCCTCCTCCTCCAGACCCCATCCCCAAACTCCAGCAGCCCCTTGGTTGTTCCTGGCCCACCACCGCTGCCCTCCCCGTGCCCAACGGTTGGACGATACCTTCTTGGCTCCCGTCAGAGCTGCCTTCTGCAGCTTGTTGTAGCAGTACTTGGCGTAAGTGCTTATTGCCACCCCTGCAAGAGAAAACAGAGAGCGAGGGGGGGGTCAGCCCCGGGTCATGGGGGGCGTCATGGGGTGGGGGTGGGGTCTGTCCCCTGCCAGTTGGGGGGTGAAGCCCACCCTGGTTCCAGGAGGGTGTCAGGGTCCCCCCCCAGTGCTGCTCCATCACCACTCTTGGGGGGCGGTTTGAGGAGGACGAGGTGTCCCCCACCCCCCCACCCCGGACAGCAGTCACCCCACTTTGCAGGGGGTGTCCCCATAACTCAACCCGCTCCCCAAGAGCCTCAGACCTTGGAGAAGCCACGTCCTTCTACCCACCTAAGGTGGAGCCTTGGAGCCCCTTCGGCTCCATCCTCCGGCTCTCGGGGCTGATTTTTCACCCCGCGGCCATGTGTTCCGCTGTCACCCCCCCACAGCGTCCACCCCCTCCTGATGCCACCACTCCCACCCTCATCCCTCTCCGTGTCATCCGTCCTCTCCTCCTGATGTGCTTCAACAAGGAGATGGCACCCTCAACCCTTGGAGCACCCCCAAGCTGCCGACGGGCTCATCCCAAGGGAGATGCTCCAACATCCCCCAGCCAAGAACCCCGGCGGTACCTTCTGGACCACCCCAGAAGATGCTGGTAAGCCCCATAAATTCTTCTAAAAGTCTAAAAGTAGCCAAATTGAACAAAAAATTCCATCATCTGGGACCTTCTCGCCTTCGGTAGCTTTGAAACCAAGGCACCAGCACCGGTCCTGCCGTCGGCGCAGCTTTTGTGCCACCGGAGCCGCGTGTCCCAGTGCATCCCTCAACCCATTATGCTGGTGAGAACGGTCCAGGAGCTAAAAACGTGCTTTTTCTATTTAATATTGGTGCGAAAGAGGGGAAAAAAGGGTTCCTGGAGAAGAGCTGGTGGCCGGCAGCCGCTCGCCGTCCCAACCTCCCCCCAACGGGCACTTTTTGGTTAAAACCAAACTTGGGGAATCGGGATCATCTACTTTTCCCTCCGTCCCAGATGCTGTTGTCTTCAAAAGGTTTCTCTGATGGTTTTTCGGCTCTGGGGGGGCTGATGGATGCGTTGGGGGGTCTGAAGCCACCCCAAAAAAGGAGGGTTGGGGGATGTCCAGGACCGGGTGACCTCAAATCTGGTGCCCATTCATAGAATCATGGAATAGTTTGGGTCGGACGGGACCTTTGAAGGTCATCCAGTCCAACCCCCCCTGCAATGAGCAGGGACATCTCCATCTAGATCAGGTTGCTTCTTTGGATGCAACCCAGGAGAAGATTGGCTCATATCCCATTTGTCACCCACCAGTGTCCCCAAGTCCTTCTCCGCTCTCCATTCCTTCATCCCCCAGCCTGTATGGACACCGGGGGTTGTCCTGCACCTCACCTGGGTGCAGGACCTTCCCCTTGGCCTGGTTGAACCTCATGAGGTTCACATGGACCCCACTTCTCCAGCTTGTGGGGTCAACCCCACCGCTCAGCTTGGTGTCATCTCCAAACTTCCTGAGGGTGCACTTGATCCCACCCTCTACGTCGTTGAAGAAGATATTGAACGGCGACCTTAATTCACGTTAAAGCCTTTTCTTGGGGTGTCTCCACCCCCCCAACTCCAGGTCCCAGCCCCACCACCGCTGGCCCTCCAGGTTGAGGTCCTTCATCTTGCGCCGGGAACCACTTGGTTTCATCCGGCATACCGAACCTTCACCGGCATCCCGCTCCGGTCGGCGAGTTCCCGGCAACCCCCCCCCCAAAACCCAGAGGGATGCCGGGAAAAGGGGCTCATCCCACGTGTCCCCCCCCACCCCACCGGTGACGGCCGCGGCACCGAGGGCGCTCGCGACCACCTCGGGGGCATCCCTCAAACACCGGGAAAACCCATCGGCATCTTCTCAGTGGCTCCGCTTAATTAAATTGCTACCTTGCCCCTCTGCTTAATTACTATGAAATTTATATATTTATCTATAATATATTTATATATAGTGTTATAGATAATATTATATATTTATAGCTAACATTGTATAGAACATTATATATTGGTCTATAACATTATATATAATCTTATATATTTACAGTAGCATTGTATATAACATTATATATATTATATATTTATAGCTAGCATTGTATATAACATTATATATTTGTCTATAACATATATATTTACAGCTAGCATTGTATATAACATTATATATTTGTCTATAACATTAGATATAATATTATATATTTATAGCTAGCATTGTATATAACATATATTTGTCTATAACATTATATATAATATTATATATTTATAGCTAGCATTGTCTATAACATTATATATAATATTATATATTTACAGCTAGCATTGTATATAACATTATATATTTGTCTATAACATTATATATAATATTATATATTTATAGCTAGCATTGTCTATAACATTATATATAATATTATATATTTACAGCTAGCATTGCATATAACATTATATATTTGTCTATAACATTATATATAATAATATATATTTACAGCTAGCATTGTATATAACATTATATATTTGTCTATGACATTATATATAATATCATATACTTATACGTTATTTATATTATTATATAATATTGCATTATATAATATTTATATACAATATTATACATGTTATATCAAGTTATATATAATGCTATATATATTCAGCCATAACATTATATATAATATTCTCCATTTATCTATTTACTTGATATTTACATTATTCATACTCAAGATTCTGAGATATTTAATTTGTAACTCTTTGTAGACGCTATATTTATACAGTATATATAATGTTATATATAAATGCATGATGTTATCGATTTATATGTCGGATTTCCTATAACGATAAACCAGCGTGTCTCTACCATACATTTCTATAATTTCCACCGACTTCTTCATCACCTATCACCACATAGACAGAAACCGGCGGAACGCCGTCCGGAGGTTGGGGGTGCCGCCCCGCCGCCCCCCGCCCCGGCAAGCGCAGCCCCTCCGAGCGTCCGGCAGCGAGCAGAGCCGAGGGCGGGGCCGGGGGGGTGGGCGGCCAGGGCCGAGAGAAAGAAGCCCCAAGCGAGCGGTGACACGGCCCCTACCATCGTGCTCTTCGATATAGGGCTTGGGTTTCTTTCTCAATTTGGACTTCTTCTTATTGGTCCTTTCCAGGATTTCTTTAATGTGCTGGGTCACTGGGAAACAAACAAAGCGATGAAGACAAGGGAATGGAAGGGGAGGGGAAAATGAACATGAAAGCGGAAGTGAAAATGGAAATGGAAATGAAACTGAAAAGGAAAATAAAAGGAAAACGAGGATAAGAACAAAAATGGAAACGGAAAGGAAAATCAAATCGAAATGAAAATGAAAAAAAAAAAAAAATGAAAAAGAAAATAAAAAATGAATGAAATTGAAAATGAAAATAAAGAAATGAAAACAACAAAAAAAAGAAATTGAAAATGAAAATGCAAAAAAACCGAAAATGAAAATAAAAGTAAAAATGAAAATAAAAATAAAAAATGAAATTGAAAATGGAAATGAAAAAATAAAAAAAAAAAAAAGAAAATGAAAATAAAAGTAAAAATGAAAATAAAAATAAAAAATGAAATTGAAAATGGAAATGAAAAAATAAAAAAAAAAAAAAGAAAATGAAAATAAAAGTAAAAATGAAAATAAAAATAAAAAATGAAATTGAAAATGGAAATGAAAAAATAAAAAAAAAGAAAATGAAAATAAAAGTAAAAATAAAAATAAAAATAAAAAATGAAATTGAAAATGGAAATGAAAAAATAAAAAAAAAACCGAAAATGAAAATAAAAGTAAAAATGAAAATAAAAATAAAAAATGAAACTGAAAAGGAAAATAAAACGAAAATGAAAATAAGAACAAAAATTGAAACGGAAACGAAAATAAAATAAAAATAAAAAAAAAGAAAATAAAAATAAAAAATGAATGGAATTGAAAATGAAAATAAAAAAATGAAAACAAAAAAAATATGAAATTGAAAATGAAAATACAAAAAAACCGAAAATGAAAATAAAAGTAAAAATGAAAATAAAAATAAAAAATGAAATTGAAAATGGAAATAAAAAAAAGAAAATAAAAAAAATAAATAAATGAAATTGAAAACGAAAATTAATAAGTCAATAGAAATAAAAATGAAAATAAAATTTATATAAAAGTAAATGAAAATGAAAATAAACATAAAGTCAATAAAAATAAAAATGAAAATAAAATTTAAATAAAAGAAAAAGAAAAGAAAATGAAAATATAAATTAAATAAAATAGAAATGCAAATGCAAATGCAAATAAAAATTAACTAAAATGAAAATGAAAACTGTAAATAAAAATTAAAGAAAATAAAAATACATGAAAATAAAAAATAATTAAATAGAAAAGAAAATGCAAATGCAAATGAAAATAAATAAAATTAACATGGAAATGCAAATAAAAATAAAAAATACATAAAATGAAAATGAAATAAAACTGAAACTAAAACTAAAACTAAAACCGAAAATGAAAATAAAGAATAAAACCCCATCGGGCGACGGCTGGCGGGGCCGGTGGCAGAGCACGGCTGGAGCTGAGCTGAGCGCAGGCTGCTGGAGGGGGGTGGGGGGCGACCCTCTCCCGGCGGAGCGCCCGTTTTTGCCGCCGGCGCGCCGAATCCAGCGTGAGCGCGGCGACGGCGATGAAATGAGCTCGACACCTCTGCTGCGGGCAGGGTGGGGGGGGACATGGGCAGCCCCCAGCCCTCCCAGCCCCCGCTGTGCCACCACGGGGCGGGGTTCTCCACCCGCCCCGCCCCGTCCCGCCCGCACCGGAGCCGGCTGCCCGTCCTGCCCCACCGCCTTCGGGGATGATCTCGGGCTTCCTCAACCACCCCGTGGACACCTCGCTTGGGTCCATCTCCTCTTCTCCCCAAGCTGGGCAGATCCACCACGGCTCCACGTGACACCGGTGGCACTGAGGAGCCGAAGGGCACCCAAAACCAACCGGAGCCATTCCAGCTCCGTCTCCCAAGGCTGCCTGGCCAACTGCGAAAACCCGGGACCATCCCCACCCGGGACCCCCGTCTCTGCCTCACCCACCACGAGATGGCACCAATCCATGGGACACCCAACCGTCCAGCCGTGCCGTGGGTGGCCAGCAGGCAGCATCTCCTCCTGCCAGACTCAGGGCAAGCACCCACGATCCCCGCGTCCCTGCCAGACTGGATCCCATCACCCGCGAGACAGCACCAGCGGTGAAGGAGCGGGGACAGCTGAGCCCAGGATGGGAGAGAGGCTCCTACGATTCCCACCCATTTGGGGTCAAATAGCCAAAATTTATGTCTCTTCTCTCTGCCATGACCAAAAACCACCTCGGGAGCTGGGAATCAAGCTGGCTCCCCTTCCAGCGTGGGGTTTTTTTTTTGATCCAAAGCTACTTGAGAAGCCAGAAGAATCATCTGGAGATGGTGATGGTGAAATCACAAAATCATAGAACGGTTTGGGTTGGAAGGGACCTCTAAAGGTGTCCTCACGGGTCAGGAGAAGTCCCGGGAACTCTCGCTTAAGGCCACCCGCAGTGGAGGTGCCGCTGAGCCCGCAGCAAAGGTGTCAAAGCTCATTTCGTGGTGGGTCTCATGCTGGATTTCCGTGCGCCGGGGAGGAAACGCCGGCGGTAAAGACACCACCGCGCTGGTTGCACCGGCCGGGAGGGCTGTTGGATGAGTTCCTCGCCCCACCTTTCAACAAGGAGACTCCCGAATACGAAGGGGAAAGGAACGAAATAATAAGAAATAAACGGGTTGCAAGGTCAGCAGGGGCAAAAAGCCACCGGGCAGCGGTTTCTCTCTTACCTTTGGTGTCATTCACCGGATCCATGTGCCTGTAAATATATCCTTCTAGGTAGGAATGAAATTTGGGAGTGGGTGGGAAAAAGGCCAAACAAATGGCCATGAGCTCCCAGCCCCGGGCCAGACTCTCGTAACGGAAGTTCTCGGTGGTCTGCCGGCACAGCTGGATGTAGAGCTCGTCTCTCAGACCCTGCATGCTCCAGCCTTTGGTGGCGATCTCCAAGGCCACGTTGAGTTGGTCCGTCTTGGCCCGCCGGTCCCCCATGTACATCTGAATCAGTTTAAATATCTCGCACGCCTCCTTCTTGACGTTGCGGTCGTTGGTCATGATCATGGGTTTCTTGATGGACTCGCTGCTCCAGGCCAGCATGTTGGCGATGGACACCTTCCTGCGGAAGAGCCCTTGGGTGTGCTTGTTGAAGTGCTTGGAGGCCCAGTTCTCAATGTCCGTCTCCGAGGAGGGCTTCCGCAGGTTGAAGGTGGGGAAGACACAGCTGGCGCTAGGCATCATGTTCCTGGTCTGTCTGCTGCTCTCGAACTGGGCGCAGGCACCGAGGTCCTCCGACTAGGGGACAACAGCCAGACAAGTTAATGTTACTAACAGCATGGCCGCACCGCCAAACCACCCACCCAACCACCCAACCACCCAATCAACCAAACACCCAACCACCCAACAAACCAACCACCCAACAAACCAATCAACTAACCAACCAACCAACCAACGAACCAACGAACCAACCAACCAACCAACCAACCAACCAACAAACCAACCAACCAACCAACCAACCAACCAACCAACCAACCAACGAACCAATCAACCAACCAACCAACGAACCAACCAACCAACCAACCAACCAACCAACCAACCAACAAACCAACGAACCAACCAACAAACCAACGAACCAACCAACCAACCAACCAACGAACGAACCAACAAACCAATCAACCAACCAACCAACGAACCAACGAACCAACCAACCAACCAACCAACCAACCAACCAACGAACCAACCAACAAACCAACCAACCAACCAACCAACCAACCAACCAACCAACCAACAAACCAATGAACCAACCAACAAACCAACCAACCAACCAACCAACCAACCAACCAACCAACCAACCAACAAACCAACCAACCAACCAACAAACCAACCAACCAACCAACAAGCCAACCAACCAACCAACCAACAAACCAACCAACAAACCAACGAACCAACAAACCAACCAACCAACCAACCAACCAACGAACCAACCAACAAACCAACCAACCAACCAACCAACAAACCAATCAACCAACCAACCAACAAACCAATCAACCAACCAACCAACAAACCAATCAACCAACCAACCAACCAACAAACCAACCAACCAACCAACCAACCAACCGTTGCAGAATTAAGAGCTCGCCCCATGCTCGCACCAAAAGCTACGTCCTCTCCAAGGAGCTGCTCCTCAATCCCATCATGGGCAAGTGGAGCCGGCCCGGTGCCAGCAGCCAGGGTGGGTCGTGGCACCAATCGGCAACACGAGGGAGGGCACCAGCAGGGATAAGTGAAGCCACGCAAAAGCCGACATGCTGGAGTCCCTTTGCGCCTGGCACCCTGGTCTCCCAAGCTTTGCAGTCATGGACAGAAGAAGCTGGTGGCTATTAGAAGCAAAGGGCAAGTGGCTTTGGGCTCCACCAGTCCTTCGGGGAGGGGACATGCTCACCTGTATCCAGTCCCCCAAATAATCCCCTCTCCCCAAAGTCATGTTCAAGCATGGTTCTCCAGCTGCCACATACCCAGGAGGAGGCTGGTGGCTCCTCCAAGCCATCAGCGACATGGACGTTCTTTCTTTACATCCCATGTGCAGAGGGACACAAGCTGCCCAGGATCCAACCTCACCTGCAGAGCACCCAGCCTGGAAGGACCTCTGCAGGGCAAAGGGTACCCCTGCAGACCAGTGCCCTTCTACTACTGGAACCAGCACAGCTTATGGATATCACCCCAGGAGGTAGAGGGACACCTAAACAGCTGATGACCAGCATGGAGGAAGGCAAACAAGGACACTTGGGATGGACTGCTCCCTGGTCCTGCAGCCAGCCAACATGGCTTCATCGTCCGTCAGCTCCCTCTTCTGCAAGTGCAATGGCCGGGCCAGCGTCACCTGGACTCGGTGGCCCTGGGGATGTGACTCGTGGGCAGGCAGGGAAGGACATGCCACACCATCCAGAGGTGACGTTGCCGTCCCCACCATGTGCGGGGGAACCGTGTTGGTGGCCCCAAGCAGGACTGTGCGGAAGGTGACCACAGCAGTGCCACGGCCTGGGGGCTGGGCTTTAGGCGAGGAGCAGAAGAAGAAAAGCAGGAGGCGGGACCAAGGTGGAAAGAGCCAGGGCCATGTGGAGGTGGCAAGTCCAGGAGGGGACAAGGAAGCCACCCAAAGAGCCACCAGAGCTGCTGGTAGATGACTGAGCCTCTGCTTCTTCAAACAAGTCAAGTTTCTTGTCTCCTCACTCAACAGCTCGTCCCTTCCCACTGTTGAGGTCTCCTCTTTCCACTGAGGTCGCTCAGCTCCCATTGTCGGTGACAACAGGGACCTGGCCATGGAGACACAGGAGCTTCACCCCCCGATGGACCCAGCCCTGCTGTTCCTATGGAGGCCACATCACCTGAAAGGTCCTCCTGTGTCCTCCAACCTGCTGGTCAGCTGAAGGCACGTGGGGCTTTCTGGTTGGAAGGAGATGCAGCATTTGCTCTAAGGCTTCTTGCTCTGCAGCTGGTCCATGAGCTGGGCCACCGCCATGCTGTTCATCCAGGGGAGAAGAAGCAAAGGACCACGTCTGCTGGGGACATCAGCCTTCTCCAGCCAAGTCCACTCCAGCGGAAAGTGCGGTCGTGCTGGGGAGTGACACAGGCAGCAAAACGTGATGGGTCCTCTGCTGCGAGTGCCAATACAAAATTAGCTTCAGCCCTAATTGGGGCCGGTCCTGTTCAATATCTTCATCAACGACCTGGACGAGGAGATCGAGTGCTCCCTCAGTCAGTTTGCAGACGACACCAAGCTGGGCGGGAGTGTTGATCTGCTCGAGGGTAGGAAGGCTCTGCAGAGGGACCTGGACAGGCTGCATCGATGGGCCGAGGCCAACTGTATGAGGTTCAACAAGGCCAAGTGCCGGGTCCTGCACTTCGGCCACAACAACCCCAGGCAACGCTACAGGCTTGGGGAAGAGTGGCTGGAAAGTGCCCGGAGGAAAAGGACCTGGGGGTGCTGGTTGACAGCCGGCTGAACATGAGCCGGCAGTGTGCCCAGGTGGCCAAGAGGGCCAACGGCATCCTGGCCTGTATCAGAACTGGTGTGGCCAGCAGGAGCAGGGAGGTGATCGTGCCCCTGTACTCGGCACTGGTGAGGCCGCACCTCGAATACTGTGTTCAGTTTTGGGCCCCTCACTACAAGAAGGACATGGAGGTGCTGGAGCGTGTCCAGAGGAGGGCAACGAAGCTGGTGAAGGGCCTGGAGCACAAGTCTGATGGGGAGCGGCTGAGGGAACTGGAGGTGTTCAGCCTGGAGAAGAGGAGGCTGAGGGGAGACCTCATCGCGCTCTACAACTCCCTGAAAGGAGGTTGTAGCGAGGTGGGGGTTGGTCTCTTCTCCCAAGTAACAGCGATAGGACGAGAGGAAATGGCCTCAAGTTGCGCCAAGGGAGGTTTAGATTGGACATCAGGAGAAATTTCTTTACTGAAAGAGTGGTCAGGCCTTGGAACAGGCTGCCCAGGGAAGTGGTGGAGTCACCAACCCTGGAGGTATTGAAAAGCCGTGTAGATGAGGCCCTTAGGGACATGGTGTAGTGGGCATGGTGGGGTTGGGTTGACGGTTGGACTCGATGATCTTGGAGGTCTTTTCCAACCTTAATGATTCTATGATTCTCATTAGCACAGTCCTAAATGAACTTGGGGGAAGCCAAGGGCTACAACAAGGGGATAAGCCACCGGGTGTCGATGGCAGCTGGCCATCACCTCCTGGCAAGGGGTGACCCTCGAGGACTAGGGGAATGCTCAAATCCAGAAGCAAACTCAAGCATGCTGTGGGGGAAGGAAGTCCTGGTGCCATGTGGATGGGGCTCGGATGCATTCCAGTGTGGGGCCAACATGGAGACACACCGTTGGGGACACCGGGCACGTCCCCATCGCTTGTGCCACCCCGTCACATCTCCTGTGCGCTTCTCTCTTCTGCCAGGTCTCCGCATCTCCCTGCATGTCATCTCCAGCATCATTTTGCTCTGGTTTTCTTCTCCGTTTCTGCCACGGACATGGACAGCGTGATAACTCTCCGCACAAAGGTCCCTGCCAGGGCCGGCCGCAGGTCTGCGCCCGTCGCAAGAGGCTTCAACCAATGTTGAAGGTCGCCCAGCTGATGGGGGTGTAAGAAACCAAATTAAAACCACGTGACAATCTTAGACATGATCATCAAATGGTTTAGGTGGGGAGGGACCTTCAAATATCATCTAGTCCAACCTCCCTGCCCTGGGCAGGGACATCTCCCACTAGATCAGGTTGTTCAAAGCTTCGTCCAACCTGACCTTGAACACTTCCAATGATGGGGCATCCACAACTTCTCTGGGCAACCTGGTCCAGTGTCTCACCACCTTGGCTGGAAATCTGCTCTTCCCTGAGCTTGAGGACAACATCAGACAGGGTCAACCAGACAGAAAGTCCCGGGCAGCGGAGAAGAGTCCCACCACATCCTGAGCTCCACACAGAAGGCACAGGATCACTAATGGTGGCAGCTCTTCCTCCTGGCCAACGTGAGCATCCAAAGCAGCTTTGGAGCTCTCCAGTTTTGGGTTTGAACAGCACCGAGTGCTTGGGGACACTTGCGCACGGGGAATTTTCTTCTGCTGCCTTTGGATGCGACGCCCCACCAACTTCCTTACACGTTCCCATCGGCAAAAAAGCATTTTCCAGATTATTTGCTGTTTCCCAGGTCCATGTCCAGGCTCTCTTCTCCTCCATGCTGATACCAAGCTCCATCTTCCAGGCAGTTTTCCAAGTCGGATTGCTCTCACCAGGGTAACTGTCCCCGCACACGGCGTCACCATCCATTTTTAAGAAGCCATTATAGCCTTGCCTAGCGTCCTTACGTCAACCCTCGATGCATCCAAAAGCAGATCAAGCGGTCTTCCTCCGGAAACCCTTGTCTTCACCTCCCCACCTCCGCAGCCCATCTCTGGGCTCCTCTGGCTGCGGGGGTAGATTTTGGGTGTCGGATGCTGGAGGGGGAAGGACGTGAGAGCTGAAAGCCAGAAGCTGCTGATGGGAAACATCTGATGGGCTGGAAGATGGGCACAGGGGATGCACCAGCTCCAGCAGGTCCAGGTCAGAGCCCATGGTGGGGCTATCAGGAACAGGAGGGCTACACCATCACAAGAATGGTCTATGGCAGCCCCAGGAGCTCCTCCGGGGGTCTCTGGGACTGGGGCAGCACAGTCCCAGGGAGGGAACAGGCAGCTCAGAGTCCTGGGAAGCAGATCCTGGAAAGCTGGTGTGCTTGTGGCTGTTTCACCCCAAGGTTCTGAGGCACCAGCTTGCTAAGGACCAACTTCTTTGAGGGACCAGCTTGCCAAGGACCAACTTCTTTGAGGGACCAGGTTACTAAGGACCAGCTTCTTTGAGGGACCAGGTTACTAAGGACCAGCTTCTTTGAGGGACCAGCTTGCTAAGGACCAACTTCTTTGAGGGACCAGCTTGCCAAGGACCAACTTTGAAGGACCAGCTTGCTAAGGACCAACTTCTTTGAGGGACCAGCTTGCCAAGGACCAACTTTGAAGGACCAGCTTGCTAAGGACCAACTTCTTTGAGGGACCAGCTTGCCAAGGACCAACTTTGAGGGACCAGCTTGCTAAGGACCAGCTTCTATGAGAAAGCAAATCTGGCAGCCAGATCGGCAGCGCTGTCGATCCCAATGTGCAAGGGAGGAGACTGAGGCAGGACTTGCGTGGGGTGCTGCCTGCGATCAGACAGGACAGCCTGCACTGGAGGGACGAAGCTCCTCAACTTATTTTCAGTCCTCACTGGGAAAAACTCCTGGAAATTGCCTTGGAGTTACTGGTGGGTCTGGTGACCGCTTGGATGGCTGGAGCTGGGGTGGTGGGTCAAGGCCCCAACTCAAACATGGTGCTGCCCATTTCTCCTCACCGCGAAAGCCAAGGGCCAGCGGCGCTGCTCCAGCACCTGGAACCGCTACGGCTGGGAACGATCTGACGAGCAAACCCTCATTTCTGGCCGAGGACCTCTTTGAAAATGGAAGTGGGTGGAGAGAGCAGAAAGGGGCTGATTTTCATGATGCCGTCTACACACCTTGGCCATCTCCCCTCGCTCTGCAGAAGGGACATCCCTGCTCACATGTCTCCTCCAGCTGGATGGGGACCAGAGGTGGCATCTCGGGTGTCCCCAGACTCCAGTGCTCTTAGAGGACGCTACGAAGCCCGGGATCGCTAAGGGAAATCTCCTGCGCTGCCGCCGTCTGACGGCGCCGTGACGTGAAACGCAAGGAGATGAGTTACTGCAAAGCACACAAGCCCCGTGCTGGTGCCGGGAGCACCGAGCACAGCCGAAGACGGGCGCTTGGGAGTCCCCTGGGTGCAGGGTGGGTGCTCGGGGTCCAGGAGCTGGCTCCCACTGAGCAGCAGCCGGACCGAGGGAGGAGAAGCAGCGCCTGAAGCCGCGGCACAGGGCTGAGGCTGCCGCGGTGCAGAGGTGCCCGTGCCGGCGCTCGATGGCTACGAAGGTGCGGGATCGCCTGGGGACCATCCCGCTGGATCTGCAGCGGAGGCAGGGATTTAAACCGGCTTTACAAGAAGGAGCTTTAACCGGGAGGGTGGCAGGGACACCGTGCCGCCACATGGTTTGGTCTGCCCAACCTGGTGCGGCACCCGAGGAGGTGCCGTGTGGCGGGCGAGGGTTGGTGGTGCGGGGCACGCGGTGAAGCCCCCCAACACCGGGGACATCCCCGAGGACGTTACCTGAGATGGATGCAAGTAGGGCTCGGGGGAGGCCAGGTTGGTCTGCACGGAGACGCTCTTCTCCAGCAGGATCTGGGGGAAGCCCAGCTTCTCGAAGGTGTTCCTCTTCCAGTGCTTGTTCTCCTGCTGCGCCAACGCCTCGTCCTCGCTGAAGGCTCGCACCACCGGGCCCGGCATGGGTAAAGGGAGGGCACCGTCGCTCTCATAGCCCGAACCGTCCTTTTGGGAATCCCAGCTGCTCCGTTGTTTCATGTGGTAGTGGGCTTGCTGGGCTTCCCAAGCCAGGCGCGCCTGTGCCAGGAAGGGCTCGGGGAAGCCCCGCGCCGCCTCCGCCTCCGCCGCCTTGCTCTCCGTACGGTTCATCGGTGACCTGTTGGGTCCCGGGGTGGCTCGTTCCTCACCCAACATCTGCTCGCCCAACACCTCCCGGTCCCCCGAGCCGTCCGTGGAGGAGGCGTTGGGGTCGTGGGATAGGGAAGGCTTTCGGCTTTTCCTCTTTCTGGTGGAGGGCGAGTAGCCGGTGGAGGACAAGGTGTCCTGTTGGCTGGACCACGACATGGAGTCCTCGCCCTGGGCCACCTGGCCACCTGTTGGGCCAGGGCAGAAGTCGGGTCCCTCCATGCTGCTGTAGTCACCCGATTTGATCTCCAAGCGTTGGTCCCGGACCAGGCAGGGGCTGTGCTGCAGCGAGTAGGAGCCGCCGATGGGGTTGGGGGAATATTTGTGCCTCAACCCCGTCTTCATCTTGGGGCTGGAGCCCGACTGCTCAACGTAGACCAGTTGCCTGACATACTCCTTGCCGGCCGGGCTGTACTCCAGGCTCATGAACCGGTCGGGACACTTCTGTTTGGTGAGAACCAACTGCTGGTAGGGCGAGTTGGAGCCTTGCTTGGGCGACTGCAGGAAGGGGTGAGGTTTACGGATGGGCGATTTCTGCGGCGAGCCGGCTTTGTAGCTCCCGCTGGCTTCGTACTGCATGTCCACGGGGGGCTCGTCGTAGATGGGAGCCTGGTACTCCATGGGGGGTTCCTCGTAGAGCGGGGGCTCGTAGGCGTAGCGGGGCGAAGAGGGTTGCGACTCGCTGGAGTGCTTGCGGTGCTGGGCTTGGAGCGGGGAGCAGAAGGAGTCCCCCCGGCCGAGCAGCGGCGAGCAGCTGCCCACGTGCTCGGCCCTCTTCAAGAAGGGTGACTGCTTCCTCTCCGGGAAGAAAACAGAGTTGTCGTTGTCGGGGGCGAAGGTTTGTAGGTTGGGCGACTGTTGGCCCCCTGAGGGTCGTCGCGAACGGGTGCCCGGTTGGTTTTCGGGCGCGTAGCCGTTGCCTTGGTGCATGAGGAAGCTGGGCTCGCGGTCGGTCACCTTGATCAGCATCCGCTCCTTGGTGCCGGCGTTCCATCGCAGGGACGATGTCCTGCGGGGAGAAACACAGCGCCGCCATCAGCGAGCGAAGTCCCCCATGCCCACAGGCGGACAGACGCCCCTGTACCACTGCCCCGGGACCCCCCCAGACCCTCGGTCGCAGCAAAGCCCAAAGGATGGACACGTCCAAGCACCCCAAGCCTCAGGTGAAGACCACGTCGGTGATGGAGAGACCAGGGCATTGTCACTGCCCCAAACGCAGTGGCACCGGCCCGCAGCCCTCCCCGGCTCCCACAGACCCCAGGGTGCACGAAGGATGCAGAGGCTGGAAAGCCAAGCCCCGAAAAGCAATGACACCCCTCAGAGCACATCTCTAGGTGACAGCTCTGAATCAGCCCTCCCCGCCCGTGCCTTGGAGATCTTGGAGGGACAGAAGAGCAAGCAGAGCCATCTGCTGGGGCAGACGTACATTTGGGACAGTTTCATGGGTGTTTGGGTGCCCGGTGCTTGCAGGGAGCGGGGACTGACCCCATCACGGGCCCCACTTGGGACCAGCCCCTTGCTGGGATCTCCCATCCCAGGGCGAGAGGGAGAAGCCCCATCTCTCCCACCTCTTCTGGCTTTCCATTCCTCACAGCACCCAGGATTAACCCATCCCACCCCCTCCATCCAGCCCCCCTGCCCGGGATTAACACCCTCCTCCGGTTCCCAGAGGAGGAATTACATTAAATTACATTAAAACCAGGAAAAAATAATAATCCCGAGCATCCGTTCAAAAGAAAGTGAAGGCAAAAACCCTCAGACTTTGCCCCTTCTGCCCAGAGGGTGGGAGGAGGGGGCAGGGGACTGAACCTCTGCCCGCGGTTTGGCTCCTGCGGGGATGCTAAATAGCTCAGGGGGGGTCTTGAAAACACAACCCCGACCTGTCCCAGCCCCATGAAACACGAACCCCCGTTGCCTTGTACCCCAAGGCCACGGGGCAGCTACTTCTGGCAGCACCGGAGTACCGACACGCCGGGGCAGGGAGGGGAGGAACGGCTTAACCAACTGCCTAAATCCACACGACGTGTGGACACCTCGGTCTCCAACGGGATGGAGCACAAGAACCGCAGGAGGTGAGAGCAGCAGCTGCCCTCCGTCCCCTTCATCACCCAAAAAAACCCCAGGATCAGCCCCGGATGGAATGAGCATCTCAGCACGGCTGCGAGGATGGGCACGATGCCCACGGAGAGGCAAGCGGGAGCCGGAGCGGTGGTGGCGGATGTCCACGGCTTCCTTTTCTTGATGCTGAAGCTCACTGCATCCCTCAGTCACTTCGCATCTCGTGCGACGATGCCCTGCACGCTTCCGCTGAACGTCTTCCAAGGTGGAGCATCCTACAGCACCTTGCTGTTGTGCGACTTGGGGAGGCTGTACCCGCACACCCCAAACCCCCGCGGCGTCGGGCTGGAAGCTGCCTGGTGGAGCCCGTTTTCCTACGTACAACGTGCACGTGTCAGCAAGCGCCAACAGGGACCTTCTTAATTCTGAGGTGTGAATAATCATCCCCCAAATCGCAACCCAACAGGCAGGTTCTGCGGCGGTCCTGGTGCGAGGAGGGGTGACAGCTCAGCTGGGTGACACGCCGAGCGTGCCAGGAGCTCACCCGAGCAGGGCTCAGTGGAGACCAACTCATCCACAAGTGAAAAAAGCCTGGAGCCTTCAAGCAGAGCCAGGAGGAGACCTCCTTCACCTCTATCTGAAGTCCATCTTCTCATTAGGCATTTGATAGTCCTGGTGGGTAGTATCTCCTCCAAATGACAACGCGTCCTTCAAAGCTGGGTCTCCCATCACCGATGCTCCAGCAGAATGTCTGCAGGTTCTCCCTTTCAACCCTAATTGCAATTCGCAATGAATCAAAGAAGGTTTTTTTCCTCTTCATTAATAATTCATAGGCAGCAATAATTATAACCTCAGGATAACCTCAGCCCTGCAGGATTAATTCCTTGGGACTGCAGGGAGCTGTGCAACCTGGGCAAGGCTGGCTGGGCTCCATCCGGGCTGGTCAAACCTTCCCCTCAGGGCTGCTCAGTGTCCTGGGATGAGCAAGAAAGCCCAAGGGGTGGGGAGCAACTCAATTCTTCTCAAATGAATCCACCTCTCCTGGGGCAGCTCCGAGCTGGCAGATCATCCACCGTGGAAAAACTACCCCTCTACAGGAGAGTGGACATCAAGGCTTGGACCAACTCACTCCCTCAAGTTACCACCTCCTCACAAAATAAAGTATCAAATACTTGGAGGAGCAAAACTTCAGCCAAGCTTGGGTTTCAGCCTTAGATATGTCTATGCCGCTCCAGCCTCAAAGGCAACTACCACTTCGTTTGGGACGTTGCCCACCACCTTGCCAGCATGCTGCTGTCAGATGGGGAGTAGGAGAAAATGATTTCACAACATCACCATAAGCTTGGGCAAGAACCAGCAAACAAACCTCCCAGCAGTAGGATGTGACGCTGGAGCTGGACAGCTCCATCACCGTCACTCCCCAGACTGCAGGCACACCAGGGATGTGGTTTGCACCTTGTTCTTCCCCAAAACCTTAGGTGACCTTTGGGGACCAACCCTTCTCCCGTGCTCCATGGAGCCTGTTGGTGGGAAACGTGCCCATTGGGAAGGGCAGGAGCCGGATGCCACCGGCTGCAGCCTTGTCACCCAGCTCAGGTTCATTCTCCAGGGTTGTCCTAACCCACAGCGTCTTCAATGAGGGACACAGTGACCTCACACCATGAAGAGCTGGCCCAAGAGTTGGTTCATGCTTCTGCTCCCGTCCACATGGGGCAGTTGACGGTATGAGAGTCTGAGTTACTGCCAACTCCATACCGGATCTCTTGAACCTGGTGACCCACAGCTTTCATCGATTACAGGTCACTGGAGCCTCTTCTCACAATGAAATCCCAGAGATGAAGGGGTTGATGCCTAGCTGAAGAGGGCCTTCCCACTCCTTTTTGGCAGCACGCACCATCTCCAGACACTCCCACCACCAGCACAGCACTCAGAGGTCACGCTGAACAACCCACCAGCCTTGGCTCCAGTTCTGGTGCCAAAACACCCTATTTGACGTCTTGCCCAATGCACACTTCTCACCACCCACCGCTCTCAGTAGATCTCATGGATCCTGAGAGCTGGAGGCAGCTCTCCTTATGCCAAGTTACCACATTAAATAAGAATTAAATCTTCTCCCCTGCTTTCGTGGAAGCACGTCTACAGCGAGATCTTCTGCATCATGTGCTGAAGGTTGAAGATGGCTCCTTGTTTCTTTGAGAGGGCAGCAAAGGCACCAGCTCTGGCCAGCTCATGCTGCCTTCCCCACTTCTACCTGCTTAAGACCACGCTTTGATTTTCCTCTTTGCTTCTCCAGTTCTCTCCAGTCTTTTCCACCTTGTCCAAAAAATTTCATGGCCACTGGTTGGGGGGGTTCTGCAAGAGGAGGCTCTTCTGCCCCTGCACGACCTGGCGCAGTGGGGTGGTAGATGGGTCACCCCAACTAACAGAGGTTTTTCATCTGCTCAATCCATGTTTCAAGTCCTTGGGAGATGCCATCCAGGCAGGGGACACTCAGGAGAAAGAGCAGAATTGGTTTTCATGGAGGTGCCGAAAGCATCGCCCATCTTGCAGGAGGGATCTGAGCTGGAGTTTGCTGCTGTCTCCAAAGCACGGGGAAGCACATCGTGTTATCAACTCCTCGCCGAGCCCCACGCTGGCGCAGAAGATACCGGAGGCACCGTCTGCGACACGTCTGGGAGCACAGGCTGCTCTCCCAGTTCATTCCTCTCTTTCACAGCCAGTTGTCCTTTCTGTCCTTCAGAAAAAGGTGGAGTGAGTCCAATTACCGAGTTTCGCAGAAAAATACCCACAAAGAGGCATATATAAATATCTCCCTGCATGAGGCTCCACCATCTCCCAGCACCCTGCTTGGTGCTTGCCCACGACTTGGTTCTCACTCCAGGGGACACGGGGAACAATTTCTTCCTTCCCTTTCCGTAGCAGCCTTTCGAGCTCCTGAGGACTTGAGCTTCCTGCCAGCTTCTTGCCGTTGAAGACCTGCATGATTTGGGTCCTTCCTGGTCCCTCCAGACTGGTTGTTGGATCTCAACCACTCATCGAGCCCTTCCAGATCCCCAAAACTCCCTCCACAACCGTAGGAGCATGCCCTGAACAGCAGAAACTATGGGGGCAGGGTGATGAGGGAAAGCCTTGCTAGGTCAGAAACACCAAGAAACGCTTGGTGGCATCGCCCAGCATCAACAAGCTAAAACGATGAGTGAGGTGAGAAGATAGATCCGCTACGAAGAGCACCAAGGACCGATTTCATCCCCTTCCTGCTCCGTCATTGATGGGCAGATTTCCCACCAGTGCCGGGGAGGCGAGTCTGGAGGCGGCGCGATGCCAGCGGGCAAGAAGGGATTATGACCCCACCAGCCACGAATCACCGTCCTGCTGCTGCATGGACATTAACCGAGGTCTCCTCTTCCTTCATCAATTATCCAACCACGGAGGACACTCATTTATTTTCACCATGGTTACTAACTGCAGTAATTACAGGCTGGGTCACTTAACCCGCCCTGTGGTACCCAGCACATCCTCGTCACCTCCCCTTTGGCTCACGCCGCCGGCTAGGACCACGGTTGAGCAGCCACCAGGACAGACAGGGACTTCCATCTGGAAGATGATGAACTAGAAGAAGAAGGGATAGATAATCGGACCAAGGCTGGGCAGGAACCAGCGAAATCAGACCTGGAGCGATGCGGCGGAGCTGCCAGACTGGGACACTCCTGCTCATCCCATGGGGGCTATGGGGCACCAGTCCTGGGTTCCTGACACGCTTTTTGATGCTTTCAGTGCTGGCTTTCCCATTAAGCATAGGCATATATGCGACTGATGGGTGGGCTCTGTGTTTTGGAGCAACTCGAGCATCTTCTCTCAGTCCCTGCAATCTGCTTTTATCAGATCCAATCTCTTTAGCCTTCAAACTGGCCAAAGCTAAAAACCCGCAAGCTTCATTTCCAGCCAGCGTAAACAGAAAGCAGCCTCTGGCTCTACTCCTGCACGTGCTGCTTTTCCTGCCCAAATCACGTCCAAGGGTCTTGGCCAAGGGTCTTGGCCAACCTGGTATCAGCTGGGGCTTGGAGAGGAACTGGAGCAGCGTGGCCAAGGCAGAGGACCAGCCCTGGGATACGCGTGTGGCTGCTCCAACGGTTAACGCACACGGATGCCGTTGCTCACTGCCGAGGATCTAATGGACCCCGTAAACATAAGGACAGAAACCCAAGGAGGTGGTGGCACCCCAGTCTGGAGTGACTGCAGGAGGGCGCGTTGTATGCAGAAGCTCTTTAGCTCTTCCTACAACCAAACCCCACAAAACCCATCGAGGCAGAACTTGGCTTCATTCTTCACATGAACAAATGAGAAAAAACCCTCCGCTGCTGTAGGGGAAGTACGTGCTTCCAACGGTTAAAATGGCTGAAATGCCTTTTTTGAAATTATGAAGTGGAATCGCAAATTCTATCGAGAGTCTGTTTGTTAATTCAGGCTTATACCCGCAACTCCTTGGCTGCGGGATGCAGCTCCTCCTCCCCTAAAAGAGCTCCGTGTTCCCTCTGCTCTTACTCCTTCTGCCCAGCTGAAGGTCATTAATCTCCGTTAATAAGCTGTTTTTACGTACAGACCCCAAAGCTTTCAAGGTGAGAAAGCAGAAGAGCCAGCAAGGATTGGCAGCCCAGCCAGGCAGCGCGTCCCACCCGGAGCTGCTCGTACCGGGGGTCCTGCCGTGAGCCCCAGCTTCCTTCGGGTTTCTTAATCATTTGCAAGCAACGTTCACGACCCACGGGAGCAGCTCTTTGAGTCGCCAAGTGATGGACCCTATCTTCTGCTCGTTAACGTGGGGTCGGTGTCCACCACCGCTTGCACAGTCCAGCTTTGGCACCGTCAGAGCGGCGTAGCCGGTACAGTGGAGATTACCATCAGGTCTTCTGCATCCCACAGGCTGGATCTTGCACCATCCCCCACCGGGTGACACATAACTAACCCACGTCTGTGCCGGATTTGCCCCCCGAGAGCAGAGGACGCTGCCCATAGACATCTCCAAGCACTTTGCAACCCTAGGCCAAATCTCACCGCTCCTCTCGGCATCTCCTTGCAGCCTCCATTTGCTTTCAACCCCAAGACTCGTCACACGAGGGAAGGATAAGCAACGTTATGGAACTTGCGGTGGGACGGGACCAAGCAAATTGTTCTCCTGGTAGCTAGTTCCTTCTCTGCAGTGGGAGAAGAAATTGTTTCTGGTCTCGAGTGCGACCACAAGCCAGGAGCACCAGCACCCACCTCCCACTACTATTCAGAAACAGGCTTCCCCAATTAATTTTTAACCCGGGATGAGACCGCACCGGCTCGTTACTGATTTGCAGCACATCACAGAGGAAGGGGAGACTCCAGGTGCCTCCTTGGGGTCCCCCAAATCTCACGGGTGGACAATTGAGAGCCAAGGTGTTGGCTGTCTGCTCCAGGGCCACCTGAGAGCCCAAGTCCTCATTACCTCTCTCCTTTCTGGTGCTCCCTTCCCCAAGTTGCTAATGTTTTTCTATTACACACAGACGAGTAATTTAAACTCCAGACACGTCCATGGGGGCTTTGTTTTTGGAGATGAGGTTGAGGCTCTTGCTTGCTTTTAAGTACGACCTCCCAGCGAGGCAGAAGGAGTCATTAAAGGCTGTAACGCTAAATGGCCGCCAAGGAGTGATTAATAGCCATCGCCGTAAAAACATCAGCAACCTTGGAAAGCCTCTGGGACACACGGCCCCGACAATACTCGGGCAAAGCCGCGCCGCCGGAGCGGCACACGCCGCTGTCAGCGTGTCACCTTGGTGTCATCAAGCCCCATCTCCTCCTGCTTCTGTGGGCGACTCCGGCATTGCTACAGTTAGAAAGAGCGGGACACACAGAAGGTGGCCCCGAAGCCCCCTCAGATGCACCGAGGTGACACCGGTGGGACCGCAAAGGCCAGAGGACGATGGGGGTGCGCGGCCGCTCTCCCGCGTTGGCAAAGCTATTTGGAAAAGGGCAAGACACCTCCAAAGCGACGGGAGATCAACCTGTTGGTGTTTCTCTGCCTCTTCAGCTACAAGGAGGGGAGACCAGCACCTGAGTAAGAAGACAAAACCAGAAAAAGCTGGGGGGACATCTTCGCCCGACACCCTGGAACGTGGTGCTCCCCCAACGCCACCCGGGTCACATCTATGGGTGACAGCAGGACCCACGTGGCGGCCAGGGCAGAGTCCTGGCTACGCTCCAGACGCGGCAACACGGCAAAGCACGGTGCGAGGCACCGACGGCAGCAGGGCTGGGGTTAGCCCTGCCGCTGGGAGCAGGCAGGGACGACAGAGCTTTTCCTTCCCCGTCTACGGAGCCCGGATCGGCAGCCGCCGGCACCTCATCCGCATGGAATCGCGGAATCGTTTAGGTTGGAAAAGAACTTGAAGATCGTCGAGTCCAACCGTTAACCTAACAGCGCCAAGTCCACCAGGAAACCGCGTCCCGTAGATGCAGGAGGTTTTGCAGCCACGCCGTTCTGTTTTCCAACGATTTCCTCTTCTTGCAAGGACGCTCACCCTGTCCTGCCACCGTCACCCCTGGGTTTTCGCCGCGCGTCCCTGCCTGCGGACCTGGCAGCAGAGGAGCGCCGGGGAGAAAGAGGAAGAGCTGCAAATCAAGAGCAGCTCCGTGAGGAGGAGCTGCTGGGTCTGATGCCCTTTTCCCACCCCAACAGCTTCCAACCTCCGATCTAAAAACCTGGTAAGAGATGAGCACCCAGCGATGCTCTGCACCCCCCCACGCTTCAGCTCTTCCACCGTCCCCAAGCGGACAGGAATCCAACCCACGGCCAAGTGTTTTAACTCAAACCCGGTGAAAGCACCCTCTTAATTCCAGGATTTGCAGCTTGCATTAATATTTTAGACAGCAGCCTGCATCTGGCAACAGCCAGGATATAAAAATCCCTGCGAAGCAGCCCTGCCCGTCAAATCGTCCAGCCGAGGTGGAGCTTTCAATCAAAATATTAAGTAACAGCAACCAATAAACCTGAAAGCTCCATTGTACTGCCCTGGATTACGGCTAAATACTAGAAAGCATTGCTACAGACTAAATTGGATTTTCTGCCTGCAAAAGCAATATTGCAACAGGCCTTTTTGCGGCTAAATCGCTGCAGCCGCTGTGCCCGCCAGCAGCTCCGTTGCTCCAATAAATGCAAAGCGATGCTGCTGGAGAGGAGAGCGAGCCCCGCCGAGGCTTGCCACCCTCCTGGCACAGGAGCTCCTCCAGAAATTCAAAGTATTTCTGTTATCTCCGGCTTGGCGCCGGGTTCCCTTTGCTATTTTCTCCTTGCGGAGAAGGCAAGATTTTACTCACAACGCTGCGTACATTTCCACGGCAAACCACCTCCCAAACCCCCCCCCCCCGATCTGCTATCAGCGAACACAATTTCTTTGCGCATTCGCATAATTTCCGTGGACTGAAACATTTCATTTCTTTAGGGGAAGATTGTTCCAAAGCGCTCAAGCTCTTAAATCTCCCTGCCCGCTCAACCCGCCCCCCCCCTTCCCCGATCTTCTTCCAGCTTTTGGAAAGTCAACGACAGAGGTGAGAGGAGAAATCTCCGGCGCCGGGCTGCTGGGCTCCGCGCGCTCCGTGCACGCTCCGCGCGCTCCGTGCACGCTCCTTGCTCGCTCCCCGGCTCCCTCGCCCAGGAATTGCTTTGCTTCCAGTTGTTTTTGCTGGAGAGACAGAAGCAACCCTCCCCCTGCACCGTGTCTCTGCTGCGGGCAGGCAGATACCAACCCTGACACTTAAATATAATTATTTTGATGCCGGCAATAATTAAGACCATCCACAGCTCTATTTACGACAGTCACGACAACCAAAATTATTTTTTTATGTTCATGATTTCTACCGCGATGCCTTTAACGCAGTTGATTGGCAGCTACATTAAATCAAGGCAGGACCAGGGAATAAATCACAGGTCACAGCTGGGCTTAAGGGCAATTATTTTAACAGCATCATTCTGGAATTTCAATGAATGACACGGCAACGCTTCTCCAAAGGAGATTTAAAAGCAAGAATATTCTCAAAACTGACCTAAACACACACATTTTTTCAGGATACGTTTGCTGGTCCCTCTGTTATTTAGACTTTGCAGATGAAGGCTATAATTCAGTGTTTAGGATTAAAGGGGTTTTCCCCTCTCGGGGGGGACAAAAGCCCTTAATTGGAATAATTAATTCAGATATATTGGTTTCCAGTGTCCTGTGAACGCATCGGGGCTCGCAGCCACCGGAAAAGCACGGGATCCCCGGGCACCCCGCCACCCCCACCGCCCCACAACCGTGTCCAGGCGCTGTCCCCCAGCCATCCCCACCGTCCCCGTGCCCTCGCTCTTCCTCACCTTCCTCCCCCGTCCGCAGGAGCCGGGCGCATCTCCTCCCCGTGACTTTTCACCACCCTCCTGAGCTTAACGCCTTGAAAATCCCCCGTCCGGTGCTAAACCGGACCGACCGGGGATAGGGATGAAGGATGGAGCGCAGCCCCCCTCTCCTCCCAGCCGGGTACCGCCGGCGCGGCCGGGGATGGGGATGAAGGATGGAGCGCAGCCCCCCTCTCCTCCCAGCCGGGTACCGCCGGCGCAGCCGGGGATGGGCGGCCGCCGCGCTGATGGCATCCCGCTGCGAAGCCCGGGGTCAGCGATGAGCCGACGGCAGAAAACCTCCCGGTGCCTGGCACGCTGCCCGGCGCCGCGCCGGCAGCGCAGAGATCTTCCTGCAAACGCAGGCAAAGGTGGGCAGCTGGGGAGAGCCCTGCCCTCCGCAGCAAGCCGAGAAGGTGTCCGGGATTCGGACCGAAGCCTCCGATGATGCCTCCGAAATTTTCCAGCTAGGAAACTGTCCTTAGAACAGCTGTCCAGCCTCTATAATCAGGCAAAAGCCACCAGAAAACTCAACTTTTTACTAATTTAGAGCTAAAATAAGGAATGGGAAGACAGGATAAAATCCCCCATCCCTAAGACTTCATTGCCCTGTATCTGCAAGCATTGCCGTTCCCAAAAATTTGTACGTACAGAATTACACGCTCACAGCGTATACAAATATCCCAGAGCTTAGATCGTAAATTTTAAAATCCTGCGCTCGTTGCTTGCAGCTTTTATGAGATGAGGGGTCACTGCAGGCGTGCCCACGACCCCACCGCGGTCTCTCCAACCCTTCTCCTACACTTGCAATCTCCGTTCCCATCTTTATCTACACACCTGGAGATCTCACGTCCTCCTTGGCCTTCATTTTTTAAGAAACTTGCAGATACGGTCAAAACCAATTCCTACAAAAACCAGTGTGAAATCTGCATCGTTTGGGCAATAAAATGGTTATTGGGGGAGAAGTGTGAGCGTGGGGCTGAAGTTTCCCAACCCCTGCAAGGACCTCGGTGATGCTAAACTGGTTCAACCCTGGTGAAAGGAAGGTTTCTGTGGTCAAATCCAGACTGGGTCATGTCCTAGCAATGGTCTGGATGGGGCAGGACAGAGCTGAGCCATGGCTTGGGCTGAGCTCTCCTGGTTGGGCTGCACCCGGTACCCAAAGCCGGTGTAAAACCAGCCCGGCTCAGCAGGGACCACCCTTGGGTTTGTGTTTCGTCGTGCGTTTCTCATCCTTCAAGCTTCTCCTCTCCTCCTTGCCTTCACTGCCTGCGCCCGCGGGTCTCCCTCTCTCGTCCTCCTCTCGCGTTGGTTGGGATGGGCTGACAGGTCTCTCCGACGGGGAAAACCGAGAGGAACTGCAATGTGAACAGGTTTTATGCTTGTCAGGATCAGGAGGAGACGGACTGATCTTGCTGCCTGTATTCATGGACACCAGATGTCACCCACCGCTCCCGGTGGGACAACGCAGGGCTGACAGCTCTGGATGGAGCTGCATGGCAGGAGACCACTCCATGACCTGCCAACCTCTTCCCAGGCTGATCCAGGACTCGGTCTTTGCTCTGGACAGGATCACCCATCCGTGGAGGAACCATGGAGAAGGTGCAGCGTTACCACCAACCGGACGGCGTCACAGCTGCCCTCTGCTTTCTGTCTCCTGCTAAATACCAGCGGTGGGATCATGAGGACCAGCTGATGGATGCAACATGAAGCATGGGGTGTCCTGGAAGCCGAATATCAGGCTCAATCTCGTTGGGGAAAATTCAGAGCCATGGGAAGGCTGAAGCCCAACCTTCAGCCCATCTCTGTTGACCGCAAAGCTTGGTTTGAAGGGTGTCTAAGGTCCCACAAGGTTCCTGCGCATGCGACGATTTCAGTTCCAACTAAGATATTACTGAAGGATTGATACCTGTGACCAGGGCAAGGAAAAGCCACCCTGTCAAAATACCATTTTTTAAAAAATTTGTATCTTTTTTGAATGGAAGAAGGCGGCTACAACGTTCAGGGATTGTCCAGTCCCCTCTCTCTGGATGGTGCTGTCAGATCGCATTTAGCTTCAGAACCGCAACACCAAACCTCTACGTGAAATATCTCCCACGTTCGCTGCCCGAGCGCTGCTAACTCCTCCTCTCTCGGAAAAGCTGCTCCCATGGCATCCGCTCTAATTAGCAGCAGCGGAAGCTGAATCAAGACAAGAGGGAGATAACGAGCCTTCCCGTCCCCTCCACCCCATTCAATAGCACGGAATTTTTCAGCCACCCTTTTTGCAGCAGCGGGGGGGAAAGCAGGGCTCTGAGACATCACCGAGACAACGAAAGCCCCCCGTTCTCCGATGAAATAGCAGCAGGTTCTGAACGTCCCGTTGAGAGGAGCACGGCGTGGTGGACAGGTCTGCAGCCCACCCTGCAGACCCGACGTTGGAGGCCAAGAATCCATAGCAAAGGGATTTTTGTGGGCTGTAACTAATAAGCAAACGCTGAAACGAGCTCGGAGGGCTGTCCCTGGTGAGCCACGGGCTGGTAGCTCATTGCTGAAGGCCAGGTTGACCTTACTGAAGGTCTGCGTTAGCTTCGGTCACCTGCCACACCTGGTCACAGCATCCACCTTGTCCTCCTGCTTTGTGTTCAGCAAGATCTCACGCTATGCGGGGACAAGCCGTGGTGGCCGGGGGGATCTCCAGCGAGCCCCCCGGGATCGGTCTCATTAGGAACTGACCAGGAGCAAGCACAAGATCAAGGTCTGCCAAGCTGACAGATCCATCACACAACCCGTCCTGGCGCCCGGAGGGCACGGACGCCCGTGGGAAGCCGCACGCCAGATCCCCAGGAGGCAATCAGGGCTGCTCTCCCCACCTCAGATGTACGATTAAACCAATCACCCAAAATAGCCTGTTTTCTGAAACCCAAATGTCACTGAAACGAGACGAGATTTTTCTTTTTTCGAGAGGGAGGAGGGAACACGGAGAAGGGAACACGGAGAAAGGAACACGGAGAAGCCTTTATCATTAAGAGGAATCTGCTGCAAAATACAAAGAGACCAGGAGTGACGTTTCCTTAAATAGCAGATCAATAGGGGATCTGCTTTCTTTGTCTCCGTAAGCGTGACAACAACTTCCTAAAATGGTGATTTTTAGCTCTTGCCTAACCCGAGCAGATTTCACATGTCCCGGAGCGCAGCTGAAGTTCACCAAGCTGAAGCCCTTCATCCTCTTGGTATTTCCAACCTGAATCATTCATCCCTGCTATGAACACCCCCAGGCTCAGTCTGCAGCCTGGTGCCACCTCCCCCAGCTCTTCCCCACCAGAAGACCTCTCCTGTGTCTTTGACCAGGCTCTGGGACATGATCAGCCACCTACCAAGGACTACGACAAGACCAATCTCCAAGCCCGGACGCTGGGTGTTGGGGTGATGTGCCAGACCATTCCTCCTCCCACGGTCTCACCTCCACCCATCCCAGGAGATGGGTGACTTTGAAGCTGTTGATTGCTACCATGGCTGTGGCAAGGCTGATTGAGTAGCTTCTCCTCTCAGAGAAGAGCTTTTGGCCACGGAGCCAAGCTAGACCTGCCCTGGTTTGTGTGCGAGCCACCAGATCGCAGCACGTTGGCTTTGAAGAACGGGTCCTGGAAGCTGGAGCTCGGCTGTTTGCTAGAAGCCCTTCAGCAGGAAGGGTTGCTCTTGGCTCAGAGGGACACTACAGGTCCATCAGTTGGGCACCACACACGCACATTTGAGATAAGTTACCCGGCTCACGCTGAGGATGAGGACGGTGGTTCACTTTTCAAAGCAAGACCACAGTTCGGTGTTTGTCTGAGCATGGGAGAAGTGCAAGGCTGTGGCAAAGAGCGTGGAGGAAACTGCTCCCAGCTCCATGTCCGGGCTCCAAGTTATATTTGAGAAGGAAACACCAACTGTTTCCTTCTGGAGAGGAAGGGAGAGACTGGGATTGCCTCCCCTCTGCCCCACGGAGACTTAGCCGACTTGGGGCAGAAGTCCCAGCCCAGGAGGTTACACCACAGCAGTCCATCCGAGAACAGTGACGAACCCTCCAAGCCACTCTTCAATTTTGCTTCAAAATACGGGATTTTGATCTCATGGTTCTCCAAGGAATCATTGGTATTAGGTCTGCTCCTCCTCGTTACTTCTCAAGACACCAGGCAACAGATTTACCTTTAAATGTCAGGAACGGGCACGTTTATTTACAGAGACGCCTGAAGCTGCGGTCTTAACTCGCAGCCGTAAACGATGAAGCCTGAGCGGAACGAGGCGGTGGATAAATGGAGCAGCTGGCAACAGCACGTGTCCCCGCGCGGGACAGCTGGGACGGCCATCGCCCCGCTTCTGCTGGGCAGGTGTCTCCTCGGCCAACAAATGTCTGTGGGCACACTTGAGATGCATCTTTGTCATCATTGGAAGAGGAATGTGGCCTCGCAGCCGCCTTGGCTAAAATTGACACCGGCAGCGAAGGGAGCTTCAGCCCAGAGAGGCTGAGGTCCCGTCCCCAGGATGGCTCTAGGGTATGGGCTTCCTCGGGAAGCTCAGATGAATTCAGAGATTGCAACCAGAAGGGATTGGAGACCTTCTCCTCCCCGGTGTCACAGCTGTATTTGTTCCCACATATCCAGTTGGCAGGAGTCGCGTTCAAAGTCTGATGTGGTGGCTCCTCACCTCAGCCCCAGGCTTCTTCTGAGCTCCTACAAGTCTCCTCCCGAATTTGGTACCTGGCTTCACATAACCTCTTTGCCAACAGTGCAAATTAAACCCGTTCCCGGCATCCATGTGAAGGCACTACGGCACCAACAACCAGCTCGTCTGTGCCCAGATGGAGAAGGGCTGAACATGGTCAGTGCAAGAGCTGGATGCCGAACACTCCCATGGCTGGAGAATTAATCTAGCAACATCTGGAGCACACAACCCATGTGAGAGCCAAGAGATGAAGAGAACCATAGAAAGGTGGCAAACTGTCTCAAAACTGAGGTTGCCCAGCAGACGGACACACAACCAACTCCTAAACCTCCGGTGCCTGATGGGCCGCACGAGGCTCTGTGGAGCTATCAGAGAGATGGTGCCAGGACTTTTGGAAGCCAACCCCCATTCTCTCCTCACTTCCATACTCGCTTTGCTAGACAGTCAGCTATGAAGTGACTCTTGTTGACCATGAAAACCACCAGAAGATCAAAGACCTCTTTAAACTTTCCTGGCTGGGAAGGTCCAGGACAAATTGAGGAAGACCACATCAAGAGCATTACAAGGATCTGTCCTGCTCTCATAACATGTCCCCCAGGAGAAACAGGATCCATTCCTCCTTGCTCCTGAGTTGGACATCCTACCTCTCTACCAAAGAGACAAAGCCAGGGCGAGCGAGAGCTGGAGATACAACCAGGCACAGACACGAGCTGCGGTGGGTGGCCACAGCTTCTCCAGCTCTGAAGCACAGAACGGGGGGTTTCTCCACAGCTTCGAAGCATGCACGTTGCCATCACTGCAGTTGGGAGTAGAAAGAAGGGGTGGACAGGGAGGGGCTCACAGGGCAGCAGCAAGGCCAGGCCCTGAGGAGCTATTCCAGCTGCTCCACCGCTGGAGGACAGTCCACTGATCATCTCTGCTTCCACGCCTGACCTAAGAGTTACGGAACAAACGGAGCAGCCAAGCCAAACTGAAAGTGTCCCTGAGAGCTGGACCCTGCATATTCAAATGAGCAGATTTCTCAACTTCTTCCAGAGCAGAGGAGCCTACAGCAGGGACCGGGGCACATTTTTAGGTCTTCTGTTCTTGGCAAGTCCCCAAGAAATGAACCTCCCATTCCCCAGGGAGCAGAAAGGGAGAAGAGGGTCATTAATGCTTTGCTGCTGTGCTCCATGTCCAATACACTGCATTTCCCTCAACCAGGAAGCTCCAGCATCTTCCTGGTGGCCACAAAGCCCCGACCACCTGCACGTGGTACAGGACATCCACCCGATCAGCAGTATGGAACGAAGAGGGTCACAGGAGCAGAGCAGCTGTGTGCTGGGAGAGGAGACAAATTCAGAGGAGCAACTTGAAGGTCTCTGATTTGAAGACCAGCTCTGGCAGCCTCGGACATTCCACCCGTTGACTGGCCAACACAGGGACAACAAAAGAGACCTGGGATTTGTCCCACATGGGAAACAGACTTCTTGACAAAAACAACTGCATGGATCAGCAAAGTTCAACCTTCTCAACGGGACCGTGGTAGGAAAAATGAGGACATTAAGCAACTGGGCTCCAGGGACCACAAACCAGAAGGAATAAAGAGGGTTAAGAACAGTTGCCGTAATTGCCTGTCTCGATGGGATTTGGATGCAAGGGCTTTCCTACAAACGCATTCTAGACAGACGGAGCAAGACGTCATCCTCTTAACGACACCCACTAATCTTCGTTATATTAGAAAATCTCTCATAGCAATTGTTGGCCGGGAGCACTGAGCCAGCGCCATCAAGGAAGCAGAAAAAATCCCCGCCTCCTCCTGAAGATGCTGCTGAAGCTCCTGGGGCAACCTAGGCAGCTGAACCCCAAAGCCGCACTTGGGGATGACGATGCCATGGATGAGGGTGGTCTCCCAGCTGAACCCCACAGGACCTCTCCCCCATCAGCCAGCCTTCTGCCTCTCCCAGCTGTCCCCTCACAAGCCACCCTGCTCCCACACTTTGTCCAAACATCTGCAAGTCCTCCAGCTTCTCCCTTCCCAGCCAGAAGGGAGGAGGTGATGGAAGCGAGTGGACACATGCCCAGAAGGGAGCAAGCCACAAGTCTCACCAAGTTTCCTCAGCCACCAGACACCTACAGACACGTTGTGTAACTCAATCCTCTGTCCCTCTGCCAAGTCCACTGTCTGCCCACCTCTTATCTTGGCCTTCAAAGGAGGCAACATGCACTTACCATGGCTTTGGGAAAAACCTGTGGGACGAAGGCAAGACTTGGTGAAGAGGAGAGCGTTGGAAGGACCTGAGAAGCTCTTGGGCTGGAGATCTGATCTCCCACCTGACTGTGAAGCCTCCAGGATCATTTCACGAACGGCGTTTGGAAGTGGCTGGATCCCAAGGCTGGATCTGGAGGAGCTGGTACAGCGTTGCTCTGGTGGAAGCGCTTGAGGGCTCAGCCCACACCACAATGGTGGCTTTAAAGCTCTGGTTGGGTGCCAGCCTGTTCCGCAATCGCCACCTCAGCACTGCCATGAGCCCATGGGAAGCACAGGGGAAGACGACAGATTTCCCCATCCCTTTGCAACCTGGCCAAGGGTGCTGGAGCACCAGCCTTTCCCAAAAACCTGTCCCTGAGCATCAGAAAGAGGCGTCTGGACTGCGGTCCCCCCACCCAGGTCTTGGTCACTTCAGACAGAGGTACCTCAAGGGTCTTCCCATTCCCACGAGGGACCACGCGTGCATCCCTCTGAGCCATCCAGAGGCAGACGCCGACACTGGGCTTCCAGGTGGCCTCCCCCGAGCCATGGGTGCTGCCCACCATCGTCCTCCCAGAAATGCCCTTTGCACCCTCTGGGATCTGCCCCAGCCTTGGTCCATCCAAGGAAGAGCTGCCAGCTAAGCTTTGGAGAAGCTGAAACCAAGATGCCTTTAGTGAGGGTGATTTTCGGAATGTGCCATGCACCCTTCTCCTTACAATTAACCCCACTGATATGAGGTCATCCCTGCCGCGATGAGGTGGGTCTGGTGAGCTTTGACTTCAGCTTTGACGAGTGCCAGAGCCGCGCGCGTGTGGCACTCACAGGGTTAACCCCCCCCGCCCAGGCTGTGCCGGCTCCTCTCTCCATCTCGCTTGGCAGCCCCCAGACAGAGGGCACTTGAGACCCGTTCTTCCAGAAGGAAGTCCACTCTCAGCTAATTAAGCAAAGCCGCTAATTAGCTTCCTAGCTGGAATTGACTGGGGGGAGGGCGGCAAGGGCCGTCCGTGGGTTTTTACAGGCGGTGAAGTTGGGGTCAGGAAGATGGAGACATCTCCTGCAGCAAAGCACGTGCTGATGCAAACAGGTCATGTGTGCTAACCGCAGTGAAATTTAATCTTTTAATTGCTTGGGCGGCCACAGGCAGCAGCCAGCTGGCGGGTGGAGATGTCGTCCCCCAAACCCACATCGTCCCCCGTCTCTGATTGCAGCTGGTACCCGGCACCGCCACCCAGCTGGCGGCGGGTCAGAACCCGTCAGTGCCGAATCACTAAACCCCTTTGCAGAAAAAACTGCTCAGGATAGAGGGTGGCGTGTCCCTGTCACCGCTCCGTGTCCCTGTCACCGCTCCGTGTCCCTGTCACCGCTCCATCTCGCTCCTGGAGGCAGGCTCAGCTCCCGCTGCCGACTCCGACCGAAGCACGCTCGATGCCTAACGGCGGAGCCGAGGAGGCACCTGCAAACCCCGTTTCCAAACCAAACAGCGGATCCAGGTTCCCTTCCACTCTTCCTCACTTCTCCTGCCTGCGGAGAGGGAATTGCATCCACCCAGCACGCAGAAGGGACCCTTCGGAGTAAAACTGTCCACGGACAGGTTTCTCTGAGCTCACCCGCCGCTCACCCGGTGTTCTGTTGGCGAGGATAAACACCAGGTACCATCACTCACTTTGTCTCCCCTCCTAGAAAGCTCGTTTTTTCCCCTTCTTGCTTAAGCGGCAATTAATTCTGACACTCCCCGGAGGTCGCTGCAGAAGCAGTGAATTACAGGGCAGGCAGGATGGCACACGGCCAACACCGTTGGGTGATTTTCCGCTCGCGTGTGTCTTGAACCAGGACGGAGATCGCCGCAAGCCGTGCTGACGTGGACCGGCTGGCCGGCCTGTGGCATCACGGAGCAACGGGGAAGGGAACGCAGAGCGTCGTGCCTTCCCGGTCCCCGCTGCCAGCACGGACGGCAAAACAAGAGCTAGAGGTTCTTCAACTTACCTGCATCTCCAATAAAAGCACAGAAACTGGGGGTATTTGTCAAAGCCCACAGCAACCAGGCAGGCGTCAACCCCAAAACCCCCAAATTTGACCCTTGTCTATAGACCTTCTGACTCAAAGGTAGGAATTGGGATGAACGTGGTGTTACAGAGAAAGGCTTCAGGCCACCACTTGTCTGCAGGTCTATATTAATAAAAGCATCCAGTGCAGGTGTTTATCCTCCCTGTTCCTGCCTCATTTCATCTGGATGATGCCAGTAGGTACCAAAAACTCTACCTGCACAGGCTGGGATGGGGTCAGGGCGAGACGGATCTGTCTGGGTCCATGGAGAGGTCCCAAAGTTTGCAGAGCCTCACCACCACCTCCATCTTGGCAGATGGTGACCAAGAGCGACATCTCCCAAACGAGAAAGGGTGGCCAAGGAGCCATCTGGGCTGTATCAAGAGCAATTTCTCAGCCCCCCCCCCCAAATCCATCTCTGCTTGGGTTTTGAAGGCAAAAAGCTTGTTTTGAAAGCGGCGATGCAGGTGTTGGGCCAGGCTCCAGGAGCCCAGCACACGATCGCTCCCCACCTCTGATCGTCTACTCAGACATCATCAATTCTGGTGATTTTTGCCCATGTCCAAGGCATTAGTCCACATCAGTACGTCACAGCATTTGTACACCTGAACCACTTGTGCAAACTCTAAGAGAGGCATTTTGAGCTGTAACGAAGACAAGCGCGACACCGTATTATTTTCTAGCAACGCAAATCCATGAAAGCTGGAGGTGGTCGTTTCTTTTAGCACCTGAAATTCTGATCTGAGCAGAGAAAGCTCGTATCTGTCTTACCAACAGACTCTGAAAAGCAGTTGGACCCACAGGCTGGCAGAGATGGCTTTGTTTCTCAGGAGGCTTTCCCACCTCCAGGGCTCTATGGAGAGAGCACGCCGAATCAGCTGGGCGATTAAATCCATACCCACACAAACCTCCTTATATTCGATGCAAAAATCCTAGGAAAGAGCCTAGAAACCAGTTTCAGTGCGGAGAGATGTTCAAGCCACCACCCCACCGTGATGGCAGACGTTGGGGTGGACCAGCAGCACCCGGGTGAGTCCTGCCCCTTCCCGAACTGATGATGGAGCCTAATGAAACCCCGCAGACCAGGAGCTCATCTGAGGTGTGACCCCACCACTGGACAGCCCCGGTGCTCCTCCTGTCCTGCTCCAGTTTCTGGTCGTGGGTAGGAGCCACTCAAACGAGGACCACCACATGAAGGGGGTGGGTGGTCCCTGCTCCATCAAAATATACCTTAAGGTTTATTTAAGGGTGGTAGTGAAGCTAAAAACCGTAACACATGAAGGGAAGGGGATGGGGGGGGGAGGATCAGAAAAGCACAAAGAAAACACCGCTGTTACTCGCTGCCCCGTCCCCGCAGGTCAGCCGGTAGAACATGGGCTATCCCACACCCCCACCTCACCGCCGAGGCCACGTTGCAGACCCCAACCCCGGTACCGGAGGGAAATTTCAGCTACCTGTAGTGGAGGAGTTGACCTTCCGCACTGTAATCCCGATAAATGTCATATTCTTTCTCAAACACTCCGGAAGGCGACGAACTGCAACACAGCAATAGTGAACAAGGAGTTACCAACGGTGACTGCAACACGCGCGTGCCCTTATTAAAGTCTCTTTCACTTTAGGATTAATGAAGGTGCATCTACTGGGCCCCACCAGTCTGGGCTCTGCACTTGGGACCTACTCCCACCTCTTCGCATCAAGCTTTGAGTCATTAATCAGTTGTTTAGCAGATGATGACCAAGCCCTCCATGGCTGTGGTTTCCAGCTTCATTTCAAACCCTGCAAATAGCACGTTCTCCTTTAAACTACGCTTATTTGTGAAGAACGGCTGTAGACATGCCTGGACAGATCCTAAACATCTCATAGCTTTGTCCCACCCATGGTCCTTTCCAAGTGCAGCCCTTCCTCGTGCCTCGAGCATCGCTCTCACTCCTCGCTCGTCTCAGATGGTCAGAAGCAACACGGGCAGAGCCGGTGAGGCCCAGAAAACCCCTTTTTGGCACATTTTCATCTACCACGTTACAGTCGGTTACATCTGAGCCCGCAGAACCCTCGCTCCCAGAAGACGGAGAAGGTCACAGCACCAACAGCCACCAACCTATTCCAAGAGGCACCTTACCTGAGTGCACTTGTTGGAGAAACACGGAAAAAACCTCCTGGAGGTGCATTTACACGCTGCGTTTTGGACTAACACCAGCTTAAAGCCTCTCCTAGAAGAGCAAACCCACTCTTGCTCCACGTTCCCTTTGGCTTCATGCTTGCCCAGCAGCCTAGCATCCACGCCGAGACCCTCCAACACCTCCCAGCGAGGCAGACGACCAGGTATTAGTCTTTGCCTAAGGGCAACGCTTTCCCATCTTGTTTGTACTCGCTGCCAATATTTGCTCAACGAGCACAGGAAAGATCTTTTTTTGCCTTAACAGTCCTTCACCGTGGGGATGTGCAAATAATCAGGCTCGTTCAGAAAACACATGGCACCGAGCAAATTATTAGACATTTGCTCCGCATCGAAATAAACAGCAAACATCTGGAGAAATAACTTCGTTTTGAGCAGTTTTCGAAGAAACAGCGTTAAACCCCCCCTACGTACACATTAAGAAGCTTGAGTTAATAAAATTCAGATCAGATGTTGGCTTCAGAAAAAGAAAAAAGGAAAAGAAACAAATCTTCTTAATAGGATAGACCTCAAAAATTTTATTCAAGCAAGAGGCAATATAATTAAGCTTCTGTCAAAGCTAGTTTTAATGAGACTTCCGAGCCCTGAAATTATTGCTGTGTGGAATTGCTTAATCCCTTTTTCCTCTCGAGTGCACGTGAATGAGAGCACCTCCTCCTCCACGACGCCCAGCGTCTTCTCAAGAGAAAGGCATCAGCTCTCGGGCCTGATGCTGCACCCAGATCCATGGTTACAGGATCTCCTTCCCAAGGGGCAAAGCCCTGGATGGAAGGGAATTAATGCTCAGGAAGCTTCCTAAGAAAGAGCCCTGCTGCTGAAAGAGGACATACCCAACGTTTACTGAAGAGAAAGGCAATGGACGTTGGGAGAAAACCTCAAGGAAGGTCTACTTCAGGCAAGTTCTTGTGATCAAAGCTGAGCAAGGGAAAGACCCTCATGGCAAACAGGTACACATTAAGAAGCTTGAGTTAATAAAATTCAGATCAGATGTTGGCTTCAGAAAAAGAAAAAAGGAAAAGAAACAAATCTTCTTAATAGGATAGACCTCAAAAATTTTATTCAAGCAAGAGGCAATATAATTAAGCTTCTGGTGGTAGCATCCCTGCCCAACCATGGCCTGGAGACCCTTCAAGTACTATGTCATCTGTGCAAATCCCTGGTGCTGTGGGAGACACTCTTTTTCTCCAGGTTTCCCCAGGAACCAAAGACTTCAGGACCACCTTAGCTTCCCTACGCAAAATCTGTCCATTTGCCCTACTTCATGGACCTTTTGGAAAGATCTGCAAGGTAAGAAATGTCCTCCTGGGTCAGAGCAATGGTGTCTCCAGCCCAGCACTCTGCTTCAAACCATGGCAGCAAGAGATGCTGTTTGTGGAGAGCACATAACCTTGGTTGCTGCCTGTGGTCCGTGCCCTCATGCCCCCACCACCCAGTCCCTGCGTTAGGGGTGACAGCAGGGAGATGTCCTCCAAGGCACCCATTTCAGAGATGTTTATGGACCAGTTGTCTTAAATTTGTTTAGTCCCTTCCTGAACATGCAGCAATATCAGCCTCCACAGCTTCCCACCGCAACAAATTCCAGAAGTTTTCTACCCGCTGTGCACCTCTCTTCTTCCTCTCCCCTCCAAAAAAAATTAATAAAAATATTCACCTGACCATCAGCTGTTCCTTCTGGCCTCCTACTTTTCAAAACACCCGAAGTAAGGGCTCCCAGCACGTCTCCCTGCATCTCAGGGCAAACCTTCCTTGCTAAAGGCAACGGGAATCTGGGAACAAGAGGGGGATGAAGTCTCCTCCGGCTCCCAAAATCTCCGCCTCTTCTCCTGCTCACCTGACAGGAAGATCTGAGGAGCACACAGCAGCACCGCAAGCATCTGGCCAGTCAGTTACCAGAAAACGAGCCGACCGTAAATTCCCAGTAACGACGTCGGCTGCTCCTCGGCCAACGCGCGGCTGCTGGAATTTCAGACGCCTTCCCCTCCGGTGCAAAGGTTCTTCCAAACACAGCAAAGGCTGTTGAAGCGGCCGCAGAGTTATGCGGCTTTTAATATTCTGGCCGTGCCAGCTGGACGCAGGAGGCGAGGGACGTGTGAGCTCACAGGTGAATGGAGGTCATTCACATCTGGCTTCAAAACCTGGATGAAATATCTAAGGAGGGAGATTTCCCTCCCAATTTGGTATTTCATGCAGCACACGCTACAGTACAACCCTTGTCTTAACGCAACCCCTTCTGCACCTTCTATCCCAGTATGAATTTCAAACTGGAGCTCCAAAACATGCCCAGGAGCAGGGACAACCCATGCTGGTGAGATAAAACTGTTTAACACGTTTGCCCTCAAACGCACGAGCTGACTTGACATGCAGTAACACCTCGTTATCGTTAAAGAAAGATCTCCTAGGCTGCCACCCCCTCCTTTGGAGATCAATTGATTAAAGCCTCCGACATGAGCAAGGTCTCGCTGACCCACAGTCATGCTTTGAGCTACTGCGTGGTCCAAAAATGCCAGGCAAAGCAGTAAGACGGAGATCGACCGGAGAGCTTCAAATCCATCCCACCAGCAGAGCCACATCAGGAGTAAAATCGCTGCCGGCACGCTGTGGGGGGCATCGCTCCTCATCCAGGTACTGATGAGTCAGACTTGGCTTCGTTACCGTCGCAATCAGCTCTTACCAGTGAAGCTGCAAATGAGATTGATGGCAAGGATCGCATCCATCTGCAACACCACGAGCTGCAAACTTCAAGGTCAGGATGAACACAGCAACATCTTCTGCGTCTTACAGGAGATGAAAACTCGCCGCTCCGCTAAGGTCCCGCTCGTTATCTTTGGGGTGATTTTAGCAAGTTCTGAACAAAAAGATGCCATGAGGTCACAACACGTAGGCTGCCAAGACCAAAAAAAGACCTGGCTAGTTGACCTGTGCCCCTAAAACTGGGGGTCTGGCTTGCTTTGGAAAGAAAGTATCGTGCCACAAGCAGGAGACAATCTGGGAACTGGTGACAGGCTTCCACCCGTTCTGGAGGACAAAGGTGCTGAGGGATGCTGAAGTTCACAGACATCAAATTGTGATGTTTTTGTTTCATCTTCAATAATTGGAAGACATTTTACAGACCCATCTTTGGTTCTGGGTCTCAAAGGTTACTGATGTTTGAGATGCAGACATCTGCTCCATCTCTACTGGGAGCCATGGTCAGGATGGACCAGGTGTCTCCACACCTCCTGTGTTGAACAGAGCAGGCAGGTAGGGTCCCTTCACCTTCAAGGGGAGATTTTGGGGGTGAGAGGGCATTTAAAAGAAGCTTTCCAGAACAAAAAGCTATCTCCAAGGCATTACAGCATGCACCGTCCTGGTTTGTCTTGAGGCCAGGAGGTGAAGTATGTGGTGCATGTGGTGCCCAGACCAGACCCTACCTGGAAACGTGGAAGCTCAGCGTGATGATGGTCAGGGAGCTGCCAACGGCTATGCTGCATTAATTGTGGAAATGACGAAGCATCAAGGTGAGCACGATGAGTGCTGTCATCAAAAGCACGGAGGTGACAGGCTGTGACATTAGCATGTCATTTTACTTTTGCTGAAGGTGCCTCTCCCTGAAGCTGTGATGTCTCGAGGGAGAAAGGGGTCAAAGATGCCACCACCCCACCTGGGACCGGGTGAGGGAGAGGATTGCTTCTGCAGAGAGGGTGCGTGTCCCCAGAAGGTGGAAGAGGGACAGATCAAGGAGCAGCTCGCTATCCTGGTTGGACCCAACACGCTGAGCCTCAGCTTGTAGAGCCAAGATTTAATCCTTGGTCTTGCCAATAAATAAAACCGGTCTCCTTTGCCTGTTCATTTTCCTGCTGAAACCTGGAGCCTGGTGTGGAGAAGGACCTCCGCAAGAAGCTGAGGTTGGAGTGCTGCGACATCCACCCAGCCCACAAAGCCAACAGCAGCTCAAGAGTTGTCCTGCTGCTGCGCCAGGCCAGGGGCTGGTGAGCTGGGGAGAGTTGGCTCAGATTTGGGAAACCGCTTAACTACAGGCAGCACATCCCTCCGGGGTGCTTCTGTCCAAACTGAGCAAAAATATCTCTTCTGCTGCAGGAGTGTGGAAACTTGTCAAACTACGCAGACTCTTGGCAATCAGACTCAGACTCGCAAAAGCAAAGATCTACATGGTTTCAGAAAGGAGCAGTCATGGGGGCTTAAAGGTTGCAGGCCTTAAAGTTTGTAGACCACAAAGCTTGCAGACCTTAAAGATTCATAGAATCACAGAATCATGAAGGTTGGAAAAGACCTCTAAGATCATCGAGTCCAACCGTCAACCCAACCCCACCATGCCCACTAAACCATGTCCCTAAGCGCCTCATCTACACGTCTTTTAAATACTTCCAGGGTTGGTGAGTCAACCACGTCCCTGGGCAGCCTGTTCCAAGGCCTGAACCACTCTTTCAGTAAAGAAATTTCTCCTAATGTCCAGCCTAAACCTCCCTTGGTGCAACTTGAGACCATTTACAGACCTTAAAGCTTGCAGACCTTAAAGCTTGTAGACCTTAAAGCTTGTAGTCCTTAAAGCTTGTAGATGTTAAAGCTTACAGACCTTAAAGCTTGTAGATGTTAAAGCTTGCAGACCTTAAAGCTTGTAGATGTTAAAGCTTGCAGACCTTAAAGGTTGTAGACCTTCAAGCAGCACCACCAGGACAATGTCTCTGCAGACAACGGTCCTCCTGGCGACCTCGGATGTGCCATCAGCTATGGCATGAAAGCCCCGTAAGCACGATATGGCACATGAAGAACGGCACAGATCGCTACCCAGACTTTGCTTAGGCTTTGCTTTAGCCCCATCAAATCATCATTTCAGTCTAATCCTGGGAAATCCTTACTGGAAGAGCCCTGCCTGAAGATACAAACCCCGCAGCCCGGGTTCGGAGGCACAGCACACCCTGCAGGGCGCAGGCAGACTGATGCTCTCGGGAGGCGAAGAGGCTCTTGGCCTTTTCAGTGTAACTAAGGACCTTTGATCATCCCACCAACTTCAACAAGACCAACAGCAAAAGCCACCCTACGATCGATGCCTGTGGGCACCGCCCTGCGTTCAAGCACAGGTCAGATTTGTGCCGGTCTGCAAAGTCCCACCAGAAAAACCCTTTTGCTGCTTTGTTCCCGCAACAGCAGGGTCACTGCACAGAAGAGCAGAAGTCAGCTCTGCTCCACCATCTCCATTTAGCTAACAGGCATGAAAAGTAGCAGCCCTAAGTCACTGGATAGAGACAGGTATTGCAGAAAGCACCTCAATCATAGAATCATCGAATGGTTTGGGTTGGAAGGGACCTTTAAAGGTCATCCAGTCCAATCCCCCTGCCGTGGGCAGGGACATCTTCACCTAGATCAGGTTGCTCAGAGCTCCGTCCAACCTGACCTTGAGTGTTCCCAGGGATGGGGCATCTACCACCTCTCCGGGCAACCTGTGCCAGGGTTTCGCCACCCTCAGCGTAACAAATTTCTTCTTTTTAAGTGGCTCTGTTAGTCTGACCTTTGTCAAGCACAATTCATAAGGCGCTGGCTTAAAAATCTTGAAAAAAACGGTTTACTGGGGGGGCAGGCAGAGGGTAGGGGACAAATGCTCCATCGCGTTGCCCCCACGGGAAGCCGGGCTAGCAGGAATCGAACAATGCTGCCGCGTAAATACGAAATAGCTGGCAAGCCCGCCCCTGGCTCGCCAGCAAGCTCCACGCCTGCTGCTTTCACCAGCTATTTATTTATGCTGAAATCTCAGCGAGTGACTTTTAACGACGCCCCCCCCGCGAAATTCAGCTTGTCTTGGAGAAGCAAGCGCAGCCCGGCTCGGCCACCCCCACCCCCGGGTTTGTGCAACCACCGCCCCGTCCTTCCGCAGATCCCTGTGGAGATCCCCCGCTTGGCTCCCACCGCGCTGCCTCCGGGCATCAGCAGCGGCTCCAGACCAGATTCTTTGCTCTCCCTGCATCTCGGCGGGCGTTCGGCAGGGTGGACGCGCTCAGCCGCCGACTCCGTCTGCGCAGAAACCTTGGCGGAGACCGTCCGGAGGTGCCAGAGGATGCTGAGTTGGTGTGGATGGGGATAATTACTGCTGATGGGAAATGAAACCCCTTCGATTCAAGACGAAGGTTTTGAAATGGAAGTTGGATGGGAGGGGGGGGGACTGCTGCTCTCCCCAGCTCTGCTCGCCCCCTCCCAGGAGCCGGCGCGATGCCGGGTGCGGTGGATGTGTCACACCGGGGAGATTCGGATGTCTTAGCCTGTGCTGTTCGCATGGAAAACCAATTGATGCCTTGCCCATCTGCCCCACCCGTGGAAAAAAACCTGGGGAGAAACGGTGAAGGAAAGAGTCTCGCCAGCAGAAAAGCCCTTCTGCCCAAAACCCCCGGGGACCTTTGGCAAGGGAGCTGGGGCATCTGTGAAAGCTCTTCTGGGACATCCCACTTACACCCAAGTACACACCAGGAACATCTTTAAACAGCTCATCACGTCTAAGCGTGGGCTGAGATCAGCATTAACGCCCAACGGCTTGAAGATCACCACTTTGGTCTCTTAGGAACGGAGAAGGTTACCCTAAACGTCCGTCCCGCTGGGAGAAGAGCCATCACCACTCCCACAGCGTGCACCCAAGGTATATTTGGGTATATCCCACCGCAGCTGGGGCAAAACAGGAACCAAGAGCCCACCCCATCTTTGGAAGTGTTCAAGGTCAGGTTGGACGGGGCTCTGAGCAACCTGATCTAGTTGAAGATGTCCCTGCCCATGGCAGGGGGTTTGGACTAGGTGATCTTCAAAGGTTCCTTCCAGCCCAAACCACTTGATGATTCGATGAAAATGTACCCTTTTTTGAGGTTAAAATACCTTTCCTCTGTTGAGGGGCCCTCCTGATGCCTGAACAGCCTCTCTCCATCTCTGCTGGATGCCAGCATCTCCAGCACTCCCCGTGGCGGTGAGGACAGACAGACGGACAACACTATTTTTTTTGGGGGAAAAAAAGCACCTTCCAATCCTTGGTGCTGGGTAAACAAGGCTCTGTAAGGCCAGACGTGAACCTGGGCGCAGCTTGGCACAGGTCGGCGCTGCCCGCTGAGCCATAGCTGGTCCTTCAGAGCCTTCTGCTCGCAGCAGCATCCGAGGAGGAGGAAGGATGGTAGGAAACCAAGCGACGGCTCAGCCTGGAGCACACCTCCAGGAAGGTCGGAAATAGCACAGGGGAGGATAAATGCCACGTTTGCACCGGCGGCGCAAAACGCACAGGCTTTGAGAAAGACTCGGGGAAATAATAAGCCACGCAACCGCTGTGAATCGCCGTCCCCGGCAGGACTGAACGCGGGGTTTTTACGGGCAAAGCTGACGACTATTTATCATTTCGCCGGCTCCCCGGGCTCCGAGCGGGGCTCGGCATCAGACCGGCGTTGGAAGCTGATTGGAGGCTGTTTTTGGCAAGATCTCTGTAACAACAGCTCCATCAGCTGCGGCTGCAAACAGCTCTCGGGTGCTTTTCGCCTGGCACGGGCGCATCGCCAAAACCGCCCGTCCTCAGAGTCTGCCAAAATGACCGAAGGGATGGAGGAGCATCTGAAAAGGGGCACCTGGAGCTTGGTCCTGGCAGCTGGAACAGAGGGAACGAGCCGGCAGCAATCGCCAGCCGATGGTTTCAGCTTCTTTGGTGCTTGACGGGACTAAGTGGGTGTTTGGGGGACGGTGCCGGAGGGAAGGGGATGCTTCGGAGGGGTCCCCGAGCTGCAATCTGCCGATGCACACCCCTTCCCTGCCTCCTACTGCTCCGCTGACGTCCCAAGCGCAGCTCTACTGATGCTGCAAGTCCGAATCCTCCCCTAGCAGAGCATCGCGCCCGCTTGCCATGAGAATCAGGCGGCTGTAAACCATCGAGCATCCCTGGAGGGGACCTCTCGCTCCCAGAGCAGGGGCTGAGCGCACCACGGCACCGCGTGGAAATGCTGCTGCTGCCGGCAGGCTCAGCTGGAGACTTTTTTTTTTTTTTTTGGCTGTGATATTCACCCCCTCCCAGGAGACCTGAGGTATTCCCGGAGCTCCCAGGGTGCAGGCAGAGTCAGACGCAAGTGCAGGATTACGCCCACGCTGGCCCAGGAAGGCTCTCGGAGCATCCCTGCCTCTGCGACTTTAAAAACCGTAAGCACAAGCTCCTGAAACGTTACCCCTTGAACAAACCCCCAGTGTGGGAGCACACTCCTTACCAGGAGACAAACTGGAAGATTAAGGACTTTTCTTCTTTCTATTCCTGCCCCGATGCCAGAGATCAAAGCCCTCAGAGCAATTTTGAGGCTTCAGGGAGCTGACCCACCACTGTCCGGGCTCCTTTCAGCCTAACCTTCTCTGCAGAAGGCAAGTTGGCGTTGCTACAGCCCGGCTGCACCACCGAGACCTCTGTAGATAAGCGAATGATCCTGGTAGTTCGTCATTACCGTTGCCTGCCTTTACGCCACACAAATGGGATGCAAACAGATTTTTTTCACAGCAAAAGCCCCTACAAATGCCTGCGCTTGCCCTGGCTTATCAGAAGATAAGGCTCTGGGCTGATTTTGGGAAAAGGATAAACGTTTCTCCAAGCTGGCGTCTTGCCCTCAGAGCTGCCAGCCTGTGGTTTCCCAAGGAGATGGTCTTCTCGGTTTACAGCACCTCCGCGCACGGGAACAGCCTCCTCTGCGGTGGCAAGGTTGAGATCTACAGCAGCGTCCCTGGGGAAAGGCCGGTAGGAACATAGGAGCTTCCTTCTGACAACTCAACTGGAGTCAGGTCACAAAACAAGACCATCAAACCCAACTGGTGAAGGCTGAATTCCCTGCAGCCCTGTGTGATGGACAAACAGCTTCTTCCACTGCCATCAGCGAGGTCTACACACCTCCAGAAGTTAAGTCCCACTCCTCCAGATCCCAGGTTTCATGGATATGGAGGGTTTTCAGCTCCGTGTGGCTCTCTGGGACTGGGGGTCACAGCACTGATGTGCATCGCGCCCCAAACCCAGATGCCGGGCTGCTGCCACAACAGCAGCACCAGACCTGGACCACACACGTCCCAGCTGTGAACAGACCCTCAGCTATTTTTTATAGCTGATATCCACCAAGCAATCCACAGCTGTGTAAAACAGATGAAGAGATGCCTGGTTGGCCACCGTAGGGTAGAGCATAGCTGACAAACCAAAGCGAGTGTCTGTGAAGACACAATCTGAAGATGTGAGAGAAGAGATGAGAAGAAAAACTGCAATGGCAATCCCGGAGCAAAGTCTCCTCCCTCCACCGCTTCCAACAGCAACAACAAGAAAGCAAGCGCACACAAAAAGCAAGACTTCGTTGGGCCACCACAATGGGCACTCAACCCCCAAAACTACATAGCCAATGGGACACGTGATGTTCAAGCCACCACCAAGACGCCCAGTACTAGCACAACCTGCCGCCGTTGTTCAGAGGAACATAGAATCATTAAGGTTGGAAAAGACCTCTAAGATCATCGAGTCCAACCGTCAACCCAACACCACCATGGCCACTAAACCATGTCCCTAAGCGCCTCATCTACACGTCTTTTAAATACCTCCAGGGATGGGGACTCCACCACTTCCCTGGGCAGCCTGTTCCAAGGCCTGACCACTCTTTCAGTAAAGAAATTTCTCCTAACGTCCAACCTAAACCCCCCTTAGCGCAACTTGAGGCCATTTCCTCTCGTCCTATCACTGTTACTTGGCAGAAGAGACCAACCCCCACCTCTCTACAACCTCCTTTCAGGTAGTTGTAGAGCGCGATGAGGTCTCCCCTCAGCCTCCTCTTCTCCAGGCTAAACACCCCCAGTTCCCTCAGCCGCTCCATGCTCACTCCAGTGATCCTTCCAAGAAAATACCTTGGGGAACTAGACACTTGGAGGCTGCCACCTTGGCCAGAAAAGAAACAGAAGGTGGCCCTTGCTGCAGATTTTAGCATCTGGATTTACATGGGATGCCAGCAGCAAGGAAGCGAAGTGACGGTAATGAAGTTGCTGCGTCGCCTGGTGAAGCCACAGGTATCTTGACAGCTGTAGGACAACCTACATCAAAATAAACAGTCAGATAAGTGGTTGTACTGACAGCACCTCTCACTGTTGGATGCGAAGAGGAAGCAAAGAGGTCCTCCTCCTCCTCCTCCTTCACTGATTTAGTTAACGTAGTACCAAAGGCCTATTATTTTGCTTTAAACCAGCCTAAATCAATGATTGGTCAGTTTGAGTGAAAACCGAAGCAAGGCACTCAAAGAAAAACTCACCTTCACAGGTGGGTTTCCTATGGTGTTCCCACCAGACTTCACCCGGGTGGGCTGAGAGCTTCAACCAACCTCAGCCAAAGGCTGCTGTCCTCCCCCGTAAAAGGACGGAGCAGGAGGGAAGGCGCACTCGTTCCTCAGCAGCCCAAGGTACAAGTTGCTCTTCTGCCCCGGCTGCAGAGAGACGTAGGTACCAAACCACCACCATGGGTTTTCCATGAACGTCTGCAGAAGTGCTACAAAAGCAGCACCTTAAACAACTCCTCAGCTCTGCTGGTGTGGGGATAATCTAGAAAGCTCAACCCAAATTAGTTTCTGAAGTGGAGGAGGGAGACGGCATTAAGGGCTTGCACCGACATGGGTCTACAGGGACCGAATCGCATGCCCGAACTCCTGATGGGTAAAACCATACCCAGAAATTTTCAGAAAACAAAACCTGCTCTAACCAAAAGGCCAACTGGTCCTGCTACGGCAGTGCTGCAATCGTGCTCCTTCGGTATTGGATGGGTGCCCTGAGGTCTCCCCAAAAGCCTTCTCTTCTCCAGGCAAAGTCAGCCCAGCTCCCTCATCTCCTCAACCATCATGTGCTCCAGCCCCTGACCATCTTGGTGGCTCTCCACTGGACTCGCTCAAGTTTATCAAGTTTTTCTTGTTCTGGAGAGCCCAAAACTACACACAGTTGCCCAGCTGTGGTCTAATGGTGCTACAGCCCAGTTTGCTACCAGTCTCCCTTGCCACCAAGGCGCACTGCTCATCTGCATTTAGCGTAGAGCTGCCCAGGACTCCTGGGTCCTCAGCAGAGCTGTTACCCAGCCACTGCCCAGAGTGGGTTAGTCCATCCCGGCTGCTACATCTGGCCTTGCTGAGCTTCTGGAGGTTCTTGCCCGTCTGTGCTCACTCCTCCAGCCTGTCCAGGTCCCTCTAAATGTCAGCCCTGCCCTCAAGCACAGCAGCTTGTCTGCGGACTTGATGAGGGTGACTTCTGTCTCCTCTGCAGGTTATTGATAAGGATATGGAACAGGATAGGTCCCAGGATGGGCCTGGGAGGAGCTCCCCTTGCAGGCAACCATCAGGTTGGGTATGAACCATTAACCACCACCCTCTGAGCCTGATTATCCAGTTTTTTACCCACCTAGTAGTGTCCCTGTCTAGACATTAATGTCCCAACTTGGACACAACGATGCCATGTGAGAATGTGTCAAAAACCCTGCTAGAGTCAAGGCAGATGCTCCCATCATCTAGATACGTAATCACATCATCACAGATGGCAATCGGGTTGGTCAAGCTTGATTCACCCTTGGTAAATCCATGCTGGCCATTCCCAACCACCTTTGCGTCATCCATGTCCACAGAAATGGCTTCCAAGAGAACTTGCTTACGATCAAGGTAATGCTGACCAACCTTTAATTCCCTAGAGCTGTGGGCAGGTTGCTTTTCCCTTGGCTGCCAGATGCCACCATACTTCTGCTAATGCCACCCTCGGCATGGCACTCCCTTGAGTAGCCTCTTCATAGAATCAATCGCAGAATCATTAAGGTTGGAAAAGACCTCTAAGATCATCGAGTCCAACCGTCAACCCAACATCCCCGTGCCCACTAAACCATGTCCCTAAGCGCCTCATCTACACGGCTTTTAAATACTTCCAGGGATGGTGACTCAACCACTGCCCTGGGCAGCCTGTTCCAAGGCCTGAACCACTCTTTCAGTAAAGAAATTTCTCCTAATGTCCAGCCTAAACCTCCCTTGGCGCAACTTGAGGCTATTTCCTCTCGTCTTCCTTCCCAACCCAATCATTTCTTGCCTACCCCCTCACTTGCCTTCTATTTAAAAAAAACGGCAAACATGGCCAAAGCCTGCGCCTTTGCAAGAACCAAGCTAAAGACCAAAAGAGGCATCGGGAGACATATTTAAATTAAGATCAGCACTAGTTTGTCACAACTTGAGGCAACTGGCAAGACTATACGGAGCCCATCTCTCCACAGAGCAAGGTTGTACATCGTCTGTACCACAGACGCACACTACATCTTCCTCCATGTGCTCTTCCTTCGGTGAGAAGGACACAAAACCATGGTGGGGCTGGTGCAACCGTAACTTTAGCAATATCCCTTTCTCTTTTGTAGGTGGACAAAGAGCTGAAGCAAAATCCTTACTCAAGACAGTGTGTTTTAAGTGTTTTCAATGTATTTCCCTTTCCTCCAGCTTCTGTTGGGAGGCTAAGCAGGACTAAGGCTCTGTACCCAAATCCCAGTCCTGTTTAAGTCGTACTTAAGTCAATATACTTAGCGTTCTGGGCGCATTTATTTTACCAGAAGCAACCTGACCTTCCTCTAAAATTAAAAAATAGCTGTAACTCAGGTTCTGAATTTGCCCCTAAACTCAGTTCAACTAAACCAAACTAAGAGCCCTTCAGTTCTGGATGGCAGCAGGTGTCTAGCGTGGTCCAACCGATGCACCAAAAATGAATTCAAATCAGTGCCGAGCATCTTCACATTCATGCAGATGATGAAATTATTGCAGATATGCCGAGATATCCTCACAGCACGCCGTCTGCTCAGCAGAAGCTGCCCGTGCACACCTCACCCCACCACGTGCCCTTGATATTGTTACTTCTAGGGCTTTGCCACATTTAGAGAGAGCAGTACTGCTGTTCAGGAGCACTGCGTCCAGCTCGGGGGTCCTCAGCACCAGACAGACATGGACCTGCTGGAGCGGGTCCAGAGGAAGCCATGGAAATGGTCCGAGGGCTGGAACAGCTCTGCTGCGGAGAGAGGCTGAGAGAGCTGGGGGTGTTCAGCCTGGGGAAGAGAAGGCTCCAGGGAGACCTGATTGCGGCCTTTCGGTACTTAAAGGGGGCTTATAAGAAAGATGGGGACAAACTTTTTAGTAGGGCCTGTTGCGATAGGACAAAAGCTAACAAAGGTCTAAAAGAAGGTAAATTCAGACTAGATATAAGGAAAAAAATTGTTACGATGAGGGTGAAACCCTGGCACAGGTTACCCAGAGAGGTGGTAGATGCCCCATCCCTGGGAACACTCAAGGTCAGGTTGGCCGGGGCTGTGAGCAACCTGATCTGGTTGAAGATGTCCCTGCCCATGGCAGGGGGGTTGGACTAGATGACCTTCAAAGGTTCCTTCCAACCCCGACCATTCGATGATTCTATGATTCTGTGATTTGCATTAGACTAAGATGCAACAAAAATGCTCTATGCATTACGCTAAATGCAAACAAAATGGTTATTCCTCAATAAATGTCAATCTGAATGTTTATTCCAGAAAAAGGAGGCCTTGTAACATGTTAGTCTACTTTGAGAGACAACAAACATCAACACAGTCTTCTTACTGCAACGGGAAGAGATCTCCCCACTAACCCAGATCTCTGTGGCTCTTCAAGGGAGCCTGAGGCTGCAGCTCAGAAATCTTGACTTTCAGATGTTGGAGCTATTCCAGAACAAGCCTGGCCCTAGTTCCAGAACAGGCTCCAGAAAAACAAGCTTGAGCTCTTGCAGCTCCAGCCCATGTTGCCTGCACCAGGCACATGATGCAGCTGCACCCTCAGCATGGACATCAAGAGCTGGAGGGATGTGGACAGCCTGACAGTTACTCCTGAGCCCTACGCTGCCCTGACCAAGGGAATTAAGACAGCTCTTTAAGATGGGTGGCTCCCACCCTCCTGCACCAACCCCCACATCACCTGCCCAAGTGCAGTTGGGACCCAGGGCTCTGGGCTAATCTCCTATTTGACTAATGGGATCTTGCATAAGCCTAATTATGCCGGAGTCAGATTCCAAAACCGATTGGCAAATGTCTTTTATGACAATTGCTAAGTCAGATGCCCGGGGGAGGTTTTCAATGTGCTACTGAGATACAGCAGATCCTAAAAACTCCCAACATTTGCCGTCTGGTTCATCTCAGCACACGCAGGGCACGTGCACTGCAAGGTCCATTGGCTCCGGTACTTGCAACGCCCACGTTTCCCTGGCACGATGCTGGTGCAACCCTCGGTGGGCACAAAAAGGAGCAGTGAACCTCAAAACTGCAGAGAACATGAGGAACAGGAGCACCAACACCAACCCTGGAGCATGAAATGCCAGGAGCTGCTTCTGTACCGCAGTGACGTACGAGAAGGAGCAGCACATCTGGAGGAGCGGCACGCCCGGAGGAGCGGCACATCTGGAGGAGCGGCACATCTGGAGCTGCCTCTCACCTCCCGCCTCACTCGGAGCCGGCGGCGTTTGCAAAAGGCAGCTTTGCATTTTTTCCCGGTGGGAGTCCTCTCCTGGCGTGGACCTTCACCCAGCCGGGGTGGAGGACGCTTCAAAGGTGATTTTCCATTAATACCCTAAAATGTGGATTGCAAAGGTTCCAACACAGACACAAGTTTGCTTCTGGCAGGTTTAGCATGGGAACCTCTGGCAGAACAGCAAACATCTAATAAATTTAAAAAAGATAAATTAAGCATTTTTTTTTTCCCCCTAGAATAGGAAGTGGCACCATTTCACAGCGGCTCGGAGAGCAGCATTGCTTTTATTTTTAAAATAAGGGAAAGTGACTTGACTGAAATAGCACAGCTCGATGGCAAAGCCAGGAATAGAAATGAAATCCCAGCGCCTAATCCTCTGTTCTAATCACTGGCCTGTAAGGCTTCATACTCTTAATTACAGCCACGGCTTCTAATAAAAGTTAAAAGATGTTTTTCTTTGCAGTTATGTAAACTGTATTTTGGGTCTGACGATCTACGTAAGCACTCGGCTGCATTAGACAAATATCCGCCTAATCCCGGAATCCTGTTTTGGAGAATTCAAGGAGAGGATATTAAAAAGAAACAGGACCGAGCGCTTCGTCCCCGATTTCATCTTCCACCCTGGCTTAGAGCAAGAAATGCAAGATATGAACATTTTTCTCCAAAATATTTGAGAACGGTATGAGGAAGGGGAGTTAAATCCTGAGATGCTGTTAGCTTTATGCTGGAAATGCATTTTCCACTCACCGTCGTCTCCAAATATCCGCCTACTTTTCCAGATAGTTCATCACCCAAGAGCTTGGCTCGCCTCGTTATCGCTTTGACTGCAATAAGCGGGCAGGACCAGAGCACGGTAAGCAAACGCAAATTAACGAAGGAGTCCGTGACACCCGTCGAGCCCAGAAGATGGGTTTCTGAACAGTGTGATGTTAAAGTTCTCATCTGGTGCAAAACCCACCCAGCCAGGTGGGGTGAGACCCGGCATGGCCGGCACCCAAGGGGGAAAGAAAATGGAAGCCAAAAGAAGTCGAGTGAGACAGTCTCCCAACTGGTGGACATCAAATATCCAGACAAAATGGGGATGCTGAGAGATCACAACTGGAGAAGGGGGATGCCCTGAAAAGATGCCCGTTGTGCTCCGGCTGACCGAGGGCATCGCTGCTCTCTGCCGGGCAACGCCCCATCCCTGGGAACATCCAAGGTCAGGTTGGACAGGGCTCTGAGCAACCTGGTCTAGTTGAAGATGTCCCTGCCCATGGCAGGGGGGTTGGACTAGATGACCTTTAAAGGTCCCTTCCAACCCAAACCCTTCTGTGATTCTATGAACTTCTCTAGACCCCTGGCCAGAGGAGCCCACACCAACCACGAAAGCCACCCAGAAGTGGTTCAGTACTTGAGTTTCTCGTAACAAGGTAAGCAGAAGCATCTGTGAAACCATTAAATCTTCTCACGATAAAGCAATTGTTGCCGACTTACAGTAGGTGATGACAAGAGGTCGCTCACTTACAGGGCTCAAGACCCAACATCCACATGGATACCCACCAGCAGAAAGGCAGGTTAACCCAATTCACTTCCATGATCCTCATGACCTGCTTAGAGGGGCTGCGAGAAAGGTTAATAAAGGCATGAACAGAACAGAATATTTCAGTTGGAAGGGACCTACAACAATCATCTAGTCCAACTGAGTTGCTCTTTGACCACCTATGCTCAGTAGGAGAAATCCATGATGATGCCAAGCATCAGCAGATGAAAATCTCACTTGGAGAGCAAGAGTGATGGGCTTTTGTCATGATGTAGGTCAGAATGACCCAGGCTAAGTCGATAAGAGGGATAAAACAAGACAAAAAGATGTTGGAAGACAGTGAATTTGGGAGCTCGGCTTTGTGTGCAGCCTCCGTGCAACGCGCAATCTGCTTGCAGGACGTGAAAAGGATGGAGAAAGACGCACGACCTGGAAAGTGATTCGCTGCAGAGAGCTCTCGGCTTTAATTACAGCCTGAAAGCCCATTCCCACCCTGCCTCCCATGCTGCCTGTCTCCCCTCAAGCCCAGTGGTTCCAATTAGCACCTCCCCAGCACCATGCCTGACGAGGTCTGTGAGATTGAGGATCTCATGGAACCAGCAGAAGAGTATGAAGCTGGGAGGGGCTATGTGGTGATCATTAAACCAAAACCCTTCAGAGCAACTCAACCGTGATGGATTCAGCTGTTTGAAATGGGCTGCCTGAAGGCTGTCGGATGGAAAAAGGAGTTTGAGCCACAGCCCTGCTCACCTGGATGCTGGACCATCCCATGTCCTGAGGACATGAATCGTTTTATTGCGCAAGGTGTGTCCAACAGAAGGTAAAAATGGGAAGCGAGAGGACACAGGAGAGCAAAGCAAACATGCAGTGTGCTCAGGTGGCCAAGAAGGCCAACGGCATCCTGGCCTGTATCAGAAATAGTGTGGCCAGCAGGAGTAGGGAGGTGATCGTGCCCCTGTACTCGGCACTGGTGAGGCCGCACCTCGAATATTGTGTTCAGTTTTGGGCCCCTCACTACAAGAAGGACATGGAGGTGCTGGAGCGTGTCCAGAGGAGGGCAACGAAGCTGGGGAAGGGCCTGGAGCACAAGTCTTACGAGGAGCAGCTGAGGGAACTGGGGGTGTTCAGCCTGGAGAAGAGGAGGCTGAGGGGAGACCTCATCGCGCTCTACAACTACCTGAAAGGAGGTTGTAGAGAGGTGGGGGTTGGTCTCTTCTCCCAAGTAACAGCGATAGGACAAGAGGAAATGGCCTCAAGTTGCACCAAGGGAGGTTTAGATTGGACATTAGGAGAAATTTCTTTACTGAAAGAGTGGTCAGGCCTTGGAACAGGCTGCCCAGGGAAGTGGTGGAGTCACCATCCCTGGAGGTATTTAAAAGACGTGTAGATGAGGCCCTTGGGGACATGGTGTAGTGGGCATGGTGGTGTTGGGTTGACGGTTGGACACGATGATCTTAGAGGTCTTTTCCAACCTGTATGATTCTATGATTCTATGATTCTATGCGTTGCACCTATTAGCAAAACCATATTGACCTTCTTCCTCACTCTGTCGTGGAGGCCAAAGCAACGGCAGTTTGGAGCAGGTCTATGTAAAAGCCCTCGAGGTGGCCCTGGAAACCCACGTCGTGATCTGGTGGCGCACCCCTGGCAGCGGGTCAAGGCTGTGGTCAAAGCGTCATCCGTTGAAGGTCAACACCTCGGCTCTCGATAAAGTGGAACCTCAGGTCTGCTGAAAAATAACGCAGCGACCTCCTCTGGGAGGCTTACGGGGGAAGAGGGAGGAAAAAATGAGCACGGCGAGGGAAACAGCAGGGACGCGGCTGCTCTGCTAGAGGCAGCAAATAAGAGGGGAAAAAAAAAAATCTCCATTTTCAATAATACCTACAATTTCCTCAAATGTTCCCTTCCCCAGGCTGGCAGCATCCCTGAAGCAGCGCGTGGGACTTCTCTGAGCCTGCTCCGAGGGCAGGCAGAGCCTGTGCCAGAGCTCCCGGCCACCGGAGCCAGGGGGGACCTCGATCCCCCGACCCCCCGCTCTGCCCGCTGGCTGTACACACCAAAAGACCCCGTGGATAAAAGGGCAGGAAGAAAAGGATTTGGAGTGGTATGCCGTGACCTGGCTAGGAGATGATGTCCCCGCAGGGCTGGGGACTGGCAGGGTGGAGGGCTTCCAGACCATCCTCTTCGCCTTCCAGCGATGGGAGGGACGATGCAGCTACTTAAGGCTGATCTCAATCAGAGTAACGCAGCCTATCCAACGTGGGAACAGCAGCCGGGGAGCAGAGTCCAGGCTTCAACAAATTCCTCCTATTTTTTTGTTCTTGTAATGGAGCAAAAACTTCATCGAATCGTCGAATGGTTTGAGTCGGAAGGGACCTTCAATGACCATCTAGTCCAACGTGCCCTGCCATGGGCAGGGACATCTCCCACTAGACCAGGCTGCTCAAAGCCCCGTCCAACCTGGCTTTCAACACTTCCAGTGATAGGGCATCCACAACTTCTCTGGGCAACCGGGTCCAGTATCTCACCAGCACCATCATAAAAAATTTCTTCCTTATGTCCCATCTAAACCTACCTTCTTTCAGTTTAAAACTGTTGCCCCTTGTCCTGTAAAAGCCTTCTCCATCTTTCTTATAAGCCCCCTTTAAGTATTGAAAGGCCACAGGAAGGTCTCCCTGGAGCCTTCTCTTCCCCAGGCTGAACAACCCCAACTCTCTCAGCCTTCCTCCATAGCAGAGGTGTTCCAGCCCTCAGACCTTTACCCAGAAGAAGCTCTTGACTCCAGGCCTTCACCCTGTGAGTCAGCCAGGAGCACGTTTCAGAAAAGAGGGGGTTGATATGGCCATTGAGAACCCAGGACATCTTTTGGAAAACTCTTCCCATGGTTAGTTATCTCAGCATTAAATATTGACCAAGCTTTATGGACTTAACCCATAAAAACATTGTTTAAACCATGGGTGGCCCTGTTCCAACCTCGGGATATTGGCAGTACCAAGACGCCCATTTCTAGATGAACACACCACGGAGATGTAAAGGACATCAAATGCTGTTTCAGAACAAGTCCTTCCACGGCAGGCATGCAGAGGAGAAGGCTGTGCTTGCAGAGGTCACCTCGGCTGCTTGCGAAGGGTTTTCTAGACCTTGGGAGCAGCTGCTCAGGAAGCAGAAACGTTCAGTCCTCTGGTACCAGCAGATGGAGAAGGCAACAAAGAGCAGAGCTTATTTATTGCCGCTTTCAGAAATGCCAAAGTGGTGTTCCTGGAGCTACGTGGGTTTTATACGTGTCCTCCACACTCTTCCTCTTGGGGAAGCCCTCAGTGGTTGGGTTCATCAGCTGGTCAGTGATGGTCACATCCCTCCTCTGCCCGAGCTGCCCATGCCAATGCATCGAAACAGCCCTTCTCCGACCTCAAAGCAGGACAGTTTGGCATCTTGTGGTTTTTAAGAGATGGCAACCCAGAAGAAAGTCTGTCCTACAAACCCTGCGCTGAGACCAGGTCCAGGCGAGGGCTCACAGCCTGTGGAACCACTGGCAGCTTTCTGTCCTGGGCAGAGCGCTCCTAAATTGAGGAGAACCACTTGTTCTTGGCACAGGGATGCAGCAGGCTTGTGCTCCCCGTCCCACCATGGAGCTGGTCTGCTGGTGTGACGCTGACCCAGCTGCAGGAGAAGAGCTCCTCGCCTCTGAAGTGGAAAGGAACATGCCCCACGTGGCCAGCACCCGCAGCACCCTCACGAACTGACCTGCCACCAGGCATGGAGATGTCATCCAGCTGGGAAAGTCCAACCTTCGGGTGAAGAAATACTCTGAATTCCATGCATTACGCTACTGCTGGAGGCAAGACGTTGGGCAGGAAGGTCTTTGGGACCTGCCCGATGCTGCAGCCCTGCTGCACGGCTTTGTGAAGCAACCCCACGTCCCTCCTCGGTTTCTCCTCGCAGCGGAAGCTTGTTTTGGAAGAGGGCTGAGAACCCCTGCAGGAACCTGGAAAATCCCCGTGCAGCAGATGCTGCAGAGACTTATGTCATCGGTCCACCTGCGCTCCAAACCCCAGCACGGCCGGTCTTCCCAACGCCTTCAGAAAAAGGATATAAACTGAGAGAATCGCAAACAAAATTGTGGTTTTGTTCACACAAGGCACAGCGAAGCAGCTCCCCAGACACTCAAAACACACATTTTCTAAGTTTGAGCCATCTTTTAAATTGCAGAGCTGCTTTTTTTTGAGCTCTTGCAGTCAGAAAATGGCTGCTGCCTGCACCAGGGAGAAGAGTTTGTGTTTTCAAGCCGTGCATTTACCCGCAGCCGTCCCGCTCTGCCCCAGACACCCGACAGGACCGGTTACCATCACGCCTCGACCCCAGACAGCTCTGCCGCGTCCCGGGGATGGGTTTGTAAGCGAATACCCTCAGCTATTTCAGCTCAGCTACACTTAATCCAAGAAGATTTAAGTGCTGCGTTTTATCTTCTCCAATATCACGCCAGGCTTCAGAATCGGGGGGAAACCTGCAAGAAAAGTGCAAGTCTCGAGAAATAACTTGGGCACAATTTCACAGCAGATGGGATTTCGGCAAAGACCCCCTATTCTGAGAGTCCTGCGTGGCGGTCCAAGGAAAGCTCTCCTGATGGTCAGAGAAGGTCCACCTGCTTGTCCTTCAAGCCTCCCCTTGTCACCCCTCCCGGGTGAAGCAGAGATGCTGCCCGCTGGTGGCACAGCCAAGTCCTCCGTGGGTGACTGCACGAGCTCCTCCGAGCAGGTCCTCTCTGCCCCCCCGATGCCTTCTCCGAGGATTTCGAGCAGCGGGAGGACTCTGCATGGACCAATAACCACAGACGCTTTCAGACAGCGTAGAAAAAGCCGGTGACCTGACATAAAACCCAGCCGACGTGCCGGCGGCACCCCGCTCAGGGGTTTCACAGCTGTCACGTTATGCTTTGTAGAAGAGTCAGCATTTTAAGACAAGCAAGGCAAAGTCTAAGGCGAGACAGCATAAGCAAGAAATTCCTGCTGGCAAGCGCTCTACCTTTGCTGACCACCAAGACAAACCTGCTGTTGAGATCCCGAAGATGAGCAGATGCCAGCTCACCGAGTCGACCCAACACAAGCAGCGCTTCCCACCGCCGTCTCGGGAGCCGGATCCAGCTGCTAATTATAGCTCTACCTGCAAATCCCTTCTCACTACGGCAGCGTAAGGCAAGTCCAGCGAGACCCAAGCGCTCGGCGACAGCACGTTCCCTGCGGATGCAGGGGCCGATGGCATCCCCGACCCGCACACGTGTGATGGGACCAGCCCCAACTTGGTCCGCTGCTGCACCGAGGACATGAGGTCCTACCAAACCAGATGCTCTGGTTCCTAAGTCCTCACCGTCACCGCAGGGTGTGGGGCACCTCTGAGTGCAAACTCCAAGGAGATCAGTTGCTCAAGACTTGCCCATTTCCCCTGACCGCCCTTTTAAGACCGGACAAGTTCAAGAGGGAAACGCTTAGCCAGAAACCTTGTTGAAATGACTATAAGACTTAATGTTATGAAACTTGGAGCAGGAGATTCCACCAAATGACCTCCAGAGCTCCCTTCCAGTCTTGGTTCTTCTTGGAAATAAAACCAAACACTGGAAAAACATCTTTTTAAATTGTCCTACCAAGGAGACTTCAACCACGTCGCTGGTTGAAGGCGATTACTCAACCTGCCCCACACCACCCCCTTTTCTAGATCCACCCCCTCCCCAGCCTCACAAATAATCCCCTTCCATTTCCTCCTTTTGATGCCAATGAAGTATTTCCAGTCATCGTCTCCAACACACCACATGATGCCCAGATCCATCCTCATCTCAGGGTTGTGGCTCAGAAACACCAACCACCCCATGCAGAGGTGACCCCCGCCCCGATATTGCACATATTGGCCCCATCTCAGGGTCCCTCCTTGGCTGCCCATGGACAGCAAGGCTCAGATGCAGCCCTGGGTGCTGAGAGATCAGTGGTCCCAGGAGGGATCTCCAACACCTTTGAGCCCTGCAAGCGCTTGAGCAGCACCCAGCAGGTCTAAGGTCACCCAGTCCTCTAAGGTCGTCCCATCCCTGGATTGCCCCATCCCTGGGAACATCTAAGGTCAGGTTGGATGGGGGTCTGAGCAACCTGATCTAGTTGAAGATGTCCCTGCTCATTGCAGAGGGGTTGGACTAGACCTTTGGAGGTCCCTTCCAACCCAAACCATTCTACGATTCTATGGTCCCTACAGCAAAGGGCTGCAGCAGTGCTCTTCATCGAGGAAGACTGAAGAAAAGCAGTTTGACCCTCACCTCCCACGGCTAGCGTTTATGCACCCACCAGGTCAAAGCCATCACTTCAGTGAGCAGCCAACCGCGCAGCATCAGAGATGTCACCGAAAGCAGGGCTGGAGGTATCTTGAAAGATCACGTAGGTTCAAGATCTGGCTTCCTATCAGCCAAAATTTCACCCCTGCTCACCCAGGGCATCCCTGGTGGTACGCATGTTAATGCTTACACGCCAAAGATGAGGGTAAAATAAAAAAAGCTTCGTCCACAGGGTCACTGAGAGCCAGCAACTGTCTGACCTCCACCGAGTGGCTTCCTATTCATGCCTCTGGGTGAAGGCATGGTACTTACTGCCTCCTTCTGCAGAAGCTTTCATGTCTTCAGGTATTTTAAGCCCCACAAGAAACGCCTGGTTCGTCTGCGCTGTAACGCTCCTTGCCTGAAGCAGCTTTCCTAAGTTTTAAGACTCGGACAGGGACAGAAACAAGTATATTATATAGAAATACGTGGTTTTTTGTGCTCGGAAGTTGGTCATGGTCAAAAACCAACACTGAAACACAGAGATACCCTGAATGCTGAGAAGCTCGAGGCACCAACGCCTGAACTGGCTCTGCCCTTTGCAGCTGCTATCGCCGCAATCAAAAATCAATTTTTAATTTGCACAGCTTATGTTCGGCTTATCCGTCCTGGCCCTGAGAGCATCGGCCACCTCTAGAGATGAAATGTCTGCATCCCTGGAAGCTTTCCTGCAGATCGGCACAAGCAAGCCCTCCTCCTTCATCTGCGCTTCGCTATGGAAATCAGAGCTGGATAAAACCCCCTTTGGTCGCCCGGTTACAGCCCATCCCCGGAGCCGTGGAGCAAACACCCCATCACCGCATCCCTGGCAGTTGCCTCCAGCCAGCCTGGGCTTTACCCGCTTCCACACCCATTCCACGTGGATTTAACCACTTAGCTCCCCGCAATACGCTGGCGTTACACCGGTGTTTCTGCAGCTTCCCACCCACCCCATCCCTGCTGGAAGTGTCACATCTACCAGGCTCAACCACATCTACCAGGCTCAACCACATCTACCAGGCTCAACCAGATCTACCAGGCTCAACCAGATCTACCAGGCTTAACCACATCTCCCGTTTCAACCCACAGCATCTCCCCTTCCCTTGAGTCAACTGCAGCAAAGACCATCCCATTTCTGGTGAGAATAAGGTTGTTTTGGCAGCCAGACCTCCCTCGTGGCAAGAGCTGTGAGGATGCGCGGCGGCGGCAGACCATGCGGCAGCACCCTCACCCCCTCCAAGGGTTCCTCGACGCTTGGAAATCTCTCCCTTAATGGGTCCCAGTGACCTTGAGATCTCAGCAAGGCTTTCCCATGTGCTCAAAGGGGAAGGTCAACGAGGGAATGTGATTTTTTCCAACCAGGACATGAGGGTCAAGCGACTTCAGCGTGCTTCCATGTTTGGTTGAGCTGAAGGGACAGGACCGTAGTGTCATCTCCAGGGATGCAGGTGGAAACCGTCCACTGAGCAGGAATATCTGCTCCCTCTAGTGGCATCTGTTTTTTAATTTTGATTTTATTTTTAAAGCTAGGAGACCTGGTATCTGCTCTGTGCCAGCCCCCGGCAGGGCCAAGGCTACGAATCGCGGGGGCTGAAAAGACGCGCAGCCCCCCAGCAGCCAGGAGCAAAGCCATTCCATGGCTGGCTTGCTCTCCTCCACCAGCAAAGCCAGCAGAAGGTCTCCACGGGTTAAGCCTTTCTGTTTGAGAGCCCAGGTGCAGTCCTCTCTCCTCCCACCCTACCCAGCAGCTCTGCATCCCATAATACACCTGCCTAGCCCAAGCACTGGAAAAGGAGAGAGAACGTGTGGGTGGAGGACAGGATGGATTAGTGACCTGCAGTGTCCACACCAGCTTCTGCGGTCCAGCACGCAAGCGCTATGGGGAACGGACCCTCCCCCAGGAAGCCACCGATCCTGCAGCAAAGCCCAGGGAGATTAAAACCCACCCACTCGATCCCCGTTAACCCTTCACGCTGCTTCAGGAACAAGCTCCTGCTTCACCACCCGTCTCCTGGGCTGCATCACCAGCAGCGTGGCCAGCAGGTCCAGGGAGGGGATGCTCCCCCTCTGCTCTGATGTCCTGAGACCCCCCTGGAGCACTGCGTCCAGCTCGGGGGTCCCCAGCACCAGGCAGACATGGACCTGCTGGAGCGGGGCCAGAGGAGGCCACGGAAATGGTCCGAGGGCTGGAACAGCTCTGCTGTGGAGAGAGGCTGAGAGAGCTGGGGGTGTTCAGCCTGGGGAAGAGAAGGCTCCGGGGAGACCTGATTGTGGCCTTTCAGTGCTTAGAGGGGGCTTGTAAGAAAGGTGGGGACAGGCTTTTTAGCAGGGCCTGTAGCGACAGGACAAGGGGGAATGGTTTTCAACTGAAAGAGGGGAGATTTAGACTAGAGATAAGGAAGAATTTTTTCCAGTGAGGGTGGTGAAACCCTGGCACAGGTTGCCCGGGGAGGTGGTAGATGCCCCATCCCTGGGAACATTCAAGGTCAGGTTGGACGGGGCTCTGAGCAACCTGATCTGGTTGAAGATGTCCCTGCCCATGGCAGGGGAGTTGGACTGGATGAGCTTTGGAGGTCCCTTCCAACCCAAACCATTTGATGAGTCTACGATTCCATGATTCACAAAGCTCTGGAGCGGGTGCAATGGGCTGCTACCGCCCATGGGAGCACTGAGGACCATGCCTTTCGCCAACCTCCAGGTTCTTCCTGGAGCTGCTGTGAGGTCTGGAGAAGACTTAGTGATGAGGAGTTTAAAAAGGAGAGGGAAAACAATGTTCCCCTGGGCAACTGGGACCAGTTCAGCCCAAGGGCTGGGAGCTCCGAGCAGCTTGTTTGCCAGCCATGAGACGAGCTGTTGGCCGTCCCCACCAGGGAGAGGTGGAAAGTCCATCCCAGTGCTCGCTGTGTAAAAAACGGGAGCTGCAGGAGTAAATATCTGAGAAAGAAACGGGGTCCCTGAGCCCAGCCTGCTGCAGCACGGAGCGCTGCCCCGAGGGGAGCACGTTGAGAAACAGCAACTGCAATCCTAGAAACAAAACCCCGATGATCCTGGTCTGCACGCCCCAAAACAGCCTCCAACACCGGTCGCTCCCGTTCCCTGTGCCCAGAACGGCTTCCCCTGCCCATCCAAACTCAGGCATGGGAAAGGATCCCTCCCAGCGAGGGCAAGTCCCGGGAACCCCTCCGGGCACCACGCAGGCAGCACCTCATTTATTTCTCTTGATGCTTGGCATCATCTACACAGCTTGCAAGAAGGACACGTGCCCGGGACAGGGCACGTGCAGGAAGGCAGCTCGGCAGCGTCGAGCTGGATGGAAGAAGGAGGAATTGGGCAACCAGAGGGCGGTGGGATGGTGAACCCGGGTGGGATGGAGGTGCACTGCAGTGAAGCAGAGTTACGGGTCTCGGCAAGGAAAGGGTTCGGCACTGGGAGGGAGGAGATGGGAGGGAGAGGAGATCTTTGCTCACACGTGGGCCAGCCAGCACGACAACAAGGCCCTGGGAGAAAGGACAAGCGGTTTCAGCACAACTCCAAAGCCTGCCTGGAGACCCTTGGTCTTTATCCTGAAACTCTTCAAGAAAGGCATTATTTTGCCATACCTGCGCGATGCCCAGCACAAAGGGGGTGGGAGAAATATTCTCCATCCCAGCTAGAGTCAAAGGAAGCAAGACGTGGGGTGGGCAGGAGGGTTATGGCTATTCTGGACGTTGGCCATTTCGTTTGACAAAGTGTTCCCACTCCAGAGGGAATCTGTGTATTCCCCACAGTTGAGGATTTCCGTGTTGCTGGATGCAGCCTGCACAAGCGGTCTCCGATGGACGATGTTACCTGAGGCCACAAGCTAGAAGCCGGGGTGACAGGCAGGGTACAGCAGGTTGCTGCCTGCAGCAGGTCATAGAATCGTAGAATCATAGAATGGTTTGGGTTGGAAGGGACCTTCAAAGATCATGTAGTCCAACCCCCCCGCCATGAGCAGGGACATCTTCAACCAGATCAGGTTGCTCAGAGCCCCATCCAACCTGACCTTGAATGTTCCCAGGGATGGGGCATCCACCACCTCTCTGGGCAACCTGTGCCAGTGTCTCACCACCCTCAGCATAACAAATTTCTTCCTTATATCTAGTCTGAATTTACCTTCTTTTAGCTTAAAACCATTACCCTTGTCCTACTGAAGGTCAGGGCTCGGTATTTCTGGGGATGGGCAAGCAAAGACCGGCTTAAAGAGCCGGCAGCGTACCCTGAGCTGACCCAGCTAGACCTGGCCACCGTGGGCAGCCGTGTCTGCCACCCAGCACCCTTGTAATTGAACATCAAAACTATCTACCTCTCCAAACAGCACCTGCCTTGCGAGGAAAGGTGCCATCCCCGCACTCAGCGATTTTATCAGAGGATCTTCCAAAAGCTCGGGGAGATTAAGCCTAACCTCACGGGCTAGACGCGCGGAGGCAAGGCTGCGTCTGAGGTCCCACATGAAAGCACTTGCTGAGCTGGGAGTTCCTGTTCCCGTCCTGCGTGGCCATGAGATCACCCAGCCGCAGTTTCTGTGCGCCAGCTGTAAGGAAGCAGAACCAGTTGCCGGCAGAAATTGCGCTGCTGATCGCTCGCCGGTGACACTGTTGGGTTATTAACATCGTAAGAGGCATCGTTGAAGAGAATACAAATATATTAAGTAATGAACCGCCTGATTTGCAGCTTGCAAGACATAAAAGCATGAAACAAAGCACGCAGAGCAGCAATGCAGACGTCCCAGTACGTTGTCCATATGCAGCTGGACCTTAGAATCAGAGAATCACAGAAGGGTTTGGGTTGGAAGGGACCTTTAAAGCTCATCTAGTCCAACCCCCTGCAAGGAGCAGGGACATCTTCAACCAGATCAGGTTGCTCAGAGCCCCGTCCAGCCTGGCCTTGAATGTTCCCAGGGATGGGGCATCTACCACCTCTCTGGGCAACCTGTGCCAGTGCTTCACCACCCTCAGCGTAACAAATTTCTTCCTTGTGTCCAGTCCAAATCTCCCCTCTTTCAGTTTAAAACCATTCCCCCTTGTCCTGTCGCAACAGGCTGAGCACTAACTCGCTGTTCAGCTTGAAGCTTCTCCTTTACAAGAGAAATCATCTCTGCTAGGAGCTCCGCAGACCAGTGGGACAACCCGTGGTTGCAGCAGGAATCATGCTGCCTTATTCGAACTTATCCAGGGAAATCATTTAAAACCACGCCACTCTCTAAAACCATGTATTTCAGAGGACAAGAAATTATTTCTCTAACGTACCTTTCCGAAGGGAACAACCTAAATTGCCCCTGAGAAGGAGAAACGCCTTTCACAGGTGCTTATACCTCTTCCTCCTACGATTGTTTTATGGAGGAGCAAACCCGCTCTCTAAGACTTGGTGCACAGACCCCCGAGCAACCTAGCTAGAGGAGCCGTCCATGAAATTCCTCTACACCACAGAAATAAAGACCTGCAGGACGAGGGCTCTGCTCTTCCCCAGCGCGGGGGGACTATCAGGGCATCTGAACTTGCAATTCTATCGCACCAACCCAACACCGAGCTCAGCCGCACGCGCCTGTGATGTGCCGGCAGAGCCCGCCTTGCTTTTACCTTTCTGTTTCTTCTTTCACTACGGCGTACTGGGTCGACTGACGGCTCGACCTCTGCTCCTGCACCTTCTCGCTGCCCTCCACCTCCTGCTCCAGGGAGGAGCTGGTGCTGCCCTCCCTGCTGACATTGCTGCTCCTCCCGGGGCTGTTCTCCGTGGAAGCCCTCGGCGACTCCGTGTTCTGCTTCAGGGTCTGCAGCTTGGCCAGAGGGATGATATCGCAGTTCTGCGGCCGGTGCCACACCGTCCTCTGCGTGGTGGCATTGTAGTAGTAGAAACGGGAGGTGTTGGGGTCGAAGAGCTCCCACCACTGGTTTTCATTCGTGCGTTTGATCCGCACCCCGGCGGGAGGGTCCCACACGCACTCCCCCGTGATGAGGTTGGCGTACATGCGCTCCCGGGTTCGAGGCTCGATGATTTCCACCCATTCCAGCCTGAAGGAGAACAAACAGAGAGAGAGAGAGACTTCAGCTAGATGACCTTTAAAGGTCCCTTCCAACCCAAACCGTTCTATGATTCTATGATTCATTGCTTCCAGCAAGTGCTCGCAGCATCTGGGGAGGTAGGATGGAGAAGAAGAGCGGCTTGGGTGAGGACAGCAACTCTTTCTTCCTCCCCCATCGACGCCGAGTCCCGCAGCCCTATTTACGCTCGATACAGTATTTGCAAAGGGCTGCAAGCCGGTCCCCGCTTTCCAGCTCCCAGGGGAATTCAGCGAGTCTGCCAGCACAGCTAAAATACACCCCTGGGTTTCAGCACCCCAGCATTCGCCCCGGCTCACGGCTTCCACGCCGAGCCCTCTGCGTTTTCCAGTCTGAACTCTTCGGGGCACAGACCTGCAGCGTGCTCGGCGCCACATTGGCAATGAAAGGCAGGAGGGAGGCGAGAGACCGGAGGGACAGAGCCCAGCCGGAGGCACCAACCTGGCGATGAAATTACTTCTTCTGCAAGACCACCCTGCAGCTCTGCGCTGCCGCCCAGACAACCAAGCCCGGCAGCATTTGTCCATGCAAGACTTGCAGACGATGGCTTCAACCCCCTTCAGCCCAGCTGGAGCAGCGCTGCTCCCCGGCATGAACCCCGGTGTGCCGGCGTCAGGCTCCTGCACGGCTCTGCCAACGCCCCTTCCCTCCGTCTCGATTTCAACACCGGGCAAAGGCGGCAGCTCCGCGGCGCTCACGTCCCACCTCTGGCACCTTCCCCAAACCACCCGCCCCGACACACCTCGACTGAGTGATAACCACAGGCTGCATCAACACCGAAACCCAACGGTGGGAGGGATGGAGCCAGCGAGGACTGAACAGACCCGACCGTGTCCTGGGCTCCGCATGGAGGAATAGAATAGAATAGAATAGAATAGAATAGAATAGAATAGAATAGAATAGAATGGAATGGAATGGAATGGAATAGAATAGAATAGAATAGAATAGAATAGAATAGAATAGAATAGAACAGAATAGAATAGAATGGAATGGAATGGAATGGAATGGAACGGAACGGAACGGAATAGAATAGAATAGAATAGAATAGAATAGAATGGAATGGAATGGAATGGAATGGAATGGAATAGAATAGAATAGAATAGAATTAGAATAGAATAGAATAGAATAGAATAGAATAGAACAGAATAGAATAGAATGGAACGGAATGGAATGGAATGGAACGGAATGGAATGGAATAGAATAGAATGGAATGGAATGGAATAGAATAGAATAGAATAGAATTAGAATAGAATAGAATAGAATAGAATAGAACAGAATAGAATAGAACGGAATGGAATGGAATGGAATGGAATGGAATGGAATGGAACGGAATGGAATGGAACGGAATAGAATGGAATAGAATAGAATGGAATGGAATGGAATAGAAAGAATAGAATAGAAGAGAATAGAATGGAATGGAATAGAATAGAATGGAATAGAATAGAATAGAATAGAATAGAATAGAATAGAATAGAATAGAATAGAATAGAATAGAATAGACTGGAATGGAATGGAATAGAATAGAATAGAATGGAATAGAATGGAATGGAATGGAATGGAATGGAATAGAATAGAATAGAACAGAATAGAATATTTCAGTTGGAAGGGACCTACAACGATCATCTAGTCCAACTGCCTGACCCCTTCACGGTTGACCAAAAGTTAAAGCATGTTATAAAGGGCATTGCCCAAATGCCTCTGGAACACTGACAGGCCTGGGGCATTGACACCTCTCCAGGAAGCCTGTTGCAGGGTTTGACCACCCTCTCGGTAAAGAAACTCTTCCTCGTGTCCAGTCTGAACCTCCCCTGGCGCAGCTTTGAACCATTCCCACGCGTCCTGTCCCTGGATCCCAGGGAGAAGAGATCAGCTACACGCTGCTTGGTGCCCACCCCACGCACATTTATTGAATTAGGAGTCGATCTCACGTTGGTCTCTGCGTAGAGTACGGAGCTCGACACCAAAATAGGGAGCGGAAAATGAGGTTGAACCTTCCTGCCATCACCCCGTCCCCTGCTGAGCTACGGACCAGGCACCACCAGCCTAACACGGTGACCCAGCTCACTCGGAAACACAGCAAAGGCGGGTATTGAAATCATAAAGCAGTAAACGGAGCTTAGAAACACAAAAGAGGATTAAAAGAAGTCGTAATCCCAAAGAACAAACAATTTAACTGATTTTTCAGATTACCCCGAACACTGCAGGTGTCACCTTTTGCTAATCCGGGGGATACCCCAGGCTTACAGGCAGCCGCCTCTTATTCAATTTCTTCATTTTTGTGTGAGCTTATGTAAAAAGATACAAGGGATGTTCGTCTTAACTAACAATTCTTACTTGGAATTTGTCCTCGTCTGCATTTACAGGTCTGTTAAGAAAGGTATAGAAATAGATAAGGGAAAAAAAAAAGCCCCCAGCGTGCTACGCGACGCTTATCAAACTAGGCGGCACTTAAAACTGACACATTCATGAGTCAGACGAATGACGGATCGCATCTCACCGCCTTTTACTGGGAGCGAGTCCCCTGTGGGATTTTCAGAAATGCCCAATTTGCTCAAGCACTTGCAAGAAAAAAAGTCCTTGGGGGGGCACTTACCTGTCCCCGGGCAGCCGGGGACGCAGGCAGCCTGGCCCCAAGCCCTCCGGCTGCTCCAGCTCATCTTCCAGCTCGATTTAAACCGCTGGATAATAAAAGAGGAGCGGGCTTTTCAGGTGCCAGAGGTTCCCAGCTTTGCACAGACTTATCTAAATGATGGAAACGTCTCCAGCTCTTCTCGGCATAGAGAGAAAAAGTCGCAGTTAAGCCTTTCCTTGCAGAACAGAGACGAAAAGAAGTTTAAATCCTACACCATGCCTCGTTTCATTCTGCAAAACTCGGACCTAACGAGCAGCCTTAATGAGCACGAGAGTACAGCTGGAGGCCAACTCAAGCTTTGCAGAGTTAAGTGTTTTCTCCAGGTTTCAAGAAGGCTTCAATGCGGGTCTGAGCGAGATGCACCCCCCCAGCACGCTCTGTTGAAATGATTTTGGCCCTAGATCGATGTCAGTGCTTGGCTCCCAGTTTTAATGCTTCTCTTGGACCACCTTGGTTTAAAACAATCTCCATGGGGTTAAGGGCAGCTGCTTCGGCTTTGGATCTTCCTACCGAGAAGGCATTGGGCTATCTGCATCAGGGAGGAATAAAAAGCCCTTCATCCAGGGTCCCTCCAGGGTGAAACAAGAGCTCAAGTGCTCCACAGTTATCGCAGGGAAGCAAAAATAAAGTAGACTAGGATAGGATAGACTAGACTAGACTAGACTAGGATAGACTGGAGTAGACTAGGATAGACTAGACTGGACTAGGATAGGATAGGGTAAGAATAGAATAGAATAGAATAGAATAGAATAGAATAGAATAGAATAGAATAGAATAGAATAGAATAGAATAGAATAGAATAGAACAGAGCAAAACAGAACAGGATAACAGGATAGGAGAGGAGAGGAGAGGAGAGGAGAGGAGAGGAGAGGAGAGGAGAGGAGAGGATAGGATAGGATAGGATAGGATAGGATAGGATAGGATAGAATAGAATAGAATAGAAAAGAAAGGAGAGGAAAGGAAAAGAAAAGAAAAGAATAAATAGAACAGGACAGGACAGGACAGGACAGGACAGGACAGGATAGGATAGGATAGGATAGGACAGGATAGGATAGGATAGGATAGGATAGGATAGGATAGGATAGGATAGGATAGGATAGGATAAATAGGATAGAATAAAATAGGATAGAATAGGATAGGATAGAATAGAATAAAATAGAATAGAATAGAATAGAACAGAACAGAAAAGAACAGAACAGAAAAGAAAGGAAAGGAAAATAAAAGAGTAAATAGAACAGAACAGGACAGGACAGGACAGGACAGGATAGAATAGGATGGGATAGGATAAAAATAGCCCCATGGGGCTTGAAAAAGATGAAGCTCTGTTTGGACCCAAAAGAACTGGATCATCACGGGCTATAAATCAGCCAGGGTAAAAGCCTGCAGCACCCCAAAAGAAAAAGTTATTATGTTAAGGAAATGTAAGACCTGTTGTCCTAGAGCCCTTAATTTCCTCTTGGTTTTCACTGTGAATTATCAGCTTAACAGTGCCGGGCCGTGTCTGGGCTACAGGTCCTCTCTCTCTGCACCAGTATTTTCCCTGTTGTTGGAGAGGAAGAAATTTAACGCTCACATTTCTCCTTTCTCCCCAGTCTTTTAATTTAGTGGGGTAATTCATCAACTCAGGCAGCTCAATACGCTGCACCTTCGCAAAGCAGAGGATCAATAGCCAAGGGCCACCCTCCTCAGTCCTGTGCTGGGCAGCAGAAAGGGAGAACGACAAAAATCTTCCATCAGATACACAAATCCGAGATTCATCTGCCTGAAAGTCAAACAAAATCCACATGTCTGGCGCGGCTGACCCTGTGGCACAGACAGGGAAGCTGATGTACCCCTGTGATAGCAAATCGGGAGACGAAAACCCACAGGACTAGGAGACAGGGCTCCGATAAAGGCATGTCTTATTCCAAACCCTAGCTTAAGTTTTGCAAAAAACCTCTCGTTGCATTTTTTTTTTCCCCAGAATTGCAAACCTCAGGGCTAAAATTCCTCAGTATTTGCCCAAAACAAGGTCCATGCGCAGTATTTCCCAGTATATCGCGGGGATAACAGGTAGTTGCGCAACGTGCTGCTGCTGTAGGATCAGCACAACTAACGTGGGTACCAGATGCAGTCTTGGCCCAGAATTACCGTCATTATTTACTGCATCAGCCAAAAAACCTCCTGGATGGGTAGTAGAGGAGTCCGCTGCAAGCTCCGGTAGCCAAATAGCCTCAGACCTACCTCACCATAGCACTGTGCAATGCAGTAATCTAAATTTAAATAGCCCGTTAAGTATGGTCCAAGACGGTGCAGACCTTTTTGCTGTTGGGTTAAAGGGATTTATAACCGATAAAGGAGAGTGGAAGGTGCCCAGGGAGCCTCAGACTCACGGTGCTCTCTAGAAAACCTCCGCCTCATCATAAAGGAAAGGCTGCAAAAAGCCCCGAGACTCACCCCAAATCCATTTTTTCCCCGCACTGCCCAGAAAAGGAGCCCAGCTGATGCTCGGATTGGATTTCTGAGAATGCAAAGCTGCTGAAATGAACCCTGGACTTAATTTAACTTCGTAACTTTATTCAAAAGCCCACGAGAATCAGTTGAACTTCAAGTCACAGACACTTTATTTTGCTATCTGAGGAGAGGATCCTCACCCTGAGCTTCCCCAGGAAGGAGGTTCGGTCCCACAGCGATGATGCTATGTATTCCCTCCTCCATCCCAGAGCAATACGGGATCGGAGACGTGGCGAGAAAGCCGGGAGAGAACAAACACCCGCCTCGCCTCGTTGCTGTAGAAACCCTGCAAGGACATCTCGCTGTTCAGGTCCTCCGACTCATCTTTTTCAGTTGTTTCCACCACGTGTCCCATCGGTTTAATTGTCATGGCACCAGTTGCTGTGTATTTAATGCACGGCAACGCCATCTCCTTGGAAACCCTTTTTTTTTGGGGGGGGGGATGAACACAAGGAATGCCAAAGGGATGCTCGGGGGATGCTGTCGGTCACCTCCCCATGCAATGAGCGCAAGAGCATCCTCCTGATGGATGATGATGGGACGATGAACCTCCCATGCCCGTGAGGTTCAGGCCGTGATGATGAACGATGGTTCATAACAACAACCCCAAGGCGTGGGGGCCATCAGGGGTCTTACAGCGCTCGTGTTGTGATATAAGTTGGGTTTTAACGAGCCAGAATTTGTATCATTAAGGTTAATGTGGCCTCAAAGAGCCACGGAGGCTCTTGGGCAACTTGGGTGTGGCTTGCTGAGTGACCCACTGCTGAATATCACCCATGCTTCGTCCACACCTCTGTATCCCTCCTGACACCACAGCAATTAACGCCATGAGCCAATCCGATTAGGAGAAGCTGAAATTTCTAAGTATTTTACACTTAAAATGACTTGGAATTTATTGGTAACTGCAGTTACAAGGGGAAAAACAGCCGAGCAAGCATCTTTCTGTATCAGAGAGTAATGGGGTCAGAAGCCCGCATCGATTCGGCGGGCATCTCGGTCAGAAGGAAATGACTCAGAGCAAGGACCTCCTGTGTTACTGGAGGGGGAAGAAGCTGGAGGTTTTTTTTTTTTTAACTCTTAAACCCTCCAAGAAGGAGCAAACTTTGCCCAAGAGGAACAAGCAGCATCAGCTTCACCCAGACCTGAGGCTTCAGGTTAACACAGCAACAGCACTTCAAATTCCACTCCTCGGCGAGGTTTTGGACACCTGGCCCAAGCCTACCTTAGAAGAGCGAGAGCAAGGCACTCGGAAGCAGCTCTACAGCGCTTGGGGTGCTCTGCTCCCCAGGTCTCTCACCCCTGGGTGATTGCTTTGGCGCGGTGGTGTTCCAGATCCAAAGATGTCCAAGAACCAAAATCCCCCCGTTAGATCCCAAAAGAAGACGATTCCCATCTCATTCTCACTCTTAAAATTCAAATAAAAATTAAATTAATCATAGAATCATCGAATGGTTTGGGTCGGAAGGGACATTTGAAGGTCATCTAGTCCAACCCCCCTGCTGTGGGCAGGGACATCTTCACTTAGATCAGGTTGCTCAGAGCCTCGTCCAACCTGACCTTGGATGTTTCCAGAGTGATCTATAATCTATAATCTAATCTATACTATGTTGCTTTGAGCTTTGAACATGAGCCGGCCGTGTGCCCAGGTGGCCAAGAAGGCCAATGGCATCCTGGCCTGTATCAGAAATAGTGTGGCCAGCAGGAGCAGGGAGGTGATCGTGCCCCTGTACTGGGCACTGGTGAGGCCACACCTCGAATCCTGTGTTCAGTTCTGGGCCCCTCACTACAAGAAGGACATGGAGGTGCTGGAGCGTGTCCAGAGAAGGGCAACGAAGCTGGTGAAGGGCCTGGAGCACAAGTCTGATGGGGAGCGGCTGAGGGAACTGGGGGTGTTCAGCCTGGAGAAGAGGAGGCTGAGGGGAGACCTCATCACGCTCTACAACTCCCTGAAAGGAGGTTGTAGCGAGGTGGGTGCTGGTCTCTTCTCCCAAGTAACAGCGATAGGACGAGAGGAAATGGCCTCAAGTGGCGCCAGGGGAGGTTTAGATTGGACATTAGGAGAAATTTCTTTACTGAAAGAGTGGTCAGGCCTTGGAACAGGCTGCCCAGGGAAGTGGTGGAGTCCCCATCCCTGGAAGTATTGAAAAGCCGTGTAGATGAGGCGCTTAGGGACATGGTTTAGTGGGCATGGTGGGGTTGGGTTGACGGTTGGACTTGATGATCTTGGAGGTCTTTTCCAACCTTAATGATTCTATGATTCTATGACTCTATGATTCTCAAATGCCCTGGCTCTCAGCAGGATAATTTTGTTTATTATGCACATGTTATTTTGCAGGAATATTTTACTTTAAAAAATTGTTTAAGCCACCAGGAAAACGTAGTTCCTTGGTGCCAAGCCTTAGAAAGCCCAGGCTGATGAACGCAGGCACAGCGCAGACACAGAATTGCTGAGCGTCAGCAATAACACAGTATTAACTGTAGGTAGATAATAGCAGAATATCAAAGTGTTTGGGAGCCGGGGCTTGTTTCTGCACTAGTAATTTCAGTGCCAATGAACATTTTTACGAAAATATATCATTAACCTGAAAGGTGTAATACTTTTTCGCTAACTGGCCTGACAGATGCGGGCAGCTTGAAAAAAAATCAGGGCAGGCTACCAAAGGAGCAGAGCTTCTTGCTACGGCAGCTGGAGCTGGCAGAAAAGCTTTGAGTGGGATGGAGTTACCAAAAAAAATCCAGCCTTTCCCACCGAGCAGGAGTTACCTGCCCAGGGTGCAGGTGCCGAGCCAGGGAGTTGTTAAATGGGGACGCAACGTGCCGTGAGGGTTGGCCAACACGTGGATCCTTAGCAAGCCACAGAGAGCAGGCAAACAGCTTCTGCTTCTTCACTCTTCGCTCCACTGGAAAGCCAAACCACAAAATCGCTGTGCTGCCCACATACGCCAGTCCTCGCCCTCCCTCCTCCTGCCTAGCAAGTCACACCGATAGATGAACCCCAAAATTGGACGTTCCCCCCAAAATCCCAAGCCAATCGTGTTGTAGCTTGACTCCAGTTGTCTTGCATCCACCACACCACAGTAATGGTCCCTGGGCCAATCTCTTCAGTGACGGTCACAAAGTAATTTCAGTTCCCCTCCCTCACAGGGAAGAGGCTGAACCACATCAGCAGATCTTCTACGTGGGGGTAGAAGAGCAGTTGCTATAGCTCAATGGGCACAGAATCATCAAGTTGTGGTTTGGGTTGGGAGGGACCTTCAAAGATCATGTAGTCCAACCCCCCTGCCGTGGGCAGGGACATCTCCAACTAGATCAGGTTGCTCAGAGCCCCGTCCAACCTGACCTTCTCTTCTCTTCCCCAGGCTGAACACCCCCAGCTCTCTCAGCCTCTCTCTACAGCAGAGCTGTTCCAGCCCTCGGACCATTTCCGTGGCCTCCTCTGGACCCGCTCCAGCAGGTCCATGTCTGTGTGGTGCTGGGGACCCCCGAGCAGTGCTCCAGGGGGTCTCACCAGAGCAGAGCAGAGGGGCAGAATCCCCTCCCTCGACCTGCTGCCCACGCTGCCCAAGATACGGTTGGCCTCCTGGACTGCGAGCGCACATTGCCGGCTCATGTCCAGCTTTTCATCCACCTGTACCCCCAAGGCCTTGAGCAGCAGGGCTGCTCCCCATCCCTTCAACCCCCAGCCTCTATTGAGACTGGGGGTTGCCCCGACCCAGGTGCATGAACTAGTTTAAGTGTGTCAAAGCCCAGAATCCACAACTTTTGAGTAGCGGCCGCATTTTTGGTGCTATGAAATCAGGCATTAATGGCTCAAGAAACCAATGTGACACTTCTGTACCCGGGGGAAGGGGCAGCTCTCATTTAGTTCTTTTGGTCCTGATAAACGATCCCCCCTCCCTTTTTAAACATATTAACACCTCCATCCTTAGATTTTCTCCCATTTCTGCACTCCCCAGAGCAAACCCTGCTCTCTGCCCATCCCTGGAGCAGTTGACCCACCAGCATGGTCCAAGCAGATCCAGGCTCTGCAGATCTCTCCACGCACAGGGACCATCCAGTGACCATCATGTTTAAGGAGACCACAGAACCCTCACCTAATGCTCCTGCTGGCTCCATCCCCTCTGCACAAGCTTCCGTCGGGCTGTGCAGCTGGATCGGCTCCCGCTCAGCTCTCTACCCAGTCCTCTACCAGGACATGATGGATTTTTTTTGTAGCTCATACGCACAAGCTCCTCACGCACCCATCGATCGATACGCCGTGCGGTCCCTGGGTCACCAGCCTGCGAACTGCTGAGCGAGGCAGGGAGAAAGCTCTTCATCACAAACAGCAGTCAGAGAAGGGCTTTTCTGTTCGCTCGGCCCTCGGAGCTTCTTCTCCTGACAAAGAAGCTGCCGGTGTTAATGATGCTTTTGGAGGAACAACACCAACCGGCCACGGCTTGCGCGACAAGAAGGGCTTTTTGCTGCTTTTTCATGCTAATAAGTTCACTGAAGTCTTAGAGAATCACAGAATAGTTTGGGGTGGAAGGGACCTCCAAAGCTCATCCAGTCCAACCCCCCCGCCATGGGCAGGGACATCTTCAACTACATCAGGTTGCTCAGAGCCCCGTCCAACCTGGCCTTGAATGTTCCCAGGGATGGGGCATCCACCACCTCTCTGGGCAACCTGTGCCAGGGTTTCACCACCCTCAGCGTAACAAATGTCTTATTTCTTATCGCTCCTGGAAACCGCGAGCGCGTCAGCCAGCGGGAGAGCCTCGCAGCCAGCCTCTCCGCTCCGTTTCCCTGCCAATCGCTATCACACGGAAGTTTTGTTCCTTTTTTTCCAAGCCGTAAGGGAAACGGACCTCCCCCGCTACCCGCAAAACCAACGCTTCTTAACTTCTCCTGACAGCCTCGTCGTGTGCCCCACACCATAATATTCCTGCCGTTGACCGGCGCTGCGATAGTCACATCACGTCCAACCTTCCCCTGACATTGCAAAGACAGTCAGATCCCCTCCCCGTCAAAGCAGCGCGGCGTTAACACTCCCAGCTGACGGCTCCTGCCTGCCGGGGCGGGATTCTCCTTTTTTTATTTTATCGGGAAGGGATGACCAAAGGCTCAGGCCCACAGACCGCTTTGGTAGAAAAGTGTGTTATTTCCTCAGGTGGCTTTAGAGTTCAATCTCTACCTCGTCAGCACTTTCCCCCCTCGCTGAAATTACTGTCAGGATGGAGCAGGGGTCTGTCCTTGTCTTCTCCCACTGCCCTGAAATAGCTGTCGCCTAGCAGGGGACGCAGCGCTGCTGGCAGCCACGCGCTGGATCTCTCTCCAGATCCTCACAAGCTGCAAGGTTCGGGGTATTCATGTAGTTACGGATCAAGGCCAGGAGCTGCCGGAGCATCAGACTGGATCCTGAGCATCAGACTGGATCCTGAGCATCAGACTGGATCCTGAGCTCTGGTTTTGCCTGATGTTCCCCCCGCTCCCCATGTGGATGGATGAAAAATGGGACGTGAGCCGCAATGTGCGCTGGCAGCCCAGGAGGCCAACTGTGTCCTGGGCAGCAGGTCCAGGGAGGGGATGCTCCCCCTCTGCTCCGCTCTGGTGAGACCCCCCTGGAGCACTGCGGCCAGCTCGGGGGGCCCCAGCACCAGACAGACATGGACCTGCTGGAGCGGGTCCAGAGGAGACCACCGAAATGGTCCGAGGGCTGGAACAGCTCTGCTGTGGAGAGAGGCTGAGAGAGCTGGGGGTGTTCAGCCTGGGGAAGAGAAGGCTCCGGGGAGACCTGATTGCGGCCTTTCAGTGCTTAGAGGGGGCTTGTAAGAAAGGTGGGGACAGGCTTTTTAGCAGGGCCTGTTGCGACAGGACAAGGGGGAATGGTTTTAAACGGAAAGAGGGGAGATTTAGACTGGACACAAGGAAGACATTTGTTACGCTGAGGGCGGTGAAACCCTGGCACAGGTTGCCCAGAGAGGTGGTAGATGCCCCATCCCTGGGAACATTCAAGGTCAGGTTGGATGGGGCTCTGAGCAACCTGATCTAGGTGAAGATGTCCCTGCCCATGGCAGGGGGGTTGGACTGGATGAGCTTCAAAGGTCCCTTCCAACCCAAACCTTTTGATGATTCTGAGTTTCTATGGGTAGACTAAAACGTACCCGCTGCATCCAGAGACCTCCACCAGTTCAAAAGGCAGCAGCACAACCTACATGTTGAAGTCTGAAGAGATGCAGGAGCGGTGGGGAAGTGCAGTTCGGGATGACTCTTCTCACCTGACCTGCTCTACGCATCAAACAAGATCAAAAGCTGTGTGCTTTCGAATTCATGGCATCAAACCGCTGCTTTTAGAGGACTGATTTTTGTTTTAAAAACATCAATTATACAGCAACTGTTTCCTAAACTTACAGCTTTGGCACCTCAGAGATGGCTCTGAAAAAACCAAAGTGACTTTTTCAGATGAGTCCTCTGAACATAACCGGTAAATCTCAAAATTTCAAACTTTTTGCATGCGCCCACGTCCTCAAGCGCTTACTGACTGCTCACAGCATCTCTGGATTCAAACCATATTCTTTTCTAGGAAAAAACATTTCTAATTTACCTGATTAGATAGGATGGAAAGGAACTATGGGGGGAAAAAAAAAAGCAAAGTGCCAGAAATTTCAAGCTCGTTTAAGAAACCAGGAAAAGCAGCGAAGAACCAAGACCACAAGGACGTGATGGGGACGCAGAGCTCACTCCAGACCTCTGCCGAGTGTTGAAGGCCATCGCAAGGACAAGGATGCTCAGGAGCTCCTAAGGGGGAGTGGGGGCTCGGATGTAATCTTGGCCTAACTATATCATCCGTAATCATGGCCAAACATGGTCCCAACCGTACTATCACCGCTCTACCTCCAGTGGTACCCCTTTTGTGGGATAAAGACTGGCACGAACGAGACTTTCCCAGGGCAAGTCTCTCCTACCCTCCCAGCAGACCACGGCAAGCAGGAGGTTGATCGCTCTCCTCCCTACCACTTACCATCTCCTTCTAGACCAGATGATGAGCTTCAGGGGAAAACACTAAGGAAGCCCTTCTACGAGTGTCAAAGCCTATTCCACTCAACGACGTTTTGTATTTAGTAGAGTGGAAGTCAGATTGGTTTTAAGTTTTTTAGAGTTAGATATGAGCTACACTGCCCCGAAGTTAAGAGAGCATTTCATTACTGCGTTCTCTGACAAGTTCGGGCTCTGCAGGGCATCGTGCCCTTTCCACTGGAGTTCTCCTCTTCAGTCTCCCAGACACCGGGACCCAACTACCCCAAATTACTTCTTGCCTTTGGGAAAGCACCAGTTTTTACACCAAGAAGTGCTGAGCCTCACCGAGAAGCATCCCCCTCCATGCGCACACGTCCTTCATCTTCAGAGGAAGCTTCAAGCGATTAGTGCCACGACAGAAGCTCGTTAATGAGAGTGACGCAGCGAGTCCTGATCCTGCCTACAGGTTTTTGGGACTGTTTGTATGAAGCAGAGGCGTTCCTTGAGCAGCGGGACGCCGTGGATAAGACAGCTTCGTGTGCCAACCTCCACAAACCCCAGGTCTCCTACGTCCCCGGCCGTCTGCACACCCCTGCTGAAAAATTACTGCTCTAGAAGATATTTTTGGGTCCAAAGCCAGAATGATCAATGTCTTGGAAAGACGTGAAAGAGAAGACGAAACTCTTGCCCCCAGGCTCGTAAGTCTAATTCAGTACCTCCAGCTTTTGTTTCTGGTAATAAAGTGAACAAAAAAGACGTTCCAGGAAGAAATGGAGTTGCAGTTCTCCACCCACGGCCACGCTGGAGGAGGAAAGCACACTGCAAGTTAGGGACAGAGTACAGAAATGTATAAATAACTTCTCCGAGTTGCACAACAACCACCTACTCTGTTCAGAAATTAAAAAAAAAAAAAAAAAAAAAGAAAAAAAATCTCGTACTCCCTCTTTGGCAGCAGGGTTCAACTTGCAGCTGAAAAAGGACTGGGAAAGTGAGCGTAAGTAAGTAATCCCCCGCAAGCCCGGACTTTTTCTCCTTCACGCCCTCCAGCGAACGAGGGCAGCTCCGGGGACTGAAGGAAGCGAGGCAGAGCCGGGGAGCCCAAGTGACTCGCCTGGGAGAAGATGAGATGCCACCTAGCAAGCAAGCCTGAGAAAAATGATTTTCAGTTTAAAGGCACTGAATCGCTATGTTTCATAGAATCATACAATCATCAAACGGTTTGGGTTGGAAGGGACCTTTGAAGGTCATCCAGTCCAACCCCCTGCCGTTGGCAGGGACATCTTCAACCAGATCAGGTTGCTCAGAGCCCCGTCCAACCTGACCTTGAATGTTCCCAGGGATGGGGCATCTACCACCTCTCTGGGCAATCTGTGTCAGGGTTTCACCACCCTCACCACAAAGATTGTCTTCCTTAGATCTAGTCTGAACCTACCCCCTTTTAGTTTAAAAGTTTAAACCTTCAAAGCAGCAGGATCTTTTTTCTTTGCAACCCCTGCCTGCCACACCGTACGTTGAAAGAGCTTTGAGGGTCCTTTTTGCTGCTGCATGGGGGGTGCTTAAAGGCATCTCAAACACCTTCCGCTCACTGCTGCATCGTCTCAGCCATCCCTTTTGCCGTTTAAAAGCCTGATGACAGCGCTGCACGGAAAACCGTCGTGTATTTTAGTTTTTTGGAGGGAATTTGGCAGTTGAAAAACGAGCGGCAGGACGCTGCGGATCGCTCGCCCTTCTGCAGACCGCCAGCGAGCTAGGATTGAGAGACGCTGTTTTGGACCCCCCTGCTGACACAGCTGCTCTGGAAGAGGTACGCACGGACGCAGGGGCAACACGGCACGGCAGAACCGACGGTGTCTGCTCCAAACTTCCCCTAAGTCATCTGGTGCCTTTTATTTGCTGGAGATATGAACACGAGATTTGCAACTCCGGAGTAATTTGCAATCTAAATTACAGACAGTAAGTAATTCCTGGCCCCGGTTAAACTGGGGCAACACGTATTTAGATACGCCATCGCTGCAGGCGGTTCACTTGAAATGCTTTCTGAGAAAGCTCCTGGGCCACTTGCTCCCAGCTAAGCCAGGCTCTTCTTCAGCACTTCTGGAAGCCAAACCATGGAGGAGTATTTTTGCATAGGGCTAAGCCTCCCAGCTCTCTCTGCCAGCTTGCCACCAGGAACCACAGCTCTTGCCAGCTCCTTTCTTTTCTGAAGAAATAGATATCTGGATAACCCGGAACGCCGCTTTTAAATATTAATATTACAAGCACTATGGGAACTGCAGAGACCTTGCCTAAGCCTTTGCTTCTTTGCAAAGGTCTGCTCAAGCAACAAAGGGCGGGTACAAAGGAAATTAGTCTTCCCTAATCATGGGCGAGCTGTGAGAAAAACCTTGTAAAACGCAGAAGGAACAAACCTAAGCGCTGCCATTTGTTCAAGATTTGCTTCATGCGTGGAGGTTGCCTCGCCCACGCAGGGCAGGGGAACCTGCGTCTCCCTCTGATCAAGGGAGACCATCATTTGGAGGTGCCACCTCCTCCCCACCATGACTCTCCGGAGTCGAGACCCAAGAGGGACGTCCGACGTCCTCCAGCATCGGACCGAGCACCACCTCAGGGCTCCCAAACCAGCAAGCGCACCCCCGCTGCAATACCCCGCTTCCACTGGGAATCAAAATCCCTGAGATTCGGGATGAGATTCAGCACCGGAGATCTCGGGCTTAACCGCAAGGACCAGTCCCTGGGAGGGCAGGAGGCTGCCTCCCGAGTATTTCTGCTGGCAGATGCTCCCACCGAGGTTTCCCAGCTCTTTTTGCCCCCGAGTGTGGATAAAGCAGCATATGACAACATTATGTTGTAACCCACTGCCTGATCTGACCCCGCTGCTCGCTCACACGAGACCTGTGGGATGAAACCAAGCAGCCTCCTGAAGTTCAGCCTCTCTCGGCTGCTGCACTGAATATACAAAATACGTGTCCCGGTAGGAAGACGAGAGTAGGTAGTTTCCATTTCTATCTTTTTCTCTGTTCCCATAGAAACGAAACTAAAATGGAGACGGTAAAAGAAAATTAAAGCTTCAATAAAGGAATCTACCAGGAAATGGCATGTGAGCGGGTGTCGGGAATAGCTGACGGATAAACAAGGAGAGAAAAAAGCAACCAAAAATAAGGCCATAGCAGGAAGACTAAATTCAAATATGAGGGGCGTTCCCACATTAAAGTCTTCCTTATTTGAGGATAAAACTGAATGAATAAACTATGTCAAACTGAGATGTCAGAAGATGTCAGAGATGAAATGAACCGTAACGAGATGTATCTGGTCATGAGTTCAGGGTCTCCGTGCTTTAGTGGTAAGATGGTGATGAGGGTCAGCAGGGATCCCAAGGGAATCCCGAAGCGCTGTCACGTGCCACCTTCCCTATCCCAGGTGCCAGAAATTACTGGGAAGGAATAAACAGGACAGAGACCACATCATCGGGCAAGTCCACCAAGAAGTGCTCACATCTTGCATGTTTGTGCCATTGCAGTCCTTTAAAAAAAAAAAAACAACAAAAAAACCCCTGGGAAAGGGTAGCCAGGACAGTCTGGAATGCAGAAGTCCCAAAGGAGCACAAAACACAGTCAAAGACTATTTTAGATCGGCAGAGACATCGCTGAAAATCCAGTTTCACGTTATACCTAAAAAGTAATGCAGAGGAGAGGACTAGGAAATGATTACTCATTTTTTTTTTTCAGGATGCGTTTTTATTGGTCGCTCTGGAGTTATCAGGCAGTAGGTTTAAAAGACAACTAAAGGAAATTACTTTTCATAGCACATAATTAAGCTGTGGAATGTATTCAGCAATGCAGCCAAAACCCATAAATAGGTTCAAAGGAGAATTAGACGAGTTCAAGGAGGACAAGCCCATTGGTAGCTATTAAATAGGATATTCCAAGGTTAGGAAATCCCCAGAACCAGCAAGGCACCGGGGGGGAAGGGTCACCCTGCTCTGCCCTGGACGTTTTTTCCCCTTCCCGGGGAAATCTTTGCCGCGGAGAACGGAGTTGAAGCCGCGCGAAGCTTTTCTACCCCTCCCATCGCCCCACGTCCCATTTTGCACCGATGACTTTGGCATCGTTACATCCCTCCTGGCCTAGAGGACACAGGGATAAGACACCAGCTCGCACAGAAAAAATCCCGCGGCTTCAAAGGACGGCTTCAGAAAGAGGATAGGATGGATCCGATTTCTTTCCTTCTTATCAGAGCAAGTTCGACCGCTTTCTGGCGAGTACCGATGCTCCCAATCCAAACTTCACAGCGTGAGCGTCAGCTATGCATTATCTCCTTTAAACTCAAAAAAAAAAAAAAAAAAGGAGTCTCGAGAGCTGCCAGAAAGCAGATAACACAAACAGGCAGAGATGAATCAAGTAGCTGCATGAAAGCAGCAAATTCGCCGGGCTGACCTCAAGTGTCTCAAAGTAGCTCCAGCGTTTTAGCCGGAGGCTTCTGCGATCCTGTATCTCTCCATAAGCCAGCTAATAACTTTTTTGGCTTGTTGGCTTGTTTCAGCCAAGTTGGAGAGGTCAAGGTCTTGAGGATACCAGCCTCTAAGAAGTTTTGTTTTAAAGGAAAGAGGATGGCTGAGGACAGAAGGACACAAATTGTCTCTTTGCTGAGGACCGGACAGCGGCGCGGGAGAGGTGGCAGCACCAGGCTGAGCCAGCCGAGTCGTTGGATGCCGTTGCTCGTTCAAAAAGGGTGGCAGAGAGAGATGGAGGGTGCCGAGGGATGAGATAGAGAGGGAACAAGCAGGCACAGATCCCAGAGAAGGGGATGGGACACACAGGATACCCATCCGTGCTCCCAGGTATGCAGCCAGCATCCTCTCCATGAGAACATGAGCCGGCCGTGTGCCCAGGTGGCCAAGAAGGCCAACGGCATCCTGGCCTGTATCAGAAATAGTGTGGCCAGCAGGAGCAGGGAGGTGATCGTGCCCCTGTACTGGGCACTGGTGAGGCCGCACCTCGAATCCTGTGTTCGGTTTTGGGCCCCTCACTCCAAGAAGGACATGGAGGTGCTGGAGCGTGTCCAGAGAAGGGCAACGAAGCTGGTGAAGGGTCTGGAGCACAAGTCTGATGGGGAGCGGCTGAGGGAACTGGGGGTGTTCAGCCTGGAGAAGAGGAGGCTGAGGGGAGACCTCATCGCGCTCTACAACTCCCTGAAAGGAGGTTGTAGTGAGGTGGGGGTTGGTCTCTTCTCCCAAGTAACAAGTGATGGGACAAGAGGAAACAGCCTCAAGTTGCACCAAGGGAGGTTTAGGTTGGACATGAGGAGAAATTTCTTTACTGAAAGAGTGGTCAGGCCTTGGAACAGGCTGCCCAGGGAAGTGGTGGAGTCCCCATCCCTGGAAGTATTTAAAAGCCGTATAGAAGAGGCACTTAGGGACATGGTGTAGTGGGCATGGTGTGTTGGGTTGACGGTTGGACTCGATGATCTTAGAGGTCTTTTCCAACCTTAATGATTCTGTGATTCTATGATCCCAAAAGCAACGGTGCTTTGCTTTATAAGAAATTTTTCATTTACTGAAGGCATTTCCGTTCATCATAGACCTCCGCTGAATACCCAAAAGACCCATCAGCCCAGCAGAAGAACTTTATTATCATGTATCCGTGTTTTTTTTTTTTTAAATCTCTAAGACCACATGGGTTTCCAGCCAAACCAGATCCAAACCAATGGATGCAAACCACGTCTTTCCAGCCAAACCAACTTGCAAGACACCTTACGCTGACTTCTCTTACGCCTTAGTCACTTGGAGATGCCCTGGCGCCGGGGTTTGCGGGGCAGTTTTGGGGCAGGCAGAGCTGGTTTTCCAGGGTGGCTCTCACCCAGCCTCTGAGGTGGGACCGAGGTGGGTGCTGGGTGAAGCTGCACCTCCTCAAACCAACGTAGCAGATGGTTTCCACCTTGAAGATGGATCATTTTGGATGGTGGCTTCATCTGTGCTGGCACTGTAAGAACACGCCATATGTGTCTCCCCAAATCAGGTCTAGACATTAGTACAACTTTAGTGTCAGTGTTGTACTCACAAACCCAAATTTTCAGCGCTAAGTTTATTTTAAGTTTCTAAAAATCTGACTGAAGATTACCCGAGCACTGGGACTTGCCAACACTGACTCTAATGCTTCTTAAAAAATAAATAAATCTTATTTTGCTTTTCCAATCAAAGTCTTCAGAGGAAAGATGATTAAAGTGTTATTAACAGTAATAATCTCTTTGCAATATTGGAAGTGTGAAATATTGAGTGGAATGCTTTGAACTTTAAGCCATTTGCCAAAAGCCTACGAACAAGCAACAACCTGTAGCAATTCAAGAAAAATCGGGAGTGATCAGAATTGAAGGCAGAAACTTACCCCCCACCCCCAAAATTTCTGCAAAAAGGAATTCTGCAAATCTCAAGAGCCCTCACTTCAATTCCGAGATCGTGAAAACAAACACATCAGGGGCCGTATATCAAACACCACGAAGCCGAGCTCCCAGCCAGCAAAGTCTATAAAAATATTGGCAAGCATGTTATTCCCCCCCCCCCAAAATTCCCCGTGGCTGTGCGCCCAGCTGCGCCGCTGCCCTGGCAGAGACTCGTGCAGGCAGAGCCGATGCAGAGACGGATCCTTCCCGCGGCTCAGCTCAGCTGGGTCTTTTTTTCCTGCCCGTTTTTGCACGGCTTACTCCACCACGATGCTCCGAAGCACGTGCCTTAAAGCCGGGATGTCCCTTGTTTGCAGTGGTTTGATCCCAGGGCGCAGTGATCCTGTCCTGTGCATTTTCTTAGCCCTGCAAGATCTGCTGCCCTAAAACTGAAAGTTGTTTTTTAAAAGGGGAAAAAAAAAAAACCCAAACCAAAACCTGCTTCAGGACAAACAGAAAGGGGCAAACTCCAAGATACAAAATGGGGATGCAGGAAGAAATTTGTTACGATGAGGGTGGTGAAACCCTGGCACAGGTTGCCCAAAGAGGTGGTGGATGCCCCATCCCTGGGAACATTCAAGGTCAGGTTGGACGGGGCTCTGAGCAACCTGATCTGGTTGAAGATGTCCCTGCCCACGGCAGGGGGGTTGGACTAGATGACCTTCAACTGTCCCTTCCGACCCAAACCATTCGATGATTCTATGATTAATTTAATTTTTATTTGAATTTTAAGGGTGAGAATGAGATGGGAATCGTCGTCTTTGTGGGATTGTGCACTGACGGGGGGATTTTGGTTCTTGGACATCTTTGGATCTGGAACACCACCGTGCCAAAGCGATCACCCAGGGGTGAGAGACCTGGGGAGCAGAGCACCCCAAGCGCTGTAGAGCTGCTTCCGAGCGCCTTGCTCTCGCTCGTCTAAGGTAGGCTTGGGCCAGGTCTCCAAAACCTCGCCGAGGAGTGGGAATTTGAAGTGCTGTTGCTGATTGACTGATACCCTTGAGCTGTGGGGACAGGAGGATCAGCACCCCTAAGGGAGGTGGCTGACCATATTTAGGGGGAAAAAAGCCGAGTTAGGGGCAGTGGCAGAGCTCCCGCCTGGCAGCCGGGCAGCGAGGGAGAGGAGCAGGCAGGCATTCCAGCACGGACGGTCGCAGCTGCTGAATCCCGACCCTCCTCACCACGTGTGCTAGGCTCTCTTTGCTTGAACTACTGGTTTTTTATCGCGTTGATTAAGAAAAACTTCATTTCGATGCAGCTGTAATTTCAGTTTGACCCAATCCTGAAGGACAAAGACTTAATTTACTGCTTCAAAACTAAACAAGGTGAAGCCTGGATGGAAAAAAGCCCAGGTGTGGATGGGGATAGCAAGCCCAAGTGACAGTCTTACACCGGTGACAATGTGACAGACCTTAAATGAGCAGGAAATTTATGACCGTGAGTTGCCGGCGTGCTGTAAGGTGTCACACGGAGAAGTCAGTGCCACAGCGAGAGCGGGGTCCCCAGAGACATCGGGGTCCGAAGGCAGCAGGAAAAGGACAAAAATTCCCCCAAAGCAGTAAAACTTCACACCTTCCCTTTGCTAATTCAAGCGGTATCAGAGCACAAGAGGTTAACAGCATTTTACAGATTTAACGCGGGGAAATTAAAGCAGTTCCCAGCATAGGATTGCAAGCCTGTAAATCCAAACCCTTAAATATTTAACGTGCAGCTGTGGTACACCAGGTTGGCCCCCGGTGCCAAGCTTGTCCTTTCACAAGTGTTCCCATGACAAACATCACCGGGAGGAAAAGGAGAATATTTGATAATGCCGGAGAACAAGGAATAATCCACAATAAACTAATTTTATCTCTAGCACTAAACGAGCATTGCATGGGTGTCTGGAAAAGGTTGTTTTCACAGATTTGCTAAACCTAACCGCAAGTTGGGGAAAGCAAGTCTGAAAGCACACCCTGTGCTTTTGAACTCCGAAATATTTAAGAAGCTGGAGGTCTGCGAAAGACTGACTTAGGGGAACTACAAACACCCCATCTGACATACAGAGAAAAATATGCATCCTCCCTGCCGGCTTGCCAGAGCACGATTAAACATTGGCACAGCCCAGCTGGGGTCAAGTGCCTGCCTTGCAAATACCAAGCAGGGTCTTAGGGGTGTTTTTGCTTAGGGCAAGGCAGAAAGACCTTGTCCTAACTCACGCACGAGCCTGGGCAGTCACAGACCAGGGCTGGAAACAGCAGCTGCTCGCGAGCAGGTGATTCGCCCCGTTTTGAGGCCAAAAAGCGGCCACCTGTCATGGTCCTGACATCATTTGATTTCCCATGGCGGCTGGGCTCGGGACAACGGGAGGAACCGAGGAGGAGGAGGAGGAGGAGGAGGAGGGACGGTGACTTGGGATGACTCACGCCAAGCAGGGCTGCAGAAAGCCCGGGGATGAAAACAAGCCATCCTTGTTTCCAGGACGTCAACTCAATTTAACCGTTGCAGTTGCTGCATCCTGTAAACGCAGAGTTCGACCCTAAAAATCCCTGCGATGGTTGGAGCAATTAGAGCCTGTAAGACAAGACGACCTTTCTGAACAACGCAGGGAGATTACCAGCCAGAGCCTGCTCCCACCTAAATATCAGATAACCTCTCGGTCCCACTCTGATAGGAAGAAAACATTAGGAAGCAGCACTCCCCCTCTTCCCGACAGTGATGCGGTGATATTTATAGGACGAGGAGATAACGCTGTAAAACATGAAGTGCTCATTGCTTCAAAGCACCAAGACGGTAGCTCGAGACAGCAAATCTCATTTAGCAAAAGAAACGCTCCCCCCCCCTCCCCAAGCAGAGCAGCAGGGAGAAGCTCGCCGCACGCAGGCTGACCCAGCGCAAAATCCCTCCGTCCTTTTGCCGGTACGCAGGAGCAAATTTACAACCACGCACCGGATCCGGGCGACAGCCGGAGTTTTTGCTCGTCACCCCCCATCTGCCCAAGCCGCTTCCCTAACTCCCCCCACCCCGCACCCTATTTCGCTACCAGAACAAGCGGTAGAAAACAAAAAGCCTCGATCGTTTCTCCAAACACGGACAAAAAGCGGAGGTAAAACGGAGGGGAAACGCCTGCTGCCCGCACTGAAACCTGGCCGTATGTTCCGCTGTTATAAATCACGCCGGTAGCATGCCTCGTGCCTGGGCACAGAATCCAAGCGCTCGGCACAGTTGGTGTGAAATCTGTCATTCGGGCTGCCAGGATGATTTAAAAGTGAGTTAGAAAAGCAGGTTGTCCCCCATCTCCCCCTTCCCCCAAACCTTCTCCCCATCTAGGAGAAATATGGGTCCGCACCTTCCCAGCGGAGCCCTGAGCATCCAGCCGTCATTCCTCACATTGCCCCTTCCCCTGCCCTCCTCCGGGACCACGCCTGCTCCCAAGGGGATGCAAATGCCTTGCATTTCAAGAGTTAAGTGTAAAATTCTCCCGGTGGTTGCAGACACTTCGTGACCACTTGAAGGAGATGATACCCTGAGATCAGCTTCTCCTCCGTGCCGTCATTATGCCAGATAGAATTAATGCAGCAGCAGAAGGGCACCCCAAAACCAAGACCCAGACAGCGAGAAGAAAGCCACCTCTGATGGTCACCGAGACACAGGCGTGGAGAGAAACACAGCAAAACCAACATGCTCCTGTGAACCTCATGAGGTTCAACCAGGCCAAGGGCAATGTCCTGCACCTGGGTCAGGGCGACCCCCAGTCTCAATAGAGGCTGAGGGTTGAAGGGATGGGGAGCAGCCCTGCTGCTCAAGGCCTTGGGGGTACTGGTGGATGAAAAGCTGGACATGGGCCGGCAATGTGCGCTCGCAGTCCAGGAGGCCAACCGTATCCTGGGCAGCGTGGGCAGCAGGTCGAGGGAGGGGATTCTGCCCCTCTGCTCTGCTCTGGTGAGACCCCCCTGGAGCACTGCGTCCAACTCTGGAACACTCAGCACCAGACAGACATGGACCTGTTGGAGCAGGTCCAGAGGAGGCCATGAAAATGATGAGGGGGATGGAACGCCTCTCTTAGGAAGAAAGGCTGAGAGAGTTGGGGTTGTTCAGCCTGGAGAAGAGAAGGCTTCGGGGAGATCTTATTGCGGCCTTTCAGTACTTAAAGGGGGCTTATAAGAAAGATGGGGACAGAGTTTTTAGCAGGGCCTGTTGCGACAGGACAAGGGGGAATGGTTTTCAACTAAAAGAGGGGAGATTTAGACTAGATACGAGGAAGAAATTTTTTCCAGTGAGGGTAGTGAAACCCTGGCACAGGTTGCCCAGAGAGGTGGTAGATGCCCCATCCCTGGGAACATTCAAGGTCAGGTTGGACGGGGCTCTGAGCAACCTGATCTAGTGAAAGGTGTCCTTGTCCATGGCAGGGGGGTTGGACTAGATGACCTTTAAAGGTCCCTTCCACCCCAAGCTATTCTGTGATTCTCTGATTCTCTGCCGCTGGTAAATCAGCAGTTTGAGCATCCAGTGCATCGTGCTTTGAGAGCCACCGATGGATCCATCCTCCACGAACGCACGTTGCACGTTGAGCCAATTTCCCCCAGGATGCTGCAGAAACCACCCCTCTAAATATCAGCTGTGGAGCTCAAAGGGTTCATACGGGCACTAACGACAGCTTCTTCCAAAGTTTTAAAGGCTGTTCACGTACGCCTAGTCCAGGACTAGACCTGTTCATAACCTAAGAACAAGGTGCCATGGATGCACACGGGAGGGAAGACAAAGGTATCAGGAAGAATCAATGAAACCAACCGTTCCTGCTCAATCTGGAAATCCAATTTCTTATTTCTGATACGATAAAAGCATACAAGAAAAGCAGTCCAACTTAGAACGTGATTAACCCGTTTGGATGAAAGATGGTACTAAAGAGTCCTGGATTCCTACCTCCAGCGTGAGCACCTTCTCGTGCCGTACCGTGAAGCCCCTGCGTGAGGAAATAACTGAGCATAGCACTGGGAAACTATTTTATTACTTATACAACAAGCTGAAAAGCAAGACTACCCTTCTGCACCATGTTTTCCAAGCTTCTCCCTTTGCTATCAGCCCCACGTGCAATCACTACGCTTTTATATAACATAAACTACCCCAAAAAAAGTGCTGGAGCAAAGCAGACCAGCCGTTTTCAGAGTCTTTCCACAAGTGCTCTTGGATGAGATGACGGAGTCCGTTTTTACGAAGCGTACGCAGCAAAACCTGTGAGCAAAATTGTATTCTGCTTTCTCTCTCTTAGGGGAAAAAAAAACAGCTGACCTTAAGGATAAACGACTGCAAGACAGGCCTAAATAACCTTGAAACTTAAAAAAATAGAATGCCAGAAATAAAAGTGCGTGTGGGGCTTTGCTGGTCCTAAATCTTGGATACTTAACTTTGAGGAATAAATCAGGGCTGTCAATAAATAACGTTTCACCTAAAATTGCTGCTTTTATACACGAATCGCATTAAATCAACGTGACGAAATGAAACGCTTTCACGTGTCGCCAGTCCTTGGAACAAACTTTGTAAAAGGAAACCTGCCCGAAGAGCAGAACCCCGTCCCAAACCGAATAACCCACCGCCAGAGAGTGACTTGGCAGCTGCGAGAGCATTTGCTGCTCCCGGAGACTCCTCTGGCAGAAGCAGCGGATTCCTGAGGCTCACACCCTTCGGGCAGGCAAACGCGACAACTATAGGATAGTCCTCAAAACTTGGCCCGGATGGTCAGCTAGGACGAAGAAGGCTGCTCCCTGCTATAAATCTCAGATACTTATATTACAGGAGCTTCCCAGAGGTCCTTATATCCGAGAGAAAAGGAAACCTCTGCGTCCCGACTGGAGTGAGGCCGTGCAAAAAAGAAGGAAGAAATTTAAGACAAGAATGCAGCAAGTTTTCTGCAACTAGGGAAAATCGTGGGCATCTTCCAAAAAAAACCCCAAATAAAATCCCCAAAGGAGCAAGAACACCTCCCCCACCCCTCTGAAGGCCTCCGTCCTTATTCCACGCAGGAGACAGAAAGCTTGCAGCACAGGAGTTACAACCCAACGTCATGTTTCCCTGTTTTTATAATATTTTAGGCTGGAGTGGACCTCTGGAGGTCACCTGGGCCACCTTCCCTTCCTACCCCAAGAGCAGGTAACTTTAAAGTTATCCTACTCAGGGCCTTTTTCAGTCAAATTCTGAAATCTCCAGGGATGGACATCTCACAGCCTTTCTAGGTGACCGCTAAAGACCTTGCAAATGACCAAACTGAGAGCCCTCCATGCGGCAGCTTTGCACCGCCTCTCACCCTTCCCCTGTACGCCATCCATGGAAGAACCTGGTTCTGTCTTCATTATCACCCCATTAGGTAGGTGACGATGACAGTTGGATCCATCTCAGCCTCCTCTCCAGGCTGAAGAAGCCCAGCTCTCGTTAAATGCTCACATTAACGCAATGCCCTCTAAGAGGACGCAGCAGACCCATCTGGTCCTCAGCGAGGAAGAGGCTCTCCCCCACACCAATTATTCAACGGTTGAGACGACATTCCTGGAATGATCAGGCACCATCAGGAATGATGCAGCACCATCTGTTCAGCTACGCTGGGCTGTCTGGTGCAGGGGTAAAGCTTCGCTTCTGCATGACAGCACTTTCCAGAGCCTGGTCTGATGCTCCTTGCAGAAGCCGGGAGATCTCAAAAGATCTCATTGCTTTTCCGTTCCAAGCGCCGCAGGTACCTTTCCGTGCTGTATTTGTTAAGAACCAGCAGTACCGCATAGACCTCTGCTATCCAAAGACGTCCGTATGTAGTTACGTTGTCCCAGCCCACTCCAGCAGAGAGAAAAGGAAGAAAAAACCAGCAGCGACATCACTTCACAGTGCCTTGGAAAGCACCCAGGTTGCACAACCCGTGGTGCGGCGCAGGAAGCCTGACCAAACAGGAGAACAGCTCCGGCGTGCTTCATGCTCTTGGTTTCATGCCTTAGCCTTCTTTCCCATTTCACTGAGCGCTTTGTGGGCAAGAATCCCATTTTGAGGATTAGAGCTGTCCTCTGCTGTTTCCAGCCCAGTCAAATTTGGCTTTTCCCCCCCGCCCTCACTTCTCCAGTGCTTAAGATGGTATCTGGCTGGCCAACTGGAGAAGAGTTGAGAAGACTTGCCATGGGCACAGCCGCCAAGGACTGCATGAATTTGGATGAGCCCACCTTAGTTATCACAGGGAATCATAGAATGGTTTGGGTTGGAAGGGACTTCGAAGATCATCTTGTCCAACCCCCTGCCATGGGCAGGGACACCTTCCACTAGATCAGGTTGCTCAAAGCCCCATCCAACCTGGCCTTGAACACTTCCAGGGAGGGGGCATCCACAACTTCTCCGGCCAACTTCTTCCAGTGCCTCACCACCCTCACAGTAAAGAATTTCTTCCTAATATCCAACCTAAGTCTACCCTCTTTCCTTTTAAAATTCTTACCCCTCGTCCTATCACTGCACTCCCTGATAAAGAGTCCCTCCCCATCTTTCCTGTAGGCTCCCTTTGAGTACTGGAAGGCCGCTATAAGGTCTCCTTGGAGCCTTCTGTTCTCCAGGCTGAACAACCCCAACTCTCTCAGCCTTTCCTCATAGCAGAGCTGTTCCAGCCCTTGGACCATTTCCAGGGGCTCCTCTGGCCCCGCTCCAGCAGGTCCATGTCTGTCTGGTGCTGGGGACCCCAGAGCTGGACTCAGTGCTCCAGGGGGGTCTCACCAGAGCAGAGCAGAGGGGGAGCATCCCCTCCCTCGACCTGCTGCCCACACTGCCCAGGATACGGTTGGCCTCCTGGACTGCGAGCGCACATTGCCGGCTCATGTCCAGCTTTTCATCCACCAGTACCCCCAAGGCCTTGAGCAGCAGGGCTGCTCTCAATCTACTCATTGCCCAGCCTGTATCCAGGAAGGAGAGGAACAGCTCCTACAGGGACAAGCAAGAGGACCCTTCCATGTATCCCCCTGTCCTGTCTCCACAGAGTTGGGATATCTTCTTCTTGTCAAACATCAGGTCTCCAGGCGTGCAGAGGAAATATCGAAACCTTCCCCTCTAAGAGATGCTCTGCAGCTTCTGGAGCAAGGCAGGAGGAGAGGTTAATGTGTTTCGGTTCTGACTACCTTAAAACTCACGCATCCATGAAGTCTCAAGACCCAAGAAGGTGGCCGCAGAAGGAGGTGTTTCGTAAGAGCTGTGCCCTCAATCCCAGCTATTTATGCCATTTATGGAGGTTTTGTGTTCATCCTATTCAAAAGCGTTGCCTGATTCGACAGAGCACATAAAACATTTAGTGTTTGACAGCTCTAAGGATCAAAATTCTTCAGAGGACTCACTGCATTATTTCCAATCGGGGAAAAGTACAGAAACCTGCCATTAAATCCTGCTCTCCGGGGTCTGAAGGTGGGCTGGGCATTACCATAACTACATGCCTATTTGTCAACAGCCACATACTGGTTTCAAAATGATATATTGCTAGCGGCTTGCTTTTGTTCCTCCTCCTCCTCCCCCAAATTCTAGAAGAGCTACAGCCGTGCACAGAAATAAGAGAGTGCCGTTTGCTAATTCGGTACTAAAACAAAAGGCAAAAAAATACAGAAGCCTCAAACCTCCCAGCTTTTTCATTCAACTTGAGCTATTCAAGGCTTTCAGCACACTGCCAGCTCTGCCTGCTGCTGGGCACCCTCAGAGAAAAGCACTCCCCATAGGCGACCGAGCAAAACCCATGCCTACATCACCGCAGCCCCGAAAATTAGCTCTGCGGCTACCGCGCGTGGAGCGGCAGCGTTCCCTCCCTTGCTATCGCATCTCCCGTGGTAACTCATGCTCCCGCTGTCCCGGCTGCGCAAGAACTGCTCTTGGTTTTCTTTTTATAAGATGGAGGAAATCTCTGTTTTCTTCCGAGCAGCACTTGGTGAATTGCGTCGACCCTCAATGTGAAAAAAAACCAAACCCCACTACGAAGTCTTGACCCCACGCTACAGCATTAAAGGCAAACTCTTCTGTAACGGAAAACCTGGGGGTTTGATCCTATTGTAGCACTCAAGGGCTAAAAAAACGACGTCATGCTGCCTCTACAATGATAATCATCATCTTTGGTGGGCCCCGATTCGTTACAGTGAGGTCACAGATAAGGAGGGCCCTGTGGCAGGACACGTTATCATGTAAGCTATTAATGATAACGACGTTTAATTACCTTAATCCATTTAATAACACATTTTACTAAAATTAGCCAGATAAATTGCTCCGATAGTACTGTTTGAGCTGAATTACGCTCAGATTCCTGGTATTTAACCTACTTCTCTGGGTATCTGGATACAGAGCATAGCTGTTCGGGGTGGGAACGCGGAGGAATGCTTCTTCTGCAGCATCTGTAGATCGGCGAAGAGCTCTTCTAATCTCCTGCAAACTGTTCCAAACATTCCCTGGTCACTAACAACTGGTTTTGTTCTTCGGAAAGACAAAACGAGAAGACTAAGCCCATGCCAAGTTTCATTTGCTCGGGACTAGGAGCTAAACAAGCGTTGATGAAGTGCCACACAACAACAGTTCCTGCTTTTGTTTATACAGCACATACTGGCCAGTCCGCTGTAATAGATGGAGTGTCTGCGCTCGGTTTCCAGCGGGAACAGATTGGTCTGGAAAACACTCCAGCACTGGGTTTTCATTCGCCAGCAAAGGATCTTGAAGCACATGGCGTGGAGGGTAGCCAGCTCCCCCAGACAGACGACTTGGGCGGCTGCCAGAGCATCTCTCAACACCCCATCGCTGGTATTCTGGTTTTTCCCAGGTCATTCCCCAAACGCTATTCTGCACCTCGTTGGGGTCACGTCAGGGTTTTACCTAGGTTGCGTCCAAAGAGACGCACGCGGAGGTCTGCGGCAAGATAAAAACCATCGATCCACTTTTCCTTTGCTGTTGCACAGATGGGGAGCGACAAAAAACAAGCCAGAAAACCTAGCTGAACTCTTTGCAGCTTCATGAAATTTCCATATCTTATTAGGCTAAGCCTAGGTCCTCGCAGCAAGGACTCTGCCGTGCAGGACACCCGGGTTTCATCACCTGGAAGCTGGACCAAAGAGGGCATTAAGCGCTTAAACAGATCGTGCATGATTGCGAGTCTATTTTCTTGGCCATAAGGCAGAGAATTGAGGATGTTAAGCGAGGAAGCAACCCAGAAGATGATCAGCGTGACAAGATCTGGCTGAACACCCGCCCTTGGTCACTGTGAGAAGAGCCAGAGCTGCCAAAGCCCCGGATGTTTTCCGCCTCCGGAGCTATTCGCAGGCAGGCACCGCTCCCGGCTTGAACTCAGCCCATGCCCAGCAGGCAGGCAGTCCAAAGAGCTGAAACACGGTGTCCTACCGCCTGTTCCCAGCATCTTGTACTGACTTGTAAGGCTTCCCCCACAATTTATGCATGCTCTTCGCCATCACGTCAAAACCAGAGTCTTCCAGTTCACGTTTAACTCTTTAGGAATCATACGGCGGAGTACGTAAACGGGAATACAGCTACATTTCAGAAGGATCTTTCTAGCGAAGCAACGCTGAACTTTAACACTCAAAGTTACGGGGTTTTCCCTCAGACTCCTCCTTTGGAAATAAGTCCCATATCCCCGTCGCACCCTTCCCTGCAGCATCTTTTTCAGACAGCCTGTGGAAAGGCAGCCTAGCTCTGACACAGGTCTTGCTGTGACAGCACACTTCCCTGCTCCGCTTCCCCCGTACCCCGTGGTTACTTTGCTGAATTTTTCAGCTAGTACCATCGTTTTATTGTGCATTTGTCCTAGCCCTACAACAGCAGGCACAAATCTGCAGCCAGGTGGTCAAGTTCATAGAATCATCGAATAGTTTGGGTTGGAAGGGACCTTTAAAGGTCATCCAGTCCAACCCCCCTGCCTTGGGCAGGGACATCTTCACTTAGATCAGGTTGCTCAGAGCCCCGTCCAACCTGACCTTGAATGTTCCCAGGGATGGGGCATCCACCACCTCTCTGGGCAACCTGTGCCAGTGCTTCACCATCCTCATTGGAAAAAATTTCTTCCTCCTATCTAGTCTAAATCTCCCCTCTTTCAGTTTAAAACGATTCTCCCTTGTCCTGTTGCAACAGGCCCTGCTAAAAAGTTTGTCCCCGTCTTTCCTATAAGCCCCCTTTAAGTACTGAAAGGCCGCAATAAGGTCTCCCCTCTTCTCTTCTCCAGGCTGAACACCCCCAACTCTCTCAGCCTTTCTTCATAGGAGAGGTGCTCCATCCCCTCATCATTTTTGTGGCCAAATAACCCCATCCCTGCATCTATCCTGAAAAAAAGATGGAATCAGCTGGCAGAGTTGCTATGCAATGTAGTGACACTTATTCCTACAGAAGTTACCAGGACTACCATCACATCATCAAAACTCATGAGCTGTATAGAAAGCGCTCCCAAGTCCCCCAGCACCCAAAAGCACGAGTGGAATTACGTGAGTGCAGAAGAGAGTAAGGTGTCCACTGCCTACCAGGAGGCTGAACTGACACAAGTGCAAAACAGATTTTACACATTTTTCTTGGAGAATTCCAACGTGGGGGGGGAAAAACAGGTGACATGAAGACATGCAAGGAAAGCGGTAATGGTAGCTGTTTTACTTTAACTGTATTACAAAAATAACTATATCCAACCACCCTGATTGCCATAGAACAAAAACGCAGAAGATGGAGAATGAAGTGGTTTATTCAAATGCTGAAAAAAAAAAATATCTGTTGCATAGGAATGCAAACTGATACAAATCAAGTCTTTCCCACTTATAGGAAGAGCCATTTCTCCCTGGCAGAATGAGAATGGAAAAATACTTTCATATTTCACAAGGAAACATTTTTCATGATAACAGCCAAGCATTTCAACAGGGGCCCCGCCAGCCTGTAGAATCTGTGCTTGGAGGTTTTCAAGCAACCAACTGTACAAAGCCCTGTACAGCCCAGATGAATTCAACACTGACCCTGCTTTGAGCAGAGGTTCAGACTGTCCAACCTGAACAATTTTGAGTCCACAACACCCAGACAGGCTTTGTAAGGGGAAACGAGCCACCACTGAGGATGACAGGGGAGCACAGCAGCAGCAGATGATGCTCAAGAAGGAAGGGTTGAGTGTAAGGAACTGTAGAATCATAGAAGGGTGTGGGTTGGAAGGGACCTTCAAAGATCATCTAGTCCAGCCCCCCTGCCACGGGCAGGGACATCTTCAACTAGATCAGGTTGCTCAAAGCCCCGTCCAACCTGACCTTGAACACTTCCAGGGATGGGGCATCCACAGCTTCTCTGGGCAACCTGGTCCAGGCAGAAAGGATGATCTGCCCGGGGAAGGAGCCTCTGAACCGCAGCGTTGAGGGCTGCGGCACGCTAGCAAGAGTTGTGGTAACCAGTGTTTCCAGAGCAATTTCTGAAGCCTCTGGATCATGGGAGCTCTCATACCCTGGTAAACTTCCAGGTCTCTCAATGTTGTTTAATCCCTAATCTTCTGCAGCTTCATTATGCAACCACATGCAAAACACTTCCTTTTTGTCTCCGTTTCCCTCTGCTTTTTGTGGTTTAGCCATTCCAGAAAAAGGCAGGAAGCGTACCGGAGACCTGACCCGGCTCATGCCCTGGTGTCTGCCAGCTACGTGGCCGAGGAAAGCCCATTCACCTCTGCGTCAAGCCCAGGCATGAAATATACCCTCCCTAATTAATTCAAAATGCCCATGGACCTACACTTAAGACACCTGTACATCGTCAGGGAGTGTACATAGTTTATTGTAATAAAGTGCTGAATTCTTTCTACTTATGTCAGGTGGCAGCAAGTGTCTGAAATACTTAGAAACAGAGAAAGTCTGGGTGTGCTCGTGACCCCGTTTTATCCACAGCCGTTTCTTCTTTGCAACGGGGATGCAAAGCAACATGCTTAGAAGCAGCCAGAGAAAGCCGAAGTCCACAACAAGTGGTTTTGCCATGGTTTCTTGCCAGGAAAGGCAACACAAATCTCGCCTTCGGAAAAAAAAATGCATCTCACGAGGTACAACAACTAACTGCAGAGCAGCATTTCTATGGAGATGCAGCTAAGGTAGCAGTCATCAGGTACTTGAGAAGAAACAAGTCCCGGAGTAGTAGCAAGCCTTTCAAGTTGTCCTTTGGGGTTTTTTAGGCTATACATCCCACAAGCTGCACGTCCTGGTTGGGCATCGCGTGTGTAAGAGGACAGATGTAGAACAGTAACTTCTGGAGAAGATGACAGCAGAGTACAGACATAAGTGAAGGTTGGCTAAACGTGATCATTTATTCCTGTGATCCTGAGGCTGGAACCAGAGGTGGGGAAGAAGCAGCTACAGGGACAATGTATAGAGTCCTTGGTGCAACTGGGAGGAACCAGTTCCTGTTCTTCACTTCTCCCAATTAGTGGGACAACGTCCATTAGCACGGCACTAACTACTTCAGAATAGACCTATTAAGGGATGTCAACATGTCTTAAGGCAGTACAACGCCTCTTCCCATTCCCACGTAGCTTTTCTGACACAGTTAATTGTGTTTGACACTGCTTTCTACAGTCCTAGAGGTTCTCAAGATACTTTGGTCCACCTACACAAAGCCAAATCTGCCCCCAGACACTTCAGCAGTCAATATACCCAAATAGAAAGAGACCACCCCATCGCTGGGGTTCCTCCAGCTTTGCCACGTCACTTAAGGCACGTCAACCCTGACAGGACCTATTCTGCCTTGTCTAAATAGAGTAAGTCCACGAGGTCTGTACAGCACCAAGCACGGCAGAGGTCCAGGGTCAGGCTGTGCACCCCGGGTGCTGTCAAGCAGGAGATGTTGCAGCCAAATTTAGATCTAGCACAGGAGGCAGCAAGCAGAGGAGGGGGACAGGTATATCTCGCGTCCCTTGGTTCCCTGCCATCGTTCCTCACGGGTCCTCTAACGAAGCCACAACACCGCCTGTCGCAGCGACGTGCCCAGTACCAGACCGAAGTCTATCTCATTATTGCAGACACTGCAGGAGGAGAAACTGGGTTAACCGGATCTCAGAGGAAAACAGCTAGCAGCTGCCAGTGAAATGAATATTTTTAAAAAAGGGATCTCGCATGCCACAACCGAAAACTTAAAACTTATCTCTCAGCCTGACCTTTTGGATAGCTTAGGCCTTCAGACTTCCCTGAACTAGTTTTAACTTCAAAATAGAAACACTAGCGCTTAAAGGGCTTTTCTTAGGAAAGTATTTCTTCCCTTTTAGAATTTGCTAATGGAAAGCTTGGAAAAAAACCTGACCTCCATCCAAAAAATTGGAGCCTAGTTTCTGGCTCAGATATTCTCGTCTCAATATGTGGATCTGGTTGTCCATCCGATCAGCAGAGCAGAGAGCCATGGACATCGGACAACCACAGGTGTCTGCATGCTGGCAAGCAGTGAACCCCGATTTGAAGTGCGAGGCACAGAAAGTCGTGAAAAAATAGCCCACAGAAGAGAAATCACTTCTCCAGGTGCCCAACTGCAGCAGCAGTTTACCACGTAATGCAAGTCCAGTTTGTTCCCTTGATTATTCACCGCTCGCCTTCCGTCCTCCCAGAATTAAAAGAATAGCAGATCAACTTTCCCTGTATCTGCCAGAATCGGAGGTCAACGCGATCTGCTAATGGACCCCACAGTGCCATTAAATCTCTATTACTCGTTTTCTACCAGCCAATACCTTGGTTTTTTCCCCAAATACCATGTTGCCAGGACAGTTACCTGGATCTTTCTCTTTTAATACAGTGGCACAATATCAGCTTATAGACCTTCTGCTTTCCTCAATTTCCAAGACTCACTGAAAAACCATGGTCTGAAGAGCTATTCCTACAGTTACCTGGTCCCACAAAAGGTTGGACCAGATCATCTTTTGAGGTCCCTTCCAACCTGGCTTATTCTATGATTCTATTTGCCATAAATTATCCGATTTTTTTTTTAAATGCATCTAAACTTCGCCTTCTGTTTCTGTTTTCCAAACACCACTAGGTTAAATTACATAAGAAGGAGGCTGAGCTCTTCTGCATTTTCTCCATTACCAACAAGTATATCCCTTGCATCAAATAATAGGCCCGTACGGCGGTTAAGAACAAGTTTTGTACGCGTTGGCTAGCCACAAAGCTAACTTCTCAGCACCGATGTCTCCCTCTGCCATTTCGATCTCTTGAGTCAGTATCTAATTGATAATTCCGCCCTATCATTTCTCCCTTCTTCCTGATCACTGCATTCACCACCATAATTAACGTGGCTATTTTCCTTCTACATGGGACTGTTTTTAATTGTTGCAGCCTTCTCTTTTAAAGCTTTAAAAACATTTTTCTCTTCGAACTGTCGCAGTCACCCGACTGAAACCAAAGCTGCTGCCAGCTGGGCTTGTTCACCACATACCTGAGCAGCTCTTGATCACCTGCACCCGAGCAACTACTCGTTAACTGATCGGTTCCTGCCTCATTATCCATCCAGAGGAAGTCTTACAGGATTCCCAGGGACTAACAGGGTAATTTAGCTATAATTTAGATATTCTAAGGATAGCGAGATGCCTTCAGCACGTCCTCGGGGATGTGGCAAGAGAGGCTCTTTACCTGCGTGCCGCGGATGGAATAGGCGTCTTCCGCGGCACCGAATCTCACGGAAGGCAGCAGTCTAGCAGACAAGCAAATGCTCTGTTAGGACACTTGCCCATCTGTAGATGCCAACCACCGCAGTCAGATGAACCAACCCCCTTTGCAACATGTGCTACGAGTCGTCTTAAATTTGCTATTGCAATTAAAGCAGCAATCACTACCCCCAGGGGAACGACGGAGGCGATTAAACTCATTTAGCAAAGCCAGCTACTAAAGAAAGTTGCACCCAGCTCCTGAAAGCGGTTTGGTTTATTTTTGTTTGTTTATTTGTTTTTAAAGGAGGGGGCTGGGGGATACCCTTCCTCCCCCAACAAACTCTGCTCCCTGCCGCTTGCTGTCTCCCATGCTTAGCTCAGCAGGCAGCTCCTACTCTCACCACCCCTTAACTCCCACTGGGGAATAGGGGCGGAGGCAGCATTTTTCTGGCTCCCCAGCCTCACCCATGGGGCTAATTAATATTCCTTAAGCACCACACCCCTAATTACAATAGACTAAGTGAGCACAAAAGTGCTTTGGTCTCAAAAGTTTGACTTGTATTTTTCCTGTGAATTTACATTCCGCAGAATACCCATTAAGTCCATGTTTTTAATTACGGCATCAAAACCTCTTGATTAGAGTACAAAAAACCATCGACTCTGAAATCAGAGCACAAAAAACCTCATTCCTCTAGTCCTGCAGCGGAGCAGTTCACCAAGAAAACATTTCTATCCGAAGCAAAGGATGCCACGTCCCAGACAGTGACACACACTCAGCCCCACAGTGAAAGAGCTTGAACATGAGATGAAAGCTGGCCTTATTAGAATAAATTAGGATAGAGCAGATTGAGCAATGCTCGGGAGGACCCGGGGCAGCTCTCGACGCTACAGGCTGCAATATAATCGCTGGCCGGAGCTGTATAGCCCTTTTCAGAAGATGACGTGTGATGGGCTTGCGCGGTGCAATGCCTCCAGGACCGTCCCGTGCGCCCCGCGCTCGCACAGACCGTGGCCCTTGACCGCATCCGCCGTCTACGCAGGGCATGGGACGGGAACAGAGCCGGCAGTGTTTCTCCAAGCCCTTTTGAGCGCTTCCATGCAGTCACAGTAAGTGAGGATGGAAAAGAGCAATAAAGGGCAAGGCTGTCCCCTGCCAGGGAACGCTTGCTCTCAGCTGTCCTTAACCACTTCTTAAGTTCACCTTCGCCGTCGGTTGTTGTTGTCTATAGGAGTTGGCTACGTGAGCGCAAGCATTTCATGGGGAGCCAGGCGTACAAAGGAGTATTTGACATCCTGTTACTTCACTTTAAGCACAAAAATGCAAACTGCGAACCTAATCAAAATACTGAAAAAACCCACGGAAACCAGATAATCGGCAACAGCAGGCAACTTTTGCTCTGCGAGAGTTTAAGCGCGGCAGTGAAGCTCAGTCCAGAAGCCCATCAGCCTCCGCTGTCAAAACTGCTGACAGATCTCCATCTGCCCAGGAAAAGAGGCTCTGGATGTCCCCTCCCTCCATCGTCCCCGCTCTCCCCAAGGCTTCGCAGCTCGGTTGTTGACAGCTTCAAAGAGGGAAGCCCGTGAATTACAGCCTGCTCTGGCTACAAGCAGCGTGGCACCAGGTAGCCTTCGGGGCAGCACAAAACCAAAAGGAAACGAGTTTCAATGGGATGTTTTATTATCTAAGTTTTCGCATCCAGAAGCGTGACTGAGCCCAGCGAAGCGAAAGAAAGTCACATTCACGAAACGCGTTCGTTTCAAACCTGCTATTAGAGCCATCGGCAACGTAAGGCTGTTGTATCTACAAGCCTGATGCCCACCTCCTTCCATAGAGACGTCCCGTCATCCCCTCATCAGCCATCTCACAGCATCCCTCCGGGCTGCTCAGGAGACGAGTCTTCAGGGCGACCTTCTTCTTCCCTTCGGTTGACGACGCATCCACCTGAAGGGTCTAATTTGGGGTGCTTTGCAGACAGGCTGTGACAGCAAGTCGCTGCATGCCTCCCCGAGGAGAGCGAGTGGGCAGGCTATCTCCAGAGGGCCTGGCAGAGAGCCCTCCCCTCCGAAGCCGTGTGGGTGATGGCACTGCCCTCCCAATCCAGCCTCCCCCGGGGTTTTGCAACAGAAAGAACCACAGAGAAGCTGTTTGCTGGAGCCAGACGGCTCTTTCAGAAGAGCTTAATTAGTTGGGCTCCTAAATACGTGACGCTTAGACGGGAAACAAGGGGTTGCTTTTTTTCTTTTTTTTTGTTCGGGTTTTTCTTTTTTTTTTCTTTTCTTTTTTTTTTTTTTTTGCAGAAGGTTTGCAATCTACCCACTTCAGAGCCCATTCACAGGACGTCTGCTACAAGAACCTGAACAGAGCAATTATAAACAGGAGGAGACCGCCCAGCAGCCGCACGAGTTATTTCCCATACACTTACAGAGCCCTAATCCTGACGCTTTAAGACAACAGGACCTGCCTCGGATCCGCCTTATTTCAGAAAAAGAAGGAAATTAAAAAAAAAAAAAACAAAAACGGGAAGCCTGACCTCGCCGTGTATTAGTTTCGAACTCGCAGCTGCAGCAGATGGCTTGCAAAGGGGATGAAGAATAGTCCCCGACTATAAAAGGAAGAGAAAAAGAGCCCTGACATGGGAAGAGGTCCTTCTGCCAAGCCAGAAGCTTAACTCCGGACAAGGCAAAACCCCATTTTGCCCAAGCAGAAGCAGTTTGGAGAAGACTTAGACAGCCTCAGAGCCATGGTGTAATCAACACAAGATCTGGGCTTTAAATCCTACATATTTAATATCTCCGGCAAGTAGTCAAGAAATGACACTGTATAATCCATTTTTAATGCTCCGTACTTTTCTCCCCGATGTCACCTTCCGCCTAAAAAATTTCCCGAGTAACAATTTATCCTGAGTAGTTTAATATTAAAGTAAAATTACAACAGAGGAGGGATTCTGAGTGTAATGATTCTCCCAGCCAGAAGTGCCCATTTCATAAATGAGTTATTTTCTTCCGACTGCTTTAGGACTGCTGAAAGAGGCTCTTTTATTCTTTCAAGCCAGAGGCATGCCGGAGCGCCGATACTTGCCTGCGTTAGACACCGCGGCCTGGCAGCTGCTCTTTAAAAGCCACCGCTTTTTTCTCCCCTTCCTGCTCAACAACATCCCTCCACCCAACCCCATTGGGCTGAACGATGACCACCAACCTGCTGTCATTCAAACCAACCTCCTCTTCCTCCCAAATTCAATCCATTTTAATCATTATTTTAGCGGGGTCTGTTGCGACAGGACAAGGGGGAATGGTTTTAAACTAAAAGAGGGGAGATTCAAACTAGATCTGAGGAAGAAATTTTTTACAATGAGGGTGGTGAAACCCTGGCACAGGTTGCCCAGAGAGGTGGTAGATGCCATCCCTGGGAACATTCAAGGTCAGGTTGGACTCTGAGCAACCTGATCTGGTTGAAGATGTCCCTGTCCATGGCAGGGGGTTGGACTAGATGACCTTTAAAGATCCCTTCCAACCCAAACCCTTCTGTGATTATCCACGCACCACGATCCCATAAGCTAACTCCGTACAGAGCAGCTTTTAGCTCCTCTGAGTCTAAAGTTTGATCTCGTACAGACACCACCGTGATACTCCTGCCTCGCTGTTTTTTCCACTGTGATCAGCCAAAAAAACCCCAACCCACCAGTGGTAGCACAACCACTACAGCTTTTTGGCTTATTTCCTCCTATGGGAAGCATCAGGCGGCATTTCCAACAGCTTAAAATGCCAGGAGGTAAGTTTGTCTCATTTTACGCAGCACCAATTGCCCGTCCTTTACTTCTTCAGGACCACATCTCAGATCCTGCAGCTTCTCCTACATTGCAGCATTCAAGAATGTGCCACTTACAGGTTTTGCCAAGATTTATTTTAATTGGACTCCGATTAGGCCAAATAACTTATTATCACTTGAAGACTAGTCATGAACTAATGCTTGAAACCACTATTGTGCTTCCAATTGTCTTCAACTCACCAAAAAACTTGGAGAAAGTCACTCTGAATAATGTCTCCGCTTCCCAAACCGTACAACTGGGAAAAACCTGACCTACTTGGTAAGAGCATGGAGAGCCTGTGCCCTTTTTTTCATTTTTAATGATTTAAGACAACCCAAATGCACGGCACTGGAGAGATGGGAATTCCACGAAGTCATTAACAGAGCACCCGAGGGACAGCTTGAAAACTAGTTATCAGTATTTTTCCTGTAATCCAAAATCCCTCTATTTGCCAAAAGCCTGATCAAACAAACTTTACATTGTGCTTTGGCAGTTGCCAAACTGAGGTTTGTAGACAAGGAGAGGGCTCCGAATGAAAGGGGCTCCTGCAACCAGCAGCAAAGGCAAGATGAATATTTACTAGCCAACATGGCACAAACGTAGAGGAAAGCGGCTGTCTTCAGATGAAGGTCTCAGATCCTGAATTTAATCGTGTTGGGAAATGCAGATGGAGCCTCATGCCTCTCCTCTCCTCACGGGCTTCCACATCCCAACCTAGCTGAAGCGTCCAGACACCTTCAAGTGTGATAAATACAGATTGTACCTTTATGGAACTACCACAAAAAGTGCACGAGCGCAGCAGATTGCCCCAGGGTAAGAAAAAAGACAGACCTGGAGGCTGTTCCTTTTAGGTCCTTCCTAAACCACTGAGGGGAAGCAGGGGAAAAAAAGAGTAGGATAGGATAGGATAGGATAGGATACGATGGATAGGATAGGATAGGATAGGATAGGATAAGATATTTTCAGTTGGAAGGGACCTACAACGATCATCCAGTCCAAATAAATCACAACTAAAGAGTAGCAATGAATTTGTGCAGTGAAGCCTGTTCCTACCATAATGATGTAGGACGTCACGAGGGTCTGCTGCTCTTTTGCCAAAAGCAAAGCTAAGCCTGCTCACTCACTGCACGGAGGTTTAGTTTTGCTCCTCCTCATCTGCCGCCAAACGCCGCGGCGAGGCTTGCGGCATGTTATCGCTACCTCTCCCCCTTGTCCCACACACTGGGATGCTTAAGCCCTCCGCCGGCTGCGTTGAAAAGGCTTCTCTCCCTCTGAAAAAAGGGCTGTTTGTTCCCACGTGGCGATGGCATTCGGCTTCGGGGCCGGACCCTCTCCGCAGGGGCTGGGGCAGACAAAGGCTGAGCCCAGGCTCCCAGCTCGTCGCCAGTGCCCACGTAACGACGTTAAAGACCGACCTTGTTCTGGGGAACGGCAGCAAGTTCATGCTCTCGTGACTTGGAGACTTCGCTGCGCTGAACATCTGCCTGATGTACGCTGACACTTTCACGGTTAAAAAAAAACAAACAAAACAAGTGGGAGGATTTCAGGCATCCAGCTCCGACTTGCGTTCAACCTTCTTCATCCTTCTAGAAAATACGAAAGCTCTGGGGGACAAGGAGTCTCACCATAGGTTTGTCAACACCTACTGCAATGGATTTCATCCTCTACTGGTACCTACTAATTGCTGAAGAGTAATGGACACATTAAAGTTCATTTGGAAAGAGCTTTACTGTCTGAGCTTTGCAACGGGAAGAGGTTCTGCATTTGTTTGCCACCGTTTATTCATCCGTAAAACAATAATATCCCCTACGGCACAGAAGACCATGTGAGACAGTCATAAAATCCTCTAGCTGAAGGTCGGAAAAATGGTCCAGAGTCTCTCTGTGCTGAAGAATTGAAACAAGGAGCATCACAGCTGAGGGACAAAGCCTTCACTGATGAACAAAGCCAAGCCAGGCTGTCCAGATTCACTGGCCCTCCCAGAAAGGTCAACCATCATCTGATTTTCCCATCCTGCCCCATTCCACTCAAGGCTACGTCCTCCACAGTGGAGCTGGGAAGGAACTCCCGTCCCGACCTCAGCCCGTACCACCCCAAACCTGGGGTGGCTTGAGCCAACAAGGGCAGGGAGGATTTGGGCAAAGACACCGACTTGTGAATTAGCCATTAGCGAGCTGAGACCCAGGCACCCCTTCCCTCCTGAAAACCGTTTAAAGCAAGGTGAAGCAACGTCTCAGAGATTACCGGCTCCTAGCTGTGTCGGTCACACATCACCTGCGCCTTACGTGGTGCCTCTCCACCCACCTTCATGGAGTCTGGTAGCACATCTAAGACATTGTAGAGCAGTAGATGGCTCCTGCTCTGAAGAACTTAGGGCTTGAATAGAGAAGGTCAAAAAAGCGGAGATAAACTAAGCGAAATGATTAACACAGTCGTAGCTATTGCGTTCTCTGGGATTCTTGCCTTGGTAAATCTACCTGGTAGAGTCCACCCACCTTCATGGGGCCTGGGATGAGTCACGGTGTCCACCCAGAGCTCTGGTAAATTGGAAAGCTGAAGGATGGGTAACAACTCTGCCCCTTTGCAGATGGAAGTAGACCAGGGATTTGGCCACTGACCGGCAGCAGAGTTTTGGCAAGGCGGGCACACGCTGCCTTCCAGCTCCTTGACCCATTTCTAGCCCGGTTGGGACTGCTGCTGCCTTACCTACCTTTGTATTTCCCTCAGCAGTTACAGTACTGCCACCAGCAGAAAAGTATGGGCCAGAAACCCCGCAAATAAATATGCTGTTCTTTGAGGGATTTTTGGGGTTTTTAATAGAGACATTTTCCCAGCAATGTTCTACAATCTTAAATTCAGCTGACAAATTCAAAACTCCCTGACATCTCTGTAATTAGCTGCAGACAGCTGACTTACAGTTTGACAAACAGTGCTATATTTGCTCTGAACGGCTGTGTTCTGCACTGCTATTTAGTGTTATTCATTTTGAAGTACTATCCTTCACCCGGAAACTCAAGCCATGCAGACACCAAAAAGATTCTGCACCGTGCAGGACGGGGGTCAGCACTTTGCAATTTCCTGATCTTTTATTTCAGCTCTCCGAGCACACGCAAGCGAGAGACAACAGGATCCAAATCTCTCCCTAACCGTTTACCATCCTCAAGCCACGAACTGCATCGTATGATCAGTTTACTGGAGGAAACCAGTTTCCCAGTAGGCATTTGATTGCAACAAGCCAAATTCTCCAGGGAGAAGAGCAGACTCTTGTTTAACCACCTCTGTTTATCCCCGCGCACAGTGCATCCCCGCTCACCAAGCAGCGGTGCACGGATCACTCCCTCCCTTCCCATTCACAATTAAGAGGTACTGCATCATTTATGTGACCTATTTGCATGCCAGAGCTGCATCTCAGTGTTGGAGCTGTGTGTGATTAGTAACTGGCCCTGATCTCATTTTTACAGATAACCAGGACGGGGTTACTTCTCCCCTCCCCCCCCCCCCCCCACGTGAATGTCACAGTGTCAGTGAGGGGAGGGATGTGGTGGGATCACAGAATCATCGAATGGTTTGGGTTGGAAAGGACCTTTGAAGGTCATCTAGTCCAACCCCCCTGCCATGGGCAGGGACATCTTCAACCAGATCAGGTTGCTCAGAGCCCCGTCCAACCTGACCTGGAATGTTCCCAGGGATGGGGCATCTACCACCTCTCTGGGCAACCTGTGCCAGGGTTTCACCACCCTCAGCGTAACAAATTTCTTCCTTAGATCTAGTCTAAATCTCCCCTCTTTTAGTTTAAAACCATTCCCCCTTGTCCTGTCGCTACAGGCCCTGCTAAAAAGCCTGTCCCCACCTTTCTTACAAGCCCCCTCTAAGCACTGAAAGGCCGCAATCAGGTCTCCCCGGAGCCTTCTCTTCCCCAGGCTGAACACCCCCAGCTCTCTCAGCCTCTCTCCACAGCAGAGCTGTTCCAGCCCTCGGACCATTTCCGTGGCCTCCTCTGGCCCCGCTCCAGCAGGTCCATGTCTGCCTGGTGCTGGGGCCCCCCGAGCTGGCCGCAGTGCTCCAGGGGGGTCTCACCAGAGCGGAGCAGAGGGGGAGCATCCCCTCCCTCGCCCTGCTGGCCACGCTGCCCAGGATGCAGATGTTCCACCCTACCACCTGGATGACAGCAGACCGCAGCTGGACCTCCATCCACCCAGGGTATATCACTAATGAATCAATCACTGGGAATCTCAGTGCTTGGTATGACTTGCAGAAGCAACACGAGACCAAGAACAGCAATAAATCAAAAGTCTGGTGTTTTATTTCTATCAATGCTTACCGACTAAATGTTCAGGGTCACGATACCAATCCACTTCACTGGGGACTAAAATATTAAAGCACAGCTGAGTCTGCACCTGCATCCTCATGACCTTCCTCCCATCTATCCATTCATTTAGATCACTTAGAGTATTTCATACTTCTGCTTGATTGCCAGAGAAGATATTTGCTGCGTAACCTATGCTTTCAAATCCAAAGCACTGAGCACAGATTTGGGTCAGAGATATGCCAAACTTCCCTCTACTCTCTAGGTACAGCCATTACCCATCTGGCCAGCAGCCATGTGAGAAACGTGCATTTTCTTCCCATATGCAAACAGAGGGTACTACTGGAAAAGTCCACCAGAAATCATAGATTAATAGGAAAAAAAGAAAACCAGGAAAAACAGACATACTTTTTGATATAAGAGACACTGGGAATCAACGTAGAGATTCCCCCCACTTGCCAAATGCCAACTACAAAAGATGTGACTTGCTGGTGGCACAAGTTTTCCCAGTCCAACTATGCCACTCATCGAATCATCGAATGGTTTGGGGTGGAAGGGGCTTTTAAAGGTCATCTACTCCAACACCCCTGCCATGGACAAGGACATCTTCAACTAGATCAGGTTGCTCACAGCCCCATCCAACCTGACCTTCAATGTTCCCAGGGATGGGGCATCTACCACCTCTCTGGGCCATTCAGACTTGCTGGATCAAAGAAAGGGTCAGAATTGCTTCCAAAACTTTGCTATAATGATTTTCATGAAGGCAATAAACATTCTCAAGAGCATTCAAAGATCTGATCCATTTTTTGAGAAGATCAGGATTTTTTCAAAAGCCTGAAAATACTCTAGCAACAGAGCCCATGAGTTCCTCCGATACATTCAGCTTGCTCTACCAACACACCTTAAAGGGATTTTGTTCCTGAACCAGCTTACGTCCTTGGTGCAGCATGTTTGAACTCAACTATTAAAAAAAGTATGAGCTGTTCTGAACAGCTTCTTCCCTTTTACATAATATTTACAGTGCAGGACTGGAAGTGGGAGAGGTCAGAAAGCGCTGGGGCACTCAAATGGAGAAGATTTTATTCATGCCCTTTACATGACGTACTTCAGACTTTGGTGGTTGTAGAGCATCTTTCCCCGCAGAAGTTCTTAGGAAAAACTGTATTCAGAGATGGCGTAGCCCCTGAGGTAAACAATCTTTTATTAACAGCCGTAATAGCATCAGTGAGTGTATCTTTTAAATTTTATTATGCAAAAATGCATCATACTCTAATACCACAGGGGTTAGGTTCTCCATGGCAGAGTTTACCACTTCCATAATTTTATTTCCAATTTAGCAACAGGAATTAAGCACATACTGTATGCTAAGCGCGAAGAATCAGAAGGACAAAGAGCTGAAAGAAATCAGGTTTTAGAGGACCCCAAACAGTAACTAAGCACTAGGTCTGAGGAACCCCAAGCTTTTTCTGCAAATCAGCGTGACCTTCCCGCAGCAGAGCAAGCCCAGCCCAGCCACCAGCAGCAGGGCTATCAGGTTATCGCTATATACACAGGTATGGTCTCCATACAGTGTTGCAGATACACACCTGGCTTTTTTTTCTGGATTTGCTGTTTCTAGATCCTGAAGAAGCCCCAGCTTCGCCGGACGAGGGAGGACACAGCGCCAGCCACGCTCCTGGCACACAGCCCGCACACTTTGGTTTCTAGTGGCACACAACAGCGTCTATCGTAGAACAGCTACACTGACATTGGGTTTAATACTGAGGTGAGATGGTTCCCCTCCAGATCAGCAAAGCCAGCAGGCAGCTCGGACCCCAGGCTAGCCAAGCAAGCAGGAGATTTCCTAAAGACAGGACCGTTCTTGGCAAAACTGGGCGCTTTGGGTTGACCTCAGCGTTCAAAGAAAGCAGCCGACAGCCGAGGCACTGCCCTGCTAAAAGCAGGAAAATCTCTGTAGTGGCACTTCTGACCACGCACCTCCGGTTGCCAGCAGCAGCTCCCCTGCTATTCCAACAGGTCCTGATGCTATCGGGGATTAAAACCTCTACAGAGGGTTTGCGCTATCCTGATTTCTTTCTCCGGCTTTGGTCTGGCAGGGCAATTACAGGCGTCTTGAAAACACCTAATCCTTAAATGAACTCGACTCCAGTTTTAGTTTCCCGCAGAGCCTGGCGGGTGCCTCTCAAGGAGCGCTCTCTGCTACGGCAATCAGCGGAGGAGCCGGTCGTGTCGCGTTGTGCCAGCAACGCCGAGACGTAGACAAGCACTCAGTTAAAAAAAAAAAAAAAAAAGCTGAATCCATCAAGCTATCAACTGCTCACCGCGATCTGAAGCCAGGAATACAAAATGGAGGTGTCACTGCGCGGTCGCACCTCTCTTGCAGGCAGGTGATTATCAAACCCAAAGCTGCCAGACAGGAACCAGGTCCTGGTTCCAGTCTTAATGAAGAGGCAGGGAGGGCTAAAGCAACCCCATCCCATTTTCTAGTGGCTCAGCAGGTCATTACCAGTCCAAGTACATAAACGTGGCAGTTTCAGCGCTGCAGTGAGCCACAGACTTGTTTTGATGCGATAAATCCCTTGAAAGAAAGAAAAACCAACTTTGGCTGGGACCTAATCTTCTTTGATAAGAATCAGCGTGGGAACTGGAAGCTCCAGTCACAACTAGTCGAAGTCTGTTTATACAAGACATCCATGCCAGAGATCTATAGGAGAACTGACATTTGAAAGTCTGCACAGAGAAAATCTCCACTAATACACTCATTTCAGTAAATGAAAATTTGGAAAATACAGTTTCAGCGGTTGCAGGAACCTCTGTCTAGAAACTGTTACCTTGTACTGTGTTTTTATCATTAACTATGGCTTTCAGATTGTAATGATCTCTGTGACGATGAGGCTGACATCCGATCATTTGGAAACAGGACGAGTTTTGCACCCAAGTCCAGGTCTTGCACTGGGCACCTATCCAAGGCTTTACCATGGGCTTGGGTGAACTCCAGCCACTCACTGCTTCATCTTCATTTCCACACCTGTAAGGCAATGACATCCACCCTCCCATCAGGTTGGAAACACGGCTGATCAAGCCTTTCAAATTAAAACCCAAGGTAGAATATGAATTAGCAGCAGCTGAATGTCAGAACCCTGGTAGTAAGCTCATTTAGGAGACAGAAAACCAGCAGGAAAGAGCATAAGGTTTGTAGGCTGACCATTAAAAAAGAGAAGCAGAGATAGGTTTGAGTTTCTACATGAAGTAGTCGGGAGCTTGCTTCCAAAACTTGGATTTTTGCCGTGACCATGGAACTGGAGCGAGAAATCCTCAACACCTTTCCAGCCAGCACCCGCAGGACTGCGGCCTTTAAGCTTGCGCCAGCGTGTTCTCAACTCTAACCATGGCTTTATGGGGACCACCTCCGCTCCCAGCACGCACCACCTCCACCACATCTGCCACGCACAGCAACGCGTGCCCTCGCTGCTGTCCTACACGTTATCACAGAGCTTTCTGAAATGAGAAAAGCCACCCAGAAACTCTATCCAGTTGGACCAGCCACAAGAATTGCCTCAAGGGTCTTGCCTCTGGCTTTAGAGAACTGCAGGCTGCTTTGATTAGGCTTCCTCTGCCCACACTAATCCCTTTCTCCCATCATTTCTTCTTCCTTCAGGTATATTTATCACGGCAAGCATTCCAGAGAACACAATAACTACAATAGTGTTAATCATTTCGCTTAGTTTATCTCCACTTTTTTGACCCTCTCTATTCAAGCCGTAAGTTCTTCAGAGCAGGAGCCACCTACTGCTCTACAATGTCTCAGACGTGCTGAACCCCACACCCAGACGCATCCATCGCTGACACAGTTAACAGCAACTACCTTCCACTGCAGCTCTTTGAATGTTATGAATAACAATTCAGATCATTCCTGAGGCAGACAATAATATTCCAGCTCTACCACCTGCAGCTCCACAATGTATTTCATTAGTGACTCAAAACATCACCCGCCTCTGAGCCAATTACTTTATTGTCCATGTTCGCTTCATATCCCCGCTTGGAGCTGAGCACGCTTCAGAACAGTCAAACTCAAACGGGTTCTTCAGTGCTATTATTTTCCGTTTAAGAAGCAGATCAACCCCAGTTAAGATACTGGACCTGATGAGACAAAGTCATCCACTGAAGAGTTGAGAGAGCTGGGGTTGTTCAGCCTGGAGAAGAGAAGGCTCCGGGGAGACCTTATTGCGGCCTTTCAGTACTTAAAGGGGGCTTGTAAGAAAGGTGCGGACAGACTTTTTAGCAGGGCCTGTTGCGACAGGACAAGGGGGAATCGTTTTAAACTGAAAGAGGGGAGATTTAGACTAGATCTAAGGAAGAAATTTTTTCCAATGAGGGTGGTGAAGCAGTGGCACAGGTTGCCTAGAGAGGTGGTGGATGCCCCATCCCTGGGAACATTCAAGGTCAGGTTGGACGGGGCTCTGAGCAACCTGATCTAGTTGGAGATGACCCTGCTCATGGCAGGGGGGTTGGACTAGATGACCTTTAAAGGTCCCTTCCCACCCAAACCTTTCTATGATTCTATAAGTGACCCTTGGTACCTGGAATCTTTTGGGAATCCCTGGAGTTCAGGACCAGCTTTCAAGTGTAATTACTGAGTGCCCCAAGCTGGTCTGGAAATGGATTTCCACCACTCAGATTTCTGAAACCCAGCGTAGGACAAGATCTCCCGCAGTTACTCACAGGACCGAAGAGGCTGAAGGCAGCAATGGGACACGGGTGTGAGCAGAAGGCAGCGATTCCCCTAACAGACCACGCTTGCCAGACGCGCTGACGTACCCAAGCGGACATTACCTACAGCCCCATACTTTGGGAGCAAACACTCCCTTTGGACCACTTTTCTATTCAGAAGACGACAGCAGCCCAGATTAGAGATGTTAGCTGTAGAGGGCTTTCGGTCTGGATGCCACAGCTGAGCTTTCACACCATCCGTGGGGGTTTGAGACTGCTGCAAGGGACAGGTCGCTGGAGAAATTCTCTATACAAAGAGAAGAGACTTTCATAAATGGCAAAGGTGATGGGTCACAGCCACAGCCATTGTTTCTGCACACCTTTTGATTCTTTTCTACTGAAAGGTGGACAGAAAAATTACCTTTTATGACACATGAGCATACTGAGTCCACACTCAAAAAACGACTGATCTCCATCTGAATTTTAGGTATTTTTGACAAGAGCTCTATACTGTCATAAATCAATTCCAGCTACTAATGATTCATCTTGCTATCCAGTAGCTAAATCTTTGATATTTTGTTATTTGCTAAAAGCCTCACCATTCTTCTTCTGACGAGCCGTAACTTTTTGATCAACAAATATATCAGAGGCGAGATCATGTGCTTCTGGGTGCAGAAGCGCCCTCAGGTCTAAAATAAGAGTTGTATCTTTAAAGCAAAAAATACACTGAAATTCCTAGATAATTTCAGCAGTCTCCAGTACCAGGTAGGTGTTGGGGAAAAAAAAAAAGAAGTGCTTCAGATTCCTACTCTGCATTTAGGCTTTTAAACTTAAAGTAAGATACTTAAAGTATTTTAGGCATATTTTGATTTGGTGTTTTGGCCAGGGATGAGAAGACAGAGGGGTCAGACCGCTGAGATCCAGGTTCCCCTGCACGCTTTATTAGCTGTATTCATAATTCTCCGGAGCGAGGCTGGATCGAGCAGCCCCGCCGTATAAATCGCTGTTTATTTCCCTGTTAAGTTATGAATTCATAAACACTTCTTCCACTCTACCCCGACGCCGTGAATGGCAAGGGAGCTCCAAGAAATTAACAGGAAATGGGGTTTGGATTCAATAATAAAACTCAAATAATCAAATACAAATCATGCACCAACATTTATTGTGAACTTAAAATTACCCAAGACATTCCCAAGCAATTGCTACTTCAGTGCTGCAGCATTTTCGTCCTTCCAACAGGAAAATAAGCTCTCTGCAGCGCCGGGCTTTTCATCCTGTGTAGGAAATGCTTCCCCTCCCTCGCCTGCTTCTCAGGTGCTCACCGTTATATTTATGCCAATCCCTTCTCTGTAAGCGCCTGGCATCGAACAAGGACCTCAAATATCTCCGTACCGCCAAACAGATCGTATCCGGGTCTCAAAACAGGAAAAAAAGTTGTCGCGTAACTGTGTCAAAACACTACAGGACCCAAATTTAGATTTTTTTGTAAATGAGGGGTTTTTGGGGTTTCCGTTTGGGTTTTTGTTTGTTTGTTTGTTTGGGGCGGTTTTTATTTTTATATATAGAATAATTAGGTAGGATGAAACGATTAAGCAATTGTGAAAATTCTCTTACTCAAACTATAATGGAAACATTAAAGAAATGTAACGTGACTATAGAAATTACGACATCCTTTAACTATTCTTACTTCAGCAGCTAAACACAGCATAAATAATTTTCTTATTTTAAAGCTAACCTCATTTTCAAGGGTAGCCTTTTTTACAATTATTTCTTTTTACCTTGACAGCTTCCAATTTTATTGGATATTAGCCGTTGAGTTGAGAGGCCGCTCCATCTCACAATTCACCTTAAGAAATTACGCAACAGTGCTCGGAGAGCGTGATAAAACATCCAACCGATTTCACAAGGTGCATAGGGCACCCACGTTTCCCCTCTAGCAGATATTCAGCAGCTGCATCTCCTATAAACAAGGACAGCACCATCCCGTAAAGGAAGGCTGGAAGAAAACCAAGCTGAAGCATGCCACCGTCGCACACGTGCTCAACACACGCTGCTGTGGTCCTCGCACTACTCGAGAGGAGACAACAGGGGAAAAGCTGACCCCAGATGTGCAATCAGGAAGAAGATTCCACAAGACAAGCTTAAACAGCATCAACTTAGTCTCTTCTGCCAAGTAACAAGCGATAGGACAAAAGGAAATGGCCTCAAGTTGTGCCAAGGGAGGTTTAGATTGGACATTAGGAGAAATTTCTTTACTGAAAGAGTGGTTCAGGCCTTGGAACAGGCTGCCCAGGGAAATGGTGGAGTCACCATCCCTGGAGGTATTTAAAAGACGTGTAGATGAGGCCCTTAGGGACATGGTTTAGTGGGCATGGTGTGTTGGGTTGACGGTTGGACATGATGATCTTGGAGGTCTTTTCCAACCTGTATGATTCTATGATTCTTACAGCTGCTCTTGTGAACTTACAAATTTATGAAATGCCTAGGGAGGGAAAAGGAAGGAAGAAATCAACCCCAAAAAATCCTGTTTCGTTTCCTGGTAACTTTAGCGTAAGAAATGGACCCTCTGAGCACTTTACCACAGAGAAGCGGCAATCAAAGCCCTCAGGTACATATATACCATCTGATGCACTCAATGTTTTCAACGCAAGCGATCCAAGCATCCTTCTGGCTTGCACAGATCCTGAGGGTCACCCCTGGCTCGATCTATTCTGGAAACTGTTAACTCAAGTATCCACGTGGCCTCTCGAACATCTTCACGTTCTTCACAGAAATGGAAGCAAGAAATAGAACCAAGAAACGCAAGACAGCAATTTGAGCACTAACTTGGGTGCCGGACAGATCTGGTGCATCCAAATTATGGATTTCACTAGCGTGAAGATGGGATACTCCTTGCTGGGCCAGAACAGCGGTCCCGCTAGCCCCGTACTTCTCCAACGGTGGCATCAGGAGATGCTATTTAAGTATGGCTTGGTCACCATCTCCGTCCCCATGTATTCCCCCCGGTCATTGAGCAGACATCCCCGCTGTTCCCACTGGCTCTAAATTAAAAAAGTCCATTTTGAACCTCCTGATACTGTCTGTGTCCGCAACGTTCTGTAGCGATAAAGGTCTAGAAATGCACTACCCACTCTAAGAGAAGTCCTCTTACCCACGTCAAACGCATCTCCTACAAACTCGTGTGAGGTTCCCCCGGTTCCGGTGCTGTGGGGCTTCGAGCAGCTCTGCATTCACCTTACCACCACCCTCCTGAGCCCACAAACATCCCATTCCACCCCCTCCACCCAACTTGTCCATACGTGGAGGAGCCCCAGCCTCTTCACAGCCTCTTAAGAGAGCTGCTCTACCCCCTTGATCATTCTCAGCACCTTCCTCTGTAAGGCGGATCTCTAACAATTCGCTAAGAAAAGTGCAACTTATTCAGATTGTTTATTGCGTTAACATCCAATACTTAAATGCACCTATCTTATATTTGATTTCTTCTCTATTTCAGCCAGAAACTGAATGTCATAAATAAATTTCAGACTCTCCCCACTGTGCAAAAGTCAGCTCCAGATAATTCCTTTCGGTGGATGCACACATGATGCACCAGGCACTTTCTAGAATACAGAACAGGAGAGCTTCTGCCCAGGTAAGATCAATCTGAAGAGTTCACACACCCAAAAAGTCAAGCCCTGCACCCTAGAAGAACTTTTTCATAGAATTACAGAAGAGTTGAAGTTAGCAGGCACCTCTGGAGATCACCTAGTCCAACTCCCCTACTGAAAGCAGGGTCAGCCAGAGCAGATGGCCCAGGATTGTGTCCAGCTGGGTTTTGAACATCTCTAAGGATGGAGACTCCACGGCCTCTCCGAATTCTTCGTGAGCACCTTCCACCAGTTTCTCCACTGATGAATAACACAGGGATTATACGACTTTACATCTGAGACCTGAAGCTTCAAAGCACCCATAACAGCCTCACAGATAGACCTTCAAGACAAGTTATTTAGGTTTGTGGGAAGGAGCGAATCGTATTATGTGGCACCCCTTTCACAGGGGTAGAATGACAAAGCTGGAGCAAACTTACGAAATGAATTTAGCTACGAAAATCCAAGACCAGACTTGGTACAAAACCAACATTTGATACAAATATCAGCTTTTAAAGGTCTCGGAAATCCAATCCACGTAACATTTTCCCCCAAGTCTCACAAAGATAACTGAAGTTAGAACAAGCTTTCCCTTTGTCTAGTCTCCACCTCACACTTCTGACAGATTGTTTCCCTCTTCCAGAGCGGTTCCACAGTTCAGAGACAGCCTCTATCCGCCTCCTTTTATCCTGTTCTGGGACATTCACTCCACCGACGAGCCTCTGATCCCAGGCGGCAGCTACGTCTACCACCACGAGCCTCCCTCCTTGCAGAGCTGCACTGGGTTTTGACAGGAACTTGGGCGCAGGAAATGAAAGGGCCATTGTCAAGGTCCCTGAAAACATCTGGTTGAGCACCCACTCCTTCAATGACCCTCTTGTTTCATCCGCCACATCACGCTCTGCGGTCCAGCCTGCGTTACGAGCCATGCCAACGGGGTGAGGCAATATCTTAGAGGTTGACAAGTTGCTGCTTCTGTGCCCTTCAGCCCTGCTGCCTTCTTGCCTCTCATCCGAGAAAGGCTTCTAAGCTTTCATTTCGCGAACCAAGTCTCGAGATATATTTTGAGACGCTCAAGCGAGATCACAGCTAACATTTGAGCTGCAAATTTTAACCTTTCTACAGTGCCTCCCAGAGAGTCTGAAACGGCTCTCAAGTAACGCAGCTTCCTCAGCCCAAGTTTCCTATTTGTTTCTGATCCCCACTTAACCTTTCCGTTATAAAAACCGAAACGTTGAGAGGAGAAGGAATCAAATATTCAGGAGCGCCTTTTGTCTCCTCCCTGCCGTCACTGATCGCTGTTAATCATCACCACCCTGGTAAACATTTAAAGAAGTCGGCGTGGTCTCGTCTGTCCGTCAGCTGGGAAATACCAGTTATATAAAAGGAGAGCCGTGCCTTGGGCGCACTGGGGCCAGAGTTACTGCTGTTGCTTGGCACCACGTCTTTATTTTGAGATAAACTAATTCAGACCTTTGTTTACACACATAGATGCACGGGGCGGGGGGGGGGGATTAAAGCAGCACGCTGTTCTCGGATGTCACCCAACTCCACCGGCAGCGAGAACGTGCCTCTCGTTGGCTGGTGCCTCCACATTCCTTCTGCGCTGCTCTCGGGTTTTGCTTCCTGGAGCTGCTCAGCTGAGCCTCCGCACTCCGTGGCGGGTACCATCCCTTGTGACGCTGGTTAAAACAAAGCGATTCAAAGAAATATTGTGCGGCCTTGGAACCAAATCCAACTGCTTTGTGTCTAAAGCTCATACTTTAATCCTGCTCTTCCAGCAAGATCTCCACATCCTTTGGTCTTGCACCAGCCTTCTAGCCCCTTTAGACCAGTACTACCGCACGTGAAGGTCGGAAGGTGAAGCCAGCCACATGCCAACCACTGAACAAAGAGGAGATGCTACATGAATTTTCAGGCTGAATTTGATGATACTGCACACAGCCCTGCGCCAGCTTGGGTCACCGGCAACAGAGTATAGCGGACAGAGCTCAGCAGCAGGGAATATTTATCATTTGGCTGTTCCTACCAGTAAATTTCAGAGGCACCACCCAACACCTCGGATACACGGATCATTACGTTAGGAAATCTATTCAATTCCTTTCAACTTCAATTCCTTTCAACTTCTACCATATCTAAGTGCCACTGAACGCGCACGCATGCAGTAAATACCCAAGAGCGGGGCTTAGTCACTAAAACCAAGGTCAGCCTGCACTGCGCGTGCTTGGGGCGCGGATCTGGAACAGCAGGGTTTAGTGATGCCAGGGCTGAGAGCTAGTCACCGTTTGAGAGGTCTCCCCGTCTCTCTGAAGGATTCCTTCCTCCTTCCAACTTACTGACTTAAAATATCTGCTGCGCAGCACCATTACATCATCTTGGCAGGGCACCGGCTAAGCACCCGGTCTCCGTCCAGCAAGCAGCGCTCCCACACCGCTTTAGAGAACTGAAGCGGAAAAGGAGGGATAATAAAAACATACAAGATCGTTTCTGCTGTTCCACACCGATGATGAAGACCACCCCTCCGTTGCATAGCCCACCGCAAGTCAAAAGCGGCGTTTGCAAGGGAAGGATAAATAAGGCTAGCAAATCTGTTCACAAGACTAATTTGCAAAGGTGCAATTTAGATACCGAAGGACTGAGATAAGGATACGTCTCTGGGGAAGTGCATGATGCTTTCACCACTGCTGATCCCCAGGTTTTACCTAGGCTCATTCAACAAGATTCTCGATATTGAGCATCGCCACCAGCCGGCAAGGATGAAAAGGAGGTTTCCACAGAATGGAGGGTTCCACTTACAAAACAGGAGCAACCGAAATAATTCTTAGAGTCGAAGGCATCTTTCAGAAAATAAGCAAGGTGGACTCACAGCTTTTTAGATTATATCTAGTTTTCCCTGTGGTCCGGATACCTTTACTCCACTGGGTTGCTTGCACAGGGGGAACCACCACGCAAAAAATAATAATACAAAAGTAATTAACCTCAGTAGTGACCCACTCCTTAGGTATGTTTGCGACCATAAAGCAAATTTCCAACCTGAAGAGTTTCTCACAAAATAGCAGGTCATGAGAACCGTGACAGCTTGCAGATGACAAATCCTTTTTCAGACATGTTCCTTCAGCTGTGCCTGCTTGGCTCCTTGCAAAACCGTGATGCCCATGACAAGAGTTTAACTATGCTAATACCTACCATACACAGGAAAGTGTGCTCGTATTTTTTGAAATCACACGAGGACGTTAACACTTTTTTTTTTTTATTATTTTAAACTTTAGTTCACCCAACCGGAGGCACTGCTAAGAGATGCTACTCCACAGAAGTTTATATGCACGCAGTGTGGCATGGGTGGGTTGTGAAAGCGTTATTGCAAGCACCACAGATTTTCAGCATTACTCACAAAGGACAGAAACCCAAGTGATTCATGCTCATCTTTCTAGAAAAGCAGCTTAAGTTTCCTTTCCATCCTAGCAAGTCTAGGACAACATGTTCATAAAGATCTCATTGCCTAACTCTTCCTGCAGCGCTCGTCATAACTTCTGTTCAAGATGTTGGACTATATTTTCTGGTGGAGACACGAGTTCCTCAAAGAATCAGTCTCTAAAAAAAATCAGATGCTACTGAAGAATAGGTCAATCGCATTAGAAGAGCAGCCTCATATTCCTGTTGTCCTTCGAAGCAAACGCTCTCAACTTCATTTAGCAAGACGTTGAGCTCCTACTGAATTACCCACCCCACAAGAGCAGCCCCAGCGCCGAAGAGAGGGGTGCTGGCAGGTTTTCAGTGCTCCGAGTCTTCCCATTAAGACACCCACCTTTGTTCCAGTCCTCACAACCTTTGTTTGTTACCCTGCAGTATTTAAGCTTCTCCGACATCGTACTGTGGGACCTACGTCATAGGGAAAGAAAGGCAGCGTGATAAAGGGAATATTCATCTCCGAAGGTTGACAGGGCAGGAAACCCACTAGTCTGGTTGATTCTGGGAAAGCGTAGGACAGCAGTGAAAATGTTAAAGTTTACGTTCATGAATTTCACGTTTGGAGCCTGCTCCCTCTGTAACAATAATATCTTGGCATGCTGCTTTTTAAAATTCACTGACCGCTTCCCAGACTCAACTGAATTATTCTGGGTGAAGGTGGTAATTTTAGTTTGGTAAAATGCAGTTCACTTCACCTGCACAAATAAAAAGCAACTTAAAAAAGCCAAAACAAAATACTTAAGATATATTAACTTAGAAGTCAACAGAAGATGACTCCACCACACTCCACCAGCCCTTTTCTCTGTCATCCTCTGGGAGGGACGGCTTTGTAAGTAAACTCTTAGTCAGAAAGAGACACAAGTGTTTACCAAAACAGTATTACAAAAGCCGTATTACAAAACCTCCCAAAAACCAGGGAGGGGGGTAAAGCCCAGTCCACAGGCAGGAGGGATACCACCACTTCACTTATTCTGAGAGCAGAGATTACTGTAAACCCTTCTTAATTAGGGCTTTAGTCTGCTAATTCTACTTAATAAAATCAGAGTTTATATTTGGTTCTGTACCTCATAGAAAGGGTATTGGGAGAAGTTCTTTCCATCTGTGTAGGATCAAAATGGAGATGCAACTTCTGGACCTAAGGGCTGAGAGCGCACCAGCTATCCAGGTGTTTTGTGCACAGAATTGGCTGGGTTTTTCCTTAAAATCAAGGACAACTCATCAGGATGCAGAAGTCCATGACAAAGACTTCTGCCATTGCTGGAAGAATCCGCAAAGGCATCTTCAATCATTACTTCAGTATCATCAGAAGAGACTTCACCCAGTCCCGAGATCTGTGATTTTCCACGGTCACTTCAAGCCAACAAATGCCAGCCACAGAAGAGCAGCCTTATGATCATCTTCATTCCTCCCCATATTCTCTTCGTCACCAGGAGCCCCTTCTTACCCTGTCTCACCGGAGCATTAACAGTTTTTTGTCTGTTGTTTTTTCAGATCAATCAGGTCCCCAGCAGATTTACTGCTTCTACACTGACACGAGCACAAGGGACCGCTCTTTGTCTGCCAACCTCTGTAGGGTGGCTTCAAGACATCTTGAGGCTGCAGCTTTTGGAAAACCAGGTCAAGGAGATCAAAACTTCCAGTGAACCAAGCCTGTATCACTGGTGCTGGTATCTTCAACAGAAAAAAATAAACCCCAACCCAAACTGTTTTGTGGCCTCTGAGGTCTGCAGTCACTCGGAGACGCTTGCTCTTGACTCGACGTGTTTAGTATCTGCCCTCTTTCTACTATCCTTCCATAATAAGAAAAAAATCCCAAACTCCAGGAGCCCCAGCCTCCCATCCACCACCACCAGCATCACCAGATGCCCGCTCACAGCGGCACTGTCCCTCCCAGCAGGGTTGGCCATCACTAAGGCAAAGGAGTTACAACCAAAATCCAGGATCTCTATGGCTGTTGGGGAGTCCGGTGCAGTTACTCGCCATTTTGGTCAAAGCCTGCCATACGGGTTGCTTGCTAATGACGTTGTGCTACTCTGAAGCTAAACGAAGCATCACAACTCATCAAGCTCTGACGGCCAACTGTGCAAAACCCAACAGACACGGAGACAAATGCCCAATCCCCCTGCAGACAGCCAGGAGGCCTCACTCTCCCTGACCTCTTCTGCTTACCACACAGCTGCTGTGTCTCAAGCAGCAAATAAATGCAAGGGATGATTACAAGCTGCTGAAAAGTAATTTTAATTATCTAGTAATCTATTAGCAGTACATTAGGACAGCTGAATAACCTCCTTTCCTTTCAGGGCCACCTGGAGTCCTCCTGGTTCAAGGAGAGCTCAGACAACCCAGACAAACTTCTTGTCCCAAGCTTCAAACCAAATAAATGCTTGTTTGCCCAAGGCAGAAAACTATTATCTGCCCACCTTAAATATTAGCTAGAAAGTATGCTGACCTTTACAGTTGCCATGACAGCTACGTATTGAGAGTTAGGTCATATGCCATGACGGGGACAGTTGCTAGAAATACTTTAATATCATCGGCATGTCAGACGCCTATCGCAGTTCTTCCACTTTGCTCGGCACACAGGAGCTTGTCATCGCTCGACAAGCTGCCTCGGCCATCGACTGCATTTTAAATACAGTAGACGTAGCACAGCGGTTCAGGCGTCCTAACACCAGCTCCGTGTAATCCTCAGAGGGTCACTGCTGCAGTGCTCCTCCCAACCCTGAATCTTGCAGAGTGGAGATGTTCAGCAAGAACAGCAGCAATATATCAGTTACGAGGCAGTTTGGCATCGTTATCCCCCAACACAAGACATCACCCAGCTTTTCCTCCCTCCATGGTCATTTAACTCCTCCAACAAGGCACTGTGTTCAACAGGAGCCCTCAGTAAAATGCTGCTGTTGCAATTTAACAGCAGCTTTTATTCAAATCAAACTTTTCACAGAAAACACAGATGCTCCAGCAGGAAGCAAGTCTGTCGGCCACATTCCTTCGCTCCAAGATTGCATTTTCGGAAGCACAGAAGTTACTGCTGGGGGACCGCATTCACCCCGAGGGGAGGGAGCCCAGGTTCCTCCACGCTGGAGGACCCTCAGCAGAAGTGATGGCAACTTGTGCCTGAACCAAATCCCAAGGCCATGAGAATTCACCTTTTTAGAGAAAGGCTGCCAGAATGAAGAGACTGGGATAACGATTTAAGGGCACAGCCTGTTAGCCTGAACAGAATGACTCTTTACAGGGAGCCATTCGGGTTTCTCCTCTGTGCCTCATTTGTCCAACTATACAAAGCAGGATGCTCTATGCCTTTCTTCCCCCCTCCCCAATTTCTATTATTACCTAGGAAGATTGCTTAAGAAACTGAGTTAAGAACCAGCGGAGGACTTAAGTACATGCTCTCAATGGCATAAATTATCTTTTCATTTTCCTAAATTCAGTATTACACAAGATGACTTTCTGAAGAGTGGCTGAACTCCTACGGTTACTGCTTACAGGTGGAAAAACAACAACATTGCACAATTTCACAGTTAGACAGGGTCACCCTTTTAAGAAGCCATGCAAATAGGAATTAAGATATTACGTGCAGTCAGATACCTATGCAGTCAGATACCTATTGCGTGCAACATCAGGAGAGCCAGTAAAACAACTTCACTGATACAGAAAAAAAATTAATCCCCAAAAGAAGTGCTATCCAGTCCACAACGAGTCTTGTTCTCCATCTTCATTCTTTAAAGTCAGATTTGCAACAGGCTAGGAGGAACGAGGAGGAAGCAGCACGCTAAATGACGACATTAAAATGTAAGTGCTCAAAAATCTGGATTGAGGAGACACAGTTGAATACGCAATATTAGTTTTTATACCCTGTATGTGTAGCAAACAAGAAAAAAGCATAGCATCGCATAAAAGACCACGGCAGAGCAAACAGTTTAGACTGCATTAGAAGCTACAACAGATACTTGCCAAATCTAGCTTCGTTGATCGTAGCTAGCCACCCCCGAGTTGAGGGTGGTGGAGGTGGGATTGCATTTCCCTTCATTTACAAGGTCAAGGGGATTTTGTCCAAACAACCATGCTCCGCACGTGATCTCGGAAGGGCTTGAACCCTTATCATCAGCGCTGCCGTACAGACCTCCGCGGAGTAACTAAACCAGCTACATCGGCTGGCAGCAGCAGACAGCGGGTTTCCAAAGCAGAGGACATGGATGGCCATCTCCTACCACTCCAAGTCAGCAGGAAGCTTCCTGGCTGGTGACAGTCCAATGGAAGAGAGAGGATGCTGGGGTCATGCCAAGACAAACCAGGCATGGTTGCAGGAGGTTGCTTAGAAACCTCTTTGAAAACTACATTGAAAATTCAGTTTTTTGATAAAAGAACATCAGGGTCAAACAAGCAGAAGTTTTGCTTTAAATCAGGCTTTCCCAGAGCCAAGTACACTGTCTCCACTGTCTTCCCGTTGCCCTCTACTCCTGCTGCTTTGCAGGTCACCTTTGGGCCTGAATGCTTCAAGGTTTTCACAAGTTCAGCCAGCAAGCAGGCAGCTGGGTACCTGCCTACAGTGGTAAGTCTTTCTAGATGGTCAAAATCACCCAGCAGAATAATATTTCAATAAAAGATGGTGATATATGGAAGGTATATGATGAAAAGAAAAAGAATGAAGTTACTGTAGCACGGTGCAGCCCTGGCATCTAATCAGGGAGACAGATGAAGGCAGCAATCTGTCTCCTTAAGATATGCACATTTTATTTTTTTTTTTATTGCTGCATAATTGTGTTTGAAGATGCTCATAAAATGGCTGCAGCACGAGGGGGCTGCACCAGGAGCGTCCCTCTGCAATCACGAGGGAAGTAATGAGAAATTTCATCATTAGCAGTGCTTAATTGGCAGTAGCCAGAACACTCCTTAACATCCATTATTAACTTTGTAATGTACCTGCGGACCAGGATCATAAACCAGGTTTTGCTTCAGAGCTTAAAATCCTGCTGCCGCTGTCATTGAGGGTAAGCTCAGTAAGTCACCTAAAATGTTACGCACAGATCTGCCGCCGCGCTCGGTTTGTGTGCTCCCCGAAACACAGCTGACCGTGTGGATCACACGCACGAGCCCATTTTAGCCCACCCCAAACAATCCTTCAGGTTACCTTCCACACCAGATCATTCCTCTTGGCTTGCAGTTGCACGAGAGACTCTCCAAAAATAAGTTATATAGAGATCGGTAGCAGGGCAAAACAACGCTGCCCATCCACATACCAGAAGCAAATGGGTAACTCATCTTCAGGTCCAGTCCAAGAATCCAGGTTAAATTCCTCCCATCTTCAAGGCTCAAAGCAACTCCACACCAGCCTACAGCAGTTTTCGTTGCCTACCACATCAAAATCTGTCTCCTCCTACTCCGTACTATTTATTTTGGTTTCCCAGCTAGCCCATCGGCTACCCTGCACACATCATGTTCCCATCTCCATCGCATGGAGCCATGCCTTCCCCGTATTAACGCTCAGTTACAAGGAGCTGAATTACCCAAGTCTGCTCCAAACTGCTCCTTCTCTCAAAACACCTCAAACGGTAAATTCCTCCATGGAGGCATTCTGGCAGTATTTTTCCCCAAGGCAAATGGACGGGCATCCATGGACCGGAGTCACTTGCAGCCATTCTAATAGCTGGGGGAACAGATATTCAGCAATGACTTTTGCATGCGCGACTCAAAAATCCTAGAATCATAGAATCATTAAGGTTGGAAAAGACCTCTAAGATCATCGAGTCCAAATCTAATTCTGGATGTAATAAATCTAATTGTGGATGAAATAGCAGAGCGGCAGTGAAAAGCTCATGTTTTTAACAGATCTAGAAATCTCCACTTTCCACCCTACCACCAACATGCACATATAGACTCGCAGCTAAGAGAAAGCCTTCAAAAGTCCCCACTTTGAAGGCACCTCACCCAGCAGGGACAGAGCCTCAAACCACCCTCCCAAGAGGCTCAGCATCGCGTTACTCTCGAGCTTACAGCAACCAAGGATTTGATCATTTAATCACATTTGACACAACTGAGAGCCATTTTACTGTGGCTCGAATGAAGATCGGAGGACGTGCTTCCCATAGCTTATGTTTTCACCATGTTTTTCCAAAATCCACACCCTGGATCTTCATTTTAGCCTCTTGTTAACGCGTGGTTACAGCTCACAGCGGTCAAACAACTCCCCCCACCCACTAAAATAGCCAGAAATTAATGCCCTTTTTCAAAGGGATTAGCTGCTAGCAGTCGTCTCTCAGCACGATGGTTAATTCCCATCAGGATATGGGAGCTACACCAACAATACGCCACCTGAAAGACGCAGCAAGGTACCAGCAGTACAAAGAAGATGTAAATAAATTTCCATACGTAAGCATCAAAGACTCCACGAGATCCTGAAGTGTGAAAACATCTTTTCCCTACAAGATACCGAGGGAACGGTAGCGAGACCAACGAGGGTGGGAGAAGAGGAAAAAAAAACAAAAAGTGCGAGTGTAGCAGCAGCTCAAGAGTTGGAGGAAAATAAGCTTGGGCACAAGGAAAGCAGTCATGCCAAGAGCATCGGGAAGAGCAACATTCAGGCACCTGCAGCGAGATGCAAGACAGCTTGTGCAGAGAACGACCAAAAAAATGGTGGGAGGAGAAGCAAACCCACAAGGCTGTTCCCAGGGGAGCGGGACAGAGGCCCTCGTACTGCAAAATGAGAAAAAGCTTCATGAAGCCCCTCATCTGCAGCTCGTTAGCACACCTCTGCAGTGCTACCGGACTCCAGCAGCTAGAGGAAAAGCAGCCAGAAAGTTTTTTTTTTTTCTTTCCTGTTTCTCCAGCTTTCTGCCAAAATACCAAGTCTCTCGTCCCAGGGATGAAGCAGTTGAGGGGTTTCTGCTAGAGCTGAGAAGGAGGACGCAAAAGGTGTGAAAAAGCGAGAGAGTAGAAACAGAGCAGAAGAAAGAAGTGAGAAATAAAGGCAGAAGGGGACAAATTTTCTAGCAAATCCCACACGGCTGCCCCAGTACGTTTCTCAGACCTCCCTGGCCCGTCACCACTACGGGGACAGCCCAGCAAATCCCGGCTTAGCGGCCGCACATACAACAGGCAGGAGCAGAAACAAAGGTGGAGCGGAACGCTGTATTTTAAAGCCTCAGAAGGGGTAAGATGAAGAAAGGAAGAAAAAAAAAAAAAACCCCCAACATACTAAGGCAGAGCAAAGTCTTTAGGGAGAAGGAGCCCAGCAACAGTAATGAGTTTAAGAAAATTGCATCATTGGTGGTATTTGTAATGTCTGGTGCTGGAGCAAGGCTGGGCCAGCTCCCCAGAGAACACGTACCCCTGGGAGCGTCATCCTGCACAGCGGCCCGGTACCACGGTTTATTCGTTAGGGGTTTTCCACTCAACGCTGACATTCAGGATGAGGGTCCGGTTCCACAGCACTAGAGGTAGGAAAACCACGTCATGATAGATCTGCTAAGGTGGGAAGTTACCAAGAGTAAGAGAGACTCAAAAACCTTCCAAGAAAAGAGGATATGAAACCCGCAGGCTTGGGTCTAGTAATCTGCTGGGCTTTTTACACCCGAGGTAGATATGGACTGAACTTGAAGAATTTACAACCTTGAGAGCTTTACTGCAGTTGATCGTGTCAAAATACGGTAACGAAGCTGGAGGCAGGTTAACGGGTCGAGAACGGAGATTGAGGGAGTCACGGTAGAGCAGCTGACACACCATGTGCTTTACGTCCAACTCGCTCCACACGAGACAGGCGAGAGGCCCCGTGCATTGCAACGCATGCATGTTTGCACGAGTACTCACCGTGGATTACTGACCTGCCAGACCCTCAGCCCAGCTTGCCATCCCTTAAGTGCTTTTTAGGGCTGTATCCCAACAGACGTGAACAGGTCTACGCTATAGAAACACGCTGGCTAGGATCCAGCCACGCACACACAAGTTTGCTATGAAGGAGCCTACAGCTCAACGAGAAAATGATAAAACTCAGGTTAGTAGAGACCGGGTGGATAGACAGAGGGTCAAAGGAGTTTTGACCCTTCTCCCAGATGAAAACACACGTCTAGGTCTGCTGTTCCAGCAAGGCAGCCTGGTACCCGAGCAATTTTGAAAGCGTGGATCTACTGATCAAGTGCAGCGCCCACATACCAGGCAGCTAACCCACGCCAGAGACCCAGCGAGTGTCCAGCTTTATGAACATGCAGATGAGTATATGCAGACACTTCTAGATGTGTCCAAGAAATCCTGAGACCTAAAAACATAGCCCTGTGTCATGGGACACAGGGGCATTTTTTCTGTCAGGGTTTTATCCACTCCTGGACAATGGGGGGGGGAAAGAGCTCACCAGTGTTGTAACCTCACAGAAAGGCATCAGATATGTGAATGTGAGAGTAGTTGCACTTCCAAACACATCCCCATCCCCTTCCCTGGGCATCCAGTCCTCATCTGAACTTGTTGAGGTGTCAGGACACTAGAAGAACAGCATTGGTCTGGCCAGAAGCCCGTCCAGCCTGGCACCCCACCGCCCAAAGCAGATGACTACACACTAGCAAGACTGGCGCAAGCATATAGCAATTCTTTAACATATCAGTACTACACTAACGCAACAGGAAAAACCGTGGATAGGATAAAGTTTACAGCACATGAACAGTAAAGGAAAGGAGGAAGAACAGCTGACTGGCTACGGTAGACACGGTAAAAGAAGATTTGGTCTTCTACCATTTAATAGTAGGTGCCCTGGAAGTCATCACATAGCTGTCAGTATGATTAATTGCTATTTATTCAGTGCCAGAGCAGGTAATGATTGCTGTCCTGGCAAGCGGGAAAACCAAGCGAAGAGGAGCTGGGGGGAGGGAGAAATACTCTGGAGGCAGCAGAGATGAGGAGCTGACTCAAAACTTTGGGATTTGTGGTTAGAGTTACAGACTGGCAGCTAGACTGCAAGAGAGACTGCTGTGGGATAACCAAGCTGCAAAGCAAGGCTAGTCATTGAAATACCTGCAGTACTAGTCCAGTCAGGAACTTCATTTTGCATAAAGCATATTTAAATAGATATTTTTAAGTCTTTAGGACTCAAAGCAGATTTTTAAGCTAGGCTACTACACTATTTTAAGATGGTTCATCAGAGCAGAAAATTAAGCTGGTCAGTAGATAGCAAATTCAAGCGAGTATCTACAGTGCCGGTTAACTCGGTGCTTTGAAGGAAGAACAGGTTGACACAGAAGTCAGCGTTGTCTCGGGTGCTCATAAAGAGGATCCATTAAATAAAACATTTTTAGCAACTCAGGTAATGACGACCTACTCTACAGCAAAGCCACCGATCAACTTCCTAGTATAAAGTCCACTTCCCTCGCCCCCACTCCATTTAATTATTCCCTACCCAAAAGGCAGTAGCTTGATTTTAAGGCAAAGTTATTCCTGGCCCATTTTCCCAGGCTTTCTCAAACTCTAACGCCTCAAAACAAATGCTCAAAGATGCAGAAGGCCAAGCTCCACCACTCCGGAGAACAAAACAGGAGGGAAGCTGCTATTGAACTGGAAGTTTCAGCCAGCCCACCCATCGCCCACATCTTTGAAGATCTGGAGCTCTGGACTAGAGAAACAGGGAAGCTATCGTTACAAAAGTGATTAATTTTCTATACTGTCATTTTTGGAATGACAGTATTGAAAATTGTTACCTGTTACAGCAATTTTGGTATAATACGGTCAAGGACTGCTGGCAATTAGGATCCGTATTTATTACGTAGGACTGACAAATGACCTAAGTCTCAACTCCCACATATTATACGTGGTGAGAAAGAAAGGACTACAGGCTACCGAATCTTTCTTCTGAACCTGCTACCTTTTTATTCAAACCTTCCTAGTTCTTTGTAAGAGTCCTCAGCAATTCACAGCATCCTCCTCTTCCAATAATAGGTGCCTAGAACAAAGAACCAGAAAGGCTTGATTATATGAGTGATGCCTTACGTGAGCAAATCAGACTTCTGTCCCTGTGGGAGAGCAAAAATTTCTCTTCTATCCGTCTCATCCTTGCAACAGAGATGGCCAGGGAAAATAGGGCAGAGGAAATGAAGGGATCCCTTTGAAAGGCCACAGAAAACCAGGTAACCAGGTTAAAAGGATTCTATGTAATGGAATTTTTCAGAATGACAAGAGAATTTGGACAGAATGGCTATATTTAACATGATTATCGGTGCAGCGGTGATTCAAGCTGGATGTTATTACGCAGCGGCTGAGTCACAGGGACTCTCCATGGAAAGGCTCTTAACCTGCCACACCACCGCGGCGATTCAAAGAGCCCAACAAGCTTCCTGCGGTTAAACAAAGTCGCAGCACTTTGCTGACAGAAAGCCTGTGTGCATGCAGCCGCAGAGCAGCTTTCACGGAGAAGCTACTTAAACCGGCAGCTATTGTGTGCCCAAGCCTTACGGCCTTTAATCCAGTAATACCACCCTAAAAAAAAAGTTTGGGAGCTTGCTTTACAATGACAAAGCCAAGCAGGTCCCTTGAACCCGAACAGCAAGACAATAAGATAAGGCATGGTCTGCAGAATCAGCCAGACCTGCAATTTGCTCGCTGATTAGATCCCTTGAGCAGAGCACTGCAGCAGGAAAATTAGTCAAATCATCACCCAGACACTACTTAGCGACTTGAAGGAAAGACTGGCTGTTTGTTGCCTTTCAGGATAAGCGATCTTACCGCAACGTTTTCTGGAGCTTGAGGGACGACAGTTGTTATTTAGGCATGAACAAGACGTCGTCGTCTTCAGAACTCGCTTTGCCTGTCTTGCACAGTACGGGTTTCAGACGATGCTCGCAACTCACGATATCAAAGCGCTCTTTGCATGCACCTCTCGCACAGTTCAGCAGAAACATTTACCACCAGAAACCATCGGGACTTCCAAAGTCTGAACTGCTCTGGATGTTTTCCAAGCGAGTAAAGCAAGTTTATGCAAATGTCTATTGAGAAGGCTCGTAGTCAGCTTGTGTTGGCTACGCAAAGGCCACGCTGTCGGTTCTGAGATGTTTGAGAGGAAGTTTATCTAATGCGGAGGCAATCAAAGAACGCACTGCTTAGAAAAACAATAAAATGAAAAAATAGGTCCTGCTAGCCAACAATGAAAGGCAAAGTGAATAACTCTGTAGACCCAAAAGGCTACTCTGGAAAAAATCCAGCAAAAAACCCCTTTGAAGTCACGACAATCAGGAGTCCCTACTGCTCTGCTGTATTTTCACTCAAGCCTTGTACCACCTGGGCCTCCAGATCAGATCCTCAGCTCCTTTTATCGACTTGTTTCTCAACACCTAGAAGAGCAGATCACCACAAATGGGTCTACAAGTTAAACTCAGCATTCACTTTGCAATAAATCTCATTATCTGCCCCCCAGCAGCAGCAGAAGTATCAGCCGCATCAACAGCCTGACCAGTCACTAAGCACAACTTCTTCAACAGTGGCAGCAGCAGGAGACAAGCACAGAATCATAGAAGGGTTTGGGTTGGAAGGAACCTTAAAGATCATCTAGTTCAACCCACCTGCCATGGGCAGGGACGCCTTCTACTAGATCAGGTTGCTCAAAGCCCCATCCAACCTTGAACACTTCCAGGGAGGGGGCACCCACAACTTCTCTGGGCAACCTGTTCCAGTGTCTCACCACCCTCACAGTAAAGAATTTCTTCCTAATATCTAGCCTAAATCCACCTTCTTTCAGTTTAAAACCATTACACCCCGTCCTATCATTACACTCCCTGATAATTCCCAGAATCTGCAGAAACGGGAGAACTTGATGGCAAAGTTACATGCCAGGGGACCTAAAAGTTGGTGAGAAGCCAGAAGCAAGAGCACATCTGAAGGGAGATCTGCTCTTGATACGGCGGCACCGCTGCCCGAGACAGCCCAACGGTAATCAATGAAGAGTCCTTCTGTTGGTTTAAGAGATTGGATCTATGTTGGGTGATGAGACTTTCCTTTTGGGCTCATCGACACAGCGTGGATGTTGACAGCTGTCAGGATACCGCTCAGACCGCCGTCCAAGGGATGCACTTGGTACAGGTCCCCCTCCAAGAGGTGTCCTTCCACAGTGAGCTCTGTCACCAGCTGATGTCTACTTCTGTCCGCCTACACGGAGATGGACTCTCTGGCCTTATTTAGGGGAGAAACACCTCCCCGAAGACACATTTAAGCGAGCAGAGTGCAGATGCAGTGAACAGGCCGCATCTACCCACCGATACAGGTGGTAGATGGACCTCCCAGGCCCTGCACCTTTGCTAGACAACACCACAAGCTGCTCTGTTGGTCTTCTACAAGCACATTGAACATCTTGGCTGTGCCCTCTACCCCCATGGACTCCTTCAACATGGTCCAGTGTTTTAAGAGAATGCAAAACTAGTCTCAATCCTCAAAACCATCATAACTGAGATACCATAAAACCAAACGCTTGTGCTGAAAAGAGTAGAAACTCATCAAGAACCAAGCAAGTCCCTGCTCACAAGTTGAGGCTAAGACTACCGGATGGCACGACACTCCAAGCATGTGGAAGAGCTCTGCCCAAAGACAGATGCCCTGGCAGTCCTACCTCTGCTGAAGACAAGATTTCCAGTCCTGAGAAAAGACTATTTCAGTTGGCTGGGCAACAAATTTCAAAGGAGTAACAGGAACTGCCAGACCCACTGAAGATGGGTCGAGGGCGCTTTCTACACAGCTCTAAGCAATACCTTCACCGCACTCGGCACCAGTGATCGCTTCACCCAACATGCCCACTCTGCTCAATTCAGCCTTTCCGGACACTAATTGCTCAGAGCAACATCAGAGCTGGAAGGAGGCTTGCCTGCCAGTCTGAAAGTCAATGACCCGTGCTCTTAAAAGCCATGGTCACGTGGCCTAAATTGTAGCTAAAAATGAGGCAAGTAGAGAAGAGGAAGAAAATTTCTTAAACATCAAGGTTTTTTTTCTAGCACATTCATAATTTATTGCTACTTAGGCTGATAAATGGCACTAGTACCGAGTGCCATACCAGAGGCAAGTATGAGACATATGTTCAGTATAAAATGTGCTTTAATCGGGCAAGGCTAGAATTTGAGGTGGGGAGACAGGTAGACATCCACTGAGATGTATCCTAAAGCAGGGGCCCCAAAGAGATCCTGCCCACTCCTCCATTTTTCTCTTTGCACTTGAAACATGAAAAAATAAGTCCCACAGTGGCTTTAAATAGAAACAAAATTTACACACCATTAACAGCCAAAGCACGATGCGAAAGCCAATAAGCAACTCTACAATGGTCCAGCCATTACTCCAAGTGCACTCTTGTATGTCCTCAGAAATTTATTTATAAAGCATTTTCTTTTTCCTCCCTCCTTGTACAACGGACACAGAGCACGACAGTTTTTAAATGACAAATCAATACAGAGAGCTCTAAAACCCAAATCATATTACAGCTGCATTAGAAATTTTCTTGGACTGTGGCTCATGAAGTATTGAATATTTTCAATTACTCTTCTCTCTCCTTCTCCAGCTGACATAAAAGTTCCTGAGTCAGATGTAAAAAACACCCTATGGAGCAGTTTTAAGGCTTTTTCTTCTTTTTAGCAGATAAAAGAAAATTTGCGAATAATAAGTGAACCTAAACCAGTGGTTGCAGTAAGTGCGTCACACAAAACTGGACGTTGGAAGAGTTCCCATTTAACGATATCTGTACTCTGTTTATCTCCAGGAGTGTGAAGAAAAGGCATCCCTTAGAAATATGCTTCAATACAGTGGATTAAAGGGTTAGAAGCTAGAACACCAGTACAGCTCAACTGGAGCTCCTTCCTCCAATTTAAGAGCTGATCTGAGCTTAGGGAAGAGAGAGTTTCTTGACACCATCAAGTAGGATGGCAAACTTGCTTAGGAAGGCAAACTTGGGCTCACCTACCCCAGAGTATAGGTCAGACTCCACCAATAAAGCAATTCAAGCTGTACATCACGACACAAGTGTCTCCTCTTCCTCCATCCCACATCGCACGTTAGCAGTCACCTCAGCAAGCTGGACACCCTCAAGCACGTCTTTCCTCTCCCTGGAAACCTACTAGGTTTCTAAGCTTTAGGCTCTGAAAAGTATGAGAAGAGATTGCAAAGTACCAATACACTGGATTTTTTTTTTTTTTTTAAAGTATACAGAGGCTCCTCAGAACCCTTCCCGGCTCCTCAAAACCCTTCCCATCCCTTTTCTCATTTAAGGGATGCGCTTCGAGCTGCCCTGCCATCTCACCTCCCAGCCCCTAGAACAAAAGGCATGCTTGGAAGAAGATGGCTAGGAGATGAGATCCCACATACTTTGTCATTTCTATTTCTGTGTCCTGCCACTCTTGGATTTTAACTCAAATTCTTTGTGTCTTTTGATCTTCTGTATCAAATGGATTGCTGCATCAAGACTTCATTATCTTTCCTCGCCAAAAATACTCCCAAGTATCTCAACAGCTCTGCTATGAAAGGCAGCGTTTAGTCTTCAGGAGAAGAGACTTTCAAGGGAAGAAAGTAGCGTATAGCTTCAGCCACAAGCAACATCAGGAGAGCTTTGTTTTAATCTTCCTCCCCCACTGATACCGATCAGGATCTACAACCAAGGTAGCAAGCACAGAGCCCAACTCGTAATGAGTTCTACTTTGTCTATTTAAGTTTTATTCATTTTGCCTTTGCAGTGGTGCAATCACTGTAGGTTCAGTCTGATGGCTTCTCTAAAGCAATAGAGATGCTTAACTTTCAAATAATTCCCTTCACACTACAGCCCTTTATTTTCCCTCTCCTTGTTCATCCTTGCAAACCCTTCAGTCAATGCTGAAAAACAAAAAAAAGCAATTGGACAGTGCTGTGCGACACTTCCAAGTGTTCAATACGCAGATGTTGCTTAATACTGTCTTTAAAATAATACATCCCAATCGCAGCTACCATTCAATTTTTATCACTGAATACTAGCACTGTTTTTTTTTTGTGGTGGTTGGATACCATCACTTTGTTGCTTTCTAAAAATCTCACATCTAGCTTTGAACGCATATAAAACATTTCTAGGCAAAGCGTTAGCCTACAATACAAACTTCCGTTGAGAAGGATCAGGAACATCTGCCTCTGTTCTGCGGCATCCTCAGACCATCTTTCGGTACTTCAGTGTGATCAGCCTCTCTCTTTGGCATCACGCCCGTCAACGCACAGTTCACTTCTCTCTCAACTTTCAGGATGAATGACAATACCCCTTCCCAACCTCAAGTTTTTCCTTTTGAGTTTTTGATTCTATGAAGCAGACAGAACAAGAGCTAATCGTTAATAGCAGCTCAGAAGAAAGAGCAAGCGAAATGCCGAGAGCAAAGCTACTTCCAGCAAAATACCCGCCACGCAGCAAAGCGGAGATGAGCGCGCAGGAGCAACCCTGGACATATCAGCCTGAGAAATGAAGTAGAGTTGGCCATGTTATTTCCACTCCCTTGAGTAGAAAATTGGAACTGCACAGAAGGCGGCTAGCAGCGATATCGATTTGTTAACCTGTACGACTCTCTGCTCAGACGGCTCTTCTTCACACGTGACGTACCGAAACCTTCTAATACTCACCTGAAGTCTTCCACTGTCTTAGTTTTTGCTCATAAAGCAAACATCCTTCACATTCTTTCCAAACTAAGAGGACGTTATCTTTCACAAGATTGACTGCATGAGCAGATGCAAAGAGCATTTGCTAAACAGTTCAAATGGCACTTTGTGCAAGTCAAATTACTCCAAGTCACAGTTAACTCCAAACATCCAGTTACCCACGCCAGGCTTCAGCTGGAGCCTGTCTGCAGACCTGTGGGGCAGACAAAGTTATTTTTCAACAATTTTTCCTCCTACACCATCTCTGTTCACCCTTCTGGTTTTGACAGTGCTTGTACTGAGGTATACGCTGTTCTTGCTCCAGTAGTTTCTGCTGTATATCTTACTGATGCAAAAAGGGGTTTTATAGATTTATGTTACTACAGCCAATATTTGCCTCTACTCCAAAAGACCCACACAAGATTCTTGCTTACAAAGTCTGTCCAGTCCACTCTAGATCTCACCACTTCAGGCAAATCTCCAGGGTAGCAATTCTTAAGCTCACGTATTTCTAACCAAATACCTTGAAGACATTCCTAATTGCACGACTTTCCAGGACAAGGATGGCTAAAAAAAACAACCCCAGAAGAGACATTAACTTTCCCTATAATCTCCCTGAATTAAGTTTTGCTGGAATATTTTTACATTCCCTGCTTTCATTATTGTACCCAAATGATTCCTCTCGGAGTTGCATTAAAAAGGTAAAGACAATGCATTAAATACAAGTATAATTTAGGAACCCAGCAGCCAGTGCTGTCCATGTCCTCATCGCAACCACTTCGAACTTCACTGTGTTTCCTGAGCCCGCGCTCCACTTCACTCCTTGTCACTATCAAAAAGCCTCTGTGTCCCTCTCACTGCACGCAGCTTTGACACGTAGCCCGGAGCACCCTCTCCCTCCTTCACATCCGTTCTTCTTCTTGCTAATTTATGTCCCTCTGTATTAACACTACGGTTATGCTGGGTTTCCCCCACATTTCTACTTTGTCTTCCTGACCCACCACCTTGTCCCTACTACTTATTACCTACACAGGGCTTAAGTCATTTATTGCTCACGCCTTTCTTATCTTCTACTTGCTGATCCCTGTTCCTTAACAGACCTCTGCAGGTTTTTGTAGCCCTCCTGGACATTTGTGCCTTTCTATTGCCAGTCTAAACACCTCTTAGGGATGTATTAGAAAGAAAATAGGATTACACAACCCTGAAGTGTGTAAGCAGCAAGGATGCTGCTCGAGTCACAACAGGTCTCGAGTTTCATGTAGGCTTAAGTTCTTCCTAAGCTAAAACCAGTTAAGTTAAAAGGTAACGTCAGAAAACTAGCTCGAACAGCCACGTCTTGCCTTAAAGGGTACTGCGGACAGATGTTCTTAGAGTTTCATAGTCCAGGGAGTGCAGTTTTTAATTGATTGCCATTGATCACTGCAGTTAATTGGATCTTGCCTTCCAGCAGCCAATTCCTCGCCTTCCTGGCAAGAGGGTTGATTTTATAACACGGCTGGGATAGTTAATAGTATGAAACATTTTCTGGATATACTTTTGAATGCCACAGACCAAGTTACCTTGTCCATAACTTCATTACAGCTGCTAGTTTGTGTCCACCCTAGAGAGCTAACGAGGAAGGGAAGGTCTCCTTCTACCTCCTGGAGGGAGCTGTGCTTCTGCCTCCCCCTCCCTCTAAAAACCAGGAGATAACCAGCCTTTGCATAGCTCCAGGAGAAAGATCTTCCGAGAGGCTACTCACAGAAGAGCATGGCAATTATATTTCAGCAAATTGTAGGATTAAAATATCACTTAGGGAAAGGAAAAAGAAAGGAAATTTAGCAATATTTAAGATCCAGATATTTAAACCATTAGGAGATATTCACCTCGAAGATATTTAAGTTCACGTGCTCCCAACGCAGTCAAGATAATGTACTAGAGCTTTGTTAAGAGGACACTGGGATCACCAAAAATGCTAGCCTTTTCTTTATGCCATCCTGCCGGAGTCCAGCCCCCTTAAAAGCTCTACCACCACTCACAAAACCCTTTGCAGCTACATAAAGTCACGGACCCAGAGCTGTAGTTGCTACGTATCCATCTCCCAGGACTGCAGAAGATGAAGACAGGCTCCACTGTCAGGAGACAGGATACTGGGCTAGGAAACCTTTGCTCCAACTTGGTAGAAACGATCCTATTTCAGCTCCTTTCCCTCCTGAGTTCATGCCTAAGCCCAAGCCTAGGGCATTACATCTCAGACATTGACTTCAGCTGGGAATCCAGACTGGCATGAAACCTCTTTAGCTGTTTGGGGGCAACCTCCAGTGTGGCTCGGCGCTGACACCGTACGATGTCACCGGTCCCTCATACCTACCGTCCCATGGAGAGGTGCGGAAGTCTGCAGCTGAAAAGCAGGGCAGCTGATACTACCCAAAAAAGTTCACTTTATTCCCCATTTTGGGGGGGGGGGGGCAGGGACTGCGCTCCATCTGGGGCAGGTGGCTGCCCTTCAGGGTACCGAACTTCAGGGTTTTAAGGTCTCCGTGATGCAATTCTGCAACAGCACAAATCCCACCCGAGGCAGTTTTGGTTTTTTAGGGTTTAGCCACGATATACTGCAATCGGAGCAAGCTGTGTACCATAATCATACAAATGCACCGGAGGAGCACACTAACATACCTGGGAGACATTAATTTCAGTTTTGGTATGTTAATTAATACCTCTTTTAGTAATTTCAATCAACAGATTACCAGAAAACTTCTAGCCTTTCAAATCGCTGGCTAAAAATGGTTTGATCGCTACCTGTAAAACAATCAGCGCAGTGAGACTGAACTAAAACTTACCACAAATATTCTTAATTTCAGTGCCACGTTCTCAAGATGAACACACACAAGTCTCTCATCACCTCGGGATAAATCCCGTGCCTGTATTCAGAACTGTAGGTCAGCTCTTCGTGCGCTGACTTTAAGCTGTCAATATACTGAAGAATCAAGGGGAAAAAAAAATTCTAGAGCTAAGACATCATTTTGTTAAAAAAAGATTGTGCTGCTAGGCAAGATCCCAGCAGCCACGCCAAATTGAGTCGAATGACTAGAGACAAGGTGAAAGTAGTTACGTGACAGCCGCTTTCCTGCCACGTAGACGCTAAAGCCGAAGGCCAACCTGGGGATGGGAGCTGAAAACGCCGAGATAATCCTGAGGGTTAAATGATTTCTACCATACAGAACCATCTGAATTGCATTACGAAAAGAGAAAGCAAGCGCTCGTATCACAGTTACGTGGGTGGAGGGAGATACATGAGTCATTGATAACCTTTAATTACTTCGATGTGCAGATTTGCAGCCTTCTCCAGTAGCCTCTGTAGGTCCCTTTTCCAAGCTCACAAGTTCTCCAGAACGAAACCAACTCCAGGACATCTGTTCATGGCACTAGCATATTAAATACACCGCTCTAGCCTCAATTTTCCCCGTTTAGGTATTTTGCATCTTTCATTTCTGTCAAGGGGAGCAAAGAAGGGAATCAGAATTCAAGTCTTAGCAGCGGGATCTGAAACAGAGAGGGACTACTCTTAAGCTCGGTCTACTTAGCTTTGAAACTAGCTTGTAGCATCTAACCCCAGGGTGCCAAAATGAAGTATTTTTGTTTCGGTTTTGACTGTACGGACAGCTATGCATAATGTTTGCTGTTCTCCACGCCAATGCAAAGCGAGCACGCTTCCATTCTGAAGGCTTGCCTTGTCATCAGCTACCGGTAGGGTTCTTTGAAGCATGCGGTTGTACTATGAGACATAAGACTTACCTATATTGCCCGAGTAGACTTGCTCTATACGTAGGTATTCCTGCAAAATCATACCCCAAAAAAGTTGCTTTCGCCCTATTTAAAAGTCTTAATGAAAGATATTTGCACTGCACAGGGGGAAATTTATACAGTGTTATCTGCAAGTGTGTTTTTAGCCACATTATCCGCGTGCTCTAAGTGCAGATGGAGAGACATATGCCAGGACTATCCAAAAGTACATATACAGATTTTTACATTTTCTCTATTGCTAAAAGGATAGGCACCTCAAGATCCAAACGGCTGCAGACCCCTCCATTTAGTTATAAGACACATTGATTCACTAAAGCAACACGCTCGAGGAACAGTCAAATAACACCCGCAGCGGTGCACGGGCAAGAGCTGATGGAAAGCTCATCCATACTCAGGCAAGATCAAGCCAGCCTGTTTAGGAGAGCACAGCATCCCAAATGGATAGCCACTGCCCATAAACTCCAGCCAAACCTTCCTTCGTGTTTTTGGAGCACTATCTCTAACCATCTTTGATCCACTTTTGAAGCAACTTCCAAGAGATTCCCGTCTAATAGACAGGAACGTTCACAAATACGCCTATCAGCACCAGCCACGGCGAGACGAATATAACCTGTGGCTTACAGGACTGATCAGATGCTTCCTACGTAGAGGAGCATCAGACAACAGAGGGTTCTGCTGCCAAACCTGTTCCTCCTGCACACCAAGCTTGGTTTCTAGCAAGGGTTTGTATTAGTCTCCTGTTTGGAGTGTCATCTTTTCAGAAGATAACCTGAGGGATTGTGGAGATGACAAAACAAGCCCTGGTTTTCACCCCCACTGCATTATCTTATGTTCTTCCTATAGCCTTCTCCACACAAGGCCTCCTCAACCTCATTCTGTGCTCTGCTTTTAGTAGTGAACCCTCAAGCTTGTCCCCAGACCCTACTTTTTAACACTGTGACGACAATTCACAGAAGAGCTGCTCTTGTTAGGAGTCTTGCCTCAGCTTGGAAGCCCATCCCATGGTAGTGAAAAGGAGCGGTGGAGAACATCAGCATTAGAAGCAGAGGTGATGCAGAGGTGCAGGGATTTGCCAAGAAATCATTTATTCTTAAGAAAAAGCTACAACAATCAAGTTGTTGAATTTCTAGAACAGATTTTGAGTGAGGCAGGCATTGTACCTTCTCAACCCAGGTGGCTTTAAATCCCTGACCAATTTAGAGCAAGCCTCCTTCTCACAGAGCCTGTTCCTGCTTCTATTTGTAATGAAAACCCCTGTCTGCGCACCTTCTCCCTTCCACCGAAGAAGGGTGCATTGCTTAGGCAAGCTCAAGTTTGACAGAAAAATAATTACTGCAGAGGCACTTGTCAGGGTTTGAAGTTCTAGGCACATTACTTACCTTGAACAAAAACCTAGAAAACTTCCCACTAAAAAAAAAAAAAAAAAGACAGAAAGTGTGCTAAGGTATTATCTAAACCGCTGGGTTTTTTTCAGGGGGGGATATTTTTTTGAGCACACGCTCCACCTACTTTCACACATACGGTCCACTGAACAGCCACACTACAATATAGATTCCTCAAGGTGACATTAAGGAGACGTTAGATATGCAGAACTAGGAGGGGAAAAGAAAGGGCTTCTAAATGAAAGCAGTGTTGATGTATTCATTTGCAATTTCTCCTTACAGCAGTGCTGCTGGGAGCTCTGACAGATTCAACAGCATCTCTTGAAAATGGCACAGAAGGTGGAAGTGGGGAACCAAATGCTCTCTGCAGCCTTGCGTGGGGCAGGGGGGTGTAATGAAAGTCCTTTTAGTCTGAAATTTAAAAAAAAAAAACAAAGATCTTTTGCTACTCCACCGCTCAATGTCATCAAGCCACACTCAATTAGGGACACACTCATCATGATGCAAGCTACTCTGGTCCTGGCATCATCCATGCAGGAGACTGCAAGTCAGCAAGGCGAGACCTCCACCCCACTGAGCCTGCTGCGACCCAGCAAGCAGAGCTTCTCATCCACGCACGGCAGAGCCGGCGTCAGGAAGCTCCATCAAGGTCCAACACCTCACCGTCAGTGCTGCGCGACTCCTGCACCAGAGCTGGATTATCACCAAGGCAGTTTGGAGCCCAAGGAGAGCACGTGTCTGCCTGCAACCTTCTCCAGAAACATATCTTTGGTGGCCACTGCTCAGCCAGTCCCAATGGTAGTTCTGGATGGAGAGCCTCCTAAATTACAGCCTTTCAATACTTAAAGGGGGCTTATAAGAAAGATGGGGACAGACTTTAATAGTGCCTGTAGTGATAGGACAAGGGGGAATGGTTTTCAACTAAAAGAGGGGAGATTCAGAGTAGATCTGAGGAAGAAATTTTTTACAATGAGGGTGGTGAAACCCTGGCACAGGTTGCCCAGAGAGGTGGTAGATGCCCCATCCCTGGGAACATTCAAGGTCAGGTTGGACGGGGCTCTGAGCAACCTGATCTAGGTGAAGATGTCCCTGCTCATGGCAGGGGGGTTGGACTAGGTGACCTTTAAAGGTCCCTTCCAACCCAAACCCTTCTGTGATTCTAAATGGCAAGTCCCAACGCGTAAGTCAGGATGGAGATCCTTCTAAATGGCAAGTCCTGCCCAGCGTGAGGAAGCAAAAAAGGACCTTCCTGCTCTCTCCAAAGCCAGGCAGAGGAAAAAAACCTAAGCTTTAACAATCCCAGTGCTTTGATATTAAACCTAGATGTAGACTGGCATCCTGAGATATGCCTGCTCTTATTTCCCAGGGCAGGCCTTAGGTAGAGGTTGAGAAGTTGAAGGGCAGGTTTCTTAGGAACTGGAGAGGTAGAGGAAGCGTCGTCTTTCCAATAAGCATTGAGATCCATTGCCGTGAAGGAGAAAGGCAAGAAACCCACCGGGGATGTTGCAAAGGGGACGGGTTTCAAATCACTCAGACCTCAGTCTCCTTCCCACCTTGGAAAAGAAAACTGCATTAAAAAGAAAGCTTGCCGTGCGAACGGCTCCTTTAGGTGTTCAGCTGCCAGCGCTGCAGATGTCCTTGAAAGACAACGACCAGAAGCCCGAGGTAGCTACTGTGACTTGAGCAACCTCTTGTTCTCTTCCCCACGCTCCTTTTTTGCAATACCCACAGCAGCGCAGGCTGCCAGGGACCGTGGGGAGCCGACCTGCTGGATTTAACTCCGGCGAGGGCTGAAAGATGATCTCAACTCCAAAAAAAAAAACCCAAACCCCAAACCCTCAGCGGCAAGTAGCAGAGGTCACGCTTAGTCAAGCGGGTGCAAAGCAGAGAATCAAAGTCCAGCAGCCTCAGCAAACAACCTCCTCCGTGCTCATTTCACCCAAATCCCACTACTTTTCTGGGAAGTGGAAGAAAAATCACACGCCTCGACAAGAGCCTGCTGATCTGGTCAGAGATGCGTGCACACAAATCCCTCAACTCCTCTGCTCCAAACAGTGATTCTTCTGCCTGGTGTTTTAGTTGGTTTTTTTTTTTCCCTTCCCTAATTCTTCCCAAATGTTCCTGACCACATTAAATGTTGCCAGAGTAAGAGGCGTTTGTGTTTTTGTTGTATTTTTTTTTTTTTTAAAGCCTCAGCCACCGCAGTGCACCAGGCACGTAGAGAAGGCTCTGCAGGATTTCTCCTGTCCCTGCCTTTGAGGGGACATGGATTCACAGATGTACACGTTAGGTTAAAGGGAGCAAAGAAGCCTATGAAGCAGAACAACAGCATCCAGAAAGCCAACTTCAGGTTGGCAACAGGATTCAGAAAGTACTTAAGAGACAGCTTAATTGCTAATAAAACTGATGATACATCCGTATACCCTCCAAAGCCTTGCGTGCGTGCTCAGTCCGCTGCTCGACCAGTTTGAGATGCGTTCCTCAACGTGAGTAATTTAACAGATGGACACCAAAAAAACCTCCCCGGCATACTGAAAGGAAGCAAGACCGGCTCTTCAAGAAGCAGCATTTTCCCTTTCGAGTCCACGTGTAACTCTGCATCTCAGCACGCTGCCAGGGACAGTGTGTTGCTGTTTCATTTGTAGTCTTTTAAAGGATTTAGACTTCAAAAGAGAGACTATTTGTCTAAACATCCCAGACAGACCGTGGGTTGACTCTAGTAACCTGAATTCCACCGTTATTTAAAACGCACCCTATTGTCCATCCTTCTCTTCTATAAAGGAAACCGCCACATTGCAGTCAATAAGCGATTGCACTTTTCCATCTAATGCAATGATCTCTCCCAACTGTGTGCGAAGTGCTCTCAGGCTTGCAAGAAGCGCTACAGAAAGATCAATAAAAATCATAATACTATAGCTTCAATTCGCAGAGTAAGTAACGTTTCTGGATGGTGAAAAGCTTGGGTTTCCAAACACGTTGCCCGTGGAAGTCATTTACATTCAAGCAGAGCGCAGAGCAGAGAGGGAAGATCAATAAAAATGCAACGAGGCAGACAGAGAAATGTCATCACCTCGGGAAGAGGCAGCCCAGAAACCGCGTGCATCTGACAAGAGCACAAATGGACCAAGCACGTGTGTCTTCTGTAGGGGCTACACCATAAGGAAGGCACCTAGCTTCAATTCAGAGATACTTCTATACTTCTCGGTGGTAAAGAGGAAGGGGACTGCACGGTCAAAACCAGGCACGGCCCAGAGAGCTGAGATTCCAGACTCCGGTATTATTTTACTGCACGACTTTTGACACATTAAGGTCTCTTCTCTTTCCATCTGTAGAATGGGAACAGCGTTGGGGTTGTTCAGCCTGGAGAAGAGAAGGCTCCGGGGAGACGGAGCGGCCTTCCAGTACTTAAAGGGGGCCTACAGGAAAGATGGGGAGGGACTCTTTATCAAGGAGCGTAGTGATAGGACAAGGGGTAATAGTTTTAAACTGAAAGAGGGTAGACTTAGGTTGGATATGAGGAAGAAATTCTTTACTGTGAGGGTGGTGGAACACCGGCACAGGTTGCCCAGAGAGGTGGTGGATCCCCCATCCCTGGAAACATTCAAGGTCAGGTTGGATGGGGCTCTAAGCACCCTGATCTAGTTGGAGATGTCCCTGCTCATTGTGGGCGGGGTTGACTAGATGACCTTCAAAGGTCCCTTCCAACTCAAACTGTTCTATGATTCTATATACACAGATGCAGAATACGCCCATCCTACGGGCAAGGTGAAAAATCCTAAGTTTCGGTGTGCAACACTGCATTTTTATGCAATGTTTGCTGAGGTTTTTACTCGAATTTATAATCCCAGTCCCTATGCACAGCACTATTATAAGAGAAGAGCTGCCTGCAAGCCACCTTTAGGTCAGGTATCGATTGATCCAGGGCTGCCTAAGTCACCGGTGGCCGAAAAGCCAGCAAGCCCCCAGGCATCCTTCCTCTGTGCCACATTCAAGCCCAGATATCACTAATCCCCTGCTCCTTACACCCCTCCTTCCCTTCCAGCAAGGGTTTTCTTCCCAGTCAAACTGTGTTTTAAAAAGTCAGCACTAACGAGCAAACTTTAACATTAACCAGAAGTCAAAAAAGCTCTGCTCCATACCAGAAACATAACTTACAATCAATGTTCAGTCCAGGAACAAAACCTTCTAGGATCATGCTGTCTGTAAAATACAATAAGCAAAGCCTTCTCCCTCTGACAGTCTATTTCAGGCCTCATTTGCTGCAAGTTTTATGAGATGTTAATCAACAATCAAAAAAATTTCCACATCTTTCACTGCAGGAATAGTGGTTTCTGCTCTCTAAATTACACCACTGGGTTACTACACGTCACAGTTAATGAGCCCTCGCTGCCCTTTTTCATCTCCTTCCCATTTATTGTTTAAAAATACTTTAACAATTTGAAAACAAAATTTTTTTTTTTTTTTTCATTTGAGAGCGCAGAGATGAGGATATCCAGTTGCCTGCCAACCAGCTGGGGCAGTACCGAAAGTCAGAGCGATGTATTTGGCTCCCTAAAAATTGGGCATCCATAAGGACTACCTCTCGCAGAGCTGTTTGTGAGAATGCTTAAAGGCCAGGAGCAGCCCCAGCAGCAAAAGGAGGAAAATAAGTACAATCACCAGATCTATTAAGGCCAGAGAAACAACGAGGGATGCAGAAGTTGAGAAACGAGGCACCTCCCATTGTAACAGCACAACGTGGTTCTTTCACTGCCAGCCAGGAGCTGGTAAACCGAGAAAACCAGCTTTGGGGGTTCCTGCGAGCAATTTCAGGAGTAACAACTAATTCCAAGGGCACGGTGCAGATGCTATCTAGAGAGTGCTCCACTTCTTCCCCTCAGCACCTGGAGCACATTTATCCCTCGCTTGCTTCTTGGCAACTGGAAATAAAAATAGCCAGCCTGGATTAGCTGCAAAGTGAAAAAAAGGAAAAGTATTACAGCAGAAATGTTTATTTTTGAGACAGAGGAGGAAGAGGAAAAGTCGAGGTTCAATGCGTTATCTAGAGCATGTAAGGAAATAATCACTGAAGCAAAAATGCAGGAGGGAGAGCATGGCTGCTGAAGACAGGAACAAGAAATTATTTTTTAAAGGTACTGGAGGGAAGAGGTCATCGTTAACATTTGTAGTGATCTTAATCAGTAGCCAAAATGAAGTTCTCGCTGATATTTATGGTCTGGGGCAAACATGTCCAAATAAGCATGCCATAAGAACGCTGCTGTTCAGTGACGGTGGCTACAGTCAAGCCTAAAAATCCCACACCGGCTGATTTACGACCCATCCCCAGAGCCAGTCCCCTCCACGGCTCTGCCGCACCGCCGGGGAACTTGCAGCCCTACCGGATTATACATAAATTTTACTCCTGGAATCAGCCCAGTCCCTACAGACTTCTCGGTTGTATTTAGCGGTTTCGTTTCGGTTTGTGGGATTTCGTTTAAAGGTTGTTGGGTAGGGTTTTCATTTGTTTGTTTGTTTTTTTTTAAGTTGTGTATATTCACAAGTTTCTAGAGGTGAGCTTCTAAAACCTTCATCTTTCAGAAGAGGAACAACACACCACAAGTCTTTGCTCTTAATACGAGCTGATTGCCAGAATGATTTGAGGACTTGAGCCTTGCCCAAACCGGTCTCAAACCAAGATACCTACTCATGAGACACGACGGCTGCGATCTAGATTATAGTTTACCTAGAAACTTACCCAGAAAAACTTGCCCTGGATCTTCAGCTTCACCAGCCTAAATGCAGATTGAGCAGTCAGAGCAGATTGACCCAGGAGAAATAATGGTCAGGTCAGTTGACCTGAACAAGGAGAAGCCACAACAGGACACTGCTGGAACAGGGATTTAGGAAGCTGCTTCTATCTAAAGCAACTACTTTGTGGGGGGAAGTTGTCTACACCAACACGCTGTACGCTTCTACAGCTCAAGACTTCAACGCCACAAACATTTCCCAATAACAACCCCCACGTGGTGGCGGGAGCTGATGGCACGCAGCTTAAAGACTTGTTCTAGGCCAAAGTAGGTGACCTTCAAATCCAGGTACAGGACTGTGGATTCGCCTAATCCTCCGGGATAGCTCCTCACAAAGCTTTAAACAAGCACAAAGTTGAGACAACTCCTTCTCTGGAGCTCTACTGGAGAACATCAGGCTTATCTTTAGAGAGGACCTACATGATGCAACAGGCCTTCTCCACCTTCCTAATAAAGAAGGATCACGTTGGTCCATATGACAAGATTTTCTGATGCTTTGTCCAGTCTAAGCTGAAATATTTCAGCAAACGAGACTCCATCATTTCTCTAGGAAGAAAGGTTTTCAGCAAAGTTTAGTCTGTCAGGAAGCGCCCAACACGCAGCCTGGACATCCCTTATCCCTCCCTGGAAGTGTTCAAGGCCAGGTTGGATGAAGCTTTGAGCAACCTGATCTAGTGGAAGGTGTCCCTGCCCGTGGCAGGGGGGCTGGAACTAGATGATCTTTAAGGTCCTTTCCAACCCAAACCATTCTATGATCTTGCCAGGACCGGCTTAAGGATTTTGGAGACTCGGAGTCCTAATTGAGAGATGAGTTGTAGATATCACAACCACAGGCAATAAGGCAGCTTTCAACTGCTGAAAGCCACAGCTCTAAAGATAGAGTTATGCACAGACAGGCTGCTGGGATTGTCCCAGATTTTACCAGGGTTTTTTTAATATTAAAGAGGTGGAGGAGCAGCTCTGCAAAGAGGCAAGCAAAACAAACACACGCACCAGATCTACGATCAGCGGCACCGCGCTCCCCGAGCGGCTCTGCCCTTGCGCAGGGCTGTTTGACAACACATGCCCAGGAGATCTGATGTCCAACTGATCGCGCACGCGCAGCTGTTATTTTCCTATTTTTCAGAAGCCAGGCATCCAGAAAAAGCAAGTGTTTTCCATAAAATACTTTTTTTAAAAAAATTATTATTTTAGACAGGATCTGGCATTCAACTACGTTATCTAAAGTGTCTGGAAACCCTAGACCTAGCTTCTCCAACCCATCAGCTTTCTCAACCATCGGGTCTAGGCCCTATATTCTTGCTTCAAGATGATGCTGTCTTACCACTCATACAGTCATAACCCATAATCACAGGTCCAAAATGCCCAGTATAGGCTAGGAAGAAGGAGGCAGAAAGGATATACTTTTAAATCAGAATAAAAAGCTGGCCTTGCTATCCACACAACCTATATCATCTCACTGCTCTTATGTTGCCAGGTTCGTTAGCATACATAAACGTATCTTCATTAACCTTCATAAAGCTGGTCAAGAGTACGTCCAGCATCGCTGTCAAGTTTTACAGCTACAGCAGCTGTCTAGGACTAACCATAAAACCCACTTTGTGGTCGCAACCAGGCTAGAAAGTGGCTCCTGTCCCAACAGGACAGCAGCAGCAAAAAAAATTCCCCAAAAATCAAAATAAAAACTGTGCACCCACCAACCACACGCTCACCACTACGGGTATCAGGGAAATCCTTTGCGAAATGCAACGTCGGTCAGGATTTGGACAACCTTCAACAGTCTAGAGTTCAGCAGTCTCCCTCTCCTTCCATCCTTTTACGACCGGACTCGATGACCTTAAGGGTCTTTTTCCAACCTAAATGATTCTCCGACCCCTCCTCGCTCCCACCACCCCAACGCAACGCACCAGCAGCAAGTCCCACGGCACCCTCCCAGCAAAGACACAGCCGGCACCCGATTTAACCACGTTTATCCTCCTGCATCTATTCACCCACCTTTTATTCAGCTGGAAGCTACGAAGCCCTGGGCTCTTGGCCAACTGGCTGCACCTCCTCTTTTGCTCCCTCAGAGCTGCAGGTTACAGGAGACTATGGCATTTCTGCTTCTCTTATTAGGATAGTTAATGACCTAATTTAAGCCGTGGAGAGTATACTCAGGAATTACAGTTACAGGCTCCTCAAATGAAGTTAACAATAAATCACAGAAAATCAGCTGCGAGGACTTCTCAGGCACCTCTATATCAGCAATATTAATTTTACCAGGAGGACAGCAAGTTTGCTCCCTCCCCTCTTTTTAAGCCACTGACGAATCTTGATGTCTTGCTAGCAGCCTCCTTTGAAAAGCTCCTTTGAACCCATCTCCAGCTCCTTTGGAAGAGAGCTACGCGAAGACATCTGGCTTGCAGACAGGCTAGACCTTGGTTTTGTCTTGATCTGCAGCAGGAAGAATACAGCAACCATAGATTTCAGTGGGAAATACCCCGTCAGCGGCTCCTTTAGCATCAGAGCAAAGACTTCGCTAGAGATCGAGGGCCTCAACATATGCCTTTCTTCCCAAAGGAAGAGCATTGAAATTATCTCTCCCAAGGGTATTGGCGTAACTCAAGCCATTGCGATTAACATTAAAGAGTCATTTAGACTTGAAAGCCATCCCAGGTACTGGTGGAATGAGGTGCGCTGCCATCAGCGATTCAAAAACTCCAGCGCAGAGTTAGATTAATCCAAATTTTAGGCTGGGAAGGTAGCTCCTGTCCAGCCAAGACACACAGAAAAGAAGTTACTGGTTGCTGATGGGCCGGGATCTACAAAACCCCGTGGCAGACGTCTGTGTTTCCCTTTGGAGGAAGGGTAACACCGCTAGACATCTTGAGCTCTCCCTCTTGCACCCATCCTAAGCGACGGGGAAGAAATATATAGCTTCTCCCACCCAAAAAAAGAAGCGTACGGCACGGAACAATACTCGGTAGCAGAACAACGAGAGGCATTTATCAGCCGACGTAAGATCACATCTTGCAAGCATAAGCCAACATCTCACATCGACTAATTCACATCCACAAGCACCAAGTACTGTCAGTCTCCCCTCCCCAAAGTCAGCAGCGAGACAGTTTGCGGCAGCCAGATGATGGAATCGCGAGGGTGTTGGTTCCCCCTAGCACCAAAGAAATCAGCTCTCAACGTCGCTGCAAGTGAAGGCAACAGATTTTTTTTTTTTTTTTTTCAGCAAGGTGCAATCACGCTGTTTTTAACGATCATGTGGTATATTAACATTCAGCCGCAGCTACCGCCTGGGCAGATGCTTCACGGAGGAGATCAACCAACCATCCACGGATGGCAGCGGCAGTGGCACAGCCACCGACGCCGGCCCGGTGGCATGAAGCACAGCTTGCTTACGACCGGTCCAGATACAGCCAGCCAAAGGCACACCCCTGTCCAAGCCACCTGCTGCTTGCAGCTTCCCCAGTTTCATTAATTTTCTTTTAAAAACATTTTTCTTTTTTTTTCCTCCCCTTAAGCTCACCCAGCTGCATGTGCCAGGTGAGGTACTGGAGCACAGCAGCTGCGGGTTTATCTGTAGAGGTCACCCAAGGGTTGATTAAACTGCTATCGCCGAGGAAGGAGGGGGGAAAAAGAAAAAAAAAAAAAAAAAAAAAAAAAAAAAATTCCCATCCTGCAGTTTTTGCAGCCGGAGAATGCAGGTCTGGGGAAGCAGCAGAGCAGTGCAGAGAGGAGAAAAAAAAAACTAAACCAAAACCAACCAGCGGCTCGCCATCCACCGCACATGTGAATTAAATAAACCCCATTCCAGCACAAACACCACAACTCGGCCATTTCTGCCCCCTCCAAGAGCAGTGCATCCCCCCCCAACCTCTGCGCTCCCTGCTGCAGCCCCACCACCCGCCTCCCCCAGCCCGATCCCTGCCCGCACCCCTTCTCCGGGCGCATCCCTGCATCTGCACCCACTCCCGCGCCACCCTGTCCCACCCCACCCACGCACCCCCCCGCTGCCACACCTTACACCTCCGTAAAAATACCTCCCTTGGCTGCATCCCGCGGGGTGGGATCCAGCCCATCCGTAAACCCCCTGCAGAGCATCCACAGGGAGCGGGATGGGGTGGGATCCAGCACCTCCGTAACCCCCCCCCCCCCCCCCCCCGAGAGAGCAGGGTGGGATCCAGCCCCTCTATAGGGAGCAGGGTGGGATCCAGCCCTTCCGTAATCACCCCTCCACGGGGAGCAGGGTGGGATCCAGTCCCTCCATAACCCCCCCTCGAGGGAGCAGGGTGAGATCCAGTCCCTCCATAACTCCCCCACGGGGAGGAGGGTGGGATCCAGTCCCTCCATAGGGAGCAAGGTGGGATCCAACCCTTCCATAATCACCCCCTCACAGGGAGGGTGGTGGGATCCACTCCCTCCATAACCCCTCCACGGGGAGGGGGGTGGGATCCAGCCCTTCCATAGGGAAGGGGGTGGGATCCAGCCCCTCCATAATCACCCCCTCACAGGGAGCAGGGTGGGATCCAGCCCTTCCATAACCCCCTCCCCCCCACGGGGAGCAGAGTGGGATCCAGCCCCTCCACAGGGAGCAGGGTGAGATCCAGCTCCCCCCCTCCCATTTTGCCAACGCACCCCTGGAAATCAGGGTGGGGTTGGGATCCAGCCCACCCCCCCCATCTCCCTGCTGCAACCACAGGGAACAAGGTGGGTGCATCCAGCCGCCCCCCCCCACCTCCATCCACCAAAAGCGGGGTGTGGGGGGGGCCAGACTGGGGTTGGGATTCACCCCCCCAGAGAGCAGGGTGGGGTTAGGATCCAAACCTACGCAGAGCAGGTGGGGACACCCCCCCTCCCCCCCAAAAAAAAACAACCCCCAAGGTGGTGCTGACACCCCCCCAATGAGGTCTGTCCCCACATATACAGCCAGAGAAAACACCCCCTCCCCAAAAAAGGGGCACAGATACCCGCCAAAGGGGGAGGGGGGGGGCAGGGAAACACCCCTCGGGGCACCCCGAAGAGGTGAAGGGACCCCCATAACCCCTATATAGATCTATACGGGGAGGGGGGGACACCCCCATGGGTAATAAAAAGGGGCCCAGATCCCCCCTCAGCGCCCCCGGGGGGGCCAAAGGCCCCCCCGGGGGCGCTGAGGGAGGGTCTGGGCCACTTAGAACAGGGGGAGCAGCCCCCAACCGCCCTCTCCGTAGGCCTCAGGCCCCCTCAGAGGGCTCAAGCCCCCCCCTTAGAGCCGCTTCCCCCCCACCCCCCCCAAACCCCACCCCGCGGTGCCGGTTCTCACCTCTCCGCCATGTTCCCGGCGGCCCTACCGCTCGGCGGCGGCCCCGGCCCCCGTTCGGCCTCCCATGGCCCCGGCGACCGATCGATCGATCGATCGATCGACCGACCGACCGACCGATACCCAACCCCCCCCGGTTACCCCGCGGCCGCCCCGCCGCCGACTGAGGCCGGCGCTCGCGCCGCGGCCCCGCCGCGTCCCGCCGTCACCAGCGACAACGGCAGCGCCGCCAATGAGGAGAGGCGGAGGGGGAGGAGCCGGGAAGCTCCGCCACGCCCCCTCCACCGCCTCCGAGCCGCGCCCCCACCGAGGAGGGGGCGGGGAGAGCCGCGAGGGCTGATGGGAGTGGTAGTCCGGCGGCGGGCGCGCAGCGCGCATGCGCGCACGGAGCCGTATGCATACGGCGCCTATAGGCACGCAACAGTGCACGTTAATGTACACACACGTTGCGCATGCAGCGCGCTGTGCGCGCGTGTATACTGCTCGCATGCACGTGCGGGTGCACACACAGTGCACGTGCATGTACACGTATGCACACCGTATACATACGTACCACACGCGCACACAAGCACGTGGCGCACGTATAGGTGCGCTAAGCGTGGCCGTACGCGTACACAAACATGTCCATATGGACCCAGCGCACGCAGAAGCGGCACAGGCTCGTGCTTATATACGCTCATGCGTGTGCACGTGTGCGCAGTGCACGCAGAGTGCAAACACGTACGCATGGTATATGTGCCCTTGCACGCTGCGCACACGTATATGTACCTAGCGCAAACAGAGCACATACATGCTGACGTGCCCTGGAGCACTGTACACCTATAGAGAGTACGCACGCACGCTGCAGGTGCACATACGTGTACGCAGGTACACGTATAAGCACCGCACACGCTGTCCACACGTGTGCACACACACATGCATGGTACACAACCTGCACACGTGCTAGCACATATATGCACACAATGCATGTATACCATGCGCCCGCATGCACATGTATGTGCACACGCAGCGCGCGTGTGCGTTACATATACCCACCGCACGGAGGCGTACGCACACGCGGCACACTGCACGTATGTGCGCACACTTACACACTGCACATACACGCACCCGGCGCACAGTGCCCGTACGTCTCCACATACGCACCCGTATGACTGCACACGTGCACGCGCCGTACATACATGTGCACAAACACACGCCGCACGCCTGCGCACGTACGCGTGTGGCGCGCACAGGAGCTGCACAGCCGTTAGCACATGCACATCACACGCGTGTGCGCACAAGCACACACGCTGTGCCCCGCAGCACCCTGTGACTCACAGGTCCCCCGGGACCTGCACCCCACAGTGACCCCCTGTGCCCCATAGCACCCCCCGCACCCTCCTGCACCCCACAGCACCCCGTGGGACCCATGCCCCCCTGCACCCCACCGTAACCCCTGCACCCCACAGCACCCCGTGGGACCTGTGCCCCCTGCACCCCACAGCACCCTGTAGGACCCGTGCCCCCTGCACCCCACTGTACCCCCTGCACCCCACAGCATCCCGTGGGACCCGTGCCCCCTGCACCCCACTGTACCCCCTGCACCCCACAGCATCCCGTGGGACCCGTGCCCCCTGCACCCCACTGTAACCCCTGCACCCCACAGCATCCCGTGGGACCCGTGCCCCCCTGCACCCCACTGTACCCCCTGCACCCCACAGCACCCTGTGGGACCCGTGCCCCCTGCACCCCACTGTACCCCCTGCACCCCACAGCATCCCGTGGGACCCGTGCCCCCTGCACCCCACTGTACCCCCTGCACCCCACAGCACCCCGTGGGACTTGTGCCCCCTGCACCCCACAGCACCCTGTGGGACCCGTGCCCCCTGCACCCCACTGTACCCCCTGCACCCCACAGCATCCCATGGGACCCGTGCCCCCTGCACCCCCCTGCACCCCCTAGCACCCCGTGGGACCCGTGCCCCCTGCACCCCACTGTACCCCCTGCACCCCACAGCACCCTGTGTGACCCGTGCCCCCTGCACCCCACTGCACCCCCTGCACCCCACAGCCCCCCGTGGGACCCGTGCCCCCTGCACCCCACTGCACCCCCTGCACCCCACAGCCCCCCGTGGGACCCGTGCCCCCTGCACCCCACTGTACCCCCTGCACCCCACAGCCCCCTGTGGGACCCGTGCCCCCTGCACCCCACAGCACCCCGTGGGACCTGTGCCCCCCAGCTCCCCACAGCCCCCCTGCACCCCACAGCCCCCATTACCTGTGTCCCCACACCCCCTGACCCCCACCCACACGTACGTACCCCGTCCCTCCCTGGTGTCACCGAGACAGATGGGGATGGAGACCCCAGACCGGGGGGGGGACCAACCCCCTGGGGCCACGCCAGCACTGCCCGGTCTCCTCAACTTGGGGGGGTCCCCGCTGCAATTTGTCCCCTCCAGTCTAAACTCTTCTCTTACCAGTCTCACCATTTAATCCACTTCCCATCACCTCACTCCTGCTCCATCAGATCTTTCCTCACCCTGATGCCCATCAACACCTCTCCACGCCGTCCCCCCGTCCGGGGGGCACCCCAACAGCCTGAGCACCCCAAGGATGAGGGGACACACACACCCCCACACCCCCCCGATGAAGGACATCTGGCCGAGGTGACACCTGGCTTGAGGACACCAGGAGAGCTTGGAGCAGCTTTTGCCCCACGCCCAAATATTTGGGGATTGCATTGCTAAAGGAATTGGGAGCAGCAGCTCATCGGGACAAGTTCGGTCACGGTACGAAACCACCCACAAAACCTTTTATTACCTTTCAAGCGTAATTCCTGACTTGCAAATTTGAAGGAATTTGGCCGACCGTCCTCCCGCGTGTCTCACCAGGGTGGTGTTGGCGTCGGCGTCTCCGGTGCAGGGGTGCCCGGGGGCTCCTGGGTGCTCATCTAATGGTCTTCGCCACGGCCGTAACATCTTGTTAATGTTCAACCGGTGGCTTTTTGGAGCAGAAAGATCCAAGAACATCATATTTTCTCCTCCTAGCTCCTTTGAGATGTGGACGGTGCAGGACAGAGCCTGGGAAATGGTGAGTATCAACGTTCTGGTGTTTTCCTGGTGGCTTCTTTCTCCTGCTGCTTCAGATTGATGTTGCTCTTTTGTTTGGGTTTTTTTGGCAAACATTTAGTTTTGGGTTGTTGTTATGAATTTTTTTAATCTGATTTATACAGAATAAAAGAGCAATTACCTCCTTCCCCCCGGGCACCCTGATCCAAGAAAGACCATTGCCATCATCTTCGCTTACACCAAGGAGAGATGTGATCCTGCACAGAGGCTGCTGGAAACCGAGGTGATTTGGTCCACGTGTTCTTCATCGCAACCCCAGAAGTGAAGGAACTGGATTAAAATCAGCCCCAAAACATGTGCCTGGACAAGGTTGAGAAGTGGGCCCGTGTGAACCTCATGAGGTTCAACCAGGCCAAGGGCAATGTCCTGCATCTGGGTCGGGGCGACCCCCAGTCTCAATAGAGGCTGGGGGTTGAAGGGATGGGGAGCAGCCCTGCTGCTCAAGGCCTTGGGGGTCCTGGTGGATGAAAAGCTGGACATGAGCCGGCAATGTGCGCTCGCAGTCCAGGAGGCCAACCGTATCCTGGGCAGCGTGGGCAGCAGGTCGAGGGAGGGGATTCTGCCCCTCTGCTCTGCTCTGGTGAGACCCCCCTGGAGCACTGCGTCCAGCTCTGGAACACTCAGCACCAGACAGACATGGACCTGTTGGAGCAGGTCCAGAGGAGGCCATGAAAATGATGAGGGGGGTGGAACGCCTCTCTTAGGAAGAAAGGCTGAGAGAGTTGGGGTTGTTCAGCCTGGAGAAGAGAAGGCTTCGGGGAGACCTTATTGCGGCCTTTCAGTGCTTAGAGGGGGCTTGTAAGAAGGGTGGGGACAGACTTTTTAGCAGGGCCTGTTGCGACAGGACAAGGGGAAATGGTTTTAAACTGAAAGAGAGAAGATTCAGACTAGATACGAGGAAGAAATTTTTTCCAATGAAGGTGGTGAAACCCTGGCACAGGTTGCCCAGAGAGGTGGTAGATGCCCCATCCCTGGGAACATCCAAGGTCAGGTTGGACGGGGCTCTGAGCAACCTGCTCTAGTTGAAGATGTCCCTACCCACGGCAGGGGGTTGGACTGGATGAGCTTCAAAGGTCCCTTCTGACCCAAACCACTCTATGATTCCATGAGCTCAGCGTGAACGCGTGCATGATGGGACAGGCCATGGAACAGTTTTCTGGTACGTCCGAGATAGGGCTCTGCTCTCAAATGACAGCTTTACTGGAGGACACCATCCCCTGCTTCAGCAGGGTCACACCTCAAGGGTCTGACCTCAGCAGTGAATGACCTCAGCAGTGACTGGGTCAGCCTCAGTTACTGCAGGCTCTGCCCCAGTAACCACCAGTTTGCAGGGCATCCACTGCTGTTCCTTGAGGATCAGCGTGGGCTTGGCAGTCCATGCAAGGAAAACAAACTTGAAGGCCAGAAGGATTTAGGGCTAACACAACTTTTCCCCACCCAACGTCATTCCTCCCATTCTTGGGCCACAAAGTTGTCCAAGCCCCTTGTCCCCAACCCTTTGAAGCTGAGGGTCAAAAGCAGCTCCATGACACCCACCCAAAACCTCGGGACAGCAAAGCAGAGCCTGGCACGGGCAGGGATGTCTTCTCCTCTGACTCACTGCAGCGTGCGAGCAGCAACCGGTGCGTTAGCTGCAGCATTGATCTAGGACCCGGTGACGAGGCACGTGTCCCTGACTAACCCCGGCGGTCACGCGTCCCAGGGCAGGCTGATCCGTGTCACGAGCTGGTGTCCGTCAGTCATGGTGGCGGCGGAGCTGCTCTTCTCCGCCTTCCCGCTTACATCCTTGGGGAACGATAACAACACCATGATGTATGTGATGATCACACAAGCCCAGCTGCAAATTGGTCTTCTTCCTAACGAGGCAGCAGGGAGAGCCCGGGCCTGAAGAGCAGCGATGGGCAGGGGGTCTCCAGCCAGGATTGACCCCCCGCTCCAGGATCACTGACCCATGGCATGGTGCAGAACCTACCTTTGATTTAGTTGGATCTCTACATCCACGCTTTGTTAGAAAAAGGATGGAGAAGGTAAATGGCTTGGAGGGACAGAAAGGCGTGACTGTGCCACCCGTTGCTCTAGGGACCAGCTCAAAACTCTTGTTGCTGTTAGGAGCTGGATGGCCACCAACTGAGTCTCCCTGAGCCCACCTTTGCTCCCCTGGCTTCGAGCAGGTTTCTCTGCTTAGCATGGCTCAGCAGATCCATCCCACATCAGGTCCCACAGAGAACATCATGACTTTTTCCAACAACCGCTGCAGAGCCTGTCTCGTGCTTTCTGATGGGTCTCGCAGGCATCGGGGCTTCACCAACATCCCCATAGCTGGTACATGAGGTGAGTCTGTGGGGTGATCAGAAATTTCAGCTCTTCTACTTTTCACAGGCCACTTCTTCCCTCCTGCCACCTACCTTGGGCTGGAGAGGGGACTTCTGGGTCCCACACCCAAACGTGGGCAATTTAACAGCACCAAAAGGGAGCAGACAGAGATGGAGACAGCCACTCTGGGGACATGCTGTGGTCCCAGCAGCCACTTGCAAAGAAATCAAAGGATCACAGAATGGTTGAGATTGGAAGGGACCTCTGAAGATCATCTGGTCTGACTCCTCTGCTCAAGCAGGGCCACCTAGAGCCACTGCCCAGGACTGCGTCCAGATGGCTTTTAAGTATCCCCAAAGATACAGACTGCCCAACCTCTCTGGGCAACCTGTGCCAGGGCTCATCACCCTCACAGTAAAACTGTGGTTCCTGATGTTCAGAGGGCACCTCCCGTGTTTCAGTTTGTGCCCATGGCCTCTGGTCACCACTGGAGGGACCCTGGCTCTGTCCTCTTTCCTGCCTCCCTTCAGGTACTTAGAGATATTGATGAGATCCCCCCCAAACCTTCTCTTCTCCAGGCTAAAGAGTCCCAGCTCTCTCAGCCTTTCCTCATAGGAGAGATGCTCCAGTCCCTTCATCGTTCTCGTGGCCCTTCATTGGACTCTCTCCAGTATGTCCATGTCTCTCTTGCACTGGGGAGCCCAGAACTTGACACACTACTCCACGTGTGGCCTCACCAGTGCCGAGATGTGCTGGCAATGCTCCTCCCAATGCAGCCAAGGACACCGTTAGCTTTCTTTGCTGCAACGGCACATTGCTGCCTCGTGTTCAACTTGGTGTCCACCAGGACCCCCGGAGCCTTTTCTGCAGAGCTGCTCTCCAGCTGGGTGACCCCCAGAATGTCCTGGTGCCTGGGGTGGTTCCTCTCCAGGTAGAGGACTTTGCACTTCCCCTTGTTGAACTGCATGAGGTTCCTGTCAGCCCATTTCTCCAGCCTGACAAGGTCCCTCTGGATGGCAGCACGACCTCTGGTGTATCAACCACTCCTCCCAGCTTTGTCTCATCAGCAAACTTGCTGAGGGTACGCCCTGCCCCATCATCCAGGTCATTAATGAAGATGTTAAACTGGACCAGCCTGCAGCTGAGGTCATTCTGCACCCTGCGCATCAAAGAGCCCTGTGGCTCCAAAGAACCAGCTTTCCAGCGCTGGAGCAGGTCCAAAGCCCTGCGGCACACTTTGCTGTGTCTACCCAGCAGTGCTGGCCTTGCTGTGTGTTTGCAGAGCAACCATGCATGGCAGGAGATTGATTCTGCTCCGTGAAACATCCTGGCAGAGAAAAGCCAGTGGTGGGAGTCACCTTCTGCTAAGGCCAGCAGAGGCCACCCAGTCCACAGACCACGTCCAACCTGGGAGACTGGGTCCCCCAGAGTGGACTGGGGGGATGTCACACTGGAAACAGAGATGGTTGAGCAGCTCTGGGGTCAATGCAATGGAGAGCAATGTTCTACTGATGCACGCACAAACAGCCTGGACACACAGAGATACACCTTGACCCATTAAGATATGAAAGAGGTTTCTAAATAAGGGTTTCTGAATACGAAGTGGAAAGACTGAACGCGGACAGTCATCAGATATTCATAGAATCATAATCATTGAATGGTTTGGGTCAGAAGGGACCTCCAAAGGTCATCTAGTCCAACCCCCCTGCAATGAGCAGGGACATCTTCACCTAGATCAGGTTGCTCAGAGCCCCGTCCAACCTGACCTTGAACGTTTTCAGGGATGAGGCATCTACCACCTCTCTGGGCAACCTGTGCCTAACAAATTTCGGTCCCTCTTCCTCAAATAGTGGGATTTTGTCTAGAAATTAAGAAGAGATGGGTCCTATTTCATAGACTTCTGGGTTTTGATTACCACTTTTTATCCATCTTTATTTTGCAAGCTGAAAGCAGGTGATTTATTGGCTTCCCATGACTCCAGATGCTGGAGCTTTGCAGCAAACAGCAAACACCTGGGGACACAGTCACAACGGAAGATGCAGGTGACCTTCATGTCATCCAATGGAAATGTGAATATCTGGACACATTTTGAATCGTGAGAACTGTCTTGAATTTTAAATTACTTAAATAACGTACCTTCAGTCCCTGCAGTGTCACTTGAACATGATCAAACACACTTCAGTTGCCCAGGGAATGGCAGTTCTTAGAATTTTACTTACAAAAAAAAGCGTGTGGTTCTCCATAAAAAGTTGTATCACGGAGGAAGAACAGCGGCGTCATTACATCCCTGGGGTTGCAGATAAAGCGACGAGCTCTGAAGAGCACAAAGCTCCTGCACTGGGTAGGGCAGACAAGAAGCCTAGCTGAGGATCCCGAAACCCAGTGTGATGGAGATGGGAAGCATGAAGCTGTTGGTTCAGACTGGCTGTAAAGCACCCAGCGTACTGGTGGCATGGAGACACTGCCCAGGATGTGCTCATTATCTGAGGCAAGAGGATTTGAAACCCCAGTACAAGATGGTGATGGCCCCAAGTACCATGGAGTGGGAAGGAAGGAGGGGAAGGCTGGAGGCACATACAGTAGCTGAGAAACTAGGACACATCTGGAGAGAAGAAATCTGTACTAGGACATATCTGTATCAGAAATAGCATGGCCAGCAGGAGCAGGGAGGTGATCGTGCCCCTGTACTCAGCACTGGTGAGGCCACACCTCGAATCCTGTGTTCAGTTTTGGGCCCCTCACTCCAAGAAGGACATGGAGGTGCTGGAGCGTGTCCAGAGAAGGGCAACGAAGCTGGTGGAGGGCCTGGAGCACAAGTCTGATGAGGAGGGGCTGAGGGAACTGGGGGTGTTCAGCCTGGAGAAGAGGAGGCTGAGGGGAGACCTCATCGCGCTCTACAACCACCTGAAAGGAGGTTGTAGTGAGGTGGGTGTTGGTCTCTTCTGCCAAGTAACTAGCGATAGGACGAGAGGAAATGGCCTCAAGTTGCACCAGGGGAGGTTTAGATTGGACATTAGGAGAAATTTCTTTACTGAAAGAGTGGTCAGGCCTTGGAACAGGCTGCCCAGGGAAGTGGTGGAGTCACCAACATTGGAGGTATTTAAAAGACGTGTAGATGAGGCGCTTAGGGACATGGTTTAGTGGACATCGTGGTGTTGGGTTGATGGCTGGACTCGATGATCTTAGAGGTCTTTTCCAACCTTAATGATTCTATGATTCTGTGATTCTAAGATGGGGCTTGGAGTCCTGCTCACACTCCCCATCCCCGTACTCAGGGTTTCTCCACAGGGACATCTGGGTTGGTGCCTCAGCATCGCTTGGGATGGCCAGAACAGTGGGTCTCATGGGAGAGGCATCCACTCAGTCACTGCTAACCAACATTGAAGATGTTGAAGATGTCCCTGCTCCTTGCAGGGGGGTTGGACTAGGTGACCTTTAAAGGTCCCTTCCACCCCAAGCTATTCTAGGATTCTATGGGCAGGAGGCATGGAAACCACTGCCAGAGCCCCAGCCCCCTGCAAGGTGCAGATCACCCTAGCTGCAAGTTGCGGCTCCCCCAAGCTCACAGCCCCAGCCCTGGGACCGGACTTTGGCCTCTACTCGTCCCTTCCAGGCCACGGCCTTCCTTCTCTCCACGTGGTGCTTTCTGGGAACCTTGAAGCAAATTGCTCTGTCTTCTAAACCTCGTGACGAATGCGAGATGCCAACATCTCAGGCCCATGAATACCCGCTGTCTCTGTTGCCGTGGAAACAGAAGACTATTATGTTTTAATATTTTTAAGCTATATAAAGACTCGAAACATCTTTCAACCCCCCCCAACGATTAAACAAGAGAAGCACCCTGCCATCGAGGTCCGTTTGCAAAAGCTGCAGCAGCATCAACCTCCCCCCCCTTAACAGCTCCACCCCAATTACATTTATCCACATCTCCTTGTCACACGCAGTGTCAAAATATTCCGCATGCGCTGGGAGAGGGAGGCTCTGGGATCAGCCAGGGGCTGTGGAGACATGAAGATGTGGGCATGCCCTTGAAGGCAAGCACAGGGACAGCTTTCTCCACCTCTAACCCGACCAATGGGACGGCTGCTCCCTGCCGAGGAGGGTTCAGAAGGAGCATCCTCGTGGTGCCCAGATCTACCCAGAGGTAAACACAGCCCAGTGGGGTCAGTTCACGCCTACATGTCCCTGCACCCAGCTCCTGGCTTTATCCTGATGGGCTTTACTTCTTCTGGACTCAGTTTCCTTACCCCAAGCCCAAACCAAGGTGGGATGCAAAGAGTAAAAAGATATGCCCGTGGTGGGACAAGGGAGAGGGGCTGAGGAGGTTCAGGATGTCCTGCCATCCCAAACGGTCCATCAAAGGGCCTCAAAGCACCACATTAATGTCAAAGATGTGACCCTCACGGTGTGCTCAGGAGCCTGGGATATGTCTGCTCAGAGTAAGGGGTGGCCGAGAAAACAGCACAATCCCTGATGCCTCGTGACTCACTGCCACCCACGGTCACTGTCACTGCCGCACAAGAGGACATTGCAGAGGGGAGCTGGAGGTGAGCGTGCTGCACGGGGCTGCAGGCCTCAGATTGTTGTGGCCATGTGGGTGGTGGAAAAGTCTGATAAATGCAAGGCTTCCCAGATTCAGCTGAGGTGGGTGCTGGACTCCATAGGAAGATGGGGTAGTATTTTGGGAACCCCCACGTAGATCGAACATACAGATAGGGGTAAAGTGGCCCATGGACCTCCCACGTGGGTCAGATGGGGACCCTATACGAGGGGGGTGGTGACCTGGGCACCCTGCATTGGTTGCCCCGAAACCTTACATCAGGGTGGGGACAGGGACACAGGACCCTGTGTGGGTGGCTCTGGGACCCCGCAGTGAGGGAAGATGGTTTCATGGGGACTGCCAGGTGGTTGGGCTGGGGACCACAGCAAGTGGGGACCATGACAGGCGACCCTGCAGGGCCCTTGCAGCACGGATGGAAGATGACGTGGACACAGAAAGTGGTAGGGGCAGTGGTTTTGGGACACCTCAGCAAAGGGGGGAAGATGACAGGACCCTGCATGGTTGGTCCAAGGACCTCGTGGGTGAGGAACGGTGACATGCGATGGGCACAGGATGTCTGTGGCACCCAGCAGGGCAGATATTTGCTTTTGAGAGTTTTGGGTTTTGTTGTTGCTGTGATCACCATTTTTTAGCAGCGTTTTGTCTCTGTGTGTCCCCTGCCCCCCCCCTTTTTTTTTTCATGTTTATGTTTGGTGTTTCCTTGCCATTTTTTCCTTTTTTTAAAATTGATTCTTTTCTCTTTCCCCTCTATTTTTGGCAGTTTTTTGTGGGCTCGTTGGTTGATCTTAACAATTTGTTTAGGCAGGGCTTTCTAACCAGGTGGTTTTTCATCTTGTTTTAGCAGCCTTTTTCCCCCGGAAGGGCTTTGTGGGGTAGTTTTCTTGTCGGCATTTATTCCGGTGGGGTTTTATTTATTTACTCAAAGTGGCATGACGCCTGGGGTTTTTGTGTCTTTGGTGGGTTATTTTTCTATCCCCAGCAGTTGCTTGCAGGGTCTGTTGGTGTATTCATTGATCGCAGCTTTTTTTTGGGGGGGTGTTATTTAATCAGGGCATTTTCCCTCCATCTCACCCCTCTGAGTCCCCCAGCTGGTTTCGGGTGGGGCGCTTGGTTTGGTTTTTGGCAGCATTTCTACTCATTCAGTGCCTCATTCACCCCCCGCCCCTCCCAGCAGTTGTTTTGGGGGCCTTATTATCTATTTATTATCTAAAAGCTTATCTCTTTATTGAACCAGAGGTGTTGATTTTGGGGTCCTGACAGGTGCCTTCTGGAAACTTCCAGGGGCTTCTGCAGCAGCTGGTGCCAGTCAGCCTGGTTGGCAGGTTGTTAGCCGCCCCCTGATTGGCAGGTTGTTAGCTGCCTCCTGATTGGCTGGTTGCTGAGGGAGTGCCTGGCTGCGGTGAGGGAAGGCTGCGGGGCTGAGGTGGGGACTGACAGGGGTCCAGGGTCATATGGGGTGGCTGTGGAGACACTGTGCCACCAGCCCTGGTGCTGGGGTGGCCGTGGCCTTGCTGGTGGGACATGTGTGGCAGCCAGGGCACCGGGGTTGTGCTGTTGGAGCTGATCCTGCTTGTTGGAGAGAGCCTGTCCCGGCTCGGCTGTATGGCGGGTGCTGCCGGTGCGCTCCGGGGAGAGATGGGATGCGTGTGAGACAGCGAGGTAAGAGCACTTTTATCCGTGGCTTACAAACATTGAGGGATGTCAAAGGCAACAAGAAGGGCTTCTCTTAAGTGTAGAAGCTGGGGGACTAGGGAGAATCGCCGATGGGGGCAGGGGCCCTGGTGCCACAGGACATGGAAAAGGTGGAGGTACTGAACATCACCTTCACCTCCATGCCAGGCCCCAGAGACCAGGGGGGATGTCAGGAGCAAGGAACCCTTACCCTGGGTGGAAGGGGATGAGGTTAGACAATACTTTAGCAAAGTGGAGATAAATAAGTCTGTGGGTCATGATGGGAAGCACCCACAATTGCTGATGTCACTGGCAGGTGTCATTGTGAGGCCACTCTCAATAATGTTTGAACAATCCTAGAGAGTGGGGAAGGTGCCTGAGGACTGGAGGAAAGCAAATGTCATTCCTATCTTGAAGAAGGGCAGGAAGGAGGACCCAGGGAACTGCAGGCCAGTCAGCCTCACCTGTATCCCTGGGAAGATGGTGGAGCAGCTAATCCTAAAATTATTTCCAGCCACATGAAGGACAAGAAAGTCATCAGGAGTAGTCAGCATGGCTTCACTAAGGGGAAGTCACGCTTAACCAACCTGATAACCTTCTGTGATGAAATGACTGGTGTGGTAGATGAGGGGAGAGCAGTAGATATTGTCTAGACTTCAGTAAGGCTTTTGACATTGTCTCAGAAGATCCTCATAGAGAAGCTGATGAAGTATGGGCTCATCAGGCAGTGAGATGGATTGAAAACCATCTGAACGGCTGGACCTGGGGTCTAGTCTGAGGCCAGTAATTAGAGGTGTACCCAAGGGGTCAATGCTGCGTCAAATCATAGAATGGTTTGGGTTGGAAGGGACCTCAAAGATCATCTAGTTCCAACTGCCCTGCCATGGGCAGGGATACCTTCTGCTAGATCAGGTTTCTCAGAGCCCCATCCAACCTGGCTTTGAACACTTCCAGGGATGGGGGCATCCACAACTTCTCTGGGCAAGCTCTTCCAGTGCCTCAACACCCGCACAGTAAAGAATTTCTTCCTAATATCCAACCTAAATCTACCCTCTTTCAGTTTAAAACCACTACTCCTCGTCCTGATACTGCAGACCTTGGTAAAAAGTCTGTCCCTGTCTTTCTTATAAGCCCCCTTTAAGTACTGAAAGGCTGCAATCAGGTCTCCCTGGAGCCTTCTCTTCTCCAGGCTGAACAACCCCAACTCTCTCAGGCTGTATTCATAGGAGAGGCGTTCCAGCCCTTGATCATCTTTGTGACCCTCCTCTGGATCCGCTCTCGAGCAAGTTCATGTCTTTATTGTGCTGGGGACCCCAGAGCTGAGCAACAGTACTCCTGTTCAACATCTTCATTAATGATCTGGATGATGGAGCAGAGGGTACCCTCAGGAAGTTTGCTGATGAGACCAAACTGGGAGGAGTGGTTGATACGCCAGAGGTCGTGCTGCCATCCAGAGGGACCTTGTCAGGCTGGAGAAGTGGGCTGACAGGAACCTCATGCAGTTCAACAATCATAGAATCATTTAGGTTGGAAAAGGCCTTTAAGAGTCCGACCGTAAACCTAACACTGCCAAGTCCACCACTAAACCATGTCCCTAAGTGCCACATCTAGATGTCTTTCAAACACCTCCAGGGATGGTGACTCAACCACTTCCCTGGGCAGCCTGTTCTAAGGCTTCACCTTTTCAGTGAAGAAATTTTTCCTAATCTCCCATCTAAACCTCCCCAAGCACAACTTGAGGCCCTTTCCTCCTGTCCTGTCGCTTCTTACTTAGGAGAAGAGACCAACCCCCACCTCGCTACAGCCTCCTTTCAGGTAGTTGTAGAGCGCGATGAGGTCTCCTCTCAGCCTCCTCTTCTCCAGACTAAACAGTCCCAGTTCCCTCAGCCGCTCCTCATCAGACTTGTGCTCCAGGCCCTTCACCAGCTTCGTTGCCCTTCTCTGGACACGCTCCAGCACCTCAATGTCTTTTTTTTGTGATGAGGGGCCCAAAACTGAACATGGTATTTGAGGTGTGGCCTCTCCAGTGCTGAATACAGGGGGACAATAACTGCCCTAGTCCTGCTGGCCACGCTATTTCTGGGGAATTGCAAAGTCCTCTACCTGGAGAGGAACCACCCCAGGCACCAGGACATGCTGGGGGTCACCCAGCTGGAGAGCAGCTCTGCAGAAAAGGCTCCGGGGGTCCTGGTGGACACCAAGTTGAACACGAGGCAGCAATGTGCCGTTGCAGCAAAGAAAGCTAACGGTGTCCTTGGCTGCATTGGGAGGAGCATTGCCAGCACATCTCGGCACTGGTGAGGCCACACGTGGAGTAGTGTGTCGAGTTCTGGGCTCCCCAGTGCAAGAGAGACATGGACATACTGGAGAGAGTCCAATGAAGGGCCACGAGAACGATGAAGGGCCTGGAGCATCTCTCCTATGAGGAAAGGCTGAGAGAGCTGGGACTCTTTAGCCTGGAGAAGAGAAGATTCGGGGGGGATCTCATCAATATCTCTAAGTACCTGAAGGGAGGCAGGAAAGAGGACAGAGCCAGGGTCCCTCCAGTGGTGACCAGAGGCCATGGGCACAAACTGAAACACGGGAGGTGCCCTCTGAACATCAGGAACCACAGTTTTACTGTGAGGGTGATGAGCCCTGGCACAGGTTGCCCAGAGAGGTTGGGCAGTCTGTATCTTTGGGGATACTTAAAAGCCATCTGGATGCAGTCCTGGGCAAGTGGCTCTAGGTGGCCCTGCTTGAGCAGAGGAGTCAGACCAGATGATCTTCAGAGGTCCCTTCCAACTTCAACCATTCCATGGCACTGTAAAACCAGGTGAGGAGGTCTGTAAGCTGGTTCTGTTGGGGATGATGACTGTAGCCGGCAGGTAAGTGAGGAAGCAGAGGCTGTGGTCATCAATGCATGGGTTGAGGTGATGGGAGCAAGAGAACTCTCAGGAAGGACAAAGACGGGTTGAGGAAAGGGTCGACCTGAGGCACCCGTAGGCTAAAGCCCAGAGCATGGAAAGTAAGCAGGAGGAGCAAGACTTCTCTGCTAGGTCACAGAACTATGATGTCAGGGGACTACCTGAGACTGGTGGGACAGCTCATGTGACTGGAGTGCTGCGATAGATGCATATGGGCTCTCCAGAACAGACATGCAGGGTCCTGGCTGTTGTGTGAAGGAGCTTTGGAGAACCCACATTGGGTACCCACGCTGATGGCCTCTTGAGCCCTGGCTTTGTGCCGGGTGAAGTTGGAAGAGCCTTGGGAGAAGAAAGGAAGTGGAGGCGTTTCAGGCTGGGATGCAGGAGAACTCTATTGAAAGTGAAAAGGCAGGAGCACCAACTGGAAGGGAGCCGGTGTGAGGTGCAAGTAGGGCGACCATGAGCCGAGGTCCCTTGCGTGCAGTCGATTTATCCAGAGCACCGAGGTCTTCCTGCTCTGCAGTGGGAGTGGCACATTGGAGGTACCTGATGGGCTTAGACTTATGAGAAGGTGTTTGGAGCGGAGAGCACTGGTCATAGCAGAAGGGGCGATGCAAAGAAGAAGTGGGAGGAGAGGAGGAGGTCCATGGGCCGTGTTTCCAGGCAGCCCGGGCTGGCCCCTTCCCCCCTTCCTTGCTTGGTGCCTTTAGAGGAGGAGCTGTGGACGGCAGGTCCACGTGCCAAGAAGGGCCCAGAAGTGCGTCCTCAATCCATGCGGTGGCTTGCAGGGTGTGGGTGGTTGGTGTCAGGGGTGGTGGCAAGGGCCCTTAGCAGGGGTAGCAGCCTCTTGCGCGGCTGAAGCAGTCCAGGCCTCTGAGGCCGTAGCCGTAGCCGAAGCCACCAGAGGAGACGGGCACTCCCTGGGAGCTGAGGGCGCTGCCCACGGCAGCCGATGTGGTGGATCCGACGGCGGTGTTCTGGGGGAAGGAGCTGAGGATGGGTCCTGGCAGGGTGACCTGCACGGGGGGAGGCTGGATGATGACGCGGGAGTCCTCGCACTGCCTGACACAGGGCTCGTTGCAGCTGTTAGCCAGCGGGGCGGGTCCGCAGGGGCGGCAGAGGTCGTAGCAGGCCATGTGTGTGGTGTGGAGGGGCCCTGGAAGAGAGGGCGTTGAGAAAGCAGAGGGGCGTGGGGGTGCGAGGGGCGGTGTTGCAGGAGGGCGAGGGAGTGGGGAGTCCTGGTGTGGGGCTGTGGGGAGCGTGGCGTAGGGGAGGCGTGAGGGCTGCTGAGGCTGGGGACAAGGCGTGCTGGAAGAGAGGGGCCAGGCTGGGCAGGAGAAGGAGGGGAAGGGGGTTCAGGCTCACCTTGTTGACGGCAGAGGAGAAGTCGTCAGGAGAAGTGTGTGAGGGAGAGAGGCGCTGGGCAGGCTTTTATGCTGGTCCCCGAGGGGCGGGACAGCCTTTGCACATGACGGCATTTTGCAGCAAGCAGCTGTTGCACGCCACAGCCTCGCGAGTAATGAGGTGGGGTGTGTTTTCCTTCCCACAATTCTCCTTTTCATGTCCTCCTGGTGAGGACGTGTCCGTCTGGCCTTGGCGGCAGCTTTTAAGGCAGAGTAGGTATTTGGGAGGTTTTGCATGAAAGGTGCATGTCAGGGCATTCTGCAGACGCAGCGAAAACTTAGGAGAGGTGGAGTGTCGCCAGTGAGGTCATCCCGTGGCACTGGTGTGGTGTGGTTTGCCGGTGCGTGGTGAAAAGGGGGCCCCATTTCCTCGCAGGCCTGGAAGGCTTGTGTGGTGTTTGGAGGTGTGCCGGGGGTGAGGCGCTGCCCCTTCCAATGCATTGGGTCCCTCCCTGCCTTGGTGCCAGCTGGCTAAGCCTGTCTTTAGGCCTGGCCTTGCAGAGTTGGCTGTGCTGGGTGGGTGTCCTGGTGCCCCTCTTGCTGGTAAGGTTGTAGGTGGGAGAAAGGCGGCTGCCTGTCTGGGCTTGTGCCCCGTTGGTGGCGTCCCTGGGGGTGGCAGTGCAAGCAGGCAGAGGAGGGCTGTTTGCGAGAGCAGGCCGTTGTCCTGGCAGCCCTGGTTCAGAGCTCGGGAGCCCTGTGATGTGGGGAGCCCTGCCACGCTCCCCAAAGGCTTGTGCTGGCCCCTCCATAGCGCTCCCCTTAGCGGGGGCTGGCACATTGGCAGCCGGGGCTCTGGCGTGACACAGTGCTTGATGTGGATCACCTCGCAAGGGCAGGAGAGTTTCTGGAGAGCCCGTGAGTGTGGCGAGAGGCAGAGGGGGAGCGGGAGCGGCAGGCAGGGGAGGCTGGTGAGGCAGGGCCTTTGGGGTCTTGACTTGGGGTGAGTGCCAAGGGGTGAGGCCACATCTCTGCATGGTGTTGGATGGGTAGAAAGAGGATTTGGAGATTGCCAAGGGGAGCTGGAGGTGAGCATGGTGCATGGGGCCGCAGAGCCGAGGCCCTGGTGGTGGTGGATCATGCGGAAGGGTTGATGAGTGGCAAGGCCTGCCCCAATTGAGCCAAGGTGAGTGTTTTGCAGGCTGTTTGTCGAGCAGTGCTTGTTGCTGAGGAAGGTGAAGGGAGGTAGGAAGGAGTGTGTGTGTCTGGAGGTAAGGAAGTCCGTGGGGCCTGAGGGGCCGAGGCCACGAGTGCTGAGGGAGCTGGCTGATGTCCTTGGGAGGCCAGTGTCCATCATCTTGGAAAGGTGGTCGTGCCTGGGAGCAGTTTGTGATGGCTGGTGCGCCAGTTTTGGCTTCGACAGAGTTAATCTTCTGCATAGTAGCTGGTATGGGCCTTTGTTTTGGATTTGTGCTGAAAACAGCGTTGATAATCCAGAGATGTTTTAGCTATTGCTGAGCAGTGCTTACGCAGAGTCAAGGGGTTTTCTGCTTCTCGCCCCAGCCCACCAGCGAGTAGACTGGGGTTGCACAAGAAGTTGTGAGGGGACACAGCTGGGACAGCTGACCCCAACTGCCCAAAGGGATATTCCATACCATATGACATCATGCTCAGCATATAAAGCTGGTGGCAGAAGAAGTAAGGGGGGGACGTTCAGAGTTACGGCGTTTCTCTTCCCAAGTCACCGTTAGCGTGATGGAGCCCTGCTTTCCTGGAGATGGCTGAACACCTGCCTGCAGATGGGAAGTAGTGAATGAATTCCTTGTTTTGCTTTGCTTGCGTGTGCGGCTTTTGCTTTCCCTGTTAAACTGTCTTTATCCCAACCGACGAGTTTTCTCACTTTTATCCTTCCGATTCTCTCCCCCATCCCATCGGGGAGGGGGAGTGAGCGAGCGTCTGCGTGGTGCTTAGTTGTCAGCTGAGATTAAACCACGACAACTGGAAGAGAGCTCATATGCCTCCTGTCTTTGAGAAGATCTGGAAGGAAGATCTGGGAAAGTAGAGGCTGGTGAGCCTGACCTCGTCCGTGGGGAAGGTGATGGAGGAAATGGTCCCGGAAAGCACTGCCAAGCCCAGGAGGGCCAAGAAGGTGATGGGGAGTGGTCGGCGTGAATTTACAAAGGGGAAATCATGCTTGACTGACCTCCGTGTCTTCTGCATTGAAGCGACTAGCTTTGTGGACGAGGAGAGAGCCGTGGCTGGTGTGTACCTGAACGTTTTAGAAAAGCCTTTGATGCTTTCTCCCCTTGTGTACTTAGAATCATACAGGTTGGAAGAGACCTCTAAGATCATCGTGTCCAACCGTCAACCCAACACACCATGTCCACTAAACCGTGTCCCTAAGGGCCTCATCTACACGTCTTTTAAATACCTCCTGGGATGGTAACTCCACCACTTCCCTGGGCAGCCTGTTCCAAGGCCTGACCACTCTTTCAGTAAAGAAATTTCTCCTAATGTTCAATCTAAACCTCCCTTGGCGCAACTTGAGGCCGTTTCCTCTCTCCTATCGCTAGTTACTTGGGAGAAGAGACCAACCCCCACCTCATTACAACCTCCTTTCAGGTAGTTGTAGAGCGCAATGAGGTCTCCCCTCAGCCTCCTCTTCTCCAGACTAAACAGTCCCAGTTCCCTCAGCTGCTCCCCATCAGACTTGTGCTCCAGGCCCTCCACCAGCTTCGTTGCCCTCCTCTGGACACGCTCCAGCACCTCCATGTCCTTCTTGTAGTGAGGGACCCAAAACTGAACACAGGATTCGAGGTGCGGCCTCACCAGTGCCGAGTACAGGGGCACGATCACCTCCCTGCTCCTGCTGGCCACACTATTTCTGATACAGGCCAGGATGCCGTTGGCCTTCTTGGCCACCTGGGCACACTGCCGGCTCATGTTCAGCCGGCTGTCAATCAGCACCCCCAGGTTCTTTTCCTCTGGGCAGCTTTCCAGCCACTCTGCCCCAAGCCTGTAGCGTTGCCTGGGGTTGTTGTGACCCAAGTGCAGGACCCGGCACTTGGCCTTCTTGAACGTCATACAATTAGCCTCAGCCCATCGATCCAGCCTGTCCAGGTCCCTCTGCAGAGCCTTCCTACCCTCCAGCAGATCAACACTCCCACCCAACTTGGTGTCGTCTGCAAACTTACTGAGGGAGCACTCGATCCCCTCGTCCAGATCGTTGATAAAGATATTGAACGGGACCGGCCCCAAAACTGAGCCCTGGGGAACACGGCTCGTGACCGGCCGCCAACTGGCTTGAACTCCGTTGACCACAACTCTCTAGGCTCGGTCGTCCAGCCAGTTTTTTACCCAGCGAAGAGTGTACCTGTCTAGGCCGTGAGCCGCCAGCTTCTCTAGGAGAATGCTGTGGGAGACAGTGTCAAAGGCTTTATTGAAGTCCAGGTAGACCGCATCCACAGCCTTTCCCTCATCCACTAGGCGGGTCACCTGGTCATAGAAGGAGATGAGGTTGGTCAAGCAGGACCTGCCTTCCATGAACCTGTGCTGGCTGGGCCTGATCCCCTGGTTGTCCCGGAGATGGCTCGTGAGCACCCTCAAAACCAACCGCTCCATGATCTTCCCCGGCACCGAGGTCAGGCTGACCGGCCTGTAGTTCCCCGGATCCTCTTTCCGGCCCTTCTTATAGATCACATTGGCGAGCTTCCAGTCGTCTGGGACCTCCCCTGTTAACCAGGACTGCTGGTAAATGATGGAGAGCGGCTCGGCAAGCTCCTCCGCCAGCTCCCTCAGTACCCTCGGGTGGATCCCATCTGGCCCCATAGACTTGTGAACGTCCAGGTGGCGTAGCAGGTCATGAACTGCATCCTCTTGAATTATGGGGGGTTTATCCTGCTCGTCGTCCCTGTCTTCCAGCTCAGGGGGCTGAGTACCCTGAGGATAACCACTCTGACTACTAAAGACTGAGGCAAAGAAGGCGTTGAGTACCTCAGCCTTTTCCTCGTCCTTGGTGGCAACGTTCCCCCCCGCATCCAATAGAGGATGGAGATTCTCCTTGGGTCTCCTTTTGTCATTAATATACTTGTAAAAGCTTTTTTTGTTGTCTCTCACGACAGTGGCCAGGTTGAGTTCTAGCCGGGCTTTTGCCTTTCTAATTTCCTCTCTGCACGACCTAACGAGATCCCTGTACCCTTCCTGAGTTGCCTGCCCCTTCTTCCACAAGTGATAAACTCTCCTTTTTTTCCTGAGTCCCAGCCAGAGCTCCCCATTCAGCCAGGCCGGTCGCCTTCCCCGCCCGTTCTTCTTGCGGCACATGGGGACGGCCCGCTCCTGCGCCTTTAAGACTTCCTTCTTGAAGAACGTCCAGCCTTCCTGGACCCCTTTGCCCTTCAGGACTGTCTCCCAAGGGACCCTCTCGACCAGTGTCCTGAGCAGGCCAAAGTCCGCCCTCCGGAAGTCCATGGTAGCGGTTTTGCTGACCCCCCTCTTTACTTCACTAAGTATTGAGTATTCTACCATTTCATGGTCTCTAAGCCCAAGCTGGCCTCCGACCACCACATCTCCCACCAGCCCTTCTCTGTTCGTGAACAGCAGGTCAAGCGAGGCATCTCCCCTGGTGGGCTCGCTTACCAGCTGCGTCAGGAAGTTATCCTCCACACACTCCAGGAACCTCCTCGACTGTTTCCTCTCTGCCGTGTGGTATTTCCAGCAGACATCCGGAAAGTTGAAGTCCCCTACGAGAACAAGGGCTAGCGACTGGGAGACTTCTGCGAGCCTCTGGTAGAATATTTCGTCTGCCTCCTTGTCCTGGCTAGGTGGTCTATAACAGACTCCCAGCAGGATATCTGCCTTGTTGGCCTTCCCCCTCATCCTTACCCACAAGCATTCGACCTCGTCATCACTACCATCGAGCTCTAGACAGTCGAAGCACTCCCTAACACACAGGGCTACTCCATCGCCTCTCCTTCCTCGCCTGTCCCTTCTGAAGAGCTTATAGCCATCCATTGCAGCACTCCAGTCGTGAGACTCATCCCACCATGTTTCCGTGATGGCGACTAAGTCATAGCTACCCCGCTGCACAATGGCTTCCAGCTCCTCCTGTTTGCCGCCCATGCTGCGTGCATTGGTATAAATGCACTTGAGCTGGGCTGCCGATTTCTCCCCCGACAATGGCGTGCGGTCCCTAGGCTCTTCTCTAGAGAGCCTGGTTTTATCCCCTTCCCCCTTCGAATCTAGTTTAAAGCCTTCTCGATGAGCCCGGCCAACTCACACGCGAGAATCCTTTTCCCCCTGTGAGACAGCTGAACTCCGACCGTCGCCAGCAGGCCCGGTGCCGGTACTTCTGGACAAGCAGAGAAACTATGGGGTGTGTAAGTGGCCAGTGAGGTGGACTGCAAAGTGGTGGAAGGGCTGGGCCCAGAGGCTTGTGATGAGTGTCCCAAAGCCCAGGTGGAGGCAAGCCTTAAGTGGTGTAGCCCAGGACTCGGCTCCACGGGGCCAACAGTGTTCCACATGCTCGTCAGTGAGGTGGGCAGTGGGAGGGAGTGCCCCCTCAGCAAGTTGGCAGATGCTGCAAAGCCTGGAGGAGAGTCTGAGGCACCGGCTGGTTGTGCCAGCATTCAGAGGGAGCTGGAGAGGCTGGCGAAGGGGGCAGAGAGGAGTCTCGTGAAGTTCAACAGGGGGAAATGCCAAGTCCTGCCTCTGGGCAGGAATAGCGCTGGTCCCCAGGACGTGCTGGTCCCCAGGACGCGCTGGGGGCCGACAGGCTGGAAAGCAGCTTTGCTGAGCACGACTTTGTGGTTCTGGTGGAGGACAAGCTGACTATGAGGCAGCAATGCACCCTTGGGGCAAAAGAGGCCAAAGGTCTCCAGGGTGACATTGGGAAGAGCGTTTCCAGCAGGGCAGGAGATGTTGCTCTCTCTTCAGCGCTGGTGAGGCCCCGTGTGGAGTCCTGTGTCCAGTTGAGTAGTGCGGAGTGGAAGAAGGACATGGACTTAGTGGAGCGAGTGGAGTGCAGGGCCCCCAAGACGCTGAAGGGACTGGAACATCCTTCCTGTGAAGAGAAGGTGAGAGAGCTGGGAGTTTTTTCAGCCAGGAGGCAAGGCCGTGCAGGGGAGATGTCATCCGTGCGTCTAAATGCTGGATGGGAGGGAATGAGGCCAGGGGAGTGAGACGCTTCTCATGGGGGCCCACGGCCAGGGCAAGAGCGAGTGGAGAAAGCTGAAAAGAGGTGCCATTCCCTTGGAAGAGAAGGCAAGCCTTTTTCCGTGTGAGGGTGGTCAAGCAGTGGAAGCGGTTGCACAGCGAGGTGTTGGAGTCTCCATCCTTGGAGATACTGAAACCCTGACTGGACGTGGTGCTGGGCAGGCTGCTTGAGCAGGGCCTGCTTGAGCAGGTTGAGTTGAAGTAGATGATCTGCAGAGATTCCTTGTGCACTCAATGATTCTGTTTACTGTGGTTTTGCTTGCTGTGATGGCCAGAGAGTCGTGCTGGGGAAGAGGGTTGGTCAAGTGCGTGCTGCCGTGGGGAGCTTGCGACAGAGGCATGCGTGGAATTGCATTAGCACGTGCAAGCCTTTGTTGGGTCAAGTGAAGGTCTTGTGTCAGGGGCTGGAAGCTCCCCTGTGCTATTCTGTGGTGGTGTTCTTGATGGAGACATCCTTGCTAACAGAGGTCTTGTAGCCCTTTTCCACTCATCCCGATGGCCTGTTGAGACCAGGCTTTGTGCTGGGTGAGTTTGGAAGAGCCTTGGGAGAAGAAAGGAAGAGGAGGCGTGTCAGGCGGGAATGCAGGAGAACTTTATTGAGGGAAAAAAAACAGTGAAAAGGCAGGAGCGCCAATTGGAAGGGAGCCGGTGTGAGGTGCAGGTAGGGTGTCCATGAGCCGAGGTCCCTTGTGTGCAGTCGATTACCACAGCACCGAGGTGTTCCTGCCCTGCGGTGGGAGTGGCACACTGGAACTCCCCTGTGGTCTTTGGCTTGTGAGAAGGTGTTTGGAGCGGAGAGCACTGGTCATAGCAGAAGGGGCGATGCAGAGAAGAAAGTGGGAGGAGAGGAGGAGGTCCATGGGCCATGTTTCCAGGCAGCGCGGGCTGGCCCCTTCCCTGCTTCCTTGCTTGGTGCCTTGAGAGGAGGAGCTGTGGACGGCAGGTCCACGTGCCAAGAAGGGCCCAGAGGTGCGTCCTCAATCCATGCGGTGGCTTGCAGGGTGTGGGTGGTTGGTGTCAGGGGTGGTGGCGAGGGCCCTTAGCAGGGGTAGCAGCCTCTTGCGCGGCCGAAGCAGCCCAGGCCTCCGAAGCCGTAGCCGAGGCCGAAACCACCAGAGGAGACGGGCACTCCCTGGGAGCTGAGGGCGCTGCCCACGGCAGCCGATGTGGTGGATCCGACGGCGGTATTCTGGGGGAAGGAGCTGAGGATGGGTCCTGGCAGGGTGACCTGCACGGTGGAAGGCTGGATGATGACGTGGGAGTCCTCGCACTGCCTGACACAGGGCTCGTTGCAGCTGTTAGCCAGCGGGGTGGGTCCGCAGGGGCGGCAGAGGTCGTAGCAGGCCATGTGTGTGGTGTGGAGGGGCCCTGGAAGAGAGGGCGTTGAGAAAGCGGAGGGGCGTGGGGGTGCGAGGGGCGGTGTTGCAGGAGGGCGAGGGAGTGGGGAGGCCTGGTGTGGGGCTGTGGGGAGCGTGGCAGAGGGGAGGCGTGAGGGCTGCTGAGGCTGGGGACAAGGCGTGCTGGAAGAGAGGGGCCAGGCTGGGCAGGAGAAGGAGGGGAAGGGGGTTCAGGCTCACCTTGTTGACGGTGGAGGAGAAGGCGTCAGGAGAAGTGTGTGAGGGAGAGAGGCGCTGGACCGGCTTTTATGCCGGTCCCCGAGGGGCGGGACAGCCTTTGCGCATGACGGCATTTTGCAGGAAGCAGCGGTTGCACGCCACAGCCTCGCGAGTAATGAGGTGGGGTGTGTTTTCCTTCCCGCAATTCTCCTTTTCATGTCCTCCTGGTGAGGACGTGTCCATCTGGTCCTGGCGGCAGCTTTTAAGGGAGAGTAGGTATTTGGGAGGTTTTGCATGAAAGGTGCATGTCAGGGCATTCTGCAGATGCAACGAAAACTTAGGAGAGGTGGGGTGTCACCAGTGAGGTCATCCCGTGGCACTGGTGTGGTGTGGTTTGCCGTTGGGTGGTGAAGAGGGGGCCCCATTTCCTCACAGGCCTGGAAGGCTTGTGTGGTGTTTGGAGGTGTGCCGGGGGTGAGGCGCTGCCCCTTCCAATGCACTGGGTCCCTCCCTGCCTTGGTGCCAGCTGGCTAAGCCTGTCTTTAGGCCTGGCCTTGCCAAGTTGTCTGTGCTGGGTGGGTGTCCTGGTGCCCCTCTTGCTGGTAAGGTTGTAGGTGGGAGAAAGGCGGCTGCCTGTTTGGGCTTGTGCCCCGTTGGTGGCGTCCCTGGGGGTGGCAGTGCAAGCAGGCAGAGGAGGGCTGTTTGCGAGAGCAGGCCGTTGTCCTGGCAGCCCTGGTTCAGAGCTCGGGAGCCCTGTGATGTGGGGAGCCCTGCCACGCTCCCCAAAGGCTTGTGCTGGCCCCTCCGTAGCGCTCCCCTTAGCGGGGGCTGGCACATTGGCAGCCGGGGCTCTGGCGTGACACAGTGCTTGATGTGGATCACCTCGCAAGGGCAGGTGAGTTTCTGGAGAGCCCGTGAGTGTGGCGAGAGGCAGAGGGGGAGCGGGAGCGGCAGGCAGGGGAGGCTGGTGAGACAGGGCCTTTGGTGTCTTGACTTGGGGTGAGTGCCGAGGGGTGAGGCCACATCTCTCCATGGTGTTTGTGGAGCAGAAAGAGGATTTGGAGATTGCCCAGGGGAGTTGGAGGCGAGCATGGTGCACGGGGCCGCAGAGCCGATGCCCTGGTGGTGGTGCATCATGCCAAAGGCTTGATGAGTGGCAAGGCCTGCCCCGATTGAGCCAAGGTGAGTGTTTTGCAGGCTGTTTGTCAGGCGAGCAGTGCTTGTTGCTGAAGGAAGATGAAGGGAGGTAGGAAGGAGTGTGTGTGTCTGGATGGCAGGAAGTCTGTGGGGCCTTATGGGTCGTAGCCATGAACGCGTAGGGAGCTCCCTGATGTCCTCGTAAGGCCCCTCTGAATTATCTTGGAAAGGTCTTAGTGCCTGGGTGCGGTTCCTGATGGCTGGAAGAGAGCTCAGAGTTCTCCTATCTTGAAGGAGATCAGGAAGGAGGATCTGGGAAACTAGTGGCTGCCTACCCTGATCTCTTTTCCGGGAAAGATTGTCCTGGTTTTGGCTGGGATGGAGTTGATTTTCTTCCTATTAACTGGTATAGTGCTGTGTTTTGGACGTAGTGTGAGAATAATGTTGATGACACACTGATGTTTTGGTTGTTGCTAGGTATTGTTTACCCTAGTCAAGGACTTTTCATCTTCCCATGCCCTGCCAGATGTGCAGGAGGCTGGGAGGGAGTGTGGCCAGGACGGCTGGCCCAGCTGGCCAATAGGCTATTCCATAACATATGACGTCATGCACAGCATATAAGGCTGGGTGAAGAAGAAGGAGGGGGGGCGTTCGGAGTGATGGCGTTTGTCTTCCCAAGTAACTGTTACGCGTGATGGAGCCCTGCTTTCCTGGCGATGGCTGAACACCTGCCTGCCGATGGGAAGTGGTGAATGAATTCCTTGTTTTGCTTTGCTTGCGTGCACGGCTTTTGCTTTCCCTATTAAACTCTCTTTATCTCAACCCACGAGTTTTCTCACTTTTACCCTTCTGATTCTCTCCCCCATCCCACCTGGCGGGGGGGGGGGTGAGCGAGCGGCTGCGTGGTATTTGGCTGCTGCCAGGTTAAACCACGACAAAGATCGTAGAATCATAGAATCATACAGGTTGGAAAAGACCCCTAAGATCATTGTGTCCAACTGTCAACCCAACACACCATGCCCACTAAACCATGTCCCTAAGGGCCTCATCTACACGTCTTTTAAATACCTCCAGGGATGGTGACTCCACCACTTCCCTGGGCAGCCTGTTCCAAGGCCTGAACCACTCTTTCAGTAAAGAAATTTCTCCTAATGTCCAATCTAAACCTCCCTTGGCGCAACTTGAGGCCATTTCCTCTTGTCCTATCGCTAGTTACTTGGGAGAAGAGACCAACACCCACCTCGCTACAACCTCCTTTCAGGTAGTTGTAGAGCGCGATGAGGTCTCCCCTCAGCCTCCTCTTCTCCAGGCTAAACAACCCCAGTTCCCTCAGCCGCTCCTCATAAGGCTTGTGCTCCAGGCTCTTCACCAGCTTCGTTGCCCTCCTCTGGACACGCTCCAGCACCTCCATGTCCTTCTTGTAGTGAGGGGCCCAAAACGGAACACAGTGTTCGAGGTGTGGCCTCACCAGTGCCGAGTACAGGGGCACGACCACCTCCCTACTACTGCTGGCCACACTATTCCTAATACAGGCCAGGATGCCGTTGGCCTTCTTGGCCACCTGGGCACACTGCCGGCTCATGTTCAGCCGGCTGTCAGTCAGCACCCTCAGGTCCTTTTCTTCTGGGCAGCTTTCCAGCCACTCTTCCCCAAGCCTGTAGCGTTGCCTGGGGTTGTTGTGGCCAAAGTGCAGGACCCGGCACTTGGCCTTCTTGAACCTCACATGGTTGGCCTCAGCCCATTGATGCAGCCTGTCCAGGTCCCTCTGCAGAGCCTTCCTAACCTCGAGCAGATCAACACTCCCACCCAACTTGGTGTCATCTGCAAACTTACTGAGGGAGCACTCGATCCCCTCGTCCAGATCGTTGATAAAGATATTGAACAAGACCGGCCCCAGTACTGAGCCCTGGGGAACACGGCTCGTGACCGGCCGCCAACTGGATTTAACTCCGTTGACCACAACTCTCTGGGCTCGATGATGGAGGAAATGATCCAGGAAAGCACTGCCAAGCCCAGGAAGGACAGGAAGGTGATGAGGAGTCGTCGGCGTGAATTTCCGAAGGGGAAATGGTGCTTGACCGACCTCCGTGTCTTCTACATTGAAGTGACTAGCTTTGTGGACGAGGAGAGAGCCGTGGCTGGTGTTCACCTGGACTTTTTAGTAAAGCCTTTGACGCTTTCTCCCCTTGCGTGCTCCTAGAGAAGCCGAGAAAGGACGGGGTGTGTAAGTGGCCAGTGAGGTGGACTGCAAAGTGGTGGAAGGGCTGGGCGCAGAGGCTTGTGATGAGTGTCCCAAAGCCCAGGTGGAGGCAAGCCTTAAGTGGTGTAGCCCAGGACTCGGCTCCACGGGGCCAACAGTGTTGCACATGCTCGTCAGTGAGGTGGGCAGTGGGAGGGAGTGCCCCCTCAGCAAGTTGGCAGATGCTGCAAAGCCTGGAGGAGTGTCTGAGGCACCGGCTGGTTGTGCCAGTATTCAGAGGGAGCTGGAGAGGCTGGCGAAGGGGGCAGAGAGGAGTCTCGTGAAGTTCAACAGGGGGAAATGCCAAGTCCTGCCTCTGGGCAGGAATAGCGCTGGTCCCCAGGACGTGCTGGGGGCCGACAGGCTGGAAAGCAGCTTTGCTGAGCATGCCATTGCGGTGGGGGTACGCTACAGGCCACCTGAGCAGGAAGACGGATCGGATGAGGCCCTCTCTAGACAGATAGGAGCAGCCCCACGTTCCCAAGCCCTGGTCCTCATGGGGGACTTCAACCAGCCCGATATGTGTTGGAGGGACAACACGGCAGGGCGTAAGCAGTGCGGGAGGTTCCTGGAATGCGTGGCTGATAACTTCCTTCTCCAAGTGGTAGAGGAGCCAACGAGGAGAGGTGCTATGCTGGAGCCTGTTCTCACCAACAAGGAGGGGCTGGTGGGGAATGTGAAGGTCAAGGGCAGCCTTGGCTGCAGTGACCCTGAAACGGTGGAGTTCAAGACCCCCAGGGCAGCGAGGAGGGCGCACAGCAAGCTCACTACCCTGGACTTCAGGAGAGCGGACTTTGGCCTCTTCAGGGATGTGCTTGGTGGAGTGGCACGGGATAAAGTCCTGGAGGGAAGAGGGGCCCAAGAAAGCTGGTTAATATTCCGGGATCACCTCCTCCAAGCTGAGGAGCGATGCATCCCAACAAAGAGGAAGTCAGGCAAAAACGCCGGGAGGCCTGCATGGATGAAGAAGGAGCTCCCGCACACACTCAAACAGAAAAAGGAAGCCTACAGAGGGTGGGAGCAAGGACAGGTAGCCTGGGAGGAATACAGAGGAATTGTCCGGCGGCCAGGGATCAGGTTAGGAAAGCTAAAGCCCTGATGGAATTACATCTGGCCAGGGACGTCAAGGGCAACAAGAAAAGCTTCTATAGGTTCGTTGGGGATAAAAGGAAGACGAGGGAAAATGTGGGCCCACTCCGGAACGAATCGGGAGATGTGGTTACTCGGGATATGGAGAAGACTGAGGTACTCAATGACTTTTTTGTCTCGGTCTTCACCAGCAAGTGCTCGAGCCTCACCGCCTAAGCCGCAGAAGGCAAAGGCAGGGACTGGGAGAATGAAGAGCCACCCACTGTAGGAGGTGGTCAGGTTTGATATCACCTAAGGAGCCTGAAGGTGCACGAGTCCATGAGACCTGATGAGATCCATCTGCGGGTCCTGAGGGAAGTGGCGGCTGAAGCTGATAAGCCACTATCCATGGTATTTGAGAAGTCGTGGCAGTCCGGTGAAGTTCCCGCTGAGTGGAAAAGGGGAAATAGAAGCCCCATTTTTGAAAAGGGAAAAAAAGGAAGAGCCGGGGAACTACAGGTCAGTCAGTCCACCCCTGTGTGTGGGAAGATCATGGAACAGCTCCTCCTGGAAGCTCTGCTAAGGCACATGGAGGAGAGGGAGGTGATTGGAGACAGCCAGCAAGGCAAGTCCTTCAGCAAGGACTTCACCAAGGGCAAGTCCTGCCTGACCAACCTCGCGGCCTTCTCTGATGGAGTGACTACATCAGTGGACGTGGGATCCATATCGGGACCAGTACTGTTTAATATCTTCATCAGTGACATAGACAGTGGGATCGCATGCACCCTCAGCAAGTTTGCAGACACCACCAAGCTAAGTGGTGCGGTCGACACGCCTGAGGGACGGGATGCCCTCCAGAGGGACCTGGACAAGGTTGAGAAGTGGGCCCGTGTGAACCTCATGAGGTTCAACCAGGCCAAGGGCAATGTCCTGCATCTGGGTCGGGGCAACTCCCAGTCTCAATAGAGGCTGGGGGTTGAAGGGATTGAGAGCAGCCCTGCTGCTCAAGGCCTTGGGGGTACTGGTGGATGAAAAGCTGGACATGGGCCGGCAATGTGCGCTCGCAGTCCAGGAGGCCAACCGTATCCTGGGCAGCGTGGGCAGCAGGTCGAGGGAGGTGATTCTGCCCCTCTGCTCTGCTCTGGTGAGACCCCCCTGGAGCACTGCGTCCAGCTCTGGAACACTCAGCACCAGACGGACATGGACCTGTTGGAGCAGGTCCAGAGGAGGCCATGAAAATGATGAGGGGGGTGGAACGCCTCTCTCAGGAAGAAAGGCTGAGAGAGTTGGGGTTGTTCAGCCTGGAGAAGAGAAGGCTTCGGGGAGACCTTATTGCGGCCTTTCAGTACTTAAAGGGGGCTTCTAAGAAAGATGGAGACAGACTTTTTAGCAGGGCCTGTTGCGACAGGACAAGGGGGAATGGGTTTTAACTGAAAGAGGGGAGATTTAGACTAGATACGAGGAAGAAATTTTTTCCAGTGAGGGTGGTGAAACCCTGGCACAGGTTGCCCAGAGAGGTGGTAGATGCCCCATCCCTGGGAACATTCAAGGTCAGGTTGGATGGGGCTCTGAGCAACCTGATCTAGTGAAAGATGTCCTTGTCCATGTCAGGGGGGTTGGAGTAGATGACCTTTAAAGGCCCCTTCCACCTCAAACCATTCTATGATTCTCTGACTCTGTGGTGCTGGCGGAGGACAAGCTGCCTATGAGGCAGCAATGCACCCTTGAGGCAAAAGAGGCCAAGAGTCTGCAGGGCGGCATTGGGAAGAGCGTTTCCAGCAGGTCGGGGGAGGTGATGTTGCTCTCTCTTCAGCACTGGTGAGGCCCCATGTGGAGACCTGTGTCCGGTTGAGGGCTCCCCAGCGGAAGAAGGACGTGGACTTAGTGGAGCGAGTGGAGTGCAGCTTGGAGTCCCGCCAAGACACTGCCGGGACTGGAGCATCCTTCCAGTGAGGAGAAGGTGAGAGAGTTGGGAGTTTTTTCAGCCAGGAGGCAAGGCCGTGCAGGGGAGATGTCATCAGTGCGTCTAAATGCTGGATGGGAGGGAATGAGGCCAGGGGAGTGAGACGCTTCTCATGGGTGCTCACGGCCAGGGCAAGAGCGAGTGGAGAAAGCTGAAAAGAGGTGCCATTCCCTTGGAAGAGAAGGCAAGCCTTCTTCCATGTGAGGGTGGTCAAGCAGTGGAAGCGGTTGCACAGCGAGGTGTTGGAGTCTCCATCCTCGGAGATACTGAAACCCTGACTGGAGGTGGTCCTGGAGAGCCTGCTCGAGCTGGCCCTGCTTGGGTTGAAGTAGATGATCTGCAGAGGATCCTTGCGCACTCAATGATTCCGTTTGCTGTGATTGTGCTTGCTGTGATGGCCAGAGAGTCGTGCTGGGGAAGAGGGTTGGTCAAGCGCGTGCTGCCATGGGGAGCTTGTGACAGAGGCCTGAGTAGAAGTGCATTAGCATGTGCAAGCCTTTGTTGGGTCAAGTGAAGGGCTTGTGTCAGGGGCTGGAAGCCCCCCTGTGCTGCTCTGTGTTTGAGGTGGTGGTGTTGTTGCTGGGGACGTACTTCCTAAGAGAGGTCTTGTAGGCCTTCTGCACCCACCCCGATGGCCTGTAGAGCCCTGGCTTTGTGCTGGGTGAGTTTGGAGGAGCCTTGGAAGAATAAAAGGAAGAGGAGGCGTGTCAGGCTGTGATGCAGGAGAACTTTATTGAGGGGAAGAAAACAGTGAAAAGGCAGGAGCGCCAATTGGAAGGGAGCCGGTGTGAGGTGCAAGTAGGGCGACCATGAGCCGAGGTCCCTTGTGTGCAGTCGATTTATCCAGAGCACTGAGGTCTTCCTGCCCCGCGGTGGGAGTGGAACACCAGAAGGCCCTGGTGGTCTTCAGCTTGTGAGAAGGAATTTGCAGCGGAGGGTAATGAACATAGCAGAAGGGACGATGCAGAGAAGGAAGTGGGAGGAGAGGAGGAGGACCATGGGCCGTGTTTCCAGGCAGCCTGGGCTGGCCCCTTCCCTCCTTCCTTGCTTGGTGCCTTTAGAGGAGGAGCTGTGGACGGCAGGTCCACGTGCCAAGAAGGACCCAGAGGTGCGTCCTCAATCCATGCGGTGGCTTCCAGGGTGTGGGTGGTTGCTGTCAGGGGTGGTGGCGAGGGCCCTTAGCAGGGGTAGCAGCCTCTTGCGCCGCCGAAGCAGCCCAGGCCTCCGAAGCCGTAGCCGAGGCCGAATCCACCAGAGGAGACGGGCACTCCCTGGGAGCTGAGGGCGCTGCCCACGGCAGCCGATGTGGTGGATCCAACGGTGGTGTTCTGGGGGAAGGAGCTGAGGATGGGTCCTGGCAGGGTGACCTGCACGGTGGAGGGCTGGATGATGACGTGGGAGGCCTCGCACTGCCTGACACAGGGCTCGTTGCAGCTGTTAGCCAGTGGGGTGGGTCCGCAGGGGTGGCAGAGGTCGTAGCAGGCCATGTGTGTGGTGTGGAGGGGCCCTGGAAGAGAGGGCGTTGAGAAAGCGGAGGGCGTGGGGGTGCGAGGGGCGGTGTTGCAGGAGGGCGAGGGAGTGAGGAGGTCTGGTGTGGGGCTGTGGGGAGCGTGGCAGAGGGGAGGCGTGAGGGGTGCTGAGGCTGGGGACAAGGCGTGCTGGAAGAGAGGGGCCAGGCTGGGCAGGAGAAGGAGGGGAAGGGGGTTCAGGCTCACCTTGTTGACGGTGGAGGAGAAGGCGTCAGGAGAAGTGTGTGAAGGAGAGAGGCGCTGGGCCGGCTTTTATGCTGGTCCCCGAGGGGCGGGACAGCCTTTGCGCATGACGGCATTTTGCAGCAAGCAGTTGTTGCACGCCACAGCCTCGCGAGTAATGAGGTGGGGTGTGTTTTCCTTCCCGCAATTCTCCAATTTCATGTCCTCCTGGTGAGGACGTGTCCACTTGGCCCTGGCGGCAGCTTTTAAGTGAGAGTATTAGAGGCCAAGGGCTTGGTGTTGATGGTGCGTGTCAGGGCGGGCAGAAGACGTGGCCAAAGCATAGGAGAGGTGGGGTGTCACCAGTGAGGTCATCCCGTGGCACTCGTGTGGTGTGGTTTGCCGGTGCGTGGTGAAGAGGGGGCCCCATTTCCTCGCAGGCCTGGAAGGCTTGTGTGGTGTTTGGAGGTGTGCCGGGGGTGAGGCGCTGCCCCTTCCAATGCATTGGGTCCCTCCCTGCCTTGGTGCCAGCTGGCTAAGCCTGTCTTTAGGCCTGGCCTTGCAGAGTTGTCTGTGCTGGGTGGGTGTCCTGGTGCCCCTCTTGCTGGTAAGGTTGTAGGTGGGAGAAAGGCGGCTGCCTGTTTGGGCTTGTGCCCCGTTGGTGGCGTCCCTGGGGGTGGCAGTGCAAGCAGGCAGAGGAGGGCTGTTTGCGAGAGCAGGCCGTTGTCCTGGCAGCCCTGGTTCAGAGCTCGGGAGCCCTGTGATGTGGGGAGCCCTGCCACACTCCCCAAAGGCTTGTGCTGGCCCCTCCGTAGCGCTCGCCTTAGCGGGGGCTGGCACATTGGCAGCCGGGGCTCTGGCGTGACACAGTGCTTGATGTGGATCACCTCGCAAGGGCAGGTGAGTTTCTGGAGAGCCCGTGAGTGTGGCGAGAGGCAGAGGGGGAGCGGGAGCGGCAGGCAGGGGAGGCTGGTGAGGCAGGGCCTTTGGGGTCTTGACTTGGGGTGAGTGCCGAGGGGTGAGGCCACATCTCTCCATGGTGTTTGAGGAGCAGAAAGAGGATTTGGTGATCGCCCAGGGGAGTTGGAGGCGAGCATGGTGCATGGGGCCGCAGAGTCGAGGCCCTGGTGGTGGTGGCTGCGTTCCGAAGGCTTGATGAGTGGCAAGGCCTGCCCCGATTGAGCCAAGGTGAGTGTTTTGCAGGCTGTTTGTCAGGCGAGCAGTGCTTGTTGCTGAGGAAGATGAAGGGAGGTAGGAAGGAGTGTGTGTGTCTGGATGGCAGGAAGTCTGTGGGGCCTTATGGGTCGTAGCCATGAACGCGTAGGGAGCTGGCTGATGCCCTTGTAAGGCCCCTCTGAATTATCTTGGAAAGGTCTTAGTGCCTGGGTGCGGTTCCTGATGGCTGGAAGAGAGCTCAGAGTTCTCCTATCTTGAAGCAGATCAGGAAGGAGGACCTGGGAAACTAGTGGCTGCCTACCCTGATCTCTTTTCCGGGAAAGGTGATGGAGGAAATGGTCCAGGAAAGCACTGCCAAGCCCAGGAAGGACAAGAATGTGATGGGGAGTGGTCGGCTTGAATTTACGAAGGGGAAATGGTGCTTGACCGACCTCCGTGTCTTCTACGTTGAAGTGACTAGCTTTGTGGACGAGGAGAGAGCCGTGGCTGGTGTTTACCTGGACTTTTTAGTAAAGCCTTTGACGCTTTCTCCCCTTGCGTGCTCCTAGAGAAGCCGAGAAAGGACGGGGTGTGTAAGTGGCCAGTGAGGTGGACTGCAAAGTGGTGGAAGGGCTGGGCCCAGAGGCTTGTGATGAGTGTCCCAAAGCCCAGGTGGAGGCAAGCCTTAAGTGGTGTAGCCTTAAGTGGACTCGGCTCCACGGGGCCAACAGTGTTGCACATCCTCGTCAGTGAGGTGGGCAGTGGGAGGGAGTGCCCCCTCAGCAAGTTGGCAGATGCTGCAAAGCCTGGAGGAGAGTCTGAGGCACCGGCTGGTTGTGCCAGCATTCAGAGGGAGCTGGAGAGGCTGGCGAAGGGGGCAGAGAGGAGTCTCGTGAAGTTCAACAGGGGGAAATGCCAAGTCCTGCCTCTGGGCAGGAATAGCGCTGGTCCCCAGGATGCGCTGGGGGCCGAGAGGCTGGAAAGCAGCTTTGCTGAGCATGCCATTGCGGTGGGGGTGCGCTACAGGCCACCTGAGCAGGAAGACGGAGCGGATGAGGCCCTCTCTAGAGAGATAGGAGCAGCCCCACGTTCCCAAGCCCTGGTCCTCATGGGGGACTTCAACCAGCCCGATATGTGTTGGAGGGACAACACGGCAGGGCGTAAGCAGTGCGGGAGGTTCCTGGAATGCGTGGCTGATAACTTCCTTCTCCAAGTGGTAGAGGAGCCAACGAGGAGAGGTGCTATGCTGGAGCCTGTTCTCACCAACAAGGAGGGGCTGGTGGGGAATGTGAAGGTCAAGGGCAGCCTTGGCTGCAGTGACCCTGAAACGGTGGAGTTCAAGATCCCCAGGGCAGCGAGGAGGGCGCACAGCAAGCTCACTACCCTGGACTTCAGGAGAGCAGACTTTGGCCTCTTCAGGGATGTGCTTGGTGGAGTGGCACGGGATAAAGTCCTGGAGGGAAGAGGGGCCCAAGAAAGCCGGTTAATATTCAGGGATCACCTCCTCCAAGCTGAGGAGCGATGCATCTCAACAAAGAGGAAGTCAGGCAAAAACGCCGGGAGGCCTGCATGGATGAAGAAGGAGCTCCCGCACACACTCAAACAGAAAAAGGAAGCCTACAGAGGGTGGGAGCAAGGACAGGTAGCCTGGGAGGAATACAGAGGAATTGTCCGGCGGCCAGGGATCAGGTTAGGAAAGATAAAGCCCTGATGGAATTACATCTGGCCAGGGACGTCAAGGGCAACAAGAAAAGCTTCTATAGGTTCGTTGGGGATAAAAGGAAGACGAGGGAAAATGTGGGCCCACTCCGGAACGAATCGGGAGACGTGGTTACCCGGGATATGGAGAAGACTGAGGTACTCAATGACTTTTTTGTCTCGGTCTTCACCAGCAAGTGCTCGAGCCTCACCGCCTAAGCCGCAGAAGGCAAAGGCAGGGACTGGGAGAATGAAGAGCCACCCACTGTAGGAGGTGGTCAGGTTTGATATCACCTAAGGAGCCTGAAGGTGCACGAGTCCATGAGACCTGATGAGATCCATCTGCGGGTCCTGAGGGAAGTGGCGGCTGAAGCTGATAAGCCACTATCCATGGTATTTGAGAAGTCGTGGCAGTCCGGTGAAGTTCCCGCTGAGTGGAAAAGGGGAAATAGAAGCCCCATTTTTGAAAAGGGAAAAAAAGGAAGAGCCGGGGAACTACAGGTCAGTCAGTCCACCCCTGTGTGTGGGAAGATCATGGAACAGCTCCTCCTGGAAGCTCTGCTAAGGCACATGGAGGAGAGGGAGGTGATTGGAGACAGCCAGCAAGGCAAGTCCTTCAGCAAGGACTTCACCAAGGGCAAGTCCTGCCTGACCAACCTCGCGGCCTTCTCTGATGGAGTGACTACATCAGTGGACGTGGGATCCATATCGGGACCAGTACTGTTTAATATCTTCATCAGTGACATAGACAGTGGGATCGCATGCACCCTCAGCAAGTTTGCAGACACCACCAAGCTAAGTGGTGCGGTCGACACGCCTGAGGGACGGGATGCCCTCCAGAGGGACCTGGACAAGGTTGAGAAGTGGGCCCGTGTGAACCTCATGAGGTTCAACCAGGCCAAGGGCAATGTCCTGCATCTGGGTCGGGGCAACTCCCAGTCTCAATAGAGGCTGGGGGTTGAAGGGATTGAGAGCAGCCCTGCTGCTCAAGGCCTTGGGGGTACTGGTGGATGAAAAGCTGGACATGGGCCGGCAATGTGCGCTCGCAGTCCAGGAGGCCAACCGTATCCTGGGCAGCGTGGGCAGCAGGTCGAGGGAGGTGATTCTGCCCCTCTGCTCTGCTCTGGTGAGACCCCCCTGGAGCACTGCGTCCAGCTCTGGAACACTCAGCACCAGACGGACATGGACCTGTTGGAGCAGGTCCAGAGGAGGCCATGAAAATGATGAGGGGGGTGGAACGCCTCTCTCAGGAAGAAAGGCTGAGAGAGTTGGGGTTGTTCAGCCTGGAGAAGAGAAGGCTTCGGGGAGACCTTATTGCGGCCTTTCAGTACTTAAAGGGGGCTTCTAAGAAAGATGGAGACAGACTTTTTAGCAGGGCCTGTTGCGACAGGACAAGGGGGAATGGGTTTTAACTGAAAGAGGGGAGATTTAGACTAGATACGAGGAAGAAATTTTTTCCAGTGAGGGTGGTGAAACCCTGGCACAGGTTGCCCAGAGAGGTGGTAGATGCCCCATCCCTGGGAACATTCAAGGTCAGGTTGGATGGGGCTCTGAGCAACCTGATCTAGTGAAAGATGTCCTTGTCCATGTCAGGGGGGTTGGAGTAGATGACCTTTAAAGGCCCCTTCCACCTCAAACCATTCTATGATTCTCTGACTCTGTGGTGCTGGCGGAGGACAAGCTGCCTATGAGGCAGCAATGCACCCTTGAGGCAAAAGAGGCCAAGAGTCTGCAGGGCGGCATTGGGAAGAGCGTTTCCAGCAGGTCGGGGGAGGTGATGTTGCTCTCTCTTCAGCACTGGTGAGGCCCCATGTGGAGACCTGTGTCCGGTTGAGGGCTCCCCAGCGGAAGAAGGACGTGGACTTAGTGGAGCGAGTGGAGTGCAGCTTGGAGTCCCGCCAAGACACTGCCGGGACTGGAGCATCCTTCCAGTGAGGAGAAGGTGAGAGAGTTGGGAGTTTTTTCAGCCAGGAGGCAAGGCCGTGCAGGGGAGATGTCATCAGTGCGTCTAAATGCTGGATGGGAGGGAATGAGGCCAGGGGAGTGAGACGCTTCTCATGGGTGCTCACGGCCAGGGCAAGAGCGAGTGGAGAAAGCTGAAAAGAGGTGCCATTCCCTTGGAAGAGAAGGCAAGCCTTCTTCCATGTGAGGGTGGTCAAGCAGTGGAAGCGGTTGCACAGCGAGGTGTTGGAGTCTCCATCCTCGGAGATACTGAAACCCTGACTGGAGGTGGTCCTGGAGAGCCTGCTCGAGCTGGCCCTGCTTGGGTTGAAGTAGATGATCTGCAGAGGATCCTTGCGCACTCAATGATTCCGTTTGCTGTGATTGTGCTTGCTGTGATGGCCAGAGAGTCGTGCTGGGGAAGAGGGTTGGTCAAGCGCGTGCTGCCATGGGGAGCTTGTGACAGAGGCCTGAGTAGAAGTGCATTAGCATGTGCAAGCCTTTGTTGGGTCAAGTGAAGGGCTTGTGTCAGGGGCTGGAAGCCCCCCTGTGCTGCTCTGTGTTTGAGGTGGTGGTGTTGTTGCTGGGGACGTACTTCCTAAGAGAGGTCTTGTAGGCCTTCTGCACCCACCCCGATGGCCTGTAGAGCCCTGGCTTTGTGCTGGGTGAGTTTGGAGGAGCCTTGGAAGAATAAAAGGAAGAGGAGGCGTGTCAGGCTGTGATGCAGGAGAACTTTATTGAGGGGAAGAAAACAGTGAAAAGGCAGGAGCGCCAATTGGAAGGGAGCCGGTGTGAGGTGCAAGTAGGGCGACCATGAGCCGAGGTCCCTTGTGTGCAGTCGATTTATCCAGAGCACTGAGGTCTTCCTGCCCCGCGGTGGGAGTGGAACACCAGAAGGCCCTGGTGGTCTTCAGCTTGTGAGAAGGAATTTGCAGCGGAGGGTAATGAACATAGCAGAAGGGACGATGCAGAGAAGGAAGTGGGAGGAGAGGAGGAGGACCATGGGCCGTGTTTCCAGGCAGCCTGGGCTGGCCCCTTCCCTCCTTCCTTGCTTGGTGCCTTTAGAGGAGGAGCTGTGGACGGCAGGTCCACGTGCCAAGAAGGACCCAGAGGTGCGTCCTCAATCCATGCGGTGGCTTCCAGGGTGTGGGTGGTTGCTGTCAGGGGTGGTGGCGAGGGCCCTTAGCAGGGGTAGCAGCCTCTTGCGCCGCCGAAGCAGCCCAGGCCTCCGAAGCCGTAGCCGAGGCCGAATCCACCAGAGGAGACGGGCACTCCCTGGGAGCTGAGGGCGCTGCCCACGGCAGCCGATGTGGTGGATCCAACGGTGGTGTTCTGGGGGAAGGAGCTGAGGATGGGTCCTGGCAGGGTGACCTGCACGGTGGAGGGCTGGATGATGACGTGGGAGGCCTCGCACTGCCTGACACAGGGCTCGTTGCAGCTGTTAGCCAGTGGGGTGGGTCCGCAGGGGTGGCAGAGGTCGTAGCAGGCCATGTGTGTGGTGTGGAGGGGCCCTGGAAGAGAGGGCGTTGAGAAAGCGGAGGGCGTGGGGGTGCGAGGGGCGGTGTTGCAGGAGGGCGAGGGAGTGAGGAGGTCTGGTGTGGGGCTGTGGGGAGCGTGGCAGAGGGGAGGCGTGAGGGGTGCTGAGGCTGGGGACAAGGCGTGCTGGAAGAGAGGGGCCAGGCTGGGCAGGAGAAGGAGGGGAAGGGGGTTCAGGCTCACCTTGTTGACGGTGGAGGAGAAGGCGTCAGGAGAAGTGTGTGAAGGAGAGAGGCGCTGGGCCGGCTTTTATGCTGGTCCCCGAGGGGCGGGACAGCCTTTGCGCATGACGGCATTTTGCAGCAAGCAGTTGTTGCACGCCACAGCCTCGCGAGTAATGAGGTGGGGTGTGTTTTCCTTCCCGCAATTCTCCAATTTCATGTCCTCCTGGTGAGGACGTGTCCACTTGGCCCTGGCGGCAGCTTTTAAGTGAGAGTATTAGAGGCCAAGGGCTTGGTGTTGATGGTGCGTGTCAGGGCGGGCAGAAGACGTGGCCAAAGCATAGGAGAGGTGGGGTGTCACCAGTGAGGTCATCCCGTGGCACTCGTGTGGTGTGGTTTGCCGGTGCGTGGTGAAGAGGGGGCCCCATTTCCTCGCAGGCCTGGAAGGCTTGTGTGGTGTTTGGAGGTGTGCCGGGGGTGAGGCGCTGCCCCTTCCAATGCATTGGGTCCCTCCCTGCCTTGGTGCCAGCTGGCTAAGCCTGTCTTTAGGCCTGGCCTTGCAGAGTTGGCTGTGCTGGGTGGGTGTCCTGGTGCCCCTCTTGCTGGTAAGGTTGTAGGTGGGAGAAAGGCGGCTGCCTGTTTGGGCTTGTGCCCCGTTGGTGGCGTCCCTGGGGGTGGCAGTGCAAGCAGGCAGAGGAGGGCTGTTTGCGAGAGCAGGCCGTTGTCCTGGCAGCCCTGGTTCAGAGCTCGGGAGCCCTGTGATGTGGGGAGCCCTGCCACACTCCCCAAAGGCTTGTGCTGGCCCCTCCGTAGCGCTCGCCTTAGCGGGGGCTGGCACATTGGCAGCCGGGGCTCTGGCGTGACACAGTGCTTGATGTGGATCACCTCGCAAGGGCAGGTGAGTTTCTGGAGAGCCCGTGAGTGTGGCGAGAGGCAGAGGGGGAGCGGGAGCGGCAGGCAGGGGAGGCTGGTGAGACAGGGCCTTTGGGGTCTTGACTTGGGGTGAGTGCCGAGGGGTGAGGCCACATCTCTCCATGGTGTTTGAGGAGCAGAAAGAGGATTTGGTGATCGCCCAGGGGAGTTGGAGGCGAGCATGGTGCATGGGGCCGCAGAGTCGAGGCCCTGGTGGTGGTGGCTGCGTTCCGAAGGCTTGATGAGTGGCAAGGCCTGCCCCGATTGAGCCAAGGTGAGTGTTTTGCAGGCTGTTTGTCAGGCGAGCAGTGCTTGTTGCTGAGGAAGATGAAGGGAGGTAGGAAGGAGTGTGTGTGTCTGGATGGCAGGAAGTCTGTGGGGCCTTATGGGTCGTAGCCATGAACGCGTAGGGAGCTGGCTGATGCCCTTGTAAGGCCCCTCTGAATTATCTTGGAAAGGTCTTAGTGCCTGGGTGCGGTTCCTGATGGCTGGAAGAGAGCTCAGAGTTCTCCTATCTTGAAGCAGATCAGGAAGGAGGACCTGGGAAACTAGTGGCTGCCTACCCTGATCTCTTTTCCGGGAAAGGTGATGGAGGAAATGGTCCAGGAAAGCACTGCCAAGCCCAGGAAGGACAAGAATGTGATGGGGAGTGGTCGGCTTGAATTTACGAAGGGGAAATGGTGCTTGACCGACCTCCGTGTCTTCTACGTTGAAGTGACTAGCTTTGTGGACGAGGAGAGAGCCGTGGCTGGTGTTTACCTGGACTTTTTAGTAAAGCCTTTGACGCTTTCTCCCCTTGCGTGCTCCTAGAGAAGCCGAGAAAGGACGGGGTGTGTAAGTGGCCAGTGAGGTGGACTGCAAAGTGGTGGAAGGGCTGGGCCCAGAGGCTTGTGATGAGTGTCCCAAAGCCCAGGTGGAGGCAAGCCTTAAGTGGTGTAGCCTTAAGTGGACTCGGCTCCACGGGGCCAACAGTGTTGCACATCCTCGTCAGTGAGGTGGGCAGTGGGAGGGAGTGCCCCCTCAGCAAGTTGGCAGATGCTGCAAAGCCTGGAGGAGAGTCTGAGGCACCGGCTGGTTGTGCCAGCATTCAGAGGGAGCTGGAGAGGCTGGCGAAGGGGGCAGAGAGGAGTCTCGTGAAGTTCAACAGGGGGAAATGCCAAGTCCTGCCTCTGGGCAGGAATAGCGCTGGTCCCCAGGATGCGCTGGGGGCCGAGAGGCTGGAAAGCAGCTTTGCTGAGCATGCCATTGCGGTGGGGGTGCGCTACAGGCCACCTGAGCAGGAAGACGGAGCGGATGAGGCCCTCTCTAGAGAGATAGGAGCAGCCCCACGTTCCCAAGCCCTGGTCCTCATGGGGGACTTCAACCAGCCCGATATGTGTTGGAGGGACAACACGGCAGGGCGTAAGCAGTGCGGGAGGTTCCTGGAATGCGTGGCTGATAACTTCCTTCTCCAAGTGGTAGAGGAGCCAACGAGGAGAGGTGCTATGCTGGAGCCTGTTCTCACCAACAAGGAGGGGCTGGTGGGGAATGTGAAGGTCAAGGGCAGCCTTGGCTGCAGTGACCCTGAAACGGTGGAGTTCAAGATCCCCAGGGCAGCGAGGAGGGCGCACAGCAAGCTCACTACCCTGGACTTCAGGAGAGCAGACTTTGGCCTCTTCAGGGATGTGCTTGGTGGAGTGGCACGGGATAAAGTCCTGGAGGGAAGAGGGGCCCAAGAAAGCCGGTTAATATTCAGGGATCACCTCCTCCAAGCTGAGGAGCGATGCATCTCAACAAAGAGGAAGTCAGGCAAAAACGCCGGGAGGCCTGCATGGATGAAGAAGGAGCTCCCGCACACACTCAAACAGAAAAAGGAAGCCTACAGAGGGTGGGAGCAAGGACAGGTAGCCTGGGAGGAATACAGAGGAATTGTCCGGCGGCCAGGGATCAGGTTAGGAAAGATAAAGCCCTGATGGAATTACATCTGGCCAGGGACGTCAAGGGCAACAAGAAAAGCTTCTATAGGTTCGTTGGGGATAAAAGGAAGACGAGGGAAAATGTGGGCCCACTCCGGAACGAATCGGGAGACGTGGTTACCCGGGATATGGAGAAGACTGAGGTACTCAATGACTTTTTTGTCTCGGTCTTCACCAGCAAGTGCTCGAGCCTCACCGCCTAAGCCGCAGAAGGCAAAGGCAGGGACTGGGAGAATGAAGAGCCACCCACTGTAGGAGAAGGTCAGGTTTGAGATCACCTAAGGAGCCTGAAGGTGCACGAGTCCATGAGACCCGATGAGATCCATCTGCGGGTCCTGAGGGAAGTGGCGGCTGAAGCTGATAAGCCACTATCCATGGTATTTGAGAAGTCGTGGCAGTCCGGTGAAGTTCCCGCTGAGTGGAAAAGGGGAAATAGAAGCCCCATTTTTGAAAAGGGAAAAAAAGGAAGAGCCGGGGAACTACAGGCCAGTCAGTCCACCCCTGTGTGTGGGAAGATCATGGAACAGCTCCTCCTGGAAGCTCTGCTAAGGCGCATGGAGGACAGGGAGGTGATTGGAGACAGCCAGCAAGGCAAGTCCTTCAGCAAGGACTTCACCAAGGGCAAGTCCTGCCTGACCAACCTCGCGGCCTTCTCTGATGGAGTGACTACATCAGTGGACGTGGGATCCATATCGGGACCAGTACTGTTTAATATCTTCATCAATGACATAGGCAGTGGGATCGAGTGCACCCTCAGCAAGTTTGCAGACACCACCAAGCTGAGTGGTGCAGTTGACACGCCTGAGGGACGGGATGCCCTCCAGAGGGACCTGGACAAGGTTGAGAAGTGGGCCCGTGTGAACCTCATGAGGTTCAACCAGGCCAAGGGCAATGTCCTGCACCTGGGTCGGGGCAACCCCCAGTCTCAATAGAGGCTGGGGGTTGAAGGGATGGGGAGCAGCCCTGCTGCTCAAGGCCTTGGGGGTACTGGTGGATGAAAAGCTGGACATGGGCCGGCAATGTGCGCTCGCAGTCCAGGAGGCCAACCGTATCCTGGGCAGCGTGGGCAGCAGGTCGAGGGAGGGGATTCTGCCCCTCTGCTCTGCTCTGGTGAGACCCCCCTGGAGCACTGCGTCCAGCTCTGGAACACTCAGCACCAGACAGACATGGACCTGTTGGAGCAGGTCCAGAGGAGGCCATGAAAATGATGAGGGGGGTGGAACGCCTCTCTCAGGAAGAAAGGCTGAGAGAGTTGGGGTTGTTCAGCCTGGAGAAGAGAAGGCTTCGGGGAGACCTTATTGCGGCCTTTCAGTACTTAAAGGGGTTTATAAGAAGGGTGGGGACAGACTTTTTAGCAGGGCCTGTTGCGACAGGACAAGGGGAAATGGTTTTAAACTGAAAGAGGGGAGATTTAGACTAGATACGAGGAAGAAATTTTTTCCAGTGAGGGTGGTAAAACCCTGGCACAGGTTGCCCAGAGAGGTGGTGGATGCCCCATCCCTGGGAACATTCAAGGTCAGGTTGGATGGGGCTCTGAGCAACCTGATCTAGTGAAAGATGTCCTTGTCCACGTCAGGGGGGTTGGAGTAGATGACCTTTAGAGGCCCCTTCCACCCCAAACCATTCTATGATTCTCTGACTCTGTGGTGCTGGCGGAGGACAAGCTGACTATGAGGCAGCAATGCACCCTTGAGGCAAACGAGGCCAAGAGTCTGCAGGGCGGCACTGGGAAGAGCGTTTCCAGCAGGTCGGGGGAGGTGATGTTGCTCTCTCTTCAGCACTGGTGAGGCCCCATGTGGAGACCTGTGTCCGGTTGAGGGCTCCCCAGCGGAAGAAGGACGTGGACTTAGTGGAGCGAGTGGAGTGCAGCTTGGAGTCCCACCAAGACACTGCCGGGACTGGAGCATCCTTCCAGTGAGGAGAAGGTGAGAGAGTTGGGAGTTTTTTCAGCCAGGAGGACATCTCCGTGCAGGGGAGATGTCATCAGTGCGTCTAAATGCTGGATGGGAGGGAATGAGGCCAGGGGAGTGAGACGCTTCTCATGGGTGCCCACGGCCAGGGCAAGAGCGAGTGGAGAAAGCTGAAAAGAGGTGCCATTCCCTTGGAAGAGAAGGCAAGCCTTTTTCCGTGTGAGGGTGGTCAAGCAGTGGAAGCGGTTGCACAGAGAGGTGTTGGAGTCTCCATCCTTGGAGATACTGAAACCCTGACTGGAGGTGGTCCTGGAGAGCCTGCTCGAGCTGGCCCTGCTTGGGTTGAAGTAGATGATCTGCAGAGGATCCTTGCGCACTCAATGATTCCGTTTGCTGTGATTCTGCCTGCTGTGATGGCCAGAGAGTCGTGCTGGGGAAGAGGGTTGGTCAAGCGCGTGCTGCCATGGGGAGCTTGCGACAGAGGCCTGAGTAGAAGTGCATTAGCACGTGCAAGCCTTTGTTGGGTCAAGTGAAGGGCTTGTGTCAGGGGCTGGAAGCCCCCCTGTGCTGCTCTGTGTTTGTGGTGGTGGTGGTGTTGCTGGGGACGTACTTCCTATTTGTGGTGGTGGTGGTGTTGCTGGGGACGTACTTCCTAAGAGAGGTCTTGTAGCCCTTCTGCACCCACCCCGATGGCCTGTAGAGCCCTGGCTTTGTGCTGGGTGAGTTTGGAAGAGCCTTAGAAGAACAAAAGGAAGAGGAGGCGTGTCAGGCTGGGATGCAGGAGAACTTTATTGAGGGGAAGAAAACAGTGAAAAGGCAGGAGCGCCAATTGGAAGGGAGCCGGTGTGAGGTGCAAGTAGGGCGACCATGAGCCGAGGTCCCTTGTGTGCAGTCGATTTATCCAGAGCACCGAGGTCTTCCTGCCCTGCGGTGGGAGCGGCACACCAGAAGGCCCTGGTGGTCTTCAGCTTGTGAGAAGGAATTTGCAGCGGAGGGTAATGAACATAGCAGAAGGGACGATGCAGAGAAGGAAGTGGGAGGAGAGGAGGAGGTCCATGGGCCATGTTTCCAGGCAGCCCAGGCTGGCCCCTTCCCTCCTTCCTTGCTTGGTGCCTTGAGAGGAGGAGCTGTGGACGGCAGGTCCACGTGCCAAGAAGGGCCCAGAGGTGCGTCCTCAATCCATGCGGTGGCTTGCAGGGTGTGGGTGGTTGGTGTCAGGGGTGGTGGCGAGGGCCCTTAGCAGGGGTAGCAACCTCTTGCGCCGAAGCAGCCCAGGCCTCCGAAGCCGTAGCCGTAGCCGAAGCCACCAGAGGAGACGGGCACTCCCTGGGAGCTGAGGGCACTGCCCACGGCAGCCGATGTGGTGGATCCGACGGTGGTGTTCTGGGGGAAGGAGCTGAGGATGGGTCCTGGCAGGGTGACCTGCACAGTGGAAGGCTGGATGATGACGTGGGAGGCCTCGCACTGCCTGACACAGGGCTCGTTGCAGCTGTTAGCCAGCGGGGCGGGTCCGCAGGGGCGGCAGAGGTCGTAGCAGGCCATGTGTGTGGTGTGGAGGGGCCCTGGAAGAGAGGGCGTTGAGAAAGCGGAGGGCGTGGGGGTGCGAGGGGCAGTGTTGCAGGAGGGCGAGGGAGTGAGGAGGTCTGGTGTGGGGCTGTGGGGAGCGTGGCAGAGGGGAGGCGTGAGGGGTGCTGAGGCTGGGGACAAGGCGTGCTGGAAGAGAGGGGCCAGGCTGGGCAGGAGAAGGAGGGGAAGGGGGTTCAGGCTCACCTTGTTGACGGCAGAGGAGAAGGCGTCAGGAGAAGTGTGTGAAGGAGAGAGGCGCTGGGCCGGCTTTTATGCTGGTCCCCGAGGGGCGGGACAGCCTTTGCGCATGACGGCATTTTGCAGCAAGCAGTTGTTGCACGCCACAGCCTCGCGAGTAATGAGGTGGGGTGTGTTTTCCTTCCCGCAATTCTCCAATTTCATGTCCTCCTGGTGAGGACGTGTCCACTTGGCCCTGGCGGCAGCTTTTAAGTGAGAGTATTAGAGGCCAAGGGCTTGGTGTTGATGGTGCGTGTCAGGGCGGGCAGAAGACGTGGCCAAAGCATAGGAGAGGTGGGGTGTCACCAGTGAGGTCATCCCGTGGCACTCGTGTGGTGTGGTTTGCCGGTGCGTGGTGAAGAGGGGGCCCCATTTCCTCGCAGGCCTGGAAGGCTTGTGTGGTGTTTGGAGGTGTGCCGGGGGTGAGGCGCTGCCCCTTCCAATGCATTGGGTCCCTCCCTGCCTTGGTGCCAGCTGGCTAAGCCTGTCTTTAGGCCTGGCCTTGCAGAGTTGGCTGTGCTGGGTGGGTGTCCTGGTGCCCCTCTTGCTGGTAAGGTTGTAGGTGGGAGAAAGGCGGCTGCCTGTTTGGGCTTGTGCCCCGTTGGTGGCGTCCCTGGGGGTGGCAGTGCAAGCAGGCAGAGGAGGGCTGTTTGCGAGAGCAGGCCGTTGTCCTGGCAGCCCTGGTTCAGAGCTCGGGAGCCCTGTGATGTGGGGAGCCCTGCCACACTCCCCAAAGGCTTGTGCTGGCCCCTCCGTAGCGCTCGCCTTAGCGGGGGCTGGCACATTGGCAGCCGGGGCTCTGGCGTGACACAGTGCTTGATGTGGATCACCTCGCAAGGGCAGGTGAGTTTCTGGAGAGCCCGTGAGTGTGGCGAGAGGCAGAGGGGGAGCGGGAGCGGCAGGCAGGGGAGGCTGGTGAGGCAGGGCCTTTGGGGTCTTGACTTGGGGTGAGTGCCGAGGGGTGAGGCCACATCTCTCCATGGTGTTTGAGGAGCAGAAAGAGGATTTGGTGATCGCCCAGGGGAGTTGGAGGCGAGCATGGTGCATGGGGCCGCAGAGTCGAGGCCCTGGTGGTGGTGGCTGCGTTCCGAAGGCTTGATGAGTGGCAAGGCCTGCCCCGATTGAGCCAAGGTGAGTGTTTTGCAGGCTGTTTGTCAGGCGAGCAGTGCTTGTTGCTGAGGAAGATGAAGGGAGGTAGGAAGGAGTGTGTGTGTCTGGATGGCAGGAAGTCTGTGGGGCCTTATGGGTCGTAGCCATGAACGCGTAGGGAGCTGGCTGATGCCCTTGTAAGGCCCCTCTGAATTATCTTGGAAAGGTCTTAGTGCCTGGGTGCGGTTCCTGATGGCTGGAAGAGAGCTCAGAGTTCTCCTATCTTGAAGCAGATCAGGAAGGAGGACCTGGGAAACTAGTGGCTGCCTACCCTGATCTCTTTTCCGGGAAAGGTGATGGAGGAAATGGTCCAGGAAAGCACTGCCAAGCCCAGGAAGGACAAGAATGTGATGGGGAGTGGTCGGCTTGAATTTACGAAGGGGAAATGGTGCTTGACCGACCTCCGTGTCTTCTACGTTGAAGTGACTAGCTTTGTGGACGAGGAGAGAGCCGTGGCTGGTGTTTACCTGGACTTTTTAGTAAAGCCTTTGACGCTTTCTCCCCTTGCGTGCTCCTAGAGAAGCCGAGAAAGGACGGGGTGTGTAAGTGGCCAGTGAGGTGGACTGCAAAGTGGTGGAAGGGCTGGGCCCAGAGGCTTGTGATGAGTGTCCCAAAGCCCAGGTGGAGGCAAGCCTTAAGTGGTGTAGCCTTAAGTGGACTCGGCTCCACGGGGCCAACAGTGTTGCACATGCTCGTCAGTGAGGTGGGCAGTGGGAGGGAGTGCCCCCTCAGCAAGTTGGCAGATGCTGCAAAGCCTGGAGGAGTGTCTGAGGCACCGGCTGGTTGTGCCAGCATTCAGAGGGAGCTGGAGAGGCTGGCGAAGGGGGCAGAGAGGAGTCTCGTGAAGTTCAACAGGGGGAAATGCCAAGTCCTGCCTCTGGGCAGGAATAGCGCTGGTCCCCAGGATGCGCTGGGGGCCGAGAGGCTGGAAAGCAGCTTTGCTGAGCATGCCATTGCGGTGGGGGTGCGCTACAGGCCACCTGAGCAGGAAGACGGATCGGATGAGGCCCTCTCTAGAGAGATAGGAGCAGCCCCACGTTCCCAAGCCCTGGTCCTCATGGGGGACTTCAACCAGCCCGATATGTGTTGGAGGGACAACACGGCAGGGCGTAAGCAGTGCGGGAGGTTCCTGGAATGCGTGGCTGATAACTTCCTTCTCCAAGTGGTAGAGGAGCCAACGAGGAGAGGTGCTATGCTGGAGCCTGTTCTCACCAACAAGGAGGGGCTGGTGGGGAATGTGAAGGTCAAGGGCAGCCTTGGCTGCAGTGACCCTGAAACGGTGGAGTTCAAGATCCCCAGGGCAGCGAGGAGGGCGCACAGCAAGCTCACTACCCTGGACTTCAGGAGAGCAGACTTTGGCCTCTTCAGGGATGTGCTTGGTGGAGTGGCACGGGATAAAGTCCTGGAGGGAAGAGGGGCCCAAGAAAGCCTGTTAATATTCCGGGATCACCTCCTCCAAGCTGAGGAGCGATGCATCCCAACAAAGAGGAAGTCAGGCAAAAACGCCGGGAGGCCTGCATGGATGAAGAAGGAGCTCCCGCACACACTCAAACAGAAAAAGGAAGCCTACAGAGGGTGGGAGCAAGGACAGGTAGCCTGGGAGGAATACAGAGGAATTGTCCGGTGGCCAGGGATCAGGTTAGGAAAGCTAAAGCCCTGATGGAATTACATCTGGCCAGGGACGTCAAGGGCAACAAGAAAAGCTTCTATAGGTTCGTTGGGGATAAAAGGAAGACGAGGGAAAATGTGGGCCCACTCCAGAACGAATCGGGAGACGTGGTTACCCGGGATATGGAGAAGACTGAGGTACTCAATGACTTTTTTGTCTCGGTCTTCACCAGCAAGTGCTCGAGCCTCACCGCCTAAGCCGCAGAAGGCAAAGGCAGGGACTGGGAGAATGAAGAGCCACCCACTGTAGGAGAAGGTCAGGTTTGAGATGACCTAAGGAACCTGAAGGTGCACGAGTCCATGAGACCCGATGAGATCCATCTGCGGGTCCTGAGGGAAGTGGCGGATGAAGCTGATAAGCCACTCTCCATGGTATTTGAGAAGTCGTGGCAGTCCGGTGAAGTTCCCGCTGAGTGGAAAAGGGGAAATAGAAGCCCCATTTTTGAAAAGGGAAAAAAAGGAAGAGCCGGGGAACTACAGGCCAGTCAGTCCACCCCTGTGTGTGGGAAGATCATGGAACAGCTCCTCCTGGAAGCTCTGCTAAGGCGCATGGAGGACAGGGAGGTGATTGGAGACAGCCAGCAAGGCAAGTCCTTCAGCAAGGACTTCACCAAGGGTAAGTCCTGCCTGACCAACCTCGCGGCCTTCTCTGATGGAGTGACTACATCAGTGGACGTGGGATCCATATCGGGACCAGTACTGTTTAATATCTTCATCAATGACATAGGCAGTGGGATCGAGTGCACCCTCAGCAAGTTTGCAGACACCACCAAGCTGAGTGGTGCAGTTGACACGCCTGAGGGACGGGATGCCCTCCAGAGGGACCTGGACAAGCTTGAGAAGTGGGCCCGTGTGAACCTCATGAGGTTCAACCAGGCCAAGGGCAATGTCCTGCACCTGGGTCGGGGCAACCCCCAGTCTCAATAGAGGCTGGGGGTTGAAGGGATGGGGAGCAGCCCTGCTGCTCAAGGCCTTGGGGGTACTGGTGGATGAAAAGCTGGACATGAGCCGGCAATGTGCGCTCGCAGTCCAGGAGGCCAACCGTATCCTGGGCAGCGTGGGCAGCAGGTCGAGGGAGGGGATTCTGCCCCTCTGCTCTGCTCTGGTGAGACCCCCCTGGAGCACTGCGGCCCGCTCTGGAACACTCAGCACCAGACAGAAATGGACGTGCTGGAGCAGGTCCAGAGGAGGCCACAAAAATGATGAGGGGGATGGAACGCCTCTCTTAGGAAGAAAGGCTGAGAGAGTTGGGGTTGTTCAGCCTGGAGAAGAGAAGGCTTCGGGGAGACCTTATTGCGGCCTTTCAGTACTTAAAGGGGTTTATAAGAAGGGTGGGGACAGACTTTTTAGCAGGGCCTGTTGCGACAGGACAAGGGGAAATGGTTTTAAACTGAAAGAGGGGAGATTTAGACTAGATACGAGGAAGAAATTTTTTCCAGTGAGGGTGGTAAAACCCTGGCACAGGTTGCCCAGAGAGGTGGTAGATGCCCCATCCCTGGGAACATTCAAGGTCAGGTTGGATGGGGCTCTGAGCAACCTGATCTAGTGAAAGATGTCCTTGTCCACGTCAGGGGGGTTGGAGTAGATGACCTTTAAAGGCCCCTTCCACCCCAAACCATTCTATGATTCTCTGACTCTGTGGTGCTGGCGGAGGACAAGCTGACTATGAGGCAGCAATGCACCCTTGAGGCAAACGAGGCCAAGAGTCTGCAGGGCGGCACTGGGAAGAGCGTTTCCAGCAGGTCGGGGGAGGTGATGTTGCTCTCTCTTCAGCACTGGTGAGGCCCCATGTGGAGACCTGTGTCCGGTTGAGGGCTCCCCAGCGGAAGAAGGACGTGGACTTAGTGGAGCGAGTGGAGTGCAGCTTGGAGTCCCAGCAAGACACTGCCGGGACTGGAGCATCCTTCCAGTGAGGAGAAGGTGAGAGAGTTGGGAGTTTTTTCAGCCGGGAGGCAAGGCCGTGCAGGGGAGATGTCATCCGTGCGTCTAAATGCTGGATGGGAGGGAATGAGGCCAGGGGAGTGAGACGCTTCTCATGGGTGCCCACGGCCAGGGCAAGAGCGAGTGGCGAAAGCTGAAAAGAGGTGCCATTCCCTTGGAAGAGAAGGCAAGCCTTTTTCCGTGTGAGGGTGGTCAAGCAGTGGAAGTGGTTGCACAGCGAGGTGTTGGAGTCTCCATCCTCGGAGATACTGAAACCCTGACTGGAGATGGTCCTGGAGAGCCTGCTCGAGCTGGCCCTGCTTGGGTTGAAGTAGATGATCTGCAGAGGATCCTTGCGCACTCAATGATTCCGTTTGCTGTGATTCTGCTTGCTGTGATGGCCAGAGAGTCGTGCTGGGGAAGAGGGTTGGTCAAGCGCGTGCTGCCATGGGGAGCTTGCGACAGAGGCCTGAGTAGAAGTGCATTAGCATGTGCAAGCCTTTGTTGGGTCAAGTGAAGGGCTTGTGTCAGGAGCTGGAAGCCCCCCTGTGCTGCTTTGTGTTTGTGGTGGTGGTGGTGTTGCTGGGGACGTACTTCCTAAGAGAGGTCTTGTAGCCCTTCTGCACCCACCCCGACGGCCTGTAGAGCCCTGGCTTTGTGCTGGGTGAGTTTGGAAGAGCCTTAGAAGAACAAAAGGAAGAGGAGGCGTGTCAGGCTGGGATGCAGGAGAACTTTATTGAGGGAAAGAAACCAGTGAAAAGGCAGGAGCGCCAGTTGGAAGGGACCGGTGTGAGGTGCAGGTAGGGCGACCATGAGCCGAGGTCCCTTGCCTGCAGTCGATTTATTCAGAGCACTGAGGTCTTCCTGCTCTGCGGTGGGAGCGGCACACCAGAAGGCCCTGGTGGTCTTAAGCTTGTGAGAAGGAATTTGCAGGGGACAAAAATGAACATAGCAGAAGGGACGATGCAGAGAAAGAAGTGGGAGGAGAGTAGGAGGTCTATGGGCCATGTTTCCAGGCAGCCCAGGCTGGCCCCTTCCCTCCTTCCTTGCTTAGTGCCTTTAGAGGGAGGAGCTGTGGACGGCAGGTCCACGTGCCAAGAAGGGCCCAGAGGTGCATCCTTAATCCATGCGGTGGCTTGCAGGGTGTGGGTGGTTGGTGTCAGGGGTGGTGGCGAGGGCCCTTAGCAGGGGTAGCAGCCTCTTCTGCCGCCGAAGCAGCCCAGGCCTCCGAAGCCGTAGCCATAGCCGAAGGCGCCGGAGGAGACGGGCACTCCCTGGGAGCTGAGGGCGCTGCCCACGGCAGCCGATGTGGTGGATCCGACGGTAGTGTTCTGGGGGAAGGAGCTGAGGATGGGTCCTGGCAGGGTGACCTGCACGGTGGAGGGCTGGATGATGACATGGGAGTCCTCGCACTGCCTGACACAGGGCTCGTTGCAGCTGTTAGCCAGCGGGGCGGGTCCGCAGGGGCGGCAGAGGTCGTAGCAGGCCATGTGTGTGGTGTGGAGGGGCCCTGGAAGAGAGGGCGTTGAGAAAGCGGAGGGGCGTGGGGGTGCGAGGGGCGGTGTTGCAGGAGGGCGAGGGAGTGGGGAGGCCTGGTGTGGGGCTGTGGGGAGCGTGGCGAAGGGGAGGCGTGAGGGGTGCTGAGGCTGAGGACAAGGCGTGCTGGAATAGTGGGGCCAGGCTGGGCGGGAGAAGGCGGGGAAGGGGGTTCATGCTCACCTTGTTGACGGTGGAGGAGAAGGCGTCAGGAGAAGTGTGTGAGGGAGAGAGGCGCTGGGCCGGCTTTTATGCTGGTCCCCGAGGGGCGGGACAGCCTTTGCGCATGACGGCATTTTGCAGCAAGCAGCTGTTGCACGCCACAGCCTCGCGAGTAATGAGGTGGGGTGTGTTTTCCTTCCCGCAATTCTCCTTTTCATGTCCTCCTGGTGAGGACGTGTCCATCTGGTCCTGGCGGCATCTTTTAAGGGAGAGTAGGTATTTGGGAGGTTTTGCATGAAAGGTGCATGTGAGGGCATTCTGCAGCTGCAGCGAAAACTTAGTAGAGGTGGGGTGTGGCCAGTGAGGTCATCCCGTGGCAGTCGTGTGGTGCCGACATGGCACCGGGCCTGCTGGCGACGGACGGAGTTCAGCTGTCTCGCAGGGGGAAAAGGATTCTCGCGTATGAGTTGGCCGGGCTCATCGAGAGGGCTTTAAACTAGATTCGAAGGGGGACGGGGATAAAACCAGGCTCTCTAGAGAAGAGCCTAGGGTCCGCACGCCATTGTCGGGGGAGAAATCGGCAGCCCAGCTCAAGTGCATCTATACCAATGCACGCAGCATGGGCGGCAAACAGGAGGAGCTGGAGGCCATTGTGCAGCGGGGTAGCTATGACTTAGTCGCCATCACGGAAACGTGGTGGGATGAGTCGCACGATTGGAGTGCTGCAATGGACGGCTATAAGCTTTTCAGAAGGAACAGGCGAGGAAGGAGAGGCGGTGGAGTAGCCCTGTATGTTAGGGAATGCTTCGACTGTCTAGAGCTCAATGATAGTGATGGCGAGGTCGAGTGCTTGTGGGTAAGGATGAGGGGGAAGGCCAACAAGGCAGATATCCTGCTGGGGGTCTGTTATAGACCACCTGGCCAGGAAGAGGAGGCAGACGAAATATTCTACCAGAGGCTGGCAGAAGTCTCCCAGTCGCTAGCCCTTGTTCTCGTAGGGGACTTCAACTTTCCGGATGTCTGCTGGAAATACCACACGGCAGAGAGGAAACAGTCGAGGAGGTTCCTGGAGTGTGTGGAGGATAACTTCCTGACGCAGCTGGTAAGCGAGCCCACCAGGGGAGATGCCTCGCTTGACCTGCTGTTCACGAACAGAGAAGGGCTGGTGGGAGATGTGGTGGTCGGAGGCCAGCTTGGGCTTAGCGACCATGAAATGGTAGAATTTTCGATACTTGGTGAAGTAAAGAGGGGGGCCAGCAAAACCGCTACCATGGACTTCCGGCGGGCGGACTTTGGCCTGCTCAGGACACTGGTCGAGAGGATCCCTTGGGAGACGGTCCTGAAGGGCAAAGGGGTCCAGGAAGGCTGGACGTTCTTCAAGAAGGAAGTCTTAAAGGCGCAGGAGCGGGCTGTCCCCATGTGCCGCAAGAAGAACGGGCGGGGAAGGCGACCGGCCTGGCTGAACGGGGAGCTCTGGCTGGGACTCAGGGAAAAAAGGAGAGTTTATCACTTGTGGAGGAAGGGTCAGGCAACTCAGGAAGAGTACAGGGATCGCGTTAGGTCGTGCAGAGAGGAAATTAGAAAGGCAAAAGCCCGGCTAGAACTCAACCTGGCCACTGTCGTGAGAGACAACAAAAAATGCTTTTATAAGTATGTTAATGACAAAAGGAGAGCCAAGGAGAATCTCCATCCTCTATTGGATGCGGGGGGGAACGTTGCCACCAAGGATGAGGAAAAGGCTGAGGTACTCAACGCCTTCTTTGCCTCAGTCTTTAGTAGTCAGAATGGTTATCCTCAGGGTACTCAGCCCCCTGAGCTGGAAGACAGGGACGACAAGCAGGATAAACCCCCCATAATTCAAGAGGATGAAGTTCATGACCTGCTATGCCACCAGGATGTTCACAAGTCTATGGGGCCGGATGGGATCCACCCGAGGGTTCTGAGGGAGCTGGCGGAGGAGCTTGCCGAGCCGCTCTCCATCATTTACCAGCAGTCCTGGTTAACTGGGGAAGTCCCGGACGACTGGAGGCTCGCCAATGTGACTCCCATCTACAAGAAGGGCCGGAAGGAGGATCCGGGGAACTACAGGCCGGTCAGCCTGACCTCGGTGCCGGGGAAGATCATGGAGCGGTTGGTTTTGAGGGTGCTCACGAGCCATCTCCGGGACAACCAGGGGATCAGGCCCAGCCAGCACGGGTTCATGGAAGGCAGGTCCTGCTTGACCAACCTCATCTCCTTCTATGACCAGGTGACCCGCCTAGTGGATGAGGGAAAGGCAGTGGATGTGGTCTACTTGGACTTCAGTAAGGCCTTTGACACTGTCTCCCACAGCATTCTCCTAGAGAAGCTGGCGGCTCACGGCCTAGACAGGTACACTCTTCGCTGGGTAAAAAACTGGCTGGACGGCCGAGCCCAGAGGGTTGTGGTGAACGGAGTTCAATCCAGTTGGCGGCCGGTCACGAGCGGTGTTCCCCAGGGCTCAGTTTTGGGGCCGGTCCTGTTCAATATCTTCCTCAATGATCTGGACGAGGGGATCGAGTGCTCCCTCAGAAAGTTTGCAGACGACACCAAGTTGGGTGGGAGTGTTGATCTGCTGGAGGGTAGGAAGGCTCTGCAGAGGGACCTGGACAGGCTGGATCGATGGGCCGAGGCCAACTGTATGAGATTCAACAAGGCCAAGTGCCGGGTCCTGCACTTCGGCCACAACAACCCCAGGCAACGCTACAGGCTTGGGGAAGAGTGGCTGGAAAGCTGCCCAGAGGAAAAGGACCTGGGGGTACTGGTTGACAGCCGGCTGAACATGAGCCGGCAGTGTGCTCAGGTGGCCAAGAAGGCCAACGGCATCCTGGCCTGTATCAGAAATAGTGTGGCCAGCAGGAATAGGGAGGTGATCGTGCCCCTGTACTCGGCACTGGTGAGGCCGCACCTCGAATACTGTGTTCAGTTTTGGGCCCCTCACTACAAGAAGGACATGGAGGTGCTGGAGCGCGTCCAGAGGAGGGCAACGAAGCTGGTGAAGGGCCTGGAGCACAAGTCTTATGAGGAGCGGCTGAGGGAACTGGGGTTGTTTAGCCTGGAGAAGAGGAGGCTGAGGGGAGACCTCATCGCGCTCTACAACTACCTGAAAGGAGGTTGTAGTGAGGTGGGGGTTGGTCTCTTCTCCCAAGTAACTAGCGATAGGACGAGAGGAAATGGCCTCAAGTTGCGCCAAGGGAGGTTTCGATTGAACATTAGGAAAAATTTCTTTACTGAAAGAGTGGTCAGGCCTTGGAACAGGCTGCCCAGGGAAGTGGTGGAGTCACCATCCCTGGAGGTATTTAAAAGACGTGTAGATGAGGCCCTTAGGGACATGGTGTAGTGGGCATGGTGGTGTTGGGTTGACGGTTGGACACGATGATCTTAGAGGTCTTTTCCAACCTGTATGATTCTATGATTCTATGATTCTATGATTCTATGTGTGGTTTGCAGGTGCGTGGTGAAGAGGGGGCCCCATTTCCTCGCAGGCCTGGAAGGCTTGTGTGGTGTTTGGAGGTGTGCCGGGGGTGAGGCGCTGCCCCTTCCAATGCATTGGGTCCTTCCCTGCCTTGGTGCCAGCTGGCTAAGCCTGTCTTTAGGGCTGGCCTTGCAAAGTTGGCTGTGCTGGGTGGATGTCCTGGTGCCCCTCTTGCTGGTAAGGCTGTAGGTGGGAGAAAGGCGGCTGCCTGTTTGGGCTTGTGCCCCGTTGGTGGCGTCCCTGGGGGTGGCAGTGCAAGCAGGCAGAGGAGGGCTGTTTGCGAGAGCAGGCCGTTGTCCTGGCAGCCCTGGTTCAGAGCTCGGGAGCCCTGTGATGTGGGGAGCCCTGCCACGCTCCCCAAAGGCTTGTGCTGGCCCCTCCGTAGCGCTCCCCTTGGCAGGGGCTGGCACATTTGCAGCCGGGGCTCTGGCGTGTCCAAAGAAGAGCAATGAAGCTGGTGAAGGGAGTAGAGGACAAGACTCATGAGGAGCTGTTGAGGAAACTGGGGTGTTTAGTTTGCAGAAAAAGACGGCTGAGGGGAGACCTTATCGCTCCCTCCAACTACGTGAAAGGAGGTTGTAATGAGGTGGATGTCAGTCTCTTATCCCTAGTAAGAAGGGATAGGACAAGAGGAAACAACGTCAAGTTGCAGCGGGGGAGGTTTAGATTGGATCTTAGGAAAAATGTCATCACCAAAAGGGTTATCAAGCACTGGAGCAGGCTGCCCCAGGAAGTGCCCGAGTCACCATCCTAGGAGGTCTTTAAAGACGTGTAGACATGGTGCTTAGGGACGCGGGTTAGTGGTGGACTTGGTAGGGGTTAGGTTATCATTTGGACTCGATACTGTTAAGGGTCTCTTCCAACCTAAATGACTCTGTGATTGTATATGGGGCACCCTGCAAGGGTAGGTGAGTTTCTGGAGAGCCGGTGAGTGAGGCAGGGCCTTTGGGGTCTTGACTTGGGGTGAGTGCCGAGGGGTGAGGCCGCTTCTCTGCACGGTGTTGGATGAGCAGAAAGAGGATTTGGAGATTGGCAAGGGGAGTTGGAGGTGAGCATGGTGCATGGGGCCGCAGAGCCGAGGCCCTGGTGGTGGTGGATCATGCCGAAGGGTTGATGAGTGGCAAGGCCTGCCCCAGTTGAGCCAAGGTGAGTGTTTTGCAGGCTGTTTGTCGAGCAGTGCTTGTTGCTGAGGAAGATGAAGGGAGTTAATAAGGAGTGCTGTGCGACTGGGTGTACGTCAGTCCACGGGGCCTGAGGGTCTGCATCCACGAATGTGGAGAGAGCTGGCTGATGTCCTTGGGAGGCCACTCTCCATCAGCTTGGCAAGGTCATGGTGGCTGGGGGCAGTTCCTGAAGACTGGAAGAAGCTCATACCCGTTGTATCTTGAAGATGAAGAGGGAGGATCTGGGAAAGTAGAGGCTGGTGAGCCTGACCTTGTTTGTGGATGAAATGGTCCTGGAAAGCACTGCCAAGCCCAGGAGGGCCAAGAAGGTGATGGGGAGTGTTCGGCGTGGAGTAATGAAGGGGAAATCATAGAATCACAGAATCATAGAATCATGAAGGTTGGAAAAGACCTCTAAGATCATCGAGTCCAACCGTGAACCCAACCACACCATGCCCACTACACCATGTCCCTACGCGCTTCATCTACACATCTTTTCAATACTTCTAGTGATGGGGACTCAACCACTTCCCTGGGCAGCCTGTTCCAAGGCCTGAACCACTCTTTCAGTAAAGAAATTTCTCCTAATGTCCAATCTAAACCTCCCTCGACGCAACTTGAGGCCATTTACTCTTGTCTTGTTGGTTGTTACTTGGGAGAAGAGACCAACACCCACCTCGCTACAACCTCCTTTCAGGTAGTTGTAGAGCGCGATGAGGTCTCCCCTCAGCCTCCTCTTCTCCAGACTAAACAGTCCCAGTTCCCTCAGCCGCTCCTCATCAGAGTTGTGCTCCAGGCCCTTCACCAGCTTCGTTGCCCTTCTCTGGACACGCTCCAGCACCTCAATGCCCTTCTCGTAGTGAGGGGCCCAAAACTGAACACAGGATTCGAGGTGCGGCCTCTCCAGTGCCGAGTACAGGAGCAGGATCACTTCCCTACTCCTGCTGGCCACACTATTTCTGATACAGGCCAGGATGCCATTGGCCCTCTTGGCTACCTGGGCACACTGCCGGCTCATGTTCAGCCAGCTGTCAACCAGCACCCCCAGGTCCTTTTCTGCCAGGCGCCTTTACAGCCACTCTTCCCCAAGCCTGTAGCGTTGCCTGGGGTTGTTGTGGCCGAAGTGCAGGACCCGGCACTCGGCCTTCTTGAACCTCATGCAGCTGGCCTCAGCCCATCGATCCAGCCTGTCCAGATCCCTCTGCAGAGCCTTCCTACCCTCCAGCAGATCAACACTCCCGCCCAACTTGGTGTCGTCTGCAAACTTTCTGAGGGAGCACTCGATCCCCTCGTCCAGATCGTTGATAAAGATATTGAACGGGACCGGCCCCAGTACTGAGCCCTGGGGAACACCGCTCGTGACCGGCCGCCAACTGGATTGAACTCTGTTGACCACAACTCTCTGGGCTCGGCCGTCCAGCCAGTTTTTTACCCAGCGAAGAGTGTACCTGTCTAGGCCGTGAGCTGCCAGCTTCTCTAGGAGAATGCTGTGAGAGACAGTGTCAAAGGCTTTACTGAAGTCCAGGTAGACCTCATTCACAGCCTTTCCCTCATCCACTAGGCGGGTCACCTGGTCATAGAAGGAGATGAGGTTGGTCAAGCAAGACCTGCCTTCCATGAACCCATGCTGGCTGGGTCTGATCCCCTGGTAGTCCCGGACATGGCTTGTGAGCGCACTCTAAACGAACGCTCCATAATCTTCCCCGGCACCGAGGGCAGGCTGACCGGCCTGTAGTTCCCCGGATCCTCCTTCTGCCCTTCCTATTGATGGGCGTCACATTGGCAAGCCTCCAGTTATCTGGGACCTCCCCTGTTAACCAGGACTGCTGGTAAATGATGGAGAGGTGCTTGACCGACCTCTGCATCTTCCGGGTTGAAGCGACTGGGTGTTGGAGGAGGGGGGAGCAGTGGCTGTTGCTGAGCTGTACTTGAATGAAGCCTTTGTCGCTGTCTGCCATTAGCTGCTCCTAGACAAGCTGAGAAGGTATGGGCTGTGTGAGTGGCCAGTGAGGTGGACTGCAAAGTGGCTGAAGGGCTGGGCCCAGAGGCTTGTGGTCAGTGTCAGAACAAGAGGCCATGGGCACAAGTGAAAACAGATGGAATTCCATGGGCAAAGGCGGCAAGCCTTTTTCAGTGTGAGGGTGGTCAAAGAGTGGAAGAGGCGGTGGAGCCTCCATCCTTGGAGATACTGAAAACCCGACTGGCCATGGTCCCGGACAACCTGCTGTAGCTGGCCCTGCTTGAGCACGGGGTGTTGAAGCACCGGCTGTGCAGAGGTTCCTGCCAAACTAACAGATCCTGTGATTGTGTTTGGTGGGAGGGCCGGAGAGTCATGCTGGGGAAGAGAGTGAGTCAGGTGTGTGCTGGCACGGGGAGACGTCATGAGAGGCGTGCGCATGGGAGCGTTGTCATGTCGAAGCCTTTGTTTGGTCAAGTGATGGGCTTGTGTCATGTTCTGGAAGGCCCTCAGGTGCCAGTCTGTGGAGGTGTTGGTTGTGGTGGCCTCTTTGTTAGGAGAGGTCTTGTGTCTGTTTTCCACCCAGCCCGATGGCCTGTTGAGCCCTGGCTTTGTGCTGGGTGAAGTTGGAGGAGTCTTGAGAGAAGAAAGGAAGTGGAGGCGTGTCAGGTTGGGATGCAGGAGAACTTTATTGAGGGGAAGAAAACCAGTGAGGAGGCAGGAGTGCCAATTGGAAGGGAGCCGGTGTGAGGTGCAGGTAGGGTGACCATGAGCCGAGGTCCCTTGCGTGCAGTCGATTTATCCAGAGCACTGAGGTCTTCCTGCTCTGCGGTGGGAGCGGCACACCAGAAGTCCCTGGTGGTCTTCGGCTTGTGAGAAGGTGTTTGGAGCGGAGAGCACTGGTCATAGCAGAAGGGGCGATGCAAAGAAGAAGTGGGAGGAGAGGAGGAGGTCCATGGGCCATGTTTCCAGGCAGCCCTGGCTGGCCCCTTCCCTCCTTCCTTGCTTGGTGCCTTGAGAGGAGGAGCTGTGGACGGCAGGTCCACGTGCCAAGAAGGGCCCAGAGGTGCGTCCTCAATCCATGCGGTGGCTTGCAGGGTGTGGGTGGTTGGTGTCAGGGGTGGTGGCGAGGGCCCTTAGCAGGGGTAGCAGCCTCTTGCGCCGCCGAAGCAGCCCAGGCCTCCGAGGCCGTAGCCGTAGCCGAAGCCACCAGAGGAGACGGGCACTCCCTGGGAGCTGAGGGCGCTGCCCACGGCAGCCGATGTGGTGGATCCGACGGTGGTGTTCTGGGGGAAGGAGCTGAGGATGGGTCCTGGCAGGGTGACCTGCACGGGGGGAGGCTGGATGATGACGTGGGAGGCCTCGCACTGCCTGACACAGGGCTCGTTGCAGCTGTTAGCCAGCGGGGCGGGTCCGCAGGGGCGGCAGAGGTCGTAGCAGGCCATGTGTGTGGTGTGGAGGGGCCCTGGAAGAGAGGGCGTTGAGAAAACGGAGGGCCGTGGGGATGCGAGGGGCGGTATTGCAGGACGGCGAGGGAGTGGGGAGGCCTGGTGTGGGGCTGTGGGGAGCGTGGCGGTGGGGAGGCGTGAGGGCTGCTGAGGCTGGGGACAAGGCGTGCTGGAAGAGAGGGGCCAGGCTGTGCAGGAGAAGGAGGGGAAGGGGGTTCAGGCTCACCTTGTTGACGGCGGAGGAGAAGGCGTCAGGAGAAGTGTGTGAGGGAGAGAGGCGCTGGGCCGGCTTTTATGCTGGTCCCCGAGGGGCGGGACAGGCTTTGCGCATGACGGCATTTTGCAGCAAGCAGCTGTTGCACGCCACAGCCTCGCGAGTAATGAGGTGGGGTGTGTTTTCCTTCCCGCAATTCTCCAATTTCATGTCCTCCTGGTGAGGACGTGTCCACTTGGCCCTGGCGGCAGCTTTTAAGTGAGAGTATTAGAGGCTTGGTGTTGATGGCGCGTGTCAGGGCGGGCAGAAGACGTGGCCAAAGCATAGGAGAGGTGGGGTGTCACCAGTGAGGCCATCCCGTGGCACTGTTGTGGTGTGGTTTGCCGGTGCGTGGTGAAGAGGGGGCCCCATTTCCTCGCAGGCCTGGAAGGCTTGTGTGGTGTTTGGAGGTGTGCCGGGGGTGAGGCGCTGCCCCTTCCAATGCATTGGGTCCCTCCCTGCCTTGGTGCCAGCTGGCTAAGCCTGTCTTTAGGCCTGGCCTTGCAAAGTTGGCTGTGCTGGGTGGTGTCCTGGTGCCCCTCTTGCTGGTAAGGTTGTAGGTGGGAGAAAGGCGGCTGCCTGTTTGGGCTTGTGCCCGTTGGTGGCGTCCCTGGGGGTGGCAGTGCAAGCAGGCAGAGGAGGGCTGTTTGCGAGAGCAGGCCGTTGTCCTGGCAGCCCTGGTTCAGAGCTCGGGAGCCCTGTGATGTGGGGAGCCCTGCCACGCTCGACAAAGGCTTGTGCTGGCCCCTCCGTAGCGCTCCCCTTAGCGGGGGCTGGCACATTGGCAGCCGGGGCTCTGGCGTGACACAGTGCTTGATGTGGATCACCTCGCAAGGGCAGGTGAGTTTCTGGAGAGCCCGTGAGTGTGGCGAGAGGCAGAGGGGGAGCGGGAGCGGCAGGCAGGGGAGGCTGTTGAGGCAGGGCCTTTGGGGTCTTGACTTGGGATGAGTGCCGAGGTGTGAGGCCACATCTCTCCATGGTGTTTGAGGAGCAGAAAGAGGATTTGGAGATTGCCCAGGGCAGTTGGAGGTGAGCATGGTGCACGTGGCCGCAGAGTCAAGGCCCTGGTGGTGGTGGATCATGCCGAAGGGTTGATGTGGCGAGGCCTGCCCCAATTGAGCCAAGGTGAGTGTTTTGCAGGCTGTTTGTCAGGCGAGCAGTGCTTGTTGCTGAGGAAGCTGAAGGGAGGTAGGAAGGAGTGTGTGTGTCTGGAGGTAAGGAAGTCCATGGGGCCTGAGGGGCCGAGGCCACGAGTGCTGAGGTAGCTGGCTCATGTCCTTGGGAGGCCAGTGTCCATCATCTTGGAAAGGTGGTCGTGCCTGGGAGCAGTTTGTGATGGCTGGTGCGCCAGTTTTGGCTTCGACAGAGTTAATCTTCTGCATAGTAGCTGGTATGGGCCTTTGTTTTGGATTTGTGCTGAAAACAGCATTGATAATCCAGAGATGTTTTAGCTATTGCTGAGCAGTGCTTACACAGAGTCAAGGGGTTTTCTGCTGCTCGCCCCAGCCCACCAGCGAGTAGACTGGGGTTGCACAAGAAGTTGTGAGGGGACACAGCTGGGACAGCTGACCCCAACTGCCCAAAGGGATATTCCATACCATATGACATCATGCTCAGCATATAAAGCTGGTGGCAGAAGAAGTAAGGGGGGGACGTTCAGAGTTACGGCGTTTCTCTTCCCAAGTCACCGTTAGCGTGATGGAGCCCTGCTTTCCTGGAGATGGCTGAACACCTGCCTGCAGATGGGAAGTAGTGAATGAATTCCTTGTTTTGCTTTGCTTGCGTGTGCGGCTTTTGCTTTCCCTGTTAAACTGTCTTTATCCCAACCGACGAGTTTTCTCACTTTTATCCTTCCGATTCTCTCCCCCATCCCATCGGGGAGGGGGAGTGAGCGAGCGTCTGCGTGGTGCTTAGTTGTCAGCTGAGATTAAACCACGACAACTGGAAGAGAGCTCATATGCCTCCTGTCTTTGAGAAGATCTGGAAGGAAGATCTGGGAAAGTAGAGGCTGGTGAGCCTGACCTCGTCCGTGGGGAAGGTGATGGAGGAAATGGTCCCGGAAAGCACTGCCAAGCCCAGGAGGGCCAAGAAGGTGATGGGGAGTGGTTGGCGTGAATTTACAAAGGGGAAATCATGCTTGACTGACCTCCGTGTCTTCTGCATTGAAGCGACTAGCTTTGTGGACGAGGAGAGAGCCGTGGCTGGTGTGTACCTGAACGTTTTAGAAAAGCCTTTGATGCTTTCTCCCCTTGTGTACTTAGAATCATACAGGTTGGAAGAGACCTCTAAGATCATCGTGTCCAACCGTCAACCCAACACACCATGTCCACTAAACCGTGTCCCTAAGGGCCTCATCTACACGTCTTTTAAATACCTCCTGGGATGGTAACTCCACCACTTCCCTGGGCAGCCTGTTCCAAGGCCTGACCACTCTTTCAGTAAAGAAATTTCTCCTAATGTTCAATCTAAACCTCCCTTGGCGCAACTTGAGGCCATTTCCTCTCTCCTATCGCTAGTTACTTGGGAGAAGAGACCAACCCCCACCTCATTACAACCTCCTTTCAGGTAGTTGTAGAGCGCAATGAGGTCTCCCCTCAGCCTCCTCTTCTCCAGACTAAACAGTCCCAGTTCCCTCAGCTGCTCCCCATCAGACTTGTGCTCCAGGCCCTCCACCAGCTTCGTTGCCCTCCTCTGGACACGCTCCAGCACCTCCATGTCCTTCTTGTAGTGAGGGACCCAAAACTGAACACAGGATTCGAGGTGTGGCCTCACCAGTGCCGAGTACAGGGGCACGATCACCTCCCTGCTCCTGCTGGCCACACTATTTCTGATACAGACCAGGATGCCGTTGGCCTTCTTGGCCACCTGGGCACACTGCCGGCTCATGTTCAGCCGGCTGTCAATCAGCACCCCCAGGTCCTTTTCCTCTGGGCAGCTTTCCAGCCACTCTGCCCCAAGCCTGCAGCGTTGCCTGGGGTTGTTGTGACCCAAGTGCAGGACCCGGCACTTGGCCTTCTTGAACGTCATACAATTAGCCTCAGCCCATCGATCCAGCCTGTCCAGGTCCCTCTGCAGAGCCTTCCTACCCTCCAGCAGATCAACACTCCCACCCAACTTGGTGTCGTCTGCAAACTTACTGAGGGAGCACTCGATCCCCTCGTCCAGATCGTTGATAAAGATATTGAACGGGACCGGCCCCAAAACTGAGCCCTGGGGAACACGGCTCGTGACCGGCCGCCAACTGGCTTGAACTCCGTTGACCACAACTCTCTAGGCTCGGTCGTCCAGCCAGTTTTTTACCCAGCGAAGAGTGTACCTGTCTAGGCCGTGAGCCGCCAGCTTCTCTAGGAGAATGCTGTGGGAGACAGTGTCAAAGGCTTTATTGAAGTCCAGGTAGACCGCATCCACAGCCTTTCCCTCATCCACTAGGCGGGTCACCTGGTCATAGAAGGAGATGAGGTTGGTCAAGCAGGACCTGCCTTCCATGAACCTGTGCTGGCTGGGCCTGATCCCCTGGTTGTCCCGGAGATGGCTCGTGAGCACCCTCAAAACCAACCGCTCCATGATCTTCCCCGGCACCGAGGTCAGGCTGACCGGCCTGTAGTTCCCCGGATCCTCTTTCCGGCCCTTCTTATAGATCACATTGGCGAGCTTCCAGTCGTCTGGGACCTCCCCTGTTAACCAGGACTGCTGGTAAATGATGGAGAGCAGCTCGGCAAGCTCCTCCGCCAGCTCCCTCAGTACCCTCGGGTGGATCCCATCTGGCCCCATAGACTTGTGAACGTCCAGGTGGCGTAGCAGGTCATGAACTGCATCCTCTTGAATTATGGGGGGTTTATCCTGCTCGTCGTCCCTGTCTTCCAGCTCAGGGGGCTGAGTACCCTGAGGATAACCACTCTGACTACTAAAGACTGAGGCAAAGAAGGCGTTGAGTACCTCAGCCTTTTCCTCGTCCTTGGTGGCAACGTTCCCCCCCGCATCCAATAGAGGATGGAGATTCTCCTTGGGTCTCCTTTTGTCATTAATATACTTGTAAAAGCTTTTTTTGTTGTCTCTCACGACAGTGGCCAGGTTGAGTTCTAGCCGGGCTTTTGCCTTTCTAATTTCCTCTCTGCACGACCTAACGAGATCCCTGTACCCTTCCTGAGTTGCCTGCCCCTTCTTCCACAAGTGATAAACTCTCCTTTTTTTCCTGAGTCCCAGCCAGAGCTCCCCATTCAGCCAGGCCGGTCGCCTTCCCCGCCCGTTCTTCTTGCGGCACATGGGGACGGCCCGCTCCTGCGCCTTTAAGACTTCCTTCTTGAAGAACGTCCAGCCTTCCTGGACCCCTTTGCCCTTCAGGACTGTCTCCCAAGGGACCCTCTCGACCAGTGTCCTGAGCAGGCCAAAGTCCGCCCTCCGGAAGTCCATGGTAGCGGTTTTGCTGACCCCCCTCTTTACTTCACTAAGTATTGAGTATTCTACCATTTCATGGTCTCTAAGCCCAAGCTGGCCTCCGACCACCACATCTCCCACCAGCCCTTCTCTGTTCGTGAACAGCAGGTCAAGCGAGGCATCTCCCCTGGTGGGCTCGCTTACCAGCTGCGTCAGGAAGTTATCCTCCACACACTCCAGGAACCTCCTCGACTGTTTCCTCTCTGCCGTGTGGTATTTCCAGCAGACATCCGGAAAGTTGAAGTCCCCTACGAGAACAAGGGCTAGCGACTGGGAGACTTCTGCGAGCCTCTGGTAGAATATTTCGTCTGCCTCCTTGTCCTGGCTAGGTGGTCTATAACAGACCCCCAGCAGGATATCTGCCTTGTTGGCCTTCCCCCTCATCCTTACCCACAAGCATTCGACCTCGTCATCACTACCATCGAGCTCTAGACAGTCGAAGCACTCCCTAACACACAGGGCTACTCCATCGCCTCTCCTTCCTCGCCTGTCCCTTCTGAAGAGCTTATAGCCATCCATTGCAGCACTCCAGTCGTGAGACTCATCCCACCATGTTTCCGTGATGGCGACTAAGTCATAGCTACCCCGCTGCACAATGGCTTCCAGCTCCTCCTGTTTGCCGCCCATGCTGCGTGCATTGGTATAAATGCACTTGAGCTGGGCTGCCGATTTCTCCCCCGACAATGGCGTGCGGACCCTAGGCTCTTCTCTAGAGAGCCTGGTTTTATCCCCTTCCCCCTTCGAATCTAGTTTAAAGCCTTCTCGATGAGCCCGGCCAACTCACACGCGAGAATCCTTTTCCCCCTGTGAGACAGCTGAACTCCGACCGTCGCCAGCAGGCCCGGTGCCGGTACTTCTGGACAAGCAGAGAAACTATGGGGTGTGTAAGTGGCCAGTGAGGTGGACTGCAAAGTGGTGGAAGGGCTGGGCCCAGAGGCTTGTGATGAGTGTCCCAAAGCCCAGGTGGAGGCAAGCCTTAAGTGGTGTAGCCCAGGACTCGGCTCCACGGGGCCAACAGTGTTCCACATGCTCGTCAGTGAGGTGGGCAGTGGGAGGGAGTGCCCCCTCAGCAAGTTGGCAGATGCTGCAAAGCCTGGAGGAGAGTCTGAGGCACCGGCTGGTTGTGCCAGCATTCAGAGGGAGCTGGAGAGGCTGGCGAAGGGGGCAGAGAGGAGTCTTGTGAAGTTCAACAGGGGGAAATGCCAAGTCCTGCCTCTGGGGAGGAATAGCGCTGGTCCCCAGGACGTGCTGGTCCCCAGGACGCGCTGGGGGCCGAGAGGCTGGAAAGCAGCTTTGCTGAGCACGACTTTGTGGTTCTGGTGGAGGACAAGCTGACTATGAGGCAGCAATGCACCCTTGGGGCAAAAGAGGCCAAAGGTCTCCAGGGTGACATTGGGAAGAGCGTTTCCAGCAGGGCAGGAGATGTTGCTCTCTCTTCAGCGCTGGTGAGGCCCCGTGTGGAGTCCTGTGTCCAGTTGAGTAGTGCGGAGTGGAAGAAGGACATGGACTTAGTGGAGCGAGTGGAGTGCAGGGCCCCCAAGACGCTGAAGGGACTGGAACATCCTTCCTGTGAAGAGAAGGTGAGAGAGCTGGGAGTTTTTTCAGCCAGGAGGCAAGGCCGTGCAGGGGAGATGTCATCCGTGCGTCTAAATGCTGGATGGGAGGGAATGAGGCCAGGGGAGTGAGACGCTTCTCATGGGGGCCCACGGCCAGGGCAAGAGCGAGTGGAGAAAGCTGAAAAGAGGTGCCATTCCCTTGGAAGAGAAGGCAAGCCTTTTTCCGTGTGAGGGTGGTCAAGCAGTGGAAGCGGTTGCACAGCGAGGTGTTGGAGTCTCCATCCTTGGAGATACTGAAACCCTGACTGGACGTGGTGCTGGGCAGGCTGCTTGAGCAGGGCCTGCTTGAGCAGGTTGAGTTGAAGTAGATGATCTGCAGAGATTCCTTGTGCACTCAATGATTCTGTTTACTGTGGTTTTGCTTGCTGTGATGGCCAGAGAGTCGTGCTGGGGAAGAGGGTTGGTCAAGTGCGTGCTGCCGTGGGGAGCTTGCGACAGAGGCATGCGTGGAATTGCATTAGCACGTGCAAGCCTTTGTTGGGTCAAGTGAAGGTCTTGTGTCAGGGGCTGGAAGCTCCCCTGTGCTATTCTGTGGTGGTGTTCTTGATGGAGACATCCTTGCTAACAGAGGTCTTGTAGCCCTTTTCCACTCATCCCGATGGCCTGTTGAGACCAGGCTTTGTGCTGGGTGAGTTTGGAAGAGCCTTGGGAGAAGAAAGGAAGAGGAGGCGTGTCAGGCGGGAATGCAGGAGAACTTTATTGAGGGAAAAAAAACAGTGAAAAGGCAGGAGCGCCAATTGGAAGGGAGCCGGTGTGAGGTGCAGGTAGGGTGTCCATGAGCCGAGGTCCCTTGTGTGCAGTCGATTACTACAGCACCGAGGTGTTCCTGCCCTGCGGTGGGAGTGGCACACCGGAACTCCCCTGTGGTCTTTGGCTTGTGAGAAGGTGTTTGGAGCGGAGAGCACTGGTCATAGCAGAAGGGGCGATGCAGAGAAGAAAGTGGGAGGAGAGGAGGAGGTCCATGGGCCATGTTTCCAGGCAGCGCGGGCTGGCCCCTTCCCTGCTTCCTTGCTTGGTGCCTTGAGAGGAGGAGCTGTGGACGGCAGGTCCACGTGCCAAGAAGGGCCCAGAGGTGCGTCCTCAATCCATGCGGTGGCTTGCAGGGTGTGGGTGGTTGGTGTCAGGGGTGGTGGCGAGGGCCCTTAGCAGGGGTAGCAGCCTCTTGCGCGGCCGAAGCAGCCCAGGCCTCCGAAGCCGTAGCCGAGGCCGAATCCACCAGAGGAGACGGGCACTCCCTGGGAGCTGAGGGCGCTGCCCACGGCAGCCGATGTGGTGGATCCGACGGCGGTATTCTGGGGGAAGGAGCTGAGGATGGGTCCTGGCAGGGTGACCTGCACGGTGGAAGGCTGGATGATGACGTGGGAGTCCTCGCACTGCCTGACACAGGGCTCGTTGCAGCTGTTAGCCAGCGGGGTGGGTCCGCAGGGGCGGCAGAGGTCGTAGCAGGCCATGTGTGTGGTGTGGAGGGGCCCTGGAAGAGAGGGCGTTGAGAAAGCGGAGGGGCGTGGGGGTGCGAGGGGCGGTGTTGCAGGAGGGCGAGGGAGTGGGGAGGCCTGGTGTGGGGCTGTGGGGAGCGTGGCAGAGGGGAGGCGTGAGGGCTGCTGAGGCTGGGGACAAGGCGTGCTGGAAGAGAGGGGCCAGGCTGGGCAGGAGAAGGAGGGGAAGGGGGTTCAGGCTCACCTTGTTGACGGTGGAGGAGAAGGCGTCAGGAGAAGTGTGTGAGGGAGAGAGGCGCTGGACCGGCTTTTATGCCGGTCCCCGAGGGGCGGGACAGCCTTTGCGCATGACGGCATTTTGCAGGAAGCAGCGGTTGCACGCCACAGCCTCGCGAGTAATGAGGTGGGGTGTGTTTTCCTTCCCGCAATTCTCCTTTTCATGTCCTCCTGGTGAGGACGTGTCAATCTGGTCCTGGCGGCATCTTTTAAGGGAGAGTAGGTATTTGGGAGGTTTTGCATGAAAGGTGCATGTCAGGGCATTCTGCAGATGCAACGAAAACTTAGGAGAGGTGGGGTGTCACCAGTGAGGTCATCCCGTGGCACTCGTGTGGTGTGGTTTGCCGTTGGGTGGTGAAGAGGGGGCCCCATTTCCTCACAGGCCTGGAAGGCTTGTGTGGTGTTTGGAGGTGTGCCGGGGGTGAGGCGCTGCCCCTTCCAATGCACTGGGTCCCTCCCTGCCTTGGTGCCAGCTGGCTAAGCCTGTCTTTAGGCCTGGCCTTGCAAAGTTGGCTGTGCTGGGTGGGTGTCCTGGTGCCCCTGTTGCTGGTAAGGTTGTAGGTGGGAGAAAGGCGGCTGCCTGTTTGGGCTTGTGCCCCGTTGGTGGCGTCCCTGGGGGTGGCAGTGCAAGCAGGCAGAGGAGGGCTGTTTGCGAGAGCAGGCCGTTGTCCTGGCAGCCCTGGTTCAGAGCTCGGGAGCCCTGTGATGTGGGGAGCCCTGCCACGCTCCCCAAAGGCTTGTGCTGGCCCCTCCGTAGCGCTCCCCTTAGCGGGGGCTGGCACATTGGCAGCCGGGGCTCTGGCGTGACACAGTGCTTGATGTGGATCACCTCGCAAGGGCAGGTGAGTTTCTGGAGAGCCCGTGAGTGTGGCGAGAGGCAGAGGGGGAGCGGGAGCGGCAGGCAGGGGAGGCTGTTGAGGCAGAGCCTTTGGGGTCTTGACTTGGGGTGAGTGCCGAGGGGTGAGGCCACTTCTCTCCATGGTGTTTGAGGAGCAGAAAGAGGGTTTGGAGATTGCCCAGGGGAGTTGGAGGCGAGCATGGTGCATGGGGCCGCAGAGCCGATGCCCTGGTGGTGGTGCATCATGCCAAAGGCTTGATGAGTGGCAAGGCCTGCCCCGATTGAGCCAAGGTGAGTGTTTTGCAGGCTGTTTGTCAGGCGAGCAGTGCTTGTTGCTGAAGGAAGATGAAGGGAGGTAGGAAGGAGTGTGTGTGTCTGGATGGCAGGAAGTCTGTGGGGCCTTATGGGTCGTAGCCATGAACGCGTAGGGAGCTCCCTGATGTCCTCGTAAGGCCCCTCTGAATTATCTTGGAAAGGTCTTAGTGCCTGGGTGTGGTTCCTGATGGCTGGAAGAGAGCTCAGAGTTCTCCTATCTTGAAGGAGATCAGGAAGGAGGATCTGGGAAACTAGTGGCTGCCTACCCTGATCTCTTTTCCGGGAAAGATTGTCCTGGTTTTGGCTGGGATGGAGTTGATTTTCTTCCTATTAACTGGTATAGTGCTGTGTTTTGGACGTAGTGTGAGAATAATGTTGATGACACACTGATGTTTTGGTTGTTGCTAGGTATTGTTTACCCTAGTCAAGGACTTTTCATCTTCCCATGCCCTGCCAGATGTGCAGGAGGCTGGGAGGGAGTGTGGCCAGGACGGCTGGCCCAGCTGGCCAATAGGCTATTCCATAACATATGACATCATGCACAGCATATAAGGCTGGGTGAAGAAGAAGGAGGGGGGGCGTTCGGAGTGATGGCGTTTGTCTTCCCAAGTAACTGTTACGCGTGATGGAGCCCTGCTTTCCTGGCGATGGCTGAACACCTGCCTGCCGATGGGAAGTGGTGAATGAATTCCTTGTTTTGCTTTGCTTGCGTGCACGGCTTTTGCTTTCCCTATTAAACTCTCTTTATCTCAACCCACGAGTTTTCTCACTTTTACCCTTCTGATTCTCTCCCCCATCCCACCTGGCGGGGGGGGGGGGTGAGCGAGCGGCTGCGTGGTATTTGGCTGCTGCCAGGTTAAACCACGACAAAGATCGTAGAATCATAGAATCATACAGGTTGGAAAAGACCCCTAAGATCATTGTGTCCAACCGTCAACCCAACACACCATGCCCACTAAACCATGTCCCTAAGGGCCTCATCTACACGTCTTTTAAATACCTCCAGGGATGGTGACTCCACCACTTCCCTGGGCAGCCTGTTCCAAGGCCTGAACCACTCTTTCAGTAAAGAAATTTCTCCTAATGTCCAATCTAAACCTCCCTTGGCGCAACTTGAGGCCATTTCCTCTTGTCCTATCGCTAGTTACTTGGGAGAAGAGACCAACCCCCACCTCACTACAACCTCCTTTCAGGTAGTTGTAGAGCGCGATGAGGTCTCCCCTCAGCCTCCTCTTCTCCAGGCTAAACAACCCCAGTTCCCTCAGCCGCTCCTCATAAGGCTTGTGCTCCAGGCTCTTCACCAGCTTCGTTGCCCTCCTCTGGACACGCTCCAGCACCTCCATGTCCTTCTTGTAGTGAGGGGCCCAAAACGGAACACAGTGTTCGAGGTGTGGCCTCACCAGTGCCGAGTACAGGGGCACGACCACCTCCCTACTACTGCTGGCCACACTATTCCTAATACAGGCCAGGATGCCGTTGGCCTTCTTGGCCACCTGGGCACACTGCCGGCTCATGTTCAGCCGGCTGTCAGTCAGCACCCTCAGGTCCTTTTCTTCTGGGCAGCTTTCCAGCCACTCTTCCCCAAGCCTGTAGCGTTGCCTGGGGTTGTTGTGGCCAAAGTGCAGGACCCGGCACTTGGCCTTCTTGAACCTCACATGGTTGGCCTCAGCCCATTGATGCAGCCTGTCCAGGTCCCTCTGCAGAGCCTTCCTACCCTCGAGCAGATCAACACTCCCACCCAACTTGGTGTCATCTGCAAACATATTGAGGGAGCACTCGATCCCCTCATCCAGATCGTTGATAAAGATATTGAACAAGACCGGCCCCAGTACTGAGCCCTGGGGAACACGGCTCGTGACCGGCCGCCAACTGGATTTAACTCCGTTGACCACAACTCTCTGGGCTCGATGATGGAGGAAATGATCCAGGAAAGCACTGCCAAGCCCAGGAAGGACAAGAAGGTGATGAGGAGTCGTCGGCGTGAATTTCCGAAGGGGAAATGGTGCTTGACCGACCTCCGTGTCTTCTACATCGAAGTGACTAGCTTTGTGGACGAGGAGAGAGCCGTGGCTGGTGTTCACCTGGACTTTTTAGTAAAGCCTTTGACGCTTTCTCCCCTTGCGTGCTCCTAGAGAAGCCGAGAAAGGACGGGGTGTGTAAGTGGCCAGTGAGGTGGACTGCAAAGTGGTGGAAGGGCTGGGCGCAGAGGCTTGTGATGAGTGTCCCAAAGCCCAGGTGGAGGCAAGCCTTAAGTGGTGTAGCCCAGGACTCGGCTCCACGGGGCCAACAGTGTTCCACATGCTCGTCAGTGAGGTGGGCAGTGGGCGGGAGTGCCCCCTCAGCAAGTTGGCAGATGCTGCAAAGCCTGGAGGAGTGTCTGAGGCACCGGCTGGTTGTGCCAGCATTCAGAGGGAGCTGGAGAGGCTGGCGAAGGGGGCAGAGAGGAGTCTCGTGAAGTTCAACAGGGGGAAATGCCAAGTCCTGCCTCTGGGCAGGAATAGCGCTGGTCCCCAGGACGTGCTGGGGGCCGACAGGCTGGAAAGCAGCTTTGCTGAGCATGCCATTGCGGTGGGGGTACGCTACAGGCCACCTGAGCAGGAAGACGGATCGGATGAGGCCCTCTCTAGACAGATAGGAGCAGCCCCACGTTCCCAAGCCCTGGTCCTCATGGGGGACTTCAACCAGCCCGATATGTGTTGGAGGGACAACACGGCAGGGCGTAAGCAGTGCGGGAGGTTCCTGGAATGCGTGGCTGATAACTTCCGTCTCCAAGTGGTAGAGGAGCCAACGAGGAGAGGTGCTATGCTGGAGCCTGTTCTCACCAACAAGGAGGGGCTGGTGGGGAATGTGAAGGTCAAGGGCAGCCTTGGCTGCAGTGACCCTGAAACGGTGGAGTTCAAGACCCCCAGGGCAGCGAGGAGGGCGCACAGCAAGCTCACTACCCTGGACTTCAGGAGAGCGGACTTTGGCCTCTTCAGGGATGTGCTTGGTGGAGTGGCACGGGATAAAGTCCTGGAGGGAAGAGGGGCCCAAGAAAGCTGGTTAATATTCCGGGATCACCTCCTCCAAGCTGAGGAGCGATGCATCCCAACAAAGAGGAAGTCAGGCAAAAACGCCGGGAGGCCTGCATGGATGAAGAAGGATCTCCTGCACACACTCAAACAGAAAAAGGAAGCCTACAGAGGGTGGGAGCAAGGACAGGTAGCCTGGGAGGAATACAGAGGAATTGTCCGGCGGCCAGGGATCAGGTTAGGAAAGCTAAAGCCCTGATGGAATTACATCTGGCCAGGGACGTCAAGGGCAACAAGAAAAGCTTCTATAGGTTCGTTGGGGATAAAAGGAAGACGAGGGAAAATGTGGGCCCACTCCGGAACGAATCGGGAGACGTGGTTACCCGGGATATGGAGAAGACTGAGGTACTCAATGACTTTTTTGTCTCGGTCTTCACCAGCAAGTGCTCGAGCCTCACCGCCTAAGCCGCAGAAGGCAAAGGCAGGGACTGGGAGAATGAAGAGCCACCCACTGTAGGAGGTGGTCAGGTTTGATATCACCTAAGGAGCCTGAAGGTGCACGAGTCCATGAGACCTGATGAGATCCATCTGCGGGTCCTGAGGGAAGTGGCGGCTGAAGCTGATAAGCCACTCTCCATGGTATTTGAGAAGTCGTGGCAGTCCGGTGAAGTTCCCGCTGAGTGGAAAAGGGGAAATAGAAGCCCCATTTTTGAAAAGGGAAAAAAAGGAAGAGCCGGGGAACTACAGGCCAGTCAGTCCACCCCTGTGTGTGGGAAGTTCATGGAACAGCTCCTCCTGGAAGCTCTGCTAAGGCACATGGAGGAGAGGGAGGTGATTGGAGACAGCCAGCAAGGCAAGTCCTTCAGCAAGGACTTCACCAAGGGCAAGTCCTGCCTGACCAACCTCGCGGCCTTCTCTGATGGAGTGACTACATCAGTGGACGTGGGATCCATATCGGGACCAGTACTGTTTAATATCTTCATCAGTGACATAGACAGTGGGATCGCATGCACCCTCAGCAAGTTTGCAGACACCACCAAGCTAAGTGGTGCGGTCGACACGCCTGAGGGACGGGATGCCCTCCAGAGGGACCTGGACAAGGTTGAGAAGTGGGCCCGTGTGAACCTCATGAGGTTCAACCAGGCCAAGGGCAATGTCCTGCACCTGGGTCGGGGCAACCCCCAGTCTCAATAGAGGCTGGGGGTTGAAGGGATGGGGAGCAGCCCTGCTGCTCAAGGCCTTGGGGGTACTGGTGGATGAAAAGCTGGACATGAGCCGGCAATGTGCGCTCGCAGTCCAGGAGGCCAACCGTATCCTGGGCAGCGTGGGCAGCAGGTCGAGGGAGGGGATTCTGCCCCTCTGCTCTGCTCTGGTGAGACCCCCCTGGAGCACTGCGTCCAGCTCTGGAACACTCAGCACCAGACAGACATGGACCTGTTGGAGCAGGTCCAGAGGAGGCCATGAAAATGATGAGGGGGGTGGAACGCCTCTCTCAGGAAGAAAGGCTGAGAGAGTTGGGGTTGTTCAGCCTGGAGAAGAGAAGGCTTCGGGGAGACCTTATTGCGGCCTTTCAGTACTTAAAGGGGGCTTCTAAGAAAGATGGAGACAGACTTTTTAGCAGGGCCTGTTGCGACAGGACAAGGGGGAATGGTTTTAAACTGAAAGAGGGGAGATTTAGACTAGATACGAGGAAGAAATTTTTTCCAGTGAGGGTGGTGAAACCCTGGCACAGGTTGCCCAGAGAGGTGGTAGATGCCCCATCCCTGGGAACATTCAAGGTCAGGTTGGATGGGGCTCTGAGCAACCTGATCTAGTGAAAGATGTCCTTGTCCATGTCAGGGGGGTTGGAGTAGATGACCTTTAAAGGCCCCTTCCACCTCAAACCATTCTATGATTCTCTGACTCTGTGGTGCTGGCGGAGGACAAGCTGCCTATGAGGCAGCAATGCACCCTTGAGGCAAAAGAGGCCAAGAGTCTGCAGGGCGGCATTGGGAAGAGCGTTTCCAGCAGGTCGGGGGAGGTGATGTTGCTCTCTCTTCAGCACTGGTGAGGCCCCATGTGGAGACCTGTGTCCGGTTGAGGGCTCCCCAGCGGAAGAAGGACGTGGACTTAGTGGAGCGAGTGGAGTGCAGCTTGGAGTCCCGCCAAGACACTGCCGGGACTGGAGCATCCTTCCAGTGAGGAGAAGGTGAGAGAGTTGGGAGTTTTTTCAGCCAGGAGGCAAGGCCGTGCAGGGGAGATGTCATCAGTGCGTCTAAATGCTGGATGGGAGGGAATGAGGCCAGGGGAGTGAGACGCTTCTCATGGGTGCTCACGGCCAGGGCAAGAGCGAGTGGAGAAAGCTGAAAAGAGGTGCCATTCCCTTGGAAGAGAAGGCAAGCCTTTTTCCGTGTGAGGGTGGTCAAGCAGTGGAAGCGGTTGCACAGCGAGGTGTTGGAGTCTCCATCCTCGGAGATACTGAAACACTGACTGGAGGTGGTCCTGGAGAGCCTGCTCGAGCTGGCCCTGCTTGGGTTGAAGTAGATGATCTGCAGAGATTCCTTGTGCACTCAATGATTCCGTTTGCTGTGATTCTGCCTGCTGTGATGGCCAGAGAGTCGTGCTGGGGAAGAGGGTTGGTCAAGCGCGTGCTGCCATGGGGAGCTTGTGACAGAGGCCTGAGTAGAAGTGCATTAGCATGTGCAAGCCTTTGTTGGGTCAAGTGAAGGGCTTGTGTCAGGGGCTGGAAGCCCCCCTGTGCTGCTCTGTGTTTGAGGTGGTGGTGTTGTTGCTGGGGACGTACTTCCTAAGAGAGGTCTTGTAGGCCTTCTGCACCCACCCCGATGGCCTGTAGAGCCCTGGCTTTGTGCTGGGTGAGTTTGGAGGAGCCTTAGAATCATAGAATCATAGAATCATACAGGTTGGAAAAGACCTCTAAGATCATCGTGTCCAACCGTCAACCCAACACCACCATGCCTACTACACCATGTCCCTAAGGGCCTCATCTACACGTCTTTTAAATACCTCCAGGGATGGTGACTCCACCACTTCCCTGGGCAGCCTGTTCCAAGGCCTGACCACTCTTTCAGTAAAAAAATTTTTCCTAATGTTCAATCTAAACCTCCCTTGGCACAACTTGAGGCCATTTCCTCTTGTCCTATCGCTAGTTACTTGGCAGAAGAGACCAACCCCCACCTCGCTACACCCTCCTTTCAGGTAGTTGTAGAGTGCGATGAGGTCTCCCCTCAGCCTCCTCTTCTCCAGGCTAAACAACCCCAGTTCCCTCAGCCGCTCCTCATAAGACTTGTGCTCCAGGCCCTTCACCAGCTTCGTTGCCCTCCTCTGGACGCGCTCCAGCACCTCCATGTCCTTCTTGTAGTGAGGGGCCCAAAACTGAACACAGTATTCGAGGTGCGGCCTCACCAGTGCCGAGTACAGGGGCATGATCACCTCCCTATTCCTGCTGGCCACACTATTTCTGATACAGGCCAGGATGCCGTTGGCCTTCTTGGCCACCTGAGCACACTGCCGGCTCATGTTCAGCCGGCTGTCAACCAGTACCCCCAGGTCCTTTTCCTCTGGGCAGCTTTCCAGCCACTCTTCCCCAAGCCTGTAGCGTTGCCTGGGGTTGTTGTGGCCGAAGTGCAGGACCCGGCACTTGGCCTTGTTGAATCTCATACAGTTGGCCTCGGCCCATCGATCCAGCCTGTCCAGGTCCCTCTGCAGAGCCTTCCTACCCTCCAGCAGATCAACACTCCCGCCCAACTTGGTGTCGTCTGCAAACTTACTGAGGGAGCACTCGATCCCCTCGTCCAGATCATTGATGAAGATATTGAACAGGACCGGCCCCAAAACTGAGCCCTGGGGAACACGGCTCGTGACCGGCCGCCAACTGGATTTAACTCCGTTCACCACAACTCTCTGGGCTCGGCCGTCCAGCCAGTTTTTTACCCAGCGAAGAGTGTACCTGTCTAGGCCGTGAGCCGCCAGCTTCTCTAGGAGAATGCTGTGGGAGACAGTGTCAAAGGCCTTACTGAAGTCCAAGTAGACCTCATCCACAGCCTTTCCCTCATCCACTAGGCGGGTCACCTGGTCATAGAAGGAGATCAGGTTGGTCAAGCAGGACCTGCCTTCCATGAACCCATGCTGGCTGGGCCTGATCCCCTGGTTGTCCCGGACATGGCTCGTGAGCACCCTCAAAACCAACCGCTCCATGATCTTCCCCGGCACCGAGGTCAGGCTGACCGGCCTGTAGTTCCCCGGATCCTCCTTCCGGCCCTTCTTGTAGATGGGAGTCACATTGGCGAGCCTCCAGTCGTCCGGGACTTCCCCAGTTAACCAGGACTGCTGGTAAATGATGGAGAGCGGCTCGACAAGCTCCTCCGCCAGCTCCCTCAGAACCCTCGGGTGGATCCCATCCGGCCCCATAGACTTGTGAACATCCAGGTGGCATAGCAGGTCATGAACTTCATCCTCTTGAATTATGGGGGGTTTATCCTGCTTGTCGTCCCTGTCTTCCAGCTCAGGGGGCTGAGTACCCTGAGGATAACCATTCTGACTACTAAAGACTGAGGCAAAGAAGGCGTTGAGTACCTCAGCCTTTTCCTCATCCTTGGTGGCAACGTTCCCCCCCGCATCCAATAGAGGATGGAGATTCTCCTTGGCTCTCCTTTTGTCATTAACATACTTATAAAAGCATTTTTTGTTGTCTCTCACGACAGTGGCCAGGTTGAGTTCTAGCTGGGCTTTTGCCTTTCTAATTTCCTCTCTGCACGACCTAACGCGATCCCTGTACTCTTCCTGAGTTGCCTGACCCTTCCTCCACAAGTGATAAACTCTCCTTTTTTCCCTGAGTCCCAGCCAGAGCTCCCCGTTCAGCCAGGCCGGTCGCCTTCCCCGCCCGTACTTCTTGCGGCACATGGGGACAGCCCACTCCTGCGCCTTTAAGACTTCCTTCTTGAAGAACGTCCAGCCTTCCTGGACCCCTTTGCCCTTCAGGACCGTCTCCCAAGGGATCCTCTCGACCAGTGTCCTGAGCAGGCCAAAGTCCGCCCGCCGGAAGTCCATGGTAGCGGTTTTGCTGGCCCCCCTCTTTACTTCACCAAGTATCGAAAATTCTACCATTTCATGGTCGCTAAGCCCAAGCCGGCCTCCGACCACCACATCTCCCACCAGCCCTTCTCTGTTCGTGAACAGCAGGTCAAGCGAGGCATCTCCCCTGGTGGGCTCGCTTACCAGCTGCGTCAGGAAGTTATCCTCCACACACTCCAGGAACCTCCTCGACTGTTTCCTCTCTGCCGTGTGGTATTTCCAGCAGACATCCGGAAAGTTGAAGTCCCCTACGAGAACAAGGGCTAGCGACTGGGAGACTTCTGCCAGCCTCTGGTAGAATATTTCATCTGCCTCCTCTTCCTGGCCAGGTGGTCTATAACAGACCCCCAGCAGGATATCTGCCTTGTTGGCCTTCCCCCTCATCCTTACCCACAAGCACTCGACCTCGTCATCACTACCATCGAGCTCTAGACAGTCAAAGCATTCCCTAACATACAGGGCTACTCCACCGCCTCTCCTTCCTCGCCTGTTCCTTCTGAAAAGCTTATAGCCGTCCATTGCAGCACTCCAATCGTGCGACTCATCCCACCACGTTTCCGTGATGGCGACTAAGTCATATCTACCCCGCTGCACAATGGCTTCCAGCTCCTCCTGTTTGCCGCCCATGCTGCGTGCATTGGTATAGATGCACTTGAGCTGGGCTGCCGATTTCTCCCCCGACAATGGCGTGCGGACCCTAGGCTCTTCTCTAGAGAGCCTGGTTTTATCCCCGTCCCCCTTCGAATCTAGTTTAAAGCCCTCTCGATGAGCCCGGCCAACTCACACGCGAGAATCCTTTTCCCCCTGCGAGACAGCTGAACTCCGTCCGTCGCCAGCAGGCCCGGTGCCATGTAAACCTCCCCGTGGTCAAAGAAGCCAAAATTCTGTTGATGGCACCAGCCCCTGAGCCACGTGTTGATCCGATGAGTTTTCCTGTTCCTTTCGGTGTTCCGCCCCGCCACTAAAGGGATCGAGGAAAAAACTACCTGTGCTCCCGATCCTCCCACCAGTCGCCCCAGCGCCCTGAAGTCCCTTTTGATCCCTTCGGGACTTCTCCCTGCAACCTCCTCACTGCCAGCCTGTATAACCAGTAGCGGGTAGTAATCGGAGGCCTGCACGAGACTAGGGAGTTTCCTAGTAATGTCCTTCACCCGGGCCCCAGGGAGGCAGCAGACTTCCCTGTGGGATGGGTCCGGCCGACAAATTGGGCCCTCGGTCCCCCTCAGAAGGGAATCACCAATGACAATTACCCTCCTTTTTTTCTTAGCGGAGGCAGTCGTAATTTGTGGGGCTGGTTGCCTCTCCTCGGGCAACCCCCTGGATGGGCCTTCATCTTCGTCCTCGTTTGTCTGGCCCTCAAGTTCCAGAGCCCTGTATCTGTTATGTAGGGGCAGCTGGGAAGGTTGAGGCGAGGAAGGCCGGCCGGGGGTTCGCCTGGCGCCCCGAGCAGGGACCTGTGTCCATTCCCCTCCGTCGCCTGGGTCTCCTCCTTCTGCCTGGTGGCAAGAGGGCAGGGGTTCCTCCGCTTCTTGCGGAGCCTCCGTGTGCTGCCCCTGCCTCAGGGATGGCAGGGTGCGGCTCCACCAATCTCTCTCTCTCTCGCACTCCCTGATGCTCCTTAGCCTCTCCACTTCCTCCTTCAGCTCTGCCACCAGGCTGAGCAGATCATCCACCTGGTCGCAACGCACGCAGGCGTCGTCTCTGCTGCCCTCCTGTACCAGGGACAGCCTCAGGCACTCCCTGCAGCCGGAGGCCTGGACAGATGTGTGTTTGCGTAGGGGCTCCGTCTGGGTCGCCACGTTTCTTCTGGCGACAGCTTTCGGCCGAGTGGATACCATGGCCAGGTCCTCTTCTGGGAGGGCGACGACCACGAATTGAGCTCGCCTCTGGAGCCTGGAGGGGGGCTGCGCCCTGCCCTGTGCCAACTGCCGCGCAAACTGCCGCGCCACGCCCTTCTGACGCGCCACGCCCTGTTTGCCCGCCCTGTTCGCCGCGCTCCGGGTCGCTCGCGCTCCCTGGGGGCTGCTCATGTACCTGAGGGGGTTCGGCTGCCGTCCCTCCTGGCCCCGCCCACGCTGAGTCAGAGCTGCCGCTCGTCAGGAGCTCGCTCCGCCGGCTCGGGGGAGGGGGGCTGGGGCACCCTCTCGCTCCCCTGCGCTGTTGCCTTCGCGGTTTTCGCCGCGGTTTCGCCGCTTCAGGAAGGGTCCCCCGGCGCGATCCTCCGCTCCGGAGCCCTTCGCCTCGGTGGCTTCGAATGGAAGAATAAAAGGAAGAGGAGGCGTGTCAGGCTGTGATGCAGGAGAACTTTATTGAGGGGAAGAAAACAGTGAAAAGGCAGGAGCGCCAATTGGAAGGGAGCCGGTGTGAGGTGCAAGTAGGGCGACCATGAGCCGAGGTCCCTTGTGTGCAGTCGATTTATCCAGAGCACTGAGGTCTTCCTGCCCCGCGGTGGGAGTGGAACACCAGAAGGCCCTGGTGGTCTTCAGCTTGTGAGAAGGAATTTGCAGCGGAGGGTAATGAACATAGCAGAAGGGACGATGCAGAGAAGGAAGTGGGAGGAGAGGAGGAGGACCATGGGCCGTGTTTCCAGGCAGCCCAGGCTGGCCCCTTCCCTCCTTCCTTGCTTGGTGCCTTTAGAGGAGGAGCTGTGGACGGCAGGTCCACGTGCCAAGAAGGACCCAGAGGTGCGTCCTCAATCCATGCGGTGGCTTGCAGGGTGTGGGTGGTTGCTGTCAGGGGTGGTGGCGAGGGCCCTTAGCAGGGGTAGCAGCCTCTTGCGCCGCCGAAGCAGCCCAGGCCTCCGAAGCCGTAGCCGTAGCCGAAGCCACCAGAGGAGACGGGCACTCCCTGGGAGCTGAGGGCGCTGCCCACGGCAGCCGATGTGGTGGATCCAACGGTGGTGTTCTGGGGGAAGGAGCTGAGGATGGGTCCTGGCAGGGTGACCTGCACGGTGGAGGGCTGGATGATGACGTGGGAGGCCTCGCACTGCCTGACACAGGGCTCGTTGCAGCTGTTAGCCAGTGGGGTGGGTCCGCAGGGGCGGCAGAGGTCGTAGCAGGCCATGTGTGTGGTGTGGAGGGGCCCTGGAAGAGAGGGCGTTGAGAAAGCGGAGGGCGTGGGGGTGCGAGGGGCGGTGTTGCAGGAGGGCGAGGGAGTGAGGAGGTCTGGTGTGGGGCTGTGGGGAGCGTGGCAGAGGGGAGGCGTGAGGGGTGCTGAGGCTGGGGACAAGGCGTGCTGGAAGAGAGGGGCCAGGCTGGGCAGGAGAAGGAGGGGAAGGGGGTTCAGGCTCACCTTGTTGACGGTGGAGGAGAAGGCGTCAGGAGAAGTGTGTGAAGGAGAGAGGCGCTGGGCCGGCTTTTATGCTGGTCCCCGAGGGGCGGGACAGCCTTTGCGCATGACGGCATTTTGCAGCAAGCAGTTGTTGCACGCCACAGCCTCGCGAGTAATGAGGTGGGGTGTGTTTTCCTTCCCGCAATTCTCCAATTTCATGTCCTCCTGGTGAGGACGTGTCCACTTGGCCCTGGCGGCAGCTTTTAAGTGAGAGTATTAGAGGCCAAGGGCTTGGTGTTGATGGTGCGTGTCAGGGCGGGCAGAAGACGTGGCCAAAGCATAGGAGAGGTGGGGTGTCACCAGTGAGGTCATCCCGTGGCACTCGTGTGGTGTGGTTTGCCGGTGCGTGGTGAAGAGGGGGCCCCATTTCCTCGCAGGCCTGGAAGGCTTGTGTGGTGTTTGGAGGTGTGCCGGGGGTGAGGCGCTGCCCCTTCCAATGCATTGGGTCCCTCCCTGCCTTGGTGCCAGCTGGCTAAGCCTGTCTTTAGGCCTGGCCTTGCAGAGTTGGCTGTGCTGGGTGGGTGTCCTGGTGCCCCTCTTGCTGGTAAGGTTGTAGGTGGGAGAAAGGCGGCTGCCTGTTTGGGCTTGTGCCCCGTTGGTGGCGTCCCTGGGGGTGGCAGTGCAAGCAGGCAGAGGAGGGCTGTTTGCGAGAGCAGGCCGTTGTCCTGGCAGCCCTGGTTCAGAGCTCGGGAGCCCTGTGATGTGGGGAGCCCTGCCACACTCCCCAAAGGCTTGTGCTGGCCCCTCCGTAGCGCTCGCCTTAGCCGGGGCTGGCACATTGGCAGCCGGGGCTCTGGCGTGACACAGTGCTTGATGTGGATCACCTCGCAAGGGCAGGTGAGTTTCTGGAGAGCCCGTGAGTGTGGCGAGAGGCAGAGGGGGAGCGGGAGCGGCAGGCAGGGGAGGCTGGTGAGACAGGGCCTTTGGGGTCTTGACTTGGGGTGAGTGCCGAGGGGTGAGGCCACATCTCTCCATGGTGTTTGAGGAGCAGAAAGAGGATTTGGTGATCGCCCAGGGGAGTTGGAGGCGAGCATGGTGCATGGGGCCGCAGAGTCGAGGCCCTGGTGGTGGTGGCTGCGTTCCGAAGGCTTGATGAGTGGCAAGGCCTGCCCCGATTGAGCCAAGGTGAGTGTTTTGCAGGCTGTTTGTCAGGCGAGCAGTGCTTGTTGCTGAGGAAGATGAAGGGAGGTAGGAAGGAGTGTGTGTGTCTGGATGGCAGGAAGTCTGTGGGGCCTTATGGGTCGTAGCCATGAACGCGTAGGGAGCTGGCTGATGCCCTTGTAAGGCCCCTCTGAATTATCTTGGAAAGGTCTTAGTGCCTGGGTGCGGTTCCTGATGGCTGGAAGAGAGCTCAGAGTTCTCCTATCTTGAAGCAGATCAGGAAGGAGGACCTGGGAAACTAGTGGCTGCCTACCCTGATCTCTTTTCCGGGAAAGGTGATGGAGGAAATGGTCCAGGAAAGCACTGCCAAGCCCAGGAAGGACAAGAATGTGATGGGGAGTGGTCGGCTTGAATTTACGAAGGGGAAATGGTGCTTGACCGACCTCCGTGTCTTCTACGTTGAAGTGACTAGCTTTGTGGACGAGGAGAGAGCCGTGGCTGGTGTTTACCTGGACTTTTTAGTAAAGCCTTTGACGCTTTCTCCCCTTGCGTGCTCCTAGAGAAGCCGAGAAAGGACGGGGTGTGTAAGTGGCCAGTGAGGTGGACTGCAAAGTGGTGGAAGGGCTGGGCCCAGAGGCTTGTGATGAGTGTCCCAAAGCCCAGGTGGAGGCAAGCCTTAAGTGGCGTAGCCTTAAGTGGACTCGGCTCCACGGGGCCAACAGTGTTGCACATCCTCGTCAGTGAGGTGGGCAGTGGGAGGGAGTGCCCCCTCAGCAAGTTGGCAGATGCTGCAAAGCCTGGAGGAGTGTCTGAGGCACCGGCTGGTTGTGCCAGCATTCAGAGGGAGCTGGAGAGGCTGGCGAAGGGGGCAGAGAGGAGTCTCGTGAAGTTCAACAGGGGGAAATGCCAAGTCCTGCCTCTGGGCAGGACTAGCGCTGGTCCCCAGGATGCGCTGGGGGCCGAGAGGCTGGAAAGCAGCTTTGCTGAGCATGCCATTGCGGTGGGGGTGCGCTACAGGCCACCTGAGCAGGAAGACGGATCGGATGAGGCCCTCTCTAGAGAGATAGGAGCAGCCCCACGTTCCCAAGCCCTGGTCCTCATGGGGGACTTCAACCAGCCCGATATGTGTTGGAGGGACAACACGGCAGGGCGTAAGCAGTGCGGGAGGTTCCTGGAATGCGTGGCTGATAACTTCCTTCTCCAAGTGGTAGAGGAGCCAACGAGGAGAGGTGCTATGCTGGAGCCTGTTCTCACCAACAAGGAGGGGCTGGTGGGGAATGTGAAGGTCAAGGGCAGCCTTGGCTGCAGTGACCCTGAAACGGTGGAGTTCAAGATCCCCAGGGCAGCGAGGAGGGCGCACAGCAAGCTCACTACCCTGGACTTCAGGAGAGCAGACTTTGGCCTCTTCAGGGATGTGCTTGGTGGAGTGGCACGGGATAAAGTCCTGGAGGGAAGAGGGGCCCAAGAAAGCCTGTTAATATTCAGGGATCACCTCCTCCAAGCTGAGGAGCGATGCATCTCAACAAAGAGGAAGTCAGGCAAAAACGCCGGGAGGCCTGCATGGATGAAGAAGGAGCTCCCGCACACACTCAAACAGAAAAAGGAAGCCTACAGAGGGTGGGAGCAAGGACAGGTAGCCTGGGAGGAATACAGAGGAATTGTCCGGCGGCCAGGGATCAGGTTAGGAAAGCTAAAGCCCTGATGGAATTACATCTGGCCAGGGACGTCAAGGGCAACAAGAAAAGCTTCTATAGGTTCGTTGGGGATAAAAGGAAGACGAGGGAAAATGTGGGCCCACACCGGAACGAATCGGGAGACGTGGTTACCCGGGATATGGAGAAGACTGAGGTACTCAATGACTTTTTTGTCTCGGTCTTCACCAGCAAGTGCTCGAGCCTCACCGCCTAAGCCGCAGAAGGCAAAGGCAGGGACTGGGAGAATGAAGAGCCACCCACTGTAGGAGAAGGTCAGGTTTGAGATCACCTAAGGAGCCTGAAGGTGCACGAGTCCATGAGACCCGATGAGATCCATCTGCGGGTCCTGAGGGAAGTGGCGGCTGAAGCTGATAAGCCACTCTCCATGGTATTTGAGAAGTCGTGGCAGTCCGGTGAAGTTCCCGCTGAGTGGAAAAGGGGAAATAGAAGCCCCATTTTTGAAAAGGGAAAAAAAGGAAGAGCCGGGGAACTACAGGCCAGTCAGTCCACCCCTGTGTGTGGGAAGATCATGGAACAGCTCCTCCTGGAAGCTCTGCTAAGGCGCATGGAGGAGAGGGAGGTGATTGGAGACAGCCAGCAAGGCAAGTCCTTCAGCAAGGACTTCACCAAGGGCAAGTCCTGCCTGACCAACCTCGCGGCCTTCTCTGATGGAGTGACTACATCAGTGGACGTGGGATCCATATCGGGACCAGTACTGTTTAATATCTTCATCAATGACATAGGCAGTGGGATCGAGTGCACCCTCAGCAAGTTTGCAGACACCACCAAGCTGAGTGGTGCAGTTGACACGCCTGAGGGACGGGATGCCCTCCAGAGGGACCTGGACAAGCTTGAGAAGTGGGCCCGTGTGAACCTCATGAGGTTCAACCAGGCCAAGGGCAATGTCCTGCACCTGGGTCGGGGCAACCCCCAGTCTCAATAGAGGCTGGGGGTTGAAGGGATGGGGAGCAGCCCTGCTGCTCAAGGCCTTGGGGGTACTGGTGGATGAAAAGCTGGACATGGGCCGGCAATGTGCGCTCGCAGTCCAGGAGGCCAACCGTATCCTGGGCAGCGTGGGCAGCAGGTCGAGGGAGGGGATTCTGCCCCTCTGCTCTGCTCTGGTGAGACCCCCCTGGAGCACTGCGTCCAGCTCTGGAACACTCAGCACCAGACAGACATGGACCTGTTGGAGCAGGTCCAGAGGAGGCCATGAAAATGATGAGGGGGGTGGAACGCCTCTCTCAGGAAGAAAGGCTGAGAGAGTTGGGGTTGTTCAGCCTGGAGAAGAGAAGGCTTCGGGGAGACCTTATTGCGGCCTTTCAGTACTTAAAGGGGTTTATAAGAAGGTGGGGACAGACTTTTTAGCAGGGCCTGTTGCGACAGGACAAGGGGAAATGGTTTTAAACTGAAAGAGGGGAGATTTAGACTAGATACGAGGAAGAAATTTTTTCCAGTGAGGGTGGTAAAACCCTGGCACAGGTTGCCCAGAGAGGTGGTAGATGCCCCATCCCTGGGAACATTCAAGGTCAGGTTGGATGGGGCTCTGAGCAACCTGATCTAGTGAAAGATGTCCTTGTCCACGTCAGGGGGGTTGGAGTAGATGACCTTTAGAGGCCCCTTCCACCCCAAACCATTCTATGATTCTCTGACTCTGTGGTGCTGGCGGAGGACAAGCTGACTATGAGGCAGCAATGCACCCTTGAGGCAAACAAGGCCAAGAGTCTGCAGGGCGGCACTAGGAAGAGCGTTTCCAGCAGGTCGGGGGAGGTGATGTTGCTCTCTCTTCAGCACTGGTGAGGCCCCATGTGGAGACCTGTGTCCGGTTGAGGGCTCCCCAGCGGAAGAAGGACGTGGACTTAGTGGAGCGAGTGGAGTGCAGCTTGGAGTCCCACCAAGACACTGCCGGGACTGGAGCATCCTTCCAGTGAGGAGAAGGTGAGAGAGTTGGGAGTTTTTTCAGCCAGGAGGACATCTCCGTGCAGGGGAGATGTCATCAGTGCGTCTAAATGCTGGATGGGAGGGAATGAGGCCAGGGGAGTGAGACGCTTCTCATGGGTGCCCACGGCCAGGGCAAGAGCGAGTGGAGAAAGCTGAAAAGAGGTGCCATTCCCTTGGAAGAGAAGGCAAGCCTTTTTCCGTGTGAGGGTGGTCAAGCAGTGGAAGCGGTTGCACAGCGAGGTGTTGGAGTCTCCATCCTTGGAGATACTGAAACCCTGACTGGAGGTGGTCCTGGAGAGCCTGCTCGAGCTGGCCCTGCTTGGGTTGAAGTAGATGATCTGCAGAGGATCCTTGCGCACTCAATGATTCCGTTTGCTGTGATTCTGCCTGCTGTGATGGCCAGAGAGTCGTGCTGGGGAAGAGGGTTGGTCAAGCACGTGCTGCCATGGGGAGCTTGCGACAGAGGCCTGAGTAGAAGTGCATTAGCACGTGCAAGCCTTTGTTGGGTCAAGTGAAGGGCTTGTGTCAGGGGCTGGAAGCCCCCCTGTGCTGCTCTGTGTTTGTGGTGGTGGTGGTGTTGCTGGGGACGTACTTCCTATTTGTGGTGGTGGTGGTGTTGCTGGGGACGTACTTCCTAAGAGAGGTCTTGTAGCCCTTCTGCACCCACCCCGATGGCCTGTAGAGCCCTGGCTTTGTGCTGGGTGAGTTTGGAAGAGCCTTAGAAGAACAAAAGGAAGAGGAGGCGTGTCAGGCTGGGATGCAGGAGAACTTTATTGAGGGGAAGAAACCAGTGAAAAGGCAGGAGCGCCAATTGGAAGGGAGCCGGTGTGAGGTGCAAGTAGGGCGACCATGAGCCGAGGTCCCTTGTGTGCAGTCGATTTATCCAGAGCACCGAGGTCTTCCTGCCCTGCGGTGGGAGCGGCACAACAGAAGGCCCTGGTGGTCTTCAGCTTGTGAGAAGGAATTTGCAGCGGAGGGTAATGAACATAGCAGAAGGGACGATGCAGAGAAGGAAGTGGGAGGAGAGGAGGAGGTCCATGGGCCATGTTTCCAGGCAGCCCAGGCTGGCCCCTTCCCTCCTTCCTTGCTTGGTGCCTTGAGAGGAGGAGCTGTGGACGGCAGGTCCACGTGCCAAGAAGGGCCCAGAGGTGCGTCCTCAATCCATGCGGTGGCTTGCAGGGTGTGGGTGGTTGGTGTCAGGGGTGGTGGCGAGGGCCCTTAGCAGGGGTAGCAACCTCTTGCGCCGAAGCAGCCCAGGCCTCCGAAGCCGTAGCCGTAGCCGAAGCCACCAGAGGAGACGGGCACTCCCTGGGAGCTGAGGGCACTGCCCACGGCAGCCGATGTGGTGGATCCGACGGTGGTGTTCTGGGGGAAGGAGCTGAGGATGGGTCCTGGCAGGGTGACCTGCACGGTGGAAGGCTGGATGATGACGCGGGAGTCCTCGCACTGCCTGACACAGGGCTCGTTGCAGCTGTTAGCCAGCGGGGTGGGTCCGCAGGGGCGGCAGAGGTCGTAGCAGGCCATGTGTGTGGTGTGGAGGGGCCCTGGAAGAGAGGGCGTTGAGAAAGCGGAGGGCGTGGGGGTGCGAGGGGCGGTGTTGCAGGAGGGCGAGGGAGTGAGGAGGTCTGGTGTGGGGCTGTGGGGAGCGTGGCAGAGGGGAGGCGTGAGGGGTGCTGAGGCTGGGGACAAGGCGTGCTGGAAGAGAGGGGCCAGGCTGGGCAGGAGAAGGAGGGGAAGGGGGTTCAGGCTCACCTTGTTGACGGCGGAGGAGAAGGCGTCAGGAGAAGTGTGTGAAGGAGAGAGGCGCTGGGCCGGCTTTTATGCTGGTCCCCGAGGGGCGGGACAGCCTTTGCGCATGACGGCATTTTGCAGCAAGCAGTTGTTGCACGCCACAGCCTCGCGAGTAATGAGGTGGGGTGTGTTTTCCTTCCCGCAATTCTCCAATTTCATGTCCTCCTGGTGAGGACGTGTCCACTTGGCCCTGGCGGCAGCTTTTAAGTGAGAGTATTAGAGGCCAAGGGCTTGGTGTTGATGGTGCGTGTCAGGGCGGGCAGAAGACGTGGCCAAAGCATAGGAGAGGTGGGGTGTCACCAGTGAGGTCATCCCGTGGCACTCGTGTGGTGTGGTTTGCCGGTGCGTGGTGAAAAGGGGGCCCCATTTCCTCGCAGGCCTGGAAGGCTTGTGTGGTGTTTGGAGGTGTGCCGGGGGTGAGGCGCTGCCCCTTCCAATGCATTGGGTCCCTCCCTGCCTTGGTGCCAGCTGGCTAAGCCTGTCTTTAGGCCTGGCCTTGCAGAGTTGGCTGTGCTGGGTGGGTGTCCTGGTGCCCCTCTTGCTGGTAAGGTTGTAGGTGGGAGAAAGGCGGCTGCCTGTTTGGGCTTGTGCCCCGTTGGTGGCGTCCCTGGGGGTGGCAGTGCAAGCAGGCAGAGGAGGGCTGTTTGCGAGAGCAGGCCGTTGTCCTGGCAGCCCTGGTTCAGAGCTCGGGAGCCCTGTGATGTGGGGAGCCCTGCCACACTCCCCAAAGGCTTGTGCTGGCCCCTCCGTAGCGCTCGCCTTAGCGGGGGCTGGCACATTGGCAGCCGGGGCTCTGGCGTGACACAGTGCTTGATGTGGATCACCTCGCAAGGGCAGGTGAGTTTCTGGAGAGCCCGTGAGTGTGGCGAGAGGCAGAGGGGGAGCGGGAGCGGCAGGCAGGGGAGGCTGGTGAGACAGGGCCTTTGGGGTCTTGACTTGGGGTGAGTGCCGAGGGGTGAGGCCACATCTCTCCATGGTGTTTGAGGAGCAGAAAGAGGATTTGGTGATCGCCCAGGGGAGTTGGAGGCGAGCATGGTGCATGGGGCCGCAGAGTCGAGGCCCTGGTGGTGGTGGCTGCGTTCCGAAGGCTTGATGAGTGGCAAGGCCTGCCCCGATTGAGCCAAGGTGAGTGTTTTGCAGGCTGTTTGTCAGGCGAGCAGTGCTTGTTGCTGAGGAAGATGAAGGGAGGTAGGAAGGAGTGTGTGTGTCTGGATGGCAGGAAGTCTGTGGGGCCTTATGGGTCGTAGCCATGAACGCGTAGGGAGCTGGCTGATGCCCTTGTAAGGCCCCTCTGAATTATCTTGGAAAGGTCTTAGTGCCTGGGTGCGGTTCCTGATGGCTGGAAGAGAGCTCAGAGTTCTCCTATCTTGAAGCAGATCAGGAAGGAGGACCTGGGAAACTAGTGGCTGCCTACCCTGATCTCTTTTCCGGGAAAGGTGATGGAGGAAATGGTCCAGGAAAGCACTGCCAAGCCCAGGAAGGACAAGAATGTGATGGGGAGTGGTCGGCTTGAATTTACGAAGGGGAAATGGTGCTTGACCGACCTCCGTGTCTTCTACGTTGAAGTGACTAGCTTTGTGGACGAGGAGAGAGCCGTGGCTGGTGTTTACCTGGACTTTTTAGTAAAGCCTTTGACGCTTTCTCCCCTTGCGTGCTCCTAGAGAAGCCGAGAAAGGACGGGGTGTGTAAGTGGCCAGTGAGGTGGACTGCAAAGTGGTGGAAGGGCTGGGCCCAGAGGCTTGTGATGAGTGTCCCAAAGCCCAGGTGGAGGCAAGCCTTAAGTGGTGTAGCCTTAAGTGGACTCGGCTCCACGGGGCCAACAGTGTTGCACATCCTCGTCAGTGAGGTGGGCAGTGGGAGGGAGTGCCCCCTCAGCAAGTTGGCAGATGCTGCAAAGCCTGGAGGAGTGTCTGAGGCACCGGCTGGTTGTGCCAGCATTCAGAGGGAGCTGGAGAGGCTGGCGAAGGGGGCAGAGAGGAGTCTCGTGAAGTTCAACAGGGGGAAATGCCAAGTCCTGCCTCTGGGCAGGACTAGCGCTGGTCCCCAGGATGCGCTGGGGGCCGAGAGGCTGGAAAGCAGCTTTGCTGAGCATGCCATTGCGGTGGGGGTGCGCTACAGGCCACCTGAGCAGGAAGACGGATCGGATGAGGCCCTCTCTAGAGAGATAGGAGCAGCCCCACGTTCCCAAGCCCTGGTCCTCATGGGGGACTTCAACCAGCCCGATATGTGTTGGAGGGACAACACGGCAGGGCGTAAGCAGTGCGGGAGGTTCCTGGAATGCGTGGCTGATAACTTCCTTCTCCAAGTGGTAGAGGAGCCAACGAGGAGAGGTGCTATGCTGGAGCCTGTTCTCACCAACAAGGAGGGGCTGGTGGGGAATGTGAAGGTCAAGGGCAGCCTTGGCTGCAGTGACCCTGAAACGGTGGAGTTCAAGATCCCCAGGGCAGCGAGGAGGGCGCACAGCAAGCTCACTACCCTGGACTTCAGGAGAGCAGACTTTGGCCTCTTCAGGGATGTGCTTGGTGGAGTGGCACGGGATAAAGTCCTGGAGGGAAGAGGGGCCCAAGAAAGCCGGTTAATATTCAGGGATCACCTCCTCCAAGCTGAGGAGCGATGCATCTCAACAAAGAGGAAGTCAGGCAAAAACGCCGGGAGGCCTGCATGGATGAAGAAGGAGCTCCCGCACACACTCAAACAGAAAAAGGAAGCCTACAGAGGGTGGGAGCAAGGACAGGTAGCCTGGGAGGAATACAGAGGAATTGTCCGGCGGCCAGGGATCAGGTTAGGAAAGCTAAAGCCCTGATGGAATTACATCTGGCCAGGGACGTCAAGGGCAACAAGAAAAGCTTCTATAGGTTCGTTGGGGATAAAAGGAAGACGAGGGAAAATGTGGGCCCACACCGGAACGAATCGGGAGACGTGGTTACCCGGGATATGGAGAAGACTGAGGTACTCAATGACTTTTTTGTCTCGGTCTTCACCAGCAAGTGCTCGAGCCTCACCGCCTAAGCCGCAGAAGGCAAAGGCAGGGACTGGGAGAATGAAGAGCCACCCACTGTAGGAGAAGGTCAGGTTTGAGATCACCTAAGGAGCCTGAAGGTGCACGAGTCCATGAGACCCGATGAGATCCATCTGCGGGTCCTGAGGGAAGTGGCGGCTGAAGCTGATAAGCCACTCTCCATGGTATTTGAGAAGTCGTGGCAGTCCGGTGAAGTTCCCGCTGAGTGGAAAAGGGGAAATAGAAGCCCCATTTTTGAAAAGGGAAAAAAAGGAAGAGCCGGGGAACTACAGGCCAGTCAGTCCACCCCTGTGTGTGGGAAGATCATGGAACAGCTCCTCCTGGAAGCTCTGCTAAGGCGCATGGAGGACAGGGAGGTGATTGGAGACAGCCAGCAAGGCAAGTCCTTCAGCAAGGACTTCACCAAGGGCAAGTCCTGCCTGACCAACCTCGCGGCCTTCTCTGATGGAGTGACTACATCAGTGGACGTGGGATCCATATCGGGACCAGTACTGTTTAATATCTTCATCAATGACATAGGCAGTGGGATCGAGTGCACCCTCAGCAAGTTTGCAGACACCACCAAGCTGAGTGGTGCAGTTGACACGCCTGAGGGACGGGATGCCCTCCAGAGGGACCTGGACAAGCTTGAGAAGTGGGCCCGTGTGAACCTCATGAGGTTCAACCAGGCCAAGGGCAATGTCCTGCACCTGGGTCGGGGCAACCCCCAGTCTCAATAGAGGCTGGGGGTTGAAGGGATGGGGAGCAGCCCTGCTGCTCAAGGCCTTGGGGGTACTGGTGGATGAAAAGCTGGACATGGGCCGGCAATGTGCGCTCGCAGTCCAGGAGGCCAACCGTATCCTGGGCAGCGTGGGCAGCAGGTCGAGGGAGGGGATTCTGCCCCTCTGCTCTGCTCTGGTGAGACCCCCCTGGAGCACTGCGTCCAGCTCTGGAACACTCAGCACCAGACAGACATGGACCTGTTGGAGCAGGTCCAGAGGAGGCCATGAAAATGATGAGGGGGGTGGAACGCCTCTCTCAGGAAGAAAGGCTGAGAGAGTTGGGGTTGTTCAGCCTGGAGAAGAGAAGGCTTCGGGGAGACCTTATTGCGGCCTTTCAGTACTTAAAGGGGTTTATAAGAAGGGTGGGGACAGACTTTTTAGCAGGGCCTGTTGCGACAGGACAAGGGGAAATGGTTTTAAACTGAAAGAGGGGAGATTTAGACTAGATACGAGGAAGAAATTTTTTCCAGTGAGGGTGGTAAAACCCTGGCACAGGTTGCCCAGAGAGGTGGTAGATGCCCCATCCCTGGGAACATTCAAGGTCAGGTTGGATGGGGCTCTGAGCAACCTGATCTAGTGAAAGATGTCCTTGTCCACGTCAGGGGGGTTGGAGTAGATGACCTTTAGAGGCCCCTTCCACCCCAAACCATTCTATGATTCTCTGACTCTGTGGTGCTGGCGGAGGACAAGCTGACTATGAGGCAGCAATGCACCCTTGAGGCAAACGAGGCCAAGAGTCTGCAGGGCGGCACTGGGAAGAGCGTTTCCAGCAGGTCGGGGGAGGTGATGTTGCTCTCTCTTCAGCACTGGTGAGGCCCCATGTGGAGACCTGTGTCCGGTTGAGGGCTCCCCAGCGGAAGAAGGACGTGGACTTAGTGGAGCGAGTGGAGTGCAGCTTGGAGTCCCACCAAGACACTGCCGGGACTGGAGCATCCTTCCAGTGAGGAGAAGGTGAGAGAGTTGGGAGTTTTTTCAGCCAGGAGGACATCTCCGTGCAGGGGAGATGTCATCAGTGCGTCTAAATGCTGGATGGGAGGGAATGAGGCCAGGGGAGTGAGACGCTTCTCATGGGTGCCCACGGCCAGGGCAAGAGCGAGTGGAGAAAGCTGAAAAGAGGTGCCATTCCCTTGGAAGAGAAGGCAAGCCTTTTTCCGTGTGAGGGTGGTCAAGCAGTGGAAGCGGTTGCACAGCGAGGTGTTGGAGTCTCCATCCTTGGAGATACTGAAACCCTGACTGGAGGTGGTCCTGGAGAGCCTGCTCGAGCTGGCCCTGCTTGGGTTGAAGTAGATGATCTGCAGAGGATCCTTGCGCACTCAATGATTCCGTTTGCTGTGATTCTGCCTGCTGTGATGGCCAGAGAGTCGTGCTGGGGAAGAGGGTTGGTCAAGCACGTGCTGCCATGGGGAGCTTGCGACAGAGGCCTGAGTAGAAGTGCATTAGCACGTGCAAGCCTTTGTTGGGTCAAGTGAAGGGCTTGTGTCAGGGGCTGGAAGCCCCCCTGTGCTGCTCTGTGTTTGTGGTGGTGGTGGTGTTGCTGGGGACGTACTTCCTATTTGTGGTGGTGGTGGTGTTGCTGGGGACGTACTTCCTAAGAGAGGTCTTGTAGCCCTTCTGCACCCACCCCGATGGCCTGTAGAGCCCTGGCTTTGTGCTGGGTGAGTTTGGAAGAGCCTTAGAAGAACAAAAGGAAGAGGAGGCGTGTCAGGCTGGGATGCAGGAGAACTTTATTGAGGGGAAGAAACCAGTGAAAAGGCAGGAGCGCCAATTGGAAGGGAGCCGGTGTGAGGTGCAAGTAGGGCGACCATGAGCCGAGGTCCCTTGTGTGCAGTCGATTTATCCAGAGCACCGAGGTCTTCCTGCCCTGCGGTGGGAGCGGCACACCAGAAGGCCCTGGTGGTCTTCAGCTTGTGAGAAGGAATTTGCAGCGGAGGGTAATGAACATAGCAGAAGGGACGATGCAGAGAAGGAAGTGGGAGGAGAGGAGGAGGTCCATGGGCCATGTTTCCAGGCAGCCCAGGCTGGCCCCTTCCCTCCTTCCTTGCTTGGTGCCTTGAGAGGAGGAGCTGTGGACGGCAGGTCCACGTGCCAAGAAGGGCCCAGAGGTGCGTCCTCAATCCATGCGGTGGCTTGCAGGGTGTGGGTGGTTGGTGTCAGGGGTGGTGGCGAGGGCCCTTAGCAGGGGTAGCAACCTCTTGCGCCAAAGCAGCCCAGGCCTCCGAAGCCGTAGCCGTAGCCGAAGCCACCAGAGGAGACGGGCACTCCCTGGGAGCTGAGGGCACTGCCCACGGCAGCCGATGTGGTGGATCCGACGGTGGTGTTCTGGGGGAAGGAGCTGAGGATGGGTCCTGGCAGGGTGACCTGCACAGTGGAAGGCTGGATGATGACGTGGGAGGCCTCGCACTGCCTGACACAGGGCTCGTTGCAGCTGTTAGCCAGCGGGGTGGGTCCGCAGGGGCGGCAGAGGTCGTAGCAGGCCATGTGTGTGGTGTGGAGGGGCCCTGGAAGAGAGGGCGTTGAGAAAGCGGAGGGCGTGGGGGTGCGAGGGGCAGTGTTGCAGGAGGGCGAGGGAGTGAGGAGGTCTGGTGTGGGGCTGTGGGGAGCGTGGCAGAGGGGAGGCGTGAGGGGTGCTGAGGCTGGGGACAAGGCGTGCTGGAAGAGAGGGGCCAGGCTGGGCAGGAGAAGGAGGGGAAGGGGGTTCAGGCTCACCTTGTTGACGGTGGAGGAGAAGGCGTCAGGAGAAGTGTGTGAAGGAGAGAGGCGCTGGGCCGGCTTTTATGCTGGTCCCCGAGGGGCGGGACAGCCTTTGCGCATGACGGCATTTTGCAGCAAGCAGTTGTTGCACGCCACAGCCTCGCGAGTAATGAGGTGGGGTGTGTTTTCCTTCCCGCAATTCTCCAATTTCATGTCCTCCTGGTGAGGACGTGTCCACTTGGCCCTGGCGGCAGCTTTTAAGTGAGAGTATTAGAGGCCAAGGGCTTGGTGTTGATGGTGCGTGTCAGGGTGGGCAGAAGACGTGGCCAAAGCATAGGAGAGGTGGGGTGTCACCAGTGAGGTCATCCCGTGGCACTCGTGTGGTGTGGTTTGCCGGTGCGTGGTGAAGAGGGGGCCCCATTTCCTCGCAGGCCTGGAAGGCTTGTGTGGTGTTTGGAGGTGTGCCGGGGGTGAGGCGCTGCCCCTTCCAATGCATTGGGTCCCTCCCTGCCTTGGTGCCAGCTGGCTAAGCCTGTCTTTAGGCCTGGCCTTGCAGAGTTGGCTGTGCTGGGTGGGTGTCCTGGTGCCCCTCTTGCTGGTAAGGTTGTAGGTGGGAGAAAGGCGGCTGCCTGTTTGGGCTTGTGCCCCGTTGGTGGCGTCCCTGGGGGTGGCAGTGCAAGCAGGCAGAGGAGGGCTGTTTGCGAGAGCAGGCCGTTGTCCTGGCAGCCCTGGTTCAGAGCTCGGGAGCCCTGTGATGTGGGGAGCCCTGCCACACTCCCCAAAGGCTTGTGCTGGCCCCTCCGTAGCGCTCGCCTTAGCGGGGGCTGGCACATTGGCAGCCGGGGCTCTGGCGTGACACAGTGCTTGATGTGGATCACCTCGCAAGGGCAGGTGAGTTTCTGGAGAGCCCGTGAGTGTGGCGAGAGGCAGAGGGGGAGCGGGAGCGGCAGGCAGGGGAGGCTGGTGAGGCAGGGCCTTTGGGGTCTTGACTTGGGGTGAGTGCCGAGGGGTGAGGCCACATCTCTCCATGGTGTTTGAGGAGCAGAAAGAGGATTTGGTGATCGCCCAGGGGAGTTGGAGGCGAGCATGGTGCATGGGGCCGCAGAGTCGAGGCCCTGGTGGTGGTGGCTGCGTTCCGAAGGCTTGATGAGTGGCAAGGCCTGCCCCGATTGAGCCAAGGTGAGTGTTTTGCAGGCTGTTTGTCAGGCGAGCAGTGCTTGTTGCTGAGGAAGATGAAGGGAGGTAGGAAGGAGTGTGTGTGTCTGGATGGCAGGAAGTCTGTGGGGCCTTATGGGTCGTAGCCATGAACGCGTAGGGAGCTGGCTGATGCCCTTGTAAGGCCCCTCTGAATTATCTTGGAAAGGTCTTAGTGCCTGGGTGCGGTTCCTGATGGCTGGAAGAGAGCTCAGAGTTCTCCTATCTTGAAGCAGATCAGGAAGGAGGACCTGGGAAACTAGTGGCTGCCTACCCTGATCTCTTTTCCGGGAAAGGTGATGGAGGAAATGGTCCAGGAAAGCACTGCCAAGCCCAGGAAGGACAAGAATGTGATGGGGAGTGGTCGGCTTGAATTTCTGAAGGGGAAATGGTGCTTGACCGACCTCCGTGTCTTCTACGTTGAAGTGACTAGCTTTGTGGACGAGGAGAGAGCCGTGGCTGGTGTTTACCTGGACTTTTTAGTAAAGCCTTTGACGCTTTCTCCCCTTGCGTGCTCCTAGAGAAGCCGAGAAAGGACGGGGTGTGTAAGTGGCCAGTGAGGTGGACTGCAAAGTGGTGGAAGGGCTGGGCCCAGAGGCTTGTGATGAGTGTCCCAAAGCCCAGGTGGAGGCAAGCCTTAAGTGGTGTAGCCTTAAGTGGACTCGGCTCCACGGGGCCAACAGTGTTGCACATCCTCGTCAGTGAGGTGGGCAGTGGGAGGGAGTGCCCCCTCAGCAAGTTGGCAGATGCTGCAAAGCCTGGAGGAGTGTCTGAGGCACCGGCTGGTTGTGCCAGCATTCAGAGGGAGCTGGAGAGGCTGGCGAAGGGGGCAGAGAGGAGTCTCGTGAAGTTCAACAGGGGGAAATGCCAAGTCCTGCCTCTGGGCAGGACTAGCGCTGGTCCCCAGGATGCGCTGGGGGCCGAGAGGCTGGAAAGCAGCTTTGCTGAGCATGCCATTGCGGTGGGGGTGCGCTACAGGCCACCTGAGCAGGAAGACGGATCGGATGAGGCCCTCTCTAGAGAGATAGGAGCAGCCCCACGTTCCCAAGCCCTGGTCCTCATGGGGGGCTTCAACCAGCCCGATATGTGTTGGAGGGACAACACGGCAGGGCGTAAGCAGTGCGGGAGGTTCCTGGAATGCGTGGCTGATAACTTCCTTCTCCAAGTGGTAGAGGAGCCAACGAGGAGAGGTGCTATGCTGGAGCCTGTTCTCACCAACAAGGAGGGGCTGGTGGGGAATGTGAAGGTCAAGGGCAGCCTTGGCTGCAGTGACCCTGAAACGGTGGAGTTCAAGATCCCCAGGGCAGCGAGGAGGGCGCACAGCAAGCTCACTACCCTGGACTTCAGGAGAGCAGACTTTGGCCTCTTCAGGGATGTGCTTGGTGGAGTGGCACGGGATAAAGTCCTGGAGGGAAGAGGGGCCCAAGAAAGCCTGTTAATATTCCGGGATCACCTCCTCCAAGCTGAGGAGCGATGCATCCCAACAAAGAGGAAGTCAGGCAAAAACGCCGGGAGGCCTGCATGGATGAAGAAGGAGCTCCCGCACACACTCAAACAGAAAAAGGAAGCCTACAGAGGGTGGGAGCAAGGACAGGTAGCCTGGGAGGAATACAGAGGAATTGTCCGGCGGCCAGGGATCAGGTTAGGAAAGATAAAGCCCTGATGGAATTACATCTGGCCAGGGACATCAAGGGCAACAAGAAAAGCTTCTATAGGTTCGTTGGGGATAAAAGGAAGACGAGGGAAAATGTGGTCCCACTCCGGAACGAATCGGGAGACGTGGTTACCCGGGATATGGAGAAGACTGAGGTACTCAATGACTTTTTTGTCTCGGTCTTCACCAGCAAGTGCTCGAGCCTCACCGCCTAAGCCGCAGAAGGCAAAGGCAGGGACTGGGAGAATGAAGAGCCACCCACTGTAGGAGAAGGTCAGGTTTGAGATCACCTAAGGAACCTGAAGGTGCACGAGTCCATGAGACCCGATGAGATCCATCTGCGGGTCCTGAGGGAAGTGGCGGCTGAAGCTGATAAGCCACTCTCCATGGTATTTGAGAAGTCGTGGCAGTCCGGTGAAGTTCCCGCTGAGTGGAAAAGGGGAAATAGAAGCCCCATTTTTGAAAGGGGAAAAAAAGGAAGAGCCGGGGAACTACAGGCCAGTCAGTCCACCCCTGTGTGTGGGAAGATCATGGAACAGCTCCTCCTGGAAGCTCTGCTAAGGCGCATGGAGGAGAGGGAGGTGATTGGAGACAGCCAGCAAGGCAAGTCCTTCAGCAAGGACTTCACCAAGGGCAAGTCCTGCCTGACCAACCTCGCGGCCTTCTCTGATGGAGTGACTACATCAGTGGACGTGGGATCCATATCGGGACCAGTACTGTTTAATATCTTCATCAGTGACATAGGCAGTGGGATCGCGTGCACCTTCAGCAAGTTTGCAGACACCACCAAGCTGAGTGGTGCGGTCGACATGCCTGAGGGACGGGATGCCCTCCAGAGGGACCTGGACAAGCTTGAGAAGTGGGCCCGTGTGAACCTCATGAGGTTCAACCAGGCCAAGTGCAATGTCCTGCACCTGGGTCGGGGCAACCCCCAGTCTCAATAGAGGCCTGGGGTTGAAGGGATGGGGAGCAGCCCTGCTGCTCAAGGCGTTGGGGGTACTGGTGGATGAAAAGCTGGACATGAGCCGGCAATGTGCGCTCGCAGTCCAGGAGGCCAACTGTATCCTGGGCAGCGTGGGCAGCAGGTCGAGGGAGGGGATTCTGCCCCTCTGCTCTGCTCTGGTGAGACCCCCCTGGAGCACTGCGTCCAGCTCTGGAACACTCAGCACCAGACAGACATGGACGTGTTGGAGCAGGTCCAGAGGAGGCCATGAAAATGATGAGGGGGGTGGAACGCCTCTCTCAGGAAGAAAGGCTGAGAGAGTTGGGGTTGTTCAGCCTGGAGAAGAGAAGGCTTTGGGGAGACCTTATTGCGGCCTTTCAGTACTTAAAGGGGGCTTCTAAGAAAGATGGAGACAGACTTTTTAGCAGGGCCTGTTGCGACAGGACAAGGGGGAATGGGTTTTAACTGAAAGAGGGGAGATTTAGACTAGATACGAGGAAGAAATTTTTTCCAGTGAGGGTGGTGAAACCCTGGCACAGGTTGCCCAGAGAGGTGGTAGATGCCCCATCCCTGGGAACATTCAAGGTCAGGTTGGACGGGGCTCTGAGCAACCTGATCTAGTGAAAGATGTCCTTGTCCACGTCAGGGGGGTTGGAGTAGATGACCTTTAAAGGCCCCTTCCACCCCAAACCATTCTATGATTCTCTGACTCTGTGGTGCTGGCGGAGGACAAGCTGACTATGAGGCAGCAATGCACCCTTGAGGCAAAAGAGGCCAAGAGTCTGCAGGGCGGCATTGGGAAGAGCGTTTCCAGCAGGTCGGGGGAGGTGATGTTGCTCTCTCTTCAGCACTGGTGAGGCCCCATGTGGAGACCTGTGTCCGGTTGAGGGCTCCCCAGCGGAAGAAGGACGTGGACTTAGTGGAGCGAGTGGAGTGCAGCTTGGAGTCCCGCCAAGACACTGCCGGGACTGGAGCATCCTTCCAGTGAGGAGAAGGTGAGAGAGTTGGGAGTTTTTTCAGCCAGGAGGCAAGGCCGTGCAGGGGAGATGTCATCCGTGCGTCTAAATGCTGGATGGGAGGGAATGAGGCCAGGGGAGTGAGACGCTTCTCATGGGTGCTCACGGCCAGGGCAAGAGCGAGTGGAGAAAGCTGAAAAGAGGTGCCATTCCCTTGGAAGAGAAGGCAAGCCTTCTTCCATGTGAGGGTGGTCAAGCAGTGGAAGCGGTTGCACAGCGAGGTGTTGGAGTCTCCATCCTCGGAGATACTGAAACCCTGACTGGAGGTGGTCCTGGAGAGCCTGCTCGAGCTGGCCCTGCTTGGGTTGAAGTAGATGATCTGCAGAGGATCCTTGCGCACTCAATGATTCCGTTTGCTGTGATTCTGCTTGCTGTGATGGCCAGAGAGTCGTGCTGGGGAAGAGGGTTGGTCAAGCACGTGCTGCCATGGGGAGCTTGCGACAGAGGCCTGAGTAGAAGTGCATTAGCATGTGCAAGCCTTTGTTGGGTCAAGTGAAGGGCTTGTGTCAGGGGCTGGAAGCCCCCCTGTGCTGCTCTGTGTTTGTGGTGGTGGTGTTGTTGCTGGGGACGTACTTCCTAAGAGAGGTCTTGTAGGCCTTCTGCACCCACCCCGATGGCCTGTAGAGCCCTGGCTTTGTGCTGGGTGAGTTTGGAGGAGCCTTGGAAGAACAAAAGGAAGAGGAGGCGTGTCAGGCTGGGATGCAGGAGAACTTTATTGAGGGGAAGAAAACAGTGAAAAGGCAGGAGCGCCAATTGGAAGGGAGCCGGTGTGAGGTGCAAGTAGGGCGACCATGAGCCGAGGACCCTTGCGTGCAGTCGATTTATCCACAGCACCGAGGTCTTCCTGCCCTGCGGTGGGAGCAGCACACCAGAAGGCCCTGGTGGTCTTCAGCTTGTGAGAAGGAATTTGCAGTGGAGGGTAATGAACATAGCAGAAGGGACGATGCAGAGAAGGAAGTGGGAGGAGAGGAGGAGGTCCATGGGCCATGTTTTCAGGCAGCCCAGGCTGGCCCCTTCCCTCCTTCCTTGCTTGGTGCCTTTAGAGGGAGGAGCTGTGGACAGCAGGTCCACGTGCCAAGAAGGGCCCAGAGGTGCATCCTCAATCCATGCGGTGGCTTGCAGGGTGTGGGTGGTTGGTGTCAGGGGTGGTGGCGAGGGCCCTTAGCAGGGGTAGCAGCCTCTTGCGCCGCCGAAGCAGCCCAGGCCTCCGAAGCCGTAGCCGTAGCCGAAGCCACCAGAGGAGACGGGCACTCCCTGGGAGCTGAGGGCACTGCCCACGGCAGCCGATGTGGTGGATCCGACGGTGGTGTTCTGGGGGAAGGAGCTGAGGATGGGTCCTGGCAGGGTGACCAGCACAGTGGAGGGCTGGATGATGACGCGGGAGTCCTCGCACTGCCTGACACAGGGCTCGTTGCAGCTGTTAGCCAGCGGGGTGGGTCCGCAGGGGCGGCAGAGGTCGTAGCAGGCCATGTGTGTGGTGTGGAGGGGCCCTGGAAGAGAAGGCGTTGAGAAAGCGGAGGGGCGTGGGGGTGCGAGGGGCGGTGTTGCAGGAGGGCGAGGGAGTGGGGAGGCCTGGTGTGGGACTGTGGGGAGCGTGGCGTAGGGGAGGCGTGAGGGCTGCTGAGGCTGGGGACAAGGCGTGCTGGAAGAGAGGGGCCAGGCTGGGCAGGAGAAGGAGGGGAAGGGGGTTCAGGCTCACCTTGTTGACGGCAGAGGAGAAGGCGTCAGGAGAAGTGTGTGAAGGAGAGAGGCGCTGGGCAGGCTTTTATGCTGGTCCCCGAGGGGCGGGACAGCCTTTGCGCATGACGGCATTTTGCAGCAAGCAGCTGTTGCACGCCACAGCCTCGCGAGTAATGAGGTGGGGTGTGTTTTCCTTCCCACAATTCTCCTTTTCATGTCCTCCTGGTGAGGACGTGTCCGTCTGGCCTTGGCGGCAGCTTTTAAGGCAGAGTAGGTATTTGGGAGGTTTTGCATGAAAGGTGCATGTCAGGGCATTCTGCAGACGCAGCGAAAACTTAGGAGAGGTGGAGTGTCGCCAGTGAGGTCATCCCGTGGCACTGGTGTGGTGTGGTTTGCCGGTGCGTGGTGAAGAGGGGGCCCCATTTCCTTGCAGGCCTGGAAGGCTTGTGTGGTGTTTGGAGGTGTGCCGGGGGTGAGGCGCTGCCCCTTCCAATGCATTGGGTCCCTCCCTGCCTTGGTGCCAGCTGGCTAAGCCTGTCTTTAGGCCTGGCCTTGCAGAGTTGGCTGTGCTGGGTGGTGTCCTGGTGCCCCTCTTGCTGGTAAGGTTGTAGGTGGGAGAAAGGCGGCTGCCTGTCTGGGCTTGTGCCCCGTTGGTGGCGTCCCTGGGGGTGGCAGTGCAAGCAGGCAGAGGAGGGCTGTTTGCGAGAGCAGGCCGTTGTCCTGGCAGCCCTGGTTCAGAGCTCGGGAGCCCTGTGATGTGGGGAGCCCTGCCACGCTCCCCAAAGGCTTGTGCTGGCCCCTCCGTAGCGCTCCCCTTAGCGGGGGCTGGCACATTGGCAGCCGGGGCTCTGGCGTGACACAGTGCTTGATGTGGATCACCTCGCAAGGGCAGGTGAGTTTCTGGAGAGCCCGTGAGTGTGGCGAGAGGCAGAGGGGGAGCGGGAGCGGCAGGCAGGGGAGGCTGGTGAGGCAGGGCCTTTGGGGTCTTGACTTGGGGTGAGTGCCAAGGGGTGAGGCCACTTCTCTCCATGGTGTTGGATGGGTAGAAAGAGGATTTGGTGATTGCCAAGGGGAGTTGGAGGTGAGCATGGTGCATGGGGCCACAGAGCCGAGGCCCTGGTGGTGGTGGATCATGCTGAAGGGTTGATGAGTGGCAAGGCCTGCCCCAATTGAGCCAAGGTGAGTGTTTTGCAGGCTGTTTGTCGAGCAGTGCTTGTTGCTGAGGAAGGTGAAGGGAGGTAGGAAGGAGTGTGTGTGTCTGGAGGTAAGGAAGTCCGTGGGGCCTGAGGGGCCGAGGCCACGAGTGCTGAGGGAGCTGGCTGATGTCCTTGGGAGGCCAGTGTCCATCATCTTGGAAAGGTGGTCGTGCCTGGGAGCAGTTTGTGATGGCTGGTGCGCCAGTTTTGGCTTCGACAGAGTTAATCTTCTGCATAGTAGCTGGTATGGGCCTTTGTTTTGGATTTGTGCTGAAAACAGCGTTGATAATCCAGAGATGTTTTAGCTATTGCTGAGCAGTGCTTACGCAGAGTCAAGGGGTTTTCTGCTTCTCGCCCCAGCCCACCAGCGAGTAGACTGGGGTTGCACAAGAAGTTGTGAGGGGACACAGCTGGGACAGCTGACCCCAACTGCCCAAAGGGATATTCCATACCATATGACATCATGCTCAGCATATAAAGCTGGTGGCAGAAGAAGTAAGGGGGGGACGTTCAGAGTTATGGCGTTTCTCTTCCCAAGTCACCGTTAGCGTGATGGAGCCCTGCTTTTCTGGAGATGGCTGAACACCTGCCTGCAGATGGGAAGTAGTGAATGAATTCCTTGTTTTGCTTTGCTTGCGTGCGCGGCTTTTGCTTTCCCTATTAAACTGTCTTTATCCCAACCGACGAGTTTTCTCACTTTTATCCTTCCGATTCTCTCCCCCATCCCATCGGGGAGGGGGAGTGAGCGAGCGTCTGCGTGGTGCTTAGTTGTCAGCTGAGATTAAACCACGACAACTGGAAGAGAGCTCATATGCCTCCTGTCTTTGAGAAGATCTGGAAGGAAGATCCGGGAAAGTAGAGGCTGGTGAGCCTGACCTCATCCGTGGGGAAGGTGATGGAGGAAATGGTCCCGGAAAGCACTGCCAAGCCCAGGAAGGACAAGAAGGTGATGGGGAGTGGTCGGCGTGAATTTACGAAGGGGAAATGGTGCTTGACCGACCTCCGTGTCTTCTACGTTGAAGTGACTAGCTTTGTGGACGAGGAGAGAGCCGTGGCTGGTGTTTACCTGGACTTTTTAGTAAAGCCTTTGACGCTTTCTCCCCTTGCGTGCTCCTAGAGAAGCCGAGAAAGGACGGGGTGTGTAAGTGGCCAGTGAGGTGGACTGCAAAGTGGTGGAAGGGCTGGGCGCAGAGGCTTGTGATGAGTGTCCCAAAGCCCAGGTGGAGGCAAGCCTTAAGTGGTGTAGCCCAGGACTCGGCTCCACGGGGCCAACAGTGTTGCACATCCTCGTCAGTGAGGTGGGCAGTGGGAGGGAGTGCCCCCTCAGCAAGTTGGCAGATGCTGCAAAGCCTGGAGGAGTGTCTGAGGCACCGGCTGGTTGTGCCAGCATTCAGAGGGAGCTGGAGAGGCTGGCGAAGGGGGCAGAGAGGAGTCTCGTGAAGTTCAACAGGGGGAAATGCCAAGTCCTGCCTCTGGGCAGGACTAGCGCTGGTCCCCAGGACGCGCTGGGGGCCGAGAGGCTGGAAAGCAGCTTTGCTGAGCATGCCATTGCGGTGGGGGTGCGCTACAGGCCACCTGAGCAGGAAGACGGATCGGATGAGGCCCTCTCTAGAGAGATAGGAGCAGCCCCACGTTCCCAAGCCCTGGTCCTCATGGGGGACTTCAACCAGCCCGATATGTGTTGGAGGGACAACACGGCAGGGCGTAAGCAGTGCGGGAGGTTCCTGGAACGCGTGGCTGATAACTTCCTTCTCCAAGTGGTAGAGGAGCCAACGAGGAGAGGTGCTATGCTGGAGCCTGTTCTCACCAACAAGGAGGGGCTGGTGGGGAATGTGAAGGTCAAGGGCAGCCTTGGCTGCAGTGACCCTGAAACGGTGGAGTTCAAGATCCCCAGGGCAGCGAGGAGGGCGCACAGCAAGCTCACTACCCTGGACTTCAGGAGAGCAGACTTTGGCCTCTTCAGGGATGTGCTTGGTGGAGTGGCACGGGATAAAGTCCTGGAGGGAAGAGGGGCCCAAGAAAGCCTGTTAATATTCCGGGATCACCTCCTCCAAGCTGAGGAGCGATGCATCCCAACAAAGAGGAAGTCAGGCAAAAATGCCGGGAGGCCTGCATGGATGAAGAAGGAGCTCCCGCACACACTCAAACAGAAAAAGGAAGCCTACAGAGGGTGGGAGCAAGGACAGGTAGCCTGGGAGGAATACAGAGGAATTGTCCGGTGGCCAGGGATCAGGTTAGGAAAGCTAAAGCCCTGATGGAATTACATCTGGCCAGGGACATCAAGGGCAACAAGAAAAGCTTCTATAGGTTCGTTGGGGATAAAAGGAAGACGAGGGAAAATGTGGTCCCACTCCGGAACGAATCGGGAGACGTGGTTACCCGGGATATGGAGAAGACTGAGGTACTCAATGACTTTTTTGTCTCGGTCTTCACCAGCAAGTGCTCGAGCCTCACCGCCTAAGCCGCAGAAGGCAAAGGCAGGGACTGGGAGAATGAAGAGCCACCCACTGTAGGAGAAGGTCAGGTTTGAGATCACCTAAGGAACCTGAAGGTGCACGAGTCCATGAGACCCGATGAGATCCATCTGCGGGTCCTGAGGGAAGTGGCGGCTGAAGCTGATAAGCCACTCTCCATGGTATTTGAGAAGTCGTGGCAGTCCGGTGAAGTTCCCGCTGAGTGGAAAAGGGGAAATAGAAGCCCCATTTTTGAAAAGGGAAAAAAAGGAAGAGCCGGGGAACTACAGGCCAGTCAGTCCACCCCTGTGTGTGGGAAGATCATGGAACAGCTCCTCCTGGAAGCTCTGCTAAGGCGCATGGAGGACAGGGAGGTGATTGGAGACAGCCAGCAAGGCAAGTCCTTCAGCAAGGACTTCACCAAGGGCAAGTCCTGCCTGACCAACCTCGCGGCCTTCTCTGATGGAGTGACTACATCAGTGGACGTGGGATCCATATTGGGACCAGTACTGTTTAATATCTTCATCAATGACATAGGCAGTGGGATCGAGTGCACCCTCAGCAAGTTTGCAGACACCACCAAGCTGAGTGGTGCAGTTGACACGCCTGAGGGACGGGATGCCCTCCAGAGGGACCTGGACAAGCTTGAGAAGTGGGCCCGTGTGAACCTCATGAGGTTCAACCAGGCCAAGGGCAATGTCCTGCACCTGGGTCGGGGCAACCCCCAGTCTCAATAGAGGCTGGGGGTTGAAGGGATGGGGAGCAGCCCTGCTGCTCAAGGCGTTGGGGGTACTGGTGGATGAAAAGCTGGACATGGGCCGGCAATGTGCGCTCGCAGTCCAGGAGGCCAACCGTATCTTGGGCAGCGTGGGCAGCAGGTCGAGGGAGGGGATTCTGCCCCTCTGCTCTGCTCTGGTGAGACCCCCCTGGAGCACTGCGTCCAGCTCTGGAACACTCAGCACCAGACAGACATGGACCTGTTGGAGCAGGTCCAGAGGAGGCCACGAAAATGATGAGGGGGATGGAACGCCTCTCTCAGGAAGAAAGGCTGAGAGAGTTGGGGTTGTTCAGCCTGGAGAAGAGAAGGCTTCGGGGAGACCTTATTGCGGCCTTTCAGTACTTAAAGGGGTTTATAAGAAGGGTGGGGACAGACTTTTTAGCAGGGCCTGTTGCGACAGGACAAGGGGAAATGGTTTTAAACTGAAAGAGGGGAGATTTAGACTAGATACGAGGAAGAAATTTTTCCCAGTGAGGGTGGTAAAACCCTGGCACAGGTTGCCCAGTGAGGTGGTAGATGCCCCATCCCTGGGAACATTCAAGGTCAGGTTGGATGGGGCTCTGAGCAACCTGATCTAGTGAAAGATGTCCTTGTCCACGTCAGGGGGGTTGGAGTAGATGACCTTTAAAGGCCCCTTCCACCCCAAACCATTCTATGATTCTCTGACTCTGTGGTGCTGGCGGAGGACAAGCTGACTATGAGGCAGCAATGCACCCTTGAGGCAAACGAGGCCAAGAGTCTGCAGGGCGGCACTGGGAAGAGCGTTTCCAGCAGGTCGGGGGAGGTGATGTTGCTCTCTCTTCAGCACTGGTGAGGCCCCATGTGGAGACCTGTGTCCGGTTGAGGGCTCCCCAGCGGAAGAAGGACGTGGACTTAGTGGAGCGAGTGGAGTGCAGCTTGGAGTCCCACCAAGACACTGCCGGGACTGGAGCATCCTTCCAGTGAGGAGAAGGTGAGAGAGTTGGGAGTTTTTTCAGCCAGGAGGCAAGGCCGTGCAGGGGAGATGTCATCCGTGCGTCTAAATGCTGGATGGGAGGGAATGAGGCCAGGGGAGTGAGACGCTTCTCATGGGTGCCCACGGCCAGGGGAAGAGCGAGTGGAGAAAGCTGAAAAGAGGTGCCATTCCCTTGGAAGAGAAGGCAAGCCTTTTTCCGTGTGAGGGTGGTCAAGCAGTGGAAGCGGTTGCACAGCGAGGTGTTGGAGTCTCCATCCTCGGAGATACTGAAACCCTGACTGGAGGTGGTCCTGGAGAGCCTGCTCGAGCTGGCCCTGCTTGGGTTGAAGTAGATGATCTGCAGAGGATCCTTGCGCACTCAATGATTCCGTTTGCTGTGATTGTGCTTGCTGTGATGGCCAGAGAGTCGTGCTGGGGAAGAGGGTTGGTCAAGCGCGTGCTGCCATGGGGAGCTTGCGACAGAGAATCATAGAATCATAGAATCATACAGGTTGGAAAAGACCTCTAAGATCATCGTGTCCAACCGTCAACCCAACACCACCATGCCCACTACACCATATCCCTAAGGGCCTCATCTACACGTCTTTTAAATACCTCCAGGGATGGTGATTCCACCTCTTCCCTGGGCAGCCTGTTCCAAGGCCTGACCACTCTTTCAGTAAAGAAATTTTTTCTAATGTCCAATCTAACCTCCCTTGGCGCAACTTGAGGCCATTTCCTCTTGTCCTATCGCTAGTTACTTGGGAGAAGAGACCAACCCCCACCTCAATACAACCTCCTTTCAGGTAGTTGTAGAGCGCGATGAGGTCTCCCCTCAGCCTCCTCTTCTCCAGACTAAACAGTCCCAGTTCCTTCAGCCGCTCCTCATAAGGCTTGTGCTCCAGGCCCTTCACCAGCTTCGTTGCCCTCCTCTGGACACGCTCCAGCACCTCCATGTCCTTCTTGTCGTGAGGGGCCCAAAACTGAACACAGGATTCGAGGTGCGGCCTCACCAGTGCCGAGTACAGGGGCACGATCACCTCCCTGCTCCTGCTGGCCACACTATTTCTGATACAGGCCAGGATGCCATTGGCCTTCTTGGCCACCTGGGCACGCTGCCGGCTCATGTTCAGCCGGCTGTCGACCAGCACCCCCAGGTCCTTTTCCTCTGTGCAGCTTTCCAGCCACTCTTCCCCAAGCCTGTAGCGTTGCCTGGGGTTGTTGTGGCCGAAGTGCAGGACCAGACACTTGGCCTTGTTGAATCTCATACAGTTGGCCTCAGCCCATCGATGAGGCCGAGTAGAGTGCATTAGCATGTGCAAGCCTTTGTTGGGTCAAGTGAAGGGCTTGTGTCAGGGGCTGGAAGCCCCCCTGTGCTGCTCTGTGTTTGTGGTGGTGGTGTTGTTGCTGGGGACGTACTTCCTAAGAGAGGTCTTGTAGCCCTTCTGCACCCACCCAACCCGATGGCCTGTAGAGCCCTGGCTTTGTGCTGTTGAGTTTGGAAGAGCCTTGGAAGAACAAAAGGAAGAGGAGGCGTGTCAGGCTGGGATGCAGGAGAACTTTATTGAGGGGAAGAAACCAGTGAAAAGGCAGGAGCGCCAACTGGAAGGGAGCCGGTGTGAGGTGCAAGTAGGGCGACCATGAGCCGAGGTCCCTTGCATGCAGTCGATTTATCCAGAGCACCGAGGTCTTCCTGCCCCGCGGTGGGAGCGGCACACCAGAAGGCCCTGGTGGTCTTCAGCTTGTGAGAAGGAATTTGCAGCGGAGGGTAATGAACATAGCAGAAGGGACGATGCAGAGAAAGAAGTGGGAGGAGAGCAGGAGGTCCATGGGCCATGTTTCCAGGCAGCCCAGGCTGGCCCCTTCCCTCCTTCCTTGCTTGGTGCCTTTAGAGGGAGGAGCTGTGGACGGCAGGTCCACATGCCAAGAAGGGCCCAGAGGTGCATCCTCAATCCATGCGGTGGCTTGCAGGGTGTGGGTGGTTGGTGTCAGGGGTAGTGGCGAGGGCCCTTAGCAGGGGTAGCAGCCTCTTGCGCCGCCGAAGCAGCCCAGGCCTCCGAAGCCGTAGCCATAGCCGAAGGCGCCGGAGGAGACGGGCACTCCCTGGGAGCTGAGGGCGCTGCCCACGGCAGCCGATGTGGTGGATCCGACGGTGGTGTTCTGGGGGAAGGAGCTGAGGATGGGTCCTGGCAGGGTGACCTGCACGGTGGAAGGCTGGATGATGACGTGGGAGTCCTCGCACTGCCTGACACAGGGCTCGTTGCAGCTGTTAGCCAGCGGGGCGGGTCCGCAGGGGCGGCAGAGGTCGTAGCAGGCCATGTGTGTGGTGTGGAGGGGCGCTGGAAGAGAGGGCGTTGAGAAAGCGGAGGGCGTGGGGGTGCGAGGGGCGGTGTTGCAGGAGGGCGAGGGAGTGGGGAGGCCTGGTGTGGGGCTGTGGGGAGCGTGGCAGAGGGGAGGCGTGAGGGGTGCTGAGGCTGGGGACAAGGCGTGCTGGAAGAGAGGGGACAGGCTGGGCAGGAGAAGGAGGGGAAGGGGGTTCAGGCTCACCTTGTTGACGGCAGAGGAGAAGGCGTCAGGAGAAGTGTGTGAGGGGAGAGAGGGACTGGACCGGCTTTTATGCTGGTCCGCGAGGGGCGGGACAGCCTTTGCGCATGACGGCATTTTGCAGCAAGCAGCTGTTGCACGACACAGCCTCGCGAGTAATGAGGTGGGGTGTGTTTTCCTTCCCTTTTCAATTCTCCAATTTCATGTCCTCGTGGTGAGGACGTGTCCATCTGGTCCTGGCGGCAGCTTTTAAGGGAGAGTAGCTATTTGGGAGGTTTTGCATGAAAGGTGCATGTGAGGGCATTCTGCAGACGCAGCGAAAACTTAGGAGAGGTGGGGTGTGGCCAGTGAGGTCATCCCGTGGCACTGGTGTGGTGTGGTTTGCAGGTGCGTGGTGAAGAGGGGGCCCCATTTCCTCGCAGGCCTGGAAGGCTTGTGTGGTGTTTGGAGGTGTGCCGGGGGTGAGGCGCTGCCCCTTCCAATGCATTGGGTCCCTCCCTGCCTTGGTGCCAGCTGGCTAAGCCTGTCTTTAGGCCTGGCCTTGAACGTTGGCTGTGGGTTTCTTGCTGCTCCTATGGCTTGTAAGATTTTAGCTGGGTGGATTGGGTTTGCGTGGCAAGGTTTTTGTAGTGGGGAAGCTGCAGGAGTGAATTCTGTGAGAAGGTACGAGACACTTCCACCATGTCTGATAGAGCCAGTTCCAGCTGGGTCCAGGATGGACCCGCTGCTTGCCAATGCTGAGCTAATCAGCAACGATGCAGGGGGGAATGTTGCCACCAAGGATGAGGAAAAGGTACTTAATGCCTTCTTTGCCTCAGTCTTTAAGAGTCAGAGCAGTTATCCTCAGGATATTCAGCCCCCTGAGCTGGAGACAGGGACGGCAAGCAGAATAAACCCCCCATAATCCAAGAGGAAGCAGTTAACACCACCTGGACACTCATGAATCTATGTGGCCGAATGAGAAGATTACGGAGCGGTTCATCTTCAGGGCGCTCACAAGCCATGTCCGGGATAACCAGGGGATCAGGCCCAGCCAGCACAGGTTCATGAAAGGCAGGTCCTGCTTGACCAACCTGATCTCCTTCTATGACCAGGTGACCTGCCTAGTGGATGAGGGAAAGGCTGTGGATGAGGTCTACCTGGACTTCAGTAAAGCCTTTGACACTGTCTCTCACAGCATTCTCCTAGAGAAGCTGGCGGCTCACGGCTTAGACAGGTACACTCTTCGCTGGGTAAAAAACTGGCTGGACGGCCGAGCCCAGAGCGTTGTGTTGAACGGAGTTAAATCCAGTTGGCGGCCGGTCACGAGCGGTGTTCCCCAGGGCTCAGTACTGGGGCCGGTCCCGTTCAATATCTTTATCAACGATCTGGACGAGGGGATCGAGTGCTCCCTCAGTAAGTTTGCAGACGACACCAAGTTGGGCGGGAGTGTTGATCTGCTCGAGGGTAGGAAGACTCGGCAGAGGGACCTGGACAGGTTGGATCGATGGGCCAAGGTCAATTAACAAGGCCAAGTGCCGGGTCCTGCACTTCGGCCACAACCACCCCATGCAACGCTACAGGCTTGGGGAAGAGTGGCTGTAAAGGCGCCTGGCAGAAAAGGACCTGGGGGTGCTGGTTGACAGCTGGCTGAACATGAGCCGGCAGTGTGCCCAGGTAGCCAAGAGGGCCAATGGCATCCTGGCCTGTATCAGAAATAGTGTGGCCAGCAGGAGTAGGGAAGTGATCCTGCTCCTGTACTCGGCACTGGAGAGGCCACACCTCGAATCCTGTGTTCAGTTTTGGGCCCCTCACTACGAGAAGGGCATTGAGGTGCTGGAGCGTGTCCAGAGAAGGGCAACGAAGCTGGTGAAGGGCCTGGAGCACAAGTCTGATGAGGAGGGGCTGAGGGAACTGGGACAGTTTAGCCTGGAGAAGAGGAGGCTGAGGGGAGACCTCATCGCGCTCTACAACTCCCTGAAAGGAGGTTGTAGTGAGGTGGGTGTTGGTCTCTTCTGCCAAGTAACAGCAATAGGATGAGAGGAAATGGCCTCAAGTTGCACCAAGGGAGGTTTAGATTGGATATTAGGAGAAATTTCTTTACTGAAAGAGTGGTCAGGCCTTGGAACAGGCTGCCCATGGAAGTGGTGGAGTCCCCATCCCTATAAGTATTTAACAGACGTGTAGATGAGGCACTTAGGGACATGGTGGTGTTGGGTTAACAGTTGGATTCGATGATCTTAGAGGTCTTTTCCAACCTTAATGATTCGATGATTCTCTGGCGGTAGTGCCACTGTCGCAACATATTGAAGGAGTGGAAAAAACTGCTGTGCAAGAGCAGCCAGAAGAGAGGAGGGAGAATATGTGAGAAGCAGCTCTGCAGTGTTGTGTGCAACACTGACACCACGGTGAGCAAAGAAAGAGGGGGAGGAGGTGGTCCAGGCACCGGAGCAGAGACTCCCCTGCAGTCCTTCGTGAAGTCCATGGTGAAGCAGGTTGTCCCCCTGCAGCCCATGGCAGTCCATGGTGGAGCAGATATCCACCTGCAGCCCATGGAGGACCTCACGCGGGAGCAGATGGATGTGCCCGAAGGAGGCTGTAACCCCGTGGGGAGCCCGTGCTGGAGCAGGCTCCTTGCAGGACCTGGTTCCCTGTGGAGACGAGCCCATGCTGGAGCAGGTCTTCTCGCAGGAGCTGTGACCCCGTGGGGGACCCACGCTGGAGCAGTCTATTTGTGAAGGACTACACCCCATGGGAAGGACCCATGTTGGAGCAGTTCATGAAGAACTGCAGCCTGTGGGAAGGATCCCACTGGAGGAATTTGTGGAGGACCCCATGCTGGAGCAGGGGGAGAGTGTGAAGAGGCAGGAGCGGCAGAGAGATGTGATGAACTGACCGCAACCCCCATTCCCCATCCCCCTGTGCCGCTTAGGGGCAGGAGGTAGAGAATTTGGGGGTGAAGTTGAGCCCGGAAGAAGGGAGGGGTGTGGGGAAGGTGTTTGAGGATGTGTTTTTATTTCTCATTATTCTACTCTGACTTTTGATTGGCAATAAACTAATAAACTCCCGAGTCAAGTCTGTTTTGCCCGTGATGGTAATCGGTGAGTGATCTCCCTGTCCTTATCTCGACTCAGGAGCCTTTTGTCGTATTCTTCTCCCCCTATCCGGTTGAGGAAAGGGAGCGATAGCGATAGTGGCGGGGACCTAGCGTCCAGCCAAGGGCAACCCACCACAGAAGCCCATCTTCACAGCAGAGCAGGGTCATGGGCTTGTTCCTGCACCTGGTCCTCAGTGCCCCATGCTGTGCCTCAGGGACCCCACACTGAGGAGGATGGTGACTTCATACAGGTGGCTTTCTGTGTGACCTCAGAGCAGAGGCATGGTGGCTTGGGGTCCCCTACACAAGTGGTCCAGGACCCTGCAGCAGGTAGGATGGTGGTCCGGAGACCCCCTCCATGGGCCACTGTGGGACCCTGCAGTGAAGAGGGTATGGTGGCCTGGGGATCCCATAGCGAGGTGAGCCCATGGCGTGGGGACTCCCACGGTGGTAGAGCCAGGCGGACAGTGCAACACGGACCTGCCCTTGGGTCAGCTGAGGACGCCACAGCAAGGTGAGTGGTGCCATGGGCACCAAGCATGGGTTGCATGGGTTGCCCAGGGTCCTTGAATCAGGGGGGACTGGGACACGGGACCCTGTGTGGGTGGCCCCAGGACCCCACCGTGAGGGAAGATGGTGTCATGGGGACTGCCAGGCAGCTGGGCTGGGGACCACAGCAAGGGGGGGCCATGACAGGGGACCCCGCACGGGTGTCCCTAGCACCTTGCAGCATGGGCAAGAAGTGCAGGGTCTGTTGACGTATTTATTGATTGTGGCATTTTTTGGGGGGTGTTATTTAATCAGGGCATTTTCCCTCCATCTCACCCCTCTGAGTCCCCCAACTGGTTTCGGGTGGGGCACTTGGTTTGGTTTTCAGCAGCATTTCTACTCATTCAGTGCCTCGTTCACCCCCCGCCCCTCCCAGCAGTTGTTTTGGGGGCCTTATTATCTATTTATTATCTAAAAGCTTATCTCTTTATTGAACCAGAGGTGTTGATTTTGGGGTCCTGACAGGGGCCTTCTGGAAACTTCTGGGATCTTCTGCAGCAGCTGGTCCCTCTCAGGTGCCTCCTGATTGGCAGGTTGTCAGGTGCCTCCTGATTGGCAGGTTGTCAGGTGCCTCCTGATTGGCAGGTTGCTGAGGGTGTGCCTGGCTGTGGTGAGGGAAGGCTGCGGCTGCGGGGCTGAGGCTGGTGAGCTCTGGGAGAGTTGGTGAGGCCCGTGAGAGACCCAGGGGGAGCGGGAGCGGGAGCGGCAGGCGGGGGAGGCTGGTGAGTGACTGCCTTTGGGGTCTTTCTTTGGGGTGAGGGCCGAGGGGTGAGGCCACTTCTCTGTGCAGTGTTTGTGGGGCCAGAGTGGGATTGGACATTGTGGAGGGGAAATGGGAGGTGTCGATGCTGGGCTGTGCAGCTGAGAACCTCGAGGTGCTGTTTGCGTGCCGGAGGGTTGATGAAGCAGACTAGGCTAGCCTAGACCAGTGCGGTTGGAAGGGACCTACAACGATCACGTAGTCCAGCTGCCTGACCGCTTCAGGGCTGACCAAAAGTTAAAGCAGGTTGTTAAGGGCATTTTCCAAATGCCTCTTAAACACTGACAGGCGTGGGGCATCGACCACCTCTCTAGGAAGCCGGTTCCAGGATTTGACCACCCTCTCAGTAATGTTTCCTTATGTCAGTTCTGAACCTCCCTGATGCAGCTTTGAACCATTCCCATGACTCCTGTTACTGGATCCCAGGGAGAAGAGCTCAGCACCTCTCTCCATTTTCCCTCCTCAGGAGGCTGCAGACAGCAATGAGGTCCCCCCGCAGCCTCCTTTTCTCCAAACCAGACAAACCCAAAGCCCTTAGCGACTCCTCACAGGACATGCCTTCCAGGCCTTTCACCAGCTTTGTTGCCCTCCTCTGGACGCATTCAAGGACCTTCACATCCTTCTTAAATTGTGGGCCCCAGAACTGCACACAGTGCTCAAGGTGAGGCCGCACCAACGCTAAATCTAGTCCAACGCTAGTTGGCAGTTGGACTAGGTGATCGTTGTAGGTCCATTCCACCTGGAACTCCTCCCCCCTCCTCCCCCCTCCTCCCCCCTCCTCCCCCCTCCTCCCCCCTCCTCCCCCCTCCTCCCCCCTCCTCCCCCCTCCTCCCCCCTCCTCCCCCCTCCTCCCCCCTCCTCCCCCCTCCTCCCCCCTCCTCCCCCCTCCTCCCCCCTCCTCCCCCCTCCTCCCCCCTCCTCCCCCCTCCTCCCCCCTCCTCCCCCCTCCTCCCCCCTCCTCCCCCCTCCTCCCCCCTCCTCCCCCCTCCTCCCCCCTCCTCCCCCCTCCTCCCCCTTCCTCCCCCTTCCTCCCCCTTCCTCCCCCTTCCTCCCCCTTCCTCCCCCTTCCTCCCCCTTCCTCCCCCTTCCTCCCCCTTCCTCCCCCTTCCTCCCCCTTCCTCCCCCTTCCTCCCCCTTCCTCCCCCTTCCTCCCCCTTCCTCCCCCTTCCTCCCCCTTCCTCCCCCTTCCTCCTCCATACAGCAGGATAATCCCCTGTTTTGACCGGCTGGTTGTCCTGTGTGTGATGCACCCCAGGATGTGGTTTACCCTCTTGGCTGGCAGGGCACCCTGCTGACTCCTGTTGAGGCTGCTGTCAGCCAGCCCCCCCAGATCCCTTTCTGCAGGGCTGCTCTCCAGCCACTCCTCTCCCAGTCTGTGCTTGTGTTCCCTGTTACTCCGTCCTAGGTGCAGAATCCGGCATTTGTTCGTGTTAAATTCATGCCATTGATGATTGCCCAGTGCTCCAGTCTGTGCAGATCCCTCTGCAAGGTCTCTTGTCCCTCAGGAGTGTCAAGAGCACCTCCCAGTTTGGTATCATCAGCAAATTTGCTAATGGTGCATTCAACTCCTGCATCCAGAGCATTGATAAAAACTCCTTCGCAGAACTGGCCCTAGAACGGAGCCCTGAGGTGCACCGCTGGTGACCGGTCGCCAGCCAGATGTGGCCCCATTCACTACAACCCTTTGAGCCCTGCTGTTCAGCCGGTTCTTCACCCAGCGCAGCGTGTACCTGCTCATCTCACAGTTGGCCAACTTGTCCAGAAGGATGCTGAGAGGGGGAGGATCAAAAGCCTTACTAAAATCCAGAAAAACTACATCCGCGGCCTCCCCTTTACCCACGAGGCGGGTTACCTTATCGTAGAAGGATATCCAATTAGCCTGGCAGGACTTGCCCTTGGTGAACCCATGTTGTCTGTGCCTGATGATTGCATTGTCCTTGAAATTCCTTTCAACAGCACCCAGTAGGACCTTCTCCATAATTTTTCCAGGTACTGAGGTTGGAGTAAGAGGTCTGCAGTTTCCTGGCTCTTCACTCACGCCCTTTTAAGAAATTGGAATAATGTTTGCTAGCTTCCGCTCAGTGAGGACCTCTCCAGACTCCCAAGACCTGCCCACATTCAGCGAAGGTGAGTGTCTTGAGGGTTATTCACTGTGCGAGCAGTGCTTGTTGGTGAGGAAGAGGAGGTGAGGTAGGAAGGGTATCTGTGCTTCTGTGTTGATGGGTGCTGGAGTGCGTGGCTGGCAAGAGGCGTACTGGGCTGTGCTGGGAATGCTAGTGGACTCACGGCTGCCCCCCAGAAAGGGGGGTTGTGTAACTGGATGTACATAAGTCCATGGGGAAAGATGGTTTGAACCCAGGAATGCTGAGGGAGCTACCTGATTTCCTTGCACTGGACATAGTGGAGTGGACAGAGTGGACAGCTCATGGAGTTGAACGAGGGGAGATGCAGCGTCCTGCTTCTGGGGAGGAGTCACCCCAGGTAGCAGGAATGGCTGGGGGCCAATGAGGCAGAGAGCAGCTTAGCAGAGAAGGACCTTGTGGTTCTGATGGAGAACAACTGGACCACGAGGTGGCAATGAACCCGTGTGGCACGGGGAGACGTCATGAGAGGCGTGCGCATGGGAGCGTTGTCATGTCGAAGCCTTTGTTTGGGGAAGTGATGGGCTTGTGTCATGTTCTGGAAGCCCCTCAGGTGCCAGTCTGTGGAGGTGTTGGTTGTGGTGGCCTCTTTGCTAGGAGAGGTCTTGTGTCCGTTTTGCACCCACCCCGATGGCCTGTTGAGCCCTGGCTTTGAGCTGGGTGAAGTTGGAAGAGCCTTGGGAGAAGAAAGGAAGTGGAGGCGTGTCAGGCTGGGATGCAGGAGAACTTTATTGAGGGGAAAAAAAACAGTGAAAAGACAGGAGTGCCAATTGGAAGGGAGCCGGTGTGAGGTGCAGGTAGGGCGACCATGAGCCGAGGTCCCTTGTGTGCAGACAATTTATCCAGAGCACCGAGGTCTTCCTGCCCTGCAGTGGGAGTGGCACACCAGAAGTCCCCCGTGGTCTTTGGCTTGTGAGAAGGTGGTCATAGCACTGGTCATAGCAGAAGGGGCGATACAAAAAAGAAGTGGGAGGAGAGGAGGAGGTCCATGGGCCATGTTTCCAGGCAGCCCAGGCTGGCCCCTTCCCTCCTTCCTTGTTTGATCCTTGAGAGGAGGAGCTGTGGACGGCAGGTCCACGTGCCAAGAAGGGCCCAGAGGTGCGTCCTCAATCCATGCGGTGGCTTGCAGGGTGTGGGTGGTTGGTGTCAGGGGTGGTGGCGAGGGCCCTTAGCAGGGGTAGCAGCCTCTTGCGCCGCCGAAGCAGCCCAGGCCTCCGAAGCCGTAGCCGTAGCCGAAGGCACCAGAGGAGACGGGCACTCCCTGGGAGCTGAGGGCACTGCCCACGGCAGCCGATGTGGTGGATCCGACGGTGGTGTTCTGGGGGAAGGAGCTGAGGATGGGTCCTGGCAGGGTGACCTGCACAGTGGAAGGCTGGATGATGACGTGGGAGGCCTCGCACTGCCTGACACAGGGCTCGTTGCAGCTGTTAGCCAGCGGGGCGGGTCCGCAGGGGCGGCAGAGGTCGTAGCAGGCCATGTGTGTGGTGTGGAGGGGCCCTGGAAGAGAGGGCATTGAGAAAGTGGAGGGCGTGGGGGTGCGAGGGGCAGTGTTGCAGGAGGGCGAGGGAGTGGGGAGTCCTGGTGTGGGGCTGTGGGGAGCGTGGCAGAGGGGAAGCGTGAGGGGTGCTGAGGCTGGGGACAAGGCGTGCTGGAAGAGAGGGGCCAGGCTGGGCAGGAGAAGGAGGGGAAGGGGGTTCAGGCTCACCTTGTTGATGGCAGAGGAGAAGGCGTCAGGAGAAGTGTGTGAGGGAGAGAGGCGCTGGGCCGGCTTTTATGCTGGTCCCCGAGGGGCGGGACAGCCTTTGCGCATGACGGCATTTTGCAGCAAGCAGTTGTTGCACGCCACAGCCTCGCGAGTAATGAGGTGGGGTGTGTTTTCCTTCCCGCAATTCTCCAATTTCATGTCCTCCTGGTGAGGACGTGTCCACTTGGCCCTGGCGGCAGCTTTTAAGGGAGAGTATTAGAGGCCAAGGGCTTGGTGTTGATGGTGCGTGTCAGGGCGGGCAGAAGACGTGGCCAAAGCATAGGAGAGGTGGGGTGTCACCAGTGAGGTCATCCCGTGGCACTCGTGTGGTGTGGTTTGCCGGTGCGTGGTGAAGAGGGGGCCCCATTTCCTCGCAGGCCTGGAAGGCTTGTGTGGTGTTTGGAGGTGTGCCGGGGGTGAGGCGCTGCCCCTTCCAATGCATTGGGTCCCTCCCTGCCTTGGTGCCAGCTGGCTAAGCCTGTCTTTAGGCCTGGCCTTGCAAAGTTGTCCGTGCTGGGTGGGTGTCCTGGTGCCCCTGTTGCTGGTAAGGTTGTAGGTGGGAGAAAGGCGGCTGCCTGTTTGGGCTTGTGCCCCGTTGGTGGCGTCCCTGGGGGTGGCAGTGCAAGCAGGCAGAGGAGGGCTGTTTGCGAGAGCAGGCCGTTGTCCTGGCAGCCCTGGTTCAGAGCTCGGGAGCCCTGTGATGTGGGGAGCCCTGCCACGCTCCCCAAAGGCTTGTGCTGGCCCCTCCGTAGCGCTCCCCTTAGCGGGGGCTGGCACATTGGCAGCCGGGGCTCTGGCGTGACACAGTGCTTGATGTGGATCACCTCGCAAGGGCAGGTGAGTTTCTGGAGAGCCCGTGAGTGTGGCGAGAGGCAGAGGGGGAGCGGGAGCGGCAGGCAGGGGAGGCTGGTGAGGCAGGGCCTTTGGGGTCTTGACTTGGGGTGAGTGCCGAGGGGTGAGGCCACATCTCTCCATGGTGTTTGAGGAGCAGAAAGAGGATTTGGTGATCGCCCAGGGGAGTTGGAGGCGAGCATGGTGCATGGGGCCGCAGAGTCGAGGCCCTGGTGGTGGTGGCTGCGTTCCGAAGGCTTGATGAGTGGCAAGGCCTGCCCCGATTGAGCCAAGGTGAGTGTTTTGCAGGCTGTTTGTCAGGCGAGCAGTGCTTGTTGCTGAGGAAGATGAAGGGAGGTAGGAAGGAGTGTGTGTGTCTGGATGGCAGGAAGTCTGTGGGGCCTTATGGGTCGTAGCCATGAACGCGTAGGGAGCTGGCTGATGCCCTTGTAAGGCCCCTCTGAATTATCTTGGAAAGGTCTTAGTGCCTGGGTGCGGTTCCTGATGGCTGGAAGAGAGCTCAGAGTTCTCCTATCTTGAAGCAGATCAGGAAGGAGGACCTGGGAAACTAGTGGCTGCCTACCCTGATCTCTTTTCCGGGAAAGGTGATGGAGGAAATGGTCCAGGAAAGCACTGCCAAGCCCAGGAAGGACAAGAATGTGATGGGGAGTGGTCGGCGTGAATTTACGAAGGGGAAATGGTGCTTGACCGACCTCCGTGTCTTCTACGTTGAAGTGACTAGCTTTGTGGATGAGGAGAGAGCCGTGGCTGGTGTTTACCTGGACTTTTTAGTAAAGCCTTTGACGCTTTCTCCCCTTGCGTGCTCCTAGAGAAGCCGAGAAAGGACGGGGTGTGTAAGTGGCCAGTGAGGTGGACTGCAAAGTGGTGGAAGGGCTGGGCCCAGAGGCTTGTGATGAGTGTCCCAAAGCCCAGGTGGAGGCAAGCCTTAAGTGGTGTAGCCTTAAGTGGACTCGGCTCCACGGGGCCAACAGTGTTGCACATCCTCGTCAGTGAGGTGGGCAGTGGGAGGGAGTGCCCCCTCAGCAAGTTGGCAGATGCTGCAAAGCCTGGAGGAGTGTCTGAGGCACCGGCTGGTTGTACCAGCATTCAGAGGGAGCTGGAGAGGCTGGCGAAGGGGGCAGAGAGGAGTCTCGTGAAGTTCAACAGGGGGAAATGCCAAGTCCTGCCTCTGGGCAGGACTAGCGCTGGTCCCCAGGATGCGCTGGGGGCCGAGAGGCTGGAAAGCAGCTTTGCTGAGCATGCCATTGCGGTGGGGGTGCGCTACAGGCCACCTGAGCAGGAAGACGGATCGGATGAGGCCCTCTCTAGAGAGATAGGAGCAGCCCCACGTTCCCAAGCCCTGGTCCTCATGGGGGACTTCAACCAGCCCGATATGTGTTGGAGGGACAACACGGCAGGGCGTAAGCAGTGCGGGAGGTTCCTGGAATGCGTGGCTGATAACTTCCTTCTCCAAGTGGTAGAGGAGCCAACGAGGAGAGGTGCTATGCTGGAGCCTGTTCTCACCAACAAGGAGGGGCTGGTGGGGAATGTGAAGGTCAAGGGCAGCCTTGGCTGCAGTGACCCTGAAACGGTGGAGTTCAAGATCCCCAGGGCAGCGAGGAGGGCGCACAGCAAGCTCACTACCCTGGACTTCAGGAGAGCAGACTTTGGCCTCTTCAGGGATGTGCTTGGTGGAGTGGCACGGGATAAAGTCCTGGAGGGAAGAGGGGCCCAAGAAAGCCGGTTAATATTCAGGGATCACCTCCTCCAAGCTGAGGAGCGATGCATCTCAACAAAGAGGAAGTCAGGCAAAAACGCCGGGAGGCCTGCATGGATGAAGAAGGAGCTCCCGCACACACTCAAACAGAAAAAGGAAGCCTACAGAGGGTGGGAGCAAGGACAGGTAGCCTGGGAGGAATACAGAGGAATTGTCCGGCGGCCAGGGATCAGGTTAGGAAAGATAAAGCCCTGATGGAATTACATCTGGCCAGGGACGTCAAGGGCAACAAGAAAAGCTTCTATAGGTTCGTTGGGGATAAAAGGAAGACGAGGGAAAATGTGGGCCCACACCGGAACGAATCGGGAGACGTGGTTACCCGGGATATGGAGAAGACTGAGGTACTCAATGACTTTTTTGTCTCGGTCTTCACCAGCAAGTGCTCGAGCCTCACCGCCTAAGCCGCAGAAGGCAAAGGCAGGGACTGGGAGAATGAAGAGCCACCCACTGTAGGAGAAGGTCAGGTTTGAGATCACCTAAGGAGCCTGAAGGTGCACGAGTCCATGAGACCCGATGAGATCCATCTGCGGGTCCTGAGGGAAGTGGCGGCTGAAGCTGATAAGCCACTCTCCATGGTATTTGAGAAGTCGTGGCAGTCCGGTGAAGTTCCCGCTGAGTGGAAAAGGGGAAATAGAAGCCCCATTTTTGAAAAGGGAAAAAAAGGAAGAGCCGGGGAACTACAGGCCAGTCAGTCCACCCCTGTGTGTGGGAAGATCATGGAACAGCTCCTCCTGGAAGCTCTGCTAAGGCGCATGGAGGACAGGGAGGTGATTGGAGACAGCCAGCAAGGCAAGTCCTTCAGCAAGGACTTCACCAAGGGCAAGTCCTGCCTGACCAACCTCGCGGCCTTCTCTGATGGAGTGACTACATCAGTGGACGTGGGATCCATATCGGGACCAGTACTGTTTAATATCTTCATCAATGACATAGGCAGTGGGATCGAGTGCACCCTCAGCAAGTTTGCAGACACCACCAAGCTGAGTGGTGCAGTTGACACGCCTGAGGGACGGGATGCCCTCCAGAGGGACCTGGACAAGCTTGAGAAGTGGGCCCGTGTGAACCTCATGAGGTTCAACCAGGCCAAGGGCAATGTCCTGCACCTGGGTCGGGGCAACCCCCAGTCTCAATAGAGGCTGGGGGTTGAAGGGATGGGGAGCAGCCCTGCTGCTCAAGGCCTTGGGGGTACTGGTGGATGAAAAGCTGGACATGGGCCGGCAATGTGCGCTCGCAGTCCAGGAGGCCAACCGTATCCTGGGCAGCGTGGGCAGCAGGTCGAGGGAGGTGATTCTGCCCCTCTGCTCTGCTCTGGTGAGACCCCCCTGGAGCACTGCGTCCAGCTCTGGAACACTCAGCACCAGACAGACATGGACCTGTTGGAGCAGGTCCAGAGGAGGCCATGAAAATGATGAGGGGGGTGGAACGCCTCTCTCAGGAAGAAAGGCTGAGAGAGTTGGGGTTGTTCAGCCTGGAGAAGAGAAGGCTTCGGGGAGACCTTATTGCGGCCTTTCAGTACTTAAAGGGGTTTATAAGAAGGGTGGGGACAGACTTTTTAGCAGGGCCTGTTGCGACAGGACAAGGGGAAATGGTTTTAAACTGAAAGAGGGGAGATTTAGACTAGATACGAGGAAGAAATTTTTTCCAGTGAGGGTGGTAAAACCCTGGCACAGGTTGCCCAGAGAGGTGGTGGATGCCCCATCCCTGGGAACATTCAAGGTCAGGTTGGATGGGGCTCTGAGCAACCTGATCTAGTGAAAGATGTCCTTGTCCACGTCAGGGGGGTTGGAGTAGATGACCTTTAGAGGCCCCTTCCACCCCAAACCATTCTATGATTCTCTGACTCTGTGGTGCTGGCGGAGGACAAGCTGACTATGAGGCAGCAATGCACCCTTGAGGCAAACGAGGCCAAGAGTCTGCAGGGCGGCACTGGGAAGAGCGTTTCCAGCAGGTCGGGGGAGGTGATGTTGCTCTCTCTTCAGCACTGGTGAGGCCCCATGTGGAGACCTGTGTCCGGTTGAGGGCTCCCCAGCGGAAGAAGGACGTGGACTTAGTGGAGCGAGTGGAGTGCAGCTTGGAGTCCCAGCAAGACACTGCCGGGACTGGAGCATCCTTCCAGTGAGGAGAAGGTGAGAGAGTTGGGAGTTTTTTCAGCCAGGAGGACATCTCCGTGCAGGGGAGATGTCATCCGTGCGTCTAAATGCTGGATGGGAGGGAATGAGGCCAGGGGAGTGAGACGCTTCTCATGGGTGCCCACGGCCAGGGCAAGAGCGAGTGGAGAAAGCTGAAAAGAGGTGCCATTCCCTTGGAAGAGAAGGCAAGCCTTTTTCCGTGTGAGGGTGGTCAAGCAGTGGAAGCGGTTGCACAGAGAGGTGTTGGAGTCTCCATCCTCGGAGATACTGAAACCCTGACTGGAGGTGGTCCTGGAGAGCCTGCTCGAGCTGGCCCTGCTTGGGTTGAAGTAGATGATCTGCAGAGGATCCTTGCGCACTCAATGATTCCGTTTGCTGTGATTCTGCCTGCTGTGATGGCCAGAGAGTCGTGCTGGGGAAGAGGGTTGGTCAAGCACGTGCTGCCATGGGGAGCTTGCGACAGAGGCCTGAGTAGAAGTGCATTAGCACGTGCAAGCCTTTGTTGGGTCAAGTGAAGGGCTTGTGTCAGGGGCTGGAAGCCCCCCTGTGCTGCTCTGTGTTTGTGGTGGTGGTGGTGTTGCTGGGGACGTACTTCCTATTTGTGGTGGTGGTGGTGTTGCTGGGGACGTACTTCCTAAGAGAGGTCTTGTAGCCCTTCTGCACCCACCCCGATGGCCTGTAGAGCCCTGGCTTTGTGCTGGGTGAGTTTGGAAGAGCCTTAGAAGAACAAAAGGAAGAGGAGGCGTGTCAGGCTGCGATGCAGGAGAACTTTATTGAGGGGAAGAAAACAGTGAAAAGGCAGGAGCGCCAATTGGAAGGGAGCCGGTGTGAGGTGCAAGTAGGGCGACCATGAGCCGAGGTCCCTTGTGTGCAGTCGATTTATCCAGAGCACCGAGGTCTTCCTGCCCCGCGGTGGGAGCGGCACACCAGAAGGCCCTGGTGGTCTTCAGCTTGTGAGAAGGAATTTGCAGCGGAGGGTAATGAACATAGCAGAAGGGACGATGCAGAGAAGGAAGTGGGAGGAGAGGAGGAGGTCCATGGGCCATGTTTCCAGGCAGCCCAGGCTGGCCCCTTCCCTGCTTGCTTGCTTGGTGCCTTGAGAGGAGGAGCTGTGGACGGCAGGTCCACGTGCCAAGAAGGGCCCAGAGGTGCGTCCTCAATCCATGCGGTGGCTTGCAGGGTGTGGGTGGTTGGTGTCAGGGGTGGTGGCGAGGGCCCTTAGCAGGGGTAGCAACCTCTTGCGCCGAAGCAGCCCAGGCCTCCGAAGCCGTAGCCGTAGCCGAAGCCACCAGAGGAGACGGGCACTCCCTGGGAGCTGAGGGCACTGCCCACGGCAGCCGATGTGGTGGATCCGACGGTGGTGTTCTGGGGGAAGGAGCTGAGGATGGGTCCTGGCAGGGTGACCTGCACAGTGGAAGGCTGGATGATGACGTGGGAGGCCTCGCACTGCCTGACACAGGGCTCGTTGCAGCTGTTAGCCAGCGGGGCGGGTCCGCAGGGGCGGCAGAGGTCGTAGCAGGCCATGTGTGTGGTGTGGACGGGCCCTGGAAGAGAGGGCGTTGAGAAAGCGGAGGGCGTGGGGGTGCGAGGGGCGGTGTTGCAGGAGGGCGAGGGAGTGAGGAGGTCTGGTGTGGGGCTGTGGGGAGCGTGGCAGAGGGGAGGCGTGAGGGGTGCTGAGGCTGGGGACAAGGCGTGCTGGAAGAGAGGGGCCAGGCTGGGCAGGAGAAGGAGGGGAAGGGGGTTCAGGCTCACCTTGTTGACGGTGGAGGAGAAGGCGTCAGGAGAAGTGTGTGAAGGAGAGAGGCGCTGGGCCGGCTTTTATGCTGGTCCCCGAGGGGCGGGACAGCCTTTGCGCATGACGGCATTTTGCAGCAAGCAGTTGTTGCACGCCACAGCCTCGCGAGTAATGAGGTGGGGTGTGTTTTCCTTCCCGCAATTCTCCAATTTCATGTCCTCCTGGTGAGGACGTGTCCACTTGGCCCTGGCGGCAGCTTTTAAGTGAGAGTATTAGAGGCCAAGGGCTTGGTGTTGATGGTGCGTGTCAGGGCGGGCAGAAGACGTGGCCAAAGCATAGGAGAGGTGGGGTGTCACCAGTGAGGTCATCCCGTGGCACTCGTGTGGTGTGGTTTGCCGGTGCGTGGTGAAAAGGGGGCCCCATTTCCTCGCAGGCCTGGAAGGCTTGTGTGGTGTTTGGAGGTGTGCCGGGGGTGAGGCGCTGCCCCTTCCAATGCATTGGGTCCCTCCCTGCCTTGGTGCCAGCTGGCTAAGCCTGTCTTTAGGCCTGGCCTTGCAGAGTTGTCTGTGCTGGGTGGGTGTCCTGGTGCCCCTCTTGCTGGTAAGGTTGTAGGTGGGAGAAAGGCGGCTGCCTGTTTGGGCTTGTGCCCCGTTGGTGGCGTCCCTGGGGCTGGCAGTGCAAGCAGGCAGAGGAGGGCTGTTTGCGAGAGCAGGCCGTTGTCCTGGCAGCCCTGGTTCAGAGCTCGGGAGCCCTGTCATGTGGGGAGCCCTGCCACGCTCGCCAAAGGCTTGTGCTGGCCCCTCCGTAGCGCTCCCCTTAGCGGGGGCTGGCACATTGGCAGCCGGGGCTCTGGCGTGACACAGTGCTTGATGTGGATCACCTCGCAACGGCAGGTGAGTTTCTGGAGAGCCCGTGAGTGTGGCGAGAGGCAGAGGGGGAGCGGGAGCGGCAGGCAGGGGAGGCTGGTGAGGCAGGGCCTTTGGGGTCTTGACTTGGGGTGAGTGCCGAGGGGTGAGGCCACATCTCTCCATGGTGTTTGAGGAGCAGAAAGAGGATTTGGTGATCGCCCAGGGGAGTTGGAGGCGAGCATGGTGCATGGGGCCGCAGAGTCGAGGCCCTGGTGGTGGTGGCTGCGTTCCGAAGGCTTGATGAGTGGCAAGGCCTGCCCCGATTGAGCCAAGGTGAGTGTTTTGCAGGCTGTTTGTCAGGCGAGCAGTGCTTGTTGCTGAGGAAGATGAAGGGAGGTAGGAAGGAGTGTGTGTGTCTGGATGGCAGGAAGTCTGTGGGGCCTTATGGGTCGTAGCCATGAACGCGTAGGGAGCTGGCTGATGCCCTTGTAAGGCCCCTCTGAATTATCTTGGAAAGGTCTTAGTGCCTGGGTGCGGTTCCTGATGGCTGGAAGAGAGCTCAGAGTTCTCCTATCTTGAAGCAGATCAGGAAGGAGGACCTGGGAAACTAGTGGCTGCCTACCCTGATCTCTTTTCCGGGAAAGGTGATGGAGGAAATGGTCCAGGAAAGCACTGCCAAGCCCAGGAAGGACAAGAATGTGATGGGGAGTGGTCGGCGTGAATTTACGAAGGGGAAATGGTGCTTGACCGACCTCCGTGTCTTCTACGTTGAAGTGACTAGCTTTGTGGATGAGGAGAGAGCCGTGGCTGGTGTTTACCTGGACTTTTTAGTAAAGCCTTTGACGCTTTCTCCCCTTGCGTGCTCCTAGAGAAGCCGAGAAAGGACGGGGTGTGTAAGTGGCCAGTGAGGTGGACTGCAAAGTGGTGGAAGGGCTGGGCCCAGAGGCTTGTGATGAGTGTCCCAAAGCCCAGGTGGAGGCAAGCCTTAAGTGGTGTAGCCTTAAGTGGACTCGGCTCCACGGGGCCAACAGTGTTGCACATGCTCGTCAGTGAGGTGGGCAGTGGGAGGGAGTGCCCCCTCAGCAAGTTGGCAGATGCTGCAAAGCCTGGAGGAGTGTCTGAGGCACCGGCTGGTTGTGCCAGCATTCAGAGGGAGCTGGAGAGGCTGGCGAAGGGGGCAGAGAGGAGTCTCGTGAAGTTCAACAGGGGGAAATGCCAAGTCCTGCCTCTGGGCAGGAATAGCGCTGGTCCCCAGGACGCGCTGGGGGCCGACAGGCTGGAAAGCAGCTTTGCTGAGCATGCCATTGCGGTGGGGGTGCGCTACAGGCCACCTGAGCAGGAAGACGGAGCGGATGAGGCCCTCTCTAGAGAGATAGGAGCAGCCCCACGTTCCCAAGCCCTGGTCCTCATGGGGGACTTCAACCAGCCCGATATGTGTTGGAGGGACAACACGGCAGGGCGTAAGCAGTGCGGGAGGTTCCTGGAATGCGTGGCTGATAACTTCCTTCTCCAAGTGGTAGAGGAGCCAACGAGGAGAGGTGCTATGCTGGAGCCTGTTCTCACCAACAAGGAGGGGCTGGTGGGGAATGTGAAGGTCAAGGGCAGCCTTGGCTGCAGTGACCCTGAAACGGTGGAGTTCAAGATCCCCAGGGCAGCGAGGAGGGCGCACAGCAAGCTCACTACCCTGGACTTCAGGAGAGCAGACTTTGGCCTCTTCAGGGATGTGCTTGGTGGAGTGGCACGGGATAAAGTCCTGGAGGGAAGAGGGGCCCAAGAAAGCCGGTTAATATTCAGGGATCACCTCCTCCAAGCTGAGGAGCGATGCATCTCAACAAAGAGGAAGTCAGGCAAAAATGCCGGGAGGCCTGCATGGATGAAGAAGGAGCTCCCGCACACACTCAAACAGAAAAAGGAAGCCTACAGAGGGTGGGAGCAAGGACAGGTAGCCTGGGAGGAATACAGAGGAATTGTCCGGCGGCCAGGGATCAGGTTAGGAAAGATAAAGCCCTGATGGAATTACATCTGGCCAGGGACGTCAAGGGCAACAAGAAAAGCTTCTATAGGTTCGTTGGGGATAAAAGGAAGACGAGGGAAAATGTGGTCCCACTCCGGAACGAATCGGGAGACGTGGTTACCCGGGATATGGAGAAGACTGAGGTACTCAATGACTTTTTTGTCTCGGTCTTCACCAGCAAGTGCTCGAGCCTCACCGCCTAAGCCGCAGAAGGCAAAGGCAGGGACTGGGAGAATGAAGAGCCACCCACTGTAGGAGAAGGTCAGGTTTGAGATCACCTAAGGAGCCTGAAGGTGCACGAGTCCATGAGACCCGATGAGATCCATCTGCGGGTCCTGAGGGAAGTGGCGGATGAAGCTGATAAGCCACTCTCCATGGTATTTGAGAAGTCGTGGCAGTCCGGTGAAGTTCCCGCTGAGTGGAAAAGGGGAAATAGAAGCCCCATTTTTGAAAAGGGAAAAAAAGGAAGAGCCGGGGAACTACAGGCCAGTCAGTCCACCCCTGTGTGTGGGAAGATCATGGAACAGCTCCTCCTGGAAGCTCTGCTAAGGCGCATGGAGGACAGGGAGGTGATTGGAGACAGCCAGCAAGGCAAGTCCTTCAGCAAGGACTTCACCAAGGGCAAGTCCTGCCTGACCAACCTCGCGGCCTTCTCTGATGGAGTGACTACATCAGTGGACGTGGGATCCATATCGGGACCAGTACTGTTTAATATCTTCATCAATGACATAGGCAGTGGGATCGAGTGCACCCTCAGCAAGTTTGCAGACACCACCAAGCTGAGTGGTGCAGTTGACACGCCTGAGGGACGGGATGCCCTCCAGAGGGACCTGGACAAGGTTGAGAAGTGGGCCCGTGTGAACCTCATGAGGTTCAACCAGGCCAAGGGCAATGTCCTGCACCTGGGTCGGGGCAACCCCCAGTCTCAATAGAGGCTGGGGGTTGAAGGGATGGGGAGCAGCCCTGCTGCTCAAGGCCTTGGGGGTACTGGTGGATGAAAAGCTGGACATGGGCCGGCAATGTGCGCTCGCAGTCCAGGAGGCCAACCGTATCCTGGGCAGCGTGGGCAGCAGGTCGAGGGAGGGGATTCTGCCCCTCTGCTCTGCTCTGCTCTGGTGAGACCCCCCTGGAGCACTGCGTCCAGCTCTGGAACACTCAGCACCAGACAGACATGGACCTGTTGGAGCAGGTCCAGAGGAGGCCATGAAAATGATGAGGGGGGTGGAACGCCTCTCTCAGGAAGAAAGGCTGAGAGAGTTGGGGCTGTTCAGCCTGGAGAAGAGAAGGCTTCGGGGAGACCTTATTGCGGCCTTTCAGTACTTAAAGGGGTTTATAAGAAGGGTGGGGACAGACTTTTTAGCAGGGCCTGTTGCGACAGGACAAGGGGAAATGGTTTTAAACTGAAAGAGGGGAGATTTAGACTAGATACGAGGAAGAAATTTTTTCCAGTGAGGGTGGTAAAACCCTGGCACAGGTTGCCCAGAGAGGTGGTGGATGCCCCATCCCTGGGAACATTCAAGGTCAGGTTGGACGGGGCTCTGAGCAACCTGATCTAGTGAAAGATGTCCTTGTCCACGTCAGGGGGGTTGGAGTAGATGACCTTTAGAGGCCCCTTCCACCCCAAACCATTCTATGATTCTCTGACTCTGTGGTGCTGGCGGAGGACAAGCTGACTATGAGGCAGCAATGCACCCTTGAGGCAAACGAGGCCAAGAGTCTGCAGGGCGGCACTGGGAAGAGCGTTTCCAGCAGGTCGGGGGAGGTGATGTTGCTCTCTCTTCAGCACTGGTGAGGCCCCATGTGGAGACCTGTGTCCGGTTGAGGGCTCCCCAGCGGAAGAAGGACGTGGACTTAGTGGAGCGAGTGGAGTGCAGCTTGGAGTCCCAGCAAGACACTGCCGGGACTGGAGCATCCTTCCAGTGAGGAGAAGGTGAGAGAGCTGGGAGTTTTTTCAGCCAGGAGGACATCTCCGTGCAGGGGAGATGTCATCAGTGCGTCTAAATGCTGGATGGGAGGGAATGAGGCCAGGGGAGTGAGACGCTTCTCATGGGTGCCCACGGCCAGGGCAAGAGCGAGTGGAGAAAGCTGAAAAGAGGTGCCATTCCCTTGGAAGAGAAGGCAAGCCTTTTTCCGTGTGAGGGTGGTCAAGCAGTGGAAGCGGTTGCACAGAGAGGTGTTGGAGTCTCCATCCTCGGAGATACTGAAACCCTGACTGGAGGTGGTCCTGGAGAGCCTGCTCGAGCTGGCCCTGCTTGGGTTGAAGTAGATGATCTGCAGAGGATCCTTGCGCACTCAATGATTCCGTTTGCTGTGATTCTGCCTGCTGTGATGGCCAGAGAGTCGTGCTGGGGAAGAGGGTTGGTCAAGCACGTGCTGCCATGGGGAGCTTGCGACAGAGGCCTGAGTAGAAGTGCATTAGCATGTGCAAGCCTTTGTTGGGTCAAGTGAAGGGCTTGTGTCAGGGGCTGGAAGCCCCCCTGTGCTGCTCTGTGTTTGTGGTGGTGGTGGTGTTGCTGGGGACGTACTTCCTATTTGTGGTGGTGGTGGTGTTGCTGGGGACGTACTTCCTAAGAGAGGTCTTGTAGCCCTTCTGCACCCACCCCGATGGCCTGTAGAGCCCTGGCTTTGTGCTGGGTGAGTTTGGAAGAGCCTTGGAAGAACAAAAGGAAGAGGAGGCGTGTCAGGCTGGGATGCAGGAGAACTTTATTGAGGGGAAGAAAACAGTGAAAAGGCAGGAGCGCCAATTGGAAGGGAGCCGGTGTGAGGTGCAAGTAGGGCGACCATGAGCCGAGGTCCCTTGTGTGCAGTCGATTTATCCAGAGCACCGAGGTCTTCCTGCCCCGCGGTGGGAGCGGCACACCAGAAGGCCCTGGTGGTCTTCAGCTTGTGAGAAGGAATTTGCAGCGGAGGGTAATGAACATAGCAGAAGGGACGATGCAGAGAAGGAAGTGGGAGGAGAGGAGGAGGTCCATGGGCCATGTTTCCAGGCAGCCCAGGCTGGCCCCTTCCCTGCTTGCTTGCTTGGTGCCTTGAGAGGAGGAGCTGTGGACGGCAGGTCCACGTGCCAAGAAGGGCCCAGAGGTGCGTCCTCAATCCATGCGGTGGCTTGCAGGGTGTGGGTGGTTGGTGTCAGGGGTGGTGGCGAGGGCCCTTAGCAGGGGTAGCAACCTCTTGCGCCGAAGCAGCCCAGGCCTCCGAAGCCGTAGCCGTAGCCGAAGCCACCAGAGGAGACGGGCACTCCCTGGGAGCTGAGGGCACTGCCCACGGCAGCCGATGTGGTGGATCCGACGGTGGTGTTCTGGGGGAAGGAGCTGAGGATGGGTCCTGGCAGGGTGACCTGCACAGTGGAAGGCTGGATGATGACGTGGGAGGCCTCGCACTGCCTGACACAGGGCTCGTTGCAGCTGTTAGCCAGCGGGGTGGGTCCGCAGGGGCGGCAGAGGTCGTAGCAGGCCATGTGTGTGGTGTGGAGGGGCCCTGGAAGAGAGGGCGTTGAGAAAGCGGAGGGCGTGGGGGTGCGAGGGGCGGTGTTGCAGGAGGGCGAGGGAGTGAGGAGGTCTGGTGTGGGGCTGTGGGGAGCGTGGCAGAGGGGAGGCGTGAGGGGTGCTGAGGCTGGGGACAAGGCGTGCTGGAAGAGAGGGGCCAGGCTGGGCAGGAGAAGGAGGGGAAGGGGGTTCAGGCTCACCTTGTTGACGGTGGAGGAGAAGGCGTCAGGAGAAGTGTGTGAAGGAGAGAGGCGCTGGGCCGGCTTTTATGCTGGTCCCCGAGGGGCGGGACAGCCTTTGCGCATGACGGCATTTTGCAGCAAGCAGTTGTTGCACGCCACAGCCTCGCGAGTAATGAGGTGGGGTGTGTTTTCCTTCCCGCAATTCTCCAATTTCATGTCCTCCTGGTGAGGACGTGTCCACTTGGCCCTGGCGGCAGCTTTTAAGTGAGAGTATTAGAGGCCAAGGGCTTGGTGTTGATGGTGCGTGTCAGGGCGGGCAGAAGACGTGGCCAAAGCATAGGAGAGGTGGGGTGTCACCAGTGAGGTCATCCCGTGGCACTCGTGTGGTGTGGTTTGCCGGTGCGTGGTGAAAAGGGGGCCCCATTTCCTCGCAGGCCTGGAAGGCTTGTGTGGTGTTTGGAGGTGTGCCGGGGGTGAGGCGCTGCCCCTTCCAATGCATTGGGTCCCTCCCTGCCTTGGTGCCAGCTGGCTAAGCCTGTCTTTAGGCCTGGCCTTGCAGAGTTGTCTGTGCTGGGTGGGTGTCCTGGTGCCCCTCTTGCTGGTAAGGTTGTAGGTGGGAGAAAGGCGGCTGCCTGTTTGGGCTTGTGCCCCGTTGGTGGCGTCCCTGGGGGTGGCAGTGCAAGCAGGCAGAGGAGGGCTGTTTGCGAGAGCAGGCCGTTGTCCTGGCAGCCCTGGTTCAGAGCTCGGGAGCCCTGTGATGTGGGGAGCCCTGCCACGCTCGCCAAAGGCTTGTGCTGGCCCCTCCGTAGCGCTCCCCTTAGCGGGGGCTGGCACATTGGCAGCCGGGGCTCTGGCGTGACACAGTGCTTGATGTGGATCACCTCGCAACGGCAGGTGAGTTTCTGGAGAGCCCGTGAGTGTGGCGAGAGGCAGAGGGGGAGCGGGAGCGGCAGGCAGGGGAGGCTGGTGAGGCAGGGCCTTTGGGGTCTTGACTTGGGGTGAGTGCCGAGGGGTGAGGCCACATCTCTCCATGGTGTTTGAGGAGCAGAAAGAGGATTTGGTGATCGCCCAGGGGAGTTGGAGGCGAGCATGGTGCATGGGGCCGCAGAGTCGAGGCCCTGGTGGTGGTGGCTGCGTTCCGAAGGCTTGATGAGTGGCAAGGCCTGCCCCGATTGAGCCAAGGTGAGTGTTTTGCAGGCTGTTTGTCAGGCGAGCAGTGCTTGTTGCTGAGGAAGATGAAGGGAGGTAGGAAGGAGTGTGTGTGTCTGGATGGCAGGAAGTCTGTGGGGCCTTATGGGTCGTAGCCATGAACGCGTAGGGAGCTGGCTGATGCCCTTGTAAGGCCCCTCTGAATTATCTTGGAAAGGTCTTAGTGCCTGGGTGCGGTTCCTGATGGCTGGAAGAGAGCTCAGAGTTCTCCTATCTTGAAGCAGATCAGGAAGGAGGACCTGGGAAACTAGTGGCTGCCTACCCTGATCTCTTTTCCGGGAAAGGTGATGGAGGAAATGGTCCAGGAAAGCACTGCCAAGCCCAGGAAGGACAAGAATGTGATGGGGAGTGGTCGGCGTGAATTTACGAAGGGGAAATGGTGCTTGACCGACCTCCGTGTCTTCTACGTTGAAGTGACTAGCTTTGTGGATGAGGAGAGAGCCGTGGCTGGTGTTTACCTGGACTTTTTAGTAAAGCCTTTGACGCTTTCTCCCCTTGCGTGCTCCTAGAGAAGCCGAGAAAGGACGGGGTGTGTAAGTGGCCAGTGAGGTGGACTGCAAAGTGGTGGAAGGGCTGGGCCCAGAGGCTTGTGATGAGTGTCCCAAAGCCCAGGTGGAGGCAAGCCTTAAGTGGTGTAGCCTTAAGTGGACTCGGCTCCACGGGGCCAACAGTGTTGCACATGCTCGTCAGTGAGGTGGGCAGTGGGAGGGAGTGCCCCCTCAGCAAGTTGGCAGATGCTGCAAAGCCTGGAGGAGTGTCTGAGGCACCGGCTGGTTGTGCCAGCATTCAGAGGGAGCTGGAGAGGCTGGCGAAGGGGGCAGAGAGGAGTCTCGTGAAGTTCAACAGGGGGAAATGCCAAGTCCTGCCTCTGGGCAGGAATAGCGCTGGTCCCCAGGACGCGCTGGGGGCCGACAGGCTGGAAAGCAGCTTTGCTGAGCATGCCATTGCGGTGGGGGTGCGCTACAGGCCACCTGAGCAGGAAGACGGAGCGGATGAGGCCCTCTCTAGAGAGATAGGAGCAGCCCCACGTTCCCAAGCCCTGGTCCTCATGGGGGACTTCAACCAGCCCGATATGTGTTGGAGGGACAACACGGCAGGGCGTAAGCAGTGCGGGAGGTTCCTGGAATGCGTGGCTGATAACTTCCTTCTCCAAGTGGTAGAGGAGCCAACGAGGAGAGGTGCTATGCTGGAGCCTGTTCTCACCAACAAGGAGGGGCTGGTGGGGAATGTGAAGGTCAAGGGCAGCCTTGGCTGCAGTGACCCTGAAACGGTGGAGTTCAAGATCCCCAGGGCAGCGAGGAGGGCGCACAGCAAGCTCACTACCCTGGACTTCAGGAGAGCAGACTTTGGCCTCTTCAGGGATGTGCTTGGTGGAGTGGCACGGGATAAAGTCCTGGAGGGAAGAGGGGCCCAAGAAAGCCGGTTAATATTCAGGGATCACCTCCTCCAAGCTGAGGAGCGATGCATCTCAACAAAGAGGAAGTCAGGCAAAAATGCCGGGAGGCCTGCATGGATGAAGAAGGAGCTCCCGCACACACTCAAACAGAAAAAGGAAGCCTACAGAGGGTGGGAGCAAGGACAGGTAGCCTGGGAGGAATACAGAGGAATTGTCCGGCGGCCAGGGATCAGGTTAGGAAAGATAAAGCCCTGATGGAATTACATCTGGCCAGGGACGTCAAGGGCAACAAGAAAAGCTTCTATAGGTTCGTTGGGGATAAAAGGAAGACGAGGGAAAATGTGGTCCCACTCCGGAACGAATCGGGAGACGTGGTTACCCGGGATATGGAGAAGACTGAGGTACTCAATGACTTTTTTGTCTCGGTCTTCACCAGCAAGTGCTCGAGCCTCACCGCCTAAGCCGCAGAAGGCAAAGGCAGGGACTGGGAGAATGAAGAGCCACCCACTGTAGGAGAAGGTCAGGTTTGAGATCACCTAAGGAGCCTGAAGGTGCACGAGTCCATGAGACCCGATGAGATCCATCTGCGGGTCCTGAGGGAAGTGGCGGATGAAGCTGATAAGCCACTCTCCATGGTATTTGAGAAGTCGTGGCAGTCCGGTGAAGTTCCCGCTGAGTGGAAAAGGGGAAATAGAAGCCCCATTTTTGAAAAGGGAAAAAAAGGAAGAGCCGGGGAACTACAGGCCAGTCAGTCCACCCCTGTGTGTGGGAAGATCATGGAACAGCTCCTCCTGGAAGCTCTGCTAAGGCGCATGGAGGACAGGGAGGTGATTGGAGACAGCCAGCAAGGCAAGTCCTTCAGCAAGGACTTCACCAAGGGCAAGTCCTGCCTGACCAACCTCGCGGCCTTCTCTGATGGAGTGACTACATCAGTGGACGTGGGATCCATATCGGGACCAGTACTGTTTAATATCTTCATCAATGACATAGGCAGTGGGATCGAGTGCACCCTCAGCAAGTTTGCAGACACCACCAAGCTGAGTGGTGCAGTTGACACGCCTGAGGGACGGGATGCCCTCCAGAGGGACCTGGACAAGGTTGAGAAGTGGGCCCGTGTGAACCTCATGAGGTTCAACCAGGCCAAGGGCAATGTCCTGCACCTGGGTCGGGGCAACCCCCAGTCTCAATAGAGGCTGGGGGTTGAAGGGATGGGGAGCAGCCCTGCTGCTCAAGGCCTTGGGGGTACTGGTGGATGAAAAGCTGGACATGGGCCGGCAATGTGCGCTCGCAGTCCAGGAGGCCAACCGTATCCTGGGCAGCGTGGGCAGCAGGTCGAGGGAGGGGATTCTGCCCCTCTGCTCTGCTCTGCTCTGGTGAGACCCCCCTGGAGCACTGCGTCCAGCTCTGGAACACTCAGCACCAGACAGACATGGACCTGTTGGAGCAGGTCCAGAGGAGGCCATGAAAATGATGAGGGGGGTGGAACGCCTCTCTCAGGAAGAAAGGCTGAGAGAGTTGGGGCTGTTCAGCCTGGAGAAGAGAAGGCTTCGGGGAGACCTTATTGCGGCCTTTCAGTACTTAAAGGGGTTTATAAGAAGGGTGGGGACAGACTTTTTAGCAGGGCCTGTTGCGACAGGACAAGGGGAAATGGTTTTAAACTGAAAGAGGGGAGATTTAGACTAGATACGAGGAAGAAATTTTTTCCAGTGAGGGTGGTAAAACCCTGGCACAGGTTGCCCAGAGAGGTGGTGGATGCCCCATCCCTGGGAACATTCAAGGTCAGGTTGGACGGGGCTCTGAGCAACCTGATCTAGTGAAAGATGTCCTTGTCCACGTCAGGGGGGTTGGAGTAGATGACCTTTAGAGGCCCCTTCCACCCCAAACCATTCTATGATTCTCTGACTCTGTGGTGCTGGCGGAGGACAAGCTGACTATGAGGCAGCAATGCACCCTTGAGGCAAACGAGGCCAAGAGTCTGCAGGGCGGCACTGGGAAGAGCGTTTCCAGCAGGTCGGGGGAGGTGATGTTGCTCTCTCTTCAGCACTGGTGAGGCCCCATGTGGAGACCTGTGTCCGGTTGAGGGCTCCCCAGCGGAAGAAGGACGTGGACTTAGTGGAGCGAGTGGAGTGCAGCTTGGAGTCCCAGCAAGACACTGCCGGGACTGGAGCATCCTTCCAGTGAGGAGAAGGTGAGAGAGCTGGGAGTTTTTTCAGCCAGGAGGACATCTCCGTGCAGGGGAGATGTCATCAGTGCGTCTAAATGCTGGATGGGAGGGAATGAGGCCAGGGGAGTGAGACGCTTCTCATGGGTGCCCACGGCCAGGGCAAGAGCGAGTGGAGAAAGCTGAAAAGAGGTGCCATTCCCTTGGAAGAGAAGGCAAGCCTTTTTCCGTGTGAGGGTGGTCAAGCAGTGGAAGCGGTTGCACAGAGAGGTGTTGGAGTCTCCATCCTCGGAGATACTGAAACCCTGACTGGAGGTGGTCCTGGAGAGCCTGCTCGAGCTGGCCCTGCTTGGGTTGAAGTAGATGATCTGCAGAGGATCCTTGCGCACTCAATGATTCCGTTTGCTGTGATTCTGCCTGCTGTGATGGCCAGAGAGTCGTGCTGGGGAAGAGGGTTGGTCAAGCACGTGCTGCCATGGGGAGCTTGCGACAGAGGCCTGAGTAGAAGTGCATTAGCATGTGCAAGCCTTTGTTGGGTCAAGTGAAGGGCTTGTGTCAGGGGCTGGAAGCCCCCCTGTGCTGCTCTGTGTTTGTGGTGGTGGTGGTGTTGCTGGGGACGTACTTCCTATTTGTGGTGGTGGTGGTGTTGCTGGGGACGTACTTCCTAAGAGAGGTCTTGTAGCCCTTCTGCACCCACCCCGATGGCCTGTAGAGCCCTGGCTTTGTGCTGGGTGAGTTTGGAAGAGCCTTGGAAGAACAAAAGGAAGAGGAGGCGTGTCAGGCTGGGATGCAGGAGAACTTTATTGAGGGGAAGAAAACAGTGAAAAGGCAGGAGCGCCAATTGGAAGGGAGCCGGTGTGAGGTGCAAGTAGGGCGACCATGAGCCGAGGTCCCTTGTGTGCAGTCGATTTATCCAGAGCACCGAGGTCTTCCTGCCCCGCGGTGGGAGCGGCACACCAGAAGGCCCTGGTGGTCTTCAGCTTGTGAGAAGGAATTTGCAGCGGAGGGTAATGAACATAGCAGAAGGGACGATGCAGAGAAGGAAGTGGGAGGAGAGGAGGAGGTCCATGGGCCATGTTTCCAGGCAGCCCAGGCTGGCCCCTTCCCTCCTTCCTTGCTTGGTGCCTTGAGAGGAGGAGCTGTGGACGGCAGGTCCACGTGCCAAGAAGGGCCCAGAGGTGCGTCCTCAATCCATGCGGTGGCTTGCAGGGTGTGGGTGGTTGGTGTCAGGGGTGGTGGCGAGGGCCCTTAGCAGGGGTAGCAACCTCTTGCGCCGAAGCAGCCCAGGCCTCCGAAGCCGTAGCCGTAGCCGAAGCCACCAGAGGAGACGGGCACTCCCTGGGAGCTGAGGGCACTGCCCACGGCAGCCGATGTGGTGGATCCGACGGTGGTGTTCTGGGGGAAGGAGCTGAGGATGGGTCCTGGCAGGGTGACCTGCACAGTGGAAGGCTGGATGATGACGTGGGAGGCCTCGCACTGCCTGACACAGGGCTCGTTGCAGCTGTTAGCCAGCGGGGTGGGTCCGCAGGGGCGGCAGAGGTCGTAGCAGGCCATGTGTGTGGTGTGGAGGGGCCCTGGAAGAGAGGGCGTTGAGAAAGCGGAGGGCGTGGGGGTGCGAGGGGCGGTGTTGCAGGAGGGCGAGGGAGTGAGGAGGTCTGGTGTGGGGCTGTGGGGAGCGTGGCAGAGGGGAGGCGTGAGGGGTGCTGAGGCTGGGGACAAGGCGTGCTGGAAGAGAGGGGCCAGGCTGGGCAGGAGAAGGAGGGGAAGGGGGTTCAGGCTCACCTTGTTGACGGTGGAGGAGAAGGCGTCAGGAGAAGTGTGTGAAGGAGAGAGGCGCTGGGCCGGCTTTTATGCTGGTCCCCGAGGGGCGGGACAGCCTTTGCGCATGACGGCATTTTGCAGCAAGCAGTTGTTGCACGCCACAGCCTCGCGAGTAATGAGGTGGGGTGTGTTTTCCTTCCCGCAATTCTCCAATTTCATGTCCTCCTGGTGAGGACGTGTCCACTTGGCCCTGGCGGCAGCTTTTAAGTGAGAGTATTAGAGGCCAAGGGCTTGGTGTTGATGGTGCGTGTCAGGGCGGGCAGAAGACGTGGCCAAAGCATAGGAGAGGTGGGGTGTCACCAGTGAGGTCATCCCGTGGCACTCGTGTGGTGTGGTTTGCCGGTGCGTGGTGAAAAGGGGGCCCCATTTCCTCGCAGGCCTGGAAGGCTTGTGTGGTGTTTGGAGGTGTGCCGGGGGTGAGGCGCTGCCCCTTCCAATGCATTGGGTCCCTCCCTGCCTTGGTGCCAGCTGGCTAAGCCTGTCTTTAGGCCTGGCCTTGCAGAGTTGTCTGTGCTGGGTGGGTGTCCTGGTGCCCCTCTTGCTGGTAAGGTTGTAGGTGGGAGAAAGGCGGCTGCCTGTTTGGGCTTGTGCCCCGTTGGTGGCGTCCCTGGGGGTGGCAGTGCAAGCAGGCAGAGGAGGGCTGTTTGCGAGAGCAGGCCGTTGTCCTGGCAGCCCTGGTTCAGAGCTCGGGAGCCCTGTGATGTGGGGAGCCCTGCCACGCTCCCCAAAGGCTTGTGCTGGCCCCTCCGTAGCGCTCCCCTTAGCGGGGGCTGGCACATTGGCAGCCGGGGCTCTGGCGTGACACAGTGCTTGATGTGGATCACCTCGCAACGGCAGGTGAGTTTCTGGAGAGCCCGTGAGTGTGGCGAGAGGCAGAGGGGGAGCGGGAGCGGCAGGCAGGGGAGGCTGGTGAGGCAGGGCCTTTGGGGTCTTGACTTGGGGTGAGTGCCGAGGGGTGAGGCCACATCTCTCCATGGTGTTTGAGGAGCAGAAAGAGGATTTGGTGATCGCCCAGGGGAGTTGGAGGCGAGCATGGTGCATGGGGCCGCAGAGTCGAGGCCCTGGTGGTGGTGGCTGCGTTCCGAAGGCTTGATGAGTGGCAAGGCCTGCCCCGATTGAGCCAAGGTGAGTGTTTTGCAGGCTGTTTGTCAGGCGAGCAGTGCTTGTTGCTGAGGAAGATGAAGGGAGGTAGGAAGGAGTGTGTGTGTCTGGATGGCAGGAAGTCTGTGGGGCCTTATGGGTCGTAGCCATGAACGCGTAGGGAGCTGGCTGATGCCCTTGTAAGGCCCCTCTGAATTATCTTGGAAAGGTCTTAGTGCCTGGGTGCGGTTCCTGATGGCTGGAAGAGAGCTCAGAGTTCTCCTATCTTGAAGCAGATCAGGAAGGAGGACCTGGGAAACTAGTGGCTGCCTACCCTGATCTCTTTTCCGGGAAAGGTGATGGAGGAAATGGTCCAGGAAAGCACTGCCAAGCCCAGGAAGGACAAGAATGTGATGGGGAGTGGTCGGCGTGAATTTACGAAGGGGAAATGGTGCTTGACCGACCTCCGTGTCTTCTACGTTGAAGTGACTAGCTTTGTGGATGAGGAGAGAGCCGTGGCTGGTGTTTACCTGGACTTTTTAGTAAAGCCTTTGACGCTTTCTCCCCTTGCGTGCTCCTAGAGAAGCCGAGAAAGGACGGGGTGTGTAAGTGGCCAGTGAGGTGGACTGCAAAGTGGTGGAAGGGCTGGGCCCAGAGGCTTCTGATGAGTGTCCCAAAGCCCAGGTGGAGGCAAGCCTTAAGTGGTGTAGCCTTAAGTGGACTCGGCTCCACGGGGCCAACAGTGTTGCACATCCTCGTCAGTGAGGTGGGCAGTGGGAGGGAGTGCCCCCTCAGCAAGTTGGCAGATGCTGCAAAGCCTGGAGGAGTGTCTGAGGCACCGGCTGGTTGTGCCAGCATTCAGAGGGAGCTGGAGAGGCTGGCGAAGGGGGCAGAGAGGAGTCTCGTGAAGTTCAACAGGGGGAAATGCCAAGTCCTGCCTCTGGGCAGGAATAGCGCTGGTCCCCAGGACGCGCTGGGGGCCGACAGGCTGGAAAGCAGCTTTGCTGAGCATGCCATTGCGGTGGGGGTGCGCTACAGGCCACCTGAGCAGGAAGACGGAGCGGATGAGGCCCTCTCTAGAGAGATAGGAGCAGCCCCACGTTCCCAAGCCCTGGTCCTCATGGGGGACTTCAACCAGCCCGATATGTGTTGGAGGGACAACACGGCAGGGCGTAAGCAGTGCGGGAGGTTCCTGGAATGCGTGGCTGATAACTTCCTTCTCCAAGTGGTAGAGGAGCCAACGAGGAGAGGTGCTATGCTGGAGCCTGTTCTCACCAACAAGGAGGGGCTGGTGGGGAATGTGAAGGTCAAGGGCAGCCTTGGCTGCAGTGACCCTGAAACGGTGGAGTTCAAGATCCCCAGGGCAGCGAGGAGGGCGCACAGCAAGCTCACTACCCTGGACTTCAGGAGAGCAGACTTTGGCCTCTTCAGGGATGTGCTTGGTGGAGTGGCACGGGATAAAGTCCTGGAGGGAAGAGGGGCCCAAGAAAGCCGGTTAATATTCAGGGATCACCTCCTCCAAGCTGAGGAGCGATGCATCTCAACAAAGAGGAAGTCGGGCAAAAACGCCGGGAGGCCTGCATGGATGAAGAAGGAGCTCCCGCACACACTCAAACAGAAAAAGGAAGCCTACAGAGGGTGGGAGCAAGGACAGGTAGCCTGGGAGGAATACAGAGGAATTGTCCGGCGGCCAGGGATCAGGTTAGGAAAGATAAAGCCCTGATGGAATTACATCTGGCCAGGGACGTCAAGGGCAACAAGAAAAGCTTCTATAGGTTCGTTGGGGATAAAAGGAAGACGAGGGAAAATGTGGGCCCACACCGGAACGAATCGGGAGACGTGGTTACCCGGGATATGGAGAAGACTGAGGTACTCAATGACTTTTTTGTCTCGGTCTTCACCAGCAAGTGCTCGAGCCTCACCGCCTAAGCCGCAGAAGGCAAAGGCAGGGACTGGGAGAATGAAGAGCCACCCACTGTAGGAGAAGGTCAGGTTTGAGATCACCTAAGGAGCCTGAAGGTGCACGAGTCCATGAGACCCGATGAGATCCATCTGCGGGTCCTGAGGGAAGTGGCGGCTGAAGCTGATAAGCCACTATCCATGGTATTTGAGAAGTCGTGGCAGTCCGGTGAAGTTCCCGCTGAGTGGAAAAGGGGAAATAGAAGCCCCATTTTTGAAAAGGGAAAAAAAGGAAGAGCCGGGGAACTACAGGCCAGTCAGTCCACCCCTGTGTGTGGGAAGATCATGGAACAGCTCCTCCTGGAAGCTCTGCTAAGGCGCATGGAGGAGAGGGAGGTGATTGGAGACAGCCAGCAAGGCAAGTCCTTCAGCAAGGACTTCACCAAGGGCAAGTCCTGCCTGACCAACCTCGCGGCCTTCTCTGATGGAGTGACTACATCAGTGGACGTGGGATCCATATCGGGACCAGTACTGTTTAATATCTTCATCAATGACATAGGCAGTGGGATCGAGTGCACCCTCAGCAAGTTTGCAGACACCACCAAGCTGAGTGGTGCGGTCGACACGCCTGAGGGACGGGATGCCCTCCAGAGGGACCTGGACAAGGTTGAGAAGTGGGCCCGTGTGAACCTCATGAGGTTCAACCAGGCCAAGGGCAATGTCCTGCACCTGGGTCGGGGCAACCCCCAGTCTCAATAGAGGCTGGGGGTTGAAGGGATGGGGAGCAGCCCTGCTGCTCAAGGCCTTGGGGGTACTGGTGGATGAAAAGCTGGACATGAGCCGGCAATGTGCGCTCGCAGTCCAGGAGGCCAACCGTATCTTGGGCAGCGTGGGCAGCAGGTCGAGGGAGGGGATTCTGCCCCTCTGCTCTGGTGAGACCCCCCTGGAGCACTGCATCCAGCTCTGGAACACTCAGCACCAGACAGACATGGACCTGTTGGAGCAGGTCCAGAGGAGGCCATGAAAATGATGAGGGGGGTGGAACGCCTCTCTCAGGAAGAAAGGCTGAGAGAGTTGGGGCTGTTCAGCCTGGAGAAGAGAAGGCTTCGGGGAGACCTTATTGCGGCCTTTCAGTACTTAAAGGGGTTAATAAGAAGGGTGGGGACAGACTTTTTAGCAGGGCCTGTTGCGACAGGACAAGGGGAAATGGTTTTAAACTGAAAGAGGGGAGATTTAGACTAGATACGAGGAAGAAATTTTTTCCAGTGAGGGTGGTGAAACCCTGGCACAGGTTGCCCAGAGAGGTGGTGGATGCCCCATCCCTGGGAACATTCAAGGTCAGGTTGGATGGGGCTCTGAGCAACCTGATCTAGTGAAAGATGTCCTTGTCCACGTCAGGGGGGTTGGAGTAGATGACCTTTAGAGGCCCCTTCCACCCCAAACCATTCTATGATTCTCTGACTCTGTGGTGCTGGCGGAGGACAAGCTGACTATGAGGCAGCAATGCACCCTTGAGGCAAACGAGGCCAAGAGTCTGCAGGGCGGCACTGGGAAGAGCGTTTCCAGCAGGTCGGGGGAGGTGATGTTGCTCTCTCTTCAGCACTGGTGAGGCCCCATGTGGAGACCTGTGTCCGGTTGAGGGCTCCCCAGCGGAAGAAGGACGTGGACTTAGTGGAGCGAGTGGAGTGCAGCTTGGAGTCCCAGCAAGACACTGCCGGGACTGGAGCATCCTTCCAGTGAGGAGAAGGTGAGAGAGTTGGGAGTTTTTTCAGCCAGGAGGACATCTCCGTGCAGGGGAGATGTCATCCGTGCGTCTAAATGCTGGATGGGAGGGAATGAGGCCAGGGGAGTGAGACGCTTCTCATGGGTGCCCACGGCCAGGGCAAGAGCGAGTGGAGAAAGCTGAAAAGAGGTGCCATTCCCTTGGAAGAGAAGGCAAGCCTTTTTCCGTGTGAGGGTGGTCAAGCAGTGGAAGCGGTTGCACAGCGAGGTGTTGGAGTCTCCATCCTCGGAGATACTGAAACCCTGACTGGAGGTGGTCCTGGAGAGCCTGCTCGAGCTGGCCCTGCTTGGGTTGAAGTAGATGATCTGCAGAGGATCCTTGCGCACTCAATGATTCCGTTTGCTGTGATTCTGCCTGCTGTGATGGCCAGAGAGTCGTGCTGGGGAAGAGGGTTGGTCAAGCACGTGCTGCCATGGGGAGCTTGCGACAGAGGCCTGAGTAGAAGTGCATTAGCATGTGCAAGCCTTTGTTGGGTCAAGTGAAGGGCTTGTGTCAGGGGCTGGAAGCCCCCCTGTGCTGCTCTGTGTTTGTGGTGGTGGTGGTGTTGCTGGGGACGTACTTCCTATTTGTGGTGGTGGTGGTGTTGCTGGGGACGTACTTCCTAAGAGAGGTCTTGTAGCCCTTCTGCACCCACCCCGATGGCCTGTAGAGCCCTGGCTTTGTGCTGGGTGAGTTTGGAAGAGCCTTGGAAGAACAAAAGGAAGAGGAGGCGTGTCAGGCTGCGATGCAGGAGAACTTTATTGAGGGGAAGAAAACAGTGAAAAGGCAGGAGCGCCAATTGGAAGGGAGCCGGTGTGAGGTGCAAGTAGGGCGACCATGAGCCGAGGTCCCTTGTGTGCAGTCGATTTATCCAGAGCACCGAGGTCTTCCTGCCCCGCGGTGGGAGCGGCACACCAGAAGGCCCTGGTGGTCTTCAGCTTGTGAGAAGGAATTTGCAGCGGAGGGTAATGAACATAGCAGAAGGGACGATGCAGAGAAGGAAGTGGGAGGAGAGGAGGAGGTCCATGGGCCATGTTTCCAGGCAGCCCAGGCTGGCCCCTTCCCTCCTTCCTTGCTTGGTGCCTTGAGAGGAGGAGCTGTGGACGGCAGGTCCACGTGCCAAGAAGGGCCCAGAGGTGCGTCCTCAATCCATGCGGTGGCTTGCAGGGTGTGGGTGGTTGGTGTCAGGGGTGGTGGCGAGGGCCCTTAGCAGGGGTAGCAACCTCTTGCGCCGAAGCAGCCCAGGCCTCCGAAGCCGTAGCCGTAGCCGAAGCCACCAGAGGAGACGGGCACTCCCTGGGAGCTGAGGGCACTGCCCACGGCAGCCGATGTGGTGGATCCGACGGTGGTGTTCTGGGGGAAGGAGCTGAGGATGGGTCCTGGCAGGGTGACCTGCACAGTGGAAGGCTGGATGATGACGTGGGAGGCCTCGCACTGCCTGACACAGGGCTCGTTGCAGCTGTTAGCCAGCGGGGTGGGTCCGCAGGGGCGGCAGAGGTCGTAGCAGGCCATGTGTGTGGTGTGGAGGGGCCCTGGAAGAGAGGGCGTTGAGAAAGCGGAGGGCGTGGGGGTGCGAGGGGCGGTGTTGCAGGAGGGCGAGGGAGTGAGGAGGTCTGGTGTGGGGCTGTGGGGAGCGTGGCAGAGGGGAGGCGTGAGGGGTGCTGAGGCTGGGGACAAGGCGTGCTGGAAGAGAGGGGCCAGGCTGGGCAGGAGAAGGAGGGGAAGGGGGTTCAGGCTCACCTTGTTGACGGTGGAGGAGAAGGCGTCAGGAGAAGTGTGTGAAGGAGAGAGGCGCTGGGCCGGCTTTTATGCTGGTCCCCGAGGGGCGGGACAGCCTTTGCGCATGACGGCATTTTGCAGCAAGCAGTTGTTGCACGCCACAGCCTCGCGAGTAATGAGGTGGGGTGTGTTTTCCTTCCCGCAATTCTCCAATTTCATGTCCTCCTGGTGAGGACGTGTCCACTTGGCCCTGGCGGCAGCTTTTAAGTGAGAGTATTAGAGGCCAAGGGCTTGGTGTTGATGGTGCGTGTCAGGGCGGGCAGAAGACGTGGCCAAAGCATAGGAGAGGTGGGGTGTCACCAGTGAGGTCATCCCGTGGCACTCGTGTGGTGTGGTTTGCCGGTGCGTGGTGAAAAGGGGGCCCCATTTCCTCGCAGGCCTGGAAGGCTTGTGTGGTGTTTGGAGGTGTGCCGGGGGTGAGGCGCTGCCCCTTCCAATGCATTGGGTCCCTCCCTGCCTTGGTGCCAGCTGGCTAAGCCTGTCTTTAGGCCTGGCCTTGCAGAGTTGTCTGTGCTGGGTGGGTGTCCTGGTGCCCCTGTTGCTGGTAAGGTTGTAGGTGGGAGAAAGGCGGCTGCCTGTTTGGGCTTGTGCCCCGTTGGTGGCGTCCCTGGGGGTGGCAGTGCAAGCAGGCAGAGGAGGGCTGTTTGCGAGAGCAGGCCGTTGTCCTGGCAGCCCTGGTTCAGAGCTCGGGAGCCCTGTGATGTGGGGAGCCCTGCCACGCTCGCCAAAGGCTTGTGCTGGCCCCTCCGTAGCGCTCCCCTTAGCGGGGGCTGGCACATTGGCAGCCGGGGCTCTGGCGTGACACAGTGCTTGATGTGGATCACCTCGCAACGGCAGGTGAGTTTCTGGAGAGCCCGTGAGTGTGGCGAGAGGCAGAGGGGGAGCGGGAGCGGCAGGCAGGGGAGGCTGGTGAGGCAGGGCCTTTGGGGTCTTGACTTGGGGTGAGTGCCGAGGGGTGAGGCCACATCTCTCCATGGTGTTTGAGGAGCAGAAAGAGGATTTGGTGATCGCCCAGGGGAGTTGGAGGCGAGCATGGTGCATGGGGCCGCAGAGTCGAGGCCCTGGTGGTGGTGGCTGCGTTCCGAAGGCTTGATGAGTGGCAAGGCCTGCCCCGATTGAGCCAAGGTGAGTGTTTTGCAGGCTGTTTGTCAGGCGAGCAGTGCTTGTTGCTGAGGAAGATGAAGGGAGGTAGGAAGGAGTGTGTGTGTCTGGATGGCAGGAAGTCTGTGGGGCCTTATGGGTCGTAGCCATGAACGCGTAGGGAGCTGGCTGATGCCCTTGTAAGGCCCCTCTGAATTATCTTGGAAAGGTCTTAGTGCCTGGGTGCGGTTCCTGATGGCTGGAAGAGAGCTCAGAGTTCTCCTATCTTGAAGCAGATCAGGAAGGAGGACCTGGGAAACTAGTGGCTGCCTACCCTGATCTCTTTTCCGGGAAAGGTGATGGAGGAAATGGTCCAGGAAAGCACTGCCAAGCCCAGGAAGGACAAGAATGTGATGGGGAGTGGTCGGCTTGAATTTCTGAAGGGGAAATGGTGCTTGACCGACCTCCGTGTCTTCTACGTTGAAGTGACTAGCTTTGTGGACGAGGAGAGAGCCGTGGCTGGTGTTTACCTGGACTTTTTAGTAAAGCCTTTGACGCTTTCTCCCCTTGCGTGCTCCTAGAGAAGCCGAGAAAGGACGGGGTGTGTAAGTGGCCAGTGAGGTGGACTGCAAAGTGGTGGAAGGGCTGGGCCCAGAGGCTTCTGATGAGTGTCCCAAAGCCCAGGTGGAGGCAAGCCTTAAGTGGTGTAGCCTTAAGTGGACTCGGCTCCACGGGGCCAACAGTGTTGCACATCCTCGTCAGTGAGGTGGGCAGTGGGAGGGAGTGCCCCCTCAGCAAGTTGGCAGATGCTGCAAAGCCTGGAGGAGTGTCTGAGGCACCGGCTGGTTGTGCCAGCATTCAGAGGGAGCTGGAGAGGCTGGCGAAGGGGGCAGAGAGGAGTCTCGTGAAGTTCAACAGGGGGAAATGCCAAGTCCTGCCTCTGGGCAGGAATAGCGCTGGTCCCCAGGACGCGCTGGGGGCCGACAGGCTGGAAAGCAGCTTTGCTGAGCATGCCATTGCGGTGGGGGTGCGCTACAGGCCACCTGAGCAGGAAGACGGAGCGGATGAGGCCCTCTCTAGAGAGATAGGAGCAGCCCCACGTTCCCAAGCCCTGGTCCTCATGGGGGACTTCAACCAGCCCGATATGTGTTGGAGGGACAACACGGCAGGGCGTAAGCAGTGCGGGAGGTTCCTGGAATGCGTGGCTGATAACTTCCTTCTCCAAGTGGTAGAGGAGCCAACGAGGAGAGGTGCTATGCTGGAGCCTGTTCTCACCAACAAGGAGGGGCTGGTGGGGAATGTGAAGGTCAAGGGCAGCCTTGGCTGCAGTGACCCTGAAACGGTGGAGTTCAAGATCCCCAGGGCAGCGAGGAGGGCGCACAGCAAGCTCACTACCCTGGACTTCAGGAGAGCAGACTTTGGCCTCTTCAGGGATGTGCTTGGTGGAGTGGCACGGGATAAAGTCCTGGAGGGAAGAGGGGCCCAAGAAAGCCGGTTAATATTCAGGGATCACCTCCTCCAAGCTGAGGAGCGATGCATCTCAACAAAGAGGAAGTCAGGCAAAAACGCCGGGAGGCCTGCATGGATGAAGAAGGAGCTCCCGCACACACTCAAACAGAAAAAGGAAGCCTACAGAGGGTGGGAGCAAGGACAGGTAGCCTGGGAGGAATACAGAGGAATTGTCCGGCGGCCAGGGATCAGGTTAGGAAAGCTAAAGCCCTGATGGAATTACATCTGGCCAGGGACGTCAAGGGCAACAAGAAAAGCTTCTATAGGTTCGTTGGGGATAAAAGGAAGACGAGGGAAAATGTGGGCCCACACCGGAACGAATCGGGAGACGTGGTTACCCGGGATATGGAGAAGACTGAGGTACTCAATGACTTTTTTGTCTCGGTCTTCACCAGCAAGTGCTCGAGCCTCACCGCCTAAGCCGCAGAAGGCAAAGGCAGGGACTGGGAGAATGAAGAGCCACCCACTGTAGGAGAAGGTCAGGTTTGAGATCACCTAAGGAGCCTGAAGGTGCACGAGTCCATGAGACCCGATGAGATCCATCTGCGGGTCCTGAGGGAAGTGGCGGATGAAGCTGATAAGCCACTATCCATGGTATTTGAGAAGTCGTGGCAGTCCGGTGAAGTTCCCGCTGAGTGGAAAAGGGGAAATAGAAGCCCCATTTTTGAAAAGGGAAAAAAAGGAAGAGCCGGGGAACTACAGGCCAGTCAGTCCACCCCTGTGTGTGGGAAGATCATGGAACAGCTCCTCCTGGAAGCTCTGCTAAGGCGCATGGAGGAGAGGGAGGTGATTGGAGACAGCCAGCAAGGCAAGTCCTTCAGCAAGGACTTCACCAAGGGCAAGTCCTGCCTGACCAACCTCGCGGCCTTCTCTGATGGAGTGACTACATCAGTGGACGTGGGATCCATATCGGGACCAGTACTGTTTAATATCTTCATCAATGACATAGGCAGTGGGATCGAGTGCACCCTCAGCAAGTTTGCAGACACCACCAAGCTGAGTGGTGCGGTCGACACGCCTGAGGGACGGGATGCCCTCCAGAGGGACCTGGACAAGCTTGAGAAGTGGGCCCGTGTGAACCTCATGAGGTTCAACCAGGCCAAGGGCAATGTCCTGCACCTGGGTCGGGGCAACCCCCAGTCTCAATAGAGGCTGGGGGTTGAAGGGATGGGGAGCAGCCCTGCTGCTCAAGGCCTTGGGGGTACTGGTGGATGAAAAGCTGGACATGAGCCGGCAATGTGCGCTCGCAGTCCAGGAGGCCAACCGTATCTTGGGCAGCGTGGGCAGCAGGTCGAGGGAGGGGATTCTGCCCCTCTGCTCTGGTGAGACCCCCCTGGAGCACTGCGTCCAGCTCTGGAACACTCAGCACCAGACAGACATGGACCTGTTGGAGCAGGTCCAGAGGAGGCCACGAAAATGATGAGGGGGGTGGAACGCCTCTCTCAGGAAGAAAGGCTGAGAGAGTTGGGGTTGTTCAGCCTGGAGAAGAGAAGGCTTCGGGGAGACCTTATTGCGGCCTTTCAGTACTTAAAGGGGTTAATAAGAAGGGTGGGGACAGACTTTTTAGCAGGGCCTGTTGCGACAGGACAAGGGGAAATGGTTTTAAACTGAAAGAGGGGAGATTTAGACTAGATACGAGGAAGAAATTTTTTCCAGTGAGGGTGGTGAAACCCTGGCACAGGTTGCCCAGAGAGGTGGTGGATGCCCCATCCCTGGGAACATTCAAGGTCAGGTTGGATGGGGCTCTGAGCAACCTGATCTAGTGAAAGATGTCCTTGTCCACGTCAGGGGGGTTGGAGTAGATGACCTTTAGAGGCCCCTTCCACCCCAAACCATTCTATGATTCTCTGACTCTGTGGTGCTGGCGGAGGACAAGCTGACTATGAGGCAGCAATGCACCCTTGAGGCAAACGAGGCCAAGAGTCTGCAGGGCGGCACTGGGAAGAGCGTTTCCAGCAGGTCGGGGGAGGTGATGTTGCTCTCTCTTCAGCACTGGTGAGGCCCCATGTGGAGACCTGTGTCCGGTTGAGGGCTCCCCAGCGGAAGAAGGACGTGGACTTAGTGGAGCGAGTGGAGTGCAGCTTGGAGTCCCGCCAAGACACTGCCGGGACTGGAGCATCCTTCCAGTGAGGAGAAGGTGAGAGAGTTGGGAGTTTTTTCAGCCAGGAGGACATCTCCGTGCAGGGGAGATGTCATCAGTGCGTCTAAATGCTGGATGGGAGGGAATGAGGCCAGGGGAGTGAGACGCTTCTCATGGGTGCCCACGGCCAGGGCAAGAGCGAGTGGAGAAAGCTGAAAAGAGGTGCCATTCCCTTGGAAGAGAAGGCAAGCCTTTTTCCGTGTGAGGGTGGTCAAGCAGTGGAAGCGGTTGCACAGCGAGGTGTTGGAGTCTCCATCCTCGGAGATACTGAAACCCTGACTGGAGGTGGTCCTGGAGAGCCTGCTCGAGCTGGCCCTGCTTGGGTTGAAGTAGATGATCTGCAGAGGATCCTTGCGCACTCAATGATTCCGTTTGCTGTGATTCTGCCTGCTGTGATGGCCAGAGAGTCTTGCTGGGGAAGAGGGTTGGTCAAGCGCGTGCTGCCATGGGGAGCTTGCGACAGAGAATCATAGAATCATAGAATCATACAGGTTGGAAAAGACCTCTAAGATCATCGTGTCCAACCGTCAACCCAACACCACCATGCCCACTACACCATGTCCCTAAGCGCCTCATCTACACGTCTTTTAAATACCTCCAGGGATGGTGACTCCACCACTTCCCTGGGCAGCCTGTTCCAAGGCCTGACCACTCTTTCAGTAAAGAATTTTTTCCTAATGTCCAATCTAATCTCCCTTGGCACAACTTGAGGCCATTTCCTCTTGTCCTATCGCTAGTTACTTGAGAGAAGAGACCAACACCCACCTCGCTACAACCTCCTTTCAGGTAGTTGTAGAGCGCGATGAGGTCTCCCCTCAGCCTCCTCTTCTCCAGACTAAACAGTCCCAGTTCCCTCAGCCGCTCCACATAAGGCTTGTGCTCCAGGCCCTTCACCAGCTTCGTTGCCCTCCTCTGGACACGCTCCAGCACCTCCATGTCCTTCTTGTAGTGAGGGGCCCAAAACTGAACACAGTATTCGAGGTGCGGCCTCACCAGTGCCGAGTACAGGGGCACGATCACCTCCCTACTCCTGCTGGCCACACTATTTCTGATACAGGCCAGGATGCCGTTGGCCTTCCTGGCCACCTGAGCACACTGCCGGCTCATGTTCAGCCGGCTGTCGACCAGCACCCCCAGGTCCTTTTCCTCTGTGCAGCTTTCCAGCCACTCTTCCCCAAGCCTATAGCGTTGCCTGGGGTTGTTGTGGCCGAAGTGCAGGACCCGACACTTGGCCTTGTTGAATCTCATACAGTTGGCCTCGGCCCATCAATGAGGCCAAGTAGAAGTGCATTAGCATGTGCAAGCCTTTGTTGGGTCAAGTGAAGGGCTTGTGTCAGGGGCTGGAAGCCGCCCTGTGCTGCTCTGTGTTTGTTGGTGGTGGTGGTGTTGCTGGGGAAGTACTTCCTAAGAGAGGTCTTGTAGCCCTTCTGCACCCACCCAATCCGATGGCCTGTAGATCCCTGGCTTTGTGCTGGGTGAGTTTGGAAGAGCCTTGGAAGAACAAAAGGAAGAGGAGGCGTGTCAGGCTGCGATGCAGGAGAACTTTATTGAGGGGAAGAAAACAGTGAAAAGGCAGGAGCGCCAATTGGAAGGGAGCCGGTGTGAGGTGCAAGTAGGGCGACCATGAGCCGAGGTCCCTTGTGTGCAGTCGATTTATCCAGAGCACCGAGGTCTTCCTGCCCCGCGGTGGGAGCGGCACACCAGAAGGCCCTGGTGGTCTTCAGCTTGTGAGAAGGAATTTGCAGCGGAGGGTAATGAACATAGCAGAAGGGACGATGCAGAGAAGGAAGTGGGAGGAGAGTAGGAGGTCTATGGGCCATGTTTCCAGGCAGTCCAGGCTGGCCCCTTCCCTCCTTCCTTGCTTGGTGCCTTTAGAGGGAGGAGCTGTGGACGGCAGGTCCACGTGCCAAGAAGGGCCCAGAGGTGCGTCCTCAATCCATGCGGTGGCTTGCAGGGTGTGGGTGGTTGGTGTCAGGGGTGGTGGCGAGGGCCTTTAGCAGGGGTAGCAGCCTCTTCTGCCGCCGAAGCAGCCCAGGCCTCCGAAGCCGTAGCCATAGCCGAAGGCGCCGGAGGAGACGGGCACTCCCTGGGAGCTGAGGGCACTGCCCACGGCAGCCGATGTGGTGGATCCGACGGTGGTGTTCTGGGGGAAGGAGCTGAGGATGGGTCCTGGCAGGGTGACCTGCACAGTGGAAGGCTGGATGATGACGTGGGAGGCCTCGCACTGCCTGACACAGGGCTCGTTGCAGCTGTTAGCCAGCGGGGCGGGTCCGCAGGGGCGGCAGAGGTCGTAGCAGGCCATGTGTGTGGTGTGGAGGGGCCCTGGAAGAGAGGGCGTTGAGAAAGCGGAGGGGCATGGGGGTGCGAGGGTTCGAGGGGCGGTGTTGCAGGAGGGCGAGGGAGTGGGGAGGCCTGGTGTGGGGCTGTGGGGAGCGTGGCGAAGGGGAGGCGTGAGGGGTGCTGAGGCTGAGGACAAGGCGTGCTGGAAGAGAGGGGCCAGGCTGGGCAGGAGAAGGAGGGGAAGGGGGTTCAGGCTCACCTTGTTGACGGTGGAGGAGAAGGCGTCAGGAGAAGTGTGTGAGGGAGAGAGGCGCTGGGCCGGCTTTTATGCTGGTCCCCGAGGGGCGGGACAACCTTTGCGCATGACGGCATTTTGCAGCAAGCAGCTGTTGCACGCCACAGCCTCGCGAGTAATGAGGTGGGGTGTGTTTTCCTTCCCGCAATTCTCCAATTTCATGTCCTCCTGGTGAGGACGTGTCCACTTGGCCCTGGCGGCAGCTTTTAAGGGAGAGTATTAGAGGCCAAGGGCTTGGTGTTGATGGCGCGTGTCACGGCGGGCAGAAGACGTGGCCAAAGCATAGGAGAGGTGGGGTGTCACCAGTGAGGTCATCCCGTGGCACTCGTGTGGTGTGGTTTGCCGGTGCATGTTGAAAAGGGGGCCTCATTTCCTCGCAGGCCTGGAAGGCTTGTGTGGTGTTTGGAGGTGTGCCGGGGGTGAGGCGCTGCCCCTTCCGATGCATTGGGTCCCTCCCTGCCTTGGTGCCAGCTGGCTAAGCCTGTCTTTAGGCCTGGCCTTGCAAAGTTGGCTGTGCTGGGTGGGTGTCCTGGTGCCCCTCTTGCTGGTAAGGCTGTAGGTGGGAGAAAGGCGGCTGCCTGTTTGGGCTTGTGCCCCGTTGGTGGCGTCCCTGGGGGTGGCAGTGCAAGCAGGCAGAGGAGGGCTGTTTGCGAGAGCAGGCCGTTGTCCTGGCAGCCCTGGTTCAGAGCTCGGGAGCCCTGTGATGTGGGGAGCCCTGCCACACTCCCCAAAGGCTTGTGCTGGCCCCTCCGTAGCGCTCCCCTTAGCGGGGGCTGGCACATTGGCAGCCGGGGCTCTGGCGTGTCCAAAGAAGAGCAACGATGCTGGTGAAGAGTGTAGAGAACAAGACTCATGAGGAGATGTTGAGGAAACTGGGGTGTTTAGTTTGCAGAAAAAGAAGGCTGAGGGGAGACCTTATCGCTCCCTCCAACTACGTCAAAGGAGGTTGTAATGAGGTGGATGTCAGTCTCTTATCCCTAGTAAGAAGGGATAGGACAAGAGGAAAGAACCTCAAGTTGCAGCGGGGGAGGTTTAGATTGGATCTTAGGAGAAATGTCATCACCAAAAGGGTTATCAAGCACTGGAGCATGCTGCCCCAGGAAGTGCTCGAGTCACCATCCTAGGAGGTCTTTAAAGACGTGTAGGCATGGTGCTTAGGGACGCGGGTTAGTGGTGGACTTGGTAGCGGTTAGGTTATCATTTGGACTCGATACCGTTAAGGGTCTTTTCCAACCTAAATGACTCTGTGATTGTATATGGGGCACCCTGCAAGGGCAGGTGAGTTTCTGGAGAGCCGGTGAGTGAGGCAGGGCCTTTGGGGTCTTGACTTGGGGTGAGTGCCATGGGGTGAGGCCACTTCTTTGCACGGTGTTGGATGGGCAGAAAGAGGATTTGGAGATTGGCAAGGGGAGTTGGAGGTGAGCATGGTGCATGGGGCCGCAGAGCCGAGGCCCTGGTTGTGGTGGATCATGCCGAAGGGTTGATGAGTGGCAAGGCCTGCCCCAATTGAGCCAAGGTGAGTGTTTTGCAGGCTGTTTGTCAGGCGAGCAGTGCTTGTTGCTGAGGAAGATGAAGGGAGTTAATAAGGAGTGCTGTGCGACTGGGTGTACGTCAGTCTACGGGGCCTGAGGGGCTGCATCCTCGAATGCGGAGAGAGCTGGCTGATGTCCTTGGGAGGCCACTCTCCATCAGCTTGGCAAGGTCATGATGGCTGAGGACAGTTCCTGAAGATTGGAAGACGCTCATACCCATTGTATCTTGAAGAAGATGAAGAGGGAGGATGTGGGAAAGTAGAGGCTGGTGAGCCTGACCTCGTTTGTGGGGAAGGCGGTGGAGGAAATGGTCCCGGAAAGCACTGCCAAGCCCAGGAGGGCCAAGAAGGTGATGGGGAGTGTTCGGCGTGGATTAACGAAGGGGAAATCACAGAATCACAGAATCATGAAGGTTGGAAAAGACCTCTAAGATCATCGAGTCCAACCGTCCACCCAACCCCACCATGCCCACTACACCATGTCCCTAAGCGCCTCATCTACACGTCTTTTCAATACTTCCAGGGATGGTGAGTCAACCACTTCCCTGGGCAGCCTGTTCCAAGGCCTGAACCACTCTTTCAGTAAAGAAATTTCTCCTAATGTCCAATCTAAACCTCCCTTGGCGCAACTTGAGGCCATTTCCTCTCGTCCTGTTGCTTGTTACTTGGGAGAAGAGACCAACACCCACCTCACTACAACCTCCTTTCAGGGAGTTGTAGAGCGCGATGAGGTCTCCTCTCAGCCTCCTCTTCTCCAGACTAAACAGTCCCAGTTCCCTCAGCCGCTCCTCATAAGGCTTGTGCTCCAGGCCCTTCACCAGCTTCGTTGCCATTCTCTGGACACGCTCCAGCACCTCAATGTCCTTCTTGGAGTGAGAGGCCCAAAACTGAACATAGTATTCGAGGTGCGGCCTCACCAGTGCCGAGTACAGGGGCACGGTCACCTCCCTGCTCCTGCTGGCCACACTATTTCTGATACAGGCCAGGATGCCGTTGTCCTTTTTGGCCACCTGGGCACACTGCCGGCTCATGTTCAGCCGGCTGTCGACCAGCACCCCCAGGTCCTTTTCCTCTGGGCAGCTTTCCAGCCGCTCTTCCCCAAGCCTGTAGTGTTGCCTGGGGTTGTTGTGACCCAAGTGCAGGACCCGGCACTTGGCCTTCTTGAACCTCATACAATTGGCCTCAACCCATCGATGCATCCTGTCCAGACCCCTCTGCAAAGCCTTCCTACCCTCGAGCAGATCAACACTCCCGCCCACCTTGGTGTCGTCTGCAAACTTACTGAGGGAGCACTCGATCCCCTCGTCCAGATCGTTGATAAAGATATTGAACGGGACCGGCCCCAAAACTGAGCCCTGGGGAACACCGCTCGTGACCAGCCACCAACTGGATTGAACTCTGTTCACCACAACTCTCTGGGCTCGGTCGTCCAGCCAGTTTTTTACCCAGCGCAGAGTGTACCTGTCTAGGCCGTGAGCCGCCAGCTTCTCTAGGAGAATGCTGTGGGAGGCAGTGTCAAAGGCTTTACTGAAGTCCAGGTAGACCTCATCCACAGCCTTTCCCTCATCCACTAGGCGGGTCACCTGGTCATAGAAGGAGATCAGGTTGGTCAAGCAGGACCTGCCTTCCATGAACCTGTGCTGGCTGGGCCTGATCCCCTGGTAGTCCTGGACATGGCTTGTGAGCGCACTCTAAACGAACGCTCCATAATCTTCCCCGGCACCGAGGTCAGGCTGACCGGCCTGTAGTTCCCCGGATCCTCCTTCCGGCCCTCCTTGTAGATGGGCGTCACATTGGCAAGCCTCCAGTCATCTGGGACCTCCCCAGTTAACCAGGACTGCTGGTAAACGATGGAGAGGTGCTTGACCGACCTCCGCATCTTCTGGGTTGAAGCGACTGGGTGTTGGAGGAGGGGGGAGCAGTGGCTGTTGCTGAGCTGTACTTGAATGAAGCCTTTGTCGCTGTCTGCCATTAGCTGCTCCTAGACAAGCTGAGAAGGTATGGGCTGTGTGAGTGGCCAGTGAGGTGGACTGCAAAGTGGCTGAAGGGCTGGGCCCAGAGGCTTGTGATCAGTGTCAGGACAAGAGGCCATGGGCACAAGGGGAAACAGATGGAATTCCATGGGCAAAGGCGGCAAGCCTTTCTCAGTGTGAGGGTGGTCAAAGAGTGGAAGAGGCGGTGGAGCCTCCATCCTTGGAGATACTGAAAACCGGACTGGCCATGGTCCCGGACAACCTGCTGTAGCTGGCCCTGCTTGACCATGGCCGCTGCTTGACCGTTGAAGCACCGGCTGTGCAGAGGTTCCTGCCAAACTAACGGATTCTGTGATTGTGTTTGGTGGGAGGGCCGGAGAGTCATGCTGGGGAAGAGAGTTAGTCAGGTGTGTGCTGGCACAGGGAGACGTCATGAGAGGCGTGCGCATGGGAGCTTTGTCATGTCGAAGCCTTTGTTTGAGCAAGTGATGGGCTTGTGTCATGTTCTAGAAGCCCTTCAGGTGCCAGTCTGTGGAGGTGTTGGTTGTGGTGGCCTCTTTGCTAGGAGAGGTCTTGTGTCTGTTTTCCACCCACCCCGATGGCCTGTTGAGCCCTGGCTTTGTGTTGGGTGAAGTTGGAAGAGCCTTGGGAGAAGAAAGGGAGTGGAGGCGTGTCAGGCTGGGATGCAGGAGAACTTTATTGAGGGGAAAAATAAAAGTGAAAAGGTAGGACTGCCATTTGGAAGGGAGCCGGTGTGAGGTGCAGGTAGGGCGACCATGAGCCGAGGTCCCTTGCGTGCAGTTGATTTATCCAGAGCACCGAGGTCTTCCTGCCCTGCGGTGGGAGCGGCACACTAGAAGTTCCCCGGGTCTTTGGCTTGTGAGATGTTTGGAGCGGAGAGCACTGGTCATAGCAGAAGGGGCAATGCAAAGAAGAAGTGGGAGGAGAGGAGGAGGTCCATGGGCCATGTTTCCAGGCAGCCCGGGCTGGCCCCTTCCCTGCTTGCTTGCTTGGTGCCTTGAGAGGTGGAGCTGTGGACAGCAGGTCCACGTGCCAAGAAGGGCCCAGAGGTGCGTCCTCAATCCATGCGGTGGCTTGCAGGGTGTGGGTGGTTGGTGTCAGGGGTGGTGGCAAGGGCCCTTAGCAGGGGTAGCAGCCTCTTCTGCCGCCGAAGCAGCCCAGGCCTCCGAGGCCGTAGCCGTAGCCGAAACCACCAGAGGAGATGGGCACTCCCTGGGAGCTGAGGGCACTGCCCACGGCAGCCGATGTGGTGGATCCGACGGTGGTGTTCTGGGGGAAGGAGCTGAGGATGGGTCCTGGCAGGGTGACCTGCACGGGGGGAGGCTGGATGATGACGCGGGAGTCCTCGCACTGCCTGACACAGGGCTCGTTGCAGCTGTTAGCCAGCGGGGCGGGTCCGCAGGGGCGGCAGAGGTCGTAGCAGGCCATGTGTGTGGTGTGGAGGGGCCCTGGAAGAGAGGGCGTTGAGAAAGCGGAGGGGCGTGGGGGTGCGAGGGGCGATGTTGCAGGAGGGCGAGGGAGTGGGGAGGCCTGGGGTGGGGCTGTGGGGAGCGTGGTGTAGGGGAGGCGTGAGGGGTGCTGAGGCTGGGGACAAGGCGTGCTGGAAGAGAGGGGCCAGGCTGGGCAGGTGAAGGAGGGGAAGGGGGTTCAGGCTCACCTTGTTGACGGTGGAGGAGAAGGAGTCAGGAGAAGTGTGTGAGGGAGAGAGGGACGGGGCCGGCTTTTATGCTGGTCCCCGAGGGGCGGGACAGCCTTTGCGCATGACGGCATTTTGCAGCAAGCAGCTGTTGCACGCCACAGCCTCGCGAATAATGAGGTGGGGTGTGTTTTCCTTCCCGCAATTCTCCTTTTCATGTCCTCCTGGTGAGGACGTGTCCATCTGGTCCTGGCGGCATCTTTTAAGGGAGAATAGGTATTTGGGAGGTTTTGCATGAAAGGTGCTTGTCAGGGCATTCTGCAGACGCAGCGAAAACTTCGGAGAGGTGGAGTGTCGCCAGTGAGGTCATCCCGTGGCACTGGTGTGGTGTGGTTTGCAGGTGCGTGGTGAAGAGGGGGCCCCATTTCCTCACAGGCCTGGAAGGCTTGTGTGGTGTTTGGAGGTGTGCCGGGGGTGAGGCGCTGCCCCTTCTAATGCATTGAGTCCCTCCCTGCCTTGGTGCCAGCTGGCTAAGCCTGTCTTTAGGCCTGGCCTTGAACGTTGGCTGTGGGTTTCTTGCTGCTCCTATGGCTTGTAAGATTTTAGCTGGGTGGATTGGGTTTGCGTGGCAAGGTTTTTGTAGTGGGGAAGCTGCAGGAGTAAATTCTGTGAGAAGGTACGAGACACTTCCCCCATGTCTGATAGAGCCAGTTCCAGCTGGGTCCAGGATGGACCCGCTGCTTGCCAATGCTGAGCTAATCAGCAACGATGCAGGGGGGAACGTTGCCACCAAGGATGAGGAAAAGGTACTTAATGCCTTCTTTGCCTCAGTCTTTAAGAGTCAGAGCAGTTATCCTCAGGATATTCAGCCCCCTGAGCTGGAGACAGGGACGGCAAGCAGAATAAACCCCCCATAATCCAAGAGGAAGCTGTTAACACCACCTGGACACTCATGAATCTATGTGGCTGAATGAGAAGATTATGGAGCGGTTCATCTTCAGGGCGCTCACAAGCCATGTCCGGGATAACCAGGGGATCAGGCCCAGCCAGCATGGGTTCATGAAAGGCAGGTCCTGCTTGACCAACCTGATCTCCTTCTATGACCAGGTGACCCGCCTAGTGGATGAGGGAAAGGCTGTGGATGAGGTCTACCTGGACTTCAGTAAAGCCTTTGACACTGTCTCTCACAGCATTCTCCTAGAGAAGCTGGCGGCTCACGGCTTAGGCAGGTACACTCTTCGCTGGGTAAAAAACTGGCTGGATGGCCGAGCCCAGAGCGTTGTGGTGAACGGAGTTCAATCCAGTTGGCGGCCGGTCACGAGCGGTGTTCCCCAGGGCTCAGTTTTGGGGCCGGTCCTGTTCAATATCTTTATCAACGATCTGGACGAGGGGATCGCGTGCTCCCTCAGTAAGTTTGCAGACGACACCAAGGTGGGCGGGAGTGTTGATCTGCTCGAGGGTAGGAAGACTCGGCAGAGGGACCTGGACAGGTTGGATCGATGGGCCAAGGTCAATTAACAAGGCCAAGTGCCGGGTCCTGCACTTCGGCCACAACAACCCCAGGCAACGCTACAGGCTTGGGGAAGAGCGGCTGGAAAGGTGCCCGGAGGAAAAGGACCTGGGGCTGCTGGTTGACAGCCGGCTGAACATGAGCCGGCCGTGTGCCCAGGTGGCCAAGAAGGCCAATGGCATCCTGGCCTATATCAGAAATAGTGTGGCCAGCAGGAGCAGGGAGGTGATCGTGCCCCTGTACTGGGCACTGGTGAGGCCGCACCTTGAATCCTGTGTTCAGTTTTGGGCCTCTCACTACAAGAAGGACATTGAGGTGCTGGAACGTGTCCAGAGAAGGGCAACGAAGCTGGTGGAGGGCCTGGAGCACAAGTCTGATGAGGAGGGGCTGAGGGAACTGGGACAGTTTAGCCTGGAGAAGAGGAGGCTGAGGGGAGACCTCATCGCGCTCTACAACTCCCTGAAAGGAGGTTGTAGTGAGGTGGGGGTTGGTCTCTTCTCCCAAGTAACAGCAATAGGATGAGAGGAAATGGCCTCAAGTTGCACCAAGGGAGGTTTAGATTGGATATTAGGAAAAATTTCTTTACTGAAAGAGTGGTCAGGCCTTGGAACAGGCTGGCCATGGAAGTGGTGGAGTCCCCATCCCTATAAGTATTTAACAGACATGTAGATGAGGCGCTTAGGGACATGGTGGTGTTGCGTTAACAGTTGGATTCGATGATCTTAGAGGTCTTTTCCAACCTTAATGATTCGATGATTCTATGGTGGTAGTGCCACTGTCGCAACATATTGAAGGGGTGGAAAAAACTGCTGTGCAAGAGCAGCCAGAAGAGAGGAGGGAGAATATGTGAGAAGCAGCTCTGCAGTGTTGTGTGCAACACTGACACCACGGTGAGCAAAGAAAGAGGGGGAGGAGGTGGTCCAGGCACCGGAGCAGAGACTCCCCTGCAGTCCTTCGTGAAGTCCATGGTGAAGCAGGTTGTCCCCCTGCAGCCCATGGAAGTCCATGGTGGAGCAGATATCCACCTGCAGCCCATGGAGGACCTCACGTGGGAGCAGATGGATGTGCCCGAAGGAGGCTGTAACCCCGTGAAGAGCCCGTGCTGGAGCAGGCTCCTTGCAGGACCTGGTTCCCTGTGGAGACGAGCCCATGCTGGAGCAGGTCTTCTCGCAGGAGCTGTGACCCCGTGGGGGACCCACGCTGGAGCAGTCTATTTGTGAAGGACTACACCCCATGGGAAGGACCCATGTTGGAGCAGTTCATGAAGAACTGCAGCCTGTGGGAAGGATCCCACTGGAGGAATTTGTGGAGGACCCCATGCTGGAGCAGGGGGAGAGTGTGAAGAGGCAGGAGCGGCAGAGAGATGTGATGAACTGACCGCAACCCCCATTCCCCATCCCCCTGTGCCGCTTAGGGGCAGGAGGTAGAGAATTTGGGGGTGAAGTTGAGCCCGGAAGAAGGGAGGGGTGTGGGGAAGGTGTTTGAGGATGTGTTTTTATTTCTCATTATTCTACTCTGACTTTTGATTGGCAATAAACTAATAAACTCCCGAGTCAAGTCTGTTTTGCCCGTGATGGTAATCGGTGAGTGATCTCCCTGTCCTTATCTCGACTCAGGAGCCTTTTGTTGTATTCTTCTCCCCCTATCCGGTTGAGGAAAGGGAGCGATAGCGATAGTGGCGGGGACCTAGCGTCCAGCCAAGGGCAACCCACCACAGAAGCCCATCTTCACAGCAGAGCAGGGTCATGGGCTTGTTCCTGCACCTGGTCCTCAGTGCCCCATGCTGTGCCTCAGGGACCCCACACCGAGGAGGATGGTGACTTCATACAGGTGGCTTTCTGTGTGACCTCAGAGCAGAGGCATGGTGGCTTGGGGTCCCCTACACAAGTGGTCCAGGACCCTGCAGCAGGGAGGATGGTGGTCCGGAGACCCCCTCCATGGGCCACTGTGGGACCCTGCATTGAAGAGGGTATGGTGGCCTGGGGATCCCATAGCGAGGTGAGCCCATGGCGTGGGGACTCCCACGGTGGTAGAGCCAGGCTGACAGTGCAACACGGACCTGCCCTTGGGTCAGCTGAGGACGCCACAGCAAGGTGAGTGGTGCCATGGGCACCAAGCATGGGTTGCATGGGTTGCCCAGGGTCCTTGAATCAAGGGGGGACTGGGACACGGGACCCTGTGTAGGTGGCCCAGGACTCCACCGTGAGGGAAGATGGTGTCATGGGGACTGCCAGGCAGCTGGGCTGGGGACCACAGCAAGGGGGGGCCATGACAGAGGACCCCGCACGGGTGTCCCTAGCACCTTGCAGCATGGGCAAGAAGTGCAGGGTCTGTTGACGTATTTATTGATTGTGGCATTTTTTGGGGGGTGTTATTTAATCAGGGCATTTTCCCTCCATCTCACCCCTCTGAGTCCCCCAACTGGTTTCGGGTGGGGCGCTTGGTTTGGTTTTCAGCAGCATTTCTACTCATTCAGTGCCTCGTTCACCCCCCGCCCCTCCCAGCAGTTGTTTTGGGGGCCTTATTATCTATTTATTATCTAAAAGCTTATCTCTTTATTGAACCAGAGGTGTTGATTTTGGGGTCCTGACAGGGGCCTTCTGGAAACTTCTGGGATCTTCTGCAGCAGCTGGTGCCTCTCAGGTGCCTCCTGATTGGCAGGTTGTCAGGTGCCTCCTAATTGGCAGGTTGTCAGGTGCCTCCTGATTGGCAGGTTGCTGAGGGTGCTGAGGGAGTGCCTGGCTGTGGTGAGGGAAGGCTGTGGCTGCGGGGCTGAGGCTGGTGAGCTCTGGGAGAGCTGGTGAGGCCCGTGAGAGGCCCAGGGGGAGCGGGAGCGGCAGGCGGGGGAGGCTGGTGAGTGACTGCCTTTGGGGTCTTTCTTTGGGGTGAGGGCCGAGGGGTGAGGCCACTTCTCTGTGCAGTGTTTGTGGGGCCAGAGTGGGATTGGACATTGTGGAGGGGAAATGGGAGGTGTCCATGCTGGGCTGTGCAGCTGAGAACCTCGAGGTGCTGTTTGCGTGCCGGAGGGTTGATGAAGCAGACTAGGCTAGCCTAGACCAGTGCGGTTGGAAGGGACCTACAACGATCACGTAGTCCAGCTGCCTGACCGCTTCAGGGCTGACCAAAAGTTAAAGCAGGTTGTTAAGGGCATTTTCCAAATGCCTCTTAAACACTGACAGGCGTGGGGCATCGACCACCTCTCTAGGAAGCCGGTTCCAGGATTTGACCACCCTCTCAGTAATGTTTCCTTATGTCAGTTCTGAACCTCCCTGATGCAGCTTTGAACCATTCCCATGACTCCTGTTACTGGATCCCAGGGAGAAGAGCTCAGCACCTCTCTCCATTTTCCCTCCTCAGGAGGCTGCAGAGAGCAATGAGGTCCCCCCGCAGCCTCCTTTTCTCCAAACCAGACAAACCGAAAACCCTTAGCGACTCCTCACAGGACATGCCTTCCAGGCCTTTCACCAGCTTTGTTGCCCTCCTCTGGATGCATTCAAGGACCTTCACATCCTTCTTAAATTGTGGGCCCCAGAACTGCACACAGTGCTCAAGGTGAGGCCGCACCAACGCTAAATCTAGTCCAACGCTAGTTGGCAGTTGGACTAGGTGATTGTTGTAGGTCCATTCCACCTGGAACTCCCCCTTCCTCCCCCTTCCTCCCCCTTCCTCCCCCTTCCTCCCCCTTCCTCCCCCTTCCTCCCCCTTCCTCCCCCTTCCTCCCCCTTCCTCCCCCTTCCTCCTCCTTCCTCCTCCATACAGCAGGATAATCCCCTGTTTTGACCGGCTGGTTGTCCTGTGTGTGATTGTCCTGGTTTCGGCTGGGATAGGGTTAAATTTCTTCCTAGTGCTGTGTTTTGGATTTAGTACGAGGAGAATGTTGATAACACACTGATGTTTTCAGTTGTTGCTAAGTGCCCTCCTAGTCCAAGGACAGCTCCCGTGCCTACTGACTGAGCTAGGTACACAAGATGGGAGGGAACATAATCAGGACAGCCAGCCCAGCTGGCTAATGGGGTATTCCATACCATGTGACGTCATGCTCAGTATATGAAGGGTAGGCGTGATCCAGGAAGTACCGATCGCTACTTGGTTATCGGTCAGCGCGGGTGGTGAGCAATTGCATTGTGCATCACTCATTTTGTATATTTTATCATTATCATTATTATTTTCTTTTTTTTCCCTGTTCTATTAAACTGTCTTTATCTCAACCCACGAGTTTTTTCTCACTCTTACCCTTCCGATTCTCTCCCCGTCCCGCTGGGGGTGGGGGGAGTGAGTGAGCGGCTGCGTGGTATTTGGCTGCCTGCCAGGTTAAACCGCGACAGTCCTTTTTGGCGCCCAACGTGGGGCACGAAGGGTTGAGATAACGACACATCCTACCCGAACGGGTTAAAACAAATTTGTTATAAGCATTCATTATATCAATTTAGTACTCGATGTTCACAATGTTGATTTATTTGCTCTCAGAGTTTTTGGATCTGTTCTTGCAGTTGTGGTATATAGCACCTTACTGGCTGTCTATACTGCTGATTATCAGTTTTTATGTGGGGTTGGTCATCTCTGGGAAATGGATTAAGGTCATTGCTTTGCTATACTGTGTGACCTGGCTTTATGTTATGATAAAATTATTGGTCACGAGCCTGTACTCAGCACTGCCATCATTCCTGTTCTTCAGGAGCTATCTTTTGGAAACTATTAATAATTACACTTTTTACGTCTTCACCTCAGAGGATGAATTTAGGGGGGAGACAGGATGGGACACTTTCTCCCACTTGTTCACCTTCCCCTCCATATCTTCAGAAACTCCTTTTTCTTCTATCCTCTTCATGAAGACGTCTACAATATTCCCTGAGAATTTTGAATATCCTTGGGATGTTCAAACGAGCATGTTCATATTGCTATGTCTTCTGAATGTGGTTCAGGCCTTGTTTAGAGTTAAACAACTATTCAGGAATACTGTCCAGAGATCAACCCCAGCAACAGATACAGTGACTACTCAAACCCCCACGACAGGCACTGTAGCTCCTTCAACCCGCACGGCAACCACTGTGGCTACTCAAACCCCTGCAACAGGCACCGTGGCTACTTCAACCCCCACAACAACCACTATGGCTACTCAGACCCCGGCAACAATCACTACAGTTACCCCAACCCCTGCAACAGGCACTGCAGCTACCCAAACCCTCGCGACGGGTACTACAGCTGAACCAGAGGACCAACCGTCGCTGGTATCCGTCGCCCCTGTACAGAATAAGAAATCTTTGAAGCGGAAGTCAGGTCATGTAGAAAAGGATGATGGAAAACCAGGGCCATCACGAGGAGGGGAGGAGGAAGAGGAAGAACTCATAAACGAGACGGAAACCACCCGATCCTTATCCCTGAATGAGTTGCGAGATATGCGGAAAGATTTCGGCCGTCGTCCAGGCGAGCATATTGTTACCTGGCTGCTCCGATGCTGGGATAATGGGACCAGTAGCCTGGAATTAGAGAGGAAGGAAGCCAAACAACTGGGATCCCTTGCTAGGGAAGCAGGTATTGACAAAGCAATTGGAAAAGGGACACAGGTCCTCAGCCTCTGGAGGCGACTGCTGTCAGGTGTAAAGGAAAGGTATCCCTTCAAGGAAGATGTTATATATCGCCTAGGCAAACGGACCACTATGGAGAGAGGTATCCAGTACCTGAGAGAACTAGGCGTGCTGGAGGTGGTTTATAGTGACCTGGATGACCCCCTAACACCCAAAGATCCAGATGACGTCCAGTGCACGCGACCCATGTGGCGGAAGTTGGTACGGAGCGCACCAGCATCGTATGCCAGTTCGTTGGCAGTACTGTGCTGGAAAGAGGAAGAAGCACCAACGGTGGATGAGGTGGTTAGCAGACTTCGGGATTTTGAAGAAACTATCTCCTCCTCCCTTGTCTCGGCTGTAGAGAAACTATCCCGAGAGGTCCAGCAACTCAAAGAGGATATGTCTTATTCTCCACCTGTACGGACCAGTATCTCAGCCATTAGGAGTCAGCGTTTTTCTCCTCAAGAGAGAGGATATAGAAAGTACACACCACGGGGCACCCTGTGGTTTTACCTGCGTGACCACGGAGAGGACATGAGGCAGTGGGATGGAAAACCTACCTTCATCCTAGAGGCACGTGTACGTGAGTTGCAAGGAAAAACAATCACACAAGGGGGTTCTCCCAGGAAAAATGCTGCTCCAGTTGTCAGGAAAAACCTGTCTCACGACGGTCCAGTTTCCAGTGAACAGTTCCCCAGACAGAGTAGAAGGGCTGATCTTACTTTGGATTGTAATTGCAATGAAGAAATTCTTGACTCACGTTTGCAAGAAGTGAGAGATGGATACTATGACCAGAACTAGAGGGGCCCTGCCTCCAGCCAGGTGGAGGAAAGGGACAACCGGGTTTACTGGACTGTGTGGATTCGATGGCCTGGCACATCAGACCCACAGGAGTATAAGGCTCTCGTAGACACCGGTGCACAGTGTACCCTGATGCCATCAGGCTATAAAGGGGCAGAACCCATTTGTATTTCTGGAGTGACAGGGGGATCCCAAGAGTTAACTGTATTGGAGGCCGAAGTGAGCCTGACCGGGAATGAGTGGCAGAAGCACCCCATTGTGACTGGCCCAGAGGCTCCGTGCATCCTTGGCATAGACTACCTCAGGAGAGGGTATTTTAAGGACCCAAAAGGGTACCAGTGGGCTTTTGGTATAGCTGCCCTGGAGACGGAGGAAATTAAACAGCTGTCCACCTTGCCCGGTCTCTCACAGGATCCTTCTGTTGTGGGGTTGCTGAGGGTTGAAGAACAACAGGTACCAATCGCTACCACAACAGTGCACCGGCGGCAATACCGCACCAACCGAGACTCTCTGATCCCCATCCTTGAGCTGATTCGTCGACTGGAGAGCCAAGGAGTGATCAGCAAGACTCGCTCACCCTTCAACAGTCCCATATGGCCAGTGCGAAAGCCTAATGGAGAGTGGAGACTAACAGTAGACTACCGTGGCCTGAACGAAGTCACGCCGCCACTGAGTGCTGCCGTGCCGGACATGCTAGAACTTCAATACGAACTGGAGTCAAAGGCAGCCAAGTGGTACGCCACAATTGACATTGCTAATGCCTTCTTCTCCATCCCTTTGGCGGCAGAGTGCAAGCCACAGTTTGCTTTCACTTGGAGGGGCGTCCAGTACACCTGGAACCGACTGCCCCAGGGGTGGAAACACAGCCCTACCATTTGCCATGGACTGATCCACACCGCACTGGAACAGGGTGAGGCTCCAGAACACCTGCAGTACATTGACGACATCATCGTATGGGGCAACACAGCAGAAGAAGTTTTTGAGAAAGGGAAGAAAATAATTCAAATCCTTCTGAAATCTGGTTTTGCCATAAAACAAAGTAAGGTCAAGGGACCTGCACAGGAGATCCAGTTTTTAGGAATAAAATGGCAAGATGGACGTCGTCAGATCCCAACAGATGTGATCAATAAAATAACAGCCATGTCTCCACCAACTAACAAAAAGGAAACGCAAGCTTTCTTAGGCGTTGTGGGTTTTTGGAGAATGCATATTCCAAATTACAGTCAGATCGTAAGCCCTCTCTATCAAGTGACCAGGAAGAAGAACGACTTCAGATGGGGCCCTGAGCAACGACAAGCCTTTGAACAAATTAAACAGGAGATAGTTCATGCAGTAGCGCTTGGGCCAGTCCGGGCAGGACAAGATGTGAAGAATGTGCTCTACACCGCAGCCGGGGAGAATGGCCCTACCTGGAGCCTCTGGCAGAAAGCACCAGGGGAGACTTGAGGTCGACCCTTAGGGTTCTGGAGTCGGGGATACAGAGGATCCGAGGCCCGCTACACTCCAACTGAGAAGGAGATATTGGCAGCATATGAAGGGATTCGAGCTGCTTCGGAAGTGGTTGGTACTGAAGCACAGCTCCTCCTGGCACCCCGACTGCCGGTGCTGGGCTGGATGTTCAAAGGGAGGGTCCCCTCCACACATCATGCAACCGATGCTACGTGGAGTAAGTGGGTCGCACTGATCACACAACGGGCCCGAATAGGAAACCCCAGTCGCCCAGGAATCTTGGAGGTGATCACGAACTGGCCAGAAGGCAAAGATTTTGGCATAACCACAGAGGAGGAGGTGATACGTGCTGAAGAAGCCCCACTGTATAATAAACTACCAGAAAATGAGAAGCAATATGCCCTGTTCACTGATGGGTCCTGTCGCCTTGTGGGAAAGCATCGGAGGTGGAAAGCTGCTGTATGGAGTCCTATACGCCAAGTTGCAGAAACTGCTGAAGGAGAAGGTGAATCGAGCCAGTTTGCAGAGGTAAAAGCCATCCAGCTGGCCTTGGACATTGCTGAACGAGAAAAATGGCCAGTACTTTATCTCTATACTGACTCATGGATGGTGGCAAATGCCCTGTGGGGGTGGTTGCAGCAGTGGAAGCAGAACAATTGGCAGCGCAGAGGTAAACCCATCTGGGCTGCCGCATTGTGGCAAGATATTGCTGCCCGAGTAGAGAACCTGGTTGTAAAAGTACGTCACGTAGATGCTCACGTACCCAAGAGTCGGGCCACTGAAGAACATCAAAACAACCAGCAGGTGGATCAGGCTGCTAAGATTGAAGTGGCTCAGGTGGATCTGGACTGGCAACATAAGGGTGAATTATTTATAGCTCGGTGGGCCCATGATGCCTCAGGCCATCAAGGAAGAGATGCAACATATAGATGGGCTCGTGATCGAGGGGTGGACTTAACCATGGACGCTATTGCACAGGTTATCCATGAATGTGAAACGTGTGCTGCAATCAAACAAGCCAAGCGAGTAAAGCCTCTTTGGTATGGGGGACGATGGTTGAAATACAAATATGGGGAGGCCTGGCAGATTGATTATATCACACTCCCACAAACCCGGCACGGCAAGCGCTATGTGCTCACCATGGTGGAAGCAACCACCGGCTGGCTAGAAACATACCCTGTGCCTCATGCCACTGCCCGGAACACCATCCTGGGTCTTGAAAAGCAAGTCCTATGGCGACATGGCACCCCAGAAAGAATTGAGTCAGACAACAGGACTCATTTCCGAAACACCCTCATAGACACCTGGGCCAAAGAGCACGGCATTGAGTGGGTCTATCACATCCCCTACCACGCACCAGCCTCCGGGAAAATCGAACGATACAACGGGCTGCTAAAGACAACACTGAGGGCAATGGGTGGTGGGACATTCAAGCATTGGGACACACATTTAGCAAAAGCCACCTGGTTAGTCAACACTAGGGGGTCTGTTAATCAAGCTGGCCCTGCCCAATCAAGACTTTTACGTACTGTAGATGGAGATAAAGTCCCTGTCGTGCACATAAGAAATATGCTGGGGAAGACAGTCTGGGTTACTCCTGCCTCTGGCAAGGGAAAACCCATCCATGGGATTGCTTTTGCTCAAGGACCTGGGTACACTTGGTGGGTGATGCGAAAGGATGGGCAAGTCCGGTGTGTACCTCAAGGGGATTTGATTTTGGGTGAAAAATAGCCAATGAACTGAATTTTATGATGTCAATTGTTATATGATATTGTATATCATTATTTCTATGGTTGCTATCAATGGTATAGCAGTGAAAATCACCCAGATTAATGAAGAATGAACTAACTCCGATGAAACCGAGCAAAGTGCAACGATGATAGAACTGAACGAGTGCAGCAGTACCGAAATGAGAACTGGCTTCAGGATGCAACAGCCCAACACCACACACCATCCTTCTGGCCCTGAAAAGACTGTTATGACAGATGGAGCCCAAAGTTGTGGACTAAAAGAACTCAATGGACATTTATATATATATTTATGTGTATATATGTATGTATATGTATTATATGTATATATGTATGTATATGTATTATATATGTATATATATAAAAAAGATAGTGATGATTAATTGAAAGGTATCGAAAAATGTGAGACCTAAGCATAACGTAAATGGTATGGAATAAGGGGTGGATACTGTCCTGGTTTCGGCTGGGATAGGGTTAAATTTCTTCCTAGTGCTGTGTTTTGGATTTAGTACGAGGAGAATGTTGATAACACACTGATGTTTTCAGTTGTTGCTAAGTGCCCTCCTAGTCCAAGGACAGCTCCTGTGCCTACTGACTGAGCTAGGTACACAAGGTGGGAGGGAACATAATCAGGACAGCCAGCCCAGCTGGCCAATGGGGTATTCCATACCATGTGACGTCATGCTCAGTATATGAAGGGTAGGCGTGATCCAGGAAGTACCGATCGCTACTTGGTTATCGGTCAGCGCGGGTGGTGAGCAATTGCATTGTGCATCACTCATTTTGTATATTCTATCATTATTTATTATCATTATTCTCCCTTTTCTGTTCTATTAAACTCTCTTTATCTCAACCCACGAGTTTTTCTCACTCTTACCCTTCCGATTCTCTCCCCGTCCCATTGGGGGGCGGGGGGAGTGAGTGAGCGGCTGCGTGGTATTTGGCTGCCTGCCAGGTTAAACCACGACAATGAGGGGCGTGCGCATGGGAGCGTTGTCATGTCGAAGGCTTTGTTTGGGCAAGTGATGGGCTTGTGTCATGTTCTGGAAGCCCCTCAGGTGCCAGTCTGTGGAGGTGTTGGTTGTGGTGGCCTCTTTGCTAGGAGAGGTCTTGTGTCTGTTTTCCACCCAGCCCGATGGCCTGTTGAGCCCTGGCTTTGTGCTGGGTGAAGTTGGAGGAGCCTTGAGAGAACAAAGGAAGTGGAGGCATGTCAGGTTGGGATGCAGGAGAACTTTATTGAGGGGAAGAAAACCAGTGAGGAGGCAGGAGTGCCAATTGGAAGGGAGCCGGTGTGAGGTGCAGGTAGGGCGACCATGAGCCGAGGTCCCTTGTGTGCAGTCGATTTATCCAGGGCACTGAGGTCTTCCTGCTCTGCGGTGCGAGCGGCACACCAGAAGTCCCTGGTGGTCTTCGGCTTGTGAGAAGCTGTTTGGAGTGGAGAGCACTGGTCATAGCAGAAGGGGCGATACAAAATAGAAGTGGGAGGAGATGAGGAGGTCTATGGGCCATGTTTCCAGGCAGCCCGGGCTGGCCCCTTCCCTGCTTGCTTGCTTGGTGCCTTGAGAGGAGGAGCTGTGGACGGCAGGTCCACGTGCCAAGAAGGGCCCAGAGGTGCATCCTCAATCCATGCGGTGGCTTGCAGGGTGTGGGTGGTTGGTGTCAGGGGTGGTGGCGAGGGCCCTTAGCAGGGGTAGCAGCCTCTTCTGCCACCGAAGCAGCCCAGGCCTCCGAAGCCGTAGCCGTAGCCGAAGGCACCAGAGGAGACGGGCACTCCCTGGGAGCTGAGGGCGCTGCCCACGGCAGCCGATGTGGTGGATCCGACGGCGGTGTTCTGGGGGAAGGAGCTGAGGATGGGTCCTGGCAGGGTGACCTGCACGGTGGAAGGCTGGATGATGACGCGGGAGTCCTCGCACTGCCTGACACAGGGCTCGTTGCAGCTGTTAGCCAGCGGGGTGGGTCCGCAGGGGCGGCAGAGGTCGTAGCAGGCCATGTGTGTGGTGTGGAGGGGCGCTGGAAGAGAGGGCGTTGAGAAAGCGGAGGGGCGTGGGGGTGCGAGGGGCGGTGTTGCAGGAGGGCGAGGGAGTGGGGAGGCCTGGTGTGGGGCTGTGGGGAGCGTGGCGTAGGGGAGGCGTGAGGGCTGCTGAGGCTGGGGACAAGGCGTGCTGGAAGAGAGGGGCCAGGCTGGGCAGGAGAAGGAGGGGAAGGGGGTTCAGGCTCACCTTGTTGACGGTGGAGGAGAAGGCGTCAGGAGAAGTGTGTGAAGGAGAGAGGCGCTGGGCCGGCTTTTATGCTGGTCCCCGAGGGGCGGGACAGCCTTTGCGCATGACGGCATTTTGCAGCAAGCAGTTGTTGCACGCCACAGCCTCGCGAGTAATGAGGTGGGGTGTGTTTTCCTTCCCGCAATTCTCCAATTTCATGTCCTCCTGGTGAGGACGTGTCCGCTTGGCCCTGGCGGCAGCTTTTAGGTGAGAGTATTAGAGGCCAAGGGCTTGGTGTCGATGGCGCGTGTCAGGGCGGTCAGTAGACGTGGCCAAAGCATAGGAGAGGTGGGGTGTCACCAGTGAGGCCATCCCGTGGCACTGGTGTGGTGTGGTTTGCCGGTGCGTGGTGAAGAGGGGGCCCCATTTCCTCGCAGGCCTGGAAGGCTTGTGTGGTGTTTGGAGGTGTGCCGGGGGTGAGGCGCTGCCCCTTCCAATGCATTGTGTCCCTCCCTGCCTTGGTGCCATCTGGCTAAGCCTGTCTTTAGGCCTGGCCTTGCAAAGTTGTCTGTGCTGGGTGGGTCCTGGTGCCCCTCTTGCTGGTAAGGTTGTAGGTGGGAGAAAGGCGGCTGCCTGTTTGGGCTTGTGCCCCGTTGGTGGCGTCCCTGGGGGTGGCAGTGCAAGCAGGCAGAGGAGGGCTGTTTGCGAGAGCAGGCCGTTGTCCTGGCAGCCCTGGTTCAGAGCTCGGGAGCCCTGTGATGTGGGGAGCCCTGCCACGCTCGCCAAAGGCTTGTGCTGGCCCCTCCGTAGCGCTCCCCTTAGCGGGGGCTGGCACATTGGCAGCCGGGGCTCTGGCGTGACACAGTGCTTGATGTGGATCACCTCGCAAGGGCAGGTGAGTTTCTGGAGAGCCCGTGAGTGTGGCGAGAGGCAGAGGGGGAGCGGGAGCGCCAGGCAGGGGAGGCTGGTGAGGCAGGGCCTTTGGGGTCTTGACTTGGGGTGAGTGCCGAGGGGTGAGGCCACATCTCTCCATGGTGTTTGAGGAGCAGAAAGAGGATTTGGAGATGGCCCAGGGTAGTTGGAGGTGAGCATGGTGCATGGGGCCGCAGAGTCAAGGCCCTGGTGGTGGTGTCTGCGTGCCGAAGGTTTGATGAGTGGCAAGGCCTGCCCTGATTGAGCCAAGGTGAGTGTTTTGCAGGCTGTTTGTCAGGCGAGCAGTGCTTGTTGCTGAGGAAGATGAAGGGAGGTAGGAAGGAGTGTGTGTGTCTGGATGGCAGGAAGTCTGTGGGGCCTTATGGGTCGTAGCCATGAACGCGTAGGGAGCTGGCTGATGCCCTTGTAAGGCCCCTCTGAATTATCTTGGAAAGGTCTTAGTGCCTGGGTGCGGTTCCTGATGGCTGGAAGAGAGCTCAGAGTTCTCCTATCTTGAAGCAGATCAGGAAGGAGGACCTGGGAAACAAGTGGCTGCCTACCCTGATCTCTTTTCCGGGAAAGGTGATGGAGGAAATGGTGCAGGAAAGCACTGCCAAGCCCAGGAAGGACAAGCATGTGATGGGGAGTGGTCGGCGTGAATTTCTGAAGGGGAAATGGTGCTTGACCGACCTCCGTGTCTTCTACGTTGAAGTGACTAGCTTTGTGGATGAGGAGAGAGCCGTGGCTGGTGTTCACCTGGACTTTTTAGTAAAGCCTTTGACGCTTTCTCCCCTTGCGTGCTCCTAGAGAAGCCGAGAAAGGACGGGGTGTGTGAGTGGCCAGTGAGGTGGACTGCAAAGTGGTGGAAGGGCTGGGCCCAGAGGCTTGTGATGAGTGTCCCAAAGCCCAGGTGGAGGCAAGCCTTAAGTGGTGTAGCCTTAAGTGGACTCGGCTCCACGGGGCCAACAGTGTTCCACATGCTCGTCAGTGAGGTGGGCAGTGGGAGGGAGTGCCCCCTCAGCAAGTTGGCAGATGCTGCAAAGCCTGGAGGAGTGTCTGAGGCACCGGCTGGTTGTGCCAGCATTCAGAGGGAGCTGGAGAGGCTGGCGAAGGGGGCAGAGAGGAGTCTCGTGAAGTTCAACAGGGGGAAATGCCAAGTCCTGCCTCTGGGCAGGAATAGCGCTGGTCCCCAGGATGCGCTGGGGGCCGAGAGGCTGGAAAGCAGCTTTGCTGAGCATGCCATTGCGGTGGGGGTGCGCTACAGGCCACCTGAGCAGGAAGACGGATCGGATGAGGCCCTCTCTAGAGAGATAGGAGCAGCCCCACGTTCCCAAGCCCTGGTCCTCATGGGGGACTTCAACCAGCCCGATATGTGTTGGAGGGACAACACGGCAGGGCGTAAGCAGTGCGGGAGGTTCCTGGAATGCGTGGCTGATAACTTCCTTCTCCAAGTGGTAGAGGAGCCAACGAGGAGAGGTGCTATGCTGGAGCCTGTTCTCACCAACAAGGAGGGGCTGGTGGGGAATGTGAAGGTCAAGGGCAGCCTTGGCTGCAGTGACCCTGAAACAGTGGAGTTCTAGATCCCCAGGGCAGCGAGGAGGGCGCACAGCAAGCTCACTACCCTGGACTTCAGGAGAGCAGACTTTGGCCTCTTCAGGGATGTGCTTGGTGGAGTGGCACGGGATAAAGTCCTGGAGGGAAGAGGGGCCCAAGAAAGCCGGTTAATATTCAGGGATCACCTCCTCCAAGCTGAGGAGCGATGCATCTCAACAAAGAGGAAGTCAGGCAAAAACGCCGGGAGGCCTGCATGGATGAAGAAGGAGCTCCCGCACACACTCAAACAGAAAAAGGAAGCCTACAGAGGGTGGGAGCAAGGACAGGTAGCCTGGGAGGAATACAGAGGAATTGTCCGGCGGCCAGGGATCAGGTTAGGAAAGATAAAGCCCTGATGGAATTACATCTGGCCAGGGACGTCAAGGGCAACAAGAAAAGCTTCTATAGGTTCGTTGGGGATAAAAGGAAGACGAGGGAAAATGTGGGCCCACACCGGAACGAATCGGGAGACGTGGTTACCCGGGATATGGAGAAGACTGAGGTACTCAATGACTTTTTTGTCTCGGTCTTCACCAGCAAGTGCTCGAGCCTCACCGCCTAAGCCGCAGAAGGCAAAGGCAGGGACTGGGAGAATGAAGAGCCACCCACTGTAGGAGAAGGTCAGGTTTGAGATCACCTAAGGAGCCTGAAGGTGCACGAGTCCATGAGACCCGATGAGATCCATCTGCGGGTCCTGAGGGAAGTGGCGGATGAAGCTGATAAGCCACTCTTCATGGTAGTTGAGAAGTCGTGGCAGTCCGGTGAAGTTCCCGCTGAGTGGAAAAGGGGAAATAGAAGCCCCATTTTTGAAAAGGGAAAAAAAGGAAGAGCCGGGGAACTACAGGCCAGTCAGTCCACCCCTGTGTGTGGGAAGATCATGGAACAGCTCCTCCTGGAAGCTCTGCTAAGGCGCATGGAGGAGAGGGAGGTGATTGGAGACAGCCAGCAAGGCAAGTCCTTCAGCAAGGACTTCACCAAGGGCAAGTCCTGCCTGACCAACCTCGCGGCCTTCTCTGATGGAGTGACTACATCAGTGGACGTGGGATCCATATCGGGACCAGTACTGTTTAATATCTTCATCAATGACATAGGCAGTGGGATCGCGTGCACCCTCAGCAAGTTTGCAGACACCACCAAGCTGAGTGGTGCAGTTGACACGCCTGAGGGACGGGATGCCCTCCAGAGGGACCTGGACAAGGTTGAGAAGTGGGCCCGTGTGAACCTCATGAGGTTCAACCAGGCCAAGGGCAATGTCCTGCACCTGGGTCGGGGCAACCCCCAGTCTCAATAGAGGCTGGGGGTTGAAGGGATGGGGAGCAGCCCTGCTGCTCAAGGCCTTGGGGGTACTGGTGGATGAAAAGCTGGACATGGGCCGGCAATGTGCGCTCGCAGTCCAGGAGGCCAACCGTATCCTGGGCAGCGTGGGCAGCAGGTCGAGGGAGGTGATTCTGCCCCTCTGCTCTGCTCTGGTGAGACCCCCCTGGAGCACTGCGTCCAGCTCTGGAACACTCAGCACCAGACAGACATGGACCTGTTGGAGCAGGTCCAGAGGAGGCCATGAAAATGATGAGGGGGGTGGAACGCCTCTCTCAGGAAGAAAGGCTGAGAGAGTTGGGGCTGTTCAGCCTGGAGAAGAGAAGGCTTCGGGGAGACCTTATTGCGGCCTTTCAGTACTTAAAGGGGTTTATAAGAAGGGTGGGGACAGACTTTTTAGCAGGGCCTGTTGCGACAGGACAAGGGGAAATGGTTTTAAACTGAAAGAGGGGAGATTTAGACTAGATACGAGGAAGAAATTTTTTCCAGTGAGGGTGGTAAAACCCTGGCACAGGTTGCCCAGAGAGGTGGTAGATGCCCCATCCCTGGGAACATTCAAGGTCAGGTTGGATGGGGCTCTGAGCAACCTGATCTAGTGAAAGATGTCCTTGTCCACGTCAGGGGGGTTGGAGTAGATGACCTTTAGAGGCCCCTTCCACCCCAAACCATTCTATGATTCTCTGACTCTGTGGTGCTGGCGGAGGACAAGCTGACTATGAGGCAGCAATGCACCCTTGAGGCAAACGAGGCCAAGAGTCTGCAGGGCGGCATTGGGAAGAGCGTTTCCAGCAGGTCGGGGGAGGTGATGTTGCTCTCTCTTCAGCACTGGTGAGGCCCCATGTGGAGACCTGTGTCCGGTTGAGGGCTCCCCAGCGGAAGAAGGACGTGGACTTAGTGGAGCGAGTGGAGTGCAGCTTGGAGTCCCGCCAAGACACTGCCGGGACTGGAGCATCCTTCCAGTGAGGAGAAGGTGAGAGAGTTGGGAGTTTTTTCAGCCAGGAGGACATCTCCGTGCAGGGGAGATGTCATCAGTGCGTCTAAATGCTGGATGGGAGGGAATGAGGCCAGGGGAGTGAGACGCTTCTCATGGGTGCCCACGGCCAGGGCAAGAGCGAGTGGAGAAAGCTGAAAAGAGGTGCCATTCCCTTGGAAGAGAAGGCAAGCCTTTTTCCGTGTGAGGGTGGTCAAGCAGTGGAAGCGGTTGCACAGAGAGGTGTTGGAGTCTCCATCCTCGGAGATACTGAAACCCTGACTGGAGGTGGTCCTGGAGAGCCTGCTCGAGCTGGCCCTGCTTGGGTTGAAGTAGATGATCTGCAGAGGATCCTTGCGCACTCAATGATTCCGTTTGCTGTGATTCTGCCTGCTGTGATGGCCAGAGAGTCGTGCTGGGGAAGAGGGTTGGTCAAGCACGTGCTGCCATGGGGAGCTTGCGACAGAGGCCTGAGTAGAAGTGCATTAGCACGTGCAAGCCTTTGTTGGGTCAAGTGAAGGGCTTGTGTCAGGGGCTGGAAGCCCCCCTGTGCTGCTCTGTGTTTGTGGTGGTGGTGGTGTTGCTGGGGACGTACTTCCTATTTGTGGTGGTGGTGGTGTTGCTGGGGACGTACTTCCTAAGAGAGGTCTTGTAGCCCTTCTGCACCCACCCCGATGGCCTGTAGAGCCCTGGCTTTGTGCTGGGTGAGTTTGGAAGAGCCTTAGAAGAACAAAAGGAAGAGGAGGCGTGTCAGGCTGGGATGCAGGAGAACTTTATTGAGGGGAAGAAAACAGTGAAAAGGCAGGAGCGCCAATTGGAAGGGAGCCGGTGTGAGGTGCAAGTAGGGCGACCATGAGCCGAGGTCCCTTGTGTGCAGTCGATTTATCCAGAGCACCGAGGTCTTCCTGCCCTGCGGTGGGAGCGGCACACCAGAAGGCCCTGGTGGTCTTCAGCTTGTGAGAAGGAATTTGCAGCGGAGGGTAATGAACATAGCAGAAGGGACGATGCAGAGAAGGAAGTGGGAGGAGAGGAGGAGGTCCATGGGCCATGTTTCCAGGCAGCCCAGGCTGGCCCCTTCCCTCCTTCCTTGCTTGGTGCCTTGAGAGGAGGAGCTGTGGACGGCAGGTCCACGTGCCAAGAAGGGCCCAGAGGTGCGTCCTCAATCCATGCGGTGGCTTGCAGGGTGTGGGTGGTTGGTGTCAGGGGTGGTGGCGAGGGCCCTTAGCAGGGGTAGCAGCCTCTTGCGCCGAAGCAGCCCAGGCCTCCGAAGCCGTAGCCGTAGCCGAAGCCACCAGAGGAGACGGGCACTCCCTGGGAGCTGAGGGCACTGCCCACGGCAGCCGATGTGGTGGATCCGACGGTGGTGTTCTGGGGGAAGGAGCTGAGGATGGGTCCTGGCAGGGTGACCTGCACAGTGGAAGGCTGGATGATGACGTGGGAGTCCTCGCACTGCCTGACACAGGGCTCGTTGCAGCTGTTAGCCAGCGGGGTGGGTCCGCAGGGGCGGCAGAGGTCGTAGCAGGCCATGTGTGTGGTGTGGAGGGGCCCTGGAAGAGAGGGCGTTGAGAAAGCGGAGGGCGTGGGGGTGCGAGGGGCGGTGTTGCAGGAGGGCGAGGGAGTGGGGAGGTCTGGTGTGGGGCTGTGGGGAGCGTGGCAGAGGGGAGGCGTGAGGGGTGCTGAGGCTGGGGACAAGGCGTGCTGGAAGAGAGGGGCCAGGCTGGGCAGGAGAAGGAGGGGAAGGGGGTTCAGGCTCACCTTGTTGACGGTGGAGGAGAAGGCGTCAGGAGAAGTGTGTGAAGGAGAGAGGCGCTGGGCCGGCTTTTATGCTGGTCCCCGAGGGGCGGGACAGCCTTTGCGCATGACGGCATTTTGCAGCAAGCAGTTGTTGCACGCCACAGCCTCGCGAGTAATGAGGTGGGGTGTGTTTTCCTTCCCGCAATTCTCCAATTTCATGTCCTCCTGGTGAGGACGTGTCCACTTGGCCCTGGCGGCAGCTTTTAAGTGAGAGTATTAGAGGCCAAGGGCTTGGTGTTGATGGTGCGTGTCAGGGCGGGCAGAAGACGTGGCCAAAGCATAGGAGAGGTGGGGTGTCACCAGTGAGGTCATCCCGTGGCACTGGTGTGGTGTGGTTTGCCGGTGCGTGGTGAAGAGGGGGCCCCATTTCCTCGCAGGCCTGGAAGGCTTGTGTGGTGTTTGGAGGTGTGCCGGGGGTGAGGCGCTGCCCCTTCCAATGCATTGGGTCCCTCCCTGCCTTGGTGCCAGCTGGCTAAGCCTGTCTTTAGGCCTGGCCTTGCAGAGTTGGCTGTGCTGGGTGGGTGTCCTGGTGCCCCTCTTGCTGGTAAGGTTGTAGGTGGGAGAAAGGCGGCTGCCTGTTTGGGCTTGTGCCCCGTTGGTGGCGTCCCTGGGGGTGGCAGTGCAAGCAGGCAGAGGAGGGCTGTTTGCGAGAGCAGGCCGTTGTCCTGGCAGCCCTGGTTCAGAGCTCGGGAGCCCTGTGATGTGGGGAGCCCTGCCACACTCCCCAAAGGCTTGTGCTGGCCCCTCCGTAGCGCTCGCCTTAGCGGGGGCTGGCACATTGGCAGCCGGGGCTCTGGCGTGACACAGTGCTTGATGTGGATCACCTCGCAAGGGCAGGAGAGTTTCTGGAGAGCCCGTGAGTGTGGCGAGAGGCAGAGGGGGAGCGGGAGCGGCAGGCAGGGGAGGCTGGTGAGGCAGGGCCTTTGGGGTCTTGACTTGGGGTGAGTGCCGAGGGGTGAGGCCACATCTCTCCATGGTGTTTGAGGAGCAGAAAGAGGATTTGGTGATCGCCCAGGGGAGTTGGAGGCGAGCATGGTGCATGGGGCCGCAGAGTCGAGGCCCTGGTGGTGGTGGCTGCGTTCCGACGGCTTGATGAGTGGCAAGGCCTGCCCCGATTGAGCCAAGGTGAGTGTTTTGCAGGCTGTTTGTCAGGCGAGCAGTGCTTGTTGCTGAGGAAGATGAAGGGAGGTAGGAAGGAGTGTGTGTGTCTGGATGGCAGGAAGTCTGTGGGGCCTTATGGGTCGTAGCCATGAACGCGTAGGGAGCTGGCTGATGCCCTTGTAAGGCCCCTCTGAATTATCTTGGAAAGGTCTTAGTGCCTGGGTGCGGTTCCTGATGGCTGGAAGAGAGCTCAGAGTTCTCCTATCTTGAAGCAGATCAGGAAGGAGGACCTGGGAAACTAGTGGCTGCCTACCCTGATCTCTTTTCCGGGAAAGGTGATGGAGGAAATGGTCCAGGAAAGCACTGCCAAGCCCAGGAAGGACAAGAATGTGATGGGGAGTGGTCGGCTTGAATTTATGAAGGGGAAATGGTGCTTGACCGACCTCCGTGTCTTCTACGTTGAAGTGACTAGCTTTGTGGACGAGGAGAGAGCCGTGGCTGGTGTTTACCTGGACTTTTTAGTAAAGCCTTTGACGCTTTCTCCCCTTGCGTGCTCCTAGAGAAGCCGAGAAAGGACGGGGTGTGTAAGTGGCCAGTGAGGTGGACTGCAAAGTGGTGGAAGGGCTGGGCCCAGAGGCTTGTGATGAGTGTCCCAAAGCCCAGGTGGAGGCAAGCCTTAAGTGGTGTAGCCTTAAGTGGACTCGGCTCCACGGGGCCAACAGTGTTGCACATCCTCGTCAGTGAGGTGGGCAGTGGGAGGGAGTGCCCCCTCAGCACGTTGGCAGATGCTGCAAAGCCTGGAGGAGTGTCTGAGGCACCGGCTGGTTGTGCCAGCATTCAGAGGGAGCTGGAGAGGCTGGCGAAGGGGGCAGAGAGGAGTCTCGTGAAGTTCAACAGGGGGAAATGCCAAGTCCTGCCTCTGGGCAGGAATAGCGCTGGTCCCCAGGATGCGCTGGGGGCCGAGAGGCTGGAAAGCAGCTTTGCTGAGCATGCCATTGCGGTGGGGGTGCGCTACAGGCCACCTGAGCAGGAAGACGGATCGGATGAGGCCCTCTCTAGAGAGATAGGAGCAGCCCCACGTTCCCAAGCCCTGGTCCTCATGGGGGACTTCAACCAGCCCGATATGTGTTGGAGGGACAACACGGCAGGGCGTAAGCAGTGCGGGAGGTTCCTGGAATGCGTGGCTGATAACTTCCTTCTCCAAGTGGTAGAGGAGCCAACGAGGAGAGGTGCTATGCTGGAGCCTGTTCTCACCAACAAGGAGGGGCTGGTGGGGAATGTGAAGGTCAAGGGCAGCCTTGGCTGCAGTGACCCTGAAACGGTGGAGTTCAAGATCCCCAGGGCAGCGAGGAGGGCGCACAGCAAGCTCACTACCCTGGACTTCAGGAGAGCAGACTTTGGCCTCTTCAGGGATGTGCTTGGTGGAGTGGCACGGGATAAAGTCCTGGAGGGAAGAGGGGCCCAAGAAAGCCTGTTAATATTCCGGGATCACCTCCTCCAAGCTGAGGAGCGATGCATCCCAACAAAGAGGAAGTCAGGCAAAAACGCCGGGAGGCCTGCATGGATGAAGAAGGAGCTCCCGCACACACTCAAACAGAAAAAGGAAGCCTACAGAGGGTGGGAGCAAGGACAGGTAGCCTGGGAGGAATACAGAGGAATTGTCCGGTGGCCAGGGATCAGGTTAGGAAAGCTAAAGCCCTGATGGAATTACATCTGGCCAGGGACGTCAAGGGCAACAAGAAAAGCTTCTATAGGTTCGTTGGGGATAAAAGGAAGACGAGGGAAAATGTGGTCCCACTCCGGAACGAATCGGGAGACGTGGTTACCCGGGATATGGAGAAGAGTGAGGTACTCAATGACTTTTTTGTCTCGGTCTTCACCAGCAAGTGCTCGAGCCTCACCGCCTAAGCCGCAGAAGGCAAAGGCAGGGACTGGGAGAATGAAGAGCCACCCACTGTAGGAGAAGGTCAGGTTTGAGATCACCTAAGGAACGTGAAGGTGCACGAGTCCATGAGACCCGATGAGATCCATCTGCGGGTCCTGAGGGAAGTGGCGGCTGAAGCTGATAAGCCACTATCCATGGTATTTGAGAAGTTGTGGCAGTCCGGTGAAGTTCCCGCTGAGTGGAAAAGGGGAAATAGAAGCCCCATTTTTGAAAGGGGAAAAAAAGGAAGAGCCGGGGAACTACAGGCCAGTCAGTCCACCCCTGTGTGTGGGAAGATCATGGAACAGCTCCTCCTGGAAGCTCTGCTAAGGCGCATGGAGGAGAGGGAGGTGATTGGAGACAGCCAGCAAGGCAAGTCCTTCAGCAAGGACTTCACCAAGGGCAAGTCCTGCCTGACCAACCTCGCGGCCTTCTCTGATGGAGTGACTACATCAGTGGACGTGGGATCCATATCGGGACCAGTACTGTTTAATATCTTCATCAATGACATAGGCAGTGGGATCGAGTGCACCCTCAGCAAGTTTGCAGACACCACCAAGCTGAGTGGTGCAGTTGACACGCCTGAGGGACGGGATGCCCTCCAGAGGGACCTGGACAAGGTTGAGAAGTGGGCCCGTGTGAACCTCATGAGGTTCAACCAGGCCAAGGGCAATGTCCTGCACCTGGGTCGGGGCAACCCCCAGTCTCAATAGAGGCTGGGGGTTGAAGGGATGGGGAGCAGCCCTGCTGCTCAAGGCCTTGGGGGTACTGGTGGATGAAAAGCTGGACATGGGCCGGCAATGTGCGCTCGCAGTCCAGGAGGCCAACCGTATCCTGGGCAGCGTGGGCAGCAGGTCGAGGGAGGTGATTCTGCCCCTCTGCTCTGCTCTGGTGAGACCCCCCTGGAGCACTGCGTCCAGCTCTGGAACACTCAGCACCAGACAGACATGGACCTGTTGGAGCAGGTCCAGAGGAGGCCATGAAAATGATGAGGGGGGTGGAACGCCTCTCTCAGGAAGAAAGGCTGAGAGAGTTGGGGCTGTTCAGCCTGGAGAAGAGAAGGCTTTGGGGAGACCTTATTGCGGCCTTTCAGCACTTAAAGGGGGCTTCTAAGAAAGATGGAGACAGACTTTTTAGCAGGGCCTGTTGCGACAGGACAAGGGGGAATGGGTTTTAACTGAAAGAGGGGAGATTTAGACTAGATACGAGGAAGAAATTTTTTCCAGTGAGGGTGGTGAAACCCTGGCACAGGTTGCCCAGAGAGGTGGTAGATGCCCCATCCCTGGGAACATTCAAGGTCAGGTTGGACGGGGCTCTGAGCAACCTGATCTAGTGAAAGATGTCCTTGTTCACGTCAGGGGGGTTGGAGTAGATGACCTTTAAAGGCCCCTTCCACCCCAAACCATTCTATGATTCTCTGACTCTGTGGTGCTGGCGGAGGACAAGCTGCCTATGAGGCAGCAATGCACCCTTGAGGCAAAAGAGGCCAAGAGTCTGCAGGGCGGCATTGGGAAGAGCGTTTCCAGCAGGTCGGGGGAGGTGATGTTGCTCTCTCTTCAGCACTGGTGAGGCCCCATGTGGAGACCTGTGTCCGGTTGAGGGCTCCCCAGCGGAAGAAGGACGTGGACTTAGTGGAGCGAGTGGAGTGCAGCTTGGAGTCCCGCCAAGACACTGCCGGGACTGGAGCATCCTTCCAGTGAGGAGAAGGTGAGAGAGTTGGGAGTTTTTTCAGCCAGGAGGCAAGGCCGTGCAGGGGAGATGTCATCCGTGCGTCTAAATGCTGGATGGGAGGGAATGAGGCCAGGGGAGTGAGACGCTTCTCATGGGTGCTCACGGCCAGGGCAAGAGCGAGTGGAGAAAGCTGAAAAGAGGTGCCATTCCCTTGGAAGAGAAGGCAAGCCTTCTTCCATGTGAGGGTGGTCAAGCAGTGGAAGCGGTTGCACAGCGAGGTGTTGGAGTCTCCATCCTCGGAGATACTGAAACCCTGACTGGAGATGGTCCTGGAGAGCCTGCTCGAGCTGGCCCTGCTTGGGTTGAAGTAGATGATCTGCAGAGGATCCTTGCGCACTCAATGATTCCGTTTGCTGTGATTGTGCTTGCTGTGATGGCCAGAGAGTCGTGCTGGGGAAGAGGGTTGGTCAAGCACGTGCTGCCATGGGGAGCTTGCGACAGAGGCCTGAGTAGAAGTGCATTAGCATGTGCAAGCCTTTGTTGGGTCAAGTGAAGGGCTTGTGTCAGGGGCTGGAAGCCCCCCTGTGCTGCTCTGTGTTTGTGGTGGTGGTGTTGTTGCTGGGGACGTACTTCCTAAGAGAGGTCTTGTAGCCCTTCTGCACCCACCCCGATGGCCTGTAGAGCCCTGGCTTTGTGCTGGGTGAGTTTGGAGGAGCCTTGGAAGAACAAAAGGAAGAGGAGGCGTGTCAGGCTGGGATGCAGGAGAACTTTATTGAGGGGAAGAAAACAGTGAAAAGGCAGGAGCGCCAATTGGAAGGGAGCCGGTGTGAGGTGCAAGTAGAGCGACCATGAGCCGAGGACCCTTGCGTGCAGTCGATTTATCCACAGCACCGAGGTCTTCCTGCCCTGCGGTGGGAGCAGCACACCAGAAGGCCCTGGTGGTCTTCAGCTTGTGAGAAGGAATTTGCAGTGGAGGGTAATGAACATAGCAGAAGGGACGATGCAGAGGAGGAAGTGGGAGGAGAGGAGGAGGTCCATGGGCCATGTTTTCAGGCAGCCCAGGCTGGCCCCTTCCCTCCTTCCTTGCTTGGTGCCTTTAGAGGGAGGAGCTGTGGACAGCAGGTCCACGTGCCAAGAAGGGCCCAGAGGTGCATCCTCAATCCATGCGGTGGCTTGCAGGGTGTGGGTGGTTGGTGTCAGGGGTGGTGGCGAGGGCCCTTAGCAGGGGTAGCAGCCTCTTGCGCCGCCGAAGCAGCCCAGGCCTCCGAAGCCGTAGCCGTAGCCGAAGCCACCAGAGGAGACGGGCACTCCCTGGGAGCTGAGGGCACTGCCCACGGCAGCCGATGTGGTGGATCCGACGGTGGTGTTCTGGGGGAAGGAGCTGAGGATGGGTCCTGGCAGGGTGACCAGCACAGTGGAGGGCTGGATGATGACGCGGGAGTCCTCGCACTGCCTGACACAGGGCTCGTTGCAGCTGTTAGCCAGTGGGGCGGGTCCGCAGGGGCGGCAGAGGTCGTAGCAGGCCATGTGTGTGGTGTGGAGGGGCCCTGGAAGAGAAGGCGTTGAGAAAGCGGAGGGGCGTGGGGGTGCGAGGGGCGGTGTTGCAGGAGGGCGAGGGAGTGGGGAGGCCTGGTGTGGGACTGTGGGGAGCGTGGCGTAGGGGAGGCGTGAGGGCTGCTGAGGCTGGGGACAAGGCGTGCTGGAAGAGAGGGGCCAGGCTGGGCAGGAGAAGGAGGGGAAGGGGGTTCAGGCTCACCTTGTTGACGGCAGAGGAGAAGGCGTCAGGAGAAGTGTGTGAAGGAGAGAGGCGCTGGGCAGGCTTTTATGCTGGTCCCCGAGGGGCGGGACAGCCTTTGCGCATGACGGCATTTTGCAGCAAGCAGCTGTTGCACGCCACAGCCTCGCGAGTAATGAGGTGGGGTGTGTTTTCCTTCCCACAATTCTCCTTTTCATGTCCTCCTGGTGAGGACGTGTCCGTCTGGCCTTGGCGGCAGCTTTTAAGGGAGAGTAGGTATTTGGGAGGTTTTGCATGAAAGGTGCATGTCAGGGCATTCTGCAGACGCAGCGAAAACTTAGGAGAGGTGGAGTGTCGCCAGTGAGGTCATCCCGTGGCACTGGTGTGGTGTGGTTTGCCGGTGCGTGGTGAAAAGGGGGCCCCATTTCCTCGCAGGCCTGGAAGGCTTGTGTGGTGTTTGGAGGTGTGCCGGGGGTGAGGCGCTGCCCCTTCCAATGCATTGGGTCCCTCCCTGCCTTGGTGCCAGCTGGCTAAGCCTGTCTTTAGGCCTGGCCTTGCAGAGTTGGCTGTGCTGGGTGGTGTCCTGGTGCCCCTCTTGCTGGTAAGGTTGTAGGTGGGAGAAAGGCGGCTGCCTGTTTGGGCTTGTGCCCCGTTGGTGGCGTCCCTGGGGGTGGCAGTGCAAGCAGGCAGAGGAGGGCTGTTTGCGAGAGCAGGCCGTTGTCCTGGCAGCCCTGGTTCAGAGCTCGGGAGCCCTGTGATGTGGGGAGCCCTGCCACGCTCCCCAAAGGCTTGTGCTGGCCCCTCCGTAGCGCTCCCCTTAGCGGGGGCTGGCACATTGGCAGCCGGGGCTCTGGCGTGACACAGTGCTTGATGTGGATCACCTCGCAAGGGCAGGTGAGTTTCTGGAGAGCCCGTGAGTGTGGCGAGAGGCAGAGGGGGAGCGGGAGCGGCAGGCAGGGGAGGCTGGTGAGGCAGGGCCTTTGGGGTCTTGACTTGGGGTGAGTGCCAAGGGGTGAGGCCACTTCTCTCCATGGTGTTGGATGGGTAGAAAGAGGATTTGGAGATTGCCAAGGGGAGTTGGAGGTGAGCATGGTGCATGGGGCCACAGAGCCGAGGCCCTGGTGGTGGTGGATCATGCTGAAGGGTTGATGTGGCGAGGCCTGCCCCAATTGAGCCAAGGTGAGTGTTTTGCAGGCTGTTTGTCGAGCAGTGCTTGTTGCTGAGGAAGGTGAAGGGAGGTAGGAAGGAGTGTGTGTGTCTGGAGGTAAGGAAGTCCGTGGGGCCTGAGGGGCCGAGGCCACGAGTGCTGAGGGAGCTGGCTGATGTCCTTGGGAGGCCAGTGTCCATCATCTTGGAAAGCTGGTCGTGCCTGGGAGCAGTTTGTGATGGCTGGTGCGCCAGTTTTGGCTTCGACAGAGTTAATCTTCTGCATAGTAGCTGGTATGGGCCTTTGTTTTGGATTTGTGCTGAAAACAGCGTTGATAATCCAGAGATGTTTTAGCTATTGCTGAGCAGTGCTTACGCAGAGTCAAGGGGTTTTCTGCTTCTCGCCCCAGCCCACCAGCGAGTAGACTGGGGTTGCACAAGAAGTTGTGAGGGGACACAGCTGGGACAGCTGACCCCAACTGCCCAAAGGGATATTCCATACCATATGACATCATGCTCAGCATATAAAGCTGGTGGCAGAAGAAGTAAGGGGGGGACGTTCAGAGTTATGGCGTTTCTCTTCCCAAGTCACCGTTAGCGTGATGGAGCCCTGCTTTTCTGGAGATGGCTGAACACCTGCCTGCAGATGGGAAGTAGTGAATGAATTCCTTGTTTTGCTTTGCTTGCGTGCGCGGCTTTTGCTTTCCCTATTAAACTGTCTTTATCCCAACCGACGAGTTTTCTCACTTTTATCCTTCCGATTCTCTCCCCCATCCCATCGGGGAGGGGGAGTGAGCGAGCGTCTGCGTGGTGCTTAGTTGTCAGCTGAGATTAAACCACGACAACTGGAAGAGAGCTCATATGCCTCCTGTCTTTGAGAAGATCTGGAAGGAAGATCCGGGAAAGTAGAGGCTGGTGAGCCTGACCTCATCCGTGGGGAAGGTGATGGAGGAAATGGTCCCGGAAAGCACTGCCAAGCCCAGGAAGGACAAGAAGGTGATGGGGAGTGGTCGGCGTGAATTTACGAAGGGGAAATGGTGCTTGACCGACCTCCGTGTCTTCTACGTTGAAGTGACTAGCTTTGTGGACGAGGAGAGAGCCGTGGCTGGTGTTTACCTGGACTTTTTAGTAAAGCCTTTGACGCTTTCTCCCCTTGCGTGCTCCTAGAGAAGCCGAGAAAGGACGGGGTGTGTAAGTGGCCAGTGAGGTGGACTGCAAAGTGGTGGAAGGGCTGGGCCCAGAGGCTTCTGATGAGTGTCCCAAAGCCCAGGTGGAGGCAAGCCTTAAGTGGTGTAGCCCAGGACTCGGCTCCACGGGGCCAACAGTGTTGCACATCCTCGTCAGTGAGGTGGGCAGTGGGAGGGAGTGCCCCCTCAGCAAGTTGGCAGATGCTGCAAAGCCTGGAGGAGTGTCTGAGGCACCGGCTGGTTGTGCCAGCATTCAGAGGGAGCTGGAGAGGCTGGCGAAGGGGGCAGAGAGGAGTCTCGTGAAGTTCAACAGGGGGAAATGCCAAGTCCTGCCTCTGGGCAGGAATAGCGCTGGTCCCCAGGACGCGCTGGGGGCCGACAGGCTGGAAAGCAGCTTTGCTGAGCATGCCATTGCGGTGGGGGTGCGCTACAGGCCACCTGAGCAGGAAGACGGAGCGGATGAGGCCCTCTCTAGAGAGATAGGAGCAGCCCCACGTTCCCAAGCCCTGGTCCTCATGGGGGACTTCAACCAGCCCGATATGTGTTGGAGGGACAACACGGCAGGGCGTAAGCAGTGCGGGAGGTTCCTGGAATGCGTGGCTGATAACTTCCTTCTCCAAGTGGTAGAGGAGCCAACGAGGAGAGGTGCTATGCTGGAGCCTGTTCTCACCAACAAGGAGGGGCTGGTGGGGAATGTGAAGGTCAAGGGCAGCCTTGGCTGCAGTGACCCTGAAACGGTGGAGTTCAAGATCCCCAGGGCAGCGAGGAGGGCGCACAGCAAGCTCACTACCCTGGACTTCAGGAGAGCAGACTTTGGCCTCTTCAGGGATGTGCTTGGTGGAGTGGCACGGGATAAAGTCCTGGAGGGAAGAGGGGCCCAAGAAAGCCTGTTAATATTCCGGGATCACCTCCTCCAAGCTGAGGAGCGATGCATCCCAACAAAGAGGAAGTCAGGCAAAAACGCCGGGAGGCCTGCATGGATGAAGAAGGAGCTCCCGCACACACTCAAACAGAAAAAGGAAGCCTACAGAGGGTGGGAGCAAGGACAGGTAGCCTGGGAGGAATACAGAGGAATTGTCCGGCGGCCAGGGATCAGGTTAGGAAAGCTAAAGCCCTGATGGAATTACATCTGGCCACGGACATCAAGGGCAACAAGAAAAGCTTCTATAGGTTCGTTGGGGATAAAAGGAAGACGAGGGAAAATGTGGTCCCACTCCAGAACGAATCGGGAGACGTGGTTACCCGGGATATGGAGAAGACTGAGGTACTCAATGACTTTTTTGTCTCGGTCTTCACCAGCAAGTGCTCGAGCCTCACCGCCTAAGCCGCAGAAGGCAAAGGCAGGGACTGGGAGAATGAAGAGCCACCCACTGTAGGAGAAGGTCAGGTTTGAGATCACCTAAGGAACCTGAAGGTGCACGAGTCCATGAGACCCGATGAGATCCATCTGCGGGTCCTGAGGGAAGTGGCGGCTGAAGCTGATAAGCCACTATCCATGGTATTTGAGAAGTTGTGGCAGTCCGGTGTAGTTCCCGCTGAGTGGAAAAGGGGAAATAGAAGCCCCATTTTTGAAAAGGGAAAAAAAGGAAGAGCCGGGGAACTACAGGCCAGTCAGTCCACCCCTGTGTGTGGGAAGATCATGGAACAGCTCCTCCTGGAAGCTCTGCTAAGGCGCATGGAGGAGAGGGAGGTGATTGGAGACAGCCAGCAAGGCAAGTCCTTCAGCAAGGACTTCACCAAGGGCAAGTCCTGCCTGACCAACCTCGCGGCCTTCTCTGATGGAGTGACTACATCAGTGGACGTGGGATCCATATCGGGACCAGTACTGTTTAATATCTTCATCAATGACATAGGCAGTGGGATCGAGTGCACCCTCAGCAAGTTTGCAGACACCACCAAGCTGAGTGGTGCAGTTGACACGCCTGAGGGACGGGATGCCCTCCAGAGGGACCTGGACAAGGTTGAGAAGTGGGCCCGTGTGAACCTCATGAGGTTCAACCAGGCCAAGGGCAATGTCCTGCACCTGGGTCGGGGCAACCCCCAGTCTCAATAGAGGCTGGGGGTTGAAGGGATGGGGAGCAGCCCTGCTGCTCAAGGCCTTGGGGGTACTGGTGGATGAAAAGCTGGACATGGGCCGGCAATGTGCGCTCGCAGTCCAGGAGGCCAACCGTATCTTGGGCAGCGTGGGCAGCAGGTCGAGGGAGGTGATTCTGCCCCTCTGCTCTGCTCTGGTGAGACCCCCCTGGAGCACTGCGTCCAGCTCTGGAACACTCAGCACCAGACAGACATGGACATGTTGGAGCAGGTCCAGAGGAGGCCACGAAAATGATGAGGGGGATGGAACGCCTCTCTTAGGAAGAAAGGCTGAGAGAGTTGGGGTTGTTCAGCCTGGAGAAGAGAAGGCTTCGGGGAGACCTTATTGCGGCCTTTCAGTACTTAAAGGGGTTTATAAGAAGGGTGGGGACAGACTTTTTAGCAGGGCCTGTTGCGACAGGACAAGGGGAAATGGTTTTAAACTGAAAGAGGGGAGATTTAGACTAGATACGAGGAAGAAATTTTTCCCAGTGAGGGTGGTAAAACCCTGGCACAGGTTGCCCAGTGAGGTGGTAGATGCCCCATCCCTGGGAACATTCAAGGTCAGGTTGGATGGGGCTCTGCGCAACCTGATCTAGTGAAAGATGTCCTTTTCCATGTCAGGGGGGTTGGAGTAGATGACCTTTAAAGGCCCCTTCCACCCCAAACCATTCTATGATTCTCTGACTCTGTGGTGCTGGCGGAGGACAAGCTGACTATGAGGCAGCAATGCACCCTTGAGGCAAACGAGGCCAAGAGTCTGCAGGGCGGCACTGGGAAGAGCGTTTCCAGCAGGTCGGGGGAGGTGATGTTGCTCTCTCTTCAGCACTGGTGAGGCCCCATGTGGAGACCTGTGTCCGGTTGAGGGCTCCCCAGCGGAAGAAGGACGTGGACTTAGTGGAGCGAGTGGAGTGCAGCTTGGAGTCCCACCAAGACACTGCCGGGACTGGAGCATCCTTCCAGTGAGGAGAAGGTGAGAGAGTTGGGAGTTTTTTCAGCCAGGAGGCAAGGCCGTGCAGGGGAGATGTCATCCGTGCGTCTAAATGCTGGATGGGAGGGAATGAGGCCAGGGGAGTGAGACGCTTCTCATGGGTGCCCACGGCCAGGGCAAGAGCGAGTGGAGAAAGCTGAAAAGAGGTGCCATTCCCTTGGAAGAGAAGGCAAGCCTTTTTCCGTGTGAGGGTGGTCAAGCAGTGGAAGCGGTTGCACAGCGAGGTGTTGGAGTCTCCATCCTCGGAGATACTGAAACCCTGACTGGAGGTGGTCCTGGAGAGCCTGCTCGAGCTGGCCCTGCTTGGGTTGAAGTAGATGATCTGCAGAGGATCCTTGCGCACTCAATGATTCCGTTTGCTGTGATTCTGCTTGCTGTGATGGCCAGAGAGTCGTGCTGGGGAAGAGGGTTGGTCAAGCGCGTGCTGCCATGGGGAGCTTGCGACAGAGAATCATAGAATCATAGAATCATACAGGTTGGAAAAGACCTCTAAGATCATCGTGTCCAGCCGTCAACCCAACACCACCATGCCCACTACACCATATCCCTAAGGGCCTCATCTACACGTCTTTTAAATACCTCCAGGGATGGTGATTCCACCTCTTCCCTGGGCAGCCTGTTCCAAGGCCTGACCACTCTTTCAGTAAAGAAATTTTTTCTAATATCCAATCTAATCTCCCTTGGCGCAACTTGAGGCCATTTCCTCTTGTCCTATCGCTAGTTACTTGGGAGAAGAGACCAACCCCCACCTCACTACAACCTCCTTTCAGGGAGTTGTAGAGCGCGATGAGGTCTCCCCTCAGCCTCCTCTTCTCCAGACTAAACAGTCCCAGTTCCTTCAGCCGCTCCTCATAAGGCTTGTGCTCCAGGCCCTTCACCAGCTTCGTTGCCCTCCTCTGGACACGCTCCAGCACCTCCATGTCCTTCTTGTCGTGAGGGGCCCAAAACTGAACACAGGATTCGAGGTGCGGCCTCACCAGTGCCGAGTACAGGGGCACGATCACCTCCCTGCTCCTGCTGGCCACACTATTTCTGATACAGGCCAGGATGCCATTGGCCTTCTTGGCCACCTGGGCACGCTGCCGGCTCATGTTCAGCCGGCTGTCGACCAGCACCCCCAGGTCCTTTTCCTCTGTGCAGCTTTCCAGCCACTCTTCCCCAAGCCTGTAGCGTTGCCTGGGGTTGTTGTGGCCGAAGTGCAGGACCCGACACTTGGCCTTGTTGAATCTCATACAGTTGGCCTCAGCCCATCGATGAGGCCGAGTAGAGTGCATTAGCATGTGCAAGCCTTTGTTGGGTCAAGTGAAGGGCTTGTGTCAGGGGCTGGAAGCCCCCCTGTGCTGCTCTGTGTTTGTGGTGGTGGTGTTGTTGCTGGGGACGTACTTCCTAAGAGAGGTCTTGTAGCCCTTCTGCACCCACCCAACCCGATGGCCTGTAGAGCCCTGGCTTTGTGCTGTTGAGTTTGGTAGAGCCTTGGAAGAACAAAAGGAAGAGGAGGCGTGTCAGGCTGGGATGCAGGAGAACTTTATTGAGGGGAAGAAACCAGTGAAAAGGCAGGAGCGCCAACTGGAAGGGAGCCGGTGTGAGGTGCAAGTAGGGCGACCATGAGCCGAGGTCCCTTGCATGCAGTCGATTTATCCAGAGCACCGAGGTCTTCCTGCCCCACGGTGGGAGCGGCACACCAGAAGGCCCTGGTGGTCTTCAGCTTGTGAGAAGGAATTTGCAGCGGAGGGTAATGAACATAGCAGAAGGGACGATGCAGAGAAAGAAGTGGGAGGAGAGCAGGAGGTCCATGGGCCATGTTTCCAGGCAGCCCAGGCTGGCCCCTTCCCTCCTTCCTTGCTTGGTGCCTTTAGAGGGAGGAGCTGTGGACGGCAGGTCCACATGCCAAGAAGGGCCCAGAGGTGGATCCTCAATCCATGCGGTGGCTTGCAGGGTGTGGGTGGTTGGTGTCAGGGGTAGTGGCGAGGGCCCTTAGCAGGGGTAGCAGCCTCTTGCGCCGCCGAAGCAGCCCAGGCCTCCGAAGCCGTAGCCATAGCCGAAGGCGCCGGAGGAGACGGGCACTCCCTGGGAGCTGAGGGCGCTGCCCACGGCAGCCGATGTGGTGGATCCGACGGTGGTGTTCTGGGGGAAGGAGCTGAGGATGGGTCCTGGCAGGGTGACCTGCACGGTGGAAGGCTGGATGATGACGTGGGAGTCCTCGCACTGCCTGACACAGGGCTCGTTGCAGCTGTTAGCCAGCGGGGTGGGTCCGCAGGGGCGGCAGAGGTCGTAGCAGGCCATGTGTGTGGTGTGGAGGGGCCCTGGAAGAGAGGGCGTTGAGAAAGCGGAGGGGCGTGGGGGTGCGAGGGGCGGTGTTGCAGGAGGGCGAGGGAGTGGGGAGGCCTGGTGTGGGGCTGTGGGGAGCGTGGCGGTGGGGAGGCGTGAGGGGTGCTGAGGCTGGGGACAAGGCGTGCTCGAAGAGACAGGCCAGGCTGGGCAGGAGAAGGAGGGGAAGGGGGTTCAGGCTCACCTTGTTGACGGCAGAGGAGAAGGCGTCAGGAGAAGTGTGTGAGGGGAGAGAGGGACTGGACCGGCTTTTATGCTGGTCCGCGAGGGGCGGGACAGCCTTTGCGCATGACGGCATTTTGCAGCAAGCAGCTGTTGCACGACACAGCCTCGCGAGTAATGAGGTGGGGTGTGTTTTCCTTCCCGCAATTCTCCAATTTCATGTCCTCCTGGTGAGGACGTGTCCATCTGGTCCTGGCGGCAGCTTTTAAGGGAGAGTAGGTATTTGGGAGGTTTTGCATGAAAGGTGCATGTGAGGGCATTCTGCAGACGCAGCGAAAACTTAGGAGAGGTGGGGTGTGGCCAGTGAGGTCATCCCGTGGCACTGGTGTGGTGTGGTTTGCAGGTGCATGGTGAAAAGGGGGCCCCATTTCCTCGCAGGCCTGGAAGGCTTGTGTGGTGTTTGGAGGTGTGCCGGGGGTGAGGCGCTGCCCCTTCCAATGCATTGGGTCCCTCCCTGCCTTGGTGCCAGCTGGCTAAGCCTGTCTTTAGGCCTGGCCTTGAACGTTGGCTGTGGGTTTCTTGCTGCTCCTATGGCTTGTAAGATTTTAGCTGGGTGGATTGGGTTTGCGTGGCAAGGTTTTTGTAGTGGGGAAGCTGCAGGAGTGAATTCTGTGAGAAGGTACGAGACACTTCCACCATGTCTGATAGAGCCAGTTCCAGCTGGGTCCAGGATGGACCCGCTGCTTGCCAATGCTGAGCTAATCAGCAACGATGCAGGGGGGAACGTTGCCACCAAGGATGAGGAAAAGGTACTTAATGCCTTCTTTGCCTCAGTCTTTAAGACTCAGAGCAGTTATCCTCAGGATATTCAGCCCCCTGAGCTGGAGACAGGGACGGCAAGCAGAATAAACCCCCCAAAATCCAAGAGGAAGCTGTTAACACTACCTGGACACTCATGAATCTATGTGGCTGAATGAGAAGATTATGGAGCGGTTCATCTTCAGGGCGCTCACAAGCCATGTCCGGGATAACCAGGGGATCAGGCCCAGCCAGCATGGGTTCATGAAAGGCAGGTCCTGCTTGACCAACCTGATCTCCTTCTATGACCAGGCCTAGTGGATGAGGGAAAGGCTGTGGATGAGGTCTACCTGGACTTCAGTAAAGCCTTTGACACTGTCTCTCACAGCATTCTCCTAGAGAAGCTGGCGGCTCACGGCTTAGACAGGTACACTCTTCGCTGGGTAAAAAACTGGCTGGACGGCCGAGCCCAGAGCGTTGTGGTGAACGGAGTTAAATCCAGTTGGCGGCCGGTCACGAGCGGTGTTCCCCAGGGCTCAGTACTGGGGCCGGTCCCGTTCAATATCTTTATCAACGATCTGGACGAGGGGATCGAGTGCTCCCTCAGTAAGTTTGCAGACAACACCAAGTTGGGCGGGAGTGTTGATCTGCTCGAGGGTAGGAAGACTCGGCAGAGGGACCTGGACAGGTTGGATCGATGGGCCAAGGTCAATTAACAAGGCCAAGTGCCGGGTCCTGCACTTCGGCCACAACCACCCCATGCAACGCTACAGGCTTGGGGAAGAGCGGCTGGAAAGGTGCCCGGAGGAAAAGGACCTGGGGCTGCTGGTTGACAGCCGGCTGAACATGAGCCGGCAGTGTGCCCAGGTATCGAAGAGGGCCAATGGCATCCTGGCCTATATCAGAAATAGTGTGGCCAGCAGGAGCAGGGAGGTGATCGTGCTCCTGTACTGGGCACTGGTGAGGCCGCACCTCGAATCCTGTGTTCAGTTTTGGGCCTCTCACTACAAGAAGGACATTGAGGTGCTGGAACGTGTCCAGAGAAGGGCAACGAAGCTGGTGGAGGGCCTGGAGCACAAGTCTGATGAGGAGGGGCTGAGAGAACTGGGACAGTTTAGCCTGGAGAAGAGGAGGCTGAGGGGAGACCTCATCGCGCTCTACAACTCCCTGAAAGGAGGTTGTAGTGAGGTGGGTGTTGGTCTCTTCTGCCAAGTAACAGCAATAGGATGAGAGGAAATGGCCTCAAGTTGCACCAAGGGAGGTTTAGATTGGATATTAGGAGAAATTTCTTTACTGAAAGAGTGGTCAGGCCTTGGAACAGGCTGCCCATGGAAGTGGTGGAGTCCCCATCCCTATAAGTATTTATCAGACGTGTAGATGAGGCGCTTAGGGACATGGTGGTGTTGGGTTAACAGTTGGATTCGATGATCTTAGAGGTCTTTTCCAACCTTAATGATTCGATGATTCTCTGGCGGTAGTGCCACTCTCGCAACATATTGAAGGAGTGGAAAAAACTGCTGTGCAAGAGCAGCCAGAAGAGAGGAGGGAGAATATGTGAGAAGCAGCTCTGCAGTGTTGTGTGCAACACTGACACCACGGTGAGCAAAGAAAGAGGGGGAGGAGGTGGTCCAGGCACCGGAGCAGAGACTCCCCTGCAGTCCTTCGTGAAGTCCATGGTGAAGCAGGTTGTCCCCCTGCAGCCCATGGCAGTCCATGGTGGAGCAGATATCCACCTGCAGCCCATGGAGGACCTCACGTGGGAGCAGATGGATGTGCCCGAAGGAGGCTGTAACCCCGTGGAGAGCCCGTGCTGGAGCAGGCTCCTTGCAGGACCTGGTTCCCTGTGGAGACGAGCCCATGCTGGAGCAGGTCTTCTTGCAGGAGCTGTGACCCCGTGGGGGACCCACGCTGGAGCAGTCTATTTGTGAAGGACTACACCCCATGGGAAGGACCCATGTTGGAGCAGTTCATGAAGAACTGCAGCCTGTGGGAAGGATCCCACGGGAGGAATTTGTGGAGGACCCCATGCTGGAGCAGGGGGAGAGTGTGAAGAGGCAGGAGCGGCAGAGAGATGTGATGAACTGACCGCAACCCCCATTCCCCATCCCCCTGTGCCGCTTAGGGGCAGGAGGTAGAGAATTTGGGGGTGAAGTTGAGCCCGGAAGAAGGGAGGGGTGTGAGGAAGGTGTTTGAGGATGTGTTTTTATTTCTCATTATTCTACTCTGACTTTTGATTGGCAATAAACTAATAAACTCCCGAGTCAAGTCTGTTTTGCCCGTGATGGTAATCGGTGAGTGATCTCCCTGTCCTTATCTCGACTCAGGAGCCTTTTGTCGTATTCTTCTCCCCCTATCTGGTTGAGGAAAGGGAGCGATAGCGATAGTGGCAGGGACCTAGCGTCCAGCCAAGGGCAACCCACCACAGAAGCCCATCTTCACAGCAGAGCAGGGTCATGGGCTTGTTCCTGCACCTGGTCCTCAGTGCCCCATGCTGTGCCTCAGGGACCCCACACTGAGGAGGATGGTGACTTCATACAGGTGGCTTTCTGTGTGACCTCAGAGCAGAGGCATGGTGGCTTGGGGTCCCCTACACAAGTGGTCCAGGACCCTGCAGCAGGGAGGATGGTGGTCCGGAGACCCCCTCCATGGGCCACTGTGGGACCCTGCAGTGAAGAGGGTATGGTGGCCTGGGGATCCCATAGCGAGGTGAGCCCATGGCGTGGGGACTCCCACGGTGGTAGAGCCAGGCGGACAGTGCAACACGGACCTGCCCTTGGGTCAGCTGAGGACGCCACAGCAAGGTGAGTGGTGCCATGGGCACCAAGCATGGGTTGCATGGGTTGCCCAGGGTCCTTGAATCAGGGGGGACTGGGACACGGGACCCTGTGTGGGTGGCCCCAGGACCCCACCGTGAGGGAAGATGGTGTCATGGGGACTGCCAGGCAGCTGGGCTGGGGACCACAGCAAGGGGGGGCCATGACAGAGGACCCCGCACGGGTGTCCCTAGCACCTTGCAGCATGGGCAAGAAGTGCAGGGTCTGTTGACGTATTTATTGATTGTGGCATTTTTTGGGGGGTGTTATTTAATCAGGGCATTTTCCCTCCATCTCACCCCTCTGAGTCCCCCAACTGGTTTCGGGTGGGGCGCTTGGTTTGGTTTTCAGCAGCATTTCTACTCATTCAGTGCCTCGTTCACCCCCCGCCCCTCCCAGCAGTTGTTTTGGGGGCCTTATTATCTATGTATTATCTAAAAGCTTATCTCTTTATTGAACCAGAGGTGTTGATTTTGGGGTCCTGACAGGGGCCTTCTGGAAACTTCTGGGATCTTCTGCAGCAGCTGGTGCCTGTCAGGTGCCTCCTGATTGGCAGGTTGTCAGGTGCCTCCTGATTGACAGGTTGCTGAGGGAGTGCCTGGCTGTGGTGAGGGAAGGCTGCGGCTGCGGGGCTGAGGCTGGTGAGCTCTGGGAGAGCTGGTGAGGCCCGTGAGAGGCCCAGGGGGAGCGGGAGCGGCAGGCGGGGGAGGCTGGTGAGTGACTGCCTTTGGGGTCTTTCTTTGGGGTGAGGGCCGAGGGGTGAGGCCACTTCTCTGTGCAGTGTTTGTGGGGCCAGAGTGGGATTGGACATTGTGGAGGGGAAATGGGAGGTGTCCATGCTGGGCTGTGCAGCTGAGAACCTCGAGGTGCTGTTTGCGTGCCGGAGGGTTGATGAAGCAGACTAGGCTAGCCTAGACCAGTGCGGTTGGAAGGGACCTACAACGATCACGTAGTCCAGCTGCCTGACCGCTTCAGGGCTGACCAAAAGTTAAAGCAGGTTGTTAAGGGCATTTTCCAAATGCCTCTTAAACACTGACAGGCGTGGGGCATCGACCACCTCTCTAGGAAGCCGGTTCCAGGATTTGACCACCCTCTCAGTAATGTTTCCTTATGTCAGTTCTGAACCTCCCTGATGCAGCTTTGAACCATTCCCATGACTCCTGTTACTGGATCCCAGGGAGAAGAGCTCAGCACCTCTCTCCATTTTCCCTCCTCAGGAGGCTGCAGAGAGCAATGAGGTCCCCCCGCAGCCTCCTTTTCTCCAAACCAGACAAACCCAAAGCCCTTAGCGACTCCTCATAGGACATGCCTTCCAGGCCTTTCACCAGCTTTGTTGCCCTCCTCTGGATGCATTCAAGGACCTTCACATCCTTCTTAAATTGTGGGCCCCAGAACTGCACACAGTGCTCAAGGTGAGGCCGCACCAACGCTAAATCTAGTCCAACGCTAGTTGGCAGTTGGACTAGGTGATCGTTGTAGGTCCATTCCACCTGGAACTCCCCCTTCCTCCCCCTTCCTCCCCCTTCCTCCCCCTTCCTCCCCCTTCCTCCCCCTTCCTCCCCCTTCCTCCCCCTTCCTCCCCCTTCCTCCCCCTTCCTCCCCCTTCCTCCCCCTTCCTCCCCCTTCCTCCCCCTTCCTCCCCCTTCCTCCTCCTTCCTCCTCCTTCCTCCTCCATACAGCAGGATAATCCCCTGTTTTGACCGGCTGGTTGTCCTGTGTGTGATGCACCCCAGGATGTGGTTTACCCTCTTGGCTGGCAGGGCACCCTGCTGACTCCTGTTGAGGCTGCTGTCAGCCAGCCCCCCCAGATCCCTTTCTGCAGGGCTGCTCTCCAGCCACTCCTCTCCCAGTCTGTGCTTGTGTTCCCTGTTACTCCGTCCTAGGTGCAGAATCCGGCATTTGTTCTTGTTAAATTCATGCCATTGATGATTGCCCAGTGCTCCAGTCTGTGCAGATCCCTCTGCAAGGTCTCTTGTCCCTCAGGAGTGTCAAGAGCACCTCCCAGTTTGGTATCATCAGCAAATTTGCTAATGGTGCATTCAACTCCTGCATCCAGAGCATTGATAAAAACTCCTTCGCAGAACTGGCCCTAGAACGGAGCCCTGAGGCACACCGCTGGTGACCGGTCGCCAGCCAGATGTGGCCCCATTCACTACAACCCTTTGAGCCCTGCTGTTCAGCCGGTTCTTCACCCAGCGCAGCGTGTACCTGCTCATCTCACAGTTGGCCAGCTTGTCCAGAAGGATGCTGAGAGGGGCAGGATCAAAAGCCTTACTAAAATCCAGAAAAACTACATCCGCGGCCTCCCCTTTATCCACGAGGCAGGTGACCTTATCGTAGAAGGATATCCAATTAGCCTGGCAGGACTTTCCCTTGGTGAACCCATGTTGTCTGTGCCTGATGATTGCATTGTCCTTGAAATTCCTTTCAACAGCACCCAGTAGGACCTTCTCCATAATTTTTCCAGGTACTGAGGTTAGAGTAAGAGGTCTGCAGTTTCCTGGCTCTTCACTCACGCCCTTTTAAGAAATTGGAATAACGTTTGCTAGTTTCCGCTCAGTGAGGACCTCTCCAGACTCCCAAGACCTGCCCACATTCAGCGGAGGTGAGTGTCTTGAGGGTTATTCACTGTGCGAGCAGTGCTTGTTGGTGAGGAAGAGGAGGTGAGGTAGGAAGGGTATCTGTGCTTCTGTGTTGATGGGTGCTGGAGTGCGTGGCTGGCAAGAGGCATACTGGGCTGTGCTGGGAATGCTAGTGGACTCACGGCTGCCCCCAGAAAGGGGGGTTGTGTAACTGGATGTACATAAGTCCATGGGGAAAGATGGTTTGAACCCAGGAATGCTGAGGGAGCTACCTGATTTCCTTGCACTGGACATAGTGGAGTGGACAGAGTGAACAGCTCATGGAGTTGAACGAGGGGAGATGCAGCGTCCTGCTTCTGGGGAGGAGTCACCCCAGGTAGCAGGAATGGCTGGGGGCCAATGAGGCAGAGAGCAGCTTAGCAGAGAAGGACCTTGTGGTTCTGATGGAGAACAACTGGACCACGAGGTGGCAATGAACCCTTGTGGCACGGGGAGACGTCATGAGAGGCGTGCGCATGGGAGCGTTGTCATGTCGAAGGCTTTGTTTGGGGAAGTGATGGGCTTGTGTCATGTTCTGGAAGCTCCTCAGGTGCCAGTCTGTGGAGGTGTTGGTTGTGGTGGCCTCTTTGCTAGGAGAGGTCTTGTGTCTGTTTTCCACCCACCCCGATGGCCTGTTGAGCCCTGGCTTTGTGCTGGGTGAAGTTGGAAGAGCCTTGGGAGAAGAAAGGAAGTGGAGGCGTGTCAGGCTGGGATGCAGGAGAACTTTATTGAGGGAAAAAAAACCAGTGAAAAGGCAGGAGTGCCAATTGGAAGGGAGCCGGTGTGAGGTGCAGGTAGGGCGACCATGAGCCGAGGTCCCTTGCGTGCAGTCGATTTATCCAGAGCACTGAGGTCTTCCTGCCCTGCAGTGGGAGCGACACACCAGAAGTCCCCTGTGGTCTTTGGCTTGTGAGAAGGTGTTTGGAGCGGAGAGCACTGGTCATAGCAGAAGGGGCGATACAAAAAAGAAGTGGGAGGAGAGGAGGAGGTCCATGGGCCATGTTTCCAGGCAGCCCTGGCTGGCCCCTTCCCTCCTTCCTTGTTTGATCCTTGAGAGAAGGAGCTGTGGACGGCAGGTCCACATACCAAGAAGGGCCCAGAGGTGCATCCTCAATCCATGCGGTGGCTTGCAGGGTGTGGGTGGTTGGTGTCAGGGGTGGTGGCAAGGGCCCTTAGCAGGGGTAGCAGCCTCTTCTGCTGCCGAAGCAGCCCAGGCCTCCGAAGCCGTAGCCGTAGCCGAAACCACCAGAGGAGACGGGCACTCCCTGGGAGCTGAGGGCACTGCCCACGGCAGCCGATGTGGTGGATCCGACAGCGGTGTTCTGGGGGAAGGAGCTGAGGATGGGTCCTGGCAGGGTGACCAGCACGGGAGGAGGCTGGATGATGACGCGGGAGTCCTCGCACTGCCTGACACAGGGCTCGTTGCAGCTGTTAGCCAGCGGGGCGGGTCCACAGGGGCGGCAGAGGTCGTAGCAGGCCATGTGTGTGGTGTGGAGGGGCCCTGGAAGAGAGGGTGTTGAGAAAGCGGAGGGGCGTGGGGGTGCGAGGGGCGATGTTGCAGGAGGGCGAGGGAGTGGGGAGGCCTGGTGTGGGGCTGTGGGGAGCGTGGCGTAGGGGAGGCGTGAGGGGTGCTGAGGCTGGGGACAAGGCGTGCTGGAAGAGAGGGGCCAGGCTGTGCAGGAGAAGGAGGGGAAGGGTGTTCAGGCTCACCTTGTTGACGGCGGAGGAGAAGGCGTCAGGAGAAGTGTGTGAAGGAGAGAGGCGCTGGGCCGGCTTTTATGCTGGTCCCCAAGGGGCGGGACAGACTTTGCGCATGACGGCATTTTGCAGCAAGCAGCTGTTGCACGCCACAGCCTCGCAAGTAATGAGGTGGGGTGTGTTTTCCTTCCCGCAATTCTCCTTTTCATGTCCTCCTGGTGAGGACGTGTCCATCTGGTCCTGGCGGCAGCTTTTAAGGGAGAGTAGGTATTTGGGAGGTTTTGCATGAAAGGTGCATGTCAGGGCATTCTGCAGATGCAGCGAAAACTTAGGAGAGGTGGAGTGTGGCCAGTGAGGTCATCCCGTGGCACTGGTGTGGTGTGGTTTGCCGGTGTGTGGTGAAGAGGGGGCCCCATTTCCTCGCAGGCCTGGAAGGCTTGTGTGGTGTTTGGAGGTGTGCCGGGGGTGAGGCGCTGCCCCTTCCAATGCATTGGGTCCCTCCCTGCCTTGGTGCCAGCTGGCTAAGCCTGTCTTTAGGCCTGGCCTTGCAAAGTTGTCTGTGCTGGGTGGGTGTCCTGGTGCCCCTGTTGCTGGTAAGGTTGTAGGTGGGAGAAAGGCGGCTGCCTGTTTGGGTTTGTGCCCCGTTGGTGGCGTCCCTGGGGGTGGCAGTGCAAGCAGGCAGAGGAGGGCTGTTTGCGAGAGCAGGCCGTTGTCCTGGCAGCCCTGGTTCAGAGCTCGGGAGCCCTGTGATGTGGGGAGCCCTGCCACGCTCCCCAAAGGCTTGTGCTGGCCCCTCCGTAGCGCTCCCCTTAGCGGGGGCTGGCACATTGGCAGCCGGGGTTCTGGCGTGTCCAAAGAAGAGCAACGAAGCTGGTGAAGAGTGTAGAGGACAAGACTCATGAGGAGCAGTTGAGGGAACTGGGGTGTTTACTTTGCAGAAAAAGAAGGCTGAGGGGAGATGCGACGAGCGAGGGAAGGCAAGCAGTCGACTCAATGTGAGTGATAAGGCCAGCTTCAACTTTATTGTAAAACCCTACAGATATTTATACACTAAGTTCTACCTTATGCATACTTGTCTCACAATCATTGGCTTAGCTCTAAAAATTACATTATCATATTCCTCCTACTTTCGGTTACTGCTACGTGGTCCGGGTTCCATCCTGTTTTTCTTATACTGTACTTTCTCAAAGTTGCTTATCTGCACAGAGCAAGGTCAGCATGACTTTCTTTTCTCCCTTCTCAGCATGACTCAGAATTTTCCCACCGTGGCCTAGTCTGGCTAACTTTCTCCAACAGGGAGACCTTATCGCTCCCTCCAACTACGTGAAAGAAGGTTGTAATGAGGTGGATGTCAGTCTCTTATCCCTAGTAAGAAGGGATAGGACAAGAGGAAAGAACCTCAAGTTGCAGCGGGGGAGGTTTAGATTGGATCTTAGGAGAAATGTCATCACCAAAAGGGTTATCAAGCACTGGAGCAGGCTGCCCCAGGAAGTGCCCGAGTCACCATCCTAGGAGGTCTTTAAAGACGTGTAGACATGGTGCTTAGGGACATGGGTTAGTGGTGGACTTGGTAGGGGTTAGGTTATCATTCGGACTCGATACTGTTAAGGGTCTTTTCCAACCTAAATGACTCTGTGATTGTATATGGGGCACCCTGCAAGGGCAAGTGAGTTTCTGGAGAGCCCATGAGTGAGGCAGGGCCTTTGGGGTCTTGACTTGGGGTGAGTGCCGAGGGGTGAGGCCACATCTCTGCACGGTGTTGGATGGGCAGAAAGAAGATTTGGAGATTGCCAAGGGGAGTTGGAGGTGAGCATGGTGCATGGGGCTGCAGAGCCGAGGCCCTGGTGGTGGTGGATCATGCCGAAGGGTTGATGAGTGGCAAGGCCTGCCCCAATTGAGCCAAGGTGAGTGTTTTGCAGGCTGTTTGTCAGGCGAGCAGTGCTTGTTGCTGAGGAAGATGAAGGGAGGTAGGAAGGAGTGTGTGTGTCTGGATGGTAGGAAGTCTGTGGGGCCTTATGGGTCGTAGCCATGAACACGTAGGGAGCTGGCTGATGTCCTCGTAAGGCCCCTCTGAATTATCTTGGAAAGGTCTTAGTGCCTGGGTGCGGTTCCTGATGGCTGGAAGAGAGCTCAGAGTTCTCCTATCTTGAAGCAGATCAGGAAGGAGGACCTGGGAAACAAGTGGCTGCCTACCCTGATCTCTTTTCCGGGAAAGGTGATGGAGGAAATGGTCCAGGAAAGCACTGCCAAGCCCAGGAAGGACAAGAAGGTGATGGGGAGTGGTCGGCGTGAATTTCTGAAGGGGAAATGGTGCTTGACCGACCTCCGTGTCTTCTACGTTGAAGTGACTAGCTTTGTGGACGAGGAGAGAGCCGTGGCTGGTGTTTACCTGGACTTTTTAGTAAAGCCTTTGACGCTTTCTCCCCTTGCGTGCTCCTAGAGAAGCCGAGAAAGGACGGGGTGTGTAAGTGGCCAGTGAGGTGGACTGCAAAGTGGTGGAAGGGCTGGGCCCAGAGGCTTGTGATGAGTGTCCCAAAGCCCAGGTGGAGGCAAGCCTTAAGTGGTGTAGCCCAGGACTCGGCTCCACGGGGCCAACAGTGTTCCACATGCTCGTCAGTGAGGTGGGCAGTGGGAGGGAGTGCCCCCTCAGCAAGTTGGCAGATGCTGCAAAGCCTGGAGGAGTGTCTGAGGCACCGGCTGGTTGTGCCAGCATTCAGAGGGAGCTGGAGAGGCTGGCGAAGGGGGCAGAGAGGAGTCTCGTGAAGTTCAACAGGGGGAAATGCCAAGTCCTGCCTCTGGGCAGGAATAGCGCTGGTCCCCAGGACGCGCTGGGGGCCGACAGGCTGGAAAGCAGCTTTGCTGAGCATGCCATTGCGGTGGGGGTGCGCTACAGGCCACCTGAGCAGGAAGACGGATCGGATGAGGCCCTCTCTAGAGAGATAGGAGCAGCCCCACGTTCCCAAGCCCTGGTCCTCATGGGGGGCTTCAACCAGCCCGATATGTGTTGGAGGGACAACACGGCAGGGCGTAAGCAGTGCGGGAGGTTCCTGGAATGCGTGGCTGATAACTTCCTTCTCCAAGTGGTAGAGGAGCCAACGAGGAGAGGTGCTATGCTGGAGCCTGTTCTCACCAACAAGGAGGGGCTGGTGGGGAATGTGAAGGTCAAGGGCAGCCTTGGCTGCAGTGACCCTGAAACGGTGGAGTTCAAGATCCCCAGGGCAGCGAGGAGGGCGCACAGCAAGCTCACTACCCTGGACTTCAGGAGAGCAGACTTTGGCCTCTTCAGGGATGTGCTTGGTGGAGTGGCACGGGATAAAGTCCTGGAGGGAAGAGGGGCCCAAGAAAGCCTGTTAATATTCCGGGATCACCTCCTCCAAGCTGAGGAGCGATGCATCCCAACAAAGAGGAAGTCAGGCAAAAACGCCGGGAGGCCTGCATGGATGAAGAAGGAGCTCCCGCACACACTCAAACAGAAAAAGGAAGCCTACAGAGGGTGGGAGCAAGGACAGGTAGCCTGGGAGGAATACAGAGGAATTGTCCGGCGGCCAGGGATCAGGTTAGGAAAGATAAAGCCCTGATGGAATTACATCTGGCCAGGGACGTCAAGGGCAACAAGAAAAGCTTCTATAGGTTCGTTGGGGATAAAAGGAAGACGAGGGAAAATGTGGGCCCACTCCGGAACGAATCGGGAGACGTGGTTACCCAGGATATGGAGAAGACTGAGGTACTCAATGACTTTTTTGTCTCGGTCTTCACCAGCAAGTGCTCGAGCCTCACCGCCTAAGCCGCAGAAGGCAAAGGCAGGGACTGGGAGAATGAAGAGCCACCCACTGTAGGAGAAGGTCAGGTTTGAGATCACCTAAGGAACCTGAAGGTGCGCGAGTCCATGAGACCCGATGAGATCCATCTGCGGGTCCTGAGGGAAGTGGCGGCTGAAGCTGATAAGCCACTATCCATGGTATTTGAGAAGTCGTGGCAGTCCGGTGAAGTTCCCGCTGAGTGGAAAAGGGGAAAAAGAAGCCCCATTTTTGAAAGGGAAAAAAAGGACGAGCCGGGGAACTACAGGCCAGTCAGTCCACCCCTGTGTGTGGGAAGATCATGGAACAGCTCCTCCTGGAAGCTCTGCTAAGGCGCATGGAGGAGAGGGAGGTGATTGGAGACAGCCAGCAAGGCAAGTCCTTCAGCAAGGACTTCACCAAGGGCAAGTCCTGCCTGACCAACCTCGCGGCCTTCTCTGATGGAGTGACTACATCAGTGGACGTGGGATCCATATCGGGACCAGTACTGTTTAATATCTTCATCAGTGACATAGGCAGTGGGATCGCGTGCACCCTCAGCAAGTTTGCAGACACCACCAAGCTGAGTGGTGCGGTCGACACGCCTGAGGGACAGGATGCCCTCCAGAGGGACCTGGACAAGGTTGAGAAGTGGGCCCGTGTGAACCTCATGAGGTTCAACCAGGCCAAGGGCAATGTCCTGCATCTGGGTCAGGGCAACCCCCAGTCTCAATAGAGGCTGGGGGTTGAAGGGATGGGGAGCAGCCCTGCTGCTCAAGGCCTTGGGGGTACTGGTGGATGAAAAGCTGGACATGAGCCGGCAATGTGCGCTCGCAGTCCAGGAGGCCAACCGTATCCTGGGCAGCGTGGGCAGCAGGTCGAGGGAGGGGATTCTGCCCCTCTGCTCTGCTCTGGTGAGACCCCCCTGGAGCACTGCGTCCAGCTCTGGAACACTCAGCACCAGACAGACATGGACCTGTTGGAGCAGGTCCAGAGGAGGCCACAAAAATGATGAGGGGGGTGGAACGCCTCTCTCAGGAAGAAAGGCTGAGAGAGTTGGGGTTGTTCAGCCTGGAGAAGAGAAGGCTTCGGGGAGACCTTATTGTGGACTTTCAGTACTTGAAGGGTGCTTCTAAGAAAGATGGAGTCAGACTTTTTAGCAGGGCCTGTTGCGACAGGACAAGGGGAAATGGTTTTAAACTGAAAGAGGGGAGATTTAGACTAGATACGAGGAAGAAATTTTTTCCAGTGAGGGTGGTGAAACCCTGGCACAGGTTGCCCAGAGAGGTGGTAGATGCCCCATCCCTGGGAACATTCAAGGTCAGGTCGGATGGGGCTCTGAGCAACCTGATCTAGTGAAAGATGTCCTTGTCCACGTCAGGGGGGTTGGAGTAGATGACCTTTAAAGGCCCCTTCCACCCCAAACCATTCTATGATTCTCTGACTCTGTGGTGCTGGCGGAGGACAAGCTGACTATGAGGCAGCAATGCACCCTTGAGGCAAAAGAGGCCAAGAGTCTGCAGGACGGCATTGGGAAGAGCATTTCCAGCAGGTCAGGGGAGGTGATGTTGCTCTCTCTTCAGCGCTGGTGAGGCCCCGTGTGGAATCCTGTGTCCAGTTGAGTGGTCCGGAGTGGAAGAAGGACTTGGACTTGCAGGCGTGGAGTGCAGGGTGTCCAAGACACTGCCGGGACTGGAGCATCCTTCCAGTGAGGAGAAGGTGAGAGAGTTGGGAGTTTTTTCAGCCAGGAGGCAAGGCCGTGCAGGGCAGATGTCATCAGTGCGTCTAAATGCTGGATGGGCGGGAAAGAGTACAGGCAGGATGTGGGAAAGTAGAGGCTGGTGAGCCTGACACCGTTTCTGGGGAAGGTGATGGAGGAAATGGTCCCGGAAAGCACTGCCAAGCCCAGGAGGGCCAAGAAGGTGATGGGGAGTGGTCGGCGTGGATTAATGAAGGGGAAATCATAGAATCACAGAATCATAGAATCATGAAGGTTGGAAAAGACCTCCAAGACCATCGAGTCCAACCGTCAACCCAACCCCACCATGCCCACTACACCATGTCTCTAAGCGCCTCATCTACACGTCTTTTCAAGACTTCCAGGGATAGTGACTCCACCACTTCCCTGGGCAGCCTGTTCCAAGGCCTGACCACTCTTTCAGTAAAGAAATTTCTCCTAATGTCCAATCTAAATCTCCCTTGGTGCAACTTGAGGCCATTTCCTCTCATCCTATCGCTGTTACTTGGGAGAAGAGACCAACACCCACCTCGCTACAACCTCCTTCCGGGTCTTGTAGAGTGTGATGAGGTCTCCCCTCAGCCTCCTCTTCTCCAGACTAAACAGTCCCAGTTCCCTCAGCCGCTCCTCATCAGACTTGTGCTCCAGGCCCTCCACCAGCTTCGTTGCCCTCCTCTGGACACGCTCCAGCACCTCCATGTCCTTCTTGGAGTGAGAGGCCCAGAACTGAACACAGGATTCGAGGTGTGGCCTCACCAGTGCCGAGTACAGGGGCACGGTCACCTCCCTGCTCCTGCTGACCACACTATTTCTGATACAGGCCAGGAGGCTCTTGGCCTTCTTGGCCACGGGGGCATACTGCCGGCTCATGTTCAGCCGGCTGTCAACCAGCACCCCCAGGTCCTTTTCCTCTGGGCAGCTTTCCAGCCACTCTGCCCCAAGCCTGTAGCGTTGCATGGGGTTGTTGTGACCCAAGTGCAGGACCCGGCACTTGGCCTTCTTAAACCTCATACTTTTGGCCTCAACCCATCGATCCAGCCTGTCCAGATCCCTCTGCAGAGACTTCCTACCCTCGAGCAGATCAACACTCCCGCCCAACTTGGTGTTATCTGCAAACTTACTGAGGAAGCACTCGATCCCCTCATCCAGATCGTTGATAAAGATATTGAACGGGACCGGCCCCAAAACTGAGCCCTGGGGAACACGGCTCGTGACCGGCCGCCAACTGGATTGAACTCTCTTGACCACAACTCTCTGGGCTCGGCTGTCCAGCCAGTTTTTTACCCAGCGAAGAGTGTACCTGTCTAAGCCATGAGCCACCAGCTTCTCTAGGAGAATGCTGTGGGAGACAGTGTCAAAGGCTTTACTGAAGTCCAGGTAGACCACATCCACAGCCTTTCCCTCATCCACTAGGCCGGTCACCTGGTCATAGAAGGAGATGAGGTTGGTCAAGCAGGACATGCCTTCCATGAACCTGTGCTGGCTGGGCCTGATCCCCTGGTTCTCCCGGACATGGCTTGTGAGCGCCCTGAAGATGAACCGCTCCGTAATCTTCTCATTCAGCCACATAGATTCATGAGCGTCCAGGTGGTGTTAACTGCTTCCTCTTGGATTTTGGGGGGTTTATTCTGCTTGCCGTCCCTGTCTCCAGCTCAGGGGGCTGAATATTCTGAGGATAACTGCTCTGACTCTTAAAGGCTGAGGCAAAGAAGGCATTAAGTACCTTTTCCTCATCCTTGGTGGCAACGTTCCCCCCTGCATCGTTGCTGATTAGCTCAGCATTGGCAAGCAGCGGGTCCATCCTGCACCCAGCTGGAACTGGCTCTATCAGACATGGGGGAAGTGTCTCGTACCTTCTCACAGAATTCACTCCTGCAGCTTCCCCACTACAAAAACCTTGCCACGCAAACCCAATCCACCCAGATAAAATCTTACCAGCCATAGAAGCAGCAGAAACCCACAGCCAACGTTCAAGGCCAGGCCTAAAGACAGGCTTAGCCAGCTGGCACCAAGGCAGGGAGGGACCCAATGCATTGGAAGGGGCAGCGCCTCACCCCCGGCACACCTCCAAACACCACACAAGCCTTCCAGGCCTGCGAGGAAATGGGGCCCCCTCTTCACCACGCACCTGCAAACCACACCACACGAGTGCCACGGGATGACCTCACTGGCCACACCCCACCTCTCCTAAGTCTCGCTGCGTATGCAGAATGCCCTGACATGCACCTTTCATGCAAAACCTCCCAAATACCTACTCTCCCTTAAAAGATGCCGCCAGGGCCAAGTGGACACGTCCTCACCAGGAGGACATGAAAAGGAAAATTGCGGGAAGGATAACACACCCCACCTCATTACTCGCGAGGCTGTGGCGTGCAACAGCTGCTTGCTGCAAAATGCCGTCATGCACAAAAGCTGTCCGGCCCCTCGGGGACCGGCATAAAAGCCGGCCCAGCGCCTCTCTCCCTCACACACTTCTCCTGACGCCTTCTCCTCCGCCGTCAACAAGGTGAGCCTGAACCCCCTTCCCCTCCTTCTCCTGCCCAGCCTGGCCCCTCTCTTCCAGCACGCCTTGTCCCCAGCCTCAGCAGCCCTCACGCCTCCCCTCTGCCACTCTCCCCACAGCCCCACACCAGGCCTCCCCACTCCCTCGCCCTCCTGCAACACCGCCCCTCGCACCCCCACGCCCCTCCGCTTTCTCAACGCCCTCTCTTCCAGGGCCCCTCCACACCACACACATGGCCTGCTACGACCTCTGCCGCCCCTGCGGACCCACCCCGCTGGCTAACAGCTGCAACGAGCCCTGTGTCAGGCAGTGCGAGGACTCCCGCGTCATCATCCAGCCTCCCCCCGTGCAGGTCACCCTGCCAGGACCCATCCTCAGCTCCTTCCCCCAGAACACCACCGTCGGATCCACCACATCGGCTGCCGTGGGCAGTGCCCTCAGCTCCCAGGGAGTGCCCGTCTCCTCTGGTGGCTTCGGCTACGGCTACGGCTTCGGAGGCCTGGGCTGCTTCGGCGGCAGAAGAGGCTGCTACCCCTGCTAAGGGCCCTCGCCACCACCCCTGACACCAACCACCCACACCCTGCAAGCCACCGCATGGATTGAGGACGCACCTCTGGGCCCTTCTTGGCACATGGACCTGCCGTCCACAGCTCCTCGTCTCAAGGCACCAAGCTAGGAAGGAGGGAAGGGGGCAGCCCGGGCTGCCTGGAAACATGGCCCATGGACCTCCTCCTCTCCTCCCACTTCTTTTTTGTATCGCCCCTTCTGCTATGACCAGTGCTCTCCGCTCCAAACACCTTCTCACAAGCCAAAGACCCGGGGGACTTCTGGTGTGCCACTCCCACCGCAGAGCAGGAAGACCTCGGTGCTCTGGATAAATCCACTGCACGCAAGGGACCTCGGCTCACGGTCGCCCTACCTGCACCTCACACCGGCTCCCTTCCAATTGGCACTCCTGCCTCCTCACTGGTTTTTTTCCCTCAATAAAGTTCTCCTGCATCCCAGCCTGACACGCCTCACTTCCTTTCTTCTCCCAAGGTTCTTCCAACTTCACCCGGCACAAAGCCAGGGCTCAAAAGGCCATCGGGGTGGGTGGAAAATGGACACAAGACCTCTCCTAACAAAGAGGCCACCACAACCAACACCTCCACAGACTGGCACCTGAGGGGCTTCCAGAACATGACACAAGCCCATCACTTGCCCAAACAAAGGCTTCGACATGACAACGCTCCCATGCGCACGCCTCTCATGACGTCTCCCCGTGCCAGCACACACCTGACTAACTCTCTTCCCCAGCATGACTCTCTGGCCCTCCCACCAAACACAATCACAGAATCATTTAGTTTGGCAGGAACCTCTGCACAGCCGGTGCTTCAACGCCCCCTACTCAAGCAGGGCCAGCTACAGCAGGTTGTCCAGGACCATGGCCAGGCAGGTTTTCAGTATTTCCAAGGATGGAGGCTGCACCGCCTCTTCCACTCTTTGACCACCCTCCCACTGAAAAAGGCTTGCCGCCTTTGCCCATGGAATTCCATCTGTTTCCACTTGTGCCCATGGCCTCTTGTCCTGACACTGATCACAAGCCTCTGGGCCCAGCCCTTCAGCCACTTTGCAGTCCACCTCACTGGCCACTCACACAGCCCATACCTTCTCAGCTTGTCTAGGAGCAGGTAATGGCAGACAGCGACAAAGGCTTCATTCAAGTACAGCTCAGCAACAGCCACTGCTCCCCCCTCCTCCAACACCCAGTCGCTTCAACCCGGAAGAAGCGGAGGTTGGTCAAGCACCTCTCCATCATTTACCAGCAGTCCTGGTTAACATGGGAGGTCCCAGATGACTGCAGGCTTGCCAATGTGACGCCCATCTACAAGAAGGGCCGGAAGGAGGATCCGGGGAACTACAGGCCGGTCAGCCTGACCTCGGTGCCGGGGAAGATTATGGAGCATTCATTTTGAGGGGGCTCACAAGCCATGTCCGGGACAACCAGGGGATCAGGCCCAGCCAGCACGGGTTCATGGAAGGCAGGTCCTGCTTGACCAACCTGATCTCCTTCTACGACCAGGTGACCCGCCTCATGGATGAGGGAAAGGCTGTGGTTGAGGTCTACCTGGACTTCAGTAAAGCCTTTGACACTGTCTCCCACAGCATTCTCCTAGAGAATCTGGCGGCTCACGGCTTAGGCAGGCACACTCTTTGCTGGGTAAAAAACTGGCTGGACGGCCGAGCCCAGAGCGTTGTGGTGAACGGAGTTCAATCCAGTTGGCGGCCAGTCACGAGTGGTGTTCCCCAGGGCTCAGTTTTGGGGCCGGTCCTGTTCAATATCTTTATCAACGATCTGGACGAGGGGATCGAGTTGCTCCCTCAGTAAGTTTGCAGACGACACCAAGTTGGGCGGGAGTGTTGATCTGCTCGTGGATAGGAAGGCTCTGCAGAGGGACCTGGACAGGCTGCATCGATGGGCTGAGGCCAACTGTATGAGGTTCAAGAAGGCCAAGTGCCGGGTCCTGCACTTTGGCCACAACAACCCCAGGCAACGCTACAGGCTTGGGGAAGAGTGGCTGGAAAGCTGCCCAGAGGAAAAGGACCTGAGGGTGCTGGTCGACAGCCGGCTGAACATGAGCCGGCAGTGTGCCCAGGTGGCCAAGAGGGCCAATGGCATCCTGGCCTGTATCAGAACTAGTGTGGCCAGCAGGAGTAGGGAAGTGATCCTGCTCCTGTACTCGGCACTGGAGAGGCCACACCTCGAATCCTGTGTTCAGTTTTGGGCCCCTCACCACAAGAAGGGCATTGAGGTGCTGGAGCGTGTCCAGAGAAGGGCAACGAAGCTGGTGGAGGGCCTGGAGCACAAGTCTGATGAGGAGCGGCTGAGGGAATTGGGACTGTTTAGTCTGGAGAAGAGGAGGCTGAGGGGAGACCTCATCGCGCTCTACAACTACCTGAAAGGAGGTTGTAGCGAGGTGGGTGTTGGTCTCTTCTCCCAAATAACAAGCGATAGGATGAGAGGAAATGGCCTCAAGTTGCGCCAAGGGAGGTTTAGATTGGACATTAGGAAAAATTTCTTTACTGAAAGAGTGGTTCAGGCCTTGGAACAGGCTGCCCAGGGAAGTGGTGGAGTCACCATCCCTGGAAGTCTTGAAAAGACGTGTAGATGAGGGGCTTAGGGACATGGTGTAGTGGGCATAGTGGGGTTGGGTTGACGGTTGGACTCGATGATCTTAGAGGTCTTTTCCAACCTTCATGATTCTATGATTCTGTGATTCTATGATTTCCCCTTCGTTACTCCACGCTGAACACTCCCCATCACCTTCTTGGCCCTCCTGGACTTGGCAGTGCTTTCCAGGACCATTTCCTCCACCTCCTTCCCCACAAACGAGGTCAGGCTCACCAGCCTCTACTTTCCCAGATCCTTCCTCTTCATATTCTTCAAGATAAAATGGGTATGAGCTTCCTCCAGTCTTGAGGAACTGCCCCAAGCCACCATGACCTTGCCAAGCTGATGGAGAGTGGCCTCCCAAGGACATCAGCCAGCTCTCTCCACATTCGTGGATGCAGCCCCTGAGGCCCCATGGACTGACGTACACCCAGTTGCACAGCACTCGTTATTAACTCCATTCACCTTCCTCAGCAACAAGCACTGCTCGACAAACAGCCTGCAAAACACTCACCTTGGCTCAATTGGGGCAGGCCTTGCCACTCATCAACCCTTCGGCATGATCCACCACAACCAGGGCCTCGGCTCTGCGGCCCCATGCACCATGCTCACCTCCAACTCCCCTTGGCAATCTCCAAATCCTCTTTCTGCCCATCCAACACCGTGCAGAGAAGTGGCCTCACCCCTCGGCACTCACCCCAAGTCAAGACCCCAAAGGCCCTGCCTCACTCACCGGCTCTCCAGAAACTCACCTACCCTTGCAGGGTGCCCCATATACAATCACAGAGCCATTTAGGTTGGAAAAGACCCTTAACAGTATCGAGTCCGAATGATAACCTAACCCCTACCAAGTCCACCACTAACCCATGTCCCTAAGCACCATGTCTACACGTCTTTAAAGACCTCCTAGGATGGTGACTCGGGCACTTCCTGGGGCAGCCTGCTCCAGTGCTTGATAACCCTTTTGGTGATGACATTTTTCCTAAGACCCAATCTAAACCTCCCCCGCTGCAACTTGAGGTTGTTTCCTCTTGTCCTATCCCTTCTTACTAGGGATAAGAGACTGACATCCACCTCATTACAACCTCCTTTCACGTAGTTGGAGGGAGCTATAAGGTCTCCCCGCAGCCTTCTTTTTCTGCAAACTAAACACCCCAGTTTCCTCAACTGATCCTCATGAGTCTTGTCCTCTACACTCTTCACCAGCTTCGTTGCTCTTCTTTGGACACGCCAGAGTCCCGGCTGCAAATGTGCCAGCCCCCGCTAAGGGGAGCGCTATGGAGGGGCCAGCACAAGCCTTTGGGGAGCGTGGCAGGGCTCCCCACATCACAGGGCTCCCGAGCTCTGAACCAGGGCTGCCAGGACAACGGCCTGCTCTCGCAAACAGCCCTCCTCTGCCTGCTTGCACTGCCACCCCCAGGGACGCCACCAACGGGGCACAAGCCCAAACAGGCAGCCGCCTTTCTCCCACCTACAGCCTTACCAGGAAGAGGGGCACCAGGACACCCACCCAGCACAGCCAACTCTGCAAGGCCAGGCCTAAAGACGGGCTTAGCCAGCTGGCACCAAGGCAGGGAGGGACCCAATGCATTAGAAGGGGCAGCGCCTCACGCCCGGCACACCTCCAAACACCACACAAGCCTTCCAGGCCTGCGAGGAAATGGGGCCCCCTTTTCACCACGCACCGGCAAACCACACCACACGAGTGCCACGGGATGACCTCACTGGTGACGCTCCACCTCTCCTATGCTTTGGCCACGTCTTCTGCCCGCCCTGACACGCACCATCAACACCAAGCCCTTGGCTTCTAATACTCTCACTTAAAAGCTGCCGCCAGGGCCAAGTGGACACGTCCTCATCAGAAGGACATGAAATTGGAGAATTGCGGGAAGGAAAACACACCCCACCTCATTACTCGCGAGGCTGTGGCGTGCAACAACTGCTTGCTGCAAAATGCCGTCATGCGCAAAGGCTGTCCCGCCCCTCGGGGACCAGCATAAAAGCCGGCCCAGCGCCTCTCTCCTTCACACACTTCTCCTGACGCCTTCTCCTCCGCCGTCAACAAGGTGAGCCTGAACACCCTTCCCCGCCTTCTCCTGCCCAGCCTGGCCCCTCTCTTCCAGCACGCCTTGTCCCCAGCCTCAGCACCCCTCACGCCTCCCCTCTGCCACGCTCCCCACAGCCCCACACCAGGCCTCCCCACTCCCTCGCCCTCCTGCAACACCGCCCCTCGCACCCCCACGCCCCTCCGCTTTCTCAACGCCCTCTCTTCCAGGGCCCCTCCACACCACACACATGGCCTGCTACGACCTCTGCCGCCCCTGCGGACCCACCCCGCTGGCTAACAGCTGCAACGAGCCCTGTGTCAGGCAGTGCGAGGCCTCCCACGTCATCATCCAGCCTTCCACTGTGCAGGTCACCCTGCCAGGACCCATCCTCAGCTCCTTCCCCCAGAACACCACCGTCGGATCCACCACATCGGCTGCCGTGGGCAGTGCCCTCAGCTCCCAGGGAGTGCCCGTCTCCTCTGGTGGCTTCGGCTATGGCTACGGCTTCGGAGGCCTGGGCTGCTTCGGCGCAAGAGGTTGCTACCCCTGCTAAGGGCCCTCGCCACCACCCCTGACACCAACCACCCACACCCTGCAAGCAACCGCATGGATTGAGGACGCACCTCTGGGCCCTTCTTGGCACGTGGACCTGCTGTCCACAGCTCCTCCTCTCAAGGCACCAAGCAAGGAAGGAGGAAAGGGGCCAGCCTGGGCTGCCTGGAAACATGGCCCATGGACCTCCTCCTCTCCTCCCACTTCCTTCTCTGCATCGTCCCTTCTGCTATGTTCATTACCCTCCGCTGCAAATTCCTTCTCACAAGCTGAAGACCACCAGGGCCTTCTGGTGTGCCGCTCCCACCGCGGGGCAGGAAGACCTCGGTGCTCTGGATAAATCGACTGCACACAAGGGACCTCGGCTCATGGTCGCCCTACTTGCACCTCACACCGGCTCCCTTCCAATTGGCGCTCCTGCCTTTTCACTGGTTTCTTCCCCTCAATAAAGTTCTCCTGCATCCCAGCCTGACACGCCTCCTCTTCCTTTTGTTCTTCCAAGGCTCTTCCAGACTCACCCAGCACAAAGCCAGGGCTCTACAGGCCATCGGGGTGGGTGCAGACGGGCTACAAGACCTCTCTTAGGAAGTACGTCCCCAGCAACACCACCACCACCACAAATAGGAAGTACGTCCCCAGCAACACCACCACCACCACAAACACAGAGCAGCACAGGGGGGCTTCCAGCCCCTGACACAAGCCCTTCACTTGACCCAACAAAGGCTTGCACATGCTAATGCACTTCTACTCAGGCCTCTGTCGCAAGCTCCCCATGGCAGCACGCGCTTGACCAACCCTCTTCCCCAGCACGACTCTCTGGCCATCACAGCAAGCACAATCACAGCAAACGGAATCATTGAGTGCGCAAGGATCCTCTGCAGATCATCTACTTCAACCCAAGCAGGGCCAGCTTGAGCAGGCTCTCCAGGACCACCTCCAGTCAGGGTTTCAGTATCTCCGAGGATGGAGACTCCAACACCTCTCTGTGCAACCGCTTCCACTGCTTGACCACCCTCACTCGGAAAAAGGCTTGCCTTCTCTTCCAAGGGAATGGCACTCTTTTCAGCTTTCTCCACTCGCTCTTGCCCTGGCCGTGGGCACCCATGAGAAGCGTCTCACTCCCCTGGCCTCATTCCCTCCCATCCAGCATTGAGACTCACTGATGACATCTCCCCTGCACGGCCTTGCCTCCTGGCTGAAAAAACTCCCAACTCTCTCACCTTCTCCTCACTGGAAGGATGCTCCAGTCCCGGCAGTGTCTTGGCGGGACTCCAAGCTGCACTCCACTCGCTCCACTAAGTCCACGTCCTTCTTCCGCTGGGGAGCCCTCAACCGGACACAGGTCTCCACATGGGGCCTCACCAGTGCTGAAGAGAGAGCAACATCACCTCCCCCGACCTGCTGGAAACGCTCTTCCCAATGCCGCCCTGCAGACTCTTGGCCTCGTTTGCCTCAAGGGTGCATTGCTGCCTCATAGTCAGCTTGTCCTCCGCCAGCACCACAGAGTCAGAGAATCATAGAATGGTTTGGGGTGGAAGGGGCCTTTAAAGGTCATCTACTCCAACCCCCCTGACGTGGACAAGGACATCTTTCACTAGATCAGGTTGCTCAGAGCCCCATCCAACCTGACCTTGAATGTTCCCAGGGATGGGGCATCTACCACCTCTCTGGGCAACCTGCGCCAGGGTTTTACCACCCTCACTGGAAAAAATTTCTTCCTCGTATCTAGTCTAAATCTCCCCTCTTTCAGTTTAAAACCATTTCCCCTTGTCCTGTCGCAACAGGCCCTGCTAAAAAGTCTGTCCCCACCCTTCTTATTAACCCCTTTAAGTACTGAAAGGCCGCAATAAGGTCTCCCCGAAGCCTTCTCTTCTCCAGGCTGAACAACCCCAACTCTCTCAGCCTTTCTTCCTAAGAGAGGCGTTCCATCCCCCTCATCATTTTCGTGGCCTCCTCTGGACCTGCTCCAACAGGTCCATGTCTGTCTGGTGCTGAGTGTTCCAGAGCTGGCCGCAGTGCTCCAGGGGGGTCTCACCAGAGCAGAGCAGAGGGGCAGAATCCCCTCCCTCGACCTGCTGCCCACGCTGCCCAGGATACGGTTGGCCTCCTGGACTGCGAGCGCACATTGCTGGGTCATGTCCAGCTTTTCATCCACCAGTACCCCCAAGGCCTTGAGCAGCAGGGCTGCTCCCCATCCCTTCAACCCCCAGCCTCTATTGAGACTGGGGGTTGCCCCGACCCAGGTGCAGGACATTGCCCTTGGCCTGGTTGAACCTCATGAGGTTCACACGGGCCCACTTCTCAACCTTGTCCAGGTCCCTCTGGAGGGCATCCCGTCCCTCAGGCGTGTCAACTGCACCACTCAGCTTGGTGGTGTCTGCAAACTTGCTGAGGGTGCACTCGATCCCACTGCCTATGTCATTGATGAAGATATTAAACAGTACTGGTCCCGATATGGATCCCACGTCCACTGATGTAGTCACTCCATCAGAGAAGGCCGCGAGGTTGGTCAGGCAGGACTTGCCCTTGGTGAAGTCCTTGCTGAAGGACTTGCCTTGCTGGCTGTCTCCAATCACCTCCCTGTCCTCCATGCGCCTTAGCAGAGCTTCCAGGAGGAGCTGTTCCATGATCTTCCCACACACAGGGGTGGACTGACTGGCCTGTAGTTCCCCGGCTCTTCCTTTTTTTCCCTTTTCAAAAATGGGGCTTCTATTTCCCCTTTTCCACTCAGCGGGAACTTCACCGGACTGCCACGACTTCTCAACTACCATGGAGAGTGGCTTATCAGCTTCAGCCGCCACTTCCCTCAGGACCCGCAGATGGATCTCATCGGGTCTCATGGACTCGTGCACCTTCAGGTTCCTTAGGTGATCTCAAACCTGACCTTCTCCTACAGTGGGTGGCTCTTCATTCTCCCAGTCCCTGCCTTTGCCTTCTGCGGCTTAGGCGGTGAGGCTCGAGCACTTGCTGCTGAAGACCGAGACAAAAAAGTCATTGAGTACCTCAGTCTTCTCCATATCCCGGGTAACCACGTCTCCCGATTCGTTCCGGAGTGGGCCCACATTTTCCCTTGTCTTCCTTTTATCCCCAACGAACCTATAGAAGCTTTTCTTGTTGCCCTTGACATCCCTGGCCAGATGTAATTCCATCAGGGCTTTAGCTTTCCTAACCTGATCCCTGGCCGCCGGACAATTCCTCTGTATTCCTCCCAGGCTACCTGTCCTTGCTCCCACCCTCTGTAGGCTTCCTTTTTCTGTTTGAGTGTGTGCGGGAGCTCCTTCTTCATCCATGCAGGCCTCCCGGCGTTTTTGCCTGACTTCCTCTTTGTTGGGATGCATCGCTCCTCAGCTTGGAGGAGGTGATCCCGGAATATTAACAGGCTTTCTTGGGCCCCTCTTCCCTCCAGGACTTTATCCCGTGCCACTCCACCAAGCACATCCCTGAAGAGGCCAAAGTCTGCTCTCCTGAAGTCCAGGGTAGTGAGCTTGCTGTGCGCCCTCCTCGCTGCCCTGGGGATCTTGAACTCCACCGTTTCAGGGTCACTGCAGCCAAGGGTGCCCTTGACCTTCACATTCCCCACCAGCCCCTCCTTGTTGGTGAGAACAGGCTCCAGCATAGCACCTCTCCTCGTTGGCTCCTCTACCACTTGGAGAAGGAAGTTATCAGCCACGCATTCCAGGAACCTCCCGCACTGCTTACGCCCTGCCGTGTTGTCCCTCCAACACATATCGGGCTGGTTGAAGCCCCCCATGAGGACCAGGGCTTGGGAACGTGGGGCTGCTCCTATCTGTCTAGAGAGGGCCTCATCCGATCCGTCTTCCTGCTCAGGTGGCCTGTAGCGCACCCCCACCGCAATGGCATGCTCAGCAAAGCTGCTTTCCAGCCTGTCGGCCCCCAGCGCGTCCTGGGGACCAGCGCTAGTCCTGCCCAGAGGCAGGACTTGGCATTTCCCCCTGTTGAACTTCACGAGACTCCTCTCTGCCCCCTTCGCCAGCCTCTCCAGCTCCCTCTGAATGCTGGCACAACCAGCCGATGCCTCAGACACTCCTCCAGGCTTTGCAGTATCTGCCAACTTGCTGAGGGGGCACTCCCTCCCACTGCCCACCTCACTGACGAGGATGTGCAACACTGTTGGCCCCGTGGAGCCGAGTCCTGGGCTACACCACTTAAGGCTTGCCTCCACCTGGGCTTTGGGACACTCATCACAAGCCTCTGGGCCCAGCCCTTCCACCACTTTGCAGTCCACCTCACTGGCCACTCACACCCCCCGTCCTTTCTCGGCTTCTCTAGGAGCACGCAAGGGGAGAAAGCGTCAAAGGCTTTACTGAAAAGTCCAGGTAAACACCAGCCACGGCTCTCTCCTCGTCCACAAAGCTAGTCACTTCAACGTAGAAGACACGGAGGTCGGTCAAGCACCATTTCCCCTTCAGAAATTCACGCCGACCACTCCCCATCACCTTCTTGTCCTTCCTGGGCTTGGCAGTGCTTTCCTGGACCATTTCCTCCATCACCTTTCCCGGAAAAGAGATCAGGGTAGGCAGCCACTTGTTTCCCAGGTCCTCCTTCCTGATCTGCTTCAAGATAGGAGAACTCTGAGCTCTCTTCCAGCCATCAGGAACCGCACCCAGGCACTAAGACCTTTCCAAGATAATTCAGAGGGGCCTTACAAGGGCATCAGCCAGCTCCCTACGCGTTCATGGCTACGACCCAGAAGGCCCCACAGACTTCCTGCCATCCAGACACACACACTCCTTCCTATCTCCCTTCATCTTCCTCAGCAACAAGCACTGCTCGCCTGACAAACAGCCTGCAAAACACTCACCTTGGCTCAATTGGGGCAGGCCTTGCCACTCATCAAGCCTTCGGCACGCAGCCACCACCACCAGGGCCTCGACTCTGCGGCCCCGTGCACCATGCTCGCCTCCAACTCCCCTGGGTGATCACCAAATACTCTTTCTGCTCCTCAAACACCATGGAGAGATGTGGCCTCACCCCTTGGCACTCACCCCAAGTCAAGACCCCAAAGGCCCTGCCTCACCAGCCTCCCCTGCCTGCCGCTCCCGCTCCCCCTCTGCCTCTCGCCACACTCACGGGCTCTCCAGAAACTCACCTGCCCTTGCGAGGTGATCCACATCAAGCACTGTGTCACGCCAGAGCCCCGGCTGCCAATGTGCCAGCCCCCGCTAAGGGGAGCGCTACGGAGGGGCCAGCACAAGCCTTTGGGGAGCGTGGCAGGGCTCCCCACATCACAGGGCTCCCGAGCTCTGAACCAGGGCTGCCAGGACAACGGCCTGCTCTCGCAAACAGCCCTCCTCTGCCTGCTTGCACTGCCACCCCCAGGGACACCACCAACGGGGCACAAGCCCAAACAGGCAGCCGCCTTTCTCCCACCTACAACCTTACCAGCAAGAGGGGCACCAGGACACCCACCCAGCACAGCCAACTCTGCAAGGCCAGGCCTAAAGACAGGCTTAGCCAGCTGGCACCAAGGCAGGGAGGGACCCAATGCATTGGAAGGGGCAGCGCCTCACCCCCGGCACACCTCCAAACACCACACAAGCCTTCCAGGCCTGCGAGGAAATGGGGCCCCCTCTTCACCACGCACCTGCAAACCACACCACACGACTGCCACGGGATGACCTCACTGGCCACACCCCACCTCTCCTAAGTTTTCGCTGCAGCTGCAGAATGCCCTGACATGCACCTTTCATGCAAAACCTCCCAAATACCTACTCTCCCTTAAAAGCTGCCGCCAGGACCAGATGGACACGTCCTCACCAGGAGGACATGAAAAGGAGAATTGCGGGAAGGAAAACACACCCCACCTCATTACTCGCGAGGCTGTGGCGTGCAACAACTGCTTGCTGCAAAATGCCGTCATGCGCAAAGGCTGTCCCGCCCCTCGGGGACCAGCATAAAAGCCGGCCCAGCGCCTCTCTCCCTCACACACTTCTCCTGACGCCTTCTCCTCCGCCGTCAATAAGGTGAGCCTGAACCCCCTTCCCCTCCTTCTCCTGCCCAGCCTGGCCCCTCTCTTCCAGCACGCCTTGTCCCCAGCCTCAGCACCCCTCACGCCTCCCCTCTGCCACGCTCCCCACAGCCCCACACCAGGCCTCCCCACTCCCTCGCCCTCCTGCAACACCGCCCCTCGCACCCCCACGCCCCTCCGCTTTCTCAACGCCCTCTCTTCCAGGGCCCCTCCACACCACACACATGGCCTGCTACGACCTCTGCCGCCCCTGCGGACCCACCCCGCTGGCTAACAGCTGCAACGAGCCCTGTGTCAGGCAGTGCGAGGACTCCCGCGTCATCATCCAGCCTCCTCCCGTGCTGGTCACCCTGCCAGGACCCATCCTCAGCTCCTTCCCCCAGAACACCGCCGTCGGATCCACCACATCGGCTGCCGTGGGCAGCGCCCTCAGCTCCCAGGGAGTGCCCGTCTCCTCTGGTGGCTTCGGCTACGGCTACGGCCTCGGAGGCCTGGGCTGCTTCGGCGGCGCAAGAGGCTGCTACCCCTGCTAAGGGCCCTCGCCACCACCCCTGACACCAACCACCCACACCCTGCAAGCCACCGCATGGATTGAGGACGCACCTCTGGGCCCTTCCTGGCACGTGGACCTGCCGTCCACAACTCCTCCTCTCAAGGATCAAACAAGGAAGCAGGGAAGGGGCCAGCCTGGGCTGCCTGGAAACATGGCCCATAGACCTCCTCCTCTCCTCCCACTTCTTTTTTGTATCGCCCCTTCTGCTATGACCAGTGCTCTCCACTCCAAACACCTTCTCACAAGCCAAAGACCACGGGGGACTTCTGGTGTGCCACTCCCACTGCAGGGCAGGAAGACCTCGGTGCTCTGGATAAATTGTCTGCACGCAAGGGACCTCGGCTCATGGTCGCCCTACCTGCACCTCACACCGGCTCCCTTCCAATTGGCGCTCCTGGCTTTTCACTGTTTTTTTTTCCCTCAATAAAGTTCTCCTGCATCCCAGCCTGACACGCCTCCACTTCCTTTCTTCTCCCAAGGCTCTTCCAACTTCACCCAGCACAAAGCCAGGGCTCAACAGGCCATCGGAGTGGGTGGAAAACAGACACAAGACCTCTCCTAGCAAAGAGGCAACCACAACCAACACCTCCACAGACTGGCACCTGAGGAGCTTCCAGAACATGACACAAGCCCATCACTTGCCCAAACAAAGCCTTCGACATGACAACGCTCCCATGCGCACGCCTCTCATGACGTCTCCCCGTGCCACACGGGTTCATTGCCACCTCGTGGTCCAGTTGTTCTCCACCAGAACCACAAGGTCCTTCTCTGCTAAGCTGCTCTCTGCCTCATTGGCCCCCAGCCATTCCTGCTACCTGGGGTGACTCCTCCCCAGAAGCAGGACGCTGCATCTCCCCTCGTTCAACTCCATGAGCTGTCCCCTCTGTCCACTCCACTATGTCCAGTGCAAGGAAATCAGGTAGCTCCCTCAGCATTCCTGGGTTCAAACCATCTTTCCCCATGGACTTATGTACATCCAGTTACACAACCCCCCTTTCTGGGGGCAGCTGTGAGTCCACTAGCATTCCCAGCACAGCCCAGTATGCCTCTTGCCAGCCACGCACTCCAGCACCCATCAACACAGAAGCACAGATACCCTTCCTACCTCACCTCCTCTTCCTCACCAACAAGCACTGCTCGCACAGTGAATAACCCTCAAGACACTCACCTCCGCTGAATGTGGGCAGGTCTTGGGAGTCTGGAGAGGTCCTCACTGAGCGGAAGCTAGCAAACGTTATTCCAATTTCTTAAAAGGGCGTGAGTGAAGAGCCAGGAAACTGCAGACCTCTTACTCCAACCTCAGTACCTGGAAAAATTATGGAGAAGGTCCTACTGGGTCCTGTTGAAAGGAATTTCAAGGACAATGCAATCATCAGGCACAGACAACATGGGTTCACCAAGGGAAAGTCCTGCCAGGCTAATTGGATATCCTTCTACGATAAGGTCACCCGCCTCGTGGGTAAAGGGGAGGCCGCGGATGTAGTTTTTCTGGATTTTAGTAAGGCTTTTGATCCTGCCCCTCTCAGCATCCTTCTGGACAAGTTGGCCAACTGTGAGATGAGCAGGTACACGCTGCGCTGGGTGAAGAACCGGCTGAACAGCAGGGCTCAAAGGGTTGTAGTGAATGGGGCCACATCTGGCTGGCGACCGGTCGCCAGCGGTGTGCCTCAGGGCTCCGTTCTAGGGCCAGTTCTGCGAAGGAGTTTTTATCAATGCTCTGGATGCAGGAGTTGAATGCACCATTAGCAAATTTGCTGATGATACCAAACTGGGAGGTGCTCTTGACACTCCTGAGGGACAAGAGACCTTGCAGAGGGATCTGCACAGACTGGAGCACTGGGCAATCATCAATGGCATGAATTTAACAAGAACAAATGCCGGATTCTGCACCTAGGACGGAGTAACAGGGAACACAAGCACAGACTGGGAGAGGAGTGGCTGGAGAGCAGCCCTGCAGAAAGGGATCTGGGGGGGCTGGCTGACAGCAGCCTCAACAGGAGTCAGCAGGGTGCCCTGCCAGCCAAGAGGGTAAACCGCATCCTGGGGTGCATCAAACACAGGACAACCAGCCGGTCAAAACAGGGGATTATCCTGCTGCATTCAGCATTGGTGCGGCCTCACCTTGAGCACTGTGTGCAGTTCTGGGGCCCACAATTTAAGAAGGATGTGAAAGTCCTTGAATGCGTCCAGAGGAGGGCAACAAAGCTGGTGAAAGGCCTGGAAGGCATGTCCTATGAGGAGTCGCTAAGGGCTTTGGGTTTGTCTGGTTTGGAGAAAAGGAGGCTGCGGGGGGACCTCATTGCTGTCTGCAGCCTCCTGAGGAGGGAAAATGGAGAGAGGTGCTGAGCTCTTCTCCCTGGGATCCAGTAACAGGAGTCATGGGAATGGTTCAAAGCTGCATCAGGGAGGTTCAGAACTGACATAAGGAAACATTACTGAGAGGGTGGTCAAATCCTGGAACCGGCTTCCTAGAGAGGTGGTCGATGCCCCACGCCTGTCAGTGTTTAAGAGGCATTTGGAAAATGCCCTTAACAACCTGCTTTAACTTTTGGTCAGCCCTGAAGCGGTCAGGCAGCTGGACTAGGTGATCGTTGTAGGTCCCTTCCAACCGCACTGGTCTAGGCTAGCCTAGTCTACTTCATCAACCCTCTGGCACGCAAACAGCACCTCGAGGTTCTCAGCTGCACAGCCCAGCATGGACACCTCCCATTTCCCCTCCACAATGTCCAATCCCACTCTGGCCCCACAAACACTGCACAGAGAAGTGGCCTCACCCCTCGGCCCTCACCCCAAAGAAAGACCCCAAAGGCAGTCACTCACCAGCCTCCCCCGCCTGCCGCTCCCGCTCCCCCTGGGCCTCTCACGGGCCTCACCAGCTCTCCCAGAGCTCACCAGCCTCAGCCCCGCAGCCGCAGCCTTCCCTCACCACAGCCAGGCACTCCCTCAGCACCCTCAGCAACCTGCCAATCAGGAGGCACCTGACAACCTGCCAATCAGGAGGCGGCTAACAACCTGCCAATCAGGAGGCACCTGACAGGCACCAGCTGCTGCAGAAGATCCCAGAAGTTTCCAGAAGGCCCCTGTCAGGACCCCAAAATCAACACCTCTGGTTCAATAAAGAGATAAGCTTTTAGATAATAAATAGATAATAAGGCCCCCAAAACAACTGCTGGGAGGGGCGGGGGGTGAACGAGGCACTGAATGAGTAGAAATGCTGCTGAAAACCAAACCAAGCGCCCCACCCGAAACCAGTTGGGGGGCTCAGAGGGGTGAGATGGAGGGAAAATGCCCTGATTAAATAACACCCCCCAAAAAATGCCACAATCAATAAATACGTCAACAGACCCTGCACTTCTTGCCCATGTTGCAAGGTGCTAGGGACACCCGTTCAGGGTCCTCTGTCATGGCCCCCCCTTGCTGTGGTCCCCAGCCCAGCTGCCTGGCAGTCCCCATGACACCATCTTCCCTCACGGTGGGGTCCTGGGGCCACCTACACAGGGTCCCGTGTCCCAGTCCCCCCTTGATTCAAGGACCCTGGGCAACCCATGCAACCCATGCTTGGTGCCCATGGCACCACTCACCTTGCTGTGGCGTCCTCAGCTGACCCAAGGGCAGGTCCGTGTTGCACTGTCAGCCTGGCTCTACCAACGTGGGAGTCCCCACGCCATGGTCTCACCTTGCTATGGGATCCCCAGGCCACCATACCCTCTTCACTGCAGGGTCCCACAGTGACCCATGCAGGGGGTCTCCGGACCACCATCCTCCCTGCTGCAGGGTCCTGGACCACTTGTGTAGGGGACCCCAAGCCACCATGCCTCTGCTCTGAGGTCACACAGAAAGCCACCTGTATGAAGTCACCATCCTCCTCAGTGTGGGGTCCCTGAGGCACAGCATGGGGCACTGAGGACCAGGTGCAGGAACAAGCCCATGACCCTGCTCTGCTGTGAAGATGGGCTTCTGTGGTGGGTTGCCCTTGGCTGGACGCTAGGTCCCCGCCACTATCGCTATCGCTCCCTTTCCTCAACCGGATAGGGGGAGAAGAATACGACAAAAGGCTCCTGAGTCGAGATAAGGACAGGGAGATCACTCACCGATTACCATCACGGGCAAAACAGACTTGACTCGGGAGTTTATTAGTTTATTGCCAATCAAAAGTCAGAGTAGAATAATGAGAAATAAAAACACATCCTCAAACACCTTCCCCACACCCCTCCCTTCTTCCGGGCTCAACTTCACCCCCAAATTCTCTACCTCCTGCCCCTAAGCGGCACAGGGGGATGGGGAATGGGGGTTGCGGTCGGTTCATCACATCTCTCTGCCGCTCCTGCCTCTTCACACTCTCCCCCTGCTCCAGCATGGGGTCCTCCACAAATTCCTCCAGTGGGATCCTTCCCACAGGCTGCAGTTCTTCATGAACTGCTCCAACATGGGTCCTTCCCATGGGGTGTAGTCCTTCACAAATAGACTGCTCCAGCGTGGGTCCCCCACGGGGTCACAGCTCCTGCGAGAAGACCTGCTCCAGCATGGGCTCGTCTCCACAGGGAACCAGGTCCTGCAAGGAGCCTGCTCCAGCACGGGCTCTCCACGGGGTTACAGCCTCCTTCGGGCACATCCATCTGCTCCCACGTGAGGTCCTCCATGGGCTGCAGGTGGATATCTGCTCCACCATGGACTTCCATGGGCTGCAGGGGGACAACCTGCTTCACCATGGACTTCACGAAGGACTGCAGGGGAGTCTCTGCTCCGGTGCCTGGACCACCTCCTCCCCCTCTTTCTTTGCTCACCGTGGTGTCAGTGTTGCACACAACACTGCAGAGCTGCTTCTCACATATTCTCCCTCCTCTCTTCTGGCTGCTCTTGCACAGCAGTTTTTTCCACTCCTTCAATATGTTGCGACAGTGGCACTACCGCCATAGAATCATCGAATCATTAAGGTTGGAAAAGACCTCTAAGATCATCGAATCCAACTGTTAACGCAACACCACCGTGTCCCTAAGCGCCTCATCTACATGTCTGTTAAATACTTATAGGGATGGGGACTCCACCACTTCCATGGGCAGCCTGTTCCAAGGCCTGACCACTCTTTCAGTAAAGAAATTTTTCATAATATCCAATCTAAACCTCCCTTGGTGCAACTTGAGGCCATTTCCTCTCATCCTATTGCTGTTACTTGGGAGAAGAGACCAACCCCCACCTCACTACAACCTCCTTTCAGGGAGTTGTAGAGCGCGATGAGGTCTCCCCTCAGCCTCCTCTTCTCCAGGCTAAACTGTCCCAGTTCCCTCAGCCCCTCCTCATCAGACTTGTGCTCCAGGCCCTCCACCAGCTTCGTTGCCCTTCTCTGGACACGTTCCAGCACCTCAATGTCCTTCTTGTAGTGAGAGGCCCAAAACTGAACACAGGATTCAAGGTGCGGCCTCACCAGTGCCCAGTACAGGGGCACGATCACCTCCCTGCTCCTGCTGGCCACACTATTTCTGATATAGGCCAGGATGCCATTGGCCTTCTTGGCCACCTGGGCACACGGCCGGCTCATGTTCAGCCGGCTGTCAACCAGCAGCCCCAGGTCCTTTTCCTCCGGGCACCTTTCCAGCCGCTCTTCCCCAAGCCTGTAGCGTTGCCTGGGGTTGTTGTGGCCGAAGTGCAGGACCCGGCACTTGGCCTTGTTAATTGACCTTGGCCCATCGATCCAACCTGTCCAGGTCCCTCTGCCGAGTCTTCCTACCCTCGAGCAGATCAACACTCCCGCCCAACTTGGTGTCGTCTGCAAACTTACTGAGGGAGCACGCGATCCCCTCGTCCAGATCGTTGATAAAGATATTGAACAGGACCGGCCCCAAAACTGAGCCCTGGGGAACACCGCTCGTGACCGGCCGCCAACTGGATTGAACTCCGTTCACCACAACTCTCTGGGCTCGGCCATCCAGCCAGTTTTTTACCCAGCGAAGAGTGTACCTGCCTAAGCCGTGAGCCGCCGGCTTCTCTAGGAGAATGCTGTGGGAGGCAGTGTCAAAGGCTTTACTGAAGTCCAGGTAGACCTCATCCACAGCCTTTCCCTCATCCACTAGGCGGGTCACCTGGTCATAGAAGGAGATCAGGTTGGTCAAGCAGGACCTGCCTTTCATGAACCCATGCTGGCTGGGCCTGATCCCCTGGTTATCCCGGACATGGCTTGTGAGCGCCCTGAAGATGAACCGCTCCATAATCTTCTCATTCAACCACATAGATTCATGAGCGTCCAGGTGGTGTTAACAGCTTCCTCTTGGATTATGGGGGGTTTATTCTGCTTGCCGTCCCTGTCTCCAGCTCAGGGGGCTGAATATCCTGAGGATAACTGCTCTGACTCTTAAAGACTGAGGCAAAGAAGGCATTAAGTACCTTTTCCTCATCCTTGGTGGCAACATTCCCCCCTGCACCGTTGCTGATTAGCTCAGCATTGGCAAGCAGCGGGTCCATCCTGGACCCAGCTGGAACTGGCTCTATCAGACATGGGGGAAGTGTCTCGTACCTTCTCACAGAATTCACTCCTGCAGCTTCCCCACTACAAAAACCTTGCCACGCAAACCCAATCCACCCAGATAAAATCTTACAAGCCATAGGAGCAGCAAGAAACCCACAGCCAACGTTCAAGGCCAGGCCTAAAGACAGGCTTAGCCAGCTGGCACCAAGGCAGGGAGGGACTCAATGCATTAGAAGGGGCAGCGCCTCACCCCCGGCACACCTCCAAACACCACACAAGCCTTCCAGGCCTGCGAGGAAATGGGGCCCCCTCTTCACCACGCACCTGCAAACCACACCACACCAGTGCCACGGGATGACCTCACTGGCGACACTCCACCTCTCCTAAGTTTTCGCTGCGTCTGCAGAATGCCCTGACAAGCACCTTTCATGCAAAACCTCCCAAATACCTACTCTCCCTTAAAAGCTGCCGCCAGGACCAGATGGACACGTCCTCACCAGGAGGACATGAAAAGGAGAATTGCGGGAAGGAAAACACACCCCACCTCATTACTCGCGAGGCTGTGGCGTGCAACAGCTGCTTGCTGCAAAATGCCGTCATGCGCAAAGGTTGTCCCGCCCCTCGGGGACCAGCATAAAAGCCGGCCCAGTCCCTCTCTCCCTCACACATTTCTCCTGACGCCTTCTCCTCCACCGTCAACAAGGTGAGCCTGAACCCCCTTCCCCTCCTTCACCTGCCCAGCCTGGCCCCTCTCTTCCAGCACGCCTTGTCCTTAGCCTCAGCAGCCCTCACGCCTCCCCTACGCCACGCTCCCCACAGCCCCACACCAGGCCTCCCCACTCCCTCGCCCTCCTGCAACATCGCCCCTCGCACCCCCACGCCCCTCCGCTTTCTCAACGCCCTCTCTTCCAGGGCCCCTCCACACCACACACATGGCCTGCTACGACCTCTGCCGCCCCTGCGGACCCGCCCCGCTGGCTAACAGCTGCAACGAGCCCTGTGTCAGGCAGTGCGAGGACTCCCGCGTCATCATCCAGCCTCCCCCCGTGCAGGTCACCCTGCCAGGACCCATCCTCAGCTCATTCCCCCAGAACACCACCGTCGGATCCACCACATCGGCTGCCGTGGGCAGCGCCCTCAGCTCCCAGGGAGTGCCCATCTCCTCTGGTGGTTTCGGCTACGGCTACGGCCTCGGAGGCCTGGGCTGCTTCGGCGGCAGAAGAGGCTGCTACCCCTGCTAAGGGCCCTTGCCACCACCCCTGACACCAACCACCCACACCCTGCAAGCCACCGCATGGATTGAGGACGCACCTCTGGGCCCTTCTTGGCACGTGGACCTGCTGTCCACAGCTCCTCCTCTCAAGGCACCAAGCAAGCAAGCAGGGAAGGGGCCAGCCCGGGCTGCCTGGAAACATGGCCCATGGACCTCCTCCTCTCCTCCCACTTCTTCTTTGCATTGCCCCTTCTGCTATGACCAGTGCTCTCCGCTCCAAACACCTTCTCACAAGCCAAAGACCCGGGGAACTTCTAGTGTGCCGCTCCCACCGCAGGGCAGGAAGACCTCGGTGCTCTGGATAAATCAACTGCACGCAAGGGACCTCGGCTCATGGTCGCCCTACCTGCACCTCACACCGGCTCCCTTCCAAATGGCAGTCCTACCTTTTCACTTTTTTTTTTCCCCTCAATAAAGTTCTCCTGCATCCCAGCCTGACACGCCTCCACTCCCTTTCTTCTCCCAAGGCTCTTCCAACTTCACCCAACACAAAGCCAGGGCTCAACAGGCCATCGGGGTGGGTGGAAAACAGACACAAGACCTCACCTAGCAAAGAGGCCACCACAACCAACACCTCCACAGACTGGCACCTGAGGAGCTTCTAGAACATGACACAAGCCCATCACTTGCTCAAACAAAGGCTTCGACATGACAAAGCTCCCATGCGCACGCCTCTCATGACGTCTCCCTGTGCCAGCACACACCTGACTAACTCTCTTCCCCAGCATGACTCTCCGGCCCTCCCACCAAACACAATCACAGAATCATTTAGTTTGGCAGGAACCTCTGCACAGCCGGTGCTTCAACGGTCAAGCAGCGGCCATGGTCAAGCAGGGCCAGCTACAGCAGGTTGTCCGGGACCATGGCCAGTCGGGTTTTCAGTATCTCCAAGGATGGAGGCTCCACCGCCTCTTCCACTCTTTGACCACCCTCACACGGAAAAAGGCTTGCCTTCTCTTCCAAGGGAATGGCACCTCTTTTCAGCTTTCTCCACTCGCTCTTGCCCTGGCCGTGGGCACCCATGAGAAGCGTCTCACTCCCCTGGCCTCATTCCCTCCCATCCAGCATTTAGACGCACGGATGACATCTCCCCTGCACGGCCTTGCCTCCTGGCTGAAAAAACTCCCAACTCTCTCACCTTCTCCTCACTGGAAGGATGCTCCAGTCCCGGCAGTGTCTTGCCGGGACTCCAAGCTGCACTCCACTCGCTCCACTAAGTCCACGTCCTTCTTCCGCTGGGGAGCCCTCAACCGGACACAGGTCTCCACATGGGGCTTCACCAGTGCTGAAGAGAGAGCAACATCACCTCCCCCGACCTGCTGGAAACGCTCTTCCCAGTGCCGCCCTGCAGACTCTTGGCCTCGTTTGCCTCAAGGGTGCATTGCTGCCTCATAGTCAGCTTGTCCTCCGCCAGCACCACAGAGTCAGAGAATCATAGAATGGTTTGGGGTGGAAGGGGCCTTTAAAGGTCATCTACTCCAACCCCCCTGACATGGACAAGGACATCTTTCACTAGATCAGGTTGCTCAGAGCCCCATCCAACCTGACCTTGAATGTTCCCAGGGATGGGGCATCTACCACCTCACTGGGCAACCTGTGCCAGGGTTTTACCACCCTCACTGGAAAAAATTTCTTCCTCGTATCTAGTCTAAATCTCCCCTCTTTTAGTTGAAAACCATTCCCCCTTGTCCTGTCGCAACAGGCCCTGCTAAAAAGTCTGTCCCCACCCTTCTTATAAACCCCTTTAAGTACTGAAAGGCCGCAATAAGGTCTCCCCGAAGCCTTCTCTTCTCCAGGCTGAACAACCCCAACTCTCTCAGCCTTTCTTCCTAAGAGAGGCGTTCCATCCCCCTCATCATTTTCATGGCCTCCTCTGGACCTGCTCCAACAGGTCCATGTCTGTCTGGTGCTGAGTGTTCCAGAGCTGGACGCAGTGCTCCAGGGGGGTCTCACCAGAGCAGAGCAGAGGGGCAGAATCCCCTCCCTCGACCTGCTGCCCACGCTGCCCAGGATACGGTTGGCCTCCTGGACTGCGAGCGCACATTGCCGGCCCATGTCCAGCTTTTCATCCACCAGTACCCCCAAGGCCTTGAGCAGCAGGGCTGCTCCCCATCCCTTCAACCCCCAGCCTCTATTGAGACTGGGGGTTGCCCCGACCCAGGTGCAGGACATTGCCCTTGGCCTGGTTGAACCTCATGAGGTTCACACAGGCCCACTTCTCAAGCTTGTCCAGGTCCCTCTGGAGGGCATCCCGTCCCTCAGGCGTGTCAACTGCACCACTCAGCTTGGTGGTGTCTGCAAACTTGCTGAGGGTGCACTCGATCCCACTGCCTATGTCATTGATGAAGATATTAAACAGTACTGGTCCCGATATGGATCCCACGTCCACTGATGCAGTCACTCCATCAGAGAAGGCCGCGAGGTTGGTCAGGCAGGACTTACCCTTGGTGAAGTCCTTGCTGAAGGACTTGCCTTGCTGGCTGTCTCGAATCACCTCCCTCTCCTCCATGCGCCTTAGCAGAGCTTCCAGGAGGAGCTGTTCCATGATCTTCCCACACACAGGGGTGGACTGACTGGCCTGTAGTTCCCCGGCTCTTCCTTTTTTTCCCTTTTCAAAAATGGGGCTTCTATTTCCCCTTTTCCACTCAGCGGGAACTTCACCGGACTGCCACGACTTCTCAACTACCATGGATAGTGGCTTATCAGCTTCATCCGCCACTTCCCTCAGGACCCGCAGATGGATCTCATCGGGTCTCATGGACTCGTGCACCTTCAGGTTCCTTAGGTGATCTCAAACCTGACCTTCTCCTACAGTGGGTGGCTCTTCATTCTCCCAGTCCCTGCCTCTGCCTTCTGCGGCTTAGGCGGTGAGGCTCGAGCACTTGCTGCTGAAGACCGAGACAAAAAAGTCATTGAGTACCTCAGTCTTCTCCATATCCCGGGTAACCACGTCTCCCGATTCGTTCCGGAGTGGGCCCACATTTTCCCTCGTCTTCCTTTTATCCCCAACGAACCTATAGAAGCTTTTCTTGTTGCCCTTGACATCCCTGGCCAGATGTAATTCCATCAGGGCTTTAGCTTTCCTAACCTGATCCCTGGCCGCCGGACAATTCCTCTGTATTCCTCCCAGGCTACCTGTCCTTGCTCCCACCCTCTGTAGGCTTCCTTTTTCTGTTTGAGTGTGTGCGGGAGCTCCTTCTTCATCCATGCAGGCCTCCCGGCGTTTTTGCCTGACTTCCTCTTTGTTGGGATGCATCGCTCCTCAGCTTGGAGGAGGTGATCCCGGAATATTAACAGGCTTTCTTGGGCCCCTCTTCCCTCCAGGACTTTATCCCGTGCCACTCCACCAAGCACATCCCTGAAGAGGCCAAAGTCTGCTCTCCTGAAGTCCAGGGTAGTGAGCTTGCTGTGCGCCCTCCTCGCTGCCCTGGGGATCTTGAACTCCACCGTTTGAGGGTCACTGCAGCCAAGGCTGCCCTTGACCTTCGCATTCCCCACCAGCCCCTCCTTGTTGGTGAGAACAGGCTCCAGCATAGCACCTCTCCTCGTTGGCTCCTCTACCACTTGGAGAAGGAAGTTATCAGCCACGCATTCCAGGAACCTCCCGCACTGCTTACGCCCTGCCGTGTTGTCCCTCCAACACATATCGGGCTGGTTGAAGCCCCCCATGAGGACCAGGGCTTGGGAACGTGGGGCTGCTCCTATCTCTCTAGAGAGGGCCTCATCCGATCCGTCTTCCTGCTCAGGTGGCCTGTAGCGCACCCCCACCGCAATGGCATGCTCAGCAAAGCTGCTTTCCAGCCTGTCGGCCCCCAGCGCGTCCTGGGGACCAGCGCTAGTCCTGCCCAGAGGCAGGACTTGGCATTTCCCCCTGTTGAACTTCACGAGACTCCTCTCTGCCCCCTTCGCCAGCCTCTCCAGCTCCCTCTGAATGCTGGCACAACCAGCCGGTGCCTCAGACACTCCTCCAGGCTTTGCAGCATCTGCCAACTTGCTGAGGGGGCACTCCCTCCCACTGCCCACCTCACTGACGAGCATGTGCAACACTGTTGTCCCCGTGGAGCCGAGTCCACTTAAGGCTACACCACTTAAGGCTTGCCTCCACCTGGGCTTTGGGACACTCATCAGAAGCCTCTGCGCCCAGCCCTTCCACCACTTTGCAGTCCACCTCACTGGCCACTTACACACCCCGTCCTTTCTCGGCTTCTCTAGGAGCATGCAAGGGGAGAAAGCGTCAAAGGCTTTACTAAAAAGTCCAGGTAAACACCAGCCACGGCTCTCTCCTCGTCCACAAAGCTAGTCACTTCAACGTAGAAGACACGGAGGTCGGTCAAGCACCATTTCCCCTTCAGAAATTCACGCCGACCACTCCCCATCACCTTCTTGTCCTTCCTGGGCTTGGCAGTGCTTTCCTGGACCATTTCCTCCATCACCTTTCCCGGAAAAGAGATCAGGGTAGGCAGCCACTTGTTTCCCAGGTCCTCCTTCCTGATCTGCTTCAAGATAGGAGAACTCTGAGCTCTCTTCCAGCCATCAGGAACCGCACCCAGGCACTAAGACCTTTCCAAGATAATTCAGAGGGGCCTTACAAGGGCATCAGCCAGCTCCCTACGCGTTCATGGCTACGACCCAGAAGGCCCCACAGACTTCCTGCCATCCAGACACACACACTCCTTCCTACCTCCCTTCATCTTCCTCAGCAACAAGCACTGCTCGCCTGACAAACAGCCTGCAAAACACTCACCTTGGCTCAATCGGGGCAGGCCTTGCCACTCATCAAGCCTTCGGCACGCAGCCACCACCACCAGGGCCTCGACTCTGCGGCCCCATGCACCATGCTCGCCTCCAACTCCCCTGGGCGATCACCAAATCCTCTTTCTGCTCCTCAAACACCATGGAGAGGTGTGGCCTCACCCCTCGGCACTCACCCCAAGTCAAGACCCCAAAGGCCCTGCCTCAACAGCCTCCCCTGCCTGCCGCTCCCGCTCCCCCTCTGCCTCTCGCCACACTCACGGGCTCTCCAGAAACTCACCTGCCCTTGCGAGGTGATCCACATCAAGCACTGTGTCACGCCAGAGCCCTGGCTGCCAATGTGCCAGCCCCCGCTAAGGGGAGCGCTACGGAGGGGCCAGCACAAGCCTTTGGCGAGCGTGGCAGGGCTCCCCACATCACAGGGCTCCCGAGCTCTGAACCAGGGCTGCCAGGACAACAGCCTGCTCTCGCAAACAGCCCTCCTCTGCCTGCTTGCACTGCCACCCCCAGGGACGCCACCAACGGGGCACAAGCCCAAACAGGCAGCTGCCTTTCTCCCACCTACAACCTTACCAGCAAGAGGGGCACCAGGACACCCACCCAGCACAGCCAACTCTGCAAGGCCAGGCCTAAAGACAGGCTTAGCCAGCTGGCACCAAGGCAGGGAGGGACCCAATGCATTGGAAGGGGCAGCGCCTCACCCCCGGCACACCTCCAAACACCACACAAGCCTTCCAGGCCTGCGAGGAAATGGGGCCCCCTCTTCACCACGCACCGGCAAACCACACCACACGAGTGCCACGGGATGACCTCACTGGTGACACCCCACCTCTCCTATGCTTTGGCCACGTCTTCTGCCCGCCCTGACACGCACCATCAACACCAAGCCCTTGGCCTCTAATACTCTCACTTAAAAGCTGCCGCCAGGGCCAAGTGGACACGTCCTCACCAGGAGGACATGAAATTGGAGAATTGCGGGAAGGAAAACACACCCCACCTCATTACTCGCGAGGCTGTGGCGTGCAACAACTGCTTGCTGCAAAATGCCGTCATGCGCAAAGGCTGTCCCGCCCCTCGGGGACCAGCATAAAAGCCGGCCCAGCGCCTCTCTCCTTCACACACTTCTCCTGACGCCTTCTCCTCCGCCGTCAACAAGGTGAGCCTGAACCCCCTTCCCCTCCTTCTCCTGCCCAGCCTGGCCCCTCTCTTCCAGCACGCCTTGTCCCCAGCCTCAGCACCCCTCACGCCTCCCCTACGCCACGCTCCCCACAGCCCCACACCAGGCCTCCCCACTCCCTCGCACTCCTGCAACACCGCCCCTCGCACCCCCACGCCCCTCCGCTTTCTCAACGCCCTCTCTTCCAGGGCCCCTCCACACCACACACATGGCCTGCTACGACCTCTGCCGCCCCTGCGGACCCGCCCCGCTGGCTAACAGCTGCAACGAGCCCTGTGTCAGGCAGTGCGAGGCCTCCCACGTCATCATCCAGCCTTCCACTGTGCAGGTCACCCTGCCAGGACCCATCCTCAGCTCCTTCCCCCAGAACACCACCGTCGGATCCACCACATCGGCTGCCGTGGGCAGCGCCCTCAGCTCCCAGGGAGTGCCCGTCTCCTCTGGTGGCTTCGGCTACGGCTACGGCTTCGGAGGCCTGGGCTGCTTCGGCGCAAGAGGCTGCTACCCCTGCTAAGGGCCCTCGCCACCACCCCTGACACCAACCACCCACACCCTGCAAGCCACCGCATGGATTGAGGACGCACCTCTGGGCCCTTCTTGGCACGTGGACCTGCTGTCCACAGCTCCTCCTCTCAAGGCACCAAGCAAGGAAGGAGGGAAGGGGCCAGCCTGGGCTGCCTGGAAACATGGCCCATGGACCTCCTCCTCTCCTCCCACTTCTTTTTTGTATCGCCCCTTCTGCTATGACCAGTGCTCTCCACTCCAAACACCTTCTCACAAGCCAAAGACCACGGGGGACTTTTGGTGTGCCACTCCCACTGCAGGGCAGGAAGACCTCGGTGCTCTGGATAAATCGTCTGCACGAAAGGGACCTCGGCTCATGGTCGCCCTACCTGCACCTCACACCGGCTCCCTTCCAATTGGCACTCCTGTCTTTTCACTGTTTTTTTTCCCCTCAATAAAGTTCTCCTGCATCCCAGCCTGACACGCCTCCACTCCCTTTCTTCTCCCAAGGCTCTTCCAACTTCACCCAGCACAAAGCCAGGGCTCAACAGGCCATCGGGGTGGGTGGAAAACAGACACAAGACCTCTCCTAGCAAAGAGGCCACCACAACCAACACCTCCACAGACTGGCACCTGAGGAGCTTCCAGAACATGACACAAGCCCATCACTTGCCCAAACAAAGGCTTCGACATGACAACGCTCCCATGCGCACGCCTCTCATGACGTCTCCCCGTGCCACACGGGTTCATTGCCACCTCGTGGTCCAGTTGTTCTCCACCAGAACCACAAAGTCCTTCTCTGCTAAGCTGCTCTCTGCCTCATTGGCCCCCAGCCATTCCTGCTACCTGGGGTGACTCCTCCCCAGAAGCAGGACGCTGCATCTCCCCTCGTTCAACTCCATGAGCTGTCCACTCTGTCCACTCCGCTATGTCCAGTGCAAGGAAATCAGGTAGCTCCCTCAGCATTCCTGGGTTCAAACCATCTTTCCCCATGGACTTATGTACATCCAGTTACACAACCCCCCTTTCTGGGGGCAGCCGTGAGTCCACTAGCATTCCCAGCACAGCCCAGTACGCCTCTTGCCAGCCACGCACTCCAGCACCCATCAACACAGAAGCACATATACCCTTCCTACCTCACCTCCTCTTCCTCACCAACAAGCACTGCTCGCATAGTGAATAACCCTCAAGACACTCACCTCCGCTGAATGTGGGCAGGTCTTGGGAGTCTGGAGAGGTCCTCACTGAGCGGAAGCTAGCAAACATTATTCCAATTTCTTAAAAGGGCGTGAGTGAAGAGCCAGGAAACTGCAGACCTCTTACTCCAACCTCAGTACCTGGAAAAATTATGGAGAAGGTCCTACTGGGTGCTGTTGAAAGGAATTTCAAGGACAATGCAATCATCAGGCACAGACAACATGGGTTCACCAAGGGAAAGTCCTGCCAGGCTAATTGGATATCCTTCTACGATAAGGTCACCCGCCTCGTGGGTAAAGGGGAGGCCGCGGATGTAGTTTTTCTGGATTTTAGTAAGGCTTTTGATCCTGCCCCTCTCAGCATCCTTCTGGACAAGTTGGCCAACTGTGAGATGAGCAGGTACACGCTGCGCTGGCTGAAGAACCGGCTGAACAGCAGGGCTCAAAGGGTTGTAGTGAATGGGGCCACATCTGGCTGGCGACCGGTCACCAGCGGTGCACCTCAGGGCTCCGTTCTAGGGCCAGTTCTGCGAAGGAGTTTTTATCAATGCTCTGGATGCAGGAGTTGAATGCACCATTAGCAAATTTGCTGATGATACCAAACTGGGAGGTGCTCTTGACACTCCTGAGGGACAAGAGACCTTGCAGAGGGATCTGCACAGACTGGAGCACTGGGCAATCATCAATGGCATGAATTTAACAAGAACAAATGCCGGATTCTGCACCTAGGACGGAGTAACAGGGAACACAAGCACAGACTGGGAGAGGAGTGGCTGGAGAGCAGCCCTGCAGAAAGGGATCTGGGGGGGCTGGCTGACAGCAGCCTCAACAGGAGTCAGCAGGGTGCCCTGCCAGCCAAGAGGGTAAACCACATCCTGGGGTGCATCACACACAGGACAACCAGCCGGTCAAAACAGGGGATTATCCTGCTGTATGGAGGAGGAAGGGGGAGGAAGGGGGAGGAAGGGGGAGGAAGGGGGAGGAAGGGGGAGGAAGGGGGAGGAAGGGGGAGGAAGGGGGAGGAAGGGGGAGGAAGGGGGAGGAAGGGGGAGGAAGGGGGAGGAAGGGGGAGGAAGGGGGAGGAAGGGGGAGGAAGGGGGAGGAAGGGGGAGGAAGGGGGAGGAAGGGGGAGGAAGGGGGAGGAAGGGGGAGGAAGGGGGAGGAAGGGGGAGGAAGGGGGAGTTCCAGGTGGAATGGACCTACAACGATCACCTAGTCCAACTGCCAACTAGCGTTGGACTAGATTTAGCGTTGGTGCGGCCTCACCTTGAGCACTGTGTGCAGTTCTGGGGCCCACAATTTAAGAAGGATGTGAAGGTCCTTGGATGCGTCCAGAGGAGGGCAACAAAGCTGGTGAAAGGCCTGGAAGGCATGTCCTATGAGGAGTCGCTAAGGGCTTTGGGTTTGTCTGGTTTGGAGAAAAGGAGGCTGCGGGGGGACCTCATTGCTGTCTGCAGCCTCCTGAGGAGGGAAAATGGAGAGAGGTGCTGAGCTCTTCTCCCTGGGATCCAGTAACAGGAGTCATGGGAATGGTTCAAAGCTGCATCAGGGAGGTTCAGAACTGACATAAGGAAACATTACTGAGAGGGTGGTCAAATCCTGGAACCGGCTTCCTAGAGAGGTGGTCGATGCCCCACGCCTGTCAGTGTTTAAGAGGCATTTGGAAAATGCCCTTAACAACCTGCTTTAACTTTTGGTCAGCCCTGAAGCGGTCAGGCAGCTGGACTAGGTGATCGTTGTAGGTCCCTTCCAACCGCACTGGTCTAGGCTAGCCTAGTCTGCTTCATCAACCCTCCGGCACGCAAACAGCACCTCGAGGTTCTCAGCTGCACAGCCCAGCATGGACACCTCCCATTTCCCCTCCACAATGTCCAATCCCACTCTGGCCCCACAAACACTGCACAGAGAAGTGGCCTCACCCCTCGGCCCTCACCCCAAAGAAAGACCCCAAAGGCAGTCACTCACCAGCCTCCCCCGCCTGCCGCTCCCGCTCCCCCTGGGCCTCTCACGGGCCTCACCAGCTCTCCCAGAGCTCACCAGCCTCAGCCCCGCAGCCGCAGCCTTCCCTCACCACAGCCAGGCACTCCCTCAGCACCCTCAGCAACCTGCCAATCAGGAGGCACCTGACAACCTGCCAATCAGGAGGCGGCTAACAACCTGCCAATCAGGAGGCACCTGAGAGGGACCAGCTGCTGCAGAAGATCCCAGAAGTTTCCAGAAGGCCCCTGTCAGGACCCCAAAATCAACACCTCTGGTTCAATAAAGAGATAAGCTTTTAGCTAATAAATAGATAATAAGGCCCCCAAAACAACTGCTGGGAGGGGCGGGGGGTGAACGAGGCACTGAATGAGTAGAAATGCTGCTGAAAACCAAACCAAGCGCCCCACCCGAAACCAGTTGGGGGACTCAGAGGGGTGAGATGGAGGGAAAATGCCCTGATTAAATAACACCCCCCAAAAAATGCCACAATCAATAAATACATCAACAGACCCTGCACTTCTTGCCCATGCTGCAAGGTGCTAGGGACACCCGTGCGGGGTCCCCTGTCATGGCCCCCCCTTGCTGTGGTCCCCAGCCCAACTGCCTGGCAGTCCCCATGACACCATCTTCCCTCACGGTGGGGTCCTGGGGCCACCTACACAGGGTCCCGTGTCCCAGTCCCCCCTTGATTCAAGGACCCTGGGCAACCCATGCAACCCATGCTTGGTGCCCATGGCACCACTCACCTTGCTGTGGCGTCCTCAGCTGACCCAAGGGCAGGTCCGTGTTGCACTGTCAGCCTGGCTCTACCACCGTGGGAGTCCCCACGCCATGGTCTCACCTTGCTATGGGATCCCCAGGCCACCATACCCTCTTCACTGCAGGGTCCCACAGTGACCCATGCAGGGGGTCTCCAGACCACCATCCTCCCTGCTGCAGGGTCCTGGACCACCTGTGCAGGGGACCCCAAGCCACCATGCCTCTGCTCTGAGGTCACACAGAAAGCCACCTGTATGAAGTCACCATCCTCCTCAGTGTGGGGTCCCTGAGGCACAGCATGGGGCACTGAGGACCAGGTGCAGGAACAAGCCCATGACCCTGCTCTGCTGTGAAGATGGGCTTCTGTGGTGGGTTGCCCTTGGCTGGACGCTAGGTCCCCGCCACTATCGCTATCGCTCCCTTTCCTCAACCGGATAGGGGGAGAAGAATACGACAAAAGGCTCCTGAGTCGAGATAAGGACAGGGAGATCACTCACCGATTACCATCACGGGCAAAACAGACTTGACTCGGGAGTTTATTAGTTTATTGCCAATCAAAAGTCAGAGTAGAATAATGAGAAATAAAAACACATCCTAAAACACCTTCCCCACACCCCTCCCTTCTTCCGGGCTCAACTTCACCCCCAAATTCTCTACCTCCTGCCCCTAAGCGGCACAGGGGGATGGGGAATGGGGGTTGCGGTCAGTTCATCACATCTCTCTGCCGCTCCTGCCTCTTCACACTCTCCCCCTGCTCCAGCATGGGGTCCTCCACAAATTCCTCCCGTGGGATCCTTCCCACAGGCTGCAGTTCTTCATGAACTGCTCCAACATGGGTCCTTCCCATGGGGTGTAGTCCTTCACAAATAGACTGCTCCAGCGTGGGTCCCCCACGGGGTCACAGCTCCTGCGAGAAGACCTGCTCCAGCATGGGCTCGTCTCCACAGGGAACCAGGTCCTGCAAGGAGCCTGCTCCAGCACGGGCTCCCCACGGGGTTACAGTCTCCTTTCGGCACATCCATCTGCTCCCACGTGAGGTCCTCCATGGGCTGCAGGTGGATATCTGCTCCACCATGGACTTCCATGGGCTACAGGGGGACAACCTGCTTCACCATGGACTTCACGAAGGACTGCAGGGGAGTCTCTGCTCCGGTGCCTGGACCACCTCCTCCCCCTCTTTCTTTACTCACCGTGGTGTCAGTGTTGCACACAACACTGCAGAGCTGCTTCTCACATATTCTCCCTCCTCTCTTCTGGCTGCTCTTGCACAGCAGTTTTTTCCACTCCTTCAATATGTTGCGAGAGTGGCACTACCACCAGAGAATCATCGAATCATTGAGGTTGGAAAAGACCTCTAAGATCATCGAATCCAACTGTTAACCCAACACCACCATGTCCCTAAGCGCCTCATCTACACGTCTGTTAAATACTTATAGGGATGGGGACTCCACCACTTCCATGGGCAGCCTGTTCCAAGGCCTGACCACTCTTTCAGTAAAGAAATTTTTCCTAATATCCAATCTAAACCTCCCTTGGTGCAACTTGAGGCCATTTCCTCTCATCCTATTGCTGTTCCTTGGGAGAAGAGACCAACACCCACCTCACTACAACCTCCTTTCAGGGAGTTGTAGAGCGCGATGAAGTCTCCCCTCAGCCTCCTCTTCTCCAGACTAAACAGTCCCAGTTCCCTCAGCCCCTCCTCATCAGACTTGTGCTCCAGGCCCTCCACCAGCTTCGTTGCCCTTCTCTGGACACGTTCCAGCACCTCAATGTCCTTCTTGTAGTGAGAGGCCCAAAACTGAACACAGGATTCAAGGTGCGGCCTCACCAGTGCCCAGTACAGGAGCACGATCACCTCCCTGCTCCTGCTGGCCACACTATTTCTGATATAGACCAGGATGCCATTGGCCCTCTTCGATACCTGGGCACACTGCCGGCTCATGTTCAGCCGGCTGTCAACCAGCAGCCCCAGGTCCTTTTCCTCCGGGCACCTTTCCAGCCGCTCTTCCCCAAGCCTGTAGCGTTGCCTAGGATTGTTGTGGCCGAAGTGCAGGACCCGGCACTTGGCCTTGTTAATTGACCTTGGCCCATCGATCCAACCTGTCCAGGTCCCTCTGCCGAGCCTTCCTACCCTCGAGCAGATCAACACTCCTGCCCAACTTGGTGTCGTCTGCAAACTTACTGAGGGAGCACTCGATCCCCTCGTCCAGATCGTTGATAAAGATATTGAACAGGACCGGCCCCAGTACTGAGCCCTGGGGAACACCGCTCGTGACTGGCCGCCAACTGGATTTAACTCCGTTCACCACAACTCTCTGGGCTCGGCCGTCCAGCCAGTTTTTTACCCAGCGAAGAGTGTACCTGTCTAAGCCGTGAGCCGCCAGCTTCTCTAGGAGAATGCTGTGAGAGACAGTGTCAAAGGCTTTACTGAAGTCCAGGTAGACCTCATCCACAGCCTTTCCCTCATCCACTAGGCGGGTCACCTGGTCATAGAAGGAGATCAGGTTGGTCAAGCAGGACCTGCCTTCCATGAACCTGTGCTGGCTGGGCCTGATCCCCTGGTTATCCCGGACATGGCTTGTGAGCGCCCTGAAGATGAACCGCTCCATAATCTTCTCATTCAGCCACATAGATTCATGAGTGTCCAGGTGGTGTTAACTGCTTCCTCTTGGATTATGGGGGGTTTATTCTGCTTGCCGTCCCTGTCTCCAGCTCAGGGGGCTGAATATCCTGAGGATAACTGCTCTGACTCTTAAAGACTGAGGCAAAGAAGGCATTAAGTACCTTTTCCTCATCCTTGGTGGCAACGTTCCCCCCTGCATCATCGTTGCTGATTAGCTCAGCATTGGCAAGCAGCGGGTCCATCCTGGACCCAGCTGGAACTGGCTCTATCAGACATGGGGGAAGTGTCTCGTACCTTCTCACAGAATTCACTCCTGCAGCTTCCCCACTACAAAAACCTTGCCACGCAAACCCAATCCACCCAGCTAAAATCTTACCAGCCATAGGAGCAGCAAGCTCCACAGCCAACGTTCAAGGCCAGGCCTAAAGACAGGCTTAGCCAGCTGGCACCAAGGCAGGGAGGGACCCAATGCATTGGAAGGGGCAGCGCCTCACCCCCGGCACACCTCCAAACACCACACAAGCCTTCCAAGCCTGCGAGGAAATGGGGCCCCTCTTCACCACGCACCGGCAAACCACACCACACCAGTGCCACGGGATGACCTCACTGGCCACACCCCACCTCTCCTAATTTTTTGCTGCAGCTGCAGAATGCCCTCACATGCACCTTTCATGCAAAACCTCCCAAATACCTACTCTCCCTTAAAAGCTGCCGCCAGGACCAGATGGACACGTCCTCACCAGGAGGACATGAAAAGGAGAATTGCGGGAAGGAAAACACACCCCACCTCATTACTCGCGAGGCTGTGGCGTGCAACAGCTGCTTCCTGCAAAATGCCGTCGTGCGCAAAGGCTGTCCCGCCCCTTGGGGACCAGCATAAAAGCCGGCCCAGCGCCTCTCTCCCTCACACACTTCTCCTGACGCCTTCTCCTCCGCCGTCAACAAGGTGAGCCTGAACCCCCTTCCCCTCCTTCTCCTGCCCAGCCTGGCCCCTCTCTTCCAGCACGCCTTGTCCCCAGCCTCAGCACCCCTCACGCCTCCCCTACGCCACGCTCCCCACAGCCCCACACCAGGCCTCCCCACTCCCTCGCCCTCCAGCAACACCGCCCCTCGCACCCCCACGCCCCTCCGCTTTCTCAACACCCTCTCTTCCAGGGCCCCTCCACACCACACACATGGCCTGCTACGACCTCTGCCGCCCCTGCGGACCCGCCCCGCTGGCTAACAGCTGCAACGAGCCCTGTGTCAGGCAGTGCGAGGACTCCCACGTCATCATCCAGCCTTCCACTGTGCAGGTCACCCTGCCAGGACCCATCCTCAGCTCCTTCCCCCAGAACACCGCCGTCGGATCCACCACATCGGCTGCCGTGGGCAGCGCCCTCAGCTCCCAGGGAGTGCCCGTCTCCTCTGGTGCCTTCGGCTACGGCTACGGCTTCGGAGGCCTGGGCTGCTTCGGCGGCAGAAGAGGCTGCTACCCCTGCTAAGGGCCCTTACCACCACCCCTGACACCAACCACCCACACCCTGCAAGCCACCGCATGGATTGAGGACGCACCTCTGGGCCCTTCTTGGCACGTGCACCTGCCGTCCACAGCTCCTCCTCTCAAGGACCAAGCAAGGAAGCAGGGAAGGGACCCACCCGGGCTGCCTGCAAACATGGCCCATGGACCTCCTCCTCTCCTCCCACTTCTTCTTTGCATCGCCCCTTCTGCTATGACCAGTGCTCTCCGCTCCAAACACCTTCTCACAAGCCAAAGACCCGGGGAACTTCTAGTGTGCCGCTCCCACCGCAGAGCAGGAAGACCTCGGTGCTCTGGATAAATCGTCTGCACGCAAGGGACCTCGGCTCATGGTCGCCCTACCTGCACTCACACCGGCTCCCTTCCAAATGGCAGTCCTACCTTTTCACTTTTTTTTTTCCCCTCAATAAAGTTCTCCTGCATCCCAGCCTGACACGCCTCCACTCCCTTTCTTCTCCCAAGGCTCTTCCAACTTCACCCAGCACAAAGCCAGGGCTCAACAGGCCATCGGGGTGGGTGGAAAACGGACACAAGACCTCTCCTAGTAAAGAGGCCACCACAACCAACACCTCCACAGACTGGCACCTGAGGGGCTTCCAGAACATGACACAAGCCCATCACTTGCTCAAACAAAGGCTTCGACATGACAACGCTCCCATGCGCACGCCTCTCATGACGTCTCCTTGTGCCAGCACACACCTGGCTCACTCTCTTCCCCACCATGACTCTCCGGCCCTCCCACCAAACACAATCACAGAATCAGTTAGTTTGGCAGGAACCTCTGCACAGCCGGTGCTTCAACGGTCAAGCAGCGGCCATGGTCAAGCAGGGCCAGCTACAGCAGGTTGTCCGGGACCATGGCCAGTCCGGTTTTCAGTATCTCCAAGGATGGAGGATCCACCGCCTCTTCCACTCTTTGACCACCCTCACACTGAGAAAGGCTTGCCGCCTTTGCCCATGGAATTCCATCTGTTTTCACTTGTGCTCATGGCCTCTTGTCCTGACACTGATCACAAGCCTCTGGGCCCAGCCCTTCAGCCACTTTGCAGTCCACCTCACTGGCCACTCACACAGCCCCTACCTTCTCAGCTTGTCTAGGAGCAGCTAATGGCAGACAGCGACAAAGGCTTCATTCAAGTACAGCTCAGCAACAGCTACTGCTCCCCCCACCTCCAACACCCAGTCGCTTCAACCCGGAAGATGCGGAGGTCGGTCAAGCACCTCTCCATCGTTTACCAGCAGTCCTGGTTAACAGGGGAGGTCCCAGACGACTGGAGGCTTGCCAATGTGACGCCCATCTACAAGAAGGGCCGGAAGGAGGATCTGGGGAACTAGAGCCCAGTCAGCCTGACCTCGGTGCCGGGGAAGATTATGGAGCGTTCGTTTAGAGTGCGCTCACAAGCCATGTCCAGGACTACCAGGGGATCAGGCCCAGCCAGCACAGGTTCATGGAAGGCAGGTCCTGCTTGACCAACCTGATCTCCTTCTATGACCAGGTGACCTGCCTAGTGGATGAGGGAAAGGCTGTGGATGAGGTCTACCTGGACTTCAGTAAAGCCTTTGACACTGTCTCTCACAGCATTCTCCTAGAGAAGCTGGCGGCTCACGGCTTAGACAGGTACACTCTTCGCTGCGTAAAAAACTGGCTGGACGGCCGAGCCCAGAGCGTTGTGGTGAACGGAGTTCAATCCAGTTGGCAGCTGGTCACGAGCGGTGTTCCCCAGGGCTCAGTTTTGGGGCCGGTCCCCTTCAATATCTTTATCAACGATCTGGACGAGGGGATCGAGTGCTCCCTCAGTAAGTTTGCAGACGACACCAAGTTGGGCGGGAGTGTTGATCTGCTCGTGAATAGGAAGGCTCTGCAGAGGGACCTGGACAGGCTGCATCGATGGGTTGAGGCCAATTGTATGAGGTTCAAGAAGGCCAAGTGCCGGGTCCTGCACTTCGGCCACAACCACCTCATGCAACGCTACAGGTTTGGGGAAGAGCGGCTGGAAAGCTGCCCAGAGGAAAAGGACCTGGGGGTGCTGGTCGACAGCCGGCTGAACATGAGCCGGCAGTGTGCCCAGGTGGCCAAAAAGGACAACGGCATCCTGGCCTATATCAGAAATAGTGTGGCCAGCAGGATTAGGGAAGTGACCGTGCCCCTGTACTCGGCACTGGTGAGGCCACACCTCGAATACTGTGTTCAGTTTGGGCCTCTCACTCCAAGAAGGACATTGAGGTGCTGGAGCGTGTCCAGAGAAGGGCAACGAAGCTGGTGAAGGGCCTGGAGCACAAGCCTTATGAGGAGCGGCTGAGGGAACTGGGACTGTTTAGTCTGGAGAAGAGGAGGCTGAGAGGAGACCTCATCGCGCTCTACAACTCCCTGAAAGGAGGTTGTAGTGAGGTGGGTGTTGGTCTCTTCTGCCAAGTAACAAGCAACAGGACGAGAGGAAATGGCCTCAAGTTGCGCCAAGGGAGGTTTAGATTGGACATTAGGAGAAATTTCTTTACTGAAAGAGTGGTTCAGGCCTTTGAACAGGCTGCCCAGGGAAGTGGTTGACTCACCATCCCTGGAAGTATTGAAAAGACGTGCAGATGAGGCGCTTAGGGACATGGTGTAGTGGGCATGGTGGGGTTGGGTGGACGGTTGGACTCGATGATCTTAGAGGTCTTTTCCAACCTTCATGATTCTATGATTCTGTGATTCTATGATTTCCCCTTCGTTAATCCATGCCGACCACTGCCCATCACCTTCTTGGCCCTCCTGGGCTTGGCAGTGCTTTCCGGGACCATTTCCTCCACCGCCTTCCCCACAAACGAGGTCAGGCTCACCAGCCTCTACTTTCCCACATCCTCCCTCTTCATCTTCTTCAAGATACAATGGGTATGAGCGTCTTCCAATCTTCAGGAACTGTCCCCAGCCACCATGACCTTGCCAAGCTGATGGAGAGTGGCCTCCCAAGGACATCAGCCAGCTCTCTCCGCATTCGAGGATGCAGCCCCTCAGGCCCCATGGACTGACGTACACCCAGTCGCACAGCACTCCTTATTAACTCCCTTCATCTTCCTCAGCAACAAGCACTGCTCGCCTGACAAACAGCCTGCAAAACACTCACCTTGGCTCAACTGGGGCAGGCCTTGCCACTCATCAACCCTTCGGCATGATCCACCACCACCAGGGCCTCGGCTCTGCGGCCCCATGCACCATGCTCACCTCCAACTCCCCTTGGCAATCTCCAAATCCTCTTTCTGCCCATCCAACACCGTGCAAAGAAGTAGCCTCACCCCATGGCACTCACCCCAAGTCAAGACCCCAAAGGCCCTGCCTCACTCACCGGCTCTCCAGAAACTCACCTGCCCTTGCAGGGTGCCCCATATACAATCACAGAGTCATTTAGGTTCGAAAAGACCCTTAACGGTATCGAGTCCAAATGATAACCTAACCGCTACCAAGTCCACCACTAACCCGCGTCCCTAAGCACCATGCCTACACGTCTTTAAAGACCTCCTAGGATGGTGACTCGAGCACTTCCTGGGGCAGCCTGCTCCAGTGCTTGATAACCCTTTTGGTGATGACATTTCTCCTAAGATCCAATCTAAACCTCCCCCGCTGCAACTTGAGGTTCTTTCCTCTTGTCCTATCCCTTCTTACTAGGGATAAGAGACTGACATCCACCTCATTACAACCTCCTTTCACGTAGTTGGAGGGAGCGATAAGGTCTCCCCTCAGCCTTCTTTTTCTGCAAACTAAACACCCCAGTTTCCTCAACAGCTCCTCATGAGTCTTGTTCTCTACACTCTTCACCAGCATCGTTGCTCTTCTTTGGACACGCCAGAGCCCCGGCTGCCAATGTGCCAGCCCCCGCTAAGGGGAGCGCTACGGAGGGGCCAGCACAAGCCTTTGGGGAGTGTGGCAGGGCTCCCCACATCACAGGGCTCCCGAGCTCTGAACCAGGGCTGCCAGGACAATGGCCTGCTCTCGCAAACAGCCCTCCTCTGCCTGCTTGCACTGCCACCCCCAGGGACGCCACCAACGGGGCACAAGCCCAAACAGGCAGCCGCCTTTCTCCCACCTACAACCTTACCAGCAAGAGGGGCACCAGGACACCCACCCAGCACAGCCAACTTTGCAAGGCCAGGCCTAAAGACAGGCTTAGCCAGCTGGCACCAAGGCAGGGAGGGACCCAATGCATCGGAAGGGGCAGCGCCTCACCCCCGGCACACCTCCAAACACCACACAAGCCTTCCAGGCCTGCGAGGAAATGGGGCCCCCTTTTCACCACGCACCGGCAAACCACACCACACCAGTGCCACGGGATGACCTCACTGGTGACACCCCACCTCTCCTATGCTTTGGCCACGTCTTCTGCCCGCCCTGACACGCGCCATCAACACCAAGCCCTTGGCCTCTAATACTCTTACTTAAAAGCTGCCGCCAGGGCCAAGTGGACACGTCCTCACCAGGAGGACATGAAATTGGAGAATTGCGGGAAGGAAAACACACCCCACCTCATTACTCGCGAGGCTGTGGCGTGCAACAGCTGCTTGCTGCAAAATGCCGTCATGCGCAAAGGTTGTCCCGCCCCTCGGGGACCAGCATAAAAGCCGGCCCAGCGCCTCTCTCCCTCACACACTTCTCCTGACGCCTTCTCCTCCACCGTCAACAAGGTGAGCCTGAACCCCCTTCCCCTCCTTCTCCTGCCCAGCCTGGCCCCTCTCTTCCAGCACGCCTTGTCCTCAGCCTCAGCAGCCCTCACGCCTCCCCTCTGCCACGCTCCCCACAGCCCCACACCAGGCCTCCCCACTCCCTCGCCCTCCTGCAACACCGCCCCTCGAACCCTCGCACCCCCATGCCCCTCCGCTTTCTCAACGCCCTCTCTTCCAGGGCCCCTCCACACCACACACATGGCCTGCTACGACCTCTGCCGCCCCTGCGGACCTGCCCCGCTGGCTAACAGCTGCAACGAGCCCTGTGTCAGGCAGTGCGAGGCCTCCCACGTCATCATCCAGCCTTCCACTGTGCAGGTCACCCTGCCAGGACCCATCCTCAGCTCCTTCCCCCAGAACACCACCGTCGGATCCACCACATCGGCTGCCGTGGGCAGTGCCCTCAGCTCCCAGGGAGTGCCCGTCTCCTCCGGCGCCTTCGGCTATGGCTACGGCTTCGGAGGCCTGGGCTGCTTCGGCGGCAGAAGAGGCTGCTACCCCTGCTAAAGGCCCTCGCCACCACCCCTGACACCAACCACCCACACCCTGCAAGCCACCGCATGGATTGAGGATGCACCTCTGGGCCCTTCTTGGCACGTGGACCTGCCGTCCACAGCTCCTCCCTCTAAAGGCACCAAGCAAGCAAGCAGGGAAGGGGCCAGCCTGGGCTGCCTGGAAACATGGCCCATAGACCTCCTACTCTCCTCCCACTTCCTTCTCTGCATCGTCCCTTCTGCTATGTTCATTACCCTCCGCTGCAAATTCCTTCTCACAAGCTGAAGACCACCAGGGCCTTCTGGTGTGCCGCTCCCACCGCAGGGCAGGAAGACCTCGGTGCTCTGGATAAATCGACTGCACACAAGGGACCTCGGCTCATGGTCGCCCTACTTGCATCTCACACCGGTCCCTTCCAATTGGTGCTCCTGCCTTTTCACTGGTTTCTTCCCCTGAATAAAGTTCTCCTGCATCGCAGCCTGACACGCCTCCTCTTCCTTTTGTTCTTCCAAGGCTCTTCCAAACTCACCCAGCACAAAGCCAGGGATCTACAGGCCATCGGATTGGGTGGGTGCAGAAGGGCTACAAGACCTCTCTTAGGAAGTACGTCCCCAGCAACACCACCACCACCACAAACACAGAGCAGCACAGGGCGGCTTCCAGCCCCTGACACAAGCCCTTCACTTGACCCAACAAAGGCTTGCACATGCTAATGCACTTCTACTTGGCCTCATTGATGGGCCGAGGCCAACTGTATGAGATTCAACAAGGCCAAGTGTCGGGTCCTGCACTTCGGCCACAACAACCCCAGGCAACGCTATAGGCTTGGGGAAGAGTGGCTGGAAAGCTGCACAGAGGAAAAGAACCTGGGGGTGCTGGTCGACAGCCGGCTGAACATGAGCCGGCAGTGTGCTCAGGTGGCCAGGAAGGCCAACGGCATCCTGGCCTGTATCAGAAATAGTGTGGCCAGCAGGAGTAGGGAGGTGATCGTGCCCCTGTACTCGGCACTGGTGAGGCCGCACCTCGAATCCTGTGTTCAGTTTTGGGCCCCTCACTACAAGAAGGACATGGAGGTGCTGGAGCGTGTCCAGAGGAGGGCAACGAAGCTGGTGAAGGGCCTGGAGCACAAGCCTTATGTGGAGCGGCTGAGGGAACTGGGACTGTTTAGTCTGGAGAAGAGGAGGCTGAGGGGAGACCTCATCGCGCTCTACAACTCCCTGAAAGGAGGGTGTAGCGAGGTGGGTGTTGGTCTCTTCTCTCAAGTAACTAGCGATAGGACGAGAGGAAATGGCCTCAAGTTGTGCCAAGGGAGATTAGATTGGACATTAGGAAAAATTTCTTTACTGAAAGAGTGGTCAGGCCTTGGAACAGGCTGCCCAGGGAAGTGGTGGATTCACCATCCCTGGAGGTATTTAAAAGACGTGTAGATGAGGCCCTTAGGGACATGGTGTAGTGGGCATGGTGGTGTTGGGTTGACGGTTGGACACGATGATCTTAGAGGTCTTTTCCAACCTGTATGATTCTATGATTCTATGATTCTCTGTCGCAAGCTCCCCATGGCAGCACGCGCTTGACCAACCCTCTTCCCCAGCACGACTCTCTGGCCATCACAGCAAGCACAATCACAGCAAACGGAATCATTGAGTGCGCAAGGATCCTCTGCAGATCATCTACTTCAACCCAAGCAGGGCCAGCTCGAGCAGGCTCTCCAGGACCATCTCCAGTCAGGGTTTCAGTATCTCCGAGGATGGAGACTCCAACACCTCGCTGTGCAACCGCTTCCACTGCTTGACCACCCTCACACGGAAAAAGGCTTGCCTTCTCTTCCAAGGGAATGGCACCTCTTTTCAGCTTTCTCCACTCGCTCTTGCCCTGGCCGTGGGCACCCATGAGAAGCGTCTCACTCCCCTGGCCTCATTCCCTCCCATCCAGCATTTAGACGCACGGATGACATCTCCCCTGCACGGCCTTGCCTCCTGGCTGAAAAAACTCCCAACTCTCTCACCTTCTCCTCACTGGAAGGATGCTCCAGTCCCGGCAGTGTCTTGGCGGGACTCCAAGCTGCACTCCACTCGCTCCACTAAGTCCACGTCCTTCTTCCGCTGGGGAGCCCTCAACCGGACACAGGTCTCCACATGGGGCCTCACCAGTGCTGAAGAGAGAGCAACATCACCTCCCCCGACCTGCTGGAAACGCTCTTCCCAGTGCCGCCCTGCAGACTCTTGGCCTCTTTTGCCTCAAGGGTGCATTGCTGCCTCATAGTCAGCTTGTCCTCCGCCAGCACCACAGAGTCAGAGAATCATAGAATGGTTTGGGGTGGAAGGGGCCTTTAAAGGTCATCTACTCCAACCCCCCTGACATGGACAAGGACATCTTTCACTAGATCAGGTTGCGCAGAGCCCCATCCAACCTGACCTTGAATGTTCCCAGGGATGGGGCATCTACCACCTCTCTGGGCAACCTGCGCCAGGGTTTTACCACCCTCACTGGAAAAAATTTCTTCCTCCTATCTAGTCTAAATCTCCCCTCTTTTAGTTTAAAACCATTTCCCCTTGTCCTGTCGCAACAGGCCCTGCTAAAAAGTCTGTCCCCACCCTTCTTATAAACCCCTTTAAGTACTGAAAGGCCGCAATAAGGTCTCCCGGAAGCCTTCTCTTCTCCAGGCTGAACAACCCCAACTCTCTCAGCCTTTCTTCCTAAGAGAGGCGTTCCATCCCCCTCATCATTTTTGTGGCCTCCTCTGGACCTGCTCCAACAGGTCCATGTCTGTCTGGTGCTGAGTGTTCCAGAGCTGGACGCAGTGCTCCAGGGGGGTCTCACCAGAGCAGACCAGAAGGGCAGAATCCCCTCCCTCGACCTGCTGCCCATGCTGCCCAAGATACGGTTGGCCTCCTGGACTGCGAGCGCACATTGCCGGCTCATGTCCAGCTTTTCATCCACCAGTACCCCCAAGGCCTTGAGCAGCAGGGCTGCTCCCCATCCCTTCAACCCCCAGCCTCTATTGAGACTGGGGGTTGCCCCGACCCAGGTGCAGGACATTGCCCTTGGCCTGGTTGAACCTCATGAGGTTCACACGGGCCCACTTCTCAAGCTTGTCCAGGTCCCTCTGGAGGGCATCCCGTCCCTCAGGCGTGTCAACTGCACCACTCAGCTTGGTGGTGTCTGCAAACTTGCTGAGGGTGCACGCGACCCCACTGTCTATGTCACTGATGAAGATATTAAACAGTACTGGTCCCGATATGGATCCCATGTCCACTGATGTAGTCACTCCATCAGAGAAGGCCGCGAGGTTGGTCAGGCAGGACTTACCCTTGGTGAAGTCCTTGCTGAAGGACTTGCCTTGCTGGCTGTCTCCAATCACCTCCCTCTCCTCCATGCGCCTTAGCAGAGCTTCCAGGAGGAGCTGTTCCATGATCTTCCCACACACAGGGGTGGACTGACTGGCCTGTAGTTCCCCGGCTCTTCCTTTTTTTCCCTTTTCAAAAATGGGGCTTCTATTTCCCCTTTTCCACTCAGCAGGAACTTCACCGGACTGCCACGACTTCTCAACTACCATGGAGAGTGGCTTATCAGCTTCAGCCGCCACTTCCCTCAGGACCCGCAGATGGATCTCATCGGGTCTCATGGACTCGTGCACCTTCAGGTTCCTTAGGTGATCTCAAACCTGACCTTCTCCTACAGTGGGTGGCTCTTCATTCTCCCAGTCCCTGCGTTTGCCTTCTGCGGCTTAGGCGGTGAGGCTCGAGCACTTGCTGCTGAAGACCGAGACAAAAAAGTCATTGAGTACCTCAGTCTTCTCCATATCCCGGGTAACCACGTCTCCCGATTCGTTCCGGAGTGGGCCCACATTTTCCCTCGTCTTCCTTTTATCCCCAACGAACCTATAGAAGCTTTTCTTGTTGCCCTTGATGTCCGTGGCCAGATGTAATTCCATCAGGGCTTTAGCTTTCCTAACCTGATCCCTGGCCGCCGGACAATTCCTCTGTATTCCTCCCAGGCTACCTGTCCTTGCTCCCACCCTCTGTAGGCTTCCTTTTTCTGTTTGAGTGTGTGCGGGAGCTCCTTCTTCATCCATGCAGGCCTCCCGGCGTTTTTGCCTGACTTCCTCTTTGTTGGGATGCATCGCTCCTCAGCTTGGAGGAGGTGATCCCGGAATATTAACAGGCTTTCTTGGGCCCCTCTTCCCTCCAGGACTTTATCCCGTGCCACTCCACCAAGCACATCCCTGAAGAGGCCAAAGTCTGCTCTCCTGAAGTCCACGGTAGTGAGCTTGCTGTGCGCCCTCCTCGCTGCCCTGGGGATCTTGAACTCCACCGTTTGAGGGTCACTGCAGCCAAGGCTGCCCTTGACCTTCACATTCCCCACCAGCCCCTCCTTGTTGGTGAGAACAGGCTCCAGCATAGCACCTCTCCTCGTTGGCTCCTCTACCACTTGGAGAAGGAAGTTATCAGCCACGCATTCCAGGAACCTCCCGCACTGCTTACGCCCTGCCGTGTTGTCCCTCCAACACATATCGGGCTGGTTGAAGTCCCCCATGAGGACCAGGGCTTGGGAACGTGGGGCTGCTCCTATCTCTCTAGAGAGGGCCTCATCCGATCCGTCTTCCTGCTCAGGTGGCCTGTAGCGCACCCCCACCGCAATGGCATGCTCAGCAAAGCTGCTTTCCAACCTGTCGGCCCCCAGCGCGTCCTGGGGACCAGCGCTATTCCTGCCCAGAGGCAGGACTTGGCATTTCCCCCTGTTGAACTTCACGAGACTCCTCTCTGCCCCCTTCGCCAGCCTCTCCAGCTCCCTCTGAATGCTGGCACAACCAGCCGGTGCCTCAGACACTCCTCCAGGCTTTGCAGCATCTGCCAACTTGCTGAGGGGGCACTCCCTCCCACTGCCCACCTCACTGACGAGGATGTGCAACACTGTTGGTCCCGTGGAGCCGAGTCCTGGGCTACACCACTTAAGGCTTGCCTCCACCTGGGCTTTGGGACACTCATCACAAGCCTCTGCGCCCAGCCCTTCCACCACTTTGCAGTCCACCTCACTGGCCACTTACACACCCCGTCCTTTCTCGGCTTCTCTAGGAGCACGCAAGGGGAGAAAGCGTCAAAGGCTTTACTGAAAAGTCCAGGTAAACACCAGCCACGGCTCTCTCCTCGTCCACAAAGCTAGTCACTTCAACGTAGAAGACACGGAGGTCGGTCAAGCACCATTTCCCCTTCAGAAATTCACGCCGACCACTCCCCATCACCTTCTTGTCCTTCCTGGGCTTGGCAGTGCTTTCCTGGACCATTTCCTCCATCACCTTTCCCGGAAAAGAGATCAGGGTAGGCAGCCACTTGTTTCCCAGGTCCTCCTTCCTGATCTGCTTCAAGATAGGAGAACTCTGAGCTCTCTTCCAGCCATCAGGAACCGCACCCAGGCACTAAGACCTTTCCAAGATAATTCAGAGGGGCCTTACAAGGGCATCAGCCAGCTCCCTACGCGTTCATGGCTACGACCCAGAAGGCCCCACAGACTTCCTGCCATCCAGACACACACACTCCTTCCTACCTCCCTTCATCTTCCTCAGCAACAAGCACTGCTCGCCTGACAAACAGCCTGCAAAACACTCACCTTGGCTCAATCGGGGCAGGCCTTGCCACTCATCAAGCCTTCGGCACGCAGCCACCACCACCAGGGCCTCGACTCTGCGGCCCCATGCACCATGCTCACCTCCAACTCCCCTGGGCGATCACCAAATCCTCTTTCTGCTCCTCAAACACCATGGAGAGATGTGGCCTCACCCCTCGGCACTCACCCCAAGTCAAGACCCCAAAGGCCCTGCCTCACCAGCCTCCCCTGCCTGCCGCTCCCGCTCCCCCTCTGCCTCTCGCCACACTCACGGGCTCTCCAGAAACTCACCTGCCCTTGCGAGGTGATCCACATCAAGCACTGTGTCACGCCAGAGCCCCGGCTGCCAATGTGCCAGCCCCCGCTAAGGGGAGCGCTACGGAGGGGCCAGCACAAGCCTTTGGGGAGCGTGGCAGGGCTCCCCACATCACAGGGCTCCCGAGCTCTGAACCAGGGCTGCCAGGACAACGGCCTGCTCTCGCAAACAGCCCTCCTCTGCCTGCTTGCACTGCCACCCCCAGGGACGCCACCAACGGGGCACAAACCCAAACAGGCAGCCGCCTTTCTCCCACCTACAACCTTACCAGCAACAGGGGCACCAGGACACCCACCCAGCACAGCCAACTTTGCAAGGCCAGGCCTAAAGACAGGCTTAGCCAGCTGGCACCAAGGCAGGGAGGGACCCAATGCATTGGAAGGGGCAGCGCCTCACCCCCGGCACACCTCCAAACACCACACAAGCCTTCCAGGCCTGCGAGGAAATGGGGCCCCCTCTTCACCACGCACCGGCAAACCACACCACACTAGTGCCACGGGATGACCTCACTGGTGACACCCCACCTCTCCTATGCTTTGGCCACGTCTTCTGCCCGCCCTGACACGCACCATCAACACCAAGCCCTTGGCCTCTAATACTCTCACTTAAAAGCTGCCACCAGGGCCAAGTGGACACGTCCTCACCAGGAGGACATGAAAAGGAGAATTGCGGGAAGGAAAACACACCCCACCTCATTACTCGCGAGGCTGTGGCATGCAACAACTGCTTGCTGCAAAATGCCGTCATGTGCAAAGGCTGTCCCGCCCCTCGGGGACCAGCATAAAAGCTGGCCCAGCGCCTCTCTCCCTCACACACTTCTCCTGACGCCTTCTCCTCCACCGTCAACAAGGTGAGCCTGAACCCCCTTCCCCTCCTTCTCCTGCCCAGCCTGGCCCCTCTCTTCCAGCACGCCTTGTCCCCAGCCTCAGCAGCCCTCACGCCTCCCCTCTGCCACGCTCCCCACAGCCCCACACCAGGCCTCCTCACTCCCTCGCCCTCCAGCAACACCGCCCCTCGCACCCCCACGCCCTCCGCTTTCTCAACGCCCTCTCTTCCAGGGCCCCTCCACACCACACACATGGCCTGCTACGACCTCTGCCGCCCCTGCGGACCCACCCCGCTGGCTAACAGCTGCAACGAACCCTGTGTCAGGCAGTGCGAGGACTCCCACGTCATCATCCAGCCTTCCACCGTGCAGGTCACCCTGCCAGGACCCATCCTCAGCTCCTTCCCCCAGAACACCACCGTCGGATCCACCACATCGGCTGCTGTTGGCAGCGCCCTCAGCTCCCAGGGAGTGCCCGTCTCCTCTGGTGGCTTCGGCTACGCCTACGGCCTCGGAGGCCTGGGCTGCTTCGGCGGCGCAAGAGGCTGCTACCCCTGCTAAGGGCCCTCGCCACCACCCCTGACACCAACCACCCACACCCCGCAAGCCACCGCATGGATTGAGGACGCACCTCTGGGCCCTTCTTGGCACGTGGACCTGCCGTCCACAGCTCCTCCTCTCAAGGCACCAAGCAAGGAAGGAGGGAAGGGGCCAGCCAGGGCTGGCTGGAAACATGGCCCATGGACCTCCTCCTCTCCTCCCACTTCTTCTTTGCATCGCCCCTTCTGCTATGACCAGTGCTCTCCGCTCCAAACACCTTCTCACAAGCCAAAAAACACGGGAGGCTTCTGGTGTGTCGCTCCCACCGCAGGGCAGGAAGAGCTCGGTGCTCTGGATAAATCGACTGCACGCAAGGGGCCTCGGCTCATGGTCGCCCTACCTGCACCTCACACCGGCTCCCTTCCAAATGGCACTCCTACCTTTTCACTTTTTTTTTTCCCCTCAATAAAGTTCTCCTGCATCCCAGCCTGACACGCCTCCACTCCCTTTCTTCTCCCAAGGCTCTTCCAACTTCACCCAGCACAAAGCCAGGGCTCAACAGGCCATCGGGGTGGCTGGAAAACGGACACAAGACCTCACCTAGCAAAGAGGCCACCACAACCAACACCTCCACAGACTGGCACCTGAGGGGCTTCTAGAACATGACACAAGCCCATCACTTGCTCAAACAAAGGCTTCGACATGACAAAGCTCCCATGCGCACGCCTCTCATGACGTCTCCCTATGCCAGCACACACCTGACTAACTCTCTTCCCCACCATGACTCTCCGGCCCTCCCACCAAACACAATCACAGAATCCGTTAGTTTGGCAGGAACCTCTGCACAGCCGGTGCTTCAACGGTCAAGCAGCGGCCATGGTCAAGCAGGGCCAGCTACAGCAGGTTGTCCGGGACCATGGCCAGTCCGGTTTTCAGTATCTCCAAGGATGGAGGCTCCACCGCCTCTTCCACTCTTTGACCACCCTCACACTGAAAAAGGCTTGCCGCCTTTGCCCATGGAATTCCATCTGTTTCCCCTTGTGCCCATGGCCTCTTGTCCTGACACTGATCACAAGCCTCTGGGCCCAGCCCTTCAGCCACTTTGCAGTCCACCTCACTGGCCACTCACACAGCCCCTACCTTCTCAGCTTGTCTAGGAGCAGCTAATGGCAGACAGCGACAAAGGCTTCATTCAAGTACAGCTCAGCAACAGCTACTGCTCCCCCCTCCTCCAACACCCAGTCGCTTCAACCCGGAAGATGCGGAGGTCGGTCAAGCACCTCTCCATCGTTTACCAGCAGTCCTGGTTAACAGGGGAGGTCCCAGATGACTGGAGGCTGGCCAATGTGACGCCCATCTACAAGGAGGGCCGGAAGGAGGATCCGGGGAACTACAGGCCGGTCAGCCTGACCTCGGTGCCGGGGAAGATTATGGAGCGTTCGTTTAGAGTGCGCTCACAAGCCATGTCCAGGACTACCAGGGGATCAGGCCCAGCCAGCACAGGTTCATGGAAGGCAGGTCCTGCTTGACCAACCTGATCTCCTTCTATGACCAGGTGACCTGCCTAGTGGATGAGGGAAAGGCTGTGGATGAGGTCTACCTGGACTTCAGTAAAGCCTTTGACACTGCCTCCCACAACATTCTCCTAGAGAAGCTGGCGGCTCACGGCCTAGGCAGGTACACTCTGCGCTGGGTAAAAAACTGGCTGGACGGCCGAGCCCAGAGAGTTGTGGTGAACGGAGTTCAATCCAGTTGGCGGCCGGTCACGAGCGGTGCTCCCCAGGGCTCAGTTTTGGGGCCGGTCCCGTTCAATATCTTTATCAACGATCTGGACGAGGGGATCGAGTGCTCCCTCAGTAAGTTTGCAGACGACACCAAGGTGGGCGGGAGTGTTGATCTGCTCGAGGGTAGGAAGGCTTTGCAGAGGGGTCTGGACAGGCTGCATCGATGGGTTGAGGCCAATTGTATGAGGTTCAAGAAGGCCAAGTGCCGGGTCCTGCACTTGGGTCACAACAACCCCAGGCAACACTACAGGCTTGGGGAAGAGCGGCTGGAAAGCTGCCCAGAGGAAAAGGACCTGGGGGTGCTGGTCGACAGCCGGCTGAACATGAGCCGGCAGTGTGCCCAGGTGGCCAAAAAGGACAACGGCATCCTGGCCTATATCAGAAATAGTGTGGCCAGCAGGATTAGGGAAGTGACCGTGCCCCTGTACTCGGCACTGGTGAGGCCACACCTCGAATCCTGTGTTCAGTTTTGGGCCTCTCACTCCAAGAAGGACATTGAGGTGCTGGGGCGTGTCCAGAGAAGGGCAACGAAGCTGGTGAAGGGCCTGGAGCACAAGCCTTATGAGGAGCGGCTGAGGGAACTGGGACTGTTTAGCCTGGAGAAGAGGAGGCTGAGGGGAGACCTCATCGCGCTCTACAACTACCTGAAAGGAGGTTGTAGCGAGGTGGGTGTTGGTCTCTTCTCCCAAGTAACAAGCGATAGGACGAGTGGAAATGGCCTCAAGTTGCGCCAAGGGAGGTTTAGATTGGACATTAGGAGAAATTTCTTTACTGAAAGAGTGGTTCAGGCCTTGGAACAGGCTGCCCAGGGAAGTGGTTGACTCACCATCCCTGGAAGTATTGAAAAGACGTGTAGATGAGGCGCTTAGGGACATGGTGTAGTGGGCATGGTGGGGTTGGGTGGACGGTTGGACTCGATGATCTTAGAGGTCTTTTCCAACCTTCATGATTCTAAGATTCTGTGATTCTATGATTTCCCCTTCGTTAATCCACACCGACCACTGCCCATCACCTTCTTGGCCCTCCTGGGCTTGGCAGTGCTTTCCGGGACCATTTCCTCCACCGCCTTCCCCACAAACGAGGTCAGGCTCACCAGCCTCTACTTTCCCACATCCTCCCTCTTCATCTTCTTCAAGATACAAGGGGTATGAGCGTCTTCCAATCTTCAGGAACTGTCCTCAGCCACCATGACCTTGCCAAGCTGCTGGAGAGTGGCCTCCCAAGGACATCAGCCAGCTCTCTCCGCATTCGAGGATGCAGCCCCTCAGGCCCCATGGACTGACGTACACCCAGTCGCACAGCACTCCTTATTAACTCCCTTCATCTTCCTCAGCAACAAGCACTGCTCGCCTGACAAACAGCCTGCAAAACACTCACCTTGGCTCAATCGGGGCAGGCCTTGCCACTCATCAAGCCTTCGGAACGCAGCCACCACCACCAGGGCCTCGGCTCTGTGGCCCCATGCACCATGCTCACCTCCAACTCCCCTTGGCAATCTCCAAATCCTCTTTCTGCCCATCCAACACCGTGCAAAGAAGTGGCCTCACCCCATGGCACTCACCCCAAGTCAAGACCCCAAAGGCCCTGCCTCACTCACCGGCTCTCCAGAAACTCACCTGCCCTTGCAGGGTGCCCCATATACAATCACAGAGTCATTTAGGTTCGAAAAGACCCTTAACGGTATCGAGTCCAAATGATAACCTAACCCCTACCAAGTCCACCACTAACCCGCGTCCCTAAGCACCATGTCTACACGTCTTTAAAGACCTCCTAGGATGGTGACTCGAGCACTTCCTGGGGCAGCCTGCTCCAGTGCTTGATAACCCTTTTGGTGATGACATTTCTCCTAAGATCCAATCTAAACCTCCCCCACTGCAACTTGAGGTTGTTTCCTCTTGTCCTATCCCTTCTTACTAGGGATAAGAGACTGACATCCACCTCATTACAACCTCCTTTCACGTAGTTGGAGGGAGCGATAAGGTCTCCCCTCAGCCTTCTTTTTCTGCAAACTAAACACCCCAGTTTCCTCAACAGCTCCTCATGAGTCTTGTTCTCTACACTCTTCACCAGCATCGTTGCTCTTCTTTGGACACGCCAGAGCCCCGGCTGCCAATGTGCGAGCCCCCGCTAAGGGGAGCGCTACGGAGGGGCCAGCACAAGCCTTTGGGGAGCGTGGCAGGGCTCCCCACATCACAGGGCTCCCGAGCTCTGAACCAGGGCTGCCAGGACAACGGCCTGCTCTCGCAAACAGCCCTCCTCTGCCTGCTTGCACTGCCACCCCCAGGGACGCCACCAACGGGGCACAAGAGGAAATGGCCTCAAGTTGCGCCAAGGGAGGTTAGATTGGACATTAGGAAAAATTTCTTTACTGAAAGAGTGGTCAGGCCTTGGAACAGGCTGCCCAGGGAAGTGGTGGAGTCACCATCCCTGGAGGTATTTAAAAGACTTGTAGATGAGGCCCTTAGGGACATGGTGTAGTGGGCATGGTGGTGTTGGGTTGACGGTTGGACACGATGATCTTAGAGGTCTTTTCCAACCTGTATGATTCTATGATTCTATGATTCTCTGTCGCAAGCTCCCCATGGCAGCACGCGCTTGACCAACCCTCTTCCCCAGCACGACTCTCTGGCCATCACAGCAAGCAGAATCACAGCAAACGGAATCATTGAGCGCGCAAGGATCCTCTGCAGATCATCTACTTCAACCCAAGCAGGGCCAGCTCGAGCAGGCTCTCCAGGACCATCTCCAGTCAGGGTTTCAGTATCTCCGAGGATGGGCTCCCCTGGCCTCATTCCCTCCCATCCAGCATTTAGACGCATGGATGACATCTCCCCTGCACGGCCTTGCCTCCTGGCTGAAAAAACTCCCAACTCTCTCACCTTCTCCTCACTGGAAGGATGCTCCAGTCCCGGCAGTGTCTTGGCGGGACTCCAAGCTGCACTCCACTCGCTCCACTAAGTCCACGTCCTTCTTCCGCTGGGGAGCCCTCAACCGGACACAGGTCTCCACATGGGGCCTCACCAGTGCTGAAGAGAGAGCAACATCACCTCCCCCGACCTGCTGGAAACGCTCTTCCCAATGCCGCCCTGCAGACTCTTGGCCTCTTTTGCCTCAAGGGTGCATTGCTGCCTCATAGTCAGCTTGTCCTCCGCCAGCACCACAGAGTCAGAGAATCATAGAATGGTTTGGGGTGGAAGGGGCCTCTAAAGGTCATCTACTCCAACCCCCCTGACATGGACAAGGACATCTTTCACTAGATCAGGTTGCTCAGAGCCCCATCCAACCTGACCTTGAATGTTCCCAGGGATGGGGCATCTACCACCTCTCTGGGCAACCTGTGCCAGGGTTTCACCACCCTCACTGGAAAAAATTTCTTCCTCGTATCTAGTCTAAATCTCCCCTCTTTCAGTTTAAAACCATTTCCCCTTGTCCTGTCGCAACAGGCCCTGCTAAAGAGTCTGTCCCCACCCTTCTTATAAACCCCTTTAAGTACTGAAAGGCCGCAATAAGGTCTCCCCGAAGCCTTCTCTTCTCCAGGCTGAACAACCCCAACTCTCTCAGCCTTTCTTCCTAAGAGAGGCGTTCCATCCCCCTCATCATTTTTGTGGCCTCCTCTGGACCTGCTCCAACAGGTCCATGTCTGTCTGGTGCTGAGTGTTCCAGAGCGGGACGCAGTGCTCCAGGGGGGTCTCACCAGAGCAGACCAGAAGGGCAGAATCCCCTCCCTCGACCTGCTGCCCACGCTGCCCAAGATACGGTTGGCCTCCTGGACTGCGAGCGCACATTGCCGGCCCATGTCCAGCTTTTCATCCACCAGGACCCCCAAGGCCTTGAGCAGCAGGGCTGCTCCCCATCCCTTCAACCCCCAGCCTCTATTGAGACTGGGGGTTGCCCCGACCCAGGTGCAGGACATTGCCCTTGGCCTGGTTGAACCTCATGAGGTTCACACGGGCCCACTTCTCAACCTTGTCCAGGTCCCTCTGGAGGGCATCCCGTCCCTCAGGCGTGTCGACCGCACCACTCAGCTTGGTGGTGTCTGCAAACTTGCTGAGGGTGCACTCGATCCCACTGCCTATGTCATTGATGAAGATATTAAACAGTACTGGTCCCGATATGGATCCCACGTCCACTGATGTAGTCACTCCATCAGAGAAGGCTGCGAGGTTGGTCAGGCAGGACTTACCCTTGGTGAAGTCCTTGCTGAAGGACTTGCCTTGCTGGCTGTCTCCAATCACCTCCCTGTCCTCCATGCGCCTTAGCAGAGCTTCCAGGAGGAGCTGTTCCATGATCTTCCCACACACAGGGGTGGACTGACTGGCCTGTAGTTCCCCGGCTCTTCCTTTTTTTCCCTTTTCAAAAATGGGGCTTCTATTTCCCCTTTTCCACTCAGCGGGAACTTCACCGGACTGCCACGACTTCTCAACTACCATGGAGAGTGGCTTATCAGCTTCATCCGCCACTTCCCTCAGGACCCGCAGATGGATCTCATCGGGTCTCATGGACTCGTGCACCTTCAGGTTCCTTAGGTGATCTCAAACCTGACCTTCTCCTACAGTGGGTGGCTCTTCATTCTCCCAGTCCCTGCCTTTGCCTTCTGCGGCTTAGGCGGTGAGGCTCGAGCACTTGCTGCTGAAGACCGAGACAAAAAAGTCATTGAGTACCTCAGTCTTCTCCATATCCCGGGTAACCACGTCTCCCGATTTGTTCCGGAGTGGGCCCACATTTTCCCTCGTCTTCCTTTTATCCCCAACGAACCTATAGAAGCTTTTCTTGTTGCCCTTGATGTCCGTGGCCAGATGTAATTCCATCAGGGCTTTAGCTTTCCTAACCTGATCCCTGGCCGCCGGACAATTCCTCTGTATTCCTCCCAGGCTACCTGTCCTTGCTCCCACCCTCTGTAGGCTTCCTTTTTCTGTTTGAGTGTGTGCGGGAGCTCCTTCTTCATCCATGCAGGCCTCCCGGCGTTTTTGCCTGACTTCCTCTTTGTTGGGATGCATCGCTCCTCAGCTTGGAGGAGGTGATCCCGGAATATTAACAGGCTTTCTTGGGCCCCTCTTCCCTCCAGGACTTTATCCCGTGCCACTCCACCAAGCACATCCCTGAAGAGGCCAAAGTCTGCTCTCCTGAAGTCCAGGGTAGTGAGCTTGCTGTGCGCCCTCCTCGCTGCCCTGGGGATCTTGAACTCCACCGTTTCAGGGTCACTGCAGCCAAGGCTGCCCTTGACCTTCACATTCCCCACCAGCCCCTCCTTGTTGGTGAGAACAGGCTCCAGCATAGCACCTCTCCTCGTTGGCTCCCCTACCACTTGGAGAAGGAAGTTATCAGCCACGCATTCCAGGAACCTCCCGCACTGCTTACGCCCTGCCGTGTTGTCCCTCCAACACATATCGGGCTGGTTGAAGCCCCCCATGAGGACCAGGGCTTGGGAACGTGGGGCTGCTCCTATCTCTCTAGAGAGGGCCTCATCCGATCCGTCTTCCTGCTCAGGTGGCCTGTAGCGCACCCCCACCGCAATGGCATGCTCAGCAAAGCTGCTTTCCAACCTGTCGGCCCCCAGCGTGTCCTGGGGACCAGCGCTAGTCCTGCCCAGAGGCAGGACTTGGCATTTCCCCCTGTTGAACTTCACGAGACTCCTCTCTGCCCCCTTCGCCAGCCTCTCCAGCTCCCTCTGAATGCTGGCACAACCAGCCGGTGCCTCAGACACTCCTCCAGGCTTTGCAGCATCTGCCAACTTGCTGAGGGGGCACTCCCTCCCACTGCCCACCTCACTGACGAGGATGTGCAACACTGTTGGCCCCGTGGAGCCGAGTCCTGGGCTACACCACTTAAGGCTTGCCTCCACCTGGGCTTTGGGACACTCATCACAAGCCTCTGCGCCCAGCCCTTCCACCACTTTGCAGTCCACCTCACTGGCCACTTACACACCCCGTCCTTTCTCGGCTTCTCTAGGAGCATGCAAGGGGAGAAAGCGTCAAAGGCTTTACTGAAAAGTCCAGGTAAACACCAGCCACGGCTCTCTCCTCGTCCACAAAGCTAGTCACTTCAACGTAGAAGACACGGAGGTCGGTCAAGCACCATTTCCCCTTCAGAAATTCACGCCGACCACTCCCCATCACCTTCTTGTCCTTCCTGGGCTTGGCAGTGCTTTCCTGGACCATTTCCTCCATCACCTTTCCCGGAAAAGAGATCAGGGTAGGCAGCCACTTGTTTCCCAGGTCCTCCTTCCTGATCTGCTTCAAGATAGGAGAACTCTGAGCTCTCTTCCAGCCATCAGGAACCACACTCAGGCACTAAGACCTTTCCAAGATAATTCAGAGGGGCCTTACAAGGGCATCAGCCAGCTCCCTACGCGTTCATGGCTACGACCCAGAAGGCCCCACAGACTTCCTGCCATCCAGACACACACACTCCTTCCTACCTCCCTTCATCTTCCTCAGCAACAAGCACTGCTCGCCTGACAAACAGCCTGCAAAACACTCACCTTGGCTCAATCGGGGCAGGCCTTGCCACTCATCAAGCCTTCGGAACGCAGCCACCACCACCAGGGCCTCGACTCTGCGGCCCCATGCACCATGCTCGCCTCCAACTCCCCTGGGCGATCACCAAATCCTCTTTCTGCTCCTCAAACACCATGGAGAGATGTGGCCTCACCCCTCGGCACTCACCCCAAGTCAAGACCCCAAAGGCCCTGCCTCACCAGCCTCCCCTGCCTGCCGCTCCCGCTCCCCCTCTGCCTCTCGCCACACTCACGGGCTCTCCAGAAACTCACCTGCCCTTGCGAGGTGATCCACATCAAGCACTGTGTCACGCCAGAGCCCCGGCTGCCAATGTGCCAGCCCCCGCTAAGGGGAGCGCTACGGAGGGGCCAGCACAAGCCTTTGGCGAGCGTGGCAGGGCTCCCCACATCACAGGGCTCCCGAGCTCTGAACCAGGGCTGCCAGGACAACAGCCTGCTCTCGCAAACAGCCCTCCTCTGCCTGCTTGCACTGCCACCCCCAGGGACGCCACCAACGGGGCACAAGCCCAAACAGGCAGCCGCCTTTCTCCCACCTACAGCCTTACCAGCAAGAGGGGCACCAGGACACCCACCCAGCACAGCCAACTTTGCAAGGCCAGGCCTAAAGACAGGCTTAGCCAGCTGGCACCAAGGCAGGGAGGGACCCAATGCATTGGAAGGGGCAGCGCCTCACCCCCGGCACACCTCCAAACACCACACAAGCCTTCCAGGCCTGCGAGGAAATGGGGCCCCCTTTTCACCACGCACCGGCAAACCACACCACACGAGTGCCACGGGATGACCTCACTGGTGACACCCCACCTCTCCTATGCTTTGGCCACGTCTTCTGCCCGCCCTGACACGCACCATCAACACCAAGCCCTTGGCCTCTAATACTCTCACTTAAAAGCTGCCGCCAGGGCCAAGTGGACACGTCCTCACCAGGAGGACATGAAATTGGAGAATTGCGGGAAGGAAAACACACCCCACCTCATTACTCGCGAGGCTGTGGCGTGCAACAACTGCTTGCTGCAAAATGCCGTCATGCGCAAAGGCTGTCCCGCCCCTCGGGGACCAGCATAAAAGCCGGCCCAGCGCCTCTCTCCCTCACACACTTCTCCTGACGCCTTCTCCTCCACCGTCAACAAGGTGAGCCTGAACCCCCTTCCCCGCCTTCTCCTGCCCAGCCTGGCCCCTCTCTTCCAGCACGCCTTGTCCCCAGCCTCAGCACCCCTCACGCCTCCCCTCTGCCACGCTCCCCACAGCCCCACACCAGGCCTCCCCACTCCCTCGCCCTCCAGCAACACCGCCCCTCGCACCCCCACGCCCCTCCGCTTTCTCAACGCCCTCTCTTCCAGGGCCCCTCCACACCACACACATGGCCTGCTACGACCTCTGCCGCCCCTGCGGACCCACCCCGCTGGCTAACAGCTGCAACGAGCCCTGTGTCAGGCAGTGCGAGGCCTCCCACGTCATCATCCAGCCTTCCACTGTGCAGGTCACCCTGCCAGGACCCATCCTCAGCTCCTTCCCCCAGAACACCACCGTCGGATCCACCACATCGGCTGCCGTGGGCAGTGCCCTCAGCTCCCAGGGAGTGCCCGTCTCTTCTGGTGGCTTCGGCTACGGCTACGGCTTCGGAGGCCTGGGCTGCTTCGGCGCAAGAGGTTGCTACCCCTGCTAAGGGCCCTCGCCACCACCCCTGACACCAACCACCCACACCCTGGAAGACACGGCATGGATTGAGGACGCACCTCTGGGCCCTTCTTGGCACGTGGACCTGCTGTCCACAGCTCCTCCTCTCAAGGCACCAAGCAAGGAAGGAGGGAAGGGGCCAGCCAGGGCTGCCTGGAAACATGGCCCATGGACCTCCTCCTCTCCTCCCACTTCTTCTTTGCATCGCCCCTTCTGCTATGTTCATTACCCTCCGCTGCAAATTCCTTCTCACAAGCTGAAGACCACCAGGGCCTTCTGGTGTGCCGCTCCCACCGCGGGGCAGGAAGACCTCGGTGCTCTGGATAAATCGACTGCACACAAGGGACCTCGGCTCATGGTCGCCCTACTTGCACCTCACACCGGCTCCCTTCCAATTGGCGCTCCTGCCTTTTCACTGGTTTCTTCCCCTCAATAAAGTTCTCCTGCATCCCAGCCTGACACGCCTCCTCTTCCTTTTGTTCTTCCAAGGCTCCTCCAAACTCACCCAGCACAAAGCCAGGGCTCTACAGGCCATCGGGGTGGGTGCAGAAGGGCTACAAGACCTCTCTTAGGAAGTACGTCCCCAGCAACACCACCACCACCACAAATAGGAAGTACGTCCCCAGCAACACCACCACCACCACAAACACAGAGCAGCACAGGGGGGCTTCCAGCCCCTGACACAAGCCCTTCACTTGACCCAACAAAGGCTTGCACATGCTAATGCACTTCTACTCAGGCCTCTGTCGCAAGCTCCCCATGGCAGCACGTGCTTGACCAACCCTCTTCCCCAGCACGACTCTCTGGCCATCACAGCAAGCACAATCACAGCAAACGGAATCATTGAGTGCGCAAGGATCCTCTGCAGATCATCTACTTCAACCCAAGCAGGGCCAGCTTGAGCAGGCTCTCCAGGACCACCTCCAGTCAGGGTTTCAGTATCTCCGAGGATGGAGACTCCAACACCTCGCTGTGCAACCGCTTCCACTGCTTGACCACCCTCACACGGAAAAAGGCTTGCCTTCTCTTCCAAGGGAATGGCACCTCTTTTCAGCTTTCTCCACTCGCTCTTGCCCTGGCCGTGGGCACCCATGAGAAGCGTCTCACTCCCCTGGCCTCATTCCCTCCCATCCAGCATTTAGACGCACGGATGACATCTCCCCTGCACGGCCTTGCCTCCTGGCTGAAAAAACTCCCAACTCTCTCACCTTCTCCTCACTGGAAGGATGCTCCAGTCCCGGCAGTGTCTTGGTGGGACTCCAAGCTGCACTCCACTCGCTCCACTAAGTCCACGTCCTTCTTCCGCTGGGGAGCCCTCAACCGGACACAGGTCTCCACATGGGGCCTCACCAGTGCTAAAGAGAGAGCAACATCACCTCCCCCGACCTGCTGGAAACGCTCTTCCCAATGCCGCCCTGCAGACTCTTGGCCTCTTTTGCCTCAAGGGTGCATTGCTGCCTCATAGGCAGCTTGTCCTCCGCCAGCACCACAGAGTCAGAGAATCATAGAATGGTTTGGGGTGGAAGGGGCCTTTAAAGGTCATCTACTCCAACCCCCCTGACATGGGCAGGGACATCTTTCACTAGATCAGGTTGCTCAGAGCCCCATCCAACCTGACCTTGAATGTTCCCAGGGATGGGGCATCTACCACCTCACTGGGCAACATGCGCCAGGGTTTTACCACCCTCACTGGAAAAAATTTCTTCCTCGTATCTAGTCTAAATCTCCCCTCTTTCAGTTTAAAACCATTTCCCCTTGTCCTGTCGCAACAGGCCCTGCTAAAAAGTCTGTCCCCACCCTTCTTATAAACCCCTTTAAGTACTGAAAGGCCGCAATAAGGTCTCCCCGAAGCCTTCTCTTCTCCAGGCTGAACAACCCCAACTCTCTCAGCCTTTCTTCCTAAGAGAGGCGTTCCATCCCCCTCATCATTTTTGTGGCCTCCTCTGGACCTGCTCCAACAGGTCCATGTCTGTCTGGTGCTGAGTGTTCCAGACCTGGACGCAGTGCTCCAGGGGGGTCTCACCAGAGCAGAGCAGAGCAGAGGGGCAGAATCCCCTCCCTCAACCTGCTGCCCACGCTGCCCAAGATACGGTTGGCATCCTGGACTGCGAGCGCACAGTGCCGGCTCATGTCCAGCTTTTCATCCACCAGTACCCCCAAGGCCTTGAGCAGCAGGGCTGCTCCCCATCCCTTCAACCCCCAGCCTCTATTGAGACTGAGGGTTGCCCCGACCCAGGTGCAGGACATTGCCCTTGGCCTGGTTGAACCTCATGAGGTTCACACGGGCCCACTTCTCAACCTTGTCCAGGTCCCTCTGGAGGGCATCCCGTCCCTCAGGCGTGTCGACCGCACCACTCAGCTTGGTGGTGTCTGCAAACTTGCTGAGGGTGCACTCGATCCCACTGCCTATGTCATTGATGAAGATATTAAACAGTACTGGTCCCGATATGGATCCCACGTCCACTGATGTAGTCACTCCATCAGAGAAGGCCGCGAGGTTGGTCAGGCAGGACTTACCCTTGGTGAAGTCCTTGCTGAAGGACTTGCCTTGCTGGCTGTCTCGAATCACCTCCCTGTCCTCCATGCACCTTAGCAGAGCTTCCAGGAAGAGCTGTTCCATGATCTTCCCACACACAGGGGTGGACTGACTGGCCTGTAGTTCCCCGGCTCTTCCTTTTTTTCCCTTTTCAAAAATGGGGCTTCTATTTCCCCTTTTCCACTCAGCGGGAACTTCACCGGACTGCCACGACTTCTCAACTACCATGGAGAGTGGCTTATCAGCTTCAGCCGCCACTTCCCTCAGGACCCGCAGATGGATCTCATCGGGTCTCATGGACTCGTGCACCTTCAGGTTCCTTAGGTGATCTCAAACCTGACCTTCTCCTACAGTGGGTGGCTCTTCATTCTCCCAGCCCCTGCCTCTGCCTTCTGCGGCTTAGGCGGTGAGGCTCGAGCACTTGCTGCTGAAGACCGAGACAAAAAAGTCATTGAGTACCTCAGTCTTCTCCATATCCCGGGTAACCACGTCTCCCGATTCGTTCCGGAGTGGGCCCACATTTTCCCTCGTCTTCCTTTTATCCCCAACGAACCTATAGAAGCTTTTCTTGTTGCCCTTGACATCCCTGGCCAGATGTAATTCCATCAGGGCTTTAGCTTTCCTAACCTGATCCCTGGCCGCCGGACAATTCCTCTGTATTCCTCCCAGGCTACCTGTCCTTGCTCCCACCCTCTGTAGGCTTCCTTTTTCTGTTTGAGTGTGTGCGGGAGCTCCTTCTTCATCCATGCAGGCCTCCCGGCGTTTTTGCCTGACTTCCTCTTTGTTGGGATGCATCGCTCCTCAGCTTGGAGGAGGTGATCCCGGAATATTAACAGGCTTTCTTGGGCCCCTCTTCCCTCCAGGACTTTATCCCGTGCCACTCCACCAAGCACATCCCTGAAGAGGCCAAAGTCTGCTCTCCTGAAGTCCAGGGTAGTGAGCTTGCTGTGCGCCCTCCTCGCTGCCCTGGGGATCTTGAACTCCACCGTTTCAGGGCCACTGCAGCCAAGGCTGCCCTTGACCTTCACATTCCCCACCAGCCCCTCCTTGTTGGTGAGAACAGGCTCCAGCATAGCACCTCTCCTCGTTGGCTCCTCTACCACTTGGAGAAGGAAGTTATCAGCCACGCATTCCAGGAACCTCCCGCACTGCTTACGCCCTGCCGTGTTGTCCCTCCAACACATATCGGGCTGGTTGAAGCCCCCCATGAGGACCAGGGCTTGGGAACGTGGGGCTGCTCCTATCTCTCTAGAGAGGGCCTCATCCGATCCGTCTTCCTGCTCAGGTGGCCTGTAGCGCACCCCCACCGCAATGGCATGCTCAGCAAAGCTGCTTTCCAGCCTGTCGGCCCCCAGCGCGTCCTGGGGACCAGCGCTAGTCCTGCCCAGAGGCAGGACTTGGCATTTCCCCCTGTTGAACTTCACGAGACTCCTCTCTGCCCCCTTCGCCAGCCTCTCCAGCTCCCTCTGAATGCTGGCACAACCAGCCGGTGCCTCAGACACTCCTCCAGGCTTTGCAGCATCTGCCAACTTGCTGAGGGGGCACTCCCTCCCACTGCCCACCTCACTGACGAGGATGTGCAACACTGTTGGCCCCGTGGAGCCGAGTCCTGGGCTACACCACTTAAGGCTTGCCTCCACCTGGGCTTTGGGACACTCATCACAAGCCTCTGCGCCCAGCCCTTCCACCACTTTGCAGTCCACCTCACTGGCCACTTACACACCCCGTCCTTTCTCGGCTTCTCTAGGAGCATGCAAGGGGAGAAAGCGTCAAAGGCTTTACTAAAAAGTCCAGGTGAACACCAGCCACGGCTCTCTCCTCGTCCACAAAGCTAGTCACTTCAACGTAGAAGACACGGAGGTCGGTCAAGCACCATTTCCCCTTCAGAAATTCACGCCGACCACTCCCCATCACCTTCTTGTCCTTCCTGGGCTTGGCAGTGCTTTCCTGGACCATTTCCTCCATCACCTTTCCCGGAAAAGAGATCAGGGTAGGCAGCCACTAGTTTCCCAGATCCTCCTTCCTGATCTGCTTCAAGATAGGAGAACTCTGAGCTCTCTTCCAGCCATCAGGAACCGCACCCAGGCACTAAGACCTTTCCAAGATAATTCAGAGGGGCCTTACGAGGACATCAGCCAGCTCCCTACGCGTTCATGGCTACGACCCATAAGGCCCCACAGACTTCCTGCCATCCAGACACACACACTCCTTCCTACCTCCCTTCATCTTCCTCAGCAACAAGCACTGCTCGCCTGACAAACAGCCTGCAAAACACTCACCTTGGCTCAATTGGGGCAGGCCTTGCCACTCATCAAGCCTTCGGCACGCAGCCACCACCACCAGGGCTTTGACTCTGCGGCCCCATGCACCATGCTCGCCTCCAACTCCCCTGGGCAATCTCCAAATCCTCTTTCTGCTCCTCAAACACCATGGAGAGAAGTGGCCTCACCCCTCGGCACTCACCCCAAGTCAAGACCCCAAAGGCCCTGCCTCAACAGCCTCCCCTGCCTGCCGCTCCCACTCCCCCTCTGCCTCTCGCCGCACTCACGGGCTCTCCAGAAACTCACCTGCCCTTGCGAGGTGATCCACATCAAGCACTGTGTCACGCCAGAGCCCCGGCTGCCAATGTGCCAGCCCCCGCTAAGGGGAGCGCTACGGAGGGGCCAGCACAAGCCTTTGGCGAGCGTGGCAGGGCTCCCCACATCACAGGGCTCCCGAGCTCTGAACCAGGGCTGCCAGGACAACGGCCTGCTCTCGCAAACAGCCCTCCTCTGCCTGCTTGCACTGCCACCCCCAGGGACGCCACCAACGGGGCACAAGCCCAAACAGGCAGCCGCCTTTCTCCCACCTACAACCTTACCAGCAAGAGGGGCACCAGGACACCCACCCAGCACAGCCAAGTCTGCAAGGCCAGGCCTAAAGACAGGCTTAGCCAGCTGGCACCAAGGCAGGGAGGGACCCAATGCATTGGAAGGGGCAGCGCCTCACCCCCGGCACACCTCCAAACACCACACAAGCCTTCCAGGCCTGCGAGGAAATGGGGCCCCCTCTTCACCACGCACCGGCAAACCACACCACACGAGTGCCACGGGATGACCTCACTGGTGACACCCCACCTCTCCTATGCTTTGGCCACGTTTTCTGCCCGCCCTGACACGCACCATCAACACCAAGCCCTTGGCCTCTAATACTCTCACTTAAAAGCTGCCGCCAGGGCCAAGTGGACACGTCCTCATCAGGAGGACATGAAATTGGAGAATTGCGGGAAGGAAAACACACCCCACCTCATTACTCGCGAGGCTGTGGCGTGCAACAACTGCTTGCTGCAAAATGCCGTCATGCGCAAAGGCTGTCCCGCCCCTCGGGGACCAGCATAAAAGCCGGCCCAGTGCCTCTCTCCTTCACACACTTCTCCTGACGCCTTCTCCTCCGCCGTCAACAAGGTGAGCCTGAACCCCCTTCCCCTCCTTCTCCTGCCCAGCCTGGCCCCTCTCTTCCAGCACGCCTTGTCCCCAGCCTCAGCACCCCTCACGCCTCCCCTCTGCCACGCTCCCCACAGCCCCACACCAGGCCTCCCCACTCCCTCGCCCTCCTGCAACACCGCCCCTCGCACCCTCGCACACCCATGCCCCTCCGCTTTCTCAACGCCCTCTCTTCCAGGGCCCCTCCACACCACACACATGGCCTGCTACGACCTCTGCCGCCCCTGCGGACCCACCCCGCTGGCTAACAGCTGCAACGAGCCCTGTGTCAGGCAGTGCGAGGCCTCCCACGTCATCATCCAGCCTTCCACTGTGCAGGTCACCCTGCCAGGACCCATCCTCAGCTCCTTCCCCCAGAACACCACCGTCGGATCCACCACATCGGCTGCCGTGGGCAGTGCCCTCAGCTCCCAGGGAGTGCCCGTCTCCTCTGGTGGCTTCGGCTACGGCTATGGCTTCGGAGGCCTGGGCTGCTTCGGCGCAAGAGGTTGCTACCCCTGCTAAGGGCCCTCGCCACCACCCCTGACACCAACCACCCACACCCTGGAAGACACGGCATGGATTGAGGACGCACCTCTGGGCCCTTCTTGGCACGTGGACCTGCCGTCCACAGCTCCTCCTCTCAAGGCACCAAGCAAGGAAGGAGGGAAGGGGCCAGCCTGGGCTGCCTGGAAACATGGCCCATGGACCTCCTCCTCTCCTCCCACTTCTTTTTTGTATCGCCCCTTCTGCTATGAATAGTGCTCTCCACTCCAAACACCTTCTCACAAGCCAAAGACCACGGGGGACTTCTGGTGTGCCACTCCCACTGCAGGGCAGGAAGACCTCGGTGCTCTGGATAAATCGTCTGCACGAAAGGGACCTCGGCTCAGGGTCGCCCTACCTGCACCTCACACCGGCTCCCTTCCAATTGGCACTCCTGTCTTTTCACTGTTTTTTTTTCCCTCAATAAAGTTCTCCTGCATCCCAGCCTGACACGCCTCCACTTCCTTTCTTCTCCCAAGGCTCCTCCAACTTCACCCAGCACAAAGCCAGGGCTCTACAGGCCATCGGGGTGGGTGCAAAACAGACACAAGACCTCTCCTAGCAAAGAGGCCACCACAACCAACACCTCCACAGACTGGCACCTGAGGAGCTTCCAGAACATGACACAAGCCCATCACTTGCCCAAACAAAGGCTTCGACATGACAACGCTCGCATGCGCACGCCTCTCATGACGTCTCCCCGTGCCACACGGGTTCATTGCCACCTCGTGGTCCAGTTGTTCTCCACCAGAACCACAAAGTCCTTCTCTGCTAAGCTGCTCTCTGCCTCATTGGCCCCCAGGCATTCCTGCTACCTGGGGTGACTCCGCCCCAGAAGCAGGACGCTGCATCTCCCCTCGTTCAACTCCATGAGCTGTCCACTCTGTCCACTCCGCTATGTCCAGTGCAAGGAAATCAGGTAGCTCCCTCAGCATTCCTGGGTTCAAACCATCTTTCCCCATGGACTTATGTACATCCAGTTACACAAGCCCCCTTTCTGGGGGCAGCCGTGAGTCCACTAGCATTCCCAGCACAGCCCAGTACGCCTCTTGCCAGCCACGCACTCCAGCACCCATCAACACAGAAGCACAGATACCCTTCCTACCTCACCTCCTCTTCCTCACCAACAAGCACTGCTCGCATAGTGAATAACCCTCAAGACACTCACCTCCGCTGAATGTGGGCAGGTCTTGGGGGTCTGGAGAGGTCCTCACTGAGTGGAAACTAGCAAACATTATTCCAATTTCTTAAAAGGGCGTGAGTGAAGAGCCAGGAAACTGCAGACCTCTTACTCCAACCTCAGTACCTGGAAAAATTATGGAGAAGGTCCTACTGGGTCCTGTTGAAAGGAATTTCAAGGAAAATGCAATCATCAGGCACAGACAACATGGGTTCACCAAGGGAAAGTCCTGCCAGGCTAATTGGATATCCTTCTACGATAAGGTCACCCGCCTCGTGGGTAAAGGGGAGGCCGCGGATGTAGTTTTTCTGGATTTTAGTAAGGCTTTTGATCCTGCCCCTCTCAGCATCCTTCTGGACAAGTTGGCCAACTGTGAGATGAGCAGGTACACGCTGCGCTGGGTGAAGAACCGGCTGAACAGCAGGGCTCAAAGGGTTGTAGTGAATGGGGCCACATCTGGCTGGCGACCGGTCACCAGCGGTGCACCTCAGGGCTCCGTTCTAGGGCCAGTTCTGCGAAGGAGTTTTTATCAATGCTCTGGATGCAGGAGTTGAATGCACCATTAGCAAATTTGCTGATGATACCAAACTGGGAGGTGCTCTTGACACTCCTGAGGGACAAGAGACCTTGCAGAGGGATCTGCACAGACTGGAGCACTGGGCAATCATCAATGGCATGAATTTAACAAGAACAAATGCCGGATTCTGCACCTAGGACGGAGTAACAGGGAACACAAGCACAGACTGGGAGAGGAGTGGCTGGAGAGCAGCCCTGCAGAAAGGGATCTGGGGGGGCTGGCTGACAGCAGCCTCAACAGGAGTCAGCAGGGTGCCCTGCCAGCCAAGAGGGTAAACCGCATCCTGGGGTGCATCACACGCAGGACAACCAGCCGGTCAAAACAGGGGATTATCCTGCTGTATGGAGGAGGAGGAGGAAGGAGGAGGAAGGAGGAGGAAGGAGGAGGAAGGAGGAGGAAGGAGGAGGAAGGAGGAGGAAGGAGGAGGAAGGAGGAGGAAGGGACCTACAACGATCACCTAGTCCAACTGCCAACTAGCGTTGGACTAGATTTAGCGTTGGTGCGGCCTCACCTTGAGCACTGTGTGCAGTTCTGGGGCCCACAATTTAAGAAGGATGTGAAGGTCCTTGGATGCGTCCAGAGGAGGGCAACAAAGCTGGTGAAAGGCCTGGAAGGCATGTCCTATGAGGAGTCGCTAAGGGCTTTGGGTTTGTCTGGTTTGGAGAAAAGGAGGCTGCGGGGGGACCTCATTGCTGTCTGCAGCCTCCTGAGGAGGGAAAATGGAGAGAGGTGCTGAGCTCTTCTCCCTGGGATCCAGTAACAGGAGTCATGGGAATGGTTCAAAGCTGCATCAGGGAGGTTCAGAACTGACATAAGGAAACATTACTGAGAGGGTGGTCAAATCCTGGAACCGGCTTCCTAGAGAGGTGGTCGATGCCCCACGCCTGTCAGTGTTTAAGAGGCATTTGGAAAATGCCCTTAACAACCTGCTTTAACTTTTGGTCAGCCCTGAAGCGGTCAGGCAGCTGGACTAGGTGATCGTTGTAGGTCCCTTCCAACCACACTGGTCTAGGCTAGCCTAGTCTGCTTCATCAACCCTCCGGCACGCAAACAGCACCTCGAGGTTCTCAGCTGCACAGCCCAGCATGGACACCTCCCATTTCCCCTCCACAATGTCCAATCCCACTCTGGCCCCACAAACACTGCACAGAGAAGTGGCCTCACCCCTCGGCCCTCACCACAAAGAAAGACCCCAAAGGCAGTCACTCACCAGCCTCCCCCGCCTGCCGCTCCTGCTCCCCCTGGGCCTCTCACGGGCCTCACCAGCTCTCCCAGAGCTCACCAGCCTCAGCCCCGCAGCCGCAGCCTTCCCTCACCACAGCCAGGCACTCCCTCAGCACCCTCAGCAACCTGCCAATCAGGAGGCACCTGACAACCTGCCAATCAGGAGGCACCTGACAACCTGCCAATCAGGAGGCACCTGAGAGGCACCAGCTGCTGCAGAAGATCCCAGAAGTTTCCAGAAGGCCCTTGTCAGGACCCCAAAATCAACACCTCTGGTTCAATAAAGAGATAAGCTTTTAGATAATAAATAGATAATAAGGCCCCCAAAACAACTGCTGGGAGGGGCGGGGGGTGAACGAGGCACTGAATGAGTAGAAATGCTGCTGAAAACCAAACCAAGCGCCCCACCCGAAACCAGTTGGGGGGCTCAGAGGGGTGAGATGGAGGGAAAATGCCCTGATTAAATAACACCCCCCAAAAAATGCCACAATCAATAAATACGTCAACAGACCCTGCACTTCTTGCCCATGCTGCAAGGTGCTAGGGACACCCGTGCGGGGTCCTCTGTCATGGCCCCCCCTTGCTGTGGTCCCCAGCCCAACTGCCTGGCAGTCCCCATGACACCATCTTCCCTCACGGTGGGGTCCTGGGGCCACCTACACAGGGTCCCGTGTCCCAGTCCCCCCTTGATTCAAGGACCCTGGGCAACCCATGCAACCCATGCTTGGTGCCCATGGCACCACTCACCTTGCTGTGGCGCCCTCAGCTGACCCAAGGGCAGGTCCGTGTTGCACTGTCAGCCTGGCTCTACCACCGTGGGAGTCCCCACGCCATGGGCTCACCTCGCTATGGGATCCCCAGGCCACCATACCCTCTTCACTGCAGGGTCCCACAGTGACCCATGCAGGGGGTCTCCGGACCACCATCCTCCCTGCTGCAGGGTCCTGGACCACCTGTGCAGGGGACCCCAAGCCACCATGCCTCTGCTCTGAGGTCACACAGAAAGCCACCTGTATGAAGTCACCATCCTCCTCAGTGTGGGGTCCCTGAGGCACAGCATGGGGCACTGAGGACCAGGTGCAGGAACAAGCCCATGACCCTGCTCTGCTGTGAAGATGGGCTTCTGTGGTGGGTTGCCCTTGGCTGGACGCTAGGTCCCCGCCACTATCGCTATCGCTCCCTTTCCTCAACCGGATAGGGGGAGAAGAATACGACAAAAGGTTCCTGAGTCGAGATAAGGACAGGGAGATCACTCACCGATTACCATCACGGGCAAAACAGACTTGACTCGGGAGTTTATTAGTTTATTGCCAATCAAAAGTCAGAGTAGAATAATGAGAAATAAAAACACATCCTAAAACACCTTCCCCACACCCCTCCCTTCTTCCGGGCTCAACTTCACCCCCAAATTCTCTACCTCCTGCCCCTAAGCGGCACAAGGGGATGGGGAATGGGGGTTGCGGTCAGTTCATCACATCTCTCTGCCGCTCCTGCCTCTTCACACTCTCCCCCTGCTCCAGCATGGGGTCCTCCACAAATTCCTCCCGTGGGATCCTTCCCACAGGCTGCAGTTCTTCATGAACTGCTCCAACATGGGTCCTTCCCATGGGGTGTAGTCCTTCACAAATAGACTGCTCCAGTGTGGGTCCCCCACGGGGTCACAGCTCCTGCGAGAAGACCTGCTCCAGCATGGGCTCGTCTCCACAGGGAACCAGGTCCTGCAAGGAGCCTGCTCCAGCACGGGCTCCCCACGGGGTTACAGTCTCCTTTCGGCACATCCATCTGCTCCCACGTGAGGTCCTCCATGGGCTGCAGGTGGATATCTGCTCCACCATGGACCTCCATGGGCTGCAGGGGGACAACCTGCTTCACCATGGTCTTCACGAAGGACTGCAGGGGAGTCTCTGCTCCGGTGCCTGGACCACCTCCTCCCCCTCTTTCTTTACTCACCGTGGTGTCAGTGTTGCACACAACACTGCAGAGCTGCTTCTAACATATTCTCCCTCCTCTCTTCTGGCTGCTCTTGCACAGCAGTTTTTTCCACCCCTTCAATATGTTGCGAGAGTGGCACTACCACCATAGAATCATCGAATCATTAAGGTTGGAAAAGACCTCTAAGATCATGGAGTCCAACTGTCAACCCAACACCACCATGTCCCTAAGCGCCTCATCTACACGTCTTTTCAATACTTATAGGGATGGGGACTCCACCACTTCCATGGGCAGCCTGTTCCAAGGCCTGACCACTCTTTCAGTAAAGAAATTTCTCCTAATGTCCAATCTAAACCTCCCCTGGCGCAACTTGAGGCCATTTCCTCTCGTCCTATCGCTGTTACTTGGGAGAAGAGACCAACCCCCACCTCGCTACAACCTCCTTTCAGGTAGTTGTAGAGCGCGATGAGGTCTCCCCTCAGCCTCCTCTTCTCCAGACTAAACAGTCCCAGTTCCCTCAGCCACTCCTCATCAGACTTGTGCTCCAGGCCCTCCACCAGCTTCGTTGCCCTTCTCTGGACACGCTCCAGCACCTCAATGTCCTTCTTGGAGTGAGAGGCCCAAAACTGAACACAGGATTCAAGGTGCGGCCTCACCAGTACCGAGTACAGGAGCACGATCACTTCCCTACTCCTGCTGGCCACACTATTTCTGATACAGGCCAGGATGCCATTGGCCCTCTTCGATACCTGGGCACACGGCCGGCTCATGTTCAGCCGGCTGTCGACCAGCACCCCCAGGTCCTTTTCCTCTGGGCAGCTTTCCAGCCACTCTTCCCCAAGCCTGTAGCGTTGCCTGGGGTTGTTGTGACCCAAGTGCAGAACCCGGCACTTGGCCTTGTTAATTGACCTTGGCCCATCGATCCAACCTGTCCAGGTCCCTCTGCCTAGTCTTCCTACCCTCGAGCAGATCAACACTCCCGCCCAACTTGGTGTCGTCTGCAAACTTACTGAGGGAGCACTCGATCCCCTCGTCCAGATCGTTGATAAAGATATTGAACAGGATCGGCCCCAAAACTGAGCCCTGGGGAACACCGCTCGTGACTGGCCGCCAACTGGATTGAACTCCGTTCACCACAACGCTCTGGGCTCGGCCGTCCAGCCAGTTTTTTACCCAGCGAAGAGTGTACCTGTCTAGGCCGTGAGCCGCCAGCTTCTCTAGGAGAATGCTGTGAGAGACAGTGTCAAAGGCTTTACTGAAGTCCAGGTAGACCTCATCCACAGCCTTTTCCTCATCCACTAGGCGGGTCACCTGGTCATAAAAGGAGATCAGGTTGGTCAAGCAGGACCTGCCTTCCATGAACCCATGCTGGCTGGGCCTGATCCCCTGGTTATCCCGGACATGGCTTGTGAGCGCCCTGAAGATGAACCGCTCCATAATCTTCTCATTCAGCCACATAGCTTCATGAGCGTCCAGGTGGTGTTAACAGCTTCCTCTTGGATTTTGGGGGGTTTATCCTGCTTGCCGTCCCTGTCTCCAGCTCAGGGGGCTGAATATTCTGAGGATAACTGCTCTGAGTCTTAAAGACTGAGGCAAAGAAGGCATTAAGTACCTTTTCCTCATCCTTGGTGGCAACGTTCCCCCCTGCATCGTTGCTGATTAGCTCAGCATTGGCAAGCAGCGGGTCCATCCTGGACCCAGCTGGAACTGGCTCTATCAGACATGGGGGAAGTGTCTCGTACCTTCTCACAGAATTCACTCCTGCAGCTTCCCCACTACAAAAACCTTGCCACGCAAACCCAATCCACCCAGATAAAATCTTACAAGCCATAGGAGCAGCAAGAAACCCACAGCCAACGTTCAAGGCCAGGCCTAAAGACAGGCTTAGCCAGCTGGCACCAAGGCAGGGAGGGACCCAACGCATTGGAAGGGGCAGCGCCTCACCCCCGGCACACCTCCAAACACCACACAAGCCTTCCAGGCCTGCGAGGAAATGGGGCCCCCTCTTCACCACGCACCGGCAAACCACACCACACGACTGCCACGGGATGACCTCACTGGCCACACCACACCTCTCCTAAGTTTTCGCTGCGTCTGCAGAATGCCCTCACATGCACCTTTCATGCAAAACCTCCCAAATACCTACTCTCCCTTAAAAGATGCCGCCAGGACCACATTAACACGTCCTCACCAGGAGGACATGAAAAGGAGAATTGCGGGAAGGAAAACACACCCCACCTCATTACTCGCGAGGCTGTGGCGTGCAACAGCTGCTTGCTGCAAAATGCCGTCATGCGCAAAGCCTGTCCCGCCCCTCGGGGACCAGCATAAAAGCCGGCCCAGCGCCTCTCTCCCTCACACACTTCTCCTGACGCCTTCTCCTCTGCCATCAACAAGGTGAGCCTGAACCCCCTTCCCCTCCTTCTCCTGCCCAGCCTGGCCTGTCTCTTCCAGCACGCCTTGTCCCCAGCCTCAGCAGCCCTCACGCCTCCCCTACGCCACGCTCCCCACAGGCCCACACCAGACCTCCCCACTCCCTCGCCCTCCTGCAACACCGCCCCTCGCACCCCCACGCCCCTCCGCTTTCTCAGCGCCCTCTCTTCCAGGGCCCCTCCACACCACACACATGGCCTGCTACGACCTCTGCCGCCCCTGCGGACCCACCCCGCTGGCTAACAGCTGCAACGAGCCCTGTGTCAGGCAGTGCGAGGACTCCCGCGTCATCATCCAGCCTTCCACCGTGCTGGTCACCCTGCCAGGACCCATCCTCAGCTCCTTCCCCCAGAACACCGCCGTCGGATCCACCACATCGGCTGCTGTTGGTAGTGCCCTCAGCTCCCAGGGAGTGCCCGTCTCCTCTGGTGGCTTCGGCTACGGCTACGGCTTCGGAGGCCTGGGCTGCTTCGGCGGCGCAAGAGGCTGCTACCCCTGCTAAGGGCCCTTGCCACCACCCCTGACACCAACCACCCACACCCTGGAAGCCACCGCATGGATTGAGGACGCACCTCTGGGCCCTTCTTGGCACGTGGACCTGCCGTCCACAGCTCCTCCTCTCAAGGCACCAAGCAAGCAAGCAGGGAAGGGGCCAGCCTGGGCTGCCTGGAAACATGGCCCATGGACCTCCTCCTCTCCTCCCACTTCTTCTTTGCATCACCCCTTCTGCTATGACCAGTGCTCTCCGCTCCAAACACCTTCTCACAAGCCAAAAACCACGGGAGGCTTCTGGTGTGTCGCTCCCACCGCAGGGCAGGAAGACCTCGGTGCTCTGGATAAATCGACTGCACGCAAGGGAACTCGGCTCGTGGTCGCCCTACCTGCACCTCACACCGGCTCCCTTCCAATTGGCACTCCTGCCTTTTCACTTTTTTTTTTCCCCTCAATAAAGTTCTCCTGCATTCCACCCTGACACGCCTCCACTTCCTTTCTTCTCTCAAGGCTCCTCCAACTTCACCCGGCACAAAGCCAGGGCTCAACAGGCCATCGGGGTGGGTGCAAAACGGACACAAGACCTCTCCTAGCAAAGAGGCCACCACAACCAACACCTCCACAGACTGGCACCTGAGGAGCTTCCAGAACATGACACAAGCCCATCACTTGCCCAAACAAAGGCTTCGACATCACAACGCTCCCATGCGCACGCCTCTCATGACGTCTCTCCGTGCCAGCACACACTTGACTAACTTTCTTCCCCACCATGACTCTCCGGCCCTCCCACCAAACACAATCACAGAATCATTTAGTTTGGCAGGAACCTCTGCACAGCCGGTGCTTCAACGCCCCCTACTCAAGCAGGGCCGGCTACAGCAGGTTGTCCGGGACCATGGCCAGTCGGGTTTTCAGTATCTCCAAGGATGGAGGCTCCACCGCCTCTTCCACTCTTTGACCACCCTCACACTGAAAAAGGCTTGCCGCCTTTGCCCATGGAATTCCATCTGTTTCCCCTTGTGCCCATGGCCTCTTGTCCTGACACTGATCACAAGCCTCTGGGCCCAGCCCTTCAGCCACTTTGCAGTCCACCTCCCTGGCCACTCACACAGCCCCTACCTTCTCAGCTTGTCTAGGAGCAGCTAATGGCAGACAGCGACAAAGGCTTCATTCAAGTACAGCTCAGCAACAGCCACTGCTCCCCCCTCCTCCAACACCCAGTCGCTTCAACCCGGAAGATGCGGAGGTCGGTCAAGCACCTCTCCATCGTTTACCAGCAGTCCTGGTTAACAGGGGAGGTCCCAGACGACTGGAGGCTCGCCAATGTGACGCCCATCTACAAGAAGGGCCGGAAGGAGGATCTGGGGAACTAGAGCCCGGTCAGCCTGACCTCGGTGCCGGGGAAGATTATGGAGCGTTCGTTTAGAGTGCGCTCACAAGCCATGTCCGGGACAACCAGGGGATCAGGCCCAGCCAGCACAGGTTCATGGAAGGCAGGTCCTGCTTGACCAACCTGATCTCCTTCTATGACCAGGTGACCCGCCTAGTGAATGAGGTCTACCTGGACTTCAGTAAAGCCTTTGACACTGTCTCTCACAGCATTCTCCTAGAGAAGCTGGCGGCTCACAGCTTAGGCAGGTGCAGTCTTCGCTGGGTAAAAAACTGGCTGGACGGCCGAGCCCAAAGAGTTGTGGTGAACGGAGTTCAATCCAGTTGGCGGCCGGTCACGAGCGGTGTTCCCCAGGGCTCAGTACTGGGGCCGGTCCTGTTCAATATCTTTATCAACGATCGGGACGAGGGGATCGAGTGCTCCCTCAGTCAGTTTGCAGAGGACACCAAGCTGGGCGGGAGTGTTGATCTGCTCGAGGGTAGGAAGGCTCTGCAGAGGGACCTGGACAGGCTGCATCGATGGGCTGAGGCCAACTGTATGAGGTTCAACAAGGTCAAGTGCCGGGTCCTGCACTTGGGTCACAACAACCCCAGGCAACCCTACAGGCTTGGGGCAGAGTGGCTGAAAGCTGCCCAGAGGAAAAGGACCTGGGGGTGCTGGTCGACAGCCGGCTGAACATGAGCCGGCAGTGTGCCCAGGTGGCCAAGAAGGCCAACGGCATCCTGGCCTGTATCAGAAATAGTGTGGCCAGCAGGAGCAGGGAGGTGATCGTGCCCCTGTACTCGGCACTGGTGAGGCCGCACCTCGAATCCTGTGTTCAGTTCTGGGCCCCTCACTCCAAGAAGGACGTGGAGGTGCTGGAGCGTGTCCAGAGAAGGGCAACGAAGCTGGTGAAGGGCCTGGAGCACAAGTCTGATGAGGGGCGGCTGAGGGAACTGGGACTGTTTAGTCTGGAGAAGAGGAGGCTGAGAGGAGACCTCATCGCGCTCTACAACTCCCTGAAAGGAGGTTGTAGTGAGGTGGGTGTTGGTCTCTTCTCCCAAGTAACAAGCAACAGGACGAGAGGAAATGGCCTCAAGTTGCGCCAAGGGAGGTTTAGATTGGACATTAGGAGAAATTTCTTTACTGAAAGAGTGGTTCAGGCCTTGGAACAGGCTGCCCAGGGAAGTGGTTGACTCACCATCCCTGGAAGTATTGAAAAGACGTGTAGATGAGGCGCTTAGGGACATGGTGTAGTGGGCATGGTGGGGTTGGGTGGACGGTTGGACTCGATGATCTTAGAGGTCTTTTCCAACCTTCATGATTCTATGATTCTGTGATTCTATGATTTCCCCTTCGTTAATCCACGCCGAACACTCCCCATCACCTTCTTGGCCCTCCTGGGCTTGGCAGTGCTTTCCGGGACCATTTCCTCCACCGCCTTCCCCACAAACGAGGTCAGGCTCACCAGCCTCTACTTTCCCACATCCTCCCTCTTCATCTTCTTCAAGATACAATGGGTATGAGCGTCTTCCAATCTTCAGGAACTGTCCTCAGCCACCATGACCTTGCCAAGCTGCTGGAGAGTGGCCTCCCAAGGACATCAGCCAGCTCTCTCTGCATTCGTGGATGCAGCCCCTCAGGCCCCGTAGACTGACGTACACCCAGTCGCACAGCACTCCTTATTAACTCCCTTCATCTTCCTCAGCAACAAGCACTGCTCGACAAACAGCCTGCCAAACACTCACCTTGGCTCAATTGGGGCAGGCCTTGCCACCCATCAACCCTTCGGCATGATCCGCCACCACCAGGGCCTCGGCTCTGCAGCCCCATGCACCATGCTCACCTCCAACTCCCCTTGCCAATCTCCAAATCCTCTTTCTGCCCATCCAACACCTTGCAGAGAAGTGGCCTCACCCCACGGCACTCACCCCAAGTCAAGACCCCAAAGGCCCTGCCTCACTCATGGGCTCTCCAGAAACTCACCTGCCCTTGCAGGGTGCCCCATATACAATCACAGAGTCATTTAGGTTCGAAAAGACCCTTAACAGTATCGAGTCCAAATGATAACCTAACCCCTACCAAGTCCACCACTAACCCATGTCCCTAAGCACCATGTCTACACGTCTTTAAAGACCTCCTAGGATGGTGACTCGGGCACTTCATGGGGCAGCCTGCTCCAGTGCTTGATAACCCTTTTGGTGATGACATTTTTCCTAAGATCCAATCTAAACCTCCCCCGCTGCAACTTGAGGTTCTTTCCTCTTGTCCTATCCCTTCTTACTAGGGATAAGACACTGACATCCACCTCATTACAACCTTCTTTCACGTAGTTGGAGGGAGCGATAAGGTCTCCCTGTTGGAGAAAGTTAGCCAGACTAGGCCACGGTGGGAAAATTCTGAGTCATGCTGAGAAGGGAGAAAAGAAAGTCATGCTGACCTTGCTCTGTGCAGATAAGCAACTTTGAGAAAGTACAGTATAAGAAAAACAGGATGGAACCCGGACCACGTAGCAGTAACCAAAAGTAGGAGGAATATGATAATGTAATTTTTAGAGCTAAGCCAATGATTGTGAGACAAGTATGCATAAGGTAGAACTTAGTGTATAAATATGTGTAGTGTTTTACAATAAAGTTGAAGCTGGCCTTATCACTCACATTGAGTCGACTGCTTGCCTTCCCTCACTCGTCGCATCTCCCCTCAGCCTTCTTTTTCTGCAAAGTAAACACCCCAGTTCCCTCAATTGCTCCTCATGAGTCTTGTCCTCTACACTCTTCACCAGCTTCGTTGCTCTTCTTTGGACACGCCAGAGCCCCGGCTGCCAATGTGCCAGCCCCCGCTAAGGGGAGCGCTACGGAGGGGCCAGCACAAGCCTTTGGCGAGCGTGGCAGGGCTCCCCACATCACAGGGCTCCCGAGCTCTGAACCAGGGCTGCCAGGACAACGGCCTGCTCTCGCAAACAGCCCTCCTCTGCCTGCTTGCACTGCCACCCCCAGGGACGCCACCAACGGGGCACAAGCCCAAACAGGCAGCCGCCTTTCTCCCACCTACAACCTTACCAGCAAGAGGGGCACCAGGACACCCACCCAGCACAGCCAACTCTGCAAGGCCAGGCCTAAAGACAGGCTTAGCCAGCTGGCACCAAGGCAGGGAGGGACCCAATGCATTGGAAGGGGCAGCGCCTCACCCCCGGCACACCTCCAAACACCACACAAGCCTTCCAGGCCTGCGAGGAAATGGGGCCCCCTTTTCACCACGCACCGGCAAACCACACCACACCAGTGCCACGGGATGACCTCACTGGTGACACCCCACCTCTCCTATGCTTTGGCCACGTCTTCTGCCCGCCCTGACACGCACCATCAACACCAAGCCCTTGGCCTCTAATACTCTCACTTAAAAGCTGCCGCCAGGGCCAAGTGGACACGTCCTCACCAGGAGGACATGAAAAGGAGAATTGCGGGAAGGAAAACACACCCCACCTCATTATTCGCGAGGCTGTGGCGTGCAACAGCTGCTTGCTGCAAAATGCCGTCATGCGCAAAGGCTGTCCCGCCCCTCGGGGACCAGCATAAAAGCCGGCCCAGCGCCTCTCTCCCTCACACACTTCTCCTGACGCCTTCTCCTCTGCCATCAACAAGGTGAGCCTGAACCCCCTTCCCCTCCTTCTCCTGCCCAGCCTTGCCCCTCTCTTCCAGCACGCCTTGTCCCCAGCCTCAGCACCCCTCACGCTTCCCCTCTGCCACGCTCCCCACAGCCCCACACCAGGCCTCCCCACTCCCTCGCCCTCCTGCAACACCGCCCCTCGCACCCCCACGCCCCTCCGCTTTCTCAACGCCCTCTCTTCCAGGGCCCCTCCACACCACACACATGGCCTGCTACGACCTCTGCCGCCCCTGCGGACCCACCCCGCTGGCTAACAGCTGCAACGAGCCCTGTGTCAGGCAGTGCGAGGCCTCCCACGTCATCATCCAGCCTTCCACCGTGCAGGTCACCCTGCCAGGACCCATCCTCAGCTCCTTCCCCCAGAACACCACCGTCGGATCCACCACATCGGCTGCCGTGGGCAGTGCCCTCAGCTCCCAGGGAGTGCCCGTCTCCTCTGGTGGTTTCGGCTACGGCTACGGCCTCGGAGGCCTGGGCTGCTTCGGCGGCGCAAGAGGCTGCTACCCCTGCTAAGGGCCCTCGCCACCACCCCTGACACCAACCACCCACACCCTGCAAGCCACCGCATGGATTGAGGACGCACCTCTGGGCCCTTCTTGGCACGTGGACCTGCCGTCCACAGCTCCTCCTCTCAAGGATCAAACAAGGAAGCAGGGAAGGGGCCAGCCTGGGCTGCCTGGAAACATGGCCCATGGACCTCCTCCTCTCCTCCCACTTCTTTTTTGTATCGCCCCTTCTGCTATGACCAGTGCTCTCCACTCCAAACACCTTCTCACAAGCCAAAGACCACGGGGGACTTTTGGTGTGCCACTCCCACTGCAGGGCAGGAAGACCTCGGTGCTCTGGATAAATCGTCTGCACGTAAGGGACCTCGGCTCATGGTCGCCCTACCTGCACCTCACACCGGCTCCCTTCCAATTGGCACTCCTGTCTTTTCACTGTTTTTTTTTCCCTCAATAAAGTTCTCCTGCATCCCAGCCTGACACGCCTCCACTTCCTTTCTTCTCCCAAGGCTCTTCCAACTTCACCCAGCACAAAGCCAGGGCTCAACAGGCCATCGGGGTGGGTGGAAAACAGACACAAGACCTCTCCTAGCAAAGAGGCCACCACAACCAACACCTCCACAGACTGGCACCTGAGGAGCTTCCAGAACATGACACAAGCCCATCACTTGCCCAAACAAAGGCTTCGACATGACAACGCTCCCATGCGCACGCCTCTCATGACGTCTCCCCGTGCCACACGGGTTCATTGCCACCTCGTGGTCCAGTTGTTCTCCACCAGAACCACAAAGTCCTTCTCTGCTAAGCTGCTCTCTGCCTCATTGGCCCCCAGCCATTCCTGCTACCTGGGGTGACTCCTCCCCAGAAGCAGGATGCTGCATCTCCCCTCGTTCAACTCCATGAGCTGTCCACTCTGTCCACTCCGCTATGTCCAGTGCAAGGAAATCAGGTAGCTCCCTCAGCATTCCTGGGTTCAAACCATCTTTCCCCATGGACTTATGTACATCCAGTTACACAACCCCCCTTTCTGGGGGGCAGCCGTGAGTCCACTAGCATTCCCAGCACAGCCCAGTACGCCTCTTGCCAGCCACGCACTCCAGCACCCATCAACACAGAAGCACAGATACCCTTCCTACCTCACCTCCTCTTCCTCACCAACAAGCACTGCTCGCACAGTGAATAACCCTCAAGACACTCACCTCCGCTGAATGTGGGCAGGTCTTGGGAGTCTGGAGAGGTCCTCACTGAGCGGAAGCTAGCAAACATTATTCCAATTTCTTAAAAGGGCGTGAGTGAAGAGCCAGGAAACTGCAGACCTCTTACTCCAACCTCAGTACCTGGAAAAATTATGGAGAAGGTCCTACTGGGTCCTGTTGAAAGGAATTTCAAGGAAAATGCAATCATCAGGCACAGACAACATGGGTTCACCAAGGGAAAGTCCTGCCAGGCTAATTGGATATCCTTCTACGATAAGGTCACCCGCCTCGTGGGTAAAGGGGAGGCCGCGGATGTAGTTTTTCTGGATTTTAGTAAGGCTTTTGATCCTGCCCCTCTCAGCATCCTTCTGGACAAGTTGGCCAACTGTGAGATGAGCAGGTACACGCTGCGCTGGGTGAAGAACCGGCTGAACAGCAGGGCTCAAAGGGTTGTAGTGAATGGGGCCACATCTGGCTGGCGACCGGTCACCAGCGGTGCACCTCAGGGCTCCGTTCTAGGGCCAGTTCTGCGAAGGAGTTTTTATCAATGCTCTGGATGCAGGAGTTGAATGCACCATTAGCAAATTTGCTGATGATACCAAACTGGGAGGTGCTCTTGACACTCCTGAGGGACAAGAGACCTTGCAGAGGGATCTGCACAGACTGGAGCACTGGGCAATCATCAATGGCATGAATTTAACACGAACAAATGCCGGATTCTGCACCTAGGACGGAGTAACAGGGAACACAAGCACAGACTGGGAGAGAAGTGGCTGGAGAGCAGCCCTGCAGAAAGGGATCTGGGGGGGCTGGCTGACAGCCGCCTCAACAGGAGTCAGCAGGGTGCCCTGCCAGCCAAGAGGGTAAACCGCATCCTGGGGTGCATCACACGCAGGACAACCAGCCGGTCAAAACAGGGGATTATCCTGCTGGAAGGAGGAGGAAGGAGGAGGAAGGAGGAGTTCCAGGTGGAATGGACCTACAACGATCACCTAGTCCAACTGCCAACTAGCGTTGGACTAGATTTAGCGTTGGTGCGGACTCACCTAGAGCACTGTGTGCAGTTCTGGGGCCCACAATTTAAGAAGGATGTGAAGGTCCTTGAATGCGTCCAGAGGAGGGCAACAAAGCTGGTGAAAGGCCTGGAAGGCATGTCCTGTGAGGAGTCGCTAAGGGTTTTCGGTTTGTCTGCTTTGGAGAAAAGGAGGCTGCGGGGGGACCTCATTGCTCTCTGTAGCCTCCTGAGGAGGGAAAATGGAGAGAGGTGCTGAGCTCTTCTCCCTGGGATCCAGTAACAGGAGTCATGGGAATGGTTCAAAGCTGCATCAGGGAGGTTCAGAACTGACATAAGGAAACATTACTGAGAGGGTGGTCAAATCCTGGAACCGGCTTCCTAGAGAGGTGGTGGATGCCCCACGCCTGTCAGTGTTTAAGAGGCATTTGGAAAATGCCCTTAACAACCTGCTTTAACTTTTGGTCAGCCCTGAAGCGGTCAGGCAGCTGGACTAGGTGATCGTTGTAGGTCCCTTCCAACCGCACTGGTCTAGGCTAGCCTAGTCTGCTTCATCAACCCTCCGGCACGCAAACAGCACCTCGAGGTTCTCAGCTGCACAGCCCAGCATGGACACCTCCCATTTCCCCTCCACAATGTCCAATCCCACTCTGGCCCCACAAACACTGCACAGAGAAGTGGCCTCACCCCTCGGCCCTCACCCCAAAGAAAGACCCCAAAGGCAGTCACTCACCAGCCTCCCCCGCCTGCCGCTCCCGCTCCCCCTGGGCCTCTCACGGGCCTCACCAGCTCTCCCAGAGCTCACCAGCCTCAGCCCTGCAGCCGCAGCCTTCCCTCACCACAGCCAGGCACTCCCTCAGCACCCTCAGCAACCTGCCAATCAGGAGGCACCTGACAACCTGCCAATCAGGAGGCGGCTAACAACCTGCCAATCAGGAGGCACCTGACAGGCACCAGCTGCTGCAGAAGATCCCAGAAGTTTCCAGAAGGCCCCTGTCAGGACCCCAAAATCAACACCTCTGGTTCAATAAAGAGATAAGCTTTTAGATAATAAATAGATAATAAGGCCCCCAAAACAACTGCTGGGAGGGGCGGGGGGTGAACGAGGCACTGAATGAGTAGAAATGCTGCTGAAAACCAAACCAAGCGCCCCACCCGAAACCAGTTGGGGGGCTCAGAGGGGTGAGATGGAGGGAAAATGCCCTGATTAAATAACACCCCCCAAAAAATGCCACAATCAATAAATACGTCAACAGACCCTGCACTTCTTGCCCATGTTGCAAGGTGCTAGGGACACCCGTTCAGGGTCCTCTGTCATGGCCCCCCCTTGCTGTGGTCCCCAGCCCAGCTGCCTGGCAGTCCCCATGACACCATCTTCCCTCACGGTGGGGTCCTGGGGCCACCTACACAGGGTCCCGTGTCCCAGTCCCCCCTTGATTCAAGGACCCTGGGCAACCCATGCAACCCATGCTTGGTGCCCATGGCACCACTCACCTTGCTGTGGCGCCCTCAGCTGACCCAAGGGCAGGTCCGTGTTGCACTGTCAGCCTGGCTCTACCACCGTGGGAGTCCCCACGCCATGGTCTCACCTTGCTATGGGATCCCCAGGCCACCATACCCTCTTCACTGCAGGGTCCCACAGTGACCCATGCAGGGGGTCTCCGGACCACCATCCTCCCTGCTGCAGGGTCCTGGACCACTTGTGTAGGGGACCCCAAGCCACCATGCCTCTGCTCTGAGGTCACACAGAAAGCCACCTGTATGAAGTCACCATCCTCCTCAGTGTGGGGTCCCTGAGGCACAGCATGGGGCACTGAGGACCAGGTGCAGGAACAAGCCCATGACCCTGCTCTGCTGTGAAGATGGGCTTCTGTGGTGGGTTGCCCTTGGCTGGACACTAGGTCCCCGCCACTATCGCTATCGCTCCCTTTCCTCAACCAGATAGGGGGAGAAGAATACGACAAAAGGCTCCTGAGTCGAGATAAGGACAGGGAGATCACTCACCGATTACCATCACGGGCAAAACAGACTTGACTCGGGAGTTTATTAGTTTATTACCAATCAAAAGTCAGAGTAGAATAATGAGAAATAAAAACACATCCTAAAACACCTTCCCCACACCCCTCCCTTCTTCCGGGCTCAACTTCACCCCCAAATTCTCTACCTCCTGCCCCTAAGCGGCACAGGGGGATGGGGAATGGGGGTTGCGGTCAGTTCATCACATCTCTCTGCCGCTCCTGCCTCTTCACACTCTCCCCCTGCTCCAGCATGGGGTCCTCCACAAATTCCTCCCGTGGGATCCTTCCCACAGGCTGCAGTTCTTCATGAACTGCTCCAACATGGGTCCTTCCCATGGGGTGTAGTCCTTCACAAATAGACTGCTCCAGTGTGGGTCCCCCACGGGGTCACAGCTCCTGCGAGAAGACCTGCTCCAGCATGGGCTCGTCTCCACAGGGAACCAGGTCCTGCAAGGAGCCTGCTCCAGCACGGGCTCTCCACGGGGTTACAGCCTCCTTCGGGCACATCCATCTGCTCCCACGTGAGGTCCTCCATGGGCTGCAGGTGGATATCTGCTCCACCATGGACCTCCATGGGCTGCAGGGGGACAACCTGCTTCACCATGGACTTCACGAAGGACTGCAGGGGAGTCGCTGCTCCGGTGCCTGGACCACCTCCTCCCCCTCTTTCTTTACTCACCGTGGTGTCAGTGTTGCACACAACACTGCAGAGCTGCTTCTCACATATTCTCCCTCCTCTCTTCTGGCTGCTCTTGCACAGCAGTTTTTTCCACTCCTTCAATATGTTGCGAGAGTGGCACTACCGCCATAGAATCATCGAATCATTGAGGTTGGAAAAGACCTCTAAGATCATGGAGTCCAACTGTCAACCCAACACCACCATGTCCCTAAGCGCCTCATCTACACGTCTGTTAAATACTTATAGGGATGGGGACTCCACCACTTCCATGGGCAGCCTGTTCCAAGGCCTGACCACTCTTTCAGTAAAGAAAGATCCAATCTAAACCTCCCTTGGTGCAACTTGAGGCCATTTCCTCTCATCCTATTGCTGTTCCTTGGGAGAAGAGACCAACACCCACCTCACTACAACCTCCTTTCAGGTAGTTGTAGAGCGCGATGAGGTCTCCCCTCAGCCTCCTCTTCTCCAGGCTAAACTGTCCCAGTTCCCTCAGCCCCTCCTCATAAGGCTTGTGCTCCAGGCCCTTCACCAGCTTCGTTGCCCTTCTCTGGACACGCTCCAGCACCTCAATGTCCTTCTTGGAGTGAGAGGCCCAAAACTGAACACAGTATTCAGGGTGCGGCCTCACCAGTACCGAGAACAGAAGCACGATCACTTCCCTGCTCCTGCTGGCCACACTATTTCTGATACAGGCCAGGATGCCATTGGCCCTCTTCGATACCTGGGCACACGGCTGGCTCATGTTGAGCCGGCTGTCAGCCAGCACCCCCAGGTCCTTTTCCTCTGGGCACCTTTCCAGCCGCTCTTCCCCAAGCCTGTAGCGTTGCCTGGGGTTGTTGTGGCCGAAGTGCAGGACCCGGCACTTGGCCTTGTTAATTGACCTTGGCCCATCGATCCAACCTGTCCAGGTCCCTCTGCTGAGTCTTCCTACCCTCGAGCAGATCAACACTCCCGCCCAACTTGGTGTCATCTGCAAACTTACTGAGGGAGCACTCGATCCCCTTGTCCAGATCGTTGATAAAGATATTGAACAGGACCAGCCCCAGTACTGAGCCCTGGGTAACACCGCTCGTGACCGGCCGCCAACTGGATTGAACTCCGTTCACCACAACGCTCTGGGCTCGGCCGTCCAGCCAGTTTTTTACCCAGCGAAGAGTGTACCTGTCTAAGCCGTGAGCCGCCAGCTTCTCTAGGAGAATGCTGTGAGAGACAGTGTCAAAGGCTTTACTGAAGTCCAGGTAGACCTCATCCACAGCCTTTCCCTCATCCACTAGGCGGGTCACCTGGTCATAAAAGGAGATCAGGTTGGTCAAGCAGGACCTGCCTTCCATGAACCCATGCTGGCTGGGCCTGATCCCCTGGTTATCCCGGACATGGCTTGTGAGCGCCCTGAAGATGAACCGCTCCATAATCTTGTCATTCGGCCACATAGATTCATGAGTGTCCAGGTGGTGTTAACAGCTTCCTCTTGGATTATGGGGGGTTTATTCTGCTTGCTGTCCCTGTCTCCAGCTCAGGGGGCTGAATATTCTGAGGATAACTGCTCTGACTCTTAAAGACTGAGGCAAAGAAGGCATTAAGTACCTTTTCCTCATCCTTGGTGGCAACGTTCCCCCCTGCATCGTTGCTGATTAGCTCAGCATTGGCAAACAGCGGGTCCATCCTGGACCCAGCTGGACCTGGCTCTATCAGACATGGGGGAAGTGTCTCGTACCTTCTCACAGAATTCACTCCTGCAGCTTCCCCACTACAAAAACCTTGCCACGCAAACCCAATCCACCCAGCTAAAATCTTACCAGCCATAGGAGCAGCAAGAAACCCACAGCCAACGTTCAAGGCCAGGCCTAAAGACAGGCTTAGCCAGCTGGCACCAAGGCAGGGAGGGACCCAACGCATTGGAAGGGGCAGCGCCTCACCCCCGGCACACCTCCAAACACCACACAAGCCTTCCAAGCCTGCGAGGAAATGGGGCCCCCTCTTCACCACGCACCGGCAAACCACACCACACCAGTGCCACGGGATGACCTCACTGGCCACACCACACCTCTCCTAAGTTTTCGCTGCATCTGCAGAATGCCCTCACATGCACCTTTCATGCAAAACCTCCCAAATACTACTCTCCCTTAAAAGCTGCCGCCAGGGCCAAGTGGACACGTCCTCACCAGGAGGACATGAAATTGGAGAATTGCGGGAAGGAAAACACACCCCACCTCATTACTCGCGAGGCTGTGGCGTGCAACAGCTGCTTGCTGCAAAATGCCGTCATGCGCAAAGCCTGTCCCGCCCCTCGGGGACCAGCATAAAAGCCGGCCCAGCGCCTCTCTCCCTCACACACTTCTCCTGACGCCTTCTCCTCTGCCATCAACAAGGTGAGCCTGAACCCCCTTCCCCTCCTTCTCCTGCCCAGCCTGGCCTGTCTCTTCCAGCACGCCTTGTCCCCAGCCTCAGCACCCCTCACGCTTCCCCTCTGCCACGCTCCCCACAGCCCCACACCAGACCTCCCCACTCCCTCGCCCTCCTGCAACACCGCCCCTCGCACCCCCACGCCCTCCGCTTTCTCAACGCCCTCTCTTCCAGGGCCCCTCCACACCACACACATGGCCTGCTACGACCTCTGCCGCCCCTGCGGACCCACCCCGCTGGCTAACAGCTGCAACGAGCCCTGTGTCAGGCAGTGCGAGGACTCCCGCGTCATCATCCAGCCCTCCACCGTGCAGGTCACCCTGCCAGGACCCATCCTCAGCTCCTTCCCCCAGAACACCGCCGTCGGATCCACCACATCGGCTGCCGTGGGCAGTGCCCTCAGCTCCCAGGGAGTGCCCGTCTCCTCTGGTGGTTTCGGCTACGGCTACGGCTTCGGAGGCCTGGGCTGCTTCGGCAGCAGAAGAGGCTGCTACCCCTGCTAAGGGCCCTCGCCATCACCCCTGACACCAACCACCCACACCCTGCAAGCCACCGCATGGATTGAGGACGCACCTCTGGGCCCTTCTTGGCACGTGCACCTGCCGTCCACAGCTCCTCCTCTCAAGGCACCAAGCAAGCAAGCAGGGAAGGGGCCAGCCTGGGCTGCCTGGAAACATGGCCCATGGACCTCCTCCTCTCCTCCCACTTCTTCTTTGCATCACACCTTCTGCTATGACCAGTGCTCTCTGCTCCAAACACCTTCTCACAAGCCAAAGACCCGGGGGACTTCTGGTGTACCGCTCCCACCGCAGAGCAGGAAGACCTCGGTGCTCTGGATAAATCAACTGCACGAAAGGGACCTCGGCTCATGGTCGCCCTACCTGCACCTCACACCGGCTCCCTTCCAAATGGCACTCCTACCTTTTCAATTTTTTTTTTCCCCTCAATAAAGTTCTCCTGCATCCCAGCCTGACACGCCTCCACTCCCTTTCTTCTCCCAAGGCTCTTCCAACTTCACCCAGCACAAAGCCAGGGCTCAACAGGCCATCGGGGTGGGTGCAAAACGGACACAAGACCTCTCCTAACAAAGAGGCCACCACCACCAACACCTCCACAGACTGGCACCTGAGGGGCTTCCAGAACATGACACAAGCCCATCACTTGCCTAAACAAAGGCTTCGACATCACAACGCTCCCATGCGCACGCCTCTCATGACGTCTCCCCGTGCCAGCACACACCTGACTAACTCTCTTCCCCAGCATGACTCTCCGGCCCTCCCACCAAACACAATCATAGAATCCGTTAGTTTGGCAGGAACTGCTGCACAGCCGGTGCTTCAACGGTCAAGCAGCGGCCCTGGTCAAGCAGGGCCAGCTACAGCAGGTTGTCCGGGACCATGGCCAGGCGGGTTTTCAGGATCTCCAAGGATGGAGGCTCCACCGCCTCTTCCACTCTTTGACCACCCTCACACTGAAAAAGGCTTGCCGCCTTTGCCCATGGAATTCCATCTGTTTCCCCTTGTGCCCATGGCCTCTTGTCCTGACACTGATCACAAGCCTCTGGGCCCAGCCCTTCAGCCACTTTGCAGTCCACCTCCCTGGCCACTCACACAGCCCCTACCTTCTCAGCTTGTCTAGGAGCAGCTAATGGCAGACAGCGACAAAGGCTTCATTCAAGTACAGCTCAGCAACAGCCACTGCTCCTCCCTCCTCCAACACTCAGTCGCTTCAACCCGGAAGATGCGGAGGTCGGTCAAGCACCTCTCCATCGTTTACCAGCAGTCCTGGTTAACAGGGGAGGTCCCAGACGACTGGAGGCTCGCCAATGTGACGCCCATCTACAAGAAGGGCCGGAAGGAGGATCTGGGGAACTAGAGCCCGGTCAGCCTGACCTCGGTGCCGGGGAAGATTATGGAGCGTTCGTTTAGAGTGCGCTCACAAGCCATGTCCGGGACTACCAGGGGATCAGACCCAGCCAGCACAGGTTCATGGAAGGCAGGTCCTGCTTGACCAACCTGATCTCCTTCTATGACCAGGTGACCTGCCTCGTGGATGAGGGAAAGGCTGTGGATGAGGTCTACCTGGACTTCAGTAAAGCCTTTGACACTGTCTCTCACAGCATTCTCCTAGAGAAGGTGGCGGCTCATGGCTTAGGCAGTTACACTCTTCGCTGGGTAAAAAACTGGCTGGACGGCCGAGCCCAGAGAGTTGTGGTGAACGGAGTTAAATCCAGTTGGCGGCCGGTCACGAGCGGTGTTCCCCAGGGCTCAGTTTTGGGGCCGGTCCCGTTCAATATCTTTATCAACGATCTGGACGAGGGGATCGCGTGCTCCCTCAGTAAGTTTGCAGACGACACCAAGTTGGGCGGGAGTGTTGATCTGATCGAGGGTAGGAAGGCTCTGCAGAGGGACCTGGACAGGCTGCATCGATGGGTTGAGGCCAATGGTATGAGGTTCAAGAAGGCCAAGTGCCGGGTCCTGCACTTCGGCCACAACCACCCCATGCAACGCTACAGGCTTGGGGAAGAGCGGCTGGAAAGCTGCCCAGAGGAAAAGGACCTGGGGGTGCTGGTCGACAGCCGGCTGAACATGAGCCGGCAGTGTGCCCAGGTGGCCAAAAAGGACAACGGCATCCTGGCCTATATCAGAAATAGTGTGGCCAGCAGGATTAGGGAAGTGACCGTGCCCCTGTACTCGGCACTGGTGAGGCCACACCTCGAATCCTGTGTTCAGTTTTGGGCCTCTCACTCCAAGAAGGACATTGAGGTGCTGGAGCGTGTCCAGAGAAGGGCAACGAAGCTGGTGAAGGGCCTGGAGCACAAGTCTGATGAGGAGGGGCTGAGGGAACTGGGACTGTTTAGCCTGGAGAAGAGGAGGCTGAGGGGAGACCTCATCGCGCTCTACAACTCCCTGAAAGGAGGTTGTAGTGAGGTGGGTGTTGGTCTCTTCTCCCAAGTAACAAGCAACAGGACGAGTGGAAATGGCCTCAAGTTGCGCCAAGGGAGGTTTAGATTGGACATTAGGAGAAATTTCTTTACTGAAAGAGTGGTCAGGCCTTGGAACAGGCTGCCCAGGGAAGTGGTTGACTCACAATCCCTGGAAGTATTGAAAAGACGTGTAGATGAGGCGCTTAGGGACATGGTGTAGTGGGCATGGTGGGGTGTCGTGGTTTAACCTGGAAGGCAGACAAATACCACGCAGCCGCTCACTCACTCCCGCCGCCCCCCCAGTGGGACGGGGAGAGAATCGGAAGGGTAAGAGTGAGAAAAACTCGTGGGTTGAGATAAAGACAGTTTAATAAAACAGAAAAGGGAGAATAATGATAATAAATAATGATAGAATATACAAAATGAGTGATGCACAATGCAATTGCTCACCACCCGCGCTGACCGATAACCAAGTAGCGATCCGTACTTCCTGGATCAAGCCTACCGTTCATATACTGAGCATGACGTCACATGGTATGGAATACCCCATTAGCGAGCTGGGCTGGCTGTCCTGATTATGTTCCCTCCCATCTTGTGTACCTAGCTCAGTCAGTAGGCACGGGAGCTGGCCTTGGACTAGGAGGGCACTTAGCAACAACTGAAAACATCAGTGTGTTATCAACATTCTCCTCATACTAAATCCAAAACACAGCACTAGGAAGAAATTTAACCCTATCCCAGCCGAAACTAGGACATGGGGTTGGGTTGACGGTTGGACTCGATGATCTTAGAGGTCTTTTCCAACCTTCATGATTCTATGATTCTGTGATTCTATGATTTCCGCTTCGTTAATCCACGCCGACCACTCCCCATCACCTTCTTGGCCCTCCTGGGCTTGGCAGTGCTTTCCGGGACCATTTCCTCCATCACCTTCCCCACAAACAAGGTCAGGCTCACCAGCCTCTACTTTCCCACATCCTCCCTCTTCATCTTCTTCAAGATACAATGGGTATGAGCGTCTTCCAATCTTCAGGAACTGTCCCCAGCCACCATGACCTTGCCAAGCTGCTGGAGAGTGGCCTCCCAAGGACATCAGCCAGCTCTCTCCGCATTCGAGGATGCAGCCCCTCAGGCCCCATGGACTGACGTACACCCAGTCGCACAGCACTCCTTATTAACTCCCTTCATCTTCCTCAGCAACAAGCACTGCTCGCCTGACAAACAGCCTGCAAAACACTCACCTTGGCTCAATTGGGGCAGGCCTTGCCACTCATCAACCCTTCGGCATGATCCACCACCAGGGCCTCGGCTCTGCGGCCCCATGCACCATGCTCACCTCCAACTCCCCTTGGCAATCTCCAAATCCTCTTTCTGCCCATCCAACACCATGCAGAGATGTGGCCTCACCCCTCGGCACTCACCCCAAGTCAAGACCCCAAAGGCCCTGCCTCACTCACCGGCTCTCCAGAAACTCACCTGCCCTTGCAGAGTGCCCCATATACAATCACAGAGTCATTTAGGTTGGAAAAGACCCTTAACAGTATCGAGTCCAAATGATAACCTAACCGCTACCAAGTCCACCACTAACCCATGTCCCTAAGCACCATGTCTACACGTCTTTAAAGACCTCCTAGGATGGTGACTCGGGCACTTCCTGGGGCAGCCTGCTCCAGTGCTTGATAACCCTTTTGGTGATGACATTTCTCTTAAGATCCAATCTAAACCTCCCCCGCTGCAACTTGAGGTTGTTTCCTCTTGTCCTATCACTTCTTACTAGGGATAAGAGACTGACATCCACCTCATTACAACCTCCTTTCACGTAGTTGGAGGGAGCGATAAGGTCTCCCCTCAGCCTTCTTTTTCTGCAAACTAAACACCCCAGTTCCCTCAACTGCTCCTCATGAGTCTTGTCCTCTACTCCCTTCACCAGCTTCGTTGCTCTTCTTTGGACACGCCAGAGCCCCAGCTGCCAATGTGCCAGCCCCTGTTAAGGGGAGCGCTATGGAGGGGCCAGCACAAGCCTTTGGCGAGCGTGGCAGGGCTCCCCACATCACAGGGCTCCCGAGCTCTGAACCAGGGCTGCCAGGACAACGGCCTGCTCTCGCAAACAGCCCTCCTCTGCCTGCTTGCACTGCCACCCCCAGGGACGCCACCAACGGGGCACAAGCCCAAACAGGCAGCCGCCTTTCTCCCACCTACAACCTTACCAGCAAGAGGGGCACCAGGACACCCACCCAGCACAGCCAACTCTGCAAGGCCAGGCCTAAAGACAGGCTTAGCCAGCTGGCACCAAGGCAGGGAGGGACCCAATGCATTGGAAGGGGCAGCGCCTCACCCCCGACACACCTCCAAACACCACACAAGCCTTCCAGGCCTGCGAGGAAATGGGGCCCCCTCTTCACCACGCACCTGCAAACCACACCACACGAGTGCCACGGGATGACCTCACTGGTGACACCCCACCTCTCCTATGCTTTGGCCACGTCTACTGCCTGCCCTGACACGCACCATCAACACCAAGACTTTGGCCTCTAATACTCTCACTTAAAAGCTGCCGCCAGGGCCAAGTGGACACGTCCTCACCAGGAGGACATGAAATTGGAGAATTGCGGGAAGGAAAACACACCCCACCTCATTACTCGCGAGGCTGTGGCGTGCAACAGCTGCTTGCTGCAAAATGCCGTCATGTGCAAAGGCTGTCCCGCCCCTCGGGGACCAGCATAAAAGCTGGCCCAGTGCCTCTCTCCCTCACACACTTCTCCTGACGCCTTCTCCTCTGCCATCAACAAGGTGAGTCTGAACCCCCTTCCCCTCCTTCTCCTGCCCAGCCTGGCCCCGCTCTTCCAGCACGCCTTGTCCTCAGCCTCAGCACCCCTCACGCCTCCCCTCTGCCACGCTCCCCACAGCCCCACACCAGGCCTCCCCACTCCCTCACCCTCCTGCAACACCGCCCCTCGCACCCTCACGCCCCTCCGCTTCCTCAACGCCCTCTCTTCCAGGGCCCCTCCACACCACACACATGGCCTGCTACGACCTCTGCCGCCCCTGCGGACCCACCCCGCTGGCTAACAGCTGCAACGAGCCCTGTGTCAGGCAGTGCGAGGACTCCCGCGTCATCATCCAGCCTTCCACCGTGCTGGTCACCCTGCCAGGACCCATCCTCAGCTCCTTCCCCCAGAACACCACCGTCGGATCGACCACATCGGCTGCCGTGGGCAGCGCCCTCAACTCCCAGGGAGTGCCCGTCTCCTCCGGCGCCTTTGGCTATGGCTACGGCTTCGGAGGCCTGGGCTGCTTCGGCGGCGCAAGAGGCTGCTACCCCTGCTAAGGGCCCTCGCCACCACCCCTGACACCAACCACCCACACCCTGCAAGCCACCGCATGGATTGAGGACGCGCCTCTGGGCCCTTCTTGGCACGTGGACCTGCCGTCTAAAGGCACCTGCTCCTCCGTCTAAAGGCACCAAGCAAGGAAGGAGGGAAGGGGCAGCCTGGGCTGCCTGAAAACATGGCCCATGGACCTCCTCCTCTCCTCCCACTTCCTTCTCTGCATCGTCCCTTCTGCTATGTTCATCACCCTCCGCTGCAAATTCCTTCTCACAAGCTGAAGACCACCAGGGCCTTCTGGTGTGCCGCTCCCACCGCGGGGCAGGAAGACCTCAGTGCTCTGGATAAATCGACTGCACGCAAGCGACCTCGGCTCATGGTCGCCCTACTTGCACCTCACACCGGCTCCCTTCCAACTGGCGCTCCTGCCTTTTCACTGGTTTCTTCCCCTCAATAAAGTTCTCCTGCATCCCAGCCTGACACGCCTCCTCTTCCTTTTGTTCTTCCAAGGCTCTTCTAAACTCACCCAGCACAAAGCCAGGGCTCTACAGGCCATCGGGGTGGGTGCAGAAGGGCTACAAGACCTCTCTTAGGAAGTACGTCCCCAGCAACACCACCACCACCACAAACACAGAGCAGCACTGGGGGGCTTCCAGCCCCTGACACAAGCCCTTCACTTGACCAACAAAGGCGTGCACATGCTAATGCACTTCTACTCAGGCCTCTGTCGCAAGCTCCCCATGGCAGCACGCGCTTGACCAACCCTCTTCCCCAGCACGACTCTCTGGCCATCACAGCAAGCAGAATCACAGCAAACGGAATCATTGAGCGCGCAAGGATCCTCTGCAGATCATCTACTTCAACCCAAGCAGGGCCAGCTCGAGCAGGCTCTCCAGGACCATCTCCAGTCAGGGTTTCAGTATCTCCGAGGATGGAGACTCCAACACCTCTCTGTGCAACCGCTTCCACTGCTTGACCACCCTCACACGGAAAAAGGCTTGCCTTCTCTTCCAAGGGAATGGCACCTCTCTTCAGCTTTCTCCACTCGCTCTTGCCCTGGCCGTGGGCACCCATGAGAAGCGTCTCGCTCCCCTGGCCTCATTCCCTCCCATCCAGCATTTAGACGCACGGATGACATCTCCCCTGCACGGCCTTGCCTCCCGGCTGAAAAAACTCCCAACTCTCTCACCTTCTCCTCACTGGAAGGATGCTCCAGTCCCGGCAGTGTCTTGGTGGGACTCCAAGCTGCACTCCACTCGCTCCACTAAGTCCACGTCCTTCTTCCGCTGGGGAGCCCTCAGCCGGACACAGGTCTCCACATGGGGCCTCACCAGTGCTGAAGAGAGAGCAACATCACCTCCCCCGACCTGCTGGAAACGCTCTTCCCAATGCCGCCCTGCAGAGTCTTGGCCTCTTTTGCCTCAAGGGTGCATTGCTGCCTCATAGTCAGCTTGTCCTCCGCCAGCACCACAGAGTCAGAGAATCATAGAATGGTTTGGGGTGGAAGGGGCCTTTAAAGGTCATCTACTCCAACCCCCCTGACATGGACAAGGACATCTTTCACTAGATCAGGTTGCTCAGAGCCCCATCCAACCTGACCTTGAATGTTCCCAGGGATGGGGCATCTACCACCTCACTGGGCAACCTGTGCCAGGGTTTTACCACCCTCACTGGAAAAAATTTCTTCCTCGTATCTAGTCTAAATCTCCCCTCTTTCAGTTTAAAACCATTCCCCCTTGTCCTGTCGCAACAGGCCCTGCTAAAAAGTCTGTCCCCACCCTTCTTATAAACCCCTTTAAGTACTGAAAGGCCGCAATAAGGTCTCCCCGAAGCCTTCTCTTCTCCAGGCTGAACAACCCCAACTCTCTCAGCCTTTCTTCCTAAGAGAGGCGTTCCATCCCCCTCATCATTTTCATGGCCTCCTCTGGACCTGCTCCAACAGGTCCATGTCTGTCTGGTGCTGAGTGTTCCAGAGCTGGACGCAGTGCTCCAGGGGGGTCTCACCAGAGCAGAGCAGAGGGGCAGAATCCCCTCCCTCGACCTGCTGCCCACGCTGCCCAAGATACGGTTGGCCTCCTGGACTGCGAGCGCACATTGCCGGCCCATGTCCAGCTTTTCATCCACCAGTACCCCCAAGGCCTTGAGCAGCAGGGCTGCTCCCCATCCCTTCAACCCCCAGCCTCTATTGAGACTGGGGGTTGCCCCGACCCAGGTGCAGGACATTGCCCTTGGCCTGGTTGAACCTCATGAGGTTCACACGGGCCCACTTCTCAAGCTTGTCCAGGTCCCTCTGGAGGGCATCCCGTCCCTCAGGCGTGTCAACTGCACCACTCAGCTTGGTGGTGTCTGCAAACTTGCTGAGGGTGCACTCGATCCCACTGCCTATGTCATTGATGAAGATATTAAACAGTACTGGTCCCGATATGGATCCCATGTCCACTGATGCAGTCACTCCATCAGAGAAGGCCGCGAGGTTGGTCAGGCAGGACTTACCCTTGGTGAAGTCCTTGCTGAAGGACTTGCCTTGCTGGCTGTCTCCAATCACCTCCCTCTCCTCCATGCGCCTTAGCAGAGCTTCCAGGAGGAGCTGTTCCATGATCTTCCCACACACAGGGGTGGACTGACTGGCCTGTAGTTCCCCGGCTCTTCCTTTTTTTCCCTTTTCAAAAATGGGGCTTCTATTTCCCCTTTTCCACTCAGCGGGAACTTCACCGGACGGCCACGACTTCTCAACTACCATGGATAGTGGCTTATCAGCTTCATCCGCCACTTCCCTCAGGACCCGCAGATGGATCTCATCGGGTCTCATGGACTCGTGCACCTTCAGGTTCCTTAGGTGATCTCAAACCTGACCTTCTCCTACAGTGGGTGGCTCTTCATTCTCCCAGTCCCTGCCTTTGCCTTCTGCGGCTTAGGCGGTGAGGCTCGAGCACTTGCTGGTGAAGACCGAGACAAAAAAGTCATTGAGTACCTCAGTCTTCTCCATATCCCGGGTAACCACGTCTCCCGATTCGTTCTGGAGTGAGCCCACATTTTCCCTCGTCTTCCTTTTATCCCCAACGAACCTATAGAAGCTTTTCTTGTTGCCCTTGATGTCCGTGGCCAGATGTAATTCCATCAGGGCTTTAGCTTTCCTAACCTGATCCCTGGCCGCCGGACAATTCCTCTGTATTCCTCCCAGGCTACCTGTCCTTGCTCCCACCCTCTGTAGGCTTCCTTTTTCTGTTTGAGTGTGTGCGGGAGCTCCTTCTTCATCCATGCAGGCCTCCCGGCGTTTTTGCCTGACTTCCTCTTTGTTGGGATGCATCGCTCCTCAGCTTGGAGGAGGTGATCCCGGAATATTAACAGGCTTTCTTGGGCCCCTCTTCCCTCCAGGACTTTATCCCGTGCCACTCCACCAAGCACATCCCTGAAGAGGCCAAAGTCTGCTCTCCTGAAGTCCAGGGTAGTGAGCTTGCTGTGCGCCCTCCTCGCTGCCCTGGGGATCTTGAACTCCACCGTTTCAGGGTCACTGCAGCCAAGGCTGCCCTTGACCTTCACATTCCCCACCAGCCCCTCCTTGTTGGTGAGAACAGGCTCCAGCATAGCACCTCTCCTCGTTGGCTCCTCTACCACTTGGAGAAGGAAGTTATCAGCCACGCATTCCAGGAACCTCCCGCACTGCTTACGCCCTGCCGTGTTGTCCCTCCAACACATATCGGGCTGGTTGAAGCCCCCCATGAGGACCAGGGCTTGGGAACGTGGGGCTGCTCCTATCTCTCTAGAGAGGGCCTCATCCGATCCGTCTTCCTGCTCAGGTGGCCTGTAGCGCACCCCCACCGCAATGGCATGCTCAGCAAAGCTGCTTTCCAGCCTGTCGGCCCCCAGCGCGTCCTGGGGACCAGCGCTAGTCCTGCCCAGAGGCAGGACTTGGCATTTCCCCCTGTTGAACTTCACGAGACTCCTCTCTGCCCCCTTCGCCAGCCTCTCCAGCTCCCTCTGAATGCTGGCACAACCAGCCGGTGCCTCAGACACTCCTCCAGGCTTTGCAGCATCTGCCAACTTGCTGAGGGGGCACTCCCTCCCACTGCCCACCTCACTGACGAGCATGTGCAACACTGTTGTCCCCGTGGAGCCGAGTCCACTTAAGGCTACACCACTTAAGGCTTGCCTCCACCTGGGCTTTGGGACACTCATCACAAGCCTCTGGGCCCAGCCCTTCCACCACTTTGCAGTCCACCTCACTGGCCACTCACACACCCCGTCCTTTCTCGGCTTCTCTAGGAGCACGCAAGGGGAGAAAGCGTCAAAGGCTTTACTGAAAAGTCCAGGTGAACACCAGCCACGGCTCTCTCCTCGTCCACAAAGCTAGTCACTTCAACGTAGAAGACACGGAGGTCGGTCAAGCACCATTTCCCCTTCAGAAATTCACGCCGACCACTCCCCATCACCTTCTTGTCCTTCCTGGGCTTGGCAGTGCTTTCCTGGACCATTTCCTCCATCACCTTTCCCGGAAAAGAGATCAGGGTAGGCAGCCACTTGTTTCCCAGGTCCTCCTTCCTGATCTGCTTCAAGATAGGAGAACTCTGAGCTCTCTTCCAGCCATCAGGAACCGCACCCAGGCACTAAGACCTTTCCAAGATAATTCAGAGGGGCCTTACAAGGGCATCAGCCAGCTCCCTACGCGTTCATGGCTACGACCCAGAAGGCCCCACAGACTTCCTGCCATCCAGACACACACACTCCTTCCTACCTCCCTTCATCTTCCTCAGCAACAAGCACTGCTCGCCTGACAAACAGCCTGCAAAACACTCACCTTGGCTCAATTGGGGCAGGCCTTGCCACTCATCAAGCCTTTGGAACGCAGCCACCACCACCAGGGCCTCGACTCTGCGGCCCCGTACACCATGCTCGCCTCCAACTCCCCTGGGCGATCACCAAATCCTCTTTCTGCTCCTCAAACACCATGGAGAGATGTGGCCTCACCCCTCGGCACTCACCCCAAGTCAAGACCCCAAAGGCCCTGCCTCACCAGCCTCCCCTGCCTGCCGCTCCCGCTCCCCCTCTGCCTCTCGCCACACTCACGGGCTCTCCAGAAACTCACCTGCCCTTGCGAGGTGATCCACATCAAGCACTGTGTCACGCCAGAGCCCCGGCTGCCAATGTGCCAGCCCCCGCTAAGGGGAGCGCTACGGAGGGGCCAGCACAAGCCTTTGGGGAGCGTGGCAGGGCTCCCCACATCACAGGGCTCCCGAGCTCTGAACCAGGGCTGCCAGGACAACGGCCTGCTCTCGCAAACAGCCCTCCTCTGCCTGCTTGCACTGCCACCCCCAGGGACGCCACCAACGGGGCACAAGCCCAAACAGGCAGCCGCCTTTCTCCCACCTACAGCCTTACCAGCAAGAGGGGCACCAGGACACCCACCCAGCACAGCCAACTCTGCAAGGCCAGGCCTAAAGACAGGCTTAGCCAGCTGGCACCAAGGCAGGGAGGGACCCAATGCATTGGAAGGGGCAGCGCCTCACCCCCGGCACACCTCCAAACACCACACAAGCCTTCCAGGCCTGCGAGGAAATGGGGCCCCCTTTTCACCACGCACCGGCAAACCACACCACACCAGTGCCACGGGATGACCTCACTGGTGACACCCCACCTCTCCTATGCTTTGGCCACGTCTTCTGCCCGCCCTGACACGCACCATCAACACCAAGCCCTTGGCCTCTAATACTCTCACTTAAAAGCTGCCGCCAGGGCCAAGTGGACACGTCCTCACCAGGAGGACATGAAATTGGAGAATTGCGGGAAGGAAAACACACCTCACCTCATTATTCGCGAGGCTGTGGCGTGCAACAGCTGCTTGCTGCAAAATGCCGTCATGTGCAAAGGCTGTCCCGCCCCTCGGGGACCAGCATAAAAGCCGGCCCAGTGCCTCTCTCCCTCACACACTTCTCCTGACGCCTTCTCCTCTGCCATCAACAAGGTGAGCCTGAACCCCCTTCCCCTCCTTCTCCTGCCCAGCCTTGCCCCTCTCTTCCAGCACGCCTTGTCCCCAGCCTCAGCACCCCTCACGCTTCCCCTCTGCCACGCTCCCCACAGCCCCACACCAGGCCTCCCCACTCCCTCGCACTCCTGCAACACCGCCCCTCGCACCCCCACGCCCCTCCGCTTTCTCAATGCCCTCTCTTCCAGGGCCCCTCCACACCACACACATGGCCTGCTACGACCTCTGCCGCCCCTGCGGACCCGCCCCGCTGGCTAACAGCTGCAACGAGCCCTGTGTCAGGCAATGCGAGGCCTCCCACGTCATCATCCAGCCTTCCACCGTGCAGGTCACCCTGCCAGGACCCATCCTCAGCTCCTTCCCCCAGAACACCACCGTCGGATCCACCACATCGGCTGCCGTGGGCAGTGCCCTCAGCTCCCAGGGAGTGCCCGTCTCCTCTGGTGGTTTCGGCTACGGCTACGGCCTCGGAGGCCTGGGCTGCTTCGGCGGCGCAAGAGGCTGCTACCCCTGCTAAGGGCCCTCGCCACCACCCCTGACACCAACCACCCACACCCTGCAAGCCACCGCATGGATTGAGGACGCACCTCTGGGCCCTTCTTGGCACGTGGACCTGCCGTCCACAGCTCCTCCTCTCAAGGATCAAACAAGGAAGCAGGGAAGGGGCCAGCCTGGGCTGCCTGGAAACATGGCCCATGGACCTCCTCCTCTCCTCCCACTTCTTTTTTGTATCGCCCCTTCTGCTATGACCAGTGCTCTCCACTCCAAACACCTTCTCACAAGCCAAAGACCACGGGGGACTTTTGGTGTGCCACTCCCACTGCAGGGCAGGAAGACCTCGGTGCTCTGGATAAATCGTCTGCACGAAAGGGACCTCGGCTCATGGTCGCCCTACCTGCACCTCACACCGGCTCCCTTCCAATTGGCACTCCTGTCTTTTCACTGTTTTTTTTCCCCTCAATAAAGTTCTCCTGCATCCCAGCCTGACACGCCTCCACTTCCTTTCTTCTCCCAAGGCTCTTCCAACTTCACCCAGCACAAAGCCAGGGCTCAACAGGCCATCGGGGTGGGTGGAAAACAGACACAAGACCTCTCCTAGCAAAGAGGCCACCACCACCAACACCTCCACAGACTGGCACCTGAGGAGCTTCCAGAACATGACACAAGCCCATCACTTGCCCAAACAAAGGCTTCGACATGACAACGCTCCCATGCGCACGCCTCTCATGACGTCTCCCCGTGCCACACGGGTTCATTGCCACCTCGTGGTCCAGTTGTTCTCCATCAGAACCACAAAGTCCTTCTCTGCTAAGCTGCTCTCTGCCTCATTGGCCCCCAGCCATTCCTGCTACCTGGGGTGACTCCTCCCCAGAAGCAGGACGCTGCATCTCCCCTCGTTCAACTCCATGAGCTGTCCACTCTGTCCACTCCGCTATGTCCAGTGCAAGGAAATCAGGTAGCTCCCTCAGCATTCCTGGGTTCAAACCATCTTTCCCCATGGACTTATGTACATCCAGTTACACAACCCCCCTTTCTGGGGGCAGCCGTGAGTCCACTAGCATTCCCAGCACAGCCCAGTACGCCTCTTGCCAGCCACGCACTCCAGCACCCATCAACACAGAAGCACAGATACCCTTCCTACCTCACCTCCTCTTCCTCACCAACAAGCACTGCTCGCATAGTGAATAACCCTCAAGACACTCACCTCCGCTGAATGTGGGCAGGTCTTGGGAGTCTGGAGAGGTCCTCACTGAGCGGAAGCTAGCAAACATTATTCCAATTTCTTAAAAGGGCGTGAGTGAAGAGCCAGGAAACTGCAGACCTCTTACTCTAACCTCAGTACCTGGAAAAATTATGGAGAAGGTCCTACTGGGTGCTGTTGAAAGGAATTTCAAGGACAATGCAATCATCAGGCACAGACAACATGGGTTCACCAAGGGAAAGTCCTGCCAGGCTAATTGGATATCCTTCTACGATAAGGTCACCCGCCTCGTGGGTAAAGGGGAGGCCGCGGATGTAGTTTTTCTGGATTTTAGTAAGGCTTTTGATCCTGCCCCTCTCAGCATCCTTCTGGACAAGTTCCAACTGTGAGATGAGCAGGTACACGCTGCGCTGGGTGAAGAACCGGCTGAACAGCAGGGCTCAAAGGGTTGTAGTGAATGGGGCCACATCTGGCTGGCGACCGGTCACCAGCGGTGCACCTCAGGGCTCCGTTCTAGGGCCACTTCTGCGAAGGAGTTTTTATCAATGCTCTGGATGCAGGAGTTGAATGCACCATTAGCAAATTTGCTGATGATACCAAACTGGGAGGTGCTCTTGACACTCCTGAGGGACAAGAGACCTTGCAGAGGGATCTGCACAGACTGGAGCACTGGGCAATCATCAATGGCATGAATTTAACACGAACAAATGCCGGATTCTGCACCTAGGACGGAGTAACAGGGAACACAAGCACAGACTGGGAGAGGAGTGGCTGGAGAGCAGCCCTGCAGAAAGGGATCTGGGGGGGCTGGCTGACAGCAGCCTCAACAGGAGTCAGCAGGGTGCCCTGCCAGCCAAGAGGGCAAACCGCATCCTGGGGTGCATCAAACACAGGACAACCAGCCGGTCAAAACAGGGGATTATCCTGCTGCATTCAGCATTGGTGCGGCCTCACCTTGAGCACTGTGTGCAGTTCTGGGGCCCACAATTTAAGAAGGATGTGAAGGTCCTTGAATGCATCCAGAGGAGGGCAACAAAGCTGGTGAAAGGCCTGGAAGGCATGTCCTATGAGGAGTCGCTAAGGGCTTTGGGTTTGTCTGGTTTGGAGAAAAGGAGGCTGCGGGGGGACCTCATTGCTGTCTGCAGCCTCCTGAGGAGGGAAAATGGAGAGAGGTGCTGAGCTCTTCTCCCTGGGATCCAGTAACAGGAGTCATGGGAATGGTTCAAAGCTGCATCAGGGAGGTTCAGAACTGACATAAGGAAACATTACTGAGAGGGTGGTCAAATCCTGGAACCGGCTTCCTAGAGAGGTGGTCGATGCCCCACGCCTGTCAGTGTTTAAGAGGCATTTGGAAAATGCCCTTAACAACCTGCTTTAACTTTTGGTCAGCCCTGAAGCGGTCAGGCAGCTGGACTAGGTGATCGTTGTAGGTCCCTTCCAACCACACTGGTCTAGGCTAGCCTAGTCTGCTTCATCAACCCGCCGGCACGCAAACAGCACCTCGAGGTTCTCAGCTGCACAGCCCAGCATGGACACCTCCCATTTCCCCTCCACAATGTCCAATCCCACTCTGGCCCCACAAACACTGCACAGAGAAGTGGCCTCACCCCTCGGCCCTCACCCCAAAGAAAGACCCCAAAGGCAGTCACTCACCAGCCTCCCCCGCCTGCCGCTCCCGCTCCCCCTGGGCCTCTCACGGGCCTCACCAGCTCTCCCAGAGCTCACCAGCCTCAGCCCCGCAGCCACAGCCTTCCCTCACCACAGCCAGGCACACCCTCAGCACCCTCAGCAACCTGCCAATCAGGAGGCACCTGACAACCTGCCAATCAGGAGGCGGCTAACAACCTGCCAATCAGGAGGCACCTGACAGGCACCAGCTGCTGCAGAAGATCCCAGAAGTTTCCAGAAGGCCCTTGTCAGGACCCCAAAATCAACACCTCTGGTTCAATAAAGAGATAAGCTTTTAGATAATAAATAGATAATAAGGCCCCCAAAACAACTGCTGGGAGGGGCGGGGGGTGAACGAGGCACTGAATGAGTAGAAATGCTGCTGAAAACCAAACCAAGCGCCCCACCCGAAACCAGTTGGGGGACTCAGAGGGGTGAGATGGAGGGAAAATGCCCTGATTAAATAACACCCCCCAAAAAATGCCACAATCAATAAATACGTCAACAGACCCTGCACTTCTTGCCCATGCTGCAAGGTGCTAGGGACACCCGTTCAGGGTCCTCTGTCATGGCCCCCCCTTGCTGTGGTCCCCAGCCCAGCTGCCTGGCAGTCCCCATGACACCATCTTCCCTCACGGTGGGGTCCTGGGGCCACCTACACAGGGTCCCGTGTCCCAGTCCCCCCTTGATTCAAGGACCCTGGGCAACCCATGCAACCCATGCTTGGTGCCCATGGCACCACTCACCTTGCTGTGGCGCCCTCAGCTGACCCAAGGGCAGGTCCGTGTTGCACTGTCAGCCTGGCTCTACCACCGTGGGAGTCCCCACGCCATGGTCTCACCTCGCTATGGGATCCCCAGGCCACCATACCCTCTTCACTGCAGGGTCCCACAGTGACCCATGCAGGGGGTCTCCGGACCACCATCCTCCCTGCTGCAGGGTCCTGGACTACTTGTGTAGGGGACCCCAAGCCACCATGCCTCTGCTCTGAGGTCACACAGAAAGCCACCTGTATGAAGTCACCATCCTCCTCAGTGTGGGGTCCCTGAGGCACAGCATGGGGCACTGAGGACCAGGTGCAGGAACAAGCCCATGACCCTGCTCTGCTGTGAAGATGGGCTTCTGTGGTGGGTTGCCCTTGGCTGGACGCTAGGTCCCCGCCACTATCGCTATCGCTCCCTTTCCTCAACCGGATAGGGGGAGAAGAATACGACAAAAGGCTCCTGAGTCGAGATAAGGACAGGGAGATCACTCACCGATTACCATCATGGGCAAAACAGACTTGACTCGGGAGTTTATTAGTTTATTGCCAATCAAAAGTCAGAGTAGAATAATGAGAAATAAAAACACATCCTCAAACACCTTCCCCACACCCCTCCCTTCTTCCGGGCTCAACTTCACCCCCAAATTCTCTACCTCCTGCCCCTAAGCGGCACAGGGGGATGGGGAATGGGGGTTGCGGTCAGTTCATCACATCTCTCTGCCGCTCCTGCCTCTTCACACTCTCCCCCTGCTCCAGCATGGGGTCCTCCACAAATTCCTCCAGTGGGATCCTTCCCACAGGCTGCAGTTCTTCATGAACTGCTCCAACATGGGTCCTTCCCATGGGGTGTAGTCCTTCACAAATAGACTGCTCCAGTGTGGGTCCCCCACGGGGTCACAGCTCCTGCGAGAAGACCTGCTCCAGCATGGGCTCGTCTCCACAGGGAACCAGGTCCTGCAAGGAGCCTGCTCCAGCACCGGCTCTCCACGGGGTTACAGCCTCCTTCGGGCACATCCATCTGCTCCCACGTGAGGTCCTCCATGGGCTGCAGGTGGATATCTGCTCCACCATGGACTTCCATGGGCTGCAGGGGGACAACCTGCTTCACCATGGACTTCACGAAGGACTGCAGGGGAGTCTCTGCTCCGGTGCCTGGACCACCTCCTCCCCCTCTTTCTTTACTCACCGTGTTGTCAGTGTTGCACACAACACTGCAGAGCTGCTTCTCACATATTCTCCCTCCTCTCTTCTGGCTGCTCTTGCACAGCAGTTTTTTCCACTCCTTCAATATGTTGCGAGAGTGGCACTACCGCCATAGAATCATCGAATCATTGAGGTTGGAAAAGACCTCTAAGATCATGGAGTCCAACTGTCAACCCAACACCACCATGTCCCTAAGCGCCTCATCTACACGTCTGTTAAATACTTATAGGGATGGGGACTCCACCACTTCCATGGGCAGCCTGTTCCAAGGCCTGACCACTCTTTCAGTAAAGAAATTTTTCCTAATATCCAATCTAAACCTCCCTTGGTGCAACTTGAGGCCATTTCCTCTCATCCTATTGCTGTTACTTGGGAGAAGAGACCAACACCCACCTCACTACAACCTCCTTTCAGGGAGTTGTAGAGCGCGATGAGGTCTCCCCTCAGCCTCCTCTTCTCCAGGCTAAACTGTCCCAGTTCCCTCAGCCCCTCCCCAGTTCCCTCAGCCCCTATCAGACCTGTGCTCCAGGCCCTCCACCAGCTTTGTTGCCCTTCTCTGGACACGTTCCAGCACCTCAATGTCCTTCTTGTAGTGAGAGGCCCAAAACTGAACACAGGATTCAAGGTGCGGCCTCACCAGTGCCCAGTACAGGAGCACGATCACCTCCCTGCTCCTGCTGGCCACACTATTTCTGATATAGGCCAGGATGCCATTGGCCCTCTTCGATACCTGGGCACACTGCCGGCTCATGTTCAGCCGGCTGTCAACCAGCACCCCCAGGTCCTTTTCCTCCGGGCACCTTTCCAGCCGCTCTTCCCCAAGCCTGTAGCGTTGCATGGGGTTGTTGTGGCCGAAGTGCAGGACCCGGCACTTGGCCTTGTTAATTGACCTTGGCCCATCGATCCAACCTGTCCAGGTCCCTCTGCCGAGCCTTCCTACCCTCGAGCAGATCAACAGTCCCGCCCAACTTGGTGTCGTCTGCAAACTTACTGAGGGAGCACTCGATCCCCTCGTCCAGATCGTTGATAAAGATATTGAACAGGACCGGCCCCAGTACTGAGCCCTGGGGAACACCGCTCGTGACCGGCCGCCAACTGGATTGAACTCCGTTCACCACAACTCTCTGGGCTCGGCCGTCCAGCCAGTTTTTTACCCAGCGAAGAGTGTACCTGCCTAAGCCGTGAGCCGCCAGCTTCTCTAGGAGAATGCTGTGAGAGACAGTGTCAAAGGCTTTACTGAAGTCCAGGTAGACCACATCCACAGCCTTTCCCTCATCCACTAGGCGGGTCACCTGGTCATAGAAGGAGATCAGGTTGGTCAAGCAGGACCTGCCTTTCATGAACCCGTGCTGGCTGGGCCTGATCCCCTGGTTATCCCGGACATGGCTTGTGAGCGCCCTGAAGATGAACCGCTCCATAATCTTCTCATTCAGCCACATAGCTTCATGAGCGTCCAGGTGGTGTTAACAGCTTCCTCTTGGATTTTGGGGGGTTTATTCTGCTTGCCGTCCCTGTCTCCAGCTCAGGGGGCTGAATATCCTGAGGATAACTGCTCTGACTCTTAAAGACTGAGGCAAAGAAGGCATTAAGTACCTTTTCCTCATCCTTGGTGGCAACGTTCCCCCCTGCATCGTTGCTGATTAGCTCAGCATTGGCAAGCAGCGGGTCCATCCTGGACCCAGCTGGAACTGGCTCTATCAGACATGGGGGAAGCGTCTCGTACCTTCTCACAGAATTCACTCCTGCAGCTTCCCCACTACAAAAACCTTGCCACGCAAACCCAATCCACCCAGATAAAATCTTACAAGCCATAGGAGCAGCAAGAAACCCACAGCCAACGTTCAAGGCCAGGCCTAAAGACAGGCTTAGCCAGCTGGCACCAAGGCAGGGAGGGACCCAATGCATTAGAAGGGGCAGCGCCTCACCCCCGGCACACCTCCAAACACCACACAAGCCTTCCAGGCCTGCGAAGAAATGGGGCCCCCTCTTCACCACGCACCTGCAAACCACACCACACCAGTGCCACGGGATGACCTCACTGGCGACACTCCACCTCTCCGAAGTTTTCGCTGCGTCTGCAGAATGCCCTCACATGCACCTTTCATGCAAAACCTCCCAAATACCTACTCTCCCTTAAAAGCTGCCGCCAGGACCAGATGGACACGTCCTCACCAGGAGGACATGAAAAGGAGAATTGCAGGAAGGAAAACACACCCCACCTCATTATTCGCGAGGCTGTGGCGTGCAACAACTGCTTGCTGCAAAATGCCGTCATGCGCAAAGGCTGTCCCGCCCCTCGGGGACCAGCATAAAAGCCGGCCCAGTGCCTCTCTCCCTCACACACTTCTCCTGACGCCTTCTCCTCCACCGTCAACAAGGTGAGCATGAACCCCCTTCCCCTCCTTCTCCTGCCCAGCCTGGCCCCTCTCTTCCAGCACGCCTTGTCCTTAGCCTCAGCAGCCCTCACGCCTCCCCTCTGCCACGCTCCCCACAGCCCCACACCAGGCCTCCCCACTCCCTCGCCCTCCAGCAACACCGCCCCTCGCGCCCCCACGCCCCTCCGCTTTCTCAACGCCCTCTCTTCCAGGGCCCTCCACACCACACACATGGCCTGCTACGACCTCTGCCGCCCCTGCGGACCCGCCCCGCTGGCTAACAGCTGCAACGAGCCCTGTGTCAGGCAGTGCGAGGACTCCCGCGTCATCATCCAGCCTTCCACCGTGCAGGTCACCCTGCCAGGACCCATCCTCAGCTCCTTCCCCCAGAACACCACCGTCGGATCCACCACATCGGCTGCCGTGGGCAGCGCCCTCAGCTCCCAGGGAGTGCCCGTCTCCTCTGGTGGTTTCGGCTACGGCTACGGCCTCGGAGGCCTGGGCTGCTTCGGCGGCAGAAGAGGCTGCTACCCCTGCTAAGGGCCCTCGCCACCACCCCTGACACCAACCACCCACACCCTGGAAGCCACCGCATGGATTGAGGACGCACCTCTGGGCCCTTCTTGGCACGTGGACCTGCCGTCCACAGCTCCTCCTCTCAAGGATCAAACAAGGAAGGAGGGAAGGGGCCAGCCTGGGCTGCCTGGAAACATGGCCCATGGACCTCCTCCTCTCCTCCCACTTCTTCTTTGCATTGCCCCTTCTGCTATGACCAGTGCTCTCCACTCCAAACACCTTCTCACAAGCCAAAGACCCGGGGAACTTCTAGTGTGCCGCTCCCACCGCAGGGCAGGAAGACCTCGGTGCTCTGGATAAATCAACTGCACGCAAGGGACCTCGGCTCATGGTCGCCCTACTTGCACCTCACACCGGCTCCCTTCCAAATGGCAGTCCTACCTTTTCACTTTTTTTTTTCCCCTCAATAAAGTTCTCCTGCATCCCAGCCTGACACGCCTCCACACCCTTTCTTCTCCCAAGGCTCTTCCAACTTCACCCAACACAAAGCCAGGGCTCAACAGGCCATCGGGGTGGGTGGAAAACAGACACAAGACCTCACCTAGCAAAGAGGCCACCACAACCAACACCTCCACAGACTGGCACCTGAGGGGCTTCTAGAACATGACACAAGCCCATCACTTGCTCAAACAAAGGCTTCGACATGACAACGCTCCCATGCGCATGCCTCTCATGACGTCTCCCCGTGCCAGCACACACCTGACTAACTCTCTTCCCCAGCATGACTCTCCGGCCCTCCCACCAAACACAATCACAGAATCCGTTAGTTTGGCAGGAACCGCTGCACAGCCGGTGCTTCAACGGTCAAGCAGCGGCCATGGTCAAGCAGGGCCAGCTACAGCAGGTTGTCCGGGACCATGGCCAGGCGGGTTTTCAGTATCTCCAAGGATGGAGGCTCCACCGCCTCTTCCACTCTTTGACCACCCTCACACTGAAAAAGGCTTGCCGCCTTTGCCCATGGAATTCCATCTGTTTCCCCTTGTGCCCATGGCCTCTTGTCCTGACACTGATCACAAGCCTCTGGGCCCAGCCCTTCAGCCACTTTGCAGTCCACCTCACTGGCCACTCACACAGCCCCTACCTTCTCAGCTTGTCTAGGAGCAGCTAATGGCAGACAGCGACAAAGGCTTCATTCAAGTACAGCTCAGCAACAGCTACTGCTCCCCCCTCCTCCAACACCCAGTCGCTTCAACCCGGAAGATGCGGAGGTCGGTCAAGCACCTCTCCATCGTTTACCAGCAGTCCTGGTTAACAGGGGAGGTCCCAGATGACTGGAGGCTTGCCAATGTGACGCCCATCTACAAGGAGGGCCGGAAGGAGGATCCGGGGAACTACAGGCCGGTCAGCCTGACCTCGGTGCCGGGGAAGATTATGGAGCGTTCGTTTAGAGTGCGCTCACAAGCCATGTCCAGGACTACCAGGGGATCAGGCCCAGCCAGCACAGGTTCATGGAAGGCAGGTCCTGCTTGACCAACCTGATCTCCTTCTATGACCAGGTGACCTGCCTAGTGGATGAGGGAAAGGCTGTGGATGAGGTCTACCTGGACTTCAGTAAAGCCTTTGACACTGCCTCCCACAGCATTCTCCTAGAGAAACTGGCGGCTCACGGCCTAGACAGGTACACTCTGCGCTGGGTAAAAAACTGGCTGGACGTCCGAGCCCAGAGAGTTGTGGTGAACGGAGTTCAATCCAGTTGGTGGCTGGTCACGAGCGGTGTTCCCCAGGGCTCAGTTTTGGGGCCGGTCCCCTTCAATATCTTTATCAACGATCTGGACGAGGGGATCGAGTGCTCCCTCAGTAAGTTTGCAGACGACACCAAGGTGGGCGGGAGTGTTGATCTGCTCGAGGGTAGGAAGGCTTTGCAGAGGGGTCTGGACAGGATGCATCGATGGGTTGAGGCCAACTGTATGAGGTTCAAGAAGGCCAAGTGCCGGGTCCTGCACTTGGGTCACAACAACCCCAGGCAACGCTACAGGCTTGGGGAAGAGCGGCTGGAAAGCTGCCCAGAGGAAAAGGACCTGGGGGTACTGGTCGACAGCCGGCTGAACATGAGCCGGCAGTGTGCCCAGGTGGCCAAAAAGGACAACGGCATCCTGGCCTATATCAGAAATAGTGTGGCCAGCAGGATTAGGGAAGTGACCGTGCCCCTGTACTCGGCACTGGTGAGGCTGCACCTCGAATACTGTGTTCAGTTTTGGGCCTCTCACTCCAAGAAGGACATTGAGGTGCTGGAGCGTGTCCAGAGAAGGGCAACGAAGCTGGTGAAGGGCCTGGAGCACAAGCCTTATGAGGAGCGGCTGAGGGAACTGGGACTGTTTAGCCTGGAGAAGAGGAGGCTGAGGGGAGACCTCATCGCGCTCTACAACTACCTGAAAGGAGGTTGTAGTGAGGTGGGTGTTGGTCTCTTCTCCCAAGTAACAAGCGATAGGACGAGTGGAAATGGCCTCAAGTTGCGCCAAGGGAGATTTAGATTGGACATTAGGAGAAATTTCTTTACTGAAAGAGTGGTTCAGGCCTTGGAACAGGCTGCCCAGGGAAGTGGTTGACTCACCATCCCTGGAAGTATTGAAAAGACGTGTAGATGAGGCGCTTAGGGACATGGTGTAGTGGGCATGGTGGGGTTGGGTGGACGGTTGGACTCGATGATCTTAGAGGTCTTTTCCAACCTTCATGATTCTGTGATTCTGTGATTCTATGATTTCCCCTTCGTTAATCCACGCCGAACACTGCCCATCACCTTCTTGGCCCTCCTGGGCTTGGCAGTGCTTTCCGGGACCATTTCCTCCACCGCCTTCCCCACAAACGAGGTCAGGCTCACCAGCCTCTACTTTCCCAGATCCTCCCTCTTCATCTTCTTCAAGATACAATGGGTATGAGCGTCTTCCAATCTTCAGGAACTGTCCCCAGCCACCATGACCTTGCCAAGCTGATGGAGAGTGGCCTCCCAAGGACATCAGCCAGCTCTCTCCGCATTCGAGGATGCAGCCCCTCAGGCCCCATGGACTGACGTACACCCAGTCGCACAGCACTCCTTATTAACTCCCTTCATCTTCCTCAGCAACAAGCACTGCTCGCCTGACAAACAGCCTGCCAAACACTCACCTTGGCTCAATTGGGGCAGGCCTTGCCACTCATCAACCCTTCGGCATGATCCACCACCACCAGGGCCTCGGCTCTGTGGCCCCATGCACCATGCTCACCTCCAACTCCCCTTGGCAATCTCCAAATCCTCTTTCTGCCCATCCAACACCGTGCAAAGAAGTGGCCTCACCCCATGGCACTCACCCCAAGTCAAGACCCCAAAGGCCCTGCCTCACTCACCGGCTCTCCAGAAACTCACTTGCCCTTGCAGGGTGCCCCATATACAATCACAGAGTCATTTAGGTTCGAAAAGACCCTTAACGGTATCGAGTCCAAATGATAACCTAACCGCTACCAAGTCCACCACTAACCCGCGTCCCTAAGCACCATGCCTACAAGTCTTTAAAGACCTCCTAGGATGGTGACTCGAGCACTTCCTGGGGCAGCCGGCTCCAGTGCTTGATAACCCTTTTGGTGATGACATTTCTCCTAAGACCCAATCTAAACCTCCCCCGCTGCAACTTGAGGTTCTTTCCTCTTGTCCTATCCCTTCTTACTAGGGATAAGAGACTGACATCCACCTCATTACAACCTCCTTTCACGTAGTTGGAGGGAGCGATAAGGTCTCCCCTCAGCCTTCTTTTTCTGCAAACTAAACACCCCAGTTTCCTCAACAGCTCCTCATGAGTCTTGTTCTCTACACTCTTCACCAGCTTCGTTGCTCTTCTTTGGACACGCCAGAGCCCCGGCTGCCAATGTGCCAGCCCCCGCTAAGGGGAGCGCTATGGAGGGGCCAGCACAAGCCTTTGGGGAGCGTGGCAGGGCTCCCCACATCACAGGGCTCCCGAGCTCTGAACCAGGGCTGCCAGGACAACGGCCTGCTCTCGCAAACAGCCCTCCTCTGCCTGCTTGCACTGCCACCCCCAGGGACGCCACCAACGGGGCACAAGCCCAAACAGGCAGCCGCCTTTCTCCCACCTACAACCTTACCAGCAAGAGGGGCACCAGGACACCCACCCAGCACAGCCAACTTTGCAAGGCCAGGCCTAAAGACAGGCTTAGCCAGCTGGCACCAAGGCAGGGAGGGACCCAATGCATTGGAAGGGGCAGCGCCTCACCCCCGGCACACCTCCAAACACCACACAAGCCTTCCAGGCCTGCGAGGAAATGGGGCCCCCTCTTCACCACGCACCGGCAAACCACACCACACCAGTGCCACGGGATGACCTCACTGGTGACACCCCACCTCTCCTATGCTTTGGCCACGTCTTCTGCCCGCCCTGACACGCACCATCAACACCAAGCCCTTGGCCTCTAATACTCTCACTTAAAAGCTGCCGCCAGGGCCAAGTGGACACGTCCTCACCAGGAGGACATGAAATTGGAGAATTGCGGGAAGGAAAACACACCCCAGCTCATTACTCGCGAGGCTGTGGCGTGCAACAACTGCTTGCTGCAAAATGCCGTCATGTGCAAAGGCTGTCCCGCCCCTCGGGGACCAGCATAAAAGCCGGCCCAGCGCCTCTCTCCCTCACACACTTCTCCTGACGCCTTCTCCTCTGCCATCAACAAGGTGAGCCTGGATCCCCTTCCCCTCCTTCTCCTGCCCAGCCTGGCCCCGCTCTTCCAGCACGCCTTGTCCTCAGCCTCAGCACCCCTCACGCCTCCCCTACGCCACGCTCCCCACAGCCCCACACCAGGCCTCCCCACTCCCTCACCCTCCTGCAACACCGCCCCTCGAACCCTCGCACCCCCATGCCCCTCCGCTTTCTCAACGCCCTCTCTTCCAGGGCCCCTCCACACCACACACATGGCCTGCTACGACCTCTGCCGCCCCTGCGGACCCACCCCGCTGGCTAACAGCTGCAACGAGCCCTGTGTCAGGCAGTGCGAGGACTCCCACGTCATCATCCAGCCCTCCACCGTGCAGGTCACCCTGCCAGGACCCATCCTCAGCTCCTTCCCCCAGAACACCACCGTCGGATCCACCACATCGGCTGCCGTGGGCAGCGCCCTCAGCTCCCAGGGAGTGCCCGTCTCCTCCGGCGCCTTCGGCTACGGCTACGGCCTCGGAGGCCTGGGCTGCTTCGGCGGCAGAAGAGGCTGCTACCCCTGCTAAGGGCCCTCGCCACCACCCCTGACACCAACCACCCACACCCTGCAAGCCACCGCATGGATTGAGGACGCACCTCTGGGCCCTTCTTGGCACGTGGACCTGCCGTCCACAGCTCCTCCTCTCAAGGCACCAAGCAAGCAAGCAGGGAAGGGGCCAGCCTGGGCTGCCTGAAAACATGGCCCATGGACCTCCTCCTCTCCTCCCACTTCCTTCTCTGCATCGTCCCTTCTGCTATGTTCATTACCCTCCGCTGCAAATTCCTTCTCACAAGCTGAGGACCACCAGGGCCTTCTGGTGTGCCGCTCCCACTGCGGGGCAGGAAGACCTCGGTGGTCTGGATAAATTGACTGCACACAAGGGACCTCGGCTCATGGTCGCCCTACTTGCACCTCACACCGGCTCCCTTCCAATTGGCGCTCCTGCCTTTTCACTGGTTTCTTCCCCTCAATAAAATTCTCCTGCATCCCAGCCTGACACGCCTCCTCTTCCTTTTGTTCTTCCAAGGCTCTTCCAAACTCACCCAGCACAAAGCCAGGGCTCTACAGGCCATCGGGGTGGGTGCAGAAGGGCTACAAGACCTCTCTTAGGAAGTACGTCCCCAGCAACACCACCACCACCAGAAATAGGAAGTACGTCCCCAGCAACACCACCACCACCACAAACACAGAGCAGCACAGGGGGGCTTCCAGCCCCTGACACAAGCCCTTCACTTGACCCAACAAAGGCTTGCACATGCTAATGCATTTCTACTCAGGCCTCTGTCGCAAGCTCCCCATGGCAGCACGTGCTTGACCAACCCTCTTCCCCAGCACGACTCTCTGGCCATCACAGCAAGCAGAATCACAGCAAACGGAATCATTGAGTGCGCAAGGATCCTCTGCAGATCATCTACTTCAACCCAAGCAGGGCCAGCTCGAGCAGGCTCTCCAGGACCATCTCCAGTCAGGGTTTCAGTATCTCCGAGGATGGAGACTCCAACACCTCGCTGTGCAACCGCTTCCACTGCTTGACCACCCTCACACGGAAAAAGGCTTGCCTTCTCTTCCAAGGGAATGGCACCTCTTTTCAGCTTTCTCCACTCGCTCTTGCCCTGGCCGTGGGCACCCATGAGAAGCGTCTCACTCCCCTGGCCTCATTCCCTCCCATCCAGCATTTAGACGCATGGATGACATCTCCCCTGCACGGCCTTGCCTCCTGGCTGAAAAAACTCCCAACTCTCTCACCTTCTCCTCACTGGAAGGATGCTCCAGTCCCGGCAGTGTCTTGCCGGGACTCCAAGCTGCACTCCACTCGCTCCACTAAGTCCACGTCCTTCTTCCGCTGGGGAGTCCTCAACCGGACACAGGTCTCCACATGGGGCCTCACCAGTGCTGAAGAGAGAGCAACATCACCTCCCCCGACCTGCTGGAAACGCTCTTCCCAATGCCGCCCTGCAGACTCTTGGCCTCTTTTGCCTCAAGGGTGCATTGCTGCCTCATAGTCAGCTTGTCCTCCACCAGCACCACAGAGTCAGAGAATCATAGAATGGTTTGGGGTGGAAGGGGCCTTTAAAGGTCATCTACTCCAACCCCCCTGACATGGACAAGGATATCTTTCACTAGATCAGGTTGCTCAGAGCCCCATCCAACCTGACCTTGAATGTTCCCAGGGATGGGGCATCTACCACCTCTCTGGGCAACCTGTGCCAGGGTTTTACCACCCTCACTGGAAAAAATTTCTTCCTCGTATCTAGTCTAAATCTCCCCTCTTTCAGTTTAAAACCATTTCCCCTTGTCCTGTCGCAACAGGCCCTGCTAAAAAGTCTGTCCCCACCCTTCTTATAAACCCCTTTAAGTACTGAAAGGCCGCAATAAGGTCTCCCCGAAGCCTTCTCTTCTCCAGGCTGAACAACCCCAACTCTCTCAGCCTTTCTTCCTAAGAGAGGCGTTCCAATCCCCCTCATCATTTTCATGGCCTCCTCTGGACCTGCTCCAACAGGTCCATGTCTGTCTGGTGCTGAGTGTTCCAGAGTTGGATGCAGTGCTCCAGGGGGGTCTCACCAGAGCAGAGCAGAGGGGCAGAATCCCCTCCCTCGACCTGCTGCCCACGCTGCCCAGGATACGGTTGGCCTCCTGGACTGCGAGCGCACATTGCCGGCTCATGTCCAGCTTTTCATCCACCAGTACCCCCAAGGCCTTGAGCAGCAGGGCTGCTCCCCATCCCTTCAACCCCCAGCCTCTATTGAGACTGGGGGTTGCCCCGACCCAGGTGCAGGACATTGCCCTTGGCCTGGTTGAACCTCATGAGGTTCACACGGGCCCACTTCTCAACCTTGTCCAGGTCCCTCTGGAGGGCATCCCGTCCCTCAGGCGTGTCAACTGCACCACTCAGCTTGGTGGTGTCTGCAAACTTGCTGAGGGTGCACGCGATCCCACTGCCTATGTCACTGATGAAGATATTAAACAGTACTGGTCCCGATATGGATCCCACGTCCACTGATGTAGTCACTCCATCAGAGAAGGCCGCGAGGTTGGTCAGGCAGGACTTACCCTTGGTGAAGTCCTTGCTGAAGGACTTGCCTTGCTGGCTGTCTCCAATCACCTCCCTGTCCTCCATGCGCCTTAGCAGAGCTTCCAGGAGGAGCTGTTCCATGATCTTCCCACACACAGGGGTGGACTGACTGGCCTGTAGTTCCCCGGCTCTTCCTTTTTTTCCCTTTTCAAAAATGGGGCTTCTATTTCCCCTTTTCCACTCAGCGGGAACTTCACCGGACTGCCACGACTTCTCAAATACCATGGAGAGTGGCTTATCAGCTTCATCCGCCACTTCCCTCAGGACCCGCAGATGGATCTCATCGGGTCTCATGGACTCGTGCACCTTCAGGTTCCTTAGGTGATCTCAAACCTGACCTTCTCCTACAGTGGGTGGCTCTTCATTCTCCCAGTCCCTGCCTTTGCCTTCTGCGGCTTAGGCGGTGAGGCTCGAGCACTTGCTGCTGAAGACCGAGACAAAAAAGTCATTGAGTACCTCAGTCTTCTCCATATCCCGGGTAACCACGTCTCCCGATTCGTTCCGGAGTGGGCCCACATTTTCCCTCGTCTTCCTTTTATCCCCAACGAACCTATAGAAGCTTTTCTTGTTGCCCTTGACGTCCCTGGCCAGATGTAATTCCATCAGGGCTTTAGCTTTCCTAACCTGATCCCTGGCCGCCGGACAATTCCTCTGTATTCCTCCCAGGCTACCTGTCCTTGCTCCCACCCTCTGTAGGCTTCCTTTTTCTGTTTGAGTGTGTGCGGGAGCTCCTTCTTCATCCATGCAGGCCTCCCGGCATTTTTGCCTGACTTCCTCTTTGTTGGGATGCATCGCTCCTCAGCTTGGAGGAGGTGATCCTGGAATATTAACAGGCTTTCTTGGGCCCCTCTTCCCTCCAGGACTTTATCCCGTGCCACTCCACCAAGCACATCCCTGAAGAGGCCAAAGTCTGCTCTCCTGAAGTCCAGGGTAGTGAGCTTGCTGTGCGCCCTCCTCGCTGCCCTGGGGATCTTGAACTCCACCGTTTCAGGGTCACTGCAGCCAAGGCTGCCCTTGACCTTCACATTCCCCACCAACCCCTCCTTGTTGGTGAGAACAGGCTACAGCATAGCACCTCTCCTCATTGGCTCCTCTACCACTTGGAGAAGGAAGTTATCAGCCACGCATTCCAGGAACCTCCCGCACTGCTTACGCCCTGCCGTGTTGTCCCTCCAACACATATCGGGCTGGTTGAAGTCCCCCATGAGGACCAGGGCTGGGGAACGTGGGGCTGCTCCTATCTCTCTAGAGAGGGCCTCATCCGATCCGTCTTCCTGCTCAGGTGGCCTGTAGCGCACCCCCACCGCAATGGCATGCTCAGCAAAGCTGCTTTCCAGCCTGTCGGCCCCCAGCGCGTCCTGGGGACCAGCGCTAGTCCTGCCCAGAGGCAGGACTTGGCATTTCCCCCTGTTGAACTTCACGAGACTCCTCTCTGCCCCCTTCGCCAGCCTCTCCAGCTCCCTCTGAATGCTGGCACAACCAGCCGGTGCCTCAGACACTCCTCCAGGCTTTGCAGCATCTGCCAACTTGCTGAGGGGGCACTCCCTCCCACTGCCCACCTCACTGACGAGGATGTGCAACACTGTTGGCCCCGTGGAGCCGAGTCCACTTAAGGCTACACCACTTAAGGCTTGCCTCCACCTGGGCTTTGGGACACTCATCACAAGCCTCTGGGCCCAGCCCTTCCACCACTTTGCAGTCCACCTCACTGGCCACTCACACACCCCGTCCTTTCTCGGCTTCTCTAGGAGCATGCAAGGGGAGAAAGCGTCAAAGGCTTTACTGAAAAGTCCAGGTGAACACCAGCCACGGCTCTCTCCTCGTCCACAAAGCTAGTCACTTCAACGTAGAAGACACGGAGGTCGGTCAAGCACCATTTCCCCTTCAGAAATTCACGCCGACCACTCCCCATCACCTTCTTGTCCTTCCTGGGCTTGGCAGTGCTTTCCTGGACCATTTCCTCCATCACCTTTCCCGGAAAAGAGATCAGGGTAGGCAGCCACTTGTTTCCCAGGTCCTCCTTCCTGATCTGCTTCAAGATAGGAGAACTCTGAGCTCTCTTCCAGCCATCAGGAACCGCACCCAGGCACTAAGACCTTTCCAAGATAATTCAGAGGGGCCTTACAAGGGCATCAGCCAGCTCCCTACGCGTTCATGGCTACGACCCAGAAGGCCCCACAGACTTCCTGCCATCCAGACACACACACTCCTTCCTACCTCCCTTCATCTTCCTCAGCAACAAGCACTGCTCGCCTGACAAACAGCCTGCAAAACACTCACCTTGGCTCAATCGGGGCAGGCCTTGCCACTCATCAAGCCTTCGGAACGCAGCCACCACCACCAGGGCCTCGACTCTGCGGCCCCGTACACCATGCTCGCCTCCAACTCCCCTGGGCGATCACCAAATCCTCTTTCTGCTCCTCAAACACCATGGAGAGATGTGGCCTCACCCCTCGGCACTCACCCCAAGTCAAGACCCCAAAGGCCCTGCCTCACCAGCCTCCCCTGCCTGCCGCTCCCGCTCCCCCTCTGCCTCTCGCCACACTCACGGGCTCTCCAGAAACTCACCTGCCCTTGCGAGGTGATCCACATCAAGCACTGTGTCACGCCAGAGCCCCGGCTGCCAATGTGCCAGCCCCCGCTAAGGGGAGCGCTACGGAGGGGCCAGCACAAGCCTTTGGGGAGCGTGGCAGGGCTCCCCACATCACAGGGCTCCCGAGCTCTGAACCAGGGCTGCCAGGACAACGGCCTGCTCTCGCAAACAGCCCTCCTCTGCCTGCTTGCACTGCCACCCCCAGGGACGCCACCAACGGGGCACAAGCCCAAACAGGCAGCCGCCTTTCTCCCACCTACAACCTTACCAGCAAGAGGGGCACCAGGACACCCACCCAGCACAGCCAACTCTGCAAGGCCAGGCCTAAAGACAGGCTTAGCCAGCTGGCACCAAGGCAGGGAGGGACCCAATGCATTGGAAGGGGCAGCGCCTCACCCCCGGCACACCTCCAAACACCACACAAGCCTTCCAGGCCTGCGAGGAAATGGGGCCCCCTTTTCACCACGCACCGGCAAACCACACCACACCAGTGCCACGGGATGACCTCACTGGTGACACCCCACCTCTCCTATGCTTTGGCCACGTCTACTGCCCGCCCTGACACGCACCATCAACACCAAGCCCTTGGCCTCTAATACTCTCACTTAAAAGCTGCCGCCAGGGCCAAGTGGACACGTCCTCACCAGGAGGACATGAAATTGGAGAATTGCGGGAAGGAAAACACACCTCACCTCATTATTCGCGAGGCTGTGGCGTGCAACAGCTGCTTGCTGCAAAATGCCGTCATGCGCAAAGGCTGTCCCGCCCCTCGGGGACCAGCATAAAAGCCAGCCCAGCGCCTCTCTCCCTCACACACTTCTCCTGACGCCTTCTCCTCCACCGTCAACAAGGTGAGCCTGAACCCCCTTCCCCTCCTTCTCCTGCCCAGCCTGGCCCCTCTCTTCCAGCACGCCTTGTCCCCAGCCTCAGCACCCCTCACGCTTCCCCTCTGCCACGCTCCCCACAGCCCCACACCAGGCCTCCCCACTCCCTCGCCCTCCTGCAACACCGCCCCTCGCACCCCCACGCCCCTCCGCTTTCTCAACGCCCTCTCTTCCAGGGCCCCTCCACACCACACACATGGCCTGCTACGACCTCTGCCGCCCCTGCGGACCCGCCCCGCTGGCTAACAGCTGCAACGAGCCCTGTGTCAGGCAGTGCGAGGCCTCCCACGTCATCATCCAGCCTTCCACCGTGCAGGTCACCCTGCCAGGACCCATCCTCAGCTCCTTCCCCCAGAACACCACCGTCGGATCCACCACATCGGCTGCCGTGGGCAGTGCCCTCAGCTCCCAGGGAGTGCCCGTCTCCTCTGGTGGTTTCGGCTACGGCTACGGCCTCGGAGGCCTGGGCTGCTTCGGCGGCGCAAGAGGCTGCTACCCCTGCTAAGGGCACTCGCCACCACCCCTGACACCAACCACCCACACCCTGCAAGCCACCGCATGGATTGAGGACGCACCTCTGGGCCCTTCTTGGCACGTGGACCTGCCGTCCACAGCTCCTCCTCTCAAGGATCAAACAAGGAAGCAAGGAAGGGGCCAGCCTGGGCTGCCTGGAAACATGGCCCATGGACCTCCTCCTCTCCTCCCACTTCTTCTTTGCATTGCCCCTTCTGCTATGACCAGTGCTCTCCACTCCAAACACCTTCTCACAAGCCAAAGACCACGGGGGACTTTTGGTGTGCCACTCCCACTGCAGGGCAGGAAGACCTCGGTGCTCTGGATAAATCGTCTGCACGAAAGGGACCTCGGCTCATGGTCGCCCTACCTGCACCTCACACCGGCTCCCTTCCAATTGGCACTCCTGTCTTTTCACTGTTTTTTTTCCCCTCAATAAAGTTCTCCTGCATCCCAGCCTGACACGCCTCCACTTCCTTTCTTCTCCCAAGGCTCTTCCAACTTCACCCAGCACAAAGCCAGGGCTCAACAGGCCATCGGGGTGGGTGGAAAACAGACACAAGACCTCTCCTAGCAAAGAGGCCACCACAACCAACACCTCCACAGACTGGCACCTGAGGAGCTTCCAGAACATGACACAAGCCCATCACTTGCCCAAACAAAGGCTTCGACATGACAACGCTCCCATGCGCACGCCTCTCATGACGTCTCCCCGTGCCACACGGGTTCATTGCCACCTCGTGGTCCAGTTGTTCTCCACCAGAACCACAAAGTCCTTCTCTGCTAAGCTGCTCTCTGCCTCATTGGCCCCCAGCCATTCCTGCTACCTGGGGTGACTCCTCCCCAGAAGCAGGACGCTGCATCTCCCCTCGTTCAACTCCATGAGCTGTCCACTCTGTCCACTCCGCTATGTCCAGTGCAAGGAAATCAGGTAGCTCCCTCAGCATTCCTGGGTTCAAACCATCTTTCCCCATGGACTTATGTACATCCAGTTACACAACCCCCCTTTCTGGGGGCAGCCGTGAGTCCACTAGCATTCCCAGCACAGCCCAGTACGCCTCTTGCCAGCCACGCACTCCAGCACCCATCAACACAGAAGCACAGATACCCTTCCTACCTCACCTCCTCTTCCTCACCAACAAGCACTGCTCGCATAGTGAATAACCCTCAAGACACTCACCTCCGCTGAATGTGGGCAGGTCTTGAGGGTCTGGAGAGGTCCTCACTGAGCGGAAGCTAGCAAACGTTATTCCAATTTCTTAAAAGGGCGTGAGTGAAGAGCCAGGAAACTGCAGACCTCTTACTCCAACCTCAGTACCTGGAAAAATTATGGAGAAGGTCCTACTGGGTGCTGTTGAAAGGAATTTCAAGGACAATGCAATCATCAGGCACAGACAACATGGGTTCACCAAGGCAAAGTCCTGCCAGGCTAATTGGATATCCTTCTACGATAAGGTCACCTGCCTCGTGGGTAAAGGGGAGGCCACGGATGTAGTTTTTCTGGATTTTAGTAAGGCTTTTGATCCTGCCCCTCTCAGCATCCTTCTGGACAAGTTGGCCAACTGTGAGATGAGCAGGTACACGCTGCGCTGGGTGAAGAACCGGCTGAACAGCAGGGCTCAAAGAGTTGTAGCGAATGGGGCCACATCTGGCTGGCGACCGGTCACCAGCGGTGTGCCTCAGGGCTCCGTTCTAGGGCCAGTTCTGCGAAGGAGTTTTTATCAATGCTCTGGATGCAGGAGTTGAATGCACCATTAGCAAATTTGCTGATGATACCAAACTGGGAGGTGCTCTTGACACTCCTGAGGGACAAGAGACCTTGCAGAGGGATCTGCACAGACTGGAGCACTGGGCAATCATCAATGGCATGAATTTAACAAGAACAAATGCCGGATTCTGCACCTAGGACGGAGTAACAGGGAACACAAGCACAGACTGGGAGAGGAGTGGCTGGAGAGCAGCCCTGCAGAAAGGGATCTGGGGGGGCTGGCTGACAGCAGCCTCAACAGGAGTCAGCAGGGTGCCCTGCCAGCCAAGAGGGTAAACCGCATCCTGGGGTGCATCACACACAGGACAACCAGCCGGTCAAAACAGGGGATTATCCTGCTGTATGGAGGAGGAGGAAGGAGGAGGAGGAAGGAGGAGGAGGAAGGAGGAGGAGGAAGGAGGAGGAGGAAGGAGGAGGAGGAAGGAGGAGGAGGAAGGAGGAGGAGGAAGGAGGAGGAGGAAGGAGGAGGAGGAAGGAGGAGGAGGAAGGAGGAGGAGGAAGGAGGAGGAAGGAGGAAGGAGGAGGAAGGAGGAAGGAGGAGGAAGGAGGAAGGAGGAGGAAGGAGGAAGGAGGAGGAAGGAGGAAGGAGGAGGAAGGAGGAAGGAGGAGGAAGGAGGAAGGAGGAGGAAGGAGGAAGGAGGAGGAAGGAGGAAGGAGGAGGAAGGAGGAAGGAGGAAGGAGGAGGAAGGGACCTACAACGATCACCTAGTCCAACTGCCAACTAGCGTTGGACTAGATTTAGCGTTGGTGCGGCCTCACCTTGAGCACTGTGTGCAGTTCTGGGGCCCACAATTTAAGAAGGATGTGAAGGTCCTTGAATGCGTCCAGAGGAGGGCAACAAAGCTGGTGAAAGGCCTGGAAGGCATGTCCTGTGAGGAGTCGCTAAGGGCTTTGGGTTTGTCTGGTTTGGAGAAAAGGAGGCTGCGGGGGGACCTCATTGCTGTCTGCAGCCTCCTGAGGAGGGAAAATGGAGAGAGGTGCTGAGCTCTTCTCCCTGGGATCCAGTAACAGGAGTCATGGGAATGGTTCAAAGCTGCATCAGGGAGGTTCAGAACTGACATAAGGAAACATTACTGAGAGGGTGGTCAAATCCTGGAACCGGCTTCCTAGAGAGGTGGTCGATGCCCCACGCCTGTCAGTGTTTAAGAGGCATTTGGAAAATGCCCTTAACAACCTGCTTTAACTTTTGGTCAGCCCTGAAGCGGTCAGGCAGCTGGACTAGGTGATCGTTGTAGGTCCCTTCCAACCACACTGGTCTAGGCTAGCCTAGTCTGCTTCATCAACCCGCCAGCACGCAAACAGCACCTCGAGGTTCTCAGCTGCACAGCCCAGCATGGACACCTCCCATTTCCCCTCCACAATGTCCAATCCCACTCTGGCCCCACAAACACTGCACAGAGAAGTGGCCTCACCCCTCGGCCCTCACCCCAAAGAAAGACCCCAAAGGCAGTCACTCACCAGCCTCCCCCGCCTGCCGCTCCCGCTCCCCCTGGGCCTCTCACGGGCCTCACCAGCTCTCCCAGAGCTCACCAGCCTCAGCCCCGCAGCCACAGCCTTCCCTCACCACAGCCAGGCACACCCTCAGCACCCTCAGCAACCTGCCAATCAGGAGGCACCTGACAACCTGCCAATCAGGAGGCGGCTAACAACCTGCCAATCAGGAGGCACCTGACAGGCACCAGCTGCTGCAGAAGATCCCAGAAGTTTCCAGAAGGCCCTTGTCAGGACCCCAAAATCAACACCTCTGGTTCAATAAAGAGATAAGCTTTTAGATAATAAATAGATAATAAGGCCCCCAAAACAACTGCTGGGAGGGGCGGGGGGTGAACGAGGCACTGAATGAGTAGAAATGCTGCTGAAAACCAAACCAAGCGCCCCACCCGAAACCAGTTGGGGGACTCAGAGGGGTGAGATGGAGGGAAAATGCCCTGATTAAATAACACCCCCCAAAAAATGCCACAATCAATAAATACGTCAACAGACCCTGCACTTCTTGCCCATGCTGCAAGGTGCTAGGGACACCCGTGCGGGGTCCCCTGTCATGGCCCCCCCTTGCTGTGGTCCCCAGCCCAACTGCCTGGCAGTCCCCATGACACCATCTTCCCTCACGGTGGGGTCCTGGGGCCACCTACACAGGGTCCCGTGTCCCAGTCCCCCCTTGATTCAAGGACCCTGGGCAACCCATGCAACCCATGCTTGGTGCCCATGGCACCACTCACCTTGCTGTGGCGCCCTCAGCTGACCCAAGGGCAGGTCCGTGTTGCACTGTCAGCCTGGCTCTACCACCGTGGGAGTCCCCACGCCATGGTCTCACCTCGCTATGGGATCCCCAGGCCACCATACCCTCTTCACTGCAGGGTCCCACAGTGACCCATGCAGGGGGTCTCCGGACCACCATCCTCCCTGCTGCAGGGTCCTGGACCACTTGTGTAGGGGACCCCAAGCCACCATGCCTCTGCTCTGAGGTCACACAGAAAGCCACCTGTATGAAGTCACCATCCTCCTCAGTGTGGGGTCCCTGAGGCACAGCATGGGGCACTGAGGACCAGGTGCAGGAACAAGCCCATGACCCTGCTCTGCTGTGAAGATGGGCTTCTGTGGTGGGTTGCCCTTGGCTGGACGCTAGGTCCCCGCCACTATCGCTATCGCTCCCTTTCCTCAACCGGATAGGGGGAGAAGAATACGACAAAAGGCTCCTGAGTCGAGATAAGGACAGGGAGATCACTCACCGATTACCATCATGGGCAAAACAGACTTGACTCGGGAGTTTATTAGTTTATTGCCAATCAAAAGTCAGAGTAGAATAATGAGAAATAAAAACACATCCTCAAACACCTTCCCCACACCCCTCCCTTCTTCCGGGCTCAACTTCACCCCCAAATTCTCTACCTCCTGCCCCTAAGCGGCACAGGGGGATGGGGAATGGGGGTTGCGGTCAGTTCATCACATCTCTCTGCCGCTCCTGCCTCTTCACACTCTCCCCCTGCTCCAGCATGGGGTCCTCCACAAATTCCTCCAGTGGGATCCTTCCCACAGGCTGCAGTTCTTCATGAACTGCTCCAACATGGGTCCTTCCCATGGGGTGTAGTCCTTCACAAATAGACTGCTCCAGTGTGGGTCCCCCACGGGGTCACAGCTCCTGCGAGAAGACCTGCTCCAGCATGGGCTCGTCTCCACAGGGAACCAGGTCCTGCAAGGAGCCTGCTCCAGCACGGGCTCCCCACGGGGTTACAGTCTCCTTTCGGCACATCCATCTGCTCCCACGTGAGGTCCTCCATGGGCTGCAGGTGGATATCTGCTCCACCATGGACTGCCATGGGCTGCAGGGGGACAACCTGCTTCACCATGGACTTCACGAAGGACTGCAGGGGAGTCTCTGCTCCGGTGCCTGGACCACCTCCTCCCCCTCTTTCTTTACTCACCGTGTTGTCAGTGTTGCACACAACACTGCAGAGCTGCTTCTCACATATTCTCCCTCCTCTCTTCTGGCTGCTCTTGCACAGCAGTTTTTTCCACTCCTTCAATATGTTGCGAGAGTGGCACTACCGCCATAGAATCATCGAATCATTGAGGTTGGAAAAGACCTCTAAGATCATGGAGTCCAACTGTCAACCCAACACCACCATGTCCCTAAGCGCCTCATCTACACGTCTGTTAAATACTTATAGGGATGGGGACTCCACCACTTCCATGGGCAGCCTGTTCCAAGGCCTGACCACTCTTTCAGTAAAGAAATTTTTCCTAATATCCAATCTAAACCTCCCTTGGTGCAACTTGAGGCCATTTCCTCTCATCCTATTGCTGTTACTTGGGAGAAGAGACCAACACCCACCTCACTACAACCTCCTTTCAGGGAGTTGTAGAGCGCGATGAGGTCTCCCCTCAGCCTCCTCTTCTCCAGGCTAAACTGTCCCAGTTCCCTCAGCCCCTCCCCAGTTCCCTCAGCCCCTATCAGACCTGTGCTCCAGGCCCTCCACCAGCTTTGTTGCCCTTCTCTGGACACGTTCCAGCACCTCAATGTCCTTCTTGTAGTGAGAGGCCCAAAACTGAACACAGGATTCAAGGTGCGGCCTCACCAGTGCCCAGTACAGGAGCACGATCACCTCCCTGCTCCTGCTGGCCACACTATTTCTGATATAGGCCAGGATGCCATTGGCCCTCTTCGATACCTGGGCACACTGCCGGCTCATGTTCAGCCGGCTGTCAACCAGCACCCCCAGGTCCTTTTCCTCCGGGCACCTTTCCAGCCGCTCTTCCCCAAGCCTGTAGCGTTGCATGGGGTTGTTGTGGCCGAAGTGCAGGACCCGGCACTTGGCCTTGTTAATTGACCTTGGCCCATCGATCCAACCTGTCCAGGTCCCTCTGCCGAGCCTTCCTACCCTCGAGCAGATCAACAGTCCCGCCCAACTTGGTGTCGTCTGCAAACTTACTGAGGGAGCACTCGATCCCCTCGTCCAGATCGTTGATAAAGATATTGAACAGGACCGGCCCCAGTACTGAGCCCTGGGGAACACCGCTCGTGACCGGCCGCCAACTGGATTGAACTCCGTTCACCACAACTCTCTGGGCTCGGCCGTCCAGCCAGTTTTTTACCCAGCGAAGAGTGTACCTGCCTAAGCCGTGAGCCGCCAGCTTCTCTAGGAGAATGCTGTGAGAGACAGTGTCAAAGGCTTTACTGAAGTCCAGGTAGACCACATCCACAGCCTTTCCCTCATCCACTAGGCGGGTCACCTGGTCATAGAAGGAGATCAGGTTGGTCAAGCAGGACCTGCCTTTCATGAACCCGTGCTGGCTGGGCCTGATCCCCTGGTTATCCCGGACATGGCTTGTGAGCGCCCTGAAGATGAACCGCTCCATAATCTTCTCATTCAGCCACATAGCTTCATGAGTGTCCAGGTGGTGTTAACAGCTTCCTCTTGGATTTTGGGGGGTTTATTCTGCTTGCCGTCCCTGTCTCCAGCTCAGGGGGCTGAATATCCTGAGGATAACTGCTCTGACTCTTAAAGACTGAGGCAAAGAAGGCATTAAGTACCTTTTCCTCATCCTTGGTGGCAACGTTCCCCCCTGCATCGTTGCTGATTAGCTCAGCATTGGCAAGCAGCGGGTCCATCCTGGACCCAGCTGGAACTGGCTCTATCAGACATGGGGGAAGCGTCTCGTACCTTCTCACAGAATTCACTCCTGCAGCTTCCCCACTACAAAAACCTTGCCACGCAAACCCAATCCACCCAGATAAAATCTTACAAGCCATAGGAGCAGCAAGAAACCCACAGCCAACGTTCAAGGCCAGGCCTAAAGACAGGCTTAGCCAGCTGGCACCAAGGCAGGGAGGGACCCAATGCATTAGAAGGGGCAGCGCCTCACCCCCGGCACACCTCCAAACACCACACAAGCCTTCCAGGCCTGCGAAGAAATGGGGCCCCCTCTTCACCACGCACCTGCAAACCACACCACACCAGTGCCACGGGATGACCTCACTGGCGACACTCCACCTCTCCGAAGTTTTCGCTGCGTCTGCAGAATGCCCTCACATGCACCTTTCATGCAAAACCTCCCAAATACCTACTCTCCCTTAAAAGCTGCCGCCAGGACCAGATGGACACGTCCTCACCAGGAGGACATGAAAAGGAGAATTGCAGGAAGGAAAACACACCCCACCTCATTATTCGCGAGGCTGTGGCGTGCAACAACTGCTTGCTGCAAAATGCCGTCATGCGCAAAGGCTGTCCCGCCCCTCGGGGACCAGCATAAAAGCCGGCCCAGTGCCTCTCTCCCTCACACACTTCTCCTGACGCCTTCTCCTCCACCGTCAACAAGGTGAGCATGAACCCCCTTCCCCTCCTTCTCCTGCCCAGCCTGTCCCCTCTCTTCCAGCACGCCTTGTCCTTAGCCTCAGCAGCCCTCACGCCTCCCCTCTGCCACGCTCCCCACAGCCCCACACCAGGCCTCCCCACTCCCTCGCCCTCCAGCAACACCGCCCCTCGCGCCCCCACGCCCCTCCGCTTTCTCAACGCCCTCTCTTCCAGGGCCCTCCACACCACACACATGGCCTGCTACGACCTCTGCCGCCCCTGCGGACCCGCCCCGCTGGCTAACAGCTGCAACGAGCCCTGTGTCAGGCAGTGCGAGGACTCCCGCGTCATCATCCAGCCTTCCACCGTGCAGGTCACCCTGCCAGGACCCATCCTCAGCTCCTTCCCCCAGAACACCACCGTCGGATCCACCACATCGGCTGCCGTGGGCAGCGCCCTCAGCTCCCAGGGAGTGCCCGTCTCCTCTGGTGGTTTCGGCTACGGCTACGGCCTCGGAGGCCTGGGCTGCTTCGGCGGCAGAAGAGGCTGCTACCCCTGCTAAGGGCCCTCGCCACCACCCCTGACACCAACCACCCACACCCTGGAAGCCACCGCATGGATTGAGGACGCACCTCTGGGCCCTTCTTGGCACGTGGACCTGCCGTCCACAGCTCCTCCTCTCAAGGCACCAAGCAAGCAAGCAGGGAAGGGGCCAGCCAGGGCTGCCTGGAAACATGGCCCATGGACCTCCTCCTCTCCTCCCACTTCTTCTTTGCATTGCCCCTTCTGCTATGACCAGTGCTCTCCACTCCAAACACCTTCTCACAAGCCAAAGACCCGGGGAACTTCTAGTGTGCCGCTCCCACCGCAGGGCAGGAAGACCTCGGTGCTCTGGATAAATCAACTGCACGCAAGGGACCTCGGCTCATGGTCGCCCTACTTGCACCTCACACCGGCTCCCTTCCAAATGGCAGTCCTACCTTTTCACTTTTTTTTTTCCCCTCAATAAAGTTCTCCTGCATCCCAGCCTGACACGCCTCCACACCCTTTCTTCTCCCAAGGCTCTTCCAACTTCACCCAACACAAAGCCAGGGCTCAACAGGCCATCGGGGTGGGTGGAAAACAGACACAAGACCTCACCTAGCAAAGAGGCCACCACAACCAACACCTCCACAGACTGGCACCTGAGGGGCTTCTAGAACATGACACAAGCCCATCACTTGCTCAAACAAAGGCTTCGACATGACAACGCTCCCATGCGCATGCCTCTCATGACGTCTCCCCGTGCCAGCACACACCTGACTAACTCTCTTCCCCAGCATGACTCTCCGGCCCTCCCACCAAACACAATCACAGAATCCGTTAGTTTGGCAGGAACCGCTGCACAGCCGGTGCTTCAAGGGTCAAGCAGCGGCCATGGTCAAGCAGGGCCAGCTACAGCAGGTTGTCCGGGACCATGGCCAGGCGGGTTTTCAGTATCTCCAAGGATGGAGGCTCCACCGCCTCTTCCACTCTTTGACCACCCTCACACTGAAAAAGGCTTGCCGCCTTTGCCCATGGAATTCCATCTGTTTCCCCTTGTGCCCATGGCCTCTTGTCCTGACACTGATCACAAGCCTCTGGGCCCAGCCCTTCAGCCACTTTGCAGTCCACCTCACTGGCCACTCACACAGCCCCTACCTTCTCAGCTTGTCTAGGAGCAGCTAATGGCAGACAGCGACAAAGGCTTCATTCAAGTACAGCTCAGCAACAGCTACTGCTCCCCCCTCCTCCAACACCCAGTCGCTTCAACCTGGAAGATGCGGAGGTCGGTCAAGCACCTCTCCATCGTTTACCAGCAGTCCTGGTTAACAGGGGAGGTCCCAGATGACTGGAGGCTTGCCAATGTGACGCCCATCTACAAGGAGGGCCGGAAGGAGGATCCGGGGAACTACAGGCCGGTCAGCCTGACCTCGGTGCCGGGGAAGATTATGGAGCGTTCGTTTAGAGTGCGCTCACAAGCCATGTCCAGGACTACCAGGGGATCAGGCCCAGCCAGCACAGGTTCATGGAAGGCAGGTCCTGCTTGACCAACCTGATCTCCTTCTATGACCAGCTGACCTGCCTAGTGGATGAGGGAAAGGCTGTGGATGAGGTCTACCTGGACTTCAGTAAAGCCTTTGACACTGCCTCCCACAGCATTCTCCTAGAGAAACTGGCGGCTCACGGCCTAGACAGGTACACTCTGCGCTGGGTAAAAAACTGGCTGGACGGCCGAGCCCAGAGAGTTGTGGTGAACGGAGTTCAATCCAGTTGGTGGCTGGTCACGAGCGGTGTTCCCCAGGGCTCAGTTTTGGGGCCGGTCCCGTTCAATATCTTTATCAACGATCTGGACGAGGGGATCGAGTGCTCCCTCAGTAAGTTTGCAGACGACACCAAGGTGGGCGGGAGTGTTGATCTGCTCGAGGGTAGGAAGGCTTTGCAGAGGGGTCTGGACAGGATGCATCGATGGGTTGAGGCCAACTGTATGAGGTTCAAGAAGGCCAAGTGCCGGGTCCTGCACTTGGGTCACAACAACCCCAGGCAACGCTACAGGCTTGGGGAAGAGTGGCTGGAAAGCTGCCCAGAGGAAAAGGACCTGGGGGTGCTGGTCGACAGCCGGCTGAACATGAGCCGGCCGTGTGCCCAGGTATCGAAGAGGGCCAATGGCATCCTGGCCTGTATCAGAAATAGTGTGGCCAGCAGGAGTAGGGAAGTGATCGTGCCCCTGTACTCGGTACTGGTGAGGCCGCACCTTGAATCCTGTGTTCAGTTTTGGGCCTCTCACTCCAAGAAGGACATTGAGGTGCTGGAGCGTGTCCAGAGAAGGGCAACGAAGCTGGTGGAGGGCCTGGAGCACAAGCCTTATGAGGAGCGGCTGAGGGAACTGGGACTGTTTAGCCTGGAGAAGAGGAGGCTGAGGGGAGACCTCATCGCGCTCTACAACTACCTGAAAGGAGGTTGTAGCGAGGTGGGTGTTGGTCTCTTCTCCCAAGTAACAAGCGATAGGACGAGTGGAAATGGCCTCAAGTTGCGCCAAGGGAGATTTAGATTGGACATTAGGAGAAATTTCTTTACTGAAAGAGTGGTTCAGGCCTTGGAACAGGCTGCCCAGGGAAGTGGTTGACTCACCATCCCTGGAAGTATTGAAAAGACGTGTAGATGAGGCGCTTAGGGACATGGTGTAGTGGGCATGGTGGGGTTGGGTGGACGGTTGGACTCGATGATCTTAGAGGTCTTTTCCAACCTTCATGATTCTATGATTCTGTGATTCTATGATTTCCGCTTCGTTAATCCACGCCGAACACTGCCCATCACCTTCTTGGCCCTCCTGGGCTTGGCAGTGCTTTCCGGGACCATTTCCTCCACCGCCTTCCCCACAAACGAGGTCAGGCTCACCAGCCTCTACTTTCCCAGATCCTCCCTTTTCATCTTCTTCAAGATACAATGGGTATGAGCGTCTTCCAGTCTTCAGGAACTGTCCCCAGCCACCATGACCTTGCCAAGCTGATGGAGAGTGGCCTCCCAAGGACATCAGCCAGCTCTCTCCGCATTCGAGGATGCAGCCCCTCAGGCCCCATGGACTGACGTACACCCAGTCGCACAGCACTCCTTATTAACTCCCTTCATCTTCCTCAGCAACAAGCACTGCTCGCCTGACAAACAGCCTGCAAAACACTCACCTTGGCTCAATTGGGGCAGGCCTTGCCACTCATCAACCCTTCAGCATGATCCACCACCACCAGGGCCTCGGCTCTGCGGCCCCATGCACCATGCTCACCTCCAACTCCCCTTGGCAATCTCCAAATCCTCTTTCTGCCCATCCAACACCGTGCAAAGAAGTGGCCTCACCCCATGGCACTCACCCCAAGTCAAGACCCCAAAGGCCCTGCCTCACTCATGGGCTCTCCAGAAGCTCACCTGCCCTTGCAGGGTGCCCCATATACAATCACAGAGTCATTTAGGTTCGAAAAGACCCTTAACGGTATCGAGTCCAAATGATAACCTAACCGCTACCAAGTCCACCACTAACCCGCGTCCCTAAGCACCATGCCTACACGTCTTTAAAGACCTCCTAGAATGGTGACTCGAGCACTTCCTGGGGCAGCCTGCTCCAGTGCTTGATAACCCTTTTGGTGATGACATTTCTCCTAAGATCCAATCTAAACCTCCCCCGCTGCAACTTGAGGTTCTTTCCTCTTGTCCTATCCCTTCTTACTAGGGATAAGAGACTGACATCCACCTCATTACAACCTCCTTTCACGTAGTTGGAGGGAGCGATAAGGTCTCCCCTCAGCCGTCTTTTTCTGCAAACTAAACACCCCAGTTTCCTCAACAGCTCCTCATGAGTCTTGTTCTCTACACTCTTCACCAGCATCGTTGCTCTTCTTTGGACACGCCAGAGCCCCGGCTGCCGATGTGCCAGCCCCCGCTAAGGGGAGCGCTACGGAGGGGCCAGCACAAGCCTTTGGGGAGCGTGGCAGGGCTCCCCACATCACAGGGCTCCCGAGCTCTGAACCAGGGCTGCCAGGACAACGGCCTGCTCTCGCAAACAGCCCTCCTCTGCCTGCTTGCACTGCCACCCCCAGGGACGCCACCAACGGGGCACAAGCCCAAACAGGCAGCCGCCTTTCTCCCACCTACAACCTTACCAGCAAGAGGGGCACCAGGACACCCACCCAGCACAGCCAACTTTGCAAGGCCAGGCCTAAAGACAGCCTTAGCCAGCTGGCACCAAGGCAGGGAGGGACCCAATGCATTGGAAGGGGCAGCGCCTCACCCCCGGCACACCTCCAAACACCACACAAGCCTTCCAGGCCTGCGAGGAAATGGGGCCCCCTCTTCACCACGCACCGGCAAACCACACCACACGAGTGCCACGGGATGACCTCACTGGTGACACCCCACCTCTCCTATGCTTTGGCCACGTCTTCTGCCCGCCCTGACACGCACCATCAACACCAAGCCCTTGGCCTCTAATACTCTCACTTAAAAGCTGCCGCCAGGGCCAAGTGGACACGTCCTCACCAGGAGGACATGAAATTGGAGAATTGCGGGAAGGAAAACACACCCCACCTCATTACTCGCGAGGCTGTGGCGTGCAACAACTGCTTGCTGCAAAATGCCGTCATGTGCAAAGGCTGTCCCGCCCCTCGGGGACCAGCATAAAAGCCAGCCCAGCGCCTCTCTCCCTCACACACTTCTCCTGACGCCTTCTCCTCTGCCATCAACAAGGTGAGCCTGAACCCCCTTCCCCTCCTTCTCCTGCCCAGCCTGGCCCCTCTCTTCCAGCACGCCTTGTCCTCAGCCTCAGCACCCCTCACGCCTCCCCACCGCCACGCTCCCCACAGCCCCACACCAGGCCTCCCCACTCCCTCGCCCTCCTGCAACACCGCCCCTCGAACCCTCGCACCCCCATGCCCCTCCGCTTTCTCAACGCCCTCTCTTCCAGGGCCCCTCCACACCACACACATGGCCTGCTACGACCTCTGCCGCCCCTGCGGACCCACCCCGCTGGCTAACAGCTGCAACGAGCCCTGTGTAAGGCAGTGCGAGGACTCCCACGTCATCATCCAGCCCTCCACCGTGCAGGTCACCCTGCCAGGACCCATCCTCAGCTCCTTCCCCCAGAACACCACCGTCGGATCCACCACATCGGCTGCCGTGGGCAGCGCCCTCAGCTCCCAGGGAGTGCCCGTCTCCTCTGGTGGTTTCGGCTACGGCTACGGCCTCGGAGGCCTGGGCTGCTTCGGCGGCAGAAGAGGCTGCTACCCCTGCTAAGGGCCCTTACCACCACCCCTGACACCAACCACCCACACCCTGGAAGCCACCGCATGGATTGAGGACGCACCTCTGGGCCCTTCTTGGCACGTGGACCTGCCGTCCACAGCTCCTCCTCTCAAGGCACCAAGCAAGCAAGCAGGGAAGGGGCCAGCCAGGGCTGCCTGGAAACATGGCCCATGGACCTCCTCCTCTCCTCCCACTTCTTCTTTGCATTGCCCCTTCTGCTATGACCAGTGCTCTCCGCTCCAAACACCTTCTCACAAGCCAAAGACCCGGGGAACTTCTAGTGTGCCGCTCCCACCGCAGGGCAGGAAGACCTCGGTGCTCTGGATAAATCAACTGCACGCAAGGGACCTCGGCTCATGGTCGCCCTACTTGCACCTCACACCGGCTCCCTTCCAAATGGCAGTCCTACCTTTTCACTGGTTTCTTCCCCTCAATAAAGTTCTCCTGCATCCCAGCCTGACACGCCTCCACTCCCTTTCTTCTCCCAAGGCTCTTCCAACTTCACCCAGCACAAAGCCAGGGCTCAACAGGCCATCGGGGTGGGTGGAAAACAGACACAAGACCTCACCTAGCAAAGAGGCCACCACAACCAACACCTCCACAGACTGGCACCTGAGGGGCTTCTAGAACATGACACAAGCCCATCACTTGCTCAAACAAAGGCTTCGACATGACAAAGCTCCCATGCGCACGCCTCTCATGACGTCTCCCTGTGCCAGCACACACTTGACTAACTCTCTTCCCCAGCATGACTCTCCGGCCCTCCCACCAAACACAATCACAGAATCATTTAGTTTGGCAGGAACTGCTGCACAGCCGGTGCTTCAAGGGTCAAGCAGCGGCCATGGTCAAGCAGGGCCGGCTACAGCAGGTTGTCCGGGACCATGGCCAGTCGGGTTTTCAGTATCTCCAAGGATGGAGGCTCCACCGCCTCTTCCACTCTTTGACCACCCTCACACTGAAAAAGGCTTGCCGCCTTTGCCCATGGAATTCCATCTGTTTCCCCTTGTGCCCATGACCTCTTGTCCTGACACTGATCACAAGCCTCTGGGCCCAGCCCTTCAGCCACTTTGCAGTCCACCTCCCTGGCCACTCACACAGCCCCTACCTTCTCAGCTTGTCTAGGAGCAGCTAATGGCAGACAGCGACAAAGGCTTCATTCAAGTACAGCTCAGCAACAGCCACTGCTCCCCCCTCCTCCAACACCCAGTCGCTTCAACCCGGAAGATGCGGAGGTCGGTCAAGCACCTCTCCATCGTTTACCAGCAGTCCTGGTTAACAGGGGAGGTCCCAGATGACTGGAGGCTCGCCAATGTGACACCCATCTACAAGAAGGGCCGGAAGGAGGATCCGGGGAACTACAGGCCGGTCAGCCTGACCTCGGTGCCGGGGAAGATTATGGAGCATTCGTTTAGAGTGCGCTCACAAGCCATGTCCAGGACTACCAGGGGATCAGGCCCAGCCAGCACAGGTTCATGGAAGGCAGGTCCTGCTTGACCAACCTGATCTCCTTCTATGACCAGCTGACCTGCCTAGTGGATGAGGGAAAGGCTGTGGATGAGGTCTACCTGGACTTCAGTAAAGCCTTTGACACTGCCTCCCACAGCATTCTCCTAGAGAAGCTGGCGGCTCACGGCCTAGACAGGTACACTCTTCGCTGGGTAAAAAACTGGCTGGACGGCCGAGCCCAGAGAGTTGTGGTGAACGGAGTTCAATCCAGTTGGTGGCCGGTCACGAGCGGTGTTCCCCAGGGCTCAGTTTTGGGGCCGGTCCCGTTCAATATCTTTATCAACGATCTGGACGAGGGGATCGAGTGCTCCCTCAGTAAGTTTGCAGACGACACCAAGGTGGGCGGGAGTGTTGATCTGCTCGAGGGTAGGAAGGCTTTGCAGAGGGGTCTGGACAGGATGCATCGATGGGTTGAGGCCAATTGTATGAGGTTCAAGAAGGCCAAGTGCCGGGTCCTGCACTTCGGCCACAACAACCCCAGGCAACGCTACAGGCTTGGGGAAGAGCGGCTGGAAAGCTGCCCAGAGGAAAAGGACCTGGGGGTGCTGGTCGACAGCCGGCTGAACATGAGCCGGCAGTGTGCCCAGGTGGCCAAAAAGGACAACGGCATCCTGGCCTATATCAGAAATAGTGTGGCCAGCAGGATTAGGGAAGTGACCGTGCCCCTGTACTCGGCACTGGTGAGGCCACACCTCGAATACTGTGTTCAGTTTTGGGCCTCTCACTCCAAGAAGGACATTGAGGTGCTGGAGCGTGTCCAGAGAAGGGCAACGAAGCTGGTGAAGGGCCTGGAGCACAAGCCTTATGAGGAGCGGCTGAGGAAACTGGGACTGTTTACTCTGGAGAAGAGGAGGCTGAGGGGAGACCTCATCGCGCTCTACAACTACCTGAAAGGAGGTTGTAGCGAGGTGGGTGTTGGTCTCTTCTCCCAAGTAACAAGCGATAGGACGAGTGGAAATGGCCTCAAGTTGCGCCAAGGGAGGTTTAGATTGGACATTAGGAGAAATTTCTTTACTGAAAGAGTGGTTCAGGCCTTGGAACAGGCTGCCCAGGGAAGTGGTTGACTCACCATCCCTGGAAGTATTGAAAAGACGTGTAGATGAGGCGCTTAGGGACATGGTGTAGTGGGCATGGTGGGGTTGGGTGGACGGTTGGACTCGATGATCTTAGAGGTCTTTTCCAACCTTCATGATTCTATGATTCTGTGATTCTATGATTTCCGCTTCGTTAATCCACGCCGAACACTGCCCATCACCTTCTTGGCCCTCCTGGGCTTGGCAGTGCTTTCCGGGACCATTTCCTCCACCGCCTTCCCCACAAACGAGGTCAGGCTCACCAGCCTCTACTTTCCCAGATCCTCCCTCTTCATCTTCTTCAAGATACAATGGGTATGAGCGTCTTCCAATCTTCAGGAACTGTCCCCAGCCACCATGACCTTGCCAAGCTGATGGAGAGTGGCCTCCCAAGGACATCAGCCAGCTCTCTCCGCATTCGTGGATGCAGCCCCTCAGGCCCCATAGACTGACGTACACCCAGTCGCACAGCACTCCTTATTAACTCCCTTCATCTTCCTCAGCAACAAGCACTGCTCGCCTGACAAACAGCCTGCAAAACACTCACCTTGGCTCAATTGGGGCAGGCCTTGCCACTCATCAACCCTTCGGCATGATCCACCACCACCAGGGCCTCGGCTCTGTGGCCCCATGCACCATGCTCACCTCCAACTCCCCTTGGCAATCTCCAAATCCTCTTTCTGCCCATCCAACACCGTGCAGAGATATGGCCTCACCCCTCGGCACTCACCCCAAGTCAAGACCCCAAAGGCCCTGCCTCACTCACCGGCTCTCCAGAAACTCACCTACCCTTGCAGGGTGCCCCATATACAATCACAGAGTCATTTAGGTTCGAAAAGACCCTTAACAGTATCGAGTCCAAATGATAACCTAACCCCTACCAAGTCCACCACTAACCCGCGTCCCTAAGCACCATGCCTACACGTCTTTAAAGACCTCCTAGGATGGTGACTCGAGCACTTCCTGGGGCAGCATGCTCCAGTGCTTGATAACCCTTTTGGTGATGACATTTCTCCTAAGATCCAATCTAAACCTCCCCCGCTGCAACTTGAGGTTCTTTCCTCTTGTCCTATCCCTTCTTACTAGGGATAAGAGACTGACATCAACCTCATTACAACCTCCTTTCACGTAGTTGGAGGGAGCGATAAGGTCTCCCCTCAGCCTTCTTTTTCTGCAAACTAAACACCCCAGTTTCCTCAACAGCTCCTCATGAGTCTTGTTCTCTACACTCTTCACCAGCATCGTTGCTCTTCTTTGGACACGCCAGAGCCCCGGCTGCCAATGTGCCAGCCCCCGCTAAGGGGAGCGCTACGGAGGGGCCAGCACAAGCCTTTGGGGAGCGTGGCAGGGCTCCCCACATCACAGGGCTCCCGAGCTCTGAACCAGGGCTGCCAGGACAACGGCCTGCTCTCGCAAACAGCCCTCCTCTGCCTGCTTGCACTGCCACCCCCAGGGACGCCACCAACGGGGCACAAGCCCAAACAGGCAGCCGCCTTTCTCCCACCTACAACCTTACCAGCAAGAGGGGCACCAGGACACCCACCCAGCACAGCCAACTTTGCAAGGCCAGGCCTAAAGACAGCCTTAGCCAGCTGGCACCAAGGCAGGGAGGGACCCAATGCATTGGAAGGGGCAGCGCCTCACCCCCGGCACACCTCCAAACACCACACAAGCCTTCCAGGCCTGCGAGGAAATGGGGCCCCCTCTTCACCACGCACCGGCAAACCACACCACACGAGTGCCACGGGATGACCTCACTGGTGACACCCCACCTCTCCTATGCTTTGGCCACGTCTTCTGCCCGCCCTGACACGCACCATCAACACCAAGCCCTTGGCCTCTAATACTCTCACTTAAAAGCTGCCGCCAGGGCCAAGTGGACACGTCCTCACCAGGAGGACATGAAATTGGAGAATTGCGGGAAGGAAAACACACCCCACCTCATTACTCGCGAGGCTGTGGCGTGCAACAACTGCTTGCTGCAAAATGCCGTCATGTGAAAAGGCTGTCCCGCCCCTCGGGGACCAGCATAAAAGCCAGCCCAGCGCCTCTCTCCCTCACACACTTCTCCTGACGCCTTCTCCTCTGCCATCAACAAGGTGAGCCTGAACCCCCTTCCCCTCCTTCTCCTGCCCAGCCTGGCCCCTCTCTTCCAGCACGCCTTGTCCTCAGCCTCAGCACCCCTCACGCCTCCCCACCGCCACGCTCCCCACAGCCCCACACCAGGCCTCCCCACTCCCTCACCCTCCTGCAACACCGCCCCTCGAACCCTCGCACCCCCATGCCCCTCCGCTTTCTCAACGCCCTCTCTTCCAGGGCCCCTCCACACCACACACATGGCCTGCTACGACCTCTGCCGCCCCTGCGGACCCACCCCGCTGGCTAACAGCTGCAACGAGCCCTGTGTAAGGCAGTGCGAGGACTCCCATGTCATCATCCAGCCCTCCACCGTGCAGGTCACCCTGCCAGGACCCATCCTCAGCTCCTTCCCCCAGAACACCACCGTCGGATCCACCACATCGGCTGCCGTGGGCAGCGCCCTCAGCTCCCAGGGAGTGCCCGTCTCCTCCGGCACCTTCGGCTACGGCTACGGCCTCGGAGGCCTGGGCTGCTTCGGCGGCAGAAGAGGCTGCTACCCCTGCTAAGGGCCCTCGCCACCACCCCTGACACCAACCACCCACAACCTGCAAGCCACCGCATGGATTGAGGACGCACCTCTGGGCCCTTCTTGGCACGTGGACCTGCCGTCCACAGCTCCTCCTCTCAAGGCACCAAGCAAGGAAGGAGGGAAGGGGCCAGCCTGGGCTGCCTGGAAACATGGCCCATGGACCTCCTCCTCTCCTCCCACTTCCTTCTCTGCATCGTCCCTTCTGCTATGTTCATTACCCTCCGCTGCAAATTCCTTCTCACAAGCTGAGGACCACCAGGGCCTTCTGGTGTGCCGCTCACACTGCGGGGCAGGAAGACCTCGGTGCTCTGGATAAATCGACTGCACACAAGGGACCTCGGCTCATGGTCGCCCTACTTGCACCTCACACCGGCTCCCTTCCAATTGGCGCTCCTGCCTTTTCACTGGTTTCTTCCCCTCAATAAAATTCTCCTGCATCCCAGCCTGACACGCCTCCTCTTCCTTTTGTTCTTCCAAGGCTCTTCCAAACTCACCCAGCACAAAGCCAGGGCTCTACAGGCCATCGGGGTGGGTGCAGAAGGGCTACAAGACCTCTCTTAGGAAGTACGTCCCCAGCAACACCACCACCACCACAAATAGGAAGTAGGTCCCCAGCAACACCACCATCACCACAAACACAGAGCAGCACAGGGGGGCTTCCAGCCCCTGACACAAGCCCTTCACTTGACCCAACAAAGGCTTGCACATGCTAATGCATTTCTACTTAGGCCTCTGTCGCAAGCTCCCCATGGCAGCACGTGCTTGACCAACCCTCTTCCCCAGCACGACTCTCTGGCCATCACAGCAAGCAGAATCACAGCAAACGGAATCATTGAGCGCGGAAGGATCCTCTGCAGATCATCTACTTCAACCCAAGCAGGGCCAGCTCGAGCAGGCTCTCCAGGACCATCTCCAGTCAGGGTTTCAGTATCTCCGAGGATGGAGACTCCAACACCTCTCTGTGCAACCGCTTCCACTGCTTGACCACCCTCACACGGAAAAAGGCTTGCCTTCTCTTCCAAGGGAATGGCACCTCTTTTCAGCTTTCTCCACTCGCTCTTGCCCTGGCCGTGGGCACCCATGAGAAGCGTCTCACTCCCCTGGCCTCATTCCCTCCCATCCAGCATTTAGACGCACGGATGACATCTCCCCTGCACGGCCTTGCCTCCTGGCTGAAAAAACTCCCAACTCTCTCACCTTCTCCTCACTGGAAGGATGCTCCAGTCCCGGCAGTGTCTTGGCGGGACTCCAAGCTGCACTCCACTCGCTCCACTAAGTCCATGTCCTTCCGCTGGGGAGGCCTCAACCGGACACAGGTCTCCACATGGGGCCTCACCAGTGCTGAAGAGAGAGCAACATCACCTCCCCCGACCTGCTGGAAACGCTCTTCCCAGTGCCGCCCTGCAGACTCTTGGCCTCGTTTGCCTCAAGGGTGCATTGCTGCCTCATAGTCAGCTTGTCCTCCACCAGCACCACAGAGTCAGAGAATCATAGAATGGTTTGGGGTGGAAGGGGCCTTTAAAGGTCATCTACTCCAACCCCCCTGACATGGACAAGGATATCTTTCACTAGATCAGGTTGCTCAGAGCCCCATCCAACCTGACCTTGAATGTTCCCAGGGATGGGGCATCTACCACCTCTCTGGGCAACCTGTGCCAGGGTTTTACCACCCTCACTGGAAAAAATTTCTTCCTCGTATCTAGTCTAAATCTCCCCTCTTTTAGTTGAAAACCATTCCCCCTTATCCTGTCGCAACAGGCCCTGCTAAAAAGTCTGTCCCCACCCTTCTTATAAATCCCTTTAAGTACTGAAAAGCCGCAATAAGGTCTCCCCAAAGCCTTCTCTTCTCCAGGCTGAACAACCCCAACTCTCTCAGCCTTTCTTCCTAAGAGAGGCGTTCCAATCCCCCTCATCATTTTCATGGCCTCCTCTGGACCTGCTCCAACAGGTCCATGTCTGTCTGGTGCTGAGTGTTCCAGAGTTGGATGCAGTGCTCCAGGGGGGTCTCACCAGAGCAGAGCAGAGGGGCAGAATCACCTCCCTCGACCTGCTGCCCACGCTGCCCAAGATACGGTTGGCCTCCTGGACTGCGAGCGCACATTGCCGGCTCATGTCCAGCTTTTCATCCACCTGTACCCCCAAGGCCTTGAGCAGCAGGGCTGCTCTTAATCCCTTCAACCCCCAGCCTCTATTGAGACTGGGGGTTGCCCCGACCCAGGTGCAGGACATTGCCCTTGGCCTGGTTGAACCTCATGAGGTTCACACGGGCCCACTTCTCAAGCTTGTCCAGGTCCCTCTGGAGGGCATCCCGTCCCTCAGGCGTGTCGACCGCACCACTCAGCTTGGTGGTGTCTGCAAACTTGCTGAGGGTGCACTCGATCCCACTGCCTATGTCATTGATGAAGATATTAAACAGTACTGGTCCCGATATGGATCCCACGTCCACTGATGTAGTCACTCCATCAGAGAAGGCCGCGAGGTTGGTCAGGCAGGACTTACCCTTGGTGAAGTCCTTGCTGAAGGACTTGCCTTGCTGGCTGTCTCCAATCACCTCCCTCTCCTCCATGCGCCTTAGCAGAGCTTCCAGGAGGAGCTGTTCCATGATCTTCCCACACACAGGGGTGGACTGACTGGCCTGTAGTTCCCCGGCTCTTCCTTTTTTTCCCTTTTCAAAAATGGGGCTTCTATTTCCCCTTTTCCACTCAGCGGGAACTTCACCGGACTGCCACGACTTCTCAAATACCATGGAGAGTGGCTTATCAGCTTCATCCGCCACTTCCCTCAGGACCCGCAGATGGATCTCATCGGGTCTCATGGACTCGTGCACCTTCAGGTTCCTTAGGTGATCTCAAACCTGACCTTCTCCTACAGTGGGTGGCTCTTCATTCTCCCAGTCCCTGCCTTTGCCTTCTGCGGCTTAGGCGGTGAGGCTCGAGCACTTGCTGCTGAAGACCGAGACAAAAAAGTCATTGAGTACCTCAGTCTTCTCCATATCCCGGGTAACCACGTCTCCCGATTCGTTCCGGAGTGGGCCCACATTTTCCCTCGTCTTCCTTTTATCCCCAACGAACCTATAGAAGCTTTTCTTGTTGCCCTTGACGTCCCTGGCCAGATGTAATTCCATCAGGGCTTTAGCTTTCCTAACCTGATCCCTGGCCGCCGGACAATTCCTCTGTATTCCTCCCAGGCTACCTGTCCTTGCTCCCACCCTCTGTAGGCTTCCTTTTTCTGTTTGAGTGTGTGCGGGAGCTCCTTCTTCATCCATGCAGGCCTCCCGGCGTTTTTGCCTGACTTCCTCTTTGTTGGGATGCATCGCTCCTCAGCTTGGAGGAGGTGATCCCGGAATATTAACAGGCTTTCTTGGGCCCCTCTTCCCTCCAGGACTTTATCCCGTGCCACTCCACCAAGCACATCCCCGAAGAGGCCAAAGTCTGCTCTCCTGAAGTCCAGGGTAGTGAGCTTGCTGTGCGCCCTCCTCGCTGCCCTGGGGATCTTGAACTCCACCGTTTCAGGGTCACTGCAGCCAAGGCTGCCCTTGACCTTCACATTCCCCACCAGCCCCTCCTTGTTGGTGAGAACAGGCTCCAGCATAGCACCTCTCCTCATTGGCTCCTCTACCACTTGGAGAAGGAAGTTATCAGCCACGCATTCCAGGAACCTCCCGCACTGCTTACGCCCTGCCGTGTTGTCCCTCCAACACATATCGGGCTGGTTGAAGCCCCCCATGAGGACCAGGGCTTGGGAACGTGGGGCTGCTCCTATCTCTCTAGAGAGGGCCTCATCCGATCCGTCTTCCTGCTCAGGTGGCCTGTAGCGCACCCCCACCGCAATGGCATGCTCAGCAAAGCTGCTTTCCAGCCTCTCGGCCCCCAGCGCGTCCTGGGGACCAGCGCTATTCCTGCCCAGAGGCAGGACTTGGCATTTCCCCCTGTTGAACTTCACGAGACTCCTCTCTGCCCCCTTCGCCAGCCTCTCCAGCTCCCTCTGAATGCTGGCACAACCAGCCGGTGCCTCAGACACTCCTCCAGGCTTTGCAGCATCTGCCAACTTGCTGAGGGGGCACTCCCTCCCACTGCCCACCTCACTGACGAGGATGTGCAACACTGTTGGCCCCGTGGAGCCGAGTCCTGGGCTACACCACTTAAGGCTTGCCTCCACCTGGGCTTTGGGACACTCATCACAAGCCTCTGGGCCCAGCCCTTCCACCACTTTGCAGTCCACCTCACTGGCCACTCACACACCCCGTCCTTTCTCGGCTTCTCTAGGAGCACGCAAGGGGAGAAAGCGTCAAAGGCTTTACTGAAAAGTCCAGGTGAACACCAGCCACGGCTCTCTCCTCGTCCACAAAGCTAGTCACTTCAACGTAGAAGACACGGAGGTCGGTCAAGCACCATTTCCCCTTCAGAAATTCACGCCGACCACTCCCCATCACCTTCTTGTCCTTCCTGGGCTTGGCAGTGCTTTCCTGGACCATTTCCTCCATCACCTTTCCCGGAAAAGAGATCAGGGTAGGCAGCCACTAGTTTCCCAGGTCCTCCTTCCTGATCTGCTTCAAGATAGGAGAACTCTGAGCTCTCTTCCAGCCATCAGGAACCGCACCCAGGCACTAAGACCTTTCCAAGATAATTCAGAGGGGCCTTACGAGGACATCAGCCAGCTCCCTACACGTTCATGGCTACGACCCAGAAGGCCCCACAGACTTCCTGCCATCCAGACACACACACTCCTTCCTACCTCCCTTCATCTTCCTCAGCAACAAGCACTGCTCGCCTGACAAACAGCCTGCAAAACACTCACCTTGGCTCAATCGGGGCAGGCCTTGCCACTCATCAAGCCTTCGGCACGCAGCCACCACCACCAGGGCCTTGACTCTGCGGCCCCGTGCACCATGCTCGCCTCCAACTCCCCTGGGCGATCTCCAAATCCTCTTTCTGCTCCTCAAACACCATGGAGAGAAGTGGCCTCACCCCTCGGCACTCACCCCAAGTCAAGACCCCAAAGGCCCTGCCTCACCAGCCTCCCCTGCCTGCCGCTCCCGCTCCCCCTCTGCTTCTCGCCACACTCACGGGCTCTCCAGAAACTCACCTGCCCTTGCGAGGTGATCCACATCAAGCACTGTGTCACGCCAGAGCCCCGGCTGCCAATGTGCCAGCCCCCGCTAAGGGGAGCGCTACGGAGGGGCCAGCACAAGCCTTTGGGGAGCGTGGCAGGGCTCCCCACATCACAGGGCTCCCGAGCTCTGAACCAGGGCTGCCAGGACAACGGCCTGCTCTCGCAAACAGCCCTCCTCTGCCTGCTTGCACTGCCAGCCCCAGGGACGCCACCAACGGGGCACAAGCCCAAACAGGCAGCCGCCTTTCTCCCACCTACAACCTTACCAGCAAGAGGGGCACCAGGACACCCACCCAGCACAGCCAACTTTGCAAGGCCAGGCCTAAAGACAGGCTTAGCCAGCTGGCACCAAGGCAGGGAGGGACCCAATGCATTGGAAGGGGCAGCGCCTCACCCCCGGCACACCTCCAAACACCACACAAGCCTTCCAGGCCTGCGAGGAAATGGGGCCCCCTCTTCACCACGCACCTGCAAACCACACCACACGACTGCCACGGGATGACCTCACTGGCCACACCCCACCTCTCCTATGTTTTCGCTGCATCTGCAGAATGCCCTCACATGCACCTTTCATACAAAACCTCCCAAATACCTACTCTCCCTTAAAAGCTGCCGCCAGGACCAGATGGACACGTCCTCACCAGGAGGACATGAAAAGGAGAATTGCGGGAAGGAAAATACACCCCACCTCATTACTCGCGAGGCTGTGGCGTGCAACAGCTGCTTGCTGCAAAATGCCGTCATGCACAAAGGCTGTCCCGCCCCTCGGGGACCAGCATAAAAGCCGGCCCAGCGCCTCTCTCCCTCACACACTTCTCCTGACGCCTTCTCCTCCACCGTCAACAAGGTGAGCCTGAACCCCCTTCCCCTCCTTCTCCTGCCCAGCCTGGCCCCTCTCTTCCAGCACGCCTTGTCCCCGGCCTCAGCACCCCTCACGCCTCCCCTCTGCCACGCTCCCCACAGCCCCACACCAGGCCTCCCCACTCCCTCGCCCTCCTGCAACACCGCCCCTCGCACCCCCACGCCCCTCCGCTTTCTCAACGCCCTCTCTTCCAGGGCCCCTCCACACCACACACATGGCCTGCTACGACCTCTGCCGCCCCTGCGGACCCACCCCGCTGGCTAACAGCTGCAACGAGCCCTGTGTCAGGCAGTGCGAGGACTCCCGCGTCATCATCCAGCCTCCTCCCGTGCTGGTCACCCTGCCAGGACCCATCCTCAGCTCCTTCCCCCAGAACACCGCCGTCGGATCCACCACATCGGCTGCCGTGGGCAGCGCCCTCAGCTCCCAGGGAGTGCCCGTCTCCTCTGGTGGCTTCGGCTACGGCTACGGCCTCGGAGGCCTGGGCTGCTTCGGGGGCGCAAGAGGCTGCTACCCCTGCTAAGGGCCCTCGCCACCACCCCTGACACCAACCACCCACACCCTGCAAGCCACCGCATGGATTGAGGACGCACCTCTGGGCCCTTCTTGGCACGTGGACCTGCCGTCCACAGCTCCTCCTCTCAAGGATCAAACAAGGAAGGAGGGAAGGGGCCAGCCTGGGCTGCCTGGAAACATGGCCCATAGACCTCCTCCTCTCCTCCCACTTCTTTTTTGTATCGCCCCTTCTGCTATGACCAGTGCTCTCCACTCCAAACACCTTCTCACAAGCCAAAGACCACGGGAGGCTTCTGGTGTGCCACTCCCACTGCAGGGCAGGAAGACCTCGGTGCTCTGGATAAATTGTCTGCACGCAAGGGACCTCGGCTCATGGTCGCCCTACCTGCACCTCACACCGGCTCCCTTCCAATTGGCACTCCTGTCTTTTCACTGTTTTTTTTCCCCTCAATAAAGTTCTCCTGCATCCCAGCCTGACACGCCTCCACTTCCTTTCTTCTCCCAAGGCTCTTCCAACTTCACCCAGCACAAAGCCAGGGCTCAACAGGCCATCGGGATGGGTGCAAAATGGACACAAGACCTCTCCTAGCAAAGAGGCCACCACAACCAACACCTCCACAGACTGGCACCTGAGGAGCTTCCAGAACATGACACAAGCCCATCACTTGCTCAAACAAAGGCTTCGACATGACAACGCTCCCATGCGCATGCCTCTCATGACGTCTCCCCGTGCCAGCACACACCTGACTAACTCTCTTCCCCACCATGACTCTCCGGCCCTCCCACCAAACACAATCACAGAATCCGTTAGTTTGGCAGGAACCTCTGCACAGCCGGTGCTTCAACGGTCAAGCAGCGGCCATGGTCAAGCAGGGCCAGCTACAACAGGTTGTCCGGGACCATGGCCAGTCCGGTTTTCAGTATCTCCAAGGATGGAGGCTCCACCGCCTCTTCCACTCTTTGACCACCCTCACACTGAAAAAGGCTTGCCGCCTTTGCCCATGGAATTCCATCTGTTTCCCCTTGTGCCCATGGCCTCTTGTCCTGACACTGATCACAAGCCTCTGGGCCCAGCCCTTCAGCCACTTTGCAGTCCACCTCACTGGCCACTCACACAGCCCATACCTTCTCAGCTTGTCTAGGAGCAGCTAATGGCAGACAGCGACAAAGGCTTCATTCAAGTACAGCTCAGCAACAGCTACTGCTCCCCCCTCCTCCAACACCCAGTCGCTTCAACCCAGAAGATGCGGAGGTCGGTCAAGCACCTCTCCATTGTTTACCAGCAGTCCTGGTTAACAGGGGAGGTCCCAGACGACTGGAGGCTTGCCAATTTGACGCCCATCTACAAGAAGGGCCGGAAGGAGGATCCGGGGAACTAGAGCCCGGTCAGCCTGACCTCGGTGCCGGGGAAGATTATGGAGCGTTCGTTTAGAGTGCGCTCACAAGCCATGTCCGGGACAACCAGGGGATCAGGCCCAGCCAGCACGGGTTCATGAAAGGCAGGTCCTGCTTGACCAACCTGATCTCTTTCTATGACCAGGTGACCCGCGTAGTGGATGAGGTCTACCTGGACTTCAGTAAAGCCTTTGACACTGTCTCTCACAGCATTCTCCTAGAGAAGCTGGCGGCTCACGGCTTAGACAGGTACACTCTTCGCTGGGTAAAAAACTGGCTGGACGGCCGAGCCCAGAGAGTTGTGGTGAACGGAGTTCAATCCAGTTGGCGGCCGGTCACGAGCGGTGTTCCCCAGGGCTCAGTTTTGGGGCCGGTCCCGTTCAATATCTTTATCAACGATCTGGACGAGGGGATCGAGTGCTCCCTCAGTAAGTATGCAGACGACACCAAGTTGGGCGGGACTGTTGATCTGCTCGAGGGTAGGAAGGCTCTGCAGAGGGGTCTGGACAGGATGCATCGATGGGTTGAGGCCAATTGTATGAGGTTCAAGAAGGCCAAGTGCCGGGTCCTGCACTTGGGTCACAACAACCCCAGGCAACGCTACAGGCTTGGGGCAGAGTGGCTGGAAAGCTGCCCAGAGGAAAAGGACCTGGGGGTGCTGGTTGACAGCCGGCTGAACATGAGCCGGCAGTGTGCCCAGGTGGCCAAGAAGGCCAATGGCATCCTGGCCTGTATCAGAAATAGTGTGGCCAGCAGGAGCAGGGAGGTGATCGTGCCCCTGTACTGGGCACTGGTGAGGCCGCACCTTGAATCCTGTGTTCAGTTCTGGGCCTCTCACCACAAGAAGGACATGGAGGTGCTGGAGCGTGTCCAGAGAAGGGCAACGAAGCTGGTGAAGGGCCTGGAGCACAAGTCTGATGAGGGGCGGCTGAGGGAACTGGGACTGTTTAGTCTGGAGAAGAGGAGGCTGAGGGGAGACCTCATCGCGCTCTACAACTCCCTGAAAGGAGGTTGTAGTGAGGTGGGTGTTGGTCTCTTCTCCCAAGTAACAAGCAACAGGACGAGAGGAAATGGCCTCAAGTTGCGCCAAGGGAGGTTTAGATTGGACATTAGGAGAAATTTCTTCACTGAAAGAGTGGTTCAGGCCTTGGAACAGGCTGCCCAGGGAAGTGGTTGACTCACCATCCCTGGAAGTATTGAAAAGACGTGTAGATGAGGCGCTTAGGGACATGGTGTAGTGGGCATGGTGGGGTTGGGTTGACGGTTGGACTCGATGATCTTAGAGGTCTTTTCCAACCTTCATGATTCTATGATTCTGTGATTCTATGATTTCCCATTCGTTAATCCACGCCGAACAGTCCCCATCACCTTCTTGGCCCTCCTGGGCTTGGCAGTGCTTTCCGGGACCATTTCCTCCACCGCCTTCCCCACAAACGAGGTCAGGCTCACCAGCCTCTACTTTCCCAGATCCTCCCTCTTCATCTTCTTCAAGATACAAGGGGTATGAGCGTCTTCCAATCTTCAGGAACTGTCCTCAGCCACCATGACCTTGCCAAGCTGCTGGAGAGTGGCCTCCCAAGGACATCAGCCAGCTCTCTCCGCATTCGTGGATGCAGCCCCTCAGGCCCCGTAGACTGACGTACACCCAGTCGCACAGCACTCCTTATTAACTCCCTTCATCTTCCTCAGCAACAAGCACTGCTCGCCTGACAAACAGCCTGCCAAACACTCACCTTGGCTCAATTGGGGCAGGCCTTGCCACTCATCAACCCTTCGGCATGATCCACCACCACCAAGGCCTCGGCTCTGCGGCCCCATGCACCATGCTCACCTCCAACTCCCCTTGGCAATCTCCAAATCCTCTTTCTGCCCATCCAACACCGTGCAGAGATATGGCCTCACCCCTCGGCACTCACCCCAAGTCAAGACCCCAAAGGCCCTGCCTCACTCATGGGCTCTCCAGAAACTCACTTGCCCTTGCAGGGTGCCCCATATACAATCACAGAGTCATTTAGGTTGGAAAAGACCCTTAACAGTATCGAGTCCAAATGATAACCTAACCCCTACCAAGTCCACCACTAACCCATGTCCCTAAGCACCATGTCTACACGTCTTTAAAGACCTCCTAGGATGGTGACTCGGGCACTTCCTGGGGCAGCCTGCTCCAGTGCTTGATAACCCTTTTGGTGATGACATTTCTCCTAAGATCCAATCTAAACCTCCCCCGCTGCAACTTGAGGTTCTTTCCTCTTGTCCTATCCCTTCTTACTAGGGATAAGACACTGACATCCACCTCATTACAACCTTCTTTCACGTAGTTGGAGGGAGCGATAAGGTCTCCCTGTTGGAGAAAGTTAGCCAGACTAGGCCGCGGTGGGAAAATTCTGAGTCATGCTGAGAAGGGAGAAAAGAAAGTCATGCTGACCTTGCTCTGTGCAGATAAGCAACTTTGAGAAAGTACAGTATAAGAAAAACAGGATGGAACCCGGACCACGTAGCAGTAACCGAAAGTAGGAGGAATATGATAATGTAATTTTTAGAGCTAAGCCAATGATTGTGAGACAAGTATGCATAAGGTAGAACTTAGTGTATAAATATGTGTAGGGTTTTACAATAAAGTTGAAGCTGGCCTTATCACTCACATTGAGTCGACTGCTTGCCTTCCCTCGCTCGTCGCATCTCCCCTCAGCCTTCTTTTTCTGCAAAGTAAACACCCCAGTTCCCTCAATTGCTCCTCATGAGTCTTGTTCTCTACACTCTTCACCAGCATCGTTGCTCTTCTTTGGACACGCCAGAGCCCCGGCTGCCAATGTGCCAGCCCCCGCTAAGGGGAGCGCTACGGAGGGGCCAGCACAAGCCTTTGGGGAGCGTGGCAGGGCTCCCCACATCACAGGGCTCCCGAGCTCTGAACCAGGGCTGCCAGGACAACGGCCTGCTCTCGCAAACAGCCCTCCTCTGCCTGCTTGCACTGCCAGCCCCAGGGACGCCACCAACGGGGCACAAACCCAAACAGGCAGCCGCCTTTCTCCCACCTACAACCTTACCAGCAAGAGGGGCACCAGGACACCCACCCAGCACAGACAACTCTGCAAGGCCAGGCCTAAAGACAGCCTTAGCCAGCTGGCACCAAGGCAGGGAGGGACCCAATGCATTGGAAGGGGCAGCGCCTCACCCCCGGCACACCTCCAAACACCACACAAGCCTTCCAGGCCTGCGAGGAAATGGGGCCCCCTTTTCAACATGCACCGGCAAACCACACCACACGAGTGCCACGGGATGACCTCACTGGTGACACCCCACCTCTCCTATGCTTTGGCCACGTCTTCTGCCCGCCCTGACACGCACCATCAACACCAAGCCCTTGGCCTCTAATACTCTCACTTAAAAGCTGCCGCCAGGGCCAAGTGGACACGTCCTCACCAGGAGGACATGAAATTGGAGAATTGCGGGAAGGAAAACACACCCCACCTCATTACTCGCGAGGCTGTGGCGTGCAACAACTGCTTGCTGCAAAATGCCGTCATGTGCAAAGGCTGTCCCGCCCCTCGGGGACCAGCATAAAAGCCGGCCCAGCGCCTCTCTCCTTCACACACTTCTCCTGACGCCTTCTCCTCCACCGTCAACAAGGTGAGCCTGAACCTCCTTCCCCTCCTTCTCCTGCCCAGCCTGGCCCCTCTCTTCCAGCACGCCTTGTCCCCAGCCTCAGCACCCCTCACGCCTCCCCTCTGCCACGCTCCCCACAGCCCCACACCAGGCCTCCCCACTCCCTCGCCCTCCTGCAACACCGCCCCTCGCACCCTCGCACCCCCACGCCCCTCCGCTTTCTCAACGCCCTCTCTTCCAGGGCCCTCCACACCACACACATGGCCTGCTACGACCTCTGCCGCCCCTGCGGACCCACCCCGCTGGCTAACAGCTGCAACGAGCCCTGTGTCAGGCAGTGCGAGGCCTCCCACGTCATCATCCAGCCTTCCACCGTGCAGGTCACCCTGCCAGGACCCATCCTCAGCTCCTTCCCCCAGAACACCACCGTCGGATCAACCACATCGGCTGCCGTGGGCAGTGCCCTCAGCTCCCAGGGAGTGCCCGTCTCCTCTGGTGGCTACGGCTACGGCTTCGGAGGCCTGGGCTGCTTCGGCGCAAGAGGTTGCTACCCCTGCTAAGGGCCCTCGCCACCACCCCTGACACCAACCACCCACACCCTGCAAGCCACCGCATGGATTGAGGATGCACCTCTGGGCCCTTCTTGGCACGTGGACCTGCCGTCCACAGCTCCTCCTCTCAAGGCACCAAGCAAGGAAGGAGGGAAGGGGCCAGCCTGGGCTGCCTGGAAACATGGCCCATGGACCTCCTCCTCTCCTCCCACTTCCTTCTCTGCATCGTCCCTTCTGCTATGTTCATTACCCTCCGCTGCAAATTCCTTCTCACAAGCTGAAGACCACCAGGGCCTTCTGGTGTGCCGCTCCCACCGCGGGGCAGGAAGACCTCGGTGCTCTGGATAAATCGACTGCACACAAGGGACCTCGGCTCATGGTCGCCCTACTTGCACCTCACACCGGCTCCCTTCCAGTTGGCGCTCCTGCCTTTTCACTGGTTTCTTCCCCTCAATAAAGTTCTCCTGCATCCCAGCCTGACACGCCTCCTCTTCCTTTTGTTCTTCCAAGGCTCTTCCAAACTCACCCAGCACAAAGCCAGGGCTCTACAGGCCGTCGGGGTGGGTGCAGAAGGGCTACAAGACCTCTCTTAGGAAGTACATCCCCAGCAACAACACCACCACCACAAATAGGAAGTACGTCCCCAGCAACACCACCACCACCACAAACACAGAGCAGCACAGGGGGGCTTCCAGCCCCTGACACAAGCCCTTCACTTGACCCAACAAAGGCTTGCACATGCTAATGCACTTCTACTCAGGCCTCTGTCGCAAGCTCCCCATGGCAGCACGCGCTTGACCAACCCTCTTCCCCAGCATGACTCTCTGGCCATCACAGCAAGCAGAATCACAGCAAATGGAATCATTGAGCGCGCAAGGATCCTCTGCAGATCATCTACTTCAACCCAAGCAGGGCCAGCTCGAGCAGGCTCTCCAGGACCACCTCCAGTCAGGGTTTCAGTATCTCCGAGGATGGAGACTCCAACACCTCTCTGTGCAACCGCTTCCACTGCTTGACCACCCTCACACGGAAAAAGGCTTGCCTTCTCTTCCAAGGGAATGGCACCTCTTTTCAGCTTTCTCCACTCGCTCTTGCCCTGGCCGTGGGCACCCATGAGAAGCGTCTCACTCCCCTGGCCTCATTCCCTCCCATCCAGCATTTAGACGCACGGATGACATCTCCCCTGCACGGCCTTGCCTCCTGGCTGAAAAAACTCCCAACTCTCTCACCTTCTCCTCACTGGAAGGATGCTCCAGTCCCGGCAGTGTCTTGCCGGGACTCCAAGCTGCACTCCACTCGCTCCACTAAGTCCACGTCCTTCTTCTGCTGGGGAGCCCTCAACCGGACACAGGTCTCCACATGGGGCCTCACCAGTGCTGAAGAGAGAGCAACATCACCTCCCCCGACCTGCTGGAAACGCTCTTCCCAATGCCGCCCTGCAGACTCTTGGCCTCTTTTGCCTCAAGGGTGCATTGCTGCCTCATAGTCAGCTTGTCCTCTGCCAGCACCACAGAGTCAGAGAATCATAGAATGGTTTGGGGTGGAAGGGGCCTTTAAAGGTCATCTACTCCAACCCCCCTGACATGGACAAGGACATCTTCCACTAGATCAGGTTGCTCAGAGCCCCATCCAACCTGACCTTGAATGTTCCCAGGGATGGGGCATCTACCACCTCACTGGGCAACCTGTGCCAGGGTTTCACCACCCTCACTGGAAAAAATTTCTTCCTCGTATCTAGTCTAAATCTCCCCTCTTTCAGTTTAAAACCATTTCCCCTTGTCCTGTCGCAACAGGCCCTGCTAAAAAGTCTGTCTCCATCTTTCTTAGAAGCACCCTTCAAGCACTGAAAGGCCGCAATAAGGTCTCCCCGAAGTCTTCTCTTCTCCAGGCTGAACAACCCCAACTCTCTCAGCCTTTCTTCCTGAGAGAGGCGTTCCACCCCCCTCATCATTTTCATGGCCTCCTCTGGACCTGCTCCAACACGTCCGTGTCTGTCTGGTGCTGAGTGTTCCAGAGCTGGACGCAGTGCTCCAGGGGGGTCTCACCAGAGCAGACCAGAGGGGCAGAATCACTTCCCTCGACCTGCTGCCCACGCTGCCCAAGATACGGTTGGCCTCCTGGACTGCGAGCGCACATTGCCGGCTCATGTCCAGCTTTTCATCCACCAGTACCCCCAAGGCCTTGAGCAGCAGGGCTGCTCCCCATCCCTTCAACCCCCAGCCTCTATTGAGACTGGGGGTTGCCCCGACCCAGGTGCAGGACATTGCCCTTGGCCTGGTTGAACCTCATGAGGTTCACACGGGCCCACTTCTCAACCTTGTCCAGGTCTCTCTGGAGGGCATCCCGTCCCTCAGGCGTGTCAACTGCACCACTCAGCTTGGTGGTGTCTGCAAACTTGCTGAGGGTGCACGCGATCCCACTGCCTATGTCACTGATGAAGATATTAAACAGTACTGGTCCCGATATGGATCCCACGTCCACTGATGTAGTCACTCCATCAGAGAAGGCCGCGAGGTTGGTCAGGCAGGACTTGCCCTTGGTGAAGTCCTTGCTGAAGGACTTGCCTTGCTGGCTGTCTCCAATCACCTCCCTCTCCTCCATGCGCCTTAGCAGAGCTTCCAGGAGGAGCTGTTCCATGATCTTCCCACACACAGGGGTGGACTGACTGGCCTGTAGTTCCCCGGCTCTTCCTTTTTTTCCCTTTTCAAAAATGGGGCTTCTATTTCCCCTTTTCCACTCAGCGGGAACTTCACCGGACTGCCTCGACTTCTCAAATACCATGGAGAGTGGCTTATCAGCTTCAGCCGCCACTTCCCTCAGGACCCGCAGATGGATCTCATCGGGTCTCATGGACTCGTGCACCTTCAGGTTCCTTAGGTGATCTCAAACCTGACCTTCTCCTACAGTGGGTGGCTCTTCATTCTCCCAGTCCCTGCCTTTGCCTTCTGCGGCTTAGGCGGTGAGGCTCGAGCACTTGCTGCTGAAGACCGAGACAAAAAAGTCATTGAGTACCTCAGTCTTCTCCATATCCCGGGTAACCACGTCTCCCGATTCGTTCCGGAGTGGGCCCACATTTTCCCTCGTCTTCCTTTTATCCCCAACGAACCTATAGAAGCTTTTCTTGTTGCCCTTGACATCCCTGGCCAGATGTAATTCCATCAGGGCTTTATCTTTCCTAACCTGATCCCTGGCCGCCGGACAATTCCTCTGTATTCCTCCCAGGCTACCTGTCCTTGCTCCCACCCTCTGTAGGCTTCCTTTTTCTGTTTGAGTGTGTGCGGGAGCTCCTTCTTCATCCATGCAGGCCTCCCGGCGTTTTTGCCTGACTTCCTCTTTGTTGGGATGCATCGCTCCTCAGCTTGGAGGAGGTGATCCCGGAATATTAACAGGCTTTCTTGGGCCCCTCTTCCCTCCAGGACTTTATCCCGTGCCACTCCACCAAGCACATCCCTGAAGAGGCCAAAGTCTGCTCTCCTGAAGTCCAGGGTAGTGAGCTGCTGTGCGCCCTCCTCGCTGCCCTGGGGATCTTGAACTCCACCGTTTCAGGGTCACTGCAGCCAAGGCTGCCCTTGACCTTCACATTCCCCACCAGCCCCTCCTTGTTGGTGAGAACAGGCTCCAGCATAGCACCTCTCCTCGTTGGCTCCTCTACCACTTGGAGAAGGAAGTTATCAGCCACGCATTCCAGGAACCTCCCGCACTGCTTACTGCTTACGCCCTGCCACCACCCCTGCCACCAACCACCCACACCCTGCAAGCCACCGCATGGATTGAGGACGCACCTCTGGGCCCTTCTTGGCACGTGGACCTGCCGTCCACAGCTCCTCCTCTCCACCAAGGCACCAAGCAAGGAAGGAGGGAAGGGGCCAGTCCGGGCTGCCTGGAAACATGGCCCATGGACCTCCTCCTCTCCTCCCACTTCTTCTTTGCATCGCACCTTCTGCTATGACCAGTGCTCTCCACTCCAAACACCTTCTCACAAGCCAAAGACCTGGGGGACTTCTAGTGTGCCGCTCCCACCGCGGGGCAGGAAGACCTCGGTGCTCTGGATAAATCGACTGCACGCAAGGGGCCTCGGCTCATGGTCGCCCTACTTGCACCTCACACCGGCTCCCTTCCAATTGGCACTCCTGCCTCTTTTTTTTTTTTTCCCTCAATAAAGTTCTCCTGCATCCCACCCCGACGCGCCTCCACTTCCTTTCTTCTCCCAAGGCTCTTCCAACTTCACCCAGCACAAAGCCAGGGCTCAACAGGCCATCGGGGTGGGTGGAAAACAGACACAAGACCTCTCCTAGCAAAGAGGCCACCACAACCAACACCTCCACAGACTGGCACCTGAGGAGCTTCCAGAACATGACACAAGCCCATCACTTGCCCAAACAAAGGCTTCGAAATGACAATGCTCCCATGCACACGCCCCTCATGACGTCTCTCCGTGCTAGCACACGCTTGACTAACTCTCTTCCCCACCATGACTCTCCGGCCCTCCCACCAAACACAATCACAGAATCATTTAGTTTGGCAGGAACCTCTGCACAGTCGGTGCTTCAACGCCCCCTGCTCAAGCAGGGCCAGCTACAGCAGGTTGTCCGGGACCATGGCCAGTCGAGTGTTCAGCACCTCCAAGGATGGAGGCTCCACCGCCTCTTCCACTCTTTGACCACCCTCATGCTGAAGAAAAGCTTGCCGCCTTTGCCCATGGAATTCCATCCGTTTTCACTTGTGCCCATGTCCTCTTGTCCTGGGAGTGCGCACTACTCAGAAGAACCAGGCTCCCTTGACTTCTTTCTCTGCCATCAGGGATTTATACATATTTGTGACAGCCCCTCTGCGCACCATTGTCTCCTGGCTAAACAGTCCCAGCTCTGAGCCTCTCCTCATCGCAAAGGTGCTCAATCCCGTCAGAATCTTGGTGGTCCTGCAGTCATCTTGCTCCACTAAGTCCATGTCCTTCCTGCACTGGGGAGCCCAGAACTGCACACAGCATCACACAGGGGACCTCACCAGTGCTGACGAGACAGCAGGGTTCACCTCCCCCGACCTGCTGGCAACGCTTTTCCTAATGCCGCCCTGGAGACTGCTGGCCCCGTTTGCCACAAGGGTTCGTTGCCACCTCGTGGTCCAGTTGTTCTCCACCAGAACCACAAGGTCCTTCTCTGCTAAGCTGCTCTCTGCCTCATTGGCCCCCAGCCATTCCTGCTACCTGGGGTGACTCCTCCCCAGAAGCAGGACGCTGCATCTCCCCTCGTTCAACTCCATGAGATGTCCACTCTGTCCACTCCACTATGTCCAGTGCAAGGAAATCAGGTAGCTCCCTCAGCATTCCTGGGTTCAAACCATCTTTCCCCATGGACTTATGTACATCCAGTTACACAACCCCCCTTTCTGGGGGCAGCCGTGAGTCCACTAGCATTCCCAGCACAGCCCAGTACGCCTCTTGCCAGCCACGCACTCCAGCACCCATCAACACAGAAGCACAGATACCCTTCCTACCTCACCTCCTCTTCCTCACCAACAAGCACTGCTCGCACAGTGAATAACCCTCAAGACACTCACCTCCGCTGAATGTGGGCAGGTCTTGGGGGTCTGGAGAGGTCCTCACTGAGCGGAAGCTAGCAAACGTTATTCCAATTTCTTAAAAGGGCGTGAGTGAAGAGCCAGGAAACTGCAGACCTCTTACTCTAACCTCAGTACCTGGAAAAATTATGGAGAAGGTCCTACTGGGTGCTGTTGAAAGAAATTTCAAGGACAATGCAATCATCAGGCACAGACAACATGGGTTCACCAAGGGAAAGTCCTGCCAGGCTAATTGGATATCCTTCTACGATAAGGTCACCCGCCTCGTGGGTAAAGGGGAGGCCGCGGATGTAGTTTTTTTGGATTTTAGTAAGGCTTTTGATCCTGCCCCTCTCAGCATCCTTCTGGACAAGTTGGCCAACTGTGAGATGAGCAGGTACACGCTGCGCTGGGTGAAGAACCGGCTGAACAGTAAGGCTCAAAGGGTTGTAGTGAATGGGGCCACATCTGGCTGGCGACCGGTCACCAGCGGTGTGCCTCAGGGCTCCGTTCTAGGGCCAGTTCTGCGAAGGAGTTTTTATCAATGCTCTGGATGCAGGAGTTGAATGCACCATTAGCAAATTTGCTGATGATACCAAACTGTGAGGTGCTCTTGACACTCCTGAGGGACAAGAGACCTTGCAGAGGGATCTGCACAGACTGGAGCACTGGGCAATCATCAATGGCATGAATTTAACAAGAACAAATGCCGGATTCTGCACCTAGGACGGAGTAACAGGGAACACAAGCACAGACTGGGAGAGAAGTGGCTGGAGAGCAGCCCTGCAGAAAGGGATCTGGGGGGGCTGGCTGACAGCAGCCTCAACAGGAGTCAGCAGGGTGCCCTGCCAGCCAAGAGGGCAAACCGCATCCTGGGGTGCATCAAACACAGGACAACCAGCCGGTCAAAACAGGGGATTATCCTGCTGCATTCAGCATTGGTGCGGCCTCACCTTGAGCGCTGTGTGCAGTTCTGGGCCCCACAAATTAAGAAGGATGTGAAGGTCCTTGAATGCATCCAGAGGAGGGCAACAAAGCTGGTGAAAGGCCTGGAAGGCATGTCCTGTGAGGAGTCGCTAAGGGCTTTGGGTTTGTCTGGTTTGGAGAAAAGGAGGCTGCGGGGGGACCTCATTGCTCTCTGCAGCCTCCTGAGGAGGGAAAATGGAGAGAGGTGCTGAGCTCTTCTCCCTGGGATCCAGTAACAGGAGTCATGGGAATGGTTCAAAGCTGCATCAGGGAGGTTCAGAACTGACATAAGGAAACATTACTGAGAGGGTGGTCAAATCCTGGAACCGGCTTCCTAGAGAGGTGGTGGATGCCCCACGCCTGTCAGTGTTTAAGAGGCATTTGGAAAATGCCCTTAACAACCTGCTTTAACTTTTGGTCAGCCCTGAAGCGGTCAGGCAGCTGGACTAGGTGATCGTTGTAGGTCCCTTCCAACCACACTGGTCTAGGCTAGCCTAGTCTGCTTCATCAACCCGCCGGCACGCAAACAGCACCTCGAGGTTCTCAGCTGCACAGCCCAGCATGGACACCTCCCATTTCCCCTCCACAATGTCCAATCCCACTCTGGCCCCACAAACACTGCACAGAGAAGTGGCCTCACCCCTCGGCCCTCACCCCAAAGAAAGACCCCAAAGGCAGTCACTCACCAGCCTCCCCCGCCTGCCGCTCCTGCTCCCCCTGGGCCTCTCACGGGCCTCACCAGCTCTCCCAGAGCTCACCAGCCTCAGCCCCGCAGCCGCAGCCTTCCCTCACCACAGCCAGGCACTCCCTCAGCACCCTCAGCAACCTGCCAATCAGGAGGCACCTGACAACCTGCCAATCAGGAGGCGGCTAACAACCTGCCAATCAGGAGGCACCTGAGAGGGACCAGCTGCTGCAGAAGATCCCAGAAGTTTCCAGAAGGCCCTTGTCAGGACCCCAAAATCAACACCTCTGGTTCAATAAAGAGATAAGCTTTTAGATAATAAATAGATAATAAGGCCCCCAAAACAACTGCTGGGAGGGGCGGGGGGTGAACGAGGCACTGAATAAGTAGAAATGCTGCTGAAAACCAAACCAAGCGCCCCACCTGAAACCAGTTGGGGGACTCAGAGGGGTGAGATGGAGGGAAAATGCCCTGATTAAATAACACCCCCCAAAAAATGCCACAATCAATAAATACGTCAACAGACCCTGCACTTCTTGCCCATGCTGCAAGGTGCTAGGGACACCCGTTCAGGGTCCTCTGTCATGGCCCCCCCTTGCTGTGGTCCCCAGCCCAGCTGCCTGGCAGTCCCCATGACACCATCTTCCCTCACGGTGGGGTCCTGGGGCCACCTACACAGGGTCCCGTGTCCCAGTCCCCCCTTGATTCAAGGACCCTGGGCAACCCATGCAACCCATGCTTGGTGCCCATGGCACCACTCACCTTGCTGTGGCGTCCTCAGCTGACCCAAGGGCAGGTCCGTGTTGCACTGTCAGCCTGGCTCTACCACCGTGGGAGTCCCCACGCCATGGTCTCACCTTGCTATGGGATCCCCAGGCCACCATACCCTCTTCACTGCAGGGTCCCACAGTGACCCATGCAGGGGGTCTCCGGACCACCATCCTCCCTGCTGCAGGGTCCTGGACCACTTGTGTAGGGGACCCCAAGCCACCATGCCTCTGCTCTGAGGTCACACAGAAAGCCACCTGTATGAAGTCACCATCCTCCTCAGTGGGGGGTCCCTGAGGCACAGCATGGGGCACTGAGGACCAGGTGCAGGAACAAGCCTGTGACTCTGCTCTCCTGTGAAGATGGGGCTCCTGCAGGGCTGCACGGCCAAAGAGGTGGTAGGGTGGGCACGTTCCCTTATGCCACCCTTCCACCTCTTTGCCTCTCAACTCGTGCACTCAAACTGAGATTTTTGGGTACCAAAGATCTTTGGTCCCCCCAAATTGTTTATCACCAATGCTGGTACTTTTTCTTCTCCTTCGTTGTTCTTATTTTTCACTCTCTGTAAGTGAAAATAAAAGGCTCCTGCAAAACAGGTGAATTCTGAGCTGAGACAGGCGCTCGCAGTCTCCAGGGCTATTGGCAGCAGTGAAATATTCATCAAAAGCAAATTAAGAAAATGTCTGCAGAGCAGCTGGAGTCCAGAGTGCCGGAAAGCTCTGCACACAGCTGGAGTCGGCCTCGTTTCAAAGACGAAGCTTTTGCCTAGGAACAAAGCCCTTCTCTAATTCAAAACCAAACATCACCTGCCTTGGAGCTGGGCAAGGAGAGAGGGAATGGGTTTGGATCTGTTTGGCCTTTTTATCCTGTGATTTAGTGTAAATAGTGCATCTCCCTTGCAGACATACTTCGTTGGCCTTGAGGGGCTTACTTCAGCTCATCTTAAAGTAATGTCTAATCAATAGAAGACAAACTCAAGTAATACCTGCTCTTAGGAGCGATAGTTATTAACCTTGGAGTTCAGCCAGCTTGACATCAACCCTTGGACCGAAATGGGTGCAGGATCTCACCTCCCCACAGCCCTGCGACGTGCCTGAGCAGCCAGGCCCAGAGGGATGTCTGCCTCATGCTTCTGAGCATGTCTCAGCCTAAACTTGCTCCAGAGCTGCTCATTTTGGGCACAGTCAGCTCAGATGGGTTCAAGGGAGCACTGGGAAGAGGCTCATAGCCACATTGTCCTCTGCCCAGAGGACGGATGGAGCAGCACATGCCTCTCCCATCCACCCTGGGTAAGCCAGGTCCCTTTGGTTGCCCCCTGCCCAGCTCTCTGCACCTCAGACTTAGGAGACCCCAAGCCAGGCACACAGCAGGAAGGACGTGCTGGAGGGCACCCTCCCGAGCTGCAGGTGAAACGGGACTGACTCCCAATGGGTGTCTCAGCCACCCAGCCCGGACCCCGCTCTCAGAGCAACCCTGTCATGCAGCAGCCACATCTTGCAGCCACGCATGGCCTTTTCCCTTGTCTTCCTCCTTCAAAAGGACTGGGCTCAGCAGGGCCAAATGCAAAGTGATGATGGCGAGGATGTTACTGCACAGCAGCTCCTCCCGATCCCATGAACCAGGAGTCTGCAAGGAGTCCAATTTGTTCCTGTCCCACCCCAAGTCAGAAATTTTCCATTTGAACTGCTCCTGGTTCATATTCCATATGCTAAGAAACCTCCCATCATTAGCAAGAGCAAGGGGGTCTAGGAAAAGCCGTGGCTGTCGCCCCCGTTCCCATCCCAGCCTTCCCCCTCTGTGGCTCTGCAAGACTGCCCCATGCATTTGGACAACTCTCCCATTGCCAGGGGCTACACATTGGTGGGGAGCAATCCCCAACACCTGTGGAAATTGGTGGGACCTGGGCTGCTTGGGACAAAATGGACTTCAGCCAGCCGAAATCATGCATGGAGGGAGGCACAGGCTGTACTGCAGGACATGACCTGGAAAGGGGCTCACTGCTGGTGTGCTTTCTAAAAAAAAGCGTAAAAAAGAGCCACAGAACTGAAATCCAAGTGGGAGAGGGATGCTTAGAGCTCGTGTGTCTCACCTGAGCTCCTGGAGCTTGGCTGCAGTCATGCAGCATCATCATGAGCCAGCTTCTACATTGGGATGGGCTACATCTGGGCAGCTTGCATCTGTCTGCCTGGGAGGAATGGGGAGGGTAGAGCAGGGATCAGGGCTGGAGCCGAAACCAGACCAGTTTGAGAGAAAGAGGTCACCCACAAGGAAGCTTCATTATGGAAACAACGCATCAGATGAAGCAGCGGTTCTCTGACAGCAATGGGATCTGACCAAGCCACCCAAGCTTTATCCTGCCTGCTGCAAGGTCCTGGGCTGTCCACCTGGTTCATGTCATGCAGGAGACCTGCCCAGTTGACCTAATGGGTCTCCTCTAGGCTTTCATCCTTAACTCACAAGATCTTGCTAGATAATATCAAAAGCCTGGGTGTTATTTCATTAACGAGAGAGTCCTGCTCCATCCCATGCGGTCACTGCAAGTTTACACCTCCCCTGTGATCTTCCCTCATGCCCTAACATTGCTTTGGTAATTAGCTCCAGAATTACCATTTTTAAATCCAGCTCAGCTGCTGCCGCAGCAGCTCCGGCTGCGCCACCTCCCTGGGATTCCTCGGCCGAAACAGGGGTTACCCCTAATTAGTCTCCGAAGTTCGCAGGATGCAGTAGAAAGCTCTAATCCTCCCACCGGCACCTGGAAAACCTTCCTTGGCCTTTTGCGTTTCCCTAGTTTATCTAATGGATGCCCCATCATTGGAAGTGTTCAAGGTCAGGTTGGACAGGGCTTTGAGCAAACTGATCTAGTGAAAGATGTCCCTGCCTGTGGCAGGGGTGTTGGTCTAGATGACCTTTAAAGGTCCCTTCCAACCCAAACCCTTCTATTCTATAATTTTACCATGCGGCGAGCTGGAAGCGTGGATGCAGCTGGATGTGGGGTTGCGATTCATCCCCCTGCCTTGAGCCGGTGCAGGTGGAGTGAGACATGCAGGAAACATCAACATGAGGTTTCTTCTTGCCAAACCTTGGTGTCTCACGGAGGATGAAAGAGGTGGTGCTGTTTGCAGGGCAGACATGGGGTTAGTCAGCATGGAGAAGGAGCTTCAGTGCTTCATCGCTGGCTCCACGTGCGAGATCAGCCAGAGCATCCTGTATCATGGGGTGGGGGGAAATAGCACCTGGACTGGAGTCACTCGTGGGAGCAGGATTTTGGAGCTGGGAAAGCCCTGGGAGAGCTAGGGACATGCTGCGACTCACCCAGCTGGGAGAGGGGCCAGACACACAAGCACAAGGTGACATCTTTCAATGTGCAGGGGGAAAAAATGACACCCCCGCCCAGGAAGGGGGTCCCCAAGGATTCAGCTTTTCCTGAGACTTTCCCAAAGGAAAAGTTCCTCTTCCAGGTCTCACCCAGGAGAAAGGAGGAGAGAGAAAAGGAGTGAAAAAGCTGTGATATCCTACGGCTCCTCGACATCGGGGCCATCTCTCTTTTGGGGGAAAAGTAGGAATTCCTGGCTGGGTCTCCCTTAATCCTTAATTCTTCACCATTTTAATTTAGAGCAGTGCAAGGCCCTACCTTTACCTTGTAGAAATCCTGAAGGAAAAGCCAGCTGGAGGGCAGGGTGTCTTTGAAACCATCCTCAACCCACTGGCAAGCCCTGCTTATTTTTAATCTCAGCTTAAGTGCATTAAAGATGATTAAGCCTTTTCTCATTGAAATCCCTTTTGACGAGCCCTTTGTGTTAGGGAGGAGGGAACCTGCACCGCTACCTGCTGTGTGCAGGTGTGCAAGCGCCTGGGCTTGCACCAGCACCCCCATGCAGGTGATGGGTGGTGGTGCCGGTGTCCCCCGGCGCTGTGGCCGGTCCCGCTGCCGGTGACACCGGGCGAGGACTCCATTTCCCGAAGAGCCGAGCGGCGGCGCCCGGTGATGGCGGCTGGGCGGCAGGAAACGTGGCCGAGCCCCGCCGGGCCGAGCCGAGGGCCGAGCCGAGCCCAGCCGAGGGCCGGGCCGAGCCGAGGGGCCGGGCCGAGCTGAGCCGAGCCGAGCCCAGCCGAGGGCCGGGCGGAGCCGAGCCGAGCCGAGCCCAGCCGAGGGCCGGGCCGGGCCCAGCCGAACCCCGCCGAGGCGAGGCGAGCGCAGCCGAACCCCGCCGAGCCGAGGCGAGCGCAGCCGATCCCCGTGGTGGGGTGAGACGGGACCCCCAGCCCCATCAGGAGACGTTTGCGGGGGCAGCCCCCCCCCAAACACACCAGGAGGGTGTAGAAGTGGGGGTCTCCAGAGCGGGGGGCCAGTACGGAGGGGTCTAGGGGGTCCCCGTGCAGGGGGAGGTGTGGGGTGCAGACCTGGGATTTGGGGTGCAGGGGGGAGGCGTGGGGTGCAGACCTCAGACTCGGGGTGTAGGGGGAGGTGTGGGGTGGAGACTTGGGGTGCAGGGGGAGATTCGGGGTAGGAGGCTCTGGGTTGGGATAGGGGCGGCGCTGCGGGAGGCGGGGCTGGGGGTGTATGGGGGTTGGGTTTGGGGTGCGGGGAGGAGTGGGGTGCAGACCTGGGACTCGGGGTGCAGGGGAGGTTTGAGGATCAGGCCTGGGATTTGGGGTGCAGGGGGAGGTGTGGGGTGCAGACCTGGGATTTGGGGTACAGGGGTGAGGTGTGGGGTGCAGACCTCAGACTCGGGGTGTAGGGGAAGGTGTGGGGTGCAGATCTGGGTGCAGACCTGGCATTTGGGGTGCAGAGGAGGCGTGGAGTGCAGACCTGGGGGTTGGGATGCAGGGGAAGCGTGGGGTGCAGACCTGGGATTTGGGGTGCAGGGGGAGGTGTGGGGTGCAGACCTGGGATTTGGGGTGCAGGGGGGAGGTGTGGGGTGCAGACCTCAGACTCGGGGTATAGGGGGAGGTGTGGGGTGCAGACCTGGGATTTGGGGTGCAGAGGAGGCATGGAGCGCAGACCTCAGATTCGGGGTATAGGGGGAGGTGTGGGGTGCAGACTTGGGGTGCAGGGGGAGATTCAGGGTGCAGACCTGGAACTAAAGGGAGGCACGGGGTGTGGGGTGAGCCTCCATTTCCGGAGGCCGGGCGGTGCCGCGTGGCAGGGTCTGGCCCCAGCCCAGGTGCCGCCTGCGCGTGGCGAGCCTGTGGGCCACCGGCCAGTTTCATTAATTAGCAACTACAGCTGACGAGTTGCTGCTGCCCCGACCTGGCCACGTCACCGCCAAACACACCGCTTCCGCTTTCCTTTTCGCTTTTGCTGGCAGAAGCGAGTAAAAACCCCCCAAAAAATAATCCTGCTGGCCTGGTGCATGGCTGATGCTCGTGGGTGCCCATGCCAGGGTGGGGGTGAGCTCGGTGGTCCGTAGCAGGGTGCATCCTGAGGTGACCCCAGCTTAGCCCCCCCACTCCCCGCAGGGTTTTGGCCATGACAGAGGCGGCGGGGCTGGTGCCCAAACGCATCTTGGTGACGGGTGGCACCGGCTTGGTGGGGAGAGCCATCGAGAAGGTGGTGGCTGATGGAGAGGGGCGGCCGGATGAGGAGTGGATCTTCGTGTCCTCCAGAGACGCCGACTTGACGTGAGTTGACCACGTGGGTTTTCGTTTGGAAACCCCCCTGGTCTGCTGCCTCGGCACTGCTGAACCCCAAAATTTCCCATCCCAGGAATGCCGCGGAGACCAAAGCCCTATTCGAGCAGCACAAGCCCACCCATGTCATCCACCTGGCCGCCATGGTCGGGGGCCTCTTCAAAAACATCCGCTACAATCTGGATTTTTGGGTGAGCATACGGCAAACAGGCGGTATTGGAGTCCCTGAGGATGCTGCGACCCCCTGCCCTCCCCGAGCTGGGTCATGGGGACACGGAGACATGGCTTGCTCTGCTCCTGGGGCCAAACCAGAGCTCCTCTGGTTTTTGGAGTTATTAATGAGTTATTACACATAGGGTGCAGGGTTTTGGGGGTCCCCACGCCACAGATCTGACAAATCTCTCTATCCCCAGAGGAGAAACATCCATATCAATGACAATGTCCTGCACTCGGCGTACGAGATGGGGGTGCAGAAGGTGGTCTCCTGCCTCTCCACCTGCATCTTCCCAGACAAGACGACGTACCCCATCGATGAGAGCATGGTGAGCATCTCCATCCCCGTGCACAGCACAGGGGGTCCCTGCCCTGCTTAACTCTCTGCTCTCTTGTCCCCAGATTCACAACGGGCCACCTCACAGCTCCAACTTCGGCTACTCCTACGCCAAGAGGATGATCGACATCCAGAATAGGTGCGGTGGCGGGGACACAGGAGAGCCCTTGCGGGCTGCGAGCACCCTCCAGTTGTCAGGGCAAGGGGAATCCCCCAGGGCTCCCAGGAATTAAATGGAGCTGGGGACGATACCTGGGCTCAGCAGATGGAGATGCTGCTGGCTGGGGTCTTCTGGGGCCAGCTCTGTGCCGGAGCAGGGGTGACTGCGGCTGGTGGACAACCCACCTGCACCCCCCTACACTCTCACCCAGGGGCTACTTCGAGCAGCACGGCTGCCGCTTCACCGCCGTCATCCCCACCAACGTCTTTGGGCCGCACGACAACTTCAACATCGAGGATGGCCACGTCTTGCCGGGACTCATCCATAAGGTCTACCTGGCCAAACGTGAGTGCGGCAGAACTTCTTACGGCTTTCTTTGGGAGGGTTGGGTTGGGTTTTTTTCCCCTCTGCCTGTTCCATGAGCTCTGCAGGGCAGCCAGGGTCAGTGGAGGTGGCTCTAATGCTCATGGACGTGCTCTCCTTCATCCCTCAGAGACCGGCTCAGCTCTGACCGTCTGGGGCACGGGCAAGCCCAGGAGACAGTTCATCTACTCCCTGGTATGTGTGGCCTTGGGGAGCGCTTGCCTCCCACAGCTTGGGGAGGGCAGCGTAAGGGGCTGGGGGGGGGGGCGGCGCCTGGACCCCGGCAGGGTCTGAGCCTGCCTGGGTTGTCCTGGGCAGCGTTGGCCATCCTCAGGGTTGGGTCCCCGTACAATGGGAGGGCTAGGGGACAGCAGCCACCCCCCAAGAGCCATTTTCCCCTCCGCAGGACCTGGCCCGGCTCTTCCTTTGGGTTTTGCGGGAATACGATGAGGTAGAGCCCATCATTTTGTCAGGTAAGCCCTGTCTGCCCCTCTACAACAAGGGGCTCCAGCCCCTTTCCAAGAAGATGGAGGAATGGGCACAACCATGCCCTTCTCCACAGTGGGAGAAGAAGATGAAGTCTCCATCAGGGAGGCAGCAGAGGCGATCATAGAGGCCATGGACTTCAGGGGTGAGCTTGTTGTATCCTTCACTGCGGGCTGGCCCCCCTCGCTCGCAGGACTGCTGTGGCATGGGGGGCACCCCACTTCCCACCAGCAGCTGTAGGGCTCCATGGGAGATGCCATGGTCCAGAGCAGCACCCTGAGCAACTCTCCTGCCCCAGCACCTCAAGCAACCCTCCCGCTGCCCCAGCCAGGATGTGGCGGGGTTTCCCACCTTGTATTCCCCCATTTGATTTCCCTTAATCCCTCCCGCACCAGTTTGACACCACCAAAGCAGACGGGCAGTTCAAGAAGACAGCCAGCAACACCAAGCTACGGCACTACCTGCCCGGCTTCCAGTTCACACCCTTCAGGCAAGGTGAGATGAGGGCCTCCAGGAAAAAGGCGAGGGGGGCCCCCACCCACTGCAAGTAACTTGGGTGGCATCAGGGTGGTCCATCCTTTCAATACTTAAAGGGGGCTTATAAGAAAGACGAGGACAGACTTTTTAGCAGGTTCTGTAGCGACAGGACAAGGGGGAACGGTTTTCATCTAAAAGAGGGGAGACTTAGACTAGATCGAAGGAAGACATTTTTTCCAATGAGGGTCGTGAAACAGGTTGCCCAGAGAGGTGGTAGATGCCCCAACCCTGGGAACATTCAAGGTCAGGTTGGACGGGGCTCTGAGCAACCTGATCTGGTTGAAGATGTCCCTGTCCACGGCAGGGGGGTTGGACTAGATGGTCTTTAAAGGTCCCTTCCAACCCAAACTATTCTATGATTCTATGAACAAACTGCATTCTCAGTTCCCAAACACATCCCATCTTCTCCCTCCCCAGCTGTGAAGGAGACCTGCGCCTGGTTCAACGCCAACTACGCCAACGCCAGGAAGTGATGGGGGGCCAACGCAGCACCGGGACTGGCATTACCCGGCACCGGCATCATCCTTTTCATCTCAGGGTTGTCCTTTGCTGGGGCAGAGGACAGGGCTGGGGGATGACGTTTCCAAAGTAAAATCCAGTTGGCGGTGTTCCCCAGGGCTCAGTTTTGGGGCCGGTCCCGTTCAATATCTTTATCAACGATCTGGACGAGGGGATCGAGTGCTCCCTCAGTAAGTTTGCAGACGACACCAAGTTGGGCGGGAGTGTTGATCTGCTCGAGGGTAGGAAGGCTCTGCAGAGGGGTCTGGACAGGCTGCATCGATGGGCTGAGGCCAACTGTATGAGGTTCAAGAAGGCCAAGTGCCGGGTCCTGCCCTTGGGTCACAACAACCCCAGGCAACGCTGCAGGCTTGGGGCAGAGTGGCTGGAAAGCTGCCCAGAGGAAAAGGACCTGGGGGTGCTGGTCGACAGCCGGCTGAACATGAGCCGGCAGTGTGCCCAGGTGGCCAAGAAGGCCAACGGCATCCTGGCCTATATCAGAACTAGTGTGGCCAGCAGGAGCAGGGAGGTGATCGTGCCCCTGTACTCGGCACTGGTGAGGCCGCACCTCAAATCCTGTGTTCAGTTTTGGGCCCCTCACTCCAAGAAGGACATGGAGGTGCTGGAGCGTGTCCAGAGAAGGGCAACGAAGCTGGTGAAGGGCCTGGAGCACAAGTCTGATGAGGGGCGGCTGAGGGAACTGGGACTGTTTAGCCTGGAGAAGAGGAGGCTGAGGGGAGACCTCATCGCGCTCTACAACTCCCTGAAAGGAGGTTGTAGTGAGGTGGGGGTTGGTCTCTCCTCCCAAGTAACAAGCAATAGGACGAGAGGAAATGGCCTCAAGTTGCACCAGGGAAGGTTTAGACTGGACATTAGGAGAAATTTCTTCACTGAAAGAGTGGTCAGGCCTTGGAACAGGCTGCCCAGGGAAGTGGTTGAGTCCCCATCCCTGGAAGTATTGAAAAGACGTGTAGATGAGGTGCTTAGGGACATGGTGCAGTGGGCATGGTGGGGTTGGGTTGACGGTTGGACTCGATGATCTTAGAGGTCTTTTCCAACCTTAATGATTCTATGATTCTAAAAAGGGGCCAGAACCCAGTGAGCAGCCCCCATATTCCTGCCTCCTCCTGGGAGCAGCGCGGGACGCCCAGGGCAGGGTGGGGAGGAAGACTGGGGCACCCCAAAAGCACTGGGACCTCAGACAGGGTGGTAGCCACCAGCTAGAGCCACCACTGCTGCCTTGGCCATATGCATGAGGCTGGCAGCTCCTGCTGAGCTGTAATGGGCTACATGCCAATTACCTGTAATTAGGCTGTAATAAAGGGAAGGTGATCAGGGTTGTTTCTCCTGCGCAGGAATGGCAGCTCAGCATTTATTGTTGCTTTTGGCATGTGGGGATGGTCCTGAAGACCCCAGTAAAGCCACCCCTGCCCCAGCATCAGGATGGGGAGGGGACCAGAACTGGGAAGGCTCCAGCTGTAAATACGGTATTTATTAAAATATATGCAAATAGCATAAAACTGGTGGGACAAGGAGCATCTGCCCCACAGCACGGTCCCGTACCCACGTTGAATTGCACCCTTAGGGTCCTGAGCACCACCATGTGTTCTCCACCAGGATCTGGAAGAGCCAAAAAAGAGTTTAAAACCCCTCTGGGAGGGGGTAGAGGGTCAAACGTGGGGGGACGAGTCCATGGCCAAGCTGCTGCACGAGGCTCAACTGGTGGTGTGGACGTGGCAGAAGTCTTGCCCAGGGATGGCTTTCTTCCGGCACCGCTTCCTGGCTCTGGTGAGCCCCTGGCATGGGGACCGTGGGGACAGCAAGGACCTATGGAAGAGACACCCATCAGCACCAGCACCCGAAGAAGCCTCCAGAGGGGCTGTCCCCCCACTGTCAGGTCATTGGCTGCATCCTGAGGTGACACTAGCCCCTGGAGAAGGGATGTCCCCTATGGTTGACACTCACACATCGCTGGCCAGAGACTGGCTCGGGTTGTAGGGTTTGGGCTCCCAACGCTTCCCAGTGCCCAGGGCCAGCTCCGGCATCACCTGGTTGGGGAAAAGGGGGTTTAGACAGGGCATCCTCCATCTCTGGTGACCCTCTTGTCCTGCAGGAGATGTCCCTTGTCCCCTGGGGACATGTGGGTCATGCAGGATGGGTGCCTTGGCCATCCATCCTTGGAGGACACCCTCCTCCACCCAAAAGTCCTTCCTGGGCGTCATGTCCCCACAAGTGCTGCGGCACCAGCCCTGGCCCCTCTCCCAACAGGGTGTCCAGCACCCAGAGGTGCAGTCATGATGAGGGCACCTCAGGCCTAGAGGACCTGACCCTCAGAGGGACCCAGCTGGCCCCCAGGAGCAGGGTCTGGCCCAACCTGGGGACATCCCACCCAGCACCTACCCCCAGCACAGGCTTACCCCACACGAGCTCAGCTTTGTCCTCCAGCCACCAGTGATGGGTGACACCCACCCTGCCGTTGCTGGGGGCTGTTCCAGGCATGAAGGCTCTGCAAGAACATGGCATGGGTAGTGACACACTGCCAGCGCTGCTTGTCCCCACGTGTTGGATAGGGACACCCTGGGGTGGTGCACATGTCCTAGCATAGCTTGGGGACACTCTGGGGTAACACACACATGCCCCCAGTACAGGATGGGGACGTGTTGGGGCTTCAGACCCCTGTCCTACAGCAACCACATCTCCCACCTCATGGTCATCTCTCACATGTCCCCCTGCCCGGCCAGCTCTCACCTTGCAGGCAGCTTATCTCCATCCTGTCCAGCTCCTCCTGCAACAGCTCCATTTCACAGTCCCTACGTGGGAGGAAGGAAAACCAGAGCCCCATCACCTTGGTGGCTTCTGTGTCACCATCATGATGGCAGCCCCCTTTCCAGCCTCCCCATATCCTCCTCCGGGCAGAAATAGGGCAGGGAGCTGGGATGAAGTGCCCAAAAGCTGCAGGCAAGCCATCAAGATGTGTCCTACCCCCTCCCGGGGACCAGCAGCCCAACCTGGGGACCTCTGCCAGATAGCAGCAGGATGGAACATCCAGGATGGGTGCCCAGGCTGGGTCCTAGCAGCTCCCAAGGGTGCCATGCACGTCCCCCCCACAACCATCTCCTACCTGTCCGGGGTGGAGGTGAGCTGGTGACGGGGCTTCTCCCGGGGAAGCACCAGCCAGGCTCCCCCAGCACCACGGTGGGTGGCCACCACCAGCCACAGCCCTGTGGGGAAGCGAGAGGGTGGGAGAGGGCAGAGCACCCCCAGCCCACCCCCGTAGCATCCCCAGGGCGGCGTGTCCCCAAAGACGTGCCCCCACACCCGTCCCTACCTGCCACGGCAAAGGCCAGGAGAGTGGAGAGTGCCGGGATGCCGAGGAGCTCACTGAGGGTGCTGGAAGCGAGGAAGAGGAGGAGAAGGAAGATGGCACGGGGCAGCGTGGGCACCGGTAGCGCGACCAGCAGCACGAAGTAGGAGCAGTGTAGGATGCAGGTGGAGATGGCACTTGGGCTCCAACCTGCAGGACGGGGAGCAAGAATCCAGTGTTGGCACCCACCAGCACCCATCTACCCTCCAGCACCCAACCCTGGCTCACCAGCTGGATTGAGGACAGCGTGAAGCTGCTGCAGATGGTTCTCCAGCCGGCTCTGTGCACCCTCCACGGCTGCCAGCATCAGCCCCAGGCTCTGGTTGACCCGCCGCAGCTTCTCCATCACCTCCTCCATCCGGCGCTGCTGGGCCAGGAGAAGGGCCAGGTCGCTCTCTGCACGCGGAGGAGATGGATACGGCGTCAGGATGAGCCAGGGAAGCCGCACCCGGAGGTGTCTTGGTGCAAAAAGAGCTGGGAATGGGGTTTGCCGCGTCCTCACCTAGTTGGGAATAGAGGTCCTGAGCTCTTTCCTGTGGGTGGTGGAGGTTGGACAGGACAACTCGGTGCCCTTCCCGGAGCCCCGCGGCCCCACGGCTGCTCACGTTCCCTGTAGGGAGGCACAAGAGGTTGGGTGGGTCCCCAAGGTGGGACACGGGGACGTAGCAGCATCCCCGCTCTTACCCATCTGCTGGGCGATGTCCTCCATGAGCTGGGCCACCGGGTGCCGCCCGCTGGCCATGAGGGTCTCATCCAGCGCCTGCAGGCTGGACGGGGGTCTCCAGTCTCAGCCACAGCCACCCGGCCGGCTGCTCCCGCAGCTCCTCCTGGGGTGAACATCAGGTGGGTGGTGATGGAGGGGGTGGCCCCACAGCCCCCCACGGCGATGCCCACCACCACGTACCAGGTGGATGCTGCCATGGGGCACCCCCTCAGCATCCCAAAATGAGCGCCCAGTGTTTAATCTCCATCCCACGGTGCTGGGGAAAGAGATTTCGGAAAAGCCTTCGGAAGCGAGCAAGGCTGGGGGCAGGAAGGGGATCAAGAGCCGAAACCCCCATCTGCCATGGGGGAAATGGGCTAAACAGGGCTGGTTTTACCCCAAAATGAGGATGAGAGGTTGAGCAGAGGTGGCTGGGTGCAGCTCGGGCTCTGCGGCTACGAAGTTTGGGATTTTGAGGGGGGGGAATTGCATTGGATTACTATAGGATTTGGGGTGGAATTGGAGAAAATGGGATTTGGGGTGCCCTGCCCAGGCACTTTACCATGGCCGGGGTGCGGGCGTACGTTCGGCGACCCTTGGCGCTGGCCTGGCAGTTGAACAGGTCCACCCCCAGCTTGGCCACCTCTTCCTCCTCCTCCTCCTCGCTCGGGTCGGCGCCGGACGAGTGGAGCCGCACCAGGACCTGGAGGCAGCACTGGTGTCAGCAGAGCTCAGCACCCAGGGGTGTTCCCAGCACAGGGGTGGGGGGGGTACAGAGGGGTGGGTTTTGGGTGGGAAATTAAGGAGAAAGGTGTGAGCTCACCCCAGCACTTGGCCTTCAACCCCCCCCCCGCCCCAAAACCATCCTGCATGGACATGGGGCACCCCATACTGGCTGCCCAGGGTGGGGGCTCCCAGGGATCCCCATTTCCCAGCCTGGGGGGGGCGGGGCGAGCCCCACCACCACACCTGATGGTGGCAGGAGTCTGGGGGTGACAACTCCCAGCGCGTGGCTTTACCCTGGAACTGCTTGTCACCCGTCGTCATCTCAAAGGGGACATGTGGGGGGATCCCCAGCTCCGGGGGGGTCCCCAGCTCCTCCGGGGGGTGCCAAGACTCAGCCACCCAAAAAACGCAGCGACGCAGAGGAGCAGCAGAACCCAGCAGCTCTGGGGCAGCATGATGGGTGGTGAGGGGGGTCCTGCGGGGAGAAGAGGGGTGGGGAGCACCCAGAGGCCGGGAGCAGCCCCCCAAGTCCAGGGACAGGTTTGGGGGGACACTACCCCCCCCCCCATTGAGGGGACCCCCCCAATACACCCAGGGGTACCAGGCCTGCAGCCCAGCCCCGGGGCGGTGGGAAGGGCTGGGGACCCTCTCCCCCCCCCTTCCCGGGCGGAGGGGGGGGGTCCCCCACGCGTGGACCGGAGTAGCTCCACCCCCCCGCCACGTGACGCCCCCGCACCTGCGCAAATACCCGCCCCCTCCCCAGGCCCCGCCTCTTATAGCCAGGCACCGCCAATAGGCGGGGGGGGGTGGGGTGGACAGAGCGCGGCCAATGGGCGTTGGGGGGTGTGGTCTGAGGGGGGGCGTGTCCGTGCGGCGGCCGGCGCGATGGAGGCGGTGGAGCTGCGCGTGGGGTTCGTGGGCGCCGGGCGGATGGCGGGAGGCCTGGCCCGGGGGCTGCTGCGGGCAGGTACGGGCAGGGGGGGCGGCCCGGGGGGCCCTGCCCCATGGAGCGATGAGGGGACATGGGGACAGCGCTGTCCTGCCCCTCCGTGGGGTCCCTGCCCCATGGAGCGATGAGGGGACATGGGGCCAGCGCTGTCCTGCCCCTCCGTGGGGTCCCTGCCCCATAGATCAGTGTGGGGACATGGGGACAGCCCTGTCCTGCCCCTCCGTGGGGTCCCTGCCCCATAGAGCGATGAGGGGACATGGGGACAGCCCTGTCCTGCCCCTCCGTGGGATGCCTGCCCCATAGATCAGTGTGGGGACATGGGGACAGCCCTGTCCTGCCCCTCCCTGAGGTCCCTACCCCACAGAGCGGTGTGGGGACACGGGGACAGCCCTGTCCTCTCCCCCTCCCCCGGGTCCCTACCCCACAGATAGTGGGGGCACAGCCCTGTCCCTCCCACCCGGGTGTCCCTGCCCCATAACGCAGTGTGTGGACAGCCCTGCTCCTACTCAGAAGCCGGGAGATGGCCCCTGCTTTTGGGGTCACCTCCCTTGTCACTGCACCATGGCACAACTGGGTGCCCACAGCCATCCCCATGGGGTGCCCAGCTGGACTGGCAGGATCCAGCCCCGGCCCCCTTTGGTCCATGTCTCCCAGGCTGATCAGGCTGGGGTTGGAGGAGAGGAGCACATCCCGGCTGAGATCGGGGTGCCTGGGCTGTGCTGGGGTATCCCCACCACCCTGGGGCCACCCCGACCGCTCACCCCGGTCCCCATGTTCCCCAAGGGAAGGTGCCAGCCAGCAGCATCCTGGCCAGCGCTCCCTCGGACAAAAACCTGGACGCCTGGCGGGTGAGTGGGGCCATGGGGTGACAAGCCACCCCGCTTGGTGGCTATGGAGGTGGGAGGCATGTTGGGGTCCCCCTCGCCACGATTTTGGGGCACCCTTTCCCCCCGACGCAGGGCTTTGGCTCATCCTTCCCAGGTCTGGGTGAAATCCAGGCAGAGCCTCGGTGGCTTTGCGGCCAGAGCGGGTCCCCAAGCCATGTCCCTGCATGCGAACGTGCCATGCCCACGGGGGTGCCGGAGGTGGGGGGTGCCAGGCTGTGACATCTCTCCCTGCCCGCGGGCAGGAGTCGGGCTGCCGGACCACGCACTGCAACCTGGAGGTGCTGCAGGAGAGCACCCTGGTCTTCCTGGCCACCAAACCCCACGTCCTGCCGGGCGTCCTGCAGGAGATCCGTCCTGCTGTGGGACCCCATCACGTCATCGTCTCGCTGGCGGCCGGCGTCACCCTCCAGACACTGCAGAGGGTGAGCCTCCTCCTCCCTGTCTTCCTCCTCCTCTTCCTCTTCCTCCTCCTCCTCCTGTTTGCACCCAGGTCCCACAAAGAAGGACACACCACATCCCCAGGTCCTTCCCCGTGGACCACGCTTCTCCGCCAGCCCCAGTGGGTGATACCCACCGGTGGCTCAGGGCACCCTTGGGTGCTGCCCGGAGCTGGCACCTCTCTCCCATCCCCATCTCTCCCCAGCTTCTCCCTGCCGGGACCAAGGTGCTGCGGCTCATGCCCAACCTGCCGTGCGTGGTGCAGGCAGGGGCAATGGTCTTTGCCCGAGGCAGCGGTGCCGGTGATGGGGAAGCCGCCCTGCTGAAGAGCCTGCTGTCCTCCTGCGGGCTCTGCGAGGAGGTCCCCGAATCCTACATCAACATCCACACCGGCCTCAGCGGCAGTGGGGTGGCCTACGTAAGAACCCGCGCTCAGTGGGCACCGGCTCACCGGTGGGACGCGGGAGAAATCCCACCCATGTGAGGTTGGGGTTTGGGGTCCCCCCTTTTGCCACGCTCACCCCCGATGGTCTTCTCCCCCAGGTCTACCTGTTTGCCGAAGCCTTGGCCGAGGGAGCGGTGAAGATGGGTATGCCGGGTGGCTTAGCCAGCAGGATCGCGGCTCAGACGCTGTTGGTGAGTCGGTGCCGTCACTCGGGGACACCCAGCATCGCTCCTCTCCCTCCTGCGCCACAGCTCCCGCCTGGCTTGGGTGCCCTGTCACCGTCGCTGCCCAGCGGCACCCAGCAGGGTGGCACAGCGAGGGAGGAGGCGCTGGATGGCCTCTTGCCTCAGTTTCCCCTCTTGAAACCGAAGATGAGGCTACCAGGAGACAGCGAATGGCACGGCGGTGGGACAGATGCTTTGGCGTCTTGTCCCCCGCCACGGGGTGTGGGTGATGGGAGGATGCTGCCATCCAATCCCCGGGCAAGGAGAGGGGTGTTTGGGAGGTCTCTTTCTCTCTGACCCACCCTGGTCTCCCGTAGGGTGCAGCAAAGATGATGCTGGAGACGGGGGAGCACCCGGCGAAGCTGCGAGGAGATGTCTGCACTCCTGGAGGCACCACCATCCACGCGCTGCACCAGCTGGAGAAGGGTGCGCTGCGGGCCACTGTCATGAACGCCGTGGAGGCGGCCACCAACCGGGCATGCGACATGGCCAAGCACTAGCGGTCTGGCTGCGGATGAGCCCCTCCGTCCCATTCCCCGTGGGGCAGGAGGGGCGATGGGGAGCAGACCGAACGCCTTCAGGGGAACCCTGACACCCCCAGGAGACCGTGGCTAGAGGTGGGAGATGGCGAGGACCCACGTCCACGCCATGTGCTACCTCTGCAGGGCTGGGACCAAATAAACGTGGGCAGCACGATGGCAGGCTTGGCTCTTTCTGGTCCCTTCAGTCCTGGGGGGCTGCTGCACCCAGCACGGGGTCACCTCCAGGTGGAGGTGACAGCCATGAGCCCCTGGGCCAGCAAGGATGGAGCTGATGCCACGTTGGCTCTGTGGTCATCGGTGCTGTGCCAGGATGTATGGCACTGGGGACGGGGTTTTGGGGATGGGCTGATCCCAAATCAAGGCAGCTGGGGCTGGGCAGAGTGGAGGCAGGAGGCGAGGACAGTCGCAGGTGCTGTGAGGATGCCAAGGGACCTTGAGAAGTGAGGAGCTGGCAGGATGATGCTCTGGGGGTGAGCACAGAGAAAGGCTTTAATTTCCCAACTCAATGCCGAACAGGGGTGCTCGGTGCTTGGGTTACACGTGGGCACCGATGCCTGCTTCTCTGCTCGGCTCTGGAGATGCGTGCACGAACACGGAGCTGCTATCCACATCCCAGAACCACGGGCGAGAAGTCAACCAGCCAAAAAACCTCCACCTCCCACCCCAGCCAGGCACCAGCATTGCACCACTGCAGACGGGTCTTGCTCCGTAGTGGGATGGAAGCCCAGACCCGCTCTCAGCCCCAGGATGCTGCACATCAAGGGAGGAGAAACTCAAAGCTTGCCTATCTGGAGAGGATCAGAGCCTTTTGCACGCCCTAATTAAGCTTTGTTTGCCTCCTGGCACCTGCACGGATGCAATTAGTGATGATTTGCAAAGCGCTTTGAGGATGAAAGGCTTTTTCTGGGCAAAACATCACTGGTGAAACAGCTGGATGCTGAGCCTGCAGCTCCTATTGCTTTGACCCCGTCCCCAGGGATGCCGTCACCCCAGATGCCAGTGGCACCAAGCCAAGAGAGATGCCACAGCCCTACGGCGCTGCCGGGTCATGCCAAGGCATGACCTCCTTGGGCTCCTTCTTGAGGCACCTAATTAATTAGCACAGCTGCACAAAAGCCAGAGACGGAGCTTGAGCCTGCCCGTCTCTCCTGCCCGTCTCTACGCTTCACCGTGTAGCCAGGGAAGGGGCTCATGGCACCTACGTGGTGCAAGGAAGCAGTGGTCCTCAAGGTTTCCAAGCCACCTGGTACCTCCTTTGTCCTTCTTCGGCTTGCTTTTATCCCTGCCCTGTCCCCAGGTCCCCCCCAAGGCGATTCTGCCGATCTCTCCGAAATATGCAACCTTCTGATTTCATTCTTGGGCATCTCCATCTCTTCTGTGTTCTCCACACCACTCTTTAACATATCTGGCCAAACAGCCTTGGTCAAATCCAGCCCTACCACTTGTGACGCGGCTGACCCCAGCCCCTGCCCGTTCCCCATCTCCATGTGTCCTCCTAAAGGCTTTTGACCTTTGGGTTTTCAGGTTGTCTTTCAGAGAAGCGGCATGTTCAGCCCCGAAGCCAGGATCCTGATGACCTTCATTATTTTGCTAAGCCCTAGTTTTAACAAAAACGGCTTAAATTCTGTTCATTTTATTAAAAGAGCCAGCACTCACTGCAGGTAAATTATAGCTACTACCTTACTGCTAGTACTCCTGCCTTCAAGAGAGGCATCTCATCCTGCCTGGTGAGATCATGGAGCAGATCCTCCTGGCAGGCAAATCGAAACATCTGGATGGCAGGGAGGTGATTAGACGCAGCCAACATGGCTTCACCAAGGGGAAATTGTGCCTGACAAAGGTAGTGGCCTTCTATGACGGAGCGACTGCCTTGGTGGACAAGGGAAGAGCTACGGATGTCATCTACCTGGACTTCTGTAAGGCCTTTGATACAGTCCCACACAACATTCCTGCCACTAAATTGGGGAGAGACGGGTTTGACGGATGGACCGTTAGATGGATCAGGTATTGGCTGGATGGCCGTGTCCAAAGAGTTACAGTCAATGGCTCAATGTCAAAGTGGAAACCAGTAATGAATGGTGTCCCTCAAGGGTCTGTACTGGGACCAATACTATTAAATATCTTCATCAATGACGTAGACGGTGGGATTGAGTGCCCCCTCGGCAAGTTGCAGATGACACCAAGCTGAGTGGTGCAGTTGATTTCCTTGAGGGATGGGATGCCATCCAGAGGGACCGGGACAGGCTGGAAGAGTGGGCCCACATGAACCTTATGAAGTTCATCTAGGCCAAGTGCAACGTCCTGCACCTGGGTCGGGGCAACCCCCAGTCTCAATAGAGGCTGGGGCTTGAAGGGATGGGGAGCAGCCCTGCTGCTCAAGGCCTTGGGGGCACTGGTGGATGAAAAGCTGGACATGAGCCGGCACTGTGCGCTCGCAGCCCAGGAGGCCAACCGTATCCTGGGCAGCAGGTCGAGGGAGGGGATGCTCCCACGCTGGTGAGACCCCCCTGGAGCACTGTGTCCAGTTCTGGGGTCCCCAGCACCAGACAGACATGGACCTGTTGGAGTGGGTCCAGAGGAGGCCACGGAAATGATCAGGGGGCTGGAACAGCTCTGCTGTGGAGAGAGGCTGAGAGAGTTGGGGTTTTTCAGCTTGGAGAAGAGAAGGCTTCAGGGACACCTTATTCTGGCCTTTCAATATAGAAAAGGGGCTGATAAGAAGGACAGCGCAATGGTTTTAAACTGAAAGAGGGCAGATTTAGAGTGGACATAAGGAAGAAATTTTTCATGATGACTGTGGTGGGACACTGGAACAGGTGGCCTAGAGAGGTTGTAGATGTCCCATCACTGGAAGTGTTCAAGGTCAGGTTGGATGGGGCTCTGAGCAACCTGATCTAGTGAAAGATGTCCCTGCCCAAGGCAGGAGGGTTGGACTGGATGATCTTTGAAGGTTCCTTTGAACCCCAACCATTCAATGCGTCGATGTTCTCACCTCCCAAACGAGGCCAAACAGTGCCACAAGTGCACCCAGGCTGACCTACACGAGAAGTGAAGACCTCCAGCCCGGCACCTTTTGCTGAGCTTGGCAATGTTTTTGTCAAACAACCGCAGACTCCTTTAAAAACTACTGCTTGAAGTGAGCCACATCCCAAGCTCTAAAATGTTTTTGTGGTTTTTTTTTTTTTGGTGCAAAAGATTATAAAAATAAATAGAAACGTGGTTTTACATGATTACATCTCATTGGCGGATAAAAGTCTGCAATCAAGTACGGCAGCATCAAGCCCCGAACGCATACCACTAGGAAACCAAAGCTAAGGGGGAAGCATGAAATGGGTGAGACAGCTCAGTGCGTGCTGGCTGTGAACGTGGCAGAAGATGAACAGCAGAAATTGAAATTGGTTGGTTTTGCAGGGGAAAAAAAGGTGTGTTTCTCCCCTAATCCGAAGCTTTTCTTGACATTCGTTCTGCAGTGGAGTTTCATGATCTGAAAGGACAAACCTCAGCTCCAAATTTGACTTTTTGTGTGTTTTATTTCCTTGCTGCTCCCTAAATTCCCTGGCAGCCTTGTTTATTGACAAGTTATCCCTACTAATAAAGTAAAAAAAGTCAACTTGGGGAGCAGCCGCAGCAGCCCAGGCTCCTGCCTGGCCCCGCCGTGTTAAAGAGGCTGCAGAGAGGCAGGGAACACGATGGAGAAGGCCACACCAGGAGGATACAACTGCATGAAAGTCCCCCTTGTGCCATCCCCCCATCCCCCTGGGATAGCTCTACGTGACCGTTTACAGACAACAACCCCAAAGTGGGAATAAAAATCCATTTAATTTTCATAAACTCTGAAGTTATGAGACAAAGACCCGACAAGTAAAAACACCCACCCTGCCTGCTGACACGGGGCACAGCAGCACTGATGAGTTGTTTGGTTTTTTTTTTTTTTCCTTCTTTCAATAATTTGGCTAAGCAGGCTAAAATTTAATCCAAATCAGGTCAAGAGCTGCTAAATTCACATCTGATGCTTCCAGTATTTCAAGTCAGCACCGGGAGCTCTCCCCACTCCTGTCTCAAGTCGCGATGCACGTCATGCCGGCAGCCGTCTCCCCCGCACCGCGAGACATGTCCTCCAGCCCCAGCTGCCCTGCAAACCCCGGGAGGGGGCACCTCAACCCCCATCCCCAGAGCCTTCAGCTTTGTGAGGATGCTGGGATGATGGTACCTGTTGCAGCAGGTCTCCATGGTCAGGGAGTTCCTGGGCACAGGGCTGTCATGGGAATGATGGAAGTGACCCTCTCCGAGGAGCCGCAGCTTCTTGGATGCCACCCAGGTGTCCCTGTCCCAATCCAGTGCATGAAGAAAGTCATCTTAAACCAGTTCCAAACCTCCCCAGTATAACAGGACTCCGTTTTGGCAGTGGGAAGGGTATCACCAGCCTCTTCCAAGGCAGAACGTTTGCCTTACAGCACCCCAGGAGTGGTCCCTCTCCAGCTGGCTGTGCCGACCTCAGCCCCGCTCTGAGATGTGGGGAATTACTTAGTGTAACTTCCCCCATCGTCCTGGCTCCTCGCGGTGACACCGAGCAGGTCCCTCCCTCACCCCTTCTCCCCACAGGGTTGGGGGGACCGGGCAGCGTAGGGGGATTCCACCCCCTTCTAGGGGTGCCAGTGACCAGGGGGCCACCCCTGCTCAGTCTCCTGGGATCTAAAAAATAGCACCTCCTAAATATACTTAGGGTGAGGAACAACCCTCGAATACGCAACGTACGGAGGGGTTGTTGCACAAAAAAACCCCATTAGCCCTAAATTATAACCCCCCCCCTTGTAGCTGTGGTAACCCAGGGGCGTTCGGGCCTCCTGAGCCCTCAGGACCACCCGTGTCGGAGGGGTGAGGGGAGCTGGCACCTCCGCCGCCAGCCCCCTGGGACAACCGGGGTGTCCCCAGCCCCGTGTCCCTCCACCCCAAGTGGGGCGGTTGGTAGCCGAGAGGTCGCGGTTCGCCCTGCACTAGGAATGGGGGCTGCCGCCGCGGTGCAGCCGCTGGGCCATGCTGATGAGAGAGCGGAGCTGCACCAGCTTCAACGGCCCCACTTGCCGGGGGTCTTGACCCTCCAGCCAGCGCAGCGCCGTCTCCAGACCTTTGATGGCTTCCCGAGCTGTGGGCAGCAAGGCATCCCCTCCTTCCCCACCCCTTCTGCCACCCCCATCTCCAGCAGCTGCCTCCTCCTCATCCTCCTCTGCCCCACAGCCCCCGAGGCCTTCCTCCTCAGCGTCTTCTTCCCCATCGTCCTCCTCCGTACCCGGGGCCATGTCATCCAAGTGCAACCAGTCGGCCACCTCCTCGGGAGCCAAGCGCTTGTAGGCCAACGCGGCCAGGTGGGTCAGGTCACTAAAGACTTTGCTGTCCCCGCTGCCTTCCTCCCTGCGCGGGGGGTTTCCGTGCTCTTCCTCCCCGGGCTGGGGCTCGAAGGCAGCACGCAGCCCCAGCAGCCAGCACTTCTCGATGGAGCCGGGAGGGATGAGGTCCCAGGAGAGGCCGGCCAGGTACAACATGTCCTTGAGGAGGAAGGACCGCACAAAGTCCATGGGGCCACCGGAGCCGGCTGCACACGAGACAGCCAGGCGCAGCAATTCCCGCTTGTAGAGTTGCTTGAAGGCGGATACCACCCCTTGCTCCAGCGGGGCCGGGATTCGGCCTCCTCCTCCAGCCGAGCTGCTCCCGGCAGGGCCCTTGGAGAGGAAGAGGGCACGGATGGAGCCGTCGGGTGTCTGCAACGGGGGCGATTCCTCAGCACCTGTCCCAGAGGGGGGTGGCGGGGTGCTAAGCAGCAACACGGCCTTCTGCTGCAGGCAGCTCCGGCGCAGATAGCGTTTGACGCCTGGCACAAAGTCCTCAAAGAACCAAGCCCGGAGAAGGGCTGGCCCCAGCCTGGCTTCGGGGCTGTAGCGGTAGCAAGCAGGGAATTTATCCTGGTTGTGATGGCGGAGGCTGGGGGGATCACGAAGGCCCCCAACCACCAGCGGCTTGAGTTTGTGGGAGCCGGTCAAATTGGCGGCCAGCAGCACAGTGACCCGCTCACGGGGAGCCGGCCGTCGCTGTGCTGTTGCCGTCACCCCACCGGCCTGCCCCGGCAGCAGCTTCCAGTAGAGCCCGGTGACATTGGCGTTGTAGATCTGCTCGTCGCCGTAACCCCCGGCATCAGCAGCCGGCATGGGCAAGGTCTCGGGGCAGACGGCAGGAGCCCGTTCGGGCTCAGCAGGGAGGCCGCCCTCGCCGTAGATGCGCTGGCTGGAGATGCCATGACGCTTCTGCCAGCGCCAGAACCAGCCGTGGCTGGCCTTGAAGGTACACTCGGGACCGTAGATCTGCCGGGCGAAGGCCTCAGCCTGGGCCTGGATGAGGGGCCCGGAGAGGGGAACACCATGCTGGCGGAGGGCGAGAAACCAGGCGTAAACGGCGCGGTCGATCTCCTCCTCGTTGGCCAGGCGCATCTTCTTACGTTGGGTGCCCACCTCACCTCCCAGCTGCTCCAGGAACCACCGCAGCTTGGCCTCGTCCTTCAGCCAGCCCCTCAACGTACCCCCCGGCACCCCGAAGGCCCGGCACACCGACGCCTGCCGCTCGCCCTTCTTCACCCGCTCGATGGCCTGTAGCTTGTCCTTGATGGAGTAGGCCCGTCGCAGCGCCATCTTCACCGACACCCCCCCGGCTGCGCTCCTGCTGCTGCCGCCGCCGCCCCGCCGCCCTCCCGCCATACCGGCCGACCCCCCACCCGCCTCCGGCTCCCCCCCGGGCATGGAGCAGCCCCCGCAGCCATGGGCCGGCGCGGTACCGGGAGGGGGGGGGCGCGTTATAACCGGGGCGGGGCGGGGGGGTGGGACGGGGCGGGGGCGCGGTGCCTTTGTCTCCGCTCCGGCCCCGAGCCGGCCGGTAGGGCGGGGCGGCGCGCAGCGCGCATGCGCGCTCCCCCACAGTGATTAGGCTGCGCCGCTCTCCCCCCCCTTCCCCCCCGCCACTTACCCTGTTGGACTCTTCCCCGCAGCGCCGCCACCGCTTTTGGGTTGTACCACTCTGTGAGAAGGGGGGGGCGCGCCTCCCCGCTTCCCCCTCCTCGCTTCCTCCTTCCCTGTTTCCCACCGCCCTACCCGGCTGTTCCACTGCGGAAAAGGGGAGGGGTGGGGAGGGAGCCCAGGCTGGGAGTGCGGCGCGTTGTCTCCCTCCGCGCGGCTGTTCTCTCCCCCCCCCACCCCCGCCGCGCGTGGTCCGCGCCGCCCCCACAACCCCCCGCGCGACGCGCGGCGCCTCCCTTTGCCTGGTGGAGGCCGAGCGGAGCGGAGCCGCCTGCGGCCTGCCCGGGCCCAGCGCTGCCTGGTGAGTGCTACTACCGGCCTCGCCGGGCGGGCTCCCCGCTCCTTGGGGTCCTTCATCCCTCCTTCCGAGGGCCTCGGTAATGGGAGTTTCAGGGGTCTCTAGGGGGATCCCTTGTTCCTCTCACAGCCCTGGGATGGGAGGTGTGGGAGCCCCTCGTGGTCTGTGGGGTTCTTTTCTCTTCAGGGACCGGGAGAAGAGGTTGTGGGGGATTCGTGGGGTCCTTTTCTCCTCTCACAGTCCCCAGGAAGGAGGTTATGATCACTCGTCTGTCATCTGTGGGGTCCTTTCCTACTCGTAGGCCAGGGGAAGGGGGTTTTGGGGTACCTCGTTATCGGTGGGTCTCCTTCCCTCACAGAGGCGGGAAGGGGGGGAGTTGTGGGGGACCCTCATTACATGTGGGGAGTCTCTCCCCCTGTTACAGTCTCAGAGAAGGGAGGTTGGGGGGTTCCCCCATCGTCTGTGCGGTCCCTTCCTTTTCATGGCCTCGGGAATAGGGGTGTGTCCCCCCCATTATCTGTGGGGTCCCTTACCCCCCTCCCCCCTTCCCGGAGGCTTTGGGTGCCCTTGCTCTTGGGGATTACTTTTCCTCACTCTAAGTCCTAGGGAATAGTGAGGTGATACACCCCCCCATGCTCCCCACAATCTCTTAGGTCCCTTTCCTCTTAATAGGTCTGGGAAGGGGGTTGTGGGAGGCCCCCCCATTCCCTGTGGGGTTTCTTCTCCCCTCACACCCCAGGAGAGGAGGTTGTTGGTGGGGCCCCTCATTATCTGTGAGATCCCTTTTCCCCTCTCAGGCCTAGAGAAGGGGGGTTGTAGGGTTTTCCTCTCTCTGGGGTCTCTTCCCCTTCGCAGGCTCTGGGTAGATGTTTGCAAGAGCACCCTGTTACCGGTGTAAGGGCTGGGTGGGCCAATGCTGGAGGTCTCCCTAAACGTGTGTACTTTTTGGGAGGGGGGCAGGTTCCCCCTCTTCTGTGGGGATAGCCTTGCTACATGGAGCCTCACCCCTTCAAGTGTCAGGGTCAGTGTGATTCCTGCCCTGGTAGGGAGGGGAGTTTAGGGGACCCCCTGTCCCCAGCAGCTCTGAGTGCCTCAGTGCAGCTCAGAAGTCTGCTCTTTTTCCCATTCCTCATCTTGGCAAGAGATCGCCTGCCAAAAGGGAAACTCAAGCTGCTGCCCTGTCATGGCGCAGAGCAGCTGGCAGCCTTCTGTAACTGAAGCAGCGGCCTGATCCAGCCCGTGGCCCAGCACCCTTAGCTGCCTCTCCAAACTTGGTGTGGAGCTGGGAGCCCTGTAATGTCAGGCCTCCCTGTCGTCCTGCCCTTGATCTGTAGGTGTGCTTGGGTTCTGCTCATCTCACCTCTCCCTCTCTGTTCTCTACCCCTCTGTAACCTTGGCGGTTCCTCCGGCAGCCCGTCCTGCTCTTTCTGCTTTTCCTTTTTGTTTCAACAACAGCTCACTCGGGAGATATCTGTTTCAAAACTGTATTTGGGGAATGGGCAGAGCTGGGGAGGAGTGGTTGTGCAGAGACTGCTAATGTGCTCTCTGGGGGTTTGTGAAGGATTACAGCGGTAGCTAAAGTTGCTGAGGCTGCTACAGTCTGTCATTCCTCCCCTCCCGGTGTTCACCGAAATCAATATGGGTTTGTTCTTTCACCTCTAGATCGTTGATGTTTTGGAATTGATTGAAATCTGATGTTCACAGTCCTGTTGTGCTCAGTATGGAGAAGAAAATAACTTTGTTTGGCTGTATAGCAGTAATTCTTTCCTCTCCTTTTCTAGGTGTGCCCCTCTTTCTCCCTGACCTTGCAGGTATGCCTTTTTTCTCTTCACCTAAGCTGTTTGTTTTCAACTACTTTGCTTTTTCTTACGAAGGTGACTTCTTTCCTGTCTTTCCCTACTGCTGATTTCCCACGTCCTTGATTCTTTCTTCATTAGCAATCAGCAGCGTTGTTGCTTGGAGCGAAGAGTCGCATTTTTAGGTGATCAAGGTTGGGAGTCGTTGTCGTTTCCCTGGCTAAAGGTTAGTGTGGAGCTTTGTATATAGCAAAGGTGATGAAGGCCGTCCCTCTCCTGACTGTGTGTCCTGCTGCTTTGAGCCACCGTGAGTTGGGGGAAAGCCAATTTACAGAGTTAAACCAGCAGAAGAGCAATACTACACAAGAGTTAGTATTTTCTTTTGCTTTAGCTGCCTGTATTGACTCAGTGCCAGTGTTGAGGAGGGGGTGGATTCGCTCCCTTCAGCTGCAAGAGGCTGTCAGACCCTCTGGTGTGAAACCAGCCTCGGTTCTTTTAACTCTGAATCACCAAAAAGAAAAAAAGAGGAGGCGGGGCAGGGTTGATGCCTTTCCCTTGCTGTAGAGCAGGTAGGTATGAGGCAGCTGTGCCTAACTGGTGCCCAAATGCCTGGCTGAAATGGCTCTCGCTTTTGTGCAGGACTGCAGCAGCAGCAGTTTTTGGGAAGAGGAAAAGCATTTCACTAGGAAGGCGTGGGCGGTGCAGATGTCTTTGAGTGTGGCATAGCCCAAGTGCCTGTCTGAGGCTGTAGAAAGGAACAGGCTGGTGCCTGTGGACCTTCTTGTTCCTCTCTCTGCTCTTTCGCTGTCATCAAATGGGCCCTTTCTGGGTTTTCTGGCATTTATTTCTCTGGCTGCTGCTGGGCTGAGTGTTCAGGAGCTTGTGGTGAGGAGGCTGGTGTGACATGCGATAGGACAGGAGCACTAAATACATAACCATGTTGGCCTGGTCAAAATCAGCTGTGCCAGGACATGTAAGCAAATACGCAGATGGAGGATTGGGGTAGAATCTCCTCTAGTGAGAACCCATCAGTGCTGGGCTGGGGGAAGAGCCATCGGTGTTGGCTTGACTGCTGCTTGGACCTGTAGAAACCAGGACTTTCCTGCCAAACTTTTGCGTCCATGGGGTGGTTTTGGGGTCGAACCACAGCAAGCTGCCCTGTGTCTCCATCATCTTGTGTCCCCTGCTGTAACCTGATGCCCATTTTTTACGTCTTTTCCGAAGAAGGGAGTTGAACCGTGACTGTAATCTTGCCCTCTTGGCTACGGCTTGCAGAAAGCAGCTGTCACATCCCTCCAGAAATCAGTGACGGATGAGATTTGCTGCTCTTGCTCATCTAAAGATACTTTTTCCAGGCCATCGGAAATATTTTAAGCCACATCAAACTGTTAAATTATTTCTGGGAGAGCTGCTTTCAAATTGTGGCGCTGCCTGACTTGCTGTGTCTTGTTGGCAGCTGACAAGTCACCCTGGCACACAGCTGAAATTAAAATCACAGTTCAGTTCCAGTGCAAGAAATTGCGCAGGGCCTGACGGAATTTAGGTCTCTGGGAGGCTGTGACAAACTTATTTATAACCTGACTCCTCCCCAAAAACCCGCATTTATTTTATAGGCCTCTCAATTCAAGAGAAATATAACTTTCTCATGGACAGAAGAGAGAGAGTGGCTTTCATTAAACCAGTAAATGGGGTTGACTTAACTTTCCTTTTTTGGTTACAGCCTTAGGGTAATGTATTGTACGCTTTTGTTTTACTGACTTTTTAAAAAGTAGCTAGACTTAAGGGGATAATGCAGCCAAATAGCTGAAGTCCAAAGCTTATTTTGGATTTACAGAACAACAATAGAGACCTTTTCATTGCCTATTTTTAACCTTATGCATTTTCCTGCAGCGCTGGAAGTACAGCACAGATTTGTTCTGGCTTGAAATACCGAGGAAGCGGTGACAAGACAACACCAAGCCCAAAGCTCTGAAGCAGTAGCTATGATTAAAAATTCTTCTTTCAGGTTTTTTGGACCTCTTTAAAGGTCCATGAGAGGCCTAAACATTGACCAGTGACTTTTTTTTGTTGCTTGGGAGTATTTGATTATATGGCATAAAAATTAATACTAGCATTTGCCTTTCCAGTGGCTTTATGCTTTGTAAAACACCCGATACATTGTCTGCACTGTCACTGGAAAAGCAAAATTGTCCTGGATGCGCAGGAGCCAGTCTCTGGTGCATGCAGTAAGGGCCCTTCTTACATTTTTCTACTCCACTCGCAGATTTGTGTTTCTGAAACAGTTTTTATAAAGTTTGCCTGCCTCTGTCTCAAAGTATTAATTTATCTTCATGCTAAAAAAGTGCTAGTTAAATGAAAACCTGCTTCACTTCTGAAAAATGTTACTAGGCAGCGGATGAACGTGGTCTGAGGAGGTTTGAGGGAGAGACCTTCTGAGCTGCCAGCTTGGTTCTGAGTGTGTGCAGACTGATGGGTTTCTAATTCAGCTCTAGTTTCTGTGCTCTGATTTTTTGCCAGGGGAGAGTGTTCATAAAACTATAGCATGTTCTTTTAATTGTAAAACTTTCTGTTTGAGGAGGTGAAGCGAGTAGTTGAGAATACCAGGCAGAAAGCATTGAAACAACTGCACAGGCTGTGCTTTGGTGCAGTGGTAAATCTTAGCTGCGAACAGCGTGGTGTACGGTGCAGGCTCTTAAGAAGTCCAAGTCAGTTCAAATTTCTTCCAAAACCTTTGAAGAGGTGAATTTGTCCCTCCAGACTTCGTCAGATCAGGTATCCTCCCTTCGCTCTTCATATGGTGCTTTGGCAGACTTTGGCTGAAGCTGGATTGTGTCTTGTCTGGAGCAAATTTGTATGCTGGGAGAACTGGTAGTGCTCTGGTGTTAATGATCTGCAGCTCACATCTCTCATCAGCCTGTCTGCACCAGCTCAGGTGATGGTTTGTGTAACTAAAATCCTTGTATATGCTTTTTCCCATGTTCCTCTGGGAAAACTTATGAACACAGAGTAGAAATGACTTTTTTTTTTTCAATTTTTGCTTGTGTTTGTAAACTTTACTTAAAGATGAAAATCTCGTCTTTATCATAACTGAACCTAAGGTTTGGCCCCTCAGGGAAACAAATAGGTGCTGCAAGTATCTTGGACTTGTTTTCAGAAAATTGCCGCTTGGTGTGGTAAATTCCCTTTACGAAGATTTTCCCTGGTAATAATCTTTGTAAAAAAACAGCATTTGAATTCCTGTGAGCCAGATTTGATGGGGAACATTTGTGGTCACTTTGGATTGGGGGGTTGTGTTGCTTCCTTGCAGAAATACCCTTTTTTACATGTAATGTTGAATTGGTGACATGAGAAGCTGTGTCTCGTCAGGCTTCGTAAGTGTAGCCTTATAGGTATGGCTCTTAAAGTCTTAAACTCTGCTGAAGGTGTTCAAATGTTGTATTGATGCTTTTCGTGAAAAATTAGTAGGCTGAGGATTGGCGCCGGTGTTTTATTTCTGTCTCATTCATAGTATTGTATAGATCGCTAACTTCTGGTAGAAATAACTACAATCATGGGAATTCATTATTTGACATTATAATTGTTACATCTTCAGAATTCTTTGAAGTATTTGCTATTGGTGTTTAGTTACCTGAAACTGGGGGACCTGAGCTTCGCTTGTGCACCAGCTGAAGGTATTGGTATGGCAAGTAGGGAGCCTCTCTGGCTGGTTCCCTGTTGTGATGGGTAGATCCTTTTGGATATGGATATTTTTTATTGCTTGTTACTTAAAATTAAAAGCAACTGAGTGTCTGTGGTGTTGGTTGATGAAGATATGTAGTTCTGGAGAGTTAAGCAGCTGTAAGTTTAATTAAATGTATTATGTATGGGGGGAGTTAATTATTTGATAATATATTTGGCTGTTGTCATTCTGTGTCCTTGCTGACTAGCTGCTGCAGCTCTAGAACTGGAAGCTTTCTCTAACTTTATCTTTTTTCTTAATGCTGTCATAGGAGCTAAAAAAGTAAGTACTCTCTAGTTGTCATGTGGTTTTTGCACTTTCTGGAAAATCAGGGGAATATAGGCACAGATCTGATACTTCTTGCTAGACAGATTATTGCACAGTTTTCTGATTTCCACTGGAAATAAATGTACCTTTACAGGTTTATTTATTAAATTCACCTGTGTCTCACTTTGATTCAAGACAGTTCTGTGATTTGAGAGAATCTCTTGATAGCTGGAGTCCTCAGTAATGCACCTCACCTTGTGATGAGCGATGTGGGGGCTGCAGCTCCAGAGCTTGAAGCTGTTTGCTTGAGGACTTGAGCAAAATCACCTATAATTAAAAGAAAAAAAATTAAACCTGAAATTTTAATTTTGTTTTTGTCAAATGGTCATTCTCTTTCTATATGAAATGTTAATAGCTGTAATGCAAATTAAGTATTTAAAGGTGTGACAGTTTGAGCTGGATTGAGTCATGCCCGGCTTTCTTCTTACACCCACTAGAGATTCTTCCTGAAATAGTTTGTCATAACCTCAGAACATGATAACACTTGCATTGGATTAATGAAGTATTCTCAGTAAAGGATCTCCTTGAAGGCTTTATTTACTTACAGACTATGCTTTTTCCTTGGGATAACTCAAATGAATGTGATTGTAGAGCCAAACAGAGCATGTCAGGCAAATGCAGAAATCTGATGATCTGTTTAGCAGTCTTTATCGACCTAAGTAACATAAAAATTCAAATGTGTTGCCTTCACCCTTTTGCATGTCCTACCTGTGTGTTTTCAGTTGTGCACTTTGCTTTGCCTGTGGATTTTGTGCTGGCAGGTTACTGCACTAGATCCGGATGGCCGTTACTGTAGAACGTGTGCGCTGCAAAGCAGTGCCTTTGTTCACAACGCTTTTAATTTGCATCATTTAATCCTTTTCCAGTCTGCCAAATGACTGAAATGCAGGTATTGCTCTAGCAGATGTTGCCTTGTCTTTGATGTTACCCTCCAAGAATCCCATTTAAATTGGCATCTCCTGTAAAGATTATTTTTTTAAGGGGGATGCTGTTTGCCATGTAAGAATATAAAAATATCTTAAATTATTTGTCCAGCAGCTGAGACAATCATGAGTATGAGACTGCCTCAATGGCTTACAGCAGGAACATATCCTTGTACCTCAAAATAACTTGTGCAGGCTCTTTAGCGGCACTGGCATGTCTTCGGTCCGCATGACACATATGATGTCATTTTTCACTGCTTGATGATAATGCCGTGGAAGGTGTAGTAAAAGAGCTTATCCTGAGGAGTAAACCCAAGTTACTGCTTGCTCGTAGTGTTGCTCCTACCTTGCAATGTGTGTGCTTCCAGCTGGGGTGTTTTTGATGTTGATGGTAACAAGCAGATTAATGTTTATTGAAAGCACTGGTTTGTTTCTAGTGGTCTCTAGTAAGAAGTGTTTTACTGCTCCATAACTGGTGTAAAATGTGAGACGAGTGTAAAGTAAAACAAAGACTTCAAAATAAGTTTCAATTTAGATATTTTTAAATGTTTTTAGCTGTATCACAGTGTTTTCAGCAGCTGGTGGAGGAGCAGTTTCACAACTCTAGTAAGAAGATCTACTTTTGCTTTTCCTGGTAATTTTTGTAATTGAAATGGACTATTACATTGCTTTAATATTTTAAACTATATGAATTTAAATTGAAAGCTTAAAAAGGCAAAAGTGCTTACTCGTAATAATAGTTTATTGTTTTTACTGGTTTGTCAAGCCCCATACTTGAGGTTTGTAAAATCCTCTAGGAACAGTTGGAAGTGTAAGCTATCGACTGAAGTCTGGAGGATATTTCAGCTGTATGTGAATTTTATTTGGCAACCTGTGACAGATAAATTTGTAGCTATAAAACTTGCAGCTGTCGGTAGCTAAAGAGAGAGCTGGCTTACAGATACTTCATTTCAGACCTTTTTTTTTTAACTCCAGGGATCTGACCATGTGGTGTTTGGCAGAGAGGTAGCTACCTACTCATTAGATATTTGAACGGTACAGTAAATGCTGTACTTGGAAAGGTATTTCCTATACCATTTCCAATAATCTACACGTAGCGGTAGGAGCTGCTTGGTTTTTTTCCTGTAGTGAAGTATGACTAGGGCAGGAAAACACAAAGCAGATGCAATATTTTTCATTACAAGATCTTTTCGGTAAGCTAAATTAATCATGAGATTTCCAGCTCTTGGTCAATTTTAATTTGCCAGTAACTGGGGTTTTAAACCAAAACTGAGTCATAGTTTTTCAGTCAGCTCCCTCTGCTGGCTTTCTAGTAGCAAAACACAAATAGGTGCAAGCGATGACCTCTAAAGACACTCAAGAATTGGGGCATCTTTCTTTATCCTGTCTTCCCAAAACAGTGCCTAGTTGAGAATACCTAACAAGTAATTAAGGACTAATGTACTAACTTGGAAGAATATCTTATACGTTACCAGGGATTTGAACAAAAACCTTGTTGTTTTTTTCCTGCCAGTTGTCTTCAAAAGTGAAATTTGAAGTGCCTTCAGCCAGTGCCTTTATTTTTAAATAGTAATGTGCAGAATGCTTGTCAGAACAGCAGAAGTATTTTAGGAGGAAGCTTATTTTGACTTTGGAAACTGGACGTGTTTAGGCAGTTTAATTTCTTTGAATTAAAATTTATAACAAAGGAAGAATCGAACTAAATGCTTAGGCTCTTTACCGTGAATAATAATGGCGTGATAGCTTTTGACACTCTTGTATTACTTAAGAAATTACTAAAGTCTGATGCATGCCCTTGCTTTATTTAGTTTTGCTGCAACTACATTGTTGTGCTTATCTTTTAATGCTGCCATTCTTTGGAAGATGAGGACAAGGAAGCCTCCCTGCCCAGTAGAAAAAGTGTGGGTAGACAAGCACAAATATGATGAAGCAGAGAGACTGCATTACGAAAGAGAAGCGATGCTAGCTGCTGCGGCCCCTGAGGAGTGCCAGGAGGTAGAGGCTGTAAACGGAGTCTGCAATGACGACTCTGTTGAAAGTGAATTCAAGGGAGACCTGAAGAGAGCAAGGAATGGAAAGAAACAAAGGAAACGGAAGCGTTCTCCAAAACCCAAAAACGTGGCCTCCAAGTTAGACTCTATTCTGACTGGTTTGTTAGCTGACCATGTGTGGTTTGACAAGCCTTTCTATGATCACGCTGAGAACGTGTACAGGAAAAAAATAGTGGATTGTCAGAACGAGGAGGCTCCTGAGACCGCACTAACTGCTGAGCAGTCTCCTTTAGTGGCCAGGTCAAAAGCTGTCCAAGATGTTCCTAAGCCAAGGATGCTTTCAGCAGCCCTGCCCTGCTCCCATGGTAGTCTGTCTGCGTGTCACCATGTTGTTCAGGATGTTTGGGTCAATAAGTTTGACTTTGATAAGGCCGAGGAGGTGTTTATTGAAAAATCTCAGTTCTTTATTCCTCCAAATGTCCTAACCATCCCGTCTGTATGGCCAAACGCTGGCAACGTTGGGCTGAGAACGCCGGATGAAGGCTATGTTACAGCCCTGCCTACTCCTGCTACGCCAAGCTTAGCTCCAGACGTCATTGCTGATTCTGCTGCTTCCTTCGTTAGCAGTTTGCCCGGCTCCGTACACCAGACGGTAAACGGTAAGCCGCAGATTTCAAGCTTGCAGGCTCTCATGTCAGAGGTGTGGTTAGAGAAACCTCTCTATGATGATGCTGAGAAGAGCTTCTACGAGAACATGTTTGATGGTCATCCGTCGGGCAAAGTCAGACAGCAGCAACGCGGCTGCCCCGAAGCATTGAAGAACCATCACGAGGACAGGAAGAACCAGAGCGTTGGAAAGCAAGCGGGCATCGAACACGTGGAGATTGCCACCAACTCTCTGCTTCCCAGTGATGCTGAGCAACCTCCGCCTACCTGCTTTTTTCTGCATGAGGACAGCGAAACTGTGTGGCTTAATAAGCCGACATATGACAGTGCCGAGTCACGATACTATGCAGCCGAAGCTCTGAAAATGTCAAGAGCGGGAGAGAATACGGGGATGCAGGAATCCGCAATAGTAAAACCCTCCCAACCAGCTGCTTATGCTTCAAGCGTACCTGCGCCAGAAATGAAGTAGGAGAAGTTTATTCTGGGGTAACACTCACACATGCAAAACCGCCGGGTCAGGATTGAGCTGAAAGAATTTGCATGTGTAGAAGACGGGCGTCCTTTGTGTCTGCAGGACCGAGCGTGCATGCAGCTGTAGGGAGATGCTGCTTCTGAGCCAGGGAGCCTGTTCGTGGGCAGGGTAACTGGGGGAAACTCCTTCAAGGAACCCCCTTTTCCTGACGAATCCTGGTGGTTAAAAGTAGTAGTTTTGTGGTGCCAGAGGTTAAGCATTTAAAGTCAGGGCTGGTAAGTAAGCTAAGGTTTGATCCCCTCTTTACATGGGGAAAGCCTGGGGCCATGCCCCTTTCTGTATTCCTATTACATACAAAAAGCCGTAAAAGTGAAAAGTTGGAGGGAATAATCACGTGTTTTAAACAGGTCTGCTGAGACAGCGGAGGATGCAGTGTTTCGTCTTTGAATTTGAGAAATTAGCGGTGGTTGTTTGCTATGTATTTCTGTTAAAATACCACAAGGTCCTTCAGAGAAGCGATTATCTCCGGTTCTCCTGCAGAGCGCATAGGCTGGTCGTTGAGCCCTGTGCAAGACATGACTACATTTGGGCATCACTACCAGCATCCCGCTTGAAGAAGGCTCGGGGATGACAGTGAAATACAATTTAGGGCATCAGTCTGGCGTGAGCATGTGCTGTATTTGCTTCATTGCGGGAGAAGGTTGCCTTTCTAATTTGTTAGACCATTTGGTCTGGAAGCTGCTGTTAATTTTGGGACAGGGCTAGCTGGATTACAGCTTGTTTGATGTGCGTGTATGTAGCTGGGCAGGAACAGTGCATTCTCAAATTGTAGATGACCTTCATAGTTGTAACTTGCAGTTATAAATTTACAGACGAACGTTTAAAGGCTTCTTTTTAAGTCCTGGATGAGGTGCAGGATGATACCGTGCTTTCTGTGTTAAAAATGTGCTTTTATATATGACTGGCTGAACCCTGAAGTCTGCTGCACGGGGGGGTGTGACGCCCTGGGAGCCCGTCCGAAGGCCAGTGCTGAGATGTTATTTTGCAGTGCTAAGGTAGAGACTGATGGTTTTGGAAAAAAGGCTCTTGGAGCATCAGTCCTTATTTCTGCCACTTCTGATCCTTGAGTTTGTTAGGATTTGTTTTAAGATCTTTACATCAAGTGATATAGGGGGTTACAGACAGGCTTTAGAGCACACATGCCTTTCACCCTTGTCCTATTTGGGATAGTTTTCTCTTTAGTTGGACAGAACTAGATATTTGGTCATGCCTTTCACCCTTCCCCAGGAAAGTCCATGTGTCATTGTAAAATATGTGGCATGAGTTTGTCTGTAACTGGGATTCTCTATTAATAATACTGGTTGACAGCTCAAGCAGAGTCTTGGAGGGTTGAGTGCTGGGAATGGCTTCACTGTAGAGGACCTATATGGTATGGTGGCCTCTGGTCTCTTCTGAAAGGGTAGATAAGGGTGCTTTTTTTACAAAAGACTCATCTGTTGCCTTCCATCGAAATGTTTTACTGGAGAGCTGTGGGGTTTTGAGCTGATAAGGAAAGGGTTTGCGGATTACTATTAGTTGCTCTCTCCGCGTTTTGTGGTGGAACCTGGTAATGGTGTGGTTTCGTTGTGATGCTCTATCCCTGCTCTCACCACCTCAAACTGATGTTGGCTCTGTAGCTGCTCCCTTTCTTGAAATAAGGGCACATCCTTTTCTCTTATTGTTGCAAGGGCTCCATCATTTGCCTTCAAGTTAAAAAATTAAGCAACCTTTGGAAGCTGCTGCACTGAAGAACAACAACACCGTTTTACAGCAGCGTTAGGATGTTTTATGCTGTTCCTCCCTGTAGTGACAGGTGTCTGTCCTTTGCAAGTGTTGCATTGCTGATCATTTTAATTTCTAAACAGTTGCAGCAGCTTCCAAAAGGGCGCGTGTGCAGTTACCTGTGGTGCTGTTGGAAATTGTGTGTGTATCTGGATTCCTGGAGGCTGGTCGGTGTCAGGCGGTCTGCTGTGCCGGGCTGTTCCTTACAGGAGGGTTCGGTGGTGCACCTGGTGAAGCATGGCATGACCAGGTAGAGACATGTACTAGCCTAAGACAACCAACAGTTGCTGTCAATGCAGTTGAGTTGTATTCAAGGAAGACTGAAATGTGTTTAAATTTGTGAGCTTGTAGTGTCAGGAGTTGCCTGTCACATACAGAGCGCTCCCTCGTAGGCACGCGGTAGCGTGGCATGTGCTGCTTGGAGCTGCGTGTTCTTCAGTCTTTGGTTTCACCGTGGCCAGGCGTCTTAAGAATTAAAAGCATTATTCCCTTTTTGATTCTCATGCACAAGACATCTTTCTTAGTAGCAGATTCCCGTGTGTCTAGCATGATCTAGAAAATCCTGCTCCGAAAGCTTGTTTTGTGGAAGAAGGTACAGATCAGCTGATTTATTCTGTCCCCGCTTGGTGTCCTGTCACTAAATACAGGTCAGGCCGGGCAGATGGGTGGGTGATTAGACTGCCCTGCTTTCTTAATAGGATCCTGTTTACTTAAAGCTTTCCACCAGAGAGGAAACTGCTGCAGGCACAGCTCTATGGGGGAAGAAAACGCTTTTCTGACAAGCTCATTGCAAGCTGCTAACCTTAAGTACTTCTAGGAACTCACTTTGGAGTTTTTTTTCCTTTCTGCAGAAAAATGGCAGTCGACTACTTTTTGCATGAGAAGATCTGGTTTGAGAAATACAAGTACGATGATGCTGAGAGAAGATTCTATGAGCAGATGAACGGGCCAGTTAGCAGCTCTTCACACCAGCAGGTAATTTTTATTCTCAAACGGGGTTTAGCAGAGCGCTGGAGCTTTAAGAGCTAGTACAGAGCGTGTGAGAGGACACGCACCTGGATGTGCGCTTCTGTATTATTTCCACTCTGGGTGCTGCTTTTTGGAAGTGTGAGAGTCTTCTCTGGAGCTCCTTAAGCCTACCCCCAGTTATGACCCCTTTTGCCTTTTGGAAGACCATCTTCTGTGGACTCTGAAGGATTTCTCCAGTACCACCAGTGTACTGGAAGATCAGATGCCCTTGTAACAACGGGCGAACCAGTTACAGGTTGCAGCGTTTGCTCCTAAGCTTTTCAAGCTGCTCTAACAGAGCACGGATGCTATCTGTGATCTAATGGGGGCACAGTTTGAGCTGTAAGCCCGGAGAGCTGCGGTTCTGTTGACTGGGCTGGGCAATACGCTGGGTGAAGAATTGATCTGTCCCCTTTCAGCCAGGGAAGATGCTGTTTTGCTGCAGTTTTGGAGCAGCTAAGCTTTCCTTGGCAAGGGATATACTGGGTATATATGACATGATGTATGAAAAGAGGCACCATGGCTCCAAAGAGACCGGGAATTATGTTACTCTCTTTGTACCCCCTACAATATTCAGCGTGCTCCTGCAGAAGACTGCATCGCAGTACTGGTGAGTTGGGGGGAGCAGGTGGAGGGGAAGCATGGTGCTGCTGCAGCACACCTGAGCTGAAGTAGTTCAAGCTTAAACATTAGCCTGGAATTATTACTATTTAAAGGTACAGAGCTATTGTAACCTTTTCCTGCCGTGTAAAGAGCTGTTAATTGCTTATGCATTTGGTTGGCTATGTAGAAAGCTGCTTAGAGTTTTAAATGGCTGTCTCGCAAGTGTTTAAGGGGAAGCTTTTTGCTTCAGTGATAGCTTCTAGGCACACTCTGTCTATTCCTGCTGCCCGTGCTAGTATAGTTGTGGCAGAGCACCTCGGACATGTGCATAAAAATTAGAAGCTATAGATAAGCGCTTGAAGTGGATGTTAAAGTGCAAACCTCTGCAGTGCTCTTAGAAAGAACAGTTAGACTATTTCATGCCACGTAAGGAGCTTCCAGAAGAAGTTCTGCCTTTGAGAGGGGTGGTGTGAAAGCTCTGGGGGAGATTCTGGAGCAGTTTATCAGCCCCTTCTCTGCTAAGGAAAAAGATCCATGCTCCTTAAAACCTTCCTGCAACCTGGAAGTGGTGTCCACCTGAATGTGTCCAGGCTGTTGTTCTTTGATCTATTTGACATGGGGTTTTGGGCTTGTAGGCATTTTCATGTCTCTGATCTTGCTTATGGGGTTGCAGTCTGGGAGAGGCAAGGAATGAATGGACCATGGAAACTGAATTTGTGCCCTAGGAAGGGAATCTTCAAATCCAGGCTAAGGCATGGCAGCAGGAGGATGGGGGGAAAAAAACTTGTGCTGCCGTTCTCTGGGTCATACCTCTCTGGATTGAAGACTTCAGTTAGGGCTGTCACTTCTTGCCTGCATACAATGACAGGTAATATTACGAAAAAGAGCTGCCTAACGATAGATCTCTGAGGAGTACTGAAGAGACTCCAACCCTCTGCCTGGCTGGCAGCTGTCCAAACAGTTCAGGGTAATAATAGAGAATTTGAAAACCTCTTGACTGGATGATCTTCTGGACACGTGGCCTGATGTGACCAGGGATTGCAGTTGGTGCTGCTTGATTTAGATCCAATCCTTGCAGCTAATTTTGCAATACTTGCTGAATCATTGGAAGGAACCCTCCCCCACTCTTATTCCCCCCTCCCTTTTTTTTTTTAACTTCCCTTACCAGTTTCCCATGTTTCATATTTTTTAAAAAAAATCTTGGTTCTTTCTGCACTGTTTGCAGGAGAACGGAGCCAGCACGATCCTACGCGACATTGCCAGAGCCAGGGAGAATATCCAGAAATCGCTGGCCGGAGTGAGTACCCAAGCTCTCTCACCAGCTGGCTACCCGCAACCATTTTTAGCTGTGGTGCATCTCACAGAACTCTGCTGTGACCACTTCATAGATTGTGTGGCTTCTTATTTTTAAGTTAGAGAAGACTAAGGTGTGCAGCGCTGTGTACCACCAGCATAGCTCCATCTTATCAAGAGCACCGTTACTTCTAGAGTGCATGCTGCTTACCTGCTTGCTAGCCTGCAGTGCTTTTTAAAACTAACTGGATTTGGGTTAAAATTCTTCAGCTGTGCATTTCTTTACTTTTTCTCCTGGTGGAATGTTCCCACAAGTCTTACCTAACAAGTTACGAGTCACTGTTAAAATAACCTTGCTGGGTAGCAAAGCACTGAGCTACCAGCAGGAGTAGGTATGTCTCTCTTGGGGTACACTGAGCTGCCACCTTCTCTTTCCTGTTTTGCTTTCAGTTAGGGTATGTGCAAAAAAATGGTATCTTCCATCTACTGCATCTAGGGAATTCAGCTTGGCTACTAGCTCTAAGTCCAAACCATCCTGTAGAAGTTTAGTCACATCCTTTCTGGAGGTGTTTTTGTGCTGGTATGTGCAGACAGCACTGTTAAAACTCTTACTTTTTCAATAGGAAGCTGAGTTCTTAAACCAGTGGACTGGTTTCATGAGTGAAGAACATGTGCAGAAGACAGCCCATGTGTCTTGATTTCTTACCTCTGCAGTGGGACTACTACATACCTGCACATACCTTCCATCTGAGGGTATCCATCCTTTATCTATATTGATTTGGCCTCGTAACTCCCTCTTGGTGTATTTAACACCCTCAGTTTCTGTCTAGATCAGTACAATAACAGGGAATTGAGCCTTTCTCAAGGGGAATATTTCATATTCCTCCTTAACACAAGCAGAAAGGAGCCATACATTTGGGGTGAATGCGAAGGAGTTAGGCTAATCGCTTTCCCCATGGTGGTCTCACTGTGCCTGTTGAACTCGACACTACTAAAGTAACTTCTGCAACCGCTCCTGTGAGTGATCCAAGATACTCAGTACTGCACTGGAAACTTGGAAGTGGATGCAGGAAGAGCAGGGCACATTTGATGAAAGGAAGGTGGGAAGGGATTAAATGTGGTTAGATTGTCCCGAATACAGCATGGGAATCAATGGAAAGTTGGGACATCTTAGTAATATTAAAAACAAACCAAAACATGTTGAGGAGGAAAATACTTGGAAGTTTTCTAATGCTAGTTTCTTACTTCAGCATCAGTATTTCAGCCAACAGCTTAGGGAACTTTTCCTGAACTGGCTCATTTAAGTTCAGATCTGAAATAACACGTTTGGGCTTTCAGTAGAGACTATCAGCCCCTGTCGAAGACTTTTAGTTTGGACTTCAGTAAGGCAAATATGTGGGGAAACAAGCCCCCATCCCAGGTAGGGTTGGAGAACTTTTTGCACAGTGTTAAATGACTTTGGAAAGACCTTTTCAAACTGGGCAAGGTTTAGCATTAGCTGCTTCCTCCCAGACCTGCTTCTTTCAGGAGCAGAGGCTGGATGTGGTGAGTAGGGACAGGAGACCTAAATACAGATCACCTGGCAGTGCTGCTGGCTTACCCTGAAGGCATATTCTCATCTTGCAGAATGGTGTGTGGTTTGCCAAAGATGAGGAGTTTCTTGCCCTGGCCTGTGACTCGTGTTAGAAAGCTGCTTTATGTGACAAGCATGTAAGGTCCTGTCATGGGGAAGACTGGGAGAACTGGGAAAACACCACACCAAAGCTAGAACAGAAATTTGAGAATATAAAGTCCTTTGCACCCCTGTGGCACTTGTTGGGGTTAGTGCTGAATATAAAAAATTCATTTGCTGGATTTTTTTTTTGTTCCTGTGAAGAAAGCTTGGCGGGCTTGAGGATTTAAGGTCAGGACTGAGCCATAGGGCCTTAAAACTGGAATCTTGGCGTGTTGCAAAAAGTGGACTGAGATTCTCCAGTGAAGGCTTGAAGGAAAAGCATTGTGTTACTGCATGACTATTAGGGAAAGCATTGTGTACCCTAATCTGCATTGCTGCCGGGGGTATGCAGTTGTAATTTAACCTATAGCTGCCATTCTGCTCTCAAAGTATGCAGTTGCTTGGATAAGCAGAGCACATGGCAACAGTGACTTCCTTACTGTTTTGTAATCCCATTTTCGTGCCTTACCCCGGCTTATACGATACCCCGGAGACCTCACCTTTTTAGTTTTTCTACACATTGCCATATCTCTGCCCTGGAACCTGAAGCGGTAAACCTCGGTCGGATCTTCTGCGTTAACGTGTGAGTTAGAAAGACTGAGCTGTTGAGAAACTGAAGTCTGAAAACATCAGCTTTTGTAGCTTGCATTTCTGAAGGATCGTCATTAATCTTGGACAGCTGTGGCATAAAGCAGGCTTGGCTTTAGAACATACTTAGACTTGGTTTTTATGTTTCAGAAAGCCAAATTTATACTACCTGATCTACAGAACAATAGCGAAGCATGTTTTTGTAGTCAGGATTTAGTCTTTCCTCCCACCTGAACATGCAGAGTTATTGTCAGGAGTCTGAAGATGTAGCAAGTGAAGAGTTGGTTCTTACAAGATGTGAAGATGGAAGGCTAGTGCCTTTCTTTCGCTGTGAAATTCAGCCAGGGCCGGTTTCGGATCTGCTTCAGCTGGATAGTGGTCTTCTGAAATGTGTGAATGAGCGTTAGAGGGGTTGAGGCAGTGGTTTGTGCCTCCCGAAGGAGGGTACAAAGCTCTGATGCTGGAAACATTTGTTTGCACATACCTTTCATCCTGCTTTGCATGGTCATCTCTGCTTTAAACAATCTCTCCAGTTGACATCTGCTCGATCACTAATGCTTTCCTAGATATAAAGTTGTTAATACGTGCAGTGCTGCAGCCTGGTGGCATTGAGACCGCAGGTGGTGAGAAATCTTACAGCTGGGGACCTGAGGCGCGGAAAGGATCGGCTTGCCTGAGATCATAAGCAAATCCAACAGAGCGGGTGACTGAACTCTCACTTCCTACACCCTCCCCAGGGGTGTAATGAAAGGGATGTCACTGGGTAGGCGGCTGGTGTGGGAGTCTGAAGCTCTATTATTCCCCTCTCTGCACGACCTCCCTCTGTATTTGTGCGTTTCCTGCATGTGGGTTTCAAACAAGAAAAGCTCCCGGAAAACCTCTGATCTTACTAAAGTGTTTTGGAGACCACAATCAGAAACGCATCTGTGTGCAGGGAATGGTCATACCTTCGGTAGGAAACCAGCCAGGATCCATCCTGCTGGTCTTAGGTGGGGGAAAGCCTCTTTTAGTTCTTCAACATCATTTCCCACAGTTCAGTTTTGTGTATCTGACCATGGCTAAACTTTCCATGTTTCCAGAGCTCAGGTAGACCGACCAGAGGGGAAGGGTGTTGTATCTCTGCATGCACAAAATAGGTTTATTTTTTGGATGAAGCTATGAGTGCTGTGTGAGCTCTGGACTGAAAAACCTACACATCACATCTGTAACTGTGCTTGTAAAATCTGCATGCTGTTCTTTGTAACTGGTTAACTCAAATTAAGGGAGAAGGGTTGATACCTCCAGATACTTCTTGTAGTGAGGGAAGTGCCAGCTTTCCAGCCGTGTCCGTTGGTTGGGCCTGACGTACCAAGGGAAGAGATTTTACCTGTAGTTGTCCAGACAGATTTCTTTCAGCTGATATGGAGAAGTGTAACCTTTGCCAATTTTTTCTTCTTCATTAGTCAGTGATCTTATCTCTGGTTTTTAAAGTATATTTTAGTCAAACTTTAGAGAGGGCAGATATTGAAAGCCCTGTGAGGCTGAGGCTAGATTCTATTTTCTACTCTTCATAAGCAAGAAGTCCCAGGGTTTTAATTTGCTTGGGTGATTAAATTTATATGCAGCTTGGTGTGGTTCTGGGCTTGCTGAGTGCTTCTGCTATGCAAAATATTTTGAATAGGTTGCAGCACTGGTCAGTGTATCACTAATGTGGGTTCAGCACAAAAGAAATGGCTTAAGCTTAGAAAAAACAAAGGTTTTAAGAGCTCAGTCAATGAGACAATGCGCAGGAAGTGACTGAAGTGATGCTCTAGAACTCCCCACCTTTCAGATTTTGAATTACTGTCCTTGATAAAATTCACAAACACTTGTGTCGAGCTTCCTTTTGGCACAGTTGAGTCAGAAAAGGAAATAGTGCTTGGCTGTGCAGAGGAAAAAACAGACTGTAGGTAGTGTGCGGCTTAGGCTGGTGACCGCATCTCTAAAAGCTTGAAACATCCTCATCTCAGGGAAAGCCCACAGTCTCATAAAGGCAACTTTTCCACAATTTCTGAAAGTGTGGCTTGACCACCTCCCGGAATTGGGAACTTGGTTCAGCATTATGTCCCTTATACTGTGCTTTACACAGGTTACAAGTTCTCAAAGGGCAGCTGGCCTGGTTTATGAAGACCTTTAATCTCTTGTTTGCTTGAGCTTGCGGCAGGCAACCCTCTCTCTTCTTGCCAGCAAAAAACGGCTTGTTCAGGCTCACCCTGCCCTGGGGTTGCCCAGGACTAACAAATGTCTGAATTCCACAGGGTGTTGATTTAAATGCTGTGCCATGTCTGTGAGCACTGTGAGCCCCCTTCGTGTTGTAAACCTTCCCTTTAAACAGGCGTGAAAATTACAGCACGGAGGAGCAAGTGAATCCTGGTTTAGGATTAGCTTATCATATGTAATATGCTGAATCCGTTCGTCCAGGTGCACAACACTGAAGTAGTCACGTGAATTTTGTGGGTGTTTAACCTGAAGGTGCATCTAGGTTGTTAATCAGTCTTGCTGTTTCTGCAGAGACCTCAGTAGCAACTTGCAGCTGAGAAATCCCAGAGGTGAGACGACTCCCCACGCAGCCACCCAGATATCTGTGCTGCAGCTCCTCCGGCGCCTGTGCTGCCTCTATTACCGCATACTGATGGCAGGCGCATACTTAAATGCCCCACTGAGAATGCTGACTCCCCTCTGGGCTTCGTTATCTCTATTTGCAACCTTAATGTTGTCTCACCTGCAGGCTCAATGTACGCTGGCAAAGGAAGGGTGGAAAGGGAAGGAATTTGTGCATTGTAGAGCTCTGCTTTGTGCAATTCCCTGGGTGCTACACAAAGCTTTACAAAAAGCACCTGACAGCAATATACAGCTAGGTTTGTATCCTAGTACATTATACTGCTCGAAGGTCTGTTCAAATAACAAAATGTCATTTTTCCATGCTCTTCCTTGTTGAGAACAGCTTCATGCGGAGCAGAGTGTTTCAAAGTCCTCTCATCTTGCTCTTACAAGCCATAGCTACAGCATTTTTGGGGAAAATGGCCGTGATTTTTCTCAAATGACACAACCACACGAGGCTGGCAGGTCTGTCTTGAGCTGGAGGCCTCCTGCCAAGCTGTAGATATTTTTCCTGTGGGACTACAGGGAGGAGCAGTGCTGACCTATTCCATGTGAGACTCCAGGATGGCAGATGACAAGTGTCAAGGTAGATGGTGTGCCTCGATATAGATTTCTCATCTTTGAAGGGTTATTACTAACAGGGAAGAGAAATGTGGAGGCACAGCTGGCTTCTGTGGAAAATGCTTCCATTAAACCTGAGAGCCAAAATTTAAAAGCAAGCTGTTCTGCAGCACCGAATAGGTGTAGCCATCTTGCAGCGTCTTGAACATCCGCGGTCGTGCGCAGAATAGCCAGTCTCCAGGGCAAACGCCAGTCTCCAGGGCAAAAGTCTGCTGAAGTGCTTCAGCGTTCGGCTTGAAAATGTGACTAGGGCTTCAAACTGCCAAATATCTGTGGTGCTTGCTGCTTAGCTGGATGAGCAGGCTGCTTTTGGAAAAAAAACCCAGCTGTGTATCTCTTGGCAGGTGACACAGCTCCTGTGTTTGATCATGAGTCAGAACAAGAAGTGTTTTTTCAAGGGGACGGGGATGGATGTGACTATTGCCAGAATTCACTTTTCACTGCATTAACTTAGACCTTGGCCCTGATGGTGTAACTAGAACAGGAAGAGGTCAGGCAACGAGTTCACCTGAGGTTTAATTTTTGTCCTTGGTGTGTAAGGCTAGGGCTAGCCTGGTGTGATGAGCCCACCGTGGCCAGCAGCCTCTGTTCTGGTGGTGCATGTGAGGATGGAAGCCCATGCAGGGGTCTCATCAAGTTGTTAGCGCAGACTGGTGTTGTGTTGCTTTACTCCTCCCTAGGAGAGATGCATTAGTGGTAACTGGGGACTTGTTAAGAGTCTTGGTAACTTTGCATGTGTTTCTGCATCTGTCAGGTATTAGATTTTTATCTAATGACAGGAGAGCTGGCGGAGACCGCGGTGCGTGCCGCAGTGATGCATGCATCTGCTTCACCTCTGATTTTACAGATGGGGAGATGATTGAGACCATGCTCTAGACACCTCAATCTAGTTCTGCCACCCAGCTGCGTGACCTTTCTGCAGGCACTGAGATGTTTTAACAAGAAGATGGCAGAGTTCATGGATAAATGTTGCTGTGCAGGCTTTGTTCGGTGTGTAGTTGGTGTGAGGCTGTACCTCATTGCTTGACGATTTGTCCTGCATGTGGATCTGCTTCCTGCACTTGAACTGCCTCTTCCAGCATGAGTGAAATCCTTTTCCATCTTCAGTGTTGAACCAAACGTCCCCCAAACCTTTTGCCCTTTGCAGCAGAAGACAGTTCCTCGTAGCAAAGAAGCTCCTGCCCGTCACAAGAGGCAGTCAGGCCGCTCAACTGTAAGTCACCTGCGCACGGATGGAGCTGGTTGTGTGATATGGGAGGACGTTGTAGGGCAAGGACAGCCCTGCCTTGGAGAGATGGACCAAGCTGTTCTTCCTTACGATGAGAACCATTTGTCCTTTGGCACCTGGCTATAGCTCACCCTATACAACAGGATCTTCCAGCAGGGCATTTAGGTCTCTCAGCTTGATGTCCAGGGACCGCAGATCTGCACTTGTGTTCCTGAGCCTGCATCCACTGCAAAGGCTGCGTCGGAGATTGATTTCATGGTGCTTTTGACCTCTAGCCCCTGTTCCTTTTTGGGAGAAGGGTCTCTTTGACCTTCCTGCTAGGAGCAGCTCACACTGCTCCATGTGTCTTCCAGGGCTGGGCATCCTGAGACCTGCTTTCGGTGTGCCACATATTCTTCATCTTAACCCCCGTATTCCCCTCTCTCCATCTTAAGTGACTGCTGAGATCTCAGAAGCCTGTCAGATGCAACCGAGAGCCACATTATAATTCTATGCAGGATGCACTTGAAAGAGTATAAATTATTTCCTCTATTGTTGTATTCAGTTATAAATGACACCTAAAGCAAAGTGTGAAGGCCTGTTACTTTCTTTCCCTTTGCTGATTTGAATTTATAGATAAGGGTCTCCTAAAAAAAAAAAAAAAGGCAAGCTCTTTTTTGCTGTTAAAACAAATACTTTTGAAGCTGGATCGGTATAATTTCTTGCTCAGGATGTCTTAAAGTAGGTTTTTGTTTTGAGAGGAATTAAAGGCTGGACCGGGGAAGGTGGGAGTATAGAAATGCTGGGATCTCTTTCCAGCTTTCACAGTAACTCGCTGTGTGACATTAGGCCGGTCACTTCTGTGCTCTGTTGCCTCAGTTTGTCTTTAAGAGGAGACCAGCTGCCCCATTTAAGTGGTTTAGTGTGAAACTTTCAAAACTTTTTGTGTGTTTAGTCTGTGATCTGAAACTGCAAAGAATGACTTTATCCTTCGCTCATCAGTGCCAGCTGAAATTTCTTGAGATACGTTCCATGCTTCATTCTATAGAGCTAGTGTATTCTTTTTATAAAGCCTTTAGAGAAAATGTCTTTGTTCTTAGATTAGCTCTCATATTTTCTTCTTCCCTGAAGGCATGACTCTGCTTTGCTTCACTGAACCACTGAGCTTGGGAGTAGGTGAACAGATTTGTTTCATCTCGGTTTTCCTTGTTGCAGAGTGCAAGCACAACCTCTTCTGCGCCTGCTGGTGACCAAAATGAACTCCTTTCCAGAATTTCTCACCTGGAGGTAGAAAATCAAAACCTTCGCAGTGGTAAGTAGGAGAATCTTCTGGCATGAAAGCAAAACCGGATGGGGTCCTGCTTCTGTGGGCTGTGTGCTTTACTGACTTTGTTGCCAGGTGAGCGCATGCCAGTGTCTTGATCGGAGCTTTGCAGGCTTCCCTCTGGCTGGGGCAACTGGTGGTTTTTAAAGCCCGCTTTGAGCAGAAGCAAATTTGTCCTGACTTGAGAGCTGATGCCAAGCCTACAAGATAAGGTTCTTTTTCCCCCCCCCGCTCTTCTCGCAGTTGTTGCAGACCTTCAGATGGCCATCTTCAAGTTGGAAAGTCGCCTGAATGCTCTGGAAAAGTCATCTACCTCCCACCAGCCCTCACCAGTTCCTCCAACCCAGGTGAGCCTCAGCAAAATGCTGTTCTTGAACGCTTCACAGTCACAAAGTACCAGATTATTTCTGAGGTCTCCTGGCTGGTTGAAAATGCAGAGATGCTCATAGTTAGGATGAGTTTGCTGCAGGTTTTCCAGCAGTTTTGGCAGCTGCCTCATCATCTTTCCCAAATAGTGTGTGTAGAGAGGAGTGTTCTGCCCTAAGACCAGCAAAGAAGCTATGTTAGAGATTTCAGCTAGGGAGAGCTGGTTGCAGATCTGTGGAATTTTGCAGTGAATATATACTTGTTCAGCATTTAGCCCATGGTGCTCTGAGTTTGTTAGCGCGCACCAGGTAAAATGCCAATTTGTGACAATAGGTAAGCAGAATTGCTTTTTTTTTAACAAATGTCCCCTATAAGAATGTATTTAATGTAATTTAAGAGAAAACTCTGTGGGAGCTGAATGCGTGGCACCAATTTGATCGACTCTTGCTGTAGGTTGGAAGATGTGCTACCAGTGGTGCTGGTGGTCGCTGCAGTAAGCCTACAGACCGCGTAGGCCCCTTCCTAGGGGAAGATGCTCGGTTGCATTCCCAACTGCTGTCCCACTCAGACTCTTATGGTCTAGATATTCTGAGCCCTTAGGAGAAGGATCAGCTCTTGGCTACATGGTGGTTTTTGCTCTAGGAATACACGTACGGCCATGCTGGGCCAGTTCAAAGTTCCATCTGGTCGAACGTCCTATTTTGATGGCCGATAGCTGACTCTTCACACAAATCACATGGTGTGGGCCATGTTCACTGTCTTGAGCAATGCAGACTTCTGTTCCTGAGCTTCTCCTGAGTGCTGCTCTGATTCAACCTCAGGTTAATCTTCTTCCCTTTTTCCTTAACGCAAACTTGAATGCACGTCACCCCAATGAAGAAAGTGGAACCGTTCAGTGTTCCCTCCAAGAAAGTGGAGCTCCCATCTGCTTCACCGGCAAAGAAAGTTGAACCGGCTGCTGCAGAGGAAGATGACGATGATGACATTGACCTTTTTGGTAGTGATGATGAAGAGGAAGACCAAGAGGCTGCCAAAGTCCGGGAGGAGAGACTGCGTCAGTACGCAGAGAAGAAGGCCAAGAAACCGGGTCTTATTGCCAAGTCTTCTATCCTTCTGGATGTGAAGCCAGTGAGTAACTGAAGTGGGGGAGCTGCTGAGTGAGGCTGTATGTCTTGCGCTGCAGGAGGCTGTAAATTGTCTCACTTGCACGTCTGAGTGGACTGGTGAAGGTAGGACCTGCAGATTTCCAAACAAGGGGTCAGAGCGAGGTGGGATCTGTAGCCTTTGCGCTGCTGCCCTGTTCCTTGCACCGTGGCAAGTGCAGGCTGTTACCTGAGGCTCCCCTGACCAGGACTAGCCCTTTTCTTTGAAGAAAAGACAGGTAATAAATGCCCTAGAGATGGGAATAAACCTTTTTCAAATTGTCATGGTAGAACAAACTCTCTGGGCTGGCTAGTGCTCCGAGAGATGCCTTTGCTAAAAGTCACTTTAAAGTGAGCGCTCCGAAGCGTTTGTGTTGCTGCAGGAAGAATCCCCCTTCCATCTGCAGTGCCTGTAGGTAGAATCGAAACGACGTGCTATGCAGCATTGCTGCAAAGTCAGATTTAGCTTGGCTAACCCATCAGCTAATTGTGGTGAAAATAGTAGCCAAGAAAGGGCAGCTTGGATCAGCTGAAACGTACTGAGAAGGTGTAGTGTTGAATTTTAAGTCACTGGATACCTCTTGGGGCTAATGGTGATCTCTAGGAAAACACTAAAGTTCATATTTCACACTTTTCCAGTGGGATGATGAGACTGACATGGCGAAGATGGAGGAGTGCGTCCGGTCCATCCACATGGATGGGCTGGTGTGGGGAGCCTCCAAGCTGGTCCCGGTAGGCTATGGCATTAAGAAGCTCCAAATCCAGTGCGTAGTGGAGGATGACAAAGTTGGGACAGACATCCTGGAGGAGGAGATCACCAAGTTTGAAGACTACGTAAGTCTTGCAGCAAGCTGAGTAATACCTGGGTGATGCCTGACCTGCGGGGTCATTTTTAACTAAGGTTTATTTGCAGATTTTGGCAATTGATGGTGTCTGCCTGCTGAGACACTTGTATATTTAAATATATTTTTTTTTTAAGGCTGGCTGATGCAGATATCTTGCACATATTTTGTAGAGCCATTTTGCAGGCTCTTGCTGCTCACCTTTTACTTTGGGGAACTCCTGCTTTTACCCTTAGCCTGGACAGCACCAAGGTGGACACGCAAATGTTTAACCTTGGTGGCTGGGGCTGGATGAGATGTCTCCATCCCCACTCTTCCTCCTTCCATGGAAATGGTAGCAGGAGCTCCAGCCCTGTGCCAGGTGATATGCAGGCTCAGTAATGCTCCCAGTCTTGCTGTTGGGGAGAGCAGCAGGCCAGATTTTATTGATCTTCTTTGCCTACTCTTTTGCTTGTATTTAGAGTAAATCAGGAACTTTAATCTTAACGTTGCTAGAAACTCTTAATATGATGTTTTTCATAGGCTGGACTGTCTAAAGATTTGTGCAGTAACTAGCACGGTGCAGTGTCCTGTTGTGACTGATGTTGCAAGGAATATTAAATAACAGCCCTTAAAGGTCCTTTTACCACAGCCGGGGAGACCTGGGCCATGCTTGATCCGTTTGAGCATTGCTAGTGCACGCTGTGAAGAAATCCCCGATGCGAGTGCTTTCTCTGTTTTACATCTCTGAAAACACCTTGGTGACCTCTAGCTGCTGCTTTTGTTCTCTTCCAGGTGCAGAGCGTTGACATTGCTGCTTTCAACAAGATCTAGAAGCAAAACTGTATCCCCTCTGAAACTGTAATTAATAAAGATCAAGATTGGGAGTGCAATTGGATGATGTTTTTCTCTGCGGAGTGCAACTTCTCCAGAGTGATTTGTTGTGAGACTTTGCGGTATTTCCCTTCCTTGTTCCCTTCATAAAAGGAAAGGCCTTGAGAAGAGGTGACCTACATTTCTGGGTTGGAATGAACATCTGAGTGGCATCCTGTCTGAGTAGCCTGTGCTAAGGGTGTTTGCACTCACCTTTCCCAAGTAGAGACTGCAGTCAGTCTCTACAAAAAAAAAGCCGGGATGAATCACCAGGAAGCATCCAGGAATTGCTGATTTGGGGCTGAATTTCCTCCCTCCTTTCCCTTTGCTGCTCTTGATATCCTGCACAGGTCACTTCAGCTGATTGTTTGGTTCGTTAGGAGCCAGGGGGCTAGAAAAGGGAGGCAGGCGGCATTTCTAACCATAGGCACATGCGGTGCCGGAGTCCAAGGTCCAGGTGCAAGTTGCGCAGTGTGAACACTGAGCAAATAGGAAGTGCCCGTGGGCTTGCGCTGCGAGCACTGGACGAAACCGCAGCAGCGCCCAGCCAGGGCAGTACGCAACAGCCAAGTGACGATGACTCCAGTGCCAGCTTTCCTGGCTGTGCGCAGTACCCTGTGCCCACGTGCAGGTGTCCAGGGAGCCTGGTGTTGAGCAGTGCCCTGCGTGTGCAGTGCTTGGTTGCGGGAATGTCTGGGGCCCGGCTGCCCTGGGCCTGGTGCGCCCTGGGGTGCTCTGTGCCTGGCGTGCCCCTTGGGGCTGGTGTTGGCATGCGCAGTGCCGGAGTTGATGCACGTGGTGCCTGCTGTGCATGGTGTTGGTGTGGCCAGTGTTTTGTCACGCCTGGTGTGTGGCATGTGCCCTGTGCTTGGTGTTGGGGTACCTGGTGTGCGTGGTGCCCGGTGCTGGGTGTGTGCACCACGTTCCCTGCGCTGATGTGCCTGTGACTCCTTGTGCATGGTGTGCTGCCATCCCCAGGGCCCTGCCTGCCTCTTGTCCCATGTGCTGCCATCCCTGGAGCCCCGTGTGCCTGGTGCTGGCACAGCTGGGGCCATGTGTGCCAGGTGCTGGGCGTGCAGTGTCCCGTAAGCCTGGTCGCAGGTGCTGCCACCCTCGGTGCCTTTTGTCCCCTGTGTGCTGCCATCCCTGGTGTCTTGTGTCCCTTGTACCACCCTTCCCCATGCCCAGGGCACACCAGTGTCCTGTGCATCCCTCTCCCTGCTATGGCCCACGTCCCCTGTGTCTTGTGCCCTCCCTGCCGTGCCATGTGTCCCTTAAGCCACCAGTGCCCCATATGTCTGCTGTCCTGTGTGCCCAGCATCCCATGTGCCTGGTGCTGGGGGTGCCTGGTGTCCCATGTGCTGCTGTCCCCGGAGTCGCTGGTGGTCTGGGTGCTGGCAGAGCTGGGGCCATGTGTGCCCAGTCCTGGGTGTGCAGTGTACCATATGCCTGGTGCCCTGTGTTCCCTGTGCTGCCATCCCTGGCGCCCTGTGTGCAGTGTCCCGTGTGCTGCCATCCCTGGTGCTATTGTGTCCTGTGTCCCCTGTATGATGCCATCACTCTGTGTCCCATGTCCCCTGTGTGCTACCATCTCCGGTGCCATGTCTGCCCTGTGTGCAGTGTCCCCTGTGTGCTGCCATCCCATGTGTGTCCTGTATCCCTGTGTGCTGCCATCCCTATGTGTCCCGTGTCCCCTGTGTGCTGCTGTCCCTGTGCCCTGTGTGCAGGGTCCCCGTGTGCTGCCATCTGTGGTGCCATTGTCCTGTGTCCCCCATGTGCTGCCATTCCTGGTGCCATGTGTCCCCTGTGCTGCCGTCCCTGCTGCCATGTGTGCCCTGTGCCCAGTGTGCAGTGTCCCTGTGTGCTGCCATTCCCGGTGCCATGTGTCCCCTGTGTCCCCTGTGCTGCCATCCCCGTGTCCCCTGTGTGCTGCCGTCCCTGCTGCCACGTGTGCCCTGTGCCCAGTGTGCAGTGTCCCTGTGTGCTGCCATTCCCGGTGCCATGTGTATCCTGTGTCCCCTGTGTGCTGCCGTCCCTGCTGCCATGTGTGCCCTGTGCCCTGTGTGCAGTGTCCCTGTGTGCTGCCATTCCCGGTGCCATGTGTGTCCTGTGTCCCCTGTGGTGCCATCCCTGTGTCCCCCGTGTGCTGCTGTCCCTGGTGCCCTGTGCCCAGTGTGCAGTCCCCGTGTGCTGCCATTCCCGGTGCCCTCTGTCCCCTGTGCCGCCGCCCCTGGTGCCCTGTGCCCAGTGTGCAGTGTCCCTGTGTGCTGCCATCCCTGGTGCCCTGTGTCCCCTGTGCTGCCGTCCCTGGTGCCATTGTGCCCTGTGTCCCCTGTGCTGCCGTCCCTGGTGCCCCGTGCCCAGTGTCCCTCGCACCCGCTCCCGCCGCCCAGCAGCACCCCCGTCCCGGCCGCCCCCTCTCCCCGCCGTGCCCCGCCTTCCCGGGCCCACCCGTGTCCCCGCCCCCGCCTGCCCGCGGCCCCGCGTCCCGCCGCCTTCCCCGGCCCCGCCGCTCCCAGGCTGCCCCGCGGCGGGGCCATGGCGCCGCTGACCGATCTCTACCAGCTCACCATGGCCTACGGGCACTGGCGGGCCGGCCGGCACCGCCTCCCCGCCTCCGCCGAGCTCTTCTTCCGCCGCGGGCCCTTCCGCGGCGCCTTCGCGCTGGGCGCCGGCCTGGCCGAGGGGCTCCGCTGCCTCCGCGCCTTCCGCTTTTCCGCCGCGGGTGCGTGGGGCTGGGGGGGAACGTGGGGGACAGCGGTACCCCCTTGTGGGACCCCCCAGTGGGACCTGTGGGGGGACAGAGACGTCTCTCAGAGGGACCTGGGGAACAGGGGGACCTGGGGGGGACAGGGACACCCTCAGAGGGACCAGGAGACCCCTTGGGGGACCTGGGGGGGACAGGGACATCCCTCCGGGGGGACCTAGGGGGGACAGAGAGAGTCCACAGAGGGACCTGGGGGAGACAGGGACATCCCTCAGAGGGACCTGAGGGACAGGGGGGCTTTAAAGGGGGAACTGGGGGGGACAGGGACAGCCCGCAGAGGGACCTGGGAGACAGGGGGACCCTTCAGCGGGAACTGGTGGGTTGGTGGGGACAGGGACATCCCTTAGGGGGAGAGTGGGACACCTCAGGGGGACAGGGACATCCCTCAGAGGGACCAGGAGACCCCTCAGGGGGATCTGGTGGGGACAGGGACATCTTTCAGGGGAACCTGGAAGGAAAGGGAAGGCTAAAGAGGGACAGGGAGACTTAGAGGGGACAGAGACATCCCTCAGAGGGACCTGGGGGACCGGGGGACACTGGGGGGGGACGACGGACATGGAAACTTGGTCAGGGAAACTTGGGGGACACTGGGACACCCTCCAGGAGGACAGTGCTGCCATGGACAGTCCCTCAGAGGGGACCTGGGGGGCCATGGTGCCCTCCTAAGGGCTAGGGACGCTCCTGCCCGTGAGCGTCACCTGCCCCTGGCATGGGGGGGGGGTGGTTCACTCCCTCCAGCCTGACCTGTGCCACGGGACCGTGGCTCGGGGACCACCCACCCTGGTGCCCGCTGAGCTCTGTCCCCGCAGATGTCGCCTACCTGCGCTCTGTCCTGCCCAGCACCACGGAGGACACCTTCTTCGATTACCTGGCCACCCTGGACGCCTCGGAGGTGACCGTCTCTGCCGTGCCAGAGGGCTCCGTCGTCTTCGCCAGGGTGGGATGCACTCAGTACCCTCCCCTGCTTCAGAGGGGCTTTGGGGCCATTGGCTCTTGCGTCCCCGGGGAAGACGGGAATGTCACTGCTTGGCTGTCCCCGCAGGTCCCGTTCCTGCAGGTGAAGGGGCCACTGCTGGTGGTGCAGCTGCTGGAGACCACGTTGCTGTGTCTGGTCAACTACGCCAGGTAGGGACACGTCCTGCTCTGGTCCCCCAGCTGCTGGGGACTATGTCTGTCTGTCCCACTGTGGTCCCTGCCACCTCCCTGCACATCGGCTGCGGTCGAGCAGAGAGGGTCCCGGAGCCCCCTCCCCGCTCCCCTTGGCTCCATGCTCAGCCTGGCTTGGTGTGACCTGTCCCTTCTTCCCCCAGCCTGGTAGCCACGAACGCCGCTCGCTTCCGACTCCTTGCTGGCCCAGACATGAAGCTGATGGAGATCGGGCTCCGTCGCGCTCAGGGGCCGGACGGTGCCCTTTCGGCCTCCAAGTACTCCTACATTGGGGGTGAGTGCTGCCCCGCGGCACCCTGCGGCACTGCGGCCACGCCGTCACCCGTGTCCCCCCTCCGTCCCTCCTCGCAGGTTTCGACTACACCAGTAACGTCCTGGCGGGGAAGCTCTACGGCATCCCGGTGTGCGGCACCATCGCCCACTCCTTCATCATGTCCTTCACCTCGCTGGAGGAGGTGCAGCTCCGGGTGAGCATCACCGCGGGCAGGGGATGAGGATGGGACGCTCTGCCCGCGGCTGCGCTCCCGGCGCCGCGGAGGATACCACGGGGTGTGCAATGCCCGTGTCCCCTGGGCAGGAGCTGCTGCCGCTGGCAGGAGGAGAGCCAGTGGATCTCCCATCCCTGGCCGAGTTGTGGCTGGGGCGGGTGTGCGAGCTGCTGCAGACCGCCCCTGAGAAGGTGAACCGGGGCGAACTGGCCGCCTTCGTGTCCTACGCCATCACCTTCCCGCGGAACTTCCAGGGGCTGCTGGACACGTACTGCGTCAGGAGGTGAGGACACCAGGTCCCCTCAGGGTGGCTTTGCCACCGTGGCAGAGGGGACGGACACATCCCTCCTTGCTCGGTGGCCTTGAAGGAGGGACGTTTCCACCTGGCAGCATCCCTGTGCTTCGCTGTTGCGTGATGCAGGGCTTGGACCCGCTGCTGGACCTACCCTGGGTCACTTGCCCACCCGGCAAGTGACACTAACCCTCTTCTCGCCCATGCCAGGAGCGGCTTGCCGAACTTCTGTGCCGTGGCGCTGGCCCTGCACCAGCTGGGGTACCGGGCCATCGGGGTGCGCCTGGACAGCGGTGACCTGGCCCAGCAGTCCAAGGAGATCCGCCGAGTGCTCCGAGCCTGCGGTGCTCAGTGAGTCCTCCACCAAGCCTGGGTTGGCTGCCACCAGTCGTTGGCTTCCTCACCTTGGGCACCCAGCACCTCGTCCTGCCAGGGCAGGAGCCCTTGCTGCTCAGGGGGGTGCTGCGAGCAGAGCCAGGGGTCCCCGCAAACCCTCACTCACTCCCCTGCCCCCTTCCAGCTTCCAGGTGCCCTGGTTTGAGACCATCCCCATCGCCGTCAGCAACGACATCAGCGAGCAGAGCCTGGAGGAGTTCAGCCGGGAGGTGAGGTAGCTGCTGTCGGGGCTGGGACGTCACTTTGGCTTTCGCTGGCGCTGCTGAGGTTTGGGGTGTGTGGGGTGGACATGAGAGTCACCTGGGACTTTCTCCCTGGGTGAGAATAGAGAAGAGTTTTTAGGATGGAAAGAAATGGCTTCTGGGTGGGACAGGTGGACAGACAGACACCGGGCACCTTCAGGTAGAGCATCTTCTGACCTGCTCCATGGCTCTAGTTTTGGCATGGGCTTAAAAACCAGTGTCAGGACTGGGCTGTTGATGGCCACTGTCTTCTCTGCCGCTTCAGGGGAGCGAGATCGACATGATCGGCATCGGGACGAACCTGGTGACATGTCCCCTGCAGCCGTCGCTGGGCTGTGTTTACAAGGTAGTGGTGACAGCAGCTCTCTGCCGTGCTTGGCTTGTGGGGCGTGGGGCTCCCTGGCTTCTCCCAGGCTTCACACGGCTGGGGCTGCGCAGCAAGGGGGGGATCTGGCCCTAAGGGACGATGCTGCGAGGCTGGTACCATCAAATCACAGAATGGTTTGGGTTGGAAGGGACCTCTAAAGATCATCTAGTCCAACCTCCCTGCCATGAACAAGGACATCTTTCACTAGATCTGGTTGCTCAAAGCCCCATCCAACCTGGCACTTTCAGTGATGGGGCACCCACAACTTCTCTGGGCAACCTGTGCCAGTGTCTCAACACCCTCATCATAAAAAATTTCTTCCTTATGTCCAATCTAAATCTCCCCTCTTTCAGTTGAAAACCATTCCCCCTTGTCCTGTCGCAACAGGCCCTGCTAAAAAGTCTGTCCCCACCCTTCTTATAAACCCCTTTAAGTACTGAAAGGCCGCAATAAGGTCTCCCCGAAGCCTTCTCTTCTCCAGGCTGAACAACCCCAACTCTCTCAGCCTTTCTTCCTGAGAGAGGCGTTCCACCCCCCTCATCATTTTTGTGGCCTCCTCTGGACCTGCTCCAACAGGTCCATGTCTGTCTGGTGCTGAGTGTTCCAGAGCTGGATGCAGTGCTCCAGGGGGGTCTCACCAGAGCAGAGCAGAGGGGCAGAATCCCCTCCCTCGACCTGCTGCCCACGCTGCCCAGGATACGGTTGGCCTCCTGGACTGCGAGCGCACATTGCCAGCTCATGTCCAGCTTTTCATCCACCAGTACCCCCAAGGCCTTGAGCAGCAGGGCTGCTCCCCATCCCTTCAACCCCCAGCCTCTATTGAGACTGGGGGTTGCCCCGACCCAGGTGCAGGACATTGCCCTTGGCCTGGTTGAACCTCATGAGGTTCACACAGGCCCACTTCTCAAGCTTGTCCAGGTCCCTCTGGAGGGCATCCCGTCCCTCAGGCGTGTCGACCGCATCCCTCAGCTTGGTGTCATCTGCAAACTTGCTGAGGGGGCACTCAATGCCACCATCTATGATGTCCTCCTCCTTGGAAATAATAGTTACAAGACCACTGTAACAAGAAGTTTGCAGGCTGGAGGAGGCAGGATGTCCAACTTTGGGGTGGTTTGAGGTTTTTTTTTTATAATGATTTATTCAGCTGGTTTGTATCAGTGGCCTCCCCACCATGCGGGGACACATATAGAGGGGACGGAGCTCAGCACGGTCCCCAGAACCGGCATGAGCTGGTGCATGTGACAAAAATAAGGTGCTCATCCCCATAACCACCTTCTCCTACAGCTGGTGGAGGTCAATGGCTCCCCATGCCTGAAACTCACAGAAGATGAGGAGAAGATGACGATGCCAGGGACTAAGATGATTTATCGGCTCTATGACTCTGCCTGTGAGTTGGGAGGCCCTTTGCATGGTGCTGTCCCATTGACCTGTGTTCCCCTCCTGCTCCATAACCCTGTCACCGGTGTCCTGTGCACCCACTGGTCCCTAACCTGGCACCCTTGCAGGTCACCCCTTCATGGACCTCATGGCCCTGGAGGAGGAGCCCTCTCCCAGCGCGGGGCAGGAGCTGGTGGTTCGTGTCCTGGGGCGGCTCGGCGAGGCCAGCAAGGTCGTTCCCACCACCGTGGAGCCCCTCCATCGCATGTACTTCAGAGATGGCCAGGTCAGGTGTGGTTCTGCCTCCTGGTGCTGGGATGTCCTCCCCTATGTTGGGTGAAGGACCAAGCCAGGGTGGTGGTGTCTTGGCAGTAATGGCAGAATCAAAGGGTTAAACCCCACTGTTTCCATGCATCTGAGATGTCTCCTGTCCAGACAACCCAGGTGCCACCCTGGACATGGTGGCATCGGAGTCCAGCGTGGAGCTGGCTCGTTGGGGATTGGGGCTGTGGCCAGCATCCTACACAGACATGGTCATAAAATAGAATAGAATCATTAAGGTTGGAAAAGACCTCCAAGATCATCGAGTCCAACCGTCAACCCACCACCACCATGCCCACTACACCACGTCCCTAAGCGCCTCATCTACACGTCTTTTAAATACCTCCAGGGATGGGGACTCAAGCACTGCCCTGGGCAGCCTGTTCCAAGGCCTGACCACTCTTTCAGTGAAGAAATTTCTCCTAAGATCCAATCTAAACCTCCCTTGGCGCAACTTGAGGCCATTTCCTCTCATCCTATCGCTGTTACTTGGCAGAAGAGACCAACCCCCACCTCACTACAACCTCCTTTCAGGTAGTTGTAGAGCGCGATGAGGTCTCCCCTCAGCCTCCTCTTCTCCAGACTAAACAGCCCCAGTTCCCTCAGCCGCTCCCCATCAGACTTGTGCTCCAGGCCCTTCACCAGCTTCGTTGCCCTTCTCTGGACACGCTCCAGCACCTCCATGTCCTTCTTGTCATGAGGGGCCCAAAACTGAACACAGGATTCGAGGTGCGGCCTCACCAGTGTCCAGTACAGGGGCACGATCACCTCCCTATTCCTGCTGGCCACACTATTTCTGATACAGGCCAGGATGCCGTTGGCCTTCCTGGCCACCTGGGCACACTGCCGGCTCATGTTCAGCCGGCTGTCAACCAGCACCCCCAGGTCCTTTTCCTCTGGGCAGCTTTCCAGCCACTCTTCCCCAAGCCTGTAGCGTTGCCTGGGGTTGTTGTGGCCGAAGTGCAGGACCCGGCACTTGGCCTTGTTGAACCTCATACAGTTGGCCTCAGCCCATCGATCCAGCCTGTCCAGGTCCCTCTGCAGAGCCTTCCTACCCTCCAGCAGATCAACACTCCCGCCCAACTTGGTGTCATCTGCAAACTTACTGAGGGAGCACGCGATCCCCTTGTCCAGATCGTTGATAAAGATATTGAACGGGACCGGCCCCAAAACTGAGCCCTGGGGAACACCGCTCGTGACTGGATTGAACTCCGTTAATGCATCTCTGTCCTGCAGGTGTGTGAGCCACTGCCCAGCCTGCTGGAGGTGAGGAGCCACGCGCAGGCGTCCCTCAGCCTGCTCAACCCCGCTCACCGACGGCTCCATGAGCCGCAGCCGTACCCGGTACGTCCACCTCTTGCCGGGCACCATCAGTACGCACCCGGGAACCCTGCCTGGCCCCGGTGGCCTGGGCAAAGCCAGCGCGGCTCCCCTGCGGAGCTGCGGCGGTAGGTGGATATGGGGCTCCCCCCTGGGGAGCGCACGCTCACCGTCCCCTCTCGCTCCCGTGCCAGGTGGCCGTGACGGAGAGGCTGCACCGCCTCCTCGCCGAGCTGCGGCAGGCCAGCCAGTGAGGGGGTCCCTGCTCGCCCCCCACGCTGCACCAGCCCACACTGGGCACAGCCCCTGCTCTTTTCAAGACCAGGTGACTAACTGGGAATTAACGGTTCTAATGACGTTGCTGTTGCATGGTGCTGGTCCGAGGACCCTGCAGGAACTGGAAGCACAGCTGGGCACAGAGGGATGGGGCAGGCAGAGCTGGGAGACAGCTGCCCCCGCATCCTCTGGAAGCGGTGATCCTTCCCTGCCTGCCTCCATGGCCCTGCCAGCCCTGCACCTTCTGCCATGGCAGTGCTGCCCGCCTTGGTGGCCCTGCACCTTCTGCCATGGCAGCACTGCCCGCCTCGGTGGCCCTGCCAGCCCTGCGCCTTCTGCCATGGCAGCGCTGCCCGCCTTGGTGGCCCTGCCAGCCCTGCACCTTCTGCCATGGCAGCGCTGCCCGCCTCGGTGGCCCTGCCAGCCCTGCGCCTTCTGCCATGGCAGCGCTGCCCGCCTCGGTGGCCCTGCCAACCCTGCGCCTTCTGCCGTGGCAGCGCTGTCCGCCTTGGTGGCCCTGCCAACCCTGCGCCTTCTGCCATGGCAGCGCTGCCCACCTTGGTGGCCCTGCCAGCCCTGCACCTTCTGCCGTGGCAGCGCTGCCCGCCTTGGTGGCCCTGCCAGCCCTGCGCCTTCTGCCATGGCAGCCCTGTGCCTTCTGCCCTGGCAGCGCTGCCCACCTTGGTGGCCCTGCCAGCCCTGCGCCTTCTGCCATGGCAGCCCTGTGCCTTCTGCCGTGGCAGCGCTGTCCACCTTGGTGGCCCTGCCAGCCCTGCGCCTTCTGCCCTGGCAGCGCTGCCCACCTTGGTGGCCCTGCCAGCCCTGCACCTTCTGTGGTGAAGCTCCTCAGTGGCACTAGAGACCAACTCTAGAGTGCACAAGAAGGGGTCCATGCTGGGAAGGGCCAGCTTGTCCCTCAACCCACGTCCTGGGGGAGATCTGTGGCAGATGCACTTTGCACTTCCTATTCTAGGCTTTGGCTCTGTCACCACATTTTATCTTTCCATTTTGTATGCGTTCCCTGGGGCGTGGAGGCCAGCTGGAGGTTGATGCCGGTTCCAGGTTGATGCCTGCACTCTCTAACCTCTTGTTCATAGAGGAAGCGTGGCGCTAATCCCCGCAATTAACTTCATCCTAAGCAAAAAATGAAATAAAGGCCTTTACCCACTACGGCTACGGCCATAATGTGTGGCTGCCCTGGTCCTTCAAAACACTCGTTGCCTTCAGCTTGAATGTTTAATTCAACGTCCTTCCCTTCAGTTTATGATTGAATAAAGTTGGAATAAGAAAGTAAGTGCTGACATGAGAGGACCTGGGGTTGGCCCCAGCAGGTGCCTCACAGCCCCATTTCATGGCATCCTATGACCGTAATTCCAACAAAAAACCTTTTATAGCTCCACTGGGGATAGATCTCATGCCCAGGCAATGACTGTTTGAAGGCTCTATCAAAACAGGGTCAAGAAAAGTTGTTGCATGGAATGGAAAAAAAACCTGCACAGATATTGAATCTTCTCTGAGACATGCATGTTTTCTCCAATCCTACCCAAATCCGTAACAGGGAGGTAGTAAATCCTTTCCCCTGAGCTTGTAAAATGTCCAGACCCAGAGAGGCTCAGTGAGGGAGGGCAAGAGGAGAATCCCCAGCGAGATGCACCTGCGCATCCCCAAGCACCAACCCTCTGCCTACATTGCACACCCCCCAGGAACAGCTGTGGTTTAGATCTTGTTTAGATCTTTGCAGCACATGTTGATGGGGGAAAAAAAATTAAAAGAGCTTAACGAACAAGGCCTGGTGGTCTCTTGTTTCTAAAAAAACCCAACGAGCTGGACCTCCCTCTTGCAATGATCCAGCTGTGGGCACTGTATCACACAGCATTTTAAGAGAGGAAAAAACTGCAGAAAACCCAAGAACAGTTTGCTATTAAAACTTACATTTTTAGAACAGAAGCATCAGAGATAAAAGAGCCCAACCCCCAGCATACCTGAGTAGAGACTGTCCTGAGTTCTTAGGAGAAAAGGAATGAAAAGCAACATTAAGTAGACAAAGACAGCGAGACAGCAGCACCTTAGCCCTCTCTATGGTCGCAGAGGATCAGCCAGAGGTTTGTAAGTCAGTTCACAAGCAGGAGCAGGGTAAACCCATCCTCAGGACCATCCATTGCTAGATCTGCCACCATCTCTCTTACCCCTAAACAGACTCTTCAACCGTTTTGACTCTGTCTGTTTTGAGAACCATTTTGAGTATCTCCAAGGATGGAGACTCCACCACCTCTCCGGGCAACCTGTGCCAGGGCTTGTCAACCTCCTGGTGAAGAAGTATTTCTTGATGTTCAGAGAGAACCTCCTGTGTTTCAGTTTGTGCCCATGGCTTCTGGTCCTGTCACTGGGCTCCATGGAGAAGATCCTGGCTCAGTCTTCTTTGCACCATCCCTTCAAGTATTTATAGACATTGATGAGATCCCCCGAACCTTCTCTTCTCAGGCTGAACAGTCCCAGCTCTCTCAGCCTTTCCTCGTAGGAGAGATGCTCCAGTCCCTTCATCATCTTCGTGGCCCTTTGTTGTACTCTCTTCATCCCTTTTGTACTGGGGAACTCAAAACTGGACCCAGTACTCCAGGTGTGGCCTTATCAGTGCTGAGCAGAGGGGAAGGATCACCCCCCTTGACCTGCTGGCAACACTTCTCCAAATGCAGCCCAGGACATTGTTTGCCTTCTCTACCATGAGGACACATTGCTGCCTCGTGGTCAACTTGGTGTTGAGGACCAAATGCTCATCCTGAGGGACATTTGGAAGCTGAATTGGACAGCATTGCTCTCAAAACATTAACTGTGAATTAACAATCTGGGTTCATTACACACCGGCTGTCTTTTGCGGCCACCACATATAGAAATAAGGGACACACCAGAAAGCCGATACAACCATCAAGCTGTTGAGGTCCCAGTTAGCATCACAACCCTGCTGTCAGCAAAAAAGATCCTAAACCACGCGTATCGCACGGCCCAAGCCAACAAGACCGATAGAAAGCTACAGGCTGTGTATTACAATTACTGCACCCTGCATTAAAGGGGAAAAAAGAGCAGGAGGGAGATTACAGCTGCACATCTGGGGCTGCTGGATGCGTCCCTCGAGCTTTTGGTGTCCGGTCAGTGCAATCTGGAATCTGGCCAACCCAGTTCATATAGCACTGACTCCCATAACAGCTTCCCACTGCCATGACAGGATGTGCTTAATGACAGAGAACCCCCCGTTCGCAAATTTAAGTTATTTAACTTAAGGAATACCAGCTCCCACTCAGAGACCCTCATCCTTACTGCAGTCACGGCAGAAAATGCAAGAGTGCTCATTTATTCCATTTTTGCCCTTGGAATTCTGTTACTGATCTTTGGCAAGATCTCAGAAGTGGATGCAAAGATGGGACAGTAAGTGCTAAAAGTGAGGTTAAAACACCCGATCATGTAGCAATAGTGCAGACTTTGCAAAAAAGAGGAAGCATAATGAGCTTACATGCTGTCCCTCTGCTCCATCTTTCTTCCAGTTTTGTTCTTACAAAAATATGTATTTTTAAAGCATATTTGCAGCTCAAGACATCCAATTAATCTCATGGTTGAAAATAAGGGATGGTGGGTAAAAGTGCCAGAGTATTAGTGCTGGATAAGGGAAGTGCAGACAATTCTGGGACCCAGCTTTAGATGTGGAGTCACATCCCAGACCTCAAGAAAAACCCTCGTCCTGACCCATCTCTTGACCACACTGGTGCAGCTCACACCTTGTTTTCTCACTCCACAAATCCACGTGAAGATGTCTTACGCAGGGCGAGGCTGTGGTTTTCTTGCGCTCTTTGCAAACCTGAGGGTAACTGCTCGTGTTTTGATTAGATGCTGGTCCTCAGCTTTGGAGGGAAGGGCTGGCAGGGAGAAAAGGATGTTGGGGAGGACTCTCAGGTAGGGCAGAGCTGCAGAGTGCCTGCGGAGGAAGGAGGGTGGAAAGGGAAGGTAGGAGATGAGAATGAATTTGAATGTAAATAATTCAGAGTCCAGGTCTGCTGGAAGTACAAACTATCACTCAATAAGGCCAGATACAGGATTTAACAAATCCAGACAGGCTGATGTGGATAGCTTGGTACCAGACGCTGGAAGAGGTAAGAAGAGGCAGAAGTGCAAGCTCAGTGCACCCAGACTCAGCTGCTTTCACCGATCACGAACTGCAGGGTTGATCCAAGCTCATGTTTCCGATGCCTCACCGCTCTGTGCCACCAGCCCAAGGCAGTGTCATTTGTAAAGCGCCATCTTCTTGCTCTGGTACATGTACATGTAGGCGTCGCAGAAGAGGCGCTTGGCCACTCCATCCATGTCCCGAGGTTGCTCCAGGGCCAGCACAGCCAGTGGCAAGTCCAGGTATTTGGCAACTTCGGGACAGAGCGTTACCGTGGGAATGTTGAAGCCGTTTTCATCACCTAACCCAGAAAGAAGGAGAAAAGTCCAAATCAGGTTCCAAGGGACAAGTACCTACAGCTCAAGCAGATACCGTCACACTCCACAGTAACGTAGTGCCTTAGCTGAGAGATCTGGAGGCCAACAACAAAGTGGGGAAGGACAGGAGAACAGTCCTTGCCCACATGGCAGCCAGTCCCAGCTGCCTCCACAACTCCCTTGTTTGAACACAGCCAGAGGACGAAAGCACTAGGAGGAACTCGCACGTGCTTGGCCTGGCCATACTCTTCTCTGGGGTCTACTTAAATGATCACTGTTGGAAGCAGGGTCCAGAGAGAGCCTAAATCGTGTAGGGGGCTTCAGAGGAATAAGTGGACTGACCAGCGCCTACACAACGAGCATTGCAGACCCTCGCAGCTGCCCACCGTGCAGCGCCTGGCTGCGATCAAAGCTCCAAGCCCACCACGTCCTCACCATGCCTGTCAGCCATGCTGTCAAAGAACATCCAGTGTTCGTTCTCAGGGCCGTATTTCACAAAGGAGACGTAATGACTGGTCTCGATGCAGAGCACCGCGAAGAGCTCCATTTTCTCACGAGGGACCTGCTGGCTGCCCCAGGAGATCCGGCTGTGAAACTCTTCTGGGACGTGCAGCCTAGTTGGCTTGTGCGTTTTGCGTCGGTAGTGGGAGTGAACCTGAGGAGAGATGACGGGGTGGCACTGCTGAACGGGCAGAACTGAACCTGGCCTGCCAGAAAGTGGGCAGGGGTCAGACCCCCGGTTTATTCCCCCCTGATCTGAATCCCATGGTCCCTGCATGCCAGGGAATGGCATTGAGTCAACAGGCTGGCAGCAAGAAGCTGAGATGGGAGCCTGCCACCCTCTAAGAAAGGCCAGAAAGCTGTAGGAACGCTCCTGGTGAGACAGCGTGGAGGGGCCAGCGCTCAGTCTGTGCAGGATCAGTGCTTATTTAGGCTCTACGTAAGCAGAGGGTTCAATAACGTGTGGTGCCTAACCCCACCCGCGCAGCTGATGGGGAAAGCAGGGGAAACATGGGTATTTTGGGGGGTTCAATCTGCTGTCAGCCACCAAGGCAGCTTTCATGAGCAGCCAAAGAAAATGAATACCTGTCTGGAGCAGGAGCTGCAGAACTGCTTCAGGCCCGTAGCTGCAAATACCTTGTCTTTGAAACACTCCGAACACTCCAGGGTGGCAACGTTGCCGCACACGCAGCACTCCCTGGGACCTGCAGGACACAACAGGATGCGTCTTCTCCAGATCTCACCTGAAATCCAACTTGTCCTGCCAAAACTGGTGTTCAGGGAAGAAAAATCACACCCTGATCCCACCTTACATCTGCGCACAACACAAAAGAGGCGAGACCTGTCACCCGGCTGCTCACAGTCCCAGCCGTTGCCCAACAACTTACTGTCAAGCAGCAGATCTGTTATATCCAGCTCCAAGGAAGGAATGATTTTGCTGAACATTTTATATTCCTTCCCAAAACGTGGCATTTGGATAATGAAGCAAGATGGGATCTGGGAAAAGAAAGGCAAACGAGTAACTCTGCCAGAAGAGACAAGCCCCAGAGACTCTTCTCTCCATATTGCTGCTGGGAGTAAAGACTTTCTGCTCCAGTTATTCACGAGACAAAACGGCAACAGGGAAAGCATAGCCCTCTTCCCAGGTCATGCTCAGTTTCCCCGAGGCCTCTCTCTTGTGGCTGTATGCTGCTGCTTTGCAGTGTTGGATATAAAACACACTAGAGCCACCGCAGACTCACTGGCAGGCACAGGTACGTTGGAGGAAGCAAGAAAGAGGCAGCAGATAGCAGCGTAGGCAGAAGGTAGCTGGGCTCACCTCCACTAGCTTCAGATCGGAGGACAGGAAGGAGTGTTCCACTAACTGCTGCACGTCAGGAACCACCAGATCCTCCTGTTTGTCCATAAATATCTGGTAACAGTAACAGTCCTGCTCCTTCTGGCCTCCTGACCTGCAAGGAGTGGTCACGGGGCTTGTTTACGTGGTGCCACAAACATCTGAGCTCCCGGAGGACATACGGGTTTTGTCCTGCAAGAGCTTCTGGGCCCAAGGCACCAAGGGCTGCTTGGTGCGACACTGACGCGAAGCCCTTTTTCCACCCAGAAATACAGAAAACATGTCATGAGAGGAGGATACAAGTACCATCTTCAGTCTCATTATCCGGCCATAGCATCACATCCTGCTCCTACAAGTAAAACTCGGTTTCCCCTCGTCAATGTAAATATTAAAAGACATTTCAGTATTTTTTTAAAATCCACTGCGCTATGGCACAATCAGCAAACTCCTTCTCAGATGAAAGATCTATTTATAACTGTACATACAAAAGCCAGAGAGCAAAACTCAGTGCATTCAAAAGGTGAGTTGTGTGCAGAAGATCTCCCACAACCCCTACGTCCCTGAGCTAGCAGAGAAAGGATTTCCTTCAGATGACCCTCTGCAGGGAAGCTGCAGTACAGAGTCTCCTTTGTGCTCAGCCTTTCCGAGTACTTCACGATCTACGGCTTGACTGACGTCTCAACAAAGAAGCACAGAAACCGAACAATCCCCTTCTATGCTCCTCAACAGCACAGTTATTTTTGGCTTCCTTCAACCTCTCATCCTCTTTGTAGAGTCCTGAAAAACTGGGACTGCATCCATGGACTGCCTGTTTGAGAGGCTGCAGGACCTGAGCCAGCTTGACAGTCTGGACACAACCCAAACGCATCCAAAGGCTGTCAAATCCTGCTGGCTCTGCACTGAAGTTGGACACTACGTTTCTCAAACCACTGCTGGCTCTCCCTAAGGATAAGACAAGGTTTTAATCATCATTTTCTGAAGGTGGCACCTCCAGGGAGAGTTTAGAAGTGTCTTTTCCTGGATGCGTCACCTGGGACAAGATCACAACAAGCAGGATCACACGGACAGCAGAGAGGAGCTGCACACAACTCACTGAGCTGTGCCTCCAAAGCCTCCGTGAAAAGGTGCAAGCAACACCCAGCGATCGTGAGCTGGATAACTAATGAGCCTGGTATGGGTAAATTGTATCGCTTAGATATGGAAACTTACTGCAGTTTCAAGAGTGGCTCTATTCCCAGGATCTGATGCATGATGAGATTGAGGAACTCCTCAGGATCTGGAAGGTCAGAGAAAAGCATGGGTCACACCACACCAGGAATGCTGCCTTGCCTCACAGCATCCAGAAGGCAAAAGCTGCCAGATAAACATGAGCCAGCATTTCGCGCACCTGGAATCTCCTCTTTTACTCTAGGTAAGGGGACAACTGGGCTGAAAGCTGAGAGCACTTGGTTAATGCAGAAATCCTAGGGTGAGCATGAAAAAAAGCAAGCCAGCCCTCAGATACTGCACTCTTACAAGCCAGGCCATCACAGCAACACTATCTCAGAGACCTTAACGGACAGTTACGGCTAACACCAAAAGTATAAACTCAAAGTGAAATCTGGGACAGCTACGGAAATTCAAGAAATGGAACAGTTAAACTATCCCTGGCTAAAATAAACACGCAACAGTACAAAACACAAGTGCTGTTCACTGACAAGATACCTGCTGTTTCTGGAAGAATCAATGCCACTTGTTTAGTATCTAGGTACTTAGAGATCGTTGCAGCGATGTTTGGCATTGGTGTAATCCGTTTCCTTGTTGTAAACTACATGGGGTCTTGCTGTGCATGGATGAGAACGTGGTGATTGCAACTAGAGATTGGTGGGTTTCAGCTGTAGGTGTTTTCTGACTTATTTTAACCAGGCTACAGTCTTTGAGGAACCTCAAATAACTTATCGGAACTCAAAGACAAGTTGATCTTGGCAAAATGATAAATCAAGCTGGATTCTAGCAGGGACATCAGGGATGGACTTATCAGGGTGTAACTCAAAGTATAAAGGTCAAGGAAATTTCTCTTGTTTAAATTCTGTTCACACAGATCTTCCTCTCCCCTCCGGGCAACAGCTACCACCAGGTAGAGACCCAGCAATTCCTATCTTTCCATCAAACTTCAAGACAAGTTTCAGTTGAAAAGTCTGCAGAGTTTTAAAAGCTGAAAGTATTTTACATGTGCATTTTTACATAAGTGAACAGCACAGCAGGCAAACTAATGCACGTGCCTGGGAGAAGCGTACAATTAAGCTGTCAGCCTGGTGCCTGGATGAGGCAGCGCACAGCGAAGCAGCCCGGGGAAGGCCGCAGAGAGCACATTTACCTTTCTCAGCGTTGGTAAAGCTTGAACACTGGCCCTTTTCAGTTAGCTGCTCCCTAAGGTGCATCACACTCCTAGCCCTGACGAAGCCAGTCCTAGAAACAAGAAGCAGCTGCAGACAATCTCTCCAGTGTATTTAAAATCACAGAATCATTGAATGGTTTGGGTTAGAAGGGACTTTTAAAGATCATCTTGTCCAACCTCCCTGCCATAAGCAGGGACATCTTTCACCAGATCGGGTTGCTCAAAGCCCCGTCCAACCTGACCTTGAACACTTCCAGGGATGGGGCATCCACAACTTCTCTGGGCAACCTGTGCCAGTGTTTCACCACCCTCATCGTAAAACATTTCTTCCTTATTTCTAATCTAAACCTACCCTCTTTCAGTTTAAAACTGCTGACCCTTGTCCTGCCACTACAGGCCACGGTAAAAAGTCTCTCTCCATCTTCCTTATAAGCCCCCTTTCTATATTGAAAGGCCACAAGGTGGTCTCCCTAGACCCTTCTCCAGGCTGAACAACCCCAACTCTCTCAGCCTTTCCTCATAGCAGAGCTGTTCCAGCCCTCAGACCATTTCCGTGGCCTCCTCTGGACCCGCTCCAGCAGGTCCATGTCTGTCTGGTGCTGGGGACCCCCGAGCTGGATGCAGTGCTCCAGGGGGGTCTCACCAGAGCGGAGCAGAGGGGCAGAATCCCCTCCCTCAAGCTGCTGGCCACGCTGCTCTGGATGTGGCCCAGGAGATGCTTGGCTTTCTGGGCTGCCAGCGCACATTGCCAGCTCATGGCCAATTTTTCATCCCCAAATTCTTCTCTGCAGGGCTGCTCTCAATCAAATCTCAGCATCACAGAACACCCTAGGGTTGTATTTCCGCAGACAATGCCAGGATGCTGGTCCTCAAGGAAGATGCTAATGTCTTATGTTCAATCAGCTCTCCATGCCTCTCTTCCACACCTCTCTAGGGAGGATGAAGAAATAACCTGGTATCTTTGATTCAAATTCCAGAGAATTTAGCTCTCATGCCATGGTCTACCCGCATCCAGCCTGGCATTGCATACTGCCTTTGGGTCTAACTGCTGATGAAAGCAATGCCATTGCTTCATCAGCTCCAGGGTTCCTCCACAGAGGTGATCTCAACCCCAGGAATCTCCCTTTCATCCTTTCACTGAGAACTACAGCTCACAAGGCTTCCTTCGGAGCAGGAGAGACTCATGGACACGCAGAAGGAGTCATGACAGCCTTGCAACCTGAGGAAGGGAACAACTGGAAGAGAAACCTGATACGAAGACCTTTGGATGTGGCTGGCAGGAGAAACCCTCCAGGTAACGCTGTCCCTCAGTGATAGGTACCATCTGGCAGGGCAGCAGAGAAGGCAAATGGACGATTTCCAGGATTCCCACATACTATACTCACTTTCGGAGGGGATTAACAATCTCATCCCGCAGAATGCTCTGGACGTTCCTGTCACACAGTAGGAAGGGCTTGAAGAGCATGGAGTCCAGCACGGACGTACAGGAGAAGAGGCTGTGAAAAAAGTGTGCTGTGTAAGCCTGATGGGTTTGCAGCAATAGTTGGAACCAAACCGTTGTGCCTGGCGAGTTGGTGGCTTTTATTTTCAACAGTCCATGCATGCAGTTACAGAAAGGTGAGTGACAGCGCATCTCCGCAATGAGATAAACCTCATCTGGTTTAATGAACACTGGTAGTAAGCAAGGAAACAGCTCAGAGAGAATGAAATCTCATACTTTGCAGCCAAAACCGCTCATGGGGGGGGCACCACTGAGTCTTTTCCTCTCCAAACAGTGCACAGTGAAGCTGGGACCTCCTGGGCCGTTTCTTTGAAATGTTTCCAGCCATTACCTCCAGTGACAGAGTCAGCACGGTCCAAGTCCAGAGAGCTACGATCTCTCACTGCCCTGTATGACAGACACACGGGTACCTTAGGTACTCATGAGGGATACTTCAGGGCCTGGGAACGTACCAGATTAGGAAGGAGATCAAAAAGCAGCAAGCATCGAGGCTGCGTCTCCGCACAGTTCTGTTCTGCTCTATACTGGGTAAATTTCCAGCCACCTTGGAAGTCCAGGGAAGTGCTGCAGTTTAGGGCTCTGCCCAATTAAAAAAGCACTCCTTTTATAAAACGGCAACACCCAAGCTCCTTACCTGAAGAGAGCTGCATCCATATAGCAGGAATTACAGTGGCCTTGGATCCCCTTCATCCGCCCTCGCAGGACACGCACCGCTGCCTCGTTCGTGAGGGGAGGAAAACTGTCTGGAGCCTGTGGAAGAACTTCCTGCCCTCCTGCAAAAGAAAGAACAGAAGCAACTCCCTTTAGCTTCCCACCTCTGCCCTTCCCCGATGCCCCAGAAGTCTGCTCCGCTCAGAAGTCAGCACCACGCTCTCCTGCGCTGCTCCTGCTGGGACTCAACCATGCTGGGATGAAGACTCGTCTCTTGAGTAATTCACCTACTGGAAACGGAGACAAAACCAAACCATCTCTTCTTCACCAGAGACATGCCCTAGCAATCCATACTGCCTCTGCCATCGTTATGCCAAGACAAAAAGAGCTACAAACGAGCTGATGCTGTGTTATGTGCAAGCTTGGGATCTCTCTGTTGACAGACCTGCGACCTCAGTAGCAAGGGAACAAACGGGCAACTGTGCTTTAATAGCCTCATCCCGCTGGCCAGTCGTCTCCTTAAGCTTCAAAGGTGGCTTTCTCAATCTGGTCTTTTCTGGTTTCTTCAGCGTTCTCCCCTTGTAATTCAATCCCCTCTCTTCAGCATATCCTTAAGACGTTCTTCCTTGTCCCTACGCTCAGTTTTTGGGCAGTCCCTACAGGAATCGTGTCTTCTCGTTTACAGTGATCTCATTTACAATTTCTAAATGGCTAGTTCACACTGTCTTCTCTGCTCTGGAGGAATTTCTTCCTGTTCAAATGAAAATACTGACCTGTTCTTCCCCGCATCTTCTTGTGAATATCTTATCGTCACATCAAGCTCTAAGTTAAAATTGATTTAATCCTCTCTCCCTTTCCAAGCTCCCTCTTCTTTCTCAGCCCCCAGGTACAACACCGTTATCGCCTGACATCCTGGCCATGGGCCCGAGTTACCCCTCCAATTCTCCAGAGCCATGTGCTTGGTCTGTGTTTGCAAAACATTTAAGATATGGTAGCTTGGCCAGGCCCTATAACTAAAAAACTTGTCCGCATTCAAATCTCAATTACACAGGACCATTTCTTCTGCCCTGAAAACCACAGGCAGAAGAGCTCTTGCCTTGCTCGCAGCGTTCACAATGCTTTGCAAAGACTTGCTCTGGACTCCTATCCTCTGTCACCCCCCAACATTTCCTACCAGCTTCCCCTTCTCCAATACATCCATGCCACCGAGGCCTCATTTTCAGAGCCTCTCACAATATGTTGCCCTATATTCAATGCCCTAGTCTATGTTATCCCTGTATTAAATTACTTACCATCTCTCACACTTGTGGGGCATGCCCTATAAATACCACCATGGCAACCTCAGCATCCTTAAAACTGACATCTTTTGGAACACTCAAAGAAAGCAAAGAATATTAAACCACCGATTAAGACGCTGCGCGTGAGACTTCTCCGTAGCGTGCCCTGTCCCAGCACGGCACTGTCTCCCCTCTCCCCGGAGAACTTACTATAATCCACGAGGCTCAGGTCACTGTTGCGCGAACACTGGAAGCGAACGTCGGGCTGGCAGGACTGCAGCTTCACGAAGAGGCCGCGCTTTGGAGCGCAGTGGAAGTAGTATTTGCCCAGCCATTCGCCAGCAGTCACCCCCTTATCTTCATCCTGGGAAAAGAGCATTGAGGAATAACATGAGAGCAGGCTTTCCACAAATTAGGTGCAACCCCCCCATTTAATATCTTAAGAGCTGTGTACAGGTTTGGTCCCATTTTGTTGACTGTTTTTATTTATTCTGGTTATGTTTTGAACTTATTGATGCCATTTGTAGGATTCATGATTATTCCGTCCCACGTTCCAGTAACGTTGCTCTTGAAAAGAGCAAACCAACCCTCGTAATCATGCCGCGGGCTCTCCTCCCCAGTTTAAGGAAGGGCACAGTTGTGTGCTTGCCCTCACAGTTCACACTTTGACACGTCAGAGGCCCAGGTCAAGCTGTGAGATACACATCTACAAGCTGAAGGTCTTTAAAGAGAAAAGAAGAGCAACCCAGACCTGCCTGTTCTGATGTACAATCTCACAGCAGGAAATATTTTGCTCCTTACCAGTTCAACTCCTGCCATTTTGTGCTTAATTTGGGGCAGGTAGCCCAACCAGCGGATGATTCCTGAAACCTGATTTCCCTTGTCCAAGGTGATCTGGACCATGGAGTTCACCTCCAGGCATGAATTCCCACTTTCACACTCTTCACCGCTCTCGCTTATCTCTCGTTTCATTTGGTTTGGGTGTCCCAAGCCCATGTCGGACTCAAACGGGGAAAATAAACCTAGTGGGCAATACAAAATGTCAGGTGAGGTAGGAAGTCAACACGTAATGACAGACACCTCTGGATCTCGCCTAATACCAGGTCTATTTTGAAATTATAGACCACACAGACAAGCATGAAGCTGAGCACCAGAGACACAAGGTGTAATTCTCAGGACATATTTCAGTAATACGGCCAAGCTGGTCTAACAGGCTGGGAGGGGACGATCCTGCTCCTTGTTTCCTCTCACCGGCCCTGGAGCTAATCCAGCTCTTCACAGAGCCGTCTCAGGCTACTGAAAAGGCAGCAGGGGGGTTATTTCCAAATTATTTTTCTGCCTTCAGTGAGATGAATCAACTCAGTGAAGAGTCTAATGACACCTCCCCTCGGGCTGGCCCTGACAGCTGCACGGTGTCTTTTGATGGCAACAGAGGGATTCCACTAATTTCTTGTCTTACCCAATGACTCACACCATCGCTGCTGGCATCTGTGCCTTTGAGTTCGTCTGGCATCAGGATAAGGCTCCTGCTCCACCTTCTACAGCTAAATTAAAGACTTTTTAACCGGTGGTGCTTTCTCCCTAGGAAATACTTCTGCACTGCAATCAGACCCTCTCTTCTTCTTCCTGATAAATGAGGAGGCTCAGCTTGAGTTGCCTAATGCAGAGAAACAGAACTCGAGACTTTTCTATGGACCTTCTCTGCCTCCTGAACGACTTAGTTGGGACTAGCTGAAGCTTTTGTTGGACTTTCAGCTCATCAGCATCCTGCAGAGAAGAAATAAATGCTAAATCCCCACACAGGGCAGATACATGTGATGATAACCTACTTTGCAAGCTTTCCTTCACAACAGAGTCCAAGGGGATTTCTCTGAAAATGTCAGTTGTTCCTTCTTCTTCCTGAAAGGAGAGAAAAATCTATCAGCTAAATGCTTTATCAGACATAGGACATTCCCGGAATACAAACCAATTTTTCAAACAGGCCTGAAAAGTAACCTCATGTCCCTTTTGGACATTCCTTCTCATTCTCTTTAATGTCCCACCATAATATAGTTTTTAAAAAAATCCCCCCAAACCAAGAAAAGGCAGGAAGACGGCTCTTACCGGACAAACTTTAACAAACCATTGGGTTCCCTCCCTGTAAACTGCCATCGCTATTCCTTTTGTGAGGACCTCGTCCACGTAGAAGCTAACTGCATCTCCCACTTTCACAGGAACCCCCTCCTCCGTGTCTGGTTTTGGCTTCTGTTTCACGTAGTCGTCGTCCTGCACGGGAGTAAACTGGACTCTGCTAAACGGCAGGAAGATCCCGCAGTTCCGCTTACACTTGAAATACTCAGTGCCGTGATAAGATCCATCGCTGCGCCCTCTGTTTTCACCCTCGCCCTGAAAACACACCAGAAAGGCAGGTTACATATACAAACATAAAGGGAAAATAAGCAACTTACTTTCTCGGCCACTTTACCTGTAACTCCACCCCGAAGAAGAACGGAGAGAGCACAGCCGAAGTGTTTTTGTAAATGCTCCCGATGTAGCGGATGATACCAGGGAAATGTTGCCGGTCGACCTCCACCATCACTTTTTGGCCTGGCACGGCCCGCAAAGCTGCTTCTAGGCTCAGCCTTTCCAAGAAGTAGTTCAAACGTTCGTTGTGGCTGCTGACGGCCAGGAGGAAAACGGCCGACTCCTCACGCACAGGCTGGAGGATTTCTACGTTTATCGTGACGGTGGAGCTGTCATCCAGCATGATGACTTTCAAGAAGCAAGCCGGGGGCCTGTCATCGGAGAAGTTGCGCAGGTAACTTCTCTCGCTGCAGAAGCACATGTTCCCGGCTTGGAAGTACTTGCTGCCATAGGCACAGTCTTCTGTCAGGATGTAATAGCAGTTTCCGTCCCCTGCTGAGGGCAGGAGGCTGGTCATCGTCATTCCCCTGGGTTGTGAGAAAGGAGAGAGTCACACCAGTGAAGATACACGCATGATAGCACAGGAGCTCAGAAGAATTCAGGTTGGAAGAAGTCTCGAGCCCAACCCCACGCTCAAAGCAGGTTGCTCACCCAGTTGAGTTTTGAGTATCTCCAACGACAGAGATCCCACAGCCTCCCTGGGTCCCTTGTTCCAGTGTTTGATCACCCTCATGATGGAAAAGAAAAAATTCCATCTAAGCAAGGTTTCCCACGTTCCTGCTTGTCCCCGTTGCCTCCTGTCCTCTCACTGTGAATCCATGGGACAAGTCTGGCTCTGTCTTCTCTACTAAACCCTCCCAGTAAGAAGTTGCACAGAGCAGCATCTCGTCTGTCCTGTTCTCTACAACGCTGTACAGCCAGAACGGCCTCGTTAGATTCCACCTCCTGCTTTCTTTTAAGATTTGCAGGAGTGGGGCAAAGGCTAAATTCTGCCTTTTAAAAATTCTCTAAAAAGGGAGTTCTAGTCTGCGACTACAGCTCTTTGACGTTGTGTTAAAGCACATTAATATTAAAAACATACGCAAAGCACAGCACCTACCATATTACTATGCTGAGGCACTAAAGATCACCATCTTTCAAAACAAATTATTAAAAAAAATTAAGATATCTGGAATCAGAAGTACCTTTTTGCAGTAGTTCAATTCTAGTTCAATTCTAAGTTTTCATGCAATTTACCCCTCCGCATCTCATTTTTGACCATACCTCGCATAGCCAGGACCCAGATTTTTGTTACAACATAAAAAAAAGGGTGAATATAGAAACTTCTTCCTGCAGGTGGACAGGACTGGTTGGCCCAACCTGGCCAATACACAGAAAATAAGAGACGTGCCCATTTCTAGGCCACGGAGGAAATTAAGGAAGAAAAGAAGATGACTCTGCTACGGGCAACATGGTAGAAGTTTCTTAAGACTTGAAAGTGGAGAGAGGAGGAATTGAGCAGATGCAATTAAGGGAAGTAGAAACACACTCGGGGCATTGCGGCAGGAAGCACAAATGCAGCTGTTCGCAAGAATAATAAACGGGTGGGCTGGGAGGAAAACATAGGCAGAGCTTGAACAGAAAGGCTGGACGGAGATCAGCAAGGAGGAGGGCAGCGTTACTGGGAACTTCACTGGAGATTAATATCAAGAGAGCTCATTTTTTAAAGTATTAGGAAAAGATAAATCACTGCGTGTGCTGGAAAAAAAAAATCACCCGATGCCTGATCAGATCCTGGAGCTTTCCTTGTATTTGGGCTCATCATGGCAGCTTCCTACAGGAGCTGTCTCCCTTTGAGTCTTATTTTTTAACCTTAGCAGGCGGGAAGATAGCTCAGAGACCCGATCCAAACGCTGCTGTACTGCTTTTGGGCAACGCTCGTTTGCTGCGGCTGAAGGTCTGGTCTCAAAATGGAATAACCCCCTCAGAAAATCATGGGTCTCCTCAAGTAGCATCCACTTGGGTCTGCCAACGTGGCTAATTTCACGCGTATAGCCAGAGATTCAAGAACCAGATGCGTGGCACCGAGGCAGGGCCCTGCCACGGTGGTGCAAACCACGCTCACGCTCTTCCTTTTTTCTACCGAGGGACTCCCGCCAGCAGGACACCAAATCCACCAGCGCAATTCACTCCGGGATGAGCACCTCGAAGTCGCGGGGCACTAAGGGGGTACACAGGAGCGGCCGTCCGAGGGCGAGCCCCCCTGCTTTGCAATAAGCAAGTTGGGAGGTGAGAGCAGGCTGTGGAAGCGGAAGAAATCCCGTGGCGCGCAGCAGTTCTCTTATTTGCCATCCACGCAACTCGCTGCTGACGTTTTAGAACTCTGCCAGTGGGGCAAAGGCTTGAAATTCTGTGATTTTTTAAAGGACAGAATTAAAGAATAACGTTCTGTGTCCCAAACCCCTCTACTCAATCTTCCATTTTCAGAACCTCGGTTTTATTTCACTTTTTTTTTTTTTTTAAAGTTCTCTCTCCACAAGGAATACGATAAACCTCACTGTGCTTTAAATGCTGCCAAAAGAAGAAAATCAGAATAAACTGTTTTCCTCATTAAAAAACCCTAGAATAAACCATTTTCCTCACCAAAAAACCCTAGAATAAACCATTTTCCTCATCAAAAAACCCTAGAATAAACCATTTTCCTCATCAAAAAAACCTAGAATAAACTGTTTTCCTCATCAAAAACCCCTAGAATAAACTGTTTTCCTCATCAAAAACCCCTAGAATAAACTGTTTTCCTCATCAAAAAACTATAATAAACCATTTTCCTCATCAAAAGACTACAATAAACCATTTTCCTCATCAAAAGACTACAATAAACCGTTTTCCTCATCAAAAAACTAGAATAAACCACCTCTTTAAGAACAGAATATGCACGATTCCCTCCCACGTTAATAGAAATAAAGGCAAATCCAGGCCAACGTGTGATATATGGGCTTGTGGGGCTGAAACCTGATGGATTACACCGAGGGGAAGCTGGAAAGCGCCAGATAATTAAAATTAAAGCAGTAAATTGAGGCTGGGGTGGGGGAAGGCTCTCCCCCGAGGTACCGGGGAGGGGGGGGGGGACACACACACGGCGGCGTCCCCACAGAGCAGGCCCGGCGGAGGGCCCCGCAGGGGACGAGACGGGCCAGGGGGCAGCGGGGGGAGGCTCCGCTGTGGGGCGACGGCCGAGGAGGGGAGGCCGAGGGGGGGGGATCCCGGCGCGGCCCCCCCCGACCCGCCGCTCTCACCGTCTCCCGCCGCTGCCGCTGCCCCGGCCCCGCTCTTCCGCCTCAGGGGACGCCACCACAGAGCCGCGGGGAGCGCGGCCCAGAGCGGCGCCGGCACTTCCGGCCCGCCCCGCTGCCGCCGGCTTGCCAGCCAATAGAGAGAGGCGGAAGTGGGGGGTGGTGGCGAGGCAGGTAGCCAATGAAGGGGAAAGGGCGGGGCGGGGATGCACTGCCCCGCCCCCTGTTGGGCGCTGGGTGGGGCCGGAGGGTCCCCGCGGGCTCCGGTGTCGCCAGGGCCCTGTGTGCTGTGTCCCATGTCCCCAGAGCCCCGCGTCCCCATGGCCCTGTGACTCTGCATCCCCATAGCCGTGTGTCCCTATGGCCCTGCGTCCCTGTGTCCCCATAGCCGTGTGTCCCTATGGCCCTGCGTCCCTGTGTCCCCATAGCCGTGTGTCCCCATAGCCGTGTGTCCCTACGGCCCTGCGTCCCTGTGTCCCCATAGCCGTGTGTCCCTATGGCCCTGCGTCCCTGTGTCCCCATAGCCGTGTGTCCCCATAGCCGTGTGTCCCTGTGGCCCTGCGTCCCTGTGTCCCCATAGCCGTGTGTCCCCATAGCCGTGTGTCCCTATGGCCCTGCGTCCCCGTGTCCCCATAGTCCGTGTGTCCCCATAGCTGTGTGTCCCTATGGCCCTGCGTCCCTGTGTCCCCATAGCCGTGTGTCCCCATAGCCGTGTGTCCCTAGGGCCCTGCGTCCCTGTGTCCCCATAGTCCGTGTGTCCCCATAGCTGTGTGTCCCTATGGCCCTGCGTCCCCGTGTCCCCATAGCCGTGTGTCCCCATAGCCGTGTGTCCCTATGGCCCTGCGTCCCCGTGTCCCCATAGCCGTGTGTCCCCATAGCCGTGTGTCCCTATGGCCCTGCGTCCCCGTGTCCCCATAGTCCGTGTGTCCCCATACCTGTGTGTCCCTATGGCCCTGCGTCCCCGTGTCCCCATAGCCGTGTGTCCCCATAGCCGTGTGTCCCTATGGCCCTGCGTCCCCGTGTCCCCATAGCCGTGTGTCCCCATAGCCGTGTGTCCCTATGGCCCTGCGTCCCTGTGTCCCCATAGCCGTGTGTCCCCATAGCCGTGTGTCCCTATGGCCCTGCGTCCCCGTGTCCCCATAGTCCGTGTGTCCCCATAGCTGTGTGTCCCTATGGCCCTGCGTCCCTGTGTCCCCATAGCCGTGTGTCCCCATAGCCGTGTGTCCCTAGGGCCCTGCGTCCCTGTGTCCCCATAGTCCGTGTGTCCCCATAGCTGTGTGTCCCTATGGCCCTGCGTCCCCGTGTCCCCATAGCCGTGTGTCCCCATAGCCGTGTGTCCCTATGGCCCTGCGTCCCCGTGTCCCCATAGCCGTGTGTCCCCATAGCCGTGTGTCCCTATGGCCCTGCGTCCCCGTGTCCCCATAGTCCGTGTGTCCCCATACCTGTGTGTCCCTATGGCCCTGCGTCCCCGTGTCCCCATAGCCGTGTGTCCCCATAGCCGTGTGTCCCTATGGCCCTGCGTCCCCGTGTCCCCATAGCCGTGTGTCCCCATAGCCGTGTGTCCCTATGGCCCTGCGTCCCTGTGTCCCCATAGCCGTGTGTCCCCATAGCCGTGTGTCCCTATGGCCCTGCGTCCCCGTGTCCCCATAGTCCATATGTCCCCATAGCTGTGTGTCCCTATGGCCCTGCGTCCCCGTGTCCCCATAGTCCGTGTGTCCCTATAGCCGTGTGTCCCTATGGCCCTGCGTCCCCATGTCCCCATAGTCCATATGTCCCCATACCTGTGTGTCCCTATGGCCCTGCGTCCCTGTGTCCCCATAGCCGTGTGTCCCCATAGCTGTCTGTCCCCAGAGCCCTATGTATGTCCCCATAGTCCCTGTGTCCCCATAGCCGTGTGTCCCCATAGCTGTCTGTCCCCAGAGCCCTATGTATGTCCCCATAGTCCCTGTGTCCCCATAGCCATGTGTCCCCATAGCTGTGTGTCCCTATGGCCCTGCGTCCCCATGTCCCCGTAGTCTGTGTGTCCCCATACCTGCGTGTCCCTATGGCCCTGCGTCCCTGTGTCCCCATAGCCGTGTGTCCCCATAGCTGTCTGTCCCCAGAGCCCTATGTATGTCCCCATAGTCCCTGTGTCCCCATAGCCGTGTGTCCCCATAGCTGTGTGTCCCTATGGCCCTGCGTCCCCATGTCCCCATAGTCTGTGTGTCCCCATACCTGCGTGTCCCTATGGCCCTGCGTCCCCGTGTCCCCATAGCCGTGTGTCCCCATAGCTGTGTGTCCCCATGGCCCTGTGTCCCCATGTCCCCACAGTCCCTGTGTCCCCATAGCCATGTGTCCCCAGAGCTCTGTGTCCCCATGTCCCCATAGTCCCTGTGTTCCCATAGCCGTCTGTCCCCATAGCACTGTGTCCCCAGAGCCCTATGTATGTCCCCATATCCCCATAGTCCCTGTGTCCCCATAGCTGTGTGTCCCTATAGCCCTGAGTCCCTATTACCCCTGTGTCCCCAGAGCCCTGTGTCCCCATGTCCTCGTAGTTCCCGCATCTCCATAGCTCTGTGTCCCCAGAGCTCTGTGTCCCCATGTCCCCATAGTCCCTGTGTCCACAGAGCCCTGTGTCCCTATGTCCCCATAGTCCCTGTGTCCCCATAGCCCTGTGTCCCCAGAGCCCTGTGTCCCCATAGTTCCTGCATCCTCATAGCCGTGTGTCCCCATGGCCCTGTGTCCCCATTACCCCTGTGTCCCCAGAGCCCTGTGTCCCATGTCCTCATGCCCTGTGACCCTGCATCCCCATAGCTGTGTGTCCCCAGAGCCCTGTGTCCCCATAGCTGTGTGTCCCCATGGCCCTGTGTCCCATGTCCCCATAGCCCTCTGTCCCCAGAGCCCTATGTCCCCATGGCCCTGTGTCCCCATGACCCTGTGTCCTGCATCCCCACGCTGCTGTGTCCATTGTCCCTGTCCCCCCGCACCCCTGCGCCCTGTGTCCCATGGCCTGTGTCCCGTGTCCCCTCCCTGGGTGTCCCTGCCCGCCGCAGCACACACATCCCAGCCCCAAAACCACGCACCGCCTGGGTGTCCCCACCACTGCTGGGACACATCGTGGGGACAAGTGTGACACGCTGAGCTCAGGGGTCCAGGACCACCGAGCCACCGCCCTGGGGACATCACCCACCCCAGGGACATCGGCACTGTGGGCACAGCCTGGGGGGGGGACCAGACCACGGCGACGGGGTATAAATATTGGCTAAATAGATTTATTTTCATACAAAGAATACACAGATCCCCCCGCCAGGACGCCCCGATCCCGGGGGACACCCCCAGATGTCCCCAGCCACCACTCCGCCGAGCACCACCTCCGTTGGCTTTACCGGCAGGATCTGTCCCTGTCCCCAGGGTTTGATGCCAACGCTGGTGTCACCTCGGGGACATCCCTGTCCCCTCTGGGGCCACCTTGGTGCTCGCGTCTGCCTGGTGCCTGCTCGGGGCACCCTGTCACCGGCCACCATGCCCTGTGGGACACCCCCAGACCTGGTCCCCTGCTCCCTCGTGCCTGTCCCAGGGGCATTTCCGGACATTTTGGGGTCCCCCCCTGTGCCCTAATACTGCGGCTGGTACAGACCCCCCCCCGTGCCATATGTACACGCTGGATAAAAGAAGAAAATACAGATATTTATAGCGGGGGGGACAAAATGCCCCCCTACCCCCCCCCAAAAGTGTCCCCTGCGTCCCCATCCTGGTGCCTCACTGCCAGCTGATTCTGTCCCCAGGATGGAGGTGGCTGGTCCTGCCCCATCATGGGCCAGCTGGGCACCCGTGCCTCAGTTTCCCCATCGGTTGTGGAGCTCATCGCCCCTCTCTGCCATGGGGTGGTGGGACACGGAGGACGTGGGGTGAAAAGGAGCTGTGGTGGCTACCTTGTGGTGACAGGGACATGGCCACCCACCCCAGGGGACATGGGACGAAGCCGGAGGTGCCCCGGATTTACGCCGGAGCATCCCACCTCCTGCCTCGCCCCGACGGAGAAATGTCACAGGCAGAGCTACCCGAAGTCCCCTTTCGTCCCCAAATTTGTCACACCGCTATCGCCCAGGCTCGGGCATTGGGTTGGGTTCTGGATCTGGCCACCCCACCTCCCTTTGCAGCAGGAGAGGAGGTGGTGGGAGGGGTCCGCAGTTCGGCTGGCGGGCTCTTGTCCATCCATCTCAGCTGCGTTTGGTGACCATTTGCCGGTCCCTCTTCTTCTTCTCCATCAACCTGGTGGGGAGCAAGGTGGTGGCCTTAGGGACCCTCCTGAAAGGGACCCCCTGAAGGCACGGGGAGGGGACACTCACTTGCGGTTGCGGACTTCGGTGAGCTCCATGAGCCGCTCCTGGGCCGCCCGTAACTCGTCGAGGCGCTGCTGGTAGCGGGAGTCGCAGCCGTTGGTGCGCTCATAGCTGGAGACCTGGCTGGAAAGCTCGCTGGCACGGTCCCGTAGCTGCTGGATGGACGAGTAGAGATTCTCCTCGTCTTCCTCCTGCTCCAACACAAGAGTATGAGGCTGGTGGGGTAGACAGGACACCCCAGGGTGCTGTTGCCCCCTTGCTCCAGCTGGGGAAACTGAGGCATGGGGTTCCTTGAGCTGTCCAGGCCACCTGCCTTGGCGTTGATGATCTCGATGTGGATGAGGAGGGCGGCGAGCTCCAGGTCCTCGGTGTAGCTGTTCTTCAACGGCACCGACCGGTAGCCTGGACACAACACCACGATACGAGCTCAGCCCCATGGCAGGGTCTAAGCCCCTCACCATGGCCAGATCCCCAAGGAGATGATGATGATGATTGCAGGGGGGTTGGACTAGATGACCTTTAAAGGTCACTTTCAACCCAAATCATTTGATGATTTTATGATTCCATGATGATGGTGATGGTGATGGTGATGATGATGACAATGGTGTGGATGGAGGGACCATACCTGTTTTGAGGCCCTTGACGGGGAAAGTGGCTTGTGCCAAGAAGTTGGGGTCGCTGAACATGTCCTCCTCATACACCACAAAGCGGAGGAAGGCAAACTCAGGGTTGTTGATGTCGAAGACGAACTGCTTGAAGAGCCAGACGGGGTTGAAGCCGTTGTCAGCTGGGGGGCGAGGAGAGAGCGGGGAGGGTCAGAGCGGGGCTGGACACATGGACATCACCGGCATGGCACCAGCATGTTAATGGGAGATGTCCTCTTCACTCCTCCATGAAACCCAGCCCCATCACCCACATGTCCAAGAGGACCCCAAAGGGCACAGTTAGGGTTGTCCTGGCGTCCCTGCCTGTCCCCAGGCTGCAGGGGCTGGGTAGGAACGTCACCTGTGTGGATCCTCACCTACAACATCTGTCTTGTTCTTGCTGTTGTCGTACTCAGAGCCGCACACCTCCACCTCCACGAAGGGGCACACGATGCTCCTCCCATTCTTGGGTAGGTGCCGGGCACCGAGGATCTGCAGGAGGAAGAGGACGGTAAGGTCTGGCTACATCAGGTGAGGAAGGACTCTCTGGGGCAACCCCATGGCTTGGCTGTTTTAGAATCATAGAATCATAGAAGGGTTCGGGTTGGAAGGGACCTTTAAATGTCATTTAGTCCAACCCCCCCGCCATAAGCAGGAACATCTTCATCTAGATCAGGTTGCTCAGAGCCCCATCCAACCTGACCTTGAATGTTTCCAGGGATGGGGCATCTACCACTTCTCTGGGCAACTTGGTCCAGGGTTTCACCACCCTCATCGAAAAAAATTTTGGGTGTTTTGGGCTTGCCAAAAGCTTCATGGCCATAATTAGCCACACCCCACCTGATTTATGACTTTGGACCCGTTTTAGCTTGATTTTAGCAGTATCCACCAAATTATTTAAAAACCTTTGCTGGATTCATGCCATGCTCAAGAGTCAGGTGCCTACAAACCAACCCATCCCAGCCCTAACACTGAAATTGCCCAAGGGTTGGGTAAGGTGCCTCTGGGCTTGTTTTAGCTACTTTACCCTCCACCTCGCTCTTGGTGAGGTTAGGTTCAGCTCTGTGCAATTGTGGGGTTGTCTCCCAGGAAAAACAATGCTGCATGCGGAGAAAGACCAACAAACCCAAGAGGTCATGGGGTAACAAACTCCATGGAGCAAATATGTGGCTGAAACATGTAAAAACCACCCCCAGTTGACCCAAAACCAAGGAAGAAGCGAGTTTGCATCTTGATGGTGACCACCTCAAGGTGCACTTGCTGTCCTCGCCCACTTGCCTGCAGCTGGACCGTGATGGGCTCCACGATCTTCAGGCTGTTCTTGTCAAAGGGGTCAAAAGTCTCATCTCTCATGATGTCGGGCTGCAGGACGTAGCCACTGCGGCCGCCGAGCATGAAGAGCGCCTGGTTCAGCTGCATCGGCTTGTCTGTGGCCGCCGGGACAGAGAAGCTCTGAGCCATGGGGCTCAGGGACCTCCCTGAGGTCTTTGGGCAGAAGGTCCTGCCCTGGTAAACCCCCTGCTAAGAGCCCCCAGCCGTGGTTGGAGAAGGCATGCAGCTGGGATTTGCATGAAGCACCCAAGAATTGCATGGAGATGTCCCAATCAGGATGAGGACAAAGGTTGGAGAGATCATCCAAACCACCTCCAGCAATAGGACCCAGGGCAGAGCCACCAGGGATGGGAATTTTGGGGTGACCTGTGAGGATGAGCCCAGCAGCTACCCCAGGAGCAGGATTTACCAGGCGTCTGGAAGTTGAGGGCCACGAGCTGACTACCACAGATCCACATGGGCAACGGATCATAGTTGGAGGAGTCCAGGCGCTGCCCTTTGGGGTAGATGCGGCTGAGCTGGCGCCGGTTGTACTGCAGGAACTTCTTGCCCTTGCTGCGGTTGGCGTACTTCTCCGCCTTGGTCTCCGGGAAGGAGGACATGTCCCGGTAGCACGCCTTATCTGTGCCAATCTCTGAAAGCACCAAGGTGGCCATCAGCAGAGGACACAGGGCTCTCTGGTGGCCCGGGGGTTGGTCCGCCATGACCACTTGGTTCCCCCCACCCATCTCTTCCCACGCTAATCCCCCCTTCTCCAGCTCTTACTGTCCTCATCGAACGGCACCGGACGGCAATACACAACCAGCTCGGAGAGCTCCAGTGCAATCTTCTTCCTCCGCTCCATGATCTTCCCCTCCTGCATCTGCACAAGGGAAAACAGGAGCTGAATGTCTCCACCCAGCCTCCTCTTGAGATGTTGAGGACCATCTGCTGGGGGACAATCCACCCCCATCCTCTGCAACCCGATGCCCCTCACCCTGGCGTCAGCGTTCTGCGTGGCCTCTCGGATCTTGGCCACCCACTCGCTGAGTTCCTCTTGTGTGTCCGCGGCCACATCCAGCGACTGGGCTGCGTGGGACATCTGCTGGGAATGGATGGTGAAGACAAATGGTTTGGAGCTCCTCCCGTCTTTGGAGATAACTATAAGGACATCAGAGGGGGGCTTTACTCGAAGACATTCCCAACGGATGGCTCTGTGGAGCAAACGAAACCTCAGCGGTCCCGCTCCCAGGCCCCCACCAGCCCTCCCTGGCACCCCACCAGCCGTTGGGGTCCTCCTCTTGTGAGGGTCCCATTTTTCTAATAAATGGTTTCAGCTTTCCACGCTGAAATGCATTTTCCTTTCAGCCAGGGGTAAATATCCCCTGAATCATCCAAATCTCCGAATTCCTCTGAATCCCCCCAAAATCAACCAAATCCCTCAAAACCCAGCTATGTGCTGCTCCCTGGCACGTTGTGCCAAGCATGAGCCCGGCTGGCAATCACGTGATGAGTTTGGGAAGCCTCAGCTCACAACACTAAGCTTCAGTGTGGGGTCCCGCAGCTGTGGCGGGGACGTGGCGGGGACACTCACCGACGTGGCAGGACGGCACGTCGATGAAGCCTTTCAAGAAGTTCCCCAGGGGGCTGTTTTCTGATGACTGCAAGAGAGGAAGGAAGAGGGGGTGGTGGGGGGCGGCTGAGCCCAGCGCCCGCTCTGTTTGGCAACTTCCCTCCAACCCTGCAAATCCACCAAGTCCAAGCAAAAGCAGAGAAAAAACCACCCTCTCGGCATGCTCTGCTCCGCGGTTGAGCATCCCCCAGCCTCTGGATAAGGGTCTGGACTGGAGCGGGGCTGGGAGCATCCCCCAGCCTCCGGATAAGATTCTGGGCTGGCACAAGGCTGGGAGCACCTCGGGTGGCCTCGGTCCCAGGTGCGCGGGGACATGGCACTCACGGCCTCATCCTGCTCCTGTGCCTGCGTGCTGACGATCTCCTCCACGTAGTTGGCCGGGAACCACAGTTGCTTCTTGCCCCCGTAGTCCCCCCGCCACCTGCAAGGGGTGAGAGGATCAAGGCAAGCGGACCAATTTTGGGGGGGACAGGGATGTTCATGCTGCATGCAATGTCAGGGAGTGGTTGGAGAAGGGGTGGGGGGACAGAAAAGGAGGCAGTTAAAACCCACCATGGGACAACCCACGGGAAAACCCGGGGTGTCCCCTCCACCACCCACCCACGGTGATACCCACCCGGGGGCCACCCAACCGCCCTCACCAGCCGCCGTCCTGCTTGTCGACGTTGTGGATGATGGCCTGCTTGCAGAACGACAGCTCATCCTCCCGCTGCGCTTTGTAGTCGTAGAGAGCCTTCACTGTGCACTGGGCCACCAGAGAGAGGGACATGTATCACCACCCAGCGCCTGGGGACACTGGCAGGCAGTGCTGCCTGCTCAGCCCAGCTCCTCGAGCTCCCACGGTAGAGCATGGGGGCTCCTGAGGGCCCGACACCCCAAATGATGCCCCCAAATTGCCCACGCCAGCATTGAGACATGTTAGACGGGACAGGAGAGCTGGAGGCGCCCGTGGTCCTGTAGGACCACCACATTCAGCGCAAAGCGGGTTCCTCTTCTGGGTCCCCCAATGGTTTCTCCTGGTGCAGTGAAGGGGTTAATCCCCTGATATTCCCACACTCCCCAGGAAAAACCCATTTGGGTTAAGCTTTCCCATGTCTGGTCTTAGTCAGAGCTGCTCTGCTGCAAAGGGTCCTTTAAGCAGTGCTGGACCATGAGGTTGTAGGATCACAGGGAAGGAACCTTGGGGCTCCAGTCCAGCCTCCTCCAGGGTCAGCTCCAAGACCAGCCCTCTCCCAAAAACCTCTGAGGATGGAGACCGGGTCAGCTCTGAGTCCAACCCGGTCCCAAAAACCTCTGAGGATGGAGACTGGGTCAGTTCTGAGACCAGCCTGGTCCGAAAAACCTCCGAGGATGGAGACTGGGCCAGCTCCAAGACCAGCCTGATCCCAAAAACTTCCAAGGATGGAGACTGCACCACCTGGGAACTGACCCTAAACCTGCTCTTTTGGGGTTCCCCAGTGCAAAGGGATCCATGGGGGATTCCTCACTGTTGGGGCAAACTTGTGCCAGGTCCTTGCTCCAGGCTGGGCTCTCTCCAGACCTCGCCTACCACACTGTTACGATGCAGTCACTGGAACTCGGACTGTCCCCAAGTGATGGGGAGGTGGAAAGGTCCCACCAGCTCCAGCATCACTTGAGGGTCAGAAAAATGCAGCAAAACATCACCACTTCTCAGGTCGGTGGTGGGAGATGTGGTGGGTCTGGGAGGACACTGCCCAAGAGCCCCAGCACTAGAATTGTCATCTCCCACCATCCTCCACCTCCCAAGGACACCAGCTCAGCCCCTTACCCTGGCCATTGGCATCTTGTTGGCCTCTACGTAGAAGTGGGGGGTCCGCACCTCATACAGGGCTCCATAGTCCAGCTCCTGCAGGGAGAGACACCTGAGTGGGTCACCCGGATGCGGGCAGCGGCTACAAGGGAATGTGGTAGGAGCCGGGCCACCACGTGTGATCCAGAGGAGGTTGAGAGGGACCTAATAACCCTTTGCAATTCGTTGGAAGTGAATTACGGTGGAATTATAGCCATGGGCAATGGCTGCAGAACGAGCTTGGCTGGTTCTGGTTGGGTTTCAACCAAGAGGCTGGAGGAGCCCTTCCCACCATGGTGGAGCTGGGGATGGGGCTTGGTTGCCTGTAGCACAAAGCTCCCATCCCCACCATCCCCACTGCCCGGAGCACTCACGGTGGTGCCCATCTTCTCCAGGGTCTCCTCATTGATGGGGTAGCGCAACTTCATCTTGCGGTAGAGCGGGTGCTTCTCATAGTAGCTGACGAGGTCCACGAGGCTCTCGAACTCGGCCGAGCTGCCCAGCATGAAGAGCCGACCTTCCTGCTGGATGCGGCAGTGCTTGATCTTCCCCTCCGCCCTGGGGCCAAGAGAGCCGGGGGGGATATGTGAGGGGTGGCCGGACCCTGGCTCCATGATGGGGATGCCACCAGGGTGACCACCCTGAGGATGTGGCTTTCCCATCACTGCACCTAAGGGGTCCCCCCATGACAGCATCATGCGTCCCACCATGTCACCCTGCTGACCCAAAGCAAACCCCTGCCACCCAGCATGGAGTCACATTAGACATGAGCCAGACAGTTCTCAGCTTGGCCAGCAATGTGGGCACCGTGGCCGAGCCCAACTAGCCTCGGGACGCCAGGGTGGCCACACTCACCGGAAGGAGATGGCGTAGGAGCTGGGTTCACTGCGCTTGCGCACCAGGAAGGCTCCGTCTCGCGGGACCCGCATCAGCATGTGCTCGGCCTGCAGGCGCGTCAAGCTGGCGTGGTACCACCTGACCAGGCAGAGAATGGAGGCCGTGGGCTGGTGCCGGCATCCCCACATCCCGGGGGACACCCAAGACCTGACACTGGGGATAGAGGAGGCTGGTGGACCCAGGGGACCAAGAGGATGGGGATGGGGACCGTCCTCACTCTTTGCTTTCGTGGGCATTGGGTTGGGGGACGGGGTCGGTGAGGCGCATCTCGAACTCGTTGCAGCGGAGCGGCACCTCGCGGTAGTGGCAGATGAGGCTGTAGAGGCTGTCGAAGACCAGGTTGTCCGTCAGGTAGAACTTGGTGGCGCCGGCCTCCTGTCGCGAGTGGATCCGGCAGTGCTGCACCCGGCTGGACCTCCTAGATGGTGGTGGGGAGAAAGCAGGAGTGAGTCAATTCAGGTCCACATCCCCACCATCCCACGCTCGGGGGTCCATGTGCCATGAAAAGAATTGGCGCTTCCTCCCCAAAACACCATCCCAGCCACCAAACCAGGGATCAGCTGGACCCCCGGTGGGATCACCCAGAATGGCTCAGGGAGGGTGGGATCTTGCCTCCCCCTGGGGCTCCTACCAGAAGGAGAGGGTGTAGTCACCCACGAAGGTCTCGCTCTCGCGCACCAGGAAGGTGCCGTCCTTGCCGCCTGTCTCGGTGCAGTACTCGTGCAGCAACTTCTCGGCGATCTGCCGCCCATCACGGCCACCTCCCAGTTTCCCGTGGAACCACTTCTCCGTGAAGTGCAGCTCGTTGTTGTTGAACTCCTGCGAGTTCACCCCAAAATGGGAGAGATGCCCCAGGGTCAGCATTCCTCCCAGCCATCAGCATCAACGGGGCGTTGCCACCCTCTCCCCCTCCCCACAGAGTCCTCCCTAAATTCCCCTGCCCTGTGGACGCATCCCGTCCCTCACGCACCTCCTTCTGCTCCACCTCCTCCTCATCCTCGTTGAACTGGTAGCGGGATGTCTCCTCTGAGTAGTAGATCTTGTTGCTCGTCAGGACGAAATAATGGGGGCTCCAGGTCTGGGAGGGAGGAAGAGCATCACCAGGGCAGGGAGGATGATGGCATGGAGGGATGGGGCTTTGAGACCCCTGTTTCTGCCCCTTCCATCCCCCACAGCGTTGCAATGGTCTAGGAGAGCCCATGCCCCATGCCCAACCCAAACGCCAATGCTCATCCCTGCCATTGGCAGGGAGCCCCTTACGTGGTCGATGGGATCTTCGAGGTAGAGGATGCCGTTCTTGATGGAGTTGCTGATGTCATTCTCCGAGTAACTGGCGGTGGAGACCTCCTCGTACAGGTTCCCTTCGACCAGCTTCTTGTGCTGGGGACAGCCCAGGGAGGAGAGCTCAGCAGTGGGCACGGTGTCCCCGTCACACTGAGCTCCCAGCCCTCAGGCCACGCTCGGGCTCCTGCAGGTACCTCTCCACCACCCCCTGCTCCTCTTGACCATCTCTTGCAGTAGGACATCGGAGAGATGTCCTACTTGTGCACGGAGGGATATCACTCTTCAGTCCCAAGATTTGGGAGAATCACCATCCCTCCCAGCCCAACATGGTCCTTGTCCCTTCTGCAAAGAGAGGCTTTGGGGTGGTGCCTGCTCCACACCTTGATTAGGATCTTCTTCTTGAGCTGGGTGGGTGAAGGCAGCTCGTCGGCATTGATGTCCACTGGCTTGGTGAGTAGCATGTCCCCAAAGACCTTCTTGAAGTGGGAGGCCATGTTCCTCTGCTGGACGATACTGCAGTGGTCTTCGATGGAGAGGATGATGGGGAACCTGGAGGAAGCAGGTGGGAATGGTGACTTGGGATGAAGGCGAAGGAAAGGGGAATTCAGGCAGAGGTTGCCTGCCTGTCCCAGAATTGGGGTGTTGTTGGGGGGCTGGGGCTTACTCGGAGGTGACGAACGCGTGCTCCTTGATGGTGTGCAGCACGTCCAAGAACTTGATCTTGGAGGTGAGCGTGTGGCCGTGGTAGATGATGGGGAGATCGTCTGGGCCATCCCAGCAGTCCACTGAGAGAGGAGACACCTCAGTTAATGCATGCTGGTCACCGACTGTGCACTGGGGCCGTGTTTTTGGGCCCCCAAAGGACATGGAAGACTCCCCACCCAGTGCCATGGGATGGGTGCAGGGGATGGTCTGTCTGATGGACCATGGGGTGCCGAGGGGGACTGAACATCACCGCAGGGTGCTGGGGGGACTCACGCTCGATGCAGCGGCAGCCCATGTGCAAGCAGCGGGCGTACGCCTCCAGGGAGGACTCGCTGGAGAACTGGTCCCCTGTCAGGTACCTGCAGAGGAGTAAGAAGGACCATCAGCGGCCAGGGCTGCCCCGGCCAGGGGTGATGGGGTGCTCGTGGGGGTCCCCGAAGAAAGCCCACCCTGTCCTTACGTGTTGTGGGAGGAGGAGATCCAGTACTGGGACAGAGGGTGGTTCATCTCCTCGGGCACCACGCGCTCATACTTGGCGTCCATCACCATATTCTCCTTGGAGAAGAGGTATGTGAGGAACTAGGGGCGAAGCAGAGAGGTCAGAGCCTGCCAGGGCTGGGGAGACACCCCTGGGTGGGTGCCACGTGGGGCCACCCACCTCATCCAACTGGAAGGAGGGGTCCGCTGCCTCACTGGAGCCCTCCTTGACGTAGGTGCACATGTAGTCCCGCACCATGCCCACGTCGCTGGCCCAGGGTTCCTGGGGTGCAAACAAGGCCGCCGTTATGGGATGAACAGGGCAGGGGCATCCCATGGGGGTCCCTGAGGTTGGGGCTGAGAGAGATGCCCCAGAGGTCTCTAAGGGCACCCACCTTCTGGTCGTGCAGCAGGAACTTCTGGAAGTCGTAAAGGGAGATTTGGCACAGCTCGGGGCGGTCCACGTTCCTGGGACACGGAGTGGCCATCAGCGAGGACCGGGAGCAGGAGTTGGGGTAGACCCCATGGGGAGTTAAGGCTGCCAGTGCCTACCAGCAGCTTGGCCCCTTGATGCCCCCCACTCCTGCCCTGCTCCGTGGCAGCTGGCAAGGGGCTCAGGGAAAGCACCGGTCATGGGGATGCCAGGGGCACCTCGAGCTGTTGGGTGCTGCTAGAGCAAACACTCCCGGTGTCACCCTGTGACCTGGGAGAGGCAGGAACCCAGCCGAAGCATGCAGCATTGCCCAAGGATGTGGGGAGGAGGGCAGTGCGACGTGTCCCTGCCATCCAGAGGGACCTCATGAGGTTCAACCAGGCCAAGTGCAATGTCCTGCACCTGGGTCGGGGCAACCCCCAGTCTCAATAGAGGCTGAGGGTTGAAGGGATGGGGAGCAGCCCTGCTGCTCAAGGCCTTGGGGGTACTGGTGGATGAAAAGCTGGACATGAGCCGGCAATGTGCGCTCGCAGTCCAGGAGGCCAACCGTATCCTGGGCAGCGTGGGCAGCAGGTCGAGGGAGGGGATTCTGCCCCTCTGCTCTGCTCTGGTGAGACCCCCCCTGCAGTGCTGTGCCCAGCTCTGGAACACTCAGCACCAGACAGACATGGACATGTTGGAGCAGGTCCAGAGGAGGCCACGGAAATGATGAGGGGGGTGGAACGCCTCTCTTAGGAAGAAAGGCTGAGAGAGTTGGGGTTGTTCAGCCTGGAGAAGAGAAGGCTCCGGGGAGACCTGATTGCAGCCTTTCAGTACTTGAAGGGGGCTTATGAGAAAGATGAGGACAAACTTTTTAGCAGGGCCTGTTGCGACAGGACAAGGGGAAATGGTTTTAAACTAAAAGAGAGAAGATTCAGACTAGATACGAGGAAGAAACTTTTTCCAATGAGAGTGGTGAAACCCTGGCACAGGTTGCCCAGAGAGGTGGTAGATGCCCCATCCCTGGGAACATTCAAGGTCTGGTGGGATGGGGCTCTGAGCAACCTGATCTAGGTGAAGATGTCCCTACCCATGGCAGGGGGGTTGGACTAGATGATCTTTAAAGGTCTCTTCACACCCAAACTATTCTGTGATTCTATGACCCCTGGCACCCATCCCTGCTCATATCCCCGCTCACATCCCCAATTCCATCCCCGCACTCATCCTTGGTCACATCCCTGCTCCCATCCCCATGCCCATCCCTGCTCAAATCCTTGATCCCTTCCCTGTACCCATTCCTGCTCCCATCCTTGCTCCCATCTCCACACCTATCCCCGCTCAAATCCCTGCTCCCATGCCTGCTCCCATCCCCTCTCCCATCCCTGCCCATCCCTGCTCATCCCTGCTCCCATCCCCTCTCCCATCCCCTTTCCCAACCCTGCTCATCCTTGCTCCAATCCCTACTGCCATCCCCACTCCCATTCCCTCTCCCATCACCTCTCCCATCCCTGCTCATCCCTGCTCCCATCCCTTCTCCCATCCCCACTCCCATCCCCGCTCCCATCCCTGCTTCTATCCCTTCTCCCATCCCCACTCCCATCCCCACTCCCATCCCTGCTCCCAACCCTGCTCATCCCTTCTCCCATCCCTGCTCCTATTCCCTCTCCCATCCCCACTCCCATCCCCACTCCCATCCCTGCTCCCAACCCTGCTCATCCCTTCTCCCATCCCTGCTCCTATTCCCTCTCCCATCCCCACTCCCATCCCCACTCCCATCCCTGCTCCCAACCCTGCTCATCCCTTCTCCCATCCCTGCTCCTATTCCCTCTCCCATCCCTGCTCCTCAGACCACCCTTGCCATCCCCACCATCCCCTCCATCCCGACGCTGGGAGATGCTCCGGGGCCACGTGCGCCGCCCGGACCCTCCGCTCTCCCCAGGCTCTGCCCCGCAGCCCGGCTGCATTGCCCACCCGATGGATCTGACCCTTGGAGGCTTGGCCGAGATGGAAGCCACGCAGCTCCTGGGTACTCACCGCAACGGGAAAGAAAGCTCCAGCTGCTCGATGACCTGCAAGGCAAAGGAGGGGACCGGGCTTAGCTGGCTGGGGACACGCCGCACCAGGTGGGGGATGCTTTGGAGGACAAGCCATGGCTCTTACCGACTTCTGTGCATCAAACATCAAGTTTTTGTAGAACTGGATGAAGTGGGAGAAAGTCATCTCGTTCCTGGCTTCCACCTCCTGCCAGAGAGGGTGTTGCTTGAGAGCAGGGCCACCCAACTGGAGCCAGCGACACCAAGGCTGGCTCCAGACTGGCTGTGGGGGCTCGAAGACCCTCTCTCTGCGTAGCTGGGGTGCCCGGGGGGGGCCTTACCATGAGCTTGTCCCGCAGGAACCTCATGTTGGGGACGCGGTAGTTCACCTGGGGCAGCATGGCCTTCAGGTCCTTCACTGTGATGCTGTGGGAGGGCGAGCCGGCGTCAGGGACAATCCCCAGCTGGGTCTCAGCTCCCAACACCAAGTCTCCCACCCCAAATCCTGGTGCCAGCGTGGTCTCTGGGGTGGGGCTCCCACCCTACTGGGCTGTGGATCCCCGCAGTGGCACAAGACCCCTAATTACACAGGGTCTGGCACAAGCGTGAGCAAAGGGTTGAGGAGAAGCACGTCCAAGAACCAAGAATGCTCTAAGCCATCATTCCATCTGGAGGTGATGGCCATCCCCATCCCCATAATCATTTAAGTCCAAATTCACTTGATTTGGGGTTTTTCCTGAACTGGGGAGATGTTTATGGACTGCATTAATGGTCCAGTCCCTCCCGGCACTGGTGGAAATGCAGCAGCGGGCATGGGGGCATTGGGGTCCCTGTGGTCCCTACAGCATGAGTCTCTGATTTTTGGTGCCTTCAAGAACCCAAATAACCTGGTACTACCTTGCCCCACAAATCCCGCTCCCAGCCTTGCTCAGCCTCCAGATTTGGGGTGCAGGTGGGGGTGTATGGCCCTGTCCAGCTGAACCCACCAGCCACTTCCCGGCATGGGGTCGTGACGGTGCTCACCTGCCTTCCCGCGACCGGTCCATCCCATCAAACTGTTTCCTCAGCCACCTGGGAAGGAAGGGATGAAAAAAGACAGCGCTCAGCCCTGGGGGGGACTAAACCCGGGGAGGTTTCATCCCCAAGACCCCCAGACGGGGTTTGGGAAATGGGACCCACTGGTCCTTCCTCACCTCTCAATCTGCAGTGGGGTCTGGGCTTTCTGGGTATCCACCACCAGCCAGTTGAGGCCTGTTATCCACAGGTTGATGTCCTCCTCGCAGAAAGCTGGAGAAGGAAGAGGAGATTAGTGAGGCTGGGATTGGGGAATTGGGATGCTGGGGAGGGGCTGAGAGCCCAAGGGTGGCCAGGGGCAGTGGGAAGGGAGCCCACGCACCAGCCACGCTGAGAGTCCGCAGCCTGAAGTCCATCCCGTAGAGGATGATGAAGCACATGGTGAAGTCGAGCTTGCGAGCATCCTCGGGGTAGCGCTCGAAGTCCCGTGAGTTCTTCCCCAGGCGGATCTCCTTGATCTCCCGAATGTCGACTGTGGGGAGAGAGGGACATGGGACTGTCCCCAGCCACCCTGCCACCGTGGACCCATGTGTGGGGCTAGGGGAGGCTGCGGGAGATGGGATTGCCAGGAGACCATGTGTCCTCTGGGGAGCCTTGTCCCCAGGATGGAGTGTCCCCGTGGCACTGTCCATGGGTGTGTGGTGGCATTGTAGGTGCTGTGGCCACGTGTCCTCTAGGGATATATGTCCCTGCTGCCCTCCAGTGATGTGTTTGCTAGTGTGATGGCACCATGGGTATTGCATATCCTTCAGGGAACTGTGTCCCCAGAATGGCACTGCCCGTTGGTGCATGATGGCATCATAGGTGCCATGGCCATGCGTCCTCCAGGGATCCGTGTCCCCGGGACAGGGTGTCCCTGCAGCACTGCTGCAGTTGTATGACAGCACCATGGGTGTCATGGCCACATGTCCTCCAGGGAGCCATGTCCCCAGGACGGGGTGTCCCTGCAGCACTGCACCCAGGTGTGTGATGGCACCTTACCCCTGTGTGTCCTCCAGGGACTTGTGTCCCCAGGATGTGGCGTCCCCAGTGCTACCCACCGGTTTTCCCAGCTTTGTGGGTGCCACATGTCCTCCAGGCTCAGCCTGCCCCATCCCAGCTGGCACATCTCCAGCCACCTTTCCCCTGCCTTCTCCTCCCCAAGACAGACCCTGCTCCAGGGCAGGCTGAGCTCATCTTTTAATTGAAGACGTCTGCCCAAAGGTGGCAATTTGGAGCCCCGGCAGCCCGGACCGCAGGGCGTTTCTTTCCTGCCATGCTGCTCTCTCATTATCTCGCTATATAAAGCCCTGCCGGCAGCGGGAGGGCTGGGTTTCCGGACCGCGGTCTTCCTCACTGCTACGCTGCCGGGGGAGATTTCCAATCCCTGGTTTTGCCGAGTGGACAGGTTTCACCAGAGGCAGAAAAATAATACGATGATATTAATAATAACACCCAAAGTTGTTCTCGATACTATGAGCATCACCCCCGGGCAGTTTTGCCCTCTGGGGCTGAGGCACCGGCACCGGAAAGGGCTTTGTGCGGCCGAGCGCGGCCGGACCACCGCACCGGGGTATTGTCCTGCCGAGGAAATGGGTCATTTCCCGGAGAATTTCCAGCCCAGCCGTGTTTCCGATGTGGCGGTGGGGAAGGGTGCAGGCGTGCCGGTGCCTCGAAAGAAACCCTCAGCCTAATCCAAAGGGGATAAATAAAAGCCAAGCGCAGGGAGGAATAAGGGATGGGGGAGAAATCGGGCTGATTAAGCAAGAAAAGAGGTGCAGAATAGTTTTTCTTGGCAGAAAAGCTCCGGAAAACACTGGAGGCTTTATCCAGCCTTCCCTCGCTGGATGACCGCAAGCCAAATTTCACAGATTTGGGGGTGGGATTTTAGCATACGTGATACAGGAGTTCTGCACCCTTGCATGTGCTTGGTTTTGGGACTAGATCTTAAGAAATGAAACCCCGTTGCTGTCACCGTGCAGCCCCCATGGCTTGGAGCAAACCCACTTTGGTATAAACAGGCAGATATTTGAGGGTAAAACCAGGTTTATAGGTTAAAAACCAGCTGCTCATTCCCAAACCTGCCCATCCACAGGGTGCTGGAGAGGGGTGAGAAGCCGGCGGCTAGCAGGGCTCTGCCAACAAGTCAGAACTCAGCCATCCCCCATATTCAATACTGCCAGGATCTGGCCTTGGATCTGACTTCTGGGTGCTGCCAATAATCATAGAATCATTGAATGGTTTGGGTTGAAAGGGACCTTCAAAGATCATCCAGTCCAACCCCCCTGCCATGGGCAGGGACATCTTCACCTAGATCAGGTTGCTCAGAGCTCCGTCCAACCTGACCTTGAATGTTCCCAGGGATGGGGCATCTACCACCTCTCTGGGCAACCTGGTCCAGTGTCTTACCACCCTCAGCATAACAAATTTCTTCCTTAGACGTAGTCTGAATCTCCCCTCTTTTAGTTTAAAACTGTTGCCCCTTGTCCTGTCGCTACAGTCTTTCTTATAAGCCCCCTTTAAGTACTGAAAGGCCGCAATAAGGTCTCCCTGAAGCCTTCTCTTCTCCAGGCTGAACAACCCCAACTCTCTCAGCCTTTCTCCACAGCAGAGCTGTTCCAGCCCCCTGATCATTTTGGTAGCCTCCTCTGGACCCACTCCAACAGGTCCATGTCTGTCTGGTGCTGGGGACCCCAGAGCTGGACGCAGTGCTCCAGGGGGGTCTCACCAGAGCAGAGCAGAGGGGCAGAATCCCCTCCCTCGACCTGCTGCCCACGCTGCTCTGGATGCAGCCCAGGATACGGTTGGCCTTCTGGGCTGCAAGTGCACACTGCTGGCTCATGTCCAGCTTTTCATCCACCAGTACCCCCGAGTCCTTCTCTGCAGGGCAAATAGCCCAGCCCCACGAAGAGCAGAGGGAAGAGGGAGCGGCGCGGGGCTGCACAATGCAACGCGGCCGGCGGCTTCCTGGAAACCACATCTGCAGCGGATTTGCAGCGATCATGTCAGAACTATGTCTCCAAACTCCTCCCTGCATTGTCTCAGGGGTCCCGGGTGATTAAAACACTCTGGAAGTCGATTCCAGCTGCGAAAATCCCTTTTCTCTTCTAATGCAAAGTGAGAAGCGAGGTGCAAAGAAGGTTTTAAATATAGGGATGGTGGGAAGATGATGTAGGACCAGGGTCTGCCCGGTGGCTTTTAGGGATGCTGAGAGCCTGGGAGTTTTCTTAATGCATTAGGAGAAAAACAAAGCAAAGTGGTCAGAGGGAATGGTCGTGCTGGGAAATCCCGCTGGCCTGGGCAGAGCTGCGGTGGCACGAGCCATGTTCCCTCGTGTTTGCCTCGGTCACCCCTTCTTGAAGGACACGTGGCAGCTCAGACCGTCCTGTACAGGGGGGATTGGGCGACCGCATCCCTCAGGGCTCCCCGTGGCGTTGTGAAGCTGATTTAAAACCTGAAATGAAAGATTTCCTCCTGGTCCAGCGGCGTTAAACCCCATCTGGATTTTCTCCTCCCCAAACGGTCCTATTTCTAATTATTTGGCATTAGCAAGGCTGGAGGTGTGATCCCAATTAGCTGTTGTCGTGGCAAACTACCCCTCTGAAATGCTTTTGGGTTTGCTAAGCTGCCTTCACCCCTATTTCTTTTAATTTCTTGTAAAGATCCCTTTTGGGCTGTTTTCCACTAGATTTCATCCTTGCACTGGGGACCAGGGTCTGCCGAGGGCAATGAGCTGAAAACCCTCCAGGATGAAGTTAATTTTGGAGGCGATGCTACAGGCGACCCCATTGGCACGGACACGTGTCCGTCGGCTGCTTAACGAAGCGTGTAATTAGCCTGCATGGTGTGGGGCGTCTCAGGGAGAGCCAGGATCCGTGTCCTGGCCCTGCCAGTCTGTAACAGAGACATCAGCGCTGTCGGTCGTCCCCGCTAATCCCTCTGCAAGCGGGGTGCCTGGTTGAAGGGGGGGATTTAAAATGGCCCAGGCAGGCGTGAGGTCAGGCGTGGGGTGGGAGCGAGACCCCAGGGATGAATAGGAGATCCTGGCGCTTCCATAAAATCACAGCAAGCGGGAGGACATGCAAACACGGAGCGGGGCTGGACCAGGGGGTGAAGATGCTCCAGCCCAGCAGCAAGACCGGGATTGCTCCCACCCAGGGCTGGGGGAAGTTGGTGGTGGGGTTGGATGGCAGGATTGTACCATTTCCAGAGGGATTTTCCTTTTTTTTTCCCCCTTCTGGATGACCTTGGAGGATGCCCACTCGTTCCCACAGGGGGTTTTGGGCCGTCGCATGGGAGAAGCCAGATCCCAAGGCACCAGTGGGGAAACTGAGGCAGGGCATCAGGAGCAACCTGAGATCTCGTCCTGGTGGCACGCAGTGCTCTCAAAAAAACCCAAGGAGCCGGAACCGCATTATTTCTGTGAGCGGAGAACGAGCTCTTCCCCATGAGGACTAAAACCACCTCTCCAAAAATGGGTGCCCTTCCTCCCTTCGCCCATCCCTCCTCCTCCTCCTCCCACAAATCTGCTCCTGTGCCTAGCAGGTCCCGACAAGCACGGATCCTGCTTGTGCTGATGCTCATCTCCAGTTGCCACCCTTCTTCCTGGCTCAAAGCCTCTCCGTGGCTAGCAGTCCAGCTTGGGGTCGACCCCTCTGAGCGGGAGCTGAACCCTCCTGGGGATTTTGCTCTGTCTCGCACAAAATTAGCGGTGGGTGGTGATTTTTGGGTGGGTGATTGGTGATTTTTAATGACACCCTCTGAGCCCCCCCAGGGAAAAGCCACCTGTCGTCTCCCAAACCTCCAGGTTGGGCTTTGCCATCGTCCAGGTGAGATGATACCCCAAAACTGGGTTCCTCCCTGCATGGGGATGTGGGATGAAGCGATGGTATAGCTCCATGTCACCCCAGTCCCGTGTTTTCATCCATTGGCTCTTTTTAGCTCAATTTAAGAGGAGGTGCAAGCCTTGAGGTAATGAGCAACCAAGTAACGAGTACCAAGGCATGGAGCCCCACCAATGCCTGGCAGTGGGACTATGCCCCAACAGCCCACTAGCCACCGGTGAACCCATAAGTAAGGGTGATTTTTATGGATGCTCCAGTGGGAGCATCTGCTGTGCTGGGCGCCAGTGCCACCAGTCTAAACTTTGCATTGACGTCATTAATGCATGTGGGGCAGAGCCCAGCTGACCAAGTCCTCTCTGCAAGACCACCATGCTCCACCCCATGCTGCTGCCTGCCCCAGAAGCCTGAGCACCCCATTTTTGGGTTTAAAAGCACCGTGAGCAGGCAAGGTGGTGGTCAGCTCCTTTACCTCCTTGCCAGGGATGAAATGGCAGCAGCTTGAGCCCTACGGCAGCTTATGGACCACATGAGCTGGGATGGAGGAGGCGAGGGTTGCTCAGCCCAGCAGCTCCTGCATTTATATCTCTGGGCGTCCTACCATGGCCAGGCACCCCACCATGGTAGGACATCCCACCATGGCTGGGCATCCCACCATTGTAGGGCATCCCACCATTGTAGGGCATCCCACCATGGCAGGGCACCCCACTGTGTCCAGGCACCCCACCATGGCCAGAGACCCCACTGTGGTAGGGCATCCAAATATGGCCAGGACTCCACTATGGCCAGGCTACCTACCATATGACCAGGCACCCCACCATGGCCGGGTACCCACTGTGGCAGGTACCCCACCACGGCTGGGCACCCCACTGTGGCTGGGCACTGTGCCGTGGTCAGGCACCCTATTGCAGCCAGGCACCCCACTATGCCCAGGCACCCCACTGCAGCAGGAACCCTACCACAGCCAGCCACCCCACTGTGGCCAGGCTTACCACTGCAGCCAGGCACCTCACCACAGTAGGGCAGCCCACCATGGCCAGGCACCCCACTGCCAGGCACCCCATCATGGCTGGGCACCCTATGGCTGGGCACCCCACCACAGTGGGGCACCCCACCACAGCCAGACACCCCACAGCCAGGCACCCCACCATAGCAGGACATCCCACCATGGTGAGGCCCACCACAGCCAGGCACCCCACCGTGGGCAGTCATCCCACCGTGGCCAAGCACCCCACGGCCAGGCACCCCACTGTGGCCAGGCACCCCACCAGCACATCCCCTGTCCACAGCACCGCTGCCACCGATACTCACTGTCCCCTTCCACCTTCTCTGGTGTCCGGCTCCAGATGATCTGCCGGGTCTCCAACTTCACCTGGAAGGTCCTTCGCTCCGGCCTCTGTGACTTCTTCTGATAGAACAAGGTGAGGACGGTGCCCATCTCCAGGCAGCGGAGGATCCTGCCCATGTCCCCTGCCTCCATCCTGCCGTCCTCCAGAAAGCCATTGACGCTGTTGAGCCTGGCCACGGACATCTTCACTGTGCGGCCATCGCCCGGCGGAGCCGCAGAGCCGGGGTTGTCTCATGCAGGAGAGGACGAACCAAATAGCCGAAACCTCCCCAGGGATTTTCTCCGCTCGCCCCGGGCACGGGTTTCCTCTATGGCCAATGTCCCCTCCGCCGCACCACGGCCGCGGCACGGAGCCGGGCTCGGCGACGGGGAGGAAAGGGGTGGGCTGGAGGTGCCGTGACCTTCTCGCTGAGGCTGAATCTGGCCCCGGTGTTGGCATCCAGCGGCGGTGGGAGAAGATGGGCAGCGCCGGTGGCGACGGCCTTGCGGTTCAGAGCCAGGGGGGAGAAAAACCATCCGGCCACCGCAGGATGGCGGAGGCACCTTTGCGGGTGAAGAGGGTGGCGTGGGGGGAAAACCCAGCCAAAAAAAAGCAAAGTCACCCCAAAACTGACAGTGCCTGTGTTGAGGTGGCGGATCCCCCCCCGGCCTCCGGGCCAAGCGGGGCCGGGGTTGGGAGAGGGGTGCGGCGAGGGGGTGCCGAGGGGTGCTCAGCCAGCCCAGGGAGCAGCGGGGTCCCGGCGGGGCGGGATGCGGGATGCAGGGTCGGGGTGGTGGTGGGTGGGGAGGGGGGAGGGCTCCTGCTGGCTGCCCGCCGCCCCTCTCCTCCGCTCCTTAATTTCGGGCTGATGAAATGGACGCCCAGAGGAAACTGCAATCACACATGGCCGGAAAGAGATCAGAAAGGAATTTAAAAAAAAAAAAAAAAAAAAAAGCAGGATCTTGGAGAAAGGAAAATCCGAGCGGGGGAAAAGACGGTTGAGGGTGACATCTAGAGGAACTCAAGATGGGGACTGGCTTTATGGGGGTGCCCCAGGCCCTGCTGCTGGCTGGGGGGCACCCCAGGACGGGGATGGGGTCGCCTGGGTGGAAATGTGGTTGTTTGGTAAAAAAGGGTTAAAGATAAGGAAAGCGGCTGCTGTGGCTTTAGCTCCTGGCTGTCCCTGCTGCGATGCTGATCTGGGACTGAAGCCTCGTGAGTGACCAGGACCAGAGTCACTGCTGTTATGAGTTTTGTCCTGCCTCAAATATATGGGAAGAAAGGGACTGCAGTGGGGGGAAAGAAACACAGAGAGGGGGGAAGGCAGCGAGGGACAGGGCTTGGTGTCACAGCCCCTGTTTTGTCCCTTTGATGGGTGCTGGATGGGCAGAGACCTGCCGGTGCTATGGAGGCAGATGCTTTGTGCAGGGATTTGGGGGAGGCAGGGGTACGAGGTGGGACCAGGAGTGCGGGGGGTGGGCAGAGGCTTCCTTCCCAGCCCCACGCTTTGAGGATTTGGACCAGGAGGGGATCTTGCGGTGCTGGGATTCTGAGACTCCTGGAGCATATTGGGGTCCTGGTGATGGAGGCTCAGCAGAGCCAGGGCTTGCCACCAGCCCTGGTGGGAGAGAGGACACAGGATCTGCCATGAACAGGGAGCTCTGCAGATCGTTTCAGCCCTAAAATACCTGAAAAACGATTTTACTCATTAAATACGTGACACGTTTACAGTTGGTCTGAGCCCTCCAAAATCCTTATTCCTTCCCCAGAGGCTGCCAAGATCTTCCTGGCTTGCAGATTCACTCCCTGCTTATAGGAGCCATTAATTTCTCTCCTCCACAGAGGAGTAGTCTTTATTTTAACTCTCGTCTTGCTGGAAACACCGCCTTTCCCCTCCCTCTCCCCCAGCCATATCTAATCTTCTCATCCCAGAGGAGCCCAGAGCCCTGCGGCAAAGCAAGAGCAGCTCAGCATTGGCCACCAAGCAAGGGACGTGTCCCAGCATTGAGGAGGATTTAGGGTCAGGAGAAACATCCCATCTGTGTGCACACCCGCCCAGATTGCAGAAACAAGAGCTGAGGAGCAACGATGGCCCCTATGGTAGTAGCAAGTATGGACCCACTGGAAACCACTGGGGTCCCCAGTGTCATGGCATGGGGCGTGCCGACACATCTTGATGCTCACACGTACGAGGGGCTGCAAATTAAAGCAGTTTGCATCTTTACCCCTCAAAAAATACAATGGTGGGACTGGTACTTCAGAGCAAAGCACCATCTTGACAGGTTTCGCCGGTGCTGTCTCCAATTGCCATTGCAGGGATGGAGATTTTGGCAGTCCTGGCAGGACTTGGTCCATGCGAACCTCATGAAGTTCAATGAGGCCAAGTGCAAGGTCCTACACCAGGGTCAGGGCAATCCCTAGTATCCATACAGACTGGGGGAAGGATGGATTGAGAGCAGCCCTAAGGAGAAGGACTTGGGGGTACTGGTGGGTGAAAAATGGAACATGACCTGGCAATGTGCGTTTGCAGCCCAGAAAGCCAAGCATCTCCTGGGCTGCATCCAAAGAAGCGTGGCCAGCAGGTCGAGGGACGGAATTCTCCCCCTCTACTCCACTCTGGTGAGACCCCTCTGGAGCACTGCATCCAGCTCTGGGGTCCCCAGCACCAGACAGACATGGACCTTTGGAGCGGGTCCAGAGGAGGCCACAGAAATGATCAGAGGGCTGGAACGCCTCTGCTATGAGGAAAGGCTGAGAGAGTTGGGGTTGTTCAGCCTGGAGAAGAGAAGGCTCCAGGAGACCTTATTGCAGCCTTTCAATACTTAAAGGGAGCTTATAAGAGAGATGAAGAGAGACTTTTTACCAGGGTCTGTAGTGACAGAACAAGGGGCAACAGTTTTAAACTGAAAGAGGGTAGGTTTAGACAGGACATAAGGAAATGTTTTATGATGAGGGTGGTGAGACACTGGCACAGGTTGCCTGAAGAAGTTGTGGGTCCTCCATCACTGGAAGAGTTCAAGGCCAGGTTGGATGGGGCTTTGAGCAACCTGATCTACTGGGAGATGTCCCTGCCTATGGCAGGGGGGTTGGACTAGATGACATTTAAAGGTCCCCTCCAACCCAAACCATTCTGTGATTCTATGATTCTATGACTTCAGCGGGGCTGGGTGTCTGGGGAGCAGCTTTGTGTCACCTGGTAGTGGCTCAGAGAGGATCGTGGGCATTTAGGCACTTACCCCCATGAAGGCTGGTCTCACACTAAGGGTCTTGGCTGATTGGGGAGCAGGGAGAGGTCTCCATCTTTGCACTGGCTGACTGCAAAACTCCTCTTTCTCAAAGAATTAGGAGACAGATGGGGTGAAAATGAAATCCTGAAGGTTTTTCTTTTCTTTCTTTATCCATGAATTAACTTCTGTTTTCGTAGAATCATAGAATCATTTAGCTTGGAAAAGACCTTTTAAGATTGTCAAGGCCAACCATTAACCTAGAGCTGCCAAGTCCACCACTAAACCATGTCCCTAAGCGCCACATCTACACATCTTTTAAATACCTCCAGGGATGGTGACTCCACCACATCCCTGGGCAGCCTGTTCCAATGCTTGACAACCCTTTTGGTGAAGAAATTTTTCCTAATGTCCAATCTAAACCTCCCTTGGCGCAACTTGAGGCCATTTCCTCTCGTCCTATCGTTAGTTACTTGGGAAAAGAGACCGACCTCCACCTCACTACAATCTCCTTTCAGGTAGTTGTAGAGCGCGATGAGGTCTCCCCTCAGCCTCCTCTTCTCCAGACTAAACAGTCCCAGTTCCCTCAGCCGCTCCCCATCAGACTTGTGCTCCAGGCCCTCCACCAGCTTCGTTGCCCTTCTCTGGACACGCTTCAGCACCTCCATGTCCTTCTTGGAGTGAGGGGCCCAAAACTGAACACAGGATTCGAGGTGCGGCCTCACCAGTGCCCAGTACAGGGGCATGATCACCTCCCTGCTCCTGCTGGCCACAGTATTTCTGATACAGGCCAGGATGCCGTTGGCCCTCTTGGCCACCTGGGCATGCTGCCGGCTCATGTTCAGCCGGCTGTCAACCAGCACCCCCAGGTCCTTTTCCTCTGGGCAGCTTTCCAGCCACTCTGCCCCAAGCCTGTAGCGTTGCCTGGGGTTGTTGTGACCCAAGTGCAGGACCCGGCACTTGGCCTTCTTGAACCTCATACAATTGGCCTCAGCCCATCGATGCAGCCTGTCCAGGTCCCTCTGCAGAGCCTTCCTACCCTCGAACAGATCAACACTCCCGCCCAACTTGGTGTCGTCTGCAAACTTACTGAGGGAGCACTCGATCCCCTCGTCCAGATCGTTGATAAAGAGATTGAACAGGACCGGCCCCAAAACTGAGCCCTGGGGAACACCACTCGTGACCGGCCGCCAACTGGATTGAACTCCATTCACCACAACTCTTTGGGCCCAGCCATGCAGCAAGTTTTTTACCCTGCAAGCCATGAGCAGCCAGTTTCTCCAGGAGAATGCTGTGGGAAATGGTGTCAAAGGCTTTACTGAAGTCCAGGTAGACCACATCCACAGCCTTTTCCTCATCCACTAAGCAAGTCATCTTGTCATAGAAGAAGATCAGGAGAGTCAAGCAGGACCTGCCTTTCATAAACCTGTGCTGGCTGGGCCTGATCACCTGGTTGTCCTGTACGTGCCGCGTGATGGAACTCAAGATGATCTGCTCCGTAATCTTCCCCAGCACCGAGGTCAGACTGACAGGCCTGTAGCTCCCTGGATCCTCCTTCTGGCCCTTCTTGTAGATGGGCATCACATTTGCTAGATTTTCCCCCTTCTCTGGAGCATAATAAGCTTTTGTTTAAGGCAATAAGCTGCAGAGATACTGGCTTCTTGTGTTTATGTTTTCCATTTCCAGGCAAATCCCATTTCGGAGCCCCCTGAATACTGGTCTGGGAACTGAACTTCCCGACCGCAGCAAGCCGCGGTAGATTGAGGATCAGAATAGAAGATTGTTTTTACACAGGGGATTTAACAGCCTGGGTTTGGCTTCTGATGTCCATCCAAAGCACGTGGGTGGAGAAGGAATGCTCTGTTTTCAGTCTGCAATGGAGTCACTGTTTTAATTTTAGCTTCTCCCGAGCAAAGCTGTAAGCAAGCTGTTACCAAAGCAAAGCACCCTACAGAGGCTGGAAGGGGCAGAGGAACTGGAGCCTCCCTGCTTGCCTGAACATGGCCCCCATGGGTACTGGGGAGGCCCCCCAAACTAGTGATGCTGAGCACCCAAAATCCATGCATCCCTCTTAAAAACCCCAATGTGACTCATCCGTTCAGGTCAGAAGGGGTGTTGGGACATCGTGGAGCTGCCAGTGCCAACGTGGGGACATCATGGGCTCAAAGAGGAGCCATGAATGCACCAAAGGACCTTAATTTTGCAAGAGCAAAGCTCCATCAAGAGGCGCCAATAAACCCCCACCAAAACACAGAGGACCTTCAGCGGGTGCAATTTATGTCTATGGCAGGAAAAAATGATCCCAGGAGGAATCAAGCAAGTTTAATTTCCTCTGTGGCTTTCCAGGGTTGATAGTTACTTCTGGACGTAAGCATCAGCCTCTGCTTCGCTCGCGGCTCATTGATGTCCCAATGGGTCTGTGCTGCCCGCAGAGCTCCCAAGCCCCTGTTGGGAGAGCAGCCAGGTCAAAACAAACCCAGAAAGGTCTCAAAATTTCACCGCTTTCTTCCTGAGCGTCCTTTCCTCTCTGCCAGGGCTTGCAAAGGAATAGCCGATGCTGCTTTTCCTTCTATAGCTACTGTAAGATCCAGCGAATGCCACTGCTCAGTCACTAACTCACAACTCAGTATTTATCGAGAACAATTTGTTTCCCCTCTCTTTGGCGGTCTTGTGAAACTCCTGAAACCTTGTTGTGCTGAAAGCATTTGCAAATGTTTTTTAGCAATGAACCCCTGAGATGCAGGTCGTGCAACATGGGAATGTTGCAACGGCAGCTGGTGTTGCAACTGCACTAGACCGGGATAAGCGCAGATCCCTGGCTGAGCACACGCTCCGGCAGAGCTCCACCGAGCAATGCTAGTTAGCGGTGCAAGCTGAATGGGCAAGCCATATTTCTAACGCAAATATTTATAATTGTCAGTGTATGGATTTCTTTCTTAACCTTTCCAAGCAGGGAAAAGTCCAAAGGCCAACGCTTTGGGGAGCAAAGTCCTCCCCCCTTTCACAACTGACGCTGGACCAATACGAATTTTTTCAAGTGAAAAAATATTTATGGAGATGCCACCATGGTCTCATGCCAGGTTGGTCGTACCCTTTGGAAATGAGGCATTCATCGCAAGGGAAACAGCCATGGAAACCAGGAGCTGGTGGGGTCCTGTGAGTCACCGTGGTCACAGACACCTCTTCGCTCAGTAAAGGAAAATGCATTTTGCTGTGGGGTGTCATTAGCCCGCAGGATCCCCTGCCCCACAGAGCAGAAGGCTTGGGACGTCGTCAGATTAATTGAGGTGTAGCTGCTCTTGCTGCTTAGAAAGGTTTATGGTTCATGGTCGGTCCTTCCTGCCTCCATGCAAGCTCAAACCATCCCAATTTTAGCAGGTGAATATGGAGGAGAAAAAAGAGGCTTTGCTCTCTGTCCCCACTTTAAATATCTTGGAAAATAATCACCCCAACTGGGAATAACAGCAATGTGGAAGCACACAGATGATCGCTCTGATTTCTCCCCTTCCCCAAATACATGTATTTAGGTCTGCGTGCAGCTCATGCACCAACAGCGATACTGCAGGCAAGAAAGAGGGCCAAAAAAGAGATATCACAGCAGAAAATTAGTGCCCACTTGATAAATGACAGTGGCTTTTCCTTTAGGATCGTGCAGCGATTTCTTTTCCTGTTACTGACATTTTCCTCTCTGTTTTCCATCTAACCCAAGAGACATCTCCTTCCCTTGAGCCTGCGCTCCTGAGTCTTGCTATTATCAGCAAAAATGTGATTCTAGAGTGTTTGCCCTTGGGAAGCACTTTTTTTCCCTCAAGTTAAAATAGCAAAAACTTTTTGGAGAGGTAGTAACTTTCTTCAGTGGTAAATAGCCGCTGAGCTCTTCTCACAGCTGGAGGCTGAGCATGTCCGTGGGTTGCTGTACGAGCGGTACTTGTACTCTGAATTGCGGCAGCACGCGGAGCCCAAGATGACATCAGGAAGGGTTGAGACTGATAAGCTGGTGCTCCAAATGGGTTAAAAACAGAAGTGGGACACAAAAAGACACAAAATAAGCTCCTGGATGGTAAGCCTGGGAGAAAATACTGGCCAACTGCTTGACCATGGGCAAGGTGGTTTATTTGCATGCATTTGCATCTACGTCAGGTGTCCACTGCATGGCAGGGTTGCACTGGCTGCAGGATGCAGGGTGCAATCGCCTTGGAGCTCAGTCCTCTGCTCATCTCTTCTATATAAGCCCACTTGGTTCGGGCTCTGGTTCTTAGGATGATTAGAGGTATCTATTTAGTTTCAAGACTAAATGTAATAATCCAATACTATCTTCTGGTGTTGCAAGGTCCTGCGCTTGAGTTGGGGCAATCCCCAGTATCAATACAGACTGGGGGAAGAAGGGATGGAGAGCAGCCCTGCTGCTCAAGGCCTTGGGGGTACTGGTGGATGAAAAGCTGGACATGAGCCGGCAATGTGCGCTCGCAGCCCAGAAGGCCAACCGTATCCTGGGCAGTGTGGGGAGCAGGTCGAAGGAGGGGATTCTGCCCCTCTGCTCTGCTCTGCTCTGGTGGGACACCACCTGGAGCACTGCGTCCAGCTCTGGAGCCCTCAGCACCACACAGACATGGACCTGTTGGAGCAGGTCCAGAGGAAGCCACTGAAATGGTCCGAGGGCTGGAACAGCTCTGCTGTGGAGAAAGGCTGAGAGAGTTGGGGTTATTCAGCCTAGAGAAGAGAAGGCTCCAGGGAGACCTTATTGCAGCCTTTCAGTACTTGAAGGGGGCTTATAAGAAAGATGGAGACTTTTTACCAGGGCCTGCAGTGACAGGACAAGGGGCAACAGTTTTAAACTGAAAGAGGGTAGGTTTAGATTGGAGATAAGGAAGAAATTCTTTATGACGAGGGTAGTGAGACACTGGCACAGGTTGGCCAGAGAAGTTGTGGATGCTCCATCACTGGAAGTGTTCAAGGTCAGGTTGGATGGGGCTTTGAGCAACTTGATCTAGTGGGAGATGTCCCTGCCCATGGCAGGGGGGTTGGACTAGATGACCTTCAAAAATCTCTTCCAACACAAACCATTCTATGATTCATGGATTCTTGCTTAAATAGGTCTTCCTTTTCCTGCAATATTGCCTTCTTCCTCTGACACATTTGCAGAGAGCAGCCGTATCATCTCTTGGTGTGCAAGGCTAAGAAAACTCAGCTGTTTTGGGCACCTCTAGTGAGAGGCTCTCTGTTGCCCAGAGTATCTCAGTAACACCTTTTCCAGTCTGAATTTATTTATCTAACACAGCCATGGCATCGTGCACACCATTGCACGTTAGTTTTCACCACTATCTTGTACAATAGTGTTACTTGTTCCTCATCTCTAATGAAAACCTGTCCTACAATCTTCTCCATGGTCAATTTTCTCCCTTTTTGTTTTTTTTTTTATCTTTGTATTGCTTGAGTCTAGCCAGCAAGCTGCTGCTGCTGCTACGAAAAGTATCTCCTCTGCCTGCTGCTTGGCCCGTGTCATGCCTCCTTCTGAAGCTTTGCATTGGCTCCTGGTCTCCTTCCATGGCAAATTCAGATGCCCCATCTTCCTCCTAAGTGCCTGCACAGCTCCCACGGGCTTCCCCAGCTCGGTGAACCCCTGCCACCTGAGCAATGCATTTCCCAGAAACAAGCATCTGGACAGCCATGAGACTGGTCCAAGTGGGAGGCAGAGATTTCTCAGCAGCTGGAGCTTGGATTTAGGTCTTCTTTCTAAATCAGGGGCTTTCGTCTTGTGATCAGCTGGACTCAGAGCCACGGGCGTTCTGAAACAGCATGGGTTTGTGCTTGGGTTAGAGCAATACGGGTCCATGCTACTGCCTAGAAAGGAGCTCCCCATGCTGTTCTCCTCCCATGGACCTCTGTCCCATCGTTTGCACTCCTGAGACTGCATGGCGAATCTCATTGGAGACCAGATCAAGCTGCAAACTAAACCAGAAGGAGAAGGAGAAGGAGATGGAGAAGTTGTTCTGCAGCCAGATCACATCCCATGAGTCCATGCCATGGCTGTACAAGCACTGGTGCTGGCGCAGGAGGGAACTGGGAACTCAGCTCAGGACTCTCTTCTTCACGATGCTTCAGCAAAAGGATGCAGGACACAACCACTGGTGTTGGGACTACACATGGAAGATGCCATGGAGCTGACAAGACTGTAAAAACAGAGGTCGAAAACAAGCTGAGGAGGACACTTAAATCAGGGCCCCCAGCAGGTTCTGCACATATCAACCACCCCAGGAACACACTTACCTTAAAGCTTCCCATCTTCCCCAGGTAACCTCTTCTCTGGATAGTTGGAAAATTTTTCCTGAGCTGTAACTTGAATCTCCTTTGCTGCAAATGAAGCTAATGCCTTCTTTACTACCACCAGTGAACATCAAGCACACTTGATTAGATATCTGTTTCTAATATTATTTCCCTTCTTTCTTTTTATCCTGAAAATCTTTCAGCTTTTCTTTATAGGTGATGTTTTTTAAACCTTTAGTCTTTTGATTTTTCCCTTCCTTCTGGATTCTCACAAATTTTTCTACATTTTTATTAACGTGTCTCCCTGAAAGCTTGATGCAATGCTCCAGCTGAGACTCACAGGTGCCCCCAGAGAGAAAATCACTCTGCTGTCCTGTACACAATGCTCCTGCAAATGGATCCCAGGCGGTGCTGGGTGTTTTAGGCAAAGCAGGAGGATCCAGGGATCCTAGGAGATCCCTGTGCCTTTGTAAACCCGCTCGTGGGAGCAGGCGGCAGAAACACCAGTGCCTCCCACTCACCCTGTCATCAGGTCTCTGCAATCTGCTGGTGCAGCGCTTAACGAAGTTTGGTGTTTTAGCTTGTCTCAGCAAGTTTACGGAAAGCCATTGAGAGACTCCAGACTAAACCAAAGCTGATGAGGCCATGATTTCAAACGTGTGAGCAGCTTAATTGGGTCCTATTGCCCGCTTGTCACTGGATTCGCAGTTCGGGTGATGTTTAAGGCCATTAGAGGGATTAGCACCATGTTTATTCTGGGCTGAATGAGACAATTTAATTTCTCTTAAATGTGCTACCCTCCCTGGGGCGTTTTCTCACATGCAGACACCCTGCCAGCACAGTGTCAAAAACCTACACTTGCTTTTTACTGTTTTTTTAATTAAATTAGACTTACAAACAAGTGTCATACAAGTGTAGTGCTATGAACAAAGAACAAGTGCTGTGAATTCCTGTAGCTTTCAGACGTGTTGCTTGTAACGGGCATCGAGCGGTGAGGTGGTTGAATGGGTAGTGCTTCCTCACGGTGGGCTGAAAAGAAAAAAAGCATTTATTGTAGTGATGCAGCTTCCTTGTCTCTCCTTTGCCCTCTGCGCGTATCTCAGGGGAGGTATGTGCAAGCATGCCCCAAGGCAGGAAGCTCCTCTCTGTTCCCTGGAGAAGATCCAGTTCATGCTTAAAATGGTGTCCCTGCTCCTCTGGATGCCCCCACCCAACCAAAGCTCTCCTTGTGAGGAGCACCCAAAGAGACCTCAGGGAGCATCAGAGGAGGATCCCAAGTGGCCTGAGACCCTCCAGCACTGCCTTGCCCCGTACTTTGCTTTTTCTAGTTACATATTTTGGTGTAGATTGGCAAAACAGGGCCCACTGCTTTTAGCTCACTCTTTCCTGAGGTTGGGTTTTGTGGGAGTGGTGGATACATGGCTTCCCTATGTTAAAAATTAGCTTTTCCTCTGCATGTGCTGAATTAATTTTAATTCAGAGCAGCCCGTTCTAGCTCATTTATGCAAGCCACTCGAATCCTTGTGCCAGCACAAGGGAGGGAACGGGCAGCTGGGAGCGGAGGCGGCTTCTGTTGGCAGAATTGCCAGTTTCTGCCAGTTTAAAGCAGTTACGAAACTCTGGGTGGGGCTTCGTGATCGATTGAAGCTGATCTGAGGCCACCGAAAGGGAGGAGCTCTGCCATCTCTGCCCGCCTGGTCCCCAGCCTGTTCCCGTACATGCAGGACTTTGCATCAAGAAAGGCTGCAGGTTTTTTTTTCAGTCTTAGGGCTTTAGGGGAGGCTAACAAAGACCATGCTCCCCGACTGCTTTGTATTTTGAAGCCTTTGCTACCATCTGCACAAAGTGGTTTATTCCTACGGGCTGGCTCTTCCCCATATTCCACCACTGAATTGCTTTAAAAGGCCACTAAACAGGCCGTAAATAATTTACTAAATCTACCTTTCCGAGCAGGCAAATCGTGGGCTTGCCCTGGGGATGTTATTTGATCAGAGCTGGGACAGGCAGAGCTCCCTAACTGTGACGGGAAACGAGATGTCCCAAGGGACAGCTTCTGTTTTAAACGATTTGAGGTTGATGATCGGTTGCTTTTATAAAGTTCCCATCATGGGAGTGTTTAGAAGGAAATAGCGTTGTGCTGGTACAGCTACTTGGCTCAGCTTTTTTTCCCCAAATTGTTTAAAAAATAATTTTAGTCCAGATTTTTATCTCCTTTGCAGACTTGAGGTTCTGTTATGGCTTTGTTTAAAGTTATGGGTTTTATTCTCTTAGGGAAGAATGAAATTATTCAGAAAACAAACTTCTTAAGGATAATGGCCATATAAATTATGTTCCCTGATTGTGCTTTCAATTGCATGGATACACTTCATGGATACTCCTGATTTATACTGGTAACACGGGGCTGCCTGACTTTCAGGGTGGGACACGTGCTCAGGGGGTACAGTTCAGGTCAAAGAAAGTCTTTTTAGGGGATAGGGACTGGGACCAGACCTGAGAAAACTGCCTTCTGCTCCCAGATTTGCCCCTGGTTTCTAGGAGGAATCAGGAAAACTGGGAGGAACGTGAACTGTCCTGACAACTGCCAATGAAATGTGTTACAAAACGCAACTTGCAGAGCCACTTACCCCCTTTCTTGCTTAATTAGAAGGTGTGAATTCCCATGCTCAGACGATGTCTCAAAATTACAGCAGAGCAGCTATTTTGCTCTGCTGCTGCTGAAGCCTTACCGGCACCTCTAACGCACAATAAAGACTTTAAATTAGGAACCAAACTTGCCCGTTCTTGCAGGAAGCTGAAAACGTCTACGGTTTTTTCCACTAGCACAAGTAACCTTTGCAGCTCAGCTTTGGGAGTAGTTCTCCTGCAAAACATTTTAAACAATTACAGCTGAAGTATGAGAAATAAGGACTCGCAAGGCTGATGTGTGAAATTAAAGTTTTCTTGCTGGAGGTGGTTCTATGCATCATCAGGAAATTCTTCCCCTCGTGCCTGCAAGTGCAGGCTGGAGTAGTGGTGGGCTGTGGGCAGACACTGGTGATGGGAGAGGGCAGAGATGGGCAGCGGGGCCTGGCTGGGCAGGGGACAGGGGATGGGGACAGGGGATGGCTGGATAAGGCTGGGCAGGCGACAGGGGACAGCTGGGATAGCCCAGGCTGGGGACAGGAGATGGGGACAGCTGGACCAAGCTGAGATGGGGACGGGAGATGGGGACGGGAGATGGGGACAGGCTGGGGATGGGGACAGCCAGACCAGGCTGGGCTGGGGACAGGGAATGGGGACAGGGGATGGCTGGTTAAGGCTGGGCTGGGGACAGGGGACAGCTGGGATAGCCCAGGCTGGGGACAGGAGATGGGGACAGCTGGACCAAGCTGAGATGGGGATGGGAGATGGGGACGGGAGATGGGGACGGGAGATGGGGACAGCTCGACCAGGCTGGGATGGGAACAGGGGAAAGTTGGGATAAGCCCAGGCTGGGGACAGGGGATGGGGACAGCCGGACCAGGCTGGGCTGGGGACAGGGAATGGGGACAGGGGATGGCTGGTTAAGGCTGGGCTGGGGACAGGGGACAGCTAGGATAGCCCAGGCTGGGGACAGGAGATGGGGACAGCTGGACCAAGCTGAGATGGGGATGGGAGATGGGTCAGCTGGACCAGGCTGGGATGGGGACAGGGGACAGTTGGGATAGGCCCAGGCTGGGGACAGGGGATGGGGACAGTGGAAGTGAGCTGGGCTCAGGGTCTCGGGACAGCCAGACCAGGCTGGGCTGGGGACAAGGGACAGCCGGGATAGGCCCAGGCTGAGGACAGGGGATGGGGACAGCTGGGATAGCCCAGGTTGGGGACAGAGGATGGGGTCAGGGGACAGCCGGGCTAGCCCGGGCGGGGGGCAGGAGGCGGAGGGAGCCGGAGCCGGCCGGGCCCGGCGGACCAGGCTCAGCACAGGCCCCGGGCCCGGCTTAGGCCCCGCCGGGACGCGCAGGCCGCAGCCGCCTCCGTTGCTAAGCGACGGCCGCCGCCGTTGCGGGCGCCACGTGACGGCGCGTGCTCACGTGACCGGCCAACGGCCGGCGCTGGGCGATGACGCGGCGGTGCGGGGCGGTGCGGGAGCGCTGCGGGGATGGAGGAGAGGGAGCGGCTGTGGCGGCAGATCCGCCTGCTGCAGGGTACGGCCGGGCCGGGCCGGGCCGGGCCGGGGCGCCGGGGCCGGGGCGGGAGACCGGGGCCGGTGGGGGAGAGTGGGGGGGGCGGCTGCTGTGGGGAGACCCGGGAGTCCGGGGGGGGAGGGGCGGGTTGTAAGGGGACCCCGGCGTCCGGGGGGGGGGAGGGGCGGCTTGTGAGGGGACCCCGGCGTCCGGGGGGGGAGAGGAGGGGCGGCTTGTGAGGGGACCCTGGAGTCCGGGGCGGGGGAGGGGCGGCTTGTGAGGGGACCCTGGAGTCCGGGGGGGGGAGGGGCGGGTTGTGAGGGGACCCCGGAGTCTGGGGGGGGAGGGGCGGGTTGTGAGGGGACCCGGGAGTCCGTGTGTGTGGGGGAGGGGCGCGTTGTGAGGGGACCCGGGAGTCCGTGTGTGTGGGGGAGGGGCGCGTTGTGACGGGGGGACCTCGTAGTTCTGGGGGGAGGGGCGAGCTGTGAAGGGGACCCTGGAGTCTGGGGGGGGAGGGGAACAGGGAGGACCTTGGAGTGCCAGGGAGGGGGAGGGCTGAGGCCTGGGAAGGGCCCAAGGGGTGGGAGAGGTGGAGGGGACCCAGGAGTCCCAGGTGGGCCAAGACAGGTAAGGAACAGAGACCAGAAAGCGCTGGGGGGTTTGGGGGTCCCCACGGTGGGGGGGGATCCCTACACTGCTGGCCCCTGCAGGGCCTGTGACCCTCCTGACTGGGGGGAAGGGGTGTCCCCTGCCCCGTGGTCCCCAGGGCTGTGGCACCGGGGTAGGATGTGCCCTTCACCCTCTGTCCCTTGACTCCTCCATGGCGGAGGAGCGTGGGGGGGGTATATTTGCGTGCCCTTTCCTACCTCTGGTGAGCATCAGCGCTTATTCTTAGCACTAACTTGCTCTATTTATAGACCCCCCCAAGGTAATTTTTTCTCATTAGTGAGGCCACAAACTGCGCTTGGGCCTTGCGGGGGATCCAGGAGCTCCTACGTGGGGCAGGTGTGATGAGAGGGAGGAAAACGTGGTCCTTGCCTCCTCCAGGAGGGATCTGCTGACGTTGCTCTTCCTGCAGCTCTGTGACCCCTCGCGTAGGAAAAACTTCTCTATGCTGATACGTGCCTAAAATATAAGGCTCAAAAATCCTTTGATAATCCCTTTTATTGGAAGGGTTTTCCAAACATTGAGGCTTAACAAGTGCAGACCCTCTCTAATTGACACATATCTATTATCTAAACGACTTCGTTAGTAGACCAAAGTACTGGGGAGGTGTGGTGGCTTGGCAGAGGGATGTGCAGTGACTCAACAATGAAGCTAGGGTCGCCTCGGAGCCTCCTCGTTGCTGCTTTGAAGAAGGGCAATGAAGCTGGTGAAGGGCCTGGAGCACAAGTCTGATGGAACTGGCTGAGGGAACTGGGACTGTTTAGTCTGGAGAAGAGGAGGCTGAGGGGAGACCTCATCGCGCTCTACAACTACCTGAAAGGAGGTTGTAGGGAGGTGGGGGTTGGTCTCTTTTCCCAAGTAACAAGCGATAGGACAAGAGGAAACGGCCTCAAGTTGCGCCAAGGGAGGTTTAGATTGGACATTAGGAAAAATTTCTTCACCAAAAGGGTTGTCAAGCCTTGGAACAGGCTGCCCAGGGAAGTGGTGGAGTCACCATCCCTGGAGGTATTTAAAAGATGTGTAGATGTGGCGCTTAGGGACATGGTTTAGTGGTGGACTTGGCAGCTCTAGGTTAATGGTTGGCCTTGACAATCTTAAAAGGTCTTTTCCAAGCTAGATGATTCTATGGTTCTATGCTTTGTGTTTGGGGCTGGTGGTGGCTGTGCTGGGCTACGTGTGAGCAGACCCTCAGCGACTACTCTGAAAAGATATCTGGAAATAAAATTAGGATTTTTTTAAAATTAGGTTCCAAAAACAATAATTCAAGCATCTGTTTTTTGCACACAAAAAAGAGCGTAAAGGGGCAAAAGGTGGCTGGCAGCACTAGTGCAGTGTGTTAAGGGTCTGTTGGTGAGTCTGTGGTTCAGACCTGTGTTGAGCTGTCCTGCGAAATCTCTTTTGTTACTGACTTTCATGAGGATTGAGGAAGAATGTTTTAAGTTTTTCCTTCCAGCATCGGTTATCAGAAACGTGGCCTATGCGAGCCTGCGCAGAGCGATCGTCCTCGTTGCAGCGCGAGGAAAACCAGCGCTGTGGTGCTGTCAAAGTCCTGTGGCACCGGTGATTAACAGGCGCTGTCTTCTTCTCCTTAGGTCTCATAAACGACCATAAAAACACACACGGGGATGCACCGCGACCACTGCCATCCGCGCCGCCGAGGTGGAACAACCCCCGCCAGCCTGCTTTCAGCAGGAGGGGGGCATTTTTGGCCAGGTACCCCCAGCAGGCTCCCAGGGATTTCCAGCTGTGCCAGGGTCACTCCTGGAGGAAAAAATACTCCCTTGTCAACCGCCCACCGGGATCGGCGTGTGACGTTGGAAGCGGTGGAAGTGCCAGCACGTCTCAGGCTTTCGGAAGCCATGGGGACAGCCAGGCACCTGAGCCACCAGAATCATCCCCAGAGAGACACGTGGACTTAACCACAGATGGTAATATAGTTGTGGGGATCCAACTGCCACAGAGGGCTGGCGCGTTCGTAGATATGAAAGGTTTTGCTGATGTGGGTTCTTACTGTGAGTTTTCTGGGCTGAAAACGGTGGTTGCTGCTTCAGGTGACAGTAAAAATGTGCAGAAATCTCCGTACACAAGCCGAAATGAAGACAGAAGACCCTCTCTCTCCGTTTCGTTTAGTTCATCTTACCGGTTTGTGAGTTCAGCGTACGTAAGCGTGTCGGATAAGCCTAGAACGGTGCATCTGGCCGGCGACGTGGCCGGGAGCTCCCCTGCCTCCTGCAGAAGCTCCAGCGAAAGTGCCGTGACACTGAAATCGGAGCCGCAGCAGCCTTCGGTGTTGCCAGATCGCAAGCCGGCTCGGCACTTGGTACAGAGGAAGGCAGAACTGCCAGCTCCCGGGCAGTCTAGTTGTGAGCAAGTCAGGGATGCTTTCAGAGAGCCGAAGCTTCTTGGAAATGGTGAGACGTGCTCTAGACCTGCTCAGGCCGCGACTTTGGTGGTTGGGATGGCTCCAACGAAAAGCAGGTTTTCAGTAGTCCCCAAAGCTGCTGTTCTCCAAAGAGCTGCCTCAACATCTGTCTCCAGCAAAGCTCCGAAGTTCAGGAAAGCTAATTACACGTGGGTTGCAAACCCTGGTAAATGCTCTCGGACTGTGAAGAGATGGGTCAGCCCTAGAGCTTCTGAAAGTGCTAAGAAGGTTGCTGGTGGAGCAGACAGAGGTGCTAAACTATCGCCAAAAGCAGACATGGGAGCGAAGCTGAAGAAATCGGGACTGCAGTCCAAACTGGGTGTTTCTCCCAGTAAGTATAAGTGGAAAGCCTCCAGCCTCCAGACCTCACCCTCCACCTCCAAGTCAGCGTTCAGGTGGCGATCCGAGGATCAGAAAAAGCCTCCAGCCCCCAACCTCCCTCGAGCTGGTGTCCCACCGCCTCCGAGTGCTGTGTCCGTTGGTCTCAGCGAGGCGATGTCCTCCTTCGGCGATGCCGCGCTCTCCAGTTACAAAGTGAAGAGTCGGACAAAAATCATCAAGAGAAAAGGAAACTTGGGGTAAGTTGCTGGTCATCTTCAGAGGGGTGGCGTTGCACTGGTCGTATTTCCTGTCCGTTGGCTTCACGTAAGTCGTGGCTATAAGTGAAATTCCAATGAGGGTTGTTGTATACTGGCAGGTATATTTGCCTTTCTCTTTGAAGTGTGGTGATTTTGTTCTGTCTGGAGGCATCCTGCTTTCCAGGGTTGGAAGGCCTCAGGTTTTAGTTGTTTTAGCAGTCTGTGTAACTCTGACTTTAACCTTTGAAACAGAGCTGGGTTTTCTTCTCATCTCCCATCCCTGTTCTCCAAAGACTTTGCCGCAGCACTTAGGAGACTCCTCCCTGACCTGAATAACAGACTAATATTCAAGAGAAGGAAATAGCTGTCTTCCTTTAATGATTCATTTTCAAACTCCCATAACCTTCTTGCATTGGGGGCTGGGGAAAGGAGAAGTGGCTTGAATTGCCATATCGTGTATAGTCTGTCCCCGTAAAGCATTGTGCAGACCCTGGGATGGGATGGGATGGGATGGGAGGTGAGCTGTGCATGCCGGGAAGAAGCGCTGTCCATGATGCTCTGCTGATACTTTCCTCCCTTGGGTGCCATCCTTTTGTGCTATCCACCAGGAACCCAAAGCCTCCTCCGTGAAGGCTCTTGCTCTTCCTTCTCCTTGTCAAGCCAGAGACAGATCTGTGGCCGTCGTAGCTACCTTGGGAGAGCACGCTGTGCCAGAGCAGCAGATGCTCCTGGGGTCTTGTGGAGCAAGTTCTCCCCCCTGGCCGTGTCTCATAGGGACAGAGTACAATGGGAGGGTTATAAATGAAGCTTGGCGGAAGAAAAAGGTGTGTGGGCCGAGTTATCTGCAAAAGGGGCTTGCACCGGGCTGGGAGTCAGGGGAAACAGATAAAGAGATTGGGACCAAACTTTTTCTGAAAGCCGGTGTGTTGTGGAAGCGCTGCTTCATTCCGTTGTGCTCCCGGTGGGAAAGCTGTTTTGTGCTGCTTTTCTCGGCAGGGCTGGATGCAAGCCCAGCCTGTGCTGCAGGGGAGGGATAAGAGGGATGGGGTGAGGGCTGGTGGCACAGCTGTGTGACCTCTACTCTACCACTGAACTCGGAGATGCCCTCAGCGTAGTGGACATATGGTTTGGCTCCTTTGTCACTGCAGTAACTCCAAACCTGAGCTCTTGAAAATAGAGGACTGTGGCCTAAATAACTATTTTAAGTGACGCAATGAGCTAGTAACACAGCACCAATTGAGGATCTGGTGCTTTGATTCCTGCTTCTGTTTCCAAGACCCTTCACTCAGCACTTCACCGCAGGTTTCCGTCCTTGCTTTGCCCTCCTGGTTTGCTGGGGGACATGTCTGCGCATGGGTTGTGCTGGGAAGATCACTCTGGAGCAAGGTGCTTGGAGAAGCTGGGATTGTATTGGATTTTTGGCAGTCAGGGAGATGAGACCTCCCCCTTCATCTTGCTAAAGGACAGCAGCCTCTCCCCTGCATCTGTTGAGCAGAAAGCAGAAGGGAATGAGTTGAGTTAGGCTGTCAAATACCTCATTCTCCATCCTTACTTTGCCAGAAATTCATCACACTTGTCTATTTACTTGCAATTTTCTGTTCAGTGCTTCTTCTCACCCTTGGGTGGGGGAGCAGAATGGAGCTTGGTGACCCAGCTTCTCTCCTCAGCTCTGGGCAAGGGGACCAAGTGCGTTTCAGTCATCTCTCTACCCTCTTCTAATTGTGTGGTGTTCCCCTTCGCAGTTCCCCGACAGATAAGAAGAACAGCTCCTCGCCCACCGCACCTCTGAAAAGCCACTTCCATCTCAGGAAGAAAAACTCCTTGCGGGGGAAACCTTCTGCGACGCCGAAACGCTCCTCGCCCAAGGGCCTGGTGCAGATCACCAAGCACAGGCTCTGCAGGCTGCCAGCCACCAGGATGCAGGTCTCCACCAAGGAAGGTAGGAACAGCCGTCCCAAGGGGTGACTGACGGTGCTCGCTGACTGTGTGCCGGTGAAGCGGTTCCAAGGGAGGCTCTTGGATTTGGAAATGCGTTACCAGATCCTCCAGGAGGTGAATTTACTGTTGTTGGTCCCGGAGCAAACATTGAGGAGCAGAAGTTTGGCTGGAGTAAGACTTCTGTCTTACCCCAGAGCTATCTTATGCTTTGATGTCTCCAGACAAGGCCATTTTAAAGCTGCTTCTTGCTTTTAATGTGGTTTTGCTGGACTTACAGGCATCAAATAGGAAGGTGCTCAAGGAAGGAAGAGGATGGCAGAGGCAGTAATACATTTATAAGACTAATCTCTCTTTTTGCACTGGGCAAAAGCTTGTGCATGTCATGAGATACTCCTCTAGCAACCACAGACTTACTTAATGCACCTGTATCCCAGTGCAATGTCTGCGGGCGTTTAGGTTTTGTATGTAACTTGCTTAAAATTGCAATTGTTAGAGGAATACCGGGTCCATCATGTTTGTGAACAGGTAGTTTGCGTCCATGTCCTGCTGCCTTGGGTTGGCAATGTTTAGAGCAGAAATCAGCTGCTTGGGGCTTGGAGAGCTGCACCTATTTCATCTATGTGAAATGTTTTCGTGATGTTTCTGGCTCGAAGTCTGGTTCTGCTGTTCAGTGGTGAAGTTTATCGTGGACAAGTGGCTTCACCCCCCTGAGATTCAGTTTTCTCAAATGTATATGAAGCACATTTTGCTTATGTTTCTGTGCTGTGCTTGTTCACGTACGGTGGGGTGGCCAGTGACGCTACGGTAGGCATCGCTTAAGTGGGGAGGGCTCTTCGGGCCACGATGTAGCTGCGATCTGCCTCCAAAAGTAAAGCTGTTGAGCCTCTGTTTTCAGGAAGACAATTCTGTGGTTTCCTGCTCTGCGCTTCAACTACTGAGTTTACATGTGTGATTATAGTTATTTTGCGTTCAGACAAATAGCTCTGCGTTGTGATGTTGCTGTGTTTTGACAGATGAAAAGACAAGAATGGAGGCTTGCAGTTCAGGAAAGGGAAAAGCTTTTTGCGGCAGGAGAAGAAAAAGATTTTTCTCTTCATGTGTGTGTTTGAAGAGGGGTTTGGAGGGATGGAGGGGATGCTGGGAGGAGCATTTTGGATCTGGCGCTTTAGGACGCGGGCAGCGGCTCATGGGAGAGGCAGGGGCAGGGAGAATAAGATGTGCATTTGTGCAGTTGCATTGATAGTCCAGCATTCAAGCAGTTGTCTGACTTTGGGGCTGAATCTTCCTCCATTTAAGGATGTCAGCAAACCCTTTAGCATCTGGAGAGGCATGAAGGCTGCACCTCCATACACTCTGTTGGAAGTTTTCATGTAGTGCATGAAGGCAGCAGGTCTCGGTCATACTTGCGCTGTGGTTGCTCTTCTGTGATCTCCGAAACCAGAGGTGGTGGATACAGTACATGGCCAGATCCAGCTGTGGTGGTGATGTGGGGGCAACAAGGCTTTTTTTCCTTGGGTGATGGGGAATGCAGCCCTTCAACCTCCCAAGAAATGTCCACTGCCTGTTCTGGGGTGAATTTAGGACTCAGACCTCACAAACTGCGTGGTGGGGACCTTTCTCCAGTGTGGCATGTCCAGTATGAGTCATCGAATAAATCATTATGCTGTAAAGCTCCTTTTTAAAGAACTTACTGTGCTTGCTGAGAGCCTGATGTGAGCAGCTGTGCTGTGGCTCTGGAGATGCAAAGAAATTTGGGGTTGCAACAGCATTTTATGTATGAGGAAATTGAGACATTGCTGGTTACAGGGATATAAGCTGTTTGAGTGATCCAGGAACAGACCTGAGGTTATACCAGATCCTTATATGTAGCTCCGTGTTTCCACCTGGGTTTGTGCAGAGCAGCGGCATTGCTGTAGTTTGCTCAGCTGTGCGCATCGTAGAGGAGGTCACGGCACTGAAGCTGCTGCCTTGGGAAGGTTCCTAGCACCCATCGAAACTCGCTTGACTTGGCAAACATCTCCTCTTTTTAGAAGCTGTCAGTAAAAACTTGTGCCCAACCAAAGTGAAGCTTCACATAGGTTAAGAATATACAAAATGGATCAAAATCTTCTGCCCCCCTGGGAGCCTGACTGGCAGCTGCCAAAAGCCTGTGTCTTTTGAGAACGTATTCTGAATCCTAGTTCCTTAATTGAAGGTAAAGTTCCCATACTGAAAAGATTTTTCATCTTAAACTGCGTAGGGCTGAAAATACGTAGATAGAGCAGGTGGTGCTCCTGGCTTTGATTAAAGTAGAAGTTGGCAACTAAAAAAGTTTAGAGAAAGTAGAAAAAATGAAAAATAGGTCTGGAAGTGACTTTGGGAGAGCATGTAGTTCATTCCCCTGTCCAAAAGTGGGTCAAATTATCAAACCATTCCTGGTAGATGCTAGCCAAACACAGCACAGATGAAACCTGGGTTTATAAGAGTTGTGAGTTGTCTGTGTTGAAGTGACTTACGTTATTTTCCAGCTTGGATCTGTGCACTTCACAGTCTTAGCTCAGAGATGTGGAAACGAGTATCTGCTTTAATAAAACTTGGTGACCATGCCTTATGGCTCTTTTTCTTTGCAAACTGCAGTACCTGCTGTAAAAATGTGTCTTGATTTGGTTCTTAAAACGACTAAAAGCAAAAGGAAATGTCCTTCCTGCCTTTTCCTGTGTGTGTATGTGTGTGTACACATGTGAGACTACTCTTCCTCACTTCATAAATGCCACAAATCCTTCTTTTCCCTGTGCCTCGCTGCGCTAGTGGGAGCACGGACACTGATGCCTTAGATGGTGAATTAAAAATGCTTCCCCACCATAATTATGAAATGGCTTCTAAATTTCTTTCTTGCTTTCTGCAGTGGAGAGGAATTATACTCCAGTAGATGAGCCATTATTTGGACTGGAAAATGGGCTGGCGCATGCCACTGGGATCCATTCACTTGAAGCTCTGGAAGGACTCCTTAGGCTACCTTTCTCCTCCCCAGGGAGGAGGGTACAAGGTTGTTTCTGCTGTGTTTGCTGCTGCTTTGTCCAGCCTCTCTGCAGAGCTGAATTAAATACATCTTTCTGCTAGGAGGACTTTGTGCAGTTGAGATCTCTTGCTAGGTATGTTTTCTGATGACGTGGTGACTGTGAGAACTTGGCTGTGTGTCCTTTTCCTGGAGAAGTTCTCTAAGATGCGACACAACGATGAAAGTTCGACAGTTCTTGTCACCTTTTCTCTACCGCTTTCCCCTCACTGCTGGGACATCAAGTGCTAAATACTGATATCATATGGGTAGATCATTGCTGGTAATCTAACCTCTGTTGTACCATCGTCACAGGGGATCCCAAAGGACTTGATTTGCTCCTTCCCGTGCCATTGGCAGCTCTGTGCGGCAGCTGCTGAGCGATGCACGGCTGCTTTGCTTCTCCAGTTAGCAGAAAAATTCAGCGACAGTCTTGACGGCTTTGAAATTGCAAAATGAATTTTGGCAGGGTTGGTGCTGCTTGCTGAGCATCTGGCTAAGACTGAGGACTAGCAAGGTGCCTGCCCCACACGTTCCTGCTTTTTACCTTCCTCTTGGCGCAGCAGCCTTGCCTGTAGCATGGAGGTCGAGCAAATAAGTCCAGCAGACCTTGACCCTTCATGTTCACCTTCATAATTAGCCTGTGGATTTAGTTCCTTTGATTGGAATTGAGTTCATAGGTTTGAATCCCTTATACCTAAAGCTTTTCTTTTTTTTGAGAGGGTTCAATCCCAGGCAGTGTATTTGCAGCTTCATGTGTTGAACTATTCTCGTGTTCTGGGCTTCTACAGCTGTTGAATTATTGCTGGACTGTGCTAGGACTGTTGTGGGTTTTTTTTGCCCAGGGAGACATGTGTGGTCCGGTACAAAGAGATTGTTAGCTGCTGGACAGGGCAGGGACATTTTCAAGGCAGCATCCCAAAGTCTGATGAGAGAGCCTAGCCTCTGATAGGGCTTGGAGCAGCTCAGACATCACTCACATGTGGTGCCCCTAAATGTATAATTATGTTTATAGTGGTAGGTGTCTTCTGGTTTCACAGCAGTCCTATAGTGAGCTGGGAGTAAGTGAAGGCTTGTGCGTTCAATTCCTGGCTGTCAGGTTATCTGAGAGGGTTGGGAGGGTTGTTTTTACTTCTCTCTGCTTGTGCAAGGTGAGGGTATTAATCAGGCGGTGGAGTTTTAAGGCTTGCCATTTCTCGCAAGACAAGTGCGAGGGAAGTAGGTGGGGTACAGAGGTGCTACTGGGAGCCTCTGGGAGCAGAGTGGGGCACAAATGGAGCAGTGAGACTGATGTTAAATCTCTGGCTCGATGCCGAAGCAACACCCATTGTGTCTCTTGCTGGGAGCAGACCAGTGACAGTCCTGGGCCAGCCGAGCGGCTTACCTCTTATTAGTTTGTCGTCTTGAGTCTGGACACGCACAGCCCAGCTAAAAAACGATTAAAAAGCCGGATGATTCATGCCGGGCTCATGATCCCACTGGATGGATGCAGTCGCGCTGGAGCCTGGATCCGACGGGCGCTCGTGCCCGCGTGGTGAGTGAACATCCAGCATGCCTGCATTCCCAGGGAGCTGCGAGATCCCACGTCGGACACAAACTGGGTGGTTGCGTCAGGGCTGAGGATGAAGGACGGCTGGGGAGGAGCGTGCCCTACTTCACGTCCTGCAGTGTGGGTGCAAAAAGCTGGGTCAGCCCCTTCCTTACCCGCTGATGCGGGCGGCGTTGTGACGCGGCTTTGCTGTTTTCTTGTTTGCCCTGTTAAACAGGCTTTTGGGATACGTGGCAGGAGCTCTGTGGTACGCACCGAAGGCATTGGTCCTGCCTTTCGCAAGTGTGTAACGCAAAGGTCTGTCCATCTCCTGACTCTCCAATTCCCTTTTTGGACCCAATTGGACCTGTGACTTGGTGTCACATTGGTGTTTCCTCATGATCTGTATTCGGAGGTGCTTGCCGCTGTGGGAATCGCTGTGTTTTCATTTAAGGATCAGTGATCGTACCAGAGAGAAAACGGAAAGTGGCAGACTGGTAGCAGTTCTCTTGGGATTATTTGGGCTGCTCTCATGACGAGTGTTATACCTGCAGCTGTTATCAATTAACTCCAAAATACTCATCTGATTAAGTGGAACATTTAATAACCCGCAGAAGTTGAGGTATATCCTAAACTGAAGTTGCTTTGGTGGACGGGAGAGTGGCAAAGCATTTCTAATGCAGTTTGTGGTCTGTTCATCAGGTATTTTAAGGCAGGGCTTGTGCTGGGGCAGAACGCCTGCATAGGAGGAGCTTGACCAAAGCAAAGAGGAATAGAAAGTGTTCTGTTGCTCAACGGAGCCAAATTAATGTTGATAAAACAGCCTTTAGATGTTGGACTTCTTGACCATTTAGTACTTAATGTGCCGTTAATATTAAAGAGTTCCTTTTTTTTTTAATTTCTTCCCATTTAACTTCTTGGGCTCTTTTTGGAGGGAAGGGGAACTTGGAGATAATTGCTTTGCTGGGAGTTGTGATTCCACTCAGGTAACACGCCCCTGCTTTGGGCACGGTCGCGAGCCTGATGAAGCCGTTGGCCTTCCCCTTGTTTGAACTGACTTCACAACTTCTGCACGGGGCCTGCTTTATTCGGCACCTGCGTATTTCAGACTTCTGTCTGAATGTCAGGCTTCATATATACATTTGCGTATAGAAGTGGCAGATACAGGCTGTCTCGCTTGCCCCTGGTGTAGACAAGACAGTTCGGATCTGAGTCAGGGATCTGGTACGAGAGGGATAAAAGGCAACGGTTGCTTCTGTCCTTATCCAGGGAAAAGCTGGAAGACCAGCAAGGATCATCAGGCTGCTGAATATTGTCCTCAGGCCACTGGTTCCACTGTGTTGTGTAGAAATAATACAGTGTGTTTAAATACAAGCTGAAGTTAACTGCGTGATTTCTATTTTTTTTTTTAGTTCAAGCATGTATTTATTTACTTTTTACAAATGACTTGCCATAATTTGAAGTGCTCTTACAGCCTGAACTTTTAATTCCCCTGTTAACTCTGCGGGAGTCGCGCTGGGGAGGTTGCTGGGCTCTGCCCTCATACTGCAATCCCTTTTCAGATGCAAGAAGCAGGGGGAGGCTAGCTGGTAATTAAGATGTGGGTGGAGTTTCCACGGATGGCGATTCCCCCAACCATCTTTTTTTTTGGCATCTGAACCAAAGGATTTGATTTGGAGAATAAATACTGGGCTCCTGCTCTGTCATTTGCCGAGTAACTTTCCTGCCAATAACGGTATGTTGTAATTATGTTGTCTAAATGGCAAATGTCTATCCTGAATTGGCTTTCTGTTGCTTATTTGTTACAGCAAATGGCCAATATAATAAAATTGTGGTGCGTATATTGGGACAACACCGCTTCCTGCAGTTCATTTTGGCCATGTGCTGTCTGATCAGCTTGGGCAGCCTTTATCCGCTTTCTCCAAACTGGAGATGGGGTTATTCCTGAAAGTGCAGAGACGTGATCCTTTTATCACCAGTTTTAAAGGAAAATACCAACTTCTAAGTGAGGTTTGACTGATCCAGGTGCGATGGCAGAGGGATGCGCCTGCTCCTCCTGTACTACAAGTCCTGTGCCAGCAGCGTGGATGTGGGAATTCCTCCCTCTTCCCCAACAGCATTTTACTCCCAGCTCTAGCTGGTCGCTTATTTGAAGTCTTGCAGGATGAGGCCCTTTCTCAACTCTTGTTTTTGATGAAAGGTGAGTGCTTGTGGTCGTGAACCTTTAATCACCCCTGCAAAAAATCAATGCTGTTGCCCTCCTTGGCTGCCGTAGCTCTTGTGCAACGCCGCTGCGCTGGTAAGTGTTCACCCTGCTCGGGCATTCAGCACGACAGCGCTGTCGTTTCTTATTCCCCTGGCTTTTTCTCTAAGGGAAACCAGAAGTAAGTGCTTAAAATTACAATTTTTTTAAGATTTCTTTTAATGTCAAAGATGTGGCAGCTCTGTGGATGGGGAGCCGCGCCATGCCTGTTCGCTGCATGTCCGGCACGGGAGCGGCAGCTGTATGTTGCGCTCTGACAAGCAGGAGAACTGGGGATTTTGGGGAGTCTTTCGTGCCGCCCTTCCTTCCCCGCAGCCCTGCAGAGGGCACTCGTGCCCCTCGCATCTCCCCGGTCCACCTTTTTCTGGTTATTGATGGCCTAATTTCGTCTTTATGTGAAAGAAAGCAGATATCAAGTAATTTGCAGCAATAACCTGCTAATGCTGGGCCAGTATCAAAACTCCCATGTTCATTTCAAGTGGCAGATAAAACACTAATATATAATTATCCTTGCAAATTGGATTGTTTTAAATAACCAAAAGGCTATGGCCAGGAGAAAACTATCCCATTTCCCTTGAGTTACTATTGCAGTGTAATTGCTGCGTTCAATCAATTTCCTTGGCATTAGAAATTCCATCACAATCAACATTAAGCTTTATTCATTGTGATGGCTAAGAGCCGGGCCATTTCTCCTCTTTTCCTTAACTGGCAAAATTAATCAGGGAAAAGATTTTAAACATTTACCCGTGCGAAAGAGGTCAGCTCTGCCACTATATTGCTCAGCAGATAAGGGGGCTAATAAAAAGAAAATTGAATTACTAATGATCGCCAGGAACAGAGTATATAAAACCTGGCAATCGCCCGGTTCAGGAAAAAGGAGAATCAATTTTCTTCGGACAAGGTGCGCTCATTTTTTATTTTGGCGCATATTATCAGCAATTTAATTTGAAAGCGCATAAACAGGAGGAAACAGTTAGAAAATAATGAGCCTGAAGGTGTAAAATGCTGCAGGATATATGCTGTACACAATTTATTTGGCACAACAGATAATCACTTTAATTGAATTCAAAACTGCATTGTTCAGCAGCAGTGTGGGCTGCCCGCCTCGCCCGGGGGGATTATAGAATATTACAAAGATGCCGGCAAGAGGCTCCTCGGTGTCTTTTCCCCTCTGTAATGTCCCCTTCCAGGCAGGACTTCTCAGCCGTGTGCCCGGGATTGCTTAGGCACAGTCACAGCTGGCTGAAAGCAGAAGATGGAGAAAGTGAGAGGCAGATTTCTCTAGGGACCCTTGCTTGTTGTATCGCTATGTATATTTGTTTCTTAAATAATTTGGTATTTGCCGGGTTTGATGGTTTTAGTGCAAGATCATCACGTAAGCGTGCAGCGCAGAAATCGGTCATGTCGTTTTCTGCTTCAGATGAACTTATTTCGCTGTGTCCCAGCTCAAGCTCCTGAGTTAAAAGCCTAGCTACCTCCTCCTGCTTGTAGTGATCTCCTGGTCTGTGTATTAAACTAGTTTTTTAAGTGATAGCTTTTGGATTATGCCTGGGAGAGGTGGGTGGCGGGAGAGACGCTTTTGCTGCTGCAGGTCAGCACGATTGCCACGCGAGGAGCTGCGCTGCGAGGGATGTCTCTCTAGTTGTGCCGCGGAGGTTCATCCTTTAATTTCTTTTGTTCTTTGGGTTTGGAGAGTGGAGTGGACTTGTGCCGGGGTGGGAATAATACCGTTATTCAGCCCTTTGCCTGATCAGAGCCCTTTGCAGGCATTAACTAATGGAACGGTGGTTTGGTAAGGCGGCACAGGAGTGGCCACGTTACCGTCTCCGCCATACACGTGCCTTGGCAAAGGAAGCCAAATAGATGCAGAACCGCAGCAACGACCAGTCTGTGGCCGTGCAAATCCGTGGCCAGAGCAAGAGTAAATTTTGAGCCTATCCTTTGTTGCGTCCGCTACACGCACAGCTAGGAGACTAGGTTTTGTGTTTTCCCCCTTTAAAATCTTCCTTTCCTGCTTATCTTTGCCTTTCTCATGCTCCAGACTGAGATAAGACAGTGGTTCGCGTTACCAGCTTCCTGCTTGTCCTCTGTTGCCACCACCAGCACTGAAGCTGGCTTCCCTGAACATGCTGAATAGAAGGAAATCCTGTTTGTATTTGCTTCTTTCCAGAGAGAAATTCCATCAGGATTTGCAAGACCCGCTTCACCCAACCATCTGCAGAAGAGTTTCTACAACTCTTTAATTTCAGAGTGATGGTCACCTTCCAAAACATTCCCTAAACCCTAATTTCTCTTTCTGCTTGCCCAATACCGCAAGCTGTGCGGCATGAGGGTGTTGGGACGGGCAAGGGGCTCTTGCTCGGAAAAAGACTTGGCGGCAGAAGTGGAAGGAGCTGGTTTGCATTACTCGTGCCCAGGCGAGTGCAGAAAGTAAACGGGGCGTAAATGGTGAGGAGTAAGTTATGGCTGGCATCTGAATGCTCAGCTGCTGTTAATTTTATTGACACTGGTTGTTTGTATCCCTCTGGCAGCTTTGAAAATCTCAGCAATGGATTTTATACCCCCTTCTATTTTTTTTTCTTATGAAGTGAAGGCCAATCAGTAAATATTTCTAATGGGGAGATGCCTGTTGGAGCACTGTGGTTCGGGTTTGTTTTTTTTTTTTTTTAAGCTGTATCCCTTCATTTTTTTTTTTCTTTTCAGTGAATTGCAAAAGGTGTTGCTGCTATTTGTGAGGTGACATCTCAGATCACGTTACATAGGAGTTAAGCTGGTGCGACGTCTCTGTTACGTCTTATTAGAAGGAGTCAGAGGCGGCGATCCCTGCCCTCGAAGGAAGCCCTTGTACCATGCACGGCACTGCTCAGGACCCCTTGGAGTTTGTTGCGTCTTTTCTTCTCTGCTCCATCATTAGTCTCGTCTTTCTGAGCAGGTCCTTCCTAGCTTATCCGAACCCTTCGCAGGTTTGCTGCTCGAGGCCGGCAAGGCTAATGTCGTTACGCTCATACGTAGGTTTGACCTTGCCCATAAATCATTACGTTGTCAGGTCTCTCTTCTCGCTTTCGCTGGCTTGTCCTTGGGAGCCAGGGGTGGAGTGTGGCTGGCGAAGTGGCTGCTCGCTCCTTCGCAGTAATTGAGAAAAGTTCACGTACTTGGCTTTTTGCCGGCACCAGTTACGTCAGTGTTCGTAAGTAACGGTTTTGGGTTTCTGGCTTTACTTGGCATTTACAGGTGACTTGTCCCAAGCTGCAAGAGGAGCTGCAGGCAGCCAGCAGCAGGGATTCTGTTTTCAGAGCCCTCTTTTAAAAATAACAGGCTGCTTCAAGTGAGGGAAGTCAGCCTTGCTAAACGAGGAGGTGTCACCATGTAGACAGCTTTCTCCCCAGCGCTCAGCTGGAGCGCTCCAGCATTTGGATTTGGTGTCAGGTAAAATAGTGACTGCATCCAGACTGAAATGCGTCAGAGACGCGATCTGGAGGTGATAGTGTGCCTCTAGATAAAGATGAGTGCAGGGTGCTCCTTGCGCGGGTGTGAGACCCGTGGATAGACCTCTGCCAGGGGTAAAGGTTTGGACCAAGTGATGAGGGTCTGGGGAGCAGCAGGCGATAAAACCACTCTGCTCTTCACATAGAGTTGCTTTAAATTATTCTTAGTTTCTGTGTCTTTCTCCCTTTTCCTGCAGAATTCAAACTGCGTGCTCAAAATCACCTCTCAATACCTGTCTCCCCTATTTCAGAGACTCTCCTGTACCCATGTGCAGGGCCAGCTACCATTTGATTGTGAAATCCTGTTAACAGCAAGCAGCTCTTTGGAGAATAGTATATTTATAGGCTAATAGGAAAAATATTTGGCTTTGGGGATGCATGACATCCTTTTATTGGCTATGACCCTTGATATTTTCAAGTCTATGGGGGGCTTTTCTAAGAATTCAAACCTTTCAGGGATGACATGATGCAGAACAAAAATAGAAAAAAAAAAAAGGAAAAAAAAAAAAGAAAACGGAGCAGTAGGTCTTTGCACAGCGGTATGCACTTCTCGCTCGTCCTCCTGGGGCTTGCGTTGTGCCACTTCTTGACAAGTGCCTGTAACCTGTTACTCCAAGTAACACATCCTCAGATCAGGGTGGCACAGTGTAATTTCGGTCATCGGTGCTTTCTTGTTGAATGCTGGATGTCTCTCCTTGCTGTTTTTTTTACGGTGAAGCTAGTATTCATTGCTGAAAGGGCAGAGAGTTGATAAAAAGAGTCTATGTTTATAGCTTGTGCTTCTAAAGAATAGAGGCTGGACGCTGTTGTGCTGACTTCACGAATGCATAGTGTGATTTCTGTGCTGTTTGGGGTATTTTTTTTGTTCAGAGTGGTGGAAAGCCGCTTGCTTGTAATTCTGAGCAGGGTTAGTCCCTCGCTTGTCGCTTGCGTGAACGGGTTTGTCTTCGTGTGGATGCTCAGGCTGCGTACTGAAGCTTTTAAAACAGTTTTCAACCTGTCTGGCTCTCCCTGCTGCTCCAAATTGTGCTGAATTTCAGTGCTGCTGCCTCTTATCCCCTTGGTTGTCTTTCCTTGAGCTCTTGAAGTAAAAATAAGGAAAACAAAAGTGGGCATTTAAGGCACTTAAAAGAAATACAAATTCTTCTGTAACCTGAAGCTTGACAGTGAGTCTCTTTTTCCTCTTTTGTTTCCTCCTTTTGCTATTTTCTTTCACCTAATACACAAACGGACTGAAGGTATCCCCGGCACCGTCACAGTTGAAATTACTGATGTTTCCCATGCTGTGAACGGATGCCTGCGCCCATGATCGGAGTATCCGCTGCAGCGCTGTCAGGACTCCCCAAATCCCGCCCCAGCAGATGCTCGACTCCCTGTAAAACCTGGGTAGGTTTCTCTGTTCTGCTTTCTGCTTCCCGTTCTTCTCCAAGTCCCTATTTACAAGTCTTTTCCTTTTTTTTTTTTTCTTTTTTTTTAGGTTTTCTTTTGCAAATGTTTCCCATTTGATTTTCTTAGTAACAACTCACAAGCTTCATACGGCAATTCCTCTCGATTGCTGCTGAGCTGAGTTAGAAGCCGTTCGTTAGAGGTCTTGCCTGTTCACTTTGTGTGCTCTACAAAGTGATATAAATGAGTAATACCCCTCAGAATGTGTAACAGATGTGTAAGCGCACCTGGGGTAAGTGCTTTGTGGACTTGACAACATCTCACGAGTCCTACAAAACGGTGCTGTTGCAGCAGCTTTTGCGGTTTCAAGTTTCTGCGGTAGTCTAAGGGATGGGGAAACGCATTTACTTCAGTTGTCAACGGGAATTTTGCTATTGCCCCCGGGAAATTTGAGTTTGAGGAACGTTTCATCCTCCCTTATGCCTCTGTATAATCCACACGCGTGCGGTTTTTGACAGACTTCTATTTTTGGATCATGCTCGGGGTTGTTTTGAGTAGTATCGAGAAAGGGTGTTGTGCGGGTGTACCGACACGACCAGTGAACTGTGGGTCCAGATCTGTTCTCAAAACTGATCCTACGTGTTATTAGCCCTTAAGCCTGCCCTTGGGGGCTCTCCGGTGGAAAAGGGCACGAGCATACTTGGAGCCTTAGTGTGGGCTATTAACTCCTGCGTCGGTCGCGATGGCGAAGCACGTGCTGTTGCTCACTACACCGGCAAATGTCCTGGAACGTCTTGGCCTTGGGTGGGACAGAGAGTGCCTGGGAAGCGTCTGTCTGTGAGTGGGATGTGCCATGCAACTTTGGTTTTCCTTGAAAAACCTTGCCAAAACAGGTCTTGTGAGGCCCTTGCGGTAAAACAAACAAGCTGGTGTGTATTGGCACCCCATTTGTAGCCTGGGTAAAAATCAAAGGAGCTCTCCTGGGGAAAAAAAATCGGTAACTGATGAGCTTATTGAAAGGTGCAACGCTGCTGTGTTACAAATGGCTTCTGGTTGAAGGAGAGAAGCAGCCATGTTTTATGGAGAAGTAAGGGAAGGTCCAGCTCAGGAACCGTGTTGAGAAGGTCCAACGGGGCAGCCTGCCTTCACTGGAGGGGCTGTAGAGCTTTGTGTGCTACGGGATGCTCTGGTGCATCTCCTGGTAGCCTCAACTCTGAGCTTTTTGGGGTGACAAGGACACGCTTGAGTCAAAGGGCCCAGATAGAACAACTTCAAATACTGCTTTTTGAAAAAAAAAAAAAAAGAGATGAACTTTCTTCTTTTGAAGAAGAAACCAACCTCTTGTCCAAATGGTGTTTTTTCGTGTCTGGATCATGGTGATCGGGTTGATTGGTGAGCGTAATCTAGCGATGATGATTTTGAAATGGTTTCCTTGCAAGGCAGTTGTTTGCTCGGTTATTAGGAAAGCAAGGTTCTCGGTGTGGAAGTATCCGTTATCAACGAGAAAAATCAAAAGGGGATTTGATAGGGTGAAACAAGTTCATCAGAGATACCGCTCTCTCCGTGTGTGTGTGTGTCTTTTTAAAATAAGATTTACTCTACTATCTCAACATTAACTGGGACATTTTACAGTGCTCCATGTGAGCTTCCGCGATCCATCATTTCCCTGCTAGCGTGCTGTAGTGGCTGTTAGATTTTACTACGCCAAACACTGTAAAAGGGCATTAGAGCAGTTAAATCTGGAGTCTTGCTTTCATAAGGAAAAAGAAAATGCTGAATTAGGCAATGGAAAAGGCAACCACAGCGATACTTTAATCTTGCATAAATTATCAGAAGAGTCAGAGGCTAGCAATTTTATGTATTGTTATAGCTCTGCTAATTAATTATTCCAGAATAATCGATGTTTAGAAAAACGAAAGTTTGGTCCTTTTCGGTCTTAATGGACTACGGTATTTACTTTCAATATGGCAGCTGTATTTTTTTTTTTTTCTGATGTGGCAATGCTTTAATTTTACCCCCTCAACCATGGGGTTAATGCACTAGCTTTCCTAAATATGTACGGTCTAAATGATAACCAAACAGGGAAATATTACTCCACAAATCATCAGTGGATCTAACTTACAGCGTTGGCTTTGGAGCGAGATGCTTCTGACGTCCAGGGAAAGTTGAGTCTCCACCATGAATATTTGAAGGATGAGGTGCTCTAAAGAAGCAAAGGAATTATTTAAGAGGCTATAAAATGGTCTACAAATTGAGATGAACTGGTCAACACGCTGAGATGATCTGTGTAACTGGAACAAGTAAGTTGATATTTTTTTAAAATAGATGGTGAAATTGTGGCCCTGTTGAAATTGTCTGGGCTTAAACTTTTACCCTTATGCTTCATGGTATATACATTTTAAACCCTAATGTTTGCTCTGGCTCATATACTGGGGCTAGAGTAACGACGTGTCACAGGTTTGTATCTCTCTCTATGTATTTAGATAGATGTAGATATGTATAGATATATGGGGAAGTGAGCAGGGGAATTTGGTAAACTGTTATATTAACATTGCTATGTTAACATTCTGTTAATCTGACAGAATTTACGACATTTATTCAATTTCTGAGTTAGGGATCAAACTAAAGACAAATTCCACTCATGGAAAATTGAAGTATAAACCTTTCAGAAGTGGAACAGCGGGACTTGTTGTCATGTAAATAACTTCTTGACAGTTGGATTGTTTTCTTAATGTCATGGTTTATAAAGGGTAAGTAGAAAATCACAAGACAAGAAGAGGTCTCTGCCAGCTCATGAAAAATGTTTTGCCCTTTTAGCATGCTTTCTTCATGTGCTTAAAATAAAATCTCAGTGCTTTGGCATGGTGTGCTTCGTTCAGGAGGGACCCCCTTGCAGAAGGATGGTGCTGACTGTCTTGGAGCACTTCCCTGCCTCATCCTCTTATCAGAAGGAGGAGGGAGACAGCTGGGGGATGCCTGGAAAAGAAAAGTGCAGATAAGAGAGGATGATCAGGACTATTATAGTTGAGATGTAATTAAATATTTAGTATTTAATTCATGTCTGATGTTTGCCTAGTAATAGTTAAGTCAGGACACTTGCTTTGGGAAGGTATATTGAAAAAAGTAAGTACTTTGCTGTGCATTGCAATGTAGGGAGCAGTTGGGCCTGCGGCTCGTCCTGGTCCTGGTTTCTAGACTTGGCAAGTTATTATCAACTTTGTGCTTGGTTTTGAATATTCTCTTTGACAGAAGGAGATTACCTTCCTCTGAATGGTGGAATTGCACAGAGCTGCACATCAATGTGTTCATCTCCTTCTGGAGAGTTTGGATTCATTGTTTGCAAACGACTTCAGATCCCAATAAACTCAGTGCCCTGAGATGGAGCTTAGGAAACCTTTAAACACTGAAGTCCCAGTGTCCTTGGGTAGTGTGCACCTGACCCAATGTCCTGGGAGGCAACTGGTTCAGTAGTGGCTTTGCTAAAAAGGGCCTGGGGCTGCGTTGGACGCTAAGCTGGAAGCATCCAAAGTGTCCTCTCAGTACAAATAGAGCAAACCGGATTGGGCTTTATTAAGAGGAATATGTCCAGCAGATTCAGAGATGGTATTAATGCTCTTTGTGGCACTGGCGGGGCTGTACTGGTATACAGTGTCTGGTTTGGGGCATCCCAGTTCAAGAAGGATGCGAAGAGATGGTCCAGTGGCAGAGCATCTTGGGATGACCTTGGATGTGCGACCTAAAGTAAGAGGTTGAAGGCGCTGGGGTCGTCTTGAGAGGTGGTGGGGTCTCTGCCCCTGGAGGTATTTCAGATCTGGGTAGATGAAGCTGTGGCTGCCCTGATTCGGTGTTGATGGGTGATGCTTGTGCTTTAAGCAGAGGGTTGAGCTGGAGACCTCCAGAGATCCCACCAATGTTTCTGTGATTCTAAGAAAGTAACTTATGTTATCTGCTACAGTGCTGAAGTTTTCACTTTAAGCACCGAAATCCCTATGCAGCTTACTAGGTTTTACAGCGTTTGTGACCGACGTGTCAACCCAGCTGATAAAACCATCCAATTCCTGTCTAGCTGTGAAGAGGTTATCATCAACAGGACTGGTGCAGAACTGCCACTGTGTACTCGCTTCGCAGTCATGTCTGCAAGGACTTTGGAAACTACAAAAGTGCCAGAGATGCTGTGCCAAAGCCCTTTTATTAATCTTTCCTGAAAAGAATGAAAGTAGTCATAAGATTCTCAGCATTAGGAGTTGATTCTGGAGCACCATCATAAAAAAAGGAAATTGCTTTTGCAAGTGATGATGGTACCATGTTCTCAGATGTGAAGGCAAGGACCAAAACAGGAGCAAATCCAACGACTTTATTTCACTGCTTGAGAGGACCTTTAATCTAGCTGCTAGGTCTAAGTTAACCCAGCGCTCCCAGACCACAGCAAATTAAGGTCTTTTTTTATGGACTGAAATGAATCTTATTTTCACAAAACTGAGTGTTCCGCTTAGCACGATTGCCTTGCAGTAGCCCCGCTGTGGCTACGGCTTGCTTTATTTTGCGTGTGCTGTTGTTCCGTGCCATTATTCATGCAGCGCCAAGGCTGTAAATTACCCTTTACAGTCAGGAGAATGTGCCAACCAATTAATATAACCGGTGTCCTGAAGAGCTGGTGGTGGAAAGAGTCTAGGAAAAGAATGATGCAGAAGAAATGCTAGTTAACGAGCCACTAGGTTGGCTTGTGAACAGGTCGTGTTTGCTGTGACGCGCTTCTGAAGATTGTACTTAAAGCGAAAAGATCTTATAAAGAAAATAAGGGCAGCATCCGTTCCTTGTAACAAGCAGTGCGTCTCCAAGCTTTGAGCTGGTGGTCCATCAGATAGCCTTGTGAATCACTTGAAAGTGTACCTGCGTCTGGGTTGCCCAGCTTGGTGCAAACTTGCCTTTACCTTCATTTATAAAAAGTACTTACCCGAGTGGAGGATGCAAATGTTCAAAATTGCATTAGGGCTGAATGCTTTTTCACATGGCTTCGCTACCAGGAGCCGCTCTGTGATGCTCTGGTAATGCAGACATAGCCCCCCCATCCTGCAGGACAGCCTTTAAGTGCGGAGAGAAATCACCTGCTGCTGACCGCTCGGAGTCTTTCCATTTACCCTCCTGGGAAAAGCAGGGAAGGGCAATGGATTCTGCATTATTCCCCAGTGAGGTTTGTGCACGGTTTACGTGGGAAAAGGGAAGAAGGGAAGTGTAATTGAGAGCGTGTTAAGTAAATGCATCCTGTGTCCTGGAAACTTACTTTTCTTGCTCCTGGATCCATGTGGGAGCACCAAAAACCTGCCCTGCTTTTTCTGGGTTTTGCAAGACTGCATGTAACTTGTCTTCTGGTGCCAGAGGAGGCTGAGGATCGCTGTAGAGCCTCAGCGAGGACGTGGAAATACCCCTTAATATGTGCTTCTCTGCTCTCCCTTCCCAGCTGACGGCTTGTGGCACGTCCATCCCCATCCACTGCTTCCCAAGTGTCCTCCCGTGCCGTTGCCTGTTGTTTGGAAGGAGTTTTGACATCCGAGATGTTGTAGGTGCCTCTCTGGGATGAGGGCTGGTCCTCGCTGAACCCTGGTACATCACAAGCCGGCGGGGATCCTGCCCCTTGCTGCTGCCGTGGACATTGCTGAGATCAGCGATTAAAAACGTGGCTCTGCACAGGCAGATTGGGCTTTGCAGTTTCTTTCCGGAGCTTGGGAAACATCTGCTTTACGGGGTTTTAATTTCTATCCCTAGCACATCCATCCCCTCCCCAGGAAATTTTAGGGCTGGGGAGGATGCGTGCCGGTGAGGACAGGGCAGAGCGGTATGTGAACAAACACTTGTTGAGCCGAAAGGGTCAGAAAAGCCAGGACATACAATGCCGGTAAAGCGATCTCTGCTCCCGAGCAATTCCTCCCCCCCGTACCAGGGGGATGCCCAGCCCCAGCGACCCTCCCACTGTCACCACTTTCCTTCTGGGGCCGGGCAGGGCGTGGGTGACATGCCATTGCCTGGACATCGCGTGGGGAAAGCAGCTTTGTTGAAAAGCATCCTAAACTTGATATCCTTGTTTATCTCTTTGCAGTCCCTGCCTGGCCCCTCTAGATAAACAGGTGCCAGCGTGTGCAATTCCCAACAGCCGCTTCGCTGCTTGAATAACGCCGAGAGCAAGCCGTGTCTACATGAGAGTTATTCCTGCCTCCCTTCAGGGTTGGAGCATCCCTATGGCAAACAGGCCGTGACTCTGGAAACAGACCCAGGACCTGGACTTGGCTTGGGGAGGCTGGTCCTGGAGGCGTCCGTGGCTGCTGCCACGCTCGAGAGCTTGCGGGATATTTATCTTGGAGTGGTTAGACCTGCGCAGGCAAGCTGTCAGGCCTGTCCGAGCCGGGGGAGGCAGCGTGTCGGCTTTCTAATAAGGATAAAACCTCCTTGCTGTGCTGAAAAGATCTTGTATATGGCTAGAAAGGGTGCTCTGACAGACATCTCCAAGGCTATTATAGGACAGTGAAAACTCCTCTCTATTCGTGCTGCAAACCTCTGCAGAATGGGTTGTTTCTAGGGGCGTGTTAGGCAGCCCAGCCATTTAGACTCATTAGTAACTTAAAAAATGCCATCCTGTGACTTTATTATTTTGCTCTATTTCCTCTCTCCATACCCTGTGAGGATCCCTGCTGCCAATCCCCGCACCGGCTGAGCACTTGTACGGCTCGGCTTAGCACGGTGAAGCTGCAGCACGTCGCCTGGGTGCTCTCGGCGTTGCTTACGTTCCCCGCGATGAGCCGGCGGTGGGAAAGCAGTGCCCCGCTGCGGGGTTGTTTCGTGTCTCGACTTGAAGACATTCCTGAACGAAACCCTCTTAATTCCCACCTGAACGCTGTGGTAGTGACATAAAGCCCAGTAATAAAACGTAATGAAGAATACCAGTGTGAAATCAAGATGTTAAACCTCTGCTGCTGACAGGCAGTGAATCTGCAGCCTAGTGTTTCCCTTTGCTTTTTAATATATATTAAAGCGGGCAGCTTGTTTTATGTCTTCTTGTCTCATGGGCTCTTAGGCAGAGCAGTGCTGGGTGAGCGGGACTTTTTCTGTTCCCTTCCCTCTACGCTGTACCTTGCAACTTTGGTTTCTGACTTCAATGATTTTCCCTCTAGGGACTTCTGGCTTTCAGAAGAGCTGCTCTTTGGCTCCCGTGTGTTTTAAAGGCTTCAGTACATGGGGGCTTTCCTTGTTGCTGCGTGCGAGCTAAGCTGCAAGTTTCTTTTCAGAGCAAAGAACGGCGTTAGATCTACTTTGCTCTGTGTCACCCCTCGCTCTTGCTCTCTCTATCTGGAGGCCTATGCTGAGCAGCAATGGTTGGGAAATGCGGACATGCAACTTGATTTCTTTTTCAGAGTAGTTCAGATTTATTGCTATTAAATTTTTTTCATTTCTTAATGTGGTCCCAGATTTTTCAGGCTTTCTGGTAGTACGTGATAGGAAACATCAGTTCAAATAGTTTTTCTTTAATACGTGCTGTGTCTTCATGATTCCCAGACAGTTTTACCTTTAAACTGAAGGGACATTTTTCTCTTTATTATGTTTCCCTTAATGGATATTCAATATGGATCCGCTTTCTGTGGCGTGTCAGTAGCTGTGTGTGCCGAATGCATTGCTGAAGGGCTGGTTTCATACTAAGTGGTGCAGGAGAGGACCTTGCCTTTTCCACTCCATCCTCTAAAAAAAAAAAAAAAAAAAACAACCCAAAACCTGGACATCACACCGGCCACTTTGTGTGTGCTGACGCTTCCTTTGTCCTGTCCTCTCTTCTCAAAGATATTAGTGCACATCCCGGGCTGCGTGGCTGCCTAATGCTTTGCTTTTTCTCTTTTAAATATTCATGTGAGCAGAGTGGCTGGGTTACTTAATGGAGCAGCATGGTCTTTCAAATCCAAAGCAGAAGTGGACTTGTTGTCAATAGCTTTTAAAAACTTTTCACTAATCTGGCTGATAGCCTGTCAGATTGACGTATTTCCCCCCTTTTAAAGTTTAAATGAATTCTGGTGCAAGAACGGTTGCTGCTCACAAACGTGGCCTTGATGTGCTGCATTGGGAGAAGGACAGCCTCCGTAAAGGAGAGGAAACTACCGATCCCCCACTAGACAAGGAGATTTTCTGCTATCGAGAGGATCGCTGACGTGCCTGAGGGATTTTTGGTGTAAACCTGTAAACTCTGGACAGGAAAGTAGTCAAGGTAGTAAGAAAGCAATTCAGAGAAAGTAGAGTTGAATGGGTATTATGAATATCTGCAGTAGGTTAATGAACCCTTGATTGAAGAGGAGAACGAGCTCTGGGCTGTGGGGTGTTGTGTAACTCACCCTTCTCAGGAGGGGACTTTCCCTTTGCTTTCTCCCATCTTTTCTCTCTGCAGGGTCTCGAGATGATGTCTGTGCTGACAGGTTGTCGTTCCGGTGATGTCTCTGTGCAGTCCAAACGAGATGCAATGTTGTTTAGGACTTTGAAGTGCTCTGGTAGCAGGAGCAGTCATGTCCAGCTCTCATTTCCATTCAGATGTACAGTTCTCTGCATCTCTTTCAGGAGGCTGAGGGTCTTCTGCACCTTGCTCCCTCTTTAAGGGTAAAACCCTTCGTCTTTTCCCACTGTCACTGGAGAATTGATTAAAGATCGAAGGAGTTGAATGCTGTCCTTTCTTCTGCAGCTTCAGGGCTCGCAAGAGTTCTTCTCTCCAGCTTGTTTTATTGGCTTCCCTCACCAGTCACCCATACCTTGTACAAATGAAGAATTTAACTCTCCTGGATTTGTCTGGTGAGAATAGTAACACTATGGAGTAGAATAGTAAAAAAGGCTGGGCTGGACCTAGGACGCTGCCTAGTCTCTCCCCTGCTCAAGGGACAGCCACCCATCTACATCGTTCCTGCCTGGTGGGCATCTAACCCTATTTTAAAGACTTCTGGTGATGGAAGCTCCACATCCTCTCTGGCTAACTTACTCCATTTCTTCTTTGGCTGTCATGGATGCTTCTCAAGCTCAGCGGAGGTGAAGGATTACAACCGGCTTTCCTGTTTATGCATCCCACTCTGAAATTTGCCTTTGTGCAACCGCATGACCTTGTCAGAGGATGAGCGAATGCTGAATGACATAGTGACAGAGGATTTTCACTTGCTTTGTTTTTTGTTAGCGCTTCCCACGCAGCTCTTGTGGCAAGGGTAAGCTTTTGGGAATGGCTCGGCACTGGTGTCCTGTGGTGGTGGTGCAAGGACTGAGGAGGCACCCGGTTTTAGATCCTCATACAGCTTCCAAAAAGTTGGAGAAAGGATGGGGAGAGGTGAAGTTAAAGGGATTAATAGGGATTAATGCTAATAGCTGTTTGGTGTCTTATTCTCCAGTTTACTTGTTTTAACCCGATTTGAGCCTGGCTTTCATCCATCGGTTTGCTGGAGGCCATCTCCTGTGCCTCTGGGCTACAGAATTGCTGCGGTGCCAGTACCGATTAGCGTGTGTGTGACCGGTTGTGCCTGGGATGTCAAAGACCAAATTGATTTTTCAGCTCCGGGAAAGGATTTCTCCTACGTGTGCTGGTCAGGTAATGTGAAGAGGAAACCAGCTCTGAGCTGGAGCGATCGGACCTGCTCTGGGAAGACGTATCAGCCTCTTGCTCTGCCATTTTCCATCACAAGAGATCTCTCTGCGGGTGAGGAAATATGTCTCGCTGACTTTTCCTTCTTCTGAGCATGCTGGGCATGTTCTTCTTGGTGTCTAAATGACCAAATCCGTTTTATTCTTTAAAGTCATCAACTGCTGCTTCTCAGAAAGGATAAACGTGAACCACTGCAAGGAGCTAATGAGCCTAGAAAAAAAGGATACTGAAGGAAGAATCATCTCGTCTTGTCAGACAGGACTATCTCAGGGAGGACCAGAGTTTGCTCCTGGCTCTTTGGGCGAGTCATGTAATCCTAATGCTTTATTTTTTTCCCCTCTTTGGGAAGGTATTAATAATACCTTTACAGTAGAATCTGGGCTCTATTTAGTATTTGCAGCTTGCTTTGAGGTGGTCTAGAATATCGCTTGGGTTATTTAAGAGTAAAATAACATGCTGAAGGAATGTCAGAAATTTTTCAGGGAATGTTTTTGTTTCTTACAGCTCTGCCAACCAGTCTACTCCCACTGCATTCAGGTCACTGGTAGGATGAGGGCTGGAAGTCTGACTCTCCTGCTATTAAAATAGCCCGTAGATTTAGGAGATCGCGCCTGACACATGGCCTGGAGAGCATAATTTGACGTGGCAGCTGAGTGAAAAATGCTGGATGCAATTTTTATTTTCAGTGCATGCAGATGCATGAAGTTTTTTTAAAACAAAAAAAACCCAAAAAATCAAAAAAACCAACAAACAAACCAAAAAACAACAACAAAAACAAACCGCGAAGGAAAACAAAAGAAACCCCCCCCAACAACAACAAAACTTTTATGTTAAGATCAACTGGGGTCAAATGGGGATTCGAACAAGACACTAGAAGAGAGGGGGAATTTCTTTTCCCGGTTCTGTAATTTCTGATGGCCTGAAGAGGTCTTCTCTGCCATTTGGTAATACTCTTAGATTTGAATACCAAACATCCCTGTAAGACCCAGGGAGTGTCCTTCAAATACATTTAGAGTTGATTAAAACCAAACAGCCTTCACTGCCGCTGGACGGAGTTTTATAGACAACCCTGCAGGCTGCATCAGTGGAGGCTAAAGGTTCCTGGCTGCTGTTGTCGCAACTAATTTTCAAGCCACTTTCAACCTAATTTTCAAGGACAGAAGCAGGCATTTCAATTACCTGAATAATTGGAGGGGGGGGGGGGAACACTTGTGTGGGGAAAGGGACCTGATAGAGCAGGCTAGGAGCCAGGAGACTGTTATTAATATGCACTTCTGCTGCTGATTCCCTCTGTGACCTTGGGGTAAATGCTTTTAATGGTGTACCTCGGTTTTGCTGCCCATGTGGTGGGAAGAGCAGACCCCAACGCTGTGAGATCTGGGCAAAAAAATCACCTATGAAACAACTGTTGCTGGTATTTTTCGTTGCAGACTTTGCTGTTTGCATCGCAGCTGGCTGAAGAGGGTTTACTGTAGGCTCCATACTAGCTCAGAGGGTTTTTGAGGCTTTATTCCCCGATATGAATGTGATGCTAGGTATGACTGCTCTACTGCAAAAGTGGGAGGTTTGGACTTCGAGACCCAATCCAGCACAGCTGGTTGCCCATTAGCTGTGCTGTGGTCCAGGCTGGCGGGCAGATCTGGGTGAAAGAGCCTCAAGTTTTCCCTCTGCCCTCTGTTTTCCAGGCTGGGTAATAGCTGATGGATGGGTTGAAGGCTCTGGTGATGTTCTCAGCAAGTAGAGCAGTTCCTCTTCCTACGACCGTGTGGTTGTGTGGTGGAGGAGAGGGTTAAGCCCAGGACGCTGGTCTTTCTGTCCCACCTGGAGGAAGGCGATGGTGGGTTTGCAGGCCTGCCTGGGGAATGCCGAGGCTGAAAGGAGATGCTAAGCTGAGTCTTGTGCAACCTCAACCCCACAGCATCTAAGCAAAACCAGCTACTGCTATGGGAGCCAGCTTGCCTGTGTCTTCCTTTTCTAAAGGCTGAAAGCACCGAGAGTGCCCCAGGTAGGGTGCTGTGAGGTCAAAAGCCAGTCCACAGGTCCTAAATAGTTTACTCCCCTCTAAGGCTGGTCTGGGCTCACACTTGTGTTCCTGGAAAGGGACTTTGTTTTGTCTTGTCGAGAGCAATCAGGCCATTGCAGGGACTTTTTTCCCATCCACCCTGAGCGCTCCTGCCCTGGAGGTTGCAGAGTTTTTTGTTGATTATGCAAGTTATTAACTCACTCACAGAAGATACAAGGGAAACTATTTGCAGAAAGCAGTGAGAAACGTTGAACTAATGTGGGATTTTTTTCCCCCCGCCCCACGTTTCAGAGTGGCTGTGATATGCTGGCAGCCGGGTACCGTGGCTCAGCTCATGCACAGTAACTCATTGGCCATGGTATTTCATTGCCTTCCTCGACGGCAGGAGAGGATTGGGATGAGTAATCTTTTGTTTTAAACCCCAGATAATCAAATTGCAATCTGAAATAGCTATAACAGCATAAAACCTGTGCACCGGTCTCGTTTAAACCTGGATCGGGTCTATATGGGAAGTCCAAAGCCTTAATGAGAAGATAAACAGATTATAACTGTACCTGCGTGAAATGTAGGTGCACGCCGGCTCAGAAAGCGCCAGCGCTCGCAGGAATTGGGCCTGCGAGCACTCGCTGACCTGCTTCAGTCAAAATGAGCTGGCTTAGCAAAGACATGGTATTTAAACCGTCTCGGTTAACGCGGCTTATATTGACTGATGCCGATTAAGGGGCGCTCACGTGAAGAGGAAGGTAATTTCTGGTGCGGGAGGGATGATGCTAGTGGATAGCCGGGAGTGGACTGACAGCCGTAGCTTCTTGCTGGTGGCAAAGCGAGGTCCAACAAAGATGCTGAGCCTGGTGAGCCGAGGCTGTTCCTGTCCCTTTCCTGAAGATGCTTCTGCAGGGGAGAGCTCGGGGTTGCTTTTCCCGGTGTCGGCTGCTGCCGTAGCACATGTGTTAGCCTGGAATAAACACAAAGCTGTGGACGTGTGTCCAAGCTCCGGCTCTGTCTGCTTAAGAGCTTAATGTTCCCCGCTGGTTTTTGTACTTGACCGATCTCAGTCAACATCAACAGATGGACAGAGGTGGCAGAGACGGTGTGTTTCTAAAGGTTTCATGGAAATCTGCTGGGTGCGGATAAGTAGCTGGATGGGACTGATTAGTACCCTGGAAAAGCAAAGAGCTGTTGCCCTTCTCTGTGGGCTGCCTGGTCCGTGAACGTGCAGCATCAGGTCACCCCTGTGTCCAGCCAGCACGCCTGGCATGGGGCGTTGGGGCGAGGTATATGGGTTCGAGAGGGACCGAACGAGTGCTTGGAAGGGTCGCATCTATTGAGGTTACTAAATGCCTGATGTTCGTGAGGCTCAGGAACTCCCCTGTGCTCTTGCTCCTTCCTTGGTGCCCACTTGGGCTGTTGTTGCTATAGATCCCTGTTCCTGTAGGATTAGAGGGGTGTTGGGGAGATAAAGCATAAGATAATGGGGAGAAAACGGAAGGGTTTTGGGGATGGCAAAGGGGAGTGGATGAGGGCCAAAGAAGCGGGGAACTTAAGGCAGAGAGAGAGCGGCAAGTGTATCTGTGGACTCTCAAATTAACTTGGAGACCAAGCTGGCTCATGGGCTCCTCACCAATCCTGGTGGGAAGGGCTTCCTCAGAAGCATGTTGTGCTTGGGTGGGAAAGAAAGGGATGAAGCATGCACGAGCTCCTAGATGTGTTTCTGAAGAGCGGTTTGGAGGCATGTTGGTGGGATGTCCTGCAGCCTGCTCAGGTGGTGGTGGGGTGGGACCTTGAAGAGAAGCTCCTTGGGGCTGGAGGAGGAGAATGAGTAGGGACTTGGGGCCGGTGCTGCTTGGTGAGGGCTGTATCAGTGAGGAAGAAGAGGCTGAGGATATCGTATGAGCAAGTTTTTAAGGCATGAGAGGAAACTTGGAGGTGATGCACTTCTCCAAGGGATGCAGGAGGGAGCTGTGTGATGGGGGACCCAAGCAGAAAGGGAAAGCATCGAAGTGTGGGGTTTTTTTTTTTCCTCTAGCTTTCTCCGAGTTTAGAAAGTTTGTTTCTGAGGCAGAACAGGGGAGCAGCGTTCTTCCAGTCTGTAGTGGTGTTAATTGGTTTTTGTTTGAAATATTTACTGGATGGGAACATCAGTGATGATCAGCTCTCCCTCTAAGTGCGCCTGGGGAGCAGGCGTTGACAGGTGACATTCCCGAGCAGCTAAAAGTCTCTGCGGTGCAATCATGGGTGTATTTTAGAAGTGCTGACTTAAAAATAAAAAGGTTTATGTATCGGCCTAAATCTTGTCCAGCTCTTCTGTTTTCTTTTGGATTTTGTGGAAATGTTTCATGTGAACTGTTTAATATTTTTTGATCTTTGCAAGTTTTCTCGTTAAGGCTAGTTCATCTAAAATACGGTGCAAGGTGTTTTGATATCCATAAAAATCTGTTAAAAATATTTTCCAGCTTATTTGTCGGTTGTGGTGTCAGTGAGTTCCTGGTACCTCGCACACATTCACGGGAGAGGAGAGATGTCCACCCTAGGTGGTGAAGATGAAAGATGGGTTTGATTTGCTTCAGGCTCTTGGGCAACATTCATCACTATTGTGTCTCCAAGCCCTTTGCAAGGGCTAAAAATCTTCTCTTAGACTTTAGGGAAATACTGTTTTAATATGTTAAGTAGGATCTGATGATAGATGGGATCTCTTTGTCCCAGTACAAGGAGGAGATGCATCTTCAGGGGCCGGCATGTGTTTGGTAACGTGTGCTAGCCCTTGCAAACAGCTGAGTGGCACCAGAGGGCAACAGTGACCCTGGAGGTGCTGAACTGCGTGCGTGGCCGAACACTGTAAACCAAACGTGAGGCAAGCCTGCACCTGAAGATGTGGAAACCTCTTAGAGGAGCATGTTGAAAGAAACTGTCGTCCTCTCATTTATCTTTTCGGTTGCAGGTGAAGCTTTTTTTTGTCCTGCAGTCCAAAGATTCCTAATTTTCTCAGAACCTGGGTCTGCAACCCTACTAATTGCTCTAACAGAGGGTTGTATTTTACACAGTATATTTTACTCAATGTTCATGGGGCTGCTTAGAGCAGGCAAACCCCTTGTCAAGAGGCGCTCAAAGCTTGGTTTTATAGGTGTTGTGCATTGCAATCTCAACAAGATGGAATTGACGTAGAGGAATGATGTGTTGGGGTTGATGGGGACGAGGAGGCAATGCCGCTGCCCGGCTGATACCGGTGAGGAGCGCAGCTTGGGTTGCACCCATCTCCAGCGAGCGTGTGTCCCTTCTGATTGAAAGGGTGCCGAAAGCGAGGGGCCTGGCCAGGGTGGATCCTTGGAGCAGACCGGGGTCAGGCTCCTTCTTGCAAGTCCCCCGGGGCTTTTCTTGCCTGTGCCATGTGGCCCCGTGCTGTTGCGCTGCCCGGGTTGTTTTCAGCTCTGGGAAGCTTGCTGCGTGCATCCAGCATGTTCCTTGGGAATGCGGTAACCCCATTCCTTGGGAATACAATTTGAGTTATGACATAATCCCTGGAGCAAGTGAGGAGCCATTAGCAGCTTCTTCCTTACCGCAGTTGGTGGAGCGGAGCTGCGCGTCTTGGGATTCTGCTCATTCCTGGGTATTTTCTCATGCTCCAAACACTAACAGGTGGCACCCTTCACCGGGGAATGGGTGGGGGTGAATTATGTTTTAAATCATTCAACACCTCGGCATGGCTTCCCCTGTTTGTCTGAATTATAGCGTTGACCTCCAGAATTCATTACGAATATGCCCTTAACGTCAGCTCAAACTTGAGACCGGAGTGCAACAGGAGAACCTCATCCCAGAGCATGACATTACCTGCGTCCTATCAACTGTGCGAAAGGGCTCGTCTTGACTGTCCTCGGGAAAGAGAGAATTGGGGTAAATGTGAATGAGAAGGAAAAGGAGTTTGAGATGATCCCAGCTAGAATTACAACCAGGTCGCGAGTGTTTAAAAACATTTATGGAGAAGAAGGTCTGGGACCACGTGCGGCGTGCTCTGCAGTGATGGGTAGGGTTCAACACATTTAGGTGCCGGTCTCCAAGCTGTTCTACAACCCCCTACACGGCTGTTAGGGTGTGGGTCCCAGGGTCCATGCTTGCCTGTTCTCCTCTGTGCCCCACGGGTGAGCGTCACCTCTGTCTGTTTAGCTTTCCCTTTGAAAAATCAGGCTAAAAATTAATTATTTTAATTGGAGATGTTAGTGGAGGATCTCAAAGCACTTCACAGGGAGAGCTGCTGGGTTGAAAGCAAGTGGTGTGGCGTGGCATCAGGAAGGGAGAAGGACTGCAGGGAGCAACACTGGCATTTTCCTTTTTAACTTGGAATTAGGGCGCAGTTGGGTTTACGTGGTCAAAATGCTGCTTTTCTCATCTATCCCTGCTACCAGCGAGTCTCTTTCCAGAGATGGGATTTTCTCTGCATTTCCCTCTCTGGAAGCAAAGACACATTTAAGCCCTGAGAATCTGTGCGCTCGGTCCTTCGTCGCCCCGTTCTTGAGAGTTTTTTGGTTACTTCTTCCACGGCACCAGAGAAGAGGGACAAGATTTAGGTGGTGGTTGTGAAGTTTATCGCTAAACCTCTTGGCCAGTGGGTCCCTGGTCTGTGCTCAGAGAGCAGCAAGTTGCTTGGGCCAATGCTCGTGGGAAGTAAAGAGCTTAAAATAAAGGTCAAGGAGAAGAGTAAAATGAGAGATCCACCTGCAGCATGCTGCCTGCCTGGGATCGCTGCCTGCAGGGTGCTGCCCTGAGTGGTACCCTGGTAGTGGAGCATCACTTGGAGCCAGCATAGACAATGGGAGATGGAAAGCAAACGATCTCCCTTGCTACCTCTCGGAGAGCTGCCTTCGCGGGTGAAAGGAGGGGGAATGGATTAAATAATATGTAATTAGTGCAGATAGAGCTCTGCTGTAGGCTCCAGTGTGCATTAATTAGTTGTCCTAGCAATTGTTGCATTGTTAGGAGAAATAAACTCATTAAAAGCTCTTTGTTTTGTGTTTGTTTGGCACCTGCCGTGATGGGATCCTGGACAATGACTGCAATTCCTCTGCGCACTGGCGTTGCAGGCAGAAAGCACTGGTGAAGGAAGGCAGACACGACTGCCAGTCTGGGTGATCCCATCGAAGTAATTCCACCGAAAAGTAGATCTAGAAACCTTGCTGCCAGGGCCAGCGTAATTTTTTTTTTGTGTGTGTTCAGTTTTTAGTGTGTAGCAAGGCCTTTTCAAACCAGGGTGATACGTGCGGGGAGACAGAACCATCTAGAGGATGCTGCCTCCTATTCGTCACCTTTCCCCTTTCCCTGCCTGCATTTCTTGGAAGGATGAGTTTGTAAACTGCGTAGCCTTACGTGAAGCTCTTCTGCCTTCTTTAGAGTTGGAAAATATGTAGATCTCTTCTCTGATTCAATTCCAGCTCTGAAGACTGTCCCAGAAAGTTTTTCTGTTGCTCCCTGGAGCATCCCCAGCTCCTTCCATGCTGTAACAAAGCATGTCATGTCGTCACCTGTCTGTACAGGCTGCCTGAATTATGACCGTTGCTGTTTAAGGAGCAATATTAATAGAGCATCTCCCTTTTAATACCTTACCTCTCCCTTATTTTCCTTCTTCTAAATGTGCTCTTGCTTGTGCTGGTCTCTGCGCCGTCCCTGCAGCTTTTCATGCTGGGGTTTGGCACTGAGCAGCGTGATGGGCCAGGGCTGCGCGTGCGGTGGCAGGAGCTTCACCCCTGTTAAATGCAGTTCATTATCTTTATTTGCTCCCAGATGCTTTCTGCTCCGGGTCACTGCTCCCTTCCCTCCCCGACACCTCCAGGGGAGCACTCTGCTCCGTGAACAAATGAAACCGTGCGTCGTTCGCTAACTGTTGGGGAATTGTAGGGAAACAGCCGCTCGCTTGGAAAGCTCGGAGTATTTTGCACCTATAATGGAAAACAAGTGCTGCTTTCTTGGGTCTTGTTTCTGGAGGGATTTCAGGGGGGTTTTGTGCAGAGGGGGAGCAGAAGTGCAGCTTGATGGAAGAAGCATCGTCTCTGACTGTGGATGCTCACTGTGACATCCTTTGGATGCTGCCGGTTGTGTTGCAGCCAAGCTTTGATATCTGTAATACTCTGCACTCGCGTAATTATCTCCGTCTGAATTTGGTCTTGTGAACAAAATGTCGTGTAAATAATTATCATGATTTACTTATTTATTACTTATTTCCAAGTGTCAGTTTGACAAGCCAGGAAACCAAAGCCCTTGCTTACGCACAGGATGGGCAAAAAGGAGGCGCGAGCTAGCACACGTTGGAGGGTCAGCTCAGGCATCAGCTCCCCTGAAACTCTGATGTGATCTTGGACAAGACACTTGCTACCAGATTTTGAGGGTATGTTGGTATCTATAAGTGAAACTAGAGAACTTCATAGGTCTGCTTGAGCCTGTCAAAGGAGGCAGCGATAAAGATTTAGATAATTACCTAATTAGAGGCAGTAAGGCAGTGTCCTAAAATGTGTTCAGTGCTCTGAGACAAGGAGGTTGCAGGAGGCAGCAGATGAGGGGTGTCCTCCTGTGCATCAGCGCCTGAAACAATCCAAAACCTGCATTTCTTCCAAGAGCTGCTGGCTGGTCATGCTTTTAATCCAAAGGTTTGCTGGCTGAAAGAGGTACACGTGTTCATCCTCTGCACGGCCGGAGGGTGCGGGCAGGGAGGTTACCCGTGGTCACGCACGGACCGGGGACGGAGCCAGAATTAGAACGGGCATTCCTGCCTCTCCGTCTCTGGTCATACAGCTCTCCTCTCCCTGGCTCCAGCTTCGCCCTTTGTTTGGGGTTGAGGTTAGGCGCTTTAGACACTCAAATTACAAGTTTTGCAGCAGTTCGAATGGTGCAGATAAGACCTGCATGCAATCTGCAACGGGCATTTCTCTGCATGGTTCAGGCAGTTTGTAGGCAGGGTGGTTCTTGCCCTTTCAGCTTAGGTAAAGTTTGTAGTAAACCAACCAAAAGTATCCTCCGCTCTGCAATAAAAAGCCTTTTCTACCTGGTAAGGTGCAACCGAGTAGTATATTAGATTTTTATCAGGAATTTTTAGTGCATTACAAATTAAATCAAACTGAGGCTTGCTTTGGCGCTGGATGACTGCAAGGATGACCACATCTCATGGTCCTTGCAGGTCCTTGGTCCTCCCAGGGCTGCTGCCTCCTCTTTGCTTGTTCTAGAACAAAAAGTGGGTCGGTGATGGGCTGCAGCTGGTGGCCAGAGTAATCCACCTGCGTGGCTGTGATGCTCCAGCAGTTTGTCAGGATATTCTTCCATCAAATTTTCCTGCATTATAGTGTAGCACTAAGCAGAGATGAAGGAAATAGAGCTTGGGCATTTTTTTTTTCTTTGAGGATGCTTGAGCAGCCATGGGGGAAGAGAGCTGGGAAAGGATAAGGGAGCGTTGTGGCTCAAGGTAATTATTGCGTTATTATTTATATTGCTAAGGCAGTGTCGGCGTTGCAGATACATAACCCAGAGCATCCTCGTCCCAGAGTGTTTGCAGGTTTGAACTGCGAAACGACACAGTACAGATGGATGTGGCAGGGGTGGGAGGGTGTTGTAACTCCTCGTAGGAGAGGTCAGGCCTTTCTCGTTGTCTGGCAGTACTTAAAGTAGTTACAACTCTTGCTAATTAAGACTTATTTTTCCCCCCTGTGCTATTCTATAGATTATTTTGTTTCCTATGAAGTTGTCCTACATTGATGGATGATGTCTTCTGTAGCTTATATGCCATGAACAGTAAAGAACAATTCAAGAGCATCACGCACGGATGTTTTTGAGGTGACGCTTGTGGTTCTTATTCTTTTGAGGTGACACTTGTACATCTTCTGCACTGGCCTGGGAGAGTGGCTGGCAGTGCCAGGTCTGTTCGTCTCCGATCACCCAACTCTTGGGTTGAATCAGCCCGTGGAAAATGAACGAGGGACGTCCTGAACTGCTCCTTCGCAGGGCTGTATCTTGGGTTTTACTCCTGGAAGGTGGTTCCTGCGGGCTGTGGAAATGTTTCAGCTGAAATCCTAAGGGAAAGCACCTGCTCCAGCCATCGTCTTTCCATCTCTTGTGTCCATATGTAACTGCAAATGCTTCCAGCAATGAAAATTACCAATTGACTGCCCGTGAGAAAGCGAGGGAATGCCAGCTGTGAGCAAGCCATTTCTCCCTCCCCAGGCTCACAAGTAACCCTACCCCCTTCCCAACTCGCTTCCCAGTGCCCCAGAGGACATACCTCACCCAGGTGGGTGTATCGCTTGTGGGGGAGAACCGGGAGATGGCACACGAGTAAGAAGGAAGACGGGGAACAAGAGAAACTTCAACTGAAGGTTTATTCTGGTGTGCAAGAGCTATCTTTACCCATCTTGGCTCGAGACGGCACTTCCATTTGTAAAGTCCCTGCAGAAGCATCCAGCTTGGCATCCGACTCATGACAGGCATGTCGGCCCTGGCTTGGCCTCCTTGCCGCAGCTTCAGGAAGCTTCTCGCTCCCTTCACAGGTGCCTTTCCAATTTTAAGATTTGGTTTGAGTGTGTAGAATTGATGGAATTTGTAATTGAAAGCTATACTCAGATGCAATTACCGTAAATTAAAAAAGCATCCAGGGCCGGCACGGAGAGCTGTTTGTGTCGGGGGCCTGGAGATTGGGGCTCTTGAGGCCAACGGGGAATCGTGTGGTATTAAAGTGGGATTCGATGCCTGACACCTCCCTCGGTAATTTTTGCTGTGATGATCTCACCCCAATCCTCTTGTTGATTTGCCACTTGGCTCATCTGATTCCTTGTGTCTTGACCCCCCCACCCTTGTCTGTCAATCTACATGGGCTGTGAAGGGTAATTAGTTGCAGGAGCTGATGGAAGGCATGGTGTTATTGCTATGGCCATGCTCCCTTCTCCTTTTCCCTGGATAAAATCCTTGCTCGCTATCGGGTTGGTGGCACTTGCCTTCCTGCAGTTCTCCCTCAAAAATCAGAGCTAGCGGTGGGGAAAATCTCATGAGGTCATGCCACCAGGGCTGGTTTGAGTGCAGACGTGTCCCCGCGGTGCTCAGAGCTCCTCTTGGGCTGCTGAGCTTGCATGTGAGTCTGCTTCATGCCTGGAGGAGCTTTCAGGGCACCAGCTCTACTGCTGAGGAGTTTCTCCTTGGCTTCAGACCTTTATCTGCTCTGTGATGGATGTCTCAAGGAGTGGTCTGAGGGTCTCTGCACCCTTCCCGGGTGGCTGCTTCTGCCTCTCTCAAGTAACCTCCAAAGATCAGCTCCTAAATCCTTCCTTTGAATTAGGAATGGGTTGTTTCCATCCTGCTGTGCCTTCTCTCACCGATAATTTTGCAAGGCTCTCAGCACTTCGGGGTGCCTGTGGACTGAGAGTTGGGGGCAGAGCTGGGCAACGTGTCCAGGCATCTCAGCTCTTGATCCCATCCTACCACATGGATATGGTCCACCATGAGATTGGCCTCACCATCAGAATGGATGCTCTGGAGAGACTTCTTTTTCCTTTTTTCACCCTCAGGGTGTCTAGCAGTGACCATTCGGAGGCTGGACATGCCCGTCTGATTTGGGTATCGCCTGCTTAAAGCCGGTCTCCCTTGCTCCCTGTAGTAACAAGGGCTGCCCAGGTGCCCTCTCCCAAACGCATGTTACCGAGCCCCAAGAGGCAGCTCTCCCCAACACTGCCTATACCTGCAAATCTCCACTTTTTTTTTTTTTTTTTTTTTTTTTGGAGCCTAATCCAAAGCTCTGAAACAAATGGGAAGCTCTCGGTCAGCATCCGCAGCTGTCTGCGTGCTAAGCCCAGCAGTTTGTGATGAGCTGCAGCTTGCAGGAGGCAAACAAGTGGTGTGGGTTCTTTTTTTTTTTTTTTTTTTTCCCCCTCATCCTTTTGCCCCAGGGAATGCAACAGGGCTGGACAAATCCAGGTGTCTGATTAGCCACGCTTAATTAAGAGCCGGGTATTCTGGAGTGAGCCCGATGGACTCAATGCCATCTCAGCAGAAGGGAGCCCGAAGGAAAGGCTCAGCTTGTCCCCCACGGGCACGGTGGATCCGGGCTGCCCAACCCTTCGGGAGTGCCGTGTCTCCCATCTTCCCAATTTGATGTTTCTTTCGGAATAAGCAGCAGGGAAAGGTATCATGAGAGATTGGGGAAGTGGCAAAACACAAGTTGTCCTTGTTGCTGGCAGCGGAGCAGAACGTTTCTGTGCCCCGTGGAAAACGTGGCTGTGTTGGCCGTGCCCCGGTTTGTGATTTGGGATAAAACAGGGTTGCTGCGTGTGCAGATACAGTGATTTTTGGCTCCTCAAATTGCACTAGGAAAATACTGTGCTCCCTCCCAGACAGTGCATTTGAAGAGAAGCAAACATCCCCCTCCCCATTCTCGAATGCCCCTCTGGCTTGCTGTCGTGTCGGGATATTTGGTTACCGTCCCTGCTTGCTGTAAAGCCTCTCTGTGCTGCTGCCATACGCCCCGTCCCCTCCCCGGGACGGGAGCCTTCACCTTGGCAGCTCCTTCAGGCAGGAGCAGCCTCTCTGCCTTTTATTTCTCTGCCTCATTGACTCCCCATCTGTTTTCAGTTGCCGGCTGCAAACGTACCCATTCCTTTTGGCTTTTGCCTCTTTTTTCCCTTTCCAATTTTTGTTTTAATCGTAGCCGCGTTGTTTAACTCAGCGTGTTTCCAGCGCTGAAACGCGGAGCAGCGAGGAAAGAGGTTTGCGAAGGGGAGGGCAGTCAGTGAATACCCCGACCCCGGGGTTTGCTTGCTGAGAGATGGGCTCAGCTGCCCCTGAAGGCAGAGGGGCTGCCCTGGGGGTGTTCAGCCCAGGGGACAGCGAGAGTAAATCCCAAAGACGTCTTTTTTTGGATGATTTTTAGAAGTACCTGGGCTCAGCCCAGCACCACTGGCTTCCCCGACCACTCTGGAGTAGTGAGCTTAACTCCATGTATGTCTCGCTCCAGCGAAAGCAAGAAGGGGGGGTCCTTTCGGTGTGTTCCTTAGTTTGGGATCAAGCCGGGGTTTAATTACACATCTCTTAATTGGAAAGGAAAATTCTGAGCAATACGTAGCTACCCACAGCCTGTTCTGCAAAGTTTTACATTCACATACGCCTTTCTCCCCACCTCTTTTCAAATTCTTTATATATCATATATTTTGCAAAGTATATTCAGGCACAGGCATGCAATCTATGGAAGGAAATGCGTTTTTTCTCCCCTCTTTTCCCCCTTTGGATTTAGAAAAGCAAATCCGAAGCCCAGCACACGCGGACCCTCGTGCGTTGCGGACCCTCGCGCCGCCGGGACCCGCGGCGGTACCCTCTAGGGGGCACGATGCGCCCGCGTTCGCACCGCGCGCCGCCGGCGAGACCTGTGCCGTTTTTGTAGAGAAGGGTTTTTTTTTTCCTGTAGGAAACGACGGTAGGGAAACGAACTGAGAGTTACAAGAAGCAGCAAAATATCCATGTGTTCAGCAGGAAAAGCAGGGTGGCCAGAGGTGGTGGGCTTTTACCCGTTAGTGATGCTCTGCTTTAATTTTTGCAGTGATTTAAGACGTGGGGCTTGCAAACGCTCTTGCATTTGGTTTTAATCAGTCCTGGATGTTTTAAAATCACCCAGAAACCAGCTGCATTTTGAAGCACGGTTGTTTAAAACCAGCAGAAGTACGAAGGGCAACTTTTAAAAAGCCAAATGCTGCAAAAGCGCTCATGTGCCCATGAGAGCTTCAGCTCCGGTGCAACGGGAGAGGAGACAGGCAGCTACGTCGCTTGCAGAGGGGGACCTTGAAAGGCTCCGGCTAGCCCAGTTTTTTAAGACAGGCAGCATACGTGTGATTTCTGAGCTGACTTGTTGGGACTTTGCATCTTTCTTTTTAAGACAAACCTAATTCAACCCTTCTAGCTCCAATAAAGTGAGCGGTAAATCAGGCAACGCTTGTGACCTCCTCTTCGGTTAAACACCCGTGACTGTCACCGCGCATCCAGGATAACTCGGGGTCTGTGTCGAGGGGCAAGAATTTAATTTAAACAGCGTGCTGTTTTTTTTTTTTTAACTATTACATAGCTTGTATTATTGAGCTGCTAGGCATGAGAGCTAGTAGCATTAATACGCAGAGAAAATGACTCTATGCGCAGTGAAAACCTTTCTGAGTAAATCCTGTTTTCCAGTGCTCCTGTAATTACCTCTTGCCTCGCCGTGTCTGATTACTGTGTTAGAGATAGAGCTTGCGTTGCTTTTGTGCTGCCTCCGTGATATTTCCTATACAGTGCTGATTTCTGCCCCGTTAATTGATTCCTAATACTTACGTGAGTTGACCGGTCATTTTTATTTGGTCATATTATTTCAATAAAGCCAGCACCCTGCCTTCCCATGTGTTCGGGAGTGTCACTTAAACTTGTCACTGCTAGACTGCAATTAATTGTTTGCTGCATTAATTGCTCTATCAGGCAGAGAGGAGATGGCATGGCATCACCTCCGGACCCTGCGGTGAGGCTCTGGTCCCGTCTGTACGGGATCGGCACTCGAACACGAGAGCAGAACAGCGGAGGGAAAGGCTCCGCCGTTTAATTAAATACATCTTTGCCAATCGGTCCCTGCCGACCTGGATTGCCTCGGATTAAGATGGCAAATAGCTGTCTTCGTGCCAGAGATATTTAGTGACTCTGACCAAGTTAACGGGCTAGCAGAGGGCTGGCAATTGTTCCTGCTTGTCTAACGCCGCCTGCGATAGCCCAACAAATACAGTTGTGCGTGGTGTAATTCCCACAGGCAAATTAGTGGCGTACACGGCGGTGTAGATAAACCTGGGTGCCTGGACGTTTTGCTTTCTGGGTCTGTAATTACACAGCGGGTAACGATGCTGCTGGAAACGGCCTGGGTCTTTGTTATCCCCGTGAACCTTTTGCCGAAGGGTGGCTGCAGGAGTGACGAGATGCACGTAAAGGACAACAAGAGGAGGGGGGGATACGCAGCCCCCTCTTTACAAGGGCAAAAATGTGGGATTTAAAAAAACACACCAAACCATCCTAGTATAATTTTAGAAAGTGTGAGTATTCAATTTTTATAGCATAAAATTCCTTTAACTACAAAAAAACAAATAGCAACACCCAAAATTCCTCTAAACCCTTACTTTTCCATGAAGCATCCTTTAGCTGGGATTTTTTTTTTCTTTTCTTTCTCTTTGATACTTGCCCATGAGGATTTTGTTCTGGAGAGGAGCACGGCGAGGCACACGCGCCGTGCTGTAACTCTCCTCAAGCCCGACACTGCTGCATCTGCCTCCTCCCCAACGCATCCTTCCCGACTTTTTCTGCTGGTTCAGTTTTTCTCCAGCTAGTAATTGTTTTAGCAGATGGTGGGATAAAGTGAATGCTGACCAGGAAATTACCTGTAAGCTGAGAGCAATGGCGCCTTTATCCATCACAAAGCACCGAAAGTCAGTTTTCAGCACTGCTTGTCTTGTCCGAGGAAGGCATGGAGTTATGGAAAGGGGTGGGAAAAGCTCTCCAGGCTCTTTCCTGGGACTCTGTTTAACAGCAGAAGGATTTCTTGGGGAAAAGGCTGTATTGGGGAGTTAAGACTGCTGTGTTAGTGATTTAAAGTGTTTTTGGTGATACGCTGCAAAGCAGTGCATGTTTCCGCAGGGTAAAACTGGGTGCTCCCGTGGCTTCAGGAGCTGGGTATTTGGTGTGGGAGAGTGGGATCTCTGGGAGATTCCCGGAGGAGCCGGGCAGACCCTTTGGGATGTGTTGTCCTGCCAGCGCAGGACGCCGCAGGGCATGTTTCTCCCATAATTTTAGCACCCAAAAGGGAGAGAGGTGGAAGATGGAGTATTGCATGCGATTAATCTCTTCCTCCCTCCTGCCCTGTGCCCCTTTTTAAAGGATATCAGCCGGGCAAAGGCTGCTCTGGGGAGATGAGGCTCTGCTCCCATCTCCCCGACGCCTGCCCCGGGCTCGGCAGAGCACGGCACAGCCGGCTGCGGCATCGATAACGCAGCGCGGGCGGTGTAGCCGGTAAGTAAGACACTCACCGGCTCACTACATTGCGAAGTAATGAAGTGGAAATGAACTCCCTGCCTGGCGAGGAGAGGGGGGGGATTAGCTCCCGACAGCAGCACTCGGCTGCGGAGATTGATGGGATGTGCTGACGTCGGGTACCAAACACGACCATCTCACTTTGGCGAGCAATTAATCTAAAGGTTCGGTGATCTGTCATCCTCTCCTGCTCCCTAAAAGCCAGGAAATTTGTTAGGAGAGTTTGAAAAGAGCTTCCACGTTGCGGTTTTTGTCCGGCCGCTCCCTCCCCTCTCTCCTTCACCCTGCGGAGGAAGAGTTGAGGCAAGATGCAAAGGCATCTTCTAGTTCTGCTCCGCTGGGGCAGGAGTTTGGGGGCACGTTCAGGGCACAGAGCTTTTTTGTGGGACCCCATGTCTCTGAGCATGTGCCTAGTCACGTTAATTCAGTGACACACGTGTGTCTAAATGTGTTCAAGTACTTGGATGAATCTGCACTTATAGGAACGGCTTGATATTTTAAAAAAATTGTTTTACTACTGATTTATTTTTTTTAAAGTGGGGGACTGGAGTGGAGAATGGGCAAGGAGGTACATCGTCTCCAACTTTTTTCTGTTCCCCTTGTTCCTTTCGAGGTAGCTGTGGGGGGTAACACAGTTGTTCTCTGCCTTTCCCAAAACATTTCAAGATCTGCAGACAACAGGTTGAAATGATGGGATGAAACATTCCTGTGCAAGATATCCCCCTAAACCCAAACCCAACCAGCTCCTCCTCTGTGGAGACGTGTGTCTCGCAACTACACGCACAGTTTGACATCTCTTTTTCACTCTGCACTTGCTGCAGCCCTTTGCAGGGCGTTTTTCCAGCCATTGATTTAAAAATATGCATTTAATCTGAAGGCAGGAAGGTTGGTGACTGCAAAAGTGATGGCTCAACTGTGCTCCCAGTACCAGGCCGGTCTGCAGGGTGAATAGCTAATGCATTAATCCGCTGTGCTGGTGAGACTGGGGGGGGATGATTTAAAAGCAACCGGCCCGCTGCTCCACTTAGGACCGTTGAAGAATGTCAAAGCAGCTTTGGAAGGAAGAAAAAGATTAGTTTGGGGTTTGTTTTTTTTTTTTTTGTTTTATCCTTGCTTCTGCTGTTGATCCCCTTGTCTGGTTTAGGCAGAGTCTGTTCATCTTTCCCTGTCTCGTATGTGGGGGGAAAACACTTCTGGAGGTTGAGGAATGATGTTAAGAAATTCCTCTGAGGTATCCTAAGGGAAGGACAAAGTATTCTCCGTTGCGCTCATCCCTGAAAGATACAGCGAGAGAAGGTGCCTTAGGACGGTAAAAGCTTTGAAAATAATGTGCAGGTGAGGAAAGATTGCTGAAAACATGAGAAATAATTAAGGAGGGGTAAAAAGGAAGAAAAAAATTGGCCCTTAAGTTCAAACATCGCTTTTAAACTGGCAGCGCAGGGTCGGTGCGCAGGCGCTGCCCAAGCACACGTGGCTTTTCCAGACTGGGGGCTTATTGACCGTGAGCGGATTTAATGGCCATAATATGTTGATGGCTGATAGGTACCACCAAGGCATTGCCTTGCCCGTTTGGTAACCACGGGCAAGCAGGCAGCTGCCGGCACCGAGACGGGTGCTCCAGGTAATCGCTGGCTGGGTCTGCGTGGGTTTTGCTGCTGTGCAGAAACGCTACCCGGGACTTTCACTTTGTGTGCTGAGATGGATCCTGTGATTTTTGTGCTGTGATGCTAGAGGAGCCTTTCTGAATTTTTTTTGGGTAGCGCTTGTGCAAAATTAATTTGGTTTTGGGAGGGGACCGAGGGCAGACGTGTTGGAGGATTATCGACATGGGATTAATTTGATACATGGTTTTTGGTCCCAAGTTAAATTGGCGCTGCCTTTTAATCTGCATCTCAGCTTGGCAGGGGCTAAAGCACCTTTAAACCTCAGCTAGAGGTTTTTCTGCATGAGTTTGCAGCAGAATTAAACCCAACTGCTGAGGAAGGATCCAGATTAACCACGTTTTAAGGGCAAAGCTTGAGCTGCGGTGGGTAGAGTGGTCCCTAGAGCCTGGGACCTGGGCTGTGGCAGGGACTAAAGCACCTTTAAACCTCAAATAGAGGTTTTTCTGCATGGGTTTGCAGTACAATTAAACCCAAACGCTGAGTAAGGATCCAGATTAACCATGTTTTAAGGGCAAAGCGTGTGCTGCAGTGGGCAGTGGTCCTTAGAGCCTGGGACCTGGGCTGTGGCAGGGACTAAAGCACCTTTAAATCTCAGCTAGAGGTTTCTCTGTGTGGATTAGGAGCATAATTAAACCCAAACGCTGAGTAAGGATCCAGATTAACCATGTTTTATGGGTGAATCTTGGGTGGTGGAGGGCAGAGCGGTCTCTAGAGCCTGGGACCTGGGCTGGGGCTGATACTGGTATTAATAAAAGGACAGCACAGTCGTTAGTCCAGGCTTCCTGCACACAGTTGCTACAAATCCGGAGGCACAACTGGCATGCCATGTTGATGTCCTAGCGTTTAAGCCCCCCCGCCTTGCAGCAGGCGAGGATGCCTCGCAATATTAATAGCCGTACAGTTTGTGAATTTACACGGCTGTACCGAAACCCGACGCCGGCCGCTTTCCCACATGTCGCCCTGCAGATGGACAGAATTACTTCGGAGAGTCACTGCGAGCTTGAAAACACAATGCTGCTGTTCCCAGCGCTGACAGCCCCGGTAGGGAGTAAAAACTGCAGCCCTTTTTGTTTATATCCCACTTTAATCCTCTCTCCTCTGCTTCAGACTGATGCGTGGAGGGGGGCATGGATGTTAAATTGAAGTGAGGGGAATCCTGGAGATGAAGGCATCGGTGGTGTCCTCTGCTAGTTTTCCACCACGGTTTGCAGCAAGTTGTCCTGGCTGCTCGCTGCCTCAGTTTCCCCATCTAATCAGTGGGGCCGTTACCTTCATGCTGCTGAGGGTAAAGCCAGTAACATGCTGAAAGCTGCTCAGATGCTCTGGTTTTGAAGGCAAAGGAGCATGCTGGGGTGGAAAAGCAGCTGCATGTGTTGCAAAGCTGCGTGGTACTTTGAGGCTGAGCCCTCCCTGCAGCCAGGAGGTTCCTTCCAGCCCTTGCAGCTCTGATTTCTCCTGCCTGCGATGGAAGCAGTGCTCTCCCCTTCGCAGACCCTTTTTTCCCGAGTAGGTGTCCCGCTCTCCATCCCTTGCTCTGGGTAGGCTTCTGTTCCCAGAGGCGAGGGAGTAGCAAACCCTTCTTCCTAATCACCCTGCTTAATTGCCCCTGGGATGCCCTAGCGGGATCCCAGAATAGAAGAATTTCTCCTTCCTTCGAGGAAAAGCAGCTTTCTGCAGGGGGCTGGAGCCCTGAGGAACATCTCTACGTTGGAGGTGGCAACTATCAGGTGGCCGAAACGCTCCTTCAAGGTAGCGCATGGGTGGTTGACACCTCCACGTGGCCCCTTTGCTGGGTGCTCCTTTCCTGGGGGGGTTCCTGCCACACAACCGTCCCATGCCGTTGCTCCCTGAGCTGTTCTGGTTGCTTCAGACCTTCTCAAGCTGCAAAGTCCATGAGGTCCTCCAGCGCATGGCACTGGGGCTCTGCGGGCTCTGCTGTGGTGTTTCTGAAATGCCACCGTAGTCATGTACCTTGGTGGCCATTTGGTCCTGACGTTTAAAAGGATATCTCAGCCCGCACCGTGGGTAATTGTCATTTATTGATCTCCGGGCAAAGACACCCCTGCACTCAAAGCCAGGGATTTCTTTGCCTCAAGAGATTCTCCCCAGACATTATCACTGCAAATTCATGCTCATTCTCCCCTTTTTTTTTTCTCAGCTGGCTCTGCAAATTGCCATGTAAATGCTCTGAGAAAAGAACTCAGACCTACCTCACCTTTTATGCCTTTAATGCTAAACTGGGCTTTGCTTTAAATATTGTGTGATTGCAACCCCCCCCATAATAAATAGATACCATCAAGGAATTGTGTGCGTTTTAGGGTGATTTCAGAGAACATATCATCTCGAAAATGCCATTGCAAAAGCAACTGAGTTTGGGGAAACGTTTCTTCTGCCTCAGCCAGAGTGAAGGGTTTTGCTCCGGGAGGATCGCTCGTTGGCTTGGGGCAGCGCTGCGAACAGCCCTTACCCGCACGGCACCGACGGGAGGGAAGCGATAGCCATTTTGCAGCTGGGCAAAAGCTTATCGCTTGCCCACGATGACAGTAATAGCAGCTGTCAACCCGCTCGTGGCTGCTCTTGAAAGCCGTGATGATAACTTCACGTGGGTTTCCCTTCGACGGGAACAGGATGAAAGGGATAAGCCTGCGCAGAGGATTGCATTAGGAAAGCTGGGCAGTGAGGGCTCGCTTGCGGAGCGCTCCATAGGAACCTCATTTCAGATGTTTTCCCTATAAACTTGGCAAATGGAGGGCCGAGCTCTGCTATTTTTTGCTACTTACTTTGTATTGCCTTGCGCCCCGCTCCTCTTTATAGAAATAAATATGCCGGAGGTATATTTTGTCAGTTGTAAGTATTGCCATTGCTTTGCATCAAATGTGGTGCAAATTACTGAACCCTGTATTAATAATTTCTTCCCAGGTTGTTATAAATTTCCATGTAGCTAAATATTGATATTCCACTCCAGCTTTATTGATAGGCATCCTCCTGGGCTGCCATATTGTTCCAGGTTTTATGAATATGAAAAATCAAAGGCGGTTTATTATTTTAAATAGCTTTGAGCTGTGTTGTATTGTTTTACATCTGAAACCACTTGCATTAATCAAAGGGGAGGTTTGGGGTTTATTACTCTGTCAACCAAGAGCTTTCGCTACATGACATTATGATACCGAAGGAAGGCGGCAAGCTCGCGCGGTTGAGATAACGGATGGTGTTATCCGTGGGGGGATGCAGAGCGATGCTGGAAAGTGGCGTCGCAAGTTAAAGTAGTTCTCGAGCTCTGAACAGGGCACAGGATATCTTTGCCCACCTGAGAGCAGCTTTGGCAACTCGTCGGGAGCTGCAGGCGCTGCGTACCGTTTCGTGTCATTCTCATCTCGAATCTGGAGGAGCTGCTGGAGGGGCTGGCAGATCCCCGGGTGCAAACGAAGCTCTGCGTGGAAGGTGCTGCTCCCCGGGTACCTCTTCCCGTGTGCCTCGGGGCTTCTTGCTGACGATCCTGCGGGCACCCAGGCGTCCTCCTTTCTGATATCTGCACCCAGCAGGAAGGGAAAAATTAAGAGGCAGAGGATAAGAGGAGGAATCTGCCTTGTGTTGCTCTGCTCGCTCTCCCCAGCCTCTAATTGCTTGAAGACGTGGCACCGGTGCCGTCTGTTCCTGGGAGCCGCCACCCCGAAGGAAGCACGTTACTTCCCCAAAGAGCCAGCCAACGTCTGGGGACCTCTCTGCCACATCTGGGACTTGCACAGGTACATCAAGAGAAGAGGATCATCCCTGAGAAGCATCTTTGCAAGGTTTTGCTGAGCTTGTAGGAAGATTTTGCTTAATTGATTGTCTTCTATTATTCTCAAGTATGTTTAGCCCCCTCTGGAAGACTGGTTTGTTGGACTGGAGCAGGGAGTTGGGGAGTCACTAGGGACAGCCCGAATTTAGCTCCTGGAGAAAAACAGTCAGCTGGAATGTGTCATCCCAACGCTGGAGGTCTTGTCTCCCATCTAAGGTGCAGTCTGCAGTGTCTGGGCAGATCTTTCTCCAAATACTGCCCCTGGGTCTGGCCTAACTGAGCAATTTTGCTTTGCAAAACTGCCTGGCAGCCTTTTCCCTCTGGTACAGCAACACCGGGCAAAGCCCACGCTGGGGTGTTTTGGCTGGCAAACAGTTCGTTTTGACCCTTATGTCTATCTACCATCAGGCATGAGCGCCCAAGGAAGGTTTTCATGTGAGATTGTGTGGCTTTCTGCCTTGAACGCAGTAACGCTGCTGGTAAAGTTGCCATGCGCTTGGCTATTTTTTCTCAAGCCAATCTTTGCAGTGAGCTAGGCTGCTCTGCATCTGGTTCCCGAGCGCGACAGCAGCTCTTCGAGCTCCTTTTGCAGCCACTGAATTGTAATTCTCAGCTTTTTTTTTTCCCTGTTAATTGTTATAATTACTTTTAAAACCTGGCCCTTGATAAGGGGACTAGGTAGACACACTGGCTAGGTTTTATTACAGAACCTGCTCTTGCTAAAGAAGTTATTTTTGCTGAAGGCTTCCATCAAACTGCTGAGTCAAGACAACGGCTTGATGGGATAACATCTTCTCCGCTACCTTCTGTTCAGACCCTTGAGCCCCATTTGCCTGGGTAAAGACGCTGTGTTTCTTGGAAGGCAGCTCTTGTTAAAGGAGCCCTCAAGCAAACGTGGCGAGCTCTTGCTGGAGAAGACAGCACGCGTGTCTACAGTTGGAGGGTTTGACCCTGGATCCAAGCATGACTTGTCCCAAAGCTGAGGGTGATGTAATGCTGCCGAAAGTTGGTTCCCCATGTTGACCGTTCCTTGGAGTCCACCAAGTGGTTTGACTTCTCCACTGGTCTTGGAGCTGGTCAGTGCTTTCCTCCCGGAGATGACAGCACCTCGGAGCTCGGTGCCGGTGGTTAGCTGCTCTTAACTTGACTTTTCAAGCAAGTTCAAGCTGGGGCTTGGCCAAAAGGTTATGCTGCTCAACGGAGCCATCCAGAAGGGTGCGCGGAGAGGCTTCGAGGGGGGTGCGCGGGGCTTACAACAAAAATAGTTACGCCTCAGACTGAAATCATTAATGCCTGTTGCCCGCAGAGACTAATTAAGGAGAGCTGCAGCTGTTTTTGGAAGCACTTTGTGGGGATTACACAGCGAGCGTGTGCTGGAGGAGCTCTCGGAGTGTGAAACATTAGGCAAGGCGTTTTGTGCCGCTGCGTGTGCAAGCGCTGCGCCCCGAAGAGCTGGGGGGGGGCTGCGGGGAGAGCGGGACAGAGTTTCCCGAGCTGTTTGCTTGGAAACGGTTTGCTTTTGTCCAAACAACGGGCTGTGAGTGGTGACAGCCCGGCTTAGGCACTGACAGATCATGAAGCCTGGGCATCTAATGAAAAAGGCTAATAAGGTTTCCCCCCTACCTCCCCCTAAAAAACCTGCTGCCTTCTCCATTTGCCTCGTGCGGGCAGCGTGCGGCGGGGCAGCTCGGGGCATTGCTGCTTCTCTGTTGTCTGTAAACAGCCCGTGGGAAAGACCTCGTATTTGCTCTTGCACTTGGTTATCTGCCTATCCGCGTTAGGACGGTGCCAAAATAGCTGCGCGCTCAAAGCGGAGGGTAAACAAATCCATCTGAGCTGGTTTTGCCCCCGCAGCGTCAACGCCTCGTGCCTGCGGTGTAATGCCAGGCTGCTCCTCCGCGCCGCTGGCTGCAGCTGCTGCTCGAAGCCTCCGTTGCGTCTCGCGTCTGACGAGGTATTTCATCGCGTGCAGTTGCATCTCGGCAGGGCTCGGCTGCCATCCCAGGAGGGTCCAGGACCGTGCTCCTGCCTGTTGGTCCTTGCAATCCTCCGACCTCACGGTTCAAATACCAGCAGGTGGTTTTACCTGTCTTAAAAGGCAAAGAAAGATTGTGTGCAAAAGCTCCTGAGATCCGAGTCTGAAGAGCGCTCTGTGCTGATACTTAAGGACTAGGAGGATTAAAGCTGCCTGGATAATCAATGTAGTTTCTAATTTCAGTCACTTTATTTTAGAGCTGGAGTAACGCGAGCGCCCTGCAGATCCTTCGGGTGTGCTTTCGAGGGTACTCTGCCTCCCAGCTCCAGCCTGGCTCCTTGTTGTCGTTGCTCAGCTGCTTTGTGGGTCTGCAGAGGTCCCTGTCACGTGTCGTTCATCTCGGCGGCGTTGGCAGCACCTGGAGCTTTGCCGAGCCTGAGCTGGCCCCGGCGGCGTGCGGCCGTCGTTCCCCCATCCCCTCTCCTGGCGTGCAACTCCCGATGAATTTAGGCAGCCCGCAAGGGCAGGACTCAGCCTCATTTCAAAGGATGGCTTCTGCTTGCTGGGAACCCTCTACCCCATCATGCTTAAATTGTGTTGTACAAGATTTCCTTTATTCTTCCTTTTGAATTTTCTGGTTATTTTATCTACTTATGTGTCTTGGCTTCCATAATATCGTGAGTGTTTTCTGCACAGAGGACATAAAAGGAACATTTAATTCTTCAAGTCCATGGGTCACATTGGGCTATTGTAAAAGAAATTACAAGGATACTTTGTAAAAACTGGTACCGAGTTGCGTGGAACTCTTGAACCTCACCTGAAATCTTTAATTCCTTGGCCTTAAACCCTCGCAAAGCAGCACAGGGTTTGCCGTGATGGATTAGATCGTAAAGCCGTATACTCTGGCCCTGCGCCTGAGCAATAGCCAGGTTCTTCTGGGAGCTAACGTGAAAACTTTGGGAGGTGTTAGTGAAGTTGAGAGTCGGGCTTGGAGTCCAGCTATTCACACGCCTTTGGTGAGCTGCCTGGTGGCATGCGCAGAATCCCTATAGCGCTGGGGATTACGGTTTTATGGTTTGCACGTGGGATTTGCTGTGAGCTCCTGGTTCTTTTTATAGAGAGACTATTCTGGGGGTATTTCGGCAAGGGGATTTCTGACCTTTGAACAAGAAGCCATCGAGTCGTGGAGCAACGCAGAAAATCCAAAGTGACTCTGCTCGGTGGTCCTTGTTAAAATTCAGCCGTTTGCTGGTCTAGGACATTGCTTGTTGGGGTGATTTGTTGTTGCCATATGCTGGGGCTGTGCCGAGAGGTCTTTTTTGGTGGGGTGGCCTCTTGGCGTGCTTGCCTTGCGTCTTGGCGTTGTCAGAGAGGGTGCAAGAGCCCTGACATCCCTAGGAGATTGTTCTCCTGGAGCTTGCCAAGAGAAACGCCTTCAGGTGAACTTAAATTGGTAAAAGCCCTTTGCAGAACAGAGTTATGCTACAGGCCAGGAATTTGGGAGCGTGGATTTGGGTATTGATCCTACAGGACTGGTGATAAGTCTAAAAGAGGTGATAGAAGACAAAGCAGAAAAAAAAAAGGCATGGAGAGGGTTATGCAAATAAGAAGTAACTTAAGCAATGGAGTATTTTATTAACTAATAATACTCAGCACTAATTGTCTTTGTGAGACTGTGCAAACATTAATTAAGCTGCTACCACCTGTGAGGTAGGTAAGGAGGAATACTCGGTTTTATGCGCAGGAGAGCCGATGAGGCCGCGCTTTTGCAGGATACTAAAATCTGTGCCTGTTGTAGGGCACTGAGGAGTCCCGTGGGTTTTGGTTGGGCTCTTTGCCAACATCTGCACAAGATGCCCCATGCGATGCGTTGCCTTCAGGTTGCCTTCTTGATTTTAACCAGAAATGGGACTGCTGGTGTAGTTGGGTATTTATGAATTATTCGAAGGTTTGTTTCGAAAACAAAACCACAAATTGTATGGTTTTCTTTTCAATTATAAGCATCCACACTTTGTACCAGAATGGGATGCTGGCACGACAGCCTGGCAACCCCATGAGGAGTGCCAAGAAGTTATATCTTCTGAAGAAGAAGAAGAAGATATATGTGGCTCAGCAAGGAAAATGCTGCCTTGTTTTGGGGAGACGCTGTAGCGAGGGTGTGAAAACTGGCTTCATCGGGCTGGGAATCAGAATATTGTCTGAGCTGAATCAAAGCCACAGGAGCAAGGTTGGTCCATAGGGGAATTAGATGAAGAGAAAATAAAGGAGGGCTTGTTCAGGACCCTCAGGGCTGTGTGGCCAATGGATAAGAAATTGCAGGTCAACTTTTTCTAGTGGCTCTTTGCAGGAGGAGGATGCTAAGGAAAAGAATGGCTGGGAAGTGGTTTGGCTTTTCCCACATTCACCCCAAACTAGAGCTAATGCTGATAGTATCAAGAGAACTGTCCTCTTCCGTACGATATCACCTCTCTATCCTTTGGTAGGTGGGAGATAAGGTAAGAAGGGGTTGGAAGCTTCCTTGAGAGAGGTGGATTAAGGAAAGAAATTAAAGCTTTGGGGGGGATCTCGTGCTGGAAGCATGCATGCGTTTGTCCGTATAGCATTCCCGTTAAATCTCTCTGGAAGTGGAAGATGTAGGGCAAGTAATTGATATTGCAATAAAGTCTTACAGCTGCTGTTTAAATCTCATGCCTGTACCCGTTCTCCTGGGCTATCAGCAAGTGTGACGGGGCTGCCCTGCTTTATAATACCGTGACAGTGCCAAAAGGCCCCAGGTGGGATTTGAAGAGGTGCCTTAAGTGTCTTGGCCAAAGTGGAGAAAGACCTGAACGGGCTGTTGTGGTCATCTTGGCCATCGAGGTGTGCAAGTGCTGCATGGGGACACCCTGGGGAGCACCCATCAGCACCAGAGCAGCACATCTTCCATGACGTCTCTCTGCATCACGCGGGCAGGCTGCGAGAGGACCTTCTGGCCCGAAGAGCTGAAACTACCCATCATGAGCTTGGTTGAATGTCAAGAGGCCAAGGATGCAAGTCATATTGTTGGACTGATACATATGAAGGAGAAAGGAGCAGGTTTTCATCGAAAGGTCTGGAGAAGGGGAGACCCGAAATAACTGTGCTGTGAACTGGGACAGTTGTTGTTGCTGGAACGGCTCGGTAATAGTAGGAGGCTGGTCTGGGAATGTGGAGAGCGTCACTCCTGCCACGGTATCAGGTTGTCGTTTGTTAGTATTTGCCTTTGCGGCCAAGTTTCTCTTCTGACTTTTTGGATGAACTTGGTGTTAAAAGTTGGAGGGTGGGATTTTGAAAAGCACATCTCTGGGGGTTTGCTTACCTGCCTCTCACAAGCTTTTGAGGAAACCATAGCCATACTCACTAATGGGTTGTCACTGAATGTAAATTGTCCTGGCCTCCGTCTTTAGCCTCCTACTGGAATTCACAGTTTGAAAAAACACAGCTGACAGTTGCAAAATGGGAAAAAAAAAATGCAGCAGGTTTTCAGCTGAGCCCATGCTGGGGAGAAGAGGGCTTTCTTGAATCTGCTGCTTTAGGTGCTGCTGATTGGAGTGATTCCTCACCAGCTTCTCCTTCTAGGCTGTTGTTCCTAAACCTGCTTCTCTCCAAATGCTCAGAAAAAAATAACTTGCTAGAAATGAACTGGATTGTCTTACACAGTTACGCTCATACATCTGGTGCGGGTTGGTCATGGCAATGTCCTAATGCTGGTGAGATGCAACCAGAGCATCTTGCCATGTCCTGTGCTACCGTCCTCGCCACTGAGCAGAGCCTGGCTGCTTCTGGGGTCCGGAGACCGAAGAGACACTGCTGCTCCAAACTGCACTGTGGAGGCAGTTTTCTCCCAAAAGGCTGCAGAAAGGCTGGTCCTGCTACCTTTGGTATGGAGGGTGGGTGGTGCAAGGTCCTCATTGGCTTAGGAATTACCCTCATCTTGTAAATAATTGTCAGAGTGAGAGGTTTGAAAACAGTGTTTAATAATGAAATGGAGACCCGGCAGTTTTATGTAAGATTCTTGCAGTTTTTCTCATTGGCGCCAGTATTTCTCGCCCTACTTTAATTTCTTTTCCTGGATCGAATGTTCATCGTACTGGGAAGTTGACACCTTGGGCTTCTCTCCGTGTGACCTTTCCCCAAGTGCAATAATGAAATAGCAAGGAAAGAAGGGCTTTAAGAAAAGACTCCTCTAACTTAAATGATCTTTGTTTATTGATTTAACCAACAAGAAGGGAAACTATTTGCCCTTTCCCTATAAAATGGGTCAATGTGTCTTGACCTACTTCCCCTCTGTAGGGAAACACTGATAATGCAGTGAGAACAGAGGATACCATCATTTCCCTTTGGAAATCCTTTTTTATTTTTCCTTTTTGATAATTCTTCCTCTTCCAATCGTCGGTGCTGTCCCTGTGCAAGGCATGGTGGAGCTGGGTACTTTGGGATGTGGCAATCAATGGGGCTGTCATGAGCTTAAGTGCATGCCGCACTGCCTCCGGGGAGGGCAGAGGAGCTCAGATCCAGGACGGGCCTGACTCAGACCTATAGAAATGATGGGAGGATGCCCATTGGTTTTAGGAGGACTTGCCTTCACCCATCTCTTTGGGCTTGAGCAGAGGTTTTGCTCCGTATAGCATGGAACATTGGGTTTTTGGCTGGTGCAGGGTGCAAAGAGGTAACGTCCCTCTGAGAAGCAGAAGTTGTGTCCGTTCTTTATAAATGGTCACGGTTTTGTTCCTTCTGCCTGTCTTGCTTCTAGGGGAACTTTAGTGTTGTCCATGGCTGCCCATACTCCAGCCCTCCTTGTACCTCTTCCTTTAGTGGAGAAGCCGCTTGGCCTTCATCCCAGGTTCATCTTCCCTCCATCATCAAGATCTGGTTGTAGTGCCTGTCCTGGGTCAGGATACGGGCCCTCCTCCCTCATGGGCAAGCATTGCGCTCGAGGACGAGGGTTGGTGCGACTCCTTGCATGGGCGGGAGCTCGATCCAATGGCCTCACATGGTAGTTTGGGAACCACTACCGAGCTGTGACTCGGGTGGGTATTATTAGAAATGATGTGGTCACACTTAAGCCACAGAAACGTCTCTTGGCATTTGAGTACTAGTCACTGTAAAATTATCCCTCTAAGAGAGAGGGGGAAGCACGGTCGCTTGGGTGGTGAAAGGAGACCCAGAGCTAGCGGTGGTTGCAGCTCCAGATTTGTGCTGGGGAGTTTCCAAGGGCACCGCGTGGTGAACTGGGCTTCCATGCGGCTTGCGTGATGTATGGAGTTACGCAGGACGCGTACCCGGAGGGTTTATTTGTAGGCGGTGGTGGATGGTAGCTGTTTCTCCATCTGAAATATGTATTTGGTTTAATAACAAGCAAGAGCACATGCCCTTTTCCCTGAGACTACAGAAAACCCCTGTAGCGCTGTCAATAAAAAGATTACCTGACAGCCTCGGAAGGAAAATGAAGATTTATCAAATATTGCCACCCCTGTCTAGGATGGCTTGTCAAACTTGGAGGCAGGAGAAGCGAGATTTCCTGTCCTTCTTTCCCTCTCCCACGCTGACATCCCTGGGTGATCCCGAGGACGGTACGAGGGGAGTGCTCTGCTCGCCTGTCACTCAGGGTTTAGAAAATTAGGTGTTTATCGGAGGCAGAATCTAGGCGCTACCGGAGGTTTGTAGTCGCAGAAGAAGATGCCGTTTCCTTCAGCATGTGATGTCGGAGAGGCCAGGATGACTGCTCTGGGCTGCAGGGATGGAAACCTGAACATAATGCTCCCTCGACTGGAGGATAGAGATAGGATTATTGAGATGTTGGGTACAACAGTGTTTTCAGCCGCAAATGCAAACTTTTCTTCTCCGTTTTGCTCCCTTCTTCGTGAGCAGCCTTGGATATAGCAAAGTTGATTGGGACCAGGTGACTTGGAGGTCTGAGCTTTCTTATTGTGATCTCTCTAATTTTATCGTTGATTCAGGAGCTAAGAAGCCACCAGTGTCAAAGTTTTCCTCTTTGCTCCCTTTCCTAAAAAGACAGCGTGGGGTCATCTTTGTGCCTTTATACTAAGAAATCACAGCTGGAAGGACCTTGAATAAAAACTAATGCACAATCTCTTGTGGTGTGGTGCTTATCTCAGATTTCCTAATGAGGAATGGCTTGCTTGAGCCATCCAGGTAGCCAATGGAACTTTCCCTCTTGTAATCCTCTCTCATGTTTTCAACACCATAAATTTAGAAGACTATAAACTCCATGTGGACTTGAACCAAGGGAAGGTCTGGTTGTGATGTTTCCATGGTTTAGCTCTCTGTTACTGCCCCCACCCCCAAAGAAGGCTGTTGATTTGGATCAGACCCATGAGATGATGTCATCTCTGGTGCAGGAACAGTGGTTTTGGCTCGTTGGGTCCCACTTAAGAGCTGGTGGTGTCAGTTCCTGCAGCTCTGACCACAGGATGGGATGGTGGGGTAGGGTTTGGGTGCCTCTCGGTGCCATCTAGCCCCACACTGAGCATCCCGAGCTGCTTGTCAGTGGAGTGCCGGAGGGTCCTTTCTCCTCTAGCGCAGATGAAGCTGTGGTCTTTGGGGAGGTGGAAGAAGTGGATGCGTGCCAAACTCACCCAGCTGTATCACCCAAATGGGCAATACAAGCAAATAAACCACATGCACTGATGCTTGTGCATAGCTTAGGCTGTGAAAATACTTATTTATAGTAACTTAACGGATCCTATAGCTGCTTTAAGCAAATGAGGACATTTCTTTAAAGAAACAGCAATGTTCTTCCTCCTCTGCTAACCCCTCCAAACCCTCTTGAAGTTCTAGCACATGAGTTAGCACGTGCATTTGCTACTGACTGTGTGCTTGCGGTGGCAGCCCTGAATCTCTGGTGGCAAAATACTTCCAAAATAACTGATGGTAAAGTGGCCCCAACCTTGGTTTTGAGAGTGGAGCTTCTGAGGAGCAGGATCGTTGCTTGCCATGTAAGCTGGATTTGGGAGCAGTGTCCATCACCAACTTCATCCATTGGGAGCAGCTCAGATAAAAGCATTTTTTCCCCAGTGAAATGAAAACTCTGTTGGAGAGAAGTTGCAAAAATCAGAGAGGCCATATTGTTGTGATCTTCTTGGTGGACATGCAAGTGGAGGTGCTGAGAGAGGTGGGCAGCTGCGACAACAAACTACGTGTCTTGGTTCTGGCCGGGACAGAGTTAACTTTCTTCCCAGTAGCTAGGGGGGGGAGGGCTGTGTTTTGGGTTTGGTATGAGAGGAATGTTGATGGCCCATTGATGTTTTGGTTGTTGCCAGTGGCGCTTTGCACCAGGGACTTTTTGGCTTCCCATGCTCTGCCATGTGCATGGGAAGCTGTTGGGGGGGAGCATAGCCAGGGCGGCTGACCCAGCTGGCCAATAGGATATTCCATACCATGTGACGTCATGCTCAGTATATAATTAGGAGGCGTGGTCCGGGAAGGGGGGGCTCTTGCAGCTTGGGACGGGCTGGGTGTCGGTCGGTGAGTGGTGAGCAGTTGCATTGTGCATCGTCTGCTTTGTGTATTCTGTTGTTGTTGTTATCGTTGTTATTACTGTTCTACTTTGTTTTATTTCAATTACTTTGTTTTATTTCAATTATTCAATTGTTTTTATCCCAACCTGTGAGTTTTCCTACTTGTGCCCTCCCGATTCTCTCCCCCATCCTACCGGAGGGGGGTTGTGAGCGAGCAGCTGCGTGGTGTTTAGTTGCTGTCTGGGGTTAAACCACGACAGTAGGCTTTGTTCCTTGGGAAATAGCTCCTCCTCTCCAACCCAAGTTTCCCATGGTACAGCTGATTTCTTCCTTAGCTCTGATCTCCTTCCCTTCATGCTTGTTTTCATGGCTCAAAAGTAGCTTCCCATCACCCTCAGACTACACTTCCCTTCCTTTATGCCGTTGGGAATTCAGTACAACATCCCTAGAGTTCACTCCAGACAAGTGGACCAGTCTTTGGTGCCCACCCATAATTTCTTCTGGTCCTTCTCTGGGAGTGAAACGACATGAACTGATGGATGGTGTGTTAGAGGGAAACAGGCTCCAGCGCGGTTTGTTGGCTGCCTACAGCAGCAGAGATGTGGACAGAGACACTAGCAGTGCTTATGTCCTATCTCCGTTGGTTTTTTTGAGGGGAGGGGGGACACGCTGAAAAGCAGTGTAATCTCAGTGGCATCAGGTGGGCATAAACTCTTCCTCCGTTACGACACTGCAGCTGGAGATGCTGGGTTTTCTGTTTCTTTCCCTAAATGCAGAGCTTTGACTGTGGGGAGGAAGGGAAGGAGTTCACATGGATAAACCCGCACCAAACTGGCAGTCGTGCATATGGAGGGTACCTTGGGCTGCTTCCAGGATCAGCGTTCGGCGATTTCTTTCTGACATAATCCCCTGATCTGTCTACGTGAGCACTTCCATGCAAGGATGTTCTCCTGAAGCATCATCCTGGTGTTAGATGCTTGCTGGGATGATCTGATACGGCTCGTGTGCTAGGAGATGTGCGAGTCAGAGGAGGCAGCGTTCCCCCAACCGGGGAAGCGTTCTGCAAGCAGCAAACTTCCAAAAGTCGCTTTGAAGGTAAAGAGCTGGGATAGAAAAGGCACCTAAGTGAAGGCGCACGCTTTCCTCTTCTTCCTTCCCATCCATTTCTAGGCTTTGTAGAACGATGGATAAAAGGGGGGGAAAAAAAAAACCAACCCGCCTGCAATAATCTATAGCAACTGTCACCCAGCAAACTACTCCCATTTCATACGGATAGGTTAGGTGTCAGCGCGCGATCGATGGCTCTCGTACAATAATTATAAAAACTAGCGGGTTGTGTTGCTTGAGTGAGTTTAAGAAGAGTAGGGTCTCAATCTTTCCTCTAATAGGGCTTTGACAGTCCGCAGCGCAGAGGCTTCGTCTTAGTCTGACAGTGTTGTCATTAAACACCAGGTAGCGTGGAACAACAGAGAACACGGGTTCGGAGCGCCAGGGAACACGCGGCTTTGACAGGAGTTATTTGTCATCGAGGAGCTGCCCAAACTCCTCAGCCTGCAATACGGACGGCTGCTTAAAGTGACTTATTGCCCCTGTCTGCGGCTGCAGTTGTGATTTGATAATCGGTAAATGTTTGTCAAAGATGAATTCCCTCCCTGATTCAGTGCTGTGTTGGAAAAGCAAATGAAAAGCGGGGAAAAACATATTGAATGGATTAAAGACTGGGGCAGGATGAGGATGACGGAAACAACAGGTTTCCCAGTTAACTTGCCCTCCTTCCTTCGGGGAGGTAAAGCGTCAAGGCTCGGGATGCTGCTGCTGGCACGGTGGGATGGAGGCTTGCCGTCAGCATGGGCGCTGGGGTACCGGGAGAACTGCATCCATTTCAAGGGTGGTTTTTCGCAGGCTTCGAAGCTCCCGGAGCTGCAGGGTTGCATTCCTGTGCTTGGTCTCAAGGCATCGTAGACCGGTGGGGAGCGATGGTTGTGTTCTCCTTTGCTTAACCACATCACGGTGTTTCTGACTTTGGCTCTGTTCTCCTCTGCCGGTCACTGTCCTGGAGGTTTCAAGAGTAATTTTTTGGTAAGGAGAGCAAAGTCTTGATTTTTTTCTTTCTGTCGACATGCTGCTCGTCAGGCCTTTTGGCAGGTGTTTCCCTTGGCAAATGTGTGTGCACGTACTGAGTGGTTGCAACTTGTAGTTGAAACCTTTTGTGTCTCGTTCGGATAGATTTGGAGCCTGTCCATCGCCTGCTTTATACAGAATTTTAGAAAGGAGAATTAAAAGGATCTTAATAAACCTGCTGCCTGCAAAGTTCTCCTCTGTTCTCACAGAGTTTATACGAGTTTGTCTGCTGATGCCGGAGTCAGGTCAGGGTCTTTTTAAATGGATAGTTAGGAAAGGTAAAAGCTGGGTGGTCTTCAGTTTGATAAGTGGCTTTGAGGGTGGGAGAATACCTAACGGATTCAAATTTCTCCTTGTTAAGTTAAAAAGAAAAAAAATTAAGTCGATCCTAAAGCATGAATGCAAATGGTTTCCAGCCTGACAAGTGCTCCCTGTCGTTTCCCGAGGCAGAGCCACCTCTCTCCGTGCCACGGCGAGGCGTTAACATGAGATCCGTGAATCCATTTGATTATAGCCGGGGTTTTTCTAGTGTCTGAAGTGCTGAAAACGATCAAGAGCAGGAAAAGTGGAGTGATTTATTAGACTCATAAAAATTCATACTTTGTTATTCCAGTCGTCTTCCATCTGCAGCTTGTTAGAACGAGAACCCCTGGCAGCTCCCGCCGCGAGGCCGGGGGGAGGAGGGCATTTATCAGCCTTCCTCCTGCCATCCCGCTCTCATTTAGAGAAATGGACCCGGCTCCTGGAAACACATTAATAATCATTCACTGAAGGAAGGGGGGAAAAAAACCCCCACCACCCTCTTTTGTTATAATAATAAGGGTTGTGTTTGAACAAGGTCCAATGCTCCAGAGACCCATTCAGGCTCTTTAACGTGGGCTGTAGCCGGGAAAAGTGTGTTTAGTGTATTAAGCGTGACCACCTCTCGCCGGTCCCAGCGGAGAGGTGGATAATGTCATCTCTCCCCATCCTTAGTGGGCTCATCTTCTCCCACGGCATTTGGACAGGGACCACCCTCTTGGCAGCGGGGATGGGGATGCGGTGGAGCTGGGAACTGGCGGGTGGACCCCAGGGTGGGGATGTTGCGCCCACCCACCGGCTGCTGAGAGTGGGAGCGTAGTTTCGGGACCGCGCATCTTCTTGGGTTACTGGGAGGTAGGTGACAGGTGATGTGTCCTCCTGTCCCCAGCAGGACCTTGTTGGAGTCCATCCGTCTCTGCCTCTCTCTGTATTTTGTGATTGGAGAGAATAAACCTAGATATTTGCCAATGTTTCTGTTGCAGTTTAAATAAGGATATTAAAATTGTAGAGCTGAGTCAAAGACACTCTGTTCTGCCTGTTACCCTCCGTGGCTTCCCAAATCACCTGGCTGCAGGTGCTGGTGTTGCTCTGAAGCGTGCCGATCCAGACCTCTTCGGAGAGCGATACAGCTGAGTTTTGCGTGGGTAATTGGGCTGGCTCTGGCAGCCACTTGGGACCACGCAGGCAGCCATCACAGGGCTATATGTTTTACCACTTGCTGGTGTGTCTGACAATGCTGTAGCCATCACCTATTTGCTGTGGCTAATGCAGCGCTTGCAAATTTGACTGCAGCCAAAATTCATTTAAATATCAGTGAGCGTCCCAAGGAGGCAGGGAGCCGTGGAAGAAGCACTTGGTGGATCCAGAAGCACGGCTGGACTCTGGAAAGCGATTTCCATCCCGCTGCACTTTTAACACAGGCTTCAGCGTGGCGATGGTCCTCGTGGAGCTGCTCTTATCTTTACGGATGGAGAAATGGAGATGACACAGCACATGGCTGCGTCCCAGTCCTTCCCGCTGTAGTTCGACTGGAAAAGTTAATCCTTACTACCGTGACTATAAGCGATGGAAAACCCTGCGAGCAACCGGATGGTTTCTGCTAGCTGGAGGAAGAGGAGCGCAGCCTGTGATGTATAACGTACTGACGATCCCTGTCTAATGGGCTACCAATCATCAGTAAAGATCTACGTGTGTTAAATCAGCGTTAGCCTTTCCAGGGCCGGGAGACATACATCATGAATCTTCAGCACTATGTGCAAGATTTAAATGCCTAATTTAGTATGATAAAAAAAACCAAAAAATGTCCCATCGGTGTGGTCCAGGGGAATGGTTCTCACAAAGTCACGAGCAGAAAGTCTCTCGCTTGTTGGGATTTTGTGCTGGTTTGGCTGGCCTAGGGCTCGCGGTGGCTCCCGAAAGCAGCACCGAGGACCGTGCTGCTCTGCTTGTCGTCTCTCGCAGCGAGATGCTCTGTGACACCTTGTGCTCGGCAGCCCGAGTAAGTTGTTAGCAATTACCTTTCCTAAATGGAGATGCTGGTATCTTTAGTCTGGTGCTGGCAAAAACAAACAAACAAACAAAAACCAACAAAGAAACCAGATCCAATAAACCTCCTTTATATGCAGCATCTCAGCCGCAGATGGCGATGGGGACAGGAGGCTGCAGCACGTACCCGAGGTGGGAAGGAGGAAACACTCGCTGTGCCGCTTGCGAGCGCACAGTATTCCCAGCGTGTAGGAATAAAAGTTTGCATTTTTCCCCATTCCTCATAAAAATTGTGCGTGAGCTCTGAACATGTTTCATCGGAAGCGTCACACTCGGGTGGCAGGCGAATTGGCCACGACGCTTTCCGTAGGGAGACGCCTGTATCGCGCCGTGTCGGTAGGGTCACGGAGGGGGATGGGTGGAGGAGACGGCAGAGGAGTTGGGGTAGACGAACCAGATGGGTGGGTTGATCAGAAGGGTGGGTAGGTTGATTGGAGAGGCAGATGAGCTGGCTTTCTCGGTGTGAACGTGCGTACAGATGTACACCACGGAGGCAGGAGTCCCAGCTAACAGGGATGCACGGTGGTGTCTTTTCCCCTAGTTTTTGTGCAAAGGGGGGATTGCGATCCTGCTCCCTAATCTCAACAAGGAATTACCAACCTTGTGCGATGCTGCATGGTTTCTTTCTCTTGATCTTGTTCAGCATCAGCTGCAGCAGTGGGCTGAAAGGGGAGTGCAGGTCCTCAGCCTTTCGGGAGGCAGATCCTGAGTGTCTTTTGCAGCAGCATTTTTCCAGGGAGTTTCTTGGAGCTCTCTGACTTTCACGTCTGCTTCTTTTCATTCTGCTGCCTCCCTTTCTCTCCCGTCACGCTCGCTGATGATGTTTCCTTTCTGGCAGTATTCTCCTTGCCACGCTGTCCCCAGCTTCTCCAGATGCTCTCCTCCTCGCTCTCCTTCTCTCTGCACTTCTCAACAGCCGAGGGATCGCCTGGTTCCCCCATGCCATCTCCACGCATGGTGGGGCTTTCCTAAACCTTTGGATTATTTCTAAATAGGGAGTGAGAGATGCTGTTTCTTCCTTTGCATTGTGCTGTAAGCTTTGACGCTGTCTAACGGCCTTTAAAGTATATAATCCCAATGTAAACGTCCTCTTGGACGTTCTGCTTGGAGCATCTGAATGTTCACTTGGATTAACATGATGGGTCCTGGCCAGTAGCTGGAGGAGCTTTAACCATTGCCAGGTCCTGCGGGGGGTATGAGGTGCTGCCCGCGCAATGCTGCTGATGGGTTCTTGATGTGGTGAAGTGTGTCACCTCTGAAGAGAAGGCTCAGGGAGCATCTTATCAATGTCTATAAATACCTGAAGGGAGGGTGCAAGAAGGGTGGAGCCAGGGGTGCCCAGTCACAGGACCAGAGGAGGCTCCATCTGAACATCAGGAAACACTTCTTCACTGTGAGGGTGATCCAGCGCTAGCACAGGTTGCCCAGGGAGGTTGTGGAGTCTCCATCCTTGGAGATATTCAAAAGCCATATGGACTTGGTCCTGGGCAGCTGGCTCTAGGTGGCCCTGCTGGAACAGGGAGTTGGACCAGATGATCTCCAGAGGTCCCTTTCAACCATTCTGTGATCTCTTTTCAAATCATTTTTTGGATTCAGTAATCACAACTCAATCACATTTTGAGAAAGTAAGCAATTTAAAAAAAAAAAAAAAAAGGTTGAACAAGTGGGAAGGTGGGGACAAGCTACTGAAGGGTCCAGGTGCTGTGATTAAAATGAAACCTGTTCTCCAGCACTGGAGTTCCTTCAGGCCAACACTACCCAACCCTGCCTGATGGTGACAGTGGATCTGTGCCCATACCGAGGCACATGGGTGTATCTTGCTGTCAAAGTGCACGGAGAAGACATTGGAGAAATGCAGAAGTAGCAGTTGCCCTTCTGCCCTGCAGTGGACATCATTGCCAGGTCCGTCACCTCTTGTTCATGGGTCTGCACCCAGGCAGAGGTGGCAGGATCAGTGCAGGGTTTTGCTCTGGGGAGGTGTATGAGACCCCTGAGCTCTCTAAGAGTCATGATGGTTTTGAACTGGCTCTTGAGTTTCTCAGTGAACGACGAGCTGTGTTTCACCGGTGGCGATGAGGCTTGCTTTGACATCTGGATAAAGCCCTGCAATCAAATGTTATTCCAATTCCCGTTCTGCGAAGATTTTACTCCGTTCCTGGTGTGTGCTTGCACCATGCTCTGAGTCAGTCCGTTGCCAAAAAATCTGGATGAAAAGCTCCTAATTGAAGTTGATTTTTGGGAAGTCTTATTGCTTGGACTGTGCCTTGTAGCTGGGAAAATGAGATTGTTCTCCAGTTTGTTTAAACTTTGTAATGAATACCTTTGATTGAACAGTGGAGCTTTTCTCGGGAAGACGGACATCGTTACAACCATGACTTGAGGAGGAGGAAGCAGGCAGTCTGGTGAACGGAGAGAATAAAGTTGTCCTAATATGAAAATAAGCCTTTTGTGAAAGTTTGGTAAGATTTGTTTGTTTTTATTTGCCATCTCCAAAGCAAGAGGATGTGGGTTGGTGTCCTAAGACCTTGAGCTTGTGTGCGATGAGAGCACAGGAGTGGGGCTTTGAGTGCTCGTTGGGTCTAAGGCAAGCTGGAACGTAACTTTTAATAAGTTCTCCTTTAACCACATCCAGTGGTATTTCCATGTTGAAATATTTCTTTTCTGGAAACAAGTTTCCCCAAGGCTCTCTCTAGACTTCTCAGGTGCTAATGAACTTCGGCTTGGTGAGCTTTTGATAATCATCAAACCATAGAATGGTTTGAGTTGGAAGGGACTTTAAAGATCATCCAGTCCAACTCCTCCACCATGGGCAGGAACATCTTCAGTTAGATCAGGTTGCTCAAAGCCGCGTCCAACCTGACCTTGAACACTTCCAGGGATGGGGCATCTGCAACTTCTCTGGGCAACCTGTGCCAGTGTCTCACCACCCTTATTGTAAACCATTTCTTCCTTATGTCCAATCTAAATCTCCCCTCTTTCAGTTTAAAACCACTCCCCCTCATTCTATCACTACAGGGCTCTGTCCCCACCTTTCTTATAAGCCCCCTTTAATACTGAAAGGCTGCAATAAGGTCTCCCCGAAGCCTTCTCTTCTCCAGGCTGAACAACCCCAACTCTCTCAGCCTTTCTCCACAGCAGAGCTGTTCCAGCCCTTGGACCATTTCCGTGGCCTCCTCTGGACCTGCTCCAACAGGTCCATGTCTGTCTGGTGCTGGGGACCCTCAAGCTGGATGCAGTGCTCCAGGGGGTCTCACCAGAGCGGAGCAGAGGGGGAGCATCCCCTCCCTCGACCTGCTGGTCGCATCACTTGATTTTTCCTTTGAAGCTGGGCAATGCTTTCCCCATTGCTCCCACTCTATATTTCCAGGAAACAAAAGTCCTTCTTTTTGCTTAAAAACAGGTATTTCAGGTGCATACCCAGACGCATGCAATTCATTTGAATAGTATATGTGGATTTTAATACCTTCCCTGCTAAAATGGGTATTTCCTTAGAGTTGATCTCTAGCAAGCACCAATACACTGTCGTGCCTGATGGGTTACGTTAACTTTGCCTGCGGTCCGTTCAGCGTAAACGAATTAGCGAAGCAGATTTGGTATTAATTCCCCAAATGTTCCCAGCTGAAAGCGGCTGCCGTGCTAAGCAAATATTGCAATGGGTTTGGAGCCCGCTAAAACGTTTCAGCTGCAGAGCCCGTGCTTCTCTTGTCCTCTGCGAATATTACAGCCTGAACAGCAGTCTTGCTTGGGGTCACAGGTAAAGCACTTTTGATCAATTGGATTTATTTCCTATTAAGCGGCAGTTCATGATCATAAACCATCGTTTACATTCTGGCATAAATAGCCGTCGCTCTTGAAAGAACTCAGAACTGAATGAGTGTGAAAATTAAATTCCCCTCTTAAACCGAAGGATGGTCCTTTTGGAAGCTGATTCCAGTAGCAATATAATTAACCTCTTGCTGTGCCATTCTGTGTGAACATATTGAACACGCTCTGTGATAATCATCCCGTAATACTGGTGTCTGCTTTCACACTAAATTCGTAACAGTATTACAGTAATCCCAAATCCTTTTGTTAACTCTAGGGACTTGGCCAAGTTGGTAGCCAGAACAAAAGGCATCGGAGCCGCACGGCTCAGGGCTGATGTTTTGCAGGTGCTTCTGGTGTAATGGGAAACACCAAAATGATTTGCTTTTGGGTGTAGGAGCTGTGATGAAACTTTATTGAGGTTCACCCACAGATCTATCCTCTTTGCAAGGTCATTTGATACATGATCCGTTAATATAACTCTTGAAAGGTCCATGTAGGAATTGAGTAGGTCTACAACCTCTTCTGAAGCTGCACAGGGTTTTTTTTTAAGGCCATTGGAGGCAGAGGTACGCTGGCTTTTAGTGACTCTTAGCTTTTAACTGCTGGGACTCTTCCTTTATCTTGCATATTATTCAGTGTAATTGCTATGATACGCTCTCTGCTCCCGCGTCCAGTCCCCAAACCCAGCTGTTGCCTTTTTGTTTTAGTCCATCTTCTCTCTGTCTTTCTCATTTTTTTTTTCTCCATTTGCTGTGTCCTTCCCGTCCGCAGTATTTCTCACCCAGCGAAGCATGTGGTAGTGGGGACGGGGACATCACCAGGGCCTTTGGGTGCTGGGGTTGCTCTGCCGTCTGCACCCAACGGCGAGCAGAAGCCTCTCCGAGAAAGCAATGCTTGGCGAAAGGATGCTGGGTGTTTCTTTACATCCCTCTGTCTATACCAGGATAGTTCACCCTACTGGTTTCAGGGAGGATGCTGTGGACATCGCTATTTTATTGGCGACTGGCATCAGCATTACTTTTCGTGAGGCTCTCAGTGCATCCTCAGCGGCCCCGAACGTGATGGCCACAGCGTGGGACTGGCAGGTTGTGCAAGCACAGCATAGCTCACGGCATCCAGACCAGCACGTTTCAAGTGCTGTTTGCAAAATACCCGTTGCTGTGCACAAGTCCAATATTGGAACAAGGCGAAGCTGCTACCCGGTTTAACAAAAGAAAACAAAACTCACCCCAAAATCGGATCCAACCTCTGCTGGGTTGCTGCAGAGCCCCTTGCCGTGGAGATGTGCCAGCAGACCTGTCTCGGACCTCCTGGTGGACACCTGCCGCTTGTGTCACTGCAAACCCCATGATTCCTCAACTCAACGCCGCTCTCAGTCTCGATCATAAATGCTAAAATATTTGGGATTGTGTTTTCTTTTAAAAAATACTGGAATCCCTAACGTGCTTGAATGGCACAATGTTTTAAAATTCAATGTGTTTAAGGAAAAAGAAAAATAACTGTGTGGCACGTCCCATCTTCAAAGTGTCTTACAAAGTTTTGTTGCAGACCCTACAGCAAAGTGGTGTCTTTGATTGTTATTTTGCTTTCCCCTCCAGAAATTGAGCTTAAGGTATGCCTCAACCAAACCACCTATTTCATAGCTGGGAAAATAGAGATGGGAAAATCATACAATCATAGAATGGTTTGGGTTGGGAGGGACCTTTAAAGGTCATCTAGTCCAACCCCCTGCCATGAGCAGGGACATCTTCACCTAGATCAGGTTGCTCACAGCCCCATCCAATCTGACCTTGAATGTTCCCAGGGATGGGGCATCTACCACCTCTCTGGGCAACCTGTGCCAGGGTTTCACCACCCTCACTGGAAAAAATGTCTTCCTTAGATCTAGTCTGAGTCTCCCCTCTTTTAGTTTAAAACCATTCCCCCTTGTCCTGTCATAACAGGCCCTGCTAAAAAGTCTGTCCCCACCTTTCTTATAAGCCCCCTTTAAGCACTGAAAGGCTGCAATAAGGTCTCCCCGAAGCCTTCTCTTCTCCAGGCTGAACAACCCCAACTCTCTCAGCCTTTCTCCACAGCAGAGCTGTTCCAGCCCTCGGACCATTTCCGTGGCCTCCTCTGGACCCTCTCCAACAAGTCCATGTCTGTCTGGTGCTGGGGACCCCAGAGCTGGATGCAGTGCTCCAGGGGAGTCTCAGGAGAGTGGAGGAGAAAAGTGGGAGTAGAAGTAGTGGAAGAAGAAGTAGAAGAAGTAGTGAAAGGAGGAGAAGAAGTGGGATGTATGCTTTTAAATTCCAGGACTTTTAGCTTTCCTCCTGTTCCAATAGTGTGACATCACTTGTCTTTAGAGATGAATTTTATGGCAGAAATCAAGGTCTCGAGTTCTTCACTAATGAATAATCACCGAGAAAGTGTTGTCTCCACCGTGATAGGAAAGCAGGTAGCACGCGGCTCTAGGTTGATAACCAGGGCAATAGTTGGGACCCCAAAACCCCGTAATTCACCTTTCTTCTCCACGTGCACAGAGCTGTCGCAGCAGGAGGGGAGCTGGTGCATCCTTGCTGTCAGAGCTTCCCACGGTGCTTTTGCTGTTGAGGTTGCTCCTGGCTGCAAACTCCTCTTCTGCCACCAAATTTGCCCTTGTCTGCTGGTGTGGGCTCGCCATGGGAGTGATGGAGGGACAAGGGTAATGCTTGGGATTTTCCCTGTATTTTCCCTCTGTCTCTGCATGCTGTTTTGCTGAGAAGTGGAGGGCTGGTGGGTATTATGTGGTGTTCCCCAGGGCTCAGTACTGGGGCCGGTCCTGTTCAATATCTTTATCAACTCAGTAAGTTTGCAGACGACACCAAGTTGGGCGGGAGTGTTGATCTGCTCGAGGGTAGGAAGGCTCTGCAGAGGGACCTGGACAGGCTGGATCGATGGGCTGAGGCCAACTGTATGAGGTTCAAGAAGGCCAAGTGCCGGGTCCTGCACTTCGGCCACAACAACCCCATGCAACGCTACAGGCTTGGGGAAGAGCGGCTGGAAAGCTGCCCAGAGGAAAAGGACCTGGGGGTGCTGGTTGACAGCCGGCTGAACATGAGCCGGCAGTGTGCTCAGGTGGCCAAGAAGGCCAACGGCATCCTGGCCTGTATCAGAAATAGTGTGGCCAGCAGGAGCAGGGAGGTGATTGTGCCCCTGTACTGGGCACTGGTGAGGCCGCACCTCGAATCCTGTGTTCAGTTTTGGGCCCCTCACTACAAGAAGGACATTGAGGTCCTGGAGCGCGTCCAGAGGAGGGCAACGAAGCTGGTGAAGGGCCTGGAGCACAAGTCTGATGAGGAGCGGCTGAGGGAACTGGGACTGTTTAGCCTGGAGAAGAGGAGGCTGAGGGGAGACCTCATCGCGCTCTACAATTACCTGGAAGGAGGGTGTAGCGAGGTGGGTGTTGGTCTCTTCTCCCACGTAACAAGCGATAGGACGAGAGGAAATGGCCTCAACTGCACCAGGGGAGGTTTAGATTGGACATTAGGAAAAATTTCTTTACTGAAAGAGTGGTCAGGCCTTGGAACAGGCTGCCCAGGGAAGTGGTTGACTCACCATCCCTGGAAGTATTGAAAAGACGTGTAGATGAGGCGCTTAGGGACATGGTGTAGTGGGCATGGTGTGTTGGGTTGACGGTTGGACTTGATGATCTTAGAGGTCTTTTCCAACCTTAATGATTCTATGATTCTGTGATTCTATGATTACAGCTCCAGCACTTGAAGCTCATCTGCGCGGCCGCCCCGCTCCCAGCAGCGGGCTGGATCAACGCCTCTCACTGGCTTTGACCCTGCACGCCTTTTCCTCCCATTGTGTTATGTACACTACAAAATAGCTTCTTGCCCAGAGTATCTGGGGAAGCTACTTGAGATCCCTCCTGACGCCATTCTTGATGAGATGGTGACTTCCTGAGGCTTTTTCACCTGCGGAGCCTCTTGCGGGGACACGGAGGGAGGGCACTGAGCTCAGTGGGGCGGTGACAACCTCGGCAAGGCTTAGCGAGTCACTGGCTTGCAATGCGGATGAGAAGATGCCTGTCTTCCTTGGTGTGCTCCTGTTAAACTGCTCTTTGGTAGCACTGCGTGTGCCTCCAGTTTACCAACGTTTTGGCAGTTTTGGGGCCAGCCTGCTGCAACCAGCTCCTTGCATGGTGGAAAAGTTTCCTGCTTCTGTCGTGCTTGTAAAATTTCCTTTTCTCCTAATAGTCCTTGATAACTTAAGCTGCACGTTTCCATTTCCCATGTATTTGAGATATAAAGAGCAGAGGAGTTTTCTGTGGATTTGTGTTATTGCTCCTGTTGTTTGGATTCTTTTCAGCTTGTATTTATCATCCTGATATTGAGTTGTCCTGAAGCTGCGCATCGCGTTTTAAAATAGAATATTTCAGTTGGAAGGGACCTACAACGATCACCTAGTCCAACTGCCTGACCGCTTCAGGGCTGACCAAAAGTTAAAGCAGGTTGTTAAGGGCATTTTCCAAATGCCTCTTAAACACTGACAGGCGTGGGGCATCCACCACCTCTCTAGGAAGCCGGTTCCAGGATTTGACCACCCTCTCAGTAATGTTTCCTTATGTCAGTTCTGAACCTCCCTGATGCAGCTTTGAACCATTCCCATGACTCCTGTTACTGGATCCCAGGGAGAAGAGCTCAGCACCTCTCTCCATTTTCCCTCCTCAGGAGGCTGCAGACAGCAATGAGGTCCCCCCGCAGCCTCCTTTTCTCCAAACCAGACAAACCCAAAGCCCTTAGCGACTCCTCACAGGACATGCCTTCCAGGCCTTTCACCAGCTTTGTTGCCCTCCTCTGGATGCATCCAAGGACCTTCACATCCTTCTTAATTTTTGGGGCCCAGAACTGCACACAGTGCTCAAGGTGACGCTGTACCAACGCTAAATCTAGTCCAACGCTAGTTGGCAGTTGGACTAGGTGATCGTTGTAGGTCCATTCCAACTGGAAGTCCTCCTCCTTCTTCCTCCTTCTTCCTCCTTCTTCCTCCTTCTTCCTCCTCCTTCCTCCTCCTTCCTCCTCCTTCTTCTTCCTCCTCCATACAGCAGGATAATCCCCTGTTTTGACCGGCTGGTTGTCCTGTGTGTGATGCACCCCAGGATGCGGTTTGCCCTCTTGGCTGGCAGGGCACCCTGCTGACTCCTGTTGAGGCTGCTGTCAGCCAGCCCCCCCAGATCCCTTTCTGCAGGGCTGCTCTCCAGCCACTCCTCTCCCAGTCTGTGCTTGTGTTCCCTGTTACTCCGTCCTAGGTGCAGAATCCGGCATTTGTTCTTGTTAAATTCATGCCATTGATGATTGCCCAGTGCTCCAGTCTGTGCAGATCCCTCTGCAAGGTCTCTTGTCCCTCAGGAGTGTCAAGAGCACCTCCCAGTTTGGTATCATCAGCAAATTTGCTAATGGTGCATTCAACTCCTGCATCCAGAGCATTGATAAAAACTCCTTCGCAGAACTGGCCCTAGAACGGAGCCCTGAGGCACACCGCTGGTGACCGGTCGCCAGCCAGATGTGGCCCCATTCACTACAACCCTTTGAGCCCTGCTGTTCAGCCGGTTCTTCACCCAGCGCAGCGTGTACCTGCTCATCTCACAGTTGGCCAACTTGTCCAGAAGGATGCTGAGAGGGGCAGGATCAAAAGCCTTTCTAAAATCCAGAAAAACTACATCCGCGGCCTCCCCTTCATCCACGAGGCGGGTGACCTTGGCATAGAAGGTTATCAAATTAGGACGTGGTCTTGCTGGGGCTTTACAAAAGGGAGGGAGGTTTGGTCCCATGCTGTCCTGGAGGATCACCCCACATGGGTGATTTTCCTGCTGCTGCAAGCGCCTTCTACCGCAGCGTGGGTTTGCTTTGGGTAGGTGGTGAGCAGCAGCTTCGTTCCGGGAGCTGAGGAAGAGGTAACGGTGGTTTTTGCTGAATCTTTACTTCCAGACCTGGAGCAAATCCCGCGGTGAGGGTGTTTGTGGGATTCATCTTCATGTTAGAAAGTGTTTGCTTTCAGAATACCTTTTGGCAGAGATTTTCAGTTCTTTTTGCAGCGGCTTTTGGTTTCAAGTGCATGTTTTTTAAATCTCTGCTATCATCAGAGCCCGTATCAGGAGTTAACGGCATGCTGGTGGCATCCTTTGCACATGTACTAATAGTCCTTAGCCCTTTATTTTTCTTCCTAATGACTGTCTTTGAAAAAGCAATTCAGTTTTATCAGAGCTTTTTGGCCTCTGCTTGCTTTTTCTTAGTGGACTTATCGTGACTGAGTTAAAAGGGCCCCTTAGGGTGGCCCTGCTGCATTGCTTCGCATCCCCGAGGTTTCCTCCGGAGCTGAGGACAATACCGGGCACTGTATCAAAGGTATAGCTTCTGCTCCCCGATTTGCATTTGTTCTCGCTCTCATCTCGCTTCCAAGTGCTGGAAGATCAATGTACCTGTCACTCACCGCTCCTCTGGCTCGCCTCGGAGAGAGGTTTAACAGCAGCAGCGGCAGCAGCTCAGCACCGAGCTGCCGGCGGTCCAGCGTGCCCCGTCGGAGGCTCACACATGGGGAGGTTCGTGGTGGCTGACGATGGAGGGTAGGAGACCTGGTAGGACTCAGATCATGTCATGGTCCACAGCAACGATTACTTTAATTTTTTCCCAATTCCCATGCAATTCCCATGCCCATATGAGAAGGTTTCTCTGTCCCATATCCTTTTCTGAAAGCAGCAATAATCTCTTGAATTTGGAAATCTGTGCTCCCAGAATTACCCTTGCTTATTTAACTTGTTTTTTCCCAGCAGTAGGTGCACAGGATTTACTCTCCTAATATTGCGGTTTCCTTAATCCACCCTGAGCAGCAGCATCTTCCTCTTGCTGCATGGACTGGCACACTTGCTCGTTAGGGCTCGGCTGGCTGACGATGCTGACCCATCCCTGGAGAGATGCTGTAATGGCACAGCCATGCAGAAATAAATGGCTCAGGGTGTGGCGTTCCCCACCGCCTGCGTGCCAGCCCCTGCGTAAGAACTGAGATTATAGGACCTGGTTCGATTGAGAAGGAAAGTTAGCTAATATCTGCCTCCCCTCCACTCATTTTTTGGCAGATGTAGACGATTCAGATTTGATGAGAGCTTATAGCGACGAAGGATTTGGAGTAAGTAACAGCAGGTCAATGTTCCCCCTCCCCATTTTTCTTGCCATAGGGGTAAATACATGTTTTTACAAAAGGTTTTCCTTTTTTTGTTGAAACTTCCTTGCAAGTGATCTTAATTCTTCACTTTGTATTGGGGTTGGAAAAAAGCTATCACTTTTAAATGTTAAAACTTCATTCATTTTGGGGGAGACACAGACTAGAAGTAAGAGGCAATTTGGAATGTTTGGAGAACATAAAAGTTTAAGGTGCGGTGGTGCTTATATGATTTAAGGATGCCAGAAAGCGAGTCGGCCCTCGTGTTACGTCCAGCTCTCCTGCAGACATCCCAGGAGCCAGCCCTGGTTTTGCTCTCCCTGCTTCAGCTTCCCCAGGGCGTCGAATGCTGGTACCTCTCACAGCAAAATAAGAGCAGATATAAGGATCCTCATAACCATGTTGCATTCAACCCCTTTCCTAAAAGATGCACGCGCTGGTGGGTCCCGGATCCCATCTGCTCGGAGCACCGTGGCAAGAGGTTTTGGCAGCAAATTGCCCATCTCCAGGTTGGAGTTTGCACCAGGATTTTTTCCGCGGGCACGGTCGGTGCGAGCGGTGCCCGGGGGATGCACAGCTCCGAATAAAGCACCAACCTCAGCAGCACGCGGCCCGTTGCGATGGGCGCGGGCTGCGAGCCCTGGCTGATAAATGATGCTCATATCCCATTCAAATATGATGCAAGCAGTTTTTTTGTAGTTTGTCTTCCATTGCGGTAGTAAAGTTTTTAATTAGGAAAGCTAATGAGATCGATTAGTCATTAGAACTGACCTCTGGATCTCTGTGAGGAGTGTGCATGTGTGCGCTGGGCTGATAACGGGGGACGCTGGGGTATTGTTTGTAATAAAAGCGTAAAGTGTTTGATTTGAGTGAAATGTGCCACGGGGAATACATCATGCGGAGAAAAAAAATTACAACCCTGGGAGCCTGTAATGAAGGGAATTAAACCAACATCCTATCTAAATAACATGATTATCTACACAAAACCCCTCAGCTAGCAAGTAATAATAGAAAACTGAGCTCTTCGGAGAGTCTCTTTCAGGAGGTGGTTAATGCCGGAGCCGTGCACGCAGGCACTTTCAGAAGAGCAGCTCCGGCATGAATACACCATCCAATTACCGCCGGGGAATAGAGTTTACCAGGTGCCAGCCCGTCTGTGCAAGGAGGGGGGGGGACGCCTGCAAGCCCTAACAATTTGGGACCTCTATTTCTTGTGCGAGCCTGAGGCGGGGGACGATGTCAGGCAGGAGTTTGATGAGGTTCTGGGTTGATTAGTGGCAGCTAGAGCTTGCGTAAGGGCAAACCAAAAAAAAGTTAATAATGTATGCAACAAATTCCCAGCTTCATAATTTTGTAAGGTCGGAGCGGCAGAGGGAAAGGGTCAACTCGTGCTGTCGCTGTTCGGGGAGGATGCGGGTTTGTGGCGCTCAGCCCTTCCCTGGTGTGAAAGAGCTGCTTTGGTGCGTGGTTGATGCTGTATCCATAAGAGGCTGGATATGTCCACGCCTCATGGGTGACAAAAGGGTCTCATAGTCACCAGCCCTCACCGTAGCTGGGATTTCATCGTGTGTGTGCGGTGTTGGGCCATGCAGGGGTTGGCATGTCTTTCTTTTTGTTCCCATTTTGCAATCCTAAATGCAGTTCTCTGAAGCGAAACGCACCAACTCTGCTGGTGCTTGCGAGCAATTGTAACTGTAATTAGAGCTTAAACCTTGCAAAGGGCTTTAAAAACCTACGCGATGGTGCAGTCGCTGCCCTGAAGAATTTAGTCTGATACAAAAAGTCCCAGGATAGGAAAACAGCGGTGAAAACCCGTTTGCTTTCCATTTGCTTTCCGTCTTCTTTCCTCTCTCTTCTTGCCTCACCTCTAAAACAATGTCTGCCTGCAATTTCTTTGGTCATCAAATCATCGAATGGTTTGGGCTGGAAGGAACCTTTGAAGATCCTCCAGTCCAACCTCCCTGCCGTGGGCAGGGACATCTCCCACTAGATGAGGTTGCTCAGAGCCCCGTCCAACCTGACCTTGAACACTTCCAGTGATGGGGCATCCACAACTTCTCTGGGCAACCTCGTCCAATGTCTCACCACCCTCATCATAAACCATTTCTTCCTTACGTCCAATCTAAATCTCCCCTCTTTCGGTTTAAAACCGTTGCCCCTTGTCCTGTCACTGCCGGCCCTGGTAAAAAGTCTCCATCTTTCTTAGAAGCCCCCTTTAGGTACTGAAAGGCCGCAATAAGGTCTCCTGGAGCCTTCTCTTCTCCAGGCTGAACAACCCCAACTCTCTCAACCTTTCTCCATAGGAGAGGTGTCCAGCCCTTGGACCATTTCCGTGGCCTCCTCTGGACCCGCTCCAGCAGGTCCATGTCTGTGTGGTGCTGGGGACCCCCGAGCTGGACGCAGTGCTCCAGGGGGTCTCACCAGAGTGGAGCAGAGGCGGAGAATGACCTCCCTCAACCTGCTGGCCACACTGCTTTGGGTGCAGCCCAGGATACGGTTGGCCTTCTGGGCTGCGAGCGCACATTGCCAGGTCATGGCCAATTCTTCGTCCACCAGTGCCCCCAAGTCCTTCTCGGCGGGGCTGCTCTCAATCCCTTCATCCCCCAGCCTCTATTGATACTGGGGGTTGCCCCGACCCAGGTGCAGGACCTTGCACTTGGCCTCGTTGAACTTCATGAGGTTCACATGGGCCCGCAAAACATCTGGTTTTATTTTAATTTCTTTTATTTTAATTTTTATTCCAAATCACCAGAAGCTCTTTAAGTTACTGGCGTTAACTTCCTGGCTTTTCAGTTTGTTCAATATTTACCGGTTGACTTAACGCACCCTTACTTGGAGCGTACTTTGTAGCACTGCTGGTTTTAGGGATGCTCGCTGGTTAACAGCAGCGTGCCGGTCTTGAAAGCATCATCAAAAGTCTGCTGCTTACTGCGACGCCGCAGAAAATAATTTGCATGCAGGCATTATTTTGGTGCATTAATTAAGCAGGGGTCCTGCATAGGAGTCAGAGGGATGTAAAAGAGTCTCTTTTAAAATAACACGTTGGTGTAAGGATCTGGCCTCATGCACGGTGCAAACAGGGGTTGGAGGTCCCTCAGCTGCGGCGTGGGCATGTGCAATGCCAAGTTAGAGCTGGCCCAAACGCCCTCCAAATTTTATCGCAGCCATATAAAAGAGATTATTTGCGTGGTGTTGTGAGCGTGCTCGGGGCTTTATAGGCGGTCTTGAAGGCTGTAAATCCCTCCATACGCTCCTTGCTCGGTGATCATTTATCTTACAGTATAGTATCGAGGAGCCTTGCGATAATCATCTTAATTATAAAAAATTCCAGTGATTTTTCTGTCATGGCAGAGCCTGCTTTTCTCCTCATCCCCCCCAGCAGAAGTTGTAACTCTCTGGCTGAGTTTAGGAGTGGAAATTCATGCTGCCAGCTGCCTGATCCCTCCCGAACCCAATGCGAGATGCCGGCTGGCTTGGGAATGCACATATTAAACTGTAAAGCCACGGATCGCCGTTACCACTGCTGGAGAGAGATGGGGAAGCTGCTCTAGGGAACGAGATCGGCTCTAAAATGCATTCCCCTGATTTTCTTATTTAGACACAGATCCAGCATCCTGGGTTTCCCAGTTTACCTGGGAAGCAACGCTCTTCTCCCTTCTCTCGCAGGGACAAACATGGGGACGGGTACAACATTTTCAGGGGAAATAATGATTCGGCTTTTCCCCTCTCAACCTTGCAATAATTTTAATTAGAGTATCTCCAAGAAAAACAGCCGGCCCTTTAAATCAGTTATAAAACCAGAAGACTTAGTCTCAGCATGTAGTGTCAGCTTTAATTATCTGGGCAGTTATAGCTGTATGTTATAAAAGTCGGGCAATTAGATGCATTCCTTAAAGCCGTGAAAAAAATTGCTAGCTATCAAGTGGAGGAAAAGCAGAGTCAAACGTATAACTGTTAATTGCATGAAACATTCAGCAGAATAAACCGGCGTGTAGATCATCCTGTAAAATATGATGAAAACGGGAATGATTAAATGCGTAAATCTGTTTCCAGTGTAGATGTTGGGGATCAAGGTATTATTGGTGAATGCATGATTTACCTGGTAGAGTTTTGCTGCCAGGCTGGGGAAGCCAAACACCCCCAAGCCCATCAGATCCTTTCTATTACCGTCGACCATGGTGGTCCCACACTTGACGCACCCCAGGGGTCTTCTGCCCCTTTTGTAGGTGCGAAAGAGTTGGCTGTAGGACCGACGTTGGTGAGGTCCCTTCTGTCCCATGCACACCTGAATTTCAAGCCTTTTTTTCTGTTTACTTTCTTGTAGGAGCCAACTTGCACTTCTTAAGGAGCCCCCCAGCCAACAAGGTGATAAAGACGCGCTACAGGATAGTGAAGAAGAACGTGGTGTCTCCAGCCTTATCGTCCTTCAGCAGCCCCATTCCCAACTGGAAGACGAGGCGCCCCGTGACATCCAGGTAATTCTTCCATCCCTTGAGTGCAGCTGGTTGGGACGTGGGAGCTGAGGGAGCTCTCACACTGGTTCCGTGTTATTACCGTTGCGTGTTCGTCACTTTATTTCTATATTTGTTTAGCCACTTCTACGCAGAGTTTATTGACTTAAAGTGTAAAATCGTATTAGTAATCACGTTAGCCTGAGTCGGCGGCCAGCAGCTTACCGCAGTCTGCGACTTCGTATTTATTCTCTGTTTGAATTAATTGTTTCCATGAAGCAGTTAAATAAGCTGTAAGGAAGATGAATAAATGCACACAGCTTTTTACATCAGACTTAAGTAAACTCGCTGCTTCTTTTGGAGACAGACATGGCCTGCTAATTAGGGACAGTCAAGGCTGCTAACGAGGCCAGACCTTCCCTCTGCTTTATAACATTATTGTGTACCTTGGTGCTACAGAGGAGCTTATTGAAAGCGTGTTGGAGGCAGATGCCCCAAACCTACACCAGGAGGTAGGTGCAGGCACAAACTTGCTTCTTCCCGGGTTATCTGGATGGGTGGAACATCAGCCCGGCCCTGTAGCAAATAATTTGGCGTGCCAGCACCCGCCCGAAGAAGAGTGTCACCAAAGGATAGTGCTGTACCCTTGAGGCCGAATCTTCCTAAACCAGCTGTGCTGATGTCCGTATTTCGGCTACGAGCGAGCTGCAGCCACGTTAGCTGGTGGAGATGTTACCAGGAAACATCTCAGAGGCCAAGACAAAGTCTGGAAGTCGTGTATAAGCAGAAAGGTCGTTACAGTAATTGATGCTTTAAAAAAAGGTGCTATTAGAACTCATATTTTTGGTTATAACTCAGATTCTGGCTATTCTTAGGTTGAGAATGACTTCTCCTCCCCCTGAAATGCTGGTTTGCCACTGTCACAGGCAATATTTTGGGCAAAGAGAGTCTGCTCTGATCCACTGTGGGCTTGTTCGTTTGATTATTCATTCCAGCGTAGCAAACCCGAGGAGCTGGGGGATGCTGCGGGCTGTCCCCCGCCGTCGGCTCCTCTGGTGGAGCAGCAACACGGGTCAGCATCAACGCCTGCTCCAGCTGGTTTCTTCCAAAGATTATTTCCCCCAAGGTTGATGGCTTTTATGGTGGGTGCTGCGGAGAGACAAAGATCGCGGTGATTGTTTTTAAAGCCTAACTTCGCGTGATTTTTCCCTATATTAAGTGAATTTGGCTTTGAGTTTCACAAATACTGGTATCTGAAGGGAGGGTTGGTTTCGGAAGACTTCAGGGTGATGAGGCAAAGTACCAGGTAAACAGAGAGATGTAAAAAAAAAGGTGTTTATTTTCAAACTATTTTTTAAAATATAAAATTAGGTCTATTATTTTGTCTCGTTTTTTCAAACTCTTAGTTGACAAACTCCTCAACTCGTGTACTGTACCGGCCTCAATTTCAAAGTGCTTCTTCTCGTATGGAAACTGTGGGATCCTTTTGGGCTAACAGCTGATTTCCACTCAAATTTTCTGCGATCAATCTTACCTCCACCGCCTCCTCCTTTTTCTTCACCTTCTACTTTTGCCTTTGATATCTTCCCACCTGCACATCATGCCCTTTTATCCAGTCCTGAGATCCACTCGTCTCCTCTTACTGCCCTCCGAAAGTGGCTGGTTTGCCTCCTCCGGTGCAATTACTGCTCTGCTTGTAGGTGCCACCTCCATTTGCACGTCCTTGGGGCCAACTTCTTGCATTTCCCTTGCCACAAACAAACCACATATTCTTTTTCTTGCTCCCTCATCCTGCATTTTTGTTGAATCAAGGCAGGATGTGCATGCATCTTACCTGTCAGTGAGAGTTCTTGCATTGCTCACCACTCTCAGACTATGATAGAAAGCCAGACCATCAAATAAGTAATTGTTGTGTTTCTTCTTTGGCCCCAAAAGCAGCTTTTTTCAAATATTATTATTAATTTTTCAAAGTGGGGCTTTTGCATTGTGAATGTACAAGTATGTTACGGTAAAATCTTAAATTATATTGCTTCTTAGAGGTTCATAATTTGCTGCTGGTAGTTACGGCGCCTGGTATTTTGCGTGCAAATGAAGATTTGTTTCTTTGTGGCTTTTAATCTCCTGTTTCCTCCTGCAGTGTTGGTGTAATGCTGACTCTGGTTCTGGTCACTTCTGTAACTACAGTCACTGATGTGCTACTCAGATTGCCTCTAATGAGCGCATTTACATCCGCATCGACGTGCGTCTTGCCCTTTCCCATCCCCAGCTCAGTTTGCTGCTTTTTTTGGTCCTGAACCAGCCGTTTTGAGCAAATCCTCCTCCCTTTATTTAGGTGGAAACAGCTGCTGCTTTCTGTTCCTGGTACAGGCAGCCCCGTTCAAACAACCCTTCTTCCTCCGTCACTGCCCTCGCTGCAGATCCTGCCCGTTTATCGGAGAAAAAATTGATTTTTGTTTCTAGTTTTTGTGACGGTGAAATGTTCTGCAATGGATCTGTGCAAAACTGCTGCTTTAGTGTCTCTCCATCGTTAATGCGCCTCAACTGAGACCTTGAAAGAGAAAATGTGAGCCCAGCAAGGCTCGCCCTGCTCCGTAATCGTCCCAGTTTTATTCCTGGGAGGGGAATTTGCATCTTGTATCTGCTGTCTGTTGGTGGATTCGGTTCTGCAATGGCTTTCCCAGCCGATGAAACGTGATGATGTTTTTGCCACTTGATGCTCTTTATAGTGAGAATCATCGTGTCGTACTGTGACGTGACATTGCCCAAAACTCTTATCTCGCTGATGTACGAGCCTGACTCACAAAACTCTTTCAGGCATCAGTGGTAAGGGAGGGAGAGAGAGCTTCTCGTAGCCGTATCAAATTTAATCCGCTGCCCCTCGATGATGTGCAGATGCATGCCTTTAGTCCAGTGCTGTAATAGATGACTAACTTGGTTGCCCAGGGAGGTGGTAGATGCCCCATCCCTGGGAACATTCCAGGTCAGGTTGGACGGGGCTCTGAGCAACCTGATCTAATTGAAGATGTCCCTGCCCACGGCAGGGGGGTTGGACTAGATGACCTTTAAAGATCCCTTCCAACCCAAACCCTTCTATGATTCTATAAACTTCAGCCTTAGTTAATAGAAAACAACTCGTGTTCCGACTATTCGTCTCAGGTTTTTCCCTTGCAGCTTGTTACTCCAGATCTGGATGGTTGATGGATGGAGGACCCGCGGTGAGAGCCGAGGAGGGCAGGAGCTTCAGGCAGGGGATTCAGGCAGGTTAGAGCAGGAGTCTCCGGCTGCTGGGCAGTCGGTGTTGCTCAACCAAGCAGTGATTTTGCAGAGGAGCGACCTCGTTTTGCTGCTGCAATTGGCTGAGAGCTTCCACTTGTAGAATAATTTTATCAGTATTAATCTTTGACTTCATTAAATGATGTAGTTTAGATCTTACGGCTGTTTCAGACAAATCTTGATAAAATGCCATCAGCAAATTAAAACAATTATATTTTAAAGAAGCAATAAATCTCTTACTCAGTATCCCTATTACCTTCCTTGTGTGTGATCAATCATCTGGACTGCCTGGAGGAAGCACATGGCAAATGCTTCTATAGTTTTTAAATTTTTTTTTGCTCCATTGTTCATAGCATCCTCTTGGTCCTGTAACAAGGAACGAGCCGGGAGCTGCTTTCTCGCTGCTTTGCTGTGCTTTTGCCAAAACAACGGGCAGCTTTGATGGCGATGGGAGACGCTGTGCATGCCTGCAGCACTGGTTTCGTCACCTCATTTTTATCTTTCGGTGTGCGTCATACTGAATGGTCAACTCGTTATTTTTAATATCCTTTTCACCTTGAGCCAGAAGTGTGATGTTAAAAGGCTGGTGGTGCCGCAGTCAAGTGCTACTCCCAAATTGGTTTCTAGCTGACGCTAAGGGGAAGTTCCTCCTACGAAATCCAGATTTTGGGGGGTCCAAAAGTGATGTGCAAGGGTTTTACACAGGCGCAGATCTTTTCAAATTTAATACGCTGCCTTAATAAACTTTAGGCAGGAGCCGTGTTCTTGTCCATCTTGTGAACTTGTTGTCGCTAAAGATGTTTTATGACATTCCCCCCTCTCTTTTTGGGTATCTGTGCTGCAGTTTGCAGCAAGAAACCTTGCTGGGGCATCCGGGAGGTTGCCCTCGTTGCTGATAAACTCCCCCAAATCAGCAGGCTAAGATGAAGACAGACAAGTCTTTGGGAAATGAGTGACAGGAAGAGTCGCTGCAGGTCTGGAGGTACCCGGTGCTAATCCCTCGGTGATGAGTTGCGTTCTCCGCTTATTGCTAGGTTGCATTAAACTTCGCCCTGCTGCTGACTTTTCTTAGAGGCGATAGATGGGAGTATATTTTAAATTAATTTTACTACACTTTTTGTAATATTTTTGTTTTAAATAGATTTATAAGCAACTTGGGGGCTATTTCTCCAAATTTATGAAGATAATTTTCACTCTCTTGATAAGGTTAAATTTACACCTGCTATTTCCATATTAATTCACATTGCTAAGTGGATCTAATTTTCTTCCGTTCTTCTATCTAGCGAGTGTGGCCTTTCCTAATGCAATTTCCCCCTCACTAAATCACTGTGATCGGGAGTCATGATCGAGTTAAATTAACTTAAATTAATTTACTTAATAAGAGCTCCAGATCATTGTGAATGAGGTTAAGATTTATTGATTCTCCTTTTCACTCCTCCCCCTTATCTCTCCCTGCTTTGCAGGAGCACAGCTCAGAAGGGCTGTGATTTGCTTGCCTTAAATTTCATTTGCTCCTATTGACATTGCGGTTGGTCATCGCTTAGAAATCGCGGGGGAATGCCCTCTCCCCGCGCAGCCTCTTGCCGCCGGGAGAGGGCTGAGCGAGCTGCTACGGAGGAGTTGCGACGGATGAAGCGGCACGCTGAGCGACGGCGATGATGCTGCTCCTGCTTCCAGCCTCTTTCCGTGGTTCACGTGGTGTCAGCAGATGCAGCCACCAGTAAACCAGGATGTCCAGGTTTCATAGATCCTACCCGGAGGCAGCAGAAGCCTTCTCGAGGGTGCTGTAGGATTGTGGAAACTGCTAGAAAGGTAGGTAGAGCATCTGCCGTTGTGGCTGGGATCCTCCACCTCAATGCACCTTGGCTGGAAGGAGCAGATGAGGATAATGGCAGGAGGACGCTCCTGGCCATTGCAGATACCCCTCCCCTTCAAAGCCACGTGCTCCACCGAAGGGACAGTCTTCTTGCAAGCGGAGCAAGGCAAACGGGACAAACCCAAATGCCGTTGAGCATCCACCCCAAGGCAGCAGCGGGAAATGTCTGTTGCCCCCGTTTGGGGGATGACGTGCCTGTGATGGGCTCAGCCGGGAGCCGTGCCAAGAGCAACAGAGAGCGTTGGCCGGGAGAAGGAGGGTGCACCAACGCCTGCGGGAGACCCCAGCTCACCCTCTAATGGAGGGACAGAGCCATTTTAAGACACATTTTTGGGAGCAGGGAGACCTGTGTGTAGAGGCTGATGTTGTGTTTATAGACCCCCGCTGGGCGGGTTAAAGACTGACCCACTTTGAAGAGTTTTCTTCTAAAATACTGATGCATGTGTTTAAAAGAAAAGTAACCTGTCTGCAAATACAGTCTGGCACTGATGAAGAAGTTCACATATTTCCTTCAGAAAACTTAGCAGTACCTCTTGAGGGACAGTCCTACCCCTCCAGCACTATAAATAAGTAAAGAACAAGATAATATAACATTTGTCAGAGAAATGCCTGCTCAGTAGAAAAGACTTGTCAGCAGAGGATAAGCTTGTGTGGTTTAGTTTTGTTTTCTTCTTTTCTTTCTGTTCCTTGGCCTGGAGCACGTTGAATGGACTGAGATGGAAACGAGAGCCTTCTGGGCTTGACTTGGGACTTTGCCACCCGTTCCCCTGCGTAGCCTTTATCGGCACGAAGGGGGTGATGCAGGCTGTGAAACGGGCTGGATCTCAGTCACCACGGTGGGTGCAAGTGCAGGGCAAAGGGACATATGGCCAAGTGCCCAAGAGGAGGAGGAACCACCGACTCTGCCAGTCACCATCTTTTCAGGAGGTTGAGATGCTGTGTGCCGGGTGGCTTGGACACACCGACCTCCGTGTCTCATCCCTTCCTTGTCTTCACGGTGCATGAGTTTTTGGCTTCCGATTTCTTTTTGCTCTCTTACCAATGATTTTCAGATATCCACTGCCAGCCAGTCAACCCAACTCATCACCCAGTTCAATGGTTTGGGTTGGAAGGCACCTTTGAAGAACATCTAGTCCAAGCCCCCTGCCATAGGCAGGGACATCTTTCACTAGATCAGGTTGCTCAAAGCCTCGTCCAACCAGACCTTGAACACTTCCAGTGATGGGGCCATCCGATGCTGCCTCTTTAGCTTCTGCTGACCAGTGACGGTACCTGCTGAGCCTGTGTGGAGACCACCATTCTCCAGTGCTGTCCCCAAGCTTTGTCTCCTCTCTCTTGCAGCATCTTCATCGGCTTTTCCCCCAAGTCCCACGCTGGGGTGCTGAGCTAATTTCATGCAGCCCTGCCATCCCCTCCTGGGGAAGCCTTTCAGATTTTCCTTGCTACATTATCCCATTTTACTGACATGTCTTGAGTCCTGTTACATGTTTCCTTGCAGGAGTGAAATAGAAGTTTCACCTCCTTGAGACAATGGGTGCTCAGCTTCCCCCTCTGTGGCGGAGTATTTTCCATGTCTGACTGGGGCAAGTGGAGCCGCAGGTGCCGGTCTTGGTGTGCTGTCAGCATATAAGTTAAGTCTTTCTGCATAAACCCTTCGGGAAAGGAGACATGGTTGAACTAAAGTCTTGGGTTGCAAGACAGAGTTGCACGTACCCCGATGGGTGCGTGCCAGCACAGCTTTTCTGGATCAATTGCTGTATCTAATTCCTGCAGAATGCAGAACTGTGTGGTTGGCTTGCCGTGAATACTAGTTGCATGGCATGAACATGAAAACTCAATATATCCTCTTTTTTTTGGGGGGGAGAGGCATATCCTTGTGACTTTCCGGGGAAGCTGTCTCCTCCTCTCTGCTTACCTCCCGTTGCATTGCAGATTGGGGTGATGCAGAGCAGCTGAGCCCCCGTGGGACAGCACCTTAAACACAAGTGTTCAAGTCTGCACCGAGTCGTTTACCATAATCCAAGCAGTAATGTGTTAAGCCGTAGTAATTCAACTGCTTCTGAGCTTTTTGGTTGCACTCTAAGGCTCCCCAGGAAGTCCATCCGCTCTGGAAATGGGATGGGTTCACCCAACTTTTGTGACATCTCTGGAAACCGTTGAGAAGTGTTTGAGATACGTTGGTGCGTGTTGCTTGTCCTACAACCCAACATTTGAGTAGCTTTGCCCGCGTTGGCTATTACAGAGCCAGAGTGGCCCCTGTGGGGAGTTTATTTGGATCCGGTTGGGCATGGTTTAGCGCTCATCTCACCTGTCAGTCTTAGGGGAAATCCCTTCTCCAACTTTTGGGAGGAAATGAAGATGCCCTTTTAAAATTAGCTATTGGCCAAGAATTGGAGAGAGCAGGGGAAAGGGCAGCCCCAGTTGTGCCTGCTGTGCTTTGGGGCCTATAAGGAGGATCATCCCATAAATTACCTATTTGTTGACAGCTTCTTCTGAAAAGGGACATGGGGATGGCAGCAAATGTCCTAAAAGCCTAATTCCCCTGAACAAGACCCAGTGATCATTAGAAGGACAATGCCAAAGTATCCCATGCGAGAACCACCTTGGTAAGTCACCACCACAAGGCGTTTAGTTTGCAGGATTTTAAGATACGAGGCTTTGAGAGCAAGATCTAGCTAGAATTCTGTTAAATATGTACATTTGTAAGAGGTATCCCCCCGACTGTCATTCTGCATTTTCCTATTTGAGGGATTCACACCTTTTCTCCAAAAGCATCTGGAGTTGGTGGCTGTAGAAACCAGATTAGTCCATGAACCATTAGTTTAATCTGGAGAGGACTTTTTTTATTTATTCCTGATATAGCTGTGAAAATACAAAATCCAGCAGCAATTTTGTATTTGGGGGATGGGATGGAGACCAAAAAGTGCATCGGTGTAGCGACGGGTGGTGGAAGCAGGTAGAAGTGGGTTGGCAAAGCGGTTTTCAGTGCCGGCTCTGCCCGTGGTGTGCTCTGTGCTGGCAGGATCCTTCTCTCTCCATCCCAAACCACCGTCTCAGAAATCTCAAAGAGAAGCCGGAGGCAAATAAATGACACCTGATTATTTCTCCGTGTTGCTAAGCAGACACTGCTTTCATGTATTTACTCAACGCACCTCCAGGAGAAGTCATCAAGCAATTTTGGAGAGGGAAGATGCTGCTCTCCATGCGTCTTCGAGATGATGCAGGGTCTGGAGGTGTTTGTGCAGTTCTCCAAGAGGAAGGCGCATTAAATCACGGCACGTTCCTGATCCCGGGGTTGGGGTTGAGAGCAGGGATCGGGGTCGTGATGCACGATGGTTGGAGCAAATCCATATTTCTCTGGTGCTGGGGCATCATCTCGAAAGTTGCAGAGAAGATGCAGAAAACTGTTAATGTAGGTTTCTACCGTTGATAATTGCTGAGTGCTCTGACGGGGGGAAGCTTTAATCCAAGTTATCATATATTGTGAGCAGACAGGGATGTTTTTTCTTTTTAAAGACCTCAGCAAAGGCTGTCTTCTCTCCTCGGTCCATTTATTTTTTCCACCAGTCGGTATCTTCGCTTTAGCGGGGAGAAGGGGGTCCAAGAGGTGGGATCCCAACCTCCCGCAGACCAGTTTGGAGCGCTGGACTGGTGCTGTGGTCGAGATGCTGCTCTTCAAGCTGGGGGGAGCCTGCAAGGACCAGACTGCGATCTCCAATTTTGGGGGGGGTTTCAAGCACAGCTTTCTAAGTTGTTTATTTCATTCGGATGATGCTCCGGTGGGATTTTGCCTCCTCTGCTCCCGGCGCCGATTGCTCCCGGATCTTCTCACACGTAGGTGAAAGATCGTGAGCATCATAACCCTATGGGCAGAGGCTGGGGCACCAGGAGTTAATTTTATTTTATCAAGATGATAAAATACCCCTCCGCCTCCCTGGCTTTTGATGCGTTAATCTGAAAAAGGAGTCGAAATGTGACTAATGTCCTTAAAGTTCCTGTCAATTTTTTTCTTCCCAAATTCATTTGACATGAAAGTGAGAAGTAAACAGAAAGCCTGTGTTTAAGCAGATAACTTGGAAAGCCTTTTCCATCACATTTAAAAACGGCCGTGTCATGGATTCTGCGAATTGGCGGGTTCTATTTTGTTTTATTTTATTTTGTCTGTGTGGTAAATTTTCTTTTAATAATCTCGACGTGGTTTTACGAGGTTTAGGGCTAAGATTTTTTTTGAAGGGATGTTAAACCATTCTCCAAAATGACATCTCATTAAAGTGAAATTCATCTGCTGGGATTGGAGACATTACAGGCAGGAGGAAACTGTGGCTCCCATTTGAAAATACATATTTTATTTTTTTTCTATAGGAAGTACTTTTAATCTTTTTAATGAGGATGGTATGAGATACACAACCCCGTATTGTTTCTGAGAAGCCCTGACATCTGGCCTGGCATAATCCAGTTTCTGTTAGGGACTAGTTTAGAGGCTTTAAAAAACAATGTCGCCTCTTTTGGGCAAAGCTCGGGATTAATCTTTCATACGCTCAGCGCTCCCCCCTTGCAGAAAGACAGACAGTTTATAACGCTCAGTCTTCCCTTTTTTCCTTTTTTCCCCCCCTTTTTTTCTATTTCTTCTTTCCCCTCTTTCCCTCTCTCTTTTCTTTTTCTTTTTCCTCTTTCCTTTTTTCCTTTTTCTTTTTTCTATTTTTTCTTTTTCTTTTTTCTTTTTTCTTTTTCTTTTTTCTTTTCTTTTTTCCTTCTTTTTCCTTTTTCCCTTTTTTCCCTTCTTCTCTTTTTCCTTTTTTCCTTTTTTCTTTTTTCCCTTTTTCTTTTTTTTTATTTTCTCTTTTTTCCTTCTTTGTCTTCCTTTTTCCCTTTTTTCTCTTTTTCCTTTTTTCTTTTTTTTTTCCTTTTTTCCATTTTTTCCTTTTTCTCCCCTATTGCTTTCCCCCAAAACAGAGCTGACAGCTGGGTGCTTTCTCAACCGACAGGCTGAGCAGCAGGTTCAAGGTGGGCAGTTTTGCAGCGGGAGCCGGGGGCTGCACCAGCCTGCTCCCTGCCCAGGCTGTGTCCCCCCTCCTCCCAGTCCCCCCCAGTCCTGTCCTGTGCTGGGGCAACCTCGTGCCATGAGGTTGCATTTTGTGCTGCTTTTGCAGGAATTTGGGACTGCTGGCATTGGGGGGAGCGCTCCGGTTTCCTCCTCGAAGGGTCGGCCACCGTAATTGAGCTGTACTTCGGAGGAACTAATGAAAACAAAATAAAAACGGGACTCAGAGGTTAACTACCAGCTTTAAATGCATATGAAAATACTTAAGAATAATGGGATTTTCTTTTTTTAATTTTGGTTAATGGAGTAGTCGAGTTTTGAATGGATTCTATTAAAAATAAAACTGTCACATCCAAACCTGGGGAGGCAATGATGCGTTATTTACTCAGCAGGGTGTTGTGTTGATCTTGGATCAGCCCTTCCCCGGAGTCTGGAGCGTCCTTCTTCAGGGAGCCCACTGTTCCCTAAACCCGGATCGTTTCTTGCTGGGAGATCTTGCAGCTTCATCATGTGCTGGATCTGTGTTGGTTGTGAGCAGAAAAAGGAGATGCTTGACTAGTTTGGCTGAAAAAATGGAGAATTTCTGCTTTCTGAGTTAGTGGGGTATAGCTGATAGCCCTCGCCTTATGTTATTTGGGGGAAGTGCCTTACATTTCCTGCAGAGGTACGGAAAATAACCTTTTTTTCATGTGGGCGTAAGGCACCTTGGGATAATCTGGCTTCTTATTTGGCTGCTGAAACGTGGCTTTAGATCTGTAGCCCAGCAAATGTCTTGCTCTTTGGATTTAGGGGAAGATATGCAGAAAGCTGGGTTTTGGCCGTAGGGAGATCGTATGGACATGGAAACGGTGAGCGTAGTTGAGAATAAAAGCGTCATCTTCTCGTTTAGCAGCATCGGGGCATAGTTTTGCTTTTGCAATACTTAAATCCAGCCAAACATGTCTCCCGTAAATTAAAGATATGTAAGAGGTGGTTTCCACCACCAGGCTCTTTCCCAGTGTCCGCCAAGAGCCATCCTCCCAGTGAACCTCCAGCCTGGCGCTGGCTTTCTGCCGCACGAGATGTTGAACTAACTGCACCCTCTTGGCCTGAGATACCCACGTTGGATGGAAATGAGCTGGAAGTCAACCAGTCCGTAGCTTGGATAACATATAAATGCAGGGTTTTCCTTCTCTTTCATTTTTTTTATTCGTGAAAGCAAAATTTGATGGTGCAAAACCACTGGCGAAGAGTACGGTACTGTCCCTTGTGGCAGGCAGCAGCTGCATCCCCAGCAGGATTTTCAGCTGGGTCAGAACAATGTTTTGAAGTTGGTCTACTGAGCAGGACATCTCCAGTTGTTGGGCTTCAGGTGGCTTTACAGACCAATCTTGGAGGCTCAAACTCAACCCCTTGTAGATGAAACCACTCCCAAGGATGCTCTCCAGCTGCTGGTGGGCACTGGGTCATCAAGGTCAGGCAGGAGCAAAGCAAAGGACGTGTTTTTGCTAAAATGAGTTTAATTTGTAGTGTGGATGTTGGGTCCTCAGCACCAGGTTGCCTCTATGGATCTGCTCTGAAAGGTCCACACTACTTGCTAGAAGAGGTACAGCCACCATAGGTCAACAGTGTGGGCACCAGCCTAGGACCAGGAGATTTTGGATCCATGTTGGCATCTGTGAACGCCTGTTTGATGCAACCTCTTTCTGTTTCCAGCCTGCCACCTTTCCTCTATCGCTGTGTGAGAATTAATCCTTCATGCTGTGTCCTACTGCAGGGCAGAGAGAAGAGGAGGTTCCCCGGGCCAAGTGATTTCAGCTGTAAATGTTCACTCAAATACCAATTCCTAGAGAACTGAGCGGGCTTGCGAGCAAGGCATCGTTCTGCACAGAGAGCTTGTTTGACCAAAGGGTCCTGTAGAAAGGGATAAACCAAAATGATAACTGAGCTAAAAAAAAAAAAAGAGAGACTGCATTTCAGTAAGGCTGCAAGAAGCGTTTGTTTTGGGGGGTGCAGGGGAGTAACGGGGGGCTTGGAGCTTTTCACACCAAACCCACCATCTCCCAGTTGCATCAAGGTGCTGCACAAGCTGTTACCAGCTGGACGAGCCAAGTGGAAAGATCCCTTAGGGACTAAAACCAGCACGTAGGGCATCGCCTACATTGTATAACAGTACTTGCAGATGTGCTCGCGAGTGGTTGCGTCGCTTCTCGACGAGCTACCGCTCATCAGCAACGTCTTGCTGACTGGCTGCTCCCACCCCGTGGCATATTAAGCTAATATGTTTTACTTAGTGTTTATAATAGGCAGAGAGCACACACAGAGTCGGTGAGTAGGGGATTTGCTGATGAGTGGTAATTCATTAGCCGGGATTTTTTTTCCCCTCTTTTGTGACCGCCTCTCCTTGCTTTCAGAGTACAGCAGCTATCAAAGAAAAGCAGAACATCCGTAGCGAGGACGTTTATACAGATTAAAAGTTGGGAGTTTTCAGCTGTGGATCAGCAGTTTTGAGTCAGGGCTGGATCATCTGGTGCAGGAGCTCAGGTGGGAGTCATGAAAGTTTGTGCCTAGGCAACCCGAGAGGTCATCTCCAGCGTTGGGGAGCCCGTCTGCAGGTGCTGGGCCAGCAGATTTGAGATGGTCCTCCCCATGCCATGGCTTTGCAGAGGGTTTGCTGCCCCTCTGCACGGTTGGGTCTGCATGTCATCTCCTGGAGCCTCAACCCAGCAGCTCTTGCGATGATGCTTTGGGGTGACAGTGGTCTTTGCATGGTGAAGGCAGCAATTGCTCCCTTCCTCTAGGTTATATCCAAAATACCCTAAATGTGATGGCATGTACATGACCGGTAGGTCAGGGCTTGCCCTTGCTCTTCATTTACTTGGAGTCCACGTTGAGGATCTTGAAATGCAGCGCGAAGGTGGAAAAAGCACTTTGAACTCAAGTCATTAACTCCAACAAAAGCACAGGGAAGGCTTTAGTGGAAAAACGTTAATGGCGGATGTTATAATGTTATTTATGGATTAGCACGCAGGTTCTAAGGTGGACCTGGGGCAACCAGGGCCATGTGGAAGAAAGTGGAGGGTTGATACCCTCCTCGTCCAGTCTTGGGGACACGTCTGCTTGAGGTCACGCAGGGACTGAGCGTGGTGACGTTGGGAATAGAAACAAGTCTCCAAAGGCCTTTAACCTTCCTCAGTGCTGCTCACTCTCTCCCGGGGCATCTATTTCTTTCTGCCTGGATGCTCCAGGATAAAATATCTTGTGGGACCACGAGGTTTCAGGTAACACTGTTTTTTTTGTCCCTCCAAATGCCCCAGATGCCAGCTGTAGCTTTAAAAAAAGAAAAAAAATTATATGATAGTATTCACCCTTTCTAACCTAGGTTTCAGCAAAAACATGTATTTTATATGATAGTATTCACCCTTTGTAACCCAGGCTTCAGCAGCAACTAAGTAGTCTGGCCAGATGAAATCTGCTTGGGGATATAGTTTTCCAAATTGCACACATGCTGTATTTAAAACTCATTTTGAAGCAGTTTTTAACCTTTGGAAGTGTTTTTTCTAAGGCTAATAATCCCTCCTAACAGCATCCTATTTTGAGAATATTTTTTTCCAGCGCTGGGTATTTACACAGTCACCGATTTTTCACCTGACAGTGACAGCTGCGGGAGTGAGTGATGTATTTAATTTCTAAATTTCTACCCTACTAAGAGATTAGTAACGGCAGAGCTTCTTTTTTTTCACCCCTTTCCCCAAATGATTTTTGCTACGAAGGGTCGTAACTTCTCCAGCCTTTTAACAGATCGATCCGAGAAGTTTTCCTGTGCCGATTCTGGTGTGAAAGTTGGTATTTAAAAAAAAAACAAACCCACAAACAAAAGGAGGAAGGGGGGAGTGCAGACTGGCTGAATGGCAGCTCCGCGCCGCGGAAATGACCCGAATCGCTTCTTATCAGCTCCCGGTGATGGTAAAATTGTGATACCTTTGTTTAAACCTCGCCGCGAGCTGCTGCGCTGAGCCGAGTCCAACTGCTGCTGGCATCTGGGCTGCCCGCGCCGGGCTGCGCCCGGGCAGGTCTCGGGGCTCGGGAAAGAGTGAACCGGTTTGCAGGGGCAGAGAGGTCGCTTGGCAAGTGCTCGAGCATCGTTTTCAACTGATTAATTCTTTCCAGGCTAAGTAAACATCTAGTCGTCTTTCAGGCTGAAGGATGGATCCATCTGTTTCTTCCTGGCGTGAGAAAAAAAAAAATTTACCCTAAAAAGGCTGGAAGAAACTCCTGGATTAGCGAACGCAGAGGGATGCGTGCGTCGTGGGTGCTGCTCCCGCTCTGAGCAAACCCTTTGCTGGCAGCAGTCGGGTTGCAGAAAGCAAAGACCGAGCGGATGTCTTGCTCTGCCGCTTCGTTAATCAGCCGTCCGTTAAAAGCTCGGCTATTTCCATGTCCTTATAGACGACAGCTAAGAGGTAAAATGGTTTAATAGGATATGAAAGTCAAGTTTGGAGGATGGTGTGGGGCCGGCTGGCGAACAGGACTGATGCCTTCATAAATAAGATCTCCGAGAGCTTTGCTGGGCAGCAGGAGCCCTTCTCCGGGGCTGGAAAGTGCTTCATGCAACGGGGGGAAGGACTGGAGGAGGGAGATGCTGCGGTACCCGCGGCAGCAGGCTTGTGCATCTCTCCCGGGGTAGGTCAGGTGTGTTTTGCCCTGGGGCTGAGATAATATTTCCAGTTGAGTTGAAATGTATGTTATACTCGATATGGAGACAAATACTTAAATAATTTTATATTCAGACCTTACTGTACACCCAAAACCTACGTAATCAGCTTTCTCGATCCCTGGGCATTTATTTCCTTCTGCTGCCTTCGAAATAATCAGAATTAGCTCGTTTAGTACTGAGTAATACCACTCTTGCCAGGTTTAATCTCTCCCCAGCAGAGCACCGCCGTTTCCTCTTTCTACACCCAAATTCTCTGTCTGATGGAGGTTGCTCTGGGATGAAGCCGTGGTGTTTCCTCCAAACCTCATTTTTTTTGTTAGGGACTGTGTGGTTTTCATATTGGATGATCTTTACTGAGCAGAAGTAACGCGAGGACTTGTAAGAGGTGCTTTGGAGGTCTCTAACCGCTGCGAGGAACTTCTAAATTAATTTCTTTTACCTTACCTAGCTGCTGGAACGTCAAGTTGGGGAAATAATTTGTGGATTTATCCTCTGTCTGTGTTACCGTCTTGCTTCTAGGTGAAGCCAGAAGCGCTGCTTACGACTTAGGCTTTGCAAAACCTCTTGCCCGCTGCCGGGCAGGAGCATCCTCTCCTTGGCTCTCCCCTGGGCCAGATTCTGGCACCCCTGTGTGCGGCAGAGCTGGGTTTCAGCACGAGGCCGGATTCGCGCCCGCCCTTGGCACGGGTGCCCCTTCGACCATCTGCACCCGGCAGCTTCCCCGCTCCCCGTCCATCCATCCGTCCATCCCCGAGTGCCGGCCGGGCACCGCAGCATCTGCGGCTCGCGCTGCCCGCCGGGCTCGCCTGGAAGGAGGATTTGCAGAAGGATACGGGGAGGTCTGAGAGGTCACAGCTGTTAAAGCTGGGAAAGTGGGAAAAAAAGGGCAGGGGGGTTTCCGAACTTGGCACAAGTGCAGCAGCCACCTGTCCGCAAGCATCAACGGTTTTCTGAGCTGAAATATGTTTTGGTTGCAAATAATTTCCTTTAATCCCCCCTAAACAAATCTGGATTTAATAATTGCTTATTGAATTATTGGTAGCAAATTCAGATCGTTCTTGCCATCCCCTTTCGTGGAAAGAAGCATGTGAACGGAGGCGGCAAGGAACGAATCTCCGAGGAAACCCCAAAGCCGTTACGGTTCAGGATATTTTCTACGGAAAAGGGTTTTATGACTCGGTGAGGAGGAGCAGGGGGTGCAGAAGGCAGCATCTCTGCTTGCTTTAAATTCCTTTTTAAATGCAAGAATAAAAGGGGGCAAAGAGGAAACATTATTTTTGGCACGAGAAGGAACTTTCTTTGTGGGAGTTGTGTTCACGAGTGAGACAGCGGGAATGTTTTCCTGTTCCCTCCTAACAAATTCCCAGTCTCTTCTGCACCTAAAATAGCCGTGTTTCAACCCGAAACAGGGCTCGGCACCGCTGCAGGGGGAATTGGGGTGCGGGTACGTGCCCTCAGTTGGGTGGGAGAGACGGGAAGATGCTGGGAAGCTCCAGCATGGATGTCTAAAGCAATGAGTATTTTTTTTTCCTCATCCATGTAAAACTGTGCATAGGACAGGCCGATGGCTTTGGCAAAGTGAGCTAAAAAGTTCCGTTTCTATTTTTATAGTTTATATTAGGTAAAAATCTCCTTCTGCTGTTTTTGTTAATATTAGCAAGCCTGAAATTTCTTTTTAAGCATGAACAAGAAGGATGGGAATTCAGGCAAGCAGCTGAAGGTGCTTCAAAAAAGCCCAGCCTTCAGGGGTAAAGAAAAAGCTGCGTGAGAAAATAAAATAAAAAAAAATGTGCATCCAGTTTGCTTTTGAGCACTTAACCACCCTCACCTTAGACCTTTCTACAGGAGGGAATATTTTTGCATCAGGGTTATTTCTTTTCTGTGTGTGAGCACTTGCATTGCTCTGAACAGGGAGGGTTTTGGTGATGGAGGTGGTGGTGGGAAGCCAGGGCTCTCGTCTTCTGCGATCAGACCACTTAAATGTTCTTCAGGAGCTTAGAATCATCAAATCATAGAAAGTTTTGGGTTGGAAGGGACCTTTGAAGATCATCTAGACCAAGCCCCCTGCCGTGGGCAGGGATCTCCCACTAGATCAGGTTGCTCAAAGCCCCGGCCAACCTGACCTTGGTTCTCCACAACATAAGATGATAGGCGGACCGTTTTCTCCTCGGTGAAGTGTTGAAACGTAGCATTTCTGTATGGATCTGAGTGTCCTGTATCGAAGGTGCTATAGAGATGTGTTCTCTTTTTATTATACTTTTGGCCATGGTGCTGTTCTGAACTCCCAGGGCTTTAAGAATAAAAGGTCTGATGAATAAGAGGGGAGAAAAAAGACCTCCTTGGACAACGCGTGAAGCTGTGTGGTTGGGACTAACAAGGCACGCTGTCGCTGCTTGCAATCACGGAGGTTAATCCTTTATTATCAGTGGGTTTGTGTTTGGGCAGGGTGAGTGTTAGGCAGGTCCTTACCCCCGGGCCTGCTCCCTGGTCCCAGGGCATCGCAGCGGGCGCCTGCCCGCAGGTCTCCATCACTCCCACCTCTGCACAGGTCGCACGAACCAGCTTGCAAATGCAAGGGAGGGCAAGGTTTGCCTTGTCCGTATCCAGAGCTGTGGCATCGCACCACCCAAAACGCTCCGGAGGCTGGGGTCTGGCTGGGAGGGTTTCTCGGCAGAGCCTCCACGTGAAATCGGGTAGGAAATGCTTCGGCGAGCAGCTGAGAGCGCGCTGCCTGCCCGGGGAGCGGGGCTTTGGGCTGCTGGGAGACTTTTTGCCTGCGTTTGTGAAACTCTCAGCTCCTATTTTGCTTTTTTTCTGTTGGCGATGCTGAAGCAAGGCTTCCTCCGGCAGGTTTTTTAAAATTTTATTTTATGAGAACAGTCGGTTATGACTCCCCAAGTGCCGTAAAAGTTAATGTGATAGTCGCTCTGCGCCTGTGCTCATTTTTATAATTTTTTATTTTATGAAACAGGACAGGGAGCTTAGTGACTTATTACTATTCATTTCGTTTCAATGCGGTAAATATTGATTCAGTTGGGGGTTTTCAATTTAAACCACTCGGCGATTATATAAAATATTACTAGCCTCTGAAATTATGCTTACCGATCCCTTCGGCTGCTCATTAACGAAGGAGTGCAATTTTTAGATCCCTTTGCTTTCATCATTCTAATAAATGGGCTAAGCTCCCTTTTCGCACGGAAGGTGCTGTAGACTCAGCTAGCAGGGGCTTGACAGCCTCGATGCAGCTCTTAATTTGGAGCCAGTTTCAAAGGATTTTGTATTTTATTTTTTTAATTTTGAGACATGTAGGTCTCTTCCTCTGATTCTTCAGCCATGACGGAGCTGGGGAATGACAGCCGGGATAAATGGAGCTGGTTCGTCCCTGCACCATCCAAAGTGACGTGGTCCTGGGCTTCTCCCACTGTTGGGTCCTTGGGTATTGCCTGAACTCAAAGGACCCATTTACATGTGTCGTGAGGAATGAGAAAAGAGGGAGGGGGGGAACGAAGCCTGACCGGTGTAATTAGTGGTAGAAGGGTCACATTCATTAGCTGTGGAGAAGCTGGTCGCTTGGGGCCTCCTATGGATGATGGGTATTCTCATGGCAAAGCTCTAGTTGTAACCAGCTCAGTCAACTCACAAAGTGTTGCTTCAACATTGCACGGAGGTGTTGAAGTGTATCCTTGTAGGGATGGGGTCAGATAAGCCTTCGGAAAATTTCTTAGGTTCCACCAGGGACTTGGTTGCGAGCTGATGGTTGTTGGGCTGTGGGCTGTGGATGTTGCCCATCCATAGATGAGCCCATTTGATTTTGCAGGGGCTTTCCTTTCCTATTCTTGGACCTTTCCATCCCCACAGTCTCCTGTTGAGCCATTTGGAGTGCGAGCTCCTTGCCATGCTTCTCCTGGCATCTCCTCACTAGAAAGACATGAGACCGTGATGTTCATATACCAAAAATCAGGGCAGGCTTCTCCAGCGTGCCTGTCCTGAGGCCGTGGAGAGTGGGGCAAGGGCGGCTGAAGAATGTCCCGATGGGATTTGAAAGAAACTAGAAAGTACAGACCTAGGGGAGCATCCCCATATGCAACAGTTGAGCGTTGTAAACTTTTGGGGTTAAGCAGCTGGGCAGGAAAGATGAAAAATGTTAATCCGTAGGGAAGAATCCAGTTGCTTGTTGCAAAGTGCCTTCAAGACGAGAAGAGGGGAAAGCTCAGATTGGCCTCAAGTTCTCTGCTTCTTTTAAATGCAACAAGAATACGCGATGGCCAGGAGGAGACTCAGAAATCATCTGGTTTAGCAAGAGCTGCATTAATTGGATCAATGCTAATATGTGATTTAAAATACATTGTCAATGGAGCAGAGTATTTGGCCAGGAACCTGCTCTGACAGGTGAGTTACGATGTTGTATCTCTTAGGGCAGAGACGTTCTTCGCGTTGTGCTTTGCGCAGCACTTAACCCTTGGTGGACTTCCCTGAAAATAAGTGATGATGTGGCCAAAAAGAACCTGGATGAGACTTCAAATTGGAAAAGAAAGAGCTAAAACTCCACTGTTGTGCACACTGCCATGTAGCCAACTTACATAATTAAACACTGTTTTAAATACCACTTTTAGGCCAGTTTTAAGGGTGGTAGTAAACTACCTTTACAATAATCAATAGATTTTTAGACTACTTGCATATTTCAAACTTGCCAGCCTGATCTCCCCGAGTGTTTAATAGCTAATCTTACCAATTTGTTGCAGCATGATTGAGACCGTTGCAGTGAAGGTGACCGCAAATGGCTTTGCCGGAATGCCTTTGTGTGAGTGGATTTTTTTCTGCTAAATTCAAGTATTTTATCCTTTTTTATGCAAACTCTTAGGGTAATATGCTCATCAGGTTGTTGGGTATCCATTGCTGAAGATAAATGCGTATTACTTTAATACTAAGATTGAAAAGGAGTTTCTGAAGACCTGCTTGAAGTATTTGAGGACTTAATTTGTGTCTAACGATAGGGCGATCACGCGGAGTTGCAGCACATGGCATGTGCTTGGACTTTTGGAGGAGGGTGGACAGCTTCCACCAGAGACTGACAGAAGTTGGGTACCAGCTTCCCCAGATTCCCTTGAAGTCCCCTCTGTGAGCTTCAACCACTTTAGGGATTTTAATTGCTTTGTAAAATCATAGAATCATAGAATGGTTTGGGCCAGAAGGGACCTTCAAAGATCACTTACTCCAACCCCGCTGCCATGGGCAGGGACATCTTCAACCAGATCAGGTTGCTCAGAGCCCCGTCCAACCTGACCTGGAATGTTCCCAGGGATGGGGCATCTACCACCTCTCTGGGCAACCTGTGCCAGGGTTTCACCACCTTCATTGGAGAAAATGTCTTCCTCAGATCTAGTCTAAATCTCCCCTCTTTTAGTTTAAAACCATTCCCCTTTTCCTATCGCAACAGGCCCTGCTAAAAAGTCTGTCCTCATCTTTCTTAGAAGCTCCCTTTAAGTACTGAAAGGCCGCAGTAAGGTCTCCCCGAAGCGTTCTCTTCTCCAGGCTGAACAACCCCAACTCTCTCAGCCTTTCCTCATAGCAGAGGTGCTCCAGCCCTCAGACCATTTCCGTGGCCTCCTCTGGACCCTCTCCAGCAGGTCCATGTCTGTCTGGTGCTGGGGACCCCAGAGCTGGACGCAGTGCTCCAGGGGGGTCTCACCAGAGCAGAGCAGCGGGGGAGCATCCCCTCCCTCACCCTGCTGGCCACGCTGCCCAGGATACGGTTGGCCTTCTGGGCTGCGAGCGCACATTGCCAAATATTTTGGACTCTTGCAACCTCGGTAAATAATGTGCCAGTCAGCTTGTGTTCTGCTGGTGTGGTTTATCTCATATGCCGGGGAACCTATTTGAGCTTCCCAAAGCGAGGTAGCAAGCAGGAGATTTTCCTTTAATATTGCAAAGCCAGGCAGTCGCTCTCGTTTGTGCCACCCAGGAACACGATCCTTTTATTGCGATGGAGGCTTGCGAAGTCATTTGTCCTTGTTGATTGAGTATTTATGATGGGAGCTCTGGATGGTGTTTCCCATAGATTGAATTTCAGCAGCTGGCAAGAATTGCTCCAGTCCTCCCCGTAGGTCGCTTTTCGCCTGTCAGGACACATAGCAGCGTCCTACCTGTTTATTTTTGTCCTTTGATTTAATTCCTGATATAGGCACAGCCCAAGTGTGGGCATTGATGGAATTTCTATACTGCTTTATATGTATATATTGGCTTTCTCCTCCCCTTTTATTTTTTAATTTTTTTTTAGCGCCTGCTCAATATTCAAGGAACATAAAAACATTACCACTTATCATGAGCTGTTATCACAACAACTCTTCACAATTATTAATAATAGCGCTTAGTTTCATGTATTGCTTTTCATTATTGCTCTCGAGGCAAATAATAGATGCAGGGAAGTGTTGCTAATGGTCGGGTCGCAGGCTGGGAAGCAGCAGAGCTGTCGTTGCCTCTTTGTGAGAGCAGGAGAGCAGGTTTTGAGCCATTTCTATGGTTCCTGGTGGTCACTTACCAAAGGGGAACCTCTTGGACATGCTCCTCTGCACTGTGCTGTGTCCTCCTTACAGACCGTGGCTGCGTTTGGATGCTGATGAAGATGCTCTAGGATCTGCAATGGGCGTTTTGGTACCCACCTTGCATGGGGAGCTGTGTTTGGGGGAAGAACAGGGTAAACGTGAGGAGGTGATGACGTGTCCTGGTGCAGCCAAGCCCCGGGGCAGGTGATGTAGGCCAGCCAGTCCCACCAAGGGGCTGGGGAGCCCTAGAACCTCCCAAGCCTTTGGGGTGTGAGTCTTCCTCCTTAGAGATATTAAAAAAAACATCTAGACACAGTCCTGGGCCACCAGCTCTGGGTGGCCTTGCTTGAGCAGGGGGTTGGACCAGATGACCTCCAGAGGTTTCTTCCAAGCTCAACCATTCTGTGATTATATGATCTCTCCTCAAGACCTCTAGGCATTGCTGTTGCCGATCGTGGCACATAACATCTCGAGGCACCAGGATGTCCAGGGGTATTTGAGATTTCATGTCAAAAATTAGCCGTGGGCAGGTGGTTGGACACACCTGCTGCAATCCTGAGATGGCTGGTTCTTGCATGAACCCTGCGAGACCTGGTGGGTCGGAGAGCTCCAGCTCCCGTGTTTGCCCTGCAAAATAGGTGTTCCCAAACCCACCTTTGAATTTTCTGCCCCGTGCTCCTCTCTGCTGCCTGGTTTTCACTCCTTGGTGGTGGTCCTTTCAAGCTCGAGTCCAGAAAGCAACAAGTACCCGAGGTTTGGGTGATGAGCACCATGCTGCTGGAAAAGGCGCCTTGTTTCTTTTCTTCTGCAAGTTAGTGGTGGGTTTTTTTTTCCCCTTTGTTTTGGGGGTTGTTTTTATTTTCTATTTTCCCAGCTCAGCAAGGTTCAGCAGTTTGGCCTTGCACACCGCAACACGTAAGAAACACCCGGTTTAATTTGCGGTTAGATATCTGTTAAGATTGCATCCACTTCCCCAGTCAGCACTTAATTGGCAAGTCGCTTGATTTAACAGCGTGGGAGCCGGCACCGGAAAAATGGCTTGAATAAATCACTGCCTGACGCCAGAAAATAGATATAATCTCAACATTAACTACATTAATAGTAGCAGGAGCCGAATTAAGAAAGCCATAAAGTATAGGCAGGAGAGTATAAATTATAGCCATCTCGCTGTCTTCTTCTCCAGGCTCTGCTTTCCTTCCTCCCCCGGACCCTCGCCCAGCCGGTGGAGTGCGGTCGTGCCCATGTTGGCTCTCGTTGGGGACAGGTTGTGGTGGTCTCCGATGGGGACAGGGAGAGGAGCAATGTCCCCAGCCCACACCTTTCCCAATTCGTGTCGCTTCTTCGGGGACACCACCAGACTTGGCCTAATCAGTTTTAGTGGCTTAATATTGATTTCGAAAGGATCCAGAATGGGAGGTAATTGCTCTGCTGTTGCAATCATGCATTTCATTTCTTCACTCCTTTTGGCTCTGGCCGCGGCCATGAGGTCTTTTATGGTCCTCTGATCACGTATATTTTTACCGTGATTGTTTTGGGCTGGGCAAGGGGAGGCAAAACACTTTCTAATGGTGTGGAAGGAAATCTTTGTTAAGGTACCGGCTTCGCGCATCTGCTTGCGATGAAGTGGCTGTTTCCCCAGGTCCTGGGGAACCCAGGGCAGATCCCTCAGCTCTTTGCGTTTGGGTATCCATGCCGTTGTTTCCAGGCTGTTTTGTGAAAGCTGTGCCTTCATTTCCCATCTGTGAAAACAAGGGAAAGCAGCTCGGGTAAGCGCCGTGAGGACTTGTTTTCCCCGGTGGTGTTGCTGTGGGAGAAGGCATCCTTCACAACTTCTCCTGCTCTTCAGGAAAGCCTGGTGAGACCCAGGGAAGGTGTCCCTCCAGCTTTTGCATGCCATGGGGTGCGAAAAAACATCTCAGCTCTTCCAGCTGTTGCTTTTTCCATTTGTGCTACTGTCAGCGCTTTATAAAGTTGGAAGCGCATCTGTTTGATTGTTTCTTTTTTGTTTCAATCAGGCATTTGGTCCACTTTTGGTTCGAAAAATGATGTTTTTAGGTTTTGCTGTAAACATAGTGGAGATACTTGGGAGTCCTGGGATGGAGGTGGTGGCTGAGCATCCTTGCGAGGACCAAACCCTGAGCGGGAAAATAAGCTACAGGTGCCAAAATGGTACCTGCCTGCTTGCGAGCTTGTGCCTTAGAGCATCATTAAAGTCTTTTTTCACCCACCTTTGCACAGAGGGCCGTGATGTCGAGAGGGGGATGATGATGCCATGGAAGTGACCATAAGTGCGAGTTACATCCCACCTTAACGCATCTGTGGAGGGTCGTGGCAGTGCCGTGAGCCGGACGTTGGTTTTGGGTTTATTTAGGAAGTTTTCCCCGTTTTTTTTTTTGTGTTCTGGAGCCGTCAGTTGCTCTGGATCTGGTGCCAGCAGAGGGAGACAGCTCTGTACGAGTCCTGCGCGGGGAAGGCTGACGGCTAATTTAGTTTTAATGAGAGAGCAACAGTGAATTTTTTCGGTCTTCGCATACACGTTGAACACACATCGCTTCGCAGCACCGACGTGCTGAAATTGGGGACCCGTGGATTTTACACCTCGCAGCCGTCAAAATCCTATATAACAGAGTGGCCTTATTAGAGATGTCTCTGCATCCTGCATCAGGAGCCGATGTGCCGTGTGGGTTCACAGCCCATAGTTCCCAACAAACGCCACAAACATTTTGCACAAATCATTTTGCTTCTGTGCTGGACCCCCCTTTTCCTAATTTCACTGCACAGTCCATGATTAAGGGCGTCTCTGTGCTGTTTGGAAGCACGCAGGCGATGCTCTCGCTGCTTATCTAGAAGCCGTGCATGAGCAACGGCTTCGGCAGATGATCGTCCAAACACCTTGGCAACATATTGAACACCTGCCCTGCTTATATGACCAACGTATGTGCTTTTTTCCTAGGTACCTGATAAATGGCTCCGAGGGGCGCGCAGAAATGATGTGGCTGTCTCGGCACCTATGGAGCTGTTGCTGCGCTGAGATTTAGCGTGCTGACAGCTCGGCGCGGATGAGGTTCCCCAGCAGGCCGATAGATGACCGGCGTGGCTGAAACGTGCCACACGGCCGTGTTTTTTTCTGCAGGATGTCTCTTTTAAGCGCTCTAACTAGCAGAGCCATCTCGGAGTTAGTGGAAATGCTCGGAAACTCCTCTGAGCCTAACGGTAAGGTTTGCTCGGGATGATGCCATCAAGCAGTTGATTTTAGAGGCCGGATCCTGAGCCCAAGCGGGTGATTTTCACTAATTGGTATCAGTTTTACTATTTCTCTGGCCTGATCTAAGGAGACTGTGTGTTTGTAAACGGCAAGCATGCCCATAGCGATGCTGAGTGTTGTCAGCAAGGTGCTGTTACACGATTACGTGCAGATGCTTTTACCTTCTTGCTTCCGTGAAAGCTGGAACGATGTTTCCCAAGGTATGGCAAGCTCTAGGAAACATCCACATTAATTTAGGCACGGCTGGACTCTGGCGTATTGTCACTCTGGTGTATGAGGCAGCCGGTGCTGGAGTGCATCCCGGCGTTCGCCGTGCTTTGCTCGCCTGGCGCTGGACTTTTCGGTGCTGACGAAGCCTTTCCCTTGCGTGGAACTTTGCACAGCGCATGTCAATGAGCCGCTGGTCTATATAGGCATATAGACCAGACTATAGGCATATAGTAAATATTAAAATTTATGCCTCATTTCTGATCACAAAAGGATTGTTGGGAACCCCAAGAGTTGTTTTGCTTAATGGGGTGGAGACCATACCCTGTCTTTCCTTTGCCCTGCTGTGTTTGGAGCATGGTCCCGTGCTCGGGAAGAATCATAGAATAGTTTGGGTTGGAAGGGACCTTTGAAGCTCATCCAGTCCAACCCCCTGCCATGGGCAGGGACATCTCCCACTAGATCAGGTTGCTCAGAGCCCCGTCCAACCTGACCTTGAATGTTCCCAGGGATGGGGCATCTACCACCTCTCTGGGCAACCTGTGCCAGGGATTCACCACCCTCATTAACAAATTTCTTCCTCAGATCTAGTCTGAATCTCCCCTCTTTTAGTTTAAAACCATTATGCCTTGTGCTGTAACTTCAGGCCTCATTAAAAAATCTGTCCCCACCCTTCTTATAAGCTCCCTTTAAGTATTGAAGGGCCGCAATAAGGTCTCCCCGAAGCCTTCTCTTCTCCAGGCTGAACAACCCAACTCTCTCAGCCTTTCTTCCTAAGAGAGGCGTTCCACCCCCCTCATCATTTTCGTGGCCTCCTCTGGACCTGCTCCAACAGGTCCCTGTCTGTCCTGTGCTGAGGGCTCCAGAGCTGGGCACAGCACTGCGGGGGGGGGTCTCACCAGAGCAGAGCAGAGGGGCAGAATCACGTCCCTCAACCTGCTGCCCACGCTGCCCAGGATACGGTTGGCCTCCTGGGCTGCAAGCGCACATTGCCGGCTCATGTCCAGCTTTTCATCCACCAGTGCCCCCAAGTCCTTCTCCGCAGGGCTAGCACGACCTTCTCAACTTCTTAATTTCCAGCCTTTTGGTTCGGTTGCAACCTGCTTTACAAAGTCCTGATAGCTCCCCTTGAAATGGATTTTTAAAAGCGTCATCTTATGGCAAATTTTCCTTTCCATCTTGTTGTTTATTAGGCTCTTAAAGGGAAAGCTTGTAATGCATCCATTGATCGAAATACCAATTGAATAGATGTGAGCACATAAAATAGTCCCGACCCTTTAATAATGGAGCAATATCATTTGTAATGTAGGCAATGCAATTAGTATTGCTAACCAATACACTGCCCCTTGATGGGTGCCTTTGAATCATTTTTATACATTACAGTATATACTGAGTACGAGCAGACTTCCTTTAAGTGTCTGCCTGGTGAGTATCTTATATACTGACGCTCTCAGAAGTGTCGGACCTTTTTTTCTTTCACTTGGAAGTAGATCTAAATTCTTTATATATGTGTATTTATTTATAAAATATACATGTATGCATTTATAAAATATATATGTGTATATATATGTGTATGTACTTATCCAGGCATACACAACACTTGTATTAATGTATTTACTGCCTGGATCGTTTGAGTACAGGGAAGCCAAGAGTTCATGCTAAGGAATCAGAAGCCGACAGCGCTGCCTCAGTTGTTTTGTGGGTCAGCTTGTAAAAGATGCCCAAAAGCCACAGTACGGGATATATATGTGGGTATGTAATAACTGCCTGCTTAAAATTTAGAGAAGTAAGCCTGCAGTAGAAACATGAGTTTGTTATTTGCTCCTTAGGGTAATATAAAGGCGGCAAAAGCAGCTTTCCAGGGGGAAAAAAAAATCAGAAGCAGCATTTATATGCTGTTTTCTATGCCTTAGTAGGTAAATTAAATTTAATTTAAAATATTGCACTGCCATGGATATGTATCTACCCCTAGCCAAAGCCCCATAGCCATGGGCATGAGACTTTCCAGAACTGGCCAGGAGTTGGTGTTTTCTCTGCAGATAATTCCCTTCCGTGCAGCCCTGCTGAACTTCTTTAACCTTTTCCATGCTGAGTCAGCGCCTGATGCATGGTTTTCGGTTGAGCCCTGCTGCTTGACCGAGATATTAGTTTGCTTTAATTAAAATATATCAGCTGTTCTTGCTCTTCTTAGTATTATTACTATTTTCTGCGTGAGAAAAAGAGCATTTAAAAAGAAGCTGTCTCTGGAAAAAACAATTATGCCAAGTATTTTTGGAAAGCAGGCAGGAGAGAAAGCCTCCAGTGGGATTTGGCTATATGTCTTGGCTGATTATTTTGGAAAATACTTGAAGTTGAGGCTGTTTCGGGTTTGAAGGTGATGCAGCAGTGGCTCTGTCCGCTTTCGAATTAGCAGGCAGTGCCACCGGCGTACCATCGTGGGTATGGATGCAGCGTCGAAATGGTTTTGATCCTCAGCAATTAGCCTTGTGGCTTGAGCCGGCTGTTTAGGATTTCCAAAACCAGGTTATGCTTTGCACAGGGTGGATATAACTCGATCGTCGATCTACTCGGTGACGCAAAATGTGGGAAAGACCCGCTGTATGCACGGTGTTTCGATCTGAGCAGTGACGGTGTTTGGTGTTTGCACGATGCTTCGTACAGATCTGTGCGTTAGAAAAGCAAGCGGGAAGGTGCAATATTGCTGCGCTTGGAGCGCATCTGGAGATCTGAAATACGGTTTACTACGCTCCGGTATGAGCAGACGAAGGAGTATCACTTCTGTGCTAGGATGGAAGAACGTCTATGACCTGTTCTCGCTTTCCTTCTCGTTTTAGAGGGCTCTGTAGCCCATCACTGAGGGTGGTAGGATGCTGCCTCGGAAGGATTAAGCATTAATGTCCTATCCCATGTGGACGTGGGACCTGGAGCTGCCCAAACAGTGTCACTGTCAGCATGGGCGCCCGGCTGGAGCACGACTTAGGTGCTAAAGCCGGTAACACCTGCCTGTCTCGTATGCTGAAAGAGATCCATTTCAACTAATCAGAATTAAACCATAATGAACTTTGTCCAATCATCTGAGCTAATGGGGGTAAAAGGAATCTAATTAATGGGACAATGGTCCCCGGTCTTCCTGGTATAATTACTGATCTGCTGCAGCATTAGAGCAGCGGGTTGGGAAGCTGTGTATTAGGGGTTGTCAGCATTTCCATTCTCAATCTTAGCTTAAGCGGTTTAACGGGATGCTGTCATGGGTTTTAGGCTGAAAGTTGACCTACCTTGAAAACAGCTTCATCTGGACAATCACGTCTTCTAGAACGGGTCTTTTGTCTTTTCTCCGGGCCAGTGTTGCAGTGGAGAAGTTTTTATAGTGGAAACTTTGCTGGAAAACTTGAGTAACTTTGAAACGTTTCAGAAGATACTTCCATGGCTCTCCGTGGTGGGATCAGACCCCTTGCTGGAGAGGAGCCAAGCAAGGTGGTTTTGAGTTGGGCTCCCAGATGAGCCAAGAGTGAGCAGAGCTGCTTTGTGGTGGAGTTGGTGTTCTGAAAGATGGGGAGGAGGTATCTAACCACCTGGAAGCTCTGAAGAAGAGGCATGCAAAAGCCTAAGCACGAGGAACTGAAACAGCCAGGGAAATGTAGGATGAAGGGGGAACTTAAGCTATGGATTATTTAGGCAGGATTTCAGAAATTGTGAAGAAAGGGATGTGCAGAGATTGGGGGAGCAATGAAACGGGAGAGAGCAGCCAGCAGAACAGGAGAGCTCAGCAAAAACCTGCTTAGTCCCTACCTGAACAGAAGAGTCCACTGAGTCATTGGAGTGGTCTTGGCCAGAAGCACTGTGTAGAAATCCCCGTGAAACTAAAATCCTGGCAAATAGTCTGAACGCAGTCGTCCTGGCTGAGACCATCTGGTCATGAGGTGGCAAAATAATGAGCTGTTGTTGACCACGGGAGAAGTTCATGGATGAAGACAGAAAATAAGAGGCCGGTGTGATGCCAGCCACCCTTTAGGAAAGCGAGAGCCACAAGAAGATGAGTGATTGAGAGCGCAGCAGCTGTTTGCTTTCAGGAACGATGATGAAACATTAATTACAGGCAGAAGCGGCATCCTGCCGAGAGTAATATTGTCCTACTGGCAGCTCAGCAAAGATGCATTTAGCTGGCGGAGCCGGGCACCTTTGCACGGCTGAGGCTGATGTGATGGGGGTGCGGAAAGTGCAGAAGGAAAAGCCATGCTGGAGCCTGGTTGCGGGTCTAGAAGGTTTATGGCAAGAAATGAGATGGGTCGCATAATATCTCTCACAGGGTACGTATAGTATGGAGGGACAGCCAGCGCATTAGAGTGGCTTTGACCAGTTTCTGGTGCTTCGGAGTCTCATGGATCATAAGACTCATAGGAGAGGTCAGAAGTGATTTTAAAAGACTGTTTAATTCGTGTGTGTGCCTGCATTCCTGTAGAGCTGGAGGATGGAGAACCCCGCACCTTCAGGGCGATGGTCTTTGCAGGGAAGGGGTGGGCAATCCTCTCCCCCTTTTCCCTGTCCTTGCCATCAGGATGAGAAGAGCCATAGCGCTCAGTAAATCTGCTGATGCAGCGGCACGCGTGGAGGTAAAAACGATCCTGGAGCGGAGACACTTATGTTTGCACAATACGGATGAAATTCACCCTTGTGCTAAGGCCAGGATGACCCCAGTGCACCAGGGAAATCTTATTTAACCTTGACCTAGGGACAGAGGTTTCAATGCATCCAGTAACAATTATGATCTTAAATTAGTACTTTGCCTGTATCAGCCAATGGCTTTTTGTTTGTCCTTCTGTCACCAGCGTCTGGTTACTCAATTCCAGTTACGTTAGAAAAGGAGATGCCAATTAAACTCGGGGCATTAGCAAAACTTTAAATTTAACAGGAAAACTCTGTTGTTATCTCCAGGTAATTAAACCCTCAGTCAACATCTGCCTACAGTAATCCTCTCCGGCTGTACTGGGGGTTCTCTGAGTTGGGAAACCGCCTGTGGAGAGCAGCGTTTCCTCCACGAGGTCGGCTCTGAGCTGTTCTGCTTGTGTTGGGTCAGCAGCCGGGTGATGTCATAGAATCATAGAATCATAGAATGGTTTGGGTTGGAAGGGACCTTCAAAGATCATCCAGTCCAACCCCCCTGCCATGGTCAGGGACACCTTCCACTAGATCAGGTTGCTCAAAGCCCCATCCAAACTGACCTTGAACACTTCCAGGGATGGGGCATCCACAACTTCTCTGGGCAACCTCTTCCAATGTCTCACCACCCTCACAGTAAAGAATTTCTTCCTAATATCCAACCTAAATCTACCCTCTTTCAGTTTAAAACCATTACCCCTCGTCCTATCACTACATTCCCTGATAAAGAGTCCCTCCCCATCTTTCCTGTAGGCCCCCTTTAAGTACTGGAATGTCACAATCAGGTCTCCCTGGAGCCTTCTCTTCTCCAGGCTGAACAACCCCAACTCTCTCAGCCTGTCCTCATAGGGGAGCTGCTCCATCCCCCTGATCATCTTCGTGGCCTCCTCTGGACCTACTCCAACAGGTCCATGTCTGTCTGATGCTGGGGACCCCAGAGCTGGACGTAGTGCTCCAGGGGGGTCTCACCGGAGCAGAGCAGAGGGGGAGAATCCCCTCCCTTGACCTGCTGGCCACAATGTCCTGCATTAGCTTCTTAAATATCCCACCACCTGCGGGTGTTGGCACTTGCTGCCCCTTTCCGGCATCGTTAGATGACCATTTTTGAAGATCCCCTTGTCTGATGCTCTCCTGCATTTGCTGAGGGTGGTAGGAAGCTGTCATGCTTGGACCACCTTCCATCATCATTCTTACTGGTGTTGATTTTTCTCCTTCTCATCTTGCTATCCCATCAAATCCTTCGGTTGTGAGCTCGTTCTGGCAGGAATACATCTTTTTCTAGCTTACGAAGAGAAAAAATAAAACCACTAAAGACTGAAGAGCTCCAAGGCTGAGAGGATGGGGATGAGGTGGGCACAAAGGAACTTTTATATAGCATCATATCACTCCTTTGCATGGTGGAAACGTGAAAAATGGTATTAAATAACTAACCTGGAGTCCCTCCCGGTCTGTAAACCTCTCCCCCAGCCTGCCAGCATTGGGATGGGGAGTGCTGCTGGGTAAAAGTGTCTTCCAAGAATTTTAAAGCATTTACAGATGAGAAAGGACCAGTCCTAAAAGTAGTTTTGTAATATTACCATTAATTGCCTAAATATTCAGGCTGTGAATATGCGACACTGCTGGGAGTGGGAATAACGGCAGGAAGATTGCAGAGGTGGTAGAAAGCCTGTTGACGTGCTGCTGTCTTGCATAATAGTTGAACATGAAGGGGCTGGAGAGGAAACGCAGTTGTAGGGAGGCTGAACGTGTCATGGGACATTAAAGGTTATTTGCTCCATTCAATTTGTTGTTGCTGCTCAAGCCATTAACCTCTCCTGTGTTCTTTGGCCATCGTTGACCAACAAGTGATACAGTAAGCAGGTACAGCCTCAGGGTAGACGTTGGTGCTCAATGTACCAGCTCCTTTCTTTGACCTTCCCTGGAAAAAGGAGTTGAGACATCAGGTGAGGCTTAGCCTACGGTTGGATATGACTCACTGCCAAATCACCCGTCTGAGGTTGGGCTACATGGGCAATTGGGCCAATTCAACTGAAGCTGGGATCTTTACGCCTATTTAAATGGAGAGGGGACATCCTAAGTGACTTGAAACCCAGCCTGCATTGGATTTCTTTCTCTGTGTAAAATCTATGCAAATGATTTCAGCTGGCGTAATGAAATTGGTGAGTGTACCTGTACCGACGGTTTTGGGGTATCTGTGTTAGTTCACATGGTGTGGTGTGTTGTCCAAGAAGGCTCTTGGTGCTTTGTGAATCTAAAAGTATTTTTTGCAGCCATTCACCAGGCACCAGGTGAATGCATCACCTTCAGGGTGTGGAGGTTAAAACCCTGAAAGTACAAATACGGCTGCCTTTGGTTTTGTTGTGGTCTTGTGTGCTCCCTTGCGGTCTCTCAAAGCAATCTAGGCTTGATGGCAAGGATGCAGGATGCTCCCATTTGGCTTTCTTGGTTAATTAAGTAGCAAACGTTTGCTCTATGTTTATTAAAATCCCTCTTCTCTTCCCTGGGTTTCATCTAGTTTATAGACAACTTCATAGCTTGCTCTTACAGGAAGATGTTTGCAAAGGAAGATGGCCATGCTTGTTACCTGCTCCTGGTCCAGGGCTCTCATTTTTTGGTTGCTCGCTGCTGTCTGGCACGTAGCTTGAGTGAAACTACGGGAGCAAACTTTCTCACGACGACCCTTCCTGCCCTTCTTTGTGCTGTGACCTCCCTCTTTCACCCTCCTCTGCATGAGCATCCCACCACTCTGCTTGCCTGGAGGAGTGAGGAAACAGCAAATAGTTTGGATAACTGGAAGATGGATAAAAAGGGAGGGAGGACTCGGTCCAGTGGGATGACAAAGAGACTTTTGAAGTCTCCCATAGGTGAAACAGGCTGCGTGGTTGCACTCTTTTTGGTGCTGTCCAGACTGCCCTTGCACGGTCCAGCTCCAACCCTCTCTGACCACTACCAAAGTGTGGTGAGCTGCTCTGAAAGGTCCTGATCCATCCCTGCCCTCCCCACCTGGCCACGTTGGTCCTTAAATGCAGCAGGTCACGAGGCAGATGCTTTCCTCCGTTCTTCATGCATGGCACATGGAGCTGGTATTGCAGCCAGGCTCTTCATCTCTCTCTCAGGAAAAAATGGGGTTGCAAACAATAGCAGTGATTTAGCAAACAGGAGTGATTTTGGGCAGGGAGAAGAGTTCTGCTCTGTAACACTGCTGCAAGCTCCTTGAGACGATAACTATATCTCCTCTGTGTTTTGTAAAGTCCTGGCATGATTCAAGTGCTTTCCCTGGCACATGGGTTCACCCTCGCCAAGCGACCGAGACTGTGAGCCCAGCGCTACAGGGCTGCCAATTGCAGCGTGAAGCTTTTGCTGTGACTGTGCAAGTGAGAAATAAAAGGGAACGTCAGCATGGGGCTGAAGTGCCTTCAAGAGAGAAACGGCAATAAATCCCGTGGGAGGAAATAATGATACACTAGAGGGAGGGGATGGCAACCAGAGAGACCTTGACAGGCTTGAGGAGTGGGACAGTGCAAACCTCATGAAGTTCAATGAGGCCAAGTGCAAGGTCCTGCACCTGGGTCAGGGCAACCCCCAATATCAATACAGGCTGGGAGATGAAGGGATTGAGAGCAGCCCTAAGGAGAAGGACCTGAGGGTACTGGTGGATGAAGAATTGGCCATGAGCCAACAATGTGCGCTCACAGCCCAGAAGACCAACCGTATCCTGGGCTGCATCCAGAGCAGTGTGGCCAGCAGGTCGAGGGAGGGGATGCTCCCCTCTGCTCTGGTGAGACCCCCTGGAGCACTGCGTCCAGCTCTGGGGTCCCCAGCACCACACAGACATGGACCTGTTGGAGCGTGTCCAGAGGAGGCCACGGAAATAGTCCAAGGGCTGGAGCACCTCCCCTGTGAGGAAAGGCTGAGAGAGTTGGGGTTGTTCTGCCTGGAGAAGAGAAGGCTTTGGGGAGACCTTATTGTGGCCTTTTAGTACTTAAAGGGGGCTTATAAGAAAGGTGGAGAGAAACTTTTTACCATGGCCTGTAGTGACAGGAGAAGGGTCAGTGGTTTTAAACTGAAAGAGGGTAGGTTTACATGGGACTTAAGGAAGAATTCTTTTTCCAGTGAGGGTGGTGAGACACTGGACCAGGTTGCCCAAAGAAATTGTAGATGCCCCGTCCCTGGAAACATTCAAGGTCAGTTTGGATGGGGCTTTGAGCAACCTGATCTAGTGGGAGATGTCCCTGCCCCTCAACCCAGGGGATCTGGCCTGGATGATCTTTGAAGGTCCCTTCCAGCCCAAACCATTCAGTGATTCTATGAAAGCCACTCGGTTGTGGTGTTTGGCCAGTGAAGCCCCTTGTGCGAGGGCAGCACAGTGCTTCCCCCGGCTTGTGCTCCTGGTTGGGGCTTTCGGGGAGAGGAAGATACGAGTTGGCTCCTGGCTTGCTTATGAATCATGTGTAGCCCAAACGATATCTTTTTCTGCAGGCTTAATTAGGCCTTTTTACAGACCTAATGCTCCCATTTTTAATCCCCAGCTCAGAGTAGGATTTATGACACTGGGGACATTTCGGTCTCTGACTCTTCTCCCAAGCTGTGTGGGTGGTGAAGAAGGATCAATGTGGCTCTTGCACAGAGCAAAAATGTGACATATTTAAAACCGTGGGGGTGTTGAATCAAAATAGGGGGTGTTGAATGAGCCTTGTAGCCCAGATGGGGCCGGTGCTGGGGTGTTTTTGGGGTGGGTGTAGAGGAAGCATCTGTTGGCTGCCCTTCAGGGTCCAGGACTGTCCCCAAACCAGCTGTGGGGTGAGCCGATGGGCTTGGCCGTGCACCAGCATCTCGGCGTGCACCATAGGGTGATCCTACCTTGGAGAGTTGGCACTGACAGTGGGGTGAAAAGCTTGAAGACTGTGGAGACTTGTCAAATCTCACCTCCCAAAACCCAAAGATGTGGCTTATGGAGACGCATTCTTCTGCATCTTGGACATGAGGACTCTGTGTGGATATCGTCCCTTTCCTGGTTCTTCAGCTTCAGAGGAGGAAAATGGTCCAGAGAAAAGGATGAGAAAAAATGGGGAAAAGCAGAGCAGAGGATGATCTTAGAAACAGGTCAGGAACCCCAAAGAACTTCTGCTGGTTCTTCCCTTCTGCCAGCTGTTACCAGCCCGCAGCAGAGGCTTCCTTGGTTCACACCATCATCATCTCTACCTGGAGCTGCTCTCATCCGGGCCGGTTACTGGCTGGCTCCTGGGGATGGGGGCTTCAGGGCTTGGGTTTGCCCCCAAACACTTACAAAGCTGCCTGGGCAAAGCCGGGTGCAGAGGTACCCCGTGGCCATAGCCTGGGGGTGTCAAGCTTACATTAGCTGATTTTGGGGTTCATCACCACGGTAATTCCCCCTTGCTGAGCTGCCAAGCCTGGGCCTTTCCCAGAGGTGTCCCATGTCCTTTCTCAAACCTTGTAATATTTAAAGCATTGGATATTGGTGTTGCTGCCCCAGTGGCCACGCTCCTGCAGGTGGCTCAGCAATGTCATTGTCTTTCGATGGTCTGGTCTGGTCCTTTGCAGTGAAGATTGATGATGAAGAAGACAATAAAAAAAGTTTTTATAAATACGTTACCAACAGAAGAAGGGCTAAGGAGAATCTCCATCCTTTATGGGATGTGGGGGGAAACATAGTGACAAAGGATGAGGAAAAGGCTGAGGTACTTAATGCCTTCTTTGCCTCAGTCTTTAATAGTAAGACCAGTTGTTCTCTGGGTACCTGGCCCCCTGAGTGGGAAGACAGGGATGGGGAGCAGAATGAATCCGCCATAATCCAAGGGGAAATGGTTAGCGACCTGCTACACCACTTAGACACACACATGTTTATGGGGCCAGATGGGATCCACTCAAGGGTATTGAGGGAGCTGGCAGAAGTGCTCACCAAGCCACTTTCCATCTTATCAGCCCTCCTGGCTAACCAGGGAGGTCCCAGTTGACTGGAGGGTAGCAAATGTGATGCCCATCTACAAGAAGGGCCAGAAGGAGGATCTGGGGAACTACAGGCCTGTCAGTCTGACCTCGGTGCTGGGGAAGGTTATGGAGCAGATCATCTTGAGTGCCATCATGTGGCACGTACAGGACAACCAGGTGATCAGGCCCAGTCAGCACAGGTTTATGAAAGGCAGGTCCTGCTTGACTCTCCTGATCTTCTTCTATGACAAGATGACCTGCTTAGTGGATGAGGAAAAGGCTGTGGATGTGGTCTACCTGGACTTTAGTAAAGCCTTTGACACTGTCTCCCACAGCATTCTCCTGGAGAAACTGGCTGCTCATGGCTTGGACGGGCTACTTTTCGCTGGGTAAAAAACTTTCTGGATGGCCGGGCCCAAAGAGTTGTGGTGAATGGAGTTAAATCCAGTTGGTGGCTGGTCACAGGTGGTGTTCTCCAGGGCTGAGTATTGGGACCAGTTCTATTCAATACCTTTATCAATGATCTGGACGAGGGGATCGAGTGCTCCCTCAGTAAGTTTGCAGATGACACCGAGCTGGGTGGGAGTGTTGATCTGCTGGTGGGTAGGAAGGCTCTGCAGAGGGACCTGGACAGGCTGGATCGATGGGCCGAGGCCAACTGTATGAGGTTCAACAAGGTCAAGTGCCGGGTCCTGCCCTTGGGTCACAACAACCCCAGGCAACGCTACAGGCTTGGGGCAGAGTGGCTGGAAAGCTGCCCGGAGGAAAAGGACCTGGGGGTGCTGATTGACAGCCGGCTGAACATGAGCCGGCAGTGTGCCCAGGTGGCCAAGAAGGCCAATGGCATCCTGGCCTGTATCAGAAATACTGTGGCCAGCAGGAGCAGGGAGGTGATCGTGCCCCTGTACTCGGCACTGGTGAGGCCGCACCTCGAATCCTGTATTCAGTTTTGGGCCCCTCACTCCAAGAAGGACATGGAGGTGCTGGAGCGTGTCCAGAGAAGGGCAACGAAGCTGGTGAAGGGCCTGGAGCACAAGTCTGATGAGGAGCGGCTGAGGGAACTGGGGCTGTTTAGTCTGGAGAAGAGGAGGCTGAGGGGAGACCTCATCGCGTCTGAAAGGAGGTTGTAGTGAGGTGGGTGTTGGTCTCTTCTCCCAAGTAACAAGCGATAGGACGAGAGGAAATGGCCTCAAGTTGCGCCAAGGGAGGTTTAGATTGGACATTAGGAGAAATTTCTTTACTGAAAGAGTGGTCAGGCCTTGGAACAGGCTGCCCAGGGAAGTGGTTGAGTCCCCATCCCTGGAGGTATTTAAAAGACATGTAGACATGGTGCTTAGGGACATGGTTTAATGGTGGACTTAGCAGTGCTAGGTTAATGGTTGGACTTGATGATCTTAAAGGTTTTTTCCAACCTATGTGATTCTGTGATTCTATGACGCAGTTGCTGTGGTCTCAACTTCATTTTGGGTGAACAACCGAAAAAGATTTAAGTCTTACAAAGACACTGGACCAGGTTGCCCAGAGAAGCTGTGGATGCCCCATCTTTGGAAGCGTTCAAAGTCAGCTTGGATGCGGCTTTGATCAACCTGATCTGGTGGGAGATGTCCCTGTCCATGGTGTGTGTGGGGTTGGTCTAGATGATCTTTGAAGGTCCTTTCCAAGCCAAAGCACTCGATGATTCTATGAAATGTTCCCCATCAGTTTAGCACGAGGTTGGCTCTAAGTTTTACAGCCCTTTGAGAAGGCACTGCAAGAAGACTGGGATATTATTTTCATACCTGGGTCTTTCCAAGTGTAATTATTTGAGGAGAGAACTTCTTCAGTCTGTGCGAGGACTGGGAAGAGGCGTCATTCCTATGGGATGTGGACATTGGGGGAAACCACAAAAAAATCCTCAACAGTCCTGCATTGCAGTTATAATCAAATGTTTCATATACAACATGCAGCTATAAAAGGGACTGCGATGGTTTTGATTGCAGGATGAAGTAATGGCTTGAACTGTGAAGAAGAAATCCATTTAGATGGCATTGATAATAGCACTGGCAACAGCATACAAGAGAAGCTGAAAGCTTTTAAATAGAGGGAGAAAGTATTAAACGTTTCAAAGGCAGTTTGTATTGTTTGCCAATGTTCCTGGTGGCTTTGCTGTTGGTGTTACAGCTTCTACGGAGAGGAGCGTGGCACGTGGAAGGGTGCTCAGGTCCAGGGGAGGAGAGGGGCTGCCGAGGGAGGTCACTGGCTCAGTCTTGCCGAAAATGGCACAAATCGACTGTGTTGCGGTGGCTGGTCATCTGCTCCTCCAGCGTATCACCATCATACATCAGCGGTACCCACCAAGCGAGCGATCCCATCCCCATTATTTCAGTGCTTTGCATGTGGCCACCATCCCTGGAAGTATTTAAAAGACGTGTAGATGAGGCCCTTAGGGACATGGTTTAGTGGATATGGTGCGTTGGGTTGACGGTTGGACATGATGATCTTAGAGGTCTTTTCCAACCTGTATGATTCTATGATTCTATGGCACCATTGCAGTTCACTCTGATTTAATTGCTGAGGTAAATTAAGATTTAAATCCATGAGATGGAAACCCTTGCTTTCAATCATCAGGTCTAGTCTTGTTCCTCGTCTTTATTCACCAGCTGTTTTTCTGGCGGAATCTTTATTCTCATTGGTTGATAACCATTATAATATACTTGCAACTATTTTTCTTTCGCAAGTCAGGAGGATTTATTAGGTAGGTACATCTTTATTTAGGCAATTAGGTAGCTTAATAGGTACTCATTGAGGTTGATAATTTTTCCCAGGTTTTGAAAATGGTAAATGAGATCTGTGCTGGATTATTTCTTTTCTTGAGATTAACATTAAACTGCATTTGAATGGAAATTCAGATTCAATTGAACCAAATTAAAATAGTTATTTTAAAGTGTTTGTTTCACAATTAGAACTAATTCTTGAAAGTAGAGAATTGTTTATGGATAAATTAACAGGTTATTGCTGGTCACTATGTATTTAAAACGAATGGATCCCCTGTATTTATGTTTATATATTGGAAGAAGGCAGGTGCTTTTCTATTTTTCAATTTCTGATCACTTTTTCAACCTCTAATATCATAGTCAGTGAACTAAGTTATTTGAATAATCCAAATCAGGTTCTTTAAATAAAGTAGGTCTTAAAGTAGAAAGTGTTTATGTGAGATTTGACCTTTTTATTTTTAAGAAGAAAGAAATAATGTTGATAGAAATTCCATAAATTAAACATTTTAATGGAATTACTTGTTTTTTTTCTGTGGATTTGGGGTCCTCAGGCAGCTGGCAGGTGGGGATAGAGACGTTATGGGAGATCGGAGTGGCTTCCAAGTGGAACTGGTGCAGAAGCTTGGAGGGTTGCTGGTGTGTTTGAGGAGCACTTTTAAGCCCAAATCCTGTGTTTTGTTCTGCTGCGTGCTAAGGAATAAGGATATTGTCATTTTTTTTTTACTATTTCTCCTAAATGAGGATTTTGCATTGCCACCTGGGAGGCTCGGAGTGGAAGAGGTCCCTCCTGCCTCACCGCTGCCTGGTGCTGTCCGTAACTGTTGCCCCGGTTATGATCCGGTTTTTTCTCAGGAATCAAATGTCAGCATGCAAATGTGATTTCTTACTATGTAAGGATTACTTTAAAAAAAGTAAGCTAAGCCTGAAGAAGATATCCAGAAGTAAAAGAAAACCATCCTTTAAGAGCCACTCGTATTGCCGTCAGCGCCAAGAAATCCTCTCCGTTTCAGCTGGCTGAAACGCCGTTAGGATGCTCTTGGGTTTGTGTTTAATTTATATACATCAGATACTCTAATATTTCAAATATAGGTGCATTTATGCAGGTGTTTGTGTGGGTTTTTTGGATCGGATGGTCTCGTGTGTTGAGTGCGCACTCGTCTGCGTAGCACGGGGGTGTTAAATCTGAGCATCTCCTGCAGCTCTTGCTGCTGAGGCGAGTCGTCCTTGTTGCTAACCCTCACTTTCCATGTTGGCTTGGAAATCTCCCTTTTTTTTGCTTTATATAGATCAATTTAAGAGGGAATGTATTTTGCTAGCATTGCTTGCCGGCTCCTGTCTGAAGTTTCTGTGATTTTCTTCCATTTCTGAGCAACTTCGCTGTGTTTGGAGGCAAGGAAGACACGTTGAGCTGGGCATCAACTGACCGTCGACTCCACATTGCTGAGCCCTTTTCTCCCTCTTGGTCCAGTTTTTGCTTTGGGTTTACTGGTCTGTTGGAAGAAACATTTCCATTTCCCAAGCGATGTGAAGTTGGTCTTGCAGAAAAGGCTGGAGGAAAGACCCAGCATTTCCACTCTCCAAGTGACATGAAGTCAATCAAGAAGAGAAGACTGGAGGAAGGACACAGCAGCTCGGCGTTTGACCATGGGAAAGAGAAGAAGAAAAATCAGACTTGGTCAACATGAACTTCTATGAAGCACCAACGTGAAATTGCCGGACTCGGGCAAAGTTACTGCTGCTTCCAGGCATGCAAGGGAAGAGCCCAGATCTCAACCTACAGAGTGTTTTATCAGCCCAGGACCTCCACCCGTAATATTTCTAGCGCAAGACACTGTGATTTTCCCATCGCGCTCGGCCCCGGCGTTGGCGGCGGACCTCCGACAGCTACGACGCTGTTTTTAAACATTTTTATAGCGTTCTTCTACCCCCGTTTTATTAAAAATTTTTCTTCTCCTGTCCACCCCGGGGGTGGGGGAAAGACAACCCTCAACCTTGTGTAGTCAAGGTTATGGCGATAAATTCTGTAGCATTGTCACTTCTATTCGGAGTAAATTGGCTGGCCGCTTTCGGGCTGAAGGGAAGATAATTTGCTGTAGTATTTCAAATGGATTAGAAATGGATTTGAAGGGAAAGTTCATGCCTCCCATTACAAAGGCTAGAAAGAAGACTATCTTAAGGCACTGTTCACACTCTGGCCTTCATTATCCACGCTTAATACCTTTCCTATTTTCCAGCGTTAATGAAATTTCCTGCCGGAGCGGGCCTTCTGGACGGACGGGAGGACTCTTTAGATCCGCGGGCTTGTGCGGCAGAAAGGGAATTACAAGCCCCTCGTGTCGAGGGGCTGGCGTATTCTTCAGGTCCTTGGCCCGGCTATTATCTCATTAATTTTATCCTCTTTTCTCAATACAGTTCATTTCCAAAGGCCGTCCTTTCCATTAGGGTAACAATTCAGCGGAGAGCTGTGACACCGCCGCCGATGAAAAGCGACGGGGCGTTTGGCGCAGCTCCTTGCCCTCCGTTAGAGCCGTCCTTCCCCTCGCCCGCCTCGCCGGCGGCTTTTTCCCCGCGGCTGCCGGGTCGGATGTCACTAACGGGGAGGAACACACGCACCGGTGGTTCCGTTGGGGCTACACAATCGCTTGGGAGCAACAACTTGGCTTAAGAGGAAAATAGAGGTTTCCTACGGGTGAAGGTTGGGCAATTAAATTTCCCCTCTGCTCTTCTGTATGGGCTCAGGTTCCACCGTGATTTTTTGATATAAAACCTATTTTACCTTCAATTTTAAATCTCTTATGGCTCCTATAATATACATAAATATAATAAATATCCTAATATATATAAATATAATAAATATTCTAATTCATATAAGAAATAATAACTATATTAATAAACATAATAAATATTATAATAAATACTATCCTATAAATAACAGATGTGGCCAAAGCTGAACCCGATGCTTGCATTCAGCTGCTGAAATCCCCCGCGAAGCATCGCCAGTGTTTCCCAGTGAGCGGCATCTCCTCTCCCGTTGCGTTTGCATCGGGAGCCCCCCATGATGGCGTGAACATCTACGGGCAGGGGGTCCACCAGCCCCAGGCTGAATCCCCCGGGCTCACCCCCTACAAAGTTGCACCTCCAGTTTCTGGGGAACGAAGGGTAGAGGAGGCGACCTCCAAGGTTAAAAGGGAATAAATACAAATACAAATAGCTAAGCCCCCTGGGGAGGTGTTTAAGGTGGGTTATTGGGGTCCATTGCACCCCACGGGGGGGATAACCCCCATTAATGTTGACTTTTTAGATAGAAGCGTTTCCAGGTGAGGAGCTGGGCTGGTTCAGAGCCTCCGTGGAGGCTGAGCGGTGCTGGAGACATCCCTGCTTGGGCACTTCCACTACCCAGAAGGTGGAAATGGAGGTGGTCAAGCCCCCAGTGAGCTTGAGCTGAGCTCCTGGTTGAGACTTCAGTCCGGTGGCACTTGGGGCTTTGGCAGCCTGAGTTGATGCTCTGCAGAAGCTTTGCTTGGAGGCCACCTAGATGGTCATTTTTCTACCTCAAAAATGCAATGACTACAAATTGGAGGAAGTTCATCCCCACTCCCTTTGCGGGGTGAGATGCTTTTCTATGCTCTCTACCAAAATCCTTGAAAAATCTCAGTGGGGACATCCCTAACGGGAGATAACGGCGCCCGTGGTCCCTCGCATTTGGGGCTTGACCATCCCTAAGGAATGCCAGAGGGGAGAGCGTGCCGCGGTGCACATTGCTGCTCCGCTCCTCTTCTACTAGCTTTTTCTTTTTAATATTGCTTTATAAAAGTATCAAATGTTTTACAATCTGCAGCTGTTGCTATTCGCTCGGCAGCTGCTACCTGCTTGCTCTCTGCTCACATACCAGGGGTCAGATGCCACCGGGTAATAACTCTTGATAAATGGTGACTTTCGAACAAGGAGCGCCGGAGTGTGCAACCACTTCAGAGGGTTGAGTGAGTGCAGCAAAGCGAGAAAATAAATATCCTGAGGATTTGGGGGATTCAACCAGCCAGGCTCTTAAACTGGTGCTTAAACCAGCGCTGTTTAGGCTCAGCCGGCACGAGCAGCCCCCGGTGCTGTGCATGACTTGGGTTGGGTTGGATTTTATCGATATTACAGCCATAGGAGGTTTTTTTTTCCCCTATATTTTTTGTTTTGCACCCCGCTGATGTTTTTCCAAGGAAGCACACCGAGGATAGGAGCAGTTCTCTAAGTTCTCATTAGAGGCAGAAAAACACTGTGCTGGAGAGGTGGCAAGCGATGCTCAGGGAGGTCTGCCCGTGCCAGGAGAAGTGGGGAGGATTTTGGGTGTGCGACGCCCGGGTTGGTTAGGGACGGGCAAGGAGAACCAAAATCCATGCAGGAATAGGAAAAGCTTCTTCTTCGGAGCGGGCTGTTGGTGTAGCTCTGGTGCACCGTGGTTTTAGGGTTGGGATGTCTCGAGATATGAGGCCCGGATATTATTCCATTCATATATATATGTGTGTGTGTGTATGTATATGTGTGTGTGTGTATATATATAAAAATTTATATATGATAATATAATATAGATTATTGAATATATATAGATTTATATTCAATATATATTGAAATATATTATCTATAGATAATATGTATAGCTATATAGATAGAGACATCTATATAGGTATAGGTATATATATCGAGTAGATATGGATATAGATAGAGACAGATATCTACATAGATATCTGTATATATAATCTATATAGATATATCTATATAGATATAGAGATTATATATATATAGTTTTATGTATACTGTGTAGATACATAAGATATATGTCTATATATAGTCTATATATATTTCTATTATTGTATCTATTATTAGATTATATATATCTGTAGAGATTATATATAGATATATTATATATAGCCAAGGGCTCGGGGCTCGGGGCTGTGAGATGCCAGCACAGCAAAACCCCCAGGCCCTGGGCGCTGCCTCAGCTGCGCAACAGCCCGGCCTTCCCTCCTTCCCCCCCTCTAACAGACTAAAAGAAAATATTAAAGCTGTAATTATTATAGATTTAAAATAATATCTATATATTATACCTCTCATCTCTAGATATTACTGAATATATATAATTCAATATATATTCCATATATATGTTCAATAATATCTGAATAAGATAAAATACTAAAAATAGCAATGCTATCTGGGCCTCGTATCTCTATCAATTATCTCTAGATATTATTGAATATATATATTGAATATCTCTAGATATTATCTGAATATATATGTAATTCAATATATGTATTTAGTATATATATTCAATAATATCTAGAGATAATTGATAGATAGGTAATAATACATAGATTTTTATATAAGTGTCTATATTATTATATATAATCTATAGATAATATATAGGTATTCATATATCAAATAATATGTATACCTATGTATAGATATATCTATATATAGATATATATTATCCACAGATTATATATAGCATATATATAGAATTATATATATTCGATAATTTCTATATCTTTTTATACAGAAATAGATTTAAATATATAATATATATTGTACATATGAAACATATATAATATATATATTATGCATACATACACATATATATGAAGTAATATCCAGGCATCATATCTCCGTCAGTACCATTTTATGGGCGTTCCTCCGTGTTTTCTATGTCAAAATCAAAGTACACGTATCTCCGGTCAGTAACGGTTCCCCTGGTGCTGCGGGTACAGCCAGCAACCGCTCGGTCTCTGACGGGCGCTCTGACTGTGTCCTTCGCAAGCAGCAGTTCTGGCTGCCTCTGCCCTGCAGACTTGGGAGTTTTCAGGAGGCTTCTTTCCAGCTGTGTTTTCTGAAGAAGACTTTACGGAGCCTCCTTGAAGTGACTGATGCTTATAGCTCAGTGCTGGCCAAAACAGGAGCCCAGAAGCCATCGGCACTGCAGACCCCATGGATGGTGGCGTGGAGCATCCCAGTGCCCTCCCGGAGCTGCCGGGAGGAAGAGGAGGAGGAGGAGAGCTGGAGCTGGGATGGGTTGTCTTGTCACAGCCACGGTGGTGCTTTGATATATTATGATACCTTTATTAGAATCATGGAATAGTTTGGGTTGGAAGGGACCGTTGAAGGGCATCCAGTCCAACGCCCCTGCCATGGGCAGGGACATCTCCCGGAGACATCTCCCGGAGATATCTCCCGGTCTCCCCGGAGCCTTCTCTTCTCCAGGCTGAACAACCCCAACTCTCTCAGCCTTTCCTCACAGGGGAGGTGCTCCAGCCCTTGGACCATTTCTGTGGCCTCCTCTGGACCCGCTCCAACAGGTCCATGTCTGTGTGGTGCTGGGGACCCCAGAGCTGGACGCAGTGCTCCAGGGGGTCTCACCAGAGCGGAGCAGAGGGGGAGCATCCCCTCCCTCGACCTGCTGGCCATTAGGTGTTTGATATCATTTTTATCAGCTGCATTAGGCCACCGTTACAGCCACGAGATCTTTCTCCAGGTCCTGCAGCCAATGCTGGCTGCCACCTTGGGCTTGCAGAGGTTTGCTGTGAGCTGCTGGGTGGTCCATGGGTGGCCCTAGTGTCCCTCCTGCCATCGGTACCTTCAGACAACAATGCCACTGCTGTGGCTCTTTGCGAGTAACCTGGTTTTGTAAAAATTAAGACTTGATGCTCCTCTCCGGAGCAGTTTCATGAGGACCAAGCCCATGGGGAAACGGGAACCGGGGCAGCAGCTTCTTTGTGCATTCCCCATCCCCTCCGCAAAAACCAGGCAGCAATTCTCCCAGCTCGGTAGCCAGTGGCAACAGCCCGATGAAATGAATAGGCTGTCACGCTAAGCACTAAGAAATGTAACTATTACATTTTACAATTCTCTTTTTCTTCGCAGCACATGTTCATTTAAAGGTAATGCTCTCCGGGGTTTGCATTCTGCTGATAGGATAGCGGGATCTTAATTTACAGATATTCTCCAGTAATGCGCGGTTTATATACGTTCTGCTAATAGCATTATGAGCATAGTTTGGACTAATACAAAATTAGAGCTCTAATTTGCATAAACAAATTACTGTTTGGATTAGCGCTAAATGAGGAAGACGACTGATATTTGAGGAGATTTGATTTGGCTGCAACGGCGCTGTTTGTATAACGGCGTTTGTACGAAAATGAGCTGGGTGGCTCCGCGCCGGTTGGGAGGGAGGTGGGATGGCGCAGGAGATGCCGGGTCATGAACCGGAGGGGTTTTTGGTGGCAGATGAGCCCCTCTGGGACATATTTGTCCCTAGGGTGTCACTTCAGAGCTTACTGATCCTTCAGAATAACCTTATGGGCAGCACTAACTGAATCGCAGCTCCCGACCCATCGCCGTCCCGCTGCCGTGCTGCAGGGTTTGTGGATGTAGGGGAGAGATGGAGGGGTGGAGAAGGGTCCCCAACGCTGTCCGCTCGACCCCGCTTGGGTCCCAGCATCTGCTCCAGGCGATAGATGGGGGACGGCAGCGGTCTTGGGCAACTTCTCCCATGCAGGGATGTAGCGAAACCCTTGCAAGAGCTAGATTTGGGGGGGGAAATAATAAAGTCAAGGTTATAGTACCTAATAATAATAATAATAATAATGATAACGATGATACCAAAAATATCAAAGCTTGTAGAGCTCTGTAAAACTTGGCTAAGCTCAGGGGAGGTCCCGCGTTGCCAATTTCCTCGTGTGATTGCATCCACGTTTCTTTCTCTGTTTACTGCTGGGGTTGGAGCTGCAAGCCAAGGGTGTGAGATGGAGCATCAGCCCTGGCTGCGTGGGCTCACCTGGATCCCATTTCGGATGCACCAGCCTGCCTGTTAAGAAGCCACGTGCCAGCGGTGCGGATCGAAGCCGTGCCGTGTGCGAGGCATTGGGGTCGACAGCAAATATCTGCAGAGTTTAGGGACAAACACCTTTGCTGTGTCCTAGCAGGCTACGGTTGGATGGGGACCTGACCTTCGACACGTGGTCTCTTCTGCGGCATTGCCGTGGGCAAGCTGGGGAAAAGAAATCGCTTTTTGTTGCACAGGGGAAGTGGTGCCAAGGGGAGAGTCCTTGAAGGTTGGTTTTTTTGGTGTAAATCACAGGGAATCAGAGCTTCTTCTCTGTCTACAGCAAGAGCATCCCTGGTTCCTCCCTGCATCACCTCCATCCTCAGGCAGCCGAGGGTTTGCTCATGAAGCAGCAGCGATATCTTCCCTAGTTTGGGCTTAGCTTGATTTTATCGTTTTCTTGCAGGTCCCCGCTATTAAACCAAATGCGCCCGTCGCCCCAAGGTGGGAAGTCCCAGCACGTGCAACAGAGATGGAGGAGCAAAGGCTATTGCTGCATCGGCGGGGTGATGTACCGAGTGTCGGCGAATAAACTCTCCAAGACTTCCAGCACCCCTGGCCGGGGCAGAGACCTGAGCACCAAGAGCCCCGGCAGAGCAGGTGAGCAGCAAGAATTTGTCCCAGTTTGCGTCCAAAATCCAATGACATCCCGGCATCGGCATTGAGATCGGCTTTTAGCTGCTTATTCCCAGCCCACGTGTTGCAACTCGTCCTCAGGCCCCGCAGGAGCTCAGACGCAAAGGTGACGGGCATCCCCATCGTTGCCAAAGCGCATCCCCCAGCCCTTCTGGCTTTACAGTAGCACCGAAGGGAAAATAATGTAGAAGAAATGAAAGGTTTAAGAAAATTGAGATTTTTCTTAACTCGGGCTTAGTTCAAGCTTGTAGAGACACGCCGTTAAACTTGTTCCTTTTTTTAACCTGAGCGGAGTCTTGGGCAGCTTCAAACGGCACCGCAAGGTTAAACGTATTTGAGACGCTCATCAAATTACATTCAATATTGACCTAAGAAAGATGGGAGGATCATTCTGCAGATAACTATGAAACAGGCATTTCGTCGCAGTTACTGGCTTTACATTTAGCTTCAATTAAATTTGTGTTTCAGCTCCTCTTGTACTTGATGCCTCAAGTGTGGCTCTTAGCCAAGACCAGGTTTTTAACTGTGCTTAAAGTAATTTTTTGAGTTTCTAGTTGGGGTCAAATGTTTTTGCTCCGTAACTGCTTTATTGACAAATTCTGGGGACAGTTAAGCTGGGAAAGGCAAAACCAACGGCTTTGTGCTATTGTTTTTCTTTGCTGGAAGGATGAAGGGTGCAGAGACGAGTATGTTCATGGATGTGCTATAAAAGAGGCAATTTAATGCCGAAGTCATTTTATGTACGGTGGGAAAGTGGATGAAGAGAGGCAATAAATAGCGCAGTGTCGTTGAGAGGTGCAGCCTCTGAAGCTGCCTGCACCCCGATTCGTGTGAGCGTTATGGGGCGTCCTGGGTAGTTTTAAACCCACAAAGAACAGGGATTAGGGAGGGAAGGAGCTTTGTGCAGGCACAAAAATCCCATCAGCAGGAGAGCTGAGCAGCTCCGGGAAGTTTGAAAAGCATGAGGAGAATGAGGAGCAAACAGCAACGTCTCAATAAAGAGTAAATAACTCCCCCCCGACACTCGCACGCAGCCGGTAAGTGGTGTTGGAGAGAAAATGGAGAGGGGAAAATGAGGGACAGGCAGAAGAGGGACGGCCGGTGATGATAAATCCTTACTGCACATCATCACTAGCGGGGAGGAAGACAGAGATTTAGCTTAAACCACAGATTAGCTGCCCCGGCCACACGACGATGGGAAATGAAGATGCCTGCAGATGACGGCAAAGATGAGGATGCTGTGGTGGCCAAGGGGGAGCGGAGCCGATGGAGCATCGCTTTCAGGTAATCTCCCTTCTGAGAGCATTAAAGGAATGCTCGGCAGCGGTTTGGGGATGGTTTGCTGGTGTTTTTGCAACTCAGGTCTGCTCAGGACAGATTTTCAGTGGCTGGCTAGCCTGCAATGTCCTCCTCGCTGCTGGCCCTGCAAATAGGTACGTGCACGCTCATGAGCCTGCGTCCATATGGCTTGTTTTGAAGTCTGAGATCCTACCTGTGTGCTGTTCGTCCTTGGCTTCGATGCTGCATCTGGAGGATGGGCAAGGATCAGCCTTTGGAAGTGTGGAAAAAAAGGCCATAAAGTGAGCTGAGGGGTCTGTAGACCGAGCAAATCGTGGTGTCAGTGACGCTGGATTTTTTTCAAGAGCTTTGCTAACGGCAAAGGGATTTTCCGAAGTGTTTGAATCAGGGTAATCAGCTGCACAAAACCAACTCGAGGGGCGTTCTGCCATAAGCACCAGCCCTGGGCATTGAAGCTGTCACCGAAGGCAGCAAACATCTTGATGGAGTGCAAGAAAATAATATCTTCATCAATGACATAGACAGTGGGATCGAGTGCAGACAACACCAAGCTGAGTGGTGCGGTCGACACGCCTGAGGGACGGGATGCCCTCCAGAGGGACCTGGACAAGGTTGAGAAGTGGGCCCGTGTGAACCTCATGAGGTTCAACCAGACCAAGTGCAATGTCCTGCATCTGGGTCGGGGCAACCCCCAGTCTCAATAGAGGCTGGGGGTTGAAGGGATTGAGAGCAGCCCTGCTGCTCAAGGCCTTGGGGGTACTGGTGGATGAAAAGCTGGACATGAGCCGGCAATGTGCGCTCGCAGCCCAGAAGGCCAACCGTATCCTGGGCAGCGTGGGCAGCAGGTCAAGGGAGGTGATTCTGCCCCTCTGCTCTGCTCTGGTGAGACCCCCCTGGAGCACTGCGTCCAGCTCTGGAACACTCAGCACCAGACAGACATGGACCTGTTGGAGCAGATCCAGAGGAGGCCACGAAAATGATGAGGGGGGTGGAACGCCTCTCTCAGGAAGAAAGGCTGAGAGAGTTGGGGCTGTTCAGCCTGGAGAAGAGAAGGCTCTGGGGAGACCTTATTGCGGCCTTTCAGTACTTCAAGGTGGCTTATAAGAAGGGTGGGGACAGACTTTTTAGCAGGGCCTGTTGCGACAGGACAAGGGGGAATGGTTTTCAACTAAAAGAGGGGAGATTTAGACTAGATGTAAGGAAGAAATTTTTTCCAGTGAGGGTGGTGAAGCACTGGCGCAGGTTGCCCAGTGAGGTGGTAGATGCCCCATCCCTGGGAACATTCCAGGTCTGGTGGGACGGGGCTCTGAGCAACCTGATCTAGGTGAAGATGTCCCTGCCCATGGCAGGGGGGTTGGACTGGATGACCTTTAAAGGTCCCTTCCAACCCAAACTCTTCTATGGTTCTATGATTCTAAGAAAAGGGGTGAAACCCCCAAGATGTGGGCAGTTATATGGAGCAGGTCTGGTTCTGGGTCCAGGTTTCAGGACAGTTGGACCGCTGGGAAGGGTCCAGGGGAGAAGTTATGGCTGGAAGGACTGGAGAAGTGGGGGACCTGGGTCTGTGCAATCTGAAGAGCAGGAGGTCCCCAGGTTCATGAAGAGGAAGCAAAGGAAGGATGTCTTCTCCACGGCCAGGTGGAACAGCCAAAAACCAAGGGGCTTGAACTGTTGCAGGAAAGGTTCAGGAGAGCTTTCGAAGGATGAGGATTATGAAGTGCTGGAGTAAGCTGGGTTGACTCTGAAATCTCCATTATTGGGATTTTTTAAGGAACAGGTTACATGAACTTCTATTTGGGGAGGACACAGGTGGAGTAGGTCCTGCCTTGCAGCAAGGAGGTGGACTTGACTCAAGCTGCTGCCTAATTTCCAGTCCATGCATTGGTAGCTTTAATTTAGGTGCTGGAAGATGGTGAGAGGACTTGACTGTCCACCACCGTGCTTAAATCGCTATTTCTGCTGCTGTTTGGAGCACCAGCATTTCCGAGGCAGCTTTTCCCAAGCCCAGACCTTGCACATGCCATATTTAAAATGCTTGTTCCAGACTATCTTTTTTCATTTATCTAAGTGCAAGAAAGTCTCTAAATTTGTCTGGCCGCCGGGAAACAGCAAAGTCATGTGTAGGCAACTCAGCAAAGGCTGATGGATTCAGCCTGTCTATGAATATCCACCACTGGGCTGGGACCAAGTGGAGAAACGCCAGCCCAGAGTGCAATTTCTGGGAGAAGGATTGAGCCAAAGGTTTGACGGGAGGATTTTTGCAAATTCAGGCATCGGCATTACTCTTGGGGTTTTGCTGGGGGGAAGATTTTGGGTATGGGGAAGGAAACAGCAATGATTTTCAAGGGATTTGGGTTGCAGAGGTGATCTAAAGCAGCTTTAAAAAGCAAAGAATCGGTAAAAGGCACGGGGTGAGCGTGCACCAGCGAGCACTGGAGTTCTGCAAACACTTTTCCCCCTTTTTGATCTCGGTTTCAAAATAATGAGACTTTCACGGAGATGTGCAACTGTCTCGGGATCAGCAGATCAGACCTGCTGGCTGGCGGTGGGGAGGGAGCTGCTCCCCATCATGGCTTTATCGGGGGGTGATGGGACACGGAGGAGATGTGATCCCTCCCCATCTTTCCTTCCCCACTAGTACCACGTCCTTTAGTGAGGTCTCATTTAGAGAAACAGGTTTAATTAGTCCCCCTTTGGGACAGAAGGTCCTTTCCAGGGTTATTTTCTATAAAATACAAATCCGTCTAGTTTTTTTTTTTTAAGATATTTCTTATTTTGCTGTAGTCTCCTTCCCCCTGCCCTGCAGCACGTTGGGTTTGTAACCATAAAGCTCTAGTAACTGGTGTGTGTCAGTATTTTCATGTCATCTTTCAGCTCTCGCCGCAATTCATCCTCCTTCGCAAGGATGGATTCAACAGATACGGGCATCTCTTGCTTTACGATAACTGGGGCTGGCAGGGCGGAAGATTTGTGTGTGCTCATCGAGTACGAGCTTTCACACGTTTACTCAGTGCTCTGTGTTTTCAACACTTGACAAAGTTTATTTAAAAGATGAAAAAAAACAGCTTTTCCGTTCCCTTCCAGTGCCAGACGCTGTGTGTTTGGGGTAGCAGAGAGATGGGAAACGCTCCTGACAGTTTAATAGCTTGGAGTTTACTTACGGTGGGTTATAATTCTGCTGTTTGCCTGAATTTATTGGGTTGGTATTTTGTCTCTTCGTGGCCTGACTACAATAAGAAACACGATGCTGGTTGCTGCGGCTGATCCATCAGTGCCGTCGTACCGTCCCCGCCAGGCGAGCAGGATAGGCGATCGTTTTGATGCTGGGGGTAAGTTAAAATTTGGTCCTGGGGATGCACCTCCTGCAGCCCTGCGCTGTATCGGGGTCAATCCTGGGGCTAACAGAAGTGATAAAGCAACTCATCTGTGCGCCGGAGCAAGGAGGAGAGCGGGGGTTTTGCCACGGTTCATCCGCAACTCGCTTCATTACCGGTGGCGCAGCGTGGGGGACACCCGGCTTGGGGACAGGGAAAGCATCATTGCACACCCAGGAAAAGTTTTTGAAGGTGTTTTCGGCATAAAGAAGCTGCCTGGAGTAATTCGTGGTTTTGGGCATCACAGTGGTCTGTGTGGCTGCTGAGAACTGTGCTCTCATCACACGTGTGGCTCTGCTTCCAAAGGGCTTGCTGCAAGATCTGCGCTTGTCTCCTGAATACGACAGATGAGTTATAGAAATAAAAAGACTTTTTGCTTTCCCAGCCCGCTGGTGAGCTCAGATGTACCATAACTTGCTCGAGAAAGGATGGAAAAGGCTCAGAAGAAAACGTCTGGCTGCAAACACAGGTCTCAGACACCCGCTCCTCGTCCCCGTGCAGGACGAAGATGCAGTATCAGACATGGAAGAGCCCTTTACCCCTGGGATGGTGTTGGCTGTAACCAGTATTTCTGCAAAGATCTGTTTTTCGCTTTGCAGATGTATTAGAAAATAGGCATCGGGACGGTGTGGAAAGCGTTCGATACGTTGCAATTAATTAAGCAAGCGTAATAATTGGGTTTCTTTGCTCACAACGAACCTCTCTTTCATTTCTTTCTACAGCTGCTAAGACGTTCAGACACTTGTGGAATTTCTATGAAATTGGGGAAAGCAGCAGAAGGTCCTGGCAACGTAGCATTTCACAAAGAAATTTGAAAGGGAAAATAAAAAAAAACCCCACAGCCCTATACAAGATTGAAAACAGCAGAAACCAAATTAAGGTTTGACATTGTCCGGAAGGCAGCCCTGACCCCAATCTAGGCACCAGCCGCCACCGCCGTGGTGAGAGGTATTGCACACCGTGAGCTGGGGCTGGCTCCGGTGGTGTTTTGCCGGTGTCCAGGCTGCTTTCTATGGGCAAACCCTCACCTGCATCACTTCCTCGGATGAGGATTTGCCTCCCGGGAAGCGTGCGGGAGCCCCGGTGTGACGAAAGGCTGGTGGCTTTAGGGGCACTAGCGTGGCTGGGCTTTGTCCGCCGGAGAGATGCTCATGGGTGGCAGCTGATTTTATTTATTGGGGGTTTTCAATTTTTCTCTGCAACCGTAGGACCCAGAAGCCTTGGAGAACACATGATTGCTCCCAAAGGTGGAGGTTTAAGAGGAGCTTTACGTTCTCCCAAGCTGCTGCCACGTGTCTCCCAATGCAGCTGTGACGGTGGCACGGCTGTGGCTCTGACTGCAGAGAGCAGAGGAGCAAATTATTTCTAAACACAAGGTTAAGTTCAACCCTCCGGGGCTGAGGGTCTTTCCCTGCATCTAGACGTGCTCCCTCCCTCCATCCTGCTGCGTAACATCCCCTCCTGCCTCAGTTTCCCCATCCTCCTGTGACAGTATCTTAGTGCACAGCTGGGGAGACTGAAGATGCGAGCTCCTCCGCTGCATCACGCTGAAGACGGATGACTGATGCTCACGAACACAGTTTCAGATGCGGTGGGAGAACTCCACACTTGGCGAAAGGAGGAGGAAGATAACCACGGCGCAAGGAGCCATGCGCTGGAAGAAAATGCGCTCTCGGCTCCTTGTTTACCAACTAATTTTAGAAGTGCTGAGCGCTGCAGAAATGCACTTTCCGCATTTACAAGGATGATAAAGTGCTCAGCATTGCCGTTGGGCTGGCTGAGGGCTTGCGTGAACGATGCTTCCTCCTCCGAGCCGCTCGGCTTTTTAAAAAAGAAGGAAAGATGTAGGACTGGAACATTTCCACCACCCATCCTCTGCCACCTCTGCTTGGTGGCACTTTTAATGCAGGTGTTCAGATAGGAATTAGGGAGCATTTGCCCCGGTGTGCCGGGCTTTGCCTTTTCCCCTGGTCCATGGCTGTTAGAGCAGCTCATCTGGTGCGTGGGAGCAACCCAAGCTGCAGTAGCTTATTTGCCCGTGGTGGCCTCAACTTTCCTGCCTTCTTTCTGCAGAACACTTTGAATGTGTTGGGACCACCTCCCTTGGTGGAGGGGTAAGGAAGAAGCTGGTGGAGGAGAGGCCAACCCAAAGCACAAAGGTGTGAGAACAGCGAAAATTGGAGTGTTGATTTCCTCAGGTTTCAGCTGGTTTTGGTGTCGCTTGTGCTGGAGCCCACTTGTGCTCAGCCCCTTTGAGCTGAATTCCTTGGTTTTGGGATTGCTTAATCCCTTGGCCCCTTCAATCTCAATCCCTTGGCTTTGGGATTGCTCAATCTCTTGCCCCTTTTGAGCTCAATCCCTTGGCTTCTTCGGGCTCAGTCCCTTGTCTTTGGGATTGCTCAATCCCTTACCCCTTTGGAGTTTAATCCCTTGACCCCTTTTGAGCTCAATCCCTTGGTTTTGGGATTGCTCAATCCCTTGGCCTCTTCAGTCTCAATCCCATGGCTTTGGGATTGCTCAATCCCTTACCCCTTTGGAGTTTAATCCCTTGACCCCTTTTGAGCTCAATCCCTTGGTTTTGGGATTGCTCAATCCCTTGACCCCTTCACGCTCAATCCCATGGCTTTGGGATTGCTCAATCCCTTACCCCTCTTGAGCTCAATTCCATGGCCCCTTCAATCTCAACGCCTTGGCTTTGTGGTTACTCAATCTCTTGCCCCTTTTGAACTCAATCCCTTTGTTCTGGGATCGCTCAATCCCTTGGTCCTGTTTGAGCTCAATCCCTTGACTCTGGAATTGCAAGTGCTGGTGGGCAGGGACCTGGTCTCCTTGAGGAGCACCGCTAGATCCAGCAGTGGTGTAGACCAGAGCTTGCAGGGCTCGGGGGATGCTCCGCAGCAGCTGCTCCAGGCTCCTTGCAAGCATCTGCTTGTACAACAATATCAAACCCGGAGCATGCTTCATTAATTGAGGTTGCTTCATTAATAAAACACTTGTAACCTCCTGACCCAGGGACATGCATAGGAGCTGGGGTGCAACCAGGCAGGAGAGCACGAAAAGCTGCGCTCGTGTAACAGCAGCTCATCCCTTGCTTTGCTGTTACCTGCTGGAGAGTGAGGGCTTCTGCTGTCCGGTGAGTAAAATAAATTACCCCCAGCAGCTGCTAGTGCTGATCATCTGAAACAGTGGAACCCACTTAAATGAATAATAATTAAAGAAATAAATTTCCCGGAGTGCCAGCCTCAAAACTTTTTGTTCAGCAATAAAGCGAAGGAGAGCCTCGCAAAATGAATCGCTTGGCTGTTTCTGAAGTAGGCTGCTTGCGCCGCGGCAGGCGAAGCCGAGTTATAATGGGACTTATTAAAGGAGCCGGCGTGGTTCAAGGAAGCCTTTTCCTGGGTTCCAAGGTCACGCGTGAAACAGGCTGAGCAGAAACAAGTGCGGTTAACGGCAAAACCCCTTCCCTTGGTGAGCAAAAAATATCGGGAAGCTGGGATGACCCCGTTACAGTCATCCCCGAATCGGAGCATCGGATGGTGGAGCCGATTGTCTGCCAGCCGCGGTCGCTTGGGCCAAGCCCTGGTTGTTTCCCTCCCTGTGTAAGATTTCCATAAATTATCCTTGATTTGGAGCAGTTGAAGCAGATGGGCAGCAATGGGCTCAGCAGTTTCCTCTGTCCCCAAGGAGGGTGACCTGCCCGCTGGGTCGGGCACCCTAACGAGCTCTCACGCTCTTGCGCATCCCTTGGCCCCGGCGCGCCCCAGTTCTGCAACTTCTCCCTTTTTTTAGGCTATTTCCATTTTCTACAGTCTTTCCACCATATAAAAAATAAATTACTAAATCAGATGTGCAAACAGACCTTTCCACATGATAAGGTCCTGGTCCTTGAGCTGTGCCCTAGGAGCAATAAAGTCCTTCCTAAATAATTAAGCAGGTAATAATTAACCGCGCTCCCTCCGTGCAATATTTGCAGCCGATTTTTAACGCAACGGAAAATTTCAAGCGTCCTTTTCGGTGTGAATTCATTGCATCGCAAGCCCTTGGGCAAGGGGGAACTGAGCAGGGGAGCATCCCGCTCCCCGTGCTGGCATCCTGGAAAGTACCGAGCGTTGTCCCAAGAGCGGTTCCTGGGCTGCCGAGGCAAATATCTGCCAACCTTTCCCTGGAGGAGAAGGACCAGGATGCAGGAGATGGAGCCCCTTGAGCCTTGAGCTCTGTTTTGGGGTTATGGAAAAAAAAGGTCCTAATTAATTAATCTATGGCTGTTGGTGGAGGGGTGTAGCATCCGACCCCCTCGTTTTAAGCATTTTTTGTGGTTGTGGAGTCTTCGACAGGGATAAATTGTCCCTCTTTCCCCTTTTCCATCAAAAGCTGGAATTTCAAGCGGGAGGCGAACGCTGTGGAAAACACCGCGGGACCGCTCGGCTGTGGATTCCTTCAGAGGAGCAGGGGAAAAAAAAAAAAAAAAAAAAAGAGTTAGGCTGTAGCCCCCGCTATTAATCATAGCTGTAATCATGCATTTAATGAACATGACAGCTCCCGCTCCCTCCGGAGAGACGCGTCGAGTCTCACGGCTGGGTTAGGTACAACAATCACTTCTCAACGCTCGCGCTTGATAACACCGAGAGCCGCCGGAGCAGCCAGTGTCAGGTTGGGATGATGCATTAAGAGAAACAACCCCGTTTGCACGGGCTGTGTATTTTCTTACAGATGATGCGCTTCAAACCGACTAAATCATTAAGAAGAAGAAAAAAAAAAAGAAAAAGAAAAGCAGAGCGAGAAAAACACCTGTCCCTTATGCAGGGTATAAAATATCAAGCCTGACGCCGCCGTGCTGTGTGTAATCAGTTAAAAAGCCCTTAATGTGCAGTTCTTGATGCTCTCCCCAGCAGCTTTTTTTTTTTTCCATCCTTTTTTTTTCTCTCCCCCTGTTGTTCCCGCTGCCTTTGAGCGTGCACATGGGAGGAACTTGCCATGCCGCTTATTTAAATTTTTGCGGCGAGGGACTTTTGCAATACAGAAGAAAACGTAATACGGGATGTGCGAGTTGCTCTCCTGATCCGACAGCACTGTTGCATCCCGACGCTGATGGTCTCCCTGGTTGGAGAGCAACCGGGGAGAAAAATGGGACAGATTTGGGACTGGCATCTGTCCTGCAAAATAAAAGTGTGTTATGTTTGGACCAAACGAGACTCCCAAAGATTAGAGTCAAGCCCTGGGGGCATCATTTCAGCTTTTTGTTTAATTTAGTCCAGACTGCAGCGAATTTTAGCTCCTGATTTTTTAGTTTAACCCTTATCCAGTTCTCCGGTGTCTTTTGCTCAGCCCCGGTTTCACACCGCGTGGGTTGCTTTGATGATACAGATACACCCTGAATCTCCACTGTCTGCAAAATATCAGACACTTTGTATTTATTAATGCAAATCCCTTGGTAGCGGCTCTAACTGGGTATTCCGAGTCGGTAACCACTCTAAAAATCAAAACTTGGGCTTCTCGGACCTCCTTAAAGGTCTGAGACATCAAACCCACGCTCCTGCATCTCCTCCCTTGCTGCTTCGATGCTCGCAGAGCCTTGCTTGTATTTAAACTTCTTTTTGCATGATGCAAAGGCTTCTAAAAATACCATCGTGCCGGAGCCTGAGTTTCCTCCGTAAATCCCAACTGATGGCAAATTACGGAGTAAAAACGCGTAATTACGGAGCTTCTTAACCAGCAGCGTTACGCAGCGCGGGGCTGTCTCCTCCTGGGTGAATATTTAGGTGGTTTTCTAATAGTTCGGGGAAGATTTGCACCGGGATGAGGAATTAGACGGTGGGAAAGCGTGGACGAGGGGTTTCTTTGCCAGCTGCCAGCCTGATGCTTTGCCAGACCTGGTCGGCACGCTGGGTGGATGCATCTCACCGGGATTTTGCCGTGGATGGGACCTGCTCTCGGGTGGTTAAACTGCCTCCAGGCTGTGAGCTGATTCACAGCAAGAGCCTGTAATGGGAGATGCGCATCGCCTGTCCACGTATAATAGCATGACTTCTTGCCAGAAGATAAAAGCTGGGAAAAAAAACCCCAAACATTATGCCATGGATGTATTTTTGCTATGTATAAATTAAAAACCAGTGGCATGAGACTGTTGCACCATTTATATATTTCCTTATCTATTTATTTCTTTAGTGATTCCTCCTTTCTGGCCAAGATGTGGTTGTCAGACTGCTTTAACTAAAAGGATGGCACACGAGCATGGGAGCGTGTTTGTCCCCAAGAGTCCGCTTTTATGCCCGGGTATTAAATATTTAGAGAGGTTGTCTGCTGCCCTGGGGAGCTGGCTCCTGGTATAGCCCGTCCTGCTGAGCTTGCTTTAAGGAGCATTAAACATAATTGCAGAGGGCTGAGGGATGCTCTATCCCTACCCTAATGGTTGGACTTTAATTTGGATCTTTCTCCCTGCATCATTGGGAGGTCAACCTTGCTCGAGGACGCTGGCCTCTTAACCCCCGTCCTCGCTGAGAGATGCTCTGCGGCATCTTCGGAGCGACCCGAAGTTGATATGCATTTATTTTAGTGCTGAAAACTAGTTGAAAAGATGCTCCTACAGCGAGGCAGCTCTGCGACGAGGGGGAAGCCAAAAAAAAAATGCAAAAAAACCCTCAGCGGTGACTCAAATGCCCGGTTGATACTCGACGCGCTTGCGGCAAGCTCGAGTGAGCTTGCGGCAAGCTTGAACGCGCTTGCCAGTGAGTTGCACGGAGCTTGCTCGATGCCTCTGATCGACAGGCGTGTGCCGCCCGTGCCGGCATCGCGCCTGCGCCAACTGCTTTTATTTGCAGAGGGAACAGATGGGGCTTCGCCGACGCCGGCAGCCCGAGTGACAGCTCGCGCGCGGGGAGAGCGCGGTGCCGCGCTATCAAATTCCACTCGCTCACTCCCCAACACGCCCGGACTGGCAGGTGAGTGACTGAGCCGCTCTCGTACCACCTGGAAAGCTGCGATACAGCCTTTATTTTCAATTCATTCTTTCCTATGCCAGTCAAGGACAATTTAATTATGTGGGTGCATATATCGGAGGCAGGCGCTGGGCTTCCCCGGCCGGCTGCAGGGAGCAGCCAAGCCAAGCGTGGAAATTTGCTGGACCGATAGCGCAAGCGTGCGAGTTGCTCAGAGGGTTTTTTTGACACGTTCGGATGCTGAGGGGAACGATCCCCGCTGTGTTTGGAGTTGGCAAGGAGCACTTATGCTGTGACGGCTTCAGAGGTGCTGACAACGTGGAGGTCCGTAAAGAGCATCCTCACCCTCATCTGGATTGGGGGAGCTGCTTTGGGTGAAGCAATAAGATCATAGAATCATAGAATAGTTTGGGTTGGAAGGGACCGTTGAAGGGCATCCAGTCCAACCCCCTGCCATGGGCAGGGACATCTTCGACTAGATCAGGTTGCTCAGAGCCACGTCCAACCTGAACTTCAGTGTTCCCAGGGATGGGACATCTACCACCTCTCTGGGCAACCTGTGCCAGTGTTTCACCACCCTCATTGTAAAAAATTTCTTCCTTACATCTGGTCTAAATCTCCCCTCTTTTAGTTTAAAACCATTCCCCCTTGTCCTGTCGCAACAGGCCCTGCTAAGAAGTCTGTCCCCACCTTTCTTAAAAGTCCCCTTTAAGTACTGAAAGGCTGCAATAAGGTCTCCCCGGAGCCTTCTCTTCTCCAGGCTGAACACCCCCAACTCTCTCAGGCTGTATTCATAGGAGAGGCGTTCCAGCCCTCTGATCATTTTTGCGGACCTAAGATACTGAGGGCCATGTGAATTTCTGCAGAATTTTATGATTCTGAGCAAATTATTTATGTTTTTTTTCTCTGTTTCCAACAGTGAGGTTGCATTGCACGCCCAGTCCTGGCTCCTCTCCGTCCGGCTGCCTGAACAGATCAGCTACGAGCCGATACATCGCCAGGTCTGTACTCGCGTGCTCCCCCTCCGGATGCTGCGCGCGATTTACGCTTGGGAGGGTGTCAGCAGCTTGAGATTTAGCTATTTAACTGGCTGTTTATTCGGTGAAGCTCTGGCCGCTACTTTTCCCCCAGCCTCTGCTACGAGGTGCTTTTAAGCTCAGCAAAAAGCCGCAGTTTCTCCTTGGAAAGAGTTTGAAAGGTTGTTAGTGGATAACATCACCTTTCTGCGAGCAAAGAACGCCAAATCCTGCTCGGAAAGTCCCTTTTTAAATCAACCGTATTGTTTTCAAGGGGTATTTTGGTTTTTTTCTCCCAACTCAGAAGCCCATCCCAATTTAACCCAGCAAACCTGCAGGTTTTTCTTCTCCCGCTAACTGGAAACCTGCCACGTGGCAACTGGAAAGCACCGTGTATGGGAGAATGACGGCATGTTGTCGGTGTTCAACGCCCTGCCTGCTTTCTCCTTGCCTTTTTTTTTTGTGTTACAGATGTGCCACATATCATTGTGTCCTTAAGTATGAGCGTTTGCAGACGAGTCCCTCTTAATTGTAGCAGACTAAAATTTATTCCTGAAGTATGTCTGTTCCAGATGTCTGTATACAGACATAATGCCAGATTCTAGCTATATTTTATCATATCCTACCACTAATATAAACTAATTTAAAAGGCGCCATCGGAGTTATTTGATGCTAGAGTCCAGCTTGCAAATGCTTTCTGTGCAGGTCAACGTGCTGGTGACCTGGCCAGGTATCACAAGTAGCCGAGGTGTTGACTATGGGAGAGCCTTTTTTCAATATCATAATTTCAGCAAAGAAATATTCTTTTTTTGAAGGCTTGCCTTGCATTAGCCTTGGAAGCACCTCAAATACCAGGAAGCAATTTGTAGTAGGACTTCGTGTCCCCCCAGGCCATTTGTGGTGAAAGAGGTGGTGGCATTTCTGATGCTGAAATGGGGCTTTCACATTCAGCATTTTGGCTGTATGAAGTTGTCTTTTTCTCATTGCATTTTAACGTGAGAGCTGCAGACAACCAATAATTATAGAGGTAAAAGTGTGCATTCCCCCCCAAAATAGTTTCCTTGTGTGAATATTTACCGTGGGCAATGCTACTGTGATCCTTAGACCTGTGGTTCTCGCATGAGCCGGACCAAGACTGGAAATACATAAATATTATATAATATTTATGTATTATACATATCTTAAAATAATTTTATATATAAATATTTATCCTTAGTCTCTAAGGAAGCAATGCATACAACTACCCAGAGAACCTAAGGCGAGTGGCTTGCTTTGCCCCCATCCAGAGCACTGTGTCCTCTGCAAACTTGAGTTGACCGTGCTGTACCATCTAATTATTTGCCCGGAGAGACCAAACGTGCCCTCCGTAGTGTTGCATTCACCCAGATCTCAACACTTCCCCTCTTCCTCCTGGTCCCATATATCTCTATAGCTGCTGGATAATTACCTCTTCAGCTGGAAGCTTATGGAAAACGTGTGCTAAGCAACTTTTGATAGCCTTAAGTAACTTTTAGTGGTACCAGGCAATTAATAGTGAGTTTTTCTGATATTTGGTGTTACCTTGTGTTCCTGCGGCTGACACGTAGACCCTCATTCACTGAGGTCCAGAAGCAGGTGCCCACTTGAAGACCTTGAATAGCCCTGGGGAGTGCAGCGGGCCAGCTGGCAGGGACGCACGCTGAAGTGCCCTCTAAGTTGTTCAGCGTTCGCATCCTGTGCTGCACGAGCCCAGCATGGGAGAGGATATTTTCTGCCTCACCATGTTCCCCAAAACTGCAGGAAGCTCTCTTCATGCTCTTAAAATCATAGGAGAGAGTCATGGTCATGGAGGTGGGAAGGGATCTCTGGAGAGCTCTATCCTTCCTCCTGCCCCAGAGGGCCTCTTGTCGTTCCAACATATCTCTCTGAGAAGGTCTGGTTCCACCTTCTTTACACCATCCCATTAAGAAGTCAAGAGAGGACAGAAGATTCCCCTTGGCCTTCTCCTTGCTGAGCAAATCAGCCCGTGGCCTCTGCTCAGATGTCCTGTGCTCTGGTCCCAACCATCTTGGTGGCCTCCACTAGACACACTGCCATCCACCAGTGTCTGTGTTATACTGGGAGCCCCAGACTGGACCCAGTGCCCAGCTGTGGTCTTGCAAGTGCCAAAAAGAGGGGATAGATCCCCTCCCTGATCCTCCTGGCTTCATTCCTGCTCATACAGCCCAGGATGCAGTTGGCATCATCACCGCAAGGGTACCTGGCTGACTCCTGGCTGCCTTGTTGTTCCCTAAGGTCCCCAGGTCTTCTTCTGCAGAGGTGCTTTCTAGGCAGTTGGCCACAACCTGTCCTGCTGCATGGGGTTATTGTGTACCAAATGCAGATGTTTCCAGGGAGATTGGCCTCATCTTGCAGATTTTTAAAGATTCAGGGTGAAGTTGGCCAAAAATAAAAAAAAACTAAGAGCTTATGGCCCAGCACAAAGTTCCTGAATATCTCACTCTCATCAAAGTGAAACTTGGGCTCCTCTGTGATTTCAGGTGCTGTTGGCCTGTCTCCTCTACGTCATTGTTGCGTTGAAGTTGGAGACGTAACCTGACCCTGTCTGTCTTTCTCCGTTTAGCCGTGCTGTTCAGCGAAGTTTGGCCATCATTCGTCAAGCCAAGCAGAAGAAAAAGAAGAAGGAATACTGCATGTACTACAACCGCTTTGGCAAGTGTAATCGCGGGGAGAGCTGCCCCTACATCCACGATCCGGAGAAAGTGGCCGTCTGCACCAGGTATGGATGGACACAGCAACCGCATGCTTTGGCCCATCACAGTAGAGTGGACCATTGGTTGGCTTTGGTGCTTCCTCATGTGATATTCCCCGGGGAAACAACCCAATAACGGAGATGTAAGACCATGAGAACAGCTGTTCTGGGTCAGGCCCAGGATCTGCCCAACGCTGTTGGGCTGGCAGGTACCTACAGGAGGAGGACAAGATGAGGTGCACAGAGAAGGGACCTGGCTGGGACCTCTCAGCTTCTGAAAGTGAAACCCTGCAGCCTGGTAGGGTTTGGTTTTTCAGCTGCCAGAGGTTGCCACCAAACCATCATCATGTAATAGTCAGCAGTTCTTTTGTTTTTTTGTGAACTTATTTAGTCCTTTCTTTAACTCATGGTGTTTATGGCAATGCGTTGCACAACTGAATTATGGACTGCGTGAAAAGTGCTTCCTCCACTGGCTGCTCAAGTATTGCACTGGACGCCTCCTCACTCGTGGTTCTTGAGAAGGATGGAATAATAATCCCCTGATCACCTTCTAGGCACCGTTTATAACTATATAGTCCTCCCCTCTCTGTCCAAACTTCCCAGATTGGAGAATCATAGTCTATTTAATCTCTTCTGGTAATTTTTTTCTAAATTTACACAGCATTTTATACCTATTAATGCTAATAAAGCATCGCACAACTAGCGTCCAAATTAAATACACACATTTTGGTTGTTCTGCACAGGCTGTAGGGATTACAGAAATACTTATTTCACATTTTGGAGGTGGATACCATCACCAGGATGTTTATGTCTAATAAGGAACCTTCCGTATCATAGTACAGAAGCTCTAAAAAAAACCTTAAAAAATCAGAGTAGTGTTTTAAGAATTAGTAATAAGATCAAATCAACATTTCTCAAATATAATCAGAATAATAGTTCTTGGTTATTTACTTACTGCTGTCAGGTTGAAGATACCATCAGGGTTTGCCAGGTGGAATTCAGAGGCTAAAACATTTAGCCAGTCCCCAAAGAGACCGTCTGACTTGAATGATTTTGTGGGTCCTGGGTAATACCTAGTGCAGATATCGGAGCGGTGCAGATCTGAGCTGAGTGACTTGAGAGCCTGCCCTGACCACGCACCGCGTGATTTCTTCTAGCAGCATTTCTCAGATCCGCTTGGATCCATGCAACAGGTTTAAATCCTTCAGCCTGTGACGCCATGCAGCTACAAGACTTGATAATTTATTACGGGAGAGCTGATTCATGTTGCCAGCTCATTATACCTGCCCAACAGTTGATTAAACTATATTATTAGTCGTTTAAAAAGTGTAGAAAAGCCAACTCCACTGATGAACTCCTTGAGTAATTTCTCCGTAAAATTGCTGCTGTGCTAGAAATCATTTGGAGGTTGCACAAAGCTCGATGGGAGACCATATAGGAGGGAAAGGTGATTTTTTTTTTTTTAAACTGATTTCACTCGCTCTCATTCATTCTCCCATAACACATCCTCACGAGCACCGAGGCGCATGTGTCCAAGGTGTCTGGCTCAGTATTCCTTCTGGTGACACAGAGGACAAGGGATGCCGGCTACTGAGTCCTCACTTTGAATCCTTGGTTCTTCTTATGTTTGGTGACCAAGTTTGGTTTTGGGCTGTGCTCCTTGCATACGTTAGGATTTACTGATCCTTGAGGTCTTTTGGGTCTCCTTCCTGCCCCATTTCCATGGATCACTAGAGGACAACGCTGATTTACTCCTGGTCTTGTGTCTCCTTACCCTGGTGCTTCTAGCTCCAATCCCGTTCTTTAGTTTTCTATTATCGTTCTTAATTTTCTGAGTCTGCTACTGTTTTAGGGTGTCCATTATTTTCCAGATCTGGGTGTTTTGAGGAGGTGCACATAGCTATGCTGTGGTTGCAATCATCTGCAAACCTAGTTGCCATCAACCAGCTGGTTCTCACATCTATATCTTCCCATTTATACTTTCTTCGTACCAATCTGAATTTGATTTTATTTTTAATGAATCTCTCCATGCTCAGCTCTAAATTTAGTCAGATTTTATAAATAAAACTGGGGGCGTATTCTGTGCTCCAGAACTTCCCTGCAAGGTTATGCAGCTCAGAACACGTACCCCTGGAGTCTGCTTTTGGAGGGTTCGGACCAGTGCTCTTCCCATGATAACATGTCTATTTTATTAGTCTGCTGTCACACTGGTACCTCCTAGGAAAACTTCTGAGTCCAAACATCCTCACGTGCTTTGGGATCTTGGTTTCTGTTGTGTGCCTGTCTCTGCTCCTCCTGGTTATTGGCCACTCACACCCAGAGGTCCTCCTGGTGCTTCATCCAGCATCTGGTGTAATCAGGGCTCTAGGAAGGACCTTTCTCCATCTGGGAGCATCATCTCTGAACCTCATGGTGCAGGCCTTGCTCTGCCTACTAATAAGCAGCCAAATATGATGAAAGAGCAAAATCTATCAGGAGGTATCAGCTGCTCTTCTGAGAGGAAAGACCTGTACTGATTTAGGGCGTGAAATGGGATTTAACAGCGAGCTCGGCAGCAGTCGTGTGTATTCACAACCTCGGGGCAAATGTGGCAATGGGGCAAGGCAGACATTCGGTGTTTAAAGTGGTGTGTTTTGCGACCCACCTCGTGCTCAACCCTCTCCGTCTGGTGTATCTACAGGTTTCTCCGTGGCACGTGCAAGAAGACAGACGGGACCTGTTCGTTTTCCCACAAGGTGTCCAAAGACAAGGTCTGTACGGCTTCCCAATGAGCGCGGTGCGGCTCTGCCAGCGAGCGGACCTGTGCTGGTAGTTGTAGGGAAGTCTACCTCATTGAGTGCTTCCAACAGAGTTTGTAGTTCGCTTGCCAAGCTGTTCATGATGGGGTTGGGAGAGCAGAGTGTGCCTCTTCAGTCGGTGAATCGGTAGATGAATGCATTAAGCAGTAGGTTGGAAACCAGAGCACCTGGGGCTGTGTTGGGTAACGTGCGTTGGGTTAAGGAGTGCTTAAACTCCAGGGATCGGAGAGGAAGAGCATGGGAGTAGCGTTCACGTGCGACTAATCCTTAGCTACCTCCGTAAGATAACCCTTCTCTCTAAATCACCTGTGTTGGGGTCGAAGGAGGAGGACGTTTTAACATACAAGAGCTTGGAGGTATAAATTAACCTTTCTAAAAAGCCAGGCAGTGAAACCAGCTGGCAGAACGGCTTTTGAGTTCATCATTGTTTTCAGCCTTCATGATGTATTTGGGGCTCTGCGGTTTTATTACACAGAGTGAGGTGGAAAAATAATTAGCTTTTCTTTTAGTGATTATCAGTTGACGATTTAGCAGATTAACCTCCATTCAGTGGCTAGGAGCTCCGGTCGGACGTAGCTTTGGAGACCTCAAGCGTTGAAGCCGAGGTGAAGTCGGTGCTGAAGGTTAAGTGTAGCTGAGCTGAGCTGGGATGTGCTTCAAGCACGTATTTACATTTCAGCTTTGTTGGACGGATTTGGAGGATCATTCCTCTGCTACGAAGGATCACCCAGACAACAGGAGGAAGGTTAATCCCACCGGGGTATTGAAACGCCAACCTGAGCGGTGTCGCTGCGTGGTGAGCGGTTTGTGATCGGCTCTGGTGTCGAGGCTCCGCTGTCGGGATGGAGATGCCAGAAAGTGGGATGTGAACGAGGACCAGTTTTCCCAGAGAAGCCCGTAAGGCTCAGTCCTTCATCATGAGGATGAGTCTGCAGCCCCCCTCGGCTGTATTTCTGGCATGTCATTTGTCGAAAGCAGCTTTGTCAAAGCTTTCGCAGCTGTGCCTGGGGCACGGTGGGGACCAGAGATCGCCTGAGCCATGCCGGATCTGGAAGCGCTGCTTTTAATTACTCAAGTTTTGGTTATTTAGCCTGTGCCCTGTGAATTGTCCTTATAGCACCTTCTTCTCTCCACTGCCTTCGAGCATCACCGATCTCCCTTCTCCATCCACAGCATCATGTAGGTAATTACAGTGCAATTACTGACCTGTAAAGGATTTAACCCACGGGACGTCGGGTCTCATCAGCATCTGGGACAGGATGTTTTCCAACAGCATTTGCCTTTGGGCACACAGTTTTCCCGTCTCCTTTTCCCTCCATTTGCCTAAGGCACCTTCGTTGTCAGTGGGGAGCTCGTAAGTTATCGTGGCGGTGAGCAGAGTCGCTCTGAACGAGGCAGAAAGCACCATATGTTTTTTACATGTATCTCTCTTCAGAGTCACTTAATCATGAGTATATAAAATAGAGGAGATAGACTGGGGACAGCTGTACTCCCTGACTCGTGGCGTGTGAAAGGAGGGATGGGGATGAGAATTGATAGAAGGAAAAAAGGCTGGTTTGGGTTTTTTTCCTTCCTATAACGTATAGTTAGACTTCAGAAATAAAGAAGCCAAGAAAGAAGAAAGTTTTGCCAAGGGACTGGTTGTTGATGTATCCAGAATTGTTGTAATTAATGCAGATTTGGAGTGGACGTGGGGCCAGCGACTTCTTTTCACCTAAGTAAGTGATGTGCAAGTGCTAATGTCATCACGCAACCCACTGCCTGCGCCTGTGAGCCGAAGGATTGACACTCATCCAGACTGCACTGGACCGTTGGCTTACATCTGTACCGGCGAGTTAAATGGTATTTCAGCAGGTGCTGGAGCTTGGTTTTGGTCCCAGGGCAAAAACCTGGGTGAGACTTGGGCGTTGGAGATAACCAAGGAGCCGTTGTGGTCGGCAGTTTGGCCGCAGCTGTGTCCAGCAAAGGATGCGATGGCTGGATGCAGATGGATTTGTGCCAGCTGGTCTCGGTACCCGGGAATATTCCTTGGCATGTTTAATTTGCTGGTGGAGATGTGGCCTCAGTTTCCCCTCCAGAAACACCGGTGTGTCTTGGTACCTCAAGGAGAACCTCAAGCTTTTGGCTTCTGGGCTCCGTTTTGGGTGGATAGATGAAGAATGATGACTGCAGCGTGGCGTGGAAAACTCAACCTTTCCCCCTTAGCAGCACCTCGCCAGTTAGGAATCGGGGAAGAATAACGATAATATCATCGTGGTAATAAAACTGAATTAAAAAGGAGTAGCCATGCTGAAGTCTCTTGCAGAAGAGCTGGTTTGCCAATGGCATATTGGGGACAGAATTCCTGGGAGGGGGTCCCACGGGGCATGGGTGGCCTCTGCCCATCTCGCCTTCTTCCTTAGCAGTTCGCCGCTACCGAAGCATCATCTAAACCCAAGCCGAGTTGTTAAATTAACGAGCCCACAAACGAAGCCGGCAGGTGCCAACTCTCTTACGTGCCTTAGAAACAAATGCTTTCGGAGCACGTGTTTCTGGCCATGCACGTCACGCTCCGTGGGGAAGGAGGGTTATTTTTTTGCAGGATTAGGTGCCCCGAGGACCGTTCAGAGGTCTCCGCTCACCACCTTGTCGTCAGCGCGGGCTGGAAGAGAAACAACCTCCTCTGCGGAGTTCAAGCCTGTTTCAGGGTGATTTATAGCTGCGGGGATGCTGCTACCCAAAGCGAGAGGCGACTTTGCTTTTCAACTCCCGTCGCTCCCTGTTAACCCGGGTGATTACTAGCGAAGGTGGCGTTAACCTCATTTATCAGCGGCGGAGAAAGGCAGGTGAAGTCGCTCGGCAGAGGAAGGCAAGCGGTTTTCCCCCGCTCGTGGGTTTTTTGGAGCGGATCCCACCTGCTCCTCGGATGAAGGATTGGGGGGAGCGGCTTGTTTTTGGCTGTTTGAGTTTTAATGCGATGAATTATTTTCTTAGTGTGGTTAATGATGCTGTGGTTTGGGGATTCCCGGTTTTGCTGATGCCCTGGTAGTTGACTCTCGATTTCACTTTGTGGTTATGGGGTGGGGGGGAACCCCACAAACTCCTCATCGGAGGAGCTTCAGGTTATTGTCATCGTGTATCTCACCGTGGTGAGAAGTCACCAGGGACGGGGCCCTGTACCTGGTCCACGAGGTGAAGAACCAAGGGCTTGCGGGGCTTAGCCTTGCGGGGGTTTGAGGACAAAACTCTTGCTCAACCTGGGGGAGGGGGGTGATCCCGTGCCTCAGTTTCCCCACTGAAAAATGGGGACAATCCCTTTGTTTTACATGGGAAAGCTGCGTGGGTTCAGCTGTCGCGGCAGCGGGGAGTTTTTCCCCATCCTAAGCAGCAAAACCCTTGCTCCAAGCAGAGGATGCTCTCCGGGGCAGAGGGCTGCTCCAGACGGGCACGATGCTTCGCAGATGCTTTCAAAAACCAAACTGGAAAAAGGAATGGAGGAAAGGGAAATGGAAAAAGGAGCCTGGAGGAGAGGGAAAGCTGGCGGTTGGGGAATTTTGCTCCACAGGGGATGCTGGGCAGAGCCCTCGGCTGAGGAGCATCTGTCAAAGCAACGCGCAGGGAATTTCTCCGCGACAGCACAGAGCCACCGGCGCGTCCCGGTGATTGAGAGAAACCGGTAAATCTGAATGAACGGGTTTGTGAGTGAAGGTTAGCGAGAGGCTAGGACTCGGGCAACCGCCCGCTGCTGCTACAACAGCTTTTCCCCTTGAGGAACTCGAAAAGAATCAGCATTTTTCTCCCTAATAGAGCTTCAAAACTCTGTTGTGAGCAATTTGGAAATTCACGTTGAGTTTCGGGTTCATTAGCTGCTGGCTCCAAAGCGTGTACATAGTCAAAGCTGTCTAATACGGACGCACCGCACCAGTGCCTTGAATTAATGTTATTGTTATTTGTGTGGACGTAGTGGGGTGCAAACAAGGTTAATTGAAATGAGAGTGCTGCTTCCTCTTGATAATGGCTCAGGCTTGACAGCTAGGAGGAGTTTATTTTTGTAGAAGAGCTGCCTTTATTATCCCTTTTTATTAGAGCTAATTTGGGCTCTATATCAAAAACTACATTAAGGGAATCATTTACGGTCACACCACCACCACCAAAAAAGATAGCCCCAGAGCCCTGTCCTTTATGTTAATGTCTGCAGTTAAAAGACAATTAAAAATAAACTCTTCTCTTTTAAAGCACCCTTTGTTTTCTTTCCTCTCTGCTTCCCCCTCCTTCTCTCTATTTCTCTCTTTGCCTCAAGTGAGCCAATTTAGTTAAAACCCTAATGTGCCCTTCAGGGAAAAGGATTTTTCCGGATAGCCTCGACTGTGGTTATTGCAGAATTGTAAATATTAGTTCGGGGATGCTCGAACCGGCGGGACTGAGATGCTACCGGTGAATGGAGGGATCGATACTGCGCCGAGCAGTAAGGAAATTCGGCGTGTAGGCGAGCAGCAAAGGATTGAGCAGGAGGAGCCGGATCATTGCGACGGCTTCAGGAAGCACACGTTCCCGTCGGCAGCTACTTAGTTGGGTCGGGAAGTTGCCTGCGGTAGCCGGTGAGTTAAAGATGCTGAAATATCGCAGCAGGCTGGTAATTTGTTTTTAATTATAACAGCTGGCAGAAGGTGAAGTTTGTGGTTTGAGGACGATGAGGATCCTTGCTTGTTTGCTTTTCCCCGTCGGCTGTCGCGCTGCTAAGGCTCGGGAGTGGTGAGCACAGGAGTGGGGCTCCATGTATCCGACTGCTCTTCTCCTCGACTGCTCGCAGCAGGAGCCCAGGCTCTCCTCCTCCTTTCCCTCCCTCCTGGAGCACCCCTCCTGGAGCATCCCTCCTGGAGCACTCCTCCTGGAGCATCCCTCCTGGAGCACCCCTCCTGGAGCACCCCTCCTGGAGCATCCCTCCTGGAGCACCCCTCCTGGAGCATTCCTCCTGGAGCACCCCTCCTGGAGCACCCCTCCTGGAGCATCCCTCCTGGAGCATCCCTCCTGGAGCACCCCTCCTGGAGCATCCCTCCTGGAGCATTCCTCCTGGAGCATCCCTCCTGGAGCACCCCTCCTGGAGCATTCCTCCTGGAGCATCCCTCCTGGAGCACCCCTCCTGGAGCATCCCTCCTGGAGCACCCCTCCTGGAGCACCCCTCCTGGAGCACCCCTCCTCCAGCACGCAGGGACAGGCATCACAGCGCTCGCAGCGCTTGGAGGGTGCCTTCACGTGATGCAGCCCCCCACAAAAAATGCTTGCGGAGGAGCAAGCGCTTGTTTTCCCCCTTGCCAGGACCCATCTTCTGGAGCCTTTCTCTAACCACGTGCCGTGCATCCTCCAGCCACCTCCATACCCACGGAAGAGCCAAATAGGGGGGGCACCCCCAGGCTGCTGTTTTGGCCCTTGCGATGGCCAGAACCCCCCCACGGGAGAGGGCAGCCGGGCTGGGCACGAGCCCTGCGCCGCTGTTGCCATCACAGCCGCTGCATCGCCCCTGGGGAACGGTGTTCTTAGCCCGCAGCCACGCGACGGTGCGCTCGGCTTAGTGCCTTTTGCGAGCGAGGAGCCCGGGGAGCAGCCGCCCCTTCTCTCCTCTTCAAGGTTAGTTGGGAGCGTTGGCAGAAGATGAACCTGCCACGTGTGCCAGCAAAGCCCCCGTGATAGCAGCGTTTATTACGATTCCCCCATCCCTTCCCCGTGCCGTTCAGAAGCAGTTTTCTTTCTGGTGGCGGTTTCATGCTTTCCACCCTCTCTCCAGCATCCTGAAAGATGCTAAGGCAAGCGTGTTCACCCCCTGTGCGTTACGTGGGACCACGTAATGTCAGGGAGCTGCGTTGCAGGAGACCAATAGAAGAGCTAAAAATACCTCTGGGACCAGTGGCTGACAAAAGGCGTATATTTATTTTACGCATGTCATGGTTTTATTTCAGTTCTGGGTGTTGGAACGGTTCCTAATCACGAGCTGGGGAGGGGGAGCGCTAACGGGTTTCTCATCCTCTGCCCTTGCAGATGCCGGTGTGCTCCTACTTCTTGAAGGGGATCTGCAACAACAGCAACTGCCCGTACAGCCACGTCTACGTGTCCAGAAAAGCAGAAGTGTGCCAGGATTTCCTCAAAGGCTATTGCCCCATGGGAGAAAAGGTAAAGAGGGGACTGGCTCTCGGGGTCCCAGGACGGATGCGCCTTTGCCGAAGCTACAAGCTGTTTTTCGCGTGAGCTATGGCACCGAAGGGAGCCGTAGAGCTGGAAGCTGCTGAACACCTGGATGTGATGAACAGCAGTCCTGTGCCTTTCCAAAGGGTTATGGGCAAAGTGGCATCGTTTCCTTACAGGCAGGAAAAAAAAAGGAAACAAATTAAAGGCTGCAGCTCGCAAACGTTGTGCTGGTGTTTCCCCGGGAAGAGCCTCCCCGGGGTGTCCACGTTACCAGAGTCTGGTGCCCGAGCCCATAGCACCTGCCTGGAAAATTGCTCAGTTAAATAGATAAGAAGCGAAGGAAAAGGCTTACGAGTCCCTGTTTTACATAGAAAACCCACAGACATTAATGCTTATTTTGCACGCTGGCTCCGTGACGGGTTAAAACTTGAGCCTTAGATCTTGTGGCTCGGTCTTAGCAGCAAGACCTTCCTCACCTGGCCTGCAGCAACTGAGCCTCAAGCTGTGCCCAGATATGTACCTAGAGGCTTCATGGAGCCCACCTCCAGGTCCTGGTGGCCCTCTGGTTTAAATCAATGCAGTGAAGTCCTACATGGACTTTATGTGCACCCTGGGTAGACTTGCAACCTCGTCCGTGAGCTTATGGCACCCGACGTAACACGCAGAGCTCAAGAGAGAGCAGCTTTCCTGGAGCGGGGCCTGGAGCCAGCTGCCACTTGCAGGTTTCCAAAGGAATTTTAGGGCTGGTACATGCAAAAAAATGCAATTTTGATGTTTATCCAACATCTCGTGGCTCCCTGCTTCTTTGTAAGTGTCGGGAGAGGCGGGCAGCAGCAAGCTTGGTTCCTCAGTGGTGCAGAGCCACGCTGCAGGATCTCACCTTTCCTTGCTTTGTGGCTGAGGGAGAGGGTTGGCTGTGCTGGTGTTCCCCTGGGAATCAAAGCGACCGTCCTATCTGACTCCTCTTTGCTGTTTTCCATTAATTTAATAATATTTTTGCCTCTTAGTGTGAACCACTTTTTCGTTAGTAGAGCACGTGGTTTTCTTTTGGGTCCCGTAAACAAGATATGGGCCACCTTTGTTTGGTTTCTCCAGCTGCCATCTCAAACTCGTGAGAGCAGCGATGCTGTCACATCAGAGTCCCCAGGCAGTCGTACTTCAGAAGGGGCAGCCAGTCAATTTGCCACCAGGTTTGAATAAAGCAAGGATGGACTCTGAGATTTATGGAGATGATGCTTTTCTGCTGTAGTTGAGAGCTACCAGGCTTTTCTCTTCTGGGGCGCCTTATGCGGTGGGATTTCTACTCATCCTTTGAGCATGCTCATCTTTTGACCATTGTGGCCAGCAGGTCGAGGGAGGGGATGCTCCCCCTCTGCTCCGCTCTGGTGAGACCCCCCTGGAGCACTGCGTCCAGCTCTGGGGTCCCCAGCACCAGTCAGACATGGACCTGTTGGAGCAGGAGGGCCAGGAGATGATCAGAGGGCTGGAACAGCTCACCTATGAGGAAAGGCTGTGAGTTGAGGTTGTTCAGCCTGGAGAAGAGAAGGCTCTGGGGAGACCTTATTGCGGCCTTTCAGTACTTAAAGGGGGCTTGTAAGAAAGGTGGGGACAGACTTTTTAGCGGGGCCTGTTGCGACAGGACAAGGGGGAATGGTTTTCAACTAAAAGAGGGGAGATTCAGACTAGATCAAAGGAAGAAATGTTTTCCAGTGAGGGTGGTGAAACCCTGGCACAGGTTGCCCAGAGAGGCGGTAGATGCCCCATCCATGGAAACATTCAAGGTCAGGTTGGACGGGCTCTGAGCAACCTGATCTGGTTGAAGATGTCCCTGCCCATGGCAGGGGGCTTGGACTAGATGACCTTTAAAGATCCCTTCCAGCCCAAACCATTCTGTGATTCTATGATTTGCTGTGCAACGTTGGCCCATCTCTATGAACCCAACTGGAGGATGGGAGCCATCCTCTTCTCTCGGTCTGCTTCTCTCAGGAGAGTTTGCTAGTCGCTTCTAGGGCACGTTTGATATGGAAGAAAACATCACATCAGTGTCCTGGCTTGGTTCAGCCGCTTCCACGAGCCGACAGCAAGCAAACAGGAGGAGACAGTGGAAACCTCCTCGTTGAGCTGGAGACTCCAGGTACCATGCTGAAAACACGACAGGAACTTTGCAAGCACTGCTTTAAATCGGCTCTTCGGTTGAAAAAACGAACCGCTAATGAAACAATCATTTTGTTTGCCTCGAGTCTGCCAGATTGCAGGGCACCATCCCAAATATGCCCCAGCGGGTCTGTGGAACGATATTATTTTATTGCATTTAATAGATAATGCGTGAATAAGTGTCTGCCTAAGCACGGTTTTGCTTAGACTTGCTGCTCCTGGAGATTTCTAACTCCCTTGTGATTTTGGCTGCTTTTCACTGGGGAAGTTGCTGGGATGAGCAGCTTGGATCCATGTGCTGCTCTGGGCTGGAGCCCCAAAGGGCTCTTCTCCTCCTTTTCTCCATCCCTGTAGCTCTCATTGGCAGAGCTATGACCCAACAATTGAAGCCGTAGGTGCTCAGCGCCCATCACCGTGGCGTCGTCGTGCAAAGCCACCAGCCCGTTCCAGAACCCAAACACTGCATCTGCATGGCAAAGCCATCCTTTCCCAAGGAGAAATCGCTACGGAGCAAAAAACAGGCAAAAGGAAGGGGAAAAAAGCCAAAAGTGAGAGCTTTAAGGAAAACAGGACATCAGCAGGAGTGGAGGGAAACGCTAATAAATTAGTCTGTGCCTAATTACTTTTTGTGGCAGCGCGTGGAGGGGACTGCGTGCAGGATAAACATTTCCTCCGAAGGAAAACACAGGCATCCTGCCGCCTCCCTCCAGCATAGCGCTAGCCACGCAGGCAGGGTCCCTACAATTATTTTTAAAATATTCCAATTTAAATGAAAATATAAAAGAGATATTTAGAATATTTATTCTATTAGTAAAAGTGCTTACCGTGTCACTTTTAGAGTGTCAGAAAAGCATTCTCCTACAGATGATGGATAGCAGCCTGTAATTATATATGGGGAGAAATTGCTGAGCGGGCCATATTTAACTGGGGAGGAGAAATACCAGCTTGGGCCATTAAGGGTTAATTTTATTCTCTAAATAATATAAAAAGTGCTGAGTCCGTGCCTTTGCTCAAAGTAGAAAGTCCTCAAATGGACCCCGGAGAGTTTATAATATTCTACTGAATCAAGTGAAAATGTTAACCTTGCTTCATAAAACGATGGCTTGTTAAAGATGCGCAGTCCCTTTTCTTTTGAATAATTTAGGACGGGAGTAAATCTTCTCTCGTTCTGCCTTTCCCTGTCCGAGGAACGGTGAGAGCCATCTGCCTGCCGTCTGAACTGCAAAGGGCGTGGACGGCAAAGGTGTGCGACACCAGCGTGGCATCCTCAGAGGATAATCTCAAACGAGGATGGCTGGTAATTAGGAATTTAGGTTCTTTTGTGCTGGGGTTGGCACACTGGGCTCTTCTCCCAGTTGTGTTTTCCTCTCTGTGCTCCCCTGAAGAAGCACGATTTCTGATTTTTATCAGACCTTCATAAAAAATGTCCATTATTATCCATAATTTATGGCATGTCGTTGGCAGTGTTGCCTCTTAAGTACTTTCTAGAATGTGTTGCAGGATGCCCAGGCCAAGTTGATTGGCCTTTGACCGTCGTAACTCTGACTGCACAAGCTCTTCGTACAAACGATGCCGGGACTGGCCTGCTCTGGCTTCATCAGGAACTTAGAATAAGTGAGAAAGCTTTAATTTTGCATACCCAAGTCCCTCTATCAGGAACGTAGACTGTAAAGGTCCTTCCTCCCCTGGGGAGAGGGGACAGCTCCTCTACAAGAGCGTGACCACGTCCTTCGTTAAGGGAATGTTACCGCCAATATTAATTGTTTTCAGGAGGGAGCTGGTAGCAGAGCCAGAACCAGCATTCTCACCGGTTCCTCGGTCGTGGGTTGGGATTTTCTCCACCCTCACGCACTCACATGGACCTACAGCTTCCTAAAGGGAGTGGAGGAACCTGCAAGTTCAGCTTGGTGAAGCAGTCGGTGAAATATGGCTCCAAATACCTCTGCTGCCTGAATCATCTCTAAACACAACGTCATACGTGTCTTAGCTAAAGCCACAAAGTGATGCCCACCATGGAAATCTCCCTGCCACCTTGCCTGGAGCTCCCTGACCTTCTCCGGCACCATGAAATGGTCACGCTGGGTGAGGCTGGTCCCTCTGGGCTGGTCACCTGCACTGGAGGAAGCCTGAAGGGGGAAGTGGGAAGAGAGGGAGAAATGGGGCCTCTTGCAGGTGCTCCCCAGGGTTTTCCGAAGACGTTTTAATGAGCTGCTCTACGGTAAAAGCTTGTCTGTGGTTCCCCGTCCCTCCTCCCATACGGTTCCTCGTGCCTTATCTCGGCTTGGGGCATGGGTTCACTAGGTGAGGATGGGGTGAGGCTGGTGGATGCAAGGGATGAGGTAGCACCAGCGAGCGAAGCCGTGGTGGCATGTCCCCTGTGGCTAGAGAGAAGCAGAAGGAGATGTGGTCATGAGTGGGCTGCGTGGCCAGTGAGCCTGGGGGAGAGATGCTTGGCTTGTCCGAGAGGCGATTTCCCTGCCAAGCCGCTCTCCTTGTTGCGCCTATGCTTGACTCCTGAAATAATACCCAAATAATATGAAATAATATGAAACAATACGAAATAATACGAAATAATACTTGGCCCAAAGGAGCTCGTAGGTTGATAACGTGCCTTGCACGTCGAGCTGCTGTTGTAATATTTGATGGCTAACCGTGGGCTGAGATCTGCATGGTTGAGAGCTCGGACCTGGGAATTATGGAAAGCCCTTGCATTACATCCATTGATGACCCCAAAGAGCAGGTGCCTTGAGATTTGCTTTACGGGCACAAAACATGACTTATTGGGGAATAAACTGTATTAGTAAGAATCGTGGCTGGGGTAGGTTTTGGTGCTGGCGTCCTCCAGCCCTCGCAGCATGTCAAGAGCAAAGGCAAGCGAGTCAGCCTGGTCCCCTCTAACTGCTGCATCTGTAAAATTGTTTTGTATTAAATAAGCTTTTCCCCCACGGTGTACATTAGCGAGCGTGCTGCATTAAATACCTATCTTCATATCGTTTCCATCAGCTGCCTTGAAGCCTGTGGGTAAATTGTGCCCCCGTGGGAACTGTTAAGCAGGAAGACACAGTGAGATTAAACAACAAGGCTACCGTGAAAACGCACGGGGAGGTGTACTGGAATAAATCACGGGGAAGCCGGGGTTGTGTGCGCTGGTGTTTGCCGGCAACCCATCGTTCCCGACCGGCACGACCGGCCCCGTCCCTGCTGATGAAGCTTGATCAGGGGACCTGCCGTCGCAGTAGGGATCCTCCCAGTTGACCTGCGTTGAAACTGCCCGTCGGTCTCCTAAAATCCATCTTTTTGGTCCTACTGAGTTGCTCGGCCAACGGCCTTTCACCAGCGCTCTGATTTGCACCTTATCCACGTAAAATATCGGCAACGCTCATGCTAGCAGGGGTAGGTCTGGTTAGCACGCCCTGCCCGAGGAAGTGCCGCTTCCTTGGGAAAAATAATTTTCCTTCCTCGGGTGGAGTGCGGTGTTTTTCACAGTGGCAGCTGCTTGATTTTTCTGTAGAAAATTCAAATGCGGGGACTTTTTCTTAGCTGACGCCTTGTTCTCGTTTGCGTTTCTCTAGTCTGATGACGTGCTAGGTTGGTTATTTTCTCCTTTTCTGGTGGAAGTTTAACAGGTTCCCACCGTAAACGTATTTCATGTGTCTGATATATTAAATTTAACACATTTCTTTAGGAAAAGTCACATGAGCTGTGTTAGCAGCACCTAACAGTTAAATATGTTTGGGGTTTTCTCTTTACCCAGTGCTCGGTTCGCAATGGAGAGCGGCAGCCTGGGGTCCTTGTGCCCCTTAATCTGTTATCACAGAAAGGTGAAGGTCAACTCTGTTTGTATTGCATATTCTCAGCTGTTTTTTGTTGCCTGCTGGGTAAAACAGCATTTTTCTTTTCTCACAGCCAATGGCTATCCATGTTGGTCTTTCTGGGTCTTTCTTCCCCTTCTTTTGGTCCCAGGTTGTCTCCCAGCCAGCTTGCCTTTTCATTGAGCACATGCAGTCATCAAGGAACCCATGCACGTTCATCCAGGTAGTTGCTGGCTGATTCCCAGCGCTGTAATTACACTTCACCTCCATCTTTCATCGAATCACAGAATGGTTTGGGTTGGAAGGGACCTTAAAGATCATCTAGTCCAACCTCCCTGCCATGGACAAGGACATCTTTCACCAGATCAGGTTGCTCAAAGCCCTGTCCAACCTGACCTTGAACACTTCCAAGGATGGGGCATCCACAACTTCTCAGGGCAACCTGATCTAGTGTCTTACCACCCTCATCGTAAAACGTTTCTTCCTAAATGTCCAATCTAAACCTACCCTCTTTCAGTTTAAAACTGTTGCGCCTTGTCCTGTCGCTACAGGCCCTGGTAAAAAGTCTCTCTTCATCTTTCTTAGAAGCCCCCTTTCTATACTGAAAGGCCACAAGAAGGTCCTCCCAGAACCTCCTCTTCTTTAGGCTTCTCCAACCCCAGCTCTCTCAGCCTTTCTTCCTAGGAGAGGTGTTCCAGCCTGCTGATCATCCTGGACTTCTGTCCCAGGCGGTCATGGTGGCCACCACAGCACGTCACATATGGTGTGGAGGTAAAGGATGCTGGTTCTCCTCTTCCCACAGCATCGAGAGGGTTTGTGACAGCAAAAAGCTTGGAGGTGCTTAATGGCAGAAGCTTCTTGGGTCGAGCAAGTGTAAGAATCATAGTGAATTACTAAGCTGTGTATAAATTAAAAATGATTTATTGCTTCTCCATCCTGCTGTTGTGGTCAGTTGTGCTCCATCTTCCCGAGGTCCCCGCTGCTGTGGTTGGGCTAGTGGTGGGACAGGATCTGCTCTATGCTCTCTGCTGCCATTTCAGAGCTCCAGCTTCTCCCTTAGAGGAGAAGCACATGGACAAATGTCTGGATGAAAAGTCCATTGAGGGTTGTTAAACGTCTTCTGGCTGTGAAAATCTTGAAGGCCCAGGCTGCTCCTTGATCTCGTCCCTCCAAAACTGGTACTCACCATGGCCACAGAGGGTCTGGGAGGGCTTTTGGATGTGTTGGGCGTTGTGAAGGGAAGCACCCCAACTTTGCCAACAGCTTTCCCTTTTCCCTCCAAGTGTGCTAGCATCAAGAGAGGCCGTGTTTTGGTGCTGAGTTTCTTCCAGATCAGTTCTCTGGATGGCAGCCTCGTACCTGTGGGTCTTCAGCATCGCATCAGTGGGTCAGTGAAGGTTTGCTCCTCTCCTGGAGGCCCTTCAGATACTATGTGAGACTTTAAGCAGCTCCTTCACGTGCAGATCGTTTGGCCCACGCTTTTAGTTTGGGACTAAGAGGTTTCAAATGCAGATGATTTTTCTTTCAAATTGCCCCAGGGCTGATGCCTGGAGACAACCAGCTGCGGCAGGAGCAGATTTCCTGGCTCAAAGCGCTCATCTCCAAAGTCCGTGACGTTGTTATGCTGAATTAGACCCAATCAAGCTGAGAAGCTCCTCCATGCCCAGCTATCGGGAGGCTGAAGTGCAAGAAGTCTTAATATAAAACCTCTCCTCTTGGTATTAGCATGGGGAGGGATACAGAAGAGGCTTTGAGCCATCCCAAATTTTCTCTATCTTGACTGTACCTCCATCTTATTCCTTTTATGATCCTATCACAACTGCTTCCAATTTCTTCTCCCCTTTGATTCAGAGAGAGTTGGTGGCAGCGGGACATGCTCGCAGTGTTGGATAGGGAAGGACGGGGTCTTGTAGGTGTGCAGGATCTGGCCGGACTTGAGCAGAGGGGCCATGGGGAAATGGTGATGGACCTCTCAACACGATGAAGGGCTGCCCAGGAGGCAACTGAGGGGGATGTTCATTAAAGTTGTAAATCGGTGAAATGAGTGAGCTGGTCAAAGGATGGAGAAGAGGAAGAGGAGGAAGACTTGCAGGATATTGCTGCTTAGAGACATATCCCTTTTCTCTTCCATCTCGGTGAAATCTTTAAAGATGACCCACATGGAGATGGGCTTGTTGAGCCCTGACGTCCTGTTCCGTAACTTCTTGTCATCAAACACATCCTGCACCAGGGATAAAACTCACTCCAGCTCTTATTAGAAGAATCAAACCTCAAACAGATTTAACCACCGGCGTTCATGAAGATTGGGCATTAGGGTCTGGACATCAGCAAATTGCTTCTTCTGCAGAGATGATCCATTTTATACACTTCCAGTGGGAGAGCACGATGAGGAGGTGTCGCGTTAAAGCATCTCGGCAGCTTCTCCTCCCCCTTCTCGCTCATGCAAGGGAAATAGCCGCTTAAGATTTAAATTTATCTCCATCTCGCACGCAGCTGTTTTGGGCTCAGATGAAGGACAGGTGGTAGAAATGCCCGGTCTTAGCTATGGAAACGCTGGTTGCCTGCATGAAGCTTTGTGTGGGGCTGGTTTTAGAGGTTACGAGCCCTCTCTGGGCTTTCTCAGGTAGGATGTCAACATGCGTGCGGGGGGAAAGAGGAGAGGAGTTTGCCAGGTGGATGCATCAGCATCCTTTTTCTCTAGGGCTGGAGCAGGCACAGCATGGAGACCTACCTGGGCATGGCTCCCTCACCTTCGTTTTGACCCAAATTGTGTTGGATCTCTTTGCCAGGAGTTTTCAGTGATATTTTAGGCGTATCTGCAGACAGTAGCCATGTATCCATCTGTTACAGCTGCGGGTTCATGGTCTGCTGAGTGGACCTCAAGTTCCCTGCTGGTTTTCGGTGCTTGTAGGCATGTCTGGGTGGCACTGGGGATAACTCCTGGGCAGTGGGGCAGCCCCTTCTCTGGGATAGGGGATTTGTGGCTTACCTTCTCCCATCGTTCAGAAATAGCTGATGGAGAGCACTGCCTTTGATAGCTCTTTTATAGTCCACTGCAGCTGTATGAAAATCAGCTACAAAAGCAACTTCATTTCATTTATCTTTAATTTTGGCTCTGGTTGACAGATGTTTTCTGGGTGCTAGAGTTGCCTGCTTGATTTGTTTTTTTCCCTGTAATGTGTAACAGAAATCTTCAGTCAGCAAACTGATTAGTAAGTAAAATCTTTATTTAAAAAAAAATAATGGATAGGCTTGGTAATGAGTCTGCTCGTAGGATCACGAATGGTGGCCAGGCTGGATTTGAGGAGGCTGAGATCTGTCTGGGTGCATCTCGTTGGCTCACTGGGGACGTTGAGTCCCTGTGCATCTCCTCTGGGTGACGATGGCTGTGCTGCTGATAATAAGTGATAAATTTTGGTACTGGCAATGGGGGCTTTCTGTTGAAAACGCTTCGTAGCCTGCAGAGGAGGTTTAAAACTAATCGCGTTTCTTCCATGCCCAATCCTACCCGTGTATCGCTGTGGAAATCTTTGTGGTTTCCAGTTGCATCTTATTTACCGTACTCTGTAATAGCATAATGAGGGTTCTTATTGCTACTTTAATTTAACTGTAGTATCTTCAACAGCATTCAGATGCTTACATTAAAGATGTTGCTTATCAGGGCAAACTTGAACTGCTTAATAGCCTGGGCTAGTTGATAATAGTGCCTAGATAAATACCGGTCTGTGATTTTCTCTCTTGTGCTTTAATATCTTTGTAGAAGAAGGTGCATCGCAAAACATGAAAATTAGGAAGTTCAGGGGAAAAGCGGTCGCTGAATCACGGCTGTAAAGTGGGAATATACTGGTGAGGCAGAGAGTTCTTGATTTCAACTTGAACTTCTGTACAGATGAACACAAAGAAGAGCAGATTTCATCTTTGCTTCCCGTGCTGGAATCTCCCTTCGTTCCCATCTGTTCTCTGTTGTCGGATGATCTCTGCATCCCGTGAGCCACCTGGAGACATGCACGTGGTGGAGCCCCTCTCATCCCTGATGCAGATGACACTTTAGGGGGATGTTCAGTGGGTGTCTGGCTTGCTCCATCCCTGACGGTGATGATTTGGGGTTGGTAATTACCGTTGATGGGTTCCCCACATGAAACTGGCTCCATCGCGGCTTTGGGGCGTGATGGATGAGATTGTCAGGGGCTCTGGTGGAAATGGAGTTCCTCAAGAAAACAGCACAGGGAATGACTGAATACCGTAGACGTTGCCACGCAGCGGTGAATGCCAAGTTGGAGATTCACCTTCTGGATGGCCGTGTCCAAAGAGTTATAGTCAATGGCTCAATGTCCAGGTGGAAACCAGTAACAAGTGGTGTCTCTCAAGGGCCTGTACTGGGACCAATACTATTCAATATCTTCATTAACAACATAGTGGGATTGAACGCACCCTCAGCAAGTTTGCAGATGACACCAAGCTGAGTGGTGCCATTGATTCCCTTGAGGGAGGGGATGCCATCCAGAGGGATCTTCACAGGCTTGAGGACCTTGAGCCCATGTGAACTCCATGAAGCTCAACCAGGCCAAGTGCAAGGTCCTGCACCTGGGTCGGGGCAACCCCCAGTCTCAATAGAGGCTGGAGGATGAAGGGATTGAGAGCAGCCCTGCTGCTCAAGGCCGTGGGGGTACTGGTGGATGAAAAGCTGGACATGAGCCAGCAATGTGTGCTCGCAGCCCAGAAGGCCAACCGTATCTTGGGCAGCATGGGCGGCAGGTCGAGGGAGGTGATTCTGCCCCTCTGCTCTGCTCTGGTGAGACCCCCTGGAGCACTGCGTCCAGCTCTGGGATTCCCAGCACAAGACAGACATGGACCCGTTGGAGCAGGTCCAGAGGAGGCCACGGAAATGGTCTGATGGCTGGAACACCTCTGCTATGAGGTTGGGGTTGTTCAACGTGGGGAGACCTTCTTGCGGCCTTTCAATATTTAAAGGGGGCTTATAAGAAAGACGGAGAGAGACTTAGTACCAGAAGAAGGGGCAATGGTTTTAAACTGAAAGAGGGTAGGTTTAGATCGGACATTAAGGAAGAAACTTTTATGATGAGGGTGATGAGACACTGGCACAGGTTGCCCAGAGAAGTTGTGGATGCTCTATCCCTGGAAGTGTTCAAGGTCATGTTAGACGGGGCTTTGAGCAACATGATCTGGTGAAAGATGTCCCCCCACGGCAGGGGGTTTGGACTAGATGATCTTTGAAGGTCCCTCCCAACCCAAACCATTCTATGCTTCGATGTTTCCTCCTTATGTCTGTGGCTTTGCCTTCATGGTGGCTCAACTGGTCCTGGATGCTTGGGGGTTGGAGTAAGGCTGAGTTGCTCAGTATCGCTGGCTGGTCTTTCTCCATCCTCTTGGCTTGCCTTGTTTCTTTTATTTATATTTTGGCTTACACTGTCTGCAAGCGTTGTCAGAGCTGTGCAGCTCTCCTCCAGGCTGATTCAGGTTACGGACAGAAACCAAGCCTGGAAAATCCAACCTCTGGCCGCTGCGACTCCAAGCAAAGCTCTCGCCCATCTGCAGGGAGCTGGGGGCGAGGAGCGAGACCAGGCAGGATGCAATTCCCAAATGAGACAGTACATTTAAAAAAAAAAAAAAAAATTCATTGGAAATGCTCAGTTATGGTACTTCTGCTCCTGCTCGGAGCTGAAACTTGGAGGTGTCTCGTGCATGCGTGCTGGGGAGGTGCAGTGCTCCTTGGCATCGTTTTGCTACATGGGAAATTCCAATTACAGAGGAGTAACACCCTCAAACCAAGGAGCAGCAAGATGAGAGGAAACAGTCGACGGCGATTTAGAGGAAGCTCTGAGGTGGTGGAGAAGGGGTGCGAAGGAGATCTCTATCCCTTAGGTCATTTGTTATTTGGGCTGGACCATGCCTGGGGAATGGATGCTGCATGGACAAGGCTTTTTCTTACCCCCTTCAATCCCTCCCAGCTATTTTGCTGCCTCTTAAATATGATGTTCCCGGTGATTTTAGAAACGCCATCCCTTTCTTGCTCCGGCTCTGGAGGTATTTTTGCTCAAATGCTGTTTTATTGCCTGCATATACCAAGGGAGAGGCTTCACGGCTTTGCGGTAGATCCTAGAGAGCATTTGGTAGATCCCAAATCCTAGCGAGCATTTGGAGAAGGCCATCAGAAGCCATCGCTTCCGTGCAGGCATTTTGCTAGGGCACCAAGCTCTGTTTTGGGGGCAGAAACCCGTTTTGGAGCAAATTCCTGAGGATAATTGTGTTGGCTAAATTTCTCCATCATTATTCCACAGCCTGGATGATGTTCGGATGTATCGCCCTCCAGGTTTTAACGATAGGGAGCTGGAATTTTTTTTTAAGGCTGCTTCCATCTGCACCCAATTATAAAAAAGCCATCAAAAAAGCGCTATTTACTGGCTGTCAGTTCAGAGCGGCATCAGAAAACAGCTCCGCCACCTCCAGCGATAGCTTCCCAACAGTCACTTAGTGCTGAGACGTGGTGGGTAAGAGGGACATTAAAACAGCCTGACATCAATCCAGCCGGTTAATCCTGCCGCTCGGCGATGGGGCTACCTGTAATAGCTTCGGCGAAGCTGCATGGATGTGCAGAGGGCTTTAAAAAATAGAAAGCACTTGAGTTGAGGCACTTGGATTTTGGGGATTAACTCGTGCTTTTAATGCTCCTCTTCCCCAGAAGGTCTGCTTGGTGCTTTTATCGCTGCAGTGCTCCAGGTTTCTAGGCAGGAGCTGGAGTCTTGTTTCCATCACGGTGGACGGAGAGATGGACGTGGGTCCAAGGAGATGAGAAGATGATCCAGCACTTTGCCATCTCTTGTCCATCTGCTGGTCCCTTGTCACCTGCTGTCCCCCAGCGCTGGGAGAGGAGGGATCGAGCAGGAGGTGAGAGAAGCCTGGAGATACTTGAGAAGTTCAACCTGGGCAAACTGCTAGTGGAGCGGAGCCGGGAATGCCGGGCTGGATGGGACTTCTCATCCCCACCCGGTAAGGTCAGTGGGCGGTTGTTGATCGGCCCAGTAACCCAGCTTCGCCTTCCTCCCGCCCTCCGCTGCCTCCTGCCAAGCTTGTTCATGGAAAATGTTAATTAACGTCATTCTCAAGGCTGAGCCGGGACCTTGCACCAGTTGCTGCCTCCTTCTTTGCCAGGTCCGTGCTAAAGAAGGCTGCGCCCTGCAAACCCCCTCGTCCCCGTCCCGCTCCCCGTGCGCGTCGGGGTCCGTTGGGCCATTTAAGGCTTTGTGGGTCGTTAGCGGCACCTTGAATTTCACCCAAGAGCTGCCCGGCAGCCAGGGAGGAGTCCCAGCCGTGGGGGCTGCCAGCCGGGCACCGTCCCAGCGCCGGGCACTGCTGCCGGTCTCCTCTGGGCAGGCTGCGGGGGGGAAGCCCGGAGCGGGGAGACCGGGATGGGGACAACATCAGCGGGATGATGGCATCCTCATCAGCACCCGATGTAGCCGGTGGGGGCGGGGGGTTCTCCCCAGGGCTTTTTAGGGGTGCTGCGGGTTTTCCGTTGTCTCTGTTGGAAGGGACCAGAGGCTTTTTTCTCTTTTTATGGTCCAACCTGTGGGCTGGCAGGGATCCCATGGGGGTATAATTAGCCACCCCCGACAGGTGGAAGGGATCAGATGGCCCCCAGCGCGAAGTCGTGCCCGCCACCCCGCAGCCCAGCTCGGCTTCACCCCGGCTGACACGCGGCGAGCAGCAAACCGCCTTGCAGCGACCCAGCCCCAGCATGTTTGCTCTGGCATGCAGGGCAAGAGCAGAAGAGCTGCCGTAAATAAACAGAAGGGGCTTTTCCAGCCACCGATCCCAACCTCACCATCCCAGCCCTGAAACCGCGGTGACGGACGGGGCGTTACGGAAGAAGGGCTGAGCTGCTGGGAGCAGCGTGTAAAAGCCATTAGAAACTTGAGCCGAGGACACGGCCCTGGGATTAGTCGCACACGGTTTGTTTTCTTTATTAAGTATCTTTTTGCTGTGGAGCCAATAAATGTGGTCTGGTACAATGATTGGCTCAGAGGTCTGTGCCGGGGACGTGGCGCATCCCGTTCCCGGCACCCAGCCGGGACTGTGTCACTGTTCCCCAGGAGGGATTTGTAACTGGTCCCTTGGGTGCTGCGTTTCTTGGCTTTTTCCCAAAATAGCATCGTTCCCCAGCATCGCCGCTGGCTGCGAGGGTGATGCATCCATGCAGCTTTTTGAGGCCAGGGCTCTTTTTTCCTGCTCTTCCCCTTCCCAAGTCCATTTTGTGCTGGGAACCACTATACAGAAACAGATCTCACATCCTTGGGCAGAGGCTCTGAAAAGCTGCCACCCTGCCGATAATTAGCAGTAATTGACTTCATAATTAATAGGAGGTGTGCAGGGTGTCACCGTCATCACGTGGATGGAGATCTGGAGGTGGTGGTGGACCAGAAGCCTTCCAGCGTGCAGTAGATCTGATGTACCATCAGGCCAACTTGCCGTCGCGTGAGATAGGTGCCGTTGAACTAGAGCTGGCCCCAGCTATAAGGACGATACGGGAATTATTTCATGTCGATGCCAATCAGAAAAGTGATCGCACAGCTTGAGAGTCCATCCCTCCCTGTTTCGCTACCTGATACAGCATGAAACATGAAATCCTGAGGTTCTGCTCTTGCTTTCCTTGAGATCCACTTGTCCCGGCAAAGTGGGCTCAACAGCTCTGCCCATCCCTTGCTGCCGGAGCCGTGTAATTTCTGGGCAGGCATCATCATCCATTGCTGCCCATCCAAATAAAGAATGGCTTTGGGCAAAACCTGTGGAGAAAAGAGGAATGAGAAGATAAACCATAGGGGTTTGCACGTCTTGTCCATGTAGATGATCTCAGCTGGCCCCATGCTGACTTGGCTTTCAGCCTTCCCAGTTCTCCATCGCCCAGCAGCCCCCGCGTTCATCCCAGCCTTCAATCTCTAACGGGCCGTGCCTTTATTTTTCCTCTCCCCTGATTTTGTTTCACTTATTTTTAAAGCAATTCTCAGGTTGAGGGATTTGCTTTTCTACTCGCTAATATTTTGGGAAAAATTACTGCTCTTGAAAGCTATCCTGTTGCTCCTTTTCCAAGCATTTATTCTTGGTCCAGACTGAATCCTGTCTGCAGGTGAAGGTGTCCAGACCAGCACAAGTTGGAAAAAAAGTAGGGAAAAAGTGAAAGCTGTTCTCCCAAAACTTTGCTTGATTCAACCATGTGTTTTCTAGGTGGTTTGCAAGAGAACGACTGCTTAAACAGAGCTTTGTACGCCAGAGGAGATGCTTTTCCCGTACTTGTATGGCATACCCAAAATAAGCATCAACGTTACCACCAGGTTGGGACCGGCAGGAGCCGTCCTTGCCTGCACGGCTGGGATGCTCTGGTCTCTAGTGATGCTTTCCCAGTGCTGGTCCACGGGTGGAAGAGAGCAAACCGCATCCTGGGCTGCATCCAGAGCAGCGTAGCCAGCAGGTTGAGGGAGGGGATGCTCCCCCTCTGCTCCGCTCTGGTGAGACCCCCCTGGAGCACTGCGTCCAGCTCTGGGGTCCCCAGCACCACACAGACATGGACCTGTTGGAGCGGGTCCAGAGGAGGCCACAGAAATGGTCTGAAGGCTGGAGCACCTCTGCTATGAGGAAAGGCTGAGAGAGTTGGGGTTGTTCAGCCTGGAGAAGAGAAGACTTCGGGGAGACCTTATTGCGGCCTTTCAGTACTTAAAGGGGGCTTCTAAGAAAGGTGGGGACAAACTTTTTAGCAGGGCCTGTTGCGACAGGACAAGGGGGAATGGTTTTAAACTGAAAGAGGGGAGATTTAGATTGGACGTAAGGAAGAAATGTTTTCTGATGAGGGTGGTGAGACATTGGAAGAGGTTGCCCAGAGGAGTTGTGGATGCCCCATCCCTGGAAGTGTTCAAGGTCAGGTTGGACGGGGCTTTGAGCAACCTGATGCAGTAAAAGATGTCCTTGCCCATGGCAGGGGAGTTGGACTAGATGATCTTGAAAGGTCGCTTCCAACCCAAACCATTCTGTGAGTCTATCATTCTCTGAAACTTAGGATTTTGGAGTAACGGCAGAGCCTGGGCGCTGTTTAAAGATGACTCTACTTCCAGTTTGCCCATTGGCTTGTAGACTTACTTGCCATTGAAGCTCCTTCAAATAGAGGGGGAAAGTTATAGGAATTGGTTTTTTTAATGAATTTTCAGAGGAAAAGCGGTGCTGTCGCTGCACCGTCCCCCCCATCGAGCCAATGTCTGTGTGTCCATCTGGATCCCCAGCCCTCCTGCTGCTCAACGCCATCCCCAAGCTCCAGCAGACGAGCTCCTTGCTCCGCTGCCGACTTCAGCGATCGGCCCCGGGCAGCAGAGCTGCCGAATCCTTCTGCCCTTTCGAGGAGAGAGCTCTCACAGCTCAGCGGGGCTTCCGCTTCATCCCAAAGGTCAGCGTGGGGAGCTGCTCCCATGCCCCCAAACTCAAGTTACATTAAAAGGGCAGGAGCTCACCTACATCCTGCATTGTCGGGAAGGTGCATTTTTATAAATGGGCGAGAGTGATCACGCTGAAACCCTCACTGTGTTTCTCTTCCCATGGATTTATCCCGTTTTCCCCCAAACGTGTGCAAATTTTGAGCATTTGTGCTACCCTGTAGCAAGGAGGTTTGCAACGTGGGTGTCTGAGTGTGGAAGGACCCACGTGGGGAAAAAGCGGGCTGCATCTTTGCTCATGGAGAAGGTGAAGAGCGGAATGGATCTTGGTGTTGTGAACCCTTCGTTGCGCCGTGTGTGTTGGGTTGTGTCTTGCCATGGGTGTCGTGGTGTGGTGCCTGCGAGAGCCAAGGTGGGCTCGTTGGGTGGGGTGGGAGGGAGCATCCTGGGTGGGAGTGGGTCCCTCCCAGGGCATCGTGGGACCAAGCAGGGCTCCAGGGCCTGCTCCCACCCTGCATCCCTTGGGATACACTGGGACGAGCTCTCTGGATCGCTGGGTGTTGCTGTCACGGTGTTGGGAACAGTTGGAGATTAGGGAGAGGCTGTTCTTTCTCCCTCCCCCCCGGCCAATGTTCCCAACCACCCAGATATAAATCACACCTGAAGGCATCTCCTCTGCCCTGCCTGCATCTCTTCCTGCCTTTCCCACTGCCAAAAAGTGCCATTTCCCAGCAGAAAGCCTTGTCCACGGGAAGCTGTGGAGCACCGCCGACGTCCCTCTCCCACCAGCACAGCTGGTGGCTGCGGGGCTGGCTGGGAGCCACCGAAATGCCGGGCTGGGAGCGCAGAAGCACTTCTAGGGGTGAACATCTTGATGCCGTTGTTTTGCCAGTGCCGTGCCGTGGCCATGCTAAGTCTCCCCGGACAGGAGAGCATCGGCCAAGCTCTTTCCCAAGCCCCAAGCAGAGCTGGTTGAGCTCCACCCCTGGGCCACCTTTGTCAGGAGGGTGGTCCAGGCAGCGATCCCAAAATAAGTCCTAAAAGGAACATACTTTGTTGCTGCTCTTCCCTGCCTCTGCCCAAGTCCCAAGCATGTCTGGGACAAGAAAACCCTGTGTCCTCTCCGAAATCAGCTTCTCCAGCCCAGTTAACCTCTTTGGGACCTCCCAGCATCACCACCTTGGGGGTAGATCATTGCTATTAAGACTTCAGTAGTTTGGGTACGTAAAATCAGGCACTTGGAAAGCTGTGGGTGAGTGTGTAGTGTTTCCTAGAGGAGAGTATTATTTTTAATAGTATTTTGGCATGGAATAGTATTTTGATACGGAGAAGGAAGCACCAACACATCCTTCTTTTCCTTCAGCAAGGTCTTGGTGCCACCTGAAGGAGCCCAGCTCTGGGAACCTGTGCTCCCCGCGAGGTTTTCTCTGCCTTTCCCAACGTTGCTCTCTTTTTCCCTCGCAGTGCAAGAAGAAGCACACCCTGGTTTGCCCTGACTTTGCCAAGAAAGGCGTCTGCCCCAGGGGTGCCCGGTGCAAGCTGCTGCACCCCCAGAAGAAGCGCCACGCCAGAGAGGCTGAAGTTGGGGACCGCAGCGACCCCCCCTCCAAGTGGAGACGGGTCTGGGAGGAGACGGGCAGGTAGGAAAGAGCAGAAGAAATTCGCTTTGCTGCTCTTAAACAGTTTTCTTCCCAACTTGCTGTGGATGTTTCCTCTTCCACACGTGTATCCATCTGTGTGCTGGTTTATTTTAAGATGTTGCTGATGTGGGTCACTGTGGTGCCTTCTTGATAGAGCCACCACGGGCAATAGGGTTGGGCAGGGTCCGTGCTCGAGGAAGAGGTCTCCAGGCAGAGCTATGGAGAGGAAGGAGAGGATAGCTCGCATCTTGCTACCCGATGCGTGCCGTTGCAGTGTGGGTATCTTCACCCTTAGATGAAGGGCTTCGCCACCTCCAGGTGTCTCCGAGGCTTTTGTAAACCTTCCTCCTGGGAGATGGAGGAGCCCTGATGGAGAGTCCACCACCAAAAGTGTATACAGCATATCCATAGCTCTGTTGGAAACTGGAAGCCATCGTCCCTCTTCTTCTCTCTTCCTCACCTCCGCGGCGGAGAGCAGAGCTGAGCCCTTGGCATGGCATGAAGGGGCTCGCCGTTGGGGCTGGACTCACTGCCTGAAGAAGGAGAGATGGAGATGGACGTGGAGATACAAAAGGCTTTGTGAAACCTTTTGACGCTGGGCTGGTTTCTTGGTTAATCTTTGGAAGCTTTGTTAGCTCTATCTGATCCTTTGGGTGCTGGGACGGAGCCCGCAGGCTCGGTCCTCGTCTCCGCAGGGAGACAGATTTTCTTGAGCTTGGCACATCCTTGCCTTCCTCTGCCCTTATCCCCGAGCCCTGCCTGCAAAACGACTACATCCCAACGTCATTAAAATTAAAGCCAAATGGAAATTTGGCTTTAAAAGCCAAAAATCTAAAAATCCTGGTTAGCGGGGAGGAGAAAATACCAGCTCGGATGCTCGGCTCCTCCGCGGCTCCTTGCAGCGGGACGTGGGGGTGAAGATGGGATGGAAACGGGGGGACCTGGGCGCTGTGCTGGTCTGTTCCATGCTCTTGCCCGGTCCTGGGCCTCATCCTGGCCCTGCCTTGTAAGGTAGCAGAGGGGGACGAGCACTCAGCGGGCTCTCCGAACTTATCCCGGGTGACAGAAGAGCCTTGGAATGACACCCAGCTCACATCCCTGGTGTGAACGAGATGTAAAATAGCTCCTTGCTCTTATTAGGTAAGGAGACATGAGCGCAGGGCTGGGCAGCGGCAGGCACCCCCCTCCCGTCCCGGGGCCGGCTCCTGGTATCCTCCGCGGGGAAGGGAGCATGCCCGAGCTTGGAAGCTGCTCGGGAGGTTTATCGGCACCGTCATCGGAGATGTCGAACGAGCTGAAGTGTCACGTTAGCTGGGCTGGGAGGAGGGCGGCAGGGCTGGGGCTGAGCCAAGCCCAGCGGGGCGTCCCCGAGCCATCCCTGCTCCCTACACCCTCCGTCTCCCCTCTCCTCTACTCGCTCTGCCCAGCCGGCACCCGCAGGGGAGCCCAGCACCTCCGCGAGCATCTGAGAGCCGCAGGGAAGCGCAGGGCAGGGAATCCAGCTGGGGAGTGAGAAACTCTGGCTGAATCCGAGCTGGCTCCCGGGAAATGGGAGATACGGAGCAGCCTGGGATGGAGCCCGGAGAGCCTCTGTGTGCAGCTCCGGTGGTTCACCCCAGCCTCCTCCATTGCACGTGATGCCATGCCCAGCATTGCCAAGTGGCATTATTTTTATTTTTCCTTATTTTTTTTTGCCGCTTGCCTCCTGCAGGAATGATCCAGCTCAGCTCCACGATGATGGGGAAATGCCTGGACCCTCCAGCACGGAGCAAGAGGTAAAGTTTTGGAAAGAGGTGGACACCTCGCCAACCAGCTGGCTGCAAAAGCTGCCGTCCTTCATCTCCCTCCAGTCTTCAGCATCCCCCGGTGACCAGTGCTGCAAAGTGGAGAAGGACGAGGATGAGTCGGAGGACGAGCCAGGTAGGAAGCACTTGCTCTGCTTTTGCTCACGCATGCTCCGAGCTGCTCCGAATCACTGAGCGGGAGAGTTATTCACCCGTTGCTCTCCATGGGTTTTGGTGGGATCGATGTTCCTCGTGAGTGGCCAAACCAGTTACGCTGGGAGGTAAAACTGGGATGGCAACTGGAATTTGCATCTCTGGTCACGCAGGGGCACGAGCCCCTGGCTCTGCTCCCGAAACCACGCGGTAGGATTTTGTCCCCATCTTTTATCATCGGCTCCTTCTTCCTTATCCTATAAATTATCCGATGATGAATCCAGTCTCGTTCCTGTGACGGAGCCGCAGCGGTCCCCGGTAGGAGGGTGTTTCAGAGGGATGCAGTGATGCTGTGCCTATTCGCTGGACCTGCAGAAGGACCTCTGGACCATCTCGGGACCTCTGGACCATCCATCGCACGTGTTTTCTGACGTGAAATAGCTTCGAAGCTTTGAAATAAAAACATCCCTGGTGGGAGGTGGGATGGGGTGTTCGGAGATTGCAAGTTCGAACGAAGGAAGGGCTGTGTTAGTCTGAGATGATCTGCTTTGCTCTTTTATTAAAAGGTGGGGGAAGAGGCTTTGGAAATCAGTAAAATTTTTGGAAAATGCAGTTTTAGGATGAGCAAAACTTCTTACGAACTTCCACACATGAGAGCAAACAGTTTCTGCCTCGACATTTTTTTTGATTTTTGGAGAAGTTCAGGGAAGTGTTTCAACTGTTTGAAACTGAACTGACTGTGGGGAAAAAAAAAAGGCAGGAGAAAATTGTTGAAGCGATGAGAAGAAACGTCTTTGTTTCTCTGCAAAGCGGCTTGTGGTGGAGGTTAGCTGCATTTCTGCTTCTCTGACGTTTTCCTTGGTTCCTTCTCTCCTAATTCAGCTCCTACGCTGGAAAACCCCTTAATCACCAGCAGCTCTGTGGGAAGGGACGGGACTTTGGGGGATTCTGGGGATGCATCCGCAGGAGCAGAGGTGATGGATCGTGGGAGGTGAGGCAGAGATCGTGGGAGGTTTTTGGCCGGATGATGCTTCACGCTTTCCTTTTCATCTCCCATCCTTCGCTGGAGGGATGTGCAGCAGCTGCATCTCCTGAGCGCCGTCGCAGAAAGGGAGACAGCGTCTGGCTCAGAAATCAAAATATTTTGTGGCAGTAATGATGAAATCCCCACCGCCAGCTCGGCTGGCACAAGATGTGGCTCAGTATGAACCGAAGGGCTGGAGCATCCCTCCCCGTCTTCGATCCCGTGCCTCCTCTGAGCGAATGTGCAGCCGGAGCAGGTTCCCACTGGGAGAAGGGATGAATTCAGCACCGAAAACCGGGGCTGGGGCGTTTGCTCGGTCATCCGTAAGCGGGTGCTGAGGATCTGCAAGGCTTTGCCTGGCTCAGCCGCAAAGCGCTTTGAGCCAGGGAGGGCTGAGATGCCTTAACGCTGTCGGGAAGAAAATTCCCAGGATTAGCAACATATTCCTGAAGTCACAGACGAGCGCGTGCGCTGTCGAACCGCGGCGCGGTGGAGACGGCGAGGGACCGTTCCGGCTGGGAAAGCTCCTCTCCGTGACGCAGGGTGAAGCGCTCGGCTTCCCTTTCCAAGGATTTCTTCCCCCCTCACGCCTCCCTCCTTCCCTTTCCTTGGCCCTGGTTCAACTCCCTTTTGATCTCAGCAGCGGGGCCAGGGAAGAGCTCCCAAAGCAGCGGCTTAATCGGGTTTTTTTATCTCTGCGATGAAGACGGAGCAATTAATCCGCAGACAAGAAAGCTGTTGATACGCCCTGGATTGCACTTGGCAGCCTGGAGTAACTCGGTCGAGAGGACAGCGGCATCCCCCTGGCAGCGAGGGCATCCTTTTCCTCTTAACTCCGGTTTGCACGTTCAGGGGAGGATGATTTCCAGGCGTTTTGGGTGGGAGGATGAGTAGAAGGACCTTTAAGTCCAGGGATGTTGGGAGGAAGGCTACGGGGAGCTGGCGGGTACGGGTTCGGGACGCGCGTCCCTCCGTGCTGCTTCGCCTTTGCCTGGGGATCACATGGCATCGGGAAAGTGGATGCTGGAGGATCCGTAGGAAAGGAAAACCGGGCAGGAATTGCAGATGGCTGTAAAATCATCTGATGATGAAGCAGTTTCCATGCCAAACGGATGCGCGGTGAGTCCGGGCGTGTTCAGTGCCTGGGTTTGCCTGTGTTCGGTGCTGAGGTGCTCTCGGTAATTAAAGTCTCGTCTCAACACACAAACGAAGCAGCTTGGGGGCACAGCAGCACCTGGGGGACCCCCATAACCTAATGGGAGAAAAGGAGCCCCGGCCACTAACGAGCCATCATCCGAAGAGGCTGCTAAAGGACCGAATGCTTCATGGTGACCAAATCACCTTTAAAGCCAGGACTGGTGCTTGTGAGCTCGAGGTGCTGTTTTGAGCTAAGCGGGTGGTCAGGATGAGTCCTTGCATAGCTCTAGGTAGTAGCTGGTGTCTGCAGCCTTCCCCACTGCAGCCTTTGTACCAAGGATGATACTCGGTTTCTGCTTGTAAAGCCTGAAGGTGACACACAGATTGGCGGGGTAGTAAATAAGGAGGAGGACAGGTTCTTACTACGGAGTGAGCTGAATTGCTTGGTTAAATGGTCGCAATTTGAGAAAATGCCCTTATAATACTGGTAAATGCAGGAGGAACGAAGAAAAAACACCGGTGCCATGTGCGAGAGGGATGGAGCTTGGAGATGACCTTTAAGGACCAGTGTGGGCAACAGCATCAGCTTGCGGGGTCTTGGTGGGCATCTGCAGCCTCTGGCCTTGGGATATAGAAAAAGGAGTGATGTGGTCTGCAGGCGTGGAGCGGAGCCCGCTGTCGTCCTCCCGTGGGCAGGGTTCCCAACCTGCCAGAGGAGCCTTGTAATTTGGGGTTGGAGGAGAGATTTGAGGGCGCTGGTGCTTTCCGAGCATCCTCCGAAAAGCCCGTTCGTGCGGCGCGGGGAGAGCAAACCGCTTCCAGCTGAGCAGCCCAGCTAGGAAGGGTGGGCTTGGTGGCATCCCATCCTTCACCTCCTTGTGTTCTCCATCCGTGAGGGCAGAGCCGGAGGGAACACGGGCTCCCCTACCCCTCCGACACCCGTTTCCAGGTAATGGGCTTTTCCATATTTCACCTTCCAGTTAAATAGCCTGCGCTGGAGCCTAACTGGCCTCCCTGCGCTAATTGTAAGCAAGCGCACCAATGCAAACCATTCCAATCGAGTGCTAATTTAATTAGAAAGCACCCATTTTAGTTAATTTGTTCGAGAAGATCACTGAAAACTCCTGGAGAGAACAGATGTTCCCCTCTCCCCCGATGAACATTCAGGGGTTTGTAAATGGCTCCACTCAGCCTTGTTTAGGAGAGAAAAGAGGATTTTATAGCTGCAAACGACCCTTTCTGTAAACATTTTACAGCTCTCTGCACGTTTGAGTGACGATAAACCCCTAGCAACTCGGCGGGCTGCAAATTTGCGACCATACGGCTATCATTTTATTGTCATATTTCACGGTCGTAACGTTAATGGAAGATGCTCGCTACAGTCTTTTTTAACGGCTCCGCTGAGCACGCTCAAACGCTTTGGCTTTGGAGGAATTCGTGGAGGTGCAGCGCTTCTGGGTTTGTTTACAGCTTTCACTTCTGGAGGAATAACTTTGGAAATGCGAATCCTTCTCCGCTGGGCTGGACTCGTGCTTGAGAGCCACCCCCAACGGGGCATGCGACTGCGGGGATGGGCAACCCCTTGATGCCGGATCCTGGTCCGACCATCCCCAGCTCCTGGAATTTAAGAGAATGGCGGTGCTGCCAGACCTCCACATGGATGCGGCCGGCAGCCCTCAGCTGTGCCGAGGGTCCCGTGGGGTCTCCATGGCCTGCAGCATCTCCTTTAACGCTGCTTCTGACACCAGCTCTTTGATCCAAAACTTACTTCAGCAGCCAGGTGGAGGCAACCAACCCTTTTGAGGTGTTGAGCCAGCAGCAGAAGATGCCCTGGAGCCTTCCAGAGACCATCTACGTGGTTGGGGATGGAGGACTAAGACACAAGGGGATTGTCCTGGGGTAACAGGAGCTGGCATCCGCTGTCAACTTTGACCGCGGTGGCACTTAGTGGAGTTTGCTTCTCTTGGTAAGGTCATGGAGGAAATGTTTTTGTGGATAAAACACAGGGAACTGGTTTCTCTGTGTGGTCACAAACATCTCCTTGTATGTTCCGTGCTCCAACCCCAACCATCTTGGTGGCCTCCACTGAACCTGCTCCAGTATGTCCGTGTCCTTCTGTACTGGGGAGCCCACAGAGCTCCAGGTGTGGTCTCACACCGCTACCAAATTAGCCCCATCCTGAAAAGCACTGCTAATGAAGTGCAGACCTCAGTGCTGAACTCAGACTTCTTCATGATAAATCTGAAGCCTTCTGTTTATCCGGGGCAACAATTTTTTATATAGTTTTCTTATACTGATCCATTATCCCTTGTGCATCTCCACAGAGAGTCTGGCTCCATCTTCAGCGACCTTTAGGTAACTGAAGACAGTGATTATTTGAGCACAGTTGAAGACAGGTAGTTGAAGACAGCAATTCCCCGTTAGTCTTCTCTTCCTCAGACAGAAACCCCCTAGTTCTGTCTCTTCCATCCCAGTTACCTTCAGGAGGCATCTGAGCCACCTTGGACTTATCTAAGGATCTTGAGTCCTGACTGGTGGGGAGCAGAGGTCTTGGCCTTCCTGGCAGGAGTCGTTGCCTCTTTTTGGAAAGGAACTTGGCCATGATGAAGTCATGGGCCAATGGCTGCACCTGCAGCTGGTCCATCTCCATGGCCTGTTCTCTGGGTGGGACCACATCCATGGTCTCTTCTTTGGGTGGGGCCACCTCCGTGGCCTCTGGATCTCCCATGACTTGGCTGAGGGAAGCTGTTCTGTCCCACACAGTCTTCCTAGTCTTTCTTCTCCTCCTCTATATATTCCTCCTCCAGGTTTCCTCCATTGACTTGTCATTGCCAGCACCTCCTTTTTGAGCAGGGTCCTGGTGGGTCTCCCTCACTGCCGGTGGGGGTGTTGTGGCCAACTGTTGTCAAGCCTCTCTTGGAGAGCTGGTCACTGGAAGGGACCTCTCTTCCCCAGAGTCTGGCCTAGGTGCTGGAGAAACTCTTTCCTGGGCCTCCCAACTTTTGAGGAACCTACTTGAAGGTCTTGGTGCATCACCCAAAGGGTCGCAATAACTCCTTGATTCTGCTGTACCCCTGCTTGCTCCATGCCTCCTGGGCGCTCACAGCAGCAAGAAACTCAGCAAGCTGTGGAGCCAGATCAGTGGACCATCTAATAAGGGCTGTGGGACAGTGGACAGTGAGGTGGCTTGTGACTTCTCAGGACCGCTGCAATGTGTGCCTGACCTGGTCAGCCACCAGGTTGGGAAGAGTGAGAGGGCTGATGGGCTGAGGGCTGCTTTGCCTCGGGTTATTCCTATGTGGCCTTTTGCTTGCAAAGAATTCCGCAGGGCTGCTCCTTGTCCCCTCATGTGTCCCTGGGGCAGATCAGACTGATGGGAAATGGTTGCAGATCATCTGAGATCTTCAGTCACAGTAATTTTAGCCTCTGCTGGCAAAAGCAGCAACTGAAATCTTTATGCAGGAACATGGGTTTTAGCAGGATAGTGGTGTTTCACATCTGTGTGCCTCAGTTTCCCCATTTGCCATATTCTCCTAATTAGCAAGAACTCTGGATCCTTATTGGTGGTTTGCAGGTGGCTTGAGGAGCTGTAGGGTGGAAGCAGCTGAGAGGGCTGGGGGAGAGCTGGGGGTGGGTTTCAAGCATGAGAGGAGCAGATAAACCATCTCCTTTGTGTTTCGGGAGCCGCTACGTGATCTCCACGTGGGCATGTGGCTGCCAGGGTCCTGCATCCATGTGCCGACGCCAAGGCTGTTGCATGTCACGTGCTCGCTGACATAGCGGAGGTGTTGGGGCGGAGTGAGCTGGTGCCCTGTGGGCCCGCGTGACGGAGGTCTGCTAGAGCAGATGCCACGAAGGCTTCTGCCGCGAGAGCTTCTCCCTCTCCGCAGGTTCCTCTGCTGGCCCCTCATTCTGCTCCGGTGGCCGATTGACTCAGGATCCACGTGGCAGGACCTTTCCCTCAGTCCCCGTGGAGATGCCACCAGCGTGTATGGGATGACCACGCCGCAGTCATCTTCTTTCCCCTGGAACCCTGGGCCATTTTCAGGGTCCAGCCCTTAGGATCATAGGATGGAAGGGACCGGGGGAGGTCACCGAGTCCAACCTCCTGCTTAAACCTGTCCAACCTCAACAATAAGGTCCAACTCGTCATGTCTCTGCCTGTGCCAGCTGAGAAGTCAAGGGCATGTGGCCGGTGATGTGTCCCTTGGCAGAACCTCTTGGGAGGCAGGTAGGAGATAGCAGGAGTAGGTGAAGGCACTTTGATGGTCATGGTGAGAGCTCATGGGAGTTACAGAACCTCCCACATCCTCAGCAGATGATACCAAGGGGACAAGGACAAACTAAGGAGAGGAAGGACAGCAGGACACCAAGCCGTGGTGGAAGCAGGGAAAGGAAAAGGGAGTTAGGAGCGTGCTTGATGTACCTTGTTGTCCTTAAATCGACCTTCCCATCAGTGCCTTCCCCTAAGGCCTTCTGCTCTCATAGGATAATTTAGCAGAAGCAGGAAATCTCCATCTTCCTTCCTGATGGTACCCATGAGCCTTCCCTGTCTCATGGCTCATCAGCCAGGAGGGCTCTGGGGCAACATGGACCTTGGGTGGTACCTTCCCAGCTCTTCTCCTGGCACTTGGCAGATCTTTCTTGTCATGGAGAGGGTGATCCTGTGCTCACCCTGATCTCCTCCTCGCCTTTGCTGTGTTATCCCGCTGCAGGTGGATTCTTCCCTCGCCAACTCTCCAGCCAACGCACGCTCCGTCGGGCATGCAGAGAGAGTTTAATTAGAGAGCATCAAAACTCTTTCATAACTGAATTAACAAACCTCTAATAGAATTGCTTTTTCTAATGCGAAAATCTATCGAGCTGCAGGTAGCGGGCTGCACCCATCCCTCCAGCAGGACAACGCGTATCAGTCTAATTGGTTTCCTGTTAACGGGCCGGATCTGCTCGGGTCGTTAGCAATTGCATCTTCTCCTCCTGAGTCAGCAGGTCCTTAGGGGTTTGGGGGCTGTTTGGTGGGGGTCTCTGCAGTGGGAGAGGTTTAGGTTGGTTTCATCCACCCTGGATACTGGTTTCAGACATCTTCTTCTTGGTCTTGGGTACTTCCTTCCCAGCCTGGAGAGATAGATGGGCTGGCAACTCAGACTGGTGGACCTCACCAGGGGTGGACTCCCTGGTGGACCTTGTGCATCCCTCTGCAGCGATGCCTTATATCTGGCAGCCCTTGCCTCCATCCCTCCATCCCCTCCATCTCCATCCCGTACTAAAGCCCTGATCCTGCTCCAGGACACCATCAGGCTTGGGGTACCATCAGGCTTTGGGGTGCTGCAGATAACATGGGTGTTGTTGAAGGCTGGGGTTGGATCTCCTTGTGTCTTGGTGGCTCTGAGAAGGTCCAAAAGTCAGAAACTTCACCGCCGTGTAATTTCCTTATTGCAAAGCGGCCAATTTAGCTGAAACTTCCAGTAAACCCGATGAATGCTGTGACTTTTTCTAATTGGGCTCTCTCTCTGAATCAGAATCATCGTTTCTTATCCCACAAAAGGCCGTCGAAAATACTCTTCTCTGATTTACTTTCTGCCTGGACCAAACCGCCTGCACGTTTTCAATTCTCTTCCCTTATCGATTTGCAGGCGACTTTCAGACCTGCCAAGTCTCATTCCTTTGCCAGGACTGAAATCTGCTTCTTCCATATTAATTTTTTACCCATTTTTTAGGGTCTTGTCCACCTGTGATGGAGGGTCTGGAGACCAGGGCTTTTAGACTTTGCTCAGGATTTCTGAAGACCCCTCTCCTTCAGCTTGCTGCCTCTGGGCAGCCGCGTTGTTGCCCCCCTGAGTTATTTAATGACCTAAAAACTGGAGATGGAAGAGCCCTCCGAGATGGTGAAATCCCATCTTCTTCACTGCTCACCAGTAAAGGACCGATGTGGCGTTCACCATACATCTTCAGGGTCAAGTCACCATGTACCACTAGACCACAAAGCATCTCTGCCATGCCCTCAACCCAACGAAGCCCTTCTCCCACCGCTGCAGCTCATGGCTGGTTTTCTGGTTGCTTTTTTCTTCCAAAAAGACGGAATTACGGAGAAGAGTTATGGAAAGGGTGTCCTGGCACAGATGTCCTGCTCTGCAAGCATGGCAGGAGATGGGCACTGCCAGGCAGTGGTGGGACATCTCCCCCAGCACGTCCCCGCTACAAACATCCCTATTAGGAAGGAAAAAACCATCTGAGCACTTTTCCTTCTGGACAAAGCTTCTCCTGACATCCCAGCCTTGATGTTTCCCTCACTTGAGGGGCAGAAGGTTTGGGTGGAACAGCAGCAGGGTGAGTTTTTGGTGCAGGTTGTCTCACCGGATGGATTTAGTGCAGGATAGAGCTAAAGACATCCAGCCCTCCAGCTGGTTTTTCCATGTGAAAAATCATTTGCGGAAAATTCTGGGGCATAGCCCTTGCCACTGGCCTTTCCATCCCGCCTTTTGTTCTTGGGTTTTATTAAAAAATAATAATAATTATAATTTATTACAAAAAGCCATCTCCCAGCCTAAGTTTTTCCAGGAGCTGACTCAGCCGAGCGCTTTCACTGCAAAAGGAAAAGCCGTTTCCAGGGAAGAACCAGACTCCCCCAGACCTGCCGGGAAGGAGTTAAGGGATATTTTTCCTTCGGGAATGGGGGAAAGTGGAGTTTGGGGGATTTCTCCTCGTGGTATTAAACATGGAGCATCCATCAGGGAGATGCTGGGACGCATCTCGCCGCTCCGAGCCATCGGCTAGAAACTTTTGCATCCCCTTTGCTGTATTAATAACCGGAGCGTTAGCTGGCTGGCTGTTAAAACAGCTGCTAATTGTAGCCACCTCGTTAGTCCGCTCTCCTTTGGGAAATGGGGTTATATTTTGTATTTGGGGCCATTTCACACGGGGTCAGCTCTCGGGGAGGAGCGGGGCGGCTGCGGGCACCGTGTCCTGCGTGAAGCCCCTTCCCCGAGCCCGGCTGGACGCAGGAGAGGATAAAACCCCCCCGGCAGCATCGGGAGAGCGATGGAAACCAAACATCCCATCGGGCTGGAAGTTAGTTGGGAAGGGAAAACCTTGATATAACCGGCTTTCCCTCCGGAAAAGCTTTTTGTAGCCCGATGGTGGAGTTTGGAAAGCTGCAAACGAACCGTCTTCCCCTGCATCCCTTGGCTTTGGCGCTTGGGCATCTTCCACCCGTGATGTGGGGCATTTCCAGCTGCCTCCCACCCTCACAGCTTGGGGAGAAAAGCAATTTTTTAAACCCTCAGCGATCGGGAACGGTGAGCAGGGAGAGGATTTGGGGGCAAGGACCAGACCCACCTCCTTTTATCCCCCATCCAAGGGGATTCCCTGCCTTTAAATCCCTTTAAATCCCCCCGTATCAGCATCTGGGTGAAACGAATTTTGTTTTAACTTTCCCGTCAGGTGCAGCTGGAGCCGCTCGGCTCGGCGGCGTCTGGGGGAAGGCCAGGTTTTATTGAAAAATATAATGGTGCCACCTGAAGCGTGATTTACTGCACTGTCCACTCCTCGGACTTGATAATATATTTCTATTAGATTTCCTTCTTTTCCCTCCCTTCTCCTCGCGAAGAGTGGCAAGTTTCTCCATCTGCCTGACACCTTCTTAGGCTTAGGCAAAATAAATGTTGATTTTCATCAGAAGGAAGAGCGCTGGAAGTCCTAATTCTCCGGCGAGGCTGACAAGCTCAGCAAAAGCCGCCCGGCTTTCGACAGAGAGCTCGTGATCCAACCCCGGTTCTTCTCTTTGGAAGCAGTTCAATCATCGTAATGAAAAAGGGGTTTCTTAGCCCGGCTTTCGCTAACTAGAAATTATATACCTGGTTCCTGGAAGATGGATTGTGTGGCTGCCGAAATGCAGAGAAGAAAGCGGGGGGAGAGAGTGAAGGCGCGCGAGATGCGACCCAAGATTGATCACGCCATTTGCAGGATCTCCCATGCACAAAAGCGGAAAATATATTTTCGTTTGCCGGGGTGGGTTAAGCGACACCCCCTTTTTTCTCCAAGTCCCGTCTCCCCGGCTTTTGTGGCAGGGCGTTTTGGGATGCGGCTTTTGCCTGTCCCCGGCTGCTCCCCGCGGGGTGAAGCATCCACGGCTCCGTCCTTTCCAGGAGCAGCATCTCCCTCCATCCGAGGTGAGAAACTGGACGGGTTTAATCCTTTTACAACCTCTTTTGGTTTTATTTCATTTTTGTCCTCTGACATTTTTTGAGGAATACATTTGAAATCAAGCGTGGATGCTCTGAAAGCATCCCGGCTCCGTGCAACCCCCTACTGAAGTCGGGAAGCTAATTACGGTCGATGTAAAAATCACCTTTTTTTTTTTTTTCCTCTCTCAAAAAAAGAAATCTATATTTCTACTTCTGTAATCATATTTGCTTTGAATTGCAAAGCGTGGGTTTCGTGCCGCTGGATATTAGCTAATGAAGTTTCCTCGGGAGGAATTGAGCCGTTTCCACCGTTCTTGTTGGACCGGGGCCGCGGTCGCTGGCGAGGCAGGAATGAGGAGATGTGGATTTTGACCCTTTGAGGTTGATGGCCGGCGGCTCTGCTGGACCCTAATTAACAACAACTGGGACCAGATTTGGAAATCCCAGGCTGGGAAAACCACCTGGCTCGATGCAAAAGGGATACTTGGGGTCAGCTGGAAAATTAGGAGGGTGGTCAGAGGCCAAACGGGGGGTGCAGTGGGTGTCTGCTCAGCATTGCCGTTCCCTGAAGCCGAATTCGGCTGCGTCGCTGGTGACTAATAGCCGAGTCCGTCGTGGCTGCTGTGCATCCCTCTGATGTATGGGTGTTATATTAAGGGTGGAAAGGTGCTAAATGAGCCCTCTTTATTTTACATAAATTAGCTCAAAAGCTATGTATCACTGCCACGGCGGCTTAGACTCCGAGCAAGTTTGTTTACCCAAGTTTAAAAGGAAAGAAAAACTCTCGGTGGCTCCCCGTTGTCGGATGCTGCTTGGGGTCCTCACCCCTCCTGCCTCCCCTGCCCCAAAACCTTCTCCTTTGGGCTTTCAAGGCTGCTCGCAGGTGCTCGTGGTCCCACCTCGGCTTTGGGCATCATCGTTGGGATGATGGGATGTGGTGGGCGCGTTGTGTGCTGCTCATCCAGAACATCTGCACCTGGATGGGGTTTGGACTGGATTCTCTCCAGCTCCTCCATGATCCTCTCCAGCTCCTCCATGATCTTCTCCACCTCCTGTAATCCCAAGTAAGAGGGGACTTTTCTCACTGAACCTCATCGCTCAACAAGCCATGGGTCTTTTTTTATGGGAAACCTCCTCCTTTTCCCATCCGCATTCATCTCAATGTCTTCTCCTCACCCAAGTGGCCACCACGCTCCTGCCCGTCCCTCGGTCTGGCAGGGAAAACCATGTAACCGCCTCTCCACACCCTTCAGGGGGAGAAAAATAGGAGAAACTCTGCAGAAAGGCATGTCCAGCATTGTGGTTGAAACGGAGGAGGACTTCATGCCGTCCACCCTGGTCCATGGGACATGTTTGGACTCATCCTGCAAAGAGGTCACCTCCCAGAGGCACTTCATGGGGTTTCGGCTTTGTACGAGCATCTGGGACCCTCTCTGGGAGAGGCACAGTGCTCCAGCAAGCAGAAGTCATCTCCCAGAGCATCTTGGGGGGATGCTGGGGGGGGTTGACAACCAAAAAACCTTTTATCCTGAAAATCTTTGCATCTTTTGGTGTGGCTAAGCTGCTGAAAAGCATCATCCAAGCCCTGGGACCTGGGACCTGGGACCTAGGACCTGGCCAACGTCTGCTCAATGACAACAACCGCTCAAGAGCCTTGCCCATTGCGTTGGGCTTGCCCAGGTTGAATCCCCAAACCCCATCTCATCCGAGCCCGTGGCTTTCCAGGAAACAGCGATTTATCACGGGTGATAAAAACCCATCAGCGCCACGGCTCCGAATCCCCCAGGTGCTTTTTGGTCCTCATTTGTCCCTCCGCTGCCTCATAATGGGCGATTAGCGGGGTCGACTCCCTGTCCCAGGTCATGCCAGGGTTCTTGGGACAGCAGAGCTGTCCCCAAACCTGTCACCAGCACGGCCAGAGCACCGAGCGTGAGTTAACCTCTTGCTTGCCGGTGCTTTGCTCTTGCCTGCTCCAGCTCAGCCCCAAAGCAGGTCGTGATGTTCACCCTGTGCTGCAATTTGAAGGTTTGGCTACTTTTGATTTTCTTTTTCCCCCGTAACTTGGGGATTTTGCAGCAGGCTCGTTGCTCTGTGGTGGGAAGGGACCTGCGAGTCCCGTGCCGCTTTGCTGGGGTGGGGCTGAGGATTCTCGGGGATTTGGGGAACCAGCCAGCTCCATCCCAGCCATGACCAAGGGGGACATCGGCTCTGGGCTCGCAGGGAGACACGTCCCCACCCCAAAGGCACCAACTCTGCGCCGAAAGTCTGGGGAAGGGGCCACGGGGCAGCAAGGCCAGGCCGAGCACCGCGTTGGGGACACACGTGTCCCCACCAGCGGGTTGGCAGGGCAATGGGGGAGCCACGACCATCGCTGCGGGCTTCAGGATGGGAGGCACAGGATGCAAGTAGGTGGGCTCGTTTGTTTTTCTCCCTTTGCTCACTAATTAATCCTTGTTAGTGGCACGGTGCCCTCTGGGGCAAGTTTTACTCCCTTTTCCCGCTGTTAAAGCATGAAGTGCCGGGGCTGTGGGAGCAACAGAGGAGCACGGGATGCTCCTGCGCCTGCATCCCAAGGGATTTCCAAGGCGACCCGAGCCAACCTCGATGACTTTCTCCTCTTTTCTTCCTTTCCGCTCCCAGGCAGCGCCAAATGGAAGAGGACTTTGCCGCCGGCATCCTCGCGGGACTCCGAAAACACCCGTCCCGAGGAGGGTAGCAAAGGTGAGGCCGGTGGGTGCTGCCGGGGCGGAGGACCACCCACATCCCCGGTGCCCGTGCCCATCTCCGGTGCGTTAACCCACCGTGACCGGGCCAGGAGAAGCCCGGGGGTGTCCAGACGTGCGTCACCCACCTCCCACCGTCACCTTTTTCTTTCCTCCCTCCAGGCAAACGGCTGCAGATCAAGCCCCGTCTATGAGCAAGACCCGACCCCGCGGCAGCCGACCAGCTCAGGAACCGCAGAGCCGGGCACGACCTGGCACCTACCTCAGGACGCCGCGGCCGGACGCGGCACCCCCTTTCTCATCTTGCTTTTTCGGGACATCCTTTTGGCAAGGAGCGCGGGGAAGCACCACCCGTTCCCGCTGGGAAGCGGCTTTGTTTGAAATCCTTTAATTTGCCAATAAATTATCTTTTCAGCTGGTTTATTGAAGGCGAACCCCACTGCCAGGCTCCTTGGATGCTTGCGGGACTGGGAAGAGGCTCCTATCCCCATCGGTCCTCCCGCAGATTGCGGCTCTGCTGCTGTCCCGGACACGAGGTGACACGGGGACCTGAGGAGCTTAATGCCATCACCCGATGTACCCGCATCCAGGTCAGCCACTATGTTGGGGACAAGCGTGGCCGGTGGTCGCAAGTCACCGTGCTGGGATGTACTGGGGCGTAAAGCCCCCCGTATGGCTCAGCCCCGATCTCTCCGTGCCAAAAGCCCACCTGCATCCATCCCGCTCCATCCCCTTGGTTTTGGGAGGAGATTTCTTGGAGCGGAGCCGTGTGCCGAGAGCATCCCTAGTGGAAACGTGTGTCGGGAGCAGCGTTGAGCCAAGTGCTCCTGCAGCACGTCGGGATCTCCCATGACCGGTTGTACCCTGACCCCCCACCTCTCCCCCATCCCAGCGAGGGTTTGGTTTGCCTTGGGAGATCCAAACCAGCTCTTTTGGGGTTTTTTGGGGGGTCACTCCACATCCAGGCAAGAACAAAGCACGGGGGGAGCGTTGTGCCGAGCCGAGTACTGCCGGCGGCGCAGCTGCTGGTGCGATGGGTTTTTGCTTCTGTGGGTACAATATCCAGGGGGATTTTGGGGTGGCGGATGCTGCTCCCTCACACGGATGCGATTTTGGGGATAGCTGCAGGATCTCCCCTCGCCAAGAGATGCCGAGAGCCGGGGGGCGGCCGTGCGGGGCAGCCGGATTTGCCCATCCACTGCCTCTCGATCGCAGCACCTTCAGGCAAAGCCCTGCGGGGAAATGGCATCAGCAGGGACGTGGGTGAGCGTGGGGGCTCCCTGGGGACCCCAGCACCCAGGTGGGGTGGGCGACAAAGCCACCACGATGCCGTGGGCTCAGGTGCACCGCGGCTCCGGCAAAGGGGCTGACGGCTGCGGTTTCTCCCCCCACCCCACCCCACAACTGGGCGGCGTGGGTCCCCACGGGGGTTCCCTTTCCCCAGGTGACACCCACGGAGGGGTCGTCTTATCACCCCACACCTACAGGCTGGGATGCTCCCCCCTACCCGGCTCGTGGCGGGGGGATTTATCGCCTGGCTCGGGTAACTCGGGACATGGCGTGCCACCAAAGGCGCGATGTCATTAATGTCTGTCACCTCCCCGGGCTCCTGTTTAACGATGCTGCCCGGCAGCTGGAGTGGGGGGGGGGGTTTAGTGCCACTTGGAGACCAGTTTGGCGTAGCAGCGTCCCCAGTATCCCCCCAGCCACTGCGAGGACCAGCAGGTCCCCCCGCCCCGGGGCTGCACTCATACCCCAGCGTGTATACAGCGAGCTGTTTTGTAATAAAAACTTCGTCATCTCCGTTGATATTAAATGTCTTTTATTAACCCGTGTGTTTTGATATGTAAATAAAGAGTTTCTTCCCCGGGATGCCCGGTCGGAGCGTGGCTTTGCTCTTTTTTTCAGCGATACCGCACGAACATCCCCTCGAGGAGCTGCTAATGCTGGCGGAGGGGCCGTTCTGCTCCTCAAATCCTTCAGGGTTTTTAATTATTATAACTTTTTCCTCCCTTACCCAGAAAGGACGTCACGTGGTGGTTTCCTAAAAAAAAAAAAAAACACCTAAAAATTCACTAAATTCACTAAAAATCACCCGGGAGGAGACGATGATGCTGCGAGTCCCCAGGGATGGCCGGTGCGGGGTGATGGTGTCCGGGAGCTTCGGTGCTTCCCTAACGAGCAGGCTAACGGGGATTAAGGCTCGCGCTGCACTAATTAAGCGAGGCAGTGAGTAGCTCGCTGAGAGCCGCGGCTCTGCCGCCCACCGGTGCCGCTGCTCCCTTCCCGGGGAGGATTGTAATTTATTGCCGGCTGTCGTTAAAGCACTGCTTGGGGGTGATTAATTTCCGAGTAGGGATAAACGCGGCCCCTGGAGAGGTGTCACTGAGCCCCGGTGGGTTCCCATCCCTGCCGCCAGCAGCCACGACGCCTCGGTGATGGGCCCCGAGAGGGGTTTTATCCATCCTCCCCATGAAGCTGGGGATGCTGCGGTGATGGGTGCATGGCTGGGCTGTCCCACGGCCGCCGGGCAAGGACGTGTCCTGGGGGTGCCTTGACCGGAGAGGTGGCACGGGGCAGCGTTTCTGGAGGGCACCGTAAACTTTTCCTGGAAGACCCTCCTGCGGCGGGTGCTGTTGGCACAGCTCTTGGTCCCCTGCCGGGGAAACAGGTGCCAGGCTAGCATCACCCGCCGGCTCACTTTTCTGCCCGTCATCAAGGTGGCTGTCCCCTGCCCTCCTCCTCCTCCTCCTCCTCCTTGATGCCCGTAGCTGGCCCCACCGTGGGCATCAGCCTCTTTGCATGATTTTTCTCCCCCCCCATCCCAAAATCTCCATGCAGCAACATCTGCCTTCGTGCTGCGGCTGCTGGTGGAGCATCACCAAGGTGGTACCACCAGCTCATGGTGGACACCAGCCTCACCATGGAGTGATGTTGCCGCGAGGGCTCCCCAAGCCAGCAGCACCCCAAGACTGGGTGCTTGTGCACCATCAACCAACTGGGGAAACTGAGGCAGCACCCACACAGGCACCCAAGAACCCAGCCCCGCTCGAAGGGTTAAAGGGGCACACAAGCTGCCCGCTCTAAAAGCAAAAGGTGACGCCATCCCACCGCCATCCCGCGGCCACCAACCTGGTTATGTCACTCGACCGTCTGCGAGTAAACTTAGATGACCGGCCCCGGTGTTTGGCGTGGCGGGGAGGGCTGGGGACATGCCACGGGGCCCGGCCGCGCTCCCCCGGCCGTGTCACTGTACCCAGCCACCCCGCTAAAAATACCCAAAGGGGGGTGTTGCGGGCGAGCGACGGCCCCGTTGGAACCCGGCCCGTTCCTAATCCCTTCGTGGCTCCTGTCCCATCGTGGGTGGCAGCTGCTGACGGGGACTGGGTGCCCCCAAGGTGCCAGCAGCTCCGGGGAGGAACGTGGTGCCAGGGGTAGGGAGGTGGCACCGCATCCCGGACAACCCCCCCCCACTTTCCTGGCGCGGGACCCCAACATCCCACTGCCCAGGGGACACCGCTGCTGCATTTGGGGTCACACAATTAAGCAAATAGGGGTTAAAAACACCCCATGAAAAAGGTTTTTGGTTGCAAAAACATCAAGATGCCCTTTTTGTCCCCTTCTCTGCCCACCACCCCAAGTTGGGCGGGGGGGGGGTTGTCCCATTATCCCCTGCCCAAGTTTGGGGTCTCCAATACAGGATAACTTCCAGCATCGCCAGGACACACACGGGGTTTTCTCTGCCGTGACCTTCCCTTGGGGGACACCCCCCCCCATCTGCCCGGATTCAATTTTACCTTGATAGGAGGAGAAAGATGGGAAAGGGGACAACAAGCACCCCAAACCCCCCAGAGGTCGGATCCAGTAAAAGAAATTATGTGCGGTTTTAATTGCTGAGGATGTGGTGGGATAAAGGGCTTTCTTTCCCCAAAAAAAGCTTTTTTGCCTTAATTTGGCCCAAATAATCCCTACTTTTGACTGGTCAGTTAGTACCTGGGGAGGGCGGTGTCTCCTGTCCCCAAGTCCCCGAGCGGGGGATGGCCATCAGCTGGGCTAGGGGACTGTCATCCCCCACATCCCACGGAGCTGCTTGTGGGGGTGCAGCAGGACAGGATGCGGCCGGGCTGGGATGTAGTGGGACCCGGACCGCATCCTGCAGGGTGCTGGGGATGATCCTGGGCCCCGAGGGGGCATTGCTACATGGTGGGTGATTATCGATAGCCTCTGTGGGATGAAACGGGTCCACCCTTGGGGGTTAGGTGGGACAACTCGATGGTGACTGCCCCGTGCCTCAGTTTCCCTCAAACACCTTGGTGGGACCAGGCTGCTGCGTGCCCCATCCCTGGCCTCCGTGCGTGTCCCCATCGTAACCCCAACCCCCCCCCCCAGCACTGACCATGACCCTACCGGTGTTAACCCCCACTCTCGCCCGGGCACCCCAAATATCCTCGTCCCTCCTGTGCTGCAGCTGCAGCAGCCACGAGGTGGCAGGGCTCGGAACAGCAGCCCAGGGCCTCATCCTGCGGTGGGCTAAGCACCCCATTGCCACCTGCCCAGCCACCGCCCGGTGCCGGTGACGCCTTTTCCACGTGCTGGGATGGCGGTCCTCGTCCTCAAGCTGGTGACGCTCCTCGCCACGGGCCGGGCGCAAATGTCACCTCCCGCGGCACGAAGCCGAAGGCAGCGGTGAAACCGGTCCAGCACCGCTGGCCCACGCGGAGCCGGCTCCGGTGCATGCGACTGCTCCCCGATTTGTGGGAACATCAAAAAAAAAAACCCAATCCCCCCCAAAATATATATATGGCTTTCTGCAAGGATGGCGACCCTTCCCCGTGCCCCGGGAAGGGTGCTGGGCTGTTCCCGCCTGGGAAAACCGAGGTGGGGAAGGGGCTGCACCCCGATATCGGGCCTGGCACCCGCAGGGGCTGCGGGATGCTGTGGTCGCCCAGCGAGGCGGCGTGAAACCCGATTTTGGGGTGAATAATCCCCGTTCTGGGTCTTTCCCATCTCTTTGGGAAGAAATTATCGTTTCTTTTCTATTTTTTCCCCACTGCGTGCTTGGGCGCAGGGGGGTTGGTGGGAGCTGAGGGGGTGAAGGCACATGGTGGGACCGGGGGTGCCCCGGGGGGATGCCCGGGGTACGACCCCGCCCCCCCAACTCCGGAGCGGCCGCGGGCAGCGCCGAGCCCTCTCCCCGCGGAGATTGACAGCCACCCCGGGGCGTTACCATGGGGATATGCAAATCACACCTCGCTGATAGGCAGGGAACGATTGGGCCCGCCCAGAGAGGCGTGGCCGGGCCGCGCTGCCCCCGTATATAAGGCGCTGGGCTCCATTCAGCCGCCCGGCAGCGCCGAGCACGGGCAGCGGAGTGCGGGCAGGGAGCGGGCAGGGAGCGGGCAGGGGGAGCGGCCCCCGCCCCCAGGGCGCCGTGCCCGTGTCCGGGAGGAGGAGGAGGGCAGGGGAAGGCTCGTAGCCCGGGGAGGAGGGGCCGGGGCAGGTGCCAGGGGAGGCAGGAAGGGGCGGGCAGGGCGCTGCCTGCTCCTCGCCATTGGGAACCGGCTTGCAGGCAGCGGCGGAGCCTACCCCGAGAAGCCGCAGAGCCGTGCTGGAGAGCACCCGGTCCCGGCACCGACGGGGCTCCGCTTCCCGGTTGCGGCGGGGAGGAGAACAGCCAACCCGTAGAGTCCGGCGGAGGGTCCCCGGAGCCCGGCTGCAGCCCGGAGCGGAGCCCCGGCGGAGGGTCCCCGGAGCCCGGCTGCAGCCCGGAGCGGAGCCCCGGCGGAGGGTCCTCGGAGCCCGGAGCAAAGCCCCGGTGGAGGGTCCAGCAGCAGAACCCCGGAGCCCGGCTGCAGAGCGGAGCAGAGCCCCGGTCCAAAGCCCCGTCGGAGGTGTCCGGCTGCAGCCCTCAGCAGAGTCCCGTCGGAGGGTCCCGGAGCCCGGCTGAACCCTGCAGCGGTGCCCGGCTGCATCCCGGAGCGGAGTCCCGTCAGAAGGTCCTGGAGCCCGGCTAAATCCCGCAGCGGTGCCCAGCTGAACCCCGCAGCGGAGCCGCATCGGAGGGTCCCCGGAGCCGGGCTGAACCCCGCAGCGGAGCCCCGTCGGGGCAGCCGGTTGCACCGCAGACAAAGCCCCGGAGCCCGGTCGGAGGAGGCTTTCGGAACCCTCGGGACCCCCCAATTCTCGGTGAACGGCGGTGCCCGGGGGATCACCCCCCGGTCCCTCCATGGACTGAGATGGCCTCGGAGCTGGCCATGAGCGCGGAGCTGCCCACCAGCCCCCTCGCCATCGAATACGTGAACGATTTCGACTTGATGAAGTTCGAAGTGAAGAAGGAACCGGCGGAGGCGGAGCGGCTGTGCCACCGTCTGCCCGCCGGTTCCCTTTCCTCCACCCCGCTCAGCACGCCCTGCTCCTCCGTGCCTTCCTCGCCCAGTTTCTGCGCTCCCAGTCCCGGTGGGCAACCGGTTCCCGGTCCCCCAACTACCACCGCTGCTTCCCTGGGCTCCAAACCGCAGTTGGAAGAGCTGTATTGGATGTCGGGTTACCAGCATCACCTCAATCCCGAAGCTCTCAACCTGACGCCGGAGGACGCGGTGGAGGCGTTGATCGGTGCCCCTCACCATCATCATCATCACCATCAAGGTTATGAGCCTTTCCGACCTCAGCCCTTCGGTGGTGAAGAGTTACCACCGGCCTCCCATCACCATCCCGGTCATCACCATCATCATCATCATCACCTGCGCTTGGAGGACCGCTTCTCCGACGATCAGTTGGTGAGTATGTCGGTACGGGAGCTGAACCGGCAGCTGAGGGGCTTCAGCAAGGAGGAGGTGATCCGCCTCAAGCAGAAGAGGAGGACCTTGAAGAACCGAGGCTACGCTCAATCCTGCCGTTACAAGCGGGTCCAACAACGGCACATCTTGGAGAACGAGAAATGTCAACTCCAGAGCCAGGTGGAGCAACTCAAGCAGGAGGTGACCCGTTTGGCCAAGGAAAGGGATCTGTACAAAGAAAAATACGAGAAGTTAGCCGGCCGGGGTTTCCCAAGGGAGCCCTCTCCATCCACCGCCCCCAAACCCACCGCTGACTTCTTCATGTGAGCCCCAGGGTGGGTGTGTGGGGCATGGGGGGGGGGGTGTCCCCCTTTTTCCTCACCCCCTTCATGTGGGGAGAGCAAACCCTCTGCTTGTATAAAACAAACAAGAAAATTCTTATTATTTTTCCCTCTGAAATTTTGGGGCGGGGGATGTTGAACCCCCCCCATTGGGACTTGGGGGGGTGCGGACCTGGAGCCAGCCTGCATGCGGGACGTGTACGGCGCACCTCCCCACCCCCCCCCGGGAGCATCAGCGCCATCCAGGTGGCTTCATCCCCCCCTTTATCCCGCGTGTTTCACCCCCCGCCCCCAATTTTATTTTCTTTTGACTTTTTTTTTTGAGGGGGTCTCCACGGATCAGCCGGGGGGGTCCCCGGCAGCGCTGCGCCCTGCCCGGCCCCGCACCCCCCACCCCCCGCCCTTCTCGGCCGGCAAACCTGAGCCACCTTTAACTTATTCACCCTTGTAAATATGTAGAAATTAGTTAGTTTTCTGCCTTTTTTTTTTTTTCCTTGAGCCTATATTTTGCTTGGTGATTTACGAAAAAAAAAAATCCTTTAGAAAAGCAAAAAAAAAAAAAAAATACACGAGTCTTAAAAGTTTGTATGTAATAGCATGCAAATAATATCCGAGTTAATTTAACGATGTTGGGAAGAAGCCGAATGCACTATATACAGGAAGCAATTGGGTTAAATAATACTGTTTTATAGAGATTTAAAATTATCTATGCTCTTAAAAATAGTGGGGAGGGGAGAGGTAACAATTCTAGGGTGACCTGAAAGGCAATATAGTAATATATGGACTGCAAACGGTTGGCTGCTATCTCACTATGCACCAGATTTATTTATTAACCCTCGGGAAATGGAATATTATTTTAACCTCGCTGTTGAAAGAAGGAAAGAAACTGCACATTCTTTCTTGCGCAAAACAAAAAAAAAAAAGGAAGAAAAGAATAATTTGTGCAATTGTGCTTGGAGCGAAAGCGGGGCCGATCCTGCGCGGAGGAGCGGGGTGGTTTTTTTTTAATAAGTTGCTTATTTAAAAAAGAAAAACCATTAAAAAAAAAAAATTTAATCTTGGGGAAAACACAAGGGTCTTGCGGACAAAGCGAGCTTGGGAGCCTGGTGCATTTTAGGTACTGATCGTGCGAAGCGTTTTTAACGACCTGTTGTTTCGATTTGTGACGGTTTTAACGATGTTGCATCAAGATAAAAACTTATATTCAACTAGAGCCTGGGTCGGGTTTTCTCTCAACCGGGGGGTCCCGCAGCATCGCCTTTTCGTTCGGGGTTTGCTTCTTCATCCCTTTGAGTCCTGGTACTGATGTAAAAACCCTTCCCGAGCTCCGTCGCGGCGTGGGGGGCTCGCAGGGATAAATCCAGCGTTGACCATCGCTTGCGAGCCAGGGACCACCGTCGGCTCTGCCCCACTGGCTTTTTGCTTTTCCTACCTTTTTTTTTTTCTTTTTCCAGCCAGTTGTTTTTTTTTTTTCCACAAGGCGCCCCGGAGACCTTCGTCCCCGCGGCTGCCGAAAAGTCACCTTCGCCCCAGCCCGGATCCAGTTTGGTCCCAGCTTGTCCGACACCGCCCCGATGAGCCGCTGGCTTGATTTTAAACGGTAATAAATTATTACTTTTTTTTCTTTCCCCTTTTGACTTCTCCCTTTTGAGTTTTTAATTAAGGGAGGGACGGGGGGGAAAAAAAAAAACTAACAAACCAAACACGCACTTTCCCTAAAGGTTGGTATTTTTACAGATGTTTTGGGCTTTTTCGGGACTGTGGGCAGGGACGTACGTCCCCGGCAGCTCTGCTCTGCGCCGCTGGGAAGCCTGAGCACGGCTGCCCCGCTCGCAGCTTTCCCCGGCCATGCGGGGCAACTTGCAACACAGCCCGTGGTCCAACATATTTCTGAGCGTTTTATATACATTTTTTTATATATATTTTTTTTTCCTCCTATATTTTTTGCACAGGGAGCTGCCTGTGCATGCCGGCTGCGGCGTGTTTCCTCCTGCCGCCCTCCATAAATCACCGCCGCGCTGATGCAACCCCCCCCACTGTCCCCGGGCTTTGCGGGGTGCGTGTGGCCCCAAAACCCTCTGGTTCTTTCTCCCCTGCAACCCCAGACCTCATCCCCCTCTTTTCTTCAGCTGCTTTAGGCTTGTTGGGATCTTATTTTGGGGGTTTTTGAGCAGCCCGAGCTCGGCTCGATATCCGCCTCAGTTCTTGGGATGGGGGCTGGGACGCATGGAAGGACCCTTGCCCCATGCCTGATGCATCAGGGCTGGGTAGAAAAGGGGGGGCTTGTAGGGGGGTTCACCCCCTATTCTTATGTTTATTTAGAGCTGGGGAAGCCTTGTAAACCCTGCTCTAAATAAAAATAACCCGTCCTGCTGCCCGTGCAGTGTCTCGCAGGGCATCGCCTCCTCTTCCTGTTTTTTTTTTGGGGGGTGAATCGCAGCTCCCCGTTGGGTTACTTCCCAACTTTTCCTCCCAACATCCCCCTCCTTGGCACATTTTGTTTTTTCTTGGGAAAGAGCTTCCAGCCACCCGCTCTGTGATTAAATAAGGAGAGTTTGGGGAGGAGAAGAAGGGATTTGGGGCCAGCGCCTTCCCCAAACCATCCCGGGGACCTCGGTTCCCCCCATCTATTTCCTCGCCCCTGGATCTCACTGTGGTCCATGTCCCGTGTGTCCCCGGGGGGACCGGTGCCCCCTTTTCCCAGCCGTGGTAGGGCTGGCCAGAGGCGCAGAGCTGGCTTTGGGGTTGTGCCGGGTTTTGGGGGAGCGCTGCCCCGTGGGATCTCACCCCGGGGTCCAGCGGGATGCTCTGCGATGCCCGTGGGGGGGCTGCCATCGCCTCCTGCCCCGTGACGCCGTTCCCTACGCCTCGGCAGAGCGAAGGCAGCGCTTTGGGGCTGAGGATGCCTGATTTCCCCCGCCTTGGTGTCCAGCACCGCTTGGCCCCTCCATCCCCCTCCTCTTTAATTTATATTTTTTTTTTTTTATTATTTCATGGTGCAGCAAGCTGGGGAAGATGCAACCTGCGTCTCACCATGGTGCTGCCCCGGGGGCAGATTATTTTGGCGATTGTGATGTTACCCCTTCCCCTTCATCCCCGAAACTCCGAGGGCAGTTTTGAGCAGGGATGTGACCCACCCCCCCCACCCCCCCCAATTCCTTGCACTGCTGTGATTTTTTTTTTTTTTTATTCCCCCCTGATTTATTTTTTTCTGGCACCTCCTGGAAATCCCCCCAAGCAGGGGAATAGCTGGAGCAGAGCACGGGGCGTTACTGCTACCCGTTAATCGTGGTCCTCCATGGGGGCCCCACGGCAGCTCCTTGGTGAGATTTGGGGGCAGAGTCGCACCCTTCTGCCCCGTCGCAGTGTTGGGGTGCAGCTGGGGACCCCCCCTAGTGATCCCCATCACCCTGACTTTGCTCCAGGCTGCTCAGGCTCCCGGGGGTCGGCCGTCCTGGATCCTGCCGTGCTCCCGTTTGGTGAATAAATAATAAAAACTAAAGCGGTTTATGCCCAAATGGGGCTGGTTTGTGACTTGTCTCCTTGCTGGGGCTGGGAGGGCTGAGTCGAGCCCCCCCAGCTTGGGGTGGGGGGGGGTCTGGGTGGTCCCTGCTTGGTTTTGCAGCGGGGTTTTTTTTTGGGGTGGCTGCAATATGTTGACCTTTGCCGCAGGAGCGTGCGTTTGCGCGCGGTCAGAACATGTGGGTGCGTGTTTTGGGATGGGGAGGGGGTGTGCGTGCGCGGTGGCACATCAGCGCCTGTCACCCGTGCCGCAGGGTTGCGGCTGTTTGCGGGGTGCCATATACGTGTGCTGCAGGTGGGTGCGTGGATTTTTGGGGTTGCTCTGATCTCTTTAAAGCATTTTTTTTCCTTCATTTCCCCTGATCTCTGAGCTGGAGGGCCCCCCCCCCCCCTTCCCCAAGCTGTTCTTTGGGGTCTGCATGGGAGTTGTAGGACCTTGGGCCACCACACTCTTCCTCCTGCGAGGATCTGCAGCCCCAGCACCCATCCTGGGCATCTCCTGCACCCCAGCTCCAGCCTGGCCCTGGGGCTTGGGGGGTGAAAGCAGCAGCCCCAGGGTCCCACCCCAACCCCATGGGGTGCACCAAGGGGTGGTTGGCTCTCGAGGTGGGGGTATGGGGACAATCCCCGTGGGTTGGCACGTGGTCCCCTCCATACCACCCTCCTCCAGAGCTTTTTAAACCCATTTTCAAGCTTTACTCGCACCTTGACGCACGCTTGAAGGCACCACTGGGGCATCGCTGGGCTGGGAAACAACCGAAACTCCTCTAGCTGATGGGTTTTACACCCCTCTCCCACCAAGCAGAAGGGTGATTTTGGGGGGATGCTGGCTTCCAAACACAGCAGCACCCTGAGGAACCTCACCCAAACACACACGGGTGCCCCAGCACCGCTTACAACCCCCAGCAAAACCACCCACCGACCGGTGCCACGCGCTCCGTCTCGTCCCCGAGTAGCGATTAGTTGCAGATAACCGAGTTTCTGCAAACAGGCAGAAAAACCGCAACAGGCCGATCAATGCGGCATCGCCAAAGTACCCCTCGCTCCTTCCTCCTCAATTATTGATGTTAATACCCGGCACGTTCACCACCGCGCCGCTACAGCCTGTTCCACGCAAAGTCCCGACATCTTGGTAACGTGATAACTCCAGCCCTGGGATATTAAATCGTGGTTAGGAAGCGGGGTGGGCTGTTGGACACGCATGAATTTGGGGGCTGCGTGCGCTGGAAAAGCGCAAATTAATTAAATTCTCAGCAAAAGAAATCTCCCAACAAAACGAAACCCTCGGCGGTTTGCAGCCCTCGGGGCTGACCCGCTGCGAGCTGTGCCCGGGCTCAGTTTGGAGCTGGTATTTTTTGGCTCGAGCAGATCTTTATGTTATGGCTCGGCCAAAGTTTGCTTTTTGCACGCTCTCTCCCTTCCGCGCTCCGGGCCCGGCTGCCTCCTCGATGCTCCCGCGTCCCTGGGAGCCAAACACTGCCCTGCTCATCATATATGACTACATATATATATAAAAATACATATATATATAAAAATGCATATATATATATAAATTCATATATATCCATATATCACCTTGGCAAAACCAAGCTCATTTGCTTCTGCCAGCTGATGGGCTCACTCGCTTTGGCACTTGCACAGCTCGTCCCTACGGCTGGGATTTATTCCTAGCGAAGTGCAGAGCCCTCTGCCTTCCCCCGGCCAGCGCATCCCTGTTGCACCGGTATCGCCCCTAATCTCGGCAGGAGCTGAGGTCATTCCCGACAGCCGGCACACGGAAAACCCTCACGCATACCGTGAACAGGACCACAGCTGGGTTTTGATCCCAAAGTCCTTGCTTTTGGCTGGGTCTGCATCGCCCAGGGATGATGTTGCTGCGGGAGGTGGGATGCAGGATGCAAAGATAGAGGACATTGGATGTGGGATGCAGGTAGTGGGATGCAGGATACAGGTATGGATGCAGGAGGTGGGATGCAGGAGGTGGGATACAGGAGGTGGGATGCAGGATATGGTTGTGGGATGCAGAAGGTGGGATGGAGGATGTGGGATGCAGGATATGGGATACAGGATGGAAGGATACAGGACATTGGAGGTGGGATGCAGGTAGTGGGATGCAGAATACGGGTATGGATACAGGAGGTGGGATACAGGAGGTGGGATGCAGGATATGGGTATGGGATGGAGGAGGTGGGATACAGGAGGTGGGATGCAGGATATGGGTATGGGATGGAGGAGGTGGGATGGAGGATGTGGGATGCAGGATATGGGATGCAGGATGGAAGGATATAGGACATTGGAGGTGGGATGCAGGAGGTGGGATGCAGGATACAGGTATGGATGCAGGAGGTGGGATACAGGATGTGGGATGCAGGATATGGTTGTGGGATGCAGAAGGTGGGATGGAGGAGGTGGGATGCAGCATATGGGATGCAGGAGGTGGGATGCAGGGTGCATATAGAACATTGGAGGTGGGATGCAGGAGATGGGATACAGGAGGTAGGATGCAGGATATGGTTATGGGATGGAGGAGGTGGGATGCAGGAGGTGGGATGCAGGAGGTGGGATGCAGGATGCATACAGAATATTGGAGGTGGGATGCAGGAGGTGGGATGCAGAATACAGGTATGGATACAGGAGGTGGGATACAGGAGGTGGGATGCAGGATATGGGTATGGGATGGAGGAGGTGGGATGGAGGAGGTGGGATACAGGAGGTGGGATGCAGGATATGGGTACGGGATGGAGGAGGTGGGATGGAGGAGGTGGGATACAGGAGGTGGGATGCAGGATATGGGTATGGGATGCAGAAGGTGGGATGGAGGAGGTGGGATGCAGGAGGTGGGATATAGGATGGAAGGATACAGGACATTGGAGGTGGGATGCAGGTAGTGGGATGCAGAATACGGGTATGGATACAGGAGGTGGGATACAGGAGGTGGGATGCAGGATATGGGTACGGGATGGAGGAGGTAGGATACAGGAGGTGGGATGCAGGATATGGGTATGGGATGGAGGAGGTGGGATGGAGGATGTGGGATGTAGGATGCAGGACACAGGACATTGTATATGGGATGCAGGTAGTGAGATGCAGGATATGGGATATGGGATGCAGGATGGAAGGATATAGGACATTGGAGGTGGGATGCAGGAGGTGGGATGCAGGATATAGGTGTGGGATGCAGGATGTGGGATGCAGGAGGTGGGATGTAGGATGCAGGACACAGGACACTGTATATGGGATGCAGGTAGTGAGATGCAGGATATGGGATATGGGATGCAGGACGTGGGATGCAGGAGGTGGGATATAGGAGGTGGGATATAGGATGCAGGAGGTGGGATGCAGGATGCACGGATACAGGACATTGGATATGGGGTGCAGGTAGTGGGATAGCAGGATATAGGTGTAGGATGCAAGAGGTGGGATGCAGGATGCATGGATACAGGACATTGGATATGGGGTGCAGGTAGTAGGATGCAGGATATAGGTGTGGGATGCAGGAAGTGGGATGCAGGATATGGTTATGAGATGCAGGAGGTGGGATGGAGGAGGTGGGATGCAGGATATGGGATGCAGGAGCTGGGATGTAGGTTGCACGGATACAAGACATTGGATGTGGGATGCAGGAAATGAGATGCAGGATATGGGAGATAGGGTGCAGGAGCTGGGATGCAGGATGCAAGGATACAGAACATTGGAGGTGGGATGTGGGATACGGCATGTGGGATGTTAGGTGCAGCACATGGGCTGTGGGATGCGAGATGCTGGATGTGGGCTGCAGACGTGGGGTACGGCGTGCAGGATGCGGGATAAGGGATGTGACAGGTAGGATATGGGATGTGGGATGCAGGATACGAAGTATGGGAAATGGGATATGGGATATGGGGTATGGGGTATGGGGTATGGGGTATGGGGTATGGGATATGGGGTATGGGGTATGGGATATGGGATATGGGGTATGGGGTATGGGGTATGGGGTATGGGGTATGGGATATGGGGTATGGGGTATGGGGTATGGGATATGGGATATGGGGTATGGGGTATGGGGTATGGGATATGGGATATGGGGTATGGGGTATGGGGTATGGGGTATGGGATATGGGGTATGGGGTATGGGGTATGGGGTATGGGATATGGGGTATGGGGTATGGGGTATGGGGTATGGGGTATGGGGTATGGGATATGGGATATGGGGTATGGGATATGGGGTATGGGGTATGGGGTATGGGGTATGGGGTATGGGGTATGGGATATGGGGTATGGGGTATGGGGTATGGGGTATGGGATATGGGATATGGGGTATGGGATATGGGGTATGGGGTATGGGATATGGGGTATGGGATATGGGATATGGGGTATGGGGTATGGGGTATGGGATGCTCCACTGCAGCAGGCCCCTGTGGCTGTGCGAGCAGTGCCATGGCACCGCGTGTTGGCTGTCGCTGCCGCTGTGCCGGGAGGAAGGGGAAGTGCTGGATCATGCATGAGGAGCAAGAAGGAACCCGGCACTGCCCAGCCCACCCTTCCCCAACGGAACAAGCTCCAGTGAGGATGCAACACCGACAATTACCAGCAATACCCACTCACTCCAGGCACGTTTGATAAGACTTTATCAGGTGCTATTGCCCTGCGCATCACTCCATGCAGGTGCGTGCACCGATATCCGTGCGTGTGTAAATCTATGTGTGACTGTGCATGTGCGCGCGGGTAGTGGGATGCAGGGATATGGGATGCAGGAGGTGGGATGTGAGATGCGTAGCCATGTGCGCATAGGGAAACCAGCTGCATCGCCAAGTGGGAAACATGCGATGACAGTGTCAGTCCTCAGGTCTGGTGGTCCCATCAGCCGTGCCCATGCAGTGCAGCTCTCGGTGTCACCGTCCCCAACACCTGGGAGTCCCCCCATCCCCCGCGCTGGCCCCACAACTCCTCATCCCTGCCTGCCAAGCTCCTCAATTAAGTCATCAGCTTAGTGCCTAATTACCCACACGGTGAAATCCAAAGGCTCCTTGGGTTTTTTTTTCCCTTCCTTCCTCCCTTTCCGTGGCTAAGAGCGGCGGGGGAAGAGGGGGAGCTGGTAGAGCATCCTCCCCCCCAACACCAGGTTATTTATTCATGTAACAGGCCGAGGCTGGGGCGCAGCTCAGCGCAGCCCTGGCAGCTGTCTGCTCCCTGGGAGCGCGAGCTGTAATTTGCACAAGCAAAAATAAACTAATTGTTATTTTCAATTTACATAAAAGGAAAGGAAAAGAGGTGGGGGAGGGGGCTGGGAGGGCGAAGGGGAGCCTCGCACTGCCAACCTCTCCTGGGCGACGTGAGCCGTAGGACCAGCTCTTCCCCTGCTCCCGTGGGTCTCATCCTGCCTGTCTGGGGGATGATGCTGGTAGCTGGAGGAGTCGACAGCTACGGAGATGGAGGGGCTGGACCATCATCTTCCTCGCCATGGGGACCAGGGCTGCTGGCCCGCTTCCAGCTTTGAGATGCAAAGCCCATCTCGATGCAGGCACAACCCAAAGGGAGAGGACAACTGCTTTCATCAGCTGGCTAAAAGGAAAGATCTGCTGGTGTCAGGCCACTTTTGGGGGGCTGAGGTAGGTTTTTTTGGGGTTTTCACTTTGGCCGTGGCGTGTGCGGATCAAAAAGAAGGGCCTGGTCAATGACAACCACAAGAGACAAAGCGGGAAGTCGAATTGAGGGGGACACCTCATATGTTCACCGTCCCTCTTACTTCTTAGTGCAGGTCCTTTGCTTTCGGAGGCCTCTTTTGGGGACTTTTTCATGCCCAAACACCTTTCACCCCAGGAGTTTATTGCTCCCACTTCTGCTTAGTTGATCAGTCTCTCATTTGGACACCAGCAGTGAGTCTCCAAGCCTTTGCTCTTACTGCTCAACCAATGGGGTGGCTGGAGGGGCCATCTTGAAGGTCTTACCGTAGGAAAACCTTAGACCTTTGAGACTTACAACCATTTTCTCAAGCAAGAGCTGTGGAAGGGCACCTGGTGGGGATGTGTTTGCTGGATCTGGGCTTGTGATGGAGGTGAGCGTGACGCTAAATAGCAGAGGGGGCTGTGAGCGCTCCTCTCTCATCAACTCGGGGCAGCCCAAGGACTCCCCGGGCCAGGGAGGAAGAAGAGGAGAAAGAGGAACACATCCATGGTCTCATGCATTGGAGGGGGTGGAGATTGAAGATGCTGGTGCTCACTGTCTCCAGCAGCATCCCTACCACGTGGCACAGGAGACCCCTGCCACACCGGCAATCCCGGGAGCCTTTGTCATAACACTTTGAATGAGACGTCGCGGGCGTTTAATTTAGATTTACGCCGACAGGTTCTGCCCGTTAATTAAATATCAATTGATTGTTCGGAGAACACTTCCTTGGGTTTATCGCGTTTCTCAGAGACAAATCAAATTGCCATGTCATTAACTTGCAGCTATACAATCCATACATAATTACTGTCTTATTAATACCTTCGAGTTACGAGGAAGTTTTAGGCAATTAATATTTGTGGTATAGTTTGTATCAAGTTAATTCCGTCAGGGTTATGTTAATAATGCGGACATCTAATAAGCTGGATAATTAACGTCTTTCTCGTTAGCATCTTCTCAGATGCCAGTTAAATGTCAGGCCAGCCTTTGTGGTCAGGCTGCATTTAATTAAACATGTTATTACAGAGGGACTCATGTCTGTTACATGTGAATAGAGCCAGGTCGGAGCAGCGCGCGGCTCCCGCCCTGCCTGGGCTGTGGATGCAAAATAGGTTTGGGGATGGTTGGGAAACGGGATTTGGGCACTGTTTACAAGCCAGGATGCAAGACAAGGCATTTTTTTGCCTTGGAGGAGGGTCAGGATACTGCCCTGATCAGTGTTGGTCCATCGTTGGTCGATTCAGAACAAGGTTTGGGTTTAAGGGTTGGTCTTCCAAAGAAGTGGCCAAAGCTGCAGGTTCCCTGATGTGGACAAGGCATAGTGGAGTGGACAAGGTACTGGTCAGCATCTGTGACCACATTTCCCCAGCAAGCCTTGGCTGTAACTCCAAAAATGATCACCATGAAAATTCAGGCAAATCTTAGGCTCAGCTTGAGTCAAAAGGTGGGGGGTTTTGTGGAGTTTCTTCCTGGGCTGGCAGCAGTTTTGCTGGTATGCCCCAGCCCTGGGATCCTCTCACCCCACGTTGCTTCCCTGGGGCTTTCATGCTGCCTCATGCCTTGAGCTGGTGCCATGGGGAAAATCAGCAGGGAAACATGGCTGTGTGTCCCGTGGCAGGGACTGGTGGGATGTCTCCATCTCCTGGCATGGATGCCCACAGGACAGTGGATGTGCTTCAGCCGTGCAAGAGGTCTTGGCCATAAGATCTTCACCAGGAGATGTCCACGACTCTGCTGAGCCTGGATCTCTCTGCCCACAGCTTTCCCTTCCCTGATGCTCATGAATAAAAGATTGACCTTATCTACCTGGCCTGTTTGTCTTTGTGAAATATTCATCAGTTGCTGATTAAGTTTTAAGGAAGGGACATGTTGCTCAGGTAGGTTGCCGTGCTCCAGCAGCCCAGAGGAAGCGGGTTCGGGGTGGAAAGCCGTGGGGTTGGGGTTTACCCTCTCAGATTGCTCTGGGAGAGAGATGGGGAGAGTTTTGCTCCTTCCCTGCTCCTGACTGGGGTCCCTGCAAGAAATCCTCGTGGGATAGTGGGAGAGGGAGGACCAGGCTGGGCTCAGCTCCCGTTTGGGGAGGTGACTTGATGCACAGTGAAGCCCAGCACCACCAGAGCACACCAGAAAGAGTTGAATTCAGGAGAGGAGACACAAGCCTTGCCACCATGACTACAGAGGAGAAAAAGGCCTTGGGTGACCTGAATGAGGTCCCCCATCCCTGGCGAGCGTGGTGGCTGCAGAGGTTCTGTCTCCTTTCAACAGCGAAGCCTTCCTGGGACAGCATTGCCATTGGGAAAAAGAGGGAATAAACCAAAATTAAAATAATTTTCCTTTGTGGTTAACCCCAAATAAGGGCTCTGCTGCTTATTTCTTCCCTCCCCTCTTCTTGTCTCATTGCAAGGACAGACAGGAGACACTCAGGAGCTCATTTGTAATTGCAATTAGGAGCTCAGCTAATGCTCTCCCCAAAAGTGTTCTTGCTGGGGGTGGGTCTTCATGTGCTCTGTTCTGGGACAGGTTGGGGAAGGAGAGGAGGGAAGGATGCTCCACCACCCGATGTGCTGGGAGCCATGCTCACACTGCCATCGCAGGTGAGGTTGCCCCGTGCAGCATCCCTGGCCAGAGGTTACTGCCCCATGAATATTTCAGGAGCCAGCGTGGGGGTCCCGAGGGTCTCCTGGGGTGGGGCATTAGTGCAGGCTGAGGAAGCACTGGACAGACAGTAGAGAAGGAGTGAAGAAAACTGCAATGAAAACCAAGCAAAAGGCTGCCAAAGCCACAAGGTTGGGCATGAAATATTGATGGAGCTATGCCGTGCTGGAAGGGAGGTGTGGAGGTCCTGGTGAGGCTGCGGTACCCCAGGCCTGGCTCCTTTCTCGCCCATCACAAATGCACAGCCGGCGAAGTTTGGGCAGTGGTTAAAAATGTATGAGCCTACTTTTGCAGCAACCAGACCCATCTGGCATCTTGTCTCCCTGGTGCTCCTCTCCTGTGCTCTGTAAATGTTGGGTGGTGGAACTGAGGGGGGAGACTTGGTGGCCCCAGTGTGAGCGATACTGTGTGAGTTGGGCCTGTGGGTAGCACCAGGTGTGGTGCTGGTGGTGGGGTGGTTGTGTGGGAAGGGTAGGCCATGGAACAGAGGTGGTTGGATGGGAAGGATGGGCAATGGAATGGAGGTGGTTGACCAGGAGGGATGGGCAACGGGCTAGAGGTGGCTGTGGTGGGAGGAAAGGGCAATGGGATGGAAGTGGTTGGCCAGAAGGGATGGGCAATGGAATGGAGGTGGTTGACCAGGAGGGATGGGCAGTGGGCTGGAGATGATTCTGGTGGGAGAGATGGGCAACGGGGTGGAGGTAGTTGGGTGGGAGGGATGGGCAATGGAAGGGAGGTGGTAGAGTTGGAGGGATGGGCGATAGGAGGCAGGTTGACTGTGGGAGGAATGGGCAATGGGAAGAGGTGGTTGGATGGGAGGGATGTCCCCAGATGGGGACTGCGTTTCCGTTTTTGGGGCAGTCATGTGCCCCCTTTGGCCCCTCCATGTCCTGTCTGTGTGAGCGGCTCAGAGGCAGGGCTGCTGCCCGCGGGGTCTGCACCAGGCATCCTTCCCAAATCCACCACCGTGTCCAGCAGAGAAATCAGCCCCACGCCCCAGGACCACCTCCTTCCTTCCCTGATGCAGACCCTGACGACCCCAAAGATGAAGTTCCCGAGCCGGTGTTGAATCAACTCTTCCTAGAAATAACACCCCATCAAGAGCTGTGTTTTCTTACACAAATGATTTCCTTTTGCCTCCGTGCGAGCTCATTAGCATTCCTCAACGCGACCGCGGGGATCGATGCGGTGCTGGGCCAATGCACGGCAGTCGATTCCCGTTTGCTGGGAGACTTTACTTCCCCGTCTAATCAGGCAGAGTCCAGCTGACAGCCACGTCTTTCTCCCTGCTTTTTGCTCTGGTATTGGTCACCCGCTGATTAATTTCCAATGGGTTAGTTCATCAGAGAAGGAGGCTCTCCGGTTTAATTAGAAACGGGTAATATGAGTGCGTATAATCATGCAGCCGTCCAGCGGTAGGTTATTGCGGAAGCGTGCCGGGAGTTTCAGCTTTTCTTAAAATAAAATTAAAAAAAAAAAAAACAAAACTTGGAATAAAAGGTCTCTGGTCTTTATACTTGCAAGGACAGCGTCCGGCGCGGGAGCTGATGTAAGCGGCTTCATTGCCACCTGCCTGAGCCTGCAGCCCTCTCAGCAGGCAGCTGCTTATCGCAGGCATCTTGTCGGGATGCTGTTCCCGAGATTCTGAGTGCCACCAGATATTAGGGGACGGAGCGACTCTTTGCTACAGGGACCTTACGGGACGGGAGGGCAGAATCCATGCTGCGCATCCCAGCGGCAGCCTTGCCCCCATGCCGTATCGTCCCTCCAGAAGCTACGCGGCACGCGGGTCCGTGCACACGTGCTCGTTCCCGCCGGCTTTGCTGGCTCCGGGTCTCCTTGCGAGGAGCTGCCGAGTCAGCAGCCTGCACATCTGCAGCGCGGGATCCACCGGAGGACGATATTAATCAGTGTTTTTCTCCTGGACTTTGGCAGCATCCCTGCGCTCGCAGCTGTGCCTGCGCCCTGGGAAATAAGCTCCGGTGGCTCCCCCCTTGCCTGCTGGGGACCGCACCCTGTCCCCAGGTGTTTTTGGGGCCGTGGGGACAGATGTGTCCCCCTCCGGCGGGCAAGCGACAGGCAGGGGAGATGCTGTTAATGCCCCAATGATGGGGGGTGCTGCCCTGCACCCCTCCCCAGGCATAAAGCAACTTAGTCCCTATCTTTTCTCAGAGATGTCGGTGCTCCTTGGAGCATCTTTGGACATTGTCTCTGCCAAGGAGAACATCCTGCACCGCACTTGGTGCTGGTCTGAGTGGCGTCCTCAGGGTCCCAAACCATCCCCATGATGCTCAGTGGTGGGAATAAGGTGTTACAAGGCCTGGGGGGACTCATTGGGATGGGGGGGTACCCGTGCTGCTGGCTGCACCCACCTCCAAGCGCCGGGATCCCACGAGGCACGTGCTACTCAGCTGTGCTCTCGCGCCGTCTCGCAGTCACCATCCGGAAGCTGGATGAGGCCACGTGGATAATTAGGATAATGCACTGTACTAACGCAGCGCTTCCCCGCCAAGGCAGCGCTGAGCTCTTTATGGGCACTAATGAATTTAGCCTCCGTGGGAACGGGGAGGAGGAGAATCTTCTCTCAATAAGGACCTTTAACCCCATTCTTGGAGAAAAACATTTCCCAGTGCCTCAGTTTCCCTGGTTGCAAATGTGAGCGGGGGCTGTGGCTTGGCCCATCTAGCTGAGGGTTATATTATGTTGTTCAAGGGGTTTTGGGGGCAGGGACAGCCATGTATATGTGCTTGCAACCCTTTTTCCATCACCTGGGTTTCCAACCTCCTTTTCATCCCAGTGGTTGTGGTTAGGGGGAGGCAATGCTGCTGGGGAAGATGGGGGAAATGGGATGCAGGAGCTGGGAAACTGCCACCCCACGGGCATGGGGACAATTCAGTGGCAGGCGGTGAGGACAGGGTGGGTTCGCTCAACTCTTGCCGGCCCCTACGCGTTTTGTTTTTGCGCTGTGCTCCCTTCCCCATGGGCATTGGCTCTCCGTGGGGGTTGGAAGCAGGAGGGGTGCAAGGGGCGGGGGGGCTCGATGCAGGCTGCCGCTCGCTTGCGATCTCTTTGTGTTGTAGTGTAATCAGCGCTCACTTATTCTCTTTGATTTTCTTTTTTTTTTTTTTTTTTTTTTTTCCCCTCCTTTTTGCTGTTGCTATTTTTCATGTTTCCACCGTGTCGGCAGTTTTCTCCCCCATCCCTCCCCCAGAAACCTGAGACCAGGAATCATTCGGGTTGCAAAGGACTGTTAGTGGGTCACTGGTCTCCTGCTGTGGCATCTTCCAGCCACCTCTTCCAAGCTGTTAACCCTACCCAAGCTGCAAGAGCATTCCTCCATGCATCCCCCCCTTGCCCCCACACAGATCCCCATGCAAGAATCCCCAGCAAGCCTGAAATCCCCCAGCAAAAGGGCCAGAAGAGATCATTTGGGGGGGAATTTGGGCTGAAGAAAATGGCTTTATGGCCTCTGAGCGGTCAGACTGGGGATGCTGGATGCTCTGATGGGAGGTGGCCGGGGGATTTATTGCCCTTTTAGGGATTTGGGGTAACGTGGCTTGCAGTAGATGTGGGGGGAAATGCGGGTGGGATGGGACATTGGAGGATGCTAGGGTAGGTTTGCGGGCAGCATGGCACTATGGGCAAAGCCAGAGCAACAAGGTATTCTGGGGCTTTGGGGAGGGTTTTAAGCACTGAGATACTCTGGGATGCTGGGGGCATTGGGTCTTTCATGGCAACACGGTGGATGGAGGCATGGTGATGCTGTGAGCAGCAGATCCTCCCGGAATGCTGGGGAGAAACCCGTGGGCACCAAAACATTGGGGGACATTAGGGCAGGATTTGGGACAGAAGTCTTTTCAGGGACAGGAGTGGAGGTGTGAGCAGCTGGGCAGCACCGTGGGCAGGGAGGTGTTTGGGGATAGCAGGATTAGACCTGTTGGCCCATGACTATAGAGGGACAGTGGGTGGGATTTGGGGCACCACAGTAATCTAGGATGGGGGCGATGATAGCTGCACTGTGGTTATCAGATATTGGAGATGAAGGGAAAGAGATCTACATTATTTTCCAGCTAGGTCAAGTGAAAATGGACTATAGAATATTAGGAAAAAAAGCAAGGGAAAGAAAATAGAGAGTCTTGTTTCCTTGATGGTGAGTCCTAGAAAAGGGTCATATTTGACTTTTTCAGTGCAGGGCAGAGGCTGAAGGGCTCTTCCATGGCAGACCCTGCATGAAGGGGCTGTACCATGCCCGATGCACGCTCAGAGGTGGCCTGGGCAGCTCTGGGAGGCTCTCCTTCTCCTGGCTCCACCCTTCCTGAGAGCTGTTATGGGAGAACAAGGCATTTCGCTATTTCTTGGCTTGTCCTCGTGCTGGCAGGGAAGAGGAGAGGGTGATCCGTTTGCTCCTCTCAGCTGAGCACGAGATCTCGATTTCTGCATGGCAGCTTGGGTTTGCCCATTGGGGTTACTGGCTTTGCTTGCCTGTTCCTGCGCTTCCTTCACAAACCATCTCCTAGGGAGAGTCTGGACATCTTCACTGTGTCCCTCAGTCCTTTTTGGGGTGCAGGAGCCCATGCATCATGCTGAGGGCTGTCCCAGCTGCACAGAGCAGGTTTTTGGCAGAGCCCATGTAGGAGCACACTCTCTGGCTCCTGAATGTTGTTTTGGTGTTGCCTGGTCTGGCTGGTCCATGGGTCTGATATGGGGGTGAGAAATCGTGTCCAGCACAGAAGAGAAAGCATCAGGATCCTACAGCATGCAAGTTCAGCTGTGGATGGACAACAGTAAGATGGGTTCACGTAGCCATGCTAACACCAACCTGGTGGGGCTGTCGGACATTACGTCCACCACCCGTCCCTGCCAAGCTGCTCTTGTCCCACAGTCCTAGCATCTCCTCCAGCTAGTGGAGGAAAGCACTTGCCCTGGAGGTTTGCCACCGCTCCCTAAAGGGAGGGGCTGCTAAGGAGAAATAGCACCATGAAGATATGAAGATACGTGACTTTGCAAAGGCAAAAAAAATTCATCATGGGTAAAGACAGGCTGATGGTCCTTCCAGTATTTGGGGAGGGTTGTGCTTCTCTCCCTACTTGTTTGTCACCCGAGGCTATCAGGAGTACTCAATCTCAATCTTTTTGATCTTTTCCCAAAAATTCATCGGAGGATGCAGAAAAGTGGATCAGCTCCTAAGCGCTGTATCAGGAAAGTTGCAATTTAAACAGATTTTATTTTTTTTTCCTTCTGACGGTGAGTGGGGTGTTTGAGTTAAATAGGTGTTGACTAAAACCAACACGGAGCTGTTTCAGCTGTGTGAACACAAATCGCTGGCCCTTGCTCCATGCTCCTTGATGTGGTCTCTCCCTTTTGCATGGTCCCCAGTTAACCACTGATGCTTCCAAGAACCTAAAAAAAATCCCCAAATGTGTAGAACAAGACAGAATTACTGATGTAATGATAAGCAAATGGTATGAGATGAATCCCAAGGCCTCTTTAGCGACCACAGCTAAGATATCCAATATTCAGGCTCCTCTAGCCCAGGTCGTGAAGCAAGCAGAGGTGCAGGGACAGTTCTCATGACTGAATATTTGCTGATGGTTTTAAAAGTAGCCACAGTTTACGCAGAAGACTCCTCTGCACCTCATGGTGACACATGCATCGTGTGGCTAAAGAGTCCCTGGTCGCCAGGGTTGTCAGTCAGGCATCTTCTAATGGTGCTAAATTCACTTTAAAAAAAAAAAAAAAAACAAAAAAAGAATACCTACAAAGAAGAAATATTTAAGCAACCAAAACAAAACCTGGCCAGGATCCATAAAGCAAAGAGCTGAGCAAATTGGGGCAATTGTCAAGGGAGGTCAAATCTGTTGCCTGTCAAGGCTGGCAGTTTCCTCTAGAAAGGACTTGATGTAAATCATCTCCCCGTAACATGTGCGGTATCCAGGGGCAGCTCTGGTTTCCTAATGCGCATCGTTTCCGTGGGGCGAGTTTTGCATACGCAGCTGAGGACGATTTTACATCACACTGAGCATTTAGCACCGACTCGCGGCTGCTCCTCTCCTGCTGTCTTTCCCGGTCGTGTTTTGATTCGATTTGATTGCACTGGGTTTGCAGTTGGGGTGATATTTCCCGGTGGTGCGGGAGCAAGGGCTGGCAGCGCGGGACATGGGTTCAACATCTTGCTTTGCACCGATGTGCCAGAGTGAGAGGCAGTACGGTGATTAAACCCATCTCCTCCTCAAAAAGGAGCCATGTAGCTTCTAAAGGCACCTAAAACTTCCCCAAGAGGCTGGGCTTTTGGCTATATCTCTGCTGCTAAGCTCAACCAGGGCCACAGACCTCTGGTCCTGATGGTGGTTGGCGTGGTAGGGCTTGTGTCCAACCAGCCAAATTTAGCTGCAGCGTGGGGTGGCCTCGTCCAACGTGCCTTTTAGTCCTGGTATCCAGGAATAGTCCCTGGCATGGTCTAATTTACTAGCCTTTGCATGTGCAGCTCTCTAAGCCTGCAGGAGGAGGTGGCCATGCTCCAGCATGTCTCCGATAACTCTTCCCGTTATGGGGGAGGCATAGGGAGGTCTTGGGCAGAGGAAGGGTGAGCTGGGGTTTAAAATAAGCTTGTCAGCAACATCCATGTTGTTTTCTAGCCCTGTTTCCATTGCAGTTTGCATCTTGCCCCAGCTCCTGGGCAAGCCCTGAATGGTGGCTTGGAGAGTGGCAAAGCCCAGTGGTGCAGAGGGGACATCCAATCCTGCATGGTCCAAAGCATCTTCGTCTTATCCCCCAAGGCCTCTTCTAAGCAGGGCTGAGACAGAGGGTGCTCAGCACCCCAGAGCAAGGATCCAGCTCTCAGTGTCTCTTGACCGTTGGGTTTCCAGGGCTGGTTTTTGGGATGTTGTCACTGCAGTTTCATTTCTGTTGTGTCCATCGCATCTTTTTTTCCTCCTTCCTCCAAGAAATAATTAACTGTGCTCTTCGTGTTGCTTCCAAGCCCCCTTCTTTCCTGCCTCTCAGCCTCCCCCATCCCTGCCTAAATGAAATACTGTCAGGCCTCTCAACAGCCACCCTGAGCAAAGCATTTAGAAATGAAAGTGCCCGAGTCTCTGTGCTCCATTAAAATCCACTGGAAGCTGCTTATGGTACCAGGGACGTGTCTTAATGTAGGTGATTTCAGGAAGCCAGTGCAAGAGGCGGTGTCTCCTATGGAGAGTGAGCAAGACTTGAAAAAGATCTGTCTGCATCAGCCTTTGCAGAAGTCTTTGGAGCTTCTGTCTCGCTACTGGTGATGAGCATGTAGAGGCTGACTTTGCAGTGGCAAACAAGCCAAAGTGCCCACAGATCCCAAATTTCTCACTCTTCCAAGCCGATCTTTCTTTCCTGTCAGGAGGATTAGGAAGGAGATGCTGGAGGTGGATTTGGTGGAGGTCCAGTTGCAATGCGTGCAAACTGCTGCCTGATGCCGTGGTTGGAGAGTTACGGGAGATGGCAGGGGTGAAGGACACATCCATCCTTCCTCTCTTGTGTATGCAATCATGCTCATGAGGCCATGTGCTACCTCTCATTTGTTTGTGACTGTCTGGTGTGCAAGATTTGCTATTCCTGGGAAGTTTGGTAGAGCCATATGTGCCTGCCACTGTGAGAGATAAGCCAGTGGTGGAGGTAAAAAAAAATTGTACCATCAGTGGAATAAGAAGAATCCTACTTGAGGTGAAGAAATCAAGAGCAATTAAGCCTCAACCTAAATTTCCTCCTTTCTTTCCTGCTTGCAGAGCTGAAGGAGACCCAGGTTTGTGGGGTGGCTGCGTTACACTCGGATGATGCTGTCTGGTTGGCGGTCAGGTACCGCAGGTTTCATCCGATGAAACAAGAGCGTCTCCCCTTGGGCCAGGCAGCCTGGGTCACTCTATCATCACCGGAGAGAGTCACCGGAGATTCATTCAACCTAAAGTAAATGCTTATGTTTGTTTGGATGAATGCACCATAAAAATGCTGGCTTTTCTCTCTGGACTATGAATGAAGCCACGGGTACGCAGCTCAGATGGAGACATGTACAACAGAGACATCTAAATTTAGAGGAGATGCTACTGCTTTTTGCTGAGCCCTCGTTGTCAGTCCTATCCAGCTCTGGTGCACCAAACATGGTCTCTGCAGCCCATGTTTCAATGACCTGCAGACGTATCTCAGGAGCTCAGAGCTGAGGGTCAGGCAGTTTTGCAGGGCAGGAAAATTATTCCCTGCTCAGCTCAGCTTGTTCGTTGCTCTAAACCAGCTCTTTGTCTCTCAAGTCCTTTGAGCATTAAAGTGCGCTGTCTGTTGAATTAACCAAACTGCCATCCATATCACTCTTCCTCTGGGTCAAGGTTGGCCTTGAGAAGCTCCAGTACTAAAATAACAAGTTCTATGAATACCTTAGGGGGGTGGCTAATCACTACTGTAAGCGTGGTGGGCCAATCATGACTTCAAAGTTGTCCTGTGCAGCCTTATGGTCCTGAGAGGGCTCCAAAGCTTTGGTACTTCACCAAGACTAGTGATGTGTGGGGTCTGTTTGCAGTAATATTGCCCTGTGATGGCTGCTGGGGGTAGAGTGATGCTATGGGAATGCTGTGGCCCTCAAAGTAAGTTTGCAGGGCCATCAGCCACATTTCACCCTTTAGAGTTTGGGACTGTCTCCTAGAGGATGTCACCAGAGCAGCTGAGACCCTTGTGGTGTGTGCTGGAGAAGATTGGGGCTGTGTGAGATTAAATGGCAGAGGAGACATCGGCATCCCCTGGGGTGAAAGGAAGAGAAAGAGAAGATATTGGTATGGGAAGGGAGAAGAGCAGCATGATCCCTTTGCTGATGAAATAAAGTAGTGAAGCCTTTGAAAGCCCTTTGTGGGCCATTTTGTCCGTGCCCGTTTTTGGAGGGCATACAAAGGCATGATGGTGGGAGCAGCAGCCAGGGCTGAGGTGACCATGCTGGCTGCCTCTCCATCCTGATTATTTCATAAAGCAGAGCCAACTACCAGGCATCTGAAATGGCTAAGGAGCTGTGAAGCATTAACACTGATGAGAACTTTGTCTTGATTAATTCTTTATTATTTTCTTTCAGGCCAGCAGTGGGTTTGTAACGACAGTCAAGCGGAAGCTGAGGTCATTTGAGTGCCAAGGAGACCGATGTGCTGGACAAGTCCCTGGAGCTCTTGTGCTGTTCACGTGGAGGAAACTTCTCCAGCAGGGCATTGTTTGCTTTCTCCTCCTCTCTCGGCCTCTCTGATGAGGTTGCCACAAGGGGCTGGTGTTTATGACCTGCCCCAGCACTTCATGGGGACATGTCGGTGAGTGTGGCGTTATGTGCTCCAGCTAAATTGTAATGATAGTGTCTAAAAGCAGCTATCTCGCATCCCTTCTGTCCTGGCTATGTGATCCTGTCCCGTCCCTTGGACCAGCACTGACCATGCTCTGAGCCCATGGAGAGCTGGTCCAGGGATGCTCTCCAACAAGGAGTGCATCACTTTTGTTGTCAGACACTTTTCTGCTGGTTTAGCTCCTTCAGTGGGGCTGGATGAGCTCTGGTACCAGGCCACATGGGTGGGTTTGGGTAGAGGGACTGCCCCTTTGAGTGGCAGCCAGCTATTTGACTGGCTCCTCTCCATTGCAAAGCTGCCTTCAGGAACTGGGATATTCTTGGCTCCTTCTCTGACATCAGTTCCCATGAGCTGGATCAATCTGGGGGCATTGAAACACCTTCCCAGGGCACCTAGAGCTGGATGAATCATGTTCTCAGGTGGAGAAGTCAACCAAAGATGTTCTGCCTGTGCCCTGGGGCCATGCTACCACCTTGTGTCAACATAACTGTCCTTGGGACCTGCCCAGAGCCTGTCCCTGGGGCGATTTGCACTAAAAATCTAACTTCTGAACTTTCTGGATGGCGGAAGGGATCTTCTCCGCCCCATTCCCAGAGTCCCTTGGTCTGACTTAGGAAATGCCCTAAGACAAGCTCCAATGCTTTTGGTAAGGCAGAGATGTGTGCCAGGCCAACGGTGTTGGCTCCAAACCGGCATCCTGGGTGTACAAGAGAGTGCAAGAAGGATGCTTCAGACATGGGGCCACCTTAGTTCCTATCTCTCTAGGCATGCAGCAGGCTGATGGGATGCCTGTTACAATGTCCCAGACTCTTTTTCCTGCCTCCAGCCTGTCCTTAAAACCTCTTTGTCACCAGTTCTTTTCACATTATGATTTGCTTGTTTTGTTTTTCTCTCTATGTTGCTCTGTATTTTTCACCTCTTGCCTCTGACCTGTTGTCCAATTAACAAGCATATAATTATCTGCTTCCCTTCACTTATGTCAACGTTGAATGCTGACCAGGGAGGGTTTCTCTGAAGCTTATCTCTGCAGCGATGGGCTGGAGACTTCTCTGGAGAAGCTCTTCGCATAACAAAGATGATGGCCTGAGGGACCACTAGAGATGGCCTGAGGGACCATTTTAGAGGAATGAGAATTAGACTTCTGCATAAGGTCTCTTACAAGACTTAGGTAAGGAAACTCGGTTGCTCTGGATCCAAGGGGTGCCAGCTATGGTGACCACTAGGCACGTGAGAAAGGATTTTTTACTCTTTGGTGGTTGTTATCCGAGACCTCTGGCTCTTCCTAGAGGAGGCCATGCTGCTTCAAAGGGGTGAACAAAGTCCTCTGTGGTTTTCTGGCTGAAAAATCCCTTGGCTTTTTTTCCCCCCGAGTCATTTTAACCCTGACCAGTTCCCTGATGGAGACTTATCACAAGTGCTTGCAGAGAGCTGGAGGGGGGACAGTGTAAATGGATTGGGAGGATGGATTTCTTTCCATCAGGGATAGAAAGTAAGCAGCAGCTTTGGGTTAAAGAGCTGTCTGCTCTTGAAGAGCCCATGCCCTTACCCTGGATTGCCTTGATGCTCTTTGCTGTGCTCCCAGCCACTTGCAGGGCTGGTGTTTCAGACAGTTCATTTATATTTCTCAGCTGATCTAAAAGATATCACCTCTTCTTTGAAACTTTGCGGGTTGCATATGCTCAGACTGCAGTCCCTGCAATATCATCACCAGAAAGATGGCAACTCATAATGCAGAAATAGCTGTATTGCCCCGTTCAGCCCAGCATCCCACTTCCAACACTGGCCAGTGGTGGAGCCTTAGGGATGAAGCAAGGCAAGGAGAAAGCAGTCCTTCCGTGACCTGAGCTCCCTTTGCAGCCAGTTAATCATGATATTGCCAATGGCAGGGTGAAATCCAATGATCCAGAACTGGAATAGCTGCTTCTCAGTCATCCAGGGCTATGCAGGGCTGAGAGGGGATGTAGACCAGGGCTGAGAAGGTGAGCAAGACAAAACTATGGGGCAAACCCATAAGCATTAGCTCTACTGCAGCCAGAGCTGGTTTCTCAACCTGGCACAGCAAAAAGGGACCTTGCTTGTCCCCACAAGGGGCTCCAAGAATGATGATTGCTTTGAATCAGGCTATATCCTCAGAAATGGCTATGTCTGCACAGGCTTGGGGAGCATTTAGTGTAGCAACTGCTGGTGGCAGCAGGCGGCACAAAGGAAGTTGCAAGAAACTCCATGGGACATTATGATACAAGTTGAGCTTGGGGAAATTTCTCAGTTCCACTCCTCACTCAAAGGCTGGATTTTGCCTTCTCCATCACTCAGGAGAAAGCAGCCCCGACTGCCTTTGGCTTGGGATGGGACTTGGAGCCAGAGCCTGGTCTCTGAATGCAAGCTCAGCTTTGAGGGGAAGAAGTTGAGAGCTGGAAAATGCTAAAGACCCATTAGATCATCTGCTCTATCCTCGGGAGGGCCAGCAGGATTGTCCCCCTGAGGTGGCAGGGATGGAAACGGCTGCTGTTGCGGGGTTTTCATGGTGGTCCTCTGGGACCAGCAGCAGAGCCCAGCATGTCTCCCTGCCAGTGTATGAAATTCTGTGAAATTTCTACCTTTTGCTTCTAGTTAGAGAAGCCTAAGCATCCCCCTTTTCCCAAGGGACCTCTGCCCTCCAGGTAAAGGAGACCTTCTTCCATCTGTCTACCCATCTGTCTGTCTACTGAGGTCCCTGCAGCATCGATGCCTACCTGCAAGGGACATTGCTGGGCCTTTGGGTCCTGCCAGCCCCCAGGGTAAGATGAGAGGCAGCGATGACAGCTGAACAATTGGGTAGGATGCAAACAAAGAGAAACGGTGTCCAAGGAGGATCATCCTCACTTAGAAATTCCCCCGCTGAAACACATCAGACATTTTCATTTCTCCACACCTGTGAGTCTGCATCCTCCCGAGGCTGGCACCACCTCTCCCAAGCTGTGCATGAACTGAAAGCCGGCACCGTCCCTTTTCCTGTGGGACAGCAGAGGCATTTATGTATTTGCTTCCAAATGGACAACCCATGCCACTAAGGGCATGTGTCAAAGTGGAGGGCCAAGAGTGGGGACTGGATCAGGCTGGGGATGGTTTGATCCAGCAGCTTGGTGGGTTGGGAGTTGCGGGGCAGATTGGGATGAGGACTGTGGCTCCCCTGGCCAACCAGGAGAGATGAGCTCTTTGCAAGAGGGGAAGGAAAGAAATTGTGAGGCCCCAGGTGATACACCCTTGGGTTTGTGATGGGTGGGCTTGGAGAGCTGTGCAGAGCCAGAGGAATGGGGACAGGGTTGTCGGTGCAACAGCTCTGTGCATGGGCTCACCACGCAAGGGCTGGTTTTGCTCTATATTAGAGATAATTCAGTGGCCAGCCTATGTCTGGCTCTGCCCAGTCTGGGAAGGAATTTATTGCTAGGCAGATCCAGAGAACATCAGAGCTGGCAGGGACCTCTCCACTGATATGAAAGCTGTTCCCATCACACCTCCTTCCACCTTGGCTCCACTGATGAAATGACCCACGTTCACATGAGCATTGCTTTGCTTAGGCAGAGAAACCGTCCCCCTTGGTCCAGCAGCTCCTGTGCTGAACATAACCAGCCGAAGCAGCAAAAGCTTTGCTATTGGAGCACCGAGTCATTACAGCTTGGAAAAAACCCCACACTCCAGAAATAACCAAGGTGTATTTAGACTGTGAACGTGTGCAATCCAATTTAAATTGTAAAATGTTTAGAAAGCTGGCTGCTGGCGACGAGGACCTGTCCTTTTCTGTCTGTATGTTGCACAGAGCATGGTGAAGGCCTGGACTCCAGTGGGATGACCAGGTGCTACCACACCAAGCGTGACAAGGACAGCAATAACCAACCAAAGCACTCCTCAAGACCTTTGAACAGTAGTCCTGAGGGTTCCAGAGGCTGCTTGTGTCCTGGAGAAGACATGAATCCAACACGAGGCAACCAATGCATCACTCAGACCCATGAGGTTTTATTGTTCCCAGGTCAAAATGGAGTAAAATTAGCTGAATTTATTTCAGTGCAGTTTGCTGCTGAAGCAGCTGAAGAACCTCCTAGGAAGAGGACCTTCTGAGGGCAGGAAGGGCAGAGATGAGCCTTGCAAGGTGTGGGCTTTCTGCAATGCTCGGCACCTAGCTCTGATGGGCCTGGGTGGGTGAGCCAGGTGCCTGCGTAACACATCATGCCACCAAAATGGGGTCATGACCACCCTGCTAACTCCCCCAGAGCCTTGTGCTGGCTTCTCCATCTGAGCTCATCGTCATGGCCATACTTGAGCCTCTCCTTGCTCTTGCTGCACCTTCACCCTCCAAAGATGCAGGAGGCTGCAGACATAAGCTGTTGTGGTCAAAAAGCCCTGGAACCATCTTCCACCTGCCTAGTTTGGGTCCTGCTCCCATCACTTGCTGGCATTGCATTCACCCCTGCCCATTACTGTGCAGACCCTTTGCATGCAATGGGGGTGAGGTGAGGTCAGGACCAAGCGGTTGCAATCACAGAGGACTCCCCATGTCTCAAAATCCCTTGATCCCAGGATCAAGGAGGTCTTGGGCCATATCTGCTAGCCTTGTGCCATCATGTTGGCATCATGTTACTGATGAAGCAGCAGGATGGGGCAGCCCGTGGGAGGGACAACACATGGTCTTCCTCCCCTACAAAGACATCTTATATCAAGCATCTTTGGGATGCTGGTGTTTCTCCCCAGCCCACGGGGCAAGGTCCCCCCGGCTTCCATCACCTCATCCCGGCATCTGCAGCCTTGCAGCCCACTGCGGTTAACCCGGTGGCATCCTCCTCCCTCCGCTCCTCGCCCTCCCCTCCTCTCCCCGTCTCGGTGCTCGCCCCCGCCAGCAGCCGGCGAGCCTCTTTCAGGTTACCTCCGAGCTTTAATTGAAAGCAGTCGACGCTGCGCGCAGGCGGCACACAAACACGCCGAGACCCGGGAGCCACTCTGAAGCCTGACTCAGGTTGGGGAACCTGCCGGCACGTCGCGGGGCCGACAGATAATTAAAGTGACAATCGATCACGCGGGAGGAAAGGGGGGGGGATGCAGCGGCGACAGAGGCAGCGATGCCTCTCCCGAGGACGTCGCGGCAGCATCGGCAAGCCGTGCTGAGCAGATGGCCCAGACAAAACCCCTTTTGGCCACCTCCAACTTAGCTGTGTGGCCACCCTTGCCCTCTCACCACTCGGCGTAGAGGGGTTTGAAGTCCCCCGGGTGCCGCTGATGCAGAACAAAAAGGCAGGGCTTGATCGTCGGAGTATCGTGGCGGTTAAAAGCACGAGCAGGAGCGAGACTTGTGTGTGCGCATTAAGACAGATGGGCTAAAATATCCGAATGCTCATGAAAGATTCAGGGGCGTCACTTGTTAAATTTAATTGGGAGAAACCCGACTCGGTGCCTGACTGCACGGTTTGCTGGCTTTTGCTTAAGAAGTCAACTGACAAGCTTGTCGTATGTGTTTTTTTTCTTCTCTCTCTCCTTCCCACCTCCTTTCCCCAGCTCCTGCCACGGGCTGCATCGTGAATAATTTGGGTAGCGTTATCTCCTGCCTCCTGTTGGGGCGAGCATCGCTCCTGGAATGGCAGGTGCATGGGGAGAAGAGAGGTGGGCCTTTGGTGATGTTATCGGCTTGGGATCCAGGAGATAGGAGTTCAAGCATTGTCTCTGCTGCAGGTTCCTCGCTTCCCCTCAAGCCAGAGATTTTGATCCAATCCAGGAAGGGATGCAGGTGCTTCAATAAATGTCAGGTGCCAGCATAGATTTGGGCTGTAATCCCTCTGCTGTGGGGCTGGGACACTTTTCTTCCCCACAGGAACATCCAGTGGGAGAGGGGGGAGATGGCAAATCCCCTTTTCTGGGCAGGTCTTCCTCTGGAGTTGAACTTTCCAGAGGGTGGAGGAAAGCTGTGTGCAAACAGGGGTGACAGTGAAGTTTAATAGCTTCTTCTGATGAGGGATTTTGAAAGTGATGGGTGTTTTCATTGAGGAAGTGCATGTGCTACTTTGATTCTTTTTTAAAAAAAAAAAAAGATGCCAGGAGGGACTCATCCCTCCAAAAGCAGCTATCTGTGCTCATCGTGGCTGCCTCTGCTGCCAGGGAGAAAAATAGGCCCTGCTGGAGGGGCAATTCATCTCATCTGAACTTTGATGTCTGCATAAAGCCAGATGAATCACACCTGAAAATGCCTACTTCTCCCTAATGACTCCAAGAGAAGCTGGTGTGACTCCCAGAGGTGTTCTCCTGCTCCGCACATACCCTTAGAGAGGTGATGTGGACCCTCCCCGCTCATATTTAGGTGTGTGATGCCAGGTGATCGGTTCAGCCCCACGTCTGGACCTGGGACTAGATTTGCACAAGATCTCCACATCCTCGAGCGCTTCCCAGGCTGAGCTTGCATCCAACCACAGCGCGGTGGGAGCAGAGAGTTTTGGAAATCACGCAGCTCCAAACGGTCCTTTGCTCAAGGTGGGATGCCGCTGGCTGGCAGCTGTCACATCATATTTAATACCTGAGTGCATCTCAGGCATAGCCTTAACTCTGGGGACTAGGGGCAGTGGCAGTGCTCGCTAGGGCTGGTTGGTGGGCATGGGAGCTGCTAGGCGCAACGTGGGGACGGTTTGCAACCTGCCAGGTGTCCTGGTCATCACTTCACATGCATGAAGGACGTGGAACACGACCCCTTTTAATGGGCTATGCATTGTCTGGTGGGATCTACGAGCCTAAATGGAACTATTCATGCCATTAAGGCTTTGCAAAATATAAAATCCATACATCTTTCCATCTGTTTGTCCATTTATCCTTCTGTCCATCCATCCATCCATTCAACCGTCAATCCATCCATCCAACCATCCATCCATCCCTCTTCTTCCAAGGCTGTCATTTATGTATCTCAGTGTCAAATTCTCTTTCCTCTCCACGCCACAAGCTGGCTGGGAGATGTGTTGTCCTCCCCAGTTAGGTTCACGTGGCTTGTGGTGTCTCCTGAACCTGGCAGTGCAGCACAGGACTGCTCTTTATCTGAAATGGTTAGCGTGTTTGGGAACGAGGATCTGAGGCCCTTCGTACTGCAGGGCCATAACAAAAAGCTTCACGAATATTTCCTAATCACTCCTTTCTCTTCCTGAGGAGTATCAGAGTGTCAGCAGTGCAGAAAGGTCAATTCCTTGTGATGGTCCAAGATGCGTCCAAACCAACACAATGCCTCAAAGGCAAGAGCATGGCAGAGCATGGAGCCCCAGAAGTGTTTGCACCCTGTTGCCCCAGATAACCAGTTGCTTAGGGCTGACTGGTTTAAGCTTTGCCTCTCTGCAGCCTTACTGGCCATGCAGCCTGAAGGGAGCACACCCAAAGTCATCTCTGCTTTGGGAACCATCAGCCCGCGTGGACTCAGCTGCCTCTGCGTGACACCTGGACATCCTGTCACCAAGTAGCATGAAGACGTCACTGTTATCAAGAGTCCTTGGGTTCTCCTCGAAGGATTTCCTGTGGAGGAGTGGATCAATTGCTTCACTGGAGTGGGTTTATGAAATTAATATGGCCCCGTTGTTCTAGCTGATAAATCACCTGCAAACAGTCTGTGATTTTTTCTTTTATGTGTCTCAGTCCATGATCCTAAGGTCAAAATATGGCTTTTGATGAACATCTGGACATGCTGGAGTTCTTCTGCACAGGAAGGCAGCCCTGAGGTTAGGACACAGAGTTGTGCAGGGTAGATCTTCACTAGGCTTTAGGTGCCAAACTCTCACGCATTTCACTGGGAATGAGATGTGTTGATACCAACATCTTCTACGCAAGGTATGTAGGACACCTCAAAGCAGTCATCACTGCATTTCACTGGGAATGAGATGCGTTGATACCAACGTCTTCTACTCAAGGTAGGTAGGACACCTCAAAGCAGTCATCACTGCGTTAAGCACAACATGCTGGTCTCAGACACGTGATGGATTTACTACAATTTAACATCTTCTCATTCATCTGTTGGGCTGTGGTAACCCCCTGTCTTCGGGGATCTTAGCCACCAAAATGCTTTAGGGTGAATGATGTCAATTAGGGCTTAAGTGAAACCACACGGTTGTAGGTGAAAAGCACACACAGCTCAGCTGATGGTTGATAGCTCACTAAGCTGCTCTAACTCAGGTTTTTTTGGTCATCTGCCCTTGCCATGAGGTCTCCCTTGAACCCATAACCCAGCAGTTATGTAGGACAGGACTATCTCACCTACAGCAGTATCCTCAAAGGCTGAAGGGACAGTAATGAAAGTGCTGCTTCCTTCTTGTCATGGTTAATTACCCCCTTCATTAACAACTTGCTGTGCATCTCCAGTATGCATTGGTCAACCTTTCCCTTTGGCTGTCAGATCTTGCAGACTTTGTCTGCTCTAAGATAAGTTGTACAAAAAAAAACAGATGACAGCACATAGCCAGGTTCCCGCAGCTCCATGATGACTCAGTTGCAGTTTCACACTGATTTGAGTTCTGGCTTTGAATTTCTCAGGATAGATATACACATTTTAAGAAAAAAAAAAAAGGGTGAAATTTGCTCATCACCACAGCTACCCCGGGGCGGAGAGTTTATTGCCTATAATTACAAAACTTTTGCCAAACCTTTATTGCCCTTGCGGTGTCCAAGGGACACACTCCCAGGCTGATTACCTGAAGTGACAAAGTGTAAAGAGACACATGGCTGGTGACGGAGCAGCGGGAGATTGAATCTCGGCAGGTCCCACAGTCACTGGTGACTTCTGGTGATTTCAGTGACAGAGCACGAAATCCCAGTGGAGGAGACGAAAACTGCTCTGAAACAGCGCGAGAGAGGTGCTCGCCCTGCCACAGCCCCCCTCTCTCCCGTGGGACCTCCAGGGAGCCCTCTGCTAAACTCTGAAGCCTCTGACCGGCTACTCAGAGGGGAAAACATATTATTGTGCCAAAATAAAGGGCTAGTGCAGTGCAGAGTAGGTCAGCCAGCACCCTGCTTTTGGAGACAGTCTCAGCAGCAGCCAGGGATGCTCCTGGGTTCAGGGTCTGCTGCAGAAAGGGAAGCATTTCTGTGCAAAATCCTCAAAAGAAAAAGCGACTTTGTCTTTTGACCACACTTTCTGCTGGAGATTGCCTTTATATTTGCCCTTTGGTTTCTTTTTTTTTTCTTCTTTTCCTCCTTAGAAAAAGCAAAAATAGCCCCCCTCGCCCTTTTTCTTCACTAGCAAAGGAGGGGGAAAGGGAAGAAAAATAACTATTACGAAAGGGGAAAAAAGATCTCTGCAATAGAAAAATGCTCCCTGTAATTTTTTGTGTCGAAAATGAAATCTCCAAAAATCCCCTACTTTGCTTTGATGCAGAATAAAAGAAATTTGAATGACACAGACATTTTTGTATTGTTCTGTACTCCATTTTTCATTAAAAAAATGCAGCAGACTGAACAGTCTTTTGATTACTGAGTCTCAAACAGGGCTTGTCAATGTGATATTCAGGCCCATCTGGCCAGTAACGGTCCCAGAGATGTCGCAGGAGGATGATGACAATGCCTTGCTGTCAGCAACTGCTCTGTATGACGTTCCTACACCGTGAAGATATGGTGGGGGGAGATGCCCTGCAGATCTCTCGTGTCAGCAATGTCATAAGTCCAGGTTTCAGACCTTGGCATGGAGGTTACCTGGAAGGACCTGATGGGGGAGGATGATGGAAACATTCCGCGGTGATCCTTTGCAATGTTTGATAGAGCTCATGAGACCCCCGTGAGCACTCCATGGGGCCTGGCTTTCCCTGGTCTTTCCTCAGCTCTTCTGTCACAAACGTGCTGGGGCTGTCCTCTAGACTCACCGCACAGGTTTCTCAGCACAGTGTGTTCCCACCCAGGGTATAGAGACCTGTGGTGGAAGAGATGGACTCAGCACGGAGCTCAGCCTCTGATTGTAAAAGTCATTGGCTTAGGAGCTCCTTCTAACATGGATGGTGCTATTCAGAGCAAAGTTCTTCTGCCTCTTTTCCAGGGCCAACTGCATCCTTTAAGTCAAGGAGTATTCGGTAATTCAGCCATGCCATCCACCAGAGTGATTTGGTACCTATAGAGGGATGTTCTAGAGATCTCTCCAGAACAGAGTCCAAGTCCCCTCTCCGCACCACTCTGTTTTCTCTAAGCACCTGAGAAATGAAGGCCTGTTTTACTTGCTGAGCTTCAATGAGCCTAACCCTTCGCAAAACCCTTTCCTTGGAGTGTCATAGAATCACAGAATAGTTTGGATTGGAAAGGATCTTTAAAAGTCATCCAGTCCAACCCCCCTGCCATGGGCAGGGACATCTTCAACTAGATCAGGTTGCTCAGAGCTCCATCCAACCTCACCTTGAATGTTGCCAGGGATGGGGCATCTACCACCTCTCTGGGCAACCTGTGCCAGGGTTTCACCACCCTCATTGGAAAAAATGTCTTCCTGATATCTGGTCTGAATCTCCCCTCTTTTAGTTTAAAACCATTCCCCCTTGTCCTGTCGCAACAGGGCCTGCTAAAAAGTCTGTCCCCACCCTTCTTATAAGCCCCCTTTAAGTACTGAAAGGCCACAATAAGGTCTCCCCGAAGCCTTCTCTTCTCCAGGCTGAACAACCCCAACTCTCTCAGCCTTTCTCCACAGCAGAGCTGTTCCAGCCCTCTGATCATTTTGGTGGCCTCCTCTGGACCGAGTCAAACAGGTCCATGTCTGTCTGGTGCTGAGTGTTCCAGAGCTGGACGCAGTGCTCCAGGGGGTCTCACCAGAGCAGAGCAGAGGGGGAGCATCCCCTCCCTTGCCCTGCTGCCCATGCTTCTTTTGATGCAGCCCAGGACACGGTTGGCCTCCTGGGCTGCGAGCGCACATTGCCGGCTCATGTCCAGCTTTTCATCCACCAGTACCCCCAGCAGGGCTGCTCTCAGCAGGGCTGCTCTCAATCCCTTCATCCCCCAGCCTCTATTGATATCAAGGGTTGCCCCAACCCAGGTGCAGGACCTTGAACTTGGCCTGGTTGAACTTCATGAGGTTCACACGGGCCCACTTCTCGAGCTTGTCCAGGTCCCTCTGGAGGGCATCCCGTCCCTCAGGCGTGTCGACCGCACCACTCAGCTTGGTGTCATCTGCAAACTTGCTGAGGGTGCACTCGATCCCAATGTTTATGTCACTGATGAATTGGTGTCCTACCAAGCTGCACTACTCTGTGTGTAGGACAGGCAGGAGTCCTGCACCAGGATACGTCTATCTTTGGTTAACGCTCAACTGAAACTGATGGCCTTGGTGACAGACAGACAAGAGGGTGTCCAGTTACCCATGCGGCATTTGGGACCCTGGGCCCTCACTCTGTGTATAAAGTGAGGTCTGCAGTGTGATGCTGAGAAAAAGGAGGAGCAACATTTGCCCAATAGTTAAGAAGACTCACTTTCGTTGCTTGTATCCACATTACCTCAATACTACTTCTATGGTTGGGAGGTGGGAACTACTGTAGGCCAGCCCTCCCATATCGCTATGAGGAGATCTCAGGTGTCCTCAGGACTTAGTGCTTCTTCCAGGGTGTCCTCACCTGCTTTGCTGAAGGACAGTGAGCCAAGTAGCCTCCTGATAACTCATCAGCAATCATCAGCTGGATAGATGGATTTGGATCCATCCTCCTCCAAAGACGGATAGGTTTTGTTCTGGGTGTACTCAGGGAGAAAACAAGCTCCTGGTACTTGGGACCTCTCTATGGACTCAGGATGGTCCATCCGCTCATGCAACTCTCTCCTGTTCCCTGCCAGACCTGGCTGTGTTGGCAGAGGCAGGTCCCAGGACTCCAGTGAGGGTGTTTCTGGACCCATCTGAGCCATTCACTATGGGTCTACACAGCCTAGCCTACCCACCCCATGGTGATGGGAGCCATTTCCCATGGAGGATCTCCATCAGCCAGCACAGGCTTTGTTCCCACTTGGGGGTCATTGCCTTAGGCTGCCAGTGAGTTTTCCTCAGAAGGAAAATACTGTAGGAAATATTTAATAAAATTAAAACCCAGTAAATAAACAACTCCCTTCTCCCTTTCCTCCCATGAAGGTTTCTAGATATTTCTGTTATGAAACATCTACAAAATCCAGAGGTTTAACAACGCAACAGGCTCAGTGGTGAGCTGCTGACCTGCTGGTGTCATTGTGGTTGTCCTGGGTGGGAGGTTCAAGGCTTGAGGGCTCAACTTGGGAACCAGGGCCCCATCCGGGTGAAGCACTTTTCTTGCCCAGGGTTGCCTGACCATGGAGTAGCACAGCAATGCTGCCTTCACCAGTCTGTGTCACCTTGCAGAAGAATTTTGGGGGGGCTTCCTAAGTATCTAGGTGGAGTTTGGCTATGGGATTGTGATGGGATCTGTTGCAAGATGAGGAATAAAAATCCTACCTGTGCAACTGCCCTTGGACAGAAAAGACGGCTTGACCAGAATAGTCCCATGCACCAGAAATGTTACCGATGCAATGGAAACCCTGCTGGTTTGTGCTGTTGGAATGTTAAACCCCCAACACTGAAGTGTTGAGCTGCCCAGGCCTTTCTGGAGCGGGTAGAGGCTCTTGCCTGCACTGTGGTAGGTGCTTCTCTTCCTCGGTTGGGCTACGTAACTTGTCCCAAGCACCGACTACTGTTGTACCTGATTTGCAGCAGTGCTGTGGACGACAGCCTAGAACTTGAACAATTAAAACTGCAAAAAGTTCACAGCAGAGCAGGCAACTGGAGGGTAGGTGAGATGACTCCAGTGTAATCAACATTAGCAAGGCTGGGACTTGAACCCTTTTCCTGGGAGCGCTCGTCGAGTGCAATCTCTTGAAGGTTGGGAGAAGCAGCAGGCAGAGAGCAGCGCGTGGGCAAGCCAGGGGTCCAACGTTTAATGTTACCGCTGCTTAGGAGCAGAAATAGCTGCTATTAGGTTGCATTTAGTGATTTGGAGCCAGAAGGTTGAGGTCAGGACCACAGAACATGACCTGGTGTTTTGTGTCCGCTGCGATTCCAAGATCTCTCCCCAAGAGCTGGTCCAGGAATGGCATCCCCCTCCTCTTGCTCTGGGTTAGTTGGGACACTACTTGCCTCTTCCAGGGGGGATTTTGCTGCCTTTAATTTCACATGGCACGAAAGCGTGTGTGTGCGCACGTGGGAAATGGGCAGAGGAACAAATTTAGGTCTGAGCTACAAAACATGGGGTTTTGCTCAAAGCACCCTGGTCTGTCCACGTGTGTTTGCCTGCTGCTTGTTGCCCTCTGCAATGGAGATAAGGGTGCGGCCAGGCTGGACGTGACATCTCAGCATTCAAGCATGTTCTGAAGAAGGTGGGAGAGCAGATGGTGTGAATCGGGGACTCTCAGACCTCTCCTGCTGGACTATTACAGTGGGATTCCGCTCAGCAGAAGCTAGACAACATGTGTGGGATGACCTGGTCAACCCCAGATCCTGTTATGAGGAGATAGTGTCTACTTTAGGGTGTGAGTTGTCTGACCCATTTCCAAACCTTTAGGGTGAGATGATGCAAGCAAAGCCTGTGTCTCTCCTATGGGAAAACTCCAGATGGAGATACCTATGTTGGGTGAGCTCACTTACCCCCTGCCTCAGTTTCTCTATCTCTAAATGAAGAGGGGGAAGTATTGCCTGATCTCATAAGGGCTGGTACATCCTATTAGAGAGCTGGTGCTTCGAGAGCCGTAGCAGAGCTACGTCAGTAAATGCCAGTGCTGAGCTGCCCTTTGAAATCACCCTGCAGGGAAGGAGAATTCCCCTCTATGGAGAGGGGCCAGGCAACCCTGGAAAGGGGCAGCTTTAATGTCCAGGGCTATGGGCTGGATCCAGAGCAATGCCCTTTTTCCTCAAGCACCTGCTTTTGCTAGAAGGACATAAAGACACCAGCAAGTTGTCTCCCTGCCTCTCTGGTTCTCATCCAGCCTCAGCCTCAGACCAGAGCAAAAGAGGGTGTAGCAAAACAAGTGCAGTGGGAAGAGATCTGACCCCACGAGCCACATGTCCTGCTTTGAGCAGTGGCGAACACGGTGGCATCTGTAGGACACCCACATCTCAGCAATTGGGGAGGGTAACTTGCCCCTGGGGTTGATTTATTTCTGGTTTCACGGCTGACTCGAGAGAAATTGGGGAAAACCACAAACGTCTGTGCACATTTCATATGACAAAGAGGGAAAGTGGTGAAGAAGTGATCTCTTCTGAGCTTGGCTTTGGTGTTACCATAGGCCTGAGGAGACGGGTTTGAGATCCTTCCTACAGCAGGGTAGAGCCCAAGGTAACCACACTGCCTTGGACACTCTGGGATATGTGCAATATCTAGCCAGGACCTTCTTGCTCTAAATAAACAATAGACAATTGGCTAGAACTGATTGTTTTCCCAGGAAAGGGAAGTCCCAGGTACTTCTTGATCAATTTTTCATGGAAAGCTTTGAAACTGTCAAAATATCCCTTGTTCACACAAATTCAGCTTTCAGCCTTTTGTCTTCATCTCAGGGAAGGTGAAAGAGCTGCTGTTGAAATACCTACGAAAAAGAAAAAGTCAAAATTGCACTGTGTTTGCAAAAGGAGGAGAGAGAACATTTTGCTTTGTCCCCAAGTGAGTTGTGGTTGGGGAGGGGAGGGCGATTTTCAATTTCTTTACAAATTTTCTTCCTGGCTACTGACTGGGGAAAGAAGAAAACAGAGTTTAAAAGAGAAAATAGAGTTTTAAAAAAAAAAATGTCAAAACTTCCCAAAATAGGAAAATCGTCCAGCTCCTATGTGCTGATTCCTACATGCCTGAACCGTGCTGCAAAAGCCCCTTCTGGATGTGCTTATCCCACCTCCCCAGACAGGAACAACGACAGGAAAAATTTCAAGGGTTTCAAGGTTTGCAGGAAAGTCTGATGGCCCTCAGATTTTGACGTTCACCTCCACGCAGCATTATTTTCAGGCAGGGATGGAAAGACCTTTGTCTATCACAGGGCAATGCAGCAAAAGGGGATACCTTCTTGATGCCCGTTTGTGCCTTGGTGCCTGTGGGCTGATGGGGCCGTTTCTGTGCTGTCACACATCATCAAGGCATGTGCTCTTGGATCACTCTTCCTCTTCCTCACTGCTCCTGGAGACATCCTGATTTTGGGGAATTGCACTGCTGTCATCCATCTGGCCAGATTTCTTCTCCTTGCTCCCCTGGTGAGACGTGAAGGGTAGTGAGGGTGGTCTGGGGATGGTGTCCGTGCAGTTCTGTGCCAGGCACATGAATTAGATGGCAGGAAAAATGGGTTATTTTTCTGCTAGGCATCCTGCAGTGAGTGCATGCCATCCGTGGAGGGGTGCCTGCCCCTTCCTTGGCTTTCCAAACCACTTCTGCAGGGATGGGGAAAACCCACAGCTCTATTGCTTCCTCCAGCTGGTCCCGCTGGCTTGCATCCCAGCTCTACCGCAAGATCTGTCCCATCTCCTGTGGCAGAGAGCTCCATGGGTGAATGTGCTCGGCACCCGTGACACCCCTGGGTGCCCTCGGTCCTGACCACGTTGCCTTCCGCCTTCTCCTCCTGGCATCCTCCAGGCCCTGCTGTCGTCTCGGGGCGCGGCAGAGGCAATCGTTAGCGTTAAACCAGCCGCTTGAATTTCCCCCCTTCCCTCAAAGTAATTTTTTCTCACTTCCGCACAGCGTGTGGAGTGAATTTTAGCACCCGTAAACACTTTGCGCTGCTGGCTCCCGGCTAATTGACTCTGACAGTTAGTGTAGTCAGCAGCTGAATGGTGTCACTGGGAATTAGACTGCCGTGATAGACTGCCAGGAGCAAATTACTTTGTCACTTCTCAGCTGACTCTAAAATATGGGCCTTTTTTTTTTAATTCTTCTTTTTACTTTTGATTTTTTCCCCCAGTTTTTGTTTTGTTTTTGAGATTTTCTTCAGGCGTGCGTGTGAGCGCACGCAGGCATTTGAAGCCCCGATAAACCGAGCTTGATTTGTTTAAGGATCATTTTCTGTCGAAGACAACCTGGCGAGTTGGGAACAAACTCCTCTATCCCCACCCCGCCTCCTGAGCCCCCCTGTAATGTTTATGAAGCAGGTTCTGGAAATGCACTTTTAAAAGGGACCCAAGGGGACTGCAAGCAAGTGACTCGTGCTCGGGGAAAGAGATTACACGCGGCTACCGCGGCGCACACATCCCTCTGCCTGTCTACAGTGTCCCCCCACCCTGGTATCCATCACCCCTCTAGCAGTGCCATGGATCTATCACTCATCCTTCTACCTACACCAGGCATCTTCGATTTGCTTGTTCATCTCCCTGACACATTTCTTTTGCCGTACAGTATTTCAGGATTGCATCCATTTGCCAGCTGTACCTTTCTGGTTATTCATCATCTGGCCGTGGAGTTTCTCTGGTCCATCCTTTGATCTGTCCCTTTGCTAAGCTTATCCCCTTACCTCCTTCCCAAATGCCTCCCGTGGTGCCGGACCCCTCCCAGCCAGCAGGCAGTGCTGGGATGGTTGCTGTCAAGCTGTCCATCCTCAAAGCCCTTTTGAGGTCCTGTTGGCCACTTGCGTGCTGCTTGTTGGAAAGCTGGTGTGAAAAGCTGCTGCTTGAGTGTTTTGCATGTGCTGGTGTCAATGCAGCCCCTCTGAAAAACAGGATGAGTGGGATTTTAACCAGGCAAAGGTAGGAAATTCATGGGGTGATTGAGCCAAGCCCTGTTTCAATGTCGCATGGATGCCAACCCACCATGGCTGTCCTTACCTGGGCTCTTCCAAACAATGTCACTCTGACACTCACATGCATTAGGGTTACGAGAAGGTTATTTCCCTGACAACGTCCCTCTGCCTCCGTGCAGAACCTTGAAATGTCACCCAGACCAGTTCAAGACCAGAGGAGAAAGGGACAGGGCAACAGCCTGGCTCCATGCTCAGTGGTTTGGGGCTGGAAGTGAAGAAGAGCCCTGAACAGCTTTCATCCAGCTGGACCACTGATCTGGGGATGATCCAGAGCTTTGGTGCTATTAAATTAAGCCTGCACTGGAAGGGCTTTTCATACACATGGGAATGAGAGGGAAGGGCTGGTGCGTCTGAACACTGGGCTGGGTTTTTTTTTGGTAATGTCACTTGCTTTAATGAAAGACATTTCCCTGCTGTGCCTGCATCCTTAGACCAGCGCCATTTGTGCAATGCTGCTACTATCACACTTTGCATCTTTCCAAGTGTGATTCCACCCCATAAAAATAGTGACTTCAGGATTTACGCTGACAAAACCACACTTTTTTTACAATTTACCACCAGTGCAACCTCTCCCCCCACTCTCCCTTCCCATCACCCTGGCTGAGGGGTGAAGGGCAACATTGGCCCAAGGGAAAGTCCCTGGCCAGTCCCTATGACTGGACTCATTTGTTCTCCTCAACACAGGCCCTGGTATCCCAGCCAACCTTTGTCAGAGAGAGGAGAAGGTTGCCACCTCTTTTGGTCTAGGAGCCGTAGGGATCTCACAGGGTTGACTCCAAGACCATGTATGGGCAGTTGGGCCCCAGTAATGGGGGGTTATAGCTGGGGTATGAGCAACCTTTTGACTCTGTCCTGAAGGGTTTTGTTCTTCTGCCTTGAGACTGGAGTCCTGAGATTCAGGGAGAGGATCATCTGAACATGAAGCCCATGACCCCATCTCTTTGCTGCAGGAAAAAGAGATGAAGAAGCATAGGTGGCAGTTCAGAAACTGGATGATGCATCCTCCAAATGCACCTACGTTATCCTGGATTTATACTGGGGAGCACCTGGCTGACCTGGGTGTGAATCAGGACTCACTGGATTGTGGTGCTGGGGACATTCATTCCTGATCGAACTCCTCCATAGGCTGATTTCCTAACACTCAGTTTTGGCCAAGGCTGCTAACCTCCCAGCCTCTCCAAAGCCTAAAGCATCTGGGCACCAATTGTCCCCACCAGAGAGGAAGCCAGTGGCCAGGACCATGCAGCCAGGGTGGCTGTCCTGCTGCAAGACCAGCAGAAATGGGACAATCCCACCTGGAAGAGACTTTCCACAGCCAGGATCACCCCGTGCTCCCTGGACATATGACAGAGATGCCCCAGCAGGAAATCCCCATGAAAATACCAACTCTCGCTCTGCTTCCCACCAATAAACCCAAGTGTGTTTAATCCTCAAATTGCCTAGGCCTCCCTCTTGCATCAGCCCTAAGTAGCTCTTCGTCGGCCACGCAAAAAAAGAGGCCCCACAGGTGTGGGGAAGAGGCCATGGTGGGGGAGATAGATAGGTGCATGGCTGGGGGCTCGCTGGAGAAGCTGGCAGGGGTGGGATGGCAGGATGGGGCGGCTGGGGTTTCCTCTGCATGTCTTTGGCCAGGTCGCTTCTCATGGATGGTTCAAGCCCTTGGCAGTGTGCTGGGGAAGAAGTGATGCTCTGTGCACACATCTCAGTGCCCAGGCTGCCTGGATGCACCTCTCTGATTGCATTTAGATGGAGCTGGGAACTGCCATCCGTATTTTGGAGAAGAAGCCACAATTTCTGCCTGTTCCCAGTGGCCTATGGGCTCCTGGAAGACTGGCTGGTAAGCTGGGTGCCCCAAGGTCTGCATATGTCTCCTGGACTAGACAGTTTCATTGGAGGCTCTAAAGGAGAAGACAGTTTCCCAGGGTTCACCAAGCCCTCCCACTGGTCATCCTTCAGGTGCACAGAGTCTTTTCTGGATTGCCAGGAGCAGGTAAATGCCTGGAACGTCTCCCCATCCAAAGCAGGTGCCCAGTGCCTGCCCAGGCAGCAAGATCATGGTGATCTGGCCCTTGGGCTTTTGGGAAGGTGGATGGTGCTCCTGACACCACTTGTCCGAGACACCCAATGAAAGTGTTGATGCCAGGCATCGGGCTTTGCACGAGCAACGAATGGTGTGATGAGCAGCGGTGATGTGATGAATGGCAGTGATGTGATGAGCAGCGGTGATGCCAACACGTGTCTCCTTGTCACTCTCAGAGCTCCTGCCTCTCCTCAGAGGACAGCTTGTCAAGCGGATGCAAGGAGGAACCTGATGACTCTGATAAGGAGAAGATATCTCCGCAAAGCAGTGTCCAGAGGGTTTTGTGGGCACTCACTTGGTGCATGGAGCTGCCATAGGCAAAATCAATGTAATGATTAACTTTGGTGGCATTGCTCTAATTCCTCTAGGCATGGGTGGAGATAGGTGGGGAGAGCCAAGGATATTTCATGTTAGCACGAGTCTGCTAAGGTCTGAGGTGTGCCTCAGCTGCTCCTGCAGAGCAGAAACTTTCATGTTTCAAAGACAGCTTCTTATTTTGGTGACCCCCTTTTCCCTTCACATGTTCAGGGCTGAAGGCGCCTGTGGCTCCAGGGGACGTTGACGTGAGTGGTGCGTGCTCAGAGCTCCCTGCACATGTCCTCAAAGTGACCCATGGCAGGGATGGTTTGGAGGGGGGATGACCTTCGTAGGGGAAGAAGAACACCTCCAGCCTGTCAGGAGGAGGGCTGTGTCTACTGGGGAAGAGCCAAAGGAAAACTGATCAATGGAGCACAGGAGAGAAAATGAGACGCCCAGAATAGCTTGGTGTCTGCACCTGCACCTCATGGTGAAAGCCTGTCCATCCACGAGACCTGCCCTCCTGCCTGGCTGCTGCCCCATCCCAATGAAGGGCTCTCCCCACGTGCCAGGGTCCTGCAGAAACACAGGGACCCCAGCATGGCCGTGGTGTCTCCATGGGTCTGCAGACGCCCCTAGACATGGTCCCCGGCAGAAGCAGAGCCTGGGAGAGTGGTCCCATAGGGAGAGCTGAGCTCAGGCCAAGGTATATCATTTAAATGGGATTTGACTTATCAGGAGAGCTAATCCTGGTGAATTTGGGTGAATTGCAGTCGGGCAATGGCATCTGGCTATGCTTGGGGTTTAAACGTGCCCATTGTCGTGGCCTCCTGTCCCCCAGAGCATCTGCCAAGTGCTGCTTTGCACCCTGCAGAGTAGGGACCTCTCCAAATTGAGCTTTCTCTTCCCTTTTTGGTCCACTTGCCCCATTTCTCCTAAACTGCTTGCAGTGCCCTGTACCACATGTAGGATGGGACACTGCAGGGATTTTTTGTGATCCATGTTCTGGTAGACTCAGAAGCCCTTTTTTGCAAAAAATCTGGTTCCTTCCATCAGAGAACAGAAACAACCCCCCGTGCACCAGGAGGCCAAATTAATCGGAGAGGTAACGGGGACTTTGTGGAATAGAGCGGTGCCAAAATCAACCGTAGATGAAGAGTGGTGCCCAGAAAGGAACAGGATGTTTTGACGAACAATTAGAGGAGAGAAAGAAGAACAAACCCACCCTAAGGCAGGAACGCAAAGCACCCCATCGCTGCCCGGGCTCCTTGGCTTTGCCCATTCCTGGGACTCTCCTGGCTGTGGCCTCCAGGCGATGAGTTTCTCAATTCACAGTTTTGGGACCACATGTCCCTCTGGCCTGTGAGCTGTCATGGTTTAAGTGCGTTAATCTCCCCCTGCCAACGTTCTGTGATGAGTAATTTTAATTTTACTGGCTCTCGGATTACACTGAGCCATGGACATGTCTAAAAACATCCCTGGGTTGGGGCATTTTGACTTTCCCCTTCTAGGATTGGAGAGCAATACCTCCGAGGGCCAGACCCTGCTCCTTCACTATGCAGTTGTGATGACAGCACCAGGAAGATCCTAGATGCCCCCCGAGCATCACTATTTTGCCAGGAGACCACACAACACCGGCCTCAAGCCCTTCCCCGAGACAGTTTTGAACAGCAACCATCCCACGCCGCCCTGAATCGAGCTACGTGGTGTGGTTACAGGGCACCTGGATCTGGCCCCGGGAGGCTTTCTGTGTGTGTGGATGAACGTGGCACTGCGCGTGTGAGGCCATGTGTGCAAAGCCATGCATTTCAGCAGGAAGGCACAAGGTGGTGTTGGGAAGGGGTGTGAGCAGGCACGCATGCATCGCAAGCGCAGGAACAGCCTTGCAGGTGTCTTAAAGGTTGCATCTGGCTGAATGCTGCCCCGTTTGCCATTGCTGCACCATTTGCTACCACTGACGTCTCTGAATGGATAAGGAAAGAGCTTCTGATGCATGAGGAGAAGCAGCATCCTCTAAAAACACATCTGAGCCGGCCCCATCCCAGCAAACCTCATGCCAGGCCCCTCGTTCTGCAGACACACTCCCGGGCATCGCAGTGCATCCCACGCAGGCACACGCACACAAACACATGCATATCCCTGCACGGTGATGGGCACCTACCCAAACCAGGAGCCTTCACCCCTCTCCTCCCTCTGCTCACACACCCTCTCCTTTTCTTAAGAAAATCCCTCTCTTTGGGTTTCTTCAGCTTCGCAGCCTTTAGGGGTCACTCCTAGCAAGATTTCCATCGTTTCTCTGCAGCCTCACAAGGTGGAAATATCTTGTAAGAGCCGGCTGTGCCGTCAGGACGCCTGGTTTCCCAGTGTATTTCATGCTGAGTGTCCCCAGTTGCTTGTAGTGCTGGTGATACCTGCTGGTGGCTTTTCCTGGGCATGATCCTTCCCTTCTCTTTGGCACTGGGTCTCTCCCCCCTGGCATGATGATGTGTTTTCTTTACACAGCTGGGAATGCCATATCAGCAGACGTGGTGAGGAAGGAGGCAAACGGTGCAGCGCTGGAAACTGCATCTTCCCCTGACTCCAGAAGCTGGGTCTGAAAGATGAAGAACCCAGGGCATGCAATGCAGCTATCGGTTTGGGCTGAAAACCCTTGCAGTGCCTCGCTGTGAACATCTCTTCCAGCCTCCATCTGCACTCTGCTGCCTGTCCAGCTCGAGATGGGCCCAGTAAAATGGGGTGCACTGGTTGGGAAGGGGAATAGCAGCACGGATCATGCACTGCTAAGCCTTATGCCTTTCCTGATGTGTCGTGAGGACAGGGATTCACCTGCTCTCTCCCCTTGGTGGCTGCCATCAGCTGCATCGATAGCGACAATTTAAACAGCATGAGAGGACGTTCCAGGCAGTGGAACTCCATCATCTGCTCTGTTCCGTTGGGCAAAGGCCAGAGGATGCTGTATCCAGAGGTTTGTGAGTGTGGTTCAGGCGTTAGGGTGGGCTGAGGACTATTTGCAGTGCATAGCACGGAGATAACCACATAGTGCTGGAAGGTAAGAGAGCTGCAGTGAGGCTACAGGATGCTCCACACCACACAGTCCTAGGTCTTTTTAACTGGGAAGCGTGGATGTGTCCCTTGTGCACATCCAGCATTGCCCAGATCAGCGTCACCGGGGCTGTTTGGGGCTGTGTAGATGTGCTACCGTGAGCGGTTTCCTTTCTAGGAGGTATAGCAGTCCCTCTACACTACAAGGTATTGCACATTGCCATGTGCTTGGGTTGGAAAGCCCCCAGGTCAGCTCCAAAAGCAGGCGAGCAGGGGGTTGGTGTGAAAACCAGGCTGTGCTACCCAGAGGAGTGGAGTTGGCAGCTCTGGCTGGGACCATTTCAGCAGAGCTCTCAGCCAGCACCAGCACCCCCCATCCCTGCACATTCCCCTTCCCCTCTGAATCAGCAGCCCCCTAAATCCCTCAAGGGACTGTTATCAACCCTGGGGAAGCAGCCGGCATTGCCTCCCCACCCTGGGAAGGCAACATCCCCACCGGCACGACACTCAGTGATGGCCAAACAGCCAGAAATCCCCTCCAGTTCCTAAGCCTTTGGCCCCAGCGATGCCAGTGGGGTGGTCAGGAGCAGAGGGACAGCAGGTCCCTTTGGTGAGAGGAAGAGGATGCAAAGCCAGCGTTTGCCTCAGGAAGCTTATTGATTGGCTTTCCTGGACAAGCCAAAAAACCTAATAAAGGGGATTGTTCAATAATGAAAAATAGACAATTGGACTCTATTAAGCGACTAAGCCAGCAGCCAGCCTGACTGCATTAAGGGCCCTGGCTCAGGGCCCCTGCTTGCTCGCAGAGGAGAAGTGGCTGTGGAGCAAGGGACGGCCAGGAGAGCTGGTGCTGGTATCAGTTTGCCAAGGACATTTTGGGCTGCCCCACACCCTGGGAGTGAGGCAATGGCTCCTGGCAGAGCTCAAGGGCTGGCACAACAGCATTGGGGTGTGAAGGGTTTGGCAGGAGGGATGAGTCTTGTGGGATGCCCCAAGGGCTGGCTGTGCAACTTTGATGTGCTGTGGATGTGCTACAGGATGGTGCAACCACGCAGTAGCGTGTGTAGGGACAGCGAGATGGGGCGTGAGGTCTAACAGCTTGAGAAAGGGACCATGGGGACAGGCAGCGTGCAAAGGCAGACAGGGATAGGAAGGGGGATGTGGTGATGGCTGGCTTGCTTGCTCTCACCCTCAATGTTGTGGGTAGATTGATCATCCCTTCTGGATGGGTGATTGCCCTGAGACAGCAGCCCTGCTGCGTTGTTCCAGCCCTGCCTGCAGTGCCAAATGGTCCCTGGCCCACCTGTCCCTCCAGGGTGAAACCTTAGCCTAGTGCTGGGACCTCTGGCTCTGCCAGTTTGGAGTTCGATATATTTTGTCCCCCAGCATGAGAAGATATCTGCTGCTGGAACCTCGCACATCCCGCTGCCAGATCCCCGGCCCCGGTGGTGTAAGCGGATCCCTGCAGCTCGTGGTTTGTTATGTTTTCCAGCACAGTCTGTGCCGGTTAACATGCACCTCCAGGAATTTGGAGATGCTCCTTCCAACAGGGAGGCCCCTGGGTAAGAGATGGCATCTTCTCTCCATGATGTAAGCCCTTGCTGAGCCAAATAGCTCCGTGCCTGGATGCTCTGCAAAGGGCTCGCCCCAGCACGTATCCCTACTGTAAAACTGGTTGCACCATGCAGCCTTCATCCTTCTCCACCCGGGACTTCCTGGGGATGCACGACTTCGTTATGATCGGGAGTGCAGGAATGGTGGGGCTGATCTGAGCTCCGTGCACCTCGTGGTTGGGGTGCTGCCTGTGGGGTAGCTCCATGCACTGGTGTGTCTCCTGCTGCAGGACTGGTGGTAACCCTGGGGAAAGCCCGAGGGTGGGGGCTGAGCAAAGTGTCTTCCCAGCGGGAGGTGATGATGCATCGGGTGTCAGACCTGGGTGCCAGCCAAGGTGTCTTCTAACAGCAACCAGGGACCTGGCGCTGCTCTCAGGGTGAGGAAGCCAAGTGGCCCGCCGTGGCAGGTGCCCTGCAGGAGGGGAGGGCTGGGGGACAGAGAGGGGGACATTTGAGAACCAGGCATGGCTTGCGCCCAGCTCTCTGCACCCCAGCAGTGGAGGACAGCCCTGGGGGGAATGCCTGGCTGAGATGTACCTGCCAACCAGGCCAGAAAGGATGCACACCTCCCCTCCCCAGGGCTTTTGTATGGTTTAAATGCATGGCCAGCCTGGCTCTGGAGGATGCCCTGGAGCAGCTTTCCCCCCTCGGGTCAGCCACATGTCAGGGTTGGAGCCAGGTTTCCCTGCAAAGACCCCCTGCTCTTGTTGCTGGACCCCACGGGCTCCCACGAGAACTGTCCTTTCTGGGGTCCTCCCTGCTGTCTGCGACAATCCTGGTTCCCCCGATCAGGTAGTCCCGCAGGATGTCTGGGGATGCCTGAGGAGCTGTAGGCTGTGAAGTCACAGGACACACGGAGTGTGCAAACATGTGTGTGTGTCCCTGAGCATGGCTTGCAGCCGTGCATGCTTTGGGTCTGTGCTGTGCAGTCTGAGCAGTACAGGTGGCTGCCCCATGCGCTGCCTGTGTGCGTGCCCGGCTGATTTTGGGCACAATTTCCAGATGTCAGGGAGCCAGCAAGCTCTTCCCAGAGCATCTTCAGGACACGTTACCCAGGCGTGTGTCTGGCACATCCTTGCGGCATTCACTCGGCTCACTCGCTTTTTCAATTTTCTCGTGCCCAGACAGATACAATCCCAACTCAAACCATGTCTTAATCTCAGGTACGGACCTCGGTGTCTTCTTTGTTTTAAAAAGCAGACATTTCCCCCAACTTTAGCAATATTTAAGCCAACTCAGAAAAGTTGGGCTGCCCAAAAGCTGTCTCTGAAGTGGAAATAGGACCAGAAGTTTCTTCTTTTCACTCTTCTGACTTGTCAGCATCCCTGACTTGTCTGTGCTCAACACGGTCCAGCTGAGATGCTGATGTTTCTCTGCAAAGATCTTTCTTGTCACTAAGAAGGTTTTTATCCTCATCCCATACTTTGCTTTTTCCCCTTGCAATTCCTTTTCTACATTCCAGAAGAGGTCCCTCCTCCATGAGGTAAGTCTAAGGTTTTAGCTAAATTCTTCTTTAAGGAAAAGCTCTTCATAAGACTCCATCTTTCTTACGTTCATCTCTAGGAACTCCATACACAGATTGCTAGGAAGGATGTAATGTGACCATTTGGGGGTCACCCCTGTGCCCATGTGGTGCCTTCGTGGTTTTTCCTGAACTTTACCCCCAAAGCAATAGGACTTTGCCCTATTCCAGCAGATGAACCCATTTCTGCACTTTTTTGGAGGAACGTTGCTTTCATGGTTACATATAACTTGGGGCCTGACTCTGCTCTCCTTTTGGGGTGGTCTTCACAATTGGCAGCCGGAGAAGGTCTCCTTGGGTCAGCTGTGAGCAGGACCCTATCTGTGCACAGGTCTATGTGACAGTGAAATTACAGCAATGTCCTTTTGAAACCTTTTGGCACCTTGGCTCTCCTGCTGCCTGGCTAAAGAAATGTCTTCAGGATGCATTGGTTGTCCAGATCGTCATATTCAAGGATTTCATCAGGGTTAAACTGGGCACCAAAGGAATCACTCTTGGCTCCTCTGACAGTCAAGGGAGAGAAGTGCCCCCATCATCAAATCCTCAGACTTGAATTTACAGGGTGGTGAATTCCCAGGAGACTGTTAATTACAGCTGTGAGCGGCGCAGCCTTTTCCCTCTGGACTAATGACTTTTGCAGTAATGGCTTGTCCCCTCATCAGTCCTTTGTGTTCCCACATAACCCTCCCCCAAGCAGCGAGCGCAAGCCTCTCTATCCAGCACACAGGGAAATCAAAAATCCAGGTCCCCTAAAGTAAGTGTAATCGCAAGGGTCATTTTCAACTCTGCAGATGCTAAATCGTGCTCTGCTGACTGCTGGAAAACCTCTCCCTCTCCCTCCCAATCCATGCAGAAGTTTTGCAACAGCAGCAAATCCCCTGATAACGCTCCTATGCTGGAAGCGAAGCCCTCCCCAACTCAGCGCACCAAGAAGTGTGCTGGGGCACAGTCAGCTCTGCAGAACATCAGCTGCGGTGATATCCCTCTTTTTCCCTCCCTGCTTGGGAGCTCCAGGCAAGTACCGTACTTCTGAGCCAGTTTTTTTCTTTGGGTCCTAATTCAGGGCAGTTTGCAAAAGGATTAGTTTCTGTTTGAAGGGTTTTTTTCATGCTCCAGGATAGTATCTCGACAGAAGAAGCAGGTTGAGGGAGAGAAGAGCCTTGCAGGGTCCCTTCCCACATCCAGTCAAACTGGCAGCCTGTGATGGTATCCGTGGCATCAGGCTTGTGTTGGACCAGGTCTAGTGGGCCGGATAAGACACAGCCCAAGTCCAGCTCTGTATGGGAACATTTTAAGTCACTTGTCGTGCCAGGTGTTTGAGCTAATGCAGGTACAGCTCACGATGAACAACATGCTGCACAGAGGTCTCTTGTCTCTACTCGTCCTTGTTGGAGGGTTAGCTTGGTGCAGGCAAGAAGACACTTGGGGACTCACCGTCTCTGCACCTCATCCACAGGTACAGCTGTGGTTCCCAGGTCCCTTCATCTCCTCTCACCCTTCATCTTTGCCTGGCTGAGAGATATCTAGCCCCACTGTGGCTTTTCTACTTCCAGCCCCCAGCAACTGTTCTCTGGCCCTGGAGGCAAGTGCATGGTACAGCTCATTTTGTTACTGCCAAACTCTTTGCCTTGCATCCTAAATCCCAGTGGCTCCATCCAGCTGGCCTCTTGGGACAGCTCCGAACTGCTTATTGGGAACAGCCCTATCCATGCTGCCCTCCAGCAATGGCGCTGGAGATTTTTTTCATAGTCCCAGCTCCCCGAGCATCTTCCATTGGTTTTGCAAGCCAGGCTGCTCACTTTTCCAGCAGTTTCTTCCTGAAGCACAGGGAGAGACCCATGCTCTTGGGCGGGTCGCATGGCCTCCTGTTGTATCATGAGCCTCTCCACTGATCTCCATCAACAAGTTTAAATCCATCAGCGAGTCTATAAGTTGGTCCATGGCTTGTTTGCCCAGTTGTTGACTTCTGGTGTAGGTCAGCTTGGTTCCTGCCTCAAAGCCCTTCATCAAGACCTTGCACTAATTCAGGATGAAGGATTGCATTTCCAAGGACAGCTTCACAGCCTGTGGCCACTAAGTTGACCATGAGAAAGTCCACTTCCATGTCCTTCCAGGTGGCTTTTCATCTGGGCTCTGATGTTTAGTGCAGGGCCTGTTCATGCCATGCAATGGAAAGTCATGCAGAGGGGTCTCATGGGGACCAGGAGCAGGGCAGGAACATCAGCCTGGGGCTGAGCCTGGAGGAGTAGGAGGAGAGAGGCAGGTAAGCCCTGTGCCACATCAGTTTGGGTACCAACTCATGGGGACATTTGTGCTCCATCGGGTTGGGCAGGTGGAGGAGACTATCTTTACAACTGTCCTGCCAGGGCAAGTAGGGCTTGCTTCCAGCAGGGATCAGACACACTAGGGTATATCTGTCTGAGCAAAGGCTCCCCAAACACTGGCTCTGCAGACCATGACTGCAGAGGGACCCCAGGGCTGGTGGCTCTGATGGAGACCCTGATGTTGAGTCCAAGCAAACCCATCCCCATGCCAAGGGCAGCAGTGCTCACAAGGTGCTGAGGGACTCCACGGTGAGTATCAGCTGTCTTCTCCCAGCTCCTCTGCTCCTTCTGCATTGTCCCAATGACCTCAAGTGTTCCTGATCCCAAGGAGTCCTCTCAAGGAGGGACCCTTGGGCTGGGCTCTCTGGCTCCTTTTCTGGCCTTGACACTGATTTCCACGGTGATTCTTGTTTCATCTCCCTTCTTCTGCCCAGATCTGCAGTGATCTAGTGCTGGTGGAAAGCAATCGTTACAACCCAGTATCTTCTCCAGGGCCACCACCAGCCCCGTCTCAGTCCTCCCACGTGCACAGGAGCATCCTGAATTCGTATGCTCCCGAACTGCTGAAAGTTTGGCTGAACTGCCTAAAAAGTATTGCCTTTGGCCAAAACTGCCCTTAAATCCTCCACTCAAATCCCCCGCCGTCCTGCAGCAACTGAGTGGCTCCATCAGGTGAACATTTTCCCACCTACATCCTGCCCAAAGGAAAGGGCTCTCCAGCTTTTATCAGTTCATCTCTGAATAAACCTCCCAGCACCTGGTCTCCTCCCCTGCGGTCTCTCCCTCTGCAGCTCGTGCCGGGCTGGGCAGCCTCTTCCTGCTCTCCAGCTCAGACACTGAAACGAGTGCAGCCTTGGGTCAAGTGTAATCATTTTTATAGAGCTGGGGATCAATAGCCACTTGAGATAAATGCTGTGTGTCAGAGTCCCCCTCGGATCCTGGAAAGCCAAAGCAACACGACATGAAAGAGCACTTACTGTATTACTGCTGCAGGCGGGTGGAGGGGCCAGAGCTCCGTGCCAGATGCTTGGCAGAGCTTCGGGAGCGGTGGCAGGATTCGTGCACGGCCTCTCTAGGGTTAGGGGAGAGCATCCCTACTGCTGCATAGCACTTCCCTCTGCCCGTCTTTCCCCAGCCTGCAGGTACATCCCTGTATTACAGAGCACAAACCTCAGCTGCAAGCACACCTGGGAATCGGTGGCTTCATCCCAAGCCAACGGGTAAGGCATCGTATAGATACATATAGATTTAACGCCATTCTGCTCCAAAACATCTCTATGGCAGGTTCTTTTATGGGATATAGTGTTTACTGCCTGTTTGGCTCTGCTGTGTTGCTGTGGGCTGTTAGAAGAGTTATAGACCCCCCTCAGCTGAGATTGCCAGGGACAGACACCTAGATCCAGTGCCTGCAAAGTGCTTTGGGAAAAGGTGTTGGATAAGTGTCGACAGGAAAACTCTGGGAATGCTCTAAGCTGGCTAATAATTCTCCTGGGGTGGAACCAAATTTACTTTGGGCAATTGATGGTTTGAAGAGAAAAATGTGGGGATGTGACAGAGGTGGCTGAATGGAGATTGTGACAGCTATCCTTTTATTCTCGCATGATGCTTTCTGTGGTGCAGTGTGGTTGGTCTGTGGCTTGTTACGGATGTGTGGCGTTTGCCCAAGTGGACCGAGAGCCTTGTTATCTGAGTGTTTTGCCTTCCTCTCCCTTTTCCATCTCTGCCTCTGGCCCCTCTGTAGCTATTGAGATGGAGCTGTGCTCAGGAGCTCTGCGGGGGGGATTTCTAAGTGCTCAGAGGTATCTGTTCTGCACGGAGAGCAAGAGCTCGGATCACCCTCCCCACCATGTTCATGGGTGTCCTGTCCAGATCATACCGAGATCAGCCTTAGCCCTCCATCGCCTGGTCCAGCTTGGCTTGGGAAATGAAAATTGATGCTTGGCCTGGTAAGATGCAGCATCATAAAGTTGGTGTAGGAGTCCAAGGAATGGAAAAGCAGTGGATCCTGTGACTGCCACCCATCCCTGGGTAAGTTCCTCCATCCGGTACTCATCTCTCTTACTGGTTTGCTGTGGTGGTGGCTGTGGGTGTGTCACTGCAGTAAGAGTGAAGGAGTTGGAGAAACAGAGATCTTCTCCGTGGACATTTAGCCTCTTTGTGTGGGACACCGTAGGGTGACAGAGTTAGGGTCTGCAAGAGAGACATTTTGTAGCAGCGTCCTTTTGAAAGAGAGATTGCTCTCCATTGCAAGAGAGATCAGTTCTCCGTGGGGCTTTGTCTGCACCAATCCCATAGCTCCCCAATGGCAATCAGCATCAGGATGGGGATGTGGGGGAGCAAGTAACAAAGCAAAGAAAATGGGTGAGTGTAATTTAAGGTGGCTTAGACCTGCTGAGCAACTACACATGTAGCCACCTTTCAAAGCTTTAGGCAGCCTAAATGTTTTAGGTCTGTATAATTGAGAACTGAAATGCACTGACAATCGTCAGGATGCATGGGGAACGCATCCATCTCACCTCCATCCATTTCTGGTTAGTTTATCCGGTGACCCATCTATACATCAAACCATTTCTAATCTATCCTCTCAGTGCTGCCGAGGAAGGTTTGACAGGCGGAGAGGGAAAGTGCCAGGTCGTCACTTCTATTATTGTTGCAAATGAATGTTATGCATATATATTTAGATACGTATATATGACCCACTGCTATTTACTAAAGACAGACATTTAAATCCATAGGAGGTATCACTGGGGCCAAGTTCTTATCAAACAGAAAAAGTAATACAGAACAGAGGAGCTCTTCAAGCCCAGAGTCCCATTCACCGCCTGTCTCCTTCACTGCCACCATGCAGTGACTTTGGAGGCATTTCCATGCAGATTCCTCGTAGCAGAGGCTAAGCTTCATCAGCACGCATGGGCCACAGATGAGAACATGCCTCCTTGCCCCCTTTTGTCCCAATGAGACCCTGGTAGGACATCTGAACCATATACTTGCTCTGACCAAAGCTGCCAGCTTTGCATCTTCCCAGGCTGTTGCAGATGCTACTCTAAGAGAGTTGTGCTGGTCTGGTGTCAGCCCTGGATTCAATCCCAGGGGATGTTTTGCCAGTGAAATGCTCCCTCCACCCCTCTTCCTCTGGGGTTGGGCAGCTCGAATTGGGTCCGTTCCTCCATGTGTCTCTCTAAGACCCCCCTTCTACCTCTGATCATGGCTTTCTGAGTCTGGGTCCTTCTCCTAAGCATAGTGGCTGTTTCCTCTCCTCATCGCTGATTTGGTCCCCCTGTCCCCCTGTCCTTCTCCTGAACCTGGCTCTGCGCACAGAGCACAGACAGCCAGTTCATCAAAGATCAGTCTTGCAGAAGGGCTGCTTTTCCTTGCTTTGGCTAAATTGCCTTGTTGTGCCTTGGTTTCCCTGCTATGGGTGGTGAGTTATGTTCTTGCCCTTGCAAGTATCACAGCCTTAGTGCCGGTGAAGACCATACCCCATCTCATAGTTGCCTGTGAGAGTTTGGTCCTTGCATGACCTTTCACGCCTCAGCAAGACTGACTAAACTTTAACACCTTCCCTCCTCCTCCTCCTTGCTGGTGCTCGCTGATGGACACCCATCTCCTGGCCCCAAACCAGATGGGTGCTGATTGCTCTGTGTTGCAGATGAGGAGACCCAGGCTGTGTCCACACTGCAAGGTACAAAACAGGCTCTGGAGTGGGAGAAGCACCGTGAACACTGCTGTCCCAGGGCATCTTGTCCACACAGCTGCCCCCTTGCCTGGGGACCTGGTGTTGTCTGATGGCCCTGAGCCAGAGTGGCATTGAACAGCTCACACCGTCCAGTTATGCTGCCTCACCATCCCCAACCGGGACATCCCATCCACACTGCCCATGGGTACAACTCTGGCTGCACAGCCCAGGCATTGCAGCCTCTGACCTGGGCTAAAACCATGCCAGGAACCCTCATAGCAATGCAGCTGCATGGAAGATAGTCCCAAATGATCTTTAAATTGCAGTGCACATAACTGCTCTGTCCCATTGCGCCACCCAGTGCGATGGTCTACGTGATGTGTGATGTATTGTGGTACCACAAGGCTCATGGAACCCAGAAACATCAAGTTTTGCAGAGGTGGAAGATGACCAAGGGGGTTTGCTGCCTGTTGGATGGAGCTCCAGTATCTGACGTGAGCCAGGGGTCACAACACCATGGGTGGCTTTGTGGCTGGTGGGGGAGATCCTGACCAGGCTGGAAAGCCAAGGCTGTGACAGGGCTGTGCAAACCCACAGGCAACCTGCTCAGCAGCCGTTTTAAGCAGCAGGAAGCTGGGCATGGCCTCTCCCCCTCCGGCAGCCTGCAGTTAAATATCGACAAGGGAGGACTGTTTTTAAGGGATGGCTAATTTTATGAGCAATCATCAAGGAACGCGGGGATGCCACTATCATCTCATCCAATATCCTGTCTCTGAGAGCATCCCCTCCCATCTGCTTCGGAGGAAGGAGTCAGCCCCTGTAATGGACACTTATCCAATAATATGCCAATGGGGGCAGTTTCTTGCTAACCTCAAGTGGTTAGTGTTTGGCGTGTGTCCTGAAACACAACACTGACATCCCTCATAAATATTTATCCCAGCTGCTGGGGCCGCGTAGGAGATGTTTGACTATCTACAGCCTTTGTGGGAGTTTTCAAAGCACTTGTTTCAAAGAGACCCGGTGCCCTGGTGTGCTCAGGGCAAAGTGCAGCTCCTGAGTCAGCTCCGATCTGCTGCCGCAAAGCTCTCCGGGGAGAAAACACACCCAGGAACACGTTGGGGGGCAGTCATCGTCACCTGGATTTGCATACTAACTGGAACCATGGCATGGACCTTCAGTCACCTCATTGTCAGCACAAGGCTTAACGCTGTTTCCACCCGGGGTGGCTGCCGCGGGCCCGGGTGGCTTGGGGACACGGTCGAGGGCTGGCGGAGGCCAGGGTGGTTTTTCTGGCAGGCGCTACAGATGATGCCACCATGCTGATCTGCCGGTGGAGACAATCAAATGTTATGCTCCCGGGCTCGACCTGTGTGTCCCCAGGGATCAGGAAGGGATTACCCAGCAGGACTGGGAGGCCAAGGAGCAAGGGTGAGGTTGGAGCTCCAAAGATCTCATTTCTTCCTATGTTACAGGCTCTTTTGGCATGTTGTGTGAACACACAGGGCTCCACGGCAATGCTCTGCGTTGTCCCAGGGGACCCTGCTGCGTGTTGCGATACCCAGGCGGTGCGTTGCAATGTGCAGGGACACGAGGCAATCCTCCCACTCCCCTCTGCTGACACTTTGGGAGAATATCGCTTTGATTTCTGCTCGTGGACAGACTCTCCTCCCCCTGTTTTTTTCCCTGGGGTGCTTTGAGCCTCCCCCAAGGGACACACAGTGGGGGGTCACAGCAGAGCCCAAGGGGACCCCAGGCAGACACCAGACTTGCCCATGTCCCAAAGCTGGACCCTCTCCTCTCCTGTTTTTGGACACAAGCAGGCTCATTTGCGGTGTGGAGGTGCAAGGGTTAAGCCACCCCGGTTGCCCTTGTCGTCTTGGAGCAATGAATTAGTCTCATCACTCAGTCCAGGTCCTCCTCCCCTGGAGCAGAACCCAACGCAACCCTCCCTCCCCCAGCTCCTGGGGGCAACCAAGCCTGAAGCCCCTCTCACTTCCTACCAGCGCGAACAATGTTATTCTGCACCAAGGCAATTACCTCCATCTAATTAAAACCAAGGCGCGTGCCATCCCTCAATGACACGGGGGTGGAGGTGGCGGGGAGCAGGGAAGGCTGCTGCTGCCTGAATATCCTCCCTCTTTCCAGACCTCCTCCACCTCCCTCCCTGGCCCCCCTAGTCCCCTGTGGGACTTTGCTATGGGGCTGCTCCCCAGAAAGTCCCAGAAACCTCAGCCAGGGGGAGGGGGAATGGGAGGAGGGACAGAAAATAGATTGATGTTAATGATTTTGCAGAAGGTGGCTCTGTGTGTGTGTGTGTGCATGCACATCAGCTCTGGGGGTCTTTGTCCCATCCTTTCCTCCCACTCCTCCTCTACAACCCTTTAACAGCCACTCAGCTCCAGAAGCTCTTGATTGACTTTAAATGTAATTAAACTGTAAGCATGCCGAGCGGCATAATTCAGGGAGGTTTCATTGCCCATCAGAGAGCGTGAGGGAGCGGAGACAGAGGGGTGTTAATAATGCGCTTTTTATTGGTGTGCAATTGGAAGAGGTTCATGGGAGGTGTTTGGGGAGAAGCCTTGGACCAGGCAGGGGGAGTTGGGGTTAGGGAGGGTGAGTCTGGGTTTTTTAGCCTCAATCCCAAAGGTCCTGGGAGGGATAGGGGAGGTGTCCCCTGGTAAGTCGTGTGGGGTGTCCCTGAGGCACTACCCCATGGGAGCACTGCGTCTTTGGGTCAGTCCCCAAGGGATGCGGGGATTCAGCCCACCCTGGTGCTGTGCAAAGAAACGTCTAGCCCAGTCCTTCTCTGTGGCCCGTCTACCTGCCTTTGGATATTTTCCAGATGCTTCAGGGCTGGCTTAGCTGCAACACACCAGATCTGGCCTGGGATGGAGGCGTTGGCTTCTCAGCCTTGCTTCGCTCTGCCATGAGCCATGGATCTGCTCTCTGCATAAGGATGGACCGAGACCTGGTGGGAAGCAGGGGCTGCTTGTGCTATTTCAGTAGAGATCTCCCATCACACCCAAGGGCATGCAGGTACTTTGAGGAACAGGGAGAAGCAGAAAGCCAGGCCCCAGTGTCTGCATTTGGTGTTTCAGCCACAGTATTTCCTCTGAGCAGGGAGGACATTCACCTTGCACAGTCAGGTATGCCTGGACTCAAGACGAGGACTTCTGTTTTTTTGCACAGTAGCTTGTTATGCATCCTCGCTGTCTCCCGTCACGTGGGGGGACAACTCTGCTTTAGGTCCTCTGAGGAAACCCTGTTTTCCTGAACACAAACTTTCACCAAACTGGCTGATATTTCCTGAGCTGGATGCCAGCTTTGAGCTGATAATGATTTTTGCCACTTGTCATTTTTTTGGATTCCACCAGGAAGCACTTCTGCTGTTTCCTCTAGAGGAGAAAATGGGCAAATATATCCCTGGGGGAGAGATTCTTGCACCAGTTTTGATAAGGAGTGCTTTCCACCTAAAACCTCTTAGATACAGTCTCCAGGTTGAAGACATGATCCTCTCTACAGTGCTGCTGTTACAGATGTTTAGGAAAACTCATCACATCGTGCTGTGCATTTCTTTGTTTCTCCTCTTTTCTTCAATCAGTGGTATGATCTCTTGCTGAGTGTCGGGGTTTGCTGTGTTTACGGGGCTTGGTGGGGTGATCTGTACAACTTCTTATACATTCGTTTAACATTGTATTGGGCTTCAGGCTGCCCCTAATCCCAGGATTGACAGCTCCGTACTTGGCTCAAGCCAAGGCAGCTCTGGAGAACTTCTACTCTGCAAGGAAAGACCTAGTAGGGGTTCACTTGGTGTAATGCAAGGGAACATGGGGGCACATCCAAGCTCTTTGTTGGAGAAAAAAGGATGCACAATCTAAACATCCATGATATCAAAAGATGCCCCACAGAACCTGACTAGGTTGAAGGTGATGTCAAGGTTCATAAATGTTGATGCTTTCGGAGGCTCTGCTGTCACTGCCTTGTTTGCAGATGTTGTTTGTTGCAAAGAAGGATTCAGTGGCGTGACGGTACCCTCCTGTCTCTAACCTGTTGTACCCAAGCCTAAGTGAGTTTTACTGAGCTGTGCTTAAGACTGGATTCGGAGGCATTACAAGCAGAGACACAGTGAGACCTGGGGAAGGTACTGTTGGTCCTCTGTGGTATATGCAGGCATGTCTGGATGCGTGTCAGCTGGCACGTGCTCTCAGTGGAGAGGACAAGGCATAAGCCCTGGCTATACAGACAAATATTTGTGTAAGGTCTACAACAGGTTTTGGGAATTGTGCCTGTTAGTTAAAATTAATGCTTGGACATGGCCTTGAAGGTTCAGAGCCAAGACACCTGGATTCTTCCTCGTGCTCAGACTCTGCACTTCTGCTCGAGTTTCAGAGCCTGCCAGGACTCAGTTGTGCGACCCATGGCAAGTCAGAGCATCCCCTTCCACTTCATTTTTGCCATCTGTCACATCAGGTCATGATGCCTCAGTTCTTACAGTGCTTTGAGATCCATGGGTGAAAACGTGGGAAGGGGGCTATGGATCAGTATTTCCTTGGGAACAAAGGCGTGGCTGAAAGGTTTGGGAGTGCAGAAGGTGTGGCTTTCAGAAAGGAGGCATCTCAGGTGGCATTTCTTGTGGTGGAAGCTGGTTTAGGGACTGTGTTTCCAGAGGAAGGAAGATATACCTCACAGTTTGTTGCATGTGCTCTGAGAGGCAAATGTTGCCTGGAAAGGGAGCTCTGACCCCCCAGCAGAATTCAAAGGAGAGCCACAGGGTGATGAGGCCTGGACACCACATCCTCTGTCACCTGCTGGTTTGTCCTTTTCCTAAATCCCCAGGTTTGGAGGTCTGTCTGGGTCAATGTTTGCCCTTGTGGCACCTTGCATGGTGCTTTGCTCATTGCCACAGAAACACCACCTCTCCACCACCGTCTTTCCCGACTTGGAAGAAGATCCTTAGAATACACCAAAGCAGTCAGTTGAAACCCCTCAAGATGCATTTACCCTTGATAGTCTTGGTGTTTTGTTCCCACGGCCACCCAGGAGCCTGGGGTTGTGTGGGACTACCGACAGCCTGGTTCAGCCCATGGAGCGGAGACTGGGAGCTGCAGCTGAGAAGCCACCTCTCCCAGCTCCCAGATCGCTGATCAACAGGGCTGGGGGAAGCAATGACAGGCATGGAGTGGGTCCCCATGCCTGGTTAGGCCAGGCAGAGCCCGCTGGAGCAGCTGATGGGGTGTGGGGGGGTGGGGAGCGGATTAAAATTCTCGTTTCTTCACGCTGGGTGAGAATGATACAGTGGATTAGGCTGGGAGCTGCTCCTGGCTGCGGTGCTCTGCTGAATTAGCAACATGTTTGAATGAGATAAAAGGGGCAGCTTACCCCATCACCCTCGTTCCACTAATCCCACTACAGCTGTGAAATGAATAGCAGCAGATCCGCTTTACTCCCTTCACTGACTATTTTCTACACTTGAGACCGATGCAGCTCCGTGCCGCTTTACCAAACCTGGCCCCGCAGGCATATTCCTGCTCTGGCCAGATGCTCACTCTTCTGTGAAGGCTTCCTATCCTGGGCCCTTTTAGGACAGGGGACTCTTGGCAGAGTGTGGAGAACCAGAGAGTGGGGCTGGCTGCCCTGGGCAGAGCCTGTCTACTCTACCATGGCCTTACAAATGTCCTTGTCACCCTGATGTCTGGCCACGGATGCACTGGAGGAGGGAAAAGGCAGCCCTGTTATAGTAGGTCACCTCAGCAGCATGTTAAGTGGTGGGTGTTTCTACTGCTTCTCACTGGGATTCTGTTGGGCAACTAAGCTGAAGATGCTCGTTGGTCCTACAGCTGGGGCTGGCTCTGGCTGGCTCTGCTCCCACCTCACCTCTGCTTTGCTGATGGCACTTTACCTTGTAGTGGCATCTCTTGCTTGTTCATGGACATTCCAGTCTGGGACGGATTGGAGGTGGTCCCACCAGCTTGCTAGTGGGCACACCATGGGGCATACAGCAGCCTCAAAGGGTCCAGAGTGTCCTAATGCACTTTGTTCTCCTTCAAGTGGGTCTCAGTATGGTTCAGACCACCCTTTCACACAAGGATATGCATGTTGAGGTGTAGACCTTGTGATAACTTAGGACCACAATGCCCCATCTCCATTCATGCAAAGAAAGATTTCTGGAGGAAGATGAGAGGAGACTCTAAATACCCAGGTAAAGATGCTGTGTGCTAGAGCTTGGAGCAAGGGGTTGCCACCCATCTCTGGGTCTGTTGACCTGCTCCTCACACTGAAATGAGCTATCACATTGTTATCACAGTGAGACCAGGAGTCACAACAAATGGATGTCACTCCACTGGAGTTGGGGAGCTCATAGGTGTCCTTCTCCCAGTTACTCAAAGGCTGGGATTCATCCCTTCTGTTTTGGGAGTCTTCACATAGGTGTCTCCATCTGAGCACCTGTTTAGGCTCCTGTTACAGCCAGAAGTTTAGATCTGTGCCATCCACAAAGCTGAGAAAGCATATTGTCCACTAAGATGTAGTTTTCTACTTTAGGAAGAGTGGAAAAGTTCCCTCAAATCCACTAACTGTATCAGCTCATTCTCCATCAATGGGAAAGGGGGCCTGAGATGGAGGTGTCTCCATTGCAGACACACCTTTGAGCCAGATGAATCCTATCAAAACGCCTTTTATCCAGAGCTCCATGACATGGGCATGTAAAACACACCTACTGTAGGATTTGACCCATCTAATCGCACAAGAGTCTCCCAGACTTGAAAGCAGGAAGGCTGGAAAAAGTTTGGTATGTTTTCCTCAAAATTCTGTATATGCAGATTCAGAAATAGTTCAGCTGGAAATAGCTCTTCTAGAGGAAGGTTCAAGAGAGCCCACAAGGAACCGAGGTGGTGTAATGCATCCCATGGAGCTCCATTTTCACTCCTGCCAGGGAAATGGTTTACTACAGCAGGATTTGTTTGTGTGTTCAAATTTGTGGCCCTTGAATTATTCTAGTGGAGGTTCAGACCGCTACCGTACTAAATGTAAACTGCTAGTTAAGAGACTCACTTCACTTAGTTACTCTTCAAAAATAGCTCAGAACTAACCTTTGGCTATATCTACTGTAGTTAATTAGCCACTATTAAATAGCAGAACTTCACTGGCTGCTGGAATTCTAATGCCCACATTAGTGAGGGTGAAAAGTTTTGGCCTCACTACTAGAAATTAGTTCTGCACCCATATAATTTCCTGAGGTTTTGTGGCCTGAGGGCCCCAGGTGGAAAAGCAGTATCTTAATGTGTGAAACATGAGCAGTTACTCTGCTGCAGTAACTGTTTGAAACCCAAATATGCTTGCGGTGTCTCCCATGCTGTGTGTCTCCGAACATGAGCCGGCCGTGTGCCCAGGTGGCCAAGAAGGCCAACGGCATCCTGGCCTGTATCAGAAATAGTGTGGCCAGCAGGAGCAGGGAGGTGATCGTGCCCCTGTACTCAGCACTGGTGAGGCCGCACCTCGAATATTGTGTTCAGTTTTGGGCCCCTCACTACAAGAAGGACATTGAGGTGCTTGAGCGTGTCCAGAGGAGGGCAACGAAGCTGGTGAAGGGCCTGGAGCACAAGTCTGATGAGGATCGGCTGAGGGAACTGGGACTGTTTAGTCTGGAGAAGAGGAGGCTGAGGGGAGACCTCATCGCGCTCTACAACTCCCTGAAAGGAGGTTGTGGTGAGGTGGGGGTCGATCTCTTCTTCCAAGTAGCGAGTGATAGGACAAGAGGAAATGGCCTCAAATTGTGCCGGGGAGGTTTAGATTGGATATTAGGAAAAAATTTCTTCACCAAAAGGGTTGCTAAGCATTGGAACAGGCTGCCCAGGGAAGTGGTTGACTCACCATCCCTGGAAGTATTGAAAAGACGTGTAGATGAGGCGCTTCGGGACATGGTGTAGTGGTCATGGTGGTGTTGGGTTGACGGTTGGACTCGATGATTTCAGAGGTCTTTTCCAAGCTTAATGATTCTATGATTCTATGATTCTATACTCTACGCTCTGGAAGGACCCTGCTGCCTTTCCCTGCATGGCTCTGTGTCTTTTGATCACTGTTTCGAAGGTCTGAAGAGACTATTGCAACCATAACACTGGGTGTTACATCCCCCAGCCCTGCCTTAAACCTTGGGATTTCTCAGCAAGATAATTGGGCTGTGTCTTGCAGAGATACTTTATTCAGGTGATCTGAGCATCCAAGACCATCACCATCACCATCTCTTGGTGACCCACAGGAGCCAGATCTCATCTACTTGTCTCTTTATTTTTCTAATTCTGCAGGACACCTCATGCCATCCTGGGCATGGGTCATTCATTGCTCCAGCATGATTGTCCCCAACCCTCTGCCTCCAAAACACCACTTCCCAGCTGTGAGGGTGGAAGTTGATCTTCCTACAGGTGTTCGGCACTCAGAGCCCAACAGTGCACAAAAACATCACCTTTGCTGATCCAGAGCTGCAATTAGTTGATGCTTTTTTGCAGTTGTGGCCTAATTTCAGCATGATGAGTTCAAAAGTGTTTGCCCGATGAGCAGCCATTGAAGAAAAACCTCCTAACAGCGAGGTGAGCCTGATGATCTGGCCCTGGCCTGGGTTCGCATGTTGGGTTGGATTTAGCTCCCTTAAAGTTTGCTGGCACTGAGTTTAAAGCACCATCTGCAGAAGACAGTGCTGGATCCCTTGGGCAGAAGGGACGGTAATGTGAGGGTGTCCTGAACACAGATGACACCTTGCCCAAGAGTCCTAGTCTATTCTCCTCGTCCACTGCTTGGACGATCAGATGAAGGTGCACATCCGCATTTGCACCTCCATCCCAAAAGATGGGTCCTGTTTGTGTGTCATCACCCACAGTTCCCCTCCACATCCCGCTGGCCCACAGTCCCCAGTGAGGTGGCATCCTTCACATTATCAATTTCAAAGACGTCTCTATTAACAGGACAATGGAAGAATAAGCACTTTCCTTTATTCATTTACCCGCTGTCTGATAATATCATATTGATGATAATTTTCCTTTAATGGACCATTTGCAGTAATTATGATGCAGCGGGTGAGTAATTGTATCTGACGCCCGATGCCTCCTACGTAACTCTGCAAACTTAATTCACTTGATTGTCTGAGAGGGAGGGAGGGAGAGAAGGAGTGAGACAGAGAGAGGACTGTGTCATAGGCCTCTCTCCCCCTCCCAAATGGTCAGTAGAGCAAATTATTGCTTCTTGTGCCTCTGCAGCCTACAGACCTCTGAAAAATGTGCTTCAGTGCCTCTTGTAAGGCAATATGTCCCTTTCCCCTTTCTTCCCTTTTCTACCAGTTCCCAAATTTGCCTTCTCTGTCATATTGTTTCCCGTGCAAACTCTGTTTTCCCATTTTCACCTTCTAGCATGAGTTTCTACCTTGCCTGTTGGGTGCTTTTTCCCATTGCCCACCATCAGGCTCTCAACTTGGATGAAGCAGATGGTGAAGGTTGCCTCTCCCGCAGGCACCACTTTGCACTCTCCTTGCATTACGTATCTTGTTTCTAGAGGGACCGTGGTCCGTGCCCTTCATGGGAGCTGCCCTCCAGGAACCCCAGGCAGGGGGATTGCTGCATTTTAATGATGTGTGTGATAGCAACACCTTGAAAAGAGGGTCTTTCATACTCTGAGCCTTGCAAAGCCAAAGGAGAAATGGATTCCCTGCCCTAGCTGCTCATCTTCCTGACTACAGCAGCGTGGGGTGGCCTCCATCAGTTGTTGCTATGCTGGATTCACTCCAGCTGGTCCTGTCTTGGTGTCTTCCTTTAAAAAGTGCCAATTAGCCTTGCCAGACCTGGGATAGGCCCATGCACAGACTCTCTGCACCGTTTCCTCCTCCTCTATGGCTTGCTGGCATGGAGGCACTCTGCAGGAAGCAAAAAGCAGACCTCCAAAGTGGCTTGCAACCCTCTCTGACTGACAGCAAGGACCATCGCTCAACGCCACCTTTCTGGGCGTGGTATCTCTGCTTGAGGGACTCGTGGGGCCTGGGCAACCCAGCAAAGGTGATGAGGTGCTGTGAGAGGGGCTGAGCTCTGTTCCAGGCTGCACTTTGTAAGCTGAATCAGCCCTGGGAGTAGGGGGCAGTGGCACCTCTGTGATGGTTTCTGTGGTAGCCAGGGTGGTTTCTGTGGTAGCATGCAGCTATGCTCAGCCGTTAACACCTTTGGATGCAGAGTGTGGAGATGCCCCAGACAGCAAGCTGCTGGGAGAGGCAAATGGCCATGGATCAGCTACCACAAGCTGCAGTCTGTGTTCATGAGGGTGGTGGGATTGTGGACCAGACCCTTGTGTTACCTCACTGCCATATTGCCCTACCCTGCCCACAGCTGGTCTAGATGAAGCACTGCTTCAAGTGGTGCTCTGGGAATCCACCCATGATTGCCTTCCCAACTTTCCTGCCTGCTTGCATAGGGTAACATCTGGAGCTGGTGAGGTGGAGTGACTTTTGCAGATGAGCAGTGGAGAGATGGTATGGGGCCTCCAGGTGAAATGTTATCATTAAAAAAACATCAAACAAATGAAATCTGTTCCCTTCCAATTTCCCAGGTTGCCCAAGTCCCTCCAGTTTCCAGGCAGTCAATAGCACTTCTGTTGAACACCTTGGGTAGGGCAGGAGGATGGGCTTGCATGGGACAGCTGTTCACACCCCTGTTGGTGCTGGGTAGATGTGGCTGGGAAGAAATCTTTGACTCCTTCTCCTGTCCACACCTTTCCATGCAAACCATTCAGCAGATAGAATAGAATGAATAGAATAGAATAGTTTGGGTTGGAAGCGACCTTTAAAGATCATCCAGTCCAACCCCCCTGCAGGGAGCAGGGACATCTTCAACTAGATCAGGTTGCTCAGAGCCCTGTCCAACCTGACCTCGAATGTTTCCAGGGATGGGGCATCTACCACCTCTCTGGGCAACCTGTGCCAGGGTTTCACCACCTTCAGCGTAAAAAATATTTTCCTTAGATCTAGTCTAAATCTACCCTCTTTTAGTTTAAAACCATTCCCCGTTGTGCTGTCGCAACAGGCCCTGTTAAAAGTCTGCCGCCGTCTTTCTTATAAGCCCCCTTTAAGTACTGAAAGGCCGCAATAAGGTCTCCCCGAAGCCTTCTCTTCTCCAGGCTGAATAACCCCAACTCTCTCAGCCTTTCTTCACAGGATAGAGTTGGGGTGCACTTGACAATGACACAGCCCAGTCTTGGTCAGATGATGGTCCTTCCCTCTGGGTCCTTCTCTGCAGGCAAAAGGGACCTCAGGGAATGAACCTCTGAAAGGCTCCATGTTCAGAGCATCTCTGTGAAAAAACATGATCCCCTGGTCTGGTCCAGTCCTAAAGTCCATGGGGAACTTTGTCTGTGGCTGAACTCAGTGCCAGAACCAGGAGCTGTGCTTGAGGGAAAAATAAGCCAAAGCATGATAATCTGGGAGTAGGGTACAGCCAGGAATATATCCTTGCTTGGGAGAAGGGAACTGGGAAACAGTCCATCCCAGATTTGAAGCTGTTGGCCCAAGTCTCTTTGGAAGTCATGCCAGAGCCAACACCATGTGAGTATAAGGGATTGGCGAGGGGTTGAAGTGGATCAACTGAAGTTGGGGGTGGGCTGAATTTGGGGGGGGATGAACACGGATGCTGGTGCACGGTGCTTTTGGTAACGATGCAGCCAGCCTGCCCAAATCTGTGGGTTCATCCAGTGGGAGAGCAGGGAGAGCAGCAGAAACCCAGAAAGGAAATTTGGACAGGCAGAGAATCTGGGCATGTTCTTAAAGCAGGGCATATATAAAAACATCAGGTTCATCAGTATTCTTGAAATTGGATTGGAATGGAAATGAATATTTCTTTATGTACTTCAGCAGATTGACTATTTGGAAAAAAATGACTTTGGCCAATTGAGATGTTTGGTTGTGAGCAGGCTGCAATATTTTGTTTCAATTAGGAACCCTCCAAGTTGGCTGCAAGTGTTGTCTTTTTTTCAAGATGAATTTGAATAGTTGTTCCCAGCTGCAAAATGAAAATGTCTCTTTTAATGCATTTCATTCTATTTTTAATTTCTTGGAATTAGGAAGGGAACTTAAGCACCAAAAAATCAATGAAATTGAAATGTATCTGAGAAATACTTTGATATTGTTGAAATTCGATTTTTCAGCTGTAACAGATTTTCAGTAGAAAACTTCTCCCCAAGCTCTGCTCTCCGGGAGATTAGTGAGTGATAAACTCTACAGCTACGTGTAGACCAACTGATGTCTTTGTACCATTGGCAGCAGGGATCTGGGGAGAAGAGCAACCCTTCTTCTGTCTCCTGATTTGTGTCTCATCCTCTCTGAGGGATTGCCTCTGAGTTCAGCATTTTCTCCTGGGCCTCATTTCTGCAAATTAGCTGTTAAGAGAAATGAAGTTCTTAGATTTTCTCATGTGCGTGGCTCTGTCTATCTACCCATCCATCTCCCTCCATTTCATGGAGCTAAAGCAGCTCTCTGTTTGGTCCAGCTTTCCTTACCCATGGGAAATTGTCCATGGGAAAATGAAATGTGGTGCTCTTGGGCCCATGTGGTTGAGTTTTGCCTCTGTTTCCTGGGGATGGAATGCTGTAACAAGGGCTTCTGGGACTTGTTGCGAGGTCTCCATGGTTCAGACAGCTCCTGGAGGTACTGAGCACAGATTGGCCTGAGCAAATGTCCTCTCCATCCGGGACAGGTATTTGCAATGCTGCTTCTGCCAAGCCTGGGTGGCTTGAGGTGGCCAGCCTCAACTCTTCATGGCAAACTGTGATAAGCAGAGCCATCATCTACTCTGCTCTGGTGAGACTCCACCCACAGTACTGCGTCCAGCTCTGGGGTCCCCAGCAGCAGACAGACATGGACCTGTTGGAGTGGGACCAGAAGAGGCCACAAAAATAATCAGGGGGATGGAACGCCTCTCCTATGAAGTAAGGCTGAGAGAGTTGGGGTTGTTCAGCCTGGAGAAGAGAAGGCTCCAGGAGACCTTCTTGCAGCCTTTCAGTACTTAAAGTGGACTTGTAAGAAAGATGGCGGCAAACTTTTTAGCAGGGCCTGTTGCGACAGGACAAAGGGGAATGGTTTTAAACTAAAAGAGGGTAGATTTAGACTAGATCTAAGGAAGAAATTTGTTACGCTGAGGGTGGTGAAACACTGGCACAAGTTGCCCAGAGAGGTGGTAGATGCCCCATCCCTGGGAACATTCAAGGTGAGGTTGGACGGAGCTCTGAGCAACCTGATCTAGTTGAAGATGTCCCTGCTCCTTGCAGAGGGGTTGGACTAGATGAGTTTTAAAGGTCCCTTCCAACCCAAACTATTCTATGATTCTATGACCGTGCAAATCCTGGTTAGGACACTACACGGCAGCCGTGCTGGAGACTGCGTGTATCAAACATGCGGCTAACTTAAAAGCCCAGATGAGGGCTGCACTTCCCTCTCAACTACCTGCTTTCCTCATGCCTGAGACCACACTGTAGCAAATCATATTCCATGAGATGGAGTTAAAGAGGAGCTTAGGAAGGCCACATCTAGTGAAGGGCATGGAGTTTCTCTTTGGCAGAGCACAGGCCAGATCCTCATGCACCTGGATGAGATGCTACACCAGGGTGTGGATCTACCTCTTGATGCAGTCCTATCTGGATGCTGTGCTAAATGCCTGCCTGCGTGCGATGCTGCTGTGGGAAGCACAGTCTGGGTGTAGGAGGTGCCAGCCCTGGGGCCAGCCAGTCCCAAATCCTAGGGGTCAGCACCGGTTGGAGACCACGTGCCAGACGAACGTAAAGGCAGTGCAGCCCACGTATGTAGAGCATATGCATACACACCTCACGGGAGAGGCAGCAGTTGATGTTTGCCTTAGAAACAGAGGTCTGGCTTCCCTGCCCCTGCACAGAATATGACCAGTACTTTCCAAATCACAGTCCTTGCTCTATGGAACCAGCGATGTTTTATGAGAACTAACAGGAAACCTGTTCATTAGCCCAGGAATGTAATAGTAATTTAGACTGGCGTTGCTTGCCAATTATTTTTATCTTTGCCCTCGGTGATCTTGATAGCAGAATAAGGTAGATCTGGACCCTGTGTATTGCTGAAACTCCATTCAGAACTGGGCATGCATTGTATCTCAATAGACTTTCTTTAGGATTAATGGTTATTCCTCCTCTTCTCCATTACTCTTTATAACTGAAAGATTCTCCTTCAGTGAAGGCTGAAGGATACAGCCATTTACTAGGAAGAAGACCTCCCTCTCTCTAAAGTGTCGGTCCCTTTGTTGTTCCTGATAGGACTGAAGCCGGCGCTGCCATTAGTTTGGAGTAATTTTGAGAAAATTATGGGTGCCCTTTATTTTTCTAAATGGGACCAAGCCATTCACAACATAAGGGATCACCACCTTCTCTCACGGGACTATGGCATCAGTCCTAAAACACAGTTAAAGTTGGCAGTGCATATCAGTAATTATGGCAAAATAAATTACAGGGGTGTTACAATTATCCTGGAGCCAAGGGCAATAAACCTAGACATGCAGAGTTAATGTTAAACTTAAAAGAAATCCAATATGTTAAGGTGTAGAGTTTTCCAGTACCCGAAGAGCCTTAACTCTGCTCTTGGTCAGCCCCTCTAGACTTGCAATAACATTTCAAGTCATTGAAAATCGGTATAGAATCTATATTTGCTTTTTGAGGATGAATAGGAATATTTTCTCCCTATAGCCTTTTATGTAGGAAAGCCTTTTAAAAATAACTAAGTTTATTTTCTTTTCTGATTCCTAGATTCCTGATAAGGGAGATGTGTGTTTCTACAGGACAGGAAAATGTTTATGTCAAATAATGGCAAAAAAATTTACCAAGAAGCTTAAAATAATAATACACCCTCCTTCATCAAATCAAATATAATCAAATATTTTAAACTTTCGCACAATTTGGAGGAAGAACTAGCTGGATGGAAACTGTGCAGCAGGTACAGTCTTTTGGGAAACTCTTCTCAGGTATGGCTGATTCATTGTCCTGTGGAAAGCTTCCACCTTGCATGTGCCAGGCCGAGAGATCTGGATGATGAACATCTCCTGGTGAACCTGGGAAGGAAAGGGGAATAAGAAGGAAAAGACTAAGAGTGGCTCGTGACAGCTTGGGGCTGTGGTGAGATACTCAGGTGTGGCCTGGGATGGACTATGTCCCTAATGGTGACTAAAACAGAGCTGACCCCCTTCCTTGGTCCTGAGGGCAACCCATGTCTGTATGGCTGAACTTGTTGTCTCCTGGAGCAGGATGGTCCCAGCCAAACTACCATGAAAGTGGCATTTTGGTGTGTCTTCTTCAGCTGGGAAGGCACATCTGTGTGAAAACTTTAATCTACAGAGCTTTGAGGGACATGCAGATCCACAAATGTAGGCTCCTTCCACCTTTTTGGCCTTCACAGCCAGGAGATACTGGAAGAACAAAGCTGTGATTGGAAATGCCTAGAGCTGGATCAGATTTCCTGGTGAATCTCTTCTTTCTCCTTCCCCTCACTGAGGAACCATCTTTCTCTTGGGTTTTTTTTTCATGGGGCTTATCCCTTGACTTGTTGATTACGTGCGTATCACCCAGTTTAGGTGTGTTCCAGCTCTCCCTATTTTGACCATTTCACTGATTTCTTTCCACAGAAGAGTCTTGAATCAGGAAAATGACTCTGGGCTAATACGGTGGTAGCAAATACGTCCTCTGAATTCAAAGAAAAGGACCTTATTCCCTTCATTTCTTGATTCTGAGGAAGAAAAAGAACAAGAAACCACTCCCCGTCTTTGATGCTGCAATGTATATGCTCCAAGGGGCCACCCGTGGTTCTCTCACCCCTCGTCCACATCTACAGGGATTCTCAAAGCTCTTCACCTCAATAAAAGTACTTTTAATGTCTTGGTGCCAGCCAGGAAGCAGTTCAAGGACTCCCAGCAGGACTATCTTGCTGGCAGTGAAGCACACAGCCTTTGGGGATGCTGGCAGCTCCCACATTCTGTACGAAGTCTTGATGGCAACGTCAGCCTGTCTGCTGGGCTTATCCTTGGTAGGTCAACTGAGAAGAGTAACCACAGATGACTGACGTGATCTGGAGGCTGCCATGGACCCTTCCTGTGGACAACATCAGTGCTGACTGAGAAGTGCAAGGTTGTGCTTGCAAGTCAGGCTTGTAGGTCAGGAACTACCATTCAGGACCCGCAAAGCCCATCATCTGCATTGGTATTAAACCTGCAATGAAGGGTTCATCCCTCCTTCTGACTGAATTGCCTGAGATCACTCTTGAAACAAAAAGCAGTATCAAAAAAAGGCAGAATAAGTAGTTTTGCTACTCAGCTGAGCTGGGGAGAAAAGGGGAAGATTTAGCAGCATTACTGAAGGACTCTGAACCCCCCAAGACTTTGTGCTCATGTTGACCTGAATTCCTCAGTTCAGGCTGCCCATCAATCCCATCTACCCTTGCAGGAAAAGACTTTTGCACATCACCTTCCATCTTCTTGCATGGGATGCTCTCAAGACCGATGGGATGGACTGAGAGCCGAGCCCCACCCCCTTGCTGGTCCATGTGCTTCTGCGCATAATGTGATGATCATCAGCTAGCAGATGACCAGAGCGGACGGGCAGCAGAGATCAGCCTGGCTTGCTCCAGCACAGCTGTGTAGATGCACCCTGCTTGGGTTAGGTCAGCCCTATGGCAAGGTAACATATGCGACCCCATACTGGGATGCTGGCAGGTCAATGCCATCTATTCAGAAAGAGTGACATATTTTTGGGGAGAAATGGCAGTTGCCTTCCCAAAGGATATTTGTATACGGGCAAGCCTTGTTCCACTGCTCTCTGGGAGCAGTAAAGTCTCTGGGCTTCTCCTTTATCTTTGGCAAAGAGCTGGGTCATGACCAAGAGAAAGAAGCCAAATCAACCCACTGTCCTGCATCTTATTTGAGACCCCTTTGTAGCTTGGCTGCCTCTCCCTTTCCACTCTGCCAATATCTTTCCATTTATTCAGTGGCTCTTAATGAGAATGAAGCGACTAATTTGGTCATCCTCGATGTCTTTATAACCCAAGCCCACAGCTACGACAAGCCAATAGCACTGAGCTAGTTCTACTGATTATTTTAATCTCATCATATGTCTTTTCTGGTCAATAAACTCCCTCTCAAATCAAATTGTTACTGAACATAACCTGACGCTAATGTCCATTGGACTCTGGGCTATAGCGAATAATGTAGTTTGTCATAATTAAGTGTACTGCCTAATTAATTGAGTGGTCAGGATGCTAATTAGCCAGGTTTATTGAGACTGGAGGAGTATGAAGGGCAATACTGCAGCTCATCAAAAGCACTGGGACTAGAAATAAAGTACATCTCCCTTCCCTCTTCCCTGACAGGCAGACAAATCTGTGCCTATGTAGATTTATGGACTCTGAGCAACCCAGAGGTGGAGATGAACAGGGTCGTGCTGGTCTTCCTGACTTCATTTTGGTGTGGCTAGGGTTTCTTAGCCTTTGCTCCCATTTTCCACCCTTTCTTCTCTCATTCTTCCAGCTCATCTGTCACTGCAGCCTAACTCGGCTGTCTCCTCAGTCCTCATCTGACGCTGGCTGCTGCGTCCCCTGCTCAGACAAGGGACAGCAGGGCTGAGATATTTCCCTCCAGGTCTGCCAATAGATATCTGGGACACGTGATGGGTCATACATATGCAATAAATTTCCTGAAAGCAGCAGTTCATGACTTTTCCTGCCCAACCTGTTCTTCAGTCCTCTAGCGACAGGTTGTCTAATTCCTCAAATCCTCTTTCTTAGAAACCATTTGACTGACCTGAAGCCTCCTTCTGTGGTTCAAACCTAAGGACTTCTTGGTCTCTCTCCATGACCCATGGAGAAAAGATTTTTCCCTTTCTGTTTTTAGGAGCCTTTCACAAGAAGTCAAGGAAAGAATAGAGACTGTGCAGCTGAAGGAGGGTCTTCAGCTGAGGTCTGGACCCTAATCCTGGCTCTGCCACTGGCAGTCTGAGGGAAGTTGAGTGTTGTATCTCAGTTCCTCAACCAACTAATGCCCAAGAGATCCTTCAGGACCTCTCAAGTTGGTTCACATGTGCAATATAGTGGCAGGATTGGGAAGAGAGGGGATGCACTTAGGAAATGAAGGAATGTTTAATACGGATTTGCAATTTCATTTTTGCCACAAGGAGGATCTGAGTATGGCCAGGGGGATTCAAGTGTTGGAGACAACCAAGCAGACCCAGTCCAAGCCCAGTAGTTGGGTAGGGAGAGATGAATCTTTATTTCAACTTTGCTTCTTTTTGGAAGTCTTGGAGACCAGAGACTTACCAATGGAGCTGGTGTCCGTGGAGAGGAAACGTGGGCTGGTTGAACTGGACGTGGTAATTTAGAAATAATCCTGGAGTCCCATGTTGTTGAGGACGCAAGTGTGCCTCAGGATTACAGCCTCCCATGTGATGGAGGTGGACTTCGGCATTCCCCTGGGAGAACTGCTCAGATATTTCCGCAAATTGCTGGGCTCAAGAGCATGAGGGACGTAGAGCAAAAAGGCCCTCATCCCCTATCCATTCTCTCATCCCTTTTACGCTTACAAACACTGAACATGCACAATCTAAAAATTGTTTCATTTCACATTTCTGCTCAAGGTGATGACACTATTTTCACCAGAATTAAGTGTGTTGCCAAGAAAGATGCATCCACCCCACCGGCTCTAAACAGCGCCTTGATTTTGTGGGCAGCATCCACCAACTCTGCCCTCCAGTATTTATTTTAGTGCCCGAGTTTCATAAATGCTATAGCAGATTCCCCTCTCTCCTAAATCCACTGCAGGCAGCCAAAGCTTTTGACCTTGCAACTGCCTATTGCTTTCAATGGTCTGTAGCCAGACAGCTTGTTTTCCTTCCGATTGCTTTCGGTTTCAAACAAATAGCGTTGCTGTGGGTAAAGCTCAGCCCACATTCCAATATCTCACCACATAATTGCACTGAATTTGACCACAAGCTGATAAGTAAAACTGCTCTGCAGTCAGGTGCTCAAATTCTGCTCTTGCTTACATCCATGAAATGACCCGATGATTAATTGCATTTTGTAGCCCTGGTAAATGGGTCCTCCTGTGCCAGGGTCTCTAAACACCTAAAGGACAAGGTGGCTTCTGCAGCAGAGTCTGCCTCCTCCATGGGGAGAGCAGGCCGGGACAAAAACCCTCTGCAAGCAAACTTTCTGTGCCTGCGTGCATGCCTCATTTTTAGCTGTTTCTCTTTTGAGAATCTCCAGGTAGAGATGCCTGTGCAAGACTGAGCCTTTCAAGCTAAGATTATCCCTAATTTGCAGGATATTCCTTGAGAAAAATAATAATCAAATTCCTAATAGTCAAAATTTTCACTTTTCAGTAGTACAGCAGAAATTTGGCTTGATGTCCCTGAAAACTGAGAGATCAGAGCAATCTGCAACTCCGGTGATCTGTAATCCACTCATTGAAGGGAGCTGGGATGATCTGTCCGGAGAAGGATTGCTCTGCACTTGCCCCGTTTCATATATTCCTTCCCCAAATATCCACAACGAGCACTTTTGGGGAGGAAACATAAGATCAGATTTGTGTATTCTGCTTATATACTTACCCAACCTTGCTGTCTGATCAGAATCGGTAAAAAATATGTTCTTAACAATTCCATTGCAACAGAAAATTCTCTTCAGTAATTAATGAATGAAGATTTGCAGGAGATTAAAAATACTTAGGTAAACCTTGATCTTTATCGGTACAAGTGGCAGACCAAAAACTGAGGAAGAATTAATTGTGTAAACTGGTAGTTAGGAGGTTTTCCTGTTAATGTACATTCTTGCTAAGGGGTTAGACAAAGTGGGGATGTAAATATGTCTCAGACATATTCATGATATTTGCTGTTTGGGTCTGATGATGGCAAAATTTGACCAAATGAGGCTGAGACAGGTTTGTGGGGGAAAAGGGCTTGCCTGAAAAACATCTGAACATGCATCCTCTTTCTAGTTTTTCCTTGTGAAAAACCAGCCTTAAACAGCTAAAAGAAATAACAGCTTTTTATATCTTTTGTGTTAAGTGAACAGAGCTTGTCAAACATGTTCAGATGGGAGATTTCAGTTGGGAAAGGCCAACTCAACAGAAATTGGGAAAAAACAACTTTTGCAAGGACACATAGATTTCATCCCTGTATTTGTATGGAATTACGGTGGCATTTCAATCAAGTCAGAAAGGTTTGGTTTGATTTTGTGATTTCCAATACATTTCAATGTGCAGAAAAATCAAAGCATGGATGGCTTGAGAAATATTTTTAGAATTGTTCCTTTCATAAAAAATCGTATGTATACCTATGTGTGTATATATGTATACAAACACAAATAAAAATAAAAAAATTATAAATACTTATATATATGTATCTATGCATGTCTTTTATATGTACAAATAAATATATATATCTTGATTTGGGATGAAGCAGGATAGGAAATTTGAAACTGTGACTCAGTCTAATACCAAGAGTATCATTCAGTTGATATATTTTCAGTTATAGATTTAGTAAAAGAGCTTATTTCCCTTCAATTTCCTGATGTGGTACATTTTTGGATTTTCTTTTATTTGCTCTGCAATGGGGACTAACATTCATCTCCTGACAAATAGGTTATACCTGTATGCAGAAGGCTGTTAAAAGCGCAATTTTGTTACTGTCTGAAAACTAAAATATCCTCTTCCTACAATGCTATAACCTGTTTTAATTGTCAAAAATCAAATTCCAGCTTTATATGCATATGAATGTATATATGGTAATGCAAAATTTCTTTCCTCTCCTCCCTAAATTTGTGCCTTTTTTGAAATAAGACTGAATCTAGCAGGGGATTTCTGATGTCCTTCAGTTCCCATACCAGCTGGTGGGATTAGGGCCTGGTACCAAGGCTCTGGTCCATTTAGGGGGTAACTTTGCCATCAGATGGATGCTTTTTCTCCAGGACAGATGATCAACAGCTGATGGCAACACTTCTCCCCACCCTGGGCATCTTCTCTGGATGGTTTGGTTTAAAAATAAACCCCAGGGTGGCCGGGGTGAAGGGAGGGTGGTATGAAGTCCTCAAGAGACGTATTGAGGAAGGAATGCCCACCACCACGCTCCTCCCTGGTGAGATGGGGAGAACTACCTGCCTTGCTGGCAAATGCATCTTTTTGGGAACATAGCTGACGTTCCTCGCGTGCACCGGCTGGTGGGGAGGAAAGTCCCCGAGGAAACCCCCACCAGCATCTGGGCTGGGGTCCTGACGTGTCCCTCCCCATGCAGGGGGACATTTCTGGAGCATCGTGCTTCGCCTCTGCTGCCGCTGCCGCTGCCGAGCACCCCCAGCCAAAACACATTAAACGGCTGCGCGGGACCTGCCATCTTTCTCGAATCCATCTTCCCTCGAATCGCTGTATTACAACCAAACAGGATTTGTTCCACTACAATTTGTCAAGATTGGACAAGGCCTCAAAGTTGGCGGAGACATATATTAAAGGTTTCTCAGGGATTGGAGCGAGAGAGGCAATTACCTTCCTGGGCTCAGAGACGAGGGAGCGCGGCTCCCATCCCTGTTGCATAGCGCAGGAGGGCTGACGGGGTTTCTCTTCTTTCCCTGCCAATAAATAAAAATAAGATAAAGATCCCCTCCTCCCTCCCCAAATCGCCACATACTGTGAGTGGAAACCTAAAATGATGGCGAGCTGGCTCGGTGGGGAGGACAGCTGCATGTGTGCTGGCATTGCAGCCGCCTGCATCCAGCCACGGTGACCGTCCCCAACCGCCGTGGCACCAGGGGACAGATCCCAGGACCTGCCCTGACCTGAAGAACTTGTCCCCAAAAGGGGCCAGCATCTACCATCCTTCTCCAGCTGTGCCTGGTCCCTCCATGGCACCTGGGAGGGCTGGAAACCTTGCAGGGTGTTGGGGGATGAGATGGGGATGCATTGGGGATGGGTGCCCCACGCATGTCACCCCAGCACAACAAGGATGTTCAGTTGCAAGCACCAACCCCTTTAAGCCTTTAATTTCAGGGAAGAAGGCTGGCTCATGGGGAAGGAGATGTCTGCCTGCATGGACCTTGGCAGGGGAAGGGGTGGAAGCAGCAAACAGTCATGATTGGGGCATCAGATGGGGCACTTCTGGGAAGGTGGGAGGAATGAGATCATGGCTCTGGAGGGATGCCAGCCCATCCAGGATGGGGAGATGACATTTTGTGCCAGCCAAACCACTCTGCTCCGGTTGATGCAAATAGTGCAACATCTTTGGGGGACCTGTGCTGCTTAGAGCTCACCTCCCTCTCCATTATTTGCCCCCCAAAAGTAATTTCCAGGGCTCTCCCACCCTGGGAGGAGTGGGGAGCAGGGGAAGATTACTCCAGGAAAGAGATTGTCTCTGAGGGAGTGTGTCTTTGAAAATATCTCCTCTGCACAATCAGGTGCGTGTTCCCGGGGCTGGCTCGTGTTAGCTTTCATTTTGGATAATCTGGAATAACTCCAGTGAAATCACCGGGGACTGCAGTGGAGTAGACCCAGCGTGAGTTGAAACAGAAATTAACCCTTGGCACATGCCCATGGATTTATCTGAAGGCCCTTTGTAGGCAAAAGATTTTATTACACTGGCTTAAGTGGGCTTTGGATAGAGCCTCTAGAAAATGCAGTGGAGGGTTGCTAGAAACCTACCTAGCTAATTAATCAAATAAATCACCCGCATTCGCATTCAGTCATCTGAAATGGAGGTGGCACAGTTTTAAGTACTGCTCCAGGATCCCTGGCTTTGTATCTTCTGGATTATTATTATTTAATTATATTGAAGCTGCATTTGGAAGCTGGTAGGCACCAGTTACCAGGTGAGAGCTCCCTGCTTTATTATGAGTCGTGGAAAGATTTGATCTTTCTGTTCTGATGATGAATTTTCACTGATGATATTAAGCTTATTTCAAATTAGTTAAAAAAAAAAAAAAGTGTTTTCTATTTTGAGCTGAAAGGGAAGCGAAGAAATAACTCCCTACTGAGAGTAATTCTTATCGTTTCAAGATATGATGACAGATGAAAAGGAACTTCAGAGCTGATATAAAATGAGATTCCTAGCTTTGCGGGGGAAAAAGGGCCAATATTTTGTGGGAATTTTCATGGCAAATACATTCATTTATTTTTGTTGACAAAACATTGATTTGAAATGCTTTGATTGCCCTGCTCACATCTGACAATAATTGTATATCTCGTGGTGTTAATTTCTTATGGATTGTCAAAGAGAATTGAAAGCCAAACACATCACAAGTACAACAGGGAGAAGGATGGTTTTAACTTTCCTTTTCATTTTGTTTATTAACACAGAATATTTCCCTACTTTGGTTTCTGGCTGGAGATTGCAGTTTCTTTCTTTCTTAAAGGCTCAGCCGTGTCGGCACCGCACTCCTGCTGACTTCCATGCTGAACCTTTTCTAGCCTCATTTTAGCACCGTTGGGTGCTGGGGAGGGAGGATTACGGCACCAGTTACTGCAAGGATTTTGCTTTTTGGATACGTTGGAGTCTATGCATTTCCCCTGAGCATCCTCTTCCTCATGTGAGTGATTTACAGGGTGTTATGGGTCAAGGCTCTCTGTCCCGGCGTGATGAAATCCCCTGATGTTTAGTAATAATGAAATTACAGGATGCCCTCTCCGGCAGGGCAGGAGGGGCTGCAAAGCCGACCACATAGCTTGGTTTTTTTCTTAGTAGTTTAACTTCCCAGAAGCTGCTGGGTGACCTGCTAATGGAGGAAGGCTTGTCCCACTCTTAGGGCATCAGTGTGGTGCTTAAGACATCGGGTTTGACTCCTGGAGCCCTGACTGGGCAGCTGGGAAAGCCACTTAATCTCCATGTGACAATGGAAAATGGAGTTGGGGCTATTTTCAGCAGCTCTGTCTGATTGGTGTTCTTTGTAGCAGAGTTTCTCTGGTGCCTGAACTTGTCTTTTACCTATGCAATCAAGGGAAGGTAAGAATCTCTCCCTATTTACAGCAACTGCAATTAACAGTCTTGCTTCATTACCTGCAAGAAAGGTGTGACTTGCATTGTGAGCCAAACCACATGGCTCATATAAAGTTCTAGGTGGTCTAAAGCCTCTCCATCACCCTCCACCACTGAAGTGAAGACATGATGTCAGATTAACTCTCCCTTCCCTGGCTCTAGGTCAGCCTGTAGAGGGGAATGGAGGGTGAGATATTTTAGGGTGGATTCACTGCTAATGGGGAAGCTCAACACCCCAAGGTGAAAATTGGGTTTAGAGCCCTGCCAGTGCCATGTCTAACCATGGGGCATGTCCCCTCCTTCTGCCCATCTGCAGGAGCAAGTCACAGCAGATGCAAGGGACCTATGTAAGAACAGGGTATGTGCATTGAGGCTTCCCTGAAGTACCTTCCTGGCCTGGATTTGGGATGGGGGCAAGGGTGAGAGACATCCTACTGTCCTTTGCTGCAATGGCTTTGATATCCATCTGGGAAAGCTTGCGAGGCCATCCCCCCTGAAGTTTGGCTCATTATTATGATAATTTATGTTAACACTTGCCTCTGTGGTTGTCTCTTCACTATGCATCAGGGCTTCTCAAGACTTCCTTCAAGTGAAAGATCTAACTATCTGAGCATGGGACTAATGTGGACATGACTACATCAGCAATTGTATGCATCCAAAAGGGGTATAATTAGGGAATTGCTGGCTGACAGGGATGAATCTACTTGCAAACCACAGGAAGGACCAAGTGGAAGTTCACAGGGTTGACATGGTCCTTGGGACAGCCCTACGCGCCCTTGTGCTGTGGCGCTGGAGAGATGGGAGAAGCATGTGCGTGCAACAGCCCCTCCGTTCCCAGGAGGCAAGTCCCCAAACTGGCAGCCAGGAAGGGGAAGGTTGGACAAGCCTCATGCCAGGTTGGGTCTCCTTTTCCACCTCTGCACTCCTCCCTGCTCTTGGTGCATGGAGGGCTGCAGGATGAAGGCAGAGGTGATGCGCAGAGGACCCGTAGCCAGAAGGCACTGGCATGACTGAGGCTAAGACATGCTCCCGGGGAAGATGCCACTTAGACTTTCTGTCTGCCTGTCTTTTTTGCCTCCTCTTGTTCTTTATCGCTACTGTTTTCATGTTCTCTCCCTCCCTCGAGCTTCTCGCAGTCCTCCTGGTTGCCTTTCCCTGCTGATGGCCAGCTCTGGTTGGATTAGGTCAGGGGGCTACAGAGACAACAAGAAGGACAGGGAACCATGCCAATTTGTCCCGCTCGTCCCTGTCTCCCTATCTGTCATCGCCAGTCCAGATTCGCTTCCCCTCCTTAAACAAGATCTTAGCTGACCGTAAGGCTTCTGTCACTCCGACTACCAAAATCAAACCCCTTCCCTCATCAAATCCCTAATCAGCCGGAACGGCACTGTAAGCCGTGCTAAATTGACTCCTCTTCGCTCCTTCTGCTGACCACTGCCCTTCAACGAGCCGGCCCCGTCTCTGACTCCGAGGGCAACATCGCGTCTAATTATATTTCCCCTGCCTTTCCAAATCCTCTCAGGCACCCGGACAAGCGCAGGTATTGAGGAGGGTGGGAGGATTAGCGGAGAACTCAGTCATGTATTGCAGCGGGAAACATCTTGCAACTGTGCAGGCTGGCATGCTTGGGAGGGATGTCAGTGGGGCAGGTATAGGAGGGCTCCTGCTTGTAGGGACCGGGCAGCAGGCAAGGGTCCTGGTGGAGGTGGTGACATGGTGAGACATTGCGGGTGAACGTGGCAAAACTGTGCAGCCACATTCACCCCCCCCAGGAGAAACTGGTTCCCTTCTGGCAGCCCAAGAGGGAGGAGGAAGGGATGGAGGGAGGACGGGGAAAGTTTTGCACTCTGGTGGCACTCACACGTCCTCCAGGATTGTCCCTTAGCTTGTTTTCCAGGAGAAAAGAAATATCCCTGTGTCTACAACCAGGCACCGAAAACATCCTTGCAAATGGCTTTATGATAATTGCCCTAGGAGTCTGAAAACATATTCAGAAGGAGGGACTGAGGTTTCTTTAACTGTGATACAAAAAAAGGAACAACCATGAGCAGTGGTTTAAAAATGCTGTAGAGATCTGCCCTCCCTGGAGAACAAGCTTGGTGAAGGGTCTTCTGCTGCTTGGCCAGGCTGGCCAAGAGAGGCCAGAGCTTCTGGGACCATGGGAGGATGGGAAGTCATCCAAATCTGGAGCTGGGATGATATTCAAATTTGCACTGATGCCCTCAGCCGTGTTAGCAGTGCAGGGACTAAAACACCCTCAAACCAGGGTGAGAAGGTCGGTGGAGGTGGTAGTAATGTGAGGGGGTAACATCTGAGCTAAGCCAGCAGTGAAAACCTACCCCCATGGTATGGGGAGTCAGGATGAAAGGAAGGATGTGATTTATTCCATTTTTCCCACTCCATAGGATTTTCCCTGATATGCCATGTTCCTGCCAGGAATATCTCGGTGTCAAATCTTGACGCTGCATTTTCGTCCGGGAGATGTGAATGGATTACCGAGTGAGGGAATTCAATTAATTTGATTATGCGTAAATAAACTTGGGCTTTGGAAACGGAATTAGTGTGGGATGTTTTAATCAAAGGAGAAGATGAATAGGCAGTCGGATAATGCCCAGGCACTGGTCACAATAACCACAATTTATAGCTTGTGTTGCCACATAGTCAATTTGGGTTTAATTTCATTCCATTGCTCGAGCTCTCTTTTATGGCAGCTCTGTCTGATGGAAGTTGGGTGATGAGAGACGCCTGTTTTTTTGGTGTTTAGAAGTTGAAGGTTATGCTTGCCTGGGATGTTCAAGATCACAGTCCTTTTTCTGCTGCCTTTGGGGTGATCTTTCATAGTGCCCAGAGGTGAACTTCTCTTCTGGCTCCTGCAGCATCTCCTGGGACCTGCTCCTTCAGGTGATTTAAGATCTGGGGAGCACAAAACATGGGCTAGCAGAGCTCACAGCGATGGAGAGATGGAGTGGCCTTCATTCCCTCTGTTCAGCCCCTCTAGAGAAGGAATGGAGGTAAATAGATACGCCATCATAACCATGAATATGAACTGAACGGGGATGGTGCATCCAGTTCACCTGGGGGTTTTGATTCCTGTCTGGTGGTTATGCACCTCCCAAGTGTATTTCGACTGGTCCTCCCAATTCCAGCAGTGACATGTGCTGTGGACAGGCAGACACCATAGCCCAAGATAGGTGATTCTGGGTCCAATCCTTGTGCTCAGCCCAGCTAACCTCTCCTGAATCCCAGGATCAAATAATAATTCAGGTCGAAAGAGGGCAAGAGGTTTTCTACTCCAACCTCTTGCTCCAATGAGCTTCAGCACAACCTCTCTGGACCACCTGTACCAACTTGTGACCACCGTCCTCATGAAATCAATTCTCCTTATATCAAGCTGGACCTTCTTTCATTTCGACTTAGATTTTCTCTCTTGAGGACGGTGACACTGTGCCCATCAGGGGAGCAAGGCAGTGGGGCCAGAGCCCGCCCCAATTTCTGCTGCGGGAACCAGCCTTGGCTGGTGACGGATGTCAGCCCTGGCTCTGGCATCGTTCCCTGGGCAACACCAGAAACTGTGGCCTCCCTCTTTTCCAATCAGGGGCACATATCTCCAGGTAGTTGCAGAGACCAAACCCTGAGAAGGGGATGTCCAGTGCTTGTGCTTCTGGTGGGAGGCTGCTGGTCCCACCAACACAGGCCTGGAGATGACCACTTTGCCTGGGATGCCCCATGCATGTGAGCTGTGTGCTGGAGTTACGTGTCCACGGGCTCTGGATTTTGGTGTGCGGATCAGGCTGGAATGGGACTCGTTGCTGGGCTACTAGAGGGGATGAGGGATGGGGATGATTTGCAAGCAAAGAATATAAAGCCAGTGCCTACCAGGGGATGCCTGCTCTTGACTTCTCTACCACTGCCTAACCACTGTCATACACACATTCTGCCTTCTCAGATGTTGTGTGTCACCTCACACTTATAGACCCACATTTTCTAAGCTTGCATTGATGCTGTCCCTCCTGCAGGCACAACCAACCCCACTCTATTCCCCCAAGCCCACATGGGCAGCTCCATGCCCCTGAGCCAGCAAGCAAGTCTAACCAACAAGTCCAGCTTTGGGTGCAGAGGGGGCCCTGCCTGCTGCGAGCGATCTGGCAGGTCTGGGTGTATTGGGCAGCTTGTGGGAAAGAGCATGATGGGGAGCTGCTTCAATGTCTCAAAATAGTCTTTATGCACTGTATAACAATATCCTCCCTCCCTAGGTCTCAGGGACACCTGCATGCACACACACACTGACCCACAAAGTTAAATTTGGTCCTATGTCTTCTCCAGGATCTTGGCATAACAGAGCAACTCACATATTCAAAGGAGGAAGATCTCTTCTCTTCTCTTCCTTTCCTTTCTGACCTCTCCTGCCCTGGTGCCCAGCTCCCTGCGGAGGAAGGGAGTCAGGCCCGTGCATTAATGAGCTGTTCCATTATTGACTGCAGATTTGCAAAAATAATAATAATAAAAGACCACTTCCTTTCATTCTGTGGAACAAAAATAGCAAGTTCCAACCCATAAAATTTTATGAACAACAATAAACCGAAAATGTTGTCCCCTCTATTGAGTTGTTTAAGAGGCTGCTATGGGATTTGCTCGCCTTGTCATTCCTGCACTCCACAACAGGGACATAAATTTTATGAAACAAGTGTAAGACTCAAGCTCACACACACATGCATGTACACCCACGTAGGAGGGAAAGGGAGAAGGAGCACGATAATCCATGGTGGGTTAAACAACTCTCGTTTGTGCGTACATTTATTTTACAGTGAATAACTGTAAACACAACACTGTACCGGTTTGGTGGCTCCCCATCCTTCGCCTATGGATCACTTACTTATGATGCTTATCCTGCAGGCATGAAGTCCTTGCTTACCTTGATTCAGATCAAAGACTTCAGTAAGGGTCTCTGGGACCTGGGATGCTCTAAGCACCAGGCTGATCAGGTGTCATCTTTGTCTTCACTAACTGCAATTTTCTGATGAAAAATCATTTCATTAAAGAAAAAAACCAAATACCTTTCTTGATCAGCCATGCTCATAACTGTCTGAGCTGAAATTTCCAACACTGCTCTTAGCCCAATAGAAATGCTCCAGAGTCAGTTCAAAGAAAAACGGTATTTTCAATACAATGACAACAAAATCAAATGTATTTCCACCTACTTCCCAAATTCATGTAAAAAATTGTGCATATTTTCTCTGAGAAGCTGTAGAGTAATACTGGATATTGGAAGCTGTTGTTCTGGGACATCAAAACATGGCATGGGATGAGCCTTACAGGGGAAGACTTAAATCAATAAGCTTTGAGCCTGGGAAAATAGGACGTTCATCGGAGATGTGTACAGCCAGCACACGGGTTTTTTTCCCTTGCAATGTTTTGCATGTGAGGAGCGATTCTTTCATCTGGATTATTCCCTCATTAAAACTAAGGGCTGTCAGATTTGCTGCCAGGATCAGGGCTAAGCTTCCTAAAGTGCTCGCATGGGTAGCTGTTCATTTGTGAGGGCTTTAAGGAGGGCTGCGCTGAGATTTGTGACAATAGGGGAACAAACCCCATTTTTCACGCAGATTTGAAGACCATTTAGGAAGTCCTATCTCCCAATCTGCCTGAGGTAGAGTGAACCAGAGCTCCTTTGCGTGAGCACCCTCCTATCTACACGCTGGAAAAGCTTGAGGAGAAAACCCAGCCACTTTATCTCCAGCCCTGCCCCTCGGATTTTATAAAGAATAGCAAACCACCCTGGAGATTTTGCCGTTAAAAAGGACATTCACGTGAACACACTTGAAAATTTCTGAACTCCCTGAATCTCATTATTTCTGAAACTCATAGCTTTTGCAATTATTTTTTTCTTCAAATATCTGCTTTGTTTTGCAGCTGCTGTCTCTCAGGATCTCAAGTCCTCCTGTACAACATGGCAGAGGGGAATTACCAAAGATCCCTCAGGGCAGTGTGAGCTCCCTGAGTGCCCCCTGACCTGCTTCTTCACCCCCCAAAAATGGTGAACCTGGAAGTACTTTTTGTGCTGCTCTTTCTGCTTAGCTCCTGGGATGTTGTGACCACAAGAGAAAGGGGCAGGATGAGGCCACTTGACAGGGTATGTGAAGAAAGATGTTGGCAGAGCATCACTGATGGATTCATGGTGGAAACCTAGGGTGCTGCTTCCACATCCCACCTCTCATGCCTGCCTAGAGCCTGGACACTGACTCCCAGAGATTATTACTAAATCCAAAATCCCCCAAGAACAGAGAGTAGGACCCAGGAGTCCTGAGCCACTCAACCTTGCTTCAAATGACCATTTTCTTCATTTGCTGCTTTTCCCCAGATCTGCAAAGGGAATCCCCAGGTTTTGCCCCCTCTCTGGGACCAGCTACTAAATGGCATGGTGGGGAGAGGACCCAGGAGTCTTGCCCCCCTGCCCCATCACTGCTCACAGCCCCGGCGCCTGCAGTCCTTCCATTCCCCCTGTGCTAAACTCTTTTCCAACTAATCTGAGCAGTTGGCAGATTTTGTGTGTTTAATGGGCTGCGGACGGCACGGGTAGTTAACCGTTCGCAAACTGCCTGGTGATACCAATCGCATTATCATAGCCGGCAAGAGATTAAGGCTCCAATTAAAAAGTGACAGGGCAGTGACCAACCGTGAGCAGCCTGGATTCCCAAAGAGCCAATTTAGGGACTGATTGAAACAGTAATGGGGTGGGAGCAACACGGAAGCAGAGTGGTCCCTGGGAGGTAGTGCATGTTCCTGTAATCAGGGGTGTGTGGGGGGGTGCGCGTGTCCCCAGGGCTATTAGGGAAGGATTTTCAAGAGGTCTTGCTGGACAAAGGGGAGGAAGACAAATTGCTGCAGACGTGTCTGCTTTGGTTATACCAGATCCCTGCAGAACCAGGATGGCTCTTGCACCTGTGGATTAAGGGGTAAGCTGTGTTGGGCATGAGCTGCTGCTCCAGGATCTCAGCTTTTTCTTGAAAAGCCACCTCTCTCATTCCCTCAGCATCAATACCTGCTTTATTGGGTTCTCCCCTCTGCTTCCAATCCTTTTTTCCCTCCCTCTCCCTTTCTCCCAGCAGGAGCTGCCCAGCCTGGTCTTTGCTGTTCAACACCAGCAGCAAAATACAATGACCTGCATTGCAGGGAAGCCTTGAACTGGTTTTTTTTTTGTGATGGATAAGACAGTGAAAGAGGAGCTTCTGGCTGAGCCTTCCCCGGAAAAAACTATTTATCCGATGGGGAAGCTGGGAAGAGGAAACAGTGAGTGTTTGCAGAGATGTTGGAGGAATGGGCAGCACCAGCAAGCTCACAGGGAAATTAATAATTCTGTATTAGGGCCAGGGGTCATACAATGCACAGTAAATAATAGATGGGAGAAAACAGCCCTGCGAATATTTAGTTCTCAAGCGGTTGCAGTCCAGGCTCTGCACTCAGGGAAGGAGCAGTCCGGTGAAAAAAAAAAAGGCCACGATCTGCTTTTGAACCAGCACAACCATGCACACAGGCAAAGGCAGGGACTGAGGCTGACCGGGCAGCTTGGGAAGCTGCATCTCACCTGCCTATGCCATTTGGTTTTGGAAACTCAGCCAGCTAGCACTGCCCTGACCTTTTCTGGGTCTATTTGCCAGGGTAGTTTGCCACCCTGCATGGAGAATTTAATAGTATGGGCGTGGGCTCTTCTGCGCCGACTGGTCTCAGTGGAGGCCCTAGTGCAGAGATATAACCCTTAAATCCTAACTTGTGGTGCCTGACCTTGCAACCTTCATCCCCTTTGCTCTGCACCTTGGGGATGTGTATTGTTTCCAAAGTCTTTAGAAGAAGCTGGACATCCCCCCGGGCATTATACTGGCACCTTCCCCCGAAGGGCTGGCTCTTCTTGGTTCTCCTCAACCACAACTGGGGAGCAGCTGAGAGCAGAAGCAGGCTGCCGTCTTCACCGTGGACCAGACCCAGGCTTTGCCAGTGTTTCACAGGTATTTACTGACTGGAGGAAACTGGGAGAAATGGGACTCCTGGATTCCTCATTGACTTTGGAGAAGGGTGTATGAAGCAAGTTTGTACTCTTCTTGTCTCTGTTACAGGTGCAAATAATCATGCTCTGTCTCCTCTCCTCCCCCTTCACCATCACTCCTCGTCCAGAACACTCGCCTACGTCCTTAGCAGGTGCCCCTCTTCTCCCCATCTGTCCAGTTTGCACCTCTCCCTCTAACCTCTCTTCCCAACTTTCCTCCTCGTGCTGCCAAACTCTTCTATAACCTACATTTCCAGGGGTGTGGGCTCCCTTCTGAGAGCAGAATATCACCCTGGGAACATGATCCTGGTCGATAACTATTGACTGATAAACTAACAATGCATTTCAGTGCAAGCCTGTCGATTGGCGGGATTGATTTATCTGCTCCTCTTTCTCCAAAGGGCCGACTCCTCTGACAGGCCCCTGATTTACAGTCGGGGATGGGAGGGCCAGGACAGTCAGGCTGCTGCTCTCCATCAGTCATGGATTCAGCTGCTGAGGCTTTTTGTTTTTCAGAGAGGGACGGCAGCAGTGTTTGTGGCTGGAATGAATCCAGGGGAAGGGATGGGCTCAGAGGTGCAGATTCTACACCAAGGTCTTCAGTTAGGTCTCTGGTAGCCTCAGGTTAGTTTTCTTCTTCTTCTGGCTAGTGATGCCAGCTGCAGCTTCCAAACAGGTTGCATTTCTAGAGAGCTACTCACCCATCTTGATGGTGGTCTCGGATTTCCATCACTTTACTGGATGTGGCATCCCTGGAGGGTGAAAAATGGCTGCTATTCCTGGTGATGGGAGTTGCCTTGCTCTCCTTCCAGCGATGGTGGTGAGAACAGTTATCCCAACCCTCTGGGTTTGACAGGGTGGGAAACCCCCAGATCTCTCCCTGACCCAGGATGTGACAAATCATCATGAGAACGTCAGGTTTTGGAGGATGTCTATGTGGACAAGCTGTCTGTCCCTTGGCATCCCATGGGAGAACTTCTGTGATCTCCAACTCTGTCTCTGAAAACGCTTCACATTCCTCTCCCACAGAGTCACCAGCTCTGGGAATTTTGGTTGTAAATCTCTTACAAGAGCTTGTTAAATGAAGGATTGAAGATAGTAGATGCCCCATCCCTGGAAACATTCAAGGTCAGGTTGGACAGGGCTCTGAGCAACTTGATCTAGTTGAAGATGTCCCTGCTCATTGCAGGGGGAGTTGGACTCGATGACCTTTAAAGGTCCCTTCCAACCCAAACTATTCTATGATTCTATGATTCTATAGGGGCCACTATAGTGCCACAGTGGCTTATGACTTCTGTTCACCTTAGGGGCTCCCCATAGTTCCCACCTTATCGGCATTCTTGACCTTCTCACCTCATTGCCTTGGAGAATAGAGAGGTGAGCCCTGAGCATTTGGCATGAGTCCCAGGTATTCACAGATACCTGATGTCTGTCGGGGATTTTGTAACCCTTATGCAACCACAATGAGGCTGGGAATCACAACCACCTCTCTGGAGCTGTAACTGCCATCCAGACCACCTTCTCCACCTCCACTTTCCTGTGCATCCAGCTCCCATATTTGGGGGCTCCTGACCGCTGGGGGATTTGAATTACGCATACGGTGTAGTTGCCATGTACTTCACAGCAGGAGGTCTCCATTTGCCGTCTGAGTGCCTCTGCAGATGGTCAGTCACCTGGACTCGGTGCTCCTCTGATGCTTTGACTGCAGCATTGCTTAGGTTGCTGCTGAGTTTCATCAGAATCACGCTTTTTGTAGGGGACGGGGTTGTGCACAGGTCCTTACCATGATGGGCTTTTCGGAGTGGAGAACAGCAGGTAGATTTTGCCAGCTGCATGGGCAGACAGACATGCTTGGAGAGGAGGAAGCCTTGTTTCAGCTACTGCCAAGATGGAGCTACTTCCAGAGGGCCTCTCCATGCTGGAGCACGGATTCCCTGTAGCCAGGCAAAGATTAGGATGGGGAATGGAAAACATGGCACTGACACAGAGTCCAGGGGAAATCTGTGGGTGACATGGCTCAAGATTATACCTAGGGTGAGGCATGAGGAATGCCTGTTTTTATCACAACTACCACGGGGTAAATGCTTCATCAAAGGTCTCATGGTAGACCTATATTTTGGCATTCTTCTTGACTGCAGTTGCTTGGGTCAAAGGGGCTCTGTTCCTCCTCATGGAGACATATTTTTCTTTAAGAGTGAGGCAGGCTGTGTAGTGTTCATCAATTTTAAGTTATGGGTCATAGAGTTATGGACTGTGGGCAACTAATGGGGCAGCTGCGGGTTGACTCCAACTGATCTGCTGTCTTTGCCCAAGAGCTACTTCTGCCATCACTTCTCTATGAAGAGAGGGTCACAACATCTTCTGTGCATCCACGATCCAGTGATTAGTGGTACAAGTACGGTGATTAGGGGTACAAGTATCCCTGGGTACAGCGGGAATATCACCATGTGGCCTCCAAAAGCAGACTTGTTCTGTGCCATGAAACTTCTCCCTTCCTATTACAAAACCATTTTGACCTGACTATGATACCTTCAGCTTTTGAAGGCAGCTGATGAAAGTATCCTATAAGGCAGTCTCTTTAGCATTCAAAGGAAGACCTGAGGCATCGGAAGCAACTTTAAGTTCATGCAGGGAGTTTGTGGCAAAGAGAAGTACCTGAATTTCAGACCTGAAGAGTTTTAAATACCCTCTGTCATTTCTCTCTGACCAATGTTCTTCTCAGTGTAATTTGTCAGGGCTTGGGATTAAAAGGACAGGAATTGTATCCCCTCTGCTGTCTTGGAGGACAGGGTATTTTGGATTCAACATGCAGTTATCTGTGTAGGGGATGTCTCTTCGCACCTCCCAGTTTGACGAACAATCAGGCAAGCGTAACCAACCTTCTCTTCAAACAACTTTCCCCAATTTAGGATGCAGTAAAGCACAGACAGATCAAGTGATTTAAAGCAGGAGCACAGCCAGGAGAAGAATTTGGGATTCCCAGGGTGACATGCTTGGGCACAAGAGACCTGCCTTCCCTCCTTCAGTCATCTGCACTGTCTAGTCTGTCAAAGCTCCTGAATGATCCCGCCACGGGTTTGATCCCTTCGTGCTCTCTGTCACAAGATCCATGCACTTCACCTTCCTCTCCAGTTAGACAGCACCACTACTGGTTTTGTGAAACCAGCTGGCTCAGAAGAAAATAAACTCAGTCTCACAGTCTTGCTACTAGGTATGAATACAAAGAAGCATATTCCTGTGTTTTGGGACAGAGACATTCAGACTCAGATCCCCATTCACACAGCATTCGTGCTTATCAGAGTGCCTGACAAGGGAATGCAATCCCATCTTAGGAACTGCTCCAGGATTTTCCATGAGCAGGTGATGCTTCGACCTTAAATACCCACAATGCTAGGTAAGTGAATTGCAAGTCTTTCAAAAGTTGCATAGGATTAACTTTGAACTAAATCCCTGAAAAACCACATGGCTGGTGACATTTCGGTTGATCCCTGTTCTCCAGGCAGGGCATGCTAAGGTTTCTGCTCCGAAGCTCCATGCTCAGTTGGTCACGGTGGTGGCTGAACAGCTGGGGAGATTTCTACTCAGCATCATCTTTATCAACAATGATTTGTTTTTTGAGCCTTACCACCTTTCTTCCCTCCCTTAGAAACTTCTGTTTAAATTGTTACAGCCTCGAAGAGCTTGTATTGCCTGTCCTCTCCAAGTAGGGGTTGTCCAGCCTTTTCCTTTGCTTCTGGTGTCATGTAACAGCAGAAGGTACAAGAACACTTGAGGTAGGTATATATGGAGTAACCTGACCATCAGATGGGGTTGCAAAGGTTTGGGTGCACATTAGGAAACCATGAGTCGGTGCCTGGCTGGGTGTACTGAATTATCCCACTCATAAAGGGATCCCGATCCTCTGACTGGTTCATCAGCTGGTGTAATGGAGTTATGTGATCACGACTGGCATCTGAGAAGCGCCTGGCCCAGAGCTATTCAGGGCAGAATGGGTCCATCAAGCAACCTGACGAGATCGCTTGATTGACAACCCAGCATCCAGAAAGAGTTTGAACTAGTATGTACATTTCAGAAAGCATTCAGGTATGTTTTGAAGATATACAGGTGATCTGTTCTTTCACTGCTTTGGGAAATATGTTCTGATGGTTAACTACCCCATCAAGAAAGTGAATCTTTCTTTTGTTCTATGTAAATATATACACATATATAGCAACTGTATATAGAATGATAGAACAGTTTGGGTTGGAAGGGACCTTTAAAGGCCATCTAGTCCAACCCCCCTGCCATGGGCAGAGACATCTTCAACTAGATCAGGTTGCCCAGAACCCCGTCCAACCTGACCTTGAATGTTTCCAGGGATGGGGCATCTACCACCTCTCTGGGCAACCTGTGCCAGTGTTTCACCACCCTCATTGTAAAAAAATTCTTCCTTAGATCTAGTCTGAATCTCCCCTCTTTTAGTTTAAAACCATCCCCTCTTGTGCTGACGCATCAGGCCCTGCTAATATATGCATCTATTCATAAAAATATATGGAAAGCATTATTTATTTATTTATTTAAGTGCTCATCCTTTGGAGACTGCTTTAATTTTTTAGATTTCTTCCTCATTCTTACCCACAGATTGAACACGACAAGTTTTATTTCTCTTCTCACTCGGATTCTGCATAGGAGCAAGAGATCTTGCAACTGATGTGAACGATAAGTCCCAAATGCACCTGATTGACTTTGATATCTTTTTTATTCTAGTGAGCTACATTTGCCAGTTTTCTTTGAAATGAAGCTTAAGGGCTGTTCTGTGCTACTGCACCAAATAAAACTCAGGTGTGAATGGCTCTGTTTCATCATTTGCCATGGGAAGTTGCACCTTTTCTAGCCAATGCCTACTTTGGCCATTGTGTCCTCCAAAATCCATACTGTTCACTGGGATTGTGTCATATGGACTGGCAACAGAACACAACAGAAGGCAAAACCAGAAAAGGAAGAAGTTTCCCTATGAACTTCCTCTAGTGTCCATCCCTTCTAGGACGGTGCCTGCTTCTCCCAATTCAGGAAAGTTTTTGTAAATCGTCTGCAAGTCCCTGATGAGGGCAAACAAGAGGCCTAGATACCACCCATGAACTCAGAGCTGAACGCTGGGGAAAAAGAGAGAAACCTATGGTCTCTCAATATTGCTGAAGTCCAGGCCAGGCTGCTCTGGAAAGGATATGCATCAGTGGTGGTAGGCTGGTGTTTCAGGTTCAAGTTTGAGGCATACTTAGCACTGATTGAGATTAATATTTGTTTGATCACTGCAGCTAAAGAAGATTTGGAGTTGAAGGGTTTCCAGTGAGACTGTAGAAACTGTACTAATTCCATAGTTATGGCATTTAAAAAAAATTTGGTAGACAACCGATTTCATTGTGTTGGCCAACAGAGCATAGACACCAGCACGCTGATCCTCTAGCCATTCTTCAGCCCCAGCCTTTGCTAATTTTCTCTTATGTTGCCTACTGACTTAGCCAACAATTTCAGCCCAGCACTTATGAAACAACACTGAATTTAGAATTGTTGTTATTCTGGTCATATCTGTATCATACTAAATGCTGTGCAAGGGTTATGACAAGACACACTACTTTTCCCAGATTATTGAAAGTTGCTCCACTTTATTGGAATTAACTTTGGTTTTGCTGTTTTGGTACAGATGGGTTTTCAGAAGGATTCAAAGGTAGGTTTTGGGCAGGCTTTGGAGAAGACTGTATATAGAGCATAGTAGATGTATAATGAGGTGTGGGAGAAATAGGAAACTGGACTGTAGATTCTGGATGCGATGGACACCGAAGATCAGACATGCCCAAACCAAGGAGTTCCAGTGAAGAGTAAGGAGGACTTTATTTTATTTCAGGAATATACAGGCAGAATGAGGAAATCGTAAGGTGTGTGTTTGGAGAGGGTGGAGAGGGGAGGGAAGACAAAAGGTAAAAGACATGGGAAGCTGGGAACTGATAGTTAACACTTCAAGGGGTGCAACTAAACAGTCTCATGTGGGCTATGGAGAAGGGATTTGCCTGTTGCAGTCCTGTCAGTCAGGTCTGTAGGTAAAGCCAGGCTGGAGGGTTTCCCTTCTCCAGAGTCAGCCACATGAGCAGCTCTTCTAGGAATCAGTTTTCTCTCTCCTTCAGGAGGCTCTGTGTCTTGTGGAGGTGTGAAGTATGGTAAGAACTCAAGAGGAAGGTGATAGATCGTCATTCCAGCCATTGGCAGAGACTGCTCACTTGAGTTGAAGATGCAACTAGTTCCTCTGACAGCTGTTACTGATCCCTCCTTCCCATTCTTCAAGCTTTAATAGCCATTTCAACCTGAAAATGTCATAGAGTCTCACTGGGTAAGAACAATATGGAGCCCTTAGAGACCTAGAAATCAAGATAGGGGTGAAGCTGAAGGCTTCTGGAACATGGTGGGCTTCTCATGGCAAACCATCCATTGGGATTCCTGAAACCGTAGCCTTTTTTGCTGAAGTATCTGGTGGATAAATGTCACAGGAGGTCTGGAGATGCCCCAAACCTTGCAAGGAACTTTCAAGAAAAGCAAAGAAAAGCTTCTCCCAGGTCCTCCCATCTCTAGTGTGTCTTCAATGAGGGCCTGTGAAGGAGAGTACAAGAAGAAATCTCTCCCCAACATGTTTCATTGAAGGACATGTCATAGTGTGGCCATGTAAGTCCTTCCTGCCCATCACTCCAGACTTTGCTTTTTAAAAAGGGAAGAGTGCCTCACTCATTACTGCTGAGCTTGTCCGGCACCATAAGTCCGTGCAGTGTGCAGTCCAGAGGGCAGGAACTGGGAAACTTACCCCATAGCAATGCAGGACACATATTAGCTTCTGTGTTTATCACCTTATCTTGCTGGGGGGGGCATCTCTCAGGCCTAAATCATTTCTCGGTGTCCATGTCTTTTGAAAGTCCTCTTGCTAGGCAAGGATGGACATATCTTTTCATCAGGGACTCAATGCTGGCCAACAACAGATGCCCTCTAGGACCGGTGGTATTTCCAGGGCCAACAGGGTCATTTTAATCCCACAGAAAGTTGTTGGTATTGTGAGGGCAGAAGTCACTGCTCTGTCCCATTTCCATCCTGGTTGGGAACGGAAGAGAATCCAGTTTTAAATTAACTTCCTGCTCAGATAGCCATAGAGCAGTAGTGATGGATGAAGTCTCTGAACTAATGTGGTATTGTTTCCGCCCTCCCCTCCCCTCTCTCTCTTCAAAAAGGAAAAAAAAAAAAAAAAAAAAGGGAGGGGGATGAGAGTCTGTCAAGTTGTTTGATCTAACATCCACACGCCATGTTCACCTTGGCAGATGGCAGGAGAGATGATTGCTTAGCACTGCATGTTTGACATCTCACAGAAATAGCAAGGCTGATGTGGTAGGCCTGTAGCCATTGGCAGCTGCTATGGTACCTACGCCAGGAGAGGGAGGTGCAGACTTCATTTCACACCTCCTGATGCAAAAAAAATGCTTTCGGGGAGCAACTCGTGGTACATCTGCTTGCCCCCGCCACCCCCTCTTCCTCTCCCCCGTTGACTCGTGGTGGTGGTTGGCGGGTTGCGTGCTGTTGCTTGCTTTGTCACCAGCTTGTGTGACAGGTGAGGTGACACGGAGTCTGCAGAGTTGCAAAGGAGGTTGCTCCGGGGCTTTCCCACACTGGGGAGGTGAGCTCGCTCCAGCGGGGGGGCGTGGGGGAGCTAGGTGGGAAAGCAGACAAACATCTGTTCACTTCTCCACTTTCTAAACAAGAAGGTGAATGGGGAGGAGGTGGCGGGAGAGGGGTGCATTTCTGGCCAGCAAACCAGGCAAACTAGCCCTATCCAGGCTTCCAAGGGTTAAGGTTCACCCAAGCAGAGGGTGACCTCTCTATCTGCTCTAAATGTGAGGAATAAGGAATGTCCCAAGGACTTTCTTTGCTCAGGAAGTTTGGGCATCCAAGTGTTGCAATTGTATGTGCTGTTGCAAGAGTTGAATTTCCAGATGACCACTGCTGGGTTCATGTCCTGCCCTTTCTCAGAGCTGTGGCTGCTTGTGCAAAGTCTCTTGCCTGAGCCTCTGGTAGTGAGGCTCCTGCTAGTTTCCTGGCCTTGTTTAATTTGGTGTTGTGGAGGGTGAATTACCGTGTATGCTGGAAAGCACGTATTCAAGAAAGTCAGAAATCTGGGTGGAAAGTGAAGGTGGCTCAGAAAGCATCATTAGTCCATGGGCTACTCTCCCCATGACGCAAAACTGGAAGGACCTTCCTCTCGTCACCTGTTGCTGCAAGAAAAACTCAAGGAAAGAGTCACATTCGGAGTCATAGGCTACAAGGGTCTGTGCTGCAATCACACCTGCCTCTGTAGGGTAACTTATACCTGAGAAGTTTGTGGGAGTTGGAGTATAAGGAACATAACTGATATCACCATGGTCTCTCCTGATAACTACCTCCATGACGTTTCTAACTTCTTAAAGGCCACAGCCACAATAGTCATGAAATGCCAACTGTCTTGGATCGAGAATTATGGAAAAAGCTTGAATCAAGGACCTCCAGTGAGAACTCCCCATCTCCAAACCAAATCAGTCCCAAGCTGAGACCTTTAACTTGGGTGCCTCAACTGGGGAGCAAGCACACAAGGATCTGGAGATTGTTTCTCTAACTCATTGTAGCTATTGCCTAAATCATTACATTTTGTACGTTAAAACAATACTTAGAAGTGCAGCAAGAAGTGACTGGAAACATGACAGAAAGCATGAGAAGAAGGCAAGGCAGTGTGATGCTGGATGAAACAGCACTAAAGCATTGGGTGGCCATGGTCTTCAACCAGCTGGAGAATCAAAATAGTCTTCAAATGTCAGTTTTGATGAACTTCTCTGGAATTCTCCATTTCTCAGGGGCTTCATCTGGCTGGCTAAAGATAGTGCCTAGAGACTGAGGTATCCAATAACATGCAAGTTGTTTGTGTGGAATTAGGAGCTTTCAGAAAGGATCCACCTGAGCCCTTTCAGACTGGCAACTGAAGGTCAACCAGGATACCTTAAGGTATCTCCAAAGGCACCTGTGTGGACAACTGGATTGAGTTGCTGGAAATAAAAGGCATGGATGCTCAGCAGATCCAATGGGAACAGTGAGAATATCTTCTTTTGTCATAAGTGGCTCTGGGATGGACAGCTGGAGTACAGGATCAGTACAGTATCAGAGCTTTAATAGATTTGAATCAATCCACTGTGGTTGAAACTGTTGCCATCTGATGGCTGGACCTGAAAACTGGTAAGGCTCAGTGTGGTTCCTAAGCAGTCCCCGATATGGTACCCCTTAATCATCCCCTGTGATGGCAATCTCTGTGCAATGAGTCTGTCATTAGCTCATTTTGAGACAGGAACAAGGCACATGAGAGGATTGCATGGCTGGTATTTCAACACCTCTCAATAGCTCAGCATGTGAAGAAGAGGATAAGAGAGGGATTTGCAAAGTGCATTGGGTTTCCTCTTTGTCCGTGTGCAACATCAGGAAAAATCCCTTTAAGGTGACTGCTTCCGTCTGTGATCCAAATATTGCAGAGCGCTTTTCTGCACCCTGCCTTCTGAACAGTTTGCAGTTCCAAGAGCCTTTATTTTAGTGAAAATCACTGTGACACAAAGGCCCCCAAAAGCAATCCTGAAGCGCTAACTCTTGGGAGAGCATCATGGAGAGGGCAGAAGGGGGGAAGGATAGCGCTGGAGGGAGGTGGTGTGTTTCACAGCTGGTAGGCTGCATGCTCTGTCTCTCCAAATGTGGGCCTGGCTGCCACTAATGGTTGCCCTGGTGCTCGGTGGCACTGCTGGCCGATGTCTGCTTGGAGGCCACCCTGCGAAGGAGCTGAGGTCACCGAGCAGCGCATGAATCCCGGAGCAGCTGTCAGTGTTATTTTGTTTGGCAGCCTCTTCTTCTCACAGCCGGAAAAACTGAAATCTAACCCCTCAATACACACTTTGTTTTGGAATAAGCTGCTGGAGTTGGTGGTTCCTGGGTCCAGCGTGGGATATAAGCTCCTGTCCATCAGGATGATGGGGCTGGGTGACAGCTTGTCTCTCTCACTTGCACAGGTTGGCAAGGGCTGGAATGCTGTTAGCCAAGCGCTTTGTTACCTGCGTGGGGGAAGAAGCATGGTCTTGTGGCTGAGATGCTAGGTGTGGTCTCCAGAGGTCTAGAGTAGCTGCAGAATAATGCAGAAGACTTAATCTCCTTAGCTTTGTGCAATGGCCCTACCTTTTCCTTCCTGGACTGTTTTGATCACAGGCTTTTTCAGGGGTGAATTGAGTTTGGGCAGAGCCAGCACAGCGGGGTCTGGCCATCTGCAGTCCATGGTCAGTTAGCTAATAAGCTAGTAGATGATCTTTGTTGTGTACGTCATAGTAAATAATATTCTTCTGTAGCTCTCCAGAATCTAGACCATGGCTAGAGGACTCTGCTTTCCTCATGCTTTGTGATCGCACTGCGTCTCACAGCTCCATTTCTAGCTAGTCATGCTAGTCATGTTGCAACGCAGAAAAGCTTCACACAGTCAGCAAGAATCTGCTTCTTTCTTTCTGTAAGGGCATCCTAGAAAGCTTCCCCTATCTCAGATGCCTCGGTGCCCAAGAAGGAAAGTAACACGCTTTTTGAGTTTGCCATTTGCAAAATCAGGGTAAGTCCATAACTTTAAAGTGCCACTAGAAAGCGACTGTCAGTGAGCTAATTGGATATGTGCATTACACATAAACCCATAGGAGAGCTTTGAAACCAGCCACCCCAATACTCCGTGTGGATTAGCTTTACTGTATCCTTCACGCACAAGAATTGTCCTAAGTGCCAGTGGCACAGGATGAGTCCAGCCCTCCCAAGTGCCTCACAAGAACCCATGCAAAGCAAGCACAACTAAAATCCCTGTGTAGTAACGATGTCTCTTGCTTTTGCAATCTGTAGATAATGCTTTCAGGTTCCCCTGACATTAGTACAGTTTTCCTCAACTCTTTAGATGAAACATCAGTGGGTTAATGTCACTGACTGTTTGAACATGGGTTGATGTGAAGATGAAGCATTGACCAGCTAGCACCAGATTTCACAAATATTCTGGTGGCTTTCTCCAAATGGAGCTTTGTGTGGGATGGGGGGATGTCAAAAATTTCATAGTTTATTCATTTGTTTTTTCTCTTGTCCACTGGTGTTTGGAGCAGGTCCTCTGAGAACATCCATTGCTTCATGTTAATTTTCTGACTTGAGTTTCTCAGAGGTTTCATCTAAATGGTTTTAATTTATCCCCCAGTCTTGCAATTTATCTAAACTTTTCTTTTACCTTCCCCACAGTGGTCAGAACCAAAGCTTTAAACCTGAGGTGTGATCTACCTGGAACTTGTCAAACACTCATTCAGGCAGCATTGGAAAACTCCAAGTGCATTTGTTGGACTAAAAGGAATATTGGTCCCAGGAGAGTTCTTACTACTCAGCCCGAGGTGGTAAATTTTGCAGTTCAGTAAACAATGAATTTCCTCTGCACGCCTTCCCTGGGCTCTGTGTAGCAGGAACTTGACTTCTCCAGTATTATATCTTGATTCTCCAAAGCTGCACTGCAGTGACACCCTATCCTCTCCTTTTCCCTCTGCACTAACTATTGCTGATGCTCTGAGGTCTGGGGAGGGAGTTAGAGACATATGGATGGCAGCGGTATGTGCTTTCTCTGTACTTCTCCCCATAGCCCTTCTTTCTTGTTCATGCTTAGTTAAAGTCTCACACCATGTGTGTTTGGACAGCTGCTCTCTGCATGGCTCAGCCGTTCACCCCAATGGCCCAAGGAATTCCTGGGAAATTGCAGGAATCACTAGTTCTTTTTTTTTTTTTTCTTAATACCAGTTTCAAGTAACTTTTGTTTCCAATGTGATATTCCCACTGAAGAAATCTGTACAGCCTGCAACACACTCAGGTCCTGCTGTACATGGGAATGGTTACTTTTACCATCCCTGAGTGTGGTTCACCTTCTTCTAATGAGGTAAACTGATTGGACACTAAGTTAAATGCTTTATGACTGTTCTGTGCATGAAGAGGGATGGATGAGATGCTGCCTCTTCCACATTCTTGAATGAAAAGGCTCTTATACCATCTTAAAACACAACGTCAGAACTTTCTGAAGACTGCTCTTTAGTTGAGAGGGCATTACAGCTTCACCAGGTGTCTTGGGTGGGACACAGATACCCTGCTGGATGACTCAACTCCAACTTCTCTTCAAGGAATTCTCATTCACTGCCAGTGAGTGAAATTCATGTCCCTTCCCAGATGCCAACCACTGGCCACGGGAGTTAGATCCCTTCTCATGTGCCCTATATTTCCGACACGCATCTGGCTGGCTGCATGTGATAGCACCCTTATGTGCATCTTGATGGAGTCACACCAGCAGTCAGCTACGTAGCGTATCTCTGGGCTTGCCTGTTCGGGGAGCAGGAGGGAAGCTAGTCCATTTGCTGGGCAGGTGGGATGGCTCAATCTCTTCGGTGGGATTCATTCTACTTGACTTTATGTTTCTATGGGACAGATGAACTAGGAGGTCTACATCCCTGTATAGCTGGTGGAGAGCTGATCAATGCAGTGAGTGGAGTTTAGGGTACCTTTACGTTTACCAAAGGTAGGTGTCTATTTGAGGATGATAAGAGTTGTACCCCAGACTATTGACTGTGTTATCTAATTCTTCTATTGACTAAATAGAGAGTTAAAGGTGATTTGCTCAGGTATAGTCCCTAAATCATAAACAGAGATAGACAAGACGAATCCCATCCCAGCATTCAGCATGTAGGTACTGCCACCTGAGCTAGATACCTGAAATCCATCATCACTGGAGAGAATGACATTCCTGCAGGGAGTGACTTGTTTGACCTGTTTAAGACATATCCTTTGGGTGAGAAGAATCATCCCCTAAAAATTCTTCTATCTCTATGCTGACTCCATGGAGAGCGTATAGAGTGGGTATGAATTGAGGTGTCTGCACCATAGACATCCCCCATCTAGGGGATTCATCTCTGCGTGTGGACCCCTCCGTTGACACTTATTGTTTTCCTCTTTGTCTTAACAGGCTGTTCTCAAGTGTCTAATTTCTCGCTGATTTTGTGCCTTCCCCTGACGAGCCAGGATCATCCACTCAGTCAAGGGATCGATGCTTAGATCTTTTCCATGCTGCCTGATTTTAGCCAAGACCTGATTGCACCTTCACCTAGGAAGAAACGGCTGTGTGTGACATGTTAGACCACCATGCACTCAGCCAGAGACTGTTGCAGATCTCACGGGATATCGAAATTCTCTTGTCTGATACTATCATAAAACCATGGACATGTTCTCCTTAAAGTGTCCTCAGTGTGGCCCTTGGTGTTGGACTGGACAGTGTCTTCCCTTGTAAAGAACCTGTTGGCTTGCATGCTGGATTTTGCTATCGCTCTCTTCACCTTACCTCTCCTTCACCTTACCTAGCCCCACTCTGGTCACCCATAGACTTCACCAGTGAGCTAATCCCTTTGGCCTGCCTCTTCAGATCCCGCAGTCCCTGAGCAAGAGCATCTGAGTGTTGTAGACGTCACGCTGATAGTAGCTGTTGCTTGTGATCCCTCCAGCCTGCTGCTTCCTTTCTATTTATGGCTGCCAAGGGATGCTCTGCTGGCTCTATCCTGAGCCCTGCGTCATCCTGGAGTTACTGATGTGGTGCAGGGGATGCAGGTTGGCTGCTGTCAACGCTGTGCTTTGCCAAAATGGCTGAGGACTAGGGACAATCCAGCTCGATGGTGCCCCCAGTCTTCGAGCAATCAGAACTACGTGGTGCAGCAGGAGTATTTTCTCCCCTTGCTGTTTACTTCCCAACAAAGACCTTTTGCTGTAAGCTGATGAAGGCTTCCTGATATCTGGATCTTCTACTATTATTCTACTGATTTCCTAAGGAGGCTTCTTCCCAACTCTCTTGTAAGATGTGCAATCCCCTTTTTTCCAAATGAAGTGGGAGGGATGGGAGGAATATAATGCTGTGTAGTGACTTGTTTTGGGACAGCAGGATAGAGCTTGACTGTAGCCTGAGTGGGATCTGCCCAGCTAGTGATAAATCAGAGAGTCACAGAATAATTTAGCTTAGAAGGGAGTGCTGGCATCTCTAGTTTAGCCCCTTGCTCAAAGCAGGGTCAACCTCAAAGTTAGATCAGGCTGTTCAGGATCTTGTCTAGCTATGGATGGAGATTTCACAGCATCAGGGCCCCTCTTCCAGGGTCTGACCACCCTCAGGGTGAAAATTTTCCCTTACTGCAGTCTGTGATTGTCTCCGCTTGTCCCTTTGCTGTGCACCTCTGAGAAGAGTTTGGCTTTATCTTCTTTATGAACATCTTGGGTAGTGAAGACTGCAACTAAGTCCTCCTTTCACCTCCTTCTTTCCAGTTGAGCAAGCTGAGCTCACTCAGCCACCCCCTGTACTTCATGCGCTCCACTCCCCACCCCATCTTCGTGTCCCCGTTGGACTTGCTCTAGTTTGTCAGCATGCCTCTGGTACCAAGGCCCTGAAGCTGAACACAGTACTTCAGATGTGCCACATCGAGAGGACTAATCGCTTCCCTTGCCCTGCTGACTGAGCTCTTGCAAATGCTGCCCAGGGTGCAGTTGGCTTTCATTGCTGAAAAGGATGCTGCTGATGGAGGCAGCGATCCAAGTCAGATCCTTATTGTGTGCTACAAAGGACATCCACAGCCTGAAGCATCACCTGTGCGTGGCTTGTTAGCATCTTGATAGAGGAGCCATAGAAATGGATGGGCAATAGAGGCTTTTATTGTGGGGGGGATACCCTCAGGGATGTTTGGGGCCATAGGGGAGGGGATAGTATTTGTCATACCCATCAGGTCATTTAAGGGTTGGTAAGAAGCTGCAGGCTCATGTGTTGTACAGCTAGCACTTCTAAAGAGCAGAGAGCTCAACTGCTAGGTGATGCTTGTCTCTTCCATAAGCCTCACCTTCAAGAGGAGAGGAGGAGGGTTTTTTAAAATCACATTTACCAACTTGAGGAAAACCCCGAGTTCAGCGCACATCGCATTTCAACACCTTTTGGGTTGCGATGGGAAACTCTAGAAGTAAAACACAAGTTAACACAACCTGCTTTTCTGTTTGAGTTTTGGGGTTTTTTTTTTTTGCTTCTTTGGGGTGTTGTTGCTGTTGTTGTTGTTGTTTTGGGTTTTTTTGTTTGGTTGTTTTTTTGTTTTTATTTCTTTTTTTTTTTTAATAGGAGTATAAACAGCTCGCATGTCCTGGCAAATAGATAATCCCAGTATCATCACTTCTACCATGTGAACTGGACCCAGAAGGTGTAAGGCTGGAGCTGGAACCCAAAGATTGAGAGGAGATGTTGTTGTTGTTTTAGACACCCTAAATTGTATGTTTTCCTATGTATGCGGTTTAACCCAGTTATGGGTTGAAGTGGGGAATCTCCCACTCAGGGGATAAGACGTGAGGCCTGCACTCAGCACAGCACAGGCCAGTGCCGCAAATTATGACATACAGACTGCACAGGAAAAGGGGTCAAGGATGTGGCTCCTGCTGCCCGCTCGTGAAGGACATACACAGGGCCATCTGCAATCTCAGGGTCTGCACAAAAAATACCGTCACCTGCTGATGGTGCCCTCAGAGAGCAGGGCTGGTGGTTGTGATGTGGGCAGCTTTCCCTCCACGACTTTAGAGCAGGATGTGGATAAATCTTGCCTGGGACCTTGGGCAGCCCAGGACTGTGCACCTTGCTGGAGAAACCCTTTGAGATGTTTTAGATCCCATTTTTGACTCTTGCACTGCAGCCCTACCTGAAAATGAGTAATTAGATGTCCTCGTCACTGAGGCACAGCAGCTTTTAAATTGAGGGAGGGCCAGAAGAGCTTATACCCAGGAAAATCCTACTGACTTTGACATCTGCTTCTTCTAGGGCATCTCCTGTCCCCTGGAGCCAGAGGAAATTTCCTTGAGGGATCTCTGCTGGTGGGAACAGGGAGTCAGATATGAGGCTTAAATAGGAAGGCTTTGCTGACACCCAAGGGTTGAGGTATTGGGGGATGCTGATTAGAGAACGTGCTAAGCTCAGGGGGTGAGTTTTAGGGAGGTAAACGATGGGGACTGTATATCTCTGAGGGTGGAGACTCTACAACCTCTCTGAGCAACGTGTACCCGTGTCTGAGATCCTCACAGCTGACTTTGGAGGAGATGTCCTGGTATTGCTGCTGTTGGTATGTTGTCCCCAGGTCACTTGCTCTCTGAACTCATGGGTGCAGGTGAAGCTGGGCCAGCTCCAGGACGGGGAGAAGATTGCTCTGCACATAGATGGAGATCGATGATGAGTGGTGTCCCGCAGGAGTCCGTATTGGGACCAGTACTATTTAATATCTTCATCAATGACATAGACAGTGGGATCGAGTGCACCCTCAGCAAGTTTGCAGACACCACCAAGCTGAGTGGTGCAGTTGACACGCCTGAGGGACGGGATGCCCTCCAGAGGGACCTGGACAAGCTCGAGAAGTGGGCCTGTGTGAACCTCATGAGGTTCAACCAGGCCAAGTGCAATGTCCTGCACCTGGGTCGGGATGAAGGGATTGAGAGCAGCCCTGCTGCTCAAGGCCTTGGGGGTACTGGTGGATGAAAAGCTGGACATGAGCCGGCAATGTGCGCTCGCAGCCCAGAAGGCCAACTGTATCTTGGGCAGCATGGGCAGCAGGTCGAGGGAGGTGATTCTGCCCCTCTACTCCACTCTGGTGAGACCCCCTGGAGCACTGCGTCCAGCTCTGGGGTCCCCAGCACCAGACAGACATGGACCTGTTGGAGCAGGTCCAGAGGAGGCCACAAAAATGATGAGGGGGGTGGAACACCTCTCTTAGGAAGAAAGGCTGAGAGAGTTGGAGTTACGCAGCCTGGAGAAGAGAAGGCTTCGGGGAGACCTTATTGCAGCCTTTCAGTACTTAAAGGGGGCTTATAAGAAAGGTGGGGACAGACTTTTTAGCAGGGCCTGTTGCGACAGGACAAGGGGGAATGGTTTTCAACTGAAAGAGAGGAGATTTAGACTAGATACGAGGAAGAAATTTTTTCCAGTGAGGGTGGTGAAACCCTGGCACAGGTTGCCCAGAGATGTGGTAGATGCCCCATCCCTGGGAACATTCAAGGTGAGGTTGGACGGGGCTCTGAGCAACCTGGTCTAGTTGAAGATGTCCCTGCTCATTGCAAGGGGTGTTGGAGTAGATGACCTTTAAAGGTCCCTTCCAACCCAAACCATTCTGTGATTCTATAGACCCTCCTTGTCTGCAGCATCATGAGTGACCCCTCTCCTTTTCCATCATCCTCATGGCTGTTCTCACCTGGCTGTCCCCACCCAGCTGCACACTCACCCTTACGTCAAAGTACCTGGGTCCCCTTCAGCTCAGCTGTGTCCTCCCACCTCACTTGACACCACAACAAGCTGCTAGAGCTGTACACAATGGCTCCAGCTCCCGTGGCCTTTTTTTTAGATTTTTTTTGTCTTCTTTCCATCTTGGAGCTGTTGCCAATTAAAAGCAAGCCATTTGATCATATCATAATCCCGATGCCAGCAGGCAGACCCATTTGAGCACAGAAAGGGAGAGAAAGAGAAGAGAGAGAAGGGAATAATAATAAAAATAATAATAATATAGAGGAGGGGAAAAGAATAAAAAGACAGCCTCTTCTTCTTCCATCTCTCCTCTCACAAGGTAAAGAATCAAAAAGTCATTTGATGCATAATTGATTGCTTTGGAGTGACTCGCAAATTGCTAAGGAGCCTTGATCCTCTGGGTAATAAGCGCATGGAAAACACAGGGACGTTTTGACCGCGGGGTTGTGTAGCGGGGGGGTCTGGGGAGGAGAGAAAAATAAATACAAAAAGCGCGTAGCAGCAACTAACTCAGCCCATGCATGCTGAAAATATTTTAATGAGCATCAAGAACAAGGGATTTCAAGAAGCACGAGCTCAGGACAAAACAATAAATTAGCAAACAAAAAAAGGAAACAAAACAAAAAAAGGCTTTTTATTCTTGTTTTTTTTTTTTTCCCTGACAAAAGCGCTGAGCTGGCAGGGCTCAGGCTGCAGGTCTCTCTCCCCTCCCTGCTTCTCCGGAGTGTGCGGATGGGCAGGGGAGAGACGTTGCCTTGAAGCTTTGCATGCTGCATCCCCTCACCCTGCCGGCTCCATCCTGGACGATCCCACCGCTGATGGCCACTGGCTTCCAAAACATGCCGACTGAAGCTTTGGCTTGTTGCAAATATCTCCGTGACTAGTTACCAAACAGAGGTGTTAGGGCGCTCGGATTTGATAGCCCTGGTGATTTACCTCCGGAAAAGGGAGTGAGGAGAAGGGCTGGACTCCCTCTGGTCTCCTGACTTAGTTCTTTTCCAAGGGGAGTTTTACTGACCCGAAGTTGCTGGACTCGGTTACCGGTGGGTGAAATCCGCTGTCACGCTGCATCAGCAGTCCCCAAAGCTCCCGGGCAGCAATGCCGAGCGTGTAACGTGCCACAGCATCACACTTTGCTCACTTAATGTTTCAACGTCCCACAGCCCTCAGCAGTGTTAGAAGGTCCGGCAAGCACTGTGCCTGGCCCAGCCACTGGCCACCTTCGCTGGGCTCAGAAGGTGGGAACTGATGACAGCAGCACCATGGTCCAAATTGGATTAAAAAGCCCACAAAGGACTATCTGGCTCTAAGAGCTATGCACAACCCTCTGTGTGGGTATTTTGGGGAACCTGCTCCCCCTTCCATCATCAGCCGGTCCCTACTGTCTCCTCCCCATGGATATTGTGATTGCCTTTGCTTGGGTTTGGTCTCCCCTTTCTCCTCCATCCTTCCTGGGAGTCAGACCTTGCTGATTTTCTGCTGCAAGGGATGAGTCCCTAAGCGTGCAGTTGCTTTGCAATTCAGGGCCAGACATTGTCACCCGGAGATATCCAAAGGAGCACCTACCCAGGGGTCCCCGATGGAAACTTTTGCACAACAAACTCACACCCAGACCTCGAATCACCTGTTGGTTTACAACCTCCTTCCCTGCCCTGAGACCAGCCTTGGGCAGCAGATACACAGCAGCTCTGTTTTCCCCCAGAACTGACTCGTGTAACGCCTGCCTGCACCAAGGAGTTTGCAATCCTTTAGGGGGAAAGCCTGCTTCCCAGCATGCATGGAGAGGACTGGTATCCCTGCAGGAACTGGTGGGGTGAATCCATCTCCGACGTGTAGATAAGTGCCTTTTCCTGCTTCCTTGCAGTCTCTCATGTTGGCAGGCAATTGCTGAATGCCATTAGCCCAGCTGGAGGCTGGCTTTCAGCCTCTGTGCAGAGCTCTAAATGTGTTGACAGTGTGGGGAGGGGGCTGCCCCATAGATTTTGGGGCTTGCTCGGTGCCTGTGCCTGTGCATCCTCAGGGGTGTTCATGACCTGGAGCCACGCACCACATCATTGCAGTGACGGAGGGTGCTGCAGGCTTCTGGGCAGCTCAGGGGGGGTTTTGGGGTGGGAAACATGGCTGTGTGGTAGATGTTCATCCCTGATTTTTTCTCTTGAAATCCATTGGATGAGGTGAAGCGGATCTTTTGAGTCAGGCAGAGAATCTGAGTGCTCCCAGTGGAGAATTCAGATGTGCTTGTGGAAGAGCCTGGCTGAGTTTAATGGGGACAAAGTGGTGGGGTAGGAGAAATAGCTTCTGGAGAGACTGCTCTTACAGGTTTATAGTGCAGGAGGCAACATCCCTTCTGTATAATTATTCTGCTAATATTATTAGCTCTTATCTTATATTGACAGGAGAATTAATAAAGACATTAAAAGTTTGTCTTTTTGATCTTCTTAGACCTTTCCCACATGCTCTTGGGACCATGGGAGCTACTGCATTGCAAGGGATGATGTGGATCCCTGGATCTCTTGCAGTGGCTGCTGCAAGCTGAGTAAGGACTTGTGTAGGAGCACGTGTCCCTTTGGAAACTGCCTGTCCCCAGGCTGGAGAATGACTTTCCATACCCCATGCAAAGGTAAGAAGTATTAAATCCTCCAGCCTCCAGCAGCTCAACTTTTCCACCCAGAGGCTGTAGCCGTCCAAGGATGTCCCCAAAATAATGCATTGGTTGTCCTCCTGGAAACAAAGCCAGTGAGATCAGATGATCACCACGCACCAGAGCAATGGTGCCTGCTGAGGTCCCAGCAGGGAAACACTTCCCAACAGCCTCTGATCTCTTGGTCTTGATTCTTGAGGCAGACCTGTTAAACACCTTCATCAGAGAGCAGTTCAGGATACAGCTGCTTTGTACCAGGAATTATGGATTTATGAACGACATTGCTCTAATGCTGCGCTACAGTTTTCCCACACCTCCTCAGTTGCTAACTCCGTAGTGATCCATGGGCTCTATGTGCACCTCTTTCCTCCCTCTGTCCCAAGGGACTAACGTCCCCTCTGGCCTGCACGTACAGCTGCCTTTTCCTCATAGACTGTCCAGCTGATCAACATAAAACCACTGCGCTCAGTGCAATTTTTTACCAACCTGACAATTTCTTCCTCTCTTGCAGATCTCAAGAAGTGCTCGTGTGCTGAAAATCCACCTGTTTTCTCTGCCAAAAGTCTGATACAGGTGTTAACTGTTTCACCATATCTTGCCAGTCTATATATGCCTGGCTATTAAATTCTGCTGCAGTGCACTCATTAGTCTTATGAACACCCAGTCCTTGGGGCCTTGGTGCTCTGTGGACTTCCTTGGTTCTTATCATTGGATTTTAGCTCTCCCTGTTGCTGAGGAGAATTTCATGTTCATTTTAGGCATGTTTGTTATTAGCAACGGTATTGAAAGTCTTTCCACTGTGGCTGTTGCTTCTGGGTATCTCGGGTGGGTTGTAGCTCTGACCATTGCGAGTAGGGATCTTGCATGGGTTTTGGTCCTTTTCTCTTTCTGCAGGGATACCCAGAAAGAGGAGGAGTTGAGGGGCAGGCTGGCTGGAAAGGGAGATGGGGGAGGCTGAGGCTGAGGAGACAGAGGTCTAGGAGACCCTGCTGGGTCCTAAATGAAGGGATTGGGAGTGCAACAAGCTGACAGAGAGAAAGAGACTGACTAAGCTGGGGTGCCAGGCATGGAAGTACCCAGGAGCATGACGAAGCCCAGAGGTGGAGCCTCCTGTTTGTGAAACTGGCCCCAAACTTGGAGACAAGCCAAAGCTCACCATGGTGGATACCTCTTCCCTCCTGGCAGCTGATTCACACAGGCCAATGTTTGTGCCCTCCAGCAAAGCGAGAGGTCTCTGCTTCCAAGGGCACCCGTTGCACCAGCACAGTCGTTGTGCACAGGGCTGCATCCCTGTGTTATGTCTCCCTGTCCCCATCCTTTCCCCATCTCCTGTCCCAAAGGACTTGGGAAGGGGTTGCCTGCAGGTTTTTCAGCATCTGCTTTGAGAGACATTGTTACGTCCCAAGGCAGGGAAGGAAAACATGGATCATGGGATAATTCAGGTCGGAAGGGACCTCAGGAGGTTTTGTGTGTGCTGAGAGGTAGCAGGAGGGAAAGCTGCAATGCAAGGAGGTGGAGCAAGGGCCTCTGCCCAGACAAGTTGTGCTACAGGGGTCACCAGCGACCGGTCACCACAACCCTGCAAGATAACTCTGGATCCCAGGACGCTGCAAGCACTGGATCCCTTGGGAACCCTGCATAGGAGCTGCACCATGAGGAGAGGTTTGACAGGCTTGGCATACAACCCGTGTGGCAAAAGGGGCTACTTATATGCACAGGGGACTCTGCTGACGTGGAACGGACATCACCACACACAGCCGTAGATAGGGTTGCAAGAGCACACACACAGAGGCTGGCACCTCCTGGATTAAACTGGCCAGAAGTGGGTCATGCATGGTAGGAATAGAGAAGGCTACAGCTCTTGGTGGCCCCTGAAACCTAACGCAGACCCTGATACAGTACATACCCCAGGAGAGATGCCACAGTGACACACACAGCCTGTGAATAGGTTATTGGCGGGACTCATTGGATCCAGCAGACACACGGCAATGAATGCAAGACCTCACTAGTTGTGAGGGTTTACTGGATGCTGTGAGCAAGACCCCAATCTTGCACAGCCTGACTCGGCTACTGGAGCCCAGGAAGATGCTCAGCAGGTGTACTAGGCACCCTCTGACCCTACCAGTGCTTGGTTTTCAAAGCAAATTCTGTGGCATCACTCATGAGCCTTTGGAGGATTATTGTGAGAAGCCCAACTTAAAGCAAACAAAGCCTTTTTTCTTTTTCCATCTACAGACACTGCAGAAGTTTCAAGGGCTCCATCCCCTGCCTAATACAGGAGTGTGAGCAAAGGCAAGCAAAGCCAGTTGATGGGCTGCAACACAGCCTTTGGCTAGGACCAGGCTGACAGATGGACACGGGTGAACAGAGCTAGTGGGGACCACCTAGAAATGCTTCATCCCTGAAACCAAATCTTCCCTGGCCAAAATGTGGCCAAACTGAATAGTTGAGGAGCAGCTCTGTGGAAAAGACCCTTGTGGTCATGGGGGACAGAGAGCTCAGCATGAGCCAAGAGTGTGCTCTGGCTGCAAAGAAGGCATCCTGGGCTGTATGGAAAAGACTGGTGTCTTCATGCCTGATAAGGTAGGATGTCTTGGGCTGTGTATGGAAGGAGGGGTCTGTGACCACCAATGGGGCAGTCTGGAGTCCAGCCAGCATATGCACACACTCAGACACATGCACCTTCTCCCTCCCCGCGTGCCAGTTTCCCTCTGTACCATCCTCCCACCTCCCTTTTAGATGCCTGAATTTGGCGGTGGGGTCCTGGGCCTCCTCCCCACACCACCTCTTCTCCACAGTCACCCCTTTTCCCATGGGATGGGATTCATCTTTGGGTGGAGGTCCCCGGGCAAAGGTTCAAGTAAAATAACTTGTGGGGGTCTACACTCCCCTGAATCCTCACAGCCCTTGCACCCCATAGGTGTCTTAGCAATGTGGGAAGGACAGGAGGGACCTTGTAGGTGGACAGTAGGTGACAGATATGACTTGGAACCCTTTGTAGCCTTGGTGAGTGTTTGCAAATGAGCACATAGAATCATAGAATAATAGAATCATTAAGGTTGGAAAAGACCTCTAAGATCATCGAGTCCAACCGTCAACCCAACACCACCATGCCCACTACACCATGTCCCTAAGGGCCTCATCTACATGTCTTTTCAATACTTCCAGGGATGGTGACTCAACCACTTCCCTGGGCAGCCTGTTCCAAGGCCTGACCACTATTTCAGTAAAGAAATTTCTCCTAATGTCCAATCTAAACCTTCCCTGGTGCAACTTGAGGCCATTTCCTCTCGTCCTATCACTCGTTACTTGGGAAAAGAGACCAACACCCACCTCGCTACAACCTCCTTTCAGGTAGTTGTAGAGCACGATGAGGTCTCCCCTCAACCTCCTCTTCTCCAGACTGAACAGTCCCAATTCCCTCAGCCGCTCCTCATCAGACTTGTGCTCCAGGCCCTTCACCACCTTCGTTGCCCTTCTCTGGACACGTTCCAGCACCTCCATGTCCTTCTTGGAGTGAGGGGCCCAGAACTGAACAAAGGATTCGAGGTGCGGCCTCACCAGTGCCAAGTACAGGGGCACGATCACCTCCCTGCTCCTGCTGGCCACACTATTTCTGATACAGGCCAGGATGCCGTTGGCCTTCTTGGCCACCTGCCACACGTGCAATACTGTGTGCCTGCGTGTGTGCAAGCCTGTTTGCTCACGTTGGGGAGGGGCTACCTGAATGCTTACTCCTCTGGATTTCCATGTTCGTGTAGATGCAGAGACACACTTGTGTGCATGTGCTTGTCGGGCCTGTAGTTGTATGTGCAGGGTCATGAGTATCTACTTAGACACGTGCTGGCTTCAGTATGCTTGTGGACATGCCTGCCATTTGGCTGCATGTATCTGCATGTGTTGACAGACAGTTGCATGTATGTGCTCTCCTTTGGCCACAAGTGTTTGCCAACATGGTTATGTTGTAGATGGGCACCCATATGTCACTCCAGGGGACAGGGGAGATCTTTCCAGACCTACCTCTTGTTTCATTCCCCTTTGAAGCTTTAATTGGCTTTGGGGCCAATCCTTGTAATCACCCACAGCAATGCTGGATGAACGCCAGTCATGGGAGACCACAGAACCACTTTGTTGCTGATTGTCCAAAAAATCCCCTCCTCGCTGCAGGGATGAGGAAAAGTGGTGGGAGGGTGACTCCCCAGCACCCTGGGAAGCCCTGTGCCACCCAGGGGACAAGCCCCAAGGCCACCTTCAGGGTTGGTAACAGAACTGCTCTTGCCTGCTCTAACCATAAGACCACGCTGCCTCCCCATGGCCAGGTGATGCCTGGTGGAAGGGGGGGTGACACATCCGTGGTGGCCCCACATACAAATCCATCCAGCCTGGCTGGGATAAGCTGGTTTAGCCAACACCATGCCTGGCACACTGGTTGCACACTACCATCTCCAACCCTGGAAGCTCTTGCCCAGGGCATCACCCTGGTCTGGTGCACGCACGCCCTCCAACCCCGCGCACCTCCCCGATGCCGGCGCACAGCCCCTCCGCGCTGCTGCTGGATGCCGCGCCGCCGGCAAGAGCTCGTTAATATTCCGACAGCTCCGATCTCACTCTCTAAACGAAGGCCGCTCTTAAAGAGGGGTTTATAATTGGGCCCCGGCTCCGCCGCGTGTGGCCTTGTCAAGTCGTTGCACAGCAGCACCTCGGCGGCGCACCTCTAAGAATAAGAAGAAAAATCGGGAAAAGAAAGGGAGGAAGGGGAGGAGGGGAAAAGGAAGGGAGGAAGGAAGGGACCCCGAGCCCCCCTTTGAAAGGGAAGCAAAGAGAAGAGACCTGTCAATAGGATCAAGCTGGCGGTGGCCGTGAAAAGCCTGGCAGCTCCACGCTCAGTGATGCTGGGGAGGGGAAGCGGTGGGAAACCATGGGTCGATCCGTTGAGATGAAGGCGAAATGACAGCCCCTGAGGCTGGCAGGGTTTGAAAGGAGAACACACAGGAACCAAAACCTGCAGAGAGACACTTGCAACTTTTCACTTATTCCCTTTGACAAGACAATGGAGTTTTCTTTCCTTCTTCCCCCCCGCCCCCCCTCCCCTTGTTTTTTAAAGTGGGTCCCATAGGGAGAAGCAGAGAGTTCTCAAAGGATGAAACAACAGGCGTGATGGAGAGGGGAGGAGAGAAAAGGGGAAGAAAGGAGAGAGGAACGGAGCTCGTTTCTGCACGGGACTGCTTTACCTGTGAGGAGGAGGAAGGAGCGAGCCGAGAGGGGCATTACCCTCCCCTCGGCACAGGATGCATAGGACTGCGCAGAAGCACCCGCTCACTGCCAGCGTGTTAGCACAAGAGGGGGGTCACAGACTCGGGGGGGGGAACACCAAGGTAGGATGCAGGCAGAGAGCTGAGTCTGTGGTGATGGGGAGTTTCCCTGATTCCTCTGCAGTGGGGTAAGAGCAGGGATGGTGGTGGGTGGAGGTAGGAGAGCAGAGCGGAGGGACCAAGTCCTTCTCCTGAGCCCGTTCTGTGCCTGTTGGTACCAGTGGGTGAAGGAAGGGAGGTTGAACTCCTATGCTTGCAGCGGACGGGATTCCCAGGGGATCATGGGGGCTAGGGCACTTGGCAAAGTCACCTGCTCCCTCCCTGTCTTCATGCGTGAAATTGGGGAGACCGGGAAAATGCCAGTAAGGACCGACGGGCTGTGTCCCTTCTGCCTGAGCCCTGTGGGGAGACGCGGTATGGGGAGCCCAAGGTGAATCACATCTCTAAGGCTGCTCCAGGATTTAATTATGCTGTGGAAAAATCCTCTGTCCCTCCCTTCATCTTGCCCATATGTCTGCCTGGTGAGATTCACCCCAGGAAGAGCTTCAATGGGACTAAGTGGACCTAATATTTGCCAATACAGAAGAACTTTTGAGGAAAGTTTTTTCCTGAGTTTTTCTCCCTTAACCTCATCTCTGTTCAAGGGGGAGTGCTGATGTCTGTCAGAGCTGGGGAGGGGGGGAGGATGGGGCAGGCCCATGGCCAAACTGGGATCAGGAAGCTGCAGTCTTGGAAGATGCCAGGGAAAAATTAAATTTTGGAAGATCTTGATTGTCCCACATGTAAGAAAAACTGTGGCTTTCCCAAAAGAGAAACAGGAGGGATTCAGAGCTTGGCAAAAAATGCTGGGAAGGACAAGGAGCCGTTTTCCAAACAGTTAATTTAGCTGAAGAATGACAGAAGGTGGTCTCTCTGGAGACAATGAGGTGTCTCCAGAGCCATCTTTCCCATGCAGACAAGGACACGGATCGAGATAGGTGGTGGGGACACACACCCATAGATCTGGTCAAGATGAAGGAAGGATTAGAAGATCAAATGTAGAAATATCCCGTTGTGTGTGGGATGTTGGCAGGTGTGAAGTGATGGGCATGGGCTGCAGGAACCAGCAGTGGTCCGAATAAGAAGGAAAAGTATGGAGGTGTGAGAAGGCACAGAGGTGTGAGATCCAGGAGAGGGTCAGCATTATTTTCTGCTGATGGGCACAAAGTGGAGGTCTATGAGTGACCCTCATATGATTTTTGTGAGGTTCATGCCTTGGCTGCATGCAGAGTGATGTCATACAGTCACAGAATGACTTGGGTCAGAGGGGACTTCTGCAGGTCAACCAGTCCAACTGCTCACCCAAAGCAGGGCCAAAATGGTTCATAACCTTGCCTAGTTGAGTTCAGTCTGTCTCCAAGGAGAAGAGACCCCACAGCCTCTTTGGGACCCTGCTTCAGGGTTTGAGCACCCTCACAGGGAAAAAAATTCCTCTTATCAGTCGGGATTTCCCATGTTCTACCTTGTCCCTGTTGCCTCTTGTCCTCAGGCACCTCTGAGATGAGCCTGCCTCTGGCTTCCCTACACTCTCCCATTAAGAAGATGGAGACGGCACTATGATCTCCCCTTCGCCTACTCTTCTCCCAGTGAACAAACCCAGGTCTTGGCCCTTCATCTTATGTCTTCTGCTCCGGCCCTGGCCATATCAATGGCCTCTGCTGGACACATTATCTTCCCTCTGACCTCCGTTGTGGCCCAGTCCTGAGAGCAGAGTCACTACAGTGACCATCTGCCCATCATGCAGCACTACAACAAGGAAGTTGAGTGATGGCCATGTGCCTTTCCTGATTTCTAGCCCCCATGCCAGCTGATGGATGAGTATAGAGAGATATTTTCAAGGTGGAGTTTGGAGTGGTGAAGCACTAAAGTCCTTGCAAGGTGACTTGCATATCTTGGAGAAGAATAGTTTGTCTTCTGGGATGGGTTTGCTTTACATGGTGGTCCCCAGGCAGGCTGGGATGGGGATGTTGGGATGGGGAACATTTCTGTGAGCAGCACAAGGAACATCAGCTGACTAAACCTGCTGTTTTAGGACATCTCCATGTGCAGAAGCCAGAGAAGTTGACAATGATGAGGACCATGGTAGATAAGGGCCTTTGATGTTTCTTGCAAGACTTTCTCAGAAAGGCATGACTGCTGTTGGACCACTGCCTGGGTTTTGGAGGATTAAATGACTGACACGAACAACCTGGGAAGCATTAACCAAACAGCTAGGAAGGGCCACATGGCCACGTGTCTGAATGCTGAAATCTCACCAGCTAGCCCTCTGCATAGCCATCAAGCAGGAATCACCATCAACCATTCTCATCTCCAAGTTGATCTCCAAGCATTGGATGAAGGAAGTCAACACCATAACCCCCATTTTAGAGGTATAGGAAACTAAGGCATGGAGAAAGGAGTCATTGGCAGAAAGAGAAACCAGGGTGGGACATTCCTCACTTACTTTTAGGGACCTGCAGGTGAGCTGTGTCCACCACCTCTTTGTGGTCAGTGGAGATAAAACCGGCGTGGTCAGTGTTGTTTATGTTCTGATTTCTCTGTGGCATGCACTTTACGGATGAGAGGAAAAGTGCTCAAGCCTCCCCTGACCACATCTCCAGCTCTCAGATGGACACCAGCATGGTTAGTCAGATATCCCACATCCCCGGGATACCCTCTTGGCATCACTGCCTGCATGCTCTGCCTCACTCACATGGGATGCTGAGACAGTCAGACTGGTGGATATGATGGACCGATGTCCAGCTCCCCTCCCTTGGCTCCCCTAGGGCTTACCAGAGCAGAAAGTAAGGAGTGAGCACAATTTCTGCCCTCTCCCCCTTTCCTCTGCCCCCTTGCCAATTTTTCCCCTGCTCACAGATTTCAGCTGAAAGAAATAGTAACTGACCTCCGGCGCATGAGGTTTCCCCGCTTGGTTCTGCTGGAAAAACTGCTGCTTCAGCACAACGGAGCAGGGAGAGGAGCAGCACGTCCATCCATGTCTGGCAGCGGCTGGTTACATTTGCTAACTGCAGCCGTGTGGTCCCTGGGCAGATCTGGTCCAACCCTGAGGGCAAAATGTGTTGGGGAGTAAAAGTATTTGCAAAATCAGGGGCTTCGCCAGTCATTGCAACTGCACAGTGACATCCAGAAAGGGGACTGTCCAAGGCGATCTCTTAAAGTGAGATGGAATATTCTTGACTTTTCTGCTCCATCTGTCTTGTCTCCTCAATGTATGAGATAATATGGGGTCAAATATGGGACCCACCACAGCTTTCCTTTGCTGGTACATCTTCCAGTTGCAACATGGCACCTCTTGCTTGTTTTGGTCTGTACAGACCCTCCCAAAAGAGACCTAGTTGCTAATTCAAGGCCATGCCATGCACCTGCTCCCTGGGTTCTTCATGGATCCTTTGCTCGTGGTATCTGAATGCCACCTGCCCAAAGGCCTGCGTGTCCTGGACCCTGTATGCAGGAGCTGCTGGGGAGTAGGACTGAAAGAGCTCCTTCACTTTGCACTTGTGACTGTACAAAAGGTGGAACAGTCAATGGCAGGTAGGGAAGATTTGTCTGAACAAGGTCTGCTTTAGGATGAGATGACCTATACCCCAAACGTCACTTTTTGGGCTAGTTATGAGGCAAAAAGAGACCCCAGGATGCCTGGCTCAGATGAAGATACTACAGAAGCCACATTCACATGGTGGGTGTGAGATGAATCCCGTGAAGAAGCTTTGGTGCTTGTGTTTCTTTGGTGGCTCCAGAAAGGACATGTCTTCTGCCCTAGGGTGTCCCCAAGTGCTGCTTTTGCAACACTCTCTGATCTGACCTATTATATAGTCCTTTCTCATCACTCAGAGCACAGAGACTGAACAGCTGAAACATGATGCAGGTGCTGACCTTACAACTGGGAGCTGCAAACTGTTCCCTCTGCATTATTGACGTTCCTGCTGTGTTGCCCAGCCATTCAGAAAAACATCCAGCTTGCACCATGCCCTCAGCTTGTGCTCACCAGCATACAGCTCCCAGCTCCAAATCCCACCACCTTTCCAGCTTTAGCCTAATCCTTGAGCCCCCTGACTCTTGTTCCTTACAGGTATCCATCCTGCTTCTAAATCTCGTCTTCCATTCCTCCATTACCCCTTCTCACCAGCCTCTACTTCTGACTCTGCTCTTACAGCCATGCATGCATCTGTTCTCGTGACTTCCCATAAAGATCTGACCTAGCTTTTGTTGCAGGTGAGGCATAGTGCCAACAGGTACGGAGAGGAGAATAGTGGGGAGGATGTTCCCCTTGGATAGGTGACATACCAGACATCATCATGGCCTCATCTGCAGGGAGGTTGCCCTTCAGCCTTGTCTTTATCTGTAGAGCATCTCCGCCATCCCAGCATCAGGGGCCATCAGCTGTGTCAGCTTGTGTGTTGTGCCTGATGTTGCCGCGACACGTCCTGCTGTCCGCTGAGCTGACGCGAGGAAAGGCGAACGTGCAATCCCCCAGGACAAGCCATCCGCTCATGGGAGGAGACAGGCAGCACAGTCAGGCTGGCCAGAGGGTGCTTCTCCCCCCCGGAGGGAGTCACAGCAACCCAGGGCAATGGGAAGAGTTGGGCTGGTGGCTCCCACAAGGAATCCCACCTCCCAAATGCCCAGGTACTCCCCCTACCCTCTGGGAGACACCTTCTTGGGCGAGCCTGCAAGAGCCCCATGCGGGAGCCCAGCGGTGAGCAGGACCGCGTGAGAAGCCTCCTCCATCCTAACTCTCCCCTTCATTTTGTCTCTCCTCTTTCAGATTCTCTCCCTCTCTCTTTGTCTTTGCTTTGTCTCCATCCTCCCCCCTCACCTTGCTTTGACGCTCCTCTTTCTCCCTTTTTTCTTCCCCCTCTCCCTTTTATCTGCCCCACTTGGGCAGGCTGGCGTGCACACACACCAACACACACACATCCCTGTACTGGCCAGCGCAGGAGCGTCGGGTGCTTTGGAACGGCTTTAGGCTCGACATTACCATAGGCAGCAGGTTAATGGGAGTCTACTGAAGAACTTTTTGTGTTATTTTTCCCTGATGTGCCTGTGTGAATACCTGGCACGCAGCGTCACCATGGAAGATTGGAAATGCTCCTGCCATGGACCTTTACACGGCACATTTTAGGATCCCCGCTGTGTTTTCTTTCCAATAAGAAGAAAGACCTGTCAGCATTAAGCAAATCAGCCGTACGTCTCACCTCCCTGAGCTGTGTCACACATGAATATCTGAGGGCTTTTTTTCCCCCCACCTTCTCTTTCCCTTCTCTCCTTTCCCATTCCTGTCCTCTTGGTTTTTAACGAAAGAAAAGTTTAATGTGCTCACAAAGGAGAGAGAGAGAAATATTCATAAAACTCCAATTTAAACCCCTTTAACCCATTCCTCTGCTTTCTCTTTCAACCTGGTAGCACACCCTTTTTTCTTCCTAATAGGAAGAAGGTTTGAATTTCTCAAGCAGCCAGAGGGGGAGAGGAAGGAGGAGGAGTGTGGAGGGGAAGGAAGAGTTTCTGCATGTGCACGGCTGATATAAGCAGGGTTTGTGGAGGTTTAAGGGAACGGAAAAGCAGGGATGAAGCAGGCATAGACAGAGGAGTTGCCATTAAAAGGGCAGGATTTTCCTTTCTTTGCATTGTCTCGTCTCACTGCCCAGGCTGCAGGTTGTCAGTGCCCAGGCACCCCTAAACAAGGGAGATGTGGAGCCAAATGCAATACACCAAACATTAAACACCAGGGACCTTTGACATCCCTTGTATCTTGGGAATAAATTTGGGACCTTCCATAGAAAGACGTGATCTGAAACTGCTCTGACTCAGGAGTGGGTGATACCAGACACCCAAAAGGGTCCCTGACAAGGACATCTTGTTGAAAGTGATACAGCTTAGTTATGGGTTCGCAAGAGCTATAAAATTTGTCCCCAGAAGGTTTCAGGGGACAGGAATTTGTTCCCATCCTGCCCTGAGCCTGGGGCTCTGTGTCTGCACAGGCATGGAAGAGTGATTGAGTGCCCCACAACTGTATAGGAAGGGATGATCCGGGAGCCACAATGTGGGAAAAGGCAGTTAAGCACAGAGATTTGTGCCATAAGTGGAGTTCCCGAGGGAGATTTCTTTTCCTTTATACCCTTCACCAGACCTTCCCCGCTCAATCTTCCATCTATTAGGGAAGGGCAAATCCAAATGTGCAAACAGACTCACTCCAGCCAGGTCAGGACTGGTAATAGCCACACACAAATACACACAAGCGCGCACATGCGCTCCCTTGTCTGGGCTTTCATTGGCAAGAGGCAGCGTGGATGCATGTCTTCAAAACCTTGCCTTCTGCGGTAGGAAAAGCAGGAATAAGTTCAACATTTTTTCACTTTGCAAAGCTTTTCCCAAGCCAAAAAGCTGCTGGGAATGTGTTGGGGAGGATGAAGGAGGAGAGGAGGGAGAAGGAACCAAGCCCTATGTGAGTGGGTATCCCTGTGCAATCTGAGTGAAACATCTAAAGGGAAAAACAACCCAGTTGCAGACTGCATGGCACCTCATACCTGTGCGAGGCCTCGTGCCGAGAGCTGAGGAAGCATCCGGTCAGGCCTGAAAAAGAGGAGAATCCACATGAATTAACACCAGGGAATTTTCCCTTCCGGAGTCCCAGATTGCCCATTTGAGTAATTTATCTTCCTTGCCTGTTAATGCTTAATTGATCCACAGCTCTAATTGACTGCACTTGAGATGCACCATGCAGAAAGAGCCAGAGAAAGAGGCAGGATCCAAGGAAATTTGGCTATTTCCTGGATGTGCTGATAGGAGCTCAGTTGGGAATGTGGGATGCAGACACAAACGTAGGGCAGGCAGGGTGGTTTCTGGAGGTCAGGGATTTTCATCCACTGGTATAACAAGAACTCTTGTGCTTTCATCTACTTGGCCCTGTGCTGGTGATTCACTGTGACCCCCAAGCCAGACCTGTCCCCTGGCTCTCAGGTCAGTCTATCCTCCACCAGCTCTGCTTCCTCATCCTCTCTATGGCTCCTGGGGTTCCTCCAGTCTCAAAAAGTGGGGTGTCATGGCTCTGGTGTAGGACCTCCTTCCAACAGAGACAGTGCTGACCTGGTCTCCGCCCTGTGCTTTCCCTCTTTGCCAAAAAGGGATGATGGCAATTAGGAAGAAGATGATTCTTCCCACTTGGCTGCTCAAAACATGGGAAGGAGGAAGGGTATCTACTCAACAGTTAGACGCGTTCCTCTTGATTTCTTCTCGATTTTGCTTGGATGTCTTGATTTTCAGTTTGGGAAAAGGTGATTCCATGGCATTTGTCACCGAGAAATAATCATTGGTCTTTTTCTCTTGCAGCAACAGGCAGTACTTCCCAAACATAAGAAGTTTATTGAGAGGAATAGCTACAGCTGGAGATGCCCAAGAAGGCTTCTGCACCGCTTGAATTGCAGCTTGGCCTCTCTCAGTTTCCAGGGACAGCTCCTTGCCTGGGATCCTTGGGGTCCTCCTAAAGCAGTGTGCCTAGCTGGCCAAGAAGGCCAACGGCATCCTGGCCTGTATCAGAAATAGTGTGGCCAGCAGGAGTAGGGAGGTGATCGTGCCCCTGTACTCGGCACTGGTGAGGCCGCACCTCGAACCCTGTGTTCAGTTCTGGGCCCCTCACTCCAAGAAGGACATGGAGGTGCTGGAGCGTGTCCAGAGAAGGGCAACGAAGGTGGTGAAGGGCCTGGAGCACAAGTCTGATGAGGAGCGGCTGAGGGAACTGGGACTGTTTAGCCTGGAGAAGAGGAGGCTGAGGGGAGACCTCATTGCGCTCTACAACTACCTGAAAGGAGGTTGTAGCAAGGTGGGGGTTGATCTCTTCTTCCAAGTAGCGAGTGATAGGACAAGAGGAAATGGCCTCAAATTGTGCTGGGGAGGTTTAGATTGGATATTAGGAAAAATTTATTCACCAAAAGGGTTGCTAAGCATTGGAACAGGCTGCCCAGGGAAGTGGTTGAGTCACCATCCCTGGAAGTATTTAGAAGACGTATAGACATGGCGCTTGGGCACATGGTTTAGTGGTGGACTTGGCAGTGTCAGGTTAACGGTTGGATCTTAAGGGTCTTTTCCAACCTAAATAATTCTATGATTCCATAATTCTATGATTCTGTGACTATTGGGAATGACCTCTTGATCCATGATGATTGCAGAACTCTCCTTGAGAATCATTTGGGAAGCAGCTAATTGGGCTGGTCCATGGGTGCCCAGGGACTGCACTGATAATTTAACAGTGATTGGATTCTAGGACCTGAGCACGTTCCCTACCACTGCCTGATTTCTAATACAGTCAGTGACTCAGAGGAATTGGTGAAATTGTTTTCTAATGAGAGAGCCTGAGACATACCCAAGGCCTTGCATAAAGTCAAGTGAGTGAGTTGCACAGTCAGTCGCAAACCCCCAAACGGCTGGGGCTGCATCATGCAATCCCAGCTTCCCACTGTGCCCTTCCTGACTCCTGGTGACTTACTGCCTCTTGGTTCTGGTTCATCCACGCTCCAGCTCATGCTGGCTGCCTACAGCTCTCAGCACACCCATCTGCCCCTGGCAGCCCGCTGACTTCATCCCTACACTGCCTGGGACATGCGCCAGGGCATGGGAATAACGCATCTCACCTTCCCCAGGGTGCTCTTCTCTGAACGCAACGGAATTGCTGAGCTGAACAGATCCATATTGAGCTATCAACCTTTTACCTTGCAAACCCAAATTTGGTGAAATGAGGGGAAACACTGTGAGAGCTCTGCTGCCGTTGAGTTGTGCCAGAGCTCATGTTGCCTTCCCGCATCCCGTGATGCTGAGAGCCGAGGTTTAGGGGCTGTACCAACACACAACGTCCGAAGCAAGTGAATGTATTGTACGCTGCTATGGAGATGGCTTAATGGTTTAGGGACGCAATGCTGCCTTCGAATGCAACAGGTCCCGACGGATGCCTTGATGAGCCCTGCAGCAGAACAAAATCCTCTAAACCAACAGACAAGCTTATTTATTATTAATAGTATTGCACACTTCATTCATCAGCTCTTTACCAGTGCACGGCATAGCTCTGCAGCCACTTGGGGTGGGAAATGACATACCGGCTCTCTTGAGGAGGAAGCAGAGGCCCCAGGATAGAGTGGGGCTGGGACAACTGTCTGGAAGCCCTAGACTTTCACCCCAGACACAGAGACACCATGCTGTGTGGTTCTCGTCCCATCCAAGAGGGTGCTGCCCTCTCACTCACAGGTGTTGCTGGTGACAAGGGGGAAAAACAAACACTGAAAGAGCCAAAACCCAGTGAAAAGAGGAGCTTGGAAGAGCATTGCCTTGTGACACCCCCCTGGTTGCCATCTGACTCCATTTTCCTTGTGCACAGGAGTGGCAAGAAGATCTGATTTGGGGTTGGGCTGCCATAAACCTCTCTATTAAAGTTAAAAATGCACCGTTCCTGCTTCCAAGGCCAATGGGCGAGGAACGGATGATTTTGCACTATCAAACCCTCTTACTCTGTAAAACAAAGCAACTGCATCCAAAGTGCTGGCTGGACACCCTTGAATTTACCAGTATGTATAGAGCTGCTGGGAACAGATGTCGATCGCTTTTATGGCAAGCCACGGCTAAGCCTGGGGTCCTATGGCAAAGCCATCCTGATGCACCACGGAGCCCTAATAGCCTAACAGAGTGGAAATACATCCCCAACATCCACAAATCAGAGAGGGAGCAGGGGTAGGAGGAATGAGCCAAACCACCCTGGGTGCTCCTGAGAGCATCCCCCGAGCCGCTAGGTCTCCAGAGAGGAGGGGAAGGGTGGGAACGGGGAGGATGAGGCGGGGAGAGGTGGGAGGGCAGGCGAAGGGGGCGAACGATGCACTTCTGAGCGCTTCCCGCGAAGAGCTTTAATGCATCTAAAAGGAAAGTTTCACGTCCGATTCTCGTCATGGGCGGCAGGGCTAATCATCTGGATGCCATTTCCAGGGGCAAGGAAGGGCCCCGGCAGCGGGCAAGCCACTTTGCTCAGAGGGGCTGCTGGCCTTAAGAGGCTTTTATTGCGACGGCTCGGCGGCTTGGCAGAGAGGTGTGCTGTCATTAGAGTGACACTAAAAGTATCCAAAGATTAGCGGTGACGGACTGACTGACCTGTCCCTGTCAAGCTTGAAGCAGATGAGGGGGAGGTAGGGGGAGAAAGGAGGAGGGAGAAATAGCCTTCCCCCCTGAAAAGGGTGATTCTGGGTGGACAATGAAAACCAGGCAGTGCTGGTATCTAGCCACTAACTGGACTTAGATCCTTTCCAATAATCACCTCAAATCAGTTCATATACCCTGAAAGGAGATTTGTAAACCACCCTCCCTGGGAAAACTGTCACAGGAGAAATTGGACGTTTTCCCTGCCTTCAGCAGGGCTGGATGAAGAACAAGTTTCCAGCTTTGAAGCTGTCGCCAATCCACCTCTTTGCCAGGGTTTTGCAAGGAGACCTGAGGAAAGCCATGGGCTGGCAGTGACATCGGTGTCTCTGAGTCCCATCAGTAGAGAATCCCCCTCTTGATCTAGTATCCTTGCCCATGGCACAGGGGCTGGAACTAGGTGATCTTTAAGGTGCCTTCCAACCCAAACCATTCTATAATTCTATGATTCTATGATTCCTCAACTATCAAGCTCTGATTTTAAGGGGATGTTTCAGTGACAGGCAGAGTTATGCTAGAGGAGAGCAACCAGTTTGGATAAAATCCTGTCTCTTCCCCCCGCCATTTCACAGAAACCTGGTCTCCTGAGCTTGAAATAGGACTAGAACCCTCATCCCAGGTCTAGGTTGTGACCCCCTCCATGGGAAGAGCCCATCCCTCACCCCAGATACGCACACACAATGGGCAAGCTCGGGAAAACAGCTTTTAATGTTTCTCATCATTGTGGTTAAACTCCTCCCATGTTTCTGCATTCCCTCTGCCAGGAAGCCCCATCAGAGCCTCCTCTTTGGCTTTTGACCTTGGCCAGGGCTGACCTGGGTAAGATGCCCAATTTGCTGCTGCCAGTGGTGCTCCTGGAGTCCTCCCAGTGTTGCCAGCATATCTCGCATGCTTGCCCCCCACAGTTCTCTCTCTTCTCCGCTCCTTCACAACGGGGCATTTCCCAGACACAGCTCCATTATTCCGCTACTGAGCTGAATTTTTCCTTTTAATTCTTCTCGCAGAAAATGTATCTAATTTCTTTTCCCTTCCGCCTCCCCTCCTCCTCCTAAGCCTCCTTCCCAACTGCTTGCAAAGAGAGGTTTCGAGACTAATTTCAAGGTGGATTCAGCACTGGGAGATTGGTGAATTTAACATCAAGAAGTTGATTGAGGCTGCGGAGTGGTCTGCACTCCCTCCTGAGCTGGAAGAGTCCAACGATGCCCTCAGAAATGCAACTGCAGCTAATCAAGCCTGTGGAGAGCCAGAAGGACTCCTGGGAGTGGTTTCTGTACAGGTTCCTTAAAACACAGCTCTCCAGGAAAGACAAGGAGGCTTAGGAGACAAGGCAGATGGGGTATCAGGGCAGATGATTTGGGACATGACAGTCCCCATGTTGGCTCGGCTGTGGGAGTTCCTGGTCAAGTTGCTTCCCATCCTTGAACCCCAGTTTTCCCACCTGTTCAGTGATGATGGCAATGGTGAGCTCCTCTGTAGAGACTGGTGAGAACACTTGGAGGAACCATGTGTTGTCATTAAGGATTGGCTGGCAAAGCCAGAAAATGGCAAAGTTGATGGATGTCAACGGGACCTAGCAAACTCCCTCCTCTTAAGTCTCTGGATGTGTATCCTCTCAGCTGTGCCTGGGCAGGTGGATGGTTCAGTTTTTAGATACAACACTGGCAGGTCCCTTTGCAGTTCCTCACCCATAGGACTTCTTCCATTCTCCGAGGTCCCTTTTCTGGAGAGAAGTTTAGCTGAAAAACAGTGGTGTGTCAGCATGCTCCTCTGAACCTTGCTGTCCTTGTTTGAGGGGGATACCAACATCTCCACAAATGGCTCTGTGGATCAGGCTCCTCTAGTCCATGTTGGCTACAGCATAAGGCAGGATATGAAACTATCTGAGGGCAATTTCTTGCTATGACCTGGGAATTGAGTGTCCATAATTTGGTTCCTATTTTGTCTTCCTTAATTGTGTCCATTTTTGACTAAAATTCTTTTGTAGGCTCACAAATTCTCTTTGCAATCTGCCTGATTGGAACAAACGGAGCCCTTTCCTTCCCTGCATGCTGCTGGGGAGCCATCAGGTATGAACCACTTGGGTTGGGAGTGACCCCTGCTTGATGGCCTCCAAAGCAACGACAGAGCAATCCCCTGGTATCACCTGATCCCTCCTTGTGCTGGGTTCCCACTGCCCTGGCCATGCTTCAGGACTTGTCTCCTGTCTTTTCACCACTGTCTAGATGAACGAAGCTTGCAGCTCCATCCAGACAGCTCATCCAATGGTGGACAGGCAGACACTCACCACAGGGACTTGAGCTATAAGATGCTGGATTTGCTGCTGTGCCAAAGCTCCTGTCTGGTCAGGGTTTCATCGGTACTCTCCACCTCATTAAATATGAAGCAGATCTCTCCATGTCACAGGGAGGAGAGCTGCGCTGGGCTGTGTGACCAGGGGTGAGCTGCATCTGGTTGTGTGCGCTTTCAAGGAAATCTCTTTGGGAGCTGGACCTCATGCCCTGCCTACGGGACATGGTTGAGGGTCTTTTCCATGCAGTGATCCCAGGCTGATGCATGGGTTCAGGGCAGAGGAGAAAAGCTGCAACACTGCAGATCCATGAGGTCCAGACCAGGCAGCGAGTGGTGGGACCCAGTGGTGCTTAAGATTTGGGTGATCGGTGCGATCCTAGACTGGTTGATGGGAAGATCCTCTGGAGTCTGTAGTCCTAAATGTGTTTTGCCCTGTTTGGGATAAGATTGACTGCTGGCTCATGTTCAGCTTGGTGTCAGCTGTCGCCCCGTAGCACCACGGCTGCTCAGCTACTCGGTTCCCAGCCAGTTCTCTGCTGGTTTCCAGTCAGTTCCCGGTCTGGTGTCACTCCAACACCAGCACAGAGCTTTGCACACCTCCTTGTTGACCTTCATGATGTTCCTGCCCTTCTCAGGATCCCTCTAGACCAAGGCTCTGCCATTCATTGTGCCAACCTCCCCTCTTAATGAACTGTTACCTACAAACTTCTGGAGGATGCATCTCCATCCAGGTCACTGATGAAGATGTTGAACAGTTATCAGCTGCACCATCAGCCCCAGGGGTACTTCACCACTGTCATACTGGAAAATGAATAAGCTTGCTCCTCAGCACTGGAAATAGGAGAGCTCTACTTGGCTCCATGGAGTCCATCAAAGTCCAAGGGACGTGTGTTGGGAACAGCCACTTATCCTTCTGCATAAGCAGAGACCATCTATGCTCCTTGATGACACCAAAAGACAGAAAATTAAAAGCTTACCAAAAGAATAATTTTTTCCCAAAGTGAGAATCTGGAGAACTTTTTGGCATAACGACTGGGATTTTAGCTTGATGTAGTGAAAAATATTGGGTGTCTACCTGATAAAAAGAGGATTGTTGAAGGGGGAAAATCTCTTTGGCCAGGGAAGAAAAAGTGATGAATGCATTCCAGGTCAATAACATTGAGTATATCTCACTTTTGCTGAAGAGTTTGCACCAAACAGCAAAACCAGTACACTACAATCAAAAAACACCCTATTTATTTTAAGGGATTCGAAGAGCAATGTCTTGATTCAAACCTCTTCATCTGCAAAGCAGCAGTGAAGCACTTCACTGTCAGCCTGCACCCCTTTTTTGCATTGCTGGGATAAGGATTTCTGCTTTGTGCATGGCAAGTATGTTTTGGTGTAGTCATTCATCTGCTACAGACGCTGGCACATGAGTTGTGCAGTGGTGGCTGCTGTCCTCTTTTGGGGTGAAAATCATACAGTCCTAGCCTAATTCCCTAGTGAAACTTGAGCCAGCGGGAGCTGTGCAAGGTTGGACCACTGACCTGTGTGTGTTCAACACAGCGACCCATCTCTGGTTTAGGAAGTCCTGGAGCACATGCTGGAGGCTGGGAATATCCAGAAAAGCTTTGCTGTACTATGGTCCTTATTGTACACTTTTTCCCAAACTATCCTGTGCACTTGGATAACAGGCCAAACAGCCTGGGACGGTAGGGTAAATCCATGTTCTTCCATCCTCTTGTGTACCCCTGCCTGCTCAGTGCATGGGAAGAGGAATCTGGACCCTCAGAAAACACTGACATTTCAGAAACGGTGTTTAAGGAAGATTAAAACTTGCATTCTCCAGATCTGGGAAATCTGCAGAATCTGTGAATATGGGAACAGCATAATGCCTCCTGGAAACAGGCAGGTTTACTATCTCAAAGCCAAAAGTGAATCATGTTTGTGTCAATGTTTCATGCTGTGATAATAAATAAACCAAACCCAGACTTTCCAGTTTACCTGCAAACCTCTGAAGACTTTTCCTTTGTAAGTGCTGCTCTGCTCTGTGTTCCCTGGAAGCGTTCGGAGTTTGCCCAAACAGCATTTTTCTGATGCTCCATGAAAAATATTTGCTCAGCTCTTCTGGCAAGCATGAGCTCTGAGGAAGTTGAAGGCAAAGGATTCACCTTGCCCTGGGCTGCTGAAAACTGCTTTGCTCCACAGCTCTTGCTGGAGATGAGGAGGAGATCAGTGTGGTGTGAGGCCAGCAACAGTCATGGGGGATGGTGGTATCTAGGACACATGTAATTGTGGACAGGAGTCTCCCTCCCATGCTCTGACCACAGCATCTTTCATGCTAACTCTGTGCTGAAGTGATTTAGGAGATGGAGAGGAGGGAGGAGAGACATTTATCTGCAGGTGGATGAAAGGAGATGAGGTGCTCTTGAAATGGTCTCAGATTGGGCCAACAGCAGTGGCCAGAGGCCAGGGTCGTATTGCTACAATCTCTTGGAGCATCTTATCTTGGAGCATCTTACCTATTTGGGCTCCCTGCTTGCACAAGCCAATCCCTCATGCCTTAGGAGAACAGCACCAGCATTGTTACAGCTTTTTGAAAAGCTGATACCACCAGCACAGAGAAAGGTCACCTTGACTTGGGACTTCTCCAAGAGCCACCCCATTGGACGAGCTGCTTCCTCATCCAATAAATCTCTCCTTTTGTGGGAAAAGAAAAGGGGAATTCATGCAAACCCAGAGGAAAGGACGAAGAAGTTTTTCTTGGGCCCTTCCCCAGAGCTGCCACGATCTGCTGATTTGCAGGATGCTCCCCAGCCTGATGGTTCCTTCTGGGCCATGATGGATGAGCTCGCACCTCTGTCCGCCTTCCTGTAACTGCTTTGCAATCGGTAGCAGTGGCCAGGAGGGCTCCCAGGGGCTCGGCTAGGACGGGGGGGCTGCTGGCGGAGGAAAGGGGGTGTGAGCAGGGGGATGTACTTGTGTGCGGGGCTGCGGTGGATGTCAGTTAATGGAGCCGGGTGATTCAGCCGCCGCGGAGGAAGCATCGAGGGATGCTTTACGCCCTGGTACTGCTGGCAGGAACATCCTGGAGGCTCCGCAGCACATAAGTAACTACAATGGGTGATTGCTTAATAATTAAAGATATGTAGCGCTTGGATTGCCTCCCAGAGCCGGACCAGAATGCAGAGAGCAGGGCACAGTGGGAGGAAAACTTCCCGTCTTACAGGAAATCTTCCCCTGCCGAACCTCTTTGCAGTCCCCGCGCCTGCCGGGGGACTTGGTTGGAATCAATTCCCCTCCGCTTGCAGTCAGAGGAAGCGGCGGGTTGCTGTTGGGATGCTGCCACTGATTAACTAAATGACCTTGGTGTGTTGCTTCCTCTCCTGCAGTGCCTTGGTTTCCCCTCTGAGGTTCGGGATGTTGTCTGGAGGTATCGGAGTATCTCATGGGAGAGGTTAGACCCAGCTGGGCAGTCTAGGGGGAAGGTGGGGGTGCTTAGTGGGTGATCCTGAAACCAGTGTCTTTGCCTTTGAGTAAATCTGCCTGTTTCCAGGAGGTGTTCTGCTGTTCCCGTGTTCACCGATTCTGCAGATTTCCCAGATTTGGGGAGTGCAAGTTTTAAGTGTCCTTTAACCATTTGGAGCTTGGTCCAGCATAGGAGAAAACAATATTACCCCCCTGGAAAGAGCAGCTGATGGCAACCCTGGGCTGCAGGATGGGCAGATGGAGCTGGGTGTCTCACCCTGCTCCCCGTGGCGAGGACAGCACCAACGTGACACCCCTGAGCCCACGGGACGGTGAGGAGCCCGGCGGCATGGGTCGCCGTTCCCTGACAGCTCCACTTTATTTACAGGCCTGATTACAGGCGACACATGAGTGGATTTATTAACTCTGCTCTCCTGCTATTCGGAGCCTTGTAGATAAATGGCAGAGCCCGGGGCCAACGCTAAAACTCAGTTAACATTAAAGTGAAGGATCTGCCGGTGCTTCTGCAGGGAGGCCGCGGGCGAAGGGGAGCGGATGCGCTTTTCTTTGCAGTCAGATGCGTGTCGTTGAGCGGGAGGTTTTTTGCCTCTCCCCAGGATGGATGTCACATGCAGGGAGGGCAGGATGGGGGATGCTGACTCAGCACCCATTGCCCGGCTGGCTGGTGAGATGCAGAGCGGTGGTTGGGGTATTGCATTTCCCATGCCCGTGGGGTTGTGGGGCAAGTGAGGGCTTTGCTGCGTGGTGTGGGGCTGTGCTGAGCCTGCTTTGACCCCCAGGCACTGATCCTGGTCCAGGCTAAGCGATGTCAGCCCAGAGGGCATGCGTGTGTGTTAAGACCTTGTTTTTATCATGCTGATCCTGCATAAATCATGATAATTGACCCTGGAGTCAGGGATATCACAGTGGTGCCAAACTGGTGCTAGAGGAGAATGAGACCCCCGCAAAGCCAGTCCTTCATCCCCAGGTCACAATTGGCATTTACCTCCACGTAGTGAGTCAGAGCTGCATTCTAACTTCCCCAGGTGAAAATACTGATTTATTCCTGCTATGAGGATGGAGGGAGAGATCGGGGAGCTGGAGGAGCTGCATCAGGATCAGACAGTCTTGACCCAGCTTTCTCCTTCATACGCATCCCTTTTGCCTTCCTCTGGAGCTGCCAAATTGTTTTGTCCTTGCCTTGGCTTGTGCCTAGAACTAGCCCCGCTTTGCCCAGACTTCCTGACTTTGCATAAGGTTTTCCCGCTGGGATTAAACCCTTGGAGAGGCAGGGACTGCCCTGGGACCCTACACGGCTGATCACCTGAGAAGACCTGTCATGTCACTGCAAAGTTCAGACTGTGGGGACTGAAACGATGCAGCAATGGGACACTTGATTTGCCAGCAGCGCTCTCAGGGTTGAATCAAAGCCTCCTTCTTTTTCTGAAGTTCATGCTTAACTGAGGAGTCAAAGAAATTCTAGTTTACACAACACTTGATTTGACAAGAAAGATGTCATTCTGTTTCTGCTTGGGGTGATTTGAAAGCAAGGCTTTGCTTGGACAGTAAAAGAATTGGGGGGATTTAAGAGGTAGGAATTCATATCAGTGAGGCTTCCAAAGAGTCAAAATGAAACTTTTAAAGGGCTGCGTGTCCTTTCTTAGAGGGTCCCACGTGAGGGAATAAACGTGCCTTCTAGAAAGTTTTGCTGGTGTGCAGGCAGAAGCCTTCCAGTAAAATGGAAAGTGGAAAATATGGAAACAGGTTATAATATGTACATGGGAATGAATGTATATGTGGCAGCTATAAATGTAATACGGGAACCAGCTAAAGGTGTGTCCAATGTGGGGAGTCACTGCTGGCCTTAAACACCCCTGGTCCTTACCTGCAGGACTTTGCCATCCCGCAGCTCAGGGATGAGGCTTTTCTGGGTGCTTGTGGTGGACCAACATGGACAGAAGGAAAGGAGATGCTCTGGATGACCCTGCTCCACAGCAGAGTGGCTATGGATAACCCAGCCAAGAACATTGGGATGGTGGGATGGGCTCTCTGCAGGGAGCAGGAGAAAAGATTGTACCATTACAAGATGGTTGGTGCTCTTTCCAGTGATTTCTGACCTTGCTTTCTTCCCAACTCCTTTTCTGCCTTCTCAGAGAGGGCTGCTTAGGGTCAGTGGCACCAGGTTTGTTTTCAGGCAAACGGCCACATCTTGTTACTCCAAAACACCTTTGGAAATGTGGTCTTCAACCATTTTGCTGAAACCATGCAGTGGTCTTCTGACCTGGCTCCAGCTCTGCCCAAACACCCTGGGTGGTCTTCCTCATTTGAGGAATCCAAATCTGCCCTGGAAGCCAAAGCTTTCATGCTGTGGTGTGCACACACCCCTGGTGTGCAGGTAACCACCAGAAAACATGATCCCATAATGTCCTCTTTCTTGCTGGCATGCCATGTTCATCTGTGCAACCACCAAGAATGGGGAGTCCCCACCTTGACAGAGACCCCCAAGGAATGAAAGGATGCCTGGGATGAAGGCACAACAGGGATTGCATCATGCTGGCAGGGCCAGCTGATTTCCCCCACCCCAGCGACTCTTGTAGTACGATGCCCAGCAAAGGCATGCAGGTCCCACAGGATCATGCCATGCAGTGGGTCAGCAGCACTGCCAAGCAGCTTTGGCAGTGTGGGAGATGCACGTGAAGCGATGCCTTCTTGAACGTCTCTGGCATGGGCTAGATCCAGCCATAGGCGGTGCATGGAGACCGTGCTGCACTCAGATGTGCAGCTTAGTGGCTCCGGACCGCTGTGCCGTGGTGACTCCTCTCCATCCCATTGCATCGTAGAAATGCAGCAGTCCTATCTCAAGGGAGTGTCATTGCCTGGACCAGAGCAAAGGAAATTTGAGAGATGCAGGTGACTCCACTGAGGCCTTGGAAGCGAGCGCCAAAGATGCTGGGAAATCGGTCCCTCTTCTTGTGCCTCAGTTTCCCCAGTAGCAAAGCAGAGCTATTTTCTCCTTTCCCATTGCGGGGGAGATGGGAGCTGCTTGAGGCTTTGCTTTTTCCACCAGGTCTGGGTTTTCTGAGCGCTCAGCACTTCCGCAAAGCCGGTCCTTGCCGCTCTTAAAGTGCTGCGAGAGTAAGGCTATGCCGGATACCCGAGCTGGGTGGAAGCAGGTACTGCAGACAGCTATCTCCATGGATGGGCTGATACTGCAGACGGGCCAGGGCAGGGGGGAGAGGATCAATAACGCAGATATGGAGAGAGCTGGCCTGGCACGAATAAGCCCAGCTTTGTAAATGAACCCTGAGCTCTCAGGGCTCCCCAGTAAAGGCTGTTATCTCCAGACACTGCGGCTGTCTGAGTCCTTTCACAATACAGAGACGTGCCGACCAGGATATGAGTCAGCTAACAGGGCTCTTTCCCTGATCGCTGACCGAGTGACGGCCTGACACCGCTTTGCAATGTTGGCTGACGACTGTGTGGTGTGGGGAGCGCAGGGTGGCTCACACCTTCTCCTTGGGCAAGGACTGGCCGGGGAGTTAGCCCCCATCCATCCTACCTGATTTCTCCATGTCCCAGGAGAAATCTCCTCATCCCAGCCTGCGATGTCATAACAGCAGCCACCGATGAGCTCCTCAGCCATCAAGTGTGCTCATCTTGAGGTTATGAGAAAAAAAGCCAGGCAAAAGGCATATGGATTTATTCCTTCGTTGCTGGGCTCTGGGGGTGATACAAGCAGCTGTTCCTGGTCCACAGAGATTCTGGCGTTACCCATGCAGTCCATACAACAGGAGAAGCAACCAGGAAGACCCCCCCAGACCGACTGGCTTTTGTACCAATGCAATCCAGCTATAAAAGCATTACAAGGACGGCTCTGAAAGGTGTGTGTTCCCCAGCCATGCCCCATCCAGATCTCCTGGCCACGTCCCCCTGCCTCCCAGCAGGTCTGGTTCAGGTACAAGCCCTAGCCCTGTCTTGCCAGTCCAAGGCTGGGACTGGGAGAAGAAACCTGCAGGTTTGTTCTCTCCAGAGCTGGTCAAGCCCAAGGTCTGACTTACTCAGCGTCCTGCCTCTGACAACAGCCCAACATGCCTGGAGAAATGCAAGGCAGGACGAACAAGCAGTGCATTCCAAGAGTGCTCTCCCTGCTGCCAACAATTTGTGCTCAGGGATCTCTTGAATCAGAGCTGTTGCCTCTGTATTATGGTAGGGGATGGCTTTTTCCTCTGTTAATGTTCCCGTTATCCATGCAAACTTTTAACATCCTGTAGCAAGGAGTTCCTTGGCTTGATTGCAGAAAGCAACAGCCAGCGATAAGCGTGGCCTGGCAGGAGGCACCTTTGCTAGTTCTGGGCTGCACAGACCTGAGAAAATCAGTTCTTCTGTGTGTGATGAGCAAAGACCTGTGAAATATGAGCAGTCTGTGCCCAGCAATCCTTTGCAGTGATCCACACATGCTGTTCCCAAACTAAGCGCTCTTCACTTTAACTCTTCCCTTATTACTTCTGCCCTAAAGGCTGGTGTTTGGGGCCCTCCACAACATACTTGTTAATAAACCGAAATCTGGGCCAGAGGATCTCTTTGGCACATTAATACAGCCATTCCCCCTCTCCAGTCCCTGCTCCTTTCTCCCCCCCTTCCCATCTCATTTCCTCCTGAGCCAAAGAAATCTGTCTGCCTGATAGATGGCTCCTGACAAGCTGAGCAGCTAAAGATCACATGTCAATAGGGCTATAATTAGGAGAATTGAGCCCTGTCAGGGCCGGACGGATATTTATCTGAAATCAATGGCCAATAGGGTGGAAGGAATGAAGATGTGGGAGTGTTTGCTTTGGAGCTGCCACGGCTTTTTACACCCTGTCTGCACAGGGATCCTGCCGGCCGGGGCTTTCCTGCTGCCTGAAAGAGGGGAGGATTATAGCATTAGCCATGGAGATCTGCCCTGGCCTCTGAGCACCAGCACCCGCTGACCCCTCTCTGGATGTGCACGCACCCCCCAGATGGGGACAGCAATAGAAAAAAGTGAAATGGGGGGGCAGGGGGACTGGTTGCAGACAGAGGCTGTGATTCAACCCTTTGCGCTTCCTCCCAGTGAGAAAGAACACGTTAGCAACCCCAGGCACCAGGATCAGGGTCTCAGATGTACACAGGACTGGAGAGGCAGCAGCTGATGGGGACAAGGACATTGTCACTTCCCATCCTCAGCTGAGACGGAGCTGGGATCTCATCTAGACACTCACATGTTAAACCTGGCCTAAATCTCCAAGTGGGGACTAGCCCTGCATGCCTGCCACAGCTCTGCCAGGGAATGTACTGCAAATGTTAGGCTGAGATTTAGGCATTGGCTTTGTCTCTGGAGGCTGCTAGAGGCTGGGTCACTGCAGAGATTTTTGTTGCAGCCCTCCCCACAACCGTGACACTCTTCTGAGAGCGCAAGGACCTCCCCATGTCCCAAAGCTCCTGCGATGCTCTTAGCACTGGTGTAGGATGGGGGGTTTGCACCTAGGTAAGCACCAGGGCTTGCTCTCCCTTGGACTGGGACATGAAAAATTTCTTTACTGAAAGAGTGGTCAGGCCTTGGAACAGGCTGCCCAGGGAAGTGGTTGACTCACCATCCCTGGAAGTATTGAAAAGACGTGTAGATGAGGCGCTTAGGGACATGGTTTAGTGGGCATGATGGTGTTGGGTTGACGGTTGGACTCTTAGAGGACTTTTCCAACCTTCATGATTCTATGATTCTATGAATCCTTTTTGCAATTGCAGAGCTTTCATGCAAAGAAAAGCTTGGAAGGCCCCGGGTCCTGGGAAACCCTTAAGCATCTGCTTTAATGCTTTGTTGGTGTAGGGGTCAATGGCCCAGCCTCAAAGCTGTTCAGCTATGAAAACAGCTGAGGTTAAAGACAGAAATGCTTTGGAAATGCTTTTGGGCATCAGGCAGGATGGAGTCTGGAGTCACACAAACCAGAGGAAGGCAGCAGGGAAGAAACAACTGCTCCCCTGCCTGGGGAGTGATGCCGTGAGCGGGGTACCACAGCCCAGTACCCAGCGTGGCAGTTCAACCCCAGGACTGAAATGAGCTGAAGGAAATCTTTGTAATTCCAGCCTCGTTCAGCGTTGTACGCCCCACTCCTTGAGGAGCTAGCAGGGGTCGAACCCAGTCCCTCTCCAGCTGCGCGTGGACCTCAGCCCCAGGATTCAGCAGGATAACACGCTGTTGGCAGCAGGCAACGCATGCTGCCTGGACTGAGCACATGCAGTTTTTCCACCCCACAAAGTCTGCCCCTACTCAACCACATGCAAAATCAAAGCTCTTAAAAATTGCCAGGGATTAGTACTTAGAATTAGCGAAATCATCGATTCCCCGTTGGGCCATTAGGGATCAAAAAGGCTCTCCCAGCTTGCTTTTCTCATGACAGCATCCGCATGCTCCGTGCATGGCCAAAATCCCAACTGCTGCCAGTTCATCACATCCTAGTGTATTCACCAGTCCTACAGCCCTTCTCTGGATTCATTTCACTTTTGAAAGCCCCACAGACTTGTAGAAAAAAATCAGGGGACCCAGGGCTCTCCCCATGGCTCAGACAGTGGCAGTAGATGCCATGTAGCCTGGTACGCTCCTAATTTATTGCTCCTGTAATTGGGGTTAATTAGTGGTGACCAAATTTATCTTCTCGCCTCTCATTAATCCCAAACACAAAAGAACCCTGTTTGCAATCAATTGCTGTTTAATTACAGCACAATAGCTGCCTCCTGAGATCGAAATCCCTGCTGGCTTGAGGTCTTGATGGTGAGGATGGGAGTGGAGAGAGGCAGCTTGGAGGAGCTGGAGAGTGGGGATGCCAGCTGGGACTGGCATTGTGTGCTCCAGGGGCCTATGAGGTTCATGAAGAGCAGTGTGAGGTCTCCTTTGCCCTGACTGAAGGATCAGGCAGTGGGTTTCAACTGGGAAGAAAGGGTTGAGTTTTCAAACAGCTCCGCATGCAATGGAAGGACAACTCAGTCCAGGGTGGTGGAGATGCTGGAAGTCCTTGGATGCCTTTTTGGTTAGGACATCTGCTGGTGGCTATTAAACAGGATGGCTCAGATGCAGCTCCTGCCTCCAAGATCTTGCTTCTCTGGTGAGCCAGGGCACAGGAGACATCCTGCTCGAGATTTGCATCCTCCAACAGCAGCTCCCATTGTTTGGTTATAGATCTCAGAGGCTGTAGTGGACCCTATCACAATCGCAGCAGAGGCAGTAAAGCTGCCCGTGAGCTATAAAGGGCCCTGATGGGACCCTGAAGGAAAATGTCTCTTTTCCTAAGTAACAAGTGATAAGTCGAGAGGTAACAGCCTCAAGTTGTGCCAGGGGAGGTTTAGATTGGATATTAGGAAAAATTTCTTCACCAAGAGGGTTACCAAGCATTGGAACAGGCTGCCCAGGGAAGTGGTGGAGTCACCATCCCTGGATGTATTTAAAAGATGTGTAGATGTGGCGCTTAGGGACATGGTTTAGTGGTGGACTTGGCACTGCTAGGTTAATGGTTGGACTCGATGATCTTAAGGGTCTTTTCCAAACTAAATGATTCTATGATTTGGACAGAAAACATGTTCCCCATGATGTCTGGCCTTGGAGAAACCGTTGAGAGGATATTTGGTCTGCTCTCAACCTGAAGGCAATGGAAACGGAAACTGCTTCAGCCAGGAGGGCAAGGAAGTAAGGTCCCACTGCTGTCCAGGGCTTCGTTGTACAGTCTGAAGGCGAGGTGACCGTATGATTACGCACAAGGGCATGAAAAGCCAGGGAGAAGGGGGAAAAAGTGAACTGTGGGAAAGTTTTTATTTCTGCATGCAAGCTCTGTTTCCCCATCTTGGACCTGAGCAATTTCTGGGGACAGGTTGACTCGCTTACCCTGGGACCCCACCTGAGAGCCCCAGGTTGCTTTTTGCCAGGAGATACGTTTCCTTGGCAGTGGAACCTGTCCTACGCCCTCATTTACCCAGATAAATGTATGCTCGGTTAATGCTGTGAGTATTAAATAAACTCCCCGCCTAGCCTGCCCGCCTCTCCCTCCCCGCTCTTTAGGTGCCATCAATCTGCAGGATTATTGAGCCCGGTTTTGGAGTTAGTGGCGTGTTGAAAATGCTCCGGTCTTCCCTTTATCACTTTCAGATCAGCTCATCGGATGGGAATCCATCAGGGAAAGTAATGGGAGAGGCTGCGCTGATATATGGCTCTGTGTTACTGGATCAATCAGGCTCTCGTCTTCCCTCCAGCATGGGGGTTGTGCGGGTCCGGGGCTGGTGCTACTCGACTCCCTTCTCTTAAAACACCAGATTAATCAACACTTCCCATTCCTGCAAGGATTTTGTCCTGGCGTGTGGTGGAGATGCCCTGGATGTGATAAAATATCAGCTGTGTCAGAAACAAGGTCGAGGGCTGAATTCCTCTTGGGACCTCAACCCCTGACTCAAGCAACTTGCTGACACTTATTTATTGCATTTAGTATTTGGGTGGATTTAGGGGTTAGGCAGCAACCAGAACCGGGATGTTGTGCTTTAAAACCATCATGTACCAAAATGGAGCTGCTACTGGGGTGGAGCACAGCGGGTGCTGAGGTGGTACCTCCACCACCAGGGCCAGGAGTCAGGACGAGGAGCTGGTTTTTGAGCTGTTTTTCCACCTGGGCATCAACAACCACCGTCTCCCCAGACCCTGTGTGGATTCAGAGGGAAGAGCACCACCTACTGAGTCTCCCTCACCTCTTTCTTCCCTTTTTTTTTAAAAAAAAAAATTATTTCTGTTTGTGTTCTCAGATAGCCTCTGGGAAAGGCAGGAGCACGTTTAACTCCGAGCAACCCTCCTGATCTCTCCAGACATTTCTGCTTGCATCGTTTTTCTTGCTAAGCTGCTTGTGTTAATGAGACTTGCCTTCCTTGGGATCTTCCTGCTTCCGGCCTTCGTGAACTAACAGCTCCTCCGGCCTGATGCCTCCCCAGATGCAGATGGGCTTTCTCTCGGAGCAAGTGTGTGTATGGGCAGGCGTGGGAAATGAAATAACTTAGATAAGTTTTGACTCAAAATCTAAATCAAAGCTAAATATCAGAGAGTTTGACTCATGAACCACCAACAGATGCAGCAATATATTTATATATATGCATGTGTACGTATCTGGGTGTGCATATGTAGCAGCAAATGCCTGTATGCGTTTTGGCCCTGGCCAAGGATTTAGGGAATTAGCTAAAGACTTTCACATCTGGGTTCAGTTTCTCACCCTGACACAGCTCTCCCTTTTACTATTGACTAAGCACTTAAAAAAATCCTCGAAAGCAGGCTGGGAGAAACCCAGAGAAATCTCCTCTGGTGTTTCTTGAATGTTTTTAATTGGGAAACTATTCAATTTTTTAGGAATAAGGCTACAGTCCAGCTTCTGTATTATTCCCCCAAAGCCCTTCATTTGCAACCAAGGTAAAATTAGATTAAACATTAAATGTTCTTTATTATTTCTCCCTGCTGTTTGTTCGTTTGCACTATGAAAATGTGTTTGTGTTTCTCCCAAGGGATGGTACAGGATATTTTGCAATGATTTACAGTCCAGAGGTCCTCAACCACTGAGTCACTTCACCTGCCTCCAACCAAATTGTCTACGGTCTCAACACTGTGGGTATCACTAGCAAGAAGGTCTAGGTGGGAGGTGGGAGTGATGAGACCCAACTCCTTGTCAGACCACAACATTTCCTATTTTCTTTGTCTTGTCCCATGCGAAACTGAGGGGCACCAGATCTTTGCATTGAGGAAAAAATCCCATAGCATCCTTGTGGGTCAAGTCTGGCTGGCACGGCAATGCCAAGGGCTGGCTGCACCCTCAGACATCAGCTCCTGGCACTGCTCAGGCATGGGTGTTTCATCTTCCATGGGTGACCCCATCCCAGAGGGGTGTCAGATCCCTCCTGTTCCCCTCGCACCCTCTGAGCATCCCTTGTGTAAGGAGAGGGGGAGTCAGACTATCTCTGAACCCACCCTTGGTGAAGAGAAAACGAGGACCCACCAAGACCATAGGGTGGCTCAACAGTGCCAAGAAGACAGAGGGAACCACGCAAGAGCAGATAAGGGAGGCTTGAGCAGGACATAGGTTCTCCACAGTGCAGCTCAGCATGCCCTCAGGTCTGGGAGCTGCTGAAATGTCTTCTGTCAATAACCCACCAGCCTTGTGTGTACCCACAACAGCATACGGCACTCTGCAAATTGGACATTGAACTGAAGAAAGGGGGGCAAATGCAGCTGGGGAGCTGAGGCTGGAGGAGTCTGGCCTCAGAGGCATCTCTTGGGCCTTTGGCAAGAGGCTGGTGACCAACAAATCAGCCAACTTGCGTAAGAGCTCGGGATTCTGTAGTAAACCTCCTCGAAAGCCAGGAAAATATGGCCTGTGAGGAAGGGTTGGGAAGACATGAGATTGTTTAGTCCAGAGACTGAAGGGAGGTGGGATAACAGCCTGCAATTATGTAAAAGGCTTCTGCAAGAAGGGGAGGGACACATGTTTCCCTGTGGATAGGACAAGTAATAAGGAGCTTAAAACCCAGCAAAGGAGATTTAGAGCTGTGGGGATAGAGAAGGGCTGGGATTAATTGCTAGGAGCGGGGGAAGGGTGGTATCACCAGTGCTAGAGGTTTGGAGGACAAACGTGTCAAGAAGGCTTAAAGAGAGTGGATCCTGCTACGGGGCAGGGGACAGGGAAGATAAACATCCACCTGGTTGTCTTTTCCAATCTTTTGGCTGGCCCACAAGGCAATGCAAGTGAGTGCTGGGATATCTGCAGAGGGTTGATGGGTTTGAGAGTACCTGGGCTTCTCCCCCATGATGCTCATGCTCGTTCCTTGGTGTGAGCCGCATCGTCTCCAGTGTCGTGCAGAGCTGCCTCTCTATCCATTTCCCTGGCCATCATTTTGCTCAGGTCCACAGGACCTAAGGCGATGTGGCAATGTGTGCTCGTGGGTGTTGCATCTCAGCCTCTCTCCCCACCTTGCCCCTGCTTCCACCTTGACCTGCACCTTGGGAGCTGGAGATGGCTTTTGGGTGGAAAGCACCAAGCCAAGCAGTGGTGATCCGATCACCCCGAGGAAGCAAATGTGCTGACCGGGCACAAGTCGGAAATAAAACAGAAAAACTTGAGAAAGCTCTTGCTTCCAGTAATTCCCAGGGAGAGGTGTCAGCCATGATTTCTGGAAGCCACACGCAGCAGAAAGCAAGGGATTGCTGGCAGCACTAATGAAGTTACTGCCATCCGGCGATTAGGTTAGGAGATCCTCCGGGACTGGCCTGCGAGGTGATGGACTGAAAGCAGAACGGGAACTAAATTGCATTTCATTTCAATTTGGCCATAAATTTGATGATTTCGTCAGAGAAGGAGTAAAGGGGGAAGGGAGGCGGGGGGAGAAGAGGAGAGGGAGGGCTCTCTGCCTTCGGCATGGCCAGGGCAAGGAGGGAGCAAGGGAGAGAGCACGACACAAGAAATTACATCGTTCTAGTTGTACCATTGTAGATTATTAATCGGAAGTGTCAAAGGCTTTACGGATAGGTTGTATATCACCTCTTTCTATAGACTATTCACTGAAGTAATAAGGGCTGGGAATATAGGTTATCGAACTGCCCTGGGATTTATGGGAGAGGATGCAGTGGGTGAAGAGAGAAGATGGGCCATTGTTTCCACTTTCATGGGATGCTCCACTTGGCATCAGTGGTTTGCGTCACCTGAGTCACCTGCAGAAAGCGCGTAAGCGGACGTGTCAGCAGGGCTTGTGATACTGTCAGACTGCAGCAAGGGTTGCAAGCTGTAGAGCACGAGCCAGTGAGACTTCCCAGTTCCCACTGCCCAAACTGATTCATGACAACCTCAGCCACCACACGAAGACGACCTCTTGCAACCTTGCAGAGAGGTTGCTCAATAATTGCAAGGACACAGGTAAGGGAACAGATTCAAACATCTTTCCATCATTGGAGTCTAGTACTGTAGACCTTAAAGAAATGATCATGGTTCATTCCAGTTTGCTGACACCATGCGATGCCAGGCCCTGACGAAGATCCCAAATTATCTCCTGGGAAGGAGAAGATGTATTGTAATGGCAATATTACCCTGGGACATCGCACCGGATCAGCTCACAGCCTTGATGTCAGTGACGTCTTGTCACGATAACATTGCATGGTATTTCAGAATGGTGTCATGGCTGGATAGCATCGGTCTTTTATAACACAGAGCAATATTTGCATTGAAGGGAAGTGTTGTATCACAGTTGCTTGGCATGCTGATGCCTCTGTAGTGGAATGATCCAGGCTCTGATGTGCTGAAATTTCCTTCTGGATATTAGGACATCATGAGGTCTTGGTACAACATGTCATTTTTAGGCCAAAGTCATGACATCTCCTCTCATCATTGCTGTTTCCTTCCGACAGCATGACATCCTAGCTGGGTGTGTTAAGGCTTCTGTCCAAAACTGGTGACATCTTTGCATGATTCACTAAGGTTTCAGTCGTCTTATTTTGCTGTGGCAGTGCCTTGCAACTGGGGAGATTTTCATCACAACTGGATGAAGGACTGGTGCTTGCTTAGGATAAAACCAGAAGCAGTCTTTGGTGGGATAGCTGGCTATGGCGTAACTGGTAATATTGGTATGGTGAACAACTCCAATTTTTGTGACCAAGAGCTTGCCATTCCTTGACAAATGATGGGTGGATTTCAAATGATGGGGCTGAATATGAATTGACCCTGTTGCCCAGCTCCAGTTCAGCATGTCCTCAGTTCAGATATGGGGGCATTTCCCCCTGGCTCCTCCTCCTCCCCTCCAGCTTTTCCTGGCAAATGGAAGTGAGTCTGAGACCCTTCTGATCCCAGGCTTATTTCTTCCAGCTTTTCAGATGCTGAATGCAGCTGCCCAGCCCTCTGGGGCTTCATTGTGCAGCTCTGGAGGACTCCACACATGAAATCTGTAGGAATCTTCCTCTGTGAAGGTGAATGGTGAAAACATCTGCAAAACAACAGACCAACCCCACTCAGAGATGTGGTAAAGAAGTTCCAGTTGGATGTTGATGCTGAAGTTGTCTGGGACAGTACCAAGCTCTGCGTCTGCATGAGTAAAGCTACAGAGCTAGCTCTGAACCAGGCATCTTGGATCTGTGGTGGCTGTCAATGATCTCACGGGGCACAACAACACGTTTGCACGCTCCCCCTCCACCCGGTGCCATGGGGAAGGAACACAGAGGTTCTCTGGGACTGGCTCTGCTGAGCCTAGGAGCTGTTTTGTGCTGGTACAGCAATGCAAAATGTGACGGGAGCTTGGCCCGCCCTTGAGGCCAAAGCTTTTAAACTCATGTGAGAGAAAGGGGAAAGATATCACCCATAAATCTTAACCCATGTGCAGGAAGCCAGGCTCTGGCCATGGCAGAAGTCTGAAGGCATGTGGCTATCAGACTACTGCAGGGGTTTGGCAGGCAGTTTTGTGATCATAATTAATACATGCAGTTGCCAGGAATTCATGTGCAGTCATAGAAAATTTTGCACACAAGTGCTCGTCTAGAGGAGTTTGACTTGCTGCTTCTATGTCTGATTCCCCCAGCTCATGTACGCCTGGTACAGTCAGAGCATGAATCTGTATTGCTTCGTCTGCACTGTATGACACTGTCTCTTCTTCATCTTCTTGCTTAGAAAGTAATCCATGCAATCAAGGTGGCAGGGATGATTTCCAGGAACACCGAGCCCTCTACAAGTTCTTTGGAAGTCGACCCATATTTTGGATACTCCTCTTCAAAGAGCATCTGCGAATCTGCTTTAAAACCACTAAAGCAGAGAGGGGAGGAATCTTTAGTGTAACTTCACCGTGTTCAAAATGAGAGACTACAAGTGTTAAGAAAATAATGACCGGGAGGTACAAGAAAAAAAAAATATGCAGAAGTCTATTTCACATGCACAATAATTTACTTTTAGATGTGCAGTAAAGTTTTTATATGCACAATAATTTACTTTTACATGTGCAATGATGTTTTTACACATGTAATAATTCATTTTTATATGTAAAAGCTGACCAATTAAAAGCCTGGGTGCTAAACACACCTCCGACCAATCCTGAATGCCTTTGTTTTGGCATACAACTTCACTCATGCCTAACACCAACACTCTCCTGCAATATTATTGTTTATTTTGCAGTTGGTTCTGACTGACTCCAGGTAATGTACCTGATTCTTTTCCAGTTCACCCATGCAGAATGTATGAGCAGACCCATGGGCTGTTGGGAAGGGATGCAAGGGCCAGATATCCTGGGTTATCGCCTGCTTTTCTCCATGACCCATCCTGGCCAGCTACAAGCATCTGTGGGAAGTATACCAGCCCCAGAAGGTAGATCTGAGAAAACATCCATCCTGTTAGAAAACCAGAAGAATAGTCCTCATTGGCCAACTGAGGTGACAGGTCTCTCAGCTGCAGCTCTGTCCCCTCTTTGCCCTTCTCACTGTGTTTTGCTAGTCTCCAATGGACGGTCTTGATGGGATGAAGTCTCACAAACCCTCAGCTGTAGGAGAATCCTGCATGCTCTTCTCCAATGTTCTTCTGCAAGTTGGTGGGATTTTCAGTCAGTGGAGCTGAGCAATTGCAAAAGCAATTTAAAGACCCCAAACAGTCCATACACCTCAGAGTAACAGAGATGAGCCAGTGAGAATCTCCATCAGAGGCTGCTGAAGGAGCAGCGCAGAAACTTCGTCTGTTCTCAGACCTCAGATCTGCTTCCATCTTCTTTTCCACCAGTCACTCCACTTGGCTATCACTTCTTGAATCAGTCAGATGGGGTTTGAACCTCCTTCTCTCACGTGAGCACCCTGATCAGATAGCACAAGTTTGGGGGTCTCTGTTCCCTTGCTTTCTAATGCATATTTTATTCCACATTTAAATAAAACACACTTTTGTGCCCGGCATCCAGGATGGATATGTTAACCTCCAGGATGTTGAAGAGAAAGGGGAATGTCTCCTTACTGTTTTTGAGACTTCATCCCCATGGGAAAGCATCTGCTGCACTGAACCGGCAAATAGATAATTTCATCTACCATAGATAATTTCAGGATGATCTGAAGGAATAAAGGGACTGAAGAAGTAAAGAAATGCCTCCCAATCTGCTGGCATCCCCCAAATTAAATGCACCAGCTCAGGACAGAGGGTCACCTCCAAGCACAGCCGCCCTGGTCATGCAGAGTCTTTGCCACGTTAGTGGCGACTCAATTACTTTGAGTGAATCTCAAATTACTGCAAGCCTGGCGGATTCAAGGGGAGAAGCAGTGGAAGGGACTAGAAATATAAATAACAGTCACCAGTATAGGGAAAAAAAGTTCATAGAATCTTTTTCTTTGGACAATTTGGGAAAGGAGGAAAGGAAAGGAAGAAGGTAGATGGTGAAGTGTAACAAATCTATGTAAGCTGAAACACTTTCCTTCTGAGAAAACCCAAGCCTGAAAAATAAACTGGTTTCGAGTTCATAAATGCTTAGTGGAAGGCTGGTGCAGCACTAAGTGGAAAAATTTCTTGTCATCCAAAATTTCTATTTTTGCAAGAAAAAAACGCTTCCATGGAAACTTTTTTGAGGATACTGTTCCACCAGCTTTAACCACTGGTATGCTTAAGTCTCTCGTTACAACGCATTTTGAGCAAGCAAACAAGGGAGAATGGTGAAAGTGTCAAAAAACCATTGTCTGTTTGAAAGCCATGGGCAGCTCGGATGCAAATGGTCTGGGATGGTCGTGGGTCAATTGTCCTAACAGATAGGGCAGGAGCTGTGTTAGTTGGTGGTGTCTGCACCTTGCCAACACTTCCCACCACAAAGTGGGCTGACCAGCACCTTAAGCATTTACCTACAATGCATGGGTGAAAAGGAGAAGGCTGCTGAAACATTTCACCTGGACCAATGTGTGCTGGAGTTGTTAGACTGCCAGCTTTCAGATAACCTTGGGATTTTCCAAAAATTACAAGTGACAATTGCAAACCTCAGATTTGGTTGCAATCAAGGTGTAAAAGTCTCTGTTGGACCTTGTCTGGGCATACAAAGGGGTGCTGGCTGGCCAGAATAATGTCTGTGGCTGAGTTTTGGGTGGCAATGCCCATCCTTGTTTGCATCTATCATGTTCAAACAAAATTAGCTCAGAACAGCTCATCCATTATTTCACAAGGGTCAGGTTCATGGAAAACTAAAATCTCCTAAAGGACAATTCAGCCGGTAAAAAAAAAGAAACAGAATGGAAAAGTGTGAATGATGATAGGTTTAAAAACCCAAACAAACAACAAAGTGCCCCCAAAGCAATAATCCCCCCACCAAGAGTGACAGTGGGTTGATAAACTGGCTTGGCTTAGAGTCAAAGGGAAAGTGGCAAGAGACACATCAAATGAAAAGAAAAAAGGAGTAGAGGACATTGAATTTGCACTAGAAATGTGAAAAATCAGTAAGATGAGCAAAAAGACATGAGACGTCTCTGGCCAGTAGAGCTGAGGACAGCAAAGAGTTTAAATACTTTGGGAACAGAAGGAGCTATAATAACCACAGTATTGATTCCTCCTTGGAAGGGAAATGTGCAAAGCATGCATTTTCAATAGATATTTGTTTTGTATTTGGGGGGAAAAGCAGATTTGTATCTGATTAAAGTGAAGGGATGATTTACAGGCCAACATTAACTGTGGAACATACCAAATAATCCCTCTTAAAAACACTAAACTTTCTGAAAAGAGCTCTTAACTACACCCAAGTATTTAGCCAAGGAGCATTATTGTTGGTTTTCAAGATGCCTTACAGGGCTGGCCAATCCAGGGGACTAGAACAAAACTAATGTCATGCTAGTACGTTAAAATGGTATAAACAGGATGACTTGGATAATTATTGCCTGCCATTGATTCTAGGCAAAATGAAGGAACACCTCACCAGGACTCGATTAATAAAGAATTACAGGAACATGATGCTAATCAGCAGGGGGTTATGGGAAATCGGTCTTGTCAAATTAAGTAGCTTTTATAAACGCAATTACAAGAGTGAGGGTAATTAACCACTGGAGGAACTTGCAGAGGGTTGTGGTAGAGTCTCTTGGGTAGATGTTTAAATCAAGAAGTTTTGTTTAAAAAAAGTAATTTGTGCAGTGTGCAGAACAATGGGGGTTTTGTCCATTCCTGGAGGGACTGGGGTTAAAACACTTTAACCACAGCCACCACAGCTGCAGAGAACGTTCAGTCAGGACAGTAATATCCAAGTAATATCCATTCAGGTTGTGATATCCAAGACCTTGGAAAAGTTGATCACAGTGGTGCTTTTTGGCATTCAAACCCAGATGTTGATGAAGAAATAAGCTTTAACATGGCTTCCGCTGGCTCCTCATAATGAAGGTAGCAGATGGCTGGTGACTGGGAGATATTTGCAATCGAAAGGGAGAATTGGAAGATGTTTTGTTATTGTAGGGCTGCATCTAAGCACAGGGATAAATTGGCTTGTACAAGTATTTGTGCTGTCCTCATGTCACTGGTGTCCTACCATCCCTCAGCTGGTTGCTACAGGGAACATCCAGCAATCCACATTTTGTGCATGCATTTTTTCCAGACATCCTATGGTGTTTGGAGAGTTAGATTTTCTTCTGGGAAAGGCCTCATTTCAAAAGGTTTTGCTGTGGTAAGTAGTTAAGCTGAAGTAGTATCACCCACAGGAAAGCCCAGGATGAGAAAGTCCATGGTTAGCCTTGGAAAAGCACCACTGCGTAGAGAAGGTTTGCTCTGTGGTCCCAGGGAACTGTTGGCCATGGTCCGCACTGTGGAGTTAAGAAAGTACTCTGAGGTTAGAACATGGTTTTTTGAGTATTGTACACCCAGAAAATGGCAATTTATTTTTTTGGAAAGCTAAAAAAGGGAGTAGAGGACAGATCTGATGCTCTTTTGCAGCCTGCAGTCAGAAGATGTGGTGACATGTCTGTAGGAGTCTGCCACTTTGGGCAGTGACTGAAGGGGTTAACTCTGTAGTGTTGGGCAATGTCCTCTCAAGCCATCCGAAATGGAAAGGACTCCTCTCCACAGGCTGCAGGATGAACATGTTTCATACCAGGCTTTCTGAATTTTTATCTAGGACCTCTGTATTTTGGCTGTGGTGCAGAAGTGGCTGCTGACCGTGCTGCCTTGTTACTCTAGACTTGGCTGTGACCGCTGGACCACATCCTCTGGGCTGAGACTGAAGGGGCAATCAGGAGTGTCAGGCTATGCCACTGATTTCTTATCGACCTGTTTGATAGGCTCTCACATTTCCATGCATCTTCCCCGCCTGCACTCCATAAAATGCAACATGAAATGTCTCCTCTCAATTGAGATGCTCTGTTTTATTTGGGCTGAGAAATCCACTTAAACCTTTTTAATTTGTCTTGTTTGGATATGGGTGTAATTTTGGTTGTGTTTTATGGGCGCCCGGTTCATTTTACTTCCTGTAAATCGTCCCTTTAGTTACTAGGGCTTCTGGGAAGTTGTAAATTCTCCCTCCTATCTTCTCTGTAGAGTTTACGTTGTTTTACAGTTTCATTAATAGGTTCTCTCCCAGCTAGGTTGATGAAAGTTATTGACCTAATCATAACCTATTAATTATGACAGTAAATCCCACTCTTGGAAATGTTTTACTGAGCAAACATTACTTGGAAAATCTGCAGGTTAAACTGGAGATCCAAGAACTTTAAATCTGCTATTCACTGCCCCAGTCACAGAGCCACGAGTCCTCCTCGGGAGAAGCTTGTGCAGTACTGCAGGCTTGGGAGAGAGGGTAACACACACTGAAACCCCTCCACCTCTGCTCTGCCCTGGGCTGATACACTGAGCACTGGGAAAAAGTCTCCTGAATGCTGGACTGGAGGATTGCTGTGGCATGCAACCCCGTGGAAAAAAAAAAAAAAAAGAAAAGAAAAGAAAAGAAAAGAGAATTTCAGGAATTCTTATTCAGAACTGAAGTTTCCTAAATATTGGCTCTACATGTTTGGGTCTAACGTGGCAACTGGGGTGCATTCAAGCTTCTTCTTGTGGCTGCTAGAAGGAGGAAAACACAATCAATAAGCAATATACTGACTCCTTGCCCAGGCTGCCAGCCCATCAGAGGTAGGGGAACATTCCCAGTGTCTTCCACAGGTGCTATCAGCATCCAGGACAGAGTTTCTGTTGGATGAACACAGCTCCGAAAGACAAGATACTGGTTTAAAGCTGGACAGCTATCCCCTAAAGTCAAGGGAGAAAGGTTTCTCTTCCCCAAGTCTCTTCCCTCCAGAAACAGGTTCTGCCCCATCGACCCTGTTGCAAGTGCCCCATTAGGAAACGTTCCCTGTAGCACAGCTGCTGAGCGAGCAGCTCCCTTCTGCATCCTCAAACCTCTCGGGAAAACCACTTTGCTTATGAGGCAGAGAGAGAAAGGTCTCCCAGGAATCCAAGTGCTTGAGTCAGCCTTTCTGAGTAGCCATCCGTGGTAGGAACCGCAAGAGGTCTCAGCTGGGTTTCGGGGCCCAGTTTAAATAAGCATTAGGTATTCACACACATGCACATATGTATTATATGGAGAGATGCACATGGTTACCTATTTATGCAGATACCTCCAGTTATACCTACCTATACGTACCTACATGTGTCCACATGCGCACAGATGCATTCAGAGTTCATGCCCTGAAAACACCCTTAAAGACAATGAAGGTTCTTCCTTATTGGGGACCCCAAATTCACTGATGATCATCCCATTGCCGTGAAACAGATGGAGAAGCTGCAAGGGATGGTCTCAAAGGGAGGAGGCGGCAGGAATAAAGGCAGAGCTACTGCCCTAAATCTCATGGCAAGTCCATAGCAGCCTTGGGATGCTCAAAGAAAAATTTTATTGGTCTTAAACAGTTGCTGTTTTGGAAGATGCAGCCTTCTGCAGTCAGCCTGATTCACTCAGTAGAAGATCGAAAAGAGGGAGATAAGAAAGAAAAGATGAGAAAGGCCACATGCAGAGGAAGGTGGTGGGGTGGAAATAGGAAGTTCTTCTCCAGGGCTGTTTAAAATGAAGCTGAGCATGTAAGCATGGAGAAGACATGAGTGTCATGCCCTTAGCAGAGCTGTGCTCTAACTGCCTGCTGCATTTAGGACTTTTAAGACTAATTAAATAGCAAAGAGGAAAGTAACTTCTGCAAAGGAGCCAAGCTTGCACTGCAAGGGGACTCTCTCCACTATTTCCTGCACTGCATCCATCTCATCTGCAGGAGCTCCCCCTGCAAAGTGGTTCTCAGAGATGGAAACTAAAGCACTGGCAAAGAGGGTCTGTCAGGGATAGGATGTGTTGCTAATGATTTCAGCTCTTCATGTCTTCCTTTGCCTTGAAACAACAGAATCTCATTTGGGTGCTTTAAAATTAGCCTTCACAGGCTATAAATCTGGAAGTTATCCTGGTGTTCCTCTGCTCTCATGGCAAGGATATTTTTTTAAATTATTTTTAAACAGTTTTCAAAGTTGCCCTAAGGATTGCAATAATTTTAATATCCTCCTGGAATGACAAACTCAGAGCATGGCCACAGCAGTTCAGCTCCTCTTGCTTCTTGCTACAATCCGATTTCTATACCTGCCATATCATCCTTGCTCTCAGTGATTCCGCAATGCAAGAATGAGACTCAGCTACACCTCTTCAATCACTCTTACAATTTCACCTCTTAATTTGCACTGAAGGCTCCAAGAACATTTCTTTTTGGCAACTGCGTGCTGCAAATACTGAACTATTTGCTCTTTGTTGGACTTGTCTTTTGTTTCACGCACTGTAACTCTGTGCCAGTCTCTGAACACGTTCCTGTGAATTTAAGATCTCTTTCCATTATTGCAGTTTGAATAACTGAACTTGCAGACTTCTCGACTTTGATATATCACAGCCACATTGCAATTTGCATACAAAGCACAAGGCACTTGAATCAACCTGTAGACACCCTCTTTACTTAAAGCCATATTTTCAGCATGTTCAGCACAGCAGGTCTCAGGGAGTAAGACCTTGTCAGGCACGATAACAAATGCCGATAGGTATTTTCACTAAAAACTTTGGGTAGGATTCATCTCATTGAGTAGAGGAGTCAACAGCAAAGTCATCCCCATCTGAGCTGTATATCCAGGCTCTCGTCATGCAGAGCCAGTCAATATTGCCAGTGGAGTTTAGGGTGCATTTTTCCAACCTGATGTAGGTGTCTGTTTTCAGATGAGGGTATTGCTCCCTACTTTTCATCGTCCCTACTTATCAATTTTCCAGTGGCATTTCATCCTGTCTTCCCAATATTCTTATTTTTCCTGCAGGTGCCTCACATGTTGATGACGTGCTCCATGGCCTTCAGCGGTTTTGTGGACGTACGAACCAACATGAGGGATATTAAATGCCCCATGAGTGGAATCCCAACTGATAAAAATGCAAAAACTATCAAGCAATAGTAGTCTGAAGAGTAGAAAGAATGCTGATTTCTCTCTCTTGACTAACAGCTACCCACATGGCTCATTTTTCCTAGAGGAGACATTGATCTGACTATAGGGAAGTATCTGCCGTGCCTTTGCCTGGGCCGGTTACCTTGGGCTCTCTCTGGAGTCAATGCAGACTGAGCCAAGAGCTGGAGTTCAGGACACAGCTCACCTCACTCCTGCGTTTGTTCAGCTGAATCAGCCCAGTGCCGGCTCCCTAAGGGGGAGAAAATGGTATAGGGTTGCAGAATTAAAGATAGATGCAAACTCTCTGAAGTGGTTAGCTGGCCTATTGGCTTGCCACAGTCCCTGCTCTCTGCAGAAGTCCTGCATATGGGTGTTGAAACGGAAAATAACAGCTTTCCTGTTTTGCTTAGATCTGCTGCGATGAGAGAGATGAGGAATCTTCTTCTTCAACAGGACCCCAAGGCTGGAGGAGGAGATCAGACATCATTACCTGCAGGAATGGCTCACCAGGAAGGCCAGCCTTCCTCATCGTCCCTCTTTCCAGACTCAGCTCCAAAGCAAGGATAAGCCTTACTGCAGGGTGTGCTACCAGCTACCACAAGCTACTGGTCTACTGTGGGGCAAAGAGAAGCACCAGAGATCTGGACAACCTCCAAGCCAGAGAGAAATCTGAGTTTTTAGGGAAATTACTCTTGCTTCTGTAACTAGAAATGCTTCCCAATCCTGACTTCCAAGTCCCTCCCAACCAATATTCATTACCCTTTCATTGGTTAAAAAACACTATTAATTTAAAAAATAATAATAGTTCATATCTTTATATAGATGAATCGCTGTCAAGGTATTTTAACAGATGCTCAATTCTTTTTTGAGCTTCCTCATCTTTTTCACTCTTGATACCAAGAGGTGAAGATGCTTCTGGAATCTCACAGCAATGGCAAGGGCAGGATTTGGCCCTGGGGCACCACAAATGCCGCTAAGTATTTCAGAATCTTCATTGCTAGGGGTGGAGAGAGGGAAAAGCAAACACACTGGGAAAGGATTTGGTCTTCAGGATGTCAGCCTGTGGAGCCCATAGCTGGGAAGGAAGGGAGGAAAGGGATGAGGTGAGAGTGAGACAATAGGACCAGGCTGATGAGACTGGGCAATAAGACAAGAGTGATGCTGAAGACACTGGTCTCTGCCCTATTTCCTCCACCTAGGCTGAGACCTGTGCAGCTCATTGCACATAGATCACCAAAAGGTAGTTGCATAACTCTGGGATGAAAAAAACTTTTGATGCATCCATAGGTGAGCATGTCCCCAGTGCCTATAATAGCTAGAGGCCATCATCCTGACCCCATGGGATGGGATGTCTCCAATAAGCTCCATCCATGCCAAGAGACCCTAGTGGGAGGCGAGAAGGGAGCGAGTCTCCCACCTTCCTTATTCCACCACCTGAGAGAGGCTGTGGATGCGGCTGGAGGTCACGGCTGATCTTGGTGCTGATGCCGCTGGCACGCTCCCCCCGGTCCCCTGCCGCCGTCTCTCCCTGCGAGACGCTCTCCCTTCCGGAAGCGGGACCGGTCGGCGCAGCCAAGCGCCAGGGCTGTCAAGAGATGAAATCAGAGCTGCCCCGGCTTGGGTTGCAGGGACCGCTTTCTTTTCTGATTAATAATTCAGGGTTCCCCTGGGGGCAGGAAGATGACATCATATCTCACCCCTTTCCCATCGCCACCCTGTCTTTTCCTTCCCTTCTCGTCATTTCTCTGCACCTGAATCTTTATGCAGCAAAAAAGTTGGGGACACCTCGGTTGGGGACACCTTGGTTGGGGACATCTTGGATGGGGACACATCAACATTACATTGTGTAACTCTCTAAGACCACGCCGGCCAGAAATAGACTTCCCAGCCCTCTTCAGCCATCCAGAGAGGGAGAAAAAAACCCAGCTAGGCATAATTTTCTGTCTCTGGCCTTTCCTCAGTGAGTTTGATCATCCCATGATGGTTTTAGTGAGTCGGTGAGAGCAGCTTTGTGTTGCCTTTTCTTGGAAAGGACTGTAGGGCAAAAATGGGTAAAGGTCCTAGCAAACTTCATGGTAGAAAGCAAGGTCTAAGTCTCACAGCCAGAAAACAGAAAGTTGGTAAGGAAGGATCCTGCTGTGTGTAGCAGTGCTGGAAGTTTTTCCTGTGTTGTGGTGACAATAAAGGTTATGGCTGAGGTTATAGAGGTGCAGTTGTCACTGTGGAGAACACAGATAAGTAAAAGTGTCCTAAGGAGACCTGCAGCTTGGCTGTCACCAGAGAGTGAACCGCTCGTTTTCTTCAGGTCCTCCAGCTGCTGCCCAATGTCACCTCCAACTTATGCAGTACAAGGACCACCAGTGCTGGAGCCCAGCCATCCTCAGGGAACCTCAGGGAACACCACTTTCTTGGGAGCAGATGAGTGCTTACCCAGTGCTGTCAACTGACACATCCCCCCATGGCCCTTCTTCCACAAGTTCAGTGAAACTCATGGCCTCTGGTGTCAAAGTCCACCCTTCTGGTGGTATTGGCAGGGAGATCATGGGAAGCTGGGTTTGCCTACACAGCACAGTGTGGATGCCTGAACTTGCCCACCCCAAAAGCGATGTTAGCAGGGCTCCTTGCTGTATCACACAGGGGTTAGAAAACATCTTGGCAAGATCCAGAGAGACCAATATATCTATAGATACTTTCCGAATACCTTGCCAGGGTTGTGCGAGAAACGCAGCAAGGAGTGAACAATGGCCTTTCTTGGGAGAAGGCCAAAAGACCTCTTGTATGTGACTTGTTGAACCCTTCCTGCACTTTTTGAGAACCTGAGATACCCCAAGTTTACTCCTCACTTCCCTTTTTTTTTTCTGCAAAGTGCATTTTTCACATCGTATCAAGTTTTGTGGGTTTCTAGGACTAACCTAGATAAATTTAGTACCATCTTCACTACCTAGCACCAACTCCAGCCATGGCCAGGGGTATGGCAGAACACTAGGTACCACGAGGCTTGCTTAGATGTTCCCCGTGGCTGGAACTGCAATGAGAGATGGGCCTAGATGATGGGTTTGAGCCAACCTCACCACGTGCATGGGTGAAGCTGGCTGTGCTCAACTCCACGTGTCCAAATCGAGCAGATGGGGTGAAGGGTTATGGGGATATCAACTGCTCTGAAGTCTGCACCTTGGTGCAGTCCTGTGTCTCAAGAAGGTGGCTGAGGAGCTGGGCAAAAGGGTTTGGACCTGCTTGTAAACAGACCCTCATCCCCTTCCTTCCCCAAAGTCCTTCCTTTGCAGCTGTACTCAGGAGTAAAGGACTTTTCCCAGGGCTCTGCAATGAAGTGCCTTTACCCCATCTTTCACCACAGCCCACAGAAATATCCCTGTAGCCTCCAAAAGACCAGAACAGCCCAAATCTCTTCTTCTCCTGTGTTTTCCCCCTTCTGAGTGCCTCCTGGTTTAGCCTATGACTGCACAACACCAGAATCAGGACCTGTATAGGTCATTTTTGTGCGCTGTTTAATTTCCCCATCTGGCCCTTTTTCCCCCTGGTCAGGGATTTCAAGTGTTAACATAAAGAAGCTCTGGCTGAGCCACCTGATTTATCCATCTCCTAACCTTGACTTTATTTCATGATCACGATTCTAACTGCTAATGTTACGTTACTAGTTTAACTGTCTGATTTATCCACGCTCACCTCACACATTACTTCATGGTACGGGTTTTAAATGTTAATTTTAATAATAAAAGTTTTACACCCCTGGCGCTTTCTGCATGCGGTGTGCTAACACAGGGACATTATTTCATAGGACGAGGGTTTTAAAAGCTAATGTCATAATGCTAGTTTAATTGTCGGATTTATTCCTGGTAAGGCTGCTTCTGGAACCACACACGGGTTGGAGGAAATCGGTGGCTGGTGACAATGTCTCGTCTGGTGTTTGGTGGGAATAGCAGGTTCCTGCACCTGGTTTGAGATGGAGAAGTGCTGTTTTTACTGAGGTATCCAAGGCTTCAAAAAGCAACATGATGCATCTAATGCAAGGGTGACCTGATGCAGGAAGATGTCAGAGTGTGGCCCTGCACGTACAGGTCCAGCTCTCCCCATGTTTCCCTTGATCGCTTCCCACCTTTCCCAGGGAAATGGCTCCAGGGACCTGAGCAACCCCCCGTGGGCGTCACCCAGGCTTGCAAAGTGGTCTCTGCAAGCAGGAATATCAAAAGCACGTGTGGGATGCGAGGGGAAGCACATGGTTGCAGGGTGGCACTTGCTCGCTGCATGTGTGCGAGCGTGGTACTGGTGAGACTGGCCCCACGGGCGCATACCAGCAAGGGGAAGGCGGGAGGGCAGGGGCAGGGTTCTCCAGGGACAGCAGATGCTGCGTGGCTGAGCTGGGGTGGGGACGTGGGTGGGCAGCCTGCCCAGCAGGAGGTATGCAAAACACTTGGGAAATGGAGGGTCTTTCCCAGATCTGCCAGCATCAGGTTTAGGGGACGGAGGCAGGGTCTGGCCGGCATGGCCAGGACCAAGGCAAAGGAGGGACCAGCACAGGCAGGCAGTACCTGGCAGGGTCTGGTTTCCCTGCGACATAGATGGGAGTAGGGGAACAAACGTTCCTGGATATTTTGCACCATCCGAATGTCAGAAAGGAAACCTGAGGGCAGCAGGCCAAGTAGGAAGTCTACGTCCGACAACTGTGAAGTTCCACGTTGCTCTCTGTCCATCTGGACTCACAGCCCTGCTGCAGCATGCTCCAGGTAAGCTGGTGAGGGATAAATGTGGGGTTCAAGGCACAGCTGGGGCAAAGTGTGGAGTTGCTGGGCTGGGGGCTAGGGCCAGCACTGGAGGTGTGGGCTGGTGGCACCAAGACGCATTCACCCATGATGGCTTGACCCAATGGTCTTCTCCTGAATCACTGCCAAGGATGACTGTATTACTCTGACACGAACTGGGGAGCTGCTAATGGAGACAATAAGCATTCTAAACCTGCACTGCCAGCACAAAGCAATCCTGATGTGTCAGAGAGATAGACCCAGTGGCAAGGAGAACTTCTGCTTCACCATTTTCACCCAAGCTGTAGATCAGCCTGAGGATGACCTTCCTCTGCTTCCAAATCAGCCAAGCCTATTTTTTTCTTCCACCAAAGAGGACCCAGACTTGGTGTCTGTCCTGTGAGGGTGGATGGTTGCTGTTAGCAGCTGGTAGCTGCGGTGCCTGCATTTGGGAGCCCAGCTCACCCTGACGCTATGATCCTCAGTGGAGGGAGAAGGTGTGTGTGCACTGTCACAGGGGCTCAAGCATGGTTGTCCACCTTCTGCCTGCTCATAGGCTTCGGAGGATGACAGCGTTGAGCTGCCTGGATGTGACCTGTGCATGTCACTCGCTACGGAGAACTCCCCTGGCCTATTTTATTTGCTGCTGTAGGTACAGAAAGTGCATGAGGCTGTGTGTGAGCACCAGGGTGTGCGTGCACGGGGCTACAGGTGTCTGAGCACCTGCAGATGTGACAATAGTTTTAAGACACCAGAAGAAGGGGTTGCACCCATTTCTCTGCTGGCACAGCTGGACCCTATGCCCAAGACACCCATCTGGGTATCAACACATGCATGAAAATAACAAGATTGAGCAGCACCCTTTGCTTTCCTGTGACCTCCCTGTATTTGCTGTCAACATCAGAAACGGCTTTGCTTTGGATCCTGTTTCTCTTTTTCTTTGTTTTCCGTTGGATTAAGAAATTCTTCCTTTCCCGAAGCCGCTTAACGTGGAGGGGAAAGTAAGTGAAAATTCAATTGAATAAACAGTGTGGGCACTTCTTTCTTGCTATCTGTCGTAAAGAGCAGCCTGCCGAGGCAAAAAGGAAGAGCCAAACCAGCAGCAGTGAATGTTCGATTGAATAAATACCAATAACATTCATTTCCATCCTTCTTTTTGGCTCGTCTGGCTTATGGTGCAGAGATAGTGAAAATTCAATTGAATTTTAATAACAATGGGCCCCATTACCAAAAATACAACCAAAAGGCGAGAAAGAGACCCTGACTTAAAATCAATGGCAGAAAAGATAGGTGACATCATCAAAATTATATTAGCCTTAATAGTCAATCAATTAATTAAATCTCCCAGTTATTAAAAAAATAAAAACCCTTGGAGGTTTTTTTTCCTTTCCTGATGAAGTTTTCCAGCAGGCTCTGAAAGCTTTTTTCTTCCCACCCCTGCCCGCGGCTCTCCCCCAGCTCCCACCCTCACCGCCCACCATTAGGGGCCGTTTATCGAAGTGACAGTTGCCTTTATATCGAAACGATGGGGAATAACGGAGAGGTGGTGGCAGAGTGCTGAGGCCACTGGAAATGAAATGTTGCATAGATATGAATTTTGATAGCTAGTCAATACCCTCTGTCCGTTTCAATTAAAAAAGAGCAGCATACACCGAGGGCAGATGGGCAACATTTCAGAGCCCATAAAATCAAACAGGGGGATAGAGGAGAGGTCCAGCCGGACTTCAATCTCCTCGCCCTCTCTTTCATCCAGCTCTTACGGAATGTATTTCACCAGGGTGGCTTCTTTTAACGCTTTGCCTGCTGGTCCATTCCTTCTCTGTCTGGGATGCTCTTCTCCACTGATAACCTGTTGCATGAGGGTTTCTGGGTAGGGGCATGCAGCTGGAGCTCCCACCCATCTCTGAGCCCTTCAGCCTGATACCAACATGTCCATGTGGGGACACTCAGCGTGGTTACCTTGGTTGGCACACTGTACTCGTCTGAGTACAGAGCTAAGTCACCTCTTTGCCAGGAGCTGGTTTAGAATCATAGAATAATTTAGGTTGGAAAAGACCTTTAAAATCATCAAGTCCAAACATTAACCTAGCACTGCCAAGTCCACCACTAAACCATGTCCCTAAGCACCACATCTACACGTCTTTTAAATACTTCCAGGGATGGTGACTCAACCACTTTCCTCGGCAGCCTGTTCCAAGGCTTGACAATCCTTTTTGTGAGGAAATTTTTCCTAATGTCCAATCTAAACCTCCCCTGGCGCAACTTGAGGCCATTTCCTCTTGTCCTATCACTTGTTACTTGGGAGAAGAGACCAACACCCACCTCGCTACAACCTCCTTTCAGGTAGTTGTAGAGCGTGATGAGGTCTCCCCTCAGCCTCCTCTTCTCCAGACTAAACAGGCCCAGTTCCCTCAGCCGCTCCTCATCAGACTTGTGCTCCAGGCCCTTCACCACCTTCGTTGCCCTTCTCTGGACACGCTCCAGCACCTCCATGTCCTTCTTGGAGTGAGGGGCCCAAAACTGAACACAGGATTCAAGGTGCGGCCTCACCAGTGCCGAGTACAGGGGCACGATCACCTCCCTGCTCCTGCTGGCCGCACCAGTTCTGATACAGGCCAGGATGCCGTTGGCCTTCTTGGCCACCTGGGCACAATGCCGGCTCATGTTCAGCCGGCTGTCAACCAGCACCCCCAGGTCCTTTTCCTCTGGGCAGCTTTCCAGCCACTCTTCCCCAAGCCTGTACCGTTGCCTGGGGTTGTTGTGGCCGAAGTGCAGGACCCGGCACTTGGCCTTGTTGAACCTCATACAGTTGGCCTCAGCCCATCGATGCAGCCTGTCCAGGTCCCTCTGCAGAGTCTTCCTACCCTCGAGCAGATCAACACTCCCACCCAACTTGGTGTTTTCTGTAAACTTACTGGGGTGCACCAAGGTTTTTCCCCTTGGATATCCTCTCTCTGTGCACTGCACCACTCCGGCTCGTTGCACCCACACTGGGAAGCACCCCCTCTTCGCCCCGGCCTGAGCCTCCCATCAAATGGCTGGCATAAACCAAGGTAGAGGCTTTTTCATCCTGCCCTGCTAATTCCCAGCAAAGGATTTAACCTTTCATTATCTCACATCTCAAGCTGTTGGGGAAATGTCAGCGATGGGTCAGCTGCAGGAAATAAATGGCTAGAGGTCGTCTGACTGCGACGGATGCCAGCTTCTCCCTCCCAGCCCTCTGTACCCACCCTCTCCTTGTGCTGCTCCTCACCCTCTCCTCCCTTAGGAGAAATCCTATCTCCCCTCCTCAGTGTCACCTGAAAGCGGGGATCTGTTTTCAGCCCCATCCCGCCACCGTCGCTCTGTTCCCGACAGCGGCGCGCACTAAGTGGCTCTGTCGCCCTGCCGAAATCCTCAGCAGTATTGCTGGCTCCGGGGAGCTGTGCCCAGGAATTGCGGAGATGCACCCGGATAACCATTGAAGAGAGTTAACTCTTTGGGATCCTCCCCGCAGGGTGATGTGGTGAACAAGCTGGGGAGATGATTGAAAGAGGTGGGGAAATACCTCATGGATCAGAATGCTCCAGACTGAAAGGCACAAAGGAGAGGGGAGGACACCACAAAACCAAGGATGGAGATGGGAGAAGGTTTCATGGAATGAGAAAGACAACAAGAAAATGCAGAAGACACTCAAGGTAAGAGGGTGAAGGGATTGTGTCTTGTCTGGCACAAGAGGACAATGACTTTATCTCCAGCTGTTTGAAGAAAGACTCTATGAAGCTGTGAAAAGTCTCATTCATGGATTCCTGAGGATTTCTGCTTTCCTTAGACTAGAACAAGCATTACATGGCTTCATCCAAAGTCTCCAGTTAAACCAGTGTTGCAAGTGGAGGTTGACCTGGGAATCCCAAAGCAGGATTTGAACCCATCTTCTTGCAGATGAGGCAGGAGCCTTAGTCAGCATCCACTGCAAAAGGTGTTAAAAATTAGACAAGTGAGTGAAGTCTTTAGGAAGTCACAAAACAGCTCACCTAGAGGGTTGCAAGGGAGTCCCATTTGGATAAAATGTCTTTGGGTAACACCCCTTCCATGCCGTGCACATGGTCACTGACACCCAGGTCCACCAGCCTTTCTAATCCAATTTCCTCACCCTGAGGAGCAAACCAAGAGGGCCTGTGTACGTGCCTGGACTGTCTCTACCCAGGAGATGACATGATTAGCCCAAGGTTTTAATTCAGATGTATGGACCTCAATCTCCATATCCACCCAATCATGGGGAAAGTGTAAAGAGCTTGTCACTCACAACTTGTAAGTGAAAAACTGGACAGCTGTCAAGATCTATTGAAGACCCTTCTTGCTGTCATATCAACTTTTCAGAGGATATTCAGTGGTTCCCAAGCTTGGCGTTCCAAACTCTGGCAATACCCCCTTCAGTGTTCAAATTAACATATACTGAATGTCCCTCGGTGTTCACTGCAACCGTCAAAATATGGTACATGCATATTGCGACCCCTAAGAGAGGGCAGGTTTGTGGTGAGTGGGGTGCAGAGCAACTGGGTTTGGTGGAAATTTTCATCATGGTTTAAAGTTCTAAGACTTCCAATTTGAGGGAGAAAATTAAGAGATGGCTCCTGGGAGGGTGATGCTGCCAGCAGCCAGCATGAATGGGCATCTAGAAGTGTTTGTCTTTTGTATACAGATGATCTGATGTATTCTAAAAAGTCACATCCAGGTTCATCTGCTAAACCTGGGCTCGTGGCCCTTCTGTTACCCATTTGAGGAATGTCTTGGCTTCCAGCACCTAGGTTTCCAGCTGGACAACAGGGTAAAACCCAGGTGCAGAGCAGAGGTGGGCTAACATGTGCTGGGGTTCACCCTAAAAGGGGACAAGGCAATGGGTGTATGACTAGGCTTGGGAGCTGGAAGTGTTCCCATGTCCCACAGATTAGAAATAACTGAGGATCCCACGTGCTATCTGGAAGGTGAAAAGCAACCCCAAAGCACCAAGAAAGCACAGACATTTACTGTCCCACTGAGCACAGCAGGTAGATTTTTGCATGGAGGACTTAGGAGCTGGTGGGTCCTGTTTTGTTCATGGGATTGCATTGAGAAGAAGGGCTGTTGTGGATATTTCTAGACATTTCTAGCCAGAGTGTGATGCAGTTGTGGGGGTAAGAAAGCTCAGACTGAGCTAGATGACTGCAGTGCTCAATCTGCAACCTTTTGCAAACCAAATACTCCAAGGATAGGAAGGAAACCAGTTCTGCAACGATCTGCCTTGGCTTTTGGCCTGGAAATGGGGAAGAGCATCAACTCTGATGTGTTGCGGGGGGAGCAGGCACAAGGAATTTTGTTAAGTAGTTAACGGACGCAGAATTTGGTCAGTCCTTGTGGCACCGACTCTTGCTAACTCTTGCTGGCAGCCCTCTGGGATGCAGGCTTGGATAAAAGCGCTCTGAAAGCAGACACCTTCTGGCTGTGCACTGGGATGGCTGTGGGGAAAACCTGGCTGCTGGAGGGATATTAGCTCAGAGGCTGAGACGTCTGCCCTGCTCATGGCAGCACAGCGGCCGTTAACATCCCTTGCTCCTTGGTCCTCCTGTTACATCCTTGGCTGGCATCCCTCTTTCGTTAGTCTGGGCAAGCTAATGAGATCACAGCCCTTGGTGGGGAGCTGATAACAAGCGAGTAATTCCTCGGTTCCCGACTCAGCAAGGTTGGTGTCACTGGGTGAGTGACATGGTTTAAAGAAAACCCCGTTTGTGGCCAAGATCTTTAAGGATTCCCCTGTCCTGCTTTGCCCTCCCTCCTTATCTTGTTCTGCCCCAAGATTTCTGGCGCAGAGCAGCTGGGGAATAAAATGTGAACCTTTCTGGTTTGGTCTCCCAGGCTCTGCTGGAGGCTAAGTGAGGTTAATAACCGAACACGCCGGGAGATATTGAGGAAAGAGACAGGGGAAAAAGCTCCGTCCCTGATCTGATAGTGATAAACGATTGGAGATAAGATATCTGATTTCTTCTCTCTGGTGGTCTCTACAGTAACAGCTTCCAGGCGAGCGTGTCAGCCATTCATTAAAGGAAAACGGCAAAGATTATCGCTAATATCGTGAAGATTAGTTAGATAAATATACGCTGCAGAGGAATATGCAGAGGGCCAGGTCTGCGGTTGCTGCGAAACGCTCTGGCTTCATTGACTGAGCTAAACCAATTTGCATCCGCTGCCGTGCACGGCGCTCGTAAGGCTGATCTGCAGTGTTTGGATGTGTTTGTAAACACACAGCATGCATGCACTTAATGCACACCCGCTGCCTCCTCTTGCGGTTAGAAGCACAGAAGATTTTATTGGGGGAGCAGACTGCAAACGCAAAGTCATTTGCTAAATGATCCCCAGCAAACTCTGAGCGAGAGTTAAGAATGATACAGATGACCGTATGATGTGGTAAGTCAGCCAGGATGGAGCTAGTGCTTGCTAATGAAAGTCCTCACCTGGATAACTTCTAGATGGTTGAAAAGTGTTGGGATGCTTCCAAAACACAGAGGGGGAGCGGAAGAGTTTTTCCCATGAAAAGCTGCAAATAGAAATCCTCTTGATAATTTTTTGAACTGAAAATTGCAATTTTTTTTTCACAAGTGAAGTACAAAAAGCCTGCTCTAAGCTGGCCCTTCTTGAGTGGGGGGGATTGGAGCAGAGATTTCCAGAGGTCCCGTCCAACCTAAATCACTCTTGTGAATGTGAACAGGAAGCTTTGCTGCAGAGCAGCTTTCTGAAAGAAAGGGATACCCAGCACTCAGTGTCAAATGTTGTTTTGTTTCCTTTTTAAAAACCAGCAAGCAGAAACACTCATGGTGCTAAGTCTAAATGAGGCAAAAACTGTTGTTTCATATTGACGCAAGTGTCAGCTCTTGTTTCTCTTCTTTTAAACTTGAAAGCCAAAGTCACATTTTAAGTCAAAACAGAGGAGAAATGCAAGGGATGCTGGAAGGGAACCAGCGTTTGGAACCACCATTTTGCTGTGCAAGGAGAAACCAGGGGAAAAAGCTCCAGCCCTCGCTCCGTCCTTTAGCTTGGTTTGCTGTGGGAAAGGGGTGAGCGTGGTCACCCTTTTCTGGCACAGGTTGGACTCACCCGAGGGCTGGCTGGGTTTGGGATGTCCAGTCCAACGCTGAGCAAACCGAGATATTTTGTCCCCTCTGCATCCCTCTTGTCACAGAGGGATGTCCCTGGGAGGGTGGGACACTGCTGTTGTCACTTTGGCCTGGGCTAAATGATGGATTTTTTCATGGATTTTTTATTTCCTCAAATAATGGGTTTGCTTTTTTTATTAGCATTTTAAGAGGCCCCTTCTCGCTGATTTTTTTTGGTCCTTCACTGCCTGATCCTACTTGGTAGAGCAACACTGAGAAGAAAGTGTCTCTGGCATGGCTGGAAAGTCCTGGTCTAGGGGGAGCAGCAGGAGAGCTGCAGAGACCTGGGGATGACCCCACATCCATGTGGTCACTGAGGCCAGAGCTGTGAGTCTGTTGTCATTTTACCCTTCTAGGATATGAATCAGGCTGGTGAAGCATGATAAGAAGCCAGCAGAAACCATGGAGGTCAGAGTTTGATGTCTGGCCAACCCTCTCCCCCAACCCATCTTCACTGGTACCCTTAAATACCCTAAAATAACTGCAACCCGTTGCTTGATTTCTATCAGATCCACTGAAAGGGTGGACATTGCAGGGGGGGAATGGCTTTTCTGCAAGATTTGCAAAAAAAGGGGCTTCTGGGGGCAGAAGAATGAGCCCTCAGTAGACTCCAAGCACCTCTGATGGCACAGGGCTCTCGGAGACATCGCAGCTGCAGGGAGGGTCTGGTGGACTCCAGGGTACCGAAACTGCTCCCGTGCAGGCACAAAACCCATGTGCTCCCAGCACAGCTGTAATAGAAAAAAAAAAAGCTTTTCCACAGCAGGAATTTCCAGTGGAGTGGGCAGGGTTGAAGCTAACAGGGAGATATGAGAGACAAAAAAAAAAGAAAAAAAAAAAAAGCAGGAAGATTTACATGAAATATGGCAGTTCTTAACCTTTTCTCTCCCCCCATTTATCCTCTGTGCTCCCCAATTTTCCTCCCCCACCCCACCGCGGCAGCCCTCCCTTCCCTGTTCAATAAACAGAGATGGCTGGAAAACAAAGAGCTGGCTTTTTTTTTTTTTTTTTCTTTTTTTTATTTGCCACCTCTGCATTCAGATGGAGGTGGGATGCTCTGTGTATATGTGTGTGTGTGTGTGTGTGATGAAATTCAGGCCAAGCAGGCAGTGTACAGAATTCAGCCGCCCTCAGCAGTAAATACTAGCAGGAGCAGCAGGATTGAAAGAGCTGGCGGAGATGAGAAAAGAAAGGATGTGCGTAATTGCACACTCAAAGTGCCACCTTCAATTGCGGCTGCAGATAAGCCAGCCTGTTCCCTGCCGCAGCCCCGCAGAGCACTGCCAGGGCACTGCCGATTCCCCGGCACCGTCCTGCCTCAGGGTATGACGACTTCAAAAAAATCCCTAAGAAAATCAGCCCGTGTAATCTTTTTTTGTTGGTTTTCCGGAGAAAGCTCCAGCTTCTGGAATCCTGGGATTTTGCTTTTCTTTCACTGACCTCCTGTCTTTGTTTCTAGCTACCTTCACAGCCTGCAGAAAAACAGTTTGCCAGATGTGATGGCAAATATTAGGGCTGTAGTCCATTCGTTTACTTTTTACCTAACGTCTGTTTTTCTGGTGAATTGGATGATCTCATCAGATCATGAACTGTAACAGTTCTTAGCAGACAGACTTGCTGGATACATGCACACTTGCCATTGGTTTTTTGCTTCTTTGGGGCTCCCTTCAGCAAGCAAATAACTGCCCCGTCCCCAGCAGAGCTTCTTTGCAGCACAACGGCTGCAGTTTCCTCTCCTGCTCTTGCTTTTCCAACCCCTAATTTGGACACAGGCAACCTTTGCACTTGGGCACACATTGCATCAACAAAATAAAGAGCAGGAGGGAAACTGAGGCTGGTTTGGGAGCGTCTAGGGCATCTCTGCAGCCAGCCCTAGCCGGGAGCTTCACCCTCCATGCCAGCCCGGTGGGTTTTGGCTTGGCTGTGCGTGACCTTCGTGTCCCTGGAGAGCGGTCATGACTCAGTCTCTCACCCTCTCCTTGCTGCGAAGTCATTTTTCTCCTCAATTTTAGCTTTGGCAGCTCCTCTTTTATTTTAGGACAGGCTTTCATGATGCTGCTAGTCCTCAGCCGCAGCCCAAGCTCTTGACCGGCTCTCATCTCTCCACTGCCCTGAATTTGTCGCAGGTACCTTCACCCCCTGAAGCGAAAACCTGGGAAAATCTTGCAGTCCGTAGAGATGCAGCTTATACCCATCTCAGTATTATTTGAAGCTGTGCCTTTGCGATAATGCCACGAAATGCTGGTCAACACTTTTTGACAGTGGAATTTTCTACCGGAAAACATATTCTTGTCAAAAATCGTCTTGGGATCAGGCTGATTGTGGCGATGTTTTTTATATTAAAAATATTGAAATGAGTTGTTTCAACTGTCTCGCTTTGCTTTCAAACCAACAAAATATTTTGTAATGCCAGGGGAAAACATACTGCTTCAGCTCTGCCGAGGCATCCTGGTTTCTTCCAGTGTTTATAGTTAAACCTTGGATTTAACAATATATTGGATTATAAAGTTGAGATTTCTGCCATGTTTCATTGCTAGTGAGATGGAACATTTTTATTTGACTGAACTAAACCAGTGTAACATCAGAACAAAGTATTTCCAGGTTGATTTTCTTCTGAGGATAAATTTCAAACTCTTATATGTATTTTTGGCTTCAGAATGCAAACCCATTTCCAGATGTCAGGATTTTCAAGCAGAATAAAATGTCATTTTCCAGCAAAATGATGTACTGCACACTTAGACAACTGCTCCAAAAATAATTCCAGGTTCCCGTGTGGGTTTTCCCCAGTCTTCTCTTACCAGTATATTTTTTTTACACGTTATTTTTTCACATGTGCACTTATGGATAGGAGAGTAGTTCACATGCAAATGTCATTAACGATCAGCAAATGGGTCGATTGGGTAGAAATATGTCCCTGCTCCTCAGGCATGTCTGTTGGTGCAGTTGAACTCTGCACCCATTGCCTTGGGGCTCTCAGACACCAAAACCAGTGGGTGCAAGAAAAAGGACTTCAGGTGCCAGCTGGTTCAAAGTCCTTCTGCCTTGAAAAAAGAAATCAAGCCTTTAATATCTCTTCAGAAGGGTCATCAGTGCTTTCCTGCCTAATGCTATCTATATCCCAGGAGTTTTCCAGATGTGTGCTGGTTATCGTTGCTTGTGCTAAATGAGAACATCAGAGCCACAGTCAGAAAACAGTCCAGCACTCGGTAAGAGCTGAGCTAACTCTTGGTAAGAAAATAATGTCTGTCTCCAGGATCCTGCCACCTAAATGAAGAGACGGAGCTTAAAGAAGGGAGGACCAGGAGATGACACGGGATGTGTGTCTCACTCTGTGCTGTCACCCTCCTTGCTGGAGTGAGTCCTCTGAAGCCAAAACAGCTGAGGCAATAGAAAAGAAGAGCCAGACTTTATCTCAATACTCAATAATCATTTTGCACTGTAATTATTTATCTCCTTGGCATAGATACTAGAACAAAAAACAAAAGTCCCTGCCCAGGAGAGTGATGCTTGTGTGGCCACATAAGCATGTCCGCAGCTGTGGGTGGGAGAAGAACCTGGTGGGTCCAATAAAATGAACCTCACACCAAATCAGCGTATTATTTGAGTGTTGGCAGAAACCGAACAGAAAATCTTTTGGAAAGGGCTGGCTGCAGTCAAATGTCAGAACACAGAACGACTTGGCTTTTTTTGGGAGGGAAAAAAGTGTGAATTTATTCTTATGGCAGCTCATAACATTATTATTTCTGTGCGGGGTGTGGACCAGGTCTTCTTGTGTCTTCTTTCCTTAAGAAGAAGGAAGAGAAACAGATTTATAACAGATTTTCCTTCACCGACGACACCCAGGATTTATTTTACATTTTCATGTGCATGTTTATTATAGAGTGTATGGATGTGTGTGTAAAAAGAAAATCAGGCTTTCTCTGCAAGAATTGGGTATTCTTGTTGTAAGTATATTATATCTACTTACATTATCTTCCTGTGACACACAGAGTTTAAAGGAAACCCTTTTTCTAGTGGGCTGGCAGTGAAGTCCCTGTTTCTACCAACACTTACACACAAGGGTGGCTTTGATGGAATTGTGAAGCGAGGTAGTACCATTTTAGAGTCCCTTCTCATTCATTTTTCCCCAGCCACAAAATATCGCATGATTTAAAAAGGCGAGAGAGAGGCTGGAGCCCTGAGTATCTGCATCAGACATACACATGCCTATTTATACCTCCCGGTCCGGCGAGAGACACCCAGCTATGCTGGTGTAAAATCAAGAACGAATCCATCAATGTCAGCACTTTCCCATCGGTATAAAGGCGATCCGGCCAAGCTCGAGCCCAGCCCCCTCTCTCCCGCTCAGCCTGGATGTGCCCCTCGAAGGATACGAGGGAGCCAGAATTTTAAATCACCATTTATATTATGTCAAGCCTGTTTATTGCATTCAGCGGCTCCATAGCAGTCCCATCTCGTACAAACCCGACATTATCCCTTTAAGATTCAAACTCCCTAATAAGTTTTATTTAAAGACAGAGCCCATGCTTGCAACTGGAGCTTTTACCCAGGTGTCCGCAGCCTCGGCTTTTCTCTCCAGCCCCGCGTCCCTGTTGATGTGCTGATCAATTACTCATCAAATCTTAATGCGCGCTTTAACTCAACTGTGGCATCTTAATCAGAGCGTTGACTGCCGAGTGTCAGCCCCATCGACTTGGGGGAGCTGGGACAAATGAGCCCATCGACTGCCTGGTTGGAAAGAGCATTTCTGCAAGCCTGACCTGCCGTCTAGTGGTTGCACGAGAAGAGGACAAATGAAGACATATGTGCGGGGTGGAAGGGCTGGTAAAGCCTCTTTGCAAGGTTGGGGTGGTGGTGGGTGAGCCAGGGCTGGGTGCGGGCTGTGGGGTGGGATCCTCACCCCCTTGGTCCCTCTTAGGAGCAGGTTTTAGGGTGAGGAGGCTTCCCCATGAGGTTGGCTTCACTGGGAGCATTGGTAGAGCTGGGTGGGGGGGTGCGTGGCACAGGGTGGAGGGAGCGTGTGGGGGTCTGTACCCCCGCGGGCAGGTTTGCAGGCACCTGTGGGGCTGGATCAGCAGAGCATAGGGTGTGTGCTGGAGGATGTGCGGGTGCACAGGGTGGAAAAGCGGTTTATTTGGCATTGGGGTGCCTGTGTGCGTGTGTACGCGCGTGCGTGTGTGGTGTGTGCAAGCCTGGCTGATGTCTGCACAAGGTTTGCAGGCTGGAGGAGCAATTTCTGTTTGCAGGAACCTGCTTGAGCATGGATGTGTCGGTGCATGCGTGTTTGTGCGTGTGGGGGAGTGGAGGCTCCTGCCAGCATGCGTAGGACTGCAAAGGCTGTCCATGTGCAGTGGTACAGATCTGTGGGACCCCAGGAGAGGCACTGGCCAGGGCTGGGGACACAAGACAGGGTTGGACATGCAGGATGGAGAGTGCAGCGTGCTGTCCTGTCCGTGAGCGCAAGCTCTGTGCTGTGGAGCCTCATCCCTGAGCTGAAACCCCGTGGCAGACCACAGCAAAGGGTCCAGCCTGCTTTGGGCCAGTCCCTGCCGTGCCTTGCAAGCCTTTTCTGGTTTTTTTTTAGACTTTTTTTTTTTTTCCTCAATAGCATCAATTTGAAAAGCTGCTTAAAGGAACAACAAAGAAAAAGCTGACACAGAGCTGAGCCGGCGAGAGAGAGCAGGTCAGGATTGCTGCACTCCTCCCGGGGTGGCAAGGATGTTTGCATCCAAGCTTGTATCTTGTTTTAACAAGCCCTGTGCCCTCCAGACACCTCTCCTACAAACCTGGAGGAGACCCAGGGCACCCTTTTGGGGGGAGAGGGACTATCAGGTAGCAGGTCCAGCCCATCCAAAGGAGCTGAGAGCAGACCCTATAACCGGGGAAGCGCAGGCTGTGCTGGCTCTCTGCCTGACCCTCTCCCTTGGATACAGAATTAGCTGAGGGCAAAAATATTTTGAAGTCAGGTACTTCAGTTAAGTGCCGACAAGCAGGAGGGATGCGTCTGGGATTCTGGGGTATGTAATGACTGGAAGAAGGATTTTTTTTTTTTTTTTTTTTAAGGCTAAGATGATCCCTGCGGGATGCTCTAGAGAGATCACAAGGGCTATGCAGCTGCTGTTTCAGTCCAGAAGGTTTTATGAGGTTGGGACAGCACCGTATGTGCATCGCTGTCTCCTGTCTGGAGTCAAGCTAGCCCTGCAGGAGGTTTATTTTGGTTTGTAAAGCTGTACCCGACCCGTGCTAGCGGTATGGTGTCTCTGTACCTCTGGACACACCATTTACAGCTGGTAGGTAGCAGTCTTGCTCATTACCCTTATTTCTTCATTTGTTTTGCAACTGAGCTGAAAAGCCTGGCCAGGACTAAGGTCTCCCCAGTGCTCAGTGCTGTACAAATATTGCCAACCCCGAATCACTTCTTTGCTTTCTCCAGCACCCAGGAGAGATTCAAGGGCTGAGGATGTCAATAGTAATATTCCTTCTCCACCCACCTGCCTCCTCCATGGCCATGAAGCACTCCTGAGAAGATGAAGCAACTCGTTCGTCACTGGTTTAAGCCATCCCATGAGATCTTTCCTCGTGCCACTGAGGAAACGGTGACAGCATTTTGCTTGCAAGGATGCAGGATGCTGATGTGGGAGGGGAGAAAAGAGAGAAAGCACCAGGATCCATTTCTGAGGCAGGCAGGGAGTTGTGGCTGATGTAGGTTATCTGCAGAGGAAAACGATGTGAACTTAGGGCCCACCACCAGCACAGAGACAGCAGTGTCCAAGCACTCCAGGTGAGACCAGAGCCCGGTAGCTTTTTCTGTGGAGGGTCCCTTGAGCTCAAGGATGTCCATGTGCACAGAGAAAGGGAGATGAGCCCTGTTAAAACTCTTCAAACCACCATATAACAAACACTTTCTATGGCCTTATATATAGTCACCCACCAAGGAGCTTACAGGCAAAGGAGAATTAGGCAGAGGAGGTCTTGTCTGGAGCTTACACAATAGGGAAACGAATCCCCTTTGATGCCTTGGGCTGGTGCTTTATTGTTTTAACAAGATTAGCGTATTTTTGCATTGCTGACTCAGATTTCCAACACCCGAATTTGAAGGGCTGTGAGCCCTTGTTAAAAACAGGTCTACAGGTGGATGATGAAATGACTGTCAAAAGGGCCAAAGTCAGCATGGTCACTCCTGAGACTTATCCGTGGTCTTATGACATGATTGATTTATAAGAGCAGAAGAAAGGGTCCATCCTTGCCAGAGCCCTCTTTCCAATGCCCTAAGCAGGCTTTTTCAATGGGAAAATTAAGGAGAGGGCAAACGTGTGATACCTCTTCTAACAGTCTCCCGGGCTCCAGCTGTTCGTAGTTCAGGGGATTTCCTGACCCTGTTGTCACTTGTCTATTTAACAACATTCAGTAGATCTCTTTTCCAAGAATGTGTGCAGCCTCCTCTTGAAACCATTAACCGAATCCACAACATCCCCTGGCAAGCAGTCCCACAGCTCTACGATATGATATATGAGGAGCAAATGCCTTTTGTGAAAGCTCCCAGATCGTGTTTATATGTAAATTTTTTAAAATTATTGTTATTTTTATAAGGTCACATTTGAGACCTAATTGTCTAATTGACCTAATTGTGAACAAACACATTAAAATATGGATCTTACAGACCCAAAGACAGGTAATCAAATAAAAAAGAACTCAACATTTATTTCTGTTTTGAAAATGTTGTGGTTTTTTAGGTAGATTCCCATTTTGGAGGATTCAGTCACTGATTTGGGGGCCTGTGGTAGGGTTGTCAGGACTGCAGAAAGCTGCATGGTGATGCTTTAACTTCATTCCAAACTGCCAGCATTTACAGACACATCAAACTGGCTAAATGCACATGATGTCGATTCAGGATTTAAGCGACCAGGGTGAGAAGGAGATGTCAGTCAATGTAGTGTCGTCTCAAGGAAATGTAAAGAACAGTCCTCAATCCTCCGGATTTGAAAATATTATTATTTAACAGGGTCTGCCACATAGTCAATGAGTCTTTCCAGCCTCTTGAGGTATCCCTAGGGCATTGGGGTAGGGACTTAGAATCATAGAATCAGAGAATCATTAAGGTTGGAAAAGACCTCTAAGATCATCGAGTCCAACCGTCAACCCAACACACCATGCCCACTAAACCATGTCCCTAAGCGCCTCAGCTACATACCTTTTAAATACTTCCAGGGATGGTGACTCCACCACTTCCCTGGGCAGCCTGTTCCAAGGCTTGACCACTCTTTCAGTAAAGAAATTTCTCCTAATGTCCAATCTAAACCTCCCTTGGTGCAACTTGAGGCCATTTCCTCTCGTCCTATCGCTTGTTACGTGGGAGAAGAGACCAACACCCACCTCGCTACAACCTCCTTTCAGGTAGTTGTAGAGCGTGATGAGGTCTCCCCTCAGCCTCCTCTTCTCCAGGCCAAACACCCCCAGTTCCCTCAGCTGCTCCTCATCAGACTTGTGCTCCAGGCCCTTCACCACCTTCGTTGCCCTTCTCTGGACACGCTCCAGCACCTCAATGTCCTTCTTGGAGTGAGGGGCCCAAAACTGAACACAGTATTCGAGGTGCGGCCTCACCAGTGCCGAGTACAGGGGCATGATCACCTCCCTGCTCCTGCTGGCCACACTATTTCTGATACAGGCCAGGATGCCATTGGCTTTCTTGGCCACCTGGGCACACTGCCGGCTCATGTTCAGCCGGCTGTCAAGCAGCACCCCCAGGTCCTTTTCCTCTGGGCAGCTTTCCAGCCACTCTTCCCCAAGCCTGTAGCGTTGCCTGGGGTTGTTGTGGCTGAAGTGTAGCACCCAGCAGTTGGCCTTAGTGTTAAAAGCTTTCCAGCCCACACTGCAGGAGATACATGCACTTGGTGGAAGAGAAACTGGTTAGGTGCCTGCTTGGGACACTGGGGCACTGAGCTAAGTCTTGACAGACCTGTTTCCCTGGCCAGGTTGTGAGGCCACTTTCCTTCTCTGTTTAATGGCCATAATCACCCCAAACTCCTTCACCAGAAGGACTGGAGATTTGTGTTAGTCTTCCCCTTCGCGTTACAACGCACAAGCTGTGAGCAACTCCAGGCTCTACTTGGAACATCCCATACAACAGAGGAGTAGCCAAGATCCAGCCTCTGTGAACCAGACGATGATCACACTTGGAGCAGGGGAAAAACCACAGTGATGCTGCCCAAAATGTCAGCATTAAGGACAAAAGGGTAAGGGAGACCCTCCCATTGAGTCATGAGGTTCAGAGAAGACCCAGCTGGATCCAATCTTAGTCTCAGACTTGGACAACGGCTTGTGTCTAATGTTTGAGTCACAAGGTTCAGAGCAGACCCCCTTGCTTTCTAAACTCCTTCTCAGAGAGGAGTCTAGGTGCGGCTGGATCTACTCCTAGTCTCAGACTTGGTCAACGGTTTATGCCTAAGGGATTATATGTGTTTAGCAGCAATTTAAAGTTCATTCACAGATTTGAGGTAGATCATAAGGTTTTTAACAACACTTAATCATTGACTAATTTAGCAGTTACAAAGTGAGTTAATGAAGTTTACTACAATTACTAGAGACGATTACAGATTATGCTTATTACTGGTTATCTAAATCAATACACACAAACACACACACACAAAAGATTAGATCAATTCACACATAAGGGCCCAAGGCTAGATAAATTTATAAAGGCCCAAAGCTAGATAAAGGTACCTGTTAAAAATTCCCCTCGAGTCTGTGAAATACTCACATTAAATGTCTTGGCATTTCTCAACAGGTGAAGGGTTTTGCTCCGAGAAGTGTCTCAGCCGAGGAGTGCGTGTTTCAGTCCAGGTCCCAGCGATCCTCTGAATATCACAAACTCAAGAGTCTGTGAACTCTGAGAGGCGTCCCACTCAGAGTGAGACTCTGGGTGCAGCCCACCGCGGTCCAGGAGGGCTCAAACGGTCTCACTTAGGACCGCTGTTTATAGGTTTGCAAGATGATTGGCTTTAGTCATCCGTGAAGATTCTTGGGGTTTCAGCAACAATGGTGCTGTTCCACTTGAGTTAAGACTCAGATAGGGGTGTCAGGGAATGACAAATTGTCCCCAACTTCGTCCCCCACCTGGGTTAGGTAACAGGAATTCTGGTACGGTCAGTGCCGTTCCCCCACTTCAGCCATGCAAGAGTTCTGGGAACAGTCAAAGGTTGCTTCACCACCCAACTCATTACACAAAGGCCAAGGTTTATCGGGAGTTCCTGAGGTGACAGAGTGACTCAGGGAAAAAGGTGTGGGAGGAGGAATGCACAACCACAAGAAGTCTCAGATCCTGATGGCCAGGGAGGGAGAGAGACTGGACAAGACCGCTCAAAGCAAAGGCAGGTTATACCAGCAATCCCAAGGCTAAAAAATCACCCTTCTCATGGTTTTGTGGTGGAAAGGCTCTCAGAGAATGGCCATAATGTCACCTGGGTTCTCAATGGCTACAAGTTGGAGCAAGGGATATTCCAATCAGAAATAAAAAGAACAACTCAAAAAAAGCCCCATGAGAGTGATTAAGCAAAGAAAAAAGGGTCCAGAAAGGTGGTGGAGCCTCCGTTCCTGGTGAACTGAACTGACCAGGTCTTCAAGGATCTCTTTTCAGCCTCCCATGTATTTCATTTGGCTTCTTGCCCAGAGTATGTGGATTCAGGAGGAAAGTCTCCAATTTTCTTCCAGAGATGTCACCATGCATCAAGAAGCTCTGAGGTTCTACTTCACGGCTCAGCTCAATGTCTGAAGATGAGACGTCAAGAAAGAAGTTGGAGAAGAATATTCAGAAGGAAAGAAAACATCTACCTTGCTGAAGGGCTCAGTCCTCCTTAGTGGGTGGATATGGAGACCTTTCTCCTGGGATGAGGTGAGATGCAACTGAAAAAAATAGGACAAAACTGGGGAAATGGCAGAAGTGTCTGTTCCTTGGAAGAACAGTCCAAGCAGAGCAGAGATGCAGCAATTTCTCTGCTGTAGAGACTCTCCCTGTTCAAAATGGGAAGGGAAGACGCAAATCCCAGAGCAAGAGAAGCCACATCACACAACGATGAACTGTCCCCTGAGAGCACCACATCTCTCCAGCTCCCCTGACAAATGGGCCCCTCAGACTCTGCTTGACTGGAGATGTGCAGGCAGATAAATGTCTCCCAACTCCAGCCAAAGAGCTAATCTCCTCTTGCTATAGATCTGGAGGCTCCTGGCAGCAGTGAAGGATAAGCACGCCCAGGCTGGCCGGTGGGAAAACAGCAATGGATTTGGAAAGAGTCCAAGTGGTCAACACAAAAAGCCTTTCCCCATGGGAGTGGACCTTGTGCTCTACAACCACCCTCACCCAAGAAGACCTCCTTGCTTACAGCCTATGGGAGTAGGAAAGCAGTCAAAACAAAGGCTGGTGAAATGCTGACTGTCTTCATAAGGACCTATGTAGCTGAGCTATCCATACCTCTGCAAGTGATGAGGTTTAAACAGCTATGGCTTTTTAGTAACCTCTTTATAGCCTCCTCTCCTGTCTCCATGCTCAGGGGCCTGGGCCTGGCCCAGGAAGAGCAGTGAAAGATTCTGCTCTTGGTTTTGAAAGGGAGAGGCAATGCACATCATGGGGATGACTTTCCATCTCAGATGGCCTTATGTTGTTGGCTACAATATAGACGAGAATATGGAATGCTTTAAGGAAGATACCGCAAGCCTCTTGCCTTTTATATAGCATATTGCCTGCTTTTTCTTCTAGCCCCTCTGGTTAGGTTGGCATGAAATCTCTGGGCAAAACCTGAGCTTAAGTAAGCTTGGCTTAAATCTCTGTGCAAACCTGACCAATGTCAAAGAAAGGGTTTGCAGTAGAGCAGGAAAAAGACCCCAGGTGTCTGAATGTTGGTCTTTTGCAGACCAAGTTCCTACCCAAAGTGTCCTGCCTTCATGTCTCTTTTTTTCTTTACACATGGAACAGTGGGTGAGGGGCATTGCCCTGTGGAAGCGGACACCAAACACCTGCTTTGCACAGGTATAAATAGTTGCATGCATAGCAGTGGGAAACTGGGACTCCAAGGGAAGTGTAGAGACAGGCTGTCATTCTGCAGAGTTCAAAAGCGCCTTGTTCCTGTAAAAAAATGCATGGTTTCTGCTCTCTCACTTCTGCAAGAGATTTTTCAGTTTTCTTCTCTCTATTCAGGTGTTTTCCTTTCACCTAAGCTGAAAAGTCCCTCGGACTGACAGTACAAGTCTGTCGGATCTGGACAAACGCAGTGCTGGAAGCTACAGAGGTGTGATAAATTATCAGATCTTGTTCGTTAATACATTAGCTGCGTTAGTAAATCTGCAAGCTCTCTCTCATAGCTTTCCTCCAGCATCCATCAAGCTCACCCTCTGGACTGATGGCAATTCAGATGGCTCCTCCTGTTTGCTTTGCCCATCGGTGACACCAGATTCTCCCCTTCACGTTGCTCGTCCTCCTCTCTTGCCTTTTAGCTGGTTCATTACCTTGAACAGGCCAGAGGGACATTCTGGGTGGTGTTTCAACAGCAGCAAAATTCACAAGGTACTGGTTCTTCCCAAGTTCATCTCCTTGCGGGTAGACCATCAATTTCAGCAGCAGAGACTTCAGGAACTCACATGGGCTCACGCACCCACGCGCCCACGCGAATGCACACTCAAACCTTCAAGCTGCTGCAATTAACAGGACAGCTTTTAATTGGCAATTACAATTCCATTAAGCTGGGTCTGGCAGATCATTTGCTCTGTCAGGAAAGCCCTGAGGCAGGGAAGATTAGTGGCTGGCAGGATCCGGGCTTCTGCACCGGAACGGTGGAGGAAAAAACGAGAGGTAACAGCTGTGCTTTCTCAGCCGGGGAAGGTGGGAGGGAGAATTACACTTGCTTGAATCTCACTTGTCTTCCCCACCCAGGGGGGCTGCATCCCACCAGACCCCTCAGGAGCAGGTCCAGAGGAGGCCACAAAAATGATCTGGGGGATGGAACACCTCTCCTATGAGGAAGGGCTGAGAGAGTTGGGGTTGTTCAGTCTGGAGAAGAGAAGGTTTTGGGGAGACCTTACTGGGGCCTTTCAGTACTTAAAGGGGGCTTATAAGAAAGGTGGGGACAGACTTTTTAGCAGGGCCTGTTGCGACAGGACAAGGGGAAATGGTTTTCAACTAAAAGAAGGTAGATTTAGACTAGATATGAGGAAGAAATTTTTTACGCTGACGGTGGTGAAACACTGGACCAGGTTGCCCAGGGAGGTGGTAGATGCCCCATCCCTGGGAACATTCAAGGTCAGGTTGGAGGGGGTTCTGAGCAACCTGATCTAGTTGAAGATGTCCCTGCCCGTGGCAGGGGGGTTGGACTAGATGACCTTTAAAGGTCCTTTACAACCCAAACTATTCTATGATTGTATGAAAGCTCAGCAGCACCAGGGATGGGGGAAGCAGTGATCAGACCAGGGTCCATGAAGCAGAATAAACTTCAACCCTGAGAGCACCTGTGAAACAAACCCGGAGCTTCTGGTTGGAAGGGGAAAAGCACGTGTGGCTGGCTGCAGCACTGTGGCTCCAAGGGAATTCCATTGCCTGAAGGTTTGTGAGATCTAGATATAACATCTGGACACTGCTGTACCATGGGCACCTTCAGGCCATGGAGAATTAATCAGAGGAGGCCATTCAGGAGCTTTCCAAGTACTGTTCCTGGCTCTTCAGTGGACCACGGGTGTGGTGTTTAACCTCTCTATGCAGCCACCTACACTGATGGAAATTTCATCCTCAGATTTGCAGAGCACTCTGGGGTCCTGGTGCATTATGGTTCCTAAACCAGGGTTTGCACACCCATCCCTGGTTTGCAGGACCCTGACACTGGTCCTGTCATGCTCCACAGAACCCTCTGAGCCCTCTGCCACATGGATTCTTACGTCCCCACCCTCACCAGTGGGTCCCGCATAGTAGAAACATGCTAGCTGTGTCGCTGACAGGAGGCAACTCTTGTGTGAGGCACGATGGTCTCTGGGTAATTTGAAGGGTTGACTTGGAATCGGGTTCAAAATCCTATGGTATTTCTCTTTAATGAGAAATATTCTTACTCTTGTATCTATGTACTGCCAAGATTTCCTTGGTTAAGAGTTTTTTCCTACTGATTGCAGGTAAAAACCCAGCCTTGATAACTTTATAACAGACCAGATGAATGCTAACTGCCCATGCAACCATCACCAGAGCTTGGGGGAGACCAGAGGGCAATCCCAATCCAACGACACCTTTCCAGGCAGAACTTTGATTTAAAGGAAGGGTCAGGACGCAGAACAGTACTTAAAGCTGGGCTTCAGGGGTTTCAGGATAAAGGTCATCTTAATGTGGTGACTCAAGAGGGTTCATGGCATGGCCAGCAGAACTCATGGCCAATTTGTAAGAGGCAGACAGGAACCTGTTCTTTTGTGTGTGTTTGTCTGCCTGTTGGCTGCCCCCAGCCCCTGTAAGCTCTGAATTCCCAGGCCAACTTTGGTCAGGTTTGACAGAAAAAGAGGGCTTTTAAATAATTAATTTCCTGAAAAATCTGTGAAAACATGTAGCTGGGTAAAAGAGTCGACAGTGCCTCCATGAAGGTAAAGGCTCCACAGACTCCACACAAAGAGATGGAAAGGAGAAGGCTCGAAAGCAAAGGGAGATCCATGGGCACATGGATCTTTCAGACCTCCAAGAATCCCAGCAGAAGGCAAGATGTCAGAGGAAATGTTGGCCACATCAATGAGTGGACCATCCATCAATGAGTGACTCGCTCCACAAAGGCAGCTTGGTCCTGGAGCCTCTGGGCACGGTTTGCTAGGTTGTATGCAGCACTGCTTTGGCAGATTGGGGATCCATTTAGTGCATCAGCTACTTGTTTTCTCTGTCTGAATTCTCAGCAGTCTGTCTCCATCCTGCCTCTCATCTCTCAGCCAGAAGACCAGTTCTCATCTCCGATCAACCCAAGACTGCAGATGCTATTGCTCTCTTAGCAGATTTTCATGCAGATAGATTGATATTTTCCCTGACTTGGAAGAAAGCTTCCATGAACTTCTACAAAGTGATCTCTTCATTTTCTTTTCAGTCCCAGCACGAAGTTCTCCTTTGATGAGATATTTAGAGACTCCTCTCATTACTTTGATGAGATATATGATTTCTACACTCTTCACTTTTATGCCATTTCTTTGAACTGCCCCACCTGTCCATACCCGTTGGAAGCTTTTTAGGGCTAGGACCTACTGTCCTCCATTTATTTGTTCTCAGCATGGGTGTTTCTCTGTGATGGGATGCTCACATGCTTATATACAAATAAATAACATAAACAACGATTTTCTCTTCTGCTGGCAGATCTAACTCTACAGATGGATGGGAAGGAGAGCTATTGAGCAAGAATTCCATTTTAATACCTCATTCAATAGTTCTGGGTGTCTCTCGTGCTTCCTCACCTCTCAGACACACAATTGTATGTTACCAACCCTCTGACAATATAAGAATATGCAGATATTATTGACTTCTGCTACGGTCAGTTTCAAGATTTATTGACCTGAGAAGGGAATATTGACCTGAGATGAAACTGAGGTCAATGTGCGGATCTCAGGGGAGCATAAATTTCAAAATTGACCCACCAAACAGAAGTCAATAAATGAATGGTTAATATAAACATTGTCTTACAAAAATTAATTCTCGGTGACATGGGTTCACATGCAATTTTTATTGTGAAATATGGAAGGCGATATTGGTTGCTGTGTCTGAAGAATGTGAGTCAGTGTCTGATTATGGAGAGTAATGAAACTGCTGGGAATGGGGGGAAAGGAATTGGATGTGATTACAATTTAATCTCCAGTCAGTAATGGAGCAGCCTCTTGTTAGCTGGAGTGGGGTTATGAAGATAACTCTTGAATGTGCTCGGCAGGATAATGTTTAAGCCTCAGGGAGAAAGTTTACAGAAGGTGGCAACTTATGACATTGGTTCTTCAGCGTTGGGACTCTTCACAGATCTCCACAAAGCTAATGGAGGATCCTTTAGTCCTTTCAGTGGACTGGGACTGATATCCTCATTCGCAATCCGGTTGTCAATTTATACAGTCTTCAGTCAAGGTGGGTTATGGGGAAAAAAAGGTGTTTCAGGTCTCTTGATGTCATTTGTGATATATGGGGACATGTGGAGTAGAGATGCTGAGACCTGCAGGACTTTATGGCCTCATGTACACTCTTGCAGTCCTTTTTTCCTAAACACAACTCCTCTACATAGACAAATACATCCCATGTTTTAATCGATTTTCACATGGAATTTCCATGTGAGCATTTGCAAGTGTTTTTTGTTGTTCACAAATGACTTGCAAATTTTGGAAGTGTTTAAAAGCATCTCTAGTGGGAGAACTACAGACTTTATTTCTTCATCATCTTCTTCCACTTCACCATATCATGGTCTCATACCTCTGTCTGTGGGTTGGCAGTTCTTCAGACCATGCAATAGAGAACAAAATGCTATTTCAGTTTGGAAACTCATTACCCGGGTAACTACATTTTTGAGTTCTTCAGTGTTGATAGACAGATTTGGTGACAAAGGACAACTTTCAGAGCATTTGAAAAAGACATGAGAATTGGGACTACGTTAGGTTTTTCATGATCTTCTTTCTTTGGCTTTCTTTAGGGTGATCACCTCCTTGCCATTATTTATAGCCTCGTACAGTCTACAGCCAACAGATTTGATATCTCATTGTGCTGGGGCTATATTGGTCTCAGATCAAAAATAAGACTAGTAGGAATGTATAGAAACCAAAAGAGATCAGAGTCTAGGGCAATTTCTATGGAGATTAGGGCTTGTGGGAGAGAAAGCAATGGTGATACTGATCTGCTCTGATACTGAGGATGAGCTTCATTTGACCAGTCTAGATGCCTACAGTGTAGATATCTCAGGTGTTTCCATCAAAACTAATTTGTCTCATCTCTCTTTACAGTTAATGAAGAGAAAACGAGCACTTTCATGGTGTGATTTATCCCACCTGAATGATCAAATAAATCATACCTAAGATGAACCACTAAAACCATTCTGGTTTACAAAACCTCAAGGTCTTTTTTCACAGGCGGCAAAGCTGAGAGTTAGAGATCACTGCCATTTGGATCCAACCTCCCTGTCATCAGAGATGTCTCTCCATGGACAGGTTTTAGGTCACACAGCAACTGAAACTATAGTAATCCTAGCACTTTCTAGTCTCTCCTTCACCCAGTCTAGAGTTGTCCTGGCAATGTCTCTGCATCCCACTCCACACTTGGCCATCCACCTAATCACTGTTTCATATGGACATCTCTGGAGACTCTCAGTGCAAAGTGATGTCAGGTCCGCGGCCTTCCAGGTCCTGTGCCAGTCTGCAGTGCACAGCCAAATTGAACTCATCTATCTTGGCTTTAAATCACTGTCCAGATTGAACTTCTTTCAAATGTTTAAACCACTCCAAGGATTTGAATTGCAGGGCATATTTAAGAGTAACTTAAATTATTAAAGCCCTTAATGTTTGGGGTTTTTTTAAGATGCATTTTGGACCTGTCAAGCGAACAATCTTAAATGACAGAATGATGAATTCATTGTCCCTTACCACATTTCCAGGAGGAGAGAGGAGTATGGCTCCCAGTGAAACAAGCTTTGCTAACAGAGATACAAGTTGCTTTCTACTTCTCAGCCTTCTGGGTCATTAGCACCCTTCTGCGGCATACATAGGCAACATAGCAGGGTCTATGTCAGTCAGGGACTCTCTAACTTAACCTGCTGATGATGAGGATTGAGCCTGGGTAGGGCTCATCTTCTGGTAATAGGGACTCTGCTTCATAAATCAGGTCTTCATTCTGGCAGGAGATGCCTGTTCTGCCAGGCAAACAGCTCTGCTCCATCACGGTAAAACCAAGTTCAGATCCACACACAAACATCATAACCTCAGACCTTGTCTTGACCCTCATGGACTGTTCCTCCTGTGTGAAAGAAACTGGTCATATACTAGGAAGATCGGTACAAACAATCTGAAGAAGGAGTTGTGTGAAGAGTTGCGTGGGGTGTGTAGATGTAAAAATTGGTCCTCTGGCTTACAGTTCAATTGCTTATTGCCTTCAGCCTCTTCTTTGGGGTCTCACAGTCCAGGGTGGACATTTTCTGCCATGAGTGAATTATAATGTGTTGGGAATATTTCTCATTCTTCTTTGCATGGAAAGTAGGATAGCCAAGGTCACTGGGACCACACTGATGCTAGTAAATTTAAAAGTGCCTGAGAGTGTTTCCAGCACTGGGACCCAACTGTTAAACTGGTCAGTTGTTAAAACAGCCCTGGACATACTAAAGACCTGTGATAATTAGTCCTTTTTCAAATGCTTCCCAGGAATCAAGAATCATGACCAGCCACCAGCCACTATCACCACTCAGTTGTGGACATTTTTTTTAAAGGGTAAGGGAATTTAATAGTACGGTTGTAGGTTGTTCAGTGCTGGTTATCCTCAGGGGTAGAGGGCAGTCCAGGCACATTTAATGTATAAGAGTAGTCTTAAAGTCTGGGCAAAGCCCCCGTTTGTTTGGTTTTTTTGCAAATCTCAGCTCCCAGTCAAGAAGCCACTTCATGAGCAGAGCCGCCTTCCACAGCCTTCTGGAAATAACGAACAGCAGAAAGATCAAAAATCCCGGAGGGATGGCGGAGCTTCAACGTTAATGTATATGGAAAGTTGTGCTCATTTCTGGGCTTCTTCTTACCAGACAGATATTGTCAAATGGCAAGGAGTTCACATAAGAACAACCGACAAATGACTGAGGGCTGGAAGGATTGATTTACAAGGGCAAGACGAAAAGAGCTGAATCAGTACAGCAGTGATCAAGACATGATGTGACATCTCCCTAAGTATCTGAAGGGCGTAAACACCGAGAAAGCAGTGTCTTTGTGGGAAATGTCTTGTGTCTGCTTAACAACCCGCTTCATTGAGATGTAGCAGGCTACTTACTGTCTATTAAAGAAGTGCCACTTGATTATTATCAGTGTATTTATGGAGGGTCTAATGGCTTTAATAAAGTGCGAATTGCAAAGGTAAAGGGCAGAGGAATCAAAGCTATGTCCCTCCCAGGTGAAAGAAACACAGTACCATTTTTTTTTTCACAGATCTGTGCTCTGGGATGAAGTCATATACTTGCAAGCAGGTTAGTGAACAGAGAACTGAAGAGAAGCTGTCTAGTATGTGATATGTCCTGCAGTGGAGTCCTTCATTCTTCTAATTATCCGTAAATGCCAAATTTTAGCATTTGTACTCCAAATTCATGATAAAGCAAGGATATGCCCCTAGGAACTTGTTAGGTCTCAGCTGAGATGGCGTTCCCTTCTTGCTGGGGTGAGGGGTGGGGATTCGCAAGGGTGGAGTTAGCCTTTCCTAATTTTAGGTGCTCATCAATCCATTAACATGTACTTGGTTTGAGTTTTCAGTGGACATCAGGGTGTGAGTTGTGTCGCCCTAAAGCAGACGCCTACTTGGGTCAGAGGAGCCCTGACCATATTTCACTGACTATCCTGGGAGTTCAGACAACTAGCTTGCATGTGGGCACTTATATTCCTTAAAATTAGGAAAGACTAACTCCACCCTTGCCAACTGGTCCATATACAAGGAGAACACATTTTCTCCAGCAAGAGAAATTCCTCTTTTATCTGAATCACATGGCTCTTGCTGTCGAAAGCCGTGATTCAAACCTCTCTTTAGTGCATCCTCCCTGTCTTCCCCTGCAGTACGAGGAATTAGTGAGAACAGCAATGGGAGCTAATGCTGGCCGCTGTGAGAAGGGGTGGTGCTGGGGTTGTGCCATCTGACATGTCCATGGATTGTACTGGATCCTTTAATAGCATGCAGAGGGTGCTAATTCCCTCTGGAGGTGAAGCTCATCTCTCTGTTTTTCCTCCTCTATCCTTAGCTCGCCCCCGGGCTTTAAAGAGAAGCCACCTGGCTGTGCTCCTCTCTTGCACCTGCTTTCTCCTGGATTACATATCGGCCGGAGCCGAGACACAAGTAACTTAAGAATGTTCCCTAATGGAGACTGTGCTGCCCTTATCTCCTCACAACACAGGCAGGCGAGGGTGTGAAATGTAACCCCCTGCTTGCCGCCAGCATGGGCAGAACCTTCGTGGAACTGGGCTGGCGTCGGACGGCCAGAAGGAGACTGCTGACAGACACAAGAGCCAAGGGCATCCCAATTTGGAGCTGTCTCCAGCTTTTAAAGGACTAGGAACGGACAGCAGCTCCCTCGGGCTCGTATCGCAGGGAGATGAAGGCTCCTGTTACTTCTGCCCTGAGCCATGTTCCAACCCGTGAGCTCTCCTAGAGGACACCCAGCTCATTGCTGAGATAATCCATTGCTGTTGCAGGGCCAGCTGTATGCAAACTCAGAGAACTTGTAGGCTTGGGATCTCATATACCCTGATCTACTTTGTAAGAAAGTCTGGAGAGTTTTCTCCGCTGCGGAATAGTGGTGCATAATGTGACTTGTCCACCTTCCCATATGTCAGCATACTTTGGAGCAAAAATCTCTTCACTTTGTCCTGAGACAGTGAGAACTAATGTTCTGAAACAAGACCAGGGGTCCAGAGACTTGAGTATCTGCTGTTAGACTTGTTATGTGGCCTCATATGACATATCTTGCCTATACCTCAGGTTTTTGGTGGCATGGGGAATTATCCCGTGAACACTGGATTACACCTATTCCCACAGGAATTGTGAAGATCAGTTCATTGTTCAACCATAACTTACTTTCAAAAAAACCTGTAGCCCCACTCACTAAAAAGCTGGTCCCAAGCTCACTAAAAGAAATCAAAGAGTCTCAGAGGCTGAACTGGGCTTTGAATCAAGCCATAGGAAAGGCAACTTGGCCTTCTCCAAGCCTATAACTGAAAAGCAAGTGAACTGCACTCACTTGGTGAGTTCCCTGCTCCCCAGCTCCCTGCTACCAAGCACACTAAGAGATTAATACTGTTTACAATCCCACGATGAATCCCTGAGATTCTGAACCCTACAGATGCAGAGAGAGGCTCTGAAAATCCACACAGAAGAGCGGGTGGTCTATTTGCAGCCTGAGGCTTTAGAGTTGACCTTCTCGGCTGTTTTCTCAGCCGCTGTGTTGGACAGCTAAATTAAACATGAGCAGCTGAAGTGTGGGCTGCCTTTCCCTCAACAAACCATTGCCATCTCCGGCACTGCCCAGACCTCCTTCTTATCATGGCTTGGCTCAAAGACTGACAGCTGGAAGCTTAGGGACCTGAGATGTCTTCTCCTGAACCTGTGTACAATGTAATGCTTTGATCCATCCGAAGCCAGGGTCTGATCATGGGCGCTCAGAGGGGTGGGACCCCCCAATGGGGCTGGGGAGCGGAGCCTGCGAGCAGCGCTCAGCACCACGGACAGAGGCAGGAGAAGCCCCGAGAGGGGCAAAGCCAAGCCTGGGGGTGAGGGTGACAGCAAAGACCCCAAACTTCGGTGTTGCAAAGGGTGCTGGCAAGAAGCACTTGAACCTTGGAATACAGCCAGGGTGGGCAATCACCCTCCCTTCCTCATTGACAGTTTCCTCGGAGACTTTGAAGGAGTGAATAAGTGGAAAGCCTGTGTGACCACCAAGAGGGAAGGCTGGGGGTAGGGTGCTGATTTGGGAGGTTCAGTTTAAGAGAAAGGATGAGACTTCATGCTTAAACCCCATTGTGATTCTGCCTATCCACCCTCCCTGCCCCCATCCATCAATCCATTCATCCACCCATCCATCACTGTAGATCACCTAATGTTCTCTCTCTCCATTCCTTATTAACTCATGAGCTTGTCTTTGCAGAAGCTGTTTTTAGGGCGTATCAGCCCTGGACTCAGCCTCAGTAGAATCTATTACTGTAACACAAACCGTACACAAAAATCAGAGTCTTCCTGGACCCATCCCACTACTTTCCTGCCTGTCTGATGCAGTACGGAACCATTTATATTTCCCCCTAATCAGTCCCATTCTAACCCAGTTCTGCCCACTCCTCAAGCTCAGTCAGTGGGACTGCAGGAAGAGACCCTGCTGCCGTGCTGAGGCCCGTGCCTTCTTCTACCAGTGCTGGTGTGTTTTCCCCTCATCTTAGCTCAGCCTTATAGTCCACCAAAAAACCTCCTTTCCCTCCCTTTCTTCCTCCTGTCACCCTCACCTTCTCCCTTTCCCATGCTATCCAGAGGGCAGCGGAGGGCGAGGAGTGTGAGAGATGTTGAGGAAGAGCAGGAGAAGGCAGAAACGCTCAATTTCTCTACATATCCAAGCTCCTTGGAATCACATTGCTGACCTCAGTACCAGATTTCTCCCATTAATTTTGCTGCAAGCAGGGTGGCTGCAGCCCCTGTTCATGTGAGGGGAAGTTGCATCGCCAGCACCTGTCGAACACCAGCCTAGCACTGGTATATAATTTAATGGTCACTGTGGGGAGAAAGGTACAGGCTTCCCCCCACCCCCTTTTTCCTTTAACGGAACATTATCTAAACAAACGCACTCCAAAACTGCTGAAGCGCAGGCAAATAATGACACGGGAGCAGGAGCCAGGCATTAAAAATTCATGTCGGCGAATATTAAAACTTTTTACTTCATCATGTCAAGGCACCAGGCAAATGCAAACAAATGAGACCCACTGAGCGTTGCCTGCATGGGCCAAGACAGAGACGAGCCACTCACACTGCTGGGGAGAGACCTGCATTGCGGTCCCTGTCTCTCCTGAGATGTCAGGCTCAGAGGGGGACGGGGGAACCGAGGGGGTAGTTAATTGTTTGGTGTCTTTAAATGAGCTCTGCAAACTGACAACTCTGAGGAAGGCAGCTCGCTGCACGAGCTGTGGGGTGGGTTCGTGGTGGCCGGGAGCAGCCTCATCCCTTCCCACATGCTGTGTTGTCAAGGCTCCCGAAATGGGGGAACGTCTGACGGGGGGGGGGACTCCAACCCCTTTGTTTATTTGGTCCTCTCTTTTTACTAATTAAGACACCAGCCCCCGTCTGCTGCTTGCTGTGCTGTTGACAACAGGCTTGTTCATCAGGCGTTGGGTTGTGATGATACCCAGCAAACTCAAATCACGGACCTCTCCCTGTCACCCTGGAGGAGATGACTCCGTGGGCTGGTGTTTGCAGGCAGGTGGGCCACCATGGGAACAGTTTGAATCCCTTCCTGGAGAGGATTATGTTGAAGAAGAAGAGGTTCCCCAGGAGGGTGAGCATAAACAACCACTTCTCTCCTAAAATTGGTCCTGAGGATGGGAGCTCTCGGGTGCCCGGGGCAGATATCAGAGCCCTGGTCGACCCCTGTCCTCTACTATTTATGGCCCAGCTCACTTTTGCAGAGGTGAAGATCTGTGCCTGGGTTGCCTGGGGAGCTGGTGGAAGGACGGTCCAACTCCAAACTGCTCTGTTACCCCTGCATCATTCAGACAGAGGCAGTGTAACATGAAAGCAACCTTACTCAAGCCATACGGTAATTTCACTGGCCACATTTTCAAGGCAAGGCATGAATCAGGCTGAGTAAAGTTGGTGGAAAGAGCTCTTCAATTAATCTGTTCCAGCACCATCTATCACTAATTAGGTAATTTTCCCTGTTATGCTGCACACATTTTTAATGCACCCTGTTTACTTAATGACTCCGGTGATCCCCTTAACACAATTACTGGTAATAAGCAACTGATGAAGAAAAGGATTAGACCAGTAATCTCTTGCTGCATGATGCTTTATTGGAAGTGCACCAAGCATCACGTTTTGATTTTTAATAGATAACTTCTCTAAGTAATTGATTAATCATAAACTCACAGACTGCAAGAGCCAGAGATAATTTTATGGCACCTAAAAAAAGGAAAGGATCTGGATGATGTAATAACTAGCAATCTAGAGGCAAATAAAGGAGGGCAATGTTTGATTAAACATTCAATATATTTTTATCGCTTTGTGTGTTATGGAACTGCCTTCATTGGTTTATCATGTGGGAAGAAACATCATAATAACAGCCCAGGCAGGTGTTCATGGAGCCAGATGCACCCTTCTGCGAGCAGGGTGCAAGGCTGGCAAGATGGTCAGAGGAGCGATTATGAGGATTATTTTAAATCACTCTGCCTCTGTAGCCTAGATAAGCTGTGAAAAACGGAGCCTACAGCAAGATGTGATGCTGTGTCACACCACAGGTAACATTTCAATGCTTGGCTCCTTACGGTGCTGTCCCCAGCCCAGAGCTAGGCAGCTAGGTGCCCTGTAGAGTGTCCTAACCAAGTTTTCCTGAATATTGGACAACGAGTGTTAAATATTCGAGGTAAACTGGCCCTGCTTCGACAAGCAACACTAAATGGTGCTAGACATGACAGAAGTGCTTGGACCTCTTCAGTGCGGGCTCATCGAGGCTGAAGGACTCCTGGGTCTGCCCAGAAGCATAACAAGCTGGAGAACATCAATACTGGAAATTATGGTGTCTCCAGAAAATAGGTTTCTTCTAGGCCAGGCAGGTGCAGGGCTGGGCTTTGGAGACTACAATTTTTCCCAGGGTCTATCTCAAACCTTTCAATCAGTGGAGAATCTCCCATTGACTTCAACAGGCCACAGGTGAATCCTTCTCCACAAAAAACCAACAACAAAAAAAAGGCATTACAGAGTTATTTGGTGAAGGATAGTGCTAGAGATGGGAGAGAGAGGTTGCAACTGTGAGCTCTGACTTGAAATGACTTGCTGCACATCAGTTGTGGTAATTGGTCATGGATATAATGTTAGCTCATGTAAATGAGTTTTAATATTTTAAAACTAAGCTGCACAAGGCATGGAAAAGTGTTGTTTGGCCAACAGCCCTGCCCCTCACCTCTGCCAGCTGCTGCTGCTGCTATCCTGGACCACAGGTCCTCAGTGATCACAGCTGGAGGAAGCAGGGAGCAGCCTTGGTTGGGGTGATGATGATGGAAAGGGGGAAGCCCTAAAGGTATCATTTCACCTAAAGGTATCACCATGCCAAACCCCATGCACAGGACAAGGCAATCGCAGCCTGAGCAGACTTTGAACCCAAACCCCTTGTCTGCAACCCACCACAGCTTTTCTTCTGGAAATCATGTGGGTTGTTGTCAACAGTCAGTCCTAGGACATGCCTTGTGGGTGACCAGATTGCCAGCATGATTTCGGTGGCTGTTTTCTGGTGTGGTGACAGAGGATCCCACTGTGCTTGTACAGGGCTGAGGAGATCTGGAGTCTAACTTGTAACTGCTCAGGTGCAGAAGGTGATTGATGGCTCCTGGCATATGGGTGCTGTGCTTCAGCAGATGTGCAAAGAAAAAAGGTGTAGGGGAAAGCAGGAGTTACTGCTTGAAAGTTCAGTAGGGGCCCAAGATTGTAATACAGCTTGTGCTTCCTCCCTGCGATGGGGAGCGCTTTGTGGTGTGCCTAGCCCTCCTCTGCAGTGAACACCACACCACGCAGAGTCTCCTCTGCTCCCTAGGAAGGTTTTTCTGGGCTCTGTGGCCTGGCTGGCAGCTCCCTGCTGCTCCCTGCAATCTCTCCATCTTCTAGCAGGAGCTGCAGGCTTCCAGCTGTGTGCTGTGGCTCTTGCTCTCTGCTTCTCCCCTAAGTAGATTCAGCAGATCCCCAAGAGCAGCTCCCTCAAAGGGTCCCACTTCAGGAGGGAAACGTAACATAAACAGGAACAAACAAGTAGCAGAGGAAATGCCCACCGCATCTTCAAACAACATCGAGAGTGAGTGGTTTCAAGGTGACAGAAGTCATTAGTTCAGGCAAGAATTGGGGAAACCTTCTCCTGGTTGTGTATGCAGGTAGGCATGAACATGACTGGCACAGGGCAATTTATGTAGTGGCACATGGACTTTTGCTCTTTTTGTACCAAACTTCCTCCAAAAACTTGCATGGAGGTTGGTCTGTACATGGAAAGGCACTTCAGAGCCAGGCTTGAGGGCTGGACATAAAAGAGGTCCCAGGTTCTGCAATTTCACCTCTCTAACCTGGCACCGGGTCGTGGGTACCATCTGCTTGGCTTCAGCCTTGGGAGCCTAATTCAGGCCTAGACAAAAGCCAAGGCTGATAAAGAGTCTGTAAAAATCTATGTGCTGGCTCTGAGGGCTACAGGTAGGAAAACAACCTGAGGCAGAGGAAGAAGAGTTAATGACTGAGTGCAGGGGAAGAGAAGAAGGGGCTTGGATTACAACACAAATAATAGATAAATCAAGCAGCAGGAGACAGTTTCTTTGGTGCCAGTTTATTTATCATTGTTTTCTCTGGGCACTGACAGGCCGAGGAAGATGGGGCGGGCAAACAACATCATTTGGCTTGATGTATGAGGCGTGGAGAGGGAAGGAACCTCTGCCAGGCCTTGGAGAGGAGGCAGGCAGGAGGCAGCCCGGGGAGGGGTGCAATGATGCAGTGGGGGGTGCACTGTGCTTGGCATTGGGTGGCCATTCTTCTTCCCAGCCTTGACCACCTCCTCAGAGAAGGAAAGCAGCTGGTACAGCAGGCAGCAAACCAAGACCAGGTATCAAGTACTCGTCATTTCTGAAGATCTATTGCAGAGACAGGTCTGAGATTTGCAGCATCCCCAGAGCCAGGGAACAGCATCCTCGGTCCCTACGGCCAGGGAGCTGGGTTTTACTTACATCTTTGCTGGACCCTAGAACTCTTTAGCCACTAAAATTCCTTTCTTTCTAATATATTATTTTGATGTTCCCAGGAAAAACTGTGCTGTATTCAATCTTCTGGGTGCTGTATACTTCGGGGAAAACACAAAGGCCCAGATCCCTAAAAGTGCTTAAGTCCCCTGTGCCTTTTGTGGATATTCCTCCTTTTCAGGCTTTTCCAGAGCAGATGCTCAGCTGCCATTTGCCCCCAGAAATGCTTAAAGACCGAGTCTCCCAAGACACTTTTTTGCTTCTGAGCTGCTTAGAGCCCTGGCTCACCTAAAAATCTTGGAGATCCCAAATCTACAAACTCCATCTAGGGATGGGGCACTGGCCTCATGTGAAGGGCTTAAAACTGGTCCAGTTCTGCAGCGAGGAGCACTCACCCAGAAAGCCAGACACGGGAGCAGGGGTTGAAGGAAGGTAGGAGGGAGAGGAAAAGGCACGTGGCTATAGCTGCAAGGATCCTGGCTACTTAACTGTTTGGCTCAGGAGAAAGGCTTGGGATGCATATAGGTCTGTCTGCAAAAGATCATGAGGATTTCACCCATCACCTACAGATGCCTGGAGTGTGGAGTTAACGCTGATATAACAAACCCACAATATTGTGGCTGTTACTTGAGCACAACTCTTACTTGGTTACTGTTGGCTTCTTCTGTCAGGCATTTGTGTTTTCTCCTTTGACCCTTCTCCTCATTGCTTGAGTGCTGGCTGGTTTAGCTGGCCGCTTTCCAGAAGCCCCTTGTCAAGGATGAACATCCTGAGCAGGAGGCATTTAATGGCTTCTCATTGCTGTGTCAAACAAAGCAAGAAGTCAATGTAGCTCTGTTGGCCATGCTCCAATCCCCATGGATGAAATGTTTAAAACTTGCCTGTCTTGGTTGCAGCTCATGCTCAAGACTCTCAAACTATGCTTGGGATATCTGTTAAGAAGTGTTTTATCTATCTGTGCCTATGATCATCTGTCCAAACTTTCCTGGGATAAATATGTCCAAGCTCTTTTCCTTAAGCCATTATGCTCTGGATCTTGGGGTTCTCTGCTGGAGGGGTTCCCCTGAAGGCCTTGCAAGTTAGGTAGAGTAGCTTCATCCTCTACTGACAGGCTAAGTCCCACCTAGGATTCTCAAGGCAAGAAAAAAGGCAATTAAAGAAGATCCAGCTGAGTGCAACAGGAACGTGAGCCACTACAAAGATACCGCTCCCTTTTGAAAGAATCAGAGTTACTTCCTCGTCTGCAAAGGAAAGCAAAATGGGTGTAGCAAGCTGAGTATCTTTCTAGAGACTGTGGACCAGGCTGGATCTAGCCCCCCTAAACACAGAGGTAACAAGTCACGACTGTGGCCACAGATCCCAGTCTTATGATAATTTCCAAGGGGCTCACAGATCCCTGCATTGGCTTGGGCAAGCAAGGTCTCTGTGACCTTATAAACAGTGACAATTTTGGTTCAGTTTCTGGGATTTTGTCACTTTTGGCTGTTTCTCTGATTGGAACTCACAAAACAAAACTAATCCCTGTAAGGAACAAGGGGAAGGGATGAGGTAGGGATTGTAGCAGTCTTACTGTCAAGCCTCCAGGCTCCTCCACATCTGTGGGGGACTCTTATTTATTTAAAGAAATTCCCTTCTCCCATAGCAGCACCTGCCCCGTGCAGACCCCTGTTATGCATCACTTGGCTGTGTTCGTCTTTCCCCATCATTGGGAACCAAGCAAATCAATGCAGTCCTTTGGCAGAATTAAAAATAAAGGAGAACTTTCTTTTAATGTCCCATTAAAGATCAAGGCAACAGTGCCTGGATTCCTGGTTTTTTTTCTAATTTTTTTTTGCTTTTTGGTTGGCTGCGAGGAAGCTTTCGGAGTGAAGAGAGATTTCAATAATTACCTTCCGATTCTGCCCCCGATACGGTACCCTATCCCCAAAGCGCAGGCCCTGCACGCCTGCCCTTCATCTGAAACTCCAAGGGAAGCGGTTTAACATGAAGCCACATTGATATTCAAATAGATTATCATGCAGGCAAATGGAGGTAGCATTCCAGCCAGCAGCGTGTGAAAGAGCAACTAATGGATTAGTGTTTATGGTCGAGTATAATCCACATTTTAGGATACTGCATCTGGAAGGGACATACGATGAACTCCTTTTTTCCAGCCCCCCCCCCCCCCGCCGCCTCCTCCATCCCCGCCTCACCCACCCTGTCTCTCCTTCTTCTCTGCATCTCCCTCCTCGTCTCCGGACAGGATACAGCAGCCTCCTGGCACCGCTGAGCTTGGCAAAATTGATGACAGGACTTTAGGATCCATTAGAAAAACAAATTCTTAAACAGTGTCTTCTAAAATCAATCACTTTTACCTTTAGTGGGATTTATCGCTAGCCTGCCTGTCCCTTATTGCAAAGATTCATGTCTCCCAAGAAGAAAAAATGACCGAGTGGCTAAACTCAAGGCTGGAGGCACTGGCCTCTCCTCTTCTCCCCACGGAGGTGTTTTTGGGTGCGTGCAAGGGGGATGTCTGAGCTTGCAAGGGCAGTGGAGGCAGTAGGTCTGGCTTTGTGGGGCCTGATCCAGTGCAGACCTCCTAATGGAGACGTGGCACATCCCTCAGTTAGGCTCTCCGGTCCAGAGCTGGTGACCAGCAGCTCTCAGGAATGGGGAGAAAGATGCTGCAAAGGTAATCAAAATAGAGAGATGGGGACATAACTGCTGAACATTAAGGTGGGATGATTAGGAACATTTCTTCCAACCTAATGAGTTTCTTGAATTAATCCCTGCTTGCACCAGAGAATTTCTTTTATATCAAACATCTCCTGATGTGAAATTTGTAAGGGATGCACAACACAGCACGATAAATCCATGGGGAAGAAAAACAACTGGTTAACCAGAGTAGGAAGGGTCATAGCAGCAAGAAGGGACTTCATGGCACTGGGTGCCATATATAGGTGTAGGTGCACATAGCGGAAAACTTTCTAAACACAGAGACATATACAGGAGAGGGGAATAATCTCCCCAGGGATGGACTTCAACAGCACAGGGAAGAGTCCTGGGTGGATTTTGGGCTGCAACTGAAGAGCTGATCATGCCTTGTACCCCATGTGTGGGTACATTTCTTTAGGCTTTGGCTCTTATTTCAGTGGCATGTCTGGAGGTCGGCTGGAAGAAAGGGAGCCAAGGCAACCAAGTCAGCATGAAAAACATCTTCTGAGGTCTCCTTCCAGCTATGTATTGCAAAAGGTTTGAGATTTCACATGCCTGGGGAGGAAGAGAGTCTTGCTGGAGATACTAGCATGGCTTTTCCCTCTGAACTGTTTCGTTTAGTGATCAGAGAAGTATGGACAATGTCTCTCTCCAGGGACCTTTTTAATGAAATATGGAAAGTTTGCCAAAGGTATGACCTATTCTTGCAAATTTTAAGGGGCTAGGTTGGTTCCAGGGGTCCCTGGATTTCATTTGGTAAGAGAAATGATAGGGAAAACTCTCAGGCATCTTTTTGCCAGGTGAGCCCTGTCTCCAGGCATTTAACCCAAGTTGGCACAGGTGAGAGGTGAATTCAGCCCGTGGTTTTAACCTCACGATGCTTCACAGGGTCTTTTCTCCTCACTTTGATCCGGTCCAGCCCAGGTACAGGCGGGCTGGGCTTGTGGGGTGACTTGAAAGTCGAGGAGGTATAAACAGGGAAGAGGGAGAGTAGCAATGCAAGAGGCAAGTCAGAGCCTCCTCAGCCCCAGGGCTCTGAGCATCCTCCCTGTCTTAGCTTCAGGGACGGGAGGGGATGATGCCAAAACATTAGTAAATTCAGAGAGAAGCTCATAATTCCTATCGATTCTCAACCAGCCAGCGCGAGGTGTATAAAAATGCTTGTTCTATCATTTAGAAAAATGGCAATGTTATGATAGAACTGATTGATTTTCCTCTTTAGGAATATTCATAAACACTGGTTCCAAGAACTGATAAATCTCCTTTCCCCTGCGCAGAGTAAATCACTCCCCAGTGCTTCCCAGAGCACCGGGGGCAAGGGAGGTTGTTATTTCTAATTCCTTTCAAAGGGGCTGTAAATGGGGAGAGTCTGGGGGTACGGGGGCTTGGTGGTCAGGTCACCCACAGTCTGTGAATGTCCAGACCTTTCTAGGGGGACTTCAAAAGCCCATCTCTCCTATTATGTCCCTGGCTGGGGAAGGCTGGTCAAAGAGGATCAAGAGGTCCTCCTTGGCCCCCAGTTGGGGAGTACCCCTCCCTCACACTTAATTAGCTGCGTGCATTTTTGTTTTGGTTGCAATTTCCAGTTTGCTCCCTCCCCCATGCGATGATATGCAAATTAGAACTCCAGCTGGGATGTAAATCCTCCTTCCTCAAGGAGCCTGCCCCGGGGAGCCTGCCATCTCATCGTGGTCTTCGTTCCTCCAGGCACAGGACACATTAGACATTCTCAGAGACAGGACCACCACCTGCATGTCTGGTTTGAGCCATCCTGGCATTCCCTATCTCCTTCTCAGAAAGGGCCGATAATAGCGCTGCTCTCCAGGAGAGCCTCCCTGAGCCCTTCCAGAGGACCCTGGATGCAACTGGCCTCCACCTCCCACTCCCTGCTTGGGTTTAAGGTGGGCAGTTCTTCCACTCCATGGCTCTACAGGCGACCTGCAGGCAGCTGCCCCCATCCAAGACCCAGCATGGTGACCTCTGGGATGGAGAAGACACGGTGGAGTCACACTGCAGGTGCATTCCCAACCAAGCCTCCTCCCCTATTAGGGGAGCTCCCCAAGAAGAATTTATCCCAACCAACCCTGTAATTTCCTGGTCCTGCTAGACAAAGTCTGGTGGGCTAAATAAAATGCCTCCAACTATGTTAACCTGCTGCTGATGAGGGAGAGCTTGTCCATTCTCTTCCCTGGGCTTGTGGTGGCATTGACCAGGCAGAGGATCTTCTGCCTGCTTGTGTTTTCAGGCTGTTGCTGGCTCAAGTGTCTCTGGATGTGATGGCTGTGCACAGAGCCAGCCCTTTCAAACTGGCAGGAGACCACGGGCCAACACAAGTCACCACATTTGTTCTGCTTGTCACTTTTCTAGTCAAGCACCTGTGGTTATGAGACACCAAACAACGCTCCTTGCTTGCCCTTGAGGTAACCACACAGGACATGTTTCTCATGGAAAGAAGAAAAAAACAGTGGGGAAAATTAAAAATTCTTGCATCTCTTTCACCAAGAGAGGTAATAGGTTTTATAGGGCTACTTGATATGATTAGAAAAACCAGGAACATTTTCAGGTTCATGAAGTCTCTTCCTAGAAACCCAGTCTTGCTTATAAGCTTTGGCTCATTGCAGCTGCAGTCACATCACCACATCGCCTGTATAAATTACTAGAACTGCAAAAGAAGTAAAAGTAAATGTATTCTCACATGTCCGGGTCACTGCTAACATCTTGCCTAGAGCGCAATACTGAAAATGTGGATTTTCAGCAGCAGGCAGGATATTTTGATATCCAGAGAGGAGCTTTTTCCACTGAGATAGAGGGGAAAAAAAAAAAAAAGAAAATACATGTGTGTCCCGGTAAAAAATATTGGCAATTTTTATTACCTTTTAGATTTTACTTCTGCAGTAATCTATTTTAATGAGGTCAGCCTGCCTGGCACCAGGTACCCAGTCTAAGTGGAGTAGTTTAATGTCAGGATCAGGGAGGAGAGGAGCACCGAGGAGGGGGGGGTCTGGCCGTCTGAGACACAAGGGCCCTATATCACACAAACTTACGGTGTAAAAATTGACTCGGTTTGCACATTTTTAACTGTATTTGAAATCGACAAAAAGTGTAATTATAAAAAGGGATATATCTGCTGGGATAGGTGGGGAATTTGATGAAGCCACTTTGAAAGCACTGGCTTTTCTGTAGGAAAAATATGCTTATTAGTGCACAGTGAAGATTTATTTGATTATATGATTATTTATTAGAATATGTGTTGTGGAGAAGGGACTATATTCTCTATATATTTCCTGTATTATAGCTATAGATAGTCAATATTAATATTGCTGCAATTTAAGATTAGATTTTAGAAAGCCACTTTTAGCTCTGTTGTTCCTTTAAGGAGTAGTTACACATATTGCAGTCAAAGATGGGAACATAAGGAAACTCTTCCTCTAGATTTGCAAAACTGTAAATCTACACCAAAAAGGTCTCTCCTGCTGGAGACAGGGCTTGGGGCTGAGCCCAAAAGATGTTCACAATGAGAGGTGTAGGGTCCAGCTTTCTCCAACCTCTCTTCCGATCTTGGTCATGAAAAACGACTCATGTCTATAGTATCTGGAGGTATCTTGCACCCTCCCTATTGTAACCTTTCAAGTGGATGTGGACAGACCTTGAACTCGCAATGTGGATGGGCCAGGCTGACCCAGGTAGGACACATCTGCCAGCATGCTGCCTTTTATTGTCAGCTGAAAGAGGACAGCTCCTTTGAGGGATGTTTCTGCTTCTCCTTCCTCCCCTTTTGCACCCAGTTGTTGGCAATACAACTGCTCGGTGCAGGCTTGGCTCTGCTGTCTTGGGCTTTGGGGTCCACCTGGGGCTTTTCAAGTAGGGTGTGGCAGGCCACACGGGACAGAAAAGAGGCTTTATTGCCATTACCGTATGATATCTGCTAACACGTTGGACTGTTCTTTACCATTGTATGGCTGGTTGGTGTTATGTGCCTTGGGGACATGTAGAAGGGAGGGAGATTTACAGACATAAAATTTGATAGAGAAATTGATAGAGATCTATAGTGGAGATGAGCAAATGACTAGAGGGAGATTTGAGAATAGATAAATATGCTTGGGAGATAGATTTGGATGGATACTATCTGTCTCAGATAGAGATCAATAGATCTATATCTCCTTTACACCCATCGGTTTGCCATTGGTGGCTATCTGACTTATTTTATCTTTTCTGTTTTGCAGGTTAAAAGAAACATTTTACCTGCATCCATGTACATGCGAAGGAAAGTGAGAGCATCAGACACCCAAGAAACTGATGTTACAAAAGTCCTAAGCTATGCCTTTACCCTCTCTCCTGCTTGCTCTGCCCCCCTCACTCTTTGCTGCCAACCCGGTGTTGACACCCATGAAGCCCCACCAGCAGAGAGGTGCCCAGATCCTGGGACACTGAGTTTGAGAAGATGGGATCCATCTGTGCAGCAGTATTGTATCCGGGACTCTCGCTCCTGGCAGCACCAAGTCTTGCTGTTAATGTAAAATCCAAGTAATAAACTCCTGGGAATTGTGCAACAAATTGCTTAACTTGCTGTTTCCACTCCATCCTCTCCCCCCCATTTCTCCCACCCCCATATATGTGAGCCTCCCCCTGGGCTTGGCTGCTTATTGCCAGTGGAATCGATTACAGAACGAAACCCTTCAGGATGGTTTCCTCCCCCTTGCCTCTGCCCCCATCTCATGCCCTCTCTTCTTGCTCCCATCACCTCTTCCAGCCTTTGTCAAACCCCCCTCCCACCTCCTCCCTCCCCACCTTCCTCCAGCTCTGGTTAGCCCGGTCAATTCATCACCCTGTCAGACCTGTGTGACAGCCCTTCATAAATGCACCACAATGAGCCGAAATAAGCAACGGAGCAGCCCTCAGCCCAGCCAATTTAGCAAAGCAGGCAACATCTGAGAAGCTGAGTCCCAGCGTGCCGGAGATTGAAATTGGGAAATTGGTTCTACTCCTCTTCGGCAGGGCATTTTTTTTTTTTTTTTAAGTATACCTATATATTCTCTCCTTATATAGATATATATTTAAGGTAATTCTCTCCCACTTAAATCTCCAGTGCTTATTACACACGGACACTGCGGCCCAGTTGCTCTCTCTCTCTCTCTCTTCCCTGAACAGTGGTAGATTATGAGAGGGTTTTATTGGTAAACTTGCTTAGTCTGCAGAAATGTGCCGGCTTCAGCAGATTGAGTCTGTAAGCAGGGCTGGGTTCCTGGCTGCCACACTGAGCTCCCCCAAGCCGTCTCGGGCGGCAAGGAGGCAGGTTGCTGGTCTCTCCTTCTGGATCCTTGCAATCATGCGAGGCCACTTCTCCCAGTGCTGCTGAGCCTTGCAGGAACCGCTCATGTGGGGTGCAAGCACTTATTCCCACCCGGAGGGTAGAGGATGGAGCTAATGCACATCCTCTCGCTGTCTACAGTGGAGGCACGGATATCTGACCTCACTCTGGGACCACTCTGTAGTCAAAGGGCAGCGACTCACTGGAGATCATGTCATCCTGAAGCACGACGTCTGCGCTGCTCAGATGAATGATGACCTGAGCCCCATTGACTTGATCGCCATCAACCATAATGGGTTCAAAGTTAACTGGCATGGATGGACATACCCCTTTTGTAGGCACTTAGGGGAGATGAATCCCACATGCAGTTTGAACTGAGAGCTTTTCAGAGCGGAGATGACTTTGTCAGAGTGTGTTTCTGCAGTGCTTGGCAGGAGGCGACTCTTGGTATTGCTTTCTGGTAGCTCGCTGGTGGGTGAAGCCGAGGCGATGAGTTTCATGGTAGCTAGATCCAAGCTGGCAGATGTACCTTGTCCATTACATGGACAGCATGCAGACTTTTTTTTCTGAGCTAGCAGAAAGATGAGGTGGCAAAGGCGAGCTCACGGTGATGTTCTGCCTCCAATCTTGGAGGCTCAAGATTAACCACCCTGATACCTTTCCCCAGGGCTACAGCCGTTCATGGTCTTTTCCAGTGGAGGGACTGTGGGACATTGCATGAAATTAGGAGATGGCAGGGTTGAAATAAAACAGACAAGCAGCGGTCGTACTTCAGACAGCACACAGTTAAGATATGGAAGTACTTGTCATGGGATGTTGTGGGTGCTACACCTTCACAAGGGTTAAAAAAATAGAAAAAAGAAAAACTGGATAGATTAAGCTGGGAAAAATCTGTAAAGGGCTGTGAAATACGAGACTGCCTCTGGCTCAGGAGTTGCAAGCTGTATGTTTTTGAAAGCTAGGATGGTATTCTGGGGAGTTTTCATTAGGACCATCTTGTGCTTATACTCTCTGAGAGGTCCTGCTGCGATGATGAGCTCTCAGTCTGAGCTGGTACGGCCTTTCTTATGAGATAACCTGAATGCCATGAGGTGCCTGAGGTGTTTAATGTGAGTTCATTTGAAAGGAGGCCACTCTTACTTTTACTGGTTCTTATGCTGCGACTCCTGGCAATGCCACCACATGTCAGATATGTGCAAATCTCCTCTTCAGCACTCAAAATAATGTTAGATGGCCACTTCCCAGCTGGACAGGGTGCAGGACACCATTGGCTTGTGTTCAAAACAGGAGTTAATGTGCATGGAAAAGGCTCCATGCATCCAGTTCTCCTTCTAGGTGCACAACACCAGCTAAAAATAAAACTATTGACTTTGTAAGTCATCATGTGGGGCTGACCTCCCACCAGTGGGGAACATGAACTTGGATCTCACTAGGTTCTGGTTGACACCTACATACACATTTCCCAACCATTCATCTACCTACATGTGGTATAGGTGGTTTTCAAAGCATATAATGACCTGAATCAGTTGCTACCAGAGCAGTGTCATACAAGGAAGCTCCTCACCAAACCTGCAGAATATACTTCGTTCACCTCTTACCATTTCAGCCATTACACTATCAGCTTCCCTAAGAGCCCAACGACCTCTCCCTGGTGATCATTCATCCCAGCAAATTGTTAAGAGGCAGATAATTAATTGTTGCGAGTCACTAAAAAAATGATCATTCTTTTCAGAAAATTACCATGATGTTCTGCAGAAATGTTAACGCTTGCAGCCATAAAATGAATGGTGAGCTACAGCACCAGCTGCCAGGAGAGCCGTGAGTTATAATCCCACAACTGGATGCAAAGAGGCAGAGCTTCCAGACGTTTCTGAAGAAAGGAAATGCATATTCACTGGATAGCAGTTTAGTTTTATGATTATTTTTTTCTGCCCCAGAGTCCGCAATTGACTATTAATGACTGAACCAGGGATAAGAACGGTTTTGCTGATACCAGGTTGGCATGAAGATAGTTTTCATATTTATTTCCCAACTGACTATTGGGATTTTACTCCAAACAGTTGGCAAAGAGGACTTGGAAAGTCACGGCAATGCTGGTCAGACTCTCAGGGCTGTATTCCATTGCCTCCTGGGGCTAAATAGCTAAGAGTTTAAGAACAGCAGGGAGAGAAAATTAGAATTACCAAGTCTGAGAGTTAATTGCTGAGAGTTAACAATTCTTTATATGCTTTCCAACCAATGTCTAGTTGAGGCAGCTGGAAAGGTGATCTGAACACAGTCCTTGTCCTCATATTGCAATAAATCCAACCCAGTAAGGCTTAGGGAGTGAATCTGGTAGGTCTCCAAAGATTTGGCTTTGGAGTCAGGATGACTCCTGACTTTGCATCCAGCAGAGTTCTTGTCATTCACAGTGCTAATGCTGCTTATTCAAGAACCCAGCTGAAGCGGGCAGGTGTAAAGAAGGACACAGGGTGTTTTTGGAAGGCATTTCTCTCATCCCTCTGCTAGATACGACCTGACATATTTATTGATTTCCATTTGTTATGGACTAGCATTTGCATCACTTAGTGTTACTCCACAAATGGAATAAGGAGATGACTCAGGTCACAGCTGGTTTCCCAAATATGGGTTGTTTTTTGTTCAAGAAATGTGCAGTTTCCAAATGACTAGCTCTTGGCCTTCTCTTCCACGTTTGTATTCCAGTGACTTCACCTCCTAGCAATGGGGTGGGTTTCCTGGCTACCAGACCACTTGCCTGCAGGGAAGTCTCCAAGTGATGCAGACACCTCCTCCCTTCTCTTCCAAGCAGGGTTTTGTTTTCCCTGTTTTTTTCACACAGCTGGTTTTGAATCTATCTGTGGACAGGGTGGAAGGAAATGAACTATCTAACCCCACTCTTGCAGCAGGAGTCCAAGACCCAACATATCCTTGTCATATGCCAAGGAAAGCCACTAATCAGGATATGCTGTTGGTTAGATGAAATTTGTTGAATGGAGGTTGAAACTGCACATTTATGCCTGGGGTAAAAAAAAAACAGAGAGCAGAAGTGTTTCTGCTTTAGATGAACATTCCCACATAAGAGTTTACCTCCCTCACACCAGTACTAGCCCCCTTATCTCCAGTATCAACTGACATCTTTCAGACAATGTGGGTACACCTGTAGGAAATGTCCAACTCCACCCACCAGTTTAGGGCCAAGGTGGTGAGTTCAGAGGCAAGCAGCCAGGATGATCAGGGAGCTACAGGGCAGGAACTACAGGAAAAGACTGAAAGAATTAGGATTGTTTCTCGCTGAGAGAAAGACTGCCTTCAAATCAAATAAACAAAGCAACAAGAGGGAGGGAATAGTTTACTCTCTGTGTCCCTGGTGGGCAGGTTTAGAATACGAGGCAGCAAGAAAGATTTAGGTTAGACATTAGGCAAAGCTCCTTAACTGGAAAGAATGAAGCAATGTCTGGGGAGGAGGGGCATCTCAAAGACTGGAAGAGTTCAAGACCAGGTCAGGCGAAACACCTCTCAAGAGCAATATCGGTCTTGCTACTCCTTCCCCGAGGAGGAGGAATGACTACATGACCCTACAGTGCCCATCCCAGCCCTGTTTTCCAGGGATCACAGGCTATGTTTCCAGGTAACCAGAATCTCAACTAGGAAACAACCTTCACACAGTCAGATCTTTGGTTTCTACTGATCAAAGCCAGACTCAGAGGACTGATTGAGAGCTTACTGACTCTATGGCTGATCACTCTTCAATGCTTTCAGCTTTAATGAGCTGTCTGTGAGGAGGAAAGGGAGACATGAAGGTGCTCTGCCATATTGAGGTGACACAAACATGTCACTGATGCCTCTTTTGATGGCCTCTTAGTTGGGGGATGTGCTGCAGGGAAGCCTGGCTTGTTTGGGGTTTGTGTTTTCTGCCCCTCATCATTATCAGTCTTTGACATGTGACAGCAACAGGTATCACCCTATGGAAACAGAAACCATGCAAAGCCGCACCAGCAAAGAAGCAAGGATAAATGCAGCAGGAAGCCCACACAAGAAGGCCTTGTCTGCAACCCATCCACCCCCGTTCAGTGCAGGCAGGTGGCACTGAAGATGAATAACAATGGCAGGGCTGGCAGAAATGCTCAAAGGCAGTGACATCAACCATCACAGTCAATTATAGCAGAGCTACCGAAAAGGAGCTTCTCTACTCATGCTGGTCTTCTCCAGATGGGGCAGCCCGCAGGTCCCAAGACTGTCTCCTCTACGACGTGTCTAGATCTCTTCTCTGATGTGGAAACAATCTGTGCAGATGTCATATTCCTCTCTACATACACAGATCCATCAATATTTTCAGTAATTTCCAGCCCAGGACCCAGAATCCTTGTCCCAGGCACCCTAAAGAAGGACAGAGATACGTTTGGGAGTTGAGGTCATGTCTTCCATTAAGTCCAGGAAAGACACCACCCCCAGAAATCCAACCAGAGTATACCATGTGAAACTCCACCTATACACCTAAAACATATTGGGATGGACTACGTTCCAGCCAGAATCCTGGAAGAGCTGAAAATAGGAAACAGCACAAGCTGAATAGCAGAATTGTGAGCTTGAGTGGAACTGTTTGATTGGAGACTGGCAGATGTAGTTGCTGGCTTCAGAATAAGCTAAATTGGACAATTACAGGGCTATTAGCCTGGTCTCAGGGGCATGCAAGGAGCCACTTATTGAAGACTTGGAGCAAATGATAAATGAAAGGAAATACATTTATTAAAGATAGGTAGTGTCCTTCTCTCTTGAGATCTTCCTTGGATAACAGATTTTCCAGGAAAAGCAGAATTCACTAGGTCTCATCTACCTGGATTTAGCAAAGCATGTGATGTGGCACCTCACATTAGAGATGAAGTTGGGGAAGATAGGATCTGTATGAGAAGCGTGAGATGGGTAAAGAAACTTGCAAACAGTGAGAGAACAGTGGCTGAGAGGGGAAATATCAAGCTGAAGGAAAGTAAACTAGTGGAGTTCCTTAAATATTTCTTTGGAACCACTTTTATTTCATAATTTCATGCAGGACCTCATTTCAAAGAGGAGGAGTCCGCCGATGAAATCTGCTGATGATATGAGTTTAGGAGGCAAAACGCATGTCCACGAAAGTGCTGGATGACCTTGAGAGATTGGAAAAGGAGAAGTAGGATGGAATGTAGTTATGCAAAGCACAAGATGATGGATATATGGACTTACAACAAGATTCTCTGTTATAACCTGGGAAAAAAAAAAGAAAAAGGGAAAGCTGAAGTTAGTCACTGACTTGATGCTATGAGATGTTACTACACGCAACCATGAAAAAAGGTGAATGTGACTGTAAGATGTACCACAGCAGGGATTTTTCTTAAAATTGGTCAAGAAAGAATGCGTTTGCTTGAGGTCACTATGGCAGAGCTGATATTGAACTGGGACAGAAGGATGAGGTAGGGCTAGGGGAACGAACAACGTAGCTTTAAGGAGTAAGAAAGAAGATTTTGGCTTGGTTAGTCAGCAAAGGGTGATCTGAGAGAAGTTATGGCTGATTGTTATAAATGTGCTGGGGACAAACATGAGGAAGGGAAAAGAACGGTTTGGATTGAACACTGTAAGTAACATAAAGAAATGAATATAAACTGTCTAGAGAGGTAACAGAGAAGTTGGATTCAGATTCTTCTTGGAGTTGCACAGTGATAGGAGGAGAGGCAACAGATGGACATTACAGTAGAGGAAATTTTAACTGGATGCTAGGATAAAAATTTGCTCGTGAGGGTGATCAGATGTTAGATTAGGGACTCGGAGGTGGTGTGGGATCTCCATCCTTGGAGGTATCCAGACCTCAACTGGAAAAGGCCCCAGCATCCTGCTCTAACTTTGAAATTAAGTCTACCTTCAACATTGATATGCTTTAAGCAGAGGTGTTGACAGGAGGTTGCCAGAGGTCCCTTCCAGCCTCTGCTATCTTTGGATTCTATGATTCAAAAAAAAAAAAGCCTGAAAATTCAAAGTTGGCTTTTAATTGTCAAATTAATGAAGATCTTGAGTACTGGGCCTTCATGGCTATCCTGCCTACCCCAGGTTAAAACATTTTTCCAAAACGCCTGCCCGCTCAACGTGTGATTCTGCTAATCAGTTTGCATTTCCTCAGGATGCAATCACATCTTATTAATTTTAAATTGCACGGATAGTCATTACCCTTGTAATTGTCTGCTTAGTAAATACACTGATCCCCAAGGGCTTATTGAGGCTTATCTATTCCTAGGTGACCTGCATGGGTATTGATTATTTGCTTGTTAGTCTTCATTAAGTATGGTTTTTAATAAACAATTGGAAGATAATCAAGAAGCAAGCAGAAACTTTTCTTGGGAAATGTTGCATACCTGCTTCAGATGGACCATTTGAATAAACAATCGTGTTCATCTGCAGTTCTTCAAGGGAGAAAAACTGAATCCTGGATTTGATTTCCTGACTTTTTTATGACCTGGGCTTATTTCTGCTTTATGGTGTCCTCCAACAATGTCCCCCAATCAGGAAAACATCCTCATGAATCACACAGTTCGCAGCCTTTTAGAAAATTCAACTCACTTTCAGTGGGATCCCTGGCCTTGCCAGGCTGGATGTGATCAAAAGTCACTGACACCCCGTGTCTAAGAAGCTCTGCTCCAGGATTAAGGGAATATCGGTGCTACTAAGGCCTTTTGTTCTAGGGATGTTGTTGTAAGCATAGTGGATGTAGAAAAACCTCTGCCCTGGGAGGAGAAGTGAGCTGCTCTTCTGTCCCCTGCCTTGGTCACAAGATGGTGGGACTGGAGTAGCACCCCCTGAGTCTGCAGGACACGGAGGCAATTGATGGTGCTGGATGTGACTCGGGAGAGGTGAACTCAGCTCCTGCCTCTGCCTTTCCCCCCCAGAGCACCTCTCTCTCCTTTTCTGCCCGGGATACTGGTGTTTAGAAACATGGGGCATCATGTGTCATCTGAGTTGCCTCAAGGTATCTAGCACATCCTCCTGAGTCTGGCAGATGTTTTATAGGACCTATAGGGAACCCTCTTGACCCTCTCTGGATCAGAAGCTGGAGGTCAAGTTGAGGAATGGAAATGCATAGACAACTGAGAGCCCCATCATTCCTCCCCCTTCTCCTCTTGCCTCTCTCCTTCTTATGGTCAGGGACAGTTCTCCTACAGGCCAGCCTGCCACAAATGCACCCCACCTCACTGGGAGAGTTTGCATTTGGGGTGCACTCAGCTTGTGAAAGCACGAGGGGTGCAGGATCTGTGCGCAGGCCTTTTGGAGATGCATGGGTTGTGCAAAACAGGTGACGGGGCTGGAGATGAGTGTGTACACGTGGGTGAGGGCTGGCAGAGTGCACGTGGGCAGGCGTAGAGATGTCTGGGCATCTGCTGTGCATCCATGTTGTGAACGAGGCAGGGAAAGGATGCAATACTCTGCTGCAAGTGGAGCTGTGACTGCTCATCAGAGCATTCCTGAGTACAGGCGGTGCAGGGTTTCCTACCTGGAAGAGGCAAGAGGGGATTTCTGAATGTGAGTTTTTCACCTCTTCCTTCCCAATGGCACTGGGAAGCACTGATTTGCCTTGCTGCCCAGGGGTGCATTTAAAGACAGAATTATGAAGGGATGGGGGATAAAGAAAGATTTCCCTTTTTTTGGGCCAAATTAATGAAAAATCAATCCGGTCTCAAAAATCCATTAATGGTGATAATGCACTGGTTACGTAGCAGGAGCAAGAGCTGCAGCAAAATCCAATAGCGCAAGTTAAAGTGGGCCTCTCACACCTTCCTGCAGTCACAGTAATTTGTGGGGGATCGTGCAAGGGGCAGCAGATTCAGAAGAGCAAAGCAGCTGTTTCGCCTCTTTCTAAGATGTCCTGGCTTCCCGCTGTGGCCATGCACGAGCCTCCCATGTCAGCTCCCTCCTCACCCGGAGCATGATGCTCTTGAGGGAGCAGAGTCCACATGCGAGTCCATGTAACGTTGATGAGGGTGATGTCCCTAAGCAGAGGCAGGGCTAGGACTCCCATCCTCCAATTAGCTGCAAAAATTCCCTCACTCTTTTCACGGCAGAGATTACTAACTCAATCCTTACTTGCTCCTTACTCCTTCTCATCATGGCTGTTTCCATGCAAGCAGAGACATCTTGATGACCAGTTAACGTTCACAAGCAGGCTAATCTCTGCCCCATCTCCCTCCCTGATGGTGCGGAGAGGAGATCTTTGCTTGGCTGGAGAAGGTCCCTCAGGTGTGTTTGCTCTGCAAGGCTTTGCTTCCCTAACCCAACAGCCAAGTGGTCCATGGGTCGCTAAAGGGATGATGTGATTCATTTTCTAGAGATGGCCTCTTCCTGGATGTACCAGGGTAGAGACAAGTCCACCCTGCCCTCAGTTTGGGGCACCCTGGAATCTGTCACAGGCTGGATCCAGGCTGTCCCAGATTCCCAGACACCCTCAGGGAAACAGGTCCTGGTCTGCTGCTGCTTCTCTGCTTGGCTGACTTCCCTGGGGGTAGGATACAACTTTTGGAAGGAACAAACCTTGGATGAGGGCTGCCCCTCTGCAAAGCATTTGAGACCATACAGGGAAAAGTCATGAATCCTTGATCCTCAGCCATGCAGAACCTTTAACCAGATGCCCTGGGCTAAACACCACATAGTGCCATGAGCTTTCACCCCCGTACAGAACCTTCCATTGGGTGCAAAGTTTTGGGACAACGTGGATCACACTTATCAGCTGAGCTAGGCACATGGGGTCCCTGAGTAGGTCCCAGCATATCACAGCGCTGTCCTACATACAGATACACAAGATCAAGGCTTGGGGAGACAAGGTGGGCTCTGGAGCCTACGCTTGGATGACCATCAGCCTTCACAAAATTGCACGTCCCCATCCTCTATCCTCACTTTGTTACTGATGGACCTTTCTGATTCTACATGTGATGAAAGCTGTCTGGCAGCTCCATCCAGACCCATGGAGGTTCCCCCTTTCCCTCCTCCTTCCCCCAGCCCAGTCTGCTCCCCCACACCCCACCTCACCAGATCACTGAGATTTATGAGCCAGACTTGCATTATGAGGTGAGTGACTTATCGGTCTGTCAGGGGGAGCGTTTTAAGACAGAATTATATGGGAGAGGGAAAAGATTTTTACCAAATTAATGAAAAATCAATCCAGCCTCAAAAATCCATTAATGGTCATAATGCACTGGTTACAGATAGAGAGATACCGCAGAATCCAATAGTGCCTGTTAAATACCTCTCCTGGAATGGAGTGTCTGGGATATAACTCATTCATTAGGCTGCCTATGTTTACTTTTTAAAGTGACACCAATCTCTGTCCCTGCAGGACTCCATGCAGCATTTATAAGCCACGTTCCCCCAGTGCCCATCTCTGGGGCCAGCCTGGCCTCCGCGCTGAAGGAATTGATCCTCCGTTCCCTTTTCTCCCCCTCCCCGGGACAATCCCTGCTGAGGCAGTGCTGGGCTGACTCCCTTCCTACGGCTGATGGTTTCCACCCTTCCCCAAGCGCTGGCTTTCACCCCAAACAGCTCTCTTGAGGTCCGACCTGCAGCTGAGTGTGTCTCCTCTCCACTTTCCAGGTCTTAGCTTAGTGCTTGACTTAATGTTTCCCCCGCCATCCCTGCCGGCAGTAGCAATACTGCTCATCCTGGGGACTGGCCCTGCTCCCAGCCCAACGTCATCCGGCTGTGGAGAGTGGTGATGGCTCTGGGGAGATGCAGTTATCATCTCCTGCCTGTGAACTGTTGCTGGCGATCCCCCACCTCTCAGCTCACTGAGATATTTGGAGAACAAGTCTTATGAAGAGCAGCTGAGGGAACTGGGACTATTTAGTCTGGAGAAGAGGAGGCTGAGGGAAGACCTCATCGCACTCAACAACTACCTGAAAGGAGGTTGTAGCGAGGTGGGGGATGGTCTCTTCTCCCAAGTAACAAGTGATAGTATGAGAGGAGATGGCCTCAAGTTGCACCAAGGGAGGTTTAGATTGGACATTAGGAAAAATTTCTTTACTGAAAGAGTGGTCAGGCCTTGGAAGAGGCTGCCCAGGGAAGTGGTTGAGTCACCATCCCTGGAAGTATTGAAAAGACTGTAGATGAGGCGCTTAGGGACATAGTTTAATGGGCATGGTGGTGTTGGGTTGACGGTTGGACTCGCTGATCTTAGAGGTCTTTTCCAACCTTTATGATTCTATAATTCTATATGCGGTTTGAGCCTCTTAGCTGTCAGCCAGATGAGCAACTTGACGTCTGGTTTGAAGGGTCAACATCAGCCACTTCATCTCTTGGACTGCATTCTCTACCCCTTCTCCCTTTGCTTATGTGTGTGGGGGCTGTTGTGTGCTCTTTGCCCTGCTCTGTGCCACACTTCAGACCTCTATCTACCCCAGTTGTTCCAGCCCCCATGGGGCTGGTGGGCCTGGCTGCCCAACAACCCATGAGTTGGCCCAGACCACACCAGCAGGTGGATCTCAGGTGGCTTCTGATGAAAACCACCCTCTCTGCATCTGTCTAGTTGCTGTCCACAGCTGTCACTGGGCCTACCTGGTGGAAAATTTAGCAGAGGCAAAATACACAGCAAGCCAGGGCCACAATCAAACTAGGAATTGCAGATGTCTGGAGGACATTACACCCTCTCTAATATAAGCTCCCCCTGCAGTGTTGAAGCTATATGTCTAAGAGACATTAACAGAGAGAAGTACGTACCTTGAAAGAATGGTTCATACAATTCCTCCTCCATTATTGGACCTCCATGGAGAGTTCCAATCTTCTACATGCTGCAGAGGGCACCATGGAAAATGCATGGCCCTGTGGTGTGTCATGGTAGCTTCAGGGTGTTGAACAGTCTTAGAGATGGAAAAGAAGGTGTCTTCCTTCTGCAGGGTGCCTAATATCCTCAGCAGACAACTTGTTTGAGAAGATCATTGCTCAGCCTGAGGGAGGTTGGATGAACCACTTCCACTGCCCAGCATGTCCTGACCACAGGCTGGAATGGGGTGGGAATTCTGCTTTTCCCGTGCAGCTGAACCACAGCGTGGCCAAGGATGTAAGTGTTAGGCAAAGCGAAGTCAGACAAGAAGGGCTCTGAATCTACAGCCTCAAAATGAAGATGTTACCCTTGAGGGGCTTCTCAGTTGTATCTTGGACTTTTGCTCATGTTATGAGGATCTTCAGAGGTCACTGGATCAGATGCATCCAGCTCCAGTTGTGCGCTGACATATCTAAGCACAGCTCTGTGCATTGGATGTGTATCGTATGTGCATTGCTATTCTTTGTCAGGCCTGGAAAAAATCTCTTCTTCCCACTGTACAGAAAAGTGCAGAACGTTGAATCTTGACTTGTCTACGAGCCGGAGGTGAGTTGTGCATTTGGTGCTACTCTGATCTCTCCTCCCTTTGCTTTACAGTCCTGGGATTCCTGCACCTGCCACTGATCCACTCCTGATTTATGCTGGGCTGGGCAAGGGTGGGATCAGGACCCAGCGTGTTTTGGTGTGATGCCTGGATAGAGTCAGATACACATATCGACCCTGCTAAATGTCATAATGCACTAGGGTTTTGTTTCCTTTAAATCTTTTAAAAAGCAATAAAAGGACCCAGAATACTCGAAGCACCGAACATCTAGCAAAGTGACAGGCTGTCAAAGCTGCCTCACCAAGAAACCCTGGGCCCAGCAAATTTTAAGCAGGAAAATTTATTCCTGTGTCGCTCATCTCTCCGAGTGAAAAATGGCCAGGGCTCCTCTTTTGCATGAAGTCTTGAAACCACCACAGTGCTCAAACAAGCGGATCGGTCTGAAACAGAACCATTCATCATCTGGAACAGGCAGCCGCGACAAGCACGACCACCAAAAAGAAAAAAAAAAAATTAAGTTGTGGGTTTTATCCAAGCTTAAATGATCCTGCCCATTAATATGACACGACAGGCTGCAGAGCACGCTTCCTTGGCTTGGCCGGTAAACAGCTTCACTAATATCTAACGGAGGGCTCCAGGAAAGCGGCTCTATTAGCTGGTCACCTTTGCTGCCATGTACCTCTGCATGGGGTTTCCCAATTCCAGCCCCGCCCTTCAGGGATTTTTTCCAGGGGATTTTGGTGACAGGTATCTGCTGCCCAATGTCTGTGCTGAGTTTGGGTTGTGTTGACTTCTAGGACGGGGTTCAGAGAGTGAGGGCAGGACGAGGAGGGGAGAACAAGAAGATGTGAAGGGAGCATTTTCTGAGCAGAGCTTTCCACCCCTGGGAGATGAGTTGGGAATGGATTTTGCTGGAAATGGTTTTGAGTAAACAGGTTGACTCCAGATTGGCTACAGGTTTTTTTGGCACTGCCTGTGCCATGGTTGCAGTTTGACTTTTGTTTGACTGCCTGCACTTTGGGATGGACTGCTCTTGAGCTTGGAGGAGATAATCCTTGTAAAGCAACTAGCTCTCCTGGACCCCTCTTCTTTCCAAGGTCGTATCCCATGGGATTCTTCCAAACAGTCCTAAGTCTTCTCTCCAGATGTCCAAGGCTATTGATCCTGCTTTTTGTCTCGTTCTCTTCCCTTAAGATCCTGAACTTCACCATTTCATGGTCACTGCAGCCAAGGGAAATGCACTCTCCAACTCCCTCAAGAGAAAAACCATTTACCGGGAGGCTGTGTGTGGCCTGTCCATCCACCAGATCTGAAGCTTAGTCTCAGTTCAGGAAGGTGGAGACCAAACAAAACAGCTTTTGTTTCAAGTTCAGGCTCCAGACGTCCTGCCAAGGCACTGAAAAAAGCCATGTCATCTGCATGCTCTTGGTCTATGGACGCTGCATTGCTGGTGACAATTCGGGAGTTAAGCACACCATTCCCAGGACACTGGTCGGTGGCACCAGCCGGATAACACAGCCTTAGCTGCCAACTGAAATGCTGAACTGGTGATACAGACCCCTGCCCAGTCTGATCTCCACCCCTAAGCCCAGCTGAAGGTTGCAAAGCAGTGTTTGAGGTGGAGACACCACACTTGGGACTTGCACAAGGTGTTTCTATTTATTACCTGTGTGTCCCTGCCAGTGAGCAAGAATAAGCTTCATAGAGATGGGCCAGTGGTGAAACCAGTTTGTTCTTGCTGGTGTTACAGAACGGTAGTGGTGGAGGTTGGCAAGGTGAACACAGAGGTCAACTTTTCCAGGAGGTGACAATGATGCAAGCAGATGGTCGCAGCTACAGCATGAACATCTGATCTTCGTTCCGGGCAGGGGTGCGATGCTCTCTCTTCCCACCCTGCTGGGACTTTGCCAGGTCCTCACACTTGGACCCGTCACGTGTAAGACAATCGTGGCCACTCACAGGGCAGCTCCATGGACTACAGGCGGATGTGAATCAGCTTTTAATTTAGAAATGCTGACAGGTAAGGAGCTTAGATCCAGCATCATGAGCAAGTATATCTTGTGGATCTTAATTCCTGTGGCAGTTTTGAATGAAAAAAAAAAAAGAAAAAAGTAGAAACCTACACTTTCTTCCGTAAGTCCCCTGCTCTCAGAGCTGTATTTAAAAGGTTGGGTTAAAAACTGTCTTTAAAAAACAGACTCCCTAAAGTATGCTATTGGTCCCCCAGTGTCAGCCACGCAAGATGAAAAGATTGCCATTTTTCACTCCGTTGTCTTCTCCATCTTTATTTGTGTAAGAAGCCCACTGGAAGCACGAGGGAGCTGAGTAGATGGGTATTTCTGGTCACTATGTGCCATCCTTGCCTAGCCGGTGCTGTGCAGAAGGGCAGCTGAGACTTCAATATATCCATCTGGCCTCAAAATCTATTAACCTGTCAGTATTAGTTCTTGCCTCATGCAAGTCCCCTGCTAAAATCAGACCCCAGATGTGCCTGACATTACGCAAAACCCAGGTCCCAGCATCATAAGCTGTCCTCTGCGTGGTCACAGAGATCTGAGGGGGCTGGCAGGGGATTTGTCTCCTGCAGAGCTACGTGCAGTGGATCTGCGGTGACGTGGAGCTACCTGTGGCAGATCTGTGGTGACACTTTGTCCCCCAGCCGGCGGGGGCTGTCCCACGTTTGCAGCCCCATGTGGTGGCCTCTTTTCCCCTTTGCAACCCCACGTGCACGTCAGATGCTCTCAGGGACTTGCAGAATGATGAAAAGCCCGAACAGGAACCTGACAACAAGTTTCCCCACCGTGATGTGACCCATGGGTGCAGACACATTCCCACCACCCCAACCACCCTGCTTTGGCACTTCCTCAAGCTTGGGGAGACCACGGGGAGGTGCAAACCCAGATGTGCCACACAGCCCCACCGCTCACGCGGGTAGAAACATCACAGGCTTCAACATCTGCAGGGCAGATCTCTCCCTCCCCTTCCCCAGGAGTTTGCAGCTCAAACAGATGTAGGATCCTCTACAGTTTATAGTCTTTTCCTTCTCTGTCCCGGTCTTTGAGAACCCAAGGATTCACCAGTTGCAATATGTTTTGGGCAGAGCCTGGCATCTTGCCCTTGGCTGCACTGTGCGGGGTAGAAATGCTGCCGGGAGAGGTGGACAGGGAGCATCAGCACTGGGAACGGCATCGGTGATGAGATTGCTTTTATAGTGCTCCTCTGCTGTGTTAAAGCACATAACAAAAAAAACAGTCCAACCTTTTATTTTAAAACAAAATCTATACGTTGGGCTTAGCCAGGCCTGAGAGCATCTCTTAATTTTTCTTTAAATAACAAGTTGAGCGCTTGCCAAGACAAGAGGAGGAGAAAAGGGAAAAAAATCAAAAGTATCTTCCTAACTTGTTTGGGAAGCCGAAAAGTCCCTATTACACAGTCGCCGTGTCAAACAGCCTTTTTCCCCATGCAGATAAAATAATTCCCTAGATCTAATTTTAGACAATTTGCCATTTTGTGTGGAAGCTTAAAAAAAATTTAACTGGTGTCTCATGAAAGTAAAATCGAGTTGGGTCTTTTTCTTTCCTTCTTTTTTTTTTTTTCTTAAAGATGATTTTCCCCTTTACTTGGGGTTCTCACTAAGTGAAGCCGTGAACAAAGTCCTTCAGCACAAACTGAGCTCCTCCATGGCTGCTTTCATGCTGTGCTCAAATATGAGAAGGGAATACATATACATATATATGCATGTGCATGTGTGCGAGCAAGAGATACTTAAGAGAGTGGTTTTCTTTTTTCAAATGTTAATACTTAACCTGACCCACCTCTACAGCCCACTTCATTATTCATTTTATCTAATTTAGAGATGGGGAAACCGAGGCACACTGACTGTGCCCGCATTATGAGGGATCCTGCTTGCTCAGCTCATGGCCTTGCACCTTGGCTCTGCCTTTTGGGCTGGATCCCGGTCTCAAAGCACCCTTGACAGGACGAGCATCTTCCAATGACAAGGTACATGCCTGGACATCTGGGGAGTGTCACGAGGCAGAACTGCTCAATGACACTGGCCCCACACGGGGAGGTCCCCGTGGTTCCTGAAGTAATTTGTAAGCAATTGCTGAGCAGTCAAGCATTTAAATACTTTGCAGAGTCAATTAAAAGGTTTGGGGGAGTTGCTAGTTTTTGGGTTGTTTTTTTTTTCCTAAAAGCCTTTTAAATACCAATAAGGAGGTCTTTATTCATTTCCACTAGCGTGATTGGCAGAGCAAGGATGCTGAAAGCCTGGGGTCATTCGGTGAGCCATTAATCCTGCTGGACATAAGCTTTGTTAGCAATATTTTCTTCTCCAGCTGGGTGAGATCCGACTGTCACTGAGAGCCTGGTGGAGTCAGACCCACCTTTGGTCTCAAGCTGGGGCAGCAAGTGTTAAGGTCATCAGCACAACACCAAGTCGGGTATATCTTTATCTCTCCCTGTGAGAAACAGCATAGAGCCAAGACACGAGGGCTTTGTGACAGCAGTTTCTCCTTGCTGGGCATTTTCTTCTCTGTTTAAGCACTGTTGCCCTCTCTGGTAAAACACAAAGATCTGGGGAAATCTTGGCTGTTGGTTGATGGCAGAGGAGAGGTGCTTTGAAGAGCCCTGAAGATGGGCAGGGTTCTTCCAGCTGCTGCTTTAGTTGGCCCCATGAATTTGGATCTTTCAAATGACTGCTTCAGCTTTCTTTCCAGGCTGTTAGATCCACAGGGGATATTTAATCTGTAGCATCACGTGTATTTCATTCTGTATTGAACCCCCTGGCTTCATGGAAACCAAAAACTGAAGTGCTGCAACTCTCAGCGGCTGCCTACCGCAGGCAGAAGGCAGGACACGCTGTGTGATGGCTCGTGCTGCTGAGGTCCTTGTAGTGGCTAAGAAGTTCTTGGCTGGCCAATCATCTCCTGGGCTGGAGAGGAAGGCAAATTCTCCCCAGATCTCTGCCAATCTGCCCTGGTAAGCGAGGTTGCTCCTCCATCCCCTTCATGGGATCGGTCAGTCTCTGAGCACCCGCCAAGTAGTGGGAGGATGCCCTGAGTTCACCTTCTCTTCCTCTCCACGACATCATATTTCCCACTTGTTTCTTGCACTTCTGGCAGTTTTGGAGCATCTTTAGGAAAAGCAAAGCTTGCTCTTTCCCCTCCGCCACCCTCCACCACTGCTGTCATCCCAGTCAGTCCAGGATGCTGTCCATAGCAATACTCATCATTGTCAATACTGTCTTTGATGGCTGGGTTCACCAGGGTCAATGTGGTCAGAATTCACCCCAGAATATTTTATGGCTGTTGTTACAGATAAAATCAATCAATCCATGAATGACTCATTACCAGCAAGCATGGGTTGGGCCTTCTGCATCCCATTGGGTGTGAGATTGTGGGATAAATTAATTTTGCCTTTTTCTTGCCCCACCTCGTTCCCCTTCCACGCCCCACCCCCCTTCAAACATTCATATTTCCCGTCCCAAGCCTTGGAAGGTGCCTCTAATGAGCCAGCTGGGCTCCATAAGCTCTTAAGCAGCTCTGGACATGCCCACGTCACAGAAGCCATCGCTGTGATAGCGGAGGTGAGCAGGACAGATTTTCAGAGGAGCTCATCTTCTACCGAGATGCTCCAAGGCTTGGGCAGACGTTGGATTAGGTGCTTATTATCCTCCCCCAGTTATAGCAACGCATAATCCAGGGATGATGTTTTTGACAGGCAGAGATGAGCGGGTAGACCCATCCCTCCTGCCACTAAGGCGCTTCCAGCAGCTCTGTAACCAGTCAGGGTCCCCATCATCCATCGAGGGTGCTACCCCAAGTCTGCCCCGGGTTTAGCTTGCTTCTGGTGAGGTTCTCAAGAGTCTGCACCTTTGCTGCTGCTGGATCATCTCCTTAGCCTTCAGCTGGAGATAATAAGCCCCTTTTACCCCCCATCAGATTTGTGAAAGGGTTTCCAGTGGGACCAGAGGGTTTCCAGCAGAGACAAACAGGAGGGACCATATCTAGGTACCCTTATCTCCCATCCCTGGGGGCGAGCAGCAGGCCAGCAGCTCCTCGGATTTTTCCTCTAGTGCAGCAACTGACTTGGCACTTTTGCATCTGTGTACTAACGAAGCAGTGATTAATTTCACCGGGCCACGCTGGGATCTTATTAAAGTGAGAGCAAGCACATCCCGAACCTGTCCCCGGCTCCCCTAGAGCGGGGCTGCGCTCTCTCCTCTCCCCCCTCCTTGCTTTTCCACTCTGCCTTCTCTCTCCTACTAAATTAATCTCCATTGCTCCAAAGGTCTCTCTCGCACACACCGCTGACCCAAGCTCAAATTGATTTTTTTCCCTTACCCCTCACCCCCTGCTGTTTTCTGCCAGCAAAGCAGAGAGAGGATTTTTTTCTACTAGTATTATTTTTGTTTTTTATTTTTGGAGGTACTAAACTTTGACCTTCTGGGCTCTGGAAAAAAAAAATAATTTAGAAGTGAAAACTAATTATTTCAATGCAGGAATGTGAGGAAGGAGCCTGGAGGGTGGGGGCCCTTTTTACTGACTGCTTAAGGGGTGAAGTTATCAAGCCAGCTGCTGGGGTTTCATTCTTTCTTGGTTGCTCCCTGCCTGCCCCAATTCAGCTGTGGATTGGAGCCATTTATTTCTTCTGTTTCAGACAGATTGGGGCAGCAGCATCTTGTCCTGTGGCTCTGAGATGTTATGATGGTCCTGGTTTTGGGAAGCCCTTCAAATTCACCCTCTTTGGTGGATATGTGATGAGTTTGAGCAGAGGAGCCAGGCACGATGCTCTTAATTATAATGATGCTGATTGCGGCATCTTGGGAAAGAGCCTGCCTCTCTCCCCCAGTCTCCACCTCTCGTTAGCGAAGAGGGCCCTTGCAATTAGGTCATCAGCCTGGGAGCTGGGGATCTGTTGTGTGCCAGTCTCGGAGCTACCTGGGAGAAATTGCTGCCAAGACTCGGCACCATCTGCTCAGTGGAGCTGGTCTCTTACCCTTAACACCCCTCTTCACTGGGGGCTTCTTGACATGGCCAAGAGAGAAATGAGTGCTGCTGCAAAGCTCCCTTCAAGCGGAGATGCTCGGAAATTGCCATTCAAATCCTCTTGCTGACAAAAAAGGAGGCTACCTTGGCAAGTGCCTGCTTTTGATGAAGTTTTTTCAGGTCTCCAGAAAGAACCGGTAGTGGAAATGTTTCTTGCAAGAGGAAACCAAAAGTTCACGTGCCTTTGTGACAACGACATTTAAAGTTTTCTATAAAAGAAGAAATCTTCACGCTGGCGTGCGGCAGGATGGTGGGGATGAGAGTTGGTCAGTCTCCACTTTCAATCCTCTGCATAGAGGAGAATTCACTGGCAGAGGCAGCAAACACCTGCCTGAAGGAGAAGGAAATATAATTAGTAGCCCTGGTCAATAAGTTATGGCTCAATTAGGCAAACAGCAGGTTCATGGTGTTTAAGAAAATCCACAGGACAGAGAGAAGAAGAACTGGGCATAGGAAGGGGAGCTACAGCAGAGTGGTTATGTTGGTTAGGGCGTTTCTGATGATCTAACACCACCACCAGCCTGAAGAGGATGGCTTTGCTGATGGGGCAAAGCTGTTGGTGGTACACAAGTTTGGAGGAAGCCCAGCAAGGGCCTTCTCCTGGTGGGTTGGGGCACCTGAAATGTATGGTGTCCCTACAGCACTGGCCAACAACTCCTTCACTGTCCTCTGGTGTATGTTGTCTGCTAAGGGCAGGCACAGACTGGTGGGTGCAGGGCGCAGGAGGAAGAAGGAAAATCAAGGGGTGACCCTGACCCATTGGTGTCCACCTTGGGGTTGAGGCACCAGGGATTTTTGTCTCCTGGGAAGTCAGAAAGGGATGGAGGGATGGATGGGGCAGCTCAGGTCACTCAGCTCAGCTTGTCCTGGCTTGCTTTGTCAGCACGGCTGCATCTGCCCTACAAGCATCCTCCCATGAATTCCCCTTCTTATGTGGGGTCAGGTGTAGCACAGTGGGTGCTGGATCCTCCCTTTCTCCTCCTCCTCCCACTCCTGAGCCTAGACATGCTGCAGGAACATGTCCCATGGAGGAGCTCCCATGGGAGCTTTGCTTTGCTTCTACACTGGGTAAAACATACCACTTGCCATGGCAGGGCCTCTTCCCTCCATGCACAGTAGCCCCGTAAGGAGTCTGCAGGCTGCTCCTGGACATGCAGACAGGATGTTCTGGAGTCTGTTACATGCAATGAGAGGACCGTTCTCAGCCCTGCGCATGAAACTGTTGACTCACCTTGGCCAAAGAACAGAGGAAAATATGTGTCTATCTCTACTGGCCCTACAGGTCTTTCTTCTTGTTCCAGTGTTTGGAAAGGAGATGGTCATGCTCTTGGCAGATGCACTGAGGGCAGTGTTAGTTAAACCCTGTCAAGGCCCAAAGGGTTTTGTGCAGATGAGGGTCATTCTGCTCTTCCTTGGTACAAGTGGGTCTGAAAAACGGGTGGAAAAGTTTGAAAGCCTGGCCTGATCAGGAGCTCTGGGAGCAGCATCCCGGCTCTCCACAGCAAAACTCCTCCCTGACAGGGACAGGACGGTCAGCCTCCTTCCAAGGGTCAACCTGGTGTTGGATTTCAATTCCAGGGCCCAGGTGGGGAAGCTGGCCCCAAAATGCCTCCGTGCGTGAGTGCAGCCAAGGCACCAAGTCAGCAGCCTGGGAACTGGCTGCTCAGCAGCTTCTGGGGGACGTCTCAAGGACGATGCTCCCGCAGAGGCCACATGGGACTGGGAGGCCAGGATGCCACACACAGAGCGGTGTGGCCAGTGTGTGGCAGGGGCAGAGTGGAAAGAAGAGGGCAAGCAAAAAGTGCAAGGTGTTTGGGGCGGACTTGTCCCTGAATCTGGTATAGGAGCAAGTTTGGGATAGGTGGGTACGGGGTGAGTGTACCTTCTGCAAGTGTCTCGGGGCCATCTGTCCATCAGACAATTTGCCTTCCTGCTGAGGAGCACCTTGGACAAGGAGTGAGAGATTCAGGGCACCCTTTACCATGCCCATAAAGCAGGACTTATGGGGCCAGCCCTGCATGGGGACAGCCCCTGCTCCAGGGACTCCCTTACAAAAGTGGAGAGAGATGTGACCTTCAGGAAGGAGACAGAAGTGACCGACCTATCACACAGGGACTCTGAGGCATCAGGGAGCATCACACATGGATCACCAGAATCCCAGCCTGGTGCCTGAGCAGTTAGGGAAGAAAAAGGCACCGGGTTGATCCCAGGCAGTGCTGCTCTCCTCGACAGGAAGATTTATCCTTCTTTTACTGAGCACTAAACCTCTGGTGCTGTGATGTTGTCAAAGACAAAGACAGTCCAACAGGAGAATGAGACTGAACGTTCTAAATATCAAAACCAGCCCAAATTCCAACCTCCTTTCTAGACTCAAATGCAGCCAAAACAAGACTTTTTTTTTTTTTTCCCCACTGAAAAATCATGGAAAAACATTTCCTGGTCTCCTTGGACACCAGAAGTGATATTCACAGCTTCTCTATCCTTCTTCCTTTAAAGAGGTCTCATCTGGTCTGGAGTGGCTTTGCTCCTTGCACCCCATCAGAACCACCTTCCGTCTTGCAGCAGCCCACGAGTGGGTACAGGAATCCAGGGATAAGAAAAAGGAAGATATGGGGATCAGCAGGGATGGGGTCAGCCATTCCCTGAGCTGTGTAAAGGTTCTTGTTTGGTGCTGGAAGAAACCAGCTCCTTTTCCTACGGTTCTTTACTGTTGGCACTTCACAGCCTGGAGGTCGGCGGTGTCAGAAAAGAGTTGAAGCATCCGGAAAGGAAATGCTTTGGGGGCGCATCTGCAGGGTGAAACATATTCAGGTGGTTATAGAATCATAGAATCATAGAATTGTAGAATAGTTTGGGGTGGAAGGGGCCTTTAAAGGTCATCTAATCCAACCCCCCTGCCGTGGGCAGGGACATCTTCAACTAGATCAGGTTGCTCAGAGCCCCGTCCAACCTCACCTTGAATGTTCCCAGGGATGGGGCATCTACCACCTCTCTGGGCAACCTGTGCCAGGGTCTCACCACCCTCACTGGAAAAAATTCCTTATATCTAGACTAAATCTCCCCTCTTTTATTTTAAAACCATTCCCCCTTGTCCTGTCGCAACAGGGCCTGCTAAAAAGTCTGTCCCCACCTTTCTTATAAGCCCCCTTTAAATACTGAAAGGCTGCAATAAGGTCTCCCCGAAGCCTTCTCTTCTCCAGGCTGAACGACCCCAACTCTCTCAGCCTTTCTTCCTGAGAGAGGCGTTCCATCCCCCTCATCATTTTCATGGCCTCCTCTGGACCTGCTCCAACAGGTCCATGTCTTTCCTGTGCTGAGTGTTCCAGAGCTGGACGCAGTGCTCCAGGGGGGTCTCACCAGAGCAGAGCAGAGGGGCAGGATCCCCTCCCTCGCCCTGCTGCCCACGCTGCCCAGGATATGGTTGGCCTTCTGGGCTGCGAGCACACATTGTTGGCTCATGTTATGTTGTGTCCTCAGAGGCTGCTCGGGTTTCTTCTGCTTTGCTGTGCAAAACAGCCTGGCGTTGGATGGCAGGGGAAGGGAGAGGCGGTAACTGGAGAGGATGCTTCCCAGCAGAGCTGCTGGGAGACATGTCCAGCTGCCATCCCCAGCAATATGGGGATGCAAATGCCCGTGTACTGCTGGCCCACAAGGATCCAGCAGACAGCAGGAGAGTCTGCAGGGCAGGATGGAGGCCAAGAGCCTCCCATGGGGCATGGTGGAGCTGGAGGAGTGGCTGTCACAGTCAGTGGCTGAGGTGCGTGAGGTCCTTTGGGATGTATCCACATCACAGCCACCTGTATCAGTGTAGGCAGTGTCCAGCTACCCTGGACTGGTGCAAAAATAGACACAGCCCCTTTGCCAGAGAGGCTGGAGATGGTAGGAAGGCAGTCAGTCATGCGAGGTTAGAGCCAGCCCAGGCACGCCAGAGTGATGCTGCAATCCTGGCAGATACGTCGGTGTAGACATGATCTTCACCTGCCCGTTTGCCCACGTCTCTGCTGGCATTTTAGCCAGGGCTGCAGGGAGGCTGGGTGGGAGCACACACCTAATTGTCCCCACAACGTGTGAAGAGCAGTGGGATTTTGGGGTGGGGGTCCCTAGGTGTCAAGGCAAGGCTTTCCCATTCCTTAGCAGAGCAGCTCCGTTTGAGTCAATGGGACCCACTCAGATGCCCGCAGCATGTGCAGAAAGGAGAAACAAAAGAAAAAAAAAAAAAAAAAAACAACAAACCAGCACACCCAACAACTTGTTTACCTAGATGAAACATTTATATGCCCATTTGATCTTGGAAATGTAATTACTGCCGCTTGCCCATTGATCGCAGCGAGGCGTATTGACCAACCCCGGTGCTCGTGGAGTCCTTATCTGACTCCACTAAGATACGTAACGCTGAGGCCAAGCCCAGAGTCAACTCTCCCCATGGTCCCAGCCCCTTATGGTAACCCCACCTTGATGTGCATCACCCTAGGGACAGCAAATGCCTTTTGGATCTCAAAAAGAGTTGTTTTAGGACGTGATGTTGTTTTTCTTCCATCACCAGCTTGGCTGCCCTGGGGCCCAGATGGGCTGAACCTGCATCTCTTTGGGACAGGAGGGTCTGGGATGAACCTTTCTGTGGAACTAGGTCAGGAGCTGGGGTGATGCAGAACAGCATGGGGTGCCAAGCGGAGAAACTGGGACCACTGGGCACCTGGACTTTCCATCTGAGGAGAAGATGCCTATTGCACTGGTCCCAAGGATTCAGGAAACACCAGCTTTCCTGAGGGCTGCCCATGCACGTATGGCATCTGCAAACGCATACAGGGATCCCGTGCATGAGGATGTGTGTGGGACAGCTCTCTCGTGGGTACCCATGCTTTTGGGGCAAGTGGAGGCATCACAACCCCATGTCTCTCCACCTCCTACCCACCGCCGGCAGCCCTGTAGGATTTGTGCATGTTCTGCTGAGCTGGTTGCACTTGCAGCTGCGTTGGCACGGAGAGCAGCAAGCTCACATGAGGAGAAGGTGCTCATTTCCCTCTGGACGTATGGGTGCGTCACTTCCCTTGGGTTTAGGATGGAAAAACCCAGAGTGAATTCACAAAACTCCCCTGCCCCAAGGCAGTCGTTGCTTCTGCATTGACCTATATAAGCTCTCAGCTGCCCAAGGGTGAATATGTACACGCACGCACACGTCCAGCGTGTTTCCCACTCTCCGTGGAAAGTCACGGTGCAATCATAAACAGGTGAAAACCCTCTGATTTCAGCCTCAAAAACCCCAGAGCGGATCAGATCAGCCACTTTTTGCTTCCCGTTTGCACTAGTGAGGTAGTTTGTAAATTGGATAATACGGGCATGAAAATCTATGGGTTTAATGCAAGTGGTGTTTTCTCTCATTCATGTTTATTTTTGTTGAAATTCTCCATGTTTTCAATGAGAAAATGAAAATGCAAAGCCTCAACTTCCAAGTTTTTGATAAATGAAAACACTTTATAAAGCCAATTTGATAGTTTTTAACAAATATACCTTGAAGGGGTATGTGGGATTTGGGTTTTTAAAGAAGACCATCCAAACAGCACTTTTTCTGGAAATTTTTCATAAGTAACAAACTCCATTTCCCAACTCCTCCTACTTCAGATGGAGGTTTATGCAGGCTCCAGAGGGTTTTCATCTTTTTTTTCCCTTTTCCTTTCTCTTTTTTTCCTTTAAAAAACCATAATAACCTTTTCATTTAATATTTCTGAAGGAAACCCACCGTTAATCTGTCCGAATGCCGCAAGTAACAGCCGTCTACCTTACAGCAACAATGCCGCAAATGGATCCCTAAGGGCAGGTGAAAATCCTGATATACCATCGGCTGCGGATCTCTTTCAGCAGGGACGTAACCGCTTTACAACCAGGTAGGATCGTGGAGAAAGGACGGGAATCAAATTGGAAAGGGATGAGCGTGGGGATGAGCGCATTGCTACTCCATAAATACAGGATTGGGGCAGGTGCCCCAGACCTCTCTGGCTGTAGGTTTTTTGGGGTTGCAGGAATACGAGTGGTGGCATTTGCACGGTGACATTGCGGGACGTCGTCCAGTCTCTTCTGGCTTAAATCCATGCAAATCTGGTCATGCCACGAAAATCCTTCCTGGTTTTCACTAGTAAGCCCTGCATTAAGTAGGGATGGGCACAAGGTAAAGACTCCGCTGGGAGGGCTCACGTGGAGGATAACACAAGTGGGGTTGCTAATGGGGAGAGGGCAGGATGCTGGGGTTCATTTCCCAGTAGGGCTCCCCTGAAAAAGACCCCCTTCTGCTACTCAATGCTCTGGGAAATGGGGTTCATCCCTACCCCACGCCTCGGTTGCAGAAAGGGGTTCACACCACTGGCCCTTGGCGCTGGTGCCGCAGGACACAGAGCTGTGTTGGACATGCTCTGCAGACACCTCTGGTCTCTGAAATCCTGAATTTGCCCCCTCTGAAGCTGCTCCCAAAGCAAAGCAGCCCCATGGGGGGCATATGGGGAGGTTCGAGGGTGCGCAGGTCTCTAGGACCATTCCTGGTCATCACCACCCTGTTGAGCTGAACATCTCTGGTCTTACATTCTCTGATCTGGGTCCTGCATGGGCACTTTAGGCTCTCAGGATGCAGGGGGATGAGGAAAGGGTTAAGAGGATTGAGGGCTGCTCAGGCCTCCCTGCTGTGGGGCTGGCAGCCCCCCACCATGGTCTCAGGGTAGAGAGGAGGGCTGCGGGTTAAGGACACCCCAGGGAAGGCTGCCTTGCACGCAGCCCATTTCTAAAGGCTTTTTTCCAAGCCGTGCTTTATTTACCTGTTCAATATCAGAGAGCAATTCCCGCTGCAGCCTTAACATTACACGCCACAAAGTGCTAACTCTGCGAAACAGGGCTTCCTCTTAAAGGAGCACATGCCGTAACACCCTGCACCCCACCGGCGCATGGAGTACCCGTGCACCCCCAAAAATACTCCGCGAGGGGCTCTCAGGCTACACAAGAGCATCTGCGTATGGATTTGCACACACAGCATCCTCCCACTGGCACACAAATAGAGTGCATTTGCACGCTCGGGGGTGGACGGCAGCCCCACGTGCACGCCTGCAGCAAGCACACACACGCGCAGAGCTGGGGGGGAGGGATTTGCTCAGATGCTGCCTGGAATTTGCTCAGATGGTGCTGGGGGCTCCAGCGTGCTCGTCCTCTGCCCATCTGGCTCCGAACCTGGGAGGTATGGAAATAGGAGCCCATTGCAGCAACAGAGTGCAAGGGAACAGCAGAGGACAACAGACGAAGGAGCAAGGAGATGCGTCCCAGAGCTCTGTGTGTTGCTATTTTTTTTTTTCAGTGGGTGAGCTCGAGGGAGAAAAGAGGCTGAAAGGGGCTGAGGTGATTTTGCCTCTCTACTCTGCTCTGGTGAGACCCCCCCTGGAGCACTGCGTCCAGCTCTGGGGTCCCCGGCACCAGACAGACATGGACCTGTTGGAGTGGGTCCAGAGGAGGCCACAGAAATGATCAGAGGGCTGGAACAGCTCTGCTGTGGAGAGAGGCTGAGAGAGTTGGGGTTGTTCAGCCTGGAGAAGAGAAGGCTTTGGGGAGACCTTATTGCGGCCTTTCAGTACTTCAAGGGGGCTTATAAGAAAGATGGGGACAGACTTTTTAGCAGGGCCTGTTGCGACAGGACAAGGGGAAATGGTTTTAAACTGAAAGAGGGGAGATTTAGACTAGATACGAGGAAGAAATTTTTTCCAGTGAGGGTGGTGAAACCCTGGCACAGGTTGCCCAGAGAGGTGGTAGATGCCCCATCCCTGGGAACATTCCAGGTCAGGTTGGATGGGGCTGTGAGCAACCTGATCTAGTTGAAGATGTCCCTGCCCATGGCAGGGGGTTGGACTAGATGGTCTTTAAATGTCCCTTCCAACCCAAACCATTCTACAATTCTATGATTCTATAAACCACTGCCAGGACGAGAAGACGCTACAGAGTGGTGAGTCCTGTGCAGCACCTTGCCACCAGCAATGTGCCTGTGACCCGTGAGGGAGAGACAAGTCTCAAAAGACCTTGCTGAGCCATGGGTCCCCCCTTGGGTGCACCAGCCTCAGAGCCCATGGGCAGCCCAGGAGGCCTTGAGCGACCAGCGGGTCCCATCTACAGTGTGACCCTTCCCAGCCCACTGATTTGCACCGCTCTTGACTGCATCCGCTGTGGTATTGGCTCGTGTGAAATCCCATCTCCATCCCCACTGTCATCCTCGGTCATGTCCCAAGGTAGGGAGAAGGATGGAGGCTCAGGGGCATCACAAACTGCCATCCCTCACTGCAGCCCTGTCCCCAAACAAGTGCCTTCCCCAGGAACCGGGATATTGCCCAGGGTTTTCTGGTACAGGGGAGGTCCCGGAGTCCCCCCTGCCCGCCGGTGACAGATGTGCTCGTCTGCTGGTGGCTCGTGCTGCCAGTGGCTCCTCTCCTTGTGCCGGGGTGATAAATGGATTTACCCTGCATGAAATTGCTGGCAGCAGCTCAGCCCATCCATCAGCTGCTCCTTGCTCACCGCTTTTCAGTTCCCCAGGTGAGCTTGGTATCCACAGCCTTTCCCCAAGGCTCAGAAAGCCTGGGGATGGGGACAGGGACAGGAGGAGCTGGGGTCCAGGGGAGCAGGGACATCCTGGTGGAGTTCACCCCATGAGCACCCCAGGGCTTGGCATGTGGTTTCAGTGTTTGCAGACCAGCCAGAAAGCATCTTCACATCCATATTTTTAATTTCAGATTTTTAATTTGAAACTCTACCGGATATCACCCCAGTTGCATGATGGGTCTTGTCCCATTGGAGAGTCTGATCTGAGGGGGGGGCCAGCTCTGCCCTCCATCCCTGAGGGGTGGGGTGGCAGAGAGGGACGGTGGGGCAGGGGAGAGGCGGCGGTGCAGCTCCCTGCCTTGAGCTTGTGCTCATGCTTGGCAGAGCCCGACTCCGCGGAGCCCGAGGATTAATGCTTGTCCTTGCATTTCCGATGGAAACCCATCTTCTCCGGAGGAGCCGGCTTGCCTGGTACTTTTCCTGCTAAAACCTGGATGCTGGGACAGGGAAAATCTTTCCTGGGAGGACGCCGCAAGGTGATGGGGAAGGTGGTGGGGCTCCAGCCAAGCCTGGTCTTGGGTTGTCCTTATGGCATGGGACAGCAGCTATGGATGTCAGTGTGGATGTTGACCTGGATTTGGATGGGGACGTTCATTCAAAGGGATGGGGAGGGTTGACAGCAGGGTTGAAACCTGCAGCCACAGCCAGGAGAAACATGAAAGAAGTCAGGTCCTGCTAAATCGTGGATGCCCAAACACCCAGCCAGGGCTTGAGGATATTATAAATACCTCCACCAAGGGGATGCGCTGATTTACTTCCATTGGTTTCAGCTGAGCTGAAACCTTTTCCCGTCTCCTCTCGCCCTAGACATGCATTCAGATGCTGCCTGTCAGGGCTGGGAGCTGTTTCTTTCTCACCTGCAGCAGCAGAAGGAAAGGAAGAGCAAGGACAGGAGACAAAAGGAAGATTACAGCTCATGGACCAAGGATTGCACAAAGTCCCAGCCCAAAAACCTCTCCTGTTCCCTGCGGGTGAGATTTAAGAGACCAACTGAGCTGCTCTGACAGCTCACAAGGAGCATCCTGGTGCCTCGGCAAGGGTGTCCCTGATGAGGGGACCCCAGGGTCCTGCACCCACGCAAGCATTGCTCTTTGCCACCGTAGCACGGTGTTGGGGCTCAATCAATAGCTCTGGATATAAAGAGCCGCAGCAGCAGCATCGGTGTGGGCTGGGGCAGGGTAATGGATGGGAAAAGCCAGTTCACCGAGAGGAAAAAAAAAAAAAAAACCACCCAGAAAGAAAAAAAATCAATGGGCAGGATTGAGATGACATCATATCGCCATTATTATATCATCAGCCCCACGCTGCTGATTTATCACTCGGGTAATCACTCTCCTTCCGCACTCACTGGCCTCGGCTCGGCGTCTCCTGCCCTACTTAAACCAGAGCTCTCAAAAAGCAGCTCTGGGGTTAAAAAGCAGAAACTGGAGCCATTACGGGCCCTGTGACATCCCTCTGATCTCCTCATCCTTTGCAGGTGTCCCCAGAGGGATTTGGGGAAAATAACACTGCTGGTTCTTCACTATTTGCCTTTTCGCCAGGGCACGCTGGTGCGTCCTTTGGGGATGAGCTTTTGCTCGAAGGCTTCCTGAGCCTGTGCTAATCTCTTCGCTCTAATCATGTTTTCATCGTTTGCCTTTCTTTCTGCGGAGGCAAACACGGAAAGGAGAGCCCAGTCCCCTTTGAAAGGCCAGATCCTTGGTGGGGGGCATCAAAACCCTTCTTTCAAATCTTCTGATGCATCATCTGTTACACGTGTCCTGGTATCAGCATAGAAATTCAGCTTGTTGACTTTCCTACTTTCCCAGCCTCCTTTCCCATCCCTTTCTGTTGAGTTTTGGTAGAGATAACATCAGCACGGCACAACACCTTCAGCCTTTCGCTGAATACGGAAGGGAAAAGGCCACGGTGAAGATGCCACCTCTAGCTACATTTTTCTCTTAAATCACAGAAATAATCATGTTGGTCTCAGTCTGATTTAAATAAAAGACTCCCAAAAACAAACAAACAAAAAAGTCAGGAGAAAGTAAACACGCCCCAAATCGGGTAATTAAGAAGTTCAAGTCTCTGTAGAAACATTAGCTTAGTAACATTACACATGTATGGCAATTTTTAATGGCTGTTCAAGCAATTTAATATGCACTTTAATATATCTGTGTTCTCCACAATACGGGGCCTGGGCAGGGAGGCTGATTTCGGCTCAGCAAGGATTAAATGATTTGGTTATATCACATAAGCAGCTGAGGAAACGCCACCTCCCAGCCCTCAACCTGGCGATTAGAGAAGATAAGGGCAGCAACAGACCCAGCCAGCTGACCCCACGTGCCTCAGTTTCCCCTCTCTGTAGAACAGAATGCTCCAAGGAAGCAACAGCACGAGAGTTTTGGGGACCTGTCAGGAGGGCCGAGCCATCTAGACATGGGAAAAGCCAAATTTTCATGCAGGGCTGAACTGAGGCCAAGCAAAGCATCCCTCCAGAGTCCTTGCAAGCCACGTAACCCTCCTCCCTTTATTTCACAGAGCCCAGAAACTCCCTCCCAGCCTGACCCCCATCACGGGGACAGGCACCGAACTCCCCAACCCTCCCAGTCCCTCCACCTGCTATTAATTTTTGAGCTTTGCCAGGCGGTGACTCACTGGTTTTCCTCACATCCCCCTATAGCCTTCCTGCAGCCATCGCTTTCCCTCTGCTGCTAATTTTGTTGCCTTGTTAACAGTAAAAACAAAACTCTGGCCATATCATGTTCATTTTGGCAGGACTAATTCCCCGCCAGGCCCCTCGGCCTTTTTTATTGCTGCGCTCCCGCTGCGGGAGCAGCCCCCCTGCCTCGCCGTTAAACCCGAGTTTGTCACCTGATCCCCAAAGCTCGGCACGCCAGGGCTGCAGCGGTGTTGAGGCCGCGCGATCTCGTTGCACCTGACTCCCTCGCAGGCTGTGCAGCATCCAGATGTGCACTGCTCAGCCTTCAGCTGTGCTGGATTTGGTATCCAGCTGTGCCAGGCTCCAGATCCTTGTGCAGAGCTCAGCATCCAGCTGTGCGGGATTCAGTATCCAGCTGTGCAAGGCTCCTGATCTCTGTATAGGACTCAGCACCAGCCCATGAAGAGCTCAGCACCAAGCTGAGCAGCATCCAGATGTGCAGAGCTCAGCAGCCAGATGTGTCGGATTCACTGTCCAGCTGTGACAGGCTCCTCATGCCTGTGTAAGACTCAGCACCAGCCCAGGCACAGTTCAGAATCAGGCCTCACAACATCCAGATGTGCAGAGCTCAGCATCCAGCCGTGCCAGAGTCACATCCAGCTGTGCAAGGCTCCTCATCCCAGCATAGGACACATCACCAGCTCAGCATCCAGCTGTGCAGCACCCAGATGTGCAGAGCATCAGGGCACAGCATGCAGCTTGCAGGATTCAGCATCCAGCTGTGCAGGGCTCAGCACCAGGCTGTCCTGGGGCATCCTGCCCATGCGGAGGAACGGGCTTGGGCTTACGTCGGACATCCCCACCAAGGCAGGAGTCCAGGGAGAGGCAGAGACGATTCACAGCCGGCGGCTGACAGCAGGGACTCGCTCCGGGGAAAGGGCAGGGAAAGTTTTGGCAGAATGGAAACGTTTCATCACCAAGATATCATCAAGCTGAGATCTTTCCTCGGGGAAATTTTTTTTAACAAAACATTTCCAATGAGCATTTCCTTGTCTGAAAGAGTTACCTGCATGTTATGGGGGGTTGCAGTTTGGTTTTCTTTCAAAAAGTAGAGGATCTTCTGTTCCTGGATAATATGGCATGGAGGTGCTGCGCATCAATGTATTCATTGACCCTGGTTGCAGCAGCCGTGCGTTTCCCCTTGGCATCTTGCAGCATCGTCAAGGGGTTAATGAGGGATGCAGGGGAGACAGAAGGGACCTTTGAGACCCTGCCAACTTGCTGCCTGGCTGCCGGCAGCCTGGACCATGCTCCCCACCTGAGCTGGTGGCCGGAGGTGGCAGATGCCACCACCCTGCCCTGCCGCATGGCTCTGGAGGCAGCAATTTCCCCGGGGCTTGGCAGCGCAAGGTTATGGACTCTCTGATTTTTAATTAATGCGATTGACTCGGTGCGTGTTGGGAAAGGGGAGGGCCGGGGACGGGAAATTGTCCCTTCGAGGGACAAACCCTGACAACCTTGTCATCCCCAATTAGCGGGTAATTACCTCAATGACGTACGTCTTTATTAATCCAATTAATAGAGCGGGTGGCGTGACCTCGGCAGATCTGCTGACTCAGGGTGATGCTCGCCAGGAGGCGACGCGGGAAGGGGGTGGAGGAAGGAGTGAATTCCTCCTCTCCCGACCCCTCTTCTTCATCACTAATTAGAGTGGCTGTTTGCAAGCCCACACACTGGCATGGTTCGAGCAGACAGGGATGTCTTCCAGCCTGATGCCAACTGTTTCCTCTTTCGTTCCTCCTTTCCCTATCTGCCGTCCATCTGCCTTCTTGTCTGTTTGTCCCCTTATTCATCCATCTTCCAACAGACACTTCTCCGGGGAGAAATAACCCTATCTCAGCGTGTCTAGCCCCAAACGGTCATGATCCAGGACATGGGGATGTCTCCCAGCCTGGAGTGTTGGGCTCATCCCTGGTGACTTTTTTAAAGGGCTGCAAAGGTCTCAATGTACAAAGCTTCCCTGGATGGAGAAAAGCTCAGTGCTGGATGACAGGATAGATGGAGAGATAGATGGATGGGCAGATGGATCAATGGAAGGATAGAGAGGTGGATAGATATATAGATAGACTGATAGGTAGATAGATGGATGGGTAGATAGGTGGATAGATGGACTGGTAGATAGATGAATGGATAGATGGATGGACAGATAGATGGATAGACTGACTGATGGATAGGTAGATGGATGGATAGATAGATAAATAGGTAGGGAGGTAGGTGGATAGATAGACTGATAGAGGTGAATGAAGAGATGGATGGGTGGATGGATGAATGGATATTGATGGGGCTGGGGCAAAACGATTGATGATGCTGATGTGTATGTGTGTATGGGACCAGGTGTCCAGGAACCTGTGGGGATGGCTGGGCAGCCTGATGGGTGACTGGAGGGCCATGTGCAGGTTGGACGGGTGGAGAGACAGTCAGATCAATCGCCCAGGCCATACCTCTGGCGAGGCCACCGTGGAGCACGGGCAGCTGATGGTGCCCAGTATGGATGACGGTGCTGCCTGCACATGCTGATGGGCTTTGTGGACCGAAGCTGCTTGTCCTGGCCAATTGTAAAGGGGACACCCTTGCAAAGCTAGAGGGGATGCATCACAAATGGGGGTGCCCCCTTTCATGCAAGGGACAGTCCCAGGGGGCTGGTGGTCTCTGGTCTCCCCCAAGGAGGGGACACTCTGAAGGTCCCATGTTCCCAGGGCCACTGGTTGAAGTGGGATTTGCTGCTGGGAACTAACCAGGCAGGGCAGGAGCGGGGGAAGGTGGAGAGAGCTCTTTTTTTTTTCATAGCTCTCTTGTGGAGCGACCTCTCCTCTGTCTTTCCCCACAGATGGAGCCTCAATTAAATTCGGAAATACATTTTTTAATAGGACTTTCACCTCAGCTCCCTCCCGGGCTATTAAAGCCATTATGGCAGAGTTAAGTAAAGAACTAGCAGCCAGGCAATAAGCTTGAGAGCCTCTGTTGCTGTCATCATATGTTTATGGCCCAGGCAATGTTTGCTTTATTAAAGATTCAGGAGCCATTTCCGAACGGCTCAGTTCTGTCCTTCCCATTAAAGACTGGGCCCTGGCGAAGGAGGCCCTTTGTGGGTGCGGGGAAAAAGAGGGCGACTGCTCCCGAAACGAGAAAAAAATAGGATGAGCTTGTTGGGAGAGTCTGGGGGCATGGCAGGCGTTGCTCCATGGCAGGAGAGGAAGAGGGAAGAGGCAGAGCAGGGAGATGCACCCCACAGCATTGCTGGGTGCTGCAGGGAAGGGCCTCTCCGTATGCTGCAGGGTTTATTCGCCCCTGGTCCCCCGGAGTTGAGCAGGACCCACAGCTCCCAGAGGGTCATGCAGGCTGCTGGCTTGGCTCAATGCAAGGGCACATCCCTGTTTGGCCCAGCCGCTGCATCTAGCCATGCAGAGCAAGGTCACACCAGCCAGACTGGCTCCGGAGGTATGAAGGATCCCCACTGAGTACCAGGACCCTGAAAGCCCCCTTTCCCCACAGCATGACCCTCATTGCCCCATAGCATGACCCTCTTGCCCTGTAGCATGTCTACCTTGCTCTATAGCACAACCCTCTTGCTCCATAGCGCAACACCCTTGACCCACAGCATGACTCTTGCTCGATAGCACGACCCCATTGTGGTCTAGTGTGATGTCCTTGACCAATAGCATAGCCCCCTTGCTCCATAGCATGACATTCTTGCCTCCTAGCATGATCCTCTTGCTCTACAACATGACCTCCTTGCCCTATAGCACATCCGCCTTGCTCCATAACATGACCTTCCTTCATCACAGCATGATCTCCTTGCCCCATAGCATGGCCGTCTTGACCTCATTGCTTGGTGTAGACCCAGACCCAGGTCTCCCAGTGCATCCTGCAGCCTGCGAAAGTCCTACATTCCTGGTCTGGTTTCAGTCTTCTATGCCAGTGGAGTTTGTGCCACTCTTGCCCATCTCTCCTTGCTGCTATCGCAAAGGGATGGTCAGAGGCAGCTCCTCATATGGGGATGCAAATCCCGAAGTGGGGCAGCTTTGTACTTTGTCTAAGGTAAAAATTTTGCAGATTAAAATAAGGAAGAGGGGGCTGCGTGAAAACTACTAGCTTAGAAAAGGTGACCCACAATGCCTCAGGACAAGTTCTGCAGATGAATCCAGGACCAGCATCCTCCCCCATCCTCCTTTGGACTACAGAGCACAGACCCTTCAGAAACTCTCACGTCGCACAGAAAATAGGGCACGAGGGATCGAAGGAGGTTCCCTTTCCACTCCCGCCCTGCTGCCAAACCAAGTCCACCCTGGGCCGGGTCTAACCCATTCCCACACGGGAGACGCTTGCTCCCATGGATGGGAAGGTGGCTGAGCACTCCCCAGGGACCACACAGGGATGGCGGGGGGGAAGGGGCTATCCCCAGCCACCACTTTTGTCCCTGGTAGGAAGCAGCTGAGGATGACGGGCCCTGGGGACAGGCAGGTGCCTGCTCGTGGCAGCTCGCCTTCCCTCCTCTCCCAGCATTTTCCCCACTGGGAAGATGCAAAAGGACTTGTTATCGGGCAGCATCGAGGCCATCGCTAGAGCAAGAGCTGACTTGGGTGTGAGGATGTAGATCGGTTTGCAGAGTCTTGTGCGTGGAGCTACGTGCATGGGGGGGTATGTGACAATTCGGGACTCAAACACCATCCCACCCCGTGCTGGGGTGACGAAGGGCTGGCCAGGTCGTGGGGAGCAGGATTCAGCGTGAATCGACTCTGCCCTCTAGTGCAACGCTGCCAGCTCACATCCCCACCAGCTCCTGAACCTGCTGGTCTCTTCCCTGCAGCCTCCAGCGCCTTGATATGAAGCCCAGCCTTGACCCACCCGGCTCTGCTGCCCTGGTGGCTTCACACCCCTCCGGCACAGCCCCTCTCTTTGTGGCTTCAGTTTGATGGGCCTCCCACTGCCGTTTGCTGCCACGCAAGGCCATGCTGGAGGGGTTTAGCATCTCCGAGCTTCTGGGGAGCCAGGGCCAATAGAGGACCTTGCAAATCTCAAAGAGCACCTTGGCAAAACTTTTAGGATCAGCCCAGGGGAGTAAGCTCCCCATTGCAGCCCCAGTGGGGCCTGAGGGCCAGCTTGTAGGCGCAGGATGAGTGCTCCCAGTACTCCCAGCACTCCCAGCACAATTTCACCCCTTCCTTTACGGGGTGGATGGAGCTTGCTATGAGCTCAGGGTGCTCTATCCCAGAGGATGCTGCAACGCAATGCTTGATTTCTTGCCCACTTCCCCCATAAGGACCTCGCAGGATATATGGTTTAAAACAGCTTTTTACGCCATGCCTTTGCAATGCACTGGTCTCTGAAGCACCCCAGGGACACCTCTACTCACCCTTGGGTGGCAGAGTCGAGGGGTGCCAGCCTGGCTGGGCAGATGAGGGGTGCGGGTGCTGCGAGGAGCGGGTGCGTGGGACAGGGTGCTGCTGCCCTCCAGTGGGCTCAGGCTAGAAAGGAGGATGGCTGTGGGCACCTCGCTCCGCACCTAGCACATGGGTGCTCGGGAAGGGCAAGGTGGGCTGAGGATGACACCTTCCATGGGATGGAGTGAGCACTGGACAAGGGACCAAGTGGGCACAGCATCGCTCCCCTTCCTGGGAGCAGAAGAAAGCCTGCTCTGCCCCATCCTTCTCCAGAGATGATCCCACTGATCTGCTCCTGGCCCAGGACTCTTTGAAAGCAGCACTAGGTGCTGCCCGCTAACAAATTGCAAATCCAGTGTAGCAAGCAGCGAGAGCGCCTTGCACGGCTGTAATGTCCCAGCACCAAACCACATTAGGGCTGGGGGCCACCAGCCCAGTAGCTGCTTTCCCCCTGTTGTCCCCAGGGACAGGCAGGAGCATTAATTTGTAGTCAGCGACAGCTCCAGAGGAGCCATTATGGGTTACGGTACCAACGAGCCGTGAAGCGAGGAGGCAGGCGCACGGCCGCGGCTCCCAACACCGCAGGTACCTTCTCCTCTTCTATTAAGAGAGCCGTTGTGTACTTAATGGAGGGGAAAATCAAAACATCTTCCCACCACACTGGAAGGGCTGATATATGGGCTGGGAGATTTTTTTTTAATCGAGCGTGAAGCTCTGAGAAGAGGAAAATTCCACCTCAAAGGCAGGGAACTGGGCTGAACCCCTATGGGTTTGCTGGGCTTTCCCTGATGGGGTTTTCCAGGATGGTGGGCACCACTGTTTTCTGTCTCAAGGGCCCTAGAAATCAACAAGGGATAAAAATAAATCCTCTTTGCACCTCCTCTCTGATCATAAGATGCCCCTAAGAGCTGCATTAACTGGTCCCAGCCCAGAATGCCCAGACCGAGGAGCATTGCACATGGCCTCAGCTCCTGAGCCCACCCAGAGCTCCTCTCCACAGGGACAGAGGTTGGAGAGAGACTTGAAGTTCTTAGTCACTGTAAAGCTATTTTTGCAATGGTTCTTGTGCTTTCTACCCATGTTGTCCCCCACCACCAGGATCCTACAGGATCCCTTCACCTCCTGGTCCAGATGGAGAAGACAAGCACGGAGAGATCCAGCGAGGAGGCAGGGAGCACCAGGCTCTTGCTGATGGAACACACATCTCGTCTGAAAATATGTCATCAGAGGGGGAGGCAATCCCGGCTATGGAGTCACGAGTTTCCCACATCCACTGAACGTAGGTGGGAAAAGGATCTTCTGCAGCAGAACAACTTACTGTGGGTGGCTTAAAAAACCTGGTACGGCTTTGAGGTTGGTGCTGGGTACAGGAGGTCTGATGAAAGGGGAAACACCTTAAATTACAAAAATATGTCAAAAAAAAAAAAGTCAGATGCTGTTTTAACCCTTGATAGATGGGAGAAAGAGAGGATCCCCACCACCCTTTTATATATTAACCCAATGTTGAAAGCACTGACCCCGGTTCATTCCCATCTAAGAGGGTTTAAACCCACCTCTGTGTCTCTGAGGAGGAGTTACTCTGTCCTTTCACCTCCTGTGGGGTGCACTGGGGTGCACAATCCCTGAGCGAGGGACTTGTCTGACTGCCAGGAGCCATGGTCCAGCCTCACAGCCATGGGCTTGGTCATCCTCCCAGGATGGCGGGGAGGTGGGGTCCAGGGAAACACAGACCCCCAAGGGAAAACAGAAGGGGTGGTCCCATGGCTTTGCTGTTCACCAGCTACCATGAGCTCCTCCAGCGCGAGTGATACCTTTGTTCCCATTGATGTGCTCTTCCAAAAAAAAGGGAAACTCTTGTTGGAAACCTCCTTGGAAAGCCTTTTTGGAAACCCAACACCAGATCAAAACATGCTGTGTGAAGCAAAGATGATTTTCTTGAACGATTTCCTTTTTTATCCAGGAGAAAAGCCCCAACGGGATCCAGCCTGAGCCCCGCTCTCCACATCCCGTGTTACTTCCTTGAAATAACTCAAGCAACAAAGCCACCAGCTCCCATTACACCACACTAGAGATGGAGATGATGGCTCACCAAGGGCTGTCGGGCTGATTTGGATGCTTAGGAGCTCAGTTTGCCTTGGATTAGGTTGTACTAGAGCCAAATGATCTCTCCCAACCCCAACGGCTCCAGATTTATGTAAAAATCACCCCAAAGCAACCCATTTACAAGCCCAAGCTGGGGCTTTGTTCCTCTCGTGCTCGGTGCACCCAGTCCACCTGCAATTTGCAACAGAGATGCGCTACGAAGTGTTTTCAAATCAGTGCTTTTTAATCCACAAAAGGTGAGAGTCCACGTACAAATTAAAAAAAAAAACCAAACCAAACCAAAACCACCGGTGTTAGGGAAATCATCCCACTCGCACAAAACGCAACCCCTCTGCCAACAGAGGAGTTGGGTGGTGCGGGTGGAAATGCGATGCGCAGGCTCGCCGCTTGTGCGTGCTTCTTCTAAATAAATACATCTCCACCTCGGAGACATCCGTGTCGGCAACACATTTAGGATCGGGGGAAGATGGTGCCGGGATGCTTTAACGGCAAGGTGGCCTTTTCTGTGAACCTACCCCCTTCCTTACCAACTCCCGCGCCAAGCAGCTGGCAAGATTACGTAGAAAAGCTGACTGCACCAGATGGCCTCGTGGTGGCAGCCGGATCTGTAATCCGGTCTGATGATGTCTCAGTCTACGGAGAGGCCTCTTGGTCAATAACGCAGAGTTAGAAGCCCTCCTTTAGTTCTCCTTAAATAAAACTGGGGCTGAAAGCTTGGCACGTGGGCACTGAGCCACCTAGAAGAAGTCACGGTACAACCCCGGGGAGATGCTCTCGCGACGATATCCCGCTGCCAGCGCGCGTTCACTTCATTAAACTACCGCTACAAATTTGTCACGACTTAAAAAGTACAAAAATACAATTGCATCTCTGAAGGGTATTTTATACCTACCAAGATCATCCAAGCACTGAAGACCAGACAGCTCTTTAGCCTTCAGAAAAATAATGCACAAGGCAGAAATGGGATTGAGAAAATTTTGCCAATATATCTAAGCGTATATTCGGAGTCTCCCAGCATTTCCAGTACAATTACCAAGATGTATGTATCCATCAGCCCAGCTCTGGTACGAATGCTGACAGCACAGTGTTAGGGTATTAGCAACGTGTGCAAGATCCAATACTAGCACAAATTTAGTAGTTTAATAATCTGGAGGAGCTATCTTCCTGGAATTTTAATCTCATACCAAGAAAAAAACAAGGCTCTTAGCTATTAATCTACTCACATATTTAGGGCAATCCACCTCTACTGATTAAAAAAGTGAGACAACAAATGCACGTTAAGTCTTTCCCTTTTCTTCCAAAGGAGCAGGCTGTGCAGCTGGGTTGTATTTGCTGGGCCAACCTAGGTGTCCATTAAAAAAAAAAAAAAAACCAAAAAGTACTAAAAAATTGGTCAAACCCATCCTAACTTCAACCCATTTCACTGGGACATCTTCATAACTGGTACCGTGGCAGAGATGCACAGCCCAGTGCTGCCTGGGCAGGTCTGCGCCAGACCCCATGATGGGATCACCACGAGTCATCGATGCCCACGCTATCCCCTCTCCCGAAAAAGGGGAGTTGAAGGTGACCTCCAGCTGGAGCTGCTGAACCATTTGGCTCTGCCGGCAACTCTCGGCGAGCGGCGGCCGTGGTGCCATCTTCTACCTTGCAGAGAAAGCCTAGGAGACGCTAAAGAAGGTTACAGCTTTTGCTTTAATGGCTGGGGCTTGGTTTGACTGCTCCTCGCACTGAGCAGAAGACACAAACCAGTCCCTGCTTTATACCGAAGCACAGCTCCCCCCGACCCCTTAAGAGCAAAAAAAAAAAAAAAAAAAAAAAAAATTAAAAATTAAGAATAAATCAGTGTTTCCCCATATCGTTTAGCCGAGGATCGTTTAACGCAGGAGCTGGAGGAGTCCGGTGCTGTGCATCGCTCGCCTCTTTGGAGAGGATCCGACCAGCAGCACGTCCCCGGGGCGGGGGGTCCTTGCAGCACCGACACCAGCACAGCCCAGACAGGCCACCGGTGCTTGCAAGGATTCACGGGCAGCCAGCCCCGGAGCTCACGGAACACGACCTAGCCCAGTGGCCGCTTCAGTACATGGCCTCGTTGTCTCCCACCGCGGTGAAGGGGACGCCGTAGGTGCTCTTCTTGCTCCGCTTGCTCTTCTTGCTCCAGACCAGCAGCGTGCTGGCACTCTTGCTGTTCATCAGGCTCTTTCGGCTGTTCTCCTTGTTGCTCTTCAACATCCCGCTGCCCGAGGACATCGCTGCTGCCTTCTTGTCTGCCTGGTTGGGAAGGGGAATGGAGAGGGACGTGAAGCCAGGGCAGCACCTGAGTTGCAAATGTGGTGCCTGGCTTCAGCCCTGCACCTCCATCCTGGGAGCAGGACACTGGGGAACCTCTGCTCCCCATGAAGCCACCTGCTTCGGTGCTTGGCTTGAGGCTAACAGAGAAAAAGCAAAGCTTTCCATCCCTGGAAATCCTGCTTCACATTTGCTAAGACAGCTGCAAACAAACCTGCCACGCCAGAGACAGCGCAGAGCCTCGTTTAAGCAGACCACAGCCAGTCTCTGCCCCCGCAAGACCTGCAGTGTCCCACCTAAGGCTTGGGACGTGACTTACGGCTTTTGGTGCCTCTGAGCCCTGCAGGGTTATCACGCTGATCTCCACTCCCTCCTCCCCAGTGCTCTTCAGCAGCTGCACCACCTCAGCGTGCTTGGACCACTTGCAGTCCTTGCCGTTCACCGAGATGATGTAGTCTCCCTCCTTCAGCCCAGCTTCCTGCGGGGGAAGAAAGAAGATGCACATGTTTGAGCTCATGAATGCTGCTGCACAAAATCTGCTTGGTTTCCACCCCACAGGTCCCAATCCTGTGGAAACAGGGGCCACAGGGAGGGTTGAGGTCCAGCCTCCACCTACAGCATAAGGCAGCCGATGCCTTCATCATCCTAAAGATTTTACATCTGCTTTGCAGCATGCACACAAAAGTGGGATGCTCTACAGACTAAGGACCTCTTTTGCAGCTGCCGGTGATGGACACGCTTGACATCCAGCGTGCTATAAACTCCCAGCCTCGTGACTTTTTGCAGCCTTGCAAAAAGTGCATCCAGCTCTGACTCTTCGATAAAGGTTAAACGCTGCAGGTCTCCAGAAAAAAAAAAAAATATAAAAACTATTGCCTGCAAGCCTTGATCCTTGAGAAAACAGAGCAGGCTCAGCAAGGTTCTTTGCACACCCTTCATCCATCAAGGCATCAACAAGGCTCTTGACATGCTTGAAGAAAAGCATGTGCCAGCTCGGGGCTGCGGGGACAGCATCAGAGCTAGGAGCAACCCAGCCAGGACACGCCGGACCAGCTGCAATGGAAGTTTAGAACTTGTCCACACAGGGACACCCACATTTCGGTGTCTATCTGGAGACCAATCCCACCCCAGCTGAGTGCAATGAATCTTAGTAGCCCTGGGGATGCAACTGTGGTCCAGATATGGACCATATACGGTCTTTAAGAAGATTTTAGTCTCCCCAAAAGGGATGCGATCCTGCTGCTAAGGAGCGTGTTGTTACAGAGATGATGGGTGCTGGACGGCAGGGTTGATGATGAACAGCGCTGAGGGAAGGGGGAGACCTTTCGGGCGTCCCACCAGGATGCTCCAGCAAGCTTCTGCTGGAAAACCAAGTTGCCCCTGATACATCAGAAAGCCCATACAGTAAGTTTTCACTGAGATAACTCGCGTTTCAGACTTGCCATCTTGTTCCATCCACGGTCACGTCCCAAAATGGGCGAGAAGGGAGCTGGGTGCTTGCCAAAGAGAGGCTGTCAGCAGTTAAAAACTGAGCTAACCTCCATATTTTTTCCTTAGCTGTCTCCTGAAAAAAACCAAAAACCTCAATTCTTTCGTGACACCTATTCGCAAGCCCCGGGCTGAGATCTGGCAGGGATGAGTGTCCACCTGAGCACACCAATGCAGTTACTAACGGAGTGTTAAGACCTAAAACCAGCTGGTACCCCTCGAGCCAACCCCTGACACGTCACTTCCAGCATCCCCACGGGGACAGCAAGAACCTGGGGTACTCACAGCAGCGCAGCCCCCCGGGATGACACCAGCAATGAGGACGGGGGAGTCTCCTCGCAGTGTGAACCCAAAACCATTCTCTCCTCTCATCAGGTGGACTCTCCGTGCCGGGTACCACTTGTTTTTGGCCGAGAAAACCGAAAGGGGTCCCTGGGGTAAGGTAGAAACACGGAAAGCACCTTTCAGTGCAAGAACAACTCCCTCGGGATGTGCAACCTTGCAAAACACCCACTGATGGGGAGGAGGCAGAGCAAGAAAGCCTGTCTTTCTCATTTCTTTAAGGATGTGATTTTGAGCCTGCCCGGTGTTTTACCCTGCCTGCACGCCCAAAAATGCAGATTTATGCACTATAAAGCTAGAGGTGCTTAAAAGCCCATGTCAGACATTGGCTTTATGAGCAGCAGCAGTCTCGTGTGGGTTGGGAAGGACTTCAGGAGGTCTCCAGTCCAACCCTCTGCCCATAGCTTAGGTTTGGACATCCTCCCGGCACTGCCCTGCTCCTGCAAGGCAGGAGGAGGAGGTCTCGGCACAGTCAGCGAGCTGGCATCAGTTTAGACACTATAATCCTGGAGCAAATGAAACAGAAAGCTCCAGTGGGCAGAGCTCCTAAATTCCACTTTAGGAAAAAAACCTCATCACCCAAGGAGGAACGATGGGGGTTGAGGTTTTTTACCGCTGCCTGGCTCTGGGGCATGCAGCCCGGCTGGGGTGGTCCAGCAGCAGGGTGCAAGGCAGCGGGACAGGTCACCTCTTCAGAGTCAGATTTCCCCCCCCAATCTTTCCTATTTTCCTGTCTTTTTCCTACCTTTCTATTTCCACAGGAGGAGGATATACCTGCCTGCCCTGGGGCTGTTCAAAAGCAGAGATGACGCCCAACCTTTCCCTGGGTGCCTGGGGTATGGTGACAGCACAGCCAGGTCCTACAGCAGCCCCAAAGCTCAGCTCTACTCCCCAGGACCCTGTAAGCCTAAAGAGGGTAGGGATAAAGGTCCAGTAGGATTTTCCAGGTGCCTCCCAGCTGGCACCATCCTGCTCTGCTCCCCCAAAAAGCTTCCTCTAAAGGGTGCCTTCAGTTCTTCTCAGATAAAGCCCACACAAAATGCCTGTGCCCGCTCCCCCATGCAGCGGAGGAGCTTTGCGACCCATTTAGGTCTTGCAGAGACAGATCTATGCCCTCCCACCCCTCCTCCTGCACGGGTCCCTGCTTGTGAGGAGGCAGCTCGTCCTCCTTAGAAATCCGCCCGTGAGTGCAATGGCTGCACCGGGAGAGGGAGAAGAGGCTGCGGGGAGGAAGGAAACCAGGCAAGCAGAGCATGCAGGGGAGGAGGAGGAGATGTCTGCTCCCATGGGGCAACCTCCATCCCGTAGCCGTACGTACCAGCCTGTGGAAGAGGTCGGTCACCTTCACCTGGGAGAAGTTGGGGGATTTTATCTCTGGTTTCTGGTGCGTTTTGGCTAGTGGTAGGGAGAGAAAAGCACATACACGGGGCTCAGGTAGTTGCAGCAGCTGCTGCCTCTACATTGTGCTCCCCGAGAAGGGATGGTGTGACCCATAAAAGCTGGGACCTGCTCAGGCAGCTGCCAGACATGCAGCCTGGAGCTCCCACTCCCACCCGTGATGCTCCACCGCCGTGCAGGGAGCTCTGGTGCACGGCGACATGCCACAAACTCACCGTGGAGTTTTCCCACCCCATGTAACCTGTTACAAATCCCCTCCCCAGCTGCACCCCCAAAAATCCACTTACGGTGAATGTCCGGGGCATCTCCTGTTTCAAAGAAGTCCTCCTCGTGGTCGATTTCCGAATATTTGCTCAGCGAGCGTTTGTGGGCGAAGGAGAGGACCTCCTGGAGGATATCCATCTTCCGCAGGATCTTGCACAAGCCGTGGATCCTCATAGCTTCCTCGTGCTTCATGATGGCTTTCTTCAGATGAGCTTTGCCTGCAAGGGAGCAGAGAGATCGCAGCCCGAGCGGAGCGGAGCAGCCCCGCCGCCACCGCCGCCGTTCCCTCTCCGCTCGCTCGGCTGCCCACGGATGACAGCAGCCTCCGCGGCTGTGTCACCCGACGTGACTCAGGGACAGCCCAGTCACGTTCGCAGCCTGCCAGGCGTTCAACGTGCGCTAAATAGAGTAGGTCCCAGCCGTCAGCTCGAGCCCCCGATGTAGGGCTGGGAAGGGACCTTGAAGGGTGACCTACTTCACTCCCCTGGCGCCGGTGGCAGAGCTGGCAGATGTTCCCAAAAACCGCCGGCGAAGGAGCCGCCACCACGTTGCAACGCCCCTGAAGTCCCTCCTAACGCTTAACCTCAATCTCCTCCGCAAATTAACTTCTCTCCATCGCCTTGCATCCCCCGGGGAGGGGACATGGAGGACAATCAAGCCCCGACAGCCTTTTAGCTTCGGGAAGATGCAACACATCATCCTCTTTTCTAGGCTAAGCAAAGCCTTCTCCCTGCCCTGCAGGTCCTGCTTTCCGCCCTCTTCGGCATCTGCACTTGCTTTGCTCCTCTCAACTTGCCTTCAATGTGTTTCCATCCTCGTGAAAACGGAGCGGCCGAAAAATGGCCAGAAGAGATGAAATCACGATGACCCATAGGTATGAATGCAAACATCTCCTTTGCAAGAGACTGCAACCAAGATACCCGTATCCAACGCTGAAGTACCGAAAAAGCTATATATATATATATATGTACACACACGTATCATAGAAACACGTGTGCCTGTAGCATTTCCAGTTTTAGGACACATGGTGGCAACATAACCCAGGGAGATGGTTGGATTTTGCTTCAGACTTATGAGGACCACAGCCAGTGGCCTGAAAACCTCTGCTTTTCCCCGCAAGAAGTCACAATCGAGGAAATATATTGAAGTTGGATGGAAACCACAGGGGAAGAAACTCTTCAGAATAATTTTATCAAATACAATCAATCATACTTTATCAAAGCACCCACCGCCAGCCCCATCCATGGTCAAGAAAGCAACTACGTTTGATTGAATATCATCAACTCCTGCTATTTTCAAGAGATCACTGGGAATAGAGGTCAAGCATGGAAGTTGGGCAAGCTTTTGGCTCCACTCTACTGAAGATGGTGGAATATACCATGTCTGATAAAACATAATGTTATAAGACTAGGAGACAAGGGAAGGGGGGAAGAAAAAAAAAAATCCTTTCAGGGAGTTGGTTTTAATGCTGCAAGTTTCTTCCCTTCCTGTAAACCAAAACCAGAGCTGAGGCTGGCATCTGCACATTCATTTTTTACCAGCAGACGCTGAACAGAGCCCATTCCCCCCAAGAAGAGCAGGCAAAGCTGGAAGCTGGGTTGATGCAAATTGGGAAATCAGATGACAGCAGCTGAGGGTGGTGTTACCATAATGCTCTGGTTTTGGGGTTTACTTAAGGAGTCTCCTCATGCACGTTGTCCACCTCCCATCCCCAACAGTGAAATCTGGCCGAGTAGCCGGGAGGACTTCGCTGGGGCCGGCAACGTGACAAACTCATTCCTAGTGGGACCTGTCTCCTTTCACACGTGTGCAATGAGGGGAAAGAGCACGAGGAGGCAGATCATGGAGGAGGCAAACAGGAGACGACACCCCAAAATCAGGGTGCTGAGCTTGCTCTTATCGCAGCGGGGCTGCAAAAACATGACTTCAGCTGAATAAGCAACGCTCCGTTTTTCCCCTGAAGCTGAAAATCCGCATGGGAGGAAGCTCTCGTCTCCCAAGCATTTTGTTGCAGCTAAAAAAGCCACCCCCTGGCATCTGCTGTGTCTTCTTGTCATCATGCCAAGTCAGCAGCAAGCCCAAGCCAAGAAGCTTCCAGGATCTCTGTGTTCCTACAGATTTCTCCATGCTGCGTTGGGTGACGTTACCTGGCTCCAGTGTTCGAGGTTTTACTGTCAAACTCGGCTGGGCAGGTTGGTGCAAGTACCATGAGTTGGTCCTCAACACCCTAATAGGGAACTGTGACGCTTTCCTGCCTTCCCAGGAGAGGTTCTTTTCAAAGAAAGACAAAAATAAGGTGTCTTTGCACGGAAACATCCCCCAACAGCCCATCACATTCCATTGTGGAGAACATGCCTACCTGGGTAGGGTTACGATGGGGCTCACTGCCCATGCATCGAGGTTTCATCGCAAGAACTGGGGACTTTGTCCCCATGGATGCACTTACCCAGCTTCCTCCTCTCCTCGGGATCCTGGAGCAGGACGTGGAGCGACGGTCCCTCTGGCATGGTGACGTGGAACTGGATAAAAGCCTTCTCGTGCTCCGGCAGTTCAGCGTCAGATGCCACTGTGTGAAAAAATTGGGTGGGGATGGGCTTAGAGAGAAGTCAGGGTGCTGCTCGGCCACCTGGACCCCCACGGTGGTGGGGAGAAGGGGACCAGGAAGCCACATCCATGCTCATGTGGCCCTGATAACTTCAGCAGCAGTTTCCTCTCACCCAACCACAGCCTGCAACAACCAGCAAGACATTACTGCTGGGGAGAGGGATGAGTTATCACATTCAAGGCTTTGAAGCCAAATGCAGGATTTGTCCTGTGCACAGCACAAGTATCCGGCTCTTTTGCCTCCTCCCCTCCTTTGCTCCGGTCTGGAAGCAGGATTGGACATCAAGAGCCCTGGGTTTTCCCCACCTGGAGGTTAGTGACACCAATCTAAGTCAGACAACAATTAAAGCACAAGAGCTGGGCAGATTAAAGTGTAATTTGGGAGCTGTGCCTGGGACCCCTGCATGGGCAGAGAGCTTGTAGTGCAACCAAGGGGGTCCTTCGATGGAGAAACTGAGATGGATAGAGCTTGCACAGCACTCCAAGCACCGCGCTGGGCTCTGTTCGCATGATTTTTACACCCTTATTTCCAGCCAAAGCTGTTCCTCATCCCTTTTGGCTTCCAGGGAGCTCAGGGTTGGATGGCAGCCTCCTTGCCTGGCACAGGGTGCGATAGGAAGGAACCCAGAGGGCTCCAGGGAGCCTTGCTGGTCTGAATGTTAGGAGATCTCAAAGTCTGGTGAGCACCCCCAGCACAGGCATCCAGCGGGCTGGGAACTGGCAGCTCCAGGGCTGGCTCTCCCCATGCTAACCCTTTCCGTGTCAGCATCCCTGAGGGATTAAACCGCAGCATAAGGAGTTTATTGCCGGCTGGTTTTGGGAGCAAAAGATTTGTTATTCTGAACAAGGGGGTCAGGGAGAGGCAGCGAGCGGGCACGTGAGATCTCAACAGCATGCTCTGGATGGAGCAAAAAAATCCCCAAACACCCAAATTAGGCATCTCCTGCAGATTTGCGTTTCCCTCAGCACCTAAGGTTATTAGGCCAGGCAAACAGCCTCAAAATTTTAGGGGAAAGGTTTGCCCTGTCCCTTGTGACCCCATGCAAATCCAGCCCCATCGCCGACCTCTGCCGTTTCTGTCTTTAAGCTGCTCCAGGTACCCCATGGTACCCCACTCTCTCCCGTCTCTGCCCCAGCAGCTCTCCTTGCTCAATCCTGCTTCTGCAACGCCCACGCGGCACAAGCCCGGCAGCAAGATTTTGGGCAGGCTCTGGAGCGGGGGAGGATGCTGGGACAGTCTGGCAGCCATCGCCGTCACCAGCACAGCACTGCTTTCAGCAGTCATCCCCCCAAGAAGTCCCCCAGCCTGTCCAAAGCCACCCCACCAAGTGATGGATCAGCACCACAGGTCACAGTGTGCATCGTCTGCCTGCCCCCAGATCCTCTGCCTGACCCGAAATTGCTTGCACGGGTGTCGGTGATGGCGCAGATGGAGATCACAGGTCGCATCCTACGTCCACGCTCCAGATGGCTCGACGGAGCCGCGTCAGCCCGGCTCTGGCACAGCCACACGTACCCTGCTGCCAGCACCCTGCCACCCTGGGATGCCCAGGGCAGCTGGCCACGAGGCTGGCAGTTAAATTTGAGTTTATCCAGGGATATCCTGCGGTTTTTTTGGTTTTCTTTTTATTTTTTGAAGCCCCCAGCTGGCCTGCCACAAGGACCAGGGTGCCTCTGGAGGATGCCCGGCCGAGGACACCGGCACACGTGTGGTCAGCAGGCAGCTGAGCCCCCCATTTACCCACCCAGCCCCAAAGGGGACAGCAGGTGACATCCCTACAGCACCTTTTTGCTCACCTTCTGGAAAGGACTTTGCAAGCACTGAGCAAACCAGAAATATGGGGGAAATCTGCCCTGTGCATGAATCGCTGAGTCAATAAGCGAGATCAACAGCTCAGAGCATCCCAAAAACTTTAGGTTTTGTATCCATCTACCCTGTGCATATCTCCCTTCACCTCTTTTTTTGCAGTCCCTCCCAAACACCAGGCTACCACGTGGAGCCAGCATTTGGCTGAGCAGGCAAAGCTATAACACTCACCGGGGCAGTCACAGAGAGCAATGGCAGCGAAGTAGTGGGAGAGGGCTTTGAAATGCTCCGACTTGACATGGACCATGGTGGTCCAAGAGAAGGGAACATAATCCTTCACGTGGGCCTGGGTCATCGTCTGGTGCACCAGTGAGTAGACGTCTTCCACCTGTGAAGCATCAAGAGACAAGCAGCTAAGCCATAGGTTGAGATGTAGGACATCCATCAGGAGACAGTAACAGCAGGCTGTCTTCTCCTGGGGGGTTCTGTCGACCACAGAAAGAGCCTCTCCAGTGGTGACAGCCCCACCAAGTCCTCTCCTCCCCGAGGTGCTCACCCTTGCCGCCTCCTGGGCGAGCTGCAGCCGGGCGAGGAAGTCGTGCTGGGCACGCAGCAAGGTCATCTTCTCAAAGACGCACTCCTGGACCTGGGCGACCATCAGCCGCACCAGCATGTTCAAGGAGGCGGCACTCATATCCAGGCTGGGAGCGTTGGAAAAGTTTTCCTTCAAGTAGTTAAAGGCACCTGCATGAGGGAGAAGCTCCTGGTAGCCACCGGGCTTGTAAGGAGGAGGGCAGACTTTCGGACCACAAAGATTTCCCCACCAGCAGCACAGGAGGAGATGAGCTAGCAACCCAGCTCACACATCAAACATCTCACCATAATTGGCAGGTAAAAAGGTTGGGAGTCCCTTGCTATCTAAACCATCCTTGTGCCCACAGCTTTCTTCTCCAAAGCCCTGGGTGACCACAGTCCCAGGGTCCCTTTTTTCCCCAGCTGCTCATAGACAGATTAGCATCTCTCCTCTCCCCAGGTGGGACATCCCTACTGCCGTGCGGCAAAAGAGAGCCCTTTGGGTGGCTGCTGGGTCATCCCAGCTCCTCTTCATAACCCACAGAAGCAGCATGGTGCCAACTTGTGCTTGGTTTGTGGTCCCTTGAAGATGCCCTGTCCCCATCCCTCTTTGCACAACTGCTCTTGCCTCTTCACGCTCTTGCATGCTCCTGGGGAGCCGGGGAAAGGGGGAACCCACGTACCAGCTGCCTTCTGAAAGGCATCAATGGCCTGATTGAGCCCTGGCAGGGATGCACGGTCCTGCCGCGCTCCGATCTGGGTGTGCAGGGCTCCGATGTTGAAGAGCACGCTGCCCTTCTCGAAGGCCAGCGCTCGCTGGTGGGACGGGACCCCCGTCAGGGAGTCGTACCTGGGGAAGGGAAGAGTCAACGGCTGCCCATCCCTGGGTCCTCGCCCACAGATGCAGGAGGAGCCTGGAGGGTTTTCAGCGCTCTGCGTGGGCTCTCAGCCATGGTTCCCATCATGGCTCATCCCTGTGGGGCACACACTTTCCCCTACCTCCCCTAACCAACCCAGCAAGCCCAGAGCAAGATGAAAACCCAGCTCCCCGCATCCACCAGCCCCGGCTTTGCTGCCGAGGCAGCAATCCCATCGTGGAGGTTTGGTCCCGACTCCCTCCCCACTCGCGATGCCCCAGGTGGGATGGGGAAAGCTGCACCAACCAGTGGAAGAAGACACCCAGGCTTTTGGTGGGAGGGAAGAAACGGCTGTCGAAGAAGTAGAGCTGGTTGTAATACTCCATCAAGAGCTCGAGCCCAGCTTCATTGCGGCTTGGGGTACGCATCGCCTGTGGGGATGGGAGAGGAGACACGTGGGTGGGAAGAAAGGGGGAAAACAGAAGGGGAAATGATGGATTTATGGAGCTGCATATGCTGGCCAGCCCAGGGGCGGGAGAAACTCCACCTGAGATCAGTAGGATCAGATCAATATGATCAATAGGGTTAGATCAATAGCAGATGAGATGCTGCGCAGCAGCGGGAAGCAGCCCCCCGGCACAGGTTCAGCCACAGGAGAGGTCAGGGGGGCACCAATTCGGTGCTGGGGCACCCAAATCCTGGGCACCCCCAGGCTGGGAGCTGTGCTGATGGCAACGCTTGCCTAAACCAAGTTGGGATTATTATTTTTTTTAAGAGGGAAACTCATGCAAAGTCTGCTGAAGTAAACGCTAGGGAAAAAATAGGATTTTTTGATCTTAATAAAAAAGCCCTTGAGCTTTTGACCTGACACAGGGAGGAGGGTCAGAGCTCTCCTAATGTCTAGTTTTAACCACGGGGCTTTTCCCAGCTTCTGGCTTTGCAGGGCTCCTCTCCCACAGCCTGAAGAGCAGGATCAGGCCCTTCAACAGGGCTTGAGCAAGCCTCTTTCTTTCCTCTCTCCCAGATCAAAGCTTCACAGCAAGGCAAAACTTGAAGTTACTTATGAGAGCTGTTTCGTAAGAGAGGAGAGAATTCACCCTTACCAGATTGCTTTATATTTCCTCTTCTCCAAGCACGAGCTGGAGGAAGAGCAGTCGTTGAGCCTTGCCGGGGGTGAACTAATACTCATAAACCAGTAATGGATTGCATTATAACTTTTATTGCTGTTCTGTTCTAGGTTAGCAGGGTGTTAAAGGATGGGGAAAGAAAACAATTACTGAATAGTCTGTAATATTTTGTAACCTATGAACCGAAGTCGAATCTTGCACCCCGAGACACAAGGATAAGTGCAGTTTGGAGAGAGGATGAGGGGATCCCAGAGCAAAACGTGGCACCTCCAACGGGCGTTTCTGGACAAGCCAAAGCAAGACTTTGCAACTCAAGGGACACCCACCTGCCGTAGCTCCATGAACTCTTTGATTTCCTTTTCAAACAAGATGCCCTCCTCTCCATAGTGTTCACTGATGAGATCCTGGATGGGGAAACAAGAGAAAAGAAAACCCTAAGTCACCCTTGGAAATAGATATTCAAGATTTAAAGGGTGACTTTGGGCAATACTGTATAGGCAATTTGCAAGGTCTCTCTGCAAGGAAACCTGTGCCAGGGAAAGCCATCTCCTCCCCAGCCTGGCTCTTGCTCTCCATCATCTCCAGACCCTAATGTCTCACTTTCCCATGTTTTAAGTCCAGCTCCTCCCCCTAAACCTATTTTTTTTGCAACTGTTCCAAAATAGAAAACGTTTTGCAGCTGCTGCAGCATGTCCTCTAAAGCACCCAACCATACCCCAAGTGCACGGTTGCTCCCCTCCATTGTCTTACATCGCATCGAGTGTGCAAAACCCTGATGCTCACCTTCAGTGGTGCCAGCAAATCCAGCTCCTTCGTCTCCTTCAGGCCCAAAGGGATCATGGGGACGCTGATGGACTCGCTGGAAGAAGACAGGAACCTATTTGGTGGTTGGTTTAAAAGCCTTGGAGAGACCCTGTGTGTCAGGGACTAAAATGAAGCAGCTCTTTGCCCTGGGCTTGTGCTGCTCCTGTTAAAGGTAAAGCTAGAAGAGGACCTGACTCCGCACAGCAGAAGGATGTTCTTCCCAACGTGATGTCGGGAATGGCAGCACGAGAGGAGGGGTGCACAGAAAATAACCTGAAACCATCACACTTATTCCTCCGGCTTCTGCTTTTCTCTCCATTACAAGCACAATAGCAACAAAATAGGCTCCAGTAATGAAGCTGCTTTAATTACCAGCCCTTGGGAACCGGGCGTGATGCGAGCACAGGTCACGGATTCACCCACTCCTATGTGCTAATCTGGTCTTCGGCGCTGATAAGGACTTGCTTGGGGTGCAGCCCTGCGCCTGATATTAAAATTTTCTACGTCTGTTAAAAACAGTTGTCTAATAATAGCTCTTATCGCAGAGCCCGTTCGATATTGTAAAACGCTGAAGATAATGATGACTCTGGGAACACCCAGTTGGGGAGTGGTTTCTGTTTTAACTTTAAAACCGGGCAGTTGTGCAGCACTGAGGAAGAAGCGCTGTAGGATGACAGCCAGGAAGGACCATCTTTTGGGGGATTTAGCAGCTATATTGATTTTCTGCTGCCAGGAAGTAAAGAAATAGTCTGTATAAGCAGCAGAGCCCTGGAGCATGCAGAAAATTACAGCCCTGCAAAGAGCCCCAAAGCTGGACCCATCGTTTGGCTCCTGTATACAGAGATGGGGATGGGAACCCGTGGTGGAATCTCCAGCTCAGATCGGCTCTGCAAATGCTTTTCCCGATACCCATCTATCCCTCAGGGATGTCCCCAACCCTGGCACTGAGCCACATTGCCGCATCCCCAGACCCTTGGGCTCCCAGGGGACTGGTTTAAAGAGACGAGAAAGGTTCGGCGGAGTGAGAAATGGGAAGCGGGTAGGGCAGGATCAAGCCCTCGCCAAGCCCAGGTTTGCACAACAGCCCCCTCTCGTTACCTCCAGAAACCGCTGATAACTCGTAAGCACATCACTCATTAGTCCAGGGAGGAAAAGAGGCAAAGAAAGTTGCAAAAACCTGGGGAGCCAGGCAAGGAGGTTGCACCCACATTTTCATCTGTTCATACTGAATAAACAGCTTCAAGAGCTATAATTAGTACAGAAAAGCCATTATCGCTCCTTCCCTAACAAGATTTCCGCTTGAATCCAACGCGGGGAGCAAACAAAAGGGCTTTTGTTTGGCCTGGGAAGGGTTTTGGGGTTGCTGCTACCGCTGTTTTCTTTTTAAACCAGGGCAAACAAGCGGTGGGTTGTAAAAGCTGTGCATCCCTGATAGGGAAGAACTTGGGGAGGATGCATGCAACATGGGAGACGTTGCATGCATCCCTACTTCTAGCACAGAAGAAGGACCAACATCCAGGATTACATTCAGACACTGCAATACACCCTCTGAGTGCAGCAAATACCCACCGTGGTGGAGATATGGGCTCTCTTGGCGTTCTCCCCATAGGAGATCCCGCGACCCTAACACAATCCTGCACCCAGATCATCCTGGTCCTACATTTAATATCAGTGCAGCAACCTGCAGGATGGAGTCACTGATGCTCTCCTGGTCTTTGCACCTCTCTCCGTCCCCAGCAGCACAGCAATCCTCCCCTGAGGAGAACCATATGCCAGGAAAAGCACATGGAAGGACACAGAATCGTAGAATCATAGAATAGTTTGGGTTGGAAGGGTTCTTTACAGGTCATCTAGTCCAACCGCCCTGCCATGGGCAGGGACATCTTCAACTAGATCAGGTTGCTCAGAGCCCCCTCCAACCTGACCTGGAATGTTCCCAGGGATGGGGCATCTACCACCTCCCTGGGCAACCTGTGCCAGGGTTTCATCATCCTCATTGGAAAAAATTTCTTCCTTAGATCTAGTCTAAATCTCCCCTCTTTTAGTTTAAAACCATTCCCCCTTGTCCTGTCGCAACAGGCCCTGCTAAAAAGTCTGTCCCCACCTTTCTTATAAGCCACCTTGAAGTACTGAAAGGCTGCAATAAGGTCTCCCCGAAGCCTTCTCTTCTCCAGGCTGAATGACCCCAACTCTCTCAGCCTTTCTTCCTAAGAGAGGCGTTCCACCCCCCTCATCATTTTCGTGGCCTCCTCTGGACCTGCTCCAACAGGTCCATGTCTTTCCTGTGCTGGGGACCCCACAGCTGGACGCAGTGCTCCAGGGGGGTCTCACCAGAGCAGAGGAGCAGAATCACCTCCCTCGACCTGCTGCCCATGCTGCCCAAGATACAGTTGGCCTCCTGGGCTGTGAGCGCACATTGCCGGCTCATGTCCAGCTTTTCATCCATCAGTACCCCCAAGGCCTTGAGCAGCAGGGCTGCTCTCCATCCCTTCAACCATCTATTGAGACTGGGGGTCGCCCCGACCCAGGTGCAGGACATTGCACTTGGTCTGGTTGAACCTCATGAGGTTCACACAGGCCCACTTCTCAAGCTTGTCCAGGTCCCTCTGGAGGGCATCCCGTCCCTCAGGCGTGTCAACCGCACCACTCAAGCTTGGTGTCATCAAACGCCATCCACCCATTCATCTTGGGAAGGGAAGGAGCGGCAGTGGCTCCCACGTTGCTGCAGCGTTCCCGGTCTGTTCTGCCTCAGGGATTTCTGCTTTTCTCACCCAGCGAATCGGCTCTGCTGAGCCGCCCTGGCACGTTGGTTTGCTGTTGGTGAGCGTGCTAGGATTACCGCTCGGTGAGTCAAGCCCGAGGTGACTGTGTAAGCGTTTCAAAGCAACAGACCGTTTCAATTAACAAAAGGTCTAACCTCGGAAAGAGAAAAATAACCCAATACCCTCGATGGGAAAAGAAATCAGTGAGTAATCTGCTCTGGGAACAGCCAGAACAGGAGGTTGGACACCTGAGCAGCTGCGCTTTTAATTTCTTCTGCTAAACACCCTATTTCACCTGCTGGAAAAAACTCATGCTCTAGTGGGATGCTCAGGTGTCCTAGTTTCGGCTGGGATAGGGTTAAATTTCTTCCTAGTGCTGTGTTTTGGATTTAGTATGAGGAGAATGTTGATAACACACTGATGTTTTCAGTTGTTGCTAAGTGCCCTCCTAGTCCAAGGACAGCTCCCGTGCCTACTGACTGAGCTAGGTACACAAGATGGGAGGGAACATAATCAGGACAGCCAGCCCAGCTGGCCAATGGGGTATTCCATACCATGTGACGTCATGCTCAGTATATGAAGGGTAGGCGTGATCCAGGAAGTACCGATCGCTACTTGGTTATCGGTCAGCGCGGGTGGTGAGCAATTGCATTGTGCATCACTCATTTTGTATATTCTATCATTATCATTATTATTTTCCCTTTTTCTGTTCTATTAAACTGTCTTTATCTCAACCCACGAGTTTTTCTCACTCTTACCCTTCCGATTCTCTCCCCGTCCCACTGGGGGGTGGGGGGAGTGAGTGAGCGGCTGCGTGGTATTTGGCTGCCTGCCAGGTTAAACCACGACATCAGGAAAGGGGGATGATGCAAGTGGAGATGGTTATTTCTGACATTCCTCTTGCTTGCAGCGTCCAGAGAACACACCATCCATCCCCAAATACCTCCTAAGTATCTGCTAGGAAAAGCTGTTGAGTTTGCTCTGCTTGCAGCTCTATAGATGAAAAACATGGATATTCCCAAGATGAAAAAACTGTTTCCAGCAAATCAGGCCCATGCCCAAGTCCTCCCCTATTCTCCAGCCACCACCTCGTGGTCCCTGCCAGAGGGCCAAACCCTGTGCAGAACAGGGAAGCAGAGCAACGGGTACAAGGCAAGAGGCTGCCTTGCTCCCAGAAAAAGCAAAAGTGAAATAATAGTAATACTAATAATAAAAATAAAATCCCGACTGAGCAAGCTGCTCTTCCCACACCGCAGGCAGCTGCCTGCCTGGCTTGGCTGCCCAGTGTACCTATCGTTCTGGTACACGTCCACACTGCTGTTCAGCTCCTCCAGCTCCTCTTTCAGCAGCTGCAGGTTGGAGTTCACGTAGCTCAGCTCCAGGGCGACCGTCTCTTTGACCTTGTGGTTACTGGTGGCCCTGCAAGACAAGATCATGTGGATCAACCCTCCCTCATTTGATCAATCCTTTATTTATCAACGCTTGGTTGCATTGACAAATAGAGATTAAGTTATCCGGCAGTGCAATACCATGTGCATCCATCCAAACCTTCCTGCAGAACCATGCCTCTTGCTCTGCACATGATCATAGAATGGTTTGGGTTGGAAGGGACCTTTAAAGGTCATCTAGTCCAACCCCCTGCCATGGGCAGGGACATCTTCAATTAGATCAGGTTGCTCACAGCCCCGTCCAACCTGATCTTGAATGTTCCCAGGGATGGGGCATCTACCACCTCCCCAGGCAACCTGTGCCAGGGTTTCACCACCCTCATCATAACAAATTTCTTCCTTAGATCTAGTCTAAATCTCCCCTCTTTTAGTTTAAAACCATTCCCCCTTGTCCTGTCGCTACAGGCCCTGCTAAAAAGTCTGTCCCCATCTTTCTTATAAGCCCCCTTGAAGTACTGAAAGGCCGCAATAAGGTCTCCCCGGAGCCTTCTCTTCTCCAGGCTGAACAACCTCAACTCTCTCAGCCTTTTGGGACTGGGGAAGCCAGAGCATCCAGACCACTGTGCCATGGAGGTTGAGGCCAGGCAAAACTCATTACAGTGTTGCACCCTGCTCAGATGAACCTGCTATTTTTGCCCCAGAGCAACCTTCCCCTTGCCTATCCATGCTCCCACCCCAGTGCAGCTTCAGATTTGGCTATGAGCACTCAAAGTGATCACCCACATCAAATAAAAGTGCTTTATGGTTGGGTTTGAGGAGGAAAAACTTATTTTTGGGTGCAAACAACCCTTTTGCAAGAAAAGGGGGCTTGCTGTGCTCGCCCATTAGTAGAGCTGGACCCTGCCCTCCCTTCCCCACTCATGCAGGTCAGGAGATGTAAACACCAAGGATTGATTTCAGCTGCCTGCTCCCAGCAAGACAAGCTCCCAGGCTGATTATAACCTTCTTATCTGCTCCAAAGGAAAGCAGGGAGAGATAACCCAGAGCTGGCAGCGTGCAGTCCAGCCGTCGGCTGAAAGGAGCTCTGGCTGCTCGTGCTAAATCACACCAGGCTCCAGGAAAAACAACACGTGCACGAGCTCTGCTCAGCCAGGGCACCGCTTTCCCCCAGCTTTTGCAGAGCACACTGCCTTCGACTTGTGTTTTTTGTGGATAGGATCCTTCAGGGGCCTTGCCCTGACCTGGCTGAGGAAGGAGCTATGCTGTTTTAATTTTAAGATGCTTGTCCTTTAGTGTTTCCTCCCCTGACTCCCCTTTGCTGGGATTTCCCAAGACCAATGCATTTTTTTGTTCTAAACAAACAAAGCAAAACCACAGCAGGTCCAAAGATCTCCACGGCTGCTTCCATTTAAACATCCTTCAGCATTTCTGCAATTCCCCATACAGTATCAGCACAGTAATCACAGTCTTTCCATATAAACCAGTATTTAGTCGCTATTTTAGTCCTCCACACATCACAACACCTCCAGGACACAGGTGCATTACTGCTGTTGCTACAATTTTCTTCCAATATGAATTAAAGAGTTTCCCATTCTTGCTCCCAGCTGGCAACAATATCTTTTTTTTTTTAATTTCTTATATTACCAATAGGTGATTTGTGCTGATTTGCAACCCAGCAATACCAGGGTAACATTTGTATATACACATGATCTATTTCTGACCAGTGCTTTCACCCCTGCTCTGCAGCAAAAAGGACACATTATCCCACAAAGCCCGATTTTGCTCCGCAGGATTTTGCACGCACGTGCAAGTTTTTCACGGATTTGTCACGAGGTTAAGGTTTTAAAGCCCAATGTCTCTTCAGGGCACTTCATTTTGCACTCTGCAAGCGCCACATGCAGCAATTAAGAGCACAGTAACTCTGAGAGGTAATTTAGTGGAGCACTCGATCGTTTCCGTGAGCAAACCTGCACTGACGCGCTTCGTGCTCGCTGTCCGGGGCAAGCGCCGATATCCATATGAGCACGCAGAGCCTACGTGTCTCTATCAACCTCCTCCGTGAAGTTATCAGCTGTTTCTTTAGCTAACACCAAACAAAGATTTCTGATTTTTTTTTTATTTTATTTCTTTTTAAGAAACCGGTTTATTGGCGACACTTTATCTCCCTGATTGCTTCCCTCAGCCCCAGTATTTGAACAAGAAAGGAAAAGGTTTCCTCTGCCTCTGCCCATTTATTTATCCATCAAACAAACCCTCTTAGCACCACTGAGCAAACACCACGTGCGTTTTTTCCAACACACCATTCATGGCAACCTCTCCAGGAAAGGGGACTGATATGCTGAACAAGAACAGTTCAGGAGATTATTTTTTTAAAGCATTGAGGGTGGATTGTGGGGTTTTTTTTTTTTTTTAAGAGGCAAAGAAACCAGCAAGTTCAGCTGCAAACTCTGCTCCAAGCTGGGCAACCCACAGATTTTTCTATTTGCATTTAGCACTAGCCTAGAGAGATGCAAAGGAAGTTTCTCTGTGCAACTCAAGCCTTTAATTTTTAAGCAATAACCTTTATACTTACAACATAATCCCCCCCTCAGCCTTTAACTTCAGGCACAAGTTGATTTTTCTTCCCCCCCCCCCCCCCCCAATTTCCCATGTTTCATAAGCTCTGGGCACCGTAGCACCCAGAAACCCACATTATTACTCAGCTGCAAAGTGGACTTGTGGGAGGGAGGGAGGGAAAGTGGCTGCTACCAAAAGACATTAAAACTGCTGATCCAGCAAAAAAAAAAAAAAAAAAAAAAAAGCCCCATCAGTGTATTTCCCTGACCAAGTAATTAAGATGTGTTTTGCATCACATTTTTGCTCACTCCCCTGCACGCGGCTCTGATTCCTGCTGTTTGCACCAAAACCGTGGCCAGACACGTTTCTGCTAAGCCAGCACATTTTCCCCTTTTTTTTTTTTTTTTTTTTTTTTAATAATAGAGGGGAGTCGCATGGAGTGGCACACATTGGGATTTCATGGTCTTTTTTTAATTAGATGAGGCATGGCGGCCTGGTTGAAGCAGCAGGGTATGGGGGCTGTAACCTCACCTTCCCCAGGAAGCCCGCTGTCCTTGTCCACCAGTAAAATACCATTTCTTCCTATAGTTTGGTGGAGCAACTATTACTCCCTTCTTCCAGGTACACAAGTTCAGAAGTGAGAAGTCAATCATATTTTATTGGGGGTGAAAAATCAACAAAATGGCAAAATATGCCAAGAAAAGCTATTTTAGTGCAGCCTTATGATATTGTCTTATATTAACAGACTGCACATGTGCTCCAATATCCTACAGGAATATAAGATAAACACAAGAGCTACAAAAAAAAAGGTCATCCTCAGGTTAAAAAAGTAAAATAGCTGCAAAAATCATGCGATTGCATCATGATTGCATCATGACCGCTCCACAGAGGAAGGCATTAATGCGCTGGCTTTACTTGTGCTGGACCAGCTGCAATCTGAAAGCCATGCAAAGGTACCAACTTCTGCACCATCCCATAAATGCATCCTCCAAATAGGTGAAGAGTCGCTGGACTGCACCCATCTGCAAAGACATACCTGAAATTTCAGATTCTCCTCCTGGAAGCACTGGGATGGGGATTTTTGGAACTAAAGCTGGATTTGATCCATTTGCTGGAGTTATCAGGCAGGAGCTCTGCAGTCCAAGCTCAATCCCAGTTAAACATTTATTCCTGTTATTCCATCTGCTCACACCCTGCTTTGTACCAGTCTTCCAGGATATTAAAATGATATTTTTTCATTAAAATCTATAACATCAGCATTGCACCAAATGGAGGGCAGGCATTTCTAGGATGAATGGTGCAAAGTCAAGGGAAGACTGAGAAACCTCAACCTTAGTCATGGGAGCGCTAGCATCAGCTGCCTCCTAGATAACGAGACCACAGGGAAGGACCAAGGAAAACATCCCCAGCCAAATCCCCGGACCAGAGGGACGCTCCAGGAATCACGACTCACCTGAAGAGGTTTTCTGCCCCCGCTCGCATCCTCATCTCCTTGTTGATCTGCTGGTTAATCCGCGCCCGGCGATGCTGCAGTTTGCTGCGCTGGGTCTGGGCGAAGGGGTCGCAGCCCTGCTGAGAGAGAGGGGCAAGGTCTCACCAAAAAAACCCCACGATTTTGGGATTAAAAATGGCACTTTCAGAGCCCAGCATTGCACTTGAAATCAAAGGTTCATTACCCAATACCACATGTTGCTTACAGCAATTTATTTTCTAAGCTATTCAGAAAAGGCTTCCCAAATACAACCACGAAGGGATACAGGAACTAAGCATCTCCTTTCCAGGGTCTCGCCATTCAGACACAAGACAAGACCCAGGGAGCTGCAGACGAGCTCAGTATAACCCTCGAGCTTGGGAACAGATGTGACCCTATGTCTATAAGTGCTCCCATCTCCTGCCGGCTATAGGGGATCGAGCGCAGGCAGCAAGTCAAGAGTTCATGGGGGTGGAGAAATGAATTGCACAAAGCAGTAAATTAAAACCATCCCTGCCTCCTTCTTTGGCTTCGGCTCGGACTTTCTGCAGACAGGGCAACATGTTTAATCTCCGACTTCAGGAAATAACAGACGGTAATATCGCTCTGTCTCACGGGGGCAAGAGGTTATTATGGGATGCCCCAGGCAGAGAGGCTGCTGCGAGGAGGGTCTCTGAATCCAAGGCCATAAAAGCTCTGCCCAAGCAGAAATTATTTCCATTGTGCAAGGAGCAGTTCAGACGGATGAAATGAGCCTCTAAAAGGATAAAAAAAACCAAAACAACTCTGTTTGGGAGGGCACAAGGCTGGGCAGTTTAAGAGGATGGAGACCTCCGAGCCAGCACAAAGCACAGGCAGATCCCTCCAAGACCATATTAAGATCCACCACAGCACTACAAGAAATTACTCAAAGCCACTATTTCACCCTCTCACTTCCCTTAGAAAACCTCCATTTGCTGTGCACATCCATCTCACCCTGCTCCTCACTGCTTTACGTCCACCACTGCCAGTGGACCCCTACATCAAGACCCCTACATCCACATCAAGAAGGGGTTTTGCCACCCAAGAGACTCTACAGAGCTCCAACAGTGCCCGCTCTCGTCCTGTCCAAAACACCTCCTCAGCTAATTTCTTCCATGTAGAAACCTCAGTAGGCTTCATCAGGTCTCACCTCATTTCCAGGATGGGTCACAACTGTCTCAAACCCAACAAGCTGGGGCAAGGTTGTAGTGAGGTGTTGGTTTCTTCTCCCAAATAACCAGCGATAGGACGAGAGGAAATGGCCTCAAGTTGCACCAAGGGAGGTTTAGACTGGACATTAGGAAAAATTTCTTTACCGAAAGAGTGGTCAGGCCTTGGAAGAGGCTGCCCAGGGAAGTGGTTGACTCACCAACCCTGGAGGTATTGAAAAGACGTGTAGATGAGGCGCTTAGGGACATGGTTTAGTGGGCATGGTGGGGTTGGGTTGACGGTTGGACTCAATGATCTTAGAGGTCTTTTCTAACCTTAACGATTCTATGAACGCTTGGTTACCTCGCAAGAAAACACTATAGGTTCCGGTTACTCTGGGAAAACTTCTAACAAATTATTTGATGTTTCTGGGGAAGTAGGAAAGGATAAAAAGAAATCCTTACTCAAAAAAGGATGAGACCAGCTTCGATTAGTAAGTAGGGAATGGAAAATTCTGCATTTTCATGGACTTCAGCTTTTTGAAAATTCATTTCTTGTATTTCAAGTCCACTAAGTGGTATCGCCTTTGAAAAGGATCCGGGATTAACGTTGGCATTTTCATTTAAGTGAAAGATTTGAGCTCCTAATTGGTACATTGGAGACTGAGGAATCAGAGTCACTCCATCTGGTCTGTAAATCTACAGGCTTAATGCTTTACAGTAATCCATGAATTTGTTGAAATTACGGAAGGAACAAGCTGGAAGCATGAGACCCTGATTATTCTGGACAAGCAATTAAGTGGGACATTAAGAAAAACACCCCAACAGCTGCAAAAATCTTGCGTCTGAGACACTCGGGAGCAAATACAGGAAAGGTTGATTCAGAAGTGCCACTTCTGGATTTGCCTTGGGGGAACCCATCCATCCTGCACACATTGTTGGCTCCCTAGGGAAAAATCCAGAAATTGGAAGAAAAAGGAAAAGGATGAGGAATCCCACACCATGAAGCCCAAGAAGCTAGAAGGAGCTGGGTCATTGCTGAACACCGCCCTTAGAAAAAAACCAACCCAACCATGCAGGCACTACTCAAATCTGAGCACCCAGAGGCTCCCAAAGCAAAGGAGACAGCACCAAACTCTTGTCTAGAAAGTAACTGCTCATGCAGATGTAGTCCAAGATATTGCACAAGTATTTCTTTTACTAATTAAAGGCCGATTACAAACATCGTGCCTTCAAAGATGTTTCTTCACACAGTGCAAGACATTAACCTACATATGGAAGTTAAAGCTTAAGGGAGGGAAAGAAGCCGTAAAGAGAAGGTGGTGCTTATTAAAATTTTAGAAGCGCCTCAGGTTTACAGATGAGAGCTGTGTGTGCTTGGCAGCTCCGGAGATACGCAAGCCAAATGGGTATGCAAATACATCCAAATACATGCAAGTGAGCAGAATCCAGGCCCCCTCTCTCTGCCTCCAGAGCCATAAAAATCCATCCAAAAGTCAACAGCTCTGGTAGCAACTGTTAGAGGTGGAAAGCACCTCTTCTCTACCTCCAGCTCTTCCTACCAGAGCTTTCATCATCTTTGAGAACTCTCCACTTCTTGCAAAAGTTTGCTTGAAAGCAGTCAGAGGATTTAAAGTTTTTTTCGGGGGGAAGAAGAGCAAAGACTACCTGAATACATGGGCAGGAGGCCAGAGGAACCGCAGGTGAGAGATCATGGAAGAGGCACAAGTGGAAGGACTATGCAAAACACAGAGAAGGTCCATGAACACCTCCTTGTCTGGAGGCAAGGCAAGAATAAACTAAGTAAGAAAAGAAGCGAGATGCAGAGTGACATGTGAAGACACTAAGATGGCTCTACATGATATTCAAAAACAGCGTTAAAATCTCTTCACTGCAAAAGCAATTAAGGGATTTAGCTAATTGACTTGGCAGCTCCCCACTTCTCCCATGCCTGGCTTGAGACAACACCAAGAGGCAAAATTTGAGTCACTACAGTGTCAAAGCTGATGAACAAGAACCCTCTCAAGCATGCAAACAGAGCAGCACTGATCACTTAATCACATTAATCACTCCATCTTTCCACAAGGGCACAAAGGAGCTGCTCTCCAGGAACACTTGCAAGCCCTGATGCAGCTGGGGACCAAACAGGGTTCAACAACATCCAGGACATCACAGCATTTGGATTTGCTTAGACTTGGAGAGGGAGGTGCTGGGCTCTTCTCCCTGGGATCCAGTGATAGGACGCATGGGAATGGTTCAAAGCTGCACCAGGGGAAGTTTAGACTGGTCATTAGGAAGCATTTCTTTACCAAAAGGGTGGTCAAACACTGGAACAGGCTTCCTAGAGAGGTGGTCGATGCCCCACGCCTGTCAGTGTTTAAGAGGCATTTGGACAATGACCTTAATAACATGCTTTAACTTTTGGTCAGCCCTGAATTGGTCAGGCAGTTGGACTAGATGACCACTGTACGTCCCTTCCAACTGAAACAGTCTATTTTATTCTTCCTCATAGACACTAAGCCATTTGTAGACCTGCGAGGTTTCTTTCCCTATCTGAACACTGGGTGTCTTTTCAATGTAATTTAATGAGATACTTATCAATTCCCATCCAGGCTCCTAAGTCAACAGCAAAAAGGTACCGGAAAGTCAGGTATTGGAGCACCTGATGTAATACCAAAGCCCTGTGAGGATGTCGAGTCAGGATCTCAAGACTTGCTGCCCTTAGGGACTTCACGTGATCTCCCTACACCTTGCTTTCCTCCTCACCCTTCATGAAATTGGGTAACTGCAGTAACCCGTGGGACTGCAGCACATCTTGCCTCAAGAGGATCTGCTGTCGGTCCCAAAGCATCATCCCTGGCTGGCACGGACCAATATAAGCATTACGCCAAGGCCACCAAGGGGAACAACCAAGCCTAGTCTGCAGCCGCTCCTGGAGCATTGTAGAAATGATGTTATTTCACAAATATTGGAGTAAGAAGGAAATCGCGCTCTAGAATAAGATGCTTAGCCCAGGTTAACTTACATATGAAAGGAAACACCATCACAAGCAAAAAAGGCCATATTTAAATCAAAAGGTAGATAGGAGAGACAGAGAGTCAAGAGGAAAGCATGCCCATCCTCCAACAGCTTGCGTTCAAAGGAACCAACACTTGGCCTGTGCCTGTAGTCTCCAAGTTGCAACCAAAAGCTAAAAACTACAGCACAGTTTCTAAAGCAAGCAGTGACGGATTTAAGCATGCCTTACATAAGGGGGGCATAGAGAAAAAACACACCAAAACCCACTGTTAGGTTATAAAAAGGATTTTCCTTGCTTAATTCTTCTTTGTACAAGCTCTTGAGGTCAACCCTTTAAGGTCAGAAGAAAGATGTGTTATTTCAACCAGCCTCTTGGGCTTTGGGGTCCACCTAGCGACACCAATAGAAGAGTAAAGTTGGGTGCTTAAGAAGTGGCCAGGTTGAACACGAGATTTCTTAGCCTTCCTAGTTTGAAGCTTTTACAAAGGAGAAGCGAGCATATAACTCTTCCAGTAAGAGGCCATAAATTGTGTAGCAGCCAGGGAACAGCCCAGCTTGTATGTACACAGAGGTCAGCATAAGTTAAGAAAGCCATGAAAATGAATGAGGTGTGGGTCATTAAGTTATACGAGTTGTGTCCAGCTCTGAAGTTTACTGCCTCCGACAAAGCAGGATTAGAGGCAGTATTATTGTAGCAAGGCCATTTTATGCTCAGAAGACATCTGTCAAATAACATTGCGTTCAACCCTCAGTATGGAAAGATGACAGCGTTACAGAAAGCTCTCAGCCAATAGGGGAGAAAAGGGAAGAGGTCAGAAGACCCCTTCCAGAGGGGGCCAAGACAAACACATCCCCTTTGAGGGATATCAAGGTTTCTGCCAACTCAAACTCGATCTTTGAAGGGAACATATACAATGATGTAATAGTGTTAGCAACTCCCCAACACCTCTTCCAGTTCAAGAGTACCCATCTGGGGTGTTAAATAGGGCAATTATGTGGTTAGGTTTCCTTCTATAAGGAAGTCCTTAGGGAACGTTTGTTTAGAGATGATCACCAAGTGTACTTTGCACTTCACATCTCCAGTAAACACAAGGAGATGAAGACTGGATATGTCTTGGGTGACAAGACACACCTAGAGCGTTATTTGTGACCCTGGTGACAAAACAAGGCCACCACCTCCCAGCCTTCCCAGAACTAATCACCTGTAGGAAGAGGTGGATGCCAGCAAGTCCAAAGGACAAAGCCTAATTTCTGCTCTTTCGATTCTGCTAGAAGAACAGGAGTTCGGTCGCTGGAAGCAACTGAGCAAAAGCAAAACTTAAGCGTATGAAGCAAACAAAGGATGACTGCGAGTTGTTACCGTGACACCTGCGAGAAGGGAAAACACGATCCTAGGACGTGCTGTTAAAGTTATAAGCAAGAGAGATGCATCTGGAGATGCAGATCCGGTTGATTAAGGGGCTTCTGCATCCCTGTCCAGAGGAACAGGCACAGATCAGGAGCATGCTGATAAAAAGCCAGCCATGGATCTCTTCAGAGAAATGAGGAAGGGGTCTGTAGCTGGGATTTAAATTATAGCCCCAACAGGTATGACAGCAAAAGCTCCCAGCTACCTACAGAGCTTGGCTGGATCACAGGAGGTGCTCCACAGCCTACCTGCTGAAACATGGACCAAGCCGTGCCATCTCCAAGACCGGCTTTAGCCACAAAACAGTCACCACCAGGATTATTGCCAATTACAGCAGCTGGAGAGTGCCCACAGAATAGCAGGAGAAACTAAAGAAGTTTAATTTGCACGTAGACTGGAAACATCCATAATACGGCAGTGGTGAGATGAGTCATCACCTGGTGCTGACCTAGGCTATAGAGCCAGCCCCACCACTGAGCAGACAACCTTCACAACCCCAAGGACAGGGAAGTTCAAGGAGAAAGCTGCAAGGGGAACAGGGCACTAGCCAGCCTTGTATCACTGCCATGTGGGTATACAAACATATGGAGACCCTTGGTGCCAGACAACGCAATATCTAAAGGACGAGCTGCTGCTTCAGGGAAGTCAGGCATTTTTCCCCCCAATTCTCTCTCCTTTTTCAATGAGGGAATCACCTGGTTTCATGGAAATCAAATTATCTGCCCTAAAACTTGTCATTAAGGTCATGCACTACACATGGTCAGCAGTACATCTGCACCACAGTCCTGGTACCCCATGTCAGACAATACAGGCCAGGATCCAGTCTCACAACGCAGAGCGATGTGGTTGATATCGGATGACCAGAGCTCAGGGACATAGCTGAGGACTAACAACAGGATTAGGCCCATCTCAGCTTCCACTGCTCAGACTAACTTGGGAGATGGTGGATACCATGAATATGTTAAGTGTAGCCCAGCTGCATTTAACAAAGGGACCAACAATGCTCATCTGCTACATCCCCTGAAGCCTCAACTGCCTTCAGCATCTCCATTATCCCAGACTGCTGCATATGTTCCTACAAGCCTTAAGGATTATTTTGTTTTATATTTATATTATAATTTATCCCTCCCAGAGAATAGACAACTTATTGCTTTTTTTAAGGGAGGGAGTCAAAAGGCATCAAGAGTGTTACTATTCAAACCCCCCCCCAGGGAAGAAAGAACATGGTTCAACCCTTCTGTTGGACAACCCGTTGGGGTTTCACTCATATGACCTCTCCAGTGCTGCCTTGTTCCCTCCTCACATCAACCAGTTGCTAAGGTTGATTGCTCAGGGCATAAATACACCCCTCAGACAAAATGGCAGGAGCTCTGCTGCAGCCTGGCTCCCCGTGACTCACCTCCACCTCATGATCAGGGCCACGAAAATGATCAGAGGGCTGGAACACCTCTCCTATGAAGAAAGGCTGAGAGAGTTGGGGTTGTTCAGCCTGGAGAAGAGAAGGCTCCAGGGAGACCTGATTGCAGCCTTTCAGTACTTAAAGAGGGCTTGTAAGAAAGGTGGGGACAGACTTTTTAGCAGGGCCTGTTGTGACAGGACAAGGGGGAATGGTTTTTAATTAAAAGAGGGCAGATTTAGACTAGATATCAGGATGAAATTTTTTTACGATGAGGGTGTTAAACCCTGGCACAGGTTGCCCAGAGAGGTGGTAGATGCCTCATCCCTGGAAACATTCAAGGTCAGGTTGGACAGGGCTCTGAGCAACCTGCTCTGGTTGAAGATGACTCTGCCCATGGCAGGAGGGTTGGACTGGATGACCTTTAAAGGTCCCTTCCAATCCAAACTATTTTATGATTCTATGATCTCCTCCTACCCCAGCAGTTCCCACAAAAGCCACCCCAGGTGCTCCTTCTACACACACAGAGAGAGAACTGGCAGTCAGAATAAAATAAATAATATAAAAACCCCCACCTTTGGAGCCATAGGCAAAGCCAAGCAAGGCTACAAAACAAGCCTGAGATATCTCGGTTTGACACCTGATAACCACAAGGGCCATGTTCCAGATAAAGCCACAGCAACCTTTGGACATCATGAGTCACCCTACCTGCAAACTGTCCTCTCATCCAGAGAGGGAATTCCTTTAAGTAGGACTGGGATTCATGGGCAATGCCAAAGCCGTGCCAGTTTGGGTTTGTTGCTAACCCTAAAGGTCCCCAGTCTTCAGCACTGTCTGCTTAGTGAGTCCTGGGTGGTGAGCTCCTACACCATTCACCACCACCAAGTGAGCTACCAACCAACCTTTCCAGCACTACCAGTCTGCGCTCACAATGCCATTAAAGAAAATGGCACACGAAGAAGCACAAGGTGCTAAAGCACAAGAAACCAGATGGCTTGTGCTCAGGAAGCCTTCAGCCCCAGCAGGATGGTGAATGAAGAGCTGAAGATCAGTGCTTGGGAGGGTCAAGCACCAACTGCCAAGCGTAATTCAGGTAGAGGTGGGCAACTCCATGAGAGCTGGTCAAGTCCAAGCTGTGTTTGCTCTCTGCTAATTCACCCAGCTTGCATCAAGGCACATTACAGAATATCAACATTTGCTCTGTAGTTAAAACTAGAGCAAAATACCTGTGCAGAGACAAGGAACAGCCAAAACCGACAACAATTTCTGCAGCTCTAGGAAGCGCTGACACACAAGCTACCACTGTCATTAACAAAGGTACCCTTGATCCATGACCCCAACCCTGTGCATTGAACACGTGGTCTCCAGCTGCAACCTCAACCCTACAGGTTTTACTCAGCAATTGCTTACAACATCTCCCACTGAAAAAAAATAGGCAGGTACCTACTTTCATCCACTCTCAGGAGCAATAATATTTCCTAACAGAGTTTTGTCCCCAAAAAGGGATGTTTCCAAGTACACAGATGATCCAGCAGCTGGAAAACTTGCTGTAGAAATAGGGTAACTGGAGCATCAAGCTCTCAGCACCTATTTTATTTCCAGAACCACGCTGGTCTAAAAGCTATTTTGACAGAGTCAGAGCTGTCAACTGGGATTATTACTCCTCTTTGCAACCCACGAGTTTGAGCCAGGCCAGCACAGGACAAGTGGCCAAGTGACCCTGGTTTGGCCGCGTTAGCCTGTGTGATAGAGAGCAAAACAAAAGCCAGAGAACCACTCCACACACAAAAGCAAGCTTTAAAATTCTCTTTTTTAAAAGATTATTGATAATTTCCTTCTCCTCCCGGCCAAGGGCATTTCAGAAAGTAGCATGGGCTGTTACTACAAGACAACCAGTAGGTCACAACAAGTGTTTTTGCTCCCTGAACATCTATTTATATATAAAAGTCCCTATCACAAAACTAATCTCATGAAGCACTCCAGCTGAAAGCTGTTTTTCTGTGGGAGACTTTACCAGCTAAAACCTCTAAAACCTTTTATTGAGAATATGGTTACATCACACAGCCTTTTAACAAATGAGTGGAGGATTAAGGTTTTACATTTCCCAAAGAAGTGCCCTCACTGTTGGCTAATGCACTCAGCAAGAGGAAGAAAAAATAAAATGGGGGGGTGGAAATAAAAATATGGGGAATTAGGGTTTTTAAACAGCAAAACTTGCATCCAGAGCTTGAATTTTAGACGTGTGAAACCGCTCTGGGGAGCTGGGGGAGGCATAGGGGTGTCTGTGCATCATGAGAGCCAGGGCAGGGCGCCAGCAGGAAACAGATGTATTAAATCTTCAGCCCTGGTACATGAACCCTGGCAAAAAAAGAAAGTCACCATCACAGCAGCATTTGGGATCCCGCACAAGAGAGCAAATATACAGCGGCCGCATCTACAGTCCCTGATGCTGTCAGGGTGGAAAAAAAAAACAACTAAAAGAGGCTACATTGAGAGCTTCTTTTAATTAAAGAACTGATATCATTAATAGGAAATCTAATGAGGTGTTTTGTTTTTTTAATTAAAAAAAGTAATCATGTTATGACAGATGCTGCATATCCCGTGCCAGTTTTCCCCCCCTGCTAAAGGTTTGCAACATTTTCCTATGTTATTCTCCTCTGTGCTACTGTCTGACAGATCCAAACAGAGTAAAGTGATTGCTCATACAAGGTAAATGGTGTGTCTGTACACAGAATAAATTGGGGAAAAAAAAAGTCCTGCTAATCCTCCCTTACAAGCAGCACCTTCTATTTAGACACGGCCCTGGGTAAACTCCAACCTGGTTTAAGGTTGCAACCTCTTTAGCTGCAGTCAAAGAGGCCAGGCTCAAGTGACTCAAGATCAGACTGATCCTTGTTCAGCCGAGGTTGCAATCTCAACCCTCGCTCAAGAAAAAACCACCTCTAGAGCCTGACTGAGTTTTGCTTTTTTGGTTGTTGGGATTTTTTTGGTTTTTAGGTGGGTTTTTTTGTTGTTGTTGTTGAGGCTTTTTTGCCAAAGGGCTGCAGAAACGCAGCTCTCTGCTGAAGAACAAGTTTTGAAAATTATATACTTGCAAGAAGAGATCAGATTACAGGGCAAACTCACGGCAGGTTTATAAAGCTGGCTCCCAGGGGACAGACTTAACGGGAGACGCACTTAAACAGCCTCAAAAACTAATGCTCACCCATCTTTTCTCGCGACAAGCGGCACTCTTTAAAGCCCCTTTGACCCCAGGAGCATGCATTGATGACCAAGGGATGGCGAGGAAAAATTGAGCCGCGGGGTCGGTAGCAGCCCGAGGACAATCCCCGTTGGTTTCACCCCGCTGTTACTAATTAAACGAGTGACGCCAGCGGAGCTATCGGCCCCATCTCGCACGCATAGCCAGGCTGCCGTTGCACCGATTTTCCTTGCAGCTCCCCGGGGAGAAGCAGCAACACCCTGCCCGGTACCTCCAACAGTAAGGGGCAGGCAGTGCTTGGCTGGACCATCTTCCTATGGGCAGGAAGGAGAAAAAGCTGAAATATAGGAGAATTTGGTTAAAAGTAGTCACTAGGAAGCTTGCAGATGGAGCCAGCGGAGGAAGATGTGATAGAGGAGTGGAGTTTAAAAGATGATGAGCTATGAGATACTTGTCTGCTTATGGATGAGCTACTGGACACATTTCTACCCCACATCACACAGTAAGCCCTTCTCCAGCCAGCCCCTTGCCATGCCCTGACACCCCCAGCATGGTTCGATGGCCAGGATGGACCTGCATCCCCACTCATGCCCTGCAGCACCCATGAGGACCACCATCCCCATGGACCGGATAGGGATACCCAGCCCCACGGAGCATCAGTTGGGTGCTTTGCCATCCTGCCCCCACCCATGGCACCCCACCGCCGTGCCTCACCTTCCGGGTGCTGCCGCTCTTCAGGGCTCGCAGGAGGACGAGGCCACTGTCCCCGTCCCCCTCCCCGCCACCAGACGGGCTCTCCTCCTCGGGGGGCATCATCTCCAGGGGCACAGCATCCACGGGCTGAGGGGGGTGGGCCCACAGCTGGGGGCTCCCGCCTGACCCCACGGGGTGGCTCTGGGGCTTGGTGTCCCCTCCTTGGGCTCCTCTGGTCCTCCTAGCCTAGCCCCACACCCTGCTAGCCCCCAGGGAGCTCAGAGCCCAGCCCTGTCCTGGGTGGGGGCTTAAACCCCCACTAGCCCCTGCCCTCTGCTGCTACAAACCCCCACACACCTAACATCTGGGCTAGATGTAAGCCCAGAGCCTGCTTCCCCCCTTGCAGAGCTACCCCAGATGGGGGAGAATCCCCACAGACCCCCCCTTGCAAGAGCTACCCCAGATGGAGGGGAACCCCCACAAACCCCCCCTTGCAGAGCTACCCCAGATGGGGGAGAATCCCCACAGACCCCCCCTTGCAAGAGCTACCCCAGATGGAGGGGAACCCCCACAAACCCCCCCTTGCAGAGCTACCCCAGATGGGGGGGAACCCCCACAGACCCCCCCTCGCAAGAGCTACCTCAGATGGGGGGGAACCCCCACAGACCCCCCCTCGCAAGAGCTACCCCAGATGGGGGGGGAACCCCCACAGACCCCCCCTCGCAAGAGCTACCCCAGATGGGGGGGGGACCCCCACAGACCCCTCCCTTGCAGAGCTACCCCAGATGGGGGGGGGAACCCCCACAGACCCCTCCCTTGCAGAGCTACCCCAGATGGGGGGGGGAACCCCCACAGACCCCCACTTGCAAGAGCTACCCCAGATGAGCAGAAACCCCCACAGACCTCCCCCTTGCAGAGTTACCCCAGATGGGGGGGAACCCCCACACACCTCCCCTTGCAAGAGCTACCCCGGGGGGTGGGGGGGGAGACCCCCACAGACCCCTCTACAGAAATGCCCCAGCGGGGTGGGGTGGGGGGCAAACCCCTCAGCCCTACAAACCTACCTCCCGTGACAGAAAAACCCCACGGCCCCGTGTGAAGCAAGCCCCGGCCGACCCCCCCCTACGGGAGACGATGCCCCCCGCTCACCCCTCGGTGCCCCCACACGGCCCCGCCGGTCAGGAGCGATCGCGGAGCCAGCCCCGCCGCGACGCGGGGCATAAGCAGGGCGGCGGGGCGGGGCGGAGCGCGGCTGCGACCAATGGGAGAAGGGGAAGGCGCGGATCGGCGGCGGCATCGCCCAATGGGAGCGCGGGACAGGAAGAGGCGGGAGGGGGAGGAACGGAGCGGGGAGGGGAGGGGAGGGGCGGGGGGGGAGCTGTCGCCCGTGGCAACGGTGGGAATTAGAACGCCGAGGACGTCACGGGAGGGGCGGGGCCTCGCGGGGCCCCTCCCACAGCCACAGCTGGGCGCGCCCGCCCCCCCCCCGTACCACATCTGGGTGCGCGTGCGCTCCGCCCCCCGCCACATCTGGACGACCCCACCTCCAACCAGACGCCCCCCCTCCGCATCTGGCCGCTCCCCCCTCCCTCCGGCTACATCTGGATTGTAGGGTCTGGGAGGGGGGGAGCACCCTTCTCCCATGCAACTCCCCCCCACCCCGCAACATCTGGGCTGCTGTGGCAGGAGGGGTGCAATAAGGCAGCATCCATCGTGCACCCCCCCACTCAGCCAGCTGCCTTCTGCCCCGATGCTGTGCCCCAGGCGCTCCCCTCTGGGTGGCCACATCATACCATAGCCCCCAACTCCCCCCCCCAAAAAAAAAAAAGACCCCACATCTGGATGGTGACACTGCAGCTCACACAGCTGCCGGAGCAATTCTGCAAGACCTGGGACTGTTGCAATTCTGCGACACCTTGCCCTGCTATAGGCATTAGACGCTGCTTCTGTACAGCCCTGTGCAAAATACAATAAAACATAAAAAATGGTACAAAAGTAAATTAAAAAAAAATAAAAGAAAACCCACTTTCTTACTGTTTCCAGCCAGATAAAGGCAAATCCTGCCCCACTTTCCCCACTCTGAGCTATCTTGTTAAGCCATAGCGGGGTTTTACTTTCAAGGACGCTCATAAAATAAAAGCTGGACTGGGCAAGAGCGTTAAAGCCGGCAAAATTTTATGGAAAAGTCACCAGGGATTGGAAAAATCCAATTCCCAAAGTGCTGACAGGACCCTAACGTGTGCAGTGCCCAGCATGGGGATGCTGAGCTGGGCTGTCACCAGCATATGTCACCATGAAAAGGTCTCTTAGTCTTTACTAGGGCCTGGCTTCGTTTCTGTAATGAAGTTAATGAGACCGCGCTTGTTGCGTGATGAATCCTATTCATGTCAATGGGGCACGAGGAACACCCTGCAGATTCAGCTGTTTAACGAGGAGGGAAAAAAAAAAAAAAATTAGCCCGGCATACATTAAACCTTTTATATTGCATGAATTTATTTTATAACTGCCTGAATGTATTAAAACATTTCCACCTTTCCCAGTCAATTTTTCCTTGTCGGGGCTTCGAGGATTGCATGCGATCCCAGGGAAGGGAGTATGTTAGGAAGGACTTTTCTCTCCCTCCTGGATTTCCCGATCCGAAAGGAGCCACTGGACTAGAAAAGCAAAATGACTATTTAATCCAGTGTCACCAAACCGTGCAGGGACCCCATTTGCAGTCCGGTTTTCCCCAAGGATAAGCCAGACCCCCTTTTGTGATCCATGTTTCCCCACTTGCAGAGCCCTGGATGGAGCCATCCTGCTCCCATCTCCCCCATTGCGAAGAGCATCCACAAAGGGAAAAAATATAAAAATATATATAAACCCTATCTTAATTATTAAGAGGTTTAACCCAGGTTGTGCTTGGGCAGGATGTATAGGCAAACTGGAGCTGGTTTAGGTCAAGACAGGTTTCTCTCACCTCACTCATCCTGCAAACCCCATCGTTTCCCATCACGGACATCCCAACTGGTATGCAAAGCTTGAGAGAAACCTCCACCAAGCATCAGCGCTGGATAAATCTATACGGAAAATGGAAGAAAATCAAATATACGCCGGTCCCCAGCTTGGCAGAAGGTGGTTGAGAGCGAACAAGCCCCGACACGATGTTGTCCTCTCCTGCTCCCTACCCCGGGGCTGGCTCCCATCCCTTGACAACTTTTACTCATCCAGCAAGAAAGGTGGCTTGGATGCCTTTTCCCCGAGTGGCGCAACGGGGATCAAAGAGGTTTTCCCAGAGCCAGCCCTACCTCCGGGGTTTTCCGTTCCCGGCCGCTCCCGGACGGCACCTTCCCAGGGGAACGCGTGGCCCCGCTACTCGCCCCGATCAGGGATCTCGGCGTGGGGCAATGCCTTTTTTTGCCCTAAACCCCAGCATTTTGGGGGAAAGCTTGCGTTTCTTTGCGCTTTGTAAGGCCCCCGTGGTACCTTTGCACCAGCTTCTGCTGCACCAGGTTTGAAGGTGGTTGAGACCGTTTTGAAGTTCAGCTGCGATGAGGTGCTTGATGGCAACGTTGGCAGGTGAAAGCAATAGACTCACCTGCATGAATAAGGTTGGAGAGGAGTGAGATGGGTGAGGGCTTCAGGATGAGGGTCCCTGCAGGATCTGGCCTCTGCACCCGGAGTCTGGGCTCAAAGACCTCTGCAAATCCAACCGTGGGGCTCTGATGGGTAAGAAGCGGCTGAGAAAGGCTTGATTTGGGGATTAATTTAATCTTATAATTGAAGAGGGGATATCTCCTGGAAGATAGATTTCCCTAAGTTGTTTTTAAAGCAATGTGCTTGGCCCAATCCTTCACCTGAGTGGTGCAAAGTATTTTCCACCTAGCAGGTCTCCTTGCAAAGGAGATGCTGGCTAGGGCTTCTCCTCAAATTCAGCTTTTGGGTGAAAACTTCATTTCCCAGGGTGCATCTTGGGCTGGGAGCCTCCAATCAGGGCTGAGGGAGTCTTTAAATAAGCTGCCTGTGGGTGGGCATTGCCCTTAGGGAGGGAGCTGGGCAAGAGGTGAGGTCTTCTACAGTCTGAGTGGCTTTGAGGGAGCATGACCCTGCGCTGAGTGAGCGTGGTCCCACGAGCAGCTGTAAGTGCTCACGGCTCGGCAAAGGCTGGTAAAATATGGAGGTTTTCAATGTGTTTTCTACTCCTCGAAAAGTTTGCAGGATGTCTCATGGTGCTTTGTAGCTTGTCTTCTTTCTTTGAAAAGTCCCCTTTTCTGCTCAATGGTGAAGGTCCTTCATGGACGGGGACCACCTTGGCATTGTTTGAATTTGATTTTTATTTCTTGCATCCTCTGAGGCCCTGAGTTTCCAGGGGGAGCGGTGTTTTAGGGGGTCTGGCTGCTCCAGCCATGAGAAGGAGAAGTGATAGCTGGGTGATGGCGGCCCAGCTGCCTGCTTTGGTGGGGGGAGTCAATATCTCAATTTTGCTCTTGTTTCTTTGTTGCATTTTATTATTTTCCATTGTTGTGGCTTTCTGGGTGTAATTAGGGCCTGGATAACACTTGCTGCATACCCTGGGCTGTTCTGAGGGTGCAAATCCACCCCAGCGAGCCACCCGCATCTACATACCTACAGCTGTGAAGTCATGTACTATTTGGGGGGGGCTTTCCTTTTATTTTAGCAGCAATTTTATTTTTACCACCTCCAACACCAGCTCAGGGACTGAGCTCAAGACTTTTCCATTTGATGCTCTACTTGGATCCTTGTTAAAGCTGAGCTTAACCCTGTGGGTAGCTGCAAACTTCAGGGTTGAGCTGTGGAGCGAGTATAGATTCAGAGAATAGTTTGGGGTGGAAGGGACCTTTGAAGGTCATCTAGTCCAACCGCCCTGCCATGGGTAGGGACATCTTCAACCAGATCAGGTTGCTCACAGCCCCGTCCAACCTGGCCTTGAATGTTCCCAGGGATGGGGCATCTACCACCTCTCTGGGCAACCTGTGCCAGGGTTTTACCACCCTCATCGTAAAAAATTTCTTGCTAATATCTGGTCTGAATCTCCCCTCTTTTAGTTTAAAACCATTCCCTTTTGTCCCTACTAAAAAGGTTGTCCTCTTCTTTCTTATAAGCCCCCTTTAAGAAAAGGGCACCTGTTGGGGTTTCTTCTGAGAGCAAAACTGGGGTGCTACCAGCCACGCACCGTCTCCATCTTGTTGCAGTGACCATCCTCGGGGATGCTGCCTTAACCCTGTGTCACATCTCCAAGACCTGGTGGGTGACAGTGCCATGGGGGTCTCAAAGGGGGCGAAGAACAGCAGCAGCAGGTGGGTACCATGGGGCATGGCAGGGGATTTTGTGGGGCTTCTAGCATTACGTTATCACGCCTGCTGCAGCTGGCTCTGTCAGCTCAGCCCTAAGATGGTCAGCAGGGAAATCCCTCCAAATTTCCTTTTGGGAGCCTTTTTTTTTGGTGCTGCTGGACATAAGGGTTGGGCAGCGCAGCATCATGCCGTGGTTTATTTTCACCACCGAGGGGTTTGCTGCTTGGCCTCGGTGGGATGAATTTGCTCTCATCTCCAGGAAGCAAAAGAATGAATCGGGGAAGGGGCAGGAGGTTCCGAAGGTGCCCAGGGCAAAGGCTGTGAAGAAGGAGCTAGGGGAAACACCATGCACGGTGCAGGTACCAGCCAGCCCTCTCCATGCCCCAGGCATTGGGGTGACCCTTTTGACTGTCCCCAATGTTTTGTGGGCATCAAACCCACTCCATGAACTTCCTTCTCTTACACTACTCTGTCCTGATGTGCAGCCCCCTTTGGTAAAAGGGAAGAAGAAGAAATTGCCTGCGGTCAAGGAGAAGCCGCTGCAGGAAAACATCATCAGCAGGTAACTCCTTGGCCGGATGGTGGGGCTGATGGTGGCAGCCAGGGAGGAGATGGCTTTGCCCCCCACCATGCTGGGGTTCCCCATCTGGGTTCACCCCAGAGTCACGCATGGGAGCACCGCGTCCAACTCTGCTCTCTTTGGGCTGCTTTGATTATCAGGACGAGAGGAAATGGCCTCAAGTTGCACCAAGGGAGGTGGTGGAGTCACCATCCTGGGGCTGCCCAGGGGGCTGCCCAGGGAAGTGGTGGAGTCACCATCCCTGGAGGTATTTAAAAGACGTGTAGATGAGGCGCTTAGGGACATGGTTTAGTGGGCATGGTGGTGTTGGGTTGACGGTTGGACTCGATGATCTTAGAGGTCTTTTCCAACCTTAATGATTCTATCAAAAAGGTTTTTTAATGGGGAAAAACTTGTGTTCCTTCTCTCTCTCCTTTTTGGCCAAGAAGCTCGCTAAAGGAAGAGGCTGCAGAAGGGAAAGGTCTCGGCTTGAGCCTGCGGGATGGGATCCAAGCAGAGGAGGGAGCTGCATCTGGGTTGGTACGTGGTGGTCTCTGCGCCGAAGAGTTAAGGAGCGCTGGTTTGTTCTCAAGGGAGCTGTGAGATGGTGTCCTACCACCTGTGGTTGTGTGCAAGCCCCTAAAAGGGATCCTTCGAGTATCTTGAATTAAATTAAAGAGTAAATTGCCTGGAGCTCAGATGTATTGGGGTTGAATCAGTCACATTTTTTTGTGTTGGACCAAGAGCACAAGCTGGCACTAACGGGGAGCACCAGGACCCAGGTGACTCCATTGCTTCCCAAGCACGAGGTTGGGATTGGTTTCATCCTGACAGCATCCCCTTCTGAGGCATTTGAGCTTCACTGTTGTTCTTGGAATGATGCTGGAGAGCACAGATCCTGGCTGGTTCCCTGTATATTTGGCTTTGCCCACGTTAACATATTGCACTCGTCCTCTTGGTGGGTAAAACCAGCAGAGATGCTTTTTTCCTTCCCTATGGTGAGTCTCCATTCCTCTTGCAAACAGTGTCTGAAATGTCAGCAAACTCTCCTGGATGGATACGATCAGAGCTACAGCCTTGAAACCCCCCAAGGGTGCCTGTGGTTGGTGTCCTGGTATTGCCGGTGTTCCTGGTGCAAGTGCCAGGCATTTGCATGCAGGACTTTTTTTTTTTTTTTGAAAGATCGTGGCTGTCTGCTCTTGAATTTACCAACCTGATTTCTGACAGCAGCTGAAGGATTGTGAATTTGAGAGCAGGCGTATTCCCAGGGAGCGAAAGTATATATTGTCATAACCAACCTATAATTAACTCGTTTCCCCCCCCCCCCCTTAATGAGTTAACCTAGCAGCTTTTCAGCAGCAGCTTTCAAGAAAAATCCCTGTGTGGTTTTGGCCTCCCTTGAAAGCCTTCGAAAGAGAAACTTGGGGAAGTCAGAATTTATAACGAGAGCCTAGATGCTTGGCAAGCGTCGGGTGAAGCTGGGATGGGTTTCAGGGTGCTGCGTGGTTAGACATAGCAGCGGCCAGCAGCAGAAGAGCCTGGCTTCAGCTTTGAAAACAAGCGTGCAAACAGTGTGATAATATTTCTGGTGGCCACCATAGGTGAGGTCTTAGGGCTCTATTCGAGCCTCCTCTGAGCTCGTTTTCTCCTAGGTCCTGTCCCCATTTTCCCTATGCTTTGCTTGTTCTTTCTCCTTGCCCTTCTCTTCCTTGCCCTCTGTTCACCCTTGTTGTATTCCCCACCCTGTGGCTTTGCCCCCCACCTCTCTTTCCCTCTTGCCATCTGCTACAAAGGGTCATTTAATCTTCTAAGGACCAAGCTGGCATGGATGCACATAAGCTGTCATTTGATGCATCTTTGTTTTGGAGCCCTCCCATCTCTTCTGCTGTTCTGGACTGCTGTCCCCGATAGCAGCAAAGCATCTAATGAGCAGATGGTTGAGGAGGGGTGATAGTTTTCATATATTTCCTCTATAAAATACCTTTTCAGTGTTGTTGGAAGTAAGACAGGGATTTCCTAACCCCATAAAACATCTAAGTTCTCCTCATGCTTGGAAAAGCCTCCCATTTTGGGCTTCTGGTTTCTAGCCAAGGTGGCTGAGGAAGGGGAAGGCCGATGTCAATGGGACATAGGTACTGTGGCCTGGCTGGCTGCCATCGGAGGGGTTGGGTGATTGCTTGGGGGTGATGCTGCTTTTGGGGTACCCATGCCAGCTAACCTCACCCAGATCAACACTGTTAATATCTTTCAGGAGGAGACTGAATCAACCCTCCACCAAGGGCCATCAGTGAGGCTGAAAGACACTTCAAGGCAAGTTGGGCCACTTTCTGAATGCTTTGTGCCCAGAGAACTGCAAATTTGTCCTTTCTGTTCTTGCCATGGGGTTGCACAGCCCTGGTTTTCCCTCCTGCATCACTGAGACCACCCTGCCGCTGATGCCTTCACTGGGCAGCTTGGCCATGTCCTGATGTCTTCAGTGACCTTAAAGCTTGCCAAAAACATCGCAAGTGGAATTTGAGGCCCCATCCTGGGATTTGAGGGTGGAGAGGGAGGCTCCTGGTCCCATCCAACCTCCCCAAGGATGCTCGAGTCAGCAGGGCGCGATCGCCCAGATGCACATACCTACATAAATACGGAGGTAGGCGGTGGGGAAACGCTAGTGGGGACAACCAGCCTCGCAAAGCCTGGGAAAAGGGTGTTTCTTTTCCTCGCCCCGTGCTAGATCTGGGCAGAGATAGGAAGCTGAATTCATAAAGCTGTCCCTTAGCTGGCTAATCCTCTTTGCGTCGTAGGGGCAGGGGCTTTCATGTCCGGTGAGAGGCCTCTAATAAGACCTTCTGGGAATGAAGCCGATCCCAAAAGGCGGCAGGACTTTGCCTTCTGAGTCATGAATCTGCTAGTGCTCGGTTGCTAATGAGATTGGAGGGGCTAAGCGTGTTTTGCCGGGCCGTTTGCCCTAATGAGTTTACTGGAGATTGCGTAACGCGTGCTCCGGCTGTGCGGAAAAAGCATCCGGCCCCTGGTGTTTTGTTTTTTTTTTTGGGGGGGAACTTGCTGCCTCCATCCCAAGCAGCCTCGAAGGCTTTCCTGAGCCCTGCGTTGCTCTGATGTCCAGCAGCCTGGTAATTTAGCATCAGCCTAAACGATCTTTTAGAAAAGGGCCCAAAATCTCCTTTTCTGTTGCAGAAACGTTGTCTGCGGGATGTTTTGGCTAAAAGCAGAAATTGTGGCTCTGCGTTCTTTGCGCTCACCTGGACACGCGGGAGAGCTGTCACCACCCTCCTTGGGAGGAGAAACCTGGCTTCCCAGCTCCTTCCTGGGTGGCATCAGGGCAGCCGGCCATGCTTTCAAACTGGTCCTGCTGAGGGGTGCCAGGAGAGGGGAGAGGCAGGCAATGGGTCTGACCTCAGCTCCAAGCTTGCTTGGCATGGGCTGGAGGAATGTGGCTCTGGTTGCTTTTCATCTGCTGCCCTGACCTGCTGGCCTGGATAAGTTTGGGGTTTTTTTTTGTGGTTGTGCTAATCAGAAGCTGGGGACGTGATGCTCTGCAGCCTGACGGGCATCTCATTCAGTTGGGAGGTGGCAATGACCAAGCAGGGACAGCCCCAAGTTTCACTGTGGGCAAGGGGACACCATCACTTCAAACCTGTGGAGATGTAGGCTCAACCTACAAGATGTAGGCTCAACCTACAAGATGTAGGCTCGATTTAGGCTGTGCATGCTACTCCCTCATTCATCTCTTGGTTTGCTTTTCTGGAACATGAGAAACTCAAAGATGTGGTTCCCAACTCCCTGCCTGGGTTGGAGAAGGCTCGGGAGAAAGTATTTTATAGGAGCAGGTTGGTGCTTTATAATGTTTGCATGTCCCACAGAGCTCCCTGACCTCTTTGCTGACCAAGGAAACATTCCTGTGTTCCCCACCCATATTCCTGATGGCGAAGGTCACGGATCTGGACATTCCTGGTCCTGCAGCTTGTTGTGATGATGAGGCTGTGTCCTTCCCCACAGTGCCAATGCTCAGGCTGCCTCCCTGGGGGAGCCTGGAGATATGTCCCAGGAGATATGTCCCATCACAAGGTCTCCCCCTCCTCCAGTGCATCCATGATGCTCAGCCTGATTCCATCTGTCCTGTTGGCGCTGCCAAACCTTGCAAACCTGTGCCCTTTTCTGGGCAGAGGTATCCCTGGGACATTTCCTTGAGGCCTCCCCCATTTGGTCTGGAGACCTCGTGGTCCTGCTCATTTGAGTTTCCTCATCCCGTAAACTGCAACCTGGGGCCTGGTCACTGCTGCTTTAGGATATCTCCATCCATTGCAGCACCTGGAGTGCTGCCATGCTCGAACGGAAACATGAGATCATTTGGGAGCGATCTCCTAATTTTGCATGGAAGAGGTGGAGGCTGCTGCTCACCAACGCACTTGGCTGTGCTTTTGTTGTAGGTCACAGCGCAAACCCTGGAGAGCAGGACGGCAGCTCTCAGCGACCAAGGCTGGAGTTGGGGTAGGAAACCCAGGGGGGGACTGTCACCCCCTGGACCTAATCCTGCGTGGGGCACATCCCTTAGCACCTTCTCCATGTGCTTGGGCTTTGGGATAATCGCTCTCCTTTCCCATTTTCAACCTTTCTTCTCTTCTGGCTGCTTCCCACAGGTCCCAAAGCCAAGTGATGGTGCTGCTGGTGGGGCTGCATCCCTTTCTGGAGAGCCTGGGGGTTTGGAGATGGATGTGGACATCACCACTATGAGGGAGGGTGAGGAGAAGGAGCTGGACCCCCCTGTCCCACCACAGCGAGGGGATGCCCAAGACCTGAAAAGGAAAAAAGAAAGAGAGAAGAAACAAGAGCAAAGGAAGCAGCAGGAAAAGGGATTGCTGAGAAAAGGAGGGAGCAAGAAGGATGAATTTGAGGGAAGTCCTGGGGATGTGATGGAGGGCATCGAGGAGGAGGAGGGTGCTGATGGGGACAGGAATTGGGCAGCGGGAGGGGGCAGAGCCAAGCGAGGGAGCAGCAGCACCCAGGGAGAGGGTGATGGGAGGCAAAAGCAGAAGGGGAAAGCAGAAAAGCGCAAGAAGGTAAAAATGGAGGGGGAGAAGAAGATGGGGAAGAAGAAAATAAAGAAGGAAAAAATGTTGGAAGAGGAGCAAGAGCTGGAGAAGACAGATGAGGAGGAAGGAGAAAAAGGAGTGGGAAATGAACTGGAGGAGAGAGAAGGGGTGGGAAAGGAATATGAAGATGAGAAAGGAGTAAAGGAGGAGGAAGAGGAGGCAGATGAGAAAGGGGATGAAAGATGGGGAGAGACCCAGAGCACAGAGATTGGGCAGGAGGTGAAGGAGGATGAGGCAGGGAAGGGAGATGTGCCAAGGAAAGAGAAAAAGCAGAAAATCAAGGAGAAAAAGCCAGAAGGGGAAATGAAAGAGAAGAGGAAGAAGAGCAAAGAGAAAAGTGAAGAGGAGGAGACCCCAGGCAAAACCCGGAAAAGGAAATCTAAGGAAGAAGGAGAAGAAAAGAACAACAAAAAGGCTAAAAAGGAGGAGAAAGAGGAAGAAAAGAAAGAAAAGGCAGAAAATAAGTGGAAATGGTAAGTGTCCTGCATGCCTTTGGCTTGTGGGCAGGTCTAACACTAATGCAATTTTAGTTTTATTTCTTAGGGTAAAACTTTTCTTTATTTATTATTTTGTTTTTTTACTTGGGGTAAAACTGTTCTTTTTTTTTTTATTACTATTTTTTAACTCCTCTGCTGTATTTTCTGAAGCCTTGAACTCGGCAGTCTTGGCAGGAGGAAGGGAGTGAGAGATAATGGGAGGTCCTAAATACACAATAGTATTTGTATAATAGGCTTTTCTGTTCTTAAACAGTATATACAATGTGTATTCCTCCTGAAATAGCTTTGCTGGTGCCCACCCATGGAAGGGAGATGCTTGTGGCTGGTGGAAGGAGATAATCCCCACAACCCCCCGTAATAAAACAGCTTCCAAGACAGCAGGAGCCATATCGGGGAGTTGTAGAGAATATAAAGGGGCTGCAATTTTTTTCCTCCCCCTTTACAGCAGTTTTTGGATGATCCAGGCAAGCTTTTTGGTAGGAGAGCATTGGGAAAAGGCGTATGGGCGAGGCTGATGGATGCTGTATCTTTTTTTTGAGGTGGCAAGGAGCGGTGGTTTAGCCACTTGGTGTCACTCTCTCCCAGAGCACCCCAATATCTGGGGCAGAGAAGGAGCATTTTAGGGGGCTGGATGCTTTGGAGCCTGCTGCAAACCCAGGCTGCAGGGAGCTAGTAGGGTGTTATCCCAGACAGGGATGCCCATGGGTGCTTGGACCTTTGGGACAGCTCTTGTGGGGCACAGGGTGGCATGAAAAGTGGGACCGTGCAGCTTTTTTGCTAAGTAATGCCTTGTTTGGGGGGCTGCAGCCTGGCACGGAGGCTCGATTTGCAGCAGTTTTGCCCCGAAACACGTGCAGGACTACATTTCCCATAAGGCTACGCTACCTTGGCACGTGGGGAGTGCCATGACCTGGACTGCTCGGACACAGTGGTGGCTCTTCATGGCGATGCCTCGGGTACCACCGCCACCGTGCCCCGGTGCGTAGCAGGGTGTCGGGGCAAGATGCTGGGGGTGACGTGGGCATCCACCAGCCTCGCTGTCTCTGTGGGTGGTCGGTGGCATGTACCGGCGTCTCGCCTCCCCGTTGCTTGGCCGCAGGGTCCGTCACCCCTGGCTGACCCCCGTTTGCCTCCGGCCGGGTTCGGGGGGCTGCAGCAGGTGAGTGCGGGCGATGCTTTGCCAGGATGGGGGATGGCGTGGGTTTGGGAGGAGAGGCAGAGCCCTTGCAGCGTCCTGCAAATCACCCTTGCCGGTGTCTCCGAGAAGCTTTCAGCCAAGTTTTCTGTAGCTTGGTGATTTTTCTTTAATATCTTTTTTTTTTTTGCTATGTTTTTCCTGGCACAATGCACTTTTCAATGTGATTGATTTATTCCACCCGGCTTCCTGTGGGGAGGGGAAAGGTCAGAAATGCTTCCGGCGCGCCGCTGAGCGAGAAAACACTGGGGTTTTTCTTCCCCAGGATGAAATCTTGCTGTGTTTTCCCATCCCCGTTTTCCCGGTGATGTTGGGGTTAAGGGGCCGGTGCCAGCCTGGCTGGCTCTGAGCCACAGGGTGCAGGTCCCTTGCCTGTCCCACAGCAAACGCTTCTCCAGCAGGCTTCTTGTGCCCTGACCTGCGTTACCTTCTTTTAATGTTATTTCTCTGCTCTTCAGGGTGGGTGTTTTCTTTTTTTTTTTTTTTTTACTTTTTTTATTTTAAAGTTTTTAAAATCATCATTTCTTAGCTAAGGCTGATGGTGACTTTAAAATCCTAATTGCTCTGCAAGGAGGAGAGGTGCTTTAAGATTTTTATTTCCATTAAGATCATAGGTGGGGGTGGTGGTCTCCTAGCCACGAACGTGGTGTGGTGTGAGCTCCTTCTCTGGAATATGCACATGAGCTTTTTTGTGTGCTTTTGGAAAAAAAAAAAAATGCAGTGAGGTCTGGGGAGGAAAGGGGGGAGTGTTTTAGCCCTTGCAGCCTCTTTGGTGCAAACTGAGCAACCTTCGTGGCTCAGCGGTGGGGTCTCTGTGCCTGTCCCTGTGGATTTGGCTGACGCATCCACCCTTTTGCTCTCCCCCTGTGTTCCTCCATGTCACTGCACCGAGCATGTCCCCTTCCTCAAGATGCCTTTCCCTGGGTTGCATTGCAGTCTTCCTTGTTTGAAAGACTGGGGAAACTGAGGCAGTAGCAGAGACAACACGATTTCACCTGGGTTTTGTGCCAACCCTTGCTGGTCAGAGAGCATCTTCCTGGTGTGACCTTGGGAGAAGGTCCCAGACCCCAGGGTGGGGTCTCATGGGTCCCTGTGCATCTGTCCCAGGTGGGAAGAGGAGAAGAAAGAAGACGGGGTAAAGTGGACGCAACTGGAGCACCGAGGACCCTACTTCGCCCCCCTCTACGAGCCATTGCCTGATGATGTGCAGTTTTATTACGATGGTATGTCTGCCTTGCGATGGAACCTGGGGCATGTGGAGTTGTCCTCTGTCCGGCCAAAGAGCCAGTATCTTCACTTGTATGGAGGGGGGAAGTATTGCAGACCACAAATTATTAAAGGGCTTAAATCATAGAATCATTAAGGTTGGAAAAGACCTCTAAGATCAGCGAGTCCAACCGTCAACCCAACCCCACCATGCCCACTACACCATGTCCCTAAGCGCCTCATCTACACGTCTTTTCAATACCTCCAGGGATGGGGACTCAACCACTTCCCTGGGCAGCCTGTTCCAAGGCCTGACCACTCTTTCAGTAGAGAAATTTCTCCTAATGTCCAAAATATCCCCTTGGATAAAGCCTGAACCCTGCGTTAAAGCTGGAGGGTTTTGCACGTGGTAGGACTTATGGGGGCATTGGGGAGCTAATGAGCCCCTCACAGTTGCAGGGTGCTTCATGCACGTCCTCCTCGTGGAGCACCCCGGGCAGGGTGAGGGCTCCCGTGCAGCTGCCTGCAGCTGGTTTTAGGATGCTGTAATGCAACCATGTGTGGATCTGGGACTTGCACCTCTGCTCACAGGCTCTCCTGGCCGTGGGGTTTGCAGTGGTGGGGGCTGGACCCTAAGTTTCTCGATGGGGAAGCAATGCATCTTGATGGTGTTGCCTGAAGTCCTTGTGTAACTCTTGCAAAGATGGACTGGTGGGGGGAAAGAAACATTTTTTTTTTTTTGTTTCCTCATTAAGATGATTTGGGGTTTGAGCTTTAAGTCAGCTCACACGCAGTTTCACTGCAAGCTGGGAAAATGTGGTTTTACTTTTGATGAGAGATGCAGTTTGCCTGTCCCATGGCCTCAGTGATTGATGTGTTGCTTAGAATCATAGAATAGTTTGAGTTGTAAAGGACCGTTAAAGGTCATCCACTCCAACCTCCCTGCCGTGGGCAGGGACATCTTCAACTAGATCAGGTTGCTCAGAGCCCCGTCTAACCTGACCTTGAGTTTTCCCAGGGATGGGGCATCTACCACCTCTCTGGGCAACCTGTGCCAGGGTTTCCCACCCTCAGTGTAAAAAAAAAAAAAAAAAAAAAAAAAAAAAAAAGTCCTCCAAGACCTTCCAGTGTTTGGCTGGACTGCTCCAAGCTCTTGGTCACAGGTCCTCATGTTGTCCCTAGGGCTGCCACGCATCGCCTTACGGCAACTCGGTGCATCAGTGAAGGAGCTGAGAGATTGGCAGTGCAGATCAGGTCTCTGCTGCTCTCCTTGGTTTTCCACTGTGCCTGCTGGGCTCTCTTCTCCTCCCTGCTCTCAGCTCCATCCCTGATTCTGACAGATCAAGGGAAGGGGGAGGCAAGAAGGAATGTAGGGCTTGACCAAGGGATGCTGGAGATGGAAGGGCACTACAGTTCCATGGGGACTTGGTCCTCCTCAGCCCCCTCACTGGGGCTTCCTATACCTTGTGGGTTTTTTACAGTAGGAAAAAAATAAGGCCAGTTTGGGGAAATGAGGTATCTGGCAATGCTGTCACCAGAGGGCACTGCTGGGACATCGATGTGGGGTGTTGGAGACTTTTTTTGGCTCTATGAGGAGGAGCCCTGGCAGCTGTATGTAGTCCTGCATAGGGTTTGGACCTTCTCTGTGGCCTTTGAGCTGTTGGAGACCTATCTGTGTGTTGTGTGCACCTAGGCTGTGGCTTTGGCCTGGGATCTCAGGTGACGTTGGCTCGTTTGCAAAAATGTGTCACTGTTCCTGGATGAAAAAGTGTTTGTGGACAGGCAACAACCCCAAGTACGAGGGGACCATGGCTGAGCTGGTGTATCTAAGTCATGGGGCTGCTACAAGGCTGTGACCCACCATGCCCTGCAGTTCAGGTGGAGGTCAGGAACCCCAAAAAACAGTGTGTCTGGTGCAGGTAGGATTGAACTGTCCCCTGGAACTCTGCAGGGTGCTTTTCCTGCAGCTTGCCTAGAAAAGCTATTTCAAAGTATTTGTTTCCTAGGAAGAGCCAAGATATTCCTTGGATTCACTAGACTTCGTTGCTCTAGCCAAAGAGCTCAGGAGACGATGGTGGCTTTGCCACCTCCAGGAAGTGATCCAAGATCCACTGGACAACCATGAGAGGCTCTTGCATCTGCATCTGTTGCACAAATCTCAGCTTTGAGCTTCCCATGATGGTTCCATCCGCATTTGAGATGAAACCTCTCCAGGTGGGATCCTGGCTATTCAGCATGGTCCTGGAAGTGATCACGGTCAGAAAACAAACCTTTCTGTGTTGTCCTGTGGAGCCAGAAGTTTGGGACTCATCATGGCATGGTGGCTGCTGAAAGCCCTGTGGCTCAGTGACCTTAACATAAATCAGGATTTCCACTTTCCTGGAAAAGAAAATGAAGCGTGTGATTGCGGATAGGCTGCGGCAGCATCCCGCTGTGCCAAGTGCAGGGGGGTGCTGAAGTCTTGCCAGTGTCTGTTCTCACCCCTTGTCCCTGTTCTGGCACTGTGTTGAGCATGGGCACTGGCCAAACAACGGCCTGGGGCTGCTGGGTTGGGCTGTCCCCATAACTGATGCTATAGGTCCTCTCCCTTCCTAGGCAAACCCCTGAAGCTAAGCCTGGCCACGGAGGAAATTGCCACCTTCTATGCCAAAATGCTCGATCATGAATACACGACCAAGGAGATCTTCCAGAACAACTTCTTCAATGACTGGAGGAAGGTATCTTCCCTGTGAGGGCTTCCTTGCTGTCCATCCTCTGCATTAAACCTGTCATCCCCAGGCTGCAGTGTGGGATGGAGGGGATGAGATTTTTTGTGGCTTAGTTCTTGATTTATAATCATATAATTTACAATCTCATAATTATATGATTTATTTCCTTGCTTCTTGTGGGTTTGATCTGGGGCTTGCTGTCTGCAGCATCCTTGAGGGCTTCACGTTGGCAGTTGTGCTCCCTCTGAGTTTTAGCGATGCTACCTAAGAAAGCAGGTGCTGGGTCTTGCTAACAGCTTCACAAACAGTTTGGGGCATGTTGTCCCTCTAAAGGATGACCCTCATGGTCCCACAGCACCACAACTCAGTCCCCAAGCAAAAGCAAGACCCCTACTAGGGCAAGTTTACCTCCAAAATACCTTCGGTGCTGCTTCTGCAGTCCCTGCAAGCTGCTTGGGGACCACACGTTTCCACAGCAGAGGTTACAGGTTGCTCCACCTCAGGTCTGGCTGTGTTTTGCTTCTCTGTGGGTGCAGGCTCAGGTGTCCAGCGGCAGCCTGGCCTCCTACCATGGCAGCTTTGTCTGCCCTTGTGTGGTTGTGGCTAGGATAGCTGGGGTGGCTGCTTCCTTCTGATTTTTTCTGAAGAACTGGCATGTGGGTCTTTATTTCCTTTCCTGTGAAAGAGAGGGATAGGCAGCAGCTTTGTGCGAAGTCGGTTTTGCCTCCTGGCTTTATCCAGCCCCTCTCACCTCTTGCTCAGGAGATGACCTCAAAGGAGCAGAAGATAATCAAGGACCTGGACAAGTGTGACTTCAGGGAGATCCACAAGTACTTTGTGGACAAAAGTGAGGCACGGAAAGCACTCTCCAAAGAGGATAAGCAGGTGAGGACTGTTTCCTATGATATCTGGGGCTGGCTGATATGTTTTGGGGCCAGCTTGGGGTATTTTGACTCCTGCTTGTCTCCTTTCCTGGTGTTATATCCTGACCTGGGACCTCTTTGGCCTTTGGACTAGCTCTGTCTCCATGATCATCACACCCCTCTTCATTAAGTTTATTTGCAGCTGCTGCATGTTTCGTGGCTTTGCAGGATACCAGTCATCCTCGGACCATGGTTTGGGGTCCTGCCCTGTCCGGAGGATGGTGGACCTTGCGAAGGGGCTGGTGGCACATAGGCTTGTTCCATCAGCACATCATGCTGGGACAGCATCACTGTGAGGGTTTGCAAAGTGAGTGGGGATGAGCCATTAGTTGGGAGTGGACTTGGACCCATGCTCACCTCTTCTTCCAACCCTTTGAGCTCTGCCTTTCCAGCCTTGCTTTCTCCAGGGAAAGGAGGGTAGCGATAGGCAGGCATGAGTTACGGGGTTTTGATTTCATCTTGTGGGGTGATGGTGGGATGGTGTTCGTTTCAGAAACTGAAGGAGGAGGCAGATAAGATCCAGGAGGAGTATGGGTACTGCATCCTGGATGGGCACCGGGAGAAGATAGGCAACTTCAAAACTGAGCCGCCGGGGCTGTTCCGTGGACGTGGTGACCACCCCAAAATGGGCATGCTGAAGAAGAGGATCATGCCAGAAGATGTTATCATCAACTGCAGCAAGTGAGTCGCCACGGGAAGAGCTGAGCTCCCAAAAGCTGAGCTGCTTTTGGGACTGGGGTAAATAGCACATCTCCTCTGCCCCAAGTTGCTGTGGGATTCTGTTATCTCCTACAATCGCTGCTTTGTACACCCTCACGCTTGAACTCACCGGAGCCCTTCTATCACCTCCTGGTCATCTCCAAATATCTGCTTTGCAGTTAGGTCTGACTTCCAGTTTCTCTGTGGATGTACAGTGGCCAGGGAAGCTGTTGAGCAGCTACCAAATCTCACTGGTGCCTGCACTGTTCACCTGACATCAACTGCAAACACTGCTCCTACGGCCTCTCTGTATTCCTTCTGCTGTGCTCCTCTTCCAAACAAGCCATTCCTCCTCATTTTATGGGTCCCCCATGCTGGTTGGAAGCATCAGGATCCTCACTGGAGGGAGAAAAAGCAGTGATTGGGTTAAGAGTGTTTATTCTCCAAGTGATGTGGGTTGGATTGGTCTTAAACCACGCATATGAAGACCTTGTAGCCTTGATTCAAAACACTCCCCACCAGCCCAGCAAGTTCTCCCATTGTCCCCAGCATCCAAAGGGTAAAGACCTGATCATGATGTGGAGCAGTTTTGGGCGGGCTGTATGTTTTTTGTAAGTAATGCTGCAATGCGTTGACCATCCTTGGCTCACTGTGAAGAAGCAGTTGAGCTGATGACCTGTTCCTGTTTCTTCTTCTTCACGGTCTGAGGGCTGTAACCCTGCTCTGCCCGCAGGGACTCCAAGATCCCCAAGCCACCAGAAGGGCACAAGTGGAAGGAGGTGCGCTTTGACAACACGGTTACCTGGCTGGCCTCGTGGACGGAAAACATCCAGAACACTTTGAAGTACATCATGTTGAACCCCAGCTCCAAGCTGAAGGTTGGAGTGATGCTGCTGTTCAGGCAGAGCTGTTGCTGATTGGGCCACCGGCTTTTTGCCAAGTGGAAAGATCAGGGGAAAGCAGAGATGTGGCATGTCAACAAAAATGTACTCTTTTTTTTTTCCTCCCCCCAAAAAAAGGGGGTAAACTAAGTGGTATGCCATTGGGTGGTGAGGGGAAAAGGACAGAGATGATTGTTAAGCATCGAGCCTGTTCCAGGAGATGGATTGCTACTGGCAGGGCCATCCCTGTGCCATGCTGCTCACGTGTGTCCAGGGAAGGCTATTGAAAGCCAGGAAGGGGCAGAGAGGGTCCACAGGGACCAGAGTCTATGGGGTTGAATCCATTTATGCCAGTAAACAGAGGGCAGGGGCAGGTAGGATCACCATCTGTAGTGCCATGGGAGGGAGCGAACACCGTGGGGAGGGAAAAGTGATTTAAAGCTATTTCCAGTCCTCAAAGCAAATAAGGAAAGTGCGTGCAAGTTGGGCACAACTGAGCAAGTGCATCGTGTCAGTCCACGTTGGTAGTGTCCAAGCAGTAGTGGCCATGGCCACTTGACTCCTCACTTGCTCTGTGCTGGCTCCTAGCTGGTGGAGGACATCTGCAGACTATGAGCAGTTCAGACTTGGCCAGGATCCCAGGTCCAGCACAGCCAGCAGAGGGCACAGAAACCCTACATGATCTGTTTCTGCTCTGATTTTTCCACTTCATGTTTTTTTCTCAAGAAAACAATGGGGTTTGAGCAGCATTTAGATGCTGGAGGTGTTCCCAGAACAGGGTCTGACTGGTAGGGGTGGAAGGAAGATGGGGCACTGGGTCTTGGCCTCTCTTTCCAGGGGGAGAAAGACTGGCAGAAGTATGAGGTAGCCCGGCGCTTAAAGGATGTTGTCCACAAAATCCGTTCTCAGTACCGAGCCGATTGGAAGTCCAAGGAGATGAAGAAGCGGCAAAGAGCAGTGGCCCTCTACTTCATTGATAAGGTATCTGCGGCCTCACCTTGGCCCCCCATGCCTGTTGGGGCTGGGATTTAGCGTACCTGATCCACCCCACCCTGTAGTTTTTTTGGTGTCTGCTGGTTGTACTAGCCAGGGTTGTTCCTCATGAGGCATCTGGCAGTGATCATGGAGGATGGTGACTCCTACTGTCTGCTCATGCTTGTGTGAAGACGCAGTTGTGTGGCAGTGCAGGAGCTGTACTGTCCTTCCTGGACGGTACCAGCATGTGTGTCTCTGTGTGATGGCAAAGGCCCCACTGGAGATCTGGATAACTTTCTTCTGGGGGGGATATTTTAGGGTTTCTTAGAGCAGTGAAATAATCTTCTGCTGGAGCCAGTCAGTTCTTGGCTTCTACCAGGGTCCCAGCAGCCATTCAGTGAGGCACTGTCCTGGGAAAGCTTTCTCTTTTTTTTTTTTTTTTTTTTTTCCCTGGTGTCCATGTCCACATTAACCTTGGAAAGGGGAATTGTGGTGGGCTGGAATGGATGACTCGTTGTCTCCTTCCAGCTGGCCCTGCGAGCTGGCAATGAGAAGGAGGAAGGGGAGACTGCGGACACAGTTGGCTGCTGCTCCTTGCGTGTGGAGCACATCAAGCTGCATGACAAGCTGGATGGGCAGGAGCACGTGGTGGAGTTTGACTTCCTTGGGAAAGACTCGATCCGCTACTACAACAAAGTGTCGGTGGAGAAGCTGGTGAGTGGGGCAGAAATGGAGGCAGTGGCCAGCATGGCAATTTGGTGGGGGGTTAGCTGGGTGGCTCGGTTCACTCAGTGGTCATCAGTCCCAAATCTGCATCTAAAATCCATTGCAAAGATGCCTCCTGTGTTTTAACACCACGGTGGCAGCATGTGTGTGAGATGCAACGGTGCTGGGTGATGAGGACACCCACATGCTGACCTTGGCCTGGAGAAGGGGCAGAAACTTTGGGATAGGGTTTTCAAGGTTCTTCTAGCCCATGAACCGTCAGAGAGAAGTCCTGCCTCGTGCTGGAGCATCCTCAGTTGACTGGTGGGCGTTAGGACTTGAACTGTCCCCATTGACACTTTATTTTTTGCTTTGCCCATGGGATAGATGATTTTAATGGTGTTTGTGGGGAAACTGGAGTGCCAGGGATAGAGATGGGGGGAAAACAACCTGTGGCACCAGTGGCTTTGAGGTCCCAGTGGCAGCCCTTGAAGTTGGTGGTATGGTAGGGTGTGTACTACACGAGTCTGAATCAGAGTCTATCTGGATGAGGAGGCAGACGGAGATGAGGGAGATGTCTGGGAGCAATTTGCTCCTTGTTCCCTGACCAGGGCTATCCTTTCCTTCTCTTTAGGTGTTCAAGAACCTGCAGCTGTTCATGAAGAACAAGGACCCAGCAGATGACCTCTTTGACAGGCTCAATGTGAGTTGTCACTTCTAAGCTTTTGAAACAGCACTGATGGCCCAGAGGGAGAAGAAGCTAACCTGTGACACCCCTGTCCAGCCTGCAGGCTCCTGGGCTGTGGTACTGCATCAGTGTCATCCCTTACCCTGGTTTTAACTATCTCCCCTCCAGAGACACCACTGTAATTGTTCGAACACCCTGTTGGGATGCTGTGATATTTTTTTTCCATCCTCTTTCTGCACTGGTGGCATCTCTGCTTCTCTGAATGCAGGCTTGGCTGCCTGCCTGCACCCACCAGTAACCCGTGTCCCTGCTAAGGAGGTGGCTTTCTGCTCCTTCCCTCCTCTAACTCATCTGCTTGGGATTTTTTTAGCCTGGGAAGGCCTGCCCACGCACATGTTGCTCGGGGGCATTGCTGGAGGTGTCAAACCTCAGTCGTTTGATGCTTTTGCACCTCGCTGAGGCTTGGCAGAAGTGTGAGAGGCTGCCGGAGCACAGGGATGCTGGAGGGATGTGCTGCAGCCTTTCCTCAAGCTACTCCCCTGCAAAAACCTCCTCCCTCCTCTTCCTCAGTATGGGATATGGGGTGCTGCCACCCATGCTCCCCCCTCTGCCTGTATCCCCTACAAAGCCACTTGCCCATCTTTCATAGAATCATTCAGCTTGGAAAAGACCTCTAAGATCATTGAGTCCAACTGTCAACCCAACCCCACCATGCCCACTACACCATGTCCCTAAGCGCCTCATCTACACGTCTTTTCAATACTTCCAGGGATGGTGAGTCAACCACTTCCCTGGGCAGCCTGTTCCAAGGCCTGACCACTCTTTCAGTAAAGAAATTTCTCCTCATGTCCAGTCTAAACCTCCCTTGGCGCAACTTGAGGCCATTTCCTCTCGTCCTATCGCTGTTACTTGGGAGAAGAGACCAACCCCCACCTCTCTACAACCTCCTTTCGGGTAGTTGTAGAGCGTGATGAGATCTCCCCTCAGCCTCCTCTGAAGAGGCTGCTCCTCTCTGGTTGTATAGGATTTATCTGTGATACAAGTAAGGCTTCTTCTAAACCCCAGATAACTCTTCTTGGCATCTTCTGTTTCCAGTCCAACTGCAGCCCTATGTGCTCTCTAAAACAGAGATATTGGATGTGATATACGCAAGATGTGATATTGGATGTGAGGTGTGTCCTCTTGGATGTAGATGGGCAGAAATTGTTGACTTCCAGAGAAATTCTTTGTGGGTTTATGTGGAATTTGTGCTAGTTTTTGGTAGATGAGGGCCTGACCCAACAAGTAGATCCGCAAGCTACAGATTTTTTTAATGCCTAATTTGGTTGCTTGGGCAGAAGGTGGTCGGAAAAGCAAGTGCTTTATGGTCCTGGCTTCTGCTTGTTCTCTTCCTTCCTTCCTTTTTTCCTCCCACTTTGTCCCATCTTCCTTCCTCCAGACATCCATCTTGAACAGACACCTCCAGAGTCTGATGGATGGTTTGACTGCCAAAGTGTTCAGGACCTACAATGCCTCCATCACCCTGCAGGAGCAGCTCAAGGCACTCACTAACTGTGAGTTACTAACAGTCTTTGTGGTATCACCAGCTATTTGTGCAGCCAACGGGCTCAGCAATGTCCATCCATTGCCTTGGGGTCCCTAGAACTGCCTGCCCCTCCTTGGCAGGTGATGCACCACGTTGTAGGGTGGTACGTAACTTATGGGGGTATGTAGCAGGTTGGGAACCATGCTGAGTGAGAAACAGTTACCTGCTCAGACTAACTGATAGACAAGATGAGAGTATTTCTTCTTCCCCCTTCCTTGCATTGCATTATTTTTGCCTGCCTTGGATAAATGAGCGATGAGGCACAGTATCAGATTTGGTGATGCTCAAGTGTCCTTCACCAATTTCCACAAATTTGCTTTTCCCTGAGAAAGGATGGAAAAGGGAAACAACTTGCTGTTGTTCCGGTCTGTTCCCTAACTTCCCCAACTCCCAGAAAGGAGACATAATGATGCTTTCATTTATTTCCAGCTGAAGACAATGTTGCAGGAAAGCTCCTCTCCTACAACCGAGCTAACCGAGCTGTGGCCATCCTGTGCAACCATCAGAGGTCTACACCAAAAACCTTTGAGAAGTCGATGCAAAACCTCCAGACCAAGGTGAGACAGACCAAACCGAAAGCCCCCAGACCTAATCTTACCTCTGATCTCTTTTCTTTTTTTTTTTTTGGGGGATGGGGGAGAGGGTGAATAACCTGATGCCTAAAGAGATCGCATTGATCAAGTATGGAAGGGAATAAACCAGGAATAGTGGCTTTTTTTTATAAGTACAGAGACATCAGCAACCCAGGGGTGGAGAGGGATGGGGGAAGCTCAAATGTTGCATGAAGCACACTTCGCACGGAGTTTGTTTTTCATAGCTTCGTGTCTTCAAACTGAGCTGGGTGCCTTTTGCGATGGCACAGCTTCGACGCAGTTGGCTTGGGACCAGGGAATTTGGTTTTCCTGTCTAGCTGTTTGCAGGAGGACCAGCTGAAATTTCATGGGTCTGCTACGGAAATACCTCAAACTACTACTTTTAATTTTCCTCAACTTTTGTTCACACTTTGCTGGTGAGCTTGGGACTTTGCAGTGGGCTCCAGCACTGCCACGAGCCAGTCAGTCTCTGGCAGTTGCATGAGATGAACAGATAAGAGCTGCAAATGTTTCTGGCATCAGTACTGTGAGGAGCTTTTGCAAAATGCTAAGAAATGCTTGAGCTCCAGCAGATGCTGCAGGGGCAAGTTGTTGGGACTGGAGTAGGGCTAGTGAGAAATTGGAGTGGTGTGGCAAAGGAAAGGGAAAGAGGGAGGCAGCCGAAACCTCCAGGGAGGGCAGGAGCATGGACTGACTTTGAATTTACCTTCACAGATCGATGCCAAGAAGCAACAGGTGGAGGAAGCCCAGCAAGAGCTGAAAAAAGCTGAAGATGAGTTCGAAGACACAAAAGATGCCAAAGCAGAAGCGTGAGTGACTCTTCCTTATGATACTCTTGTGTAGAGGGCCTGTGGATGGGGATGGTGTGGTCCGACACCCTACATGCAGCTCAGCAGAACTGACACATGCCCTTCTTGGGTACCAGGTGCCTCCTGTCCCGTGGCAGCCTGGCAGATGAGTGGAGGTCTTATGGATGGTTCTTTGCAAGAGCAGGATTGGAAAGAGCTCCTTCAGGAGGGTTTCTTCGGGATAGGGCACATCTCTCTGAATACTCAGACTTCAACCCAAGCTGCTGGCTTGGAGTTATCCTACAAATACCATGGTGCAAAGGATGCCTAGCTTGGGGTTGGACCTGGGGATACACAGACTAGCCCTGATGCATGGTTTTCTCGTGGGACACTCCAATGGTGGATTGTGGCTTGTCTGATCTCTGCAGCAGTCATTGCATGGGCTCTGTTCAAATTTGCTCCTACCTCCCAGAGCCCAAATGGAACTTTCTGCCCAAAAATAGGAGGAGATTGGAGGAGAGAAACAAGGCTTGTATTTTATGTTGTACTCTGGGGTTTCTTGTTTTCTGCTCATGCCCTGTGTTGCTGAGGTTGTCAGAGATGGTTGTTGCTCACGGAGCCTGAATTTGAGGAGATGGTCTCTGCTGGGTGCTGGCTTTTGTGCTTGCCCAACTTTGGTAATAATCATTTAAAAAACAAAAGTGTCTTATCACGTTAAAGTACTTGAAATAGGTTAGTGCTGAATGGCATCTTCCACTTTGCCATTTTGGAGTATTTCTAGGCTCAGGCCTTATAGGACTTAAGGTGAGTTTAGAGACTGCTCTGAGTTGAAGCTCATTGGCTTCACATCATGCTCCCAGGCAGCAGCAGATAAGGAGAACTGCTCTGTATTTCACCTCTGCTGCTTCTTTTCCCCTTTAACATGCTGTCTGCGTTGCTTTTCCTCTGCCCTCAGCAACGTGGAGAAGAAAAAGAAGCTGTTGAAGCGGCTGGAAGAGCAGCTGGCCAAGCTGAACGTCCAGGCCACAGACAAGGAGGAGAACAAGCAGATAGCTCTGGGCACGTCCAAGCTGAATTACCTGGACCCCAGGATTAGCATAGCCTGGTACGTCTTGGGCATGCTATGGGGCAGATGCTTCTCTAGAGATGTGCAGATCACCTAGCACTGCTTGGGGAGGGGGATGAACACATGCCAAAGCCCTGAGCCTTTGGGGCAAAGGAATAAACTTTGGCCAGAGAAACCTGTCCAAGCCTTGAATGTATTGGGGGAGGTGAGCAAAATCCAAAGCTGAGGCTTCCCTTGCTGCAAATAACTTTTTGCAGGATGTCCCTTCTGGGTTCAGGGCAAGAAGGGGTTGTATCAGAAATAGTGTGGCCAGCAGGAGTAGGGAGGTGATCATGCCCCTGTACTCGGCACTGGTGAGGCCGCACCTCAAATCCTGTGTTCAGTTTTGGGCCCCTCACTCCAAGAAGGACATTGAGGTGCTGGAGCGTGTCCAGAGGAGGGCAACGAAGCTGGTGGAGGGCCTGGAGCACAAGTCTGATGGGGAGCGGCTGAGGGACCTGGGGTTGTTTAGTCTGGAGAAGAGGAGGCTGAGGGGAGACCTCATCGCGCTCTACAACTACCTGAAAGGAGGTTGTAGCGAGGTGGGTGTTGGTCTCTTCTGCCAAGTAACAAGCGATAGGACAAGAGGAAATGGCCTCAAGTTGCACCAGGGGAGATTTAGATTGGACATTAGGAGAAATTTCTTTACTGAAAGAGTGGTCAGGCCTTGGAACAGGCTGCCCAGCGAAGTGGTGGAGTCACCATCCCTGGAGGTATTTAAAAGACGTGTAGATGAGGCGCTTAGGGACATGGTTTAGTGGGCATGGTGGTGTTGGGTTGACGGTTGGACTCGATGATCTTAGAGGTCTTTTCCAACCTTAATGATTTTATGATTCTATTCTATGATTCCATGATTTTGCACTTCGTTATCGACAGTGGCGCAAAGGTAATTTCTTAAGGAGCTTGGGGCTAAGGAGTTTGCATGGGTAAAAGATGCTGCACCCTGAGCAGAGAGGACCTCTATGGTGGGAGCAGAGCAGGATGGGTAGCACATCCCCACGGCTTTCTTGTGCTCTGTGCAGGTGCAAGAAGTTTGGCGTGCCCATTGAGAAGATCTACAACAAGACGCAGAGGGAGAAGTTTGCCTGGGCGATCGACATGGCCGATGAGGACTTTGAATTCTGAGACAGTGCCTTTCATGCTACCTCATGCTCGTTTGGTGCTGTTGGAAAGTGGTTTTTTTTATGTGCTGCTGTAGTTGTTGCAGGGGTGGGGCTGGGGGGTTGTCTAATGGAAGAGTTTGATACGGGTATTTTGTGCCTTTTTTTTGTATACAAAAGAAAACACCCGGTTTCTAGTTGAAACAGGTATTGCTGACTTGTGACACACATCCTGACTGCAGTGACTTTTGATGTGAACTTTTTAATTCCTCTTCAGAGTTGCCAATTGCTTTGGATCTTTTCTTTCCTCCTCCGGAGTCTGGGAAGAAGATTGAATGAAAGCCTTAATTGTGCTGATAAACAAGATTAGGTCTAATCCTATCTCCTTGATGTAGTGGAGCTGTGCTGCCCTTTTCAGATTCTCTGAATTGGCTTGACGGGGAAACACAAAGCAATGACAGCACCGAAACAGGCAGCTGCCGTGTAAGACCTGGGCTTGGGTCAGGGATGCATTGGGAGGAAGGGAAAAATCTCAGGGTTTTGCATGTCGGGCTCTTTTGTGCCCTTCCACTTCCAGGAGAGGAGAAAATTGTGCAATTGCACAAACATAATCAAAACGGAAAAATGTTGTGGCAGGGAGCGAATGTCATGGCAGGAGAAGGAGGGGGAGGGGAAGATGCTGGATTAAAAAGCAGGTTTCACATTGGAGGGATGAAATTCATCCTGGCATGTGCAAAGTGTACTTTAATCACCCTTATGTGGTTAAACCTTGGTCTGGGAGAGGACATCTCATTTGGGGCCATACTTTCTTTCCCCTACTTGCTTCAGTTGGCTGTGGCTCAGCTCATTGTATCCGTAGCAGAAACTAAACCGTCCAGCCACAGATTTAGCAATGGGAAAGGATGATGTGGGGCTGGGCCAGGCTCTGGTGGGATGTGAGCGTGCTGGGGAATGGTACCAACCTTGATGGAGCTGTGCCTGTGTTGGGATGACAGCTTCGTTATCAGGCTGCATCCTCCCCAGTCTGCTCCTGCTGGGCATGGAGCAGGCAGGGACCAATAGCATAAACTGCTGGTGCTTGTTGCATAATTGGCTGCTTTTCAGAGGGAAAAAAAAAAAGCTATATCAGCATGTACCTGGCAACAGTTAGCCTACATGCCAGTGAATCTCAGGTGTAAGCAAGCTGTTGCATTGGCAGCAAAGCCTTCTGGCATCTCAGGGCTGATGTTCAGGTCGCTACAGTCCAAAGCTCTCGGTGCTTTCCATGTGTTCATTTACAGCCACTTGTTCTTGTGTTTAAACTATTGCTGTTTTGGCTGGAAGTCAGGTACTTGAAATGCATTTCATTAAAACTGGAAGTGATTTTTCTGAGTATCGATGACTGGAGGCTTTTTGCAACTCATCCAAGATGCGGTTCTGCTGTGAGCTGATGTGCAGAGCTCTGAGCCAGGGCTCGGTCTCTATAATGAGGTCTGTGTATGCTCAGTTGTCTGCAGGGGATTAGGCTTGATGGGAAGTCCTTTGCCTCCAAGCAAAGAGCCTGCCTGCAGATCTCAAAAACCATTTGTGCTTGGTCCCTAAGAGCCCGTATGCAAAACTGAGCTACCAAAATTGAATTGCTGCATGATAGCAGAGTCGTGACAAATGTAAAGGGAAAATGCATGGGTGAAGCCAATGCTGTTTTATCTTGCATCCGCACTGGGGTGTGCTCCACTACTTGGTTGAGATATGGCAGCTTACGAAAGTTATTAAACTAGACTTTTTCTGCAAGCCCCAAGAGCTCATGTTGGTTTTAATGAGGCAACTGACTCCTAAAACAGGGATCTAAATCAATCTGAATGGTGGCAAGGTTTATTTTTCTGGCAAAAGTAGACCAGTTATCAGCTGCGCAAGCAATAGGCAGGACCTGCCAAGCATGCCTTGACCCCTGTGTTGGATTTGTACCTGTGAAACAGAGGTAACCAGTTTGGTCCCAATGGATGGAGATGTTTTTCTGCCCACCTTGCTAAATGCTTTCTGGCTTTCAAAAGAGGTTAAAGTGAATATTCGCCACTAACTACAGTGGACAGTTTGCAGTTTGTTCCATCCCAGCTAAGGGAGTAATTCTAGCCGAGCCCCTAGTGAAACAGTGCTCCTGTTTTCCAGTAGCAGAAAAAAGAAGCAAGATGCAATTGGATGAGCACTATGGGTGTTCCCATTGAACCAATAGATTATTTTTTTTTTAAAGTATTTCCTAGAGGATAAAGTCTGTCAAGCACCATGTGAGATAAAAGGAGCTGCATTAGTAAGAGCAGCTGCAGCAGTTTGAACAGCTACTGGGGGAGCAGTGGAAAAATCACCCCAGAAAGCAAATCCTGCTGCAGCTTTGAGGGGAAATGAGTAACTTGGTCCTTGGCCTCTCCTCCAGCAGGTTCCCATCAGTGCTGTGAGCCTTGGCTGGCTGCTGGGTTAATGGGGTGGAAAGGCTGGGTCCACATGGTCCTGTCCATCCTCACCCTGTTTTTGCTGGGGTGGTGGATCCACAAAGTGGGTGCTGGCAATATTTCATAGAATCACTAAGGTTGGAAAAGACCTCCAAGATCATCGAGTCCAACCGTCAACCCAACACCATCATGCCCACTAAACCATGTCCCTAAGCACCTCATCTACAAGCTTTCCTCAACAGCTCCCTGTCTCTATCAAAGCATCCTGCTTCTCTCCAAAAGGCCATGCTTGGAGCAAAACTGAGGTGGTTCAGCTCCAGCGAGAGCTCAGCTAATGAAGCTGGAGGTCTTGTGTTTGCCTCTTGTGCTGCAGCAGACGAGGAGGGCCAAGCTGGCAGATGGGCTCTGTGCTAATATTGAAAGACTTGTTGGCCGTGCTCAGATGCTCTGGATGTCAGGGCTGCATAGACCTGCCAGTGTCAGCTAAATAGCAATTATTGGCTATTCTGTAGGAGCGTAAATGAAGCGTCCTTTCCCCAAAGGGTGTTACCCTGAATTGTGTTGCCCTATAAACCAGTTCTATGGGGCTTGACCGTTTCTGTCAAAAAGCTTAGTGAAACCAAGATTGGAAATCCAAGTGCATGGGAGGTATGAAGCAAAAGCAAGGTGGAGAGTTCATGTGTTTTGCCAGGTATCAGATAACTCATACTGGGTTGAGTAACACAATGTGTTTGAAACAGCTAAGCTTTAAAGAGAGGCTGGTACGTTTGGGGAGTGTCCTCCTGGCCCTTGGCCATAAGCAGGTGAGATACAGGTTGGAGAAGTTGAGCTGCTTGCCATTGACATCAGTGGCACGAAGCAGCAGTCTGGCCTAATGCCCAACCTCACGGGGATTTTCCACTGCTCAGGACCCTGTGGAGCAGGACCACACCCCCATCACAGACACCTCTGAGTAACAGGATTCCTCTCCCAGCCCAACAGTTTGGGGTAATTTGGTGACTTTAAGCAATACTGGCATACTCAGTTGAACCCTACCTGCCTTGGCCCTTCCAGGGATGTTTTCAACTCAGCTTCTCTAATGAAGTGCCTTTTCTGTAGGCACATAAAAGCCTGTGCTTTGATGCCTAAGACACTTGGTAGCCCAAAGTCAAGATACTAGCATTTTTGCCATTATTTGACCAGTGAAATGCAAAGTCAAAAGTTTAGCATTTTTCCTTTGCCATTACTTCCTTCTCTTTTTTTTTTTTTTTTTTTTACTTTAAAATTAAAAAAAAAAAATTGCAAAAAGGGAAGATCTGGTTTCAGGGAAAACCAGAAGTGGTACCTTCCCCCATAACTTCTTGGGTTACCAATGTGTTTTTCATAAAAGCCTGTTGTTCATATTGGTTGGGAGGAGACCTCAAGGTAAATTTACCAGGAACAAAGATGACTGCTCACGCTGATACTGGGATGGGCTTAGGGCTGCTCTGGTTACATAATGATGCTTAAAAAAAACCTTCTGGGGGCTGGAGACTTTGTCTCCCTGCCTGCAGGCTGGGTATGTCCTGTATTGTGTGATGGTACAAGGACAGTATGATACTGTGGCTATTTGATAAGATAAACCTCTGGGTGGTAGGAGGTAGTGAGAAGTTCCTCTTGTCTTGCTTTGACATCTGCTGCCCATGCCCAGCCTCTTCTCAGAAATGCTGAGGTTGGGAGGGTCTCTGGAGGGCTCGAGTCCAACCTTCTGCTCAAAGGAGGGCCAACTTTGGGTTGCTCAGGGCCTTCTCCAGCCAAATTTCAATATCTCCAGGGAGGGATATTCCTCCACCATATCTCAGGGTCTCTGTTTTGGCAGTTAACACAGCAAACTTTTTTTTTTCCTTCCTTATATCTGGTTGGAATTTCCCTTGTTGCGTCTTGTAACCAGCTGCTTGTCCTTTCTCTGAGCACCTCCAAGGAGAGTCTGGCTCTGGTTTCTCCATCCTCCATTAAATAGCTGAAGGCAACAACTTGATCCCCCTTAGCCTGCTCCCCTCCAGCCTGCTCTGTTGCATGAGGTCATTCAGCCTCACATCTGGGACTTTGCTGAACTTCATGAGCTTCTCTGAACTTCACCTTCCACTGAACACCAGCCTGCTGAGCCTCAGAGGGATGTGGTAGGAGGTTGTGGCTGAAGGAGGTAGGACCATCTCAATCTATAACTTGGGGGTGTGTACGAGCAATACCTCTCCCCGCATAGGAAGTTTTTTGAGCAGCTGGAGGCTCTGATGGGGCTCTGTCCCTGCCTGTTGCTTCTGCATCAGCATCCTGGAGAGATGGGAACATAAAGCCTGCATGTTGGTACATTTTGAAGGCACTAAAGCCCTTGGACCGAGCCGCGCTGATCAGAAACCTTCCCACATCGTGCTTTCTCCTGGGGATGAGTCAAGCTCTTGATGCACGGCCAACAGATTATTGATCCTCGTTGATGGGAAAAAAAAGTGCATCAGCCTCCTGTTTCCCAGAGCCACTTTCCATAACGGTTGGGGTTGGCAGCACTGCTCCCCTGCCCATCAGGGCTGTGTGGGGTGGAGAAGGGGTCCTGGTGGGTGATCTGAGGAAGGGCAGCCATCAAAGCTGCTTAGCTGCTCTTTCATCTTTGTAATGACAGGACCTTCGCTCACCCCATAGGTGGTTCAGAGAAACGGGCTTTTGGCTGATTCATCTTAATTGGTGCAGAGAGGGAGGTGGGTGTGATGAAAACTCCTCAGCGAGGAGCATTTGCTGTTGAACTGCTGCCTATGCTTGGTATCTGCTCCCAGGTGAGCGATCAGATTAAGGGGAGAACAAAAAAGCTGTAGTCTGGCAGATGTGTGAGAGGTGGGAAACTCCTGTGGGGGGAAGAGAAATGTGAAGGGTTTCCAGAGGGTTTTTCCTCCCCTCCCTTCTTCCCTTGAGGTCTGATGTTGCAAAAATGAAAAAAAATCGGGAAAAATAGAACAGAAACTTTCAAGGGGAGTACTTTTGTCAATATGTGAGGAAAGGGTAGAACAACATTTAAGTTGAGGCTATCACTGCTGTGCTTCAGATCCTCTGTCTCTGAACACACCGAATGGAGGCATTTCCTTTTCCAACACGGTTTAGCAGGAGAGAAGATCACATCTGTGTTTTGGCATAAATAAAACATGTGTTTAAGGAGCTCCCTGGGTTTACACAGTTGTAACGCTGCGTCCATCAACAGTCAGCCAAGTTCAGACTGCTGTAAAAGCTCAAATTGGACAGACATTAGCCCTCGCCACGTGTTTGTAAATGTGGCACTGCTGATGCCAAGGAGAGCGGCTGCAAAGGAAAGTAAACGATTAACCTAGGAGAAATTGGATCCCTGTGATAAAATGAAAGATGGTCTAATGAGGGGCAGAGGAAGAGCTTCCAAGGCAAGGATAAAACTCCAGGATATCAGGTTTGTGCCCCAGAACTCCTGGTACTTGCTCCGTGCAGCTGTGGAAGGGGGATGGCTGCCCATCGTGGGTGTCCCACAGGGAATGAGTAGAAAACATGTAGACTGGTTCTTCCCACGTCTTCTTTTTAGCCATAGTAGTGATATTTTTGGCCAGCTAAGCACATGTGTTATTCAAAAGAAAATAAAGAATCAGGAAGAGCTCAGCTCAGTCGAGCTTGTCCCAGGCTCTGAGAATGGCTTCTCTAGACCTTAATCCTGAGCCACTGCAAGCTGGGGCATGAGGGATTCCAATCAATTACTTAATTAATATTCTTAATCCAAGTCTGGATTAAACTGCAGTTATGAGTGATTGGCTTGACTCAGAAATAAGCCTTTGAATAACTGCTTTCACAGCTGCAGGATGGCTCATAAATTCCTTCCGCTGCCATGAGCCTGAGAAGAGCGTGACGCGAGGTCTCTGCAAACTGAGGTAGCTTCCAGTGGTTCCTGGGGTTGCCCTGCGTTGCTGGAGGGATGGTGAGGCAGATAGCTGATGCCTTTCAAAAAAAATGCTGTGTTTCTAGCTTGGTGGATTGCATCCAGACCGCCCCTTCTCTTGTAAACAGGGCAGATTATTTATCTGCTAAGGTGGGTCAGACGAGGAAGTCCCTAATCCCCTCCCACAGGTCACCTATATGCAAACGAGCTTTTTGGTTTTTTTTTTTTTTTTTTTTTTTTTTTTTAAAGCTGTTCTGTGTAATCCCTTCCATCTATTTCTCAATCCATAGATGGACTCTTCAATTTCTGAAGGCTTAATTTGCCAAAGTGGAAAAGAATGGGCTGGCAATTATCTCAATCAGCTTTTAATTAGGGCTTATGTTTCCTTCTTGGTAGTCCCCCAGGCAGAAACAGTTCCTGACTTCCCACAGTTCATTCCTGCTGCTGCAAACCCCACTTTTGTTAGAAACAGGACTTGGGGGGGTTTTAAATCTCCACCACTCCCTCTCCTGTGCATCCTTGGACCCAGCACTGTCCCCATTTCTGCATGCACAAGGATTTCCCACAAAAACAGGCACAGGATGACCTTGAGTGCCTGCAAAAGCGAATTCTGCTGGCTGTCTTTCCAGGGGTGGTGAGATTTGAAGGCAGTGAGGGGAGATGACCCAGCAGATCTGGCCTCTCTTCCTAGCCCAAGTACGTGGTACAATCCTATTTTTTTTTTTATTAGGCTTCTCTTCCTTCTTCCTTGGGACCCTGTATTGGATGGCTACAGCCTCATGTCTCATCCAGCTTTCAGCTTCATCCCCATGTCTTTCACGAGGTGTCACCAACCCTAGCTTTGTCCTGATGTAGTGATGTGTGCCATGTGAACGTGCAAAGGGGTCTTGGCAACACTGGCAAAGAGCTGAGCACCTTCGCAATTTGGCATGCGGTCTGTGTTGTAACAGGCTGTGGTTCAATCACGATTCCTTCCATGATGTCCTCCTCTATTGCTCTTATGTTTGATTTAGTTTCATTTTCCCTACAGCCAGTTGGGTAGGCTTTGCAGCGTGGCTGCACAATCCCTTACTCCCTTGCTGTGCAAATAGTTTTGGGGGTTTTTTCCCCCCTCCTTCCCTCTTTTTTTTTTTTTTTTTCTTTTCCCCCCCTTCCCTTTTATATTGTCACCTTTGAAAGAGCTCCTACATGGGGCTATGCTGGATTGTCCTCATAGTGCCTTCTTGTGTGCTGGAAAAGAAAAAAAAAAACAATCAGGAGTTATAATTCTACAAATAAAATAGCTCAGCCCAGTTTTTCCGCTTTGAGAGTCTAAGACAAGATGGTTTGTTATCCCTTAGCACTTTAATTTGGTATTGTTATCACTAGTAAAAGGCCGTAAGCTTTGTACTGAGTTTGCAAGTCCTCAGGATTGAGGTTTGTTAGGTTTGCTCTGACGGAGCTTGTTTTGACCTGCCTGAGGCTGTTCTTTTTAACGTGGCGGAGTGGTAAGAGCAATTTTTCTAATTGACCAAGTGGCTATGGCTAATTTGTTTTACTTTTGTGTTTCTTTGTATAGTGCAGCTGTAGGTTTATATAGATAGCAGTGACCAGCCGTTATTCTGGATAGAATGAGGTATTTATGACTCTGACCCAAAACATAGTGTAGAGAAATGCAGGTTTGGTACAACAGCAAAGGTCTTGAGAAGCGGAGATGTGGGGTGTGCAGGTATGGGGTGATGAGAGGGGGCCTGGGCTGGAACTGGAGACCCCTTGGCTATAAACCACTCGCTCTGCTGAAGAAATGCAGACCTGGAGCTGGACCAGGCTGGTTTTAGGGGTAACAAACAGTACAAAAGTAGTACCTAATGTATGTAAAAGGCACTGCATATAGTAAACTGAGATGTAATACGCAGCTGCAGACCAATGAAAAAAGCATGTTTAAAAAAAAAAAGTTACTAAACATAATTGAAATGACTCTGAGTGGTTCCTGGGGAGAGGAAGAAGGAACCATCAAGATGAACATCTTATTTTTCCTGGCACAGGGCTCCAGATGCTGACGACTCACCGTAATGCCATCAGCATGAAACCCTCAAGAGTGGGAAAGGTGAGCATAACACCAAGAAAAAGGTGTAGAAAACACTAAGCGTGTGTAATAATTTTAATAATAATGTAATTCTGCATAGGATTATTCTTTGTTGTCCTATAGTAGTTAGATCTAGACCAACAATCATTCTTGGATGATACTGTTAAGATTTCAATTGTACTAATAATATATATACACACATACATGGTGTGCTTTCTCTTTGCCCATAAGATGAGATTTTGAGGTTGTAGCAGTAGCATGGCTTCTTTCTCTGGTTCTCTTGGGCTCCCCTGATCTTGCTGGTACCTCACCAAGCTTAGAGTTGTGCTAACAGAGCTGGTAGAGCAGCACTTGGGCCAAGACATGGTAGGGAAATCCACATAGCTGCAGGGGGAACAAGCCTTTCCAGCGCTAACCCAAGGCTCCAGGCTTGACCCCAACTGGGCAACCAAAGATGGGGGTCCCGGTCCTCAAAGAGTGGCTCCTCCTTGCTGGACCCAGCACGCATATCCCCTTTTCTCTAAGACCAATGCACAGCGTGCAAGTCCAAGAGTCCTCATTTCCCTTCTGGTGGCCTTGCTTCCTCCTAGGCTGGTCACCACTTCCTACCCTGCCTTTTATCTCCTGCCTTCTTTCAAGGAGGAACTGCTGTTATCGATACCAACTGCTTTCCTTTTGGTTTATTTTGAGATATTAGGTAACGTGTGCTCGGGCAAAGGCAGCACACAAAACTCGGGCAGCAGATGTGAGCACTGGGCTCCTGCAAGGCTCTGCAAGTACGTGTCAGCCCCCTGGTCAGGGCTCTGCACGCTGTGCAACACGTGGGTTGACCTGTGTCAGCCTTTGCATCGGCCACCCTCCTGGCTAAGACTCCACCGAGGATTGGGAGCTGCTTCCCCTGAAGACCGTGCAGGCAGAGAAGAGCAAATGGAGATGAGGGCTCTCCTGATGGCGTGTCTGGCCATTGTCCTCTGCGTGGACGTTGGTGAGTTGTTCAGAATTACGGCAAGGCTTGGGCTGGGATGGAGAGAGATGGCATTTTCTGGGGAGAAGCCACATACATAACTTCTAAGTCCAGCGGTCTTTAAGTCAGTAGATAGTGATAGATAAAGAGTTGGTCTGCATGGTCAGTTTTGTCTCTTCTTTGTGCTGTCACAGCAGGGCCCTGCTGCCAAAGGACTTGTGCTGCAGACACCCTGCAGCCTTGGGCTGCCCACAGGGCAAGCCAAAATTTGTCACCTTCCCCTATTCTCACTATGCGCAACCAGAAAGAGCCCTTTGGGTTTTCTCTGCAAACTCAATCACATCTTGAGATCTGGAGCTAATGCTACACTTCTTGGATGGGGGCACAATTAAGCTTTGAGTTAAAAATCGAGTGCAACCTTCACTGCTTTTCTGGCCCTGTGACCATTTGCTAAATGCTGTAATGGGGTAGTTGAATATCAACGTTCGCAGAAAGCTTCTGCTGCCCACTCACCTGGAAGGAGGGTTTTTCTACAGGGAAGTGCGTGTTTAGCAATTTTGGGTGTGGGATAGTAAAAGGGGTAGAACTGGCTCAGCCAAATTCTCTGTGTCTTATTCTATGTCCTGTGGACTGCATGAGGATGGGAACAGGTCCAGCTGGGAAGGGGTTTCTTGCTTTGACCTCATGCAAATCATTTATGTTCCCCTCCTGTAGTCAACTCACTGATGTGCTACACCTGCACCAACCAGACCAGCAATGATCAGTGCCTGATGACTTCCACATGTACCAAAAATGAGACAGCCTGTGTGACTATAGTTGAGAAGATAGGTGCTGGTGAGTCCCACTGCCATGAACTGCCTGGGTTGTGACCTCCCAATGCTCCTGTGTGTCCCAGCCCTGCTCCCAGTGGGTCTGTGTCCTTCCCCCGCTTTCTGCTCCAGTGCACTCGGGTCTAAAACATTCCCCTTCCCTGGGGCTTTGGGAGAATAGTGCTGGGTTACAGCCCAATTATTCTTCGCTTGAACAGCGAGGCAGAGGGTAGTTAAACGAACACCATAACCCACATAGACTTGGGTGATCTCTCATGCTGCTTACACAGTAAAATCAGGATTTGCCCTTGGAAGAAAGATTCATGGGTTGGTTTTACTTGACTTTTTATCCAGGCACTCACCAACAGAAGTTGATCAGCAAAAACTGCATTTCAAATTGCAGTATGTTTCAAGACTCTTATGAATGCTGTAGTCAGGACAACTGCAATCGCAACGAGGCATCTGAGACGAGACCTCCCATAGCGGTGCTGGGAACTGCAGTTCTGGTCAGCGTTACCAGGCCCCTTTTCTGGACTGGACTGTGGTGAGGTCCCTGTTGAATAACCCGTGCAAGCTTCTTAACCCATCCTGGTCCCCTAGCACCTGCAGTCATTTTGCCCATTTGTCCCCAGAATGTCTTCTAAACATCTGATGTTCAGGCATGGAAAGGCCAGTCTGAAGCTAGCTTGAGCTTGATGGAGAAGAGATCCCTCAGTTACTCTTTTACAGCTTCTGATGCAACAGAGCTCTGCAGCCACCATTAAAAAAAAAAAAAAAAGACATTTCCAAGATGTTTATTATTTATTCTCTTTTTTGAGTGCTGACTCACAGCAGGGCTGGGGTTTTGCAAGCAGCGTGGTCAGGTTGTTCATGCAAGTACACAGAGAGCTAAACAAATGGAGGTGAGTAGGAGGAGGATACAATCCTGATCAGCACAGCCCCAGATCAGAGTGTGGCTCTTACTGTTTCAACCAGGCAGAAATTTCTGAAGGTTCATAGAAAAAAGTCTGGAAAAATCATGAATTTGCCATCTCCAATGGTATTGTTCTAGTATGCTGTCAAGACTCTGGTCTTGACAAGGTCTAGGACAGCATGGGGTGGGCATATTAGCAAATGAAATGCCCTGTGTCAGTTCCTGGCCTTGGGCTCAGCTGGTCCCCATCTGTACAGCCGAGCTCTCTCCCTCCAAAATAAGATGTCTGAATCCAAAATACCTGTTGGAAAGTAGATCTGGAATTGTCAGGAATGGTCCTACTTGGTCAGGCCACAACCATGCTGAGGAGTGTGCTAATAATTAAACAGTGTGGACACCTGTGGGACAGCCCTTGAAACTGTGCGTGGGCTCTCCATGTGTCATTGGTATAGACATAGCTGCCTCCATGACAGCTCTTCTGCAGTGTGGTTCCAGCTCCAGGGCAGCTGGGAAGGGTGGTGACCTCCTCTGGAGCTTGTGACACCTGGACGTCACTGCTGGATACCCCTGTTAATGCTCCCAAGTACAGGTATGATCCTGTAAGTAACTTAATCTGGAGCCAGCTGGGATTTGGGCAATACAGGAGTCCCAAAGACACCACGAAATCAGGTAATACTGCTAAACAGAGATTTAGGATGCCCCTAGGGCACCATTTCCTTGCCATGCTTGAAAGAGAGGAAGCCAAAGGGCAGGTTCTCAGACGGATTTCAACACCTTGGTGTAACCTGGCCCCAGGCTGCCCATGCTGTGCTCTTGAACCCGAGTATCTTTGCCCCACAGCGGGACTCCCAGGGCAAGTACCTGGGCACCTCCATAGCACCCAGGGATGGGAGTGCATGGGAGGTTGGGTAGGAGCAGCCACAGGGTCTGAGTTCTTCAGCGATTTAGCATACAAAGGGTTTAAGCCCATGTTACTTTGCAGTAAACCTATGGGTGGGATTAGCTCCAAGCTCCCTTTGGCTTCCCTGGGAGTTAAGCACTGAAACATCTGTGAAGATCTGAGGTGGGGACAGATCTGTGTCAGGGGGATGGTGGTTACAACCCACCTTGCTGTCCTGATTTTGAGGAGGTCACAACCAGGAAGGATACAAAGAAATGAGCCTTGCAGAACCAAGCACAAGTAAATCCCCAGGAAGGAGGAGAAAGAGGGAGAGAAAGAGCCAGAAAGAAAAATCACGATTCAGCCACTGTCATTGGACTCAAGGAGAGGAAGAGCTGGAGCTTGCCCTCACCCAGCGGATGCTCAGCACACACAGGTCTCTTCTCCTCCTAGGGTTATGCCTGCTTCAAACTGTTGTCTTCCCTGCCAAAAACAAGTGGTACCATGTTGACCTCACCCACAACTCCACCCAAAATGAAGGATGGGGAACATGATAGAGTTAGATTCTGCAATTGCTTCAATGGGTTTTATTTAGGGCTGGAAAATCCCTGGTGGTGCAATCATAGAATCATTTAGATTGGACAAGATACCATAAACCTAACATTGCCAAGTCCACCACTGAACCATGTCCCTAAGTGCCACATCTACACGTTTTTTAAATACCTCCGGGGATGATGACTCCATCACTTCCCTGGGCAGCCTGTTCCAATGCTTGACAACCCTTTCAGTGAAGAAATTTTTCCTAATATCCAATTTAATCTCCCCTGGCACAACTTGAATCTGTTTCCTCTCATCCTATCACTTGTTACTTGGGAAGAGAGACCGACATCCGCATCATACCTGGTGCTGAGAACCTCTTCTGTCCTGCAACCCCTGGCAGCCCCTGGTATACTAGCAACTGGGTGGAAAATGGCAATACATACAGATTGGGATGATGCTGGGATAGATGGAAATATTTGGGAACCTTCTGAGATGCCACCTAAGAAGTGATGAGGCAGACATCATGGTCTGACCACAGGGAAGCTGAATAGTTAAAAACTTCAGGGCAAATAAAAGGAAGAGACACCATGAGATCAAGCCATGATGTTTCTGTCCCTCCTCGTCGTTGTGGTTCCATATGTGGACACTTGTCCCGAGACCTTTCGTGAGAGGAGCCCAGTACGAGGCTCCCAGAAGATGCGCAGATCCCTGGCTGACTTCTGTTCATTGACTTCTGATCTCTGTTCTCCATCCAGGAAGACTCAACGGCCAGAACATTGCAGAGGGCAGCCAAATAAAGCTGCGTTTACTAGCCAGCTCTAACACAATTGTGTAGTGTAGCGTGACACAGCCAAGAGTAAAATCAGGGACCAAGCTCTCATCCTGAAGGATGTGATTCACATGCCTGCAAGGGTCTGATCTCCAAGGCTGAACCTAAGCAAGGGAAATAAACAGTTCCTGGGAACATGCCCTGATCTGTAATGCCATCATCCACAACATTTAATTAATTATTTTAATTGTTAGCACATTCCCTGGCAAGGTTTTAACATGGACCAACCATCATAGTCCTATGCAATGTCTGGAAAAAACAGAGGAGAGAGCACAAGGGTAGGACTATTCACAAGAGGCCTTGCTGATGTCCACCTCTTGGCCTCTGTGCTGGAGATGGTCCTGGACACATCTGCTATAGCTGTAGCCCCATTTCTGCTCTTGATGCTGGATACTGGGACATCTTTTTTGCAGCTCTCTGCCCTGACCCAGCCAAGCACTGCCTTCCATGCTGCAGTCATGCTGTTTCCATGTGTTGGCCACCCAGGGTGACACCACCATCCTCAGTCTCCCATGTGCCTCTGAGGAAATGCCAGCCATGGCAGTCCCACACCTCACACACGTGCATCAGACATACCTGAGGCCAGGAAGGTAACTTCCCAACTATCTGGCTCAATGGGCCACCGGCAACCCTCAAAACGCCAAGCGGCCCATCGTGCACCCTCATCCATCATCACACTTGTCCATCAAACCTCCTGCCAGCGGACCAGTGGTGGACCACTTCCCGTGGCCTTGCAGATCATCTTCCTGCTGTCAGTGAGGAGCAGATTTGAATCCCTGAACTCTGGTGACTCCTCTCCAGCTCTGTGTCAGAGGGGAGACGTTCACACCATCAGTCCTTCGAAGTGAGGGAATAAACTGAGTCAGAGACATTTCTTTGTTTAAAAGAAAAAAATCAAGAATGCACCTTGTTAATCATATTGAAGAGTAACACAATTGTTTTTCCCTTCTTCCTCAAAAAAAGAGTCAAGTCTGGTTAAAGCAAACTGCTTCTTTATCAGCGCAGATCTTTGCCAGGGTGCTCCCGCTGCTGCAGGACACCAACTTGGCTGCTCAAGCTGATTTCCAGACTCCCCCAAAGAGTCATCCCTGCAGGAGGACACCACGCAATGAATCACACTCGGCAATCCTTATTCCCTGGAATAGGTCTAGCTCTTCAGTTGCTACCTCGTGACATCTGGGAGGACTGACACACCTTCTCCGGCATCCACGGCGGTATGCAGTCCCTGAGTCTGGCAGAACTTCATCTGTTGGGCAAGCGATGTGGCTTATCCTCTCCACGCCCAGAAGATGTATGTCCATTGGAGAGGAATGGTTAGTGCTTATGGGGTTATCAGGGCTGACTTCACCATCCTGTTGATCCTGCTTTATGTCAGCTGTATTGGCAGACTCAGTGGTTTAACGCCGGTGTCAGAAACCTCAAAAATATCTGCAAATCAACCAAAAAAGCCCACCCCAATAATCCCCCCTCTTTTTTTTTTCTTAAAAAGGAAGACGCAATGGGTTTTGGTGTCCCTTTGAACTTCCTCTGGCCGTGCCTTTACTGTGATGAGCAATGATTAGTCCCATTAGAGGCTCTAAATGTCTCTGATGAATATGACCCCTGCTTCAGGGACGCTTGCTCATCTGACTGATCTCCTGCCCAGAAAATAATGTTGGCCCCCAATCATTTTAGCCCTCCCCCTGCTCATCTAAGCTCTTTCTTCCACATGTTTTCAGAGCCTCTGCCTCTTCTCCTTCTGCATCTCCATCTTCTAAACCCCAGGCTGTTTAGCTACAGCTGGATCCCTGTTTTTTTCCCTGCAGACCGAGTCTTGCGGGGTGGAGAAGGAAGGGGCGAGCAGACAGCTGATTGCCCAAGCGGCTTTATACAAAGGGGCTGCTCCTGCTTAGTCCTCTCTGCTCTTTGGTGACCAGGCACGTGGTGACTCACGGAGATGTCTGCTGATATTCAGTACCAAACTTCCTGGTAACTCTCCTTGGAAGCAGAAGTGGGACAGGCAGTCAAATGGAGGCCCCAGAAGGGCTGAAATTATCAGCTCCAGCTCCACCCAAGTTGTAAGCATGCAGAGAAATTGTAAAGCCTGAGAACATTCTATCTGACTGGTATCTAGCAGGACTTTGAATCGGATGCTCCACGTAGAAGGGGGACAAAGATATTTTTACCCTTTGCTCAGATGTAGCACAGGAAAGCTGTTGCAAAGCTGGAAACCAACCTCCAGTGTCCCAGGCTCTGCGTTTGAACCTCAAAGCCATCACTCTCATGCGGCAGCTGCTCTCCAAACCAGGATGCAGAGCATTTAGGACTTTGTAGATAACCAGCAGCTTTTATAGGCAAACAGGAAACTATAAGACATTTCCTGTTTATATTGCCAGCCATGAATATACAGCTAGATCTACCCTGACTGTAGATATTGGGAGTTCTCGTGGCCTAACCCTGGAAACACACTTGGCAATAATCCACCCGGATAAAGCCATTAATTTATGCCACTTATTACCATTTTGCTTTGAGTAGCTGCCTTCACTGAACTATCTGGCCACAGATGTGATGATCAGATTGGAGCTAAACAGTATAAAAACCCCACTCAGACATCAGTAGCATTGCTAGCCTGACCATAGATAAATTAAAGTATTAAAAGTAATAAATGGAATGAATTGCCTTAGTGCTTTCACTCCTCTCCGGCCCCATCAGACCAGCCTGAAGGCAATGTCAAGGTGAGAAATCAACCCACATGCATTCCTAGCCTGTCAAATAATGCATGATCCCTGCCCACTCTTTCAAAATTGTTGTCTTCATCATCACTTGGTCCGAACGCAGGGAAGATAAATATCCTGTCCCCGGGTGAAGGTGCTTTTCCCGGGCTGTGGAGTCGACTGAGAGAAGATGAAGGCGTCCCTCCTTGCCGTGCTGGCTTTGATCCTATGCGCAGATCAAGGTGAGGTATCACGGTTCGCTACTAGACAAAGAATAGTTGCATGTTTTAAAGTCAGGGAGGCCTTGTAGCCAGGGAAAGAAATCATGGGAGAGGGTGCCTTAGCTCTTGCAGTGGTGCAGCTGAAGGACGCGGTGTGTTTCTTATCTGTAGTCTCAGCCTGGATCTGTGAAAGGTTTATTCTCTGCAGGGAAATTTCCCTATAGACTCATGCACTACTGGATTTTTATGAAAGCAAGACAGAAAAAGGGAAGCAGTTGCCACTGTTCTGCCGTTGTTAAGAGACTTCCCAGTGAGTTTGTCTGTTGAGATGATGCAAGACTGTGGTTATTTCTAAATCTTGATGAAGAAGTGCTTCAGCTTACGATAGCACAATACATCAGCAGCTCTGTGCACCCGGTTCCTACTGCAGTCAGTGATGCTGTTCCTAGCGGCAGCAGTGGGACAGGGCCAGATCTACAACATCTGCCTGCTGAATGGCCCCAATTTCTGCCCATCTCAGAGACCCGACAAGCTTGCTGATTTCAGAGCTTTTAGGACAAAGTTGGGGAATTAGGGAGAAGTTGGGTTGTGGACTAAATGGGTTAAGCAGCCTTATGCTGGGATATGGGGTGGAGAAGTATATTTGCGTATTATTTGCATTATAGATTATGTATTTTATTTCACAGGGAGATTGTGAATGAAATCAGAGCCCTCTTAAAGTATATGATCTTATAGCCTCTGTAGACAAGACAGTTAAGCAACCAGAGAGAATAAATGTTATCCTCATTTTGTAGAAGAACAGGGTTTGCCAGTGCTTGGAAATTTGCCACATCGTCTGGTGCAAAAAAATAATTTCTTGGAATAGTTATTTCTGTCCTATTGTGGCCTAAGAATACCTTTCTGCTATTTAGCTTTGTTCACTTACCAGAATAGCGATTCTGACAAATTTCCAAGTGTTAACAAGGCCCAGGGGACAGAGAGATTGTCTTCAGTCCCAAAAGGAAGATTGCCCTAAGCCGTGTTAGATAACCTAGGAAGTAAAAATGAAGTGTTAGACTGCACGTGTCTTAGGGCTGAATTCACACAGCAAAGAGTTAAAAGCCCTTCTCCTCACCTTTTTTTTTAACCCGGGTTATGGATATGTTTGAGGGCATTGAAATCCCGCCCAAAGACACAGGCGTGGGAGACTGACTTCTTTAGGCTATGGAGGTCCCAGTTAACCCTATTCAACTGCCAATACTTACTGCCCAGTTAGGCTATAGTCTACGTGATAGTGTCTCCAGCAACTAGAAAGGGTGACCTCAAGCCTTAGGACATCCCTGTAGACTCTTTAGGACATCCCTGTAGACTCTTACAGAGGATCCTGTCCTTCCCAGCTCACTGCGTCACATCAAACCCAGTACTCTTGACCCATAGTGCTATTATTTTGAGTGCAGGGCAGGAAGGGAAGACTTGCACCATCGGTGAGTGTATAGAGAGATGTGTGTGCCTGAGTGCACGTGTTGGGTGTAAATGTGCAAGTGTGTGGATGGCAGAGTGGGTCGGGTCTGGGTCTTGCAGCCCCATCACTTTCAGCAAACCCACACCTTGTGCATTTGAGAGTCAATGGAAAGCAGGTGGTAATTTTTCCTGCTGGGATTAGCGGCATTTTGTCTCCATCTTCCATATCTTCTGTCTCCTCCTGCAGCAAATGCCCTGTATTGCTACACCTGTGACTGGGAACAAAGCAACTGGAGCTGTCTGAAGGCCAAGAAGTGCTCGGACAAGGATGAGTACTGTGTGACCAATGTTGCCTCTGTAGGAATTGGTACGTACTTGCTGTGTATCCTCCGACGGGGACTCAGGAATGGGATGTGGGGTTCTGATTGGATTTGTTATGGTTGCCTTTTGTTGATGGATGGGCTGAGGAGTCATGGGGAAGCACATGTGGGAGGTGGAGCCCTTGCTAGGCCAGCCTGGCAGTGCTGAAGTTTGCACGGTTTGAAATCTTCCTCCCCATCACACATTGAGATTGCCCTCTTTAGCCTTTGTTTTATGCCTGCATGGAAAAGGCAGGGGACACTGAGAAAAGAGGAAGGACAAAGACAGGATCCTTCAGAGGAAGAATAAATAAATTTGAACCTTGATTAGTCAAGGAGATAAAAAGAAGTAGGTAACCAGGGTGGATAAGAAGGTCTAGAGAGATTAGAGGGGAATAAAATTATTTCCTTCAAGCAGAAAAGCCTGGAAATGTGCTTTCAATCCAGGCATGAACATTGTCTCATGGATGCCATCGTAGACCTAAGAAAGCCTTGACATGAGGGTCCATGCTGGGAGGTGCCAGACACCCAGCAGGGATATTGAATGCCTTGTGTAGCTGGTCACCAGCAATTTTTGGGCTGTGGTGGGATCAGGTTGGGTCTCATTGGCCATGCTGGTCCTTGGGGCTGTGGGGGACAGTGGGACTCATTAGCCCATCTCCCTCCTGTACAAGATTGAGGAGCACTCAACAAACTTTCATTGCTAATACTGCTCTTTCCCTTCTTTGGGCAAGGCTTTTTGTCTTTGTGGAAGAGGATCACCAAGAAGTGCTCCGAGACGTGCCCACATCACAACTTCAGCCTGGGCCTGGCTTCCTACACCTCATATTGCTGCCAAACCTTCTTGTGCAACCTAAGCGCGTGCCCAGGACCCAGGCTAGCTCGGCAGTGAGATGGCAAGGAGTCCCATGCCAGTGTCCTTCTTCACCTGCTCAGCAGTGGTGGGAGAAAGGGGCTCCTGAAGGCCTGAAGAGCATGGTCAGATTCCCCCAAGAGGGTATGGACATCGAACACGCTGCAGAATAGATAAAGTGTTATGGTCACCACCTCCTGCCCTGTGTTGCCTCCCAACCTGTAGCTTCTCACTTGCTTCTCATACCTGACCTCTGGGTCTCTCCGGCAGCTTGATGGAGAAGCGGCCGTGCTATGTCCTGCAGCCCCTGGGGGGGAGAGATGCTGCTTCTGCATGTCCTGCAAATCCCTAGAGGGTTTCTTCTGCAATCTTACCTTATCTTGGGTGCAGCTGGGAGCCACACAGTGGCAGCTTTCAGACTCAAGGAGGGCGGTGGGCAAAAATAACAACCCCTCTACACCAACTCAGAAGGGAAACTGTGCAAACTCACAGGGTTGCTGCTGGGGAAGGGGAAAAGTCCTGTGTATAAAAGCCTGAGCCTATGATGGGTGCTAACTGCAACCCTCCTCCCTTGCACTCCTCACCTCCTCCATCCAGCTTCTCGCTCCCAGCCCCCAGCTAGGGACGATGACATTCCTCTGTGCCCCAACAGTCAGACACATCAGCCACATACCTCTTCCTGTTGGCTCTGCCCGCGGTGCCACACTTTTATCAAAACGATGCTTATCTGCACAGCCTGCACATCTGTGCACATCTGCGCACATCTGCTTATCTGCAATCTTTGTCCCCACCTCCACTTCCAGCAGCTGTCCTTGGTCATCCCTTTCTTCATGTTGCCTTGCTTGCTTGTGGCTGTTGTTCGAGCCAAGGGACCTTACCCAGGGCTGGCACTGCCCTGGATCTACCACTTGGCATTGTGTCTTCCAGCAAGCCGCCGTTCACTTCCCTGTCCCTCCGACATCCCCCAAAGCAACGGCAGGGTAATGAAAAGTATTTGCAGCATTTGGATCAAGCTGCTGAGGAACAGTGGAGGGGTTTATAAGAGAAGAATACAGATTTCAGAGAGGCCAAATATTTCATGTAGATGTTTCCAGAGGCTGCAGAGAAATGAGGGTAAAAGGAAGTTGAAAAAATGAACAACAATGAGAGCTCAGAGATTTTTCATTGCCAGAAGTGCTGCTGAATGCCTCTCCCTCCTCTCAAGCAGCACTTTTTGGAGGAGTTTTGCTCTGGCAAAAGCATGAAAATGTTTAAACTTGGGTCAGCCTGGGCTCCCAAATCTACAAAACATTGCTCAGCCAAGGGATGACGCTCTGCGCTGTGCTTCGAACCCAGCCCTGGTAAACAAGAGGGACAAAAGGGGCTTTGAGTCGTGCCGAGCACGTCTGCCTTGGGCTAGTGCCCATGGCTGCTCTGGATGAATGCCTTCTTCTGAAGTGCTGCATAACGGGAGCCTTCAGAGATGTGCGCTCTCTTTTATTAATCGACTTCTGCTTTCCTTTACCCCCTCCTTTTCACAGTTACGCCATGCTGCGAGGGCAGATCTCCGTGCCGAAGGAGCCGCGCTGGGTGATGCACCTCCCTTTACCTCTTCATTAGACCACGATCTCTTTCATACCTTATTTAGAAATTTGCATTTTTCACCCTGAAGCAATCCGAGCCCCCTCCTGTCCCTCAGCCCGAATGCTCTAAAGCTCTAATTTACTCCTCACACAATATTTTCTCATTAAAAAAGGGACTTGTGTGGTTTTTTTTTTCTGTGTGCTGGAATTATTCAGCTCTCTGAAAGCACTGAGGAATCCCAGTTGGAAAGACTCTAATAATTAATATTTCATTGTGTTGGATTTACACACCCTGCAGTAGCAGAGACAGAGTCCCCCACAGCCTGCAGGAAAACAGAGTCAGTTTTTTTTTTGCCACTTTAAAGCAAAACTGGCTGGTTTTTGCTTGGTTTGGTCTGCCTTTGCTGCAGAAAAGCATTCTTGTATCCCATGGTTAATATAAGGGGAAATAAATCATCCTGGGCACAGTTGAAGAGCAAAGGGTTATTTCCCTTGTCCAAAGGGTACTGCAGCTCAAGGATGTTGAAATCTGCCCTCCTCCCATGGTGCAAAGTTACCCTGGTGGCAATTACTCCTCTCCAATACACCCGAGCTGTGCAGGGAGGAAGAAGAGGCGGGTGTGATTCCTAATCACTAATTTTGACCACAAATTAGGGCCAATTGGGACCACAGAGAGTCGGCAGTCATTAGCAAGTGGATGAAGCTGTCCAGAAAATTACCCCGAGCCTGTGCCCCTTGCTGTGTCGTTATGCAAGGCAGCATTCACCCCTTGGGTTTGAAAGGTGCTTGGAGGACCCTAAACAGAAATGGGTTGTGCGCTGGGTGGAAAGGAACTAGTTGTTATCATCACTACAGACTGCGCCGAGCTTCTCTGACCCCATTCAAAGATGTGACGGTGATGGGAGATGTGGGAGAGAGGCGAAGGAGCCCTTCTGCTCTCCCCAGCACAAGGCAGGGCTCAGGTGCAACAGCCGAGCGATTTGGGGCACTGCACGGTGCAAAAGAGACGACTCAGCTGGAGATGGTCCAGGGTGTGGGAGAAAGATGCTACAAAGACTCGTCACAGCGTTATTGCAGGCATTTGGGGAGGGGATACCCAATCAGCCCGACATGGGGAGAGAGGGGAGAGGGCAGTTGTCCCCCAAAGGGGCTAACAGACCTCGGTGCAAGGTATGGAGATAGGTCAATGGAGAAAGAAGTGCGCAAGCACGGCACTTAGAAGAGGCAGCACAAAGCACAGAGTCCTTTCAGTGGCTGGAGCTGGCAGGCAAACACAGCGTGGGGATGAAACAACAATTACAAATGGCATAATAAATGCCTGGTTGCAGATAATAACTAGCAATTTAAATACCTAAGGAACTCATCGGATGGACGTCAGGGGGAGTTGTGATGTGGCTCCTTCGGGTCCAGGCTGTAGGACAGTTGGACTCGCTGTGTGTGGTTGTCACCCTTCCCCTCCGCTACCAGAGCTACTGGCTTACAGCCTCGAACAGCCAAGCCCACGCGATAAATTTAGCCCTGCGCCAAGCTGTGCGTGTGGGCAAGGCTGGAGGAGTGCTGGGAGGGAGGCTGGAAGCAGAATGGAGCCATCGAGCCTTGCAAAAGGAGGAGCAGCGGTGCCCCAGGCAGGGGTCCCCATGGGTGGTGATGGCAGATGAAGACAGCCAAGGCTTCCTGTGGTCAGCAGCCACCCCATCTGTCCCACGGCCACCCACGCCACTGAGATGAGTATCACGCCAGGCAGGAAAACACCAAACCACCTTTCTGAAGCACAGCAGTCCCTGATGTGTTGCTTAATTCTCTGCAGGGCTCTGGGCGGGGGGTGAGGTCCCTGTTTCATTTGTGGGGTGGTCAGCATCATTGGGATGCCAGTCACGTGCTGGGACACACAACCCAGGGAGGAGGGAGGTGGGGGGAAGCGACCTGGCTGTCCCCAGCAGGTACCAGGGTGTGCTGCAGGATGGATAAACAACTCTCCGGAGTCGTGACACCTTATCCTGCGGGCTTGGGTGGGAAATTCAGCTTTGGGGGAAATTCCAGCTCCTTGGGGAAACCAGGAGTTTTCCAAATCAAAGCCAGAAGCTGAAATGACAGCGTTTCCCAGGCAATGTTTGGGGTCGAGCCACATTTTTTTTTGTGGTACAAATATATTTTTTTTATAATTTTTATTCTGCTTTTCTTTCTTGACTTTTTGACTTCATAAAACATACTTGATTTCAAGCATTGCAAACTGAAATGGCCTTCGGGGACTCATGCCGTGGCCTTCATTGACTTATCTAAATGCTGGATGCCTCAGCCTGTGCCTGCCCCCCGAGTTGCAGAGACCTGGGCGCTTCTGGGGTGACTCCCCCCTTCCAGGACAGGCATCGAAGATGGTGCTTGAAGGGCTCAATGGAGACGCCCCCCCCAACTCTTTCCAGAGGCCCAGGGCAAGTGAATCATTTACATGCCTAAATTAATTGCTTTGAATCCCAGCCTCAGTGAGAAAATGAAGAAAAAAAAAAAAGGGGGGTGGCAAAGCTATCAAAAAAACCCTGCCTACGAGAGGAAACTTGATGGAAGTTGGCACATTTCCGCAAAACTTCCATGCCTGGTGCACTAATGAATATTCTGAATTATGAGGGGGAGGGACAACAACAACAAAAAAATAGAAACCCACTTTCTTGGGAAATTCTGGATAGTTTCCAGTGCAGAGAACCAGACTAAGCCCACGAGAGGGAGCTGGTGCCTCTGCACGGCGCCGGACTGGCCACAAAATGCTGTCTGCCCGCAGAAAGCTTATGCTCCTGGAGCAATTTCCAGGGGGAAAACCAGCAGCAGTGCGAGGGATGAAATGTCTTGGCTGGAAGCAGCCCAGGGAAGGATGGCTGCAGGACTGCGCTGCCGATGCCAGTTGTGCCGAGCTCTGCTCGCTGACGGCGGGCCCTGGCCAGCCTCCAGCATCTGCTCGCTCCCATGCCGGTGGCAGCCGGGGACGTGCCTTGGTTTGGTTGTGCAGGATAATTCTGGTGCATTTAATATCAGCTCCTGGGGCACCTGTGCTAGAAAAGGGAGCATTTGCATCCAAACCCCAAAGCTGGTACCAAGCCCTGCAAGGTTTCAATCCAGAGCCTGTGGCCATGGGCTGCTTGGAAGTGGGGTGCAACCTTCTGTCCCTCCCTCTCCTACGGCTGTAGTGCTCTTGGGAGTCCCCAAAATTGCTGGCCTGATGTTGGGCTGGGCCTGAGCAGCATGAAGGGAACTTTATTTTCTTGGTAGCTATGAGGTCCTGGGGAGTAAAGAGGGGATCAAATCAGATGGCGCTGTGCCTTTCTGTCCCATTATGGGTGACTCTGTCCTCTCTTTCTGATTTCCCTACACATTCCCTCTTTGCAATGACTCTTTGAACGTCTTCCTGCCCCTCTAATACTAAATTTGGCTAACTGCCTCCATTCCTCTCATAAATGGTCACAGCCAAAAAACAAGACTAGCACCTGCAACCCACCATGCATGCAAATAATGGAAATTCCACCTTTTTCCTCCTCACCCGTGGGTTTCAACCCTGTTTTCAACCCACTGCTGATGCCTTCAGCAATTGTATGAAAGTAAAGAAGGGAAGAAGTCCACGAAGGTCTTTGGGGAGAAGGTAGTCTAGGCGAGACTTCAAACCAAGCTCCACCACCGCTTCCCTATGTCTGACCTTGGGAGAGTCATTTGGTGTCTCTGATTCACGTGCTTAAGACGGACATAACAATGCAGGGCTTCTCACCCTGTCCTGGAGGGCTCTCTGGATCTTGGCACTCAGTATTAGGTGATGTTTCACCCAGCTGGCCGAGGGATGTCCTAGCATCGGGACCAGGAAGGGTCAGCCTGCCCACCCACTGCAGATGTCTCTGCCCTCAGAGCTTGCCTCTCCCAGGACCCTGCAGCACTGTGCTGCCTCAACCGCTGTGAACACTCATCCTCTCCATAATGTGATGCAGAAACCTGTCATGGCAAAGCCGGGGCTGCTCCCACGTTGCTCACTCCTCCAGAAATGCTGTTCTTTGACTCACTGTGGTGCCGAGGAGCTTTTGTTAGGAGCTCTGTTAGAAGCGGGGCATGCAAATAGCGCAGAAAGACATCTCTCCCCCGCTTCCCCACCACACAGGAGCTTTTACAACGGACAGATGTAGACACAGAGGTGAAGGCAAGCGTGTGGGCACTGCTCGGTGCATCGGTCACTTGGCCACTGCCTGATTTGTTGTCAGCAGGGTGACAGGTCTCATGATGGGCTGAGGCTTCTCAGTAGGTCTGATGGGGTCCAGGATCCCTTGTTCAACTCTGAGGCTCCTCACAGAGGAGCTCCAGGGCCAAGACTTGGTCCCTGGAATGAGCCCAATGCCAGGATGAGGTGCAGAGCCCCGTGTCCTCAGAAAGCCTCGAAAGGCAGCAGGAGGGTTGCACGCTGCCACTGACCTGCCTCTCCCTTCTCCCCAGCGTGGGTGAGAAGGAGGGCTGAGCACAGCACAACCCATGCTACAGCAGACAGGAGAGTGAGGAGGAGGAGGAGGCTTGGGGATGTGCCGCACCCTACAAAAGCTGAGAGACCGGCTTGTCTGCTCATCACCCAGCTCCCAGCTGGATGTCAGCAGTGGTGAGAAGGGTGGTGTTTTACCCCCTCCCCACAGCAGAAAAAACTCCCCAGTGTCTCCTTTCCCCATGCTTAGAGTGGTACAAATCTTTCCCTAGGCGTGTGGACCTTGCTGCTGGGGTGGACGTATCTGGAGACAGATGCTCTCCCCAAGGTTTGCTGCCTGCTGTGGGGCTGAAGGATTCAGAGAAAGCAGAGCTTGATGAATTTCTAGGTCTGACCATATTTCATTTCCCAAAATATCCACCGTCGCCAAGGCGTGGTGACAGAAACCCAGTGCTTCCCCTAGATGTTGTCCTGCTTCCAAGGAAACCGGCAGGAGTGGTGCTCAGCATCTCCCAGGCATTACTGAAATGGTCCTGCCTTCATGGCCCCTTCCGCTTATTTGGAGCAAGAGGGAGCTGGGTCGGAGGCTGTTACAGCAGCGTCCCCGCAGATAATCTCACCTCCCACTCCAGACCCTCCATGCTAAATGCTGCACCACACGCGTTGGCAGGAGTGTGAAGAAGCAAACGGGTGAAACCAAGCTCCTGAGACGAAATCATAGAATCATAGAATAGTTTGGGGTGGAAGGGACCTTTAAAGGTCATCTAGTCCAACCCCCCTGCCATGGGCAGGGACATCTTCAACTAGATCAGGTTGCTCAGAGCCCCCTCCAACCTGACCTTGAATGTTCCCAGGGATGGGGCATCTACCACCTCTCTGGGCAACCTGTGCCAGGGTTTCACCACCCTCACTGGAAAAAATTCCTTCCTTATATCTAGTCTGAATCTTCCCTCCTTTAGTTTAAAACCATTCCCCCGTGTCCTGTCGCAACAGGCCCTGCTAAAAAGTCTGTCCCCACCCTTCTTAGAAGCCCCCTTTAAGTACTTGAAAGGCCGCAATAAGGTCTCCCCGAAGCCTTCTCTTCTCCAGGCTGAACAACCCCAACTCTCTCAGCCTTTCTTCATAGCAGAGGCGTTCCACCCCCCTCATCATTTTCGTGGCCTCCTCTGGACCTGCTCCAACAGGTCCCTGTCTGTCCTGTGCTGAGGGCTCCAGAGCTGGGCACAATACTGCGGGGGGGGTCTCACCAGAGCAGCGCAGAGGGGCAGAATCACCTCCCTCGACCTGCTGCCCACGCTGCCCAAGATACGGTTGGCCTTCTGGGCTGCGAGCGCACATTGCCGGCTCATGTCCAGCTTTTCATCCACCAGTACCCCCAAGGCCTTGAGCAGCAGGGCTGCTCTCAATCCCTTCAACCCCCAGCCTCTATTGAGACTGCGGGTTGCCCTGACCCAGGTGCAGGACCTTGCACTTGGCCTTGTTCAACCTCTTGAGGTTTCCATCCCTCAGGTGTGTCAACCGCACCACTCAGCTTGGTGTCATCTGCAAACTTGCTGAGGGTGCACTCGATCCCACTGTCTATGTCATTGATCTCCACCTGGACATTGAGCTGTTGACCACTACCCTCTGGATGCGACCATCCAACCAATTCCTCACCCACCAGACAGTCCACCCATCAAATCCATACCTCTCCAATTTAGAGAGAAGGATGTTGTGGGGGACCGTGCCAAAGGCCTTACAGAGGTCCAGACAGACAACATCTGTAGCCCTTCCCATCTCCACTGATGTAGTCACTCCATCATAGAAGACCACTAGGTTGGTCAGGCAGGACTTGCCCTTGGTGAAGCCACACTGGCTGTCTCCAATCACCTCCCTGTCCTCCATGTGCCTTAGCATAGCTCCAGGAGGATCTGCTCCATGATCTTCCCAGGCACAGAGGTGAGACTGACAGGTCGGTAGTTCCCCAGGTCGTCCTTTTTTCCCTTTTTAAAAATGGGGGTTTTCCCCTTTTCCAGTCAGTGGGAACTTTACCGGACTGCCATGACTTCTCAAATAAATAATAATAAATAATAAATAATAAATAATAAATAAATGCTACAGGGGGAGGATCCATCCAGACAGGTAAACAGCACAGGGCAGGGTCCGTCCTCCAGCCCTGAGGCCATGCGGTATGGCATGCTTGTGGCACCCTTTCCGTCCCCAAAACAGGGTGGCCACATCCAAATGGCCTGTTGGCCCTGGGCTGTCTCCTGAGCATGGTCTGGGAGGTGCTTCTTGGCATGGATGAGTGTGGATAGTGGGCAATTGTGCGAGCCTGTGCCCTGTCCTTGACTTATTTAGTGGTGTAGAAGTAGGTTCACAGCTCTTTTTTGTTATCATAGCATTTGGTGGGTCTGGCCAGGACCCCACCGCGTTGTACAACTGGCATGAGAAACTCAAAAGAAGCAATGCCTGACTCCAACACGTGCAAGGATTGCTTGCTCAGGATGGCATGTTTCATCCTCCCCTTCCTGGCCACCCTTCCCTGGAGAAATGAGATGGGATCAGAGTGGATGGGCAGGACCTATCCCACCATCAGGACCAGGTGGCAGTGAGGGCACTGGAGATGTCACAGCCCGGTTTTGGCTGTGGAAGTGACACCAGAGACATTGCTTGGTGCTGTGGATGTGTCAGAGGAGAGGAGATACCCTGTACGTCTGCTGTGAAAGCCATGCCCAGAGGGACAGGGGGTGAGGTTTTGGCTGCAGAATGGGTCTCATGGTGCTGGCCCCACCCTAGAGCTATTTCTGTTGGTGCTTCCTTCATCCCATCTCCCTTTCAGCTTGAACGAAAATGGGTTTTCCTCCACGTGGGGAGGCAGGAGAGAGCTGCTGTGAGCAAAACCAGGGCCTGATGCCAAGCACTGTGTTTACAGCCCAGAAATGGGAGGGCATGTCCCTGGGTTTTGCTTTCAGAGGAAGAAAAGCTTCGTGGGCCTCTTTTCCCATCGGAGATCCTGTTTACTTTCCCCCATCCTGCTCCTGCAGCAGTGGTCAGGTTGCAAAGCAAAGCTGGCAGGAGCAAAAAAAGCCACCGCTCTCCCATATCTGTGAATTTGGGCATGCCTCTCCTGGCTCAGACTCAATTTTGAGGCTCTGGAACAATGCTGAAACATTGCAAAGTCCCTTCAAGACATGGTTGTCTTTTTCCTGACATTTTAACAAGTTGGGAGTGGGTCAAAGCCTGGTGTGTGCAATCAAAATGGGGCGAGTTGTTCCTACCGTGCCCTTTCCTTGGCAAGCAGGAGGGTGTCTGCAAACCCAGGGTGGCTTTTCCACCCTGGTGTTGCTCCCTGGATCAGTGTGGGTGGCTTTTGGTTCCCATGCCCCTCCCAGGCTGTCATCCCTGAGGTTTACAAGCCCTTGTTTGCGCTGAGTGGTTGGCGAGCTGGGCTCAGAGGGGCTGCTCTGCCGGTGGATGGGATCAGTCGTGGCACATGAGCTCCTCTCACCATACCCCACAAGTGGTGGGGATGGGGTGAGAGAAGCCAAAGTCCAGCTGCAGTGTGCAGGGATGCTCTTGAGATGGACCGACGCCTTTCCCTCCTTCTGCCCTACCACCAGCACAAACGCACCGCAGTAAAACCATGCCCTGCTTTTCCAAAATAATAATAATTAAAAAAAAAACCCAAACAACACACAGCCTTGAATTTTTGGCTAACCCTGCTGGGAAAATACCCTTCTGCTCGTCCAGTGAGGAATATGATTGTGTTCTCAGATATCATCCTGTTTGTTCCTCAGCCCTGCTGAACACACCCGTCGGGCTGGGATAGTTTCAGCCAGGATATTTCCTTGATCTGCAGCTCCTCCGCCTGCTGTGGGCTCTCCTCCGGGGACAGCCCTGTTCTCCTTGCCCTCCTCGGCCGCAGTTGCAGAGGTTTCAGCATGGCTATTACCTGAGGTGTGACAAGTTTCTAGACGTAACGAGGGATGGCCCAAGCTCTTGTTCTCACAACTGGGATTTTGATGCTGTACCTGGCTGGGTCAGCAGGAGTGGGTCAGGAGAGAAACCGGAGCATCCTGATCTTCCCATGCATGTGCTTACACTCACGATGAGTTTTTCCACTCCCAGTTGGGGTCCACTTGGAAAAAATCAAACCCAGAGCTCCTAAAAGAAATTAAGAGTAGAGAGTAGTTGTCTATGGAGCTCATCACAGCTTTCCCATAGACAGAAAGAAACTTGCTTTTCTCATTTTACTCTCAGCTTTCATTTAACCTTGGAAATTCCAGCTATTGGGTTTCAGAACAGAGGATCACTTCCAGGCCTGAAATACCCATCATGCAAAAGATGAGACAAGAACCTAAAGCAAATTAAAAAAAAAAGAAAAAAAAAAAGAGCACTTTTGAAAACGGTGACTGTTTCCTTGCCTTTTGGGGTGGGGTGTGCGTGTCTACCCTTTATAACAGGTAGACATGGAAAATTTTATTTCTTACAGAAGTAAAATGGACGACTAGACTAAGGCTTTCTTGGTGTCCCTGCAGATGGCTGTGGAGGCTCTCACAAGGCCAGCTGCTACCACAGCTGTGTCCTAGACGAGTTTCATATATTACTGGCCTGGCAGGTTTAAATGACTGCTCCATGTAACTCCAGGATCTTAAAGTTTAATTTAAAAAAACCCACAAAACAAACATAAAAACCGCACAGCGATCAGCAAGACAGTTGTGAAGACAAACATGAGAGCTGTCACCTACTTTTCTTCCTGGAGAAGCTGGCCAAAATCTTCTGTGGCAAAGCTTTTGATAGGCTTTTCAAAAGTGTCTATACTGGCACGGTTCAGATGCCTATCGCAGCCCAAGATTTCCAAAGAAAGACCAGAGCCTCACTTGTCAGGACCAGCGTGAATATGTGGCAGAGGGGACGGTCCCATTTTAGTGCCTGCAGCTTGACTGCTCATGTCATAAAAGACGATCAGGAGGGCTGGACCTCGGACAACGGGAAATTCCCACTTTCAGTGAAAAAGCAATGACAGTTTTGGGAATTATCAACTGAGCTGTGTTACAAGTGCAAACTTAAATAAACCTGTGAGGATCATTTCTCCATAAACACAACTGTGGCCAGTGGCGTCCTCCTTGGCAAGGACTGGCATTAACTCTTTTGGGGGAATCCCAAGACGGTAATGGGGTTTTCTCTTTCACCTCTTCTTCCTCCTCCCATCCATCCTTCGCTGTCCTTTTTCCTTCAGACCTTGCAGGTCTCCAATATCCCCCCTCCTGGCTGCAGAGATGCCACCACAGAATAATAAACCTTAGCCCTGGATCCAAGAAGGATGATTCACATCCATAACTCTAACCTCTTTCCTCTACAAACAGGGTGGTTACAGCCAAATTGCTTGCAAGGAGCAGCCCCATGTCAGGGCACTGTTTGAGACAATGCTGGTTGGGGTGTGCCCAAGCCATGTTGATGGTCCAATGGCATGGATGGCGTTGGGGCTGGGCTTGTGTCCTGTTTGGTGAGCTAATCTGGATCTGGCCCTTCAGCCAGGGCATTGGTGGGGATGTGAATCATGGTGGTTGACTCCATGTATGATGGCGCTGTTTGATATCTCCCCATGAGCCTCCAAGATAATGGGGCTGAATTATCTCTTAGGACCTTGGAGGTTAAGGGAATGTGACAAAAATGGCTTTGGTCCTCACCCATTATGACCAATAGCAAGGCTTCTTGTGACCATCACAGCTGTCATGCTGAGATGGAAGCCTACCTGGATCACCTTGTATTTCAGCCAGACATGGTGGATCTGGGCTACCCCTGTCCTTCCTAGCTGGAGGTTTGGGAGCCTCTGTCATCTAGCATGAGGCTGACCTGAGGAGCTCTGTTCTGTTGTTTGGAGCCTACCAGGTCAGCTACAGACCCAGATGTGCTTTGGGAAAGGGAAGAATAGAGCAGGCTGCCTGCAACAGTCAGGCCTTAGGGGGAAAAGGCAAAATATCACATGCAGGTCTTCCTTTTTCCCTGGGGTTTCTGGATCCCATGATCTCCCCCCTTCCTGTTCTTCACCTAACCCTGTTACCATTGCATGGTCAGATGAAGCAACTCAGCCTTCCCTGACCTGCCAAGGAAGGAGGAGAGGACACGACCAGATCAGCCCGATGCTGTCCTGGGCTGGGCTGGACCTCTTGCCCTGCATGCACCATCTGCGTGACTCAGGCACACCAGGAACACTACCCATGGCTGCCTTCTTCCCACCTTCTCCCATGGCATCTCCTTTCCCCATTGAGGCTGCAGTTTGCAACCCTGAGCTGAAACAGAGTTTCCTCCCTGCACCATGGAGGAGAGCTGCGATTGGAACCACCCTCCAGAAAGAAAAAGGGAGAAAGGGAGCTGACATTAAAACATTCCCGGACCTGGCAGTTTGCTCCACCTTGCCACTCCATCACGAGTTGAAAACACACTTTGTCTGGCTCCAGTTACACAAAAGGGACAGGCCTTGCACAACATGCTCCCAAGGTCTGGCACAAACACACGCTGTCAGCTGCCAAGCTCGAAGTGGGTTAAGGTTTCTTCCTTAAAATTCCCAGGCTCTGTTAACTGTTTAATATCCTTCATGACACCATTGGGTTAACACCCACCTAGCTCAGTTTCTGCAGCAAGATTCACCCTGCTGCCCTCCGCTTTTTTTTTTTTAATGTCCCTGGGAAAGTATTTTTAACACTTCCACGCTGTGTTCCCTGAAGTCTCTTGACACCATCTGCACTTCCCACCACCCCAGTTGTCTTTGCCCCAGCTTTTCTTCCAGCTCTCTTCTCCCCTTGCTTGAAAAAGTGGGCTGCTCTCTGCTTCAAAGGACACCCATCCTCCTCCCCACCGTTCTGGTTGGAGCCCAGAGCCCTTGCAGTGGCCCTGGGCGTGATTGCAATATCAACAGCGCACAAGAATAGCATGTTTTTGGGATCTGGCCAAACCACAGTCTGAGTCCCAAAGCTTTTGCAGTCTTCTCCTTCAGGGACACGGGGATAAGGGGCCAGGTGATCCCCCAGATGCCTTCCCCATCCAAGCCCCACAGGAGACCCCTCAGTCTGACTGCAGTGCCTGATTAAACTGGGATTTGTGGAGCTGGGGAAAATGCTCCTCAGACCCTGAAGGGCTATAGTTAATACCTGAACACTGTCTGCACATAACAACATGTAGATTTTGCACAGCACTAAGTAATGCCACCATAGGAGAAACAGTGAAGCATCGATACTTCCCTCCCATCCCATCTTATTTCTTACCCTCACTTTGCCTGTCTTTAACTATTTCCCCCCAAGCTTTGTGTGGTTGCTTTGATTTATTTTGCTTTGTACCAATATTTTGCAACTCCCTCCTTCTCTCTTTCCAGTTCTGGGTGAAATATTAATCTTGTTTATTATTATTAACCTTCCCTCTCTCTAATCTATTTAAATGCTTTCTCACATTTCCACTTCCAACAGCCCATTTCTCACTTGCAGATTTTCTGTTCAGCTGCACTTGGCTTTAACAGTGTCATATATTTACTGTTCATTTATTTGTTTTAATTTCAAAGCTTTTTTTCTTCCTTGTTGTGGGCTGTGTTCATGCATTGCTCCCTTCTTCCTGCTGAGGAGCTGCATTTTTCTGCTTGGTTGGCTCCAAGATGAGCTGAATTCAGTGCGATAATTCAGTTTCATTTCTGGAATTTTTATGTGGATGGAAAGGAAGGAAGTTTTGGGTTCCATTTCTCCAGCTGGCTGAGAGAAGCCTGGCTATTATACGTAAAACAAACATGTGGGCTAATACCTACTATCTCCCCCCATGCTCTAGCAGATCATGTTTCCTGCCTGATGTCGTTCATGCATGTATTTATACAAAGTCTTGTTTGGAGAGTATGGCTTTTTCATAGATTATTTCCTAAGTATAGTTGCTGCATTAGCTGTCACGTGGGTCTCTCACATCCTTGCTAAAAGAGAAGATGATTAAAGATTCATGCTCAAGGGCAGGGCAAATCCAGAGAACAGCGTGGAAGACACTGAAAACTGGATGCTCATCCCCTGCACCCTGCTCTGGGCACAGGCAGGGACAGAAATTGTTGGGGGCTGAAGTTGCTGTAGAAAAGCGGAAGTGGGCAAAGGAAGAATGACTGAAAGCAAAAGACCCGTCACAGGGGTTGGGCAAGGGGCCATCTGCCCAGGATCCTGCAGAGAGGTGATCAGAGGAAGAGCCTCTGAACCAACTCCTTGGGGAGTAATTTGGGGAAAAGAAAGAGCAACTGGATGTTCTTTATTCTGTTTCCACGTCATTTGTGACCTTACAAACCTTGATTCTGAGCTCCTCTTGGTCATTTCTCTCTGTAAAGACGATGGGTCCTGGTCTGCTGAGATGTATTCTTGACCAGGAGTTGTTTTATTTCTCAGTCATTTTCGCTCCCATTCGTAGTTTAACTCCTGCACCCGTTTCCACGCACTTTGTGCCTCTGCTGCATTCTGAGTCATTTGGCAAGAGGCGATGAAGTGGTTGTGGGAGCAGAAGGAAGGAGCCCAGAAGGACTAGAAAGGTCATGAGGGACTGGAAAAACCTGACAGAGTCCAGAGTTGGTCTACAGGTAGCAACAAACAAACATCGTTGCTTGGAAAGTCTGGATACTTCTGGAGGACAGAGAAGCAGAGCAAAACAAAAGCTTCGGATCCCATCCCTGCCTGGACCATGGGAGCCTCTGAGTGACAGTCTCCAGGCACAAACAGTGTCATTGCAGGAACGATACAAGCTGGTTTACCGCTTAAAGCACTTTCCTTAGTATAAGCGAGATAATTCTGAATGACTGGGGACAATCCAGGGAAAATCTTCTTTTTTGCCTCCTCTCCCACTTCCCAGAGATATGAAGCTCTCATATCATGGCAGACAGAAAGGATGGAGGATGCCAGGTGACGCCTACTATCTTGCAAGCGATGAGCCACCCCAGACTGGCGCAGCTGCCTCTGCTTTGCTCCAGGTTTTGCGGTTCAGCCCGATGGAGTAAGAAGGGACTCCCATGTTTGAATCAGATAAATTGTTCCCCAAATTAGCAATGCAGACACGGTCAGCAGGAGTAGGCCTCGGAAAAAAAGATTGGATCTGAATGAGATGTAAAAAAAATTGCTACCTGGAGCCTCGTAATAGGTTCCTACGCACAAACACACCCATCACTGATCACATCTTATGTGCCGTCACTCCCCAAACCTCAAATTACTCTAATCAAAGGAAGTCAAAGTAAACGCGGTCCCAGTATAAAACCTTACCGTGGTGCACCATCCCACATTGTTCAGACTCTGAGGGCACAACGACCATGAAGGCTTTTCTGATTGCCCTGCTGGCGGCAGTCCTGTGTGCCAAGCAAGGTAAGTAGCTTTGGAGAACCAGACGGAGAGGATGAAAATACCAGAAGAGAAATTAGACATAACGCAGGGACAAGAAGGTTTGACAGTTTTTATTGCAATTGGTGAGGTCTTGGTAGTGCAGTTTTTCTTTGGCGTCAGCTGTGTCAAGCAATATTTAATGTGGTTGAGTCTTAGCTTCTGGGTCAGTTCTGCCGAGGTACCCATAACCCAAAGAAGATGAGCTCACCGCTCTTGTTTCTCACACCCTCAAGTATTAAGCTCCGACCACTCACATCTGAAGATAGACATGTGAACTGAAAAATGCTAATAGGAATTAAGCTGGGCTCACAGTTTTGCCTTTGGTTTTATTTTTGTTCCTGAATGAAACTTCAGGAGTTGCTGATAAAGGTAACAGGGCTGGTGTTGACACCGCATCTTCTGCCAGCGTTTCACTTTATTTCCCACAATGACATTACAATTAAGAAACTAGGTTGCTGGCAGATATTTGAAAGCCTAAGAGCTCTTTGCTCATAGGTTTGAAGAGCTTTTTTAAGAGTCTGGGCGTGAGTGTGTTTATAATGGCATCCACAAGGCTTGGTGCTCGTCTTCTTTCAAAAGGAGGTGCAGATATAACTAGATAATTATGTAGAAATATCCAGTTGAGAAAAACATTGGCTCTGTGCATGTATTTGCACTCCCGAGGAGTACTGCAAGCCTTTTTGCACCGTTAAGGCTATTTCTGGCTGCACTCGCAAAACTAGAGCTAATGGAGGGTGGAGGCCAGACGCAGGCAAGGCTTTATAACAGCTTTAATAGTTTAAGCTGTTATTGTTTCCTGACTGGGAGGGATTTTCCTTGCATCAGTCAGTGAACACGAGTGCATTTCAGTTGCTTTTGTGCACATGTTGGGGTCTCGGCTCCATCTGCAGCAGGAAGTGGTTTGAACAACTTTGTGAGATTTGGCAGAAAAGCAGATCAGAGAGAGCTACAGGGACTGTAAAAGGCAATAACACTTGCTAGGCAGCGTGTCTGGGATCGCTCTGGCATGGTCTGCAAAAGGACAGTAGCCCACAGCTCGGGTTGGAGGACTTCCAGAGAAGAGGTGAGAGGTTGGACTTATCCAAGTGATGGAGAAACAGCGAGTGCTGGGTAGTCAGTTAAAGAGAAGTTAAAACCAGGATGCAACAAGGATGATTTTATCTGCTGTTATGGAGAACACCTGCGCTTGCAACACCTGGCACTAGAAAAGAGCATCTGGGTGGGTTTCAGAGGAAGACGGTCAGTTGTATGGTGGGGCATGAGGACCCAGAGCTGGCTCCAGAGCTGTACACAAAGCACCTGAGCTCCCTGCAGCAGAGAGGGGTGGCTTTTTCTTCTCCTACCTGGGGTAGTTAGGGCCTAAAATGGCTTTTAATTCTCTTTTAAAACTGCTTCTGGAATTGTCTAACAAAGCATCATGGGCTGGTTCAACTTCAGAGATGAATTTGAATCAACTGAGTAACTGGGCTTTGGAGAGTCTCTGGGAGGAGCTTCCTTGTCAAAAATAGGTTCAAATTCAATTGAAAGGGGCTATTTTGTGCAGAAATAAGAACCTTCCTGGGTTGAGAAAGCCAGGAGGAACTGAATCAGGGAAATTTCAGCCTAACGGAGGACCCTCCCTGGTTTGCAATTTGGTCACCTTCAACCAGGAACTCTCCACCACTGGTGGCAATGGAACAGGCTGTCCTGAGAGCAACTCAACTGCCTCTGCCACCCCTGCTCAGTAATGAGGAGCATTTCATGGGACTCTGAACAGGAGGGAAACAGTTTCCATCAATTGTGAATCCACCGCCAGGGAATGAGATGGCACGTGCCTGGGTTTCTAGCATGGCCAGCTGGCCAGCCTGGAAACTCAATTTACTTCAGTTTTGTTCAGAAAGACATATCCTACCTCATTCTGGCTTTGTAATAGACCTGGCTCAGCCCTGCTAATAATATCACTGAGAACATGTTGTTCCAGGCACTGGTAGAAATAATCTATCTATTGTCCAGAGCAACCTCTCCCAGGGAACTCCCTTTAATGTGGCTCTGTGCTCAGTAATTTAGCTCACAGGGGTGTCATAGGCTTTAATTAATTCATGTCTGACCGGTGTTTTGCAGATGCAGTCTGAAAATACTATAAACTAAGTTCTCACCTGAGAACAGTGCCAGTTCATCCTCTCCTTGCCAAAACCATACTAGACCCAGCTGGGCAGGTCGTGAGCTCTGCTTTTGCAGGTTCACTGTCAACCAGGCCAATGCAGCCCTGGGGGAGAAAGAAAGGTCACCTGAGAGTGCTGCTCAGGCTGAAAAAATGTGTTTTCAGGTTTAATCACCGAAAATCTCAAGTAAAGAAAGAAAACTTGTTTTGTTCTGTTTGTTTGCTTTTTCAGCTTCATTAATCAAACCCAACATCTTTTTTCACTTGTCATGAAAACTTGTTCCTAACATAATTTTCACCTTGTATTTTCCAAGAAGAGACATGGTTTTTCACGCTTTCTTCCCAGGAGGGCATTGCTGGAAACCACTAATATGTGTCATGTGCGCTCTTTCCAGCTTCCTCGCTGTTTTGCTACACATGCGACAACGAGCACTCCAACTGGAACTGTCTTAAGACCTACAAGTGTGAAGACCATGAGAAATACTGTACAACCACCTACAGCTCTGCTGGGTTTGGTGAGTACCAGCAACACGTCAAGAAGCTTTTTTTTTTCTTTTCCCCCTCCAGAGTCACTGATGGGCAATAGTTTTTTGAGGGCAGTAGCTGTTGATCACTGAGGTTTAAGGATCACAACATATAATATGTGTGAATCCCTCAGCGGTGCCCTGTGATCCACCACCTGAGGTAAGCTCCTCACCACCTTATGGCAGGACTGGCTGGAGCACACAGATTTTCATGAGCAGACCTTGTTGTTTGATCTGAGAGCTCATACACATGCTTTGTGATGGAGGACGAGAAGGGGTTGGCTGTAAGTAATGTGGCTTTAGAAACGAAAATGCATTGGCAGTTATTTTTTGCTGTCCTACGTGAAACATGGTGTGGGTTTCTACCAAGGACTTTCTAGTGTCATGCATTTGATCCAGGTTGTGTGGACACTCACCCAGCACTCATCAAATCCACTGATCACTGTTATTGCTGCATTGCAAATTAGGCATAGTGCAATATATCTCCTCCTATCATCCTCTGGTCAGCTCTTGCAGAAGAATCTTAAATCACAGTTCTCCTTTCTTGTCTATTCTCTGTCCAGGCAAGGACATGGGACACCGCATCACCAAGAAATGTTCTGCAGACTGTCCCGAGGCGAATGTGAACTTCGGTGTGGCGGCTTATTCCACCAAATGCTGTAGTACCTCCCTGTGCAATTTCAGTGGTGCCAACAGCATAAAAATCAGCTACGCCGTGATGTTCCTGGGAATTGTGGCCAGTTTGATCTGTGTCATCAGGGCAGGATTGTGATGAGGGGTGGGAGAAGATGTGACAACCCAAGAACTTACAAGGTATTCCCCAACTGAGAAACCAACATCCTCTGTCAAGTGTCTCCAACAGGGTCTATGCTACCCTGTTTTTTCCAAGACATTGCTTCAGATCCCATCCACAAAATGGCACAGCAGTGTAGCTCCTATTTTTTCCCCTGTATCATTTGTTGTTTTGTACTAATTTTCCCTGGGAAAGCTCTTTTGATAGCATGTGTGTGACAATCGTCAGACAAAATAAAGATTTATGTTATTCTAGAGTGTGTTTGCTATATCCACACTAAGATCAGCCTGAGAAAACAGCTCTGCCAGAAGGGACTGTAGTTTGAATCTCTACTTCACATTGAATTCCTCTGTTTAGCACCTGGGAGTCTTCTCCTGGCTGCCTTTCTCAATTGACTCCAGCAGCTCAAGACAGACACTCCATAAAGCCAGATGTTCTGCCTGATCACTCAGTGCTAACGAATGAAGGCGTCGATCTGGAAAGGTCAAAGATGTTTGTGTTGTTTCCGTTGCAAGCAACAGCGAGAATTGTTTTGTAACTGCTAACACACAGGACTGGGGCTTTGCCAGGTGTTGGTTGTGCTCCTGGCTGTGCTGCAAAGTTCTCGTGTGATCTCTGCTGGGTGGATGGTTTCAGCTTTTAAAATAGGTAAAAGGGCCCACACCAAGATGCTGGAGATGTCCAAGATGAGGACGGTGCTGCTGGAATCTGTCCTCATGGAAAGGGGACCTCCATGCCTGCCTGGAGAAGATGCTGCTGTCTGAGTGATTGCTCATGACTTCCCTGCAGGGACAGGGGAAACGGGCAGAAAGAACCTGGCAGAGGTGTCTGATCTGGTGGGGAGGTCTCTGCTCCTTCCCTCTCCTCTGTCGCTGCTGTATTTCCAGGCTTGGGGATGGAGAAGATGGGGTGGAGATCCCCTGCAGCTCTTGGAGGAGCAAAGCTATAGCTAAGATGGGCAAAATACACGCGCTTTTGGAGCTGGAGGGTGCGTAATTCCCAGCTGAGTAGTTTATAAAAATGTAGTGCTGCATTTCAGCAGGGCTTGTATAGAAGTGGCACCTTGAAAAAAGCCCTGAGGTTTGCAGCCCAGCTGGATGTGAAGGGAGTTCTGCTCCACCAGCGCTCAAGACAGGCTGCGAAGTGCATGTGTTTCTGTGCAACGGGGAGAAACCTCAGCGCTGGCCGAAGGCTGTGAAGATGGGATTAGGTTTAGTCATCCTATAAAGATTTAATTTCTGGGCAAGGAGGGTGTTCTGGCATTTATTTAAATACGAGATGGGCTAACTGAAGAATGTTAGTGTTGTAGCGCTTCTGTGCTGAGGGACCAACAGAACTTCTTTTTAACTACTTTTCCCATCACTTTTCCGATATGTTAATCACAATAGTTTCTGAAATGCTTCTCAAAGCTTCTGGCCAACTTGAAAATCCACATTTAGCAAAAACATCTGAATTTCACAGTTACTTTTAAATTTCAGCTTTTGTTTCATGCAAACTACATGTTTTCACCCAAATAAAGAAATTGTTTGTTTTTCTCGCGTGACAATTTCAACCAGGTTTAGAACAAGATGAGCAAAACACTCTTCTTCCTTCTCCACTCAGCAACTGTGCCAAGGGAAATAAGTCTTTCCACCGAATCCTCCACCCCCACTTAAATCCCCTGTTACTCTTTCCAAAATCTTAAAGTTCATAGCTTCCAAACACTTGTAAACTGTGAAGGGCCTGGAGCACAAGTCTTATGAGGAGCAGCTGAGGGAACTGGGGTTGTTTAGCCTGGAGAAGAGGAGGCTGAGGTGAGATCTCATCGCGCTCTACAACTACCTGAAAGGAGGTTGTAGCGAGGTGGGGATTGGTGTCTTATCCCAAGTAACAAGCGATAGGACGAGAGGAAATGGCCTCAAGTTGCACCAGGGGAGGTTTAGATTGGACATTAGGAAAAATTTCTTTACTGAAAGAGTGGTTCAGGCCTTGGAACAGGCTGCCCAGGGAAGTGGTTGAGCCACCATCCCTGGAAGTATTTAAAGGACATGCAGATGAGGCGCTTAGGGACATGGTTTAGTGGTCATGGTGGTGTGGGGTTGATGGTTGGACTTGATGATCTTAGAGGTCTTTTCCAACCTTAATGATTCTATGATTCTATGATTATCTTCTCCTTTGCCTTGGTCCCTCTGGTGTCGTAATAATTGTGTCCTTTCTACCCCCATGGGTTCTCTTCAATCTACCTCACCTGGCACTGGTGAGGGATGAAGACAACATTAATATCAGGGCGACATATGGGACCAGTTGGAAGAGTGCAGGACCATCTAATGGAAAATCTCGAGTGTCAGAAATCCTGCAGTAACTCCTTTAAGAAATACAGCCTTGCCATCTCAAAATCTCAGCAGCTTGCAGGAGGCAAGAGATATTTTAGTTGGATGAGACTACAAGGGAGGGGGAAAAAAAAGAGTGCCTGGCTGAGCTGCTATTTCTGTACCTGTTAATGGATGCTGTTGGCTGAAATAAATCTGAATGTGGGCTGCCTCTGCAGCGCAATGTACGGGCTGCAGAATGGCATCGCCTTGCGACTAGAGCCCCCTTTTCTGCTATTACCTCAAATAGTCAGCGATAAAAGTTGATTTACCAATAAAGACTCATGAAATCCCTTCTGGATTGGGGAAAATAAAATATTTCACAAGGAAGAGAGGGTTGCAGTGCCTGGCATGGAGGGTGCCAACTTCTGTTTTCCTCCTGCCTGGTACCTTACAAAGGCATTTGCCTTATGAAGCCAAACAACACCCCTCCTTTGAGTTTTCTTGGTTAATTGCCACCTCTGTTCCAACTGAGTTTCATGCTCTACCTATTGAGAAAGCAGAAGTTTTCTCACCTTAGTCATGCAGGTTTCCATACTAACAATATTTATATGTCCAATTTAGAGGTGTTGGAAAAAGTTACATCACCTCAAGAACTGGGCATGCCTTTTTGATGAGATAATGGCTGTAGGTGGGTCATACTGGAAGCCCAAATATTCAATGGGAGATGGAAATCTGAGCAACTTTGAGACTAAGAAAAAAGGGAAACAAAACAGATGGAGAGCAGCAAGGGGCAGAGTCGCTGGCAGAAGCTCGGGGCACGCAAGTTGCTCCTGCGGCTCTGAGTGTCATGTGAAAGGGATCCAGCTGGAGCGTTTCTGGGACTGTGCCTCCGTCCCCACGACTAGATGGCAGAAAGACAACGGTGGGAGGAAAAAGCAACTGCAATCAGAAGAAGATGGGAAAGATTTTGATTTTATACAGGGAGATAGGATGAAACAAGATAAAAAAGGAGGAATAAAGAGCACCGTATGGAAATCCAGTGGAGTACTCCTATTTGGCATTTCACATAATTTTGGCTGGCTATAATTTTTTTTTTTTTTCTGAAGACTTAATGAGTTGAGATCCTTGATCAGGCAATCCCTCATTCTCCGTGCTTTAACTGGTTTGTTTTTTTCTCCCTGACATTTATTTTTTGTAATTTGTGAAAAAAATCCCAGCTTGTTCAATGTGATGGGGGTGGGTGTTATTTCTATTTTTTAATTTAAGTGGTCATTTTCATTGCCCAGTGAAATTTATTTTCTAATAAGAGAACATTTTCCCTCATACAAAATATCCAATTTTAGAACAGAAACATTTATGATTTTGAACTGCTGTCTTAAAAAGGCCCACAGAAATTGATGTCTGGTCCCCTATGAAATGCAGTGGAAGGATACTGCTCTTCTGATCTAGCTGTATTGACAATCCTGGGAGACATTTTGTAGACGTTTCAATCCCAATTTCAATTTCAAATTCAATCAATTTCCATATGTACTAAAACAGTGTGCGAGGACAGGATCTTCAAGGATGCAGCCTGCTCTGAGACCCAAGCTGACCTGGAAAAGAAAACATTCCTCTTCTCACGTCAACAGTGTTTTGGTTTTGTATTTTGCTTTTCCCCCACTTATCCAGAATTAGAAACTGTTGCATACTTAACATTAGATGAACAAACTGCATTGTGAAACAACTAGGAAAAGAAGCAGCAGGGGGGAGAATATATGCCTGTTTAGATTTCCAACACAGCATACTTCCACACACAAGTACTGACACGTTACTCTCAATTATCCACCATCTGACATAGCAACCCTATAGTTATTATCCTAGCATCAAAGCAAACACTGCAGAGGTATAAAACCTGCCCTGGGTGAGTCCTACTTGTTTTGGAGGCTGCGAGACCTATAAAGGATGAAGACTTCTCTTCTTGTCGTGCTCATCGTAGCCCTGTGCGCGGAGAGTGGTGAGTCGCCAAGGATTGCTTTACACTAGCGAGACCCCCAGAATTGGGGCAGGTCTTTAATATGGCAGGATGACAAGGGGATTTTGCAGCATAAATGGTAAAGCAAAAGGGTCACGAGGCTCTAGAGAATATTCCAGTCCTCAGGATAAGAAGCCAGGGGACGTATCCCCACCAGAAGTCAGAAGGATGCTGAGGAGCTGAAGTGGGGGGTGAAATACCCACCTCACCTGACGTCCCAGCCCAGCCCTTGGAGTGGCTCAGTGTAGGCAGCTGGGAGCCCTTGGTGCAGCTCCGTGAGAAGGGGGATTAGTTGAGGGATATACAGAGCTGGAGGCAAAGGGCAATACGTACAATAAAGCTGCAAATTTGACATATAACTAACTACAGCCTGATTATTTTTTTTTTCACTTGCTTGTTTGTTGATTGCCATTACAAACCATCATTACCTAAATTGGTAGTGATGGGCATGCCAGAAGAAGGTGCAATTCTGGTTCCCATCTCTTTTCTTGCAGCTTGTTGCTTTGAGGTGCAACTTTGCCGACGTTGATCCCAGGTCTGGGATGGAGACGCAGAGTCCCATTCTCATTCTGATAACTGGTGGCTCTTTCTTTTGGGAAAGATGGGAACATGCACTTTAACTCTGCCTGGCTGGACTCTCCCAAGGACTGCTGTCCCACACACCCAAGGGGTGGGCTGTGGGTCAGGCAAAGAACAGAGGGTACAGCCCTGAATACCCCTCTGACTATTCCAGGGGAATAGTTTATTTCCTCAGCTTGGGGGGCTTTTGCCTTATTGCAAACTGAATTTTTTTCAGGCTCTGCTGTAGGGCTTTACCTGCAAATTACTAGCCATTCTGGCAGAGCACTTAGGCTCACACTTAATTTGAGGCTGTAAATGTTCTTACTGTGGGACTTCACAGGCTTTAAATTTGGCATGTGCTAAATCATTGTGCTTAACAGGGTTGAGAAAGTTGAGGGCAATAAAAGGATTCTTTCCTGCAGCTTATCAACTGTAATCACATTTTTTTAAAAAGATCACGTAATGAGACAGCAAACTTACCAAAGGAGTTGGTGAAAATTAACACATACGCAGCACCACTTTGCTCTGTAATCTAGCCAGAAGGCTGGTTGCTATTCCAATTAATCCTGAACCTGACTGATTTTAACGGTGTAAATCCTGCATCCGCCAGCACTTGCACTTGCTAATGCTTTACACGTTATTTATCTGGGTGGCTCGAATTATTCACATGAAAATCTTCCTTGAGAAATATTCTTTTTCAGTTAGAGCAGAGGTCTTGCTAGGCACACACAGGACACCTCCAAAGGCAGCCTGGTTTAACCCCAGATTTGCATCCTGAGTGAGGCACATTTCTAAAGAAATATTGTTCCCTTCCCAACTCAGCCCTCAGATACAACAGGTATCTCAACAGGCACAATAAAATCAGAAGTGTTTTTCAGTAGCGTGAGCAATTGTTGTTCTTACCAGGACAGAGGATCAAAATTGTCCTACCTGACTTCAGGGTCTTAACTAAGCTACCAGGTTGGGAGCCCACATGCCTCCAGGGTCCTCTATAGTAAATGTGAGTGAGAGATAAACCTCCTGAGCGCAGAGAGATGTTGGCAAACTCATCCATGCAGGTGCTTGCCCCCTCAAATGGCTAGAAGGATCCCAGGACAATTGTACTCTTAAATTAGCAGCTTTGGGAGATTGGGATGAAACAGGACTTGGGCATGTAACAAGCTCCACTGTTTCCTGCATAGATTCAGGAAGTTTTTCTTGGAATGGGCTTGATTAAAGAAGCTGCATTAATTAAGGAATAAAATGAGTTACATGTCTGAAAAACCCAGTCGCATTAATTAAAGAATAAAATGGCTTACATGTCTGGAAAACCCAGTTTGGGGACTCTGCTCCAGTGTACAGTTATTCTGGGAGGAAAGGGTGGTTCCCAGTGGGGTGGAGCAGAAATGTGACTATGTGGGATTTGCACAAGAAAAGAGAATGAAGCCACACTGCTTTGAGTGCCGATAGTCTAAAGGAGGGTCCCAGGCTTCGGAAAAAAAAATATAGCTTGCAGTGTCAGGAGAATACTGAATACTGCTCGGGCAGGACAGCCAATAGAGTCTGGAGATGGAAATGACCACGACCAAGGTAGGAAGCAAATTCCAACAATCTTGGTATCAAGTCAGAGTGAGCCGAGTGCCAGGTTTGAGGCTTTTGAAATCGTCAGGGTGTTGAGCATGGGAACAGAGGGAGATGGGGTCTGAGTCACTGCAAGCGCAGTTGCCTGGCCTCTGTGTCCTCTGCTAGCTGCTCTTCAGTGAGAGACAACAGAGGGAGAGTAGGATCTGCAAGGACTGCAGACCAGAACAGGAAATTGATGGTCAGTGCTTGGGTGGCCATGGAAAGGGCAAAGGGGCTGTTAGCGGGAGTGGGGAGAGAAGACCGTTTCCAAAGAGACAGAGAAGGATGAATAGTGCCCTAAACGGCATTTTTGTGGCTTCCATTGAAATACAGTGCACACCCTGATCACTCGGGTCAAGGTCAGAGCCAAGGTCTCCCGGGTCAAGGCCAGGTCTGGGCTAGTAGGACGATAGGGAGCAGAGAGCCTGTTTGGGCCAGATAAGCTTGTCTAAGGTCAAACAAGGGCACCAATGAGGTTGGGACATTGCTGGCAAAGGCACCAACAAGGGCAAAGAAACTTGGGCAAGGGAGAAGAAGAGCGAGGGAGACAAAGAGCAAGGAAGGCAAAGGACAGTGCTGGTACAAAAATAAGATGGGTGTAACTGGCCATAGATAGGGATAGCCTGGAAATGAGAAGAATAAGCCTGATCCCTGGTGGGTGACGTTACTGCAGGAGTGTTTGCTCCAGATAAACAGATGAGTAGGAAATTCCCCTTATCATGCAAAGAAACCTTCCCTGAGGATCTCTTTGCTATGAATGACTGCTTTAGATTACTTGAGTGCAAGCTGTTTTCATTCATTCGTATTAGCAGAACGTTTGCAGATGCACAGTGCTACAGATGTACACATTTTGTAGCGTTACGCAGTCATCACCCACGGATGGCTGTAAAAAGCAGTCTGCTGCAGCCAAGGGGGTGGTTTGCTGAGGCTTGTCTTCTACAGGTCCAAGATTGCCTCCCGACACAGGAAAGCTCTGAAAATGAACCAGCCAAATGCAAGCATCCATCTTCCCAGCAAACACTGAGAAGCAGATCTAGGTCACTTGTCCCTCATTTGAGATACGTTGTGGGAGAATGCAGCAAAATATTCATGACTAGTATGGCCAAGGGGGTTACTCAAAAAGATTTGTATTCAAAAAGATTTTTTAAACAATTCACTGTTGATCTGTGTGCTCTGAGAAAGGATGTGTAGGCCAGGACTCTTCAGATGACTTGAAGAGAATGTGAAAGAGCGTGGGCAGGAATCCACTGGTCTCTTTCCATACAAGAACTGGGGCTTGGAGGAGCCAGGTTGGAAAGAAACCACGAGAACTTCATGCTGTAAGTGTTAGTAAACTGGGGCAGTCTTTCCAAAAGCACACTGGGGATGCCAGATGTTCAAATGAATTCAAGGGAGACTCAAGTAAGTATCCAGAAGGAAGATCCCTTGAGGGTTACTAAATGAGCAAACCACATCAGTGTCAGGAATCTGAGCTTAAAGTAATTTGGGTCCAGGAGAGTCGCTGGGGCCAAGTTTCACACATTGAGGAGGTTGTCTGCCTGTGGCCGCTGGGCTTGAGAGGATCCTCCATCTGGACCAGCACCACCTCTTTTGTGCTCCTACGGATATTTCTAGAGGTGATTGATGGGTGTTGTGTGCTTCTTTTGCAGCTTTCTCCTTGACATGTTTCACGTGCAAAGATGCATCTTCCAATATACATTGTCTCGGTACAACCAAATGCTCTGACCATGAGAAGTACTGTCTCACAACCTATTCTACCACAGGACTTGGTAAGTGTGAAGCTTTTCTAAGGCTCTGATGACAAGATGGGGTTCAGGTTAGGCTGACCGCAGAGCCTTGTCCCACCATGAGGTGTGGTAGAAGAATTAATGAGGATCATAGCATACAGAGAGCAAATCTTGCAGCAGGTGGGAACTCAGCGTAGCCCGTCTCTGTTGCAATATATCGTAACAATACTGCACTGCTGATTAGACACACTCAGGAATGGGAGACATTGGAAGAGAGAGGATTTCTCTGCACAAACCCCTTGTCTCATCTCCAAGCTTAAATACATGCTCATGAGGTGCTGAAATTGGAAAGGGCCAGGTACCGTGGAAGGAGCAATCCCAAGGCACAGTGACAATGATGTCTTGCAATCTTGCACCATACAAATCCATTAGATCTCCAAATTCTTGTCCCAGGTTGCACTCAGCTTGCCCTGAAAACAGCAGAGGAGTCGTAAGGCTTGGAGATGGTCTCCACGGGTCACATATACACAAATAATGATGCAGTGCGACGAAGCCCAAGGGAAAACCAACAGCATTAAGTACAGAACAACGTATTTCCCACTGGATATTGCACAGCCAGTCTATCATTGAAGTCTGTAAAAAATATACACGATAAAAAACCTGACTTTTCTTCCCGTTTTCTCTCTCTCCCACTTCAGGCAATGACCGTAACCAGCGTATTACCAAGAAATGTTCTGCATTTTGCCCAACAATTGACCTGAATATCGGCATAGCTGGTGTTGCTACCAGCTGCTGCGAGACTTCCTTGTGCAACATCAGTGGTGCCAGCAGCGTGAAAACCAGCTACACTATGATAGCTCTGGGCATCTTGGCCAGTCTCGCCTGCATCCTCCGTCTGGGTTTTTAAAGGGGCTGGCGGGGGGAAAGGAGCTGCTTGGCCTTGCATTGCAAGGGATCAAACTCTCATCTGTACAGTGTGAATGCTGCCCTCTTTCTCCTACCTGGAAGGTCACATCCCATCAGGAAATATTTTTGCTCTTTCCATGCTCTGCTGACAACGCGTAAGAGCACAGCCCTACCTCAAAATGGTGTTTGGAAGAGAAAGGCGTGATGTGGAGCCCTGCACATGCAGAAGGGCACCATATAGTCACCATCTCTCCTACTATTGGCCTTTATAACTCCATGCATTTTCTTCCCTTTCATTTTCCCCATTCCCTGCCATTCTCTTGTGCCATTTTTCCCTTTATACCATTTTCTGCCCCGTATCATTTTGCTCTGAGAAAGCCTTTAATATTATAGTTGTTAAACAGAAGTTGGGCACAATAAAGTGTTATTTTATTCTGTTGTGTGACTGTGTGGTATGGAACATCGGGCGTAGCGGCTGGATGCATCCATGTTAGCAGTAACAAAAGCGGAGGCGTTAGTCTGCAAGTCAAATTGAAATAATGCTGAAATATATTGCAATTGTTTTGTATTCACTTCAGGAAGCCTCACCCCAGTTTTTCTTTTTTTTTTTCTGCATTGGCAGAAGCGTCATTTTGTGACTCCATTTCAGAGTAAACTGCATTCTATTTAACTTGCTTTCCATTTCTCTTCTGGGTCAGCTGGCTGAAAGGAAATGGCTGTGGAGCTCTCCAGCAGGCAAACAGAGGGTACAAGGCGGGACTCAACACGAAGGGATCTTGAGCATTAAGTTTTCTTTAAACTGATTTAAGATCTTCCAGTGGAAATTTCTTTATAAGCATTACGGATTATTTTGAAAGGGGAGAAAAGTATCTTGCAAGGTGCTTAAAGGAAAATCATCAGAAAAGCAAGACGGTTTCTAATGTGTCTGCTGGAGTCTGGAAATTTCAGCTTCATCTATAACTAAATATTAACTTTGAAAATAAATCTTTTATGTTTGCTAGTCAAGTTTCCTATCGGGGTTAAAATTGAAGGAATTCATTCCCCTGCACTGACCTTCCTTGTGGATAATCTTAGCTGGGAATGAGAGATGTGCTCACTCGAATCCTTCCAAAGTGAGTCACAGGAGGCTGAAATGCTTTCTCCTGAGCTGAAGAAGCTCTCCACTAGGATTACTCCAACGAAGATCTCCCCGGGTAATTAGTTGGGTGCAGCTCACCCAGCTGGTTTTCTCTCCATAGACTCACTGTAGGGAGAGCAGCCACACACTTTGCTCACTCTGCTGGGTATTTGCCGAGAGCAGAGGAGCAACAACACTCAGAAACAGCCGGATCTTTATAACAGGTTTGCAAAAGAAATGTGGTGTCATGGCTGCAGCTCACCCCAAACTGCTCCTATCCCTTCTTGTCCACCCTTCCTCCCATCCACATCTGACCCCCAGCTATGTACTCCCTGGCTGTTTTCTCTCCCAGCCTTCCTTGTTGGCTTCTTCATCCAGTCTTAATCTGGGTTTTACCTCCAACCTCTATTTTCTTGCTAGAGTCTCAGCTCATTTTTTTCTCCTCAGTGCACATGCAAGGTTGGCCAAGGATACTCCGTCTTTAGCCATGAGACTCCCTGTTGTCCTCATGGTTTCTATTGCACTGCCATCCCACAGCTCAGCTGGCTCCATTTTTCTGTCCAATCTACTCTCTTCACCTTTCTTTCCCTCCTGCCAGATTTAGAGATATTCAAGTGGCACACACATTTGAACACCTTGAATGAACCTTGGACGGCCATACTCTGCCCCACACTCAGATGGCAAGGTGGTAACAACTGAACTACTTGAAGTAGTCTTCAGCCTTTGCTATCCACAGGTTTAGGATTTCTTAGGGACAATGCTGGTTGGCACAGGCAAAGACCAAGCTGGGGCTAGTACTGCCCCAGGTCTTGTCCTGTTGAGCTTCTGAATACAGACCTGCTCTTGGCATCCAGGTTTAAAATAAGGTCATGTCTTGTGCTACCTGAACTTGGCAGGTGTCTCCATTTTGGGTTGGGAGGGAACCTGGCAGGTAAAGGAAGGTATAAAAATGTGTGGGTAAAGGGGGCGAAGGCTCATGGTAGAGCCTGCTTCTGCCGTGGAGGGTTTCATGGTCTGTTTATGGCTGTTGCATGGAGAAGTTATGAACAGCACTGGGAAGCCAGGAGTCCCATCCCTAAGGGAGCAGCTGCATCCATGGGCCTCAGCCTGCCTCCCTCTTGCCTGGTTTCTCCCTGATTCCATAAGTTTTGCATTCCCTATTGCCCAGCAACACAACCCATGCATGTGGGCTAAAGATCGACCCACATCTCAAGTTACATAAAAGGGTCCTTATCTGGAGGTGGGAGCAGCAACTGCCCTGAGGCACAGGAGGTCCTAAAACCATGAAAGCTCCCTTCGTGAACCCTCCCTTGGCAACGGGGGTTGTGTAAGAGGAGACTCCTCTCTGCCAGCCTCCATGAGAAATCCTGATGTGACATCTCCCACGCAGATGCTGCTGCCGAATTCCACATCCCTCCGCCCAGGGTTTCTAATTTGTTGTCTCCCATGGTTGCATACTCCTTGGATGAGAGTGGCAAGCTGCCCTGCAGAGACATCTGGGATGCCTGGAGGGCTCTCAGGAAGAAGATGAGCACCTCACTCAAATATTGGGATTGCTCCAGGGATTGCTGGCTCTCGCTGCTGGATTATCTAAGAGCTCAGTTTTCTGTGCTCAGAGTCACTGCGCCAGGACCTGAATCAGCCAAGGGGGCTTTGCCCTGCCTAAATCAGGCACCCGGGTGAGGTGGTTTAACTTTGGCCCTTCTTTTCCCTCACTCAGGGCTCTATCACCACTGATTCTGAAGAACCTATGCTGCCTTCTGCTCTCCTCAAATAATTTGGCTGTCTTTTCCCTCACAACATGACATTTCTTCCCTTTCTCTCTGCTTATTTGCCCAGATCTGATTATCACCCAGTGAATCAATGACAAAGCAAAAGACAAGATAGATGCAAAAGATCAAAGCAAGATCTTCACTGGGTCTAAAAAGCTTCTGGAAGCCATGGAAAGTGACAAAAGCATCCCTTTTTCAAAATTAACCGCTGCTCTCTTGTCATATAGCCAACTCATGGCTCCATTTTGAGGTCCATTTTAGGCTTCCTGAATGGGTAGCGATGAGATATTACTCTACAGAGGTGACTCAGCTTCCTTGTGTTTTTTTGCAGTCTTCCTCAATCTTATTTCTCACTTGGTGTCCCTGGCTTGCCTGCTCCAGGCCCTCCTCCAGGGTGAAGGCTGTGATGCTGGGCAGCAGGAGACATCCTCCCCACGCTGGCTGCTTAAGTGTTGCCTCTGACTGCATTGAGTTTCGTAATCTGTCCTCTTGAGAAAGAAGGAATCACTGCGACCCAGTCACTGTGCTGCAAAATTACTGCTCTCCAGACGCTGAGAAGAGGGCATGCTCCAGCACTGCAGTACGCCTAGAAGACATTAATGTCCCGGGGACAGCTCCCAGATAACTGTTTGACATAGAAGAGCTTGTTTCCTACTGAAATTTCTCTCCTTAGCACATATTTGTTGGCAGTGCTGGGGATGTCTTAGCCTCACCCCTCTCTTTCAAAGCTGACTTGTACCGAGCCAACATCCTAATGCATGAAGGTTCATGCAGAAACAAATGGATGTTGGCAAAGTCAACGTGAGGGGGCATATGGCAATAATTAGAGCGCTCTTTCATTCATGGAGGAAGGGAAAAGGAATATATGTAATAGAAGTCTATGGGATAATTAATAGGATCGAAAAAAGGAAAAAATGGTTGCTTCCTTTTACCGTCATTGCAAGACATCAGCAAGAAGACACACCCTCTAATTATGAAGAACAGCCTGTTTGTAACACACTTGGGCAGTAAACCGAACTGCCCGCTGCACAGCAGAAGGTTTGATTTGATCACCAGGATGTCCCCTGATGACCACACAAACCTCCAAAAACAAGAGCGGGGATGTCTGTTTTGACATCGGGCTTGAACAACTCTGGAATTCACCACCTGATGATGTCATTCTAGGAGCAGTTTAAGAGAGTCTGAAAAGTATCAGAAACTCACATGGATAAAAAAATCATCCAGTGTTGGAATGATTCATATTAGAAACAGACAAAAATACCCTACTGATGGCTACTTCTAGGGAACTGCCTGTTAAGTTATTCCATAATTGCCAGCAAAAGGGGGGTTTGGTGTTTTTTGCTTTTGCACATTCTGCTACCTGCTATCCAGAACTAATTTCACGTTGGAAGAAGCTCCGTTGGGATGGCAGCTCGAGCTCTTACAAGATGCATCTTGTGTTAGGGTCTATTTCCCAGAATGTCAGAAACAGATTTTAAGACATTCAGAGGAGAGCAACACAGAAGAGTAGAAGAAAAGGGATTGATTTAAGAGGAGAGGTTGAAAAAAAGACAGTTTGAGAGATGGCTTTTTTCAAAGTAGAGCAGCAATTCCAGAATGCCAATTTGTAGTATCGTAAATGGAGGTCTGATTTCCAGAAACTGTTGGGCGTGGAGAACAGCAGATCCTCTAAAGGATCCCTGAAATAGAAGCAAAACTTCATTAAATAAAAAGTGTATAAGGTATTTGAGAATTACAACCAAGAGAGGAGCAAGCAGAGGAATTAACTACAGGTAATGGAAAATTGATAAGGAAATGAAGACTGACATGAAAATTTGAGGAAAACCTTCTGTTTAACTAACCATTAGCTAATTTCATTTAGTGTAAAATACACTGATTTTATTGGAGGTAAACCAGTGTAGGCCAGTTGAGAGCCTGAGCTTCTGGTACTGTGGAATAATTAAAGAAAATGAACCGTATGAACCCTGGTACGTCACACACTGACTATCCAAAGGGATTAGAAAAATGCACTGCTAGGACTATCTTCCCGTGCCTCCGGGCTCCGCTATTTCATCAGTGCAGCTGCTGCTTCCGCTGGGAGGAAAGAAAGGAGGAAACTCGGAGGAGAAGAGAGCAGATCCTCATTTCCCATCTCCCATATGACCGGAAGAGTAAGAGATGTGTTGCTAAAAGGGCTTTTCCCCAAGGTACCAGCCTGTTCCATGGGCTCCAGCATGGAGAACTCCCACATGCACATTACACACCCTTGGGTTGATTTCATGTCCACCCGCGAGCCATCTGGAACCTGTAAAACTGCTGCCATTCAAAAGGTATATAACCTGCCCTCCAAACATCTTCCCAGTCTGGCTGAGAGGATCTGGTGGAGATGAAGACTACTCTTGTCACCTTGCTGGCTGTTGTCCTGTGTGTGGAGCAAGGTGAGCCTCTAATGCTGCTACTAGTTAAGATAAGGCTTAAAGAGAAGATGGTGAAAACTTTTTGTATGGCAAAAATTTAGGGGGCTGTCACCAACTTTGCAGTATTGCAATGTTGCAGCCATGCTGCCACCAACTTCCTTTTGCACCTTGATTAATGATCTGCTGCAGAAATAAGATCCTGATAAAATAATTCTTCTTTCTGGCAAGCAGTAGTGAGTGATAGAGCTCTAATTGTACGGCGCTGGATGCCAGGTTATATCCATGGAGTGGTCTATAGGATCTTTGCAAATGATGCAAGTTGGAAGTGCCAGAAAGCATCACAAAACATATTTTTTTTATCCATATCAGCTTTTGAGTATTTTACAGACTTTTCTGTACTGCTGCTTCCTCCATTGTAGCGAGCCACGTGGTTTGCCATGTGCCTTGCTCCCTAGGAAATGCACCAGTGAGAATTTTTCTAGATTAAATCGGAGGCAGAGGTGAAAGAGCTTTTCTGTGCATATGTCATGTTAAAGGCATCCTTCTCCCAAAGGGAAGTCTGAGGTACCCTGAATGTGTGTCCTCCTTCTGGGACTGATACGTATGTGTTGCTACATCGCTACTTGCACGTAGGAATAATGACCAGATTGCCAATATTTCCCCCACACCTGATGGTTTCCCAGAAACCGTGATACATATCTAGCAGGGGTTGAGAAAGAGACATCTAATTAATTCTTGCTCTCTGATGTATCAACCCCCTACTCCTACATTTTTTTTGGACAGATGGTTCTGCAGCAAGCCTGGAAGATCAGAAGCTTCGGCCAGTTTTGGGGTGGGAAAAGGAGTATTCAATTCTAAAAAAAGAAAGGATTTTTGTGCCCATAATTCCTGAATGCAGTGACACAACATGGACAGAGGAGACTAATTATCAAAGGCAACATCCTCAGTGTTACCCAGGATGAAGTGGAAAGCTAATGGAGATCCAAGACTCTGGTAGCACACATTTATGGGGGGATACCTTATTGCTGTAGTAGGCTGACGATGTTGTATATTGGCATCAGATTCCAAATGGACTTAAGGATCATTTTTTATACAGCTTTTATATAGCACCTTTCTGTAGCCCAGTCTAGATCGGAGAAAGCTAGTAATTCTAATATCAAGACTTTCACATTGAAGAGTAAGAGACCGCAGCTTTCTGGCCTAATACAGGGACAAAGAAAAACTTGGAGATAACTGTTATTTGATCCTTCTCATGTATCTGGGGTCCCATTCAAGACCCTAATAAGCAACTTTTATTCAAAACTGTTGATCTTTCAGCCCACCAAAGAGGGTCTGTTGCCATTTGCATCCATGAACTCACTGTTACAGATATATTATGTCCAGAAGAAATCTTAAAAGGTCATGATTCTATTCCCTGCTCCAATGCTGGACCAAACCAGGCAGAAATTTGTTTAACGTGTCCTTGAAAGTTTTCAACAAAAAAGATTCCACAGCCTGGGATTGCTCAGACTCTCATCCTTTTGGAAAGTTAGTCTTAATATCTCTTAACATCTCTTTTTGTACAGTTCGGCTGTGTTTCCACCATAGGATGTATAGAACAGTTTATTACTTTGTTCTTTGCAGCTTCTTTTTGCTTGCATGAAGAAGGTTACTGTGTCTTTCCTCAGCATTTTCTCATTTTTAATAAACAGACTAAATGCTTCCAGCCTTTTCTACGAGGTCATATTTTCAAGATCTCTGACCATTTCTCCTCCCTCTCCTCTGGTCTGTCTCCAAATGCTCTGCATATTTTTTGAAGTGCCGCCTACAGATTTGGTCATCGGTGTTCCATCTGAGGCCTTGCCAGAGTGGAAAGGCCACTTTGCATATCTTGCACATGACATTGGTGCGTGTTCCCTTGGGTGACGTCTGTTTTCATTGCTTTAATGTGACACGGTTGACTCCTGCTGTTTACACTGCAGTCCTTAATTGTAACTCAACCAGTTGTTCCTCCTACATTTAAGTGGCTAATTTTTAACTTGGTGTAATATATTTCCCTTTATTGAACTGCATCCATTCTTTTTTTCATTCTTTTATTACATCCATCTGTCAAAATAACTTAGAACTCTACTTAGAGTATGTTTTCAGCTATTTTGTCCTTGGCATCATCTGAAAATGTGATGTGCATCCTCTATCCCATCCCTGCTCTCACTAGTGATATTGTACAGACCTGAGGCCACTGCAGAGCTCTGGAGAACCTTATGAGTTGCATTGCTCCAACGGGTTTGACCAATAACCATCACAAACTAGCCTGTGAGGGTGTTTTCATGTCTGGCTTTGCACCCATTCTGTTGCATTTTCATAGCTTGTGTTTTCTGGGCTTGCTCAGAACAATGTCATTCAAGATTGTGCCAAAAATTTTGCTAAAACCTTATTGCATCTCCTCTATCCTGTACATGAAGATTCAACTTTTTTAGTGATGAACGAAGCAAAAAAGCTACACAGTGTTATGACCCTCTCAGCATCAACAGTTGAGAACTTTTTCCTTTCCTTCTGTCGTGGTTTAACCTGGCAGGCAGCCAAACACCACGCAGCCGCTCACTCACTCCCCCCACACCCAGCGGGACGGGGAGAGAATCGGAAGGGCAAGAGGGAGAAAAACTGGTGGGTTGAGATAAAGACAGTTTAATAGAACAGAAAAAGGGAAAATAATAATGATAATGATAAAATATACAAAATGAGTGATGCACAATGCAATTGCTCACCACCCGCGCTGACCGATAACCAAGTAGCGATGGGTACTTCCTGGATCACGCCTACCCTTCATATACTGAGCATGACGTCACATGGTATGGAATACCCCATTAGCCAGCTGGGCTGGCTGTCCTGATTATGTTCCCTCCCATCTTGTGCACCTAGATCAGTCAGTAGGCACGGGAGCTGTCCTTGGACTAGGAGGGCACTTAGCAACAACTGAAAACATCAGTGTGTTATCAACATTCTCCTCATACTAAATCCAAAACACAGCACCAGGAAGAAATTTAACCCTATCCCAGCCGAAACCAAGACACCTTCCCTTCCCTCAGGAACTTCTCATTTAATGGTCTCTCTGACCTACATTGCCCTTCCACTTTTTTATTGCCAACTTCTTATCGGGCAAAACTGCACTCACAGGAACACGTCCTCTAGTTGTTTTCTGCCCTTTCCATACTGACAGACCGTCCCCAGACTTACCAGCAACTTAGTAAGCATTCTGTGCTGTGTTTGCTTCCCTTTCAAAAAATGTCTGTGTTTTCAAAGTAACTCATCCCCTCTCGTACACACAAAACCACATACTTTGCTCTAGGTGATTTCGCAAGCTCAGAACCCAACCACCACCATAAAACCTATAAATCAATTAATCTGCCTAGCTGGGGAGTGTTCTGCAGACACTTTGGTGTGGTTTCTCATCCAGACTGTGTTTTTGCTCTTCTTCCTTTTTATCATTACTTTACAGAGGCTTTCCAGAGGTCTACCTACCACTTCTGGATTTGAAGGCAAGTGGTACATTCTTGACAGACAAGGCTGCTCATCGCTGCCTGCCCTTCCTGCCAGTCATCTTCTGTATCTCTATTGTAGATGTATGAATTATCCCACCAAATCTGTGTTTACCAGTTAAACCATACTTTTGGTTAAAACTTCCCATTTATTCTCTATCTTACAGCAGTATGCAGAAGTTTGACAGAGAACCTGACTACTCTCATCAGACTTCCGAGGACTGAGGCTAGGCCAGTTCAGTTAGTGGCATTCGACCACAAGAAAGGATACGTGACTGTAGTCTCCGAGCCAGACGAAAGAGAAGTAGGACACTGGGCATTATCCACCTCCTCGAAATGCTCCAGGCATCCTCAAGTTCTCCCTTGCAAGCCCTGCCAAGACTTGCCCAGGAGAAGCGACTGAGCAGTTATTGGCGATTCACGTAGCCAAGCTCTCAGGACAGAGAAGCTATGGCCCAGCAATAATCTCCACCATAAAAGACCCCAAATCCTTGAATTCCACTCACATCTACCGCTGCCAGAGATTGCAAACAGATCGATAACACTTCACAGTCTGAAACATATGAGACAGAGAGGGATTTAACATTGCCGCCATGGGTCAAGGAATAAAGAAAGTCACTGGTCATTCACACACAAGCATTCATCAGGCTATAAAACGGAGATAGCTGGATTGTAGGTATTGTGGTTCCTAAACCATGTAATGTGCTTTTTTCTTCCCCTCCCCCCCCAGCTTACCCATTTATGTGCTACGTGTGCCAAGAACAGGAGTCCAACAAGAACTGTTTGACCATTTCCATGTGCACAAAGGAAGACAAATACTGCGTGACTGTCCGTAACAACGTCGGAACAAGTATGTTTCTGAACAACACCTCGTTTGTACTGTAGAAGAACAGTCCCAGGAATGGGCTTTCATGCCACGTATGGAAACAATAGCCCTGATCACCAACTGTTAGGAAGCACCGACCTTGTTGCTAGCTGTTGCAGTCACTGCAGTGTTGATACATACTTACCAGAAGTTGGGGAAATGCTGAAGATAGATATAGATATAGATATAGATATAGATATAGATATAGATATAGATATAGATATAGATATAGATAGCAGCACCAGAGAGTGAACTGAAGCCTGGGACTGTGTGCACTGCTTCACGGTTAGCTCCCTCCAGCTTTCTGCTGACCGCTCCAGCTAGCTCTTGCTATGGCAATACTCACTCCCAGGGTTGTTTTCAAAAATGTTTGGGCAAAACTGCACTACGGCCACCTCCCTTTACCACACACAATCCCTTCAGGTCTGTCCTTGGGGCTCTGCACCCTCAAACAGCTCCATGTGCCCTCAGACCAAATCTCAGGTCATACAATACATTCCCCCTGGTTTTATGCTGTAGGAAAACTGTCTTGGTGGGCAGTGACCCAGACTAAGCATCGCTTCAGGCAGCTTGAACTGAAAACCACCCAACACATGCTAATTCCACTTTAGGGAGAGACAAAACATGGAGCCCAGAGAAGACCAGCATCATGTTGCACCAGGGTGGACATAGCCAGACTGTTGCTAGTCCTGAGCAGAGGACGTATTTGCCTTGGGGACTACTCCCTGGCTGCCTTTTATTGGCCAATGCAGATTTAGCCAGGGAAACATTTTAACAATGATTCTTACATTCTACTCTTTCTTTTTTTCCCCCCTCTCTTCTGCATTAGAACCCAACAAGCCTAAGTACGTCATCTCTAAGATGTGTTCTCCAACGTGTCCAGGAACAAGTCAGCAACAAAACCGAACTTATCAGAGGGTTTCTTGCTGTGAGAAACCATTATGCAATGTGAATGGAGTCAGCAGCAAGCAAAGCAGCTATGGAATGATGTCCCTGGGTGTCCTAGCCAGTGTCACTTACATCTTTGCATGCGGACTGTGATGGGTTAGAAAAAGCTCCCCATGATGGCATTGTTGTCTGAAATAAAAGTGTGTTGCTCTGGGATAATTACTGCTCTCAAAGAGTCGTGCTTTGTGGCTGAGCTTCCTCTGGGATTTTCGAGAGAGCCTAAATAAGTTAGGTGCTGAACTCCCATTGATTTCCTAAGCCTACTTGAATCCTAAGTGTCCCCAGACATTCAAGTCACCTAAGAAAACACATAAAAGACAGCCTTTTTGACATGTTCGGGCTTCAAATCGTTACAGCTCTGAAGAGATCCTTGAAGACATATTTTTGCCTGAGTTTCAAAGCACTGCGAGGAATAACAATCCACCCTGCCTGAAACACAGGTAATAAATAGCTCAATAGTTATGTCAGCACAGAGGGGATGTTCAGTATCTTCTGTTCACAGTAAGTTGGTTATCCCACATCAGTCAAGCAGTTCATAAGTAAGTAGAGGTAAAGCTTATTTCTGGCAGTATTTTGGACATTCCTCCAGCCTCTGTGGGGAACAACTTCTGGCTCCTCTGGCTCTTTGCTCTTGTAGGGGTATCACGTTTTGAAATGAGCATCCTTTATCGCCCAGCTCCGATGTGTTGGCTGAGCTTGGGGAAAAGGCAGAGAGGAGCAAACGTGGCTGAGAGAGGAAAGGCAGCAGCAGGGTACCAGTGGGGAGATGGGAGGGAGAAGGGAAGGGGGAATTGCGCGCACACTGCCTCCTCATGGACCTGGTCCAGCTGGAAAAGAAGATGTTCCCATATCTATTTCCCTCTTTTTGTGCAGGGCCAAACCAACCTGACAGCTGTTGCCAACTCCAGTCATTTAGAGATTGTGAGATGGTTTCTACAAAAGCATGTTCTTGGCGTAGAAACGACTGATTGTGCTGGGCTTTGTTTGGTTTTGCACTCCAGGCTCTCTGGTCCCTCCTCTTCCTGCGAGAGCTGCAGCTGAGGGGAGACAGAAAAGCTCTGTAGGAGGCCCGAGGGTGTCTTCAGAGAAGAAGAAGGGCAGGCAGCCACAGACTGAAACAAACAGCCCTGAGCTTCTTGGTCATAGCCCCTGCTGCAAGCTCATTTTTCTGGAAAACAAAAACAAAAAAAAAAAAAAGGAAGAGTTGGCAGCATCACTAGCTCAGCTGTGTTCTGGGGGAAACCAGAGCTCATCCAAACAATTCAAGGAGGGTTTTTTTTTTTTTTTGGATGAGATGTTGTATTTCATGGCTAAATGATGGCTGAACATGAGCCGGCAGTGTGCCCGGGTGGCCAAGAGGGCCAATGGCATCCTGGCCTGTATCAGGAATAGAGTGGCCAGCAGGAGCAGGGAGGTGATCGTGCCCCTGTACTCGGCACTGGTGAGGCCGCACCTCGAATCCTGTGTTCAGTTTTGGGCCCCTCACTCCAAGAAGGACATTGAGGTGCTGGAACGTGTCCAGAGAAGGGCAACAAAGCTGGTGAAAGGCCTGGAGCACAAGTCTGATGAGGAGCGGCTGAGGGAACTGGGACTGTTTAGCCTGGAGAAGAGGAGGGTGAGGGGAGACCTCATCGCACTCTACAACTACCTGAAAAGAGGTTGTAGCGAGGTGGGTGTTGGTCTCTTCTCCCAAGTAACAGCGATAGGACAAGAGGAAATGGCCTCAAGTTGTGCCAGGGGAGGTTTAGATTGGACATTAGGAAAAATTTCTTCACTGAAAGAGTGGTCAGGCCTTGGAACAGGCTGCCTAGGGAAGTGGTTGACTCACCAACCCTGGAGCTATTTAAAAGACGTGTAGATGAGGCGCTTAGGGACACGGTTTAGTGGGCATGGTGGTGTGGGGTTGATGGTTGGACTCAATGATCTTAGAGGTCTTTTCCAACCTTAATGATTCTATGATTCTATGATTCGGTTTGTCTGAAGCATTGCCTTGGAAGTCTGCTGTATTTTGGTTGCACATGTGGAAGGATGCACATTTTTGAGATGTTTCACGCTGCCCGTGTTACAAAGAAACTGGTTTCCCAAGAGGACAATCAGCCAAAGATGCCCCATCAACTTCATGTTTTGTACTGTGAACTCTAAAGCCCGGTGCCTGGTTTTAAACATTTTGTTTAAAACAAAGCAAATGAAGGAGGTGACACCACAGTGCTGAGCACGGACAAGAATATGCTGACGCCCGTTGATCTGAGCACACTGGTGAGCCGTGCCCAGATGTCAAGAGGGCTAAACGTGAATTTGCCAGCTGTTAATTTTCTCTCACCGAAGACAACCACAATAGGGAAGGAAAGCGATGATGGAAAAGGGGAAGGGAAAGACTTTTTAAACCCAAAGGAAGGAAGAGATGTCCAGCTGCTAAGGGCAGGGGCTGGCAGCACTGGTAGGGGCTGTGCTGGCCGTGCTGCATCCCGATGCCATGAGCACATGCTCCACAAATACCCCACACAGAGGGAAGACACTTCTTCCCTGCAATACATCAGGTGCTTTCAAAAAACTCCAGGAAAGTTGGGCTCCAGGCCAAAGCCATTACTGTCTTTACCGCCAGGCAAGTTGGCACAGGAAAGGGGAAGCAGAAGGAGCAATTTATATCTCAACCAGTTTCACTGGACGTGAGAAGGTAAAGACTTGGTGGGTGAGACCAGCTGGTGGGGAGGGAACGGAGTCAAGGGTTGAGACAAGTTCACCGAGGCTGGTGGCGTGCCGGGGACGAGGATGGGCAGAGTGAAGGAGGGAGAGAAAACCTCATCCGGATATTTTTTTAGAGCAGCAAAGCAGGAGTTGCTGCAGGGTCTGGAGGGAGAGGTGGTCCGCTCAGAGCCCGGCTGAGCCCAGCAACCACTACTGAGGACTTACTTCTGTGGCCTTCCACTTCTGCACTGGGATTCCCGGCAATTGGACGGTCTTTAAAAAAGCTGCTTGGTTCTGCTCACAGGGACTTTCTCTTGCCGGCAGATTTCTGTATGCATCATGCCCCCTTGCAGGCCCTTTCTGCCTTCCTAGCTCTTTCCCTCCTCTTCACCACGCCAATTTAAGTGCTGCCTGCTGATAGCACCCAAACGGATGTTGCCTACAACAAGATAAAATGCACAGAGGGGTTCCTAGGTATCCTTGTCTACAAATTTAGAAGAACCCTTTCTTTTCTTTTCTGGATGCCAGAGCACCTGACCATACAAGAATTACGCTGTTTGATCCTTTGCAGGTGAAGTGCCTTAACGTTTTCACTGTCTTTAAAAGGATTTACTGGTTTCATTGCCAGTCATATCACCACCCACTGGTTCCTGGACTGAAAGCCCACAGTCATGAATGAGGAGCTGAAGGTCTCTGAAATGTGAGTATGGGGGTAGGATTTATGAACGGACTTTGTCAGAGCTGATGCTCTGGGTGGGAAATCACTGAAACTCTTTCAAATAAAGAAGGAAGAGGGACCCTTGAAAGCTGTCCTTCTTGGCTGGGGGTGAGAAATGGAGTACATGTTGGTCTGGCTAATGACAAAGTCACAGCTCCCTTTCCACACCAGTACCTCCCTTCCTTGGGCTGGAGGAAGGTGCAGGTAGAAGATCAGGGCTCCTATGGCCCAGAAGTTTAGGCACAGACAGCCAAGTCTCCTCTTCCTCCAGGGGAAGAATCACATTTGCCTTTTCAAATGAAGCTGCAGTGTGACGTTTGGTGGTGCTCTCCAGGCTTAGCTGTGCTTGCTGGGAGAAGACATCCAGGTGATGCTTGGAGGTGCCACTTGAGTGTAGAATTTGTTTTGCAATCCCACAACAACTTTGAGTTGCACACCCAGAGTCAGGAGAGGTGTTTTTGCTTCCAGCCTGCAGTACGTGCAGAGTAAGAGGGAAGACAGGTGGGGAGACACTAACCACATCTAACACAAGAATAACAGAGCCGTTTTGCTGCTGCAGATGTTCATGAGATTAACACGGATTAGCCAACTAACACATCAAAAGCAAGAACATTAAAATGAAGCCGGGCACAGGTCTAAGCAAATAAAAGGTGGTGTTTTCAATATGAATATGCACATCAGTGAGGGATATCAGCCAAACTAAGTGGTGTCTAGGCACAGAGGAATTGGGAAAAGAAATCTTTGGTATCCATCGCCAAACCCAGCCCGTTTCACCTGCTCCTGTTTCTTCACAGTAGGGATCTCTGGGTATTTCAGAAGACTGGATACCACCAAACTCAGCATCCATCATTATAAAGGGGATGGGGGGAGACTTTGGGGACGTACAGAGAAGTCAACTCAAACCCAGTCTTGGTAAAAACTCTGAAATAAATCATCAAACAACTTCAGTGGTGTCGGGGCTATCAAGGAGATGGGGATGAACAGAAAGAGCTTTGTGACAGATGGGTGTTACTCCCACCTGTGACAAGATGGCAAAATCTATAGTTAGGGTAAAAGTGGTACCTGTCACATATTTTAGTGTTAATAAAGCTTTTGGCACCGTATCACATAACAGTCTCATAAGCAAACTAAGAAAACACAGTCTAACTAAAATCATGAGCAAATAACTGTCAACAGTTTGCTGTCAAACTGGAATGATCTATTAAACATCTGTGGCTTGCCTTGGCTCTGGTATGATGCAATGTTTTAATTACCGGTTTGAATGACGGGTTAGAGAATAAGTTCATTGAGCTTGCAGGTGACAAACTGGGAGAATCTGCAAATAGGAGAATTCTGCGTGACTCCGATAAATCTAAGCGATAGTGTGAGAAAGAAGATGCAATTTAGGAAGGACAAGCACAAAGCTCTATAGTTAGTGTGGACCCGTCATCTGCACAAATACAGGATGAGGAAATCTCCCTTGCAGCAATCTGGCAGAAAAAGAAGTTGTGGTGGGTGTTATAACAGATCACATGTTTAACATGTGTCAAACTTAGGGAAAAAAATTATGAAAAAGAAGGCGGCTTTGTTGGAACTCTGCAGTCCATTGAAAAGTCTTACACGTTGCACTGGGAAGTGTAAACTGGAGTGTGATGGGATGAGATCCTTCCAGTTTCTTCTCCAAAAGAGAGACCTGGGCTGCTCCATTCTCCCCCCTTTTTGCTTTAGGCTTGACACAGCAGCAAAGGAGCTTTTAGATAGTATCAAAAAGGTTTCCTAGCGTCTAATGGAGAGTGAAGAGTCGGAGTCTATTGCTGGGAGAACTGCCTCCAGCATCAGCAGCTTGAGCATCATTATCAAGATGCATCAAAGCATGATAGAAAAAGACTGTCCTCAGCACCTCATCGGTGTCTCCACTGGAGAATGAACTCAGTTGCCTCTCCTGATCCTCTCCGTCTCCTTTCTGTCATTCCCATGTACCCGTTGTGGGTGCTAGTTCCCCTCACTAGAGCAAAACTGTGGTGTTCAGGCTTGACTTTGCTTTATCGTAGAATCATAAAATCATAGAATAGTTTGGGTTGGAAGGAACCTTAAAGATCATCTAGTTCCAACCCCCCTGCCATGGGCAGGGATACCTGCCGCTAGATCAGGTTGCTCAAAGCCAAATATACAGCAATGTCTAGCAGCAAAGGTGACCCAAAGATGCCCTTCCGCTGACATCATGTAGGAATTTTACTCCAAAGGATATTCAGCTCCCAGAACACCTTCGGGTTTCCCATGATCTCAGTCAACAGTAAAAGCAATAGATGTGCTGAGCTAGCGAGTGAAGAGACAGCTCTGCATAATATGAATGACACATGGTTTTCTCCTCTTTCAGCTCATTTCTCACCTAGGCAAAACCCTAAGCACCACACAAAGCATTGTCATCATGCATGGGGGTGACAGGGGTTCAATCTTCCTTGGTCCAGGAGGGCCAGGAAACAGGCACTGGCTCTGTGCCCAATGCTCACAATAGCTCATCTGGGATCTGCCTCCAGCTCCAGGGCCTGCTCCAGCATTAGATGTTAATCAGCAATTAGATAACGTGCAGACACTGCTCCTGGGAACAAGAAACTCCCTTCTGCAGTCTACAGGAAATTAGTGTAATAAAACTCACTGCAAGATCTTCCAGGAGAAGAAAGCAATTTTATCATACAGAATCTCTAAGCAAGTTGATTTTGCCCTCTCACACTCATTCTTACAGTTTTAATTTGATCACTGTCTCACAGGCTCCAACATGTGTATGCCCAGACGATCTGGCCAGTGTCACTTCTATGCCACAAGTAGACAAGAGATGACAGCTATGCACTTCTCCTCATGCCTCTGAGGTGCTTGGCAGAGCACAACAAACCGATTTTGGACTTGCCTTTTACAGCCTTTAGAGAGAGGATGCTGTTTTGGCTCTCTTTGTCTTTTATTTTGCCCCTTTTAGGTGAAATTCCTGAAACTCCCAGTTCTTTTGTTTTCTTTATCTGGGTGTTTTATGGCTCCCACCCTGTTCTTCACCCTCCGGAGACTCTTATCTAAGGTCAGTTTGTTCCTCCTCTTCATTTGAATGAAGTCAGACACAGGGTGCTCTAGAGCAGTCAACACATGCCTTTCCTTTTAACCCTTGCTCTGCTGTTTCTTCTAGGCGCTTTCACACACTTGCACATTCCCACTCCTATGTCTTTCATACCAAACTTAACATTTCTACTACAAATCTCCACAAGCCCAGCACCTTGCCTACAGCTTCAGCGCCGTTTGTGCAGCCTCCCTGGAGCCTGGCGAATTCCTTATTTAAAGAGAGGCGCATTTTTGGTGGAAGGGACGGGGAAAGGCCCAAAATACCTCTTCCCTCCCCAAAACAATCGGGCAATTTGGTCCCTGTTGTGGGAGAGGAGATGCCCCCAGGCACTGGAAGCTTTGTAAGTCACTGCAGATGGTTCAAAAGAAGCCAGGACTGGAAACAAGGCTACAACATGGGTCCAAAGTTCACCCAGGAGATGGAGATAGGACAGGAGACAGGTATACCTACTACATAGGTCAGGGCCATCCAGCAGACAGGGCTGGAGACAAGGTCACAACCCCGAGTCCAGTGGCCATCTAGGACACGAGGCCAGAAACAGAGCTGGAGACAAAGTACTTACATCACGGTTCCAAGGTCCATCCAGGAGATGGCTGGAGATACTTACAGTCCTGGCAAGGACAAAAGGCTCAGGCTTGGGCTTAAATGTGCATTCAGGGCATGACAGCATTTGTAGCGGAGTCACTTTATAATGCCAGATCACTCTAGAGCATGGCTACCTTTCTTCAGAGGTAGCCTGGTCGCTCCAGACAGGGACGTATCTTCCAGTACACTTCAAGCAGCCTAGAGAGATCACAGCAGCAATCAGAGCTTAATTTTTTGCCTGAGTAATGACCCCTGCTTAAAGCTTCACAATTATTTTCCTGTCAAAAGCCTAGAATAAACAAGCAAGACAGAGGGTGAGTCATGCAGACGTTGGAAGGAGGAGGTGTGAGAATACCGATTTCTCCGGTACCGACTGAGCACGCACCAGTCAGCGAACCACCTTCACCTTAACGGCTCTGGGAAAGAAGGAAAACGGAAATGTTGACGTCAATCAGAAAGGAAAGTTTCCTTTCTGACATCTTGATTGTGACTGCAGGTTGTGGTTTAAGTGGGCAGATGAAGGTCCTATTCCAGTAGATACTGCAGCCCAAAGATGTACCTAGTTATGCACCCACATTTTGAGGAACCTCAGTAGCTAACTGAGAGCTATCTCAGGTCTGGCCCCATGGGCTGCAGCAGAGAGTGGCCTGTCAGGGTGACAGAGGACAGTGAGCTGTTTGGCACTGTAGATAGCAAAAAGGCTCAAAGAAGCACCTGTGGCTTGGTTCGCCCATGAAAAACCTGTGTCTGGAACATCCTTGGATGATCCAAGAATGTTCCTGAAGATCTTCTGGGCAACTCCAATCCAGAACAACCAAAAGGGGCTTCAGGAGGAGAAACATCCAGGGGTGGGATGATGGGGAAGGGCTGGCATATGAAGTCAGTCCTCTCATTCAGGCAGGTGGAGCAGGACAGTGTGAGCAGGAGTCCCAGGTATGGTGCATCATGGCTTCAGCATTCTTTGCAGTGTAGGAGGCTACGCCAGCACCTGGGGCAGTGAGGGGCCTTTATGCCATGACTACGTTGCAGCAGACTGCTCTGGGCAAAGAGATTTGTCTGTCTGAGAGGAAACACACCTTGAGCAGGGATGGAGGTCCTGGGCTCCTGCTCCTTCAGGCTAGAGAACAGATCATGTCCTCCTGGTCCTCTGCTCTGCCAAACTGATACTCCACATTTTACAGTGAGATAGCTTTGGCAGGTCAGACGGGAGTCTTCCACAGAGCAGTCCCTATCCTCTCCGGCAGAAGAGAAGTCTGAACACTTCTCATCTCCAGAGAATGATGTAACTATTGAAAATAAAGGACTTTGTCCCCTTCCTGTGGCATCTATGCAAGGCGGTTTCAGCAGGTTTGCTCCACAAATCAATTTTGCTCCACTAACCGGGGAAACACTTCATTTGCAAACTCGACTGGGGTTTAGGTGCCTCACAGAGACCCATGTGCACAGCCCTGGCCAGGATCAGGAATTTTCACCCAAGCCCTGAAACAGAAACATGGTGGTGAAGGAAACTCTCCGCATGCCACCTGGCTCCGCAGAAGCTGAGCACACTTTTGGCAGGCCCACGTTTCAAGCTCGAACTCCTCAAGTGCCAGTTCAGCACCGAAGCCTTGCAGACCTAGTAATTCCAGTTTTAATTGCTGCACCCATCTCTGCTAATCTGCTCCCCTGACCCATGAAGGGAGCTGCCATAGTCTTAATGTTCTGATTTTAGGCTAACCATTCCTCCCCAGCATGCAAGCAAACCTTGAAATATTTACTTTAGCACCAGTTTGCTTTATGATCCAGCTACCTCCTTATCTCCTTTTCCCTTAAGCATGTTGTCGTACCTATGTCCACCTTTGCCCAGCACAGAACACATTCCTGCTGCTGGACTCTACCCCTGCTGCCTTTCTTACCACTTCCTTCTTCTTCTGAAGAGGTATTTTTCTGCCTTGCATTCACAGTATGAAGTCAACGTTTCAACGAAGCTCTCTGACAATCCCCAATCTTGCAAGAGGCTGGATCATTCGGTGCAGTGTTTTGCTGGGCATTGCTCTGGTACAGAAAGCCCTACCACCAGACAGTCACTTTGTTGAGCTTTGGAGTCTGCTCTCCCACCCCATAGTCTTGGTAAGGAGGTGGGACACATGGACTTAGACTAGCAAGCTTTCAGAAGGGCTTCCTTACCTGGCGGATCTTCCACCATTGCGAATTGGTCCCCAGTGGCTCTGCCCACCCTCTTTCGTTTGCAGCATCCTGTAATTAATGCTGTCCCCACCCAGCCATTTCAGCAGTATTGGGATGACTCCAGATCCCGTGGGGAGTTGTGTCTTGTGTCACTCTTAGGTCCTCTCTCTTCCTTCCCAGCAGCAGACGGGGCCTCTCCAGGAAACAGTGGAACTGATAATGTTAAATTTGTGTGGGGGAGAAAACCAGAAAGCTGTACGCCCTTGTACACTTCTCTTGGGGATGAGGGGAGTGTACCAGAGACCGAAGGAATAGGAGAGCTGAAGTAACATGCTATGCCTTCCTGACACCCAGAAATTAAACCTCAGGTGCTGCATCCCAAAGCACAGATAAATGTTGTGAGATTGCTCACATGCAGGCTACAAAAAGCCAGACCGACTCTTATGGGCACACCGTGAACTTGGTCTGTATGAGACAGGGGTCTTGTGAGTGTATCTGAATTACGGTTGCCCAGGCTACCGCAAAGCTGAAACTTCCCAGTTTTTTAGTATTTGATTTGTAAACCAGAGAATGAAACAGTCCCAGCAGCCTGTTCCAGTGGAAGATATTAGACCACAGAAACACACCGCTCGCAGTCAGTTCCTGCTAGAATAACTGGCAATGACAAATAAAAGTGAGCCATAGGAGAAAAAGGGAAGTGGAGGTTTGCAGGCACAGGTTTGTTTTCCAAGTAGAAGACTCTGAATACACTCTGACAAGACATGAGCTGGAATTTCTTCTGACAGATGCATTTGCTAGGAAATGCTGATTCTGCAGAATTAAACACATCTGTGGCATACAGAGTTTGTCAAACCTGCTTGTTTCTTGCTGGCTCACCAGCCGTCTCCTCCATTCCCAGGCTTCCTTGAAAGCCAACTTCACAGGGTTCCCCCCAAAAATGCCTTCCCTGCAGCTCATTTGCTAGGGGACTTAGCTATTTCTGTGGGACCTACTGAACCTGGGCCACTCCAACAAACCTTTCTGGTGGACTGCCCTAAAAGCCCTGAAGACCCACCCTGCCAAGCAGCCCAGGTTGTCTCATGCCACCCCAGCTGCTGGGCCCTCCTACCTTCAAGCTTCCCAATCCTATATGCCTAATCCCATTTAGGCTCTGGTAAACAGTTTAGGAAGTTGCTTCCCTACATGCTTGGGTCTTGCATGCAGGGGGCTTGTGCATGCAGGGGATCTTGCATGCAGGAGATCCATGCATGAGGGCATCCTGCACAGAGGGGCTTGCAGATGCAGGGGGTGTGTGCATAGAGGGCGGTTGTGAATGTATGGGGGGTGTATGTACTCAGGGAATCTGTGAATGAAGATGCACAGAGCAGGAGAGGGAGACATGAACGCAGCAGATCCTCGTGGGTGAGGGGAGTCATGGATGCAGGGGGTTGCACTTGAAGAGGGCTGTGCATGAGTGGGGCCGGCATGCACGGACCCTTCGACTCTTGTCTCTGCCGTCAGGGAAATAGAGGGGACCCGAAAGGGGGATGGAAAAAGCCTTTGGGGCAGGGCCACGACACAGCTGGCCCTGCTCCCGCGGGGCTCCCAGCTCCTCAGCGGGCCAGGCGCTAGCACGCCGAGGCATCATGGGATCTGCCCCGTTTCCCGGCCCCTGCTCTCCGGGGCCGGGAAACGAAAACAGGCGGGGCCGGGGAGGAGGTGGGGGGAGGCGGTGCGGGGCGCGGGCCGGCCCGCGGGGCGGGGCCGCTGGCCTTTCCCCACCCCCGGCACCCGGCCCTGCCGCCAGCCCTGCGCGCAGCCAGCCGCCTTGCGCATCTTGCTGGCCCCCACCGTCGCACCATGAAGGCTCTTCTGCTCGCTGTGCTGGCTGCGGTGCTGTGCGTGGAGAGAGGTAAGGGGGGGAATGCCTCCTCTCCCCCCGGCCACCATCACCTCTCCCCTAGGTCCCCCCAGTCCCTCCCCAGCCCTGGGTTTGGGAGCAAATTCGGGAGGTGGTGGTGTTGCGTCTTTCAGGGTGGGCTCTGGAAGTTGGAGGTTTGCAGGGGTGGGTGAGGGTTGCAAAGGGGTTGGGGGGACAGAGCTGAGCCGTGCTGGGGTTTGGCGGGGTGGTGGAGGGGTGTCTTTCCAAGACCTGCCTCGCAGCAATGTCCCTCTTGAGGCAGGAACTTCAGGGCTTTCTTGCCTGTATGTGTAGGTGTGCATCTTTAGCTGTCCATCTAGATATTTTGGAGCTTTTCCCAGTTGCAGCTTGAACAAAGACCAGGGTCGGCTCTGCTCCCCGGTACGACACGGCGAGCCGGGATAACGGCGCTGAAATGGGCTGAGATGCAGCCGAGGGGAAGGAGGGTGGAGGGGAGATGGAGCCCAGCCCTGGCAATGGCTGATGGAGCAAAGTCTGGGCAGAGCCACTCGTGATCCTGGCTCCTGCTGCCCACCCCCCGCCCCCCCCAGCATCCTTCAGGGCAGGCTGCGGTGGTCAACGTGTGGGGAGGTGACCCCCAAGGGACCATGCCATGTGGAGCGCATCTTGGGGCTGCCACAGAAGCTGGGGAGAACGTGTTTCCTGTTGCTGGGCATTAAACTGCAAGTTGTCCAAGTCGCAGGGTCTGCAATCCCCGCCTTCCCGATGACTCCATTTCTGACTATCCAAACTCCATGGGGCCGTGCAAAACCGCATATTGTTTCCATATGTCGATGCTCGGAGAAGCCAAACAAAGAGCAAACAGGAGAGTTCTCCGAGCGCCTGCTTAGGGAACACGGGCCCTCCTTGTCTCCTGAGGACATTGGTGAGGAGAAACTAGTTGTTCGCTGCCCTTCCCAGTGGGGTCTGGAAAGCAACTGGCAATTCAAGCGTTGGGTCTCCATTGGCACGTGCTCAGTTCCAGCCGGGCAGACGGGCTGTCCAGGCCAAGGCAGGAAGGGCTTTCACTCCCCCCTCCCCCCAAAAAAACCTTTCAGCTTTAAAGTAAGTTCTTAGCCAAGCAAAAGGGTTTGTTGCAGATAGCTTTATCCCCAAATGCTTCCAGCACATCCAGGGAGTCTTTTGCAGAAAAGCTTTACCCCCTGCTCAAAGCGCCCTGAAGATCTGGCGTATGGTGTATATGGATGTTGTCGAAGAGCAGGGGAAAAGGAAAGAGCATTCGGCATAGGGATCGAATGGAAGAGCTGCCGAAGCAACAGCATTTTTCACCGGTGCTGCTGAGCTTCAGAGCGGGCTTTTAAAGGCTTTTTTTTTTTTTTTTCCCCTGCATTGCTCTTTGCAAGAATGGATGCAACCTCTTATCTGAGGAATTCCCCCAAATGATCCGCTCTGATTTGGGAGCCCTTTGTTCCTCGGAGGAGCTGAGCAGCAAACAAATAAACACATAAATTCTTCCCGTGGAAGAAGACTGCGTTTTCTAGTTGGTGAAAACGAGGCTTCCCTTTTGCATTGTTCAGTCTTGGGCTTTTTTTTTTTTTTTCTTTTTTTTTTTGTAGCCTTGAGCTCCAACTCTTTGCTCTGTCTCCAGCTGCGTAAAATAATTCTGCACCCCTCTTGTGCCTTTTGTCTAAAACACTCAGCCTGCTTGCTGTCTTCACTCTGCAGTGGGTTATTTAGTTATATGTTTGCTGGGGCAGAAAGTGGCACTAGTTAGCACTGCATATTTCCTCTCTTAAACTATGATGAAAGACTCGCCTCCCCTGGAAAGATTTTGTCTATATTCAGACAAGGGGCGATAGGTAGGTGTGACAAAAAGGAGCGTGGGGACAGGTAGGAGATGCTGTGGTAAGAGCATAGATTTAGTCACGTGGCTGAGAATTTAATGCCTAAAGGCACTTTTATGTGCGCGTACAAATATTTCTAATGGGTTTGTATCTGGAACCTCTAAACCTTAATGAATAGCACTGCACCACTTGACTCGTGCGTTCAGCATAGTGAGCAACTACCTATGGGGACATATGTCCTACCATAACGCCCGTAGGAAGCCTATAATCCACTTCATTCCTGGTTGCAGACGGTTCCTGTGCAATGGGATGAGTCAAGTTTGCCTCCTCACTTTGCCCTCAGGGTGATTGCAAGGAGAAGGGTTTGGGACAGGTCACCTGAGACTTGAGAGCAGAAGCATGCCGAGGACAAGGGAGCAGGAGAGAACTAGGCTTCACTTTGAGGTCCCAGACTGAGTTTTGGCCAATGAGGTCAAAAATGCCACCCATGGAAACGCTCTGAGGGGCTCAGCAAGGGACGATGATGGCCTGTAGGCTCAATGGCTGGCTCCGTCCTCCTCCCCCTCTCCTAGATCCAGAGGCAAGGTCCACTGACGAATCTCTCCTGGGGCTTTTGACTCAGCTGGTGGCCCTGTAATCCTGGGTGCTGTGTGTAGGTTGTGGCTGTTGAGTTGGCATGCTCAGGTAACTCTGTTTTGTTTCAAGGATCGTTGGCAGACTGATGATTGTTGGAGGATGTACGAGACAGTCCAGGAAATTCTTGCTTAGGGGGTTGTGGTGTTGGCCTCGTCTCCAAAGCAGAGTCATCTGGCTGCCCTGTTGTGACATTCAGGATCTCCCACTAACCCGCTTTAATCCGTTTCCTTGAGATTATGTTTTTGTTTTCTTCCCCTGCCTTGGCCATGGCTGCTCAAAAGTCATTCCTCAGACACAATTATTATTTTTATGTCAATTTTCACGTAAAAAGCTTTTATTTTCCTGAGAGAAACAGCATTGAGAAGAACCTCAAGAGGTCATGCAGTCCCACGGCAAAGTGGGACAGCTGCTGACAAGTATTTGTCCAACTTGTTCTTCAGAATACTCCATGACAGGGACTGCTGAGCCTCAGCAAGCTCTCCCAGGGCTTCACCGACGTCACCTCCTTAGGATAATCGGTTTGTGGTGGGGCTGAAAAAGGTAGGAGCAGGAATGATGCTGCCTTGCACTTCCCATCCTGAATCAGCCCCTCCTCCGTTTTGCATCCTGTAAACACAGAAGAGAAAGGCAGTGCCTCGTGGAAGGGCTTGCCGTCTGAGTGCTCAAAAATCAGAGCCCGTGAAACGTTGGGAACAGACCTGATCTGTCTGCATATGTAGGTCAACAGTTGCAGCGTGGATGTGATGTTCTTGTATGTAAAATACAGAGAAGATCATCAGTCCACTGCAAAGTGCTTATGTCCCTGCTGAGTCACCGGTCCAGGCTGTTTCTGCAACCATTTCCCACCATGCTATCTTCAGTCTTTCCTCTTTCTTGGGCAGATCTGAAGGATGAGGAATGGGAGCTAGCTGGTGCGGTCCATCCTGCTGGTGTAGGGTATACCATTTTAGGGGACCTGCCATGGAGGAAGGCATGCTTTTTTTGCTATCCCCTTGCTCCAAATTAAAAAAGTTGGTTGCCTATGCTGCCTTCACAGTGCTGTGGTTCCCTGGGTAGCGGGACAACGCAAGTCCTTGCAGGTCTTGCTGCAATGCTGGGTTTGCTCTAGCTGAGGAATCATTTCCACCACGTGTGCTAGCTCAAGCGTAGCCTGAACTTTGTGCCCTGCTGCCAAAGGCAGATCATGGAAAGCTCGAACCCATGGTCACGCCTGGAGCATTTCCCATCAGTGTTCATGATACCTGAGCTGAATAAGCCCAAGTCTCAGGCTGCAGATTGCAGGCCTGAACTTACCTCCATTGTTTAGTTTCTAGTTGGGAGTTGTAGCTTGAACCTGCTCTTGGTGCAAACAGGAGCATGCCAGGAAGTACCAGGCTGAGCTGTGGTTGTATTGAGGAGTTGATCCTGCCAAGAGCTCGAAATGTATGCTTTATGCTTGAACGCTTCCCTGAGCCAGTTTTTTTTGGGGAAAAACCTATTGCAGATTGATACAGGTGGAATAGCAAGCGTGTCTGTGGCCAAAATTGGTGCATGCTGTGTGTCAGAGGTGGGGACCACCAAGCAGGAAGGTCTCCCCACCAGCCCCTAACTGAGGCGTGTGCCTTTCTCTTGCAGCCCACACGCTCATCTGCTTTTCCTGCTCGGATGCATCCTCCAACTGGGCCTGCCTGAAGCCTGTCAAGTGCGGGGAGAATGAAAACCACTGTGTGACGACGTATGTTGGAGTGGGAATTGGTGAGTGGTCGTAGGACTTTCTTCTGGCCCTCTTCACTGCTCTCCTGGGTCACCTGCTGAGCTGCAGGAAGGCTTTCCTTCCTTTGGCTGGAAAAAGGGGGAAAGTTCTGCTTAGCAGCTGAGCGTCGGACCATCCCAAGGGAATTTTTAGGAGGGATGTGCCACCAGATGGAGTCATGTTAAAGCCCACGTGCCTGCACTGATGCCGGGAGTCCGAGGGGAATTTCGGGGTGGGGGCGGGGAGGTTGCTAATGAATAAGTGAAAGTGTGGAGGATGCTGCAGGCTTCCTCTGTAGGAAGCTCCAGGGTTGCCCTTCCTGCTTTTGCCGTGCGTTCGGGTTGTTCATCCCCGAGTCCCACCTTTGCTTCTTTGATCTCCGTGGATGACGTGGGGTTGCCAGGAAGGGAGATTTGCAGTTTTCCTCCTTAAGTGCCAGGAAGGATCTGGTGGGGGGAGGAATCTGTGCTTCCCAGCTGCTGCTCCTAGGGAAGCAGGCAGCTCTGGCAGGTCTCCTGGTGCCATTGCAGAGATCAGAGCCCAGCCTGGCTCGCCTTGCTCTCCCTTGCAGGAGGGAGGGGTGTTGCATGCCTGAGTTACACGGTCTGCAACGTGGGCGGGTTGTGCACGCACAAATGGAGGCCGGGAGCTTTTATAAAACCTGTCGTTTTAGCACAGCGCTAATGGTTTCCTATTTCCTTCTGCTAAACGCGTGCTGTGCCTCTCTCGCGGCCGACACTCGAAACGCAGCCTTCGCTCGCGAGTGCCTCCCCGGTGCTCCGTACGCCCCATGCTCCCTGTCTCGCGTGAGGAGTCCCAGGGTCAAACTCGAGTGGGATTTTTGAGATTCTTCACTGGAGCACTAGCGGCTAAACTTTGGCTGACAGCCTGGAAGGGGTGTCCCTGGGGTGTTGCACGGTCTCTAGAGTCTGCGTGGGAGGTTGTCATGGGTGTTCCTTGAGATGTGTGGGCTGGCTGAGATTACTGTCGTAGCCTGGCGCCGAGAAACACTTCATCCTCTCCGTGCCACCTGTGATGCTTTGGCTATTTTCGGTACTGTTATTTCCGTTGCAGAACAGGTGATCAGAAAGCCGAGAAACATTCTAAACCCGTCTCCTTTTTGCTTTTCTTCTTTTCCTCCTGCCCCAACCTACGTTCAGGCGGCAAGTCTGGCCAGTCCATCTCCAAAGGATGCTCTCCCATTTGCCCCAGCGCCGGGGTTAACATCGGCATAGCAGCTGCCTCCGTTTACTGCTGCGACTCCTTCCTCTGCAACATCAGTGGTTCCAGCAACGTGAAAGCCAGCTACGCGGTCCTGGCCTTGGGGGTCCTCGTTAGCTTCATCTACGTCCTCAGAGCTCGGGAATGATGGGGCTGGCCAAGAAAGACCCGTCTTCCACGGGCCGTCGCAGGTCTCATTAGCCAATATCTTCTCTGTCGCTGTCTGCAAGGAGATCTACTTCTCAGCAGGCTTCCAAGGTGGTTGTTTCCCAGACTTTATGCTCTTCCAGCATCGGAGACCTGGGCGGTTTGGCCAAGCTGTTCTCCTTCTTCTGCGGACATACCCCACTGCACTCTCACACCTCCTTGGGCAAAGGTGGATCATTTTGGAAGGGTTTCTGCTTTTATACCTAATACCCCCTCCTCGTTTCTAAGGTTGGTTAAAACAAGGCTGGGACTCGCCGAGAACCGATTAACCCCAGATACCACCCGGTCAAGTGTTCAGACGTTCCTGCCTCTCGCCTCCGTGGAGGTGCCTGGCACCGGCGTGCCCCCAGCACACAGGTGGTCCGGGCACCGGGAATGCATGACCCGAAGGGAGACGCATTCCCAACCCCTGCAGCTGCAGTCTCTTTTTATAAAATCGTTTCGTTTCTTCCGATCCTGGGCTGACTTTTCTGGAAAACAAATGACGTGTACTTTGTCCCTCCGAGCTCTGTAAGTGCCAGACCTGAATAAACATGCTCCTGTTGTTACCTGCGATGGGACGTGTGTGTTTCCTTGCTCCAGACAGAGAGATTAGAAATGCTCTTAGAAGAAACCCAAATATTATGCCCGGCACGAGGGCCTCTTACCCTCTCAAGCGGCTTTTGAGTGCTTCATCTCGGCATTCCTTCCAGTTCACCTCTGAGCAGCAACTCCATCTTCTCCCTCTCCCTGTTTTTTCTGATAAACACCCCTGGGCTAGCTCATTTCACGCGTTTGGGAGTCGCATTTTCCAGGTGCGTTTTAGTGAAAAATGCCAGTTATTGGGCTCTGAGTCAACCCCGTTACTCCTAATGGAGCAAGCGCACTGGGAACAGGACCTCTGAAAATTAGTCTGCATATTACAAAGACTTGGTGCCTCGATTTCCCCATTTCGGAATTGCGATGGTGATAGACAATAACAACGATACCTAGGTGATCCAGGGCAACAGGTCTGTTTGCAAAATTTAGTGAAGTCAGAGGCAAAGATATCAATACTCAGATCTTTAGGTTCAAGCTGCAATCCCTGGCTGATGGTGCACGTGGACTGCAGAAGGTGACTTCACCACCAAACCTGCCACTCCTGCTGTCCCTCAGATCCCAGGATCTTCCAAGGTCTTTCGGCAGCGTTGCTCCTGGAAGTTCTCGGCCATCCTATGGGAGATGCGTTCTCCTGCCATCTCTGCATCGTGCTGGTTTCCTACCTGCTTTGCCTACCTGTGGACCTGCTAGACGCAAAACAAGCCAAAATTGAGCCTTAAACTGTCAGGCAAAAGCTTGCTGTCACTTCCACTGATTGATCAGAGGTGCACTGGGCTTTTTTTCTCTTCTAGCAGCAAAAATCAGGTGTAGCATTGGCACTCTTTAGCCATGCCCTCCTTGTACGTGGTTCTCCTATTTTGTGTCAGCAAACAAACAAAAGCCTCTCAAGCTGCACATACTGTTCAGTTATACCTCTATCCCCACTTAAATGAGTGATAAACAGCTTAATTTGAAAGATGGTGTGCAGATATATAGAAATATTTGCAACAAAAGTGGTTACATGTTTTTTCTCCCTCCTTTTCCCCATCTTCTAATTAAAATGACACAGATGCTAATGACAGCCTTTACAACAGGAGGGACTGGTCATCGTGATGTGACCCTCAATTAGGTGACAAGTTTGGTAAGAACGCATCGCTTTGTCTTGGTCCTCAGATGTGCCTTCCTCTGGTTAATGCATCCTCCCTCTCCTGCTGGGACCTGCTGGGACCACAGGGCTCGAGGTGCACCGCAAACCTCTGCTATGCACGTAGAGCACAGGGAAAATTGGGGAGAAAAATTATTAGAAATGGGCTAAATATTCCCTAGCTTCCCTGTGCCTGAGCCTTCCTCCCCAGAGGTTTAGAAACCTCGTTTGCAGGTTGAGTGAGACCAAGGTAGCACCCAGAGTATTCTACCTTGCAAGTAATGGGGCTGTAACTCTTTTCTAGCCACCTGGTGAAAAGTATCTTGGTTTTGGACTCAATTACCCTCACACCACCTCTGCTGTGAGCAAAGAGCTAAACTTAAAAGCCATTAGCACAGCTCTGCTCTGATGCCTGTTCATGCCTTTATGAGGCTCTTGAGGATGCCACACCGGACAACCCCATGGGCTAAAGTTATGAGCAGGGTTGTGAGACCTGGGTGCCTCCTCCGATGGCCTTCTCCTTCCTATCTCAGCGTTTCAGAGTTTGCTCTTGCCAAGGACTCGGTTATGCAAGGGAGCAAGGGCTGACGGGAAAAGCATTCAGAAGGCTACTTACCCTATACAAATAACAAGTTATATTAATGGTATTGCCAGGGGACAGATCTGAAGGTCAGTTGACACGTGTTCTCGAGCCTATAGATGATGAATAGATTGCATAGGGAGGTATTTTTTCTCCTCTTCACTCTCTTTTTGTCTTTCCTCCTCATGTGCTATATTCCTGTACGCTTTGTATATGGAAGAAGAGATATTTGCAGTTTTTCCTTTCAAACACATGTGGCAAAATCTTTTTGATAGACATATGTATATTGGAGAGAGAGGGAGGCTATGACAGCTTGTCAAATGTAAGAGGTGTTATTCAACAGTTTAATCCCAAGCATCATATGATCAGTTCTGCCTGAAATCTCACAATTTTTGATCTTACTATAGATTTTTTTTCTGCCCCCAAATCCCCAGCACCAGAAATCAGGTGAGAACTTCAGCTGTCGTAAAGCCCAGGAGTGAAAGGCCTGAAAATGTGCAGCTGTAGTAATTAAAAACAACAATAATAATAATAAAATAAATAGTAAGAACCCAGCATTTATAGAGCATTAAAACTGGTGGCTTGTTAAACCAAATGCCTGATTTTGAACTTGAGGGCCATGGTGGGACAGCCCCTAAGTGCTTTGAATGTGTTTACTTGGACCGTGGAACTGGAGATCGAAATCTCAGCAGAAAACTCAGATCTTCACCTTTTCTGACAAAACGAGAGGTTACGAGGGGAGGCAGCTTTGCTCCATAGAAGCATAAAATATCCCGGAATGGTTTTCACTGGAAAATAAGAAGAGCTGAAGTCAAATACCTGCCCATTTTGGAGCGTGCTAATGAGAAAACGGTTTCTGTGCTTCCGTCCTGGAAATGGCCGTATTTCAACGGCAGCTGCTGCCGTCTACCACTACGCCAACGTCACAAGGGCTCTCATTTTTGGGTATTATCTGTACATGCTCAAAGCTGACTGCGGCACCAGCTCTTTCCGCTCAGGTTTGCTGGGTTTGCTGTTTGCCGAAAAGGAGGACTTAAAAATGAACAAAGTTCTTCCAACTGTTTTTGAGATTTTTTTTTTTTTGCAAAAGGGCAACATTTCGCCTTTTAGAAAACACAGACCTGATGTGACTTCCTTGCACAAACAGCCAGAACAAATAAGGCCAGTTACTTAATCATTACTCAAGTGATCCACATCGTCACTCAAAGAATGTCCTTGCTTGGTGTTAATTTACTCAAGTTATGGATTATTTGAAATGACTTGCCTCCCAGAGACCCTATTTGCCATGAAGGTGGCTGTGGTCCCACCACTCCTGCAGGAAGCCCTGGTCCAGGTGGCTGTGCCTCCATGCTGGAATGAGGTATAGGTATCCATGCTCTCCTGTCTCCAGGAAAGGCAGATGTGGTGCACATCTGGATGCTTGGAGGTTTAGAGCCCTATCACAAGCCCCTTGCTCCTGTGATCCCAGTGCTTTTGCACCTTGAAGTTGGGCTGTGACTTTCACTGTCATCCTCAACGGGTCTCAGCTGTTTGGGATGAAGATGTTTCTGAATCCTTCCTTGATCCTGGAGGAGTTATTGCGCCCCTGGAAAGCTGCCATCTGAGGCTATCAAACTGGAATGGGGATAGACACACCCAATTTTGCATTTTGGGAGTGTCTGTGGTGCACAGGGAAGAGAAGTCCTGGGTCGGTCCTGCCATCTACTGGCTTTTGCCAGACCTGGTAAAGATGCTTTGAAGCCCAGATCTCATAAGTCAAGGAGGAACCGTTAACACGTGAAATCGCAAGTAGGGAGCCAAGGGTGAGCTACCTTTAACCAGATAATTGCATGCAAAGCAGAGAATCAGAAGCATCAAAGACAGATTGAACGTTTTAATTTGTCCAGCTTTGCTCTGATAGTGCAAATTGGGAAATGAAAGGCTTAACAGGCTTCCCAGGACCAACGTTTTCCGAGGGAACACATTTTCCAGCCCAAACCCTACCGTTTCATCAAAACTGAAACACTTTATGAAAATATATTAAGGCCAATAAAGTGTTGCAGGAAAAATATTGACACATTTTATTTCAGCTTTCTTGGATGATCTCATTTCACTGAGGCGGTTACACTAAAATGTTGATTTTACTAATACATATATGTGAGATTTGTAATTGTGTATTACCTTTATTGTAACAGAATAAGCAGAATAAAGAAACATTGATTCCTTTAAATATATTAACACAAGTATAAGTGTAGAGTATGTTACATATTGTTTCTTATACTCTAATAAAATAAAATATATGGAATTAATAAAAAAGGTACACTTGGAACAAAATTTTTGGATGGTTCTGCAGATATTACAGATATTAATTCTTGCTTTGTGTGAAAAGAAAGTGCTTGGGTTGGATTCAAAGCCCAGGGCTGGGGGTTGCAGGCCGGTCAAAAGGAGGACAGACATGAGGCTGAGCCTATAGAGTATAGGGAGGGATAAATCCATACATACCATCTCAAGGCCATGGGAGTCTCTTCCTGGTGATGGATAAAGAACAGGGATTGTCTTTGCCTTCAATAGTCGTGCTCATAAATATCGTTGACTTGCCCATGACCCTACTGGGAGTGGAGATGGGATTTGTCCTTCGAGCCTGTGCTCTTTCTTGTTGAAGAGGGCGGCTATTTCGGGCACATAATGGCCCCTGTGTGGGTGTCTGTGGGCAGCTGCTCCTCTTCCCGAGCTCCCTGGGGCTGCAGTGCTGCAGGGGCTGCTCTGGCCCCTCTCCTGCCCACGGGCAGATGCGCCCATGGACACACGGATGTGGGGGCTGGTTGCTCTGGAGACTCCCCGCTGCTCTTCTGAATCAGGGAGCATTCACGCTGCTTTGCAAAGATGTGTCATTCTAACTTCTGCTTACAGCTTTATTATTTTGGGGAGCCCAGTTGGATCCTGTGGGAGAAGGAGATTATGTTCCCTGGGGAATGTAAGACAAATGCAGAATAACAGTGATGGGCTCTCAGGAGTTTGTTAGGAACAGCCACGGGTTGTTTGAAACAAAGACTTAAAAATATCTTTCCTTTTCTCTGGATCTGGACTATCTTCTTCCTGGGAAAGGCTCTTCTCCACTGCTCTCCCTTCTCGCAATCCATATTTTGCAGCCTCGCCTACAAGTGGTTTTGGGACAGGAGGGCACCAGTGTTGACAGGGAGTATTTTCAGGACAGGAGGGCACTGCACAGTAGGTGGGGACAGAAGAAACCTACCGCCAAGAGACTACACCTCCGTCCTGCCCAGCCTTCCCGTCCTTTCTGTTCACATTGCCTCCCACGTGCCCGCTCCTGCTGCTCCGTGGGGACCGGTCTGTCTCCAGACAGGCCCGGGATGGGCTCTCCCACATTTCAGGTGTTCAGAAAGTTCAGGGAAATGGTGCCATTTCTCCACATCTAAGAGGGGACATCTTAATGTTTTGACCCAGAGGTAATAGAGCTGCTTTCCTTCGTTAAGGTCCATATTTCCAGGTGAGCCTTGTTATGAGATGTAGTAATACCAAATACCCGAAAGTCTATCTGGAAACTAAACAACACGGGCTGCTGCCAGTGTTTCTGTTTCAGTTGGCTCTGCAGATGTTTCTCACTGGCATCCCAAGGTCGTATTGATCATCTCAGGGTATGAGACACCACCTGCTAGCAAATGGGTCCGAGGCGGGAGAATTCCTGTCTCCCCATCCCTGCCCTTTTCTGTCCCTCTGGACATGCCTCCACTCTAGCCATGGCAAACACAGGTTTTAGAGGAAGGAATAGCTCTAGGACTGGAGGGGAGTCTCCAGAAAACGGGTTCATTTGCTAATTTTGATATGGAGGAGTCAGGAAAAGTGTGTAGGTAGATAGTTTGCAAGTGAAAATTTGAGTGGTGCTAAAGGAGTCAAAAAAATGACTGAATCAAGAGCTCCACCTTCCTGCCAGTGCTAACCCTCTCCACTTTCTTTCCTTCTGGCTCCTTTTCTCCCCAGTGCATGGGTATTGAGATCCACATGAGAGGCCATGGGGAGCAGGGGGGAAGATGGCACCTCCAGGCTCCAATGCTGACCTGAGCAGCAGCCGAGATGGGAGGAGGCTGGAAAGATGGGAGGAGGCTGGAAAGATGGAAGGAGCACACTCCAATCTTCCTGCTTATCACCTCCCAAGAAAAAGAGATTTAAAGCGATGCACAATGTATCTTGGTCTCCTTGGGTTTGATCTGGCCCTTCTTGTGACACAGGGACACTTGGCCATCCGAGCTGCCATTAGGTTAATGGCTCTTGTTCTTTGTGTAGAAAGAGTTAAGCGAGCACATCTAAAATGTAACACGTACAGCATCAAACCTGTGGGGGAAGAGGTGTGAGTAGAGTGCCTTGCTCTCCTTCTCCGTGCCAATTAACACAAACAACGACTAGGTGTATTGTATTTCACACAGATTCTTGTCATGTCCACATCACCGAGAGCAAGGTCACGTTGTTGTCCCTGAGCGCCAGGTGCTCCTGGCTACGATTCTGTCTTCTCATTGCTAAAATTGCAGGGATGCGGTCACCCGTTCTTGCACGAGAGTCTGAGTTTCGCATGAGGACCCCTTCCTGAGCTCAGGCCAGTTAAACCTGCTGGTTCCAGAACAGCACCCATTTAGTATCATTGTCCAAATTATTAGAAGAAAGATGACAAAATACAATTACGAGCACTCAATAGATGTGGGACGGTGGCACCTTGCCTGTGACCACTTTGCAGTGCTCAGGTTCTTTATAAGGGCCAGGTACAGCTACTCATTGCATATTGAAGATCAAATGCTTTGTTCAAAGCAGCTTAGATAGACTGAATTTTTCTCTCTTTTTTATTTTCACATGGATGTATCTCATCCTAAAGCTGATTGGAACCGAATGGTTATGAAACTAGAATTCTGGAAACAGTGAAAATTAAAAACTACCAACATAATCCTAAAAATGCCTCCCTCCCTTCCTTGGGAAATGGGCTGGGATGAGGCATTTGCATTTTCTTCTCCGGTCGGAAGGTGGCAGTGGCAGGCCCCAGATCTGCCAGTGCGGTCTCAGTAGGATGTCCTGGGATGGGTGTGTTGACGTATCAGGACCACAAGCCCCTTTTGCTAAGGGACATGATGCAGAAAGAAATTCATCTGGAGCATGGAGATGAGGAAGAAGTGCATTAGCTCAGCAACCTCTTCACTGTATCCCAAGCACAGAGACACCACAGGCTTTCTGGTCTCCTGTTCCAGTTTTTTAACACTCACATGGAGAAATATTTTTCCTTCTATCATCTGACAGAATTTCACTTTCTACAACTTGTGGTCAATGGATGTCCTCAAGGAGAGCCCAACTCAACTTTCTCTTTGATCCTCTTTTATGTCAGATGCTGTTAGACCCCCTGAGCCCTCTCTTCTCAGCCTGTTTTCCAGGTTGAACAAACCCAGCTCTCTCATAACTCCTCGTATTGCCTATGGTCAAGCTGTTGGCCAAACCACACTTGCAAACAAGGAAGAACTTCTTGGGGATGTGAAGTTTGGGGGCAGCCTTGGCTGCAGGGACCAGCCATGCATGCACCACCATGAAGATCAAGATCCTGAGAGAGGGGAACAAGGCAAAAAGCAGCATCACAACCCTGGAGTCAGCACGGATTCGGAAAGGGGAAATTATGCCTCACTGGCCTGATAGCCTTTGATGATGAGGTGACTGGCTTGGTGGATGATGCGAGAGAAGTGGATGTTGTTTATGTCTACCTTAGTAAGGTAGAGATATTTCAACCCTGTCTCCCACAATGTTCGCATAGACAAGTTGACGAAGTATGGGTGATATAAGTGGACAGCAAGGTGGACTGAAAACTGATGGAGCAACTGGGCCCAGAGGCTTGTGATCAGTGGCACAAAGTCCAGTTGGAGGCAAGTCACTAGTGTGGTACCGCAGGACTCAATACTGTTCATCATCTTCATTAATGACCTTGATGATGTGGCAGAGCTCACCTTCAACAAGTTTCCAGATGATACAAAACGAGGAGGAGTGGCTGATACACCAGAGGGGTGTGCTGCCATTCAGAGGGACCCAGACAGGTTGGAAAAATGGGGGAACCTCAGGAAGTTTGGCAAATGGAGATGCAAGTCTTGCATCTGGGGAGGAATAACCCCAGGCACCAGGACAGGCTGTGGGCTGGTAGGATAGAAAGCAGCTTTGCAGAGAAGAAACTGAGGGTTGTGGTGGACACCAAGTTGCACGTGAATCAGCAATGTTCTTTGGCGGCCAAGAAGGCCACCAGCCTCCTGGGCTGCATTAGGCAAGGCATTGCCAGCAGGTCAAGGAAGGTGATCCTTCTCCCCTACTCAGCACTTGTGAGGCCACACCTGGAGTCCTTTGTCCAGTCCTGGGCTCCCTAGTACAGGCGATACATGGACATACTGGAGAAAGTCCAACGAAAGGCCACAAAGATGATGAAGGGGCTGGAGCATCTATCCTATGAGGAGAAGCTGAGAGATCGGGGACTTTTCAGTCTGAAAAACAGAAGGTTCAGGGAGGATCTTATCAATGTCTATAAATATCTGAAGGGAGGGTGCATAGAGGGCAGAGCCAGGCTCTTCTCAGTGGTGCCCAGTGCCAGGACAAGAGGCAAAGGGCACAAACTGGAACACAGGAAATTCCATTTAAACATGAGAAAAGTCTTTCTTTACTAGAGTGTGGTTGAACGCTGGGAAAGTCTGCCCAGAGAGGTCATGGAGTTTCCATCTTTGATGCTATTCAAACCCAACTGGACACAGCCCTGGGCAACCCGCTCTAGTGACACTACTTTGAGCAGAGGGATTGGACTAGACCATCTCCAGAGGTCCCTGCCAAGCTCAACCATTTTGTGATTTGTGTTAATTGTGCTGCTGGTGTGGCTGGGGGTGTTTGCGCTCCTCTGCTTTGTGCCCATGAACTGGTCTTGTCTCCCACAAACCTTCCTTTGCCCATTTGCCAGGATCATCAGATGGGCTGAACTGCTCACCTGACTGAGAAACATCACCACAGGGCTGCTTCCCTCACCTTTACCAGGGACAAATGCTCCAGGAGCCAGAATTTTTTTGGTCAGAAGCTTTTTCCTGAAATCCTCAAGCATCTGGAGGCCAAACCTGTGATGTTTCTTGCAGCTGGTGGGAGACAGGCTGAGCCTATCACCTGGGCAGTGGGGATATCTTCAAGACACTCAGGTCTTCTACTGGTTTGGGCAGACTGAACTTGGAGACACACTCCTCAGCCAGAGACCTGGATATTAGACTGCAGCATTAGAGGGAGATGAAAAGGGCTTGGAGGCAAAGCTGTTTCCTTTCAGTCAGGTCATTTACTGTTTTACATGTGTTGTTCTTGTTCTTCCCTTCTGGGTCAATGAGAAGTGACTCGGATAGGAAAGTATCTCTTGTTCATGGAATTAAGTCTTGAAGGAATGTAGGGGATAATTAAAGAAGGTGACAGCTAAGCTGAACAAGTGATTTACGTTCCTGCATTGTTAACAATGCCTTGGAAAGCTGGTTGGAGCAAACAAGTGATTACTCCCTCAGTCAGTCAGGGTTGATGGGAAGGGAAAACATACCGGCTTGAAAGCAAAAAGAAAAAAAGGAAACTAGAAAAATTTGATAGGGAAGGAAGACAATTTCCCCCTAGTTATAAATATATGATCAATCCTTTCTATGCATGTTATGAACAGAGAGGGAGAACATGCTTTAGTAGTTACTAACTCCCATAAGATTCCCCCATAGGACCACTGTATCCATACGCTGGCCACTGGTCAGGCAAGTGATAAACATGAAAGTCCCACCCGGAAAGAGTTAAGTGCTACACCGAGGTTAGTCTAACTAATAACCTAGGTAAGAGGTACCTGCATTGAGTTCAAAGTGAAAAAAAAAAACAGGCTGGGAAAAAACAAAAAGGCAGGTGAATCATTACATACAGGGAACAGGACTCCCTATAAAAATAAATCATCTTGTTCCCTACCTTCCTGTCCTGGTGATGATACAAAGCATCACTAATTCTCAGGCACGGCATATAACACATGCCTGGGACAGAGGGGATAGCTATAGTGAGGTCCGGTGGGAATTTGGGAAGAGCAGCGGAGTTAATGAAACCCTTCGTACTTGCGGTCTGATCTGTCCCAGATCCTGCACTAACCAGCATCCCTTATGTCCCAGTCCAGCACCAAGGTGGAAACCAGTGTGGAGAGAGCTGCCAAGCTTTCTGTACCCATCTGCAGCTCCAATCTATAGCAGACTGACCTGCTACCTGCTGTGAAAGTCACAACTCTCTGCTCAGCAGGGTGCTTTGGGTTTATGGCTCGTCAGATTGAGGGGGCACATGCCCTTTCCCCAAGGGAACCTTCCAACAACTTAGTTACAGGAATCACCCGACCTTTACATGCTCAATAAGCTTGAGAGAGGGCTGAAGTGTCTTGCAAAGATGTGCCAGTATAATGGTTTTAAAGCCAGGCAGAGACATGTTGGATCTTGGCCATACATTGTAGGGAATTGTAGTAAAATCTATTAGTAGGAATAAGGCTGCTGTGATTAATGAGCTAATGAGTGATGCCTGAGTGGAAATGGCTCAAAGAGAGCTGCAGGGTTGGATTCCTGATGCATTATTCATAGGGATAGGCCAGATTCAGGCTTGGCACTGTTTATTTTTTACTTTGCTTTTCCAGGTTTCTCTTTAACTTTTAAAGACGTTCCTCATCGATGGAGAAAATGGAGGAGGGCAAAGATATCTATTTAATTCCTCTCTTCTAGGTGCAAAGCTGCTCTCATCTCTAGACAATTGTGGTTTCTATGCGAGAGAGATGGGGGACAAGATGCGTCAGAGGTGAAGTTCATGGTAATTTAATCCCTGGCACTTTGTACACCAGCAGGTTTACTAATTAGACTAACTCATCCTTGCTGCTGGCTTCCTTAAGCGGCTGTCATCATTGACACTATTTTGAAGCTATTAGGAGAAAACTGTGAATTGTTTGAACAAATCTCCTCTTTAGCCTTTCTAATACAGAGCTTATATTGTAGTTATGATTAAGCCTACAACATGCATTAGCAGTATCTACAGTAGGTTAATTTTCCAAGGTCAGCTAGCAAATCATTGACAGAGCTTAGATTAAACCTCTAAGTATGTGGCTTTCAGGCCAGCATTCACTCCTGTTGCTTCTAGTAACTCGTGCACCTCTTATCAAGGTTGCACAAAAATAGCTGAAGAGCACTGATGAAAAAGGAGCACTAACTAGTGGTTAAACCATGTGGAATACAATGCTGGCTCTATTTGAGGAGTTGCTACTACCTTGCTCCATGAGCCTAATTAACCTCTCTGCATCTCAGCTTCCTTATGTCTGATTTTGAGATAATAATATTTACTCATCTTACAGGAGTATTTTTGGGTTTAACCTACTTGTAGGTGTGCAGCAAAAGATTAACGCTAGTGTACGACACTGTCATGTCCCTTCCATATCTACCTTTGAATCCAATCATAGCTTTTGCTCATACACCTGTCTGCTCTGGAATGCTGTGGGATTCCTAGGAGATACATAAAGAGCTGATTAGAATCAAGAAAATGGAGAGTTTAAAATGATCAAGTCAAGAAGGCTCTCAAACGAAACCAGTGCCTTCCCTTCTCTAAGCACGAACACAGCCAACTGCTGTTTCACAGCCCTGAAATTCTGCATGGGAAGTGGATGGGCATATTTTAGGACTTCCCAGTGGGACCTTCTCAGCCTGGTAATTAGGCAGCGTGAACCAGTCTATTGGAAGGTTACGGGATTTGGAAACTATTTCCAGCATGGATGCAACTGTTGCAGGACTGCTCCCGTCAGATGAAGGTGCCTCCACCCAGAGGCTGTCTCAGCTGGCCAGGTAGGACAGGAAAGGGGTTTGGCACAGGTTTCTCAGGCTGGAAGTAAATATTTGACTCTGAACTTTTCCTTTTATTTATGATAACAAACTCCTCTGAAATGCGGAGAGTTCTTGTACTAGTTTGCCTTTGAACACATACACTAGAAAATGTCTTTTTTTTCCAAATCTATCTTGTGGGTTGTTGAGGCAGATTTATACAGCTTGTGTCTTTTTATTTTTTTTCTCTGTAGTTAATGGAAACCCCCCAACACAATAGGCTGTGATTACCCACAAAAGAATAAAAGGAGTTCAACAAAATGCTGTTTGAGTGTTCCTATTAATTCTTGTTATTTTCTTTGGTGACTTGCCAACACTGCAAGGCAATTGCATACCATGTGCATAAAGGAGGAACCATTTCAGGTGATGCTTAAAGAATCAGATAAGAACAACTGAAACTATAAACAAATAAGGTATGTTGTCAGCCCCCCAAAACAACCCTCCAAACTGAAGGAGGGCACAGGATTTAAGCGGGGTGTTGGCATATATTCTTCCATCCAAAACCTTATAATGTAATGAAGATCACATTTCAGATGTGCATGTGAAACCAATCACCTAGCACACATTGTCTGAGGCCACTTAATACCAGAAACCAGAAACCACACCCCTTTCCATGATTCTATAATTCTATGATTCAGTTGTGTTTTTTTTTTTTCCTAAGAACAAAGCAAACACGATCAGTGTATTTTCCCTTTCTTAATAGGATTATAAAATTCTCTGCTGAACATGAGGAATGCCAAACCAAGAATATACCAAAACGCCTTTCCCTAGATAATTTTGGGCTGGAAATAACTGCTAAACTTTCATAATCAACATAATGACTGTATTATGGAGGCAATGTGAAGACAATGGGACCGAATTCCCGAGAGTGTAGATCACCCACATTTGTCATTTGTAAGTGAGGCAGGGCTTGCTAAAATGATGAGACGTCACTGGAGCTTTTGGTTTGGAGAGACGAGGATGGGGCTGTTTATCTGGGAATAACAGAAGACCGTATACTTTTAACATTTCAAGAATTTGAGTGATACTAACCCTGAATAAAGTTCCTTCAATGGTGCAATAGATAACAAAGGTGGTGGGAATATCTCCAAGAACATCTTTGTTTCAACTTTCCCTCCTTTCTTTCCTTACTAAAAGTGTGTGTTGGGGCGGCACTTGGCATAACCACAGAAAGGTACTTCTTTACCACTTTTTGCAATTCCACAATCAAACTTGCCCATCACACACTGGAGGAGGATTTACTAGCCTGGGGCTGGCCTGAGGCAGGAGAAGCAGGCAGATGCCTGGGGCAGCAGGGTTTGGGGATGGGAAAGCCAAGGTTTTTGGCAAGCAAAGATGTTGTGGGCTTGCTGCCGCACTTGGAGAGGGTTGGCTCAGACCAGAGCGGCTTCTCCATGCACCATCCTCCCTGAACAGCTCAGGGTAGTGAGCCTGAGACACTCCCTTGGACCAGACTTTCATGGTCTGGTCCTGTTGTCTTCCCAGTGCTCCCTCCACCTGTGTCTTGTAGAGGACAGGGAGACAAGAGAGGGAGATGGCATATTCCCACCCACAGCCCCCTGAAACCCTGCTCACAGCTTGGGGAGAGGTACTACAGTACCAAAACCCCAACCATGCTATCTCCAGTGAATAAGGGATTGCTTAGTCACTTTCCACTTCTCTTCCTGACGATAAACTCGGGTCCCTTGTGAGCCTTGCTGTTCACGGCTACAGATGCTTTTTTCCCAGGATTCGTGGAAGCCACCCAGGTCTCTCTAACCACTACAAAAAAGAAGAAATATCAACAAGCTTCAAGGCAAGGCATAGCCACTGGGATTATTTAATACCCCTGGGTTTACACATCATTCCTAGACACAAAGCACCCAGCCTAAACAACCTCAGCTATTGTCCATCATGCAAACCTCATTTTCTTCTCCAAGGAACATGAAAAGAGATGACGGTATGGCAGGAGGTGGGGCCTGCTTGGTAGTTCATTCAATACATTTATAGCTTAACCAGACTCGTTTTTCCAGTAGAATTGGATCTTGGGTTGGAATCGGTACATGGCAAGCCACCAGGAGGTGTCCCATTAAAGCCAACGGTGAAGAGCGGTGGCAGCCCAGTGACCAGGTGACGAGGGGCCGTGCAAGATGAAGGTGTTTCTGTCTCTTCTGTTGGTTGCCGTTGCTTGCATGGAGTTCGGTAAGTTCCTGCTCTGACTTATCCAAACTCCTGCAGGAGATGCAGCATGATGGGATGGGATGTATCCTGTTCCCTCTGATGTCCATGACTCCCACTTTGAGCAGTTTTCAGCAAAAATCTGTCTTTGGAATATTTCTAGCTTGTCAGATGTTCAGGATCATCATGGTCCCATTGGGATTGTTAGTTCAGACTCTTTAGGAAGTGTTACAAGACAAAGGGTGATTATATCGTGTCATTTCTTTAATGCAATTTCCAGCTCTCACTTTTTACTGTTCTTGTGCAATCTGACTCTCATCTTCTGGGTTTTTTTTTGTTGCCTTTTTTTTGTATTTCTGTTCCTCTTTTGATATTTAACCCTGAAGCCAGCTAGCCAGTTTAATGCAGTGTGTGTAACGGCTCTCTCTAATTATACGTTGCATGTGTGGTTTATTAAACTTCAGCCACTAGCAGTGGGAAAGATGGGCTGGGAAACAAAGCTGGTGGCCCAAGTACTGCAGAGCTGATGTTTCCAGCTCTGTTTAGTAACATACTGTGGTTTGCATGAAGTCAAAGACAATTTCGGCAGGCCACCTTGGAAAACAAACAGGCATGAAGTGTTTTGGGGATTTTCCCCATTTGCAGGAGGACTTGTGAGTTTGTAACCACAGGGATTGACCCCCACCATCCTCCCTCCCTCCTTTCTGTCCCTATTAGGGTACCTGAGACCTCGCTGGAGGGGGTAGGCTTGAAGCACACAGTCGAGGTGGGCAGCCAACAGCAGCCTGATATTGAGGGTGACCCATCTGGGATGTGGAGGTAGGGAAGAAGCCCCATGAGTCCATCTGTACAGGGATGCATACAAACCTTACTCATCCATTTCCATCAGTGAGATTCAGTGGGATTCAGTTGCTTCTCCTCCATCACCAACTCGGAAGGGTGTTTGGGATATGAGTGATTTTATTCCCTAGGAAATACGGAATCCCCTCATAGCAGGCAGTCCTACGTGAGTGGTGGTGCCATAACCTCTAATGGTGGAAGGTGACTGCATAGTGGAAAGGACACCCTAGCGTAGACTCCCCATCCATCGATGCTGCCACCAAAATAACTTCTTGCACAAAAACTTATTTTATACTGACGATCAGAGTCCATGTTAGCCTGGGTGGCCAAGGTAAGTCCAATGCAGGTTAAATGCAGGAGCCGTGATTGTTAATTGGGGTATTTGCATGCTCCTCAGTAGTCCTCCAGATCCAGGCAGCGTAGGGTCTGATTTTATCTGTGCCTGACTGGGATGTGGAGCTATGTTAGGATTTTTTCCTTTGTATTTATTGCCTTCCTATGTAAGGATGTTTTTCTTCCTCCATCTTTGGGTCTGCATGGTGGATTCAGCAAGAGAGGGACAAGTGGGTGGAGAAAGAAGGGGAGTTTGGAGGATTTTGGGGGAAGACACAGTTGCTGTTTGGAGAGGCAGACCCAGAGCTGGAACAGTAGCCCTCTCTTTTGTGTAATGCACTAACTGTCCTGTTATCTCTAAGACATGTGTCCTGGCTCTGGTCACTAATAGTTCAAAGCCTTGGGGTGCTTGTGCTGTGTCAAGATCAATGGGAGCTTCATGTGTTTACCACAGCTACTACAGTAGAGATCAATCATCATTGGTTTCCAGAGCAGGAGATATTTCCTTTCATCATTATACCCTGTTCGTTCTGGGGATTCGTGTCTGCTTATCAATGGAGAGACAGCAGTTCAGAGAGGAACATCTTTTATTAATAGAGGACGGCTTGGAGAGAAGGGGACTCTATAGTCAGATCTCCTTAAGGGAGGGGCAGGAATCTGAAAGGCAGAATAGAGCAGGAAAGCAATGGGGTGGGATACAAATTTGGTCTAGGATTGACTCACCAACTTAATTTTGCCATCCTACTTAATAAGACTTCGTCAAGAGTTGGGCAGCTGGTGAGCAGAAGCTCCTGCTGTGACCCAGTGCTGCCACATGTCTCCCTTCTGGTCCTTCCCCTCTTCCCTGTCCCATTCAGGTAGGTATAGTCAGGATGGATGCTTTGATTTAGCAGGCAAACATTGGCAGATTTTGGAAACTTCCTAGTGGATTTGATAATCAGGATTTTCTTCTGCACACTCTCTCCTCTGCAAAGCTGGGATAAAACCATGACGTATTTGCAGTTCCTCCAAGCTTTCTTCTGAGCATGAGTGGAATCTGTGTAATTTTAGCATTTTCTGGAAAGGCAGTCAGAGTTGAAGGATGGAAGATCTGCCAATACCCAAGTGAAGCTAGTAAAATCTTTTCTAAGAAATTCCAAGATTTTCTGCTTTTTTATCTTCCCTTTTGATTTCAGCACTCTAAAAATAATGTGCTATAACTAAATTGAAATCTTTTAGCATTTTATATCTACCTCTTCTTTTAAAGAAGGCTTCTAATATGTCTCTATTCCTTTTTATAGTGTAATTTCATTTTTAAGCTACTGCATGTCTGCTTGTCTATGTCTAAGTTCATAAGCTCAAAAAAAAAAAAGGGACCACTACAGTTTTGTTACCTTCACAAATATCTACCCTTCACGAATAGGCCAGATAGATATTCCAAAGCTTGCTTAAAACAAGGCTTTTAGACCACAGGTCTTTAAATCTCCAAATCATGGTGTTTCTGGCCTGCTCTGTCAGATGCCAGCTGACTACTGCTGCTGAAGAGCTGCCTCATTTGCAAAAGTAAAGTTGTTTCATTCCAGCTTTTTGTTATTTTACTGTATTAAACACTTCCTGATCTGCTATCTTTTCCATCTCAAAAAAAAACACAAACCCCAAACCCCCTCGTATCTATGGCTGCTATTTAACATATTTAGCTGTGTTTGAACCTGTTAGTCTCAGTAAGGTTAATGAAAATACTGGGTTTGCATGTTGGGGACAATGCTCTCTTAATTTGTTGTCCCTTTGTGCTTATGTTTTGATTGGTTTTTTGTGTTTGTTTTTTTTTTTTTCTTTTTTCAAAGAGGAACAGAAATGCTGTGGCTTTGATTTGTCCAGTGATGAGTATCACGAAATCTGAGACTAATGATGAAGCTTCCTCCCTAAAGATGTATTTGACAGCTGTCACACATAGAATTGATGCAAACAAAGCATCAGTTCACAATGAGCAAAACAGAATAATAAAGTGAGCTTTGAATAAAAGCAAGATAATTGCTGGGTTTTTTTATAAAAGGGCTCTTTTGGCTTACTAGTTAGGGTGAAATTGCATTATCTATTTTCATAAGGCGGCTTGCTTGCCTGAGCCTGCTGTTATGACACCCCATTTTAGGCGTGTTGAGATGAGCTGAATTGTTTTTCTCTTTAGTGGGGTTTGAAGGGATTTCAGTAGAGCTGTCACACAGGTGGGGTGAGAACTACTTTCCAAATAGACCAAGGAGGGGCTGCTGGTCTGTCATGGTACCAAAATGCATTGCTATGCCTGTAAGTCACACAAATTCGGGTGTCTAGTTGGGGGGTGGAAAAGAGGACTTAGATCAGGTGTTGGGTTCCTCAGAAGGACCTGCAGAGTGCGAAGTGCCCCAAAAATCTTGTCCGAAAATGGCTTCCTTTGCAATAGGAAATACCAGATGCTATTTTGGCTTGATATCTTCAGCTTGGAGTGCTCTGGAAATACTGGATCACAACAACCTGGGCTCTTCAGTGTCTCTCTCTAAAACCTCTTCATCTCAAAAGACTTTAGGCACTGAAGGACTTGGGCTGTGGTTATTCTGCGTGTCTAGGAGCTAACTGGTACCTGCAGGCTTGCAAGGGCATTTGCAGGTCAAGAGGGAGGTGATGAAGAGCATCTAGGAACTGGTGAGTGATGAGGCAGGGTGAGCTACCTTGGACTGGATTTGGGGACTCGAATACCAAAGTCTGTTTTTATGGTCTGGGTTTAGAGCGGTACATGTCCCAGGGGGTCTATTATTATGGCCACTGTCATCTTTTTAAAATAACTTTTTACACATTCTTCTCATGAAACCAAAATCTCAGCACAGGCGAAAGGTTGTGCTTATTTGTTCTCATGGCTCAGTAAATTTGATGGAGACAGTTCCTTCTCTCTGGGACATTCTCCTACCCGAGAGCTCCCAGTCTTTGGAAAGAGCTGACAGAGTGGACAGCACCAGATGAAATTCTCCCTGCTGCAGCTCACATTCAAGTCTGATTTCTCTTTGTATCTAGATCCTTCACCAAGGGCAAGTCATGCTTGACCAACTTGATAGACCTCTATGATGAAATGAATGGGCTGGTAGATGAGCTGAGAGCTCATCATATTGCCTACCTGGACTTCAGGAAGGTCTTTGACATTGTCTCCTGTAAGATCCTCATAGACAAGCTGTTGAGATATGGGCTGGATGAGCAGCCAGTGAGGTGGGTTGAAAACTGGCTGAATGGCCGAGCCCAGGGAGTGGTGATCACTGGCACAAAGTCTACTTGAAGGCTAGTAACTTGAGGTGTACCCCAGAGGTTGATACTGGGTTCAGTCCTTTTTAACATTGTTATTAATGATCTGGATGATGAGACAGAGTGTACTCTCAGCAAGTTTGTGGATGACACAAAACTGGGAGGAGTGGCCGATACACCAGACTGGATGCTGCCATCCAGAGGGACCTTGCAAGGCTGGAGAAATGGGCTGACAGGAACCTCATGCAATTCAACAAGAGGAAGTGCAAAGTCATACACCTGGGGAGGAGCAACCTCATGCACCAATGTATACTGGGGGTCATCCAGCTGGAAAGCAGCTTGGCCGAAAAGGACCTGGGGGTCCTGGTGGACACCAGGTTGAACATGAGCCAGCAACGTGCCCTTGCGGCAAAGGCGGCTAACGGTATCCTGGGTTACATTAGATGAAGTATTGCCTGCAGATCAAGGGAGGTGATCTTTCCCCTCTACTCAACATTGGTGAGGCCACATGTGGAGTACTGTGTTCAGTTCTGGGCTCCCCAGTAAAAGAGAGCCATGGACATGGAGAGAGTCCAAAGAAGAGACACAAAGATGAGCACCTCTCCTCTGAGGAAAAGCTGAGAGAGCTGGGACATCAGCAAACACTTTGTTACTATGAGGGTGACTGAGCACTGGCACAGGTTCCCCAGGAAGGTTGTGGAGTCTCCATCCTTGGGGGTATTAAAAACCCAGCTGGACATGGTCCTGGGCAACTGGCTATAGGTGGTCCTGCTTGAACAGGGGGATTGGACCAGATGACCTCCAGAGGTCCCTTCCAACCTCCACCGTTCTGTGATTCTGCGACTTTGTGAGTCTGTGAGTCTATGATCTCTTCCTGATGCTCTACTAATGCAAAGGCAAGGAGAAAAGCAGAAGCAAAGTAAGAACAAGAGTTGAGGTAAACCAGCTACAAGTATGTTTGCTCTCTGGTGGGAATAACACAGGTTAAAGGAATTTGGGGATGTGGTTGGCTGGCAAGCAGAACAGTTAGATACCTGGCATAAACATGTGAAGCAGGGCCTATTGGCTAATTGTGATAATGATTAAAATAAGAACATCTCGCTAATTGCACAATTGAAGTGTTGGACTTCTCTTGGGTCCCTGCATGTCTTAGCTGTCTGCTGGCACCCAGGGCAAGATCTTTAAGGAATTCGGGTACTGAGATGTCACATTTTGTAAATTCTGTCTGCTGGCATCCAGCCACTGCACTGAATAGTCATCCCTGGCTTAGGCAACCCACAGCGGTAAGGAAGAAGTAGATGGGTCAAGCAGCTTCTCCTTGCTATTTTCATTAATTTACTCTTGATTTTTTTTTTTATTACCCTCATAATTTTTGTTAGAGTTGGGATGTCCCAGCATATTCAGCCCATATTTACTGCATGTTCTAGGGTGCAGATCCAAAAATTAAGTAAAATCACCTTTATACTCTCTTGCAGACTACTTGAGACCTATCTGCAAAAAAAGCCAACCTACCAACCCCCGATAACAAAGCAAGAGCAGAAGGACCATCTTTGTGCCCCAAACATTCAGCACCCTGATGTTGATAGGACTTTCCTGTATCATGGGGTCTTCTGTGCGTGTGGCTCTCTCTTCCTTGACTTGTTACAGGGGGTCTGAACCCACATCTGAGGCTGTGCTTTGAACACCAGACTGCTGTATTTCTCATTCCCATTGGTACAAATACCTTTTACTGTTCCATTGTTGTTCTCAGTGTGAGTATTTTGGGGAGATACCCTCCCCAGAGGTACCTGGAAGGGCATGGACGGAATCTGGTGGTCAACACTAAGCCCAAACTCATGTTTTTCCTCCTTGCAGTCCAAACCTTGCAATGTTACTCTTGCCATGAACCTACCGCTGTTGATAAGTGCTTGATGATCCAGAACTGCACAAAGAATGAAACCATGTGCAAGACTACTATGTATTCCCTGGAGGACGGTAAGGGCAATTACTTCTTTATCCATATTTTTAACATGAGTCAGTGTTTCTACAGTGAAGACTGCCGGTGTAGGGAGCGGTACCTTTTCTCACTTAAATATATAAGCCTGTAAGAGAGCTCCCATGGGGCAGAGAGCAGTGTCCTGCTGTTGCGGAAAGCAGTCTTCATGTGAGTGAATACTTGGTGAATGCAAGCTCATAGTTAATGCTCAGTGTTGAGCATGGTTAGAAAAAACATGTTGACTTGAGCTTGAGGCATGGAGCTAAAGCGTTCTGGCTCTCCAGACCGTTCGCATGGGTGTGGGTTAAACAGTGTCTCCTGATCTGAGAACTATTTATAAAAGCTGGGTGGAGATGCCAGTAGAGATGAGCCAAGCTCAGTAAGGTGGGGACACCAACTTCCGGTCATTTGGAAGCAAGACAGAAATGCCTTTGAGTTCTCTGGAGCTCTCAGGAAGGCACTGTCAGTCTGACTGGTGACCCTACAGATCATGACCTGTCCAAATAAAGAAATGCACTGTGAAGATGGAGGCTCTCTCTTTTGCATGGTCCTACTGATAAGGCTCTGGTCGCACACGGGAGAGGCAGGAGATAGTAAGTAGAGTCAAAGCAGAGGCAGAAAAAGTGCCTAACTGACCTTGTGCAGGGTAAAGTTGATCCAAGCAGGCCACAGAGGCTGCAAGGTGTTGTGCAGCTTGCAGCCACTCAGTGGGAACTGTTTCCTATATTCCTGGCAGAAAGATAGACCAATTGTGTTTGAACTGGAGCTAAGACTTCAGTGGTGAAGGCAGCTAATGTTTCAGTAGGGACAAGGAGAGTTCTCCTCCATTCCTCCCATTCCTAACTCTTCCTTCTTTCTTGCTTTGTTGTAGTTTATCCCTTCATGGGAGTCTCGACCGTCACCAAGATGTGCTCTTCCGTCTGCACCCCATCCGATGTGGAGGGGATTGGCATGGCGCGCCCCGTCTCCTGCTGTTACTCTGACTTGTGCAACACCGATGGGGCAGCTAGTTTGAGGATCAGCTTTGTGCCGGTTGGGATGCTAGCAAGTTCCCTTTGTGCCCTCTTCTGGACTAGACTGTGAGGAGCTGATGGGGAAGTCTTTCATGCTGAAGAACCCGATGAGGAAGAGAATAAACCGCCGCCAGTCCACCTTTCTGTTTGGACGTCTCATGGATAACCCTGAACAGCTCCCAGAAATTGCTTTTTTAGTACCTGCCCTTTTCCAATGACCAAGAGAGAAGCAAAACTCAGGAAGTCCCGACACAAATTTTTGAATTGACTCTTCAACAACTCCCACAAAATTAACTCTGGACTTTCTTTGCTGTGCTGGTCTGGTTGGTTTTGAACTAAACAAATCTGCTGTATGAAGTATATTTAAAGCAAAAAAACTTGCGCTAAGAGCCTTCCATATCTCCTCAGAGCATTTTTCCCCAGGTGTTAGCCAGCAGAATAGCTGAATTAGCCAGTCTTCTCAGATGAAATTCAGTTATGTGGCAGGTCCTCTCCACCCCACAGTTTTGTGCTGGCTCTTTGTGCTGCCTAGATCTCCTTCTTTGTACACAAGAAATTAAGGAGTCATTTCTGTGTCCAAAATATGAGGCAGGAGACTAAACTTCCCTTGCCAATGACCTAATCCAAAGAGGCTAAAATCTCTTGTTTTCTGTACCCTTTTGAGCAGAATAAAAAGAATGTAGTGTTAAAACTGTAGTAATCAATAAAGTTATTTATAGTGTACCTGTCTTCTGATGAAGATTTATTTTATTTTATTTTATTTTATTTTATTTTATTTTATTTTATTTTATTTTATTTTATTTTATATTTTATTTCATTTTATTTTATTTTATTTCCAAACTCCAGTTCCATCTTTCAGTATTGTTAATACAGTGAGATGAGAGGTTTTGCGGTCAGTCTTGCAGCAGATGTGTAAGACATTTCCCATTATCCCCCACTGGCAGTGGCCTTCCATCCACATTTTTTCTATCAACTCCACTGGTATGAAACTATCTTTACTGGGAAGATCAGGTGATTTGTGTAACGGTTTTGGTCTGAATTTGGAATTCAGTGGAATGACTTTCGCCCTTGCTGCAGTCCTCTAGAGCATCATCTGCAATTCCTTGTATGTTGGTAAGGGCTCCTATGTTTTTATGTTATGTTGTCCATCCTGGTCTTTTCTATAATCTGGTCTTTTCCAGATTATAATCCTGGTCTTTTCTATAATCTGGTCTTTTCTACTATCTGGTCTTTTCTATAATCCCCTTTTCAAGACCTACCAGCAAAAATGTGCTTCTCCAATTATCATTCTGCTTGTGATATTTGAAATCATCAGTAAAGATGTGATTTCAAGTCTTCTATGTAGCATATGCATAAGAGCAGGTTTCCAAGAGAGATGGTACAATTTCCATCCTTGGAAGTTTTCATGACTCAGCTGGATGAAGTCCTGAGAAACCTGGGCTGACCCCACAGCTTGAGAGCTTTGAGGAACTTGGATTGGATACTTCCTGAGTTCCCCATTCCAATCTGAGCTTCCTGTGATCTTATGATGCACCCACTGAAATCACCAGAGCAAAAACCATTATTTTCATGCATGCTGCAAAGTCTGGCAGATGTTTCTGCAATGATTTTCACCTGTCCTGCATTGCTTTCCATTGCCAAAATGAGATCAAATTTGGAACAAACTGCAATTCTGGATTCACACACAGCTCCCAGGTTGCTCAAATAGAATTCCTTTGCTGGAACAACATTGTGTAAATGGTCCGGGTGCTGCACTGGCATGGAGGTGGCTGGATGAACCACATCTCTGGCTACGGAAGGACTTCAGAAACAAGCTGCAGGCTTGCATTAGCTGGCAGTGTGTGCTTTGCAGTGTCTTCTGCCTGTGAGCCATACCCAGAGCTCAGTCCCCAGCGGTGTGTGATATGTTTTTGGCTTTCAGCTGCACAAGGGTGGTACATGGAGTTTCTCCCCTTTTAATCTGCCAGTTCTGGCAGTCAGCAGTCTCAGGTTTTGCTGGCCCAGGGGCTGTATCAGGACCACTGTGTATGGTAACCAACAGTGAAACACCACCAAAATGTCTTATTGCATGTTGATTTTATTCACACTCCCAGCCTTCACTGCACTCTTTTAGGCTTAATGCCACTATTTCATTTAGGGTAGTTTGTTTCTTTTTCAAGCCCTCTGCCTCACAGTTTCATTCAGACCCCTTGTTCTCATAGATGAGCAGTAGTGAGACTGCTCCTTGTCTACCTTTTCTACACCATTTATGTTATATAGCCCTATGTCCACCCTGGTAGCTCTTTTCCAAGCCAAAGATCCCTTGACTAAATCCAGGTATCACTCACAAACCCATGAGGACATGAACCCATCTGTACTCCAGATACTGTGTGCAATAGAGAGAGGACCATTAAAATTCCTGAATGAACCCCATGGGGAAAGAAGGGTGTCAAATATTCTCACCAGTCCCAGGACATGCACGAGCGCCAAGACATGAAGTGGGCACTTCACGTTCTTGCTGTGCTATTGCTAAGACCAGTGATTTGTCATGCACTGGTAAAATGCAATGGTGACAGGCCACTTTGTGGCTGCTGGGTTCCGTCATGGCCACCTCTCTGCTTTTCATTGCATCATTTGCATGATATTTGTTACATCCAGAAGCCAAGGGCACTCTACCATAGCTGATAACTTTCTTCTACAATCTGAAAAAACTGAAGTTTCCCTAAAAACAAAGCTGGAGCCCAGATATGTGGGTAAGCATTTCCTCATCTCTGTCCATAGGCACTTGTGACAAATCCTATTTTACTTTCTTTCTCCAAACAAAACCAAAAAGACCCTCATTTATTTTGCATTGTTTTAAATGGAGGGTTTATTAGATGTGCTCAAAATACCTGGCTACTCACTCGCTTGTTAGGGATACAAAAAATATTAGACATTTCCCATTCACTATCCAGAAGTGTATGTATGTCAGCACTTCTACACATGAGACCAACAGTTATTACGTACTAGCAAAACTCGGAAAGAAATACAACTTTCATAGATTTTTCACTGCACAGCACTGCTCTTTCTCAGATGTGAGTTACTGGGCTCAGACTACCCTGTCCTTACCCTGCACTGGTTGATAAGCAGTGCAGTCATGGCCCAGAACATCACAAAATTATCATGTCAAAGAGCATTTAAAAACAGATACATCAGGAGCCAGATTATTGTGTTATATCATCATCTTAGAGAACAACACTAAAAATACACTGCAGTTATGAACACCAGAGTATAAGTCATGGGCAGAGATAGTGAAAATGCTTGAAACCAAGCCATTGATGGGCTTGGGAAGGTGAGCTGAGCATATCTGGCTGGTGGAGCTAAAGTCACATCACCAGAAAGGTGCACAGAAGAAAAAACATTGCCTCCCAATTGCAAGAGATGATGCTATAGGCATGTAGCCCTGGAAATACAGTACTGCCATTGCTAGTAATAGGACATGTTCTTTTTATTGAGTTTGCAAGTCCTCAGGGCTGAGGCTTGTTGGGCTTGCTTTATCTGAACTTGTCTTGACCTGCCTTCAGCTTTGTTTTTATTTCATTCAGCTGTAACAGTGGTTTTCCTAATTGGCCAGGTGGCTATGCCTAATTTCCTTTAGCTTTGTTTATCTTTGTATGGTGCAACTGTAGGTTTACCTACATAGCCGAAACAAGTTGTTGTATGTAGAATGAGTTATTTATGACTCTGACGTAATGATGGCGTGTAAAGAAATGCAGACCTGGTACGGCAGCAGAGACCTGGAGAGGTGGAGCTGCAGGACATGGTCACAGAGGAGTGCAGGCATGGGGTGATAAGAGGTTGGGCACTGGTTTGGCATTAGAGACCCCTGGGCTATAAACAGCTCACCAACAGTCAGTTAAAGAAATGCAGACCCAGAGGTGGACAAAATTGACTTTACGGATAACAAAGAGCAAATATCAAACCAATGCACCATACATGGTGAAATCAGATGTGAGGTGGACACAGAAAGAAAGAGCAGAGTGTAAAAGAGTTTTAGCAAACATAATCAAAATGATAAAATCCCAGTGAATTCTCATTTGACAAAGAAGAATCCATTTCTACCATCATACTCCTCCCTATGGAGGACTCAGGATGCAGATGACTTCCACCTGTAAGGTAGAAAGCAGCAACATTAGTAGAAGAGTGAACACAACACCAGGAAAATGGGTAGAAACTTGTAAGTATGTGTATAACAATTTAAACTGTATGGTTGTTGAAACGTCTTTTGTAATAATGATTATTTCCTTTTTCTTTTTATGTCTGTAAGAATTTGATCTTCACTAATCATAATTCTTTGATTAGACTATTGATTTCACACATAGTAATAATAAATTCTTGGCTTTACATTTAAGATGTGTTTTGGTTTTGCCCATAACAAGATTTTGAGCGTAACAAAAATATGGAGATTCCCAGCTGGGTATGGAGAGACAGCTAGGTATGCAGATGCTTGAGCAGGTTTCAAGGGCTGCTTATTTGGCTGTGATGTACATCAGTATCTCCACGGGAGACAGTCAGTCTAGCTCCTGACACTGAAGGCATCTTCATGGTATCTGAGAAACTCATAGTCAGGGGACACGTTATTCTGGGGAGCAGTGATTTTGAAAATGACTGGAGTGTCGTGGGTAGACATCTGAAAAAGAGCTCCTAGGGAGACACCAAAACCCTTTGGATTATTTCTGTAAGTGTTTTCAATGGAATGTAACACCACAAGGCTGAGAAAGTTATGTCACCTCTCAGCTCTGGACCTTGGTGGATCTTCTTGTGGCAGGACATGGAGGAAAGGAGTAATGAGCAGCACTTTTCTCCTTTCTTTTGTGCCATACCACTGCTTGAAAATGCTCATACTACAAGTTCGAGGATAAGCGGTGCAAGTGGTTCCATGAGGAAAGGAAATCTGGTAACACGGGACTCTTCTTTTACCAAGAGCTTGGATGGATTCTTTCTAAGGGGAAATATTTTTTGTAGAGGGTAGTGTAACTGAGAATGGGGCAGAATTATGGTGTAGACACCTACACTGGAGCTGTTCCTCATGGCTCCCTTGAGAATCAGTGGAAAAACAGAGAATCACAATTAATTTGACCAGGGCACAATCAATTTGATGTGTTGTTAACATCTATTCCAGAATGGAGTAGACTGGAAATGGGCATTTCTTAGTGGTGGCTGTTCAAGAAGCTTGAATGGATTGTTCTGGTGGAGCCTTCCACATTAAAAATGTCCAAGGTTTGGTGAGATGGGCCCTATCTTCAGTGTCTTTTCATGTTCATACCAAGCCCAGCGTCACAACAAGCCAGAACAGGGAGCATACACTGGGAAAGAAAGTAAACTGTAACTGCGCAGCAGTCCTTGGTGGGGATTTCTCCAGCTACGCCAAAACCACAGAGGCAGGCATGTGACAAATTGGGCTGAGCACCAAAGGTGACACTTGGGAGAAAATCAGAAAGTCCCAACACCCCGACTGTCCTGTGATTTCATTAAAGGTGAGTGGTGAGGATTCTTCATACAATTGCGTGATTCAGCCCTCCCTTTTATGACGCGCTTGAACCAAGGACATTTTTTGAGATCCCCACCAGCTAAAAAGCATTAAATGCAACTAATTGCAGCCAATTCTCAGGGCTCATGCTCCATGACTTGAGCTTGTGTGTCTGCATAGCTGTCATCGCCTCGACAAGCCACATGCCGGTGAGGCTAATCTTCCCCTCCCTTCATTGGCCATGGATGCTTCACCTCTTTGATCTCTGGCCAGTTTGTCAGCTATTATGGCAGGGATCACAGCTCCTGGATGAGATCTAGTCTGAAAAGCAGAAAATCTATGTGGGTGAGGCACTGTGCTATGTAGTTGCACCCCCAGACCAAAACAGAGCTCTTAAACCACGGGGCAATGCTCTCTGGTTAAACACAAACCTGAACCTCTCTTGCAAGGAGCAGATAGCGTGGTATGCAAAATTAATGTATAGCTCTGTTCCCACTGACCTGGTGTAAAAGCTGTCTGCACCTAGGCTGCTTCTGGAGATGACGTCTCTGTGTATTTATTTCCCCCCAACAGTCACAGAAGGTCTTTTTTTGTTCATTTTTGCTAAAATGTAATTCTCTCCTTATCCAGTTCACCTCCAGATGCATCTATTTTTTCTGGTCCTCCTCAATCCTGGGGGCTGTTCGAGGCTTATGCTCTCCCTGAAGGTTTGCCTGCGTTTGTTTAGGCATGAGTCTTTTGCTCACTTATGGCCTCTGCTCCTAAGCTCTCCTAATATCCTGGGTCTGTTGCCTCTTATCCTATCATCATCTTCAGGAAGAGTCCAGCTCAGTCTTCTCTATACCTGCCCATTGGGTAGTTGTAGATAAGGTCTCCCCTTCCCCTTCTCTCCTCCAGGGTGAAGAAACCAGTCCTTCAGCATCTCCTCATACCTCCAGCTCCCTGAAAACCTCTGCTGGAGTTGCTCTGGTTTCTCAATGTCTTTCTAGCACTGGCATCCTAAAGTAGAAGCATTTGTTATGATTTTTCTTAGTATCTCAGCTCCTCAACCAGAAAGCTAAATGACATTTTTCCTTCTCATTTACTTTTCTCTCCTTTACTAGGAGTGTACATGGGCGTGCACCACGTTGTCCCATCACAGCACCATCCCTGCCGGCCAGCAGTGCCCACTCAGTGTTACACGTGACCATGGGATTAGCAGCATTTCTAGAGATGTCATGAAACTTGCTGGCAACAACACCACCCATGTGGGCTAATAGCGCAGCCAACATGCCTTTTGATCTGCCAAAGCACGTGGTGTTTGAACTGGGACAGAAATACTGTCAGGGCAGGAATGTAATACCAGGTACTTTGCAGTGATGAGCTATTGGCACCCAAAATGAGACAACAGCAACAGCAGCCTGTCTGCTTACACGCTGCTGCTTCACAAGCCCGTACATATCTTCCTGCACAACAGCTTGTAGCTTGAGATGAGTAGGAAGAAAAGTTTTGTTTCATGTAATTTCCAGTTAGACCATTTTTTTTTTCCCATTCCCCAAAAGATTCTGAACTTCCTAATATATTGGGTAATATTTTCCCTAGTAATTCCTAGAATTATGTTTGGTCTTTGATTGATATTTTTGAATAGAAGAGTGGAAGTTTTCCAACCTTGCCCAACCCAGTGAAAAATCAAAATTATTAATTTTGTTTAGAAACGTTTTGAGAGTAAAAAGACCTGGGAATTTTCGATTCTGGAAACAACAAAGAACAGCTTAGCATACCTCATATCTGAGCTCTGCGTAAACACTTCATGGAACTTCTTTGCCAACCTTTTGCAACAATGGCAGAAATGGAAAGTGGGCTGTTTATTTTAAAAAAGAAAAAAAAAGCTATGTAAAATATCCCAGCAAGTGTTTTAAAATGCTGGAAGAGGCAATGGTTCATGTCACAGATGTGAGGCAAGGAGAACTTCAGGGAGACATGGATAATTTGACCTGTCTAAAAGCTGTCTGAGGAAATCAGGTAGGACGCTCGTTGGTCAGCGGAGAGAGACTGGCTTTGCAGTAGACATCCATCCCACCCCTTCCTGACGCTTGTACGGGGCTGGCATGAGTTGCTACCAAATTTTTTGTTAATGTGAATGTCTCCCAAGGTGATCTGCGTTCTCTACCTAGCTCAGCTCAGCGATGAACTTTTGTAGATCAATCTGGCTGTAGCTCGTTCCCTCAGCTACCAGCCCGAGAGCCCTTTCCCTGGGCCTTGGAGCCATCTAAGACAGGTTTCCCCAGGGAACAGCAGGTATCAACCAGGACTCTCGAGAAACACAACATCACTGTATGCAGAGCTAAGCTACCTACAACATATTTCTCTGAATATATTGTGTTTTCTCTCTTTCCCCAGTGGCACAGCAAAGGGAGTGCATTGGTTGGACAGGTGAACGCTCTGCTTGGAAGCCCTCCAGTTAAAATCCAGCTTCATGACGGCATGATAGAGCACAGGCAAGGAAACTGGGAGACAGCAAACATCCCTGCCAGAAGCCCGGACCTGCGTCATGCTTCCAAATCTCACAGAGTAATTTGAATCTATTGTGTTTGTTAATTCTTTCTTAGAGGAGGCATTTCAGGAGGCCAAGGCATTTGTGACCTCCCACTGAGTTTGCAGAGCCATTCAGTAATATCTGTAGGAGGAGGCATGGAGGTTTCCTTTTATGCCCCTGCATAAACATGCACTTTGCTGCTGCCGACAACGTGAGCCGCAGTCTGAATTTTAAGCTGTGCTGGTGCCGTCCCCACTGGAAGAGCATCCCTCTGATTCTCTGCTGACCGCTGAGTTGGACAGCATGACCTCATTTCATTTACTGCTTATTTATTATTCATGGCTGTTCTCATTTGCTGTGTTTCTCCATGCACCTTTCTGATCAAGCCCGGAGAGAGCCACCTTCAACAATGCAGCTCTACATCATCCTCCTGGAAAAAACCCTCGATAGTTGTACCAAGAGTGAGTGTCACAGTTTGCAAGCAGAGTTGCATGTGTGCATAGGCAGGGAAGCAGTTATGTACAGTCATAAAATCGAGGAAGCTCTTTTGGAAACTTATTTTTAAAACAAATCTAGATGACTTATTTCAATCAGAGAAGAATACCCATGGTTATATAGCAAGAAGATTATCTTTCACTTAATGGCTATGTAAATATGACTCATGCCCTTAAGGGTAAGGCTGTGTCATCAGTCAGTGGTTATGCATTTGCAAATCTATGCTCCCTATGGCAACTTTACCTTCCCTTTTGCAAACAAACTGTGAAGGACTTGGGTACAGCAGAGCCACTGCTCTGTAGTCCTCTGAAGTGGGAGAATAGAGACTATTGCTGACATTTGGAAAGATACCCAGCTCTAAGTGACAGCAACTGGTGTATAGTGAAAGGCATTTTGAGAGTAAAGCAGAAAACAAGGAGTTACCCCCAGTATGGATCCAGATCTGGAATTATAAAACCGATGAAGTTGGAAAGGAACTCTGCATTCTGTGGTCTAACCCGTTGGGAAAAGCAGGGCTGGTTTGGGGTCCAATCCAGCTAATCTCTTCACTAGCTGCCGTTATTTTACACATGAGCAGACCCCATAGATCTGTCCTCCCCTTCCCCACCCCCAAGGCAGCAGCATGAGCAGTAGCATCGCTTTGCATCAGCACACATCTGGCAAACATGTAGACTGAAGTTCTGATCCAAAGCCAACAGTAAGTTGAGAGCCTTTCCCCAGGCTACAGTAGGATGAGGGTGGGATGGGAACTGAGCCATCCTTCATAGATGCCCTGAACCGTCAGTTCTCCCTTATTCATGGGTGAACAATATTTCTTGCAAACAGAACTGTTTCTGTTCTTTGGGACATGTTTGCAACCTAGTTCTGATTTTCTTTGGAGTAATTAGTCATTTAAAATTGTTCACAAACCACACAGAGCCCTTGGTTTTCGTTTTTGCAAAGGGCTTTTGTTCAGTGTCACATACAAGGATGCACAGGCTTACAGCATGGCTTCTCTGACTATAAAATAGGAAGAATATTTATCACCAATTTTGATGCTGAAGCCCTTTTGTTTAAATTCAGATTCTGAGCTCCTCAGAGGGAAAGCTGCTATAGAGCTTCAAAGCCTTGTTTCTATGATTTGTTGGCTTGGCAATGAGTCCTAACCAGTGCTCCCATTTGATTTATATCCAGGGAGTGCAGGACACTTTCCAGATGCAAAGGTACTGGTTTTCCTGAGAGAAGGATCTCACAGAAAGCCTGAAGCTCGGCTGGAAATGTTGCGGTCTTCATCCCCCCCAAATTAAGGTCTGGATGCCCAGTGCATCCTTGTCCTAGTTATCAGGCTGAATTAGAATATGCAGCTATTTATAATGGAAACCTACATCTCAGTACCAAAATTAGAACGTAATAAAACCTCATGAGGAATTAAAAAAAACATTAGAAATAACAGTGTCGCATTTCAAGAGCTGTAGGTATGCCATGGACCTGGTTTGCTTTAAAAGCTGTTTACTGTGGTGGTGGCTAACTCCACTGCATCTTTCCAGACCTATACGCATGGCAGGATTTTGCCCAGGACTTGGGCAGATACTGAGTTTCAAGGAGAGAAGCGATGCTATGAAATGAGGAACAGGAAAAGTTTGGCTCTATGCCTCCTCCTGTGATCAGGAAAAAGATGAGTGCTCCCTCAGTCAGTTTGCAGATGACACCAAGCTGGGCGGGAGTGTCGATCTGCTGGAGGGTAGGAAGGCTCTGCAGAGGGACCTGGACAGGCTGGATCAATGGACCGAGGCCAACTGTATGAGGTTCAAGAAGGCCAAGTGCCGGGTCCTGCACTTCGGCCACAACCACCCCATGCAACGCTACAGGCTTGGGGAAGAGTGGCTGGAAAGCTGCCCAGAGGAAAAGGACCTGGGGGTGCTGGTCGACAGCCGGCTGAACATGAGCCGGCAGTGTGCCCAGGTGGCCAAGAAGGCCAATGGCATCCTGGCCTGTATCAGCAATAGTGTGGCCAGCAGGAGCAGGGAGGTGATCGTGCCCCTGTACTCGGCACTGGTGAGGCCGCACCTCGAATCCTGTGTTCAGTTTTGGGCCCCTCACTCCAAGAAGGACATTGAGGTGCTGCAGCGTGTCCAGAGAAGGGCAACGAAGCTGGTGAAGGGCCTGGAGCACAAGTCTGATGAGGCGCGGCTGAGGGACCTGGGGTTGTTTAGTCTGGAGAAGAGGAGGCTGAGGGGAGACCTCATCACGCTCTACAACTACCTGAAAGGAGGTTGTAGCGAGGTGGGTGTTGGTCTCTTCTCCCAAGTAACAAGCGATAGGACGAGAGGAAATGGCCTCAAGTTGCGCCAAGGGAGGTTTAGATTGGACATTAGGAAAAATTTCTTTACTGAAAGAGTGGTCAGGCCTTGGAACAGGCTGCCCAGGGAAGTGGTTGAGTCACCATTCCTGGAGGTATTTAAAAGACGTGTAGATGAGGCGCTTAGGGACATGGTTTAGTGGGCATGGTGGTGTTGGGTTGACGGTTGGACTCGATGATTTGAGAGGTCTTTTCCAACCTCAATGATTCTATGATTCTATGATTCTATGATCCCATTCTGTGCTGGACCTTCCTGGGCTGCAGAGAGGGTTAGTGCAGCCCGTGCAGCAACCTGCTGCTACCAATCCCTGTGGCATGGTCAGTCCCTTGGGACTGGGTGCACCCAGGACATGGCAGAGACATTTCCTGGGGCTCTTTCTACCTGAGTGCTGGGGCTGGGAGGAGGTGACTTTATCACTCCTTCTCCCCAAAAACAAAGCACAAGGATCTTGGAGACAATTAGCTGCAAACTTCTAGGGGGTTATAGGTAGTGCTTGAAAGCTAGCTGGTGCCTGACTACAAACTCCTAAAAGCCTCATTAATCTTAGATGTACCTACTCCTCCTTAATAAACCAGTCATGTTGTCACATGTTATTTCAAGGTTTGCATGATTACAGGATACCATAAACGCCATTAACTCTCCCTTGGCCTCCAGAGCTGTCAAGATCATGCCAAAGTAAACAAGTGAAGTTATTGAGCAAGTAGGGAGAAACAACAACACAGGCACATCCATCCACCCACGCGTAGAGTCCCACATGCATGGGCTCCTGCTGCCCTAGCCTTTCCAAAACACACAGACACCCGCCATAGCTCCTACCCCAAACACCACTGGCACCATGGTTCAGAGGTTGGGAGATGGCTGTGCCTTCTGTGGGATGGATCCCACCACCCTGGCTCCGGTCTCTCTGACTTCTCAGCTTGAAGAGAACATTCTTGTCCTCCCCCAAGCACTGCAGGGTGGGGGACCCAGCTCCCTGCTGCTGGGGTGGAGGATGGTTGAGCTCTACAGGTTGCTGGGCTGCATGGAAACATCCATGGGGCCAGGGCAAGTGCAGAAAAGAGAGAGTCTGAATAAAAGGTCTGGATAAAATAAATAAGAGGACCTGAACACCTCAGCTTAGACTTGACATTAGGAAGCATTTCTTTGCAGAGAGGGTGGTCAAACATCAGAACAGACTGCCTAGAGAAGTGGTTGATGCCCCATGCCTTTCAACGTTTAAGAGGCATTTGGGCAATGCCCTTAATAATATGCTTTGACTTTTGCTCAACCCTGAAGTGGTCAGACAGTTGGACTAGATGATCATTGTAGGTCCCTTCCAACTGAAATTATTCTATTCTATTCTATTCTATTCTATTCTGTTCTGTTCTGTTCTGTTCTGTTCTGTTCTATTCTATTCTATTCTACCTGACTCTGCTACCCCCGACAGGTTTCCAGGGAAAAAAAAAAAATTCAACGCATGAAGATCCATTTACACTTTGCTGCTATTTATCTTCTGCCACAGCATTTTCTATAGGGTTTAGACGCACTTGTGTGACCCAATGGTCGTCCCCTGATGAGAAAGTTAGTCTTGACTGCACACACTTGATAATTCTCTCCCATAGACCTGGTGGCTTGTTGAAGCAACAGCCTGTCAGCAATTGCATTTTATTACATGTGAAAAAGATGTTGCATGTCTGCCAACCTTTTTCTAAGGAGTTTGAGAGGATTTTGATGAGGGACCCTAAAAGCTGAAGCTCAGCCCTGTGCATGCATCCTCGTGCTGCCAACGGATGAGAGGTACTGTGTGCACATGCGTGCTCTGATTAGGTGACAGAAATGCCTGCTCATCCCCATTTTTCGTTTGATGAAAAACATTTGCTTTCCCTGCCCCACTCAGGAGAACTGGCACAACAAGAAGACTCCAGGAGACTCTCATCTGTGTTTTTCCATTGGATAAGGATTCATGAATGGCCTTCATAAAGGGGTAATTTTGTAGCTCAGAGACTGCCTGAATAAAACACCTCTCAGCTCCTTTATCCAACCCAGCTGCACCCCAGGAGACCACTGAAACAATAGATCTTCTAAGGATACTTTTTGTGGTGGCCTTCTAGCTCATGAGATCTTGCACATAGCTTGGATTGCCCAAAGTAACCATGGCTTGAAGATGACACAGTCACAAATAATGAAAATTATTGTGCTTGGAGAGCTGATCTTCCAAGAGTAGATCAGAACAGGCCGGCTTGTTTAGCCTAACAAAACATCTAGGACAGGACCACTGCCCATAGAAATACCACCTCAGAGCAGGGAGAAGCAAGAGCAATATTTTATTACAAATGTGGTTTCTGACCATCACACCAGTGAGGGTCTGGAACAACCTACTGCCAGCAAAGCCACAAGCATGCATATACTTCAGATGAATTTTTTTCTTTAAAGGAGTGATAAGAAGAAGTAAGGATATGGGTTGGGTCTTATAAGCTTAGGAGACCCTTTACATGTGCTCCTTGAGGTTAGCAATAAAAGCCCCTTGAGACACCTAGACTTGCTTCCTATGCATGAGGAACCCCAACTGGCCCACGAGTCTTTGCACAGAGCTGGCACAGCAGAATTGCGCTTGCAGAAAACCCTATCATGGTTTGAGAACATCAGCAGGTAAAAATACACCTCCTAGTTGCATTCCCCAAAGGCAAAGATAAACTAGACCCCTTTCCCAAGCTGGCCATGACTGGTGGCCAACAGTAGTTTGTTTAAAATCCCATCTTTTCTGGGGTAGAAGTCAAATGTCTTGTTATTAACTCTCCCCTCCTCACCAGGATGGCTTTCCTCCTCTGCTGTAAGTGTGTCAGAGTTTGTCTCTATCTCCTGGGTGTTTGTTTCTCTTTCAGTTTTGGATGTCATCCCCGAACACAGCGACAGCTGTCTTTACACTAAAAACACCTCTTCCCCTGTGTCTTCTCTCCCCAGAGCCAGGAGATGGGCAGCAGCCAGGAAAGATTAAAAACAAATTCTGGCATGTTTTTAGCCCAGCTTTATAAGGACATGGCTCATCTGATCATGGATTTGTGCGTGCACAGGTAACAACATACAGCTGCTGGTTTGAATTCGTTGCATGGCAAGAGTTTGTGAAGTCCCTGTGGGTTTCAGGAAAACAAATATTCAGATGGAAGAGACTCTACTGAAACCTTCACTGTGACTGAAGACAGCTCAGCCCTTTTTAAGACCTCAGAGGCTCCATGACAAATAGCTACATCAAAGCACGTTGTTAATGATGCTTTGCTGTTCTGCCATTCGCATCAGCTCATGGCGAACACGTCCTGGTGCCACTGGGAACGTGGAGCCCACTGCACACTGTGGGTTGGTGCTGCTTGCTGGGAGTGGTGGCACATCCCTCTGCAAGCATCTCCCATCACTGCTGCCTCACAGCCACCCTCTGAAATCCTGCCACTGCCAGGAGGAGAGTTTCGACTGGCAAAGTGCCACCCGCCCCCAGGATTTCACATAGGCAAGTGGAAAAACATTGTGTCCCAGCCTGTGTTTGTGCCTCGTCTGGGGAACCAGCCAAGCAGCAAAGGTGCGTGCATAGCAGCAGGGCTCAAAGAAGGTGCAAAACTTCTCCCAAGCATCAGGGTGCTCCTCACCCTGCTCCTCTCAAGTCCAAAAGTACTGCAGAAGCAAATGCACCAACACGAGCACCTTGACATCACTCCACCTCCTTTTCCAGGTGGTCTTTTGTATCTCATTCCCAGATTATTGGGCAAAAGCAATTTCTTTTGCAAGGAGATGAAGGGATGTTCAGGCCAGTCCCAACCACAGCTGACAACAAGGCAGGAGTGAGCTCTACTGCTCCAAACACTGGTGAGTCCAGGGCAAGGCTGTGCGCTAAAACAAGAGTCGGACAATGCATCAGTGCTGGTGTGCCATTGCTGATGTGACTGAGGGCACATCAAATTGCCCTTGCAATGGGGAGGAATGGCCTGAAGACATGAAAAATATATTCGCACCTTGTATTCAGAGACCCGCTGGCCAAAGGGAGCACGTAGTGGTTTTGTTCAGGTGACTGGGTTAGATTTTCGGGACTCTGACCAATGGATTTCATGTGCTATGACTTTCGGTTGCCTTTTACATTATGGATCGGCATGGATTGCAACAATATGCGCACGAGGGACTAGTGCAAAATTGGTTCACCCCAAGGCTCAATGTCCTTACCCACATTTATTAGGTGTATTCAGAAACTTAAAGCTCAGTCGGCACTAAAGATGCGTTGCAGGACCGTGCCTGGAGCTACGTGACAGTCCCTGGCTGTGTAATAGGGGTTGACTGGGGAAGGGCGTGAGGATCCAGACCAGCCTCAGATAGGGCACAGAATGATTAATTGACACACCTTGTGTTTTTTAAAACCTCATGGCAAACTCTAGACTCCCTGGGGAGCCCCAGGGAATGGGGATGAAGGCATGCCGGGAAGGCAGCTAACGCACACACAGGCCATCTTCCCCATCCTTTTACAAGATTCTGAGCATCCCTCTGAAGTTCAGGTGACCCTAAATGACTTTGCTAAATTGAGATACCAACCACGATGTTGTGCTTGCCTCCCTGCTCCCTCAGCATATCTGCTTCAGAAACCCAAAAGTTTCCTTTCACCTCATTTTTAGGGAATTTGTCTTGTTCTCAGACCTGGAGCCGTAATGAATAAAGAGGCTTCAGATTTATGTTCCCCTGGAATTAGGGATGCGAGAGTAGTGCAGGAGAGCAATGAAGACATCAGAAAGAGGATGTGCCGGCGTGTCAGAAGCAGCAATTCCAAGTCATACACTGCCTAGTATGGAAAAATAGATCTATTTTAAGAAGGAAAAAAAAAGTGCACGATAGGTTTTAGATGAGAAATAATTTGGGAGTGATATTGAAAATGATATCACTCCTGCTGCACTTCAGTCCTGCCAAGTGCATTCTATAATTAATAACTACTTCAGATGAAGTGACTTTCTTTTGAATGTGCAGTATTAAACATTTAAATCCTTATCTGTAAATATAAGACTGTAGCAGATATCTCCGTAAGTCTTGCACCTACATGCTAATGTATATTTATATTCTAGGCAGGTATTTTTAGCAAGAACTACAAGTTCTTTCTGTATTTGATTACATCAGAGCTCTGTTTTACCTTAAATGTCTGGACCACAAAAATATTCTCTTCTTTTTTCTTCTCTTGGAGTTTTGCAGTAAATTCTGCCCTAGTCTCCTCTCTTTTCTTTCATGCCCACCTGGATTAATGCACCTTCGAAGAGGGCTGCATAGTTTTTTTCCCCCTCTCCCTTCCAAAGAAGACCAAATATATGTAATTAAAAGAAAAAAAGCAGCAAAAGAGCTCCTGGTGTTTCCCAACCTGCAGCTTGAGCCAGCGTGCAATCAGGGCATGCCAGGATAATTACCACCACTCACGGCTATCCATGATGTGACTAGTGTCCTGCTACAACTAGTGGAAAGCAACTGCAAATGATCCCTACTGGAAACCCCGGTCCTCTAAGTATTAATCATGCTGTTTATAGCTTTGCTCTCCCACAGCACCAGTGATGCCTTCGTGGGAATCTTGCCCAAGTCAAAGCAGCATGATTGAACCTGGGTCCTGAGCCAGCCCAAGCCAAGGCTGGTTGTGCACTGTGTTTCCAGAGCAGGAACTATCCTTTGAAATATCCACTCCACCTTCAAGACTTGTGGAGCTCAGGAGGAAAGGCCACCAAGGCAGACATATTGCCCTGATGGTTGGCTGGAGGTGGGATTCAACAGGGTATACCAGTTTGAATATCCTCACCAGTGTGGGTCTGCAAACACCTCCCTGACAGTTTGGTCTCTGTTGTGCTTTACTCTTTCATTTCTAGAAGGATGAAAGCATTTGCAGATTTGCAACTGAAAGCAGGTGATGTAGATCAGGGCTGCACATCTGTAGGGCTGCACATCTGTAGGGCTGCCCCACATTTGCAGAAGGGCTAGAAGGTGATGGAAGAGGCAACTTCTTGGCCAGATAAAGCACAAAGCATCGAGGAGTGCCCTCAAGTCTGGAGATAAAGTCTCTGGACATGCCCAGAATGACGTCTGGGAAGAACAAGCCCCCAGAGGGACAGGTAAAATCCTTCAACACAGCAACAGCAGCACTGCATGCCACCTGCTGCGAAGCCTCATCTTGCAGGGCCGAGAGACTGCAAGTCTTTTTATGGCCCTTTGGAGACACATCTCTCTCTGTTCTATTTTATTCAGCCTATATTTAAACTTCTCCCTCCATTTGTCCACTTGACCCAGTGACGCAAAAGTCTGCCAACTCCTTTGAATCCCCTGGCAGTGTCCTGCGTTTGCTGGGGCAGTGGTGCTTGCTGGATTTAACTCCTAGGAACCAGATAGCAAGAACAAATAAAAGCAATAACCAAAGCAGCAGCAAATCAAACTTCGCAAGGGCTCTCAGTGACGACTGTTCAGCCTGTGGCTTAGGGCTAACACAGTGTGAACAGACGAATATTAGTGCACAAGGATATTTTGTACCCCTGACACTCTGTGTGAAGGGCTTTTCACCTCGCCTAATCTAGGAACATATTACAAGTGCTTTGAAGCTAAACCCTGCCTTTGACTCTGTTTTGGCTACAGTAGAAGCTCGCTGCTCTGGCGATGGAGCCACATTAACAGACAAGTCGCAGGTGACAGGAGAGCTTCAGCGCAGTGTGATACAGGATGCTCACAGCCAACGATACAAGGAGGGCAGTGGTCCCCACCCGCAGCATCTTTGCAACACAGAGTGGACCCCAAATGCTCCCAGCTGCCTGCTTGCCTTGCTGTGCTGAGCTCAGCCTCTTTCCCTTTGCCTGCTGCAAGAGAAGCTGCACTAGCAAACCCCCCATTTCTCTCTGTGCATGCCCCAGATGAGCCTCCAGTAACCACTGGACAGTACTTTGCCCTTCTGCCACCCTTCCCCCCTTCCTCTTCCAATGGGGATAGCCTTAAATCTAGCTCTTCCAAGGAGTATTTTTGCATTCCCTTGCTTGTCCCCTTCTGTAGCTTTTCCCCTCTCTGGCATAAGGCACTTGGGGATCTAGAGGAAACCAACCAGAGACATGCCCCGCCTGCAGCCCGTGCTGCCCCATGCTCCCTTCCCGGGCAAGGGCTGAGCGCACAAGAAAGATGCTGAAAACTGGAGGATCCAACTTTATTTGCTAGATTCTCACCCAGAAGGGAACCCTCACCCTCCCAGTCCCTCTGTATCCAGACCCTGCCCCATCTGCGTGATGGAGGAAAGTTCAGCCCACGTTAGCACAGCACAGGACCCTGCAGCCAGCGTGGAAAGGCCACTGGGGACAGTGACCTACTCCAGAGCTTGAACCCAGGATGGAAAAGGTGATACGACCTAAGGATGGCAGTGATGGTGGTTTGCTTCTGGCCCAACACATCAGACTGTTTTTGGAGCAGGGAAACAGAGAACAGATGAGTGGGAAGCAGAAGCTGGTGCTCTGTGTCTGCAAGGGTGGGTGTAATATCAGTATTTGAGTGGCTCCCAATCATTAGCCTCTCAATGGCATTTTTCCTCCCCGTAGACCTCAGCATTGAAAGGGTGTCTCAGGGAAGCTGTGGCTGTTTTAGTGAAGCACGGAGCAATTCACCTCCAGAAAAAAAAAGGGCTTATCAACTTCCCGAGCCCCAGGTTTGCACAGGGCCTTCTGCCAAGGAATGCAATGCCGTGTCAAAGTTTTCTTGCAAATGGTACTGAGACAAACCTTAAGAAACCATTACCTCTGTGCGATGAAGAAAAAAAGTCCCTCTGCTTATTCCTTTAGTTCCCTGGCTGCTGTCTTATGGAAACAGAGTAAAAATGGACTTGGCCACAGAGGAGGTTGCAGGGATGGCGTGAACGCACAAGGATGGTGCATGGGATGGACCCATGCTCCACTCTGCCTTTGCTCTTGCAAATTGTCCCCTGGATGAGCCCTGGCAATAGGAACAGAGCAAATGGCGAGTTCCCCAGCTCTCCCCCACCAGAGAGGGCTGCGAGCTGGGCATGCCTGGCTCATTTGTATCCGCTTCCACTCCATCTGGTTTTACAGCAGACAGGGCATCAAAATCAATCTTACAGCTGCTCCAAGGGAGAAGAGAGCAAATCCCCAGCTGGGACCCAGTAGTGCTCTTAACCAGTGTAAGTGGAGCCGTTGACTCTTCCCAGAGTTGAGGGTCTGGGATAATCATTACATTTCTTTTCCTGTGGTCCCTGCTGTGAAGGGACAGGGGAGGGCAGAGTAACTGAATGTGTTGCTTGAAATGGTCTGTAAAACATATGGGAAGGGAAATCCAGGAGCTCTGATTGCAACCCAAACTCAGGCAAAGGGCTGATGAAGGTTTTGGCTAGCCAAACTCCCAGATTTGCTTTTGCAGGTCTAACTTGCCCTGGCCTGTTAGTCCAGGACATGTTTTGAGCTTTCCAGAAATACCTTCCATCTCAACACATGAAGGCTGAGCCCTTCTGAACTCATTCCATAGCTTATTCTAGACAGAACTAATTGCCAGCTCTCTGCAATTGCAAACCACTCTCTGCTGAGCAGGTAGTGAGAGGGGACCAACATCCATCTGCTGCTCTGACTGGAGAGATGGCACCAAAAATGGAAAGAAAATAAACCAAGCTCCTGATGAAGGGTTGCAGGATTTTTGGGGGTTGTGCACAGGAATACAACAGAAGCTCACGGACACAGGTTGTGTGGAAGCTCGAGGAGACCTGGGAAAAAAGCACTGTCCACATCCAGGGTGCATACAGCCTCTGCTCTTGCTGAGGGTGATCCCAGAGCACCAGCCTTGATGGCACCTTCCAGGCCCTTCTGCTGTGCAGAGCCACAGTGCTTTATCCAATACTGCTCCTCACAGAGAAAAGCTGTAGGGGGAGATGTGGGTCCTGGGGCTAGAAGCAGCTGAAGGTGAGGAACATCTGCTTAGCAGCTGGAAACTGGAAATTTGAGGGTTTTAGGTCCAGGTACCCAAACTTTTGGCTTGAATCCACTTGAATTCACAGCATTGAAGATGGGTGAAGCCACACGTCAGCGAAGAAGGTTATTCCCAAGGTATCTAAGAGTTCACGAGGCAGCTTGGCAAAGAGAGGAGTGGGGATGTTTTGGCTGGAGCGTGGGCACTTGTGGCATTACAGAGCGCACTGGAGGAACGTGCCAACAACCATGGCCATCAGACCCAGCGCCGCAGAGCTCCTTCCTGCCCCATTGCTGCTCCTGTTGTCATCGGTGCAGAGGTCAGTGTAGCAACACGATTTGGGTTTTTTTGCCCCTATCCCGTCAGAGGAGCGGCATTCCTCCTCACAGCTTCTGGTTACAGTGATGTTGCCGAAAAAGGGGTAACCTGAAACAGAGAGATTGGAGAGGGGGAGAAGAATAAGAGAGAGGAAAAAATGGTAAAGGAAGGTGCAGACAGCTGGCATTGAGAAACACCAACTGTACAATGGAGGGGAATTAAAAGTAAAGTGTTTATAGGTAAATAAAAGCAAATAAGGGGTTGAGCATCTCTAATCCATGGGTGGCTATAATCCAGACTGCTCTTTTAGGAACAGGTCCACTGTTTCTCCCTGCTGCCTCCTCCCTCTCTCCCTCCTGCTCCTTCTAAAGTTATTCTAGCGTGGACAAGGGACGCAAGTGCCTGTGTATTTTGTTCAGGTGAGTTGCTCCTGCAATGGCTCTGCAAGGTGGCAGTGCCAAGAAGCACAGGCGTAACTCTGGCATGGTCACTGGTGAGACAGTTGGTGCTAGGTGAAAGCATCTACAAACAAGGAGAGAGCCCCTGGGTTTCTGCGATATGTTTGCACACATCTATAGGTTCAAGGTCCATAAGGGCATAGGGGTAGGAAAAGCAAAACAGACCGAACAAGCAGGATGAGTCCTGTATGCTTCACTATGAGGCTCTGAATCTGACAGGTTTCTCTCCTGCCCACTCTAAGGTTGGATAACACCACCTGGGTTCTTAAAGGGAAGTTAAAGGATAATCCACGCTGGGACTGGGAGGGGGAGAGGGAAGCGTGGCCAGCAGGTTGAGGGAGGTAATTCTGCCCCTCTACTCTGCTCAGTACAGGAAAGAGATGGACCTGTTGGAGCGGGTCCAGAGGAGGCCACAAAAAAGATCAGGGGCTGGAATACCTGTCCTATGAGGAAAGGTTGGGGTTGTTCAGCCTGGAGAAGAGAAGGCTCCGGGGACACCTTCTTTCAGGCTTTCAATATTTAAGGGGGGCTTGTAAGAAAGAAGGGGACAGACTTTTCAATAGGGCCTGTAGCGATAGGACAAGGGGTGATGGTTTTAAACTAAAAGAAGGGAGATTTAGACTAGATTTAAGGAAGAAATTCTTTACTGTGAGGGTGGTGAAACCCTGGCACAGGTTGCTCAGAGAGGTGGTAGATGCCCCATCCCTGGGAACATTCCAGGTCAGGTTGGACGGGGCTCTGAGCAACCTGATCTAGTTGAAGATGTCCCTGCCCATGGCAGGGGAGTTGGACTAGATGGCCTTTAAATGTCCCTTCCAACCCAAACCATTCGATGATTCTATGATTCTAAGTTCATGAGGTAATTTGGCCCATGAAGGATGTATCTCTCCTCAGGAGAACTCACAGCAAGCAAAGAAACGTACCTGTGTCTACGGAGTGCAGCGTTGTTGTGCACACGTTGGCTTTCGGGGGGCACAGGGTGGTTGTTCTGCACTCAGCAATGTCCATTGGTTCCTTGCACGTGTAACATCGTAAGGAGTGGGCTGCAGAGGGGAACAGAACGGGTTTGAGGTGGTCGCAGCAGCGAAGACAGACGGCAAGTCTGCAGCTTCTCTGCTCTGTGGTGGGGACTATGTGATGGTCAGTGCTCCATCCCCCCTTGACCAAGAAACAGTGGCCTCAGAAGCTAAGCACAGCTGGAGGCAGTGGCAAAGCTTGGACATGTCAAGGGGGAAAGACCAAACCCCAGCACCAAAGGACAAGGATGGTGTTGCGGGAGTTGAGTGTGATCACTACCTTGGGGGTTCAGCAGCCCAAAAAGAGCAGGGATCTAGAGGGACCTATTGCTTGAGCAGCTTTGATAGGATCTTTGCATCCCCTGTAAGAGATGCTGTAACAGAGAGCAAAATAACTCCTTCTGTTGAGAGCAGCATTCACCAGCACCAAAAGACTGGCACTTCCCCCGTCCCTCCACCCACAGTGACAGCTCCTTCGTGCTTGTTTAGCGGGATTTCTGCAGACCTTAGTAACTGAGAGCAGAATTTAAAAGTCAGAGCTGTACCAGAGATCCTAAGGGATGAATATGGCCTAAAAAACACTTTCATCAGGGGCTACTGCTGCTTTTTAAACGGGATGATGCTACAAAGCTCTTGCTGGCTGCCTGCCGACACAGGGATACCTTTACATATGCAAGCATTGATCACAGCGGTTGCTCAAAAGTCTCGGTACGAGACCTGTCCGTCCACAGCCGGCAGATACCGAGTGTGCATATTTTTCGGAGTCATGCTGCTGTGGCTTGATGACAGAAACCAGCCTGGTTTGATATTTTCTATCCTACCTGCCTTCCACTAATACGGCAGCTGAAGAACCACCCAAATGCGTCCACTGCCATCTATTGGTAAAATTGCAGAGAGACGATGTTTTCTTGTTATAGTTCTGCAGCATCTGCTGTTAGAGAGAAACGTCTGGGCCTTTGTGATAAGGATAAACATTTTTGAAGGCAGTTGTTTTGAAAATCTGACTCTAGAAAGAATTTGCAGGGCATCTACTTCTCTTAGCACCTCCTTTGGAAAATTCAGCTGTGCAATAGAGCCTACACGATGCAAAAGCTTTCTTCGTCCTCTTTGCAGAGGTAGGAAGGGCTTTTTAATGTGAGCAGTGGTGGTGTTCTTGTGGCCATATCCTTTGTAAACAGGTACGGTGGAGCCATCCCCGTTTACCCGAGCTGAGGACCTCAGTAGATCCCTTCCAAATGACCCATGAGAGGTTGTTTGGTATTTTAACATATAGTGCACACTGAGAGAGAAAACACAACGTTGTCAACCTTGCAAGCATAGGGATGTTTGTGAGTGTGTAGGACTGGCTCACGTGTGGATGGAGCAGTGCTAGTTTAAAGCATCTGAGAAACTGATCTGCAACCTTTGGGTTGAGCTGGTTTCTAAACCTCATCGTTTTCACAGGTGAGCAGGGCAATGCCATGGGCTCTGGGGGAGTTAATTCCAGTTAAGAGCAGGTTTCAGGAAGAAAACCATCAGCCCCCTTATCTTTCACTGACTCTGGGTGGAGGACTCAGAGGACACTGGTTTTGTAGGAAGGTTGCAGTGGAAGAGGAAAGTCCAAAACCATAAGGACCAGAGCAGAAGAGAAGAACTGAACGTAGAGGACAGTGCTGTGTCCTGATCTGAGGCCAATAATTCACCATCCATCACTGCCCGACAGTACTTTCTACCCCTTGATTTCAAACCTCTGGAAGGTGAATCGTCACAGACATATTCCTCAGCTGCAAGAGCTGTGCCTAAACCAGCTGCCTCCCACTGGATCATCCTAGAAGAGCCATTTCTGCCTCCATCTCAACCAGAAAGCAAAGGGCGGTGATGTCTCTCTGTTTCCATAAAATGCTCCAAGACCTGTGGGTGGAAACCTGCTCTGTCATTTCCTCAGCCACCCCATTAAATCCAGGACAGGACTAGACCAGAAGGAGGAAAAGAAACACATAATATCTATAATATATATTATAACATAATACCTATGTTATAATATAATACATACATATTATAACACATAATAATAATATTTCCACCCGTGAAATGTCTTGAAAGAAAGAAAAAAATACCCAGCAGGTACTGAAATGTAAAAAATTGCAGTTGCTGTATAGAAGTAACTGCACCTGTCCAGGTTTAGCCCTGTGGTGGGTTTGACCCAGAACATGTCCTTCAGCCAGCAGCTGGGTTTGCTTTAGAGACAGGTAGAAGGAGTAATGAGGGTAAGGGGATTAAAAAAAGCAATGCAGCCTGAAGAAGAGACCAAAAATACTCCCATGCATAAAGAATTGCAAGGTGTATGCCTTTCAGCCTTCTTCCACTTGTAACCCTTTGAAAGATCCCCATGTAGCCATGCCTCCAGATGGAGGCATTCGACCCCTGCCCAGGCTGCCTTTCCTCTGAGATCTTTCAGAGTCCCATGAAAGCAGCCTGAGTATCTCTGGGGCCCACGGGCTGTAGGTTAAAACTCACTGGGTTGGTGTCACCCCAAGGATGACTCTGTCCCAGGCCAAGGATGTATCTGCAGTGGGTCACAAATAGATGGAGTAAGAACACAGCGAACCAGACCCTGCTGCCAGCTTGCCCAAGATCCAGATCCATCAGAGACCAAACCTAAACAGACCCAGGAGAATTGCCTATATCCTAATCTCTAGAAATTAGCGAAAAATTTGGAACCCGTGGTTTAATGAACCTTTACAAAATCCTTAGAGTTATTTCTCAAACCCTCGCCCATAACCATACTGAAGCCTCACCCTCTGGTTTTCAGAGCTTCCAGCAGCCAGCTGAGAGGTTTTAGGGATGGCAAGAGCTCGGGTTGAACATACTCCATCCCATCCCTGAGGGGACAGGTTGGCAGCTTAAGTAGAGGCTGTCGGTTCAAGTCCTTGCCCATGCTTGCACTGCCCTGTGCCATGTGGCTGTCATTTACACCTTAGTCTTATAAAGCAGCGTCTCGGTCCCCTCCACCCCGGGGTGCGGTGTGAGAAGAGACGGGTGACAGGCGACCACCTATGGGTCCGAACGATATGCACTGCTCTCTGTCAGGCATCACGGCTCTCCCCACCAGGAACGCATATCCCCTTTCCCCGTTCACCCTCTCCGTTGACCTTCTTAAACACATAAATGTGTTATTTCCCCTACCTGGGGATTACCAGGTCTTTCTGCATTGATGCCTTTCCCCTCCCCTCCCAGGGGGTCCCTGCAGTGTTGGGAATGCAGAGGTCTTACCCAACTCCACGTATGCCAGGCCAAGCAGGAGCCCAAACAGAAGTGTCTTCATGCTGAGAGCAGATCCTTGCAGCCAGGACAGTAAAGGAGAGCTGTTCCCAGGTAGCTTTATATGTTTTTCCACCCTCCACCTCCTGTTGATCCTGTGGGCGGATTCCCTCAGGGTGATCAGGGGAGAGCTCAGCTCCAGTCTGGATTGGGATTTGTAGAGGAACAAGTTCCCCGAGGAGGTGATGTCACCGCAACGAGCAGACTCCTGCCATACGTCGTCTCTTCTTCAGGTTTATGTCCTGGGGCTGGTCCCATGGAAAAGGAAAAACACAGCTTGCACTGCAAGGGGTGGCCCCACGCCGGTGCTTGGATGGGGCATGTGACAAGGTATGTTTGTTCCTTCAAGTCTGGCTCCGCGAGCCGAGAGCTGGGTTGTGTCATGCGTGTTGCATTGGGCAACAACAGCCAAGATGCAAGCGGCAGCAGGCTGGGCTTCCACACGTATTGGCTCAGCCTCACCAAAACCTGTGCCATGTTTTCATGCCTACTGCTCTCCAGGCTGGCAGGCGGGAAGCTGGTGTGGCTGGCTTTACCCAAAGCATGTCTATTTTCCCAAATCCAGTGCAAAAGCAAGCCCGGTTTCTGGCTCCCAAGGGCTTAGTTATTAACTGAGCCCTGGTGCTGAGCTGTTGGGCATGGGAGTCACTGAAAAGCCAGTGGAGGTGACCATGGGAGATGGTGCTTCCAAGTCTGGGATTTGGATATGTCATTTTGTTTCAGGTCCCTGTGCCTTCTTTTGTAAACTATTTACCAAATTTTATTTTGAAGCTGGGAAATAAACCCAACATGGAGAAATGGATCAATTTTCCCATTGCAGCACCTTCCTGATAGAAAATTTCACTTTATGCATTTTAAGACAACCCTTTTAAACATCATAAATTGTTTTTTTTTGTATTTTAAACAATATTTGTGGAAACAGCCTAAAAACTTGAAGTTAGGGTGAAATGCTTTGCTCCTCCCTTTTGACTGAGCCAATGGCATTTTATATTTCATAGGAAAAGCTGATAGACTTTTTGTTGTTTTTGTTGTGATCCAGAGTGAAAAGTGCCAGCATTACGCAATTTCCCATAAAACAGCTGAATAAGCCAAAGAAGAAAAGTTTGTGAATCACTGTGAAGCACTCGGAGGCTTCAGGGATGGAGACAAGGTGAGTGCACAAGCTGATTTAATGACTGGGGATTTGCTTGTCACAGGCTTGTTGCAGCGATGCACGTGGGCATTGCTACCATTCCCAGCAGCCTATCCTTTTTCCCAGTTTGAGAATTGGGGCTTTTTGGGAAAGTGCTGCTCCCTAAAGGGTTCTCAGTAACTTGAGAAGCATTGCTAATGAAAATTTCCACAGTCACGGATGACACAAACCTGACTGAGCTGGGGCAGCTGGATCAGTACTGTGCCGTGGGAAAGGGAGGGAAAGACGTGCACCCTAACGCTCGCTTGGCTGTGAGAGTGAAAGCCATCATTTATCTTTATTTTATCTTGCTGTGCTGTCAGAGACCAGGTACATGAAGAAAAACAACGTAAACATACTTCCCTGGGTATATCGGAAAGACTCTGCTCTATGAAAGCCACCAGACCTGGTTACATCCAGATCCTTTCTTGTAACTGGGCAGTTCAAGGCACATTCGAGCAATATCTTAATTAACAGCCATGAAACTGGAAAAGATCCAGTGCTTTAAGCATTCGAGGTGGTTATGCCTCAATAGGTAAGCACAGCGGGGTTGGCACTCTAGCATTCACAACATTAAAAGGCTGCTTGGCAGATTGTGTGTAGCTTGCAGAACTGGAGATGTCCACACAGGTGTGTTGTAATGATCTGCCCGTGCTTGAAAGGCATTCCATACTGAGAAAGCCTTGGAATAAATCAGTATGGTTAAAGGAATAGCAATATAAATAGGAAACGAAATGAGTCTGTCCAGCTTGGTGGTGTCCATCACTGAGGTGTCTGGACATGGGATGCATCAGCATGGTAGGATAATTTGCCTCTGGCCACTGCAAAGCCACTTAATTCTGTCTAATGGCTTCAAAAGGTTGGAGATCTGGCCGTAAGGCAGAACATCGGGAAACCACCAGAGCTGGGGTTGTTAAAGCTTCTGCAGACTGGCTGAGTGTGCAGCAGTGCCAGGCTTCAGGGATAGTGAAGTTGGGAGCATGCCAGTAAAAATGCAGAGGAAAGGGAAGACCTACAGGTATTAGTTGATCTAAAGATAACTAGGAACCTCTGGTAAGATAGAGCCCTGAAAATAAACACAAACAAACACAAACAAACACAAACAAACACAGGTGATGTCAAGTTGTGTGTTGGGGTGTAAGGGAGGCTGTTAGCAGGGTGGTTAGGGAAGTGCTAGCACCCTGGCATGAAGCCCTGGTGGTTTCTCACCTGGAATTTCATCGTCCCTATCAAGAGAAAATGGGATACTGACAGAAAAAAAAAATGCAGATGGAAACTAATGGGAAGACTGGGAGAACAGGATCCAGTCCAAATGACACTGGAAAACACTGGCCCCTTTTAGTTTGGCAGAGCAGAGATTGAGTGGAGACATGATTTTTTCCCCAGAAATACATTGAAAGGATCGAAAACAGAGCTACAGAAAGAAAACTCCTTAAGCTAAAATGTCGCAGTGGACTAGAGCTGAGTTAAGACTAGCATGAGTTAAACTAGACTGGCAATCAGAGGTAGGGTCTTAAACGCTAGGAGAAATTGGATTCCTTCTAAAAGCAAAGGCAGGGTAGAAATCCCACCTGCTTTAAGATGGAGCTTGATAAATATGTGAAAGAAGTGGTTTGATATAGAAGTTAGGACAGCCTTAGACAGCTCGTAGGACTCAGGAGGACCTAAATTCCCATCTGTCTTTGTCAGTGGTGGAATAAACCCCGAGCAAGGTTTTGAATGCTGACTGACAGGAGCCATAAGGGACTCCAGTTGAAATGTCGCTTCAGGTCTGAAGATCTGAGAATATAAACGAGGCGTGGTGTGTAGGGAGAAAGGCTTCCGTGCCAAAAACCTCTCTGCATTTTCAGTGGTATCAATCCAAAACCACTACCCGCCTGTCCCTGTGAGACTGTCCTTATTTATAAAGTAATCTAGGTAGATATAATCTCTCTCTGCTTATCACATATGCAAGGAAAGGCAGATGACATAAATTCAATGTTCACAGGCGTTGTGCTTTATAACTATCTGATCTAACTTCCATTACAGTTAATTCTTGTTTGAGTGAAAAAGAAACCAAATTTTGTAGAGATGTCCTGTGACAGGGAGCGTACACCAAGCTTTGATAAGCTGTTCCAGTGGTCTGTTATCAGCCATGTGTAAAATAACCCCTGTGAAAAATATTTCTACTCTGATCTATACAGCTTCTACAGCCAGTAGCTCCCATTACACCCCTCTACTAAACTTAATTGCTCACTGTTGCAATTTTCCTCTCCCCGATGGAGAAGCATTTTGTCTAGGATATCCCTTTGATAGAATTTAGTGGGCTCTTTGACTCCTTCTCTGGAAGGTTTGTCCTCCAGGGCTTTAATCCTTCCAGTGGTCCTTCTCTGAACCACCTCTGTTTTATCACCTTCTCTCCTGCATTGCCCAAGCCAGAACTAGAATCATAGAATCATAGAATCATTAAGGTTAGAAAAGACCTCTAAGATCATCGAGTCCAACCGTCAACCCAACACCACCATGCCCACCAAACCATGTCCCTAAGCGCCTCATCTACACGTCTTTTCAATACTTCCAGGGATGGTGAGTCAACCACTTCCCTGGGCAGCCTATTCCAAGGCCTGACCACTCTTTCAGTAAAGAAATTTTTCCTAATGTCCAGCCTAAACCTCCCTTGGTGCAACTTGAGGCCATTTCCTCTTGCTTGTTACTTGGGAGAAGAGACCAACCCCCACCTCACTACAACCTCCTTCAGGTAGTTGTAGAGCGCGATGAGGTCTCCCCTCAGCCTCCTCTTCTCCAGACTAAACAACCCCAGTTCCCTCAGCCGCTCCTCATCAGACTTGTGCTCCAGGCCCTTCACCAGCTTCGTTGCCCTTCTCTGGACACGCTCCAGCACCTCCATGTCCTTCTTGTAGTGAGGGGCCCAGAACTGAACACAGGATTCGAAGTGCGGCCTCACCAGTGCCGAGTACAGGGGCGCAATCACCTTCCTCCTCCACTGGCCACACTATTGCTGATACAGACCAGGATGCCGTTGGCCTTCTTGGCTAGATGTTGTCTTCCAGCAACAGCCACTCCAGTCCCAGATATAAGCAGAATGAATCCTTCTGTCATGAGATGAGCATCAAACAACTGTGTTTGACACTGTGGCTGTGGCATTGTAGCCATGGCATCAGTCTACCTGATGTCAATGTCTTTCTTGGGAGCTGCTTTGCAAGACGGAGTCCTCTATCAGGTTTCCAGATATCACGGTGATAGCTGAGGTAGAGGAAAATAGAGAGACTACTGAGCAGTGTATTGAGCCAACTTCAGTTCAGCTCCTGTGATTCAGGGAGGGTAGATTTTTGCTGGGGACCATTTGGATGACTGTGTTTGTGGGCTTTACCATCTTCGTCTGTGACTCATAGCAGGAAAACATGCTGTCTGTGACCATGGCTGCAGTGATGCTTGATGATGTGTTCAGCTAATCGAAGCTCCCACCTCTCACGGGTGTGCACTAATAACAAGACTATGGGCTTGTTCGGGTGGAGTTTCTCTCCACCCTCCTGATGAAACTCTGCCACTTGTCAGAAAGGAATGCAGGTTTCATTGAGCTGGAGAAGGGTGAAAGTGTGAGCATGACTTAGTGAGCACCCTTCCTGAAGGAGCTCTTTAGGTCTTCCAGGGGCTGTTTGATACAAAACACACGTGTCTTCACATAGGGGAGTATCAAAGAGCAATCCAGAGTCCCAGCGCTGACTCAATCTGTAAGGAGCTCTTAACCCTTTCTTCCCATGCCTGTGCTTCATTTTGGTGGTTTGCACACCCTGTCTGAAGACGTGAGATGGGAAATTGAACCTCTCCAAGCAGAAAAGGAAATTGTATTCACATCTCCCCAATTCTGGCTTAAGCACACTAACTTCTAGGCTAAAAAGCAGGTGCAGTTCTGCAGATGGGAGGAAATCCTCGACACCCGCTGTATTTTTAGAAAAAGAAGTGAGCTCTGTTCAGTGCTCTGAGAGAAAAAAGGGGATTCCAGAGACATGGACTCTACATCTGCAGGTTCCTCTTCTTCTAGCTGCAGGGTTGAGGACAATCCTTTCAGGCATCACCTTGCTAGCTGTGTTTGGTCAGCCCTGGGAACATAGGTCCCCCAAGCATTTGCAGAAGACATGCAAGATGTCCAAAACGTGGTTCTGGACTGCACCTCAGAAGGATGGATATCCACAAATCAGGCATTGCAGGGTTTTTTTAACCTGTATCAGTCCTACCATGGACCTGAGGACTGCCTAGGATGTGTAGCATTTGGCACGGTCCCTGGCCCTGTTACAGCCTGAACCCACTGGATCTGTCCCAGGCAATGCCCAGCCGCACTCTGAAGCATAGCATGGGCCAAGGATGTTTCCAGTGAGGACGTTCTGGTTGGAGCGATAAGAAAGTTCAGTTATGCAGGCATGAGCTGTGACAGTTGTCACCAGGATCAGAGAATGGATCCTGGCTCCTTTTAAAGACCAGTGTAGACGTAGCCTGGATGTGTCCTCAAATGAAAGTCTCTTGCTTTCATTGTTATGTTGTGATTCCCCGTTCTGTCCTGGTGATAGCTGCTGCGAACCATATGTGAAAGCCTTTCCGTTATAACCCATAAGTGCATGTTCCAGCATGTGAGAGGATCTTGTGACCATGTGATTTTCCATCTGAAAGTTGGATGATTTAGAGCCACGGCTGAAGGGTGCTGGGAGTATTCATGGGGGCTGCTGTTGGTTAGGAGTCTCAGATGTCTTGGTTCACACTTTAATCAGCTGATGGCACTGTCAATCTCTGAGCAACCTTCTGCAGTAGTGCAGGAGTGGACAACATGTAAAGACTGGCCAGTTACAGGGCCTGGTACCTCCCTCCCCTTAGCAGGGGGATTTTCCCTCTTTATCAACTAGGTTTTGGTTGTGCAGAGGACGGGAGAAAGGAAATGGAGTTCTCCCCATTAACTTAAGATGTCACTTACCTTTGTCAAAACCAGGGACTGTAACTGAGTCTGCGACTGAGCATTGAAGTGATTGACATCACTTTGTCAACGCTTCAATATCATCCGCAGTGCCTTTGACTGGCAGGACTAATAGTTGTATCAGGGAGCCTGTCCCTCACGCTACTGCTTCATGTCCCATGTTGGCAGCAATGCCTGTCACCAGATACGGACCTAGATGCCTTACCATGAGCTAATCTAAATAGTAAGCCTTGCTAAAGAATAAGAATAGCTTATAGTGCATGTTGCTGTGGGTATCCAGCATAATAAAAGCAATAGCATAACAAAGAAGCCAGTCCCCATCATTGAGATCTATGTGGCCAGGGCCAAAAGTTGTGGGAGCACCAGTTGACAGAAAATGCGGAAGACAATAACCTTCAAAAATTTGCACAGTCACAAACAAATTGAAGCAGGACACAAAATCCCGAGTGGGAGTCATTTGACTTAAGCAAAGCCTTCCTTCTATAACATAGATGTCTCCCGGGTGAATCACCATACGTCTTTCTTTTTGCAGTCAGGCAGACACAATTCATCAGAACTGCTTTAGACAAAAACCACACCAAAAAATGAGCGGCACTGTGGATTACCTGTTGCCCTTCACCACCTTTGAAAGGCACCTTTCAAAGGTCAGGACTAGGTCACCTGGAGACCTCTCCATAGTAAATGTGTGTGTTTTGTCAGGTGCATCCCACTCCAGTGTTTGTTTGCTTGGAAGGTACAAAGTCAAACGTCCCCACAAAACGTAACTATCTCTGATAAGGAGCTGAGTGGCCAGTGGAAGAGGAAAACATCGACGTATGAGTCCTTAGGAATGGGTTTTAAAAGGACATTAATGGGTTAAAGGACATTAAAATGGGTTTTAAAAGGACATTTAAAAGGACATTCTGAGACCTGCTGAGAAGAGGGTTTCAGAAGAGCAGCTCATTCCAGATGTCTTTGAGATTACAGTCAGGATGTTGACAGGGCACTGCAATGGCTCAGACACTTCTGTTGGACTGCAGGTTTTTTTGGAGGCTGCTGCCTTCAAAGTATCTTCAGAACAGATCAGCACCTGAGGACATGGCTGGTATGAATATTGTTAGTTCATAGATGAGGACTCTAGTTTGTGGAACTATGAAATTATTTTGCAGGTAAAGCGGTAATAACAGCTCATGTCATGGTGGTGGAAAAATTCCACTGACCTCTTTCTATCTACATTCTCAGCATTGCTGTCAGGGTGGAGCTGCACTAGGTAAATGACTGATGGAAGAAGCTTGCTCTGGGCTCTGATGGGGAAGCTTCTGCGTAGGCTCAGGCTACAGATGTAGAAATGGTGCTTCGCTTTCCCAACCATTAGAAAGATTTGCCTGTTAGCAAATACATTTTCTTTCGTGTGACTTTATATTAGGGACTTCCTGGCTATGTTCCCAGTATATGTCTTCCTTCCGCCTAACATCAATATGTTGCTCAGTGGAACTGAATATATGGTTGTCTCTAATCCTGTTGGATATCTGTTGGATATTTTTCTGATGAGGCTACTTCCGTGGCTAGTTTGGAAGAAAAAAGAGTTGCTGAAGACAAAAATAGAGAGGCATTTTGAAGCTACTACTGCATGAATAACAGTGACTGAATGTGGTTACAGAATAAGTTGGATGGGGCACCAACAAGACTTCTTTGACAAGGAGAACAGTGAGCAATTAAAAACTACTCATGGGCTACTTGCATTTCAGACCCTGGCATGTAGTAAACGCAGCATAATAAATCTGTTGTGATTTTAATAATAAAGGATCAACCATTAAAAATCTGCCCACTTGTTCATGAGTAAGGTTAGGGATGCTCCTGGAGATGTAGAATGAGAATGGCTGTGATGCATGGTGTCCAGTCTTCTCAGTAATTAATATTCTCCACCCTTCCCTCATGCTTCATGAAGAGCGCATCTCTTTGGTACATGCCTGCAAATGACAACTGAAGAGGACAATGTTTCCCAAATAGGTCTTTGTCATGAATATCTTTTTTGCCTTCCCTTCTTTTGAGTCAGTGTCTCAAATGAGAGGACATTCTTGCTCAAATTGGAGAAAGAAATGCCATCTCCATACAGAACTGTGCCTATCCTTCTGAGTAGGACCAGGCTCCTTCCTCATTCATCCATGTGTCCAACTGAAATGACCACAGCCACGCTCTCTCCATTTGCCTTCCCTAGGTGTGTTACTTCTGGGTATCCTCATGTTTCCAGAGCTCAGCTGCCTGCCCAGAGTTCAGCTGTTCAGATTCATTTTGATCTAAACTGGCTTCAGCTCCATTTAGCCACTTACAACACAGACCAATTGTCTCTTCCCTTCCTTCCCCATATCTCCCCTCTTTGCAGAGATGTTTTTTGAGATGGTATGCTCTATGGCTGGGCTCAGGAGTTTAACACACTTGGAACAATATTCTCCCCTGATCCAGCTGAGTTTTGGATTAATTCAGTTTAAGATAAACAGATACCAAAGATAAATGTTGATATATGGTGGCTAGAGAAAGGGTGAGTGAACTGTGAGTTCAAGGATGTGGATGAAAGGCATGAAGCTTGTGGTTGCCTGAAATCAAAGATTCGGAAACCTGTCCTGGAATTTGTTTCCCTAACAAAGAGGAAAAATGGAGAAAAAACATCTACAGAAGAATAACTGTGGCCTGAAATGGGTGAATAACCATTTCAAAGATTATACTAGGAATGAGAGGGAAGCATAAAAGAATGGAAGCAAAAACTGAGCCGCAGACAAAATTACATGACAGCGGTTAAGAAATATATAAAGTAAAAATTTGCAATAGTCAAAATGACTCAGATGTCAGGAAAAACATTAAACGTTAAAATTATTCAGCCCTTATATTGAGAGACAAAAGTAAGTAATGAAGATGTGATAGATGAAAACTGGATATTAAATTAAACCTCTTACTTATTCAATTTAGAAAGTGCTTTTGACTTCGGAGGTGAAGACAGCATGGAGACAGGTGTCCAGAAATAGAAATAACTGCATCTGAGGTGGAATAAAAAAGTGTAATGGATTCAAGTTGGGACAGAGCAGGACAGGATATTTTCCATCCCGGAACTCTTAGAGAACTGGCATACAGAACAACAGGTCCAAGTCCACTCCCAAATACTGTTCCTAAATTGATCAAGTTCAAGACAGTACCACGTAGTCAGAATTTACCACCTAAATTAAAGAGAGGAGGGGAAAAAGTCGTTTGTCTGACCTTGAGAGCATGCCAGGATTAAGAATTATTTTTGAAGGAGAGAATAATGAAAAACATGAAAAGGCTTAAAAAACAAGATAATGATCTTCCTTGATTTCACATTAATAAAGTCTGATTTTCAAGAGTTCAGCAAAATAAGAAAACAATATGATACAGGAATATTTATTAAGATGGCATGGATGGAAATGAAGTCAATATACGCTGAGTGAGAACTTTTTAAAGGATTGGAAGTGGAAGGCTTGAAAGTTTTTTCAAGTGTTGGGAGGGGGATGTGAGCCTGGGGGAGGTCAGTAGTGCGGTTCCTCAGAAACTGGTCTTGGCGTACTCTTGTTTAATATTTTCTGTAAAGACCTTAAAAAGATGCTAAATAGGATGGAGTTAATGAAATTTACTGATACAAATTTGGGAAGCATCGGCAGTGCCAAGAAGGATCAGGATATCGTAAACAACCAGGTGGCTTGGGTATAAGTCATATACTGATAAGACCATATACTGTAATAAGTAAGTTATATAGTAAACTAGGAGGTCACCTGTAAATGACTGGAGAGATGAAAGACAGGAGAGTATCGGTTGATCAAAGGCCGAATATAAGTCAGACATCTGACGAAGCGTGAAGAAAGCGGTCGTGATTGGGGGCTGTGTCAGTGAGAACAGTGCAGGGCTAAGGTCATTGTGCAAGGCACCAACAAGACCACACTTGCAATACTGGGTGCATTTCTCATCACCTGTGCCCGAGGGAGCTCAAGTCCCATACAAAGGCTAACACGAAGATGAGAATGGACAGTATATCAGACTAAAAGACCTGGGATTTCTTAGCAGAAGGAGAAAAGATTCCCAAATACAGCCATACTCAACAGCAGAAAACTTGGAAGGGAAGACAACTGAGATAAGACAACTGTCACGCTGTATACATACATACAGGTGCCCTTTCTGCCCATCTGAATGTCTCCAAGGACTTTTGAACCAGAGAGCCATCCTGTCTGTGCAAAAGGTGACTACAGCTCTCATAGATGTTAAGGGAAGCGACAGACAAGACTGGCCTCCAGACACAAATCTGTACAAAACTAGGTCATGGATGTAGTTGTTAAAATGGTGTAGTTAGAACATGGTTGAGACGAGAGGGAGGTAGGAGCAGGGTATAGTCTGGGTGAGGGAAGGCCATTGGTTTGGTTGCAGTGTCCTGGTGCTTGTGATGGACATTGGGTGGACCAGGAAGGAGGAGGAGATAAGAGGGATAAGGAGTATTTTTGTTGTCTCCTCAGAGGCCATTTTGAGTACAGGGAGGGAATGACAGTGAGACTCACAAAAATGTCTCTGTTCTTTGCTGTCTTTAATGCTAATCCCTGGTGCCAGGCAGTAAAACAAATGCCGTATCTCTCGTGCCCATACATGCTCACCTTTACCTCCAGCTGTGCTGCTTGCAGCCTCTGTATTCGCAGGTGCCAAGGATGACAATGAGGTTTCTCTGTTGGCTTCTTTGGGCTTCCGTCGGGCTCTTGACTTGGGCCTTCAGAACTTCCCTGGGCTTTGGGACAGCAGCTCTTTCTACATTAGCAAGATGAGTAAATGTTGTCCTCAAACTTCCAGAGTGGGGAATTTGGGACAATTTTCCATTCACCCTCCGAGTGCCCCAGCTTTCTGAGATTAATAACTTTCATTTGCGGGGTATATCTGCATGCCAGGATTGATCTCCTTCATTGTTTTTGCATCAAATGCCAGCTCTTCAGATCATCACTTCCTGAATAAATTAAAGGTTGAGGAGCAGCTCATGTAGCACTTCTGGCTTTAGACTCCTTGCTTTCCATGGACACTGGAAGTCATCGCATCAATAGATCTCCACAACAAAGGCAAATGCTTCTTTTCTCCATCCTCCCTGGGGGGACGGATGAGGAGAAGCAGGATAGAGCTGCTGCATTTGAAGAGTAACCTGGTAGCAGAGCATTTGCTGCAAAAACAACAAAGACGACAAATTAATTGCATGGGATTATGTGAGGCAGGAAAACAGCTGTCTTTGATAGGATATGGGTGTGAGAACTCTTGTGAAATGCTCTGCCATTTTACCACAAGGCGATTGGAGCCAGTCCAGAAGCAGTGACTGCACATGAGCACTACCCTCTTGGCAAAGGATTGCCATTCTCTGCCTCTATGGCATGCAAGAGAAAGAGGGGAGAGGGTTGTTTTCTTAATTGTTTTCTTTTAAATGTTCCCATTTAAACTTTAAATAGTCAAATTCTTACGTCAAGTCTAACCTTCCTTTATTCTTCTAAAGCTCATTTCTCATGTAAAGGAACAGAATAGGTCAGACCTATTCGATTTATCACATCTCAACTGACTATTTGAAACTTTAGCCACACCTTCCTCTCTTTTTAATTACTACAGTTGTATAGGTGTCAAAAACCCTAGTCTCTGCCTGAACGTCAGTATTTTAAGCAGGATGAACACCTTTCTCTTCACTACAGAAACATTGGATGTTACAGACAGAGATGACATCGTTTTCTCTTGAATTTATCTGTGAGAGCAGGCAAACATGTTACCCTTGCTACATTGCAGAAAGCAAGTTTAAAGGATGCAGCTGCATGCAAATCCAGAGCAGAAGACACAACTAGTTTGGACAGAAGGCACCCGTGTGTGTGGCACCCAGGAAGACAGATGGGTCCCTGCAAATAACTCAACGTATAGTGACCCCTGATGAAAACAAGTCCCCTCCCTGCCCATCACTCCACTTTCACTCACGTGCCCTGGGTGAAGTCCTCATTCCGCAAATTCCCTCGAGGCCAGATTCAATCTTTAATGAAAATAACAAGAGAGAAAAGAGCAAAACATTTTCCTTTCCTGACTCAGCCCCATACCTGTCATCTCTGTTGCAGGGGAGGTGTATGGAGGCAGTCAAACTACCCCAGCCGCGGAGGACCACCAGCAGAGCTGTGAAAGGGTCCAGGACTGGGTCACGGTGTCTCTGAGTGATTCATGAGGGGAAGCACTGGCAGAGGAGAACATGTGCCCATGAAGGGCATAGAGGCTATTTCAGTCTGGGTGGTGTATACAAACTCCGGAATGGGCACATAGCAAGAGATGTTTTAATGAACTGGTGGCTTTATAAGGTGATGCCCCCATAATATGGGCTTGTGGATGAGAAATCAGAGAAGCCAGGAGGAGGTCAGGGCTGCAATAGGAGCTGTGGACTGAGAGTGTCAACAGAGTAGTCATGGGTGCAGCATCTGGTTTGCAAGAAGTCCTGTGATTTAGCTTAGAAAGGCATTAATAGAGCTCAAGGTAAGGTCAGAAATGAGCTAGCGAGGGATCTCTCTGCCACACAGAGTTGTCAAGTGGCAGGATGGGAGTGGAATTAGTCAAGATGGCATGGGATGAACTTGGCTTCATCAGCCTTGTTCAGCCAGCCTTGCCCCAGGTGAGTGGCAAGTATGGTTACTTTAGGGATGTTCTGCAATCGAAGGGCAGGTCTTTTGATTGCTTTTAGTGACTGTCCAGTGGCTTAATAGCTGGCAGAGCAGAGCTAACTGCAGGCTCTCTCTCTGGTCTATTTGGACCACAAAAAGCCTCATTGCACAATCAGTGTGTGCATAATCCAGAACAGGAATGTGGCTGCGCAGGGTGGGGTAGCGGGCAATCCTTTGCCAGCTCTGTTATGCTAGCTGACTCTGTTCAAGCTTATTTTTAGCCTAAGTCTCTCCCCTGACCCCATTAAAGTCACTATCTGAGCATCTTTGAATGTATTGGACCTGATAACATCGGTACAAGGCAGAGGTATGGAGACGCTGTGTAACTTGCCCCAGGCCACGAAGGAAATGTGGAACACAGCAAGGAACTGCTGGTCCTTAAATGCCAGCTCATCTGGCCTCTCTGCCCCAGAGACTTTCTCCAGTGTGATCAAATGTTTTTAACCAGCAAATTGGGTTGAATGCAGCGGCTTTGGCAACATTTTTCAAACCGGGTACAGGCACTGAATGTAACTTCTGCTGGGCCATAGGAAATACTGTATGCCTTAATCCCTATCCACAGAGATAATGAATACTACCAGTAGCAAATACAGCATCATGACAATAATATAAGCAACACTTTACTTTTACTCTGAATGTATGTCTGTAACGTTTCCTGCCATAAAAATCATACTAAAGCAGTTACTCTAGGTCAGAGTTGCCTTACATTTTCCCCATCTGTAAGAGAGAACCTCACTGGAGAATTGTATGTTTACATTCAGTCCATAATGCAACTGCAGCCTTTGGAAAAGTGGAGCTGCTGCCCTTAAAAAAAAGAAACCATCCATTTTATTGTCCAGCTATTTATTATTTAAATAAATGAACTGCAGTTTGATCTTGGAGGAATAGAAATCTCTTACATACATGATGGATTGAGTTGTTTAAAGAGCCTGTCCTCAATTTTAGGCCTTTTGATAAGTGTGGAAAAGATAGAAGAGCTGATAAAACTGCCCAGCCAGCAATGTCAAGAAGCAACTTGCTTGGGCAAAAAAAAAAAAAAAGCCTTGTTTTTCAAATAAATGTTGTGCTTGTGTGTCACCCAGCAAACAACTCTTAGCTCTTTTTTTCAGCACCTGGAGAGTAAATCGACCTTCAGCCAGGGCTTGCATAGTTGCATGATGCCAGGTCATCTGTAGTAGCCGAGCACGCTGCTGACAGAGGGTAGAGATCAGAGCGGGAGGGACCGAGTCCTGTTTGTGTTTGTTAGGGGTTTACAAGGCAGGAGGGGAGGCCAGCCTTTCTGTCAACGTGCAATCACAGCACCTGGTCCTGCCCTGGCCCAGCCCAGGTTCTGATCTGCAGCTGAGTCATTTATCCTCCCCAGTTTGCCACCTCCTAACCCTTCCCAGAATTCAGAGGGTTGTTTCTGAGGCTGTCGGTGATCTGAATGGGGAGTGCAGTGTCGTGCTATTGCAAGTGCCGTGCCAGCAAGCACTGAGTTCCACCAGTTACCACCGTGTCGTGTCCGCAGGGGCTTCCTACCCTGTTCTTTACTGTATCTATCCCAGTCATGACCTCTCCCAGTTGCACCTTCTCCTAACTAATCCCTCCCCCAGCACTGCATGCAGAAACTCCAGATATATCCACAGAGAGGATTTATCTCCAGATATATCCAGCGGAAAATCACTCAGCGATCAATTGTGGACTCCTTCCAGAATATGTACAGAGAGGAAACTGGGAAGAGGAATCGTCCCATCAGTCTACAGGGTCCAGACATCAAGTCTTAACCACTAAAGCAAGGGAAAGTCCCCTCTTGGCTTCAGCAAGAAACTCCTAAATGCCGTGCTCCAACAAGTAGACAATATTGCCACATGGGACAAGTATGTTATTACAGAGGTAAACCGGAGCCCCCATTCGTGCTAAAGGCTTTTGACACCTCTCTTATTTTCAGGGCTGAATATGTTTGACCTCTCCAGCAGCTGGAAGAGGCTGTGTCTTATCCAATATCCCTGGGGACTCCTCTGGATCTGAAGCTGGCTAACATGCTTTGGCCGTTTCTGTACAGCTAAACTCCAGACAGGGCTATTATAGCCAAATTCCTTGTTGAGAAAGGCTACTGGATGTGGACATGGCTGACAGCCTGGGAATTGTTTCAGAGAGTGGGCACAGGGCAGTAGTGTGTCAGAGATCTTCTTACAGTGCAAGAAGATGAGCCCCTGGACTGGAGACGTCATGGAGCTGGTCATCCATGCAGAAAACAGCCTGGTTGGGAGATGAACAGCTGGATGAGCCCCCTTTTCAGTGACTAAGACTCAGGAGGTTTGCAAAAGCCAGAAAAAATCACCCCACATGTCCTATATCCTCCCTCCCTTGCCTCATATGAGGAAGATGGTTCATTCTGGATTTTCCTTCTGGAGAACCCCTTCCCTGCTCCCTACAATTAGCAGCTTGTTAACATCTTGCATCCCAAGGATTTATGTACTTTTCTCTTTCACAATAGCAGACGGTGTCATTATCTTCTGACATCCCATTGACTTAATCCAAAACTTGATGCTGGCCCTTGTCCCATGGCTATGGGTCCTCCAGATGACTCATCTCCACCAGGTAAATGATTCTTTGTTATTTCAGCCTGTGGCTCTGCACATCCTTTGCAGTTCCAATAGTTCTTAGGGTATGAGAGAGGAAAATGGGGCTCTTGGCCAATCTCCTTCCCCTTTTAGTCCTCCACCTACTGCTGTCCTGACTTCACAGCTCCTTGACTTCATGTGTCCAACCTGTCTTGTCGCTCCCACCCAGGGCTCTCCCAGGCCCATCTCTACACTCTGCTGATACCAGCCTTGTCTTCTTTTCTTGTATATTGGGAGGAGGTACATGTGACACAGTGACCTTCTCCAGAGTATTTTCTATCTTGTTTTTCAGATCTCTTCACATATGTGTTGCTTGGAGGTCTTATTTGAGAGTTTCTTTCAGGCAGCTTTGTATGGTACTTTGTCTGCTGCCTTTGCCAAACACTGCACAGGACCTCCCAGTGCAAGGTGGGAATACTCAAGTTTATATCCATAAACTAAGCTATCTAGGCAAGCTATATAATTTAGAATGTATAACTATATAGAGGGGCTATAACTGTATAGGAGAGATGTTAAAACTATAAAGTCTGCCTTGCATGCAGACACCTCATTTGTATCAGCAACAGAGAGGGCTTGAAATGGTTTTCCACATGTTTGAAGCTTGCATGGTTGCCACATTCATTAACCAGTTAAAGGTGGGCAAAACACGATGATTGTGTCAGTGCCAGAGGTTGCACCAAGCTGCACCTTCATCAGATGTGAACCAAATCTTCTACATGTGACAAGTGGAGAAAGCCACTCTGGCTTCAGCAGGGAGTCCCAGGAAGGGGAAAAGATCAGTTGGTGAAGAAGGGAAATTCCTATCATAAGGAAGGGAATAAAGGGCTCTGCGGGTATGCTCATGACCTCAACAAATTTTCAGGAAACACCACTCTCACCCTCCTCATCTGCCCTCTGTCATGGTTTAACCCCAACCGGCAACTAAGCCCCACCCAGCTGCTCGCTCACTCCCCCCTGGTGGGATGGGGGAAAGAATCGGAAGGGTAAAAGTGAGAAAACTCGTAGGTTGAGACAAAGACAGTTTAATAGGGAAAGCAAAAGCCGCGCACGCAAGGAAAGCAAAACAAGAAATTCATTCACTCCTTCCCACCGGCAGGCAGGTGTTCAGCCATCTCCAGCAACGCAGGGCTCCATCACGGGTAACGGTGACTTGGGAGACAAACGCCATCACTCCGAAGGACCCCCCCCTTCCTGCTTCTTCCCCAGCTTTATATACTGAACATGACATCATATGGTAGGGAATACCCCAGTGGCCAGCTGGGCCAGCTTTCCTGGCTATGCTCCCTCCCAGCTTCTTCTGCACCTGGCAGAGCATGGGAAGCTGAAGAGCCCTTGATTAGAGTAAACACTACTTAGCAGCAACTAAAACATCAGTGTGTTATCAACATTCTTCTCATCCTAAATCCAAAACGCAACACTATACCAGCTACTAAGAAGAAAATTAACTCTATTCGAGCCAAAACCAGGACACCCATGTCACAGGCTGGGACACAGGTCCTGTCACAAGGTTGAAAAGATGTTTGTCTTAAAGGTCCTGTGGGGTTGCCTAGCAGAACAGGGAGAGTGGAGAAAGTAAACATGAGAGCTCGCATTTTCCCCCCTGGGTACTTTGATCGTGGAGGCGAGCACACACCTGTGGGCACACACTCAATTCCACCCCCACGTGGGAGGTAGGGAGGAGGCAAATGTAGGGAAAAGATGAAGGAAAACAAGAGCAGGGGAGCTAGGGAAAGGCATAGGGTAGACTCCTCTCCTCCTGAGGTGCTCTCAGGACAGGGCTAGGAGGTGTCCTGGTATGATATTCCATACCATGTGACATCATGCTCAGTATATAAATAGGAAGCGTGGTCCAGGAAGTAGCGATCGCTACTTGGGTTATTGGTCAGCGGGTGGTGAGCAATTGCATTGTGCATCACTTACTTTGTATATTCTACCATTATTATTATTATTATTATCCCTTCTTTTTCTGTTCTATTAAACTGTCTTTATCTCAATCCACGAATTTTACTTTTTTTTTTCTGATTCTCTCCCCCATCCCACTTTGGGGGTGGGGGGAGTGAGCAAGCAGCTGTGTGGTGTTTAGCTGCCTGCCAGGTTAAACCACAACAATGGGGAATGGATCAAAGAGGAACTTGGAGAACAAAGCTTGATAACCTGCCTGTGGGAGATGAGAACCTTCAGGGGATGCTACTACATCAGGGGATGGCCAGGATGGAGACTGGCAACCCCAGAATTGGATTGGCTGACCATGGGGACACCCTTTCCATTTCACTCCAATGGTTATTGCCTGCCACGGTGCTCCAGGTACCTGAACGTGCAGTTCTGCCCACCATCCCAAGGATGTTACAGCTATGGAAAGGCATATGAATGGCTGTACGCACACGTAGCAGGGAAGGTGAGGAGGGCTTTTGTCTGGTATGGTAGCTAACGGGGTCTCTAGGTCACAAACAAGTTCCCCTTGAGCTGTGATTGCTCTTCACGGGTTTTCTTGGGCTATGTGCCCTCCAGAGTTTGTCATAAGCCCCTCAAGGTTTGGAGGTACAGATGCCACCTCTATTCTTCTCTGCCATGGCACCTCTCGGCACATATGATCGTTACACAGCAATGACCAATACTGAACATCGGCTGACCCACCTGCAGTTGCTGCTGGTTGCAGAAATACATGACTAAGTGATATACAGGTAACAAACTCATACTTGATTCAGAAATAAGTATATTTTAGGTGTTATGCAGAGAGCATGCACACATATTTTCTTATCTGGTAGCACTACAGCAATACAATAACAGTAACGAAGAAGCTATCATACGGCAAAGATCTGCCATCAGCTCCAAGGATGCTGAGTGCCCAACAGATCACCTTGCTCCTGGTTACAATTCCTGTCATAAGAGGGGTGCTCCAAGAATTTCAGTGGTTATGGGACTCGCCTTTGCTCCTCACAGTCTGTTGTTCAGGAAGGGCCAGAGCACGCTGGCTGCAATCCCTGCTGCCATCCCATAGCTGTACCTCACACTGCCCGCTGCATTGACATTGCAGAGGTCGCTGCTGCAGCAGGAGATATTCCTGTTGCCCACGCTGAAGTCCTGATAGAGTGGTTCGCATGACGAGTCACAGCCCTTGCTGATGATGTTGAAGAGCCCTACGACCCCTGGAAGGAAAGCAGGACCATTACTACGAGGACTCAATGCAAGCTAAGCCAAGCCTCATGGAACTGAATAATGAGATGTTATTCTTATCTGAGTTCACTTCTTGGGAAAAAAAAATGAATGTTTCCAAACAGCTGGATGTTTTACTGTAGCAGGTTGTATTTTTGGGGTGTCAGTTTGTCAGCAGGGGGGGAAGGGTTTCAGCCCCCAAGTATTTGCTTAAGGCAGTGCATTCCCCAGCACAATTCTCAGGGTTTTCTAAAACAGTATTAATTTAATTAATAATGAAAGTAGCCATTAACACTTCTTCTGGGGAGTCTAAGTTACTAACGGATGAGGAGCAAGCATGTGGGGTAATCTTTGCTCATATGCCATATATCTCTGTTGCACGGAACCTTTCAAAACCCAGGGTAGTTATGGAAACACGGCTATCCCCATTTCACAGGTGACAGAGTTATTGTTTGATTTGTTTCTGAGAGGCACAGCCTATTTTTTTGTGGCCAGTTGATACTCAGTAACTGCTGGTTACCAGCAGATTACAGTCTGCATGAGATTTACTGATTTTACACAATTTATTCTGGACATCAAGTCTTTGACATGTGCAAATTTAGTGTATAGGGCCAGTGGGTTATACAATGTGGTGGCTCTCCTGCGTGTGAATGCATGGCCGTGGGTTTGCACATTTCCAACAAGGACAATGCCTACTGGAGGTATTACATTTACTGCTTGACAGACATGAGTTTGAACATCCACTGATGGCTTTTGTGCCCCAGGTTTGAAAGCAACTGAGCTGTTACCACAGATCTGGACAGGGTAAACCTTTTTTTTGCCAAATCTAGAACGGAAGAATTAAATCATAATCTGATAAAGGAGTTTACCCAGAGACACGCAGATGGCTGCATTCAGAACTGGCTGCAGATGGGCCTAGGTGAAATTCTATCCTTTTCATGGAATTCACCTAAAGTCAACTCTGTCATTGAATGCTCCTCCTAACTTCATGATTATGTTTCACCAGACTCAGCCCCTCACATTTTAATACATGTTCCAAACTTTTCAAAGCCATAAACTTAACTATTGCCCCTGTAAGCAAATCACTTTTGGTGTTATGAAAGAGAAATAAACCTAATTTTGTACAGGTGAAAGACATTGGTAGGTATTTGCAATGTCAAGCGCTTAACAGCTAGTGCCCTGTTGAGCAGCTGCACCCTCCTGAGGTTTGTTCCAGGCACTGGCACTGCACCGGCCATACTGCTCAATTTTTAGCATGATCTATTGGCAAACACTGAGGAATTTATGAGGTACTGCATGCACGTACTAATATGACCTTGTAATCACATTCTTGTGGCCAGTGTGGGGAGAGGTCTTGGTGATGGTCAGCACCACTAACAAGGGACCAGTTATCACCAAGGGATAAACATTTTTCTTCTGTCATTTCCACTTGACATGAAAGTCATCTGAAAGCTTTTTTATCATCTTTTCTCCCCAGATGGCTTTTCTCTTCTTACTGTACACTGAGCTTTGCTGGCCTACACCAGCTGGTGGATCTAGAGTAGGAAGGGCTGGCTTGGACACCTGAGTCTGGGATCATGCTTGGCTTCAACACCACAACTAAGACATTGCCCACCCCCACTTTTCCTTACTGATCACATCTGTCTTGCATGTTTGCGCATCTTTGCAGTCCTCTTTCTTCTGACAGTTGGAGTTGCTGAGCTGTGATGTGCAGCTGTAACACTGCAAAGAAGAACCTGCAAGAGACCAAGAGGGGTTATAAGACAAATCCACCTGAAGCTCCCCAGGGAACCCAACTTAGTGCTTCAACTCGGAAACAGGACCATTCCTGTGGGTCCTCAAAGAAAGACAGTACTTCTGTTATTGGGAAAACAATGGTTTTCTTCCATTTTCAGGGGAGAATAGTACACTTGCTTGGGGTTAAAGTCAAGTTTTGCAGGTGCTGAATCTGTTTCAGATCTAGTCAGGGCAGTGAGGGAGCAAAAAGAGACCAACAGGATAGCTGGTCCCATTGACTGGTCTCATCAGTCCACAGGAAGCGCTTCCCAAATGCTTCTTTCTCTGCATTTGGGATGCCTACCTCAGTTCCTGTTTGGAACAGGCTTTTTGTGATATTCCCACTTCCTGAGCTGGGATGAAGGGATGAAGTCCCCAGAAGGACATGTTGATATTATTTGTCTGCCTCTGTAGACATTAGCGTTTTACCAGGTGGACTTGTGAGCCTTAGCTGAGGCATTGCCAGGATGAAAGAGGGAAAGCCCAAAGGGAAGAGAGGGTGAGGGAGGGTGAGGCAATTTGCAAGGTCTCTTCCAGCCCGTTGTCTCCGTTTGACCAACTTGACACATACTCTCCATCACCCCCTCCTAGAAAGCAAAGCGCTTTCGCCTCCCTCTGAAAACCAGGTCACCACGTGTTTCCACCCCCTCATGGACATGCCACTCTATGGGGGATGCAAGGCAGTGTTGTTAACATCTGCTGTGCTGTTATGCGCATCAAGCAAAAGCAGAATAAGCATTGCAGCTTACAAGTGTCTAGCCCTGATGAAAAATAGTCCCCAGAGGAGTGAGAGCATGGTGCAATTACCTGTTCCTATTTCCTACCCATGCCCCAGGGAGGGCCTTGCAAGTGTGAGAGTTAATGTATATATATGTACTTTAACCCCATGACCACCAGGCTTGTATCGTGAATCCCTCAAGTCAATACCCTAATGCCTAAAATACTCTTTTAGGGCACAGAAAAGCCCTATTTAGAAATTAGTGTTATTCAGAGCAGGAAGAAGAAGTGATTTCAGGTCTCCCTCTGTCCAAGCCATTCTAGTATAAATGACTGATGCAGTCATAGAAGCAAGGAGCCAAACCTCAGTTTGTCTGTAGTGCTGCACTCTGCTCTCACATTTATCTGACTTTTAATGCAATGACAGTCAAATTTCAGAGCACTCGGACAGAAGCTGGCAGAGGAGAAGTTCTGGCCAGGACTGTATAAGATCTGCTCAGATCTGCTTCTTCTGTTCTTTGGTAATAGGGAAAAGTTGGTTTAAAACCATTTTTTCCCAGTGGGGCTAGAAAAACCTGACAGTGTCCGAATCCCACCCATCCAGTTTATAAAATAACACACCATGGCATTCTCCCTTTTTCTGTCCCATTAAAATTCTGACAATCTGTGCAGCGTCAGAGGCCACTTTTGCAATGAAGAGTCAAAAAACAAGTTGGAACAAAACTTACGTTTGTAGAAATGTTGCAATTTTGATAGCCTGGGAAGAAGAAAAATAATCCTTCCACCCCACTTAAAAAAAAAAAAAACAAAAAACAACCCACACATAACTATATGGTCTGGCTTAAATAACTTTGATTTCAATTAAATTCAGTTTTGTATAGGATTTATCTTTCCTGGAAGCTGCTTTACCCAGCACTAGGATCACATCATCAGCAGGGTGGGACTATGCATTGTTCCCATGCAACACCCAGGACATCCCATCAAAAAGCAAATGTCTTCATATGACAACGGGTCGACATTTCATCCCTCACTGCCAAACCCCATCGCAAGTCTTTTCTCCTAGCTGAAGATCTGCTGGAGGGGACGCGGTGTAGACTCTCTATGCTGTCTTACCTGAATCCAAGCACAGGACTGCTCCCAGCAGGAGGACAAGGAAAGCCTTCATTTTGGGATAGCCTCTCTCGTGCTGAATATGGGTTGTTTCCTCGTGGAGCAGTATATATACCATGGGAGGTAGCAGTCGGGCATGCCCAGAAGGTTACCCTGTGAAGGCACCTGAGTGAGGCTGCTCTGTGGACCAAGGGAGGGGTTGGTTTGCGGTGGTGGTATTTGCGTTAGGTGCCTCTCCTATCTGACTGCGACTCTTGGAGCTACCAGCAGCTCCTTTCCACCACTACGCCCCCACCTTTCCTCCTACCCTTGGGCAAAGTGTTCACACGAGTGGAAAAAACCCCAAATTCTTTAGAACAAGGCTGGCCTTATGCATTTCCCCAGAGCCAGCGAGGCTGCGGTTGCACTCTGTGAACAAGGCTCTCCACCCACGTTGCTATCCTGAGTGGAGCTATTGTGTTTAAATCAAGGACAAAATGTTCTTTTAATAAACACCTCCAGCCATTTATCTGCATGTGTGAGTGTCTCTCGAGTGACACTCGTGGCACATGGTAGCAAGGTATGTGGCCAAATTGCAGTGCAATGACCTCTTCCAGGTGTCTAGGTGCTCATTTGCACATATTTGTATGTATTGTCTGTAGTCTAGTAAAAGACAATGGCCAATTCAGATTTTTTATGTGTGTTGAAACCAAAGGGACTTTGTGATGGCTTTGCTTGGTATTGTTTTTATCTGCCACGTTTGCACTGTGGCATGCTTCTCTTTGTCTACCAGTCTCTCTGTCTAGTATTGGTTGGGTACGGTTTTGACACTTGAACTTACATCAACATGTACTGTAAACCTCTCCCCTCCCTCACATCCTTTAATCACTTCTCAGTACACGCCGGCATAAAAGAAAACAGGCCTTTCTGCTACATTCAATTTGCCACGGTTTCTGGCTTTATTTAGGGTTATTCTTAAATCTCAGGAACTTAGCACTTTGCAGTAATAGCCTGCAGGGACTTGCTCTCACGCAGTTTAGCTCTTAGGACACCGGGCACTTTTTCAAATTGAAAGGAAGGTGTGCTGGTGTGTTGGTGGATCATTGCTCTTGATCTGTGGCTGTGGGATGAGTGATAGAAGGTCAGCTGGACTAAGTCTCCTGAAGTTAATGACACTGCCCTGATTTACACCAGTGGAGAATCTGGTGCAGGGGATGATTTTGCAAATTTTATTTCCTCTGTGGGGATCTTAAGTGCTTCCCCTTGGACTCTTGAACTTCTGTTTAAACAGAAAAAAAAACCCAAAACCACAACATAACACCTTCTTTCTGTGTCTATTGACTTTTGCTTCATCATATTTTTGCAGACCATTTCATTTATAGCCAACTTTTATGGAATAGCTGGAGTGGCAATATGTTCTCAGAATCTGGTGTTCCTTATTCAGAGATATTTAAGACTTTCTTTCTTTTTTAATCCCTTATGATTGTCCCTGTAGGGTTTGGTTCCTTGTATTAGGGAAGAATAGGGCCAAGGGGAAAGCATAACTTGGTCACCCCATCAAATCCACCCAGCCCTTGAATTAAATATTCCTTCCTTCAAGCAACTCATCGGTAAGTAAGAGGGAGTGCTCTTTTCATCCCCAGCAGCCTGACTTGCCGCCAGTCAAACTCTCCTAGTACTATTATTTCTTTTTATTCTTTTTCTCACAGCATTTCTAAAACATCTATTTTTTTCTAACAGGCTGCCAGCGAAGACCAGGACTCATGGTGCTGTGAAAGAGATGCACACAGCTAAGAGCCTGTCCATGCCCCAGTCCTGCTTGGCTGCAGCCCGAGGCTGTGTGAGAACCCGGTAATTCCTATACCTTTACATCAATTGTTGCTTCTCACTTTTTTTTTGAACATTTGTGTGCAGTTCCTGCTTGAATCCTGAAGATGGCAAATGTGTCCCATTATAATTATTACACATACATTAACATGCAGTTGTCCATAGGGTTGTGTGTGCATGGTATTTTTTATTTTCCTGATGTTATAAAATCCCCAGTTTGTCCAACTGCATGAAAAGGACCATCTATTTCCCCTGGGAATCTAAGGATATCTACAAATTACTTGGGTTTTGGTTGGTTTTTTTTTTTTTTTAAATACTATTTTCTGTTGTCACTGCAGATTCCTGACAGATACAAGCCTGGAGCTTTCTTTCGAGGAGGGAGGGAAAGAGGACTTAATTATTTGCTCTATCCTGGTTCACCTGCTTGGTGTCAGGCTGGGAAAGTGGTAGTGGATCCTGGGACAGAGTGTGGTGTCACGGATCGTATTGAGGGGCTGCATAACAGCGGTAGACACGAGCTGGAAATTTGAGGACAAGAAAGGCAATAGGGGAAACGGTGCCTGGGAAATCCAGACAGAGATACTGAGTATCTCTAAAGGCAAAAGAAAGTTGCTCCGATTTCCTGGGCTGTGGCAACCATTTGATTAGGTGGCCTGAAGAGGCGGTAGTGAAGCCTGCAAGATGACAGAGATAATGTATTAAGGCTCCAATTGCAGACTGCCTTTTTTTGTGGGGATGTCTTTTATGAGCAGAAAAGAAAAAAAAAAAAAACAGAAACAGAACCCAACAAAGAGGAAACGAAGATGAAGTTCCACACACTCATCCAAGCTCCTGAATGAATTGTAGTCCTTGAAATAGCCGGATCATCAGGGGATCCTGCAGTCTCCAGCCTCTGAACTCAAACATGTAACACCTTCTTGGATGCCTTAATTCAAGCCAGAATTAAGTGCAAGAACAAGAGAAGCTGTTGTCCAAGGCTGCCCGGCCCTCAAGAGAGGTCGCTGCATTGCTTGCTCAACATCAGCGTGGCTTGCAGCTCCTTTTCAGGATGTTCTGAAGTACGTGTGTGGAGGTTGCAATGGGCTGCAGAAGGAATCTTATTGACTCTTCCACGGCTGGAAGGTGTTTGGTACATGTGCAGTGAATGAGCTGGTGCTGTCTGCAGTGATATCTGCAAATCTACTCAGGCTGTGGGGATGTGGGATAACGAATTTTAGTGACTGTCGTGGTTTAACCCCAGCCGGCAACTGAGCACCACCCAGCCGCTCGCTCACTCCCCCTCCCGGATGGGATGGGAGAGAGAATCGGAAGGGTAAAAGTGAGAAAACTCGTGGGTTGAGATAAAGACAGTTTAATAGGTAAAGCAAAAGCCACGCGCTCAAGCAAAACAAAACAAGGAATTCATTCACTCTTTCCCACCGGCAGGCAGGTGTTCAGCCATCTCCAGGAAAGCAGGGCTCCATCGCGCGTAATGGTGACTTGGGAAGACAAACACCATCACTCCGAACGTCCCCGCCTTCCTTCTTCTTCCCCCAGCCTTATATGCTGAGCATGACATCATATGGTATGGAATAGCCCATAGCCATCCTGGCCACGCTCCCTCCCAGCCTTCCGCACACCTGGCAGGGCACGGGAAGCTGAAAAGTCCTTGACTAGGTAAACATTACTTAGCAACAACCAAAACATCAGTGTGTTATCAACGTTATTCTCACGCTACATTCAAAACACAGCACTATACCAGTTAATAGGAAGAAAATCAACTCCATCCCAGCCAAAACCAGGGCACTGACCAATTTTAGGTGTCGAAGTGGGAATTTCTAATGGCTGCACAGCTGTGTTCCTGGGAACGCAAGCAGCAGCAGGAGCATTGAACTGTCCCAAGTCAGAACAGGTGGGGAATAAATGAGACCGAGTCATTAGATGGCAGTAAGGCAAATCGCATTACAGACTTGTCTGTAAGGAGGGAAGCATGGATCCTAAATGAGGCATGTGATTGGATAGACAGGAAGCCAGATAGATAGATAAGGGGAGAGAAAGATTTAAAAATGAGTAAATATACCAATGTCCGCAGAGATGGATGGATAGCTAGCAGTCAGGAGGAGCCAGAGTAGCTAGTCCTTCGCACCCTCTTCTAACCTTGTATGTGATTACAGGCAGGCTTTGCTCTGCTTGTGACAAAAGGTCACAGTATGTCCCCTATCTCAGCCTAAAGTACTTCTCACCAAGCTCCCAGCTGTTTTCTACTCTCTCACATGCCTTAGGATGGACAGGCACGACGCTGGCCCAGCAGCAGGAAACACGATTCCTGCTGCTCCAGGGCTGCCCTCGACTGCCAGCGGAGATAGGCTCCAGCTGCTACATCTGTAGATGCTTAACACTGTTTCATGTCATGGTCTAGCTCACACTACAAGGATTTACATCAAGGTTTACTGTTCAAGTAAGCTTCAGAGCACATAGAGGCACCGCTAGGCTGCCTGAGACATCTTCCAGAGTCCAGCAACCGGGACCGGAGCTGTCATTAAAAGTAGAACATTGAGCAAAGGCAGAAAGGTCTTGGGGTCTCTGTCACTGGGCTGCTGAGGGACCTTTGGCATGTACCTTCCCTTCTTTGTGCCTCTTCTTCCTCTAATGGCAGATAAGGCTCATGACTCCTGCATCACAGGGGAAGTGTTTGGAGATCTGTGGATGCAAACAAGTACAGCCAACGAGCATTCTAAAGGTTTAATAAGCAAGGAGCCTGTTTGACCTTGAGTATTTCTACAAGGGTCCAGGCACAGACCCAAACTTCCAGCTATTCCTATTCAGAATTTCAGATTTCAGAGCCTTGGAGAAAAATTTCACCTTCGCATCACACACGTTCTTGCTGACAACCATTAAATCAATGCATTGCTGCAAATTAATCCCACCATGGTGCTAATCTTGTCTATGGAGCAAACTGTAGATGGACAAGGTTCTGAGGGCTGTAGGGGTTGGAGATCCCCATACGGTGGTGCTGTTGCTACGTTCCTGGTGCACAGACCTCTCGGTGTGTGGGAGCAGCCCAGACTGTTTGTTTAAAATCTCAGCAACTTCAGAGCATCAAAAATGCATTTGACATTTTTTTTGTTATTTTGCTAATTGCTAAGCTCTTTTGGTTGTAAAAGACTCGGAGTGTGGGATCCCTGCCAGCTTCTGCTGCTGATGCCTCGCGCATCTCTGAGTTGTTTGCAGGAAAAAAGGAGTGCATTTTCCTATGCCTACGCTTTGGGGTGAAGTATGGGGACAGTAGCCTGTGCTATGATCACAAAGCAGCTCTGTGCTTGTTTTGCCCGCACAAAACACTTTCTTACCCCCTCACATACCAGGCGTTGCAGTTTTCTGTGGACAGATGTAGCAAAAGGTAGTTTGAAATACAGGCAGAAGACGACTTTCCTGAGATCACACAACAGGGCAACATCAGACCTCGGACCAGGACCCTCAAGCACCCTACTTCCTAGTCTGTGTTCGTTTCCTTCCATCAGGAAAATTACTTAATTGCTCTGGTGCCTAGAGGAAACCATAGAATATTGATGGGGAAGAACCTGAGATTTCCAGTCTAGCTGCTGCAGGTAGAAAAGGGTAGACCTGATGGCTGGACACACCGAGCCCCGTATGGGGCCACCATGGACAATTGCTCCCAATGTGGAAGTGGGTGCACTCAATGCATGGCCACTTATGGTCCCTCCTTTGTCCTTTTTGTCCTCATTTTGAGGCCAGCACTCTTGGGTGGTACTGCTTACCCCACTTTAACACAGCTTAGGGAAGAAACGGCGGCACAGGAGCTCAGTTCATGGTCTTACATATGGGGAAAGTATTTTCCTGAAGAAACATATTTGTCAGGGCTGTTTTGTGACTTGGTTGTGAATTTGTTGACAAAATGTTTTCTGGGTTGGAAAATACCATTTTGTTGACAAAGAAATGTTCTGCAGAAATAATAAAGCTATTTTAAGTCCAGGATGAATTTTGCAATCAAACCCAGGAGGAGAACGCAAGATTGATCTAGAATAGCCAATTTCCGCTGGTTAGGACATGCAATTAAGATGCGGGAGATACAGGATCAGTCCTTTTAAGTCATGTTTTCTTTTGCTTGAGCAGATGCTATAGCCACAGATACTGGAATTCAGATTGTACTTGTCTTTGTCCCTCTTCTTAGAACTGTTCCACTTTGCATTAACTAATTATAAACTAATTGGGCCGGAGAGATGCAGTGTTGTGAAGCAATTTGATTTTGATGAATTGGCAAATTCTTACAAAAAGAGTTTCATTAAAAAAGTTTTTTTCCTGGCTGCTTTATCAAATGTTCCAAAGCAGAAGATAAGTGGTACAAACCAGGAGAGATAATAGGAATTCTGATTAATATCTGTCATTTCCTCCTGTTTTAACTGTTTAGCTGGAAAATCGATTTGAAAAATCAACCCACAGTTTCTTGGCGTCATTACGAAAAGAGAGGTTTTTTTTGCTAAATAAGGTGTATATGAACAGCTCTGAAGAGAGGACTTTATTCTGGCTTTACATCCTATTTTAAGTACTGGCTAGGAGGCTTTTTGGCAAGCAGGACCAGGGGAATTAAACTGTTTTTAACTTCAAGCATTGCCCTCCTATCCTGACAGTATCTAAGTAGTCAAAATAATGAAGGTTAGAAAAAAATTATCATTACCTCATACTTTCCTTGCTGTATCCTCAAAGTTTTCTTTGGTGTAGTCTCAGATTACCAGTTTTTAACTGCCTGTATCACACTTTGATTCAGTGATTCTCTGAGTTTCTTCCCACATCAACCACTAAAGATGAGCTCATTTGTTGCAATTGGGGTGTTGTATCTGGCCATACCACCCAGGCCACCCTCTATTCTCAGGGGACATCTGGTCAGGAGAGCTTGGGGTGTTGTCTGACTTATCTTAAAGCTGACACCTGAATTTGGTCAGACAAATTGTCCTTCGCAGCTCCATTTGTTGGCTAAATCTCTACTGACTACAGCGGGAGCTTGGATACTCAGCCCTAAATACGCCACTACCTTGCAGACGGTCGTGTTTGGTCAGATTCTCAACAATAAATGCGCATATAAAAGGGAAGGAAAAAAAAAAATGTTCATATGGTGTGACTCAAAGCTGTTCCCAGCAGTTACATTTCTGGTTTTGTCACTGGACTGAAATCATCCTTCACACATCCCCAGGCAGGAGTCAGAGATCCCATCCCCTACTTGACCTTTACAAATTGCACATCTTGCTTCGCCGTAACCTTTTCAGAGGTGCCACAGACCCCAAGCATAGATTTTTTGTAATCGATACCACAGCCCTCCACTTGAGCACACGACTTAACAACCGCCTTCTCCATCTCTTCAGCAAAAACTGTGATGCCAAAGGATAGAGACGGGAATGCGCCTGGGATTAAAACAGAGATCCAACAGGACCCGACTGGAGGAGATGGATTTACAGGCTCTGCAGCCTGGGAACAGCCAAAGGGGTGCATTTTTCTGATGAGCAGCAAAACTAATGAAGCCTAGCTTCCCATTCACATGTACCCTCTGTCTTCTAAGCTCCCAGTTCCCTGTTTGTGTACCGTTACCTGCCTTTGGCTCCCTCCCATGACTCCTTCCTCTGTGGCTGGGCAAAAGACATTATGTTCAGGGTATGGATTTTCTGACTGGCCAGCTGGCTGTTGCTTCTAAGAGTGGTTGGAGGAGCAGAGATTCCTTTGGTGGGAGCCCTCATTTTGGTGTTTCTCCTCTGTTTGACCAATTTTGACAAAACAGAGTACGTCTAGACCTTTGAGACCTTTCTCCTCATTGAATTTGTTTGAACTTGGGCAGGGTGATAGCCAGCAGATGCGTGGGCAGACAGATGGACGGATAGAGGGATGGACAAGCAATGCAACTGCATAAGCCATATTTCCATAGATGAGGTTAAGACTTATGGGACTATAAGAACAGCATCCAGAGATGAACCAAAAAAAAAAAAAAAAAAAAAAAGAAAAAGGATAAAACCTCCAAAGAAAATGTCAAGGATTTCAAGAAAATATCAAGGATGATACAAAATAATTGCTGGCCAGGGAATAGATAAAAAGGTAATAGGAAAGGTAACGGGTGCCATTCCTCCCTTGTGGTCCACAAACCCTGCATGGAAGAAAAAAAGAGTCAGGAGTTTAGGGACAGTCTGTTTCTCCCATTTTGATGGTTCACATTGGATAGACCTTCACTAATTCTTCTTCACTGCACAAAGCAAGGTCGTACGCTCTCAGGGGCATAGCAGCCTGGTTTGAATTAATTTTCTATTAATTACTGGAATGATTTTAGCATGAATAAGCAATGGCTATTTTTAGCAGTAGGACTGATTAGGCATTGGAGAGAACTACACAGGGAAGTTGTGGAACTCCTGCTGCTTAGGAAGGGGAGAACGGCCGTCCCCGGTTGGACCAAAATGTCCATCTGGCTCATGTGCTGCCTCTGACATTGGCCCTTAGTGGTTGCACAAGGAAAGATTATAGGAGAAAAAGCCAGAAAAGACTGCTTTCTCCGACAATATCCCCCTGATTTTGGCTACCAGTAGCTTTGTGGCTTCATGAGCAGGCGGTGGCATTCAGACCATTCTGCTTTTTTATGAAAGACTTGTCTTTACAGATTTCTTCCACCCATTTCTCAACTTTTTGTGTTTTTTGGTGCTAAGTTATCCTCTGCAAAACCTTTGCTTATCTTCAGCCTCACATCTGCTCTTTCCAAGACTAAATAATGTCAGTACTTTTTCTCTTTCCTCCCTGGTCACATTTTCTAGACCACTGCTGACTCTTTTTGCTTCTCTCTGGATCAGCTCCAACAGGTACATCTTCTCGCTGAGGTCTTCAGCTCAAGGCTAGAAACCTTCTTAAAAGACAGATTTTTGCCAAAGGTGAGCTATTCCTCTCAGCGCAGTGCCAGTGGGGTTAACATAAATCCTGCAGGAACTGAGGCAATGTGGTCTGATGTTTTCTTCTGGCCATTCAGTTCTGAAGCCATGGCAACCTTTTTAAAAATTCCAAAGACCCAGTGACAAATGTGTGCTTTGAAAAACAATGCCTATATCTCTCTTAGTAAATTAAATATCCTTGTAAGGGGTTTTTTTCATTTTGTTTTAGGTTTGTTTTTTAATTATTATTTTTGCCACTGAGACCGACGGGCAAAAAATGGCTGTGCAAATGCTACAAATTCTCTTACCCTCCCAAGTAGGAGGACCACATTAAAGCTATTGGAAATAGTCCCTGGCCCATACTAACTTCTAACTGTACAGAATTTTTTGGGGACAATGATAGACATTTAGCTGCATTTATTAGACTCGGTGCTGCGTAAGTGTTGAGTGAAAAGACTGCTCTTAAATATAAAGAATACATAGTGAGTTACTGGCAAATGAAGCTGTAGCAGGACAGACGAAGTTTTGCAGAGTTATCTAAATTAAGGTTTTTAGCCTAAGATAATAAAAAAACATACATCAAAGGAAGAGGGATCAAAAGAAATGGGAACAGGTGAGAGGGGCAGAAAGAATGAATTTTCCATCTGAACAGCCAGCATCAGCCACAGTACGAAATCAGGCTGTTTACATAACCACTGAATATAAAAATTAGATTAAATTTTTGATAGAGTTTGCCAGGAAATAAGGTTATAAATTAAGCATATGCAGTTACCGTATTTGTAATAATGCAACTTTATGCAGAAGAAAAGACAGGCTGTGCCTTGGAGATGTTGCGATTCCCATATGTGGGGACAAACAGACTCACACTTCCTTCTACTTCAACACCAGCAGCTTTAACATGATTTAACCCAAAACATCTGACCCCTCTTAGTGTTTCTTAACATTGTAAAACCCGCAAGAGTTTCAGCAGGAATAGGTTATTCTTTTTGCTATGTTTATAAAATTGTGTGTCCTGGTTTCAGCTGGGACAGAGTTAATTTTCTTCCTAGCAGCGCGTATAGTGCTGTGTTTTGGATTTAGTATGACAGTAACGTTGATAACACACTGATGTTTTAGTTGTTGCTAAGTCGTGTTTATGCTAGTCAAGGACTTTTCAGTTTCCCATGCTTGGCCAGGTGCACAAGGAGCTGGGAGGGAGCATAGCCAGGACAGCTGACCCAGCTGACCAATGGGGTATTCCATACCATATGATGTCATGCTCAGCATATAAAGCTGGGAGAAGAAGAAGAAGGAAGGGGGGGACATTCAGAGTGATGGCGTTTGTCTTCCCAAGTAACCGTTACGCGTGATAGAGCCCTGCTTTCCTGGAGATGGCTGAACACCTGCCTGCCGGTGGGAAGGAGTGAATGAATTCCTTGGTTTGCTTTGCTTGTGTGCACAGCTTTTGCTTTCCCTATTGAACTGTCTTTATCTCAACCCACGAGTTTTCTCACTTTTAGCCTTCTGATTCTCTCCCCCATCCCACCGGGGGGGAGTGAGCGAGCGGCTGGGTGGGGCTTGGTTGCCGGCTGGGATTGAACCATGACATTGTGCTACTTGTAAGTGTGGACTATTTACAGTATTTTTCCATACAGCATTGTGTAGCCTTGATTTGATTTGTTTGCAATTAATGTTTTCTGTAAGAAACTTTACAAATCAGTTATTTGTAATTCTCCATTTGTTTTTTTCTCAAACCAACAAGGTGTTAGTTGACCTGGACTAAAACATTTCCTGGATCAGGAGAGATGATAGTGTTCTAGCACAGGACATATCCCCAGGCATAGTTTAATTTACAGGCACAGAAATAGCCAGTGTTTGCCATAGGGAGGTTGCTTTTACAGTGAACTGAGGCTTTTTGGCCATGAAAGCATCAATTACAATCCACTAATTGGGGTGTCTCCCGCTTCCATGTTCAACCTGGCTGCAGTAGCAGTAGCTAGGCTGTTTGACCAGCTTTGCTTTGTGGCTTCTCTGGGAAGAAGGTGTTGCATTTGTGTCTGAGGGTTTTTAAAGTACTTTGCAAATATTAACCCCTTCACACCAGTGTGCTCCAGGTGAGGTAAATATTGGGCCCATTTGCAAACAAAGAATGGCAAGAGCAAAAGATTTGCTCAATATCCATTAAATAATGCAGCTTTAAAAAAAAAAATCAACCTTCAAAAGACACCCATTGGGAATGGTGTAAAAGAGTCAGATAGTCTCTGAACGGAATAAATCTGCACAGGTGGATGGTTATAAAGAGAAATCCATGTAAACATGACATAAAGACATTACTTGTTAATTTGTCTAGTAGGACTTCATTGGCTGAATGATTGAGTATATCAGGAATATAATCACTGGTGCTCACTGCAAACTCTGCCTTGCAGCCAGGGTTCACAAGGTGCAAAATACACAGTGATTACTTTCCCTCTGTGCCGAAATGTAACCTCCTCAAGGGGTGAAATGGGAAGGTTGCTTAACAGTGCACGGCAATGCTGCCTGGCAGCTCAGGATAGGCAGTGTGAGGTGTACCATATCCATGATGATCGTTACGGGATTTAGGGTTGAAGGAGGCATTCGTTTGGCCTGGAGCTTGGCCAAGGCACATGGTTGACTCTGCAATTACTGCTCGTGGGGAGCCCCACTGCAGTACATCTCACTTGCAGCTGGCATCTCTGACAAAGCAGCCCCCAGCACTGCTCTGAGATGGCATCTCAAAGGTGGCTTTTTAATCACCTAGGGATTGCAACTGGCAAAACGCTTAAGCATGTTCTTATTCTTAAATGTTTAAATAAGTCCCATTTGGCTTGGCTGAGGGTGCGGCTTAAGTGTCTTATTCAATAAACATGTCCTCAAACAACGGATAGGGACATCGTCCAAACCCCCTGGCCTTTTATTGCTGTTATTTATTCCCATTAATACAGATATTTCTTGCTTTCCTTGGTCATACTGCCCTGTCATAATACGCTTGTTGCTTTATGTAAAGAGAGTTGAGACACCGGTTTGGATTGAAAGCCACTTACTTTTACATATGTCCCTGTGAATTTCTCTTTTAGTTCCTCCTCTGTCTTTTTTCCCCATCTTTTTTTTAACAACTGTTTTCAGGCACCCAAAATGACTGGTAATTACACTGTCTTTGATAAACATTTCTATTAACCACAACTTGTAAATACCTTGCCTGCTCTAACTACATGCAATTTATCATAAAGGCTTGTGAAACCTTTTCTTTCCCTTTTCTGTGCAGAAGAAAGGGAAACAAGAGGTAAACTCACGGTGTTATTTTAAGTAAGATATTAAGAATGGGACTTAGCTTCATAGATCCTCTTTTTCTTAATGAATATGACTGCTTAGACTTCCTTTAGCAGGGTTACGTATCTTGCCTCCTGGCTTTACATATTGTTTTCTATGTTGTCTCCTGGCAATATATTTTGTCTCCAGTTTTTTTTTTTTTTTTAAATTTATTTGATCCCTCTTCCATATAACCACGTCAGGTTTATTAAACACCACAGTGGTCTGTATAAGTGCAGACCCCTGCAGAGGAGTGGCAGACCTATTTGGCTTCCCTTGGGAACACATGTCCTCGTCCAAACTTCATTCAGGTAAGTCCTAGGTCAGTCTCCATCTCCAAGAGATTTCCCTAGGGCAAAAGGCAGGAAACAAGTTGAGGGAAATTGAGGAGAGTTCTTGTCAAAAAGGGGGAAGAGAAGTGTTGCTTGTCACCTTTGACTTTTAGATGACGAACATGTTATGGTGCTTTGGGCTAGTGAGGAGGTACCAACGACCGCTGTCTTGTCCCTACTGTGATCTCCTTCTCTCTTGCATGTCTTGACCGCTTCCACTGTGCTCCTGCCATGGAGATGTGTGCTGACACAACTTTTCCAGGCAGAAAATTGCTCCCAAAAGGCACATGGAAATGCGGGAAATCCTTTTAAAGTGTCTAAGATACAAATCCTTTTAAAGTGTCTAAGATACAAACAGTCATCCAAAATCTTTGCCTCAGCTGTAGTGGGCAGGAGTTATTTACCTTCTGAAAACACCTCAGCACAGGAGATGTTAAGAAGCTGCCTAATATCATGAGCCAAACAGCACTTAATAGGTACATTATTATTAACTTTGCATTGGTGAAGTGCAGTTGCTGGTTTATAATAGTAACACTCTCCCTACCCCTGGTTCCTAGCTCTGCGAAACCAGGTCTTGTGATTGCTGAAGTTTCCATCTATTTCAGAGAGACTAGCGACCTGTGATTCTTGAAGGTCCTTGAGCTCACATCTCCTGAGAAAGTATCTCTGTGTAAGTAGCCTCTGTGAAGCACCTCAGATAGGGCAATTGCTAATGAAGACACTGAGAACCAGTAGGCACTTCTGTAAATTTTACTTTATCTCTCCTGGATGTAGACATTTAAGTGAAAGGTGCTTCTTCTTTATTTGAATGATCTCCTGAATTCAGTTGTTTGAAAGCATTCATAAATTCAAGCACACCCAATGTTTGGGGGTCTTTATTCTCCTCCACCTCATGCTTGTGCAGAACAAAGTGGAACAGATGTTCCATTCTAAGGATAATTCTCTTTTATCCTGGTTTTGTTCTCACACTGCCCATGTATCAACATCTTGACAAAGAACGGATCTTTCTGGCTCTGAAGGGAGCTGAAGACCTCTGTGCTGAGCAGAGTGGGGCTCTGAGAAACCAGCCCAGAGCATTATTCCTAAGAGCTGGTGTGGTAATCTATAGCTAAATAACTGAGTGCAATTACGACACCTGCTCTGTACTTTTCCTCCTTCAGCTGGATGCTGCGTTAGACATTTTCTCTCGGCCTCTTTCTGTCCTACCCAAGAAACAGAGCTAATTATCGTGTCCTCATGGAGGGATGGGGAGTAGGGGATGTTTGAAGGTTTAGCTTTTCTTAGGAAACCCTTCTATCCCTGTTTCTCACCAGCTACCCAAATTTCAACTTTTTGGTATTCTCAGCCATGGCTCTTCTTAGATACATCCATGGATTTAATTGTTAATGCTGGCAAAGCATGTGGCATTTTTTCTTTGTGACCAGCATCTTTCTCAAGACAGGTTTAGTTTCCTATAAAGTTCATGTTGCTCTGTTCAAATGGGCACTTTCTATGTCTGGAAAGCAGTGAAGAGGAGGAGATTTCTAGAGATGGATGGATTTCTACCACCAGTCTGGTAACCCAACCCTCCACGTCTCTGCCATCTCCGCTGGTCTGCAAGGAGTTCTTCACGGGAGAGAAGTTTTCTTGTACAACAGGTCAAATATTTCCCCACTGAAACTGGGGGTTTATATGGCTGGTTTTGCTGTTCCTTTCCCTTTTTATTTCTCTTAACTGTCAACACACCCTGGCTTTCAAGACCCATCTTATTGGCAGAAACTCTTTGCGAATCCACCTTGAATTTGCCAAAATATTTAGAACAAAGTAATAAAACACACACAATAAAGCTTGCACTGTTCCTGTTGGAGGATAAATGTTTGTGAATGTCTCTGCAACCAGGATTTCTTACATCTGTGTCATGGTTTAACCCCAGCTGGCATCTAAGCCCCACCCAGCCGCTTGCTGACTCCCCCCTGGTGGGATGGGGGAGAAAATCGGAAGGGTAAAAGTGAGAAAACTCGTGGGTTGGGATAAAGACAGTTCAATAGGAAAAGCAAAAGCTGCTCATGCAAGCAAAGCAAACCAAGGAATTCATTCACCACTTCCCACCGGCAGGCAGGTGTTCAGCCATCTCCAGGAAAGCAGGCTCCATCACGCATAACGGTTACTTGGGAAGACAAACGCCATCACTCCGAACGTCCCCCCTTCCTTCTTCTTCCCCAGCTTTATATGCTGAGCATGACATCATATGGTAGGGAATACCCCATTGGCCAGCTGGGCCAGCTGTCCTGGCTATGCTCCCTCCCAGCCTCTTGGTGCACTTGTCCGAGCATGGGAAGCTGAAAAGTCCTTGACTACCATAAACACTACTTAGTGACAACTAAAACATCCCTGTGTTATCAACATTTTTCTCATACTAAATCCAAAACACAGCACTATACCAACTACTAGGAAGAAAATTAACCACGACAGTCTGCTTTTCACCTGAAGAAGGTCAAGGAGGCCTAATCTTGACAGAAAAATTTGCTTGCATTTTGCTGGCAGATGTCCCTTATGTCTCTGAGTAAAAAGATCAGTCCAGAACCTACAAAACATTTATCTACCTGTCTCCCATTGGTGGAAAGATCTGAAGATCTGGCCTGGGGTTTCCCTGTATAAGATGGGCAAATTAGGCCAAAATTTAGACGTGTTGAAGTTCACAAAACCAGTAATACCTAACTCTGAGGCTGTAATCATCAAAATCACTGCTCATCATGAGATTGCTTAAAACTGTTTAAACCTAACCTCTGAGATGTAGAGCAATGAAGAAAAAAATCACCTATTCCCACCTAAGCCTTGTCAGATCCAGAGATCCACCAAAATCTTCCACACGATCCAGCAAGGCTACACAGAGCTTGGAACACCAGCTATGATCTTGGTGATCCTGACAATCTTTTTGAGCAGTACATCGCCCAAAGACAGATTTCAATCTCCTGTCCGATGAGACTGGTAAGAAACTTTTGCTCACCACAAGGCTGCAGTTCAGCTGTAGACATTCCTGTTCAAGGTGCCCCTTCCTCTATAAGATGTGACTGTGGAGTTCCTAAGGATCGCAGCTGAGAAAGCCTGTGTTACACAGCTTTCCCCTGAGTCAACACATGCTTCTTCGCTCTCCTTGCTCACCTGGAAAGGAGGTTTTTTCCTTCCTTGTTTATCAACTTTTGCTTTTTCTTAAATTTATTTCTGGATGTTTTTATTGATGCTGTTATCGCTGCTTTCTCCTGAAGTGCTAGGGAATGTCCTAAACAGCAGACAAGCTCTGGGGCAGGAGATGTCCGATTCCCACTGCTTTAAAATGCGTGACTTCAAGAAAGGATTCTCCTTGGGTGAGACTGGAAGAATTAGATTGGAAGAATTCTTCCAAAGCCTGGAAGAATTGGTTGGATTTCTCCCACCTCTCCTGAAATGCAGGGTGTTATTTGCTTCACCAGGATCCTTTCGGGATTTTACTTAAGGGAATGGCTGCTGTTAAAAGGATATAGAGCAGTAGCAGTGTTCAGGTTTTCTATAGAGAATTTGGCCCATAGCATGTGCCAGCTGATTTGTGTTGACAGTGCTGTTGCTTTTCTTCAGCCCCCACGTGGCTTTTAAGGCTGCAGCTGGGAGTACACGTCCCCCCCTAAATCATAGCTGCAAGCTGTAAACCTGTTGGCAGGACTGTAGGGTCTACCATCAGAGATGGTAGCCAGCGCTGTACTTTTCAGGCAGCAGGTATTAATTAAAGGTGGAGTGAGGAGTGTGCTCCCTGCCAGACTGCTTTCATAGAGGAGGGAGTGAGCAGGATTGTCCGCTTGTCTGTTTGTGCGTGAAGAACAGTATGGAGAGCAGTGAAGACAGTGGCATTCATAGGGCTGAAGGAAGTAAGACTGGTGGGATTTCTCTTCTAAACCACTCTACCTTGAGCTGTGCCCGAAAGCTAGCTAGAGGCAATGGAGCTGTGACATTGGGAAGGTCTTGATGGATTGCACCCAGGTTATCCATCCAAGACCCAGAGAGACTGGGGGTGATGGTGTAATTTTGCCCCCCATATATATATATATATATTTATATCTCTAAAATGAACATGCGATTACTTTCCATCTCATCCCCAGTTTTAGGGTTCAATGAATGAACAGACAAAAAAGGCAGCACGCACATCTCCTGTGCCTGGGCCAACAGATGTAAAGGTCACTACCTTTTCAAGAAATACGCGTCTTTTGAGATGACAAAGGAGTGTTTAAACTTTTTCTCACTCCTGGTGCTTGCAGAGGTGCTGATGAGTCTGGAAAATCAACTTGCTTTTGGTTCTGGTTGGCTAGAGACCACAGAGACAAGGGATGTTGATCATGTGGATGAGGGTGGCCAGGAAGAGTGAGAAGGTCCTGCAGAGCACTGCCCACCCCATATGTGCGGTGCTGAGACAGTTGGCCGTGCAGGGGGAGGACAGTCTAAAGGAGCATCTTTCTCCCAAAGGGGATGAGTGCTGTGACCATCAGGAGGACAAGCTCTGTCTGCAAAGGTTGGCACTGGAGGGAAATCCTGTCTCCCTAACCACTCTCAGAGTTTTCCCCAGCACGGGTTTCACACAAGCTGATGCTTGAGGAATTGATAGGCCTGAGTCTTGCATGAAAGGCACTTTACAGTCGCTGATTGCACTCCCACAAACAGATTTTGTTTTCTCTTGAAGCCTCCTTGGGAATTGATGTGCTCATCATATGCTTTTCTGCGGACTAAAAGTGGTTGGTCCCACGAGGTGGGAGCTCTCTTACCCTCCAACAGGGCAGACAAGCATTTGAAAAGCACATTTCAGATTGCGCTGCCTTTGATTTTTCTTTCATCCTGGCCCCTGAAGTCAGCAGGGGCAGCTGGAATCTCACCAAGCAAGAAGTCCAAGGAAACACAAGTGGCAGGAGCTGGGTAGGAACTGGGAAACAGTCACCCACCAGATCCTGAGCAGGGGCTCAGAGGGCTTATTAGCAGATGTCAGAGGTTCATAACAGAGAAATGAACATTTTTAACTTGTGGTAGAACTTGCTTTTGGCCTATTGACAGAGGCAGAAAGCTCAACAGCTTTGCACTTTGTATTGGGTTTGCATGGCAAGGTTTTGGTAGTGGGGGAGCTACAGAGGTAGCTTCTGTGAGAAGCTGCTAGAAGCTTCCCCCATGTCTGATAGAGCCAATCCAGACAGCTCCAAGACGGTCCCACCACTGGCCAAGGCCGAGCCCATCAGTGACGGTGGTAGCGCCTCTGAGATAACATATCAGAAGGGGGAAAAAAACTGCTGCACAACAGCAACCAGAGAGAGGAGTGAGAATATATGAGGGAAACAACTCTGCAGACAGCAAGGTCAGTGAAGGAGGAGGGGCAGGAGGTGCTCCAGGCGCCGGAGCAGAGATTCCCCTGCAGCCCGTGCTGAAGACTGTGGTGAGGCAGGCTGTCCCCCTGCAGCCCATGGAGGTCCACAGTGGAGCAGATATCCACCTGCAGCCCATGGAGGTCCACAGTGGAGCAGATATTCACCTGCAGCCCATGGAGGACCTCACGCCGGAGCAGGTGGATGCTTGAAGGGGCTCTGACCCTATGGAGACCCTGTGCTGGAGCAGGCTTCTGGCAGGACCTGTGGGCCCGTGGAGAGAGGAGCCCACGCTGGAGCAGCTTTGCTGGCAGGACTTGTGACCCCGTGAGGGACCTACACTGGAGCAGTCTGTTCCTGAAGGACTGCACCCCGTGGAAGGGACCCACGCTGGAGCAGTGCGTGAAGAGCTGCAGCCCATGGGAAGGACTCACATTGGAGAAGTTCGTGGACTGTGTCCCGTGGGAGGGACCTGCTAGGGGGAGGAGGTAAAGAAAATAGGGAGTAAAGTTAAGCCCAGGAAGAAGGGAGGGGTGCGGGGAGGGTGTTTTTAAGATTTGGTTTTATTTCTCATTATCCTACTCTGGTTTGATTGGTAATAAATTAAACTAATTTCCCCAAGTCGAGTCTGTTTTGCCCGTGACCGTAATTGCTGAGTGATCTCTCCCTGTCCTTACCTCAGCCCACAAGCCTTTCATTTTATTTTCTCTCCCATGTCCATTTGAGTTGGGGGAGTGATAGAGAGGCTTGGTGGACACCTGGCGTCCAGCCAGGGTCAATCCCCCACAACACTAAATGGAACTCAGTTTCCACTTGCTCCCTTTCCTTTTGTACTGGTGTAACCTCTGCTCTCTCCCTTTGCATTGCAATTATTGCCAGTTTAGGGCAATATATGTGATGCATTTATAGAAGTCAAGTAGGAAGCAGATGGTGTCCAAGAGGGGAGGAGAGCTAGCAAGCAAATTAACACAAACATTGTGGAATTACTGCATTTTCTCCCGATGGAATCAGCAGGAAAAAAAATCCAGAAGTACCCACTGGAGGGAAAGAGAACTGGGCATTGAATGTAGCAGAAAAACACGTCTGCAAAAGCATCACAGTTTCTGCTCTGTCTCTTTATTGGGAATGATTCACAGAGTGCCTATTGCACTGGTAGCTCACAAATTGTTTGTGGGGAGTAATGCTGTGAGTGGCCAGCTTGCACTGCTTTAAGTGCTTGCACTGCTTTAAGTGCACGGCTCAGTCGCGTGGATCCTGGGGCTGATTGGAGAATCACCCTTCTTGCTTTGCCAACATGCTGCTTCTTGTAGGTTGGGTGAGCGTAATTCATCTTGGAGAGTCTCCAGGGTAAATCCAGGCAATTCACTTGTTTGAAAGTGTTCCCCTATGAGTGTTTTAACAGAGCTGCTCCTGCCAATGCTCCTGAAAATGAAGACACTCAATAGAAGTGTTCAAAAAGTGCAAAAGCACGACAACAGGAAGATCTTAAAATGGGAATATTTGCAAAGCATTCAGGTGGATTATTCACCGTTATTTTTGCTTTGGCTTTTGCTTTCTTTTGTTCATTGCTTAACCTTTAAGAACAGACAGGTGGGAAACGCAGGTTCCAGCCTGCTCAATACCTGCTTCACAGCTGAGCAAAACCTGCCAGATATGTATTATCTTGGGACAAGATGTTTTTGGAGTTCCCAAATATGCAAAATGAATGTACTAGCTTGAGTTGTACAGTAGGATCAGACTCAATATGTTACTTAAAAGTGCAATTCTCCTTGAATTCCCCTTTTCCTGGAAGTTTAATGAAACATATGATGGATACCATCCTAGACTCACCCGAACCCACAGAAGAAAGATTGATATAACAAGTAAAAAGTGGAAAAAAGAGTGGGGACATATATATAGGAATCATTCTTAAATACCTTTGGCAGAGCCAGGATATACAGAGCAGAAGAAGAAGGATTGAAAAGGGACAATTATTGGATGTGTCTAGGGCCCTCTCTTGTTCTTTGTGACCTCGGCTACCCAAATGATCTGTCTGCAAAATGTGCCAATAGGCATATTGATTATGGGTCAGCTGCACAGGGCCATGCAATCATAGCTGGTCTTATTTAGCATTCCTTAATAGTTTATCCCAAAGCATTTTAGTGAGGAGGCAAGGCTCACGGCAGGGAGGAATATTGTTTATGAGACCAACAGCTTGAGTTCTCAGGCCCAGAAGCCCCTCATCAGGTCTGAAACCGAAGCATTAGGCTTGAACATAAGTACAGCTGAGAGCAAAATTGCTCTAAGTTATCTTCATGGTGTTAATTGGTGAGATAATTTGAGAGGAAAGGCATCTTGCACTTGTGGAGCAAGCAGGTGTGTTGGTAGGGCTGGTAAGTGATAAGGTGATTACTCTGCAGGCTAGAGAGACAGAGGAGAAGCAAATCTAGTGTTATTATTCTCCATTATACACACTGGAAAATTGAGGAACAAAGCAGTAAAAAAATTTGCCTAAGGTCACCCCACTGACAGTAACAAAGTTGAGAATAAAACTTGAGAGTCTTGAAGCTCAGTCCATGGATACTGGGATTTCCCTGCAATGCTTGTAGCACAATCACCATCAGCGTGAGTAAGGGAACAGAAAATGAGCTCTTGGCAGGGGATGTTGGGTCATGTCAGAGAGAACTCTCAGGAGCTGCAGCAGGGAATGTTGTTCTCCAGTACAGCTCCTTTGGTCTGATGCTTCTGGAGTGGGACCACTGTCCTAACTCACACTAACATAGGAATGGTTGGACATTTTCCGAGCTGAGGATGAGGGTCTGAATCTGGGACTTCTTTTTATATTTGTTATTCAATGCAATGTTCTCTCCTTCACATTCAGGATTCTGCCCAGTACCCTCATCTCCTAGTGTGACCAACATCCCCTGCACAATGGACCATGCTGTACTTTCCTTACTGGATGTATGATAAAATAATACTGCAGAGCCTGATCCAAAGACTGGAGGGCAGCTCCAACCATGCTGACAGGTCTATGAGCATGAAAACATCAACCATCATGATATGGTCTCCTACTGGAGATAATAATTGCTCCTTCTAACATCTATGGAAGAGATAAGAGGTAGGGCCATACTGGTTCCAGTTCTAGGGTTACCTTGACTGGCATTAGCTCAGGTATCTGTGCTTCACTGCATGGTAGAAATGTGCCTTTTCATCCTTTCCAAACTTCTATCCACATGACTCTTTCATGAAGAAATTGTCCTTGTTAGCCCAGTGCACTGTCTTCCTCATCTTCAACGTACTTCAGGCATGAAGTCCACCAGAATTGAATCAGGGAGCATCTCCATGCCAGCCCAGTGGGAGTAAGCACTGTTACTGCAAGATGAGAAGCCAAGGAGTTAATAGTGAGGGAGAAAGAACTTCCTTCTTGTCCTTTTCTCAGGGAGCTTAGGGTGGAGATGTGGGTATGCTCACTGGGGACTTTGCTTTGCAGCTGTCCTTTCATACCACTCTTCATAAGCTTTTATCACGAGTCAGTCCTGATTTAGCTTTTACAGAGAAATCTGCTGCCAGTCGAAGACTTAATTGCACTAGAGGCCTTCAACAACCTGTGCATTAATGAGCCAGATATTCATGACTTAATGAAAAACACAGTAGAAGGGCTGGCCATGGGCTTCAGGCAATTCTGCATTGAACAGAGGAAGCATTTTCTCTTGGTTAGGACATTAATACAGGGAGGATAGAGGAGAGTGGCATGTCACCATCTGTCAGTTCAACCTGGAGCACAGCCAGGAGAGCCAGGCAGTTAATTAGAAATAAGAGCTGCTTCCTTTCACAGATATATATATATGTTTTTATATAGGCATGTGTATATACTGCCATTAGTGTAAGTATCCCTTTCCCTTCTAAATAGATGAGCCAGCCAAAATTTTGTTGGATGATATTAGCTCTGGAGAACTTGCTCAGCCACATCAGTCTGCTTTTGCTCTACATGAGCTCCAGGACAAGCTTAGGGAAACACAGCCCTACAGCAAGGGATGATATAAAAACCAGGTAGCTTGCTTTTTTTGAATGGGCTTCAAGAGAATGACATCAGATCGAGAGAGGAAAGCCGTCATCTGTATTACAGGATTCATTCTTCTTGCTGACATCAACAGCAGATAGTCTTCTCCTGACGTGTTCAAAAAGCAGTCATGGTAAATGTGCCTTGCTAGCAGATATCATCTCCTTCTCCTGGATGTCCGTATTGTGTCCAAACAGCCACCTGGGGTAACCACTCCTGGAAGGAAAGGAGCTCCTTCTCAGGCCATCAGGATCCAGATGATGAATACAGAAAGGCTGTGAAACTTCAAATAACCAGATGTCTAGCAGGACTGGCCATCCTCTGCAGACCTAGGGCAAACTTCCAGTTGTCCTATGAACAAAATATGCTTGTCCATAAACAGTGGGTCCTGACAGAAGTCATCTTTGTGGATTTTGTATCAAGAGTTTACAGGTTTGCTATTTCTACCTCTCCATACAGCTGTGGGTGACAAAACAGAACATGTATTGGCCCAGAAATTGCTTCATTTTGTGGTCTGACATCACTAGTTAAAAGCAGAGATGAAGGTAGATTTCCTTTTAAGCTGTGAGGAGGTCCACATGCTCTTAAAGCTCTTGTCTCTAGCTGAGATGGAGACACCTGCACACCAGTGTGTAGAACCAGCGGAGATGTGAATGTGTGTTCCACCAGGACTCCAGCATCTGTGGTAGATGGGGACAGGTTTCACCTGAACCCTGCGCTAAATCAGCCAGTGTCCTGCAGAAGTCTTGGCTGCCTTTAGTAATCTCAGGTTGCACAAGATGCCAGAAAAACAACTTTTTTAGCAAAAAAAGTCTTTGGTTCCTTCAACCAAACTCAGTTCTGCTTAGTCATAGAAGCATCTCTGAGAGGAGAGAAGGCAGCAGCTGGTCTCAGAAGATTTCTTCTTGTTCCTGCAGAATGACTTCATCTTTCTTACTGACCTCAACCAAACAATGGAGAGTTTAAATCTTTTCTCATTCACCCTGCACTTGACCATATCCCTATGTCCCTAGGGCTGTGATCCTCCTCCCAACTCCTGGGAGTTGCTTTGATCTTTCTCTGCTTTACAATGACTACCTTTCTGCATAGAGAACTTTCCAGCGCACCTCTCCCCGCAGGTTCCCAGGTGCATCCTTGTCAGGAAAACTCCTTTTTTTTTTTTGGTAAATGACTCCCAGAAGAAATGCGACATGGAGAAGTGATTATACTGAGAAGGAGGAAAGAGTCTATGTGGAACTGGTTTGCCGGGACTGTCTGGGAGGCCTCTTTGTGGGCCGTGAATTTTAAAGAGTCTGTTTTTTCTAACAAGTAGATGAAGCCCCAGACAGATGTTTAACATTCAAATGAAACAAGTCTCCATCCCTCTGCTTCTAGCAGACATCAGTGTGTGCACATAGATAAGAGATGAGCTAAGGTTCACAGCTCACTTGTGTAATGACTCATCCCTTTAATTACATCCCTTTAATTACAAATTAGCCTCCTTGACCTTTTCTTCTTGCTTTCTTCTGAGTGCTACAGTCTGATGTCTGTGCTGCCAAGAGCAGAAGTAAGCGACGTCTCTTGGTGGAAACGCTGTTTGAGCTGTGGCCACACACTCATCTCCCTTAATCCCATGAGTCACACCAAAGGAGACCCTTCTTCTTGAAAAGTTCTTTGTGACTTAGAGAGGGCTGAAAAATGCAAAGACAAAGTCACCACCTAAACCTGCAGAAGGAAGAAAACAAGTCTAGCAAATTAAGGTACTTAGATTTGAGCATAAAAACTCTGAAGACTGGGAAGACTGAAGACCTAGTGTTGGCATTCCTAGACTGATTTGCTCTTATGCTGTCTGTCTTTTGAGGTCCTTAAAACTCTATTGAAAGCAGTAATGTTACTCTGACACAGAGCTGGAATAACTTAAGGCTTATTTGGCATTAATATTCCAGCAGAAATGCTTCTTGGCAAGAGCAGACGTGGAATCCAACCAGGAGACCTCCAGAAGAGGATGGGTAAACCGTTTCTAAAAATGGCAGTTCCTTGGCAGAAATGAATATGGGAAGTGGAGATTATCTGTGAATTTCCTTTACTTTAGAACATTGAAGCCTTCAGGAACAGAAGTTCCTAAAAAGGAGAAAACCTTATTTGAAGCTATTCGCCTTTATTCATCAGTGAATTTTTGAAATTTTCTACCCTGCTAGAGTGTTTGGAATAACACCAGATTCGCCCACTCTGTGCTGACATTTAACTCATCCCATTATATATATTACGCCACCACTCCAGTTTTATCTAGGATATAATGTAAGGAACATATACACAGATTTAGAAAAATACAGATTCGTATATGCTTATTTATAAAAGTACATATATTTATAATTATCTTCTTTGTGAAAAAAGTTAAGCACACAGTAGAACAACAATGGCCTCTTCAGCTATATAAAAATGCCATGAAAAGCTCTTTCCTCATCAGCAAAAAATTTCCCTAACTGCTCAGGGAAAGTTGCATTCTTTAATAAAAAAAAAAAAGCAAGCTGAAAAATCGAAATGTTTTATTTCTAACAATTGATTCCAGTTTAAAGTTACTTTTTCTTTCATTGTAAAAAGTATGCTTGAGAAGAAGGTGTAAAGTTTTCTATAATGTTAAATGATACTCACTGGCCAGGACAAGACTTAGTGTTAATTAAACTTTTTGGTTTGACCCCCAGATTTGAAAACTGAATTATTTTTCTAAATTCCCTTAGAAAACCAAAAGCATCACTTGTTTTCAAAGTTCAGATGGCTCATCTATATCACTTGCTTGAAAGCAGAACTTGGCATCCCAGGTAGGATAAAGCTCCAGTGTTTTGGTCACTCCTAATGGAAGGGGAGCAGGTCCCTTCCTCAATCAGCCTACACTTTGACCTGAGAAGCAGGACATGGGGCTGGGAAGGGTACCAAGTCTCATCTAGAGAAAGGCGATATATTTGCTCCTCTGATACTCTTTCAGCATCCAAGGGTGTCTAAGCCCACAGCCGCAATGCAGCAGGGAGGTGAGACTGGGCCAACTTGATTAAGTAGACCCGGTCACCCACGAGCTCATGGTGGTGATGGGCTGGCATCACCCTCACAGAGTGTAGAGCAACGTCTGAGAACAGCCAGAGTAAGGAGGGATCATAAGGAGATGACAAGATGAAAAACAAGGCTATTTGGGAGGAAAAATGAAGGGTGAAGGAAGTTGAGAAGTTGGGGTAAGAGACAAAGATCCCACCTGGGGAACATGACCACAAGGGTAAGTGGGAGAAGGTTTCAGAGGTTCACATGGCATGACCTTGTGCTGCAGTTGTCCCATGATGAGAGCTGAGTGAGGTGAACGAATTCCCATGGGCTTTCTTTCATTTCTGTGAATCACCCTGTTCTGCTGTTTGCAAATGTCCTCACCATCAGGGTGAATGAGAGACTGAGGTATGGTTGGCTGTGCAACTGAAACCATCCCACACTAAGTGCCAACCAGATGGGAAATAACTCAGTGTTTACCAGGAAGCAAGTGGGAACTTCCACCTTACATAAGAGGCCTTTTGCCATCCTCCAGAGAGCTCCTCATGACCTACTTTCCTTGGGATTTTCACTGGAACTATTCAAAGAACTTCATACACGTGTCTTGATTTGCAAGTTGAAAAGAAAAGAACAGGAATCTTGCTTACTTCCTTACTGCACGTTGCATAAAGCTTTAATAGCAAGTAATAGCTTACATGGGTTTGATTTTATTACACTTAAATGGGTAATTCTCATGTCTCCAACTGTGCCCAAGAGGACTGAATAGAACAGAAGTGACTGTGCCACAGTACAAATGGGTCTTTGAATTCCTCTTAGATTCCCATGGCCTGAATTGTATTTAATAAGTCATGCACAGTAAATACAACCAAGAGACGTGAGGAGATTCATTAATACTTGCAAGGCACTCAGGTGCCACCTTTGTGAACGCCAGAGGAGAACATTGCAGACAGAGTATGGGAAAAAAAGCTCTGCTTATGTCTCTGCCCCTCCCCTTGCCCATTAGTGAAGAATGTTCCCTACCACTACAGATCCCCAGGCACAGCTAATGAACCAAAGCAAGCCAATTCTAATTTTATCACTGCTTGCTTGTGACAAGGAGATATAAGGTTACGTCTGAAAGGCGACATCCCTAGACCTGTCTTTGGTGATGGTTTGTACCATTGCAATGCCTGTTGGCTGCAGGGCAGAGATTTCTTATGGCATGCCTCAAGCCTTGCCACGACGGACAAGCCAAACAGTAGCGCAGTGCGAACACTTTGGGGTGGGCAACATGGGGACTGTTCAGCTGGCCATTTGGCCGAGAGACACGACTGTACCAGTTTGGTGGCAGAGACAGGCTGGAACTCTCACATTCCATAGCTATCCTGGAGCTATTTTCACTCTACTCCTCCCTTTCTGGGTGATGTGAAGTATGGAGACCTCTGAAGTGACTATCTCCTACGCTGTCCCCATCTTGCTGCATCATATTTCAATGTCTTGTTGATATTCTCATACTTCATCCAAATTCCACCCCTGCTTCTTAATCTGTCCTCATTGAATTCAAGGCCTTGCACAATCTCTTCTGCCAGTGAAGGCAGCCTCCTCCTCCCTTTCACCAGGGTCTCTCCAAAATCCAGCTCCATATACCTTCATGGAGTGAATAGCTACCTGCAGTGCCCGTACAGTCTGTGAAAAATATCTAAATAACCTACCCCAGATGACCCCAGTTTCTTCTTGTACCTTAGACAAAGCTATGGAAGTTTTCTAGGATGCTCAGTAGCATCAGTAGCATCAACTGGCCTGAGCTGGGGTGCTAGCTTGATGGGACAGGGTCTTGACCTTCCCACAAATGATTTGCACAACTCCACTCTAATGAAGCTGTTACAGTTACTTAGGATCAGATATCTGAGCCTTTGCAGTCTCTTTAGCAATGCAAAGAAGGAATTACAGTGTCCTTTAACACTTTTAAATGGTTAATATGTCACTGCTGACAGTTGAATAAATTGTTAACTAATAAGCGAATCGGCAGGTCTCCTAGAACTGTCTGAAAAACCTTGTCTCAAGGTGTTTGTAATGCATGATGTGCACTTTAATGTTTGCAACACATTTCATACCAGTAATCATCTGCTTGTCCTTTATAAACAGAACTGCTGTTAAACCATGACCTGTTTCACGCTGGCTTCGCCTACAACAGTAAATTAAAAAGTGTCAGGGAATGTTGCTAGGTGCTGGAAATTGATTTTTTTATCCCATTGGATTGCTAGCATTCTCTTGGGCCAACTAGCACATTCCTTGACAACTCCTAAGCATGATCCAGGGTCAGGGACTGAATGCAGTTGCAGTTTGGAAGAGGCCACTTTGTTTTGGAGGGTAAGAGAGAAATAGTATAGATGTGGTTTGTTCCATGCCTGGCAGTCTCAGTGCCAGAAAATATTCCTTAATTGAAAAATACAGATGGTTAAGCAACAGCTAGATGGAGGGAGCTGGGGGTAATAAGTAAAAGACCTGCATCAGCTTCAGAGTTGTGACCAAGATGTCAAGCGTCCTATTGTTTCAATAGTGACTCCTGCTTGATCATCGATCAGGCATTTTTTCATGGGCTATGTAATTTCTCTCTTTTGTGTTTAGTTCACTGACTGGGAGGTGTCAGCTGTCCAGAGCACTCTTATTGACTATATGCAACATCTCCTGATCCTATTCTTGATATTTTTGATCCTTAGGGTGACAAGAACAGACAGGAAAAAAAGGATTGTCAGGAAAAAGGAAAAAAGAGAAAGAAAGGAAACATTATGAGTTCCATATAAAGACCTGTCAACAAAAATCGACCTGTAACAGATGTTTTTTCCTCCCTTGTCCTGCATTTCCCTTTCTCACATGTAGGAAACTTTCCCATGTGTCCTGCACCCCTGCTGGGTGGTACTTCAGGGAGAAGAATATGTTTCATTAGCGTCACTAATACCCTAGTTCGCAAAACAACAAGAGATTTGCACTTATTGAAAAGCTACACTGGGATTATAATTTCCTATTTTTCATAGAATCATAGAATAGTTTGGATTGGAAGGGACCTTTAAAGGTCACCTAGTCCAAGCCCCTGCCATGGACAAGGACATCTTTCACTAGATCAGGTTGCTCACAGCCCCATCCAACCTGACCTTGAATGTTCCCAGGGTGGGGCATGTACCACCTCTCTGGGCAACCTGTGCCGGAGTTTTACCACCCTCATTGTAAAGAATTTCTTCCTTACATCTAGTCTAAATCTCCCCTCTTTTAGTTTAAAACCATTCCCCCTTGTCCTGTCACAACAGAGCCTGCTAAAAAACTTGTCCCCGTCTTTCTTAGAAGCCCCCTTTAAGTACTGAAAGGCTGCAATAAGGTCTCCCCGAAGCCTTCTCTTCTCCAGGCTGAACAACCCCAAATCTCAGCCTTTCTTCATAGGAGAAGTGTTCCATCCCCCCGACCATTTTCGTGACCCTCCTCTGGACCCGCTCCAACAGGTCCATGTCTGTCTTGTGCTGAGGGCTCCAGAGCTGGACGCAGCACTGCAGGGGGGGTCTGACCAGAGCAGAGCAGAGGGGCAGAATCACCTCCCTCGACCTGCTGCCCACGCTGCCCAGGATACAGTTGGCCTTCTGGGCTGCGAGTGCATGTTGCCGGCTCATGTCCAGCTTTTCGTCCACCAGTGCCCCCAAGTCCTTCTCGGCAGGGCTGCTGTCAATCCCTTCATCCCCCAGCCTCTATTGATGCCCTGACCCAGGTGCAGGACCTTGCACTTGGCCTTGTTGAACCTCATGAGGTTTTTCTCCTGGTTAATGGAAATTAGGACACTTCAATCCCTCAAAGACTTCTGAGGTTCTTCCTTCAGTATTTTGTATGTCTCAGCAGTGTGCGTGGGGTCTCCAAAACATGGAGTAAATCAGCACCATCTCTGAAGCACTTGCAACAACTGAAGGAGAAGCAGCAAGGCTGCAATGTATTTATTGTTCTAATTTAAATCTCAACCAGACTATATCAGTTTTACCCCTTATACATCATCAGCTTCCTACCAGTCTCCACTTCCTTACACGATCCTTTGCAGCATCTCCAGGATTACAGCAGCCAATTGGAGAAGTGCTAAGGGTTCAACATACCACCTCACATCCATCACACAGTCCATCCTTGGTATTTGGATTCATCACTGCTACTTTTCCCTTGATACCTTGCCTCTCCTACAAGGCACTGGTCCAAGACTCTCTAAGTACCGCTTGCCAGAGCTGTATTTCTGTAGATGTTACAAGACACACAAGGAACTGAATCACTGTTACATGACAAGACGTGGCCTGCTTAGCCTAAAGTTATTTTTATAGACAGGGAATATGTACGAATGAAAGATGAAGTCAGTTTTCACATTTGCCAGCAGTTTATCGCCTGTGATCATTTTAGCATTTGCATCCTTGGTATGTTCTATGCGGTTTCTAATTTAGTCTTGGAGGTAGCAGTTTTATTTATTTTATCAGGTGGCATTATTCAAAAGCTTGGAAATTGCAGATGAAACAACATGTACATAAAACTGGGCATTCCTGGAGGGTTACAGATCTCAAATCATAGCACTTGCAGTGTGTCATCGAAAGGAGCATCTCCCCCTGTATTTCTCAGCTGTTAGAATTGTGAGAGTATAAATAAGCAAGGAAAAAGCATCTTGTTTATTAATAATAAGAATATGGAAAGTGTGTCATTGAATCTTGACTGTGAGAGCTGCAGCCACCAAAACGTAACCTTTACTGCTGTCAAATGTTGTTTTAAAATGGATGTGGTTCCTCTGCACTCTCCTGATTGCCAATTATTAACATTGACCAGAGCCCCTGCAAACTTGGATATTTCGTCCAAAGCTTTGATGATACTTTACAAAAGATGTTAATTGATTACAATCCAGTGTGCTGGCCAGACCTAGGAAATCTCTCTATCAGACCCTGGTCTCATTTGGAGCCATTGAATACTCTGAAATTACAAATAATGAATCATGCTCCATCCCAGAGGGACATATTACATTGATGGATGACGTGATCCCATCCCATTTTGGACCAAACTGTAAAACTTTTTTCTACTTTTACTCAGGGTCTCACTGAAGTAGTTCTGTCAAAAACTGAGGTTATTAGTGGTTAATCATTTTTAATTTAAGTCTCATTTTGATTAAAGAAAGAAAAGATGGGTTGGAGCTGTGTAGACTTCACCTGGTTTGGAAATTGAAATTCGGGTGGCTGTGGAATATGATCTGGTGTTTTCAAGTCTGTCTAGAGACTCATGAGGCTCGCCATGAGCATGCCTCAAGTCCCCATTGCCATTACTGGGTTTTTGTCTCACGAATCAGCTTGACAGTGCAACGTTCCCTTCATCTCTCAGAGTATAAGTGGGAAGAAGAGACTTGTTGAGGATCAGAAATGCTCTGTTAATGAAACCACTTTTCCTGAGATCCTAGACAGCAACCACTTTTGGTAGGGGTCAAAGACTGAAGGCCCACGGGATTGGATCTAGGAGAAGTGGCTGTAGGACCTGTGGCTTTCCCAGGAAATCTTGACTGATGGACTGATGGCTGGTATCTTACCCCTGTGCCAGGGAATCTCATGCTATTATCTATCAATCACCAACAAATTGTCCCTTTGAGAGACAGTTTCTCCTGACAACTGCTGATTCTCTCCTTACATGCCCCGCTTCTATTTTAGAAATGAAAAATTCACCCTGGGTCCCTACAAATAACATGTAACCAATCTCAACATTAGATGGTTTTTCCTGCTTTACCTGCATTGATTTTTCCCTTCCAACTGTTCTGTCTTTTGCAGCATGCAAACCAGCCCTGATAACCATAGGCAGAACCACATATTAAAACAGTTTTGTCTGCTTGTTTTGTCCCTTAAGAGCTGTTGAGATTTAAGAGCTTAATTTGAGCTCTGGGTCGAGCACAAACACAACCCAAGAGAGCGGGGAGAAGATGCTGGGGGAGCGGAGAGCAGGACAGCTCTCTTCCTTGCTGAAACAAGCAGTTGTTAAGGTCACAAAAACATTTTGGCCTAAAGGATGCACTGTTTCCCACTGAATAGAAGGTGTTGGAAGATAATGAAAGACTCTCCCGAAAGATAATTAATCTGCAGATGGAAACGTCTATTCACATGTATTCTATCCATCTATCTATTCATTCTTTTTATAAAACCCATCCAAGTTGTTGTGGTTTAACCCCAACCAGCAACCAAGCTCCACCCAGCTGCTCACTCACTCCCCCCCGGTGGGATGGGGGAGAGAGAATCAGAAGGGTAAAAGTGAGAAAACTCGTGGGTTGAGATAAAGACAGTTTAATAGGGAAAGCAAAAGCTGCTCACGCAAGCAAAGCAAATCAAGGAATTCATTCACCACTTCCCACCGGCAGGCAGGTGTTCAGCCATCTCCAGGAAAGCAGGGCTCTATCACGCGTAATGGTGACTTGGGAAGACAAACGCCATCACTCCGAACTTCTTGCCCTTCCTCCTTCTTCCCCCAGCTTTATATGCTGAGCATGATGTCACATGGTATGGAATACCCCAGTGGCCAGCTGGGCCAGCTGTCCTGGCTATGCTCCCTCCCAGCCTCTGAAGAGTCCTTGACTAGCAGGGTACTTAGCAACAACTAAAAAATCAGTGTGTGATCAACATTCTTCTCGTACTAAATCCAAAACACAGCACTATACCAGCTACTGGAAAGAAAATTAACTCTATCCCAGCCGAAACCAGGACATAAGTCAACAAAGAAATTCTGCTGTTTTCCAGGCCCAAAGTCCTTTATGCCACCCCTGTGTTGTGTCCTTGCACCATGGTGCATGGTGCTAAGCTGAACGTTGATGTGACTAACAAGGCGCAATAGCTACCACCTCTTAACGTTGTGAAGATATTTGCTGCGTTCCTATCTATTTGGAGGAGGAAACAAAAAGCTGGTTGAATTTTTTCTTCTGGCTCTCCATGGTACAGAGTCTCCCCGGGCTGCCACAGCAATAAATTTGTTACCTATTTCTCTAATGACTTTGGCTAAATATTTTAATGCAGTTATGTTTAATCACTATATTGTACTTACAATAAAACCTCTGCAATTACCCTCAGGGACAATAACTGCTTGGTGAACCATGCTGTGGGTTAAAGTCCCCTCTCTGAATAAAGAAAATCTGTCTCTCAAGAAGAAAAGTGCTTCATACAAGACACCGCAAGGTTTCTGCCTGTTGATGCTGTTGTGCTCTGCATAGAAATGTGTAAATATTCGCTGACGTGAAGATAACAATGAATAGGCTTTATAACGTGCTGGGTAGCACACACACCTGCAAAATACGGTCTCCATCTACACTTGCTGTAAATATATCAGGCAAAAAAGAACAACTTCAGTGATAAGACCAGGAAGAGCTTAACTCCAGCATGGGCTAGGCACTCCGCCAGCATTTCAAAGATCTGAATGAAAATCCAGTCTCTGCTTTAATTCTGAGCCTGAATTTTGAGCCACAACAGTGTACTGAACAAACTCAGTAATCACGCTCATTGTTTCCTTTCCTGCTTTTTTTATCCCGTTTCAAGTAAGCATCCCACAGGAAAGTGTTTTCCTTTGTATCAAACAAAACTACGCACTTCCAAATGCACATATTTTTACTTCAAAAAGAAAAAAACCCACTAATTTTGAGTTTATCTGAGCTAAGAACTATTGGGCAAAGGGGAGAGGAAAAGTTTCTTCAAACTTCTTTGCTCCTGAACCAAAATGTCCTTCCCAGATTTTTAGACAGCCTTCAACCACCATTTCTGTGAAAGAAGAGAAGGGGTTTGAATGCAAGCTTTCCACCCCAGGGATGACTGTTCTCTCTTCTGCACTTGCATAAAGTAACTAAGGATCATAATACACATTTGTGAGTAATACACGGTATTCAGTTCTAAAAAAATACAGATGCTTCCGGTTCCAAGGCTCCTGTGCATCATCGTACCTGCAAGTGTGACCGAATCCTTCTGAGATTTGTCACCTGGAAGTGGCTCTGACTAATCCTCCCACAGCACAGTCACAGTTTGCGTAAAGGAGCTAGGCAAGATGCACTTCTCCCCTCCCTGCTGGTATCAGGATATTCGGGACAACGTCTCATGAGGTTTTACTCTCCAGCCGGAGGTGGCTGGTTCCTTTCAGGGTCCAAAAGGTGCCTGACAAAAATTGCAGGTGGATACTGATTTCTTCCTAATTGATCCTATGTGTGTTCTTTTTTATCCCTCTGGCTTTCAAAAGCACTTTCAGGAGAGAGAACCGTAGGGCACTTGGGGTGAGGGAAGTGATACCTGCAAAGCAGCTGCCATCAGCAAAGGTGTTAAAGCCAAGGAAGTGTCTAAACCCCAAAAAAGACATGCTCCACCCACCTCAGCTTGCTGCCTGTTTTTTTTATGCAGAGGGAATTTTCTGCCTGACATTTCTAATTATCACACTGCAGAGGTGTGGGGATCCTGCTGCCAGTGGCATGGACGGGTGCCGGTGAGAAAAATGAACAAGCAGAATTTTGGGGGCTCCTTATGTCTCTCCAGCCTTGCTTGGTCTGTGATGATGGCTCAACATCATCGTAGCCTCCCTGTCTACACGCAGCACAGGTAGTTTAGGTTTTTATATAGTCCACATATATGTCAACAAACATACATCTCCTGAAGGAAGGCAAAAGGGAATAGCACCGGATGTAAATGCAAGAGACTTAGATTCAATGATCAGCGAGGCCACTGACTTTCTGAGTTATCGTCAGTGTAACTACTCTTAATTTTGCCTTTCCTTCAATTCCCTTCTGTGATGTAAGGTGAGGGATCCCAGTTTTTAAGGGCATCCCAAGGCATAACTTCATAAATGATTATGAGACGTTTGAACATTGGGGTGCAAGAAGAGGGGATAAACTCCTCGCTTATCCAGGGGTATGCGATAGTATAAATGGGCAATAGGAGGTGTGGGGTGGAGATTAACACAAAGGAAATAAAATATTGATTAATGCAAACTTAATGTCCAGGAAGGGGAAGGAATCAGTACCTTCCCTTAAGGAAAATGTGCACACAAGCTCTGCAGAGGGCAAGGGGACTTCCAGTAGCTAAAGGCAGTGCAGGGATGTGAGGGGCATGTGTTAGATGGAGGTGGGCCTCAAAGGGAGCTGTCAGAGCAAGGTTGGACCTGCTTAATTGCAATCTGGATGACAACAGGCAAGATGGTCGGGGAGGAGGGCGAAAGGCAGATGAGTTATCAGTTGCTGAGGTCAGAGCAGATGCTCTCTGCTAGAAGAGGCAGAGAACTCAGCAGTACATATCTGCTGGAAATTTAACCCAGGGCTTAGGGAAGGGAATGGAAGCAGCATGTTGTAACATAACCTATTTGATCAATCCTTATACAAGGGTCCTTTTGGGGGGGAGCGCTACACTGTCGTCATGGGACGTTCATCTTCCAAGGCAGTAACATCTACGCCCTTGAGCTGAATTCACATCAGATGGGTCTGGAGTGGGATGCAGACTCAGTCAATGGGGCTTGATTCCCAGGCATAGCGGCACGCTGAGGCTAAAGCCAGCTTCCCCCAGCGCAGGCATATTGTAATGCGGGCACGTCCCAGCCAGCTCAGGGCTAGTTGGTGGGATTGCAGCGTGGCACTGCCATGGATATCCTGTGAGCAGTCTCCATTCAGGGGTATCCCAGAGCCCTTTGCCAAAGGAACGGGATGAGTTATTACTTCTGTGTCTGTAGAGAGAGTCCTCAATCCTTGGCTTTGCAATGCAGTCTCCCCTGGTGCAATATGTGACTTTGGAGTCATGTCTCTACGGCCCCGTCTAGATCTTCCTCCATGCTACTGATTTCCAGGCAGACCAATTGACTTCGCCACCACAACGCTGGAGACCAAACTGAAGATCAGATTTCTCTCTGAACCAGTTCTGCTGGATCATGGTGATGGGAACAGTCATATGAGCAAGCTGGGCGAAAATCTACTGAAGTCAGTGAGAATGTTTTTTCCAGTGACTGCCAGGGTCATAGGACCAGACCACTGCAAATATGTTATTTTAGTTGCTTTTCTGGTCACTGTACATGCACACGGTGGTCACAAACTGTGATCCCCACACTTTAAAGGCAAAATCTGGAAGAAATAAAACAGTAGCTGTTATCCAGTGTGCTGTTATACAAACACATGTAGCGTATGGGTAGTGTACAGTTTACACTGCTTTACTGGCCCTCTGTTTCACTTGTTTCCTTAAAAAGGCACAGTAAAAAGTGGAAAAGAATGTAAAAAATAACACAGCTGTTATAAAGGGAACTTCCAGTGTATTAAAATGTGAAATCCCATTCTGTTTTTATGGATAGCTATAAATAAGTAAACAAGAATTAGGCTACATCTTTGGAATTTTCTTTTCTGTTTGAACTTTGCTCGGTGGTCAGTGTTAATTACTGAGTCTCTGTGGCTGACTGGAAAATTCACATACATTTTCTATAGAATATTAGAAGCACACTTCAGAAAGCCCCTGCTTTGGAGCTGCCCCCTTTTCAATTCATTATTAATCCTGCTTTAAGATTTCATTAAGCTTCAGAAAATACGTTCTTTCAGTCTGTTTCTCTTCAGCTCCCTGTTGCCTGTGGAAGAGCAAAAGAAATGACCACAAGCTTTTTGTCAGTCATGAGAAAAGTTATTTTATAAATTGAACCCAAACTGATGAGTTTGGTGCACAAGGGAAATTATTTCTCCTTTGAATATTGTTACAGTCATTCTTCTTTTCCCATCTGATCTCTCGGTTGTAAAGGTTGAGGTCTCCTCTTTCAGCTGAACCTTATGGGAGATAAAATAATATGCAAAGACAGCTCAGATGTTAAGGTATTCAAGCTACAGTGTTATTCAGGCAGAAAAATACTTAACCAATACAGACTGGCTTAACTGATTAAAAAGTCAAAGTTGGTAGCCTTGCACATACGCACACAGAGAACATCAGAAAATCAATGCTGTATTTATTGACTTTTCCTTCTGTTATTACTATTGTTTGCTAATTCCACTACAATTTTTCTGTCTTCCTTTATCACGTTCTCCCTCCTTCTCATAACTCTCCCTGAGGATCTACTCTTTTATTGCTTGTTTCTAGCTGTCTGGTCATCACATTTCATCACTTACTGACCTCTGGAAAACAGAAGGTCAGAGGAGAAGCACCCAGACAGCACTCAGACTGAGCCATCCTGACAGCAAACTGCATTTTGAGATTAAGATTTATGTAAGGTATCAAATCCAATTCCTTAATTTCAGCTTCACTTCCTAAAAGTGCTCCATTTGCGTTATTTGCCTTAAACGTGTACATCTTGTTTGGTTTTTTTCTTTTTTTTCTTTCTTTCCCCTCTCATAATTACTTTGGGCAACACTTGCACTTCCAAGAACGAAGCATGTACATTTGATTTCCTTTCTCTAACACATAGTGCTCAGGAACAGATATGTTAAAGAAAATCCGATCAAATCAGCACTCCAATTTACATGCTTTTTCTCAGGGGGGAAGATTTTTCCCAGGGCAGAAGATAAGAAAGCAAAGCACTATGAGAGATATTGTCTATGTTTTTAATGCAAAAGAGTATGTTCAGAGGACTAAATACAATGGTACCTAGCATGTTATGGTATCTATATATAAATAGATAAAACTCAGATAACTTAAAGCAATACATTCTCCTGGTATGCTGGTACGGGATATGTTATTATTCCTATTTTCCAGTTGGAGAAAATACAAACTAGAAGGCCACATATAGGAAGCTGTAATAAAGACAGGACTCGAGTCACGTTGCCTGAGCAATATTGATTTTTTTAGCTTTCGATTCTTTCTAACCAGTGACTAATCCTGCTTTTTCTGTGAGCGAAGTTATAGCCATTGATGGACAAATCAGTGGCCGATAATCCTGTTTCTTAATCTGAAAAATTAAAAAATTGGTTATTAAATAATACCATTTATTTTGAAAACTGCATATACACTACTTTACTTTGGTGGTCTGTCATATGAACCTCTGAGCATAAGCAGTGTTAATGCCAAGGTTCCATCACAGATAATCCGTTAAGAAGACTTCTGCATTGTGCTATTGAATTAACAGTGATGTCTAATATATTATTATTGTACTTTATTAAGAATTAAAAACCTCTGAGACAGGGACAGGCCCGCATGGACAGTCAATAACAGGAAGAAATACAGATCCTTAAAGCTTCTCAAAGCACATTTCTTTGGGTGATAGTAGTTCTAGCCTTTTTTTTTTGGTCCAATCTCTTTTCACCTTTCTGCACTTCTCAGATTCAACAGCTGTACAACCCCCTTGAAAATCCATCCCAAAAGGTTAAATGGCTTGTTGTCAAGAGCCAAAAAGGAAAAAGGAAAAGGTATGTTTCTAGAAATTCACTACCATTATGAACTAAGCAATTAAGAGAACACAAGTGACAGGAAAAACAGACATACAGAGCAGGGTGGAAAATGAGCAAAGGTTAGGGAGCTTTCTAAAAGAGCCTGGAGATAAGGTTTTCTGAGCTCTGGTTGCATCGGTGTGACCTTTCAGTCTGTGCTGAGCCTACCTTGTTCCAGTCCATGACCCTAATGCCTGCAGAAAGTAAACAGCAGGTTTGAGCGCTCTTCTTTTTACATCAGCTATTGCCACTGAATAATCATGATTTGCTGCGTCATTGAGGGAAGGGAAAGTCAAGCCACCAAGGACTTGAAATCTGTGGAGACCTGTGACAAGGTAGAGATTTTTGGAGAAGGTGTGGTTCCTTGCAACACAGGTGAAATATGGATGAGTGTGTGGAAGACAAGGCTTCAGGCACTTTCTGACCCTCTTTTAAACTTTTTTTCCCAAGATGCAGAATGTCAACATAGTAGTTTTACAGCCCCGGTTTGCAGAGGGAAGCTAATGCTCTGTAGAGGTGCAAGACTCCTTTCATCACCTCATCTCAGGCTAGACTTAATAGCAAAAAAAGGTCAGGTGAAACGGCCCTGAAAGTGCTTCTTTTCCTCTGTTGACTGTAGAGCAAGTCTAAGATGATAGACTGAGATGTAGGTATGTACCTTCTCGGTAGATGAAACGAATCCTGCCCTACACGTCTGAGTGTTGTTGACCACAGTGAATCCCTCGCCCTGTCTAGGGGTATTCACTACTACCACATTGCAAGTAATAATGACTTGTTTTGGGGTTTCCCTTAGCTAATATCAGTGATATTTCTGTTTTCCCTGGAAAATCAGGATGAATTCATGTCCGTTAACCATCACAGGGGTGGGGAGAAGATAAGATGAAGAAGGAACCAGCAGCTAGGCAGGAATCAGTATTATGGGAAGAACTTAGTATAATGGGTTAGTGCTGGACTTGTGACTCCCACAGTGCTTTTTAAAGGCACAACAGCACACTGTCTCTGTTTGTCTAGATTGGAACTCTCACCAGACAGAAACATTCATATCACCTTCAGTATTTCCTAAGTTTCAGAATAAAACACCCTTTATTTCATCTCAGTTCTTGCAATGCAAAGGTAGGAAGAAAAAGATGAATGTACGCAAACAAGCAAAAGCAAACTGTTCTCTGTTAGGTCCAGGTTAAATGGGTGAGGTTATGAATAGGTAGCACACCCACAACCATGCTCAGTGGAGGGTTCAAGCACATGAGATATTATTTAAGTAGAATTTACATATATGAAACCAAAATATTTGGATAATAATCCAATACTACCTGACAGCTGGTGGCTTCATAGACACCTCCCTTCTTTTTTCTTAGCAATGTCCAGCAGCTGAGAGCTTGCATCTCTGCTCATGTCCCAAAGTGGCCTGGGAGAGGAAGAGCTGAGTGACAAAGAGCCAAACCCTGACTGGGTTTCTCCTCCAAAGTCACTTGAGGAGCTGATCCAACCTTTCTTCTCAGAAAGATCTGGTTCCCACTGACAGACTGAGGCACCGAACAATTTCACTCTTCAGTTTCCTCTGGAATTTGGCCAGAATAAGTGATCCTATTGCACCTTGCCAGTGAAAGCCCTTGCCAAAGGAGTGGGGTCTTCTTTGACTCCAAATTCAAGACTCCATCGTTCATATGATTGCTGGGATCAGTAAGGTAGAGTGAAAGAGTATTTGCCACCTTTCCTGTTCAAACTGTGTTATGGTATAGGAAATAATTAGCTTGGGCCAGAAGAAAGCATGGAATATGGCTTCACGAGCAGATTACTCGGCCACTCACATCATAGGGAAGACCATGGGTTTGTCCTGTGCTCATTCCAGTTCAGCAGGAAGATAAACAGTCCAGGCAACACCAAAACACCCACATGCCTAGAGGGATCATCTCCAGGGATATGAGAAAAGACATCAAGAGCTTTTCTTACCTGTATTAGCAAATTAAGCCTTGCCAGACAATATTCTCGAGCACTGAAGTTATGTTTTCTACACATAAAATTGTAGAATTGTAAGAATGGTCGTGATTTTGGTCTGTATCAGCATTCTCTAACAAATCTTAGGCAAAGTTTAGAAGTTAAAATGGGCCAGAGAACATCTCAGCAGACAGCATGGATCCCAGCCTGCTTTGGGAAGGAAAGAGAGTTGAATAGTCTGGATAAGCCAGTTGGCTTCAGTGCCAGATATTTTAATCTATTAGCATAGGCGTACACTTAGAGTTTGGATGTAATCCTTTCTTGGGCAAGACACATATTGATACAGCAAAACCCTGGCTTTTCTCTTTCTGTCTGTCTGGTGGTGTCCTTTTGGAGAGGTGGTACTGGTATGAGGCAGACCAAGAGCTTGCGTCATAGTCTTCCAGCATGCATGCACCCTGATTTATTAACTTCATTAAACAGCTACATTTAGTTCAACTCCTTAAGCACTGTACACTGACTCATCCTGTAGAAGAATAAGATCCTGTAAAATGACATTGTTATCATCAGCTGAGTGGTTTTCCTGAAGGTCTGCAGGTCTTCTTGCTGTAGGATCAGGAGTGTAGGAACAGTTGGACTGGACTACATCTATCCAACATGTTAACTTCTCTCTAGCCTATTTTAAAGTAGCTAGCTCTGTCTTTTGCAATATTTCAGGCCCATGCTTTTCCAATGTCAGTTTAAAATCTTAAATATCTTCGGCACTAACTGCCTTAGCTGATATGAGAAATTACTTCATGAAAAATTACGGTCCTGCCTATTGGACAATATGGTTATTCTGATTTTAAAATCAAAGCCACATGAAATTCTTACAAACACTAAAAAGAAAAAAAAAAAAGGGAAACGTGAAAATAAAGGATTTTATAAACAAATACCTTTATAGCCCTGAGCTAGTGTATTTATATATTACGAAAAGAACAGGGCTCAGAAGGTTTTGATATTTATTTCCTTGCTCCTAGAGGAGCAAAGGGAGGAAAGACATCCTCAGATTGGTCCACAAGGGGAGGAGGAGAAGGAAAAAAGTATATTTTCTGAATTTCTGATATTGGAAAGAGCTCAGGTGTCAGTGTCTCAAACTTTGCCAAAGGAGAGGGTTGGTGTGGAAAACAAGCAGAGCGATACCAGGACATAAAGCCACGAAGCACTCCAGAGATGTTTAAGGCAAAAGAGACCTGTTTGTAGACTGACAGAGAACAACTGTGTGTATTGTGTTTTTACTGCAATCTCTCTTAATTTTAGCATGTAGAAATACGAGATATTTTGTACTTTAAGAGGCTTGCCTTTCCATACAGCTTCCTCAGCACATTCTGGTTCAGGAGAGTTGCTTTTCTGAGCTGGCAGATGCTGATGGATCCCTCTGCCTCCCCACAGTCTTTTCCTCTAACGTTTGTTTATTTACCTGTTTACCCCAAATTTATCTTCACTAGAAGCATCATTCCTGAGATTTTATTAATCACCACCGACTAACACAACAGGCAGGAGTTGTTCTGGTAACATCCTAGACTGAGGGAAATCTTCCTTCCTTGTGTATATTCCTGGAAACATCTCCCTTTTCGATGAACTGGAGTTGCACAATTTAAAAACGAAACAAAACAAAACCATTGATGTAAAATTTCCCAGTTGGTCCTTGGGGGACAAATAACAAGTAATGTCAATGACATGACAGAGGATGGTGTCCCCAGGGAAACATTTTGGCAGTGTGTTCCCTCTATCCGCCTGTGAGCCTGTTAGATTCTCCATTTATCTCCTGTATGTACAGAATGACTGACCTATATCAAGATGGGTAAGACCATTAACAACCTGATTTTCCTTTCAAGTCAGCCCTGCTTTGAGAAGGAGATTGGACCAGAGGTTTCCTTCTACCCACCCTATGCCTACATCTAGTGGTCATACCACAGATGTCTTCAGGTTTCTGTTTGAGATCCAGCTCCAAGCAGTAAATTTTGGCCTTGCATTCCTTCCCAACCTCCAATACTTCTCATGCTGTGTCTTTCCCCTCCCTGGTTAATCTTCACAAGCACGGGGAACCGATTTCCAGTTTACATGGGAGGATGCTTCAACTCTCCCGCACATGCTATATCTCCCTTCCCTCCTCTTGTTGCAATATTGACTTCTCCTGCTGTTCTCAGCTAAAGAACAGCTGGGCAGAGCTGTAGTGGGAACTTAATAGCTCTGTTTCCTTACTACGGCATTTCATGAGACAAAAGTCACCTGAAGACAAACTCCGTGTTTTGTCCATTTCAAAGGGATCTGGCTGTACTTGGGGTGATATGTCCATCAGTAATTTCTTCTTTGATGTTTTTCCTTCTGCTTCTATCGATGGGGAATGTTGAATTTCCTTTTTTTTTTTTCTATTTTTTAATGACTCATCCTCTGTAGGTGTGAAAAGGAGCATTATGCACTGCCGAGAGATATAATTTGTGACTCATGTAACCGTGGGCTCTATGCTTTTGGAGTGATAATTAAAAGGAGGGGGCTGGAGCTGCCCGGGGGCTAGGTAAGTATGAGGTTGGAATAAAGAGCCTTATCCTTCCGTTCAGTAACTGACTGAGAGAGAGAAACAAGGCTGAATATGTAAGAAGGTTGGCTGAATTAAAGGTAAGCTTTGAACTTTTAAGCATTGCTTGCTTCTTACTGAGTTTGCTGCATTTTACCAGAATGCCCAATTACACACACTAATTAACTCGGCAAGTCCAGAAATCACTAGAACTATAGAAAGAGAGTCTGAAGTAGGAGAAAGGCACTAGGTTTCCAGGAAAACTCTTTCAGCCATTCTCCAGACCTGAAACCCAGCCGAGGGCTGACTCAAATACAGGTCTCCCATTCTCAGCAAAAAAAACCCCAAACTGGTGGAGTGAATATCAGCCAGTTTGTTCTAGGCACTGTGTGCTCAAGGTCCTTCCTGAAACAGGATCCATAAGTATGATTTGATCAGCTTGGCAATACAGGGAGGCTTTTCTCTTTTTCTGGTGCTCTCTTTTCTTGGCAAAATCATGATCTACTGAAATGATAGCAAATATTCACAGAAACTGAGATTCAGATCACACAGAGACTGCAGAAATGCCTCCAAGCCTTGTTGGCTCCTATTAATTGTGTTTTCAATGGAAGAAAGACAGAAATAAAGGGATGCATCTCATTCTCTTGCAACTGAGTTCAATACTGCCCTTCACATTGTCCCCTTTTTTGCTAGGTCTGTTTTTCAGTGGTGTGTACTGCGGATTTTCACTAATTACTCACCTACGAAGAAACTACCTTTAGTAAGGGAAGCATGGCCCAGTTGTTTGCATGCTTACTTGGAGTCTAGGAAATCTGGGTTCTCTTCCTTCTTCTGGTACAGATGTCCTGTGTAATCCTAAACACTTCTGAAGGTGAGAGTCACGCCACATAATCTGAGGATTAGTTGGGATTATGTCTGCAGTTGACTTTGTCTAGGCTTTCTGTGTAGATAGACCATGGAAAGGGTTAGGCAGTTCTAGGACATGATTCTTTCGGTATAAAACATAACCTCATTAAGCATAATACAGTGTCAACTATGCCAGGGACAGTGACCATGTATACGTCCATCTGCATACTCCAGCAGAACACTTCATGAAGATACCCGTTTAAGCCCAGAAACCAATTGACCATGCTTGCATAACACCTTCTGAGGTAATCACGTCTATCTTTGACCACAGTTTTTATCTCCAGGTGACATGTTAATGTTACTGTATCTCTTCAGGTCCGAGATCTTATAGAACTCAGATGCAGTAGACATACATTCAACCTCACACTCATTTCTTGACCTGTAATGAAAGTGAAGGTGACCTACCATAATGAAAACAAAGGCATCCTACCACAAACTGATTTCACACTTCAGGAAAGGAGGTGTCTCAGAGAGAATGTAAAGCCTGCTTTGATTCCATAGATGCTCCGTGGAAGTTCCTCAGATATAGGTTGAGGTTCAGGCTTCATGATTGAAAACTCTTAGCTAGGGAGAAAAATCTTTCCTGCTTTAGAGTACTCTGGAGAGTGAAAAGGGCCTGAGGGAAGAACCTGAACAATCAGACATTTTTGTCCACTTTCAGCCTTCCATTCCTTATTACAAACACTCAGATCATCTAAATATTTGTGGTGGGTTAACCATGGCTTGATGCCAGGTGCCCACCAAGCCGCTCTATCACTCCCCCTCCTGCTCAGCTGGACAGGGGAGAGAAAATATAAGGAAAGGCTCGTCGGTCGAGATAAGGGCGGGGAGAGATCACTCAACTGTCATGGGCAAAACAGACTTGACCTGGGGAAATTAATTTAATTTCTTTCCAATCAAAATCAGAGTAGGGTAATAAGAAAATAAAACCAAATCTTAAAATACCTTCCCCACACCTGTCCCTTCTTCCTGGGCTCAACTTCACTCCTGAATTCTCTATCTCCTCCCCCCGAGCAGTGCAGGGGAACGGGGAATTGGGGTTGCGGTCAGTTCATCACACTTTGTTTCTCCTGTTCCTTCCTCCTCACACTCTTCCCCTGCTCCAGTGTGGGGTCCCACCCATGGGAGACAGTCCTCCATGAAATTCTCCAACATGGGTCCTTCCCATGGGCTGCAGTTCTTCACATCCTTTCCACATGTCCTTTCCATGGGGTGCAATCCTTCAGGAACAGATTGCTCCGGTGTGGGCTCTTCTCCCCACGGGTCCACAGGTCCTGCCAGGAGCCTGCTCCAGCGTGGGCTCCCCACAGGGTCAGAGCCTTCTTCGGGCACATCCACCTGCTCTGGCGTGGGTGGATGCAGGTGGATATCTGCTCCACCATGGACCTCCATGGGCTGCAGGGGGACAGCCTGCCTCACCATGGTCTTCACCACGGGCTGCAGGGGAATCTCTGCTCCAGCGCCTGGAGCACCTCCTCCCCCTCCTCCTTCACTGACCTTGGTTTCGCAGAGTTGTTTCTCTCACATATTCTCACTCCTCTCCTGCTGCAATTGCGCAGGTTTTTTCCCCTTCTTAACCATGTTATCCCAGAGGCGCTACCACTGTCACTGATGGGCTTGGCCTTGGCCAGCGGCGGGTCTGTCTTGGAGCTGGCTGGCATTGACTTTATTGGACATTGTCCTGGTTTCGGCTGGGATATAGTTAAATTTCTTCCTAGTGCTCTGTTTTGGATTTAGTATGAGAAGAATGTTGATAACACACTGATGTTTTTAGTTGTTGCTAAGCAGTCTACTAATCAAGAACATCCAGCTTCCATGCTCCGGAAGAAGCTGCGAGGGAGCATAGCCGGGACAGCTGGTCCAGCTGGCCAATGGGGTATTCCACACCATGTGACGTCATGCTCAGTATATGAATGGTAGGCGTGATCCAGGAAGTACGGATCACTACTTGGTTATCGGTCAGCGCAGGTGGTGAGCAATTGCATTGTGCATCACTCATTTTGTATATTCTAGCATTATCATCATTATTATTATTACTATTATTTTCCCTTTTCTGTTCTATTAAACTGTCTTTATCTCAACCCACGAGTTTTTCTCACTCTCACCCTTCTGATTCTCTCCCCGTCCCACCGGGGGTGGGGGGAGTGAGCGAGTGGCTGCGTGGTATTTGGCTGCCTGCCAGGTTAAACCACAACAGACATGGGGGAAGCTTCTAGCAGCTTCTCACAGAAGCCATTCTTGTAGCTCCACCTTCTACCAAAACCTTGCCATGTAACCCCCATACAGTATTGTTTCTCTTCCTTTCACCTCTGTGCATAGCTTGGCAAAGAGAATTGAAGCAGAAAACTTTCAGCTCAAAATCACAAACATTTCCCATCTGGATGTTGAATATTGCCTTACCAGAAGAGAGTCTTTGCTACTGGAAGAAAAACATACCTCTAAAGCATACTTTCATTTCAAACCAGAAAAGCTAAAAGGGTCTTTATAGTCTCCAGCTGGGCTGTATACTAGCCAGGGACTCTCTAGATAACAGTGTAGTTTGGGGACTTTCAATCTTTTGAAAAAAAAAAATCTTACAGCTGTTATGGAGTTCTGGGGTTTCTGGATTTGAAAGGATGTAGTCTTTTCTGGAATAACCATCTGTTATTACACCATTGCCTGCACTCTTGCGGGGGGAATTGGTCTTGATGACTTATGCTCCCTTGTAGTTCTTTGTTCCTACTGTGTGGGACAGCGCTCTTCTTTCACCTCGTATGGGGCAAACAATAAGTAAATCTATAGAAACGAAGAACCAAACCCATCCAAATGAGAAGTTTATTTTCATCAATATGAAAATTCCTGGCTCTTCAGTGATTCTGTTTAAAATATAACACAAACCACAATGACTTTCAGCCCAAGCAGATGCACCCTAAGTCAGTAAGTATATCCCAATGAAGAGCAAATACTTCTCTGATCAGAGCACTCAGCAATTGCATCAGCACAGAAAAATGTTTCAAGTTCATTTTAATGTTGCAGCATACTGAAAAATGCATTAAAGCTTGGAATTAATGCTTGCCTTGGGCTTTGAAGCCAGCTTAAGATACTCAGCTCCGATACCATGATGACAAGTGTGGTTTAAAATACCTAGAAAGAGATGAGATGTGCTTCTAATGTTGCTTGAATTTGGCTCCTCATCACCTTTGCTAAGAGGAGAGCTCTTAGCAAAGAGCTCAAGAGGAGAGAATGGATTTTCTTTCTGCTAAATAGACTGTACTCTAGTAAAACTTTCAGATGCTGTTAAGGTTATTGCATAGCCACCCAGGATATGAATGGTATGTGTTAGCATATCCACATCAAGGTATGCAGTCCCTTTCACATATGACATGCCTCCTGGCATATGGGTGTGCACACATGTGCGCATACAATTTAACATGTATAATTTACATTTTAGCAATTCTTCTGGCTATAAAACTCTTCAGCAAATTACAGTGTTGATGTAAGTGAACTGCACTGGGGGAAGCTTTGAGGCTTTGTAATTTCTTCTCTGTGTGTTCAGGGAGAAAGCGAAGGCATCTCACCATCCAAGAGTAGTGATTCATTATGGATTTGTAAATTTGCCTGCCTGAAATGCAGGTTTCTATCCCCAAGCAAGTCAACTCATCTGGAGTTCCTGCTCCCTTTTCAGTCAATGGAGTTTAGGGCAGGAAAATTCTTACAGAAAACTCTGTAAAAGTCTTTTTGCTAAAGGCGAGAGAGAGCACACAGGCACCATTACACTATGGAGCACAAGCGTGCAGTGGGGAAAGCAGAGGGATCAGACCGTTCTCAGCCAGCCTCAGGATGGTGAGGGACCCAGCCCGTGTTAGAAAATTAAAATTGCTTAAGGAGCATTCTCTGGGACACATGCCAGCTGGCACATAGCAACATTATTTCCTATTATTTAGCTCTTCTACTTTCCAGAATGAGGTTTTCTCATCAATACTGCTTGTCTTTGACCAGTACTAACTCCTGGCCCATGACTGAGAAGCATGCAGGGGAATAAGGTTTTGGCGTGGGCTATTGAAGTCAGCGCGTGGGACTCCTCACAGAACTATTTAATTTACTAATAAAGGTAGATGCCCAGTGTTTAACCCTTTTTTTGATGATGGGATTTGACCCCACATCAGCTGTCCAGCAAGGGCATCTGTACCACCCCAAGCTGCGGGATACAGAGCAAGGGATAAGAGTTGTCACCATTTTCTGTGTTTTTCTTGTTCCATTTTATCCCCCTTACGCTGGGAGAGGAACCTCACGGCTCTCCCATATGCTGGATTCAGAGAAAGTGTGTCCGCATGTGGCAAATGAGAATATCTCTCCTGTTAAAAACCAGCGTCTTGAGAAATGAAGCTGAATAAAGCCACTGTGGAAAAGCAAAGCAAAACTGAAACATTTGTTTATGCCGCTGTATCAAAGGCTCAGCTTCAATGCAACAGCAAAAAGTCCACTCTCCCACACTGACTACAATTATATTTTCATCTGTCCTGACTCGGCTGTGACCTGCTCTTGCTTAATGTGAAGTTAGTGTGGTGAAAAATCGATAAAGCCGTATGAGAGCGGCTTTTGTCTGTTTTTTTTTTTCAGGGAATTCATTAACTACTAACACTGCTGCCTTCCACCCGAAACACCTCTAATCCACCGTCCCTCCTGATAGCTTTTCTCATAATAACTGCGTCCTGTTTGCTCTGTAGCTCTTTGATCAGCAGCTGTTTGGGAGGGGTCCTCTAATTCTTTGATCCTTTTCATTTCAAGCAATTTTTTTAATGGTAATTCTTTTTGGCAGGCAATCTCTCTAGTCCAGCATCCTCTGTCTAACCCGATGAATTAGAGGAAGGTGCAAGGAACCCAGCTGAGGGATAAAACATCTTGTGTTAAAGTTTTCTCTACATACCTGTATTTACAATCTGCATCATACCACAAACCTGGAGCCCCTTACGGAGTGATCAGATACTTTTTAAGCTCACCTGCCGTACTTCTGGCCATCCTAGCAGACTGTTTTAATGCCCAGATGCATTTTGTTTAAGCTTCTGATGCCAATCAAACCTGCTGCAGTGATTTCCACAGCGATTTTTGTCACATCTATTAATGGAGAGAGGGACTATCATCCCATTAACTGGGGGAAAAGGTGGCCTAGGAGGAAGAGGAGGTTACAGATTTAAACCAAAAAGAGGCATTAGATGCTTTAGAGGAGGAGAGGAGAATTTGCTGAGGATTTATCACTAAGCTTTTAGTTCCCAAATTATTCATCTGTGCCTCATTTTCCCTGTCTGTAAAACAGGATAATTGTGCAAGCTTTTTAAAAGTTGAGAGACTTGCGTATGAATAATCTCATTAAAAATCTAGACAGCACACTAAATATTACTACCATTAAATAAGACGCACATCATATACCAACAATAAACAGAACTTAAAATGGAAGACTCAGAATTCAGAGAAATTTTTCAAAAAGACGGTCTTCTCAGAAACCCTGTTTTGTCGAACTGTATTTTACTGTCTTTTTCTGTTTTAATTTTTACAAAACCTGTTTTTAGAACATTGAGGTTTCCCACAAACAGAATTTTGATGCTTCAACCCAGTCTAATAATAACACTTGCATTACTCTGAGTGGAGGCATGAGGATAAATATTCTAATAAATAGAAGGTAATGTGTCATTCCAGTGATAGGGGCCAGAAAAATATTTAAAACAGACTTTTATAACAGTGTGATGTTGCTGAATTTAGCTCTTCTTATGCTCCCAAAGCACCGAGGCCCAGATTCAACCCACTTGGTTTTAAGCATTGAAATGAAGAAGCTACATTATGGGGCTATTCAGCTTCCATCAATGAATGATGAGTGTCTTCCAGGGACAATTCAGCTGATCGGTGGCCTGACTTGCCATCTGGAGGTCCCCGTTTCTCATTATTCATTTCAGCAGGACTAGAGTAAATGCTGGTGGTAAGAGCCTACATTTGGACAGGATGGGTGTAAACTTCTGCTTGGTTAAAAACATCACTCAGACATGAATCAACTGCTTTCTAACTTACAAATAACAGTACAGCCATGTGTTGATAGCCACACAGACTTCTTACGGGCTAAAGTGGGTCTTGGTAATAGTTTGCTTTGGCTTCCTAGCAGATGGGTCATTAATGTGATTGATATTGATATCACATCATCAGAGCTAACTTAGCTGGGCTATTAAAACTAATTGCTGGTCAGAATGAGCCAGAAACAATTAGCAAGAGGCACTGATTGTGTCAGAGGAGATTTATCCTTCTATCAGCTCAAAAGACATCATGGCTTTCAACTCTTCTGGCACCTTGGTTGAGTGGCAGCCAAACTGAAGACTGGGCAAAGAACTTAGAGACAATTCAGCATAAATAATGAAGTCAGATGAGCAAGTTGGTTAAATCTGTCCATATTTATTTAGTTAATTTTCCCCTTCACTAGATTGGGCTGCAGAAAGCTTAAGAAACCACTGTTAAACAGAGGTGTGAGATGCAGAAGGGATTGTTTTGGAATATTTAGGTAATGTCTCAGAAGAGTGACATGTCCCTACTGCCTCCTCAGGGTGTTGTCTGATGAGCTTGTGGAGAGTAACTGGGGAAAAAAAAATAATTGCAATTTGTTCTTCCAGAAAAGTAAGGTCCTACCAGCAAAAGGGGATTTTCTGGAGGGATTTTTCCAAACCAGTGGTAGGTTTAACACTGCAGTATTGCAGATTTTGGTGATAGAATCACAATTGTGGGGTTTTTTTTATGAACACAAAATTGAAGCCCTGACCAATTGCAGGTATTACAGGATCACATTATACTTCCCCCACCACAGTACATATTTTAGCTCTGAGGCAGCAGCTAAATTCAATCTGGAGCTACTACATTTTGCCTGTATTTGAATTTTGCTGCACTTCACAGTAAAGCCAGGAAGAATTGCTAGCTTGACCTCTGGAGCATGTTCATCTGCATTAGAGGTGGATGGTCTTTATACACAAAAGATGTCCCATGAAGGCATATGAGAACCTAAAAATAACATTGGCCTTCTGGAGCCCTGCTGGCAACGGCCAGCATGCCTCCAAATCCCTTTTTAAGTAAATGAGCTTCCTCTTTAACATAAATAGTGTTTGCGCCTGTTTCTCCAAATGGAAGGCTGTTCTAATCAGCTGCAAGCTCCTTCTAATTTCTCTCCTGCATTTATGCATAGCTAATTTAGATCTATTTGTTCTTTTACCAGTAATGTCCTTTAGTTCAAATAGCTCTCATTCCTTGGCATTTCCCTCCCAAGTGTATTTATAAACAGCAATCGATTCATGTCCAGCCATTGCTTTGTTCAGCTGCATGAACTTAGTTCATATAGTCATCTCATTAGGTCAGAGAGGTTCTCCTTCCCCTGAAAACCCTTGTAGTCTTTGTTGCACGAGGTCATGGTGGAATTTGTTCTTTGTGAACACAGCTGATTGGAGCTGCACATGATGTTCCATATAAAGTTGTACTCTAGACTTGAATAATCTAATTCATTCTTTATCTCCTTCCAAAATATCAATGACTGCTTCCCAGGGCTGCATTTGTCACATTAGGATGGTTAACTGTAACTAGATTGGAGGCATCTATCTTGGCGCAAGTTACTCTAGACTCTCTTGACTCAACAGAAAGTGAGTCAATAAAATCATTGCTGTTTAAGGTGCTATTTATTCTTCTCAACTAGAAGAAGATACCAGCATTTGCTTAGGTGATTTATGTTATTGACTCTGTCAATACAGGAAGTCAATCTTTATTGACTAAAAAGGGATTTTGGGGTAATTAGCCTGTGATCATCTTTGTTGCAGACAGTGAATGTTAAATGAGAGAGATCTCACCCCACTGAGTTTGATTAACATCCTCAGAACTTTCTTCTCCATCATTTCCAACCGACTAACTTCCTCCTTACAGCACATGTTCTTGCTACTGATCCTTGCAGCTCATGTTGTTAAATTTCATCTCATTTTGAATACTTTTATTCTCAAGGTGATTTGTTTCTCTCTTTGTGATAGCTTGGTCCTTCTTGCTAAGGAAAATGCCTTCTAAATTTGTGTATTGAAGTGAAGACTCTCCTGCTTTTTGCATCATCATGATTAATGAAAAAAATAAGTAAATTCAACCCCAGGACTGACCTTTGGGTGAATTAACTAATAACCCTTTTCCATCCTGATGCTTCTCTGACAGTTCTATTTTTCTTTCATTCTTCCTTCTCCTCCCTACTTTTTCCACTAATTGTATTAGTCTTAATCTGCTAGGAAAATACGGGTAAGAGCAGCAAAGTGGAAGAGCTCTCTTTCTTACTGGTAATACTTGTTTACACCATCTTAAATTGCTCTGGCAGCTACACTGAAAAACTCAGAGTTTACACTGCAGTTGTGACATTCCAGAGCAGGTTTTGCTCTGTGTGTCTCTGATCCTTTTCATCATCTTTGTTTTATTCACTTCCTCACTGTCACAGTGAAGTCCAGAAGGGACAATGCAATGTTCTGGCATGATTTTTTTTCGTCATTTTGTTCCTAGCTAAAAGGATGCAAACAGAAAATAAAGGGGGCAAAGAAGAAAAATTACTTTGAAAACCTATTTTTAACTGAAGTTAAGAAAAGGGAATTCTGTTTGACTTTTCCTTTGCAAAAAAAGCAAACAAGAATAACTCTAGGACTTTCTCAGGAAAACCATTTTCCTCAACAGAGTCAATGTGGTAGTCTGCAAGACAGACATCATCTTTTATTTCCATCTGCACCCCCTTCCTGAAGTTTTCAATGTATGGTCTTTAATGGCACTATTTTATGCTTGTGCTTCCTTGATTTTTTGAGGCACCTTTATTCTTCCAGCTCAAGGCCGAAGTCCAAACTAAGCAATTGGGAAAAAATTGAAAAAGGAGAGGAGATGCTTCAGAAGGAGCAAACACAGGCTTCCATCTAATATATGGAATACATTTATTTTTTATTGTTTTGTTTATTTCTCTGCTGTTCTTTCTAATTAGAATACCAATTGATTTTCCATTGTCAAGAATAACTAGGTTCCAATCAGCAGAGTCTGGAATATTAAGTAGACTTAATTTTTTTATATGGGACCCATAACAATGTTAATATTAAAATGTCATCAGTCTCGCTGAGATACATAATGAGCATGAAATGAACATATTTTTTTTTATCCCCCTCCTTTTGCAGATCCAATTTAAATTACAAATGTTCTTGATAAAGATTGCACGGACTAATTTGGATATCACAGACAATTATTTCCAGTTTGATGAGGAAAAAAAATACTCCAAAAGACAAAAAAATTCGGAGAGGACTTTCAAACTGAGCGCAATGGGTCTGAAGCATTCCCCAGCCTCATGCGGTCCACCAAGAGGGGCAGTTTAAAAAATCTAACTACTCCTCCCTTTGAAACAGCTTCTCTCTCTAGGGGGCAAATCTAAATTGGTTTATCTTCATCAATTTCTCCTCTGAATATGTATATTCTAGAACAAGACATCTTTGTTTCAAGTGAACTTAAATCCATTTCAGACACTCATTTGTCATATGACTTGTTTACTGTGGAACAATGACATCCACAAAGTGTGTTAATTAAGAATGTTTTTTCTGCTTTAAATTAACATCCTGACTCTATCCAAATGAACTTTGATGTGCAGCTGTGAATGAACTTTGTTGTGTGTTTCCTGATGTAAAGGGATGCACTTCATACCAGCTTGATGGGTTTTCAAAAACCCATAGCAACGGGATTACTTGAGGTTCGCTACACTGAAAATGGTATTGTCACTATACAGAGATCAAGAAGTACTACTTTTCATGTGGATATGGTGATACCTCTAGAGAAGTACTTATATCCATACAGATAATGCTTGAAAAGCAGGGAGAAAATCAGAACAAGTGACTAATGAAACAGTCCGAGTGCTTTCCTAGAGTCTCTCTGCAGTATGCATTTTGCCTTAAAGAATGCCCAACTGTAGTAATTATACCTATAATTAAAGTAGGTCTTAGAACACGCTCATTTCTTCAAGGCAGGATCTATCTTTTTATTAGCTGATCATATGAACTCATTTATATATACTTATTATGTAGCACCCAGAACAATAAGGGCACTGATTCATAGCTAGCTACTGCAATAAAGAAAAGCTATTACGAGATTTTGGTGTTGTAGTCCCAAGTCATCCAAAGGATGTAACAATTAACGGAAAATCAGGAGATATGGAATAATTTTCTGCTGCTTCCTGTCCTTGGTGAGTTCCTCCTCCCTTGTAGGCTTCAGTTTGATTTTACAGGAAGACCAGATATCTGGCTCAGGTTCAGAGCCAGGTGGGATTTGTCTCATCTAACTGCAGTTGTTGATAGTGTGGGGGTTTCTGTCTGAGACTCCTTTCTTGCCAGCAGAGAGTGATTTTGGAAAGCTAATGGAGATCAGGACATGTCTCAGCCAGCTGACAGTAGACACACATCTGAAATGCCATCAGCTCTCCGGTCAGCAGTTGGTGTGGCTCCAGTTTGGTGTTGGGAGTCCAGACTGGACAGAAGCTCTCCAGCACAAAGAGTATGGGTTTTTATCGTTCCCATTTTATTCTCCATGATGCATGGGCCAGTACAGGACGCTGTGGTTTGGACACAGAAAAGAAAAGGAATAATCATAAAGATTTGGTCATTTACTGATCCAAGCCTCTTTTACACCAGTGTCCCAGCCATTGGGGAGCAGAATTGATAGCACTGGAGAAAAGGGAGCAGAAAAAGACATCAAGATCTGACCAGGCAGAGAGGTAAGGCTGATAGATATCCCTTGAAAGCATCTGCCAGGTGGAGACAGCTCAGTCCCACCATTCATTGAGTGGGGTGCTGTCTTTAGCCCACGCTGCTGTGTCATTATCTCTTCTTGCCGGAGAATGACGTCTTTGTGCATTTGAAGTTCTTATTTAACCAGCTTTCGTCTATCTGGTTTTGAAAGGAAAACGGTCGTCTTCTCCTTCTCAGCAGAAAATAGATTTGGAGCTGTCTTTCACTGTAGATCAAGACATGGGAAATCCCCTCTGCAACTGTTTTTCTATAAGATAATGTAGGCTCTGGCAATCCAGTCCCAAATAATTATTTATAATGGACTTCTGAAAAGATCAATTTTTGGCCCTACACTGTCAAACATTTTCCCCAGTTAATTGCCAGGAATAAAATATAACTATCAAATTTCATAGATGTCACTAAGCTTGGGGGAGACTAAGTAAGAAGGATGGTGACATATGGATCATTTGGTAAACTGTGTTCAGACAAATAGTGTATATTTCAATGAGGTCAGAATTCTACATACATCTAAGAGCACATAAGGCAGATCAGTCATCTGTCAGGGGCTGACTTCATCCTACAAATTAACATATAGAGTGGATTGATTCTTTATAGGGCTTATATAAAGCAGTAACTCTGAGAAAGACTCATGGCAGATAATCAGCCAAATATGAGCTCCTACTTCAGTGCAGGAGCCAAAAAGGGCTAATGTGATTCCTTGAAGCATAAACATGGATTCTCATTTTGGCCGAGGTTGTGTTAATTCTGCATTTGTCACTGGTGAGATTATGGCCTGGGTTACAATGGAAAGAAGTTGATAAATTGGAGCGGGTTCAGAGAAAGTCTATGAGAATGATTAAAGGATTGGATCTGGCTTAAAATGAAAGGAACAGAGCCTACTTATCAGAGGGAAGGTCAAGAAATTGTGTGATCACAGTCTGTAAAAATTTATATCAGGACCAGACTATTTAGCCTAGCCAACAAAGGTATGAGAGCCATCTACCTGGAAACTGAAGATAGATAAATTCAAAGAAGAAATCTGATTCAAGTTTCTTTTTGATATTAATCAACGGATATAATTTTTTTAAGGTTTACTGAGCATAATTCATCATTACCAATTTCTAAATCAGGACGGGAAGCAACTTAGAAGAGTGTGAGAATACAAACAAGTGTTGACTCCAGTAAATCTTCTGGATATCAGACTGGCAGCAAAAAATATGCATTGGAAGACAATAAACTTTGACTACTCCTGTGGAGAGCTTATTCTGTGTTCTGGAAATGTAGGACTAGATGCATGTCATAAATTTTTCAGACTTTTCTCTTCTGATTCCCAGAATAAAACAAGATAGAGATTTTGTCTACCGGATTGAACAATTCCTGGATGAGCTGGAGAACACTATTAGAAAGGCAAAACAATATTAAAGGTAGTGTGTCCTGCAGTGAAGAACACTCTACGGCTTCTGATAGACTATTGTCACTTCTAGTTATCTAAACTGCTGAAATGATTCTTTTTCCCCCAGTGTGAATAGGCTGTTACAGCTTCCTGTTCTTCAGACCTTGATAGTAGGTATCCAATCAAGATCCATTTAAAAACATGCCCTGTCTCCAACAGTATCTAAGACTAGAGTTTTGAAAAAATGTCCAAGGCATCTCTAATACCAACCAGTCACTAAATAGCCACCTCAAAGTTCTTTAATTACACATGAAGGAGACAGAAGGAAGGCAGGCACCACGTGTTATTGTGAAACGATCGTTACCCAACCCTGGCTGTGGTTGATGATTATGATGTACTACGTAATGTAAAGATGGTGATGGGTATTTGCCCTCTGGCTTGGGGCGATAGGTGTGTTTATCTAAGAGGATATGCAGCAGTGTTGGAGGCACTCTTAAAGGATGTGAGCTGTGGCACAGTTACTTCTGTTCAGAGGGCTGAAAGGAAACCTGCAATACAGGCAATGGTCCGGATCCTGAAGTGACAGGTCCGTCCACTTTTAAAGCCTGTATTTACTGAAACTAAAAATTGAATTCCTGCAATGCATAAGCTTATATATCTTCTACACTCAGCCTTTTGTTCTTTAATTCTTCCTAATAACATTCCAGACGTCTTCCATTGTAATGTCCAAATAACTTCTTCTTAAATCTCTAATTAAATCAGAATTTCTTCCTGTTTTTCTTTCTGTTCAGTTTCAGGGTGTAAAAATAGCTAAAGCCTCTCCAAATTTTCAAGCATGGTTCACTTATGCCCTGGCAGCCAAGAGGGCAAACCGCATCCTGGGGTGCATCAAACACAGGACAACCAGCCCGTCAAAAGCGGTGATTATCCCACTGTATTCAGCCTGATGGGTAATAAAGACTACGTTTAATAATCTTTGCTTCTGTGGGGATCAAATTTTGGGTCTCCCTTTTCTATTATAAAATGTCCAGTGACCTGTATGTTTAAGATCTCTGGTGCTGCCAAATTTGCTTGAAACTGCCCACTGGTTACAAGGGATTTTAGGAAGTGACGGACAAACATAAGGCTCAGATAATTAGGAAAGGCCTCACCTTGAGCACTGTGTGCAGTTCTGGTCCCCACAATTTAAGAAGGATGTGAAGGTCCTTGAATGCATCCAGAGGAGGGCAACAAAGCTGGTGAAAGGGCTGGAAGGCATGTCCTATGAGGAGTCGTTAAGGACTTTGGGTTTGTCTGGTTTGGAGAAAAGGAGGCTGCAGGGGGACCTCATTGCTGTCTGCAGCCTCCTGAGGAGGGAAAATGGAGAGAGGTGCTGAGCTCTTCTCCCTGGGATCCAGTGACAGGATTCATGGGAATGGTTCAAAGCTGCACCAGGGGAGGTGTAGGCTGGACATGAGGAAGCATTTCTTTACCGAGAGGGTGGTCAAACACTGGAACTTCCTAGAGAGGTGGTTGATGCCCCAAGCCTGTCAGTGTTTAAGAGATATTTGGACAATGTTTAAGAGTGTTTAAGAGGCATTCGGACAATGCTTTAATTTTTGATCAACAACATGCTTTAAATTTTGGTCAGCCCTGAAGTGGTCAGGCAGTTGGAGCAGATGATTGTTGTAGGTTCCTTCCAACTGAAACATTCTATTCTATTCTATTCTATTCTGTTCTGTTCTATTCTATTCAATTCAGGCTCATTTAAAATGTTTTGGGCCCTCAAATATCAGTTGGAGGACATTTCATCCAAGGAAGGAGGGAAGAGAGAGAAAGAATTGGAAATCATTCTGCGGGTCTCTTGCCAAGGACCTCCCAACCCTGTCATGTTTGGCGGCTTAGAAGGAGAAACATGCCATCACTTCTGTTATTTTAAAGTGATACAGTAGAGTGGAAAGTGATTCAAAATGCTGAAGTGCCTCCAGCAGCATTAGAAATGCTCTATTTAGAGTGATCAGTCAACATATTGCCAGCATGATGGCCACTGATACAGTAAGCCAATTAAAAATATATGTATTCAAATGAAGTCAGAACTTAAAATAGAAAATTTGAAAGGATGAGGGCCCAACTAGAAGGAAAAAGGAAAAAAAAGAAGTCAAAAAGGTACTGTGAGCAGTAGAACCAGTCAAGCTAAGATGCCTTTGCTGATTTCTCTTGTGGACTTTCTGATGGGTAATAAAGACTACGCTTAATAATCTTTGCTTCTGTGGGGATCAAATTTTGGGTCTCCCTTTTCTATTATAAAATGTCCAGTGACCTGTATGTTTAAGATCTCTGGTGCTGCCAAATTTGCTTGAAACTGCCCACTGGTTACAAGGGATTTTAGGAAGTGACGGACAAACATAAGGCTCAGATAATTAGGAAAAAATATCACTTCTTTAGGAAGCTGATTTGGGGACACATTTTTAAAAAGTGTGAAGAAAAAGCCCTTCTTGCTCAAATTAAAAATTATTTCAAATTCCTATCAGGCCTGCATTTGCTGGGATAACTTTTTGTGTAACTGGGTAAAACAAAGTAAGAAGCAGAAAAAGCCAGATGTGATTCAGCTTTTGAGAATAATCCTTAATGCAGGAGAACACAGAGGGCAAAAGGATGCTGAGGGACTGCTTCCCGTGTAAGGATTTCTGGAAGGACCTCCTTTTAACACTGCTCCTAGCACCAAGAGTCCCATTCCAGTGCTGGCGTCCCCATGTTCTCCTGCAGGACTGCTATTGATTCTGTTCTTATGTCTTAACAAGAATAACATGGGACCAAACAGCTATTAGTCCGTGAAATATAATAACAAATAACGGCACCCAGAGACTGCACTTCAACTACGAACAGAAAAGTTGGTGCTGACTTGCAGATAATTAATACTTCTGCACCTAAAAACAAATGAGATGTCACATTGTCCCTGTCCATTTCTGGAGATTCAGATCTTGGAGCCTTCTCAATATCACGTGCTGGGAAGAAAGCCCAGGTGTCTTGGCCGCTAGCCCGGTGCACTAGCCATCAGATTACCAGAGCAAATCTTTCCAAGCCTGAGCTTACCCACTGCTTTTTGCATGATCCATGGCACAGCCCTCTGGCAGATGGAGAAGTCCCCTCTACAGCTCCTTTCTGCTTCCAAGGACCCGTATGGAGCTGCAACATTGACATTTCTAGCAGCTCAATAAGGCCGGTGGCTCAAAATTCAGCAACAGCAAAGGGATAAGAAAAGGAGGTAATGGGGAAACAAATTCTCTGGGGTAAGTTCCTTTGTGTCTCAGCACAAGAAAGACATGGACCTGTTGGAGTGGGGAGGAGGACCACGAAAATGATCAGGGAGATGGAACGCCTCTCCTATGAAGAAAGGCTGAGAGAGTTGGGGTTGTTCAGCCTGGAGAAGAGAAGGCTTCAAGGAGACCTTATTGCGGCCTTTCAGTACTTAAAGGGGGTTTATAAGAAAGATGGGGACAAGCTTTTTAGCAGGGCCTGTTGCGACAGGACAAGGGGGAATGGTTTTAAACTAAAAGAGGGGAGATTTAGACTAGATCTAAGGAAGAAATTCTTTACTGCAAGGGTGGTAAGACACTGGCACAGGTTGCCCAGAGAGGTGGTAGATGCCCCATCCTGGGAACATTCAAGGTCAGGTTGGAGTGGGCTCTGAGCAACCTGATCTAGTTGAAGATGTCCCTGCCCACGGCAGGGGGGTTGGACTAGATGGCCTTTAAAGGTCCCTTCCAACCCAAACTATTCTATGATTCTATGATTCTAAGTACAAGGGATTTCCTCTCTTCTCAGGGAAATGAAACAGAAACCTCAATCTAAAGCTAGCACTGGTCAGCTCAGCCAGTAGCCCCGCTCCTTGGAGCAGAGCTCATTGCCTGTCATGTGTCCCAGCCCCAGTAGCAGTGTGGTCCCCACATATTGACCCCAGTGCAGGGACCAGTGCCACCATGGACAGAAATGTATAGATGCCCATGTTAAAGACTCCCTAACAATGGGATAGTCCAGTGTGGATGGATGTGGACAAGAAAATGCAACTTCACAGTTTAATTTTTTTTTTTATTTTTCAATTACTCTCTCTTCCTAGGAAGTGATAACAGACGCATTGACCAGCAAAGGATTTCCACTCCAGGTTGATGGCAGGTGTCTGCAGTATGGGAGGAATATGGAGCATCATGAACAGCCTGGCTGAGCTGTTCACCTTCACGCACTTGGCAGAAAAAGTGCCTACTCCATGTGACTCGTGTGGCACTCTTCCATGATGGAGGGCGTCAGAAGCATTGCTCTTCTGCAGGACCATTGCTAGCCGTCAGTGGACATCATCCTCCTTTTCCTTTAACAGGCTAAATTGTAACTGGTCTAAAGAGAACCTGAACAGGCTGAACTGGAGGTGGCCCCTCCCATTGCCAGGGGTGCACTGACACAGTGAAAAACTTGTCATGAAGGGCTCACAATTCAGATAGAAGAAGGAGTAACAAGAGGATAAAGCATGGAGGAGATGTGGAGGGGAAAAGGGTTTGTACACAGTTATTGAGAACATTAAACTCATTGGTGGGAGTAAAAGGCTGGTCTTCTGACTGCCAGGTCAATGTTTCACCAGCTAGATCACTCTCTTTTAAGCAGTAGGTGTTTGGGGAGCATGTGGCTCTCTGGGTATCCTATCCATTGACTGTGTAGCTCCTACTAGCACAGTGACACGCTCAAAGAGGACCTCCAGGAGTCAGCTGTTTCCTCCAGGCCTGGGAATAGCAGACCCAGCATCCCAGGAAGAGGCACATCAGGAGGCAACGATGGGCTGTCATACAGGGTCTCAGCATCTCCTGCTCAGGCGCTGGCAATACGCTGGCACGGCTGGTGACCTGGAACCAGTTCAGACATAGCATGGATGGAGAAAGGTCAGGATGAAACATATGGGATACAAACATCTAGGAAATTCTCTGACCTACCTGACCATGGTGCAGATGGGTCCCTGAGCTTTGTGTTTGTACTGATGATTTCTCTGCTCACGTTCTTCAGTCCTCTTTTTCTTCTTCATCCCAGTTCTCCTCTTGTCGTGGTTTAACCTGGCAGGCAGCCAAATACCACGCAGCCGCTCACTCACTCCCCCCACCCCCAGCGGGACGGGGAGAGAATCGGAAGGGTAAGAGTGAGAAAAACTGGTGGGTTGAGATAAAGACAGTTTAATAGAACAGGGAAAAAGAAGGGAAAATAATAATGATAATGATAAAATATACAAAATGAGTGATGCACAATGCAATTGCTCACCACCCGCGCTGACCGATAACCAAGTAGCGATCGGTACTTCCTGGATCACGCCTACCCTTCATATACTGAGCATGACGTCACATGGTATGGAATACCCCATTAGCCAGCTGGGCTGGCTGTCCTGATTATGTTCCCTCCCATCTTGTGTACCTAGCTCAGTCAGTAGGCACAGGAGCTGTCCTTGGACTAGGAGGGCACTTAGCAACAACTGAAAACATCAGTGTGTTATCAACATTCTCCTCGTACTAAATCCAAAACACAGCACTAGGAAGAAATTTAACCCTATCCCAGCCGAAACCAGGACACCTCTGTCACATAATTTATGTATAACTTCATTTATCTCTCTCACCCACAAAAAAGCATAAAATCAGCCATACGTTGTCAGATAAAGGCTCATGTAGACACTATTCTGTCTCTGAGTGACCAAAAGCAGACTCTAAGCATGGGAAAGGCGTAAGTAGAGAGCAAGCACAGAAGGACTTTTTTTCCTCTAATCTCCCACCGTTCAGTCATTTTTATCCCTGAGACTTCTAGAGACAGAGATGCTTTCTGTGTCTTAGCAGCCTTTGATGGATTTATTTTCCAGGAGCTATCCATTTATTCCATGAACTCAGCTAAGCTTTTAGCATTCATCATATCCTAGGACAGCCTAACTACACTTTGAATGAAGAACCACCTGCTTTTGTTTCTTCTGATTCTTCCTCCTGATGACCTCTCATCATCACATTGGAGGAAAAAGAACAATTAACCCTTACCCGTTGTCTCCAAGCCGCTCATGATATACTCCATCAAACACAATAACTTCCAAGTTGGTAGATCATTTGCTTAGTGAACCCTGCAGGCCTGGCAAGTGCATTAGAGCTTTCTGTGTGAAATCTTCTCCTATGGCTCTCAGAAAACCCTGCTGTCAAGACTTGGTAACATGTAGAGATACTAGCAGAAACTTGCAAAGAAAAATAGAGTTTGGGGAAACACAATCCAGACTGCCATTAAAAAGCAATATATCTGCACTTAAATTATATGATGGTGACAATCAAGTGCCTATTTACCTGCCAGAATATGTTTTTTTGGGTCTCTGATGTAAAGGATTGGCATTTGGAAAGCTGTAGTTGTTAAAAAATAACATACCTGTCAGCAACTCTGAGTCAACCTGATGAAGCTGATCGAACAGCTTACCAGGAAAACACGCAAACTCAGATTAAAACCTCAGGAAAGTAAATCATGGAGATGCTGGCAAATTGTAAGTGACGCAGGGCATGTCAAAGACCTGTAGCCCTATAGGGACATTTTTGGATTCTAGTGTGAGCAGAATCCATGAGCTAATATGATAGCACAGCCCATTGAGCAGTAAATGTCCCACACATTTGGGGGTCAGTGATAAAAATTGGCCTCTCTTTAGACACAGATGTAATGCTACTGCTTTTTACCTTTGTTTTAAATTCTGAGTGTCAGAGCACTCAGACATTTGAAGGCTTGGATTTTGATGGCTTTGCAGCCTGAAAAAAAGTTTAAATCTCCTGTTTTGACGTGGAGGAGAAAAGAACACCTTCTTGTTGTCCCAGGGTAAGAGTTGCAGGGTCAAGCGGAGGGTATAGATCTTTGCGGGTTGATACTCAGGAGGTCAGAGAGGTGTCTTGGGTCGTGCCTGTGTTCCCAGGCTTGTTATTGCCGCCCATCAGATCTCAGGCATGCAAACTTTCCGGTGAAGGGCAAATTCTTTAACAGCTTTCAGCAGGCTTTGAAGCAGAGGGCCTTAATTGCATGGTGTCTTGGGTTGCTTGTCAGCCGTTGACAAAAGGCGGGTGCGGAACGCGCTGCTTTTTGATGGGATGAACACGCCTGCTTCTGGCAGGATGTAACGGGATGAGTACTTTCCAAACAAGGCTGACTATAAAAGCACAGCTGCCTCCCCCCAGCCGGGACAGAGCGACTCTGCCTTGTTAGAACCAGCATTAAGGGGATGCAGCAGGACTCCATCAACTGCACTGATTTACTTGTCTGCCTGGAGGGCTTGGAGCATAGGGCTGAAGCAAAATTGATATCCTGAATGAATGAGCACAATTGATTTGGAGAAACATTGAGTTGAGGGGGGTGGCTTCCTCCTCCAGGACAACCATTTAGGTTGCTAAACTGCAATTACAAGGTTTTGGCCAAATGAACGTTGCGCTGTCAGAAATCACCAGTCCAGGGTCCTGGCATCAAAACAGCCTTTCAGCGTTTCCTATGCTAACTGGAAAATGATCATTTGCAAAAACACATGTTCCTCATGCATGTACACAAACACAAACAAATGTGTTTCGCTTCAAATATTTCATCATCAAAATTGCTTTGTTTTAAAACTCTCCCTCGTGAGGTTCCCCATGTCCTAGCACCCACACAGATCACTTAATGACCGTTTGCAGTCTTCTGTCTTCATGAATAGTGGGTTTTTTCAGGCCTTCCAGATGATTGCACTGTTTGAGAGGTCTGGTTTTTGCCACTCCTGTGTATCCCAGCTTCTTAAAGGATAGCTGAAACACACAGAAACAAAAAGCAAAAAGGAGTTTGAAAGAACAGCCAAGGAAAGAAGCAGGTAAGAAAATTATTTCCCTGTTCTGTGTCCCATAAAAATAAAGCTAATTTGCAGCCCTTCACCATCATTATTTTAAAGCCTTCCTGCTCTGCTATTGATTCTGTCAATTTGACATCTTCAGCGGAAGAGTCCCAGTCAATGGTTTTTGCCTGATACTTCTTCCTTGCAGTTTGGACTGCATCTTTCTCATATGTGGGACAGTGATAACAAGCTGCAGATGTTTGCTGGTGTACCTGTCCTGATGTCCTGTATGCAACCTGCACCCACAGTAACAATCCCTCCCTTTCTGGGCCATGGGGATGTGCCAACCCCCAAACACAACACAACACCCCACATGGCACATATGTGTGCACATTACTTAATGAACCAAACCATGAGATCCTTGACAGTGGGATGAAGAACATGAAGAAGCCTATGGTCTAGCCACCAAGACCATAGTTGCACAGAGGGACAGAAGGAAGAGGAGGTATTTAAGTGTCATGGTAGGAGGTGTGCAAAATCTAAAGAATTCATGGGGGAAAATAAATAAGACAGAACAAAAGCTGCTTTTTAGGAAGAGGAAACTAGTTTGGCTTAGAAGTCTTGTTTATTGCTTTTATATGGGAAACTCTGAGATAAGTGTGTTCATTGTGGGAGGGCAGAATTCAAAGACAGGAGCTGAAAATCATTCTCCTGACATTGAATATGTGGGCTAGCGATTCACTACAATTTTTATGATGCCAGGCACCATCACAGGGCTGCAGACACCCCAGCTGGATGTCATCCCAGGGTGTTTACTGGGAAATTTCCAAGCAAATATCAGGTCGCTGTCTCCACACTCCAGACCTGCCCACCACACCAGCAGAAGGCACTCCAACTATGCATACAAAGTTTGAAACTCTGTATAGCACCATGCAAACACTTCGTTACGCTAACTCAGGCTCATCTCTAGATAAGTACAACTCGTATCTGCCTATTGAAGCAAAGCTAAATGACCACAAGGTTGGAAGGAGCACAGAGAAAATATGTCTAGAGTGAGATCTTGATGAGGGTTACAAGAGGGGGAAAGTAAGTGTATGTTTCTACTTCTGCTGGTTCTGCAACCTGGAATCTGCTAACCTCATGCCACTGCTGCTGCTATGTTCTCCACCTTCTCCTTACCTTCTTTTCTTGTCCAGTTTTTCCTGTATTTTGTATAGAATGAGATTGCAAACTGTGGGAAGATCTTGTCTTCTCTGTGTGTGCAATGATAGCCACTGTGGGACCCTGCGTCCACCTTCTTGAGCCTGTCACATTGAAGGAGGAATTAGATAATAACTAATGCAGTGTCTGAATGCAGTCATGAAAGAATCAGAGGTAGAGAAATAGAAAAAGGACAAACTGCATCACAGCAATAATTGCAGCCTGGCAGGGAGGAGCTCAGGTTTTATCACGACAGACCAGGTCATAGCTGGAATGCAGCCCAAGGAGAAAGGATATTCAAAGGCAGGGAATGCTTGCAGGGATCTCGACATGCTGCCCAAGGTCATCTGTCTTGGACTCCTTAGCTAATGGAGCCACCTTAAACTTCTCGAGAAAGCTCAGCATGCCTGATTCTCTAGCCAGGTACTCTTCATACACACGTCAGAAACAGAGCTGCTCTGGATCTGCCTTTCTTGACACTTCATGGGAGGGGACAGCTTAACCATTCCCTTTCAATGCCCACAGATAAGAGGCAAGGAACGGCAGAGGTTGGAATAGGGTCAATATATGTTTGCACATCTCAGATTTGAGACTAAAACTATAGCTCCATCCATCCATGCATCCATCCATCTATGCATCCATCCATCCACCCAGCCATCTATCCATCCACCTATCCATAACACCCAAACTGTTCACCTCTCCCAATATTTATGGATGGGTCTTTACAGTGTTACCCCTTATCAGTCTGCTTCCCTTCCATACATACAAACCAAGCTTTTAACACTGGTATTTTCTATCATGGAACCACGGATCTTCAGAAAGCAGGGGCGACCTTTGGGGGCCCTAGACTAGTCTTTCTGGCATGTTCCTCTGAGTTAGTGCTGATTCACCCCGGCACAGCTCTCCCCAGACTCAAACCCTCTGGAGTATCCTGTGACATGGGAATAGAAAGGAGTTATCCAATTCAAAGCTGTCTGAGGGAGAATGATTGATGGTGAGTGAGGGCTTTGCTGGGAATTGCCAGGGCCTGCTGAGTGAACCTCCAGCTCAAACCTAGTAATAAAAAAGAGAAAGTGTGTGAGAATAATTAAGGAGAAAGATTTAGAGAGGGAGAGATCTAATAGACAGCCTTGGAGTAATAAAAGAATTATCAAGCTGTAACAAGCAGACTAAGCTCCCTGAGGAACACAATGAAATATAATAAGATAGGTACTGGAGGGAGAGAAGGGAAAGGTGAAGGTTATTATAGCTGAAATATTTAGACTATCTTGCTACATGTCAGTTCTCTTATAATCTTTAGAATATATGTCTGAGACCTCCATCATCCCATAATGTACCTGGATAACCACGGACAGACTTAAAACACTGAATATGGTCCCTATGGCTCCTTTTTCAAGTACCTGCACACCAAAGAGGTAGGCAGAAGAAATGCAGATGCATGGTGTGTATTTCAGATGCCAGCAGTCTCTGCCTAACCCTCCCTGAGCCTTTCTGCCTGAGGAATCAGCTGGCAGAAAGTAGCTGATGTACATGGCCAGGCAGGAGTCCACGTGGACATGTCCACCAATACCTGCCAGCTTCGGACAAGCCAGTTGGCTTCAGGGCTGCTGAATGGTTGAATGATTGAAGATTGAACGAATTTGCTGCAGATATGAAGATGTTTTTCAAAGCTTGAAAAACACCTTGGCAACTCTTCTACCTTATTTTGACCATCTTCTACCCTACTTTGGCAAAGGCCAAGGTAGAAGAAACATGGTGCAATGCTTAAGAATAAAGGAAATGCTTAAGAATAAAGGAAACTTGATGATTATTTCCTAGGGATGTTTTGCCTTCACTGCTGAGGCCACAAGTTTGCCAGGAGATGCTTTAATGTACATAGGACCTTTCCAGTTAAAAAAAAAAAAAAAAAAAAGAGCAAAACAAAAACAAAGGAAAGCAATCTTTTTCAGAAAAGTCATGAGGTGTGCTTGCTGTAGGTGTCCAGCAGCTAGGTGTGTATTTCATACCATGCTGCCTTGCCAGAAGAAATCCGTGGTTCAGGAGGCTGCTGCCTCTCTGTTAACAAGAATGGCTTGATTCCTCAGCTGGAATATCTTACCTGCAATGTAATACAACCTGTAAGCATCCCACAATGCCGTGCTGTCATGAGAATTTCTTCAAATTCCTGGTTTCTGTGATGTCCATGATAAAATAGGAAAATGGGATAATGCTGTTTCCCCATTTCAGAGTGATACTGAGAAGAAGAGTAGAGCAGGAACCATTTAATTAAATACTTGATCAGTAGGAATGCTTTGCTAAGGTAGTCTCTATAAATTTCACTTTTATTTTGAAAATGCCTATGTTTTCAAAGAAAATGAATATGCGTTTGTTTCCAATGGTGTTTTCAAAGTGGAAACATTTCATTCTGAACATTCAGAAAGGTTAGGAAATTTTGAATTTTGAAATTTTAACTGAAAAAAAAATCATGCTAATTCCCTAAACTTCTCCACCATATCTTTTAAAAAGATATTCAGAGATACACAGTTATTGTAGTGACTGGAGCCAGAGCTGTGAAAGATGTAGTTTGGGAAGACCGACCATGGAAATCAGGCAGTTCTTAAATTACCTTTGGTAAGTTTTTCCTGCCTGTGAGTTGCTTATCTCGTGGGGACAACTCCAGCCGTGTACAAATCAGTGAGAGGACATCCTTTTCCTCTTCCCTCCTGTACTCCATCAGATGTGGTAATCTCAGCCTGGGACTCACCTCCAGTCATGGTCCTTCTTTCACGTCTCCTGTCATGGTCCTCCTCCCACAGCCCATAGACAAACCACTCTAGCAGGTTGTTATTGCTTTGTTATCAAGCCCATGACAGGAGTCGTTAGACTGGGATGCTGAAACTTTGCACGAGAAATTTTGGTGAGACAAAAAAAAAAAAAAAAGAAAGAAAAGAAGCTGCCCGAAAGCTAATATCATAGGTTTTTGTCAGCATATTTTTCCTTATTCCCCATTGTAATCCATTTTCAGGGATTGCAACTTCCTCCAAGAAAAGTGGTAGAACCACCATTACTCAAATCCTTCCAGAATCGCATATATTTATTCACTATGCCCCAGGAGCATAGGAAGCAAGTGGAGATGTTCATGTCATCTACAGCTGAACTCCCAAAGCTGGGACGAATCTACCTTGTTTTGTGATTGCCATTCCTGTTTATTTCTGCATTTATGCAGAGTGCATTCCATCTGTTTATTTGAACAAAATAACTTAGCGTGATTTGATTAGGCAAATAAAGCCTTTCGAAAGGAGAAAAAAAACCAACACAATTGCTAACAGCTCTTTAATCCAGCAGAGAGAAATGTAACAAGAGCCAGTGGTCAGAAGCAAGGTTAGAAAAATTCCGATACCAAACAAGGCAAACATTTCAAATATGTGTAGAGATGACTAATTATATACAAAAAAAAGATTCTCAGGAGAAGTAATGATTTTTTCTTTTCTTCATGTTTTTAAATCACGGGAGGTGCCTTTATAGATCAGCTTCCAACTCACAAGACTGGACTGATGATGGGCAAATGAGGTGACAGTACCTTAGCCTATCAATGCTACCATGCAGGTAAGAAGATATAGTCCTAAACTCTAAGAGCTGGGTCCACCTCAATTAACTTACCATCTATAAATTAGGTGACTCGTTCTAGATAAGTGTCTAGGCTCCTTCGGTAGTCAGTAAAGAGAAAGAGGCACTCCCAGATGGTGATTTATCTTATGCTACCTTGGCAGCTAAGGTATCTGAGATGAATCCTCCTCTGAAGGCCTTTATATCTCTCCTTTAAGCACCAAGACCTCACAAATAAATGAAATTAAATGTCTTATTTGAGAGCATAAAGCTTCATAAGATGTATCCTTTCACGAGACAAAGAACTTGCTCTGATCTTCTAATATGATTATTTGCCTTCCTGTCCAAGTCAGATCATGGCTTCATAGCTCATTAAGGCAGAGTAACAAAAGGGAGACGAATAAAGGGAAACCCAATATTTTGGATGCTGTTGTTCTGAATTGCAAAAAATACAGAGCACTTTGGGATCATTCTGGGAACAGGAACTTCAAGGGTATTAAATCACTGCATTTCATTATCTAGATGTCAGTCATAGTGCTCTAGTTAAAAATTCAAACAGGCTTTTAGTATAAACACTCATTAAACCGAGAGAAGAATAATGGATAATTGTGATCAGTGTTAGAGAGAGTTAGATCTTTTCTGTGTCTTTAATTACTTATGCAGTCAGCAAATGATGTTACATTTCCACACACTCCCTTTATGAAATGTTCAAAGATGATCTCAGCTGCTTCTGTTTTTCTACTTGGAAATATAACAAGGAGTTTACGCTGTCTGTGCATTTGCCCATAAAGACTGATTCACAGGAGAACATAAAGTCAACCACCAAACAGAGTTTGAAAGGTTTAACAACTTTTATGCTTAGTCAATAATTTGATGTTTCTCAAGGAAGGCTAGATTTAGGAGCTCTGCCAAGATTTTCAGATGAAAGGTGGCTCTGCAAACATTCTTAAAATTAGATAATCCGGTGGCTACATTGCAAACTTTCCAGCTCAGACAAGGCTCAGACAAAGCATGCCCTGCAGAGCAGGGGGTGATGTTATGCGCTCAAGAAATCTGCTATGTTAATGCATTGCCAAATGTGCTCGGCACAGTTGCTGGTGAGGTGTTGTGCAAACAGAGGACAAACGTGGATGGAGTACGCCCTGATATGGCTGTTACAAATGTGACAGCGACAGAGGAGCTGAGCAGGGCCAGCAAGTTCATTCAAGCATACAAAAAGCTGACACGGACTTTTATTTTGCCAGGATGGAAAGTATTTTGCAATGGACATGACCTAGGCCATCTTTGGTTTTGCGGTTGCTGCCTGCAGACACTGGCTGGAGGAGACCTTGACCACCAACAAATGTTCTTCAGGTCTGGGTGACATCTTTAACTCCATGTGGCTGATGGGACTATTTTGTCTGACCACCACCTCCACCCATGCAAGGTTTGTTGGTGTTGTGTGTGTGACGTGAAGACTATTTTTATCCTATAGACGACAGATGGCCCTCACCAGGGAAACATTGGTTGCACTGGTATTTGTGCTTTATCACTGCCTTTGAGTTGTCAGAGCAAGACAGATGCTCAGCCCATGTGAGATGGACATGGACAATCACAGGGCCTAGGACACAGCGCTGGTTATCAGATCCCTTTGCTTTCAATGCCAACTTCGTCACCAACAACATTTACTAACACGAACTACACTAACTAATTCTTGGGTGCCTCAGTTTACTTCTGTAGACATAGAAGAAAGAACAAAATTTTGATCAGTAAGAAAATGGTGCTTTGTCCATCACAAGTGTACGCAGCAGGGCAAATGTTTAGTTGGAAATCTGGTTGTACCTAGCCATTGTTTGTAAATTAAGTTGTGTAGCCTGAATGCAAGGAGTGGGGAAAAGACAAAACTGGACTGTTCTTCATCTAGAGCAGTCTTCCCCATCTCAATCTCTCACAACAGTGCAGGGTTTGAGATGGGGGATGCACATTCTGCCTTGCAGCCTCTCCCAGTGGCTTTAGAGCAGCTCAGTAGCCTGATTCTTCCATGTATCACATTTGAAGTCTTTTTTTAACCTCCCTCTGCCTCAGTTTCCTCATTTATATATATCAAAATATGGGAGTATGAACAGTAATTCACTAATGCATTGCAAGAGTTTGGGAAATGCCTAGCAATGTTCATTGGACAATGAATAACCAACATGCATCAGCTCTTCAATCTGTCATTCCTGCTGGTCCAGCTGGGTGTTCCTACATGATTGCTCCCCTGCCATCAGGAAAACAATGTCCATTAATACACAAACATTATTTTTTTTTTTGATAAGGGTAAGTAGGCAGCTCTTACTCACACTTCCTAGCTTCCTCAGGCAGCTGCTGGGAATGGTGATGTGTCTGACTGCTGTAATGACTCCAACTAGAACGGTTCCACTACAGTGGAGGATAATCCTCTGCTTATTCTGTATGTCATTTAAAAGGTGTTCTTGAAAACAATTTGAGAGATAACAGGAATTTGCCAGCTGCAAAGAACAGTATGAGCATATAAATCACAGAGAGTAAATTGTGAAGAGCAAACAAGAATATAGAGTAACAGATAGCATTCGAAATTTGATAGGTGGATGTGCCTACAGAAAAAGATATGTTTTAAAGCATAAGCAGAATCATAGTGGGGTTGCATAGCACCAAGCACATTTGTCCCCAGCCAGTCAGGCTGCCTGAAATGAGACACTGAGGTGTGAGCAGAAGGGTTTTATTAGTTTCTGACACAGGTTGTATATGGGCATTAGCTTCCAAATGGACTTAAGGACAGTCTTTTGTACAGCACCTTTCTGTAGCCCAGTCTAGATGGGAGAAAGCTAGTAATTCTAATATCAAGACTTTCACATTCAAAAGTAAGAGATCACAGCTTTCTGGCCTAATACAGGGACAAAGAAAAACTTGGAGATAACTGTTATTTGATCCTTCTCATGCATCTGGGGTCCCATTCAAGACCCTAATAAGCAATTTTTATTCAAAACTGTTGATCTCTCAGTCCGCCAAAGAGGGTCTGTTGCCATTTGCATCCATGAAGTCACTGTTACAGATATATTATGTCCAGATGAAATCTTAAAAGGTCATGATTCTATTCCCTGCTCCAATGCTGGACCAAACCAGGTAGAAGTTTGCCTGTACGTTTTTAAGGCCTTGAGAGTCCAATGTGATAATTTCTAGAGAAAACAGTCTGAACAGCCTCAACGCTGCTGCCAGACTGGTAATTTCTGCTTAACGTAGAAAATATCTATACCCGATGGTGGGACAGAGCTGATGTCTCTGAGTTTCTTGGCTGCTATTACAGTCACAGGAGTTCTAGCCAATAGAGTAAATGGAGCAAATGGCACAAATCATCTGAAGAAACATTGACAATTATTGCAGCATGAGTGGATTGTGCCTTAAACTTCACTGTCGCTAATGCCCAGGGACTACAAAGGGTGATTTTCTCAGATATAGATGTCTACAGTTGCATTGTGCAAGTGCTGTGCACACATACACAGAGAAAAGATAGCTTCTACCCCAGAGCAGATAATAACTGCATAAAGAGCAAAGTGGACATAATATTGCTAACAGATTTCTGTTATAGGCTTTATAATGATATGTAGGAATATAAATTCTGTGTTGTACAAATTATAGATTATAGGCTACTCTAGGTACATTTTGTGCTATGTAAATTAAGGCTTTGAATCTAAGGCCAAAATAAATATCAAAGGGAAAACAGGCAAAAATCTGTGGGATGCTTCAGATAATGGGAAATCCTAGACGATACGGATGTTACAGGGCATGCAGGGTTGCTCATTGAAGAGATTCTCAAATCTATTCAGGACCGTACTGGAGCCCTGGCATCAATACGTCTTCATTCCCTTTGCCTGTGGGAGCTGATCTTCAGCTAGGTTATTGGCATGGTTCTCCTGGAGCCCATAGGACAGAAACATCCAGATATTAAGGCTAAGAAAGCTCTTCTGGGCAAGCTAATATTGGTGTGAAATTCATTGCTGCTTCCTCACTGGCATGAATTTATCTGTTTTGTCATGTCTTTGCTACCTGACTGAGTCATATCGTGCAATTCAAGTACATATGTGCAGTGGGCAGAGGTATCCTCCAAAAGCAAATGCTGAATGTGACTGTCCTCTTTATAGCCTTCAGGGAGAGCCAAGGGGTTAAACACACACACAGAAAAGAAAAGAAAAATTAGTGTCAAAGGCAAAGATGGAGCAAGAAACATGTAGAAATGTGGCTTGAATGCATTTACACTGTAAATGAGAAGGTCTCCGGTCATGAAACAGCCTTGTTTCCCTTGGAGAATGGTCCAGAGTCTTTGGCCCTGCCTGCAGAAGGGAACGGGCTGGGGCACCTCAGTGGCCTTGCTTTGACATTGAGCCAGGATACGGCCAAAATTGTAGGATTTGAGCTCTGGGGAACACTTCTAGGTCCCATATCTAGAAATATCTTTGCTGTTTGAACACCATTCCTTTTCCATAGGTCTTCTGTTCACCAGCTCATCAGTTCACTCTTGCCTGCCTACCCGTTTAATCACTTTGTTCTGCTTTTTCATTTTCTTGTCATTTTGAGAGGTGAAATGCTCTCTACGGATCCCTCTCTGCTCCTTCAGAGATTGCCTGACTCCTTCCCAAGAGCCAGCCCTGTCTTCCAGCAGACCTTTGTCTTTCTCTCTCCCACAGATAATTGCTGCGGGAGTTTTTATCTCCTCAGCATATTATTCTTCTTCTTCTTTTTTTTTTTTTTTTCAATCTTCTCCAAGTTTTAACGATTCTCCACAGACAATATGCCATCTGTATATCTTACCTACGTGGCTTCTTCTCATTTAAATGAGGATAAATGCCACTAATGGGTTTTGAAAGGAAGCGACTCTGGATGAATGTGGAATGAGCAGGAGAAGGAGTCGCTGGGAATCTCAATTAGCGATTGCCTGGGAAATCTGTGCCATGGGGAAAAGGGAGCTGGGGCACCCCTGTAGCTACGAGAGCAGGAAAGTGGGCTGGTCTTGAATGGGGTGTGGGATTGTCCTATTCTTGTCTCTGATGCTAAGGGACTGGGCCACCCTGAACAAAGTCCCAAATGCACCTGGAAACCTGTTGAAGATGTTTTTTTCAACAAGCTGAAGACATACTCGTTTGAATGAATGCTTCTGCACCCGAAGCTGATGGATTGCAGAAAGTATGTGCTCCATCCAAAGCAACTTGCACCACCTCCATTAAACCACACCGAGTGCTGAAGCAGATTGCGGAGTGCTTATATGTCCTTTTCCATCATCTCAGCTGCAGGGAGGTAACAAGGGGGGGTTACAGTAAACCTACTGACTTTACTAGCCATTTACTTTTTTTAAACATGTGAGTCATGGAAAGTTTAAGCCTTGAACCTTTTTCTTTCTATATGATACACAGAATTGTAATAAAATAGTAAGAAACGTCCATATTAAGACTTCATGAATCAGATGGAGGAATTTAACCTTCATAGCTAGGTCTCACAACAGGGTCTACCCCTATGCACACTCACAATTCATCAAGCTAGCAGAAGTAACTACACTTTGTACTGGATATGTCACGTATGGGAGAAGAGACACTGGTACTGTTAACACTCTTCACAGGTACCTCATGGTCAAATTGCCTCCCCAAGCTTTTGCATACAGAAAAGGAAAGTTTCCGTTTCTAGGACTTGCTCCCTACTCAGACACTGGTTCCTCACCTCATCCAAGGGAAGAATTCAGGATGTGTGCAGTCATCTCGTGGTCTTTATTCACTTGAGTCACTGGCTGCAGAGAAAGTTAATGTTGTGTAGGACTCTACAGTTCTGGAGCATCATTTTTAGCCCAGGCCAAAACCAGTGCTGCTGGACCTCAGTGCTTTCCTGAGCAGGAAAGCCCAGTTGCTCCTCAGTCATGGTGGGAAACACAGAGGTGTTCTCTGGAATCACTTTCTGCTCTCCCTGGAGCCCACAACAGGATGGAAATATTGTTTAAGCCAAAAGAGCAAAATTAGTGTGTTAATGAGCATTTAAGTAGAAACACCTGCAATGAGTGTCATTACTGCTATTAACTGAGTGCCATCACGGCTATTACCTTGGAAAATATCATAAGTATGAATACCAGGAAAATATTTTGCAGCCTGCAGATTCTGCTTTCTGCAGCTCTGAGTAGATTATTTGGCCTCACGTGAATGAAGCCATTAGCTGGAAATGCTTCTCCTCTTATTAGCGCAACCAAAAAATAAGAACAGCTCCTGCAGCCTTTAAACCCTTGATTCGTTGGGAGGATATTCCTAATACAGACAGATGTTTCATTAGTGATGGTCAGGACTTCTGGCTGTTATCATATTCAGGCTCACTTATTCTGTCCTCTGCAGCAAAACAAGATTCTTATTTCTGCACCAAAATAACCTCCGCTCAGCTCGGAAAGGAGCCAGTCCTCTCCAGACCAGATCCCTGATTAACAGAACTGGATCATGTTCTGTCTGAAGATCATGGGAGTTTTGTTCCTGTTTTCTATGGGATACAGATCAAAGCTTTAAAAGGGGTTGTATCCTGCTGGGTTGTAGAGAGATTATATGATTGTGTTTGGAAAAATCATGGCATTAAGGTACCCTGGATGATTCCTAGGGTTCATTGTATAATAAAAAAAATTTAAAAAAACAAAAAGAAAAAAAGTAAAGAAAAAAAAAGAAGAAAAGAAAAGGAAAAAAAAAGAACGTATTTTATATCTTCACAAGTGGTATAAATATGTGTTTGTATAATATGCATCGACCTACAACTGGAGTATATACCCACCAACAATATATGTGTAAACATATATCTCTCTGTACCTACCACTGTCATTTCCGTACACAGTCTTTTATGTATTAAAAATTCAAACCCGTACACTTAATGTGATTAAAAACTGGGTTTGAATTTATGGCCTTATTAAAACCATTGGGATTTTTGCCACTCGCTTCAATTCAGTCAGGAGTTCCCTTCTGAAGAGCTAAACACCTCCTTTGTCATTAACTCATTCGTCTCCTCTTGGGACTTGCTGCCTGTCTTCCAGCACTTTTGAGTTGCATTGGTGTGTCCAGGTCAGACAGGCAAATGTCCTGCCCTGTGCCTGTGCCAGAGCGAGATGTGTTTGAAACAGGGAATGCCCAAAAAACACAGCAGAAATGCTGCAGCACACTTGAGAATTTGCCCGGTCCTAGAAGCTTTTGCTCTCCTGAAATAGCCACAAATATCTGACACAAGCAGGCAATCGAGAGAGAACTGCAGCCCAGAATATCAATGCCTTTGTTTTTGGATTTTTTTTCTCTGAACTTGACATTTCATCTTACTAGGACCCAGCAAAGGGAATTTTGCTAGCCCCTAATTACTGTGAGTCCTTTTTTCTCACTGGATAGCAGATCTGGCATCGCTCGGTGTTATTTTTTTTTTTATTATTCAGCAACTCTCTTTTCCTGCTAAGGATGAGGGGCCCTGTAAACTCTACCTATCTGATTTTACAAACTCAAAGTCCTTGAAGTCTGAACATAATCTGCTGCCATACACAATCTGAAAAACGCTCTTAAATCCTGGGTCAGATTGGAAAATCATGGTGTAGAACAAATAAATAAAAGCTATAACAATAGAATACCCTTCGATTTATTTTTATCTGCCATCCAGCTTTGGAGGTCTTGTGTTTCCAAGTTTCTTTGGAACTTTCACAGTGTGTATTAAATAGATGTTAGACTCAAATTCTGTAGCTAGAACTTTAAGAAAAAATAATAAATAATGCAAGACTCATGATAAAATCATGAAATGTAATAAAAATCATGAGAGATGGCAATGTTCTTTTGGCATTAGTATAAAATTGCAGATTGAATCACTTTTTTTTAACTCCAAGCAAGGAACTCTACTACAAAAAAGACAAACTACCTTAACCTTAAGTGCACCTTACCCCTACCCTTGATGCAAAGCATCTCCTTGAAAGATGGTTCCTGGGTTGTGGTCTACTGGTGGTCCACAAAATCATGGCAACTGATTCAGACCCTAAAGCTCACTGGTCCCATGTTCAAGAGGGCTGTGCTAAATGAACATCGAATCCCTGCAATAATTCCATGAGCCATTCCCATTACTTGATAGTCCAGATGTGTCCTTTACAATATACCAGGCTGTTCTGCTAACCCATGAAAGTTGTGTTAAGCCATGAGAGAAGTTTCTGGGCAATTAATGGCTTGACTCTTTCCCTTATCTCCTTCTTGAAAAGCTTTTTGCTGCAAATTTAAATAACCATTCTTCTATCATCAGAGCCATCTTCCTCTATGAGCAGCTCTTTGATTGAATGGATCCTACACAAAATCATGTCCTGGACGTAAGGAGATCAAGGCATAGAAATACAAATGTGGGCTATGAGATTAAACCTGGAAACAAACAGGCTACTTATTGTTTGATTTTAGGTACATAATTAATTCCACTGCAGCTCACACTGTCTTATGGTAGATTAGGCGAAGAAAATATATTTTGTGAGATGCACTGGACACAATAAATGACCAGGTTTAGACCTGTAGAGCTGATACCCACATCTGAGCTAGTTATCGAGCATGGTGTTGATGTTACCCAACATATAGGTATGTGCACTGCAGGCATCTTTGCATGATTTGATTCCCAAAGCATCCTTTACAATGAGTGAAAGCATCCTGACAGCTGGAATCTGCAGTGCTAAAGACATCAGTTAAAATAATGTCAATTTGAGAAACTCTTCCTTCACTGTATCTGGGATTTGACCTGACTGATGTGAGACCAGAGTGTGGACTTTCAGTCTTTATGAAACATTTGCAAGGACAAAGTGAATGAAAAGAGGTTTAAGGGTCAAACATTGGATTTGTTTTTGCCAGCTGGATTTCCACAGTGTCTTATGTTATTGGTCACAGCAGCCAGCACTGCTTTTAACTCATTTTCAAGACTTTTATGCTGTGAATAGCAGCAAATTGCAGAAAAAGGTGCCCATCTTCTGCCATTTTAGATCTGTCCCAATTCCTTTGCTTTTATTTTTAAAGGACTTCACATCAGCATCTTGATGAAATTTTTGCGATTAAAAAAAGAACCTCTTTTCTTCGAATCTATTTACTAGGGAGTTAGAAAGGTACAAATTCTGGGGTGCAAATTGCCCTGTGGATGTTGTTTCCCATCAGACACGGCAGTGTCTTGCTGTGAGAGATGATTCAGCATCCAGAAACAGGAGCCCACAGCTGAGATAATCCATGAGCCTCTTTGGATAGCATGAGAGCATTCCTTTTTTTGACTCAAAGGGTTTTATTAGTGCTATTGGGCTGTGTAAGGTGAGCCAAAGCAGGGAAGGTCAATGAGGAATGATTCATTGAGAGTGCTGAAGATATCTGAAAAAAAAAAACCCAACAACCGACCCTGGGGCTTGCTGTCTCCCTGAATTTCAGAGGTTGACATGCCAGGAGGTGAGAGAACTACACAGCCCACAAATCCTTCATTGGGTGCCAAGCTGCATCAGGTCTTATTTTTCTGCTGCCTGCAAATGCAGGAGGGCATTAAACCCACATAACAATTCTGTCCAGCTGCCGGGCAGCCTGCCATCAAAAGAAAGAGCACGATCGATGTGCCTACCCTTATCTGACATGTTTGTCACCTTGTGGCTGTGCCAAAATTGCACTCTGCAGACCTTCAGTGATGCAGCCTTCAAATGGAAGCAACCAATGGGTTATTTGCTTTAGCTTGGTGTCAGATGGGTGTCTTCCTCTATTCGAATTTGCTCACTGAAAAGGAGCTCAGATTGGCCTGTTGGGAAAGAGCTGTTGGCAGAAAAGCCCCAAATTTCTCTGCATCAGCAAAAGGATAAACAAAGAACAAGGGATTTGTTGGAAGCAGAGGGAGCCTCATGACCTATGTGCTTTCTGTCTCTGTTGTGGGGTGAGAGCCTGGCTGTGGCATAGGTACCAATGGTGGGACTCATCTGCTTCAATATGCATGTCCACAAACATAAGAGATAATAGGCAATAGATAATTCTATCGGTGCTTCATAGAATCATAGAATAGTTTGCGTTGGAAGGCACCTTTAAAGGTCATCTAGTCCAACTCCCTGCCATAGGCAGGGACATCTTCGACTAGATCAGGTTGCTCACAGCCCCGTCCAACCTGATGTTGAATGTTCCCAGGGATGGGGCATCTACCACCTCTCTGGGCAACCTGGTCCGGTGTTTCACCACTGTCAGCGTAAAAAATTTCTTCCTCATATCTAGTCTAAATCTCCCCTCTTTTAGTTGAAAACCATTCCCCCTTGTCCTGTCGCAACAGGCCCTGCTAAAAAGTCTGTCCCCACCTTTCTTATAAGCCCCCTTTAAGTACTGAAAGGCCGCCATAAGGTCTCCCCAGAGCCTTCTCTTCTCCAGGCTGAACAACCCCAACTCTCTCCGCCTTTCTTCATAGGAGAGGTGTTCCATCCACCTGATCATTTTTGTGGCCTCCTCTGGATCCGCTCCAACAGGTCCATGTCTGTCTTGTTCTGAGGGCTCCAGAGCTGGATGCAGCACTGCAGGGGGGTCTCACTGGAGCAGAGTAGAGGGGCAGAATCCCCTCCCTCGACCTGCTGGCCACGCTGCTTTGGATGCAACCCAAGATACGGTTGGCTTTCTGGGCTGCGAGCGCACATTGCCGGCTCATGTCCAGCTTTTCATCCACCAGTACCCCCAAGGCTTTGAGCAGCAGGGCTGCTCTCAATCCCTTCAACCCCCAGCCTCCATTGAGACTGGGGGTTGCCCTGACCCAGATGCAGGACCTTGCACGTGACCTTGTTCAACCTCATGAGGTTCACAGGGGCCCACTTCTCGAGCTTGTCCAGGTCCCTCTGGATGGCATTCCGTCCCTCAGGCGTGTCAGCCACACCACTCAGCTTGGTGTTGTCTGCAAACTTGCTGAGGGTACACTCGATCCCACTGTCTATGTCATTGATGAAGATAGTAAACAGTATCAATACAGACCCCTGCAGGACACCACTCGTCACCGATCTCCATCTGGACACTGAGCTGTTGACCTCTGGATGCAACCATCCAACCAGTTCCTCACCCACCGGACAGTCCACCCATCAAGTCCATACCTCTCCAGTTTAGAGAGAAGGGTGTTGTGGGGGACCGTGCCAAAGACCTTACAGAGGTCCAGATAGACGACATCTGTAGCCCTTCCCATGTCCACTGATGTAGTCACACCCGGTTTCTTTAGATGTGATGTGCCAGACCAACATAGCTGAGATAAATCAATCCCTGAAAGGACCTGTTTCTCTCCACTGACTGCAAAATAGTCCCTGGCTATAGAACCAGTCCCCTAAAATAGAACCAGCTCAGTTGGAGACCTCTGTCCTGGAGATCTCTAACATTAGAAAAGTGGACCTCATTCTTTTGGTGTTTGCAGTGGAAATATCCTCATATGACAGTGCTCAGCCAATGGCCTTTAGGGGCACAATTTGTCAGGTCAAGTGTAGGTGCCTATTTTAGGATGAGAAATAATACTGCTTAAGCTCCACTTCCATAGGAAGGAATGCCAAGGTGACTGGATCACATGGAGGTAACATCACTGTAGACAGGCAACTGTGAAGAAGGCGTATTCAACCTCATCCCTGCCCCTGAGCAAGAAAACTTTGGAGAGCATGGCTGAGTGAAAACAACACAGATACTGGGAAAAATATGGACTTCTAGGTCAGACTAAGCCTGTCCTGAAAATCGTGTAGACCTACTCCTCCAGACCATTCCTTAATTCACCAGTGCCTGTAACAGAGTAGACGGTGCCAGAAACGTCATCATTTTTGTGGTTTAACCCAGCAGGCAGCTAAACACCACACAGCTGCTCACTCACTCCCCGCCCCAGCCCAGTGGGATGGGGGGGAGAATTGGGAGGAAAAAAAAGTAAAATTCGTGGATTGAGATAAAGATAGTTTAATAGAACAGAAATAATGATAATGATAATGATAATGATAATAATAATAATAATAGAATATACAAAATGAGTGATGCACAATGCAATGGCTCACCACCCGTGCTGACCGATAACCAAGTAGCGATCGCTACTTCCTGGAATACGCCTACCATTCATATACTGAGTATGACGTCACATGGTATGGAATACCCCGTTGGCCAGCTGGGCCAGCTGTCCTGGCTATGCTCCCTCCCAGCCTCTTCCAGAGCATGGAAGCTGGATGTCCTTGATTAGCAGACTATTTAGCAACAACTAAAAACATCAGTGTGTTATCAACATTCTTCTCATACTAAATCCAAAACAGAGCACTAGGAAGAAATTTAACTCTATCCCAGCTGAAACCAGGACAATCATCTAGGAAATACCTCAGATGGAAACTACCCTGACATCAGCAAGTGATCAGGTGGTCAGAACATCCTATGCAGTGGGCATTTCTATGACCTGCAGTCATGCTGGTTCACAGCTCTGTGGGCTCACTAAGCTGAGCTTGTTAGGAGCCATGCACTCAGTGTGGGAAGAAACATTTCAAAAGCTGTCAAGCTCACATGGGTAGGGAATTCTCCATGCTCTACTCCTTGGTTAACAACCTTTTCCCCGTGTTTATTTTGGAGTCATGTTTGAGCAGCCAACATCCCCCCTCTTGCTTATGTGGAGATGGGAGATCTCCCGTCTTGTTGTATGCTCTCGTGGAGAATCAGAAGTGGATTTCCAGATTCCCATGGCATAGTATCCCCCTTCATACCCTGCCAGTAGGGAGCTGCTGGTTTCTCATTTAGCATGGCATGGACTCCCCAGTTATCACTGAACACACCTGTGTGAATAACCACAGCCTCCCTGCTGCTTCTGTCTGCAATGGTTAGTTCAAAGCCAGCTTGCTATCAACCCATTATTGCAATCTGTAAGGTAGATGTCCCACTGTGGCCCAAAGGGATCATTATCCTTTAAGTGAGGCAGCCTTCTTCCCTTGTCAAACAAAACCGAACAATATTGCTCAATTTCATCTATAAATCCCCACTTCATCACTACGCGTGACTCCCTCTCCACCCAGGCCAGTACAGTGTTCATCCCTCTCACTCCTAGGAGTGATAAAAACATTAATTTATGAAGAAAGGATTATGACTGAACCGGGACCATGTGTGACTAGAGAATCAAGTCACCTCAATAATTGATTTTTCCTCTTTCTCTCCTGTCTCATACTCATCTCTCAGGCCGGGCCTTTTGATTTATAACATTATTATTAAAACCAAATAAGTTCCTCCAATTACAATTTCAATAACCTATTGATTTTCTCGACTCTTGTTCCATGTGCTGTTCATCCAGTGCTATACAGCTTGCATTTTGTTTTGATATATGTATTCTCAAACTGATGCCATCCTCTGGGATGAATCATCCTGCCTGACAAAGCCATTAATAAACTATGAAGCACGGAGGGGACATGGAGGTGGAGGATCAAGGAAAGGCAGGTTTAGGGTAGAAATACGTTATGGGTTGTGAGGGAGCTGCTGTCACCCTGTAATGGATTCATTCAGTGTCTGCATGGCAGTAGGTTCTCAGAGACTGTGATGGGATGTCCACGATCACAAGGATGTTGCCAGACTCCATGACGTTTCTTGAAGATCCTTTTGAGGACACTTCTCCATTTCTGTATCTCCATATTGCTCTTTTTAGGACAATAGGATTACATCCATTGTCAGTTCAATGAGGTGAGCCTTTGGATATACTTGAGATGACTGACGTTATTAACCCAGGAATGGGAGAAGTCTGCATTTTCTGCACTCTTGGTTTAGAAAGAGGTGAGCTCCACCTCTGTAAGTAAATCTCTTTTAGACTACAAAACAACAACAACAAAATCCAGCTAGGAAAACCACAAATCTCTACCAACACCTCTTTTGCTGTTCCACATTTTGCCTCTACTATCGGACATATGCCAGGAGGGGATTTTAATAAAATATGACAGTTAATTCTGTTACATTTCTGGCACCATGTAGCATACTAAAAAAAATGTACTTTATGGCAATGTAGGAGAAAGTTTTATTGGCAACTTTCTCTGAAAATATGTCAGCCACACATGAAATACTCATTTAAAGTCCTGAATGAAGACATATGTGTGTAAGGGAATATGGCCAAAGCAAGCAACATCCAGAATATCTGATTCACTAAGTTCTAGTGCCATTAAATCACCTTGCAAATCTTGAGCTCAGGTTTCAATTCTTTAGTTTAAGGAAGAGGCCTGTTCTACACCATTTCTGGCAATAAATCAAAGTATTAATGAGAGAAGCAGAGGAAACACCTACTATTTTCTGGAAGCAGAATTTTTTAAAGCTTCTACATATTCTGCCCAGTAACAAAAGCTACATTTTGATTATCCCCAATTACAGCTGCTGTGATTCAGGGCTTGGATCAAAGCACTCTGAAGTCAACTAGAGTCATTTCGCTCACTTTGCTGTTTTTTGTATGAGGCCATATATGAACGCTTTCCATCCTCAGATGACATTACAAACCTGAAATAATGTTCCTCATTCATCACATGAAAACATTCTGTTAAGGGAATGATAAGGTTGCCAAGAACATTCAAAAGGAAGGAAATGCCAGCCTTTGAGCTGCTTGAACAACATTAATAGACAATCCTGGTGTGAATCCATTTTTATGAGAGGTTCAAACAAAATCCTGTCTGCAGGAAGTTCTTAGCAGCGACTGGAGTACAACTCCTGTGTCATAAATGCAAAAATAAAGCCTTTTCACTTCTTACAGAAGTCTTGCCCTTTTAATAACTTGCATTGGGGTTTTTCAATTTGTTGACATTTCTGTAGTGAAGATGGAAGCTGGAGAAATTGGTCCTTAATCTCTGAAGAATTTGCATGGTCCCTTGAGGAGCTGGAAGCTCTGGGAAGCACTGAAGGGGCTGGGGGTCTTGTGAAGGCCCTGGTTGTTAGGCTTAGGTTTGAAAATGTGCAAGGGAAGACTAGGCTGGGGCAGCATACGGAGTTCTCCCTTCTAACAGCAGCTCTGAAAAGTTCTACTTTTCACTCTGAAATTATTTTTCCTTCCTAAGAAAGATGCAATTCCCTGTGGATTAGAAATGTTGAATTTTGGCTTTGTTTTTGTAAGTTCCCCTTCAGTGGTGAGGGACATTGTAACCTTTCTTTATTGATGTTTGAACTTGTGAGGGACCTCACCTTTATCAAATCAGAGCACCTTATGGACACCAGTTAACCTGTCTCTGTGACACTGGGGATATCACTGGCATGTTACACTGGATACTCCTCCAGCTGTTCTGTCTGGCATTTCCTTGTGTTGTTTTTGTCCCATACATTCATTTATTGCCCTTTACTCTTGGCTTTTTGGGGGTAGTTCTGCCTTTGCATAGCAACCCATTTGACTGCCCAGATCCATGTCATGAACTTGTTGCTGCCTAAGTATAAATCTTTAACAGTTATATCGGCAGCAAAATCTTACTGAGCAACTTACATTTTAGAGAACTAAAACCAGAGATATAAAGCACGATCAACTTGTACCAGATGAGCAAAAACGTTTTTGGGTGAGCATGGAATAAACGTGGAAAGACAGTCCAGTAGGCTGAGTACTAGCCAGTGAACAAGAGACAGTAATTTCCCTTGGTTTCTGTACTTTCATAAGCCTTTTCTTGTCTAGAGCTCTCAAGGGCCCAGGGGCATCAGCTTAGAGCTCTTGGGATTCCTACAGTGACCCCTTCTCACAACTGTGAGGTTTCTTCTCCCATTGCAGAGAGCTCACTCTGGAGTATCTGCCATGGTTTGTAGCCCAGCTGACTAAGTACAACTGGCTCCTAGTTTCTTTCCTTTACATCACAGGCTGTTAATTAGGGTGGTTCAGCAGCTGCTTTACACACTCAGCTAGGAATAGATATGGTAGAGGCATGATAGAGAGGACTGCTCCAGCTATACCAAGGCAAGTGTGGTGGTGCATTCATACCCCCCTTTTTCCCTGGGCCACTTGTTGATCTGGGCCGCTTGTTGATCTCAGAAATTTCCATGAAACCTCGGCCTTGGTGTATTGAGTCTGGCAGTTGAGCACTCCTTGACTGTATCAGAAACTCTGCATAGCTGAGGCTGGGAACATCCTCCTACTGTCTGGCCCGGGTGTCCAGCAGAACAACACCGAAACCTTGAGAATTCTTTAGTAATTACCACCTGGGACTGTGGCCAGGGTGGAAATTTACAGATGACTAAAAACCAACCATCTTGTGAACCTATAAACAGTGGTCCTAAGTGAGGGCCTTTGAGCTCTCCTGGACCGCAACGGGCTGCACCCAGCATCTCCCTCTGAGTGCGACGCCTCTCAGAGCTTGCGATCTTTCAGGCCTACGATATTCGGGTGAGTCCCTTTTGAAGCTCAACCCTTCGCCCATTGAGAGGGAATGCCTAGACATTCGACGTGAATATTTCTTCACTGAAATAGAGGGGAATTTTTAACAGGTATACCTTCTGTATATTTATATATATATATATGTTTCTCTGTGTGTGTGAACTAATAGTAAGCATAATCTGTAATTAAGTTGTGATTGTAGTAGACTTACTAACCTACTTTGCAAATATTGAATAGTTAATGATTAGGCGTTACTAAAGTTTGTTAATGATTAGTTGATAACTAAGTGTTGCTAAATTGTGAATGAAACCTAGACTGTCCCTGAAATATAAACCCTTAGATGATTTTCCCTTGTATGTTTCACCCATGTAATAAGTAATAGAGTGAACCTTGCCATCGAATTCTATTAGGTTGCACCTTTATAAATCTCTATTAAAATCACTTTCTGCTAATTTCTTTGACGGTGATTCTTTAAGCGGCCTCTAAACCACTCTCTCGTGACAGCAAGCCATGCCTGCTGAGAAAACAGAGCCTCGAAGTGCTTAAATCCCACAATTAGACACCACAGAGTTCCTCAGCAACCCTGCTTTAAAGACACAAACTTCTTGCCAGGGCCATGTGCAAACCAATGGGGGTTGAGTCCACACTACACAGGTCTGTCTCTGCTATGGTGATCATTGCATGATTGACACCAGTGGGCCCGTAATTCTCCTGGTGTGGAAGGATGTGAACTTTGGCAGTTGATAATCCCAGTATATCTTGTCTTATTCAGGTATGGCAGTAACTACACAATAAGAGGGAAAAAAAAAAGTGTTGATGCATGTTGTGTTTCTGAGCGAGAACAAGCCACCATGGTGTTAACAACAGAAACCACAGTGTAGCTGGTTCTTGGTGCTTTGGATGGAATTCCTCTTCCTTACATCAGGTAACTACAGAGTAGTGTTTCCATCCGAGCTAGCTGTCTTGGTTGCTATTACTGTCTCTATTATTGCAGTCTGTAAGTCAGTGGAGTTTAGGCCATGAACCATCTAAGGAAACATGGGGGCCTACTCTGCTTTTTCAATCTAGCTGATTTCTAGACAGGTTTCCTGTTCTCTTTCACCCCAAACATTAGGTGCCTAAATCATACTGGGTTATGATGTATAACTTCTTTCTACTTGCCATGTGGAACGAAGATCCTGGTTTTGTGTATCAAACACCCCGTGTACAGTTTTCAGGCAGCCATGGACTCTAATCTGCCAATGGCTTGGGGATGGGAAGGATAGGGAAAGGAGGCATCGCAATATTGTGCACCCACGTTCATAGGTGAACTGAGCCTGCATTGAGTTCTTCAGCTGTAAATCAGTTTGGTAACCATCTGGTCTCATGAGCTGGCACAGAAGAATCAAAAGGAATTGTTTTAAGAAGGACAGCAGGGGTTACCATCATGAACAATAATTATGAAAATTTAGTTAGACCCAGACTCACAAGACCTTCTTTGCTCCATGTCCCATTCTCTCCTTGATTAGTCTGAGAACAAGGAAAAGTTGGAGCTAGTGCCTCTCCTTTGCAAAGTCATCCCTGACGGTACTTCCCATTTTCAGGCACTTTCTGAATTTGAAGATTTCCAGCAATAATTGATTTACTCATTAGAAAAAATAATATTCTCAAACCCCTGCCATTCCTTCTCTCTTTCCCTTGATCCATTTCTCACTTTTGATCCATTTATTTTGATAGATTTTAACATTAAAATGGTTTATATCAGGAGGAATATAGCTGACTCTGTCTTAAGGTCTACACGAGCAACATGTGCATACAGTGGAGCTAAGCGGCAAGCTAATGGTTTATCGCTGCAACTGTGTAAGAATGCTATTAACTCCTCCTTATAGTTTTTATTTCCAAGCCATTATTGTATACATTTCAGCTAAGCCAAGAAAATTATGAGTCCCTTCCTAACTTGTGCTGGGAAACCTGCCAGTGAATGGGAAACCTGTGATAAGGGCAGCAGCATCTTTCAGAAGAGCATCTGTTTCTGAGAACAGAGAAGTGCAGCTTGGAGACAGACCGATACCAGGGAAAGGAAGAAGAAAGCATGGGGAGTCCTCTGCCATGTTATTTGCATGATGCAAAACAAGGCTTTAAACGGTACCTGGAGGAATGCCTTCAGGGAGGAGAATTAGAAAAGGTGGGAGATTGATCCAGAATGAAAGGATCACGGGCTGCAGTTGACATAACCATGAAAGGGGATGAGAGGCTGCTAAGGGGTTCTTAGCTTCACTTTCTCTTGCCATTCCCTAATCTTGTAGCCATGGAGAAAAAGTGTTTTCACACTGCTAGGTGGTGTGAGGACAGGTGGATTATACTAGGTTGCAACCTTATTATCCTTGATTCACTCTTCAGTTATCATGAGTCCAAATGTCAGCTCACACACAGGTATTGGACTTCATGTATTAGAAAAAAATTGTCCTTTATTTGCATTGCAGTTGGTCCATGAGGGACCCTTCTCCTCTCCCATATTTGTGATGCATCCTTGCCCAGAGAAACCTTCACAGATTTAACTATTAGTGACAGAAACATCTAACAGGGAACAGGATCTTCTTGTGCTGCATCCTGTCCCCCTCAAAGATCTTATCACCCAATGACACTCAGGAAGATGAGATTACCAAGGCACCAGGATGGGGCAGATCAGTAGAAGAATGGTAGAGATGGAAAAGCATTTGTTCAGTGACATGAAGAGAAATCTGTACCTCAATTTTAAGTCCAGTTTCACCCTACAGGACTTCATGCACCTGTCTAGGGCAGCTAAAGGAGATATGGCTACTCCTACAGGCAACGAGGAGCTAAGTAGCTTCAGAGAGTGATTTGGACCTTAGGAGAATGAGTAGTCCCTTGGGTAGCCATTTCTCTCAACTGTGCAGAGAGAGTTTACGGTGAGCACAGTCCTGACCTAGGTGCTTGGAGTAGAAAAATGAATGCCCAGGTCCACTTTTACTTACCAAAGTACATTATAAATTAAATTATACTACTTCTTTCAGAAGAAGTCTGCTCTTCCTGTTGTGTTGTGAACTTCAGGCACTGTAAGGAGTTTGTGGAAGTTTTTACGGGCATCGGTTTTCCCCACCTTTCTTCCCTGACCCGTCCTACCATACCTCTCTATTGAACAGCATTCTCTCCAATTAAGATATAAAGTTAAGGCTTAGTGGCAGAATTATTATTATTACCAGCACAGTTTGTGACTCATAAAATTGCAACAACTGCTCTCCTTCATGTCAAGGGGGGGTAATTAACCAAGATCATCTATAGCGCCAGGTGGTGATTCATTCAAAACAAGAGCTGGTATAGCAAAGCTCAAGTGCCCACTGGACAGTGCTGTATATTTCACAGGCCATGAAATATATCCAACGTTGTTTTTTATCCCCCAGCAAGCTAGTAAGTTCTTTTTAATAGGGCTTTAAATATTTTTTAATTGGCATTTTATTTTTCTCTAGGAAATACACAAAGAGCCCATGGCAAAATGGGACAGGATCATGTTTACTGCCATCATCCCTCTCGTGAGATTGCAGGAAGAATACCAATTTCACCCTCGTGTGCAGAATGAAGGGAGCAGGAGGAACTGGATGGCAGATAATCTGCGCTAGGTTTTAGGAAGCTGAGATCCTGTGCTGAGCTTGTGAGCTGGCTTTGCTCTGGGTGTGAATGAATGCAGCGTGAAAACCAAGTAATTGAGTTAGTGTGGGGTCGGCTCTAGGCTAATGCACCTTGCAGTTTTCTCAGGCTGATTAGCAGAAACCCAGCACTTGTAAATACAGTTATATGGCTTAGGGCTGGTCTCCTGGTTTAGGGCTGAGCATTAGAGCACTATGAAAAGCTTTGGGGATAACTTTGTTCTGAGGTGATTACCTAAACCTACCTGACATCTCTTTTTGCCACAACAGAACCTGTTTTCAGTGTATTGAAACCTACCCGGATACTTCTTTACTGAGAGTGGTGAGACACTGGACCAGGTTGCCCAGAGAAGTTGTAGATGCCCCATCATTGGAAGTGTTCAAGGCCAGGTTGGATGGTGCTTTGAGCAACCTGATCTTGTGGAGAGTATCCTTGCCTATGGCATGTGGGTTGGAACTAGATGATCTTTAAGGTCCCTTCCAACCCAAACCATTCTATGATTCTATGATTCTACTGGAACCTCATCTGATTCTGGGGCCTGTTTCTGTGGTACTGAAATAATTTATTGCAGTACAAGAACTCATTTTCTAGGGTTCTTACATCTTTCTTCTTTGAAAATTGGCCATGGTTATTATTACCCAAAGCCAGATGCAAAACAAACCTGTCAACTACTTGATTTCTGAAGTTTTATTTCCAAAAAATCAGAGACATTCTTTCCCTCTTTTGACCATGAAACGGGCCTTCATAATTTTCGGATTCAACCCATGCTCCTGCCAGTAGTGTTGTCTTCCAGCCACTCAGGACTGCTGGGATGAACACAGCTTTGAATAATGATTCATTTTCCACCCACTGATCAGACCTTCATCTGTCCCAATCATTCATTTATACCTAAGTTTAACACCGAGCTCAAATGTCTGCTCTGAAATACATTGTGGGAAATGCAGTGGTTGACTGCAATGGGTGGTATATACTTAGGAAATCCCCTTTTCTGTTAGGGTCACAAGAGAAAAAGGACCAGGTGACCCGCCTAGTGGATGAGGGAAAGGCTGTGGATGTGGTCTACCTGGACTTCAGTAAAGCCTTTGACACTGTCTCCCACAGCATTCTCCTAGAGAAGCTGGCGACTCACGGCCTAGACAGGTACACTCTTCGCTGGGTAAAAAACTGGCTGGACGGCCGAGCCCAGAGAGTTGTGGTGAACGGAGTTCAATCCAGTTGGTAGCCGGTCACGAACGGTGTTCTCCAGGGGTCAGTGTTGGGGCCGGTCCTGTTCAATATCTTTATCAATGATCTGGATGAGGGGATCAAGTGCTCCCTCAGTAAGTTTGCAGACGACACCAAGTTGGGCGGGAGTGTTGATCTGCTCGAGGGTAGGAAGGCTCTGCAGAGGGATCTGGACAGGCTGGATCAATGGGCTGAGGCCAACTGTATGAGGTTCAAGAAGGCCAAGTGCCGGGTCCTGCACTTGGGCCACAACAACCCCAGGCAACGCTACAGGCTTGGGGAAGAGTGGCTGGAAAGCTGCCCAGAGGAAAAGGACCTGGGGGTGCTGGTCGACAGCCGGCTGAACATGAGCCGGCAGTGTGCCCGGGTGGCCAAGAAAGCCAACGGCATCCTGGCCTCTGTCAGAAATAGTGTGGCCAGCAGGAGTAGGGAGGTGATCGTGCCCCTGTACTCGGCACTGGTGAGGCCGCACCTCGAATCCTGTGTTCAGTTTTGGGCCCCTCACTACAAAAAAGACATTGAGGAGGCGCTGGAGCGTGTCCAGAGAAGGGCAACGAAGCTGGTGAAGGGCCTGGAGCACAAGTCTGATGAGGAGCGGCTGAGGGAACTGGGACTGTTTAGTCTGGAGAAGAGGAGGCTGAGGGGAGACCTCATCGCTTTCTACAACTACCTGAAAGGAGGTTGTAGTGAGGTGGGTGTTGGTCTCTTCTCCCAAGTAACAAGTGATAGGACGAGAGGAAATGGCCTCAGGTTGTGCCAAGGGAGTTTTAGACTGGACATTAGGAGAAATTTCTTTACTGAAAGAGTGGTCAGGCCTTGGAAGAGGCTGCCCAGGGAAGTGATTGAGTCACCATCCCTGGAGGTATTTAAAAGACGTGTAGATGAGGTGCTTAGGGACATGGTTTAGTGGACATGGTGGTGTTGGGTTGACGGTTGGACTTGATGATTTTAGAGGTCTTTTCCAACCTTAATGATTCTATGATTCTATGACTTAATATTTGGTAGATGGTGTGTGAAAGACCGGCAGAGTGACTTCCATGGCCTTCCCTTTCTCTTATTTTCTGAGTGCAAATGATACAAATGTAAACTTCATAGGCATCCTGTAAAAACAGCGTTTGCTGAAAACCCCTCCAGCACCCACAGAGTTAAAGGATATATGGGCAGAGCAAAATATGGCTGCTACATGCTAGAGATTTTTCCTGCGTAAAATTGCACCCCAGAAAACTCTTATTCCATATGGATTCCCACCTCCTATATTGGCCAACAATATAAAGTACAGATATACTCCATAATGCTCATGAGTAATATGGAGTCATTTGTTGGAAATCTAGTTACTGCTGGGGGCTGGATTCAGGTGCCTCAGCATAGCTGCTAAGTCCCAGCTTGGACACCCAAGAGCATGTGAGAGACGGGTTAAGCTGATATGAGTCGGGACCACGCTCCTCTGGTTTGGTGCCTGGAGGACAGGAGATATCCCTAGGGCATCTCGTTTGCTCCTGCGTGCCCTGAATCATACCCAGACTGAATCATGGCCAGACTGTCTCATTAGATTTGACTTTAAGAATCAACACTCACCAGCATCAGAGTACTTTGATGGTACCAGTGGCCTTTTAATTGTTTTAAATCCAAGCTAAGCTAAAGTTAAAACACATAAAAGGTCCAAAATAGACACCAGAGTTACAAAGGTTTATAAAACTACAGGTTTTCAGAAATTAAAAAGATACCAATGCATGTACTTTATATTATCAATTTGTATCCCAGAGGGGTGCAGCTTTTCCCCCCAAATGAGCTGATGAACCAGGAGACTCTACAGGCTTTCTGGAGGAGCATCAGCGCCTTTGCTATTCTCAGGATCTGACATAAAGGAACTTCCTTTTTATTGCTCTCGCTGGGGATTATTCTGGTTTAAAACTTCCTATCTTGGAGATTTTAAAGTTGAATGGACTTCCTGTGACCAGTTCCCTCTTTTTCTTTCCAGTTGTAGAAATACTCATGTCCCTTGGTGGGGGTGAAAGGGCGTTACCACCTGCCTGGGGATTAAACAGAACCTGATCAGGAACTTAGCTAAAGTATTGATAAAATCTTTCTCCAGAGTAAAGAAAATGCCATTCCCCACCTGTTACAGCAATGTCCAAACTTCTGGGAAGTTTATCTATGCAGTGAAGCTTCTGTTTTATGTGCACATGAAGACAGGAATAGTGCCCTGTAAGAATGTGTACATCAAAGTAATGTTTATAGATCATTGCTGCCCTGAACCGACCCTAGGCTGTTTTGTAGAGTTTGGCCCCATAGTTGGTTAGGGGAGGTGGAGAAATTGCAATGGATCCATTCTATTAGTCAGAAGAGGTGGCTGTCACTTCTACCTCCGCTCCTGAACTGAGCTGTGACTTCTGTGCAACCATTTCACCCCTCCTGGGTTTTGACTTTGCTGTTCACTTACCACGCTTTGTTAATTGCTTTGAAAGCAATGATGAAAGGAGCTACCTGGCTGCAGGCTGTCACTGATGATTTATGTCATGTGTTAAATGCATTGGCTTTTAACTCTGTGCAGCAGCCTCACACTCCCTGCCCCGCCACCTTCACCCCCATTCAATAGCTTGGCAGCTGCGAGAGTGGCTTTAAAAAATACGGTTGGTATTACAACAATTTCATCAACTCACAAGGATAATAAACAGGTAATTGAGTTTTGGCTGCTCTTTCCTGTCCTCATGTTGCCTCTGTGCTCCACTCACTTTGGCATTTCTCTCTTAGAAGAGCATCAGCTTAGAAGAGCATTCCCCTATCAGGGATTAGAGGTCAAGGACTTATGAGGATGTCTGCTTCCATGAGCACCGCCGCTCATGGCCATCACACAAGGGATGTTGTTATCTCACACATCATCCTAATATCCCCCTGGTCTCCTAGGGCATTTTCTGTATGGTATATTTCTTGGGCTAAGCCAGACCGTCTCTTATTATATGACCCAGAAGAATAGGCATGTCAGGGATCAGATGATCATCTACCACTAGGAAACCTAGCACTGTTTTTCATGCTCTGGAAATCAAAAGAGTTAAGAGGTCTGGAACAGTCTAAATGAGCAGGACTCAGCCAGACCCCTGCAGGGGATTGACGGGCAAGAAATGACTTTGTTGAAGCATATTTCATCTCCCATTAACAGAAATGAAGCACAGCTCTACTGTGTAATCATTTGTACCTCCCTGGTACATCTAATTTGATAGGTATCTCAATGATCAGTTTAGCTAGTGAGCAATTAAAGACTAATTTGCATCTGCACATGGGATTAAAATGCTGGATGGATTAATTTTTAAAAGCTGCTACCTTTCATAGAAGACAACATTAACTGATTGGATGTATACATAGCATGGGATAGCATTGCTCCTTACAAAGAGAGAGGCGCTGCCATGAGACTCAAGAAAATCTCTGCTTTGCTCAGCACACTTATCGCAGGTGATAAATGTTTTCACCAGCTCTTCTAGGTAAAGATAAGGCTTGTTGCATGGCTTCATTCCAGTGAAACTCTAACTACCACAATATATAGGGTTTATCATCCACATAAGTTGCAATGAACCAATTTTCATGCCAACCTGTGTTAAATATACCGACTTGAGTATATGTTGCGGCACAAGGAATAGAGTTTCTCATCCAGTAACATGCATGTCTGTGTTCATGTTAAAGAGCTGGGAAAATGCTACTAGCAACCCTGGGATTGAGCCGGGTGGAATATCCCCAGGCAGAACCTGTTTGCGCAGGAAAACATGTTGATCTGTCAGCAGTGAAATGGCAGGTGGGAAAAAGGCAGTTTTTTCATTGCAGAAAATATTGGGCAAGATTATTTTTTATATGCTGCAACACCCAACAATGGAGCTGTGCCCAGAGAAAACATAAAAGCTCCATTTGCAGGGCTGAAATGACTGCGTGTTTTGTCAATGAGCAAGAAGAAGAAAAAGAAGAAAAGTATACATGTGAACAAAATAAAGAGATTTTTTTTACAAGCCGAGATAGAAAAACAAGTTTCAAAATGACTGACATTCAGTTTGATCCCACCCACTTCTGAAGCTCTAGAGGATTCCTCATCCATAATAATTTTCATTGTTTTGTATTTTTGACCCAATTTGGTGTAAGAAAAATGTAAAATCCTGAAATTTCTTTTCTGGTAGGGAGTCAGTGGCCTCCTAGCAATAATTAGGATACGTATATGTTTACATGCAAACACACACAACCACACAATGAAAAGACCCAGCATGCGCTCTCTCTCAAAAGTTCTGCATATAGCCCAGGATATTAAATATACTGTACTTTAAATATATTTTTTTCTGAGGCTGACGATTTGTCACAACCTCCGCTCCAGCAAGAGAAGCTATATCATTTTTTGCTCTGCAGGCTAAGAATTTTCAGGCTACATAGGTGCCTGGATGAAAAATGTTCCCTCTGAGTCAGCAGCGTGCTGCTACAGCGTTTTGCAAGGAGCTTTCTCCTGCTGGCAAAGCCAGGTAAAATGTGGTTCTGACTGTCTGGGGCTGTCTGAGTGCCGAGTAGAGGCAGCTGTCTTTGTTTGATAGGTCTGGGAATGATGCCTCTGAATATCAAACTCTGGATGTTTTAAGTACTATCTTGGCATGTGGAAGTGGAGGGACTTTTGCAAAATAAGGATGCATCTACTGTACTTGGGTTCATCCCAACCAAACCTGCCGGCCAAGATGAACAAAGCTGAACGCTGGTGAAATGCAGCCACTCTTGGCCTATCTCCACCCGAACTTTGAATCTTAGGGGACCATATCATGGCTGAACTCTGGAGACAGGATTATCACTTGGGTCCTTACTGAGAAGGATGCACCATTGAATGCCTCCAGGCTTGGGGTTCAGAAGGTCTCAGCTGATCACTCAGTTCCAAGTGGTTGGGGTAAATCATTTAATTACAGCAATAAATAGGATAATACTCCCCTTTATTTCTACACAGAGTTAGCGTAGAAACATTAATACCCTCTATAAGGGGAGTGCACTCTGCTGAAGAACTTAACACCATGACTATGTAGACAAAAGATTTGCTTTTGGTGTTGGTATTAAGGGTATGTTTCTTTCTGTTGACATATATGGGCGTTTATGCAAAAAAGTCAAGGCCAGCCAGTATGAGCCCTTGAGTACGAAACTTGTGTAACAGCTTAGAATCATAGAATACCTGGTTGGAAGGGACCTCAAGGATCATCTGGTCCAACCTTTCTTGGCAAAAGCACGGTCTAGCCAAGATGGCCCAGCACACTGTCCAGCCAAATCTTAAAAGTGTCCAGTGTTGGGGAATCCACCACTTCCCTGGGGAGATTATTCCAGTGGCTGATTGTTCTCATTGTGAAAAGTTTTCCTCTTGCATCCAGTCAGAATCTCCCCAGGAATAATGTGTAGCCATTACTCCTTGTCTTTTCCATGTGACTCCTTGTAAAAAGGGAGTCTCTTCTTTCCTTTCAGGGTTTTCCTGATGGGCAGATAGCAGGAGGGAAGTGAAAAAAACCCTAAAGAAACCAACAAACCAAGCCTGAAATTCACAATGTGCTTTAATTATGATATAACAACATTAATGACTTCTTCGTAATAGCTTGGGAAATTAATTAGCATGTCAGTTGCAAAATGGAGCACCACTTTTCTTCCATTTTCATTTTTCTGGTGTTGTCAGGGCCTGTGACACTATCAACGCTCATGTCCAATCTAGTTAAAATTGCAATAACTCTTGACAAACAATGACTTTAAAAAAACCTGCATGTAGATTAGAGAGGCTGATACCTCTCAAGGTCATGCAATTCTTCTGCTGGGTATTTCTAATTTGCCTATTAAGAAACTGTATATGTGCATGAGACTTTCCCCACCCCAGGACTTCTTCTTGACTTCTGATCATGAAAGGGGTTTTCCAGATGCATTCATGAATCATCAAGGTTTTTAAAGGCGCAACACTTCAGTCCACAATGGAAATTTCCTTCCGTACCATCTTGGAAAGTGCTGGTAATAGGAAATTTGATATCCTTCCTACTAGATTTTGGATTGCTCCTGCATAATATTAGGAAAGATCAGTTCCCAGGAGAAAAATGGACTGTGTGGTTTGCTTGAAATAAATCCAGTAACCTGAATTCATGCCTATCTATGCAGCAAAAGTAATCTTAGATTCTGGTATTGTTTCTTTCAGTGGTAACCTTGGGAGGGAAGTGAAGAAAAATCAGGTAGGAATAGACTACTTAGTTTTGAATGGAACAGCAAATATTGAACAACCCAGTTCCTAACAAGGTTAGGATAAAAGACATTAAGAGCTGTGGGAATAGGATCCCAAACTCATAATCTCCTTAAGTAGGAAACCCTTCACTGGTGTATCACAGGAAAAAGAGAAGGTTTTACCATATTTTGCCATTTTTGTTTTGAGATATAAGGAGCAGTCAGCAGGTTCCTTTCTCAAACCATTCTAAAAAAACATAGAGCACAAACACACCTCCACTTTTTGCTTTACTGACCAGGAAATGAAAAAAATGACACCAAATTCAGATCCCTCCCTAAAGTAACTTTCAGCCTAAAACCTCTCTCCTCGCAGCAACTGTTCTCACCTGTTTCCTATCCAGGTATCATAAATTAATACTTTCCACAGAGAACTTCTAACTGGGTACAGCTGATAGCAGAGCAGGGCACTTCCCTGTGCTGAGGACTTTGTCTCTTTATTGGCACAGACATCAAAGCAGATGCAAGTCAGGTCCTCGAGGTTCAAGAGCATGTGGCACCAAACCAAGGTACCAGAGCTCATCTCTCAATCGCTGTTTTCTGCTCCATCCATGTTGCTCACAGCCAGATTGTTGACCAGCAATGCCTACACTTAGGCAGCTGGGCTGAGGTTGAGACATGTCTCTCAAGATGAAGGATAATCAGCTGGGAGGAGATACCCCACATTAGAGCCTCCCAAATCCCAGCCTTTGAGGATGTTCTGATTTAAATCAGCTTCTTACAGCTGTTCACATTCCCTCAAGCCCCTCAAATGCCCTGTACAGGGAAAATTAATAAGGGTAAATCTTGCTGCAGGAAAGGTAGGGGCAACACACCTTGTCCCCAGACACTTCTGCTGACTTGAGACAGGGTTCAGAGAGTTGTGGAAGTGCCTCCAGGTGCATTTCTTGAGGAGCGGATGGGAGAAGTTGCAGCTCTGCACCTGCAGTTATTTGGCCTAAGTATGTTTCAATTTCCATTTAATGGGGAAGGAAACATCCTGCTATCACTCAAATTTGCCTCTGATTGCCTTTTTTCTTATTTAAAAGATAAGTAGTAAATGAAAATACAAGATATCCAATATGAACAAAATGATACAACATCCTGAAAAGTTAAATGCACCAAAATATTACCCCTGTGCAGCTTTTGCCATGAACACCAATTCTGATCTTAGCTTTACAGGAGTGTTACACCACTAGGTTGATATAATCCAGACACTTCTTTTAAGGCTTTAATTATCTGTATTCATATCAGTCAAATGTAGCTAAAAGGTTGCAAAAAGTGTGAGCAAAATGGAATTTTGCACCCAAAGGATTAGAATCATAAAATCATAGAATAGTTTGGGTTGGAAGAGACCTCTAAAGGTCATCTAGTCCAACCCCCCTGTCACGAGCAGGGACATCTTCAACTAGATCAGGTTGCTCAGAGCTGCGTCCAACCTGACCTTGAATGTTTCCAGGGGTGGGGCATCTACCACCTCTCTGGGCAACATGGTCCAATGTTTCACCACCCTCACGGTAAAAAATTTCTTCCCTATATCTAGTCTAAATCTCCCCTCTCTTAGTTTAAAACCATTCCCCCTTGTTTTGTCGCAACAGGCCCTGCTAAAAAGTTTGCTGCCATCTTTCTTATAAGTCCCCTTCAAGTACTGAAAGGCTGCAGTAAGGTCTCCCCAGAGCCTTCTCTTCTCCAGGTTGAACAACCCCAACTCTCTCCGCCTTTCTTCATAGGAGAGGTGTTCCATCCACCTGATCATTTTTGTGGCCTCCTCTGGACCCACTCCAACAGCTCCATGTCTGTGTTGTGCTGAGGGCTCCAGAGCTGGACTCAGTACTGTAGGTGGGGTCTCACCAGAGCAGAGCAGAGGGGCAGAGTCACCTCCCTCGACCTGCTGGCCACGCTGCTTTGGATGCAGCCCAAGATACGGTTGGCTTTCTGGGCTGCGAGCGCACATTGCCGGCTCATGTCCAGCTTTTCATCCACCAGTACCCCCAAGGCCTTGAGCAGCAGGGCTGCTCTCCATCCCTTCAACCCCCAGCCTGTATTGAGACTGGGGGTTGCCCCAACCCAGGTGCAGGACCTTGCACGTGACCTTGTTCAACCTCATGAGGTTCACAGGGGCCCACTTCTCAAGCTTGTCCAGGTCCCTCTGGAGGGCATTCCGTCCCTCAGGCATGTCAACTGCACCGCTCAGCTTGGTGTCATCTGCAAACTTGCTGAGGGTGCACTCGATCCCACTGTCTATGTCATTGATGAAGATAGTAAACAGTACTGGTCGCAATACGGAACCCTGCAGGACACCACTCGTCACCGATCTCCATCTGGACGTTGAGCCATTGACCACTACCCTCTGGATGCGACCATCCACTCAATTCCTCATCCACCAGACAGTCCACCCATCAAGTCCATACCTCTCCAGTTTAGAGAGAAGGATGTTGCGGGGGATCGTGCCAAAGACCTTACAGAGGTCCAGATAGATGACATCTGTAGCCCTTCCCATGTCCACTGATGTAGTCACTCCATCATAGAAGGCCACTAGGTTGGTCAGGCAGGGCTTGCCCTTGGTGAAGCCACACTGGCTGTCTCAAATCATCTCCCTGTCCTCAATGTGCCTTAGCATAGCTTCCAGACCTTGGGGCTAGGTTGCTCCTGCAACAGGAAAGGGACGGGAAAAGCCAGGAGCAGAGGAAGGTTTGTGGAGCCATTGGGAGAGCTCAGCATAGCAGGGGTGGGGAAGGGGTTGGGGGATACTCCTGTCAGAGGAGAAGAGGAGAGAAAGCAGAGGGGTGTGAGGGGGTATTTACTGTTGTTATGCCAGAAGCAATTCCCACTCACCCAGGCTCTACCCTGGGTGCAACAGAAACCGGCTTGACTTGCCAGCTCTTTAATACGGCAAAAGCCTGTGTGGAGGCTATAAATATTTTGCTGCCTCAGAAAGCTGTTCCCTCCATGGGGAACTGTCTCTGAGCTAATTAACACTACTTTTAAGGGGGGTTTTTAAGGTTGCTGTAATGCTTTTATGTCTCAAAGTAGGAACTCGGTGTCATATTAGCCAATGCACTTTGGATCACTCTTAGCATGTCTGGTCTTTATCACCTTTCCTTGAGCATCTGCCCCTGATCATTGTCAGGGATGGGATGCAGAGCCAGATGGACGTTTGATCTGGCCAATCTGTGTGTCCCGCTCTCCATTGTGCATTGCAGACATGAGTCAGAACAATTTAGACAGTCATTCCCATGCTTTACTGCCCTGTACCTTGGCCTCAATGCCATTCCTGCAGCCTTGTTGGGGAAAGCCCTTTGCAGTTCCACTGGAATCCTCCTGCCACAGAGAGGAAAGGAGAAAAGGCCCTTTGTGGCTCTTAGGGATCTGAAGTGTCTAGACTGCTGTAACAAGAATCTTTCTGAATTTCGCAATAAAAGCCAAGAGATGTATTTTTGGAAGACAGAAGTTCCTCTGAGCGCACCCAGTAGAATGAATTTTAGCAATCATTTGACAAAATCTCCTAAATTAAGTTTCAGATTAAAAACCTCATGGAAATTAAACTGATAATCCATGCATTAAAAACAAAGTAAATCAGACTACTTGAGAACACTTTCTAAAGAGGAAACCACAGCCCCACATCTCTAATCCGTGAGTTATTAACACGCTGGTGCAGTGGAGCCGCAAGACCTTCAGAACACAAAGCAATTCTCTGTTCTCCAACTCCCTGCCTGTAATAGCAGTTTCATTCCCAGCTTGTCCACACAGAGATGTTCAGGAAAATAAATCCACGCCAAGAGGTCAGAATAGACTCGCTACCTACTGTCGCAAAGTTTACAGCCTGCTCTGAGTTTGCTGTGGCTGTAGCTATGCATCTATGTGGATCGTTGTGCTCTGTGCATCCCCTCCAGTCTAAAGTTTTTTCTATTAAGCCCACTGGAACTGGATTCATTGTAGAAAACTTGTCTTGTGGTATAAGGCCCCTCTCACAAGAGTCACTGAGTGCCTGCAGGGCACAAGTTAATATTTTCTTCAGTTTAAATATGTTCTGGTTGAGGCAACGACAGGTTTCAAGAGGCTGTGGGGGTGATACAGGCTCTGTAATAGTTCCAAATGATATTACTTGAAAGTTAAGTAGGGCAGAGAAAGATCAATCTGTTCAAAGTGGATTTGGCAGTTTTAAAATTCATTTGAGTTCAAATTGAAACAGAAAAGACTCTAATGTTGGTGTAACTCTGCCAGAAGTTATAGGGACCCTGACAAGCTGCCCCCAATCTCTGGACTGGAAAACCTGGAAATATCCATCCATCTTGTGTAATTCCTGGAGATGGCTGTCCAAAAACCATGGGACAAGGAAGAGCTGGCACACGGGATGAATGCAAGGGCAGTGAGTGACTGTGCCAGGCTGTGCTAATGAAATATTATAGTCTGCTTTATCTTACCGGCTACTTTGCTCAGACCAAAGACATGGGCAGCTCCTCCCCACATTCCCATCAGGAGAGACAACATGATATTCCGGGCCAACCTAACTCAGGACAAACTGCAGCTAAATATGAATTAGTAAATAAGGGTGGCCACATGTCTCAAATTTACCAGCACAGTCCCAGACTCCTAGCATCATGTCATCCTTTTTGTTTGTCTTGACTCAACGAGGACACAGTATTTTCTCTGTCTTCTCCAATCCCTGGAAACTTTCCCACTCCCTCTTGCATGGTGGGAATATGAGGTGGGAACATGAGGAATCTGCTTTTGCTAATTTCTGAGTTTGTAATAACATGTGCTTCCAAAGATAACCTCTGCTCTCTCAGGGACTCTGCTTTCCCCTCTAACCTGCCCAGGACTGCTGTCTTCTAAAGACTAAGGTGCTTCATGTGTTTCCTCATTTCAGAACTTCCTAGTGAGACACAGCAGAGAAGTGGACTTGCTAGTTGAGCTGCTGTATTTGGCCACATTATGCTTTGCATTGCTCACTAAATATGGTTCAGTGGTCTGTTAAAATTAATTTCATATTAATTGTTTTAAGACCGACAGCATCCTGTGCTGCTTTGGGTGAGCAATTGCCTTTCTCTGCTGGGAAATAATTTTGGCATTTCATTTGGAAAAAAGTAATTAACTGCATGGGTATGCTTAGTTGAGTAAGTCATTACAATCTCTGACTTATGCAAATGAGATTGTTGAAGTATAATTCCAACTGAGATAACTCCACACATACATAAACTTTTAATTTGCACAGTCCGGTAGAATATTTGTGTGCAAATAAAAGCCATTCACGGGTTAATTTATAAATCTCAATTGCATAATCAATTTTCAAGGAGCAGAGAGGTTGTGATGCGGCAGAGCTGCTCCATGAGTTCCCAAGGATCTTTCTTGGCACATCATTTGATGGTTAACATGATGTATCCACTGGTTCAGACATCCCTGTGCTCATTTTACAGCTGCTGTAGCATGAAACATGCTTTCAGGGTCACCCTCCACATATTCTGCCTGCCTTAATTATGATGTTTATTATGGGTATTATGAAGACAGGTGGCCATGCTCATGGATTTTAGCAGTTTATTACTGGGTTCTAAGTAACTGTCCTGGACTTCTTTGTTCCAACAAGTTTAAACTTTTAAGTATTATTATCAATTTCTTTTTCCCTTCTTCATCATCTTCCTGCAGCATGTAGCTTTTTCTCTCCTGGAACATAACATCATTATGAAATTTGCTTGGCCAGTTTAAGATAAAGAGATGGATGCAAAGGCTAAATATGCACAAAGAAAGAGCTAGGAAATTATTTTTCCCTAGCAAATTAATTATTTGCCCCAAATATTCTCATTTATCATGAAACTACTTGGAAATTTGGAGAAAAGAATATTTTGGGGACAGATTCCTAAAACAAGGGAACAGATGTTCCTTCTTTGCTCTCCACAACTGATGCTATGAAGACTCATTAGGTCAGATGGCTCCCTTTCTGTTTCCTTTTTGGAAGAATTACATTTTATGATAAGGGCCTGAGTTAAACCAAGGGTCTGGTGTCTCTGGAGAAATCCCTGAGTTTGGAAAACCCTCTGCTAGCAGGACAAAAGAGCATTTCTGTAGGATTTGATATATTGTCCTCTGAGGTGGTGATTTGATGGGACTTAATAATTTTCTGCGGTGTAATCAGGAGCTTGCATCCATCTTATCCCCTTGATTGATGAACATAATTCTGAATACGAGAAGGGATGAGCCCTTGGATGGAGGAGGTGGAAAGATGGGGAGGGAGGGAATTGTGGATGGCAGTGACAGAAGCTCAGGTATCTCCCCAGGAGAGCCAGTCTCCTCTGACAAGCCTGACTAAAGGAGAAATGGTTTTGGAAGCACGGGGTCAGTGGCTCTGACGAAGCTGCTACTTCATTTAGAGAGCCGGCTGATCTGTGCCTTGCGCTGAGGCTCTCGTAACAGTAGAGAGCTGTTAACACGAGATGCTTAATCGTCTCTGGCTGACAGGGAGCTGCCAAGTGGCTTGGCAGCTTGGAAAGCCTTTCTGCATTCCCAGAAAGACAGGTCTTTGCAGATGCTGAGGTTTCAAAAGGAACAGTTGTTCCCAGCAGAGTCAACAGACTTGATTTTCAATTTGTGCTTCTTTTGAACGCGGCAGACCATCTGCCTTATGCATATAGACCAGGTCCACAAATTATTGGATCAGAATTAATACATGGGTTCATTCAAATCTGTAACAGCTCTGAATTCCTTAGGCTTAGGTAAATGAAAGAGGGAAAAATAAACATTAACAGTAAAACCATCCTTTGGCACTGACTGCGACTACTGAGTTGAGGGGTCCAGCTTCTGCAAAAGGACTTAGTGGTCAAAGCCCATGTCCAGAGCTGGATGCAAGGCTTTCTCTGCAGTTGGGAGCTATATCCTAATTAATGAACTGTCATCTGGAATCCCTTTTTAATGTTTTTTTTTTTAATTTGGGGGGGTAAACATTCACCTGAAGAGGGAGATATTTGAAGTCTGGCTCTCTGCTCCCAGCAGCACTGTATGTTTCTCTTGGTAAAACCATCCCGGCTTAATTAGCACATTTTCAGTACCAGAGAGTCAACCATGTCTTAGTGATGGTTGCAAATCATCTAGTAAGGAAGGAGAAATGGAACAGAATTTTTATGTGACCTTGGTCTTACCACTTCTCTTCTCCTGTCTCTCTGAGGATGTCAGGTTTGCAGTGGGAACCCTGCAAAATGAGACCCTTTCTCAGTTTGGGCAAGGCCTGGGTTGGTGATTCCTGTAAGGCTTGAGTGTTCTTCTCGCAAACAAAGAAAAAGAAAGAGAGAGAAAATGTCAAGTCTGTTAAGCAGAATTTGTCACTGACAATTTTTTGAAGTGCAGCAGCTGGTTTCACCTTCGTTAGTTCCCTAATGAAAATTTTTCAACTCCATGTCAGACAAAAAAAAAAAAAAAAAAGTTGTTGTTTCTTTGAAACAGAAATCTTGTTGCAAGGTCAAGCTGAGATTGTTGCTGCTTTAATAAACACCTCAAATTGCCTCTGATTAATTCTAAATAAATTTGAGGACAGACTTTCTTGTGTGATAAGTGATTTCAAGCAAGTGCTGTTGACACATTGAGCTGATTGAGATTAAGGGGAGAAAGAGATGAACAATGGGGTGAGATTAGAAACTCTTTGTCACACAGATCAGGACCCTGGAGTGGAAGGATGACACAATCATTTGTCATGTACCAGAGGTGAGAGGAATGAATGAGGGTTTGCCAGAAGATGGCCAGAGACTTGGAGCGTAGCTGAGCTGCTCAGTAGGCAAAGTCAGTACAAGCCATAAGAAAAGCATACAGTGGGGCAGCATGAAGCTTATTTGTGCTCGTGGAAATGGGAAAAGTGACGCAAAGCAGTGGAAACTAATGGTCCAAGTGAGTCATGGGATATCTGCAATTGTATGGTAGGAAGGGACAATCAACTTCAGATGTGGGGCTGATTTGTGGAACCCACTGGTGTAAGTTCTCCTTAGTTTAGTACCAGGAACATAGTGTTTCTCAGTCAGACAAATGTTTTGACTCCAGGGAGAGTCATGGGAATACAAGACAAATAGCGGTCATATCCAGCAGAAGTTCAATGTTCTGGTTTTCTTGCCTGGCGTATGGTAACAAGGATTACAACAAGACCAACCATGGCAATGCACCATGAGAAACAAGAGACCCCTCCAACACCCCTGATACTCCAGGCAAGGACCATCGTGGGGGTACCCTCTCTCTCTCCATCATGCAATGTTAAGTCAAGTCAAGCCCTCAGTACAGTACAGATCTCTCATTTGAGTTAAAAAGGTGTAATTATTACCTAACAGAATAAGTACACTGTAATGGAGACCCACATGGTCAAAACCACTGATATCCTCTAGACATACTCATCAGAGCCAAAGACATTATAGAGGATGATGGAACCGGGGAGACGCTCTTAAATGGCGTAAAAGGAAAGGAGATGGAGTCACAGTATCCACAAGTACTGTGGAAGTACCCACAAGGCTGAGGAAAGACACGGAAAGGGATGCTGTTGCTTAGAATTTTTAAAATAGTCCAGATATATACTGGGAAATGGCCGCAGGGAATGAGTCATAGAATCATAGAATCATAGAATCGTTTAGGTTGGAAAAGACCTTTAAGATCATCGAGTCCAACCGTTAACCTAGCACTGCCAACTCCACCACTAAACCATGTGCCTAAGTGCCAAATATACATGTCTTTTAAATACTTCCAGGGATGGTGACTCCACCACTTCCCTGGGCAGCCTGTTCCAAGGCTTGACAACCCTTTCAGTGAAGAAATTTTTCCTGATATCCATTCTACATCTCCCTGGCACAACTTGAGGCTATTTCCTCTCGTCCTATCGCTTGTTACTTGGGAGAAGAGATCAACACCCACCTCGTTACAACCTCCTTTCAGGTAGTTGTAGAGCGCGATGAGGTCTCCCCTCAGCCTCCTCTTCTCCAGACTAAACAGTCCCAGTTCCCTCAGCCGATCCTCATCAGACTTGTGCTCCAGACCCTTCACCAGCTTCGTTGCCCTTCTCTGGACACGCTCCAGCACCTCAATGTCCTTCTTGTAGTGAGGGGCCCAAAACTGAACACAGGATTCGAGGTGCGGCCTCACCAGTGCCCAGTAAAGGGGCACGATCACCTCCCTGCTCCTGCTGGCCACAATATTTCTGATACAGGCCAGGATGCCGTTGGCCTTCTTGGCCACCTGGGCACACTGCCGGCTCATGTTCAGCCGGCTGTCAACCAGCACCCCCAGGTCCTTTTCCTCTGGGCAGCTTTCCAGCCACTCTTCCCCAAGCCTGTAGCATTGCCTGCAGTTGTTGTGACCCAAGTGCAGGACCCGGCACTTGGCCTTCTTGAACCTCATACAGTTGGCCTCAGCCCATCGATCCAGCCTGTCCAGGTCCCTCTGCAGAGCATTCCTACCCTCGAGCAGATCAACACTCCCACCCAACTTGGTGTTGTCTGCAAACTTACTGAGGGAGCCCTTGATCCCCTTGTCCAGGTCATTGATAAAGATATTGAACAGAACTGGCCCAAAACTGAGCCCTGGGGAACACCGCTCGTGACCGGCCGCCAACTGGGTTGAACTCCGTTCACCACAACTCTTTGGGCCTGGACATCCAGCAAGTTTTTTACCCAGTGAAGGGTATGTCCACCCAAGCCATGAGCAGCCAGTTTCTCCAGGAGAATGCTGTGGGAAACGGTGTCAAAGGCTTTAATAAAGTTCAGGTAACAAACATCCAAAGCCTCTTCCTCATCCACTAAGCAGATGATTTTGTCATGGAAGGAGATCAGGTTGGTCAAGCAGAACCTGTCTTTCATAAAGCCATGCTGACTGGGCCTGATCATCTGGTTGTCCTGTACATGCCGTGTGATGGCACTCAAGATGATCTGCTCCATAACATTCCCTGGCACCAAGGTCAGACTGATAGGCCTGTAGTTCCCCGGATTCTCCTTCCAGCCCTTCTTGTAGATGGGCATCCCATTTGCTACCCTCCAGTCTACTGGGACCTCCCTCGTTAACCAGGACTGATGATAAATGATGGAAAGTGTCTTGGTGAGCACTTCCGCGAGCTCCCTCAATACCCTTGAGTGGATCCCATCCAGATCCATAGACATGTGTGTGTCTAAGTGGTGTAGCAGGTTTCTAACCACTTTCCCTTAGATTAAGGGGGTTTCATTCTGCTCCCTGTCCCTGTCCTCCAGTTCAGGGGCTGGGTACCCCGAGAACAACCGGTGTTACCATTAAAGACTGAGACAAAGAAGGCATTAAGTACCCCAGCCTTTTCCTCATCCTTTGTCATTATGTTTCCCCCCTCATCCAATAAAGGATGGAGATTCTCCTTAACCCTCCTTTTGTTGCCAATATATTTATAGAAACATTTTTCACTGTCTTTTACAGCAATAGCCAGATTAAGTTCTAGTTGGGCTTTGGCCCTTGTAATTTTCTCTCTGCATAACCTCATGACATCCTTGTAGTCCTCCTGAGTTGCCTGCCCCTTCTTCCAAAGGTCGTAAACTTTCCTTCTTTTTCCTGAGTTCCAGCCAAAGCTGTCTGTTCAGCCAGGTCGGTCTTCTTCCCTGCCAGCTCGTCTTTTGGCACACGGGGACAGCCTGCTCCTGTGTCTTCAAGGTTTCCTTCCTGAAGAACCTCCAGCCTTCCTGGACTCCTTTGCTCTTCAGGACTGCCTCCCAAAAGACTCTGTCAATCAGGCTCCTGAACAGGCCAAAGTCTGCCCTCCGGAAGCCCAAGGTAGCAGTTCTGTTGACCCCCCTCCTTACTTCTCCAAGAATTGAAAACTCTATCATTTCATGATCACTGTGCCCCAGACAGCCTCCAACCATCACATCACCCACAAGTCCTTCTCTGTTGGCAAACAACAGGTCCAGCGGGGCATCTTCCCTGGTTGGTTCCCTCACTAGCTGCATCAGGAAGTTGTCTTCCACACACTCCAGGAACTTCCTAGACTGCTTCCTCTCTGCTGTCTTGTATTTCCAGCAGACATCTGGTAAGTTGAAGTCCCCCATGAGAATAAGGGCTAGCGATTGTGAGACTTCTCCCAGCTGCTTATAGAATATTTCTTCTGCCTCTTCATCCTGGTTAGGTGATCTACAACAGAGTCCCACCATGATATCTGCCTTGTTGGCCTTCCCCCTGATTCTTACCCATAAACACTCAACCCTATCGTCACCATCATTAAGCTCTAGACAGTCAAAATGCTCCCTAACATACAGGATTACCCCACCGCCTCTCCTTCCTTGCCTATCCCTTCTGAAGAGTTTATAGCCATCCATTGCAGCACTCCAGTTGTGTGACTCATCCCACAATGTTTCCGTGATGGCAACTATATCATAGTTTTCCTGCTGCACAATGGCTTCCAGCTCCTCCTGTTTGTTGCCCATGCCCATGCATGCATTGGTACAGATGCGCTTCAGTTGGGCTATTGATCCCACCACCTTTTTGAGGGGAGAAGCCCTAATTCCTACACGACCATTCTCAGGTGCTTCTGTGGTTTCTAACAGATCCATAACCCTTGCATCTTAGCTGCCGCATGGATCTCCATCCTCTACCTCCGCTGAGACGGCAGATTGAAGGAATTCACTAGCACACCATCCCTCAAACATTGGCATTCTCTAGTGAGCCTGGTTTTATCCCTTTCCTCCTTCAAGTCTGGTTTAAATATCTTTCAATGAGCCCTGTTAACTCCTGTGCAAAGATCTTCTTCCCCTTTTGAGACAGGTGTACCCCATTTGTCACCAGCAGGCCTGGTGTTGTATAGACCCACTCATGATCAAAAAAAAGTCTTTGCTAACTCTCTGGTCTTAGTATCCTAGAATTTCTTTCCAGCTCAGATAGCAAGGATTTTTGAATATCGAGGAGTGTTTCCTTCTGTGAGACGACAGAAACAGGGCTTTTTTCAAAGTTTATAAATATATTTTAATCTAATAAAATTACATAACAATGTATTCCCCTCCCCCATTAAAGAAAATTAATTACAACAGCTTATTTTTTATGAATGTCTTAATTAGACCTTTGCCTATTAGCAGAAACACTACAGAGATTCAAATCATCCCCATTAAGAGGTGAGAGATGTTTACTAATGACCCCCACACTGGGTCTTATATGAAAAATTCTTATGAAAATTTATTACTCTTTATTAAAGCAACGACCTATTCAAAAGAAGGAGATGATATTGTGTGCAGGCAGGGAGGGGGCCTGAATGAAGTTGCTGGGACCGGTACATTTGCAAATCGTCTCTTTAGGGCAACATAAATAAATATAGCAGAACCCCAAAGAAAATAAAATAGCATGAATCATAAATCAAAGCAATGTAGTGGAGCTGCAGAGGACACTGCAAACAGATAGGATAACAGAAGGAAATATTGGCTCAGGCATAAATAGCTCTTAATAAATCATCAGCCAACAGGAGCAGGGCAGCAGCATCCTAACTGAAGATAATGACAGCTGGAAACATCTTGCTGGTGCTTGTGCATTCACTGCATATATAGTCTGTAGATCCAGGAACATGCTGGAAATGTCTCCGAGCCCTTCTGCATTCAATAGGAACGTCACTGGTCTGAGAAGAAACAAGGCTTGAGCTGAATTGAAGTCCATCTCTGGGGTGACTGCTGAAGACTTGGTCTTGAGAAGACATTGAAGGCCTTCCCCCATTTACTATGTCAACTCCCTAAGATTATGCACCAGCTATGGTATTTTAGGGCTTTGTTTCTCAAGCCAGGACCTCTTCCCATACTACTTGCTATGTGGTGTTTTCTGGGCCATAAGTTTTCGCGCCAACTCAGTAGCTTCCAGAGGTAATCTGAATATAGACCTGAAACCCTGAAGTAATTTCTGTGTTTCCTTGATTCTGCCGAAGATGATATGATTGCCTGACACAGCCGTAGATCAGATTCAGTGCAGCCACCAAAACAGTGCTGCTAACTAAAATATGGGATTACGTGCTTCTTTTTTGAGGATGCTTCAGCTGTGTGGAGAATTCACACCAAAGGAGTAGGTGGGAGCTTCCTGCTGATCCTCCATCAGGAAGCACTGTCCTGCTCTCAGAAGAAAATCAACCTAAGCCTGAAGGGGAAAGTCTTAAAGAGGCCATAAATCAGGTAGCTTTTACAAAGCTACCTCAGTGATCCCAATTCTCCCACCATGTATGTTTCCCTAGAGGTAGGAAACAGTTTGGAAAGATATAGCCCATGTTATCTTGGAGCAGGGTAGGAGAAGGAAAACATATACCTGGACTGCGATGATTGCTAACCTCAAAGAGATTGGGAATAACAGAGGATCTCAGCTCTCAGTTCCAGTTTCCTCAGAGGAATCCAACCATGAAATATCCAAGGTAGGAAACAGGAGTGAGAAAAAAACATGACATCTGGAATAAGATATAAGTTCTGCATCATGACTCTTTCTTAGAGGAGTTTGCCAGTGGATATCTGTGTCCTGGACAAGGCAGGTAGTCAGAGTAGTTGAATACACTGGGTCCTCTGCTCCAAAAGTCAATGAGGTGTGGTTGCTGCTATTGTGAAGATAAAACACAGGTGAGATGGAAGGAAGGGAGGAAAAGAAGATGCAAGTCATTTTGCAATCAGTTTAGTAGTCTAAAAGGAAATAGAGATTAAAACTCCTATACTCTAAATTTTATCTGCCTTTGATAGAGCTGTCAGTTTTAACATAGCTTTTTTGCTTAACAAAAATGATAAGGTAGGCCATGAATTTTAATAAAACAAAAAACAGCACTAGGACTGATTGGATTGCTTCGATGTTTCATTTTGTCCGCTAACCTTGAGAAAAACAGAATCGGGATTAATATGTAAATGCATTTTCAACCCTGGCTGTGAATATAGCGACATTGTAATAGAAAGCAATGCAAAAGTTACTGCTGATGAATAGCTCCAATCGTTCAGCTGGTTAGCCTATTTAGAAAAACATTAGCCTGTGAACAGGCTACTTACTACCATGTTGGCTGTGTTTTATGACCCGAAACGCAAACGTACGTTTAAATGTCTAAAAGCCATTCATCACTCAGAGCAAATCCTAGTGTTTTGCTTGAGAATACCAAAGTTCCCAAAGAGAGTAAATAAAGCAGGACAGTAAAGGTAAGAAGTGATTGGGTCTGACTGTTAAAAAGGGTGTTAGGTCACTGCTGGTCTGCCTGGGAGATGTGCTTATAGGCTGATTGGCACTAATTAGCATTGATATGGGTTCCTTGAAGTTTGCAGACTCCAAATTGGAGCCAGAGGAGAGACGATGTCTTTTTCTGAAGCCATTCCTGAATATTCAACTCAAAGCTTTATAGTGACCATAAAGATACAGGCAGGTGAGTGGGGCAGTGCAATCCTTGGGACAGTGGCAATGCACTTCAATAACGGCACATCTGTTCTCCTGGTCTGTGAGGTTAGAAGTTATTTTCGTTTGAGGTACAAGACCAATTCACCACGTAATTTCTTGCCTGGCCTTTGAACGCATTATTTTGTCTGTGAACAAAGATTATGGCTGACCTTGCATTACCTAGGGGGAGTAGGTCAACTTCTGGTGTTTTTATGTTGGCTGATTTCTGGATCTCCTTGATAGTGAGGGAGCCAGCAGGAACTGGGTGTCCTGGCAGGACACACGGACTGTGTGTATAAGCTGTACCAGAACCTCATGCTTGTAACTCCTGCACTTATAACAATAATCAGTTGTCACATCTTTGCAAGCATGTCCGCATTTTTGATTTATACATCCTAAATGACAGCACATCTGTCATTTCCTAGGTGTCAGCTGTTCTGCAGTGATGCATTGCTCTTTCTTTAAAAAATACATACTTCCCGGTGTGAACATTTTATTAGAATTCTGGTACCTTAAATTCTCTTTGGCAGTGCTTGTCTCTTCTTGTCCTCAACCGCTTTTTGTAGGCTTCTGTGAAGTAGCTACTGTGACCCACCTCAGGTGTGCTCACAAAGAGTACCATAGCCTTGAAATATGAAGTCTGAATAAGCCTGGTAGACTGGAGGAATTGTATATACCAAGGTAATTCTCATCATTATCATAATGGGAATCAACATTAGAAAAAAGTGTCAAAATGTTACCGTGAAAACAGAAGATCACTGCCAGGCGGGGAGAGGCGGTGCACCCCAGAACCGTGTTTGTTAGGTAATAGCAGCTGAGGGATGTGACAGGCTTACAGCAGGCGTGTGGGAGACTCCAACGCAGTTGGAGGTTGGGGCAGGCTGTACGTCAGCTTGTGGCACTAAGCCACTGAGCAAACGTCTCCTGAGCAAAGTACCATCGCTGGGGTGCTGTAATTATAATATGGTCCTGCAGCAAGCTGGGCAGCTGGCTACCAGTTGGCCACCCTGACAGCAGCACGGATAAACTTGGTCTTTTAAAGACCACAAAATGTCTTGATTGCACTGCTCATTCTCTTTTGGTCAGTGGTTGAGATTGCTTTGCAATTAATGGATTTCTAGGAAGAATTTCTGCTTTTCAGAGGAGTACCTTGATTTCAGGTAGGGTTAGGCTGATGAAAGATCTTGTCACAAGGTTGAAATAGGAATTCAGAGATCAGAATAGGTTGGAGATCAGGCTCATCTGAGCTACCACCACTTGGTTCGGTCTGATGAGGGTTTCTGTACCCCACTTATCCCTACACGAAGCATTGCATTGGAAAGGGTTATTGAAAGGACGAAACAGGTAATATGATCCGGCTTTGGTCTAAGTCAAGCAGGTGGCAATATGGTAGTGATTAAAGTTCAAAATTTGATATAAATGGCTCAGCCTCAAGGCTATACACAGCGTGGGGAAAGAAGGTCATGACGGGAGCTAGTAGATAGTGGTATTACAAGCTCATATAGGCACCTTCCAGGGAAACTCTGAACCTTTACTCATTTGAACTGAGTTTACAGATACACAAAAGACAAGAGAAAAGATAACATCTGTTGCTGTCTTTTTTTTTTTAAATTAGAGACTAAATCATGGTGTTATGGAAATGGCTCCAATGCCTCATATTATGTAAAACCGTAGCAAGGCTTGGACTACAAATTTCCTGACTTCCCAAGCAACTCTTATCATCATTAAACGCAGCATCTCGCAGGCTGGGGAGGCTGTGTGAACAGTGAGCTCAGAGGGTGTCTCTCACAGGGTCCTTTTCCCCTTGTTAAAACTAGCAGCAAGAATTGCTTTGTGTTGCCTGGGAGGAAAGTTTTGTGCACTGCAGGCAACAGTCAAATAACTCACTGTACTAGAATCCCATCAAGTAAATATGTCAAATTTTATCCCAAGCAGCCACAGCGGATGTCTGCGTGGAAAGCTGGGTCCCGTTTCAGGCCATCTAAGCCCTTGTATGGGAAATATATGTCAGTCCTAGTTTTAGTGTGTTTGCTAGGACAAGTGGGAATGCTTGCTACTTCTTCCCCTATCTATGGTAAAAAAACAGGAGACCAAGATGTGCTATGCTTGCAGATTTTAATGGGAGAGAAAGAACATGAATATTAAATTTTTCATACCTGCAAATTTGCTTTTTGCCTCCCACTATCTTTTCAGCAGAGTAGACAGCTGTCTCCATCAGCTGTCATTACAGACCATGAAAAAAGAAAAAACAAACACCTTCTTGTCAAGCAGAGGTAATGGACAGAGGACTCCTTCCAGTGCATCCCATGTTGCAGGGGTCTTCAGCTCAGGAGTCTTCAGCCTCAAAAAGAGACAATTAAGAAAGGGTATGAAAGAAGTCTATAAAACTATTTAGTGGCCTAGAGAAAATAGATAGGGAAAAACTGTCCACAGAGTCTCCCAGAACAAAAACTGAGGGCTTGAAGGTGGCAAATTTGGAACAAAGGAAATAGATTGGTTCTTCACAAAGCCTTATCAAGCTGTGGAGCTCTTTGCTGCAGAGGGCTGTGGATGATACACATTTAGAGGAGTTCACAAAGCAGTGGGGCAAACCCACAGAAGAAAAATAATTTAGATCTTTAAATTTCAAGATAAGATGCCTGGCTCAGGAGCTTCTCACACAGCAATCCTTAGAAGCTGGGAGGACATCCTAATAAGGAGTAGATATGGGGTTACATGGACCTGTGGGTGGACTTGATGTGGCCACTCTTAAGTTTCTGTGTCACATCACTGAATGAAGGATCACTTCTGACATAGTTTTGGTGGACCTGGCACTAGGTGCTCAAGTGGTAACAGCAGGTCCAAAGAAACATTTTATTTCTTGACATATATTCACTACAGATAATGATTCTTCCCAAATTCATACCTGAAGGCAGAGTCTAGTTTGTTTTGCTCTGTGTTGTAGATTTTAATTCTGAGTGTTAGTTTCACTTTGGATGTCTCATTAGCAAGGTGACATTTTCCTATTAGATGAAAGTGTTCAACACAGGTTTCCTTGTCTCCACATTGCTGTCATCTTGTCTTTTGTCATCCTGGCTGATGGATCAGCATGTTCTGATCTGTTACCCTTTTATGTAATGCCATTATTATTGTTTTCTCTCTCTCTTCCTCTTTCTGTTTTTTATGCAGTAATAAAAAAATAAATAAAAATGAAACACACAAAGTATAAACTGCCTTTATGACTGAATGATTTCCTTGCTGCATTAAGCAATTTCTTTTGTGCCAGCACCTCTCGTGAATGCTCAGGATGTTCTCCTGATGTATTCATGAGAGCTGCTTTGCCACAATCATTGCACGCATGGCTGCCTCTTTTGAAACAAGCTCATGATTATTGATATCTGGGATTCTTCTTTTCAGCTTAGTAGCCAGGAGGGGGTGTCCGTGCCTTACAAATCAGCTGTCTTTAAAGGCTGGTGCTAAAACAACTTCAAGCAGTCACTGCACTGTAAAATGTCTTGTCACTATGAACTGTGCAGAGAGGAGGGAATGATGGGGGAGAGCAGCACCAAGATGATAGCAGAGGTGGGGACTGCTCCAGTGCTGCAGGAAAAATGGAGGGAGTTTTACCTTGCAAGAGGCCTGGGCTCTGGGGAGCAGCGCAAGAGAGGCAAGAGGAGAAAGGGCAGAGGAAGGGGATTCCCAGGTTGCAACAGAGCATGTCAGATAGATAGATCTTATTCTTTGTGCTGCTCTTGACCCTCGCTTCACATTTGGCCCAAAGATGTTCAGCTGGGGTACCTCAGCTCAGTTTGCGTGCTTGTGAGTTTTTGGGGTGAGTGTTTTTCCTTGAACTTTGTACTGTATTCAGCTGCTTTCAGCAGAAGAGTCAAATAATACCTATGATCTCAGTTACAACTACAGACGGGCTTTACACTCCCTAACTTTGTGCCTATGGTGTCAATGTCTCTATCTGACCTGGACGTCCAGGATCCGATTATAATCAGTGGAGATCCAGTCCAGAGAGGCTGTGGAGCTCAAGGTGTGACTTGTCTGACCAGTGTAAGCATCTCATCTAGAGACAAGGCGCTTGCTTACTAAAATCCCTTTACTCTAAAAAGGTCTTGCCCAGATGAAGCTCTCCATCATTTACCAGCAGTCCTGGTTAACAGGGGAGGTCCTGGACAACTGGAGACTTGCCAATGTGACGACCATCTACAAGAAGGGCTAGAAGGAGGATTCGGGGAACTACAAGCCGGTCAGCCTGACCTCGGTGCCGGGGAAGATTATGGAGCGGTTTGTTTTGAGGGCGCTCACAAGCCATGTGCGGGACAACCAGGGGATCAGGCCCAGCCAGCACAGGTTCATGGAAGGCAGGTCCTGCTTGACCAACCTGATCTCCTTCTATGACCAGGTGACCCGCCTAGTGGATGAGGGAAAGGCTGTGGATGTGGTCTACCTGGACTTCAGTAAAGCCTTTGACACTGTCTCCCACAGCATTCTCCTCGAGAAGCTGATGGCTTATGGCTTAGACAGGTACACTCTTCGCTGCGTAAAAAACTGGCTGGACGGCCGAGTCAAGAGAGTTGTGGTCAATGGAGTTAAATCCAGTTGGCGGCCGGTCACGAGTGGTGTTCCCCAGGGCTCAGTTTTGGGGCTGGTCCTGTTCAATATCTTTATCAATGATCTGGACGAGGGGATCGAGTGCTCCCTCAGTAAGTTTGCAGACGACACCAAGTTGGGCGGGAGTGTTGATCTGCTCGAGGGTAGGAAGGCTCTGCAGAGGGACCTGGACAGGCTGCATCGATGGGCTGAGGACAATGTATGAGGTTCAAGAAGGCCAAGTGCCGGGTCCTGCACTTCGGCCACAACAACCCCAGGCAACGCTACAGGCTTAGGGAAGAGTGGCTGGAAAGTTGCCCGGAGGAAAAGGACCTGGGGGTGCTGGTTGACAGCCGGCTGAACATGAGCCAGCAGTGTGCCCAGGTGGCCAAGAAGGCCAACGGCATCCTGGCCTCTGTCAGAAATAGTGTGGCCAGCAGGAGTAGGGAGGTGATCGTGCCCCTGTACTCAGCCCTGATGAGGCCACACCTCGAATCCTGTGTTCAGTTTTGGGCCCCTCACTACAAGAAGGACATTGAGGTGCTGCAGCGTGTCCAGAGAAGGGCAACGAAGCTGGTGAAGGGCCTGGAGCACAAGTCTTATGAGGATCGGCTGAGGGAACTGGGACTGTTTAGCCTGGAGAAGAGGAGGCTGAGGGGAGACCTCATCGCTTTCTACAACTACCTGAAAGGAGGTTGTAGCGAGGTGGTTGTTGGTCTCTTCTCCCAAGTAACTAGTGATAGGACAAGAGGAAATGGCCTCAAGTTGCGCCAAGGGAGGTTTAGGCTGGACGTTAAGAGAAATTTCTTTACTGAAAATTTCTTTACTTTACTTTCTTTTCTTGGAACAGGCTGCCCAGGGAAGAGGTGGAGTCACCATCCCTGGAGGTATTTAAAAGACGTGTAGATGAGGCGCTTAGGGACATGGTGTAGTGGGCATGGTGGGGTTGGGTTGACGGTTGGACTCGATGATCTTCGAGGTCTTTTCCAACCTGTATGATTCTATGATTCTATAAGCTGCCTCCTGTGAGTGCTACTTCCTTCCTTTGAGGTTTCCCACCTCAAGATGAAAGTCTCATCTCAAAGCTCTTTACCCTTACCATCTAAACTGCAGGCGTTGCCCTTGAAAAGTTTGTCCTACGTACATCAGAATCCTAGTGCTGCTGCTGTCCTTGAAGAAAGCAGAGTCAGTTGGTTCACACACCGTTCCTGGACTATACAAACAGCTCCTGGACTATGCAAACAGAGACTATACTCTCCAGGTACCTGTCATGTAGATCCTTGCACCTCCTGGTTACGGCTAAAATCTGCAGAAGTTCTTCAGAGAGCTAGAAAAATGAGTTCCAGTTTTCAAAATGGGATATCTACCTCCTGCAAAATATTGAGGTACTCTTGGACTCTAAACTGTTAACTCTTCATTAAGAATTATGTCTCTAAGTACTTTGTGTGCACCTGGCATAAGGAGTTATGTCTCAGTAATGGTCAGGTCCCTAAATCCAGTCAAGTCCCCTGAAAATACCCTGTATGCCTCAGTTTACCGTCTGCAGAATGGGCTTAATACCCCACAGAAAAACTATCTAATAGCTGCACCAGGAGTCTTCCTTGGGTCAATGCACAGAGAAAATCTGTCTCCCTGTCTCCTCTTTTCTGTCAGAGCAGGAATTCCAAGGCTGCCTGATAAATACAAAAGGTAGAGATATTTCTAGCTCTGCTAAATGCTCAGTGCATATCCATGAGGAAAGTGGATTTTGAACCTTTCTGAGAGGCAGTGTGGCAATCAGGAGTGCCCGAAGCAGTGGCAGAGGTCCTGCATGCCTCAAGGCAGTATATTTTCCAGAAAATGAAAAGAGGGTTTCTCTCTTTGGGGCTGGTATCCCTGGCAGACCCAAGACACATGCTGAGCCTTCTCCCATCTTATGCATTTTGCAAGGAGACTATATAAGATAGGGGTGTGATACCATAGTACCCTTAGCAATACTTACTCAAAAGGACACAACTTTCTTCTCTTGTGACACAGGATTCTGCAAGAAAAACTATCATACCAGTAAAAATGGTAGATGCTGGTTGAGTTGGTGGCTTTTTGAACGTAACTTTTCTTATGACTTCAGATTAGTGTCCATGCCTTTCTCATGGGAGATAAATCAACAGAGCTTCTAATCTCTTGTTTTTACTGAATATCCCTTGGAAACTCTTCCTGACAGAAATATTTTCTACTGTCCTCTCTGGTGTAGCTAAATTAGTATGAAAACTTCACCCAAAGACATCAATTCAATCAAGGCTGCAATGTGTTAGGCACTGAATATTCACCTGGGAAAAGATGGTCTTTGCTCTGAAGATCTGACAATTTAGCAAGAGGAGACAGTTATAAGATGCGTCATTAGGCTTTTCATTTTTTTATATAAGGAACAGAGGAATTAAGCAACCTGCTGGTAACAAAGAGAGTCTTCTGAGCCAAAGCTGGGAAATGTCGGTTCAGAAAAGGATGAAAATATCACACCAGAAGACTTGTGCCACCTTGGAAAATATAGTCATCAACACGAGAGGGAAGGTAACAGGGCTGAGAGTGAACTGCTGCATTTGGGAAAAGAATAAAAATAACTTGTCCTTTAATATCAGGGCTCATTCATTGGAACCGTCAGAGGAAATGAGATCTGAGCACAGTCCTAGAGAGGGTTTGGTAAGGTGTTTACAGAAGAAATCAGGAGATATTCTTCCTTTTGTACTGATAAGATCCCACCTGGCCCAGTTGTGTGCAATACTCCTGCTCAGGAAGACAAGCTCAGGACTTCAGTGAGCAGAACAAAACCATAAGGGGAACCTCTTTTATAAGAGGAGATCTTGGGCAGGTTAGAAAAATGTAGGCTAAGAGGACACTTTCTTTCTTTAATACAGTTTTAAAATAACTTTAAAACCCATTACAGCACAATTTTTCATGAATTGGCTTTTCTTAGGCACCACCTGCAGAATCCGTAGGTAAAGAAGGCAGACCATGTGTTGAAAGCCACCAATCTAATAGAAAGCCAGTGTTGGCATAGCGGAAATGTCAAAAAAAGAAAAAGGATCAGGAATAAATTTAAGAAATAGTAAGAACAGGAAGATCATGGAACAGCCTCCCAGCTGGAGGCAAGAGAACCAAACCAACTAGAGGAAACAAGAGCAGGTCATGAGAGGGATACCATGCTCACTCACAGAGCAGTCATCTACCTCCTGGTAATCATGAGACAAGTGGTTAAAAATTCAGTCAGCACTCAGTGCGGAAGGGTGAAGGTGGAAAACACTTTGCTGATGGCTGACTATTGCACAAGCATTTTCTGATTGTACCATAACTGGGTATTTTGTTTTGCTTTTTTCTCTTCAGCCTAGCATAAAGCACTTTTACTATCCTTGATGTTTGCTAGCTTATGGTCTGTTAGAGGTTGTTAAATCCAATAACCCAATATGTGAGAGACTGCTGTATTTTCATGTCCCCAGGTACAGCCAGTGGCAAAACTGAGCACATTTTCCAGATAGGTGCCCCGCAATATGTTTTACTTATATATATGTATGCATATACGTATATACATGGCCAGGCACACAGATCAATACAGACAGAAAACACAAAGCAATGCCTTACCAGCATTTAAATACACAGCACTCCCAGAAACATGAACGGCGCTTATGGACTGATCCTGTTTCTCCTCTCCAGCTGACCAGGACTGAAGTTGCTACAGGAATACTCATGCACACAACATGGGTTTCTCCAGTAACTAGTCTTAGATGGTCTGTGCCGTAGCTGGCACCTGGACGTTTGAGCCCTGATGGTTCATGGCTTCACTCCAGTTGCTGGTACACATACCTATCCTCCTACTCACCAGCTACTTCATCTTACAGTTCACTACTGTTCACGTATGCTCATCCAGAGCAGAAAGCACACTCCCCCACAAGATAGTTAGAAACAGGATTTAGAGAGAGTATAACATAGTCTGCAGAGATGGGGGCAGGAGCTGGCCAGATCAACACATATTGCCCAGTAGCCTGTTTACACCAGAGCAGACCCTTTTGTCCCCTTTCCCCTCTCGTTTTCCTTGCCTGCTTCTATCCAATTCATGTTGATCCCTCACTTTTCCTGCTTTTGGCCCTTCTCCTAAACAACCCTTAGTAAACCTCATGTGTTCTCACAATCCCCTTAAAAACATCCCAGAATAAGTTTACACAGTCCCCAGTGCTCTTCTGCCTGCATCCCATAATGAGTGCTATACCCCTTTAGGATGTGACCCGTTTTAGTCTACAAGGTGCTGGACAATGGTCTACTTTTTCTTCTTTGACAGCCTTAGGGGTAGCCAGGTCGGGATGCTCCCTTTGCACTGATTAGGCTACTGGGGTTTCTCTATCTACCATCATTCCTGTGACCTTCCCTAGGCCTTTGTGTTTATGGTGATGAACCTTCACTCACACAATCCAACATGGTCATCCTGCGATTCGCCAGTGGAGCGTTTTTCATGGCTCATGGAAGAAAGGTTTATGTCTGTTACGGAACTGTTTCGAACAAATAGGAGATCCAGCTCTCTTTATATTGAAATATTCCTTGACCTCATACATCTGTATAGGGGCACTTGCCTCCTTGCGAAATTGGCTTGGGATGAGTAGGTCACGAGAAAATGGCAATAAGAGCAGAAGCACTAATGATGGCATGGGTTATCTTAAAAGTTTCAGGTAATCTCATTACCTGGATGTCATGAAGCTGCTAGAAGCTGGTATCTCCAGGTCTAATGAGGGGTGGAGCTGGGAAATGCTGACAACTTGTTTCTCACACCAACTTTAGGATCTTTAGGACCCATTTGATGTGTCTTACAGAGGCAGCTTTATTCTTGGAAGGAGGACGATAAAAGGTCACTGAGTTACTGCAACTCATGCCACAGTAACTGGAGAAATCCCATATAGGCTTGGAGGTCATTGTCATACACGGCGAGGGAAAGGTTAGGGTTATGGGAAGAGCAAAAGCTGGAGCTGGAGCCAAAGAGTAAAGGAGAATAATAATCCTGTGCAGAGTCAGCTCATGTCCTCTGCTCCACTAGAGAGCCAATGCTCTCAGGTCATTTTTTACCTCTGGTGAGTAATCTTCTTTTCTCCAAGGCTGTGGTCTAAAATGGCTGTAACTAACCAAGCTTCCTGCAGTCAGTAGGCTTTACTTAGGAGTCATCTAGGGACAAAGGCACAGGAGCTGGAAAATGTAATTATTAGAGAGATTTTTATTCAGGAGACTATGCAAAGTTAAATGTGCCTTGCTGGGGAAAAGGGAAAAGAAAGAACATAAAGGTCATTTAACAACCTGTCTGATAACAGTGAAATGTTCTCACTTCACATAGCGTGTGGCCAGACAAACTATCCCAATTATATTTTAATGCCAGCAGCTGTGAGAATCTAAAATTTTCCATACTTAGATGCCTCTATTTCTTCTTTTACAAGTAATCACACCGAAGCAATGCATATTTTCACATTAAAAAAATGCAACAGATGATGCAACATGAAGGTAACTGTTCACATAATGGAACTGTAGCAGTCGGTCTGTAGAATATTTCACATGGCCAAAACCACTCTGAAAAGGTTATTATTACATAAGGATGTAGATGTCAAAATTAAGGGAGGAACAAGGCCAGGATAAATAGGATTCAGCTCACCTAGGTTTAGCCGTCTGAAGGAAAGGCACCCAGTCAAAGCTAGTAATCTAGGGAGGGGTTGATATGATTAGATGTATGGGCTTTATGCAGATGCCCCAGCTGGAGCCTTTGGAGATGCTCTAGGGAATCCCACACAGCTTCTAGGTGTGGGTCTAGAAGGCTCCTGTGAGTCCTGTGTCCTACCAGTCAGCCCCATGTGGATGTCTTGTGGTTACCCTTAAACATCACATAATGCCTAAGTGTGGGAAAGAGGGTCAAGCCCTGAATTCATACCACAGAGATGTGTCCATCTCACCAACTCATGCTGGGCACCTTTCTATAGGAAATGGAGTTCTGACCCAGGTGAGAGAGGGATGGTGTTGTTCAAAACCTCAGTCATCTTATCCTACAGTAGATGTGTGTATTTGGTTGGATGGAGCTTTAAATCTCACTATCTCCATTACTCCTCATTCTATTATCTCCCTTCCTCTCTTCCTACTTACATCCAGGACATAAGTGTGTCCTTTCAGATGTCCTGGTGTTTCCAAACTGGTCTCTAGCTGCTGCTCTGGAAGGGTGTGGGTAACTCCTAGTTACCAGCCCCATGTGGATGTCTCTAATACCCCAGAGCACCCCAAATGGCACGAAACACTGTGTGTGAGCAACGGAGTGGAGCTCTCAGCGTGTCTTCATTGTCTGTACAATATGTTAAATATATGCATCATATTAGGGAAAGTAATTTTAGAGTTTGGGATTCCCCTCTGTGCTCACAAAGGTGTGTTGTTGGAAAAGTATTACTGAGGAAAAAGTGACCTCAAATACAATACACATATTTTTAAAAAACAATGCCTATTTTAATTGATTTTTCTTTTTTTCTCCAACTATTTATAATTCAGCTGTCAAAAAAAGGCGTGTTTTTTCAACAGAAACTCCAAAATCTTGAAATTGATTTTTTTTTTTTCTATCCATACTATCCATGGAAAATAAAACGCATTTCCTGAGTAAGTTCAAGATTTGTTTGTCTTCTCTTTCTCAAGCTTTATGCATTGTAATTTATCACTGTAGGGTCACATGAATGTCATCTTCTTTTCTTTTTTTCTTTTTTCCCTTTCAAATAGATGATGGAAAGGCAGCACATGAGGTACTGAGAATACGGCACTCACTAATATCATTATCATGTGAAAACAACTTGTCAACTAGTAAGTAATGTCAGTTCTGCCTCCATGACTGCAAATGGTTTCCTCTCTGTACGTCTTGCCTCTCAAGTATTCCTCTGCTGGGCTGCTCTCCGGGCTACGCTGAAGCTTGCCATTTCAGACAAACCAGATGATTTATAACTTTTATATATATATTGATTTGAATGTCAAACTGGACAAAGATACATCTCAAAAAATATGACTAAAGAGCAAGGAAAGTTGATATATGGAAAACCTCTAGTGCCATACACTTCAGAAGTGTGCTGGGCACATTTATAGGAGTGTGGACAAACAGCTGGCTGCAGGTAACAGGGAGTGAAGATCTCCTCCACTTAGGTGAGCTGGACTCCAGCCTTTTTTAGAGTGAAATCCTCAATTGAGGCACTGATCATCCCTGAGAAGAAGACAGAGGTTTACAGAACATTAATAATATTAGAACTTATGTCATAGAATCATAGAATGGTTTGGGTTGGAAGGGACCTTTAAAGATCATCTAGTTCCAAGCCCCCTGGCATGATCAGGGACATCTTCCAGTAGATCAGGTTGCTCAAAGTACCATCCGACCTGAGCTTGAACACTTCCAGGGATGGAGCATCCACAATATCTCTGGGCAACCTGTTCCAGTGTCTCACCACTCTTATAGTAAAGAATTTCTTCCTTATATCTAATCTAAATTTACCCTCTTTTAGTTTAAAATCATTATCCCTTGTCCTATCACTCCTAAGAAATCCTTCTAGAGGATTTTTAAGCTTATGGTTAATTAGTATGTTTAACAGCTGTTTTTTTGACCATGTAATTTTGAGTTGACACAACATGAGATTGGAGGATAATGGGCAAAATGCATCTGTGCTTTGTCACTAGGCAACTGATGGTGCAAGGAAATGTGAACTCTATTGTAAAACAAGATGGATCCAAACTGGAAGAAAATGGAGAATCCTCTGCCAGGCATTCAATTAGTACAAGACAACATAGAAGGGGCCTTGACTGAATCTTGCTTCCCAGAACCCCTTACTCCCTTATTGTTTGCCCCAAAATAGAGGGGCCATCAGGAACGTGAGAGTCCCTATGGAGAGAGGTGGCACTGGATGTTGTGGGAAGAGGCTGCAGCGTGGAAAAGGGCTGCTTAGTGTCTCCTATGGGTGACACAACTACAATCCAGCATCAGAGGAATCGGCATAACCTTGCCAGCCTGTATCTTGTCTCCAGCCTCCTAGTCTCTTGGCACAAGTTTTTGTTTCTTGATAGAACGGATCCTGAGGTCAATGTGAAGATGCTGGGGGGACAGGACTTGGCTGAATTCATTTGTCTTGTTTGTTTAACAGCCATCAGATCTAATGATTCTATTAATTCTACATCATTAGCAAAAACTGTCATAGAAAGAATATCCTGAACTCTGGTCTCTGCATAAAAGTTTCTTGCTGCCTCTTCTGTTAAAGAGAAATTGAAGAGGATACAGGAATAACCTCGCACCTATGACCCCCAAGCTTTGCAAAGTCTACCGTTCACTTCTAAAATGAATCTCTGTCTCTCAAAAATGACAAAAACCAATTAATTTTGTACATTGCAGTTACTGACCAACAAAATGAATGTCTGGAGGAGTCCCAGTCCCTCTGTGCCATTCCCCCAGAGGGATGAAAGTACTGTCTGGGCGATGGGATCTGTGGTTTCCTTAGGAGAGGTATGAAACCCCAGTTTCAAGACAAGAATTGAGGCACATTTGGAGCTCGGACACTTCCAGGGTTAGGGAGGAATGAAACTGAATTCTGTAGATTTCTTATGTGGGAGGCAAACTCTTGAATGTTGTGGTAAACCCCACCAGAGCATCTAATCTTACTTTGGATGGGGCTCAGTGGAAATCCCTATCCTGTGGACCATGCACATCCCTACTTACATCCTCATCAGACACTAAGTACTGTTTCAGTACACATTCTTACACCCATTATCCCTAGCATAGACGTCTCTAGGAAAAGAGTTCAGAGATGATGCAATTCAGTTGGGGCAATGCTATATGGATTTTGTATGGTTCGGTTCACCAATGACCTCTCCTTCCTCCCCACTCCAGTGCATACCCTCTAATTTCCCATTGCAATCACTATCAGGTTCAGTTAAGAGTTGTGTGTCTGATGGGTGTGTCATGTACAGGCTACATTGGTTTATTCACACTTGCAAAGAATTTCAGGTGTGTCTAGTTGGATACTCCTCCTGGAGCTGGGGCATTAGATCAGGCAGAGGAGACTCAGGGAACAAAGAAGTGAATGGTTGGAAAAGAAGAACAGAAGGATACCTTGAGCATCTCGGGAGGTGCACAGGTATCACAATGACAAATAATACGGCTCTTGGAAAAGACAGATCAATAGCTTGAGGATGATTTTGCCTTCTCATTTTCCCAGACAGATTGGAATCATATTATGCCAACTGATAACATCTTGAGTCCCAAGGGGCTGTTAATGAATCAAGGCTCACTATATGCCTTTGAAATACATGGGTGTGATCACAAGGAGGGAATCTGAGGCACGGAGGAATAGAGAATTGCTGTTGTGGCTTGCAGGTCTGTGGATTAGAAGTGAGACCTCGAAGCTGCCCTTTGTGCATCATCTAAGAACTACCTGCTCCTCTCCTCATCTCGAAGTGAGAAATAGCTTGAATTTCAGCTATTCTTCCTCTTGTAATAAAAAGGAGAAAATTGAATCCTCAAAGCAATGAAAAATTAAAGATTAAATCATGTTCAGGAAGAGATTAAAGAGCTTTGGGTTCCTGTGGAGAAATTCTCTATTCTTCATAAACCCGTTATGGATTTCAAGGAAGGAGATAAAGGAGGGATTGTGTCAAGGCATCGAGATCTCTCTAGCTGGGCTGCAACGGAAAGGAAAACACAGTGATAAGAGTGTCTGGTTGCATTTCCTGGCTCTATTCGTCACTATTGGATTATACTTCGTAGCATCTCACTATTTGAGATACTGAGTAGATACTCAGCCTTCTGGAAACGTGCCACGATAAAATGCCATTGTGATTTTTCCATAGCGTCACCTAAGAAATACTGTTTCTCTGATCATTGAAGAATGGACAAATGTTAGACCACCCTTTTGAGAATGGGTCTGAATACTGACTCCTAGCTTTTGTGGGAAATCTAACTGTTATTGGTTTTTCAGCCCCTCCCCCATACGTGCAAAAGGCAATTAGGAAGCGTGAACTAATGATGTGAGTCTGTAAAGAGCCCAAGGGTTGCTGAAGTCTGAGACAAGCTGTGCCAGAATCACCTCTGCTCAGGGTCTCTGCGTTTGGGATGGACAACTTGCTGACATCGGTCCATTATGGTGACAATGGCAGCCTTCATGTAGATTTTGGGCGAACTGAGGAAAGCCAAACCAGTCAGAATAGCAGGGGGGTTCCTCCTCAGGTGAACCCACTGAAGGAGGTCCATGTGGGTGTGGGGCACCATTAATGATACATGAGGGTATCTGAAACAATTTGTGCAAGGCTGAGAGATGGACAGGGCCAATGGCAGACCCATGCCCTTCTGGACTGGTGGCTGGAAGCTGGGGAGGCCTCCTGGGATATCTCAAACAGTTCTAAATAGCTTTTGTGTTGTCAACTGAGTCAACAAATTTTTCAATGTCATTGTCAATATGTAGTTGTTTGCATCTCCACCAGGGATTTGATCCCAGCTGGCTTGAAAAAAAGTGAAAAGAAATATTTTTGGATGCTTGGTTAGAATCCTATACGTTGCCCATAAAACCTACAATTTATGCCCCCAAAGAATGCCCAGATTATGCACATGTTGAACACTCCCTGCAAAAGCTGATGGCTGTGTAGACATCATCTACATCGCTGCATGCCTTGACACAAAATCAGCTCCAGTCATCTCCACCTGGCAAGGCAACATAGAATCATAGAATCATTTAGGTTGGAAAAGACCTTTAAGATCATCGAGTCCAACTGTTAACCTAGCACTGCCAGGTCCACCATTAAACCATGTCCCTAAGTGCCACATCTACACGTCTTTTAAATACTTCCAGGGATGGTGACTCAACCACTTCCCTGGGCAGCCTATTTCAACGCTTGACAACCCTTTCAGTGAAGCAATTTTTCCTAACAGCCAATCTAAACCTCCCTTGGTGCAACTTGAGGCCATTTCCTCTTGTCCTATCACTAGTTACTTGGGAGAAGAGACCGACCTCCACCTCACTACAACCTCCTTTCAGGGAGTTGTAGAGCGCGATGAGGTCTCCCCTCAGCCTCCTCTTCTCCAGGCTAAACAGTCCCAGTTCCCTCAGCCGATCCTCATCAGACTTGTGCTCCAGACCCTTCACCAGCTTCGTTGCCCTTCTCTGGACACGCTCCAGCACCTCCATGTCCTTCTTGTAGTGAGGGGCCCAAAACTGAACACAGGATTCGAGGTGTGGCCTCATCAGGGCCGAGTACAGGGGCACGATCACCTCCCTGCTCCTGCTGACCACACTATTTCTGACACAGGCCAGGATGCCGTTGGCCTTCTTGGCCACCTGGGCACACTGCTGGCTCATGTTCAGCTGGTTGTCGACCAACCCCCCCAGGTCTTTTTCCTCTGGGCAGCTTTCCAGCCACTCTTCCCCAAGCCTGTAGCATTGCATGGTGTTACATCCACTTCTTGCCTGCAGAAAAGTGGTCCAGACCAGCCTTTGGAAATTCAATGATCTGCTGTGTGGCAGGTGGCTGTCTCCTGCCATCGACTATCAAAGGCAAACTGCACTTAGCACTGAAGCCTGAACTGTAAACACAGTGTGACACCTTTTCTCCAACCTGTGGGGTATGGTGGGAAAATCGCCTTATTGCGGGAATCAAAGGGAAATGGATATGGCATGGCCCTCAGGGTTTTTCTTCTCTGCTTTTCGGTTTGTTTTTTATTATTTTTCTTTCTGCCTTTCAGATAGAAATAGAAGCATCAAGCACAGCACCAGGCTCCAGTGTAGGGCACAGGCTGCCCATGCCTGTTTTGGAGAGACCAAGACACTAGAGCTGGCGGTTCAGCAGCGATCCCGGTGCTCTTTCCATGCTATAACTACTAACACTTTTTGTGTTTGAACCAGTTGCCGAGTTTAGTTAGAAGGGATCTTTTCTCTCAACTCAGACTACTGGGGTTGTTGCATTCCTCTCTTTGTTTTAGAGTGAAGCCCTTTTCCTGGGGTCACCGGGAGTCAGATTTGAGAAATCCTTTTGGTAAGCGCTAATGATATGAGCAGTGGCTTCCCTCCCTCCTCTCTCTTACTGTGGTCCATCGTAGCTGCGATTTTATGTCTATTATTATAAGCCTTATAATTCTGATAGTGGCCTGTGATGGCTGAGGTGGGGAGATGGGGTTTTTTAGACTTTCCTGGACCAAATATCATTGCAGAGACAACATGTTGTCCTACCCAGCTGTATTCTTCATAGCAGGGTATATGGCAAGCTGGGCTGAGCCCTTCCTCGGCATCATGAGACACCTCTCCTGGTGCCAGAACAGCCCTGAAACCACCAGACTTCCCTTCACTCTGCCACAGCTCTTTCCAACCCAGGCAAGTTCAATTTCTGCTTGTTAAGGTTACAGATAGTGGCGTTTTTTTTCAATGGATGACTTTTTTTGTTGTGTAGAATGAAGATGAACACGTACTGACTAATGCAAATCCAGAGGAGCTACCAGGGAGAGAGGTACTCGCCACTCAGATGTCCTCGGCACCCATTTGACAAGAATTAGATGGGGATGAGAGAATGTCCATACTGAAAACTCCTATTGCTATTAATTACTGTTTTCAGCAGACCTGGGCCCTGGTACCCACTCTGCCCTTTGTCATTCCTTAAATTTATTTTCTTTAGATCAAGTAAAGTCCTGGTTTCCATGTCCCGCTGCCCAAAACCTTATGAAGCTTGCTGTGTCCTATTAATTTGGATTACTACAAAGCAATACCTATATTTTGTATCATTCTTCTGTGCTGGAATAAATGGATTTTTCAAAAGTAAACAGCAAAACAGTGTAATTTTCTAGTTTTTCTTCTAAAGCTGACTGAAAGCGAGAGGATGCCTTGCTTTGACTGGTAATGAGAACGCAATCATACCAAAGAGATGAGCAGAGTTTAGATTAGGTCCTTAGTGAGCTGGTGTTACTCATGCAGAGCACTTGTAACACATTTAATAGCAATGGAAAGCGTGAGTCCTACAGCAATGGTATATTACTAGGGACCTGAAACAAGATATTAATTATTTAGAGTTACATCTTGAGAAACTGAGTCCTTTGCCCTCTGGGACAACCCTCCTCTCTCTCTTAACTTGTCATCAATTCATTTCTGAGATTAATTCAGAACATGTTTCTCCTTCCCTGACACTGCTTTAAACTGAGGAAAGGTACGTTGCTGAAACCAGTGGAATTAAATTGGCAAAAGAGAAATGTGACTAAGAGATGAAATAGGCCCAGCAATGTGTAAAAATTGATATAAAACCTGAATATTTTAGATTTTTTTGTCTGAACCTTTATTTTTCACTGGAAAACCAGGACACATTCTGAAAAGTGTTTATTGCACTTTTGGACTAAGCTCCTTCCCCCCCCCCTTTGTTTGTTTATTGTTCTTCTCTTCTCTTCTCTTCTCTTCTCTTCTCTTCTCTTCTCTTCTCTTCTCTTCTCTTCTCTTCTCTTCTCTTCTCTTCTCTTCTCTTCCTCCTTCTTTATTCATCAAGAAACAAGTTTTCTTCCCTACTCAAATTAAAATCCACTGGTTTGAAGTCTGATTCCTCTGACTGTAGTAGTTGATAAAATGCATGTGGCATCCAACAGAGAACAAATTTTAACATCTAATAACATTTTTTATTGAAGGCTGCTGAACGTAACACATCATGGTTTCCTTTAATCACAGAGGTGGATGCATAACTTTTTGTTTTTCTTCTTGCCTTTACAATTACTAGCACAGAGTTAAGCAAGGCTGTAGGTGAGAACAACCTTGACAGTGACTTTGCTTCTGCCTAATATCAGGTAAATTCTTTCCTCTCCATCCCTCCTGGGGGAAAATGGGATTTTTCTTTCTCCTGGCCTAACCTCCTTAGTTAGCAGCAGATGGGCTAGAGATAGTGTGGTCTCAGGGACTAAACCTTAGAGATGACACAAGGACCTTTCTTCCCGCAACTGCTCAGATGTCCTTGTCCCAGACACTTCACTGCACTGTGCCTTTGTTTCCCTGCCTGTGCTTTGTCTTTCTGTGTTAAGCTATGAGCTCTTTGTCTGCAGTTAGTGCTGTGCATATGCTGTTCTCCTCTGTTCCTTATGTGCAGGCTGATTTTCAGCCTTCACCTAGGTCTGATGGGTATGACCTCCCATTCTTTTTGAATATTTTCTGACCAGTGGGGTGAAGCAGGCCAGGAGAATTTCAAGAGATAGTATGCGCTGACATGCATTGCTTACATCTCACAAGGTTTCCATGACTCAGGGCATTGTACTGAACACACCATGAATATCCTGCTGTCCAAAGAGTTTAAGATACAGAAATGGGAAGGAGAGAAACTATGGCTTTTAGATTATGAATTTTCCTTCTCAGGCTCAGCCTTGTGGTGGTATTTCACAGGTCTTCCTAAAGGATCAAGACTAAGAGGTTGGAGACGGAGTGATCTTTTTGGGGACTGTCCTGTGGTAACTGATGACATTCTCTCACCCATCTGTGTGCAGTGTGGGGGTTTTCACAGATCATTTCTATAAAGACAAGAAACACCCTTGCCTGAAGGTACAGAGGTTCCCGAAGCAGTCTGAGTTACTCCATGCACAGTTTAGCTTGATCCAAAGCAATGTTAATCCACAAACCAAACAATCTGTTCAGGGATATCAGTGATTAAGACTAGTGTGCATTATTTGCCAGCAGTTGGCAGATGTTCTACCTTCTGAAAAACTTAAGCAGCAGCACTTGCCTCCCCAAATTGTTTACAACTGAGCACAGTAGTAAGGAGTTACATATCTCTGCCTACATTGTAAATACCTTTACAAAATTTAGTTGCCAAGAGCCCATAGAATACAATAGAATAGACTATTTCAGTTGAAGGGACCTACAGTGATCATCTAGTCCAACTGCCTGATCAATTCAGGGCTGACCAAAAGATAAAGCAGGTTGTTAAGGGCATTGTCCAAATGCCTCTTAAACACTGACAGGCGTGGGGCATCGACCACCTCTCTAGGAAGCCTGTTCCAGGATTTGACCACCCTCTTGGTAAAGAAATGCTTCCTCATGTCCAGACTAAACCTCACCTGATGCAGCTTTGAACCATTCCCAGCCGTCGTGTCCCTGGATGCCAGGGAGAAGAGATCAGCACCTCCCTCTCCACATCCACTCCTCAGGAAACTGCAGAGAGCAATGAGGTCCCCCCGCAGCCTCCTTTTCTCCAAGCCAGACAAACCCAAAGCCCTTAGCGACTCCTCATAGGACATGCCTTCCCGCCCTTTCACCAGCTTTGTTGCCCTCCTCTGGATGCATTCAAGGACCTTCACATCCTTCTTAATTTGTGGGGCCCAGAACTGCACACAGTGCTCAAGGTGAGGCCGCACCAACGCTAAATCTAGTCCAACGCTAGTTGGCAGTTGGACTAGGTGATCGTTGTAGGTCCATTCCAACTGGAACTCTTCCTCCTTCTTCCTCCTTCTTCCTCCTTCTTCCTCCTTCTTCCTCCTTCTTCCTCCTTCTTCCTCCTTCTCAATACAGCATGATAATCCCCTGTTTTGACCGGCTGGTTGTCCTGTGTTTGATGCACCCCAGGATGCGGTTTGCCCTCTTGGCTGGCCAGGGCACCCTGCTGACTCCTGTTGAGCCTGCTGTCAGACAGCCCCCCCAGATCCCTTTCTGCAGGGCTGCTCTCCAGCCACTCCTCTCCCAATTTAATCTTGTGCCCAGTGTTGCTGCATCCTAGGTGCAGAATCAGGCATTTTGATCCTTGACTGCTAGGTACTGCTAAATGCTTGGGACTTAGCACAGATGTAGAGGACCTGACACAACAGCTCAGCAACTGGCTTCATCTCCAAGACACAGTATTTGTTTCTGGAAGTAGAAGAATCACAGTGAAGATTAAATTCTCCCCCAACTCTTCAGTCCCTATTGCAGCTCAAGGGAGAGATGTGGATAACCTTCAAGCTGCTGCTGATGAATCTGGGCTTCCTTCCTTCAAGCTCACCAGTTAGTGCTGCAACCCTCTACTAATCCTACTTTTAAGGAATGGTTTTACTGGTGAACTGTTGGCAGAATAGTCTGTTTAGGACAACACCTTATGAACCTTGCATAGGATAAAATTCAGATAACTGCAGTATAAGTGAGAAACACTTGTATTCATTCAGAAAACATTACTGCTCTAAGTGCTCTCTGACATACTATTGTGGATGCACTTAACGGCTGTAAATCTCCAAACCTTGTTACCCACATCTCCTGGGCTCCATTACCCCAAGTTTGCCAACATGAAATCTGGGATCGTGGGAGCTGGTGACTGAATTAGCTGATGGTTTCTTCGGTGTCCTCGTCTGCAGGAGCATCTGGCAATGATTTCTGTTTGCACATGGCTTGCTGCCTGAATTAGGCTTATTGTGATTTATGTAAACACAGCGTTGAGACGGTTTGCCAGCTAGCACAGGGAAATGGCTAATCAGTTTTGCTTCAGGAAAATAGACCCAGGGGAGGCCTGGAATCTTCTCACTTCCTCCCATCTTTAAGGTTTGCAAACAATTCTGTCCAGAGAGCGACTGCATCTGCACTAGGCGAAAACCAATTTAGCACAGAAACTCTATGTTTGCCACGGTCAGAGCATGTCTGTTGAATGGAAAGTAGCCAACACACATTCATCTGGTGCAGGTGGGAAGGATAGATTTTGAATTAATGAGCTGGGCTTGGATGCACAAGCCGGGGGTCTGCCTAGAGAAGGATTAAGATTTAGCTAATCTTGCTTTGGGGCAGCAGGATGTACTTGAGGTGTTTTCATGTGGGTTTTGGTGTTGTGGTTTCCCCTTCCCCCCCAATTCTAATTTTAACCAAATTGCTTCATTACTGAGGGTCTCAGTTTGCCCAAGAGTTTCACATCAAGGAACAGTGGCATGCTACCAAAACTAGGGAGCTGTGAGATGCCCACAGGTTCCCATGTGCTGAAATCCTTAGATAGAAAGGACTATTAGGGGGCAACTTAACGCTTATCATTTTTAAATTGAGGGTGATAATAAAAAGAAAATAAAGCAAAAGGAAAACTAAACTGGAGATGATACTGATCTTTTGTAAAGAACTCCATGCGTCATCATTCCCTCCTCCCCCTCTTTCCACCCCTGCTACAGCTGCAGCCACGGAGATTTATGGATGCACACATTCTAATTTGCTTTATGTTTCGTCTGGAGAAAGACACAGCTGTACAGAGCTACTTTGTCAAGAAAATGTCACATTGCACTTAATTGCCCGATAAAGAATGACAAGTCAGAAACAATATCGCTAACATGCTCAACTTTTTTTTTTTTTTTTAACATATAATTTAAATTTGCTGAGGCTTGGGTTTAAAGGAGAGAGAGTCATTGTGTGATTCTCAGTAATAATATTTCACCTGAAAAACTACCCAGTGAAAGACTGCCATCTCCCCACGCTTTCCCTTCATATGATATGATAATAATCTGAGTAGACTCCTTTTTCACTGAAACATCTGCTTTGTGTTTTGATGGGTAAGATGAAATATTCATAAAAATTAATTTGGGCTGCAATCAATTGATTAATGGATTTAACAAATACACTGTATTCTCTTCCACTTTGCTCCAGGGCAGTTCAACAGCAGTTAGAGCTTTGTGTAGTCTGCAAAAGCAGGAGTTCAAGTTTGTTTCCTGTTGAAGACAGTACTGAAGGCGGCAAAGTTGGATAGATACAACCACCCGAACACGGAATGATCTGTGGTTGGGATAGGACACCTATGAGATAGACATCTGGAGGGATGCCAAGAGAGGGCACAGAGTGTGATTAGCACCAGAAATCTCTGGGAAAGGAAATAAGACTTTTATTAAAATCCCTGTCTAGTGATAGTCACCTCCTTTAGAAAGCAGGGGGGACACACACCAAGAAAAACCCCACATAATCCCCATTTCATTCTTCTGTAAGAAAAAAGCTTCCATATGAAATCACATCCTGTGTTGCCATCAAGCGGACTCAAACCAGAAGATTTCAGGGTTCACTGAAGTCTACACAGTATGGGTAATGTGCTGTTATTTCTTCTGCCAACTTCTCAGGCCAGGACTGGTCAGTATTGTACCCGTGACCACCCTCATGCTTCAGCCCATGGGCCAACCACCTGGATTTATGACAAGTTGTCTTTGGATCAAATAAAACACAAGGCTTCAAACTTGCATCCCTGGGACCAAAACTCCTTAAAATCTGCAAGAATAATATCAATATCGCATTCTGGGAACTTAAAAGAATCTGTTGCTACTTTTTCATCTCTTGATGTCTGGGTATGATCTATGTCGTAACTTGTAGGGTATTGAATATGGCAATCTTAATCTCTCAGGTTGACAGCTGCTGGGAGAAATGTACTGAGGAAGAATCACTTTATGCAGGTCATTTATTATACTCTTCCTTTTGAATCTGTGATTAGTAATGGGAAGGGGGAGATGTATATTTTTTCTAGCACAGGTTTCCTATCTGAAGAGTAAGTTCTCTTCACTACTGGAATTCTCCGTATTTCTATTCTCTTCCTAGCATTTTTATAAATCCTGCTATGTTCCTAGTCTCAGCAACAAAGGCAAGACCCTGGTTAATTGAATTGCTTTCTTCTTCTCTTTGATTCACTTTCAGCTGACCACTTCCCAGCCATGAGGAACATCTCATTCTCATAACAAAATGATTAGTAGTAATTATTACGATGCCAACTGCAAAATCCAGTGAGATTTTTCTTAGTGGGTAAGACACCCATAAAGAAAGACTGGGAATTATAATCAGAATAATTGTTTTTGGTTGTTAGGCAAATCCATTTTTCTCAGCACTGCTTATTTCTGCTGTTGATACACCAACTTCCAGGAGCCCATGGTTGCAAACAGAAAACAGCAAATTGGGAGGAGGAGCTGTTTTGGTGTTTCCTTGGCTATTTTCATCAATCTGTTGGTACAGCACCCTCAAGGAAAGTGCTGGCAGGGTTTTAATTTGTTTTCTAGTTCTTTGGAAAGTCAGAGGGGAAGCTGATTCTCCCCTTGTTTGGACAAGCTGGCAGACTGCAGTTGAAAGCCAGAGGGGGTTAGCTCCCTGGAACCACAGCCTCCCCCAGATATTTCCAGTACCAAAGTTGATTTCTCTTCAGTCAACACAGCTGGTACCCAGAGACCTCTTTCCTTTTCACAAACGTTTATCAGCCATGGTCCAGCAACATCTTATCTCCTGCCTGAAGTCTCATATTCTGTGTCATGAACAAATGCAGTATTCAGATTTCACTAACACATGGTGCAGCTGGGTTGTTTCGAAGACAGGAGCGTAGAAAAGTATTTTTCCCAGTCTGAAGACAAGCTTTTCTGCTTAACAGCTTTGCAATTTCTTTTTTCTTTTTTTTTTTTTCCTTTTTTTTTTCCTCCCGAGTCTGCTCGGCATGGCTTGCAAAACTTAACTCTGCACAGATGTACATGGCCACTGCAAGCCAGACCACTGAGCACGGCAGTTCATTGCAAAAATCCCATCTTCCACAGCAGTGAACAACTGAACTCATACTTCAGGTGAGAACTTGGGCTGTCATTGAGCCCCGAGTTCTGTCCTGTTTCAGTACATCTCTTGCTAAGGAAAGTGCAAACACCACCTTCTCAGATTGTTTGTGGGTCTTTCTCATCTCTCTGGCATCTCCTCTTCTGCTATAGTCCCTAGAAGAGAATGAAAATTAAATCCAGTGGGTGCCTCTGTAACATGCCTCTTCACTGCTAGGACAAGCAAGTCTGGGTAATGAATGAGGAATGAGGTTTTCCTTCAGTTCTACTGGAAGCACCTCTGTATTTGCCCAGGAAAATCATGGAAGAAGAGAATAGTCTTCATGAGCAGCAAAGGCTGCTTCTCTGCCCCTGCCCTTCCCTCCCTCTTCCAAGAAAGCCAAGGGGGCTGGGCAGCTGATAGCCTGGTGTGTTAGCAACACGTGCTCTACTTTACTCATTTTTGGAATACCTGCTCTGCAGCTCATGTAACAGCAACAGATTCAGCACTTGCTGCCCTTCCGTGAAAGCACAAGAGAAGCCAAGGCACAGGCTTCAGCTGTAAAAGCTGAATGGTGACAGGTCCTTCTTACCAGCACCTCTTCCTCACTTTTCCCCCCTATCTCTTGGGATCCTGTAATTTTTTCCAATAACATCTGCTTGGGAGTTTTTCTCCCACTGCTAACAATGCCTGCAGGAGTTAAGTAGATCACATGGAGGTGAGGAGAAACCCAAGTGCTCTAGTGTCAAGTCAAAGCTGATGTAATTGCACTCTGGGGCCAAGAAGCATCCTGGATTCCCACTACACAGAGGATTGTGCACCGGGAATTGCAATATTCAACAAATTTAGAGTGAGTTTACAAAATCATGCAAACTTTTAGCCATGAGGGCCATACAAAGTGTTATATTCTTTTCAGAGTGAGGATTGGCTGCCTCACCACCTGAATTTTAAGACAAGGAGAAATGAAGAAGTTAATAAGAAAACGTGAGTGGTGGCAGGTGTTTGTAGAGGTAAAGGTTGGCTCTGGCAGAAGTACTCCATTGCTCTGGGCAGATCTGCTGCAGGACCTGAAGCAAGCCATTTTGTCTGCCTTCACTCTTTTATGATATATCAACTCTAGGCTCTAAGTAATGACAGGACAGTTTCATTAACTCCTGCAACCAGGGATTCTATCCAATTTTTCATCTATATATTTCATATTATACCCAACCCTATTCCTCTCTTGCTGAGTCTAACTGCATTTGATAAAATGTCCAGAAGGATATGAAGTCTGTCTTTGAAGACAGCAAAAAATGGACACTCTACCTCTTCCTTTGATGTGTCACCCAAACCGTCGATCAGACTCGTGGTTTAATCTGGTTTTATTTCCAGGGAAAATGTATCAGGCAACACTGCGAGGCATTAGCTCCTCTTACATTCCCCGTCAGGACAGAAAAAGAAAGATGTACCGAAGAAAATATCTGTCTGTAATAATTAGGTCACTTCTTTGTCATATTAGAATGATAAGAAATCAGGTAACTTTGGTCATTCACTGCGAGACATTTTCTCCAGTCTTCAAAACTACATCCCTTGTTCATTTTTTTTCTTCAAACCCTTTGCCAAGTGTACACACAATCCCAGCAGAGAGAAAGCTAACATCCATGAAGAAGAGTGCCTTTCACTGTGCTCAGCATTTCTTCACACCTCGAGGAATCACCTAAAACTTCTTGACATGGCTATGGGATGTGGGCTGTTGTCCCACTGGATTGCAAAAGCAATCCCCTGTCAAAACCCTTTCCCTCCATATGCATAACCTCCATCTTTTGCTTCCATGGGCCCGCATTTTTCATTTAACTGTACTACATGTCTGAATGCTTATCAGGTCCCCCCCACGCTTCTTAAATCCGTAACAAGGATTTAACCACCTCCTCAGTCTTTGCATCATTCATATATTTTACCATCAGTAAATTCATACTTGCCTCTAGCAACCTGCTGAAAATAATGTCATGTTTGGAAGCAATCCTTGCAGAACCTACTGGGAGCTTTTTTGCCTCTTCCATTCATTAATGATTATCCATCGACAGCTACTTGAGATCCGTGTGTTAGGTGGTTTTTAATCCATTTTATTACGCCTGTTACGTGCTAGTCACAACATGAGTACAAGAAGTCACCTGTTCACAAAGGTTAGAAGAGATGGCTTAAGAAAAATACTTAAGTGAAGTAGTGTGCATAATGGGTTGGAGCATTTTATTCAGCCATGGGAAACATCAGTCAAGGAAAATGCCTGTGGGAGTAACAGTACACTGAATGCATAATAGCTGACATTTCCAATCCTGCAGGAATTGTTTACAATGGTTTTTATGCAACTCCATTTGTTTTCCTAAGAAAACTGTTCTTTCTTGAAGCTGCAGATTAATACCTATGTATCAGGGCTTTACAGATACATGCAAACATGAAAGTTTACTTTGCATGGTGCTTTGTCAAGAAGCAAACTGAACTCTGGCCCATGATTCTAGGTTCACTCCAGCATAACAGATTTTGGAGAGCACTAAACTGAACGGTAAACCGGGTAGTATGGGTCTTGCTAATGGCGCAGCTATGAAAATGTGGGCTGAGAGAATCTGTTTCATAACCTGCAGTGCTATAACCACAGAGTAAACATCATTGGTGGAAAAAGGTGAATACTGTTACCTCCATTTCAGTACATTGTTATAACGGCATTTTGCTGGACTTCGTTTCTGTGGCTGAAGAAATATGATGTTCTTCAGCTTCAGTCTTTAGAAGTAGAAAACAGAGATAAACTTATTTTTCTATTTATTTTTTACTAACGAATGAACAGCTGTTATTTTCTAAAGCTAATGGTAACAAACAATAAGCAATTGAAATATTTCCCAGATTCAGAACTTTGTGGAATCTAAGGGAAATTTCCCTCTAATACAGACTAGTGGCTGCTACTAGAATGAAACTGGTAGCATGGTGACATACCATTGAAAATTTATGGTAGGATATCAGTATATGGATATACTCTCCTCTGAGACAACTCGTAATATCTGTGAGATATTCCTCACTACCTAATCCAGCCGGATTATTTAAGATTTTTGCAGCCAGAGAAATACAAGCAGGCACTACCTCCATGGGAAGACTTTGATCAGCAGGTAATTAACTATAACCTGAAGGACGTCATAGCTATTTTGTTTTTATTCTTCTCTGTTTTTCTCAGGAGTGGGAGGCTGCCCTGTCTTAAGATGTCAGCAAAAGGATTTATTAATTTATCAGGATTTATTGCTGATCTGGATTGTGGATTTAGCCTTTTAGGGCACTATAAGTTTGAGACCTCTGCCTCTTTCCTCTTTGATGAGTGTGGATTAACACAAGCAAATCCAGTCTAGACAGTGGCTCCTGTGAAACTTTTCATCAAGCATTAATGACCTAGTTTTGCTGGATTAATTGGACGAAAGACAAAGGACTTCTGTCTCCCACAGTCTGGCTGTTAGACCATTTTTTTTTCTCCTCTTGCCTGAGGCAGACTACCATGCAGATCTCCTTTCTCTTGGCTTTGTGATATCAAAGGTGGGTGACACCAGCCCCTCCAAAGAGGCTACTCTCCATTTCTTCAAAGACTACTTCAGCTGCCTCTGTCTTAGACATTTTGGGCTCTGGATCCTGAGTGGACAAAGGTGCCTCTCTGGAAACCTTGACTGAGGTGCCCACAACTGCCAATTCTCCATTCATTCTCCAGGTATTTGTGTTGAACATTACTGGAGGCAGGTGCTTCAGCATTATGCAGAAACAAGGTGCTACCACTTGCATGATCAGCCACAGCTCTCCAGAGAGGGAAGGAGAAGGTCTTAGCTCCAACGAAGCTTTGAGTCAGCCTGTGCTGGAACTGATAACTAGTGTTGGGTGTGGGCGAGGGGAAAAAAGGTGATTAGGGGAGATATTTTGAAGGGTCAAGATAAATAGAGGTCAGTAGTTGCGTTTTTTTGACACTATTGTATTTTTCAGATGTGAAAGTTCCTTGCTGAGCCCACTTTTGTCACTCTACCCTGCAGCGCAACCAGACACAGGCTACCTCATGTCAGCTTCTATTAAGTCCACAGGAACCTTCCTCTGGATGCTGCCAGGAACCAGAGCTGCTCTGGGATGCAGATAGATGTAAATAGGACTGATCTCACTTGCTGACCTTTCAGATGGAGAGGTGTTGTCTCCTTTGCAAAAAGCCAGCATTGCCTCACAGGGCCTCTTAGTCAGGGCTGGCCTGATCCCTTTCCCCCTTGAACAATGCTGCTATTCTGAATGTTGCCTGAGCAGCCAGGCAGTTTTCAGAACTCTCTATTAGCAAGAAGTATACATTAATGCAGTGTTACTGTAGTGTTTAGGAAAGCTTTTCCAGGGCTGTGTCAATGCCCCTGCTGAAAGCCTGGAGTTGTGTTGCTAAGCTGCTCCAATTCCTTTTTTTCTTTTTTGTTTCTCTTTATTTGTTTTGCTGCTGCATTTTTGTGTGGTGTGGGGTTTTTTTTTTCCCCCCCCTGACCAGGTGCTCTATTCCAAGCTATTAATACTTATTTTTCAGTTGTTGTTAGTGCTACAGAACAGCTCAATTGAGCTAAAAGGTTGTAAGGGCTTGTGTTGTTTACGTTTCATTTTTTTAAAGTCTCTTTGTAAATATCACAATGACATCTATTCTCAGGATGGATGTTAATTTTCCCAGAGCAGATGAAAGTCAAAGAATTTGTGGAAGGTAACAGACTTATTCCCTTTTGTGGGATCTTTTTGTGGTGCTATAGGTACCCATTGCAAGTAGGAAAGACCTTGTAGGGTGACTGGTGGTGTAAGCATCGACACCTTAGACTTCAAGGCTCCTCCAACAGAGATGTCTAACGTCAGATACACCCCATGGGCTGTGTGATAGAGGAGGAACTTCACTGGTCTTCTTGAGCCAGCACTAAAGTCTGGGCTGAGATGCCAGGCATGGTCACCCAGCCCTGTGCAATGACATTAGCATTCGGGGAAGGTGCCACTTTTCAGCCACGATATGGCACTTGACTGTGCACCGGTGTTTAGGATGGTCTGATTGAAATAAAGGGATTCTTACCCTATAGGGTGGAATATAATTATGATCTTAATACTGCTCACACAAGGGATTTCCTTGATTGAACTAAGCTAGTCTGTCTACCTGAGCTTCATGAATCTAACCCTGCCTGCAGCGAGCTGCAGATGAAACAGAAGGGTGAGCAACGTTGGTTTAGTGGGAAAAACAGCTCCTTGTAGGTCTTCTACACCATTCCTGAGAGCATGGGGGATCTCTGCCTCCAAGCAAATCTCCACCAGTTCCTCCAGCATAGCTCCTGCTTAGATCAGGACTGTCTTGGAGAAAGGGCCCTTCTTCCAGAGCCAAATGGACTAGAGCACAACACCTGACCATGCTCTTCTCCCAGCGCCCTGGGTTTTCTAGGGAGAATCGGTACATGATCAGCAATACAGGGAGCCCCAGAGCTGCTCAGTCAATACCATTTTAAGAGCTGGTGGGTATTAAAAATTAAAATCTTTCTCTTGCTAATGCTGGGGAAACTGGGGCATTGGAGGTCAGTTATTGACAATTTCTGCTCGTTCCAGTCTCTGCTGTTCCAATCAATTGCAGCTCAGATCTTTGAGTTACTCCAATACTCCACAGCTTTGATTGTGGGTTCCTTCCCTCTCCTCACACATACCTCCTGGGTCCTGCAGACATAGTGAGACAGAGCAGGATTTATCAGGAAGCCTGAATCTTTGCCAGAGTGATAATTCCTGGTGTTGGCAGGCAAACTGGGGACTTGTGTCATGCGGCTTTCATTTATTCTGCACATTGACTTGACTGCATGGTTAGGTGGGACGGTGACCAAACTTGACAGCTGGCAATTAGCTTTAACTGAAGGTGAAAAAATAATCATAAAGGATAAACTGGGGCAAAGGTGGTGAGAGGCACTGTGCTGGGAGGCTACTTGCCTGCAAGAGCTGATTTTCTTTTGCTTGAGATGGGAGATCTAGAAAAGACAGCTGACTTAAACACCTCCTTATGCCTTCAGCTGTGATCTTGCTTTTAGTGTAACACCCTCATGTGTCAATGAGTCAATTTATGACAAGCTCAAAGGATTTAAACTCCAGGTTCAGCCTAGGCTGCCACCATGTCCAGCTGCATTATGAGGGACCAAGAAACCAGGGCTAAATGTGAGTCTCTTGAGCTCATGCACACTGAATGTCCCTATCTTTTAAAATAAATTTCTGTGTGAGTTGTGATGTTCTGGTAGTTTTTCCTTAACAGAGTGGAGTACTACCAGCTGTCATAATTTTAGTAAGAGCCTCCTGATGACTGGTACTTTCTTTAAAGCTCTTGATCTTGGACTCATGTTATTTTGTGATAATCACTACTTTCATACATAAAAATCTCACATAATTGCCAAGACAGTCTTTCCGATGTGACCTGCCTTCGTTCAAATGGGTCAAAAATAGAAGGCAAGAAAAGGACACAGATTTTCCAACCTTATGAATGAAGATGTGTGTAGCTGTACCTGAACGAGGCCTGTCTCAGTTGCTGTAATAGCTCTCTCAATCCCGAGGAGCTCTACCCCTTGACAGAGGTCTACAAACAGATTTGTGCAGCCAAAGAGAGAGATTGCTCTCTCTCACGGAGCATTTAACTTTCTCTTTTCTTTTGGTTCCTGAATGTAGAATTGCATTTTACTTCATTCACTTGGAAATCCTGCTTTTTAAAATTAAGATCTATTAAAAAGAAGACAAAAGATGCTGTGAGATATATAAGTGTTTTTAACTGCAACCAATTTAAGTGAGTAACTGGAGAAGAGATATGGTACGGTATTAAGGACACATGTCCCTTGTATGAAATATGGTACAAAGTTAATAAGGGCATGTGTCCAGACTGTGAAATAAGGGGTCCACAAAGTGACAAGAAAGCCCTTAGGAGCCTGAGACTTTAATTTTTATATGTAGGTTGCATTCTGCCCAATGCATTTCTCTTATGGGCAGGGAAAAAGGCATAGCTCTTGAATGAAGTCTTAGCATCCTGGATTAGCACAGAGAGCTCTTTCTTTATTGCAAAAGTAGGCTGGGAAAAGCATCTAGGAGGGAAGCTGTGATTTGATTCCAAATACTGGTGTCTCCAAGATTTGGGGAATTTACGTCAGGACTTAGCCTAAGTGATAACTGAACACTTACCAGGCAACTTTTAGCTGACATGATAAGAAGTGATCGCTCCATGGGCTTGAAGCATTAGTGGAGAAAAACGCAGCAAACTTGCCCACAAACCTCTTTCCCAGTCTGAAAGCTCCAGGGACGTAAATAATCTCTCAGCCACCGTTAATGGTTCCCTGAAAGAGAGAGGCATTTAGGAAGGAGCGAGGTTTGTAACAATGAAATGTCAATGGTGACGTTAAAGAGGAAACAAATGTTCCCAATCGATGCTCTGAGAAGAGAGCTGCAATAGATCTAAGCAGCTTGGCTCTGTGTCTGCACAGGGATGTTCCCCCCCCTCCACATCTTCTTTGTTGTTCATCATATTTCATTCCGGATGACTGTCTGCAGAGGCAGCCCGCTAAAAGTCAAGACACATAAAGACCTCACGGGCTTTTCTTATGCCGCATGTAATTGCCACACTCACTGTCAATTGCAGGTTTTATGGCCACTCCAAGGCAAGACACTGGTTCCTACAAGAGTACCAGGGGTGACAATTATCACCCTTCAGACCCTCAGATGTCAACAGGCTGATGGATAAACCAAAATAGGAAAATGACTCATCTCAACAAGTCGTTACCGTAGGATGCTGTTATTACTGCTGTAGAGGAAAAGCGGGAGAAATGGAGGAGCTCTAGACAGCAGCTTTGAAACTGGAGCAGAACCTCTTGCACCTGAAGCTCTCACAGGGGCAGAAATGCCTTGGTATGGTCCTGGTTCCTTGATCTTCTTTCTCCTACCCTATCTGCGAGCCCAGACCTTCTCAGCCTTTGGCAACCACCAGAGCAACCTGTTTAGGGACTTGCAAGCCCTAATTCACGAATGGTCTCTCAGTAAATTAGGTCCATTACAGAGCTAGGCAAACAGCAACAGTTTAACTATGAGACAGCTCTTGAGCTCTCCTACATTTTTGTGGCCTGTGTTGGATTTTGCAGTAGGCTGAAACATCCAAAGTTTTTCAGTCACCTGCTGTGTTAAACTTTTGTTCAAGTATGAAGGCACCCATCAAAAGAAAGACTGAAATTGCAGTTTCCTACATGTGCTGACCTCAGGCTTCGGGTACTCTAAACCAGAGCCTTGCAATTGTTACTGCTTGAGCTGCCTCATTGTGCGTGAGCAATTAAGTTGTCGTCAGTGCAAGGACTTAGAGCCCCATTCCCCCTATGGGGTGAACTGTGGAGAGTATAGCCCAAGGAATGTTAAATTATTATTTATATCAAGTGGAAATACAAAGTAATTAAGAGAGTTGTAGGCTGTTGGCTCCCTGCTATTCTGCGCTGAGTGTTGTTTCAGCTATGGCCACAAATTCAGTTTTCCCAGTATTTTTCCGTTATGGCACCTGAGAATTTTGGCTGATCATTCCCACACCCTTACTGCTTGCACCTCACATCCAACTGGCTAAAGCACATAAACTGCTATGGCCAACAACATACCAGGAAGGATATTACCAGTAACAGTATCCAAATAGCCTTTGAGTCCCTTGCAAAGTACCTGTAGCAGGGAAAAAGCTGCTCAGTTCACATTAAACTAATTCAGAATTGAAACAGTTTATTGATTTATTAACAACAGTTAATTAACTGGCAGTAAGTGAACCTCACATTCAAGATTGATATCAGCAATACAACAGATAAACTGCAGTATGAGACGTATGAAAATGTTAATAAACACCTGAAGACTTCTACACATCCTTCTGTAACTAATCCTAAGAGGTTCTCAGGACACACACACACACATTGAGTTATATGTGAACACTTCTGTCCCCTCACAGGACCTGTGGGTTGCAGGAAGGGTGGGTTGCCCATCATCCTGCAGAAGGTCATAGAATCATAGAATCATAGAATGGTTTGGATTGGAAGGAACCTTAAAGATCATCTAGTCCAACTCCCCTGCCATGGGCAGGGACATCTTCCACTAGATCAGGTTGCTCAAAGCCCCGTCCAACCTGGCCTTGAACACTTCCAGGGAAGGGGCATCCACAGCTTCTCTGGGCAACCTCTTCCAATGCCTCACCACCCTCACAGTAAAGAATTTCTTCCTAATATCTAGCTTAAACCTACCCTCTTTCAGTTTAAAACTGTTCCCCCTCATTCTATCACTACACTCCCTGATAAAGAGTCCCTTCCCATCTTTCCTGTAGGCCTCTTTAAGTATTGGAAGGCTGCTATAAGGTCTCCCTGAAGCCTTCTCTTCTCCAGGCTAAACAACCGCAAGTCTCTCAGCCTATCACAGGGGAGGCATTCCAGCCCCCTGATCATCTTCATGACCCTCCTCTGGACCTGCTCCAACAGGTCCATGTCTTTCTTATGCTGGGGACCCCAGAGCTGGACGCAGTGCTCCAAGTTGGGTCTCAGAGAGTGGAGTAGAGGGGCAGAATCACCCCCCTTGACCTGCTGGCCATGCTTCTTTTGGTGCAGCCCAGGATAAGATTCACATTCTGGGCTGCAAGCACACATTATTACCGGCTCATATTCAGCTCTTCATCCCCCAATACCCCCAAGTCCTTCTCTGCAGGGCTGCTCTCAATCCACTTATCACCCAACCTATATACATGTTTGGGATGTAGATGCCCCTATGTATGTGTACCCCTATCACTCATTAATCTACATGCCTGTGGGAAAGCACCCTTTGAGGTCCCATACACATGCTCAAGCTGTGAGTTCCCCCCCCCCCATTTTGCACCCCGTGCTCTCATGGCTCTCCCACACTTACAGTGTTCCATGGGACGATGCTGTGTCCTGGGTTGAGATGCTGGTGGGCTGACTCCTGGCAGTGCCAACCCAGGTTTTGACCACTGCTGTTTCCACTCCAAGGTCTGCCCCCTGCTCTTGCAAATTCTCATGGTCCTTCTCAAACTGATTCATTTTCTCTTTCAAAGGTCTCCGTTATTTCCCAGGTAGGGTTTCATCTGGCTTACTGTCAGCTTCCTGTTTAACAAGATTGATTATGGGCAAACACCCTTTCAGACGTATTTGTGCGCTGAATTCAGGCATGCTGGCTGCACTCACATTCCTATCATAATGGCTGTTGTTATCCAAGCCATTTGACAGGGGCAGGCATATAAGCTCCCCCAGACTACCCAGGGAGCTTAGTCAAGTGAGAACAACCTTCATGTGTATTCATAGGTGATTATGCGGTCAGAGAATCCCACTCTGTAATCCCTCAGTATCTAAGTTGGTCAGGGAAAGCATTTCAATTTTGTCGTGAAAAAGCATGAACTTCATTCCTTGTGCCAAGTCTGCAGGCAACAGTCTTGCTTGCAAAATCTCCCTCTGAACTCTCTGAATAACCCTAAAGGAGCTTGTTTAAGATTCCATGCTCTTTGGAGTGAAGCCTCCATATACAAGTTTCACGGGGATGAGTTTTGGAAAACAGGGTGCAGATGCTGAATGGAAAGAAAAGCAAAGACAGAAAGGGGAGAGAGGGTGTTTGGGGGGAAAACCTGGAAAGGAAGAATTTACCAGAATGGCTCAAGGGCACAAGTCTGCCAAGACCCACATGGCCCACTGGGCTGCGTGGTTAAGGTGGGATAGACTTTTTAATGAACAACATGTGAGTGAGTGGCATTGCAAAACCATACTCCACCAGCCAAATTCTCATATATGTGCTTCCTATGTGGTCCACTGGAATAGCCTTTGGTGTAAATTCATGATATGGTTCAAATAAGAAGTAGGAAGGACAAAACTTCTGGCTGGTCCAGGCCTCCTGAGATGCAAACTCACCCTATCCAGTGCTGGGATACTACTGGTAGTCTATGAAGCCCAAGACACTGCTCTAGCCTCACTTACATGTAGAAGTTTTGCAGTCCTCACATTCTCCTAGGCTCAGCTGCTCTGCCAGAGAGAGCTATCCCTGCTTGGACCGACCCTAGCCCCGGTGTCTTCTTCCTCAGCCACCACCTGCCTGAGGCTGCAGCAAAGCCAGCAAAGAACAATTCCTCCAATAAAGCCCTGTTTTATGGATGTGCTGCTTTGCCTCTACCCCTCCCTTTTCGCACACTTTGTTAAAACCGGCCCATTAAAAAGTAAAATAAAAGAGATGACTTCCAGATTAGATAATAAAGCTGGAACCAATTGGGCTGTTAGTGGCTATGAATTTTTTATATCTGTGCCATTGACATGATGAAGCAAGATGGGGAGGGGAGGGAAACAGGAGCACTTTGCTGGGGGTCTGAGCTCTCCATTGGATTTAATGCGAGGGTAGGGGCAGTACAAGAAAAGAAATGTTCAGAGTGAGTGCAGATCCGTGCTTTAGTCATTAAAAAAGGAACAAGGGAACAAGGAACAGTCATATACTTTTTAGTACAGATGCTGCTGATCGCAGGTAAGAGCTAGGGCAGTAAGAGATCAGACTTCAGTGAGTTCCAGCTTGTATGACAAATTAGGAGTTGTATATAAGAGGTGCATCAATTTTTTTCTTGCTTCTTTCTTTGCTTTTGTTCAGGTGATAAACTGGAATAATGGAGGCAGGATAAACACTCTCTTGGGTTAAATGAACCCAAAACAATCAACTCCTTTTGTTGAAATAAACCTTCAGCTTGGGTTGAGTGAAACAGTTATGCAACCTGGATCGAAAGCTTTTTGCCTCTTAATGGTTTATCGTTTGGGGCTAAATTTCTAAATTAAATATCGTTTATGAAGAAAGACAAAATTTCTCATCGCTATTGAAATCTTTCTTTTCAGCTAAGGAATTCAGCTGTTAAATGGACCTGAACTGTTTTGGTCCAAACGTTCTGAAGAGCAAAAGCACTTAAACACACATTTTCGCTGTGCATTTGTACCAGTTTGCTGCCTTTTCTTGGGCTTACGCTATTGCCACTCTGCTGGTATCTGTGAAGCTGCTCATGGTACAGTTTCTCTGTGCAGATAAACACAGCCTATAATCTACAGTAAGACTAGATAGGAGGTAAAATGCAGTAGTTCCTATACACACACTTTTACTTTGGAATAAGAGGTTTTTTTGCCCATCTCCATCATGTGGCCATCTGCTCTTCCTAGCCCAAGTTCACCTCAACACACAGGAGCATACTAACCTAAAAAGCACTCAACAATAGAGTAGGAATGACTATGTAAACTGTACAAGCAGATATGCATTGCCCTGGCTGGGTCTGAGCTGGTTGTGATCTGGAAGTAACATGGCTATAGTTTGCATAGTGCTAAGTCTAATAAGTTGCAAAGGGAAGCTGTCCACTCAACTCTTATTCCTGACCATAGTAGTCTATGCAGACCAGAGAAGAGAAATGGGCTTGCTCTGTTTCGCTCCTGATATACTGGCTGCATGTTTTGACCTTGTTTTTCACTGAATCTGCTGTTTCAGGTTGCATCATCCTATAATGGCTTTCATATATCTACCACAGTTAGGTATGTTCTGCTTTGCTTATCACAGAGATGGATACTATCTTAGGCATGAGTCACAGCCACTGTTCAACTGCAGCATTCAGCACTGCAAGCCAGGAGAAAATAAAAAATCTACATACAAACAGAAATGTGGAACTGGAGACAGGTAAGATTGTTTCCCTTCTACTTCATTAATTGATTCCATTAGATCAGGAGATGATCTTCATAACATTTAGGCCTGCAGAAGTGAAATTGGAAATGTCTCATACTGCACTTCTATTCACATCTTCAGAGTTGTTGGCCTTCTCCTCCATTTGCAAAGCAAACGAACCAGGAGCTATTTTACAGCACTAAGATAGTATAGAAATGAATACTCAACATGCACCAAAACGCATACAGATGAATGAGCAAATGCAGACTTACCTAGGATTGCATCCAGCCCTCAGCATGTATGAATGATCCTGCCTCACCCCCATCAAGGGAGACTTTTTCAGGATGAGTAGGTTTAAAAAGCAGAAAGGATCTGCAGAGGTTGAGAAGTCCTAAGCTATTCTGCTCTCTTGTTAACTCGTTGCGTAGATCCTCTGTTATTCATTACCACATGGACTTGAGGTGACTGTTAATTGAAGTACCACTTCATCCTCTGTTATTCGGGGAGGGCCACATGCTCTTATCTACCTTAACCAGGAGTCTGTGGTGACTTAGATCATTAAGCAGAGATGAATTTTATATATAAAAAAGTCATATCTCATACCATTAGCATTTAAGTCATCCTTCTGCATTTTATTTCCCTAAATAAAATGATTTGGAAACCTGCAACAATAAGGATTGGCTGTACTGAAGCCTCACCAGGCATGATTAGAGGGAATAAAAGATAAGGGGAAGGATCAGAGAGGTTAGCAAGGATGGTAAGAGGAAAGGAAATACACCTATTTTAGAAACTAATTACGCGGCACCCTGATTTCTTCCCTGTGCCAGCAATATTGCTTGTTCTCAACAAAGATGAAGCTCCACCAGATCAGAGGTAGCAGATACTCAGAAATAGATAGGGCCACACGAGGCCTGTGGAGCACAGGCATTGCTCATGCAAACTCAGTAAGACTCTGGTAACTCTTTGTAGAAGAGGTTTTTGAGGTCAGGAGGGACTTCAGAGGTGTCTGGTCAAACCCCATACTCAAAGCAGGACTAACTTTGAAGCTAGGTCCAAATTCAAAATTAGAACAGGTTGCTCAGGGACTTGTCCAGTCAAGTTTTGAATATCTCCAAAGATAAAAATCTCACATTTTTTCTGTTGTTTTATTTTTTCTCTTGGTGAACAAACCCAGATCTCATTAACAATGTTACCCTGAGAATGTAATTGCTCTGGGAAGCACTTGGCCATTGTAATGAAGGACTATAGTGATACTGAGAATAGTTGGATCTGTGGATGAAAGAAGCCTGAGGAGCTGGGATGATACAGCCCTGTAGCCTTCAGTCCTAATACAGTTTTTTATTTCCCAATTAAGATTATTTCATTCTTTCCTCTGCTTGTTCAGCATTAACTATTCAAAATGCTGCTGGATGGCCTACATCATAGAAGAATGTGGATTTTGAGTGCCCACTCTGAGCAGTTTCCATCTTCTTTGAACTAACAGATCCCAGTGAACTCCACGTCTTCAGGGTCAATTGCAGAAATTGTCTCTACTCTGCGTGGCAGCAATGGTCTTGAGGTCGGATTTGAGATCAAATTCACATTCTCTAGGTGACCAGAAGGTTGTTTTCATAACAAATTAGCCAGGATTATCCAAGGGTGTGTTGGATAGGGGCAACCTCCCCTACTGGACTAGCAGCTGAAGGCCTGAGGGACATTCTGAGGTCTAGAAGTCTCTGATCAGGAAATCAAATTGTTCTCCAAACAGAGGTTGTCAAATAGCTATATGAAGGAGACAATTTTTGCAAGACATGCAAGAAACAGTGGCTGGAAGCAGAAATAAGAGCAGAAACAATGTGTAATTTTTTTACAGATAATTTAATTAGCTGCCAGACCCACTTGTCACAGAAGGAAAAAAACTTTCCAACTAGAAGTCTCTTAAAAAAGAATAGGTTTTAGAAAGATCAGCTTTTGTTCTTATCTGCTTTTCTAGAGAGGAGACTGAAAATATTTGTTGAAACATGATTTATGCAGAAAGATGATCTCAATCATCAATAATGCCCTATCTGGACTTCAGCCACCTTACCTGATCATTATCATGAAATATCCACGGCTCACCCAATTACTTCAGTGTGAATCACCCAAAAGCAAAGTTTTCTTCACAATTTGAGAGCAGAATTCAGTGGGAGATATGGCCCTGCAGCAGATCCCTCATGGGCTTTCTCACAACGTTCATTTCATCTTACATTTCACTTTGCAGCTAAGGATGTTTTAGTAAACTGAAAGTTGTGTTTATCTGTGGGCAGAATAGATTACCCAGCCTGCCTGAAATATAAAATGCAAAAAAGGAAAACAAGAGCAAAGGAGATGGGCTCTTTTATATGGGTTTGTTTTTCTCTCCAAAATGTAAGTTGCCCAAACTATACTCCAGGCAAGTTGCTTTACCATTTCAAAAGCATGTGCAAAAGTGCTGCTTTGCAATTAATAACCAAATTGCATTGACATTCCAGTGTCAACTTTTAAATAATTACAGGGTAGCAGAACATCATGAAAATTAACGGCAGTTCCTGAGGCAGCTGAGACCCTGCGGACTCATATTGTGCAATTATCAGAAGGTAAATATTCACTCAGACTTACCCTGTGCTCACAATGAAAACAGCAACACAGTTACACTTGAAGAGCATTCGGGATGACAAGGAAGCCCGATGATTAGTTAGCATCAAGGGTGGATTTACTGGGGAGTTGGAGAGGCTGTAATCCACCCTCCCATTTCACATCATCACCAGCCAGTGGACATGTGCTGCTGGTCATGGGGCATTCCTTTAGGAATGCGATAGAACAATTTGTTTTAGCATTAATGAAGTGTCAATATATCAAGATTTCTTCTTAGTTCATTTCCCTATCTTTATTAGGTTGATTTCTCAACTGCTGTCTTCTTTAATGTGGCCGACTTCACAACCAAGACATCTATCCTTTCTGCCTTTTAAAAATGGAAACTGAGGCACTCAGACTGTGTCTGCACAGCATAACAGACCAGGAAACCTCCTGGATGTAGCAATGTCTCCATCCTGTGCTTGGTTTTCCTTTGTATGGCAAGAAGGGACGCTGAGAGCAAAAACAAAATCCTGGAATCCATTTCAACACAGGTGCAAAATACATCCAAGACATTAGCCATGGAAACTGGGAAGACCTTCTAGATCCAACACCGTGTTGGGTCTGAAAGACTCAAGGGTGAAGATTTATTACATAAAATTTTGGAAGATGTCATGCTATTCAAACTTATAGGTCATTTAATACTCCTATAGTAATTCAGAGCTCTTTTATTGGGCTCCTCTGTGCACAGTCATGGGGGAACATGGCTGCTGAAGATGTCAGTAAAAAAGAACAAGGAGTCCTCTAGAAGTGGGAACTGTTGAGGACCTTCCTTGTCACAAGTCTAACTGCCAAGGAGAAAGGGAGAATGACTGTATTTTCTCCAAATGGGGAAATGGTAGACAAAGATCTGCAGACACTTCTCCAAGGTGAGTCTATGCATGCTGCAGCTCAGAAGTTGTTGAGAGGGCAAGTTAGTGGAGAACTGCTCTTTAACTCTGCTAGTCCACTGCAAGGAATTCATGGCAAGAATGGAAACCTTGTGATGTGAGAGAAACTCAGGCTTTCAGGGTATCTCAGATCCAGAGCTCTGCCTGTGATGCAGTTTCTTTGGTTAGGTGGGCTTGTAATTTGATAGACCATTCCCATGAATGTGAAACATGTATTCATGAGCTCCTTGGAAAGACCAGTTCCAAGCATTTGAACTTGTTTTGGGGGATTGCAGAACCAATTTCCAAGAAGGGTGTAGATTAAGATATCTGGACCAGTTTAACACTGTAATGTCCATGTCTGGTAGTCTCCACTGACATAGCTCTTGCCTTTCTACCAAATATTTTTGGCTAAGTATCTGTCATTGATATCCCAACCCCTTTTAACTCTCTGTTTGCAGTGTTGGCCTCCAGTCACTTTTAATTTGGACATTAGGAGAAATTTCTTTACTGAAAGAGTGGTCAGGCCTTGGAACAGGCTGCCCAGGGAAGTGGTGGAGTCACCATCCCTGGAAGTATTTAAAAGACGTGTAGATGAGGCGCTTAGGGACATGGTTTAGTGGGCATGGTGGTGTTGGGTTGATGGTTGGACTTGATGATCTTCGAGGTCTTTTCCAACCTTAATGATTCTATGATTCTATGATTCTAACTCTCTGTATATATCTACCCGCCTGTCTGCCTCCTGAATGGACCTTTCCTCTTGGAAACAAGCTGTGGTACTATACTTCTTACCCTTGCCCACCATAAGATTTCCAGTTTCCTCCTTGCTCATCCTTGTGAGCGCAAAATCAATAGGAAAGAAAATAACCAAGACTTTTTCTTTTCCTTTAATGTATTTGTCCACTTTAGAAGCACGCTAACCTGAGAGGAAGTAAAATATCTTTTGCCTCTATTTATTAGACATTGAATCAAGACAGAGAAAGGGAAACATCTGTTGATCATCTGACCTAAATTGCAATTGAGTGCAGTCTATTATCATAGTGTGTCTACAGTTATCCCAGGTTCCTTATTTTCCGAAGGGCTCTATAGCAGAGACAAGACTTCAACAACATGCCCAGACTCTCCATTTTGATTTCTGCTAACAAGCATTAATAAGCTTTCTGGATACTTTTTTTCAGAGCAGTCTGCTGGCTTCTTGCCTTCCCATTCCTCTTAAAGGACACATACACATATTTAAAGAGAACAGTTTTGAGGAGAGCATCCTGCCATGCACGAACATATTTAAACTCATGTTGAAAAGAAGGGGCTTCATCATAGATTCTGTACAGCCCCTCAGATCCCAGGGGACAATTGAAATTGTTCCTCTTTCCACTCCCCTGCACGTTCTCATCTCAAATGTTATTTGCTTTTTCATAAGCTGAATTTGATAGTTACAGTGATTTGTGGCCTTGTACCACACAGATTCATCTATCTTCATCTTAATATGTAATATGTGATATATTCAAAGGTTAATATTCACATCTATTTTTGATACTCATAAATTATCATCGTTGCAGATATTACAGCCTACTACTAAATAACACCCATACTGCACTTGCTCTCTCAAAATTGTCTTAAGATATCAATGATATCATTAATGTTCAAAAAAACCCCCCTTTGTTCCCAGGAATAATTTTCATTATCTAAGGACATATTTTCAATATTGATTGCATTTAACATGTTAGCCATCATGCCAAACTTTATATACATACTTTATTACATAGCCACTATGTACCTCTGGGGGCAACATGGAGTTTCAGCCAATGTCTGGTCCCTGGTACACAAATGAGACAGAGGTGGGATGGAAGCAATGTGGAAGACAGTTTTCTCAGATCTATGGTTGGCATTTTTTCATGTAATAGCTCTTATTTTAGAAAGATCTTCCCTATTGTGATCTAGCTCATCACTACAGGGTCAGGAGACATGTTCACTTTTGTTAATTAGTTTATTTTCTTTTCCAAAAACAGCAGGAACAAAAAATAGCATTTCGCTTTCCTTCATGGAAAAATTCTGTTCTAGTTTGTCTCAGATCTAATTATTCTCCTGCCCTACAGGGAAATATCTGTGTATGTGTATATTAGGGTATCAAATCCAATGGCTACTTTTGGAAATGTAGTCCACAGATCAAGGTAAGTTATTGGCTTACAAAAGTCTAAAGGCCAAAAATCCTGATCCTCTGATTTCCTCCCTCTAATTAGAGATAAACATCTTCAGGAGAAGTGATGCCCCTCTGAATCAGAGAGCACATCCCTACAGCTTTTTGTGTCTTTTCTCTTTGAGGGCAGAGTGCCTAATATTATTTTTAGGAATATGAGCCAAACTCCGTGATGCTCTTTCCAGGATAAAAACAAGCAAAATAGTTATAATGAGTGAAATGAAAAATGTTTTAACCTTGACCTGCCTGTGCACCAAAACTTCTATGTGCCCATTTGGCACAAACACACAAATATGAGAAAGCTACCCATAGCTGTAAAACATCACAAAGATGCTGGTAGTGGTCATGTTCTGGATGCTAAATTCATTTACATGTCAAATGTCTCGCACAAGATCTATGTAATCCAGAAATACCCCAGAAGCTGAATACTGAGGACTCTCTACGAAGATCTTGATTTTGCCCTTTAGAGAAGTCATTTACTCATAATACAGCCTGTAACTGGCTCTCCCATATACTTTGATATTAGTCAGTGACATTAGAGATACTTGGTCTGCACGTTGCGGGACCGAAGGGCAGGTTTAAGAAGGCACAAAGCATGAAGGAATACTATTTTAAGGTACTACGGAGAATATTGCTATAACTGCTCATAGCATCTTTTCTAACTAAGATATTGTTTTTCAGTGAATTGGCCCTTGTTAGTCAGGCTCCATTGCTGTCTTCATGGTTAAAAGGAAGCAAAATTTAATACCTGTCAGCTGTTAAGTCTTTAAGTGCTTTTAAATTCCAGCAGCTGGTTATCCAGGCACATACAGCAGTATACATACCTTTTATTTTGTGAAAAAATCTGACTGGGAAAGGAAGAGAGTATCTTGCTCTCCTCCTGGTATCCCTTACTCTGAGTGTATGAACACGGCCTGTGCTCACTCATCTCAGAAAAAGAGAAAATAAAAGAAAAAAAAAAGAAAAAAAAAGAAAGGAAAAAAAGGGAAAAAAAAAAAGAAAAAAGTAATGTCTGCTCCTGACTCCCAGGGAAATTTGTTATGCAAATTCAGATCTATGGCAGCCCATTCATCATTGTCCCTTGGACAATTACTGCAAACAACATCACGCTGGAGCTGCACTGCTGTTGGTTAAGCCATATTCAGCTTTATGATAGGGTTTTCCAATAGAAATCTGAGCCACGGTGGTTAAAGGACACAGGAAAGGAGACAAGAGCACAGAGCAGCCTATTTAGCAGCTGTGTGCATTGGGGATTATTCAGAGATTTGGCAGTTTTCCTTCTCTGTGAGATGTATTTTTTTGCTCAGGAAGAGGAAACCCGTTGACAGACTGGAGTAAGTCCTGTGGAAGCCATCAAGCTGGTCAGGGAGATGAAGCACAAGCAAGGAAATGGGATCTTCTTCTGGAGCTAAACTTTGTGTGGCCACAATTGTGTCTGTGGTCTCCTGTCTTCAGTCAGTCTTGCACTTCTGAAAGGCATCAGAGGGACTGGGCATGGACTAACGCGTATGGCCCACATGCAAAGGGACATAGCAAAGATTTCCACACAGACATCGTGGACTTCTCAACACAAGTGCAAAACCCTCAAGTTGAGCCTGGAAAAAAAATTCTAGTTGGAAAAAGATGACACATTTAGAGAGATTTTGATGAATAACAGCTCAGCTAAAGGTAACTCAACTAGTAGTTGTCTTAAGGAGATGATGATGATGATGTTAGTTGTTAGTTGATGAATGTTGATGTTAGGTGATGTTAGATGTCAGTTGATGAATACTAACCTGTAATGGTGCAGTAACTTCTTTAAGCTCCTGAGCTCTCTGGAAATTGAACCACAGACACAGCACTGGCCAAGACTTCCCTTGGGAGAGCGCTGATAAATTGTACAACCCACCAAGAATTAATTCTGTTCCTGAAGAGTCCAGATAACACCAAAGTGCTGACACACATTGTTTTTTTTTTCTTGCAGTGGAAGAAGATTCTGGTTTCCATTGCAAATTTACCTCCTCTTTATTTCAGGAGGGTTTCAGCAGGGTAAGACAAAGGCAAAACAAAAATTTCCTTTGGCAACTCATCTTGAGAAAAGAAGACGACAGAAATGTTTTCAGGCTGTCCGCTCATTCTCGTGAACAGCACCTTTGTGTACTTTTTGGTGAAATGGGGACTGTGGTGGATTTGGGGTAAAATACTCAGAGTTTGGCACACTCTGAAGTACTTAAATCAGTGGAGACACCCCGCTTTAGTATAGATGTGTTTAGGCTGTTTGTATGTGGGACATGATCCTTGATTTTTACCTCCTTTGTGCTCTGCAATACCCCAGAGCCCACTGAACCAAGCTGAAATTTTGTAATGGCAATAAAAAAAAAGGCTCTTTCAAATTACAAAAGAATTAAATACAGTTAAATCTGAAGCCATTCTGGCAAAGTGCAATAGTAAAAGGCCATTAAGTGAGTTGTCCATTTATAGAAAACATAAGATATAAAATTCATTTTTAATGGACTGTTTCCATGGAAATGTTCTTTAGTAGAGACATTTTATAGTGTATTAAGCAGCACAAGGAGTTAAGCTGACTGTAGTAGTGACTGTAATGCAGGGTCTATGGTTTGTAAAAAATTGAAACCGTTAAAAGGTTTACGGCCAAGAGAGTGAGGAATATGTCAAAGCTATTTATCACTCACACGGCAAAATCGAGTGCTGAAACTCAACACACCTACCGAAGTGGAATCCCCTCATTAGCTTGTTACCCGAATGTCTCAGAAAGAAAGAGAAAATGTGTCCCTTGATTATGGAGGTAATAATAATTATAGAGAATTTGTACATCCTCATTCCATTAATTGATGGAATCTTGAAGCATTTTCCAAATATTAATTAAATAACTCAATCTACACAGTAAAATCACTCTGCACAATAAAATCTTGCTTTTATTTGCAACTTGCTCCTTATGCCCATGCCTAATGCTTGCCATTTAATGTTGGAATTTCACTAATGCTGCTGAGACTATGGTCTAGGCAGAAGAAACCCATGACTGAGGTCCGGAGACAATCTGCTTCATGTCCCAGAGACTGTAAAAATCAAATAAGAATGAAAAAGGCTGGGAGAAAAAGCAGAGGCTTGGAAGGGGAGAAGCTTTGCCTGTTGTTTTGAGACATTGCTCTTCCAGACAAAGAATATACCCTGAATATATTCAGTCAAGCATTTCTTTGACAGTGAGTCTGAGGGGTCTCAGACAACACGGTCAAGCTCTTCCAGTGACTCAGAGGGCTCCCCTTTTCTGTGGACTCCAACAACATCAGGTTCTGATGGAGTGATGTGGATTCCTCTTTCTGCATGCACGAAAAGCTCAGTCAATGCTCTCTGTGGAGTACAGATCTGAAGGACTGGCTCCATTTGCAGGTTCAGGAGAGCCATATCGGTTTGAAGCTCCCCTAATCTGAGTTATCCTGCACTGTGCAGTGCATGTGTGCATTGGCTAAATCCTTGCTTCAAAGTGAGCTGACATTATGTACCTGTGACTAGTTCATGGGTGTCTAGCTTGAGCCAGTGAGGAAAAGCATCCATGCACTAGGAGACTGGAGCAATGCTATCAGAGGTTAAGATGTGCAACGATGTAAGGGCCTGCAGTATACAGCTGGTGAGAAAGAGCTATTTTACCTTCTTTTTGAAAAGAAGGCAAGCTTAAATTCCACCTCCACTTTGGGACAGAAGGCCCAGAGCTGGGCAAAAAGAAACATAAGGTACTGAAATGTAGTTAAAATTCAGCCTGGCTACATATGTATCTGTGTATGTAGACATAAATCAAATTAGGAGGTCTTTCATTTATAAGTTGAGTCTACAGACCAGACATAACAACATTTTTAGAATGTTCTGTAGCACTCAAATACTGGCACAGCAGGAGCATCCCCTCTTGTTCAATATGATTGAACAGCTGAATAAGGATAAGGGCAACCTCAGCTGATAGTTTGTAGCTCATTTCAACCTTCACGCACATGGGTGAGAGTGCTTAGCTTTCTCCGTGGCTACTAGCTCAGTCCTCTGAGACTGCTGTCCGCACACAGCACAGCAGGAATTTAATCCAGATGTCAAACTGCCATGAGTTTTGCAAACAGAAGGTCTATTGGAAATCCACAGGGAGGCTGCATCAAAACACATCAACCCAGCACCTCCCTGCCTCCAGCCTGTTACATGGGGACCCACTATACTGGAAAGAGCGGTAAAAAATGACCCTGCTCTTTCCTCCAGGTGGTAATGGGAAGGGCTTAATTTGCTAGCCAGCTGGCCCTTGTGTCGTGGATGGAGCGAGAGAGAGAGATGAACTTCACTCATAAGAGAGAAGCAGCAATATGTTTATCGATGTAAGACAGCAATTTCAAAAGTTTCATAGTAAATGCGACAGTGAGTTAACAAGATTCGATGGCAAGGTACACTTGATTATTTACTGGACGGAGGACAGGGTCAGACAAAACTGTCAGGGAGACCTCCCGTTGAGCCATGAGGTTCAGAAAGGACACCCTTGCTTTCTAAACTCCTTCTCAGAGGGTGCAGCTGGAGCCAGTCCTAGTCCCAGACTTGGTCAATGGTTTATGTGTAAAGGATTATATATGCACAATCAATCCTTTATATCACTTAGCTAAGATTTCCAAGTTTAGCATGCTGTTGGTCACTTACCGAGGATCTGTTGAGGTGTAACCTACTCCTCGAGGAGTAACCCTGAGAGGTGTCCCTACTCAAGGGGAGAACCTGGCGTGCAGCCCGCTGCCGTGCAGGAGAGCTCAACAGGCTCTTGGGCTGCCCACTATTTATGGGGGTAAGATGATTGACTCATAGTCATATTTACATACCAACTATAGACATTAGTTTCTTCCAAATTTGGCTTGAGTTGGACATTGACCAGCACTGTGGTTAGGTGGACACATTGCCTATTGTGCTGTTACCTACTTTGAGCTGGATGCATCTGTCACAACCAGACACATCCATCACGGTCACCACAGGTGGTTATTGCTTGAGCAGGGTTATGGGAAAAGGTCAGGTTGGGGGCAGGGGGAACACACCGTCACACCTTGTTAATGAGAAGTTGTTACCAATGACCCAGAGGCATGTTTAGTCAATTCTCTGATTTTTTTTGTTTGTTTGTTTCTTTCTTTCTCTGGCATTCAGAGAAGCGGAAGGAAGAAGTTGCTTTAATGTGAAGTGACAATTCGCAACCGAGACAATTTCTTTCTGTCAAGGAGAGTAAATGGCCAGGAACCTTCAGGTCTGCAGATGCCCAGCCACAGAGGGAGTTAGCTCTAATGGCACTTCTTGTCCCTTCTCTAAGTACCACTTGGCTAGATCCATTTATGGAGTCCAAGGAATGCCCTGGCAACCCCCATCCTCCCAGAGCTAGCCCTACTTGGCCAATTATGTCCTGAAGCCTTTCTCACTCCAAACCCAGGCTTTCATGCTGCTCCACCAGCATTGCCTCACTTTTAACCACATTTTGCATGATTTTGAACAGTGCCGCTATGGAAAATCTGAGCTGGGCTGCTTCTTCTCAGCTCTGCCAACCTGCATTAGTACTAACCTATATCACCTTCTGCTACTCCAATCACAAGGCTTGCTGGGATAGAGACCTATGTCTACATGAGCTGGTAGGAAATGGAAAATAGAACACATCTCAACATGGTCATATTCATTTAGAAACTCTTTCTTGTTTCCGTTTTCTCAAAATGAGTGGTTTAGCCAGCTCTGAGTCAAAAGGCCATGCTCTGGTTTAGTATACACACACACAAAATGTTTTCTTTCAAAGGGTTTAAAAGAGCTTACGTAATCTGTTTAATTTCCCTTTCCATTTAAAAATACTACAAGATATATCTAGTGATGGTTTTTGTGTCTGCCCAGCAATATCCCATGAATCTTTTGGTTAATTCTGGATAAAAAGTTTTGGGAGAAAACAATGCAGTCTTTTTTGTGAGGACTTTCAATCACAAATGCAGGCCAATTTCTTACACAAACCTTTCTTCTTCAAAAAAGAAGTCACCCAAGTGCTAAAACCTCATGGACCCAGTGGGTTGAAAAAAATACCAAAAATAACAACCAACACATTGCAGCAACTCTGTTCACTCACTTTGTGCTGCTGAGTCTCTTTACAGTATATGGTGAAGAACAGGCTCAAGGTGGAATGAGGTAAACCAAGTCCTATGTCCTATATATTCTCCGTGCATACATCTCGAGTGTCTGTACTTTGTGCTCAAAGTGTTGACACTGTGTCTAGGAATAGCTCAGCATATGCCTTGGAAGAGCTGAGACTTGCTGGTTGACTGGGCCAAATATGGCCCTGATTTATGCAGGTTCAATGAGAACTTAACCTGTGAGACGAGTTGAGTGTGCTTAGAATTCCCACCTTCAAAGAGCTTCAGAGCTCTGTCTAATACATTATCTGACCTTAAGCTTCTGCATACCAATGTGAGCGCAGGCAGAACTGGACTGAAGAATGGGCAGATACCCAAATTCAATTAGCAGTGTTGATGTCCTCTTGTGCATTCATGAGGCTGATGGCTCAACGACATCTCTTGCCAAGGTGTGCCCTTCTGCTTGAAGTGACCCAGATTCACGGGATGCTGACACACAGCAATGACTTTGACTGTTAACGCCATTACATTCAATATACTTTAATATTTGCTCTTTTTATAGACAAAAGACTTTGTTTATTGGTTTAATCTTTTTTCAGTAGAAGGCTGGTGATGTAGTTTGACCAGTGAGATAAAGTCAAATGCCCTTGCCTCCTTTCCTTGTCCGAGTGTTGACCCTAGTTGTGGTCCCAGACAGGATGCTTAGCGCCTCCAACCATAAAAAAGAAAAGCCACTTTACTAATCAGATTACCTCAGAATAAAAAAAAGAATAAAAATAGGAAGTGAGACAAGATTTTGGATAATCTTGGATAATACAGGAACATGATACCCTGGTCTGGTTCCTGAGTATTTAATTTGTTCAGTGGGGGTAAGTCAGAGAGAAACAGAAATAAAAGTATCAGGAAGGGAAGAAAATGGCTTCAGAGAATTTACGTCTCACTGGAGAACCAGGAATTGTGAAGGGAGAGCCAAAACTTGGGAATCAAAATGAGCCCAAAAATTGGAGGGTTAGAAAAGTATTTCCTCTCAGCGGAGAGATGAACACATAGGGGATCAGAATAAAACATACAGACCCACTGGGACCATCTGTGGAAGTGAAGCTGTTGCCTGGTAATGACTCTAACAAAAGTAGCAGTTTTCCTTTTTATTTTTTTTTTTCTTCTCATGTATGCGCTGTGTTTTTTCTCATGTAGCAGAAATGAACATAAAAGCAAAAAACAAAGCATAAAAATATTTAGCTTATGAAAACCGCCCGCTCAATTTACTGGTGACCACAGACTCCCAAAAGGAAGGTTTAGACCTGCTGAATAAACCCACCCAATGCGCAGGTTGCACCATCTAAAGCCAGCTGAGGAGAGAAGGGTTTGTGCAATTCTGCCTCTGCACGGGGAAAAACACCTGAGGAAGGGGGAAAATGGGAAGGTCAGACTTTTATATAGGGGCCATGATGCAGAGATACCACCTTACAGCCCTGCTTCTTCCTCAGTCTGTGTGGATTGTCTTGGACAAAAGGGTGACCATGGAAATCCAGCAAGGAAAGGGTGAGGCAGAATTATCCCTTTCCTCCCTTAGGCCTATAAAAAGCACGGCTTCGGGCCAAAGTGAGACACGGCGTTGAGTGGGTATTTAACACCCAGTAAATCTTTACCTGCAGTAGGAAAAACTCTAGGCTTGAAACTTTCCCTTGCTAATTTAGCTAAGTGTCGCAGTGACCAGACATGGAAATGCTTCAGGGCTTGTCAAGCCATTTGGCATGATCTGCTGTCCTCTCTTTTATCTCAAGTGCAGCCTTTTTATTGATAGAGGCTATAAAATATTCCTTTATTTTATGGCTGCACAAATATTCCTACATGCTCAGCTATTAAAAAAAAAAAAAAAGAAAGGCCTTTCTCACAAAGCCTGGGCATATGTGGGTGGCTTGAAACCTCACTCTGTGAGAGATGATACAGCCTTGACAGATAGCATGATAGCAGCGATATTAAGAAAACTTCTCTCCTTGGGCTGCCCATACACCTAATGAGGCCTTTCAGTTTGGCTCCTCCATTTCATCTCTGCTGTCCCATTAATGGCCCCACTTCTCCTGGTGGCTGCTCCTCATGTGCTGCCCATTAAGGAGAGATTAACCGGTGATAGATGGCAGCCTGGTTCCCTGAAAGCATGGCTGACATTCAGATGTATAGCACGGGAACTCATTAGGAGCAAGACTGGTTTCAGTGATAATAAACACTTCAGCAAAGTGCTTAGCAAGTTGCCTGTCTGACTCTCCACCCTGCTCTCCGGTCAGGGCTGCAAATATCTCTCCAAGACAGAGACATGGAGGACTTGCAGGGTAAAATTTCAAAAAAAAGAAAAAGGGAAAAAAAGGAAAATACAGGACAAAACTAACATATTTAATGGGTATGAATGATATAAAAAAGATTAACCCTGAGAGGCACTGTGAGGGAAAATATTACAATGCCCTGTCTAATGTGCAAGTGGGTATTGATGCTGTGGGACAGGGGAAATCAGAACTATCTGTAGGGTTTGGGAACTCTCATGGGAATACAACACCCCCCCACCCCCCCATCATTGAGCGACAGACTTTCAGGTAATTCTAAGGTAATGATGTCCTCATCAATTCCATCACAACTGAGCTGCTCCCTGCTTTAGCTCACTTATTCTCACATCCATCCCAGTCAGGAAGGAAGGAAGTGAAAAAAAAATTCATATTCCAGCTAAAGTCCAAATTTCCCAATGTTGATGTGTGCAAGAGAAGGGATTTGAAGTTCTTGGTTAAACCCCCTTATTTCATCCTCCAAACCACAGTGTCTCTTCCATTCCAGAATCTCCATCCTCTATTGGATGCGGGGGGGAATGTTGCCACCAAGGATGAGGGTAAGGCTGAGGTACTCAACGCCTTCTTTGCCTCAGTTTTTAGTAGTCAGAGCAGTTATCCTCAGGGTACTCAGCCCCCTGAGCTGGAAGATAAGGACGATGAGCAGGATAAACCCCCCATAATTCACGAGGAAGAAGTTAATGACCTGCTACGCCACCTGGACGTTCACAAGTCTATGGGACCGGATGGGATCCACCCGAGGGTACTGAGGGAGCTGGCGGAGGAGCTTGCCAAGCCGCTCTCCATCATTTACCAGCAGTCCTGATTAACTGGGGAGGTCCCGGACGACTGGAGGCTCGCCAATGTGACGCCCATCTATAAGAAGGGCTGGAAGGAGGATCTGTGGAACTACAGGCCGGTCAGCCTGACCTCGGTGCCGGGGAAGATCATGGAGCGGTTCGTTTTGAGGGTGCTCACGAGCCACGTGCGGGACAACCAGGGGATCAGGCCCAGACAGCACAGGTTCATGGAAGGCAGGTCCTGCTTGACCAACCTGATCTCCTTCTATGACCAGGTGACCCGCCTAGTGGATGAGGGAAAGGCTGTGGATGTGGTCTACCTGGACTTCAGTAAAACCTTTGACACTGTCTCCCACAGCATTCTCCTTGAGAAGCTTGTGGCTCACGGCCTAGACAGGTACACTCTGCGCTGCGTAAAAAACTGGCTGGACGGCCGAGCCCAGAGAGTTGTGGTCAACAGAGTTAAATCCAGTTGGCGGCTGGTCACGAGTGGTGTTTCCCAGGGCTCAGTACTGGGGCCGGTCCTGTTCAATACCTTTATCAACGATCTGGACAAGGGGATCGAGTGCTCCCTCAGTAAGTTTGCAGATGACACCAAGTTGGGCGGGAGTGTTGATCTGCTCGAGGGTAGGAAGGCTCTGCAGAGGGATCTGGACAGGCTGCATCGATGGGTTGAGGCCAATTGTATGAGGTTCAAGAAGGCCAAGTGCCGGGTCCTGCACTTGGGCCACAACAACCCCAGGCAATGCTACAGGCTTGGGGAAGAGTGGCTGGAAAGCTGCCCAGAGGAAAAGGACCTGGGGGTGCTGCTTGACAGCCGGCTGAACATGAGCCGGCAGTGATCCCAGGTGGCCAAGAAGGCCAACGGCATCCTGGCCTGTATCAGAAATAGTGTGGCCAGCAGGAGCAGGGAGGTGATCCTGTCCCTGTACTCGGCACTGGTGAGGCCGCACCTCGAATCCTGTGTTCAGTTTTGGGCCCCTCACTCCAAGAAGGACATTGAGGTGCTGGAGTGTGTCCAGAGGAGGGCAACAAAGCTGGTGAAGGGCCTGGAGCACAAGTCTGATGAGGAGGGGCTGAGGGAACTGGGGGTGTTTAGCCTGGAGAAGAGGAGGCTGAGGGGAGACCTCATCGCTTTCTACAACTACCTGAAAGGAGGTTGTAGTGAGGTGGGTGTTGATCTCTTCTCCCAAGTAACTAGCGATAGGACAAGAGGAAATGGCCTCAAGTTGCGCCAAGGGAGGTTTAGTTTGGACATTAGGAGAAATTTCTTTAGTGAAAGAGTGGTCAGGCCTTGGAACAGGCTGCCCAGGGAAGTGGTTGAGTCACCATCCCTGGAAGTATTTAAAAGACGTCTAGATGAGGCCCTTAGGGACATGGTTTAGTGGGCATGGTGTGTTGGGTTGACGGTTGGACACGATGATCTTAGAGGTCTTTTCCAACCTGTATGATTCTATGATTCTATGATTCTATGATTTATGCAGTTGCATGGCCTGATCCTCCACTGTGTTTGGTAACTGAAGCATTGCAAGGTGATCCATGTGAGGGGGTCCATTAAAATGATATTTGGGGTTGAAGAACAGAGGCTGTTAACCTATCATATGACCACCGCTATGGGGAATGCTAGGCATGATAAAACCTTTAGCACCCTCTTTAATCCACCCTGGAATATAGCAGGGATGTAATTACTCGCTGAAAATACCTAAATTGAAGTCACACCTATATTAAGAAATATGGGCATAAACATATTCACATCTGCATGTACTGTTGGTACTAAGAAGAGAGTGCAGCTATGCAGAATGCATTTACTGGTTCTTAGGTGGTGGAAGCTGCTGTGTTTTAGCTTTAGTTTGGGCTGAAAATGCAGTTTTTAAAGGGAGGACATGTTGTGATATTTGATTTTGCTGAAAATATCAGGTCAAGTGAGCTTTGCTGGTGTATGAGCTTTACTTGTATGTAGATCTCTTCCCTAAAGTCGTTGACCTGCCCAAACAGTTGTTCATTTAAGATCCCACAAGGCAGAAAGTAAAGTTTCTTAAGGACAGACTGGAAGACACCTGGATACTTTCAGGTTAGCGACAAGTGAAAAAAAAAAGATTTTTTTATCCTCCTAAAGATTTGTTTGGACCTGCTGGCTTCGGTCTTGGGAAAAAGAAAAGGAAATAGAGGAGAAGGAGAGCAGAGAGCAGATGGGGAGCTCTGAAGAGCAAGGCTTGTTGGTTCTGCTTTTGTAGGGAGAGAGAATGGTAGGAGACAGCTCGGTCAGAGAGGGCATCCCACCAAAACCCATCCCGTTTACCCAGCTTCTCCCACTGCTGCAATAGCGAAATTCAATAGGCAAAGCAGGCAGCAGACAATGACCGTGTTACTTCCTTAGGTGTTTCTTCTTGTGCTTAAGTCTAGAGCTGACCCTGAAAAGTCTCTGTCCAAGGAATGGTCCCACCAATTCAAAGCAGGGCTGCTCTAGGAAACTGTTTGCTACACTGGGGACCAAAATGCCTTTAATTCACGCAAGAATCAGTTTGTTTTCCTGGTGCTGAAGAAGAAAATTGGAAAAGTGGAAGGGGATGCAACGCTAATTAACCTTGTCTGTGATGGAGAATTACTGCAATTATTTCGCAACATGACTCCAAAGAGTGCAGCACTGACTTTATACATAATGCGTCATCGTTATTATGAACTGTAGTAGCCAGAGCATTGTGTGAGATTATTCCTCTATGTGGTGCGTGTAATGTGCTGAGAGAGAAAACCAGCCAGTTACACAGAGAGGGCACAGAGCATTGCAGCAGGGTTAGCAGAATACAAATTGCCTCCACAAACTGCATTTATTTTTAGCCAGGAGCTCCAAAGAGCAGCTACGAGCCATTATCCAGGGAAGACTCTGGCAAGAAAAAAAGCAACAAGCTGTTACATTCACCCCCTGGCAAAAGTTGAAAAGTTGAGCAACGGGAAGTAGCTTCCACTGGAAATTGGGGACTTGCTCGAATCCAAAGGTTGTGCTCATTTCTCTTCCGTTTTTTCTGCCATTGAAAAATGCCAGAGGCCAAGTGGCAGCCAAGAACTCCTTGCTTTCTTGTATGCAGACAAAGGGGTTTCTCCAGCAAGAGCTTTCTCTGATTTATCATCGAAAAAAAAGTCATAATAACCTTGGGATACTTGCTCATGCCAAGTGACTGGGAAGGGAGGGAACGTTTCCAACTCAAAGGACAAAGCTCGTGTGTTTGCTCAAACCAAAGGCATCGTCAGAATAAAACCAAAGGCTTTTGAGTTGGGAATAAAAAGGTTTTGAAATGGTTTGAACTGCTAAAACTCCAAGGACAGTTGCACACACAACCTCCCCTCTTCTTCTTTTGAAACTCCCATATGTTTAAGGATCAAAGCTCAAGCACAGGCTAAAGTTGCTACGCACAACCACTTGCTGTGCATCACCTGGGCTTTAGCAACTGTCCATGTAGGCATCCTCAGCCTAGGGCAAAGGCATAATGCTTAGGCTCTCTTTACCTCCTAACGTGGCATACAGCCCCACGTGAATCCGTGGTAGCCTGGCCATGTATCTGAGCCCTTGAAAATCCATGAAGAAAAGATTTGTTTTCCTAGGAAATGCAATTACACATATTAGCTTGAATTTTCCCAAGTCACATGGATAATTCTAGTGCCTTAAGTTTTCCTACTGCCTCCGTTTCATTTTACCTTTTCAAGGTTTTGGTTACCCTCCCCACTTGCCCTGATCTGAGATAAAGACCAACCTTAAAATTTTCTAAGTGCTAACTTAAAAAATCATTTTCATTGCTGGACCTACCCACACCCACTAAGCTTTTGATGCTGCCTTAGAAAACAGACAAATGAGTAGGCACCTTGATGCTAGAATAACCACCCTGAAGCCTGCTTTAAGGAGGATGACAGAGGTCTTTGCAGAACTGTATTGAAGATCTTCCATTGTCTGTGAGGGTTTTTTTTCTGTCTATCCTGTCTTTTGCCAAAAGAGTACTGTTCATTCTCCACACTATATCTTGGAAGCACTTATTCTGTCTTTGCATCCTTTGTCAGCGATGAGTAATCTCCTTTCCAAGCCATGACACATCAGTCATTTGAGGGACTAAGGAGCAAGCAGAAGGTGCAAGGCAAAAGACCTAATTCCCCTAAGAGGAAGGGAATCTACTTCCTTCTACCGTAAAATGGGGATGAAGCTGGTACAGTCATTTTTAAATTAAGGTGTTGTGTGCCCCGTGGCACGTGACGCAGAGGGTAAGTCCATGCACAGTACTGCAGCTGGGAGGAGTTTCAGCAAATAGGTGGCAGCTCAAGAACCTTGTGAATATGGTAAAGGGATATTAGAAAAACAACTCATAGAGGAGACAACTCTCTCTTTTCCCTTTGCATATAGATTGTCAATAACATTAGAACTATTAAGCCTATGATCAATCCATGTTTTTCTCCCTGAAGTATAGATGACAAGTATGGTTGCAAAATAGCCATGCCCTGAAGGACGTTCGAGGGGCTGCTGCTGTGTTCCACGTTTTCCAAACTCCAGTGCTGCCAGCAGTGGAAAGGGATCTGCATGAGACTCACGGTTTGACAGTTTGAGAAGATAAGGACATTAATTGAAGGAGAGGATATAAGGCAGCATTAGGTTCAAAGTGATGGGTAGCTAAAGGACGTGGAAATGAAAATCTATATGAAGCACAGTTGTGTACAGTGAATGTATTGTTGCTTCTTTTTAATCTTTCTTGGAAATCTTGAGTTGAGGGAGAAGAATGGATATTAGTGGAGGCATATTGGAGCAGGAACAATGCTCATTGAGAGGAAGGAGCTGAGGAAATATATAAACAAGCCCAGCCACAAAAAGCAACTCTAATAGCTTCAGAACAAAGCTGCCATTTGGGTAACATTCACGTACACAACTCTCAGGAGCTCAAGTATCGGCTGAACAATAACTTCAGCTTACTATACTGTTTTCTCACTAGAGAGGTTCAAAATGAAGAGAAAACATACTGTTTGTACTATTTTAGTGAGGAGGATAAGAAGACAGACATGCAAGAGGATCTAGCAGTAGCTGGAGAAGGTGCAGAATTGTGAGTAGGGCAAGGTAGAAGAAGACAGACCATGACATAAGGGAAAGTGCTAGGAAGGAGTGCAGATTCCTCCAGGACTCTTCCGGTTTTCAGGAGGGAGTAGGTATGTTCAGGAGCAAAAATGGTGGATTCACTTCTTAATGCCTATTCTCCCTTCTGAAAACTCAGATCCTGCTCTCCCCATCAAGCTTTTGAGCTCCATTGTCCATCTCTGGGTGCAGGTATGCGGGAAGGGGGTTGACAGAACATGAGAAAAAGAGGAGAGGAAGGGGAAAGGGGAAGTCATGCGTCCTGGTTTCAGCTGGGATAGAGTTAATTTTCTTCCTAGTAGCTGGTATAGTGCCCTGTTTTGGATTTAGCATGAGAATAATGTGATAACACACCGATGTTTTAGTGGTTGCTAAGCAGCATTTATAACATAAGCCAAGGACTTTTCAACTTCCTATAGTCTGCAAGCGAGGAGGTGCACAAGATGCTGGGAGGGAGCATAGCCAGGACAGCTGACCCAAACTGGCCAAAAGGATATTCCGTACCATATGACGTCATGCTCAGTATATAAGCGGGGGGGGGTTGGTCGGGGGGCAGCAATCGCTTCTCGGGGACTGGCTGGGTGTCGGCGGGTGGTGAGCGGTTGCATGACTTGTTTTTCCTGGGTTTTGTTCATATCTCTCTCTCTTGTTGTTTTCCTCTTCATTACATTGTTTTTTTATTTTTTTTATTATTATTATTATTATTATTATTATTATTATTATTATTATTATTATTATTTTATTTAATGTAATGTCATGTTATTTTATTTTATTTCAATTATTAAACTGCTCTTATCTCAACCCACAAGTTTTCTTACTTTCGCTCTTCCGATTCTCTCCCCCGTCCCACCGGGGGTGGGAGGGTGAACGAGAGGCTGCGTGGTGCTTGGTTGCTGACTGGGGTTAAACCACAACATCATGGGAAGAAATGGACTCCTCAAACTAGGTGGTTCCCAATGCAAATCCAGCATGCAATATATGTATACATGAAAACAGAGGAAAATGTCAGTCCTGTTTGCAGCTGCTGAGCATTCCTCTTATGGAGTCACAGACGCACAGGTTTGGGGCAGTTCATAACATCTCTTAAACCCAGCTGTTTGATAAGTGTTGAAGTGGTCTATGTTGGTTGTGCAGTCTCTAGGGTGGATTGCACCCTGGAGAAGTGCAAGGTTTCCTTTACCTCCAAACTAAGCATGAAACAAAGTCGTTCCAAGCTCAAGCTCTAGTGCTCTGAGATAGGTCAGACCACTCTTATGAGACCAATAAAAGGTGCATGGTCTCCTCTGATGGTACCCAAGACCTGAGCAAAGAAAATTCCTTCCTTCTAAGATATTCATGCCTGCTCTTTCCAGCCAAGATGCAAAGACATAGAGGGAATTTACACATAGACTTCATTGCCCAACTAATGTTGTGGGGCCATAATGCTGAAGAATACATCTCGTCCAACTCAGTCCCATACAGTCTGCCTTGCAGAGCAGAGACACACACACACGCTGCTCTATAAGCTCCTTAGCTTGTCTCACCTTGTAGTGGAAATTCCAGCTCTGCTTACACCTAGCAAATGCTGACAACAAACGCTTTTCCTCCAAACTTTGAAGGGAAGACAGAAAAACAGGAAAAGAAAGAGCCCCACAATCCTATCACTGACAAATCCAAGGAGCTTTGGAGTGAGGACATTTGCTATGTAGAATAAAAGATAAAGGCAGTGCTGTGATTAGCAGTGAATGTTGGGACTTCTCCACTGAACTGATCAGGGTTTAGTATTCTTCTGTTTTAATAAACCATTGAATACATAATATTGCACAAACACATTTATTGATTTATTAATAATTTGACTGTTTATTTTTCACCAAGAGGGAAGATGAAAGCCTCAGTTTGCACAGGTTGATGACCAAATATCTCTACATCTCCGTACAGAGGAAAATATGTACAAAGATGAGATATAACTAGAGTAGGAAAGTATTTTTTCCTCCTTGAGGGCTCTAGTTCCTCAAAATACTAGCCAGATATCTGAATTACTGTGGCCTGTGGTTAAAGAACGTTCTAACAAGGATTACTCTTAGGGATTTAAATAACCAGATGCCACCTGGTCCTGCTCAATCTTGAATTACTTTGGGGTCTGAGAATTCACAGTCTTGCTGACACTTTGGTGGAGTGAATACTCCAGGATACTGGCAACGGTCTCTTTGATCCAATGTCTTTTCTTTTGATTTCCAGTGGAAAGCTGCTTAATAAAATGAGCATTTGGCATGAGTCTGTTGACTGACTTTGCACCTTTACGTGAAGATCAGAATGCCACTGTCTGGCAGATCAGATGCAATGGAAAAAGGATGAGAGAAAAAAAGAAAAAAAAAAGAAAAAAGAAGACAAAGGAGGGATGAGTCCCTGACAAATTCCTCCAAGCTCCAGGTGGTTAACAATTTGACGTGAGCTGTGCCTAGTGCAGGATCATAATTTCAGACAGAATATCTAGAAGTGCTAGGAGAAAAAAAATCAACATGGGTGAGTTTTGCAGATCCACTTATGGTGGAGAAAGAACTAAAGGAATAACCCGTGGGGTTTATTCAGACACACTTATTCAGATACATTTATTCCTCTCCTTCCCCTTTCTCTATGTCTCCTAGATCAGACTAACCTCTTCTGCATTAACACTGGGAACAGCTTGGGCATACTTTACATTTGCTGCCATTAAGGTAATCGGTCTGTCATCTAAACTCCCAAATGGATCAGGAGGGGAGGGGCAAGGAGGACACACGACTGGAAAATTAATTTGCACAAGAGTCTGAGCAGCAAGAAAAGTTGCCTTGGAGCTGCTCATTAGCCAAGCTGATGACAAAGCGAAAATAAAAAGAAGGTAAGTTTTAAGGCAGCTTTCTAACCAAGGTACTCAAACATCCATTTCCATCTGCCCGGGATGAGCAACTTTGCATGAATTAGGCTCATGTGCACCATATGTCTATTTATTTCCCTCTTTATCCTCTTTGCAAAGCTGTTTGAAGACAGCATGCCAAGTTAGTGTTTCAGAGGTTCAGCAAGATCAGTGCCTGGAACAAAAAAGCAACAAACCAAAAAGCACCCCCCACAATCCTCCTAAAACAAAATAAAAATAAAAAAAAAAACCCTGCCTAATCACTTTCACGAGAAAATTAGCATAATTTGTCTCCAGTTTAGATACTTCTACTGACAAATACAATAGCTGCAGCAAAGCAAGAGGTAATTAATAGCTAATATTCACTTTAACTGAGTTAGAAATGCATCAGTTACCGCTAGACATAGGGATATAAACCAGAAAAAGAAGGGCTGGGTAAACCAGGTCACTTAGTTCTAAGTGTGCAGGCCTGAAGGCAAGTACAGCTGTTTCTGAGCTATTCACAACAATGTTTGTCTGCTCTTTTCTTGAAGATTTCTGTTCCTGGTTGGTGTTGGACATAGGGAGTACAGACTGCTCTTGTAAGCAGGACAGTTGTTAGGAGGGAGCTTTTAGGCATTTAACTGAAAGTTAAACAGAGCAAAAATAAGCCCTTGGCAGTTAATTTATGCACACTCAAGTTTTGAAGATGTGTCACACCTGGACCTTCTGGGAAGTAACAACTTTTGTTACTAATTAAATGGAAGAATCCACACTGAAAAGCCTCCTGAGCCTCTGCTTTTGGAGCTTGTGGATAAAAAGAGAAAGGAAGGTGATGGCAAGGATTTGAAAGTGAAGTGTCCTCAGGGAGTTGAGAATTGGTCCCTTACAAGTTTAAATGTGAGCTTTGTGCCACGAGAAGAAACGAGCTGGAAGCAGAAGTCTCCTAGCTACTTAGAAAGCAGGTATCCTCAGGTAATATTTAAACTCTGCATTTTATTGCCTTATCTTCATGAAAACTTCCCTAATACATTTTAGTTTTGGGAGAAAAGCATTAATAATTGGTTTCATTCACTTCTGAAGCACAGAAAAGTACACAGAAAATTCTAAACATCTGGATTCTGATGCATCTATTTCACTCAGTATTTGTTTGTATGACTTCATCCATTCCATGGAATTTGCTCTACATTTTTGTGATAACTGTGATATATACCTGCTGTTCAGAATGACTCTGCCAGTTGACAGAGGGAACTGCTTCAAATAATCCACATAAATGATGGGCGTGATGGGTTACAAAAATCAGGTGTCTTCAGTGATTGCCCTGGAGGGCAAAGGCTTCTTCTCAATATTGTAAGAAATGGCTGAATATCACAACCTGCATTTATAGTAGACAAGGTCAAACATGGTCAGTCAGTTGGCAACATACAAAGAATTAATTTATTTTCACTGTCGACATTAGGTTAACTGGCAAGGCTGTTTCCAAGGTCTAAAGATAGTTTCCTCCAGATCAGGAGACTGATACTGGAAGAGTGATCAGAACCAGACACCATGAAATAACACTTTAAATCCCTATTTCCATTCTACTTGAGCTAAACATGAAGACCACACTGATGGTTGCTCTTAAGCAATATAATTTTCTCGATCAGTTTGAAACAATTGTTACTCACCGGCTTTGGCTTTAGTTCTGGTTGAGCTTTTTCAGGATTTGCCTGTATTACTTTTCTGAGCTAAGCTACATGGAGCTGGAGAAGGACTCCATAGATCCAAAGATGGCATCCCCAAGTTTTCAAGATATCTCAAAGTAAGGGGAGCTAAATGCTATGAAAGAGGTTGGCACTATCTCCACATTATCATCTGCAGAGTGTGAAAGCCAGCAGAAAGCCAGCTAATTCACTGTAGAGAAGATGGCTTATTCTGTCACCTCTGGGGTTATGCCTGTTCTGATAAATCACAGAGGAGCAGGGTCTGTTATTTCCATGGCTCTAATGCAAAATGGCACAGGATATCTCAGCTAACATTCATGTGGCTGCACTCCCCCCTCCTCCTTGAAGGATGCGTTCATCCATATCATGTTTGGGAACGGCTACTGGCCTTTGAGATCCTCCAGTATATGTCCTGTCTCTTTCTAAGAAGTGCTAGTTGGCATGGACCAAAATTGTGCCAGGAGTACCAATTAAATGGTGTAGACTATCAGAAAACAGTGCTTCAACCTGTACTCTGGCCCCGTTTGCTTTATCAGGAAAGAGCTAACACCTAAATCTGCAATACGGTGTTAAAAGTGCCAGGGATTGCTCTCTCCTGCTGCTGAGATCAGCGTCCGCTGAGTGAATGAAGATCCATGGATGAGAGTGCATCAAATGAGAAACATGATGCAAATATTCGGAATAGAAAGATGCATATCTAGCTAATTTATCTGCACAAACCCATAAGTTTGTGAGGCTTTAATGTCCAGCCACTGATTTTTTTCTGATGTTTGTCTTATCTTGCTTTTCTTAAGTAACTCATAGCGTCTTGTTTTTGCTCAGCAAAGTGATCAAGCCACTTCTTAATCTTCCATTTACCAAAGAGATCCTGAAAACCTTTTTCCAGTTAACAACATTTTTTGTTTGTTTTTTTTTGGCCTTACTTCTTTGTATCTCTTGCAGGTTTTTAAAACACACTCTTCCAGTATCAGTCTCACCCATATTATGTGTACATATCAAAATAATTTAATTAATCCTGCAATAATCACATGCCTAATTTTTGCTATACATTTACTCTGGGAAACCAGTTGCTGTTGAATTGTTTGTACTGTCCACCCTGGAGGTTAAATCCTTTACAATTTCTCATTTTATGAATGGCAGTCCTATTTGGAGTAGTTGGTCTGCATTGCTTGTTTCTGGATATAAAAATTTGCATTCAAACGGGCTAACTTGACTCATCTTGGAATTGGTCAAGTTTCCCAAACAATTCAAATCTTTCTGTAGGATCACTCTGCCCTACTGAGAGGCAATCATTGTCTTTTAGAAATGTTGTCAGCAGTGATTTTAATCTTATTCCCAAATCATTGATAACGATGTTGAATAGTTCTTGCAGAACCTGCTTCAGTGATGATTTGCCATTGACAAGTTCTTTCTGAGATTAGTCATTTTACCAGCTCTTAATTGATCTGATATTTATATTGCTCGGGTTTTTTTTTAAAAAAAAATCAGATTGCTGTAAATGAATCAAACCCTTTAGAAAAGTCTTACATTGATGCAGTTACCAGTATCACAGATCTTGTTATCTCGTCAGAAACATAATCAGGCTGGCTTGACAAGGACCCCTTGCATAAAAGCACATTGACTGACATTAATTGTATTCTGACCCTCTGGTTCTTTATTGATTGTATCTAGTAACGTTGTTTTCACTATTTCGTATGGAATGGATGCTCAGGCTTAACAACTGATAATTACCATCTCATTTCTCTTGTCCCACATGACATCAGTTTTGGACTTAATAGATCCTCTTGCCTGAACTGTGGTACTCTGATGAGCTTTAGCAACTGTATGAAGTCTTTGGAAAGCTTTAGAAAGTTTTACTGTTGCCCAGATTAGATTCTGCACAAGATTACCACTTGCATGGATTGGACCATCATCTTCTTTGGCTGCAAAACATCCCCTGGAAAACAGGCTGTCACATGGCTACTTGACTGTCAGAAGCATTGCAACCTCTTCCTGCAAAAGTGGAGATGAGAACCCTGAGGAACCAGCTTCCAAAAATTCAGGGGGAATGGGAAGGGGAACAGGACACTTCAGTTTCCCTTGTAAATAAATGGGCTGAAATGCAAAAGTATATCTGAGGGTCAGAATATAACACACTGAAAGGGATGGGCCTTCCTATGCTCTCTGTACGGGTGAAAAATGGGCTGGCTGAAAAGCAAAATTCTTGATGAAAAGGAGGAAGTGCTGAGCTCCTACCTAGACATTCCCCCTGATTCCACGAAATGTGATATCTAGCCTGACTTAAGTTTCTTCTTCTTGCTTACACACAGAAAAAGACCTTCCTTCGGGGTTCCCTGCATAATTCTCAAAGGATAAAGCTTGGATATTTGTATTTGGCTGCCCTGGACTGCTAGAAGTTCACAGCAACCACAATATGGACACCCTGTGAGATGACTGCGGCTGTGCTTTGACCAGAGGGGGATGCATGTGAGTATTTGCATATTTCATAGAATCATAGAATCATTAAGGTTGGAAAAGACCTCTAAGATCATCGAGTCCAACCGTCAACCCAACACCACCATGCCCATTAAACCATGTCCCTAAGCGCCTCTCATCTACACGTCTTTTAAATACCTCCAGGGATGGTGACTCAACCACTTCCCTGGGCAGCCTGTTCCAAGGCCTGACCACTCTTTCAGTAAAGAAATTTCTCCTAATGTCCAATCTAAACCTCCCAGGTTTATACAACCTGACCTCTTTACTGGGGTGATACATTTACTATAGATCATGTAGTAAGCAGTTGCTTTTGAATGGGACAGTGCAAGTGCGTAAAGAAATGTAGTTACCTGCCTGTGTCTCAGGCATCATGTAGGAGACAGAAAGGAGTTCAGTTTCACTCCTCTGGGCAAAAAATAATCTTTTTACGCAAGACCTTGTGCAGTCAGGAACCGGAGTCCTTTGGTATGGGAGTCTGGCAGGTCAAAGGGAGAAACAGGGAATGCTTACAGTTAACGATTTTGAGTACAAATCAGACTGCTAAAAGAAGGAGGAGTGGTCCATAGACAAAGTAAAAGGACAGAGGCTCTATTACCACTGGTGGTTTTAACAAGGAAGCTTTAGAATTTGTTAATCAGATGCAGATCCCAGATGTCCAAAGTAGTGACGAACTTCATCTTCCTGTAAAAATTCATTTTTCATGTCCTGTTAACCCATCAGCAGATCAACTGTTATAGAGGACTGACAGACCAAGGGGTGACCAACGCTTGCTCCATCCAGGACTTGCACAAACTGCCCTAAACTGATGTGATTTAATATCAGCTGAGCACAGAAGGATATGAAAGAGCATAGATCAGATGCTGAAACATGCTGCAGGGTCTCACTAACAGCACAGCTGGCCCTTGAATGGGAATGGGCCACCCCGGGACATGCCGACTGAATTATTTTCTACTTAATACAGAGGGAGGGATTTTTATCACGGGCATCTGAGATGAGATTTGATGTCGAGAGTGAGTGGCGTAACTCTGTAACAATGAGCTGCACGTGCGAGGGAGCATTGCAAAGGGTTTAGTAATTGCAGAAATACGCAGTCATGAATGCTAAGACTGCAACAGCAGGCTTGGTGGAGGTTTATTTTATCTTGCTTTATTTTGATTCATATGTTTAACCACTAACTCAGAATTAATTTCAATGCATCACTAATGGCTGGCTGCATTTGCAGCTTGGTTTCCTGATGAAAGGAAACACATGAGAGACACCCAGGGAGCTGTTTGTTTCAGTCTTTAGTACTCATTCATCCTCTTGGCTGATCTCAGGTACTTTTGAAAAGAGGTTCGAGGCCTTTAATGTCTAAGTTGTTTTGTGAAATACCTGTCTGAGCAGAGGAAAGCGCTCGTCTGTGTTGCAGGGAGGCAGAGCAGACAGCCTCTGTCTGCTGAAGGCTGAAGATAGCACAGAAAGCACGAAGGAGCTCGCAAGACAGAGGAAGTCAGTGGGAAATAGATAATGGGAAAGGCTGGATCATACTTGACTGAGGAAATTATAGGATGGCATTGGAGGACTAAAAACCTGAGCTCTGCTACCCAAGCTATAGCTCTGGTTGTGTGGGATGGTGGCCAGTGAATCTGCTGGGAGGCCTGCAGGACATGGTTACACCACTAACAAATTTACTTGCCCAACTCCTCTCTGGATCCTGGTCCCTGATCTTCCACATGTCATTGCTACTAGTTCACCTCCAGGATCTGATGGCCGCTACAACACTTTACCAGCTGCAGAGCACTGCTGACAGCTGATGTTTCCCAGGCAGCTGAAATTTCTCTTCTAGTTTTCTCATAAGGGGAGTCCTCGTCTCGCTCTACAACTACCTGAAAGAAGGTTGTAGTGAGGTGGGTGTTGGTCTCTTCTCCCAAGTAACTAGTGATAGGACGAGAGGAAGTGGCCTCATATTGTGCCAGGGATGTTTAGATTGGATATTAGGAAAAATTCCTTCACCGAAAGGCTTATCAAGCATTGGAACAGGCTGCCCAGGGAAGTGGTTGAGTCACCGTCCCTGGAAGTATTTAAAAGATGTGTAGACGTGGTGCTTAGGGACATGGTTTAGTGGTGGACTTGACAGTATTAGGTTTACGTTGGACTTGATGATCTTAAAGGTCTCTTCCAACGTAAATGATTCTATGATTTATTTTTGCCTTCTCCAGCAGTGCGTGCAGGTCAAACTGGGAATTGCTTGTTATCATAAATAGTCTCAAGACGGAGTGAAGGTCAGCAATCTCCCTCCTTCCCCTCTGTTGCTTGCTGTGGTGAGGGCAGCCATCCACGCACACACCAGCCCACGCACAAACAGCCTGTGCTGGTTCTTTACGCACCTGCAACATGCCCAGGCATCGAGGACAACCCCTGCTTACCGTACACACTCATCACTTACTGTACACCAACACGCCGCTTACAACGTAGATGCAGATGCCTGAATCATACCCACAGAAACACGTGAGCAAACCCACCTGCTGCCTACTGCACTCATGCATGCAGGGGGCTTGGCCATCCACGTGTCTGCTGCTCCTCACACACGCACGTGGACCACTGTCTCTACACACACGTGTGCGTGCAGGGCTTGTACCTCCCCCTCACAGGCTGGAACAAGTCATCCTCACACATACACAGACACTCGGTGCTTGAAGCATGCCCACGGACTGTTATACACAGAAATATTGTTGTTTCCTCAAAACATCCCCATTTTTCCTTAAAGCCACATGCACTGGACTTGCACACGCACAGACGCAGGTCTCTAAGCACTCTTATTTTCTGTGTATGAGCATGTGCGCACACACAATTTATCATGTGCACACACATATCCATGCAGCTCCGTGAATATATACAGACAACCACCACTTTACATCCTTATGTTTCAGACCCCATAGTGGTTTGTTTATCCCCAAAGCTTATTTTGCTTTTCTTTTTATCTGCAATATAGTTTAAATATAGATATTGCATTAATTTTTGAAGTAGCGTTAACTCTTCCCACAAACCTTGCCTGGTTTTATTGCGCAGAAGCGCACACACGACACACATGCAAATCCCCCAAAATATGCTCTCTAGGCATCCGTGCACAACACTGCACACATCCCGATGCATGCGTAGGCGCATATGTGAGGAGAAATCAATTTTCTGGTGGTTTCCTGTGGTGCCTCTCACCCCCTCAGCTTAATTAAACAAGAAAAATCCATGCTTCACATCTCATCTATCAGCCTAAAGACAGAGACACTGGTCTGTCACTCCCCATGCCTCTCTTCTGTGGGTCAGAGAGGGCTGGAGGGATAAACTGCTCTGTGGTGACATCCTGATTCGGACACATGTGATCCCTCCGCACCCGGATGAACAATATTGCCTGCTCCTCTCTAAATCTCTATAATTCTCTTCCTTTTTCTCTGGATTTACGTTTGTTCCTCTCTGTGTTTCTTAAACTGATTGTTTTTTCCTCTCTCATATTTTAGGTACAGATACAGGTTGCTTGTCGTCTGACCCGCTGCATCCCTTCTTATTTTCCAGCATCCCTAACATATGTTAATATCAAGGATGTCAGGAAGTGTGGAAAGGTCGGACAACCCTCTTCTTGCCATAGTGTTCACATCAATTTTCTGACTTCAGAGACTCAAAAGCAATGACAACAGAAGACCTTTTCAAGTGCTGCTATAACAAAAGCATGGAAATCTCTTTTTCTGCTGGCTTACAAAACAGGGAAGGGACGAGGCAGCCCAGCAGGCAGTGAGGGAGAAAGAGGGTCTTCCAGGGGCAAAGCACTGTGATCCAGGAGAGCTAAACATCTTTCCTTGCTGAGCATTGAGTTCTGTGATCGTGCTCAAATCCAGACTTGTCTGGAGGAGCGCTGAGCACAACATATGGTTCAACACTCACCCTGGATTGTGGTGTACCTAAGGTCTGTCCATGGCTTGGTGGGGAGAACTCCATCCCACCTCCAGGCAGCTAAATAAAAATAGCCAGAACTCCTTCTCTGCCTTGAAGACGAGTGAGACATCATTGCTCCATCCACATGACTAACCTCCTCACCCTCCCCACTTGGGATATAAAGTGGCTTTTCCCATTCCGCTTATTTCCTAGACCACAATCACCTGCAATCAGGTGTTGCCTGCAGAAGTGCTTGTGGGTACAGGCCAGGAGTGTGTGAAGGAGCAAGCTGACATTTTATCAGCGTAGATGATTGCAGGACAGAGCGTGAGGCTTTTATCTATGCATTTCAGCGTGCTTGAAAGGAATGAGCCTTTCAATGGGTAGCAAGTCAATAATATGGATAGAAAGCATGTGAGTCATAACACTCAGAGATGTAAGCTCATTTCAAGCCTCCGTTTCATCTTGCAGGAGAGGATCAGGTAGGACAGGCCAATTAGGTGACCACAAACCAAGTAGCAGTCCATGGGATTGCATGCAGGGTGCTGGGGTGGCTTGGTGTTGAAGATCTTACTAAGTAGCAGCTAGAGGACAAGGCTGGTGGTGGGGTCCATTAGGTACACACCTTCCCTTCCCTCCTCTGCCACTGACACATCCTGCGGTGTTGGTGTCCCTGGATCCCATGCAAGAGGGATGCTGGCCAGCTGCTGTGCTCTACTGGAGGTAGTTGTGACAGGTTGGACAACAGATGTAAGAAGAATGCATTGATACAGTGTATGGAAAGCTTGTCACATCTACCTTAGTCTGGATATGAACCATCTTTTGAGACATGAGAGTCTAATTTTCATAGGTCATTCTTTTGCTGACCACCAGAGCTGGCTAAAGGCTATTTGACCTTCTGGCTGGCTTCTCTGCTGACAACTTTCTCCCTGCTCTCACTCTGAATGTCACCAAGTGGTAACACATGCCAGTGCTCAGCAAGCAAGGACAATTCAGCAGAATCTGGGTACCATGGGAGAAGAAGGGAGGGACCGGTTACACCTCACCTAGACAGCCCCAACAGGAGAAAAGATGCATCATTTGTACCCAAACGCATCATACAATAACAAAGGAAGAGCCAAACAAGCAGGCAGCCTAAGGCCAAAATGTGCAATCAGATGGGAGGACAATGTAACAGGGAACGAGAGAGGAAGAGTGAAAGATCAGAGTCATTCTTGAAGAGATATGGAAAAGCAAGAGAGGGATTGTAAAGAAACCTTATCTCGTTCCTGCCTGTTCTCTCACTGCCGTTGGGATTATGCAAATGAATCATTCAAGTAGATTTCCCTGGTAATTAAAAACTCTGCTCTTTTTAATTAAAATTTCCCTCCAGACCGAGTTTTTTTTGGTTTTTGTTCCCCCTCGAGAAACTAATCTTTACAAGGCTTTTTTTCTTTTTCTCCTCTCTTCTCTTCTTCTTACTCTTTCTTTCTCTTCTCCTTCAAAAAATTGTCAAGGCCCATCACGAACTGACTCGAACACTGAGTTAAATGAGAACTTGCTGGAGAAGGCAAGAGGGGAATACTTTGAACATAGGTTGAGGGAAGAAGTCGAGTCAGACTTCAGAGCATGGGAACTAGTTTAAGGGCTTGTACACAGGAGCAAAAAGAAAATATGAGGAAAACCAAAGAAAGGTAGGATGGAAAAAAAATACAAGTTTGAGTGCTTGTAGCTCTTGAGATTTGGCTGGTAGGATGTTTGCAAGCAGATATATTCAGTAGCATATCTGTAATGAACTCAAGGTGCTTGAATATTTAACTGTGGGTCATGAGAAATTGGCAGGGTTAAAATAGATGAACAATTACTGCGTACCATCGCTTCATAGTCTTTTTTAGATGCATGCATTCCTAGCAGCTGATGGAGACAGGGTCTGCATCAGATAGACTCAAGTTTAATGCTGTATGTGTGTTCTCCTTTATCAGTGTTCTTAGGATTAGGGGTGATGTTTCAGTGTAGGACATGGGTGCCTGTGCTGTTGTCACTATCACTGCCCTGTCCCATCCCTCCTGAGGGACTTTTTCTCCTTCCCTTCTCTGGAGCAGACTCCGTGGAAGCTGGAAGAGTGAAGAAAGAGAATAGAAGAAAAAAAAAACTCCAGTGCTTCCACCTGCTGATTTCTAGGACTTTGCCAAGTAGAGGCCAAAGGAAGAGTGATTACCCACCTGAGCCCTGCAGGCCCTGGGAGGTTCAAAACAGGCTTCTTGCTCAGTATCATTTGCTGCCTGAAGAGCAGGTCATAACTGTTGACCCACCTTTCTTCTCTCACCTGGTTTCGGTACCCTGAGTGTCTATAGAAACACTTGTGGCCTTGTCAACAGAGGTAGCCATTTCTTCAGCTTGGTACCAAAGCTGGCTACATTCTACAACTTCCAGGGAAGAGATCCACCCTATGCAATCCCTTCCCTGTGCCTGAATCAGTGATGGGCGAGCTTTGGCTCCACACCAGGCTGAGATCATGGAATAAACTCAGACTTTGTAAAAAAATTCTCTTTTGTATTTGTTACCAGGAGTCATCTGAGCCATTCAAGCCCCATGTGGATCTGCGGGATTATGCAAGCCCTGATATAACTTGTCAAGACCCTGGTCCTACAAAGACAGCTTACTTTGCAGCCTATGGTGCTGGAGTTCAGAGCCAGGTTTTGCCACAGGCTCCTTGGACGTCTGTGAGCACTTTAGATGTAGAGGAAGTGGGAAGGGGAGTCATCTAATTTGGATGTCCTCATTTGAGCAAGTCAACCTGTACAGTCAATGAAGAGGAAGTCAATGGTCGGTCATGTTCAGGGTTTGGTATAACTCAACCTAAATTAGATTCCTGCCTTTGGTAGATGGAAATTCTGCTAAATTTTATTGACATTTTCTAGCAAATCCTTAGTCTGTAAGAAGACAGCTGTTTCTGGTGGAGACATGGCCTTTGTAGACACTTGAGCTGAGGTGAGATGAACTCAGTCCTTAATCAAACTGGGTGGGCTTTTTACATTTCTATGCATGGAGAAATAAATGTGTCTCCAGAAGGAGGGAAGAGTTACCCTCCAGCCTCAGGATCTGGAGATGCCTGCTCCTCTCCACTCATCACAGAGAGCCTAGGTAATACATTTGCCTGGACTCCTGTTTTTTTTCTCAGCTGAGACGAAGAGAAGAATTCCACCTGAAAGCAAACTTCCCAGCATGCTTCATCTTGGTATGGATTGCCAGTTGTCCCCATGGCTGCAAAATAGCTTCCAGGGAGTTGGGTGAATACACTGCTGACTAACCTAGGCTGAGCCCTGTACTGCCACAACTCAGCTTGGTGTATAATCGCTCTCCACACAAAATACTGAAGCGTGAAGACCTCCAGAATCTCTCTGCACCCCTGGTAGGCAGCACATAGGGCGGGTTGGGGTCCTGGATGGGTGCTGACGCAAGGCAAGACCCTGAACAAGGCAAGACCTTCTTGCGAATATACTGAGCTCTGCTCTCCTCTGGGAAATTACAGCCTCTCACCAGTGCAGAAGGAAGATCTATTGGTGACTAACCACAGCCGAGTACCCCCTAAGGAAAATACAGTGCTTCTATCTACAGCCTCTTTAAATCTGCATCCTCTTCCCATCACAGGGAGGTATTTTTAGCCTAGACGCTTTATCTTCACAGCACAAAGGCTCCTGTTTTTAAGTGCTACACATTCTTCTTTTTTTTTTTTTTTTTTGGTAAGGAATTTTCTTCTTTTAATATTTTTTTTTTAAGCAATGCCTCACACATGCAGATGACTTACATTGGGGTGTGTGTAAATGTACACAGACATGATGTGAAGTAGCAGACAAAGTAAGTCCAGAGGAGATGAATTTTCAGAGAGCTGATGATGCTTTATTTGGCAGGCATTAGATGCAGTTATTAGACACATGTGGAATATATCACATGTAGGGAATCAGAATAAAATGAATAAAATGTTTTTGAGGATCAATATTGAACTGTTCACATTTTTTTTTCACTATTTCTTTTTCTCCAGCCCTATTTGAGGCATAGGTAATGACCATGTGAGTAAATACAGTTTCCTGTCCTATGCCTGCCTGGCTCCTTACCTCCTTGTGTTTTTTTCTGCAGATTAAATCAATAAGATGATGCTTCCAGGAGGAGATATTAGCAGCTACTTTACCACGCCTACAACATGCTCAATCTGAAAGCAGGTCAGGTTTGGTGCAGCATAGTGTCCATCACAGTTATATGGATGTTTCTTGTGACTGTTTGATCTGAGGTCTCCCTGATGTGTTGGGCAGCACACCTGTAGTACAGGATGCATCCTCAACCAGTTTCTAACAGTTTGGGGTTACTGAGAGTAAGAAGCCAAAAGGAAGATGTGGAATGTTAGAGTGAGATTATTTTCTTTTTAGTGTGGTGCAGAAATTCTTCAGCAGACTTCAGGGAGAAATTCTACTCTAGTTTAAGTCAAACAATTGAAAGAACACCATTTTCAGTCACAAATGCCAGGTATTCAAACATTTCTTTACAATGTTGAAAAGGACAAAATGTTTCAGCACTTCATCTGAAATTGCCTGTTTGAAATGGATCCCTTTCTTTTATCTGAAAAATATATTTTAAGAATTTAAAAAAAAAAAACAACAAAAAAATAAACCCCCAAAAAACAAAACAGTGTGTTCTGATGTCACTGAAACAAACCTTGCCTTTCAGCCAAAATTTTCTGTTCTTTGTTTGAAGTTATGAGCATTTCAGGGAATATTCCATTTCAGAATTGAAAAATTCAGTAAGTGCTGGAATTTCCCATGAATCAGAAAGTCTGGTCCACTTTTAACTAAATCACTTCCCAGCTGCTAGTTTTACTTCCATCCACATCAGCATGAAAATGGATTTTTCCTTTTGAACAAAGTTTCCTAGGGGTGATCTCTGATGAGCTCACGTTGTCTCCCTGAGCGCAGACCCTAAGAAAAATGTTTCCTCTTTCTTCCTGTTCTTCTGTCCTCTTTTGATTAAGTCTTGTACTTTATGTTCTCTGATACGTGCCTACTACCTTCATGAGAAATTAACTGGCATAATTTATTCATTTACATTCAGATACTGCACTGTAGACAGGAGAGGCTGCCGAATGGGTTCACACTGGCTGGTTAAATGCAGCACAGCAATAGGCAAAGCTCAGATAAGGCTGTTTTGCCAAGGGATGAGAAAGGATGAAATCAAAGAGAGGAGTCTCCTTCAAAAAGAGCAGAAACCCCTGTTCAAGTGTCTGCCCATGTCAGTAAATGACAAAATAAATTATTCTTCATGCAGAGTAGGCAGAAAGTAGTTTTTCTCTCACCACTTTGCCAAGAATGAATCCTGGGTTTCCCCTGTAAGAGCAGCTGAAGGCACTGACACTTAGAAGGTGGTGAATGTAATCATGTTCTCTTTAATAAGGTCACTGCCTGTTTCTGAAGACCATGGCACACTGCTATCAGGTTTGATGATGGCAGTAAAGGTGGAACTGATTAGTTTGTGAGATCTTTCACTTGCAAACCTGTAACTCTGCCTTTCTATTCCATGAATGATTTAGGATTCTTGGATTTTAATGTTACATTTTTCTTCCCAGTTTAAAGATTCAGAACGAATGGCAGAGACTAATAATCAGATGATTAATTTCATAGAAAATAAAAAAAAATTCCATTTTCCCTTATGGCCAAATTACTGCAGACTGTGATTGAACCAAATCCCAAAAGCTAGCAAGGCACTGGCTTGGAAGTTCAGAAAAAAAAGGGATGCGATTTCAGGTGTGATCTCTAGGGTTTGGGTCCCAGAGGAGTACCCTGACTGCTGACTGTAGCTTTAATACTTTTTGCCTCCTCCCCTCTCATCCAATGAAGCTGGGACATTTATGGGGAGGTAGAAGACATCTGGGACCAGATCTCACAAAAACTGGATGTCTGTATCAGCATATTGGATGAGGGCAAAGGATCAGTCTGCTTTAGATTTGGCAAACAAAGATCATAAGGGGGCTGGAGCACCTCCCCTATGAGGACAGGCTGAGAGAGTTGGGGGTCTTCAGCCTGGAGAAGACAAGGCTCCAGGGAGACCTTATAGCAGCCTTCTAGTACTTAAAGGGGGCCTACAGGAAAGATGGGAAGGGACTCTATCAGCGAGCTTAGTGATAGGTTGAAGGGTAATGGTTTTAAACTGAAAAAGGGTAGATTGAGATTAGATATTAGGAAGAAATTCTTTACTGTGAGGATGGTGAGACAATTGGAAGAGGTTGCCCAGAGGAGTTGTGGATGTCCCATCACAGGAAGTGTTCAAGGCCAGGTTGGATGGGGCTTTGAGCAACCTGGTCTAGTGGAAGGTGTCCCTGCCCATGGCAGGGAGATTGGAACTAGGTGATCTTTAAGGTCCCTTCCAACCCAAACCATTCTATGATTCTATGATTCTTTCATTCTATGATTGCCAGAATAGCGGTATTTTAGATCACTTGGATAACCCATGACTGTAAGACAGACTTTTCCTACACAGCACAGTGCTCAGTTCCTTTCCTTGAAGCTTCTCCACTTGCTCCAGCGTGCATCTATTTGTTGGCACATAGCTTGTGGGCACCATAATCCCTTTCTTGTAGCTATAGCTTCCTGAGGTTAATGACGTCTGGTCCCCTTATGCTGCTTTCAAATACCTCCAACTCTGGGATTCCCACTGGCATGATACAAACTATAAATTAGCATACTAGGATGCTTTTTATGTTATTCTGCTGAATTTTTATCATCTTTAATTTCATGTGGTTACCCCTGGTTACATAAATAAATATATTTTTTTCAAATAGAAATGCCAAGCATTTCTATTAATACATCTTTTCCTCTTCCTCTTGGGGAAAGCCAAACAGATGGGATTTATTTTTTAATCATTAAAATGTTATCGAATTTTCATAACAAATAATTGCTTGGTATTTAAGCAGTGTTGGAGCAAAAAACAGGTACTCAGAAGTTACATCTGACAAACAGAATAACAGGATATTAAGTCCTGATCTACTTGCAGGGTCATGCTACAGTCACACATTACTTAAAACAGTGGGTCCTGAGGGTACTTTCAAGATACTGGACTAGAAGCATTTGAGCTTGGAAAATGAGAATAAGAGGAGGACCAAGAAGCCCCACTCTATTCCATGCTAAATAGTGACACTTCATTTTTCTTCTCTAAAAGCATACTCTAGAAATCAATGAGCTTAACCTCCCACCTATGAACACCTATGAGGTAGCAAAAACTGTGATTGCAGAGTCCAGCTTCTCCCACGAACTGAAAAAAGCTGAAAACCGAGAACCTGCCCTAGATAATGACTGGAACCAAACTGTGATGGAATGGAATGAAAGAAGAATATATCTTGTCTTGAAGGACCTTGGTGGAGGGAGGAAAGAGGACTCAAATCCCTTGTCTTTCACAAGAAGACGTGTTGCAATAGGAAGCATAACCCTGTGACTTGTGCCAACCTCCTCTGCCTCTCCAATCCCGAGAGGCACTTAGTTGTTGGAGTTTCTAACAGGACAGTGGCTTATCTTGGGACAGCAGTGAAATATCTGGGGTGGTTCCTGGGAATTACTTAGTTCATGTTACCCAAAGAGGTGTTGGAATAATGAAAATCCTTTGGCCTCTTGAAAGTAAGCCCAGTCAAAACGGCACTTGGAGTGGAGGTTACACATGGGACTCCTCTGAGTGAGTGCACAGAAGGGGTGCCCAGTTGCTAAGCATCCCTGACAGTAAGTTGTACTAGGTGACAGTGCTGTCATCAGGACCTCAAACACATGCCCTTTGTTTGCAGATTAAATTAATCTCATTTGGAAATAGCATCTGTGTTATTTTAACTGTGCTGATGCAAGTTGTCTGTGAGATATAGAATGCACATCACCCCAAGAACTGTACCACAGAGGCACATCTGGGATAGATTTTTATATATATAAATATATATATACACAAAAAAAAAAAAGAAAAAGATAGTGCTTTCCTTTTCCTTTTTCCTTTTCCTCCTTTTCCTTTTCCTTTTCCTTTTCTTTTTCCTTTTCCTTTTCCTTCCTTTTCCTTTTCCTTTTCCTTTTCCTTTTCCTTTTCCTTTTCCTTTTCCTTTTCCTTTTCCTTTTCCTTTTCCTTTTCCCTTTTCCTTTTCCTTTTCCTTTTCCTTTTCCCTTTTCCTTCCTTGGCTTCCTGTCCCAGCAGGAGCTTAGAGGGGAATTGACCACAGGCTTTTTTCTCTCTTGTTTTCTCTAGAAATAAAGGATTTCTCTAGAATTAATGTTCATCCATAAACCTTTCTTCAACAATACTAGGAGAGGATGACAACTGCTTCAGCACAGACTGAGGCCATGGCCATGCTATACAGGGAGATGTTTCAAACTGGTATATAAACCTTGCTAAGTTTTTGGCTGAATTCCAGTTTTAGTAAGAATTACTGGGAAGGAACAGATCCAGGAAAAGGGTATTCAGCTATTTCCTACCTGTGTTTGACTCTCCAATTTATTTGGACAGCATTGCATTAGTTCTGCTGAAGTCATGGGCTGAATTCAGCAGCTACTTTAAATTTGTGTTTCTCTAGGCCTCATTTTTTTGAGAGGCCTCTCTCTAGACCTCTCATTTTTCTCCACAGAAAAGGTATGTCTCTGTAGAAATGTGATGGTTGCTGTGCTGCAGATGTGTTTTTCTTGGCGTCAAGTCTGATACTAATAACTCAGAGCTGGACTCTTCTCCTTGAGTTCAAAGAGTGACTGCTTGAATGAGTTGCTGTTGGCTCTTATGTTATATGCCCTAGATGTTAAAGATGGACAAAAACACAGTGGGGTTGGATGAATCACTGACTTTTATTGAGGAAGCCATTAGAAGCGAGGTGGAAGATGCCTTTCTTTGCTACAGGCAGCAAGGCTTTCCTCATTGCACATCCTCTGGCTGAACTAATGAATGAAACAGCCAGAAGTCAATTAACTCACGACTAAAAGCCCTGCCATGACTTGTCCATGCAGTGAGTTTGACTTTGGCTGTCTCTGGGCTCATGTAATGTTGTCAGAGAAAAACAAGCACACATTCAGATTGTAGAATAATTGAGACGGCAGTTCGGCAGTTGGTAAATCTGGTCCGTGGGGATATTACAAGTCTGCTCGCGTTCCTACACAAAAGGATCCTCCCAGCTAAATCTCTTAGACTCCGTTCCCATCTGTGTCCTGCCAATCAATGGGGCGGGCACTACCCAAAACAGGTGCTGCTGGGCACTGGGGTGCCCGTCCTCTGTGGAATTAGTGACAGTGCTGTCCTGGAAAGCTAATATATCAACAGTGTCTTCTCTAGCGGAAGGGTAAACAATTTGGAGAGGAATTTGGTCTGTGCTGTCAAAAGCAGGATGCAGTATCAGCAAAGCACAGATGATGGCAGCAAAGTATAAAACCAAGACAGCTGAGAAAATATCAATTATATTTAATAAGGAGCAGAGAAACTTATTTATAAGTTTCTGGGAAGCTGATCTTTGGAGTCTCTGATGATTGGAAATGAAGCATTATCGATACACCTTCCTGCAGGACAGCAACATTCTCCTTCATTACAACAGCACCAGCAAAAATATTTGCTTATAACAGTGGTTCACAGTGGACATAGCAGACAGAGGCGTAACTGTTCCCATGCTAATCAATACAGGTACAATACAGTCCCCATGGAACTCATTGCCACTTTCTTTTCTGTTGTTAGAAGCTTGTGACTTTCAAAACTGTCTTCCTTTCGGAGGAGTTACAACAGAGGAGTTACAACTTTGGGAATACAGCGGAGATCACTGTGAATATATTTATTCCTGGACAATGGAGTGCATTGATGTGATTTCTTGCCTGGGTAATTTTCCCCTAGTTCTCCTGCACCGCTAGTGCATTTTTAATTGTGGTTGCTGCTTCCTCAGGAGGCAGGTGTGTAACTCCACAGGTATTTGTGTGCTTGCTCAAGCACCTGAGCAGTAAGTCTGGCAAAGATGCACAAGGTTGTACACACAGAGCAGCTTTCTTTTTTCTGCATTCACTGAGAGGCAGAGTCTGATATATCCCCTTTGCATCACTTAGAAGAGCTCCCAAAGGACCACATTGCTGCCTTCTCCATCATAGGTGTGCTTGACTGCTATACTTGGCCAGTTACAGGATTTTTGGTCCATGCTAGCTATGGTCTGGTGTCCCATACTCCCAGGGTCCGTACTTAGCAGGTGGATAAAGTATTTCCCATCCCCTCTTTTTTCACTTGTGGAGTGGTTAATTAAGCAGCCCCGTGGGATGGAGAGAGCACTCTTAATTCTTTGCAGAGAGATTTAAATTAACTCTGTTCCTCCAGCTGCACAGCCCGGCCATGGGGACAAGTTTCCAGACATGCAGAGTCTTTTAGAGCAGTCAGTCCTTGGTGGAAATGTAGTCCTGTGGCTCAGCAGCTCACACCAACTTCCCCACTTCCACTAACAAATGTAATAAGCAGCCCTGGAGCTGTCAAGTCACTTTGCATCTAGATGATGTGGGATCATCCGAAAGCTTGCTCACTGCCTGGCAACCGTAATAGGTGTTAAGAGCTGCAGTGAAAGGGCTGTTTAACTTGACAACTAACAACATACCCCGGCCTTTCTGTGTCTGTCACTGTCTGAATAATACATTTTGTCAACGGCATGATTTTTGAACAAGTCCTTTGTATCACTTCTTTGGAGGCAAAGCCAGGGGAAAGGCAGGGAGCCAGTGAAACTCCTGCTAGAACAGGGGCTGAATCAGCCTTGATTTTGCCAAGGTAGAGAAAGACCTGAATTATCCCAGGAAAAGGAGGGTGAACAGATCAGTAAAAGCCTTTGGTAAAACATGAGGGGTGTGTTTATACGGGATGGACAGTAAAAGGCACAGAGTGGTGCCAGGAGATGAGCAAATGCTCTCACTTTTCAGAAGAACGGATGGGTCTCATCAGTGACGGTGGTACACGTCAGAGTGAGATGGTAGGACTGGCAGTGGGATCCTCAGCACACCCTGTCCTCCCACATGTGATCACTTATGGACCAGCTCGGCTCTGAGTTGACAAGTTCATAGGCTACTGCGGAGCAGCTATGGGCTGCTCCAAGGACCTCAGGGACCACATAGCAGTCCAAGATCAACGGCTCAGCTTGCCAAGGGCTGACTCCACAATGACACAAGTGCATGCCTCTTAATCTTTGTTGACACCAGACAATGAAATCCAGCTGAAGTCCACTCTTAGGCCTCACTGTTAGGTGAAGGTAGCCTTGTGTTTCAAGCTGGCCTTGGGTACCTCATTTATTTCAAACCAACAGGTGAAGACTGAGTGAAAGCAACTTACCAACAGCCCTGTGGGTTCCTCATGGAGGAGAAAATCAGAGTGCCTGATGGCATAATTGCACACTGGTGGAACCTGTGCCAGCTGTCCAACATGTTCCCATGTTGTGGTTTAACCCGGCAGGCAGCCAAACCCCACGCAGCCGCTCGCTCACTCCCCGCCCCCCCAGTGGGACGGGGAGAGAATTGGAAGGGTAAGAGTGAGACAAACTTGTGAGTTCAGATAAAGATAGTTTAATAGAACAGAAAGGGGGAAATAGTAGTAGTAGTAGTAGTAGTAGTAGTAGTAGTAGTAATAGTAATAGTAATAGTAGTAATAATAATAATAATAATAATAATAATAATAATAATAATAATAATGATAGAATATACAAACTAAGTGATGCACAATACAGTTGCTCACCCCTGCACTGATACTTCCTGGGTCACGCTTACCATTCATATACTGAGCATGATGTCACATGGTATGGAATACCCCTTTGGCCAGCTGGGCCAGCTGTCCTGGTTATGCTCCCTCCTCCCAGCCTCTGCATGGTAGGGCATGGAAGCTGTCCGTGACAGGGTACTTAGCAACAACTGAAAACATCAGTGTGTTATCAACATTCTTCTCATACTAACTCCAAAACACAGCACTAGGAAGAAATCTAACTCTATCCCAGCCGAAACCAGGACATCCCAACAAATGGGTGAGGTGTGGAACACACTGCGTTGACTCTCACTCCAGGAGTCTCTGGGCTGGTGCAGGACGTACAGTCTCTCTGCCTCCATCCCCCATCTGGAAAGCAATGATACTAACACTGCTCAGTAGTGTTTAGGTTGTAATCATTCTAAGGGACAGGCTTTTTCTTACCGACAGCTCCTTGCCTCAATCCTAGCTGAAGTTTGTGGGTGCCTCTGTCGTACAAATACTTGTCAAGAAGTGTTAGTCCAAGGCGGAGCTGTGTTTATGATTTGAGGTTTGCATGGAAACATAAGCAATAGTTAAAGCTGAGGACTCTAAAAATACTGCATGCATACGTTCAGCATTGCTAATGCTCCTCAGCTATTAAGAAATCTCTCTATCTGTGCAAAGCCCCCTGATTTCCATATTATTAGAGAAGGAGATAAGTGAAGTACATCTGAAGAGATTTTATCCGAGCCCTCAGAAGAAGATAGGAAAAAAGACTCAACCCCTTCTCATTTTCATGATGCTGAGAAAGCTGATCTGTGGCAGAGATGTAGGGAAACCACGCTTGCTATAAAGACAGCTTTCTGCTTGGGAAGATGGCCTTTGTCCCGAAGATCTTACTCACAGGAACAATACTTACCTCTTCTCACTTAGAGGAGTTACTTCTGGGAGAAGAAAAAGGTTGTTAGGAGATCTCAATTGGAAGTGATCCATCTCTTCTTGTTTTAAGTAGCCACAGTGTGACTGTTTCCAGCTGAGCTGGATGGGGTTGCAGGTTTGGAGGGAGATATGCTGTCTGAGTTGCACGTGGATGTCCATGGAGGAGAAATCAGGGCTGTGGGAGAACAGGGGGCTACAGATGAGAATGGTGTTATGCAAAAAGAGCTCAGGTCTGTTGAGTTCAGATACAAACCCGTAGAACCAACTCCCATATCTTGCTTCCCCACAGCCAAGCTGGTTCTCACAGCATTAGGATCTCTTTTCCACTTTGAGACCCAAAAAGCCAGGTGCAGCTCAGCTGTAGATCCAGCGTTGGAATCCTGGGTAGGGAGAGGACCCATAGTGCTGCATGCAGTTGGGTCACAGTGGCAGGCTCTCCTCCTCTTGCACAGACTAGATCTGCAGTCCTTTCCCTGTCACATGTCCTACCACATGCCACTCTCTCACAAGTCACCGTGGAAGATATTTTCATGGTTTGAGAAGTGGGAAAGCACAAAGCTAGACTTGTCGATGATGCTGTGCATGTATTCTTACCATATGAGGTGGATATCCCTGACTATAAGAGATGGAAACACCATCAGCCACCCTGGAAGTGTGTTTGTTGACTGATATTTAGACCCCAGTATCATTAGTAGAGGTTTAACTCTGAAGAGATCTCAAGGGTCTCAGCAAGTATGGCAGGAATTTCCGAGGCATCTTGTCCCTACATTTGCTATGGCCAGGAATCACTCACAGATATTCAAATCACTCAAAATACTTATTTATTTCATTATTTTTCACAAAAAGCCTGAGCTGAGAAACCAATAGGTTACAGGGATCTGATGGATTGCTGAGTGTTTATGGAATGTCACCTAAAATAACTCATAGCAAATAGGTGTTTGCCTGTTTGTGTGATGCAGTAGAAATTACTTACACATTATTGCAGTGGTATAGGATACAAATGACAATCATTTAAAACAAATAAAAGATTTAAATCAGTTAAAACACTTTCTTTTGCTTCTTGACATTATTTTTTAAAAAGGCAAAATATTTAAAACAACCAAACTGGATTGTTTATTCATTATTTCTGTGGTTGAGGAATTATTTTTCAAGGGGATGTGAAGGACTAGTATTAGGTGAGATGGACATACATGCCTCTCCCTTGTGGTAGAAGCTATAGGTTTAATCTCTAAACCTGAAATTGCAGCTTGATGGCTTTGAGGCACAAATTTGTTTAAAGACTGGCTGTGGAAGGGATTCATTTAGTTTGAAGTATGCAGAGCTTTCCTTCAGCATTTCCATAAATTTACACACACATGGGGGGGGGGGGGGGAAGAATAGTTTGGAGGGAACATTTGGGGATTTTGGTCAGATTTTGCAATTCTGGAAATGTCAAGTGATATAAAAGGGGAAGCCTGGGAAAGCCAGGTTTCATGGAATGGAAGATGAAGTTGAGAATGTGATTTTCAAAGACATGCTCTTAGAATTTCCAAGCCTGTGGAAAAAGGTGTGTTGGACCAGAAACAAGGTCTGATCAGAACAGGAAGGGCTTTCCCCTTCCTCTGTTTGTTTTCCCATCCATCGTGCCCATCTATCCTAACAGGCTTCCTTAAAGCCAAAGTCTCTTTACATCTCCTTGTCTTCAGGTAGGAGTTACCAGGGCAGCTACACAGACATAAAAAAGGTTTGCTAAGACTGTGGGCCAGGCGAGCCTTGGTGTTTTTTGTTTGCATTGCACTGAGCACACAGGTGGAACAGGCAGGTGTTTTTACAACTAGAAATAATGCAAAAGGCATAATGGTAAGATAATTATTAAATGCAAAGGCAGATTTAATCTCCAGCCTCTTGCTTCACTTAGTAATAGTGATATTTAACTTTACTTACATACAATTTCTCTCTAAACTGGGGTCGTTAAAAATATAGGAAAAAAATCTCTACAAACTTCCTCCTTTTAAACCACTGAGTTGGAGTCACAAGGCAGTTCATTTTTAGATCGCCCAGGTTCTTAGCCTGCAGTGTTTCTGGCTCCTCACAAAACAGAGTTTACCACATCTGTGAAATGATAATTTTGCACACCCAGAGAGGTGCTATGATGAGTATCAGAGCACTGTTCTTTTACACGGTGCCAGCAACAGATGGGATCTCATAGTAAAAGACTAAAGACCTGTATGTTCTGCATAGATGTTAAGCTGTTATCACCGTGTTCTGCAGAAGTGGCTGTGCTACTTTGGCAGGACGATTGCTTCTGTTGGGATAGCACGATTAAACTATACCAGGAATGGACCAGGAGGTGGCAGGCACTGAACAAACGCAGAGTGAAGCGGTTGCATCTCTCAACGTGCTACAGTGCAGGTGCAAAACGAGAGAGAAGTGGTGGCAACAGAAAAAAAGTGGAAGGAACACAGGGAGACAACAGGAGATGCCAGTTAAGGCTCCCTTAAATATCAGTGGTCACTGTGTGAGGTCTCATTTGTTTCACCTTTAGGGGTTTGGGTTTGAAAGTAATATGGAGATAAGCTGAGATTGGTAACTTCAACAACAGGTTGCCTTCTTGCACATGGAGGTAATTAGAAAGTGGAATTGCCTATCTTGTGGAAACTTCTCATATCTGTTTTCAGCCCTAACTGAGGAAGGATATAGGATTATGAAAGCTTTTTTTTTGGAACAAAATTGTTCTCAGGCTGGAGCTAATTGATTTGGGAGTACCAGGACACCTACCTGGGCATTTTGAAAGAAAAAATAATAAAAAAAAAAAAGCCGTTTTAGACATTCTCAGATTGAAATGTTTGATTTTAGATCTCTGTAGATCCAGGATGAAACATTTCTGTTTTAAGCGGAAATGAAACTTAGTGTCAGACTGAGTTATGTCATAGAAATTTTATTTTCAGGTCCCATTGCCTCTGATTTATCTTGTAATCTACCCAGTTAATACTACCTGTGATGGTCTCTTCCTGGGTCACTGCAGTTTCACATGAGACCTGTGGGTCCACGTGTAAGCTTTTAAAAAATTGAGTAGAGCAGAAGTGAGCACATCTGGGGCTTGTTACAGAGATATTCCCTCTCCTGGTGTTTCTGGTCAGTCCATGTCTCCAAGGCTTGGGCAGAAGATGGGATTCAGTTCATTGTGAATTTTCTGTTCAGGCCTTTTCTTCTTCAGACTTGTCCACCAAAATCCATGCTAATAATGGGCTTAATTCTGCAAACCTGCGTAGTTGTGTGTTCAAGACATCTGAGAGAGTACAGAGCCCATTCCAGCTCCAATTGCTGGCAGATTTCACAAACCAGCTATGAAAACTACTCTTCATCTTCCACTCCCTCCCCCTGTTTTAAGCTCTATGGAGCTATCCCAAGGGGACCCCTCTTAACAGACCTAATGATTAGGGCAAGACCAAAAGCCAGAGGATTTGTCAAATACTCTGACATCAAAGCACTGAGATATCAAAGGGACAAAAGTACCTACAGACATAAAGACAACTTCTGAAGAGGCCTCCAGGGGCTACATATTTATCTTTGTCTCTGTGCTTCACTTGCTAACAAAGAAAATCTATATATGTGTTGTGAACCTGTTAACCCAGAGCTGTTCTCCAGAATGCTAATACAAGCGATTACCAGGGTCTTCGAAGAGATGAGAGTCATTATCTGGACGGTGAGAAAATCCCAAGCGTGCACTCTCTGGAAAGGCAGGAGGCAGGCAAGTCTGGCTGTTGGTCTGATCTGTGTCCCCTGCAAGTCATGAATGACCGTAAGAATATAGGTAAGAATATCTGTACAGGATGAGTATAAAGTCCCCCTAAACTCATGTCCAATATCCCCAAGAGTTAAGAGCATGTGCATAGGAAAACTGTAACAACAGGGTGAGTATGTAGTGATATATTCCCCTAGAGTACTTTCCCCATTTCAGGAGATCCGTGGTCCAAGGTCTTTCGACACAGATGTGGGATTTTTGTGTTTTACAGTCTTGTGTTATAAGTCCTCCCTTCCTCCCCCAGGAATTTATCCAATTACTTTTTAAACACTTTAAGTGTACGCAATATCCTGTAGCAAGAATTTCACTGTGCGCTGTGTGAGGAAATGGACAACTTGTGCCAGAGGCGATGTCTTTGTGTAATAATTCTGGATGTAATTTTTAGGTCACAGGGGTCTTTCTAAGGGAATACGAGCAGTGCTTGGATTCTCCTTATTTATTCCTGCTTTTATGCCAGAGCCTGGACACTTAACCATGGATCAAAGCCCTGTTGTGCTAAGCACTGTGCAAACACAAAAGGTTTCTCCTGTAGCAGAACACACCAGCACGTCTACAGGGCTTCTCATCGGCACTGCTCCAAAGGCTGCACAAAGGAGCTCTGCAGCAAAGGAGGCTTTGCAGAAAATGGGGGAATCATCTGCTCAAGGTCACCCAGCAGAGTCAGGAATAAACCTGAGGAGTTTCCTCTCCACCAGCCTTCGCTGTTCCCACAAAGACACCACAGCTGTTCTGAATAATCTTTATGAACAAGGAAGCATCAAGGCTGGGAGCCCTCCAGTCTCACCTTGTCCCAGCAGTTCTTGCACTCTCAGGCACTTCAGCATTTCCTAGAGCATGCAATTCCTCAGTCTGAGGTGGGTTATTAATATTGACATCCCAATTAATAAATAACACCGACCAATAAATAATAAATGAAAAAATATCAAGAAGCAATTATTATTTGTTTATCTGCATTAAATCAGATACTTGGAATTGAAGACTCACACGTGCACACATATTATTACTATATGTTAAAACCGACCAGCACTAGAATAGGTCTAGAAGGGCACCAAGCAAAAATGTCATTTAATATGAATGTGGCCAGTTCGTGCAGATTAGCTTCAGAGGCAGAGAACAGTTCCTGCGCTGATTTATTTAGTAGCACAGATATAGACTCTTTGAAGAAATAGGTGGTGGTAAATTGTTGGACTTAACTGGAAAATATTATTACAAGTTATTTACTTATAATTGTGTGAGTCCCTACTTCCCTGAAATGTCTTTATATCTTGCTCAAAATCACACAAAAATTGAATAACCAAAGTGAGCTTCATTCAGGAATTATCCTTGCTGATGATTATTGACTTGTCTAAAGACCAGTCTTCCTGGAGTGGTTATGAGATCAGCAGCTATCTCCAGCATTCACGCTTTATGTCAGTAGGCAGATAAATGCAGCACACCACTAACAGTCTTTGTCCCTGAATTTTTCCTCCCTATCCCTTAGGGCCTCACAAAGCATAATCTCAATATTAGAGCTGCATTTGTGTTATTGAACCTAACAAGCCAGGGACCATTCCCAGCAGGCAGTCTGGAGGGTGACACATTTCTTTGGAGGTAAAAGGAGTTGAGTTATATAGAGATTATCTTTCCCACTTGGCCTCGCGGACTGAGAACAACTACTGGCATGTTGTGTTCATTTTGTTTATCAGGATGAAAGTGTCCTCACACATGTATTGCTTGTAGTGTTGTCCTATCCAGTGTATCATCTCATGGTGCGTCCCTGCAAAACTGATCTTTTCAGTAGTGAAGGGAATTCACAGAGGGAACAGCTTGGGGAGATTGAGAGGCTCTCTGTGGCTGCCAGTCTTCACAGTCAGGAAGCTCAAGTTCTGCTGAACCATGAGTGCTGTTTGGGTGTCCAATTGCCAACAAATCCAAGGGGTGTTCATCAGAGAGAGGACCAGCTTGGAACACCATGTCCCAAGCCCAAGGAGGGGTCTGTGTTAGCTAAGTTGAATAGAAAGAGAGAGAGACCTTTGGTTTTTCCTCTGCCTTTTGGAAGTTCTCTTCCATCTATTGCTAGCTATGAGATTCAATAAATGATCCTTCCTAGCATCAACATCTCTGAAACCATAAATCATCTCCACATATTATAATTTCTCTAGGAGAAGTGACTCAGTCCTACTCTTCAGAATACTCCAGATGGTTCAGTCCTTTTTTTTTTTTGGTGTGCCTTCAAATAGATGGCAAAGTGTTTTGGGGATCAGGAATTTTCTTTGCATCTAAACTTTCCACTGTCAAGATGGAGACAATGTTCCTCTTGGATACATAAATGCATTAGTATTTGTCAGGCCCTTTTATTCTACAGGACAGAAGCCCAAAGGTGTATGAAAGTGGACCTTTCTTCTTTCTCAAAAAAAGTATTATTGTGTATCATTGTAACTATAGGGGGTGTAAAGCCATGTATGCACACCTTGGGTTCTCCAGTGGGTATATGGCAGTATTTCAGACCAAAGCTGACTCACATCTGTCTATATCTGAGGACTGGTGGTAGATTACTCATCTGACGACAGCTGTCCTTGACTGCAGGACACCTTTCTCTGTTACCCAGGCAGAAAAACTTTCAAACAATATATGCCAAACTGGAACAGGGAAACTCTCAATTTGTTTGTGGATGATTTGCCAAAGAAATTAAATGCATTGATGACTTGCTTGACTACAGAGCAGAGTTAGTGAGAAATAAATGTAAAATGGGACTGAATGGTGTGCTATAAAACTATACACTGTGGGTTCAGCTTAGTTTTTCTGCAGAGTTTATTCAAAAAGAGAAAGTGCAGAGCAGACTGTTTCTGACATTCCTAATAGGGAATGGTTAGTAGAGCCTTTCTTCTTGGGTGGACAATTAACCTCTCACTTTATGGCAGGTGAAAATGGTCATTCTTGATTTGAACCAGAAAACTTGCCTTGTATTAAAAGGGAAAAATAAATCCTACAGAGTGTAGAACAACGTAATCAGGATGAATGAAGATCTGACAGGAATTGCTCTGCTAAATGATGATGGGCCCCAACCAGAGAAGACTTCTGAACATTTTAAAAAGAAAATTTGGGTTTCTTCCTTTCCCCACTCTCAATGTTGTCTGAAGAATATCTGAGTCCTGAATACTCATGAGCAAAGCTCCTACCCTTTGCAGCCTGACTGGGAGCAGAGACTATAGGATCTTCCTTTAAAAGCTGCATCCACTTTAAGGCCGGAGGGACCAGATGGTCATCATGTGTCAGGGACATGGGTAGGGTTAGACAGGGTTAGTCTGGAGCAGAGAAAGATGGCTACATCATGCTAGACAGTAGCACAAATATATCTCTTTAGCATACAGTATTTATCAGGTAGGTAAAAGCAACACCGAGCTCACCCCCTTTGCCATTCTTCTATGCCTGTTCATGACTGGAAGAATCCACCCCCTCAGTTTCATGGTCCTCCAGTGACGAATAGATGATGCTAACAAACATTCCCCTCTGCAACTAAATTCACCAACACCACCTGCATTATCAGTGTCTGATAGCGTTCAGGATCCTTGCTGCCAGCCTGAAAGCCTAAGACCACTGCAGTTGTGATAGACGTCAATAGGGTTTTGACCCATGCTCTGTCCTGGGTACCTATCCTTGCCTACACTTAGCTCTTACCTAATTTTTGGTAGATGCCAGGTGGCAAATTGCAGAGGCAGGATAAGTTCCTTTGCATCTGTGACCTGAAAGCAGCAGTGGATAATGAGTGTCACTGAGGACAGAGCTGGTTATGGGAACCTAAAATCACTTGCAACCCTGTCTTGAATAATTGAGTAGCTCAAATTCACTGTGGATCTCTAAATACCAAGATTTGGACTTTCATGCAGAGGCACGCAGGTACATCTGATGAGGAAGAAAGCTTTGAAAGTGCTCTGAGGCCAATTTCTGTGGAAGGCTAAAAATGAGCTGATGGCTGATTTCCTCCAGAGATTCCTTTCTTAATCCTTTCCCTTATCAGGAACAGGTTTCTTATCAGTTCTCTACAGGGACATTAGTAAAGAAGGGAGAGAGAGATCAGAGCTTCAAACAATCCAGGCTTGAAATGCATCCAGTCCACAACAGCTCTGAAGTCTATTGCATCACTTAGAGGCCAACCTGCACCTTCCTCCAAGCTCTTCTTAAGCTCTCCTTTGCCCCTTGCTTTCCTTCTCCTCCATCTAGAACAGGCCTAGGGGCATGACAACAATTTAATATTTCTACAGCAACTTCCTCCATGAAGGAATTCTCCCTTCTCACTTCTATAAATTTAGACCACCTGAAGATATTTTTTGGCACTGTTATTCAGCAGCTTTTGGGATGCAGGCCCCCTCAAATCCTTGATTGCCACAAAAGTCTTTAAGAGAGGGACTTCAGTCTAGGACTGAGCTGCAACATCAGGGGAACATTTCTTTCAACCTGCTACAACTGCTAAGGTCAGTATTTGGCCAGAAAACCAGCTCTGTCATTGCCGTGGCATTTTACTGGCCACACATGATTGTCTTCTAAGCTTGACTCTCTTGTCCTTGACATGCTTGACGTATCTAGGGTTGATACTTAAAGTTGAGCCACATCAGAAAAACGTGTTTTTTTCTAAAATATCTTCTCAGCTTTCAGCATCCTGTCTACCTACCCCAAGGGACGTAGGTATGTATGACATCCTGAGACAGTTTTAGCTGACCTTGGGCAAGAAGGTGGAAAGCCCAGGGGTGCTTTGATGAATCTATGATGTGATAGCAGGTTGGACCATTCCCTGTGGGGCAATATCCCCTTTCATGCATGAAAGAAAGCATCAGTCTTACAACCCTCTGGTCTGAACAGCTCTGCGCCAGAATGGTATGACTAAGAACCATCCTCTCCCTTTCGCAAACACTGTATGTATATGTATATTTAGATCTGTGTGTGCGTCTATATCTGCATCTCTATCTCTATCTATCACTTATCTATCTTTAACTCTCTCTCTTTCTTTCTGTATATATCTCGCTATCCCTATCTATCTCTTATCTATCTCTTATCTGTCTCTGACTCTCTTTCTCTCTCTCTGTGTATATATACACAGTAACTAAGCTTTTTTCAGCTGGATGTGTTGTTGACTCTGTCCTTCCTTCTTTTAAACAATTGCAGACAGTCAATAATGAGACACTTTGTGGAAGATCAGAACTTACTCCTCTTCAGGTAAAGGATATTATTAGGAAAAAATCGGGACTGACCTTTTTTCTTCAGTCTCACCCAAATACAATACTCTACTTTTAATGCAAGTCCTTTTTTTTTAACTCTCTCTCTTTCTTTATGCAAGGAATGGAATGACAGTCCTCTTAAATTCTTCAGTGTTTCTAGACCCTCTTTTTGCAGCAGCTCAAGAGCAGACAATTAGGAAGAAACCCAGCTCCCCCAAGCCTGGCTCTCTTGTAAACCACCACCTGGGAGGTGTCCCCTGACACAGCAAACACACGACAGCATTCCTCTCTGTACAAACTGCTATCCTAGAGCTTGGGAGGGTGGAAGTCCTACCCATGGCCAACCTCAGAAAAGGTTTCTCAGCAGGAAGCGTGGATTTCGTTTGGGAACTCCACTCAATGAAGCCTCTTTCGACAGAAATAATTTGGAGAAAAAAAACAAACAGCCATCAGAGTGACTTTAAAGACAATGAAATGTGTAAATAATGAGACAAGCAAATGCCCTTGAAGAGGTTCTCATCTGCTTCTACCTTACTGTGGCTTTAGCAGGAGTCACTGTGGTTTTAATTAACACCTTTCTAAGTGCAAAGTCACCACATTGTTCTGAAAGGCTGATTGGCACCCAGATGAGAGTTTCCAGATTTTGTTGTGTCTTCAGAGCCTTGGTTAATCCAAGGTTTCTTCCATTTACTTGAACAGCAGGCTGTTAATACTGCACCACTCAGAGCAGAGTGCCTGGCGGCAGCCCTTATCACACTGGTGCTTCCCAGATGTGCCTTGAGTACCGAGCACCCCAGGAGATGTCCGTACTTGCAAACCGCGTCCAGTTGGTTTACTGGATCTGTGCCTCTTTTCCTCCTAACGTGCCAGCAGCACAGGAGGGACTTTCTCCTCTGGATGCCCTAGCAAAATTTTAATGGCAGAAAAGAGCATAAAGTTTGCAACATACAGGAGGAATTTGAGCCTTTTTGGAAAGCAAAGGTGGGCATTAAGATACAGATGCTGGGGCATGCTCAGCTGAACTCTGAGGGCTTTTCCTTTAAACAAATCCTCTTCTTATCTGCCATTTTCTTGCTAGGTCTGCAAAGGGATTAGACTCTTTGATGTTGGCCCTGCTGTCACCTGGGAGCTGGCTTACTCCTTATTCATTTTGATCCATACTGTGGCTTTGCTGCAGAATTCATCCCCTGACTCCCTGCCCTGCTTTGTGGTGTGGTAGGAAGGGCAGTAGCCACAGGATGGTCCTTTCTGCCCATGCACAGGGTTTTAAACAGAATTAACACCTGCAGTCCCCCCGATCCAGACTGGATCTTTTATCTGGTTTTCAGACTTTTCAGGAATCAGCCCTCCATCACAATTTCCATAGGAAACAAGTTCAGACTGTGGCTTCCTCTCCTGCTAGCAAGTTTAAATTTTTTTAAGGCAAAAACCTTGCTTTTTTAAGGGCAATATTTTGTCATTCATTTTTGGTAGATGCAGGGTTTCACCAGCTGATTTCAGCTTACAGTAGACTGAGTCATCTCTCCAAGATGATCTTAGAGATTATAATTTCTGAAGGGTGAAGAACTGATATAAATGGGGTCTCTTAGAAGCCAGTTGTCGCTTTACAATATGGAATTAACCTAGATGCAGCAGACTTAACTCTGACCCTTTCCCATTTACCACAGTTCTCTAGATTTTCTGTTTAAGAACCATGGTATAGGATGTAATTTTTGTATGGATGATTGCCAGTCCAAGTGTGCTGTGCTATTTTTATTGCATTCTTAGCATAATAATATATAACGTTCAAAAGTAGTGATGTATGAAGATAAATATATCTTATTTGCCTATTAACGTTAGACAGGAAAAGACATTCTTTGTGCAACATATGTAATATGATCACTTAAATTTTATTTTCTCCTTTTAGATGTATGTGCAGTAAACCTTGAAAGGCATTCTTTATGGAATTTGGTGCAATACCATCACCATTATTGTAGAATCACAATTCTTCTATGCATTTAAAGACGTTCTAAGGTTTTTTATTGTCCCTCTAGGATTTTGAAATGGAAGTGCTGTGGTGTTTTTCAAGGGTCACAGTTAAAGCTTGCTGCAAGAGAGAGGAAAGATCATTTCCATGCTTGTGGGTTGCATTTTTGAATGAATGAGCACCGTGGGCATGATCCTCATCAACAGAAACTAAGACTGCTCTACCAGGCAGTAGACTTGTCCTGATTGGAGACAGTAGAAAATCCAGCCGTAACAATACACACACTATGTTTGGATGAGTAAATAAAACAGGCTGGGGATGATTTTCTGGCTTCAGGACCAAATGATGCGGTATGGCTCACATCCACGGATGTGACCTCTCTTCCCCATCCTTATGAAAGAGGGCAGACTGGTCACTGTATCTCTTGGGAAGAGTCCCTGGCTTGTGCTATCCCCAGATCGTGATAAAGAACACGCGGACCATTAAACAGTGTGAATGATCATCACATATGTTTTCGATATTGGTTTGTGCGCTGGCTTTTTTTCTTTACTGGTAGAGACTGAATTGGTAGTACAGAAGACTTCTTCATGGTCCATGTTCCTGTCTTGGAGGTCTGGCATAATTTACCCCCAGTAGGTTTGGTCTTCTAATCGTTAACACACAGGTCAACTACAAAGGCTCTGCCCACCCCACGTGAAGGTACCTACCTGTTATTCACTCTCCCATGCAAGACACATGCTTCACAGCCCAGTCACTAGAAAATCAATGTTTAAGTGGAAGCGAATATGAAAATGATTGTTACTGTAATGCAGGGAATAAAAGACAGAGGAGGAATGTCTTTTCTAGTGATGACATGTGAGTAAATCACTATGGCTTATTTTGATATCACTGACATTTTTCATAAAGACTTTCTCCTAGGAGCCAAAGAGATCTGTCAGCACAGAGTGAAGTGTGTACCAGTGAAGCATAAATCTACACTCCTGAGGAATGACAGAGGTGTCAATAATTTCAGTGTCTGGGGAGGGCAATTCTGATGCAAAACCTGGAGGAGTGAATCCCAGGTTGAGAACGGTCTTTTAGCTCAAAATATGATCACAGTGATGCAATCATGGAATAGCATCAGCGTGCACAAGGCAAGCTGCAACCCGTGGAAAAGCGTTAGGCGTGTGGAAAAGTGAGGAGAATATTCTGATATGGCAGTGTGCCTGGTTTCAGCTATGTTTCTAAAAATATGGCTTACAGATCTGTTTTGGGAGAATAATAAAAGAACAAAGGTTTGTGATTTAAAGGTGACAGTATTTAGTGAAATTGCAGATAGTACCCTGGCACTGATGTAGTGAAAGGTAATGAAGACAGAAGGTATCAAGTCAAAGGGAATCAAGTCCCTGGATTTACCCATATGAAGCTCCATAATTTGAGTTAAAAGATGGTTGTCCAGTTTCTCTGAGATTTTTTTTTCTCTAATTTTTACTTAGACACCTAAATAGCTTTTAAAATTACTTAAATGTCTTTAAGAACCTGCCTCTTCCTTTGGTACCTTAGAGCAGTGATTTTTAGCCTGTTTGTCCATGTGTTTTTCTCAAGCAGATATTTGAAGGTAACCCAGAAAATGACGCTCCAGGACGCCAACCTTTACTGCAAATATCAGCTGCTTTCTATTGCAAAATATTTAGGGGTTTGTTAACTGGAAAATATTAAACTGCCCTGAGGCATTGTTAAAGGTAAGCACTGCTGTCCATACCGTCACATTAACCCTAAGAACAGTGAGGAATCACACCTTGAGGACTGCAAAACCCAAATTATCTTTTGCTCATTCTCTAGAAGAAACTTTGGAGTTTTTTTTCCAAAACCACAAACATCCCAGGCAGCAAGGCTGCCATCACACCCCTTGGGAGACTTTGCTGTGGTCTAGAAGAGAATTTAGTCCTTATGATGTGGCAGAACTTGCTCGGTCAAGCATGTCTGGGGACAGTTACAGTCACCTGCCTTTGCAGTCCTACTCCTGCAGGGAAGAGCATCTCCCAGGGAAGAGCATCCATTTTGGGCTTATGTCTCAGAGCAGTGAGCAATGGTGGTGTCAAGTCATCAAAATTGGTCCTGTGCTTTCCCAGGTTGCAGGAAAATCTGACTGAGTATGGTTAGCAGGGAGGTAATGTCTCCATGCTAGTGTTGGTCTCCCAACTCATCCCCTTTGGACACTGTTCAATTTTGTTTTAAGGGATTAACTCACCGTGCTGAGACCACAGTGTGAATACTGGCAGATTGCTGGCTTCTTTTAAAAAGGGGATGTGAAGCTTTTTTCTTGATATCGTGATCTGCAGCCAGTGAATGGAAGCTATTGGGGTAATTGGGAGCAGTTACCAACTTCCCAGCATGTCCCAACAGGCACCAGCTCTAAGAAAGACAAGCACAAGAGAATGACCTCAGGGCTAGAACTATGCTTTTCTCTGACTCCTTTTGTTCTTTTTCATATTATTATCCTCTCCTTGCCTTTAAAATCAACCCCATCCTGGCACACAATGGGTAATTTCTTGTTGATTCAACTTTTTATAGAGAATCTACAGCAAAGAGTGGCACAAGAAGGCTTAAAAAGATCCTTTAACCCCTATTCTACGTAAGCATCTAGCATCATGCTGCAAAAGGAGCCCCTGTGGACACAAATTTATACGACATGCCCTTCAAAAAGCCTGGAATTATGTAAATAGCAGGTGAAGAATCATTCACATGGGAGGCCACAAGGATTCAGAAACATTTTGCATTTCTAAAGGTAACCTTCTTAAAGCCCCCTCAAAGGTTATTAAACCTGGAAAAAAGAAAAGCTAAATGTTTGTTGGTTTGGCTTTTGAGGTTTCATTTTTTTCTTTTTTTTTTTTTTTAAATGAAAATAATTTCTGCTAAGGTATGCAAGGAGATGATGGGGCCTTGGGCTGAGGTTTAGCTAAGTGAACACACCACAAGAAACTACTTTATATGGCAGGAGAAATTGCTGAACATAACAAATTAATAGAGTGAAAAGCTCACAAAAGCTACAGATAGCGCCATGAGGAATGGAGAGATTTCACAGATGTTTAAGGAGGAGTTATGTGAGAAATGGCCAAACTTCACAGTTAATTAAAGAGAGCATTGGGGACCTTTTGGGAAGTGGAATTTTGCAAGGCCAACAGTGCTGCAATAACTGTTTCAGAAATACCGAATTTGGGTATGGATGTAGAAGAACTGGGACTGACAGGAAAAAAAGTAGTTGGGGAAGTTATTTATTTGGGAGGAAACAAGGGCAGAGAAAGGAGGGGGTCAAAGGGAGAGATAGAGGAAGAAGTACAGGGAAATGGAGAGAAAGAGGGATAGCAAGAACTGGTCGAGTGCCGACAAACTGCTGGTAAGTGCAATTGTCCGATAACCCTGTTTCTGAGCACCACAGTCTGACCTTCTTATTAAATTCCATTCCTGACTATTTTCTGGCTGAACATGCAAGCTGTGGTGTGTGAAGGGGTGAGATTCACTAGCAAACGTCAAGCTGGACTTGCAGGTGAGTTGGGTGAGAGGTCTGGGTGCCAGGAACTGGAGAAAGGACATGAGACCCATATCCCCTGGGTAGACAACAGGAACCATGGAGGGTAGATGTCTTTGAATTGGGTGCCCTAGATCTCTGTGTAGTCCTTGGATAGTCAATGTATGGAGTCAGTGGAGCACAGAGACGATTATTCCGGCTAAATGTCGGAATCTGCTTTAGGATGTGATGACTTGATTGTATGACAGTACAATCGTACCATCAGATGTGATGATACAATTGTACTTTACGTTCTGCAGGCACCATTGAATTGCTCTCCACAACTAAGAAGGAAGTCTGGAGTGACTGGTTGAATGAGCAGGCCTTCATCACCCAAGGAAAATCCAGGGGACGATACCTGGGTTTCAGAGCACTGTCTGGGACAGTGAAGGAAGTTTTGTCTTCCTTCTTACCATTACCTCCTGGTCCCTCAGAGAGAATCTCTGCTTTGCCACCTCCTTTCTCATTCTGCATCCAACATGTGCTGCAGTGGAGACATCTATTCTTATAGCAGATCCCAGGCAAACCATCTAGTGCAACACAATGTCACGTGGACTTACCAGCTCCATTTCATAGTGCTATATGCTGTGCTATACTGCATAGAAGCATAGACTGCTGCCAGACCTGAGCTGGTCAGCCACGTTCTGTCCTCAACCTGGTGTCCCTCTAGCATGGCCAGAAATATGTTTTTGGAAAATCTCCCCACTAACTACAAGCTGATGCAAGTTCTGAGCACGCTGGTATGTATCCTTTTGAAAATCTCCAGTTTTAGGAAATGGAGAGGGATTGCTTGTGCAATTCTTGAATTACTGTGGAATACAGCACTGCCTACACAGTTAAAAGGTTCTCATATTTTTAAGCAGGAACTTGGCTCACTTCTAACTACAAGTTTGCATGATAATGCAATTGTTAGTTATTTTCTCAAGGTTTCCTGTACTTAGATGAACCTCAGATGACAGTTAGAAGAGAATGGTTAATTAGCCAAACTAATGAGACTAGAGACCTCCAGTTTCAATGCAGAGCTAAAGAGGGCTCATTAAAGCAAAAAACTCATAGAATGAGCCAACACCAGCAAAAAGGAACAACAAGGAAGAGTGTTAACCCTTAAAGACTCTTTGCTTTTCTATCCAAAGATGGAAACAGACCCTCTTTCTGAAGGAAAGCATTAACACAGGGGATGGCTATATCCACACTATAATATTTTTGACAAGGGCTGCTGGGCTACTGAGTGGGCAGGTTTCCCATGGAAAATAAACCAGCACTGTTTCAATAGTTTAAATTTTCCCATGGGAAAGGAAAGAGAGGAATAGGCTGCAGGATGTTGGGTGAGAATGCATTGGTTTCTTGTAGAGGTACAGAGAGGACCACATGTATCATATCAAATACCAAAAGAAAGAGACAAAAAAAAAGGTTTTCCTTTCTGTGTGAAGTTCAGGGAAGCAAGCAGGTCATTCCTAGTCTGCTGGGATATTGTCTCCATTGTTCACCCAAATATATGATGAGACATAACTCAGCATTGTCAGGTTGTTCCTGGCTCTCCCCTTTGCTGCCTTGGTCATTGCAACCTTTGTCACACAGAGGGATCACCACAACATTTGTTGTCTGCACTTCTGTTGATATCAAGCCCTTTTGCTGACACACAACCCCAGCTCAAAGTTAACAGTTTTGCATGGCACTGTGCAGCAGGCATAGAGAGATTTTTTTTTTTTTTTTTTTTGTTAAATCTACTCTGTTATGTACTGAAGTGCCAAGGGAACAACGTATTGATTTACACAAAGCCCAGTAATTCACGGAGAAAAATAAACAGACTGAACCTTCGCCTTGTATTTACGATTGTTACACTGGTATTTTCTTTTCTGTTCTATGTATTAAGCCCTCTTTTGAAGAACAGAAGAGGTAAGAAGTGGGAAAAAGTGGTGCAGAGATTAATGACGTGCTTTGTTGTGCTGCTATCACATCCTTTTTTCTTATCTGCTTACAAAAAAAGGTGAAACACAATGAAAGGGCTGGTCTTTATATAATACCTTATACCTGGGAAAATACTCCATCAGCTATGTGCAAAGCCAAACTAAGCCTAATTCTTAATTTTGCCCTTACTTTCAGGGACACACATCTCATTGACATAAGTACCAGCTGCGTAGAATTTTGTCTTTTCTCTGGGGGCCCTGTAAGTCTGGATCCAGCTCTGGGGAGGTGGGTGGGAGCTGCTTGGATGAGCGTAGCAACAAAGACCGAGTGCTAAAGAGGATGTAAAAATGTTCAAAGGAGGCAAAACTGTAGGAGGGAAATTGGGGCTCTGTAGAATTACTGGAACTGCGGCTGCCAGGGCTGGACATGGTGGTAAATTGCCCTGTTTGTGTTAAATGTGTTCATAATGGTCACAAATTATGAGTTTTTTTCTACTTTGTATCACTGGGGGAGAAGTAGTAGCGGCCATCTCAGTTGTGTTAATTGCAGTGCAAGTTAATAACACCCTATCTGTGTAGATCACCTCACGGTGCCTTCTGGTAGAAACAGTCTTGGTCATTTCTTCACCTTAATAGATGTAAAATATTGATCTGTGAGTTAAACCAACCAGCACCTGGGCACTGCTCCACTGAGCTGACTGTGTTTTCGTGATGGATGGGACAGGAATATTATTGATGAGGCTATTTTAAAGGACGACACATATCTACCGAGCACAAACACCCAGTTTGTAAAGCAACGGTGATGAACCAGAATGCAATTGCAGTGCAAGATGTTTGAAACCACCAGGCATCTTACACTGAGGGATACTTATGTGGTTGTCAAATGCTAATGATTCAAATCTCAAAATGAGATGTAGAAGTAAAGTTATGTTATATTAGCAGGAGGGAAACTGAGGCAAGGAGCCAAATGGCTTATTTGGCGCTTGAATCCTCCATTTGGAATGGAAAAAAAATCAATGGGTACAACTATGAATAGAATACGTCTCGGTTTACATGAACTAGGGAATGTGTTTTGAAATCTGGCAAATGAGAAAACCTCAAAAACTCAAAAAATAACAAAGAAATAGAGAGATCTTATAATGTCTCCTTGCTAGATCTACTCTCTCTCACTGTTTTATGCATCATCAACTCCTGTTAGATAACAATCTTCTTTAGAACAAACCATAAGTATCGAGACCACTGCTTCCCTTGTTTCACTCTTTTAACTCTTAGTAAAATATTCAAATTTGAATAAATGATTTCCAAGGATAGAACATCAATGGGCACCGTAAGTAAATTCTTCAAATTTTTTATTCTTTGATATTTTGCTTTTATTTTTAGGCAGGTTCTGCCTTGATTCAACTTTCAGACAACTGATTTTTGTTATATTTTATTTTGTAAAACTGAGGAGTCCTTTACCTTCCCATTATCTTTCATCCTTCCTGTGAAATAGGTATTGAAGGCGAGTGGTTGGTCTCATAGGGAACAGACCGGGAAGGGAGACAGGAGTTGATTCTCAAGAAGCACAAGTGTACAGGTGTGGGGCAAATACCCACTATACTTTCCCTGATCCCTTCCAACAAATACTACTAATTCAATGCTAATAGGATGATTCATTTCTTCTCTTAGGGTTTTATGGAAAATGAACTGCAAACCAATATTGAACAAATATAAGCCCATTTCAGCCTAGTTTTAAGTGGTGCTGAGCTAGCATATAAATGAGTCACTAAAAATCAACAGGAAATTACAGCCTGGAATATGAATCATTCGTTGATTCCACAAATGTATGCCAGGGATAAGTGAGAAGTTTTGGAGAAGAGCGTGGATCCAATTGAATGATGTAAGAGAAAAATGAAGTTGCTGGAAGTAGATAGAGTTAAGGCCATCATTTTTTTTGGATGCACACAGTCTGGGTACAAATTGTATTACAACATACATAAATGGTATTTTGCATGCTTTGCCCAGGAAAAATGGAGAAACCAGTGGAGGTGGGTTAAATGACAATGGTGCTGCCTCCCAACCAGGCAAAGATCCATATAGCTTAATGTCGCTTTTCTCCCTTGACTGAGGAAGTGTCCATCTATATGCAATTAAGTCTTTGTTTCATAACTCAGGATTATCAATGTCTCATGTCAAGACTGCTGCAACACTCTTAAAAACACTGACTTGCAGATGAGATAGTAAATGAGCTAGTACATCAGAAAATGTGCTGTATTTTCAGGGAAAAGAATAAAACAAGATGAAAAATAAGTCTTTTTTCCAAACCTTGATAGTTCTTCAGGAGTAATAGAAAATTAAAGCAAAAAAATAATTAGCAGGCAATTTTGGGAAAAATTACTCATTTTGCTTCCTACTTCTTTTCAAGGGAAAAAGAGAAGTAATTTTTTTGCTGTCTAAACAAACTGTTATTTTGATGGGAAAAAAATTAGAAGAAATTAAAAATATTACCTCTAATATTAACCACAGGCTTAATCTGCCTGTCTCCAATGGTGGTAACAGTCCTTTTTCATCCTGGCAGGAGAGTCAAGATGATATCTGTCCATTGTGAAACTTACCCATAATTTATTGTGTGCTTTATATTTATTTGCTTTTGCTGCTGGGCCTCAGATTGTCTCAGCTGCAGCTGGACTCAGCATCTACTGTTCTCATTTGTCTGGAAGCAGAAAGGAGAAAAAAGTCCAGTTCCCTAAAGCTTGGGGAGATGCAATGGAGTATGAATGGCATGCAGGAAGGCAGGTATGAAGGAGAAGTCTGCATGAATTATATTATCTTTTCCACCAGAATTGTGCTCATGAAAAGGATTCCAAAAGTGTATTTATGGAAATGTGACTTTTTTCTTATTGGGCTGGAATTTTTTTCCTTGGAAAATCTTAACAAGACTGCCTCCAAAGGCAAATAAACAAAGAAGAGGGCAGAATGCTATGTGCTGTTTAAGTATCCATTGATCTGTCACCAAGGAGCATCATTTATCACTTTGGCTAGCCAAAGTTTTCTGATCTGGTAGGTTTGGGCTCCCAATTCACAGCACATTGTTTTTTTCTCCTGGAATGCATGACAGTTGCACAAAATCTCAATAGCAAGGAAGTTGGATGCAATGTATTGTGTCCAAGGTAATGAAACCAGATCTGGGCAAATTAACTTGATTATATTGATAAGGATATTCATTTTAGTATGAGATGGCTGGTTTGTGGAGCATTGCGGTAAGGCACTCTCACTAACTCTTTCCATGCTGCTTTAAGTATTTTTACACTGTATTTCACTATGACAATCTGCTATGCTTGAAAGCCCCAGCCAACCAAGCAAAGAACTGGAAAATGCAACAATTCAATAGTCTGAAAATCATATTTCAAAATGGCTAACAAACCATCTGTAAGAAACAAGCAAATAAATTTCCAAAGAAACATGATCAGATAACAAGTTAGTATTTATATTGCATCAGAGTTCCAGTGAAGAATAAGTAATAATCATCAATGATTTACCAATAATAGCTGTGTTTGTTAGTACAGAAGGAGATATAGTTCATGGCATTACTTCATGACTTTGGAATAACCTATCCTGGTTATTAATAATAAATAATAATAAATAATAAAATATTTTAAGAGTCTAGTGTGGGTTTGTTTTTACTTTTCAGTATGTTATAGTATTATTTCCTCCGGATTACCAGTGTCCCAAAGGAAGACTGCTAACCAAAATCATCTCTTTTACCTCATTAAGACACCCCAAGCAAAATAAAATTATTCATTTGAGAGCAGCCCTGCCGAGAAGGACTTAGGGGTACTGGTGGTGAAAAGCTGGACGTGAGTCAGCCATATCCTGGCCTGGCTTAGCCAGGCCAAACGTATCCTGGGCTGCATCCAGAGCAGCGTGGGCAGCAGGTCGAGGGAGGGGATTCTGCCCCTCTGCTCTGCTCCAGTGAGACCCCCCTGCAGTGCTGCATCCAGCTCTGGAGCCCTCAGCACAAGACAGACATGGACCTGTTGGTCCAGAGGAGGCCACAAAAATGATCAGGGGGATGGAACACCTCTCCTATGAAGAAAGGCTCAGAGAGTTGGGGTTGTACAGCCTGGAGAAGACAAGGCTCCGGGGAGACCTTATTGCAGCCTTCCAGTACTTAAAGGGGGCTTATAAGAAAGATGGGGACAGACTTTTTAGCAGGGCCTGTTGTGACAGGACAAGGGGGAATGGTTTTAAAGTAAAAGAGGGGAGATATAGAATAGATCTAAGGAAGAAATTTTTTACCATGAGGGTGGTGAAACACTGGCAGAGGTTGCCCAGAGAGGTGGTAGATGCCCCATCCCTGGGAACATTCAAGGTCAGGTTGGAGGGGGCTCTGAGCAACCTGATCTAGGTGAAGATGTCCCTGCTCATGGCAGGGGGTTGGACTGGATGACCTTTAAAGGTCCCTCCCAACCCAAACTATTCTATGCTTCTATGATTCTGTGATTTAAGTGGCTAACAAGAAAAAATAAATATTAACAAATTTTTAAAGGTGGTTGTTCTGTGTTCAGCTTGGCTTGTGCAGGGCAGCAACAACACAGAGAAGAGATGATGTTTACAATTTGAAAATGTTGTTAGCTTCTATAGCACAAGCAGAGCAGCTTCACTGTTCTTTGATCCAGCTGAGAAGACCTAAAGGGTGAATAATTTTTTTTTTCCAAAGGGGAGTGAGACTCATATTGGAGGACAAGGACTACCTTGGGATTCAGAAGAAACATGTTTTCTCTTTTTTTTTTTTTTGCTCTCCTTCTTAAGGTCTCTTCTCTCCTCCTGCTATGAAGGAGTTGAACAGGCATTTGACATAGCAGCAAGGAAAAACTGGATGTATAATGGGGATCTGAGATGGTAAGGAGCTAGAGCATTGGAGCTGAAGAAAAGTATAGCCATATCAGCATATGCTTCTTCTGTGCCACGTTGGAGAAGGTGCAGTAGAAGACAGCGTACAGGTGGGTATGGCATTTTGGGGAGAAGAAAGGAATTGCAAGAAAAAAAAGAGAAGATCCAAGATGAAGGTTTAGGATAAACTGCACAAGGGACTTGGGGAAGAGTATTCAGACATTCTGAAGATGAAAGGAGTTCACAAGGGTATATGATGTGAGCTAATAATGGGTGAAGAAAGTTATTTTAGCAAACACATTCCTGATGAAGTAACTGGAGAGAGCAGGATCTGAAGACCTGAATTATATTTTTTGTAGATGCATCAATATTAATTCCACATAGGAACAACTTTTGTCATTTGGATGTTCATTTTAACTTCAAACGATTGCATCCAGAAAATTTCATATGTTGATGTGCAGAGAAAGGGCATTGTAGCGAGCAACAGCAGTTCTCTTTATTAAAAAATACAGAATGAGATTCTGTTTGAAATGAAGGCATCAAAGTTTTAGTGCCCAATACCAGTGTCTACGTTTGGATTTTGTATCTAAGCTTCCATTATAGATAGTGAACCTCTAACAGATACATGCAGTGCATCTGGGAGAGAGATTAATTCAACAACTACAGCTTGGGCTGCCCACGTACAGACATCTAGTGCCATTTGATGTGCAGTTGGGTATCAAGCCATTTCTCTGTGATTGGCAGTATCTCCTATGGGAGACAGTGTCCTGCAGTGGGAACTGGGGGCTAAAATGACATTAAGTGCTTATGTTTAGGCAACTCTATTGCACAGCACATGTTTAGATTTAGCTAAATTACTCCCTAAACACCACTGAGTTCACCCATCAGTGACAGCAATGGGAGTTTGGATACCTGGTGACCATGGACATATCAATGCATCTATATCTTAATCTGCGACTGAATCCCCCCTCAAGTCTCTACTTACAGATTTCTAGCAGTGGATATTAACCATTTTCTTAGCTTACTTACACTTTTAAATTTCTGTACCCCAATTTTTAATATACAAATGGAGTACAGCTGATAAATCACATAACAGTATATTCTGCAATTCTACTTCTACCATCTTTGCAGAAATTTTATTCAAGTTACAGTGTTCCTCTAGTGATGCACTGCCTGTCTGTGGTCCTGAAATGCTGACTTGCAGTCGTCATTATAACAATTTACAAAATTATTACTACTATTGTAATTTTTTTCTTGTGATATAACCTATCTAGGCTGGTTGCTTCTGTCGAACTTTTTCATGTTGGAGTATTATTTTTGGCAAGGTGGAATTATGAGGCAAAACTGAGGTTTTCCTTGGTAAATGAAGGTATCAGCTTAGTTGAAAATTGTGGTAGGAGCAGATTAGTAGGGTCAATAGCCTTTAGAACATAAATTGCCTGTTCCTAACAGAGATTCTAGAGGAGACTAAGTGAACCATACCATACAATTGCCTATTTTTCTCTGTTAACTATAAAGAGAGCCAAGGAATGAGACGACAGGCATCTAAAGTGATATGAACCTCAGAGTTTTTCCCCAGTTTGGAAATCTCTTTTTATCTATTTCAATCGGCAAAGCGAATGTAAAATTTATGGTGAAGTGCTGAGCTCTCCACCCCAGGGAATGTTGCCCTCTGCTTGGGCAGAGGTTAACGTATGCAGTGGCAGAGCTTGCTTTGTGCACAGCTTCATACTGATTTCTACTGTTAGGGGGAATGTGGAGTTAAGTCACTTATTCCTGTGTCTGATAGTGTCAGTCAAGGAAGATAACTGGTCTGGAACGTGATAGGTTTGTGGGAGGGGTGGACCTGAGTTTAATACTAAGTGGGCTTTGCAGAGGAAGCTCCTTTCAAACAGGAGACAGGGACTATCTGGGTAGCTGCAGTTGCATACTGTGCTGGGGGAAGTTGTTGTTGTCTCACGAATGTTATTTTATAGATACATACGTTAGTGTTGTGCACGAATTTCCTCTCATTTAATATCGAACATTTAAAAGACTGATGTTTAAGTTAGACTTAGGATGCATCGATAGACAGTGAAGTCAGCTAAGTATTTCATTAATTAGGTGTCACATAACTTTTGGAATAGATGAAGTTAGGCAAACAGTCTGTACTAAAGATATTGGGTGTCCTGTAAGTACATAGTCATTTCACTTCTTAGCTTTTTCAGGTCTGGATCTTAGCCTGCTGCTGGGCATTTCAGTGTCGGGATTTGATCTTGTTCTTGGTGTAAAATTGGATTGCTGTCATGGTTTAACCCCAGTCGGCAACTCAGCCCCACCCAGCCGCTCCCTCACTCCCCCAAAGTGGGATGGGGGAGAGAATCGGAAGAATAAAAGTGAGAAAACTCGTGGGTTGAGATAAAGACAGTTTAATAGGTAAAGCAAAAGCTGCTCACGCAAGCAAAGCAAACCAAGGAATTCCTTCACTACTTCCCATCAGCAGGCAGGTATTCAGCCATCTCCAGGAAAGCAGGGCTCCATCATGCGTAACGGTGACTTGGGAAGACAAACACCATCACTCCGAACGTCCCCTCTTCCTTCTTCTTCCCCCAGCTTTATACGCTGAGCATGACGTCATATGGTATGGAATATCCCTTTGGTCAGTTGGGGTCAAGTGTCCTCTTGTGCTGGTTGCTGTACAAGGTGTATACAAGGTATCTTTCTTTCTAAGAGACCTTTAGAAATAAAAAGGACAGAATATCCAGTGATGAAAAAGTAAATAGAGGTTGTGTTGCTTGCCATAGTGATGCAATTGTTGAAAGACCACATTAGTCCTGGGTCTAAGCTGCGGCGCATTTTGTGTTGCATACAGCTCACTACTTTCATTCAGAAGCACTTCTGAGTTCAGATTAAGCAACCAACCTCCAACTAGAAGGCTACGTATCCTATTAACAGTTGTCTTCTGCTGATGGGCCTCCTGCCTTTTTCCTAGCTGAAAAAATAAAAAAAAAAAATTAAAAGCTTGGTGGTCTGCCAAAACCAACCCATGTTTTCCTTGTGAGTGACACCTGCTGCTCGGCTGGGTAGAAAAGAAGTGGTAAAAGCTGCTGAATTTTGACTGATCTCTGCTGATCAGCTCTATAGATTGCTCATGATCTGGTATCCAGGATCTCAGAGAATAAAAAGCAGCTATAGTTTGACAAAATACAATCTCCCAGCACAAATATATGACTATTTCATTTTAAGTATGTTTTAGCATTCCAACTGCCTGGTCCCATAAGCTTCAGAGAAGTTACAGCTGCTTGGGATTCTATAGCAATACTCACAGACTTAATAAAACTGTCTTGGGGACTAATGAATTATTTAAAGACTGCATAAAGAAAATGTAACCTATGCATTTAAAGTAGGAAAATCCACTTTAAAGTCATCATTCTGCCGTCTTTATCAATCTTACAAGGTTTTTTCTTCATATATCGGTATTTTGTTTGTCTAGGTCGAATGAATTCAGAATGGGAAGTATTGTCATTTAATTTAGGCCAATACTTTGGTCTGCATATATTTATATTGATTATATATATATTCTCTTTCCTTCTATGTACGTATTTGCTCTATTAAACAATAAAGTGCTTCATGCAAAATTGGAAAAAATGACATATGGAAACCACACACCTAGGTGTAACTTGCATAGGGGCGTAGATGTTTTTTCCCTGGAGCTAATCTTGACCATAAGTATCTAAGATCTTTTTCTTTTTGCATAATGATAGGCTTGAATTTAGAGTGGTAAGAAATGACACTGTATGGACAGAAAAGCAACTAGCTCAACAGCACCTTGAGAGGTCAGAAACCTCTAGTGAGTTGAACATGTAGGACTAAATGGGGAAGAGGAAAAAAAGGAGGGAAGGAAAAGCCTCTGAATAATGTGATGTCTGAATAGGCATGAAATCTGTTGAAAATCTGGGCTGTGATGCATGCAGATGCTGGACCTGTTCAAAGAAACAGCTAGCTGAGCTGAGAAGAAAGTCCTGGAAATTAAGTGAAAAAAAGAAGATTCCATGTTGTGGTCTGAGATTAAATCACCAGGGGCACACGTACACAAACAGGTGATGGCATCCCTTTGTTTTGTGCTTTGCAAGCTGTTACTATTTGCAAAGCCTTTGCAGGATTAAATACCATCCCCTAACACTGTTCTCAGCTCATGACGTAGCTAAAGATGGTGACAATGTTCCTGGAGCTAGAGATGTCTGTCATCCTTACATCCCTTTTGGATCCTGTTCACTGGTGGCAGAGATGTGTGCATTTACATGATAGTGCACACGCAGAGTGATTTATAACATGCCAGTCCTTTGCGTTATCCATGACAGTGCCATGATGGATGAAAAGGCAGTGGGCTGGTTTAGTAGAGGGAAATAAAGATGGGTGAAGACAAAAATGTTTGCCGGTTAAAGTGTTGGAAAAACATCAATTACTAAAATATATGATTTTTTTCTCTCCCTCTCTCCAAGCCATGGGAGTCTCACAGCAAGTAAATAATCAGATAAAAGTTGATCACTACCTAGATGCTGGGCATGGAAAAAGGGGCAAAACAGTGACGGAGGTAAGGTAGGAAATTTAGAAAGTAGATGAGATTGGCCATTCTGAAGCAGGAGGAAAGCAGCAAGAACATGGGGCAAAAAGAAGAGCATGACACAGCCTGGCTGGAAAGATTATTGGTTATAGATATGTAAAGGATTGGGAGGAGAACCCAGAGGAATCCCAGCCTTATCAATGGGCTGTCTGGTTCCTCATTAGGGTAGACAATGAATCAACCACAAGAGTGGGCTTTAGCACATGCTGCTGGTGAGCAGCGAAGGAACCAAAAGTCTGTGGAAAGGAAAATGCTCAAGGCTTTGTGCTTAAAATTAACGAGCAAATTGAAAACGGTCCCTCATTTTACCCTCCTTTTGAGATTTCAGTTTGAATCTTTCCTTCTCAGCCTGGGACAGGTGAGGAATTTACTAACTAAGTCTTTCTCTATCTCCCCCTTCCTGGATCATGGTGATAGACTTGTCACTAAATGCAGCAAGATCTGCTCGGTTGGCACCCTCAGTGAATATAGCTGCCTACCTGTGCCTACCTGTGCATGGAAGCTATGGCTTGCCTAAGATGACTTAGAAAAACTACTAAGTGGGTGCCTTTTGCATTGCCTCAAAACATTTTGAGAGATAGACGTGATGGAAGTGGGGGAAATAGCTTCTGGAAATGCTCCGAGCTGAGCCAAAGGTAGGGCTCCTCGGGAGATGTTTGACCAAGCAACTCACTTAGTCCTATAGGTAGCTGTAGGACACCTCTAGGCGCCAATGCAATGTAAACTTACTCTAAGTACTGATCATACTATTGGATTTCAATGTACTGTTAGGTTTTTAAGAACCAGGTCCCAAATAAATGTTCTGTTCAGTCAGAAACTCACAGGAGATGTGCTGGGCAGAGGTGTTGCTCTTCACCTCTAAGAGCCTCTAAGACCTTCCCTCTTCTACTATCCACTATATACATGAGGCCACTCATCTTCTAACATAAAAACTCTTGGCTTCCCATATACCATGATGTCTCTGCAAGGCACTTCCCATGCACACCTGTAGAGCTGGTGAACTCAAAAGATACGGAGGTTCGATCCACTGAAGGAAACAATTTGCCTTGGAGCATTTGCTGAGGGAGTGGATATGGAGTGGTTTTACTTTGGAAAAGGGCTCAAAAAGGCATCTCTTACTCATGGAGAAGTGGTTCTGGACTGTAGAGATTTCCCTTGGATGTGAGGATGGTTGGAAAGGGAAAGGGAACAGGTTTCATGATCTTTTGCAGTCCTAGCTCTTCAGGCTTTGGGATGCAGGTGTCCCTACGACAGGAAGGATGCAAACAGGCTGCTGGCCTTTTCCTCAGCTCAGCTCTTCTCTTTTTCTCTCCTCCCTACCCTAAAATTAGCTCTGCTAACAGGGATTTTATGTGGTTTTTCATACACCCCACTCAACACGTCAGATTTTATGGACTGTGTTGGAATCAACTGCTTCTAGATACAGGAAGCAACATTATTTTAAGCATTGGGTCTTCAAAACTAATTCGTGAATGTGCCTTCAAGCTGTTGGTATGGGCTGAGCCATATTCCTCTGTGATTTATCTGCAGAGGAGGCCATTGCTTAAAGCTGGGCAAGGAAGACAAGACTTGGTGAAGCCATGGTAGCTAATTAACTGGGATGGCAAGTAATCCTTAGCATGGGTGAGGTGGGAAGGGAGCCTTTAGGATTCATACCCACATTGCCAAGCTGTTCTGAGTTATATGAAAGAAAATAATACCCTGTGCCAGAGAGAGCTCACACATTCAATGAAGGGTAACAACAATTCATTTTAGACCACTGCGTTGTCATCCTCAAAGGAGATCTACAGGTTAGCCCAGGAACTGAGATGAATCCCTATAGAATACTGAAAAATAAGTGCTTGAAGACCTAACGTTTGACTCCAAGCAGTTATTCCCAGTCATACTGTTAAATGTTGCTTCTCCTTTCAGACCTGAAGAAGACCCGTCTGTCTGCCTCGATGACCCTCACCCAGAGTAAGACCTTCAGCAGCTGTGCATCAGGCACACTCAGCTGAAATCACTGCCATCCCCCGCTAACTGCAGTCAGTGCAGCTCCAGTGGAAAACCACCACCGGTGGGACCTGAGGTGGATTACTAAGAACTGCGAAGTCTAACCCTGGATCAATGGAAACCCTCAGATTATTCCAGATGTCCTATAGCTTTAATGCCTTTGGGGAGTGAAAGCCTATCATCTGGAAGGATATAATCTAAACCCATCAAAAATGGTTAAAAAGTGAGTGGCAATACTAAAACAGCCTCTGTTGTATGGTGAAACTTTACGAATGCCCTGATTATTAAGAAAATTTGCTAGCACTAGAGCATTTTAACCCCTTCCATGTTTACATTGTCTCCTAAAACCACTATATGACAATGTGGTACCTGCAATATCTTTCTTCCCCTTCTTTGGTGAGACATTGTCACAAATGAGTGGTTTTGAGGCTGCTTAAAGAATCACTGGCAAAGGTATCAGCGAAAGTGGTTTTAATATCAATTTGTAAAAGCGCAACTTAACAGCATTCGATGGCAAGGTTCACTCTATTGCTCATTACATGGATTAAGTACACACAGGGAAAATCGTGTCAGATTTTGGAATGATTTGTGCAGAGATTGAGGATAAAAGGGTAAGGGAGACCCTCCCGTTGAGTCACGAGGTTCAGAGAAGAGCCGGCTGGATCCAATCTTAGTCTCAGACTTGGACAACGTTTTGTGTATAATACAAAAGGGCTAAGGAGACCCTCTGTTGAGTGACAAGGTTCAGAATAGACCTCCTTGCTTTCTAAACTCCTTCTCAGAGAGGAGTCTAGGTTCGGCTGGATCTACCCTTAGTCTCAGACTTGGGCAACAGGTTTATACCTAAAAGGTTACGTGTGTTTAGCAGCAATTTAAAGTTTTGAGGTAAATCATAAGATTCTAACAATACTTAATCATTAATCAATTTGGCAGCTACAGAGTGAGGTGGTCAAGTTTACTACAAATACTAAAACAACTTAACTACAGATTGTACTTATCACTGATTACCCACATAAACACACAAAAGAACTAGATCAATTTATATATAGAATCATAGAATCATACAGGTTGGAAAAGACCTCTAAGATCATCGTGTCCAACCGTCAATGAATATGGTACCACAGCTAGATAAGTTTATAAAGGCCTAAAGCTAGATAAATTTATAAAGGTATACCTGTTAAAAATTCCCCTCGAATCTTGTGAAATACTCATGTTAAATGCCTTGGCATTTCTCAACGGGCAAAGGGTTGATCCCCGAGGAGTGTCTCGGCCAAGGAGTGTTTCAGCCCAGGTCTCGGTGATCCTCTGAATCTCACAAACTCGAGAGTTTGCGAACTCTGAGAGGCGTCCCACTCAGAGGGAGATTCTGGGCGCAGCCCGCTGCAGTCCAGAAGAGCTCAAAGGGTCTCACTAAGGACCACTGTTTAAGGGTTCGTCAGATGATTGGCTTTAGTCATCCATGACAATTCCTAAGATCTCATCAACAATGGTGCTGTTCCACTCGAGTTACAACTCAGATAAGGGTGTCAGGGAATGACGGATTATCCCCAACCCTGTTCCCCACCTGGATTAGGTAATGAAAGTCCTGGTACGGCCAGTGCTGTTCCTCACTTCGGCCATGCAAGAGTCTTGGGAACAGCTAAGAGACGCTTCACTGCCCAACTCATTACAGGAGGGCCAAAGTTTATCAGGACTTCCTGAGGTCATAGAGTGACACTGGGGGGAAAAAAAAGGTGGGGGGGGAGAGGAATGCACCACCACAGATGTGCTTTTATATGTCATTCAAATCATAGTCATGTGGACACCCAGATGCCCACAGAACCATCCTCGTCTAGGAGCTGATGTCCTGCAGTCCTTTGGCTCGTACTGAGGTAATGAGACCTCTTTTTCTGGGACTTCACTTTTACTAGCTTTTTTTTTTTTTTGGTAACTTCTCTTCTCTAATAAAGAAATGAGAAATGAATATCAGATCATTGTGATCCTGACCAGGTCATCTGCTCCTCTGGCACTTTGCTCTGAAGTTGCACCATAAATAGGACTGCAAAACCCAGCATGGGTTATATATCAAGGCTGATATATAAAGCGTCTTAAAGTATGACATTTGTTGGTGATGAACTTGTTGAAGTATTAATTTGTTGGTGTGACAGATTTGCAGCAGATCTCGCCTCCTTCCTGCATGAGACAAAGCTGCAGCACATCACTTGTCTGGGGTCACAGTGGGAACAAGAAGTCCTGTGATAGAGGCAGACTGCAGCGGGCTGAGTGGCAAGAGAGAGGAGCGTGTGACATGATGTGACAGAGAATGAGCAGAGGGGAGGGAATCTGCCTTTTAGCAAGGCTTTGCCTCTCCTTGTCCAGATCATACATGCCAGATGGAGCAAGAATCAAAGACCTGCTGCAAGTCACATCTGGCACTTCAGATCATGCAGCTCAAGAGAGGCTGCTGCCTGTATGTTCCTGCTTCCCGTGCAAGGTATCGTCCATTCAGACATGCCTTTCCCTTCTGCCTTCCCAGAGCAAACGTCATCCGGGCTGTTCTGCAGCTTGGGAACAGGAGCAAAGTCTCAGAAGGCTCCTCGCAGTGTCTGAATCCCACACTGTGGAGTTCCTCTCTGTGAGGCTGTCCTCAATTCCTGCAGCCCCACGGCAACAAGAGACGATATTGTCTGCTATCGTCTTGGGTATGGATTGATTTTACAAATAAAAGAGAAGAAAATCTCTCCATAAGCAAATCTACCGATGCCAGTGGGACACTTTGAGGGTACTCAGGGGAGCGTAGGGATGTTGGACTAAGTGTCACACTGCTCTGAGGGTAAAATACAGGCATAACTATTTCCCACTGCAAAATCTTCCTTTTTTTTTTTCTTTGAGTTATTGGGCGTGTCAAAATATGCACCCCTTTCTCTCCAGACTGCTCAATTTTTCATATAAATTAATAAGGGAAAATATTGATGGAGATCCTGCACCTTCACCATTAGCGTGAGTGATCTACCCTCTCCAGTCTGGGAAATCCTCACCTGCTTAACTTTTGTGGCTGGAAGGAACCGTAGATGCCTCGAGCTAATGCGTATCAAAGATACAGAGTCAGCAACATGCCGTGGTTGAGGACTGTTAGAATAATAGAGAAATTAGAAGGACTGCTGAAAGCGAGAGTCTGGGTGCAATCTTTAACTCAGGGAATATAAATCCTGCTCATTTCTATAAAAGGGGAGAGTATATCAGGGGAAGGACTACCCTAAAGATGTCCTTCTTTTCTATTCTCCCTCGGTTACCCTGGATGACCACTGGCAGAAGGCATGGAATTACTTAGAGCTTGCACCTCAACCAATACAACTGCAATGCATTTAGACCTTAGCGTTAAGCTTAAAATCCCTAAGAAGGGGATGTTCCTCTTTTATCACAAAAAGGACTAGATACTGTCCCATTGGGCTAATGGTGATGGCCTGCAAAATCTTCGTATCAAAACCCTTCTGGACAGATTTGCAGGTCTAGAGAGCTGGTGGCAGGAAGGAAGCAGCCACATCTAACACGAGCCTTACACATTTGGGTCATTTGTTATAGTGTTTTTAATCCGGTCCTGCCCAGTTAGGAGTACTGGCTAAGTGTCCCCTGGGAGAAGTTTCTTGGGGATACTGTCTTGCAGCAGTGCCAAATACCTGAGAAAAACATTAACAGTTTTCTGCCCAGTGGAAAGCTTTTACTAAGGAAAAGACCTCGCGATATCCACACAATGCGAATGAGCCCTGCCATTTCCATGGACATTTTGCTTGCAGGTCTCTGAATAGAGGTACACCGAAACAAATAAGTGTATTGGAGGGAGAGTCAGTGGCCAGTTTTAAATGAAACAAAGATCTTCTTGGAGAAGCAGCTATGTCTTAGGCTGCATCTTCTTCTGGTAGCCTGAGAAGGGCTGGAGACAGAGAGGATTTGTTTTTCTGCCTGCTTCTTGAGACTGTGCATTCTCTGGATGCACAACCAGCTGTGCTGGGGACATGAAGAAATGCTGCTGTAACCAGACCCATTCAGTGCACACAAAATGCAGAAAGTTTGGGGCAAGAGTCACCTGGAGGAGCTCTGTGTTATGCCCAAGCAATTTTCAGCTGTGGGTCTTTACTGAAGCAGGGTTGGAGGGTCTATCCAAATTCTTGGTTCCTGTGATGGAGGAACAGCTACGGTCCACTGGGAAGGGTTGCTTGGGAAGTCCCCATGAAGTGGCTCAAATATGAGGAGTATGGGAAATAGCAGGGACTGCATTTCTTCATCAGGCAAAGGTTTCTCTTTCCAGGTTTCCAGTGCTGGATTGGAAACAAGCTGCACAGTAAGCAAACAGCTTTCCCATGCAAGTGCATTAGTCCTGTGTGCTTAAAATCTACAGAAACTATTTCCACAATAACCCTGGGATAGCTTCACCTTTGCTGAGCAGAGCATCACTGTATCAGTACACAAGAACAACTCCTTCAGGTGACATCCTGCTCACCAGATAAAAATCCAAACTGGTGAAGCTGAGGCGCCTGGGACTGGATTATGAGCCCTGCTGTCATTTCAAATCCAGCCAGCTGATGGCTGTGTCGTGTAGCAAATGAGCTCTCGGGCTTATCAAAAGCAGTGCCGTTGGTGGAAAATGCAGTTCCATCTCTGCTGGGGAAGCCAAGAGGGTGTCCTGCCCTCTGGAAACTCAGCATCAAGCTCCAAAGAGCACCCGAGAGACTATGGCTTGGCTCCAAGGGGGGCACAGGATGAAACCTCGTGGCTATCGGGAAAGGGGAGCGGGGGAAGAGGGGACTGACAAGAGCATTTGGGAGAAGAAATTGTCCTTCAGGTGAAGAGGGGATGGAGAGGGCATCTGCATTGGGACGAGCAGTTGGGATAAATATCAAAAGGAGACCTTCCAGTAATTCCTGGGCATATTCTGGGAAGAAAAGGGATTCATAGAATCATAGAATGGTTTGGGTTGGAAGGGACATTTAAAGGTCATCTAGTCCAACCCCCCTGCCGTGGGCAGGGACATCTCCAACTAGATCAGGTTGCTCAGAGCCCCGTCCAACCTGACCTTGAGTGTTTCCAGGGATGGGACATCTACCACCTCTCTGGGCAACCTGTTTCACCATCCTCATTGTAAAAAATGTCTTCCTTAGATCTAGTCTAAATCTCCCCTCTTTTAGTTGAAAACCATTCCCCCTTGCCCTGTCACAACAGGCCCTGCTAAAAAGTCTGTCCCCATCTTTCTTATAAGCCCCCTTTAAGTATTGAAAGGCCGCAATAAAGGTCTCCCCGAAGCCTTCTCTTCTGCAGGTTGAACAACCCCAACTCTCTCAGCCTTTTCTCATATAGAGAGGTCCTCTGACCATTTTTGTGGCCATTGCTTACACTTTGTGGAATTGCTTACACTTATCTTCTCCTTAGCCAGAAGAGGATGATCTATACCACCAACCCCTCTGTTTCCCACAGCTGCTCCCCCACATCTGCTCAGGAAGGTTTTGATGGAAGTGTTTTTTTATTCCGTCATAACTCACAAAAAGGTGTCAGTTTTACTGAAAATGTGTGTTCAGAAACAGTCCTCCTTCTCCCTGAAAGACAGTATTTTGATAATATTGCCAACAAGTTGTTTTGAGCTGGTGCAATTGGATTTTGGTATCACTTTTTTTTCAGAGAGAAATCAATGGTTATTTCAGTGGTTTTAAGAGGTAAAATAGAGAAAGAAACAATTTTCATTCAACCAGGGTTTTTTTTTGTTAACCTAATTTTTAACTTTGGATTTTATTTTATGAAATATTTAAGTTTCCATTCCTTCTGTCCACCCCCTATATTCCCTCTTAATCCTGGACCGGAACTCACTTTCAAACTGCAAAATTTCACACAATCTGGAAAGCCTTTGATCCACCCAATTGCAATGTAGTATTAAGGGCCTGTATTCATGGATACCAGATTTCTTTTATGTGAGCTCCAGGAATAACTCCCTCAGCTAGGATTGATAACATAGTTGCCTTTCCCCGCACCACTTCTTCCTACAGACAGGACACCGTTTATTAGTGAAGATTTCCCAAATACTCTCTGGCTTGTTCCACAGCCAGACTGAGCTTCTCTGGAGCACACAGCAAGGCATATATATCACCAGCATTCATTTCACTTGGATTTCCTCTATATCTCACCAGCCACCACTGGGACATCCTGCATGATACAAATCCTGGGAAATGATAAAAAGCTTAGTTTCCTTTCCTTTCCCATCTCATGGAGCTAGGAATCTAAAATGCTTTTGACCTTGATTTTGTTTCTTCTAAAAGCTTATGTGGTTTTGGAAATGTGATTTTACATCTTGTTGTATTACAGCTCCTGGATCTTAGCAAGTGGGACTCATCTTTCCCAGCTGTAGGCACCCAGATGTCAGATGTGTGGTGGAAATCATCATCTGCTTGTCCTTATTAGTCAATGGCAAGAGGTAATTATATTTAGGAGGTGACTAACTCTCTCCCTAAGGCCAATATCTAAGGTAGTGGGGATGAATCAAAGTCTGAAATAGAGGGGAGGAACTCACCTCCTGGAGGTGCCAGTCTTTTTCCACTGGCTAAAAAATGGGCCAAGAAAATTAAGTTACATCAGGCTTAACTTTTAAAATCCCATGTATAAGTCAAATATATGTAAAAATAATGAGGTGGCTGTATTCACCCAAGCTGTTGTTGCCTTTTAGGAGCTGAATCTAAATTTTTTACAGTATTCAGATAGGACAGCATTTCTCCAAAGCCCCCTGGTATCTTTAGTGCCTAAGGTGATAATTTCCCAAAGCGTTAGATGCAATGCGCTGTTGACCAAACAGCATGTCCCCAGCAGGAAGCCAAGGATTTGCTCTATTACCAGCTCACTGTTCTCCTTCCCCCCCCATCCACAGAGAAGACAGGAAATCATCAGGGATTTCGGTCTAGAAATGTCTCCTCCAGATAATAATTAAGATATCTCTGCAAATTTTCTATCAGTTATTCTGGCACACTCCAGCAACCATCAAAACAGAAAGATACCACTTGTGTCTATCTCTATATACATTGCTATATATCAACATATATGCATTTTTATATAATATTTATGTAATGATCCTTAAATGGATTTTTCTGTATATTGCAAATTTCAATTTAGCAATAAAAATGCAATATGATAGATGTGGGTCTCTTTGCATCCAAAAGCTCAATATATATCTCTCGGTATCAATAATACAGCCATAAAATACATCTCTATAAAATACAGTCAGTACTTAGGACTAGATTAAATTAGTGAAATGCATTCAGCTACCTATGAAAAGGAGTTAAAAGGAGTTAACTGTACATTTGGCTCCTTTTTTTCCTCTCTCATTGCCCTGGCAAAGAGATACATATTTCATTTCCCGTTGATATATATACCAGCTAGCAATAATTGGTCTGTAATTTATTGTGAGCAGAATAAGAAAGACAGAAGAAAGGTGTTGCAGAGGAGCGCTGCCCTTTGTGGAGAAGTCTGGTTTGCCGAGAAACATGTCATGCAGCCTCACATAGCTGTAATTATTTTCTTTCACCACCTCTAGGCACTTGGAGAATATAGGAATACAAAAAACCCCTACCAAAGCCCTGCCGTGGGCCAAGTGAAGTCCTACACTCTGAGATGTCATCTCCATGGGAGTGGGTAGATGATTTCAAATGAGTTATTTTCGCTTACTATTGCTCAACGAGCGCATGCATGCCTGGCCCGCTGTAAAGACATAGCAAATCCTTGAGCTCTTACTGCCTTCGTGGTGGAGGCCAGGGTGGCAAAGCCAAGAAGTTTTGGTATACTAAGCCATAACTCAAGTGCTGAAAGTTGCCTGTACGCAGCCTCTCTTTGTCTGCCTGTATCTTTGTGTTTCACAAACAACTTCATCAGACCAAGTCTGAAATGTGAGAGGACATGATGACACCAATGGGAGGAGACCTACTTAAGTTTGGTGAAAATCACGCAAACAGAAAAACTTGACTTATCCTACCATTTCCATCTCTTGCAAATCAAAACCTTTTGGGCTAAGAGAGGCAATGGAATTTAGAGGGCTCTAAGCCCCTACAGCCACATATCTCAGTGCCATCATACTCTGCACCAGGCAGCTGGATAGGGATCTCTGCTGGGGAAGTCAATAGAGTATCTGGCCCTCCAGAAACTCAGAGTCAAGCTCCAAAGAGCATCCAAGAGACTATGGCTTGACTCCAAAGGGGACACAGGTGACACCTGGTGGCTGTTGGGAAGGGGAGTGGGGAAGAGAAGACCAACAGGAGCATTTGGGAGAAGAAACAGTTGCTCAGGTGGGGAAGGTATGCAGAGAGCATCTGCATCACCACTGTCCACATCTGGAGCTATTCCTGTTTTGGACACAAGAAAGTCACACTGCCCAGGGCAAGCCTGTTTCATGCACCTGGAAAGTTAATATCTAAAAAATATGAATAAATAACACTGTCTAATGGACCACAATATTGCTTTCCAGAGCAGGAGAAGGTGAGGTGAAGGTAACTCGACAGGATAATCCTAGCACAGGAGGGCAGAGGGACTTTCTCCGCACAAAATGGGTATTAGATTCAATTTCCAAGCATATTAACATGCTGACAACAGAAGACCAAGCTGAAAGAAGCTGAATCCAATACTTCGATATCCTGGAAGGCTGTCCCATGCTCTTCATCCGTCCTGATCCACATCTGTGTTCAAGTTCTTGAGTCAGCTCTCCCATCTTGTAAACCTTCAGCCTCTGATACCGCATTACACCAAGACCACGGACGGGATCTATTCAGGATTCAACAGCTGCTGCCTCTTATTGAGCCCTGTATTTCCTTTCATGGCTCATTACAATAAGTTAGATTAGAACTATAGCTAATTGCTATTGCCATAGTAATTTACAGTAGATGCTGTTACTGTTTGTACATCATGGAGATGGCATAATGACATGTTGTCTTTCCTAATTATATCAGCCAAATAATTCTCACTAAGTACTGTAATAGTATTTTAATTAATATTATTATCCCCATATCTGTCACAAAGCTTAAAACTCTGGAGCTGGGAAAACTACTTCTTTTGTTTCCTTTTGTACCTTCGGAAAAGCTGAGCTTGACAGAAATCTAGAGGTCTTGGATCCTCTCATGCTGTTAAGTGAGACAGAGCAAGAGGGCTGGGTTTGATTCTCACCTTTGCCAAGGGCATAACCGTGGGCAAGTGAGTTTGTCTTTCGCTGCCTCCGTGAAAAGGGGAGAGTATATTTAGATTTAGTTTGGCTTGTCTTCTGCGGATGTGATTCCAAAGAACTCCTAACTTAGAAAATGATGCCTTAGTGAATAGGAATTAACCAGCAAATTCTCTTTTGTGCTTCAGGCCTAGGTTCACCACCACTTAGGTGCTTAAATTAAGAATTAGCGATTAGTGATTAGTTAAATTAGGATTCAGTTACCCAGGCTATATTTGCAGGTAAAGGGAAGCAGGAAAACATGTCTGGAGGTGACCTTGATCTTTAGTTTGCTGTTTTTCCTTTACTTGAATAGCCTTTAAATTTATTCAGTGACTCAGTTAAGTGTCTAATGCTAGGTGGGACGAAGTGAGGCTCGCAGGGTCTCACAGACTGTGGTGCAGGACCCATCCACGTGCGCAATTTTAGCCTCAGGTATATGCAGATTGTGTGTGTGTGTTCCTGTGCTGGGAACCCCGTTGGTGTCCAGACTAACCTGGCTGCTTTTCTACCCAGAAACTGTGTGATTACACTGTCATCAACTTCCTCTTGACTTATCAGTATAAGTCAGAAGTGACAGCGGTGACATCAAAAGCAGAAGGGAACATGGAGCTGAACACGGTGCCACGCTGGGTGTATTGAGTGCTGAGGCTGCTGTGACTCACGTTGTGGTAATGTATTCGCAAAGTGATGGGGAACAGCAAGCTACAGGAGTTTGGTTTTTCACAACTTCTCAAGTCTTTGCTTTGTAAAAAGGTGGCAATAGTTTTGTTGTGTTGTAAGCGCTGCAAGATGTGCCGGGGATGGTTTGCATTCAGGGAAGTTGTATTCTGGGTATGAAGTACCCCGTGGTTCATTAGGGGAGTCCTGGAGCTGGCTGTCTTTCTCTGATCCTCCCCGTGCAAAGGTCTACGATGAAAGTACTTTGTCACCTCTGTAAAATAAGGCAATGCATGTGTTGTGAAAGAGAGGTAGAAGTGAAGCAAGGATGAACTGAGACAGAAGCAGATGGGCAAGGTAATGACAGCAACAAATTTGGGGTAAGGCCATGGATTCATGTCTTTGTTGTCTCAGTTGTGTCATGGTTTAACCCCAGACAGCAACTAAGCCCCACACGGCCACTCGCTCACTCCCTCCCGGTGGGATGGGGGAGAGAATCAGAAGGGTAAAAGTGAGAAAACTCATGGCTTGAGATAAAGACAGTTTAATAGGGAAAGCAAAAGCTGTGCACGCAAGCAGAGCAAAACAAGGAATTAATTCAACACTTCACATCGGCAGGCAGGTGTTCAGCCATCTCCAGGAAAGCAGGGCTCCATCATGCGTAACGGTGACTTGGGAAGACAAACACCATCACTCCAAACGTCCTCCTTCATTCTTCTTCCCCCAGCTTTATATGCTGAGCATGACGTCATATGGTATGGAATACCCCATTGGCCAGCTGGGGTCAGCTGTCCTGGTTATGCTCCTTCCCAGCTTCTTGTGCACCTGGCAGAGCATGGGAAGCTGAAAAGTCCTTGATCAGCATAAACACGACTTAGCAACAACTAAAACATCAGTGTATTATCAACATTGTTCTCATACTAAATCCAAAACACAGCACTATACCAGCTACCGGGAAGAAAATAACTCTATCCCAGCCTGTGGAGAAGAATTGTGGAATCGGGAGCTTCAGCTAAGATCAGATAGGACTTTGGCCTGTGCGCTGAGAACTAGCAGATGCGTACATATGCTTGAGAAAAGACCTGAACACCTGGCTTAGTTGTCCCTTCTGTAAGGAAACTGTAAACATCAAAATGTAAAGCGCTCAGTTAGGAATGCTGCTTGCGGTTACCCTGAGGTGTGGCCTAATGAGTACCAGCTGATTCAAGAGCCAAAACAGGTGAAGGGAATTGTGAGCAGACATGTGATCGTTGCCGGAAGGAAGATTTGAGAGAGGCAACGGAGAGAGACAGAAGGCTGAGGCAATGGAGAGAGAGACTGTAGGACTGCCCTGTTATGATAGAGGCTCCAGTATTGCTGCGCGTATATATGAGAGAAAGGAAATAGAAATATCCCGTGGTGTACCCCTGTTGAGCTGGACGGAGGACAATTCGGGTGAGCAGCCACAGGGAAGTTATATGAACTCTATACATTAGTTATGGGGCAGTCGGCATCTCAGTCACAGAAGCTTCAACTTGAAATGTTTCAACGTATTTTGAAGGTAACAAGGTTTTGAAGGAAAGCGAATTCTGTAATGGAGAACAGGAAAGGTCTTTGTATTAGAAGTGTTAAGTTTGTATCTCTGTATTAGAAGTGTTAAGTTAAGCTCTGTATTAGAAGTGTTAAGAAAATAGGTTTAGTAAGTTAAGATTTGTATTAGAAGTGTTAAGTTAAGCTTTGTATTAGAAGTACTAAGTTTGTATGCTATTTTGTCATATAGAATTGATCTTTGTATTGTAGTGTAAATAATTCCTGTAGACTGTAATGTTATATGATAAAAGAAGATCGTTAAGGTGAATATTTGTTTGACTAAAAGGAGAATGACCATGCCCATATTGGGATTCGTCATTACTTTGGGTTCGCACTCCCACTCCGACCCATGGTCGCTCCGACACCAGCCGAAACCAGAACAAGTTGTTACCTTGGGGATCACCCCTTTTTTCAATACACAGTGGATCACAGACCACGTCACCAAGCTGTGTGCAATGTAGAGGACTGCAGAGCAGAGAGAAGCCAAAAATGCATGAGACACAGGCCTATACATGAGGACCTAATGAGCATCTCATGTGCAGACAAAACAGCAAAACTGGGGCTTCTTTGCATTCCTGTCAGCCTTCCAAGAGGTGAAGAGGATGAGTCATTGTGCTAAAACCTGGTCAGATATTAGACACATCAATGCTACTGCCTGTGATACAACAAAGGCACCGTTGGCTTATTTTGGAAAAACTGGGTTGGACATCAGCAGCTCTTTCTAACCCTGGCAGCCCAGAACCAGTGCAGGGTATACATATATACACGTATAATTCAGTTTGCCCTATAACTGTTTTTAAAGCTAGCTTGGATGGTGCAGCACGGTGCTGTAGCCTTCTCATCACTTCATTCCCATAGGGGACATTTTGCAGGGAGAAAGTAATTAAGTCAAATTCCTGTAGATTATTCAAAAGTCTAGGTCCCTATGGGTGCCAGAACAACATTGAAGTTTTAGGGTGAAGTCCTCAGAGCAATCACTTGCTCTCTAAAGTGGACAGGGCTGGGCAAAACATATGGATCAGATAGGATGATACTACCAGAAAGGAAGTATTTCAAGTGGTTGGTAATTATATATCCAAGATGTCTAGTAGGACATTAATTGGTAACCATACTTCCAGATTTTGCTGATATCTTTTTGGCGTTCTGCACAATGGTATTTTTGCAATATCTGAATATACAACTTTTTAAAAGTTATTTAAAACCCTATTTTAGAGGTTTGTCCATCTTACATCAATATCAGATTAAAACAGAATTGTATCTTTTGGTGTGAAGGAACTAAAAAAAGCCACTTCCATCTGATTATTTCTAGGAATATTGGAAGGGTGTTCTCTAGTGATCGCACTGGTAGGGGTACACATCCCACATTAAGATAGGTCTCTTGCCACCCAGGAATTTGTCTTCCCTGAAAATGTAAGTCATATTTCCCTCTCTATCAGAACTGGACAGTCAAGGGAGTTTCTGTTTGTCTAGAATTTTTCTTTTTTCACTTCATTTTGAAACTGCCTGGAAGAAAACCAGGCAGTGGCAAGGCATCCTACAATCTTTTGGGGCCAAAAGCCTGGGTTAATTGAAACATTTCATTTAACTTAAAGCAGAATTGTGTTGCTCTGATTTTTAATTCATTTTATATGATTTAACAGAATATACAGTCAGAGGGAGGGAAAAAATAAGAACAAAAGTAATTTGGAAATGAAGAATGAAAATGTTATCTGCTGGAAAGGTCAGAGAGGAAGTTTCAGCTATACTGGAACATTGCACTCTTTTTTCTGTTTCCTAAGAGATATTTAATCAAAATCCACAAATTGTTCCTTCATCAATGAATCAGCAGGCCATTTCTAACCAATCTACTTAACATGTTCCACTTTCACACATCAACACCTGCGCTATAATCATGTCACAGGAGGAGACAACTATTCATTTCTGACTGGGGGGCAGAGCTTAAATGTTTTTATTGAGATAAGCCAGAATAATAAAATAACTGATTTAGCCAGTTAAACCTGTTAATACGTATTGGTTTGTCTAGACTAGGTTTTATCCTGAGCTAGCAGACTCCTTATATTGTCCAGATTTGCTCTTCAAAGGGTTGTGTGACAAGAAGCTAGAAAACTTCTCCCAGGTTGTTACCAATTCAGATGGCAGCAACAGTGGGGAAGTTTTGCGCAATTTCTTTGTGCGCAAGGCCTTTCATTGCAGTGTGTGACTTCCATTCTAATTTGGTGTTAACCCACAAAGTGTAACTTGGTAAGTAATCTGCAGTAGAATCATAGAATCATTTAAGGTTGGAAAAGACCTCTAAGATCATTGACTCCAACCATCAACTCAACACCACCATGCCCACTAAACCATGTCCCTAAGGGCCTCATCTACACGTCTTTTAAATACTTCCAGAGATGGTGACTCAATCACTTCCCTGGGCAGCCTGTTCCAAGGCCTGAACCACTCTTTCAGTAAAGAAATTTCTCCTAATGTCCAATCTAAACCTCCCTTGGCGCAACTTGAGGCCATTTCCTCTCGTCCCATTACTTGTTACCTGGGAGAAGAGACCAACACCCACCTCGCTACAACCTCCTTTCAGGTAGTTGTAGAAAGCGATGAGGTCTCCCCTCAGCCTCCTCTTCTCCAGACTAAACAGTCCTAGTTCCCTCAGCCGCTCCTCATCAGACTTGTTCTCCAGACCCTTCACCAGCTTCGTTTCCCTTCTCAATGGGTAGGATGAAATTACTGAGACTGGTATTTTCCCAGTAAGACTTACAGAGCTTTTGCAAACCCAGCACAGGGAGAAGGGATTGGCACTTGCTGTCGTTTCCATCTGCAACCAGCCATTCAAATAGCTGGACAAAAAAGTGAGTTCTTCTGCATAAAGGGAAACACAGAAAATGATTGCTTTTTAACATGCTGTCTTACATCTTCACGTGGCTATTGGACATAAACATGAGCAGCAAATGACAATGTGTCACTGATGAGCTTCCCAGGACACTGACTCCCTCAACAACCTGCAAAGAGCTTGCTGCTCCTAGAAAATGCAAAAATAAACTAATTCTGTTCTTTCTCGCTCTCTTCGACACCCCAAAATCTCTAACGCTTTTCTCTGTGGGCCTGAGGGTGTTTTAAATCATGCAGAATTCTTACAGCTCATCAAAACCATCATGGGCCATCTCAAGCATTATGCTGCAGTTGAAAAAATGTTTATCTAAAAGCCTTGCATATTGCTAACAAAATAATTGCTTTCCTTTTGCTTTTAGATCACATAATTCAGGGTGTTTCCAGAATAACTTTAATCACGTTAATTTTCTGGCTAAGGAGCTGGCAAAAAACCTTGGCTGAGGTTCCACTCTCTGCAAAAGCTGAGAATACACCTCAAAGGTGAACAATGGGACTTAACTTCAGAAAAGGAAAGAAACGATTGAATGGTTGTTGCTTACAGGGATCACAAATTTCACTGAACTGAATAGAGCTCAGCTTTATTCAGTTAAGCCTCGTGAAATTGTAGACAGAACTACAGGTTGAAGGAAATGATTCCCAGCTATTCAATGGCTAGCGCAGAAGAGACAATCCCAAAGAGCACCCCTGGAAATAACAAGTTTTACTTACAGATTTAAGCATGGGCAAGTATACATTTTATGCAAACACATAAATACATTTTGGGACTCCAACATCATATTACATACTACGGTAGCAATGTACATTTCTTTGGTCTCCGCTGGCATCCGTCAGTGTCAAGAAGGCATTCTTCTTCCATGGCGTGATGCTGCTCAAGTGGCTATGCCTTTTCCAGCAGTTGGAACACGATCCATTTGTGATGTTTTCTGAGGGCTGTTACAATAGACATAGATTCAGGAGATCTGGATCTTATTCCTAGACCTGCTATAGCTGTTTGGAGATACCCTGGACAAACCACTTCCCCTCAGTTTGCCCAGCCATCAACTGGAGATGATGACACTGACTTTCATATGGCCTCCTAAAAACTGCTGTCAGGTGAGCCTGGCAGCTTGCATCCTCCCAAGCTGTAATAACTGCATTGAAAAATAACAGCACCTGGATCAGTTGCCTAAAACAGGCTGAAAAACACTTATACCAGTGGTTGAGCCAAGAGATCAAACAGGAGCTGATTTCTAGCAGGCTGCACTGAACAGGGGAGTATAAGGATCTGCCACATGCATGGGAAAGTCCCGGAGAAGATGCCTGTTCACACCTCTTCATGAGAAGATGCCTCCTTCATGTCCATATCAGCTCTTCTCAATCAGCCAATGCTCAATCCTCAGGTGTTTCCACCTGAGCCCATGGATCAGAGTCACAGCACAGGTGTCTGAAAGTTGCAGACCTGTTTTTCCCCAGGTTGGCAAAGGGCTTCGTCTCACTCAATGCTCTTAGGAGCGTTGTTCCTGACTGGGAAAGGGCTGGAGAAACAATGAAGTGGGTGGGATGTGCAAGTACGAAGAAGAAGAAAAGTTGCAGTGGGAAAATAAGGGAATGGAAAAGAATGAGAAAATAGCAGTGAAGGAAAGAGCTAGGGGTGAAAAGGATTTGCAGAACAAAAAGGAGGAGACCAAAGGAAAAAAAAAGATTTGAGTGGAGATGAGAGGAAGGTGGACAGCGATGGGTACAGGTGAAAGCAAACCAAAACTGAGCGCAGCAAACTTGGGCAAATGAGGGAAAAAAGATTGTGTTAGTCTAAAATGCTTTATTTCATCCTCAAATTATCGCTATGTTTCACAGCAGAGCTTTTTAACCCCTCTACTTAACCTTACTACCTTTTTCTTCACAGTAACATTTAAAGGACTAATATAATTTAAAAACAAAAAGCCCAGAAAGTTCAAACATGTTGAAAGTATCCAAGTGAAATGTTTCAGCATTTCTGAACCAAAAGTTTTCATTCGCAATATATTGTAATACATGGAAGCATTGGGACATGTATTAGTTGTCCTTGACTTTCACCCTTACATTTCTTCGTGGGAGAAACCATTCATGCACGTAGGCTTAATTACTCACTTAATTATGGCCATCCTGAGCATCCTCTTTTAAAACAAGTTTGTATTAATTTATTATCAAATAGAAATATTAATGTGTCTACAGACATGCCTCTATCCTGTCGTGGTTTAACCCCAGCCGGCAACTAAGCCCCACACAGCTGCTCGCTCACTCCCCCCACAATGGGATGGGGGAGAGAATCGGAAGGGTAAAAGTGAGAAAACTTGTGGGTTGAGATAAAAACAGTTTAATAGGGAAAGCAAAAGCCGTGCAAAAGCAAAGCAAGGAATTAATTCACCACTTCCCATCGGCAGGCAGGTGTTCAGCCATCTCCAGGAAAGCAGGGCTCCATCACACGTAATGGTGACTTGGGAAGACAAACACCATGGCTCTGAACATCCCCCCCTTTCCTTCTTCTTCCCCCGGCTTTATATGCTGAGCATGACATCATATGGTGTGGAATATCCCTTTGGTCAGTTGGGGTCAGCTGTCCCAGCCGTGTCCCCTCCCGACTCCTTGTGCAGCCCCAGCCTACTCGCTGGTGGGGTGGGGTGAGAAGCAGAAAAGGCCTTGACTGTGTGTAAGCACTGCTCAGCAGTAACAAAAACATCCCTGTGTTATCAACACTGTTTCCAGCACAAATCCAAAACACAGCTACTAGCTACTATGAAGAAAATTCACTCTATCCCAGCCAAAACCAGCACCAAAACCAAAAGGCTGAGAGAAGGGTTGGAGGTAGTCCTGTTTTTACAGAGAGCAATGGGAGGTTTGCAAAACTGCTCTGTCAGGACAGTGTCATCTGATGCAGGGCTGGATCTCACACTGCCTGGTGTTAATTGCAGGGCAAGGTAAAATCCACACTTGGGAAAACCCCCTGAACAGATATTATAGTGTGATAAATGGGTTGTAACTGGACTGAATGACACTAGCTAAGTAAACAGGGCCACGGCACGGCACAAAGCAATGATCCACGTTCCTCCACACCATTTAACTCTCAAGATGCTTCCTGGCATAGATTTCATGTGAGTCTAATAGCTCTCTCTTAAAAAAAAAACCCCAGATGTAGTTTAGGAGTTAAAACAAGCTGGAAACTTTTCCTGAAAAACAGTTGGGATTAATCCACTCCGTCTTACGGGGAAGAGTTAGGAGCATGGAGTCAGGCTGTGCCATCCCAATTGGAGTTAGGGCCAGGGAAGAGCTCCAGGCCTTTTAATTTGCTTGTACTCAATAACCAATGGGACACAGCTGAAAACAGGCATACTTCGGGGGAAGAATGCACTTTTTTTTCACCCGAGGAATGTTTCTTCTGTCTAAGCCTGTCCTGCAGTCCTAGCCCAGACTGTGCATTTTGACCACATCCTGACCCTGTGTCTGGACAAAACCAAGGGAAGGGCACCCCCTTCCCTCCACCCCATGCCCTGCTTTCCTTAGGCAGGGAGATACCATCTGAGTGTCCTGGTGCAGACAACTGCGAGTGAGGGTGCACTGCCATGCGGCATAATCTGATGAGGATGTTGTTGAAACATAATCCCTGGAGATGTTTTTAATGTGAGAATAGCAAAATATTTCGGGAAGAAATCTTGGTGGAGAGCCAGGATATATGCTCCATACTCCGAGTGTTGCTATTGCAGGAGGAGATGAACAACAAAATGCCTGCTTCGAAGAATCGCTGTATGTTTTCTAGTGCGCTTCTGTTTGACCTTTACTTTCAATCCTCACTTGTCCAAGCAAGTGATGTTTTTGCCAGTCCCTGGGGTTGCTGTGGAAGATGAGTTTCACCACAATTACCTTTTCAATCTCTTCAGGGAGCATGGGTGCAGGCCAGCACATGGTAAGCTGAATCCCTGGTGGGAGTGAAGCAGCGACCTCAATTATACCAATTTATAGCCTTTGAAGAGCTGCTTCAGGATCCTTGGCACCACCTGGGCTGTGCAAATTTTGCAGAGTTAGCAGGCTGGACAATCGATTGTTCTCCATCCAAATCGACACGTAGATTTCATATGCCTCCCCAGGCACTATACAGTCAAAAAATTAAGATACTTCTCTCACCACTCTTTAATTTACTTCTAGTTTGTTATTGGTTACTTCATTGCACTCTCACAGAAACAAACGACTTCTCCAGGCGGAGTATAGGGCAAAAAGTTGCATACTGTTCAAGTCTCTTCTTCCACTTGAACATTGGCCCCCATGTGAAGCCCTTGATGACAAACACAGACGGCCCAGTCATCCCCAGACAGATCAGAAGAATATATGGTCTTTGCACCTACCTCTGTTCATAATTCCCAGAGCTGAGGAGATTTGTGATGTGTCACCTCTCCCAGTGTGGGACTGTGCCAAACGCCTGCTCCTGTCAATGTGGAGGTACTGGAAGTGTTGCTGCCACTGTCACATTTGGACGCATGACCCAGGCGAGTCTGTGCCATCTGGAAGCATGTCTGTCTCAGGACATAGGTTAGGTGGAGAGCGAGACAGACACACAGAAAAAATCTGTATCCAAATGAAGAAGAAAAAGTCCCATGCCTGTTGATGAAATTGCCATAAGGAATCTGTACAAGCTTCAGTGAGACATAATTATGTGCAAGAGCTTGTATAGGAGGCACCATCAGGAACTTAATTTGTATGGAAGTGTGACTTGGAAGTTTTTAAACATATTGAACAAGCAAGTAGACATGCCCTTATTCAGAACGAAATCTGACCTGAATTATTTTAGTTTAATTCTCTTTCAGATTGAACTGAGAAGGCTTGAGTTGAGCCCACTACATATGTGAATGTGAGCTAGTGGTCGCATGCAACAATAAAATCAGTTGTAGATCCCAACCTAAGATCTATCTGAGCTGGGTCCTAACTGAAAGCCAGACATGCAGAGCCACAGAAGGACCTGTGCTAGGTATTCCTGAAGTCTGGACACCCATGGTAGCAACCAGACTTGAGCAGAACTGTTTGGCTCTTAGAGGAAATGTGTAATCATTGCTTGGAAATGGACGGAGTGACTTGGTTGACTGGATTACCTTCGCAGAGGTGGTGAGAAAAGTGCCACACTGTGGGTTTGTGTGGATTCATTAGCCCCCTTGGAAAGTTTGTTTGGATTTTCTTACACTTCCATGTGTGCATTTTCTAAGCAAAAAAATGCCTGCTGTAAGTGGGATTAACTGTCAGGGAATTTTTCTGCAAAATTCAAGTCCCAAAATAATAAAGTCAACAACGAGATATTGAAATTTTGCAGAATACTTCCGTAACAGAAAATCCAATTTAAGAAAACCCATGTGAACTTTGCAAGTGGGTTAATGAATCCGTCGTTTCCCAAATTTAAGCACCCAAAGTATAAAATCAATGCAATCAATCAATTCTGGTATTTATAAAAAATTTACCTAGAAGTAATAATGATTAATAGATGGCTTAATATGTATTTGGCCAGTTGTTCCTGAGTCAAATTGCCTTCTTATAACAATGGAGAATAATTGAATACACTTGTTACTCATGTGTTTATAATAATTTCCATTGTTGTAATTGGGTCCCTACAGTGATCAGATGAAATCATGTTTTAAAAATAAGCTATATTCAAACTGGTAAAAGGGAAATCTTGACATCAAACCTCAGCAGAATGTGCTTGTTAACAATTAAGTAAACAATCTGCATGTCATATTGTTGCCCAGTACTTGCATAAGGTTGTGAGAAATTACATACTGGGTCAGACCTCCAGTCCTTCTAGCAAAGGATTCCCTTTCCAGCAATGGAATTAGGAATTAGGAATTAGGAGGTGTCATTTAGGGGTGAAAAACCTTGGCCACTTTTTGCAGTCCATTCCCCTGGTACTTCCCCTGCATCCACAGCTGTTTTATTAGAGAAGGTAGGGGGGACATGTCTGCCAATTCCCTTTCATATCTATTTTGAGTAACTATTGTCCTTGAATTTTCTTGTCTGACTCTACTGCCTTGTACAGCAGCAAGTCCCATATTCTGTCTACTGGATTAAGAAGCAATTTGGCCTGTTTTCTGATCTTCTACTAATTTTGTTGAAAAACCATTTCCCGCTTGGTTTATCAGTCATGATTTGTAAACCTCAGCCTTATCGTCCACCTCCCCAGCTTTCTTCTCTCCAGACTGAAGAGTCTCTGCAGCATTTTTAGTCCCTCCTCTAAAGGCATCTACTCCACCCTCTTGATTATCTTACTTGCTTTTATCTGGACTTTCTCTTACCGCCACTTTCTTGAGAGACAGAGACCAGAACTGCACAGATTACTCAATATGTGAGTGCATCAAAATTCTGTGTAACAACAACAAAATTCCTCCCTCTGTCTTGTTTTCAAAAACTTTCTTGGTGATGACCAGCATTTTGTTGGCATTTTTGGCTGTTGTGGCACACAAAGCCAGTGATTTCAGAGAACTCCCAGTGAGGACTCCAGGATATCTTTCCTGAGTTTAAACTGATAGTTTTGAGTGCAGCAGCATGCAGGTATGGTTTAGATTGCTTTTCCCTAGGTGCATAACATTTATTTGCACTGATGCTTATCCGCCACCTTGCTGCCCCCTCATGCAATCCTGCAAGGTCCTTCTGGAGCTCATCACCATGGCATTTCACTCCAATCTTCTGTATCCTGCAAAGGGACCATTCGGTCCTACTTTTCCTTTTAAACAGATAACAGCCCATGAAAGAAGCTTTTCTCCAATCCTGTGGCATATTGTATTTTTTAATAACCCTTTGTGTGGAGGCTTTTTGGAAGTCCAAACATAGTTTTTCCACTGGTTTTCCAGTGGACTCTTACCCTCCCTGAACTGCAGCTGATTTCCCTTTACAGAGTCACGTTGACTCTTTCCCAGCAGTTCATATTTGCCGTACACTTAGTGGTCTCCTTCTTTACTGTAGACTCTACACCTTTTGTAGATAGGAATTAGATTAATTATTTCAGTCTTTGGGAACAGTGGCCATTTGTAATGAGAGTTTATACAACTTGGCCAAAATTTCATATGCAAGTTCCTTTAAGACTCTAGCCCAGGCTACTTTTTGGCATTGAACTGACCTGTTTCATGCATGTATATCAGAAGGTAACAGATTATCACAGATGAGAAAGTGGGATTGACATAGAACTTTTTCAATATGATCTGCATAACTTCTGGGTTGGTCAGCAAGCCTGAATCCCACAGGTCATCTCAGCCTTAAGCTAATTCCAATACATCGAATCTTTGGTAGAGAGTCATAAAACTGGTTATAAATTCATCCAGAGTGAACATGGAGGATTTTTTTTTTTCATTTCAGTATATAATAGTTCCGAATAAAAATAAATTTTAGAGGGATGAAAATCTTCACAGAATTAAGTTGAATTTAGCAGGCATTTTAGCCAAAAATTGCAAAACAGTAATGTGGGAATATTTTTTTAAATGTCAGTGTATTTCCCTTTGACATTTTCTAAATGAAATGTTTCATTTTAGAAATGCCAAGCCCCTTTGTTTTGACATTTTTCTAAGTTAAACCTTTTCACCCTTAATTTCAAAATAGCATTTTTTAATTTGAAAAATTGACCTCCATATAAAATAAATGGTCAATCTTTTTATAGTTTGAAGACAATCCAAGCACTTCTGAGTCAAAAGAAATAGTTTAGATCTACCTGGTGTGCTGTTTTACCTTTTTTTTTTTCCCCTTGGGAGAGAGCAGTGGTAATGGAGGGGATTTTTTTTGCCACACTAATTTTTGTTTCAATTCTCAGGTGCATTAATTGCTCTGTTCTACCTGCAATACACAGGTAGCAGAGTTTAAGAGAAGTCCCTCTGGAAATCTCAAACAACGTAAGATGACGTAACACTGCTGAGTCTGCCAAGAGAAAAATTATATACAAAAGCCTAATTAGGGGGTCATTATGGCTCCAGCCATCTATACATCATTTAAGGCAGAAGCAGGGCTGGCTGGAGGACTTGTCGGGATCTTCACTGCTCACCTATACCTTCTTCTGGACCTCTATCAGAGCGGATGAACTGCTGACAGGTGAAGTAGTCCCTATCGTGAAGCCAGCATGCCCTCATAATTTTCTCTTTCCATGTCATTCATATGATAATAGCACGTAAGGGGAACTGTGGGTTTAATTAGGTGTTGAGGTGCACAGGTAGTAATAACCACTCCTGCTGCATCATCTCTCTGACACTGAGTTTCCTGTTCCTCTGTTCTCATCACAGCTGATTGCAGGGCGGGCTACCTACTAATTGGGAGGGTCTCTCTTATTATATTTTAACAATCGCATGCCTCCTACTCCCACCTGACTCACTTCCAAAGGCAGCCCGCATCTGCGACAGCGCTCCATTTCCTGGGGGATGGACTCGGATGCCAAAACTTCTCCGTTGTGGTGAGTCAGAGAGGAAGAAGAGTTGAGAGAGGAAGGGGCTGAATTGCTTCTCTTTACCTTCAGTTAAGGGACAAAACAGTAAAGGAATTGCTGAAAGACGTGATTACAGAAATGTGTTAGTCATAGAGAGGTGTTTTGTTTAGATGTTTTGCTAGAAAGCATGTGCTTTTGAAGTAGGAACTACCTCTAGGAATCCCTGATATAATTAGCTTCCTGCAATGTCTCCAAAAGGAAAGCAACAAAACAGTTACAAAGGCAGCCAAACCAGCCCAGGGCTGGGTTTCTATCACCTAACTTCAGATCTCAGCATGCCACACTGAGCTCCCTATTTTAATAACCTCCAGAGAGCAAGTCAGCAGAGTATAGGACATTGTTTGTCTCACCCAATGCAGGTGTTGAGTGGAGATTATGTCCCGAATTTCACTGACCCCATTGCCTTGTTCTCCAGAGATGGAGAAAGGAACCTCTAGTGATTTTTTTTCAGATGGAAACACGTTCATCAGAAACATGCACCCTAAATCAGATGAACCCACCCTTTATTTCCTGGGGATATCTGTCTTGGGGTTTAGCAGCAATGTGGATACTCTGATATCAAGTCAGGGTTGTGAAGGTATGACTCATCTCACACCTCTCTCTTTTCTCCTTTCTTTGAGCCACGCATTTTACTGAAAGTTAGGAGTACTTTAACAATTCTCTCTCCTGAGAAATTGTGGTCATGCGTGCCCTCCCCCCCGCCCTTCCTGGGCCACTCCACGATCTCAGAAACTCCCGTTAAACCTTGGCCTTGGTGTAAGGAGTCAGGTGGTGAAGCGTCCCTTTACCATATCAGGAACTCTTGCGTAGCTGAGGTTGGGGAATGTACCGATCGTACCAGAAACTTCCACTGCCTGGCCCAAGTGGAGGACGAGAGTGGGGATAATTGTCATCCCCTGATACCCTTATCTGAATCGTAGCTCAAGTGGAACGATATTATTGTTACTGAAACCTTGAGAGTTTTGATGGATGACTAAAGTCAATCATCTTGCAACCCTATAAAGAGCGGTCCCAAGTGAGACCCTTTGAGCTCTCCTGGACCACAGTGGGCTGTGCCCACAATCTCCCTCTGAGATGAACGCTCCTCAGAGTCTGCAAACTCTTGAGTTTGTGATATCTGGAGGACTGTCATCGGCTGGCACAGGACCTGGGCTGTAATACTCCTTGAGGCTCAACCCTTCGCCCGTTGAGAGATGTCAAGACATTTTACGTGAGTATTTCACTGAATTCGAAGGGGATTTTTAACAGGTATATCTTTGTATATTTATCTATTTTTGCATCCGTGTGCATGTGTGTGAACTAATGGAAGTACCTGCTAGCAAATATAGTCTGCTAAAACCTTATGATCTTTCTTAAGATCATGAATGAACCTTAGACTGCTGCTAAACACATATAGTCCCTTAGACATATACCGTTGACCAAATCTGGCACTAGGGGTAGATCTAGCTGCGTCTGCTCTGAACTTCGTGACTCAACGGAAGAGTCTTCCTTAACCTTTTCACCCTTGGCCTCTGTATAAATCATCTCAACTCAATTCTAACATGATACCCTGCTTTCGGCTGGGACAGAGTTAATTTTCTTCCTAGTAGCTGGTATAGTGCTGTGTTTTGGATTTAGTATGAGAAGAATGTTGATAACACACTGATGTTTTAGTTGTTGCTAAGTAGTGTTTATGCTAGCCAAGGGCTTTTCAGCTTTTTTCCTTTGTATGCTTCATCCGTGTAGTAAGTGATAGAGTGAACCTTGCCATCGAGCTCTGTTAAGTCGCGCTTTTATAGATTTCTATTAAAATCACTTTCTGCTAATACCTTCAACAGTGATTCTTTGAGCGGCCTTTAAACCACTCATTTGCGACACAAATTAGGTTGAAATTGTCTGTGGTTGTATAAGTTATTAAAGAAGAATATGTGAACAGGGAGGAAAGAAAAAATGGAATACAAGAAAGTAAATACACATGCCAGGTGATCATCAACAGTTTAAATTTAGTTTCCTTAGGACTTCAGGCAAGAACAAGCAAACAGAGGAAGACTTTCTTTGAAGTATCTGGTTGAAATAGTTTAGCTTTTTCAGCGGGGAAAAAAAAAAGTATTTAATTCATAGTTATGGTATTCATTTTTTCTTAATTTTTTAATTATCCCTTGTCCTTTCCCTTGAAAAATGAATGGAAATGAAAGAAGTAGCATTGGCAAAGTGTAATAAAAATGACTTTAATTCCACTCCTCTTTTCTTGAATTTCCATGGCAAAAAAACAGGCAACATGAAGTTAGAAAGTGAGAAAATCAACCTCTCAAAGAGAAGTGAAAATATTCAGCTTTTTAAAAGTAAAAGCAAGCTGCAAAAACCTTCATTAAATTGCTGGTTGAAATGTTTTTCATAACAAAATGGAAAATGCCACTGAAACGAGTGTGATTTATCTAAACGTTTACATTTTGATGGAACTTGCTTTTTTCAATGATCAAAAAATCCATTCCACTGTTTTCTGTTAGCAAGTGTAATAATAAGACTAAACCCTCTTGAAATCCAAGAGTGGGAGTGGGACAGTCTGCTTCAAAGAAGATCTTACACACTGAAGGAGGAATTGAGAGGCATTCCTCAAATTACACCATCTGCAAAATGTGCTTGCTTCTTATACTTTGCTGACAAAATAAGACTTGTTATAAATCTAGAAGAAGATAACATGGTATAAAAAAAATTGCCCTTTTTTTTTTTTTTTCCTGCAGGAAACTGGGCGGGAAGCAGCCAAAACCAGACTTGTGTTCTGGTAGACATAAAATAGAAATTTCGACCTTGGGGAAAAATGAACAAATAAGTATGGTTATATCACCGCAATGTCATGTGATACCAAGTACTTGAACCTGGACATTTTCTCAAAGAGGTCATTCTACCTTGGGAGGGCCTAGAAAAAAGTATTTGGGGCTGTTTTTATTATTATTTATGCCTTTCATTTTGTTGCTGAGACAGCACTGAAGATGGAGTGAAGAAAGAAATAACATTCAGGTTACACAAGCAAGCTCTGTCTTACAGTAACTGAAAGAATTTCCAGATTATCCAAAGAGAGAGGCATTTAGCAGAGAGCTTGATTCAGCTGAGGAGATAGTTTATCATTAAATGCATCACTAATAATATGTTTTGGTGTTCCACATTTTTGTAACATGTCCCCATGCTGCAAATCTATTGAGTGCCTGAGAAACAACTGTTAGACTATTAAATCTCCCTAGTGATAAAGCTGATTTGAGCCACCTGACAGACAACAAGGCATCCCTCAGCCAAGTATGTGAGCAATCATAAAAGACAATACAGAGGTGCTGCATTTCCCCTCCTCATCCTCAAGGTCTCCATCTTCAGCTATCTGCCCCAGTCTAAAAGGCTGAAAGGCTTAATTCTGATTTTTCTTTCCCCCTCTCCGGGAAAACTCTGCCTTGTTCTGTTCTGCTCCAGCATTGCTACTCCAGTGCTAATGCTGAAAAAAACAGTGGTCTTCATATTTGGCATTTCCAGCTGGTAACAGCTTAGCTGACAGAGCTTTTGGGTAGAATATTTATTAGAGGCACCAGCCTAGCAATCCGTACACAGCAGCATCATGTATTCATGATCGTCCCATTCTCCCTTTGCCACTCCCTGAGTATTGATCACATAACAGTTTTTCTGCATCCACTTTTACATCCGGTGAGGAAAAAAACCTGCTACTATCCCTTTGGTTATTAGGCAGTGGGAAGTAGAGATGTGGATATGTCTCTGTTTGGAGGTGTCAGCTTTTCATATTGCATAACCCATGCATGGACTGTCAGTGCTGCAGGGTATCAACTGGCTGTAGCTCAAATTCAATGTGATAAGCAAGGCAGCTGAGCTAAGAATATTTGCTGGGGTATTAGGCTAAATCCCAATCCATCCAAGCCAAAATGTTATTAGCATACCTGGGGCTTGAACTGATGTCACTGGAAGCCAGTGGTGTTTGGGGCATCCTTTCTCTATAAAAGCTAAGCGTAGGAAATGCTCAATTCAAATGCCTGTTAGCTGAACACAAAAAGGAAATTCTGCTGCTATCTGTGCTTTGCTTTTCTTCTTGGCAGACACAGGCATTAAGTTCTGGAGTCTTCAGCTCAGACCCCCACAGAATTGGAAATGAGGGAAAAGGGAAGTTTTTTTTTTCTTCTCTCTCATCTCTCAGAAGAGGTGTATAAGCTGCTAAAGGAACCTACTTCTTCAAAATGTAGAACCAGATTTGGGAGTTATATGGCAATATGCTAGCTAGATCTGTAATTCATTCAGATAAACCCGTTTGGAACGGAAAATTAGATCCATAAGTGAGAAAAAAAGGCTCCTACTTTATACTGGTTGTTAGGAAATTTCAGGATGGTTGCCATTTTCCTCATTGACTGTCAGTACATAACCTTGGAAAAATCACATAATAGTTCTGCATCTTTGCTGCCTATCATTAAAATAAGGATAACAAATCTTCCTTTTTTCATATCCTTTATCTTCCTTCTCTCTCCTCCATCTGCAAATGCTTGGACATACTGACAGTCTTTTATAATGTGCATGGACAATGTTTAATATCATTCCCTTTTTAATTTTCTTGATGTGTTCTAGATGTTATTTAATTTTATGATGGTCAATGAGCAGCAGTGCACTGATTTCCAGTGTAGTTTTGAGTCAACACAAGGGAATGTGATGACCCCTCTGATATCTAGTAAGTGTTGTGCTCACTCAAAAACAATTTTTACAATGGAAGAAATCAATATAATTTGGAAATTCTGCCTCCTTGTCAGACGCAGATGACAGTTGGGCAAATGGTTATTTGTGTGGTTGCACACATGTGCAAAAGAATTGCCTAAGTTTGTTTCCTGAGGAAACCAGGTTAGAAAAACATCTCTTAAAGTGTCATATAGCCTTCAGCCATTGACCTTAAGACTACAGGAGACAGGACTTTCACTGGAGAATCACTGAGATTCTTTAATGCTGCCTAAAGTTCATTATTGGAGATTTCTTTTTTTTTCATTGACGAGGTTGTAGACAGAGCTCTTCCATATACTAGTATTGATGGTGAAGATTAGATATAAGCTAAAGTTAAAAGAAAAAAAGAGCAAGTCGAAAGAAACCTGTGCTGGAAATTAAATATCCTATCATCTCTGTAAATGATATCCATTAAATCTCTGGCCAAGATAGTGGACAAAACAATAAAAATACCAATCTTTACATTTTGGGGGGCTCAGTGCAATCAGGAAATCCATCAGAGGAGCTGCTTTCTCATCTGTTGCTGTCTTTTTGCACATAAAAGCTCATATTTCTCCTGGCTGGTGTTACATCATGCCCAGCATCCCTATGCCAGAAGATCAGCAAATGAAACCTCAGAATGTTTTCTCTTCTCTCTGGCTAATGCATTGCAGTTTTGCTAATTGGTCTTGTTTTTTGGGTAGTAGGCTGGTTTGTTTAAAGGTTTTGTCGGACATGTCCTTTTAAATAATTATTTGCCAGGTTTTTGGAAGGGATTATGTGTTTGGTTGATGATGTTGTTGTTGTTTTTCAGACTGCTGTATTTCCTTCTCACGTGGCCTTACTGTCTATCATGAATAAACTAATCTTCTCACAGGTTATTTTTCAGTTAAATTGCTTAGGAAGGCTAGGACTAGGGGATAGGAAAGTAGGAGAAAAAAAAAATATCAGAGTTTGACATGAATAAACATAACTCAGCAGCTATACTAGTTGAGAGAAAGAAATTACGAGTGCACCTGCTACCTCAATTGAGATGCAGGAGAAATGTCACACTGTGACTAAGGAAACTCACAAAGAAGTTGCAAAGAGGTTGATTTTACACGTGCTCTGGGAGGGCACCAACCCTGTCACTGATAGAAACAAGCCATTAGGTTAAAAGGGCTGATCATCTGCTCCGTGACAGGAACGCCATCTCCTTCCTGGCAATTTTGCCTGTCTTGGAAGGACAGTACTCAAGTAATCAAGTATTCAAGTAAATAAGTAAGCAGCTTCCCCAGGCGAATTGCTGGCAATCCAGACAGAAGGCAGTGCTTTGCTCCCTTCTCGTGTTAGAATGATTGCATGTTGTTTGTTTTTACAAGGATGATTCTCTGCTGACACAGAGAAGACTGGAGATTCTTCCCTTTCAGGAAGGAATGAGGAGAGAAAGAAGAGGGTATGCATTATATTATTTATCTATTTTCTTTTTTCTTTTTATAGTGTATTAAGCAAAACGTTAGACAGAAGGAGGGATTGATACCTCAACCCCTGGATACATTTGGTGCTCTGAGCAGCCATTAGACTCCTCTCTCATGTTCTCTGAATATGCCCTCATCTGTGACCTGAGCATGGGAGAAGGAACAAGCCAGCTCACACAAAATTGCTCCCAAGTCCAAGTCAACCATTGGATGCCCAGAAAACGTGAACAAGCTGACGCTGTCATTGATACCCTAATCATTGGGGCCCTGATCTTTGGTAGAAATCCACAAGCACAGTCAGACTTAATCATTTCAAAAGATTTAGTGGTTCGGATTTATATGAGCTGCACGGTGCTGCACTTCAGTGGAGTAAACACTGCGTTGTGAGTCTTATTTTGTAACAACTGAGGGCTTGAATGCTTCATTACACTGTGATTGATTCTGTCTCCAGCGGTATGGGCCAACCTCAAAAATCAGGATGCTTCTTTGACATTGCTTAAACTGTCTGGACATGTCAGGTCTACCAAGCTGGTGTTCATGTATTGCACGAACACAACTTTTGAGGTTTATTTTCGCTCCTGCTACTGGAAAAACCATAGGAATGCAAGCTTTACCATGCAACTTTGGCTTACTTTGGATATAAGATCAAGAAATAAATACTACAAGTGTGAAAAATCACATTTCATTCCCGCATAAAAGTGAAAAGAGGAGATTGTAGACATGTAGGTGTCTTAGTTGTGAAAAAAATCCCACCTTTACTCTGGAATGGCCAGTGGTCTGTGAGTTTAAGGGGAGCAAATCACCACCTCTATTATTTTTCATCTATGCCAATCCCGTGTAGGTAACTGAAAATAGAGCATCAAAGGGCTGAATGGGCCATGAAAGTCACAGCATGGTCTTCCACTAAGGCATGACTTACCCAGCATAAAAAGGGAGCAGAGAAGAGAGGTCAGTTCTGGATGGGGAGTTTTGCTGCTCCCCATCTCGAGTTAGGACAGATTCAGCCCCCAACCTTTCCCGCCCAGTATTTTAAGTATAGCCATTTGCTTTCAAAAGAACTGTGTATTTGTTGCCCAATGACTGACATAATACCAAGCCTCATGTGATCCATGGAAATCTGCAAGCAGAGGGATCCTTTCACAAAGTTGCCATTTCTAGAGGGTTGTTTTTCCCTGCAGTGCTGTTTTTCTTCATTCTAATCCAGTGCCAGAGCTGCTTTGGCTTTGCCAGGCATTTTAAGAATATCTCAGAACAGTTGTTCACCATTGAAACTAAAGTTGCTCTGTGTGGTCTGTCATAGCATTTTCTTTTCCTGGGAGCACCCTGGGAGGCAGCTGGTTGCCCACACTTACAAAACAAACAAGCAAACAACAACAAAAAAACCTCTACCAAAAAAAACAAACGAATGAAAAACCCTGAACCTGTTTTCCGGGAGCTGATACTGTCCTCAGGAAAGTTTTCTCACATTATCCCCAGGCTAAGAATATATGCATAAGGGAACACATGGTACAAAATGATCTAAGCTGGCTTTAAAATTGAGTTTCATCAGCTCATAAAATGTGACCTGATTCTGGATGTAGTTGGACTTGTACTGATGACTAAGAAAATCCTTCTCATTTCTTGTTCCTACTTAAGTAAAGGTGTGAATTTAATGTGAACTCATTAAACAAACTGAACCTCTACTTATACACAGACATTGCATCTTAATGCCCCTTAGCTTTTGTCATTTGAAGTCACTTGTTTCCACCAATAGTTTGGCAATGAGTTTGGGCTCTAAGATTTACAGAAGGCTTTAATGAGGAGAATCCATCTGGCATCTTTCCATAATGTCTCTTCTTCATGGTTCTGGAGGAACGTTGACCTTCACAAGATGCTGAAAAAGGCAACAGTGAAATCCTGGAGGTATCATTCAATATTCCCAGACAAAAGCATAACATTATGGCATGGAGTACATGGTTAAATGATCCAGTAATGATCAAGTTTGAATGAAGCCGTACAGCTGTCTCAGACTCAGTCTCTTTCATGAATTTGTTCCCATTACTTGCTCATAGATGTTTTTATGTAACAAGATTAATGGAAGGATATAGATATCTAAATTTTATTTCCAAATGCCTGTTCAGGTCATTCACAGTTCAGCGTCCTAGAAACCCATCTTCATGTGTCCATTTATTAGTGAGATTACTAGCACAGATTAAATGCATTATCATTGTAAGGAGCAGGCTATAGAAGATTGATTGCATATAACTGCTTTATTATTTCCTCAGCTCTTTCACAGGACTTTCTATTCTTTCCAAAGCTTTTCCATGTAACCTGGATCCTCCATAGCAATGCCTCTAAGTCCTCTCATCCTTCTCTCTTACACAGAAACACAGTCAAAACTACTTATGACCTCTTTCTACTCAGCGTGCCACAAGCCAACAGGGCAAAATGCTGCCTGTGCCGCAGGTAGTCAGCTCTCCACTGTGTTTAATCGCCAGTTGGGCCCTGGCTTTTGGTTGTGAATCATCCCAATAGTATCCACTGTCTCATAGTTTCAAGTGGACAAAGCCAAAAACCTTTGGAGGAGATGCACATAGCCTACAGAATTGGTCTATTGTAGGATTTAAATACTTTTAAGTCTACTACTCTATCAAATGTAGTTGAACTTTGCAAGTGGGTGCAAAGCTATTTGGGAGAATGGAGGACGATGCAGAGATGTACAGTAAGATGGTACAACATCAGGAAATCAAACTAAAGATGAAGAGGTAAAGGAATTAGAAGGAAAACAGATCTTCATGCTGTGAGATATAAAGCTCTGACTATTGGCCTTCAGGCCAACTATCCTTAGGAGCGGATACATTATTTAAGAATTATTTCCAGTTCAGAAATCTTTAACCTTCCTTTAACCTTCAGCTCAGAAATCTGGATCCAGTCACCACAGAGAGGAGGAAGATGTGGATGACTGGATGGAATAAATTCATTAATTCCTGGGCTCCTATTTTTTGCCAATGTTTTGTTTTACTGCCAGACCAGGTGAGTTGCAAATTGATGCTCAAGGAAACTGTTTCTGTTTACCACTCCTTGAAACCAATATGGGATGCTGATAATAAGAATCATCGTTTGATGGTGCTGAGTATCTGTCAGCTGTTTTCCTCCAAGGAAGAAGAGCAGGTTGAGACATACCATGAATTTTATGCCAGAGTCTCCACACAGATCTGTAGCATGGCACAGACCACTGTAGGGACAAAGAGTTTGCTTGCTGATGGTGCATTGTCGCCACTCACCATGAACTCTAACTGCATAAGAGGATGACATTTTCCTTTCTCTGGCTCACCCCACTTCCTCTCATTCTTGATGAGTTTGTGATCAGCTTTAAAAACTCCTGGAATTCATCAAAGGACATCTGCCTCTGATGGATTCTCCAGAAGTAACTCTCAGATGATTATGTTGACATTTGAGAGAAGAAACAACCTGACAGTACCCTCCCCATGGTGCTTCTGTTCACATTTGAGCATTCCCAGGAGTGGATTGATTCAGAAAAATGTACTCATAGGAAACATTTTCACAAAGGAGGGATCAAGGTCTGTTGCTGTAGCCCTCAGTCATGCTGAGTAGTGTCACTAGTGTGCTTTGGTTGGAGATGTAGAGGCTGAGTGGAAGATTATGTCTGGAAATTGTTCTGCACTGGGGGGAATGAATCTCTGTGTGAAAGTTAAAGAAGACTTGTTAGCTGTTTGGACTTACTTCCAGAGGATTATTTACCTCACCAGAGCATTACACACTCTCCTCAGGCTGGCTTTAAAATATCTCTGGTAACACGCTTTCACCATCTCTCCTGAGAAAAATCCTTTTGGCTGACAGTAAAAAAGTTCTTGGTACTGCCCGGGTATGGGAAGTTTTCATGGATAAAAACAGCCAGTTCAGTAATTTTTAGAGAATCCAGGAGGTAAGTTTTGCAATAGCTGTGTGATGGACTGCACTTTTTGTGCATATTAGTATGTGTTAGCAGTGCAAGCAAGTCCTGTTGTCTGGCACGACAAACATCATCAGCAGAGCCATCACCTTTGTGTCCCACATTACAAGAAACTCCCAGATCTAGTCAGTGTACATATCCTTGGGAACAAACATAAAGATGAATAAAGGATAGCTTAATGTGAAAAAGATTTGTCCAGTGCCTAGGAAAATAGCTTGAGCTTTAAACCACCCAAACTCAATTTCTTGCCAGAAGAAATTTGTGTAAGTCGAAGTCAAATATCTATTCATTTGAGGTTCATCATACAATTCCAATATATTGATCAGACACCTTTTTACAACTACAATGAGTTGAAGTGGTCTGCTGGCACGGGTTCTGAGCAAGGCTTAACTTCACATCTTGGTCAACATGGAGCTGACCTTCTTATTTGCTTTGTAATCTTATCTTGTCTTTACTCAACTACATGGGGTAAAACTCTTCTTTTAACCATGCTTAGGGGCAATACATGAGTTAACCATGCACTTCAAGCTAGAAATAAAGCATCAACAAGTTGTTTTGGTTTGGTTTTTTTTTTTCCAGTCAGTGAAGAAGCCATAACCATGGTAACTATCACCAGAAATCCTGTCTGAAATGACAAGAAAGCCATCTGATCAGCTTTATGAATTAACCTATTCACCTAACTCATATCTTGTACAACATCACTCTCAAAGAAACCTAGATGGGAGTCTCAAAAGGCATTGGCAAGTCTCTGCTGAAATTGGTCCAAAGAAGTTTCTGCAGAAGGCACTGAACTCTTCCAAAAGTCCATATTGTCACAGTCAGACTTTGTCCCGTGGTCTATCAGACTGCTGGAAGTCTTCCAGTGGGCAAGATGGGAACAAGTTACTCCAGAATTAAATACACTAACATGAATCCCAAAGCTTAAACAGTGTTCTTACCTTGCTACAGCATCCTTACTAAGCCTTTCCATAGTCTACTGCCACTGTATGACAAACAAAACAAAGGCAAAGAAGGAAAGGATTGGGTGCAATAAAATGGGTGACTGACACTGGGAAAGCTTACAGGCTTGGTAGTATTTCCCCTCAGCACCTGAAAAACAGAGGAAAACACAAGCAGATAATCAGCTATCAGTTAGTTAGCCTTCCTTCCGAGAAAGAAGACCAGGGCTAGAGATGCAGTGACATACAGGATTAATCTTAGGGACACCAACGAGTTATGGCCCCATTTCTTTGATAGGATGCAAGTTCAGATTCCTTGCACAGTGTATTGGGCATTGGATGCATTAATGGAGTCCGAAAAGTCTACAGCATTCTTCCTCTGGTCAGGAACTGGCACTCAGCACATACACCTGTTTTGGTGGTCTCAGTATTATGTTTGCCTGACACTTGTGCCATAATGTGTCATATGGGTTTAATAAATATTCCTCATTATTTTTGCATTGTGAGCTATCATGTTGTGGAACTGCTGCTGAGAAATTCCAGGTTTCAGCTCAAAAGGAACTACAGTCTCAAAATAATGGCCTGCCTCAGGGCTCGGGTCTCCCCCTGCTCTTCTTGGCTTCTTCACAAATTACTAGAAATCAACTATTGGCAATGGACATAGGGGCCAAGTGCACTGCTTTACTAAGTAATTCAGGAGATCATGCAGATGTTAACAATGATGTTCATTAGCATAGGACTAGTGATTCAGCACTTTTGAAAGAAAGAAAGAAGACGAAGAAATATAAGACTGAATTCTCAACCTTGTTTAATTTCCTACCCCTCTTCCCAAAAGAGTTGTCTGAAAACCCAAACTGCTTAGAGTGGATTAGCTGCTTGCAAAAAAATGTTGGCAATTACCTGAGTTTCTGAAAGATCCTGCAGGCTCACATAGAATCATAGAATCATAGAATCATACAGGTTGGAAAAGACCTCTAAGATCATCGTGTCCAACCGTCAACCCAACACCACCATGCCCACTACACCATGTCCCTAAGGGCCTCATCTACACGTCTTTTAAATACCTCCAGGGATGGTGACTCCACCACTTCCCTGGGCAGCCTGTTCCAAGGCCTGACCACTCTTTCAGTAAAGAAATTTTTCCTAATGTTCAATCTAAACCTCCCTTGGCGCAACTTGAGGCCATTTCCTCTCGTCCTATCGCTAGTAACTTGGGAGAAGAGACCAACACCCACCTCGCTACACCCTCCTTTCAGGTAGTTGTAGAGCGCGATGAAGTCTCCCCTCAGCCTCCTCTTCTCCAGGCTAAACAACCCCAGTTCCCTCAGCCGCTCCTCATAAGACTTGTGCTCCAGGCCCTTCACCAGCTTCGTTGCCCTTCTCTGGACACGCTCCAGCACCTCCATGTCCTTCTTGTAGTGAGGGGCCCAAAACTGAACACAGGATTCGAGGTGCGGCCTCACCAGTGCCGAGTACAGGGGCACGATCACCTCCCTATTCCTGCTGGCCACACTATTTCTGATACAGGCCAGGATGCCGTTGGCCTTCTTGGCCACCTGAGCACACTGCCGGCTCATGTTCAGCCGGCTGTCAACCAGTACCCCCAGGTCCTTTTCCTCTGGGCAGCTGTCCAGCCACTCTTCCCCAAGCCTGTAGCGTTGCCTGGGGTTGTTGTGGCCGAAGTGCAGGACCCGGCACTTGGCCTTGTTGAATCTCATACAGTTGGCCTCGGCCCATCGATCCAGCCTGTCCAGGTCCCTCTGCAGAGCCTTCCTACCCTCCAGCAGATCAACACTCCCGCCCAACTTGGTGTCGTCTGCAAACTTACTGAGGGAGCACTCGATCCCCTCGTCCAGATCATTGATGAAGATATTGAACAGGACCGGCCCCAAAACTGAGCCCTGGGGAACACCGCTCGTGACCGGCCGCCAACTGGATTTAACTCCGTTCACCACAACTCTCTGGGCTCGGCCGTCCAGCCAGTTTTCTACCCAGCGAAGAGTGTACCTGTCTAGGCCGTGAGCCGCCAGCTTCTCTAGGAGAATGCTGTGGGAGACAGTGTCAAAGGCCTTACTGAAGTCCAAGTAGACCACATCCACTGCCTTTCCCTCATCCACGAGGCGGGTCACCTGGTCATAGAAGGAGATCAGGTTGGTCAAGCAGGACCTGCCTTCCATGAACCCATGCTGGCTGGGCCTGATCCCCTGGTTGTCCCGGACATGGCTCGTGAGCGCCCTCAAAACCAACCGCTCCATGATCTTCCCCGGCACCGAGGTCAGGCTGACCGGCCTGTAGTTCCCCGGATCCTCCTTCCGGCCCTTCTTGTAGATGGGAGTCACATTGGCGAGCCTCCAGTCGTCCGGGACCTCCCCAGTTAACCAGGACTGCTGGTAAATGATGGAGAGCGGCTCGGCAAGCTCCTCCGCCAGCTCCCTCAGAACCCTCGGGTGGATCCCATCCGGCCCCATATCACCACCCATCCCTCAGGGCTACTTTGCTTGGGAAGGACCTATGCACTGTAGGTGTTGAAGGATAGCTTTAATCTGGATAGTTTTTACGAGGGAGGTGATTCTGCCTCTCTGCTCTGCTCTGATGAGAACCCACCTGCAGCACTGCGTCCAGCTCTGGAGCCCTCAGCAAAAGACAGACATGGACCTATTGGAGCGGGTCCAGAGGAGGCCACGAAAATGATCAGGGGGATGGAACACCTCTCCTATGAAGAAAGGCTCAGAGAGTTGGGGTTGGTCAGCCTGGAGAAGAGAAGGCTTCGGGGGACCTTATTGCGGCCTTTCAGTTCTTAAAGCGGGCTTATAAGAAAGGTGGGGACAAACTTTTTAGCAGGGCCTGTTGCGACAGGGCAAGGAGGAATGGTTTTCAACTAAAAGAGGGGAGATTTAGACTAGAAATACGGAAGAAATTTTTTACAATGAGGGTGGTGAAACCCTGGCACAGATTGCCCAGAGAGGTGGTAGATGCTCCATTCCTGGGAACATTCAAGGTCAGATTGGACGGGGTTGTGAGCAACCTGATCTAGTTGAAGATGTCCCTGCCCATGGCAGGGGGGTTGGACTAGATGACCTTTAAAAGACCCTTCCAACCCAAACTATTTTATGATTCTATGATTCTACAGGATCTACATGTTTTCCTCTGCCTATCTTAAATGACAATCCAGTAAGATTTCATTAGGATTCCTATATAAAAAGCAGAACAAGAGAAGGAGATTCCAAGGGAAGTCTTTTTAAGCAAACATGGGTACAATGACAGTACATCACTGTAGCTGATTGCATGGCCATCATGATGCTAAAAAATAAAGTGCAATGACGTATTGAAAAGTTCTGGGTTAAGATGACACTATTTCAGACAATTCATTTATGCTGAATGCGACTGTCACATATAAGAGAGAAATCCTTAACATAGACTAGGTAGAGCTGCCCAAAGATTGAGCTTTCATCTTGACACCCAAAGAGGTGTTTTTCAGATGCTTCTACCCAAGCAACACGAGGTCTTGCAAACATCTTCGTAATTTTGTGAAGTGGCACAGGATGAACCCAAGTGATGCTATGGGTGTATGGCTGAAAGGTGATGCCAACAATCTGTCTTCTCAGATTTTATTTCCTAGGCTATCTGGGGATAAATCTCCATTGCTCTTGCCTTTGCTGCTGTAGTCACATATCAACTGTGGTCAAAAATCATTGGGGTAAGGAGGCTGTTTCCCTTCTGGATGTCCTCAAAATGCTTCATTTTGTTACTGAATTGTTAAGTTAAACACTTTAATTCTCATGCTTGACTTGACTGCCTGTATTAATATAATTGATAATGTACATGTGCATCTGTGAGTGTGCATGTATAGAAAATCAGGAAGGATCATAGCATGAGTTGTAATATACAATAGGACCCAGGGGAGTGAAAGAAAACTACCTGAAATTAAAAACGTGCTCACTTGAGTCATTTTCTATAAGACTACTTATGCTATTAAGTCCTCATCCAATCAATACATTACTTGACTTCACTTTAAATAATGACACCTTTTTTTTCATATGTTGTTAAATCTAATTAAAAGGAATTAGTCAAGAGAGTGACAAATTTTAAGCTAACTACAAAATTACTTCATGTGGCATTTATTAAATAAGTCAAACATGCAAGAATTTTAACCAAACTGGCAAATTCAGCAAAAGTAATGTCTTGGCATCAAAATTCTTGCTTAAAATTAAGTCATTTGTTATTAGGGGTATTCTTTTCTTTTTCTCAGATAACTTCTTCTTCTGTACTTTTTTTTTGTTAGGACTGGAGAATAAAGAAATTGTATAATAGTGAGTAATAAAATCTGTCATTCTTGTGAGTAATGCCTTGTAATTAGAAGAAAAAAGTAAAGTAAGTACAATGGTGTGTGGTGTGCAGGGCTGGGGGTGTACTGTTGCATTCAGAGGTTTTTATATTAATAATGATGTTGAACTTTCAACGCTTGAAGGTTCTGCTTGAATTAGCATTACAAGGTGAGGAGGTTTATCTGTACTTTCAATTCCACATGTTGCCACAGCTGTATAAATCTTTCACAGAGAGAGAGCTGGGATGAACCCAAATCTTTCATCACTAAAGCTACAAGCTGCAAGCATGAGAGCTTTGGGAAGAAAACTCTTATCAGCTGCTAAAACCCTGACTGTCTTTGCAATCCAGACGCTAGATGGCTGAGTTCCCCTCTCAAATGCTCACGTACACTAGGTCATGCTCTGCAACAGGCACCAGTGGGATTTACTATTTCCCTCTTCAGGACTGCCAATTCCCCAGAATCGACCTTGCTGCTCCTATTGTGCTTCTTTCGCTGCAGAAGCACAGGAAAATGCCAGTCCATTGGACTAGAAAGATTTTGTTTGAAATTTTTTAGGTGCCATGAACTTCGATCAAGTCCAAGGTTGTGTTTCAGTGGGCTGGCTGGCAGTGTGTCCTCAGAGCCATGACCACTGTTTTTCTCACATTATGTCGGTCCTTTGCTGGGTTTATCCAGAGCTGGGCATTTTAACTGTTGTATCTTCTCTGGCTCTGGAGCAGATGGCTCTGATGGGGCTGCCCCAGAGCTGGGGATTTTGGAAAATGGATATTTCCCAGCCTTGGACAGTGAGATGGAGGATCTGCCCCAGAGCTGGGTGTGCTGAGAGCCACTTGCAGCTGCTCAGCGAAATCAGCATTCTCATTAATTAACATTTAATGGGCTTGCTAATTGCCAACTAGTAATGAAATGCATAAGAGTGTCAGGTTTGCTGAGCAACTTCTGGGATATGGGAACTTTCAGTTCCATGGAAATGTGGATGATTTTTGCATTCTTCCTCATTTAGACAAAGAACATCTCTTTCAAAAAGACCAACAAACCATAAATCCTGATTTTCAGCAAACTCTCCCGTCTATTTCTCTCTTAGAGATTCCAGGGAATGTTGAGTCCGCTTCCTCCACTTTTAAATTACTCTGAAATATAGTTAGTGCCACTTTTTGGAAATCCTGTCTTATTTCAAGGCTAAATTCAACTAACTTCAATTTCCAGTTATTTGATTCAAGATGCCTTCCTCTGGCAAGACTCGAAACTACCAAAGGTGCCCTCCTTGATATCTTAAATATTCTGTCAAACTATGAAAAACTACACAAGAAAACTACTTCTTATCCACTTTAATGGAATGATGTGCTTTTGTGCCCTAAAGTTCATATAATGTAGCCCTTTCTTTGAAAACCCTAGCTTGCAGTATTTTAACACTTTTCTTCAAGTGAGGGTGGGATGTATTTTAGTAGCAGCCTTCATTATACAGTATGCAGAGACATGATTTCAGTAAATAAGAAATCAAATAAATACATTTTGCAGGATTGTCTTAGTGCTTTTATTAGAGGATTTCTTTAAGAACTTGTGGTACATCTGTTTCGATGATTTCTAGGACCTACTCTGCTTCCTAATCCCTTCAGTTTCTCTGTTTCCAGAGGTAAAAAAGCCTTTTACTTGACTGTCTTCAGTGCACTTCAACCACTCAGCGTGCTGTTTGGTATCTTTGTAATAGTAACTTCTCCTTTTTATTGTTGATTCCATAATCATTCTTATGCTGTATGCCAGCTTTCACTAAACAAACAAATCAACAAACAGTAGCAGTTATATATCAGTAAAAAAAAGTATTGAATAACATTTGCTCAAAATCTATTTTTAGGGTGATTGCAGCGAAAAGATACAATTCACTGAAAATCCTTCCCTCCCCATTGAAAATAACATTTAATGTACTGAGACAGGTTTTAATTCATGTAGGATCTATCTTTTTGTTTCTTTATATGGCAGCAGCTTCAATCCGAAAGGCACGTGGTTACAATCTAGTGAAACCAAAGTAGATTATATCATCATTACTTTCTTTATCAACCAGACATGAAAATTCCTCAAAAAGAGATCAGGTTTCTTTGACGAGACCTACTTTGCAGGGAAAAATGTCATCTGGTGCTGTAGAGATATTTTTAACTTTGAATTTTCTTTTTTTGATCAACTCCTGAGTTAACAGTGATTTTGCTTGCTAAGGATCAGTCTTTACAGTCCATCATTTAACTCCATTAAGTGTCCACAAGCCCTCAAGTCCCTTGAAAGGTCTTCAGTTTTCCAAGATGTGTTAAAATTAATGCAAGCCCAAAACACTCAGTAGATTTTTCTAAGAAGTTGGAATATCAACTTACACACTGCAGAAATTCTGAAATATTTCATTGCTACACCTGTGGCCTCAATTGGTAGAAATGTTTATAGGTCAACTTAACTCTATTGGGACATTTACCGTCACGATGGGACACGCTAATATGGGTGCAGTGGGAATGTTGCAACACTCACTGTGTACAGCTGATGTATTTTGGCTGTAGGCCTGGGGATCACAAATGATAGGAGAATTTTGCTGCATTCCAGTGTTATAGCCCTTCTTCTTCTACACAAAGGAATTTACAGCTATATTTTGTCAGATCAAGTGTGTGTCTAGGCAGTATTCTGTCTCAAATAGTGGCCCACACATCATGCCTAGTAAAATGTAAAAGATAAAAATATACTGTTATTTCCATGATATGTTCTCTAGAGACGAGTGGCTGAGGAAATGCTGCAGCCAGAATACTTGAATGTACTCTGCAAAATCAGAAAAGGGTGGTTATTTTCTGCTCCCGTGTACCCATGATCCAGAAGGCAGAGTGAAGGTTAACTGCTGTGCCCCTTTCACCCCTGTTGCTTTGGCATGTGCAGAGAGATGTAATTTTCTTATTGGCACATTGGAGCTCTGAATTCCTTAATCTGTTTGCCTTTTCTGCAGCAGTTCCTCCATTTGGTAAATAACCTGGGGAGGGGAGCAATGAAAGTAGTGAGGCAAAGCAAAGTTATTATGAACCTGTTGAAATGTATGAAGGAACTAAAATGTGAGATGGGAGAGAAAAAGAAAAAAGTATGTCCCAGGGGCACATTTCGTTACTTGGTGGGCGTCAGGTTGAATAAGTTACAAATAAACTGTCATCTTAAGAGCTACCAGACACTGATGCAAACAGAAACTTAAAACAACAGATCCCCAAATATTATAGGCAACAGCTTTTGGTGCTTTACTGCATCTGCAGTCCTGAAAATCGAGTTGAGTTTGTGCACTGGCAGTGACTTCGCTGCTAGACATTTAATATTTCGTTTCTTTTTTATTATTTTTTTTAGGTCTCGATGCTTTCTGTTCTGACTATACTGGGATGTACTGGCTTGGACAGATCTCCATGAGACTGTTGCTGATGGTCTTGGGACCAAGGAAGGTTAGCTTAACATGAACCAGCTTGTGGAGACCATCCACGCTGATTGCACATAAGCAAATATGGATTTAGTACAAGTTCTGAAAAGGGAGAGTCAAACTGCAAGTTGCAGGAGTGTTGTAGGGATGTGTCGCTCTATATGAACCCTGTTTTTGCACTGTTCCCTATATGCCCGCTATTGGCTACTGCCATGACATTTTCTTTTCCAGTGACACCGTTTTCTTCTATCGTGACAAATTTTCAGCCTTCAGCAAAATTTTCTCCTTAAGCATGTATGTAAACAAGGCACAGATGTAAATCAGATTTAACCTCAAGTTTTTAAATGCAGTCCTTTCTCAGCTCCATTCAGTATTTGGCCAAGAGCTGAACTTCATCTTGGCTTGCTCAGGAACACAGAGCTTGCTATGATCTAATACCTTGTGCACTAATACCATATGCACCAATACCTAGCTCTAGAGAGTTTGGGCTATTCAGGAGAACCACTTCCCAAGTTTGGGAACAAGATTTGAAAACCTGAAGTGTAGAGGGATCATGGCATTCATGGGCCCAAGGTCCTTTTCATTGAACATAGAATTATTGAACCCTGGAGTGGGAAAAATGGAACAGATGGGCTTATTTGCAGACCTATAATGCCATTGTTCAAGCAGCACACTTGATCTAGGTCTCCAGGCTGGTTATATTTGCTAATCAAAAGTAGTTTCGGGTGGATAAAGAATAGCTTATACACTTGTTAGCACGAAGGAATAGGTTATTCTTTTTGACTGTGGGAGGTACCACAAGAAGCCACAGGTTTACCCCGCAGCAAGAAAGACATTTGGGAAAAAGCTTCCTAATGTCAAGGTTAGTGAAATGGTGAAATAAATTGCCCAGGAACTGCAATTTCCATCACCAAAGGTCTTTGAGTTCAGGTTGGACAGACATCTTCCAGGAATGAGGAAGGCCATGTAAACAAGGAGGAAAAGTCAAGTACCTTGATAATTCTTGGCTCTCAGTTTTAGGCTACCTTCAGATGAAAACCACTCTGCAAAATAGAGTTGTATCTCACTTGTTATTTATTGAGGCAGAGCAAAAAGACTAGATCACCATCAAATAAAACTTTCAAGGGTAAGTTGAATGTGCTAGGCACCATTGAGAACAAAGAAGTTTTGTCTTTTCCATCATTTCATAGTGCACTATAGGCACAAATTTGGTTTTCTGATCTGCAGCATAGAACAGAAGTTACCCTTTTGGCTATAAAATCCCCCTACCCAAGTTAGGGGAAGAAAAAAAATTCTTCCCCCAAAAATCATGCTCCAGGCTCATAAAGACCAAACAACCCCTTCCAGACAGCCCTCAGGAATCTACTTTCCATTAATGAAGTGGATACTTATTCTTAGCTATTTTCATATACATTTTAATATGCAAAGAAAACCCTTCCCATCTCCTCAGAAGAGATTCTGACATTACCTAGTTGGCCTGTGAAATGTGGATGTTTTTCTCCCTCGTGTGGTGTATGTATAGCGCGTGCTCTACTTAGAAGGGAAACAGAAATAGAGGTGTGCATGCACGCCTGTAAATCTGCTTTTAGAAGGCAGAAATCCCAGTTCCTTAAGCACCTCCAAGTCCAATCCATAAATCTCTGCTGGGAATTTTATCTCCACAGAGCACAACTTTTGAAATTATGCACATATTGAGGAACTTGCTGAAAAAGTGGGGCAACCCAGTGTTATTTTTAAATGTTTTCTTTACACTTGCTATCATATTTTCTGCAGCTTTCACATCATGCTAGCTGACCAGACAATTTATTAAGGACTGTGTGGGGAATACTGAAATGAACTGCTAACCACTCTGAATATTGATGTTTGAGGGAGTAATAGGCTTCTGAATAATTTCTAGATGTGGGAAACTTTATCAGAGTGTGTACAAAAGTAACATGAACTCCATTCAGATCCTGTCTTCATTTCTGATAAACATATTTTACAACACAGATATTAACCTCCTTAATATGAGAGCTGGGTGGAAAACTGATTTCTTATTTTTCTTGAAGTCTGCAGCATTTGTGGGAAAGAAAAATCCCAATAGCATATTTTGCATAGAATCTGATCAAACATTGTTCTTCTCTGGTAAACTGAAAAGTAGATAATGCTTTCACTCAAAGGGGATGTTTCACTTCAGTGCTCAGTTTTCGATTTCTGTTAAAAAACACTTCTGATTGAACAAATGTAATTTCCAATCAGAAAATCAAAGGATTTTATTTTAAAATTAGATGCTTTATCTCCTATAGATTTTCTGCTTTCTGCTAAGTTTTTTGTTTGTCTGTCTGAGACCCAGGAATTTGAGAAACTAACACAAACTCAGGAATAATTTTGAAATTACCAAATAGGCATTTTTCATCTGTTCTCAACCCAAGAATTTAGGTTTAGTGGAATCCTTTGGTGAGAAGAGTGCCTCTGGGCTGGACACTTACATAAGTGCTCTTTAGAACTGTGACCTCCACATCAATCTGTCTGGCATAAAGTATTGGGACTTTAAGAGCTACTACGTTACCAATAATAATAATAAGAAATCTCTATTAATTGCCATTAAGGTATGCCTTAGTTAAATTTCTTACCATGTTAAATTGAACTGAGGAATGAAAGTCTACAATCTATGCTCTGCCCTTAGTAAGTTCCAGTAGGTCTCTGATGCCTACATAAGAAATCTTGCTGCGATATATTCCTCATCCAGTCATCTCTCTGCTGAATTTGATTTTTTAATTATGAGTCTCTTCATCTAGGGAGGTGTAAATGGACACTAAGTTACTGCTCTGCAAGAACTGAAGGGGGAAGATGGGGAAGAAGCATAGATAGGACTGTAATTTGCACATACATGATGTCCCAAGGCTCGTGCATACTCAAGCTATTGTCCAGAGGTATGATGTGACTCTTGAAGACCTCTCTGATTCAGGTTTAAGCTAGGTGGCTCAACTCACAGTAACAGGTTGGCTACGTTGTCGTGAACTCCAACATTAGGACCACAAACAATCAGTCTGTACTCCAATTCACTGCAGCTAAAATCTGCAACTTAAACCTAGCTTCTGCAGCTGCTTGTCTTTCATATGTTGTCTTTCGAGTTAAATGTGCCCTTAGCTCTATCTGTGTCAAATGAGCTAATGCCAAAGAAGGGTTGTTTGGGGTTTCTCTAAATGCAAATTATCTTCTGTTCCAGCTTTAATAAAGATCCTGTCATCTGAATTAGCAGTTGATTGCATTAAACAGAACGAACTCAAATCCACTGCCCCTTATCCTATCCTACAAGTGGAAAGGACATATCAAATTGAAGAAACAGCCTTCAAGTTGCCTGTTGAAACCCTTGGATCTCTCCCTTTTTAAACTCCAAGAGGAATACGCCTCCAAAATAAATAATGACTATTGCTTTTTCTTCATAAGTTTGTAGTGCCTCCTCTGGACAAAGAGGACTTCTCCAGAAACAGAACTGTCCCCCATGATTTTGGTGTCCTGAAATGTGTCTGGACTTTTACAGGCAAGCTTATAGCACCAGACTTCTAACAGGGAAGGCAGTCACGGACTGCTCCTGCAGTTACTTGTTGGCACCTGCCTGGCAGGAGCTGTGCATCCTGAGCAACTGTAAGTGGAGGTGGTGGTGAAGTTGTCTGCAGATCACTAACACCAAGGAGGAGAGATATATTGAAAACGCTCTACAGTGGGGAGGAATTAATCACCTACGTGAATCCATCCAACCATGTTGTGTTTATCTTGTGCTGATCATCTGGAGTTGAAGCTGATCATCTGAAGAGAGCTTCAGTCAGCAGAGAGAAGTGGTTCCGTTCGATGATCAACACTTTCCTGGCAATGGAGTCCAAGCTGACCAGCATTTGCACCTTCTAGGTACCAGTCCTTTCCCATCAAAAGCAGTAGCTCAGTGGTTAAAGCACCCATGGGACTTTTGTTGTCCAAAATGGAGGAGCTGCTAGGTTTTTAGTTGTTTCCAGAAAAACTTGGACTTGGATGCCCAAATCATTGCCTAGAATTTATCCACCTTGGATGGACTAAGGCATGCCATGAGCTTCATTTCCTTGTGCCTGAAGATTCCCACCAACTAGATACTTTTGTGGTCCTTGGGGTGGGACCTGGAGCTCAATATGGACTCACTAGCCTTCAGGGGAAAAAAAAAAAAAACCAGGAGAGGGCAGGACTTGGGTGAAGGAGGCAGATGGGGAAGACCTAGCACCAAAAGCAAAAAGTGTAGCTCGAGCTGCAATCAGCCAAGCTATGCTTCCTTTTTTTTTTTTTTTTTTTTAATTAGCAGTATTATCACCTATAAATCCTGAGAGCTTTTCATTCAGTAATGATCTCTTGTTTTCAAGGACTTTATTGCTGTGTGTGCAACAATTCAATATCTAGGCTCAATCGACTGTGGCAGATAAGAAAAACGAGGATGCATAGGTACAGATGGTCACATCAGGTATTTGCATATCCTTAGTTTTATAGCCAGGCTATCAAACAGATAAAAATGATGGGACATTGCAGACATTACCCTCTGGTCAAGAGTTTTAAGCACTTTGGACTTGGCAGGGGCTTGTGGCATCCACCTGGAACTTCTCAGGCCAGGCAGGGTGTCACCCACCTCAGTCCCGCCTTGGTTTGCATCCAGCCTGCATAGCAAAATGATCTGGCCCTGTGAAAGAAGTGGTGGTGGGGGTTACATTTCTGTCTTTAGGGAGGACCATGGCTTATCTGCCTTCTTGGCTCGTTGTATCTGGACAGCCATACTCTTAGACAGGAGCAAAGCAGACAGCAGGACCCTCACTGATGGGAATCCCGTAACTGTGGGCCTCAATACTGCTGTCTGAGCAGGCATATGGCACCTTCTCAGAAGGTGCAATACAAGACAAGAACCAGGATGGCCTTTGCCCTTGGAATGAGTAACTTAAATACAGACACTTGGGTTGGGTTCCATATCGTCTCACCTTACAGAACTCAATCTGAGCTGCTCACATTCAGTCCCCTCTATAATCAGAAGAGAGAAATTTTTAGGGTGTGATTCCTCTAAGCTACAGTAACCACCTGCTGCAGGAGGAGATAATTGTGCCCTCAGCCTTGTGGCATCACTCCCCACCAACTCTGCAGGGAGCTGAGAGTGACTAACTCAGATGGAGAAACCCACCCTGGGCAAGAGATTCCTCTGCCTGCAGTTATCCCAGAATTGGGGAGGTGGGAGGGTATGGTCCAGAATTAGTCAAGAGGATGCACCTGACCTAGTCTGGTCAAGGATACAGTCATTCTATGGCTAGTTACTGCTTTAGGACAGCTAAAATGTCTTGAAGAACTCTGTCCCAGAGGCCAGCTAATGCATCCACAACCTGGGAGGGTGAGGTGCACTGCCCCAGATGCACTTAGCAGCACACATCTCCAGACCTGGGCATCTTCTACAAGTGCTCTATTTCACCATAAAGCTATAAACAAAATCTACCTGTACGTTTCCCGTTGCATTAGTGCCTTTCCCAATGCATCAGTGAAAGCATTTACCTATGGAAAAGATCTCCCCCATCATGATTCAGGCTGTTGGCATTCTGAGAATCATACGGTCTCCTCCGTATCCTGACCTTGCAATGTTCTTGCCCCAGAATAAGCTGAAGAAACCGGTTAGGTGAGAACTGGAAGGAATCCTTGCTCCAATTTCTTGCCCAGCTCTGAGTTTTACAGACTCATCTCTTGTTTCTTGTCCTAACACACCGGGTATAATTAGACAACCTCGGAGCTAACAGTGTCTGCTAGACTTGTTGAAGATGCAGAGGGAAACACTTGTCAGTCACCCACCAGGAAGGTTGCCCTTGCAAAGCAAAGCGGTGTGCCATGACCTACATCGCATGTACCCACCTACACCATGTGTGGGCTGCGTCTTCTCCTGGGGGAAGCCCAGCAGCTGCGTGTGGGTATTATTCCAATTAGTTTTCACGTTGTCAGTGTGAGTGCGATACGGAGACATGCTGGCATGTCCTGCATGACAGCATTCTGCCAACAAAAGAGACTCCCCCTGCTACTGGGAAAATATCATCTACTGCAAATCTGTCCACAGCTTGACAGATATTTGTGCTCTTCCATGAAAAGAGTAATTTTTATTTTAGAAATATTAATCTGCCTCTAAGCATGTGTATCTACATCCCTCTCTACATGCAATACTTGGCTGGCATTTTTCAAACTCAGCCACTTAAGCAACAGAAGGGTTGTTTTTTTAATCCCTATGTGTCATTAGCTAACAGCCTGTATCCTTCCATCTTAGGGAAGAAAAGGCTCTCAGATGAAACCCCGGTCCCTTTCTCACAGGCTGAGTCAGCAGGAGATTGTTATTTTTGTGTTGCTGGAAGGCAAGTGAAGGGGAAGAGTGGACTTGCACTGCCCACGCCACCCAGAAGGAATGGTGAATGTTCCAGGGAGTCTGCAGCATCCTCCCGAGGTATGGTGGGTCATACCCAGAGCTGCAGAACCAGCACCCTGATGAGGACGTGCCCCGAAATCCCAAACAGAGTTGTTCAGGGTTTGTGGGTTTCACACTTAGGCTTCACCATCCAGGGGAGATGTTGGCTTTTGTTATCCACGTGACCTGACAAGTTTTCTGGCTCTTAGTGCCCTAATGGACACAACAGCCACTCCCTGCCACTCACTTTCACTTTATGTTGGTGGGAAAATTAGGGGCTTTCTACATCCTGGAGAGATGTTTTAAAAAAAAAAAAAAAAAAAGCTGGCTAAAACAAGTCAGGCTGTATATTTGCAGGCAAAACTCTGCAATTAGATGGGGCCTGTTACTGCAGACTGTGAGAACAGAGTGAAATACAACAGCAAATGCAGTTATGGCTACGGAGAGGAGCAGATGGGGGAAGACTCAGCAAACGTACAGTTCGCTTGTTTTCAAAACTTTTCAACAACAACATCTTTTTTCCTTTTCTTTTTTTTTTTTTTTTTTTTTTCCCTTTCCCCTCTGGCTGTTGCTGGATGATCAGTAGTTACATCTTTGGAATAACTTTAAAACCTAATAAACACACAGCTTTGCAGCTAGTGTGAGTTTTGGGAGGTGGTATTTCTTCCCGCTGTCCTGTCCTGTTAGCCATCAGGAGGACCTTTATTGGGGTTATAACTGAAGTTCACCCTTTAATTTAGGGCAAAATACTTTGCTAATAGAAATATAAGGTTTGGTCCTGAAATAATTTGCAAATTCAGACCGAGGGCCAAACTCCCCCCCCCCGCCAATTTCATATATATTTAGTAACAAAGAAACCCCTTGCTTCATAGCCTTATATTCAGACTCCTCTTCCTGGATGTGGGAACCCTCAGTTCAAGAATTTTCCTTTTTTTTAGGGAGGGGGTGAGGCTCTGAATTCCCATGAGATAAAAAAAACACCCTGTACCACCAGCTCTAGGACATTTCAATGGGGACAGCTCTGAGTCAGAGCCCTGGGTGTTGAAGTAGGCATAAAATAAGCCAGAGAGCAATGGAGAAGGACAAAGATTATTCACAGATTTAGTTATGCCTATTTGCATAATAGTTCTCAGCAATACTGGTCTGTAGCTAAAGCCCTGAAATCTCCCCCTCACACTGCCCTTGGGTTGAGCACTGATCCTGAAATAATTTCTGTACAAGGAAAAGCTGCCGATGTGTCAGGAGGTCTGACCACCCTCCTACAAACCTCAGGTGGCTCAGATTTTCTGATCCTTTCCAAAAGGATTCAGTATCACAGACTTCCCAGAGCCACAGGGAGACTGATGGGGGCTTCTCCCCCACGTTTCGCCTCTCTAAAAACTGCTGCTGGGATAAAATATCCTTTGAATGTCAGATGAGCAGAAGCTGGCAGGTGGCTTTACCTCACTCCTCAGGGACATTTCTGACTCCTTGGGGTCTCCTGACTCACTGGCAGTGCCTGTGGGACTGTACTACCCACCTCCTCGGCGGGGGAAGGCAGGTGGGCAAGGCAGAGCCCCGGCCCCGCGGGGAGAGAGATGCTTTTTGCCATGACTCATCTGTGTGCTGCCTTCGGAGGGAGAGGCAGCAGCTTCAGTGAGTGGGAGTCGCTCTGCTATTTTCTGTTTACAGGTTTTTCTCGCTGTCTTTTCCCACCTGGGGGGATGACGGTTTTGAAAGCCAGAGTGCAGTCATTTTGTGGCTGGAACATTTTTTTTTTTTTTTTCCCCCCTGATGAAGGTTGAAAGTTTGGTGACTAGAGGAGAAACTGGAAACTGGAGAAGGGGAGAAAGGGAAGGAAAAACTTATTTGGGGCAGGGATGGGCTATGCACAGGATACTTTTATTTTACATCCTAGCGTCCAGCCTGTCCAGAGGGTTTATTGGCACTAAAGGGTAGTAACATGTCAGCTTGAGAAATATGGGGGGAAGAATAAGGCTTCTTTGTCTCCAGATCTTGGATGGATGTTTGATCCCTGACACCACAGCCAATGTCAGACCTGCCACACAGGACCCAGAAAAGCTACCGTGAATCCCTTTGGGTCAATGCTTCTCCCCCTCAAACCTGTCAATCTTCCCATCAAACTCAGTTGTCAGTCAGGTCCATTTCACGCTGGATGCATTAGCCATGGTGAATCAATTGCATGGTTTGGGGCTGGGTTATTAGTGTCATTATCTTGTTTACTGCTTGTGGATCTCCCTAGCTTTAAAGCAATGCCCTTCTAACACCCTAGTAAAAGAGAAGGTCAATTATTCCCGTGTTTTATATGTCAAAATGACGATGGAGAGATGGATTCACTAAGGTTCTTTGCTCTGCCAGGCTTATGTTGTCTGCAACATTCTCTGGGAATATCGTCCAGCCTGGGCCTCTCATTGCACACAGTTACAAGAGAAAGGCTCTGACGCACAGTAGCCCAAGGCCAGTATCACCCACAACTTTCAAGGCTCAAAACCTTACCCAAAAAGCTAACTCACTTGTCAGAAACCACTTGATGGAATCACCTAGGCAAGGGTAGAGGATATGCTGCACTGGACTGGGTTCCTTCCTGTTGAAGCCGTGGACTAAATGGTGATGTGGATTTGAATTGCCAGGAAACCCTTGTATTAACCCATAGCTGTCCATGAAGAGCCCCACCATAGGAGCTGTACTTGAAAAGCTCATGAAATAGCTTTGGCCCCAAACCTATTGTTTGGCCATCTCTGGCATCAAGATAAAGCTCTACACAGAGAGCTGGGGTTTAAAGCTTGACATGATGAATAAGTGTTTAATAGCAGTGAACCAGCTTCAGTTGGCCAAGCTGAAGCTCTCTAGGATACCTACAGCCTGGTGAGCAGAGCATTAGACTTGTTTCTGAAAGTTCTGGTCTTCTCAGACAGACTGGGGACTTGAACCTCCACCTCCTCTCTAACTGCCAAGTGCAATAACCAATTTACTTAGCATATGTCCCCAGCAGCAAAGTTTTGTGAGATTAGGCTGGCTTAGCCACCTTCCTCCAGGAGAGATTTCCAGGCCTGGATCCTAAGTGAAGACCTCCCAACAGCCTGGTGTTAGCTACCTGACTTCCAAACAGATTTAAACCTCATGTTTCCCCCTTCCCAACATATCTTATGAAATACCTCCAGCTGGCACGTACAGTCTCAATTCTTGGCAGGAACTGTCTGTCTGTCCAAGAAAGCTTATTGTGCACTTGCAGGAGCTCCAAAATTAGCAGCTGAGGTTTAGCCATGTACAATAGTGGAATTTTGGAGGAGGAATCATGAAAAGATGCAGCATACACCTCATCTGTGAAAGGGGTGGGTACCTGGAGAAACCCCCAAGGTTAGAAAAAGCAATCTCCAATGCTGAGAGACGGTAGTACATGTGTCTAGCCTTCAGGGCTGGGTCAGAGTTGTGATACCCATGAGGATGCAGAACATGCTATCCTCCAGATCACACATTTCATTGACGCATGCCATAGTCCCTTTCATTTTACACGTCCAGCTTTTACTCCTTATCATAGAGATTGCCTGTTTTGTATGGACAAAGAATGAAGCTGAATTATGCACCCAGACTTAGGATGGGGTAAGGCTTTGAATCTCACTGTTGAAACAACCAGACATTAAGGGGAGGAGGGATTCTTGCAAAAGATGAAGCATATGAGTGAACCGATGACCTTCAACTGCAGGAGGTTGCTGTAGAGGGAGCTAAAGATGCTCCAGTCCTTTTCCCCATCCCCACATGCTTGCTCTGATCCTTGCTCTTTGCAGGACCCTGGTATAAACTTAGATAAACTTTGTGGTGGTTCTGCCTTTCCTTCTGGGCTGAGGGAAGCCAAGTATAGCCAGAGGGTGTCACATTTTGGTGGTGTCCATTGCCTATGTTCCCAAATCGACCCTCACTCTACAGGCATCATGTAGCTTTTGTCTGTTTTGGATGAGGGCCCTCTCCACGTGCCCTCTGAAACAGCCCCTGCACAAGGGCTGCTCATGAAGCTGAAGCTGTTTTACTGAGCAACAGCATAACCGAACAACATACACCTTGTTCTTTCCAGTTTTGGGGACTGTGATTAAAAGTTAAGTTGCTAAACAATAACATTTAGATTCGGGAATTGTTCTTCCTTTTTTTTGTTCCAAACCCTTTACATTTAAGCACAGGTATACCCTCCAATCATTTCCAACTGCCTTTCTATTTAAAACTATTGAAGACAGAGAAAATTATGTGCGACTAGGTGCGTACTGTGGAACATAATTCTTTCATTTATTTAAGATGCAGCAATGAGCCACATATGATATACAATTATATGGAAGATAGCAAGAGTGCTGTGTTTGGGTATAAAAAAGTGTCAGCATTTGGAGAGAAGGGGAATTATTGAAGGTAATTTATGTAGTTTAGAGTGATTTAAGTGTAGTTAAACAATTGCACATCATGGCACAATATCTGACATAATAGGCCAAGACAATTGAAAAGTTTTCCAGTCTGTTTTCTCTGCCAGATTCCCAGCTGATGCTCCACCAGAGAAACCCGTGGGGGTCTGTCATCTGGGGAGAGGCTGCTCCTGGCCTGGGTTTTCCTGACATTTGTTCTCTCTTGCTTTGTTGTGTTGTCAGTCACTCACCCGATGGTTTTTCCTTGAGGGTTCTGAGTGGGCTCTGCACTATTCTACAAGCCATTAGATGAGCTGGTCTTACCAAACATCCCAGCTCAGCTGCTTCAAGTGTCTGGCCAACAGTTCTTTTATTTTTGTTCTTTCATTACCCAAAGTTTTTCTTGTGAGTGGAAGTCAGGGCAGACTGCACTTAGGCTAGAGGTGAAGGGAGCTGGGAAGGGGTATTTACTAAGAGACGTTGATGTTTCAGGACTTCAGTGCCTATCAGCATTAAGGTTACCTATCTGTTTGAGGTGCTTTGGAGAATGAGGAATAGCTAAAGGGCCACTTATCGCTCCAATTTAGGGCCAACAGTACTCAGATCTGAGCACTTTCCAGCCTCAAATGCTTGAGAGCTCTCACCTGCTAGAGCAGAGAGAGAGTCCTTTTACTGATGGGGTAACTGAGGCACAGGGCAACCAATAGATTTTATTTTCTTTTACTAGTTTTACTGAGTTGCTGCTCAGCATCTCTGGGAAAAACACAGCAAATACCAAACTAGCTCCATAAAACTTATTTGCTTAGTTTAACCATCTAGAACAATTTCTGTTAAAGGGGCAGGAGTTCCCCTCCTGAAAGTCTGCATCCAGAAAGGGTGAGAGAGTTGTTACACTAAAGGTTTGACTTTGAAAGTCTACATGCAGATTCAGTTCAGGAAGGGCAGAGGAGTTAAGCAATGCAGCTCTGAGATGGTAAACAGGCACCTCTTTGGCTTGCACGATCTCTGGATGGGAGCAGAGTGGAAAGGGTGAAATAAGGGGTAGTCTGTGAGCCAAAGGACCTCAAAACATGCAAGTCCAAGCAAGCCACAGGAGTGTCAGCAGGATATTCCCAGGGATGGGGAGTGGACTGAACAGCTTCAGGTTGAGGGAGAGGGATGCAGAGAAATAAGACTCTGCAATTGCCCTGCTGCCAGCGACTAATGTGATTGCAGCAGAAGCAGGTGATACCTGCCAGTATCATCCTGCCTGAAACGGCAGTGAGGGTGCAGGAGAACAGCATCTGGGCACTAATGCAAAGGCGATACTGACTTATGAATGATCTCCCCTGACACAGACTCCTCCTTTCCTCTAGCAGAGGTCCTTGGAGGAACTTAATTGTTGTGGTGGGAGTTTTCGGAGAGACAGGGTTAAACAGCCAACTTTTTGGGCAGATACAAGAGCGCTTGTCGCCCCTGCTTCAAACTCCAGGTAATGAGCCCAACATCTGATAAAAAACCCCAGCTCTCCAGGCTGCACTTGTGTCGGCTTGTGGACCCCCATCCACAGCACCATACATCCACCCTCTCCTCCCAAACTAGCTGGTGCAGTAAGGTCTGCGGACAGGGTGTAGATAGAAGGTGCTCAGTTCACCTTCCCCAGCACCCCACAGCTCCCAGGCTGGAGGAAAGAGCCAGAGAAAAGTACTCATCGAATTAAATCCTGACTGCAGGCTATCCGTGTGACAACTAAGAGCTTTGAGCTTGTCTTCTCTAGTCCTTCCTGGATACCCATCCTGCACCCTCACCCCTATGCCTGAGGTCAATATCCCTCAGGTGATTTGTTTTTAGGGGTTTGAATACTCCTGGATTCACTACACAGTGAAGCATACAAAAAAAAAAGCCCAGCAAGCTAAAGTGAGAGGTGGACCTACCTTCCCATGACTCTCACACACCTTATGATCACTTCCCTATGGCACACTGAGGCTCAGCCCTTTATTGCCCAACTCCTCGGGGTGCTTCTCCAAAACCCTTAGCATCATACCTTGGAACCACAGACTTCACAGCCACAACATTCCTACACATGAACCCCTTTCTGGTTGCTGGATCTTTTGGATTCAACGCAAGGGATATGAAAAGAAAAATCACTGGAAATTGCTTGAGCTCTGAGGACAATTACCGGTGCCTGGCCACCTCTGCCAGGCAGTGCTCAAGGCCTTGAGCAGCACCAGCTGCAGAGTCATCATTACCAGCAGAGCTTAGCTCCTTGCTAGAATTAATGATTCGAGCCTGCTTAATTGCAGGTTTCTCCCCTTTGCCCTAAATATTAATCCCTTCTTCAGCCATGAAATTGCACAGGGTTTTTTTGTGAGCTGCCACCTTGCCTGTAACGGTGGCATTTCAGCTCAGTGAGGCACTGAAAGCGGGACTAGATCCCCTCATGTCTTCACTTGCACCCTCTCCCCAAGAACAGCAGAAACAATGCTTCAACATCACATAACATAATTTTCTTCAGTGTTTTTAGATACATATGAGAACTGCCAGCCCTTGCAAACATCTTCATCCCAGGAAGAAACGGGGAAGAATCTTGGAAATACCTTTTCAACCTCAGAGAAAATGAAATAAAGAAAGCCTGACTGAGACAGCTTAAAACATATGATTCATCGATGGCAGAGCTGAGATGAGGTCTGAGAAACACCAAGACCCTGCTCTAAACACTCTAACACTCTCCTGCAAACTGATGGCAGCAGGGATGCCGTGGTGAGCTAGATTGTCGTGAGGAAATAGGTGTAGATGCTGGGAAGACAACATAATCAGGGAATGAAATAATCCTCTGAGATGGGGACAGGCTTCACAGCTCATTCCTGCCCACTCTCGTGATTATCTATGATGCGAAGCAGCTGCAGGGGGTTGCCATGTGGGAACTTTTGTCAGGCTCTGCTTTTGAGACATTATCTCTGCTTTTGCAGAGCCACAATCTGATTCCAGATGCTGCTGAGCTGCAATAGTGTGTGGAGGTTGCAATGCAGAGAGCCTGTCTCACCTCTCATTGGCAAAATGTGTAACTAAGGAGAAAACCCACAGAGTCCTCATCCCTCCCTGGCAGACCCTCATTCCCTCTTGTTTTGTGTTTGGCTCTTCATAATCCAAAAATCTGGGATAATTTCCTCTCCAGACAGACTCTGAACATCAAGAAGGTAAAAAATGCTTCAGTAACTTCAGGGATTGCTGAAAGTGGATTTAAGCAGGAAGCAGAATGAAATTTCCACGGGCGGTCTCATGTGTGTGGCTCAGACGCTAGGGAAAAGGGAATAGACTGACGGAGGGATGGTCGTAAAGCAGCAGAAAAGAGAGACTTACATCAGAGCTACCGATTTCCATCTCTACGTCACCTAGCAACACTCCAATTAAGGACTTCCGAGAAATTGATTCCCTGGGAATTTTCCCATTAGGTGGCACCACTGGCCTTGAGAAGGTTTTCCTCTGCTCTGCCTCCTTCATGCCAGATAGACCTAAATCCCAAATTATAACTCCCCCCACCCCAAAAGCTCAGGAAGAGTTGAAAGATGAATGGGATTTGTGCAGACCCAGAAGTGACACGGGCTGTCAGTTCTAATTAAATTTGGAGAAAAATTTTTGATAGGACCCAGCCTAACTTGCTGAGGGTGCTCTCAATCCTACTGTCCATGTCGCCAACAAAGGTGGCAACAGCACAGGTCTCAATACCAACCCCTGAGGAGCGCCACTCGTCATTGGTCTCCACTTGGACATCAAACCATTGACCGCAACTCTTTGAGTGTGACCATCCGGCCAATTCCTTATCCACCGAGTGGTTCATCCGACAAATCCATGTCTCTACAATTTAGAGACAAGGATGCCATGCAGGGCAGTGTCACATGCTTTGCACAAGTCCAGGTAAATGATGTCAGTTGCTCTTCCCTTATCCACCAATGCTGCAACCCTGTCGTAGAAGGCCACCAAAGTTATCAGGCACGATTTGCTCTTCGTGAAATCATGTTGGCTGTCACCAATCACCTCCTTATTTTCCATATACCTTAGCATAGTTTCCAGGAAGATCTGTTCCATGATCTTGCCAGGCACAGAGGTGAGACTGACTGGCCTGTAGTTCCCCAGGTCTTCCTTTTTCCCCTTTTTAAAAATAGGGGTTATGTTTCCCCTTTTCCAGTCAGTGGGAACTTCAACGGACTGCCATGACTTCTCAAATATGATACATAGTAGCTTAGCAACTTCATCCGCCAGTTCCCTCAGGACCCATGGATGCATCTCATGGGGTCCCATGGACTTGTGCACCTTCAGGTTCCTTAGGTGGTCTCGAACCTGGTCTTCTCCTACAGTGGGTGGCGCTTCATTCTCCCAGTCCCTGCCTTTCCCTTCCGTGGCTTGGGCGGTGAGGCTTGAGCACTTGCTGGTGAAGACTGAGGCAAAAAAGTCATTGAGTCCCTCAGCCTTCTCCATATCCCGGGTAACCACGTCTCCCGTTTCATTCTGGAGAGGGCCCACATTTTCCCTAGTCTTCCTTTTATCCCCAACGTACCTATAGAAGCTTTTCTTGTTGCCCTTGACGTCCCTGGCCAGATGTAATTCCATCAGGGCTTTAGCTTTTCTAACCTGATCCCTGGCTGCTCAAACAATTCCTCTGTATTCCTCCCAGGCTACCTGTCCTTGCTCCCACCCTCTGTAGGCTTCCTTTTTGTGTTTGAGTGTGTCCAGGAGCTCCTTCTTCATCCACGCAGGCCTCCAGGTGTTTTTGCCCAATTTCCTCTTTGTTGGGATGCATTGCTCCTGAGCTTGGAGGAGGAGATCCTTGAATATTAACCAGCTTTCTTGGGCCCCTCTTCCCTCCAGGACTTTATCCCGTGCCACTCTACCAAGCACATCCCTGAAGAGGCCAAAGTCTGCTCTCCTGAAGTGCAGTGAACTCTCCTGAACTGCTTGCTGTGCACCCTCCTCACTGCCCTGGGGATCTTGAACTCCATCATTTCATGGGCACTGCAGCCAAGGCTGCCCTTGAGCTTCACATTCCTCACCAGCCCCTCCTTGTTGGTGAGAACAAGGTCCAGCATAGCACCTCTCCTCATTGGCTGCTCTATCACTTGGAGAAGGAAGTTACCATCCACGCATTCCAGGAACCTCCCTGATTGCTTATGCCCTGCTGTGTTGTCCCTCCAACAGATATCGGGGTGGTTGAAGTCCCCCATGAGGACCAGGGCTTGGGAACGTGAGGCTGCTCCTATCTGTCTATAGAGGGCCTCATCCACTCGGTCTTCCTGGTCAGGTGGCCTGTAGCAGACCCCCACTATAATATCACCTGTCCCTGCCCTCCCTTTAATCCTGACCCATAAGCTCTCGGTCAGCTCCTCATCCATCCCCAGGCAGAGCTCCGTGCACTCCAGCTGGTCATTGACATAGAGGGTGACACCCCCTCCTCGTCTCCCCTGCCTGTCCTTCCTAAAGTACCCTAAAGAGAAGGATACAATCCTTCCATTCCAACACTCCAGTCCTGCCAGGCTCAGCAGGTCTTCTCTTGTGGTCTTTGTTACCTATGACACTGATGTCCCCATCTGGCCTTCTAGGAATTTGGTAATCGTCATCAGTGCTGGTAATGCTAAATAGCTCACAGCTCTTCAGGGAAGAGCCAAACAGTGCTGTTTCAACAGAATCAGAGGCATCGATGTTTCGAAATCTAATAAACCTCTCAAACCTGGAGCAGGTCCAAACTCCAGACATTAGTAACCCTTCAAAGCAAAGCTTTACATACAAGTAAACACTTATGATGGACCCCACAATAATAATCTAATAAATCATCTGCCTATGCAATCCTTTTTCTCACTTCCTTCAGCATCCAAATGAGAAAAAATATACCAGAAAGTGTCTTCTGTTCCTGCAGGCTGACCCAAGCTATATTTGTAGAATCCTTAGTCACTGAGCTCAAGAAATTTCTCCTGTAAGCATGTTCTGTAGATAAATATAACCGGACCTGCTCTGAACACACAGCCTTGATTTGTGGATGATATTCTGGGGGGAAGATTGCAGGATTTCTTCCTCATTCTCTTTCATTGGTAATTGGAAAGACTTACTGGGACCAGTCCCCAACTACCTTCTTCTTATGGATCCTGAGGTCCAGGTGGAAGTGAGAGAGTCAATAGGATAGATAACAGGATTGTTCATTTCCACTTCAGGGCTGAGACCTAATCACTCTTCTGTGGCTCCAAATCCCTGAACAATATTCTAGGTTCCTCTGATATCAGCGTCTCTACCAGACACAAAATGCAACAGAAGAATCATTTTTTGGGTTGGATTGACCGGTGGCCATGGTCTTTAGCGATGCGTTGGATTTGTTATGTTCACCTGTTCTCAGCACCATAGAGCTTTCAAGGATTAGATCTGACATGTTTCTACGTCACATATAGGGACAATTTATAAGTGGAAATGGACAAGAAACAGAAACTCTGTAGCAGTGCTTAGCTGTCCAAAAGGTCCCCACCTCATAAGCACAGAGGTGCTGAGATCCTCAGCCACATGTGTGTGAGCGGCTCCTCAGTGGTCATGGGTAGGATTACCATTGGGATAGTGGGGTGGAAGTGGTTTTACAGAAAGGAAATTCACTTAGGGTATGATCCTGATGGCTGGATATTGCAAGAGGTTCCATAGCCTAGTTTTGGAGCCCTAGATATCAGGAACTGTTATCTCATAGACCTCTGTGAGGAAATATCTGCTGCTGTCGAGCTGAACATTCAAACCCAGATTAAATGTATTTTTGACACCTTTCACTACCAGGTTTTTAGCAGTCATGGAAAACTTATGGTGCATTTCACATATGTATTTTGGGGAGATGTGAATTTGGAGATGGTGAAAGATGGTAGATTGTCTGTACTGGGAGTGAAAGTCCTCTATTTGTAGAATAAGTTGGTGGGCTGGGCAAACATCTCCCATACCACTGCATGAATATGCCTGGCTCCCATTCCCTAGCTGGAGAGAGACAGATTGATGTGAAAGGAGTAGCCAAGCTCCATGAATAACTCCAGATCCTTCAGGAGGCTCTGTGAAAAAGTATTAGAAATGTCTGTTCTATGCTAATGTTCTTGGCTGGTCCTTGGATCAAGGTTGCTGTTTAACTCCAGATTTTAGCTTACCAACACACCTAAACCTCTCCCTGCAGAGAAGGGGCTGAGATTTTACAGTCCTTGTTTTGATATTTCAGATATGTCAGACCAGTTTGGAAATGTAATCACTGCATTCTCTCTGACGCTATTGTTTGGTTTATTGACAGGGGTGCAAACACCTCTGTGCTGCGCCCAGTTCTGATCTCTACTCTGCAATTATCAGCAGGTACCAAGGAACAGCTGTGGCATCCCAGGCAAGTCTAACCCTGTGGAGGAAAACAGCATCAGCCAACAGAACTGGCATCCAAGTCTGACATCCTAAACAGCACTAAAAAGAAAGAGGGTTTGAGGAATGAGACAAGATGGCCTCTTCAACACCAGAAGCACAGAAAGCGCAGTCTATGTTCGATTGTCCCTTTTAATCTTTTTCCATTCAGAGTCATCTCTTGAGACCTCCCTACAATCAATCTGTCTTTCTCGTCATCTTCCATCACCCTTGTCACTTCACATTCAGCTTCCTCATCTGTAGCTTTGTATCTATACAGACCTAGCTCCGTCTCCTTATTTTCCTTGCAAGGACTTGTGAGCGCCAGATCCCTTCCCTAATCTCAGGATAACTGTACTCCTCCCTCAGCCCTTCAGGAACATTTGTTTTGTTTCCCTGCTCTGCTTCTCTGCATCCTCCAGAGTCATGCTATTATTAAAGTCATACACATATACAGAGGTGATGAACATTGGCAACGAGCCTATATCAGTACAGATGATTGGACCATTGCTTTTAAGCCCAGTCTATCTGTATCCTGTTCCCTGAAACAACTTCTTCAACTCACAAGCTAATGTCAGCTAACCTTGTCTGAAAAGACTGAATGATAATTACGTTGCAACAGGTTTTGTGAAAATTAGTGCTGTAGCAGGGCTGAAGTAGCTCAGCTGGGAGAGCGTTAGACTGAAGATCTAAAGGTCCCTGGTTCAAGCCCGGGCTTCAGCAGTGTTTTCCTGTACGTTTTTTTGTCCCCAGTTCTGGGCTCTTCAGTACAAGAGAGGTATGGAGCTACTGAAGAGAGGCCAGGTGTCCTGGTTTTGGCTGGGACAGAGTTAATTTTCTTCCTAGTAGCTGGTATGGTGCTGTGTTTTGGATTTAGTATGAGAATAATGTTGATAACACACTGATGCTTTAGTTGTTGCTAAGTAGTGTTTACGTTGGTCAAGGACTTTTCAGCTTCCCATGCTCTGCCAGGTGCACAAGAAGCTGGGAGGGAGCATAGCCAGGACAGCTGACCCAACTGGCCAACGGGGTATTCCATACCATATGACATCATGCTCAGTATATAAAGCTGGGGGAAGAAGAAGGAAGGGGGCGATGTTCAGAGTGGTGGCGTTTATCTTCCCAAGTCACCGTTACACGTGATGGAGCCCTGCTTTCCTGGGGATGGCTGAACACCTGCCTGCCGGTGGGAAGTGGTGAATGAATTCCTTGTTTTGCTTTGCTTGCGTGCGCGGCTTTTGCTTTACCTGTTAAACTGTCTTTATCCCAACCCACGAGTTTTCTCACTTTTACCCTTCCTATTCTCTCCCCCATCCCACTGAGGGGGAGTGAGCGAGCGGCTGGGTGGGGCTTAGTTGCTGGCTGGAGTTAAACCACGACACCAGGAAGATGATGAAAAGACTGGAACATCTCTCATACGAGGAGAGGATGAGAGACGTGGGACTGGTTGCCCTGAGATGCTGTGGAGTCTCCATTCTTAGAAATATTCAAAAGCTGCCTGGATGTGGTCCTGGGCAACTGGCTCTAGGTGGCCCTGCTAGAGCAGGGCGTTGGACCAGATGACCTCCAGAGGTCCCTTCCAACCATTCTGTGTGTAGAGGAGAAAGACACAAGTTTATGTCTAGAGCAGGGAAAAGCAAGGCTAATGTCATCCTCATGTATTTCCATTAGCGGTGGCCACCTGGCCAATCAGCACAACCACACAGGCTGACCAACCAGCCAACAAACAGCTGTGATTAAGATTAGGGTATCAAAAGAACCTACATATAAATAAAAGCAGGTTTATACATTCCTATCCTTATAGAACCGTTTATTGAGTTCAACTTTTTCTCTTTTTTTCTTTTTTTTTCAGACAAGCTAATAGCTCTGTGGACAGAGACTGCTTCAAAATTATCTCATCACCTGCTCTGAAATCCTAGTGTCTGTCATCTGTTGCAAGATCTGCAACGCTATGTCACGCGCAGAGCCCCCAAATAAACTTCCGTTCTCATTTAAGACACCATCTGTGTCCCATTTCTGCAGCGTTTGGCAGAGATCGCTTCCCTTCTATGGTATGTTTGTTCCCCTCACTGAGCTGCAGCCTTCTTTGGAGGTGGGAAAGTCAGCGGGTGGAATGGATGCCAGTTCTGCGCAAGTGGAGATCACTTTGTTGTGACAGTGTCCTTGGGTAGCAGGGTGCTCTTGGTGTTCAGCCTTGGTCCTGGAGCAGACTCAAGGGCAGCCCCCAGAAGAGCTAGAGCCAATACTAGGTCATATTTGGCTACAAGAAAGGGAAGAGACTTCACTGGGATGTTGGCTGTTAAAGAGGGCAAGAGCAGTGAGGTGAGGAAGAGCCAAGCTGGGGACATCATGGACAGGTCCAAATGCACTGGAACACCCGATTGCTCTGGGTCCTTTTACCAGGTAATCGATGGAGTTCATAGTCTTGTCTTGCAATTAAATTAAGCTTTATTGCATAATTCAGGCAGCTGCAACAGCTTTAGCTTAGGCTCTCCATCAAGCCAGCTGAATGATTTGTGAGGCATTGCTATGCCTCAGTTTCCCTAGCTGTAGCAGTGACACCTGCCTTCCCTTTCCTTCCCCAAGTGTGCTGAGATTTAACTTGCAGGTGAAAGTACTCTGTGTTCTCTGCTTGGTTTTATGTGTTATCCCACGGATGATGCTGTATTACTCACACACCTCTCAAGTCCTCTTTTCCTCTAATTTCTTTTATTTGCAAGAACTATGAGCAGTCATGTTATCCAGGAAAACACAGCCTTCATCATGCTGGCATCAGCGTCACTGAGCTGTGTTCAGGAAGCTGTTCCTTAGGAACTCCTATGACTTTCAGGTGAATTTACTTCAAACTTGATCAGAAATCTGGAGGGGGGGAGTGATAAGAAAGAAGAGGGCAGCTCATCTCAGAACAACAGTGAAAGATGAGGTAAATAATGAGAAAAGAGTGTAGGAAAGAGGATAATTGACTGGTGATGCTGTAAGAGACTACAGAAGCCTGGGTCACCATTGCGACAGACCATTTTAAATGGCCAAGAAGGATTTTGGTATTCATCTGGAAAGGGAGAGTCTATCACACAAATGGAGACGAGAAGAACTTGGAACGTTTTGCCTATCATGGCAAAGACTAGGAGGGATTGAGTGTTGTCTGTGTGTGTCTGGAGAAGACAAACACCAGGGATGAAGAATATGTGGTTGGGCTAGAAGGCAGCATTATAAGGAATGGGTTTAAACTCGTTAAGGAAGTGTGCTAGCTATAAATTCAAAGTTTTCTGCCAGTAAGTATACAGCAGCTCTCAGTGAGCTCTTTCCTGTCCTTCAGAAAGGGCAACAGCTACCAGAAAAGTCTTGCAGTGGGTCTTCTAAGAAAGGGGTTTTACCATATGTGGCGGCTGGGAACCACCTTCCCATCCCTAATTTTCATTTTGCTGCACAACCGTCTCTGTTGCCACAGTGGCTGATCACACTGAGGATACTCTGGTTTCATTAGACGTAACAAAGTGGATGAAGAAGGCATGATGAATCAAAGCCTTCTCTTCTCCATTCTCCTTCCCTAAGTAATTTTTTTTTTTTTAAAAAAAAGAAAAGCTGTGATCTTGTATAAGCCACAAAACCCAGGGAAACACCTAGGTTTTAGCCTACTTTTGGAGTTGTCGTATTTCTTTTTGCTTTTGAGATTGTAGCCCAAAACTCTCCTTGGACACTGCTTGCTTACCTTTAAACATCCAGCGCAACCAGCTTCCGTAAACAAATTAATGTCATGTGAAGACTGCCATGTCATCAACCCTCCTTGACAAAGATGAAGGATCTGGAGAACAACAGCAGGCATAGGGGATATGGGAAGGTAGGACTAATGTGGGATGTTATTGTCTATAAATTTTTGGTCTTACTTAGAAAAGACTATCATGCCTGACTCTTGCTGGCATCAGCCCATGACCATGGTAGACAGTGGCACGGGATGGAAGTGTGGGTTACATCAAGGGATCACCATCCCTACAGAACAGGTATAATTCTGGCTAAAACCAGCTGTCAGGAAGGAGTCAGATCCCATGAGCAAGTGGAACAGGGAAGGAGATAGCTCTGACCTTACCCTTCACCTCACGTTAGTTATTTCTAGGGAGGGCAAAGTGAGAAACAATACTTGGTCGCATTATTCACTAGGGAACAAGTTCTTTTTGCAGTTTTGTTCTCCAGCCATTCCAGCTCTCCAATTGGTGACAAAACATGGAAAGAGACAACTTTGACTCCGCAGGAGTGGAGCAGATGACCACAGGTCCATCAAACCCTGGGTCAATCAGCAGAGGGTGGTTTGAGAAAATCGCTGATATAGGGAGCTATGGAACAACCTTTCCTTTGGTTATCCCACCTGCCAAAACTAGAGGTGCTGAGACATCTTCAGCTGCCAATTGCCTTGGTGCTACCATGTTTAATAACCCTGATGCATCTGTCCATGAAGATTTTGTCTAAAACAGTTAAAACTCTTTCTTGATAATTGTTGGTTGATGGGGTCTGTTACCGGTTGCGGACACTTCTGGTGCTCTTGCTTATTTTGGCAAAAGAAGTGGCTATCACATGGAAGCAGGGACAAGACAGAGGTGCCCCCAAACCAATCTCCAGCAAGTTGAATTGATTTAAGGCTCTCTTTCTTCCCTTCCTGTATTCACAGAGACACTCACATTCACTCGAATCCCAACTATGTGCATGCTCACGGGACAGGCTGTGTGTGTGCACCTGGTCTCCTCTCAGACTAGCCTGTGGAAAGTTTCATTAAAAACGAGCAGTTTTGTGAAAAGACATGGCAGAGAGGGAAAAAGATAAGTAATCTCATTTTTCAGCCTTCCTTCAACTCTGCATTGGACTGTCCCCCACCCCTTCCCAACTGTTCTTCTCCTGTCCCCCACCCCATAAAATGTGCTGGCAAAGGTGGCTGCCACAGCGGGGGTGGACACGGGAGGGAAGTCGTGGTCCCTGGGAGTGACAGCAGAAACCTTCCAGCAGGGAATAGGAATAACTAGTAACACATTTTCAGAGCACTGACTTGCTCGCTGTCTCTGCCGCCCACCCCCTCAGCTCGGCTGGCCCGCCAGCTCCAGGCTGAGAACACCCACCTGCGAGAGGGAGCCAGCCTGAAAGGCAGCGAGGGAAAAGTTCACCTGGAGGGGAAAGCAAGCTCTCCCCGGAGGAGGTGAGAGGAGGACAAGGGATCCTGTGAAATACTGTGGCTGCGTTTTGAGAGGGACTTTCTGGACTGAAGCTGATCTGGGAGTATGGGGGAGGCAAAGGGGGCTCAAAGAGGTGTGTTAACATCCTTAGCCATGTGGTGTAGAGGGGAATGGATCATCCATAAAGTTTAGCTCATTTAGATTAATGAATCTATTGCATATTCCTCAGGAAATCTCTCTTCCACATTTGCAAACACTGCTTGACTTGGTTACAGTGTGCAAGAGCATCTTTTAACTGTTTATCTAGACAGTCGCCCACTTTGGAATGGGACAATGGGACAATTAATGCTGCAGATGGCTATAGGCACATTTGCAGGTGTTGAGGCGTTTGCAGTGTTTTGCCTCCTTCTCCTGACATCTCCTGTCTCATTTTTTTGCCTTGTTTATGTTCAATCTCCTCCAAGAAGATATGTTTGACCCACCTGAGGAAGTCATGGCTCACTTCCCACCACTCATAGCTGAGGCTCATGCCAGGGATGCTGGCACCTGATTCCTACGTGTGTCGATTGGATTCCTCATCAGCACATGAACAAGTTGGTAAATCGTGTTTCTAGAGGTATGATCTCTTGATGTCAGGTCCTGCTCCCCTGGAAAAAAATCTTTGGGAAGGTCCTAGTATGCAGCTCCAGGCTCCTGCTGTACTGTGTCACTGTTTCCCCTGTCGCGCACCAACGCAGGAACTTTTACAGGGCTGGCAGGGAAAAGATTTTCTATATTGTCACTTCTCAGCCAGCCACAACTGAGAAGACTTGAGGAAGGAAAAGCTCCCTCATCTTCTTGGGTGACCACATACCATCCATGAATTTGGTAAGGACTTGGTCCTGAGCTAGAAGGAAATGTTGCAGACTCAGTGGCTGGTACTGGCCAGGATCAAGAGAGCTGAAAGCCTGGTTTTAGAAGCTAATCTCCTGGAGTGATTCCAGGGTTTATACTTCCTAGATGCCAACACCCTTCCCTAAGGGTAGTGTAGGTACAGGTATGCAAACTTTACAAGCCAAGCGCTCAGCCACTTGAGCTGAGCTGCAAGAGCTGTGTGCCTATGAATTGCGGTCTGTAACAAATACAAGGAAATTTGTGTTGCCTGAGCACGTAGTAGGGCTAAGGTTATGTGCGGGTACCTCACATTTGCTCCAGAAATATCAGGCAGCTGAGAGGTGCTAATCTATTTAGCAGGGAAAGCCGACTGCCTCTCCAAACCCTGAGCTAACAGGTCTTTCCCCAGGGAAGCACTAAAATTGCAAAGGAGCAGCTTTTTACCTCTACTGACTATACTGAGAGGCTGGGGAAAAAAAAGGAGCTCTTAACTTAGAAACTTCAGTTAAATGTTTAAAGCTAAAGGTGATGATCTGAGACCTTAAGACCTAAAAATCCTTGGGCTGAAAAAAACCTGCTTCCTCAGTGGCTTTGCAAGCCTTCTAGTCTTGGTTTTATTTACATATGCTTTTTTTTTTTTTTCCTTATTGGCTCCTACACTAGGGAGCTTGTACGGCAAATCTGTAGCCAAGTTAAAGTCTGAACTCTGCTTTTGCAAGCTTTCAGGTTAGTGCTGTAGCTGCAAAACTAGCTTCCCTCAAGCAACAGGCAATCCAGCACATCTGTGACCACTCATTAGGATCTTTAATGGGGTGGCTTTAAAATCAGCAGGCAACTGTACTGCCTCTCACTCAGTCCGAGTAAAGAAAAGCTGCCGCCGTTTTCTATGCTAATTTTATGGTTTTCAAAAGCCCATTTCATTTCTCCTCCTCCTCCATATACTTCTCTCTCTCTCCCTCTCTCTCGCCTCTCTTGCGGAGGTGCCAAAGCCTCCTCTGTCAATTTGTGAGAACTTCTGCTTGAAAACTAGAGCAGAGAATCACCCACGTAACCAGGCTGGCATGAAAATATCGGAGGCAGAGACACTGACTCAAGATGACTCGAGGAGTTTCCCCATGTCAGGGTGAAAGAAATGGGAGCCTGGAATCGACTCCACCAAAATCCCTGGGGGATGAGAGACTTGTCCAGCATCTTCTGACCATGGCCAGTGAAATTGCTCATTAAGATGATTTTTTTGCATTTGTTTCTACTGTCTGTTTATTTTTAATTTTATCTGTTTTCTGCTTGCCTGGGACTTGCAGCGTTTCCAGTTCTGCTTTTTTTTCCATGAAAAAACTCAGCAGGGCAGGCTTTCTTCTAGACATTTCCCAATTGCTTGTAATGAGGGATTAGTTGAATTTCTAAGACATAGTTGAATTTCTGCAAACCGAAGCAAGAAAGCACAAGTCAAGTAGCTTAAAAAGATGATCTAAGTGTAGTTTAAAGCCTTACATACTATCCAATAATTAAAATCACTCCTATACTGGATTCTTGTACTTTTTACATTAACTACTTTCTTGAATTCGCAGAGCTTTGCTGAGGATGTTTTCTGTGCTGCAAATGCTTGTTGGGAACCAAACTGAAATCCACCCACCCTTCTGCGTGGACTACCAAACTGTCCCCAATCTGTCACCTCCTGGGTGCTCCCAAAGGCTGACGGAAGAGTAGTCACTCTTGCCCCAGACTGAATCCCACCCTGGGCAGGGAAATGAAAAAATCTCCGTATCTCATAAGCGACAGCAGGAGTTCCACAGCCCTCTTTCTCTGGGCTTTTTTGAAGACAATTTGCATATTTAAATAGACTACTTCCACTTGTAATGAGCAGTGCTTCATGTTCTTTCCTTTTCCTCCACTAGCACCCTGCAGTCACAAATAAAATTAGACTGCTATTCAAACCGAAAATAAAGGATAGCCCGTTGCCCCAAAAGTTAACAGCCCAAATAACAATCAAAATTGCAATTAATTAATCAGCCATAGATGCTTAAGCCAAGACCCTTCAAAGGTATTTTGACTGTCTATTTACTTTAGTACCTCTGAGGAACTGAGTTGGATCCAAAAAGTATTTTGTTATTCTCCAGTTTTAGCGTTTGGTGTTCAGAGCAGGTCCTGGACAGTTGCTGCATCTGAAAGAGGAATTTTTGTGGTTTTGCTTTTTTTTTTTTTTTTTTTTTTGCTGTGGCACATGATCAAACCCCATTTTAGTGCACTGTTTAGACAGAGGGAAATAATCCTAACTCTAAATTTTCCAGGGGGTTGCTGGATGACCTGAATGGAAGAACTGCCCTGATCCTCATATCTGCTATCTAAAGACCAACACTGTATAAGTCATGCGCAACATCATGTTCACCAGGTGAAATAGGACCCTGTGCCTTTCAAAATCCAAGCAGCTCCCACTGCAAAAGGCAGGCAGGGATGGATTTGCAGCTCTAATCTCAGTTTTTTGAAAAGCTGACCGTTCAGTTAGGCTCTTAGGAACAGCTGGACTCCCCTATGGATGGTGAAGAGTTGGCTCCCAGGTCATGGACTGCTGCCCGAGGCTCCTTGGGGCAGAACTTCTCAGTTGTAGGTATTTAATGCATGAAAGACCTTGGTTACCCCAGGCTCCTTTTAAAGTCAATGGGGAGAGTTGGTGCCTCAGAGCATGATTTAGATTTCAGCTAAAGTTAGAGGCCAACCTCACTGGCTCAGATGGGCTGAGAAAGGGCAGGGCTGAACACGAGCAGAACGAATCTGCTGTCAGAGGGTCTGGACAGCAGCTCCTGCACACCCACTGCTGCAAGGACTGCAGGACGCATCTCTTAACGTGAGCACAGGTGGTCTTCATCGCAGTCTGGACTCTACACAGTTGCACAAAAGCGCGTGTTATCTTTATGACCGCACACAAGCTGTCTGTTCATGGCAGAGTGCTGCTACACCTCCAAGAGCTCTGCATTGCAGCACAAACCAAGACTTAATGTCTTTATGCCTGGAGTAGTAATCGCAGGATTATTGCTCCCATGGCATGCAAATAATAATCCTTTTTTCCTCATCTTGTAGCTGCCATGTAATTTAGAAAATTAATCTTCGGGGCTGGCAATGTCTTTTATTGTCTGTGTGTGTTGTCTGCCTCTATCTCCATCACGGCTAGCTCTCTCTGTCAGATCTCAGAGCACTTTCCAGAGTGACTCTGGAGTACTTTGGCCAATTTTCTGATGGGTGAAACTGAGGCATGAATAAAAGAATTGCCTTCTCCTCAAGCTAGCCATTGGCAGAGCAAGGGACAAAGCAGACATGAAGTCCAATTAGCCTGTATATTACAGTAGGTCCTACAAGAACATAAACAGAAAGCAATAGCAGAAGCACTCCACAGGAATGCAAATTATCACAAAAAAATCAGCAAGATAGAGAAGGCGATGCTGGGACCATGCATGCCTCACCCCATGATCTTTTCATCAGGGCAGCTCTATTGACACTGCAGCAGTGATTCACAGTGACTGCAAATCAGAGGTCTGGGGTCTTCTGTCAGACCCCATCAAGCACAACCGAGCAAGCATTGCATATGCAGTAACCCCTGGTGTGATCTGCATTCAGTAGTTTCAGTGGGAACTTTCCCAGGCGCACTGGCAGACCCAGTCATGCTCCTACAGTGACCACATGCCTTGCAGCGTTTTTTTCCTGCTTATCCTTTTGTTGGGTTTTGTTTTTTTTTTTTTTTTCTTTTTTCTCTGGAGGAAAGGGTTTTAAGCTCCTGCTGAGGATTTCCCATTTAGTTAGCTGGCTGATCTTTCAGTGCAGGCTCCTGTATCTCAGCAGAAGTGAGATACAGCTCTGGTGCTGTGCGGTCAGGGTGGATGTGTGCGGACCGATCCATACCAGCGCTCTCGGTGAGAAAGGTGGAGAAAAGTGTCAAGAGGATGGGGGAGGAGGACAGCAGCAGCAAATCGGGACTGAAGGCATTAAGAGAAAGAGGCAGAAATCACTAGAAAAAGCAGAAAATCAGAACTGAAGGGCACTGGCAGAGCTGTGAGCATTTGTGGGGGAGAGCCGTGGGCTGGAGCAGCGCTGTGCAGGGGCTCAGGAAGAGGCGATTATCGGGGTCAGACATGCGCTGATTGATCAATGTGGGGGCCCCGGTGCCGAAGGGACATGAACGGCGGTGAGAAGAGGGAGATGTACGTGTGTGGGCTGGGTGAAGGTGCTGGCAGGGCAGCCACCCCCACGCTGCCTGCCGCCCACCACCGTTATTCATCCTGCACCTTCCCTCGCCGCCTCCCGGTGAGCAAGCACCAAGGAGCACGGGGCCGCTTTTAACCCTTCTTGAAGCCAAACACAGAAAAACTTGGCAACTTTTGGCACTGAGGCTTCTGTTGAAGCTGTTTCAGCCAGGAGGGGACCAGGTCATCTGGAGAAGGAGCGGGCAAGTAAGCTGCTCTCATCACTTCTGGCATCACTACACTGTGGTCTCTGGGGATTTCTTTATGTCCTGCAGCGTGAACATGGGGGCCTGATTGTTAGCATCAGTGGGAGCCTTTCCTTTGCCTTCCCACAGCTGTGGATCAGGCTTCAAAGCAATTTGATTGCAGCTACCTCCTTGTGCTGGACTGCAGGCGTGTTATGGGTGAGCAAGCCCAGCAGTCACTATCACCTCCATGTGAACAACAGTGTCGGCTTAGACCACTCATCCACCAGTACTGTCCATCAACAGATACCCAGGAAGGAGTAAGAATAGGGCAAATGCACATGATATCCCCCTCCCAAATCTCTTCCAGCCCTAAAAATGTCGCTTACCTTTTGACTGTTTTAAGTGCAGGGGATTTCCTCAGCTGGCTCTAGTTTACCTGTTCAGCAACCCATAATAAAGCTCTATTCCAAATGCTTATGTTCATTGTGGCAGGTCCTTCTAGGCTGCTTGAGTTAAGGGTGCCGGTGGCCCACCAAGGAGAGAGGTGATGAGAAACACCAAGTCCTCTGCAGGGAGAGTTATAGTTCCAAAAGCAAATACAACTGGTCTGTCTTGCTCGATGGGGCTAAAGCCATGTGGTAAGGCACATCTGCCATGGTGCTAAAACCTCTTCCCCCAGCTGCCTCAGCAGAAATAGATTCATTATGTCCAAACCACCTCTTGGGAATGGTTCTTGCTCCCTGCTATTCCCTGAACTGTGTCTGGACGTTGCCTGGGAGAGCATAAGTTGGCACATTTAAGCAGTGTGCAGGAGCACCGGGCACTACTCAAGCCCAAGCGCTGGCCTCATTTAGATTTCCAGCACACTTGTTAAACCATGAGCCTAGCACCAGGTCAAAATATTGTTTAGCAGGATTGCTTGAACACTAAGCCTGTGCCATCCCACTGTTCTCTGACTCACGATCTGTGCGTCTGGTATCTGATTTGCTTCTGCCCTTAGGGCTCAAGGCTGCATTTCTCCAGTGTGGTAGATGAGGTCAGAGCAGTTCAGCATAGTCACAGTGTGTAAGCTGTTCTTAAACCTGAGGGCAACGCTTGGGATGTACATACACAACTGCCTGAGGTCTGTTTTCATAACAAAATGAGGCCCCAGACATATACCAAATTTGATATAATTTAATCCTGCGCATGGACCACGCAGGGGGCTCTGACGTACTCTCATCCAGCTTGGGGAAGAGGAAGCTCATTCCCAATTTAGATGTAGACATAGACATTAGGAGTAAAGGGTCAAAAGGAAGGCGTTTTCTACTTGGTGTGTCCTTGAGCCAGAGGATTCTACCTGAGTATGTCAGGTCTGCAAAGGGCGGTGGTGGGTGAGAACTGTTATATTTCCTGAGCTATGCAGGAGGGCAATGCATGTTCTGGCCCCACCTGCTAGTGGGTGGTGGCTGTTGATAGAGGCATTTGCCTGGTAGGATCCATGGTATCTCTTCAAGGCTTAAGCAGGTCATGATGTCATTGACTTACGCGCAAGTCGTTATTCACATCCTGATTAAGGAAGTCATCTCCTGGAAGTGCTGCAGGATCTGATAGTGTTACATCCAGAGATTAAAGAGCACCACCAGAATGAAAGGGAGAAAGAAGAGATCTCTGCCCTATTATGGAGGAGAGACGGGATGAGTATTGGGGTTCATCCTTGAGAAATCAATAGTCAAAGGTTCACTGCTTCTTACTTCTTTTTTTTGGACAACTGGCAATTCAGGTCTTGTCTCTGTTGTTTGCCACAGATCAGGAATTAGTCAGAAAGGGACGGAGAACAAAATACAAAACACAGTTACTCTGTTGTAGAACTCTCTGGGGTGCACACACATTGAATACTATCATTTATGAAGGTCAGTGTAAGAGTAGAAAAGGTTCAGGAAATGTTCAGGTAGAAAGCTTCATCAGAGATATGGAGCTGTTTCCCTGTGAGCAACAGGTAGACACACCGGAACTCTTCAGCCTGGAAAAAGACAAACTTTAGTGAGAGGAATTGCTTCAAGGTCAGTTGTGATTCAGACTAAAATTAACTCTTTTTGACAGGGTATTGTTCCTTTTCCCAAATCACAGTTTTGATTTCCTGCATGGCTCCATACACCAGTGGGTCAAATTACTACCTCTTTATGGGGCACTCCATGACATAGGATTAGGAACAGGCAGTTGAAAGTTGAGGGAACAAAAAAAACCCTTTATATCACTATTTTTGCTGAAGCCCTTGAATTGTAAAACTATGTCCCTGTTTCATAGACTCAGAATGGTTGAGGTTGGAAGGGACCTCTGAAGGTCATCTGATCCAACCCCCTGCTCAAGCAGGGCCACCTACAACCAGTTGCCCAGGACCAGGCAACTTTTGAATATCTGCAAGGATGAAGACTCCACAGCCTCTCTGGACAACGTGTGCCAGTGCTCAGTCACTCGCACAGTAAAAAGTATTTCCTGCTGTTCAGAGGGAACCTCCTGTGCTGCATTTTCTGCTTATTGCCTCTTGTCCTGTCACTGGCGACCACTGAAAAGAGCCTAGCTCTGTCCTCTTTGCACTCTCCCTTCAGGTATTCATATATATTCATAGGATACCCCTGATACTTTTCTTCTCCAGGCTGAAAAACTCTCTCAGCCTTTCCTCAGAGGAGAGATGCTCCAGTCCCTTCATTATCTTCATGGGCTTTGCTGAACCCTCTTCAGTAGCTCCATACTTCTCTTTTACTGAAGAGCCCGGCACTGGGCACAAAAAATCTACAGGAAAACACTGCTGAAGCCCGGGCTTGAACCAGGGACCTTTAGATCTTCAGTCTAACGCTCTCCCAGCTGAGCTACTTCAGCCCTGCTGCAGCACTAATTTTCACAAAACCTGTTGGAATATAATTATCTTTCAGAACTTTAAGGTTCACGCTGGCTTGGTGGACACTTGACTCTTGTCCTGTAACTGGAGACCACTGAGAAAAGCCTGATTCCATCTTCTTTATTCCCTCTCTTCACATACTTATATATATTGATGAGATTGCCCTAAGTCTTCTCCTCTCCAGGCATTCCACGGGATGTTGTATATGGCTGAACTACAAAGGGTTTCAGAACCAATGAGAGATATGCAGAAAGCGAGTTTCATCAGAAAGTGTTACACACAGGTTGCCCTAAAGCCTTTCTTCTTCCCCAGTTTGAGAAGTCTTTAATCTAGGGATTGCTAGGAGCTGGGAGAATAGAGCAGAGACACTATTCTGTGATTTTTTTCTTGACATTGTAGTTGTTTCCCCTGAGTTCACTACTGTCCCAGCCTCCCTTCTTAGTCTGCTATGCAGAAGCAGTGCCCCTACAAATAAAACAGCCAGGGACTAGTGATGCCCAGAGTTGGAAAACCCCTAAAGCCTTGGGAGTTTGACCTGCCTGTTGTCCTGCAGGCAATTGCACCATGCCTTTCATCTCAAATACAATCCCACCACAAGAACTCCATTCCGGTTGCCTAAATATACACATTCAGTACTATTTGTGATACCTTAGGCTATCCCAGCTGTCCCACAGCTCCTACTCCAGAGGACTATAGGTTTTCTTCATGACCCATCTCACATCTTTCAGCCCTTTGATGATGGCTTGAATGCTCTTGGGCCTCTTAAAAAGCTCTAGGAACATAACATGTGCCCTCCAAGGTCAGATTAATGGTCCATCTAGTCCAGTTCTCTGTCTCTGAAAATGGCAAAGGGAGATGCTCCAAAGGAGATCACATGAGCGTGGCTGCAGTCCATTCTCCTTAAGCCATGTTCAAGAAGCTGGAAGGAACATCTCCACCTGGTCGTTCAGCATCTGTCTCTGGATCTATCACCAATGCTTAAGCCTATGTTTAAACATCTGGCCCAAACATCAACTATCAGAGACCAATAAGGTGAACAATTATCAAAGACTGTTGAATGAGAATGCCTCTGGTGATAAATGCACTAGATAGGAATAATTCTTACAGCCACATTTCCAATGTTAACACCCCTCCAAGCAGATTTTCTCAGAGACTGGACGAAGCTGTCACTCCATAGAGCCTACATCATCCTGTTGGCTGTAAGTGAATGGGTGACAAGGAGCCATCTGCAGGTTTCTCCCTAGGAAAGGAAGACCTGCCAGGCCAGCTTGTGTGGAAGTCTGGCTCACCCATGACTTAGCTCTGCCCTTCCAGCTGTCCCATTTTTGCTTCACCAGCTTTCCCCTTGTCAAGGAAAGTGCCTGCAGAAACCAAAGCAGTTCTGTTTCTCACCAGCTTCCCTCAGACAGGAAGAAATGATCCCAACATGGGAACTGTGGTATTTGACAACCCACTCTGCCTTGCTGGAAATACTCAAGCTTCAGCTGGGTACAAAATTCCTACTGAAAGATGAGCTACACTACCACTTTGCAAATGTTAGCAGTGCTGGTAGAAATGATGAAGTGAAGGATCTGATAAAGAACCAGCCTTGAAGGAAGTGCTACATTGCAGTTAAATTAGAAATTTGAGAAGCTGACTTGCTGGGAAGTTGGCTTATTTAGAAGGTAAAACATTACAACTAAAAGTCTATGAGCAAAGTTGTCAGAAGGAAGACTTGTGTTCCCAATTTAACATGTCAGATGGAAGAAGTTGGAAGCTTAGACTTTCCTTCATTGAAAAGAAAGAAATTAAACCAGTCCTTCTGGCTCTTTTCAGACCTAGGGGCTGGAGCTCCATAGGCAGTTCTGCTAAAGGGAGTGAAGGAAGTGGAAGGAGGAGTGAAATTGGGATTACTGCTCTAGCTGTCTTGTAGGCAGGTCAAAATTGCTGCTTTTAACAGATGCTGCTTTTTTGAGCCGGAGCTGTGGACACCTCACCCTACCACACACACGTCCAGCTCAATGTTGCACTGTGCAAATGCAGAGATTTGGGAAAACTGCTTTGACGACCTATCCACTGTCATGAAAGAGAGACAGATAGCCACCGTGATCTCCTGCTGGAAAAATACCCTGTCCCCTTGATACTTACTTCCCTCAGTGAGACTGTTCCTGTTTCCATCTCTGTCTCCACTTTACCCCCCTATGCCAGAAACTTTCTAATAGGTAGCCTTGTACTTCACTTTTGATTTTCTTCTGCTGGTTTCCTCAGGTCACTTGTGTGTCCTTTACACCAGGGGGTCTGTAGGGTGTGGGCTCCCCATACTCAAAGTTCCATGTTGTCCTCTCTTGACCTGTCCTCGTTTCCCCTGCAAAAACTCCTGTTTCATTCACATCTTGAATACTGCCTGTTTTGTTTTGGTGTCCCCATATCAGCAAGCATGTGAAAAAAAACCTAACCAGTGGAAAGGGGTAATAAAGTCACTTCCACGCAGGGAATGGCTGTGTAAACCTTGTTTGTTCAGTCTGGAAAAAGAAAGGATAAAAGGAAGGACAGTATAGGATCTGGAGAGAAGTCATTAGGGGTTGATTGGTTATTATGTCTTCAGATGAAGAATTATCAGTTGAAATGAGCAAGTGCCAAGCTCAGAACAAAGAAAAAGGAGGAGTTTCTTCACACGACATCTGGTTATCTGTGCAAGTCCCTGCTGTAGAATATTACAGATCCCCAAAGTATACAGACATTCAAAAGACGATTGAGCAGATTAATGGAAGGAAAAAACTCCACGAAAGGCATGTAAATATGAAACTACCTGCTTTGGTTCATGCAGTGCCTGCACCATAAATCTCTGGAGATTAGGAGAGTATCTAGTGTTATAACACTGCATTCTTTTTTCTGCTATTATAGTCGCCTATAGGCATTAACTCATGGAAAATGTTGCAGACTGGGTTTTGAGCTAGATGTTCTTTTGTACATCGTTTCTGGCACCTTCCTATACTCCTGCCCTGGCTTCTTGAGGCATCAGGAAAGGGTCAGCCTGTTAAACCTCCTTGGCACGATGGGCAGAGATGTGCTGTAGGTGTCATTTCATGCCATCAACCTTTTGATCTACCACTCCCACACAGTTTTTTGAGGTTTTGGCCATGTCAAACAGATGACAGAAGATCCCTCTGTCCCCGTTTTCTTTCCTCCCATTCTTCCAGTTTTCCTATCATTCAAGGCTGATTTGCCTGTGCTTTTTAAAATACCCATCTGGCATCAGCCAGATGCAGCTTTCAAAAGTTATCACATTACATCCATGCAGAAAGCTACCACTGAATGCTTATCCCAACAGTTGACATGCCTGGCCATGTTGAGAGGCATGACGCTGGCCTTTGTGGGCCAGCATGGGTTCATCATCCCTTGCTGAAAGCACTCTTTTTTTTAATGGGGGTGATTGCATCAACCAGATGTAGGTGCAGAGAGCTGACCTTTTTTACCCAACTCAGCACATCAGATTTGTCATAAATTTTAGTTTTCATTGCAGACCTCCTGGCACCAAAGTATCCCACTAATGGAATTTTGTCCTGTTTCTCCACTCTTAATCCAGCTATCTGCACCAGGGGAGTGACAGACAACTGCAGGGTCAAGATGCTATTGCTTTTCACATACTGACTTGGCTCTTATGTGTCAAATAAAGCACATGTTCCTCCTTTAGTTTTCTTGAAATTCTTCTGTCTCATTACACTGAGTGGGCTTCTGGTTTACTTGAAAAGAATTTTTAGTGATTATCTCTATTTTGCTGTCGCTATTTTCTCTTCTTTCTCTTTTTCCAGATTTTTCTGAAAATGATCTCATTAAAAACACGGAACTCCTGTTTCTCAGAAAGGTTCCTTGAGGTTTGCAAAGGTCTGCCAGCAGGAAGGTTGCTTGTCTCTATTTTCCCTGCAGTTCAACAGACCCCCAAGTGAGCCCATTAGCAAAAATGGACTGCTTGAAAAAAATTCTACAAAATATGCAACAGCAGCAGCAATAGCTCTGAAATGTAAGGCTCCAGTAGGCAACAAACTATGTTTGCAAACCTCATCTTTGATGGCAATTTAATATGTTAGGGAAGAAACGAGATAATGGCACAAAAGGGACTGTGGGTGCTTGCTACCTACTGAAATAGTTGTGACGGGACGTTCTAAAGAGGATGGAATATGGGGCCTGACGTAACTCAATTGTTATTCTGGAGAGATAAATGCATCTTTGAAAAACAGAGTTAATGAAGCCCGTCTGCCAGACTATACCTGTCACATAGCCCTTTCCTTCTCCCTCCTTAAGTCTGATGTCTAAAAGATGCTGAGATTGTTAGCCTATCCTTTGCGAGGGGGTCACTAGGTGTTCTTTAAAGTTTTCATTTAAGGTTTGGCTTTTAGGAATCCAGGCTATGAATAACAGCACTGCTGTCCTTATGTGCAGTATCCTCATGCTTGAAACATGTACCTTGGATGGAGGGATGCAGTTTGTGGTCCCGCTGGTGCCTAAGATAAATTATCTGGATCCGGGTGAAAATTTGCAGCTGCCCTGTAGTGAAATACCCACATACTCAGTGGTAGGGAGACACAGCAAGAACAAACCCCAGATCTGGTATTTAAGTTCACCCCAAGTCTGAATCACTCTTTGCTGGGAAAACTAAGTTTTAGTGTTTGCTCTAGTGACTCCGTTATACAAAGAGAGAGACCTGAGAGATCTTGGATGTATTTCACTCAGAGTGGTGGGACAATCTGGAAAAGCAGAGGTCTGTGTTCATCAAATTCTTGTTTCCAATCAGGCAAAGGGAGGTATTTGAAGCAGAACTTTCTAAGCTTTATGAGAGTACCTCAGCTACTCTGCAAAAAGGGAGGGCAATGACCATCTCCTTGGTTGTGTCCTGCATGGACCCAGGCTGACCAGACAGCAGAAGAATGCCTAGTCTGAGAGTTTTGTATTGGAGCTAAGCACTGAGAGACACAAGTCTCGGCCTAAATTTGTTTTGTGTCAATTACTGAATATTGCAATCCTGCAGTTATCTCGGCGTACATGTCCTGTTGCTTTTCCCAGGCTTAATAGCATTTGCAGATCCCTCTCTGCCTCCACAAACTCACAATGCACTATGCTTTCCCCAGATCTTTCTTTCAAGATGGATCGCCCACTGCCATTTCAACCCATCAAAACTTCATTTTCAGAAGGATAAACCAAATACATTCAGGAATCACTTTTTTAATAACTGTCAATAGACCAGAGCAATAAAATGGGTACTAAAAAGGCAGAAAAACAGCACCAAGAAAACCCTTGTAAAAATAACAGGTGCATTAAAGTGTGTGGGGGTAGGTAGGTATATTTGTAAGACAATAATACACAAACCAGGTGGCATACTACCTCATTAGCAATCCACTTGTTCTTGCCAAGCAGGGTTTGGTGAGATTCCCTGAGAGGTTTCCCAGAAACTCATAAAATTAGTAGTAAACAACCCTTCTTGGGGGTTGGGAAATATTTTCTGACTCTGCCTAGCATCCCAACCCCCTTCTGAAGTTTTTCTCTGTTTTGCAAAACATCCAGAAGTTATTGGGAGGAAAATGAGGGAACAAAGGAGGGGGAATAAGATGAGTATAGGCAGAATCTACGGTAATTGGCTTCACATTGAAAAGCATAAGAATGATTGCTTGGACAGTGATGGTATCTTGATGCATAAATGGGTTTGTTACTTAACTCTGGTGATTCATGCTGTCAGGCACAGGGATGAGGCAGCTGCCAAATTTGATGCTGGGAAGGAATTTTCTCTCCCAGAACAGATTGGCAGGGAATTTACAAAGCTGAGGGGTCAATAAAAAGGGCCAGATATTGTTATGATGAACATGTGGACAGGCAGGGGGAACATCCCAGGGCGCAGTAGCACTGCCATGTTCCTACCTCATGGTACCAAGCATGCCCCAAAAATCAGTGCACAACCCTGTTTTCCTTTCTCCCAGAGCTCCAGTAGACCTGTAATCCACAAAGGGATGACTTTGGTGGAAGAGGTGAGTAAGACGACATTCCTGTTTTCTATGGATGAATACTGGAGCAATGGGTCTTTTCATATTTTTCACATCACCTATTTCATCCATGTCTCTAAATAAAGCCTAACTGAAGCTACATGAGTCTTAGCCGTTGGGTGTTTGGGGTAGGTTTTTTTTTTTTTTCCTTTTGTTTTTAAAGAGTGTCTAAAGAATGTGTTCCAGCTGCCTGGAAGGAAAGAGCAAGAAAGAAAAAGAGAACAAAGGAAAAGAGTGGAGATATTTAACTGAGATAATTTTAGCTGTTCTAAATGCCACAGGCAATCTGCACAAATATTTGGAGAGAAGAGATGAGGAAGGAAGAAAGAAAAAGTTCTGTGCTGGTCATCCAGTCCCCAAATTAAGGGGAGGAAGCTGTCTTTGAAGAGATTGAGCAGGACCCTACCTGGCAGCTCTTGGGTAATTGCTTTTTGAGCCTCCGTGGTCTCCTCTGCACTCTACTGGGCCACAAAGCAAACTCATCCAGCCCTAACAGGGCCTGATGGGGAAACCCTCTGTTTATGGGGCTGAGCAAAGAAATAAGGCACTCTCAGGTTGGGTGAACAGGGGTGGCCAGCTGGATGAGGTGAATTCAGATCCTTTCTTGGTCTGGACCCTTGTGTCCCAGGTGAACACCGGAGGAGGCAATTCTGGGTCGGGAGAAGGCTCGGTCACTCCTTGTGGGATCCCTATGCTTTCTGTGTGACTGAAGCAGGGAGATGGTGTTAGCTTTCCTGTGAGATACGGGATGCATGGCCTGGGGTATATATTCTAAGCTATACCTTGGTCTGGCCTGATGGATGTTTGATCAGTTATCCAAAATGGTAAAGCTCTTGCAGAAGATGCTGGGCTAGCTAGCTATGTGGTGGTTGGAACTCTTCAGATGAGAAGAAATCACAATTCATGTCCTAGTTAAAAGAAAGATGTTGTGAATGTGTTTTTCCTCAACTCCCGGGAATGACACCCTATCCCATGACAAGAAAGATATGGACCTTTTGCTCAGCACAAGAAAGGCATTGACCTGTTGGAGCGGGTCCAGAGGAGGGCCACAAAAATGATCAGGGGGTGGAACACCTCTCCTATGAAGAAAGGCTGAGAGAGTTGGGGTTATTCAGCCTGGAGAAGACAAGGCTTTGGGGAGACCTTCTTGCGGCCTTTGAATACTTAAAGGGGCTTATAAGAAAGATGGGGACAGACTTTTTAGCAGGGCCTGTTGCAACAGGACAAGGGGGAATGGTTTTAAACTCAAAGAGGGGAGATTTAGACCAGATCTAAGGAAGAAATTCTTTACAATGAGGGTGGTGAAACCCTGGCACAGATTGCCCAGAGAGGTGGTAGATGCTCCATTCCTGGGAACATTCAAGGTCAGATTGGACGGGGTTGTGAGCAACCTGATCTAGTTGAAGATGTCCCTGCCCACGGCAGGGAGGTTGGACTAGATGACCTTTAAAGGTCCCTTCCAACCCAAGCTATTCTGTGATTCTATGATTCTATGACTATTCTGGACAATGACAGCCTCCTTGTTAATAATGTGAGTGATAAACATGTTTTTAAGACCCCCTGTGTCTACAACTAAAGCTTTGGGTGGAGGGTGGTGTTCAGTCAGCTTCCTGCACAACTTCTGGCAGAAACACGGGCGTACCCTGATGAGATTGCGTTGTCCTCACAAGACTTGCAGACAAATGGTGCGCATCCATCACATGCAAAACTTGGGGAGGGAGTTGGAGGATTTTGGAGAGCAAATGGTTAATGGGAAGGAAGGGTCTGCATGTGTTTATTGTGGGGGTCATAAAACTCCAAATCTCAGAGTTTTCCCCTCTTTCACAAACTCCCTAAGCACAAGCATAACTTCAGAGAGCCTTCCAGGCTCTGAGCAAATCAGCACTGCAGGCTCCCTCTCCTCCTCCCTGATGCAGAGCCTGGGGAGGAGGAAAAATGGCTGTAACCCCCTCGCCCCAGGGCAGGCACCACATCTGGGGAGCCATGCCCACAGCACCCCTATTTTAGCAATGCCTTGGGGATGCTATCCTGGCCCATTTTCACCCCCTGCAAAGCTCAACAGGCAGGCTGTCTCCCTTCCCTTTTTGCAGGCAGGTGAGGGAAAGGCAGGAGCGTGCGGCAGATCCGATCTCTGGCACACACGCTGCTCATCCCTTTTGTCTTCCCCCTCTCCCTGCTCCCACTCACCCCTTCTCCCCCACACACCCACCCACCTCGGTGTCTCATTCAGGCATGGCTCAGGGCGCTTCAGGTAGCCGCAGGGATGGATGTTAACCTCTGCCGAGCTTCTTGTTAAGGAACCCGTTAATATGGAGCTGCTGCCTTTCCCTCCCCCTTCTCCCCGCAGCCAAACCCGGCTGCTGAAAAACAGAAAATGGGGGTGCGAGGTGGGAAATCCAGGACACCACGTCCTCCCCCACAGCATGGGCTGGGGTTTGTTTGAGCAGGTCAGTGGTGAGGCCACCATCTGTGTCAAGCGGGGAGAAACGGCGGCGATTGGCAGAGAAGCGTTGGCTCGGTTGGCTGGATGCCACTGCATCTCCCCCCAGATCCTTCCCTCTCTCTGTTGCAACATTCCTGTGAGGACCCATGGAGAGCTAAATCCTATTGTGCTGGGAGCAAGCTGCCACCGCCTCCCCAGCATCTGCCGGGCTGAAATCACGAGCCCAGCAACAGGGCAGCGCTGCCTGTCCCATCCCCATAGCCCTGCAGCAGGACCATCTCTCCCCAGGTCATGTCTGAGGCACATGCAAAAATCATTCTTCAATCCTTAGGGATCTTTCAGTAAAATAAGGCATAAATAACCCTGGCTGCAATTGCAGCCTCTGATTTTTTTTTTTTCTTCTTTTTTTTTTTTTCCCCTCCAATTTGGCCTTGCTAAGATTGAACAGATGAGGAAAAATCTTCCCTTCTCAGCAGTCTTCTATCCAGATGGGACCAGCCCTCCTGAGAGACAACCTCTACAAGGAGAAGGGAGATTGAGTAAATTCCCGTGATCATGTGGGGAGACACTAGCAAGCAAAAGACTGGTGTCAGGATCACTTCTGTCCCAGACGTATGCTTCTTAATCTTCTGTCCTTAAAGGGTCTCTCCTTCCCTGTCCTTGTCCTCCTCACGCTGTCTCAGAGCAGACTGCACCTCATGTGGGACCTGCAGCCCCTGCCCCATGGACCTCCCAGGTCTCAAGCTCTAAACAGGACCTACACATGCACCTTCACCTAAGCCTCCTATTTGTTGCATGCTCCCAAATACACACCTTTCTCCGTGCAGAGATGTGAAGCCTCTGCAGCGCTTTGCTCCCATAGACCTGGTGATCTCCAGCCTGAGACCATCGAGCAGTTATGTTCAGTGTGGGGGGTACTGGTGTACCGGGGAGCTTTTGCACTGTGCTAAAGTTTTTTCAGGGGAAGAGAAAACTCCTAGAGAGCTTTACACAGCAGCTCACTCCCCAGCTACTGCTAGCCCTCATCTAACATGTCTTTTACCAATGTTTGGGGCCTCATATATATGGGAAGAAGAAATTAGTACAGTCTGCTGCTTGTTTCTCATGTTCCTCTGTTTCCCCTGAGCCTCTCCGCTGCCCCTAATTATCCATCTTTCATTTACAGGGACTTAATAATGGAAATGGAAAAGCTGGTTGAATTAGACTGGGATGAGGATGCGCTGAATGAGGTTCCCTTCCCTTCAGAAGTGACCTAACGTTACCCTTTCTGTTATTGGTGATGCAGGCTCCCCATTACCACGTGAGGCAGCTGCTCTGTTGTTATCTTGAGCCGAGGGGACACAACTCCTGCATTGTGGCTCCCCGTGGCTAGGAGAGATTAGCAACAGAAAGTGAGAATGCTTAGGGGAAATCCTTTGTTAACAATGATGCCTGGGGGAGAAGCAAATAAGAGAAATAGCTTAGAAAAAGGAGAAGCAAAAGGAAAAATTTGAAAAAAAAGTAAATCGAGTAACCACTGAGTAATAAAATTGCTAAAAACAGGTGAGCGGTGGCCTAGTTTATGGCCACATGATGATGATGGCTGCAAGAGAACTGAGCTGAGAACTGACAGACATCATCATACAAAGCTCTGGAGTCATGGATTTGGCTGGCAACAGCAGCCTCATGTCCCACTGTGACCATGGAAAGGCCTTGTGTCCCTTTGGTGCCCTTTGCGATGCTTAATGGAGTTCACTGCAAAGCGCCAGACGCACGTTCCTATTAACAGCGAGGCAGAGCATCCCGTACGCCACCATCGCAGGAGGATGTTCATGGTCCATGGGTGAGGAAATCACTGTCCAAGCACTACAAGAAAGAAACAAGTAAACGATGTCCACAACATGAGTTGAAATAATGCATTTAGCATTTTCTTTTCCTTTAGGAATATCTCAGCACTGAGGAGACTTGGGTTGAAACCCTAGTGCCAAATTAGGCAGAGCATGGCTTCGAACCTGCCTGGGGTGTTGTCCAAAGACACCTACATGGTCAAATCCTAGCCAGGCTGGGGTAGGCAGGTTTGAAAATGCTTTGGGATTTCAGTCTGAATGCGGGCAAATAAAATATTTGGAGGGGGTTATGTGTGCCTGAAAAGAGAAAAACTACCAATCTATTCAGCGAGGCAATAACTGATCCATGGTTCAGGCAGAGAAGAATATTTTTGGTTGAAGAGAAGACTAAACTATGCACATTTGCAGATGAAGGGTTCTGGGCCTGAAAAGAGAAAAAAATCCTGCTTAGTGTGTCCCCATTATGAATCTGGAGATCTCTAACCCAGTTGGGGCATGAGCCAGAAGGTAGTTAATAGGGAATTTGAGAATGAAGTTATCATGGTGGTGTCCAAACAAACATGGCTTTTGTTGCTGTTGCACATCTTGGAGAATATCTATGATACCACATGCAAAGAGGCTTCTGCATCCCCTCCAAATCTGGATCTGCTTTGTCTGAGCACTCCTTAGCTTTCTCCTCCTTAGCATTTCCCCTCAAGGGAACAGAGTTGTTACCATAGCAGGAGGGGTAGGACTATCTAATGTGATGGGGAAAAGGGGCTGTGGTGGATTCTCCATGGGACTAGGACCGGCTGCTAACCACCACAACAAGGCAGTATTTTCTGTTATGGCCACAGGAATCTCCCACAGCTTCCTCCTCCTCACAGCCCATAGCAGGGAGTCTGCAGCTTGGAAATCTTCCCATAAGCCAGTCCAGCTTCACTGATGGAAAACTCCCACCAGCCCTAATGCCCTTCCCACATGCCGTAGTTGAGAAGAAAGAATCCATGTGGGTGCTGAGAAAGTGAAGGAGGGACTTAACACAGTCTCACCCCATGGGAACAGCATGATGTCTCTGAGGAGCAGGAGCAGGTCTGAGCCACTTGCTCCTCAGCACGTGAGTGGCTGGTACTGCCAAAGACACGTGGCTGCCCAACTTCCCCCGGCTCACCATGTGACCAAGGGTATGGTTTGACAGCATGGCAATCTGCCCCCAAAAAGGGCAATGTCCCGTTTCCCATGTGTGGCTGTGATCTCCCAGTGCTCCATCCCTGGACCTCATCTCACCCTGCCATGGGGCTGTTAACATTAAACCCAGATAGACACAGTAAAGCAGAGCCAGGGCTGCAGGGGAGGGTGGGACTGGCTCTGTGGACAGCAGATACTCCTTAAAGCGGCATGGGCGCATCATCTTGGCAGACGGTGAGGAGCACAGCTCTCCTGGACAGGTGGGACTCCATCAGCCTAGACGCGCCGGGAGATGAACCAGGGCTGTGAGCTTCACAGCCACCCCACTGCTTTTCCTTATTTAGCAGACCTGTGATTTGCAGCGTTTACTGCTGAGGAGGAGTAAAAAAGCACTAAATTCAAAAACATTTACTAGAACACTTAGAGGGCATCCTGAAGGGGAGCAGGTGGAGGAAGAGTAAAGCGTGCAGCCAGATGCGGGCCAGATTCAACTCTCAGCCGCGTGGCATAAAGGCAGATGAAATTTCATAAACCAGGTATGAATCAGGCCCTTCAACACGGGGCTTGCTTTTTTTGCTAGCAACAAATGTACTCTACCAGCTCGTCAGTGATGTGCACGGGAGGAAAACGAAGTTCATTTGGAGATGTCCTTCTGTTTGTGTTGACCTCATGAGAGTCATAACAGCCAACACCAGAGTTCAAGTTCTTGCTGTGAAAAATACTGACACCTCCTTTGACTTTCTTGATTTAGCCTCAGGCAGGCTTGAGGAGGCAAACTCAGCACAAGGAGGCACTCATTAACATTTCCTTTGCCCTGTGAGGAAACGAAAATAACAAACATCCCATTAAATAAGGGGAGGAAAAAACTATAAAATATTTGAGATATTTTTAGTCTGAAAAAAAGCACTCTATCTTCCCCACAAAGTAGGGCTTTTCAAACAAAAAGAAAAAAGGAGAGAACTTGCAGGCTCCTCTGCACCAGAAGGAGTGGTAGTACTAATAATAATAATTATGATGATTATTGTTAATATTGATAGCGGGCAGCCCTCAGTTTCCTGCTTGCTTCCCCACCCTCCCAGCAAGTGACGTGTGGGCCCCAGCCACGGAGGACAATGGGTGGCCAGGAACAATGCAGCCACTGACGCGAACCGTGGTTTGAATGCGAAACTCTGCGTTGTGAGTGCCAGCTTCAATGCAATAGAGTGTTCCGGTGCTGGAGATGGATGAATAGAGACGTATGGTGTAAATTAAATGTGTTACTCTTTTTCTCCTTCTTTTTCTTCTTTTTTTTTTAATAAATTAAAAAGCCCAACACCTTGATTTCTCTTAAATTTATTCCCTTCTTGAGGGTTTTGCTACTAAACAAATGACTGGCCAGCTTTGTCTGGTAACCTATAGGAGAATTGATAGGGATTGAAAGGGCATGGAGGCAGAAGGAAGGGGTTTTGGTTTCATTTTTTTTTTTCTTTTCTTTTTTCTTGTAGAAGGAGGAAGCAATTCTGGAAGTGAAAGGGAAAATTCTAGCACTGCAGATATAGGATAACACAGAAAATCCCTTGTTCACCAGGAGAAAAAACGAGTTCCTGCAAGAGTATGGGATTAATTGCACACTGGCCTTCAGAATTCTAACTTTAGGCACTTCATAGAGTCCTTGGTGAAAGACAGGGTCCTCCAGACAGTGATTCAGAGAAGGAACGCAATGCCCATCGCAATGCATAATTGAAGAGGGACCCTGGCGTCACAGCAGGCTAATACAACATCTAGTAGAGCTCTTCCGAGCATAAGCCTCTAAAAAACAGCACAACTCGGTTGCACCATAAACTTTCCCAAGCCCTGGAATCCCCCTCTTCTCACTCACCCACCAGGTTCATCTGGCTCACAGTTCAAGCTCATCTCCAAGAAGCTGAGCCATACGATAGATCTGGGCAAAACACTCATCCAGACGAGGTGGCAAAGAGACGTCAACCGAAAAAAAACCCCAAACCCCATCAAGGTTACTCTAAGGTGAAGTGCAGCGAAAGCCCACATGCTGAACGGCTGCAAGGGGCGAGTGCCACCGGGCTCTGTGTGCATCGTGTCCTCAGCAAAGCACTGTTGTGACAGCACTGGGGAAGGTGCCAGTGCTCGCTATGACTCAGTGTCCCTTTCATATGGTCCCTCTCCCTGCAGCGGGGTTTTCTGTTGCTGCTTGCTGCCATGCGCTCCTTTTGTCTGCTTGTAATTAGTCTGTTGGCTTTTCTCTTTCTCTCGCCTCATTATTTTTTTTTTTTTTGGGGTCTGATTCTAATCTACTGTGCCTTAAAATTATTCAGGAAGCTCTAGGGAGACAACCCACATTGATACCATCCCCACTGAGCTCTGAGATGTGGCTTTTGCTGTTTTCTCTCCCTTCCTTGCTCCTGCTCAGCTGTTTTGGAGGAAACTATCCCTGCTCACTGCTCACTCTTTTCCTTCCTCCCTCATACTCACTTCCCACCTCCCTTTCTGGTCTTCTTGCCCCCCTCTTGTCTTGGACCTCTTGTGAACCCAAAGCACCACATGCCTTGCAGTCTCCTCCGTCCATCCCATTGCCAGCTCCCCTGAGGCCAGGCAGCTGATTTCAACAGCTAGCTCTTTGTGAAGCCATGGGATAAAGCTGCTGTGGCAATGAGAACCTCCTCTCCAGCCTGCCCCAGTCCATGGCTCCTGTCCTTCCATGCCCGTCTGTCTCTCTGTGCCCGGAAATTTTCTGTCTGCCTCAAATTGCCTTTCCCCGTCAGCTCTCAGCACTCTACATCTCCCTCCTCCCTTTGCTTCCGGCTCCCCTCTCTCCTCCTCCTCTACCCACGCACCCTACTTTAATTAGAAATACAATGAAAATGCTTATCACTATGTCTTAATCAGCAAGTCATTCCCCAGTAGGTCCAGAAGGAAAACCCCCGTTCCTCCTCGCCTCTTCTGTCTCCCCCACCACCTCCACAGAAGAAAAGCACGCAGATTAGGAGGAGAAATTGGTGGAAAGGTTGCAGAATGAGATGAACCTAGAGACCTGGGTAAGCTGGAGGAAAGAACCAACAGAAACCTTGCGATATTCAACAAGGACAAATGCTGTGCCTGGGAAGAAAGAGTCCCTGGCTGGGGCTCAGGACCTGGCTGGGGGACAGTGAGATGAGCATGATCCAGCAGCGTGTCCTGGCAGCAGAAAAAGTATCCTGGACTGTGGGAGCATGAGCACAGCCAGGAGATCAATGGACATGATTATCCCCCTCTATTCAGGACGTATTAGACCATATCTAGCTGCTGCAACCAGGTTTAGGCCCCTTAGTAGAAGACATTGATCAGCTGGAATGAGTTCAGCACAGGCCATTGAGATGGTCAGGGCTACAGCACTTGGATCGTACCTGGTGTGGGACCGGGGTTTGTCCATCCTGGAGAAGCAATGGCTTCAGGAGGACCTAACAGCAGTCCCCCCTACCTGTGGGGAGGTTATCAAGGAGATAGAGCCAGGGTCTTCACAGAGGTGGCTGGTGAGAGAACAAGAGACATCGGGCATAAATTGAAATAAGACATTCAGCCTGGGTTTAAGGAAAAAGGTTTTCCCTCTAAGGACAGTCATGCAGTGGAGTAGGTTGCCCAAAGAGGGTTGTGCAATCCCCATCCCTGGGGTTTTCAATATCTGAAACCTGAACCATTTCATCTGACCCAGTAGCTGACCTAAGTTAGGGTAGGACATTGAGCTAGAAATCTCCTGAGGTCCCTTCCAGACTTAATAATCCTGAGATCCTAATATGGGACCTAAGAGCCAAATGAGGCCATTCAGACTCTGATGAATCCCCCCACACTGAAAACTAAGGGAGAGGGAAAGAGAGGTAGCAGGGGCTGGAAAGAGACAGATTTGGAGTAGGTTTTACAGCCATTTCATCCCAGACTCAGGCATTTGATGGGACAAGGTGAGGTTGAAATCAGGTCACCTTGCAAAGTTAAATCCAGTCTACAACTTGTCCCTATCCACTGGCAATCTCTTATGGGCTGGGTGAAAACCTGGGGAGAATATCTTTGCACTGATCCAGAGATACACAGATTGCACAGTCTCTCCCAATTCACCTGATGTTTTACTGGCAATGCAGGTTTAAGGCGGACTCTCTGGGATATAGAAACCACAGCATAAAAGGCTCTAGATCTGTCCCAAACCCTCAGATGATTGACATTTGACCCTTTCTAAACACAAACACGAATGCACAAAAATCTCATGCTCAGGAAAGCTGGGTGAAAGTGGAGAAGTAAGCAAGGCAGAGAATATAGCTCTCTACCAGTCATATCACTGTCATGATATGTGTGGGGGGATAAAGTGATATTGGGAGGGTCTGCTGGGTTAGGAATCCTGATTTACACCCTCAGGCTTTTGTCCCCTTCCCCACTCACTGGCACTCCCCACCTTCAACCAAACCATGCAGCCCTTCTATTGTCAGCTTGCTGCTACCCTAAATAACCCTCCTGCTTCCCCAGAGCACCATACAGCAGAAGTGTTTGTCCATGTGCCATCAACTGTAGGGAACAGACGCATGCCTTCCTGCAGCACATGGACATGGTGGGGGGGGAAGGGAATCCTGACCCCTGTCCCTCATGCCCTTCAGCTTAACCACCGCCAGTTTGCTCCGAGGGGACTCTGCTTTAACCAAATGCACGGGATCACTGAGACCTCCTTTCAGCAGGACTTCACTGAAAGACCATCCGTCTCCTCCGCATTTCGCTCTTACCAGGCTGGCTGCAGTCCCACCGGGAAACACGTGGTCACGAGCCGCGGGAGCGGGGACCCATCCTAAGCCTCCCTGGCACACTGCCCACCACCCCGCGCGGAGGCAAGACACCTCCCTGCTGACAACAGGCTTGAAACCCCTTTTTAGATGATATTCATGAATCAGCATCCCACTGCCTCCGGCCACTGTCACTGAGAGGGGATAAGAAGCCCCGGATGTCCTCAACATCTCTCCGAGGGTGTTCCGGCAGGGAACTCTCTCGGATTAGGGAATCCTTTATCTCTGGTTTATGTAAGAACCGGGGACTCCTTTTATGGTTGGCTTTTCCTGCTTTGTCAAGAGCAAAGAACAAATGTAGCTTCATTTGCGCTTGCGGGTTGGCTAACTGATTAAACATCTGATTCAAGCTAACTACGGAACAGGCTTTTGATGGGCGGATTTAATTTGGTGTAAAAACCAGGATGCCGTCCCCCTCCCTTACTGAATATTCCCAAGATAGCGATTGGTCTGGTGCAATTAAGCAGCGGGGATGACTCCCACCTACCAATTGTTTAGAAAGTCCAGAGTGCTCCAGTTTGTACTGAAGTGGCTCCTTTGAGTGTTTCCCCCTCTCCTTCCCCCCTCCTCTTTTATTTTCTTTTTTTCTCCTTTTTTTTTTTTTGTTTTTTTTTTTTCCCTGCTGATTTACCACCATTTCCAAGGATTTGCGTTAGGAGTGAGCTCACTCTGTGTGTGTGTGTGTGTGCCTGTGAGGGTGTGCGGGGGCCCGTGGGCGTCTGTCTTGGTGTGACACACTGAATTCCTCCTCATCTCCCCCTCTGCGAGTCCTGCCAGGGGAAGCATGCTAATGATGACCTTGCTGAGTAAATAGTTGTGGAATGAATAAGTGTTTTTCCTGCAATCTGAAAGGCGGAAGGTGCGATTACTCATCCATCTACCCAACTGTCTCCAGCACCTTTCAAGTGCTTCTCGCGTCGAGTCTGGGGGCGTGCGCGAGGGGGTGGGAAGCAAGGGGAGGCTGCCAAGATCTGGGTTGCCACAGACACCGGCCTCGCTTTTCCTCCAATAAACGCTGCGCTGCGAGTGTGAGAGGAGGCAGGGCAACACCCACATGTTGAGCTGTGTGGGGTATAAGTAGATGGAAGAGCCTGGACTAGTGGCAGTTCAGACAGGGAAGAGAAGCAGCTCTTTGCATCTCTAGTGAAAGCGCTTTTGACTCGCCAAGTTTACCAGAGGAGAAATCACCGGGATTTTTGCAGCAGCTTCCAGCTTCTGTGTGCATCTCTGTGTGTTTTTCTTCAGCGGGGACTCTCTGCCATTCGAGATTCTCAGCTCCGGATAAGCAGGTAGCGGGCACGAGTGTGGGGCTGGACATCTTAGCCAACTCCTCTCCTTGTTCCTGGAGGATCCTGGCTCTCTCTGGGACACCCTGAGCACGTGAGACCGGCGTTTCCAGCTGGGCACCGGGAGAAATTTGCCTACAACTCTCTCTGCAATCCACGGGGACCAAACAGCTCGCTCTGTGGTGATATCTGATTTGGTTGTGTTTGTGTCGAAAAGTCCTTTGCGGGGGGTTTAGAAGTCTCTGTGTGTCTTTCGGGAAGTGTTGTGGTTGGGTTTTTGAGAGCCAGCTCTAGCGCCAGGGCTTACAACCCCGTTCTTTCTGTGTTTGACACTCGTTTGGTCGGAGCCATGCAGCTGGATAATGTCACCAATGCGGGCATCCACTCCTTCCAGGGGCACCGTGGAGTTGCCAACAAGCCCAATGTGATCCTGCAGATAGGGAAATGTAGGGCAGAAATGTTGGAGCATGTCAGGAGGACCCACCGGCACCTCCTGTCCGAGGTCTCCAAGCAGGTGGAGCGCGAGCTGAAAGGCTTGCAGAAATCAGTGGGGAAGTTAGAAAATAACTTAGAGGACCATGTCCCAACTGATAACCAAAGATGGAAGAAGTCCATCAAGGCCTGCCTGGCCAGGTGCCAGGAAACCATTGCCCATCTGGAGAGGTGGGTCAAGAGAGAGATGAATGTTTGGAAGGAGGTCTTTTTCCGTCTGGAGAGGTGGGCGGACCGTCTGGAGTCCATGGGAGGCAAATATTGTCCTGGGGACCATGGCAAGCAGACTGTGTCCGTTGGGGTGGGAGGCCCAGAGATAAGGCCAAGTGAGGGGGAGATTTATGATTATGCACTTGATATGAGCCAAATGTATGCGCTGACCCCTCCTCCCGGGGAGGTGCCCAGCATCCCCCAGGGCCATGATTCCTACCAGTGGGTCTCCGTGTCAGAGGATGCTCCAGCCTCCCCAGTGGAGACCCAGGTCTTTGAGGATCCCAGGGAGTTCTTGAGCCACTTGGAGGAATACTTAAAGCAGGTGGGTGGAACAGAGGAATACTGGCTGTCTCAGATCCAAAACCACATGAACGGCCCAGCTAAAAAGTGGTGGGAATACAAGCAGGACTCTGTCAAGAACTGGGTCGAGTTCAAGAAGGAGTTCCTGCAGTACAGCGAGGGGACTTTGACTAGGGATGCTATCAAAAGGGAGCTGGATTTGCCCCAGAAAGAGGGGGAGCCCCTGGACCAGTTCCTTTGGCGCAAGAGAGACTTGTACCAGACCCTCTATGTTGATGCAGATGAGGAGGAAATTATCCAGTATGTAGTAGGCACCCTCCAGCCCAAACTGAAGCGCTTCTTGAGTTACCCCTTGCCCAAGACCTTAGAGCAGCTGATCCAAAGAGGGAAGGAAGTCCAAGGCAACATGGAGCACTCTGAGGAGCCCAGTCCACAGAGGACCCCTGAGATGCAATCAGGAGATTCTGTGGACAGCGTGCCTCCCTCGACTACTGCCAGTCCCGTGCCGAGCAATGGGACTCAACCTGAGCCCCCTAGCCCACCAGCTACTGTCATATGAGCTAGTCCAAGGGAGGCAGCAGTCTGGGTTACATGAAAGGGAGAAGGGGGCGTATTTAGGAAGCTTCTCACTTGGAGAGAGGTTCTGGCTGAGACGAGACATGAGGTGTGCTCAGTCCAACAGCCCATAGCAGAGGAATTAACTTTGCTTGTGGGGGGAGGGAGGCGATGGGGGAGAGGCACCTTAGGATGTGGTTGCCCACCTCACCTGAGCCATGCAATACGGTGGTGCTGGAGATACTGCTTGCACCACCGTGGGGAACGAACAATTTTATGAGATCCCTGACAAGAAACTAGAGACAATTCCCAACTTCAGAGGCAGCCGCTTCGCACTGGCAGCTTTCAAGGACTTCATGCGAGTGCAGCAATTGGCTGAGGGTTCCTACCGATCTGGATGTCTCCTCCTCCTTCCCTCCTCCCTCTTCTGAAGAGGTGTCCCTGTCCTGAGGAGACATCTTTCTTTTGACCCTTGCCCTTTTCTGATTTACTACTGGGCTTCTGTTCACTTGGCAATCTCCTGTTCTTACTTGCTCCAAAGGATTAAACAAGTTTTTTTATTTTTTTGTTAGAAGAAATCCTATGACTTCAGGAACTGAAAACTTTAAGAATCTGGATTATTTTTAGTGTTTTTTCATTTCGGTGCACCTAATACCTGCTTTAATGTTTTTCCTCTCAAGAGGCTCGTACTGGCTTACTTCTTGTCTTAGTTTCTGCTCACTCCAATCAAGGCCACTGCAGTGTAGAGGCAAATTTCACCCTTTCTCTGCACATTATACTGTGCATTCAGCAGGAAACAGAGTTTCAAATTAAATTCTGAGCTCATATATTGAAGGGGCAGTCCACTTCTTTTCAGAGAAGAGAGGGTGTCAAGGTGGAGAGAGGAGGCACCAGAGCTATTTTGAGAGGGTGGGGGGAGGTAAGGGAAATAAATCCTTATACTTTGAATGGAACAAACAAACACATCCTAAATCCAGAGCAAAATATCCTCAGAGCAGCAAATTGAGTCCATGCTGACGTGTGGAGGCAACAGGAGCTTTTGCCATTTAAAAACAAAAGAAGTGAAGAGAGAAGCTGTGTGTCCCAGCACAGTTTCAGCCGGTGCATCACAACAAAGAGTTTCTACTCACATAAACAGACTCAAAATGCTCTTGGAAAGTCTGGTACCCCTGTCCTGGAACACCTGAGGACAGAGCGTTGTCTCTTCACAAAGAACTTTCTACAACATCCCCGTGCCATGGATGGAGACGGACTTGGACTCTGTGACATTTTCCATGTTGAGACAGTAATGCTCAGCGTTCACCTTGCTTTGGCTGACACCTGATGATAGGACTTTGAGATGAAACTGCTGTAAGACATATTCAGGAAGTTTGGCTCTTCAAAGCTTCTTGAGGCTGGACACATCTTGAGCATCATCTGTATTCACCACCAGACCAAATAAACAACACCTCTGCAAGAGATACAGCAGGGATGCAGCAACAGGAGTGCCCCTGGGATGATCCTGGCACTACTACAGCAGTGACATGTGCCACCGGTGGCTCAGAAGGCCTTTGGTGTGCCTCCTTCCAAGAGACTGAAGGTAAGGCAACTCTCTGACATTCTCTTCTCTGCACGCCTCAGACCTACATTAGCCATAGCCTGTCCAGTTGGAACCTTGCACTGGGATAAAAAAAAAAAAATCTGAAATGGGATATGAAGCATAGTAAGTGACAGGTTAGGGTTGGGAGAAAGGGGAAGGGAAGGCCAGCCAAAGGGAAATAAAGGACAATGAGTGGGAGAAGTTTCCAAACAGGACAGTATCTTGCACTTTCTGATTAATATGGGGAGGAAATGGGAAACTTCTTCATTAGCCTAGCCCAAGGATCTGTCCCATGAAGCTCTGGGCTGGAGTCTCCAGCTGTGACAACACATCACAGGTCCATGCATAGCACAAAGGAGATGCATGTCTGCTCTGCAGCCTTGCTAGAAGCGAGTCGGTCTCAGGAACAGCGAGGGCTCTCCTCTCACTTGTTCAGAGTGAGTTAGTTTGGCAGTGGCTGTGTCTGCAGAGAGAAGAGAGCATTTCTTACTGATGACCTGGGATGAGTGGTGGGGGAGTGGGTGTCATTGCTGAGGATGAGCTGGCCGTGCATTACAAGCATTATCTTCTCTTGGTTACAGTGACTCACTCAGATCCTCCTCTGAGAAGGAATCACTTCACAGTGCTCAGGATTCAGAAGGAAAACCAAAGGGAAAAAGCTTCAGAACCAGGGATTCAACATCATTCCTGCTGTCAGGATCCCCAGCCACCAACTGTCGGATCCACTGTCTGAAGGAAAGACTGGCACAGGTAATTACCTCTCATCTTACCCTTGTGGGCCTTTCTTAGCCTCCCCAGTGCCCTCACCCAAAATATAGCCCAGGTGCAAATATCGGTGCTGGTCTTGAGACCTCAGCCCTAACGGTTGCAAGAGGCTGGCACCACCAAATAGGTGGGATATCAGCTTCTTGATGTAGGAACCCAAGCCCCAATGATTAATGCTCTGGGGACAGTGGCCATCATGCATTGCTTTCTGCCAGACCATTGGCAAATGCTTAGACACCAATACCTAGTGGGACCTCCAGGCAGCAGACATCTAGTGGGCACAGTAGAATATAACTCCATCTCCTGAGAAATCCCCTGTCCTCTCCACTTTGGATATCTAACCTCAGCTGCTGCATTTTTTTTTTCTTTTACAGAGATCCCTGCTATTCTGCTGAGTTTCCTTCTCTATGTCCAAAAGTCCTGCTTTCCCAGGGGAGAAGAGTGCTGCAGGAAGACAGAGGACAAATCATGCACCAAAGAGCTTCCCACACAGTGCAATGTCATGTTCAAGGTGCTGAGAGCCAGAATGAAAGGGGGAAGTCACTTCCAACAGGACGAAGAAAAGACTGAGTTGGTCCAGGTACTCCAAGCACAGAAGAAAGTCTTGAGAATTTAAAGAGAAACCAAGAAGCAGAACAGAAGAACCAAGTCTGGGCTTTGGGGACATGCAAGGATGCTGGGCTTGTATTGACTGTCTGTTGAGATGATACCATACCTCTGCCATTTGGGGCCACTGGGACTCACCTAAGGAAATCTTTGCTAGATTATCAGTTAAAAAAACTTTCCTGACTAACTTTGCCAAATGACTGACCCTACCTAGGCTACAAACCCTCCATGCTGTTAATGCTGTAACTCATTTTTCCTGAGTTGAGGGTAGCTTCATTTCATGCGGGTATCAGTTTTCAAACCTCAAAGGGCTCTGGAGGTTCGGAGAAGCATCCTGCGGTCCAGATGCTTGTCTGAACTGCTTGAGCCTGCACAACTTGGCCAGCTGTCTTGCCAGAAGGGAGACTCTTGTGAGGCAGCAGGCGCTTCTTGGATCTGCATGGGCCAGAGTTACTGCAAGAACTGGGGTTCTTGTGCTGGCTTTGGCATGACTGTTTCCATCCAGACCCAAGGAGCGCAAAAGTTGCACAAAAGACAAGAGCTCGAGTGAGTTGAACAAGACAGTTTTGGTTCACATCTCAGCTGAAGAGGTCCAGTTGGTTCCTCTCTCTTCCAGAGCCAACTGTCCCGGATATGCATGTGTGCGTGTCAGTGCGGGTGTATGTGTGTTGAGCAATCAAATCCACCTAACCAAATTCTGTTGTGTTTTGTTACATTTGAACTAAGCCAATGGGACCTAACATGCATTCCAACAATGCTCAGCAAAAATGTCCAGGACTGGAAAATTATGTAAAACCATGTAAAGGCAGACTTCATAGGCATCATCCCAAGGCCAAAATGATGTTTGATTTTGAGGTGCTTAATTTCCACAGTCCCTTCCAAGGGGTCTGACTGCCTCAATATGCATTTTATTTTTCCATAGACTTCCTGCCTTTTTAATGAATTAGCCAGTCTGTGCTACTTGATCATTTGGTCCTGAGGTTTATACATATTCAGCTGACTTTTTGGAATGTGCAGAACTGAATCTCCTGGACTGATTTTATTTCAATTATTGCTCCCAGCAGATTGGAGCTTTACTTGTAGCACCCTGGTTTATATTACCAGCCTCTCCAGGAAGGACTGGTAGTTTATTTTCCTGGGGCAGAGTCACGTGAATGAAGAAGTGTGTATGTGTTGTGTCTGTGAAACTTTAACGAATTTCAACCACTGGATTTTTTTTTTCCTTAGGCAATTTTACATTTGACTCTGACAAAACTACTTTAGAGTTTTTATTTTTACTAGAGATATTATTAATTTAAAAAACCTTGTACAAAAGGCAAATACATTGAACCACTACAGGTTATAGGGGTTGAAGCCAAAAGGTCTTTGTAAACCGACATCACTTGCCCTAGATCTGACTGTATCAGGCAGTTTATTCCTCATGTGTCATGTTGGAGTTACAAGATCACACTAAGCCACTAGAACCTGTCAATAGAATAGTGCTACACTCTATTTGCTATTGTAGCAAAGCCTTTTGTAGATTTATACAATAAAACTTTGAAATATCTGTTTCAATTGCTTTGTGCCTTGCTTTCTGGTCTTTCTTTCTTGGCTCATGTGAGACTCAAGTATCCATTACCCTCTGAAGATTTAGTCTTGTCAGCCATTTAGGCTTATTTGACTCATGAAATCTTCCTTTTCAGGAAAAGCAGAAGATTCACGTAAAAATGAAATGTACCGGGCCTTTGGAGAAGAGGGGTTGGATATAGAAAATATGGAGTGTTTTAAGCATCTCAGATTGAGTCAAATGTCACCCATGAGACTGGGAGAGACGGTCCGTTGTGAGACTGTGGATTGTGCAGGGTTCTTATTGGGTACATCTAAGAGAAAGGCTGTTGAAACAGAGGGCAATCACATTCCCACCCATGCTTGAGAGGTAATACGCATGGAAGAGCTGAGGCAAGTCAGGGCAAGGTAAAGAAATCACTAAGCCTGAATCAGATCTGCTTGATATCCAAAGAGTCAGAATGTCACCGAAATCGGGAAGGAACCTCGTAACACCAATGTAGTGTTAAAAGGCAGGCATTCTTTATTGCAGCGCTGGGGACACGGGGGATCGCTCCACCACAGCGTGTCCAATTTGTTGCACCTTTCACCATAAATTTATACAACAAAATCATAAATATACATAGCATTACATCATTTACTAATACATATGCATGACCAGTCTTCGCTTCGTATTAAAATGAGCTCTCCTCCCATTTGCGCCTGCGCACTGTTGCTTGGTGGTGGTCGTCAGGGGTCTTGGAGATGAAGGCCAGTGACTCCTCTTCGTCACCGTTGGCTGACCCTTTTACTTTGCGCAGACTCAGTGGCCTCTTGGCTTCTATCCGACCTAGGTGATTTGCTTCAACTGGTCTCTTCTAAGCATCAGTTGCTTCTTACAATAGTATGCTAAATTATCTTCTAATATTTAACAAACCAACAGTCCCTCATGTTCCTAAATTTATTTGTACTGTACTGTACTATAGAAACATGAACAGAACACTCTACCTGAATTTATAATAACTATTTGCTTCAAACATTACTCCTAGCAACTCGTGATTTCTTTTGATCATTAGTTTGATTGGAATTTAACCCAATCATGGTTTGGGGCTATACAGAGGATTTCATAGCATAGCGGCACTGCTTGGTAACTGTGTGGTAACATTTCCCCCCTTTGGAAGTCTTGAAATTTTATTTAATTTCAATACTTCCACAATATTAACTATTTACAAAGGCAGGATTCGTGTTTGCTAGGTTGTAATTGTCACCACTATTTCCTACTAGTGCGAGAGTGATTTTCCGATCAACGGCGGCCTTCCTTGTGAACTCTCTTTTCAAGCAATAATAGATAAGCAATATCACTAGGGAAATAATTAACAAACACAATACAGTACTAATTAAAGATTTTACCCAGGAACTTAGGTTCCATCCCAGTCCACTAAAGATTTTGTCAAACCAATTTTCTTGCATGTCTGTTTGAATTTCTTGAGTGTTCTTTTCTATTTGTCCTAACAAATCCAAATCATGTTCTACATCTTGTGTAACATTTGGGATATGTATGCAACAATGATCAATTCTATCTTTCAAATATCCACAAACTCCATGTTCTTTTAACAGAAGCATATCTAGAGCCATTCTATTTTGCAAAGTCATTTTTGAAGTGGCTTGGAGTTGTAAATTTAATTGTTTAAACCCTTTTCTTGTCACATTAGCTAATTTTTCTACTTGCCCTGTTAATTTATATAACCAAGCCCTATTCCTATACGTTGATAGGGGAGCTAACAAGGACTCTAAGGCCCAGCCAATTTTCACTCCTACTGAGGGTTCATTCCATTTTTCTTCCTCAACTTGTGACCTCTTTGCACGAACCAATCTTAAATTTTCAAGAGCACCCTTAAAAGGAGCCTTTTTCCAAATTGGGCATAATGTTGGCATTCCTAAAGTAATTTGCCTCACCTTTTTATCCATGGATAAATGGGTGGTCCAGGTTCCATCACTCATTGCCCAAACTAAATGTCCTGGACTTTGAATAGTGGATTTCTTGCAACTAAAAACTGCATCTCTTTTAAGCTTATATGGATCATTAAGAATCAAATCATTTTTAAGACCTCTACACCAACACCCATATTTCAATGCAGCTGCCAAAGGGGGAATATTTTGAATTGTTTTGTCTATTGTACTACAATTATATATTTTTTTACAACTCCACCAAGATACTATATTTTCCTTTTCTCGGGAAGCGGCTTCTTTATCATTAATAACTGATAGAGCCTGAAAAACTGTTCCATCCCAAGTAAAACACCAAGATATATTAGAGATATATTGAAATTGAGACAGAATTGTCATTGACCATACGGAATCCCATACAACTTTTCCTTGAGCGGTCTGGTTGGTTTGTCTACAATCCCATTCCATAACTATTTGGCTAACATTTTTCTTTACTGGCTCCTTATATGAGCACCATCCCACATTATTAAATCTTCCAATTTTAGTGAAAACAGACCCTGGAAGTTTCTCACAATCTGACCTACTTCCGGGACTTTTCCACTGTTTCTGAATGTAATCAATGCGTTCCTGCCATTGCTGTTTTGGACGTTGCTCACAATGAAGCTCATCTTTATTCAAATTTGTCGTTAAAATTCCCCATGGAATCGACTCACCTACTGCTCTCGGAATTGGGAGGCATGCCGTTATTTGGGTGACATTTTGCAATTTAGCAAACTCCTTTATCAATCCTATCATTAGATTTTCTTCCGGAGTCCTTTTGGGAATGTGTATCAATTGCTCTGATGAATCTTCAATTTCTGTTTTGTTCATTTGATTTCCTTCTTCTCCAAATAAAGTTCCCACCAATATTAATTGCCAGATTAACATACATTTTCTTACAATCAGACACATTTTAGAGTCAATTTTGCAGTTTCTGGATCCCTATTAATAATTTTCCACGACGGGGCCTTCTTTACTCGAGTGTAATGTATCCACGGCTCCACTCCTTCTACTTTGATTGCAGTGTAAGTTGTTAACAGTACCTGGAAGGGTCCCTTCCACTTCTCCTGCAGTGGTTCAGAGTTCCAGGTTCTTACATATACAAGATCACCTGGCTGATACTGATGTACAGGCGTATCCAAGGCAAGTGATCTAGTCAATACCACATATCTTCGGAGTGCTCCAAGGACTTTCCCTAAAGAAATCAAATATCTTTTCAAATCAGTTTCCCCAGTTACCTTCATATCCCCTGGGATTAAAGGAATTTGGTATGCTTTACCATACAAAATTTCATATGGACTTACACCGTCTTTTGATCTTGGTTGAATTCTAATTCTTAAAAGAGCCAACGGTAAAGCCTGTGGCCACCTCAAAGATGTTTCCTGGCAAATTTTACTTATCTGTCTTTTCAATGTTTGATTCATTCTCTCTATTTTTCCACTTGACTGTGGTCTCCAGGGGGTATGTAGGTCCCACTTGATGCCTAAAATTTTGCTAATTTGCTGGACTATTTCTGCCACGAAATGCGGTCCCCTATCAGAAGACATTCCTATCGGTACTCCAAATCTAGGTATTATTTCTCTCAATAATATTTTGACTACCTCTTTGGCTTTGTTGGTGCGGCAAGGAAAGGCCTCCGGCCATCCAGAAAATGTGTCAATCAACACTAACAAATATCTACACCCATTTTGCCTGGGTAACTCAGAAAAGTCAATTTGCCAATAATCTCCAGGAGAATTTCCTTGCTTTATTACTCCTAACGGTGGCTTCTTTTGGTTCAAAGGATTATTCTTATGACAAATTAGACACTTAGCTACTATTGATTTAACTATTCCTGTCATTCCCACGCAAACTGCAAATGTTTTCAAACTAGATATCATTGCATCTATTCCCCAATGTGTCTGCTCATGCTTTTCTCTTGCAAGTTCTATCATAACCTGCGGGGTCACTATTACTTGTTTTTCCGGTGTTACCCACCATCCTTCGGCATTTTGGGATGCCTTTAATTGCTCTGCCAATTGGTTATCCAATTTACTATATTTTGGTTTTGAATCAGGGAGTTTTATGTGTTTTACTGGTACTAGTGCAAGGATGCCTTGTTTTGCTGCCTCTTTCGCAGCTTTATCTGCCAATCGATTACCTATGTTTACTACTGTTTGACCAAATTGGTGGGCTTTGCAATGCATTACTGCTACTTCTTTCGGTTTCTGTACGTCTTCTAGAAGTTGGAGAATTTCTTCCTTGTATTTTATAGATGTTCCTTGAGCTGATAACAATCCTCTCTCTTTCCAAATAGCTCCATGAGCATGGATCACACCAAACGCATATTTAGAATCAGTCCAAATGTTTACCCTTTTTCCCTCGGCAATTTGCAGAGCTCGCCTTAATGCAACCAGTTCTGCTTTCTGTGCTGAGGTATTTGTAGGCAGCATCCTTGATTCCAGTACCTCGGTGGTGGTGACAACAGCATACCCGGCCATTCGCTTTCCTTCCTGGACAAAGCTGCTTCCATCAGTAAACAGTTCCAAGTCAGGATGTTCCAGAGGTTCATCTCTCAAATCCAATCTACTGGAATAGACTTGTTCAATGGTTAGCAAACAATCATGTTCTAAACTTCCTGCTGGATTCTCTACTGTTAGAAATATTGCTGGATTGACAATTGGTGTGGTTTTCAATTCCACATCATCTTGTTCCAATAGGACAACCTGGTATTTTAGCATTCTGCTAGGGGACAACCAATGACCCCCCTTTTGCTCTAGAACAGTTATCACCATGTGTGGGGCATATACCACCATCTTCTGTCCCATAGTCAACTTTCGAGCCTCTTGGATCAACAACACTGTTGCTGCTACAGCGCGCAAACATCCCGGCCATCCTTTACTCACATTATCAAGTTGTTTGGAGAAATACCCAACCGGTCTTTTCCAGGATCCCAGTCTTTGTGTCAGCACTCCCAGAGCCAGATGTTGTCTCTCGTGCACAAACAGCTCAAACGGCTTAGTCACATCAGGTAGTCCTAAAGCAGGAGCCATCATCAATGCTTTCTTTAGTTCTTTAAATGACTTTCGGCATTCAGGTGTCCAGGTCAAATACCGGTCTTTGGATTCTTTCAAAGCCTCGTATAGTGGCTTTACATATAGTCCATAGTTCACAATCCAAAGTCGGCACCATCCAACCATTCCCAAAAAGGCTCTCAATTCCTTTGGGCTATTGGGTTCAGGGGTCTGACAAATTGCTTCCTTTCTTTCATTCCCCAATTGTCTTTGTCCCTGGGATATTTCAAAACCCAGGTAAATCACAGTTTCTTTTCCTATTTGGGCCTTAGTCTTAGAGACTCTATATCCACCTTGGCCCAGGAAGTTCAATAAACTAATAGTACTCTCGAGGCACTCCTTTTTGTTTTCTGCCGCTATCAAGATGTCATCCACATACTGTAACAATGTGCCTTTCCCTTGATTCTGTCTCTTCCATATTTCCAATTCTTTTGCCAATTGGTTTCCAAATATTGTAGGGCTATTTTTAAACCCTTGTGGAAGTACAGTCCATGTCAATTGTGTCTTCCGTCCTGTGGTAGGGCTTTCCCATTCAAAAGCAAATATGCTTTGGCTTTTTGCATCCAGGGGTATGCAAAAGAAGGCATCCTTTAAATCCAGTACCGTAAACCATTTATGTTCCTCTTTTAGAGAGGTCAATAAAGTATATGGGTTAGCTACAACTGGATGCATATCTTGCACTATTTGATTTATAGCTCTCAAATCTTGGACTAATCGATATTCTTTTCCTCCAGATTTCTTTACTGGCAATATGGGAGTGTTATATTCTGATTCGCATTCTACCAAGAGCCCATATTCTAAAAATTTTGTAATCAATTCTTCTAATCCTTTCCGAGCCTCCCACTTAATGGGGTATTGTTTTTGTCTTACCGGCTTGGCTCCAGGTTTCAGGTTTACTTTTACCGGTTCTGCCAACTTAGATCGTCCTGGTTTTCCATTCGCCCAAACCAATGGAATTACTGCATTTTCCACTTCTTCTGGAATTTGTTCTTCCTTGGGGAAATCCTGCAACATAAACGCCTTTGCCTCTATAATTTTTGACTCCGGTACTAACAATTTAATTTCCCCATCTCTAAAAGTTATCTGTGCATTTAACTTACTCAACAAATCTCGCCCTAATAAGGGCAATGGGCATTCTGGCATATATAAAAACTGATGAGTTACCCACCGCTTTCCCAATTTAAACTTTAATGGTTCTAAAAAGGGTCGGTTCTCTCTTTGCCCTGTCGCACCAACAACATTAACTGATTTACTACTAAGTCCCCCCTTACACATATTTAGTACTGAATAGGTAGCTCCTGTATCTACTAAAAATTCTATTTCTTCATCCCCTAGCCTTAACATTACCAGAGGTTCAGCTAGGGTTGATTCCTCCGGTCCCCTTCATAAATCTTCGTCCAAGGTCATCAATTTAACTGCTTGAAGAGTTGGATCTAATTCTCTAATTTTGGGGCATTCTTTCTTCCAATGTCCATGCTCCTTACACGCGGCACATTGATCTTCCGCCAATCAGAGGTTTACCCTTTCTCTATCTCCAACATTCATTCCACGTCCTCTTCCTCTACCTCTACCCCTCCTATTATTTCCAGCTAGAACAGCCAGCAATTTTCCATCCCTTCGTGCATCCCTTCGTGCTTGTCTTAATTCTTTCTCTTTTTCTCTATTATTATACACAGTCCATGCAACTTCAAGCATTTTACCCAAATTCCTAGATTCAGAACCTTCCAATTTCTGAAGTTTCTTCCTAATGTCTGGGGCCGACTGGCCCATAAATATAGAGGCCAATTGCGCTTCTTCATCTGGTTTATCTAAATCTAAATTAGTATATTTTCTAGCAGTCACCTTCAGTCTTTCCATGAAGGCTGAGGGAGACTCATTTGGTTCTTGTCTTACATCATATAATTTTGACCAATTCATTGCCTTGGGCATTGCATGTCTCACACCGTATAAAATCCACCTCTGATATCTATTTAACATCTCTCTGGGCCCTGGTTGATTAGGGTCCCATTCAGGATTCACGGATGGAAAATTCTGTTCCACTGTTCCCTGTAAACCCCCGCTAGCATGTGCCCCTTCTACCTGCTTCCTAGCAGCATTTAATACCATCCCTTTATCAGTATCATCAAGCAAAGCATCCAATATCACTTGTAAGTCACTCCAATCTGGATCCTGGGTTCTAATTATTGTTTCGATCACTTTAGCCACTCTTTCAGGATCCTCTCGATAAGTACCCGCAAGCTCTTTCCATGATCTCAATTCAGTGATAGAAAATGGAACTTTAACCAAAACCGGTCCTTCATTTCCTACTGCTTCTCGAAGAGGAGCTTGGAGGGAAGTAGGTCTCACTTCTCCTTGTTTTCCCCGTGTTCTTCCCGAAATTGGGCTGAATCCCCCTATCCCTCCTTCTACTGGAGGAACAGGGAGTTCATCATCTTCTAAATCCTGATCTTCCCCTCCCCTCCTTCGGCGAGGAGCGATCATTAATTCAATGTCTTCTCCCTCAGTTCCATTTTCTATCCTTTTCTTTTTACCACTTTTGTTTGATCCCTTCTTACTTTCCTCATCACTCAATACCATCATAGAATGATATGATCGCATTCCACATCGTTTCTGCCACTCCGGATGGTTTCGCAATGCGAAAAACAAGTCAACATATGCCATTTCATCCCATTTACCTTCCCTCTTACAAAATAACATCAGCTGTAGGATGGTATTATATTGCAATGTTCCATTCTCTGGCCATTTTTCTCCATCTTCCAATTTATACATGGGCCACCAATTATTACAATATTCAATTAGCTGTTTCCGAGTCAAAGGATCACCCCCCAAATCTTTCCAATGCTTCAAAATACATCCCAAGGGTGTTCTTTGTGGGACTGCTTTCTTGCTCGGAAAAGTACCCATCCTCCAAAGACTAGTTGAGTGTGATTGTGCACTATCACCAGTCACTAGTCAGAGGGACCCCAACCCCTGGTGGAGCTCCCTCTCCGGGGCCTCTTACCCCTTCCTTTACCCGGGTCTCTAGCCCAACCCTGCGAAGCTTTCACCGCGACTTATGGGCAGGCGTTATTACTAGGTACCTCTCAGCCCAACTCTGCGTAGCTTTCGCCGCGCCTTACGAGCAGACCGCGGGGACTCTACCCCTTTTCCTTTTTAGAAAAGAATGCCTTTTTACCTGTTCCAGGGGACTTGCTTTGAATTCTTCGGTCCGGGGATCAGAGGTTCTCCCCGAGAATCCCTCGGTGCCGGCTGGAGGTCCTGTGATCCCACGGATCCGTCGAGATTCACAAGCAGGGTCCCATCTGGGTCGCCAAAACTGTCACCGAAATCGGGAAGGAACCTCGTAACACCAATGTAGTGTTAAAAGGCAGGCATTCTTTATTGCAGCGCTGGGGACACGGGGGATCGCTCCACCACAGCGTGTCCAATTTGTTGCACCTTTCACCATAAATTTATACAACAAAATCATAAATATACATAGCATTACATCATTTACTAATACATATGCATGACCAGTCTTCGCTTCGTATTAAAATGAGCTCTCCTCCCATTTGCGCCTGCGCACTGTTGCTTGGTGGTGGTCGTCAGGGGTCTTGGAGATGAAGGCCAGTGACTCCTCTTCGTCACCGTTGGCTGACCCTTTTACTTTGCGCAGACTCAGTGGCCTCTTGGCTTCTATCCGACCTAGGTGATTTGCTTCAACTGGTCTCTTCTAAGCATCAGTTGCTTCTTACAATAGTATGCTAAATTATCTTCTAATATTTAACAAACCAACAGTCCCTCATGTTCCTAAATTTATTTGTACTGTACTGTACTATAGAAACATGAACAGAACACTCTACCTGAATTTATAATAACTATTTGCTTCAAACATTACTCCTAGCAACTCGTGATTTCTTTTGATCATTAGTTTGATTGGAATTTAACCCAATCATGGTTTGGGGCTATACAGAGGATTTCATAGCATAGCGGCACTGCTTGGTAACTGTGTGGTAACAAGAAGACTCAGTGCTCAGCAGCACACAGAGCCAGGAGCTACTATTGGGCTGGTGCTTTGCTACCTGAAGCACTCCCCTACAGCAGGGTTACTCTCCATTTCTTAGGTTCGTTACCCCTAAAACACCTCTGGGTCATTGGGGCTGGAGGAAGGGAACATAGCAGGGGATGTAGCTCAGAGTGTTTTAAATTGAAATGAGTATTTTTACAATAGGCCGATGGGCTCAAAGATCTGACCTCAAAGACCTTCAGTCCATGGGGATAGAGGGCTTGGCTCTGCCTCTGCAAATCCCTCCTCTTCTGAAAACATTTTGCACTCAGGTGGATTTAGCCCCCATTCCCTGCTCCATCCCTGGTCTCTCTCCAAGGAGGGTGTTAGGACTAACAGTCCAGGGTGTGATGCAACTACTAATGTGCACTTCGGTAGGTTGGCTGGAGAAACAAACGGACTCATTTCTTTCACAAGAGGCACTAAATGTGCATTGTTGAATGCACCTCCCAGGTATCCATTTTGAGCTCAGGTTGGAAAGACAGAACATGGTCTGATGGCCAAAGATGCCTAAACGACAGCTGCTAACCCTTGTGTCTTCAGCTCTTTACAGCTCATTCAACCACAAACGCTTATCAAGAGTGAGAAAGAAACCTTGAAGATGCAATTGGGTCCACAGCTGAACTCTGCCTTTGTGCATTCAACTACTGTCATCAGTAAAGAGGTGAAAAATAAGCATTGAGGGGACAGACCAGCAACAGGGACAGACCTGCAGCCAGTGTCATCCCATCCTGGGATGGTATAGGACAAACTGGGTAGGAGAGCAGGGTTAGATTTTGCGTGGTCTATGGACATGGCCAAAGAGCTGAGTCTCTTGCAAGGACCAATCCAGTGCCTTGCAAGAAAAACCAAGAGCTGCTCAGCTGGAGGTGCTGAGCTCTTCCAGCAGAGGGGGGCAGAACTCCACTGTACGCTGTGGGAATTAAAACTAAAAAAACACTAGAAAGAGAAAAATCTGTCCTTGTCATCATCCATCCCCACACAGCCCACTCCTACAGCTTCGGTGATACAAGATCAGTGGTTGCTTCAGTGGAGGAGGTCTGAGGGCAAGGAGAGAAGGGGTGATGAGAGGTCAGTGTGGAGAAGTGAGGAGGACTGATGGCCAAGTTACGGTGGAGGAAGATGGACAGGATGGGGATGCCCTCCTGAGGGAGGTGGGAAAGGTAGATGAGGCTGGGAAACGCCTGACTGTGCCGGATAAACTCGGAAGGTTTCCAATTTTGTTCCAGAGCCTTCCAGATTGGAATTTAATAATTGTTATTTACTTTCTTTCTGACAGTTCCAGATGAAAATCCCTAGAGAGTCACTGGGCCTACACCTTCATTTAATGAAGAAATGCCTTATTACTGCTCCTGGCTCTATCAGTAGGGAGTCACCTGGGATAGATATAGCCCAGTGATGGATTAAATGCCTCAAACTAATTGAAACCCCCTCCAAAATCAAAGTGGGAACCATCCCTGTGTTTTCTGGAGCATGATCCAAAATGCAGAGATATTCACAATCCTTCCATTGGTGGAGAAGGCATGTGGGGTCAAGCACTTACAGAATTGAGAAAAAACCAATTCACACTTACTTGATAATATTTTTTTTCATTCTCTCTTTATCGTGGCTATACTGATGAGCTTCTTAATTTGCTTATTCAGGACAGCTTAAAGAAAGTGCTAAGATGGACCTTCTCAGAGTATTGCATTCATATATGAAATAGTTGTTCTCTTTTTTCCTTCTATCCCCTTCTTTGTTAATCAAAGTGATTGCACCGGTCAGTCATGTAAATCATATTTATTGACTTTTCAGGCAGGCATGTGTTTGTGCACAGCCTAACTGCTCCCGTGGAGCCACTTTTTCCAGCAAAGCAATGTGTAATTAGGGAGGCTGTGAAACTTTCATTATTGACACAATCGGCTATAATGGCTCCACTTATCACGTCAATGTGATGCTCTGGTGAGCTCTGGGTGCTCACTCTGATCATGGAGCAGGATGTTATCTTAGACCTATTCCCACAGATACTAATTCGTACTAAGTACGAATTGCAGGCAGGTGATATGCTTTTTACAGCTAATATCTAATCATTAAAAATTGAAAGGAGGATTGCTATGTGCAAAATTGGGCTCAATTCAGCAAACAATTTTAGGTGAAAAAAAGGTAGGCGATTATGGAAGGGACAGCCATTTTCATTACTTTTTAAGCTACATTTAGGACTTTTTACGACCACATTTCTGAAAATTAAAATGATCATGCAGTATCAGTGTGCTTTTCAATCTTTCCCCCCTGCATGTTTATTAACTTCCAACCTGTTAACTTGTATCATGCAGAAACAGAGACTCCCAAAGTCACTAAAAGCCTACGTGTTTCTGATATGGAGTTGCTGAATAGAGGACAGTAGTTCCATTGCTCCCACATAGGCACAGAATGAATGTGCTCAGCCAATATTAGATAAAAGAATTGAAACACAAGCCATAAGTCCCCAGAAAATCAGATTTTGTTTAGTCCTGAAGCTTACAGACCCATTTGCCAGCATAAAGTGGTTTTTTTTTCTAAAGAAATAGAATCTTGACATTTTCAAAATGAACCTTTTTGACTTTTTGTTACTAAAAAACATCACTTAAAAACTGACTTCAACTTGAAAAACCACAAAAGAAAGAAGGAAGAAAAAAAAAGAAGAAGAGAAAGGTTAGAAAACTCAAAAAAGAAATGGAATGAACTGTTTTGGGACTCAGAGGCATGTGTTGAGTTGGTGCAAGAAGAAATCTTTCTTTTCATCTTCAATTTAATCCATTGAGATATCAAGAGAGGTTCTCTTCTGACTTGATCTTGACTCATTTTGCCCTCTCCTGATTTGATTATTCAACTAAAAAACTCCGTTATTTCCCTTGTTGCAAAAAATAAATTCTCTGTGCTACTATGCTGCACACTTCAGTGATGCAGAATTTTCTGGGTGTCACTGAAATGGTGTGAATCCCTTCCTTACCCAAAATGAAGTTATTTTCATAGAATCATAGAATCATTAAGGTTGGAAAAGACCTCTAAGATCATCGAGTCCAACCGTCAACCCAACACTACCATGCCCACTAAACCATGTCCCAACAGGGTCAAGGAACAAACCCTCTTTTTAACCAGGATTACAAGAGCCTATGTTCCACAATTGAAAAATTACAAATCCACTCACTGGAGGGCCCAAATTCACTGCCAATTTTGACACCAGCAGAAGCCAAACTTCAGGTTGTTACCTGGAAGGCTGTCCTCAGCTTGGGCAGTGATATCAGTGCAGTACTTGAGGTGGTCTATGTTGATGTTACGTTATAGCCTGGCCTGGAGTTCAGGATCTATTTGTGCTTGCTTTATCTCGAAGTAGAAACAAAGGGAAGAAGAACAATGGGAATTGCCAAAAGGCTCTGAATGGCAAAGCTGTGCATGTTGTGCTGTGGAGGCAGAGGTAGATTAACGGTGATTGTGGCTTGTATTGTCATCTCCCACTGGCTCAGGATCTCAGCGATGTCCTACCCACCCTGTGCACTCCTCTAGCCCTCCCACCAGCTAGCTGTGTTGTGTCCCTGCATCACAACTGTGGTTACAGGGAAGATGACAATAGTGTAAAAGAGCCCTCAATGAAGGCAGACATGGTAGATACCAAAACACTTCCTCCCCACCTTGGTTTCCCAATTACCCATGTCTTGCCCAAAAATTCTCTTTAAAGACTCACAAGCACTATGGGGATTTTTTCTTGCCATATGGAGTAATTGATCCTGGAAACCTGGTGAGGAGAGGGCAATACCAAAGCAGACTTTCTAGATGGTACAGGGATTCCTTTAGCACTCTTCTGGTGGAGGAAGGCCTGGGAGTGACTTTATGTACCAACCATATCCAAGGGTGGGCTTGTTACAACCTGCAGTGGTCGCCCTTCTGCCCTGGTCCCCATAGCTTAGCAGACCTCTCAGCAACCTGATAGTACCCTAAAATTGTGGAGAAAAACTGGCTCACTTGCAGTCAGTGCCCCATCCAAAAAACTTTCCAGACCTGGTCTTGACCTACCATGCTGTAATAGGAAACCAGAGACAATTTTTTTTTTTCCCCTGACAATTTTCACTATTTTTTGTTGCTTTTACCTTTAATCAGACTAGATAAAGAAACTGGGTCCTTTCAACATTCCTGCTAGACTTTCCCTCCTGGACCAACCTGGATGGTGCAAGAGGAGACCACCAAGGGTCTCTGCAAAACACGGGGACATTGGTACAGCTGATTTCTCCTGGAACCACCCCCAAGAAAACTGTGACATTTGTCACCTCTATCAGCAGAAATCACTGTCTGGCAACCCTTCTAACAAGACAGTGGAGCTGTGCTGGCTAAAAACATGCAATGTGAAATAGGGCCTAGAAGCAATAAAAAACAAAGAGGAAGAGTCTGTCTGGTAATATTATTTTTTAACTTTTTTTACCCAGTCAAGCCACCCAGAGATGTCTCTTCAGGGACTGGACATACTTAGTGCCTAATGTCCAAAACCAGCATCACACGGGGGTCCTGAGACCAGTCATCAGGCTCATTCCCCATCCAAGAAAGAAGTGGCTCCACTCAATGGGCCCAATTCATCCTAAATCCTGCAATGTATTCAGGGTACAGAAAAAAATCAGATTGTCTGGCCATTTCCACACTGTCATGACTTTAGGCGACCACCTTTTTCTGCTTTCATGGAAGATCCTTCCAAAACTACCCACACCTCATGAAGTCATTGCTTAACCCGGATTTCCTCACAATTCTGATTATCAGTAGCAATCAAGTACTTTTGTTTTTCCTTCCTACTCATCCTTTTCTCTAACAATCAGAATGCAAACTAGCCATTTGTCTGCAGTTTTACCTGGTGGCTGAAACCAAGATGTGATCACAGATTCCAAAGCTGTCAAGCCAGCACCTTTTCCATGGCATGAGAGAAGCTTTGGGAAAAAAAAAAAAAGAACCATTTTTAAAATAAATAAAATAGGGAAACCCTGAAAAGCTCAGCCCCCTGCCATGAGGGGCTTTAATAAACATTCAGAGCTTGTTTCTATGATGCTGAGGCTCTACCTCTCAGAAGGTACAAAGTGTCAATCAGGATTTTCACTGCTGGAAGCAGGGACCCAAGTCTCTATGGAAACGAGACGGAGGTGACGGTGCCTATGGAGAGGTTTTCTGCATAGATTCCCATCCTGACAGTTTACATTTGCTGAACATATTACTACCATTGTAGTTCTGGAAAAGATAAAAAATATTATAGCTTCCCTGGACTGCAGACCCTGACGTTGTTGTCCCCTCTCCCTCCTTCTCTCCCCTCTAGCCGCAGTCAATGAACTATACCCTTTGACTGGTTTTACTTATTTACCACCATATAATAAATGATTTAATTATTGATGTAGGTGAAAAATCAATCTAATGAGTTTCCCTCCATAGAAGATGTCAGGATATAATGAGGATTTGCAGCCTCCCAGGATGGATTTAAACAAGGGAGGTACAAGCAGAGAGGATGCTTTGGGAGTAAACAGGGTCCCCAAGTGCAGCATAGGTATTTGTGGGGGAGCATGATAAAGAAGTTTCCCCAGTACAAAGAATGTCATATCATGACTGCGTCCAGTCCTGACTTTTCTGAAACAAAGGCCCAAATTTGCCTGTTAGGCAAGTGATCTCAGGACCCTCCACCATCTCATCTTGAGCATTCCCCAGAAGAGCACCCCTCTCACACCTCCTTTGCTGCTGCTTTGCTTTTCTTGCCGTAAGCCAGCCAGGAAACAAAGCCATCAGAGTTGCTCTGTGGGTGGGTTGTTTCCCTTTCTCTTTTGTTGCTCAGTTGCTTGTTCTTGGGCTAGAGAAGAAGCGAAATTGGTGAGTTATTCAACATCCTGACCGGATCTGAGGAGCTGAAGGGCTGAATTTGCTACTGGAAGAAGTTCATGAGTTGTTCTGTGCCTGTCATTGTGGAGTCTGGGATCTGAAATGGATTTTGGCTATGCACAGGGTTGAAAGATTAGAGACAAATCTTCAAATTAAAAAGCTCCCATGCAGTAAATATGTTGAGGACTGTGGAGTGCCAAGGGAGCATGAAGGGGAGGTAGTGAAGGGCCAAGCGTCACACTTAACAAGCTTGCTAGATATAAAAAGTAGTGTGACATGGCTATGACTACCATGCAGTGAAGGTGGAAATGACTGTCCACTAAGACCTTGGCCCTGCTCCTCACAGACTCAGTAAGTCCCTGCCAAAACTGATTGCAAGTCAAGCAGGAGCTGTCACTCCTGGGGTAGTGGTTTAATAAGTGTCCCTGCAGGAAATACTGAGAATGGTGTCGACTGTGAATCCTGCTGCTCTTTGGTCCTGAAACACAATGAGTCATAACCTGTCTCCTGCTAAAACCTGGAAAAGACTCTCCTATAGCTCATCCCATGCTATGAGAAGGGAAGTGGCCACCTACTCATTTGCTCTGTTATCTTCTGCAAGAGCGCCAGATGTTTTGTGCTAGCATATTCAGTGGCATCGCAAAGGGAATTCTGGGGAAACTGCTTCATTTGTTGTGGGATGATGCAACCACAGAGAGTTGCAGGATCATATTCACCTGCTTCAGGAGAACATTATTTGTTGCCACACTTCAACTCACAAATCATGTTCTACACCATTTTTAAAGCTCTTCTAGTGGTGGAGACCTCACGCTTTCTCCAATCAATTTGGATTAGGGCTTTTTTACCAATGGTTAGAGAGAACAAGAGAGCCCCTTCCTGCTTGCAGAAGCCTTTTCTGTACTGAAAGGCTCTTACTATGCAGGCTCGTGGCCCTGAGAGAGTTGGGGTTGTTTAACCTGGAGAAGAGAAGGCTCTGGGGAGACCTTCTTGCGTCCTTTCAATACTTAAAGGGGGATTATAAGAAAGATGGAGACAGACTTTTTAGCAGGGCCTGTAGCAATAGGACAAGGCGGAATGGTTTTAAACTCAAAGAGGGTAGATTCAGACCAGATATAAGGAAAAAATTTTTTCCAATGAGGGTGATGAAACCCTGGCACAGGTTGCCCAGAGAGGTGGTGGATGTCCCATCCCTGGAACATTCAAGGTCAGGTTGGAGGGGGCTCTGAGCAACCTGATCTAGTGGGAGATGTCCCTGCCCAGGGCAGGGGGGTTGGACTAGATGACCTTTAAATGTCCCTTCCAACCCAAACCATTCTATGATTCTATGATTCTATATCACCCCTCAGGGTATAGTTTCAGAATACAGGAAAGTAGGTCGCAAAAATTGGTATAAAAATTTCCCACATTCCTTCCTATGATTGGCACCCTCTCTTTCAGATCCAGGAGGCTCAGTTGACTCCTTCCCTCTTCGCTCATACCACTGTCCATGGGACCACGCCTTAAATAAGATCGCTGCTGTGATTCTATTCGTTTTTTTCGCATGGATTTTATTAATTCATTAAACATACTTGCTGCACCAGGACTTTCTCATTGCACACCCCTTTCTTGTCTAGTGTGTCCTCCCACTCATCAGGCTTATTTTACACCCAGTAATGTCCTCCTTTGAATTATATAAATCTCTCAACTTCACTGAGACCTGCTCTAGGTCTCCTCAGTAGGTCATTAGCCAGAGATAGCAGCTGCCATAGGACTGTAGCTTGCTGCTAGAATATCTGACAGCATCAGCTATGGTTTTGGAGAGTACTTGTCTGTACCCTACAAGCAAATCCTTCTGTTGCTAACACCCCTCTTGAAGAAAAAAAGGACCTCAGAGAGTAGGTTTCTCCCTTTCTAAGGCTGAATTTCACTGAGGGAATTATATTGCTGCAGAGGACCACCACTGAAGAAAATTCCCCACATTCCACCTGTATCTGCATAATTCAAAAATATTCTTCTTTCTATACCTTTGCTAGGACTCTTTTTCTGAACACTGAAGCTGAGTTTTCAACAGATGCACTTTCGAATGACGAAGCTGGAAGATTTCTGACAGGGGTGAGCTCAAATGTTCACTAGGGAACTATCTATACCCCAGGACACGTAAAATAATACAGAGGCCAACTTATTCCTCAGGCAGGACACTGCTGGGAGTGCAAGGGACATGAATGGGTTGAAGAGCTAATCAGATCTGAGTGCTTCCATGGCTGCTGTTGCTAGGGAGACTGCTTCCTTGGCATCTGCATGATGAGTACTCCCCTACCATTAACTTCTTTAGAAATTAGGCTCCGAGGTACTAAATGATGAGGAGAAAGAGAGACAGAGCCAGAATTTTAAAAAGGAAAATACCCTTATAGGCTCCAAGAAGCAAACAAACCCAAAGCTCTTTTCACGTGGTTTTGATTAAGCAGGGTTTTCCATGCTGATGCTGTTGTTATGCAATGGAGTCTCTGAGTCAAGATGCAGAGTGAGGATGATGAAGAGAGATGCTGAACCACTTTTTTTCTGCATGCAACAAATATACAGGTCAGTAGCTGAGCATCTCTGCATCCAGGTTGAGTTTGTGCCTTTTCTACTCTTCTCAGCAATACATCTCAGCCCTGATCTGCTCAGGGTGCTGAGGAAGAGGAAAGGTCTCTACACATTTACCCTCCACCCCAGAGCCTTACACACATCAATAGAAAGATTCACACTGTGTGAAACAGGCTTTGGGACAAGGCTCTGCTGCTTCATAATTAAGAGGTGATTACACATATGCTATAGGTGTGGGACTGAATATACCAGCTCAGGACTCAGTAGACATGTAGGACGGGTATGGCTGTGCTGGCTGTAGGAGATGAAGCAACATGACTGTAGAGAAGTTACTTAGGAATTCAGACCTGAAATTGCACCTCAAGGGGCTTTCAGGTCTTAGAGAACCTATTTCTGTAAGAGGTCTTCTCAAAAAGGTCCTGGCCCTGGAGTCCATTGGGTTGTCTTTTCCTGCTCTACTGCTGTTATGAGCCTTTAGGTCAGTTCAGGAGTGTTCTAGAAAAGCAGCTATCTTGGTTAACAATTTATTCCCCAGTTTTTTTCCACTTATCTGGAATGACATGCTGAGCATTTTAAAATGTCTTTAACAAGTAAGTCCAAAACCACCCTTGGAAGAGAGCATTTTGGACTCTCTAATGTATGTATTTATCTTTTCTTTGGCTTTGGATTTTTCAAGGGAAAACAACGCATTTTTCTGCAGCTTTAGCCTGCCTGAGTTCCCAGTTTTAATCAACACATCCATTCTTTCACCTCTAATTCTCAGCAATAGTGGCCTAATTTGCATTTTGCCCTTTTCCTGTAATGACATAGTAAAAGCATTTCCTCATTATTTCCCTGACTTTATCCCCTGTCATTAATGCTGTCATGATGACTCAGTTCTAGACAAGGATTTTTGTCTGAGAATCCCAGGTTCTTCACCAGTCCCTGAACTGCTGAGCTGCCTGTTTGGTCTGATGTGAGATACTGCTTTGTTGACCTGTTAATTACACACCTTTCCCAGTGTGGATCCACTGGGATGGTTTTCAAACTAGGAAAATGATGCTGAGAAGACTCCACACACACTGATTGCTCATGAGCTATTCACAGTGATGCTGAAAAAGTTGTTTGTGTTCAAATCACAAGCACCCAGGCTGGCAATCTGGTGTCTCCTTCAAACCCTTCTCACTCTCAAGCAGCTCTTTTCTAAGTCACGTGCTCTGGGAAGGAAAAATACCCCAAAAGTGACTGATTTATCCTCAGTAGTCTCACCACAAGACTGAAATCAACCTACTTGACTTTCACTGTGGTAACAGCCAAAAAAAGGAAATAGTAGTCAAACGGGGGTGGCAGGATGGGTTAAGACTTTCCATTTGCTGGCTATGCTGATAATTTGCCTTGGCTGAATTTGCTTTGATTGCCTGTGGGTAATCAGGGCATACGCCTCTGAATGCAATTTCACACTAGTACACCTTCGTCCTGTGCAGGACATTAGGATGTTTTTATCTCCTCAGATAAATAGATCTTCGGCAGCATAAGTGGGGAGTGGGTGCCAGACAACATCTCCCGGTAGCTGAGATCCTTAATGTATTGACTGCAAGCACCTGGTGGAAGGGGGATCTTCATGGATAGGTTATAGATAGGAGATTGGAATAGTCCCAGTTGTGGGAAAGGAGTAAGATGAGCAGACTACTGGGTGCTGTGTGGCTCTGCAAAGCCATGCTCAGAAGCTCCTGGTGGTTTGCTTCATCCCAAGACTGGATATTTAAATTATTCAGCAGCCCCATGCCAACTCAGCTCTATTGTTAGTGTGGAGACCTAAAGCTAATACTGGTGGGCTTGCATTGCAACCACACTTGAACAACTCATGAGGAACTGCATGTAGCCAGAGGACCATTGGTTTCTCCCCCCTCACCCTACATGGGGGGAAAGAGGAAATAGTAGTTTGAGAACTCATAAAAAGAGGCTGAAATTTGTCTAGAAGTTGACCACCTGACGCAAATTAGACATCTTGGTTTTCTCTCTGGACAACAGAGAGAGAAAGGCATCTCCCAAGGACTTTTTGTTTCAGCTCATGATTTTGCCTAAGGATACAGTGAGTTTTGAAAGGTATCACGTTCTCAGCTTTTCAGCAGCTAAACCTGACTGACAGAAATCCCATTCCTAAAGTCAGTTCCTATTGAAACAAACCCCTTTCTCTTCTTCTTCTGCCTTGGTCTTTTCAGACCATACGCTCATATATATAGGTATGTATGTATGTATATACAGAGCACCAGTTGGTAGGAGGTCTCTATTTCTGCTATTCAGCACAGCTGTAATACACATAAAGATTTCTCATATTTTATAGCTTTCCTGTAACAAAAGATACCCCGTTTCATGTGCTTTCAATGGATACAGGGCCTAATTAGAGGACTGACTCCTCAGTCTTTTACTCAGCTGGCGAAGAGGTCCCAGTTCAGGTCAACCGGTAGCATGTGGGCACCCAAAACAGGAGAAGGTCCGTGGTGTTGCACCACAAATACCTAATATCCAGTCCTGGCTACGTGGGACTGTGAAATGGAAGGTGACTGCAAGTCTCTCACTCTCACTCCGTGAGATTGCTTCTCCAGTGTGAATGGATGTGTTCCTTGCCAAGCAAAACCAATACAGTTGAGGCTGCAACATGACAAACACCTAGTTTTGGCAGGGATTAAGAATTGCCTAGGATAGTCTAAAACTCTCCTTCACATCCCTTTAAAATGAACCAGCCCAACTCTCCTGCTTGGAGCTTTACAGCCTACTAATAAAATCTTCCTGAATAGCATCGCAGGCTATAGGCTTCCCGTTTTGTCTCAGAGGCATTCATTGCTGCAGGGGGCTTTTATTTGTCTGTTCCTTTGAAGCTCACCGTCTGCTGCCTGTTCCCGACTCACTCTGCTCTCTCTGCCTGACATATGTGAAGCTTGAATACTTTCCTTCACAGATACTGCCTGCTTACTGCAGTCTTTAAAAATAAATCAAGCCAGGCAATAGTCATGATTAATGGCCTCATGCAAAGACAGAGCACCAGTCAGTAATCTATTATCCAGTTTGTACAACACTATGGCTGAGTCCCCCCCTTACAGTTCTCTTTTATTTTTTTGTGGTCGTGCGCGTTGCCTTTTTCTGGTTTTCTTTCTCAGATGGCTCCAGCAGTCCATCGTTATACTCTGAAACTCTTCCCTCCCTCCCCCTGGGACAGATGGAGCTTATCAAAATGATAAAGGGGAAAACAGGCGACATTAGTTCAGCTCCGTTAATGAAAAAGCATCTCTGGACTTAATTGGGTATGTGCGTGTGGAATAGGGCTAGCAGGAGAGAAAAGGGAAAAAGAGACCAGGATGCTCTTTCCAGGGGGAGAAAGGGGGTCTTACCCCAGTCCTAGAAACTAAAACTGCTGTCTCTGTTCCCTTCAGAGCTGTTCACCAAAATGATAGAGGCCAAAACTAAGCAGGGAGAGCTCCATGGATGCCCTCAAGTTGGACATCCCCTAGCAAAAAGCCTCAGAACAGCAACAACAGATGATAAACGATGTCATCTGACAGCCTTGGACATCATCGGGCCAAGGTCCAGACCCAGTATTTCTTGTTTGTCTCCCAATTTCTTGTCCTTGTCCTCAACTGGGCAGGAGAAAGCGCAATGTAGGAGCAGATGGAGCTGCAGAGGGAACAGGCAAATCTTCCCTGAGCATGAGGCCACATATGGGCCACCACAGCAGGAGCTGAATGGAGTGCCTGAAGGGGTTGCCTCCTTTGCTAGCTCTGCTGCCATGCTGCTTAGAAACCTTGGACAAATCGCCTTGTTCCTCAGGTTTCCATTTCCTCCCTTCATCTTGTCTACTCGGATGGCTCCATAGGGCGAAGAGAAGTTTTTCATTGCACATCACCGGATCCAGCAGAGCCTTGATTTTGTACTGGGCTATGGGATGGTCCTGCAACACCAATAGCAGCAATGCTATCCCTGTCCATAAGTGGAAGGACAGTCACAGATAGCAGAGATGGTTAAATTTTATGATAAGGAAAACTAAAGAAAATCCCTGGCTGTAAAAAGCAACAAAAAGAAGCAGGTTTACTGTCCTTGAGTGTGACCCAGAACCATTCAAATTCACACCCAGCATTGGTTTTTTTAATGCAGCCTTATCCACCAGTGCCTTGTTCAAAGGAATAATCGCCGTCTGGGGCTTATAAGGGAAAGCATTAGGTCCTTGACTGAACATGTATTTGTTTTGATGCTTCTCACCAACAAAATATGCTGGCATGAAAAGGCGAAAAGGCAAAAAAAACCCACACCAAAAATAGTCTTAGACTTTATTAGAGATGTGTACAGAGGTTATCTAGAAGTAGCAAAGTGACTTTCCAGTGAGTAGACAGCCTGTGAGCTGGCAGAAACCAAACAGAGCTCAGTACGCAATGCTTAAAGAGCTCCCATTGTTTTTAAGGTGATTTTGGTGGAGAGAAGAAAGTTAAGAAAAAGCCCTTATCTTATCTCCCTTTCCTACTCATCCCCTCTGAAGAAAAAAAAAAATTGCAACACAAATGTATGCCACAGCCTAGATGTGCCTGATTCTGACTGCAGATCTGGATTAAATCAGAAGACAATTTTTTAACGTGTATGTATTTTGCCTTGTTCAGCCAAGGTAGCCATGCTCAGCTGGATATCGGTTATGGTTAATATAACATCAAAGGGACCCTGTTTTGCAGAAGGCATTGGGTGGGAAAAAGGAAGGACATGGGAGCTCTGAAAAGAAGCCAGTGTCCAGAAGGTGCAAACTTATCTGTTGTTAGCCAGAATATTCTGGTTCTTGGCTGAATCCTAAATCAAAATTGAGTCTAGCTGTTGTTGCTTTCTGAGTTTTTTCCTGAGTTTTCCACAACATTATATATATATTCTCTTTCAGCTCCTTTCAGGAAAGTCATTCACAGTGCATAGTGAAAAGGCAGTTAACTGAATAAAATATTTTTAAAAACAATTGATATTCATACTTACGAAATTGATTTTGGTTTTGGTAAATTGTAGAAAAATGTGTTTAAGGATAAGGTTTGTATTCAAGGAAAGAAAGAGTAAGAATCTGACCTTGAAATTCTCCATTGCATGGTTTTCTCGAGGAAGAAGCACAGTCAACATGTAAATGCACTGATGAGATAAATACGAACAGGAATAGTACACACTGTTCCAGGCTGGATATAGACATTCTCGAGGAAAGAAAAATACATGTTGTGCTAATAATCTGTATGTCAGTACCCAACACACGCTTCCAGCTGGCATATAAAGAGGTAGGGACCGTTTGGTAGAAGGAAAGTTGGTAAAGCAAATTATTATTTTTGTAGCCTTCTTAAATTTGTCAGATCTCAGAAGAAAAATTAATAAAAAAATGTGCACACTATTCCTAATGTGAACTTTAGATTTTCCTCCCTAAAAATTTGTTTGATTATTTTTCTCTGCCATGTAATACTCCATCATTTTATGCCTATTTTAACTAGTGAGCTTTCTAGAAAGTCATCTGATGGTATGTCATTGTCACTAGCTCTTCACATAATATTTTTTACTCCAAACGGAGGAATGAATGTGAGCTCAGCTGGCAGTTACACAGAAGAGTCCCTCATCCATGGCTTTCCTTGCAAAAAATATTCTGTGCTGACTCTAGGAAGTCAATTCTGTTGCCACCCATAATCTTCTTGACTGGTAAAGGCAGGACAACATAATATCCTTGGTATTTTAAATGGTATTCAACAACTGAATCAACTGTTTGTTCTCCATTGGCTGTAACAGAACATTTATGAAAATATGCAGGCAAAGCTCACCTCAGCTGTAAAATTCAATAAAGATAAATTAATTCTCTGTAGGACTGAATCAGGGTGTGGATGTAACATTACAACACCACCTACAAAAATCCAAACAAGAAAAACAAAAGGAAAGGTGGATTTGACTTTCATTTTATGAACGAAGAGATGGGTTTGACTCATCTGCACCAGCAGAGGTCTTGGCAAAGCGCAGGGTCGTTTTGAAGTGGTTCATTCAAAAGACCATTACACATCATGGGCTTCATATATGAACTGTTTTTATCCCGCCTGAGGAAAGTGCAAAGCTAGAAAAGACTTGCTGACTTCCTAATAGCCTCTCTTAACTTTTGCAAATTTTGGCCTGACCTACTTCAAGATACCGGTTATTAAAGTCTCCCAACAATTCCTATATCTACCCAACTGAGAGTGCTTCCGTAATAATTATCTTTTTAAATACTCCCATCCTTTTCAGAAAGACCTAGCTGATAGAAAAGATATTCTATTCCCATGGTTATTTATCCTAATAACCTATGTTTGTACCATATTTTTAGTCTGCTTATATCTATGCTTGGCTTCCAGGCCCTAGATTTGCATCCAACTTTATGCGATAAATGAAAGATCCCCCACCCCACTGAGCTGTACTAGCTCCCTCTGTTCCTCATAGGACCTCTCTTACCTAAGTCCAGTTTAGCATTAAATTATTGCCAATTGCCCCACTCCCCAACATCTCCTAAGGCAAGTTAGAGTGAAAAGTTACAGGGAAAACCTACTGGTTACGCATAAGATTTAAATCTTGTTGAAAGTATTTAGCAGGAGTTCTGTTTGGTTAGAGTGGCCTTCAGTTTGTGCATCCTGTTTCTAAATGGAGGAATGCAGATGAGTAAAAAGGGATGTCACTGCCGAGCTGTATTCCTCCCACAATAAATGGGATGTGAAGGAAGTTCTCCTGGATGCTTCACAGACCAAGCGTTGCATGGCTTGACACTTCCTGAACTTTGCTTTTTAATTGCATTATGTGATCACTGTCAGCTCTGGGTATCCCAAGTGTGCTCAGCTGAAACGTAGCTTTTCCCCAGAGCTGCTCGCCTCCGTAATAGCCCTGCCACCTCTCATTAGCACCTTCCCAAAGGTAATCCAAACAGACACTGCCATCCTGGTGCAGCCCAACGTGGGTCATTTCCATGAAACAGCAGAATTCATTATGAATGAGAGCTGGAGAAATCCACAGTAGGCGAAAGATAGAGAAATAAATGGGGAGAGACTTTAGACCACACCTCATGCATCTATAATACAATTGCTTGCCAAAGGGAATGACAGTTTTGATGTGATTTTTCTTTTTTTTTCCTTGGTACAGTAAGTCCCAGACTCTAAGCACAGCACAGCACCTTCCATAAGCTCTGAAATGAAGATGAAAGCAAATTGTAACTCAGTTGCTGGTTTGCAAAGAGGTAGGACTCGGCAGCTGAGATGGCACCATGCTTTGACATTCCTCTGGACTTTCCAGACTGAAAACGTATTTTTTAAAAGGGCAGGAAGAGACTGTGAGCCATGGCTGATTCTGGAGGAGGTACTTCTCTTTCCAATTATAGCCAAGTCTGAGCGCAAATTGCCTGTGATGTTATTAAGAAGTGATAAGGGAAGAGAAAATTATACATGTATATAATCTAAGATATTCTGTGGATAATGCTGTATTCTTTAAACATACATATTGGAGAGTTTCAAGGAAACCTCTCCTGAGAGGCAAGGATCCCAAACTAGCCAGGCTAATCAGGTCAACTCAATAAATAAAGACACGCAAAATTTTAAAATTCTTCCTCTTTATTTCAGGCTCACATCATATCACAGGGTCCTCGGACAAAGACTTATCCCCAGGTGAGATTCCCTTGCACTACTGTAGATACTTTCGTGATTGTTTTGCTATATAATTGGGCTCTGGGTTGCAATGATGTTAGATGTGGAGAGCGTGCAGCCTTTCTTTAGCATTCAGCTGGGGTAGTGGATTCCTTCTTAGGCAGCAAGTGAGTGTCTGGGGATATTTTAAAGTGTCTGTGTGGCCTGAAAAGGGACCCATTTACCAAGCAGCTCTGAAAGGGACTTATCAGGAAGGAACATCCCAGGCAATTAACATAGCTACTTCTCATTAAAATGTGCCACTTGAATGCAATTAAAGGGAGCCTCAGCCCTACCAGCAAGGCAAGGGGATTGCCCAGGTGTTAGCAGTACTTACTGCCCACACCAAGCCCTTGCTCAAAGCTCCAGCAGGCATTTTGCAATTCTCTCTCCCAGCCATCCTGCCCAAGTCCAGTGCCTGTTATTCCTGATTTGCCCATTGGGAAGCCAATGCTCAGAGCTGTTTCTCTGTCTTTGCCTTCAAGGGCACTATGCCTAAATTCTTGACCTCCAGTACACTACCCTGTTTCCTTTCAGAACAACATCTAACTGCGTTGTTGACCCATTAGCAAGTTAGGATCTTGCAGCTTTTTTGATACCGGAGGGTACAGAGAGACCCACACTTGCACTGTTTGCTTTTTCTAGTGTTAACACAGAGAGATGGACTCTAGGAAATGACCATTTCTGCCTGCTGTCTCCAGGCATGGACAGAGCCCAAAATCTCCTTGTGGGTCTGTGCCAGGTGCATACCCCAGAGGAACGGAGAATAATTTTTTCATGTTTGCAGACTGCTTTGAGTTGCCTGAATGGAAAATATTTCCTGGGAAGAAGAAAGGCAACCTTGGATGAATTTAACATCTTGGGCATAGGCAGCAAAACAGTCATCTGCCACTTACTCATTGTGTGGCCTATAGCAAATGCGAAGAATGATTCATCTCTAATACATGTAAAGAAATGCATTGTAGACCTCCACTGCTCAGCTAGCCCCTTTAATAGAGGGAGAAAACCAGGCATTTTAAACCATGATTCATCTCTCGTTGTTTAGCTGGCTACTTTAGGACAAGAGGAATTACTCTCTGGAAGTGTCTGTTGATGGCAAAGGGAGTTCGGGGTGACTGTCACAGATGGCTCCATTTGTCTGACGAATCTCTCCTAAACTGCTTCATTACATGTGTACGCAGAGCCCAGCACAACAGGGCTCCAGTCAGAGCTAAATGTTACTGTTATATCTATAATAATAAAGAGAAGCTGCTGCTGGGTGTAAGCTGTGTATTTGCCTTCCCTGTATGGTAGCCTGGTATCTCAATGCTGTGGCTATTCCTGTTTGCATTCTCCTTGTTTATCACCGAAGCAGAAAGCTTGGGAGAACGTGCAACATGAACTGCACACAAAATACGGGCACGGTTTAGAGCTTGCATTGAACGAGTTCATTAGGGCTTTGCAGAACTTCTCTGGAGCAGGTGGGCACCACCACACACTCTTTCCAGAGGTTTGTGTTCATAGTAGACATCAGCAGACAGCATGTTCCTGGACACAAGGAGCTTATCCATGGATAAAAAATAGGATTCACTACTCACTGCTGCCAAGGAGCCAAGTTTGTTAAAAGTGGGCGACTCTTTCCCCCTCGATATTGAATGATTAAAAAAGTTCCTGATGGCTCTGCCCTAAGTCTTTGCATTGACTTGGTGGGTGTTGTGATTTTACCTGGCAGGCAGCCAAAGACCACACAGCCCCTCGCTCACACCCCCCCCCCCCCCGCACAGTAGGATGGGGGAGAGAATCAGAAAAAAAGTAAAATTTGTGGATTGAGATAAAGACAGTTTAATAGAACAGAAAAATAAGGGGAAAATGATAATAATAATAATGATAGAATATACAAAATGAGTGATGCGCAATGCAATTGCTCACCAGCTGCCGAGCAACGCCCAAAACAGTGATCGCTACTTCCTGGACCATGCCTGCCATTCATATACTGAGCATGACGTCACATGGTATGGAATACCCCGTTGACCAGCTGGGCCAGCTGTCCTGCCTATGCTCCCTCCCAGCCTCTTGTGCACTTGGCAGATCATGGGAAGCTGAAAAGTCTTTGACTAAAGGGTACTTAGCAATAACTAAAAACATGACTGTGTTATCAACATTCTTCTCATACTAAATCCAAAACACAGCACTAGGAAGAAATTTAACTCTGTCCCAGCCAAAACCAGGACAGTGGGGTGCATCTGTCTGCAGGGTCCCATCTGCAGGACATCAGTTTAAAGAGCAGCCTTGAGCAAGCACTTGTGCCTAGGTTGTACCAACAACAGATATTGCCAGCTACCACCATGTGAGCACAACTACTCCTCCATGGGAGGTGAAGACAAAGACATTTGTTGCCAGCTTGTATGAGCTCCTTCTTTCCCATGTGAGCTTGCTCCATGAACTGAGCCAAAACCCCTCTCTTTTGCATGCTCATGCCTTTGAAAGTCCTCCTTGAACTACTGTTTATTTACAAGCAACTGTGCTGTTTAACTGCAGTACTGGCATTACCTCTCCGCTGTGCTCTGGGATTCGCTTCGTGGCATGGAGTAAACCATTCTTTTATTCCGTTGTTCTCTGTGCCAAGTTATCTCACTTTACCTCTCCTTCTGCTCCCCCATCGTGATTATTTCACTCGAGATCAGACCCACGCACTTGGGCTGGTGGCTGTGTAGTCTGGACTTTATTAAATGAATCTCTCTGAACCTCTTATCACTGCTCCCAACACACTGCTTATGAATATGCATATGCTCAGTGACTGCTCACAAACTATAAAGCAAGATTACAGTGCCAGTCAGCAGATGCTGCTGAGCCGGATTCCAGACTTCATCTACAATTACATCCAGAGATCGGTTGTGTCAGAACAATCCTCACTCACATATTAGGACGTTTCTGATTTTTTAGTTGTAAAGAGGAATTTCACTTATCATCACCAGCAACAATATTTCAGGCTTAATATTACTCCCCTTACAAAAGCAATGAATAGCAAGGTGCCTGTTGCATCCTATGCATCACAGAAATAATACCCCAAAAAATAAACAATGCAGCAAGGGATGGGGCAGCTGTCTGCAATGAAATGAAGTGATAAGCATTGAGCTGCAGTGCTGGGCTCAATCAGTCATCAATAAGTCTGCTATCCCTCTACACCCACAAATGATAAAGTCTGAAAACAAATGAAAGCAATATTGACTCTACCTGGAGACAAGGCCTATATCCCAAGCCTAGAGAGCTTCCTCAAAATGTTAGCAGTCACTGACTATGGGAAATAGCATGCTAGGAAAGGACACGGATAGTGCTACATCAGCTGCCTTGGATGTCACAGTGTAAAGACCAGCTCTCCAAACAGCTATCCGACTGGGAATTAGCTTTGGGTCCAAGGTAGACCTTGCATTTCTGGGCTGAGACCTGAAGAACTTCACCTCTGCTCTGTCATCATATCCTCAATCAAATCACTTGCTTGTACTCCAGCTTGTTTTGTTTATTTACTTTCTGTGAGAAAAGGAGCAGAAGCTTCCCCCTCTTTTTTTTTTTTTTTCCTGAATTCCCAAGCTGTAAGTCAGGCTTTAAGAAGAAATTGAAAATTTACAAGACTTAAGATTAAATAAAAAAGCCAGCAAGACCAAACTTGTAGCTGTCTTTGGCATATGATAGCCCTCTGTCCTGCCAGTTCTCTTCTGCTCTCCTGCACAGATGATTGGTTATTACCTCTGGAATCATAATAAGAAGATTTCTGGACCTCCAAAAGCCTCCTCTATTTCCAGAAACAGGAGCGATGAACAGGTGACTTTTGATTCAGATGTTTTGCTGTTGACCTAATCAGACAATCTACTTAAACACCTTGCTATCAAAAAAGATGTGTGAGAAGCATTTTGGCTTCAATAAACCAATATCTTTCAGTGAAACACAGTTTTGACAGTGCAAAAGCTGATCAGGAGAGCGTGGGTGAACTTGAATCCTTTTCTCTGCACCATACAACTACTGGGGAACAGTAAGGACTGGACTCAAACAGTTTACTGTGAGGTGCCTGCCTGTACTGACTGAGTAGGGATTCAAGGTCTGGCCTCTTTAGCAGACTCATTCATCAGTCTCAGACTTTATACACAGTAGTAGGGTCTTGCCCATCTATTAGCTATTTGCAGGAAGTGGTCTGAGTAGTCTTAAATATGGTCTTATATATATAGAAGTCTTATATGGTCTTAAATATAAAGTGCATTAAATTCTGGCGGGGAACATGAGGTCAGTATATACGGATAGTAAAGCTGTAGTATCTAGAAGCAGAATTCGCAACATGGATAGAAGAGCCAAGGTCAGACCTGTTCTGGTTGGACTGCTTTAGCTCAGTGTCCGTTTCAGGTCCGACTATGGACAATGGTATGATACCGTTCATCTACGAGTGATTTGCACCCCTTTAGAAATGACTGAGCCAAAACCTTTGGCAATAGACAAGAGCTGGAAATGACTCACAGTAATGAGTGAAATGACTGAGGTAATTTCATGCCTTGTTTGACAACAGGTCAATAGGTTCTCCATGGTGATCGCTTTGCCATAGTCCAACAGCTCAAATTTGACTGAGCCCAGGTACCCAATTCTATTTGCGCTTTGAGTCAGACCCAGGTATGTAGTAAAATATAATAGTTTAAACCATCTTCAAGGTGTTTCAGTTGAGGTGAACCTCACAAAACCATCCATGTCAGCCCTGCTGACAGATGGCAACCCAGCAGTGCATTGGGTGACACACCCCTACTATTGATTTTAATGACTAAGAGGCAAAGAGTGCTATGTATTATTCTTCTCTTGGTGTCCTGTTCTTTTATGGATCCTTTTTCACTGAAATTCACCTTCAAGGATGCATTTCTGATATCATCATGTCAGTCTGGTACAGAGCTATTTAATTTTGCATTTGCTAGTAAACAAGCAGAGACAAGACTTTCAGACAATGCTGTCTGCCATCATTTCAATGTTTCAGAACCACCCTTGATCTCCTTGTCTTTTGCTCCTAAAGATCTGATCTATATTTCATTTAATGTTTAACAAAGTTTAACCCAGCTTCATGCTACCAGCTGTCAGATGAAGGTCTGCTTGGTCCCACCAAGCACTCCAGCTTTGCCTCACTGTGCTCTGCTGTTTCATCTACCCCTGACTGCCCTGACAGGTTTCTTTACACTCAGTGCTACAGTCCCATGTCTGAGGTCAGTGAATATTTCAGCCCTTCACTTTAGAACCTGTCTGGGTGATCCGTTGTCCTTTTCAATCTTCCAGAGATTTCAGGTTGCTTACTGTTCATTTTATCTTACTTACACGTTAGCAGCTGAGTTTTGCCAGTCAGATCTTCAGCCAGTTTCTGACTAAAGTGTACTGTTGCCCTGTGCACAGTGGTATTTCACTTTGTGAATGGGAGCAGAGGTGTAGGAGAATTTGCGCAAATTTCCCTCTGTCCTTTTTTAGGAGGAAGCTAGAGATCAATATACCGTTTAGCACCATTTTGGTATTCTACATAGACTGGAACAGTGCTGATGCTGAGGACTTACAAGTCTCTATATTCCTGGACCTGAACAACGAAAGCACTTCCAGAACTAAAACCACATCTTCTTTCTATCCTGAGCTACAAAAACCCATTGCGATTGACTTCTTAGAGCCTAGTATCTTCCAGGTAGGAGTTGTAATGATCATGAGCAGATTGCACTGAGGCTTCACATATGAGTAACATGCATCCCTCACGGTGTAAGGGTCTGTCCCTTGGTCCCTAAAGAGTCATCACAGAACCAGAAAGAGCCCTCGCAGGAATGCTGCAAATGAGGAGCAGTTTTTCTGCATATTCTTACGCACCGAAGAGCATCTCTTGATCAAACATGCTCCTCAGCTTGTAATGTTCACCTCCACAGGGCAGATGCCTGTTGCTGGCACAACGAGCCAATGCACAAGATCAAAACAAATCTGACATGAGGTCTGCAGGGTGAATCCACTTTTCCAGGTACCACCAGTGCTAGTACATCCAGTCATCCCAGATGCTATCCCATCTGCTAATCTTTGCATTGTGTCCAGGGTGGAGGAGGACAGGTAGGAATAAGGTTTATCATCATGTCTTCCCACCTCCATCACCCATTGGAGGTACTTGGTGGGGCTATATGGAGATCTGGACCTCTGTTCCTGAGGGATGTCTTTCCCAAAACAAGTTGGATAGGGTAATGTGGATAATTTTGTCAGCTCCCCCCCACTGAGTCTTACACCAGCTTTAAAATGTTTACATGGCAGTCACAGACATGAGGGAACACCATCAGGGCAGTGGGAATTTTCTTGCTCTTTCTGGGGCTACCACGCTTGAATCACAGGAAGCGAGGACAGATGTTCCTCCCCCTCCAGTTCCCTCCCTCTTCCTCACCTCTTCATTTTTCAAGAAAAGGGACATGATCCCTGCTGGCTCCCTGACCCTGCTGCTAATATCATCCTCTCCTCCTTGACCCATGCTCCACTCGTTATTCATCTGCAGTTACAGTCCTCATCCATCCCTTCAGCCCCTGACCCTCGTTAGCCCAAGCATTCACATCAGCACATTTCTTTGGGTTTCACCTCTTCTCCCAGCCTGCATCTTCAAAAAATAAGAGATAGGGAAGAAGAAAAGGTTTTTGAAATGGGCATTGCTCACTATATGTGTGCTGAGGTCTCTTATTTCAAGCATCCAACATTAGTTTACTGCTTAATGAGGTACCTAATGAAGAGTAGGTTCATTTTTAACACTTTGAGTCTCTCTGATTTTGTTTTTTTTTTTCCTTTTTTTCTTTTGTTTTTTTCTTGAACATAAATGCAGCAATCGATATATGAAATACAGTGGGAAAGGGCATGTGTATGCAGTGCCTTTAGTCTGCGGAGAGTTAATGTCAGAATAAATACTGTAGAATCCCTCTGCCATCCATGCATAGAGATCAGCAACTTTCTTGTCCTAAGATGGGTCCCCATGACAGTGGATTGAACTGCTCTTTCACAGTACATCCCTCTCACCAATGGTGATGGAAAGACCATGGATGATTTCTGCAGACCAGACACTGAACTTGTAGGTTAAGGAAATACTTACTGTAATAATAGCTACTTTTTGTAGCTAATAGGAAATTAGATTAACTTGATCCCACAAATATGGATGCCCTAGCCACGGGCTATCATTAAAATCAAAACCATGAGACAGCACAGATATTCCTGTTGGTAAGAGTGTATTTATAAATAGGCAATACCATCATACACAACAAGTATATTTTTCTAGGCTTTCACACTCTAAAGCAATCTGTAGCACCTAAGAAAACTTCCTCCAGCAGGATGTTGCCCTTGATGGCTCAGGACAACGTTTCAACTTCCAATGTACCCGTCGCAGCCTCTGAAAAAGGCAGATCACAGCTCCAGCCTGCCATGCCAGCTCTGTTGGTCCTCCATTTCTGACTTACCCAGGAGCAATAACACAAGTCCTTGGCCATGTCCCACTGCTGCCATTTACTGAGTGCTGAGGGTGTGCGCTGCCTCCCACAGCACATGGCGACAGGCTCTTCTTGCCTTATGCCCATGCAAACGCTCTACCCTTCCTTCCCCTGCACTAGCAGAGGATGCAGCTTGTGAAGCATCTCCCAGCCCTGGCTTGTGTCCCCCACTATTTACAGCTCCTTTCTGATTATAAAATAGCTGCTGTTGGATCTTTTCCCCTGAAAAAAATCCAAACCCAGAGGCGTCTCTCAACACCCAGTAGAAAACATTGCTGACAAAAAAGCATTTCTAAATGCAAATTTAGGTCTCTCCCTGCTGGGAAAAGCAATCAGGTCTCACTCCTCCCTTCTCTCCATTACAAAGCCCTGGGCATTTGTCACACCTCTTCAATGGGGGTGAGTGAGAGGTGGGAAAAGGGGATGGGGGTAAGATTTTCCCCATCACAATTTTCTTTATGAACTGGCCATGCTTCTTTCTTACTGGCAGAAAGATATTCAGCTGGGAACAATGGCTGTCTTGGAGGACTAAGTCAGGGCATGTCTTTTCCCACCCTAGATCTGCCCTTGCTGCATCTTCCTTTGCCCTCCCAGCTCCTCCCTCCTTTGCTTGGGGTTGCACTTGAACTTTCTCTGCTCCCCATGGTAACACCCATGGAAAACAGGAATGAGCTGCTTGTTTTGCTCTCAGCTTTCCTGGAAAGAGTATGAAACTATTGAGTTTCAGCTCAGCACTGATGTCCAAACTTACCTTTCTTTCCTGGTTCATGTCTACAGCTTTACCCTGATGGGGAGTTTAAGTCTCTAGACTGTGCTCAATGGCAGGAAATTTATTCTCTGTGGCTGAAGAATCACATAGAACAAAGACCTGAGCTTGGGACAAGCTCTCTTGATCATGAAAACTCTTGGAGAATGGATAAAATGAGAATTTTCATCTCTGTGGACCTCAGAGCATTTTGGGAAGATTAAAATATCCTTTTCCCTTCCCATCTCCTCCTCTGAAGTGATGACCTTATTTATCCTCATTTAACCTGAGAGGAAACTGAGGCACTGATTAGTTAAAGAACAAGATAAAAAATAACAGATATTTGACTAAAGAGCCAAGTAAGCAGAATTTAGACATCTGTATTCAAGAATCTTTTTTAAAAAAGGCTTGCTTGACTTGCCTATGAGCTTGAAATGTCTTGGTACTTAGGTTCTTGTGTCTACAGTTCATTATTCACCTAATCCTGAGCTAATGAGAACTGGAGGCACCAACCATATTAGATGGGACCCAGATGAAATGGTCTTGTAGTGCCGATAAGTTTAAGTTTCATAGGCATTTGAGCCTTCTGAGAGATGGCACTGAGGAGCAGCAGTGACTGCATGGTCATATCTCATGTGACCAGCTGATAAAAGACAAAAATTAAATTACTTTCCTTTTTTCTTTTCCCAAGACCATTGTTTTCACAGAAATTGAACTGTCTGGTGGAAAAAATTCTCTTGCAAGTTCATTTCTAGAGGAAGGATGTTCAAAAAAACAAACTTCAGTCTCAAATTGGAATGCTTGTTTTATTTATCTTAGTTACAAAAGACAAAATGAAAAGAAAATGTCACTTCTGAGTGAAAGACTCCTTTTTCCCGTTGTGGCATTAAAAAACCATAACCTACCTCAGCCTTATCCACACAGCAGCCAAAACAGCTCTATAAAACTGTTTGCCTAATTAAAAAAGGAGGTTTTAAATGAGCTTGAGTCATGGGTTCATCTGTTTGGGGACAGATAGTCCCAGTGCCCTGCTGCCAAGCAAGAAGTCTTGGGGAGAGGTCTCTGCCTCATTGCCTTGGGATCTGTTGGGGTGTCTGACACACATCACTCTGTTGGCAGCTCTTCCCTTTCTCCTTTTTCCACGTATTTTTAGTGGCCACTGCATAGTGACCTCTATGCAAAAGAAGTTGGCAGACAGGTGATCATTAACTGCAGGAATTCACTTTTATTATGATGTAAGCAAGGAGCCAGGAGGACTTGGGAGCTGGCTCCTAGCGTAGGTGGGTAACGTGGGACCTTGGGCCTCAGGTGAGACGATCGTGTGACTCCATGTCCTGAGATTCTCTCTCTTCACTGAAATAGTGTGTGCTGGCTAGTTGCAGATGTGTTAAAAGAGAAAGGAGTCACTAGTGGCTGACAAACCGGTTGCATCAACACCATCTTGAAAACATTGTGACTCACACCAACATTTCTTAGTCTTCTTTTAAGTATAGATTTAACAAAGGGTTAGAGTTTGTTAGTCCAAAACATGGAGGCATATGCATACATACGTACAAACACAAAAATGAAATATTTCTATAAAGCATAGTTAGGAGTTAAGGTGAGCACAAGGGGAAGTGTCCCAAAAGAGTACAACAGGAAGGAGCATCTTTTGGGTGAGTAACAGGGATTAATCCCTTCTATTGTTCCTCTATCCACTTTCAGATCATAATTTTATCATTGTCTTGGGCTGGCTTCACAAAACAAAACTCTCAGTAAATTATATTGCCATCAACATGGCTGCCATCTAACTGCCACCTCTGTGATATCTTAAATGTGCCAAAGGGATGGGACACAAACATTGTGCAAGATGAGAAGTCACGAGCTACAGCTGCAGCAAGGGAGGCGTACACATGAGGGGAAACACCTTGCAAGACAGTCAGTCACTGCATAGGTGGGGAAGGAGATGAGCTTCCATGAGTGGAGAATTTCAGGAAAAGGTTGGGATAAAAGCTCTCACGCTCGAGTGGGAAGAGATGACCATCTCTGGAGTGCAAGGATGACCCTTCAAGTTTTGGTTTGGTTTTAAAACAAAAAACAAGCTTGGCAGTGAAATCAGGAATTGGTCTGTAAGACACTGACCGAATTTACTGTCAAGTAAATTAGGCTTAAGTATGGTGGTCATTTGTTTTTATTTTCCTCCACCTATGTATTTGCTTATTTGTGTGAATGCAGTGTGTGAGTATGTGTGTGAGTGTGTGTGGCAGGGCGAGAGGAAGAAGAGGGTTTCTCTCCTGCAGTCGTTTTGCAGATCCCCTTCTGAACCTTACCGATCTGTTCAAGAAACAGTAGGTTAAGCCACTCCTCCGTGTTCTTCCTTGCCTTATTTCTGTGACTCACAAGTTGAAAAGAAGGAAAAGAAGAAAAATAACCTGGATTTACAAATTAATCATAGGACAGTTATGACCCATAACCATGCTGAAGGTGTGAAAAAGGTGAATGTGATGCTGTATAACTGTATCAGGAGAGAATATTGTAGCGAGAACAAAGCTTTCCTATATATGTAAGCTGAGAGCTTATTGGGAATGTTACAAACCAGCCCGTTCACCTTCACTCAGGCAAGATGGGTGCAACATGAAATGCATGCAGGAAAAGCCTGGAAGAACTGTCAGAGCTAAGAAGAGCTTCTTTTAATAGAAAAGACTAGAAGAGCCTGGCTTGAACTGAAAACTGAGTAGGAGTATGCCTGGTCTACAGACTCTTCCTCTAGACAAGCAGCAGGGAGGAGGAAGAATTATTTTAGCTGCAGGATAAAGCTGGCATCAGGACAAAGAGCTAAAAACTCATCTCAAATGAATGTTGGCTGGAAATGCAAACATTTCTAAGCATCAAAGCCAAAGGAGGTTTTGGAACAGCTTCCCAAAACACCCAGCAGGTTTGGGGTGGTGTGTCATCCGCTTGTGAGCAAGACCATGAAAAAGCCATGGAGTTCAAGGTGTAGAAGACTCTGTCTAGTCATACATCTGGCCGAGAAAGACATCTAAGCCAAATCTCTCTGGAAATGCATTGGAGGAATCCTCAAGGATTTGGGAATTCTCTTTGGTATCATTCCTGCTCTCTTTCTTTTCATTCATTGTGGATCCCGTTCCAATAACATGAATCCTTGCCCAGAGTTTGCTGCATTTCAGTGCTGGGTAAGTATATGTGAAGGTTAAGAATTTCCTTCACAAAATGTCCTGGAGATGTGAAAATACAAATAGGGGTTTATTTGCAGTATATAAACATTTGGAATCCAGAGCTTCCCCATTCACAAGCTCGCCTGTGTTTACAGGAAACAAATATTGCAGGAGTGTTTTCACCATTTCTTATTAAGATTTTTATAATGTTGCTTTTTCATCTTTTTTTTTTAAAATGTAATCTAAAGTCCATTTATAAATTTTAAGAATGCTGTTAGCAATGACAGCAATAAAAACCTCTTATTTGTGTAAGGTCTGGGTAAACATTTTCCTGCTGCTCAGAAGCACAGCGGGTATGTCTCTTTGGGGAGTATCGAAGTAAGTCTCAGCACAACCTCTAATCTAACTAGCAAACTTAAACAAATTCTGCAAACTGAACAGTTTTAAAGTTCCTCCAAGGAAGGTAACAGTAAAAGTGACTCTCATTTAAAGTGACTCCTCTGCATGCTGGACCTACATCACCCCAAAGAACAAGAGTCCAACCTGGGGAAGGTGAAGATGGTTAATACGCTGGCCTGTTTCCATAGGTAAATTGGCTTTTCAATCACGGTGCTTACAGAGGGACAAGAAATCTTTTGCAATTCATCAGATTGGTTCATTAAGCCTCTGCAAGAGCTAAAAAAGTAAAACCTGGACAGTTAAAAGATAGGGTGGAAGGAGCAAGAGTCACTCACTCTGTGAAAAACCTGAGTAATTTGATTGTCATTGTCTTCTGTGCGACGTTTACATCCACCACTGTTACTGAAAAATATGTTTGTGGGGAGAGGAAAAAAATTTATATTCCTAAATCTACTTGCTGTTTACTGAGGGAAAAAAAATGTTATGGATAGTACCTTTCATTGCCCAAAGCTTCACGTTCATCATCATGAAATAGGGGAAGGAAAAAGGCAAAGAGACTCTTTGCCTGTTCTTTCTATTTAGGGTGTACGCTTGGGGGGTGCATGAGTAATGTGGTATAAAATATCTAGAGCAATGAGGTCCTTTGTTATCATACATGCTGCAGGAAGTCATATCACAGTCCCTATTTGCAACCAAGAAATAACAACTTGACCAAGCTCTCTAGAAAATGTCTTTGCTTTTGCACAATACTGAGTAAGAGGAATCTTGCTTCACCTACGACTCCAAAGCACTGCTGCAAGAAATAATAAACATTCAGAGATGGAAAATACCTTTTTTCATCGAATCAGTTTTCATGCAAACAGTTCATATCTGTCAGAACTCTTCAAGTTTTAATTAAAAATAGGAAAGCCTGAGAATTGGATTTAAAAGATTTTGGAAAGAGAGAATTTTCAACTTTAAAAGGTGAGCAGCTTTTATTTTTGGCAGCTATATCGAAAAACCTATCTTGTTTTTCCAACACCTGAAAACATTCTGGGTGAAAAATGTAAGGAATTATGGAAGGAGGTTTTTTTTTGATGGAAAACCAGGAATTCTGTGTAAAGAAATACTGAAGTACAATTGAGTTCCTTCCAAATAAAATTAATTCAGCTTTTCTCTTTTTTTTCTTTTAATTCTGAATCCTTTTGATATGGGGAAATGTCCAGAAATGTAAGCTGGATTTGCATATTCCTTCTTTTGTGTATTTGCAAAAATGAAATCTAGCTGACAAGCATTAAAAGCAACAAATTAGTAAAGAAAATAAACCAATGTTCTTTCCACTCTCTATGTAAATAAATCCCAAGGATACAGAATGGAAATCTGTGAAATCATTTGCTGTAAATATAAGTACAGGGCAGTGAACATAAAGGAAGACTTAGCTATAACCCACCATATGCACAATGACAGGTCTGCCTTGTAAGCCATCCATGCTAAGCAAAACCAGCCTTAACTGTAATTCACCATAAATATGACACCCTAACATATGTTAAAATGTTCTGTAATATAATGCAGCATAAGTACAGAGACATACTGAATCGCCATGACACCAGATTTTGCAAAATCCGCTTCTCTTAGCAGATTAATGTATTAATTCTGTAATGAGGAGCACAGTAGCAATGAATAACGTTTCTGTAAAGATGTGAGCGCTGCTATGACATGTCAAATCATGACCTGTGCTGTGTTTCTCCAGTGTACCAATTGCTAATTCAACAGAATTTATAGAAGTTGAATTTAGAGGTCCCACCAGTTTTTAAAATTTGTCTCTGACAAGGTTGGAGTATATAAATCACATGGAAGGTGAGCCTTACCGCATGGAGGCTTTAAATATTTAATGTGCCAACATGCAAACACACACACAGGACACTGAACATGCACATAGCACAAGTTTTCTAACCTTCCAAAATTACATTTGGGGATATTCCCAGATTCATACAGGTTCAGACTTTCATACCTATGCACTGACATAAGCATGAAAGCACCATGATCACTGATGTGCACAAGCAAGGCCACACACTTACACGAAATCACAGGCAGAAGAACACGTATGTGCATCCACACACGTACGCACACACTAACATGTGCAGACCACGCAGATGGACTCCAGTCCATGCCACTCCAGGAGCACCGCGATGTACAAAACCCAAGGGCTGGCTCTTCTCTCAGTGGTACAAGTGAGGAGCAACACTGGAACAGCCGATGCTGCTACATAGAGAAATGTTTAGCAAACTAGAGTAGGGAATTGGGATCCTGATGGCCACATCATTAAAATTCCCTACAACCAGCACCGAGAAAAACTCATGTATTTTACTGTAACAGAGCCTACAGGAAAAAGCAAGACTGCACGGAAAATGGTTGCAACATTTCTTTATTTTTCTCATAGAACATTTCAGGGTTTCTTCAGAACTGGCACTTTTTTCAGATGAAATGTAAGAATTTGAGGGCTTTGGTAGAAGACTGAAAAATGTCAAGTGATGGTTTGGGATTGGAGTGAAGGGGAAGGAGTTTATTAAAAAAGTCAAATCCCCTGAAAGGAGACATTTCCATAGAAATATCACTTCTTCAAAACCAGCCAAAGAAGCCTTTTTTTCTGAGATGAATATTGAGATCAGTCTGAAACGGGGTTTGAACAGCAAATGCAAGCCCTACCTGAGCCACAGGAGGATCACCTACCCACCTACCACCCAGGAGAAACCATTTTACCCCTTAGGCTGAAATTATGCTTTGCTTAATCTGTTGGCTTTTGCACAGCTCACCCTGACTCATGCACCAGCTTCTCTGCAGCCATGCCTGGACCTCCCACATCTCTGCAGTCCAGTTGTGCAACCCATCTCCTGCTGCAGCCCCCATACACCTCATGCAACTGCCCGGTAGAGAGAGAAGGCAGCAGGAATGGCCAGTTTCTGGATGTGCCAACAATCCTGCTACCATGTCATGTCAACCTGATGCCTCTCCTATTTATGGCTGCAGCACACAGGATGCTCTTATGGTTTTAAAAATAAGTATTATGGTTTCATACATGAAGCTTTACTCTGCTTCTGGAAATGGGGAAAGGATCTCTTCCTCCTTGGGGTTGTCTCCATCTCCTTATGTTCTGTATCTCCATACCTCCCCCATGTTTACCTCCTTGCAGAGGATGGGAGGGCAGAAGTACATGCTTAACACTGACCTGATAATGTCTGGCTTCCACCTGCAGTTACTGGATATTACACAGTCTGTGTTAGTAGAGAGTCCCTTGCTATTCAAACCCTGCTCCCTAGAGACCCTGCACCGCCTGCACCGATCAAGTCAGTTCTCAACCTTCTCCTCAGAGCAGAAAGCAGCCTGAATTGCCTCGAGATGTTTATTTGTAACACATGAGGCTGTGGTTAAGAGCAGGTGCAGTTTACCTATTTCTAATGTGACCAATGTGGAGTTTACCTGGTTTTGTTGGCCTGGGACACCAAAAATGGGCATTATCCCCTTTTCTTTTTTCATCACAAAAAAGACCCATTTTCCAGATGGCTGAATTTCTCTGAACCCTTGGAAGCCTGCCAGAAGCCGTCACAGCAACTGTGGTTGCGATCCCACCTGAACAACAGAAAGAAGTCAGAGCATGAAGTTTTGTTTTCCCACCCTTCCCCGAACCTGGCAGCGAGACAAGTGAGTCCAGATTGTGCTCGCAAATGAATAACACTTGCTAGCATGGGGTTATCGGGACTGTCTGGTTAATCAGTTCAGCCAGGGTAGAACGCAGTCTGGTCTGTAAGATGAGAGGTGGGTACGCTACAACATAAAATATTGCCACAAAATAGATTACATTCCAGTCCAGTCCACAACAGTGTAATACAGAACACCACAAGATGATTGGATGCAATGCAGTTTGTTACGATGCAATATGACGTGGCATATTAATGTAAGATACAACACACAATATAATATACATTTCTGTTTAAGCTTGAAGAAAATGGCAGGTTTCCCAGTTCCAGTTCCTACTCTGTGTTGTTGGAGTTTCCGCTTCTTGTATAAGAAGAAATAGCCAAGATGAAAAGTGCTTCAAGACCATGGAAAATAGCTCATGGGGACTGTGCAAGTGATGACACATTTCAAAATGAGGTCCAATGTGCAGCTGTGGACATCACTGTCAACCAGGCGTCACACTGATTCCTTGACCTGCTGTCAACACCTTTCACTTCTTGATCATATGGAAAACGATTTAGATACCTCCATGCCCCATAAGCTCTGAAAATGCAAAGGATATCCAGAAAAGCTGACATCGTGCACTTGTGTAGGATAAAATGGCAGAGGGAAAGGTATTTAAAAATTATAGCAGAAGTTGTGGGGGAAGGGAGGTCTTGAAAGGACTGGAACAGATTCCTCTTCTGCCTCCTAATTAGGATTTGAAAAATCTCTGTGTGTTAATGAAGAGCAGTCATGTTGAAATGTCGCTTATGCACATTGCAATTTAAGAGACTATCTTTCTGGTGAGAAGTATTATGGGATATTAATGTGAAGTGTCTGAAAATCACAATGGAACAGAAATCCTCTCATTGAAACTGAAAAGCGAGAAGGAGCTTTCTGAATGGTGAAAGTATTAAAAATGTGTTGAATACCTAAACAGGCTACAAAGAGAAAAATTAAGGAAGAAGCAATTGGAAGTCAGTGTATGATTAACAGGTAGTACGAACCATCATCCCAGAAACCATCAGAGCACCTGGTTCACCAGCAGCATCGTCTTTTTCTCTAATGCTTTTTCTCCAACAACATCTGCCCCTTTTACTTTCATGTGGAAGAAGGATCAATTAATTGAACTTAGACCCTAGTGTGGCTGGCATTGACCCTTTAATTGCCTCCCTCCATGTCCTGAAAGTGTAGCGTTGCTGTCTGCAAGGATCTCTCCTCAAGGTATTGCATTTAAAGCAGGATGTATGTATCAGGCTTAGTGGGTTTGTAAGGGGGAGGTGTCATTCTGAAATGCCCTGGGCTAATCAGAATCAGTGTTTTGGACCATGTCTTCAGTTTGACCAGGGTTATTTTATCTGCTCCTGAGATAGGTGCCAAAAGTCTAGCAAGAGTCTGACAGAGATTTGGGGACTGATGACCCAGACTTTTAATTTTATGTCACCAAAGGCTACCAAAAACATCTGAATCCCTTTGAATGCCTAATCCACGCTATCAAGAAGTTATCTGGAGGTGAGACACAAGAGCAAAGTTCCAGGCTTGTAGCAAGTGTACTGAAGGCTACGCTATCTGCTCACCCACCACCATTTGCAGTTCAAAACCTCACAAAAATCCTAGCCAATAACTATGTAAAGGAGAGCACTCAGATGTGTCATTAATGGTGAGGCTTAATAAAAGAAGTAGTTGATAAAACAGTCTTCACGTATGTAAAAGCCTTTTGCTGGGACAAAGGGAACAGTCCAGAGTGCAGGTCCATGGGGGATGGCCTAGGAAATGAGAGACTTTACATTCAAGCATGGGAGATAAGCTTGGAAGTTATCAAAATCCTTCCATCAGGAAGGCTAATGAAGCACAGGGATTGATTGTTGGAAAGGGTGCAAACTGCTTAGTGTGGGAAGAATAACGGCACATCCTACACAAGTGGATCAGGATGGACCTAGGTGGAACTGACCATGCCTCATGGCAAAGCCTGGAGTAACTGACCTCAGGAAGTCCTTTCCATCTCTGTGAATCTTTTTGTCAAATTCTAGCTTTGATTTCATAGAATCATAGACTCATAGAATGGTTTGGGTTGGAAGGGACCTTAAAGATCATCTAGTTCCAACCCCCCTGCCATGGGCAGGGACACCTTCCACTAGACCAAGTTGCTCAAAGCCCCATCCAACCTGGCCTTGAACACTTCCAGGGAGGGGGCATCCACAACTTCTCTGGGCAACCTGTGCCAGTGCCTCACCACCCTCGTAATGAAGAATTTCTTCCTTATATCTAATCTAAATCTACCCTCTTGCCGTTTATAGCCATTACTTCTTGTCCTGTTACTACATGCCCTTGTAAAAAGTCCCTCTCCAGCTTTCTTGTAGGCCCCCTTCAGGTACTGGAAGGCTGCTATAAGGTCGCCCCGGAGCCTTGTTTTCTCCAGGCTGAACAGCTGCAACTCTCTCAGCCTGTCTTCATAGAAGAGGTGCTCCAGCCCTCTGATCATCTTCGTGGCCCTCCTCTGGACTTGGTCCAACAGGTCCACGTCCTTCTTATGTTGGGGACCCTAGAGCTGAACGCAGTACTCCAGGTGAGTTCTCATGAGAGTGGAGTAGAGGGGGAGAATCACCTCCCTTGACCTGCTGGTCATGCTTTTGATGCAGCCCAGAATACAGTTGGCTTTCTGGACTGCAAGCACACATTGCCAGGTCATGTTGAGCTTCTCAACCAACACCCCCAAGTGTTTCTCCTCAGGGCTGCTCTCAGCCCATTCTCCGCCCAGCCTGTATTTGTGCTTGGGATTGCCCTGACCTATGTGCAGAACCTTGGACTTGGCCTTGTTGAACTTAATGAGGTTTGCACGGGCATCCCTTCCCTCCAGCATGTTGACCACACCACACAGCTTGGTGTCATTGGCAGACTTGCTGAGGGTGCTCTCAATCCCACTGTCCATGTTGCCAACAAAGAAGTTAAATGGCACCGATCCCAATACCAATCCCTGAGGAACGCCACTCGTCACTGGTCTCCACTTGGACATCGAGCCATTGACCGCAACCCTTTGCGTGCGACCATCCAGTCAATTCCGTATCCACTGAGTGGTTCATCCATCAAATCCATGTCTCTCTAATTTAGAGACAAGGATGTTGTGTGGGACAGTGTCAAATGCTTTGCACAAGTCCCCCGGGCTTTGATTGTTCTCAGTTTTCCAAAATACTTTTCCATACTGGCCGCTATGAAAGCTGAGAGATTTAATTCCCTTCTTCCCAACGAAGAGCTGATAAGTGCAGAAGGTCGTACTGACACACTCAGCAAGGCCCATTTTCCTCACCAAAACTAGTGATGTTACTTATTTTTTTTTACTCAAAGGTCTGGGTTATGGATTTTCGCCTTGGGCTGTTATTCTTGTTCAGGCAGAGGAATCCAGTCCAAAGTCACTGTAAGCATGCACAGTACATGCGAAAGCAGACTAATCACAGGGGTATAATAGAGCTAAAATGCTGCATATTTTTAGCTGTCCCAGCCTGATGAATCAATAATCCATATCTGGAAAATATTAAGATGGCTTCCTTCCATTAACAAATGGTGGGTGCTTGTTGCAGATACAATATTTTAGGTTAGCTCGTCCACCATCAGCAAGATTTCTGTTGCCTGCTCTCTCTCACTCTCAAGGGTGTTAACATTTCCTAGTATCTGTACTTACAATTTTTGGCAGTCGGGGTTAACTGCCTTCAGATCACCCTGAAAGTCTCCTAGGTAGCTAGAGGTAACTAGAAAAATTGTGAAGTTTCCAAACAACAACCATTTTGTGTTTCTCGTTTTCTTAAAATCTGGCAGTGGGTAAGCAACGCTCCTGCCATATCTTTCTCAAAGATGTTAAGAATAAACTTTTTTATGTTTTGGGGTTCTTTTTATATTAACAATGGCAAAAGATAGTTCAGAGAATGTAATTTCTTGTATGTTGAGTTTATTCCAAAGAACAATTTAACCTGAGTTTCTCAGCTTGTATGCACATCTATTCATATCCTTCTGTTCCACTTTGAACTCTACTGGGAGAAATCTGTGCTAATATTGATTCATTGAAATGACTTATAATAGTATAATAGTACTAAACACATTGCTCTTGTCCCACAAAACAAGAGAGACACCTGCAAGCATGTGGGATTCCCTGTTTACTGTAGCGTTTATTAGCTGGCACATTTCCTAGACTGTCTATGTTTAATTCAGGCTCTTCTGCTTCAATTCACTGGCATAAAACAGAGACGGCCATAAAGCATCAAGCCACTAAGAGAAATATAGAAAATCATTTTCTGTAAGCATTCTTGTACGTGCATCTTTGGGTGCACTGAATCCTGTGAAAGCAACCAGATACATGTAGGGTTGGTAAACCAAGTCATCTTGGGGTACAGCAGTTACCATGGTCATATGTTTTATGCTGCTATGCAAACAGCCAGAATTGCCTCTCAGTGATAACACCCCCGCAGTGTCAATGACACACAAAGAGGAGGAAATAGAATTGGGATCACAAAAAATAGCAGTCTCCTGTAAATGCCAGACTTCTCTTCTTTGTAGGAAGGACACAGCAAGTCTCTGAAGATATCATCCTTCTTAGTCTTTTATGCAAAACAACCAGTTGGATATTTTTGTTTATTTTGATAGCCCAATGATGGAGTAAAAAGAAATTGGAGTAGGAAAGGTGCTGCTTGTTTTGACAGAGGGCGTGGTTAGAGAGATGCAGCAATATGAGAGCATAGGAAATAGATGCTTCTCTGGGCATGCTATATCCTGTTACCTGTTGTGTGACTTACTCTTGGATATGGTCTTTGTTTGTCAAAATAAAGTACTGTTAGACTTCAAAAAGCATGACCTTTCTTCCTTGTATGTAGAAGATGTTACAATAATGAACTTGGAGAAGGTAGTTCTTTGAATGCTATTTGTACTCTTTGAGACCAATCTAGCCTATGAACAGCTCCACAGAACATTTTGTGTGATCTCAATATAGGGAGGTGCACGAAAGCGCAAATGCTGGCCTGCAATGGTCCGTCCTGTTTCATTCTGGGATGTTTTGGCCTGTGCCAACTAGAGTTCTCCCAGGACAAACTCAACGTATGGTTTGGGGAACAGCATAGGCTAAAGACTATGTCCGGTAGATGTTTTGGATATAGTCACCTTATTTTGGGAGGAACAGTGTTTGGGAATACACATATGAGCTGAGCTGAGCAGTGGCCTTAGAGACTGAGAAAGAATCCTGCTAGATACGACCTTGTGTTCAGAAATAGAGGTAGTTTCCCCCTTTCCATATGTTTGTCCTCCCTACGTACTATTCTCCAACAGGTGATCTGGTTATTTAGCATGGACTGGATATGGCCTGTACGCCACCAGTTAAAAACTTGATCTTCAGCCATTCTTGCTTGCCTGTTGCAGGGATACCGTCACCTGCACATCACAATACACTAGTTTACAGGGAGAAACCACCTTTACAGGAATGCAGACGGTGGATTATCTTAACTCTGTTATTAGCACTTCCTAAGACTATATCATCTTTTTCAGTTCCCATAACCCTGACACAAGCTATGAGTTTTGTTTGTTTGCTTGGGTTTTCTGAAGAGGGGATACTAAGGATTCAGTGGAGGCTTCTCCAAGCCAGCAACTGAGAGGCAGAGTCTCAAAATGAAGAGATACAACTCTGATCTCTGTGCTGTTATATTCAGTTGCACTTGTGGATGATTTGGTCTTGAACTCCGATGCTTAGCCAGATGCTACTTTTTAAAGAGTTCCATTTGGACATTAAAAATATATGAAAACTGAATTGAGGGCTGAGAAGTAAATTCAATCCCCATGAGTCAGCAAAGATGGGGTTTACAGAAACTTGCCTGAGCTCTTAAAAATCTCAAAGAGGGAAAAGAATGAGAGGAAGAGAGGAATAAAGAAAGGAAAGGAAAGGAAGGAAGGAAGGGAGGGAGAAAGAAAGAAAGAAAAAAGAAAGAAAGAAAAAAGAAAGAAAGAAAGAAAGAAAGAAGAAAAAGAAAAAAGAAAAAGAAAGAAAGAAAGAGAGAGAGAGAAAGAAGGGGGGGGGGGAAGATTTATAGATTAAATGAAAGGCTGTCTCTATAATACTGCAGAAACCAAAGCAATTACTCCAGTGAATCATTATTTTTGCATTAGACCAAAGGGCAGATTTCGCCTGCTGGTGTCTCACAGGGGCTGGAGCGTGTAACAGATGAGTCTCTACTACAACACAAAAGAAATTAAAAACAAAAAGCAAAGCTCACAAAATCTACCAATTAAGAGTCAACACAAATATACCAAGCTATTCAAATGATTTGGGATCCATGGAGATATTTATATAAATAAACTCACAAAGACATACCTTTTTCTGCGAACTTTTAGGCACAGTCTAGTACATATATCAACACTATCCCTGTGGTCTTTTCCAGCTAGCCCTCCATCTTCCCTACTCCACAACACTGAGAATTATCCTTGAGCTACCAAAACTGGATTCCTATGCCACTTACTTAAAAACCCTGTACACCTCCTGTTTTGCCCTTTGATGCACAGTTATAAAGAACAGCCTTGGCACGGTTGACTTAAATAGCAATATGTTAAGTTTGTCTACCATATGAGGTGATTAAGGAGGTATGCAAATCAATAAAAGAATATGGGTCACAGGTTTCATTTGAATATGAACTTGTTCTAGTGAACATAACGGACAATTTGGCAATTGAGAACAAAAAAGGGGGTGATGTGGAGAAGAATTCTAGAATCGGGAGTTTCGTATAGGACTTTGGCAATGTTACAAAATCATAAACAAAAAAGGGGGAGATGTGGAGAAGAATTAAGAGGTGGCCTAATGAGTACCAGCTGATTCAAGAACAGAAACAGGTGAAGGGAATTGAGAGCAGACATGTGATTGTTGCCGGAAGGAAGATACAAGAGAGGCAACGGAGAGAGACAGAAGAGAGAGGTACAATGGAGAGAGAGATGGGAGGGTTGCCCTGTGATGATAAAGGCTGTGCATGTATGCTGCAACAGCAATAGACAGATGTCACTCATCCTAATAACATCTCGGAGCATGAGACTTGTCCAGCTGAGCAAGGAGAGGCAACCTGTTGACCATCCCTAGAACGTGGTAGAACTGGTGACAAAATGGCTGGAAGGGCTTGGAGAGGTCGTTCAGTGCTGATGTGATGGGGCCTAGAGTCAGACAGAGTTTTGAAGTGGATCTTCTCAAAACTTGAATTCAAGTGAGCACAAAAAAGGCATTAAGCTGTCTTTGCGTCTCTAAAGGTATGTTTTCCTGAACTCAAGCTAGATAACTGTGTTGTTTAAAGAAAGACCTTTGGATCTGCTGGGAAAAAGGGAAAAAAATTAGGTTTGGAAACAAAGATGTCCTTTGATCATTTTCTTAGAAAACAGGTCCTTTTCTCCTATCATTAGTCCAGCAATTTCCAGTATTTTCTGTATTGCAACAAAACTGTATTTTGGGGTCCCTAGGGAGAAGCCTCTTTCCTTCCATGAGGCTTGGTCACATGTTTTCTGTGAGTTTCCTGGTTTCTGTTCATTCTTGACTTTCCCACCTGGCCAGGTCTCACCTATTTTATCTCTGTTTTCAATGAGAAGATGGAAGTGTAAGGTTCCTTTGACAGAGTGTTCAGCAGCCAATTAGTCAAATGAACTGGTTTTCTTCCAGCTTCTCTGCCCAAAACTTTCTAAGAAGCATAAGCACTGTGAACAAAGGAACACAAGAATTGCTCTTTCACACCAGGGACTCATAACCTTCTTTAACATAACAGCCAGCTCGTTTTTCAGAACAAATTTTGCATAGTCTTGCTGCAGTGGCTTTTGTTTGTTAGACACTTAAAAATGAGTCTCAGTTTTAACTATCCATGTACTGGTTTATATCCCCACAGTTTTGGCTTATCACTGTCATGCCGACTGCTGTATCATCCTTTCTCCTCATTGATGGGTTTTCTTGCAATCATTTACCAAGTACCATTTTGTGTTTTTGCAGAATATCTAGTGGTTGACACATCACAGGTTGGACAACGCTGATCTACCAATCATCCAGACCTACAAACTATCTACTGTTACATTCATAAACATGTGCATTACCCTCAATATGCAGTTATGTTTCTACTAGGACTTCCAAAAAGAGACTAGAGACTTGTCTAGATGAAAATCTTAGGAACATGTTTATTGAAGAAAATGTAGTTATTAGTCCTCCATTGAATATAACCAAGATCAGTGGTCAGAGTTTTTCTCACCTATCCTTTGACTGGCAGAGCATAAAATAGGATTTGTAATCCTGATTTGAAGAGGTAAATGATCCTACTCACTTTTTTGTGAGTTAGCAAAGAGAGAATAATATTCAGCATAAAAGGGTCCTCTCCAGTGGGTTGTTCAGCCCCTCTTAAGTTCAGCTCTTCAAGCCCTTGGAGTCTGTAATCTACCCAAATTATTCTCATTTGGAATGCGTGTCATTTTAGTTACAAAAGCATCCAGACTTGGAGCAAAACCCCACCGCAGTAAGTACTGAACGAACAGATTGTTCCTGCATAAAGCAGTTTGCAAACAGTGTTAAAAGACACAGACAAGCAGACAGCCACGTTAGCATGAAAACCAGTGATCTCAGCACACCATCAATTCTCCCTCTGGTATGGTTTTCTACAGGCATTGGCCGTGATGACCATTAAGTCCCCTCACTGAAATTCAAATGTCTTTAGCAAGAAGATGCAAACATTCTTGTGAATGGTACATGTGGGGCACTACTTCAACTCTAAAATGCTGATAGGAGTCTGAAATAGATTTGTGATAAAGAAAGAGGTTTAATAGCATTTCCTAAAGCTGTGTTAGACTTCCTAATATTATGTTTAGAAATTCTGGTTGCTGGTATCAGCATCCAGCAGGTCAAAACTTTAGTGAGACCACAGACATCTTGTGGCGAGGAGTTTCACAACCTCATTACTGAGCACGTGAAAGAGCAATTTTTTTCATTATAACATTCCAAAAAAATAGGTGATCACCAAGATCATCTAACCCCTCCCTTGCATTTGAATCTTTTAATGGCTTTGACTGTTCTTGTGTTTATTTAGGGGGGTGAAGGGGAAAGACATGCAAAAGCTGCATGTTGCAATCTTCTAAAATGCAAAATGTTTCCGCAAAGAGGCAGGTAATGTCTATTCTCCGTGTCTACTGGAAATAGGGGAAGACATCCTGAATTTAAATTCTAGCCAGTGAAATTATAGTTCAACGTTAAGAAAACGCTACTAACTCAGAGCACGGTGTTGCTTGAACACTGGGCACAATCTCCACCATTAGGGAGTTTTAGAAGCATGTTAGTAGAAGGTCTGTCAGGAAAGGAGTAGGGAGAATTGACCCTACCTCGGAGCACAGCATGGACTAGAGGACCTCTTGAAGTTGCCCAGAAGCCCTATTCTCCATGGGATCATTGAATAATTCAGGTTGAAAGGAGCCTCTGGAAGCTACCAGGTCCAACCCTCTCCCACCCCTCACTCCCCAAGATACTTTGACATTGAATCAGGTAGCTCAAAGTTGCCCAAGTTCTTAATATCTCCAAGGAAGGAGCTTCCACAACCTCCCTGGGTTATCTGTTTCAGTGTTTGACCTGTACAATTTTTTTTCCTTATATCCAGCTGGAACGTTCCTTGATGTAATATGTATGTTGCCTCTCGACCTTTTGATATACACCTGCAGAAAGAGTTTGGCTCCATCTTCTCTATAGCCACCTGGAAGATAGTTATAAACAATGAGAAGATCTCTCCTTAACCTTTTCTTTTCCACAATGAACAAAGCCTGTTCTCTCAGAGTCTGTTCCTAGATAATTGGTTCTGGCCCTCCAGCCATCTCAGTGGCTTCCAGTGAACTTGCTCAAATACATTCATGGTTTTTCTTGTAGTGAGGAGTCCAAAACTGGACACAGAGCTCCAGATAAACTCTCACATGTGTGAAATAGAGGGCAATAATAACTGGGAAGGTGATGGAGCAAATCTAAGCCATATCCAAACGCATGAAGAACAAGAAGGACGATCAGGATTAGTCAGCATGGATTTATGCAGAGGAAGTCAGGACAACCTGATAGCCTTTTACAGAGAGAAGACTGGCTTGGTACATGAGGGGAGAGAAGTGGATGTTGTTTATGCTGGCTTTAGCAAGGCTTTTTTACACTGTCTCCCATCACATCCCCATAGACAAACTGATGAAGTATGGACAAGAAACATGGATAGAGGTGAACTGAAGAGTACTTCTCCTTCATGTGCTTCAAAACAGTTTCCAGGATTAGCTGCTCCATCATCTTCCCAAGGACTGAGGTGAGACTCACTGGCCTGAGCGACCCTTCTTGTTCTTCTTGAAGATAGAGTGACATTTGCTTTCTTCTGGTCCTAGGAACCTCCCCTGATCGCCATGACCTTTCAAAGATAAGAGAGAATGACCTTGCAATGACATCAGTACTCATGGGTGCATCCTGTCATGCCCCATGCATTTGTGTATGTCTGGTTTGTCTAAGTGTTTGCTAACCTGATCCTGCTCCACTGATGATAAGTCTTCTTTGCTCTGGTCTCAGGAGACAGGGATTCCTGAAGGCCGGTCGTATCAGTAAAGACTTAAGCGAAGAAGCCTTTGAGTACCTGGGCCTTTTCCATGCCTTTTGTCACCAAAGCCCCTGCCCCATTCAGCAGCAGGCCCACGTTTTCCCTAGTCTTCCTTTTGCTGCTGATGTGCCTGTAGAAAATTTTCTTGTTGCCCTTCATCTCCCTCACCGGATTTAACTCCAGATGGGCTTTGATTTTTCTAGCCTCATCCCTGCATGCTCAACCAGTGCCTCTATATTCCCCCTCCAGTCTATTACTTTCACTGCATTCGTCAGCTCTTTTTAACTGATTTCTCCTGCAGACAGAGCTACATGGAGATCTCCAACATAGGGGAACACCACTCCAGTACCAAAGCTATTTGATAGCCCAGCTCACCAGCTTTTTTGCAGTTATACCAGCTTACACTACATATGGAGTCTTCTTCCATGTGAAAACATGGAAATGTTTTGTTCAAATAAAGTCAGGAAACCTCACTGCATGAATCTGGGAGGCAGACTCGTTTTTGACGTATCCCACCAAGAGGTCATGGACTTAAAGAATAAAGGAAAGACACAGGATAAGGGCTGGAATCAATTTTTCACCATGGGATGGAATAACAAGGGTGGTTTGTTCTGTGTGAGTGTTTATACAAAAGACCTGCTGGGTTTTATGCAGTCTCATACATAATAAGAAAGATACCTGTGCCACCCTGCACCCCCAAAAATGGGGGTCTGGAGATAAAGGAAGGGTTGGGAAATTGAAATGTCAGGATATTTCCTTTGGTTTTCTTTTTAAATGTCTGGTTAAAAAGAAACTTCTTATTCACATTTTTTTTTGTGGGGAAAGATTCTTGTATCACGACTTAATCATTCTTTGCTATTGTCCCAAATCATTTCCCTCGCCATAAGCATCACTACCATAATTTAGCTTTCAGCTTCATCACCTTGTCCTTTCACCTTCCACCATATTGCAACATTTTGCAGCGTGTAACTCCTCATGTCAATGCTCTGAGTGATCAGAATGTCAGCAAAGGGTGCTGGACTGCAGATGTCAAAGCCTGCCAGCCAAACCTGGAGCTTGGGCTTACTGGATCTATCATCTCTATCTTCATGGCCTCCAGGGCATCAGGTTGGTATTGTCAAGGGCATCTACATCTTAGCGAAGAGTTTAGGGTATTTAAGCACTGATTTGACAATACACTGTGATACCTAAGAGAGCCACTGCAGCTCTACCCTTCCGGATTTATTAAATAAAGTGTTCTTCTACGCTACAAGGCTCAATCATGTGGGACATCTCAGAGTCCACCTGATGGGTTGGCCCTGGAAATGACTTTTTCTTCAGCACTGATACAACTTGCAGGCCCCTTTCATATAAAATAATCATCGCTTTTGAAGCAATGGCCTTTAGTCTTTCCAAGACTTAGGTCCCCATCTCCATTAGGAGGCAAAAGGGTCTTTCCTTTGCTTCTCCCATTTACACAGGTTATAAATTTTATGACACTGGTCATGTTATTCCTATTTTTACCTGGTCCTTATGTTTTTCCCTGGAAATCTGCACTTGCTCACTGGATCCTGGAGACAGGATACTGTACCCAGATGAACCTAGTATGATGACTTTTATGTTCTATAGTACCCAGACCTTGGATGACATGCTTGAGAGACATGTTAACTACTATAATAGCAATGACACAAGGTGCATATATAATACTCACATGAACACATACAGGCACATTCCAGTTCAACTCTGAAATATTTCCCAATGGACAGTAAAAAAGAAGTCCGTTTCTCATGCTCTGATTTATTCTGATGCCTTATTCCTTTTCATCTCCATTCATCAAGGCTTGAATGGAATACCAGCTTTAATAGATGCTAATTAGCAATATAAACCATCCACCATGCAAATCAATAGCAGAATAATCCTGAAAAAAGCCCTGTCATAATAACAGTTGGGTCTGGTGATTGAAAGGGGAGAAAATGCAGTTGGATTCTTAATACTTGAGTGCAATTAAGAAAGAAAGGAGAAATTATTATTTTCCTCATGTGTATTATAAGCAATTAAGCAGGGCATATAATAAAACTTGGGACTGAAATCACTTTGGCTTTCTTGTGTCAGCTCCTTTGCTCTACACTGTGTTTCAGGGGGCTGCGTTAGCTGAAACACAGTTGTGTGTTTATTGTCAGCTCTTGTTTGATTATGTGCTTGAATAAGAAAGCACAGCTCTGACTAGCACAGATTTACTACAAGGAGAACTGGGAATAGGAGACAAATTCTGGATTCAGCCTATGGCCATCATTTCAGTGGGTGCAGATGTTTTGCTTTTGCTTGGAGGATTGGTATGTGGTAATTGGGCAAAGAACGGTAATTAGTCAGTATGTGTGGGAGGTGATTCATCTGGATACTAGAGAGAGCTAAGGGAAAAGGTCCCATAAGGCAGAGAAGCTCGAGCAGACCATATGAATTCCCCTTAAGTTGGCTGGACAACTGGTTCAAACAGCAATGCCTGCACTGTAAACACCTAAGATTTGAGGTACCTTCTTCCCCCGCAAAATCCTTCCTACTTATGTGAGTGGCAGTACTGCCACCGATTCAAAAAACAGGCATTTTCCAGGAAGAAAAGGATCACTTAGAATCACAGAATCTTTAAGGTTGGAAGAGACCTCTAAGATCATCGAGTCCAACCGTCAACCCAACACCACTAAACCACGTCCCTGATATTTCCCTTGGTTTTCTTTTTAAATGTCTTCTGAGCATATTATGAGATTACACATGCATATTAGACTATATGATGTGGTTGCACATGTATAGCCTGTCCTGTGATTGGCTATATATGCACAACAGGAGGAAAACAGCTGCCTTTTTTTATGATGTGCCATATGTACAATTTTGTGGCTGTGGGATGATGGGGTATTTTGAGTTGCTCCTACCACAGACTGATGCAAAGGGTGATATAAATAAAATTTGGCCTAAATCTAAGTCCCATCACATGGCTGGGGTAGATCACTGGGAAAATGGCAGGGAGCATGCTATGGCAGAGATTGTTTTTTCCTCAAGTTGGGCTGGGCTCACAGGGAAGAGGTTAGCAAAGCCTGCCGTAGAGCAGAGGACAAAAAATGCAGGCACGTCTACTCTCCTGGGATTTACTGTAGAGTCAATGGGAACAGAACTGAAGAGCTGAAGAGAGCCTTGTTTAGGAGCCAGGTTCACCTTGCAATGTTTTCACAAGAGCTGTGTTTGTGGATAGGAGTGATTACCTCCCTTCAGCATTACCTGTGTTACCTGCTGGATGACCATTATATTGACAGAGTACTATTAACTTCTCTACAGCTTAAGGAGGTTTTCATGTCTTCCGGGGAGCAGGAGCAGGTTTGCTGGCCAGCTGGGCAAGAGGTTCTCAAGTATTATCTCAATGCCCAATGTTTTAAGTTTTAAGATGAACATATTCTTGCCATATGCTAACTACATCATTTTAAGCGAGAAAAAGACAATTAATTGAACTTGCCTTGGATACAAGACTCTCCTGAAGTTTTTTGGTCAAGAGGGGATACCTCTTTCAGTGTATTGTGATTCCAATCAAAGTGTTGGCCTTGCTGCAGGAATCAGCTGCTGAGATTATTCTGACTTCAGGAGAACCATGAAATTCCTGTGAATCCAAACGTTAAAGCTAATCAGAAAAGGAACAACTTTTTCTGTGAAGCATTTCAAAGTGGAGTCCATTTAAAAGGTATTTTAACAAGCATCGTCCATGTGTCTGTCTGTTTATCTATCTATCTACACAGCTATTTTTCCTCAAGACCTTCAGAAAGCCTTCTGGAACAATTTGTGTCAGCTTGCGGGGGGGAACCTCACGCCTCATACCACCAGAAAAGAAATATCTCCCCCCATCCAGCCTCCTGCAACCCAGATTTGGCAAGTATGATATTAATTTCCTATAAAACTCCCTGTGAAAAGCACCAGTTCCCTATATATGTGTGTGTATATATATATGTGTGTGTGTGTGTATATAAATATATATATGTACGTCTGTATATATATAAATATCTACATATATATATATAAAGTCAGTAAGGAGCTGAATAAAATTTTTGAGAGGATGGCTTTCTCCTGCAGTGAATGTTGCTCTGGGGAGTTTGACCAATTTCCTTCTCTGCTATTAACTCCCCGACATTTGTCCTTCATGGTCCTGTTTCTGAGGTGTCTCTAAAATGGACTCAGTGTGTCCAGAGGAGCTCTTGGAGCCCTCCTAAGCCTTTCCAGGAACTCAGGCATCAGAGTGGGCTCCAGCCACAAGCCTTTTACCACATAATCCTTTTTATTAAAAATAAGACTACAGATGGCGTTGCTTTCCAAGTCAGCCACTAAAAGCCAGAACTATTTTTTTTTATTGTTTCTATTTAAAAAAAAAAAAAAAAGATGATGAATTATGATCAGATATTCTGAAAAAAAAAAAAAGATATTTCTGGAAAAGGCCAGAGTTCTCCACAAAAAGATAAAGTGTTTAAAAAGACCGTTATATAATATGAATGTCTACAGTGGAATATATTAAACTCTTAAGCATTTCAGGCTATACTTTTTTTCACTTCCCACTGCTCCTAATAATACTCTTTGTTCCACTCTAAACCAATCTTTCTCATTCTTTGCTGTTTTTACATTCTGCAAATGCTTGTAGACAGTTCTGGTCCCCTTAGTCATAGATTAGACAAATTGTGCATATTGTTTCCTTTTAATCTCATCTCCCTCCTGACTTTTTAAATACTTCTAGTTGTTCTACATCATCCTCTGCAGTTTACCAATACTTGCTTGATATTTTGATGTACAGAACTAGCACGATTCCACAGTGGGAGTTAGATGACGCCGGTACACTCAGTCCTTTCTGTTCAGCAGCAGTTTTGGGAGAAGTATCTCATTGCTGGTTGCACCAGAGCATATGATTTTGAGAAAGCTGTTGCAAATAGATCTCTAATTAGAGACAAGGCTTGGGGCATAGGTCGTTCCTGGCAAAGGGCTGGTGTTTGAGTGAAGACGTCTGTAAGGGGGGGGGATCAACGGATTGATCTGGCTTCTCTCTTTGAGAGTGCAGTGTGTCTGGATGTGTCATCAGATTAGAAGGCAGGGACAACAGTAGTATTCCTGCTGTAGGCTGACCATGACATAAAGACAGTCGTCTCGTTTTTGTATTTGCAGTTGGACTTGGGCTCTTGCAAGCACCCAACAGTCTTTTCTTCCACAAAGTAATGTCTTTGGCTCAAAAAAAGACTTTTTTTTTTTTTTTTTAACTCAAAGCTTGAGGTTCAACACTGTCCTGACATCAGCTCGGACTCATTCTTTTTCCTTAACCTCAGCAGAAAAGGTCCTTTGGTAATGCTAGCTAATGGGAGTTGCACGCCTGAGACTGCACAAAGTGTTACTGCATTGTATTTATTAAAAAAGTGAAGATGGGGTGATTCATCTGGTCCAGTTTTGCTGGACTCTCCTCTTTGTTTAAGAGGTGCAGGGGTCTCAAGAACTTGCTACTGATTTTTAAAATGAATGATGAAAGAAATCCAGGACCTGGGATTTGATTGCAGTGATGATAAGCTATGGCCAAAAAGGAGCTTGTGACTGAGAACTGTCTAAAAGTGGTCACTTCTCAGCTAGTTGCCACTTTTCACCTGAGACACAGCAGCTGGCCGAATTGTCCTTTAAATGGGAAAGAAAACCTGCAGTCTGGTTTAAATTACCTACTTGTACTTCCCTTTCCAACAGACTGAGTGTACACGTGGCCACCTTGCACATCTCAGCTTAGCCAGGTAAACGTGTGTCATGTTTCCCATCACTGTAACATTGTTCTGATTGTACCTAGACAAAGTGAAATGACACTGCTCACTCACTTGGCAGAAAAACATGAAGTTGTTTTAATAACCCCTTTTTTCCTAGCAGTTGAGTGAGCTAAATCAGATCACCAAGGGGACTGGAGAGCACCATTGCTGGTTCAAAGGAGTCTGTAAGAGAGGTGGAAGGAAGTAGGGGGATGTGAAAAGTTGCAGGACCTTTTTTGGAGACCGATAACCCATAAACTGTCTCAGGTCATCTCATCCAACTGAATCCAAAGGAAAACAAAGCAGTTGCCACAGATAGTTACTGCCCTGAGATAGGAGGATAACATTTTCACTACCAGCAACACACTAACACTGCAGTGCTGTGTAAAAGGCTATCAATAAAAGACATAATCTCAAAGGATTTGCAGCAGAAAAGTTATGAAGTCACAGATGTAGAAAAAAAAATAATTAAAAAAGATTGTTTTCAGTTTAATTGCTGCAGCTGCTGCATTTTTGCCTTGTTGTCTTGTTTAGATTTGAAGAGGACTTCTCCCTGGGTGCTTCATTCCCCTGCATCTCACTGGGAGCAATATGAGAATAGTAAGTGGTCTTCCATTGAGCGTGTCCTTCAGGCGTGTGGGCAACCAGGGCTCTCCTCTGCAGTCCATCTGGTTAGCAAGAAACAGCCTGGACAGTTATGTGTTAGTTGTATGAACTCAGTGATGAAGCCAGTGATGAGAGCTTTGCAAGGCAGACGTAAGGTTGGCAGTTCTTTGCTTGCTTACCCATCAGCAAGGGGCACAATAGATTAACAATTAGGTTAGCATGGGCTTAACCAGTGTAATACCACAAACCAACAGAAAGAAGGGGAAAAAAAAAAAAAGAACCATTAGAGTCAGAAAAAAAGAAGAGAGACAATAATTTCTGACATTTCCCCTTACCTCTGCCACCTCCTTTCTTTTTCTTTTTCTTTTTTTTTTTTCCCCCTGCATAAAGTGCTGGAATTTGTCCAACAATCTTTGGATGAATCGACACTAACATATGCAGGAGCTGATGTCTGTGTGAAGCAACGTGGCTTTCCTCTCCTCTAAAGCTCAGCGCAGGAGGGAGCAGCTCCTCAGAGATGCTCTGAGGAAGGTCAGCTCTTGGCTTTGGGAGAGGCAGCAGGGGAACAGTGGGGCTTAGCTGGGGCCAGGAAGGGGGCTGAGGAAATTCAGTTTCAAATGAAGTGAGAAGAGGTTTTATTCCCAGAGAAAGTGAAGTTGAGAGTACTCAATTTCAAAATCTTTGAGAGTAACAAGGCTGGCTCACAAAATATATCTGAGAGAGAAAAAGCCATGCAAAATAACTTTTCCCCTTTATGTACCATATTTTAAGGAGATTCAGTGGTGACAAGAGGAGTTGAGAGACGAAGAAAGAAGACTTGATGTACTAAGGAGTTGTAGGGGCATGGCTGAAGGTTTGGAGGTAGACCTGGCAGCCTGATCTAACCTGGCTACCCTTTCATCCCTCACCTGATTAGTTTTATATACAAATATATATATACATACATACCATTATAGTGGATTTATAGTTATACTGTTATAAATATATCATTACAAAGGAACATTTCAGCATACTTAATAACTTTATCTTGCTAAAGAATTTCCCAAACTGGTAAGGAAATAGGTACAGGATGTCTATAATTATCAGCTGCTTCTACCCACGTTCCTGGCCGATGAAAAGCCATTACATGGCTGTGGTTCATATGGTCCTGAGCCCTGGCTAATGGGCCATGTTGAGAGACAGAGGAGATTTGCTCAAGCTTGGCACTGCAAGTGCACAGCCTCGTGCTTTTGATGGATGCAAAGCACTGTTTTGTCACTGTCCATCACGGGGACATGGCCTTAATGACATGCCCTGTTTTCAAGGGAGACAACAGTGCCAGAGAAAGGAATGAAACACCATGGAATTGAGTACCAACCTACCACCAAACTAATGTTCCTTCTGCCTTTTATTAGCTTAAAGACAGAGATGGAGAAAAAGAGCAGGAGGGTAAGTCATGACTTGATGTTGACTTGAAAGGTATGCTGGTCAACCCGTGCTCCTCGAGCTCTTTGAGGACTGGTGGCATCTGGATGTGGGTGGACACTGGTGACTAAGAAAGGTGTTTTGCAGAGCTCCAGCTGGTGAGGAATGAGCAGCGTGAGGCTCAGAGTAGCAGATACAATGCCAAGGAGTTTCCATTGGGTAACCGGTCTACATTTGGATTGCTTTGTATGAGAATAAACAGCCAGCACAAAACAACCTGCCAACTTCCCATCAATGCTGCGTCCTTTTAAAGCATTACTTTTTTTTTTTTTTTTAACAGCTTCACATGCTCGCAGGCAGGATCGTGTAGCAGTTTTGAAATCAGTGAGGCATTTGCCATTTCCCTCTCACCTTGCCCGCCTTTGGATTGGCACAGCTCCACAGCTCAGGTTTTATGCTTATGGATCTCTTTTGCTCGATCACGAAAGCAAATGCCACTTTGGCTCATCCTGGCTGGAGAAAGGAGAGCGGGCAGAGAAGTCTCTGATGCCCATCCTGGCAGATGAGTCATGAACTCAGAAGGAGACTTTAGAAGATAGTGGCAGCCACCACCTACTAAGAGAAAGGGCAGAGCCACAGTCCAAGGTAAGGCACCTTGGAGGAGAGCTCCTTCACAAAAGGGCACGTATTCAGAGGGACATCTCCAGGGTCCTATGTACCACACCAATCAGTACAAAAATTAGAATATGTGCTACATACTCATCCCATGTCCAGTAAGTGGGATCTTAAAGCAGGAGAAAGGCTTGTGTGAGATCCATGTGAGATCCATGTGAGATCCATGCTGGCTGGAGCTGATCAGGAGGCAGGAGCTGCCTGGGGTTCTGTTTTCGATGACTGGGACTTTGCAAGTCCGAGGGTGTCAGACTGTTACCCTCTATCCGCTTGGGAAGGTCCAAGCAAGAGACTACCATTTTAGGTGTAGGGTCTATTGAATTGTACTTTTGTAGGAAACCCAAAAGTTGCACTAAGATAACACAGGTGTGTGCTGGTCCTCAAACTAATCTTGCTGATCAAAAATACCCTATCTCTATCATGGAAGTATCTTCAACCAAGCTGCCCAGCTGCAAGTGGAAAGCCAATGAACCAAAGGAAGCCAGTTTGGAGATGACAGGCCCAAGGAGAGTTTGTGAGCGGATCATCTTTGCTGTGGCTCTTAAGGATATATTCAGCTGTATTCATAGAATCACAGAATCATAGAACAACCTAGGTTGGAAGGGACCTCAGAAGGTCATCTGGTCCAACCTTTTGTGGGGACGGGAGCCTAGATGAGATCATCTAGCACCCTGTCCCATTGCATCTTTAAAATCTCCAGTGATGGGCACTCCACCACATCCCTGGGGAGGTTGTTCCAGTGGTTGATTTTTCTCACTGTAAACAATTTCTTTTTTATATCAAGATGTAACCTCTCCTAGTGCAACTTGTACCCTTTGCCCTTTGTCTTCATGTGACTCCTTGTGAAGAGAGAGCCTCCATCCTCTTTGTAGCTGCCCTTTAAGTACTGGAATACTGTGACGAGGTCCCCCTGAGCCTTCTCCAAGAAGAAAAAACCTAACTCCTTCAGTCTTTCCTCATAGGGCAGGTTCTCCAGCCCTTTGATCATCTTCATGGCCCTCCTTTGGACTCTCTCCAGACTGTCCGCATCTCTCTTGAATTGTGGGGACCACAACTGGACACGGTACACCAGGTACACTGCAGCCTGACAAGTCCTGAATAGAGTGGGATGATCACATCTCTGTCTCTGCTAGCAATGCCCCTGCAGATGCAGCACAGGATTCAATTTGCTTTTCTTGCTGCAGCAGCGCACTGCTCACTCATATTCAGCTCGTTGTCCACCAGGACCCCCAGGACCCTTTCAACAAGGCTGCTCCCCAGCCACACAGATCCTAACCTGTACTGGGCTCTTTGGTTATGTCATCCCAGGTACATCCCAGGTGCACTTGTTAAACTTCATACAGTTCTAGATCTCCCACTCTTCCAGCTTGTCCAGGTCTCTCTGTAAGATGGCTCCTCCCTTCTGACACGTCCACATTCAACTCATGCTCCAACTGTTAGGCAGAGATATGTGACTCCAGTTTGTTAATGCTTATTAAGAGAGGGACTTGCTTTCAGAAGGTTCCCTCACTTTTTCATTCATTATTTGGAGGGGGGTGGGTGTTATTTATTTAATTTTGGAAGGCATGGAGAGCTTTAAGTGTTCATCTGGAGGTGCAATTAAGTCAAAGGCACTTGCTTAGAGGTCTCCAGAGTCTTACCTGCAGGGGAGGACAGGAGAGAAGCTGCTTGGGCATAGCCTGTAATGTTGGACCGGGTCTTTAAATCGCAGCCTTGTGCAAACAGCTGTGGAAGAGAAGTTTCCCTTTGCAATAAAGAGCTTTTTTTACTGCATGGCTCCACCTGAGCTAAAAGGGTCAGAAGTACCTGTCTACACTGCTGCCCATGCGGACATGACCAGGGTGCTGGGATGCCACTGCCAGACACCCAGAGAAGGAGCAGGGGACAGCACTGGGACTGGGTTGTCTGTCTATGAGCATTGCTGCCCTCTCCTGGTTTCAATGCAGATAAAACCAGAGGAAATCAGCTCAGGAAGGACGAGGATGACAGCAGGGTGTGCAGGAGTGCAGGGCAGATGGGAGACACACAGCCTGCTGCTGCTTTTTGGGGAAATGGGCTCATCCACGCTGCCCGCAGATGCTCACCCAAAATCATCACAGCCACTGGGTTCCTGCGGACCAACTCTTGCTTCCTTGTGGTTTTGTTGCTCCTTAGGGATGGTAGGATCTGTCTTCAGAGGTCTCCCAGGCTCCTCTGAGATGAGGGACCAGGGGTTGCAGGTGGTTCCTCATGCAGGTGGGATTTTTGCCATGCATAGGTTTGCATGAGGTTTTGCACAGCTGTCAAGCAGTGGGGCTTTGCAATGACTTCACAAGCATGCAGCAAGGGATTTAGAGGCTTTCTTCTGCCAGCAACCACTCTTTGCCCCAGAATGTGTCTCTTCTTCTCTCTGAGCTTCTTCTCCTCTGTTGCTCTGAATCTCTACAACTGCAGGCCAAGGTCTAGAAGACCAAATAAAATAAGCTAGCATCTGTTCTCAATCCCTGAATCAAAGTGTCTTAACAGAGATTTGGGCCATCTGGACAAACTCTCACCCTCCTTTCCACCCTCAAATCAGGGGGTCACACCCCTAGCACCTCCTGGGACTTGCCTCTGGCCTGAGCTATTTCACAAACTAGGCAAGAACATCAACAGAGAGAGGTTGGCAAGGAAAAACCTTTGCAAAACATCCTGAGGGATTTAATTCCAATGATGGAAGAGGAAATGTGTCAGTCTTATTTGGGTCTGACAAGCTGTTGGCTCAGAAAAATCAAACATTTTCTGAATTGTTGACCTGAGTCTCTGGGAAGATGTGCTTGCTCTCCAACTCATGTGGCATCATCTCTGGAAGATGATCTTCCCAACCAAGTGACCTTGCCCAAGGGAACAAGGTTACTTGCTGGACTGTTGTGCATCAAGGCAGCATGAGGGAGGGGAGTGAAAGTGTCATGCTGTGGTGCCAGGTTGTCCCTTGGCAGTCTGTCCCTGACATTAGTAAGGTGATGTCTATATCTTCACAAAGTTGGCTTTCACCTTAACAAAGTTTACCAAAGCTTAACAAAGCTTACCTCCGTGGAAGGCAACTTGATTAACTCCATCTTGGAAACCCCTCAGATGAAACCCAAAGAGCTGAAATCCTCTCCCTCTGCTTTCCTTTGCAAGGAAAGAAATAAAAGCGTGCAAAACCTATTAAGAAATGCTTAGACTCTAAAGACTTTTGTATACAAAACTGTATAGAGCCTGCATGTCTTGATCTGAGTATGAGTCACATCTCTAGCCTGCAAACTTAATATTTTTTCTTTCTGAGTCAAGTGTGCCTTTCCAGGAAGGTTTCTTCACCAATCCCAAGTACAACTTTTTTCTTCCAGCACACTTGCTTCTTCAAACAATTTGTAAATGAGGGGAGCAAATTTTTTCCTGCAGCAGATATGAAGACTTGGAAGGGACGTAGAGCTGTCCACATCTAACGGTGGGTCAGCTGAAGCCAAACCCAGCTTTCTTGGGATTTGCTCCTTTACCCACCAACACATAGAAAATGCTAAGTGCTTCTGTTCCTGGCAGCGCAGCCAACAATCGTGATTCCTCGGAGCTGAAAATAGACTGATGCTGGCAGCAGCTGATGCTTTTGCTCACAGTTCCCAACTGAGTGGGCTACCTACAGAAAGCAGATGGCCAGGGAGGAACTCCAGCAATTCTCTACAAAACAGCTAAAAGTCCCCTTTGCCCAGTGCTCCGAGAGCTCATGATTTCATGACACCTAGTGGACAAGCCAGGCACAGTGACGTGCAGAAAGAAATCCTTCGAAACACACCAAAAAAACTGGGCCCAGACAAAGGCAGACATGGGATTAAATGGGATGTCATACAGATTCGCAGAAAAAAGAATAAAAAAATCAGATTTTGCTTCCTTGAAGGAGTACAACCTCAGTAATTACTCCAAGTGGAGCCAGGGAAGGTGATTTGAGAAAGATTATGCATCAGGTTAGCTTGACAGATCCAGGGATACAACCAAGGCCGTCAGGTCCCAGCCTTATCCCTCTTTGGCAGTCTGTCCTGCCTCCTGGTTTGAAGGAAAACTGAGCTCTCTGAACAGGGACATAATCCACAATTGGCAGAGAAAGAGGAAAATTTCCTAAGAGAGACTTATGGACCTATTTTGCATAATCAGAGAGAGAAACCAGGAGTGTTACCTACAGACAAAGTGTGACACCACAACATGCCACCAAAGTGTAGAATGTTCCTGCAACCAGCATTAGAGATAGACAGTAAAGAGCTAAATTCATTTGCCCACTCATAGGTTTGTAAAACGTTTTAGATTAATTTGCCCTAGTTTAGATGATTTCTTTAGGTTGAGGTGCTTAATTTCCTAAAAGTATCTAATCCTCTCCATTTCCTTAAAAAAATCCCCAACCTCTGGTCATTTATTTGGGTGGATATGTCAACACTTGGCCAGACGAAACCCATCTTAATGGACCAGAGCATTCAGACCTACCTGCTTAAGATTTCTACAAGTTTTAGCGTAGGGCCATGCTATCATCTACTGAGGTGTTTACTGAACACAATAGATGGTAAAGACAATGGCTGAATGCAAGATGGATTTGCAGGTCTGTGGTCCTCCAGTGTTTCGCAGTGGAGTGGAGGGCGAGAGCCTAACCCTGATGCTGCCAGCTGAGCCTTATTCTTAGCAGAGTAAATCTGCAGTTTTGCAGACTTCTGAAGACACAAAGGATGAAACCAGTGATAAGGTAATGCAGAGAGGTCCAGCTTCATTCTTCAAGGACCCCACTGTGTGGACATCACATCCTGCTCTTTCTGTTTTCTGTCTTCTTTTATCTCTGCGAGTATCTCTAAATACCCTCTCTCCCTTTCCAGTGGCTTTAATATACATTCACCCTCTTTGCTTTCCTGCTCAGAGAATTAATTACCCCATTCTTCATCCTCGTGTAAGTACTTAGGAGCAAAGAGAATTTATTCAAGATGCAAAAGACAATTTTTTACCTATACCCAAAGATTTTCCCCAAACAACCTAATTGAAAGAATCCCAGGAGCTCTTATCTGCTTTCGGAGTTTACCTCACTGATTGCTGCTGTGTTGTTTTGTTTTCTGAACCTGTCTGTTTCTTCCCAGAGCTGCGCCTGTTCCAGGCTTCCTGAGTTGTAGAGGAAAAGAAAAAAAAATTAAAAAATAACTTTCTCCTTTGAGCCAAACACAAATTAGGCAACTGAGCAGACAGAAATGCTCACTGGTCCAGGGGAGAATGGATTTGTAATCTAAATTACTGTGGAATAAAAGCATCATCCCCACTCTGTTCTCTAATTTAAACATTGTCTCCTGTTCTTCTTCCCTTTTTGTTTGACTAATTCACTTGCCTTTGGTCTAAGGGCAAGGAAATCTCATTTGCATATTTTAGAGGACATTAATTACAAGTCTTTTCACTTCAAGCCCTGATACTCCTGCACTGACTAGGAGCCTCAGTCTGACTGCAGTCCTGGTTCCTCAGGGGGTCGTTAATTATTGAGCCTATTGAACTATACCTGAACATAATGAGCTCAGGAATGAGCGATGCCTCCCTGGGGGTACAGCTGGCAGGAGAGGAGGGGTAGTGGGAAGGGGACAAGCCACACAGCAGCAATCCCAGTTTAGGAGAAGTGTGACTGTGAGAGGGACAGAACAAGTGTCCTCATGGATTATTAGGGCCTATTGAAGTGCCTTAATCTTGTCCCAGACTGCCTGTCCCACAAAGCCCAGTCACTAGATTCGAGGCTCCAGTTCACATCTTTTTGGCTTTGTGCACAATTGTCATGACAGAAGGCTGATAAGCCCTTAGCATAAAGTGCCTTGAGCATCCTTTTTCTCACCCAGGCCTTCTGCTGCACTGACAGGTGAAATGCAGAATGCTATTTGTCCCATAAATTGGACGAAGGTAAATATTTTGAGTCTTTGTAGTGCAAGCATGAAGGGTTCTCAGTTATTGCATCTGTGGAGTTGGTGGCCTTGTGCATTTTTTCAGATATGGTATCCTACATTCCGGTGCTGGCGACCATTTGCTAGCTGACCTGTTGTATCATGTTATGTCAACAGTCACCTCTTGTGTTGTGTTATATCTGTCCAAAACTTCTGAAGAATTTGCTCAGTGAGGAACAGTCTTGCTTTTTTTCCTGTGGAGCAGGTCACCCTTCTTAGGTTTATATTTTCTGGGCTCTACTGTAAGGTGAGGAATGGTCTTGAGAGCAGGTTTAAACCTCATCATAATATTTCTATTTTTCACCCAGGTATCTGGATGTCCACCCTGAAGTTGCTCAGGCTCAGAGGTTGCATCTGGGCTGGTCTATTAAAAATTTCCAGCTCTGTTCTCCACCTCTAAGGACCACCAACACAGAGCAGCCTTATGTTATACTTCTTTTTCCTGAAAAACAGAGTGATGGTGTAAAAATTTCCTTCATCCATATCATACCTTGGAATAGTCTGGGAGAGTGTTAGCTCATCAAGGCAAAAAAAAAAAACCATGAAATGGGCCACTCCAACAATATAATAAGGCAGAAGATTGATTTCTACACTTTGGGAACCTCACCTAAATTGTTTTTATGAAGCAGGGCTTGGGATGAACTAGCCTGCAGTCTGCTTGGTTCTGCTTGGTTCACCCAGACCGAATGAATGAATGCTTGGGCTCATTTTGTGGTAAAGAAAAATGTTCAAGCTCTCCCCTTTCTGGAGAGCTCCCCAGTTCTGTTTATTAAATACTCCAGTCAATGCTGGTGCAGAGCGGATGAGTCTGGACCTTAGTCTGGACCTGGACCCAACCCGACCCAATGTGTGGATATAGATTTTGTGCTGTCGGTCATGAGAGATTTCAGTTCCTTAGGAAACCACCACTATCTGAAAAGTTCACTTTCAAAGCCTTGCTCAATGCCATTTGGAAGACAGATCAAGATAGACGGAAGGTGTCTCAAGAGGTTATCTGATCAATCCCCAAGTACGATAGGATCTACTCTTCCTGTGCTCCATTCTCCTCATTATTAGAAAGCTTTTCCCGGAGGTGCAGAGTTGGGTTTTTGGTGTCAATGACTTCTGCCAAGTCTCCTCCAGAAGATGGCAGGAGGCAGGACTTGCTCTGCAAGACATCTGTCCTTTGTCACTGAAAGTAAGCTCTGGATGTTATTTAAGGAGGTTAGTCGTGGCAGTGCGGGGAAGGCTGAGGGACATTTATATGACTGTCTGTGAATAGCAGTTAAATTTAAGGCTCTGCTGTGTTTAATTTATGGCACGTTTCCAGATGCCATGCATAGAAATAATTTGTTTAATAAATAATACAAATAAACAGACATCCAAGTTCCTTGTGCTAGCAGTCTAGACAACCACACACTGAGTGACAGCCTGCCAGCAAGTTGGAGGCTTTCCAGCAGTTTTGTTCTGGAGACCTTCCTCAAGCCAGTATGGTAACGAGTGATCAAAGGATGGGTGATTCCTTTTTCAGATGCCTATCTTTCTTTTCAGAGACCCTTCAAGTATCACAGGGGCCAGTGAATAGCACATTATCCTCAGTGCTAGAAGACATGGTACATGGTTTCAGTCTCTTTTGGTACTGGAGTTAACCTTGGGACAGTTATTCAGGGTAGGAAAATCTTGGAGTTTTGAGTTAACCTCCCAGGACTCTCATTATTGTTATTGTGGAAGTCATCTATTGAGTTGGTTAGCTGGCCTGATCATAGGTCCCTGGCACTATTTTAGGTGACTTAAAGTGTCCTTCACTGGAGGGAAAGGGTCTCCTCTTGGTTGTCCGTCCTGTTGACCAGCAATATGCAGATGTATTAGATATCCTTGGTTGCCTAAAGCTTCAGTAAATGCTGGTGCCTGGGCAACTGAATCACACTCAGTAGACTGCAGAGATTTATCTCTTCCTAATCTAGACAGGCACTTTCTCAGGTGATTCACGCCCTAAACTCCATTCAGTTTGTTGATTGGATTGTCTCTAACTAAAATGAGAATGAAGATAATCAGCCAAATGGAGACAACTATACAGACACCCAAAATTATACAACTGAATCCCTGTGCCTCGGTTTCTTACCAGTAAGAGGAGATTAATAGCACTTTCTTATCTTGTAAGGCTAAATAAATATGCCAAGGCATTCAAAGACTAAGAGAATGAGATCAGCGTGATAGCTTTCCTGTGTCATGGCTTCATGGATTGAAATGACTAGTTGGGAGAACACCCCAGGTCTGGCTACGATTCAGCAGATAAGAAGGTATTTCAGGCATTTCTTACTCCTCACATACTCACCCCGGATGGGGATGGAGTTTCAGAGCAGAGTTTTTCTTCCCTTCTGTCCCCTCAGAGAGGACACTGTTTCTTCATCCATATGGGTGAAGAAAGAATCATCGTGTCAGGAGCAGAGTGGCAACAGCAAATGGATAATAAATGTTTTTACATAAACTGTTCCAGCTATTGCTGTAGGGAAATCATTCCAGGAGACAACAGTAGCAAGCACAAATTAATTTTGTAATCTTCACAAGTGCAAGTCCTGGACCTCTAAACCAAAACACATGTTAACACTGGGACAGAAAGAGTTTAAATGTGTCTGTGGAGAGGGAAAGGTGTGCAGGACAAGATAAGGAGAGAGAGATTGCTGAGAAATCACTGGAAAAATGAAGGATGGCAGAGAGAGAGTAGGGAGAATGAAGAAACAGAAAAATAGAGGATGGGGGTTTATTCTTTAATATTTGGTGTCTACTGTGTAGTCTTTCTGCCTCTGTTTGAACTAAACATCAAGAATCCTCCCAAAATGGAGGGCTATTCAGTGCAGCCAGTGGATTTTATGTCGAAAATTCAACATTCACTGACTCTAAAGGCAACTTTTGGTGACTAGTTCAGATGGAGACCTCTACATAAAATTTCAGAATAATTTAGGTTGGATATCACTTTTTGAGGTACCTAGTCCAAAACACTGTTCCAAGCAGGGCCAAGAAGTTCAGGTCTCCCAATAACTTTTCCAGTCAAATTTTTAATATCTCCAAGAATGGAGACTCTATAGTCTCTCTGGATGACCTGTCCCAGTGTTTGACTTTCCCCAGTGTGAAGTGTTTTTTTCCCCCAATTACCTGCTCCAAATCTCCCTTGCCACAGCTTCAGTTTGCTGCTTCTTTTTGATTTGCTGTGCAGAGGAGAGTTGGGACCCATCTTCTCTACATCATGCCCTTAGGTAGTTTCCGACAGCAATAAGATCTCCCTTCACCTTTTGTCTGAACAAGCCTTTCTCTCCCAGCTCTCCTTTGTATAACCTGTCGTCCAGCTCCCCCAACAATCCTGGTGGACCCACTCCAGTATGCCAGTGTCTTTTTTGAACCTGATGCCATTCTACAAATGCCTGAACAGAGGGGATATGCTGATGTGTTGATCCATGCCTTGTGCTACTCAAAAATATCCACTGCAGCAACTATGAAGGCATTGAGGATATAGCAGAACTTGCTCTGAGCACTAATGAAAATTATGGTCTTCTTTTTCTATCACATAAACTATGCTGACCTACTTCATAACTGCTCTTACCTACAAGGCTGCACACAGATGGTTACTGTTCCTCATTCGATCCGTAAACAACAGACGGTCAGTAATGTCCCTGAGTCTTTGCAGGGTTATTCATATTCACCGAGCAAGGACTGCAACAGTAGAAGATATGACCAGTTCTTGGTGTCTTCCCTGCCCTTCTGTCCTTTCTCTAATGCTTGGCAATGAATGGCAGCTTCTGTTGATAGTGTCATCAGAAAGGCCAAATATCTTTTTAAATGTAAGTGTTTATGATAATTAATTTGATGGTAGTATTGCTAGTCACTTTAATACACATTCATTATCACTTTGCCCCTCTGATACAGGTTAAAACCTGGATGAATTGAAATTAATGGATGGTCTAAATACCATTCATCACCGATCAGCAGAAGCCACAAGATGTGTCAGAAGCAGTTTCCTTCACACCATGAAAGAGAGGGAAGAAAAAGTTCACACTTTAAACTTCCACTTCAATATACTTAAAAGGCAGATTAGAAAGAAATAAATAGGTGGTTTCTTTCTCAGCTTGAAACTTGAATGCAGAACAAAATAATTTGGTTTCATATTTGAAGGTACAGTCCACATTGAGTAATAAAGACGTTTGCTGTTTTTCCTTTACTTTCATAGATATATATATGTAAATGTGTGCATGTATATACAGCCTTAAATCAATCTAATGATTAAAGAAGTTGTCAAAGCTTTGGCCATGCTCTGTTCCCTAACTACCACATCCAGGAGGTGATAGCTTGACTCCACTGACGTCAATCAATGCTTTTGCAGTGGCTTCTTAAAGGAGCAGGCATCTGCTCTAGTGTGCACTCAGGGAAGAAGAAACACTTGTCTATTCCCCAGTGGGACAGAAACGGGCACATTCATATTGCTCTTTCAACCACTCTGAAGTATCCAGGCTACTTGTTTATCCCAAGCTCTGCTAACTCCCATCCGTGACAACTGGTCCAGGAGAACTCACGGTGTATTTCACACAGCCTCTCTGCCAAACTCTCCTCTTCTGACCAGTGAAGGGTGAATGTCTTCTATTCTGGGTGATTAAAAAACAAAGAGAGACAAGAAGAAAAAACAGTGACAAAATGAAAGCTCAAGATGATGGAAGAAATTCCTGCTGCTGAAATGTCTCTATTAATAACTGCTTGTATGCTATAGACTTTTGTCTTGAGGGGGAAAATACTCGTCAGACCCTGGGCTTGATACGAATATCAGACCATCTCACCTTCTCCTATTTGCTCTGGCAGTGACCCCAGGGAGGAAGGAAAGACTATTGTCCTCAATCAGAGCCACAGTGTCCATGAGCCCAGAGCACTTCAACAACTACCCTTCTGCTAAGGCACTAACTGCATGGCCAACATCCGTGCTTGCCTGCATCTACTCCTGTCTCTGTTTTAGGAAGACTATAATTTAAGATCATAGAATAATAGAATCATTAACGTTGGAAAAGACCTCTAAGATCATCGAGTCCAACCGTCAACCCAACACCACCATGCCCACTAAACCATGTCCCTAAACGCCACAACTACACGACTTTTTCCAGGGATGGTGACTCAACCACTTCCCTGGGCAGCCTGTTCCAAGGCTTGACCACTCTTTCAATAAAGAAATTTTTCCTAATATCCAATCTAAACCTCCCTTGGCGCAACTTGAGGCCATTTCCTCTTGTCCTATCGCTGTTACTTGGGAAAAGAGACCAACACCAACCTCACTACAACCTCTTTTCAGGTAGTTGTAGAGCGCGATGAGGTCTTCCCTGAGCCTCTCCTTCTCCGGGCTAAACAGTCCCAGTTCCCTCAGCTGCTCCTTATAAGGCTTGTGCTCCAGGCCCTTCACCAGCTTCGTTGCCCTCCTCTGGACACGCTCCAGCACCTCCATGTCCTTCTTGTAGTGAGGGGCCCAAAACTGAACACAGGATTCGAGGTGCGGCCTCACCAGTGCCGAGTACAGGGGCACGATCACCTCCCTGCTCCTGCTGGCCACACTAGTTCTGATACAGGCCAGGATGTCGTTGGCCTTCTTGGCCACCTGGGCACACTGCCGGCTCATGTTCAGCCGGCTGTCAATCAGCACCCCCAGGTCCTTTTCCTCCGGGCACCTTTCCAGCCACTCTTCCCCAAGCCTGTAGCGTTGCATGGGGTTGTTGTGACCCAAGTGTAGGACCCGGCACTTGGCCTTCTTGAACCTCAAACAGTTGTCCTCGGCCCATCGATCCAGCCTGTCCAGGTCCCTCTGCAGAGCCTTCCTACCCTAAAGCAGATCAACACTCCCGCCCAACTTGGTGTCGTCTGCAAACTTACTGAGGGATCACTCGATCCCCTCGTCCAGATCATTGATAAAGATATTGAACAGGACCGGCCCCAGTACTGAGCCCTGGGGAACACCGCTCGTGACAGGCCACCAACTGGATTTAGTTCCATTCACCACAACTCTCTGGGCTCGGCCATCCAGCCAATTTTTTAGCCAGGGAAGAATATGCCTGTCCAAGCCATGAACGGCCAGCTTCTCCAGGAGAATATTGTGGGAGACAGTGTCAAAGGCTTTACTAAAGTCCAGGTAGAGGATCAGTATGAAATAGTTCATGGATCATCCAGCTAAGCTTAAACAAGCTGATAAAATCACCTAGGGCTCTGAGAAATGTGTCTTAAGGGTGCTGGTGACATCAGGTCTGCCACCCACAATGTAGATATGCTGAGGTGGGAAGTCTGGTCACTTTGAATACAGTTCCAGCCTGATGGGGCTGAGCAGCTTCCAGTACCAGACCAGTAGCAAACATGGAGATCTCTGTCCAGTACTGCATTGATTCTGTGTGTATCCCATGTAGAACAAAATACTGCATTTCCACTTCTTGGTTTTCCTTCCTGGGAAGACCAAAGTACCTTCTGCCAGCAGTTTAAGGAATGTTTTAAGAAACACTCAGGCTCCAAGGCATGAGTTTTGTGTGAGAAACAGTATCTGAGAAGATGAAAGGTCCTGTGTACTGAGGAACCGGTCACTTTGCTCCAATGAAGTGGAAATAACTTTTCTTTCTTGATGCTGTCTGCATTGGCCACCAAGCAGAAAGGCTGGAAATACAGGCTGGAATTGCTTGTGCTTATATAATCATACCACATCTACGCAGAATTTCTTCTTAATGACTCATCAAACTGCACTGTTTGTCTTCTCCTGCCGACCAGCTGATTGAGAGCAGTTGTTAGACCTCAGATTCCTCCCAGGCAGCCTCTATAAACCTTTTAGTTTTATTAGCTGTTTATAAATTATATCAAAATGCATCAGGCACCCACGGTTATGAAATACCAGCAATTGCTACATGTAAGAAATAATAGAGCATGGGAGGAAAACATATATATACATTTTAAAGTGCACCTGAGGCATATTATGGTCATTGCATAATATGTTTTGACTTAATAAGAAGATGCACTTTGCGTAAAGATAGTGCTTAAACTAGTTTTCACTGGCTGATTTATTAAATGTAAATGTTTACACATCCAGTTTATATCCTGGGGCTAGTATGAATAAAATGAAAACAACCTTATGGGGGGAATGTATTTCACTGGATAAGGTAAAATCCTCCTCTCATTTGCAGTGATGTAAAGCTGGCACATTTATCCTGACCACACTAGAACTGCAATGAGTTGTCTTTGATATCAGAACGGTGCTTAATATAGGCAAAATAGATGCACACAAGCTCAAAATGCTTATTTCTTTTCATTTTACAGACAAAATAATTAGACGTTTGAACGGCTACAGAGGGAGATGATACTTTCCCTATCATTTGATTTCATCAAATGTAATGACCTAAACCCCCCAAAAAATGAAGGAAAAAGAAATGCTTTGTGGCTGTAAAATCAGACATTTTGGGCTTGATTATGTATATTCTTTATATAGATATATAGATACATATATATGTATATATAGAGAGAGAAAGACAGAGAGAGAATTCTCAGAGGATCAAATGAGAATAAACTAATCTTTCTAGCTAATCCTGAAATCTTTGACTCTAGGCTGGACAAGGGACCTAACACTTTCCTACTTTCATGGAAAACATTTGTTCTAGGTTTAGTTCTTCTGTGGACTTTTGAATGGATGGAGTCCAAAGCCCTCTGGAGAGATTCCCACTGATTTTGGCAGATTTTAGATTCAATTCAGTGTCACTACGTGGGAATACAGAATAGGTTCACTTTGATTTATTACTGATTTTTTTTCAAAATTGTGTGCTTGTCTACATATTTTGGACATGCGCTAGTACTTACACACTAATATGATGTCTTCCACTTCTGGATCTCAGACTACTTTACAGTTATGAATTAATGTTTCCTCCAAAGTACATACAGTGTCGTTAGCTGTGCAACATTCCTCATCTTTATGTGTTAACGTCATACGAATCTTTTTTCTTAGTTGACAAGATCTGATTTTAAAGACATACTTGTGGATGTTAATTAGAATCCATATGACCCAAAATTCATCAGCCCCTGTCCCAAAATTTTTATTTTTAATGATTTCTTTTAATAATTGGCTAACTCTTAATAGTTGTTTTAAATTGCTGAGATATTGTGATTATTAGATGAACTGGTAAAACAAACATCTCCACCAAATTTTAAATTTCAAAATTGCTTGGGTTTTTCCTTATTTTGAGGGGGACAGCAACATAATTCCATCATCCTCATTCCTTCTCTGCATGCTCAATTAATTTAAATCTCCCCACTTTGTCACTTCTTTTTTTTTTTTTAATTTTTAGGAAAGTTGTACTGTCAGAATTACCAGCTGGCTAAACAGCCACTTACATACCCACTTCCCTCTGTGCATGAATACTATTCTTACCCTGCCTAGAGTAACATATCTCATGGTGTTTTAATATTATTCTACCCTTTTTGATTTTTTTTTTTAATAAAACTCTGATTCCTTGGAATTATGAGGGATATTCAGCTGAAACAGGGATAGCTGTTCTTAAGAAATGTCAGGAATGATTGAGAGAAGGGGGTTAAGGGAATCTTAGTAGTAGAGTGATTGATAGTAGTTAAAGGATTGAATTAGCAGGCAAAGTCTGATACTTTGTTGTGTAAATTAACTGAGGCACCTCACAAGGACAGTTCCTGATAAGAACTAGGAATTTGCTAAAGAAACCAGCGAAGACCGACCCTGCGGTTTAGACAAGAGCCAAGGAACAACTGAGCCTGCACAAGAACAAAAGGTTACTATCGGTGACGAAGAGGAACCACTAACCTTCATCCCCACGACCCTCGATGACCACCACTAGGAGGTAATGCGCAAGCGCAGATGGGAGGGGTTCATGGAAATAACGTCTTGGAACTCATTTTAATATGAAGCGGGGACAGGTCATGCATATGTATAGGCGTATTGCGAAACTTTATGTATATGTAACACTTTGCTGTATATATTTATGGTGAATACCGCGTTGGGGCCCGCACCGCTTTGGTGGGACTACCCTCTGTGCTGCCCAGCGCTGAATAAACATACCTACTTTACAATTTTATAGATTGTGGAATCCGTTTTCCGCAAGTCATGATCCTAAACAGAATGAATTTCTTGCTGCATAGGTTTCCAAGGTCACGGCCCTGTCTTGAAGAAGAGACAGATGAGCACTGGATGGAGCAATAGATAAAAGCTGCAGGACTGTCATGGTGCACAAAGATATCAGAGCTGGCTTAAACCAGCCATGCAGCACAAAGCTAACAGTATCTGCAAAATCCCACAAGAAGGATAAATTAGCTCATGCTTCATTCCGTCCTACCTTAGTTAATACTCTGATACTTGAGTTAATGAATTTAAAATAAACTTGAATACATCTCAAATGCTCTGGGATTTGTAGACCTGGTTCCACTTTTTAGGTCTCTGAAAGACACCCTGTTTAACCAAGCGCCTCTCTATGTTTCGATTTTCCCTCTGTAAATGGGTATACTGATACTTTTTTTCAATACAGCACTGTGAGAATAAACTGTACATCAGCAGTGTGCTTGGGTACTCAGTAAAGAGCAGATAATGTCTTGAGATAAAGAGGAAAGCAATTGGTTTCATAACTGAATCAGAGACATAGATCAACCAAGCCATAGTGGAGAACTGGTGTTGTGCTCAGTGTTGGTGGTCACTTCACAATATATATAGACTCTGAAAGCATAGTGACACACTGCCGTACTCACCTCCTGCCCCTTCAGTGACTAGACAGGAATTAGAGGTCATGAATGGTGCTCCCAAGTACGGGTCCTTAGATTACAACCATTAAAAATACTCCAGTGAGACTTTATGGGAGACGAGAGGTGAAGAAAAAACCAAGAAGCCAATTTCACTCATTTATACTCTTATACACATGTATATATAAGCATCTTGTCCCTGTAAGCTGTTCAGCATGCAAGATACAAAGATGTTTGCATCCAACTGCTCTGCCCATGACAACAGAGAGGAGAAGGGACATCAGTTTTAGCACGCAACTCTCACCTCCTGGGTCCTTAGATAGATGACCACACGTTGGGTTTAGATATGCCTTTTTGTGCCCTGCAGGATGTGAAGGACATCAGGATCCAAGTCATCAAGATTTACTCACTCCTTTATCTCTTGATGTGGGTTCCAGAGAAGCTGCATGTTTAAGGTTAAGATCTAAATGAGCTGGAAATCTAGGTGTCACCAACACTTGCCATCCTTATAGCCCTTCTCCTGTCCTTTGCTACCTCTTTTGCCTCCACAATTGACGTTCCCAACCATTCTCGGTTCAGACCAGTCTCAGCATTTCTATCACGGTTCTCTATAAGTCAGCAAATCATTTTTCTTTTCCTATTGTCCAGTTTGTCCTATCAGAGATACAGGAGGAGAGGAAGAAAGAGGCACATGACTTCTCTTTCTAAGTTCTTTTAGGTCTTTTCTGACTTCAACCAAAAGTGACACAAGGACCCCAAATTCTCTGGGACTCAATGTGTACTTTCTCCTTTCTCAAACCAACTTCTCCCTTCTGGGTTGAGAATGAATAGCCTTGCTGAAAGGTGTGTAGCACCCTTTTAACCCTGTCTCTTTATCCACTACCAAATTGAACCTGCCCAAGGATCGTTTGAAGATGGGTAAGAGAAGCAAAGGGGCAGCAGCCCAGTCTCTTGCATCACTGTGCTAATAAAGAAGAGATAAAGCTGTGGCATCAGTAGTGGTCACAAACTCAGAGAATAGTTGAGATTGGCGCAGACCTCTGGGATCATCTTGTCCAACCCCCCTGCTCAGACAGGGCCATCTAGGGCAGGTTGCCCAGGACAATGTGCAGACAGCTGTTGAGTATCTCCAACACCAGAGTGCTATAACCCAGTCTTGGCCTGGGCAGGACTGCTAAAGAGAAAAGAAAAGAAACACACAGCTTGTAAGTTTTTCTAAATTACCTCTTGGAGAGTACTCCTTGACCTGATGTTTCCCTGCTGTACCACGGTCTGAGTTGTCTGCCCTGCAGAGAGCTGTTTTCCCCAACCCCTTTAGTGGAAACACAGACTGTAGCTGCTGCCTTTGCACTGGGAAAACTTTCATCTTTAAACCAAGGCTTATGATTCTGAGATCTGAGGTTTGAATTAAACTCTTATTCCAGGAAGCTTGGCACAGAAGCACAAAACATCAGCATCTTATTTAAAGGCAAGCTGTGGTGGAAAGGGGCAGAAGCTCCGTAGGCAGATGGTTCAAATTAAAACCAAAGAAAGCGCATAAAACAACAAAAGAACAATGGGAGACAGAGAGAGTCTGATAACAGGAAAAAAAACGAAAGGACTTTAAAAAAACAACCCAACCACAAAAAAACAACACCTATGGCATCTGCACTGTTGCTCTAAGCTGGTATCAGAACATCTTTCACCCTTATTAGGCTGTTGACAGACTCCATGCTGGCTTGCTGGGATAGATCAGTGTTTGAGTTAACAGTGCCAATTAGCTAGTGTTTACAACCTGCCTGGACACAGATCTGTCTGGGAGGAAAGCAGACCTGGTGGGTGCTAGTGACACAAAGTGCCCTGGTTTTTAAATCCCTGATAGTCGCACAGAAGGAAACTATCTCATTTATGCTCATTTCTGCCGAGACTGCTGGCAATTTACAATTAAAAAGAAGGTTTTCATTGAGTTTGCAGTAATTCTAGGCTCTGCAAGAGACACAGGCAGGTCAGCCAAGGAGCCTGAACTATGGACATTTTTTTTTTCCTTAGACAACGGGAAAATTCATAGGTGTTTTTTAAGTTGTGTGTGTGTGTGTGTGTAGAAACAGCTAACACCCTCCTCTTCCCCATAACTCCCACCTTCACATTGTGTTGCAGACAGACCATGGCGTGTGCCAGATGTTTGGTGGAATGAAATGGGACTCTTTGCTCTCTGAAACGCACAGCATCTGGAGCAATGACGTTATGACAATATGGTGTTATCAGCAATATTATCAGCAATATTATTTCTTCGGACATCATTCTTGGTATTTTTACTTGTCTGGGATGCCTAGAGTCTAACCTGTGTGGTTCCATTTGAATAAAATGTATATGTCAAACACAAGTCCTATTAATTTATATGCTGTAACCTGGGCTGCGTCCAGAGCAGCGTGGCCAGCAGGTCGAGGGAGGGGATTCTGCCCCTCTGCTCTGCTCTGGTGAGACCCCCCCCGCAGTGCTGCGTCCAGCTCTGGAGCCCTCAGCACAGGACAGACATGGACCTGTTGGAGCGGGTCCAGAGGAGGCCATGGAAATGATCAGGGCGATGGAACACCTCTGCTATGAAGAAAGGCTGAGAGAGTTGGGGTTGTTCAGCCTGCAGAAGAGAAGGCTCCAGGGAGACCTTATTGCAGCCTTTCAGTACTTAAAAGGGGTTTATAGGAAAGATGGCAGCAAATATTTAGCAGGGCCTGTTGCGACAGGATAAGGGGGAATGGTTTTAAACTAAAAAAAGGCAGATTCAGACCAGATCTAAGGAAGAAATTTTTTCCAGTGAGGGTGGTGAAACCCTGGCAGAGGTTGCCCAGTGAGGTGGTAGATGCCCCATCCCTGGAAACACTCAAGGTCAGGTTGGATGGGGCTCTGAGCAACCTGATCTAGTTGGAGATGTCCCTGCCCATGGCAGGGGGGTTGGACTAGATGACCTTTAAAGGTCTCTTCCAATCCAAACTATTTTATGATTCTATGATTCTAATTTCTTGTGTTGGGGTGATGCCTTGGATCCCCTGTAGCCAATCAACTCTCCATGGAGCGTGCTGTAAAAAAGTAGAAAAAGACGGTTGTTATCCCAGTTCCTTGAGTTACCTGCATGGTAGAACCCAGTCTCCAGTGTGTCTGAAGTGACAGAAGAGAAAAGTGGAAACAAGAGCCTTCAGCAGAATATATTAGGACCCCCCAACATTTCCCAGAGCATTCCCTGCCAGGTACCTCAATTCTTTGTTTTTTTCACTAGCATCTTGGGTCTCTCACAAATCCCTCAAAACCATACTTCACCAAGTGACATCATATCATTCCATCACCATCATCATCAAAGCATGGAAGGTCGCCAAATTTCATCCCCTGCCTCCATTCCAGCAACTAAGGATTCCTCAGGACCTCTATGAATGAGTCGAGACTCCCTCCTTCTCCTCTTTCCTCGCAAGAGAAGTGGGATCTCCTACCCACACCATTTCAGGAAGTCCTACCGATGGCCCTTTGTGTTTGACTTTGCCACAACAGCTTCTGAGGAGTTACACCGACATTCTCCCGGGGGGCTGGAGTCCAGCCCAAGGCCTGAAAAGAAAGGAGACTCCTGGTTCCATGGGTTATGGATGTCTGGTATGAGACACCTTGCTCCCAGAGGCCAGTTGTGGAGGTCTGAAGGGACCTCTTATTCACCAACTGCACAGCAAGCAAAGGAATAGTCTGGGAGGAAAGGTCTCATTCCAGTCTCTCACAGGCTTTATGACAAATTCTTTACCTTTATTAGAGTTATCCACATTTTTCACCAAGAGTGAGAGCAAAGACCTGGTCCTGATCTCCAAAGCAATTTTCTAGCAGTTTCTTTCAGGTTGCATGAGTGACCTCCCTCTGCTTCTGTAATTTTCCCATGTTTTGTGGAGATGCGCTGCAGTACCTTTAGGTTTTGAATGCATGGATCCCTGCCTGTTCGCACTCCTGAGTACACAGCCAAACCTCGGAAAAGATTGTCATCTCCTAAAAGGAGGGGTGACCAGCCAGCATCACCTGGACCATTTGCTGGCTGTTGTGGAAAAGTACTGTGCCACCCCTGTTACAAATAGACAGCCAGCACCCACTGAGCTGTGGGTCTACGCCTTGCTGATGAACGTCTATCATTCCCCTGCTCTCTCTCTTTCTCTCTCAGGCTTGAATAAGTTGTGACTGATTTGTTTTTCACCCACTTCTACTTGCTTATCTGTAAAACTGTCTAGTGAAACTGCTCAAAGACAAAAATCTAGAGGTTGCATGCAAAGTGAATTGTGCTTCTTGAAGAAATGGAGTGATAAGGTAGAAGCAGGGAAAAGCAAATTCATAACAGTTGGGTTTTTTTATTCTTTATAAGAGAAAAAAATGCAAACTCAATTTTCTGATACACAGGCTCTGTGGGACTATTCATCTGCTGCCAGTGAACAATAAAGGAAGGAATCACAGTGAGGTGGATTGAACCTAAACACAATAATTTTTCATAAGCTTCAGGGCTGATCAGGGACCGTTTGAGACCAGAAGAGAGTCCTGCCTATATTCCTTGTACAGAAAGCCACCAAACATCCCATGTCTTCTGCCCTCATGTAATCAACCGCAGCCCAAGGTTAAGCAAAAGAGATGGCCAGAGGCTAAGGTTGAAGGAGGGACATGCTGGCAGGTTCAGGTGATGCTTCTGATTTTCTCACAATGGTGAAATCGAAGCGGGATGGCCTGGGGACAATTGCATCTGCCGGCAAAGTCAATTCTTGGCTGCCATTCCTGTTCAGAGACTCCTCCTTCCCTGTTCTCCTGGTAATTATCCCCTGCACAAGTATCCCACTGCCAGTGTGTTATTTGTTCATTTAACGCTGCCTGTCTATCTCCTTTTGTTTTTCCTTCCCCAGTTTCCACTGTATCTCTTCCCCTTGTTTGTCCTCAGCAGCTTTTGTTTGAATTAAATCTCTTTTATTTGCTCTCTGGGGGAGGGAGGCTGTTCAAGCTCCGTTTGCCTTACAGCAGAGGCATAACAAGACGGGATGTGTTAGGCCAGTGGTATTTCATCCATCAGCACTATTAACTTAGAAGCAGAGTCCGTTGATTTTCATTCTTTCCATGTTTCCTCCTCGTTGTATAACAAAGTCTTTGATTTTCCCTACATCGCTAACTCAATTCTTACATATCGCTGCCCCTCCCACCAATATTTTGCAGCCTCTATAAAAGATATTTATATTCTAATTATTACTGAGGCCCTAATATAACCTCTAAGAAGATTAAACAGCAAAACTATTTTACATAGTGATGCTCCTGTGAACAGCTGCTAGCAAAGGTTTATAGGAAACTTCACTGGGAGCTTTGCTTAATCTCACATCATACAGCCTTTCACACGGACTCAGATGCATGGACACACCTGCCAACACATCCCCATGTTGGCATGCACATGGATCCACAAGACACGTGCAATCACAGTGATGCAGTCCTGCAGAAGGGAACGTGAGCGTGCAACTCACCAGCACAAAAAGCCCAAAACCTCTTTGTGAAGTTTTCTGGCGTAGCTTTGGAGGTGAGAATTGGGAAGGAGTTGCAACGTGTGCTGAAAAGGCTATTCGCACAGATCCTTTCAAATGCCGTTTGTAGCAGGATGAGAAACCTTTCCTCCTACTAGCTGCATTTCCACTAGAGGGCTGGAAAAGCAAAGCTTGTGCGATGTGCAATGATCTACACAGGGAAGCCTCATTTATTCTTTGTGCTCCCGCAGTTATGCAAAAAACCTCTTTTTTAATTAAAAAAACATTAAGTATTTCCTTACTTCATTTCTTTAAATGTCAGCCAGAAATGTTTGCTATGTGTGTCCAAGATGGCACGGTGGGCAGAATTGATATGACATAAAGCAGAGGCTCTGCCACACTGAAAAAAAGCATTTGTGTGAGGCAGTGTCTCATGGGCCAGAAACAAGGTAATATCTTTCTTATTTTAGACACATCTCTCATTCCTGTCCATCCATGCAGCCATCCATGCATCTATCCATGTCCTCCAATGCTCTTATTCTATCAACTTACCTATTAATATTCCTAATTATTTAAACAAAATTAGTTCCTACCATCTGTTTGCCTGCCTACTCTTTCCACTGGGATTTGACTCCAAAGCTGGTGTTGCTGTTGTTCTCCTACCGAGCTTTCTGCATAAAGAACAACTTTCGGGTACGTTTGAAGCTTTTTTTGTTTTTTAAGGAATGTTACAGATAAACAAGTCTTCTTTCTGACTAGCCTTGACCACCTCTTTGAATGCAAATGGATTTGAAGTGATGCTCTAGCTTCAGGCAGGTGCTATGCCGAATGTTAAATTGGAGGACAAGGAAGGCTGTTTATCTCCTAGGAGCTCTGGAGAAGGTATCACCGGGAGCTACTCAGAGTCTGTATTTCTGAGAGACGAAAGGGAAATAAGAGCAATGAATGCTCTCATACCATATTTCCTCATTTTCAGGTTTAAAGGAGTATCTTTATGAGGACCACTCTCTTCACCATTAAACTGCGCTGTACGGAGAGAAACCCTGTTTACCAGCAAGAAATAAAGAAGCGTTGCTAATGAATTGCTCTATGATTCCTATTCCCTTAAGCCTTGCAGTTAATGATGATATTAACTGTTACTGTTATATTATGCTGACATTTAGAGTACTCCAAAATTGGTACAATGTGCAAAATGGGAGAATTAAACACAGAGAAGCTAACGAGTGGTGCTTGGGCAAGAAGGGGGGGATCACCCTTTGCTGACAAGAGAGACTGGCTGAACTTTTTCTCTATTTGCCTGTGATGTACAGCTTGTCAGCACTGGCAGGTTTTAAGCAGAAAAGCTATCATAGTGCAAGAAAAGGGTAGAGAAGGAAAGGATGTCATTTACATTAAAAAAAAAATACTAATTGAATAAATCTATGAGCAAGCACTAAATATTCCTGTTGAGGAATTACACAGCTCAAATCGATCTGTAAGAAATGCAGATTGTACTTCCCCCCCCTCCCCGCTCAAGCAATTAATTTGATGAACAGGAACAAAGTGGCAGAGAAAAAGTTTAACCACAGCAAATAATAATAATAAAAGCCTCCTGCAGCTTTTGAAATGTTATGACATAGATTTCAATTTAGCTGCTCACTTGCAAACTCTCTGCTGGTGAAATGTGTCTGCAAATCCTGGCAGAGGTGCCTGGTTCTCACCTGATACTGGCAGATGGCAGAGGAACACGGTCTGCCAATTTTGGATGTCAAGGTAGCGTAATCACTCCTCTTCTTTACTAGCTATGAGGCATGGTCTATTGGGGAAAATGGGTACTGTTTACATGATGGAAGCAGGAAGCAGCTCCAAAACTGACATCTGTGTCCATAATTTGCCCAGCAGGTAGCTCATGGTTCCCCTGTAACTGATACCTTCTGCAATACCAGACAATTTTCTCCTGGCTGTCGGTGAGCAGAGCCATTTCTCCAGCTGGTGGGCAGAGGTTTCTACCATAGCTTGAGAGGTTCTGTGCTCAAATGCGTGTTTCAGCTTATAAATGGTCTTGTATTTGAGATGTCACAGAAGAATGTCTTTCCAGAGAGATTCACAAAAACGAATTACTTTTCCAAAAGAAGAGTTCAAAACTCTTGTTTCCTGAGCCATGTAAAATTTGACTTAGGAAAGCTGAGGGTATGATATAAACAGTGATCAGTTTGTGCTGGTTTTGGCCGGGATTTTTTTTTTTTTTTGAGTTAATTTTCTTCAGAGTAGCTAGTATGGGGCTGTGTTTTGGATTTGTGCTGGAAACAGCATTGATAACACAGGGATGTTTTCGTTCCTGCTGAGCAGTGCTTACACACAGTCAAGGCCTTTTCTGCTCCTCACCCCACCCCACCAGCAAGGAGGCTGGGGCTGCACAAGGAGTTGGGAGGGGACACGGCTGGGACAGCTGACCCCAACTGACCAAAGGGATATTCCACACCATATGACATCACGCTCAGCATATAAGCCTGGGGGAAGAAGAAGGAAGGGGGGACGTTCGGAGTGATGGCGTTTGTCTTCCCAAGTCACCATTACGTGTAATGGAGCCCTGCTTTCCTGGAGATGGCTGAACACCTGCCTGCCGGTGGGAAATAGCGAATGAATTCCTTGTTTTGCTTTGCTTGCATGTGTGGCTTTTGCTTTCCCTGTTAAATTGTTTTTATCTCAACCCACGAGTTTACTCACTTTTACCCTTCCGATTCTCTCCCCCATCCCACCGTGGGGGAGTGAGCGAGCGGCTGGGTGGGGCTTGGTTGCCAGTTGGGGTTAAACCACGACACAGTCTTGCATCAGGTGGGTAGAAAATACTATCACTGCATGTGTGATACACACAAGAAAGTGTGCAAGTGTGCGTGTGTGCCTGTACTCCACCCTACCAGAAGGAAGACAGATGTCTGTGTTGAAGTAAGTGGTTCTGGAAGACTAGCTAAGCCAAATTAATTTATATATTAACTAAATCATTAACAAAACAGTTAATTAGCTGCTGTACAAAAGAAGCGCCATCAGCCTGAGATAGATCACCTGTCTAGCTGCTCTCTGAATTAGGGTTGGAGATTTCTCCACAGCTGCTGGAGGTGGGTTTCTCCAGAGGATTCAAAGCCCTCTCCACTGCCAGCACAGGGAGACCCAGCCTCAGAACGCAGACAGGTCAATTGGAGGCTTGATGATACAGACATTCCCCACACACCGTTATCGCTGTTTCTAAGACAGGGAAATGGGTGAAGAAAGCAACACACAGAGTCTTGGGCATTGAAAGGTAAATCTGTACCTCTGCATCTCTCCTGCCTTTCTTGCCTCTGCTTTCCCTCTTGGTTTTGTCCTTCTGTGCTCAGACAGACAGAAAGAAAGAAAGAAAGAAAAAAAAAAGGAAGTCCCATACTTCCTTGCAAACCTCTGCCTTCTCTCAAGCACCCCTAGGTGGTAAAGCATCAGGCTGACATGGATATCTGCTGACATCTCCATCCTTTGGTTTCCAGCTGCAGTTGTTCTTCTTTCAGCTACCCTGCTTCCTCTAGCTGAGATGTCACTAGAAGCTCATGTCTGGTTTCTGCTCCACAGACCATAAAACATGTTCCCACAGTGTCCCAGACAGGAACACGTCACATCCACATATAACCTAGTGTCACTACTCTGCTCTTAGTCATTAAACACAGATTTTAATTTGCTTCCAGAAGATGAGCTTTCCAGTGACTTTGTGTTCAGGATGATGTGGCCTTAATGTGACAAACTCTGTTTTGAGAAGGTGTATTGACTGATTTTTTCCTGCCAGTATAACATCAGATAGGAGAAAGAAAGATCAGCAGGGACTGACTTGTTCATCAAATCCTACCCTCTGAAATTTGCAATTAACACCAATTCCAGAACGTACTGGAAAGAGCTAGTATATAAATCAGTTATAGCAAAATACAAAGTTTAACCCTGAGTTTGGACAGCCCTGAGTTCTCTTTACAATTTTATTCCTAGCTCTCGTGTGACCTCAGTCTGCTCATTTCCCTTTGCCAGAGTTTCCCCATGTGTAAAAAGAAATCTTTATGTTTCCATCCCTTCCTTGACGCTTCCCTCCCTGACACATTGCAAATGAAAAGTGTGATTCATTCTCATTGCTTCCCAATAAATTTCCTTGGGAGGTCCAAACCTTGCAAGAGAAGATTCTGGATGGGGAGATACCTGTGAGAAGTCCATAGAATAGTCTGTGTTGGAAGGGACATTTAAAGGTCATCTAGTCCAACCCCCCTGCCATCTTCAACTAGATCAGGTTGCTCAGAGCCCCGTCCAACCTGACCTTGAATTTTGCCAGGGATGGGGCATCTACCACCTCTCTGGACAACCTGTGCCAGGGTTTCACCACCCTCACTGGAAAAAATTTCTTCCTCGTATCTAGTCTAAATCTCCCCTCTTTTAGTTGAAAACCATTCCCCCTTGTCCCGTCGCAACAGAGCCTGCTAAAAAGTCTGTCCCCATCTTTCTTACAAGCCCCCTTTAAGTACTGAAAGGCTGCAATAAGGTCTCCCCTGAGCCTTCTCTTCTCCAGGCTGAACAACCCCAGCTCTCTCAGCCTTTCTTCATAGGAGAGGTGTTCCATCCCCCTGATCATTTTTGTGGCCCTCCTCTGGACCCGCTCCAACAGGTCCATGTCTGTCTTGTGCTGAGGGCTCCAGAGCTGGATGCAGCACTGCAGGGGGGGTCTCACCAGAGCAGAGCAGAGGGGCAGAATCCCCTTCCTCGACCTGCTGGTCACGCTTCTTGTGATGCAACCCAGGATACCGTTGGCCTTCTGGGCTGTGAGCGCACGTTGCCGGCTCATGTCCAGCTTTTCACCCACCAGTACCCCCGAGTCCTTCTCTGCAGGGCTGCTCTCAATCCCTTCATCCCCCAGCCTATATTGATACTGGGGATTGCCCTGACCCAGGTGCAGGACCCTGCATTTGGCCTTGTTGAACCTCATGAGGTTCCCACGGGCCCACTTCTCGAGCTTGTCCAGGTCCCTCTGGATGGCATCTCATCTTTCATCCAGTTGCTTGGAGTATAGTCAACGATGGTGCTTTTGTGCAGATACTGTGAAAGCCTTCATCCACCATGAGACATTAGGCAGATCTGCATGACTGCATCCTGAAAAGTCCAGTGAGGAGAGCAAGGTACCCACAGACAGTGGAACAGAAGTGGATTGGGTCTACTGAAGACAGCCAAGGAAGTATTCAGATGGGTTTAGTGTAGTAATGTGTGATACGTATCTCTATATTGCAACACTTTTGTAGTCCTGTTGCCTTCAGCTCCTTATTCCCTGTTGTCCAGTTGCTTCCAGTTTGCTACCTTCTCTGATGACTTCCCTTCAGACTTTATTTTGTTCTTCTTGCATCCCTGTCCTTGCTTCAGTGGAAATGCAATTCACTGTCCCATTAAATTTAACAAAATTCAACGCAACTTAATTCAGGTCTGTTTTCAGTGGTTTTTCATTCAACTTGCCCTAATTCAATCTATTTCGACTAACTGCAACACAGTTAAATGCAATTCCAGGAATTTCATTAAAAATAATTTGCTGCAGAGGAAATAGATAGTATTTGCTCAAAACAAACAACAATCGATGCAACGTGATTTGGTTAAATGCAATTGCATTCAAAAGAGGGAAATTAAATCAAAGCTATGCAGTGTATTGCAATTAAAATTCAACCCTGAGAATCAGGTCAAAGTTTAATTAGTGCCAGAGAGGTTTTATTTAGCTTGCTTGAATATATTTCTCTCTGGGACAAATTAGTAGCCCTCGATATACTTCGCTACAATGCTGCCATTGGTGCATCATTTTCCTCCCACATGTTGTTGAAAGAGTCATTTTACACATGTTGACCCACGAGGTTACTTCCAGCCCCACGTTCTTATGTTTTATTCTCTCTGTCTTGATAGCCTATTGCCTGAAATTGTTTTCCTGCTGTGATGTGGAATGAAATCAGATTCAGTTGTGATTAAGGCTTGCCAAATCCCACCTGAATGTTCAGGTCCGTGAAGAACTTCTCGACGTTGCCAGTTTGGCTGACCAAATATTCAGAGCTGCACTCCGCCACCTCTCTCTGCTCTCTTGTCTTGAAGAACAGAGGTGAGGATAAAAGGAAAGCTATTTGAGCATTTTGAAAATGAATCTGGGTTGATATTAGTCCCCTGTCAGTAGAGCATGCTGCCTCAGAGGTTTTCAGCTCGATCACTGCTAACGCAGAGAAATGTCTCTCCCGCTACTTGTGCATGTGAATTCATTTATAGAAAGCAAAGCTCGTGCCCCTGCTTGCTTGGGAAAATAACAGGTCTGATGTGTATTTGCACCATTTGAGGTCCCAGCTGGTGCAGCTCCAGAGATAATTAGCCTGGAGTCTGTTCGTCAGCAGATTTAGGAAAGGGACTCATCTCATTTGACTTACATGAAAGTTTCCTTGTGAATGATTTGTCTTATCTTAAATTAGATACAGAAAATAACCCAATATGAACTGTCTAGAAAAGCTTATTTCTCTCCACTGACTCAGAGGACTAGTTGAGATGTTAGATTAAAGTTGCACAAAATGAATTGCATTCTGGATTCTTATTTTTCTTTATGTTCCCATTTACTGTTGGTTGAAAGGTGACATTTCTATACTCTCAAAAAATTTTTTATATATATATTATTTTCTTCTCTAACTGGACCAGACTTTGAAAACTTAATTCAGAAACACAATAACGGCCTGAAAGAAAAGTTACAGTTCCATAATATGTATATTATGACATGGTTAATATAACGTGATGTACAGCTAAACCAAAATGGGAACATCTGAATGCACCAAAGGAAAAATTATTCCATCTGAAATTGTTTCTTTAAAAAATCACTAAAAATCATTGAAAATAAAGCAGTCCTGCAAAACACTTCAATATTGATGAAACAACAATTTCAGATGGAAATTACTCAAATCAAATTTTCTTCAAGTAGCTCCACTTACAAGTAGCTCTGGTGGAGCAGCAACACAAAAACCATCTTTTCTGAGCATTGTAAAAAAGACTGTTATTTTAGGGAAAAGATCTGCCTCACTTTTATGGCAACAGGGGAGAAAGGAATCAAGCGAGTGCTGATAGTACTGTACAAACCACTTCTTAATTTTCCAGACTTCAAAGGAGCCAAAAAGCAGAGAAATCTGCATTGCTTCACTTGGATTTTTTTCATGTTCAGGCAGAACAAAATAAAGGAGAAAAATACATCACACAATTAGGAATGGAATTGATGAGGTTTCCCTTCTTTCTGGTCTCTGTGATGCCTACAAGCCAGTTTAATGCCCTTCTACTAGCTCAGGAGGTTATTCATTTGCGATGAATAGTAGGAAGGAAAAGGGTGATGAAAGACAGAATTTCACAACATTGCACGCAAAATGCAAACAATAATTGCAAGGGTTGACGCTTCTTGAAAGTCATCACCATCTTCTTGCAGGCTCTCCCTTGCTGCTGGAGAGATTGCGCAGGCAGATGATGCTGTGTTACAGGATGCTCTTTATATTTCAAAACTAGACGACGATGACCCATAAGAAATATTCCTGCAAGAACAAAGCTGTTGCGATAGGAAAGTTTTTGAGCTGGTCATGAGAAAAGGCTCTGCAGGGGCAAACCAGCTTGACTGCCCCAGCATCAATGTGGTGGCCACCATTATGTTATTCTCCTTGAGGCAGAACATGGCCTTGCTCCCTGAACTCCTGGCGTATAAAAATGGGACAACCTTTGGAATAGATAGCTTTAGGTAAAAGCGAGCAAAGTGACCACTGGAAGTTGCATAGGGCTGGATATCCCACAGTCCTCTCTTGCTCCTCAGCATTGCTTTCCTACCAGTCAGTTACTCCTGTAGTAAGACACTGGGGAGGTCAGGTAGTGTCAGGATGTGGGAAGGTGGGAATCAGCGGGAATACGGATGGGCATAGAAGAAAGAGTGGAATTTGGGGAATATTTTTTCAGGAAGGTGTGGCGGGAGAGTTGTATGCACATGACAGCGTCTGGTTTGTGTAAAATTTGAAAAAGAAAACTATTTAGCCAGGGAAAGCTGTAGCAGAAAGTGAATTCAACTCTGTTTTCGGTTAGGAGATGTGTTTTGTGATGACTTAGATGGAAAGGAAAATTGCAAATTATGTCTTCCTTCGTGCAGTGATATATATGCTTTGTTTACTTCCTTTCTCTTTCTTCCCACTCTTGAATGAAAATTTACAAAGCTCGTACTTGGATTAAACTCCATAGCATGTTTTTCAGAAAAAGGAGGGGTGGGAGAAAAAAAGGATTTCCTGAAACATTTTTTATAAAGGCTTTGAAAACCTAGTTATGCTTTTGAAGAATTCTGGAATTCTTTTGCGTTGCAAGTTTTTAATTGGGGTTTGAGCTGACCACATCCAAATCAAATACCGAAAAAAGAAAAATAAAGAGCCCCAGCTTCCTAGAGTTACTGGGTAAATTGACACTTAAAAAGTAACTCTGGGTCAGACTGTTCTCATTAGTTTTGCAAATTAGTGAGCTCAGCATTACACCATCCAAAATGAAATAAGGTTAAAATGTGCTGGTTTAATTAGATTCTCGTGTGCTAGGAAAATTATTTTTCATGGAGATTATCAAAATATTAATGACAATTAGATAGACTCAGATTTCCTCCAACCAAGTTGGACAAATTAACAGGGTTTTGAAGGTCTCTGTAAAATCTTTTAGCTGTGTACAACATGTATGTTAAGGTGGGGGGAAATGTTCCCTACTGATGAAGACTTATCCACTTTATGGGATCAGATCAAGATTGTAAATCATGTTCATTCCTCCTCATGCCAGAATCTCACATTTCTTTTGGTCTGACACTCATTATCAATGTAACTCATTTTCTGTTAGGAAGCTATTAGCATTTGACTACTTATAATGAGCTATGCTGTACTAAGAGAGATGTGGTAGATACAGAAATGATTAATATGGTAAGGAGACAGATTCGTAGTAATTATTTCTTACTAGGTGGCCTCAGGGCCACCTTGGACAAGATTCCTGCTGTGCAAAGTTCTGTACAAACAAGGGACCAGAAGTGAGGTCCAACCATACAGCACAGGCATGAGCTGAGAGATGGTTTCAGAAAACAACATTGAACATAGTCTCATGAATTGCAGTCAGCAATGGGGCAACAGATACCCTTTGAGTCAGGGTTTTGTAGGTTTTCCGTACTCATCCAGATCCAGTTCTTGTCCTTGGAGAGCCCAGGATGAGCACTTATCCCCACTGCAGAGCAAGGCTGAACCCATAGAGGAGTTCAGAGCAGATAATCTATTACCAGGGAAGGCTTCTGCAGGGCTGCAGTGGTGCAGATCAGCAAGGCCATGGCATAGGAGAAAGTCTAGCCCTCACCTTGTGTGTGGTTGCAGTCCCTCTGGTGTAGGGAGCAGGTCTCGCTCTTAGGTAGTGTCCTTTGGAGCAGCACATTTCTGTCCACAGTACGGACACCAGTGGAGAAAGGAGTTGGTTGTATGGGAGGTAGGCGGCTTAAAGCCCATTCTGCATCAGGGAGAGAAAAAAATTGGCTTTGGACAATCTAATCCCCCTTTCACAGCTGCTTCCACCTCCATCACAGTAAGCAGTCCTAAATCCTGTCACCATTTGGTTAATGTGTGTGGAGGGGGTAAGCTATGTGCCAAAATGCAGGACCTTATGGATTCCTGATTTCATGAGGTTCCTCCTTCGCTTAAGTGCAATGTAGTCCCATGGTGACTTTTCCAGGTAACTTGTCCAAAATCACCTACAAAGACATTGTGGGAGTTCAGTATTTTCCTTTTAGCTTATCCTTCATCATGTACATTTACGTTGTAGCCAGTAATATGTGTGCTTCTTGTTTTCTCCCCTCTTAGATTAGAGCCAGAAAGCTCAGATCCACAGAAGTATTTACTAGACAAAGGATTTCAAAAAAGATTTAGCTCCTTAAATAGGAATTAGATGTGCAAATACTTTTCTGGATTTCTGAGACTAATACACCACAGCGCAAAATGATTTATGAAGACAACAGAGGCTGGTTAATTGAGGAGACAGCTGGTCTTTTGCTTTTTTGTGTGTAACTTCCTGGCAGAGGTTCATCCACTTCCATTCATTCCTCCTCCTGCCCTAATCTTTTTTTTTTCCTAGCCTTGTTTTTAAGATCTTTCCAGCACCCCAGCTATTGCTTCTTTCAAAAAGCTAAGTGCTAAACTCAGCACAGGGACTTCAGAGGGACACAGCTTCCTTTCACAGATCATTTTCATTGCTTGCTTTTTGCTCACTATTTCAGTTATGAAATATAATTTTTTTGACTATCACTGGACATCCCTAATGCTCTAACTACAGCGTAGGCACTTCTAGCACTCTTTTTGGTGACACCCATCAACGTCAATGAAACATGAACACCAGAGGAGAATAATGAGTTCATGTATTTATTGCATAGTTGCACCACGATGAGTTCTTGGAGATCGCCCAGTTTATTTCACATGGTCTTCTATGCAAAACCAGCCAGAATTTACTGTCTTTTTGGGGACTGAAGCTCATGATGAATTCTAGGAGGTAAAACGTTGAGGACACCCTTCTGCAACCATGCTCCAGGTGCACATCATCCATGGAGCCCATCCCTCATCCTTGCTCTGGGGTCTGGTGGTTGACATGTCCCAGAACATTTCTCTTTCAGTCCTCATTTCAATAGGATGTGCACATGGAGACTACCATGAATTAGTCCTATAATGACAAACTCCAGGTGCAGATCCGTAACCTGGTGGCTTATCCATTGAATACGGCCAGTAGTAGACCATTGGAGTCGGTTAAACAATTCATCCAAGCTCCTTGTGATGAAGTTGTGGAGCCTTAGGGGGACTGGGATGCAAGAGGGGCAGTGGTTTAGAGGACAGCTGCACCGTTAGAGTTCTCATTCACGCCTCACCATCTTTAACATAGAAAAGGCTCTGTCAGAGACTTCATGTCTCATCAGGCAGCTTGCAGCCTTGGGTGGTTGTGGGCAGAGCAGAGCATGCTGCGGTGTGCATCTTCAAGAGGAGAGGGCAGTCACAGCTTTCTGTGTTCGTAACAAATTAAGGGCTACTGCTGAAGGCTGAATGCTGTTAAATAGGAACTTCCTTTCAAGCACATAGTGAGAGAGCAAACCAACTCAGATATGGTTTCAAACCTCAAAAAATCTTTCTGAGAAGTCTGTCTGACCTACAGTTCAGAGCATGAAATTTTGCCTCAGCAATATTCAGAAGCTAGCCTAGTTATTTCTGCTTAAACTACATTGAAAATCTTTTTCTCTTTTTTTTCCTTTCTTTTTTTTTTTTTTAGAGAAATGGATAATCTTCTCCCAAAGAGGCTAAATGCTGGGAAAATTTATCATGTCCACTGGTTGTCTGTTCTGAAGGTTGATTTAACTTAATGATTAAAGATGTGCACCTTGACTTCAATTTTAATTCTGCTGACTTAAATTTCCAACCACTGGAACTTGCTATGCCCTTTTTCACTTGACTCATGAGCAAGCATCTGATAAGTAATTAGAACCTGTAATCTAGTCATCTGTTAAGCTCCGTTTCACTTCACTAAGGAAATCATACTCCTGATTGTCTGTCACTGAAGACCTTATCTTTCAACTTCATACCATTCTCCCATCTTATCTCTGAGCTCTTCCCAACAACACCTTGAAGGGAAGACACCAAAATTGAACGGAGTTCTCCAAAAGACAGATTTATTTGTACCACATTTACTAGTATAAAAACTGAAATCATGGTCAAACATTCTGCTTTTGGCTTCAAATTGAGACTGAAGGGGATGAAAGAAGATTTAAGTTTTTACGCTGATGTCTAAAGGAGGAAAAAAAATAGTTTTTCTATATCCATGCTGGATAACAAGGGAAGCCACTGGCTTAAACTTCAACATGGAAGATTTGAGTTAGGAAAAGCTTTCTAATCTCAGGGAAGTGAAACTTTGGGATGAATTTCCTGGGAAGAATATCTCCCTCACCAGCATGTTCAAAAGAAGGCTAGACAGATATCTGTTGAGATGGGGGTTCTGATCCTGCCCTTGTGCTGGCATATGGACTAGGTTAGTTCTCCAGCTGATCCTCCTGTGACAACACGACGCCTGCCTCAAATGATCTCCAAGAGAAGACAGAAATGACACAGTTCCTCTAAAAAGGTTTCTGCAGGAGACTTCTTGGCCCTTGTGGGGAGTGTGTCTCTCGTCAGGGGACACACCGAAGGCTGGGAGGGCTAAACCAAGGAAAAGTGCAGTCAAGTCTGGTGCTGACCAGTACTGGTGGCTTGATTTTTGTGAACGTTCACTGGGAAATAACAAAAGGAAAAAGAACTAAAGTAGTTGAAACTGTTAATGTTGTGATTGGTAATTTATTGCTCTGAGAGGGCTTTGGACATCCTAGTATGTCCATTCAAGTGCTGCATCCACTAATTTATGCTCTTGGCTCCTCCACTCTTCTCCCAGTGTGTCACAGATGTAATAGATGGACTTTGCATAGGCTGCATGCCTGCTGTCATGAGTGCACATTGAAACACAAGGGATGGAAGAGGTTTCACCATGGACAGTGAGGGATGACGACTGGAAAAGGAGAAAGAAAGGGGATGCTGGAGGCAGGATGTTACAGAAGACAAAGTATTGTGGGACAAAATTAATTCCTAAGATTTGGCAGTGATCACAAGCTGGTGTGGAAAAGGAGTCCCTAGGGAAATCTTGCTTCCCTGAACCCCTGGATGTGTGTTTTCACTCCGTCCAAAGGCACATCCTCTGAGGTGCTCTGTACGCACTAGCTCCGTGACCCACATGTAAAGCAGAGACTGCCTATTACATTTGTGCTCTGTCCTCTGCTGTTGTTTCCCCATCCATGTGGACAAATTTTACTACATTTTTTTTTTAAGAAGGAGGAGAAAATGCTGGAAGCCATAGTACTTCGTTTTAAGACATTTAAATTAAAATGCTCAGTTTCCAGTTCAAAACCATGTCATTTTGAAATTGGACATAAGTGCAGTCAAAGAAAACCAGCCAGTTAAAATGTTCTAAAAATGAAACAAGTGCCAACAGCTTCAGTATTATTTTTGTTACATTTTGAAGAAAAAAAAAAAAAGACATGTATTTATATCTTTTCTCTGGCCATGTTTTCTATTCCACAAGCTGTCCTGAATTTATTTTTAAAAAGCAGGAAAAAATCACACACCTTTGGTGAAGAAAAGGGAGAAGGAGGAAAGTGGGATAGTGCTAATGACAGCCTTTGACGTAGAGAAAAAATGCCTGAGTACAATGTACTGAGGAATGAAAACAGCTGGGAGATGTCCTTTTAGTGTGAGGACATTTTTTTCCCACTTTCCATATTTTTTCTGAGAAAGGTTTATACTCATCTTTCTTGCTGACCTGATGAATAGCCCCTTTACCATCTCACCTGACTCAACTCCCAAGCATCTGAGAGAGTTCCTGTGCTGTCCAGAAAAGTGCTACTGTTAGGTCCCTGAGAAATCTCTCATGTGGATGTGTAAATCACAGGAATTCAACTAAATTTTTTTTTCCCCCACTGTAATCATATCCTAATCTCATAGTATAATGTCAGAATTCTTCAGCATTTATGCATGCACAAAAACCTAAGTGATTAAATAGAGTTCAGTATTAAATTGCATCTGCATAATTGCTCTTTTCTTCTTTCTGTCTAGTTACATGATGCACTGTACAATTTTCAATTTTCTTGCCCAAGAAGATATTGTCACATGTGGATATCATGGGGTGAACTGAGGACAAACTCAGCCCCCTGAGAACAACAACGTGCTTCAGGTTTGCAAGGTTCTTCCTAGGTCTGAATTGAGGTTGCTTGAAGATGTCATGATGGCAGGAGAGTTTGGTGGCTCCAAGCAGTAGGCGCTTGTGTTACATGCAAGGATCGGGATCTTCCTCTCTCATCAGCCTCTTGGTGTTTGCCAAAGAGATTTAGCCATTTGCTGCTCAGTGGGGGAGATTCATGGGAGCATACATCCCAGTAGATGCTCCAAAAACATGTCAGTTGAGCCATGAGAATGGATTTGTCACCACCAAGGGGTACCATGGCTAGTGCAGTCACATAGCTCAGAGTAAGCTTTATCACCGGACAAGATTTAATGAAACCATTTTGAAATAATGGAAGATTTAAAGAAAACTGAAACAGTAAAGCATCTTTAGGAAAATGTATTTATCAATAATTCAATTTTTTGTTGATTATTTGATACCTCTAGTATTCAGTTATCTCCTGAGGCCGGGTAATTAGCCTGCATGACCTGTAAACATGCCCTGAAGATTTCTTAGATCTTCATCTTGTCTTCCCCTTACAAAAGATGATTCTGACACCAAACTGTGTTCCTTTCTTAGGTCAAGGTGGCATGACTCCCTCCCACCTCACTCTTCTGTTCACCTGACCCTTCTTCCCATGTGGTGGACACAGGGACATCACAAACTAACACATGGGGGAGGAGCTCTTTTCCTTTTTCCCCTTTTTAATTAACATTTCTAGGACATAATTTAATTTACACATTCTCTCCACTTGGTTGACTTCTACTGTTACAGCTCTCTGACAACAGATTGATAAAACTTAACCTTAATATAATGAGAAATATTAACTGCACTTACAGTTTTGCAACTGTTCTTTCTTTAAGCATCAGATACAGACTAAAGCTGGTTTAAAAACAGCCAACCCTTCCACTCCAGAGAGCATGAGAAACCTCTGTTTCTGTAATAGAAAAATTCAAGCTGTATGTTAGGGGGGGAAAAGCTTTTTTCCCTAGAGGGGTAAGGCAGCAGTGCAACAGGCACCCAGAGATCTTGTGAAATCTCATTTCTTGGAGATCTTAAGGCTTTGACTAAACAAAGCCATGTCTGACCTGACCTGGCATTGGCAACAGTCCTGCTTCAAGTCGGAGGCTGGATGAAAGACTTCCAGATGTCTTGTCCAGCTAGCACTTTTGGGATAGGGAGTTCTAAACATACCTATAAGGATCCTAAGTAATTCAATGTCAGGGTAGACCCTTTGGCTAGATATTCAATTATTCATGTGTCCTGAAGCCCTAGTTTATCACCGCAAAACTCCCACTCCAGGCTTTCCCATGTTTTTTTTCTGTTTCACCATCCATCGAGATTCAGATCCAGCTCACACCATCTCAGACCTTGGTCACAAAAGAATACGTTGGCCTATCCTACACCCTGTCGACTCCTCTTTTAAATCACAACTGTTACATTGGCATTTTTACCAGCACTATCTCAAAGTGGCCAAGGGAAATGTCTCCTGTCTAGACAGTGAACAGATGTAGAGCGTTCCCCTTGCAGGTCTCCACACTCCTAATTTGGGAGCCTAATCTCCCATAGTTTAGGGCAAGAGGCAGCCAAAGCCAGGGGTGATTCAGAGCTGCCAAGAAGAGTGTTTCCACGTATCTTCATCCAAAGGATCATCTTCATCTCCACTGGTGATAGAGTCTATAAAACCAGCTTAGAGTTTGTGCATTTATTTCCCCCTTAAAGACATCTCTCTCCAGAACCCAGGCCTAACATGTGAATCCCTTTTACTGAGAAAGGCATCACAAAACCAAGCCTTGCCTTTGCTGCCAGAGGTAGCGTTGCAAAAACAAGCCACAAACCCGTGGCAGGCATCTTACAGCAAGTTCCTTGTGTAGTCAGTTTGCTTACACAAGCCGTTTGGGTTGTAGGCTGGGGCTGCTCTCTAGCATCCATCCTAGTCAATGTTATAAAGCATTTTGGTCTTCCAGGGCAGGTCATGCAGCAGAGGCCATGGAAAGGCTTGTATCCCTTTTGAGTATCTTTTAAATCCTCCTGGGAATCTAGCTATGATCCCTTGGAATCATCATACAGTTTGACAGCACTGCGCCCTGCGCATGTGTGTTGCCATGCTATAACCAGTTAATATTTCCTCACGTGAGGCACGTGCTTCTGTCATAAGAGCATTTGGCAGAGAAAAAAATGATCCTTCCACCCCACCCTGTAACCCTGATGTAGGTTTGAACCTGAATTATCAACACACAGAGTGCAAGGCAGCAGCCACACCATCATTTCCAACCACAGAGATTCTAGCTAGCATGGCTGTTTTCCATAATAAATAGGAGAGTTTAGGGCTAATTATTACAGGCCTTCTAATTTCCATCTAGAGTCACAAAATCAATAGAAACTCCTTGCTTCATTAAATAATTGTCGTTGCCAATAGCTGGAGCTGTTCCATCTGCAGGTGTGCTAAAAACCTCTTGATTTAGTGGTTATCTTGCTCCAAAGCTTTTTTGCAAGGAATGCAGCCATACAGCTGCCATCTCCTGCACCAGAGGAAGAGAAGACATGAGGAGGGAGAAGCATCTTGGGATGCATTGACAGAAATATGATATGTGCTCGGGCTGGACTGAATAGGCTGCTGAGATTGATGCTGGGGAAAGGCATAGCTGATCAAATTTTCTTGAATTGCTTTAAAATGAGGATGCACTGTTGGGTTGTCAATGCCTGCTGAGGTCAGCGCTGCTGTGCTCCTAACAGTGCCTAAATTGGTGTGTGCATTGTCCTCCAAAACTCTAGTGACTGATGTGTGGTCAGATTCCTTCTCCCTCTACCTCCACACCTGCAATATTGCATGGAGAGATGGAGGCACTAGCGGTCTTGGTTTAAATGGGAGAAAGTTTTCGTTCATTTGGCCAAATTCATCACGGGGGTAAAAGCAGCATTTGAAAATGGAGTTACAAAGGTTTTCTGGTAGCCCTAGCCAAAAGAAGAGAATCCAAGGGTGGCTAAATGAAGCAAAATCTATTTGAAAAACATGGGGTTTTTTCAGGTATCACTTGTCTACTGGAAACAAGAAAGATGGACTAGTAGCATGACTTGACAACCTTCAATTACTCTTCTCTACACAAATCTTTCTCAGCATTTGTTTTCTTGCTCCTACTGACTTGAGGTGCTCTAAATCCTTTAACCTTCCCCTAAAATCTAAGTGGATTTAGGTGTTTTAGCAGATGTTAGCCTTCCAGGATAGGAAGGAGGCAGTCTAATGAGGAGTGGAACTAAGTAGATATACCCTACAGATAGCTGGAACTTGCTCTCGCCTGAATGTGAGGGCCAAACTTCATGCCTGCAGAGACAAAATGCATGGATAAGTTTGAAATTATTTTTCACCTGTGGGCCTCCTAACTCCTAGGAACCAGGAGCTCTGGAGGTGAGCACCATCAAGGCAAATAGCCTTAAGTAAAACTGATGGAATGGCCCCAGTAAGACAAAATATATTTCTAACATAAAAGTAAAAATGGACATCTCTCAGACTGTGGGATATTCTCCCGCTGGCTAGAGACACTAGTGGTTTGTGCAGTACGTGCAGGTTTTCTGCTGTTGTGAAACTAAACTTCTTCAGGAAAGCAACTATTTATGGAGCTTCTTGAAGGGTATCCCTTTGGTAGTGAACAGGCTGATGCTTCCCCAGACTGATCCAAACTGCAATCTGTTCTTTTTAGCTCCATGCAAGTCATTAGGGTTATTCAAGATATTTACACTGAACTGTAACAAAAACCTGTTAGTATTAAGTAATGAGTGTAACAGCTGAACTGCTTTACAAAATGGACAACAGGGTCTATCTGCTTTCCATCTTCCATCTAAATGTTTACTAATTTGTTTTTTAGCAGGACCTTTTTCCAGCTGGCTAGGAGCTGCCTTCTTGTGTAGATGTCTACAGATCTTAGGTTGATTCCTTCAGGTCTGTAGCAAGGCAGACCTATCATTTGCTATGAACAGAAGTCTTTCTTTACAGGAATAAAATCCGGCAAAGCACTCTGTGTAAACAGTATGAACACTTTAATCAAATTTTGACTAACACAGCTTCAACAAAAGAGGACGCCTATGATTTGCAGGGAATAGTTGTGATGTAAAAGTGTAACCAAGGAAAGTCAAGGAGTATCATGTTGGAACAAAACAGACAAGTGTCACCTTAGTATTGACAGCTTGCAACAGCTAGTAAATATTCCCTAGCTTGCATCTTAAAAAGAGCATTACAGCTCCTCCATTCACAGTGTGCCTTAGGCAGCATACTAGTGAAGGGTATTAAGGCATCTTTTAAAATATGTTTCCCCCAAAATTACTTGCCTTTGATGGGACCTTGAATAAAAAGTGACTCGGAAACAAGGAGAATTATACATCTAAATTCAGCCTCTGTTTAAGCTTTTTCAAGTGTGTGAAATTGGAAGAGGAGAGTCAATTCTCCCCCATGGGGAAGGGAACTTGCCAGCCACACTAGCAGCTGATGGGCTTGGAAGAGTGGTTCATGGCTGACCAATATGCTTGCTTTTTTATTGTGCTCTCCAGCCATCTACCAGCATCTGTCATCTTTTCTGTCATGGACCTGGTTTGAAGGGTTTTTGTAGTAGAGGCTTTTGGTTCATCCTGCATGCATTCAACAGAGATTACAATATTTTCTGTAGCCATGCTGTGTGACCAATAATCCCGTGTTTAGCCCTGTGATTAGAAGAGTTTATTATCAGGAAAAGTCATTTCCAAGGTCTATAGTGTAAAGTTGGGGAGATACTGTAAGCTTTTCAATCTTTTAGGTCTTCAGGGGCTTTAAGAAAAACAAAGGTTATACCAGAGGGTATAACCAAAGCAGTTACAGGTGGCTGCGGAGATTGGTACAAAGATGTTACTTACAGCGTAAGCAGCCATGGGAAATGCAACAGTCAGTAGGAGCTTCAGCTCAGAATAAGAGACTGGTGAAAAATGTTAAGAAGTAGAAGACAAGACAGGGAAAAAAAGATATCTGACGGAGGTAGATAGACCACAAAGACATTTTTACAGCAGATGAAGGACATGCATTTAAAGCCAGTGAGTGCAGTTAGAAACGAAACTGCAAATGTCCACCGAGTGGAGTGCTACACTGAACGAGAAAGTGGGCTGTGTAGGACTGGGGAATGATAATCATATCTGAAACATGGAGAAAGTCCTCAGACCTTAAGGAGCAGAATCAGGTATACAGCAAGTTTGGGAGCATCTCAGGAGTGATATTGCCTTGGTTTTTTATGTGTATGAGTGACTGTAGCTCCCATGTACTCTGAGGTCTGAGTACAGACACTGTGTGGTCCCAGATCATTTTAATGACGGCGTGGTGAAGTTGTATCTCCTCTCTAACCAGTTTTCTCCATTAAAACGAGGAGTTAATCTGTCCTCCAGCAATGAATAAGAGGAAATAGGAGACTAGGGAATGAATTCTGGAGGGACAGGACCAGGAGTCTGAAGACAAATACAAGGACACTACTCGGTGATTGTTGCTATCCAATATGAGGAAAGACATGGCTTGATTTATGTATATCTGGATGTAGTACTGCTGCCTTGTTTAATAGAGTGGGTCAAGTACTGTCCCCTGACGTCCTCTGTAGAGATTAAGGGCAGAAGACTCTTTCATAGAGGACATCAGCTTTGCAGGGTCTCAGGGCTGTTGAGGATGGGATAAGCTCTCTGAATCTCCAGGCCCACACAAGCTATAGGGCTGTTGCCCTAAATACGTTAAGCCCAGGCTATGCACCCATCTGAGCCATGTGTTTCCAGCTTTGTCAGTCTTACAGGTGTGTCTGGACCAGAACAGCTCCTCAAATTGTCCAGGCAGAGCTCAAAAACTGACCCTCCACAGCGAGCAAGGAACGAGTGTACTCAGGCTTGCAAGGCACTTGCACAGATGGTGCAATTAGGGAGAGCAGCTATGCTGCAGCGTTTGGTATGGTCACCCTCAGTTCCATATGTGTCCTGTCATCTGAAGTGGGTTGGCGACCAGCCAGACATCCTCTGCGTTTGTGTTTCCCTGGCACATACCACAGAAATAAGATTAAACAGCTCTCTGCTGGGCCTGCTGGTTGCTAACGCTTGGGTCACCTGCAAGACTGGTGATGAGATGAGGACCCTTACCTCCTGAAGACCAAGCAGTCTGAATGTGTATCCACTCTGGGCTTGATTTACCATGTTTATTGCTTTGTGGGCACTGAGGATCAGTGTGGAGGAAGATGGTGTCCCCCTAGCTTTTGATAGCTGAGAGACAAACTCTCTTGTATCAGTGAAATAGTCAAGGAATGACAATATAGTGCAAAAATAGTAAACGAGCCAGTTCAAGGATAAGGATGATGTACAGTTGTGGACAAAGATGAGGATTTTAGAAACCTCCCCTGCTTCTCTTCATTTGGCGCAAATGAGAATGAATAAGAGCACATAACCTGTGGACACAGGTTCTGCGCCAGTTGTTGAACACTCCTGCCTTTCTCCACCAGGAGACAAAGATAAGCTCAGGCGTATTTGCCCAGGAGTTTTAAAGAATGAGCTGGTAATTTGCAAACAAATACGCAAATCCAATCTGGCAGATGAAGCAGCAGAATTGTGTACAAGGGATAAAACTGTCTGAGGAGGATTGAAACATATCAAACTGACTTTCCTGTGGGACAGTGACGCTTTGGGGGTCAAACTTCGATTCAAAACTATTTAGAACCTGTGCTTCAATGCCACAGGGACAACTACTGTGAAGACCAACAGACAAACTGGGCACATAGAGGCATCGAAAGTCTCATAGCACAATTTTCCATTAAATTCTCCCATAAGCTGGCTGGTTTGTTCATTTGGCTGTGATATGTTCTGGAAGTGAGAAAGGCATTATTTGAAGATCCCAGGAGCTTCTGTGCTGAAAAGTGAAGGTTTCCATTGTGAATAGTGGAAGAACCCTGGTGATTGCTCAAGCGCACGTGGAAGGGCAAGCAGGATGATTCAGGGAACTTGTGATCTTAGTTAAGAGGAAATATTACCCAGACATGACCTTTTAGTTAGCACTTCAGGTGAATAAAAGCATGCTTTGTCTCTAGAAGATCTCGGAGGCACAGCGATGGGTAGTTCTGCAGGACCTTTCATGACAGTAACTAATTCAGAAATAAGACCGAATGGGTGAAAGAGGAAAGAGACTGTCGCTATCCCCAGAGCAAATCACAGTGAATTATTTTGGAGTAAATGACACCAAGGCTTTCAAATCTCACACCATCCACCTCAGAAAAGTGAGTGAGCTGGTTGGTGGCCACCTCAGCCCAGGACTTAACTGCCTGGGACTCATGATACATCGGGTTTGGGCCAGATCAGCACTGCAAGGAGGTGTTCTCCAGCAGGAAGGGCTCAAAATGAAGTCCTGCTGGAGGTGAAAGACCCTGACCAACACTCTGGCTGGCTGGTGCAGTCATGCCAATTTACCCTTGCTAAAAGTCTGTTCCACAGAGACATTATTCTAAACCGTTTGTGCAATAAACTATTTCTGGATTCAGGCCAGGAAACAACCAGCTAATATGATCTTTTACATAGGTCTGTCTAAAAATTGCCACACCATGAAGACATATCATGTACTTAATTTCAAAAAAAAATCAGTTTATAACTTCCTCCAAAACCAGCAATACAGTTTTTCCCAATTTTTTTTTTTTTTTTTTTCCTGAAACACTATTACTGCAAGGTGATGATCCCATCCTATCCCAGACACCATCACATTTATTTTTTGAAAAAAAAAATGTTCTGTAAACTACTGGGTTGCATGGAAGTATCTAAACATAAAACTTTATATAAACATACTGTGTTCAGTTTTGGGTACCTCACTACAAGAAGGACATTGAGGTGCTGGAACATGTCCAGAAAAGGGCAACGAAGCTGGTGAAGGGCCTGGAGCACAAGTCTTCTGAGGAGCGGCTGAGGGAACTGCGGTTGTTTAGCTTGGAGAAGAGGAGGATGAGGGGAGACCTCATCGCACTCTACAACTACCTGAAAGGAGGTTGTAGTGAGGTGGGTGTTGGTCTCTTCTCCCAAGTAACAAGCGATAGGACAAGAGGAAATGGCCTCAAGTTGCGCCAGGGGAGGTTTAGATTGGACATTAGGAAAAATTTCTTCACCGAAAGGGTTATCAAGCCTTGGAACAGGCTACCCAGGGAGGTGGTTGAGTCACCATCCCTGGAAGTATTTAAAAGACTGAAGGTGTGGTGCTTAGGGACATGGTTTAGTGGTGGACTTCGCAGTGCTAGGTTAATGGTTGGACCGATGATGTTAAGGGTCTTTTCCAACCTAAATGATTCTACGATTCTATGATTATTATGTGAGCAAGGTACCAAAACAGATGTAACAAGATGAGACTTGTAAAATAATAAAACTTAAGTGGAAACTCCTGAGAATAAAAGCAAATGCGAAAATGAGAGGATGCAAAAACAGCAGTGAGGCATGAAAGAAAGCAGGATTGGGGTTATTTCAGCTAGCAGGGAAGAGCTAGCAAAGGATACTGAATGCACAGCTGGTTTGCTCAAGAGGAAACATGAACAACATGGGAGTCATGAACTGGATGGATGTCAGGAGATGGGATTAATGCCAGGACCTTACCACAGCTGTCTCAGTTCATGCCTGATGCACAGTGTGCTGGGCAGGGAGCTGTGGGGTTTTCAGGTGGATAGGAGCCAAGTGAAGGGCAGGGGAAGGGAACAGGAACAGGAGAATTTGAACCATTGGCCTTGAGTTGCTGAGTTAGGAGAGGAAAAAGGTAAATTCAGGAGGGGGTTTCAGGTCTATTTTTGAAGAGTGAAGTCCTCACCTATGCTTTCTGACAAGGAGGAAGAATGAAATAGCAACATAAAAAGATCCTGCCAAAGCTAACATTTTCCCCAAGGAAGCACATTGGTTTTGAGAAAATGCCCCAGGTTTTGGTGCAGTTCCTTGGAAGGTGTCTTTGAGGATGTCAGAACCAGTCTGGAACGTGAAAGGAAGAACATGGGGCGTAGGAAGGGAGTATTTGAGGGGGATAACCTACATCTGGGAACACGTGAATCCTGGCTGCCTCAGGAGCTCCTCAGTGAATCTTTTTCCCACTTAAAAGCCCTTTTAACTTTGATGCAGTATTGTCTTCTCTTACCACCACCTCCAAACCTAACATGAGCAAGACTGATGTAACTTCAAAACTTTTTTCAGTTGTCTAAATAGCCTTGAGGCATTTCCAAGGCTGAAAACTAATTCTAGAGGTGAAGGGAGGCATAAAAGATATCATATCTGCATATCCTGGAGTTCAGAATGACCACTCCTCACTGAGATACAGCACGAAATATCTCCTGAGTCATAGACTGTTTTGACCTAAAACAAATTTTGACCGTTGTTTTTATACAATTCAAACTGGGTTATTTTGTAGAAAAGCAACACTAAGATGAAGAATTGAAATGAATGCAATATAGATCCCCAGGAACAAACAGGTCTATATTTTAAGAGAATAGAATCCAGTTTCATGCTAGCAACATTCTTCCTCCACTGGGTCAAATCACAAGTTTGGATCAGCTTTCTAGCAGGGTCAAAAACCTGGCTAAGATTCTTATGTTCCCAGGCTGATGTTCCCAGGGAAATTACATACATGTGCCTCTTCAGCTATCTCCTCATGAAGCTAAGTATGTGTGGAATCAATCCTTGGATTGTCAGTTTAGTTTTTGTGTCTTTTCCTGTATTACCTATTAGTAAAACTTCATTTTAGTGCCTTAGAGCTCACGTTATGGTGGAAGACAAGCTGATGCCACGGGCTTGAGTGTATTTTTAATTGTAATTTGTTGTTTGTATATGAACGTACAGGACTGGAACACAGATGCAGATACTCCTCTTTTTCAAGGACTGCAATCCAATATTAATAAAGCCTTTCCAAAGAATGGTTCTGCTTTACAAAAATAAAAGTTCCCAACACAAAGAAATGTTTCCCGTTGCTCACAGGTTCCCTTTCTGGAGAACCTTGTCTAGCCTAGTAGTTACAGAGAAATTTCTTTAAAGATCAAAAAAAACTTTCCAATAAAAAGATCTTAGAAGACAGTACAATCACCAGTGACACCTGCTACACCATTATTCAAAACTGAAAAGTCAACAGTACAGAGTTTATCCTACAATACCTTTTCACTTTATGCCTATAGGATAGGAACTGATAGGAACTGTTTTCTCCATCTCAAAGTAGGGAAGAAAAGAAGACACCCAGCCACAGAGAGGCAATGGTCTGAACTGGGAAATGATGTCAGGTCTCCTTACTCCTGGCCACGTGCACTGGCCACTGCTCCAGACTTCATGTCTGCGCTAGTGGAAATGATGTTGATGACAGATCTGGTGAAAATCTTTCAAACACAAATCATTTTTTGTTCTGACATTATTTATGGAAGCATTTTTATGTTTCTCCACAAATCATCTTGGGAGAAAGTGGAGATTTTACCTTATCAGTTTTTCCTGAGTTTTATTCCCCAATTGCGTTAAAGTTCAGAAGAAGAAAAGTACTGGTAAACAAATGCATCTCCAAAATCTCAGTGCAGTGTATTAAGACCGGTGCAGGGATTGAAAACATATACTGGTTTCCTTCAAGTTAGGATCCCACAATCCCCCATAACTCTTACATTGCTTTACAGATGCTGCCCTCTTCGAAATTCAGCCTTGGGAGGGCATGTTTTGTTTCCTGAGATACTTAATGATTGCTGATCCCAGATAGCTATGTTCCTATCTGCTATAAAGTTTGATCTGAGCAGCCATCAGCAGTATTTGCAATTCAATGCATCGCCAAGGCGTTGTTTAATTGACAGTAACTTTCTGAACTCAGCACTGGAATATTGAAGAGTGAGATAGGAGAACAATTTGTGGACAATAAGAAAGTGCTGCAGCCTTTCCCTATTCAGTTGTCTTGTCACTTCAAGCTGTCATTCAAAATAGCCCATCATCTCTCTTCTTCTCCACTGATTTCATTGTGTTCACCTCGGAAAGGCTAATTAGCTCCTTGTCAAGTACTGGCTCTGCCTGAGTCTTGAACAGGGGAGCTAAAATCAATTTGTCTTTCCAGCAACATAAATCAGGAAGGGATAGGGAAGCTGGCAACAGAAAGAGCGGCAGGCAATACTTAAATACCTCAAAATAATTATACTGAGATCTTGGGCTGACCTCTTGCAAGTTTATGTCAGTCTTTGTTCAGGAGAGTCTGGACTGAATTATTCTATTTAAAAGAGAGAGAAAGTGAGGCACAAAGTAGACCTGCTCATGGCCAACCATCGGCAGAAACAGGAGTTTATGTCAGTTGTCAAGGGTAGCTCCATCAACACTGCTGCCTTCATTAGCTCATGAGGTTGATCCAAGCTGTAGGTAGATCCTTCTTGAGCTTGGATAACAGGCCTGAACAGCAAAGCCCACAAAGTAAAGGGATTCCTGCTATAGAGAGCTGAGCATCCCAGAGATCCGTCATGAAAGGCAGGATCCCCAGAGAAGTCAGATGATTTCTCCCAAATAACTATTAGATGTTTTTTTTTTTTTTTTTTTTCTTGAGGGAGTTTTAGAGTTGGCACGGCATTACAAGGTACTGGGTTATTGGTTTCATCTTGGGGAATTCTCTAAGCCCAGAGAATTGGCCTGTTGTTTGGGGAAAACATTTTCTAACTGTCCACAGACAGACATTTTTAGGAAATACAAGCAAATGGTCACTACAAGAAAAAAGGAAGTTACATTTCATGAAGTGCCACGTATATCAATGAAAGTTCACATTTCTCTGGGTGTTTTGCCTCTGTTTTTTTCCTTCATCCTACAAGTCCTTCAGAAAAGTAACTTTAAAAAAAGATTGGTTTAAGGCAGGTTACAAATACTGTTTAATACCTGGCTCACCACATCCAGGAAACCTGCCTGTGCTATTGTCAGTAAATTCGAAATGGATATTAAGTCCAATTTTTGAGACTTTCTCCTATGGGAAGTCATTATTCTTTAGCATAAATGTTCTCAAAATAGATGATTTTTGTAAGAATTAATTACTTGTTCCCCATATTACTCAGCATGGGCCCATTTTCCTCAAAGGAAAACAAAAAACCCTCTTTCCAAAGGCTTCAAAACAGTGCTATGGATAAATGGCCTTTCTGTTGCTCAGTTTGTTGCTGGGTTCAGTTATAGCCCAGGGTAACAGAACTGTTTCAGCTTCGGAAAGCCAAAGATCCTTGTTGTAGTCCCTCTCAGGTAAGGCTCCAAAGCAAAAAGGGGACTTTGAACTGCTGTTCCCTTTCTGGACCCTGGAGCAAGGTGAAAGATATCAGCCTGCAGGCAGGATTGCCTTCCCACTCTGGCCTTTCTTGTTCTGAAAGCTGCAGATGCCCTTGGGCTTCCAGTTTGGCTATAGCACCACAGGTAGCGCAAGAAAGAAACATGGGACCATTTACATCAACGCTCCCCAGCCAAAACTTTTCCTGTGTCCTATTTAGATTCTTCTGTGCCCTATTTAGATACTTCCACAATAGCTTGCAAAGGTGGAAAGGAAGAGACAGAGACATTCAGCTCATGCAAGATGCATGGTTGCATTTACTAATAGGAATGGTAATTGCCCCACTTATTTCCTCTGGAGAGGTGCAAAGTGCCATATACTCATTTAATCTTATTTTTAACTCTGAGTAGGTGCCTACATCCCATTGCCTTTAATGGGAAATGAACAAGTGCTTAAGCATTCTTTCTGAATAGGAAGGAGGCCCAAATCTGGGGACTTAACTTTATTTTAAATACTTGTGAGTACTGACAAATAAAGAATGAGTTTTAACGTTTTCTCTTTTGATTGCTCTGCTTGTGCTTCTGATGTCACTCACTGGGTATGTGTTGTGGTTTAGCCTGGCAAGCAGCTAAACACCACATAGCCATTCGCTCACTCCCCCACAGTGGGAGGGGGGAGAGAATCCAGAAAAAAAAAAGTAAAACTCGAGGGTTGAGATAAAGACAGTTTAATAGGAAAGGAAAAAAAATAATAATGATAAAAGTATATACAAAACAAGTGATGCAGAATGCAATTACTCACCACCCGCCGACCGATGCCCAGCCAGTCCCCGAGCAGCGATCATTGCACCCCAGCCAACTCCGCCCAGCTTATACACTGAGCATGACGTCGTACAGTATGGAATATCCCTTTGGCCAGTTTGGGTCAGCTGTCCTGGCTATGGTCCCTCCCGGCTTCTTGTGCAGCTGGCAGAGCATGGGAAGCTGAAAAGTCCTTGAGTACATAAACACTACTTAGCAACAACTAAAACATCAGTGTGTTATCAACATTATTCTCATACTAAATCCAAAACACAGCACTACACCAGCCACTGGGAAGAAAATTAACTCTATCCCAGGTGAAACCAGGACAGATCCCCGTGTAGACACTTAACTTCAGGTGTCTACAACACAGGTGCCTTCATCTGAGCCAGCTGATTGGGTTCCCAGTACGGGCAATGGAGATGCAGTCAACAAAGTCAAGAGCAATTCACTCTGTGCTTCTTTTGTCTGATCCAAGAGTAGCCATCTGTTTCAGGATAAGATGAATCATGCCCTAAAATCTATCATCTTCACTGATTTGCTCTTTGTTGGCTACAAGGAGTGATTTGCTGTATGCATGTAACCTCTATGTGTGATGGGCACCCTGTTAAACTGAATAAATTCCCACCCTTACAGTTTTGCTCTTCAGCATGCTTCCAGCTCTGCCCATAGAGAGAGGCTGCACACAACAGGGTCTGTGTATAACTTAAAAAACTAATTTGCATTTCTCAAATAACCTCCTGAAATGAGTAGTTAGGTGGATCTGGTGCTGCCTGCTCAAGTGTTGTTGGAGAAATGACCAGGTGAAGTACCAATGTACATTAGATCTTTATCTGCTGTGAAAAGAAATAAAAACATGTATCTCTCTATTTGCTTGAGTAAAAGAGACTATATAAACCAGCTGAAGAATGCAACTTTGGAGAATTAAATAGCAGACCAGGTAGGACTCACCATGCAGTTACCTGCAGAGGAATCTTCAGCTGAGAAGAGGTTATGTTCCCCATGTTCATGGCCCAGAAAGGACTTGTGGACAAGCTAGGCTCATCTTGTCCCTGCAGGAACCCTATTGGTTTCAGATGGGTTGATCAGGGCTAAACTTGATGCAGGATTTAAATTTTTGGCTTCTACCACAGCCCTAGGAGGTTTCCTTTCCCACCAACCATGCCTTCATGCACTCACAGTTTCATCCTCTGAGCTCAATGTTGGGAAGGAACAGGGATCAGGCCCTTCAGTTAGTTCAGAACTGAACTGGAAGTTGAAAGCATACTCTTTGCCTTCTTGAGCCCAGTGACATGTAAAGGAAAAAAACCTCTTCTCTTGACCTCTGCTCATGACATGCCAGAAACCCGTGACTTTCTTCCCTCTTTCATTTATGTGAGAGATGTGGATGTTGCCTTTTAAGAAATCCTGCCTACATACCTGTGAAAAGCAGGACAAAAGGGGCTTTTGAGACTCCTTCAGGAATTGTGGTGGTTTGTGTAGTTCCTGCTCTTTCAATTTGAGTATGATGGGGCCCACTTCAAGAAGGGACATGGTTATTCCTTTTTCTATAGATATCAATCTATCAATCTTTGGATTACCGATGAGAGGAGAGAGGCAATTCCTTGTCACCATGGAGGACCACAGGAATCCCAGGAGCTCCAGGAGAGGACACTGAATATCAGCAAGCACTTCACTGGACCATTCATGGCCCTGTTTTTCATACATAACCCGGCTGGACAGATTGACCCTTGGGTTGTGAGCCAGCAGGCAGAAAATATAGGGGATGAGCCTGGTGATAACAAACCCATTGCGTTCTTCAACCAGCAGCTAGAAGGGTCCCACCAAACAGCCCCTGGGGACTTATCACAGTGATTTGAAGCCCCTGTTGTCACGTTGACTGAATGCTGAAGCTGGTGAGTTAGCTGGTGGGGGTATGTCTTGTTTTGGTGAACTGTGTAAGCAGAGGCAGCTGAATGTTCCCAGGAACTGAAGGATATCTACTTATTTTTTAGCAGATTCAAGCAATATCCCCTGATATGTCCCCTGATTAGGGACATGGAAAGCTGTGAGACACAGGGGTCAGTCCAGTTTGGCCGTAGCATGGTGTCGTGGTTTAACCTGGCAGGCAGCCAAATACCAAGCAGCCGCTCACTCACTCCCCCCTACCCCCAGCGGGACGGGGAGAGAATCGGAAGGGTAAGAGTGAGAAAAACTCGTGGGTTGAGATAAAGACAGTTTAATAGAACAGAGAAAGGGAAAATAATAATGATAATGATAAAATATACAAAATGACTGATGCACAATGCAATTGCTCACCACCCGCGCTGACCGATAACCAAGTAGCGATGGGAACTTCCTGGATCACGCCTACCGTTCATATACTGAGCATGACGTCACATGGTATGGAATACCCCATTAGCCAGCTGGGCTGGCTGTCCTGATTATGTTCCCTCCCATCTTGTGTACCTAGCTCAGTCAGTAGGCACGGGAGCTGTCCTTGGACTAGGAGGGCACTTAGCAACAACTGAAAACATCAGTGTGTTATCAACATTCTCCTCATACTAAATCCAAAACACAGCACGAGGAAGAAATTTAACCCTATCCCAGCCGAAACCAGGACACATGGGGATCCCATAAACCAACCTCTGACAAATGTGGCCCATCTCATGTTTCATACCCAGGGCAGCACAGCAGGATGAAGCAGGAGGCTCAGTCCTGTATGACGGTAATTTATGACTTGATATATGGGGAAATCTGTGCAATTTATGATTCATCTACTGCAGATGTGACCTGCTCAAGCGGGACCCTACTTTTTGGAAGCTGAATTGTCTGAATGACTTTGTAGATTTATCAACTTGCTTTCTCAAAACATTGTGTTCAATGTCTAAACTATAAAGACTCCTTTTGCTTTCTTTTTGCTTTATTTAAGTTATGCTAAGATATGCATTTTGTATGGAACAGAAAAAACAAATAAATTAAGCAGCAGTATCAAGGAATATACCCTGGCTGCAACAACTACTTCAGTGCTGTAACACAGATTTCCCTCCTCTGAATGGTGTTACAGTCTCAAAGTCTCCAGATCACTCAAGTTCCATGGATTACTGTGTTAAATACTAAATATATAGTAATTATTCATTAATGAATGGGTATTTGATACCTATAATATAGCAGCACCTGGCAGCTCCAGGGTTTCATAATGCTCTGTACTCACGATGCAGAACACAAAGATACTCCTACCGTAAAGATGTGACCACAAACTTGCTCTCAGGTGGGTGCAAAGCAAAGAAACAACAAAACAATACTGACAAAACGGGTCAGCATCCACTGGTGGTTTTTATAGCCATCTCATCGGAAGATCTCTCTATCTTCAAGCCCTCTGTTTCACATGTTAATCTCAAATTCCAGTTAATAATGCAAGCCATATCCCTTCTTGGTATATCCAGAAAAACTCCTCTCACTCTTTCCCGTTCACCACTTGGTACAACCAAGCAAACGCACTCCGATCTGTCAAGAGCAGCAGACGGAGGGTGACTGAATGTGTTATGTTTATAATTTCTTTTTCCCCTTTTAAGTGTTATCTCTCCCCCTTCTAACATTTGACAGAAACGAGGGTGAAGAAGAGGACAGAAAAAGACGGTGATGTTCAGGCCCTTTTGGTACTGTGAGGATATGAAATTTTATGGTGCTAGAAAGATAGTGCAAAGGTCACCCTCCCTTCCTCCCTCCCACCTCCATCTCTGTACCAAGAAATGCATTCTACATCTCTCCCTTATCCATAAATTAAGGACTGTTGTTTGCCAGTAACTCCTTTTCTCAGAGAATTATCAGCTGCCTTGTTTAAAACTGGTTATTCACAAACTAGTAGGAGATTTAATCATATTTTCCAAAGGTGTATGAATAAATCACCACAAACTGAGACGGAGCAGGCAGCAGACAGGTACTCGTGAGTGGGAGGTGAATGCCACATGCACACTTTCATGCTGTACCCTGATGTTAGTGTCCCAGGCTCCCACAGCTTATCTCTCAGGCTCCAATTCAGACAAATCCTGGGGTTGGTTATTATTATTATTTTATTTCCCAGTAATGTTTTGTAAATCACAGTAGCAACATGATAACAGCAAGCTCAGCCCATTCAACAATATGTAAATATTTTCCCATGGGAAATGAGATAGAAAATTCATGTCCACAGATTTCAAATGGTCACTTAAGCATCAATGTGTAAACACCGGCAATCTGCATCCCAGCTGCCTTCAGCGATAATTCCTGTTTAGGTGCTCACCAGGCATGGAGACCACGGTAACTGAGATGTGCAAATGTGGCTGACAAAGAGATGGAGGGCAGACTGAGGTGGAGAGCATGAGACCAAGACACCAAGCATCAGAGGCAAGAAAGAGCAGAGCTGCAACGAGGGTGGTTCTTCAGACACGAATTTGGTGGTCTGAAGTTATGCTAAAGGCACTTCCCAAAATACTCATCTGCATATGTCACAGTTGTTTTGCTCCAGGGTATTTTCCATCTTTTATCTAAATATTTTTTACCTGCTTTCTTACTGCACCAGATATGCAATCTGCTCTGGGGGAATAGGTGCAGAAAAGGGACTACAAACCTTCAAGAAACTCTATTTATGCACAGTCCCAGTGGGCAGTTGCCTTGCTTAATAAAGAGGCAACACAGTTTCAGCCAGGCTCAAGGTATTTTTCCCCAGTTCAAGGGATGGCTCCATCACCTCTACAGCTCTCCCTTTACACGACCTACCTTCCAGAGGAGAAAGTTGCCACGCACAGGAAATGCTTTGTGGGGTGACCTTCATGCCATGGTCCAGATTCATGATAACAGTGTTAATTTTCTCTCTCTCTCGTCTCTCTCTCAACACCCACATGGTATGTGGGCTTTCTCCTGCTACTTGCATGCTGAGGGCACTTGCAAGTGATACTCAATCATGTCTTATATCAAGGTGAGTACAACAGAGGGGATTTTATACCAGCCATGCCTGACTGTCCTTCCCCACTCCTCAGCCCAAGAGTTCTCTGATCTACTTCTGATCTCCATTTGGGCTTTGATTACTCACACCCTTCCAAGCCTTGTCCTTGCCTTGAAGGTACTTGGAATATAGCTCTTCCTTCTCTTTCGACTGTCAGTACAGAAGTAATTCTGGATGTCTTGTCACCTTGCTCTCTAGAACTCACCATCACAAGTACATATGTCTGTCTATTACATTACAGAAGGTTGTTTTCTGCATAGAACCTGTGCTGGTTTTGGCTGGGGTAGAGTTAATTTTCTTCACAGTAGCTCGTATGGGGCTGCATTTTGGATTTGTGCTGGAAACAGCATTGATAACACAGGGATGTTTTCGTTCCTGCTGAGCAGTGCTTACACAGAGTCAAGGCCTTTTCTGCTCCTCACCCCACCCCACCAGCGAGGAGGCTGCGGGTGCACAAGGAGTTGGGAGGGGACACAGCTGGGACAGCTGACCCCAACTGACCAAAGGGATATCCCATACCATGTGACATCATGCTCAGCATATACAGCTGGGGGAAGAAGAAGGAAGGGGGGACGTTCGGAGCGATGGTGTTTGTCTTCCCAAGTCACTGTTAGGCGTGATGGAACCCTGCTTTCCTGGAGATGGCTGAACACCTGCCTGCCGATGGGAAGTGGTGAATGAATTCCTTGTTTTGCTTTGCTTGTGTGTGCGGCTTTTGCTTTACCTATTAAACTGTCTTTATCTCAACCCATGAGTTTTCTCACTTTTACTCTTCCGATTCTCTCCCCCATCCCACTGTGGGGGAGTGAGCGAGTGGCTGTGTGGGGCTTAGTTGCTGGCTGGGGTTAAACCACAACAGTTTTCTACATAGAATCGTAGAATCATAGAGTCATTTAGGTTGGAAAAGACCTTTAAGATCATCGAATCTAACCGTAAACCTAACAGTACAAAGTCCACCACTAAACCATGTCCTAAGCACCAGATGTACCCTACAGAAGGATATATGTTTGTGCCAATGTTTATTTAGGGCTTAGCTTGGGTCCATCAAGCTAAAACACCTCACTAGTTCATAGTCTAGGTATTGGCTTAAGCAAAGAGCAAGACTGGCTCACCAGGAAGGAAAACTCAGGCAGAAGACACTGCTCAAAGTTAGTTCCTGGCTCTAAAGCTATGCAAAAAAACCTCATTCAAATTGTGTTCAAGCATACTCAAAGCCAAACTTGTACCTGAGAGTGCGGACACCCAGTGGGGCACAGTGAAGGAAGGAAGGTGCAGCTTCATCTCAGAAGCAGATCTCATCTCTGTGACTTATAACAAAGCTGCAGAGAAATGGTGGTATTTCTTCATCTGGAGTATCAGAAGCACAGCCATGGAAAGGAACAAGGTATTGCATGTGATGGTCTCAGGATCTTAAGAGCGGGGTAGGTGGATGGATGGTCCTGAGACATGATCTCAGGTATCTTTTTTTTTGTTATTTATATGCAATGGATAAAGATGAATCATCTTGGTTGGTGTTTCCCAGAGGGGACGAGGTTTTGCACTCTACATTCTGTACCTGATTTATTTTAAAAATTCTTCTCTGTTTTGCCAGGGTTTCTTTTGGCTGACACATTTTATTTTCTTCCTTGACTCTGATTTATATTTTCTACTCAGGTGACAACTCATACACTCTTTATGTTATAAGCCCTTTGTTTTTAAGGTTATTTATTTGCAACTCTGGATTGTGATCTATTGCTATCATTTCTGCTAAAGCAGATTAAAAAGATTAAGAGGATTGATATGACAAGAAAGAGTGCCTCTCAGAGAGCAAAACCTTTAGCCTTCTTTAGCTGGATGCAGAATGTTGGCTTGCGGGAGGCAAAAGATAGAGTGGCTTTGTGTGTGCATGTGGTTGGTGGTTGAATCTTCAACTCTGTGCTTCTGCTCACTGGGGTAGTGGCAATACTTGCCCCTGGATTTGCAGGGATCAATGCACAAAGAGGCACAGACCACTGAGTAGTGGTCCTGGGACCATAGGAGCCGAGAAGATGAGTGGAAGGTGCTGATATGTGGACTCAAATATCTCTGTAAAATTAATTTTAAGGTTTTCTTTAAGCAGGTACTGAAGTGGAAGTACCTAAGGGAGTGTGCTTAAACAACGTGAAAATGTTACAGCATTTTGGTGGACACAAATCTTTGTCCTTCCATCAAGCCCTCTGGCAAAGCACAGTGCAAAGGACAGCAAACCCCACATCACTCCTGTGAAGCGAGTTATTATTGCAACCATTTCTGGACAGGGAAATGGGGGGTCAGACTTGTTCAAAGTGACTAGCTTCAAGATCGCATCAGTAATCAGTATGAGTTTCATGAAACTGAAGACTCCTGATTCCTCTTTCCTAATGTCCTGACAAAGAGCTTTTACCTCTTTCCACGTAAGTTTTAAAATAATGTCAATATTGAACTAACGTGCAGGCTTTCTTGCCAGGTTTTTCTCTCAGGCTTTTTCCCCCCTCTCTGTTCTTTTCTCTCTTGACAGAGGTTCATTGGTTTTGTCAAAAAAATTGTAGTGGAGCTGGTAGAATTTATTTTTAAGAATCAATGTTTTACTGATGTAAAAGGGGGAAAAAAAAAAGAAAAAATATTGTGACTTTCAGCACTTCTACGTTTTGGAGGGAAGTATAGAAAATTACAATTCACCTCCACTGGAGTCAGGAGTGCATCTTTTACCATACAGGTAAAGAAGTGCCATTGGGTTGGTCCCTAATATTTTCCTATCACACAGTTGTGGCACGCATCAGCCTTTGATAGCAATTTTTTTCTTTGTGCTGAATATAGTCCAAGTCTCTCTAGTACTGCTGTACTACTCTGACAGCATATACCCCTTCCAAGACTGCCTCTATGGAGAATTGTCTTCCTACCCATTATCCTTCTTGACTGTAAGACTTTGCATTCATGCATGAGCACGTATAGTCTCTCCAGTGCTCTCGTGATTCTTGGCCACTTCAGTATCTTGGGAATGTAATGTTGGTGAGAAACTTGATGCATAAAAATATGCTGTTCTTCTATTCTGCCAAGGCTGGGGAGAGATATGAGACAGGGCAGGACCATCTCTGCTCAGCCTGGTCCACAGGGTGCCCAGAGCAGGCAGGTGACCACTGCTGATTCGAGACGTCTACCAGAATCTTTGTAAAATGATTGATCAAATGCTTTTTAAATCAGCAAAGTGAGGGAGATGCTTGCTCATCTCACAAACTTTCCCTTTAATAATATTGCAGCAGCTGCTGGGAAAATTAGAAATGGCTTTCATCCAATGAACGGAATACATAGAGAGGAGAGGAGGCTTATTGTTTTTAGAGCTTCAGACCAGGTTTGAAACACCACGCAGGCTGGGTAATGACTACATTCTCTGAATTCTTGATGAAAACCTTGGCTAATTTCACAGGTACTTATCCTTCAGACATATCTCATATCTCAGTATTCAGCTTTACATCTGCATCTGTGCTTCTGTACTTCTATGTTCTTACAGAATAACTCCTAAAAAAAATCCAATAGTGCCCTAGTTTTTCAGCTACTAAAGGAAAGGACTTCATCATACTAGCTGAAGTCAGTACCAGGCCTTTATTCTGATTTATTAAGAATTGACTACAGGAAGATAATCATCAAACTGCATTACAATTTAAAAAACACACAAGATATTCATATTGAGAGGATCCATCATTACCTGGGATTCCCCAGCATTGACTAATGTGTGCCACAGTAACCTGCCACGTGCACTGCTGAAGTGAAAAGATGACTACGATAACATTCAGGATCACGTGCTGCAAATCTCTTCCTTATGGCTATCAAAAGTCCCTGCAGAACTCATTCCTGTATTTCCACTCCCCTCCCAGTGATAAGCTTTGTCCAAAGGAAGCATACAACCGAATAAACTTTTTTTTTTTTTAATACTGAGATAGAAGAAATCCTCTTGCAAGATATTTTCCCTTGGGATACATGAATATTTAAGAGAGAGACAGAGGAAGAAACCTGTTTTACATTCCTTCATTTTAAGACTAATTTCCTCCATCAGAATAAACAAAGGGACAGAATGGAAGAACTCATTTTTCAGACCTGAATGATTTTTGCACCAACATCTTATGTGCAACATCCCTCTCCAGAAAGAGAAGGGAGAAGAAGACAAAGAGAGAATTATAAAGGCAACACATGAAAGAAAAATTCAGTGAGAAGATTAAGATCTGTATGAGCGTAGGATGCAGCAGAAAGTCTTGCAAGGTCCTGCTGTGCTCTCTCTGGGACTGAGAGCAGCCGTCAGATGTGAAGTAACACAAAAGATTTATTTAAAAAGAACAAAACCAAACCCCCAAAACCACAAAACCAGCATGCATACACACACAAACAGAAAAGGGCACCCAGCCAAAAAGCAAATGTCTGGCACAGCTTATCTCTATGGATGGCCACATTGCTGTGCTGGCTGAAACACTTTATTTCTGCTCTGCTATACACAATTGACATGAGTGAGGAGACACTGAAAGCCACTGGCTTAATCTTGCCGTGGGATTGGTGCAGGTCTGAGGACTGCAGTATTTTCCCCTGATAATAAGGCTTTTGGAGAGTTTGCTAACGTTGACGTTGCTGGGTGAGGGTTGCTCCTTGGGTATAAAGATGCAGCCACCCAATGGAGTTGATTACTGAGCCTGGCTGAGTGCAGTCAACCAAGAAGTGAGGTTGTGTGAAGAGGTTGGGAGATGTAATGGAAAGGTGCAGGATCTAAAGGTACAATGCAAAATGCAGCACAAAAGGAGAGTTGCACAACTAGTCCTTACACGCCATGGATCATGGGAATGAAGGGAAAGGAAGAGTCCACCAAAAGAGATGACTGTCTGCAGACAGCTGGCTGGTATCAAGCAAGAACATCAAAGTTCTACCACTTGTGGAACTTGGCCGTTCTTCATTGGTGTAAAATGCACTTTTTTTCAGACCTATGGAGCACCTTGATTAAGTGTCTTCAGAAACTAAACTAACCCTATGGAAAATGTGTCTATTCCATGGAGTAAGTGTCACAACAATTTCCAAAATGACACGATGTCCTGTAATTACCAAGTGTTTGCATAAATGGAGGAAAACCATACCCACTAATTTCTTACTTGCAGGGCTTAGAACTCTTGTCTTTCAGCTCCTGTGAGGTTTTTTTTGATAAAAGTTTTGTGTGCTGGGGAACAGAAAGGAAGGAATTGGAATACTCAGATTCCTCCCTTGAAAACTATGCAGCGCTCTCCTATTATTTTCTTTCTTTTTTTTTCATTTGATTGGGATTTTTGTTTGTTTGCATTTTAAAGCCAAGGAATGTTTTCATAGATTTTTAATAAGCACAAAGGTTTTGGTGGGGGAGGAAGGTGTTATTTTTAATCTGGTTGAGAATACTGAAATTTTGAATTTTATCTGGCTTGAGCCAGTCCAACTTTAATGAAACTGTGGTCTTCTTTTAACCTAGAGAAAATTTCCACCCTCTCAGAATAATGATAAGAAGCAATTCCTTCCGTTTTTCCAACATCAGGATTGAGGAATATTTTGATTTGCTCTGTCTTCCAAGGTAACTCTTGTTTTTGTGACTGCACACACACACTGAAAGGCAATTTTTGCTATGTTGCTTCAGTTTGGGAGAAGTGTGGTGTCAACATAAGACATTTCACTTTCTATCATGCACTGAAATGTAGTACTGTTCATACTGAAATGAAAGAAAATAACAATAAAAAAAGGGGGAGGGGAGAGGGAGGATACAAACAAATAATGGGTCAAAAATAAATCCATATTGAAAAGCTGGTTTGCCATTTCTATATGGAAGCCCTTCTTTTCCAAGGTAGAGAGCTCATCCAGAACTCAGAAGCATATGAGATCTCTGCAAACTGAATCAAGAGGCACTGGAGTTATGAAGGTGTAGAAATCCATGTCATATAACACAACAGAGCTCTGTTTTTGCCTTGATGCCTTTATTACTCCCATACTAGCACCCAGAGGAAGATATATCTTGTTTATGAATATTTTCTGAGGTGACAGGAGATATAACTCACACACACACACACAGAGTCTAGAAATGTGAAAGATGTTTTCCAGAAGTTCCAGGCTGCATTTCCATGTCACATCACTGTTGTGCAGCATCCTTCTCATCTTGGGGTAACTCAGAACTAGACTTTTCCCAGGGTATTGGCTGTTGTCCAAAGTTTCAGCAATATTCAGGACAAAAGCAGATGTCCTTCGAATTCTTCTTTGTCTTGGTATGCCAGCCTGTGAAATGGTAAAGAGTGATTTTTAGAAGGATTTTTCAAAAGACTGCAAACTGTTCTGTCTCCATCTCAGGCATTGGGGTAGTGGAAGCAGCTGTAAAGGTCCTGCCTGAAAATGAAGGAAAATGCTAACGTGACAGAGAACACAAACCTTTGAGCATCTGGGCCAGCTGAAAATCTGTAAAGTCCATCTCAGTGGGAGTTTTGGAAGCTTTTTGACTTAACAAGTAGAAAGCCAAGAAGTTACCTGATCACCATCTGTAAGGATGCCTTTAGGGTGAACATTTCAGAAGAAGACTTACCGAAAATGCACAATTTCTGACACAGAGGGTTTCATGTCTAAGGCCTTCATGCCACATGACCCAGAAGATCACCTTTATATGACATTAAATGTATAATAAGGATCTCTGAATGCCCTCTGGGGAAAAAAAAATGAAGGTGTGTGCATGCTAACAAAGACTAGAAACTTTGCATCTAGTGTAGAATACAAAAGGGTTAAACAAGTGAATATTGAAGTTGTAAAGATCAGTTTCATATTTCTAACCATGAAGGCAGATATTCATTGGAAAAACCTATGTAGCGAAAGGTGTTCAGCATTGCTCAGAATTTTTCAGTTTAAGCCACTCTTAAAAATAAGTTTTGTCTCCACCTGAAGGCACTGGCTCCATATAAGAAGTTATTGATGACTTCAGCGCTCTCTGCTATGCCCCAAAGTCCTTTGTCATGGTTTAACCTGGCATGCAGCCAAACACCACGCAGCCGCTCACTCACATCCCCTCCCTCCCCCCCCGGTGGGACAGGGAGACAATCGGAAGGGTAAGAGGGAGAAAAACTCATGGGTTGAGATAAAGACAGTTTAATAGAACAGAAAAGGGAAAATAATAATAATAATGGAATACACAAAATGAGTGATGCACAACGCAATTGCTCACCACTCGCGCTGACCGATAACCAAGTAGCGATCGCTACTTCCTGAAACACGCCTACCATTCATATACTGAGCATGACATCACATGGTATGGAATACCCCGTTGGCCTGCTGGGCTGGCTGTCCTGACTGTGTTCCCTCCCATCTTGTGCACCTAGGTCAGTCGGGAGAGCATGGGAACTGTCCCTGACTAGCAGGGTACTTAGCTGAAAACATCAGTGTGTTATCAATATTCTTCTCATACTAAATCCAAAACACAGCACTAGGAAGAAATTTAACTCTATCCCAGCCAAAACCAGGACACCTTTCAAGCTTTAAGATGTAGTACTTAATTAACTTTTCATTAGTAACAGACACAATAATTGAGATGAAGTTCCTTCTCCAAAACCAAAAGATTTTGATATTAAACACTGTAATTTCATAGAATCATAGAATCATAGAATCATTAAGGTTGGAAAAGACCTCTAAGATCATCGTGTCCAACCGTCAACCCAACACACCATGTCCACTAAACCATGTCCCTATGCGCCTCATCTACACGTCTTTTAAATACCTCCAGGGATGGTGACTCCACCACTTCCCTGGGCAGCCTGTTCCAAGGCCTGACCACTCTTTCAGTAAAGAAATTTCTCCTAATGTTCAATCTAAACCTCCCTTGGTGCAACTTGAGGCCATTTCCTCTTGTCCTATCGCTGTTACTTGGCAGAAGAGACCAACACCCACCTCGCTACAACCTCCTTTCAGGGAGTTGTAGAGCGCGATGAGGTCTCCCCTCAGCCTCCTCTTCTCCAGGCTAAACAGTCCCAGTTCCCTCAGCCCCTCCTCATCAGACTTGTGCTCCAGGCCCTTCACCAGCTTCGTTGCCCTCCTCTGGACACGCTCCAGCACCTCCATGTCCTTCTTGGAGTGAGGGGCCCAAAACTGAACACAGAATTCGAGGTGCAGCCTCACCAGGGCCGAGTACAGGGGCACGATCACCTCCCTACTCCTGCTGGCCACACTATTTCTGATACAGGCCAGGATGCCATTGGCCTTCTTGGCCACCTGGGCACACTGCCGGCTCATGTTCAGCTGGCTGTCAACCAATACCCCCAGGTCCTTTTCCTCCGGGCAGCTTTCCAGCCACTCTTCCTCAAGCCTGTAGCGTTGCCTGGGGTTGTTGTGGCCGAAGTGCAGGACCCGGCACTTGGCCTTGTTGAACCTCATACAGTTGGCCTCAGCCCATCTATCCAGCCTGTCCAGGTCCCTCTGCAGAGCCTTCCTACCCTCGAGCAGATCAACACTCCCGCCCAACTTGGTGTCGTCTGCAAACTGACTGAGGGAGCACTCGATCCCCTCATCCAGATCATTGATAAAGATATTGAACAAATTTTCTGCAGAAAGGAATTATTTGCAGACATGATAATGCCTGAAATAACTTAGTAGTTGCAGGGCCATCCCACCATGGATATGCATTACAGGTGTTACTGTTCCTTCAAAGAGTTCTCTCAGGTTTTTTTTTCTCAGGGGGTCTGGCTGTGTGCTGCTCCGTGTTGCTTTTTGTAGTATAATGAAGAAGGTGAACTTAAGGAATGCCTCTCTGTCCTCATTCTCCTGCTCTCCAGAGACACACTGTCTACCTGTGGGAGAAGTACTCCTGCCTTTAGCAAGCCTGACCCCAGTGTAACATTTATCATTCACTTATTGCCTCTCATCCTGTTATCATCTCTAGGTGAGTTATGAGTGCAGGTCCACGTGTTGGTGTTCCAAAGGCAGAAAGCTCAACAGTCCCATACCTTAAATAAGGTCCTTTATGCTGGCTTGGGAAGGCCCTGGTTTGCCAAATGATGACCCAAGTACCCGGAGTCTGATTTGCCCTGTTGACAAAGAGGGAATGCAGGGAGAGAGATTAATTTGAATTTGAAAATTTGAGGATCATTTGATGGTAATATAGCCTCTCTGATATTAAAACAAGATATTCACTTTGAATTTCAATGTCAGATGCCCGTCTTGGCTGGTTGCCTCCTACTGACTCTCTGTGAATGGAAATTCCTCTTTGCTTCCCTCCAGATACAGGGCGTGAAAATATTTTCCTGTTGCAGCTGATCAGGGAAGCCAGGAAACATCCAGGAACTGAATATTCCTCCACTTTTTATTTCATGGGAAATTTAAACCTGCTTACTAGCCCAGATACAGTCTGTGATGACATTGCAAACTTGCTTAAGAGCATTAGACAGTATGCCAGCATTTATCCACTCAGCAATGACTCTTAATTCCCATTACATTCAAATCCCCATCTTTCACTGCAGCTTGATTACAACGGTGATTAATTTTAAAGTCAACATATTTACCCAAAATACAACATCATTAAAAAGACTAAACATAAAACTGCATATTTACAAATATCTTAACTTGATGTGATTAAAACAAACAGCCTCCTCTATCCTTGTTTGGATATACGCAGATGAGCCCAGCTTCTTTTCCACCTTTATATTTTCATGCCAATAGATGGCACTAGCATTTTCTCCATTTTTTACTACAATGTTAGATTTCCATATGATACCTCCTGCCCTTGCTTGGATTTTCAAAGGGTTGAATTGCTCATTTCTGAGGGGATGTTTTATCCTTGGAACAAATACAATATCACTCCAATTGTGCTTTCAGCTAGTAAATTCGTGCATACTTCATAAAGCCTCAATGCCACGAGACTGACTTTTTCCCATTGTGAAAACAAAATGAATTTAAAGTTTTCATTTCCATACTGATGGGAGAGTTCACCATGAAAAAGCCTGTAGGGTCTCAGTATAAGGTGCCTTAAAACTTCTATGGCTTTTACTCTGTCATCAGTATGAAAATAGAAAGAAGTTGCTCCTTTTCAATTATATTTTTATTTGACAAATGATCAGTGGGTTGCATGAAAAACAGAGATATTAAAAAGTGTGAATAATATTCTTAGTTTATTTTACTCTACCCATAAACTTGGCAACTGGTTAAGATTCCCTTTCCATACCATGTATGCCAGTTCAGCTTTTCTAATTAAACCCATACTTCAGGAAAATCTATTTTAATGTTGTAGTAGATGCTCTGGTTTTTGCCAGTGTACAGTTCTCTTGAATTAAAGTAAAATTCAGCTGGTCAATGTCATTGCAAACAATTTTTTGTTTCATTTGCCTGTGCTTAGGAAAGGATGCTGTTGTGAATGGCTCCTCCAGTGTGAGAGGATCAATGGATTTGTATTTCAGAGGGTATCAAGAGTAAACAGGGTATAGATTCAGTTCATTGCCTTGCCAGAGAATCTTTGTAGGAACAGTGTCAAAAAAACCCTGAAAAGCTTGCTGCCCCAGTTCCCCAGCTGCTAACAAAAGTGGTATTTCTCCAACTTGTGAGGTTATGGTGAGGATAAAGAGAATTACAGAAATGTCTTTCCCTTTTTCATATCTGCTACATACTGAAGGGGATTCAATGGGAAATTAGGTGAATCCATCAACCGGGACAGACCATGGAGTCTAATTAAAAACCAAGCAAATCTTCTTAAATACATACATTGGTCATGCTCCCTCCGCTCCCACCCAGTCTACATGGATTTAGGAAACATAAGTTAAATCAGTGACAGATCAGTGATGAGAAAGTCCCTCTCGTGTTGTTCTGAGATAACATCAGGTCATGGCTAAAGAGTCATGACATGAACCCAATGGAACAAGTGAGTCCTGGATCCCGTGACATTTATTCTCAGCAGATCTCTGTATTACTGATAGATCTGCTTAAATACGGCAGGTAATTGTCAGCTGGCCCAGGGCAGTAGCATTTTGTGTTTGCAATTTTATGCCTTTAACAATCGTGGTGTCTCCGTTTGCTAACACGGAACTAATTAACATGCCATTTAAGGCACCTGGGCTTTGACATGGGAGCAAGCAGAAGGTGCAGAAATTAAACCACTACAATTAATTATGTTTGCCTCTCGGAGCAAGGCACTGGTGTCCTGGGATTTTCTGTCTGTCTTCATTCCCTTTGTTCATCTCCCTCCCTGGTAATAACGCAACACTTGTAGAAATTAATTTGGTGGAAATTGATTAAAGGTGGATGTAGTTTGCCCATGAAAGTAATTGTCTATGATGCCTGGTGATGGGAAAGATGTGCATATATAGATCTGGAAAGGTGCACGTTAAACTTCTCCTCTCGAGCTGAAAGTGTTAAGAGGTGGGTCAAGGAGGTGAGCTCAGCCAGAAAGTGTAGAAAGGAAGAGAAATAAAATGAAGGTTACATGGAAGGAAAGTGAGTTCAGCAGCAGCATCCAGCGAGACAGAGAATTCCATAAGATAAAAGGATTGCACCTGACTGAGCTAACTCAGTAAAAAAACTACTCATACTGCGTTGCAGATTTGGGTCTAATGGCTGTGCCTTGAGGTTTCTTGTAATTAGTAGGAGTTTTGACTTTGGCCTTCATTCCTCCTCCAGTTTGTGTGGGTAGGACAGTAGTGTCCAGGGAATAGGTCAAACACATCTACTTGAGATTCATCTTGTTATAACCTGAGTGGGAACAGATTTTTACTTTATTTTTCCTTCTGATTTTATACCACCAGAAGATCAGTATGATGGAAATCTCTCTGGCCAGATGATTTCCCTATTGAGTGCCCCATCCTTGGTACACGCTCCATGGGGGAAGGAGAGCTCTGTCCTAATTCATCCAGTTTTCCCTGTTGAAGAGGTGAAAAATAGAAGTAGGAAATGAGGGAGTCCAGGATTACAGCTGAAACCAGGGATTACCCTTTGCAATTTGACATCACACCCATGAACTGTTGCAAATGGTTTTAGCCTGATAGCCAAGTATTATCAGAGGCTGTTACAGATGACTACTCAAGCCGTGTACAAGAAAACAGGCAAGTAACGAAACCTGATTGTAGAAAAGCACAGAGGGCAAAAAACATACAGAACCTAAGGGCTGAAATTACAGATGGGAAGTAAGCAGACCCTGTTCTGATAGCTGAGATCCCCATTGTCTAATAAAACTTCAGCAATTTTTCCATTTTTAGCGGAGTCTGAAATCTTAAATGAAAAAGAAAGCAGAGCAAAAAGCAGAAAGAAGAAGTTGGGAATGCTGCAGCTCCATGAGGTATTTTTAAAAATTGGTTCATCTCTCTCTAACATCAATATCTCTATTCCTTTAATATCGGTTCTTTTCATCACCCAGACAAACTAATCTGAAGTATTTTTAAGACTTTTTCAAGGTACCGTCTGTTTGCATAATAATTTCCCTATTATAACAAGTCGTTATAATAATAATGCCTTCATGTTAACTTTTATTATTTGATTTCCAACTTCCTCATCTCCGAAGCAACTGCATGCGGGAATATGTGTATTAACAAATAGCAGTTCCCAGCAATTGCTACCGAAAATAATCATCAAAAAAGGATAAGTTTCAACTATCCCATCAGGGCAACAGTATTTACATAAGTATGTTTCTATCAGCCTGGGTTGGAGTCATGAGAACATAAGGGCAGAGGAACTGGTTCAGACCAAGCACAGTAACCTGTGTCCAACACCAGTCAAATCTGGATGTCTGAGAAAGAGTAAGAACAGAGCAAGCAGAGATGATACATACTCAATTTTCTTTCATCCTCCAAGCATTTTCAGTTCCACACCTGAGCCTGTTGTAGTTTTTCTATTTATTAATCTGCAACAGGAATCTTTCCTGAGTGTTCATGCAGCCTCAAAGGATGGCTTGAACCCAAACTGTCATCTTGAAGCAAAAAATCCCTCAAAGAAGCTCTTCAGATCTTTAGCTGTACCGGTTTTGGCAGGGATAGAGTTCATTTTCTTCATAGTAGCTTTCATTGTGCTATGTTCTGGATCTGTGATGAAAACAGTGTTGATACCTCACCAATGTTTTAATTATTGCTGAACCGTGCTTAGATAGCGTCAAAGCCTTTTCTGCTTTTCACAGTGCCCCAGCAGCGAGTAGACGGCACACACAAGAAGTTGGAAGGAGATATAGCTGGGACAGCTGACCCCAACTGGCCAAAGGAATATTCAATACCACATGATGTCGTGCTCAGCAATAAAAGCTGGGAGAGAAAGGAGGAAGGAGAGATGTTCAGAGTAATACATTTGTCTTCCGAAGTACCGCGGGATGAAGCCCTGCTTGCCTGGAAATGGCTAAACATTTGCCTGCTGATGGAAAGTACTGAATAAATTTCTTATTTTGCTTTGCTTGTATGTGCAGCTTTTGCTTTACCTATTTAACTGTCTTTATCTCAACTCATGAGTTTTCACATTTTTACCCTTCCAATTCTCTCCCCCATCCCACTGAGGGGGAGTGAGCGAGCAGCTATGTGTTGCTTAGCTGCTGGCTGGGGTTAAACCACAACGACAGCTTCTGTTGTTAAGAATCATGTCATTTTGTTTATTTTGATTCTGTCTTCCAGTCATTTTGTTTATTCACCTAGTTCTAGCAGAAGAGATGGTAAACAGTCAACCCTCATCCAACTTCCCTGAAGGTTTATCATCTCATAGCAGTAAAAGGAAGGACACACCTCTCTTATGGAAAAGACTAGAAAGAGGAGATGTGTGTAAGTGAAGAACATAATTAAGGGTTGTCATATGTAATATTTAGAATGGTTCAGGCAGACTGTACTATACATACGTCATACAAAATGTTGTCTGAACGAGGAGGACATTTGGAGTTGCTACAGTATTCAAGGGGGTACTTAGCAGAGTAAGATTTCTGTTCTTATTCCCTGCTTCCCATAGCCTTCAAAAAAACCAAATCACCTTCCAACAATTTCTCCCTCCTGTGTAAAGGAAGATAATCCTAAATATACGTCAGACCTGTGCTGAGACCAACAAAATGTACACGTGGGATATTATTACAGCATTTGCCTCTGTCATACATGAAATAAAGAACCTGTGCCCTGTGTCCTACCTTGCTGGACTCCTAACTCTCTGAAATATGAGTGTTTCCACACTTGAGTAGCAGTACCTTTGATGTTCACTTTATAATATTGAATAAAAGATTATATGAAGACTTTACCTTTCAGATTCCTTTTGTTGTATGTTATAAATTTGCCTGCTCTGCAGAAGAGCAGAACAAGGACTTTGTTCTTTTATTCTAACTGCAAGACAATGTCAATAGATAAGTGTGTGTTAAAACTTCAAGATCATATTATTTAGACTTAATTCAATTAAACTTTTTGTGCTTTTGTTGGCAGTTTTCTATGAAGGTCACTCAGTCGAACTCATACTTAAAAAGAAATAGCTTCATAGAGTCTTGCTACTTAATATATAGGAGTGCTTCAATTGCCAAAGTCCAAGGTGAGTCAAAGGAAATGACTGCTCAGGTAGATAGGAGGACATGCCAGGAAACAACCAATCTCAGCCAAGTCATTGCTGCCAACCCCAAACAAAGATTCTTTTGTCAGTTGATTGTTTTATCTAGATCTTCTCTTTATAGGTGCTCTGGCCAGTTCCAGAGAAGGGTCAAACTACACTGAGTTTAAGAAATCTAAGCAGTGTAGGAAAGGTCCCAAGAGCACTGAGAATTTTCCCAGAGAAAAAAATTATCCTGAGTTTTAAGAACAGCAAATATATTTTTGAATCAATGTAAAAAACATTATAAAACACTATGGGAGAGAGGTTACTTTAGATGTCCCAAAAACATAGAATCATAAAATAGTTTGGGCTGGAAGGGACCTTTAAAGGTCATCTAGTCCAACCCCCCTGCCATGAACAGGGACATCTTCAACCAGATGAGGTTGCTCAGAGCCCCCTCCAACCTGACCTTGAATGTTTCCAGGGATGGGGCATCTACCACCTCTCTGGGCAACCTGTGCCAGAGTTTCACCACCCTCATTGGAAAAAATTTCTTCCTTATATCTAGTCAGAATCTTCCCTCCTTTAGTTTAAAACTACTCTCCCTTGTCCCTTAGACTGGACATTAGGAGAAATTTCTTTACTGAAAGAGTGGTCAGGCCTTGGAACAGGCTGCCCAGGGAAGTGGTTGAGTCACCATCCCTGGAAGTATTTAAAAGACGTGTAGATGAGGCGCATAGGGACATGGTGTAGTGGGCATGGTGGTGTTGGGTTGACGGTTGGACTCGCTGATCTTAGAGGTCTTTTCCAACCTTAATGATTCTATGATTCTATGATTCTATCGCTACAAGCCCTATTAAAAAGTCTGTCCCCATCTTTCTTATAAGCCCCCTTTAAGTATTGAAAGGCTTGTACAACACTCAATACTACCCCCCTCAGAGCTTATCTTCACATCAGATCTGAGCAAGGCTAATGAGTTTTGTATTTTGGATGTGATCTACCACCTGGTAGACTCCACCTGGTCAAGAGAAACAAGCAAGATGATGGTATCCGGTGTGCCTGAGGCCTAAACAGATTTTGAAATGAACTGCAATCACCTAGGACCCCAACCTCAATTTTCTGGACAGAAGAAAATAAACAGGCAGAAGCTACTTGTGCCACTCTGTTCAAGAACGAAGCTTGCTAACAGAATGCCAGCATCTTCTAATAGCTGCATGGACGCTCAAAACCACCTGAACCTACACAGGCATTGTGGAAGATGATACTGTCATGGGCAAGCCTCCCAGACCTATTGGCATAATTTCTACCACATTAAAAAGCACAAGAACTTTCATGATATTCATATATCCAGTGAAGGCCAGAGCACACAGGCGAACCTTTAAATTTAGATGGTAACGTAGAGGATCATCTGTACATTATTATAGATGGTGGGTCCATGCACTGGGGCTTAGAAAATCACTGAGGCAATGAATACATCGACTACAGCAGGGAAAAGGTTTCAATACATCATCAGCAAAAACAGGAATCCTTGGCTGCTAGCCCAGGTATATTAACACTATTGCCAAGTGCTGACCTGTCTGTAACAAAGTCCTCTGAGTCTGCCACAAAGTGTAGTTAATTGGATGGAAAGATCTCCATTGATTTCAGTGGGATCTGCATTAGGACCCTCAATGTAAAGGAGGGGCCACTTCTGAAGTGACCTATCAGGGCCAAAGCAATACCATACCCAATCTTTGCTTTCATTTGCTTCAGGTCTGAAACTGGAGCAAGCAATAAATATCTTCAAATATTAGTGAAAGTCTTCACTTAATTGAATTTGGGATGTTTCTGCCAATAGATATTTGCAGTGGCTTAGTTGATGTCTCTGCAGAAAGTATTTCCTCTTTACCTGTGCATATTCCTATTCCTGTAAAGATTATCTGTAGTGATGTGAAAACAGTGATGTCTAGAAACATACCAAACCCCAAACTTTACAGACTTCCAAGTCCAGACACTGAGATGTTTCAGCCATCTCCAGGTCCTACTTTCTTCTACACTACTCCTTTTTTTCTGATTTTTCGTGAAAAGAAGACATCCCGCAATCTAAGTGGAGAGTTGAAACAATATTACCTAACCAGTAGCCAACTGTGGATAGGCAAAGCTCATGAATAAACATACAGTCTGGGCTGGGTTTGCTGGCAATGGATGTGATACAGGTAATACTGAGATCTCAGTATGTCAAAGTACTTTCAGTGCATGTGTTCAGTGTGGTGCTGATGCACCTTTAAACTCCGTTTGAGCCTCGCTTAATCTCAGCGAGTTTAAAAATGATCAGAGAAGATGTTAGAATTGATGAAGAGATGCTGTTGATACTAGAAAGAGATATTTCAATATGGGTAAGAATAGACAAATACCGTTGCGTGATGAGTGCCAATGATGTTCAGTCACACGTAGGCTAGACTCTGAGAAATCTCCTTGTCAACATCTGTGCAGTATGTTTTTTTCCCCAAATATGTGCTTCTTTGGAGAATGAATAGTACTAAACAGAGGATTGCTATGCAATCTCCTTCTTTAAAGGAAAGTATGGGGTGAGGGGGAGAAAAAGAATGTAACGCAGAGCGAAAGACTCTCCCAAGAAATTTGTCATGGAGAGCATTGACTTATACAGAAGCAGATCAGGTACATATCAAGGAACATATGCAGCGCAATAAACTCTGTCATAAAATAGGGCTAAAAAAAGGACTTCCTGGAAAAAGCAAGACAGATGGTTTTATGGTCCTCATGGCTCTGGAATGTGTGAAGTGAAAGTTCTTGTCTCTACCATAGAGTATGTCAGCAGCATTCTGTAAATCTCTTTAATTTAATTATTTCTCTGGAAAGTGATTAATTGATACTCTTTTGCCCTTATGACCAGACTAGTACGATCTTAGGATGTTTGGATGGTCCATCACCGTATTGCTGAAGACACTAGCTCCTGGAGCTTACATGGATCTTCTATAGATTGTGGACATCATCAGTCTGATTTGTGTGTGTGTGTTTGTGTGGTGTAGAGATTGTATGCTACGAGAAATTAGTAGCTTTAAATTTCTGTGTTTTGTGATCAAGATCTATATTGGATCTGCTTGCCAGTTTAGCATCTTGAATGCCCCTACCCATCAATGCTAAAAGAACAATTGTTATAGTAGAAGGGCATTATGTTTTACATTTCCAAGTTCATCTGTGATATGCTGTTAAACACAGATTGAAGTATAAGATGCAATTACTCTGGAACCAGGGAAAGATAATAGGATAGCTGTACCTGACTTGACTTTGAAATGTGCTTAAAAACAGTTAAGGACAAGAAGAAATGTGGTTCCCTGATGCTCATTTCAGGGCTAAAAACTAAATCACAGCATACAACAGAAGAATATTCTCTTATTAGCAGAAGTTATTCAAGGATTTGATGGAGATATGCAACAGGAATGTGAACTGCAAGATCAAGTGATAGATCCAGGGCACCACAGTTTAAAATCCCATTGTGAGCTTCTTAAAATGCTGGTTTTTCTTACATCCACTGAGCACTTCTGAAATCTAAGGATGGAAAAAACACTCATTACTATTATAAAAGATTTCTCAATAATTGATTCACTATGTTAATGCTTCTCCAAAATCAATCTACATTCTTCTTTCAGTCTCTGCTGCTCGAACCTAGTCACAGAAATGTGAAAAATGCACTGGTTACAACCATTCTCAACAGAAAAAACACCTGAGTTTGTCTTTCTGCTTGGTTTTGTTTGTCAATTTGTTCTTGGTGTGTCATTTCAATTATTTTATCATCTCCTTCTTCGGTAAATTCCAGTTTATGCTCAATGGGATTGTTTTCTGGCATTTTACTAGATGGCCCTGCCTTTTCATTTCTGGATTTCAAAGAGCAGAAATGACCTGGATGCAGGAAGCTGGTATTTTTGCAGGGCAGTGTATTGTTAAAGTCCTTATTTGTGGGGTGGATCTTCCATCAGTTTCATACCCATTGACCACACCATGGCCTTTAGACCTCCAGTGATAGAATTTCTGTAAAATTCCATTATACAGGAACTTGGTGAGTGCACGCAGCTCTCCTCCATGGGGAAAACAAAGCCAGAAAATATAATCACTCTCAAATAAAGGTAAGACTTGCCGTACTGAATCAGATCTGTGGTCTTCATGTCCCTGAATTAGAATAATTACCTTAAAGAAGGATATAGTATATATTCTTGTAGAGAAACACAGAAAGCAATCTCTTTTCAATGTGCTGTCCTACCTTCATTTTTGCTACACCAGGAAGATGGTGTGACTTGCTGAAGGTCATGCATCCCAGAGACCTGGAGGCAAAACCTACATCCCAGCGTGGTGATCTAGGCACTAGATCACACCTTTGGGTACCCTTGTTTGTTCTCTGTTTTTTTTTTTCCCAGAAATCTCAAACTTGGAGAAAAGCAAATAGTTCCCTTGCTGAGGAAGTCCAGCCGTGGAAAAGGGCATATCTACTTCTAGAGTCCATACTCTAGAGGCAGTAGGTATATGAATAAGGCCACATCATTTGTCTCGGGAGCAGTGACCACTCCCTGGACAGCTTCATAAAGCATAGCTGCCACCTACAGCACAAGTAATGTTGGGCTGACAGCCACAGCATCTGAAGAGATATCTCCAGCAGCTCCTGTGGACCTCCAAACTCAACAGAAGCCACTGCTTTGCAGAAAAGGAAGTTCCAGCTACCAGCAGACCAGCCACATATTTATCATTTTGCATTCATTGGCTTCTGCTGCATTTTTTCCAGCACATCTCATCTCATCTCAACTCATCTCGTCTCATCTCATCTCATCTCATTTCATCTCATCTCTAATTTATGAAAGAAAAATAGTCTGGCATGTCACTCAGGGAAGGTTGTTGACCTCTCTGTCAGACCATGCTGCTTTGCACATGCTGTACACACCAGGAACATTTGAATGGCAGCTAGCTGGGGGAAGAATATTACTGTTCACAGTGAAGGATGTACATCTAATACAGAAACAGAATCCAGAGACAAAGCTGAGGCTTCCCAGTCCTGTCTTGTGGGTTTGCAAATCTTTGATAGGGAAAATAAAAAATCTGAGCAGTTTAGTTTAATATTTACCAAATAAATACAAGATGAGCGCTGTCAGAGCAAGGACTCAGTGATTGAACAGGTAAAATCACTGAGGTGAGACTCTCTTCAATTGCACTTGCAAGTCGAGTACATGAACAGTCACACTGTTATCATGTTTAAAGCCAGTACTGTACAGCCCACTTCTTATAATTGCTCTGCAATAAAGCAAGAGCAAAAACCCATTTGTCAATTGGTTCCATTGTCAGTTGAAATATTTCCAACATCTATCACTTCCATCAGTTTCTTCAAGCGATCATGTGAATTTAAAGGATTTGATTGCAACTTGGAGACCATTTTGTAAGACCAGAAGCCATAAAGCAAATCTTATCAGCCTTGGTAGACACAGTACAAATCTTATTATATTTTTTTGTGCTTTCAAGAGTAGGCAGACTAGAATGGTTTGGCTGGGAAGAAGAGAAGTGAGAGAAAGAGAGACGTAGAAAGTCAGGTAGGACATGATTAGTTATAGAATCATTTAGGTTGGAAAAGACCCTTAAAATCATCGAGTCCAATTACTGCACCCTGTAAAGATTCACAGACCGTAGGAAGCTGCTCATCATGAAAATGCAAATTACTTGCTCTGTTTGATCTGAAGAGAGAGCAAAAAAAACAGTCAAGGAGTTTCCAGACTTGACAGGAGAAGTGTTTAAGCAGATGATCACATCACACACAACCAGTTTAAAACAGGGACTGTGACTTTTATATTAACTCAACTGTCATGTGAGGAAGAGAGATATTCTGATGGGGAAAAGGGAAAGAGATGTTAGTTGAAGAAGGGAAGTGGAGGTGGTGTTAGTCCTACTGCTATCGAAAGGAAGAGATATAGCAATTCTTTTTCTTGACATATGATGTTGAGCATGCCTGCGGGACACCCCACAGTCATAACAGTGAAAGATTAAATTTCTTAGAAAAGGTATGTCAAAACTTACTTATCATGTCATGTGCATACTTGCTTTCAAACATGAACATACTTGATGTAGGAAGGATGGGATTTTGAAGGTATCTGTCTGAAAGGCCACTTTCTTATGCAAATGGGAAAGGGTCACAAGAGACTGTTCTAGGATAATAAGGTAGGGAGAAGGATTATTACCCAAATTTCAATTGGGAAATAATCCCTGAATTTCATTCAGAGGCCATACTTTCTTGAGGTAGGAAAATCATTCAGACAAATTGCACCACTTTGCAGAGGGGCAGCCACAAAACCTGGCCACCATGAAGTCTCTTTGGGGGTGTTGCTGAGACCTCTGCCCCCAGGTGCTTTTTACCATTAGGGAATATAAATAGAACTATCATTTAGAATCATAGAATCATAGAATCATTAAGGTTGGAAAAGACCTCTGAGATCATCGAGTCCAACCGTTAACCCAACACCACCATGGTCACTAAACCATGTCCCTAAGTGCCTCATCTACATGTCTTTTAAATACTTCCAGGGATGAATATACTTCCATATATTCAGATCAAATCATAAGAGTTACAAATGCCCACTCTTCACACCCAATTCCTTTCAGCCTTCAGGAATTTTTCTGCAATTTTACGGCTGACTGAAATATCTACAGGGATTTTTGTACCTTTCTCTTCACTGAGTCAAAATGACAGCTGTCAAGGAATTATTCAATTACAGTGTGACCATTTACCTGTTCCTGCTCTGGAATATTAAAAGAAAACAAAGGTGAAGGGAGGTGATGAATGAGAGGAGAAGAAATAAAAGACCTCAGTCATAGGAAAGAAAGCAAACAACTCCCTTTGTAATAAAACCCAGGTGTTTTTTTTTGTTTCGTTTTGGGTTGGGTTTTTTTGGCAACTGAGAGACCATTGCTGTTGAGATTGCTTTTAGGTAGAATGGACTGATCCTGATCATAAAATAATGTCTTCATCTCCAAGAGACTGCAAATTGGCATATAAATCAAGGAGAGTTTGGCATCTAATTTCCTCATGTGTTTCCTAAGTCTTTCCCTAGTGGGAGGTGAGTTCAGCTGCTGTACTGCTACGATATTTGGCTGCAGGGCACCAGGGCACGAGACCTCATGGTGGACAGAACCACCAATCTTGGTGGCATCTGAAGCTCTCAGATACTCCCACAAACATCTGTTTTTAGTCCTACAAGCTACCAATATCACATTGAACTGAGAAAAAAGGGTTGTGGATGTCCTTTTCATAAGGAGGAAAGTTTCTTTCCCCAGTCCACAGATGGATTGGGTTAGGTTACTCTCCATGCTTGTGTTCTTCTAGGCAGCTTTACATTCAGTCCTTGGTTTCAGTAGAATTCACGTGGTAAATCCAGAGCTACATTTTATTTCTTCTCTGTCAGAAAGATGCATTAGGTATTACAGCAGGCCTGCTCTTTCATTTCCTTCAGAGAAACCCTGCAGGACTATTTTGAGCAGCCTAAGTGGAGCAGACAGTTTCATAAACTCATTCATGATTGACTTGGCACTGAGAGAGCTTGTCAGGAGACATAGCTTACTGTAATCAATACTTCCTGGTAGACTGCTGAGCTCTTCTCAAAATGGTTAAAAGTCCTCTAGCATTGCCCATTTAGTGGCCTGGATGAGATAAGCAGAGTCTTTTGATGCTTTTGTGTATTCCCTGAGTAAAACCACACCCCTAGTGAGCATACTGACCTCTGTTTTTTTCCTGGCCATGTTTCAAATAAGGCATCATCTCCTTGTAGGTTGCCCTAGGGACAAGCATCCGTGCTGTGATTTCACTGGTCTAGGCTCCTGGTATTGTGTTCTGTATGGTGAGAGGAGGCAACAGCAAAACTGGACAACCTCCATATCCATTTTGCTAACTGATTAGCTCAAGATGTAATTTGCTTTTTTTTTCCTAAAATGTAGTCTCTTGCACTGGTTTATTCCCATATTCTACTGCTGGTTTCCAGAGCCTCTAGGGACATCTCTCTATGGAAATCTCAGCTCAGAGAGGTCAGCATTCATTGGCTTATTCTTCAGTTGGTTTTTCCCTCCTGTTCTGGCTCCAGGCTTAATATGCACCTTGTTTTTCAGGTCCTCCATATTCCAAGGATGGCCCATGGAAAATGCATACCAAATTGCTCCAATTCACCCTCCATTTTTTCCTTGGATATGGTTACAAACAGATCATCATCTTCAAAAAAGGAGATGAATTTTAAGGACAGGATTGGAAGTTCATGTCACCAGTCAGACATACCCTTTGCTTTCCACATGAATGTAACAAACAGCTGCCAACCCCATCCTAGGGATCACAGGGTGCGTTAACTCTCTGTTGTGTCCCAGCCATACTAATGGAGATGGTCAGGTACATCTTTGTATCTTAAGGTTACCTGCCCCAGGGCTATCAAGTTATCTCTGAGTGATATTTGATGCATCCAGACTTTGACAGTGGGACGCAGAACCTGCTTATAATTATTGACATTATCAAGCTGGGTAAGGTATGGCACTTGGCTAATCTGTCCAGAGGAGAATGTCCTGCAAAAAAATCCTGTGGGAGACAGACTGAGTCTTTTCTCCTCAGTCCTGCAGGCAGTAGGTTTGGAGTGGGAACTGGGGGGGACTGGAGCAGGGGCTTTTTTTCCTCCTGTTTTATGACTTAATTCTAATCTTTACTTGGCATCTTGCAGAGGATAAGGGCAGAAAGACACACTGACCAAAACCTATGACTTCTAAGCGGTGCCCTGCATCCCTTCTGCCTACCATGACTTTCTCAGGCTGTTACTGAATTTACATCCACAAATTTGGCATTTATAACTATATATGACAACATGAAGAAATTGTTCTAGAACCAATTTTCTACCCTTTCGTAGGTTTTGACAATATCTTTGTAAAGCCCCAGAGGAGGTGTATGTTTATGTACAGCCTTTAAATACTGTTGCATATGTTCATAACATTTTCTGTAGACCTGTCCCTTAGCCTTATTGGTATGAATTACAGATGTAGTTGGGTGACTGGCCCACAGAGCCAGAGATATGCACAAAGATACACACAGCCAGAACATCTGCCTGTTTTTCCCAGGACCTCATTACAGGTCATGGATATTTTATTGTGTAGGTAACTGGCAGCAGTCAGGAAATATTGCTAGAGTACCTGATTTCCCAGATGTTTAGTTCAGCAGCCCACAGATTTTAAGGCTAGATGGAGTAACAAACCCATCTTTTTAGACCTTCGTTGAGAGCCATGAAGAAATGGAGTCTTGACCAAGGAAGTGCTTGGAGGATGTCCATACTGAGCTCAGCTCCACAGGTTTTTGAGCTATGAAAGTACATCATCCACAAGGCTGTGCAATTTCTCAGCCACTGTCAGTTGAATTCCTATTATAATTCACTCCACGTTCCTAATAAACAAAATGTTCTTGTTGCGAATTAACAAGATCAGGCCCAATCTATGTCAAGGCAAACATCAGGAGTGTGAAAAATCCAAAGCATCTGGCATGTTTCAGCAGGTTACTAGGCTGACTGGGCTGTGTGTCTCTCTTTTCCTCTTTGGCTTCCCCCCCCCCCCCTTCATTAGAGGAGTATAAATAACTGGGTAGAAACAGAACATAGTGTGCCACTGTTCAGTCAATTAAAGAGGTTATGTTCTGAGAGAGTTGAAACAAGTGGGTTAGGTTTGCACAAAACTAGAAATTTGAAATCACTGGCTTTTAATCAGCCAAACAGCAAGTTTCAAATAGCTTTGCGTCTCACCCCAGAAAAATGTGTAACTTGTGTCTCTTGCATACTCTTCAAATTCAGGGTGGTAATGGGGATTGTCAGAGACCTTTTTTCCTCCCAAAGAAATATTTGCCATTTTAATAGATTTTGAGAGTCAGCAGAGCCACTGGAATCACCTATTTGTGTGGACCCATCCTTCCCCCACCCATGGCTAGTGACAAACTCCCAAACACTTGTGACAAACTCGCATGACTTTTCCTTATGGGTCTAAACATCTGTATTTATTCTATTCAGGCTGTCTAGTGTTCACAAGTTTATGGACAATGTTTGACCCAAGAGTCATGACTTGGGAATGACTGCTTTCATCTGACAGCCTGCATCATGTAGTTTCAGTTATTCCTCCAGAAAATCCACAGTGATAATGAAATAAAAACTTCAACAAAGGCTTTCAAACAAAGAGACATCATCTCTAGCTTGGAAAGTACATAGAGGGCAGTTTGCTGGAGACTGGGAGAGTATAGTGATGAGGCATCAGCTTTTGTACTCTACTCCAAGCATCTGTTAGTGCTCACTGCAGGGCACAACACATTGGAGTAGACTGAGCTTTTGGTCTTCCCTGGAGCACCTGTTCTTATGTTCATCTGTAATATCACTCTGAGATACAGCAAGTAGTTTCATGTTTAAATGCAATTATTTCATAAGTACTCCCTTCTGTGTGCAATGAAGTCAAAATTGCCATCTTTTCTTGCAAGCATTTCCAGTAACCCAAAGTCGAAAGTTCAGTCTCTGAATTTGGGATTCATCAAAAACTTTTTTCCTGGAGGTGCCAGTGAGCACAAAAAAAAAAAAAAAAAAAAAAAAGAAAAATATGGGAAGTTCACAATAGCCCTTTGCCATTTTTGTTTCAGTTAACTGCTGGAGAAGTTGCCTCAGGGTCATATATCAAACTGCACAAAGTCTAAAGAAAGCATTCCAGTTCCTAAGCCATACCAAGGAATAGCCAGAAAAGTGGTGCCTTGGAGCCAGCTAGAGGCTTCTTAGAAGGACAAATAAGACTGAATATTTCTTATTCTCAAGAAGAAGAGTTGAGATCAGACCAGATTTGCTCACATCATGGGAAAAGGGGATTCAGAAAGAAGGGTCGTCTGGAATAGCAAACTGCCACGTGAGCTCCAGGAAGGAGCTGGAGGAGAGGATGTTACTGGGTAATTGCACTTTCTAACAATAGACAGACCTTCACAGAGCTCCTCTCTCAATAGCTGGCCAAGTGGTTCTCCATAGCTCTGCCCTAGGCAAAAATGTTGCAAATCTTTGGCTGTTTTGCTCTTTCTGGGATTTGGCCTTTGCCTGTGATTAATCCCATATGCAGCTTCTCCTACCTGCCCTCCTCTGCCTAGAACTTTGAAGATGCCTTATTTGCTCTGTGCTGAAAGGGAGAATTGTTATCTCCATGTGTCCCCTCCCTTGATTCGTCCACTGGTTTTTACACTCGCTTGCCTGGATGGACCACACTGTATTTGGGTATGAGGAGCTCTTGGTAGATCAGTTAGCCTAGCAAAACGAGCAAGGGATTGACCTGGCAATATCCAGCTTTCTTCATTCCTCATCCCATCAGATATCTTCCAACAATGCTGTGATTTCAGATTTTGTCATTATTTTTTGTTATGTCTAAGTAGTTCTTTCCTTCCTTCCTCATCCTCCCTTGTTCAGAACCAGGTATGCCCAAAATCAGATAAAATAATGCAATGTCATCTCACAAATCCTTCATCCACTACATGGGAATGTAATTTAAATTATTTTTGTAATCCATGAATATATTACTGTGGCTGAAAGAGCCAGGGTGGTGTCGAGAGGATTGCTAGTGACTGTTAGGTTCTTTATCTGTTAATTATAATGTAAGTCTTAATTTTTGTTGCAGCACAAAACCCTACACAGTCTGGCACATCTGGAAAACATAACCAGGTTTTGGTGATGTGTGTTACTTATTTTTTTCTATCCCCACAGGATATTAATAATCTTTTCTGGGGATCTCTAGCCCTTCAGCTCAAGTTATAACTTTTCACTCTATTTATTTTACAGGTATTTCATTCAGTCATGGCTGTTGGCCCAAAAGACATCCACTACACACAACACAGATAGAGAAATGGTTGGGGGAGGAATGAAACGTTTTGGTTTCTGAGTTTGGTTTTAAAGTTGTCACTTCTGAGTATAACAAAGTTCCTGGTCATGGCATTGTTCGACCATGTTGAAAAGTTATTGCATGTGTTTGTTGGAGATTTTCCCATTCGTTGCATTTACTGTTTTTCTTCACTTGCTTTCTACCTGCTTCCAAAGAAATAAATGAGTCTGAAGGGCTGTATTTTAAAAGGAAGGAGTAAAAGAAGGAGAAAAGTAATAACCATCACTGAGACTCAAGAAGCAATCTTGAGGCTTCTTCACATGAGGTTAGACCAGGAATAACAGCCTCAGAAACAGAAACCAGAAGGACCCAGAATAGAAGAAAGAATTTCCCCCCCCCTTGACTGAAATTACCAATGAATCAGTTAAAAATCTTCAAAAAGGTGGCATTTTTGAAACTTTTTGGAACTATCACTAGAAAGCTGTCATTTTCTAAGAAAATAGACTACTTTTTCTCTTTTATATTACCTAAATATACAGAGCATGATGCAGCCAAAACGCCTATGTTGGAGGAGACAGGCAGAGACGGAAAGAGTCACTAGTGCTTGTGTTCTCTGCCATACGTAGGTTGAATATCATCAAAGAGGGAAGAATGAAGAACTAGCAACCTCTGCTAGTCCCCCTGGTAAATCTACCCTCCCTGATCTTGGAAAAATAATAGGATCATAGAATAATAACTGCAAAATGTAAACATCCTTGGTTCTTTTTCTTTTCTTTTTTAACTAAAAAAAAAAGAGAGAAAGAAAGAAATAAAGCTAGCTGTTCTGTTCAAGACCTGCTTCACCCACTGGAAATGGTTGCCTGTTCTAGAGTCTGTCTTTAATCATCTCTCCCAGCCTAAACCTAGATCTCCTCTAAATGCACAGCTGGACTCAAGGTTGCATTTGTCCTGCACTTTTCTCATTCAGTGCAGTACAGTAGACAGCAAACCAAATACCGTGTGCTAATAACCAACCATCACGCAGCAGGGTCCAGCTGCCCAGCAGTCCACATCCAGAAGATTAGGTTCTTCTTTTAGTATCACGCTTTCTCCTACTGCTGGCAATCTCCTGATGTGCGCATTTCAGCCAGCTAATTACCTTGTCCATGCACAAAGCACGCATGAAAAATTCAATCACCAGCAGAGTCATATGTTCACTGGACATTCTTCACGTTTAAATACCATTTTCAAACATTTCGTGGTGTGTCTGTCCTTTACACAATCCCACAGATGTCTCACGTAGGCTTTTGTTAGTCTTCAAAGGGCTGTGCACATCATGCCTATTAGACCATTATCTTCTGCTTATCAGTCACACTCTCTAGTCCCTCATTACTACAGTTGCACTGCTGCTATAATTAGACTTCACATTTTTCAGACCTTCATAGCAGTGTTTTAGTTTACGAATTGAAAAGTTCATTCATGCCAAAATGTTTTCTTTCGTTATCAATTTCTTTCTTTTTTATTTTTAATTTGCCCAGTGAACCAAAATATCAATTATTTGCAGAGCTCTAATTTAGAGAAGAAATTAAGGAATACATTTGTAACAGTGTGCTATTAACTATTTAATCTGCTTAACTAATGCTGTGATGGATTCTCCACCCTTGTAACTCTTAAATCAAGAAGAACTTTTTTCCTTAGAATAGTGGATTTTTCTTATTTAAAAGTTAAGCTTTAATGTTAGCATGACTATTAGACTTGAAGCAGAAAGTAGTACTGAAAAATCCTATTTCCTGTCTCGGCAGGCAAGAAGCCAGAGTAGCTAATCACAGCACTCCCTTCCAATCCAATGATGTGAAATGTAGTTTACATCATTTATGATGGTGTTACATCTTGACCAAGTGTCCCCATGTGCTCCAGGCACCATCTGTGTATGACCACTAGTCCCCAAAACTCAGGTAATCCCTCCAGCTGTCTCTGACACCCATTGCCTTAAAAGTAAGATAGGCAGAAATCAGCAGATTTTCCCCTGAAGTGCAACAGGAGACTCGCGTTGCCAAGGGCAGATCTCCTCTGATGCGAGTTTCTGTGGGGATCCTTTACTCTTGCTTTGTACAGCTTTCTCCTAAGTTGGGAGTCCTAATGAGCCCTAATGCAGCTGCAATTCAGCTGCTGCAGATGATTTTTCAGATCTGCCTCCCTTTTCATTCACGGCATCAGGGCTGGCAGGGCTGAAAAATTATAAATTAGCAGCCCTTGTTCAACATGAACTGCTCACACAGGGTCTCAAGGACTGCAGGGTCTTTTCAGAACTGCCACAGACTCCTCTGAGACAGAGACAAATCTAGAGAAGGATTGATCTGCCACCTGGAGAAGTCCATAGGCTTTTGTGTCCATCATCTCCATAAGACCTACTTGCCCCAGGCTTTCATTGTGAATATATGGAGGAGAGCTAGAGGCTCTCCTATCTCCAGGTAAATATCTGAAGTAAGAAAGAACAGACAATTTTAGGATATAACTCTTTTGTCTATAATGAAAATTGAGGGTGACTACCCAGTGCAGAAGAGCATAGTCAGAGTGATTCAGACTCCTCTCTCTCTTAGTTGTCTGTCTGTAGAAGTATTCAGCAGGTTTTTGGGGTTTTTGCTTTCTTTTCCCCCAAAATTTATTTCCGAAATGTTTGAAAGAATAAAAGATCAGATTGGTCAAATGTATTCATTAATCAAGGAAACTCAGATCGTATAAATACATGGTCCAAATTCTTAATGTGTTGAAATGCTGAAGAAGTCTGCATGGAGATTCAGAATTATTGTGACTTTCTTTTTGTGCTTTCCTCGTCTGCAAAGAATATCTCCAAAGGTTTTAAAAAAAACCCTAAACATGTTTTGCTTATTGTTCCATCATGATTGTGCACAAACAGATCAAAACTATCCTACTTGTATGCAACTTCAGCCACATCTTGTAATATTGTAATTCAGGCATCGTAGAAAACTCTCCCATGGATCAACAAGAATTTGGAAAGAAGTTTCTACTGTTACCTTTGACTATTTAGAGCAATGCATAAACAGTTTATCAGGAAAGATTCAGCACTGAGATCTCTTGCATACCCTCTATAGCCGCAGTGCGATCTCTTCTACTTGTCCCAGTCCTGGCTGCTGGTTCTGACACCTGGAGACACTTGTGCTGCTCTAAACCAAACCAGGATTTTCAAATGGGATCAGAGTCATGTCACGAACAAAATCCCAGAAGCTGAAGGTTTCTGTCATAAAGTCATCACTCATGAGTAGAGTCTATCAAGCATTTGTCACCAATCTAGCTGTTAGGAGCTTAACATCTGGTAGGAATGAAGTCTTTCCTTCAGTCATCCCAATTCTGGGTGTGATCAGGCTCAGTCCCAAGTCAAGTTCTGGGTTTGCAGGAGTGAACCACTCAAATGAGAGATTCCTATTCCCACAAACTTCCAGCCACATGGCATCTTGCTTACCTTCTATAAGGGACTGATGGGAATTAACTGATCAAACTCGTGTCTACCATCAATCCGAGCATGATAAGCAATGAAAAACCGAGCTTATCCAGTGACTGAGGATGACACTTCTAACTACCCCACCCCTGTTGTGGGATTTATGGCTTGCAGCACAGCACTCTACAGTCTACATCACAAAGGTGGACACTAAAAAACTAAGTTTAAGAGAGTCAACCCTTTAAAATTCTCTTCTTTTTTTTTTTTTTTTTTGAGGAAGTATGGGACAAGGAGCAACTAAGATTTGATGAAAATAGTATTTCTTTTTGTTGACTCTTTTCCTCTTCTTTGCTGAAAATATGATGGGACAGGGGAACCCAGAAGAGAAGCTGTGTTTTATTACATACATTATGGAGACTAAAGAGGCTTTGACCAAGGCTAATGCCTCAAGACACTGCTATCCTGTGTTTAAGAAATGCTACTAATATCACATCCTTAAAAGCCAGAGAGAGTTGTCCCTTCGTTTTAGCCTGAATATAACTTAAATTTTCATCCTGAGGTTAGTCAAAACTTGACCCAAATTTCATTGTAGGACTCACAGCTCTCTCTGGAGTTTCCATTTAGCAAGAGCTGAGTTCTAGGTCGGTAAGAAAATTTTTCAAATTTCATTAAGAATATTTCCCATGTCTCCTCTTTCACTACAATTTCTCTTGCCTCTGAAATACTGGAATTCACTCATTGCTTGAGGCAAGATACAGGAACAAATGGACCACGGTCTAATTGAGTCTAATAAATCCTGTGTTCCTCAATAAAATATCATGCTTTTAGTCCCCTGTTGTGTCTCTGAAACCATGCTGTGCTTTTGAGACTGGAGAGCATATTGGAAACCAAAAGTCCAAGAGGTTCACATGCACAACAGAAATGTCATGTTTGCTAATATACAACTTGGCTATTTTCACTTACAAGTCTCAATAAATGACCTTATATTGAGTGTAAAATTATGACAAGGAATTCCAGCAAATCACACAACAAACAATGACATTGTTTCCTCTGTGATTTAGATCTCTTCTTTTGTTGTGTTTTCTGTCCTAGTGGTGTGAAGAAGATTAAATGATATTCTCTCCAGGGGTGTGTTTTTAATTATGTGCTTCTTCCGTGATAGCTTTCTAACAGCAAGTTTCACAGTGTTTCACAACCCTTTGATGGGTTTATCCTCATCGAATCTGCATGAGCCTGAGGTTTGGAATCTGCACTCACCTGCCTCGTTATCAGGACGATTTATGGTGAGACAATGGCAGCACCACAATTCACAGTAATTAGTCCAGTGGGAAATTCACCCTTCAAGGCTGCTGGTGAGAAAACCAGCTCAGACACTGTCTCTCATTGAAACCCAGTCAGGCTGAGTAAAAAACTGTGGTGACACTAAATTATGACCATCCAGGTCTTTCCCAAATCACTGCAAGGTCACTGTCACCAGGCAGGAGAACATTCATCACATTTATGACTTATGTTTGTCGGCACAGTAACATGGCGTATCTTTGGTGCGTGTTAAAAGCATTTTTAGCTCTGCCAGAAGGCAAAAGTGATGGAGAAAAGGGACCTGGCAGATCTAGCTAGATCAGTCGGAGAAGGTGCTACCCCACAGTTGTTTCCAGCCTCCTTGCTGCCTTGCAAAGAAAGAGCATCCCCACCCAATACAGGGCAAGGCCACCCAGCTCCATCTAAAACTTCTCTAGCCCTGACAGGCTACCAATAGGTGTCATATAAGCTAATGAAACATCTCACCAAGGGCACAAATATCTAGCAGTGAATTTTCCTCCCTGTGAGAGAAGCTGGCACGTGTATTGTACCTCTCTGTTCTCCTCCACTGGGATGAAGCTCAAGAACAGACACCCTTCCCTGCTGCTAGAAAACAAATGCTACAGCATCTTTGTTCCTAATCATAACCCCTCTGCAAGACAGCAGTGGAGCAGACTTTTTTGCCACACTGGTTACAAAAGCAGGTCAAAAATAAATGCTGCCAAGTGTATAGGAATGGGAGACTAAATATAAAACAAGACATTAATGAGGAATGCAGATGGACAGGTAAACACTAGGAAACAATACTGTTAATTCAGCCTCCAGGCTGAGTTTTTACCATATCTATCTTCAGAGGAGAAGCTGGATGGTGAACTGCAGTGTTCAACACCCTACCTTGGTGTGAATTCCCGTAGGCTGTATTTCCAAGGTGTAGTTATCCATAAACACCCCACAGATGTTATGAATTTTTACATATCTCCTAACACACAGGCCAGGACATTTCTTTCAGCACAGCCAAGGAAGAAGTCAGGGTTGCTGAGGTTATCACAGAGTGGCTCAGCTGAAGCACCTCCATCCATCACCTCTGTCAACAACAACTGTGGGTTGCACTTAGTGTATTTAGTGCAATCTATACTAAAAACTTGCCTAGGAGGTACTTCATCCTCCAGATGCCTCAAATTCTCTGAGTCCTTGTAAAATGGAATGATATTTTCAGGCTTCAACAAAATCCCAGCTATCCATGCTAATGTAAGCAGATAAGGGACAATTTAGGTGATAGGCTTGTGTCCGGTGCAAAACCAACTCTGGTTCACCATGCCTTTTACCAGAGGTTCAGCACAGGATCAATGAGGCTAGGCTTCTGTATCCAGCTCTTAGCAAAGCCACAGTGAATATTTATGGGGACGGAAGGTGTTATACTACCTCAGGGACAATTGCATAAACACGCAGACCTACTGCAGGGCATGCCACCAGAGCAAATAAGCTGCTTAGCCTGGTGCTCAGTGCAGAGATATCCCAAATGGCTCAGCAAAATCAACTTGGGTTGGCCATGTTTATTAGTTTCTGTTCAGCTCCAACCATGTCTCATCCAAAATCCAATTCTGTCAAGGATGTTCTGCAAAAATAGTTCTCATTTATTCTTCTCAAATTGTGCTACTCCCCTTAATAATCTTTCCTCTTTCCTGTCACTGAGGGAAACTTCTGTGTTTGCTTTATACAATGGTGCCAAGAGACATAATTTTCACAATGCCAGATTTTACAGAGAGCAGAAAAAAATACCTCGCTCCCCTGCACCACCCTACTTTTTAATTTCAGGCAGACTTTAAATACTAATAATGAGCTCTTTGGAATCTGAGCTGCCAAAAATAGTGTGTTTATACACTGACAAGCAAAAAGATGAAGTTAATGAACCTGAAGTGAAGTTTTGATCCATCACACTAATAACAGCAGCATCATTCTTTACATTTGTCAAATGCCCCCATTACTGTAACATCTCACAGTCATTTGTGTGTTCAGCTCAACTGCCTTAGGAAAAATAGCCTCCATTTTATCTATTAATATTTAAGGGACAAGGAAGTTAAGGGACCTGTCAAAAGCCACCCACCAGGGCATCTGTGCTGTTGCTGGGAGCTAAATCCAGAAATCCCAATTCTCAGGTTAGTACTTTAAACCTGTGACCAAACCCTGTTCACTTTCAGTCATTAACATACAAAAAATACAATCAGAAAATATCAAGATGGTGTGGTGGTGTTCCTTCTAAGATGTGACTTGAGTACTAAGAAGGGCAGACTGGAAGTGCTTGTCCTTGGGAGAGAGCCTATGCTTTAGTATCCAAGAAATGCTGAGGGACAGGAACAAAGGTGTTGCTTGAATATTATTCTATAATTTCTTTAAGGTTACAAGAGAGGAAACACCAATGGTATTTTGAAGACATATTCAGTGGGATTCAGCTCTAGGATAAGCCATGGTTATTTAGGTTTCTGCATGTTGTCATCAACATATCTGTCACGTGTCAAAGCTCCAGTCAATACAGACCTGATCAACATAGTCAGAGGATCCTAGACATACTTCAGTTCATTCTGAAATAGACATCATAGATAAGATCCAGTTGCCTAAACATAGATATCTAGCAGCATTTGTGACATCCTCGGATGTCTCTGATGGTCAGATCAAGCCTGCTGACTGTGTTGATTAGCTCTTCACTCTATTGCGAGCTCAGATGCCAATGGGCATGTAGAAAGCTACTTGCTGACACCTAGATTTAAGTATTTCTGTTTTGACCTGAATACCACTCTTTTTTTGATGTATCTAATTTCAGTTTATGAAATTCTAAGAATCAGCAATTGAAATCAATTCCTGAGTGGTGACCATGTTCTTTCAGGCACATAGGGGCTACCTGCTTGCTTTGAAGTGTTTATTCTACTACAACTGAGCAGGTTTTCAGGCAGCGCATCAAGATTAAGAACTCTCTCCTTTGAACGGAGTCTTAGCCTCTTTCCAGGTTCTATCTGGCAGATGTTTCCATCAGTCAGATGCTTTTTATTGTTTTGTAAAAGGCCACCACAACCTGGCCAGGACAGAGTCCCAGGCTTGATGGACACTGAGTAAAGCATTACATCTGTGTCTAATCAGGGAGGACTGCTACCTAAAACTAAACTCTCAAGGAAGTGATCTCATTTCCCTCTTCTCAAAGGTTTCCATTACGTCCCCTAGAAAAAAGTAGGCCAGAAATGTGTTGGCAAAGTGCTTCATGGAACTGCTCTTTACTGTGAGGAAAGAAAATACTCACACAGGCTACAGCAAACAGCTCAAAAATCCATCTGATGCCCAGATGGTTTCTTGCATTTCTAGGGTGAAGGTGACTATCTACAAGAAGGACTGAAGGATGACCCGGGGAACTACAGTCTGTCAGTCTGACCTTGGTGCCGGGAAAGGTTATGGAGCAGATCATCTTGAGTGCCACCACATGGCACGTACAGGACAACCAGGTCATCAGGCCCAACCAACACGGGTTCATGGTCATGCTTGACCAACCTGATCTCCTTCTGTGACAAGATGACCTGCTTCGTGGATGAATGAAAGGCTGTGGATGTTGTCTACCTAGATTTTAGTAAAGCCTTTGACACCATTTCCCACAGCATTCTGCTGGAGAAACTGCCTGCTCATGGCTTGAACAGGCGTACTCTTCGCTGGGTAAAAAACTGGCTGGATGGCTGGGCCCAGAGAGCTGTGGTGAATGGAGTTAAATCCAGTTGGCGGCTGGTCACAAGTGGTGTTCCCCAGGGCTCAGTACTGGGGCCTGTCCTGTTCCATATCTTTATCAATGATCTGGATGAGGGGATCGAGTGCTCCCTCAGTCAGTTTGCAGACGACACCAAGCTGGGCAGAAGTGTTGATCTGCTGGAGGGTGGGAAGGTTCTGCAGAGGGACCTGGACAGGCTGGATAGATGGGCCGAGGCCAACTGTATGAGGTTCAACAAGGCCAAGTGCCGGGTCCTATACTTGGGTTGCAACAACCCCAGGCAACTCTACAGGCTTGAGGAAGAGTGGCTGGAAAGCTGCCCAGAGGAAAAGGACCTGGGGGTGCTGGTTGACAGCCGGCTGAACATGAGCCGGCAGTGTGCCCAGGTGGCCAAGAAGGCCAATGGCATCCTGGCCTGTATCAGAACTAGGGCGGCCAGCAGGAGCAGGGACGTGATCGTGCCCTTGTACTGGGCACTGGTGAGGCCGCACCTCGAATGCTGTGTTCAGTTTTGGGCCCCTCACTACAAGAAGGACATGGAGGTGCTGGAGCGTGTCCAGAGGAGGGCAACGAAGCTGATGAAGGGCCTGGAGCACAAGTCTTATGAGGAGCGGCTGAGGGAACTGGGGTTGTTTAGCCTGGAGAAGAGGAGGCTGAGGGGAGACTTCATCGCGCTCTACAACTACCTGAAAGGAGGTTGTAGTGAGGTGGGGGTTGGTCTCTTCTGCCAAGTAACTAGCGATAGGACAAGAGGAAATGGCTTCAAGTTGCTCCAGGGGAGGCTTAGCTTGGATATTAGGAAAAATTTCTTCACCGAAAGGGTTGTCAAGCCTTGGAACAGGCTTCCCAGGGAAGTGGTTGAGTGACCATCCGTGGAGGTCTTTAAAAGATGTGTAGACGTGGTGCTTAGGGACATGGTTTCGTGGTGGACTTGGCAGTACTAGGTTAATAGTTGGACTTGATCTTAATGGTCTTTTCCAACCTAAACAATTCTATGATTCTAGATTCTGTGATTCTGTTTCTGCCCAATTTGCAATGGCAAATATCTGGCCATTTTTAATTTCCCATTCAGAGGTGATTTTCTAATGGTCACCTTAAGAGCAAATCTGCAATGAAGCTTGAATTCATACAGCTGGATCAACAGTAAGAGACAAAAGATCATGCTGTCATCAAGGCAGAATCATATATTTATTGCCCTTCACACTTCCAAGTTGGTCAAAGAATGGTAGATATAACTTCTGACCAGTTCCTGCCTCCCCTAACTCATGATTCTCTGGAATGGAATCAAAATAATTGCCCAAAGTTATCTTTTTTGCTGAAATTTCAGTGGTAACCTGGCACGGTTACTAATTACCTGTTGGTCAAGACGTTTACTAGCATGTGAGCACTTGCACAGCCTGGCCACATAAATCCTCCCACAGCACTTCTCAGATGCTGCTCTCTGTATCTTCATCTTTGTTTTTTCTACTGGCCAGCTGTCACTGAAGATGACAAAGCTTCATTTTTCTGTGGAGAAGACTGAATATGAGGTGGATACTTGGAAATTTTAGAAAAAGAGGTTTTTAAAAATATCTGTTCAGGAGAGCAGAGCGGATTCATTTTTATGTGTTCTTTTTTTAATACTAGTTTTTCTGCCACTCAGAAATGTTGGCAGCTGCTTGAACTCCACTTGTGAGGGCTAAAATGCTTGCTTATTCTCACTGCAGTTTTATTCTCCCAAAATATATTTTAATATTGCTCAAATATAACTTCAAGGAAAAGACAGTTCTTCCTGTTCTCCATCCTGACAGGGTAAACGTAAAGGAGTAGGACTGAAGCCAAAGAGATCTGTTTCCCCTTCAGCATAATTTGGAATAATAAATGATAATGAGTGATATTTGTAGCTTGCCTTTCAGGCTTTTGATCGCAAAATAAGGGAGAGTACTTAGCCTCTGCCACGCAGGTGTTGAATCCAGCTGTTCACATGAGTGATTGCTTCAAAAGGTCTTTGCCTGAAGCATGAGTACAAAGCCACTTCCCATTTAGACACTTGGAGCACAAGCGAGAGATCTGTGCGTGGAGATCATTAGCTTCACTCCACATTAAACCATTTGATGTATGAATGCATGGGTAGAGAGGAAGAGGGAAAACAGACCACTGAGACCCAAGACAGTTTGTACTTTATACATCATTTTTTCACTCTGGAGAGTTTTGCTGGAGGCGCCATGTAGAACGGGGCGTTGTTAAAAGGGACATAGGACATGAAATCCTATCTCCCCTTTCCCTACCAGTATCCACAATCCTCTAAAAAAAGGTAAATCTCACTGAAAGAAATTTCTCCTTTGCAGGGGCAAAGAAACCTAACTTGGTCAGTCATTTCCCCATCCGTGGAGACTATGGTCACTGAAGAATGGTCACTGAACTGTTTGGAAAGCAGATTTTTTGATTTTTTCTTTTTTTTTTAAATTTTTCTTCCTGGCATGTCGGCCATGTTTCCTCTGTATTGCTTCTTCCAAACTCTCCTGCCTCAAGCAACATACAGGCATAGATGACAAACCTCTCTGCCTTTCTCAAAATCTCCTAGCAAAGTTAAATAATGTGTTGAATAATTGCAGCTACGACTGATTAATGTAAGATACATAAAAATTAATTCAGTGCCGGTATACTTCTGTAAGCTCACAGTATTGAATGTAGGTGTCCTGACACTGCTGTTTGGACACCAAACTTTTCAGCTATGCAACTAGGGACATCAAGAAAAGCTGAACACTCAAAGATTGGACAATACAGGACCTCTCGAATGCATACCCATATTGCTGAGTGCATCCAAACCCTACCAGCAGAAGTCTTTGCTAAACAGGGGATCTTGTAGCGACAAATGGACTAAGCTTAGCTGAAATTGTCCAAGAACAAAAATCAACAGCCTAAACATATTGAGCCAGGGACCAAGCAGAGTCAGCCAATTATATCTAAATACCAGCCCAATAGCTGCCCTTTCCAGATGAAGGATTATTTGCAAGGACACATGTGTTTGCTGATTTCCTGGTTATTTGGCACCTAAGCTTGTAAATCTGCATTGTAAGATTGTTCTGATTAGCTGGGGAGAGGTAGCCATCGCCTTCATTTGCTGAGCAAGGACTGATTTCTTTATAGACCTAAGTGGAAATTGCTGGCATCTCCTCGTCTCAGTGGGATTCCCGAAGCGCCTAGGTGATCCAAGTATCTTGTGCCGCGGGAAGGCACTGGATCCCATCCCAGAGGTGCTTGGCAGAACAAGAAATAAAATGTTCTTAGCCCAACATAAAAGGGATATTTTGAATAGAGCCAAAACACGTACTCACTGACTGAAATAATAGTGATCCCTGACCAGTCTGTAGCCCCTGGCTGTGTATGGGAGATTCCAGCTAAGTAGGGCCTGAGGGATGATTTCATCTCCTAATATAGCTTGGATAAAAAGGAGATGAAGTATGAGATGCATCACACTTGAAATTTTGCAGTATTAGACAAAACCAACACTTCCATAAGGTGTAAAGCACTTATCTGATGGCCACTGGTTTTGCAGCTCATAATGATGGACTACATTAGGGTTGTATTTTGGAAAATATGAGTCATCTCTCTGTGTCACTCTAGCTTCATGTTGGGTCAGATACGGTCTGTCTTCCCAAAGCCAGCATAAAGTCATCATAATCTCCATGCTATCGTGTGTTGATCCAAATCAAATGTGTCCTGGAATGTGATCCAAGACGACATCAGTCCAGAATTAATAATCACGGCCCAATACATCACTACTGAGTCCAGTTCTGCTGTCAACATCTTTAAACAAGATGTTGAAAAAAACCCGGAGTGTGTACAGAAAGAGCTGCAAAAATGATTTGAGGGCTGGAAAAATGCTGTATTATGAAAAAAAAAAATTCAAAGAACTCAATCTTTTTATCTTAGTAAAAAGAACATTCATTAGAGTGCATAAATACCTTCATGGGGAGAAAATACTGGGTAATAAAAGGCTGTTTAATCTGACAGAGAAAGGCAGAACCAGAACTGAAGCTGAATTCAGACAGACTCCAACCAGAAATAAAGTAGAAGCCTTTAACTGAATGGGGAGGGGAGATCACCACTGAATCTGGCAGTGAAGTGCAGGAGGTGAATCTTTGAATTGATCTAGAATTGATCTAGAAAACAGGGTAAAGGGGTTTGCACGAGCAGTGCTGTTTGCACAGCACCGGCTGCTTGGTCTCAGGTTTAATCCACCACCAGGCTCAATAGTGCCAGGCACTAAGGAGGAAACTAAATGACGGCTTTTGTCTTCAGGACATTGACAGTCTAGTTGTAGGACAAGGAGAAGCCCACTGGAAAACCACAAGGAATAAACCACAAAATGGGCACTGCGATGGTCTGTATCTTGGCAATTTCTGCAATCTGTTTTTATAGTTAACGACGGTACATACTTATTATGCACTCACTAATTACTGTGTGCCTTTCCAATTCCCCTGTCTCTAACAGAACAGAATAAAATTGGAAAAGATACAGAAAAAGGTGATGGGGATTATCACAGAAGTGGAACAATCTCCTTGCAAAGAATGACTAAATAAATTAGGCTTCATCATCCCAGAAAATGAGACTATTGGGAACTGACAGAGGTCTGCAAAGTCTTAAGTGCTCTCAAAAAGGGAGCAATAGTTTATTCATTATCTTCTTTTTAAAACAAAACAAACCCAAACCAAACCAAACCAAACCAAACCAAACCAAAACAAAAAAAATCAAAACAAGGGTTACTGGGAGTTCTGAAACAGAAATAGCAGGTGGCAGGCTCAAATTAAGCGAAAGAAAATACTTCACACAGCAAAAACTTAAGCTATAGGACTTCTCAGCATAGGACATAATAGTTACTAAGTATTTACACATCTTCAAAAATTGATTAGACAAATTAATGGGAAAAAAGTCAATCAGCTGATGACTGCTAAATACAATAGCATTACCTCCAACTCCAGAGATCTCTATGGGATAGAGTAGCGTATTGCAGCGTACCTTTCTCTGTCCTTAAACTCTCCCCTTGGCATCTGCTATTGAACATTGTTTTCAATACATCCACACCACATTCCACAGGCAATGTGAAATCGCACCGCCTGTGCTTCATGGCTAATGACAGCAACGTGGGTCTGCTTGAGGTCACTGCAGGGCTTCAGGTACCAGCTTAGAGGGGCTTCTGCTTTTATCCAATAACAGTGCTTTTATGTTCTAAGTCACTGCCAAAAAAATGAATTTGGAGATTGTTGAGCACAGGAAATCTACACGTTTAGCTGCTTCTTACCCAAGACAACGGTGTCATTTTGTATCGATGTGAACACAGGTCATTACAAAATGAGCACAATCCAGGTTTGCTAATGCAATTCTATCTAGAAACAGCTGTAAAAGATGCGTGGCCTCTCTGGTGACACCTAGTACAGCAATACCTAGCAATTCATGAGTGATCAAACATGTCAGAAAAGAGGGAGAGAATCTTCCCAGACAAAGGGACAGGAGTTGCTTTATGCCTAAACAATAAGGCATTATAGAAAATATTTATCTCCCCATCTATCAGGAAAAAAAGCATAAAAAATATTCCATAAGTAAATGAAAGACATAAAGAAGTGAAAGGGAGGATAAAAAGTAAGTATCCATTTATAAAATATAGGCATATTCCCATAAACAGAAGTGAATCAAAGGATAAAACCTTTGCAATAAAAAGCTTAAAAATTACAAGGCATCACCCCCTCTAATTATAATCACATCCCTTTGTCTCGTCAACCAACAATTATGATCTATCTATTAAGTGTTTAGATTATAGGCTGCTTCACATTGCTAAAGAGTGGCAGGCTGTATAGCATTTTGAAAATGAGCATATAAATAAGGATTCTTATTATTTTTAAAAACAAAAGTGTGTATTGCAACATTGTAATTCTGTTTTTTTAAATTAAACTGAACCGCAGCTGAAAGCTCTTAGAAATTAATATATTTATAAGGATGCACTCCAAAGACCTGCAAGATATACTACTACCCTCAAATAATCCGAAATCACAACTCTTTCTTCCCTGCTAATGCATTTTACTTCCCATTATCAATGACTTATTAAAGAGTTGTTTGTGTCATTTGTATTCTCACAGAGTGTTTATTAAACAGTTATATAAGTCATCAATGTCAGGTTACAGTTATGCATTATTTTCTTTGCTCATTTCATTAGAACTGAGCAGCTTCTCCTAAGGAAGATATTTATCCTGTAAAAATGGAACCCCAGGTCTGAAAGATTGCATCAGTTACAGATCCTCGGATGCTACATCATGTGTAGTGGTTGCAAACCCTCCATAATCTATTATTTGGGTAATTCTGGCCTAAAAGCAGAAAGAACCCTTGTGATAATGCAGAGTGATTCTTCCCCATCTTTAATGTCTGGCTGAGACGGATGTTTGGTGTGTTACACGATACAGCAGACGTGTATCATGAGAGGAAGAGAGGATGACCTGCTCATGTCTCTACTGGTGTCTGCACAATTTTTTTTCAGGGTTCTTTGCTAGCCCTTGAAAGCATAAAACACCTCCCGGAATGCCTTGGTGCATAATGCTATAGGATGAATCTAGTCTGCTTCTCTATCTAGATATTACTAGAAGAAGATTAAAGCAATTGGATATCTACCTATTTTATCTCTGTAAAATGCCATCTGGAGGTGAAGCCAGAGTTAAACTCTTATCCCTGAGGACTTCGGTCTGAGATGCTGACAGGTCCAGGATTCTGGTGTCTGTCAGTAGATAATGCTGGGACTCTTCTGAAGGACTGCTTTGACACAAAAGAACCATTTGTCAGACTCTCAACTTCTTACAAGACTCTGCTGATCCATTAAGAATTGTCTGAGCTCCTCTCAGCAAAGTGGTCACAGCCAGTGTCACAATGGTCACTTGTACCTCTACAAGTCCCATGTCTGAGTCATAGAATCATAGAATCATTAAGGTTGGAAAAGACCTCTAAGATCAGCGAGTCCAATCATCAACTCAACACCACCATGCCCACTAAATCGTGTCCCTAAGCACCTCATCTACACATCTTTTAAATACCTCCAGGGATGGTGACTCAACCACTTCCCTGGGCAGCCTCTTCCAAGGCCTGACCACTCTTTCAGTAAAGAAATTTCTCCTAATGTCCAATCTAAACCTCCCTTGGTGCAACTTGAGGCCATTTCCTCTCGTCCTATCACTAGTTGCTTGGGAGAAGAGACCAACACCCACCTCGCTACAACCTCCTTTCAGGTAGTTGTAGAGCGCGATGAAGTCTCCCCTCAGCCTCCTCTTCTCCAGGCTAAACAACCCCAGTTCCCTCAGCTGCTCCTCATCAGACTTGTGCTCCAGGCCCTTCATCAGCTTCGTTGCCCTCCTCTGGACACGCTCCAGCACCTCCATGTCCTTCTTGGAGTGAGGGGCCCAAAACTGAACACAGGATTCGAGGTGCAGCCTCACCAGTGCCCAGTAAAGGGGCACGATCACGTCCCTGCTCCTGCTGGCCGCCCTAGTTCTGATACAGGCCAGGATGCCATTGGCCTTCTTGGCCACCTGGGCACACTGCCGGCTCATGTTCAGCCGGCTGTCAACCAGCACCCCCAGGTCCTTTTCCTCTGGGCAGCTTTCCAGCCACTCTTCCTCAAGCCTGTAGCGTTGCCTGGGGTTGTTGCAACCCAAGTGCAGGACCCGGCACTTGGCCTTCTTGAACCTCCTACAATTGGCCTCAGCCCATCGATCCAGCCTGTCCAGATCCCTCTGCAGAGCCTTCCTACCCTTGAGCAGATCAACACTCCCGCCCAACTTGGTGTCGTCTGCAAACTTACTGAGGGAGCACTCGATCCCCTCGTCCAGATCTTGATCAAGATATTGAACAGGACCGGCCCCAGTACTGAGCCCTGGGGAACACCGCTCGTGACCGGCCACCAATTGGGATTACTGAGGTGGTGATGGTCATGCAGGAGAGTTCTCCTTTCTAGAAATTATATATGTGACACCAGCCTTTACTCCTCTCCCATACAGAGAAAAGCCACCAGCCTTGTGGGCAATGGTAAATTACCTCACCTGTAAAGAACATGAATTTTTTTTCCTGCAATTTGCCGGTTATCACTTGGTTTATAGCTTGAAGCGTGTAGACTTATTTCCTTTCTAAATAGTGAGTTTTAATTAACCTCACTTACTTTTGACACTGTATTAAAGGATCCTGAAGACTCTTTGCACCCTGCTGTAATACATATTTAAATTACTAACAAGAAAACTGTATTGTGAATTGTGGTGATGCAGCTAAATGACTGGGGATTTCATCAGTGGGACTGGGACTCCTGTACCCTGTCTCCCTTTCCAACCACCCAGCAGCAGATTTCTGCTGATTCCTTAAAGCCAGGCTTCCTTCCAAGAGAGGAAGCTGTGGCAAGAACTTTCTTCAGTAATGAGACCTGCAGGGAGAGGGTTTTTTTTGTGCTGTTTAAACACAGGTTGCCCATAACTACTAACCATCAAATTAAGTGGCACCTGTGTTGGAGTCAGCGGAAAAAGAAAACCAGTTTCATACCCACTGGCCACAGCTTTTACATTCTGCTTCTCTCGGGGGCCACAAAGTTCCCTCCCGTCAACGGGAGAAAGGTAAAGAAAAGCCATAAATCGACCATTCCCATTCTCGTGGTCTGCCACCTCGGTACAGAGCAAATGTACAGAGAAGCACAGAAAAGCAGATGCACGCAGCACCTAGAGGGCTGACTCTGCATTTCTGAAAGTCTTGCGCTGAAATATGTTTCTCTGCTGGGCTGTTGCTTCTTCTACTGCCATTTGAGCGGCAGCTCGGGAACGTTAAGTTGGAGGGGATCACTTGGGTCATGATCTCCAGTCTCCTGGGGCATCAGGTACCGTGTCATGCAAGCCCTGCTTTTTAAACATTTTGCATTTCAAGTATTCAAGATTTTGGTTCTGCTGGGAGCTTATTCCAACATTTTTCCCCTCTGATAGCCAGGAATCATCCTTTAATTTCCAGCCAAATTTTAATTCTGGCCTGCTTAGACCTTTTTCTTCTGCCAGTATTGACTTTTCCATCAAGTAGCTCTTCTCCCTCTATGTTCAGTGCTCCTGGTGTTCTTATATGTGATAACCATAGATCTCATTTTAGTGACCTAAGCAAGGTCACATCTTTTTTTTTTCCTCCTTCAGGAGTTGAGCTTTTCATCCCCTGAAAGACCTTGATTTCCATTTTATATGTCCTCAAGCCTATATTATTTTTTTCTTATTCTTGGGTGATGGGACATATATATAGCATTTCTTGTATGTATTCACCAAGAACAGGACCTTGTACCACAGCTCTGAAAATTATTTCCACGAAAGAAACCTCTCCTAATACATCCTCGTCCTTGCTGGGCCACTGTAATTGGGATCCTGCATGCAGTTTGAATTACTGTCACTATATGGCTTGGCTATGAAAATGCAGCTGATAGGACTGGACTAGGGTCTTCCTGGAAGCAACACTTCGGAGTAAGTAAACCAGCATTTGGAAACTGGTCTGTCTCTAGTTTTTAGCCATCTAATCAAAGACAAATTTCTCCTTGGCTGCTACATGTAAAAGCACAGCCAGAGATGGAGAATGGACCAAAGTTTTAGAAATCAGAGAGGGACCAGACCCACAAAGTTATTTTAATTTCTACTGAAGTAAATGGGAGTTAGGCACTTAAATGAGTTTGTGATTCTGGATCTTGATCTCTACACTTTGAGACATTATTTTAAAAGACATTTGCTCACATTTTTGAAAGCTCATTTGAAAGTCTATCAAATTGAGCACTGCCGCAAGAAAGATCCTTCAAATCATTAGCCATTGTTTTGAAATTTTAGTCCTCTTGGAATGGCCATGCTGACACTACTCACTGGGTATCTTTGGTGTGAGAAAGAAATCAAAATATCTACTTAAGGTAAGGGTAAGCGTTTAAATGAGTTTGAGGAGGAAAAGTTATTTAAAAGCGTGCATTATTTTGATATAAAAAATTAACCACAGTGTATAGAGCCCTTGAATTCCACTAAGAACTCAATAATTTTGAGATCCCTTAGAATACAGAGACAGGACATAAAACATTAAAAGTACCGCTTTGCAATGAAGTATTGCACGAGATTTGATGACACTGGCTCAGTCTTTTTCATAGTTAATGAGCAATAATCAATGCCACCATTTTCAGTGGCGAGGTGCTCTCTGCTCTCTCCTTACTTGACATCCGCAGACAGACTATTTCCTCCACGCTTTCTTGTTTTACATATTTACAAAAAAATTAGGCTCCATCTGCAGCTTGTGAGGCTGTGAAAAGCAAACAATTCCCCTCAGATTGAGAGCAATAATAGGTTGTTCTCCATGCAAATTGGGCAAAGCAAATGCTGGGTAATTGGCTAAAAATGAGACTCTGATGATCTCTGTTCCAAACTGTCATTTAAGACAAACAAATGTATTTGCATGTGAGGAATACTGCCAGTGTACAGCTGGAGGAGTCTTAATAGTTGGGCTATCACATATTGATTCAGACTAGACACACCACCATGCAGATGTGGGGCGGCTGGCATGTTTGCCATCAAATTGAATTTGCTCCATACTGGTAGGGGAATCAGGGAATAATGGGACAACACAGCCCTTGGGCAGCTCTTGAGGACCAGAAAGCTTTTATGCTTTATAGATATCTTCAGCAGAAATGCAATGGTTATCCTGGGTGAGACTAAAGGTACGTCTAGCGATATAACCTGTCTCTGATGACAGTCAGAGCAAACACTTAGGAAGGTTCTAGGGTGGTATTTCCCTACGTATACCGTCCTGAAGACTGGTTTAGAGGCTTTCTTTGCTGTTGAGGGACACGTGCTCCAGGCAGAGTGATCAAAGCCATGTGCTGAGGCCAAGGTGATAAACCTGCTAAGTAGTAACGTTCACATTTTCTGTCTTTTTTTTAATGTGTTTACATAGGTTTTTTGGATTAGATCTTGGTTGCAAATCAGGCAACAGGCAAGGAGACCTTACATCTGCCCTCAATGTATCTTGTAGGCACACCCTGAAAATAATACAATCCTCTTTCTGGTTCCCTGACTGCTGTTTGATCACAAACAGGGATGCAAAAGGCTATCATTGCAGAGCACTTTGGAGAGGTGGAGGTGTTTCTAACCCCAAACATAAGAAAAAAGTCTCAGATGGAGCCCTAAGAGGCTGGTCTTCAGCAGAAACCCTTGTCACTTTCTGACCTGAAAAAACATCAGGTGAGTGATTGGTAGAGACAGAGACCAAATGAGTTTGACAATCCAGTGTACTAAAGCACCCACCCTCCACTGCAATTCAAACCTTCCCAGTTTCTCCTAATGAAGGCAGGTCCAAAAAGAGAGCCATTTGAGGGCAAAGCCTAGCGATAAGCAAATGAGCATCAGACGCGAACAAAGCCCACTCAGGAATGTATATCCTGACAATCTTTGGGGAGATGGTGCTATAAGCACAGCAGGACATTTATCATGCCGTGGGTAAGCAGACTGACCCCAATCTTAATTGGATCTAGTCTGACTAACCCTCTGGCAGCTCTTTTGAAACAATAGCGTAATAACTTGGGAACATGCACTGAATGTGCTGCTTTGTTATCAGCAGGCAGCTGTTCAGCTGTGATTCATAAATCCTCATCAGATGAGGAGGAGTCACAGCATGGACTAGTTTGGTCAGTTCAGTTCTAAAACACCTGCTTGTGGTCAGGGACCGGCCAAGTTGCAATCACAGAAGTGTAGCACTGCAGGTAGGGTTAGATGTTGTAGTACAAAGGGTGTGTTTTTCAAAGGTACGTAACTTTATGGTTTTCATACTGCTATGGATTGCCTAGAAAGACTGCTTAAGCAGAATGAAAGCTTTCAGTTAATGCATTAGTTCTTCTTCTGCCAGAGACCCAGGTTCAATTATTAAAACTCTGCATGATCTTATCCAAACAGACAAAGTACTGTGGGTTTACATGGCACAAGCAAGGCTAAAATATCCAGGGAAACTTCGTTGGTAGAGCAGTGCAAAGGCAAGAGATTTCTCTTAGTCCCAGGACTGGAAAGTAGAGGGTGTTTCAAATTAACAGCACGGAATAAAGCTCCACTTCCCTAAGCCATACGGTGAAGATGATGTCAGCAAAGGGTTCATGGAGATGCATTGTACAGAAGCATGTAAATGACAACAAATACCTAGCAGACTCTTTGATTCTCTGTTCTGCTAATAGAGAGCTTTTTTTATTCACATCTTCCCATACCTGTCTGCCATTTTACCCTTCACAACCCCTTCTTCCAGTGCTGTTTACTGACAGCACTGACCTTTTGTAGCAACTCAAACACATAAGGATGGTCCTTACAACATGCAAAGATACAAGCAGGGTTAGATGTAAGTGTAGGGATTGATCCTTGAAATACAGACATGTTCTGTGTTTTGCATAATCATATGCAGTAGAAAGGTGAAGATAATATGAAATAAATAAACAAGTGAACAAGCAGTTAAATAAAATGAAGTATGCGTGTGTATATGTGAGTGTACACAAAGATGCAATAAATGAATAACAAGCAATCACAAAAATAAATATTTAAGCAAAAGAAAATAAAAAATGCAAGGAGCAATGTGACAGTCCTGCAGGTTTCCCTGGAGACTCTGATGACATTCTCTAGCCTCTTCTGCAGGCTTATTTTAGTGATTTACTCCTAGGAAAGTGGACTGTAAGAGGATAAGGTGCATGTCCAAATGTGGATGCTAAATGAAGTCTGACTATGCCAGTACAAACAAGCAGTGTGGCAGAAAATCATTTCACATTGACCACTGCCCCAGACCAACTCCAGAGTTTTGAGCCTGGGCAGGCAATACAGGGGTAATAACGGCAGATTTCTGGTCTTAAAAGTTCAGCAATTGTATTGGCAGTTTCTGTTCCTCTGTATTCCCCCTAATTCTGACACCTCTATTCCACAACAAAGCTATACAACTCATGTTATAGCGGTATTTACATTTTCACCTGTCCATCCAACATGCAAAAAATTAAAAAAAAAAAAAAGAAAAAGACATAATTGTGTTTTGTATAATCACACTTAATGTAACTAATCAAATAAATGGACTACTCACATTAACCTCTCCTTCTGATCCCATTTAGCTAATACCTGTAAATCCCTCAGCCTTTTATTCTTTAAAGACACAAGTAGTAATAAAACATTATGCCCAGAGAGAATATTCTGTCTCAATCTTTAGGCTGTTGGAAGGTCTCCAGGGCAAGAGATGTCTCTTGGTTTTTAGGGTACCTAAAGCAATGACATCTCTGTGATAATTGATGATCGTCGGCACCGTAGGGTGCACAGAAGTAATAATGGAGGACAATAGCATTATGCATATGGAAAGAGCTATAAGGAAAAACTTGAAAATGTGGGAACTATTCATTGCTAGGGCTGATTGTTAAAGCTTTAAAGAAGCTTTGCCCAAAACAGCAACAGAAGTCTTTCAGAGGAGATATTAAACTTTGTCTGAGTCTATTCCCAAATCCAGACCTGGACCCAAATCCAAACCATAACCATTTAAATGAGTTCTATGAGACCCAGGACTTGAGGTCTTTAAATTGGAGCTATTGGATATACTGAATATGATCCCTTTCAGGACTCAAGATCTTGTTCATGCAACAGACACGTTAGGATCAACCTTAAGATCAACAAATGTATTACAGTCTGTTCCATCAGCAGTCATTGCTGATTTAGCCTCAGCTACAAACTGGCCCTAAAGGGTGTGGTCATGCCTTGCAGCAGGTTTAGGCTTTCAAATTCAGCCCTCACTGTGAACAAATAATCTGGCATTTCTCATTACTGGTGGCAAGAGAAACAGCTAATGCATCACAGAAACATCCTTATTCCTCATTGAAAGCTGTTGACTACAGCAAGCCTGGAAACTGAAAGTACATTCCTGAAGGTCTCAGCCATTCCCCTGACCCAGGAGCCTGTCTAAAACGTATGTTATCACCAGAGACAAAGCTACCCTAAGAGAATCATGGAGATGTTGGACAAACTCCTTTGGCTGCAGCCCGCTGCCTTCTGAAAAGCCTGATGGAAACATTTGTGGGGAAATGCGGCCGTGGAGAAACACTTGTTTTCCAGGCAATCAGATACCAGGAAAAACATCCAGCATAAAGCTATTTGTTACGCCTGGTTAAAATGAGAAGTAAGTCACAACAGGGGGACACACTATCAGACAAGAGGCCAAAGAATAGCACAAGAATTGTGTCACTTCTTATACCAAGAAAACAAGCTGAACCCAACCTCTTGGTGTGTTTAAATCACAGTGTTCCCATGCAGAGCCAAGGATTAACTGTTCCCTTGAAGATCTTCAGTACAGCAATCACATAATCCCTCCACCGCCCCATACTAAAGATCTTTTCTCTCCACAGCTAAGGGTCAAAAGTTTAGTGAAATTAACTTGCCAGAATATTTTTCTTTTATTTATGGGAGAAGCTGTAGTACTTAAGCTGCAGCTGGAGCACATAGCTGCAGTCACATCTAACAGGGTTGTAGCCCTCTTCTCCTTTGTTACCCTGTCTGCAAGAGTGGAGAGGAAATGCAGGGAGGGCAAGTGGAGCCCCTGTCCTGGATATTGCAGTGTTACAGTCATAAACCAAGCCTATTCTTGAAGCTAGATCTGTCATTCACATTATAAACATTGAAGTCAATGCGATAGGCACAAAACCTGGAGCTTTTTAAATGAGGAATTGCTGAGCAAATTAAGCCCATTTGTATCAGAAATAGCGTGGCCAGCAGGAGTAGGGAGGTGATCGTGCCCCTGTACTCAGCACTGGTGAGGCTGCACCTCGAATCCTGTGTTCAGTTTTGGGCCCCTCATGACAAGAAGGACATGGAGGTGCTGGAGCGTGTCCAGAGAAGGGCAACGAAGCTGGTGAAGGGCCTGGAGCACAAGTCTTATGAGGAGCGGCTGAGGGAACTGGGGTTGTTTAGCCTGGAGAAGAGGAGGCTGAGGGGAGACTTCATCGCGCTCTACAACTCCCCGAAGGGAGGTTGTAGTGAGGTGGGGGTTGGTCTCTTCTGCCAAGTAACTAGTGATAGGACAAGAGGAAATGGCCTCAAGTTACACCAGGGGAGGTTTAGATTGGACATTAGGAAAACTTTCTTCACCAAAAGGGTTGTCAAGCCTTGGAAGAGGCTGCCCAGGGAAGTGGTTGAGTCCCCATCCCTGGACGTGTTTAAAAGACATGTAGATGAGGTGCTTAGGGACATGATTTAGTGGTGGACTTGGTAGTGTTTAGTTAACAGTTGGACTGGATGGTCTTAAAGATCTTTTCCAACCTAAATGGTTCTATGATTCTATGATTCATCGCAGCAGCCCATATTCATGCATAACCGAGCAGATCCAGGAGCAGAGGATTCAGGATCACAAATATTCCCATGATTCCAAAGGCTTTCTTCAACAAATTTATTTAATGATGTCTACAGAGGTGAGTCTTCATGGGTACTGCAGTGACCAGCTCTGGCACATCAATGCCCAAAATCTGCACTGTGTATATAGATGGAGGAGAAGATCTCAAGAAACAAGTTCTCCAGAAAGCATCTTTGGCTTCTAAATGTATCACAACAATGTTGCCTGGCTTCTACTTTGCCTGATCTTCCTACAGATCCTACACTTGCTGAGGCAGTAGAAATGCTGAAGGAAGGCAGAGGAAGGGTTATGTTTCCTTTTACTTTTGTGACAAAGAATTACAGAGTTGGGGTGTACCTTTGCAATGTCGGTCTATGGTCTTTCATCAGACCTGCCAATTTCTTCATGTAAACTTTGAGTTATCATAGGCAAAATGACCACTGTTGCTGAAGACTTTTTAAAACTAAAGAACAAAATGCACAATGTCTGTCTGGTTCGGAATAAGAGGGAAAAATGAACGTTTTAAGGCTTGTATTGTGAGGCTTTTTGGAGGTGGACCAAAATATCTGTAGATGCAGAGTATCTTCTGTTAGGATGGATATGGATAGACTAACTTTCTTTATGAACATCAGCTTATTGAACCAGGCTGTAAGCTGGGTATCTCTGAGCTGTGAACTGTGAGACCTACAGCAACAACATCTCAAGAATCGCAACATTGCTGCGTAGCTGTAGGGATAACGTGTATTATCCTTGCCTGTGTAATGGGATTTAATATGTTAAGGAATCTGTCATGTCTTAAATTCCATGTAAAAGCTAAAAGGGTACCAAAGACTATGAGGGATTTTGTGGAGCAGTTGATAGATCTGCTTTGTAGGGATAAACATAAAGTACCTGCGTACTTGTTTTTAAAAATTTATAGACCTTTTAGTTCAAAGGAAGACCCAGAGAAGAGGAGGCTCTTCTTCTCTTTCTTGAAGAATAATTTTCAGTGCTTTCTGCAGGTGGTCAGGTTCTGCGTTTACCAGCTTGCCTTGGGGTTTTGCACCAGTGTGGGATCCCCGCAGGCAGAGTTACCAGAGGGCATGGTCATCATTTCAATAGTGAATGGGGTTTCTGATCAAAAGCCCTCCTCTAAATGACTATCTCTCTTATTGGTAACAGGGTACACTGAAGGGAGTGGTATATGGCTTGAGGACTCATGAAGACACTGTTCCCAGCCTTGGGGATTTGAATGAAGTAGATCAACTGAAGGAGAACATCACCCTGCTGCACCTTGTCTTATAGGTTAGCACAGACCAAATCCACAGAAGTGTTTTATCGGGCAGGATGCTTTCTAAACCAGAACTTCTCAAATTGATTCCAGCTTTGAGCTTCTAACAAAATTGTCCTCTCCACTTTCACGGCTGCCTCAGAGCTTATTTCAGGTTTTTTTCCATAAGTCGTGTTACTGTTAGAAATGGTGTCTCTTCTTTTAGCTCTATGAGGGCCATCAATTTAGAGGCCAATTGAAACCCTGAGATTCCCCCTGCTTTTAACAGCTTCTCATGCAAATGCTACAGTCCTGCAGGTAAAAAGGCAACTGAAAGCTTTCTCTTCTCACCTCGTTTCAGCAGCTAGCAAAATAATGGAGGGACATGGGAACAGAAATCCATAAATACTAGGAAGTAGAGCCAAGTATTGTCGCATCAAAGGCCATTGCTTTTAATTTACCAGTTCCCAGAGGATTATTCCAACTGCTTCTTGCATGACCCAGCTTCTCTTTGTGCAAATGACTCAGCCCAAGAGGACATTTTAGATGACATTTATTATTTACATTTTTACATATCTTTGGAGATTCCTTCCCTTTCCACTGTGCCCCTACATCTTTCTTTTAACTTCTGTCCCAGCTTTCTCACTGTGCTGTATCATCATGACTGTGAGAGTCAGAGCTGAGGAATATACCCAAGAGCAGTGTTTTGAGTACTGCAGGAGAAAAAAAATTAATGGAATAGCTCATCTGTTGAAATTTTAGCTATAACTGGGTGTGCTAAAGCCTGCTCTGTGTTTATCAGTGGAACAGCTTGTATTTTCATGTAGAATTTCTTCCCAAAGGGCTTTGTAGCAAAGATGATTTAGCAGGCAGCACTCTTCCCTTATTCAGTCACAATGAAATAACGTTTTGCTGGACATAGTGTTTTCATGATAACATAAGACCACACTATTCCTAGCATGCAGCCACAGTTCGCCTTTTTTTGTCATGCATCTCACAATTCTTTTTGCTTTCCCGCAGGTATGGACAGCAGTATTAATTTTAGCTCAGAGGTAGCTGTTGCGAGAGGTAAGAGCATGCAGATGAGGAAGAGCACAGAGTTACCTAAGAGTAACTTGCAATTACAACTGAGAGCAAAATGGTTTTCCCATGCTATGAAGCATGTTAATAGCCTATCTCCAAATCTTCCTGTCCTTTCTGGGAGTAACCTATGCATGTCAATGTTCCTGAGTGAGAAAAAAAGAACTCCTTTTCTTTGCCTCAGGAATGGAGAAGTCACTGGAGAGGTGGGAGAAGCAACTTGAAGTCTTTGCCTGACCCAAAGGAAGGATTTTGGTCAAGGTAAACAGCCTTCCCTGGGTCATTCTGGAGGACCAAGTTGACCTTTCTTCCTTTTTTTTCTTATTTCCTGTTATATAATGATGCCACCTGCTCCTACAGAGCACACCTGGCCATCCAAAGAGGCATTCAGGCTCTTACATCTTCCATGTGAATCTTCCTTAATACTCCTGAAGAGCAGCTGTTGAGATACCTTAACTCATACTAGCAAAGGTGAGTTTAACCTTCGCTGAAGTAACGTACATACAGGTCCCACTCTCACTGATGGATGAGGAAACTCCACATATTTCACATTTTAATAGCAAGTCCTCAGGAAATTATTCATTTAAATATGTCCTTCATCCACTAAGGAACAGGAGATATTCTTTATGAAGTAGTCCACTTTTCATGTGTTGATGTCTGAACTGACCATTTGTTCCACAATCACTCTCATTTTTGGGAATGCTGTATATCTAGGCATGATACGTAAAGACTAGACATTTTTAATGATAATTTGCATATCTGCAGCACCTTCTAGCCAAAGAAAATAAGACGTTTTGCTAATCTACACTCCTAGTTAGTTCTTTTTACCCATACCTTAGTGGTAGACGTGAAGATATTCAGGGACAGGTTGTCACTCATGCACTTTGTTACCCCTGCAGTGCATGTTGGGACAGCAAGAGAGAAAAGTTTCCATTTCCAGTTGCAAAAGAAAAGGGAAAAGAAAGAGGTGGAGAATTTATGGCAGATAGATTTGGCATTTCACCCCAGACCATTCCAGAGGGGTTTTCCAGAGCCAAGAACAGATTCTAGTGGGGAAAGCCTGACTCCTTGACATCAGTAGGGGTTGTGCTACTGATTTTCATCTGTGTTTGCACAGACTACTTCAGGTTGTGAGTAAAACCACTCTTCTTCCCACCCAAATGAGTCCCCTGTCTTTGCATTTCCAAAACCTGAGCTCAGCTGTGCATTTCCGCTCCCTGCTAAGATCAGGGCAGGACTGGCACAGAGGCTACAGAAGGTGCTGTCTTGGGTTTGTAGATGGTTAATAACCACTAATCTTTATGAGAGATAGCCTTTGCTCACAGAGTGGGGCAGGAAGCTAGGGATGAAACATCTGTGCTCTGAGAAAGGAACTGACTTAATGCACTTTCCCCCTTTGCCAATGCATGAATGGACATTGCAGTATGCAAGTTATCTCAAGTTCAGATATCCGTTGTTTTGTGCAACTTTAAGCATGTTCAGCATCTTCCCCTAAGTAACGATTAACTCCTGGAGGGAACAAATACTGTTTGGAGATTCCTGAAGGATGAGAGAAGTGTTTCTTTGGCATTGAGATGCATTTTAAGTCTGTAGGTCTGACCTGCCAGTGAGCATGGACTGTCCCAGCAGGGAGGCAGCTGGGGAGGCAGCACATGCATGTATCTGCTAGACCACAGCATGAAAAATTGTTTGTGGCTTCATTGGCACTTTCTTAAAAAGAATAGTTTTGTTGCTGTTTGGAACGAAACCAAAAAATTGTCAAATCCAAAGGAAATGTTTCAAGTCACTCAGTGCTTTGAACTGTGGAAATGTTTCAATGAAGCTTTTTTTCTTTTTATAAAATGAAGAAAATATAGAAATGAGAGTCTGTCTCAAATGCTAAATATCTGTTTCATACAGGGAAAAATTAGAAAACGATTATCCTGCCTTTTCAGTTCCCTCCGCTTTTTCTTTCCATTGAAAGTTCAAACACCCTTCAGGCTCTTTACTCATTCATAAACCCACGAAATCGTCACTAATTTAAGAAGCAAACTTATCAAGGAAATGTAAGAGGAGCATTCGCACACTTGATAACCCAATATCTCAGTCTATTCTCATCTACCAAGGGACTAGTCTCGTTTACCAATATCATTGGGGGAACCCCAATCCAATACAGAACATTTGGTAAATATGATTTGGAAGCTACTCAGCCTGGCATGGGATGGAAACACACATCTCCTCGCAATCAGTGCTGTCTACTGCAAAGTACTGTTGCCGTTTTGATGCTGCAGCCTCGTATGAAGACCCTGATAGAAATGTAATAATAGCACTTTGAAAATGATAAGTGGCACATTAAGCCCTGCTCCAGTTCCTTAGCTCCCAGTGATAACAAGCATTCACCAACAAATATTAGTTATAAAGATGCAGCACACGTGCCAGGAAATTATAGACAGAAAAATCAATCACTTCAAATGATGTGAATGCAGCACTAACCCAAGCTCTAAAAGCCAGAACTTCTGGGTTTGTGCCTGAAATATCCTGCCAGAAGATAAAGATCTTATCACTTGCTGAAATGAAAAGCACAATTTTTTAAGAACATATTTCTGAACCCATGGAAGAAATGCCAGAATTCATTTTTGGATTAAGGAATTCAGTATTCCCTCTTCTGCATCTGAAAACTTATAGAAGATGGAGATATTGTGTGTTAAAGGAGATGTAATAATTTACTGATTTGTGATTGGTAAATTCAGAGTATTGTCCCTATTAGTAATGTTTGTAGAGCCTATTCTTAATGCAAGATGAATAAAAGAAAATTTTCAAGCCTTCCCGGACTCTACTGAATGCCTCAGTAACCTTCGTGTGAATTTATAATTTGCTGTTGCTTTTCAAAAAGCCATACACAAGAGAGAGGGATTGAGACTCAGAGGGATAGTTAGCAAGTGGAATGGGTTATTGGGGAAGATGATTGAAGAATCTCATTGTGCTGAAGTTTTACTGACATTTCCTTTCTACGGAAGGCAGCCTGCCATCTCAGCATTTCTCCTCGTCTTGAAGTGTCTTATCTTCTCAGCCATGTGTTCATATGCTGTGTTAATGAGCATGATATATAATACATTTCACATAGAGCCAATGCAAGCCTGGTTTACAAAGGATGGGGTGAAAACCTGCCTTTGCGATGGGATGTGAATCCTAATGTAGCAGAATTTTCTGCAAATGCTATATAGTTGTAAATAATGGAAGAAGGATAAGAATAGACAAGTCAAGCCAATACCTGAGATGCATCTTAATTGCCTCTCTCAGTACAGAAAAAGCAGCAACACATGTTGCTTCTAGTGAGCTCAGCTGGGCAGATATTTTAATGTTTTTGGCCCAATTTGTATGAGCTACAGTAGTTATGGATTATCGTTTTATCAGTCAACCTGCCCTACCTGAGTTGCACTAATGCGAGAGGAAAGGTTAGTCCCATCTCACCGGAATCTGTTTAGATACATCTGAAACATTTTTTAGACTTCCTCACCTGGTTGTGTTGTGAAGTCTACTGAAAAATAGGCTTCCCTAGCAGATCAAAGAAAGAGGTATTCAGCTATATTCAGACCCAGTGCAGGTTTATAGATCGTGATGGGTGCAAATGGATTTCCTTCCTCCTATTTCTCCATTTCACCTGTGCCTTTATTTTTCCTTCCTTTCAACCCTGTTTTTAAGGCATATTGAAATCACTCTTGTATTCATTATTTCAAACGTAGGACCACCCTCAGTACTAAAATCCTAAAGGATCTGTTGAACCCTTGATTTTTTAGATATATGTGTTTTCCTAAGAGCTCAAAATGAAGTTTTAGCAAGACAGAGCAACTTGAGATATTGGGCTACTGTTTCCCCTTTGATTACAAAGTATTTTGTCTACACCACAAACAATGTTCTCCTTTCCACTAAGAGAATGAGACATAGACTTCGGACTTCAAAAGATGTATTCAGCTCTTTGTTTATTGATAGCAACACATGCATTTTTTTTAACTACAAGTCAGTAATTTAATTTCATTGACTTCCAATAGCACAAGACCTTGCTGAACATCTGCTGGGGTGACTATGAGGGGAAAGGGCAGGGAAGATCTCATCACCTTTCCACCCCAGCATGGCCCTTTCTTCCAGTGCCAGGTATTTCTCTGCGCATTGACTAGACTTTTGTACAAATTAGGACTGTCCTGGTTTTGGCTGGGATAGAGTTAAATTTCTTCCTTGTGCTGTGTTTTGGATTTAGTATGAGGAGAATGTTGATAACACACTGATGTTTTCAGTTGTTGCTAAGTACCCTGCTAGTCAAGGACATTCAGCTTCCATGCTCTGCCAATCGCATGAAAGGCTGGGAGGTTGCATAGCTGGGACAGCTGGCCCATCTGGCCAACGGGGTATTCCATACCATGTGACGTCATGCTCAGTATATGAATGGTAGGCGTGTTCCAGGAAGTAGCGATCGCTACTTGGTTATCAGTCAGCGCGGGTGGTGAGCGATTGCATTGTGAATCACACATTTTGTATATCTACCATTATTATTATTATTGTTATTGTTGTTGTTGTTGTTGTTGTTATTATTTTCCCTTCCTTTTCTGTTCTATTAAACTGTCTTTATCTCAGTCCACGAGTTTTCTCACTCTTACCCTTCCGATTCTCTCCCCGTGCCACTGTGTGTGGGGGGGTGTGAGCGAGCGGCTGCGTGGTGTTTGGCTGCCTGCTGGGTTAAACCACAACAAGGGCATAATGTCTCCTGCTTGATTTATTTTTGATTCTTCAGGTAACATTTCCTGCAGCTCACTCCTTGTTACTCCTCCCATGTCTGCGTTTGAGTAGTTGGTGATGGGAGTCCAGCATGGAGTCCAGTCAATCATGAAGGTGGCAGAGACTTCTGCAACATGTGAAACAATAAAGAATGTTGTGATCAGCCACCTATTTAAACAATAAATATTTATTCAAGAAATACCATGTGAGCAGCTTGAACTTTTTGGAACTGGCCATACCAGAGGGCCCCATGAGTTTCTGCAAAAAGTCACAGAATTTTTCTAGTCACAGCATCCAAGCAGGCCTTGCATGGGACAACGTGGCTTGAAAATCCCCTTTAGTCAATGTACTGGGCCTGGCTAGGATAGAGATACTTTTCTTCGTAGCAACTCATATGGTGCTGTATTTTAGATTTTTAACCAAAACAGTACTGATAACACACTAATGTTCTAGCTTTTGCTGGGCAGTGTTTGCACAGCATCAAGGTCTTCTCTGCTACTCATTCTGCCCCCTCAGTGAATAGATTGGAGGGGGGGTGCAGTAGGCTGGGAGGGGACACAACCGAGCAGATGACCTGAACTAACCTAAGAAATGTTCCATACCATGTAACATCATGCTCAGCAATAAAAACTGGAGGAAGAAGGAGGGGGGACATTATAGTGTTTGTCTTTCCAAGTAACGATTACGTGTGATGGAGCCCTGCTTTCCTGGAGATGGCTGAACACCTGCCTGCCGGTGGGAAGTAGCGAATGAATTCTTTGTTTTGCTTTGCTTGTGTGCGCGGCTTTTGCTTTACCTATTAAACTGTTTTTATCTCAACCCACGAGTTTTCACACTTTTGCCCATCAGATTCTCTTCCCCATGCCACTGCCGGGGAGGGGGAGGGGGTGAGCGAGCAGCTGTGTGATGCTTAGTTGCCTACCAGGGTTAAACCATGACAGACAATTAAAAAAAAAAAATCATTAGTTTCCAGTTAAAGAAGATTATGACTTAGGGAAATCTGATTTTAAGAAAGAAAAACACAATACAGAAAAGACATTGATAAACTCTGGTGAATTCAGTGGAGGACCATGGAGGTTGGTTGGGGCTGGGGTACTTGCCCTGTGCAGAGAGGCTGCAGGACCATGGCTTGTTCAGCCTGGAGAAGAGACAGCTTTGAAGGGGACCTAACAGCATCCCTCTGTAGCTACAGGGAGTTTATCAAGTAGCCAGCCAGACTCTTCACAGAGGTGCATGGAGGGAGGACAAGGCATTAGCCCCAAGGGAAACAAGGGAGATTCAAAGTGGATATAAAGATAAACTTTTCCACAATGAGGAATAGGTTGCTCAAAGAGGGCTGTGAAGTCTGCATCCTTGGAGGTTTTCAAGACCTGACTGGATAAAGACCTGGACAGTCTAATATGACCTCGTAGCTGACCCTGCATTGAGCAGGAGGTTGGGCTAGAGACCTCCTGGATCCCTTCCAGCCTGAATTAACCTCTGATCCTACTATCAAGTATAGACTCTATGGTCTCCCTCCCTACCTTTCATAGTGCAGGAAAGGGTATTTTCCTGAGGAATAATGGGTTTGAAACCTAATATAAAACAACACACTAAAGCAAGTTTTCAGGACTTCAGGTCTTTCCTATTTCATGACAGTGCATAGTCCTTGTTTAGAAACCAAGCTCTCAATTTCCTTAGGGTTTACTGAAATAGAGAAGAAAACAAATGATAGCCATTAAAGCTGAAATGCTCTAGCTTGCTATGATTCAGTCAACTGCTTCTATGAAAAAGTATTGTCTAGACACTCAGTCAACAACCTGGACTTCATTTTTCTGAGAATTGTCCTTAGAAGCACACAGGCCAAGTTTTTCATCAACATAAGCCTAAGCTCTTCATGTAAGACCCATTTCTGCTGCAGGATGGGATAGCACTTAGAGAGGCATAGGGCACTTCTTTCAAGGTTGTTGTGATATGAGGTCCCTAAATATAGAGCATGAATAGATGTGCCTTGATACTGATGTTTACTAAGCATCCACTGTCTCCCAGTGGTAGCTTTTCTAGGAAGCAAAAACAGAATTATACAGAGTTCAGTGAATCAAAAAAAAGAAGTGGGTGTGTTTCAGCTGGATTGGGGCAAAACTGAGAGTTAAGTCGGTTCAGTTTGGATTTACTTTCATGTTTTCTTCACTTGTAATTGAATGTTTTGCTTCACTTTTAGGTTGTTGAAATATTTCAGAAAAGCCTTTTGAGCTAGAGGTGTCGCAGATGAGTGATTTAGATCATTTAAAGAATCACCATCAAAGGTATTCTCAGGGAAGTGGCTGAGTCACCATCCCTGGAAGTATTTAAAAGACATGTAGATGAGGTGTTTAGTGGGCATGGTGGTGTTGGGTTGATGGTTGGACTCAATGATCTTAGAGATCTTTTCCAACCTTAATGATTCTATGAATCTATGATTCTATTAGCAAAAAGTGGGTTTAATAGGAATTTATAAAAGTGTGACTTAACAAAGTTCAATGGCAAGGTTCACTCTATCACGTACTACATTGATGAAATGTACAAAGGAAAAATCAAGTTAGAATTGAGCTAGAATGATTTATATGGAGACTGAAGACTCAAAAGGGTAAGGGGACCCTCCCGTTGATGCCCAGTCATCTTGTCACTAACCGAAAAAGCCTAAATAAAATAACCCAAACTCCCAAGACCACCTTCAAAACATTGCCTTTGTAGACACACAAAGGTGGATCCTTTGCAACATCTCATGGATCCCTTACATAGGACCAACTTAGTTTAACGAGGCAGAAGATTTGATAAAAAAGAAAAAATTCTTCTGAGCTCCTACCTAGGTGTATGAACTTCCTTCCTACACTTACCAGGAAGGGAATTACCATCTTCTGTATGAAAGATGTTTTCAACAGAAAAAATAGATAATTAAATTCAGTTTCTCCAACATATGGAAGCCGCTAGAGCTTGCTGTATTATATACCATCCCACTCACTCTATATAAGGTTTTTAATGCAACTTTTTTTTTTATTTACATGCACATTAAACTTTTCTTAGGATTTAGGGGAGTTTCTTTAATGCTCTTTCTTGCCACATCATCTGCAGAGCTCGTTACTGGTAAGCACTTGTTAAAGCAATCTTCTCCCATGTGTAACCCAGCAATAAACTGCTAGAGAATGAGATGGTAAATCTTAATGCATCCTGAAAGAAATGGTGCCCTTGTAGGACAAGGGGAATTTAAAAAAAAAAAAAAAAAGAAAAAAAAAAGAAAAAAATATTTTGTTGGCTTTAATTTTTATTAAGAACACCTACACCGGAATTCAGAAAATGTGGATGGCTTTTTCTGAATCTTGATGTGCTACTGTAATATCTTTTGGGGGATGATGGGCAGCTGGGAAAAGGGGACAGGTAAGGGAGTGCTAAACTACAGGGAAGCCATAGGAGCATTTTGGTAAAATGACAATTGATAGGGAACAATATGACCTGATGTTTAACCACTATTTGTATTGGTAACTGGGGCATACTTAGGTCTCTCTTCATCCAGAAGACTCATTCTAATTCCACATGGGTCTCAACAAGATTTTAAAGTGCAGCTGAGAAAGAAATTGTATCCTGATGCACTGGAGTGGGACATGGGGGATGAATAAACAACTTTTTCCATTTTCCTGATCTAACATTAAGCTCCAGTGCTGAAAACACACACCTTTATACCTTGAACTAAGGATCAAGCTATGGGCAAGAGCTGGCAAAAGAATTTTTCTTTGATTTAAGGGACCATTTATCTCAGAATCCAGTGTAAAATGCAACTTTTCTGAGTAGGTGGAGCCTGAAAAACAAGATTCCCAGTTGGGTTTCCACATGCATCTTGGGAAAGATATGGAGCAACACATCTGCTACAGAAACACAAGCTACGCAGCCAACAATCCTGAGCTTGGATTTACCAAAGAGGAAACAAACTGAGCACAGATCATATTTCTGGCTACAGAAATGCCATGACCTCATCAGTTAATTGCTTGCTGGCACCGGTTTTAAGCATGAAAGATCCCTTGCAAGTATCAGACCCAGCTGAAGTGCCCTCATTCTGCTGGAAAGCATCCCTGGAAACAATGTATTTGTTAAGAAGCACAGAGAGAGAGATCAGCTTCAGCTGACTGCTGCATCTTCCTCAATCTTCAAAGAGTTGTGATGAATATTTCTGCTTTTATAATTTTAACTCAGAAAACCACGGGAATGGATAAAAGCTGCCATGTGATTAGATTCTTCTCCATTACCTCTTTTTCTGGACACACCATTTTCAAGTATCTACTGACTAAAACTGCAAGACATAGAGCCAGTCCAAGCTGTTACAGAAAATCAAACTGGGTAAACTGCTGTAAAAAGTCTGTTTCTTTCCTTCCTCTGCTTTGAAGAATCCATCCAGGCAACATTACTCTACATCTGGAGCATTGGCAGGAATCAGTACCATCGTGCATTATCTTGTAAATCTGGTTCTTAATAAGAGAGCAAATATTGACTCCTTGAGGGAAAAGTCTCTGGTAATTTCTAATCAGACCATTTTTTCTAGAAGCTTTGGACACTTCAAGGCAAAAACTCCCTTTTCTCTAGTACCCTGTTTCTTCTTCAATCATTTGCAGTCTTCTGAACCAACTTGATCAATACACAGTTACTGAAAAGCATATATAGAGTTGATCATGGAGAAACTAGAAGGCAGGAGTGGACTAATTTCATCTACATTTAAGGAATTGCAGTTTGTTTCTTTACAACCTGGTCACCACTTTTAAAGTGCACAAAGAGAAAAATGTGCATTTGGTAAGTGATTCAAGTGACATATTTTGAGTGTCTATGTTAAGATGCTCCAGACTCTGTTGCTGAGGTTGACTAGATCTCTGTGGAGTATCAAGGGAGTTTGGGGTCATCAGCTTAGGTTATCCAGCATCTGCGTTGGATTCCGTAACAAGTGTCTGGGATTACAGAACCACTGCAAAAAGGCAAGTTGTCCAAAAGTCCTGCTCCCAGGACCTCTGTGCTAGCCCAAAATCCTGTCCCACCGCCTGGGCTCTGATCTCGAAATCCAAGTAAGAGGCTTTCCATTGGTCTGGAAAATGCCAGTTGGTTGCATTTGTATTTACAACTCGCTCGCCTTTGAAGGCTCACAGGAAACATTCCTGCCAGTTTTTCTTTCACATCAATATTTATGACTCAGTTGATCAGGGCTGAGGTGGTTTGTTTCAGGGTGAGTAATTATACCAGGGACTTCGTACATGAAAAATTAATTAAAGGAGAAACTGATTCATTTGTTTGATCTTCATGTGGAGGTAGAAAAAAATCCCACCTGCTCTGATAAGGAAAAAAAGTCCTGTTTAAAGTTTGTATTCATGCCGTGAGGGTAATACCTTAATCAAGGGCAGCTGTAATTCAGCATTGTATGGACAGTCTTGTTCCTTGTTTCTTTGCAGCACCTTCCCATTCAGACCTCTCTAACGGCTTCACCCATTCTCACATCACATATAGGTCTTGTTCTTTCCATCGTGTGTATATGCACAGCATAGAAAAAAAAACCAAACCCAGACAGGGAGTTAGCACAGAGCTCTCCTCTATCCCCCATCTGATAGAGCCCATGAGCTCTGTTCATCTCCCTGGCTCCAGCTACTTGACTGACCTCCATTTTTTTCATGAGGAGTTATTTAATAAGATTTTTTTAATTGGTTTTCTCTAGGTTTTGCATGGACCAAATTAAACCCATAACGTGTGCAGATAAATGTATTGCTACCCCAGGGCTGGTATATCACACAGTGAGATGCTCTTTATTAAACCAATTTTTCTTTTTAAATCACCTTCCTCAGAAGAGAGCGTGGAGAGAAGGAAGATGTTCTCGTGGCCCATAAGCCAGCCTGGAGACATGCTCCCTGCTCTATGCTACTGCCCACAGTGACTAAATATGAATGTACGTGAGTGCAAGGGGACCTGTTTGTTTCTTTGCCTAAGTTCATCTTTGATCAGTGTGTATAAAAATAAAACTCCTGGAGCAAGGCACATCTTCTAGGGCAGAGTATGGAGCCCAACAGCCAAACTCCTCTTGCAAAACCCAAGCATGGCTGGGGCTTAAGTGAATTAACTATGTCTATATTTTTTAAGGGACAACCTAAATTACATCATTTTGATTGAGCCAGAACAGATGTGAGCAAGCCCTGAGACATTTGCATTGTCTGTACCCCTTAGTGAGCTAGAAAACTAGTTCACCTGGTAGCTTCTTGGGGCTACTGCAGTCAACAGCTTCTTCATGTTTTGCCTGATAGGCTGGTTCCTAAAAAAAAAAGGTTTGATCCTTTTGTTCATAAAACCCAAGCAGGCACCGCCTGGGTTTTAAGAGCCATGGTCCCTCTTTCAGGAACCAGCACCATAAATAGGAGGTGGGACCCATTTAACAGAGCATCTTTGACAATAATCTTGCCAATGTGGAAAGGATGGCTTTAAAATAGATATTTCAGGGGATGGTGGTAACACCTGGCAGTTGTTTGAAAGAATTGTAGATCAGGGTAATAAGAACCTAGGGTAAGGTGATGGGTGAGAGAAAGGACCCAGAAAAGATGAAAACCGGTCAGAAAATGATCCGCTTCCCATGCTTGTGCACAAATGTTCTATTTAGAAAATTGCTGGTAGCCAATAATATCAATCAAGGCAGGTGGTCTATGGAAGATTGCGCTCTTGCTGCACTGAATACACAGAAGCTGTTTTGAGCTGTGACTCAGGAATATGAGAGATTACACCATGCACAGCCAGTTTTGAATGTGATGTGGCTGGTACCCCTCACAAATGTGCTTGATAATGTAGGAATGTGCTTACCTCCCTGATGGTCACTTGGGTAGAGGGATAGATCCCTGCAGAAAACAGCTAGAAATTCGGACCAGAGCCAAAGCCAGGATGAAGGGTTTTCCCTTCCCACCCAGACCACCTGCTAGGGAGGATTTTTCTCATCCTCCCTTGCTGAGTCAAAGAAAGGCAATGTTAGAAGAGCTTGTTTCAAGGGAGAGTGAGTAGGGAATGAGAAATGAAGGAAAGGGTGAAAATGGAGAAAACCTAGAACAGGACAGGACCAAGATAATGTGATTCCCTGATTGCACCAGCTTTTTGTCCAGGTGGGTTGGTTTACAGCATGCATGCAAAGGGCTAGGGGAGGCAGATGGACAATAGGAAAAGCAACGGCCCATCACCACTGCATCCTCCAATCTGGGATAGTTACCATTGTCTGTCTTTCTGCCCAAGGACACACTGCCCCAGCGCCAGACTAGCTAAGTACCTAACTTCTACTGCATTTATCCTCTAGAGCTCAAAATGAAAGAGGTTAAGAGGTTAGAGACATTTCGAAGCACAGAGAAAGGGATGTGACTGAAACAGTGCAGGGAAACCATCCACCTCAGCTGTTACTGTCATTTTATGCCTGGAGTTTTGCTTGTTTTATCATAAGAAAGAGTAAAAGGAAGAGGAAGAGGGAGTGAGAGGTGCAGCAGGAAAACAAATAAAAGAAATAATGAGAAAAGATGAGAGATCAAGAAAAAAGGATAAAGGGGGATGGGACACAAAGACAAAACGTCCAGGAAAAAGAAGAAGGAAGACATGCACTGGCTTTGCTAGTCAATGTTACGTGAGAAATAACCAGGACCTGCAGTGCTGGATACCTACCTGTGTAGGACCCCATCAGAGAGCAAGAGATTGAGAAAGAGAGAGAAGGGAGACAGAAGAAGAGAGAAGAAGGGAAAAATTAAAGCAGCAGCAAGTGAAAAATAACCAAAGATAAATAAAGTCGACACAAAAAACGACTTTCATTTTCTCTTGCAGGCACTCTAAAGTGAGCCATACGAGCAGAGACTTTAATTTGCCTCCTTCCTACAGACTCAGCCTTGCTGATTCATTCAACTCGGTAAGGCTACACTGCTCACTAACCTATAGTACCAATTTATATGCTAATCACCTTCGTTTGTAAATCATGGCAGTCTTCTCCAATGCTTCCCCCCACCCCAAATTTACTGGTGCGAAATGTTGTCCATCTCTGTACACAGGGCTGGGAATTGCTGACTCTGAGACACAAAAGACATCAAATCCTAAATAATTGGATCATTGATGGAGTTCATCCCCATGGATTAAGTTGCTGTTTCATCTCAGCCCCTCACCTGCTCAGCAGGAGTCTTTCTAAAGAATTTTATAATTAGTCAGGCCTGGGAAAGGGAAAAGAGGAAAAATAAATTAAAAAAATCTCTCCTTCTTTTCCAGTCTGTCCTCCAGTGTTCCCTGAGTTTCTTTTTCATAGCTCAGAGATCTCTCTTGGAAAAACAAGCTGGGACAAGGAAACAGCACTGCTTGTTTCTTAGACCCCTTTTCCACTTTTGAAAGAGTCTACGAGTACCTGAACAGGGCAAGTCTGGGAGGAGCCTGCCCATATCCAGAGGACAGAATGGAAATCAAATGGAACTATTAAGGACCAGTCTTCCAGTCTTCTGCTGGAGGACTCCTAGGGGACCAGTGAAAAAAAGCATCCTGATCTCCCAAAGGAAAGATGTCTTTGGAAAGCTTTGGAAAAACAAGAAGTCTGTTTTCTTAACAGAGGTTAGGATTATGCTTAATTCATCACCATCTTAAAATGAGATCTTTTGATGCCTTCCGTTCCCTCTGAGAGAATCCACTCTCACTACACAGTGCTGCTCCAAGCACCCACTGGCATTATGAATTAAGCTAAGCAGAAAGGGACGTGCATCTGGGTCTCCTACTGCACCACTAGATATTCTGCAGTGGACACACATGCTCAGTTAATTTGAACAGAAAGTCTGTCCTCTTCTTGACAAACAATCTTTCACAATCACTGGATTTCCACAGGCCAGTGAAAACAGCGTAGTTTGGTATGCAAAGGTTGTTGGAGTAATTAACACCCATCCTTAACACTCCAAGACTCCTAGCAAAATTTCTAAGCAATCAATACCAAAAAAAGGAACAAAGTTACAGAGCAATCATGCACTTTTACCTCCAAAGGCAACCCTGTCTCTTCTTGGAAGCCCTTCCTTCAATGTATTTTTATCCAGGGTGTTTCCTTGCTGTCAGCTTTTGTGTTTTATGGCACCCAAAGGGATCCCCAGTATGAGCTACACCTGTACGGACAGGAAAAATCCACTGCTGAGTCTCTAGACTGGACCCATGGGTTTTGAAGATGTTCTTTGGGTGAATTTTGACCACTTTCCTCTTTTGAACACTGTAACTTTATGAAATCCTGCATTAACAGCAATGGAGGTAAACACTTAATGAATGGCAAAGGTGGCATGGTGACATTCACATCTCCCAGGCTGCAGGTCAGGGTACCATAACCCTGCACCTGATCACCATAGTGTCCTGTTTTCTTATTAGATGTTATTCCTACTGATTTTCTGTGCTGGTTTGCTCTGTTCTCTCTATATTGAGCCTGTGTGTGAACTCAATGAGCTGCAAGCCAGGCTGGCTGTTGGCAGGGTAGGAGATCTGGAGCCAGCTGCTGGACTGGGGCCACCAGCCTCAGGAGCTCAAGGGTCCTGGTGCCAGACACCGGGGAAGACTGAGACCTGAGAGCCAACTGCTGAATAGACTAATCCCAGCTGCTGGAGAGACCCATGCTGGCTGTGAATATCCCCACAGCTTTAATCCTGGTCAGCTGGGAAGGGAGAGGAAGATGGGGTGTCGTGGTATAATCCCAGCCAGCAACTAAGCCCCACCCAGCCGCTCGCTCACTCCCCCCCGTGGTGGGATGGGAGAGAGAATCGAAGAGTAAAGTGAGAAAACTTGTGGGTTGAGATAAAGACAGTTTAATAGGGAAAGCAAAAGCCACGCACGTAAGCAAAACAAAACAAGGAATTCATTCACTGCTTCCCACTGGCAGGCAGGTGTTCAGCCATCTCCAGGAAAGCAGGGCTCCATCACGTGTAACGGTTACCTGGGAAGACAAACGCCATCACTCCGAACGTCCCCCTTCCTTCTTCTTCCCCCAGCTGTATATGCTGAGCATGACGTCATATGGTATGGCATATCCCTTTGGTCAGTTGGGATCAGCTGTCCCAGCTGTGTCCCCTCCCAACTTCTTGTGCCCCCCCAGCCTCCTCGCTGGTGGGTTGGGGTGAGAAGCAGAAAAGACCTTGACTCTGTGTAAGCACTGCTCAGCAGTAACGAAAACATCTTTATATTATCAACCCTATTTTCAGCACAAATCCAAAACATAGTCCCATACGAGCTACTGTGAAGAAAATTAACTCTATCCCAGCCAAAACCAGCACATGGGGTCATCCATGTTGTTCCTGTTGATGTGAGTGTTACGTGTGTTTATTGGGTGCTGGTAAAGGCACTGCGCTCTGTGCTGAGCTGTGTGTCTGGCTGTGTCTGTCCTCTGTGTGTGTGTGTGTCTGCTGGGAATACCTGCTCACCCCCACTGATATGTGAACCTGGGGATGCAGAGCTGCACATCTTTTGTGCTGGGGCAGGAGGAATGTCCTGTCCTATAGCCCACTGGATGTGGCTGCCTCTCACACCCTTCTCTTCTGTTGTGTCTCTCTCTTGAGCCAACTCCATGTTATTACCTCCCCAGCTCTCCCCCAGGTGGGAATTATCACCCTGACAGTTAGAAACCACATCCTAACTTCCACTCTTAATTTTTCCATTTCTATTTTTATAATCAGTGGCTTTTATGCCATCAGCATCCTTTAGTTTAAAGAATTCTTATTCTCTTTTGTTATTCCCCTCCTCCCTTCAACAGTCATCAGCAACAGCCACAAACCTCTTGACATGATTTAAACCATGGTTTAAAGGAGCCAGTCTTTGTCAGCCTGACCATCTGGTCTCAGTTCCTCTGAGCTTTTGAATAGGCCTTCTCAGTTTGAATCTCTCTTCTCTGACCATGTGTGACTGGTTGTGCTGGTCTCACCACCAAGGAGGCACCAGGAGCTCGGGAAGCCCCAGGACCCCTCAGTGCCTGAAGGCACACAATGCTCTACAGGAATCTCACCAGGTTCTTGCAAAATGTCATCTCCTCTTCTTCACTGTTACTAGAAACATTTTTCCTGGTATCTCCCAAGCTGGGCATTTGATTTTTCTCTGATTGATTGATGATTGTCCTGAATGCATCCAAGCCTCCCTCCCTTGTCGCTCCCATCTGCTGAGCCTCCCAGGCTGCAGCATGAGCTCTGCGCTTAGCTTGACCGTGCGCTTTGTACTATGAAATGTTATTCTGTTCCTCTCCCTGCTCTCACCAGGCATCTAGTTCTCCTTAGATGATGTCTCAATCCTTCTCTGTATTGACAGCATCCCTCAAAGTTTTCCCTCCAACTCTTTTCTTGACAAACACTTAACTTTTTTTGTTCCAAGGCTTCAGATATATTAAATCAGACAAAATATTCAACTGAAGTGAAGAATATGATTATTGACTCCTGCCCTACTCCCATCATAGTCTTTTATCCCCCAGCACCTTCCTTATCCACCACTCACATTTTCTCTACCAACACCACAGTACAATAGTCTATGAGAGACTATCCCTTTGCTGAGAATAGACAAATTATTCTGATTGGAGATCTAAGACCACGGAAATCAGCTGTTTTGTTTAGGGAAGATAATTAATTACAATGGAAAAGCACTCTTTGGTCAACTATCTATGCAGTGTGATCCATTTTCTATTTCCTTTTGTCTTTACTGATTCTTATAATGGATCCAAAGCCCTGCCTGACACTGAATGGGGGTGACTTTTTATAAACCAAGCTGATTTGCACTGTCCTGGCCTAGCTGGACCAAAAGCATCAATGAGACCAAGCTTTTAAATCACTTTCTTTCATTAACAAACAGTAGGTGTCAGCCCTGAAATGCCAACCCTTCCCCGTCTCAGGTCAGAAGAGAACTTATTTCACGGTGTCCTGGTTTCAGCTGGGATAGAGTTAATTTTCTTCCTAGTAGCTGGTATAGCTGTGTTTTGGATTTAGTATGAGAACAATGTTGATAACACACTGATGTTTTAGTTGTTGCTAAGTCGTGTTTATGCTGGTCAAGGACTTTTCAGCTTCCCATGCTCAGCCAGGTGCACAAGAAGTTGGGAGGGAGCATAGCCAGGACAGCTGACCCAACTGACCAATGGGATATTCCATACCATATGACGTCATGCTCAGCATATAAAGCTGGGGGAAGAAGAAGGAAGGGGGGGGACGTTCGGAGTGATGGCGTTTGTCTTCCCAAGTCACCGTTACGCGTGATGGAGCCCTGCTTTCCTGGAGATGACTGAACATCTGCCTGCCGATGGGAAGTGGTGAATGAATTCCTTGTTTTGCTTTGCTTGTGTGCACGGCTTTTGCTTTACCTATTGAACTGTCTTTATCTCAACCCACGAGTTTTCTCACTTTTACCCTTCCGATTCTCTCTCCCATCCCACCAGGGGGGAATGAGCGAGCAGCTGGGTGGGGCTTAGTTGCCAGCTGGGGTTAAATTGCGACCCAGCAATTTCTTCTAGGCTTTTGACCTCTTCCAGAAAATTTGGCAAAACTGAGTGAGAGGATTTAGTACCTTGAATGGTACCATGGCTTGGCCTAAAGGGCATCTGTGGAGGAACCAGATGGTCAACATTTAGCCCTTTCCTCTGCTGCTGGATTTTCTGTGCTCAAGTCAAACGTCTTAGCCTTTCCTCTGTGCTCCTGTATTTCAAACAGGTTGCCAGCACTTTGAAGAGGACATAGCTTCTTATTTGCCATGTAAATGCAAAACACCCATGAGTGATGGAAGCCTATGCTGGCCAAGGCCTCAAAGCTTGAGTTACAATATTAATCATAGGTCCAAACACGAGCTAACGTGTAGAAGCTGCCAATTATTTCAGACAACAATTGATCAAAGCCAAGAAACTCCTGATTAAGTGACCCTTTGATTGTCCATTCTCTGAAAACCCTCAGCCCACACAGACCAGGAGATGACAATTTGCCTTTTCATTTAATTATTTCCCCTGAACAGAAACTCCCCTGCACTTCTCTTGCTTCCTGCAGAATTTGCCTCCTTCTTTCTCTCCTGCTTTCACATCACTCCCATCATTTGCATAACTTTCTTCAGTCATTGCTCCACCTCTGCAGAGGTCACTTGTCAAAGTGCTGCCATGAAGAGCTGTATTTTAATTTTGAATTTCCATGGCTTTGAAGCTGACATTTTCCATTAGAGAAAAAAAAAGTGCCTCTGCCCTGCTGCATACCGCATAAAGCACAGCCATGTGCCAGCAACAGCAGCAGGTTGCTTTGCAAAACCTGCTGGACACATCGGGAAATGTGGTCACGCTGGGTACCACCACCGGTACCTAACAAATGGAGGAAGCCAAAACATGGGAAGATTAAGGCATTCATGCAAAAGTGATGCAAGGAAGCCTGTGACTAAACTAGAAACTGAGTCTCCATCTCAGAAGTCTCTACTCAGTATCTGTTCCATAGCAAAATTCGTGTTGTCTCCTGTGCTGCTACCCCCAAAGAGGAACCCAAGATCGTTTTTCACCTCCATGAGCTCTGTGGTTTTTCGTGCCTGCCCTGATCTTTGCAGGAGGGCAGCAACTCGCTGAGTTTAGAATTAAATAATTCATTCGCAGCTGGTCACCCACGGGAGGCAAAAATGAGCCAGTCCCGTAGGATCTGGTGAGAAACCTACTTATGTTTTGCTTTTCCTTTGCTGAAGCTGGACTTTATTACCAGTCCGCTTGGTTGAAAAATTCAGTTTCCTCATCATAAATAGGAAAAAAGAAAAAAAAAACACAAAAACCCCCAAACAAAAAAAAAAACACAACACAAAGCCATTGCAGATATGCACATCAGACAAATGTTACTGCAGCTAATTAATTGCTGCATCTTGCTTAATTCACATTCTCTTTCTGGAGTCCACTGAGCACATTTCTCACCCAAATCTTAGCTGCTGTCTCACTGCCTTTTTCAAGTCAGTTTGACATCAGGAATGTGCTATATTTAACCTCTCCCAATGCATTTTAATGGTTTTGTACATTTATGGTTTTTTACCTGTGTGTTGATGGAGTAGTGGGTGTGTGCATGGGTGTGTGTATGAATATATGAATATATATATATATATATATATAGGTGTCTCTGTGTGTATGCATGTGCATGTATCAGAGATTTAGGGTCAGAGTGTTGTTTTGCATCGCATATGATATTTTCCCCATGAGCACTGTGTAGGACACGGTAGTGGCTCTCGTGCAAGGTTATATATACACATTGAGCACTCCCTGGGTATGTGAAAACACTGAAGCACTCCTAGCCGCATCAGAAAAATGCCTGTCACTGCTGACTGTGCTCAGGACATGTTGATTTTGATGATCAGACAGGTATTTGCTTTCCTTTAGAAATTTGGATTAATTAACTGAAGCAATACCTTTGTGATATCTTGTTTTCTTGCATGATGCTCTAAGCCTTTACATTTTCACCTCCTCTAATGAACAAGTGTTTAACACCTGCCCAGCTGCTGCTGCTAATGGAGCTGCAGGCATTTACATGGCAGAAAATTTCATGGTACTGACTTCTCTTTTCCTCAAATTTGGCCTTTTACCTAAAGGACTTTAAAGTCAATGGGAAGTGGTGGTGGTGAGGACTCAGCCCTGGTGTGTCTCTGTAGACCTGGAGTCATCTAGCACAAGTCAGGATGCAGCAGCTGAGAGCAGCACACTTGTGCTTTGTTATTTCTTAATTGAAGTCTGCAAGGGAAGAAAGCAAACAAAACTATCCAAACCTTACATAGGATTTCTCCCCACAGGCTGAGTCTCCTACTTGTCCTGTTTCCCCCCAAAATACAACATCCATCCTTTCTTTCCCAATTTAGAAGTTCAAGGGGCTTTTGCAAATTCTGCAGGAGCCAAGAGATGTTGCTTTTCAAAGAAGCAAACAGATGTGAAGCAGCTGAATGGTGGGGACCTGATCCAGGAGGGTGGGTGGTCTTGGAACTTCGTCTCTCAAGATGCTGCAGCTCTCCTGGCTGTCGTGGTGGCTGCATGTTGTCTTCAGAAGCCACGTTGCTCCTTGCTAACGTGCCAAAGCCACAGCATCTCTGGGACACAGGAGGAGATGAGCAAGGCCCACTCCATGTGGTGGGGCTCCACAAAGAGTTGTCAAGGTGAAGGAAGGCAGTTCAGGTTGCGTGGTTGACTTCTCTTGAGATGATAAGCAAAGAGACTGAAGAGTGACTGAAACCTGACTGCCTCATTCCCCTGGGCCTCTTTTTTGGCATTACTGCCATAACAGCTACTCGACTTGCTAACGAGCCAGTGTAATAAGTTATGTTCATTACTCAAACATAATGCGCATACTGTTAGCAGTGAGTTTCTCTGTTGGCGTTATTCAGCATCATGTCCTAAAAGGATTCTCAGGTTTTTAAGGCCAGAAAGGAATGATTTTGACCATCCAACGTGAAGTCCTGCATGGCCCCAGCTTAGGAACTGTGTTTGTCTTCCACGCTGTCGTCTCTAAGGCTTGATAGGAAATTGGCCCACCCAAGGGGCTTGCCAGCATAAGGGAGCTTTCAGCCTCAGATACATAAAAGGTTTTTTGGAAAATCATAAATGAAAATATGTCTGAGCAAGCAAGCACCTGGAGAGATCCTCCACATGGATCCTCTGAGGACTCCTTACTCAGAAGGCTGGTGAAAGCTACTTTGAAGGTGTTTTCTATTTGCTTGAAAGCTGCAAGGCAGACACTTCCCTGGGGAGGCACTGACCTCTTCCTCCCTGGGAGGAGCGGGTTGGGGAAAATAAGAATAAAAAAACCTAACAAATGTCTTTTCTTCTCTGTTTCAATCTTGTTACAACAAGTTGCTCAGGAACAAATATTCACCTCAGGCCCAGATTCATCCTACCTCATCTTGGACACCTCAGATAGTAACGTAGTGAGCCCGAGCACTCCCTTCAGCCACAAGATAGATAAACTGCAGAAAGTAACCTCCTGCCCTGTGTCCGAAATCTTCCAGGAATGGTGTCTTGCTCCACATGGCCCTTTTCCTATATGGGCAGCCCGGGGGAAATGCTTTGCATTTTCTTCAATTTTCAGATTCTTCTCAATTTTCTAGCACAGCCATGTTTTCCCAGCATAGCAACCAAGAAGTACAATTTCTTACATGTGCAACGTACCATTTATCCACTACTGCAACGTGGCTGTGCTTCCTCCTTGCGAGATCACAGTGTATGTACAGGTATTCTCCGTGTGTCCCATGGCTATAGCCTGGGGTGGCTGCAAGGCTGGATCACGGGTCATAGGACAGTTCAGGGGCACCTCAGGAGGCCCTTTCCGAACTGAACTATCCTGTGACCCTCCCTTGCAGCCGCACTACATTATAACCACAGTGCAAACCAGAACCACCTGTACATACACTGACCTCCTGCATCCACCACCTCTGACAGTGCTGATATTTATAGTCCCATGAACACAGCGGGGACATGTGCTTCCTCCTTCCAGCTCCCCTTGATGAGAAGCAGCAGGACATCCTGACCCATCTCTAGGGCTGTGATCGAAGGTTTGGGCTCTCCTGCCCTCCCAGCCCATCACCTCCTGTGGTGCCTGGTGGTTAGTATTCCCCTTCTGCCTGTTAATGCTATAGGATCATGGTATGGGAGATGTAGGGCAAGAAACACCCCTGTAGGAAAGATGGAGAAGCCCTGGGACTCACCATCAGGTGCTGCTGATTGAAGAAGGCTTGGATCATGGCTCAGGGATGGGGGACTGGGCTAAGAGGCTCTGGGCAGCCCCGTGCCTCTGCAATTATTTCAGATGTTTCAGGATATCCAATACATTTCAACCAAGTCAAGAGAAGTCATTACATCTGGGGACCTACTGGGCCATGATGACTTTGGATCAAGGCTCTGGAGAGCAGCAGCCCTGGATCCGATTTGCCAGACCCCCTAAGCCTCCTGCAGTCCTGCCTATAAACCTAAAAACTGTCAGTCAGGTGATGGAGCAAAGTCAGGGAGATAAGGCCACATTTTCTTGCTGGAGGATTTCAGCCATTCAAGGGTAAGCGCCAAGGAAGTGAATAATCCCTAGCTCAATTCATTTCTTGTCATCTTTCATGAGTGATATCCTTAGCCCCCTCATGCACTGAGCCGTGCTCCTGCTTGCAGCCTGCCTGGTAATGCAGGAGGTGGCAGGGAAATCCAGGTGAGGTTGAGATTGGCTTTGCAGGCATGCAAGCAGGGTAGCATCAGCATTGCTCTGGCCCCGCCGGAAACTATAACCCAGCATCACTGCCCTCTGCCAGTAATGCTGCCAGATCTGTGTTAAATATCGGTCCCTCACATCAGATGATATTGGGAAGGGGGCATCAAGGTTTGGGTTAGAGATACCTGCAGAAAAGCAGGCTGCGCTGCACAGAAAAGGGAATTCCTCATGTCCTGGAAATGTGCATCATAAGGGGAGGTATTTTTTGGGGTGTCAAGAAGCTACAAAGCTAAAAGCAAAAGGTGCACTCGTGGGGCAAGTTTGGTGCCGGGCTATGGCTCTTCCAGAGTAGAGAGCCAAGGTGGCAGCTTGCAGGTCCAGGAGAGGTGTTTCCCAGCACCCGGGCGCGATGCAAACCACATGCGGGGCGCGGGCAGGGGCGCTTTTAAAAAGCAGACATCGCTAGAGTTTACACCTCTTTTATTAGAAATAAGACACATTCATTTTGTGCTCTGAAAACTGTACAGAAAAAAAAATTGATGAACACAGAGAGGAGGGAGGGGAAGGCATGGCACGGGGCAGGGCAGGGCATGGGAAAACAGAATTAACCGGAGGAGCTGAGCAGAGAAAGTCGAATATCAACAGTTATTAAACAAACATTTATCTCTGTAATTACATAACACCGTTAATGTCCTGCAAGTCGGCTGAAGTGAATGGGTGAATGGGGAAGGTTGGAGAGAAGAGGGTGGGCTTGGTTGGGCAGGGGAGAGGGGGGGGGAAAAAAAAGAGAGAAAAGAATTAAAACACAGTAGAAATATATCTGTATGCTAAAATTCATAATGTGTAATTATAATAATTACAATATCATACAACCCGGCATCTGAGGGAGGCCTTTGTGCTTTCCTGTTTCATAGAATAATCTAAAATTGAACAATAATATCACAGTTTTTATAAGTAATCAGTTTCCCTATTTTTTTAACTATTTGGATTTTTTTAAAGTTTTTCTTTCCATCCTTCATATTATACAGTTAAGGGCAAGGTAAATGCCACTGTCCTTAAAGATCAGTTACCCAGGTGGCCCAAAGGAATATTGAAGCAGGGATGTTTGCATGCCAAACAACATCTCTCAGTGGAGGAAACACAACTGGGGTCAGTGATTGTTTTGCATCTTGTATCCATTGCTAGCTTTTTCCTAAAAAGTTTTTGTTTTGGTTTTTTTTTTTTAAAAAAAGATACCCAAACACACAGTAATAACTCAGACCCTGATCAAGCTTCACTGCTGTCTGGCACAATCTGGCCACTCACAACCAGAGGTTTGTCAACGCACATCTCCAAAGCTGGGAGAGTTCTTCCAAACACCAGACAGACAGTGCTGGAAATGATAAAAAAAAAGAAGTCTGCATGTAATGTCAGTGGTAATTTTTTTAATGATAAAAATATTGCACAACACTTTTTGGGGTGAAATGTAGATACCTTATTTTTTGTAAATAGTCTTGAGAAATGTTGAATGGAAAAAAAAAAATCATTATTTTTTTTTTCATGGTGAAATAAAAAACCCAGTATTTTATGATGAGGAATGTTCTGCTCTCCTGACCAGCTCCACCTCTTCCTTCTTGTAGGTCCACAAACCTGCCTGCTGGCTCTGGGCAGTGGGGAGGGAGGAGAAGAGCCAGCGAGGGGAAAATAACCAAAGCCCAAACTGAATAAAACAAAGCAAAATATTGCAAGCGAGTGACAAAGGGGCCATGTGTTCCCACCATCCCAAACTTTCCGTAGAGCAACTTGCCTTCCACCTTCAGCAGGTGGCATCCTCACCCCATGCCTGCACAGTCCTATGGCAGAGAAAGGCATTCGAAATGACAAGAGCCAAAGAAAAGAAAGGTCTCGGGTTTCAAGTTCTCTTTTTATTGAAGAAAAGAAAAGAAGAAGGAAAAAAATAGATTATTTTGTTTGTTTGTTTGTTTGTTTCCAAGTGGACGTTATTCATGTTGTCAGTTTGTCTCAATGTCCTAAGGCAACATCTCTGTATACCAAATGTCTCCAGGTACATCGGCAGATCCGTCTTTCCCTCTTTCTCTCTCTGCCTTCCAGGGAGGGGCAGCTTGGAATAAATCTGAGTCCGAAACCAAGGAAAAATAACAGAAAAAAAAAAAAAGGATGAGGCCAAGAGGACCTTCGCAAGGTCCTTGCTGATTTATCTATTTAACAGTCAATGAAACGACCTATATTCTTCTTGTTGGTCTGTTTTTCTAACACCTTCGACCCTCTCCCTGGAGACGGGGTGAGCAGGTTTTGGAGGTGGTCCTTTCCTCCTGCGCCTGTCCCACTCCTTAGGGCGCGCAGGAGCTCTGCTGTGGAGGGATGAGAAGAGGAAGCCCCACCTTACCTCTCCACCTAAGCCATGGATGACTCCACCACTTCCCCCGCTGGGCCCTGTGGGGACCCACTGCAGGAGTGCCACGATGCCAGGTCGCGGTGTGGTACATAGGAGTGGGAATATCTTCTTGGCCACTGCTTGGCCCATCCCGTCTCCTTCCTTCTCGGATGAGCTGGTGAGGGAGAGTTGGGGAGCGAGGATCGGCAAGGGATGCCCCAGACCCTCAAGGCTGGGTCTCCCCCAGGGATCTACGGCCAGATCACATCCCAGCAAGGCTCCCGCAGGTGTCCCCTCTCGTGGTCCCCAAACAACCCTGATCTTCTTGGCCCTTCGCGGTGGCTGTTGGGCATCCTTCCACACCTCCCCGTGGCAGAGCAGGAAGGCTCCCGGCGTGCAGCAGCAGCCCGAAAGCATCTCGGCAGGGCTCGTCCCCTGCAGTCCCTCCCCACCCTCTGCCTCCTTCTCGTGCTCTTCCAGGTTCGCTTCTTCTCCAGTCCTACCTGGGAAAGCTCATGTTGTCCTGAACCTACAGCTACTATACTCTATAAAGTAATATTCCCCCTCTCTGCTGAGAACAATACAAAAGTCTTACCAAAGGTTTCAAAAGAAACCAAACACTTCTCTCGCTCGGTTCCGATTTAATTTAATCATTTCTTTAAAACATGGTTTTGTTTTGTTTGTTTCGTTTGTTTTCTGGAAAAAAAAAGTCCCTTTCTTCCCTTTCCTCTCAGACCTCTGTCTGAAGGTCAATAATGTCTTGTCCCACCAGGGGGATGGTGGCTCCTGTTTTCTCCCACTCTACAGTTTTTAGTTCTAGGGGAGACTGTGCCACAGGTTCGATGTCCTTTTTAACCCATGATGGTGGGGACTGGACTTTCCTGATTCCTTCCCAGGGTCTCTTGTTTGGTGTCTGCTGTTTTTCTTGCTGCAAGAGGAGGAAAGTGTAAGAAAGGAGAGAGAAAGAAAGAAAGAGAGGTTAGTGCCTGTGCAAAAAATAGCATTTGTTCACCTCCTTCTCTTATATCAAATGCAAATTTTTCTGTGAAACTCCTGATGCAAAATAAAGCGGGGGTTCAATGAAAATTGCACTTGGTGTGTAAACTGTCTATTTTCAGGAAGAAAATATAAAGGGTTTTTTTTTTTCATTGCTTTCAGCTGAGGTTTTTGCCCCTTGCATTTCCACTGAAAAACTGAACATGGTTTTGAAAATTCAAGAGCTTTTTCTACTTCTACAGAAAATCCCCACACAGAAATCCAGATTACGATGAGGTCTTTTTGAACATACATCAACTACATTTTATATAGATGAGAATATACTTCTTATGTAGCACAGCTATTTATAGGTTATTTAATTGCAGCGAAACATGCTAACTATTTTGCCTGTGAACCCATGCTGTTTGATGGACTGGATCGTCAGCTCTGAATCTGAAAGCATTTCCATCAACTCCACACCAAGCCTTCGAGGCTTTATCGACCGCCGTTAGCCCAGTCTCATGTGGCATCCCTCTACGGATATCAATCCACAGAATATCTTTCAATGTTTCTGCTGATATACACCAAGACAAGAGTCTGGGGAGAGCTGAGGCTCTGTAAAACGAGTGTATTCTTCAGTGTATATGAAGGGTAATCCATGCAAAGATTTCAAATGAGTTGTTCCACTAAGTTTCTCCCTCCCCCCACCAAGAGTGATGCTTTTCACAGTTAATTATCCACACAAAACACTCCAGCACTGGGCGAGAAGAGGCTTCCCTGCACGTGACTTGGGCACAGAGCCCTTTTGAGCCACCTGCCAAAGGGAAAGTGGCGGCTAGCAGAAAGGGTGGGAGGAAAGGCAGCTGCATGGAGGATGACAACAAGGAGAGAAGAAGTCTGGGAAGAAGATGAGGAGACAGACATGCAGGTGACATGCAGCCCAGGACGTGTCACAGCTCCATGCTGTCACCAAAATGTATTGATTGAGGGGAGATGAAGCCACACGTAGACTGTGGTGTCATGATTGCACTCCAGGATGGTGCAGAGATTGCTGCAGCCCCGTAGGAAACCTAACTACCTATCCGCTACACGCTAATCCACCTGCCTTGGCTTCTGATTTTTTCCCTTCCTAAAAGCCTTTTGTAAGTCTGTGATTTATCCCACCTCCACGCCGCAGTGTCGATAGGAGAGGCACTGCAGCATTATTCCTACAGGGACAGCTTTCATCACATCACCCAAGCCATGAATTCTGCTTTTCCAAATTTTCACTCTTAATACAGAAATAAAGTGTGTTTGAAGTTGCTCCTGCATCCCCGCAGCTGCTCACAGGGAGAAGGATCTGGGTGAGGTCATTTGGTGGCTAGAGTGCAAATTACGAAGCAGGTAAATCTGGTCTTCACAATGTGAAGTGAAAACGTTCTGAAATTACCTTTATTTTAATTCAAAGGGAGAAAAATAACTTTTAAGAGGTTCTTTGAAAAAGAATTGTTTTTTAAAAAAAACAAGTTTTGGAAAAGTGTTGTCCAAAAGAATGTAAAACACATCAGTTCTTGAAATCTGCAGCTGAGGTTTTCGCTAAACTCTATGACACAGAGCTTTTCTTATGCTATTGGTGTTATTCTTACTTTATTCCATGATGTAACACAATGGTGATTAATACTAATATGACAGAAAAGGTGATAAAATTGTTGACTTATTCCATTATCTATTTTGAAACCTATTTAAGAACCACTACCTCTAAAAAATAAAACCTTTTTATCTCTGTGTGTGTCTTAATGAGACAAGGAGACTTCCTGAAGTGAAACTTCTACCTACGGTGTTTTTGCAGGCCATTAGTCTGCCATGAAAAGATGCAGCAAGAAAGTACACATAAAGACAAAAGCACATATAGAGCAAAAAATGGAATGAAACTAAAAGTTTCCCAAAAGGTGAAGAATAAAAAGCTTGGTCAGAACAGCTCTTTTCAATGAAAAACCTGTTGTTTTCTCCCACGATTGCTGTAATGTCACAAGTTCTCAAAGTTACCAATGTCCACAGCTGTATTATTTAACAGAGAGCAGCACAAATGATCATATACATGAAGTTCATAAATAATTCCATCTTTTCCCTCAAATGAAAGCCCCTTCTTTGATGGCATTATTTACGGCCACCTTCAGCATCAGGTTCTTCTATTCCCAACCAATCTCTGTTTTAACAGTCCCTCGGTCTGCCACACTCCTGACCTTCAGCCTCTCCTTCATGCTGTGAGGATGCACCCAGATCTGATCACGTACGCTGAACGTGATAAGCAAACCTCAGAGACGTTCTTGTCATGGGCTGCTTTTGAGCCTCTGAGTGAGAGCAGCTGCAAATCCATGTAGGGAACAGAAATTGGGGAAAAAAAACCCAAACAAATGATTTTGAGTTCACATCTACAGCAATAACCTCTGATCAGACCTATCACTGGAGAACAAGACCTAAGGGTTACAGTAATTACTCAATGGCAATAAAACCAGACATTAAATGTTGTGAATTATTAAGAATGGATAAATTAAAAAAGGAAGAGAGAATGAAACAGAAAACATCATTATGCCAGTGCCTAACTCCACTCTGCACCTGCATCTTGAATATTAAGTGTAGCCCATGGGCTTCCTGATAGAAGGATATAGGGGAAGTGATAAGGGTGGCCAGTTTACAGCCATGCACAAATTTATGGAGCATAGTCTATAGGAGAAGGATTATACAGACTAAGACTTTTCAGCCTTGAAAAGAGATCATGGATGGATATGAAAGAGGTCTATGAAACTCTTAGTGGCTTATTGACCATAGGAACGGACTACTGATGATAGGGATCATCTCTTCCAACTACAGAGCATGATGATGCACCAAGCAGTGCCTAGCCCAGAGTGAACCCCAGGAGCTGGTCTTGCACACAGTGCCCAGCCAAACTGCAGACCACCTTTCCACATCTCTCTGTTGATGCTGAAAACTTCCAAAGTTATAAAAAGTATGTGGAAACATTCACAAAAATAACATCCATTCAGTACTATGAGGTAAAGTGACACCATTCTGCATCAGGGGGTTTCTAAGCACAAATTACTGGAGTTTTGGGGATCTTTTTGAAGATGCACTACCACATGCTTGCCCTGCTTTTTTATTTTTCCAAGCTGCTTTAGACTTTGCCACGGAGAGGAGGCAGGGCCAGACTGGCCTTGGGTCTGACCCCATACGGTTGTTTCTTTCTAGCTTATCAGTGTAATGTGTTATCTAGCTATGACTGTAGCAGCCTTAGTGACTCCAAAGATGTCTACTTACAGCTAGAAGATAAAAAGGAGCCTCGGGAGATCAGCAAATGAAGAGGGGAGGCTTGCTTTTAGTTTCCCACTTCTCAGAAAAAGAATTAGACTTCTCTAGTGATGCTGTGAGTGGAGGTGCTATCTCGGGGGTGAGATGCACCTGCCGTCCACCACGGCTCACCAGCAGCTCACATGTTGCATGCACGGCCATGATATGAACACGGGTGCAGAAGAACTTGGTGCCCGGTTGAATCTCTGAGCAGGTTAAACCTAATCAGCCAGGCTGAGCTCTGGCAAGGATGCTGGGAGACAAAAGAAAATCTTCTCCTCTTGGCAAGAGGCACCCTGGGAATTGGTAGCAGGCTTCTGAGAACAGCACCCTTTTTCTTTCCCTCCATATGGAAAAGGTTTTTATCGGGACTGGACCACTTGAACAGCATATAGAAATAGCCACTGGGCTCATGCTCCAGCTCTGGCATTTTCCTCCAGCCCCACTGTGGGGTCTTAGCAATCCTTGCAGACAGGAGGGAAAACCTAGCTGTGCACAGAGAAGAAGAAAAAACCTGGAGAGAGGGTTGTGTAATCCGGCTGTAAAAGACACCAGTGCTGGCTCAGGGCCTGGCGCCTCGAAGACAGCCGGGAATGGCCCAAGACAGGAGCTGAAAGCAGCAGAGTCTGCTCTGCCAGTAACTCACAGAGACAGAGCCATTACTCTGGCCTGACACAGCCCATGAGCTTCGGGGAGGGGGGAAATGTTTATCGGTTCCTGCCTGGTGCCAGGATGGCAGAGCAGACTCCTCTGTCAGAAGGGTAGGAAGGGAGGGAGCACCCAGACCCAAAGCTGGGGTAAAACCTGCTGCGCAGGGCAAACTGGAGATCTTCATCACCCTGGTGGCATTCGGAGTCTCCTTCATTGGAGAGACTTTTGTTTTGGCTACACATCTTTAAGGCAGAGGGAGAGGATTTGGAACAAAAGGTATTTAAGATGTAATGCCAACAAAACTCCCCAAACCCCTAACAAAGACAGAGGCAAAGTGCATTGAGATAATCCACAGGGTCCTCTCCTTCTAAAGCTAGTCCTGGCAGGCTGCAATGAGTCACCTGAACTCATGGTGGCTATGGAAAGGTGATGGTGGTGGAGCGAGGCACCTTCCTACCACAGACTCTTCTGCACGTTGGCTCTGTGCTGGCTTCAAGGGTCAAGGCTGGCTTCATCCAGAGTACCTGGATCCTAGTGCAACTCTTTTGCTTAGGAGCGGCGACAGTGTATTGCATAAATAGGGCATGGGAGACTGTGGCTGCTCTAAGACAACTTTTATTTCACACTTTGGTCGAAAACAATAAAATGTGCAAACTGCTAAGCTGCATCTCCTTGTGTTTGGGTAGTTTTTTTGGTTTGGTTTTTTTTTTTTTCCTTTTTCATTTAGTTGTTTGGTTTTTTTTTTTTTTTAATACCCAATTTTTATAGTTACCCTGAATAACCTGAAGAGGAATTCAGTGCTTTCTACAGAGCACTCTGGAATAACTCCCCTAGAACCAGCTACTCCCATGTTGTTTTCATTGCCTCTAGTGTCAACTTGAAGGATTTTTCATGACCCAAATGGTCTCTCCCCATGACATTGATGACTCTAGGACCAGAATGAAGTTATTCAGAGCATATAGCAGGGAATCTGAAAGATAAATGTGGCTCACGTTGTCTAATCCATCTTTGGATCAATGTCGATGGAAAGTGATTAGAAAATGGGAAAGCTGTCTTGTTTTCTTACAGAATGATAGATTTTCCTTTCTTTGTTTGAAACAAGTAGCTGCAGTTCCTGAATTCTATGCTACTGAACTACAAAGATGATACTTTTTTTTTTCCCATTTAGGAGAAAAGCAAAATAAAAGGAAGTGGATGACTTTGTTCAGAATTTCATTTTTAAAAAAAGAAGAAATAATTTGTGGGGTTAACTTGCATTGATGGAAATCAGTTAGGAAACTTGAAATACCCAGCATTATAAAAGGTTATAAAAGGGTTATAAAAATGTCTTCTGCTTCTATATTCTGTTAAGTTCAGATGGTCTAACCTGTAGGGGTTGCTGTGAGCCAAAGCCTAATGAGGCCATGCACAGCTGAAGGTGAACAGGCACTGAATCAAGGAGGTCTTTCCATAGACTCAGGGGCTCTTTCCATAGACTTATAAACCGTCCCTTGCCTGAAGGGTGCAGAGAAAGCCCGTGGTCCCACCAGTGTGAGGAACAGGCTATTCTCTGGGCTATTCTTGTCGTTAATCCAGCTGGTTAACATACCATCCTTTTTTGGACAATGCCTATCGTCTACTGAGGAGCCCACTCCACTTGATGGACATGGAGGATTGGGTATTCCCCAAAATGCTGAAATCATTCAAGGCTCCTCCATGCCTCACAGGGGCACCTAGGGACTCCAGGAGGGGACAAAGGACACCCAAAGCACAATTCTTTATAGAGTCCTTTGGCTAACCAGTCCAAACAATTAGGAGCTGCAACGTGCTGGTGGCAACTGCAGGGTTTTGGAGCAGCTGATGGCTGGTTAGCATCAAAAGGCACAGCAGGAACTGACTGTTGACACAGAGAATACAGGGAAGAAGTTGTATCTCTGAGAAATAGAGTAACTGATGCCTGATACTTGGGACAGGAGGTATCAGATGATCTACAGGAGGAGGTGGACTGCTGATTGATGGTATATTTGGACACCCGGTAGCTGACAGATGGTTTATGGCTGAATGAATTACGGCTTGACATTATTTTCATAACAGAATTTATTGTAGTAATTATTATATTTTATGTAGCATTCCTCCGTATAAAAGTTACCCTAATTGGTCTTTTAAAATTTGCCAGTTACCAAAACCTTTAAGAAGAGCAGAGAGGATTAAACACGTGGCACAGAGGAGACACCCGACCTGTAAGTGGAGCTTCCCTTGCAGAGGGACACACAGTCGACAACAGGAGGAGCACCGCCTCCCAATTTTGTAATTCCTCAGTGAGGAATGAGCTTGAGTTTGACACAACCACCACCATCTGAGCTCCTCCACCTCAAACTCAACCCATGCAAAGAAGTTCCCATGGACAGGAGCCAAATTTTCCCACCTGGGAGCCAGCTAGTGAAAAACCAGGGAGCCAGCAAGCAAGGGAACTAATTCTCTCACGCAGCAGAGCATGTCAGGGAGACACAGAGCCCTGACTAGGAATGACCTGCAATATTGATCAATATTCCTTTTTTTTTCTCACTACTCTGTTAGACGCCAAAGCAAGTGCTAATGGGACAGGCATACCCTCCAGGTGTCCGAAGAGGAAAGCTAAGAAACATCTTGACCTGAGAAGAGAAAGGGAGTAATCAAGCCAGAAACATTGCCTAGCAGCAAATAGGAAAAAGACATAGAATGGCAGAAAAAACTTTGTATCTTTTTCCACTGGGTTTTGGAGCAAGTGCTCGTCCAGGACCAACAGAATGATGGGACTGGATTTGAGATCTGAGTTACAGACTGAGTCCAGATCCTGTATGTGAACTCCAGGACAGGGCTCCAGCCAAAGCAAAAGCCATTTGAGCTGCAGAGAGCTAAACGTAGCAAATAGCTAATAAGTAAGAATGAGCAAATCAGAGAAATTTGCAGAGCTCTGTTCAGCATGGCTTTCGCTGACCTCTGCACAAATAAAGAGCTGCTGTTTAAGATGAATGCAAAGCCAGATGCAAGGAGAGAGGAATATGTATGTGATTCAAACTTCTCTAATGGAGCTGGATCAAAGGACTCCTGCCGAGGGGGAAGGCAGGAGTGTCACTTCCATTGCTTTCAAAGCTAGCACTAAGCGTAGAAGAAACAAAGCCCTCGCTTCCTCTGAAGGCTGCAAAGCCTCCACTTTCATACCATGCTGTTGCAGAGCATGTGAACCCCTCCTAACGTTCAACCCAAGCACTGAAATTTCTTTAAGCAATTAACTCGCAGGGAGGAGCAGTGTCGGAGGTGCTTTACCCTGACAATAGAGATCTGCGCAGGATAATATTTCCCATGTGGTAAAAAGTAGCTTGAAAATAGCCACTGCCCTGCTTTGATGTGGATGGCTCTCAGCTGCAGGAATTTAGACCTTGGGAAGTATGTGTATTTAGGGGGAAGTAGGGAAAAAAACTGCACGTTGGACTCTACAGTCTGCCAGGCAAAAGGCAGACTTTTAAATGGAGAAACAAACTTACAGCAAGGTTTCCAACAATGGGATTTTTTTTTTTTTAGCAGTCGGGTAGCTAAAGAACAACTCAAAGTGATGGGAGTGATTAGGAAGGAAGAACTCTGCTGTCTGAGTCAGTACCAACGTAATGTTTCAATACGCATCTGGGCAGCAAAACGTGCCTTAAAGCTGCTATGAATAGATATCTACGATCCCGGTGGAAGCCACTCACTACTTATTGTAACCTTCAAAAAGAAGGCTTGGTGGATCCCAGACACCAAGAGAGTTTTTAATTTTAATCATTTAGCATGCTTGGTGTGGATGGCTGGGTTTTTTGATGCAAATCCTGCTATGTTTGTCTCCAACCTTTGGTTCCTTTCATGCTTCCTAGCTGCAAAAAAGCTGCCTAGGGTATAAATATTCAGACTTCTATGATGCTTCAACAAACACAGCTCATTCAGTTTTCTGCTCAGGGTCTACACCAGCTTCCAGTTTGGTCTGGGATAAAATGGAAGGGCAACAGTGTGCAACCTCCACACATAGGCTGGCCGCAAATCATTTGGGAGGAGGATGAGCAAAAGGATGATGATCCTGAGATACTCTTTTTAGATTCAAAGTCCCTTCAGGTGGACAGAGATAATCTGTCCCAAATTCCAGCATAACAGGAGCAAAGGAGTCTTGCCTACAACCCTGTAACTTCCTTTTCAGTAAGGGCTGATTTTTCAAAAATCATATCCATCTTCCTTGCCTCGTCTGAACTTGAAGACTTCAAGAGAGAGAAAATTTACCATAGCCCATGGTAAGGTCATACAGAGACCTATTAGGGCTTTAAAAAATTGACTTTTCAACCTGCAGTCATCAGATCTTGCTGTATGTCAGTATGCTAATATCTTAATTCCTAGCACTGAAAATTCCCTAGCACTATCCCTAGCTTTGGATAATAATGTCTACATCCCTGATTAGTTCGTAAAGCCACAAATGACTGAGACCCTTTTACTCTGTTGCAGCGGTGAGGTGGCCTAGGCTTGAATGCAGGTGGATATGTGGTCCTGTATGCTTTGAACATGAATCCTGCTGGACAATGTCTGAGCGTGCTTCCAATGGGAGCATTTTTACAGTTGAGGTACATATATAAGAAAGTACATCTCACATGGAATAGATTTCATGTAATAAACTGAAAAAAAACACGGAAAAATCCAAGTTTGTTGCCCAAGGAAGGACATTCTGTATTATTGTATCCTGAGGCTCAAGTTACTTTAGCATTAGCAGTGTGCTTTAGTTTGTAGCAAAATAACTGCAGCAAACACTGGTTCCTGGGAATGCATTAAATACGGTCAAGATTCAGACGTGGTCGGCGTTTCAGGCAGTATTCTGGTTCTCATAATCGCCTACCTCCTGGTAGGACATACCATCCTGGCAACGTTGCTCGTTAGTAAATTAATGACAGGTCAGTTGATGATGGCAGTGGGGACACCCTAACTCAGGGGGTTGTGGATTAGTCTCCAGACCTTTGCTGTAGCAGTTCTGACTTGAACAGTGACATGCGGTGGCTAGCAGCAGTGTTGCACAGTGCTTTGCATCACATGTATGCTTCCACCCTGTGCCCTCCAGTGTAAAGGAGAGGAGAGGTCCCAGGGAAGGACTCCTTGGCCGGTGGATGAGGGGAAAGCAGAATTTTTCCCCAAACCTGTCCCCATGTCTGCAGGATGAGAGACAAGCCCGGAGGCATTTGTCAAGGCTGCCTTTGATAGGGTTTGGGTCATTCTCACATCAGTAATGCCTTTCAGAAATGGACCTTGTAAAGGAGGAAAGCTGAACAGCTCAAACGTGCAGGAGTCCTTGATTATGTTTCCAGCTCTACCAGTAACTACTCTGGGACAGTGAGCAAAGGGCAGTCCTCTTTATTTTTCAAATGTACCCTGCGGTAATACTTATCCAAAGTTTAAATGTGTCAGGATACTTGGAGAGGAGCAATATATATGCCAGTACAAACCTTCAGGTCTTTGCTGAAGACCCCTTAAAAATCATGTTTTACCACTGAAGCTGGAGAAATTCTCAACAGTAAATGCACGTGATGGTTGAATTTTCAACCCCTCTTCCTAAAGAGACAGAAGATCTTTTTCTTCCTCCCATTCTTCTGTTGGTGCTTCCTTCAAATCTGACAATGTAGCAGTTCATCTGAGAGGAGCTACGTATTCAGTGTGGTGAGGTAATCAATTTTGGCCAGTGCACTGACGTACAGCGAGGACTAGCATTTACATCAAAACCAAAATCCAAACCAATTCCTAAAAAGGGCTGGGCACCATTCCTAGGAATTCCCAAAGGAGGTCTGTCCTATGCAGACATTTAGCTCAGCCTTCATCAAGGCTCAGCAGCACCCTTCTGACCTTGGAGTTGAAGGAGGAGAGAGGAAGGTGCAAAAAGATTAGGAAAAACATCGTATCCTGGAAAGGACTAAGGATGAGGGAACATGCTGCCAGGAGAGGCTGGGAAACTGCCAAGGCTGGAGAGAGACTTGGTAGCTTGATTTTGTGGTTGTTTATTTAAAAGGGAAATCAAAGATACAGCAATGCAGGCAGATGGACTAGACCCAGTAAACATCCCTTCTGCTCTATGATGCTAGGTGTGAAAGGGTTCAAGGGTATTCCAGGATCCTTATGACCTTGTTCATGCCTACAAGGCAAGGATTTTCCTTCCGGTGAAGGAATGTGTTTGGATTCATGCGTCATGGAAGGGTTTGGGACAGGTCTACAATGCTCTTCAATGCAAAATGAAAGCCAGACTTACGCTAACGTTAGTTTTATCACTTCCACCAGAAGAAATACTCCATCGTTTTATAACCTAAACATACATAAAAGAGAAAAAATTCTTTTGTTGTTACTTTAATTCCTGGTATCCACCTTCTCAGGGCAAGGTGAAGTTTGCCCTCTCAGGGCAAGCTGAAGGTGAGGCATGATTTCCAGTGGGGTCCCCAGCAGCAAATGGCAGAAAAAGGGGTGAAGAAAGTTATTTATTTTTCTTTGTACTGCTTTGGATGTTTTTAAACCAATACCCACTACTGACTTGCCAATAGTGATCTTAGCAAGGTCACCCTCTCAGGTTACATTCAAGGAAAAATCACAACTTGAAAAAGATTCAGTCAATATGCAAAGGCAACCTTCACAGCTTCTTTCCAGCAGTTCAAAGCTCTTTGATGCTGACACTGGCAACTTTAGTTCTAGATAGATGCATCTCTGAAAAGCTCAAAACATCTCAATCTATAAAACCCTCCTGCAAACATATCACAGGTTAGCTTTTACATGGTATTTAAGCATTTCTGATTTTACAGCTGTGTCATATCTAAATAATAGAGAAAAAGCAGAGAGATGAAATTCAGTGAAATGTGTTGGGATTCTGGGCCAACACAGGCTTCTTTGATCTGAACCTGCCTGCTAGATTCACTATCCCTCTCATTCTGTAACACTGGACAGCCCATAATGACACTTTGCCACACAGAATAAAAGTAGGATTTGCTGGGACCACTTCTCCAGAGCTCAGCACAGCAATGCTGTGAGATCTGAAAGCAGACCAAAGGCTCTGCAGTGCTCTGCTTCCACAAAGAACCAAACTAAACCTCTTGTTCAATCACCGTCTGAGCTCCGGTCTTGCCTCAAAGGGAATCCCATCAAAATAAGCCCCGCTAGTGCCTCCTTGGCCATGCTGCAGGTGACTGGGCATCCTGGATCTGACTTTGCTTGCAAATGACTGAGAATGTTATAAATAGCTCACCTTGCCTCTCTCCTGAGTGCAGGCACAACCCAAATTTCATTTCTTACTGCCAACCTGACCTTGCTGTTTGTTCTTCCCTTCTGCTGGAGTAGATACACTTCCTTGCAACCTTTCGACTCTTGCCCAGCAGACCTAATGGGCTGAACATGAGGTGCCCTCCCTTATTTGCGTTATCCACATCACTTACTATGCAGGTTCCTGATATCTGTTTCTAGTACCGAATCTCTGCCTCACTGAAAGTCTGCAAGGTCTTTCCCTCAGCCTGCCTCCCTCAAAGTCTCTTCTTGCCCTGGAATTTTGCTCCTGTCGAGGAAAGCCATGATCAGCTGCCACAAATAGCCTCCTGCTACATTTAATTAGCATGCAGTCCCCAAGAAGTGCTGCCACCATCACAGCTTAAATCCCATTGCTGTGGCTTTCCTAAATATCTATGTCTTGGCTGCTGCCTTGGCTTCCAACTTAGCCCCTGCAAGTGGAATAGAAGATTCCTGCTGTCCCCACCTTCTATCCTCTCCCCTTCCCACCTAGATTTCCTCAAGGCTGTTCTGGTTTCCAGTTCCTAGGTATGAGTGGGTGGATAGGGCACTCAGAGATGACCTGAACAGGGACGCAAAGAACAGATATGGACACAGTGAACAGCGAAAAACAAGACAACACAGATTCCATTCACCACGAACAGACATGAGGACAACCATTCTCCTCTGGGCTGCTGACCACTCTGTAGATAAGCTAGTAGTATCTCTGTGACTCTCCATGTCCTGTGTGGTGCACATGTGCTTGTTGCAACATGCATGGACACAAAATCAAGGTAAGGCATTCAACGAGGGCTCCTAAACTTTCCTGCTTCTTCCCATGCTCCTGCTGGCACTAGAGAGCTCTAGGAGATGATGGTTCTGCAAGTGTCTGACTAACCTTGCTGTCCGTTGTTGGAGACTCCTTCTCCTTCTCTGCATGCTGGAGTTTTCTGTTCAGGTCTTGGAACATGTCTTGGTGACGTTTTCTTGTGTGCATGATTTTCTGAAGCAAACACAAAGGGCCACAGGTCAGCAAACCCTATTCAGTTGTACAGAAATAACATGTCTTCCCCCCAAAGTTACATACATTATTAAACCTGCCTTTGCCTCCGTGCAGGTGCAATCTGGCATGCCTAAACTACCGTCAAAGTTCACTGAGGACCCAGTGTAGCACTGCCTTTATTTTCAGGATGAGATGGTGGGAGAATATGGAAAAGACTAGTTTTTGACCTTATGGTTACCCTAAACCTGCAACTGCCAACTGTTTATACTGCAGAATTTGTGCTTGACTGGCAATGTTCTACCACCTTGACCTAGGAAGCTTTGCTGACCTTCTTTAACTGACCCCATGCCCACGCTGTTCTCAGCATGCTTCCTTTGCAAATGTGTTCAGAGCTTACGCAAACATGTAGGATTTGGGTACAAGAAGTTCCATCAGAAACTATTCCACAATTTCCTTTTCTTTGCATTTTGGTCCTTCTGCATTTCACTTCTACCTTCTACTGCCCAGAAGGAGAGGCAGGACCAGTTTCTACAAGGACTTCCCTTTGCATATAAAAGCATGTTGAATATGGCTTTCTTGTGCTCTGCCAAGGGCTACATAATTAGAGAAGGTGGCTCAAATAGTTTGGGACCAGCTTGAAGTATCAGTTTAGATCTACCCATCCTGCCTCCAGCTCACAACCTGGAGCTCTGAAGTGATTCTAGCGTTAAGGCAGTTCCTTGTGGGCCCTTAATGTGACTCTGTTTTGGAATAAGCTAGCAGCTTTGAAGGGAAAGGAGAGCTCTGCTGGGAAGGATGCCATGATTGGACTTAGGACAGCTGCACTAGCTCTCAGTAGCCCCACGGACCCTCTGTGGAGGATTGGCTCTTTCAAAGCTTTCCACTCTGTGCCTACTTGTTGAAAAACACATTCAGAAAGGGATGTACTCACCTCAAAATCTAGCTCTGCGTACCGGGATTTCCGCCTCTGGGTATTCAAAAGAAAAAGAGATGGATGAAGGTTAATAAGGGATTGGTGCTGGTGAGTGGGCACAAACTGAACCACACGGTAGATAAAACAGGAAGAGTGCTTCTCGTTTTCCTTCTTCCTACACCTTTAATGTGTTTCTCTGGTTCTTCATGATGGAAAGTGCCAGCTATTTAGAGGGATCCCTATCAAAAAACACTGAGCACCAAGGAGGGCTGAGCATGGGAGTTTGGCCAATTCAAGCCTCTGTCCTAGTTATGAGCTTGCAGGTGGTTTATAGAATGGAAAGCAGAGAGGCTCAGCCAACTCATCTACTGGAGCTTTTGAGCATCAGTCAGCCAAGACTGAAGTGTGGACAGCTATGGCCAAGACCTGCTCTCTGACAACAGGCAAGAAAAGGGCCAGATGCTGAGAAGTGCAAAAATTAGGACAGACATTAGCATAAGATCTATGGTCCAGGGAGAACTGCTAATGTACGTAATGAGTTAGGTCAGGAGGAGAGGGCCGCACTTACGCAAAACCTCTGACATCCCTCTGATGCTAAGAGCATTGTGGGGTACGCCTTAGGGACATTTTACACCTGTGATCACTAGGATTTTCTCATCTGTATCACGACTGAAGTCAGCAACACGAGAAACAGAGACAGAGAATAGAAAGAGAAAAGGAAATGCAAGCCACGTGCCTTGCATTAAAATGAACAGTCTTTGACAGGCTAACATTCTTATTGGACTTGGCATTGCCTCTAGGGCTAAAGACAGTCCATCCAGCAATGGAATATGGCTGTGGAAGTCATGAGGGATTTTAAAAATTAGATTACAAAATGTTATCACATGCCAGTGATCCCTCTTGATAATATAATAGTGGATGGTGGGTTGCATTTGGCCTAAGGTGCTTCTCTTGAAACAGCTGGTTGAGGGCAGGGCATCATTCTGGTCTGAGAACAAGACAGTAATTCACACACTTACCTCCAAGGAGCTCATGGAGAGGGTGGAGACGGTCTCACTCTTGGACACCACACCCGAGTTCCCTGAGTCACCTGTGTCACACAGGCTGTTGGGAATCTGTGACTCGTTGGAGATATTTTGTGGAGCCAGCTGCTGCTGTTGTTGTATCATGGGAGAACCTTGCACCTCACTGCATGTCATGGTTACAGGCTCCCGTGGAGGACTCTTGACAACAAAACCTGGGTCAGTAGCCATACTGAGGTGGATGAGCCGTGTTTGAGGCATCTGGTCAATATTGATGCTGTATTTGCTCTCGTCTTTGGGCGGTTTGGCCCGTAAGGTAGACGTGTTGGTAGGCAGAATGACATAGCTGGTGTCCAGCGTTTGCTCTTGCGCCCGGGAGAGTTCTGAGTCCAACTTCTTGAAGATGTCCCCATCACAGATGTAGATGGACTTAGGTGGCTGGTTCTTGTCCTTCTTCAAAGTGAGAGTGTGGTTGCTGAACTCATTCAGGTTGATGGCCCCCAGGTAGTGTGGTGAGCCCTGAAGATGCATCTTGGAGACATTGGCTGGAAGACTATTAAAGTTTGATGACCCCTTCTGGTGATTGAGTTTCAATTTCTCTTCATCGGGTAGTGATGGACGCTTCAGTGTTCCTGTGATGGTTGAGGTCCTGCAGGTGGTGATGTCTTTATTCAGCACTAGGAAGATAGACAAGTATCCTTAGCACCTCACTTAAGTTTTTGTTAACACATCAATACACCTACCACAGTCACACCATGCTAGCATGTTCCCTTGGACCTCTCAGAAAGAGGCTGTGGTGCAGAACAGTGTTTTATACTGTGGGTTTTTTTTATATCCAGGATCCTGAAGGCAAAGCTAAAGCTAGGGAGGAAAAAAACTTTCTCATTTTGAAAGAATTCCTTACGCTGCAAATTTCCCAACACAATCATGGCCCAAACTCCAAACTAGGCCATCATGTATTATCACATCAATAACAGTATCTTGAAAAGCAAATACATGTCTATATATTTAGTACATGTAGTATATGTATATGTATATATAATACATATTACTAGCCTATAAAAGAGTAGAATTTTTTAAAATAAAAGGTTGCTTTCGTATAAAAAATTATTTTGATTCAGAAAATAGCTGAAATGCAGCATTATGAATTATTTCAAATGTAATTTTTTTTTTTTTTGTTTTAAACTTGCCGAACTGTTTCAGGTTGATCTTTTCCCAGGAACAGTTTCCGTGTCAATAATTTGGTATTTTAAAACACACCACATTTTGTTAGAAATTTCTACCTGCTCTCCAAAAAGCTTACATTCTAGTAACCATGCCAAGCCTTTGTGAGAGCTAATTATCTAGTGTTTCTCAATTCCCGTTAAGGAAAGAAAGGAGTGCCATGAAAATTCCTTAATAGGAGAGGAAAACCTTAAACTGAGGATGAGGTGAACATGCCAATTAGGAGGTATATAAAGGACACACAGACACTCATTCCCACACAACACTGCCCACAACAAGACATCTGCTCCTTTTCTAGGCATAAGAATCTATTGCTCAGTTGATTTCAGGCTGTTACAAAGACCTTAGGAAGACAAAGCCATCAGCCTTGATGTCTCCAGAACATGGAAATCACAGACTGTGGGGCAGGGGCAAAGTGATGCGTGTCTGAAGGCTACTTACCCAGTATTTCAGCACAGGAAAGGAGAAATAAATCCCCTTTCACCCATCTCAGAAGGAAAAAAAAATAAAAAAGGTCCTTTTACCTATTTTTTTCTCAATGGACTAGAGACAAGGATCTTTGGGATATTCAGCTGCTCCACCTGGGACAGAGGCAGGACATGACATAAGCATCCCATGGGACTGAGGACACACTAATTTTTCGATCAACTCATACGGGGAGTGATGGGTGCTAGAAGAGCAAAACTCCCCTTTAACACTACAGAGCAGGCAAGGCAGGATGACAAGGAGACCAAGTAGAATAAAAGAACTTTTAAAAAGCTTTGAAAGCTAAATATACTGGGTGTAACTATGGCAGCCGCAGTCATCTTGACATTGCTAGAGGACACGCTAAGATAAATCAGAGCATTGCAGCATATTCATAGCATACACTGCGGAAAGATGTTACTGAAGTCAAACCCTTCACTTGGGAGTGTCAGTAAGGTTTATTGATTCAGACTCTTCCCCATGCTCATGTCAGCTGCAGAAAGTAGGTTTGGAGAGGTTTGCACTTGGCAATCTCCAAGCATGGAGCGGGGTGAGCTTTCAACACTGAGCCATGGACCCAATCCTACCAGTGAATCTAAGGGAGGAGGTTATAAGCGGTATCAGGTATATCTCCAATCCGTCATAACACAAGAGCTGGTGCCTCCAGGAGAAATGATGGCCAGAAACCAACGGACAGATTTCTGTTTTTTATTATTCAATAAGCAGAATGCACAGGATGATGCACCATATAGAAATATCTCTCAAATGGGGACTATCATTAACTATTTAGCTTGGTGCAGACTAACAGCACTTTATCAGAGGAGGAATATATCTTCAGGCAGACATCAACAAACAAATTGTATAGCTGTATTCTGGCAAAGGAAGAGAAGCCTAGGCTGTTAGCAAGCTTCTGATCCAGGGTCTTCTGCCCTGAAGTCATGTGAAACCAATCAGCTCCTTCTTTTCCTCTGGGAAGATCGATCTAGGAGCAAGAAACTTGGTAGCAGACCCAGAAAGACTCCTTTATTGCAGGAGTTCAGGGTCTGCCTTGATTTCCAGCACAAGGTGGGCTGCTGGCTGTGTAGCTGGTTGCGTGTGCCAACACACACAGCCTGGATGCATGTTTGTTGAGCATGCGTTCAAGTCAGACCTCGTCTCACACGCATGTTTTTCACACGTGATTTTTTGGAACTGAGGTCTTCGGTGTCAAAAAGGAAGGAGGAAGACAAATGAGAAGAGGGAGACAGCTAGGAATTAGATTAGAGAGTGTGAGTAGAGAAACAGAAAGAAAAAAAATGGACAGACCCTGAAAAGAGATAAATGGACAGAAAGAGACCATGAAATAAGATATCACAGGGATAAGTGAGATAAATATACTGTGACTGTGATAAGCATGGGGAGAGGGAGTGAGGCAGTGAGAAGGACAGGAAAAGATAAATAAGGTATAGGTAGATATTAGATAGATAAATGATAGTGACAATGATAGACAATACACAGAAACACAGTGACAGAGATAAATGTTGACAGAGATAAAAATACATAAATAACAGGTACAGCAAGACAGACAACTGAGGACAGAGATAAATAAGTGATTGCAAGATAGAGAGAAAGAGATGAATTATAGATAAATACATTAGAAGCAGATAAATGATAGATTAGATAAAGAAAAAGATAAATGAAAGGGACAGGTAGATGTGCATAGAAAGAGAGAGGGAGAAGGAGACAGAAAGAAAGAAAAAAGGGAGAGAAAGAAAGAAAGAAGGAAGGAAGGAAAGAAAGAAAGAAGGAAGGATGGGAAAAAGGAAGGAAGGAAGGAAAGAAAGAGTAATAAAGAGAGAGAAAGACAGAAGCTTTCCCATGATAGTAACTGAACACACAGTATGTACTGTCCTTGGTTAGGGGAGATCCTGGTTTGGAAGATTATATGCAAGTGCCAAGCAAGCTGCTATTTCTCTTGCTTGGGAGGGGGGAGAAGTCTGGGAGGGTCAATAAAAGCCTAAATATCTACAAAAGGCAAGAAAAAAACCCCCAGCCAAATGGTCAGGCATGCCAGGACCAAGAGAGGATGAAACCTACAGAGACGAACAGGTAGTAAAGGAGAATCCAGACAGCACAGACACCACTGGGAGGATGAGAGAAAAGGGAGTTATTGGGGAAAGGGACTGTCAACTCATGCAGATCTTCAGGATCGTAATGAATGTGTGTGATTGAACACACAGCAGAAAGGTGCAGGCAAAGGAGGAGAGACCTGACCCACCTCCATATGTACAGGCAGCTTATAACTGCGCTAGAAGTGTGCATGGAGCCAGGTGGAGTGAAGGGAAGGCTCTCCAGATTCCAGACCTTCTCAAAGACACCTCTCCTGAGCACAGAGCTGTCTGAGGTTGGTGTGACCGGTGTGACCCCCTTGGGCAGGGGTTGCTAAAGCAAAGAAGGATCACAGTAGGAAGAGATGGATCCAATCTCTTCTTCCTTGATACTCTTCTCTGCCACCGTGTTACACGGGCCATAGGTAGGAAATAATACCTCAGAGGTAAGGTTTAATCTTAGCTAAAAGGCCAAGAGAGCTGTGGGGGAATAGGATAAGCAAAGCACAGGGGGAATTGAGGGAGTTTCTTTCTTTTGGTCAGGGTTGAGAGTAAGGGCAGCCCACGCAAGTACATGCAAGCCACTAAGACACACAGAAATAAAACAGAAAGGAAAAAAAAAATGGCCTAGTTCAATCCCCAAACCAGGTCACTTGTTGATTCTCACCTGTGATGTGCTCACCTGATCTACAAGCCATATCCACGTCCTTCTCAAAATCGGTCTGAAAGACAGAGAACACAGAGGACGTGGTCAAAAGGAGGTGGTGGGGGGGAAAGAAAGCCATGTGGAAAATGCAAAAAACCACTTTAATTAGTGAGCCAGACACAACCACTGCCAGAAGAGTGGAGGAGAGACGTTTTGCTTGAGCTTTGAAACATGGTAAACAGACCACTTTTTTCCAGCTGTGGGTCTTGAATCTCAGGCAGTGATAAAGCTGTAACATTGCTTTTCAGCTGGATTCATCTGCTCATCCATACACTAATTCTACTAATTAAAATATCTCCCTGGAACACATGTTTATGCACATTCCTAAAAAACAGGGGACAGGTTCCTGGCCTGATGTGCCTTGGATGTGTCTCCCCACACTTGGTCTAAGTGGATTCCCCTCCATTCATTAAAAAGATGTGGGGATGCCGCTGAGAACGCCCCATACCCACTGGGCTTTCTTGTGATCTTTCAACAAGTCACATGAAGTAGAAACAAGTCTCTGCTTCTGAAACTCTTAGCATATAAAATCAATGGTCCCTGCAGGCACAAAGGCTGAATAACTTTTTCAAGCGGTCTGCACAGCCAAATGAAATTCCTTTCTTCTCCCAGTATGAGTTAATCCTTTTTCTAAAGCTTTTAGCAGATAACATTTCAAAGAACTGGATACACTGAGTCACAGCGGGCCGTGAGTTTTCATGGAGTAATGGAAAGGCTGCAAACTAGCAAAAGGTAAAAGAGTTCACTGACTATTTCTAGTATCATTTCAGAAAGAAGACACTTAATATAATTGTACTAATGTGATTAAATGCATTCCAGTTTAATACTAAGAAGAATGTGAAAAAAAATCCCCATCCCCCTGTGATAAACACTTTAATATTAGCAGGTTGAGATCCAGGAGTTTTTGAAGAGCTGGTTGAGGAGTTATCTCAACCCACTTGATGCTAATTTCTTAGTAAATTATTTGGGATATCAAATAAATCTGAAACCAATAGAAGGGAAATAGGACTGAGCTAATGTTTAAATGGGCAAGTGGGATGACACAGAAAAATATAATCTCATTTTCATTACAGGAGTTCCAGAAAAATGTAACCGAACAGCCTGTACTAGTTCTACTGATAAATAAATAAAAGATAGGCTTATATTTAATACCAGTCAACAAGATTTTGTGGAAAACAGTTCTACTCAGCTAAGCTTCTTTTCACTCATTAGGCAGATTTGGAGATTACTGGAAAAGGTAACGGCGAAAATGCTATCCTGCAAAGCCTTAGATTTCTTTGGTTTTAATACAACTCAGTCTCTATAAAATAACGATTGTACCCCTCTGAAAATATCAGTGAAGAGTCAGCATTCACGTCTCGATTCGGGAGCTTTTTTGTGCTTGAATGTGAAGAAACTAACCGTAAGCTCTCTACTTCTCAACACATCCATCAACAGTGCAGAAGTAAATGTAATCTCATCGCTAAAAACTTGTAGCTGACAGAAAATTTTGCAAGGTGGTTGATAATGAATGAAAGCAGGGAGTTATACAGAGAGACAAAAATCTGAAACTTCAGAATATGGCTCCTGGGATGGTGACAATAGAATAACAAATACAGCATCCATGTTTTTAAAGGATTCTGAGAGTCTGAAGGGCATGTGGAAAAGGGTTATATAAATAATTTGAAGGGAAATGTCTTACAGAGGGAGAATAAAAAAGCTTGGTGTGTTAACTTATTGAAAGGAAGATTAAGACTGGATATGATTATGGTTTCTATTATTGAAGGAGCAAAAGTACTAGGCATACAAGGGGCTTTCTAATTACACATAAATAGGCACAGTAAGAACCTAAGTCTGAAAATGAGAAGACTACGCATTTTAATTAAAAATGAGGCACCTGTTTTTAACAAACACCTATGAGGTGTGGTAGAATTGTATATCCCTTGATGTCTTGATTTAACGATTATGCTGTTTGAAATGAGATCTTGTACCCAAGCACAAACTACTTAGCTTAGCACAGGAGTGACTGGAAAAAACACTATTGGGTTATGATATAGGTCTAATATTAACTAGAGTTTTTTGGAACTTGTTCAGATCTTGTGATTGTCCTGACGTCCTTATCCCAACCTCAAAAATCAAATCCTCTATATACATCATAACACTGAAGCAGATGCAAGATGATTCCCCATAGTTTATTCTTCTACGGCCTTATCTAGACTGTTTGTAAAGGACTTGCACAACAAGACCAAGATTTACAGTGCTTAAGCTATATTCCCATTGAATCAATGTAAACAAGTGTGCTTTTGAGAGAAACAAATCCCTTTGAGACAGCATCTTTATAAAAATGACCCAACACACTGTGATTAAAACAGCATTAAACTACTGCCTTCTAGCTCCAGCTAGGACAAGGCAGCGTGATGGGGATGAAAAGGTCTGGAAGACCTGGGAGGTATATTTTGGCTTCGTATTTTCTGGGAAAGAAAGAATCTCACCAAGATGTCTGCAAAACCTGGTGTGTAAGTTTGAGCCCCTTAATATTACAATGAAAAGAAACTGGATTTGTGTGAAAGAGCCTATGCTAAGTGCTACATTTGTTCAAGCGCAGATTTAAAGGAAAAAAGAATGATGATTGCAAAATCTGTGATGGACAGAGTCCTTTGTTTATCAGTTATGAGTTAAAAATGCCTGTAGTTCCCCTAATAATAAACTAGATGGTAGTTTTCCCTACCATTAGCTGAGCGTGTCCGTTCTGAAATGACCCCCCTGAGTCTCCATTGCCCTCTTCCTGACGATCTACCACTCGGCACTTCACAGCGTCCTGGACCTGCAGGAGCAAATCGATTTGCAAAAGTCAGAGTTAGACAGGAATACCAAACCATATTAAATTCTGCTGAAGAAAAAAAAAAAAAAGTCCTTGGTAGATCAAAAGAACACGGATCCTACTGTAGTAGTATTCAGGTATTCATTTCAAATGGTTTATGTGTTACATATCTCACATACTAACAAGCAACTCAAAGGTTTTACATGTATCCTGGGTCGCTGTGTTGGTCACTTCTAGTTGCTTGATTTATATAGTCAAGAATAAAAATGTCTTCTATTTTGCAGCTTGCAATACATTTACAATGGATGCTATTGCATAGATCATTATATTGGGGTCCACAATGTCTGATTATGATCCTATACCGGCTGTAATACCTATCTGATCCAAACCTCACTGAAATCAATGGAAAAAAAAAGTCAGTGACTGCAATGGGAGTTAAATGCAGGCCCATATTCATAATGCAATTAGTTGAAGGAGTCTCAGCCAAGCCAGTGGTGTAACTCCATTGATTTCATTGGCCTGACATAAGAAATTAATCTGTTCTACTTAATTTAAAGGAGCTGTAAGAAGATAAAATGAATATTGAAAAAAAGCCCTTCCTGTCTCTGTTATTAATAGTCTATCCACTCAGTAGGATGAAAAGAATAAAAGAAACATAAAAGATTCGTCCTTTTCTTCCCTGATATAATTCACCATTTTAAATCTCCACAGGGAGGCTGGAGAGAATTTACTCAATTTCCTTGGCTGACTATTGCTAGCTTTACTTTCTAGCTCGAACATCTAGGTGCTAATGCCAACATACAATCATTCTGAAAATCTCGGTGCAAGTTGCCCCTCTTGAAATCAAACAGACGAATTGTTTTTCTTAATATTCCATTTTCAAAGATGGGGTGTAAACATTCTGGAAATATTAATTTCGGTGTTAAACAAGCAAAACCTGGCATGTTAGCTAGTCTAAGACTGTCCCCAAATTCCACTCTGCAGTACACTCAGCATGACAACCATTGATTCAACCCTCCTTCCCTCTGACCGATATTGTCATGGTCATTTTTGTGGTCACTATCTACACAAAGGCAGAAGTTCATAGGATTAGAGAAGCTACCAGGCTGACTGGACATTTTTCAGATGTTTTCCATGGGAAGTATGTTGGTTATATAAAAGAGAACGACTCATTCATCTCACCTCCCGCCTTAGGATGCAATGGACCATAACGATGACAAAGCCCTCCAACGAGTCAAAGACGGCAAAAAGGATCTGGAAGAGGGCTGACCGCCGATCTGTGATTGCCAGAACTGCAGACATCCAGGTGAGAGCCAGGAGAGGTAGGACCACGCAGGAGCTCCAAAGGGATGCCCTGTCAAGGGAGAGGAAAAGAGAATTCAGCTCCACTTCAGACTCACCCGCTAACTCAGCCTCCTGATCCCAAGGGGCTGCAGAAGACTTCTTCGGCAAACATATTTATACTAGACATCTTCTGAGCCCCTGTCACAGGGAAGCAGGAAGATGCTTTCCACACTCACGCTACCAAAACAGGTGACACACGTTTCTACGGGAGGGATTATTTTTCAATGGTGCAGTCATGCATAAAACTTGAGGTGGGGAGGAAGGATGCAGATACCTCACTCCCCCTTTCACGCCCTTCCCACTCTATGTCACTAGTCCACAACGATGGCATTTCCCAAGGAGGGGAGACAAAAATACAATCACTGTAGGTTGCCAAAGGGAAGGGGAACAGTTGCAGCAGAGACTGGTTTGTCACGATGGCTGTTGGTACTTGGGTTACAGACACTTGGACTTCCACAGCACATGGAAGACACCGACACTGGGGACATGTATCACAGTTTCAAGTAAAACGGACAAGCATAGAGCTGGTGTGGAGACTGTTATTTTGCTGTTGCTCCCTTACTCTACAGCTGATGGTCCCTACAACACTACATCAATGAACATGAGAGGAACTGATACCTCACCCAATTTTTCTGTGAACAGAAACTTTTCGGCTTTCTTGTGTGATTTGCCCAGCTGAATGCTTTGAAAAAAATCACAGTTGTTTCTATATTTAGCAATTATTGTAAATAAATTTATTCTTGGGTGGACATTCTGGGTTAAAATAACTTAAGATTCAAACCACTTCTTAATTCACAAGACAGAAAACTGGACAAAAGAGTTTTCTGTAATGCAAATACTGCCCTATGAACCTCCACTTTATCTATGAATGATGGCTCTAGAAACGGGAAAGCAGCTCTGTTCCCATGGACTATTTAGTCATTCAGCTCTTTGACCAAAAAGGGTCCCAAGCAATTTTAACAGCTTACGAGGGAGATTTTAAGCTGTCAGTCATCCTATATATTTGGCAGCAGTGCTGCACCAAGGGTGCCAGGAGAATTTCTCTGTGGGCTTTTATCTAACAAATAAGAGTAGACCTATGCACAGGCTGAATAACAAGTTGAGCTTCAAGATTTTTCTGTGTAGAACACCTCAACTTATACGCTAACAAATACAGGCAACACAATAAATTACAGGACAGATACCATGACACACATTTTACAGTACTTACATGGGGCTTGCTTACCATTTTCTGATATATGATCAAGTTTTTAATAATGTTTACTTGCTGGTTATCCAGGTACAGCTCTTACTGACCTCAGTGAGAGTTTTACCTGAACAAAGCTGGAGCTTGGACACAGGTATGGACATCAGGATGTAACGCCCTGGCTTCAGTTAAGAGTTTTTCAAGGATTGTTACATCAGTTCTGCTGTAATGACCACATACTGAAGTCACAGGTTATTTTTATAGTCATAATGATACTCTGATTGCAAATATTTCTACAACCTGTCCAGACTCCGATGTGTTCCTTAGTGGTATTATTAAGCAATGTAATTTATCTAAGGGAGCACGTAAATGGAATATACTTAGTTTTCAATTAAAACAAGCATTATGAGACTTCCGTGTAAGGTAAGGGCCATGACATAATCTGATACCTTGTAATTTTATACAGGATGACAAATTGAATGTTCTTTAATGTCCAATATGAACTATAATTTCAAAGTATTATTAAAAAAAAAAAAAAAAAAAGCAGCAGCCAGACAGCCCTCAATGAAAAAACTCCTAAACAGAAATTTTTATTCCACTTCTCCCTCATCACTCTGAAATCTGCCTCATTATACTGAAATCTCTCTTTGCTATCATTCACAGTGGTGCATTAATAAAACTGGCTAAGCAGTAACTGCAGCAAAAAAATCAGAGAGACAGAAAAGCCAAATGGAAAGATGAGGTTTGCTCCATAACATGCCACTCCATGCAAGTATCAGCAAACGCAACATGCCTGATGCATGGCTTGGTAGATAAAGTTATTCCGGTAGCAACTTGCAATCGTGATTGCTGGAAACCAGCAAAGCCAATAGAGGCTGCTAGAAAAGGTCTGTCCCAGGAAACTCTGCTTCTTGGAATTATCTGGTCTCCCAGCATACTCTTAATACACACATACGTGTACATTACTACCACCAACGTGCAACCAAGAAACCTGGCAACCACATCTGAGAATGGATCTGACCTGTAAGTTCAGGTCTGAAACTAGCCATCTAAATTTGGATGGGTTTTCCATTCTTGAAAAGAACTGCAACATTGGATTGGCAATTATTTGGATCTCGATCCAAGATTTAGATATGGATTTGGGGTTGTGAGGGATGCTGCTGAGGAGGTAAATTATGTTTCTCTTTAGCAAATGGTTAGAATTCAATCCACTGGCTTCAAAACCTGCTTAAAAAATTATGCAGGCACCTTGCCTTAACAAGGTACTGCTTGAAGCTAGGTGCTATCCAGAGCCCAGATGCAATGATCCACAACTACAGTGGGCTCCCTTCAGAGCTCCTGCTGTCTTCATGCTGGACTTGGTGAGTCCTTCCCAGCCCCTTGCTCTGTGTGTCTCCATATGGGCAAACTATTCAACTTTCTTTTGAGTCGAGACATCCTGATGGACTTCGCTATTGCTCCCAACATAAACAGCCTTAAATCACCACTTAAATCTCTGCCCTTCCAACCAGATGATGAAAACATCATCTGCCTTTCCAACGCAGATGATGAAAATAGTACGCCACATATTCAGCTGGAGTAAATCAGGATTTTCCCCACTGAGTTGTGCTGACTTACACCAGCTAAGAGTGGCCTTTCTGGTCTCTTTGTGATTCACCTTGCAGATGCCTTCTCAACAATATTCATCCCTTATAAACCTTATGGAAATGTTGCTTGACACTTAATGCATAATCTTTATTCTCAGGCAGCAGATGGCAACAGGTCATAGGAATGTAACTTACTCTAATTTCACTTTCAGAGCTATGCTTAGCTTTTGAAATATTAAATTAAAAAAAAAGTTCCATTTTAAAAAAAATCATATCAAGACTGAAATTTCAGAAGAAAACTCAGGGGAAGATAAGTGGGTTTCCTGTGACATTGCCCTTAATTCTACTTGCTGTGAGCTGAATTTATAGCAGAACTCATACTTCTGCCGACTTTCCATCTGTCCCTTTTTTAGGAGGTACTGTGCATCCTTAAAAGGTTCCAGAATAACTTATAGGACCTAAGAAACTTCATGTTATGGTGCCACGTGATGTGAAATGAAATGATGATTTCTTATATAATGACATTGTGGTTACCTAATGACTCTTCATTATGAATTATCTATGATCAATGAATCCAGGACTTTTATTGCTTGAGACAAAGGAATTAACTGGCAGATCCTCTTATTTGTCCCACACATGACAGCACTCATGAGTGACAGCAATATCAAGGGAAGATCATTAAACTGCATTGCGGAAACATGATGCTGGTTTATTGTGTGATGACCACGACATGACAATGTTACTCAGCAGTACAGTTGTAGTGTCATGTTGTTCCTCCCCACCACACCATGCTACTGCTGCATTGCAGAGGAAGGGCGTTACTTCGGGATATGGCAATGCCACAGCACAGTGCAACCAAATATAATTACAATGACGTGTGACAACATGGCCACACAATAACATTGTCCACAGCTTTATCTTGCATGACAAAGACTTAGCCTTATGAAAGCACGTAGTAGACCCAGCTCTGGCAACAAGCAGATGATGGCCTTTGGTCAAAATGTCAAAAACTAGCTGTGGTTTTGTTCTTTAGTTAGCTGGCAGCCTTGAGAATCTTCATCTTTGCAAAAGAAGCAGGATAAACTGATGGCACTTAGAGGATAGCAATGGAAAGAGAAAAAAAATGTTTTTGGAAACAAAGATCTACATGAAGAAAGATTAAGAGGTCTGCACCCTGACAAAAGGCAAGTGCAGGGGGACACACAGTACATGCCAACAAAGATGTAAAGGGCCATTACAAAGAGGTAAGTGATCAATTCTTCTCATTACTCAACGCTGACAGGGCAGCCAGTACCATAAGCTAAAGAAGCAGCAGAAGGAAAAATAACTTTATAATTCAGAAAGCAGCTCCTGGAGAGGAGCTCTGAAAAGGGGGATGGTAGATGGACTCCACACAGAAGACAACGGATGGCTCCTTACATGCTGCACAGAGCGGCACATGCTGCTCTATATTCTGATGAGCTTGCTATTCCTGCATCACAGCAGTTCTGCTAAAGGAAAACCACAGTACAAGGATTTACTTTATTCATTATTTCATGCTTTATCCCTCCTCTAACTTGTATTCCTTCTATAAGCAAGAGTGTTGCCCCAATTTTAAGGACAGTTTCAGAGAAACTCCCTTTAACTCAATGCCCATATAACCAAGATAGGAAATCTGTAACTAGAAAAGAGGGGCCAGTGTGCATGTTCTTCCCATGCACAGGCAACACAGAAACAAAGATATTATTTCTGTTTTTTCCAAAAGATGATTCTTCTCTCAGTTGCTGCAATCTGAACCATAGAACTAGGGGAACAGGAAATCAAATGTCTCTAAATGATATAGGCAGATAATGATGTGGCTATGGGCAGGCTGCTTGATTATTCACCCCTAATAAGGGAAGTTCTTCTTTGACAGTCCAAGCAAGGACTTCCAGGGCCAAAGTATTATCCCCAGGTAAGGATACAATTTAAAATTCCTTGAACTATGAGAAGAGCAGTCTCCTGAGGAACAGTCTCCTTCATAAAACCAGCCATGCATGGAAATATTGATTCACATTAGTCCTGGAACTACAATACGGGCAGAAAATTTGACATCTAAGACTTCCTAAAATTACTTTGAGCCAAGAAAAAGAGCAAATCCCTTAGATGGGAGATTTGACACATGAGCCTCTGATGACGTAAGAGGGTTGATGCATGAGAAGGGTCATGAGGACTCCTTGTCATTGACTCTTGGGTGGGTTGCCTGCACTAAGGCACTGTGTCAGGGCCTTAGTCTTGGGCCAATCTCTTCCCTATGGTCAGAACTTGAGAGTCCATATTTGCAATGCACTGCCTGGCGGAATTCCTTCCATCCATCCATCCATCCATCCATCCATCCATCCAACAGCAGTCCCTGGTATCTGCAGTGGATGTCCTCATTCACAGCGAGTACAAAGAAATGGCATGCCCTTGAGATATTTTTTTCCCTGTCTCAGATAAAAATTTTTCACAGGGAGCAAAGACAAATTAATTATAAGGCAGTATTTCACAGGCTGAGGCTACCCTACAGGCAGCAATAAAAGGAAGGAAATGTGGGAATAGAGGTCTTCCAATGGTAAAATATGCCCAGCATCTTCTTCAGAACAACCTAAAGGGAAGGGTATTTTTTAACCCACACCTGTCAAATCTACCTAACCCTTAACAGGTCATAGACATCCAAAGCTTTCCTTTTTTTCATTTCCCAAGTCAAGAAATTGCACAATTTCCAGTGCATATTTTTTCACTTCTGTCATGATTACTACCTGCTCTCCCATCAGTGATTTACCATGTTTTCCCTCAGTTACACATCCCCTTCTCTGACTCCTTCTCTCTTAGACACAGATATTACCACAAAGAGTTGCTCAAAACATCTATGAGTTTCAAAAGCCAAGAAAAATGGACAAAAAGATCTATCCTTTCATGCCATGCTATACCAGAAACGAGCCTCTGAAACCTATGGGAGGTAAGCTGGAGAGGGCATGAGCAACCCCAGCAGGAACAAGGCAGGAACATCCTTGATGTGCTCTCTACCAAACAACTATGGCTAATTCCAGGTCAGAGAGGAGCCAGGAATCCTCATGGCATCTGATCTACATTACAAGACTTCAAAACTGAATGGCAAATCTGGTCCAAAGTCTGGGATGAAGGCCAGCAGAATGGTGGCAGTAGCATGAAGCATAATCAGGGCTTTGCCTTATTGACAACCTCATTTACAATAGATTTGGAGGAATTAAAACAGAAACAGTTCAGCTGCAGAATGGACGACAAGGGTAGATGAGGGTTGAGTGAACTAATTCATCTATTACTCATTGGTCCCTTTGCAAGGACAAGAGCAAAGGACACTTCAGGACAAACAACAAAACCAGTACTGGAATTTATCATCTAAGGTATTCTATCTGATGGGAAACAAAAGACATAGCCGCCTACAAAAGTCCTCCAATTTCTATCAAACCACTTAAATTAGAAAAGCAGGATAAGTAGGAGATACGGATTTCATATCCCTTTTTTTTTCTGATTTGAAGATGAATCAGAATATGTGATTTATGACAGACCAATGTCAGACAACATGGGAGAAGGATGAACTGAAAGCCTCTCCTATATAACAGTCTAATTTATTAATAGTAAAGCTTCTGCTGGTTTAGCATTCCTCTGCAGTCGCAGGAAACCTAAATGCAGTGAGCTGCTAATTCCAGACTTGCGGTACGCGTGTCTGGACCAATGCCATCTCCCCGTCTCAGCTGGACACTGTTGCAAAAGGTAAGTTAATGACTTCAACAGTGAAAAATAAACGAGATTTTATTCAGTTTTTGTATCTCATAGAAACTGCTAGCTTTTAATAGAGGTGATTGCATGTTCTCTTTTCCTAACGACACTTGGTTGTTTTTCAGAAATGTGCATTTTTCCCTAAACTCTTTTGGATTTTATATAAATGGCTCAGTTTTCAGAAAAAAAAGGAGAAAACCTTGTGTTTTGATTTTCTTTTCTATTTCTAGATTTTGAGATTTGGCACTCAGCTGCCTATTTTTGTTTAGATTAATTAAAGGTAGGATTTTTCAAATTGCAAATGTCTAGATCTGAGACTGTTTTTTCACACATTTTACATATATTACTTTAGACATCAAAACCAAAATATGGCATCACTTGGAAATGATGTAGATAATAAAATTTCAAAAAGGGAAGGAAGAAAGACAAACCTTCCCTCATTGCTCTCCCTCCTACCTTAACCTTTGCAAAAAAAGCCAGCTATATAAATAGCAACAATTTCTCCAGCAGAACAAAGCTCTGGCATTTTCATATTTTTTTTTTTTTAACTAACTCCAGCGGCATCTAAGAAGAGATTTAACAGCATTTGACTGTTGTAACTCAGAGCTATGAAACACTTTAAGATTTTAAGAACTAATTCCAACTGCTTTTAGAGGTCCAAAAGAGGCAGTCAACACTTATCAAATCAGAACTGCAGCCCTACGAGGTATTAACTCTAGCCTTTTATAAGAGAAAAAAAACGCTTTTAAGTGATTCACCAACTCACTTAAATCATGCTCAGTGCTCTGCAGCCTCTGGAGTAAAAAACTCAAGCACATGCTTAAGTGTTTGACAAAGCTGGAGTTTGAGGTCCCTGTCTACCATCAAAATTAATGGGAACCACATCTTTAAGTCTGTAAGTCTAAGAACTAAATTAAATGGGGGCATTAAACATGTACCCGGCTTCAACAAATGAAAAGTCCCTTTGTCTTCCATGGGCTGCTCACATGCTTAAATCGAGGCATGTCATAAAGTGCTTTTCAGGATCCAGCCCATCAGTTTTTGCTCCAGGGATGTTGCAGGAGCCCTACACTACTCATGGCCCACAAAATGAGGTCAGGGAGAGTTGGGGATGTGGGGAGGTGGGCAGGGACATGGGGAGAGAAAACAAACAAGGGTTGGTGAGTGCAGGGAAATGAAAGAGGGAAATAAAATAAATTAAAAAAAAAAAAAAAGAAAGTGGAAAGAAAGAAAGAAAAGAAGTTGAAATTAGAGGAACTAACATGGCGTTACTGGTGGCTGTGGCCGAAACTTCAGCAGAAGAAACTACTCCACACTTGGAACATTTGAGCGTCATGCCGTAAAGGGGCACTGCCATCTGACTGCAATTAAAACCAAAAGACTGAAACAAAACAAAACACTTTGCTTATGAACACAAACGTAGAAAGGAAAGGGAAAGAGAAGCCAAAAGAAAGAAAGAACGGAGGAAAGGAAGAAAGAAGAAAGGGAACCAAGCAACCATACCCAGTTTGAAAAAAGAAATGAAAGACAGGCAGGATAAAACTCTCTCATCTGTACCACTCCAGATGCGGGAAATGGGGAAAATGTACAATTCAGAGACGTGTTGGTGCCGCTGGAGAGGGTGGAACTGTGTTGGTGAATGTTTTGCCCGATTCAGGGTGTCTCTGTCTGGCACCCACGGAAGAGAAACCAGTACTGCTCTCCCAGTCTCCACCTCCTTCTTTTGGTTTGTTTTTGAGAAATTGCTCTTTTTCCTCTTTGCCTTTTTGCTCCAAAACAAAAAAGGTGGCAGGGTTGTACAGTAGAAGGCAAGAAGTAGGGCTGTGGGGACTGTGTCTGTGTATCTTCCTTCCTAAAGCAATGCAAGGGGTGAGTCATATATTTTCTCCACCGGTTAATCCTCGCCTTGGTGGGGACACCCACATGGCAGCTGACAATACCAGGAGATAGGCCATTCTTTGGTTGCTTAATCTGTGATGAAGGACATGCAAATGGGACTGTTTATGTCCTGGAAGTTAAGCATGAGCTTGGGTGTTTTGTAAGACCATCAACCTGCCCTGAAGAGAGCTGGACTGGCTGACTACTTTTGAGACATTTCTTCTCTCAGATCTTATTTTGGAGCTGAAAACATCTTTGGGATGAACCCTGAGACTTATTCACATCAGTTGCTCCCACTTTTTCTGGATGGGATCAACCACAGAACCAGGCCATTGTGGGCTGCTGGTATAAGGGGCTGCAGGGATCTGCTAAAGGACATGTCCTCATGATTTTTAGAAGCTGATGTGTGTGATCTCACCCAGCTGACAAGCCAGCTCTTACTCAGGAGCCCAGAAGCCACATTAGCTTGGCATTGGCCCCGTTTCTTCCCAGAATTTACTAGTTTGTGTGCACCCTCTGATTTGCACAGATAGACATCCACATCAGATCTGGCTTAGAAAATGGGCAGGAGTCTGCAAAACATCCTACAGACCTAGGATGCAGGCCCTGATATCAGAGAAGTCATGAACATCACTGCCAAAGGACAGTAGGTCTGTCATTCTTGGGTGATGGCAGTGCAGCTGGTGAGGGGTGATGTTTGCAGGTACCAAACGTCGGGGGGGTTTACAGCCCTACCCTGCCTGGGAGAGAGATTAGGAAACTTGACAGGTCTTTTCTTAACTTTTATGGCTTTGTGTTTAGTCTCACTGCAAAAAGGACATCCCCATGAACACCAACACGGGATTATCAGTGGTTCTAGTGGCCCTCTTTCAAATGGCTATTGATTGGTCTTTTAATTAGTTACACTGACATAAGCCATTACTCCCTTCCAGAATAACGGCTAAGGTATCCCACAGAAACTTTCAGCCTTCAGACACAGAGAAAATTAGCTCCTGTGTCAATAGATACATATCTTCCAGGAAGGATGGTGTAAATCCAGTGAGGACAATGGCTGAACAAAAGATAAAGTGGGTCTTGAGAGGCATTAAGTGCACGACCCTTAAAAAAAGACAGCTTATCCCCAGATCTATAAGCCATAAAGAACAGATAAGCAGAGAGACAGAGAGAGGCAGAGATAGGCAGCAAAAAGAAAGTAGATTGATTTGAGGAATTTGATGGAAAACTATACCAGAAAAAACATGAATGACACTGAATCACAAAGAACTGGCCAAAAGACCACTATAACACACAACTGTAACTGCTGTTGGGTGTATTTAGGCAGAAGGTTGTAAGCAGTAGGCATAGATGTGGATACATTTAAATACTAATTTGTTCTTGTTGGGGGCATGAGGTTGTTAATATATTGAATTTCCATAGCAGGTTTATATTGGTGCCTATATGTATGAAAGGGTAGCTAATGAAATAATCACAGTGAATAATGCATTCATTTAATTTAGCTTTTTCTGCTTCCTAAATATCCACGAACAGCTCATGGACTCATCTGGTGTGTTCACTGGAGCCTGGACTTTGCTACCTTTTATTGAACGGTGCTTTACACCGCGGACGGCCCAAAGAGCAAGAGCACTGCTTCCAACATGAAACGTTCCCAGATGAAGGGCAATCCGAATCTGTTCCTATTTTAATGTAGTTATTAACTTTCCAATTACTTTCTTCTCTATGAACTGACAATCCAGCTCCGTTACACCCTGCCAGTGCAGTCGCGCAGGAAATATTTCACACAAGGTATTGGGGCAAACTTTCTCAAGTCCTCTCTATAATCAAAGTGGAGATAAAAGAAGTAAAGGTTCTCTAAGGGGTAAGTTGGAACAACTAAATAAGGCTCCCGTCTCTCTCCAGTAGTTACAGAGGAAGCCCAGGGAGATTAAACTCAGCAGGCTAAAATTAGCCTTTGTGAATATACCCTATAGTCTCGTTCTTCTTCCCTGGCTGCGTGAGCACACAAATGCTTCTGGAATAAACGTTGACTGAATAAATTTAAAATTCATTTTAAAGGCTCCTGTGTCTGACATTAAAACATTCGTTTTTCGTAGCACTCCCATCAATAGAGCTCAAACACTGTCGGTGCAGCTGACCGTGAACGGAGACCGTTCTGCTTGGAAGACACTTGCAAGGTTTTCTCCCATGCCCAGACAGGAGTTGGGGCAGTTGTGTGCGTTTCTCCAGCTCTCCAGGTAATCACACCCAACTCTCTACAGCCTGGTTTTGTGATATATCTATAAAGTCATTGCCATTAGAAAGTCAACATTTTCTGACAGATGTGACAACAGTAATCATAGCAATTTCCTCTGCTAAGTATAGGGCAAAACCTATCGTGTCTCGGGTATTATTTCACGGGAACTGTTAGTGCTGATTTATTTGTGCCAACCGATCTGCGGTATGTGTGCTGGTCTCCTCTTAGTGTTCAACAGGTCTTTTTTTTTTTCCTCTTTTTGGTTTTTTTCCCCTTTTTTTTTTGTTTTTGCAACACTGAACCATACTTCTTGCCTCTGCTAAAGGAAACACAACGTTTCTTTATACCATCTCCTCAGATCCAAACATCTCCAAGGCCGTTACTCATTCTGATTATCTTCACATCTACCTTCCAACACGGTTCCCAAGCCCAGGCCAGAAGCGGCTAGCTAAAGGGAAGGGGCACCAGAGCTCTCAAAAGTGCTTCCGCACTCTCAGCGGGTGCACTTCGAAAGGAGAACAAAATCACTGAGCACAGAGAAGGCTTAAAAGTGCTGCACACACACACACGGACACGAAAGAGGGGGGAAAAAAGAGAAAAGAAAGAAAAAACAAAGAACATCAGAAAAATGACTTTTTTTTTTTTTGCTTCGTAGGTTTTGTTTTCAAAGTACAACTACGAATGTGATCAATAACCAGCTGCTATGTATTAAATAAGGTCATTCTGTATGCAGTTTAGATTAGAGAGGGAGAGACTGAGAGACAGTAACTCGCTGCTCTGCTAATCCAATAAACCATTCATTTCAGCACTGACTTTCAAGTGCAATTATCTTGCTACAGACTCTGCCTGCAGTTTGGGTATTTTCTTGAGTTCTCTCTTTGTAAAGAAGGCATCATCCAGAATAAAGCACTCGCTTGTTAGCAGCTGCTTTAAGCAATGCACCAAGGTCACTTCTTCGCGTACCTGTTCAACCCACTAGCAACTGATACCTCTGGTCATCCAAACGTGCTTAAGTCTTCTCTTACTATCATGACCATGGTACTGCTCAGGCATCGAGATTCCCCTCATTGCTGCACCGAGGGACCATGCTGCTTCGGCATGTCAACACTGCTGATAAAACATGAACCTTCACAGGTTCCTGTGTTTCTCCCCTGGCTGGGTAAGTGCTTGCTTCTGCCCTCAGTTTTGCTGCCATCACTCAATTAAAAACCACTTCCACCAGAACTACTCAATAGTGCAACGACAGGAATATTGATCCTCCTCTGTACTTTCTGCCTCTGCCCTCTGGGACCCAATTTTACGGCTCAGGGCTTTTGCAGCACCACAGCGCATAAAACAGCTTATCCTCTCTGTGAAGCTGGGAGTGCAGCAAACCAGGCGGCAGGTACCCATGCTCCCTCTGCTTTCATAGATAGGGTATATCCTGTGACTTCTCCAACAACTTTTTAAGGTTTTAGGCTCTGCCTATAGCCGAGGTGCAGAGGCATCAGAACACCTCTTGCTCTCCTTTTCTCTTTGTAAACAACTTCTTCCTTCAAGAATACGATCGTTATCTGCCATGATAAATCAAATGCCATCAATGGATAAGTGAGCGCACACAACTCTGTCTTTCCTAGCAGCAGGTAAGGAGATAGTTTCTCTGACTGCAACAGCAATCCAAGAAAGAGAGTGGAAAATAAGGTACTAACATCAGCAGCCAGGCTGACCTGTGCATTTGATTTGACTCAGAGTGTCAGTGTGCCATTTCTGTCCTTTGCCTGGAGCACGGCACAGCTCAGGGATAAATGCTGAGCAGGCTACAGACTTGTTTCCAGAAATGAAGATGAAAGGGGGTCTCATCCTGCTGGAGCCAATGACAAAATAGCCATTGTCAACAGAGTTGGAGGTAACCCAACAGAGAGCCCTGCACCGTAGCTGCCGCCCCAGCCAACCCCTAGTGAGACCAGGGTGATAAGAATTGTGGAGTCAGCTCTTCAATTTATACTACAAAGAAAACCAGGTAACCCAAGCCCCAGGCTTCAGGGATGGAGGTTGGGGTGGTGGCTGTGGAGAAGATAAAGAACCGGAGGTGGCATCAGAAATTTTTCTTGCAGAAGAGGTATCTTTACTTACCAGTCCTCCTCTTTACACATCCATCCATCTACTGTGTTCACTGCTAGATCTCCAAAGACCCTTTCCTTAAAAGTATCACGTAGCTTTGCGGTCCCTCAGCCACCTGCCAGCCATTAGACATGACTTCTTTTTTACACAGCCCATGTCATGTGCCGCACTCGGCAATGATGAGTCCCTCTCTGATCCAGCTGCTGTCTCTAGGAGTTAGTGAGAAGAATCACTTTGCTCTCCCTGATCTTTGGGAGGATACATCAGCCTGGGCTGAAGCCATTTTAACAAAGAGATGAACTTCTAACCATCCTCCATAGTAACACAGTGCTGCTTCTTGGATCTTTTGTCTCTGCTGCACTGAGTGACAAGGCAGAGAGATTAAACCAGCTGGTTTGTTGTTTTTTTTTTTTTTCATTTTGTTTAAATCTGCTTTTGCTTTTTGTTTGCATCTCCAATCTCTCTTTGCATTCCTTGCCTGGTTATTGATCACAGCCTTGGGTGTTTTTTTTTTTTTTCATTCTTTACTTAGATGTATTGATAAGGCATACCCTGCCCGTTCCTTCAGTTTCTTATCTGTTATTCCATCTTTGGATACAAGTTTGTTAAAAACCAGAATGCCAATAACCATGTTCACCTGTCGAAAGAGAAACAACACACAATTTTGTTCTCAAGTGGGTCAAGTCAAACTTGGTAGCACAGAAGGAAAAAACCCAACATTTGGCAAGTGAAGTCCTTCCCGAAACCAGGTAGCACGGTCACACTGCTGCAGGCCACCACCCCTTCTGTCCCCTGTCCACCCTGCCCCATCTCCCCTGGCCATGCATCAGTGAGTTCAGGAGAGCAGAATGCAGCTGGCAGCAGATTGGAGAGGTCTCCATAAACCAAGACAAGACTGTAAAGTGCTCAGATTGCTGCAGGGTTGTTTGAAGCCCGATGCATGCTTGAGGTCTAGCAAGGCAAACTCCAGGCACAAGAGCAATTTTTCAGGGTAATAGAAAGTGGCTACTACAGGGGAGAGCAGTGGGTTGACACTGGCTACTTTCAAAAGTGCCTTCTGGAGTCTGGGCTACCAAAGCAGCAGCATTAAGGGGATGAGGTGGGGCGGTGCAGAGAGCTTGTCATAGTTCTTGCTTGGTGAACCAGCACTGTTGCTCTCAAAATAAGTGGTGGAGAGGCACTGGAGCAAGTAGAAACATCAGTCACTATGGTGGAATGTTTTGGGATATACTGCAGATGGCACAGCACATAGTCATTTCCAAAAAAATCAGTGGGCAGGACAACTGCATGCAGTCCTTCAGTCTGGTTTGTTAGGGTGAGAGCATGGATGTCTGTATCAATCAGGTATAAATGTTCACAGTGAAATACAGGCTGTACAGAGCTGAGGTCGTCTTTCAAAGTGACCCTAAGCTCCTCACTGTGCCTTTCTGACTGCATTCACTGTTGCCAGCTGCATCTGTTTTATAAACCTCATCCAAACCTCAGCCACCTCTGAATGTGAACACATTAGTGACACACGAGCACCACCCTCATCACGGAGGCAGAGAACTGATGGTGGAAAAAAGTGACGCTCTCCTGGTTTTGCTGTCAGTGAAACATCTGGTGTTGGTAGAATGATGTGCTAGATGCTCTTTTGTATGCAGGGCTTGCAAGGAAATGTTTAAGGCCAAATTCAGAGATGTGCAACATTACACGTTGGCTGAGAGCCTTGGGGAGTTTAATAGACCCTTGAGAGCTGGTCCTAAGAAACACCTAGTACAACACCTAGCCCAGAGGAAGGGAGATGTCTGCTCACACCAAGCCTCCATCTAATTGCCTAAATCATCCTCAAGAATGAGCAATCTTTCTGAATTTGGATTGCTGGTTTCAGCAAGACACGACCCAGCTCACTGATGTGGAGTCTACAGCTGGGAATAAATGGAAAATCTCACAAATAGCAGTTATTTATTTTCTTTTGCATCAACTGCTGGGTCCATTTCTAGAGCTCACCCTGTTATTGTTTTAAAGAAACATCACCGGCAAGTCAGACGCAGTAACTCAGCCAAGGATCAGCAGGAAATCAAACCCTAGTTATGTGCTTGGAGAGAGAGAGCACTTTCAATCCACTGATCCTTTTTCACTGTGCTGGAGGTTGGTGAGTGCAAGAGAGACTTTTCTTTAAGGTGCAGCAAGGCAGTAGGAAAGATGGGGTTGAAAAGCGGCAGGCTGGATCGCTCCTGGGGCTGGCCACAACACAGTGTGTATCCTCATTCATCTACAGCTGGGAAGATGACGAAGTACAGCTCTGCAATTGCAACTCTGCAATTGTTTTAATACATAAAAGCTATTTTATCCAGTACATTGATCATCATGATCAACATCCTGCTCTGATCCTGGCTCCGTTTCTTTACAAAGTCAGGGCTATGACATGGACATTCTTCTAAACACAGCCATTCTTAATAACACGCAGTGTAGCTTTACTTCCTTATCTCTCGGATGTTACCCAGAAACAAAGATGTATGTCTGAGATTCAGCCCTTGAGATAACCTGTACCTGATGACTGATGACTCTGTCCTGACTTCACCATGCCATGAGCCCCTCCCTGCAATAACCCATTGCCTTCAACCTGCACACAATTATCACCAGGCTGCTTCACCTGAGCTAGGTGAGTAAAACTGCTTGCAACAGCTCTGCATCTCAGCTTGCTAGGATTTTTAAGACTAAAGGTCAAATCTTTGCAGCCATTCAGTGTTAGTGGACTGACTGCAAGCTGCAAATGTTGCTGAAGCTGCAGGCCAACCATCTTAAGAATATTATTTTGAATAAAGATATTCTCCAAACCAGAGACCTTTTTCCGAAGTGGAGAATAATAAGGGAGGGTGTGGAGGAAAATGCTTACTACAGGTAATAGAAAAATCGTGTTGATAGGAAAACTGCAGTACAGAGATGCTTGAATGGCTTAGGAGGAGTGAGCACAAGTCTAGCCTGGCCAGGGCTAAGACAGAGGTAAGAAGCCCAGCTGTAACCAAGTCAGCTGGGTGCAAAGTCACTTGGGCATCTATCATACTCATCAGAGTTTTGGGTGAGAAAGAGCTCAGGCACAGAGTCAAGTCCCACCTTGATCTGTGCGCCCCTGCACAACAGCAGCTGTATTGAGTCTGGAGCAAACCTATCCTGAGAGCAGCACAGCTGCATATCCCCTGTGCAGCCCTGCAAGAGCCTGACTGTCCTTATGTTGAGCCCGGTGGACTGCCCCTCCATCGCTGACATGGTCAACCTGAAGTCAGGACAATGTACGCAGAGGACAGACAGCTGTCCAGTCTTGTGGACAGTGCACGCTTGAGAACTGTGTGTTCAACTTCTGGCTCTGCCTAAAAGCCACGATGTGAATTTGGGCAACTTCTTGAGCTTATCTGTTTCCCAGGTTCCCGTTTATAAAAAGGTTTTCAGTGCTTCTTCTTCTTCCTTTTCCTTCCCCGAGTTCCTCAGTATATATACCAACTCGGGCAGCATTCACTTCTCACTTTAGCCAGCAATGAGTCAGGTAGCCTAAGCTAGGTGTGTAGGCTCCCTCTCTAGGTGCTGAATAGAGACAGACACCCCCAGAGATGATTCACCACTTCCTAAGATCAGCTGTACGAACCACCATTTGCAGGTGTTGACCTCTCTGTAAGGACATCTCCATTTCCGGCTTCGATGGTGAGTGAAAACTGCGATGCCAAATGGAAGCAGTCTCGTGTGTTTTTTCTCACACTTTAAAAATGCTAAGGAAAGCCAAAGGATTACTTCCCTTGTTGTTGGCACAACAAAAGCAAGATGGCTTGAGGCAGCAGATTGACTCCCCCTTCTCCGGGCATTGCCAAAGCTCCCTCCCTCCTAATCACTGCTGTCTATTGAGCATTCAAGCCACTGAGCCAGAGCTATCGGCTGTTATGATGTTGGGGCAAAAAGCTAATTCAGCTGAAAGCACTAAGCCACTTAATGCTCCTGTCAATTATCCTGGCTATAAAGACAACCCTGACCCCCACCAGCTATATTACTGAAGGAAAGCCAACTATCACGTGCCTACAGAGATCTAATGACTGGTTGGCATGAACGTCTGCTTATCCCCACTCTTTGCTGATGCTCTTTGAAGGCTCAGCTATGTGTCGCAGCCCTACGCTAAAAGACCCTAACTGGTACAAGCTTTGCTTTATTATAGAGGAGGGGCAACTGCTGGCTTGTCTCTTTGTCATTGTGATGAAACGATGGCACCAAGGTGGTTTGGTGTGCAATGACAGCAGTGAAAATAGAGGCAGCAAGAACTTTTGTGTAGTTATTCTCCTGTAAGCTTGCTCCTACCCCAGTTAACCCCCCAGGCACTGCACGAAACAAAAGCCTGATCCAAAAAAGAAATTGCGAGTATCAACAACCCCATTCCTGTGGGACTCTCCCAGGGCACTTGAGCCTTAAAGGACATACAGCTCCATATGTTTTATCCATACACTGGATGAAACACTGGGCTGGAGAGAAACTGCAGACTGTCACTTACATGGGGGGGCTCAAATGTGGCATTAAACCCATCTGAAATTGCTGCAGGAGGGATTTCCTAGAGGACCAGCAGTTCTCAAATTCTTTGAACCTTGACAGTCAAGATTTCTCATGGCCAGTGAGGCTTCAACAGCAGGGAAGCTTAATGAAAGGTATGTCATCTCTTGAGTAACACCTTCAACACTTTCAAGCAGTAACTGGCCAAGACTGGCTTTGGTGCTGTGTTGGAGCCAAGGGTGAGGGGACAGTAGAACAGGCTCCCACCATGCATGAGCTGGTGGGACAGAGTTCAGGAATGCTCACTTTAACCTCTTTGAACTAGAAGCAAACATGACATTTTTAGGGTCACAAAGGACCCCCTTGGCACTGATTTGAAGACCTCCGTTTCACCTGCAAACAAGGAAGCTGCTCACATGCACTGGCCATCTGGGACAGACCAGGAATAAATGCTGGCTGTGGAGGCACAGCCTGAACTGAAAGCAACCAGTAACAGCAGTTTCTGAAGGAGTTAATGTCAGAGTTTTCCACCATCATCCTGCACTTCCATCCAGATAGGGCAAAACCAAGGTAAAGCATTAATCAGATATCTAGGGGATTCCAGAAAGGACAGAGGTGGAAGGCTGAGAGCTGAGGCATATTATATTTCAGAATCAAACCCACCCCAGATTGCTGGCTTCTAACACTTTGCTCTTTATTCCTGAAGGAGAAAGCTATTCAAAACATGAGTGGAAATAAAGAGGGGCATTCCTAAGCTGAAAAAACAAGGAAAGTGCTATAAGGAGGAAAAAAAAAAGCTTTCAGCCAAGCTTAAATACCAAAACGACAGCAGCCGCCGGTCCCACGAAGGCATAGAGAAGACCTCCCTCTAACGACAGCCAGCAGCTAGAAAATGAAGAGAGAAAAGAAAGTTACCCAGTGGCTAGCATCACCGACAGAAGCATGTTTGCTTCTTCTCTTTGCCTGCAGAGTTCATCTTGGGAGGTGATACCCCATGGCAAAAACATCTCAGACTTTAGAGCAAACAAGTTTTGCTTCCCATTTCTCCTGAACTTGCATAAAGGTTCATTTGCCTGGGGGTCTGCCTGCAGAATGGCACTGGATTGTTGACAGAGGAATGCATGCAAAATTAATGATAGTGCTCTGTTTCAGACCAGGTCCTGGAAGCAGTTGCAGTTACATCAGTTTACTGGCAAGATGATGCTCTTGTCCTACTCGCTCAGGCAAAAGAGCAGAAACAGTGGAAATTGTCCCTCGCTCATTTGCTAACCGCTATGCCTGCCGGGGGCTCAGGTCCAGGACTGCAGTACATTTCTTCTCCTGGATCCTCCTTTTGAGCTTGCTGCCATGGGGAAATTTTACAACACAGCAGCGAGGTGGGAATTCACAGCGCTCCTTAAGTGGATGCTCTTAAGGAATGAACTGAACGTGAGGTGTGTGGTGCGTCTTCTGGAAACCAGCTCGTTCCTTCTCCCTCACACCATGTAACCTGAGAAGGACTTCTTTCTCCACTTACCACATGTGGAATTTAGGCTCCTAAACTGCCTGGTGCCTACACAAACTGAGGGGGCTTTTCTGACTAAGTGCTGATGTCTGCCCTATTAGTGCCTACCACAGAGCCAGTCACTCTTGATGACATTTCTAGTCAGCAGAGATCCAACCAAAAGAGTCCAGGATGAGGCATCTACATTCAATCAGATGAATCACATCCTGATCTCCATTGACTGCCTTGACCAGATCTTCACCATCCAAGTAAGTGGTGCACCTAATCCAGATGGGGACATCACTGGGGAGATGAATCCCATCTCTCGTGTAAACAGTATGAATATGTCCCAGGTGTCCCCACAGACGTCCTACTGCACCATACATTCACATGCAGATCTCACTGCACACTGACATCCCCATGCTGACAAACTTGGTGTAAAAAAACAAGCAGAGACAGGGGAAATCTCACCCCGCTCTCATTCTCAGAGCTGAGCACCACAGGGTGTCTGGATAACCAACAGGGATCTTCAGGTTTGACTGTAACGTCAGGAAGGAAACACTTTTTCACTGTGAGAGTGACCAAGCACTGGCAAAGGATGAGCAGAGGGGTTGTGGAGTCTCCATCCTTGGAGACATTCAAAAGCAGTCTGAGCATGGTCCTGGGCAGCCAACTCTAGGTGACCCTGCTTGAGCAGCGGGGTGGTTGGACCAGACAGCCTCCAAAGGCTCCACCTCAACCAGTCTGTGACTCTGTGACAGTCATGAACAGTTACGGCAGCACTGGAGCTGAAATTTCCATTTTGTGGGGAATCCAGCAATTCAGAGCATGGACACACAAAATAGGTTCTTCAGGGCAAGAGAGGATGCAAATTTACATAGTGTCAGCAACCCCACGGCAAGTTTGCGTGCTTTGACATCGCAGTGCCCTGGAGAAAATGTGCGATGAAGTAATCCTGTTTCAGCAGTAAAGTGCCGTGCCTTTACCACAGGATAAGAGCAGGCAACCACAATGGAGCGAGGACTTTCTCAAAGCCCTTAACCCAGCTAACCCTGCAGTAATTCAGTTACGTGGTTGTACTCTCAGCAATATGGTTTCATTCTGCATCAGAAGTAAACTGATGCTGCCTTTCAGAGTCTCTAAGGAAAAAAAGCCTTCCTGGAAACAATTTTGTTGATCAGCCTCATATGTTTTTGTATCAATTCTGACTTGCAAAAAATGTAATTTTTTTGCCCGAAAACACAGAACATTCAGGAAAAGGAAAAAAAAATTGTTTCAAATTGAAAATTGAAAGCAGGACATTCTGTTTTTCTCTGAGGCCTGCATCTCGTTTATTTCTAAATTAAACCTGTAGTGTGTTAATTTAATCAATTCTGATTTCTTCCTGATAGCAAGTTGCTCTGTCTCAAACGGTCTGAGCAGCTGTAATAATAAAACGAATAATCAGCTGGGGAGGGAGGGAATAAGAATGAAGCTCTGGAGGGCTGCAGTAACTGGAGATCTCCCTAAATGCAAGGAGAGGGCAGAGGGAAGCAAGAGGGCTCCCAAATCCCAGTTCTTGCCCAGACTTTTTTCTCCATCATAATTTTGAGACCATTTTTCCCAGGGTCTCTTCCGACCAACAGCTCAGACAAAGAAAGGAGCTGACAGTCCTGCACTCCAATTAGCGATGAGGACTTGGTGCAGCGAGGGCTCTCATTTATGTCAGGTCCCTGGCAGCCCCTCTTCCCCTCTGAGCATCAGGCTTTCTGAAGGCAAGTTCACACATCACCAAACACTGGTCCTTATCCCTTCTGACTGCCTGACCTCCCTGCCACTGAGCTTAATAGAAGCGTTTCCAAGGCTGTCAGAGGTGGCGACTGACAGCAATGGAAAGGAAGAGGATATCCAAGAAGGGGAACCGACAGCAAACTTCAGCAATATATTAGTCTGGTGGAGATGTTTTTAGCCTTGTGCCTACAAGGCACAGAAATGTTTGCATTTCGCTAAGAGGTTCCTCAGTACTCGCCAAGGGATCTCTTCACAGATCTCTTAAATAAAATTACCACTGGAAGGGAGTAAGTGAACGGTTTAACAATGCTCAGCAGCTCCAGACTATTATTTCTAAGCAGTGCTTCCCCAATTGACAGCAGCTCCTGTGTTCACCACGAAAGACCTCTTCGCAACACGTCTCATCCTTTTGTGAATCTGCCACAGCAAAGACATGAGATGGATGGCTTTTGTCTTGGTCCTGAGAAGAGCTGACTTCCACTGAGACCTTCTTGACTACACCGTACAGCTCTGCCAGCAACAGATCTCACCTCGATCCTGTGTAAAATTAAGCAGCCCCAATGCAACAGCCAACATATTTATATAATTAAGACTACAGCTGGGAATTGGGGCTGTCCCACCAGTGTTAATTTAGAGGCTGCTGAGATACCTGTGGATGACAGAAGCCCTGACGCAATGACACACAAGGAGCCCTGGAAATTTGCTGCGTCCTGGCGCTGCTCTCAGAAAACTTCTTGTGGGCTCTCTTGTGGGGAAGGATGGGAGTTTCCAGCTACCGGTAGCACAACCTCAATTACTCAGTTCAAGCTTTAGGAGGCAGTTTGTCAAGCTTTAGAGGTCCAGAGTCAGTCCCTGGAGTACCGGCTAAAAGGAGAGTTATTATTCAGGCATTCAGCCTAATACAAGGAGGTGAGCAGTGGCGGGTCCTCTAGACCTCCATTATCTCTAAGACTTTCTTTGAGACTGGAACTACAGCTTGTACCCTACCCCAGCAGCTCTCCAAACAACTCCAAAATCTTTCAAATGTTGTTCAGATAAGAAAAAGGAAAAAATCCCCTTGTATTCTCCTCCCATCATTGTAGATGGAGAGTTCATAACACTCCAGAAGAAGTGTCCTGAGCAATCAAGGCATCTGAGTGAATGGCTGCTGGGGAATCGCCACTCAGAAAACAAGAGACACAGTCCAAATCCTGCAGTACATACACAATTTTTATTTTGAACCTCTCTCTCCATTCTCATCTTACCGCGCGGTGGCCCAGTCTGCCCACCTAAAGAGTAAATATTAAATATTATCTACAACCTTCCCACACTTCGCACTGTCTCTGATCTCTCTGCGTTACAGCTTGGGGACATGACCAGCCCTTCGACTGCTACCACTTCTTCATAGAATCACAGAATCATTAAGGTTGGAAAAGACCTCTAAGATCATCGAGTCCAACCATCAACCCAACACCTCCATGCTCACTAAACCATGTCCCTAAGAGCCTCATCTACACGTCTTTTAAATACCTCCATGATGGTGACTCCACCACTTCCCTGGGCAGCCTCTTCCAAGGCCTGACCACTCTTTCAGTAAAGAAATTTCTCCTAATGTCCAAACTAAACCTCCCTTGGCGCAACTTGAGGCCATTTCCTCTTGTCCTATCTCTTGTTACTTGGCAGAAGAGACCAACACCCACCTCACTACAACCTCCTTTCAGGTAGTTGTAGAGCGCGATGAGGTCTCCCCTCACCCTCCTCTTCTCCAGACTAAACAGTCCCAGTTCCCTCAGCTGCTCCCCATCAGACTTGTGCTCCAGGCCCTTCACCAGCTTCGTTGCCTTTCTCTGGACACACTCCAGCACCTCAATGTCCTTCTTGGAGTGAGGGGCCCAAAACTGAACACAGGGTTCGAGGTGCGGCCTCACCAGGGCCGAGTACAGGGGCACGACCACCTCCCTGCTCCCGCTGGCCACACTATTTCTGATACAGGCCAGGATGCCGTTGGCCTTCTTGGCCACCTGGGCACACTGCCGGCTCATGGTTTTGATGGGACAGGTCTCCATACTGCTGCTCAGTTGTGTTTTTATCATTACAGAATAGCTTCATCCCATGTACAAAAAAAAAGACAGGACAAAGCTGGGTGAAATCTTGCTTAGGGCCCAGGTAGACCACCTTGTTGAAGGTTCCTCCCTTAACCTGCTCTACTGCAGTTGGCCACCTTAGCATACGCTGCAGATGAACAGTTTCAGTCACCGTGACACAGAAACATGTTATGAATTTCAGTGTGCCTTTCACCAGCTTTGCCCTGGGAGTCTGTAACAACAAGATTAGCGCTGCAACTCTTTCAACACTTGCAGCTGTCCCCAAAATGCTCTCATAACCATGTCCCATAGATGGATGTCAGGGTTTTTTTACCACTGTGAGTGGGATGAGCAAAAAACTGATGTTGAGTGTCAAACCCTGTGCTCAGCTAAATATCAGAGCCCTGCTTTATCTTAATGCCCATCTCCACAAGAAAACCAATGGGTAATAATGCACTGCTCTTAGGATCCAGAAATTGCAGGGTTGGAAGAAGCTTTGAAAGACACTGTGAAGTACCTGTGGTTTATCATGTCAGCTCTTGTCCCCTGCTTCACAGAGAGGGACGTGTTGTGGCTAATGTCTTTCCTTCCTTCTGCAAGATGGAAACGTCGTGCCTTGAAAGTCTGCCACTGCCCATTTGAAATGCCTTGTGCATGCCCTGTACTAACTAGAGACAAAGCTAAAATAGCTCCTGAGCTCTAGCTCCAAGATTTGCAACTACCTCACACATTTCTGCAATGGCCAGAAACCAACAAATATCCTGGGATAAGCTTTGATCCAAGTCTGTATTCTGTTTATATGCCTTTAGCCTTAGACAGTGTTAAATCGAAGTCTGAACAACCTCAAGTTTTGGAGTTCAGCTCTGAAATTACTGCTATGTAATGTTGACTTTGCTCTAGAGGAGAGGTGAAACCAAGGGACTCCTCACACATAAATGTAAGAGCTTTTATGGCTTTTGAGCAGGAAAATAGGGATAAGTGTGAATGCACTGCAGTCTGTTGGGGCACCCTGCCTAGCTTGGTCCACATGAATATTTATTTCATGTTTCAAAATGCACCAATGTGCAAATGTAACTCTCGTTACAGCGATGCTCAGCACCATTTTACGCTCAGTGTCATGGCTCATGAACCCAGCATGCCATCCACCCAGCACAGCAGCGTGCACCCACTTGCCCCTCGCTGCACGGAGGCAAGGCAGGGACTGCTTAACCAGCACCCATGGGGACATCCATGCTGCTTGGGGCAGAGGTCGTGGCTTGATTGCGTGACTGCGAGTTAGCTCTGTTTAGCTCTGGCTCTCGGTAAAGCCAACAGCAGGAATTACAACAAGATGGCAGCGTTAGGAATGTCTGATGGGCTCTCTGTGGTTGAGGGGAACTGTTGCTCCTCTCACGACTTTTCTGGGACTCACCAGCTTTACCACGTACTGGGCTGCAGCGTGGAAGGGAGACGAAAGGAGGACCAAACTTGACTTGCATCCAAGGGCACCATCCATGCTGCCTGCCTCCTTGCCCAGCAGACTGGTGGCTGCCTGGGAGATGGCAGGGGATCCTGTGCTCCCAGAAGGAGCTGCAGTCCAAGTGACACCATTTCCCAGCTCTGCTGTCAGAGTGTTTATCATCAAAATAGCGGGGAGCCTTCACACCCCCGCAAGTCAAGTAGCCCTTGGATGCAAGGAGCGACAGAGTCTTTAGGGCTGAAAGGAGTCAGAGGATTAGCAGCAAAAGGAGGAGAGCTGGTGTGGTAAAGCATCCCCAGGGAATGACTGAAAGTCAGCTCAGTCTGTTGGCCACCTCGTCGGTGTGCCGATCTGAAGACAAAGCAGGAGTCCAGCAGGTTTTGTCATGCGTTGACACCCTTTTGGCTGCAGTCTGGGAGGGCTTTGCTCTGGGATGGGGAGATGTTGGCATGCAGTGGTCCAGGGCAGTGAAATAAGGTGTGCTTTCCTGTACATTCCTCCCTTCTCTGCCTAGGCTCTTTTGTGTGGTCAACGTTGACCATAAAACTCTGCGGTGGCCCTTAAGCATTAATGGGGAAGGAGCTATAGAGCTTTTTGCACCAATTCCCACCAGTCTATAAACAGGAAAGGAAGCAGAAAAATTTACGACGTCCCCCCCATTTCCCTGATGCTTGTTCGTTGTCAATTGTTCTCATGGACTTGCATGGAGTAAAGCTCCAGAAACAGCAGACTCACAGAAAAGCTAAAGGGTGTTTGGGATCTCAGTGGCACTTCTGAAAGCCTGGCTGCGGATTGTCCCCTTCTGAGTCATACAACAAGCACTCAATCCCTCTCCACCAGGACAAACTGAAGCCACGTCACTTGGGCTGGGGTAGGCAAATCAGGTCAGGTACAGCCAATGCATCCTGTTGCCAGCACAGGCTTCAGGAATTGTATCTATAGATTTGCATTTGACAAACCCACCTTCCCGAGCCCTCTGTATTGTACAGGAATTTAGACTGCAGTAATTTAGACTGCAAAGCAAACGGAGAATGCTGCTGTGCTGTTTTAATACTCTCCTGCAATCAAAATCCAAACCCTGGACCATTTGGTCGTGGGTGTGCAGAATATGGTGGGAATTGAGAAAGAGCAGGGATTCTATGTGGCATTTTCTCAGTGGACCTATCAAACCCTCATCTGTTGCTGGCCACATCTCCAGCTTTTGTCTTAAACATTGTTCATTTGGGATGCAAACCACTGGCCAGGAAGGCTCTGGATAATGATGCGCTGCAGTAGGGAAGGGCCTGATTTATCGCTACATAAAATATTATCCTTTGGCTGCCACTACGCATAAAATTTCTAAGCTATCTTTTTCACAGCACAGTGAAAAAATAACAGTTTCTTTTTTTTTTAAGTTGTACTAATGCTCAGCTCTGAGTGATTCCAGCCTTGCCTTAATGTATTTTTTACCTCTGCACAGTCTTATTCTGTTATTGCTACCCTATCTTCCTTCCCCCATTACATGCAAATAAAAGACTCCTAAAGGTAAATCTTGTGGAATTTGGAAAACAGGCAAATTCAGATTGCTTTCAAAAACTTGGTTTGAAAAACTCATGCTCATTCTGGTGCCTAAAACTGAGCCGAGGCATTTTGAAAACCTGGGACCAATCAAGCAAACCATTAAATAGATAAACACAAAAGCTACTTTTAATTTTTAAACATCCTAAACTTCAAATTTTCCACATTTCCCCCTAAAAAATAAATTGAAAAAATCTCTAAGTAGGAGCTACTTAGATCAAACCGGTGTCATATATGCAACAGTTAAATCTAACTAGTCCCTATGAACCTGTTTTTAAAGGAATACACAAACCACCTCGGCCAGCTGATGGCTTGAGGAGGCAGGGAGGTCGGATGGCTCCTTCCTCTCCCATCATCCCTGTTTCCCTCTGCCATGGGCAGCACACCAGAATTTAGCTCCTACTCTGGCTCCTGAGGGTCAGTGACTGGATTTTGACAAAAAGGATGGAGGGTGAGACAGGAAGAAAAAGGAAGAAGAGCTCCTTTACTCACTAGTTCACGGTGCCGTACCCCTTGGCTTTAGTAAATCCCACAGAAATGGCAACCACCAAGGCGGGGAGCCCTATGGAAATGAAACAAGAGAAAATTGGTCATTTAAGCATATGTGCAGCTCTTCTCTCACTCAATCGCATAATATACCCCATTCTTCCCAGTGTTATTCCAGCACCATCTGTCCCAGCCTGGGTCTTTGGCAGAGACTGAATTCAGGACCTTCAGAGCCAAAAATATGAACCCTTGTTACCTCTGCTAATGAAGTAAATGCCATCAGCTGTAATCAGCTCATATCCTGCTGTGGTCTCAGCAGTTGTGCGGGGACTGACAGTACATGCAGATGCATAAAATGTGTTTATTTTAATCTTGGGTATACAGGCTGGCCAGGAATATATAAGGGTGTCTCCTGAAGGTGGAATATTCAGCCACAACCCAACTCAAAGAAGCTACCAAGGAGGAGATTAAGGGCTATGTTTGCTCTTAACATAATGTATGATGAACAACCCAGGTTCAAATCTTGCCCCAAATGAGACAGGAAAGGAAACGGAAACTGAGTTCTCCCTATCCCAAACAGGTCCCCTAAGTGCTGGGCCATGACCTATAATAGAGCAGGTCCCTCTGAACAACAATGGAAAAGAGCATCAGAACATCAGGTCTTTCTGCAAACCAGGTCTTTCTGCAGACCTGTTCCCTGTGTCCAGAAGAGGAATAAACTAAGAGAAACCAGCTGCCCCCGAGAAGACACACTTCATTACGAGTGCTGCAAGGGATGAGCAAGTTAGTCTGTGGCTGGGATGCCACGATTTACAAAGTACAATTTATCTTCAGAGTGTCATGAGCTAACAGTGCCAGCACGGGATGTCATTTCAGGTGCATAAGGGGGTGAAGCTATGGCCTTGATCTTACTGCTACAAGCTCCCATAAAATTAGAGCAAGGAGTATGAAGAAAACCTGCTGGTTAATGAGCAACCTGCTGGTTATTGGCCTTAAACTCATTAAAAGTTCTGAAATTGTTGGGTCCTTAACGCCTAGGCACAATCAGAACTAGCAAAAGACACTACATCTTGCTAATAGTCTTCTGATCCTTCTTATCCCTGCCACAATAAACTGCTCAAGGATCTACGGAGAAGATTGGGTACTTTTCTGGTTCATTAGCCCCAGCCCAGCTCTCCCCTTTCCCTAAAGAAATGCCTGGATATCGGCTAGTAACATCTGGTTCTTCAGCTACGGAGGTCTCCATGTGGCTTTTTATAGCCCTCCTCCTTGTGACATGATGAATTAAGCTGTCTCAATGCTAAAGATGGGCAAATCCCATTAAGAATTAGCAGGATCAGTAGCCAGCTAGGATTAGTGCTTCTTGACAAGACCCTAATTCGTGTGCTGTAGAGGTCATGGCAGGTGGCTGCAGAAGACACTGTAGATCAAAGGGATGTGCAGACACAGCATCCAAACAATAACCCTGCTGGTAATGTGGTCACTCAACAATCCAAATCATCGCAAGATTGATTAATAGTGAGGGTCTGCAGCCAGCTGAGGGGTATAAAGCCAAGTTGGCTGGAATTTACAGCATTTGAGAGCTATCATAAAGGGAAGTGTTTTTCTTCCCATATGAGATTTCCAAGCACAGCTCACATTTGATCAGTCCAAACCCAACAGGCAGTGGGTTTAAAAGATCTTTTTTTTTATCTTTTCTTTTTTTTTTTCTTTTCTTTTTTTTTCTTAATTGACTGTTGCTCCCCTTGCTGAGCCTCCTTCACACCTCATCTGGATATATCCTGGGTGCTGTCTTCACTACGATGCCATCAATATGGCATCCCATGGCAAGCACACCAAGCAACCACATGTGAAAGGACTTTTCGGGAGTACAGCTTGATGCAAGAAGCCCTGTGAAAGAGGAAAGTTGGCTTAGACTCTGCCAAAAATAGCAACTTGTTCTTCGCAAAGTTCTTCTCTAAGACGTGATAATTATGCAGAAATACAGACTCAGGCTGTGAACTCGTCAGCTTACAGGGACTGGCTTGTTCCGAGCCTGGGTAGGAGCCCCAGTTTGTGCTGGAAATGGAGCTGTCACAAGCAGCATTCACCGAAGGTGGTAGCTACGCCGTGGTAGCTAAGCCAAAGAGCATTGTAATGAGGGGTGCTGTACTCTTCCGCCTTGGGAAAGCTGTTAACTGTCTAATCGCAGTTACATATGATTAGATTGGAAAAAAAAAAAAACCACAACTTTTAAACTATTTTTGACTATTTGAAAGAAAGTTGTTTCGAACTGGTCTGTTCCATATACTGTGTGTGGTTTGTATCAGCCTTCTAGGCAGTCACTCATGCTACATAGTCGCTGGTAAGGTTTTGGGGGCTTTCTGCAGAAAGTGAATTTTACATTCACATTTCCAAATAAATGTGTCAGAAACCTGTTTTGAAGAGTTTTGTACTGCCAGGTGAGAGGAGAATCAGGTCACGTGTTCGTCATGTCCCACTAGAGAAGGTTGTTTGCTAATAACTACCAAGAACCATAACTGCTATGAACAACTGAAGACCTACTCAGAGCCTGAGCTATGACAGCATTAAAAATCCAGTTGTGGCAACTATGACGCGGTTGTAAAAAGACTGACAAAATTATTTCTTCTTTACTGGGGCTAAATATAATGACTGAATTGTTTTTAGGGAACAGTTTGTCTGTCTGTTCTAAATAATAATAAAAAAAAATTCTAATTGCTAAAAATTCTTTTCTGGAAAGGCAAAGTTGCATACCCAAGAGGAGAACAAAAAAACAGGGAATAAACCTCACTGTTGATGAAAACCACTGTAGCTTCAATGAGCTACAGCTGACAGCAGCTGAGAACTTGGCAAAGACGTCTAGAACAAGGGCTTAGAGAAATGCTAATATGCAAAGGGGGAAAAGGGGGAGAATCAGCCCATGACAAAGTGAATTGTGCTAATTATTTCAGATTATGCTCTTTAAAACATATTTTCGGCCTCTTTCCTCTTAGAAGTGCCATTAATCCCAGCTCTACAGCTGAAGTCTAGCAGGATGCTAAATATCGGAAATTCCCCTGCTGCCTTAACAGGCAAGAGGGTTCTTCATTCCTTGTCCTAACCTATTTCAAATGGTTATTATGCATCATTTATCACCCAGTGCATCCTAGCTCAGAGATGACTACATTTTACTAGCAGTGCAAATTATGCTTCTACACATGTAGGGTGTTTTTTTTTTTTTATCTGTACAGACTACAAATGTGAATGTCGCTTATCCAAAATTCCCTTGGCTAACACGCCCATCTGTCCCAGCTTTTACAAATCAGAAAAATCCCTTTTTATTACCTAGAAAAGCTATTAGTCTGTTGCATTTGATATCCCTGATGTTCCTTGAGTCACAGAGTGTTTGTGTATAACCATATGCATGAACACACACAGGCGTATGCAGCCTGTGCTTTGAACGTATGTGGCTACGCTCCTGCTACACGGAAACACTGTATTTCAAGAAAACAACTTATTTTCTATCGTAAGCAAAAGCTAGGAGGGAAAACTTCAAGGGATGCAGGTGCTGGAACGAGGATGGGTCTTGATGTGCCAGAATAAATCACATCAAGGTGCTTCGTAAGCATCAGAAATATCTTGCCTGCGGTGAAACGCTAGACTTCAGTAGTAAAATGAGACACTAATACAGCTCAGACACACAACGCTTTCTCTCTCCCTTTCTTTTTTTTGCCTGCTCGCTTTTGAGCAACTTTTTATTCAGTTGCTCCTTTCAAACACACATTTGTTATTGCTTTGAAAGCCCAGGTTATGGGTTTGTGTTTGTTTTCTACTACAGAATGCATCATTTAAGGCTATTAAATTAAACATACGGAAGAGGCAGAGGGAGAAAAATTAGTTACAAGCATCTGCACCAGTCTCATAGTTTATTTGTCTACGAAAGGCCCTGCTGCCATGGAGACGGGATTTCGGAGCTTGCTTCACTCCGGGTTGCACATGGAAGGAGACAGCGAGAGAGAGAAAAAGATAAAGCAAGAAAGAGACCCAAACCCAAGAGAAACCACCCCAGCACACCCTTTGAAAACTCAACCCCTCTTGACTCATCTATTTTGTGTGATCCTTGGGGGCACTGGGCAGCAGACAGGACTTATGGCTCTGGCTTATGCTATTTTTAACCATCTCAGCCCTTCTTGACATCCCCAAAAGGGTTGCAAGCATCCTCTGCTAAGCCTTCTGCAGAGCATCAGTCCCTCTTGTAGCCCGGACCCTTTCTGCTCTGCATCCTGGGGAGGGGACAACACTTCCCCCCCACACCCCAAGGGAGCTGCTCCGCAGACTCAGGATCCTCACCCCATCCAAGACACAAGAAGCGCTTGCGGATGATGCGGTTCCGTAACCGGCCCGTCACGGCCATGTAGGACTGCCAAGCCTCGGTCAGCACCCAGCAGAAAGAGGAGAGGAAGAAGAAGTGCAAGAAAGCCGCCACCAGCGTGCATATCACCTGGAGAGAGGAGGAAAGGAGGACACGTGAGAGGAGCAGCAGGCGGAGAGAGCAACGCGTAGGAGAGCAGAAGACGCAGGGAGATGCTTCCAAACCAGGCTCTGGAAGGCAAGGTCATGGAGATCAGGACATGAAAAGACATTTTAGGAGGAGGCAGTCTCCCCCACAAGCTTTGACCTAGCAAAGGACCAAAGCATTCACTTCAAATTTAAGTACTGCATGGAAATTGGCTACTCTTAGGCGTGAGCTCTAAGATAAGCCCACGGTTAACACTTTTGCCGAAGTCTGAGCCCGCAACCCATCCTGGTGCTTTCTTGGCTTCAGCAAGTTATATTTATTTTCCAAATGATCAAAACCATTGCCACGATACTTTCGAGGAGGACGGAGCCGTTAGTAAGCCGTGCACTAATCTCAGCTCAAAAGGTTTGCAAAGCACCACGTCGCTGGCAGCCGAGCCGCAGAAATGAAATCAGAGAAAGGCAATTTAGATGGTGTCTCTGCCAGGGAAGGGTCGCTGAGTGAAAGAGTTAAGCCGTGAGAGCTGGGTGAAACCACGGCTGCCAGGGACTGGTAAGAACTGCAAACATGAGAGGTGCAGAGTTGTCCAAGAGCATATAACTACTAGCAGACAAGAAAAAAACAGAAAGGAAAAAAAAAAAAAAAAGAAGCTACATTGAAAGGAATTTCATAATGGTGAGCTCTACTACTCGGTGGGGAAACCTCTCAAGGGAAATGCAGGGAGCTTAAGCCATTTAAAATTAAACTGGGGAAAGTACTAGCAAATGCATTATGAAGAGCAATCCTGTAGTGCCAGGGAGATGGACTGGAAAGCTGACAAGCTCGTCTTTGTTTTTAACTCAGCAAGGCCAAATCTTTCACTGGTGCAAATTGGTGCCGCTCTGTTTAACTCTGTCAGAGCTGTGCTTAATTTCCACCATCTGCGAGTCGGAAACCGTGAATCAACGTACTCAAGAAGAAAATGATGGAAAGAAACTCCAGTGGCTCCCAGGGAGAAGGGAGAACTAGACTTTAAAAGTGACTCTGGATGAAAAAAATGGCTTAAGGCATTCAGGGCAGAGGGAGGGGGAGGTTTATAATGAAGAATTTCTCTGCTTTGACTTATATCAGCAAACATGGACTTTGGGTTTACGGTCAATGAACCTTCCTCTTTTTTCATCCACCAGCATCTTTTAACACAGAGCTCTCATGCACGGAGTGTCTTTTATCATGATTTTATCGGCTTGCTCTCGATTCATACACCGGCACAAACCGACGTTATCAGAGGTTGTGAATAAAAGTAAGACTGTGTGTTCTTTGAGTCAGGAACTGCCTTTTTGTTCCATATTTGTATTTGACACCAAAACCCTTGGTATTCTGCCTATAAACGGATTCTGGATGACAGTTCAGTACAAATAACCCAGCTCAATATGATAATTTCAAGTAATTTTCACATTTTAAAAAAAATCCTAAAAAGGTGGTTGCTATTCATAAGCTTACATAAAAAAGTTACAAACACAGGATGCTTTCTGGAATGTATTTTAAGAGACTGTTATTTTAGAACTTTTTTTTTTTTGCTAACATCACATACGACACTGTTCATTTTACCATTTTGATTTTGTTCTGCACCAACACGGTTCTGTCCAGTTTGCCGGCAGTTTGTAAAGGGGAGAGAAAAACTTTGCTTTCCAATTTTACACCAGAGATATACATTTCTGGGGTATTTTTTTCTACATCAGGTAGTTTCGATAGAAAGGGAAGGAGAAGAGAGGAGGGGAGCACAACAGATATATGCACATCTCAGTTGGGCCAGTATAAACCCATTGCCTCAACTGAAACCAGGCTGTGAACTTGGCCAGCTGATGGGCATATTTACTTCTGCTACCTCTGCTGCAGGTTTTTCCTTCCTTGTAAGGGAAAAAAGTCTCCGTGAAGGCCTAAGCACAGGGATATGATGTCCCTGCTGCAGAAAGATCTAGCAGAGCTTGTCAGGCTGTCAAGGCCATTAGTCCTCGTTTTCCTTTAAGAGGAGAAACCTGTTTCCTTGCAGCACGTAGCCATGCCTTTGAGATATGGCCAGTTCATGCAGCATTCATTTCTTTTGTATCATGTTATTGCTGACTGTAATTTTTTAGCCTTTTCCCAGGCCTTTCATCTTCAAAAAGCTTAGCAAATCCAGGCGTGGAATCTTGCCTTTGAGGTTACAGGGATGGAAATCAAGGGAGAATTTGGCATTTCCAGGGAAACTAATACTGTAGAAATTCTCCCAGAGTAACTGCAATTATAAATCAATCACCAACATTTTAAGACGCTCCATTATCAATAATTGAATGTGAACAAAATCCTAATTTACACTCCTTCGTCTCTTCTCTGTATAGTTTTCTCTCTCTGTTCCCTGCCAGAGACTGTTTACTAGATGGCTGAGCGGAAATCCAAGAATAACCTTTCTATTTATGGTGTTTCATGCATATGTATGTGCAAAGAGCTAATCTGCCTCATGCAATCGCAGCCGGGAGCTTTGAATCCCCACTAACAGCTCTGACTGTGAACACCCAGAGTAATGTGAGAAAAAGCACGAGGGAGAACCTGGGCCCACAACTGTGCTCCGAAGGTGGTGGGAGAGGGTGAAGAAGAATAACCAAAGAGGAGGTCTAGCCATGGTTTGCCATGTTGAGCACCCCTCAATATTTCTTTCTATGGAAAGAAGCTCCTAGCACACACTTGGGGTTGCAGACAATGCACTCAGGGAAAGTGAGAGCTTAGCTCACCCTTTCTTCACCTCTTGCCAGCCACGTTGGCCATGAAAGACAGCTCTGCTTTGCACAGTTAGTTTCTGAAGGGCATTTGTTTAATAGGACCAGGGCTGGCTGGCTGCATGTCTCCGCACCATATGACTCAAGCAGCTATAAAGCTTTCCCTAAAACAACTACCCCTAACCCGAAGGGTCCTCCATAGAAACGAGTCTCTGTGTTTCATTAAACCCTGGGGCTTCTCTGCAGAAATGCTTCCAAAAATGGCAGCATGCTCTAGCTGTCAAAGTAGAAGCTCAAAAAAACTGGCTAGTGTTAATTAAAAACTAAATTTTGACTTCTGATTGCGACTTTGGCAGCAGCAGTAGTGGAGGACACTTCTTGCCTCACTTTTCTGCTTAGCAGAGTTAGGATGGTTGGAGCACTCAGGGAGACGGAAAAATGTACAACAGGAAAATACTAATGATGAGCAGTGATTTGTTATGCCAGACACCAATGGGGAAACTGAAAGTACTTTAGCTGAAGAAAAGTCACACAGGCAACATGCGCCTCTCCAGCTGGGTCTGTCACGTGAGAAGGCATGTACGTGCAACCAGTGCACACAGCTTGAAAATCCACTTTATGTCTTGCCTTTACTGCTCCAGTTGCAGTGTGTCCCTCGTGGCCCCCGGGTCTGCACTGTGCACAGCGCGTCTGGCAACGTTTCCTACCCCCAAAAAAGGTAGTTTTTGTGGCTGTGTTCCTTAACATCTGCCAAGCACTTTAAGCTCAGAGTATAAAAGTTGCTGGAGAAATAAATGTGAAGCTGAGGTGTTGGTGTTTTGTTTTTTTTTTTTTAAAGCCTTTTCTCAATCTGTCTTTCTTTGTAATTTTTGGAAAATAAAATGGTTAAAGCCTTGCAAATAACCATCTTTCTTCACTGTGCCATGTGCCAGCTACTCTAGGCAGATATTCAAAAATATCACATTGGTTTTAATCAAAGCCCTGAGGATGGTGACAAATTATCAAAGAGAGAGCGAGAGAGAAAATTGAAATCTGCCATTTAGTCATGTCTTTGACATGTTGCTAATTAACAGATGGAGGAAAAATGAGGAAACACTGCCTGAATGGATCATTTCAGTGCTAAATCAGGGGAAAAGCAAACAAACAAACAAAGCCCAACTGATCTCCTACCTTATTCCGGGTCTGGGTCTGTCCGATCAGGATGAGAGCGTTGGAGGAGATGATGGATAGGCAGAAGTTGATAAGAATGACAGAGCGCTCTGAGCGAATATACCTGCAGCAAGAGAAGAGGGGGAGGGAGATCCACCCTGTTACAACTTCATTAAGTTACCTTGGAAAAGCATCAACCAGGTGCAGGTTGCACTGGGCCAGGCTCTACAGAAGGCCATGGTAAGAGATTGCCCATTTCCTGCAGATCTTATATGTAAAACAGACAAGACCAAGGGAAAAAGGGAGGGGGAAGAGCTCAGCCCCCAGATCTCTCCAACCTCCCCCATCAATGCTGGAGTTATGAGCACCAGCCAACAAACTAGGGGCCAGCCTGGTCCCTAGTCTGAACCGCTCCTAAAACAGTAGAGTGCTGCAAGTCTTCTTCAGTTCTGCTTACTTGAAAAGCGGACTTGAAAAGGAGCTTAAAAGAAAACATACAGGCAACACATGGAAAGATTCCCAAATAAGAAGAGCCACAGGCATGCTGGCGATGAAAGCAGCTTGCGAATGCATGCACCTTCACAACAAAGTGTTTGTGATTCAGCATTCCCCTTCGTTTAACCTAACAATCCGTCCTGAAGTGAAAAGCATTTGTGGCTTTTTTTTTTCCCCCTCAGACGGAGAGGTTTAACGCTTCTCAAAACTAGGCCAAATACGTAACAGCTGTGGGTCTGGGACATTAGGGATCCAAGTTAGGAAGCTGTTGCCTTCAGCACCTTGCAGGAGCAAGCTATTTGTCATTTCTGATTTGCAATGTGCAGCACGGCACCAACTTGCTGCTGAGATATGTGCACGACAATTAATTCAAACCACTGGCTATGGAGGAAAATTTCTTTGAAGGCACTTTTATGTACCTAATAAAATTAAAAGGGAATTGCAAAAGTGCAAGTCCTCAAGGATTGACTCAGCACCTGACCATACCAACAGTCATACACGTGAATAATCGCAGTGATTCGGCAAGTGCCCTGCCTGAATACCGGATGAGTGAAGAGTAGGCGCTGGTGCTTATAAAAATTAGAAACAGATCTATTAATCAACCAGCTCACCCCTGGAGGCTAATGCAGGATTATTTCCTATATTCCAGCACATCAACTATTTATATTGGGAATTTAATTTCATTAACTAATTTTAGCAAGAGTGAGTTGGTCGTGCTTTGGCTGCAGAGTTTTGAGTTTCTGACTAGGTGGGCAGGACGAGTTTACTGCATGTGTGTGTTCTGCCAAGGGTAAATCTGTGCTTTAGACCTTCTGAAGGCTGCAAAACTTTGATTTTAATTTCCCTCTGAGTTTTACCTTCAGACAAACATGAATGTTGAGGATATGCTTTCCTGGATACAAAAAAAGCCACTGATGCAAAGCAGCTCAAACTTATACTTAGTCTGTTGGAAATCTGGTTTATAGGTAGTTCTCCCTGAAACTCACCCAACCCCAGAACAGACTACAAAATTTAGGCTTCCAGCTCAGCTAGAAACTGGGTTGACTGCCTGCAAAACAAGCCTCTGGTTCTTTTCATGGCCAATCTGATCCCAAATTTCCCCATTTCATTGGGCTCAATACCATGCTGTGCATCATCTGGATCCTATTCCATTTGTTGCTGGAGGATACTGAGCCATCAATCTATCTATACTTTGATTGTGTGAAGTAAAACATCAAGTTCTGCAGTCAGCAGCTTCTAGGGGATGGAAAGGGAGATTTGGACTCTGTCCTGGTGGGAATGAGATGCAATAAATCTGTGAAGCAACACTATGATCCAGCTGGCATTAACGTGCACTTCGAAAGTCTCCTCTGGTGAAAAAAGGTAAGAAATGAGTTGACCAAAAGTATAGTCTGTATGTGAATGTAAGGGAAGATAATCCAGCTGTCTTCAGACTTTTTCCCCCCTTAAATAAGCCTCTCCTGTCTCCATGCTTCCCTTCATGCACTGAGAGTCCATCCTGTTCCCCAGATCCCTGAACCTCCAAAGAACGAGATGTGGGTTGGCAACATGTAGAATCACAGAATCAGAATAATTTAGGTTGGGGAAAAAACTCTCGAGTTCCCAGTCCAATCCTCTACCAAAAAAAGGGTTAATTTAAAAGTCAGATCAAGTTTCTCAGGGTCCTGTCCAATCAAATTTTGAAAATCACCAAGAAAAGAAATGCCACCACCTCTCTTGGATGACATGTTACAGTGCTTAACTGCTCTCATGGTGAAGGATTATTTTTCTTTATATCCAGCTGGATTTTCTCCTGCTGCAGCTGGTGCCTCTAGACCTTTCGCTGTATACCTCTGCAAGTTGTTTGACTTCTCCATGACTCCTTCTTAATAGTTTCCTCTTCTCCAAGCTAACCAAGCCTTGTTCCCTTTTACATCATGTTCTTCAGCTCCCTAAGCATCCACTGGACTTGCTCCAATGTGCTGTCACCTCTTAGAATCATAGAATCATTTAGGTTGGAAAAGATCTTTAAGGTCATCAAGTCCAAACGTTAACCTAGTACTGCCAAGTCCACCACTAAACCATCTACACGTCTTTTAAATACCTCCATGATGGTCACTCAACCACTTCCCTGGGTAGCCTGTTCCGAGGCTTGACAACCCTTTCAGTGAAGAAATTTTCCTAATATCCAATCTAAACCTCCCTTGGTGCAACTTGAGGCCATTTCCTCTTGTCCTATCGCTTGTTACTTGGGAGAAGAGACCAACACCCACCTCGCTACAACCTCCTTTCAGGTAGTTGTAGAGCGCGATGAGGTCTCCCCTCAGCCTCCTCTTCTCCAGGCTAAACAACCCCAGTTCCCTCAGCCGCTCCTCATAAGGCTTGTGCTCCAGGCCCTTCACCAGCTTTGTTGCCCTTCTCTGGACACGCTCCAGCACCTCCATGTCCTTCTTGGAGTGAGGGGCCCAAAACTGAACACAGGATTCGAGTCCCAGAGTCAGTCCCCAGCCCATCCTGCTCCATGCAGTTAGTCCCAGAGGCAGGACTGTGGTGTTGTACCATTTTCTTTGTTGTACCATTTCTCCAGCCCGTATCTCCAGCTTGCTGAGGTACTTCTGAATGGAAGTGCTGCTTTCCAGCATATCAGTCACTTCTCCCAATTTGGCATCATTCACAAACCTGCTGAAGGTGCATTTTGCCTCATCGTCCAGGTTGTTAAAGAAGACATTAAACAATATTGGCCATAGTATCAACCCCTGTCAGATGCAACTAGTAACCAGCTCCTGATTAGTCTTCAAACCTTTGACCATTACCCTTTAAGCATGCATGAACTCTATCCAGCTATTAAGTCACCTTAGAAGCCACCAATCCAATGCACAGTTCCCTGGTCTGGATACAAAGATGTTATGGGACACTGTGTTAAAGGCCTTGGTAATGTCAAAATATACAACACCTACTTCTCTCCACTGTCCATGCAACCAGTCATGCCATCACAAAAGAGAAACAGGTCAGTCAGGCACAATCTGCCCTCAATAAATCTGCGCTATCTATTCTCAATCCCTTTCTTGTCCATTATTTTGCCTGGAAATAACCCTTATAACTACTTGCTCCTTAATCTGTCCAGGGGCTGTGAGTAGGCTGACCAGCCAGTTGTTCTCTGCATCCTCCTCCTTGTCCTTCTTAAAGATGGGTGTAACATTTGCCTTCTTCCAGCCATTAGGAACCTCCCCAGATGATACAGAGTGGTTCCATAGTAACACCAGCCAGCTCCCTCAACACCTTCTATGCATCCCATTCGGTCCCATGGACTTGCAAATGCCCATCTTACTTACATGGTACTCAGCTCTCTCTTTCTTGGCAGTGGGTAGTATTTTCTTCTCCAGATTCTGCCACTAGGTACAGGAACTTGGGTGCCTGGGAGCAAACCTTGCCAGTAGAACAAGGCGACGAAGGCACTGAGTACCTTCACCTTTTCTACTTCCTTCTCCATTAGGCTACTTGCCCCATTCGACACTGGCCCAACACTTTCCTGGGTAATCCTTTGGTGCTGATGTGCCTACAGAAATCCTTCTTGATGCCCTTCACATCCCTTACCACTTTCAAATGCAGCTGAGGTCTGACCTTCCTAATTCAGTCCTGCATTCCTGGCCAATGCTTCCACAGTCCTCCTTGCTAGCCTGACCTGGCTACCAAACATTTCCTTGTTATGAAACATTTCCTTGTTATGATATGCAAGCTCAATCAGAAGTTCCCCGTTAAGATGACCTCCTGCCATGCTTACTTTTTTCCTTCCATTTCCTCTTTTCCAGCCTAGAATGCTCCACAGAAATGAATCACCATTACTATCCAGACCCTCTGGCCAAAGAAGTCAACAATTCATATCAGAGAGGGAAAAAACCACAGAACTTGATGGGTTTTGCCAGAGGACAGATCTCCAGCAAAGGCAGAGCTACGCCAGGGTGCTGTCTTGCTACCCCTCGGCTGATACATGGACTCTGCCTACTTATCAAAATATGCTGTACTCAGCCACTAAAGCAGGGGAAAACTCACTGCAAATTTAGGAAACTTCTGCTCGGGCCGGGGTCCTACAGGATGTGGGGAAGCCCTAGGCAAACTGAGACAGATGGAGAAGGTGGGAAAGCCCTGCAGTCTGTCTCTCTGTCCCCATTACGCTCCCTTGCTCTCCGCAAACACTGAATCAGTCTTGTTTTCTCACTGTGCGTACACACATACTGCTCCGTGCAGTCACTTACTCATTCGGGCTACCTCCCACCAGGGCCACCAAGTGCATCAGCATCTCCGGCAAAGGCAGAGTTCCTGGGTTTAAAGCAAGTGTTAAAAGCCCCTTGAGCTCATTGACAACCACTAAATCGATCCTCAGGCTTCGATGGGCAGGGAGTGACAAAAGCTCACACTGATATCTTTCAACAATACAGCATTCACCCAGCCACCGCCAGTGAAAAAGGTCTGCTGTGCCCCACATGCGGATGGGCTGGTGGAAGAGCTATTCGATAGCAAGCATTGATTTCCATGCTATGGAAAGGTCATTGACTCCAGAGGCTGTTGAACCGCAATGAGTTTAGGGATGGAAAACACATTGGGGCACTCCTGAAACACCATCGTGTCAAGGAGCTGCTTGAAAGGAGTGGTACAAACTAAAGCTTAGAGAAACATGGTATGAAGTCATTTCACCTGTTCTGACCCTTGAATAGTTCCTTTTCTCCCCAGTTTTTCATTTTCATGTCAGTTTTCAAGAGGGAAGATTTTTCTCTTTCAATTCCCCCTCTTTTTCCACATGGGTGGTGGCCCACACACAGATCGTGTCTCCAGCTGTGACCCAGGACAGCCACTGCCGAGATGTAACAAGGTCCATCCACTTCTATGGCCCACTGTGTCACTGACCTCTCTGTCGAGACTGCTAATAAGGCCAGAGATGCACCATCTGCAGCAGAGTTTTTGCAGCCATCTGTCTACTGGGAACTGGAGTGAGTCCACCAACAGGCCACCAACAGCCGTCAAACAGAAACAACGTTCAGTTTTCAACGAGACTGTGCCAAGTTGGCTGTGTCTGAAGCGATCGCTTGCATCAAAAAGCTCATGCCGTTCATGCCGATGGCTGAGTAGGTGCCACTAAGAAGCAACCATTATTTGGGTGTTTTGAATGGGAAGCAGAGGGTAAATTCATTTTCTCTCTTGATATGCAGCCCAAAGCTGGGATCACCTCTCTTTTACTCTGCCCTCTTTTCTTTACCATGTTCCTTTCCCTCTTTCTCCTTCACCCTTTCTTTCTGCTTCCCATGTATAAACAAACCCTAGCCGGCCAAAATTCTGGGAAAGTTTCCAGATTGTCAGCCTCAGTGAGCTTATTCATCAGAAGTGTTTCATACTCAAGCTGAGCCTATGTATGCATGCTCCAGATGCCTTTGTCCAGAGGTCTGAATGGGAACTTTCCCGGCCAAAGTTCCCCGAAACAGCTGAGCTCTGGTGAGTGCTCTCCACCGAAGACCAGGCAGCTACAGCATGAGGATTTTCTCCTCTGCACAGTGAGAAAGGACCACTTTGATACAGCTCCTGTATTTTAGCAACAACAGCTGGAATAATACTGCTGATCCCACTTCTGAGGATTCCTTCCGCTGTTGTCTATCAGACTATATAACATCTAGGGCAAAACAAAGTGGGAGCCAGGAGATAATGTTGACTTGACTATGATGCTCCTGAGACCATTAATAGAACAGCACATTCATGTCCAGCAGCTATGCCTAAAATAAAAAGGACACACAGAGTGCTCAGGGCTCAGCCACGGGAATGCTGTGAAGTTTAGAAAACATGAAAACATGATCTACAGAGAAGAAATGAAACAAACTCAGCGCACCAAAGAGAAATTCTAGAGATCACTTGATCATGCTTAACAAATATTTACACAAAGAGACTTATGATAGAGAGCCCTTTAATCAAGATATAGCTGGTCTCAGGATCACTTGGAAATGCATGTCCATCCTTGGCTAGCTCAGAAATGCCCATTCAAGCCTCCCGTAAACATGTCCCCCATTCATGCTGATCATTTTGGACATAGGCATAACGCAAAGGCTGGAATGAGAAATTAAAAAGAGCGTATTTTAAACAGGGCAGGCAATTAACTTTACTGTCCTCAATAACAGTAAATATTGAGGGGCACACTCCTGGAAGAAAATACATCATGTTATTCCAAATGACTCTGGCAGGCTCCAAACTGATTCAACCTCATGTCTGAACTTGGGTTTCAGATCCTGAACTTGTTTCTGATAGGAAAGAGAGGGTGAGGCTCGAACACTTGATCTTTACTCCTCTATCCTAACTTTCCACTTGATCCTGACACCAGTGACACCAGTAAGTCACCTACCAGCGCTGCCCAGTGCTGCCCAGCCTGAGGAAAAGCAGGAGAGGACAAGGACTTGAGCAGATCCAATGATACCCCAGGCACGGAAAAACCTGAGTTCTAGATAAATGTTATTATGATCAGTCTTCAGCTCAGAGCACTTGCCATAATTAACTAGCCACTATGTCACAGTATCAACAAAAAAAGATGCATTTTTGCTCATTTTTTACTCTTTTGTTTCTTTCCTCTGTCAAGCGGTAGAAAAAATTATCTCGATTCACAACTCTGAACTGAATTTACCCTTTCCTCCCTACGAAGAAGAATCACTTGACAAAATAAGAGGGTTAGACTGATCCCTTCTCCCAAAAGGGTCACCAATAATTTCCAGACAGTATATTCACTGTTGCCACTCCATTTCAATTTCGCAGTCATTTACCTGGTTCTGATTTTCTTTGTTTTATTTAGCTTAGAGTCATGAAGCTCTCAGCCTGTTTGCCACTGGTTTAGGGAAGGTGTGGGTCTCATAGTATATAGTCAGACCTCGTTCAATGCAGCATAGGGGGAGAATCCCTTGCACACCTCGGGTCCTCCAGCTTATACAGTCTGCCAAAACATATCTGACAGGGGCATGGGCCAAGGTGGACCTTTGTTCAATAAAACTTTGCTATGAAACCACTTTAGCTTCTATAAATGATATAATTTAAGGTTGCACCTGACCTGCTTATAGGTGTACAGGAGCTCTCTTCAATGGGATGTACTGAGGAATCCCATATGCATCTGAAGCTGAAGGTAAAAAATAGCTAAGAGGTTGGAGAGTTATTCAGACCATGCGGTTTATCAACCTTAAGCTCCTGGAAAGTGCTGTCAGTTCTTCAGGCCAGATGTTTTCATAACGGGTCATGGGTGTTTTGATGTTATCAAAGACCCAACTGGGAATACTTTGAAGCAATCTGCCTGCCAGGAGGCAGTGCGCGTCCACCTCTCCACGAACAAGGTTTCCTGGGGTATATGAAGGCATCTAAAACAGCACGCGGCTTTTCAAAATGGAACAATGTGACTACATGGGGTCATGGCACTAATTTCGCTGTACTAATTTCTCTGGCACTGAAAGGAAAGAATAATGCCAACTAAGCCACCATGATGACTTTTTGCAGGACCCACTCATTACAAAATGGTTCTTCCTCAGGCACCGGACACCCAAAGCAGGAGAGCAAAACCTCCAGGATCCATGTAGATCAAGAGACAGTTACTTTCCCCAACAAGAAGAGAAGAGAATGAAAGCCATACCTCCAAACAGAGACATAAATGATAATCAACAGCAAAAGTGTCAGCGAAGATACTCCACAGCCTACAATTAACGTGACAGAAGGGACCAGCACCTTTTCCATGTTCTGAAAGAGAGAAAGTAAGACATTAAAAAAAAAGAAAGAAAGGAAAAAAAGATGCTCAGCAAACACTACCAGCTCAATTTCATGGCAAGAACTTCCCTCCTAATTGTTTGTGTGTCAACTCATTTGACCTTCACATCACACTGCACATACAAATAAAGAGGAAAGAAGACCAGGATCTATTTCTGGTTGACCCAGCCTTTTTTTTGGACCTGATTCTGCTCCCACACACACCAGTGTTAAGTCAGGGTAACAACTCTGATATCTATGGCAAGGCAGGTGTGGAAAAGGCGTGGGTTGCGAGAGGAGGATCAGGCCCTTCATATCCAGTGTGAAACTTTGAAAATAATTAATGAGGCATAGCAGAAGGCAGTGCCTACACTAGAACAATTACAAATGAGCTCTTCTGGGAATGGCGGTGATGAAGGTTGGAGGATGAAAAGAAGGTGAAAATCTTCTACCAGCTACTAACATCCATCTGGAAAAGGAGGAGATGAAGCAAGCAAAGAAAAACCAAGATGTATATCCTTCCCAGGGACCCAGCATCCAGTCATACCATCCATCACTTTACTACTCTTTGCTACACAAGGCATTTCTTCATATGCAGCGGTCCTTACTGGAAAATCTGGTGTGAAATGGTTCTCCTTTCCTGTCTGAACGCAAAAGATCTGCTGATCATCAGCTCTTGCAATGTCAAACACACATGCTATAACCTCTCCTAATCTAGTTCTCTGCATCACTGGGACTAACTGTGTAACCAGCCAACATCTGCCAGACTAATATCACTAAACTTCCCCTCTTCTCAGCTTAGATCTGGATCCCACTTGGTTTGCTCTGCTGCAGGCCTTTTTTCCAGCCTGTTTCTTATTTTCACATCAGTGATCTCTGCTGGCATGAAGGCAGAGAAGCAGAGACCCACCATGCAGCAGCCACACAAGAACCCTCTATTTAGAGTGACTAGGCAGTATTCAGAGGTGTGGGAGTACAGTCAATGTTGTCATTAGATTGGCGCACTACCAACACCTATCGCTACAGCCATGGAGACGAGATGATTTCTGACATAGCAAGGGCTTAGCACAGAAAAAAAAAAAAAAGCAAGTACACATGAATTTGGGAACGGAACAGGCAATCTTCTAAGGACTTGTCTACACTGTTTTGTTGGCAGGCATGAGGCTGCTTAACCTGAACCTCCAATCAGCAGGACACCACGAATTTGGAGCTACTGCAGCTCTGTTCCAGGCTACTGAGCCTTCTGCAAAGCAAAATATATTAGGGCAAGGCTCAGCGCTATGCTTATATGGAGTCCGGCCAGCTCCACACATGGACAAAGGAAGCATATGTCCATTGATTTAAGGCCCACAGTCAGTACAGGTTTACTCCACAGAGTCCACCACGAAGAAGAGACAAACAACCCCAATATACTGGGATCTGAGCTGAATTGTCCCACAGCCTGAAGGGCTTGGGAAGATTCTCCTTACTTCCATATTTTGACCAAAGGCACCTCTCATATTTTGAATCTCATTGGGGGGGAATTAATGAGGAACAAAACTTTCACCATACTGCTGCAGTGAACTTCACAGGAGCTATTGGGGAAGGCTGGCACAAGAGCTTAAGGGATCTGAGACAAAATTTAGTGACATATTGAATGGTTTGAATGCCCAACTGGCATATATACCCAAAGGAGTACAGGCTGATTGAGGGATCTTTTCTGGATGCAGACCAGCTGCAGACTGGAAGCCACACTGCACTGCAGTGTGGTGCTGCCTCTCTGTAATGTCTCCTCCCCCCAGACCATATTAGCTCTGACACGTCACTACCCCAGCATGCCTGTGCAGCTTCCTTGAGTTTGCTCTGTGAAATGGGAGGATTGGCACTCTCCAAAACCACCACCATAGATTCGTTCAAAGGGTTTGGATGCTTAGCCTAATTCAACTTGTTGAAATTATGGAATTGGATTTCAGGCGATATCTTAGTCATTTTAACTACCAGCAATTGTGCAGAAATTGCAAGAACAACACGGCACTGAGCCTCACCCATCCATCCAGCAAGGTCCTGCATCTCCTCCACCTAGAGCTTCCCAAAATACTCATGGAAAATGCTACAGCTCACACGTGGATTCTTCCTCTAAACTTCTACAGAGACTTGGATCACTGCAATTTTTAACATCAACCCATGTGACTGTATTCCCACCCTGAGAATTTACTCCTGCCAAATATTCATGGAAGATTAGAAGCAGTTTTTTTGGAACTAGGTAAACAGAAAGAAATTTCAATGAAAATATCAACATTTTGATTCATCTTCCACCAAAGAAAATTGAAATTGGACATATTCCAGACACCGTGAGTGCTGAAATATCGTATCCTTCTCCTTACAAATTGAAATGTGGAAGGGACTTGCTTCTGGGAACAGAAGCCTCTGTTCAGGCACTGGGGTAGGGTATGAGAGAGAGAGATGCAATTTCCAGTATGAAGCCATAGCTTCTCCCTTTGCCATCTGTGCTTTGTTTCCCCCCCTGCAGAACCCAGGTGGGCAACAGCCCAGCCCCACCTCAGAGATGTATGGTCGTGATAAACGCACTGCAAAGCACAAGCTCCTCAGACATGAATTGCTTTTTGCTCGCTTGCTCCAAGCTCACTCCCAACCCTTTTTCTCCCCCTGCTCCCCCCTTACGGCAATATGAGTTCACATCACACAAATGGTGGCCTGGGATGAGCATCGATTGTGACATTTGATTTAAGTAGGTCTCATTTCAGTGACTTTTCATGGGTAACTGGATAAAAGTGGAGGAGGAGTTCCATTAAAGCAAAAAAAGCCCGACATATAATTCACTCCTAAACCATCCAAGAGAAACTGAAGAAATGGAGTTTGGATTTTAAGAGATGAACAGACTATTCTCTACATCTCCAACACAGTAACCCTAAGTCCCCTCCCTTCCACATCTTCTCTGACATCCCTCCACCCCCAACAACCTTATGTTCTTTCACCCCCTTCCCTATTCCTTTTCCCACATCACCCATAATCTTCTCCTAGATCCTCCATCAGCTAAGTAAGAGGTTGCATGTACTGGACCATTCCTAGGTTAGATATTTGCTCATTGGCAAGGCATTACACAAATGATGACCGGCCAAGTGGAAGCCAGACTGGTAGGTAATAGCTGGTGTCTATCTGCAGCCCTTCCCACAAAGAAGACCCTGATCTGCATCTCCTTTTTTATCCTTCAGCAAATTTTCACAATTAGAAGGACTCTTCCTTAGGAAATGAAGCTTATCCCTTCTTCCTACAGAGAAGGGATGGTTGGGTTTCTGTTGACATTATGAGGGTGCATAACTATAAAAAACTCTGGCTGCAATAAGAGCAGGATCTCGCTCCTTTGGGAGTAATAAGCTTAGGCCCATGAAGCTTAGGATTCTCCTTTCTTTCTTCATTTTCTCTGTCCTCTCCATCTTCCTTTCGCCCTCCCTCATGTCTTCCCTTTGGCAAACGAAGCATCATTTGTTTTATTTCTTCTGACTAATTAAACCCCCTGACAGAAGGTGGTTGGATACTGTATGATCTGAGCCTCGCAAGGGAAATTTCCTTGAAGGAGAATGAGGGGGAAAAGCAAGGTTGATTTAAAAAGAAATAGTGATACCAAGAGAAAAACAGCAAGGCATTCTCAAGGTAAGAATGAAACCAGTCCTATGCGAGTTTCCCAGCACCACAGCCAAGGAGCAAACTGGTGTCTGCAAAAGACAGGCTAGGAACAGGTCTCCATCTGCTTGGACTGGAGATGGTCCCAGACGGCCTGTCCCTCACCACCTCCCCATGTCTGCTGATGGATGCCATCCAGAAGCACCCTGAAATACAGATGAAGCTGCGTCCGGTTGGAGCTGCAAAGAAAACCTTGGCCTGGGCCAAGCAGGAACAGAGCAGGTCGTTATGAGTTGCAAGTCCTGCGATTTTGTCACCAAGCATGACAAAGGAGGAGAGAAGCAATCAATAACATCAGCTGGGATAGAAATAATGAGTGCTGCTGCCTGGGGCTGCTTGCTGTCCTACCACCCCATCACTCTGCCTAGCAGGGCAGAAGGACACCCCTCCTTTTCTTTACAATTTCACTTTGCTTCCTCCTTCTCTTCTATTTCCTTCTTTTCCTTTCTCCCTCGTTTTTTTCTCTCCTTTGTCTTCTCTCCTGCCTTCCTTTGGCCATTTTCCTTGACATATTCTACCTTTTCTTCTTGCTCTTAATGCATCTTTCTGACTTTCCCCCCCTTTACATTCTCTGCATTTCTCTCTTTCTTTTTCTTACTTTCTGCACAAGACTGTGAAAAGCGACTTTGTTTGAGTCGTGCTTGTTCCATTACCTTGCTCTAGCTCCAGGGTCAAACAGACTCCAATTAGAATAAAGTCAAAAATGCTATTTCTTAATGCCATGCAGTTTGCCTGAGACCTTACAAGCAAGCTGTTCTTTCTGCTTTTTCCATCCTTGATACTGAGAAAGGCTGTATAAAGTCTTTATATCAACATCATACTAATAAAGTCACTGAAAAATTAAACCATTTATTTTGCTTCCAAATTAAACACAGACATAGAAGTTTGGAATTTGGGGTGTTGGGCTTTGTTTGTTTTTAGAAATGTGTTTGCTATTCAGAATGGTTGCCTTGAGCTTGACTTCCTGCACATTTGAAATTAAAGACTCATTAAGTCAGAAAATTTCAAAAGTACTGGTTGCAAGGGGCATCTAGACCTTTCTAATCCAATTTACTGCTTGGAGCAAGACTATCACTAGCATCACGTGAGGTTGACCATCGTTTGTCTAGACGAGCCTTGGAAATTCTCAAAGATGGAGAGCTCCCATCCTTCTGGTGACCATTCCAGGGCCACACCACTCTCCCCATGACAGAATTTTTCCTGAGGTCGCACATGAAACTTCAAAGCTACAGCTTGTGGCTCTGCCCCTTGTTAAATCATCAGGCACAAGCGAGAGGAGTTTAGTTTTCTAATTTTTGTAATTGACCCTCTGATACTTGTGGGTTGTGATTAGATTGCCCCTTACATTCGTCTTTGCAAGACCAAGCAAGTGCAGCTCCCTCTACCTCTGTCCTCCCAGGTCATGAGATCAAAGCAATGAGACTCATTCCACTCTTCCAACAAAGAACTGGGCCAGGTGGGTGTGATTTAGTCCAAGAATTGCTCAGGAACCATTTTACTGTGCCACTGGCCTAAAGAATTTTCACAATTCTTGAGAAGTTTTTTAAGCCACATGGTATTGATTTTGTTGCTGGTTGGACAACTTTTGTCAAAGCAGAGAGATGGCTGTTAAAATTGCTGGAAAATAATGCTTTTACCAGTACTCACAAAAGTGAACAGCTTTCTAAACAAAGGGGCATATGTCAATGCTGTAAGAAAACAACCGAGAAGGGTTGAATAATGAAGAGGTGAACGTGCTTTTGTCATCTGCCAAAAATATCCTGAATTTTTTTTTAATCCCTATTCGGTTAGATTCTGGATTTCTCATTCAGGCTCACGCCCTTTGTATATACACCTATATACTGCAGTGGTATGGTAAAGCACCAGCCGTGTACGCTACCCCAGTACAACCACTTGACAAAAAAAAGGGCAGCAATCTGCAGCCATATACAGTATCTTTTAGGGACTTTGGTAATGAGTGATGCTATGACACCTTCAGCTGGGTGAGAACCAAGCTCTTCACACAACTCAGCTGACAAAGGTGTAGCTGATGTATGTGAACACCTCCAGAGACTCTGCAGAGCCAAGAGGAGCAAAGCCTGGCACTTGCCCGCAGAAGGAGCCGATGCGAGGCAGGCACACACAGGGAGCAGACCCACTGAATAAGCAGGTGCCGTTCATACCCCACCACTCTCGTGACCACCATGCAGTGCTCAATGAAGTAGCACCGATGTCCAGCTGACCAGGGCATGCCAGTTGCTGAGGCTGGTGGTAAAACTATAGATACAGCTGGAGCTGCTCAAGGGAAGGCTCAGTTTTCACCTCCTGGAAGACATATTTCTTGCACTAATTGCAAGACAGGGAGAAAGGAAGAGCAGGATAGAAGCTCTTTTTGGTGGACCCCAAAGTATGGGAAGTAGCAGGGATGTAGCAAAGGCAGGATTGGGCCACAGCTGAAAGGAGCTTTTTTGGTGGATCAGCGTTATCAGAGGGACCACAGGGTTCACTCAATTCAGAGCAGAGGAGCAGGAAGAAGCACCAAGCCATTTTTTCACAGAATCAGAGAACAGTTTGGGTTGGAAGGGACCTTTAAAAATCATCTAGTCCAACCACCCTGCCATGGGCAGGGACATCTTTCACTAAATCAGGTTGCTCAAAGCCCTGTCCAACCTGACTTAGAACACTTCCAGGGATGAGGCATCCACAACTTCTATGGGCAACCAGATCCTGTGTCTCACCACCCTCGCTGTAAAAAATTTCTTCCTTATATCCAATTTAAATCTACCCTCTTTCAGTTTAAAACCATTGCCCCTTGTCCTGTCACTACAGGAGCTGGTGTTGTGGACAGGACCCTAGCCAGCAGCTAAGCACCACACAGTTGCTCGCTCACTTCCCCTGCAGCAGGATGGGGGAGGAGAATCAGGAGGATAACAGTGCAAAAGCTTGTGGGTTGAGATAAAGACAGTTTAATATTAAAAAAAAAAAAAGGGGGGGGGGGAACTAATAAAGAGAGAGGGAAAAAACCAAAACCCAAGAAAAACAAGTGATGCAAAAGAAAACAGTTGCTCACCACCAACCAACTGATGCCCAACCAGTCCCCCAAAAATAGCAGCCCCCACCAACCACCAACCCCCCCAGTTGTATTGCTGATCATGATGTCATATGGTATGGAATATCCCTTTGGTCAGTTGACTATGTCCCCTCCCAACTTCTTCTGCACCCCCAGCTTCTCACTGGTGGGTCAGTCTGAGGAGCAGAAAAGTCCTTGTCTCTGTGTAAGCACTGCTCAGCAATAATGAAAACATCCGTGTTTTATCAACATTTTTTTCAGCACAAATCCGAAACATAGCTCCATACTAGATACTACGGAGAAATTTAACTCTATCCCAAACAAAACCTGGTAAAAAGTCTTTCTCCGTCTTTCTTATAACACTTTATATATTGAAAGGCCACAATAAGGTCTCCCCAGAGCCTTCTCTTCTCCATCTTCTAACCTCTGAGGAGGACTTTGAGATCCCTGCATGAAGATCGCTTAGTGGCGTCATTAATAAATAATCTCTTCACAACTTCTTTCTGGAACAACCCAACATCCTTCCCAGCCTATGTCATTGCAAGACAGGTCCAGAGAATTACTACTTTGTTTTGCTTCCTTCGTATCATAACTACCGGCTTCTCAAATCAAAGCTAATAGACACCCATTATCAGGAAGGCATTTGTGGAGCTGAGGGCCCCTTTTATGTAATTTGACCAGTCTAACAGGCAATTCCATGTAATTACAGTACACAAAAATCACCCAGAGAGACATCTTAATGTGCTACTATTTATTAACAATTGCTAACTCTTCACTCGGTATTGAGTCTGCTCTCAAGATACAGCATGGCAATCTGCATTTAGTAAACAGCCTCGATGAAGCTCTCAGGGCAGAGGAGTGGTCATGCAGCTACTCATTAATATGAGCTGTCAGGATAATTTCCTTCAGGCTGGTGGGGAATTACAGGAGTTAACAGTACGCATTATCTACCTGCCAGTCGTCAACGCCACGGTCAGCTTGTTGACACTCTTTGAACTACCAGACTGCACTCTCAGTGCCTCAATATCCAGTCCTGATATCAAGGAGGGCTGGATCAGGCTGATATTAACTCTAAGGACCACTCTCCTCCTGCCCAACCAGCAGTTATCATTTTCACTAAACAGCCCACTGTCATTATTTAAAATACACTATGCTTTATTCCTTTCCCGCCCCTTTCCCACGGCACTACGCCTCGCCAAGCTGCTGAAATTACTGTTTAATGGGGCTCTGATGAGTAGCCATGAGCTGCTTTGCAACCCTCTGCGAGCTGCGGTTTGGGAACCTGCGTGCCGAGCAAGGGGACCGCAAGCGAGGAGTGCGGGGGTCTATTCCCAGCTTGCCCGCAGGCCAACTGTGTATGCGTGGCTCCATCATTTAAGACAATCTTTTCAAAGTCCTCTCAACCGATCTGCTTTAGATTGCAAACACTGACCTTAACTTCTCGGGGGCTTATTTTGACCCCCTGGAAATGGAAAAGAATAATACTGCTTTCCATCTCTCTTCCAAAGCTTAATTCAGCTTAGATTTCTGATATATGTAAATGCCTTAGGGAGTTCCTAGGGCTATGTCAGGACAATCAAGCACCAGCATCTCATTCTCTGCTGTACAATATTAACGTGGGGAGGTATGGAAGAGAGAGAGGAGAGAGCTTTTGGCTTAACTGTTTGCGAGCTGGCCAGATGGAGTGTCTGGTTTTTAAATCTTTGCTTTTCATGCAGACGATAAGACTTGCTCTGTTTCAGCCTTTCCCTTTAAAACATGTTGAAAAGGAAATAGAATAATTTTCCACAATAAAGGTGGTAATAATAAAATGGCCTATTCCTCTATGCGTATGAGCTTTTCTTCTGAGACAACAGAGGCAGAACTGAACTTCAATCAGACTGTGCAGTACCACTGTCACAAGCATTGCGGTAAGCAGCGTACCTCTATCTCGCTATGTCAGTCCTAGAAAATAAAATAGTCCAGGACGCACTCCATTGCCCTGAGATGAAGTGATATGGTACAGATAATATTCATACAAACTTACTGTTCAAAACAGAGGGGTCTTGTCCATACTGCCTAGTGGAACATTCACGGTCCATGCCATCCCCTGGACCACAGCTGGACATTGCTAGCTGGCACAAGCCAAGACACAGCGAGGAGAATTATAACAATTAAACAGTAGAGACAATTACAGGACAGTGCTAGAGCCTTTGCCATGGAATTTATCATTAATAATACTATCATTATTATTACTATTACCAGCATTATTTTACAGTATGGACTTATGCTCTAACTACATTAAAAATGAGCCTTCCTTACTGCTCCTTTCTGCTTGGGATCGTCCTTTCCCTGTGCTACACAAAGGATAATCAGTCCAAAGTCCGTAACTGATTTGCAAACTGGTCCTTGCATTACCCATCTTACCCTGGTTTCACAAGTGTGCCCTCATCTCTAGTAACTTCGCAGAAGCAGTGCTGAGCACCTTGCAGGGAAATGTGGTGAGATTTACACACAGTTAAAATAAAATAACTCCATGGCAGACTGGGAATGGAAAATGAGGGTGGAATCCAGACTGTGTTTATCCTGATTTAAGCAGTGTTTTGGTTCCATGCCAGGCGACAGCATTTCACCAAATTATTCCAAAACAGCCCGCTGTTTGTTTTACTTTATCAATGTCGTGCTGATGAGTGATGCCAGACCGACAGCTCTCCCCACAGCATGGGCAATGCTTGCCTCCCGTGTGCCCACACATCCAGCCCTCGGGAGAGACCCAACTGAGCAGTGGGGGAACACCTGAGGCCATGGTGTCTGGAGGAAGACTTATGCCAAAGATGCTTATATCACCCTGCTGACTACTGCTGTGGAGAACAAACGCCGGTCTTCCCTTTCCCCTTCTAACATCCTTGCCTGTTGAAGACCAGTCCTTAAGAAAAGCTTCATCCAAAGCACAAGCACAAAGCACAAAGCACAAAGACTGCACAAGGCATCCCTAAAACACCTCTTAAACCGTGCCTTCATTCAGTCTCTTTGCAGATGTGATTCCTCTCCTGTAGGACCCAGACAGAGCTTCCCATCTCTTACTGTTCAACCACTGAAGATCCCTGCACTGGCAACGGCTCCTGACCCGAACTAGGGTTGAACCAACAACCTTGAAGTAAAAGATGGCTCCAGTTCATTATCAGTTTTCAGAGGCTTTCAGAGGCTCACTGGCTAGAGCTCGCCTCTGAAAAGGAGATGAAGGGATTTCAGCCATTTAGCAGATGATCTGTACACTCTTACGACGATGACGACAGCTTTATTCCCATTGCAATCTGAAGAGCCCATGGGATCCAGCATGTTTCCACTCACCCAGTGCAATACACAGCTGGTTACTGGGGAGTTACTGGTGCTAATTCCCTCTACATGGAACCATGATCTCAAAGCAGCACTCAAGGAATCGGCTTCTGGCCCCGCTGTCCATCTCATTCACAGCTGAATGATTGGGAAGTAAAATTGTAAGAGCCCCTGGATTTACAACTGTACCGAGTTGATATAAACAAGATCAAAACTGGCCCCAGTAGTAGGATATTCCCCATCTGGGGAATGGCTGACATGACTGCCATATTTAAAAGAGCAAAAAAGAACAATTTGTCATGAAAAACGAAAGCGTTGTCTTGCTTGTGGGAAAAGAGCAGAGTCGTTTTGCTTTCACAGATTTATTGAATATATTCTGTATATCCTTTTGGTTAGTAGGGTAAGTAGCTAGTGAGCACTCGAGCTGCAGACTTAGTTTTGACTGACCGTTATCACGCATATCATCAACCCAGTTTCCTGATTCGACAGTCCTAACATTTAGAGGGAAGTTTCAAGCTCAAATATTTATAATTACAAGCCTGACATTTGTTTTCCATGCATATTGCCCATTTTTGCTTAAAGATTGCCATTACTGCCAAACTCTTGCCAGTAGATTTGTCCTCTCAGCTGTTCATAGATAGCAAAAGTATGAAGGGCACAAGCCTTTCCGAAACTGATTCAATTTTGTTTTAAACGAGTAGACATTTGTTGTAAAAAAATAATAATCACTTAATTTCCACATCTCACTTTATGGCAATTCAAGAGCAACCTTAGCCTTTAGGCAGGGTTCAGTGGTGAAGCAACTTGCCAAAATTACCTAAAAAGGGCTTTTCCAGGCCAAAGTACTATGGAGACGGGTGCAGAACAATATAAGAAAGACAAGCAATGTTTAACAGTTCGACTGACTCTTCAAACACAATGTGTTTAGTCCTTGAAGTGCTTTGAAAAGGAAGATAATCTCATTTAGCACTAATGCACTGACTCCCACCCCTGACGAGCCCATGAAACCCAGCCTCCATCACCCACTTGTTACCATTTTCAAACGAGCACCTTTGTGATGTCTCCCACACCATCCTCTGCCTTGGGAGAAGCTCCCCAAAAAACACCTAGAAAGCTATCCAGTGCTCTTGCTTTAAACCTCCTCTGTAAAACCCTGCTGGGTGCAATGCCTACAAAACAATCCTGACAACGGCAGACGTGCCGCGACTTACTGAGGATCCCGATGACTAATGCCCTCGTGCTGTTTACATGTGCCCCTACGCCCACCCGTATCCAAGCAGCCTTGTATTTCGGCTGGAAATTTCAGCTGTATTTCACCTATTTTGGGTCGGGGTGGCTTTGTGGCTCGTTCAGCACTGAGCAGGTTGCTGAAGCCGTGCTCCATAGCTCCAGGTGATGCGGTGGTCCAAATAACACATGATAAATATAAAATAACTGGATCAACAGCTACAGTTGGATACGGCAAGCAGGCAAGGTGGTCTCTCCAACTGTGGACAGACCCTGCGATTTTTCAAAACACATGCCCTAACCCACCAGAGCTTCCCCATCTGCCTCCATCCCTCTCCTCCACCTCCCAGCCACGTGCCACCTCTCTGCCACATTTCTCTCTTTTACATAGCAAGAAGCAGCCACAAAAGTGATCTCGTTTACAGAATTACAGGCAAGAGGGTAGGAAAAGACCTGACAAGCTCAGCTCACCCATTCACTTGCCTCAAAACCATCTAAACCATCCCCAAACTGTTCAAGAAAACCTTCGCTGACGGAGGCTAGGCTCTCAGTTCTTGACTATCCCTGCAACCAGAAGGTTTTCCCTTGTGCCTAAATTAAATTTCTCTCACTGCAATTTGAGTCCAATCCTCAGCAGACACAGAAAGCAGATTGCTCCCTTTCCACAGCTACCTTCTACCCATTTGAAGACTATTATCTGCCTTCCCCTCAGTCTTTTCTCCTTGAGAAAAGAGTCAAACCGTCTCACAGAGCTCACCTCTGCTCACTATCAGCGTGGAGGTACCACACCAAACATCTCTGACACATCATCCTCTCCCACGCACATACTCCCACACTCCCACACTCACGTACCGTACCAGTCATCCTGCTTGAACACAGAGCAGAGGATCCCGGAGAGGTACTGCTCACCCCCTTCGTTCACATTTCTGGCCCTCGATGGCTCAAATCTGCACACGTTGAGTCTGAGAGCTGCTTTCCCAGCTCTTAGAAAAGGGGAAAGTGGGAACTGGGAAGACCCTGGTGTCCTGGCTTAAATCCACGCCTCCTTTAACAGAGCAGTAAGCTTGTGTCTGGGTAATAGGACAGCTGTCACACTTGCTAAGCTGCCTTCATGGCAACAAGCCATTAAGCACTGCAGCTCAAAATAAGCACCAAACCCCTCAGGAATGCCTGGACACGCAGTATCCCAGATGTGCATGGTGAGTCTTTAATTTCAGCTGAAGACAAGGGACTAACCACAGCCCTGGTCTGCTCCTGGGGTCACTTGGTTAATGCCAGTGCTGCTCTTGCCTTTACACCGAAGGGTGAATTTGGCTCAGTATTACTCACGCTGAAGCACTGAATCCCACAACAGTTTTAAGCTCCCAGCCACTTGATCATGTTCCTCTCCCACATCCCCTTCAGATGAAGAGATACAGGGTGATGCAGCATTTGCCTGCAGAAGAGTCACTGCCAGGGCTGTGCGGAGCTCGCTGGCTTCAGCTCGCGGAGGAAGAGCCGCAGACCCACGCCGCTGCAATCCCACCACCCGGAGTTTTGTAGTGAGTTAAAGACCTGAGCGAATCCACAAGCGCGGAGCAGAAACTCAGCAGAGAAAAGCTGTCAGCTGTGAATATCTACTGAACACCTGCTGGATCGATAGACAGCTGAATCCGCAGACAGCCGCGAAGGAGGTGGAATGCTGGATGACTGCTTATTATGCTGAGCCAAATCCTCCTATTATTACCTTGTGTGCTACCTGTCTTCTTTTAATACATTCAAGTGTTGTCTCTCCTAGAAGCACAGAACTGAAAGGAATTTCCTATCACCCTCCTCTCTGATTCCTTTCCTATGTATGTTCAAACACCAATCACTTATTTGCTGATGGGATCCCTTCTTAGATATCTGTGTACAGCGTATAGCAGTGGCAATATCCATTCACATCTCCCACCAAAACAACAAACCCAGGGTTCCTCTGCTCCCTGGAACGCATCACAAGCTCTATCAGTAATCCCCTTCCTCTAAAAACATAACATAAATCATCCGTACATTGACCCCGGGTCTTCGCTAAACTCAAATGAGGTTTAGCCCAATTCACTCTGCAATGCATATTGACAGACTTCAGGTCAGTGATGACAAAGCAAACGTTTAAAAGCAGGTGACTTCCAGCAAAGCAACGATGTAAGATGACAATTCAGCCCCCTCTGTTAAGAGGCCACATTTGAAAAATAATGCAATTCTTTTAAGAGGGAGCTAGACTGTGGATTGGCCCATTTGGCCATCTAAGGGCATCACACGTCCCCTCTACTTCCTATTCGTATTATGAGAGAGAGTGAGAGGGAAAAACTGTCTACCTAGCTGGTTCGTACTCTATATTCTCCATGCTATCAATGCCTGCTGAAACTCAGGGGGACTATAGTGGGTTTAGTGAAAAGAGCATCCCTGCTGAGCAAAGGAAAGACAAGCTTGTGATTTGCAGAATCACAGACCTTAGGGAAAAGTACCTCTGAGAAAACGCAGCAGCTGCGCCTGCTGTGGAGCAGGAGATGGGCGAACCCCAGAAATCCCCAGCAGCACTTACACCATAACCTTTCCCAATCTCAGCACAAAGCTCTCCTGGGATGGGCAGGAGTCCCTTCATCACTCCCACTTTGGCCTCTCCATATCCAGGGAGAGTCCAGTGGTAAGAGCACAAATCCCCAGCAAACTTTAGGAAACATTTCCAGTTCAAGGGCTCCACAGCAAAAGGCGCAATCAGCTTCCTGCGAGACACTCTATGCACAGCAGCATCCCCGAGAGGGTAGGGTGATTGCAGGAAGAGGTGCCAACTGCACAAAGGCAGGAGGCTTGCAGAGGATTTGGACCTCAAAAGCCCAAATGTTTGCAGCTCAGCAATGTTCACCCTGGCACGGCTCTTGCTAACCGAGCAAACGGAGGCTCCTAATGCTCTGTCAGGGAAATGACAGCACTTGGTGTTTTCTGTAGCACCCTTCAGGCTTGGGGCACTGTGCAAATATGGATGCACACAGCCTGGGATGTCACCTGCAAGGGTGCTGCAGCTGGAGAAACGGAAGCAGAAAACAATGAAGTGATTAGCCCAAGGTCACAATTTCACTTACGGGCACAGAAACAGCTCTCAGAACTGTAGCTTAGCCAATACACCCAGATACAGCAGTCTAATAAACTCTTCCCTAGACTCCCTGTACAAACTGGCAGTAGTTTGACGCCTTAAGACTTCGAGCTGGGCAAAACTGAGAACTTCCCTTCAACAGAAAAGTCCGACTTTTGAATCAAAGAGTTAATATTGCAGGAGAAGCAGCATCATTATTAACGAAACCTGAAAACTATTATAAAGGTGAGAACTGGCTGTTCTCAAGGTATGAAAAAGGCTTTGTTCCTATCCAGACTCCAACTCTCATGTGATAAACGATGGTAGAATATAAATGTTAAAACATTCATCTCCAAATAAAGTGCTCTGGTCTTATCTAAGTGAAACACTGCTATAATTTTCCATCAAAATGTTGTCAGAACTGCTACACTCTTACAAAATATTTTAATTCATTAACATCAACATTTTTCCAGGGGAAGAGCATGCTGCTGGAAAACCTGGATTTACTCCCTGTGGAAGAGAGATCCTACAGAGTTTTAGGACTTTAAAATAACCCACCTTGTGTCTCCCTGAAGCACACAGACCTCCCATAGCAGAGGACAATCTTTTCAGAGGGAAGATCTTCAAGATACAGCAAGATCACACCAGACCTGCATGTTGATTCCCTTCCCACAGCCTGCTCAGCCAAGATGGACACTGAAAGTCTACTGTCCACGCTTCGTTATTTCCCCCGGGTAAAAAGGATTTCTTCTCCTCTGCTGCACACACAACGTTGGGATGTTTTCAGGAAAAGAAAGTAAATGTTGTTGAGTTGAGAGAGGAGCTCAGAAGCTGTTGTCCCTTTGGGTAGGAAGCACACCATGAAAGGTGCCTTGCATTCATACAAACTGGAAATCACAACGAACAAAACCTCTTGCAACATCCTGGGGTATCATAGGGTCAGGGCTGTTCACTGCGTACACTCGCCAGCACGCTTCCAAGTCAGCTCTGTAGTTTGGTCTGCTACAGTACACCCCATAAAAATACACAGGCGCTGTACAACCCTTCGTTTGCCTGTCAGTAAACACCATCGTGGAGACAAGATGTTCAAAAAATTCAGCAGGGACACAACAAACTCAGCATCCATACAAGTTCTTGCCACCAGCACCTTTCAACCTTCGCTAACGCTAGAAATGAGAGCAGAGCTCAGATGCCCAATTCTGATCAGCCTTGTCTCTTGCAGACGAGGCTGGTAAGGAGGGGGAGAGAGAGCAGAGGTATATTTGTACAGCCTTCCTACGGTCCTAAGTGCTGTAAGAACCAATCTTTAAAGCTCAATTGACTTTATAAAGGCCAATCATGAGCTGGTAGGCAGAAGAAACAACATGAGCCAAACTCAAACAAGACATGCAAAGAGTGAAAGGCTCTCTTGCGCATCCTTCCCGCAATCTTTCCTTCCCATCTCTAAGAAATTGCCAAGACTGGCAAGAAATATTGAAAAAATACCACCACAAGATTCTTAATCAGCCTGACCACGGTTTGCAAAGGTATAGTTTGAACACTTGGCTCTGCAATTTCCTTTTGCCCTTATTCTCTATTAGCACTGCTATTATACAGGTGTAACATCAGAGCACGTCAATACCGTTGCCCTACCAAGCTAGGCATGATATAAAACCAAAATGAAAAGACATCCCCAAAAAGTTTGTCTACGTTCCTTAATTTCAGAGGTTTTAATCTTTCACGATGGTCAAACAGCAATCCTGTCGAACCAGTGCGAGACGCTGCCTCTGTCTAGTCGAAAGAGCAGGGTCCGAGGGAAATCGGACCCAGAGAAAGAGTCAAATTTGAACTCCAGCTTTTGAGCTGGTTCTGAACAGCTCCAACACGGTTTAGGGATCCAAAACCGATTCAACACACAGCACTTTCAGCCCCTAGCTTCACTGAAATTAAGGAAAACTGCTTCCTTTCCCTGCCGCATGAGCAACTCTTAGGGCCCAGCCCGGGGAAACTCTGTCCTTGGCAAGTCCGAATCAGCTGCCTGGGCAGCAACACTCATCCCCCACAAGCCTTTCCTGGTTCTTTTTCACTGCAAAGAAGCTGTGCCCATAGCAGGGTTACAAATATTTCAAACTGCCAGAGCCAAAGACTCCAGAACGGAGATTTATAGCAATAAATAATATTAATGACACAGGCGGACGCAGCTTCTTGTCCTGAGAGCTCCAAAGGCACATGAAAAACTGCACTATAAATGTCACCACCGCAGACACCAACGATGACGAGATGCCACCTCTGGAGAAGGAAGGCAGCATGGGCTTGCTCAGAATGACACTCAGTCAGGAAACCAAGGGTGGTACCGCGAGGACCTGGGTGAACAACACTCCACAGCATCAACAAACCCTGGGCTTTGCTTAGTGGAGGGACTCAGGAGGTAGCCAGGCACCAGCTTTCCTCCCAGCATGGCCAAAGGACTCATCCTGATGTTCATGAGTTAACTCCAGGCTGGGAAAAAAATGAGTTGTAAAAATGTAACCCAACCAGCAGCCGGCGGAGTTGGAAAGACGATGAAGAAAGCAATTTTAGGCCTAAACCCCAAAGGACCAGCTGAGAGGTTAGTTGCAGATATAATAAAACATGCCTGGGGGAAGGAAGCTGCATCCTCTTGCAGCCAAGCCCACTCTCAGATGTGAAAATACTTGCACTGATGATAAAAGGCTTACACCAACCCTGTGTTACCCAGATAACGCTCCAAACACCTAGAGCTGAGGGAGTAGCAGTATCTGGCCACTTCAAGTTAACCATTTTTTTTCCTAGCTGCTTAGTTAAATAATACCAAGCACTGTGAGAACATAAAGACTTAGCCCTCCATTAAACTTCTGCTTTAGCCAAGCCAAAGGCTCCTTTCTCTCTTCCCACACTGCCTGGTCCTCTGCCCAGTTCCAGAAGATGGATCGGCAGAAGACCTTCACCAGCAGCTCAGCTGCACACCTGGGCTGGCTTCATTTCAGGCTTTGCCTTAGAAGTATTCCTGCAGCAGAAATCACAATTTATTTTCTCCGACCATGCAGCCTCCCTAAACTTTGTCAGGACTGGGTTACTTGCAACGACAGCACGGAGTCCTTCCCGCATGGGACAAGATTCACCCATCAGTCATCCCAGTGGTCATCACAACCCCTGGAGCCAGACACTTAAGCTGCTGTAGCTTGGGCTGAAGGGTGAAGCCTTGCTGCTGGCAGGACACAGCCTTGAAGGTTCACAGGACAGGTACAGAGCAGCAGGGTACAGAGCTGCAGGAGATGGATCCTGGCTGGCTTACCTGAGCTCAGCCTAACCACCTCGAGAAGGCTGGGTACCACTCCTGGAGAGCACTAGCTCAGCAGATTACCTCCCTGCCCGCTTAGTTTCATGCAGATCCCAGCCTGCCCGGTGGGAAGACGGAGAAACAACAACCCGTGGAAGAAGATGGGTGCAGGGATGCCAGCATCAATGCAACCAGCTCCTTCCAGGCCCCTTCCAAACAGGAACCCAGTCCCAGTCCTACCTCCGAGCATCCTTTAACCAGCGCATCTCTACCGAGACCAGAAGCTTGATGCCTTCCTCAAGAGGACCCCGAGAACGGCTCTACCCGACACCCCGTTTCACAACGCTGTAGTGGCTAGGCCTGCACGGGGCCCGGGCAAACACAACTAACGCTGTGTCTTTAAAACCACTTCAGTGCAGATGTTGTTTCCATGGTAACTAGTGGACCAAATACATTAGCGTTTCTAATAATAAACCAAACCTTCATCTTGGAAAATGTGATCTCCCCCCCGCCCTTTACCATCATCACCCTTCCTTTCTTCCTTTCCCCTCCCCTTTCGCTGAATTAAGCCGGCATTTAACAAGCAAGGCATAATTAGTAAATAATTGCAAGGGCCCAGTAACTCCCAGTGCCCAGGCAGATGGAGAAGCGCTAGGTGGAGGGGGGAGGACGCTTTGCTTTGGGAACTGTCCAAAAAGGGATGAACTACTTAAAAAAAAAAAAAAGAAAAAAAAAGAAAAAAAAAATTTAAAAGAGAGGAGCCTGCAAAGCCTCTTTTGACCACCCTGGTGTCACCTTTGGTGCCCTGGCACCCTCCCCGCTCTCTGACTCAGGGTGCAGCTGCCGGGCAATAATTTCTAGGAATCTCGCACTTTTTTTCTGGAGGCTCCGTCCGAGACGCGGCACCGGCTTCGTGTCACCGACAGCGGTCAAAACTTCACAACTCTTCCCCCTCCACGGTCCCCTATTCCCAGGTGGGGAACACACCCCCACCCCCCAAAAAAAGCGTGGGGTAGTGAGAAGGACCCCGAGGCAGGGAAGTGGACACGAGTGAACGGCGGGGAGGGGGACGGCGCGGGGTGATTTCCCCCCCCCCTGCAAAAAATAAGGCACGTGCGAAGATTTCGTGCGTGGGGAGCCCACGGGAGTGAATAGGCTTGGGGGGTTGGTGGCCCCCCACGTTTAGCAGTAGTCATATCCAAACGCAGAGCGCAGGGACGGAGGGATGGGAGGAAGGGGGGAAGCAGCGCAGCAGCAGCCCCAGTATGTGTGTTCCACGCCCCCCCCCCCCAAAAAAAAAGCTGCGGTCAGGGTTGGGGGGAGGGGGTGAAGGGGGAGGGTGATGCAAAGCCTCACGGTGTGTCGCTACGGTCCCGGCGACACCGGACTGCAGCAGGGTCTGTCCCCTTCCCGCAGGTACCCGAAAGCCGCACGCTGAGGATGCTCCGCTCCATCCCGGTCGCGTCCCCTTCCCTCTCTCTTTATTTTCCCCTGTGCCCCCCCGTCACACCCCACCCGTGTGTGTGTGTGTGTGTGTGTCCCCGTCCCCTCTGCTCCTCCCTCCGCGGGACTCACCATGTCGGGGTTGAGCTGGGCTAAGATGGCGAAGGCGGAGAGCCGGTCACACAGGCACTTAGTCCGGGAGGCGTCGAGCGGGACCGTTCGGCAACCGCGCCAGGACCAGGAGCCGGGCGGGGAGGCGGAGGCTTTGCTGGAGGGAGGGAGGGAGGGAAAAACGGGGCGGTGGAGCGGGGAGAAAGGGAGAGAGGCCGTCAGGGCGGGCAGGGAGAGGGCACCGCGCCCCCCCGCAGCCTCCCCCCCCTCCCGCTGGCCACCCCCATCACCATCCCCATCCCATCCCCATCCCCATCCCTTCACCACCCCCATCCCATTAGTATCCCCATCCCATCACCACCCCCATCCCACCACCATCCCCGGACCTGGATCTCTTAGTCGTGGTCTGCACACGAGACTCCCGTCCTGCTCTGATCCCTTCATCTCCCCCCATCCCCCATGGAAACGTCCCCCTCCACCCCCCGGGCTGCCCTGTCTCACTCTCCCCATATACACCTCCCTAACCCTATAGCCCGCATATCCCACGTAGGCAGGCATAACCGTACAGCCTTGTCCCACACACCCACTATGTGGATGCATAACCCTATAGTCCCGTGACATACACCCCATATAAGGATGCATAACCCTATAGCCCTCTCCTACATATCTCATATACACCTCCCTAACCCTATAGCTCACATATCCCACGTATGCAGGCATAACCGTATAGCCTTGTCCCACACACCCACTATGTGGACGCATAACCCTATAGCCCTGTGACATACACCCTATATAAGCATGCATAACCCTATAGCCCTGTCCTACATATCTCATATACACCTCCTTACCCCTATAGCCCTGCCCCACTTATCCCATATATGGATGCATAACCTTATGGCCTTGTCCCTCACACCCATTATGTGGATGCATAACCCTGTGACACACACCCCATATATGCAGAAATAATCCTATAGCCCTGTCCTACGCAACCTAAATACACCTCCCTCACCCTATAGCCCTGTCCCACATATCCCATATATGGATGCATAACCCTATAGACCTGTCCCACTGACCTGATATACACCTCGCTTCCCCCCATAGCCCTGTCCCTCACCCCATGTACCCCCCCGCACCCCTGCCCCACACCCAATATAGACGTGTCCCCCCAGCTCGCCCCCCCCATATAGACCTCCCCCAGCCACATGATCCCCACAGGGGAGTGCACCCCTCCCCCACCCCAATATGTCACTCCACCTTCCCCACGACACCCCCATACCCCCCCCCAATTACTCCACAGGCACCAGCCCCTCCTCCTCCCCACCCCCCCCAGCTGTCCCTCCCCCCTCACCTTGTTCCCTCCCCACCAGCTCTCTGGGGCCAGGGTCTCCGTGATGGGACCGCCCTCAGACCTTCCCCGTGCCCCCCAAGCTCCAGGCAGGGCAGGGATGCTCCTGCCTCATGGCCAGAGGGACCTCAAGAGATCAAAGGGATGGAGTCCTTGCTTTCTCATGGCATCCTTTCAGGTTGGGGAAGAGCAGCAGAGTGGGGAAGGGGTGGTAGGTGGGAAAGGCTCCATGTGAAGTTGGCCATTGTCCCGCAGATGGGATGGTTTCATTGGGAAAAGTTTTTGCAGCCCCATCTCCACATGAGCACTAAGGGCTAAACCAGGGAACAGGGGAATCTCATGCCCTGCCTCACGTGCTGAGGTACAGTCATCACCCCAAAAGTACAGTCATTTTCCACCCATTGCTTCTGTGTCTTGTCCGCTCTCCCGAAACATGGTCATGTACGGGGTGCAAATGCGTAGAGTAAGTGCAGAAATGCAATGGATGGGGAGAAGGTCAGGATCCATGCGGATAACCTGGGCTTCACTGGAGCCTGGGACAGGATGTGGAGGCAAAGCAAAAGGGCCATATGCCTTCACTGGACGAACATGGGTGTAAGATGTCCCATCTCCACATCTGACCATCTTCAGAGAAGGGGACCTAGGCAAGAATGCCAGCAGCAAGCTCAAGGCAGCTCCAGATGGAGCCAAGCTGTTCAGCAGCCTTAGGTGTATCACAGATGGCCTGGACTTCTCCATACTGCTGACTCCAGCAGACCTGCCTTGAGGTGCAGAGAAGTTTTTTTGCAGGTCTCGACTCCATGCACACACTGACACGTTCCTCACGCAACAAGACAGAGCCTCCCTCCGCCTCCCTAACCACTCTGCGAGAAAGCGGAGAGAATGGGCTGGGTACCAACAGGGTAACAGAGCATCAACACATGCTGTTGATTCTGTTGTGATTATCTACTCGGATCTGGTTTAACACGTGACACCGAGCCTTCCTGAATTATCTCAGTTTTGGATTAAAGCACTTTTCATAGTAAAAAAAAAAAAAAAAGCCGAACTAATTTTACTGTAGAAGTTGTCAGCAACACACCATCCAGAAGAGTTGTTTGTTTTTTTTTTTTTCTGGTGCCCATCCAGGACTTTCTAAATGTTTGGACCTTCCTGGATGTCCATCCAGCTGATGGAACATAAATCTGTCTTCCCTGGATAGTCAGCTCTTCACATGCTCTGCACTGAGCTAAGTCACATCGTCTCTTAGAGACTCGCAGGATCAGGCATCGGTCTCTGGTCTCTTCCACGCACCTTCTGCGATTCACCAACACCCTTCTTGGAAAGGACTGAGAGATCCAAGGCCAATCTCAGAGGGAATACAAATTCTGTATTCTCCCCTATATGTATCACCTATATTTCCAAGAACTGCGTTAGCCAGTCATTCTATTTATTCACTCTCACCAAGACAAATGACTTATTTATGATGTGTACAAATAATGACAAATGCTCAGACTCTACCAACCAGTTACGTACGCTCATACAAAGTATTATTTTAGCTTGACGAGATCTATTTGCCATAAGTTGATTGCTATTAATTTCTCCGTTTTAATGAGTATGCTATTATTCAATTATAATCATAATATTACCCGCAATCCCCTAATTTTTGGATCCCGTATCAGATGGTGTGTTATTGTGCCTAAGACAGATGTGAGGCGGACGGCTCTGGAGTGAGGCTGTTGTGCTTACAGACACATGCTCCTCTCCCCAGATTTTGGGAACACTTCCACCCTTCTTTTACTAAAGAGCAATGATCCCCAATTAGCCTTAGCCTGCTCTTTTAAAACTCTGGCATGCAAAATTACTCTGTCTTTTTTCTCTTAAAAACATCTTAGTTTATTAAATGATGTATAGCATGTTTTCTAGCTGCTGGTGTAATGAAAAGTATTTCATTAGTCTGGGATGTGGATTAAGTAACCAGGCTCCCTTCCAATTACAGAATACAGGCGTTTGTTGAAATTTCTGCATTATTATAAATAAATCTGTCATTTCTAGCTAGTACAAACCAATACCATTAGGATCTATTTTGGTTTTATTTAGAGTATACTCTAAATTTTCCTTTTTATTCATTTTAACCATCCTGAACAATAAAATTCTTACATGTTTTTTTCTCTTATCTTTTTCAAGCTTTTAATTTGTATTGCTATCAATTTATCCTTTGTCCATATCTCTACAATGGCTTTTACTTTCCCTCTAAAACAGACCGTTGTTGGTTTTTGTAGATATTGGTTTATTTGTCTTTACTTGTTTGGTTTTTTTTCTTTTTGTTTAGTTGGGGTTTTTTAGTGCTCTGGTTATCTTTTTCATTTATGGGTTTGCAGATATCTAGACAAGTGCTCTTAAAAAGGCTCCTAATTGTCCTTAACTTTTTTCTGTTTAAGCAGGCTTTCACAACAAATAGACACGTTTAAAGCTATCATTCTTAAAGCATCAAATATGTGTATATTGACACACACGTACCCCCCCTGTCCCCAAGCGATTTGAACTCTCCGGAAATGTGCGAATGCAATTACCTTAACATCACTTTCAATCCCGAAGCCCAGCTTTACTCATTTACCAGCTTTCCGAGTAGACTAGGACAGATCTGGGCCATGCATCAACAGAAGTAACCTCATCCAAAAGAAAAAAAGAAAAAAAAAAAAAAAAAAGCAAACGAAATCAGAAAGCCTACCAAAACAGGAAACCCCAGGGAAGGTATCAGAAAACAAATAACACTCCCTAGATGCTGCGCCTGCTCTCACATTCTCATGGCAGAAAAGCTGACAGTAGAGCAGTGAATGCAATATCAGAATAAAGTCTATCCAGGGCCAAAGCCACACTTGGCATGATCTGATATCCATTTCTAGATACAGAAAGAGCACATAGCGATATCTAGGCAAAAAAAAAAAAAAAAAAAAAAAAAGATAACAGCCCTTTGCTCTTATAAAACCTGGTCTGATGTCTGCTTATTTATCCCGTCGGATTCAAAGAAATCAATTGGATCAAAGTCATCCAGATTTCACTTTAAAAGCTGCTTTAAATCACATGAAGGATGGGGGGCTGTGGAATGTGCTGAAAACGTGGTGTAAATCACCTCAGAATAAGTCCAACTATGCCATTTAATAGAAAATGAAAATCTGGCCCTCATTACTACCAGTGATTATTAATTGATTATTACCAGTTATTAAATGACTCAGAATATTCAAATGCTGGGTGCTCCAAAGAGCATGTCCATTCCTCTGGTTTTAAGCTCCTCAGAAGAGTAACTCTTCTCTCATCCTTTCCTTCCTCTTTGCAAATCTGCTTAATTACCTATTCCTTCGCCCTGCAATCCTTTTAATATGAACACCTCTGCACCCTTGTGGGATGTGAAGGGCCTGGAGCACAAATCTTATGAGGAGCGGCTGAGGGAACTGGGGTTGTTTAGTCTGGAGAAGAGGAGGCTGAGGGGAGACCTCATCGCGCTCTACAACTACCTGAAGGGAGGTTGTAGCGAGGTGGGGGTTGGTTTCTTCTCCCAAGTAACAGCGATAGGACGAGAGGAAATGGCCTCAAGTTGCGCCAAGGGAGGTTTAGATTGGACATTAGGAAAAATTTCTTTACTGAAAGAGTGGTCAGGCCTTGGAAGAGGCTGCCCAGTGAAGTGGTTGAGTCACCATCTTTGGAGGTATTTAAAAGACGTGTAGATGAGGCACTTAGGGACATGGTGTAGTGGGCATGGTGGTGTTGGGTTGACGGTTGGACTCGATGATCTTAAAGGTCTTTTCCAACCTTAATGATTCTATGATTCTATGATTCTATGTGGCTTGGATCTGGGTTGGGGGAATGTATTTGCAGGTAGGAGGACATGCCAGAAAAGTCACCAGTCTTTTTTCACTGTCCACATGCTACCATGTGGCAAGAGGCAGGTTAAGCTCAGTCTTCAGAGAGCTGAGGAAAAGGTTCCTTGGGTATTGCACCGTCACAAGGGCTAACCGATACATCATCTAAAGGTTTGCTCATTGCTTCACTCATGGCACTCAGGCGAGGTGCCAGCATTGCCTTATTCCCAGTGTGGACATGATATTATGAACCTTCATTCAAGCCTAGCTTCTGGATTCAGCCTGTGTTTCTTTCTTTCAAAATTAATTTCTAGTCCACATAGTTGCTGAGAAACTCCTAAAAATGCATGATCCAGTTGCAGCTGGAAGGCTTCAAAATCATGGCTGTATTGATGTGAAATCTACTGAATAATGCCAGTCTTGTGATTTTGGGTGGTCCCATTCATGGCTTCTGAATGTTTGAGCCTGTCCAACAACATCTGCTGCAGATGACATATTCAATTCCACCGAGAGAGATCTAATGGTATCTCTCCATGGTCCAGGGAATCACATCTGAGGGAGTTTTGGTCTTGCTGGATGCAGATAGCATTCTGCCCAGACAAGGGTCAGCCAGCCAGTATTACCAAAAGCCTCCTAGTTCAGGGCAGACTTCAAACCCTAAACAATTTGATCACTGAATATTGTAATATAAAGATTGTTTCACTGGGATCTGTTCAATTTACAAAACAGAGATATTACAAAAAGGGCATATTGCGTATTTGAAGGTAACATACTTTCATCATGGACCTGATTAAAAGCTGTAGAAGAAAACGGGCTATTAATGAACAGGTCCATAAGGGGAAGTACATGTGTATGTTGTGTGTGTGTGCCTGTGCGTACAGGTTTCATCTGGAGATCAGTACTGAGCCTTTATCTTCTCAGCAAAACCTTTGATTCTGCAGAAAAGTACACTGGATTTGTAGTGGAAAACCCATGCTCACAGCTCAGTGGCAAAGAAAAAGAGCAGAATTTGAGTTATTCACAAATATTGAATCCAGGTACACTAATAAGGAAGCAGAATTATTTCCAGGCGGTCTCAAGAGGGGAGGGAAGAAAGAGTAACTCTACTAAAGGGAAAACGTGGGCAGAATATTAGAGAACAGTGTAGTCAGACTGATTACAAGCCAGTCAAAGAGGAATTGTAGAAATTCCCAAACCAGACTGGCGTAAAAAACATTGTACTGGAAGGGTTAGCAGGAAACCTGACAAGTTGGTTCTGTCTCTAATGTCTATGGTCACATTTATCTCCAGTGTAATTCCAATGATGTTCCACAAGAAAATGTTTCACCATATGTTACAACATGACTATGAACATTATTTGAGCACTTGATGGGAAAAAGCAATTAAGCACTGTCTTGTAGATTTAAATAGGAGCTAAACACATGCTTAAGGACTTTCTTAAATAGAAATGCTGTTCTGAATAGGAATTTGCACAAACGGAGAGCCTTTGTTGTGGGAAGAGGCATGGATCGGAAAGAGGTTTTAAAAATGGGGTAGATACCTGAGACTTAAATAATACAAACGATCTCTGGAGGTTTCTTCCAACTTCAATGATTCTCTGATAGTTCTTGCTTCACATGGGCCATTCCCCCCTCACTAACCAGGCAGGTCATGCAAGTGCTTGGCACGGGTCCAGCTGGCAGATTGATTATTAATTTGGAGAACGAACCAGAGATGAAGTCAAAGTTAATCCTTTTTGTGGGATTCCCAAAAGCAATTTTCATTTCCAGCCAAAGGCTGCCCCAGAGCGCCTTTCAAACACTTTGGCTCTGCACAATAGCTGGGGACAAAAAAAATGTACAATCATTTTTCTGCAGCAAGTGTGTCAAGAGTCACCGTTTCTGCAGGACCTCAGGGTTGGATTAAAAAGTGGATGGTTCCCAGGCAAAAGGGACATGAAAAGGTTTGCACCTTTTGAAAAAGAAAAGCTGATTAAAAAAAAAAATATAATCCTTGATTGGCTGCTAAAACAGTCACAAAGGATCTCATGCCAGATAGGTAAACACTGAAATAAATTAAACACTGAGCTAAATATGGGCTAAAATCAATCTTTAACACTCTAGCTGCTTGGGAAGTTTTGGATGCTGACAGTGCCAAAGCAGTAATCATGCTTTGGTTAGTTTAGACCTTCTTAAGAACTAAATAAAAGCCACATAACTGTTTCACAAGGGTCATCCTATTATCCAAGAGATAATTTTGCCTTTCTTTGATCAATCCACTGATTCAAAGCCAAGCTGATCTCTCAGTTATGCTACTGAAAATCCTGTGAGATATCTCACACATCCAGCAAGTCAGTCTAGGTTTACTGGAGCAAAACCGATCCTCCTAGAAAAATCATGCACTTTTGCGTCTCTGGATTTGAAGGGTAGCACCAGTTTGGTGACATTCATGTAACCCAATCTGAAAACTGAAGCTCCAATGCAATAACTGATTGTCCAGCACTTTTCTTACACTCATTTCAAAAAAAAATCAAGTATCATCAACCTCATTTAGCTCGCAGCCCAGAAAGCCAGCCATATCCTGGGCTGCATCAAAAGAAGCAGGGCCAGCAGGTCGAGGGAGGGGATTCTGCCCCTTTACTTTGCTCTGTTGAGACCTGGAGCACTGCGTCCAGCTCTGGAGCCCTCAGCACAAGAAAGACATGGAGCAGGTCCAGAGGAGGCCACGAAGATGGTCAGGGGGCTGGAGCACCTCTCCTATGAAGAAAGGCTGAGAGAGTTGGGGTTGTTCAGCCTGGAGAAGAGATGGCTTTGGGGAGACCTTATTGCGGCCTTTCAATACTTAAAGGGGGCTTATAAGAAAGATGGGGACAGACTTTTTAATAAGGCCTGTAGCTATAAGACAAGGGGTAGTGGTTTTAAAATAAAAGAGGGTAGATTTAGACTAGTTCTAAGGAAGAAATGTTTTACAGTGAGGGTGGTGAAACCCTGGCAGAGGTTGCCCAGAGAGGTGGTAGATGCCCCATCCCTGGAAACATTCAAGGTCAGGTTGGACGGGGCCGTGAGCAACCTGATCTAATTGAAGATGTCCCTGCCCACTGCAGGGGGTTGGACTAGATGACCTTTAAAGGTCCCTTCCAACCCAAACCATCCTATGATTCTATGATAAGGAAACTGAGGCACACAAAAGAGATGCAAACGGATACAGTCATGTAAGAGGACATTAATACAGCTCTGGTCTTCGGAGTAAGCAGTCACTCCTGAAGCTATTGAAGAGCATTGCCTTCCAGTCAATAAGCGCATCCATACATCCTTTGGCTGGGTTCCCTGCTTTCTTTATAGAAAAAAAACAACCACCAGGTCTCTGGAGCCACTCTAAAACTTTGTGCTCAATTGCTGAGATCTCTCTGTCTCCTTATAACTTTTGTTTGGCACTGATGCCCTTTTTCTCACCTCTACCCCAACAGCATAGACCTGGCACTGAACAAAACAATTTTCTGCCGGTAGGAAAGAATCAATAATCAGATTAGCAACTATTATTAAATTAGCTCTTTAGAAAAAAAAATGGAAATGGAAAAAAGGGGAAAAAAAAACCTACTATTGATCCAGTTGCTTCGTGCAAGGAAAATGAAACCAGAGCAGGAATATTAATGGGTTTTTTTCAGAAGCCCCTAATTCCGGGTGGTTTTGGCTGATTTACTTCAAACTGATACAAGCAAAATGAAGACAATGGTGATTTATGAGAAGATTTGTGACCTAGGGGAGATGAGGGATATTTGGGATTTTCTCCAGGTCCTTTTCTTTTTGGGGAGGGAAGAGAAAGTTATAAGGAGCTTAAAAGCAAGGCCTTCTCCCAGCTGTGAATTCATAATCACGGCTAACTGAATTGGAGCATTTTGCAGGGGACAAGGTTACTTACTATCTGCAAATTAGCCCCAGAAAAAAATGAAACAGCCCATATGCAGCATCCAGTCTGAAGACTTAATTAACATAAACAATGTTAAAACGCACAAAGAAATACATATTACCATTGAAATAAAGCATATGGCTGGCTAAATACCCGTAAGATTATCTGGAGATAATCTTTTCAGACACCATAAATACAGCTGACGCTGAGCTGTAATGACTCTCATCAGAAGGCCATGGTACCCCACCGGAGAGGAAGCTCAGCACTTCCCAACATCGTCAGCCTCCTGGGCTTTGGACTGCCGTTTAAAAACCAGAGCATGTGGTTGATAATTAATGAGCACTCTCTCCCTTTACATTCCTGCTCCACAGCTCCAGAAGGCGGCCTGAAATGCAGACATCATGTCTTGCAGATGAAACTTGCTCCATGCCTTAGTCTCTGAAGATGTGCCCCAGTGCACAAGGAAGGGTGGGATGGGAAAGGAGAACTTGGCCATTGGGTCCATACCCTGTGATTGCAATTTTCTTGCACTTCCCTTCCAAACTTCCTTTCCAAAGTGTCCTGGTTTTGGCTGGGATGGAGTCAGTTTTCTTCCTATTAACTGGTATAGTGCTGTGTTTTGGATGTAGTGTGAGAATAATGTTGATGACACACTGGTGTTTTGGTTGTTGCTAGGTAATGTTTACGCTAGTCAAGGACTTTTCCTCTTCCCATGCCCTGCCAGATGTGCAGGGGGCTGGGAGGGAGCATGGCCAGGATGGCTGGCCCAGCTGGCCAATGGGCTATTCCATACCATATGGCGTCATGCTCAGCATATAAAGCTGGGGGAAGAAGAAGGAGGGGGGGACATTCGGGGTGATGGCGTTTGTCTTCCCAAGTCACTGTTACACGTGATGGAGCCCTGCTTTCCTAGAGACGGCTGAACACCTGCCTGCCAATGGGAAGTGGTGAATGAATTCCTTGTTTTGCTTTGCTTGCGTGCGCGGCTTTTACTTTCCCTATTGAACTGTCTTTATCCCAACCCACAAGTTTTCTCACTTTTACCCTTCCGATTCTCTCTCCCATCCCACCGGGGGGAGTGAGCGAGCGGCTGGGTGGTGCTCATTTGCCAGCTGGGGTTAAACCACGACACAAAGGCAGCCACAGGACAGATGTTTCATCAGGATGGACCCCCAGAAGGACCACTCTTCTCTGTGTGTCCTACCCAGTAAGTCACTGAACAATCCTCAACACGTGCCACTAATGTCAAAGCTTTAATACAGAAGACCTGACACCATGGACTACAATGGGCTGTAGAGAAGAAATGGAGAACCCAAAGACACTGTTAGTGTCCTTGGCCTTTAAAACAGAAACAAATGTGAAAATCCCCATGAGGTGTCACAATATTCATGTTGCAGAGCAAGCCAGTTCAGTAGCTCCTGCTCACCATACCTGGAGAAATATTCCTTCCTGACCCCTGTTCTAGTGGTTGCTTAATAATGACAGATTAGATCTCTTCCACAGTATCACAGCTCAGTTTACACACAACATCAGGAATTTGGTTTGAAGTATCATGAGGGTTTCTTTTTTTTTGTATAGTATATTTGAAGTCTTTTTGTTTTGTGGATTTTCTCCTTTAAAAGGATGATAGTTTCAAGCTTCGCTACAGAACCCTGTGAAATAGAAACAGAAAACCCTACAGCTCCCTATAATCCTGTGACTTCATAGCTTTAAGCAAAAAGAAAAATCATTCTCAGACTTAGCTACACTACAAGCACTGGTATCATCAGGTCGGCTCACCTGTCAGTGACTGCAGGTGATGACCTTGGACTACTTTCCACAGTAGATCAATGTTTTATCTCTCCAAGACTTTAGCTCCTGCTCTTAAACTTGCTATTGCTATCCAGAGCTAAAAGCATCATTACAGCATTTCTGGAATCCCTCCGATGCAAGAAACACAGACTATACCTCCTAATCTTGTTTTTGGGCAAAGTTGCCCCATTGGAGCTTTCCTGCTACACTGGAATATCAGAGCAATAAATAGTTCATTGGGTATCAGGGTCATCTTGGGAAAAAGGTGAAAACAGGAGTTACTGTGAAAGTATTGTAAATAGAGGTTGGGACTTTCTGAAGTTGACTTTCCCGAGTGGAGGGAAGTGTACCACAGGGACAACAGGCGAACGGAAAGATGAGCAGTAAGATGGCTGGTCTCATTATCATAAAGGGCTTCTTTCCAACAAAGGACAAGGTGAAATCAGTGAGTGATATATCTGTCTCCCTCCCACCTCTACATGACTTTCACAGCTGCTTATCCAGGCTTTGCAGGACCGTTCTCTCCAGGGGCAGCTCCTCGAGTGTCCTTGACTGGAGCACTTGCATGGAAACGTTTTGGCAGGTCTTGCAAAACAGGAACGGGAGCTAGGACTGTGGTGAATGGGCCATCACCCACTTGTTGTACCACACTGCACGACCCTCCTGAAATCTCCTGTTTTAGAAAACATGTAGAAAGAGTGTATAGTCCTGCTGGATACAAAAATGTTCAGCTTACTCTCCTAGCTTTCATATCAGCTTTCCAGCCGTAATTTCTCAATTGCCATGAGATGCCTGAGACATTAAAGACTTGTGGCTGGTTATGTAGTCAGTCCTTCTCATGCTAGGAAAACTCAAACTGGATCACGGTCCAAAAGATGGGTACTCTGCTTTTTTGTTTATGAAATGATGCGGCTCCATGGCAGGCATTAACTCGCACGTGGTCCAGGCAATCCTGCCTTGTACAACAGCCAGTCATCCTATGATCATTTCTGAGAAACTGGGAAAGTTCCCTGGTTACACAGAAAACGACACTCAGTGCACCAAAGTGATAAGTAGCAGCCTTGTCATATGTACTGAAAACATTTCAGGGAAAATCCTCAGAGGAACCGAGCGCATTAGCAGAATACACCGTTTTCTACGCCTGGACATCGTGGTCCCGTGCTCAAGTCTCATGGGAAAGGAGGTTTGGGAAGAATGGGGAAACAAGGTAGTAAATGCTTTTGCTGAGCGTACCAGATGCCAAAATAAATGTAAGACATTGCAGGCAGCAGTTAACAAGCTGGAAACGCTCCCTTTGGCTAGTCAAGGATGTACAAATGCACTCGGTTTAAAGGCAGGGAGAGCAATAGAAACACCTGGTAAGAGATATCTCACATCCTCTGTAGGGTATGGTCAGGCTGCCTCAGACATGGCAGCATCTATGTCCTGTCTGCAGTTCAGCACTTCCATCTTCCTAGATGACCCTACTGGAGCCTAAAAGGACTCAGAGCTCCCCCCCAAGCCCTCAGCCAGAGCTCAGGGGAGCAGAAGGGTGGTTAGCTGGCATGGGGAGATGACCACAACCATCATCCCACGGCTGCTCCCACCAAACCCTGGCAATGACAGAGCAGCAGGCTTGCCTCTGCCTGTCCAGCTGGGGATTTTAAACATTGCTCTGGCGCACGCGACTGAAAGGAAAGAGGAAGATGAAAGTGTGTTATTAGCTCTGAACAAAAAGCCTGCAAATCCCAGCTCTGGTCCAGATCCCCTGACACTTGCGCTCTCTTTTTTTTCAGCCTCCCCCTCTCTGAAATGGCCCTAGCAATCTTGATGCTCTTCCCAAATTTTCATGGCAAATTCAGGGACGGAGACACACACTGCGTCTTCTCTACCTATAAGCAGCACTTTGCAAAACAGCAAACAAACACGACTGCCGATGTCCCAGCCTTGTCTCGAAGAGTACAGGAGGCCCCAGGGCCAGATTGGGAAGAGGGATGACTCTCTTGCCACCAAAACACTAGCTCCAGGGTACACTGCTTCTCAGAAACCTAAATCAGAAAATTTTAATGGCTGAGTGCATGGCTAGCGGATAAAGAGGCAAAGAAAAATAAATCAGGCAGATGACAGAGGGGCTGGGAATAGGAGGAGGTTGCAGACGGTAAAAGAAATTAAATCAAGAAGCCAAATTAAGGTGCTGCGGGCAAAGATGAAGATGCTGGATTAAAGATTAACCGTAACCAAGAGGGAGATGTAGTCCTTTAAAGGTACAAATTACTTCAATGCACTTAGCAAAAGCCCCACAAATCTCCTAAGAATAAAGTCCTCACAGATGCAAATGGATCACTATAACAGATATATCTGGACCTGGGAACTCTGGACAGCTTCATGCTCCAGTGTTTCCAGCTGAGAAGGGGCATTAAAAGCAGAGCAATGGCAATCATCCTAAAAAATGGAAAGTCATGTATTGGCTGAGGCAAAGAGGAGGGAGTGCAAGAAATCCTCTGAGAAAGGCTTGGCACTGTTCAAACAAATTCTGGGGATATTTTGAAATTATTCTGAATCCAGGGGAGATGCGGAGCCCTTTGGGGCTGTCTGTTCACTGAGCATTTCCTAATCTATCTCTTGTCAAATAACTCCAAAAGAATGGTGGGCAAGCTCGAAGTGGAAACACACCTTTCACACCTGCTTCTTGGCAGCCGAAAGCAAGAGAACTCAGCAAACATCCCCATCAAACTGCAAGCAGGTGAAGCAGGTCACCCTTCGGCTCAGCTGCTGGGCACAGGAGAAGATGTCCCATCACGGCACATTACATGTTTGCTCCATTTCACATCACCGCTCTGGGATTGCCGGGAGAAAGGTCACTTATGCGTTGCCACCTCTTTTTAGCACAAGGAACTCACATTTTGCAATGGAGCATCTAAGACCCTGGTTTTATAAGTGTAAGGAGCGGGGTGGAGGAACTGGAGGAGGTTGTGGGATTACCATTTTTAAAACCCTGAATTGTTTTTATTATGTCTTTCAAACATACTAATGAGGTTCTCCCAGGCAATACAGACTTGGTAGAGGCCGTACAGACCACAGTAACAGCAGGTTACTTCTGGCTGTGTTAGCCTGTCTGTTATGGTCCAACCCTGCTCCTCGGACAGACAGAGCTTTGAGCCTTGCTGGTACTGGTACAATTATCCCATGATCAGAACCTCGGGGAAACACCAAAATCAAAATCAAGACGCACTTCAAACCTACAACTGTACATCAGTGAGCTCTGAATCATGTCCAAGGAGTGATTAGGAGTTCAGAGCGCCAGGCGATAGGAGCAAGAGGCAGGCACACACACGCATGCACACAGGAACGCTGCTCTGTAGACGGGAAGGTTTAGTCAGCGTGAGTTCAGCTAGCTGCACTTTTTTCTCTGCGAGTGCTTTCCTTTGCTCCTGCCTTTCCCTTTGGCCTCCTTTTCCTTTGCGCTCTGCAAAATAAGAATTTCATGGAAGCGGAGCAGCCAAGAGAAGCAGAACTGACAGCCCCTTGAATGCATGGAGTGCCTCCCTTGTTCCCAGTTCAAATTTCGGAAAGCAGGATCTGCCCGTTCCTGAAGGTCATTTGGATCCGGGTTCAGGAATGCTGCATTGCTGCTCACCGCCTCCTCATCGTTATTCTGTGTCTGTAGCCACTATAGATGTCCTTTCACATTATATGCTGGTTTGTTACAGGTTTTGGGGGGGGGGGTGTAAATAAAATGTAAAGCAAACCACAAAAGCCCACCCTGGTGGGACCAGTGTGATTTCTGACTTGACTTACGTGGGTGTATAAAGGAATCTACTAGAGGGTTTGCTTTGGATTTACATTAGCAGAAGAGGAGGAAACCTCTGGGAAATAAAGATGATGCTAATGCAGTGAGGGGGCTGGTGCACTCGTGGCTAAATAAATGCTAATAAATAAATGCTGATGTTTAAGATCGTGCTACCCCCTCTCCTTGAACAACCTGTAACCAGCCCTCCTGGGTGCTGATCAGATGGTTTCTCACCGGGGGTCGATGTAAACAGCTCCCTGGTGGGCAGGACCCAGATGAATCAAAGGGAGAAGTCGAGATCCCTCAGCAGGGCTGCGCTGCTCAGCTGGGAACAGAGCAGCAAGCAGAGAGGCGGCTGGCTTCATCGATTCCCTTTCAGCCCCAAGCCACGCTGCTGGGGACGGTACCTTGTCACAATTTGACATGCATGACAACAGTGAGGATGCAAAGATGCAGAAAGCCACAGACAAGAAAGCTCAGGATCGGAGTGAAACTAGAGAGCAGTGGAGCAAACTTCCCTTCTCCAGCCTGCTAAAAGCCTGGCTGGACTGGCAGGAGGTTGAAACACAAATCAAGGTCCAGACCTGCAAAGCTGGCAGACGTTTTTCCTGCTGGAAGATTTCCCCGCCGTGCAAGCCCAATGGTTTTATGTGGACAGTGTGACTGTTGTCAGGTCTGCTCTTATTCCTACTTTCCCCTCGATCTGGCTGGGAGAAAAGACATGCCTGACCCGCAGATGTAGCACCCCAGCATTTTGCAAAGAGCAGGAATAAGGAGCAGGTTGCTGAGCGGAGCGACAGGGATCTGCTTGTGCTTTTCTCAGGAAAGCAGGTCACGGGGGAGGAGGGGGAGTCATTTCCCAGCTTTGCTGCTGAAAATCTATTTAACCAAAGCTACGCTGGTAACCAAACGCTCTGCCAGCCCCTGGAACTGATGCAAAGAGGGATTGCTCTCAAAACCTTTTAAACCCACTTTCTGCTAATGAAAATGGCTTTCAGAGATACAGGCTGGTGGAAACCTCTCTCCTCCCAGCAACATTTCTTCATTAAGCTTTCTCCTGCCTCCTCCCCATCCTGCCTTATCTCTGTACATCTGGGCAACACAAAGGACAGAGGGTTCCCCAAGAAACCCAGACAGCGGACTTTATCTCACCCCTCCAGCAACACCCCTACCCTCAGCCAACTGACTTGTCCAAATTGGACAGATGTTGCAGCATCTGTGCAAACTTGCACTGAACCGTCTGATGTATTTTGTGTGCTGACATTAAGCTGAGTTGCACTGACTGGTTTTGGAGGGACTCAAAGAGTATTCACCCGATAGGGAGTTTCTAACTTCCCACTTAGTAGGAGGACGTGGAAATACTCCTCAGCTAATTAAATACCTGCCAATTATAAGGCAGTACAAACGATGACTGTGCTGGCTAAAGCAATTTATACTGAAAAATGTCTGTGCTGTCCTATCTGTGGTTTGCAGCATTGGGAATGGCCTTTATTGCAGAAAATGCTGATGGCACAGAAGAAAGCACAGTCCTAGGGGTGAAGCGTCCTTTTTTCCTGTCGATCCTTCCACCCCAATCTGCCCAACAATAATATGCACACACGCCAGAGCTAAACACTTTTATCATTGCCTTCTCCCTTGGCAGACAGATCACTAAAGCCCTATTTCTATACCTCCTGCAGACCTGTGCGGATACCTTGGGCTCCAGTTCCATGCTACAACATCCTTGCAGAACCAGCTCCTGCTGGTCACTGACTTGTGAGACTCAGCCTTCCACAGAGCCCAGAGGGAGCAGGATTGGGTCTATAACTCCCAAGCTGGGAAACTCAGAAGTCTTGCTGAGACCCACTGAGATCTCAGCTATTAAGCCAATAAGAACAAAATGCACTCAACCTTCCTGGTATTCTCTTTCCCAAGGCCCAGGGGAGGGAAGGAACATGGGAATAAGCCAGCTAGTATCACCACCATGGATGAAATGCAAAATCCCAGCAGGAAGCTTTTACCCTCTGGTTCAGCAGAGCTGAAGGTGGGAAGATGGGAATGTCCAGAGGAGAGAAGCAAATGAGCATTGGCAATAGCAATAGGAGTTGTTCAGCTTCACTCTAAGGAATAAACAGCAGAGATTTTGCAGAGAAGGTTTCTGGAGCCATTGGAGAAATAGAACCATGTGGAAAGAGAGGATCTGGAGGTCAAAGGGGGTCCAAGTGTGTGCACATGTGTGTAGAGGGGATGAAGTTGATCTGGACATTTAATTTGACACTCAGGGGTCCTGAAGGAAAAAAAAAAGGTTGGAAACCACAATGCTAAGGTGTGTGCTGGTACAGGCTTGCTGTATTCTCCCCAACCCATCCAAATCCTCCTGCCAGCATTGCTGGCTTGTGAATCAAGGTCTTCCACACACACTGAACAGGGAGTGGCAGGTTAGGACCAAAGTGATGAAGCTGCTGATCCCAGCCTTCACCTGCCCAAGGGTAACAGAACTGAGCAGGAAACGTACAGTGGATGTGACAGCTCCCACTCCATCCTCCTGTTTGATCTTTCTTTCTTTCCTGAGATGACAAGCCATGTCAGAGTGAAGGAGTACTGCTCACAAGCTGGGGGCTCCCTGGCCACCTCTTCTGGTAGGGAGGTGGAGACCAGGAGAACAAAAGAGCTCCTTGCAAGTCCCATGTTCAGAGGACCTGAGAGCAGGTCTCCACGTGGTTCCAGCTTCAGAACAGCAGAAATGTTCTGAGGATTACTGTCAGTTTTGCTACATTTTGAAACCATCTTAACCGTGAAAGCCTCAAAAGCAAAGTGACACTTGTCATTTGACCAACAGTGCCTTCTCCTATCTTTTCTGTTCACCAAAACTCTCCTAAAACATTAATCTAGGTAAAGGCAAATGTTAAAGAAACTTCAGAACTGTAAGTGACCTAGAAAAGGAGTTTTTTATTCAGCTCTGGTTGCAATAACAGCACATGTGAAGGCTGTGAAATACTCGGGCATGACAGTAACAGGAGTCACATAAGTCCTGTTTCACAGACAGCGGCAACAGCTCTTTACTGCTGCTGAAGATCATAGACTCATAGAAATGTTTAGGTTGGAAAAGACCTTTAAGATCATTGAGTCCAACCTTTAACTTAGCACTGCCAAGTCCACCACAAAACCATGTCCCTAAGCACCACATCTCTTTTAAATACCCCCAGGGATGGTGACTCAACCACTTGCCTGGGCAGCCTGTTCCAATGCCTGATAACCCCTTTGGTGAAGAAAGTTTTTCCTAATACCCAGTCTAAACCTCCCCTGAATGTATGTAACAGGCAGAACAAGCTCAGCTGCTTTCCAGATCCCAGGAGGAAGCCAGCAGGGCTGGTAATTAGCAAAAGCATCGTTTGCACTTGCAAACTGAATGAACTGGGTGGAAATGAACTGGGAAGCGGGAAAATGCCCAACAACCTGATGCCATTTCTAACAATACTTCTGAGATGCTGATGCCTAAGTGGAGAGAAATGCAGCAGCCTCCAAGAAGCAGGGGTGGAGGTGGGGATTTCTTTTTATATCTACATAAAAAAAATCAAAACAATTTTTGCCCCACAAACATAATACTCCTGAGAACACTGCGATGGGATGCACCTCCCCATCATTTCAGACTTGGCATTAGGAAGCATTTCTTTACAGGGAGGGTGGTCAAACACTGCAACAGGCTTCCTAGAGAGGTGGTCAACGCCCCAAGCCTGTCAGTGTTTAAGAGGCATTTGGACAATGTCCTTAATAACTTTTGGATAGGTCTGAAGTGGTCAGGCAGTTGGACTAGATGATCGTTGTAGGTCCCTTCCAACTGAAAATATTCTATTCTATTCTATTCTATTCTATTCTATTCTATTCTATTCTATTCTATCCTATCCTATCCTATCCTATCCTATCCTATTCATCATCTCCATACCATTCCTTGTGTGGGCATAAGGGTCTCCTGTGCGTCTGCTCCATCATGCTGAGCCAATGTCAGTTCTGAGCTGCAGGTTGTTTCCTCCCCTGCCCTGTTACAGGAGTTTCAGTCAAAGCACGTTCAATCTCCCCCCTCAGCGTAAGTTGTTTCTCCTGGGGATGGACAGCAGATTCTCTTCTGGGACTAATCAGTGCAACTTTAATGATTGCAAAGATGCTAGGCTGCAATACAACCTTTCCTATCACTGCACTCACGCTGGCTCCCCACGTGCTGGCATGTGTAAGTTTTTGATGATGCCTTAGGCGTCAAAAATCTCTTCCCTCCAGGTAACTGTGCAGCTCAAGGATGATTTTGCCAGCCTAGACCCGGATCCTGCAGTAATATTAGACACCATGAGCTCCCTCCGCTCTCCTTGCATTGTCACATGTGCAGCAGCTCCAGAGACTGCTTTTCTTGAAGCTGCTTGGATTTTAGGTGTTTGCATTGCAGTGCTCTGTCTCGCTCGTCACTGCGAGTAACTAAACAGGCCCTCGGCACATGCTGTTAAATGTCGGCAAACTCTTCAGCACAGTTTTGACCGATGCATGGGACACAGGGACTGGAAAGGGTCTGCCTGAACACAACAAACTTCCCAACTGCAGTGATACATTACTGCAGCTTTCATTTGGGCCCATATGGAAGATCAAAGACAAAGAGACCCCAGGTGATAGTCAAAAGACCTGCAAACAGTCCTTTGCAGCACTCCTCCCCCAGCCTCAAAGTAAGGTTGAAATCAGAAAAAAATTCACATGAATATTGATAATCCCTGGGTGAAATCCTGTGGAGTGCCCTTGAAGCTGTCAGGAGCCTTGTCGAGATTTGAAGGATGCTCAGCATTCCTTAAGATTTGACATACGAACTAGAACCACCATTAAATAAATAATATCCACAGCTAAAAAAAGAGTAACGTTCTCCTGGATCTTCATCTCCTCTGGGCTCCTGTTCTCCCAGTACAGGACTTAGCTAACTTTTATTCAGAGCCACCAGCACAGCCGTAAGAGAGGACAGGAGAGCTGAGTTGTGGCTCTGCTCTGCTCCTCCTTGGTGACAGTGCATAAATCACTCCCTTGGTTTCTCCTTCCCTACTTGCAAATGACAGCAGTTAGGTTTTTGAAGACAGCCCATAACTCATCAATGCAATTATGACCCTTTCTGTTTTTGTCCCCTTGGTTAGCTGAAGGTAGTTTGGATACATCACCAAAAGGTGAAGGCAACTGATGTACTTCCCACCCACTTTGCTGCCTGCACTTCCATCCACACCAGAAAGAAAGACTGTCCTCAAACCTGCAGAATTCACCCCAGGAAGATCTAGGCTCTCGCTGGGTCAGGCTTAGGGCCACCTTGCCAGGCACCAGGCTCTGGCAGAGGGTGAGTTTGTTCCCTGGCTCTCCATCAGAGACAGGCAGCAACTCCCCTGCCTGACTTACCATCCCATCAACATTGTACATGTACATTAAACCACCTTGAGAGGCGGCTCTGGCCTAAAGCAGAGGGCCGCTCCGGGAGATTAATACGCATCTTCCAAAGGGTCATTATTGTAATTGAATCAAAGTATTTACAAAGCCCTGGAAAGGGCCTTGACAAGTCTGAAAATCATTATATGCCACGTAATGGGGCTTTCTGACCTCGCTACATCAGTTATTTTTCTTTCTGCAGCTCCTGACTGAGGGTTAAAGTGGATCCCAACAAATCCAATGTTCAGGGCAAAGACGATCTGTCATGTCTGGGAGGAGAGCTTTGCCCATTGCCTTCCAGGAGGGCTCAGCGCTGCCTGCCCTATGGGTCTGCCTGCCCCTGCTCTTCCCACTCGGGCAGCAGGTCTGTTGCAAGACATTGGTTCTCCCTGTGGTGGGAGAAGCTGCCGTGCTCTGCATTGAGCCGGCTGTCAGAGCGGGCTGGATGCTGCATGCATTTGCTAATCTGCTCTGCCACGCGACTGAGAGGTCACCGTTAGCTCAGGCAGCCGGTGGGGTGCACAGGCTGGTGTCCCGTGCCATTGCATGCTGGGTCTTGCAGTGATTGCCCTGAGCCTCCCTGGTCCTATTCCGCTTCGCGAAGACTAAAATTCACGTTGCGGTACTCACTGCTGCTCACACGACCGAGGCGTGATGGGCAAAGCTGACACGATATGAATTCATCTTGCATGGATGACCCGTTCAATCATAAAGCTCACGTTTAGATAATCAGTTCTCAGTGATAAGTAATAATACTTATTTTTGCTACTTACTATCACTTAATAGAGCTCCTCGCTCCTAGATTTCATGACATTTAGAAGAGCTGTCTGATGTTATTAGCACAGTAGACTCAGGGAAAACTGAGGCACAAAACTTACACTGATTTGCCCAGACACACAGAAAGTTCGTCATTGGATGAAGGCTGTATCCCAGGCAATGTGTTCTCTTTTTGCTGCTATGTTTTAACAGAACATTTCATCTCCTAGTGTGGTGCACAAGCAGTCAGGTGAAAATGAAAACAAGTCCTTTTCTCTTCTTTAAAAATAGGGGCAAACTTTCCCCATCCTTATTCACAGTGTGCCAGTTCTCAGCACTTTTCTCCCACATCCATCGGTCCTACCCACCCTTGAGCAATGTCACAGACTCATAAACCTCTCTCTGACCATTTCCCATGGGCTCTCATCATGAAAGTGAGAGCTCTGCAAGGTATCTGGGACTGGAAGGGGTAATATTGTCCTTCTCCAGTTAGGATCCCCACTGTGGGGCAATCCATTGCCTGGGCTATGGAATATGTGCTGGTGGCTTTTTGTGGTTGATTCACAAAGCAGGCAAGAGAACCGCTAAGAATACCAACTCAGAAGGGTTTTCTTTAGCCCAGTTAGTAAAGATAAAGAACAAACTCTTACATGGTTGTCAAGAGATTTTAAGAAATACTGAGCCCCCCAAATTTTAGCAATCTAAAATTATTGTGATTATGGTGGGTACTGCTATGTTTCTGGCTCGCACACCATGGATTCATGGATTCATGGATTGATTAAAAAATGAGGCATTTTAACAATGAACTTGCCTCTGTCTTGCAAGGAAGTTGAGCAAAGAAGCCTGATGGGGAAACTTTTTCTTGTGTTCTCATCAGAGACACATAGGTTGTAACCTGCTTGAGCATCTACCTAGTGCTGATGGTCTGTGCTTTGGACAACCCTAGCCCTGAGATACTTGTGGTCATAACATACCTTGCTCACATCATGCACAGGCTGCTCTGCAGCCCTCAGCTTCCAGCAAAGCCAAACAACGTTCCAGAGAATACAGATCTGGTATCCTCAGTGGTGATAGGATCTGCAGGTTTAGAGACAGAACCATTTGGGAAGTCCTGCTCTGGATCCAGACAAGCTTTCTTGTGCTCATAAAGGGAGAATAAAATTAATCCAGCAAAGAAGTACATGGAGGTACAGTGATTCTGCTCTGAATTTTACACACAGAGAGTGCTGAGCATCCCAGTACTGCAGGTGTTTGTCTCTCCTCCATGCACCTGAGCCTGCCTTGAAGTTGCTTCAAAGCTGCACCCTGTTGACTTGACTATTGAGTCATTGGAGTTAGAGCACGCCAAGGGTAGGCTTCACATTTCCCCAGCCTCCTTTTTTTCCCCACACTTAGAGGCCTGGAGCTGTGAATCAGAGCTCCCCACCAGCACATACAGATGCCTGTACTGTGTTATTACATTCTCAGAACATACAAGGTATCACACAGACAAGCACCCAGCAGCAGAAATGCACCAGGGAGTGAGCCTGGAGTCTCTTCATGCAACCTGGGAAGTCAAGTTGGTCTTCCACCACATGCCACCGAAAGCCCTCAGCAGCCTGGCACTTCTATGGCAGGTGGCCACAGAAGGGCACGGGGCTGCTATACTTATCCCCTCCCATCCGCAAAGGGAATATGAGTAAAGGGCATCGTGGCTTCCGAGCAAACAGCTGTAAATAAAGAGAGCAGGCAGGGATGCAGGCAAAACATGCAACCCCAGGCTGGCACGCAGAGCATGCTGTGCAGAGGCTTCTGTGTGCACATCCCCCTGCACGCACACACACAAACCCTCTATAGCTCCTGCAGGCGTTTAAACATATATTGTGAGACTCATCGCACAAATGAAGGATGGCTTGGGTTAACGGCCTTGTCTGGGTACTTGTGTACATTTGGACACGTGCACACGTACTTTTGTGTTGTCCACACACAAACACACATACACAAATACTGCCTTGTGCTTGCAGATACCTGCATACCCCACGTGCGCTTACGTTCACACCGACACACCACCAACACCCTGCAGCCCTGACTGTGCGCAGAAACACACTCGCATGTGTCCATACTCACACTTGGGCACCAGCACTCGCTCGTTCCCACACATTCACCCTTTTATATCCTTGCACATATTTTGCATATGTGCGTTTATATGAATACACAACACACACTCCTGTGGCCACACAAGCCATCCTGAACCCCATGGTGCTCCGGCTCACAGTGCACACTCAGCACTGAGTTGAGGTTGGGAATCATACCACTGAACCCAAAGCCCCTTTCCAGTGAGAGCATCCTCCAGGTCTCCGTGCCTGGCTTCTGCCAGTTCTGTAAAGGGAATTAATTTATTCTATCTATATTCCTGGCCCCTTTACTAGGGAAGTGAGGGAAAAGCTGGAGCATTTGATTCAGAGCCTTTGAATTCTTTCTTCTCTCTCCCTTTCCCTTCTGTCGAAAGCCATTAAACCATGCTCTCTTGGCAGGCAGCAGAAGCTCTGTATCGTGCTGCTCAGCTTCTCCTGCATCCTGTGCTGTGAAAGGCGCTGGAGAATAAGCCAGCTCCTGCTTTGCCAGTCCCACAGACAATGGTGACTGCTCAGCAAAGGCCAAAGAAATGTGACTCCTCTCCCGAATGGGAATGGGCACAGCCCTGCGGTCTGCTGGTACCTTGTGCCAGCTGCTTTGTGCTTAACCGGGAACCGGACCACTTCTTTCCTGCAGCACCTGGAAGTCCAGGTGACAGTGTTTCCAGGAAAAGGTGGCCTCAGGGTAAGGCAGATGCCTGGGAAAACAGTTCTCTGGAAGCAGTTCTGCTTGGTACTTCCAGCAGCCCCAGAGCCCAGGTTGAGCAGGGAAGTTGAATCCTCAGGCTCTAGAGATGTGACTGGGTTTCACTGCATTAGCCCTGTTTTGTCTACTCTCATCCAGGGCTCCTGGGGCCATAATTCAATCTGCCTGGTTGCACACTGCGAGTGCAGTCAGACAGGCTGAATTAGGGGGTACTGTTAACTGGGTTTAACACAGAGGAACTAATGGGAATATTCAGATTAACCTCCCCGCATGCCCCTGTGTAGACAGTCTTTGCAAGCACAACGCTGCCTTCTTTCACGTCCCCTCAATACCTCCACAGGAGCACTCAGGAAAGGCAGCATTTGCAGGTGGAGCTGAAAACGAAGATGCTAGTTAAAGGCAATGGTCCTGGAACAGGGGTATTGGCAAACGCCAGCACAAAAGCCCTGCATGGGATCACGTGAAGGGCATGTCACTGACAATGTTGCTCCCCTACAGCCAGCTGGAATGTTGCAGTAGAAAATATATAATATGTCATGCATAAGTCCAAAGAGGAGAGAAGTGCACTGATTTCTCACGGGGCTTTGGGGCTGCCGCAGATTCCCTCCCTATCTGTATCTGGGGGCACTCATCCATCTTTATCAGCATAGGCAAGCTGTGTTACTACTTGATCTACAGCTCCGGGCAAGGCCACTAGTGGTGATGGACAGAAGAAAAGGGAAGCTGTTTGCTGACTTTAGAAAACTTTTCTTCAAAAGACATGCATTGGGAGATGAATCAACTGACGTGATGAGCAAAAAGTGTTCATGGGATGTTATATATACAACCCCTCCTCTGTGACATTTTTCTGGTGGCAAAGAGTAGTAGAAGAAATTAACCTATTGTCCACGCCCTCCAAAGGAAACCAGTGAGTAACCACGAAGACTGAGATCTCATTAAAGTCCCAGAAAGCACAGAAAAGAAAACTCCCTGCCTTTCTCTTCATCCAGTGCATCAGAGGCTTTCAAAAAGTAGGGTGAAGCCCATGGAGCCTACACTGCGTCCTGCTCCTCACGCTGCCTTGCACCACGCATCAGCGCATGCGTTTCCTGTAATCATGTAAGATACGCAGTCAGGAATTCGGACAGCTTGGGACTCCATAGATTAGACAGTGGACATCCCACCCTGAAAATAGGAATTTCGGGCAAAGCAGCTGCACTGCAAAATTCATGGGGTGGCTGGACCATAAACACCCCAAAGAGCCCAATTACCCTACCCAGTTACGGTGCCTGACAGACAATACCTCCTTCTAGGATGTTTTGGGGGCTCCTCTGAGGTGTTCCAGACAAAACAAACAAACAAAAACACCCCCACAAACTTAGTATGACACTGCAGAGCTCTCCCTGTGGATTGCAATTCTGTGTGATCACCTTCAGTTCTGCCAGCCCTTGGTCCACACAGCTCTATCAAACCATCCCCTGGAAGGACCAATATACACCCTACACCTCAATCGGTTCCTGTCTGAAAAGAGCCCATGAACAGGACTGTCCTCAGCATCTGTGAGCTACATTTTAGGATCCTCTAAGTTTCCAAATGGGAACACATTGATAGTCTACTTTGTTTGGCAGCATCATAAAACACAGCTCCGTGCAGTTGCGAACCCTCGGGGGAGATTTCTACCTGACCTCAGCTGGGCATCAGATGCAGCCCAGAGCCAGGAGGATGTGATTTAACCTTGCCCTGCTAGCTGCTGCGCTGTTCGTCTTCTTCTCCATGCCTAACCTTGCTGCACATGGGGCACCTTCCTAAACAGTGAGGTTTGCATTTCCTAAGTTAGATAGGTTAAATGCTTTAATTACGGGACAGATGATCTTTCCCAAGGGAAGGTAAGAGTGTCCTTGAATCAAAACCACAGACTCCTGAAGCACTTTCTCTTCCAAGAGCAAAAAGCCTTTTATGCAAATATTTGTGAAGGTTTGGAAGGCCTTTCAAGATCAGTTATTACAATGCCTAGCTATTATGATGCTCATCTTAGAGACAGAGAAACAGAGAAAAGTTGATGGCTGAAGCCAGGCAGCAAGCATTCCCTGTGGGATGAGAGGTCCCCTGGCAATGCAGACCTGCTGGATCCCAGCCTCTGCAGGTACGGGACTGGATTTCACACTGGCATGGCACAATGCTCTCTCAGGCACCATGAGCTAAAATACACGACTCAGCTGGCTGGCTTGGTCCCTGCTGTCACCAAGGCAGGGCACGCTGCAGGGGAGAATTAGCATTCACCTGGGGCTGTGGGTCTATCTATGGCAGTAGACAGTCAGTCTAATCTCATAGTCTCTCTGCAGACACTTGATGGCTTGTGACTGTTCCCTTTCATCTCGCAACAGTCTCCATCATTTGACCTGATCCTACGCTCAAAGAATGCCAAAACCCAGCTTTGGAGTTCTGGGTACACAGACCCATCAGTCCCATGGGGTAGAGGGACTGCTCTGTAACACTAACTAGCCCTGCATCTTCCGCTGCAGCCATGAAGCAATGCTGCCACCACTAGCAACAAACTTTGGCAACTGTCTCCCCGTTCCCCTTGCCACACGACATTCCTGTTCTGCACCAGAGCAAGGCAGGTGCAGAAATACAAATCTGGTGATGCATAAGAACATGAAAGCACGTATGACTGCATCCATCAACTCCCTCCGTCCTGTCCCAGCAGGAGCAAGAGGGAGCAGGAGACCAGATCCTGCTGGGGTTTTAACTTCAGCAAGGCTAAGCAGCTAATAATTACTCCAGATGAATAGCCTTGGAGGAGACCCAGAGAATCCCAAATCATTCTCTGATTTCAACTTTCAATTTACCCAGCTAGTGCTAAGCTCATTAATCATACTTGCAGCACCCAGCACAACAGAAATTAGTTCCTGATCTTCTCCCCTCTTATTTCATGACATGAGAAGTTGGGGGCAAGAGGAAGAGAAAAGAGATGGAGAGGTGCCACCCACGAATTTAACAGTCACTCAAAGGGGCTAGGATTAATAAATCAAAAATCCATTATTAATATTACAAGCTTAAATATCTATCTAAATGCAAATGAATGAACGCTCGGGGGTTCTTCCTCTTTTTCTTTTTTTAAGTGCTCTGTTCAACAACTCTGTCTTGGAGGAAGCACATGGCCGCATGATAATTGTCTGTTCTAATTGCAATTTTACAGTTCAACCCTTCACGGCCCATGGATTTTAAGTGCCCTTTAAAGGGCTGTGGCATGTTTTGGATGGGACTGAAAGCTCAGGTGGCTGCAGTAACAGGGAGGAGCTCTCATGTGAGGATTGCTTCCAGTTTCCTGCCTCTGTATCTGTTCAGTTACATTGGCTGCAAGGGGTTAAATCCAGAGGCTGGTTCACTGGAATCAGGTGGATTTTGGATCCCCAAGATCCACAGCCTCAGACGGATGACTGTGAACATAGAGAAGGTCCTCCTGGCCAGCCAGCCTTGGAGCAGGATCATGGAAAGCCTGCAAAAGAGGAAGCTTAAGAGACAGCAGTGTCTTCTAAGCAAGCAACACCATGGCAGGCTGGCTTGGGTTGTAGGGAATATGGCAGGGTGAATAACAGACAGAGAAATGAAGCTGTGAAGCCATTAAATTGGTCAGAGCTGAGAAATGGAATTTCCTGAGATTCACCCACTTGCACAACTGTCTTATGAGACTGATCAGTGGGAAAACCTCCAGTTTAAAAAGAGGGGTGGCAGGAAGGAGAAGGTGGGAGCAAAGAGAGGAACCCACATAAATGTGCCTGAACCTCAGCGTTTCCCGGCTCAGAGTCACCAGTCATGATCTCCACCAGGTACCAGGCAACAAACAGGTCCAGGGTGTAACCTAAAAATCCTTGCTCCAAACAAGAAACAATTATCCAAAACCATGACACAAAACCCTTGAGAACTCCGGGGTGCCATTCAAGATTGAGGTGAGCATTCAGGCCTGGAGAATAGGGTTTGCACAGTTTGCCTTTCATTAGACTTTCCCAGGAGGTGGCAGTGGTAGCAAATCAGCTTTAAAATGTTGCACAAACAGCTTCGCAGCTCCCGTTGCCAGAGCTCACCACATCAGATCTAGCTTTGGAACATCCTCCTAGTAAAATCTGCTGACATCAGCATTTTGGACTTTTCAACTGCTTGAGATTGCAAATGTTGGCTGAAAACACTTGCAGACGTGCACACACACCCCCAACACGCACCGAAAACAGAGCCTTAGTGGCAACATTTGCGCAATCAATCTGCTGGGGTTTTGGAAACCATCCCTGACAACTGAAAGACAACGTTGTGCCAAGAAATTGTCTGCTCAACTCTTAGCTACGAGCCCACCCTTTGATGCTGTGGAGTTGCAAGGATTAAAGACTGAAAGCATTCCTAACACCCCATGCTCTCAGAGAGACGATAGGCAGGGGAACAAGTTGCCAAGCCTTGGGAGCAAGTACAGGGAGCAGCCAGACCTTCCAGGACAAGGCAGAGGTGACGATGCTGAACTGGACACTGTTTTGTTTCCAGATCAGCAATGGCATTGAAGCTTCTCAAGCCACGTTCAGCGCTGGGCAACCTTTCATCTTTCTCATACCAGGCACCTTTCAGTGCCAGCTCTGACAGATAAGTACCCAGCCTGAATGCCACCACTCTCCCTCAGACCCAACCATGTGCAAACTGGATTTTGCTCTTTTCTTGCTCAGACTACAGTTAATTAAATCCAGCTCTGAGCATAGCAGGGAAACACTTCCATCCTTCTGGACATAACTCTCCAAAACCTAGAAAGCCAAGAACAACGAGATGGTATGCAGACCAAAGGGGTATCGGTTCCAACTTCTGCCTTTACTTGCCAAAAAATGGATTCGAATACAAGTGCTTTAATCTCATCCCAGCATAGAGAGGCAACAGATCTAAGTAGAGCAGGCCAATTGCTATCCAAGCCTCCTCCTAAGTCTGTCCACCTATAGACAACCTTCTACTTTGGGCTGACTCCAGACTCAGTAATATAATAAAATCCCATTTTAGGGGTTCACCTGCACCCTGACATGTGAGGTCAGCATAGCACACAAGGGGCAGACTTTGCTCCTGCATCCCAACTGTCATCTAATGTTGGAGCAATTTTTACTACAAGCAAGAGGGACCAGTTCTGCCCTGGGCTACAACATGGGTGTGATTTCCCAAGCAGGAGGTCCCTCTGAGTTCTTCAGCTTTGCTTTGGATCCACTCATACATGCCAAATTAATCACAGACCAACAAAAACGGGAAGCTGACTGCAAATATGTTGCCCGTCTATGTGTGTATATGCTACTTAATGGAGCATAAAAGGAGAAGAATAGAATCATTTTTCAGATGCCGCAGATAATAGTAATAAATAATAATAATAAATACAGAGGTATGTGACAAATACATGAGATCTCAAGGAGAGAAACTGGCTGTAAGCAGAAAAGAAGTCAGGTTGGTCCTCAGCTGAGATACAAAAGTCAATGAAGTAAAACCACCACTAAATCAAAAACTTTGTATCCTTGTCAAGTTCACTCAGGATTTAAGACCACACTTTCAGACTGTACTTTTTGGTGTTTTTTTTAAGACACACACTCTCTGACAACTACTTCCCACACGGGATTTATGGTTCTGACTCTTTGTGGTAACTTTGGGTTTCTTTTTTCCCTGCTGACCACAATCACATCAGTCAACACCTCCCGAACAGCACCAGTCATTGTAGGAATCCTGGCAGAAATCATTTTACTATATCACAGCAGCACAACACCTACTTCACCACTGCAAGCTGTATTTGCAACAGTGGGCTCTGATTTTACATTACTCTCCTTATGGTGAACAACTTGGGGTGAGTACTGAAAAGACCCAAACACTGCTATGTCAAGCTCAATTTAGGACAATCTGTGAATGACTCCACAGTCCTGGGTCTCTGTTCAAGTATTCCTTATGCAGGAAAATCCAAAATTGGAAGAGTCAAAATAAGAGGCCACCTTCGCAAAATGTAGGTTGGGGTCCAAAGCATCAAAGGAAAATGCAAACACTCCTCCCTGTGAGCAGAAGTACACATGAACATCCCTGCTCAGACATTGAGAGATGTTTCCCTGGTACAGATACAGGATGCTCCTGGCACACAGGGCCCTTCACGGACCATACTGACAACATCTAATTGCAGATCTTGAAATACAAGACCCAGTTCGACTGGCACTAAAAGACAAGGCAGTAAGAAGGGATGCATCTGTGTGAAGGAAGGAACACTCCCCACCAGGGCAAAGGACTTTGTCAGCCATGAAGGTTGATATAAGAAAAAACTAAGTAAAGGGAGCAAGTGGTTGCGACAAACTTACACATCACTGCTAAATTTGTGATGATTTCACCCCAAAAAGCAAACAGACCCGTGAGAGTAAAGAGAAAGCCACAGAACTCACCCATTAGTCTCATCCCACAGGATGCAGGTCTGGTTGGTGGTTCCCTGCCAGGAGAGAAGAAAGGGAAAAATGAAACAAATCAGTGCCATGCTTTTTATGGGGTATTTGGAGCAACTAGAATGAAATATGCAGGTCCTGTAGAACAGCTTCCACTACTCTAAGCATGGTGAGTCTGTGATACTCAAGACAGGCAATAGCAGATCTGAATCCTGGGGATAGCTTCTTTCACCCTTGGCTTGAAAAGCAAGAATAAAAAGGGCCTCAGTTTGTCCTGCATCAACACCGCTGCAGAAGGATTTGACTCTTCATCTTTCCTAACTCAACCTGTTGATGTTCTTCCTTTTTCCTCCTCTCACACAGAATCCTTTTGCTGCTCCCTTCTGGAAAGCGGATCAAATACAGCATGTGTTTTTGTGGGACATGGTACTCAGATGAGCCACAGCCCTGCAGGAGGTGGCCAAGTGTGTTTAAAGCCCCCTGGAAGAGGTTTACCACTGACTCCAGCTGCAGCTGTCTTAGACCACTTTGGAAAATCCTTCACAGAAAGTCCAAAACAAAGACATGACGGATCTAATACTCATGTTGCAGAGCCATCTGAAACCCACAACAAGAAGAAGCCTTGGGATGTGTAAATGTCCATCACATATATCTACTTAGGGTTGAGCAGGGGAATTTGGAGGGGCTCTTTGACTGCTTTTTAAAGCACTGATAGAAACAGTAATATTCATGTCTCCAGTAGTATCTGAGGACCGCAAAGAACATTGCAAGCATTAAAGGAAATAACCTTTCCCCTCCCTCTTTTCCTCCTCAAGATCATTGTTCTAGCCCATTTTTTAATGAGTGCACAGTTCTTCTCCCATGATCATGCCCACAATGAAATGGTGTGAACTGGGACAAGCATGCCCGTGTTCCCTGTAGTGCTGTCACCCCTCCTCCTGTATTGGCCGTGCCTGAGCAAGGAGCACAGAGCAGGCAAGGTTGACCCATAGAGTCCATCCTTGGCAGTGAGCAACAACAGGACACCAACACCAGCCCAATCTCAGGGTGGCAGCTGAGTGCCTCAGCAGCCTACGTTAAGCGTGATTGAAGGGTCCTGCATTGGCAAAGAGAGCTCAGGAGCCCAGCAAAACCACCTCCTTCTTTACACCAACACATTCCTGCTATGCAGAAGCAAACACAGCTGCTGGATGGTGTAAGTTCTCAGGAAAGACTTACGTTGTACAGGTGGGAGAATTCAATTTCCAAGGGGGTGAGGAGAGACCGGGGAAATGGCTTCACAGTCACGGAGATGACTCTGGAGTTCAGAACAGTGCTGTTCCTAGGAAGAAGAGAGGGAAAAGATGCTTTAAAGGGGACTGAGGGAGAAGAGCAGTGAGTCCCACTGCATTAGTCACTGGTGGTACAAGGTTTAATGTAGATAGTACAGAAGAAGTTGGCCCCATTACTTTAAAATACCATCAAAGTCACTTGCTGCTGAGGGACCCCATCCTCTGCCCTTTGAGCTCCCCTCACAGCCACTCTACATTTATTCCTCCAAGAATCAGAACTTTTTATGAGCCCCTAAAGCCATTGGACTGTATCTACCCTGGTAATAAAATGGTCTTGGACCCATTTTCTGTCCCTGACATGAGGAAACAGAGTTCATTTCATCTCCTTTCAAAAAAAAAAAAACAAACACACCACCACCCTGTTTTTCCTCTCAAAGGCTGGCTTAATCTGCACTGCAGTGAGCATTGGGCAGGGGCATGGTGGACTTGAACAGCATATCCATGGGGCAACCCGTGATCCTGTTCAGTTCACTACTAGAGGCATCGGTGTGTACCTCCATCCTCTGAGGATCCAAAGCAAACTGAAATAAGCCAAACCCTTCATGTGTTTAAATGTTTAAATGTCTGTGCCCAGAGAAATACTCTAATAAATCTGGCAGCCTTAGGAGATTTGACTGTTGGGAAAAGCCACAAGGGAGGAGATATCTCCCATACCGGTGCTCCTGCTCCCTGGAAAGCCAAACTCTTTGTAGGCATCTCCCTAAATACAGAAGGATTCCTAGTGTTTCTGCAGCAGGAAAAGACTTGGGTGTTTAAATAAGCAAAAGGTCCCCACAACCAGCAGTTGAAAACATTGCCCCTCTAAGTTTACCATGAAGGAATTGGTAGTAGAGTGGTAGCCCAGCATCAGGCTGCACCCAGCCCTTCTGGCACCCATGGGTGAGGGAAATATTTTCCTATCCAAATCTCCACCAAATCTACAGGCATTGGCAAAATCTTTCACCTTTCTTTCTGGGTCTTATCTTCCTTTTACAAAAGAATTACATGGAAAAGATTTTGCCCTTGCTTAATCGCAAGTGGGTTAAAAAAAACCCAAACCCAAAAAATATTGGAATTGTCCACAAATGCGTAAGTACATGCTCAGAAAGCCACTATTCCACCAATACCAGAGGGAACAACAACATAGTTTTACCGGGTAAAAAAAAAACCAAACACATTTTCCTTCAAAAAAAAAAAAAAAGCAAAAGAGAAAAAAGAAAAAAAGAAAAAAGAAAAAAGAAAAAAGAAAAAAGAAAAAAGAAAAAAGAAAAAAGCAATAAAGTGCAAATATCAATCTACAAAGGAAGAGTAAAAGGGGACGTCAGTGGCAGTAAATATCAGCTCTAAGCTTTGAAATGTAGGCAGCTGTAGATAAGCTAAAAACGGGAGCTGCTGGAAAGTAAACCCCAGTGCATGTCTTCATTAGTAGCTGGGTCTGTAAGGGTCACTTCTTGGTTCAGAGCTGTTGAATATTTGCATGAGCAACTTAGATGACACAGAAACATCCTTTTGAAGGCTGCAGACCATGTGAGGGTTGATGCGGTAAACAAAAGCAGAAGAAGCATTTGATTTTTCAGCGTGGCAAGTCGTTAGCACACAGCAGTTACTTGTGTGCAGATTGTGAAGGTTGCTTAATGGCCAAGTAGTCACAACCCAACCAGAAGTTATCCCAGGGCATCCAAGAGTCAGGAAAGGCATCTGAGCTTGGAGAGTACAAGGTCTGCGTGCAGAGCTACAGGCTCTGCTTCGGGGAGCTGTGACCCAAAATGTACCCGGGGAGATTGACTTCAGTGCAAAGAGTTGTGACAGAAAGGACAGAAGTGATCCTGTGCAGGAAGAAGGAGATGAAGCAGTCATCTTCTCTCTGCACCCCTCCTTGTCAGGATGCCACTGTACCATTGGGTTCAATTCCAGTTCAAGATGGGGAAATAGCGGGGAGGGTTCAAAGGAGAGACACAAAATTGATCCAGGTGCTAGAAAACCAGACAAAAGATTTCTGTTGAAAGGCATGTCTGACAGTTCGTTGCATGTGGGGAATTTTGCAGTCGCCCACCCGAAGGCCCAGTGCCTGGAAGTGAAAGTCAGACAAATTCAGCCTTAAAATAAGAGACGGTCTCCTAGCAGAGAAGGCAATTAAGCAGCTGAGCGGCTTGCTGGAGGAGGTGAGGGACTCAGCATCACGGGGAATCTTTCAGGAAGAAGATGAGTTGTCTTTCGTAAAAGCATGTCGCAACCCAGCTTCTGGGAAGAAAACAAAACACATCAAGATCTGGCTTGGACAGGAGGTCAGACGAGCCCAGAGGGCTCCTGCGTGGCTGTAAAGAGTGTGCAAACAGCTGTAAACATGTTGTTTGGTACACGGGGCTGTCAGGTGCCAGGTTGTTGACTTTCCAACTGCTGGACGTGTCCTCTGCAGCAATGCTCAGCTGGGACCAAGCATCGCTCACCTCCCTGGCTTGAAAAATCAGGCATCATGTATATCCCATCTCAATCGTCACAGCTGCCAAGAACCACAGGGCTCCCTGGATCTGAGGGGATAGAGCAACGTGTGGCTCAGATAAGGAATTGCTGCTTGGGGGAGGTAAATTGGGAGAATTAGGAACAGCTCAGCTGGTGCTGTTTGCTGAGTTAAATCTACATTTTTTTTTCTTTTAGGAAAAAATCACTCTGCGTTGAATCACTGTGGTCAAACCCAGGATCTGGGTCTTTATTGCTCATGTGTACCCAGGAATACCTGTTCTCCTTTGTAGTCAGAAATATTTTTACCCCATAGGCAGGTGCTATACAGCTACGTGGTTATTTAAAGGCATTCCCCTTTTTCTCGCTGTGTCCATTTGCACAGTGGTGAAGTAAGACGTACTCTCTTCTTCTACTTTTTTTTTCCTTTGAATCTCCACAGGTGATTCAGGATTCTGGATTTTTTTAAAAAGGGACTGTCCTTTAATTAAGGAATGTCTTAAATCAGATCTCCTGTGGGAAAGCTGTTCAGAGGCTGTGGCTGCTGCAGCTGCTGGTTATCAGAGCTCATTCACTGCTTGGCCAGAGAAATATCGCTGGATCATTTGAGCCAATGATGTTTATTGCCCTTCTGATCTAATTCCCAGTGCTGTAATGGAAGATATTACAGAATACAGTTGGCTGGCTTGCTAATTCCTCTCTGCACTCACTTGGAGCTCTTTTGCCATTGCCAGTGCTAAATCTGTAGGTATTTAAATGATTATCGGTGAGGAGAGATGCCCTGGTGTTTATGGTAAATGGGCTCACGCTAATCAGTGCAGAACAGATTTAGAAGGTGCCTTAGGATGCTTAATTTACTGCCTCAGTACCAGCCTTGGAAAAAAAAAAGAACGAGATAGCAAGAGAGAAAGAGAGAGGAGAGAAGAAAAGGAAAGGGAGTGCTGAACACAAAAGCTTCAGTGCCCGAGGCGATTTGCAGTGGCTGGGAACAAGGTAGACATGTGCAGCCAGGCGTGCTGCGATGCGATGCTCCTCTCTCCGAGCCTGTCGTCTGCCGCGATGCTCTCAGGGGGCTCGGCGTGGCTGGCAGCTCCCCGGTAGCTTGGGAGGATGGGGGCAGCTGAGCATCCCCCATCTGTAAAGCCCCCCAAAATCCCTTGTGATGAGGAAAGCAGCGTGAGAATCCATTCCTGGGGGGCACAGGGTGACAGGCAGCCGGCAGGCAGGGATGCGGCAGCGGCAACAGCACTGTGCCTCCCCTCATATCTGGGGTGCACGGTGCTGCACATGGATGGAGAAAACCTTCCTGCCCCTCCAGCGAGCGATGTCTGCGATGCACGAGCCTGGCCCCACCTGAACATGCAGCATCAGTCAACGGGGGTCAAAATATTTGCACTGCGAAGTCAAAGTCTGTCTTGTCACACCCAGTGACCTTTGCTATTTCCCTGGAAGACCAGGGCTCTGCAGCAAGAGGGATCAGTAGGAAAGCCTGGTGATTTCCCAGCTGCTCGCCCTCCCAAGGCAGCCCCTCTTACCTCTGGAGGGAAAGGATGTTGCCCACATTCCGGTACAGCACGGTCCCCACCACGAAGACGGAAGAGTCGTCTGTCTCTGCAGAACACCAAAGGAAAGGGAAGAAGACGACAGCACTGAGACAATTGGGATGTCAGCTGTCCCCATGGGACACCCAGGTACAGGATTAGACCTCGCATGGAGGGGGTCTCTACTGGGGCATGGCCAATACCAGCATCACTACGGTGGGATGTGGTGCCTGCTGTCACCACACCAGGTCTCCATCAGTCCCAAAGAAGGGTTCAGCCCCTTTGGGGTGAACCGGTACCCCAGACGTCTGCTCTCACACAAGACTCCCTCATCCCAAATGACCAACCTGGTGATTCCCCATTTAGAAATCCCACTAATCCCTCTGACAGCACCACAGTGGGCAAATCTGCAGGGCGGAAAGGTCTCTTGCAGCCACCCAGAGGCATTTGGACCCGTCCGCAGCTATCGAGCCATCAGAGAGAACTGCGCTCGGGCCGACAAGGGCAGCCGAGAAGGGGAGATGTCCCACTGCGCCTGGTCTGACCCCACAACTGCCTCAGGAAGCCATGCGGGGCCACGGTCCCAGATAAGTCTCTGAATCATCTGTGCGACCTCTGAGCACGTCACTTGACCTCCTCCTCCTCTTCCACCACCTCGCGGTGTTCAGCTGCAAAGCGCAAGATTTTCCCCAGAAAAAGCACAAGGGACAGAGGCAGCTCTGCAGCTGAATTTTCAGGGAGAGAAAAAGCAAGTGGCTGGGTGAAAAGCAGAGCTGAGGAAGCCTAGGCAAGCACCCTGAGGTGGGGCTTCTCTGGTGTCTCATACTGAGGTTGAACTTACAGTGCGCCCGCTCCATCAGTGCAGGGCAGACACAACTCTGCATGTCTGTCTTCGTCTTTGTCAAACTGGGTTCGAGTGAAATAGCTGGTGAAAACATAACTAGGAGAGGCTGACAGACAGGCTTGCAGAGCAATTGCATAAGCCTTGCTTCTTTAGGAAAGCCGTCACAGTCTTTTGGCCTTTCCCACAAATCCCTAAGCAAACAAGGATCCTGCTGCCTTCAAAGAGAGTTTTCCCTCTTTGTGCTCCGAGGATGCAGTAGGGCATTTACAGAAGCAACGTGTGCTCCTGTGAGACTGTGAGCAAGCAAAACCCTGAGCCCCACAGGTTGGGTTATAACAGCACCCTCCCAGGAAGGCAAAGAATCTTGGTTATAATAGAGGTAGAAGCTTGACTCTTTTGTTCTGGGACAGATCTTTAACAACGCAGGTTCCCATCAGTCCTGGTGTATAAAAAAGAAATCCTCTGACATGCTACCCAGCTGAAACAGCATTGCATTTTGGTCATGTAACATCTCCCCAGCGATGTTCACTCACCAGCGGTATTTGCACAGCCCGCAGCCCAAGGGACACATAAACCAACTATAGAAATTAGTGCTGGCCCACCGAAATCAACTGTGCAAAGTCAGCTCCCAGCAGTGAGGGGGTCTGGCTTTGGTCTTGCTAAGCTGCCTGTCTCCATCACTTTGCTCAGGATAGCTGCCCCTGTTCCCTGCTGCTAAGGAAAGGTAAGGATCAAAACTAATAGAGGTGCATCTCCACTGTTAATCACTGAGTAAACCCTCAAAAAGATACCAGCAGAGTGGGATGCTGAACAAGGCAGAGGCGGTACAGCCCTGGGTGGAACAGGACACCATGGAGAGGTGAGGACCGATAGGAAATGGATTCTTTGGGGTAGACATCACCACGGTGACTACTGCTTGGGGTCCTATAGCAGCTCTGTATGAGGATGCTTGTAATAGAAATCTGGAAAACAGCCCCGTGGGGAAGCGGACAGCCCTCAGCACCAGAGCAGGATCAGCTCTGCCTATATATGGTGCCAGCAGTTTGTCCAACAAGTGATTAAAGGTTTCCAAAGGTGAAGGCTCCACAACCTCCTCAAACAAGCTGTAATAACCCTCCCAACATGCTCCAGCTTCTCCCAGGAAGATAATACTGTCTTCAAGGCACAACAAAACACAAGGAGTGCTGGACATGATCCTTGGTCTGCCAGTGACTCACTGTTTACCCTTGGGGGTGTCACTTAACTGTTCTTGGCCTCAGATTCCCCAGGTAGAAATGATGGTTGCGTTGCTTCCATCCCCAGTAGGGAAGCCCATGACAAGAGGTCCTGGTACGACAAGAAGAGGCCAAAGGTCTTCTGACAGCAACAACTCACAGTCTCCAGCCTCTGTCCCAAGGAAGGACAGCATGGCCTGATGCAGCAGCCAGCAGCTTGCTCTCTCAAAGCCACTAGTGCCACACACAGCACCAGGGCATCCACAAGGAAAACCCACCCTCCCAGCAACAGGCCCAGCTTAAGGTCCTGCTTTTGAAAACCCAAGGCTCAATCCTACCAAATGCTAAAGCTCTCTGCCAGAAGATGAGCACCTTAAGTGTGTTGGTTCCTGGGACTCGCATCCAGGTAAAGACTGGATGCCTCAACAGAGCATCCCAGAACCCTGGCAGTGAGGCCAGCTTGGCTGATGCACCCAGCATTGCCACCTGCACACTGTGGCTCATATGCATGCCCTGCTGTGGACTCAATGACCTCAGTGATAAATGCCCACGCATTTCATTTCTGAGGGCAGAAAATTTCATGCAACTGCCATAAACCCATAAATCTAGCAAAGCTTGTCCATGCAGCAGACCCAGACCCATTGGTTGCTCAGCCTGATGTGCTGACCCCTAGTTGCTTATTCTTACATGGCCCTATCAGGCCTGGATCCAGTCTTGGAGGGCATCTACAACATTGTTTGCCTATATGGCTATGGTGAGAGGTATCAGAATCATCCCCCTAACGCACCTGCCTTTCTTGTACTGGTTAACCATACCTGTATGGTACCCACAGCAACAACTACCATTCCCTAGCCCTAATGGCAACCCAGAGTATTTAGGAAGGCATGGTAGACTCATTTCAACACCCACCATGCCCTGCAGAGGATTGCAGACTCAGGTCAGCACCCACATGCATCAAAAACAGTGACCCAGCAGACACAGGTTCAGAAGCCTTGGAAGAAGGAATCATCAAGGCAGCGTTACCCTGAGTTTTTGTGCCGACTCCTGCTCTTTTCTAAATATGCTGCTTATTTAGGAGAAGATATACATCCATGTCCAAGCACTAAGCCTGCCCCTGAACTTTTGCAAGGAGTTTAGATTTGACTCTTGGTCAGGCCATAGATGAAAGCCTTATTTGCACCCAGTAATGCTTTTGGTGACCAAGGTTTTGTGAGTAAATCCAGGTCAGCTGGAAGGAGAATTTGAAGACCAGCCAAATGGAAGTAACCTCTCTTAGAAAATGAAGAAGAAATTTTTTTCTGAAGAGCTCTGGCTGCACTGCCTACCTGTCAGCCCCGAAGACAAGATGCTCTTGGAGACAGTGACCTTGTCCTCTGAGTTCTTGGCCCAGTCCACCATGCCCCTCCAGCCTTTCATGGGGAAGGTGATGTCAGTTGCTGCATTAGCAGGCAGTTTGTGAATGCTAAGGACTAGAGGGAAGCAAGAAATAAAACCAGTAAACAAACCCAGTCTCAATAAATTCATATGTGCTGAAAAACCCATTGGAGGCAACAGTGGGAAATCAGATAGCAGAACGAGTGAGGCTGGATCTTGATAGCTGTAGGAGTGATGCTATCTTCAGGTAATGTCTATGCATGAAGGAAGATAACACTAACTGTTAGGGCTCATTCTTCTGTTCATTGAAAAGAACCTGCATGCACTAAACCTGGCAGAAGAGAGGTCAGTCTACCCCAGCATTCTGTCTCCAGGAGTGACCATAGCAACTGCTTAGAGAAGTGTGAGAAAGAACAGAGCAAGACATCCAGGTCTGTCCTCCCAGCTTCCAGCAATCAGCAGGACTTCCTCGGCTAGTGGGCTGTATCCAGACCATCAACTTTAACAGCCACCAATGGACCTCTCCTTTGTGCATTTTCCTAATCCCATCATGAACCCATCTGTACTTTTTGGCTTCTGCAACATCCTCTGGCAACAAGTTCCATGCTGTGATTGTGCATACAGCATAAATCAAATACTGCTTGCTGTTTGCTTGCTGCCTGATCACTTCATTGGCTGCTGTGCAGCTCTTGTGTTAAAAAAATAAAAGGAAGCAACTAATTTTGCCCAGTTCATCATCTGTTCTCCATTCATGGTTCTATAGATATCTTTCAGATATCTCCGTGGACATCTCTTCTTCACGCTGAAGTCCTAACTTAGAGAAAAGCCACCCCATATTTATAATCATCCATGTCTTTCCTCAGACCTTTTAATGTTCCACCACCTGCTGCCTTTCCTCCTTCCCTCCCCACAGCCCAGGTTATACATATTGCACAGTAATTACAGCTTCCTGGGGTCTCTACCCAACATGGGGAGTGCAAATCAACTCACCCAGGTTGTCTGTCACTTGGTAGGAATCCCGGAAATCTTTCATGCGAAAGCCGATGACATCAATGAAATCTTCCACAAGCCTGAACAACTCCTTGGCGTTTGGCCCTATCTGCAGAGAGAGGGAGAATACTTAGTAACACAGATACTAATGAGCATGGCATGAGTTTCTCTGAGGGCAAAGGTTTCTGTCCTCATACGTGTACTGGAAGCCTATGCTGGATATAATGGAATATTATGGAGCTGTGAAGAATGAGGACTGAGAAATCCTAAAAGGAATCCTAGAAAAATAAAAAGAAAGGGGCAAGAAATATGGCATTCAGACTGATAAAACCTAGGGTGGAGGGCAATATCTCAAAGCAAAGGGAACTTTCTGGAGCAGAAGATAACCTTTCCATCTCCTTTCCTTCCCTAGGATTACCTCTATTACCAACAACCCCATCCAGAGCAGGTAAAATATTGCTGATGTTCATTATGGTCTTGTTCCTGCAGTTAATGCAAGAAGAGAAACACGCTAGGACAGACTCTTAGCAGCCATGATTTAATGTAGCTCCACTTTCTTTCCAAGTCCATTGACTGGAGTATTCGGCCCAATCCAGCTGTCAACAAGCCAGAGGCGTTTGCAATTGCACATCCAGAGATATCATGCCAGGGAGTGAAGACGTATTCATGGTGACGTATTGAAGCTTTGACCTTTGTCAAATTCTGAGAACCTTTCCCAAGCCTTAGACTTCCGTGACGCTCAGGTATTGTGATCACTGAGAAACATATTTGGGCTACTTCTGATGGTATGTATATGTTACCTACTGAGAGGGAGCCCACAAAACATTACCTCCACATAGTTAATTTTGCTATCGCTCCACTGAAAGCAGCCACACCAAAGGACCTCCGTGGTCTAATGTCGAATCTCAGGCACCAGATCACATAATCCCATCCAGAAAAGTATCACAGTCTGGTTTTGTGCTTTCCTGTTTTGCTGGCAGGATCTCACTCTCCAAATAAATCAATTTGCTGCTTCTTGGGACCAGGCTGTCTTGAAGTTTCTCTGTCTCTTTTTTCTTTCCTGATGTTTCCCCAATAATAAAGATATTTGCAATAATTCTTCTTCACTTGTATTTTGCCAGGCTAACACAAGGCTGTTAAACTAGTTTTCCAGTGACAGATTTCATAAAAGATAATCCATTTGAAATGAGCTGTGCTGACTACCTGTCTTTTCCTTAAAGTACATTTGCCTACGGGGGCTTAGCAAATACCACGAGAGGCTGAAGAAAAGCAAGTCAGCTCCTTACAACTCTTCTTTTCCTTTTCCACCACTTTCACAGCATTTTTGGTTCCTCATCGTAATCCAGACGTCCTGAGGTGGCTGAGCAGAGCTGAAGGGACATGGGGACAAGGAGGACAGCAGGATGGAATGGAGGCAGAAGGAAGGCTGAGCTGGCAAATGTATGGGCAAGGAGCACAGGGGTGGCCATGAGTGTGTCTCTCTGTCTATCTGAAGGAAGCTTGGTAAGACTAAAACTGTACCAGGATTAGATCAAAAAGTCCTGCCAGTACAGCAAGTGTGCACATAAGGAAGAGAAGGGAGTGAGGAAGCTGTTTTTACCAGTATATTTTTATATTCTATTACAGATTGAAATCACAAGGTCAAACTAACCCCAGGCTACACTGGCCATTGTCTTGCAGGCTTTTATCATATAATGGCCAACACAATCTCCTCAAAAAATGGTAGCCCTTCTCTGAATATTTTTCTGGGTTGTTTTGTTTTTTATTTTCCTTGAACATCTCTGCCTGAGGGGCCACAGGACACTGGGATGTGAGACTGCAGTGAAGTTGGGTTTACTTTTAATGAGCAAATAGGGAACCGAAGACCTTGTTTTTAAAGAACTGGTCAATCTTGTGAAACGTGGCTTTGAGGGAGAAGGACAGAGACTGCTAAAACCTCTGTTGTCATCCAGTTCATGAAGATTTGTGTGTCCTTAAAATCATGGTGTTGGGCTGTCATCTCCGTTCCCACTAAAATATACTCCAGGCAAACATTGTCTCCATGATGGTCCCACTCCTCATGTAGGTTACGGTGGTGCTGGCAGCAGGTTGGGCTGGATGTATCTATAGGTGCAAAATGCAGATTGTACAAGGAAAGCTGGTGGGAAAGAATTGCCACCAGAGTAAGCTGCAGCTGTTTTTAAGGGGATCAACAGGGTTTCCCTGTTGTCATGACAACTTAACTGTCTCCTCTGCTCTGTGCTGAAATATGTACATGCACCTGTAGGCTTGAAACTGAGTATTTGGTCATAGACTCACAGCGTCACAGAATGCTTGAGTTTGGAAGGGACCTTGGAGGTCATCTGGTCCAACCGGCCTGCTCAAGCAGGGCCATCTGGAGCCAGTTGCCCAGGACCATGTCCAGATGGTCTTTTATCTTGTCTGGACCATGTCACCCTTTTCCAAATGCAATGGGAAACCACCAGATCTCAGGGGGAAAAGAGGAGAAGAACAGGTTCACAAGGCTGCTCAACTCCTGGTGAAGTTCCTGTTGTATGAAGGAACTGTATTCAGGTCCCTGTTTCACGTTCTGGACTGCCAACATTTGTGTCAGCATCTGCTGTTAAGAGTTTTTTCCCAGAGGACTTCCCTGGTTGGTGTGAATATAACTGGACTCTGGGGTTGCTTTTTGCGCTGGGTGATTTTTTTTTCTTGATTGTTTGGTGTTTCCAGACCTCTCCAAGGAATTTTGTAGCAGCAACAGGTGGTTAAAAAGGAGCTGCCATGTTCTGATTCACACCTCTGGGTACCTTCCACAGGACTGATCTCTCACAAAGGCTGACTTATATTCCTTGTCCAGGTTATTTTTCAAGCTGAGACCAAGGCGAGCTGGTGTTTCTGTTCCAAGAGGCAATAATGAGGAACAAACATGGAAGGAATGAGCATTAACATGGGCTTGTCCATCAGAGCTGCTGGTCTGAGGCAGAACTATTTCACTCTGATGTGATCCCCAAAGGCTGTAGTGAGATGACAGCATCGAGCAGCCCAAGAGCTCACCAAAAGGATGGGAAAAGGACAAGGAATAGGTCTCACACAAGCCCAAACAGAGAGTTCAACTGGGGCAGAAGAGGCAAGGGGCAAATAAGACATGGATAGAAAAACAAACAACTCCTTCCCCTGATACACGAGGGTTTAGCCACAGAATTATTCAGCAGGATCCCCAACATTGAGAGGTGAGAAATAAAGTAAAATATAATTGAGCCCTTGCTCAGCTCATTCTGAGCAGAAGCAGAAGCTCAGCTGAGCAAAGCCCAGCTCTGAAGTATGAAAATCCTGCCTGTCCTGCATCTTTCTAACCAGGAACTCAAACCCATGTAATCCCACTTCTTTTTCTTGGCAAGAGGAGAAGAGGGGAATTATGGCAAACCAGGAGGGTTATCAACTCCAAACCCAGTCTGACCTTTGAGAGCTGTCCAAAATTTGGTATTCACCCCCAGTTTTTCACTGTTCTTCATGCAGAGGCTCTGGCTTAGTGCTGAGATCCTGTGGCTCACTGAGTTACTCCATAAATATGACTCAGCCTGGCACTGACCTCACCCACATGACCAGTTGCATGAATCAACTGATTGGCAGTCAACTCTGAAGCTAACCACAGCTGACCATGTCTGGATTGTCTGTCTCTTTCATGGTAAGGATTTATCCAAGGAAAACAGCATTGGTGGATGGAGATATTTGTGGTCTGTGGTTGAAACAGACGCAAGTTGCACACAATGCATCACAGGCAAGAAGAGCTAGGAGATCATGTAGACACTTGGAAATTCCCCTTGTCATGGCTTAAGCCTATGCTGAAAGCCTGTCTTGTTTCAAGGAAGGTGCTGAAGGTTCATACCAGCTGAGCTTCCTCCCATTTGTCCCGGTTTTCCTCTGATAAAAGATTGCTGATGATCTGGACAAAGTTCTGGAGAAGGGAGACAAAAGAGAAGAAAAGAGGTGGTTAGCCAAACGTAGCACAGGCTAGGAAGGACACAGTGATGCGCGAAGAACATGTGAGAATCAACCATGCTCCAAGAGGGTTCTCATGGTCCCATTCCCAAAGGGTCCCGCAGCATTTCACAGGCCTCTGCCCCCAAGAATGTTAACGGCAAAACAGGTTGTAGTAAGGCCTTTTTCTGAAGACCTTCACTTTGACTATTCTATCTGATAAGGCATTGGACTGGGAATATGTCTTGTATCCATTACTGAAGGTTTTTAAGAACAGATTAGGTAGATGTTCTGCCAGAAACTGGTTAAAACCAGATGATCTTGCCTTGTATAAATCTCTTCCTATTCTATTTTCTACTATTTCTGTTATTTCCAGCATAGGGAAACCTTATGATCTTTTTTTTCTGCGACTAGGCAAGAGAAGCAGTGATGGATCACGAAAGTGCTATGCATGGTAGTATCTTTGCAGCACATTATGAGAAGGAAGGAGATAAGATATATCAGGACCATTGATTTTTTTCTCTAGTTTTACCATTCTTTGCAGATCCTGTAGGATCAGTTTAATATTTCAAGTCATGTGGTGATGACCTATCCCAAGGGTATATCTTGTAGCCACTCTGCATGCAACTGCTGAAAGTAAAACCCTGGGATGAGAAGCCATCAAGACATTCTCCTACATCAATATCCAGGGCCCAATACCACAGGATCGTCTTACCTCCAGTCATTAGGCTGCAATCCCTTCCAAATATTGTTCTCATATCAATTAGACTCCACAGTAATGTGCTATCAGGTTGAAATAGTGACTTTGGTTTTCACGTTCTTACTTTATAAGCCAGGGAGAACCACCTCGAAAGGAGAGTTTGTTAACACAAAAAGACATTTCACTTGGGCAGAAAATACTCCGGCTTTTCATCAGCATTGTATCAGCTACAAAGGAGGTAATCAAACCCTGAACCCTGTGCATGCACACACACCTGTAACCCAGCCTTGGTCTCCAGGATATGCATCTTGGCTCACCTGCACATCCCCAGAAGTTGGGCTATGATAAGCCCTACGGAAGATCTCTGTCATGTTCCTGAGTACATCGATGGTGGACAGCAAGTCCCCACTGTAGCTGGTCCCATCTTGGGAGATTTCCACAAGATTTTGGAGCACTTCTGACAGCCCATCTCCCATCAACCCACGCTGAGCTTTGGAAAGATGTTCCCTGGTCTGAGAAACAGAAAGAAACACGACAAACACTTTAGGGACAGTCAAAGTCAAGTTAATGAGCTCAGTGAAGGAATTGCTGGGGGAAAGTTTTTAACCTTCCTTGTAATTCAGAGTGCAGATTTGATGGATCAGACAATCTTTGCTGGCCTGAGAGCCTGTGATATTTTTTAAATGGTAGAAGAGCAGAAGTGAAATTTTCTGTGTGCCCACAAAGGAAAGGTTGTGTGTAGGTTCAGAAGAGATTATTCTACTACACAGACGCTACTCTGTTCGTAACCCAAGGCCAGCTAACAGAAGATTTTTGCCCCAAAACCTTGTTTTCTTATAACCAATTTGGAACTATTTTAGGACAGACTGTAGTTTGTCTTGAACAGGAGAAGGCGGTTCTCACAAAGGCAATGGCGTTTCAAGGCAAGCTACAGGACACCAGCAGAAATTCATCACAACAATGAATTTAAGACTAACAAAAAATAAGTGGCTTATTTAAAAGTAATATATTCACAGCAATTCTTACTGATAATGTGATATGAAAGACCTGATAGGACCTGGATTCTGCCAAGCTAGATATTAAAATACTTAGTGAGGAGCCATCCCTTGTCCATGGAGTGCCAATGCATCACAAGTTAAGCAGACAAAAACAGTAAGAGAAAAGCAGGGCAGAGTTGGCATCTCCCTTTCACATGGAAATGCTGCTTTCCTTCTTTTTTATAACTATAGCAATGTAACAAGCATTTGGTGGGATCCCAAACCTGCTGAGCTGAGAAGTCGGTCTGCCTTACCATCATTTGTATGTTCCTGTAATCAATAGAAACACACTTGATGTATGTTGGAGGCTCCCAATAAGCTATCCCTTCTTCATCTAAAATGCATCTTCGAAGGATCAGCCCTGGAAGAGGAAAGAAACAGATGTGGGAGTGAAGACAGCAGGATGAAAAGCCGAGTACCTTCATGGAGGTTATCCAGAACTGATCAGTGCATCCATGTAGGTATAACTACCAGCACAAAGGACAGCAGGGGCATCTGCAGATGCCTAAAAAACATGTGCAAACATGTAGGAGAGATTATTTTTGTTTCCTTCTCCTGCATTTTCTTATTGAGGGGCAGGACAACAAAAGGAACCAGGAATGAAAACAAAACCTAACAGGTGGGACATGGCTAGTCAAGGTGAAGGAAGGTTTTTTCTGTCCTGGAGGGCAGCTTTCTTCTTGGCTCAGGAAGTCCCACGAGCCTCCCCAGGTGGCATGGTCTGGTACTTGCAACTAAACCAGCCACAGTGGCTTGTGCTGCCTACACAGTCTCAAGAAGAATAAATATCCGACAGCACCATCTTTGCATCAGCTGAAAAACTCTGAAAGCTGCTTGCAGTCCTCCCCCAGGCCTTTCCTTAGCTTCAGTCTACAGTGAGTTTTGCAGCGGTAATTGCACGCCTTTGCGATGCAGAGGAACAGACATATCAGAGAGGAGGAAGGGAAGAAGCAATTATGCTGCCATTTGGAGAGTCCTTGAGGAGCAGGCTTTGCTGGGTCCACAATCCCATTGCTACTGCTAAACTATTCAGTGACCTTGCTATGGATACAGCCCTTCTTCTGGGCTAGCATTTGGGATGAAGCTGACTGTCCCAGGCCGTGTGAGTCAAAGCGAGCCGCAGGGTTTGTCTGTATCCGACAACCCCACTCAAACTAAATAAAACCTTTATGTTCATTACACTGCTGCCCCCATTTCTGTTCCTGCCTGGGAGTGAGGAACATCCAGCTGAGGACAAGCTCCACCACGAGCACGTCTCCTGGAGCTTTCTCTGCACTGCTTTCCACTCCTTGGGGAACATGTGGCCACAGTCACAACAGATAACACCTGGATGCCCAGATGCTATCACTTCACACCACCATGGTCAGACCGTCAACCTGAGCACCTGAAGATACGTTTAGAGAGCTGCTGTGCTTTCTAAGGAGAGGAAAGCACCTAAGTGTGAGTCGACAATGCAATTCAGATTTCCTACTGTCAAATACTACCTTCTTTTATGGGCAGTGGAGAGAAATATAATGCCTAAGTCTAGAGGACTCTAATAAAGCCCTACCTGCTTCTGCAGAGCTATTTGTAGATAATGGGGAGAACATACCACAGTAATCCTTAATTTAAAGCTGTCCCAGGACTAGGCAGTAGGTGGATGGGCGACCACCTCAGATTCTCCTGTATGAATTAAGAAGTTGTTGTTAAACGGTGAAGGACCACAGAAACCCGGAGAGAGTTAATTTAGCTCTGAGTGAAGGGAGGGAAGTCCATTTGCTTGTCCTGTCCTCTCACAACCAGGTTCTCCTCATCTAGGAGGCAAAGGATGAAGGATACGCTGAGGGTAGGCCAGCTCCCCGGCCAAGGCATGCAGTCATCCTTACCGGTGGCATTACGAGGACACCGAACAGCTGCAGCATCCCCAGCGGGCGTCTCTTTCCAAACCACAGACGCAAGACTTTCCTCGTCACAGATTTCGTGGGGCTCTGCAAGGAATGCAAAACTCCATTGGTAAAGCCTCCTCCTCAGGGGGGACATGGAAAAGGGAATGGAAAGAGGAAACAGGGGAGCGTGGTCTGGAGAGAACAGCAGTGTTGTATGAGCCAGGAGGCCTGGAGGTGAACTCCCAGCTCTGCAGCTCTTTGTCGCATGGCCCCTGACAAAGCCACTTAACCTCTCTGGAATTTGCTCTGCCTGTCTAAAAACTGAGTATCCACCCATCCCAAGGATTAGCTTGGTTATATGCATGTAACAATCTGGGAAAACCCACTAACATGCCTGCCTTGCGTTGTGGCAGCTCTTTGCAAGAAAGCTGCTGTTGCTACACCCTACTAAAGAGTTTTCTTTTCTTGCTTAATGGGCTGATGTTCACCTTTTGTCGGTGAACTCCATGGCTCCAGACTTCATGCCTTCAATCCTTTAGGGTCACCACACAGATTTTGGATTAGATGTGTCTAAAATGAGGCTAGGCATAAATAAATTGGAGTAAGAATGAAGGAAGGAACAAAAAGTAGACAAAAAACCAAGATGGACATATCTCCTGGGTGGACTTCATTCAGGTCCTCTGTCTGCTGCCACCTTATGCGAGGACACAGGGGGAAGACCTGTGCACCAACAGGCTGGATTTGCATCAGCAGCTCATTTCCAAACACTGCTGCAGAATCCAGGAGACTGCAAAGTGTGTTTTGAAACATCACAGAAAAATCTCTTTGGAAGGAGGTTTTCGGATGCTTCTGTCTGTGGGTGGAGCTGAGTTGGCCCCAGAGTTGATGGGACCTGGAAAAAAACATTCACTGCAGGAGAGCTTTGTGCTGAGAAACTCATTATTTGCAGCACGTAAAATGGAGGGAGCCATGAGGATGGTGTTAAAGCTATTTATCACTCCTGAAGATGGGGAGGAGAAAAAATCATATTTAATCATTTTCAATTACAGCTTTTATTTATTGTGGATGTAAAACCACCAATAAAGAGGAAGCTGACTGCATGGTTGTAACTGGAAAGGCAGCCGCAAGGCCAAAGCCAACCAGCCGTGGAGCCTGGCAGCTGCCTGCTGAGCTTCCTTCCCGTGCAGGAAAGTGCTGCCCATACCAGCATCCAGTGGTGCCAGCAGAAACATGCCAAGGTTGTAGGGAAAATGTACACCTGCCATAAAAAAAGAGGAAGGCCTTGAGTTTTCATGTTTCTCCCAAGAGAGTCGTGGGGCAGCGATGACCCTGAAGGCTTCCTTCTACAAGGGATTGTGCAATGGATGTGCTTATGTAGACCATTTCAGGACCTGCATCATGGAGCAAATACCCAGCGATGGACATACCCAGCTGTTGCTCTGGAACTACCCAGAGCACCAACCTGGCTGTGGGGAAGGCTCACACCTAAGATTATGGGCATGGCAAGTCTTATTTCTTTGAAGGACTCATACAAGACCCAACAAGCTGCCTACACATCACTGATCCTGGAGTCAAGCTCCAAGTCTGTGTGGCTCCAGCCCCAGCTGCAGTTCAAAGACAGATTCCACCCCAGTAGACACTGGTAATGAACAACTTAATGCTCTCTGCTTGGAAACAGATGCTCCTTCCCCTGTTTTAAAATTCCCTTTTGAGTAATCGTTATTGTAATGAAATCCTGGAGGGCAAGCAGGACCCCTGCTGTGCTCTGCACAGATACAGGAATAGTCCCTGTGCCAACAGCTTATGAGTTCTGTAGATAAGGCAGAACATGGGTGGAAAAGAGGCAGTTTTATTTCCAACCTGTTGACACAGAGCTGTAGGACAGCGAGATTAAGTCCACCCGTTGTGACCAGCACGTAGTCACCCAGAGAGCCTGTGGCAGAGTGGGGAGTTGAATACAAACCCCTGCCTCCTGGACCAGTGCTTTGGCCACGGTCACAGATTCTCCACATCAAACTGTGGTTCAAAGGAGGGATTGGGGCATAGGGTGGGAAACTTCTAGCACCCTCAGCTACAAACCAACAGAGCACGTCTAAAAGCAGAGAGGGAGTGTGTTCACATCTGACTTCCCCTTTCTGCTCCTCTGATCTGTCAAACCTTCCTGGTCTCATCACCCCTGCAGTCTCCCTGGGGACCGCTGAGGGCTGCTGTGGCTCAGAAATGCTCTTTAGAAATACACTGATTGTCTGGCGTTGTCTTGCCAGTGAGTGCAGAAGCAATTCCAAGCCAGGAGAGAATCATTTCTTCTTTTTTTTTTTTTCCCCCCCGTTCTTTTTTCTCTTTTTGATGTTGCTTCATAACAAAACCCTTTTTTACCAGAGTAACCTATTTGCACTGGAAGATTTTAACAACTAACCCAATTAAGCTCGATTCTTCTGTTCAAACCAAATCATGCTGGCATTTGATACTTTCTCAAGAACAAATTGAGCGGGTTTATTTTTAGCCTCTGATGACTCCCCACCTTTTTCCTTCCCCTGCAAATTAACAACTGCAACGAGACCCTTCTGGTTTTGAACCCTAGCAGGGCTCATTCCCCGAGACATGCCTTTTCCTTTTGAGCACTGTACAGGCATCAGCCCCTGCAGAAAGAGAAGAAAAGATTGGGCTTGTTCTACCGGGGCCCCAGCTGGCACACACTGAAGCTGAACTAAATCTGCACCGCTCTTTAGACACCACCAGACAACCCGGTGCTAAGATTTTCTATGGCGAGGGAGAGCTTTGTGGCTGAGTTAGAGGAGACTCTCACACGCTACTGCTAATTGAGAGGCACAGCTTGTAAGGAGAGGTGATGTCTTTTATTAGAACGTAGCTGGAAAGAGTGAATATGCCGTCTCAGGCACACAGCCTCTTTCTCTGTTATCTTCAAGCAAAACGGGTTGAAATTTCCACGCTGAAGTGCTTTGGCTTTTATCTTTGTCTTCAGCAGTTTGCAAGGGACTCTCAGGGTCAGCTGTCCTCAACATGGCAGATCCACCCCCAGAAACATCTGCACCAAAACTGCTACCTCTGTGCCAAGCTCCAGCCTGTCTTTTAGGGAGACACCCCTTTTCAGTAGGACCACCAGGATGTTGCCATGAGAATCTCTCCTGTCTCTCACTGAGATGCTCTGACAATTAATTACCCTTTTGGTCAAAAATCAGGGCCCATTAAGGTCGATGCAATCTGACTGCCAACATCACATAGGCCATTGATTCCCCACCAGCAATTTCACCAGGCGCTTCAACTGAAACTGAGAAAGAAAATAAAAATGGTGCACAAGGCTTTTTTCTGGCCTTTTTATACTGTGTGAGAGACAGACAGAAGCATTCCCACTTGCAAGTATTTGCTCCTGCTTATTTTTCACATTAAAACCCAGTTTTTCCCCTGTTCTTAAACTCACTTGCCCTTCATTCAGGCTTTTGCACCCTTTTTCTCAAAGAGATGCTGCTCCCATGGCTGTAGCTGGAGGAGGGTGAGACTGGGTAAGACTCTGACAGATGCAGACACATCTGTCTTTTTTAAAAATTAAGTGGTGTGCAGGTGTCCCGGAGGCTAGGTAAAGGGTGGGAAGCCACTGCAACATCCTCAGTACTCAACTATGTTACGGACTCGAGACTCTGATATCAATTTTTGCTATCAAACAGTGTGTCTTTTCCTCCTATGGCTCTATGGCAACGCAAAGATGAAAAACATCAAGGCTAGACTGGTGGGACTTACCAAACATTCACTGAAATCAGCACGGTTACACTGACTTCGGCAAGAATGAAATCAAGCTCTTGACATCTCTTGTGCCTGGGTTATGGGCAGGGTCCAACTAGATCACAACTCTTTGTTGCACTCAGCTCTCGGATACATGATGCTCTTTCCAAAATCCCTGTCCCCACCATGCAAAGGAAAATGTGAGGGATCTGGGATACATACCTGGACACTTTCTGTCATTGCACTGCTTATACTCTTCCTTGGGGCCCTGGCAAGTCTCTCCACCGAAGAAGGGTCCATAGCACACACGGTCACGTCTCTGAGTCCCACCTCCACATGTGGTGGTGCAGCTGCCCCACACTCCCCAGGCCTGCCACTTCCCATCCACTGGAGACAAAAAAAAGAGGAGAGAAACAGCGTGTCACGTCCCAAAAATAATCTGCAACAGAAGGAGGCAACGTCTCAAGGTGAGCAGTGGAACATAGGGTGAGTAGAGCATGTCTTGGTGGGAAAGGAAGTCTCCTGCCTCAGATCTTTGTCTGATTCTCAACAGACATGAAATCAGTGTGTGCTCTTTCCCATTGCAGCAGCCCTTTAATAGCTGAAGGGTGTTCTTGTGTTTCTCCTCAGCACGCTCACCTCCTGCAAAAACTGCCCAATCTCTTTCTTCAGGCTCAGATTTGGGGCTGTGCTCATGAACACTTTTCAGGTGGGCAGGGATTCAACCTGTCTGGCAGCTACATCTGCCAGTCAAAGTCCATAGCTTGAGTTTGGTTGGGATGTACAATGTATATGTGAAAAGAGATCTTCCCAGAGAAGGTCTGGCCCATGGATTTAGAGAGACCAGCAGAGCCCTTGGGCAAGAAACCATGAAGAAACATCAAATAAACCTCCCTCCAGCCATTTCCATTGCGCTGTTTTTTCATATGCCTTGGAAAGAGGTTTGGGATATTGTCTCATTCCTGTATCTTCTCCCAGCATCTTTACAGATTCAGTAGAAATGCTACTTCTTTTACGTTAACAATGGCATTTATCAAAATGCTACTTCTTTTACATTAACAATGGCATTTATCAAAGCACTATAAAAATGTTAATTAGCCCTCACAACAGGCCTGCAAGGTAGGGAAACATTCTCCTCTGCTGCATCACAGATGAGAAACAACAACTCAGTGACAGAACGAGAGCAAAGACCTAAATCTCCTGATTCCCATTAGGGTTTTAATTAGAAGTTAACATGTCATCTTGGGTTGAATAACTCCTTTTGGGAGGGTGGGGGATCCTCCTCTTATTCTCCAAGCAGTAGAAGAAAATTATCATAGAAAAGGGACAACACCAACCTCTGATGCTTTCTTTGGTGACACCATATGCAGTGGAAGCCATGGCCAACATTGCTTTGACAACTAACTCTAAAATCAGTGGGACAAAGTCATCTAAAAAAGAGTGAGGCTCTTTTTATCTTTGAAGATCTCCATAACTTGCAAAGAAGGAGTGAGATACCTAAACACCGAAACCTACTAGAGACCATGTAGGGAAGTCCAATACCTGTGTTAAATACTGCTTATGCCCTGCTGTAGATGGTGATGCTACCAGAGAGGATAGGGATTTCTGAGGAAACAGGTACACCAGGCTGAAGAGCTACTGGTTTCTATGCTTGTGGAGTGGAGAGAATGACAATACTTGCTCACCTGAGCAAGGTATGAGAAGTGCCTCAAAGAGCTGAGCTGTTTCTGGCTGTCCCTTGTTCTCTCAGAAAGGAGAGAAAGACCCTTTCCATCTCAGGGATCCGATCCTTCTCAGTCCTATGGTTTAACAGGAATGGAGCACCCAGGGAGAGTCAGGGAAAAGGCCAAGAGAAGCATGGTAAGAAAAACTGGTTGCTGATCAATCTTCAAGGCTTCTAGATGTTCAAGCTTTGTTTCCAGGTCAGAATATTTTCCACATCAGCTGACCCATTTAGTCCCTTTCCAATGGGGACTCTCTCTTTGGGCCTCCCCCAAGACTTCTGCACAGAAAGGAGAAAACTGCACCTGCAACTCTATAGTGCTGGTGTCAGTCTGAGGAATGTAGACTTCTGGTGTTCGGTGTACTCTGGTATCTGCTTCAATTTTCTTTGCTTCTCCTGCATGAAATGGCTGTCCTGGAGCCTGTGGTCCATGGTATGAAGACAAGGTGATTATTCTGAATGTAAGGTACTGGCTACAACAGCTGGGGCAGCAGGAATTATTACAATTATTATTGTTGTTATTATTGTTATTATTATTATTTTAAGATACAGTTAGATGAGTAAAGTAAGTGACAAGTCTTAGATAGGCATGAATCAAGGCTTCATTGTGCCAGACCTTGTCATAGATAAGGTTCAAAGCTGTGATACAATAGTGGTTGCTTCCCTGTTTGCTTCAACTGTAACTAGAAGTGGTGAATTGGTAGGAGAAGAGGAACGAAAAAAAGAAAGAGGAGGAAAGTTGAAGCATTGTGGAGGCATGGAAAGGGTTTCATTGACATTTTGTTCAGCTTTTTAAATACATGCTGAAAACTGGTATCTATGTTTAGAAAGACACGTTCCCTGTGGGTAACCACTCACCTCTCTGGCGTCTTCTGGAGCATTTACCAGCTATGGATTTTGGCTTGCATGGTCCTTTGGTATGACCCACAACCTCCTTATTTCTGCATTACTGGTGAAAATTGTGCAACTTTTCCCCAAAGAAAATAGGAGGGGATTTCAGAAAAACCTTCCTGGGACTGCAGAGAAGGATGACCAAGAGAAAGAAAAAGTCATTGGTCACTGACCTGGACATTGGCGTAGGAAGCAGTCCCTGGTCTCCACCCAGTGTCCCTGGCATTCGGCTCCCCCGTAGGAGGGTCCATTGCACTCCCTCGTTCGCTGCTGGGTGCCATTCGAGCAGGAGGCGGAGCAGGAGCTCCAGCTCGACCACTCATTCCAGTTGCCGTCCACTGAGTGGCCCAAAGAGAGATAACAAAACTGAATGTGAAAATCGCTCCCACTGGAAAAAGGCATGTGCAAAAGTCTCTGTGCCTACAAGGGACCGAGGCAGGGGATGACAAACTGAAGTCATGGAGCGTGAGAGAGGGCAACGGCCATCAAGAAAAAGTTCAGACAACTTTGGCAATGGCAATTTGTTGGGACTCTCTGCAACCTCTGACTGGTATGTTATGGTCTGGCAGGATGCAAGTGCCATAACATTTCAATTTTTATGTCCATACTCTACATAACATCATAAAAGTTGAAATTATTGATATTACACATTCCAACATAAAAGTCAAAACAAATTATATTGCCGATCACAACATAACATCAAAATAGAGAGCGTGGATCATGTTTTCACTGACAATTTTGAAGGAATCAATACATTACCAAAACATTTCCCATTTTGGGCAATCAGCACTTTTTGAAGGAACCCATTTTTCACCAAAGCAATGCGCAAGACTGCAAGAAGGGAACTTTCTCAAGCACTCAAATGCTGTTTTTCACACAGAAGTGCACACAGAAACTCAGATCACAGCATTATTCACAGGAATTCACTCTGCTAGCCAGGAAATCGTAGAATCGTAGAATCATAAAATTGTTTAGGTTGGAAAAGAACTTTAAGATCATCAAGTCCAACCGTTACCGTAACACTGCCAACTCCACCACTAAACCATGTCCCTAAGCACCACATATACACCTTTTAAATACTTCCAGGGATGGTGAATCAACCACTTCCCGGGGCAGTCTCTTCCAATGCTCCACAACCCTTTCAGTGAAGAAATATTTTTTAATATTCAGTCTAAACCTCCCCTGAAGCAACTTGAGGCCATTTCCTGTCGTCCTATCGCTAGTTACTTGGCAGAAGAGACCAACACCCACCTCGCTACAACCTCCTTTCAGCCTCCTCTTCTCCAGACTAAACAACCCCAGTTCCCTCAGCCGCTCCTCATCAGACTTGTGCTCCAGGCCCTTCACCAGCTTCGTTGCCCTTCTCTGGACACGCTCCAGCACCTCCATGTCCTTCTTGGAGTGAGGGGCCCAAAACTGAACACAGGATTCGAGGTGCGACCTCACCAGTGCCGAGTACAGGGGCATGATCACCTCCCTGCTCCTGCTGGCCACACTATTTCTGATACAGGCCAGGATGCCGTTGGCCTTCTTGGCCACCTGGACACACTGCCGGCTCATGTTCAGCCGGCTGTCAACCAGCACCCCCAGGTCCTTTTCCTCTGGGCAGCTTTCCAGCCACTCTTCCCCAAGTCTGTAGCGTTGCCTGGGGTTGTTGTGGCCGAAGTGCAGGACCCGGCACTTGGCCTTGTTGAATCTCATACAGTTGGCCTCGGCCCATCGATCCAGCCTGTCCAGGTCCCTCTGCAGAGCCTTCCGGCCCTCCAGCAGATCAACATTCCCGCCCAACTTGGTGTCATCTGCAAACTTACTGAGGAGCACTCAATCCTTTCTTCCAGATCATGGATAAAGATATTGAACAGAACTGGCCCCAAAACTGAGCCCTGGGGAACACCGCTCGTGACCGGCCACCAACTGGATTTAACTCCATTCACCACAACTCTCTGGGCCCAGCCAACCAGCCAGTTTTTACCCAGCGAAGAGTACTCCTGTCCAAGCCATGAGCAGCCAGTTTCTCCAGGCGAATGCTGTGGGAAATAGCATCAAAGGCTTTAACAAAATCTAGGTAGACAAAATCCACAGCTTTTCCCTCATCCACTAAGTGGGTCACCTTGTCACAGAAGGAGATCAGGTTGGTCAAGCAGGACCTGCCTTTCATAAACCTGTGCTGACTGGGCCTGGTCACCTGGTTGTCCTGTACGTGCCACGTGATGGCACTCAAGATGATCTGCTCCATAACCTTCCCTGGCACCGAAGTCAGACTGACAGACTGTAGTTTCCTGGATCCTTCTTCTGGCCCTTCTTGTAGATGGGTGTCACATTTGCTACCCACCAGTCAACTGGGACCTCCCTGGTTAGCCAGGATGGCTGATAAATGATGGAAATTGTCTTGGTGAGCACTTCTGCCTGCTCCCTCAATACCCTTGAGTGGATCCCATCCGGCCCCATAGACTTGTGTGTGTCTAAGTGGTGTAGCAGGTCACTGACCATTTCCCCTTGGATTACGGGGGCTTCATTCTGCTCCCTCTCCCTGTCTTCCAGCTCATAGGGCTGGGTACCCCGAGAACAACTGGTCTTACCATTAAAGACTGAGGCAAAGAAGGCATTAAGTACCTCAGCCTTTTCCTCATCCTTTGTCACTATGTTTCCCCCTGCATCCAATAAAGGATGGAGATTCTCCCTAGCCCTCCTTTTGTTGCTAATGTATTTATAGAAACATTTTTTACTGTCTTCTACGGCAGTAGCCATATGAAGTTCTAGTTGGGCTTTGGCCCTTCTAATTTTATCCCCGCATAACCTCACAACATCCTTGTAGTCCTCCTGAGTTGCCTGCCCCTTCTTCCAAAGGTCATAAACTCTCTTTTTTTCCTGAGTTCCAGCCAAAGCTCTCTGTCCTGCCAGGCCAGTCTTCTTCCCCGCCAGCACGTCTTTCAGCACATGGGGACAGCCTGCTCCTGCGCCTTTAAGACTTCCTTCTTGAAGAACCTCCAGCCTTCCTGGACTCCTTTGCCCTTCAGGACTGCCTCCCAAGGGCCTCTGTCAACCAGTCTCCTAAACAGGCCAAAGTCTGCCCTCCGGAAACCCAAGGCAGCAGTTCTGCTGACCCCCCTCCTTACTTCTCCAAGAATTGAAAACTCTATCATTTCATGATCGCTGTGCCCCAGAGAGCCTCCAAACATCACATCACCCACAAGTCCTTCTCTGTTCACAAAAAACAGGTCCAGTGGGGCACCTTCCCTAGCTGACTCCCTCACCAGCTGTGTCAGGAAGTTGTCTTCCACACACTCCAGGAACTTCCTAGACTGTTTCCTCTCTGCTGTATTGTATTTCCAGCAGACATCTGGTAAGTTGAAGACGCCCACGAGAACAAGGGCTAGCGATTGTGAGACTTCTCCCAGCTGCCTATAGAATATTTCATCTGCCTCTTCATCCTGGTTGTGTGGTCTATAACAGACTCCCACCATGATATCTGCCTTGTTGGCCTTCCCCTTGATTTTTACCTGTAAAACTCAACTCTATTGTCACCATCATTAAGCTTTAGACGATCAAAACACTCCCTAACATACAGGGTCACCCCACTGCCTCTCCTTCCTTGCCTATCCCTTTTGAAGAGTTTAGAGCCATCCATTGCAGCACTCCAGTTGTGTGACTCATCCCACCATGTTTCCGTGATGGCAACTATATCATAGTTTTCCAGCTGCACAATGGCTTCCAGCTCTTCCTGTTTGTTGCCCATGCTGTGTGCATTGCTGTAGATGTACTTCAGTTGGGCTATTGATCCCGTCACCTTTTTTGGGGGAAAAACCCTATGTGACCATTCTCAGGCACTTCCATTGTTTCTAACACATCCATAACCCTTGTGTCTTTGCTGCCGCATGGATCTCCATCCCCTACCTCCACTGAGACAGCAGACCAAAGGACCTCACTAGCATACCATCCCTCAAACATCGGTGTGCTGCCCCCAGACTTATCTCTAGCGAGCCTGGTTTTATCCCCCTTCAAGTCCAGTTTAAATATCTTTCAATGAGCCCTGCTAACTCCTGTGCAAAGATCCTTTTCCCCCTTTACCCTTTTTTGCTCGGAGCAAAGGTGTGCTCCAACAGGAGACCACAAGCAGAGTGAGCATGTGTGGTTAATGTACTTCTCTCATGGCTGAATTAACACTGACAGGCTTGATATGTCTCTACACAGCAGTGTCTTTGATAATTAAATAGAGGAGGGAGGGACAAGAAAGGTTATGATAGGGATGGGGTTGGAGAGAAACATGAATACATCTTATTAGCGTGGTACAGTGTGCGGCATTCCCAAGTGTGGCAGTTACACCTTAATTGGTCCCTGATCAACAGATCCATCACCCAGCTTGCTATTCCTGGAGCACTTTTTTCTCATTAGCAGCGGTCATCATGCTCTGTTTAGCTCTCACTAGCTGCTAGCTCTCACTCAGAAAAACAACCCGAATCCCTGAAAAGTCTGAATTCTGGCTCAAATCACATTGCTGTAGATTGCAGCTCATTTTCATTGGTTTTGTTTGTCAGTCCAAGAAAAATATATGCAACCTGGTCCCCTGTGTAATCTGCAAGGATTCTAACAGCCCCAAATAATCCCCATTGCAGTTGAGCAGCTTTTTGTTTGCAAGCTCGTAAAAACATGTCAAAAATATCCAAATGAGCAACTGTTAACTCAGAGGGGGTCACGTGAGCTCAGAAGGTGTGAAAAATCAGGCAGGCATAAAGGTACTTCCGAAAGGTGCTTGTTTTTAACAATCCAAGCTTGATGTTTTCATCGTGCATAAATTCAAGGCATCATGTCAGTGTCTATCAATCCCAAGGAGGGGAAATGTAAAAAGCGGTGACTGACAGGTGATTCCTCTCTGGAAATGATCAAACCCCCACAAAGTAGATCCTAGCAGGTACAAATTAGCGTGGCTCTTCTGACTGAAAGAAGTGCTGTTAGTTTCCATGAACTGACGGTGCCTGCCCCTCATTAGTATTCCCCTATATTGGAAAAGTAAGATTGCATTTACCAAAGTAAATGTTGCATTTACCAAAAAAGTTGCATTTACCAAAAAAGTTGAGTTTACTAAAGCCCTACCTGCTGCTGTGGCAGTGATGATTGGCAGCTTACCACAAGTGCAAGCATTTGCAGGTGGGAAAATAAAAGACAGCCACATCCATAAATTGCTCATTCAGTGCGGGATAGGGAACAGGTAATTTCCTTTGAGATGAGAGATTATTTATTCATAGACTGTAATTTTAAAGACATTTTAAAAAATGGAAAAACAGAGGTGGCCATGTTGCACCTCCAGCCATGTGCGCTGATGTAAAAATGTCTCTTAGGCAAGATGCTGAGGGCTCTTGCCCTGCAGCAAAGACCGCTCAGTGCCATTGTCACACCTCCGTGTGAGCCTACAAAAATGTTCATTGGAGTCTGGCTGGTGTAGTCTACGCAGAGACTGGCATTGTCTTCCCCATCTCTCTCCGAAGGACTTGGGGCTCAGCCCGTGATATCTACTGCTCCGGAGGAACAAAAGCTCTGTTGTCCCTGCAGCAGAGCATTTTTATCAGTTGTAGTAATAAATCCTCAGAGCGGGGCGGTAATAAGCGATATGACTGTCTGGTGTGTCAAGCGCGGAGCAGTGCCCATTGTTGTGCTTCAATGAGTCCCCCAACGCCGCACTCATTTGGCACAGCAAAGCCACTGATTGCCTTTGTGGCATTAATTAGAGATGAAGTCTTGCAGTTGGGCTGCTTGTCTCTTCCACCACTGTTTCATTTGCTGCAGTGTATCCACATATGTATTTGTATTTAAATTAATTATGGATCAATGTTAACTCAGGATATGCTTTATTGCCCAAGCAATGCCAGGTCCGATTTCTTCAATTTGTCTTTTTATGACAGAGCTGATTTGGTGTCTGGGATGTTCTTATTCCGAGTAGAATCTTCTGGACCACAGCCAGAAATCCAAGGATAGTTACTTAGGGTGAAAATGGGTGGAAAATGCCAGGAGGCTTCTCACAAATGTTTTCACAAAGTTCTCATTACTCCCACAATCCCTCTCCTCCTCCAGGGACATGATAATGTCTCATAATGATTCTCATTAAACTGGAAAAATGTCAATTGATGTTACCCTGGGAGAGAGGGGGAGTGTTGAGGAGTTCCCTCATGTTCAGATCATGTTCACCAGGACACCCTGAGTTAAATTAATGGGGACTCTGTGGTAAATCCAGGGCCTGTCTGGTTCAGGGGAAGGAAGCCATAGGAGCACAAGTGGATTTCCAGTGTTATAAGCCATTTCATCTTGAGGTTTCTTTCTGCTGTTTCGAAGCAAAACTCAGGGAGAGTAATTTGGAAGTGAGGGGTAGGGAAAACGTATTTAAAAGTATTAAAATATGGCATGGAAGGCTCTCAGGAGTCTCTTAGTCCATCTCACCACCCAAAGCAGGTACAGAGAAAACTTGCATATATAGTGAATTAATGCACGTATATTGCTAGCAAGAAAAACTATTAATTAATTCCAGCACAACAACAAGCCTAGTCAGGCGAAATAACTTTAAACCATTCACTGGAGAGAACAGGTGAGAAGCTTAAGATGGTCTTGGAAATAGCACTGATAGCTGAGGCAGTCCAGATCCATCCCATATAATGTGTCCTCTGAAAATTATTACACATAGCGAATCTGAACCTAAGACAATGCTTAACCCCAGAAAGCAGCTTTAGGTTGCTCCTCCAATGTGTCCTTTCCTTATAGAGGATCCTCTTCGAGACAGTGCAGACTGTGTGCTGATTCAGCTGAGGCAGCTACAGACCCACTCGATGAACCATGTGTGGGCATCTTCGGAGATGGGGAGACCTGCTGGAGGGAAGGCTTTGAATCTCTAACTGCCTTACCTGGGCAAAGTGCAATGTTGCAGAACTTTGTTTGCTTCTCCGGGCCCTCGCAGGGGTTTCCACCAAATTGCGGGGGCTTGCATGTGCGGGTCCGATCCCTGTACCCTCTCCCACATGTGGAAGAGCACAAGCTCCATGGAGACCACTCGTCCCAGGTGCCATGCACTGCAATCAAAGCAGAAGAAGTAAGTTTCCTTTCCAAAGGAGGTCTGGAGAAGTGAGTGAGCCCACAGAGCACAGCATCTTCCCACCCAGAATGAGCAGATGTGAGAAGTGAGTGTGGGAAGGCCAAGAACAAACCAACCCAAAATGTGCAAGAAGAACATCACGTAATTTTTTATGCTTTGGTATTGACACCAAGTCTCTGTTACTTTCTTTCTATTTGAAATAAATCACAATGCACTTTTAATTGACTCTAATTTTTCAGATTTTTGAGCCAAGAGAAAAGGGCATTTTTTAAGCAAAAGATGCAATTAACTAGAGAGGAACAAAAACCCCACCACCCCTTGGGAAACAGCATCACCATCATTTTGTCACTTCTTACCCTTATTTCCCTCCCTCAACACGTTTTCTCATTGGATCGTCAAAGGCTACAGCATTTTCAAGCTCTCAGAAAAGCTGTAGTCTGGCTACTAATTACCAACATACGTCAGTAACACCACAGGGGCAGAGCTAGGGAGACTTGGAAGAACAAAATGGGATGGGCAACACGCTCCAATAGTGCTCAGGCCATCACTGGTAACTCCTGGAATTAGACATCTAAAGCTTTCTAATCTATATTAATCAAATTTTATCCAATCTAATCTAATCTAATCTGGCCAGGTTATTTATGGAAGGTTAATCACTGTAATCTCTAGAGGCCAAATGTTACAAGAATGTCTGATCTTTCTTAAAGGACTTCATCCCTTCCAGCTTTACTGGAGAAGCTAACACAAAATCAATAATGCTTCAGAAAAAAAAAAAAAAAACAAATACTCAAGTACTTTTCCAGTCCTTCATCGGTTGCTAACAGTGACTGATCCACCGCTATCAGGAAAGGGTGTTCAAACCTAATGTTTTGCAATTGTCACTAGGCATCTTGCATGATAAGAGATAACTAGAGGAGGAAATGCAGGAAAGAGCAGGGGAAAACAGCTTGGTGGTTTCACCATTATAAGATTGGTTCTGAACAATGATGTTACTGATCAGGAGTCGTGAATAACACACCTGGTTTAATAGCATAATTCTTCAAAATAATGTCCAGGCTCCCCAGACTGTACTTTTTCATCAAAGTTGTGGAAGGAGTATGAAAACAGAGATGATGGCTGGCTCAATTCATAAACATAGCAGCAGCCTGAGTTTTTCATGTTGATTTTCCAATGGTATGCCCTGTGTTGGCATCTGAGCAACTGAAAGTGCCATCTGATGCTTCTCTTTCCCAGTCTACCCCATGCTTGGAAACACCCCAAAGGGCACATGCCTTTCAGATGTATTGTATTCATCGCCTTTAGATAGCATTGAATTGTCCATACCATGCAAAACAACACCCATCTAATGGTGCTTGGTCTAGCAAGGGTCTCTATGGGGCTTTAGGGTAAAAAGAGAAGGAAGAGGAAACAAAAACCATCTCCCTCCAAGTAGCTATCACAGTAGAGATATGACAGGCAGTCAGTCCTCTGGGCAGTGCATCTCCCTTCCCCTCCTGCCCATGCATACATGGAGCTCTCAGCCCACCTGGGCACACGGCAGAGTTGTTGCACTGTCTCTGCTCCCGGAGAGGGCCGCTGCACTGAGTGCTGTAGGAAGACGACACGCAGAACCTCGTCCTGGTCTGCCAGCCCTCCCCGCAGGTGGTCGAACACACGCTCCACGGGGACCACTCCTCCGCTGCAGGGTCACCTGTTGGGGTTGGAGCAGAAGGTGAGGACGTGGCATCCCTGGTACCCGGATCTTCTGGGCAGTGCTTTCTAAGGTTGCACTTCGCCAGTTGCTGGTGATCTGTGAAGCTGTGCAGTGTGTCCCACGTGTGCTGTGACAGCAAGGGTGGAAGGGGACTGGTGAGAAAATGTGAGGGTTGACAATGGGCTAAAAGTTTTTTGGGAGGTACTGCGTAGAGCTGTAACACACACACACACAAAAGGGAAGAACACTGTGGAAGTACCAGGGCACTGGGCAGGGCAGGTGCCACCACTGATGATGAGGTGGTGTAGCCACTGCAGAACCGTGTGAGCATGTGTAACACTTACTCAGCAATAGTACTAATTAAGTTGCAGTGATTAGACAGATACATTAAATGTGTCCATAAATGAGCAGTTGTAAGGATTCAACTCCTTTCCCTGCCTTCTCACAGCCCCTACCAATGCAGACTGGCAGAGGAACAGACAAAATAGAAGATGACAATGCCTGAGAAGGACATTGGCTGAAATAATCCCACAGAGTTTTCTCTTGTCATCTCCTTCACCTATGGAGAAGATCTGCTTTGAGCACGTGACACAGAACAAGGCTGACTGTTCCAGGGCATCATACAGTCCCTGTCCACTGCTTACCTGATGGGGCAGTACTGGAAAGGCAAATGAAAGCATCCCATTCAACAAGAGATGGGAGCGGAAAGCAATGAAACATGTTCCCTTTGTCTTTAATATCCCTGCAGACCGACGGTCATGCCGGGGGTGTTTCAGCCGTGCCACAGGCTCCAGGTAAGTCACCAGAAGTGTGACATGGGCAGGGAAAGGGCAGTTTTCCATTAGTTTCATAGGCATTAGTCTATCACTGAGAAAATGCCTTTCTCCCCCAGATGAAAACTAAAGCTTGCTCTATTTCATTTAATTAAGCTCTGCATTGTTTGGCGTTTTAGATTTTTAGTGGATTACTAATAATTACATGTGATAAACCTAGAACGTAACATTTGGTATGTATGGTACACAGGCATATGGCACAAATAAACACCAACACATCTTTGAGGAGACATAACAGAGGGGCATACCCTTCTAGTAAAAGGTTCGTCAGAGCATCAGACTGCACCATGTCACATCATAACGAGATGCATCTGGCAGACTATGGATGATGTAAGAAGGATCATGGCACTGGGTGCAACAGGTAAGCATGACTTCAGGGGTCATACAACGCGGCACAACCTGAGCTGCACCCAGCACTTGGATGTGTTTTCCCACACCACCACGCCATTCCCAAAGAAAACTGGACAGTAGATGCTGTAGTGGATTGGCCAGCAGCAACATGGGGCGTGAAAGAGACTCTAGCAGTGGGCTGCTACAGCTTGAGATCTCAGCCTGCTTGTAGGGCAGTGTGGGTTATAAACCAGCTGCATGAAAGTCAGTGTCAGTACAGGAACTGTGATGGGGACTGTAAGGGTTGGAGACCATCAAACTGCCCAATACTACCTCAACTGACCTAAAGCTATGCGTGTCTGATTTTTTCCTCAAGGTGGTATATTTATTTACTAGTGTCTTAAGGGGAGTTTTCTGTGTGCGATGAAATTTTATGCAGGATTTCAAGCGCTTATAGCTCTCATCAGTCTGCTTATTGGGATTTTTGGTAGTTATCTGTGTTATTCGTTATGTGTCATGTTTTTAGGCACATCTACTTCGAACATCTCCAGTCATTCAGGCAGTTGGTAGTTAAAAGTGTGCCCATTAATTAGAGGCTGGTGAATCAATATGTGCAGGCCTGTTGAAGGGGAAAAGTGTAGAGAAAGACCTGTCCTTGATGAAAAGTAGACAGGCTTTCATTCTTTCATTTACTGGCTGGAGTCAGAAAGAGGTGGAGGTAAGGATGAGTCTTTCTCCATCTCATCTATGCCATTGTAACAATTATCATGAGATGTAACTGCTTTTGTTCATTAAGCCAAAGGTGCTCAATACTGTTTCCCCTTGCTTTTGCATTTTGTTTCATTAATCTACCCAGCTGGTTCCAGTAAGGTAAATGTTATGGACCGTTGGTCTTTCTCTGGGATGTGTAGGAGATAGTGTGTGTTTTGAGGCCTTGGGTCTTCAAGAAAACATCGCTCCCGTATCCTGTTTCTCAAGTGTTACATCTGCTGGTATAGAGAGATCTGCATTTCCATGGTAATTTCGCTGCCTTTCCAATAAGGAACTCAACTGGCTCTGTCAGACAGACAATCCTGTGATACTCTCAGTTCACCACCAGCAAGTTACCTTTTTGGTACCATCATTTCAGCATTTGCCATCCAGAGTGGCCCAGATTTCAGGAGATGCCTCTTTGGCCCACAAATCCCAACCATTCCTGCCACCTAGCCTGCTTGGATGCTGCATCGACAGATGATGCCTTTGCATTGCTCAGAGAATCCTCTCCATCGACCTTGAGTAACCTCCCCAATACCGCACCTAGCAACACCAAGTCCCTCTGTGGCAGGGAGCTGGCATTTTTTTGGTAGTTAAATGCTGCCAGTCTGTGCCCAAAAGTCTTTCTGAGAGGCCAGAGGTGGATCAGAGGAATCCTGTAGAGATGCAGTGGCTTCCTCCATCAGCAACACATAGCTTGGACAGTGCTGTCCCACCACCTCCCCACTCAGGCTTGGCTGTGGTTTTGCAAGCTCCATGTCCAGACAAGAGTTATTTTGTCACTAGATGAATGAATGGCACCTTTGAACCAAGTTCCACCTCTTCTGCCTCTTTCCCTTTCTTATTATTTTTGGCCTTTGCCCTTTCACAGTAGAAATATCTATGATTAGAGGTAGATCTCCTCAATTATCATCTCTCACATTGCACCAATCCCTAGTTTTTAAATCCGTAATACAGTTTATTTTCCAAGTGCTGGTTACTCCTTTAGGTTTGGTGTCTTTTTGAAATACGCAATTTATCTCAGCTGGGGCATTATGTCCAGTCTCGTGTCAAACCTTGCAGAAATTCAACTGATTTTCAAACCATGCAAGACCCAGTTCTGAGGCGCTCTCAGCCATCAGGTCAAGCTCTCTCATTCTCCATCCAAGAGAAGCAGAATATTGCCCATCGCCAAAACTATGGATGAGAAGATTTTCTGCACCCCTGCGGGTAAGACTGCAGCAAATACAAATTACTGGATGCAATATCTTCCAATTATTTATCCCAGAAGTGGATCCTGGCTCTGTTTTTTGATATAGGGGAAAGAAATCTACCACACTCATTGGGTTTGAAAGCCGCCTAGTACAGCTCAGTACTGTCTTATAATTAGACCTGCCAGAGATGCACTCCACCAAATTGGTCTTCACCCCAGAGGACAAGGGGCCCTGCGCTGCCCTCCATCATGACTGGTGCCTGTAGACAGATGTCTCTGCAAGATTGACCTTTGATTAGTCCTGTGATGCTCCAGGCTAGCTTGGAGATTAACAGGAGTGTCCCAAAGGAGTTTGCAGTGGCAAGGACCCCACTTCAGGTGGGAAGATGGCCCTTTGCAGGGCTTGCTGATCCCACAGAGTCAGCTGCAGCACCTCTCCTGCAGCTGGAGAGGGCCCAGTAGGTGCTGCAGAAGGGGACACACTGGGCATCACTCCACAGGGATGGAACACTGCAATCCAGGATCCTTTCCAGCTCCTGGCCAGCCCTGAGAATAATTGAGCTGGTCTTACAGAGAGCTCAGCTGGCTGCGGGGTCCCCATCAGTGCCTGCAGCTTCTCCGTGACGCTTCTTCCCTCGTCACTAATAGAGTGGCACATCACTGTCATTCCTCTGCCAGGATCCCTCTATTTTTTGGCGTCGTCTGTCAATCTGACATCTCGCCACATGCAAGCCGCTTCTTTGCTCACATCCTGCTGCTGGCAAAGACCTCCTGGAAGCAGTATGTGAGCTAAGCCGGGAGGGCCTGTGCCAGGGACCTGCTGGGCTGGATCTCACCCTTGCGCTATTGCTGGGAGAGACACGTGGGCAGCCAGTGGCACCACAGCTGAGAGCACAACTGTGCCAGAGCCTATAGGCCAACAGGACCTGGACACCAGGGCTGTGGAGGGCAGGCAGGAGAAAATACTAGTCTTCAACTGGGCAGGACCATGCCCTCATCCCTAGTCCTTTTGACTGGCATCAGCTATTTTTCGTATTTCCTATTTTTCCAGGTCTTATGTGATGTGAAATGACTTATCCCCTCCACAGTTATTAACAAACTGTGTTAATTGCTAGGGAAGACATGGGGTTTGCTTTGGCATCCCCAGCTAAAGACTCCCTCTAAATCCCTTCCTTGGTCTTTACATCTCCTCCATCCTGATTTTTTTGAACAACTTGGCTGCAGTTGCTGCTCCTGGGACAGTGGCAGGAATGTGGCAAGCTCGCAGCAGGACAATGCACATCTCCCAGCTCATGCTGCACTCAGGGATACCGCAGCCCAAGTCAGCCATGCTACATCACTGGTTACGACAGCAGGGAGTTAATAGAGATGTCACTGAGTCCAGATGCAGTATCCAGCTGCATGGCAGGAAGAAATGCCAAGCTATAAACGTGATGGCTGAGCTACAGGCTGGAACAAAGCACTAGGGAAGCACCTGGGACCAGGCAGAGCAGGAACAATAGGGGATATCACAGGACCTGCCTTGGAGTGCCTTCTCTTCCCCCCCATTTGGACATGTGTGACTGAGAGATTGATCTCAGCTTCACCAGGTTATAGTGGTGCAAACGCCATCCCTCTTTTGCAGCCTTTTGCCAGCTGCCAGTGACCCTGCAGGCAGCGGAACTGCTCCTGCTGGAAGGAGCAGATTCAGTGCAGGGTAGCAAGGAAATTCAGCCTGTCTTCTGCCTTGTATTGAAAGCCACAACCCCAGCCATTGACCGATCACCCCCGGAGCCTCCACACCACTCAGCTTCATGACGCTGTTCACTGCTGCACACAGCAATCCACACTGCTGGGTTGGATGAAACACAGCTAATTTACACCAGAATACGACCTGCTCTCCCTTATAATCTATTTCACAGCTCTAGCTCCTCAAATCACCTGGCTGAAGCCTTTTTCTAGAGCACAAACTGTTCTCAAGGTCACTGGGCAATGATTTTAACCTGTAGTCAGGGTCAGCACGCCTTGCTTTGCCCAAGACCCACGATGTGTTGAGCTCCTGCCACAAAAGGCAGCTGTGAAGGGAGAGCTCAAAACCTCTCCAGATTGGACCAGGCATAGATCTGGGTCCAATTCATTCCCATCTTCCCAGATCACACTCTCTGATATTATTGCATATGATTCCCCTCCTATTGCAGGAGGGTGGAAGGTCCTGCTGCAGAACCTCCCAGATACAAGTCCTTGCACAGCACTAAAGACCCATGACAGAGGAAAGCAGTCCTGCTCTCTCCCCATCACACCCTGCACACCTCCTCCTATGGTCAACAGGAAGGCATGACATGGACATCAGCAAAGGGCCGTGTCGCAGTAAGATCAGCTTTGGCTTAATGAACCATGACTGTTTAGATAGTTCAGACAAAGCAGTGGCTTAGAAGTAGGCAGGGTGATGAGAAACGGTCTGTGAGATGCATGGTCTTGTTAGGGCTTTGCGTCTAATCCTTTTTGCCTTCTCTGGCTAATGGCAACAACACAAAGCCCTGTAGGGCAATGGGATGGGAACAAACTGGGTGATGACCATTTACTCAGCATGTGACTTGTTGGATAAGCCCACACTAACCTGGGGGGAAAAGAGTTGGTTAGCTGGGTCATTGAAACAGCAAAGCGAGTCAATGCAGTCAGCCCAGCCCAGCCGGGAATTGCAGTGACCAGGCAGTGCGCCAGCTCCAGAGGCTGTTGTGGTAGGTCAGAGCTTACCTATTTGAGGTGCAGGGTACCCGTAGTGCTGCAGTTCGTCAGTGTCCTCTCGCTTTCTGTTATCTGTGGACCTCAGCGATTGGCTTCTGGAATTATAGCGTCCATTGGCTATGGCAAGGTAATGGGTCATGTAAATACACCTTGGTTCACTCTGCAAGATCTTTCACTACAAAGGTTACACGTATAAACAATAGCGACCTGCAACATTCGGTTGACACGACCATCTGCTTTCCAACCCCAACACCCCTGGCCACCAGCAGTCCCTGAGGTTTTAGCACCGAGCCAGCCTGCAAGACTCGGACTGGTTGGCAGTTCAACCCCTTGTTTCTCAGTGAGACTTGGGACCATGCAGAAAATGATCCCTTATGTCTGGTCTTAATCAATTGCAATGATTTTCTAGGGTGTCTGTACTCTTTGCTGTACTTGTGGAGCATGTAACCTTTTCAGATGCGCTGGCAATGAATCCCACCATCCCTAGCAGTGTTTTGAGATCTATGGTGATGACTGGCAGTATTTTTTGGTGGAAAACTCTGCCTTGCAACCAACATCTACTTAGCAATGCTCTGTAGAGTAACCAGAAAATACTGAGTGGAGCAGGCAGGTGAAGGCAGGTAAAAAAGAAAGGGATAGCTCAAAAGGATGTCTCCTTCACAGACTCTACCTTATTACCAACAGCAAGGAGAGATGAAGGTCTGGTATCAACAAAGTGACTTATGTACCAACAGAGCTATGGCTATGGCTGAGTTCCAACTCAGGTGAAAGAGCGAAACTTCTGACCCTAGTGCCCTAACTGAAAATCTCCCATTGAAGACCATGGTGTTGAGATCAGAAAGTAAATAATGCATCCACTGTAAAGTAAAAGCATTTAACTCCTGACGAACCGCTAGAACCCCTGTTCCTTCCAAACCCACACTTCTGCCAGCTTTGCATTTACATCCCATCTGGATCAGCCCTGAATTTGCTAAAAGGGAAACTAAAATTTCCATTCTCAGTGGTATTGGGCATGTTGCAACCCTGACACATGCCCTCCCTAGTAAATAGAGAAAAAACCAAGCAACAGCAACCAAATCCTGCCCACCACTACTGCCTGCTGTAAATCAAGAGAGCTCAGCTGACTCCACCGGAGTCATGCAGAATAGCAGAGAGCAGAGCTGAGCCCGAGTAATCTGTGATCTGGCAACCAATTTGTTTCCAAACAGCAAGTACCAGACAGAGGATCTTTTTTGCCCAAGGAGGTAAAACAGTCAGACATCTTTTCAAGAAGTACAAACTGCCAAGAGATGAAATGGTGACAAATTTGATCCCGGAAGCCTGAGAAAATTAATGAAGGTTAATGAAGCTTCAGTGTGGTGGCAGGAGTCTTTATTGTCATGTAAAAAGGGGAAGCAGAGGAAGGAGAGGAATGATTCAGAAAGTCCTTGCCAGGAGCCAGACTTTATATTCAGCAGCTTGGTTCATGGAAGAAGCCCATCTAGTTTGTGAAATTATATTATTTCCCATTACTGTTGCCTGAAAGCAGGACTTAAGGAACCTAGGAACTGGTCACGCCGACTCCTCCAAACCTTCCCAGCACCAACTGGTTGCAGGCTGCTGGCTGGAGGGGATGGGATGGGGCAGTCACCCGCCTGCCATCATCAAGGGAAAGGCACCGATAGCTGGACATCAGGACTGCAAACATCCTGATATTTGCATACACCTTGTTTTTGTCTGGTTCTTTACTGGAATAGAAAGGGCCCAAATCCTATGTTTTTAATAGCTACAAAGTCACGGGACTTTCCTGTGTGAGATTCAATTTTTAAAAAATGCCAACCTCTAATTAGCTTTCCAATATCCAGTGTTTGGGGTTTACTTAGGAGACAAGTTAAATTAGTCCTATATTTGGGACACATCACAAACCCTGCTCCACTCCCACCACCCACTGCTGGCTATACCCATGCACTTTCATCTTCTCTGCTTTAAGTCCTCTTCATGAAAGCATACAGACCACAAGAACACACAAAATCTCCATCTGTAATAAATCCCATAGGCTTCCCAGACACTTGTTTAGGCTGGGAGCAGAAACAGGGGCTGGGCAACAAGTGGTAGATGTGGAGCTTGGATGGCTTTGTCAGCTGCCCAGAGCAAGGAAGGTGACAAGGAAAACCTGGGATTGAATATCGCAGAACAACCAGTGAACAAGGATGGATGGATGGACAGAGAGATAGGAGGCAGGACAGAAGGAAGAAAAGATAAAAGAGCAAAATAAAAGTTTTAAATGCAACCCTGGCACCCTGGACCTCCTCTCACCAGTTATTTGGGCCCGTATTACTGACATCTAATAACTGATCTTAGTCTCGAAAAAGCTGCATGATTTCCTTTTCTCCCCGACGGATATGACAAGCCTGCACTGTTATTGCTCATTCTAATTAAAGGCAATCAGGTCTAGTGGCTGAATGCATGACCCTTCCAGCTTGCCCCAAGCCTCCCCCAGCAAAGACTGCCTCCGGATCCATGCTGGGGTCGCTCCGCTGCAGCAGGCAGGCTGCCTCTGCTTTGGAAAAGGTGTTGCAGAAGAAACAGGTCTGTCTCCATTTAACACAGAGTATGGCTTAGATTTAACCTGGACAGTTGCCTTGAATATATGCAAAAATCAACCGTGGTTCTGAACAAAGCAGGGAGAAGCCGCGTCCCTTACGCACAAGGCAAAGTTGGTGCAAGTGATGCTTTGCTGTGGGTTTTATACACCTGAACTTTATGGGGTGGAGGCCACAAAATAAAGGCAGTGGAGAAAGGGTTGGATTTCAGCAGCCTACTGGGGTCAGTGGAGAGGAGTAAGGCCAGGATGAAAGGAAGACCTAGACTTGATTTACATCCCAGCTGTACAAATGCCATGAGGCACATTGTTGAAATACCCAGCACCTTGGAGAAGCTAGCATGAGGGCTAGAGGAATAACTCCCTTAGAGGGAACACAGAGGTGTTTCAATTGCAAGCGAAGGCAAGCACGTGAGATTTGGAAGAACATAGCTCAAATGTGGATGGGGAGGATGATCCTGCAATGCTGGCAGTAGTGGGAAAAGGAAGCAGGTGACCAACACTTCTAATAAGAACATGTAATGTGTCAGACAGCACCTTGCAACACAACCAAGGGAAAAAAAAAATTGAATGCAGAGACTTTGCAGTATTGTGGGCCAAGGTTTTGACAATCAAGCATGTCTCACCAGAGCTACACACTCTTCCCTCTATACTCATCCCCCAAACAGAGGAGGCAAAGAAAACAGCAGGATCATGAAAATTATTCAGGCAAGCTGGGGTGGTGGGAATGAAAGGATGGACTAGAGCAAGGAGTGGAAAGGGAGGGGGTAAATGTATCTCAGTGCAGTAAAACTGGAGGAGAAGGTTTCAGTTATTGAGTTTCTGGGGCATCTAGCAGCTGCTAAAGGCATAAAACTGAGAAGGGCAGAGTCACTAACAACCCCTAAACCCCAAGAACTCAGCGGATGTAGAAGAGGGTCATTTTGGAGGCCACTGGATATATGGCGATTGCACAATAAGGAAATGGCCCAAAGCATTTCGGTTTGAACATCTGAGATTTGTGAAAATGTCATTGGGTGAGATGTGTGACTCCCAGATACGAAATGCCTGAACCACCATTAAAAAGGGGAACAGGGTGAAGTCTCTGCAAGCAGCAGCAGGTACCTATAGGACAAGGTGCTCTTCCAGCTTGCAATGAATTCTAGCCTGGCCTGTGGGGAATGAAGATGCTCTTAAACATGCACAGGATATTTCAGCTCGGTGGTTGCAGCAAAAAGGCTATTTTTAATGAAAATCAGGGGTGGCAGAGAATGAGACCGAGGCTCAGTCTTTTGGAATGTCATGTGGAACATGCGTTTCTTCACACCACTAATAGTTACATAGCTGAAGGGCTAGATCCTGAACCCACTTGATGCTGGAAATCCAGCATGGATTGATGGGACTGCACCGGTGTCACACTTCTGCACCCGATGGCAGGATGCGGCCACCCCTTTTCCAGCCTAAGGGAGATGTGTCTGCCCAATCTGCATATTCATAAATGTCAGAGATGGTTTTGCGTTGCCTCTGCCAGATGGGATGGCAGGATTTCAGCTGGCTCCTCTGCCGATTTTCATTCCCCAGGAATAAATGCAGGCCACCTACATCTCTGATTGTTCTTGCATTTCTTCAGCACTGCCGAATTCCAGCGCCAGGGTCAGGCCCATGACATCCCTCCTCTGGTTTGGATGTTGTCCTGCCACGTTGCTCGTCCAGCCTTCCCACCAGGAACCTCAGCGTGCCAGGTTGTAAGCAACCACAGCTTTTAGCACCACACAGCCAAGAGGGGCTACCAGAGCACAGCGGGTGTCCCCTTCCATCCAAAGGGGGTGGACTTGGAAAGCTCCTCTGCAAGCACTTGCCACCACACTCGGATTGGCTTTTTTTCCTCCCTCTATAAAACAGCAGCTCCTGGCCAAATCCAACAGATGGAGGAAATCTCCTCTGTCTGTGCCGGAGAGGAGGATATCACCGGGTCCTTTGCCTCTAACAAGGAAAAATCAGAGTTACAACAAACACTGAATGTTGTCCTTCAGATTATGTCTCTTGAGCTGAACAGCTGCCATGAAAAAAGGCTCTACCGAAGCCAAGCTGCTGTTACCAAAGTTTCCTTTCCAGTTTGGGAATAGCCTTCATTACAGTTTTTCTTCAGTGTTTTACAGCTTTGGGTTTTGCCCACGGAGATAACTTACCTGGCTCACTTGCCCTTGGGCTTGGGTATGTATCCCTGGGGAAGATCATCAAGCAAGAGACTCCATTACATGAAACAGCAGAGATGGTGGCCCAAGCAAGTGGAAAAACATAAAGCCCACATATAAGTGGAACCTGTGGAGTCATTCAGACATCCCTGTGCAGTGATTTCAAACAATGCTATGGCCTCCAGCCAACGTGTTCAGACTCAGTTCTGGGAACCACGTGGCTACACCTATATTTCGGTGACCATGCTGCCAGAAGTCACACCTTTTGGAAAGTCTGAAAACCACCATTTCCACTGCTGCATTCTGGGACCTGCTGAAGGTCCACCTGGGCCAGCTCTGGAAAAAGAAGGATGGCAGGACCTGGAGAAGGTCCACCTGGGGGAGGAGCTGCGTGACAAGAAAGGTTAGATCCCTCTAGCGCATTTGCCATCGCCAGGCAAAATAAAACAACCAAGGAAACCCTCACAGATCCTCTGCAAATGTTCATCTCAGCAGCTCCAGGGAGCTGAATTACAGCGCCTAAAGTCGTTCCCACTGAGAACCTGCCCCAGATGCGTTATCAGACTAAGACCTCTCCCTGCTGCTGGAGATCCAAATAAACAGCTAAAACACTCTTGCTAATCACGCATCAGTTTATGAACCACTTTGGCAGAAGCAAGGAAGGAGAAGCTAAAGAAAAGAGATGTTTTGAAGGTGGTGGTGACTGGTCAACTGATTTTACTTTTCAGTAACTTGCTTGGCCAACTGATTTTAGTTTTCAGTGATGGTACTAGTTTCCTTGGACAAGTTTCAATTTATCCCCACAGCAAAGAGGAAAACATCAGAGCACTCATTCCTGTTTTGTTTTGCTGTTTTATCTGGATTATATATGGCCCTTTGGTCAGGAAAAGAGTATTTTTTCCTGTTTGTTTTCTACTAGAAAATTAAGGTGTCTGCTACTCCACAATACCTGGAGAGCTAGTCAGGTATTATTACAAACTACTGAAATGCTGCACAATTCAGAATAAAGATGTTCTTCTGTCCAGTTCTTCTTTTCTTCTTTTTCTTTTTTTTTTTTTTTTAATTTAAGAAAATGAATTAGAATCTATTTAACTGCAATGTATAATGAACACTTAGGAAAATAACAGTTCAAGTGGAAGAATGAACATCCTACTCATTCCTAACAAATCTATGAGCAAAAGTCAATATGAGAATAACAGTGGCACATTTAAAACAGGATTTCTATTCTACTTTTAAATCCTCTCAGGTTTTGCTATAGATCTCAGTAAAAAGAAGGAAACCACATGTGCAAAAAGATTCAAAGCCCTTCCTGGGTCAAACGTGCACCTCTCTTCGGCATGACTGCAAAGGCAACAAGGGACAGATTCACTGAGGAGCGAGTTCAGAGCCAAATGCACAGCTTTGGTAGATATGAAGAGATAGAGGTTTATCTTGAGGTAGGACAGAGACCTCAAGATGTGCATGGGCAAGTCTTCTTGAAAGATTAATTGTTCACATCTTCCCTCAAATGATTTCCAGCTTGCCAGCGTGAAAGCATCACAAGGGGGCTCAGCAGTTTGTCTGCAAAGAGGCCCTTGGGAAAATTCATCAGAATTAACTTATTTATTTCAAAGGAATAAATCAATTTTTGCTGCCCCACTCTGTGGGCGTACTCTCTTTCCAAACTAGGGCCTTCCACTTAGCTCAAGATCCTTTTTTCCCAAATAAGTTCAGCTGAACTAACCGGTCCCATGAAAGGCTTTGAAGATGATTAGGGATGGGGATGGATGTCCTGCAAAGAAGGACTGGGGAGCTGGGTCCCCCCCTTCTTTGTCCAGCACAGGAGGGGCACTCTAAGGCGTTTTTTTGCCTGTTGTCCCATGTGCCCCCGTGTTCAAAGAATGACCACACTGCAGAGCCCCCTCTACCCACCCACAATGCTATCTCCACCCTCTTCTTCTTCACAGTATTGTCCACCAAGACCGGTGTGGCCCTTCCTCCAACTCCATTCAGGCACACTCAAGTCCCACAGCTGAACCTTCTTTCAGGTCCAGCTTCCAGGTCCTTGCACTCTTACCCTCACTGGCCCAAACCACAGCTGTGTTATGACTACAAAGTCACCAGCAAGCGTGGGGGACACATATTAAATATCCCTAGTGTGGGCGAACCTCAGAGGGAAATAAGCAACTCTGAGTCAAAGAGATGAAATTCAATATACCAGAAGGTTTCATTTAAAAAAAAAAAGAAAAAAAAAGCCTAATTTCAACATGATTTAAATTTATGGAAGTGGTAAAAAATGCATGAAATCATTTTAGCCCTTATTAGAGGAATATATTTATGTTCCTCTATTTGAACTTTGCCTTTATCAGGAGATACTTCCCCGCCTTTGAAGACAGTTGAACTTTCCCTAGTTATTTGACTAGTTGGAGGAGTTATTCAAACATCCTCTATTATGAATTTGAAATAAAAAGTAGGGAATAATTATAATGAGCCATTCGCTTGCATTGCTGAGCTGCTTCTGCTGTTGTTTTTTCCTCTTCATCCCCCTCTCAACTCAGCTAATGCAAAAGAAGATCTGGGGATGAAAGTGCTAGAGGTTCACCAGCTCAACCATTCGATATCTGACTGCTGACTGGCGTTGACAATCTGTCCCCTGCTCTCCGGAGAAGAGGACCTGGAAAGAGGTTGCATCACAGGAGGAAAGTGGAGCATCTGCCAAAGACTTTGCCTTGCCCAAGCCCTGCGTTTTGTCTGTCTAATGGCCAGATCTTTCTCCACATCTTAGTACAGTAGGCTTCATTTTGTAAAAGAAAGGGACAGCAACACTGTTCTTGACTGGGAAGGTGAACTAAGCCAAAAAGAAGAAAGATTAACATCTCTCTTAGCTGCATGCTTTGTTTATTTCGGAGAGAGGTTCCACCTGTCAAAGAAATGCCTTTAAGGGTGTATATTTTGCCACCAGTGGCAGATTTATCACTAGCATATGAATACCTGATGTAAGCCTGTTTATAGATTCCTATAGATTAACCCCTATTCTTTGGGGTAAAGATCTAGATCTGCAGGTGTGTGTGTTGGAAGACGTGTGTCAGCACGTGCTCATGTGCATGCATGACCGCGAGACAGGCAGGGAAGGGCAGGACCATGCATAGCCGAAGTCGCATGCTCTTCTGGGCTTGCAGCTCTGACATGGCCCTTCGGCAGTTTCACCATGCCTCTAGAGCATCCTTCATTATTTATGTCGATGAGGCCAAGCTCCTTCTGGGAAGTGACCCACTCGCGTGTGTGCAAGGGAACATGCCTCCACTTACTATTGCATGCCTTCCTATTGCACAGCCGTCCTTCCTCCAGGACTCCCTCGCAGACAAGACCTTCATTGGGAAGGGGCTTGCAGGTGCGCATGCGGGTCTGCAGGCCTCCCCCGCAGTCCTTGGTGCAGTCACCCCAAGCCGACCATGGGTTCCAACCACCTGGGCAAAATCCAGAAAAGCCCCGTCAGCTTCAGTGAGAGCGCAGCACCCAGGAAGCCGAGGCAACACTGGCCTGGCAAACCCTACAATATACCCACTCCCAAGCCCCGAAACTGGGATGTCTTTGAATGTGGTAGGACTAGACACCACAGGGAAGCCCAGAAAGTCAAGAGATAGGAGGGGAAGGGAGAAGCATTGCTATTTCATTGACTTCTCTTCAACTATTCCCTATCTCTAAACAGGGACTTTCCCTTCCTGGAGACCCTGCTCCATTTCTAACTAGTTCAGCTCTTCCTGTGCTTGCTGCGGCAAAGAGGTCCCCTCCTCTGAGAAGACCCTCTGCCTATTTTGTAGCCTCTTGGCTCCTAACCCCAGAAGGCACTTGCAAAAACCACTTCAAGACACCCATCCAGCATCGGTGAAGTTGTCTCTCCTCCCTCTTCCCCCATGCAAACACAAGTGCCTATGTGCAGACCCCCTGGGAAGGGGTAGAGGTTCTACCACCCATTCCCCTGCAAAACGACACTCCTTTTCCCCAGACTGAAGATACCACCAGCCACAGAGAGGCACCGCTCTCAAGAACAGCTTTGGTGGGGGAATGGTATTCCCCTCCAGCACCTTTGCAGCACCCACAGGGAAGCAATCTGTGAGCATCATAAGATGAAGGTGCTTTTTTGGCTTCGCCTCCCACCCATGCTCAGCACTGGTGTCAGCAACATGCAGCTTTCCCCCTTGTACCACCCAGCTACAGCCCTGCAAGCTGATGGAGCCAGCAAGCCCCTTGCTGCAGGGATGATCCTGCCACTTGCAGAAGGGAAATGCTGAGCCTCTGCAGCCTTCTCCACCCTGCATCTTTCCAGCTTGCTGCCAAGAACTGGCCCTGGTGGGATGTCCATAGACATTGATGGCAAGATGGACCGTGAAGACCGACTGAATCTAGCTTGCCTCCCACAGTCCAAAACCTGGGTTTTGTGTTATAAAAAGACAGCAGGGAATCATCCAAGCCCTTCAAGTGATGGATAAGCTGTCATATCCCTCAGTGGTCAGTTCTCTCCTCATCGGCCAAATGCAGCAAGCTAAAATCTGTTCTGTAATAGGCCTCTGCTTCTAACAGCTGGTGACTGCTTCTGCTCCATCGTTTGCCCACCTCATGGGGAGGAGCAGAGATGGCCCTTCATCCCAGAGGTGAACACTCTCAGATGGCTGCTTTTCCTGCTGTGCATTCTCTCATTACCCACAACTACCCTTGGAGATGCTTCAGGTCCAAGAAATTCAGCCATGTGCTATGCTTAGGCACAGATAAAGTTAATGAGCTAAAGATGTAGTTTTTTGAAGAAAGGAAACATTGGGAGAAAGACAAATGCTGCTTTTTAAAGTAAAAATGAAATAAAACCCCTTTTCTTTTTCTCACCAACAGTCAGAGATGTCAGAGATGCAAATGATCCATTTCAGCTGCCCCAGCCTCCCTGTGTTGCTATTTATAAAGCGATGGAGATCACGGCTGTCCTCTAAGCTGTGGGCTCTGCTGCTCCCTACATACCCTAGGCAGGACACCAGTCCTCTCTGGAAAAACGAGGGTCCTCAACAGCCCAGCTAGGTGCCAGATCAGAATATAGGGACGTTCCCAGCACCCCCTTGCACAGAGATGGACAGATACTCATCCACCTCCACAACATAAAGCCATGAGTTCATACTCTACTACCACCAGCCGAGCTGTGCTCTAACTTTTGCTCCCAAGACAGAGTGAAAATAAACGCCTGCTCAGCAACATTCACACTGCTGAATGCAGTGGAAGCTGCCTAGATACTTAACAGTGAGAATAACACGGGAAAATAGAGCAGGATGGAAATGCAGGCTAGTGAACCTGCCAGCAAGGTGCTCAGAGATCCTGGCAGCGGTGTAGAGGATGGAGTTGTTATTGGCACACAATAAATATTTGACCTTGAAGAAGACTGTCTTTCCCTTGAAAGTCACTTTCTCTGCTGGTTCCTTTTCTAAACAGCATGGGGAAACAGGCTTGTCTCTTCCGTTTCCTGATGGGAGACAGATTGTGTTTCGGTTGCAAGAGAGGCCATTGGCATAATGGCAGGTATCCTGATGCCTTGCTTGAGCTGATTGATAGGATATCTGTAACCAGACACATTTAGGAGCTAATCAAGTCTTTGGTTGCCCTTTTAAGGCTGTCTTTCTTTACTCTCACTCCCTTGCAGACTAGGAGTGGGGCTCAGGAAGGGAGAAAGCAGCTCCATACAAGCTTTGGCGAGGCTTGTGGTTTATTTGTTTGGGATGCTTTTTCAGTCAAAACGCATAATTGTTCCAGTGTCTTAAAAGCTTATTTTATATTGTGTTTGTAAGCAAAATACAGACTGGTTACCCAGACTGATTGCCTGTCATGGTGTCCCCAGTTTGATGATGAGTTATTCAAACAGATCTATATTTCAGGACATAACCTATTATGATGACATTAACCCCCTAAAAATATAAAGAAATAGATGCTGCCTGGTCTCACTATAGGAAAGAGTTGGGGATATTGTAGGTTCCAGTCTTTGACTTTTTCTTATATGCTTATCCTCAGCAACGGGAGAACCAGTCAAAATAAGATCAAAACCATCATGATCTCAAAACCTTAACGGAAATGAGATCTCTTTATGAGGTTGCGCACCTTATTTCGCAGTTTCCATTCCATTTGTGAGTACTAAAGAGAAGCTAGAGAAGTACCAGAGCACTTATTAAATCAACACAGGCATTTATAGCCAAGACAAAGGTATTCCCCACTTTATGGAGTAGTTCTTTTTTATCATCAGGTTGTCCTATGGTCCTGACAAATGAAATACTGCATGTTATTTATCCTGTTTATTGGCTGTCAGATAAACCTTTTGAAATTTCCCTTCTTTTCCTGGGTCTAGTCATTCACTGTTTCAAGCAATTTGTCTTTTTTAGTGGTGCTGTAAACAAGCGGTTAAGGGCCTATTATCTGAAGTTATACCCATCCCATCTTTGAGGGGGAAAAAAATGCTGTGCCATGAGTAAAAAACACTTGGCTCTTCTGCTCGCTACTTGAAAGCATCTGGCAGGTGGAAAGGGGTGGCTGGGTAACAAGAAGTGAATGAGCTACCATGGCTGTGGAGCAGCTGAGCTGTGGCAACACACAGATGCTTTTAGCCCAGTGTAGATGCTGCAGAAGAGACACGAGTGGGATTTTGTCACTGCAATGGCTGCACACATGCCCCATCACTCAGTTCATCAGGAGTGACTTGTTGAGCTGCAACAACCCTCATGGACTCCCCATCTTCTAGGAAATGTTCATTCCCACCTGTCTGCCGCACAATTCCCTGCTCTGCCGCTTCTTACATTTCAAGCATGGGGTTGGAGGAGGCCTTTCTGATTCTGGGAAGTGAGTACCCATGCGAAATACAATGCAGAATCTCACTGAAGTTAATGGGACCCTTTGCAGATAGTCCCTTTTGCCCCTAGAGTCCCATTTCATCAGCTCTCAACAAACTGCTGCACCCTGCTGATCGATACGGGTTGAGTTGCCATCTGTCCTTAATCCAGAAATAATGAGTCTGCTGCAACTGCTTTATGAAGGATTTTGTTTTTCAAAAGCACTGACTCCTATGAAGGTCACATACCCAACTTGTTCCCGCTTAGCAAAGTTTTGCTTGGCTACAGCCTTGCAGAACTGCAGACCTTTCTCACTTTGCTCTTTATTCCCTTTAACTGGAGTAGCTGTGGCTCATGCCTCCAGCTCCAGAGGTTCCCATCACAACCAGCAGCTACCACCTCAATCACATAGCGAGGTTTTTTAAGAACGGTCCTAGCTCCTAGCATGAGTTTTACAAAAGCAGCTGTTGCCATGAGGCTGCTGCTCATGGGACTATTTTGAGTGCCATGGAGACTGTCATTCAGGGAGGCCTTTAATCCAGTTTCTAAAGGCTTTTTGATCTTCCTCAGTCAGTTCTTATCATGATCACGTACTAAAACAAATTACTTTTCATGCTAGGCTGACCCAATGCATTCTAATTCTCCACAGTTAAATGGAGAAAATTTCAAGACGGTCAGAATCAACTGGCAAGCTCATATTTGGAATTTCTTGTTCTGAATCTTAAGCAGAGATGCCAAAAGAATAAGTCTTTCCTACTACAAATTAACTGAGAGAGCTCCACTTAGACGCCTCATCCAAACACCCTTGATCTTTGGGAAGATTTGCATCCCGATCCGGAGTTTATCTTTGCAGCTGACAGCTGCGATGTGTCTCAGATGCCAGTCAGTCAATCAGGCCTTTTAATTTAACAGCAATGCCTTAAATTAGATGACAGCAAAAACTAAGGAATCAACACAAAACAATCAATAGAGCACAGCAAAAGGGTCTTTGCTGACACACTACATCCATCTCCGATTTTGTTTTTTTGGATTTAGCCTCTCACTGACCCCTGCTGCAGACACTTCTTGTTGGCAGCTCTGTCAAACTCGGCAGGCCAGGACATCTTGTGTCTGAAAAACATGTCGAGACTACATAAAGCCAGCACAGTTCTGTGTGCTACCACTGGAAATATTTGTAGTGGACCTTTTATCATGGTATCCGAGGGCCTGAAAATCAACAGCAGTTAACAAATGAGTGAAAAAAATGATATTTCTTATGCAAAAAGGGGGAAGGATGTTGAAAGGAGATTAAGAGTGAGATTGTCTTATATCATCTGAAAGTTAAATTTGTTATACAACGGGGAAAGCAAGAGAGCTGCTCCACAGGGATTTATCACTCTGCTTTCTTACTATGCTGGGAAAGACCAAGTCCAGAAGGGACTATTTTGAAGACAGTCTTCTATTAAACAAAACAGTGATCTTTCCCTGGAGACCCATACATTCAGTTTGCTACTTCTGTGGAAGGAAGGAAAAAAAGCTTTCAAGAAGATGCTCCCTCCTCATGCCCCATGAGATGAAAGCCTATGGCAGCAGAAGTGCATTGCTCCAGTGGTTCATTCTCTGCCCTTTCAAAAATAAATCCCATGTAACACTTTGGTGTTTTGCAAATTGTACACACTAATATCAAAACTAACCCCCCAAGTTCCCTAAAAAGCAAAATCATTCATTCCAGCTCTTCTCTACAACTTTCCTCTTTCAGATGCCAAAGTTTTTGATGAACGATGTATGAACATGACACCCCCATTATTGATCTAGTGAGAAACAAAATGAAAAGGCTGGGGGTGAGTACCCTCTTCCGCCCGCTGTTCATACTGTGTGTCATGAGCTCTGTTAGGTTATCTGGCTAATGACAAATGTAATTAAACACGAAGATCCAGAGATGATTAAAGAAGCATGACAGGCAGAGGCATCTTGGTAACCTACTGTGTGAAAATGGACCACGCACAAGTGGTATCCTCTACGGAGACGGATTAGTCCTGGTGTGAAACCCACTGTTGCGACTTATCATGGAAGACACTCTTGGGAATGCCATGCAAACCAGGAGGGTCCCTTGCCTAAAGGGCTATAGGACTTGTTGTCCTATAGAGAAAAGAGAATTTAGGGATGAGATTTTGGGGATTGCACAAAACTTTTTATGGGTTTCTCAGGAGTGGGGGGAAGGGAAGGCTGATCCGTGTACAAATCACTAGCAAACTTCAAGCTAGACTAGCCAGCAAGTAGGGTAAGGGAGACCCAAGACAGGGACATCGATCTGCACAGCCAGGATCATCCTTTCTGTGTGTTTACCTCTGACAAACTCTATATTAACTACAGCCATAAACATACATTAGGACTCTCTTCCATGGAAAGCAGATGGGTAGGGGTGGGAAAAGGGTGAAGATGCAATAAAAGTTCATGAGTGACCAGGGCAAGATAAACAGGGAATGGCTGTTCATTATCTTTTCCAATATTGGAATTGAGGGGTGTCAAATGAAACTAGCAGGAGGCAGGTGCAAAACCAATGAAGGACATAATTCTCAGGCACAGAGCACTGTCAAACTGTGCAATGCTTCTCACAGCATGAAAAGGTATCAAAGTTTCTATGAATACAAAAAGTAGCTAGGGAAATGCACCGTAAATGCAGAAAGAGAAATCCACCAATTGTTATTAGATACAAAACCAGCAGCTCTTGCTCAGAAGATCTCTGGGCTGCAAATTGCTGAAAGCTGGAAGGATGATGTATGCTTGTCTTGTTCTGCTATTTTCCCTTGGTAGCCACTGCTAATGAGAGGATATTGGGCCGAAAGACCCCTGATCCAGCCAACAAGACGGTTTCTGGTGCTTTCCCAGTTGCTTGGCCTCTTCCTACCTTAACTTTATTACTATGACTCTCTTTCACGGAGATGTGCTCAGAGCACAGACAGCTCAAGGTCAAGCCAGTATTCCCCACCACCATTCAAAAAGCTGCTCAGATCACTCACTTCTGGGTACCCAAACAAGTGACGAGGCTTTCCCAAAGCTGCTGAGCGGCTAAAGCTGTCATTGATTTCCGTAACATTCACAAGTCTCTGCAAATGAAGGTAACGAGGCCCAATTTGGACAAACGTTTAGGACCAGCTTCAATCTCCCCCTGCTCTGTAACTCACTTAAGGAGGATGGAAATGAGGTCACAGTGCTCAGCTTTCAAGGAAACCCAGCATAAAGCTGTGCTTATTACATGAATCCCTGCAAATGAAACACTAGGGATAAAGAGAGATTATTTATGTGGAAGTAGTGAGGGAGGTGGGCAGGGAAATGAGAAAGGGAATATTTAGTCTGGAGCAGGAGAACAAATAAGACCACGGAAAAGTCTTCTCCTAAGAAAGCTGTAGAGGCCTAATCACTTAACTTATTTCAAAGCAGAGCAGGCAAAATATCAGAGAGCAGACTTGTGAAGAAAAATCCAGCATGCACCACCGGGGAGGAATTAAATGCTTTCCTGCCCTGAACCTCTCTGATACTGTATAAATCACATCAGAGCTGAGTTCACACACTATTTGCTTCCTCGAGTTATTGCAAAGCACAGAGGGGACATATTAACATAGACACATGTGTGCCTCTGTACAGTGATAAATATATGAACACATTAAAACCTAACTGTGTAGCCCAAGTTGATTGAAACTTTTCCTGATATGAGTGTCACTATCTATTTTCATAAAAGCTTGTGCAAAAAGGAAATCAAAGAACAGCATTTGTAAAATTTCCTTTCATGTTCCATCTGCCCTGGCTTGAAGGACCTTGGTTTTGCCGAAGGTGTTTTCACCTTTGAAAAGGTGTAAAACACTTGCAGAACACTGCATAAACCCATAAATGCAATGACATGTTGTAACACCCAGAGCTTTGCAAGCCCTGTGCAATTTCAGCTTGTCTCCTGAACAGCATTTCCAGCTGAAGGATTTCTATGGTACCCAAGACCGCAGTTTCTCAATCCTCCACGAGCTAAGACATATTTCTCTTCGCAAGAGCCCTGCAAGGCAGGGCTGTGCTATTATTACCTCTGCAAGATGAACCGGGGAGGGGCTGAAAAGCTAAAAGACTTGCCCGCGGTATCACAGGGCACCTGCTGTACAGCACAGACAGAAGTTAAATTTTCTTAAGGTAAGCATCTTACAGGAGGAAATAGAGTAAATCACCCAGGAGGACAACCCTGGAGTCAGGTGTCCCCTGCTCAGAGCAGTTTTGCCAAGGAGGTGTCGCTCGGCAGACACTATTCGTGGCTCAAAGCACTCCCGGCTCCACTAACTGCTCCCAAGACAGAGCCAGAAACACGAACTCCAGCGCAATGCTGAGGCAGCCGCCTTGGCAGTTATTAAACCAAATATTTAATGACATTTTGATACGCACAGCCAAACTATCTTCACACAGAGATGTCAGTAATAAGGATTTTGCCTGGAAGGGGAACGGAGGCGGTTGAAAACCACATGAAAGCGCTCGGTGTGTGTGCACCTCCGAGGAAGGCTGGCGAACAAGCAAGTTGTCAGCCCGCATTTCTCCCTTCGGTGTCCTCTCCTTCGCAGAGCTGTCGGTTACACTCATCCTGCGGTGGAAAGATGCTAATCCTGGCTGCTTTGCTGGGCAGAGGCTGCCCTTACCAGCTCATCCTTTGACACATCGTTAGTGTTTTTCATTGCAGAAGGCAGCAGGTTTTAGGCTTGTCTCTGCGTGTAGTTTCTGTCTTGGTCTCTTATTAAGTCCCCTCATTAAGAGGGGGACAGACAGAATGGTCGGGTCACGTACCGGTTGGGCAAGGTGAGTGAAAAAATCTGGAAGCGTTAAATGCTGATGTGTGTCTAAGGGGTTAGGACATAAAGCAGAGAGGAGCTTATCTGCAAGCCAAAGTTGGGGGTCAGTAAGGACTGCATGCCCAGGGAGCTCAGGAGGTCGCTTTGCTGAGAAAAGATCTCCAGCAGTGTCCAAAGACGGTTAAAACAGCTCTTGGGAGAGATGCTATCTGAACTGGATTGCTTGGGACCAGAAATTGCATTGTACTGGTGAGCATCTGAGATCTTCTATTGGGTTGACCACTCCCACTGGGATCAGCTATAACATTATAGATTAATGCCCGGGACCAGTCTGAGTGTGGTAGGATCCAGTCCCAGCCTTGACAAAGATAGGAGGAAATAACATAGAGCTATGTCAGCACTTGAGGTGTCCAGAGTAAGTGATGGGGTTACTGCATCAGGACAGGTCATGAAGACGAGAAACAAATCTGTCTGCCTTTTAGCCTCCTCTGCCAGATCCTACGCTCCCAAGGGAGCAAAACAGAACTACAAAATAGGCAGTGAGATGCAGCACCTTCCTCTTTTTCAGGGATATGGAATCTTTGATTGGACCGTGGTGGGAAGAGGAGGAAGCTTTCCACTCCAAACCCCACCATGTTGGGAAGGGATTATTCCCCTCCTGGACATGGTGTTCCCAAAGGTGTTAAAAAAAAAGGAAAACTTTAAAGGTGTTCATTACCTATAGGATAGAAAAGATCAGATTAAGTTGAAACACTGAAATTTTTACTGGATGCTGCCTTGGTCTGGGGAGAGTTTGCCCTGAGTTTGTGCATGATTGGCAAATATTAGCAGTAATAAAGGATGTGCACACAATTTAGAGGCACTGTATAGCATACAGGGCCAAATCTTTCCCTGTATGTGATCGTGAACTGCAGAGAAATGCAAGCTCTCACCTCCACACAGGTCTCTGAAGGCCATCTGAGGTATGCTGTGAGCCTCTGAAACACCTCATATCCCATTGCTAATCTTTTTCCACAAAACGCCTCTCTCTTCTCTGGGATACCAATTACAGTGGGCCATTTGGTAGGAGATCAGGTCCTTGGCATCACAAATCTTGAAGTTAGCCATGAAATCTTTCATTCATTGGTCTTTGAAGGGTCTCTGATTTTTTTGGTGCTGGACAGCCAGTATTACCATTTCGCCCGCTCTCAGTCTGTGCTCTTCTGACCATTGAGCACTATTGGTTGCTCAAATTAATTAGAGCATTTTGGAAATGAGGAACTTTTTGAATCTGCCAGTGTTTAACGTAGGAAGCAGAAATCTGAGGTATGAGCAGATCCACCTTGAGAATCCTGGCTGCGGATGGGTGAAGGGGATTTATTATATAGCAAACACCTGCAGTCATGACAATGGTTTCATCAGTGTGTCCCATGGGCAACTGGGACCACCACCGCCAGTCCAAGGAGAAGGCAGAGATATGTTCAAACCATTGAAGACACCCAAATGTAAAGCTGCCGTTAGATTGTTTCATGATAGTTTAAGGAGCCAGCAGCAGCAGTTCTGCATCTGGGATAATAACCACATAGTATCCAGCATGCCTTCGCATCAAGGGCAAGAAATCAATATCATCAACCTTGATCAACATTATAATTAAGAGGTTAATATTGATCTTTTGACGTTGATGCTAAAGTGTGGTAGGTGCGTTGAGTCATCAGCATCGTTGCTGGCAATCTGAAGTTGGGGCACTATAAAACAGACTGCAGGCACAGCAATTCACTCACAGATCCCTTAGAGACACTGGATTATAATGATTAAAGCAATTCTCAGCCTGATTCATAAACAACTGTTCCCAAAGTCAACACCTCTTCTATCAATGGTGAGAGGGGATTACTCACACATGCCTGTTACATCCCTTCAAAGTCCCAGGGTGACACGAGGAAATGCAACTCCACCTGGTCCTGCAGGCTGCAGACTTGTGGTCTTATACTCTGTTTTTTATCCTGAAAACTAAATAGGAGTTGAGCTCTCGTTCTTCATAATGGATTGATGCAGAATGGCCTGTGTGGCCATCTTACCTTGCTACAGGTGAGGTCTCCTTCTGATTTCTCCTATGACCACTAAAAGAAAGCCTTTTCCCTAAAGAACATCTGAAGCATCTTCACGAGCATTTTCTAACCCTGAGTCTACTGAGCCAGACCCTGATACCCATAATCTTCAGCCCACAGAGATGAAGGTCTGTCCTGCTTAAAACCGTTCTTTCCTACAGAAAATTCCCTTGTTCTGAGGTCCTGCTTAAGAAAAGAAAGGCACAGCATTGAGAGATTGTATCAGCACAGATGATGATGAGATGCTACAAAGGCTGAGCATTTACCCAGGCATTTGTAAATTATTTTTTCTGTTATTCATATTTGCCATTTATATTCCAGCAGTGTTAAGAGGCCTTGAGTAAGATGAGAGCCGTTCTGGGATTGTCACTCTATGGGCAAAACAGTCACAGACAGTCCTTGATCCTAAGAGCTTGCATTAGACAGTGCCTAAATACTGCTGTGATTGGTACTACAGGGAGAGAGAGGTGAATGTGCATGGAGAGGGAGGAGGAGAAGAGTGGGTATATTAACAGATATACAGAGATCCAGACTACTTTACAAATTATTGACTGTACTTAAATGTTAATCATTGTGTGCGTTAGTTATTTTTTCTGTGAGAAAATACAGACAAACAACCCTGAGCTATACAATTGTCTGCACAAATGGGTGGATTCCGAACAGACCAAGGATGTTATTTTCCTCCCAGCACATTCCCCAAAACTGAGTAGAAATTAATCCATATGAGAATAGAGGATGGAGACCGACGGCGAAAGATTTCTCTGCATTCTTTTTTCTTTTTGTCACCATTGGTGCTCAGAGGAGTCAGGAGTGGTTGGGCTATCATTGATCACCAGGACTATTCAGGCTGGAGAGCCAATACACCAGGCAATTAATTTTCCTCTAACACTCCATGAAACTAGAAACATGGCTAAATCCCGTCTGGATAAACACATGAATACAACCCCAGGAGTTTAGTCCTGCTCTCCACTCCTGTCTCCATGACTTGTATCTGAAGCCATCAGATAGGCATGGCACATGGCACCTGTTCCACATGGCACAAAAGGATTGTAATACTCAACTCCAGGTGAGAACTGCAGCCCCCGCAGCCCGGAGACCAATACCTGTTTGACTCCAGCCTCACTCAGCATGTTTTAGTCCCACCATTTCTCTGTCTGCAGCTGTCCACACCACCTTTCTGATAAGTACAATCCAACACCTCCTCTAGAAATATTGACTGCTTATCCAGCAATTCTCACTTAGCACAAAGCAAACAACAGCTAATAATTTTATCTACTAATTACAAGTGACTGCTGTCTGAGGAGTTGTGTTTTATTTTTCTCTGTAGTCCTCTGGGATGGTCCAAAAAGCAGAATGTTGGGTGAGGGACAGATCTGCACTGTGTGGCTTCGGTTGGATGTCTCAGGTTGGATACATCTTTTTTGAGCACATCAGTATGAGCCAAGAGCAACATCTACTGGCCGAGATGTTTAGTAAGACCACGTGTAGCTCTGGCACAACCCATGGACTTTACAGACCACAACACATCTGTGAGATATTTTTAGTTAGTACCCAAACACATGGGTTAGCACCAGCACTTCCCAGCTGTGGAATTTGTCACCAAAACCAAATATCACAGCCCTGCACACCTGGACCTAACTTGTATCCACGCTTAATCTGAAATTTGCTGTTCGAGCCCACTGTGTCCTGGGTAGCGCATCCTGGTAGACAGTAAGTACCCGTGTATCTCCATGTCTTCACAGCATAGTTCTTCTTGCACTTCCCACAAAGTGTTCCTGGGCTGAAGCAGTCTGAAGGTGAGTAGCAGTCCATCTATTGCCACCAAAGCTGCAAGAAACTTACAGTGGGGGGTATTCAAGTGGTCTAAGTTTTAGACATCAAAAATAAAGGGTCCAAATTTGGAGGCTGGGCATGTTGGTGTGTCTGCTGCTGTGGGGGGCGAGACCTAACAGCATGTGTATGTGTATTTCAAGGTGAGGGCTCAGCGTAACAAATGATGCCCGTAAAGCTGGGTTATGAGGAAAGATGGGAGGAAGGGGCTTCACCCTCCAAAAGAGTCTGTCCAGGTGTGTTAAATTCAGCGTTGTTATCAGCACTTGTTCTCCCTCACCCTCAGCCTCTCCCTTCACAATCCTTCTGAAAAGAGAGTGTGGGAATGTGTGAGAATGAGAGAGAGAAATCGGTGAAGCTACACCCAAAAAATGGAAGCGAAAAAGACTGTGAGTTCATCTTATTAGGAAGACTGAGTCTAAAACTCATTAATAACAGACATAACTCATGCCTCCATCTCTGTGGCCTGGAGGACAGGACCATTTGGGCATTGATGGGTGAACAGAGCTCTAAGGAACTCCAAATCAATTACACATAAAATACAATTTCTTACCCTCAAGAGAGCCACTTGTCCCTGCAGAGCAAGATTTAAAGGGAAGTAAGAGCGAAGCAACTTGATCTATATTCTGAGCTCACTGCAAGATCACATACAATCCTCCAAAGCATTACCATGGTGGGCAACATCTCAGATAGTTTGAGAGGTCTGCGGTACACATGTGTCTACCTGAGTACTTCATACTTGAAGGACGAAAATAAGCACTTTTAGAGCGTAGGCTATCTATTTCACCATCTTGCTTTAGAGTGAGATGAACCTCACCACAGAAATGCCCATTTCTCTCTGTTGATTGTAGAAGGAGATCAGATGACCTCCTTAGACATCGAGGATGTCGTTTGGTCAGAGGAATCCTTCTCTCATAGCATGGGGAACTGAGAGATGGCAGAGAACCATAAGTGGTTAAAATGAGCATGGAATCACAAGCCAAAACTATAAAATGAGAAAGAACAAGCCTGCCTGTTTCATGCAGGTGGTGAACTTGCTCTATATAGGTGTCTTGCCTGCTGACTCATAGCCACATCCAACTGTCCATTTGGTAGTCTCCTTTCACGACATGATGTCCAGGTGTTCCTTGCAGACAAGATTGAAACCAGGACGTCTGAGGTCTGCAGAGAGCTGTGCCCTTTGAAGGGGTAGGACCAGCAGCGTCACAGGACTCAGGACTTCTGGTCAGGCTTGCTGGTGCATGATCTCAGAAGAGTCATCTTCCCTTTGTCTCTGTTTTCTAAGCTAGCGAGGGTCTCTGGTCATGATGGGGAATATGATGACATAGGAGGGTGCTGAAACTGAGAGAGGAAAGGCAAATTTTGCTCTTTTTGACCATGATCTACAGACAGATCCCAGCTGGAAACAGTCCTGTGTATATTTTACTCAGCCTGGTGCAGCCCAAACTCCATCAGATCCCTCAGTCCAAAGCTTCATCCAGAAAGGGGCCATAACCAAATCCATCTCTTTGGACAGGTATGGTACCTGTCAACATAAGCAGGTAAGACAGGTAAGGTAGGTAAGGCAGGTAAGGCAGGTTTATCTTCTGCTTGATTCTGGTCCATAGATGATGGCATAGTTGACTCCGTGTTGGGCCCTTTTAGGATCCCAGTACCTCATGGGGAGTACAGGCAGGTTCTCACAGGGAAATGGATCACTCAGCTCCTCCAAACTGCCTCCAGGACCAGCACAGAGAAATGGTGGTTAATACTCAAGACCAATGAGAGTTCAACAGGACCAGGAAGATCAGGATGCTCATTAAGGTTCATTTTCATTTTATCTCTTCCTGACAATGCCTGGCCTTATCCAACGCTTTGTGGGCACTACTGTGACTTCTACCTGGTTTCACACTCAAGTTTATAGACATGGCTTCAGTACAGCTCTCTTGGGAAAACAAGGAAAAACAGTTTGAGTCTTCCTTCTTTCTTTGCCAGACTATAATATCCTGGTTACAGCAAATAACACATGGAAGGCTTTAAGGGGAAGTGTCTCATTGTGCATGGAAAGGAGGAGTCCCCTTCTGTCTGACAAAAAAGATTACTCTCGGCTACAGAAGCACTGGGGTGTGGTTTCAGCCCCATACTTCCCAGCTGGCCCCTATTTCTAGGTAATAGGTTGAATCAAAATGCTACATCTAAGCAGATGGGATGGTTGAGGTTTTCTGATCCCTGGCTGAGCAAGCACACGAGGATGCATGCAGGTAATGTGTGAGTGGAAGCCAAATAAAGAACAGAACATAAACCCAAGACAGGAGGGGCACTAACCTAAAGGGAAAGGTTGAGCTCTTGTGTCTCCTTGAATAATGCAAGGAGCAAAATATTCTGTTACCAGCCTAGGGAGCAGACAATTAAAACACTACTTGAAGCAAATGTCTCCCGACTCTGGCTCAGAATTTCAATTAGTCTGCAAAGTCTTATTGCACTTAAGTGCAGGTTAGTGACATTTCAGGAAGGAGAGATTGATTGGGAGCTGGGTTACAGCTCAGCCAGCGGGGATCATGTCTAGGGGCCTGTCCTTAAAAACAATGTGTGATCTCTGCATGGCATTTTCCTTGTTTAGCTCTTTTATGTTTCCTATGAGAACGAATAATCCCAGTAGACAGAGCTGTGTCCCCTCCTTTCAAACGCTACTTTATTTTCTTTCTCATTCTCCTCTAATCTCTTCTTCCTATTGCCTTTCTCAATGTTCTTTAAGTATCCTTAGGTGTCCAAACAGTATTTCCTGCGGCTCTTCTCTTCATCTTAAAGTGGTTAACCTTTTCTTGTCTCAAGAATTAGGCTCTGAGTTCCAGGAAACTATTTTTGTACTAAATTACCAGCTTAGAAGAGCCAGAGAAATCAGGAGGGTGTCTGCTACTTTTTGTCCCTGATGGGCAGTGACTTCTGGATTGCTGAATTTGGCAAAGCTGGTGAAGACGAGGGGGAATATATTGCAGCAGTATCGCAGCATTACTAGACAAATTACACCTGAAGGTACAAACAGCCTCTCTCCATCTATACTGGCTTCAAAGCCAAATGGGAAAATACCCTCAACCAGCTGAAAAAAAAAAAAAAAAAAAGAATTATTGGAAGACACCAAGTGTGCACCCAGTAGCTGGTAAGCCCAGTAGCTGGTAAGTCCAGGCAGGGCCAGACACCAGGTCCTTTTGCATAGAAGATCCCTGCTGTGGTTAGATGTGCCTAAGATAACAACACTTTTTGGGAGGTGTGGATGAGATAGGAGCCAAACAGGGCAATGGTTAACCAGCACACAGGTACAATAGAATTTCCTGCCATAAGTCAGTGTGGGAGACAGGATTTTTTTCCATAAAGCAGCTCAAAATTCATCTCCATGCCCCAACCAAGCCTGCTTTTGTCACCATTTCTCATGCATCTATACACAACTGCACATACCACTAAAAAAATCACCCAAACTGAAACCCTCCCAGAACAAAACATGCTGATCTAGCACTTAAACTCCAGCATAACCAAAAACTCTACCAGGGACACACTGGAAGAGATAAGGAGCAATACAAATAATGAGATAGAATTAAGTTTTCTGCCACAAAAAACTGTAGATAAATGAGACTCCTTACTCTGACAGTACACTGACAGACAAGCCGAATGTGCCCTGTGCTGTTAGCTGGTGGTGACTTTATTTTTAATCACCATCAATGGATTTTTTTTCTGCGGAAATCTGCTGAATTGGTTTTTGGACCCATGGACACTCTGGCAGTGTCCTGCAGCTAGACGTTGCACAGATTCATGATGCACCGCCTTGGCATAGTGGGCTCATCTCCCATCCAAAAAGCCCTGTTGAAAGCCAGGATATATAAGCTCAGTAGGACACTAAGCTGTGTATATGAATTCTGGCTGCCCTGGAGACAGACTGCAAAGACAAAGCTTTTACAAAGACTGTTTTAAATCCATCCCTTCCTTCAGCCACCGCGGAGACCGCACCAGCATGGGCTGGATCTGCTGGGGCAGAAAGGCTGCAGCTCCAGAGGCTCTGCATGTCTCTGGGTGGGCCATGGTAACCACTGTGTCTGAACAAGTCCTATAACAAAGAGAGACGCACAGGATCAATACTGACTCTCTTAGCTTTCTACGACTTCGCTGGGTAAAAAACTGGCTGGACGGCCGAGCCCAGAGAGTTGTGGTCAATGGAGTTAAATCCAGTTGGCGGCCGGTCACGAGCGGTGTTCCCCAGGGCTCAGTTTTGGGGCTGGTCTTGTTCAATATCTTTATCAATGATCTGGACGAGGGGATCGAGTGCTCCCTCAGTAAGTTTGCAGACGACACCAAGTTGGGCGGGAGTGTTGATCTGCTCGAGGGTAGGAAGGCTCTGCAGAGGGACCTGGATAGGCTGAATCGATGGGCCGAGGCCAACTGTATGAGGTTCAACAAGGCCAAGTGCCGGGTCCTGCACTTCAGCCACAACAACCCCAGGCAACGCTACAGGCTTGGGGAAGAGTGGCTGGAAAGCTGCCCAGAGGAAAAGGACCTGGGGGTGCTGATTGACAGCCGGCTGAACATGAGCCAGCAGTGTGCTCAGGTGGCCAAGAAGGCCAACGGCATCCTGGCCTGTATTAGAAATAGTGTGGCCAGCAGGAGTAGGGAGGTGATCGTGCCCCTTTACTGGGCACTGGTGAGGCCGCACCTCGAATCCTGTGTTCAGTTCTGGACCCCTCACTACGAGAAGGACATGGAGGTGCTGGAGCGTGTCCAGAGGAGGGCAACGAAGCTGGTGAAGGGCCTGGAGCACAAGCCTTATGAGGAGCGGCTGAGGGAACTGGGATTGTTTAGCCTGGAGAAGAGGAGGCTGAGGGGAGACCTCATCGCGCTCTACAACTACCTGAAAGGAGGTTGTAGCGAGGTGGGTGTTGGTCTCTTCTGCCAAGTAACTAGCGATAGGACAAGAGGAAATGGCCTCAAGTTGCACCAAGGGACGTTTAGATTGAACATTAGGAGAAATTTCTTTACTGAAAGAGTGGTCAGGCCTTGGAAGAGGCTGCCCAGGGAAGTGGTTGAGTCACCATCCCTGGAGGTATTTAAAAGACGTGTAGATGAGGCCCTTAGGGACATGGTGTAGTGGGCATGGTGGTGTTGGGTTGACGGTTGGACACGACGATCTTAGAGGTCTTTTCCAACCTGTATGATTCTATGATTCTATGATTCTATGATTCTATGACTTTAACTACAGCCTCCAAAGATGCTTTTGCACATAAATATCTGTGTACAGGCATGTGCGTATCAGGAAAATACAACCGACTGTGAAGACATTTTTCCTCCTTCACTTTTTCATCCTTCATTTTTTTCCTGCTACATGGCCAAACCCTCCCAGATAAAACTGCCTTACTCCAATCTCTCAGTATGGTCACCTCTGAGGTATGGACTTGCATGACAAGAGAGGCGATAGCGTTAGGCAGCCGCTCTCCTCTCAAGAAACAAACTGGCTGCAGTAAGGCCAGCTCTCATCCTGCCTTTTTTCCATTATGGTCCCAAACGTTGCTCATGTGGGGTTTGCAGGTCTTTCCCACCCCTCGTCCACACAGGAAGGAGCCACACGAGTACCTCTAACCTCAGATGTGGCCAGCTTGCACACAGCAGACCTAGCAAAAACCTTTCCAAAAAGCCAATCTTTGCCTTTGGGAATGGACTTGATTGTGCTGAAAGGCAAATATTTACCAAAGAAGGTCTTGCTGGGTCCTGCGGGGATCTCTGCACATACAGGTTAAATTACTGGTGCACTCTGCTTGGGAGCACAGGAGTAAAACTTTTTTTGTTTCCCCCCATCAAATGGTGTTTTATTCTCCCTTGGTCAGCTATGAGAAAGGTTTCATTATCAGAGGAAACTCCATTTTGTGTCATCATTCATTCTTTTCCACAGATCCATTCATGGCCCACATGAACTGCAGCAGCTCAGAAACCACCCCAGACCCTTGAAAGCATCCTGGAGGTTTTCAAACAACACTTCAACAGATTGTTCCTCTTCGCATCTGTGGAGTAAGATGGATTGATGGGGGACCCAGGAGGGTTATTTTGCCCATGAATTATTTACACCCACTGGGCAATATTTCATTTTAGACTGGCCTTGTTTTACGCTTGTAATTTTTAATTCTTATAATTCCACCTCCAGCAAGCAGAGGCTCCTGAGAGCACTAGATTATATCTCAGCGGGCACACTCTCGAATGCGTAAATAACCTCTCCTCTGCTGACAGCACATGGGAGATGGGCTGGGCTTTCAGTGAGGTTAGGTTTTTCCCCCCTCTCTCTCTCTTAAAGGAATCTTTATCTCTGTGCAGCTATTCTGTAACGTGCCTCTGTTTGGTAGCAAAAGCACTATTTAAATGCAAATGTTGACTTTTTGCCAGGGACTGAAGGGAAAATACTTGTCTAATGATGTCCTTCCAAAAGTACAACTGGTGCTGTTTTTAAAGGAACTGCATCAGAAGGGATTGGGACTTTGGTTCTTTGCACTCCTAACTGCCTCTGCCAATGCTATCTTCTACCCCTTGAAGTCACGCCTACCTTTGCAAGATAAATAAATAAATAAATAAATAAATAAATATGCACATATAGAGGCTAAACTAAAAGCAAAGCAGAGTATTTTGATCAGATTCCCTTTTCCTCTGCCCAGCCTGTCCAATGATGGAGGAAATACAACCAGTGCACACTCACTCCAGTTCAAAATGTTTGGGTTTTTTTCTTCCTCTGTCGTGGGACAGATGTTCCAGATGTTAAATGTCTGTGTGACAGGGACAGTAAGGTGTCTGTTAGGCTGGGACCCACTTGAAAGGGAAAGGAGTCAGCTGGCAGGAAGGGGAAGGGAAAGAGGAGTTTCAGACTCAGGAGGTGGGTGAGAAGGAAAGGAGACTGGGGTGAGTAGGAAATAGAAAAGATGTCTGGAGCAGGGTTATTAATTTTGTCTGGGGAAACCCACTGTTTACTGTTTTGTACCATTTTTCTCTGTTGAAATACTGATTCTGATTTAAAGCCAAAATTAGGCAGACCTTCCAGACATGCTTGCAAAGGTAAATAGTCCAGTGATGCTGAAAGAAGACCAAAGTTAGGTCAAACAGGGAGAGGGGAAAAAAACCAAACACCCAACCAGTATCCCCACAAAAGTGCCTTCTCCCACACCCATAGGGCTAGCAGCAAACACATACCATGGGTTTAATTTTGGGCCATATCCACTGCTCCCCATAGTAAGGCTTTATGTAGGAGCAGGAAGGGCTCAAAGCAGTTGGAGACAAGGTTTGTCCTCTCCCCATATGTGTGGGCTTCACCAGGAATGAATGGGGCAGAGAAAGTGCAAAGGGACACCACAGTTTTCCTTGAACAGGGAGTGTTGGGAAGGGGATGGATGTGTTGCAAGACCTGTCATACACAGAAGCTGTAGCACAAGCCAGGAGTTGGGACAAAATACGTGGCAGTGGAGGCTGTACATCTGTGTAATGCACCTCACCAGCCAGACCAAGGGCTTCCCACATCCTTCCCCCTCCTTCCCATCTCATTGCTTGGGCTCTGCAGGCTGATGGGTTTCAGTCCAGTTTTTATCTGACGTGGTTCAGTTGCCAAGGAGACAACGATCTGCAAGGGGGAACCTTTGTGGCATCTGGAGGAGGGAAATCGATGCACATCATTCAGGGGTTGAGGATGGCCCCAGGCCCAGAGCTCAGGAGTTGGGAAGAATTTGCCCTGGTCCATGTGAGGTGTCCCAGGCAGGCTGCAGCCTAAAGGGCCTCCAAAGTAACATTTCAAATGAAATCAGTCTATCTGTGGGATGAAGAATCAGTCTGTCCTTAGCACCAGCTGAATATTCACATCCCCTGGGAAAAGCAACTCGACAGTTAGAAATCTTTTGTTTGCCTGCTCCAGTGGCCTATGAAGTGTCAGAGGTCAGGTCCGATGGTTCAAGCAAAGCAGACAGCAGTCTGGGGTAGCAGACCCATGGCTGTGGCAGAACAACCATGGCACCAGGACTTATGTTGTCCCTGCTGTCAATCTGCTGTCTGCCCCATCCCTCTCCCCTCAAGGACCACCAGACAATAACAAGACCCTCAGCAATCTCAGCTCAACACCACTTAGAGCGTCCAATCGGGACACTGGAGATGAGAAATGGTCCCCTTGTCTAACATCACCCCATGGCCCAATGAACATGTTGGAGAGATAAGGATCATGGTGCCTGCACCCTCACTAAAGCTCCTTCAGCTGAGAAGAGCTAGACAATCAAGACTTCAAGGCAATAATTCTCCTTAAATCAGAGCTATTTTTTTAGAGCAGGGTTGAAAGGTTTTCAACCTACTGCCAGGGCCCTGTCCTTCCTTTTCCCTTACCCTCCATGGACCAAGTGAGTATCACCCTGCCCAGACATTTGCCCAAACTCGGGTGGAGTTGAGAGGTGCAGCAGGAAGGGGAAGGCTGTGTTGCTTTGGAGGTCGGATGAGGCACATCCCCAAACACAAGGCTTGTGAAGGATAAAAAAAAAACCTTGGCTGGAGCACTGCAGCTCTTGTTATTCCTGACTGGTCTTTAACAATCACTTGCTGCGAAGCATGGGAAAGTACTGAGCCAGCACAATCCCTCTCCCTCCTTCACTGCTATAACACTGACACTCGGAAAGGCTCCTTCCAACAGGCAGAGCTGCCGGCAGACAGGGTATTTCTTCCCAAATCCCCACCTGATGATCAAATCATGACCGTGAAAGTTAAGCGCCGAGGGACCTTGCTAACTAGCGAGAGAGAATTTAGCGAGTGTCTGCAGAAGTAGGTTAAAACACAGTAACTCAAGGGAAGGTCCTTCCTCCAGCTGCTGGGGAAGAGGGAAAACATATTTCAGTTCTGTACATTCTCCTCGCCTGGGGAAGGCTCTGTAGCGGAGATGTCAGGTTTAATCTCTTCCCAACATGTATTTGGCAAGTAACTCCTTTGTTCCTTTCTAAGTTCGGCAGCTAACATGCCGGAACAGTGATAGTCTCCAGCAATGATTTAATGGAAGAGAAGGTGGGCTCCTCCTGCGTCACCTTTCAGATGCCCTCAGCACAAAGGAGGCTGTGAAGAAAGATGCACTCGAGATGTGGTGGCCCCCACAGCAGGTACTCAGGGTTGCCCAAGCCATGGCTCTTCTCTCTTCAGGCTCCGCTACCGACAGACGTAAGCAGAAAACAGGGCAGGGATGGGGCTGTTGTGGGAGCACGTAGCTATTAACTAGCTAGGAGAAACCAACATCCCTTTAAATCTGAATCCTTGTTTTTAACAAATTTCAAAGGCAGAAGTGAACCTTCAGAATGCTGGTAGTGTAGGACTGAGCCAGCACAGTGACACATGTTAGATGAGTGGATTTTGTACCCTTTTTTGATAATCCCAAACACCCACAAGACATGGGAATAAATCTTCTGGAAAGGATGTGGTGGCTCCCTCACTGGTTTTGAAGAACAGATTATGAGGGATGGACTGGGTAAGAATTAGGAATGGGTTGAGTAGATCCTGCACTAGGGATGAACTAGCCAATCCCAAGGTAGTTCTGATTCTTGAGTCTTGATATATCAAATAAAAAAGGCTGGTCCCAGTGTCACAGCACATTTCAGATTGGTCTGGAGATAGACTTGTTCAGTTAGATTTTTGCATCCCCCACCCTGTCTGGGAGACCATGGGGTCTGGAGGGGGAAGAGACAACATGGAAAGCAGCCCTGCAGTTGTCATCACAGGAGTTTGTAGCAATGATGCACATTTTCAGCAGTTATCAGTGCTATTTGTGTGTGCATCTGTTTACAGGAATATCACACCGTTTGGGGACAAGTGGGAAGAATAAGTCATTCTCTGTCTAGCAAGCCCTCCAACTCACACAGACTGAAACACCCACAGTTCCTACCCAGGGTACCTCAGGCCCCATCTGGACTGTGCTTTTCAGGTAGAAGTTATAAACCATTTCCCAAATCCCCAGTTATCCTGAAACAATACCGTAGGTGAAGATTAAAGATCTGCATATGGAAGAGCTACCAAGGTCTTACAAGATGAACAAAAGTTTAATAAGTAATGAATAAGATTGGTTTTTTTCTAAACTGCATCTATCCGTGGCTCACAGAGCAGCCACACAACACAGCTGTGCTGAAAGGAGGACTATAAAGCTTGTTCTACCCAGCACCAAAATGCAGCTGATGCCGATGTGGAACACACCAGCTGCCAACTGCACAGCGGTGTGGGGAAAGCCATGCTCTAGCAGTCATTGCCCCATAACTTTGATACACCAGACAATTAGGATCTCCGGTCTGACGATGTTTTTCCAGCACTTCTGCGCTAGGAGTCTGATTAGGAGTAGGAAAAAGAAACAAAAAAAAACCCCACACCAAAAAATCTAAAAGATCCAGAGCCATCTAATGACCAACCGAGCCAAGACTTCAGCACAGACCAGAGCAAAGAGGTTTCATCAGGGCATTTGATGGTAAGCATTCCCTAAAACACTTTTTATTAAAAGAAGCAAATTGCTTTCTGACCCAAAGACAAATTTTCCATGGAAGCATCTGGGTTTTTCTATATTTTTGAGTGAAAGAGGGAAATGTTAGAACTCAATGTTCTGTGTGGGACATTCCCACTAGAGCCATTTTGAGGGGGAGCAGGAAGACAAGAACTAGGAGTGTGTAGGAGGGGGAGTTAGGAGGAGATTTTTAGCGGGTTTAGAAAAATAAAAAGGCAGGCAATTTTAAATAAAACTTTACAAGTGCATGAAAATATGTCCCCATGTCTAATTAGGAACTGGTCGAAAGTTCAAAAGGGAATGAAAGATCCCTGTGTAAACCATCTGAGACTCTGGAAAGAAAAGCAGCATTTATATCCTTGTACTTGGATTCCTGGTGCACTGGGAATGGTTCAGTAAAAAAGCCCAACTCATGGCACTTTCCAAGGCAGTGAGGCAGCAGACCCCTTCTCTGGTCCTCTTGTCCTCTCCAGCTTTAGAGGACACTTCCACTAGCCCTGGATGGCAGTAGGCATGTCTGGATAGATGGGTATTGCAAGGGAAAAAGAAAAAAAACAGGAAGAGAGGAAAGAGGAAAAGGCACCAAGAAAGAGAGAGAGAGAGAGAAAGAAAAAAATTGCTCTTTCCTGCTAACCTCCATCTGAAAGTCTTAAGAATGTTGAAATCCTTTATTCAAGTGGGGAAACTGAGGCACGGAGAGGTTACATTTCTTGCCCAAAGACACACGGGGCATCCATAAGCAGAGACCTGAAGCACCTTTCTCCTCTTGCAATTGCAGCGAGGCCAGGGAGTGGCACTGCGGGGGATGAAATCCAGGCAGTCCTCTGCAGGGGGATGGATGCCAGCTGCCATCAGCGGTGGCCTTGGAGCAGAGCCCTGGCTCCAGACCTTGACGCCCGGTTGCTGTGTATCCCAGAGTGAGAGCAGGATCTGCTTGGAGGAGCACGGCACAACCAAGCAGAAGAAAAGGTCAGCTGCTTCCCCTCTGTTACCCTCTGGGTTGGAAGACGGGAGAGCCCTCGCTGGCACTGCGCGGCACCGCAGACCTTCCCTGGGCTCATCACCCCCCCTGATAATTATGCCACCAGGCCATATGAGGACACAAAGGCAAAGACCCCTTCGGGCCAGCATGTAGCAGAAGAAAGCAAAGGGGAGGACAAGCTGCATGCTCCCATTCACCCTATCTCCTGGAGAAAAAGGAATCCAACCCGCCAGTCCCTTCCCCATGACCTGAGCTCACCCTCCGGTCCAAGAAACCTTATGGGCTGTGACAGAGGACCAGGCTTGCAGAAGTGGGGGAGTTGTGGTTTCTCAGGATGCTGAGAACTGAAGGGGACACTGCATAGGTTCAATGTCATTTCAGGGGTCTGGGATTTTTTCCTGCCGTGTTGATTCAATGTGACAAACTCATTCCTTTTGCAACGTGGCTGCATTTATCCAAATGGCAACCTCCGTCCTAGGCTGAGATGTGGCATTTGGGAGGCCAGAGCTGTCTCCCTCAGTGAGACCCCACAACCACATTAACCTAAGCTGGTCATGGTAGACGTTTGATCCTTTCCTGTGTTTCCCAAGCTTTATGGGGTGACCCCAAAGATGAACACACAGCCTCAGACCTGGCTTTTACCCCCTGGCCCAACCCCCCAGCCCCTTTTTATCTCCCTAACTCCATGCACCCACTGCAGACTACCCCACTCTGCCCACCATGGGCTGCCTCTGCAGCGCTGCCATATGCATCGCCTGCCCTTTCCTGGTGTCTCCATGCTTTGGGGAGCTGCAGTCATCCTCTGGAGCCCTCACAATGATAGAAAGTAAGGGGTCCATCTCTAAATGGGCTCCAAATCCCAGCTACTCCCAGGTCATCAGGAGGTGGAGACCTTCTGGTTGGTCACAGACCAAGCTGCCAGCTGCCAAGTTCACCCCCTTGAAGTCCAAGCAGGTTTGGGGCCAAGTCACTCATGTTCATGCAGAATATCTGCTGAGCCCCAGAAGAGCATCCTAGACAAACCCCCCATGTTATCCCCCCGCAGCCCCTGCTTCGCAGCACTGATCAGCACACAGGAGCAAAACCTCCCTTTTAATGTCCTAAGGTGGCCAAGAGCGGCGTGCCAGGGACAGATTTGAGCCTGCAGGAAAGAAAACATCTCTTTACACCCTGAGAGAAGGGAGAACTTTGCTTTCAGCAGAGCATATGCCATCTGTTCCCGTCGCCCACAGATCCGGCCACGCTGCGCGGCCGCGTCACCGTGCTGCCAAGCACAAGGCATTAGCAAGAGGCTTCAGCAAGGCAACGCTTAACCCCCCTCCATCCTGAACAGGATGGTGCTGCCAGGGCAAAACCAAACAGCGGGGCACCCTGAAGTCCATCACGCCTGTCTTGGCGTAATGCAGGGCTGACAGCTCCAACAAGGCATCCGATGAAGTTGCTTGCAGCCTCCCTGGGGATTTTGTATCCAAGCAGGGCGATCTGCAAAATTCAGGCAGAAGGACTAGGGCACACACAAGCTTCCAAAGCAAAGGGAAGATAGCCAGGTTTGGCTCACCGCTTCTGGCCTTGGCCCGTCCCGTTGTCACCAGGAAATCCCTTGCACACCCCCAGGAGGAGGCTTTCAGCATCAAAAGAGTAGAGAAGCTCCTTTGGGACTGAAATCATTTCTACCAGAGAGAGGAGAGACCTGGAGTAAAAGGGGCAGAGGAAAATCTATTTCCTATGCTTCCTCCTCCAGCTGAAATCTGCTTTGTTCAGAGAGGGCTCCTATATCCCTGTTTAATGATCCACTCTTCATTTACATTTAATTAGAGGAATGAAAGAGCCAATTAACAAGATCTACACTAAATGCAAACAAAAGGGATCGCTGGTGACTCAGACGCAGGGGTAGAGCCAAGAGGTGGGACTTTGCAGGCAGCTTAACCAGACCTTAAGGCAGGCTGTGGCCAGAAGGCACCATGCCATGTGTCCCCTTTTCTGAAAGCTGGGTGGCTGCACCATGATTCGGGCCACCTCATGAATCGGAATTAAAACTCATCCCTGTTTTCCTTTCCTGGAGTTGGCTTTCAGCGAGCAGGGTCACTCGCCACCCATTGCGGTGTCACTGGTGCTGACATCGGAGGGGACAGCAAGACCATGCTCAGGGAGAGGAGGGAAGGCCAAAGCACCTCTCTCAGGGCCTATTCAGGATGAGTTTGGCTGACTTGGATCTCAGAAATACACCGAAAGATACAGCTCCACGTGCATAGCTGCTGTGGGGGCTTTAACTTGCACCCCTGGCCATTCATCCCACATTACCCCACCACCTCTCCTGTGACAACACGGCTGCCTGTGGGTCCACACAGCGAATCAGCCTATTAGAGTGATTAAAACTACTTATTTTTTCTTTCTTTTTAACCTGGGCCAGCTCCCCATCCAATTTTGCAGGTGGTCGCACCTCAGCGCTGCTGAGGAAGGAAGGGGAGGCTTGAGCACAGAGGAGGGGAGGGGAGGCTCAAAAAGCTGTGGAAGGCACCACCTAAGAGGCTCAAAGCACATAGGCTGCCACCAGGCCACCTTCAGCCTTGGTCTCAGGGCAATCTCTCTGCTAAGGGTACAGGTCATATGGCCTAGGAACGTGTGCCCACACCATGCTCAGCTCCAGACTTCTGCAAAACAGAAGCGCCGCATGGTTGTTTCTACTCCAAAGGCGGATGGAACACCTCTCCTATGAAGAAAGGCTGAGAGAGTTGGGGTTATTCAGCCTGGAGAAGAGAAGGCTCCAGGGAGACCTTATTGCAGCCTTTCAGTACTTAAAGGGAGCTTATAGGAATGATGGTGGCAAATTTTTTAGCAGGGCCTGTTGCGACAGAACAAGGGGGAATGGTTTTAAACTAAAAGAGGGTAGATTTAGACTAGATATAAGGAAGATATTTTTCATTATGAGGGTGGTGAAACCCTGGCACAGGTTGCCCAGAGAGGTGGTAGATGCCCCATCCCTGGAAACATTCAAGGTCAGGTTGGACGGGGCTCTGAGCAACCTGATCTAGTTAAAGATGTCCCTGCCCAAGGCAGGGGGGTTGGACTAGATGACCTTTAAAGGTTCCTTCCAATCCAAACTATTCTATTCTATTCTATTCTATTCTATTCTATTCTATTCTATTCTATTCTATTCTATTCTACTCCTCCCAGTGCAAAGCAGATGAAGGGGTAGAAGACCATGACGTCTCATAATCCACAATTTCCACCTGCATGAGTGGATGAGAGAGGCAGACTCATAATACAGGCTGGTGGACAGGGCTGTGCGAGCTGGTCCCAGCCATTCCTGCAGTGTGCAAATCATGTGCAGTGAGGCTGAACAGGCTTCCAACGCTGGTCCAAACCAAGCGTGAACAGACCCAGGTGTGTCAGCACAAGATTCACCCTTCTCTCAGGGTTGGATCTCATTAACCCCAGATGAAGAGACACCAGATCTGTTCTCCTGTAAGCCAGAGCTCATCACCAAGCTCAGCTTCAAATTAAGATAGGCGTGTGAGGGGGTGGGCAAGGACTGCTTCTCATGGCATCCTTTTAATAAGGGGTCATGCTCAAAAGGAAGGCAGTAATCAGAGGGTGGGGAAGGCAACCTCCAGGCAGGGACTAGAGATGATCATGGAGATGGGGCAGGCAGAAGGATAACCTGAAGACTTGCTGAGGATGGTGTAACAGCAGATCCCAGCAACCATGAAATGGGAAACCTCCCAAAGGTTTAGACTTACTGAGAGCCTCTTTTAAATTTTAATTCCTGTGAGTGATTTCTTTGTTTCCTTTAATGCTGGGGAAAGAGATAGCTTCAGCAGGAGCAATACTCTGGGATGCACAGGCTTTACTAATATCCTCCCTGCAATGCTCTTGTGCTCCAGCCCTTAGAGATAGATCCCACAGAAAAACCTCTCCTGGAAAGGAGATGGAGAGGAGCCAGCAAGGTCAGGTGGCTTTTATCAGGGATGGGCTCCTATCAGGGCTCACCTTGGTACCCCATTTCAACCCAAAGACAATCACTTCAGTTATAGCCCATGGCAAGGCTGCACTTGCGCTGAGATGCCACCCATAACCATTACTTGTTCTCCAAATCAACTATCCAGTCCCTTTGCTAAAGATCCTGACTCCTTCCCTCTGATGTCAATTTTGGGATAGGATGAAGCCTGTCCTCATACCCACCACCCACCTCGAGCAGCTCTTTGTTGACTAAGAAGGGAGCTCAGGGTGACTTGCCGAGATGTGAATGTCTCCCGTGGGGACAGCTGGAATTAGTCACTACAGCACACGGGACACCAAAAGCTGAGACCCTCTACTGCTCACAGCCAGATAGACAACTTAAAACAGATCTGAGAGCCAGGGCTCATGGCTTAAAGAGATCAGCAAACCATTTACTGACGTGGATGTCCCAAATATAATAATGAGGGGTATGATCAAACTGAGCTTGGAGATCTCTCATGCAATGGCACATCCTAATATATATGTGCTGGTAAACGAATTCCTGTCATTACATGATCTGCCCAAATCCGGGCTTTCCTTCCTCTCACAGCGCTGTCAGTAAACTTTTGCAAGTACTGAGCAAGAATTTTCACTTTCGACTCCCTCCTCTTACTGGGCTCCCCAGCTGCTTGATTGCCTTTAGACTTTGTTAAACCACCTCCAGCTCTGCTGATGCATGACAGAGGAGTGTGGATCCTTTATCAGAAAATAATCTTGACTTGCTCATCCCTAGCTCACACTGAGAGCAGCAGCAGATGCCCCAGCCATTACCAGGCAGCGTACAAGGAAGAACAGTCCAGCATTTTCACCTCCACAAATGGAGCATCACAGAGGTGACAGCACCCTCAGAAGGTAGGATGGAGGCTTTTCCACCAGACAATCTATTATTAAGACTAGTCTACCTGTGTGCTTGTTCATCCTGGTGTAAATCCAGAGCCCTTCAACTCAACTCAGCAGAGTGACCTCATCTTTGCACCTTGGCAACTATTGGTGAACTCTGGCTCTTTTCTGATTTAGGATGAAAAAACTCAGTACTAGGCAGACAGCAAATGGAGTAATCAATGCGATAGATAGAGACATCCTCAGGGCACAATATAGTTTATCACTGAAGCACTAAAAACCTACATTGGGCCACTAAAGATATTTTCTCTGCACCACCCACCTGCCTCCTTTAATGCTGGACAATCCCTCTCTAGCTGCCAAGCAGCCTCAATGCAAGGGTGTCACCCTCTAAGAGATGATCCTTTCCTAAAAGAGAAGTAACTCCACAACCAAACTTTAACCATAGCGACCACTGGAGTATTTATTAACTATTATGATTATTTATATCCAGTCTTACTAAAAGCTATCATCACAGCTCAGGGAGCGCTGGTGCTAGGCACTGTACATCTGTTTTCTAAGAAAGTGCCAATTGCTCTCGAGATCTGAGTCAGAATAAAGAAAAAAAAGAATAGGAGGATAAAAACAAGATTCAATGCACCACATGCACAAATGCCTTGACTTCTTCAAGGTCATGAGCAGAAGCAGGAACAGAGCATAGGCCTGCCTGTGAGGTTCTGGTCCAGCATCCTTAAGACCCAGCACAAGACCACAGCTAAACTGGGTGCAGAGGCCCGTGTCACGCAGCACAGATGACACACTCAGAATATAAAATTAATTTCAGCATGCTGCACCATAAGAAAACACCCACATAGAATGAAGTTTCATCTAACATTATTTTTCTTCTTTTTTTGGCAAAAATACATAACTGGCAATACCAGATGTTTCACAAATTCACGCATTCTCTCAACTTGTTTGTCTTCAATAAAAACAAAATCCATTGCAGAAATGTACAGTCAATATTTGGGTTTTTCAACCCAGAAATATTGGGGAAGGGGACTGGTCCAAACCTTCCCTCTATTTTATTTTGTCAAAAACATCATCCAAACTAAAAACAACGCATTCAGTTTCCAGGTTCAGCAAAAGATTGCATTCAGCCCCAAACACTCGCAGCCCTGAAGTGTCCTTGATCGCTGCAGCTCTGCTTCCATCTCCACCCACGCATCCTCTGGACGCAAACCACTGCCCTCCTCTGCCCATTGCAGAGCCTGGTGCATGACCAGAGGAACCAGTCCCTGCAAGAGGCCAATGGATTTACACCATGCTCCACATTTATAAAGACATATTGCAAAGCGATACTCAGGAGCATATGGGTTATGGAGAGCCCACTGGCTAAATGACCCATGGCTGTCATTTCTGTGTATCTTTCAAATGTTTGTTGAGGAAACATATTAGGCTTTTTACTTCTTAGTCCCTTTTCAAGAACAAACAAAAAAATGTGTTGTACCTCAGGCAGTCTTTTTATTATCTTACATGGAGTTCATGCAATAATGTCCGTTAATTAAAACATGAATATTTAAAATGGCTTTCAAGAATGGCAGCCTTATCTCACCAGAGGGAAGAAGAAAGAAGAGGGGAAAAGAAGGGAAAAAAAAGTGGTAAAACACAAGAAAGGCAGGAGATAGTTCATTTTGCCAGAGGAGCATTCAATTATTTAATTGCCGAATGAATGTGTTTTCCCCAGCTGACATTAGATGTTCATTTGCAGCGAGAGGGTCAGGGTGGAGAAAGATACGGAAGGAAGGAGCGGTGGCAAAGGCGAATAGGTAGAGTTTTAATTAAAATGTGAGGCAGGCAAAGCTGTTGTTTTTGTCAGTGTTGCCTTTTGAAATGGGGACTTCCTCAATGCAATGGTCCCGCAAAAGCAGAACAGCCACGGTTGTCCGCTGCACTGAGGCTGCTCTGACACCGCAAAAGGATCGGACAGTGAGATGAAGTTCAGCATCCCAACACCTGCCTTAGAGTTACTTTGCTCCTCAAAAGCATTTCAAAGGGTCTTGGTGTAATGAGAAACAGCCACCAAGATGAAAAGACAGAGAGGACAATGGGGCATATGGGAATCAGAGATACAAACCAGCTGCACCTACAAACCAGCATGCAACTGGAGACAGGAGAATGAGTCTACATGTGCTGCATGGGGCTTGCGCATAGGTACCCACATCTAAGCTGGGATGTGGGGACAGCAGGAGTGGAGATGTTGAGGAGCAGCCAACAGTCTCCAAAGCCACAATCCTCCAGTAAAACTCCCCCAAAAACCAGCGTGCATGCTGCAGCAATAGATGTTACAAACTCTCCCATTGATAAGCCACACATCAGGCAGTGGAGAAAGAGCTTTAAGGAAGAGCTGGTGGTCCCTAGAGTGCCCTGGTTCAACCCACCACTCAAGCACATACTGGACTTCAAGAAGATCAGGAGCCTTTTATGGAGCAGGAGAAGACTGCCGCATGCACTGCACTGCTTTGGTGTGGGAGGGCAGGGCAGAGGGAAGCATGTCCCACCAGCAACGGGCTTGGGGACAGCTTTGAATGACTGCAGTCTCAAAGCAAGTCATTGCTTTGTCCCCTCTGAGTGCCAAGCCATGCAGGTTGTCCTTTCCCACCAAGCTATCCAGCCATGCTGGGGAATCCATCAGCTTTTTTTGGCTCTTGGGGGATTAACAGAAGTTATTCTTTTCATGGGAAGGATCCCACAAGTATAAACAAAACCAGCTTCTTCTGAAATGCACCATGAAGCACTCACTTTCCAGATAGGCCTCATGGTGCATTTTGGAAGAAGCATGGAAAGGATGAAGCATGAGTCAGCCTCTTGTTCCTGCAGTGAGTTTACACGCTGCAGGTCTCAACGGACATGCAGCCTCTCTTGAGTGGGAAACGGCATGCCCCGCGTCTCTCTTTGCGTCTGGTTATGGGGCTCCCCATGGGGGTCTCAGCTCCTGGATATGTTCATAGGTGTGTACTAGCACTCACGTGGCTGTGGGGGTGTGCAGGGATGGGGATGTGCAGTAATTGCACACGTGCACGCGTTTGCAGACTCATTTACATGAGTGTGCATCCACCTCAGAGCATGTACATGTGTCTGCTCAGCTCTTTATGTGTGTACATCTGTTTATTGTCAGGTTTGCATGTGCACACGCAGGTACATTCATGCCCATTTGTATATCTGCCTGCCCTGTGTGGTTTTACAATGTTCTGTGCAGGCATACATCCATATACATGCACACTTGGGCATCTGTGTATACACTCATGAGTCTGTTCCTGTATATATAGTCCTGTGTGAGTACATCCATGTGCCAAATCAAGCCGGTGTTATACGTGGATCTGACTCTCTGGACATGCATGAATCAAGATGCATGCTGATGCAGCTGTGTGCCTATCCGAGCATCTCTGGACAGGACCTGCCTGTGCATGGACAGATGTGTGCATTTCAGCTTGCTGTGGGACAGGGTAGAGCAGGAGGTGGGGGGAGATTTTGCATTTCTGGTGACAAAGAGTGTGGCTGCACCTCTCACACCAGGTCAGTGGGACACAAATGGGTGACAGCAGGGACAGGCTGTCAGGTCCAGGCATGCTGCAGGCTCACGGTTGCACCCTTGAACAGGGATAAAGGTTTGTTGGCTGCTGCCTTTTCCACTCCCTCCTCTCCCCGTGTTGATGCATGCTTGCAGACAAACAAGGGAAACCCAGCTACACGGTTCATATTTTATAACCGTTGCTTCTGGCTCTTCCCCATCACCTTTTCATTTATTTTCTTTTCCTACTGAAGTATTAAAAAACGTTTCTTTGAGTGCACAGTGCCTGCCCTTCCCCACCATTGCTCACTGAGAAGAGCTCTCTTCCGAACCAGAGAAAAAAGGTGCAAGACAAATATCCCTCCACAAGCCTTTGAAGCTTCCAGCACTACGTATGGCATTTCTCCCAAGGCCTCCCACTCACCCTTCCCTACCCAGCCCTGCTCCAGGGAGCAGGGCCCACTCCTGCCGTGTGATCCAGATGTTTCCCCAGCACTGTGACCCACACACCAACTGCTTCTGGCATTGCATAGCGGGGAAGACATTGCAGAACAGCCCTGTGGTTATGGGAAAGGCTGTGCGTGGTGGGCTTGTACTCAAAGAGCTTCGACTCAGAGAGATGCTCACATCCCATAGCCACACACCATCAAATATCCCATCACACCGCCTGACATGAGACCCCTGCCTCAGGAGGAAAAGCAGTTGGTGACCCTGGACAAGAGATTGTTGCCTTTTTCTACCTGCCCCCCTTCAGATTGGCAGCATATTCAGCTGGAAGTAAAAGCTAAATGAAACATGAGTGAAATCGTACTGAAGGGAGTGATCTTTGGAGGCAGAAGTAAATAAACATTTCACATATTCACCCGTGTTTATAACATACAAAAAGGGGGGCTACTCACTGCCCTAACAAGGACATTGGGGCACCGATGTGTGTCTCTGAGAACCCACTGCTGTCCTCTGGAGAGACTCAAGCCCCGTGCATTAGCATCGTGCTTGTAACCCAGCACATGTTGCAAACTCTGGCTTTCCCCTTGCTTGGCTCTTGGGATAACACTCGCTTGTCATATATTTCTTTGCCTCCAGCACTCACTGCAGGAGCATTATCAACCCCAGGATAACCCCAAAGCCAAGCCAGGCTAACCCAATAGCTGTAGTGGGACCATGTGGCAGAGGTCCTAGGGCACCCACTGAAACACTGACTCAGGTTTCCTTTCTAGGCAGCTCCCCAAAGAAAGATCACCACTTTTGTCTGCCTGATTTATATCCCTTCACCCACTGATGTTTGAGGACAGTCTCACCCTAAAGGTGCTCAGCCCATGAAGGTTTCTGGTGAGCATAAGGTCAGCCTAAGTGACCCCTCTCACCAAAAAAATAGGTAGTACAGCAGTTATCTGGTTTATTTGGCACACCATCCCGGCCAGCAAAGCTCCAGATTTGTTACCTCCTGTCCAGAAAAAGACTAGGGGACCCAGGAGGGTTCTGGTAAGGGCAAGTCCAGAGGCATTGGAGGAAGAGGAGAGTCATGAGGGATTTTTATACGAGCAGCAATGAGAGGAGCTGGGATTGTCACAGCAGGGTAATACAGGACTTCACGTGGTAGGAAATCAGGCTTCATCCCTTCTACCATTCACAAAGCCCTATTTTTAAGAGTAGAAGGGACAGCATGCCACCTTGCCCTCCCTGCTGGCAAATTTGGGGCCAACACATCAGTCTTGGGAGTAGAGGAGAAGGTGGATCGTTGTGTTTAAAGGCTTGGAAAAGCCTTTTGTAAACTCTTCCTCTGCCTTGCGGCAAGTAAAAGGCACCAAATTATGCCACAGGCAAAACTCCCACCAAACTTGTCGCCATCTCTGATGACAATAGGCTCAAAACATGGCACTGCTGAGCTGCCTGTGGGGCAGGGACACTGGGGTGGATGGGAGGGAAGGGACTGCACAGAGTGGCACGTTGCATGCAAGAGCTGCTGAGCGAGAAAAGCCATCCCTGCCCTGACAGCTGGTGGGATCCATCGTGGCTCTCCCCTGAGGTCTGTTGTTCTCCTTGACGGTTCCTCAGCTGCAGTGGGTCCATGGGGGCAGGTGGCTGAGCTTCCCAAAGGGGCCTCCTGAGTTCCTTCATGGCCCAAAAGCACAGAAGCATGAAAAGCAATCTCTTTAAATACCTCTCTATAGTTACCTGGGGACTGTCCTGGTCCCTGCATCTTTTCTTCTTCAGCGAGCACCCCCCAGCAAGCCAGCCGTCTTTCTGAGCAGCTCCTCTGCTGTTCATTGTCTGCCTTCCTGTTACAAACATTACCGATCTCAAGTCACACCACCACCCGTTGATCTTGGCTGTCCCTAATGCACTGTAGCTAGCTAAATTTCAGGCCAATTAAAGAAGGTGCCCCCAGAATTTAAAATCTAGATATGGGGGAGGAGAATTTGGGGAGGCTAATAAGGCTGAGCATCTCATTTCTGTGAGGAAGGTGGTCAGCCAGGTTTCAATGCTGCATTGCTGAGTCATGATGAAAACATCATGAACACCTCCCAGCTGAATCACCCCAGCAGGGCAATGCTGGTGCTGGACCTGACTCTTCACAATTTGGTTGCTGCATCCACAGATTGAGTACATGGCTACCCATCAAGCACAGCCTCGTGGGGCTGCTCCCAAGTTAGAGTCACTCCAAACCCAGCAGAGCTCCCTGAAATGTGTGCTGTCCAATGCTTAGCAAAAAGTATACAGCACAGCAGGAAGTTTTGTAATTCAGAACATTAAAATGAAAAACAAAAAAACCCAAACCAATAAACTAAAGAAAGGAGGAGGAAGGGATATGAGGAAGGGAGGGTTCGGTGGGCAGAAATTAATTGTCATCAGTCATTTTTATTGATGTACCTTTGACTGACCCCATGCAAACAGGACAGAAGGCGAACGCTGAACAAGCCCAGCTGTAAATAGCAGCCCTGGCCCATCTGCCTGGGTGCTTTGCTGCTGGGCTTGGCCAAAGACATCTTTTCAAGCACATGTCCATAACTGGAATTCTAGTGCAGATGTCTCCTTGGTCCAGCTCTGTAGAGATTACCCACCGACTTTAGGGCGCTTAGTCCCAGTCCCAGGTTAGTAGGCACCAAGAGCATAACTGGTACCATCCTCATGATCTGGAACTGTTCATGGGGACTGGACTGTCTGTCCCCTGGCAGGTCCCTATGCCAGGACTATTTTTCCTGTGAGTAGATGATAGCTACACATGCACAGCATCCCTGTCTCTTAGCCTGGTTGCCCCACAGGACACTAACTCTAAAGCCAAGAAGCTCTGGGTACAACAACAGAGCTGCTTCCTTCCCCATCTTGGCTCTAGGCTGGGCCCTTATGGTGGTCTCTCATGGCCAACCTGAACCTGCAGTTTTTCGCATGGCACATGCCCTGCAATGCTTTTCTTCCACACCTCTACTTCTGACCTCAGAACTAGCAGAAATGGAATTCTGTTCATGGACTTGGTCACACCAACAAGTTTAGTTGAAAATAGCTAACAGAGTCAAGTTACAGGAAGGGACACCAAAACTAGACCTTGTTTTCATCCAGCAGGCACATGGGGTGGCATATAGGCCTGCATATGAAGTGCACACAGATCATTGAACAATGCTTTTCATGTGGCTGGGTTTAATCTGGGGGAGCAGGAGGCACAGGGAGGCACGGTGAAGTAATCGTACCCCATGTCCTATCCCAGCCTCCAGTAGATCCTGAAGCAGAAACTGTGTAGGTCCTCCTCTGCATCAGTCCCAGGGTCTCAACAAGAGCCGAGGGGCCAATAACCTGCATCTTGGTCCTTCAGTCTTCAGATTCAGGAGCAGGACCAATGAAACCAAGTAGAGAAAACACCCATGCTCTTAGATATTTCTCCTGCTTTCAGTACCATATCATGAACTTCACTGTCTTCCTCTGGTTTCGGCATCTTCAACACAAAGATACCCAAACCCCCAAAAACTAACAAGTAGGGAAGTGTCAACTTCCATCCAGAAAAAAAACCCTAAACATCCAAGCTGGCAGAAACTAGGGCATGCCCTTCTTCATCCAAGGTGACAAAGCCAGGGACCCGCACCAGTAATTTTGTTCCTGCTGTAGGAAACAGGGAGGGATCAGACTGCCTTCTATTGGATGGTAATTTTATCCCTGTGTTTTAGGACCCTACCAAACTTCTTGCATGCACATATCTGCTACCCTGTCATCTCCACGCACACAAACTGTTACAGTACTTACAGGAATCAACACCAGCCTCTCTCTGTGCCTGTCCCCCATTGCTGCTGCTGTTCTTGAGGGTCCAAGCCCATGTATTGCAGAGAGAACACAGCTCAAGCTGCCCCAGAAATGGTGGGACAAAGCAGCTGCCCTGCCAGGGCAGCCCAGTTTCTTCAGAAGCCTGGAGCTGCAGCTTTCAACCCTCCAGGCCCTTTCTCTTTCTTGCAGTTTCTAAGCACTGGGAATATCCCAAGCCAGTAACTGTTTGTTTAATGGCATGGACCACTCAAGTCCTATTGAGAGCATTCAGCTTAATGAGGTGTGTGGCAATTATTGCTCTATCAGAACTACAGCCAGGGAACAAAAAGAAATATATTTAAACTCAACAGATCTGCAATTCTGATGATGTGCTAAAGGACGTCCTTCCCTAGCCTGGTTATCTCACCCTGCTGGAAGGCTGAAATGTAAGATATCAGTATCAGATCGCTGTCTGCAGCGAGCACAAGAAGTGAGTGTACTACACGGAGAGTCAATCACTGGAGGTGACATTGGCAGAGCCACCCCAGGGACACACAGTTGCTGAATCCTCCCCAGGTTAAAGCATCACAGAACCATACTAAACGATACCTGCTGAGAATCCAAAACCAGTTTTCTAACCTATTTAGCCCAAACTTGCTTCAGTACTGTCTTGGCGGATGATGGACTCACAGGAGACAGAATCACCACCCATAGATGTTGCAAGTTTTCACTGACTGTCAGAATGAGAAAAGGAAAACATGGGAGAAGAGATGAGTTACAGAGGTGACAATGATGCTCTGGAAGAGGGTCAAATCTACTGCTCTGGCCAGCATGGAAAGAGACTGCTGTGGCTTAGAGTACCCAAGTCCCCTCTCTGAGTACTCATGGATAAGCCTCTGTTCCCAGCCTGTTATGCAAAGATTTATGGCTAAGCCCTAGCTCAGCTAAGTCCTGACTTTACCCAAAGTCTTTGGGAGCTGCATCTGGATAGAGGAAACCAGCACTGAAAAAGGGAAAACTCCCTTTCAAAGAAACCTGGGAGAAATCCCAGAGCTATATCCACCATGAGAGACAGGATCCACCAGGTCAGAGCTCAGCGCCCATGTAAGTCAGGCACTTCAAAGGGGCATCAGACACCTGAAAAGCTCCATGGATCCAGTTCCCCTTGGAAAGACAATGTTTTTCATTTTTCAGCCTGCTCCCATCACCTAAATACGTCAGACATTCAGGGTGAGTATTGAAAAGGGCAAGGTGTGTCTCTGTGCATCCTCTCTTCTGAGACACTAGCATCCTCATTCTCATATTCAGCAGTTACAGTTATAAAACTACACTGCAGATGTGATGATTTGGAATCTGGTGCCTGTGTTCCCCTGCATCTAAATTTCACCCTGTATTCCCATACAAAACATTTTGGGGCAGCTGCTATGGGTCCTGAATAGGAGAGGATGTTAAACAATGGCAAATTTAAAAAAAAACAAACATAACTGAAAAGCTGAGCCAGACTGCCACTCATTAAATTTCCCGTAAAAGTCCCCTCATAGCAATAATGGGAGTAGTTGCCTGTGAAACTCCCTCGGCAACTGGATGTAAATTCCACCTTTAGTCTCCCTGTTACAACAATAGCACATTCAGTCAGTAATTGCTGATGTTTCTGCATTGTGATCATGTCCACAAGCTCTTGGGTTCACAATGGAACTGATCGCTTTATTTTTCTCATTTTTCTCTCCCCCCACATCTCCTAAATAGGGCATCTCCATACAGACGCATGCACGAGTGAATTTAGTGCTGAAGCAGCGGCACAGACAGAGGAAATCTCTGCTCTGCCATTCTTATGCTCATACCTAATTCTCCTTGGTAGGAGATGTGGGAATGGTTCAAAGCTGCGCCAGGACTGGACATTAGGAAGCATTTCTTACCAACAGGGTGGTCAAACACTGGAACAGGTTTCCTAGAGAGGTGGTCGATGCCCCAAGCCTGTCAGTGTTTAAGAGGCATTTGACAATGCCCTTCATAACATGCTTTAACTTTTGGTCAGCTCTGAATTGGTCAGGCAGTTGGACTAGATGATCGTTGTAGGTCCCTTCCAACTGAAAATATTCTATTCTATTCTATGCTATGCTATGCTATGCTATGCTATGCTACGCTGTTCTGTTCTGTTCTGTTCTAATTGCAAGGTCTTTAACGACCCCAGAGGAAAGCGGTGGGACAGGCAGGGCTTGTACAGATCACAGAGATTTGAGTGTTTAAACTGAGTCAGGAACCCCCTTTTTAGCAGCCAGGATGGAGTTACCCACGCTTGCCTCACCCATAAAACACCCCACTGATTGCATGCAAGAGGGACAGCCCCATCAGGAGCTGCCAATATGGGTCTAGTGGGGATTCATTGCAGGAGACAAGGTGACCTGTTTGTTAGGTGCCAGGTTCTGTTCAACCTCCTCCTCCAGGAGCTGTGACGTGGTATCAGCTCTTGCTCACAACCGCTGAGGTTTGGACTTAAGCTGGGGAGATGTCAGGTAAAATGCCCAATGCTTTTAGGAGGGTAACATAGGAAAATTCCACACGTGAGCAGAAACCAGCCCTTCCTTGCCCCGCGTTTTGCTGGTGATCTGTCACTGTATCCTAGCTCTACTCTCAAGGATGTACAGACTAAACAGCAGAGGCAAACATAGATATTGAAGCAAGGAGCTGGAAAGCAGCACACCTTCCCCAAGCACACTCAACAAGTCCATGCCAGGAGGAAGGAGAGGCAATGAAACTCCACCCATCCAACTGCATTTGCCATTTGGTTGGCAAATCCAAAACCGAGGCAAATCAAAAGCCAAACAACTTTCTTTGCAAGCCCAGCTGTTTTTTGGGCCTGGGGGACTCTTGTGGGAGGAATAGAGCCTGTGTGGTACGAAGGAGCTGAAGAGGTCAGGGAGAGGTTTGAGAGCCTGCCCTGAGCATTTTACTCACAGCTCTTTATCAATCCCTGAGCATTCATGGTCACTAAAGCTTGCCGCAAACATGGGAAATTACTTATCAAGTTATTTCTGCCCTGGGGGAGATTTGTGTGGAGGAAAACTGTGCCACACAACATGATTCCTGCAGCAGGGAGGATGGCAGTTGATTCATTTGTCCCTATGCCTCTAGCCCCTCTTCCACACCAGGGACCCCCTTCAGAAGTAACTCAGCCATGAGTCCGGGCAGAAGCTCAGCCCTGCTGAGGAGACATCACGTTTTGGCCAGCAGAACTGGCCAAGCATGAAGCTTCCCAACAACAATCGAGGTTTGGAGGATGTGTCCTGCAGTGAGAGATTTATGGAGTTCAGCCTACCTAATGTAGCACAGGTTAAGCAGCGACTTGTCCATGGGTCTATAAATGCCTCTCCAAACAGTAGAGAATGGACGCTAGATGACTTCTGAATCTAGCAGACAGAGGTAGAAAAACATCTAAGGGCTGGAAGGTGAAACACCACTAACGAAATAGAAGTGAAGTGATGAGCATGTGTGAGGAAGGAGGGTCTGAGGAAGGAGGGTCTGCGTTTGTTCAGAGCAATGGGGACAACAAACCAATGGAAAAGTTTATCAGGAAAGTCAGGAAAACCCCCCAGCACTTCAGACTAGCGATATCCTGATTCAGTTTTTTGAGAACTAAGAAGCTCCATTTAAATCTCAGTTTCAAGTTCTTTGCTGAAATGAATTTGTGAAATTTTCTGGCTGAGACATGAAACCAGTCAGAATCGTTCATCATCAAAATCCGTCCAGCCCTGGAGCCATCTACTTTACCAGGGAACAAATAATATATTTCAGGGGCACACATTTAACCCTATTTGCAGTCAGCATCTTGGATCCCTCCAAGATGGAGATATGAAGAGCAGAAGGACCAGAGCATGCTGGTTATCTCTTTGGGCCACTGCAATGGCCTTACAGGAACAGATTACGTGGAGACAAGACTAATTAGACATTCATTAAGCCCCTAACACAACACAGCACTTAAGCACACATTTAACCTTCTCTCATTACAGTGTCACACCAGTGTCCCTTTTAAAGGTCCAGCTCTGATTACAGGGAAGCCAACTCACATTTGGGAGGGTCACCAGGATTTTCAGACCATGAAGTCCCAACGCCCCGTGTTTCAGGAAGCTTTCCCATCTTCAGCCCCCTGAGGGGGTCTCCTCCCCCAAACCAGTGTGGGAACCTATTCAAGGAATGCCAACTTGCATTCCTAAAACAGAGTTCACCTCTAAATATCAGGACCTACAACCGGTCTCTGCCTTCTTCCCATGTTGCCTGAGTCAACCAAGGGAGATCTGACGCTGGCCAAAAATATTTCCCCTGTTGAATTGTCTTCTCCTAGAAAAAAATCCCCTGTTCAAGCGTTCCCAGAGCAGCAGCTTGTGGTAGCTACAGCAATACATTTCCAAGCGTGTCTTGCTGATCACCAGGACAAACTCCATGTGCAGCAAGACACTGAAATATCTCCTGCTGCCTCTGCACCCTGACAGATTCTTCCTACCTCCACCACCGCCCGCTGTAACCTCTGCAACGTCTGCGTTGTGCAACGAGGGTGTCTCACTAAACCTGGGAAGCAAATTTGGAGCGGTGTCTCCTACCTCTAGACACTGAAGAACAGATGCTGCGGACAAGACAGGGTCACTTCGGCAGAGTCGTTTTGTGAAGTCCCATTGTAAACGTCCACAAACATCTCTGTGTACCCGAACCAAATGCAAACTCATTGCCCATGAGTGAAGTCAGGCTGTCAGTTAGGTTTCTGGAGTGTCCCAGTAGCTCTGGAGCAACGGGGTCAGTACGCCCACTTCTCCACCATGGCCAGGAGATCTGTGGCCTGGGTTGCCAGCAGAAGTTCATCTCCCAGCTCTTTGGCCACCAAAGCCAATGTCCAGCCTAACAGATCTGTTCTTGGACTGCTCTTGAGTGACTTCAGAGAGCAAGGAGAGGACACCATCTAATCCAGCACAGAGACACATATATGTGTTCTCCATCCTGCGGTATACCAGTGCCGAAGGGATCTCACCCTACAGACTCTGTGAGCCAAAGCACGGCTGCTTCCAAGGCAGCATCTCATTGTAGCTTCTGTAGATTTGAACCCACCCATTTGCTTTGGAAATATCCCAGGTATAAAAGAGGCACATCAGAAAAAGTCAGGCTCCACTTTTTGGGGTGGTATCTGGGTGTCTGGCAATTCCTTATGCACCTTGAAAGTCAGCAGACTAGATTAGTACATCACACGCATGCACCCTTGTTCAAAGATGAAAGTGTCAAAACGGGCCCAGAAACAACAAATGACTCGGGAAACAGCAGGGGAAGGGAAAAAAAAAAACCTGTAGGAAAAAAAATGCTACAAATACAATCAGGACAACAATGACAACAATTATCAGCATCAGCACTGGGAAATCGGGAACCCTATCAAAATATGACACCCACAAAACGCTGTTAAGGGATCGCTGGCTCTGTGTCCAAATTGGATCTCGCCTCCATCTTCCTGATCAAGCCTTTGCAAAAATCAAAACAGACACAGTGACAGACAGAGCAGCACACGGAGAGGCCGGGCACCCTGCAAGCATCGTTTCTATGTAGATGGCATCCCACCAGTGAAGATGATAATTCTGTATCTTCAATATGGAGCAGATGTGAGCAGCCAGCAAAAAATTATCTATGCTCTCTACAAATATTTGACACCCAAAAAGGATTTTGATTCAGCCACCTTTGAGCCTCTTTCATATTTATTTTCTGGGAACATTCAAGCATTCAAGCTGGACTAGGAGAGATCTTTACAAAAGCCAATATTAAGCTTGAATGCTTCAGGATTTGCTGAAAATCTTATTTCAAATTTCACCTTTGGTTGCAATGAAAAAGGTCACGCTGCTTGAGTTGAATGCATAAATCATCCAATCAGCAAATGCAAGGCATGACACATGACTTAACGAAGCTCGCATCACTCCGAGGAGGCAGCCAACACGGTACTCCTCGCAAGCTATTCACATAGGAGAAAATGGCATTGCAAAGAAATCTGAAATCTGGAGAGCGAATATTGCCGTGTGCTCATAGCCGGGGAGGGAGGCACGGCTGAAGAACTAATTTGCAGGATTTATGGCTCGGCTGTGTGCCTTCATGTATTGATTCACAGATCAGTGAGAAACAAAATCTCCCCCAAAATACACTGACGAAAGCACTAATACCTGATCATATACTAATCTCTCAGCTAATGCCAGACTGCGGTCTGCAAGAAAATCACGCTGCACAGCTTGGACTTGTGCCTGGTAACCTCCTTCCTACTGCAAGCAAATTTAGCCTCTTTCTCCCCGCCTTGAGAAATTCTCCCCTAATTGGGGGTGGCTGCAAAAGCCAGGCAGGAGCCCCAAAGCCCAGACCCAGACGAATGCCAACTTTCTCCCGGTGGCAGAGGACATTTCAATCCAGCACCTGAAGAAGATGATACCCTGGGGTGAGGGTCAGGCGTGGGTCTGAACCTTGCCAAATCAGAGGCTCCCCTTCCTACTGCCCAGATTCCCATTTAGCATCACACCTCCGCTTTACATAACCTGCATGCTGGCAGGTGGGATGGGAGCTGAGAATAAACACACCAGAGAGGATCTGACACAGGTGCTGAAATAAAGGATTTGCTTTCGGACCCCCCGATTCCCTTCTGCTTTGCATGGCACTGTAGAACCAGGGGAGACTGTGTCAGATCTCTTGGAAGGAGCATTTCCCTCCCCAGACCAGTGCCCAGATCAGACCTCAGAAGCATCTCACCCTTATTCATAGCCCTTTTTGTCATGCTTCTTCCACCTCCCTAGTCCCTTTGCAGCCCATATCATACTCAAGATCATCATCAAAACACTGATGAAATATCTGAGGAATGAGCCCCAGCAAAGGCACGAAATAACCCCGCAGAATCAGCACGGTGACTTTTCTTTCTGAAAGCCTCCAGAAGGAAAATGAGGCTGAGAACAAAATGAGCGTGCCTTCCGTTGCAGTTCCTTCAAACCAGACCCAAGAATTAAGTTTTTCCCATGAATTAAAATGGTTGATAGGGCTGCTGAGTGCAGCCCGCCTGGGGAGGTAGCTTGGATCCTGCCTTTTCTAGGACATCGGTAATTACGTTGGAAAACTGCTCACCCTTAGGTAAGACTCTCCCCTCAGCAGTTCTGAGGCTGCAGAAATAAAACAAGCAAGGCACAAGCCCCGGGAATGAATGAAATAATTTGGGGTATATTTAGGGGAAGATGCTTTGCAATTCCAGTCGCAGGCTCATAAAGAGCCACTGAGGGTTACCAGACCTGCCTATCAATTAGGAAATAAGGTTTTCATACCAGGCATCCCCAGACTCAGACACAGAGGTGATGGGGAGAGTGTGAGACCCGGGAGAGGAGACCCCAACCAGCCCTCCCTCCCAAACGCCCCCAGCCGCCCTCTACTCACCCAGGAACTCCACTCCGCTGCTGTCCTTAGGGCTGCTCATGCAGTTCTCTAAGTAAATTCCATCCTTATAACAATCTTCCTTCTTCCTCGTAAGTCCCAGGATCTCGCTGGCCTGATCTAGGACCTCCCCTCCTGAGCAAGAGCATGGGGTCTGCATAATGCCGCATGGGTGGGAGCTGCTGCTGATGGCCAAGCACGCGTCCAGCCACTTACAGAGCATCTGGCAAGCAGCTTTGCTAGGGTTCCTGTTGCCCACCACAAGGTACTCCACCGAGAAGTCCCTCTCCTGAGCTTTTGCGGGCTTCCACCGCACGGGCCAGCTCTCCACCCCTGGTGGTGCAGTCTGCTTCATCTGGAGGAACTGCTTGTTGGACTGGAGGAAGGCATAGCGGGTGGACCCGTCACAGAGCTTCAACACATCATCAAAGCTCTCCATGCCCAGGTAGGTGCGGGTGGACTCCAGGAAGGAGTCGAACTGGTAGGTGCGGATGTGCTGGTGGTCACATACGCCAGTAGGTTTTAGGATCTTCATGTACAAAGTGTACCTCCGAGGGTCAGGGTTCTGGATAATCCAAGAGCAGAGAGAGGAGTTCAACGGGAAGACGGCAAAGGAGGAGAAATACCCAAAGAATTTCCCCTGGACCAAAGTGGTGCAGGGAGTTTGTGCCAGGTCCAGAGCGACCACGGTCCACACAAAGTAGAGTGGCGATACCAAAAGCAGGTTCAGGGCAGATCCAATGCTCCTCATCCTAGGTCTCTGGTCCTCTGGAACTCAAAGTAAATGTCAAGCAGGCGCCAGATCCTGGACATAACAGGGACCAGCTTAGAGGAAAAGTGAGAGTTTAAGAGGCTCTGGATCCAAAATCAAGCCAATCCTCCCATGTCTGGATTTGAGCTCCCTCCTGTGGCCATAAACACCACCTGGAAAAAAAGGAAAGGGAAGCAGGAGGGGAGAGAAAGAAATTTGGGATTTGGGTTTTTTGGTGGTGGTTTTTTTTTTTATTATTATTATTATTAACCCTTTGCAAGGCTGAGAATCCACACAGCATCCCCAGTCCCAGCACATCTCATCGGGGGAAGATGCAGCCCCACATCACCATCTCCATGCTAGGTTTGGTGTGTCTCTATCCCTGGGATGTCCTAACCCCCAGGAGGGGCTCAGCTGTAACTCACAGTGGGGGACAACATAGCTGTGACCCCGCTTTCCCAATGCCCTCTGCCCATGCAGTGCCCCTCTGCTGAGCTGAGCAGAGCCTTTGCAGTGATTTCTAACCATCTCCCCAAAGCAAACACCACTGATCTCTGTTTTAGGGAGTTTCCACCCCTCTCCATCCCAACGGAGCCAGGACACTGGTTCAACGCAGACTTCAGGCTGCACCTGGGGAGGGTGGGCTGGAGGCAATCATGGGCAGCTGCCTCCTCTTTCCCTCCTGCCAGCCCTTGTTTTTTTGCTTCTTTCTGTCTCTCCTTTTCTCTCGCCTCCCTCCTCTTCCACCAAACCAGTGCAGGGGAAGGGGAGTTGTTGTTCGGTACCTCGAGCGTGGTCTAACCCTGAGCCCAGACAGGAGGCCAGGGCTGGAAGGAGCTGTGCACTCAGTACAGGAGGAAAAAAGGGTGATAGAGGCAGATTTTAGGTCCTCCCACATCAGGCAACCACCCCGCCTTTCAACCCTGTGTGCAGGACACCCCAAAGTCTGCAGTACTGTAGCCGGGCATAGAGCATCTCCAGAGAGTGAGAGTCCTCCCTGCCAGCCCCAGAACCTCCTTCAGCCCCAAAAGCCCTTTCAGCAAAAGTAACATCCATCCCACATTGCCCTATGGGACCTGTTTCCTGCAAGCCTTGGTAGCCCAGATCCTCTCTTCAGCCCAACTGCCCAGACCCCTGTGCCCCTCTCCATGCTGAAGAGACTCCTGCATCCTCTGCACTCTTTTAAGTCTCCCTCTTTCTTATCCCACCAAGAAGACCCTCCTGTGCTCCCTTCCCTCCATCTTCCCTCTTTCCAGGGGAGGAGAAAGAAGGGGAAACACCATCAGTAGCAGGACTCTTGTACCTGCTCCCCATGCAGCATGCACCCACATGTTTGGGGAGGGGGCCTGTAACAGATGTAAGGATTGACAGGCAGGAGGGGCAGACCCTCAGTGTGTGGGGCAGAGCTTCTCCCACTGCTGGGCATACAGCCATGGCACCTTTTCCTTCTCACCTTTCCAGCTATTTCCTTTTCTGCCCTCTTGGCTCACCCCAGGTGGAGAAAATCAGGAGTTTCCCCTTGGGTGAGGCTTGCCCTGGCCCTGCAGCACTTGCTGCCTCCAAAACAGGGCTGCTGCCCAATTTCAAAGAGGACAGATCAGACCCCTGGGAGGAAGGTTTCCCCTGCCAAGTCAGGCTACTGCCTTGATTTCAAGAGCATTCGTGGTCCACAGGTTAGTGAAAAGCAAGTTCTCAGGGCCTCTGCATTGAAGCCTGAGTGCAAGCAGCCCAACTCCTGAGATGCTAACATTGTCCTGGGCTGCAACCCCAAAATAATTCAGATCATCTGGGATGTGTTTCTCCATGATCAGGGACCAAGGTGACACTGCCAGGAAGGAATTAGGGTGAAAGTCTACGGAGAGGGGCACCTGCTGCAAGGGAGGAGGGAAAACACGTCTTCTCCATTGCAGCCATTGACCCTCCTCACAGCTCCATGGTGGCCACACCGCTCATCCCCAGTCCTACCATCTCCCACGCCGCTGCCAGGCTCTGCCTTCCCAGACTGCAAACAGAGGAAGCTTTCACAGCAGCCATACAAATTCCCGGCAAATCTATAATTCAGGCAGTTAACCCAATCCCAGGAGATACTGAAAAACAAGAGATGAAGCCCATAGACCATCCTGTGCATCTGGGAGGAGATAAGAAGCCAAACACATCTCCACATTCACCCCTTGGTTTCTCTCCCCACTCTAGAGCAAAGTTTTGTCTCTGCGTCTCCCCTTTTCTGCAAAAGCCTTTTTTTCTGGGGAGGAAAGGGTTAGGTAACTCGAAAGTCAGATGCGCTATTTGCAAACTGTGTTTCATCAGAGCTTCAAATCACTGCAGCCTCTGCCAGCAGATTCCTGAGTGTCTGTTAGACCTGACACTAATCAGCATGGAGTCCAAATGCATTTGCGCTTAAATTTTTTAGAAGTCAGATCACCACTCTTGACAGTGGTTTGCAGCCTGCAAAGCTCTGCAGTGCAAATCTCCCCATGCCAGGCTCCTGCCTGCCTCGGTGGCCAGATTTCAGGAACGCAGCCTGCTTAGTAGGATGCAAAGCAGCGCTTGCTTGCAACGAAAACCACAGGCATCAACCAAACATCTTATAAATTTCCAGAGAGGTCATCCTGATTAGCAGGAGGGGTTGCCTGCAAATGACTGTGAATGCTTTGAATATCAGCGTTGGTAAGTGAAAGGTTCTTGCTTAGCTGAGACTCTGAAAGGGACTGCTGGTTCGCCTCTCCCTCGCTGTAGGGCAGTGCGTGAGCAACTCGTGCTGTTTGCAAGCGGGCACAGCCTTTGTAAAGCCAAAATCTATCTGACCTTCACACCCATGAGCCAGCCAGGGATCATCTTAACCTCTGGTCCAGACCGTGAAGAAACCTGCTTCTCCCAGTTGGAAGCAGGAGCCAGCGGTGCCTCCATAGCAACGAGATAATTAGGAGACGGGGATTGCGCCGAGATCCGGTCCCTAACGGTGACTTCAGCGCGTGGGATTCAGCCCGAGCCTCCTGCCCTCCGCAAACCCAATTTTTCTCACGCTGGCCGCAGACCTGCTACTGAAAGAGGATGCAGCAAGCACAAAATGCATCCCCCCTCACCACCCCTCTCTGGGAAAAGCACCGTAAAAGCCAACAAACTTTAACTAAACAGACCCGTTAATGGGACGCTGTGTTACGGTTGTTAGGTCTCAAAATTGATTTCCCCTGAATGCAGTCCCATCTGGAAGGTTTTACCATAAGGAACATAAACATATTTTTTCTCCTTCAACTAATCCTTGCTGAAGTGGGAATCTTTACTTAGAACAGAAGAAGTGAATAGACAAACCCCCCTCCACACCTGGATCTTTGGCTCAAAACGTGTTGGACCTGGCAGAGAGGGAAGATGCAATGGGCAGCTGACTGGCTGCTGCATTTCAGCAGAGAGATCCATCTTCTACACTTTAATCCAAAAAAATCCCAAGGGGGACATATACCAGAGGCTGCAGCCTGCAGCCGGGGAAGTGATATTAAATGCATGAAAAGACAGATTATTCCAGTGTTGGAGACCACCTTCCTATGGCACACAGGCAAATTTGCCCATATTCCCATGGTTGTTGCCACAGCTAGTGTCTAGGTAGCCTGGCCATTTCTGTAATTGTGTGTGATGGGAGACATCCACGCCTGGTCCCATCCCTTGGCTCCAACTTGGAGTACATGCCACCCCTCCTGCCCTTTCCTTCCAGTCCTGTGCCTGGGAGATGAGTCTGGCAGAGAAGCCTTTTCTGGAGTGAAGCTTGGGGACAGAAGGTGACCATGGAGTACCTTGGGCTGTCCCTTGCCTGCATTTCTCAAGGACAAACTGAAGGGCAAAGATGTTGTCTTCTTTGTGAGTGTGCCCCTGGCAGAAGACTGTTGTTCATCCCAAGCAACTCACAGAAAGAGGCTGACAAGTTTGGTCCGAATGGGCTTTCTGCCTTGGTTACCTTGTGCAGGTGTTAGAGATGATGAAGCAGAGGGTCATGAATAGATGTGAACCACCAGCATGGCTCCTACACCCTCGCACCACTGTGCAGAGCCCTGGTAATTTTTTCTACCTCCTTGCTGAGTATTTGCCATCCCACCCTAGCACCCACTGGAGCAGGCACAGTTCAGAAACACAACCCAAGACAGACCTTCACAGCTTAAACAAAACCAGGCAGGGACTGAATTACACGTTACACTTGGCACCTGGGCTGCCCAAGGGGTTTAGGCATCCAGTTTGCACTGGTCCCAGTGAATTTTGGAGCCTGCAAGATGTAGTAAAATGTTTGGTGGTGCATCCTCTTCCTGCAGTAATCAAGATGATCCAGGTCTGAGGCTGGAGTTTTCCACCACCCTTATGTCTCTGTTTGCTTTCTGCATATGTTTGTATGCCCCAAGCACACCCCACGCCCATCCTGGGGATACAGGCAGCATGGGACGTGTGTGGGCAGGGGGGGATCAGGGCATCCCCTGATCTTGCCTACAACTGCCTTCACCCTCCGCCTGAATAGCCCCATGTGCTGATTCACCCCATCCCACCAAGACCTTCCAGATGGACATCTCCAAACTGCTGTGTCCGACTTTGCAGCTGTGCCCCAGCATAGGGATTTCAGCTCTGCAGGAGCAGGAGGAGCCCGTGAAATGCAGGCGGTGCTGCAATGTGCCCCGCTTTGCAGAGTCCGTGCATTGCACGGAGTCCTCCCACGCGGGAAGGGCAACCTCCCCGGTTGTGCATCCACCGCTTTCCTCGGTTGTGCTGGTGACACAGTGCAGCAGCCTGGATCTGGCCAATGGAGGGCACTCTTAGACATACACACAAACACACACACAAACACACAAATATTCCACGGAAAAAAAGGGAAAAAAAACCAAAACAATGACTGCAGAAAAGGCATCCTTCCCTACTGCTGCCTGTAGGACCTCTCCCAACACCCTCACCCTGATCTGCCCCCACTAGCTCAGCCGTGCCCCAACTCCCCTCTCTCTGCCCACTGGCTCAGTTGTGCTATCGTCCAAGATTTACCTCCCTCTGCTTTTCCTTCTCCTGACCTTGGTACACGGCTGACACCCCAGCAGGGTGAAAACCACTTTCTTCAAGCTAATCCTCCTTTCCTGGGGCTTCCCATTTCCCTGTAAGAAGTCCCCAGGTATCAAACAAAATATCCCTTTTGCCAAAGGCAGAAAAGCGCCTGGCTCCGAGAAGCTCAGTCCCTTGCCACTCTGAGAAAACACGGCAAATAAGTATCCTTATTCACAAGAAACTGCTAGCAGCAAAAAAAAAAAAAAGCTGCAACCCCTTGGAAATTTTCTTTTTGCTACCGAGGCGAGTGAGCAAAGCAAGGTGGAAATATCTGGAGAAACACGGTGGCATCTGTGAACCGACAGCACAGAGAGGAGTCAAGAAGGGCTCGGACCTGGCTACCATTTGGCTGCGGTGGCTCTGCTGGGCTGCAAGGAGAGGAGTTAGCTCTGGACGGCACCTAGAGAGGGATGGAGCTTGGACAGATCCTGGAGCAGCGCCTCTTCCATAAAATCAGTGCTCAAAATCAGGTTTTTCCTTAGTGTTATTTTTAATGATCCATTTTCCTTCTCTTCTGTTTTCTATGAGTATTTACTTGACTCTGGCCCTTCCCAGCAACACTTTATCTGTAGAGATTCGTGCTTATTTTCTGGCAAAGCAGAATCTAGTGAAAACTGGGACCTGAAAAAGCAAAAGGGTGACTTGGTGGGTATTGCAGGACTGGGAAATCCTTTAGGCTCACCCTGACTTCAGTGCTTTCTGGAGAGGCATTTCAGATGTGGACCATACCCTGGAAAAGCTGTTAAACCAGCTCCAGCTGGAGCTCCCCAGGTCAGGATCTGGCCTGGCCAGATCTATCTTTGGACCAAATGCTGAGAGCTGAACTCAGACAAAACCCCTTCGGGAAGCAAAGGAAAGCAGACAAGGTCAGATAGACAAGGGTCCAGCCCTGCTCCCCTCCTGCTGTTTTACTTGCCAAAAAACATATTTCTACACAGACCCCTCATGACCTGACATATTTGCTCCACCACTGTAGAGACTGATGTATTGCCCACTGCCTTGATCCATCTCAGGCTCCTGAGTGCAGAGCAAGCCTGATTCTCATCTGCCTGCTGTGTTAATAAATGATATTTATACACAACTAACATCCTTCATCCCAAATTTCTCTCAGCTCCAACCTGGAAAGGCACCCGCTTTAGGGGTGGACTCCACCAGACATTTAACAGCCTGCAGAAACAGCATAAATAGGGTGGGAAATATTTGATCCTGTGATAGGGATTGGCTTGTGGGGACAGAATCTCAGCCCCATTTCGATTTTCAAGGGCTGGAAGAGGGGATTTGGGGAAAGGGAGGGCTGAGAGGTGATATATAGAAATGGATCATACTGGGATGCCCCAAGAGGTTTTCAACCACAATGAGGAAACTCCAAAGCCCCTGAGCCTCGGTTGAACCATTCCATCTCTGATCACCTTCAGCATTGGCCAGATGGGGAGACACTATCAGGGTGAGCCAGAGGCCAGATTTTAATCCTGGCTCTAGGATTTGTGCATACTCTCAATTAACCATCTCTCCCAATCCATGCTTCAGTTTTCTTCCTGAAAAGATGGATGTAAGAAACATCCTCTGCTTTTCTTTAGTGCACTGTGATCTGAAAAGCTCCAGCAAAGTGCTGAAGATTCATTTCCAACCCACTAGGATTTCATCCTGAGATGAGATTAACAACCTTAAAGACTAAAGTCTTCCCATTTAAGATTATGTTAATTGAAGATGGGCCATAGCTAAAACTCTCAGGCAGGGGTGTAGGCAGGTCAGGCTCAGTTCCTGGCTCTGCATGTTCTTTGTCAGTGAGTGGGATCGGGACACAGCTGAGCAGAAAAGCTGGATCCTAAAATCTAGGATCCAGTAAAACTTCTGTAGAGAAAAGCCCAACAGACAAGGAGGACCAGATGTGCTCCATCTGGTCCCAGATGTGGCTGCCCAAGGGAAGTGGGCCCAGGGCTCTGCAGCACCTTCTGTTGGGTCCAACACAGCCTCAGACAGATGTTGTGTGTGTACTTGGTGTCTTTTAAACATCACCTCAGCCTAAGCTGCAGCTGTGTTTGTCCTCAGCTTTCCTCTACGTGGGTACAATGTTATTGGCATGGCCTGTTGTGAGTACTACCAGGACTGGGAGTTTCTCAAGGACTGCATGACGTAGGGATAGGTTAGATGTCATTGCATAGTGAAGTCAAGGAGCCTACAGGGTTCTTGGCAGAAGGCAGCTGATGAAGGTCATCATAACATTGCATCTTTCCCTGCCTCAGTTTCCCATTAGCAAGGCAGACTTAAACCCCAGTTAACAGTGGTAAGGTACCGCCTGCTGTGAGTTTAGGCTGGTCATTGCTCCACAATGTTCCCAGGCATTTCCTCACGTCCAGGGGAATACACAACTCTTCTGATCCCGGTAAGATCAGCCTTTCCTCCATGCCAGCACCACCCATACCCTCTGATTGCCCTAGCTCCCATCCATCCCCATCAGTGGTACCACTCAAGGAGCAAAGCACATTGCTAGAAATACCCTGGATTCTACACCAGCAAATCCTAGAAAACTCCCGCTTCCCCTGTTGCCTTATTTCTGCCCGTTAGTGCTCCACGGCCGACATTTTGGGGTCTTTTCCCCTACACTCCCACCTTGCTCCTGGGTGTGAGGGTTATACAAGAGGGCCTCTGAGGGCAAGGTCATCCTAATGAGTGGCAGAAAGCAGGTGGGGGTCAGATCACTTCCATCGCCACTCATTCGTGCTGGGCAACAGGATGTGATTGATTCAGCTGGAGGTTAAAAGCACTGGCATTAGCTGGGGAGATAAGTGGGAGCCCCCAGGGAGAGGGGATGTTTAACGGGGGGCTGGGTGTGCATGCTGAGGCTCAGGCTTGCACGGTGCATGGGCAGAGCAATGGTTGACAAACCCAAAACTGGGCTTTGCGATTCACTGGGTTGCACATGCACAAGCCAGAGCTAAGTACACGTCCTGACGCTGCTCACTTATGCATCCTGCATACATCAAATGCACCAGAGCTCATTTTCTGGCCCCTGAGGCCAAAAGCCTTGACATAGCTCATGTCCATGTGGCTGAAGTGCCAATCTTCCAAAGCAGAACAGCATTGCCACAGTATCTAATGCTCTCTCCTAAGCTGGGTATGGTCAGCAACAGGGGATGACCACAACCAGCCTTTGACCAGCCCTGGATCTATGGAAGTTTTAACATGTGCTATTCTTCTGACTCGTTCCATGGCTTTGTGCTCTCTCTCGATGAGTGTGCCTCAGTTTCCCTATCTGACAAACAACGTTGACACTACCCCAATGATGGGGATAGATTTCCTAGGCAGCAACTGGGAAAAGAAGGAAAGACTACATCAGGGTCCAATTTTACAGCAACCCTGAAGTGCTCAGTTTTTGAATGCTGCAGTTTCAGCACAGTTAAAACTGGATTGGGAATGTTTCCCCTTCTGACAACAGGAATTCAGCTCATAATTTTAGGCATTCAGTTTCCCATGCCCAGTGAGGATGTCTTTAAATTGCACACAGAAGGCCCGTAAGATGGTATTGCCCAGATTTGCAATTTTCCTGTACGTCTCAGCAGGAGGAAGATGGAGATTCAGGCTGTGGCTACAAAAGACACGTGAAATACAGGTCCTTTCAGTAAAACCAAAACAGTGACCATCCCTTGCCTTTCTGTCACTCTCCATAGAGTGAGCAGCACAAGAGAACTTGAACTACAGGACTGCGCTAGCTATGGGAGCGATGCCAGCTGCTTCTACACAGTCTGAAATGAGGGGTTTTGAAGTCTTCTGATACCACACTAACACGGGCAAACAGGAATTTCCCAGTGGCATGAAGAGGGTAGAAATATCTGTGCTTGAGCAGAGTGTGGGACCTTTCTACCAAGTTGAGCACAGACCCTGAAGGTGGAGAGAATCAGGAACATACCCAATCCCCTTTAAAGCCCCAAGTTTCAGTGGGTTTGGATCCAGCCATGACCTTGAAGCAGCAGAAGCCTGCAACCTGAACTTAGAAAACAAAAGAATGATAAATATGTGATTTCTACACCACCTTCTCTCAAGGTCCTCAAGGGACATGGGGAGCAGCAGTGAATTAAGCCTCATGACGCAGAAAGCCATCCTTACTGACCCCAAAGGCTGAACACACAAAAGAGGAAGTACTTTTTCACACAGCTCGTAATTCAATTGGGGACCTCATTGCCACAGGATGCTGTGGAGGCTAAAGGTATAAAAGAGTGCCAAAATGGATTAGAGAATTTGTGGGGGACAAGTCCATCAGTTGCTATAAAACATGATGGTCTGGATGCAACTGCCAGTCTCAGAAGTGTCTACTCTTCTTTGCCTTTCCTTCAGTCTTTCATTGTGCATCCAGATGGACTTGGGTGGCCCTGGGTCAGGGCAATCCCCAATATCAATACAGACTGGCGGGTAAATGGATTGAAAGAAGCCCGGTGGAGAAGAACTTGGGGATACTGGTGGATAAAAATTGGACATGAGCCAGCAATGTGCACATGCAGCCCAGAAAGCCAAGCCTATCTTGGGCTGCATCCAAAGAAGCATGGCCAGCAAGTGGAGGGAGGGGACTCTCCCCCTCTACTCTGCTCTCATGAGACCCCACCTGGAGTACTGCGTCCACCTCTGGGGTCCCCAGCACAAGCCAGACATCAACCTGTTGGACCAGGTCCAGAGGAGGACCAGGAAAATGATCAGAGGGCTGGAACACCTCTGATATGAAGAAAGACTGAGAGAGTTTGGGATTGTTCAGCCTGAAGAAGAGAGGGCTCCAGGGACACCTAATTGCAGTCTTTCAATATATAAAGGGGGCTTCTAAGAAAGATAGAGAGAGGCTTTTTACCAATGCCTGTAGTGACAGGACAAAGGATAACGGTTTTAAACTGAAGGAGGCCACGTTTAGATTGCGTATAAGGAAGAAATTTTTTATGATGAGGGTGGTGAGACATTGGACCACGTTGCCCAGAGAAGTTTGGATGCCCCATCCCTGAAGATGTTCAAGGTCAGGTTGGATGGGGCTTTGAGCTACCTGATCTAGTGAGAGATGTCCCTGCCCATGGCAGGAGGGGGGTGGAATAGATGATCTTTAAAGGTCCCTTCCAAACCAAACTGCTCTATGATTCTGCGATTCTATGATTCTATGATTCTATGATTCTATGACCTTTGCTCTTTCCTTAAATAACCATTCTTGTGTTTTTTACAGAGAGGTGCAGGGATATTAGTAACCACCCTAAGCCACAAGACACATGTCCATACTGCTAAACAAACCACGGCCAGAGCGTGAAACTAAATGCAGTGTCACAAATCACATCCATGTTGCTAAACTCCCCTACCAAAATGGGTTGGCCTGATCCATGTCCTCCTGTTTGGTCTGCTATGTCCTGCATGGTGCCATTGCACTGCTTGGGAGAGTAGTCATTGGGATCGTCATCTGTCTCAACCTAAACCTTTCTGGAGTGTCATGCCCACACCCACGCAGTGCCATACCTGAGCTAACCATGCTGGACAGCCAAGGCTGCCTGCCTGCTCTGCTCCCTGGAGACCCCCCCTTTTCCTTGCAGACTCCTCAGGGCAGAGACTGCCTTCTAGGTTCCCCTATAACAAATCCTAAGATGCTCGAATGTAGACAGGCTGGCAGAGGGATGCAATCATAGCACAGGTGCTAACGAGCCGGATTATTCCTTCCATCTCATCTGTCAGCCTCATGACAAGCAGTTCAAGATTTGCATAAACGAGACAGATGTATGCTTTTCCCCTTTTCAGTCTTCTCTCCAGGAACCCTTGAGCAATGTGACATGGGAGGGAAGATGGCTTACTGGTGAGGGGCAAGCATGGGGGTTATTGGGAAGCAAAGAACTCCTCTCTTCTCACTTTCTTGGACTTTGTTTAATCACAGGAGATGATGGAGGATGTTATGGAGTGATTTGTGCAGCACTGAGAATGTGCTGGTTTGGGGCTGGGGTTAGTTAGCTGTCTGTGTGCAGCCCTGATGAAGGATTGAAGGAGGATGGTTTATATTTATTCTGAGAAGGGCTTGGGTGATGCTTCATCACGGGGATGACAGCAGTCTGTGATTTTCACATGCTCCTTCATTTGTATGGGTTTTCATTTCTGGCTCGGAGGACAGGCAGACACAACTGGAGTGAAGAGCTGGAGGGGAGCTGGAGGTCTGCAGACAACAGGCAGGGCTTAGATTTAGGTTTCTACCGAAGTCCCAAGACGTAGGAGGGGACCTCAGCTACAAAGCCATGTGCAGGCAATACTTCTGCTTCCCATTTCCTCCAGAGAAAGATTTTGAGACTGTTCCTCCTGCTTCCAGCCCAGCGCTGTTTAGAGAAACCTCACCATAAAGTAGCAGCATGCACAGACCCAGGTGTTCCTGAGCAGCCCTGCAATGACAAACCCACATGTGCAGCCCAGGAACCAGCCTCAGTACACCAGAAAATGCAGGAGAGATGAGCAGTCCTCCTAGGAAGGTACCAGGAGATGAGGATCATTGCTTTTTTTGCCCGGAGGGTAGGTTGACCCAGCACAGTGGGGCACAGCGGATGTCCTCAGTCTCCCAGGACAATACCTGGAGGGCCTGCAGCAGCTCCCCATTGAGTGTCAGGCTGAAATCCAGCACAGGTTGTTTGCAAACGAAAGCCCCCACCTTGTGCGAGACACAATGAGCAGATGGCCCTCTTTTTGTTCCCGAAGAACAGAAATGCACATGCCAACTAAATGCTAATTTGCCCTTTTGCTGTCTGTCTCCACAGGCTATGTCTATACTACTGAACTAAACAGAGCAGGGGCTGTTCTTTGGCTCTGGGGCCAAGAACGGCACAGCTTGCAGCCACACACCTCAGCTCTCCTCCCCTGCGAAACGGGTTGGCCTCATCCCACAGACCTGCGGAAGAGAGTCCCTTGGCTCAGCCATCTACCAGACTGTGTCCTGGCACCGGCTTGGGCCAAAACTACACCAGGGAGCATGCAAGTAATTAAACGGTCTGGATGATCATGGGACTACGCTCATGCCTGTATTTAATCCCTCGTTTATTTATGAGGATAGACATAGGCTCAGAGGGAGTGGATGGACATAAACAGCAAAGGGTTTGGCCTCTTGGGTTTCACTGGAAGAACTGAGGGGTGGTAGAGATCTCCCCATGGGGAGCGAATCCAGGTACCACCTTTGTTGGTTCAAGTGGACTTCTGCGTTGGAGCCACGTCAATGGGGGAGCTTGTCTCTGTCTTACCCAGCTCTGCACATAAATCGGGAACTTTGGCCTTGAGAGAAGACTGTGAACCCTGCCAGCCCCACCACGGCTTATTAGAGCACTCCCCTCATAACGCCTGACCCCACCAACCAGATGAGGAAAGGTATGAATCCAGCTCCTCCTTTTTGGCATCTCACAAAGGGCCGGTAAAGGCCGATAGGATGGGTTGATCCTGGTTAGGCAAGCAGAAGGATAATGTTTGCTGCTAACACTTTTCATGAGAACTGGATTGCTGCTTTTTCTCTCTCCCTTTCCCTCCTTCTCCTTCTCCTTTGCCTTTGCAAAGTGCGACAGCGTGGGGATGAATCGCCTGATTGTGTGCTCCTCTTTCCCCCACCACGCCGCACCAACAGCAGGGTTGGGGGATGGAAAAGGAGCCCAGCTGCTTCTTGTGGGCTGTTCTCTCTCCACCCACCAGGCACTTTAAATCAGACACAAATTGACACCAACTCCTGGCATCCTTTATTAATCGGATTGGCTCAGTGTTAGTTTGCTTTGCTTCTATCTTCTATTTTAATATTTCATATTTTTTCCCAAGCCCACCTTCCTGAAGAGCATACCTAACAATAACAGCAATGCACTGGAGAGGAGAGATGGCTCCTGAGCTGTTCCAGGTAGTGATCATCTCTGGTTTCTCAAGCTTTAAACTAAGCACCATGCCCCAGTAGGGGACAGCAATCCCTTGAATGTCTCATATGTAAGCAATCTCTTCCATCCATACTGCTCTCTAAGCATCGTTCAAGGAGAAACCCCATGCACAGTCACGAACATGCTGAAATGCAACCACCTTTAGGGTACTGTGCATCTGTCATTTATCATCCAATAAGAAAGTTATGTAAGATCTTTTCTCGTAGCGTAGAAAATTGAGGTAGCTAAAATTTGATTGCCTGATGTGGGACATAGTGGAGGTGAAAAGCTGACTCCTGTGTAGCCACAGGTGATCACTGTCTCCAGAGGCTCCACAGTAACTTAAACAGAAGGAGATCTTCCCACACCCTGGGAAAGTTGGTGCCAACAGGGTCACTGACTCTCACCATGACCAGAGTCTAAAGAATAGCCATCACTGATGGAGGCACACACACAACTTTGTGACTTATCCTTGGAAATCCAGGAAACAAAGTACTAAGGAAGGGCTGCCAAGACCGGACCTTCAGGAGCAAGGATGAGAAGGATTGTAAGCACTTACTAAGCTCCTTTGCTGCTCCCAGCTTTGAGAGACAGGAACACTAGAGCGTATATCCTTCAAAGCCTTCTATCTACTCAGTCTTTCCAGCTTTGCAAAGCCTCTGGTCTTTGTGTGCCCTGCCCCTCTTATACCCCTGGCTTGTCAGTCCCCATCAGCAATGTACATGATGGAGGCAAGATGTAAGGAGCAACTTATGGGTTTGCTGCTGGAAGGACCATGCTTAGCTAGGGAATTGACTGGCTCCTCTCCGCTATCTGTATGGCCATGTTTGCCAAGCTACTCGATCCATCATGCACCGTTCGGCGACTATCAAACCTTTTGTGGATTTCCATCTCTGCAATATTCGTTTCTTAGCAACTCTGTTTGCTTTTAGCAAAAACAAAATGTCTCTGCCTGTGGCATGCTATTTTGAGCAGAAACGGTGCTGTTTCAGGTCCACGCTAGTCAGAGGGACCCTGGTGAAAATGGTCCTGTCTACCCACTCACTCCTAACAGCACTGGGTGAAATTCTTATTTGTTTCCTTGCCGTTTCACCTGCCGCAGGGAAAGCATAGCAATTCTGGACATGGATTGTGGCAAACAGCTAATACTGCTGCATTGCTCTTCCACGGTCCTTGCCATTCTGGGGATCTTGAAGCATGTTGTATAATTCAGGTAATAAAGGTACAAGTCAGCAGCAAATTTTACAGCTGAACGAAGTTTCAGCAAGAAAATACAGTTATGTGAACCCTGTGCACTTTATTGGAAATGTCCCTGCTCTTGCAAACTTTGATTTAATCCAGCTCTACAAGAAGCTTTTCCAGCACATCCAGCTTAAGAGAAAGATGACTGAACTTGGAGGTCCAACCACAGACCCTGGCAACCTTGTAAAAAAGTTCAGCAACAGCAATTTCTACCATTGACCAAAAATGAATGGCAGGAATGTGAGGGTGACTGTGTCATTGCAGGATCCATATTTTTCATTTTTTTCTTTTCAGTGATAGTAGTGTCGGTTTCATTCCCACCAAAATGATACAAAGCCAATCTCTGCTTAGAAGAAACTGGAAAAACTGGTCAGCTGTACTCACAACCCCTTAGTAAGGCAAATCTTTATGCTCCTTCTTGAGTTACCAGTAAAGGTAAGGATGCACAAACCCATGTTAAACAGCATCAGCAGCTCTTGAGATTATGATTTAGGAGTTCTCATTGATCGGAAACAAATACCAATTAAAAACCAACCAGGCAGAAATGCTGCCTCATTTTACAGGCTCAAGAAGGAGCTGGATGAAATGAAAGCCCAGAAAAACAAATGGGAAAAGCGCCCCAGCCCTCTAGTTAAAGGCATTTAGCATCACGGTAGGGGAGACAGATGAATGGGAAGTGGGACTTTTCCAAGGCAAAGATCAGCTGTGCTTGAAACATGATACCGACGTCAACTCTCCCACCCATCACGGGAAACTCATTTCTCTACGTTGTAGTCACATTATGAGTTTAGCTATGCACATCACCCTCAACATACCCCGCACCTCTGAATTGCTCAGAATATTTAGGATAGGATAGAGGTCTCACCTCACCAACTCAGCCCACCCTTGGCAGGTGGCTCCTTTACTTATCTTCTCTATCTCTTCATGACGATGGGAACAGTTGATCCCCTGCAGTATTCTCTGCAGCATTTTATCCACTTTGCAAGTAACCCAAATAATGATGATTTTCTGCATAAATCCAAAAATCTAAAAAAGCTGGTTAAAATACAGGGAAGATGAAGAATAAAAAAAAAGACTTAAATTTTAAAGATCTGTAACTGGCAAAAATACAGATGCAGGAAGCAAAAAGAGGAAAGGAGATGACATAAGATGCTCAGCAAATACAGAGTTAATATCTTGAGGTCATCGTATCTCAGAAGGCCTCTGGTAATTAGTAGAGTTAGAGATTGAACTCAAGCAGTGTGGGAATCTGCTTGTATAGTTTGTAGTCATTTTCTTAGGAAATAAGTACCATCCGTCTTTGATTATAGATCCAAAGTTATTCACTGAATCCAAGAAGCCTCACTGACGTCAGTGGGGCCAGGAATCCATCTCTTTATTCCTGAGTTCAATGCCTACATGTTGTTTTCATGCAGCTGTAAAGACCTCTTTTATGCATCTTCTTGATTTTTCTCTCGCTCATTCATCCTGATTCATCCTCCTCTGCTTGGAGCTCCTTGAATATCCTGTAAGAAGCCCACACACTCAGACACATTCTTGCCCAAGCCTACATTGCAGTATATTTGTCCAACTAATTTTTACTGAAATAATGTTCCTGCTTTGCAAAATTGCCAAAAGCAATTGTTTTGGTGAATCATAAATACTGCAGAAAGTAAATGTTGGTTCAGGTTTTTTGTTTTTGCCTTTGGCAGATCAAGACATGGACTGTCTTGAGTAAGAGTACATGTATTCCTCAAGAAACTTGAGATTTTAATTCAGTAAATAAACTACAATGGCAATGGCTATTCATTAGGAGACCCCTACACTCTGACCTGAGAAAAGCTCACATATCTGCAAACCTGTCTGTTAATGCGATGAGGAAAGACTGCTTCAATCTCAGCCTCTTTGGCATTGGTTTGGTGAAGCAGCTTAAGAGTTATGTAGATCAAAGAGTCTTGGCTCCATTGCGCAGTGACCAGATCTTGGAGAGGGAACCTTCTTTGGGACAGCAGGATCTCCAGCTCCACCTGAGATGAAGGGCTAATGGATATATCTGATATAAGGTGGAGTGTTTTGGCATGCACTCTGGGAGGTGAATTTGCAGCATATCATGACCTTATCCCTGCCAGGGATCACCATAGCTGTAGCAGGAGTGGTGGAGTAGACTTGTGCTTGCATCCCTACCTCTCTGTTCAGTGCACTCACCTCACCTGCAAACCAGCCTCTCCAGGCTGATGAATAACCCGGGGGAGGATGCAGAAAGACCCCAGAGCCCGAAAGAGAAGATAAAGTAGATATTGTGCCACTATAACTTGTGGGTTGAACTAGAATATAGAAAGATACTGTGCATTTTATCTGAAGCCTTTTTAAGGAAAAGTGCACAAGTTGCCCCAAGACTTGAGGAAATGGGGATTTTCAGTCTGGCTGAAAAGTGATGTAATGCTCTTACTACTAGATTTTGATGTTGAAGATGTAGACAGAACCTGGAAGATACTCAGAAAGGGTTACCTTGAAGTATCCTTAGATGACTAAAAGACAGAGGTACAAATCTGAGCTGACCACCTGAGGATCCTTGAGCTGTCCACGGAATTTTGCCCAGGATTTTGGACAAGCCACTGTGACCTAAAATCTTAACGTCTTGGTTAGTCCTACACCAACAGATAAGCTTTCATGGGCACATTTGTGAACGATTACTGTCCCCATGCCTTTGGGAGGGGGCATAAGTTTCCATCGCCAAATTTATCAGCAGTGCTGCTTAGTGAGGACATTTGGTGGGAAGACAGAAACTGGACGCCAAAATAGAGATCCAGACCCCATGCCAGGACCATGTGTCAAAAATCTTGTTGTTGAGCTAGAGTCCTTTACTAGAGCTCACTGTAGGTTTGTTCCCTAGTACCAGTGGAAGATCGCTATCTTCTTAAGCAGATACCAATTAAAAGGCCCTCTAAGCTGTACTTTGATACAAATAATGTATAAAGATAACACTGTCATGTTTCATAATATGGTGACTGTAATTCCACTCTTGTTAAAGAGCAATTGCAGTGCAATTATGATAAGTATGTTCTCTGACACACTTTAATATCACAAACACAAATGTAATATAATTATACTCCATTACAATATATATTAGTATTGCCATATAATTTTACGTTAATTTAATAACATAATTGGTAAATATATGTCATATTACATGTATTAGTATTTTACATATGTGCACACATATATGCACACACTCTCTCATGTCTTGCAAAATAAGTGACTGAATGGTTCATGGTACGGCTGAGAATAAATACTGTAAATGTCACTCCAATGGTGTATATTCATTTCAGGTAGCATAGGGACACCAGAGAGCTAACACAAACCATTCATTCATGCAGTTAATGTTCTTATTATATCAACAGAAATAATTATTGATTGAGCAAAAAACCCACAGTGTAATTACATTTTAATTGCAATATAATTCTACTGTAATTACACTTTTTTCTATTATTTGGTTTGGCTAATAACAATCAGATTAGTGAGACATTGTTCTCATAATTTTAAAAGATTGTATTATTGTGTAATATTGCACAGCCTCCCAAGAGAAGAGGATTCATCATTGATCAATTTTTTCAACCTAAACCTGGATTAGTGTTGGAAAATTAACTATAAAGAGCAACGTTGCTGAGTAGCCCTTCTGAACTCTTCATGTCTCTGCTATTTCCAAATCACTGGCACTCAAAAAATCTGAAAAAAATACTGAATGGAAAGATGTGGTGACAAAAGATGAGTCCTTACCCTCAGTTTAGCTTTTTCTGTCAGCTTTTAAGGAGGCCTCTTTCCTCTCTGTTTGAAAATGCTATAGTGTTTAGAGTGGAAGAGGAATATTATTCTATCTAATTCTGCATTTTCTCCCCAAAATCCCAATTGATTCAGCACAGCTGCCTACCCAGAGAGCATGAGAAAGAAGGTTATTCATGCTGATCCCACCTTACTCAAGATACAATGCCATGAGCACCCCTGGGTCCCTCTGAAGTCAGTGATAATGAAGATGTTGCTCCACAGAAGCTCTGAAGAGAGTTGTTATTTGTCTCAGAAACAAGAAAGGGTTGGGAGACCTCATAGATGACAACAGACAATTATCTCATCATCAGCCTCAAAGTACTTTTCAGTTTAAAGCATTGGGATGAACAATTAGTATCCTCCCTTCCTCCATTTCCCCTCTTATTTCATTTAAAAAAAAAATAAAAATCAAACTCAATGAAAAAGTTGGGAAGGAAATGAAATCCTGTGTGCTTCCTGGATACTCTGGATGATACAGTAGCCATGGCAACAAGCAGTTCAAGAGACCTCCTTTACCTTTGATTTTTCCATTTTTGCCTTAATGTTTACATGAAATAATGGAATTTTTGTCCCCAGTCCATCTCCTGTACAGGCCAGTGATTACTGGTGAAAACACTTTGAACAATTTCTCCCTTTTGTTCATTACTTGCATGAGGGCACGACCCCATCCCAGCTGAAATCAGGTTGACCATTAAGTTTTCAGGGACCTTTGTTACAACCCCCCCAAAAAAAAACAACAGGAGAGGAGGCTGGGAGATGGGTTGGAGACACATCCTGAACCGACCGAGCAGCACGTAACAGTTAAACACTGGGACTCATTGCCACAGGATGCCCTAGGGGCCAAATGTTCTGGTGGGCTCCAGGAGGGATTACACAGATTCACAGAGGCACAATCCATCCATGGTTACAGACACGTTTGTTCAGACACAGTTTCCAGCACAGAAAAAAATAAGAATCCTTAATTCAGTGACTGCTGGAAGTAAGGAGTGTGCATCAAAGATGGGATTACTTCACGCTTACTCCTTTTTGCTTTATTCTTCTCATAGGCATCTGCGTAGACAATTGATCTCACCCAGCATGGGTGTTAAGGAGTTTTTGGGCTCAAAGTCATACCCAGCCTTCAAACTTCCCATCTGAACTGTCCTGGTGAACAGTTGTGTTGCAAGGTGAGGGGTGATACCAAGGGAGGAACTGAGTCTGGATCAACATTCAGCGAAGACTCTAGCCTGGTCCCCAAGTTCAGGAAGGATCTCTGGTGAGATCCTGTGTCTGATAAATGCAGGGCAGGCTCTGGCCAAATGCCGTAGTAAACCATACTGCTGTGCGGATCATGGACTGCTCATCTGACAGTCTCTCTCGGTCTGGAGCCACTGAGTTGTGTCTCCAGAGCTGGGAACGGTTCATGAATTTTCACGACGTTCCAGGGAAACCTGAAGCAAGCACAGTAGCATAGGCAATGAGCTCAGAGTCATGGCCCAATGCCTGCCACTGCAGAGGTATTCAAGCCTGGTGTCTTGCTTGGATTTCTTTTTGAAAAATGAGCTAATTTCAGGTCAACACTCCAAGCAAAAGTTCAGGGTAGTGAGACCATATCCCACAGCACCAGATTCACCCACATCCTCTAGGAAAACAGGGTTCCTCTAAACCGCAAGGAATAAGTCCAGCAAAAGAAACATTTTTTTTGTTTGTTTGTTTTGTGTGTTGTTTTGGGATTTTTTTTTTGGGCCAACAAACCCCACAGGAGACACTGTCAGGGAGCCTGGCTTCTGCTGCTTTGACTTTTGCTCTTTCTCACCTTGCCCAGCAGAAGCACTATGGACACATGAAGCAAAAGAGCCCTTATCCTGTCTTGCAGCTCCAGCTCTGCCTTCTCTCCCGGAGCATGCAGGCAGACTGCAGCAGCTAAAAGAGAGGGGCCATGTCTTTTCATGCTTCTCCCCAGAGCCAGAAGACTGTGGCAGAATCAGACTCTGTGCTAGGGCTTGGGCTTGCAACCAACGCTGACACTGCATTGCAGCACTAGGGAAAGTGGGGAGGGAGGAAAACCGACGTGCACCCTGCGGGGAAAACAGCACGGGCAGGATCCTCCTGCCTATCTCTGATGGGAATCCTCGTCAAAGAGGGCTACGCTCCCATAGCACCTCATCACAAAAAGGCAAAGAGAGAAGCCTAGCGCTGGCACGTGGAAAAAAAACAAAACAAAACACAAAAAGCCCCCCCAAACTCCCAAATGCGTAAAGCATAAGCCTAGCTGAGCTGGCAATTCTGTTTCCTTCCACAGCCACTGTGCTGCCCGTCTAACTCATTACTTTATTGAGTGCTCTTGGATACTCGGAGTGTGAGACTGTACTCTTAGAAAATACACAGTGGTCCTACAGTCAATTCCATTCTTGCTCAATACAAAGCAGATCAAGCTATTACAAAGAAAACCCTGCCAGAACCAACAACCGTACAAGGCATGACGTTATGCTAAGATGCGGCTTCAATAAATTATCAGCTAAGAAAAGTCTGGATCCTTTAATACTCTGGGGATTAGTGGCTGCGCAAACCTATGTGCGTATATAAATACAGTCAAACATATATATCGTGTGCTATTGTCAGAGGATTATCTGAGTAACAAGGAATAGCACATTTAAAACTCTAGGTTAAAATTGGTACTTACTGACCCATCTCCAGAGATGAAAACCACCACATTTTAGGGACATGGTAGCTTAAGAAGGGGGAATCCTACATGTCAACACCCCTAACCTTACATTTCTATAAATGAAGATCTGTAAAGGATGATCTTTGCTGTGGATCCTTGGGACTCATTTATGCTGTCAGGTCATGGTATATGCTGAAAACAACCTTTAGAAGAGGAAATCAAAGACTGGCTGGTGGGAGGAAGGAGATTTGGCAAGACTGCCAACAGAAATCAGAGAAAAAAATCGGGAGGCAACTTTAATCTCTGGGAGAGAAAAGTCATTTAGTTGAATCCACTTGAAGAAGGACTGGAAGCATAGATGGAGAATAGGTCCTGTAAGAAATATCAGTGGGACTTCTTTCCCCTCAGCACATGGTTAACGTTAAGGACTCAATGCCATTAGCCTTCCTGAAGGCCTTGAGGAGTCCCTCTACAGGGAGTGAGTTTTTTTCAAAAGTGTAGGTAGTCGGTTTCAGAAATCATAGCAGGGCTGATTCTCAAAGAAAAGACCTCAGTTCTTCCTGGTGATCAGACCCTTACGAGTGTCCTGAGCTGGGCCATCTGAGACTTCTGCTATTGAGACATCCCTGAATCCCTGGTGACATTAAAAGTGGTTCAGTGGGATTTGTGAGATAAGTTCCTCTTAATTTAAAGGGATCCAACTTTCATCTCAGAACTGGGGCAAGAAATCAGTTGCTCTGAGACCTCAAGGGTACTGCAACTGGCTATAACAACCGTCATCGTGTTCATCCATCACTCACCCTATCCTTAGCCTTTTGAAGTGTCCAGCATATCTTTAGCGAACTAAGCTGTCAGGACCATGTATTTTACAGTTACATCTGTAAATATTCAAGCAAGGCAGGTTAGGAAAGGAGGAAAAGGAGGGGTAGCTATGAACAACTGACTGAATATTCAAAGTTGAAGAAAAAAAACATCACCTGCCCAAACATCAGCCCCACTTTTCTTCCTTCCTCGGTGGACTCCCAGCTGAACTATTGATCAGCCCCGACTCATTGCCTAGCTGATGAACTCTGAAAGATTGCAGCCCCAAGCGGTTATCTTCCAGGGAGTTTCCTTGCATTTCTCTGCACAGCCTGTAATCGGATATGGAGCTTTTTTGGGATGCATTAGCACAAATGACGCTCTGCAGAAAGGAATTGTGTTGCAGAGCCTGCTGCATGCAGACGTAAGTCCTCCCTCTCTTCCCAGTTGTTGTTACTATGCTTTTTACAGATTTCATAATAACATGACTTGGAGGGTCACAATTTGTCAGGGAGACACAAACTCTAAAAATGATATATTCTTCCTTTCCATGTCTCCCTTGCCAGCAGTAAGATGTTGACATGATTGAATTCCTGGGGAGGAAAGAAGCAGAGGGGGGAGGGGAGCAGGCAGCGGGTCCGATGTGACAGTGGAATTGAATTCCCAGATCTTGAGCTGAAACAGAATTTGCCATCAATAGAGTTTGTAAAATGAAACAGTGCTGGCACTTTTGCTTAATACTGGAGCTTGCATGAATTCTGTTTATTGTTGCTTGTTGGCTAGCTTCTTCCCGAGAATCCAGCTTTACCAAAAATGAAGGGAGTTGCTTTTGCAGTGCTGGAAAGATGCAGGTTTTTCTTCTGGGAGAACCTATTTACAACAAGATCTGTTTTCCTGGGAAAGCCGAGATAGAACAGCCCAACTCCTCTGTGTCCTGGAGAAGTGCCATAGTGGGAAGTTGGCTCGGAGGAACTTGGAATGAAAATTGGGGAGTTTCATTTCTAGAGGACTGGCTGGATTCCTGTTTGGACCAATGAGGAAAAAAAGGAAGCTTCTTTTTGGATCAGTCATGAGAAAAGGAAATCTCTTTTTCATGGTTCCCTGATGGATTTTGTGGTCCGTCCTTAATTTCTGACCAAGTTGGTGCTCGCACCTCAGAAACTCCAAGGCAAACAAGTACTAACAACCCTATTGATGATATTCTTCAATGAAACTGAGAGACTTCTCCTCTGCCATCTGAGATCTGGTCTGAGAGACACTACTGAGGAAGGATGGATGGAGTCCAGCTTCTTTTTTGCTTGTACTGCATATTTTAATCTCCACAGCTTTCAGTCCCACACCTTTTGTAAGCATGAAAATAAGCTTCCAAGCAAAGATCTTCTGCTGGCATAAACCAGGAAACTCTAACACATCAAGCAAGCAACATAATTTCAAACTAACTCATTATTTTTTAACAAGGGACCAGAGAGAGAAAAAGTTTCCTTTCTTACAGTAAGACCTCTCTTTGGCGATTCAAGGAACGAATAAAAAAATCATGTCCCAACATCCTACATAGCTCTTGATCCCTGCAAAAGAAACAGCCTGGCTTGATGCTCATACAACTCCAATGAACCAAGGAAACTGTGCTCTGGAGAGTCCTGCCTCACACCCTCTGGGATTTAACAGCAGTGGTTGCTCGGTGCAATAATCCTAAAAAAGAGCTGGTCATTTTCCAACAGCTAATGACAAGTTTGTTAGTTAATGGCCCAGATCAAAGCCAAGGGCGATTAATGATCTAACAGACCAGTCAATAAACTGGTGATGAAGACCAACTACAATCTGTATCAACAGCCCCCACCAAAGAATCACCTTTATTAGTCTTTTCTTCCCTCTGCAGGGTCCAGGACAAGCAAGGGGCTATTTCAGGAAATTGCTTGCTCCCTGGAAATCAATAACCAATCAACACGTGGAGTTTATTCTGAAAAAAATGCATATGCCAAAAACCAAACCCTCTAAGAAACATTTTACCTAGCAAATAAATGAACCAAACCCATAATGTGATTTGCCTTAGACTCAGCTTTTCAACAGCTTGTTCAAGGGGACTCTTCTTTTTCTTCGTTTAAAACTCTTACCAAAAATTTACAATGCTGGGGAAAAGCACATGTAAGTGGAAACATATTTCCTGAGGTGTGATACTGACTGAATGACCAAAGTGAGCTCCTTTGCTGTGACAGTGAAAAGGCTTGTCTGAAAGAAGCGTGTATAACGTAGGGATGTCATTTTGGGAACTAGAGAGTTCATAACAAACTTCCCAGGTCCTTAAACAACCCAGGGTTGGAAGAAAAACATTCAATCATAGACAACATAGGGAGAGACCTACTCCATCTTCCTACCTCTAAGATGTTTCACCTTGCAGAAAGCACCCCTGGACAACGACCTTCCAATCTGCTTTTAGAAGCCTCCCAACCCCAACAGCCCAGTGTGTCATTACCCATCTCTCTAGGAGAAGCTCAGCCATGTCTAATTTGGATATCCAGCACTGCAATCTAAGCCAACGATCTTTTGTCCTGCAGATTCAGAAAACTATCTTCTTTCCTTTCTTTGTCACAATCCCTCCTGTATTCCCACACCAGGCAAATCAGTCTTATGTCTCCCTTTATTGCACTTTTCTGCAGACTGAAAAATTCATTTATTTATTTGTTTGTTTGTTTATTTATTTATTCTTCAACATCAGTAGTGTCCTGAATTCATCAGCTCATAACATGGCTTATAAAAAAATGCCTTACCAGAAAAGCCTAATACTCTGTTTCCAGCAGTGCCAAAAGGAGACACTATTTAGGGAGACCACATACTTTTGGCCCATGTCTCCTATTCAGAATCTAGAACTGCTGATTCAGACGTGTTAGAGGAGACTCCGTCAGGTATCCCTTTCGGTATCCACCTGGTTTCATCAACAGTCAGCTTCTTTAGAAGACACCAGTGGACATCATACTGCTGCAGTCTGCACTGATGGACTCAGCTCAAAAAAGAGTGTTAAAATATTAGTCTTGAGCTTTGAGAACTGTTGGAGCCAAGGACCAGAGCTCCTTTACCCTCTTTACCTATTCAGCCAGTTATACGTCACTGTGCTGGTTTTGGCTGGGATAATTTTGTTCGTAGTAGCTTGTATGGGACTATGTTTTGGATTTGTGCTGAAAACAGTGTTGATAATATAGAGATGTTTTCGTTATAGCTGAGAAGTGCTTACACAGAGTCAAGGCCTTCTCAGCTTCTCATGCTCTACTGACTGAGAAGGCTGGAAATACACAAGAAGCTGGGAGGGGGCACAGCCAGGACAACTGACCCAGACTGGCCAATGGGATATTCCATACCATATGATGTCATGCTCTATATATAAACTAGGGGAAAGCTGGCTGGGGGACTGCCACTCATAGACTGGCTGGGCATCCATTCGCGGGTGGTGAGCAATTGTGTATGGGTTTTTTTTTCATTTGCATCACTTGTCTTTCTTGGGTTTTATTTCTCTCTCTTTTTGTTATCTTTCTTTTCACTACATATTATTATTCTTATTATTTTTAGTAACATATTATTTTATTTCAATTATTAAACTGTTCTTATCTCAACCCATAAGTGTTCTCATTTTTACTCTTCTGATTCTCTCCCCCATCCCGCCAGGGGGGGAGTGCGCGAGTGGCTGTGTGGTGCTTAGCTGCCTGCTGGGTTAAACCACAACAGTTGTTTACTTAACGTATCTTTTTCCTACTGCTCCTTCTTTCCAGAAATAAACACTACAGTGGATACTAACCCCTTCCCAGTACGAAAGAAATGGAGATGGGAATATGGACAAAAGGAATGGGGTGGGAGAAAGAAGTGGTACGAATAGGTGACAGTTTAGAGGTCAGTAGGCAGGGTTAGAAGACTGTTAAATCGTGTGCGTGTGTGCAGTAGGAGTGGGGTAAAATAAATTCTTCTGTAGGAAAACAGCTGCAGCTGATGACCTCCTGTCCTAGGACGAGACATCTGCTTTGACTCCAACAGTCAGCACATACACAAGATTTACTATTGGCTTTAATAGTAACTGTACTGGAGACACAGAGACAGGAAGAGTCGTACAAGAATGTAAGCCTTCAAACAGTCAAAAGAGAATGATAGCAATCTCCTAAAAGTGATTTAGCTCACCAAAGAGCTGCATCACTTTGGTGTTATGAGCAGATGATGATGGTGGTTTCAAGGTTTGGTTTTGATTTCATGCCCGGTTCTGCCACCAGCCTCCGTCTTTGGGGACAGCAGTGGATACAGTGCATTGGTGCAGTCTGCATTGATGGCATCAGCCCAACCTAGCTCTGATTGCTTGAACTGCACTCGTGTAAATCATCTCTCATCCCCCCATGACAACGTGAGTCACTGATCCTGGCACTTGGCTGTCTTGGCAGGTCTCCCAGAATTCGTTGCATGGCTCTCAGCAGTCAGGGGATGCTTTCAATGGGATTTGTGGCTAAAGGTATATTGACTTCTCTATGCCTTGGTTTCCTCATCAGTGGAACAAAGCTAATAACCCTTACCCACTCCTTAAAATAAGAAAGGAAAACCTTCATCAAAAAACTTAGGAAACTATGGTTTATGTAATGCTTTGTGATCCTGTGGCAGAGAGAACTCTAGGAGAGAACAGTCAACTTATTATGAATAGTCTAAAAAGTCTCTCCTCCGCATACTGTTGATTGGTTCACGCTGACTTAATCTCTCAGCTCAGCTGAGCATCTGCTTGCCCAGAATTAGCCCTGGGGATGGGAAGCCCAATTCACATTCCACTTGCAACCTGCAAGGTGAGGCACTGATCTTATTCACCGGCTGGAGCTGGTTAGAGGGTATTGTCTTGATTCCCTTTTTAAACACTGAGCTGTCCTGCTAAGACTGTCCCTACTTGCTTTACTCCTTTGTTCCCTGATGATCAATTTGACTTCGTTTCCTCTTCTTCCACTGATTTACAAACCTTTATAATACAGCAGCTACTACTGCTGCCAACTTTTTTTTAATGTTAAGTTCCCCTCCACCACCACTCCATCTAATCTTTATTAATTAACTAGTTAATAACCTCCAATTATTCTGTAAATAAATGAATGGTTGAGCTGCCTCTGTGTAGTGCTTTTCTCCTGCCAAGTAGCATGGTACCAAATTCACCAATTCACAGTCTTTGCAAGAGATATTTTGATAGAACAAAATTTGTACCCTGGGATGAACTTTTTGCTGTTGCCCAAGAATGACCCATTTTGAATGCTTTGAGTACAACGGAGCAGTATTAGGATTGCCATTAGTCTTCTGAGCTTCAAGAGATTCAGGAAATCACAACAGAACTTTCCACTTCCACAGGCACCTTTCTAACACCACAGCTTTTGGACTAGGCCTGCAGAAGTGCTGTGATCCACGCTGTGCTACCAAATTTGGGATGGGTGGCCATCAGTTTTTCTGTTTTGGACACATGTAGACCCAGTGTGTGAAAGTCTAGTCTCATCTCTACCAGTAGAAACAGGGTGGCCAAAGAAATGTGAATGGGATGGAAATTTCTCTTCAAAACAAGCTAACGGATTAGAAACTGTGTTGAAAAGCAGAAGATCAGAGCCCATTCTTGATTCCCAGGCGTGTGATTTCCTGGGTGCTCTCAGGTAAGTCACTTAGTTCTGCGCCTTGGCTGCTCTGTCTATTAAAAAGTGCACTGTGGGGTACTGAGTCTTCCTTAGAGTCTCTCAAGCAATGCTTTAAAGTGTCACATGAAAAGCTCTGCAGGAGGGAGCAGCTGTTACTGGCAGAATCACACCAGCTTCACACAGATGTGAGTAGGTCTGCAAAGTCCCAACTTCCTCTGTTACCTGCCCTGTCAATAGCAATGTTACTGTGCCCTCCTGCTCTGTCCCATAAGTCACTTGTCTGAAGGTCCCCAACGCTAACAAGATCAGACTCATAACACTCAACACCCACAGGGAGCAGTGAAACTTTGCAGAGAAGAGCATGGACGTAGAGAAGAGTTGTGGTGAGTTCGTTGTTGACATGGGCTCCAGATGAGCCAATGTCTGATCCTGTTTACTAAGACATGGGTCATCCTCTTGTACATATGGTTGAGGCTCTACCTATTCTTCAGAGATGGGAGATACTCCCCAATCTCAGTTTCGGATGCTGTTCCCTGTGACTCACCAGAAAAGTGACTATTGCTTTCAGTGCTAGAAGATCAGTCCTGTTCTGTCCAAGGCTCAGTCCTCCCCCAACAGACCCCTGAAATTAATAGCAAAATTCTCACTGATTTTAGGAAAGAACACGTCACAGCATTAATTTCTTGCTCTCCCTCTCCAGAAGAAACCATTTACTCCTCTCTCTCAGGAACAGTTGGAGAAATTTTTCACCACCGCACTGATGGAAGAAACGACTCTGCTTAATAGAAGCAGATAGAAAAAATATGAGGTCATTTGGTCACAAATGAAAAACTTGCCTACTCTAGTAGTTTAATACCGAGTTTGCCTGGCCCCCTCTGTGATTAGATTATTACTTATTCACTTATTCGTCTATTTAATCATATCAAGGGAGGGTGCCCTACATGACCCTTCTGGGTACTTGCTGATTCCTTTGTTCTTTTATTCTGCTTTTAACTGAGATTATTTCCATACAGGTTCCTTTCATAATGAGCCTTGAATTATTTTACTTTATCATCCATAAGGTGCTCTATGGTTTGCTGGTGTGCCCCTATCTATCTGAGCTATTCCTGCAGGACACATTACTCTTAAGTAACTCACAAGAATCAGCCATTTGCAGAATCCTGGATTTTAAGGCTAGTTGGACCCTTCTCTTTCTCACCTCCTGAATGGTGATGTCCTTAGACATTACACTGTCCCTGAACTTTTGGCTGTTATAGTGTGTCTTTTAGAACTAATACAAATTAAATCAGGAGGTACAAAGCTTGTTAGGGCACTAAGCCCCAAGACACCTGGGTTCTCCTCATAGCTTTGAGATTTTTTTTGCATGGAGTCTAATTTCAAATCTTTTCTTTTTAACTTTACCTCAGCTTCCTTACCCATAAATTGGGGATTTTTCTGTTTTCATCTTTATCTAAAGATGAAACTAGTTGTGTAAGAGGGAAGTATTACAGCAATATGAAAGCCTGCATAGGACACACTGCTTATTGATTTCTGGCAAAGTTGTCCCTGTGAACAGCTATTATTTGTTTAAAAATTGGCACCATGTTTCCTGATTGCATCTACCTAGTTTAACTAAGAGTCATTACATACAGTGAGGTTTCTTCCTTCACAACACTCCTGCACAACACATCCAAGAGATAGTAATATTAACCCTATCTTACATTAAACAATACATAAGGAACAAGATGACCTGCGTTTGGCTGTATTGCTTACTTAGTAGCAGAGGTAGAATGAAAATCATGGGGCCCTGATGACCAGTTTTATTGTTGAATCATTAGACCACATCCCATCCAAAAAACATGTATTATGGTTTATTTGTATTGTTGCTTAGCTTTCCTCAGTGATGGGACCGCATTGGATAACTTCTTGGGTTCTTTTTTAGTCTCACACCTCATCTATAAAGATGGACACTTAACTATGCTTATAAAATCAGGGGATCCTTTCAAAACAGCAAACAAATGCTAGAGATGAATATTAAATCTGCAATAGCACTCTGCTAATAAAAGATGCAGTAATCAAAACTCCATCTTGACTTCAACTAACTAACCAGTCATAAGCACTCAGTTTAATCCAAGCACAACAAAGGACAAAGCTCAGAAAGGTGACTCAGATCCTGAGCCAAGGAAAACATAAAAAGTTGCATGTTCAACTTTGGTCCAGAACACAGAAGTTTGGACCGACACTCTTTTATATAACTGGCAGCTGAAAACTGTGCCCTGAGAGGAGAGCCTGGGAAGAAAACGTACTCAAAGAAATTCCAGGAAAGCAATGAGGCACTTGAAATGCAGTTATCCTGCCTCATCGTGCAGGCCAAAGGTTACTACCATTAAGATTTCATCCAACACAGGAGCTGTGATCTGCAGCAATCTGCATGGCCTTGGAAAGGAGAACACTGGCTATAGGAGGAAAGAGTTGGAAAATGTTCCAGGCACCTAATTAGCATTCATGGCACTAAAATGCAGAAGGACTGGCCCTGGGAAAGGTTAGTGATTAATAAAAGCTAGAGCACTTTCTCATAAATCTGTTGCTTTTATGGTATTGCTTGAGCCATGTGAGTCCCAAAACACCAAAACATTCTGGTGTAAGAACACTAGTGGCATGGAGTAGTGTTAGCATCCCGTGTTGGCACATGGTGAGTCAACACATTAATTGTGCATGTAGCCATTTTTTCAATTTCTCCATCCACAGTGATCCCACCATCCTACTCCAAGAAGATTCCTGAGCCCAATCTCCAGACGTATTTGGAAGAGGAATTTCAGGCCTTTCTTGGTTGTCTAGGTACATTGAACCAGGATGGACCAAGCTTCACCAGCAGGTATTCACTTGCTCAGGTCCTTCCAAGTATGGTGTACATACTAAAGCTTAGACTAAAGTTTGACTAACAGCCAGAAAACTTATCTCTGCTCTTCATCTCACAGCTAATGATACTGCACAACGGTATGTACGTTAATATCTTAGAAAACTGCTGATTTAGACTCTGATTATATCAAAAGCTGGGCATGTATAAGAGCTGCAGAGCTTTTTCAGCCCTTACTTCCCAATATCAGGGTTTGAAACTAATGGATATAGACAGTAGACACCTTATTTCCTAACTTTATCTGTTTTCAAGGTAGGTACCTCCACAAAAGCAAGTCTGTAGGCTCCCCATATAGTCAGTAGTAATCTAGAAAATAGAGTCAATGAAGAATCATACATGATTCATCAGATGAAAGGTAGATACCTCTCCACTGACCCTCCAGATGAATCACAGCAATGACTACCCCAGTAAAATTGTGTGATTTCTGGATATTCGAGATGTACAAGAACTCCAGAAAGAAATAATACTGCAATTTCAATTGGCATTTTACTGGAAAACAACCAGTGTATACTCACCGAGTATTTGACCAATGCAGAAGGTGACTGGCCAGCATGTTAGACAGAGACGTTCATCAGAGTTTGTTCTGCAGTGACCAAAAACTCAAAGGACCAAACTAGTGAGGGGATGGAGGAGCTGACTTACAGAGATTACAGAGAGAGTCTTCAAATACAGCTAAAATTAGAAGGAAAAGCCACCCACGGATAGGTGCCTTGTAGGTGGAAAAAAATCCTTGACTGACATCCTTCACAGCAGTAAGGTCCACTACTTTATGGGCCAGACCCGCTGGTGTGCTGGGAGATGTGATCACGGACAGTGTTTCTCCAGAACAATTGCAATTTTAATTTCTTCAACAGGGCGGGGAAGGAACATGCCTCTTTGCATTATGTTCATTCATAACCCAGGATCAGAAACACCCTTACAAATAATATTCATGTTCTGCTGTGTCGTTATTAAAGCCAGTGGGTTTCGGATGGACTGGGAGCCAAGCAGTGGTTAGGCAAAAGCTGATCAGAAGTCTGAGTAGTGATTAAAGAGCAAGTTTATAAAAGAAATTGGCAGATGATGAAAGGAAATTGCCAGGTAATGCAGTCACGGAAGGCAAAAAAATAAAAACAAATTCAGGGAGCAGCAATTTCTTTCTGAAGGCAGAAGAATCAACATGTCGAAAAGGAAAGTGAAGGGAGTGTAGAGACAAAAGGGAGGAGAAAAGATTTTGTATTTCCATTCTGAGGAGAGAAAAACAAGTTGCAGACCAGATAGTACAATGAGATACTTTATTACTTCAGCTTTCTGGAAATTTATTGCTATATTTTTCTTCTTATTTTACAAAAGTACTGAATCTATCTCCTGTGTAAAGTATCCGTTATATAGAGTCAAAAATAACTTTCCAAGCCCGATATGATCTGGATTGCAGCAGGATCAATGAGTCAAATAGGGTAATATTTCTCATCTGCTGCTGTTGTTTCCAAAAACCAATCACGTGAATGTGTTAATCTGGACTTAACAGCATTAGACCATTCAGTGATTGGGATCCTATAAGAAAATGGGGTCAGAAACCTAACCTTTCCAAAGATTGAAGCCTAATATTATGCCTCTTACCAAGATGGGTGAACAGGTTATGTTATCACACTGTACACCCTGCCACATGTGAAATTGGAAACAGCTTTCTGATATTACCCTTAAACACTGATACCATCCCAGCTCACGTATTCAGCCTCTTCACTTCGTCTTCAAACACAGGAGAAGAAGAAAAAACCAGAAAAAATCAGGACATCACATACCCAATGGAGTTTTAAATCTTGTCATTGTGGGAGATACCAAATATCTCATCTCAGGTTTCACTTGCTGGAAAGTAGGAGGTGCAAAAAGAAAAACCCAATGTACAGGGATATATTGATGATGTAGCTTAGAAAATGATGGGGAATTGCTCGGACGAGAATTAGCTCTTATTTTCACACTTCTGCCTGTAGTCACACTAACCTTGTCTGATCTCCATTGCACTGGAGTATTCTCATAACAGGGTAAGCCCTAGGAGATGGAGTCAAGATGATCAAGCAGGACCTGCCTTTCTCTGGTCTGTAAGATTCATTGGCTGCTGTTCCTCAGGTGAAGAGTTAATACATCTTACATGTCAATCTGAGCTCTAAATGAGCTCTTGCAAGTCAAAAATGAATGTTCACCACCTCTCCATGAAAGAAGGCAGAGCTATTTCCTCCATGTTCCAGACTGGGGCTTCAGGAACAGAGACATGGAGGAAGTTTTTCAGGGTCATGCAGGGATCCTGAAAGTGAGTTGTAGTTTCCTGCTGTCTAAGCCAACAATTTTCCTAGGAGACCCCTCCAACCCCTCTTTGGAGGTTGTTCTCTCTTTGCAAGCTCGAAAAGTGAAACTGTCTGAGTGGAAATGGCTGGGAACACAGGCACACCTCTCCAGGCTTTTTTTGCACTGAAAATACTCAGTTGACTGTTGTCTGTGGATACCTAACCAATTACTGCAACAACCAAAGAAATTAAATACATTATCTTGGCTTAGGAAAAAAAAAAAAAAGCCAACAGCTGCCACTTCAAGAGAGAAAAAAATAATAATCCTGCAACACATTTCTTAGACTCCTGTAGGGCCCTCTTTTACAGCAACTATCCTAGGCATAAAAAAAGAAATTTTTCCTGCCCTGGGTAGAAGGGCATATCAGCCCTCCAGCTTCACTATTACGTCATTTAATGCCTATTGCCTGAATTAATAGGCATCTCAATCGAAAATACTTTTTGGAGCAGAACTTGGCTGCAGCTGCTTTCCTTTCTGGGGATCCCCTACGGTGCTCTATAAAGCAGCAGATTAAATACTGATGGAGCAGTGCTGGGAAATAGCAATTGTAGCTGTGGTGATTGTTCACACTTAAGCCTGGACATTAGATCTTGGCATCTGAGTGAGAGAATATTAGCTGAGACGCTGGGGTCATGCTCTGGTATACCAGGACTCATATTTAAAAGGTATATATACAGTAGCAAACACCTTCACAGTGCTAAAGGCACATTAATTATATTTTCTATGACAATCTATAGTCTTGGTGGAGATATATACACCGGCGATACATCCTAGCCTTGAAAATCCTGGTGTTCATTGGATTTATTAATGACAGAATGGTTTCTCTTTAAACATAACCATTTTAGGAGGTTCAATATATAATAAGGGCTTTGGATCAGCACTGCTTCTCTTCATTCCCCTGCCGATACTTAGCAAACTCTTATTTGTTTATAGAGACAGTCCTAGGGGAGAAGGTTTTAGAGAAAAAAATGCCAACCTTTTTCTTCCCTTGCTCACCGTCCAAAGCCACTGGGAATAGGAACTTTTCAAGTATGGGCAGCATTGGTTAATCACTGGTTTTTGGAAAGCACGAAAAGCCCAGCTGGCAGTAACTTGAGCATGGGCAGAGTGCTTGCTGTGCGTACCCATGCCTTCCCATCCCAGAAACTGAGTCCAACGCTGTGTGACACACAGGTTGATGGGAAGCAGCATATCTCTCTCGTTATGCTAAAGTTGAAGTCAGCAAGAGCCTTCTGTGTCGTGGGATGTTGCCTGGCATGAGTTATGTTGCTGGCCTTCCTCCGAGGTGCTGCACTGATGTATGCCGTGGTCTGCCTTGCAGAGAGGCCACGATTGTAATGCTTAGATTTGGTCTGCCAGCTGGGTCTGGGGATGGAGGTAAGCAGACTTCTGTGCTCTCCTCTGCTGCATCTAGCCTTGACCAAGCACGTTCAATTCTTCACTCATTACCTGCCATGTGGCTGGTACCTGGCTATTAACTATCAGCACCATCAGCCTGAAGTAGCACGAGGTAGTCTTGCTGTGATTGAAGCATGGTGCATTAACAGGAGTTTCAGTTCCCTGCTCTAGCAAGTCCTTCCTATTGCCAGCTCTGTGTGCAATCAGATCCCAGAATAGTGCTCCAAAGGGCACTCCAGTAAAGACACAGAGATAAAATTGCTTGACACAGGTCACCCCTATTTTCTTACAACTAGCATCACAGAGTGATTCTTAAAACACTGCAGCATCCTGGGCTTGGACAGTAACCTTAAACTCCCTGGGAACAGAAATGTACTAAGAAGAGGCAGCCCCATGTGTTTTCCCTCAAGCTGAGAGGGGACAGAAGATGTTCTCTGCCTCTTCCAAGCCACCATCCCCTCTTGCATGGGAAGGCCACCGATGCCTGCCTGCTGCCATCCCAGAAACAAGCAGTTTGAGACCAAGTAGCTGTCGAGGAGAGGAATATGATAGCTTATGTGAATTTGAGAGCAGATCTAATGCTAAACCCAGGCTTGTTAATGCCTTATAAATACCAGCCTTGTCTGCTTTCAAATAGGTAGGGGGAATAGAACAAAAAAAAAAAAAAAAACTTGCACTCTGTGTTACTTCAATCTGACTAACTCTGCCAGAGCTGGGTCTGGTGGACTGCAGATGAAAATGTAACTCAACAGGTCTCTGACATCCTTAAACACCTCTCCCTGTTTCCCTAGAGGAAATTGGGATGTGGGGCCCATAGGGATGATGTGAAATGGCAGCAGAGGCATCCCAGAGGGACGTGTAGCTGGAGGCTCATAAGTGAAAGAAGCAGAGAAAAGATGTGATGTTGGGTGGAAATGTAATTCTCAGGGGTGTAGCAAGCTTGACTAAACAACTTTTCACCCTGCCTCTGTTCATTCAACTGAGGCCACCCCCCTGTCCCCCGCAAAAACCAGGAGCTCCTCCTGGTCATCGTGCTTCAGTAGTGTCATTCTTCTCCTCCCTGGAGCAGCTGGCAGGAGATGTCAGGTTTTAAAGTGCATCCTCAGGACAATAGCACGATTGCTGTTTTACTTCTAAATTATGTATCACCCCCCAGCACATGCTCCCAGCAGGTGTCTGTCTTGGAGCTGTACAAGGGCACTGTCAGCTCCGCGCTTGTCGTCAACCTGGAACAGTTTAAGAGGAGATGGTCCCACCTCTCTTGGTTTTAAAAATGAAGTTAGCTAGGTCAGCAAATTGAGAGACATCACTCTGATGGCTTTCAGGCAAAGGAGAAGTAAGGAGGTAACCCCTCAGTTGTATTGGAGGTGACCTCAAGGTGACGTGGACAGGGGAGGATCGGCAGGGGTGGAGAGGGGGAATTTTTTAAACCACTCAAAGCAATCTTACCTATTGTATCTCAAGCCACGTCCATCTGGCTTTTGAGGTTAAAAAGGGTTTCTTTTTGCACAAATAGCTTTACTGAGTCTCTGTTGGGCTGTGGTCTACCTCTGCCAGGATTATATTGGCTTTTCTGCAGCACAATCAACACAATTCTTTCCAGTTTAATTTATATTTTTTAGTCAGGTGAGAAAGTGAGGAAGTCCAAAAAGAAGCTGAGCAGTGAAGTAAGAAAGTCAGACTGCTTTTATGCTAGCTCACTGATGTCCATTTTTCATGTGGATTATGATCTGTGGTCCCCTTGTACAGCAAGACTGCGCTGGTTCAAAGCATGGCGTGACTTACCATGTGCCTCACTAGAAAAAAGGTCTTCCCTTCTTGTGGTGCATTCACCGTGCTGGCATGAACCCTGCCCCTTAAGTGGTATAGACAGGGCTGAAGCTGAACTTATCTCCAGGGAGGGATGCAGAACAGGAGAAGGGAATTTAGCGAAGCTCCTTTAATGTGCATGATGAATGCCTGACCTGAGGGGACGGACTGCAGCAAGTAACCTTTCCGACATCAGACCTCCGTCACCACAGCTTGAATTATTCTGTGATCCTTGCAAAAAAGGACCCTGGGATCTGTCATTACAGATTCACAATGGCTATTAAAGCCATCTGCCCCGGGCCTGACCTGGTTTGCTTTCTGATGCCAACTAGGTATCATATGATCATTTCTGGAAGATGGGGAGCACTGCCCTTACATACACAAACACATGCAAAACCTCTTCCCGAACATCTAACCCACGTTCATTTTCTCCTTGGACTCTCCTTTGAGGTGATCTTTCCAAAACACTGACCCAGTGACCCCATTCCCTCCCCCACCCCCCCAGCCCTGCCCCCAGTAGGCCTCCAATTAAATCCAAAATTGCCTCTGTACAAAAGCAGCTCTGTCAGCTCCATTCAGAGACGAACAAGTGGCCTGAATAGCTTTGGGCGCATTGGAAACCGAGAAACAGTGTGGTCTTGTGTTAAAGTTGAATGGTGGCGAGGGGGGCGGTTGGAGGTTGAGGGGGAGCGATGAATCAGTTAAAGTAATTATTGAGTCATTCGGGAGGCTGGGGAGGGAGGAGGATTCTTCCTAAACAAAGCCCTGTAATAGACACATAAGACATTTCACCCCTTAAGGACGTCTTGGGCAGACAAGGAAAGTATCAGGTATAAAGCAGCGATTTGTAGAAGTCGGAGCTATTGTGATGCTCTGGCCTCTTGTTCCTCTTTCGAGATGGTCGATCTTGGACCTAGCTCTTCTTCATTTCTCTATTCAATTCAAAGAGTCCAAAGGTCTAATTCACTTCTTCTGGTACAGGGGGTACAACTGAGTGTGTTTACATTTATCACGTAGACAAAGGATTTGATTGCTTTGTATGTCCTGGAGTCATCTAGATGGTGAACCCAGAGAAGTGCTGTCAGGATCATTACAGAAAGACGTCTATCATTTGTCTGACAGTTAATACTAATTTGACAGCCTCCTAAGCGAAGTACTTTCATTGTAACCCAAACCCTAAAAACTGTCACCCATCCATCAACAAGAAGACCACATCCATGTACATGTCAGTGCTACCCATCAGAAACTAACCCACAGTCAGAGGAGCAGAGAAAACAACAATTTAAAAGGCCAGGAGAGAAACTCTCCAGCAGGGAGATGAGGCAGCAGTCCAAAAACAGCAGTGGCTTTCTACAGAGGTTTCTCTGCTGCTGCAGGGGATATGCATCTCTCCTAGAGCAATCTGTGATTCAGGAGCAGGAAAATAGGCTCTGGTACACTGTCACAAAGATCGGGAAGAAGATCTCAAGACATTTTTGGACAAACCTTTAGTGAATAGTCTCCTGTTGATGCTCTACAGAGAAGACGAAGATGTGCATATGAACCAGAGGAGACCGAGAGGACAAGATTTGTAGGAACAGCTCATTTTATTTACTCATTTCAGGCCAGGAAAGACTGTCCAAGTGTTCATTTTCCAGTGTTTTGCCTGTCCACAGTGAAATGTGAGTCCCAAGGTAAAAGTTAGTGAGTAGTCAACTTCAGGTAATGATCCGATACAATTTGTATTTTTCCCTACTGAGAGATTAGGATTTCAGCACGTTTATTAGTTATTTTCACTTATTCAATTCTTTGTTCCTTGGTGAATGCAATTTTTTTTTTTCAATGCCACTTTCACTACAAATAGGAAGAAGAGCTATTGGGCTGCCATGCTGGTTAGTGATATCGGTCAGAGCAGTCACAGATTGCTGCTTCTTCTCCTTGTTGGGCAGTGTACAATAATCCTGCTGTCAGAAACACTCTCGTGTGAGGGTAAAAATCAGTACACGTTAATTCTCTTCCCTTCCAGAATCTGTTCTTCCTTCCAGTGAAATAATCACTGTGTTTATTACTATTTATCGGTACTGCAGTAGTTTCCTGAAGCCTGGGTGACTCAACAGAAACTGTGATTATCCCGTGCACTGTGCATGTCTAACATGCAAGAGTTAATAACAGAGCCTAAAACACCAGGATAATCAAGTATCTGCTGTTTTTTACAAAATATGAGTAAATATTCATACAAGACCTTAGATTTTTAGGGTTTTGACAAGATTCTCTCTTCTCCTTCGGGGTACAAAGTCACAGCCTTGCAGAGCTTTTTACTAGAAAGTACACTAAATATCAGATACATACTTTTCCCTCTAATTACCAAAGTCAATAATAAACCCACTAAATTTCTGTGGAAGGTACACCCAAAGTCTCCATGCACACAGCGTATAGCAGGGAACTGGCTAAGCCTAGGAAGAGTTTAGCCTTATAGTCAGTCTATATTTGCTTGGGTAAGCCATGCTAACATGTCCAAGATGCTCCCAAAGTGTGAATTGATCTGTACAGGACTTAATGGGGTATCCTTACGGCTCTGTGCTGTGCTAATGCAGAAACGCTCTTAGGTACTTCTGAAATTGTCAGTTTTAACTCCTAAAAATTCCTTCTTGCTCCTCAGCACAACCTCGGAACCCTTCTCCTGCTCAACCTTTTCTTCCTCGTATGGCATTTGCTCTGCTCCTCAGACTCATCTTTACAGCTCGGAGTTGATGCCTCCTCTCTCGCAACAACAAAACATGTTACTACAACCTGCTGAGTCACGGTTTGGCGCAGCCGAAGACAATGTAATCTCCTAGCAACGGTGAGACGATGATAATGGGATTATTGCACGTGTAGAGCTGCAATGGCAAGCATGTGCAAAGGCTGCAGGGGCAGGTTTCACTTCTGGATCTCATGTTATACCTTGCACACCAGGGGCAGAGGTCATGGCAAGATGAGGTTTTTAAGTAGAGCTTCTCCTGGTCCATCTGTGACCAGAATTGCCATGAATGACAACAGAAAGACAGCAGATAAATCTTGGCTAAATGCACCACAACAAAAAAACAGCAACAGGGCTCAAGCTGAGCTCCATCTCAAAGGGAAGTTGCTTTATGCCCATCTTACAACAGGCAATTAGTCATGGACTGTTAATGACTTGGCTGGCCTTTGTGGGAACTACTCCCAGGTGGAATCAGAATTGCTGGAGCCTGACTCATAGACGCTGTCCTGACAGAAATATTTTGTATCTCAAGGCCTGAAAAGGCCCATTACCTCGAAGCTGAGTTTGCACTCACTGCAGCTTGTGAAGCACATGCTTACTGCTATAGTGGGATCTTGCAGGTGCTTGAGTAGCTGTGAAAGAAGTATTGCCTCCTGGTTAGGCTACCAAGCTGGAATGAGAAAGCTCTGAGCATTTTCTGCCCTACAAAAACTGTGGTCACATTGCTCATTGCTTGTCTTTGGCAAAGCAGAGGCAAAATAGGGTTCATGTCTCATTAGCACTATGATTTCAGTGAGAACTCGGTTCTCACAATAAGTCATGGAGGTGAACCTATGTATTTGTAACGTACCCGATGAAATGGGGTACAGTTTTAACCACAGGTTTTAAGCTACTTTTTAAAGTCCTGCCTTTTACAGCCCTTTCCTCCATCCTCTATAAAGAGAAGAAGGGCAGGTTTACAACAGCCATTGCAGTTAACAGGGTGGAAGTAAGGCAGAGGAGTAGAGACATCCAATGATGCAAGAAATGGTTAAGGAGTGAGGTTTTTCAGCAGCTCATTCAAGTCATAACTAAAGACACAAATCACCGTTTTTGAAGCCATCCTGGAGCAGTTACCTTAGCATTTTCCCAGCTTCACCTCTATTCCTGCTTGGCTCCACCTCCATTTCCCTTTAGGCTGTTCCTTCCTTTCTATGAGCTTGATGTTCATTTCCAATATTATGTTCAAGATTTGGAGAATGATAAAGAACGGCTTTAGTCTAACAGGATGGAAAAAATAAAACCACTGCCTTTTATTCTTTTTCTTTCCATCTCTAGCTTTATTTCATGATTCTCTTAAAGAGTCATATGTGAGGCACAGAGGAAACATGCAAAGTGTGCAGGCTTTGTCAAGATAAATGAAATGCATTATGCCTCTACAAGGTACCAGCTGACTGTATCATTATCAGCAATGGTAATAAAAAATGCAGCTCTCTCACCTTAAGGGGATTTGAGTCACTGACATTTTAATTAACAAGGTTCCTGTCTTTCAGCATCAAGTCTGCATTCTGCACAAACTTCTCCTTGTTGTAATGGATGGAGATCAGATGTCCTTTGCCCTTCATGACAACAATGTTATGTGAAGATGATATGTCCTATTGTGTATTGCACTGGGGAGTGGTCTGAAAGCAAAATGAACAGGAGGAGGCACACCTAGCAGATGATGGTCTTTCCCTTTTTAGGGGCAAAAAACCCAGAGGAAACTGTCGGCAGAAAGCAGGCTTCTGGCAGCCAGTCCAAGCCAGACACAAAGAATGGTCACAAAAACCTTGAGAAGTTTATCAAAATATACAAACCTAAAAATAAGTGAGTGGACAGGCTGTTTTAAAGAGGAAAAAATGGGGGCAGAGCCTGGCACAAAGGTCTGGGAAAGATCATCTAAACCATTGAATCCATTCTTCAAGGACTGCAGATGACTATGCAATACATGCAGAAAGCTCTCTGAAGTCTTTTCTTCACAGTCTCACAGGCCATGAAACAAGCTGGCCAACACATATATCCTGGCTATCACACAGGTGAGGCAGGTGGTACCTCCCCTTTTTCTTCCCTGACATTAATTTGTGGAGGTAAAAAATGGCACTAAAAATGAATAAAACTCACTTTTTTTGCTGCCCAAGACAAGGAATAGTGGGTCTATGGTGCAAGGAGGAACTGGAGATGGCTGGAAGGAGCCCAGGGAGAGAAGGGATGAAGGTGGCTTTGTCTCTAATAGAAAAGCCTATAGACAAAGAAAAGAGAGAACATGGGTATTTCCAGCATCCCCGCATGTAGAGCAGAAAGGTATATGTGAGATTTGTCCAGATGATATGAGGAACCAGGTTATATCCAACCCCTTTACCAATCTGGTTGACACAACCTCTACCAGCTAAGATCTTCACCTACCCCTTCCATCAGTGCTACGTGGATAAAACCTGGCATGTGCTCACGATATGGAGCACAAATAGGAATTGAGAATGGAAATTCAATGTCTTTTTGTGTGTGTGTGTGTGTGTGTCTTGTAAACTGTGGTAACTAATCATAGAAGGAGCAGCAGCTTCTCTGTCACTGGGAAATATTAAACTGAGACTGGATCTAATTCTCCTGCTCAGCCTGAGTTAGGGGACTGTTTCAAAAACTGCTGAGTGAAGCGCTCTGGTCTGCTCCACACAGATGGCAGATCATCATGTTCCCTTCTGGCTTTAAAATGGGTTTGTGTAGTGAAGCCTAGGGGGTCCTCTGTTCTCTGTGCTGCCCAGCAGCAAGGATCTCCCTTCACTTAGATGTGTTTGGGAAATCAACCAGTACATGAAAGGGAGAAATATGGTTTCCGTTTTTCAAAACATGGGGGTTACATGCATAAAAGTAACTATCTCTTATTCAGGTGCCCAAGAGGCACCTGAACACATAGAGCCATGTATATAGATCTGGCAGCACATGACAAAAATATGGGGTTTTAAAATTCTTTTGTTGTTGGAAGTCCTAGGAGAAGGCAAGAGAGCACAAAACATCTTTAAATTACCTTTATTTGGTATATGTTAGGAAATCTCTTCAGCCAAAAATTATCCCAGTCTAAAATTAGCCCAATTGCTTGAATGTTAAGCACCCCCAAGACTTGCCTGAACATAATGGAAATAAGGACATAAGAGTCCATCCTCCAAGCTCCTATATTTTTAAAAGTTAGTCCATGTAGCCGTAAGACAGAAGATGACTTCTGCAAACTCTAAGTCTGTTGGCGAGATCTAAGATTGCCCTTTGTCTGCCTCCTGACTGTCACAAAGCCCTTTTGTGACTTTAATATAAACCTGTACAGCTCTTTCCTAACAGCACATTTGCCTCTGGGTATTACCTTGTCTCGACACAATCCATTTTTAAACAACAAAGCTGCCAGTTAGCCAATGTTGAATTGTGTGTCTGGAAACAAAATGTTGTTTTAAAAATAGGGAAAATGGAGCAGTTACTGTATCATCACTATCACATGAATTTTTCAGGTATGTTTTTTTTTGATAAAATGTTTTTCTTTCCCCACCTTCTAGCACTAAGGTCACCTCTCAACTCTGTTTCATCATACTTCATGTTATAATCCCCTTCAAAATAGTAGCAAGAATAACCTAGTTGTTGCTTACACAATGCCTTCTTTTCTCACCTAAAACTTAACTTCATCCACTACATCAGAAGACACTAACCTCCAGTTTGTTATTTGAATGCTGCTCTTGGGTACAGAGTTTTGTAGAAGCAACTTGACTTTCCAAATTTGACATAAGCAGCAAATCATGTTTGATCTTTGAAGAACATTTGGGGTGTTTTAGGAAAAAATTGTTTGTTTGCTTTTGGGGCACAACAAGGCAGTCTAACCTCTTTAACAGAGAAGAAGAGAAAGTCATATGTGGATTTGGTTTTGGCAACCTCTCATGAAGGCAGTAGATGTGGCCAGTGTGACTTATGGGACCAAGGCACTCTTGTCACCAGGTCCATCGCCTTCCTCCACATGAATATTACCACTAGACAGGACCAAAGCACCTAGCCGTGTTCAGGCACAGTTGACAATTGGATACTACCCATTGCCAAATACACACTTCCCAAACCTAGATCTAGCCCACTGGCCACAAAGTGACAACCCTGAGATAGAAGTCTGTCTAAAATCCCAAGATATCATGGGGAGGCTGAGTGTATGTGGAAGGCGAAAGCAAAACAGTTTTCATAGAATCATAGAATCATAAAATCAGAGAATCATAGAATAGTTTGGGTTGGAAGGGACCTCTAAAGGCCATCTAGTCCAACCCCCCTGCTGTGGGCAGGGACATCTTCAACTAGATCAGGTTGCTCAGAGCCCCATCCAACCTGACCTTGAATGTTTCCAGGGATGGGGCATCTACCACCTCTCTGGGCAACCTGTGCCAGGGTTTCACCACCCTCATGGTAAAAAATTTCTTCCCTATATCTAGTCTAAATCTCCCCTCTTTTAGTTTAAAACCATTCCCCCTTGTCTTGTCGCAACAGGCCCTGCTAAAAGGTTTGCTTCTGTCTTCCTTATAAACCCCTTTTAAGTACTGGAAGGGTACTTAAGTACTGCAATAAGGTCTCCCTGGAGCCTTCTCTTCTCCAGGCTGAACAACCCCAACTCTCTCAGCCTTTCTTCGTAGCAGAGGTGTTCCACCCTCCTGATCATTTTCGTGGCCTCCTCTGGACCCGCTCCAACAGGTCCATGTCTTTCTTGTGCTGAGGGCTCCAGAGCTGGACGCAGCACTGCAGGTGGGGTCTCACCAAAGCAGAGCAGAGGAGCAGAATCACCTCCCTCGACCTGCTGGCCACACTTCTTTTGATGCAGCCCAGGATACGGTTGGCCTTCTGGGCTGCGAGTGCACATTGCCGGCTCATGTCCAGCTTTTCATCCACGAGCACCCCCAAGGCCTTGGCAGGGCTTGGTTTTGACACAGTTTTGACTGTGTCCTTTCCAACTTCATAAACATGTGAGGGAAAATGCACCCAGGTAGAGATCAGAGAGAAGTGGAGAGCCTCATTTCCCAAAATACTCTTTTATGAGGGGAGTATAAATAGAAAACAGAATTTTGCGCTTTTGGCATAGCAGCATGTGGAAGAAGGGAAAAAAGAATGAAGGTAAGTACAGTGATAAAACACCTTCACAGGTACTTTGGATACTCGGGCTCTGCTTGTATTTCTAGCACTGACAATGCTAGAGCATGAGGTCACTTGGCTGGTCTTTGTCATGAGACAGAACTTTTTCAACACAGTCTCTACTAAACCAGACATAGAAGAAAAAACTAACAGTGAAAGCTATCTGTCATTAAAAAAGTGACAGAAATCGTGGCACAGTGGCTCCCAGAATAGCCATTATGCCCCCAAATAAGATGACAGTACTTAGGAGCTGGAAACTTAGTTGAAGAAACAAGGGCCATGCACTGGTGAGGGGACCTAGTGAATATGTCACTAACAGAAAAATCTGCTGGGGATTCCCTCCTTCTCTGATAAAAACATTCAGAGATAAGGGGGACATCTGTAACTCCACAGGATCATCATATCTATCGCCTGCATCATCCAGTGATTTCTGCATCGAACCAAATAACTTGTAGTTAGGCTAGAGCCTGCCTTTCAAAAAGACAGGCCCCTTTGACTTATGGATTTCCAGCAATGGAAAATCTACCACTTCCCTTGGGAAACTGCCGTAGCAGTTAATTAATTTTGCTGTTAAAAAATATTTGCCATAGTTCCAACCTGAATTTGTCTACGTTGCTCGAAGGAAGGATCTTCGTCAAGACTGTTAGCAATTTCTGGGACTTACACTCTACCTTCATAAGATCTTCTTCAAACACTTGATAAATGTTAGAGAAACCTCACAACATCCCTGTGAGACATAAAAATGTAATTATCTTAGCACGTTACATGGATGAGAACAAAGGGAGAGAGGAATTAAAATTCTACTCAGGCAAAGCTAAGACGTGAATCAAGTGGGATTCCCAGGAAGAAAACCTGGTACCTCGATTCCCTGCTCCATAACATTGTCTCCTGCACCCATGCTTCAGAAATAGTCAAGGTTATGTGTCCTTCACAGCTTAGAGACAACCCCAAAGAGGATGATCTCTGCAGTGCTGAGCACCCTCAGCTCCAGGAATAGCTGAGAGCACTGAAGAGCAGGCAGGATCGGTCCTTCTCTGCTCTGTACCTAGCAGCTTGCACTGATCCATGTAGGAACACATTTCCCCCCATGTTGTCACGTTTGATGACAGAAGATGTTTAGTGCAGAGTCAGGCCTCTCCTCCCCAAACACAGCAAGGAATGCAGGAGTTACTTTAGAAATACTGGAAATTTCCAAGACATCTCAATCAGGTACGTAATTCCCTCAAGTCCCTTAACAAAACCTTCGCCCCTACCCTCTGTTAACCACTCGGTCAGTGACCGGTACTTTATGTCTCCACAAGCATTTTCTCCACTGCTTAGCCTCCAATGTCGCCAGCTCTTCTCAAATGGGTTTATATGAGATGTTTGGCTTGATGACCTAGAAGGTCCCTTCCAGCCTTATGTTGTAGTAGAATATTAATGACTCCGCTAATTCAGAGCTGTCTGACCTCCACTCTGTACAGCCACAAGCAAGATGATCTCTCTCTCATTATAACTATCGTGTTCTCAAATAACCTCTTCATGTAAAATGCATGCACAGTTTTCTTCTTCTCCTTGCAATACAGTGATTTCTCTCTACCCAAAAAAGCCAGTCACTGTTCAGATTATCATCTTCTCTGTAACCGTCTGGAACCACTTTGGAGGTTATTTCCTTTTTATTCCCAGGAACCAAACTAGGTATATATCTATGAAATAAACAGAGTTCTTAGAATGAAATAATTTGACTTCAAATCTGGAAGGAATCTAATGTGCTGCCTTTACCTCATATATCCCTCTGTCCCAACTAATGCAAATAAGGGCTTGATGAGTTAAGTCAGGGAAGCCAAGGAGGCCATTTCTGTTCCCTCAAATAAGGATGGCCCCTACGTGCCCTCAAGACTGCACCTGCCTACCTGCCATCTTGAAAGCTCATAAGCTCAGCCAAATATACCTTTTAGGTATTGCCCAGCACCTTCGTGCCCACATGCAGCAGAAACCTCAGCAAATCGCCTGGGGATCTCCTGTCACCCCTCAAACGAGTGCCCAGGACGATGGAAGCAGGTGAGATGTGGAGCACACCATATTAATGCTGGTCCAGAGCCACCCCTTCAGAGCAATGCAGATAAGCCAAGGCTTTTTCATCCACGCAGATGAGTTTGGAGCAGACCCAGAAACTCTCTGCCTCTTAGACCTCTTAGGGTTATCTAAGAGTCTAAGTGACAGAGCAAGCCCGTACCATGCACTATACAATCATGTAAAAAATCTTCATTTTATCTAAAGATCTTGTAGGAAATGCATATACAGAATGATGTTAATATGGGAGGTAGTAATGCTAATAATAATGATAATGATAATAATAAAGGTGATGATGATGATGATGATGATGATGATGATGATAATAATAATAATAATAATATTTTTTTTTCAGACTTCTCAGTAGATTTTAGGAATATAAATTTTATGCCTTATAGACTCAGGCCTTTAGCCAAAATTAGGCCAAAAAGAGATGTCAGGGGAAAAGGAATCAAAGACATAAGTGATTGTAGAAGGAAAAAAACTATCACATCTACCACACAGTAATATCAGATTGATTCATTTTTCAAAATAGGCTGAAAGTTAAATTTAGTGTGACCAAGGACAACAACTATTTGCAATGATACAACATACTGTAAATCTTATGTCAGAGCCTGGACAATAGGTGATTTCTTCCCTGGAGCAGTGTTTTGCTGGCACTGGGCTCATGTTCACGCTGAGGTTCCCACTTGCAGGTAAAATAACACCCTCACTTCCTTGCAACTTAATATCTGAAACTTGGGAAAGATTTACACCTACCAGGCTGGCCATCTGTTAGCCTTCCTCAGCCTCTTCAAACTTCTAAAGATATCAGTAATTTTCCTCCCTGTCTGTCAATTTTATAGAAATAATACTGCCTTTGCATTTTTCTCATGAAATATTTCTATTACATTATTTTACTTTCTTTGCTGCATTTCATGATTAATATTCTCATTAAAACTTCTTTTACAGGCAGTTCTTTGGCATATTCTGATTTTCTGGGTCTCATTCCTTAAACGTCTCCAGTTCCACGCTCATGTCTAGTCAACATCTGCCGCTTGCCAATAGTCTACAACACATAAAGTCTTATACACACCCAGAAATCTTGCAGCTTACGGGGAAATCTGAAAGGCAACCCGACAGAGAAGCCACATGTCATGATAGATAGTACTCTACAATGTGCATAAATCCTCCTCCCATCCCAGGGTGCAAGTCTTTTCTAAAGAGGAGACAGACTGATTTAAAAAAAAAAAAATCAGAATATTAAAAAAAAAGGAAAAATGTTAGAAGGATACTCCCTGTTTTCTTGGTACGGTGGAAGCCTGAGCCCTTTCTGTGCCAAGGCAGTTAGACCAAGGTTGGACAGGGGAGAATAGTCTGCAGGGACCAATTGGACTAATAAAGATGAACAAGTCAGTTAAGTGAAAGGCCTTTTCCAGTTCTTACCAACCATGATCGAAAGAACAAAAGCCACTAAAGAACAGGGATCCCTCTTAGGGAAAGACCTGCATATCAACAGGGAAGTATCGAGCACAATATTTTATTTTAGTGAAATATTTGGCATGTCCTGCGGTGATCAATGCCAGAGCTTTGGAGAGAACGATAGCAATAGACTATAATTAGCTGTGATAACTCCTTACAATAACAAGTATATTCTGGTTTGAATTATTCATGAACTACTGTGTTATTTATGGCAATTCCAGCCTTTCTTTTCCTCTGCTAATGTGGGGTGTTTAGGTTTTGGATATTTCTTATTTTATTTGGCCAGGCACAATGTTTTAATTACTAAGCACAGGAATAAATAAATAAATAATCTTCAGGAAAAGGGGAAAAAAAAGGAAGTTTTCAGCAAGAACCAAGTTTTGACTCACAGTGGGGGATGGAGAGGGAGCACCAGGATATGAATTTCTATGTTCTCCATCAATTACATGTCTTTCTGACAATGCAGTGTGTATATATATATATATATAAGGAATGCCTAATTGGAAGCAAGAAGGGACTACTTCTTTAGGAAGGACCGGGCTCCTCAGCTTTCTGAGTACGATTTCTCACCAAGCAGATGGAGGGTTTCAGCTTTCCCCCAAGATTCCCCAAATGAAGCACCCGAGGAAGCGCTTAGCCAATGTTCTGCGTCTGACTGATGTCTCTGCTCCTAGCAAATTGACCCAACGGCTGGGATTTTTGCCTTTTTATCTCAAGAGATGCATTGTTTAGTTAAGTTCCAGCTAGCAAAGTGATGGGGAAGGTATTACGCATTAAAAATTAATTTACATTGTCAGCCCAAGATAATGAAATCCTCTATTCACAGAACAAGTACAGCCAGGCACTTACAGGGGTGCTGCTTCAGTTTACTGTTGCTCCACCTTCCATCCTTGCCTTTAAGAGACTATTTACCGGGCGAAGATGTGGTCTCTGCCTTACTGCAAGGAGTACTACTTGCCTTTTGGCTGTAAAAGTATCAGTCCTCCAGGAGCAAAGGCTCTGATTCAGCAAATCAGAGAAATAACTTCACTCTCCTTCAAAATCAGTGGGTTACACTTATAATCAAACCAGAGCAGGTTGCAAACCTGGTCTGAAGCAGATTGATGTTCATAGCAAAACCTCCTTTCTCCTATCCAATCACCATAATCATTTTGGAGACTCTAAGACCAAGAATCACTCAAATTTATTTCTCCTGATAGTCCTCGAGCAAGAAAAAACTTTCACTTCCTACCAACAAAAGGTCATTTTCATGCAAGATCTTGAACCTCTATTTCAAAGGTTTTCTGTACCCAGATTTCACAAACCACTTGCCCTTCACAGTAGTTTCCACCCACAGTTGGGCTGAACCGAAATACTTGCTTTCCAAGAGGTGAAGCAATCCCCACTTTGCATAATAGGATGGAAATATTACTTCTCACCCTATTCTCCCTGAAGGAAGCCTGCCACATATCTCCCAAAAGGGAATGCAAGTAATCTAACGTTCATATACTGTTTTAATAGATAAGTTGTTAAGAGACTGCTGAAGTACCTGATATCTCAGCCACATACATGGCATAAAACTGTATGTTGTCCAAAAGCCAACATGCACACGCATGTACACGCACACACGCGCACACACTCTTTACGCTTTGTCATTTCCCCAGAACAGAGGAAAGGCTCTTGATACCCCAATAGTGTTATTGAGTGTTGGTTTTCTGGACACTTTGGTGTCAAATGACACCAAAAGATATTTTGTACCGAAAGACCTCTTACAAATTTGGCTTTGAGGTCTGCCAGCTTGATCTCTGTGTGCCCTAGAGACTGGGAGAGAATGGACATCATGTTCTACTAACAAAGACTGTACCTTGGTTTTAAGATTCATTCAAAAACCAGCTTTCTGGTTGCATAACACCGGCTTGAGACTTGCCACCTTTGATGGAAAAAACCCATCTCTCAAGGGATCCTTCCAGTTTTTCCTGACATTTAAGAGCAGTTGCTTGACTCCTAAAATGAGACAGAAAGGTGAAATTCTGGGGGAGCGAGAGGAGGATCAAGTCACAAGACCGTGTATTTAGGAGAGATCCCTGTTCTCACCCATGCAGAGGACATGTGAATCACTGCTGAACGGTCTGCTGAGCTGACTGTGCATCTTTCACCCCAGCTGCTGCATTTCTCCATCAGCAGCAACTGGGGCAGAGGACATATTCAATAGCTACTGAATATAATTAAGTCTAATTGCAAAGTTAATTGTTGGGGGGGGGGGGAGAAAAACAAACAGCGTGAAACTAAGTGAGGATATCAGAGCTCAGCGATCTGACATCCCCAAGATAAAGCTGAAATTCAGCTTCCCTGCCCCATAATAATTGCATCCGCCTGTGTACGTATGTGTCTATCACTCCTCGCTTCTCTGACTGGACACCAATGACTGCCAAACCCCTCTCTCCCAAGGAAAGAACTCGGCCCCACTAGCAGCTAAAGCAGGAAATTGAAAATATCTCAGCAGCATTCACCTGAAAACTTGTTCAGGTTGGGACCCAAGGAGAACGAAGGCATCTTGGCACTGGGAGGAAATTATGTGACTGCAGGACAAGTCTGAGTGTTTGTGGGTTATATTCCCAGCTGATGTTCATTGCTGTAGGTTCATTGACTAGGACAGAGCTATTCTGCTGCTACAGCTGCTAAGATACTTCTTAGATGCTTCTTCATTCAGAAATCAAACTTGAAGTCTTCCAAAACCTGACCTACTATGACATTTCAAGGCCTCCAGTCTGAAGGAAAGTCCCAGGGGATATATATCAAAAGTTGCATGGAATGGGCTTGGAGACATATGAAGGAATTAAAAAATTCAAGTTTACTATCACTGCTGATAGGCACAGGGAAGGGATATCCAGTCTTGTCCTTCAGTGCTTAAGTCTAGCCTATAACTTTTAGAGATTTGGATGGAATCCGTTGTCCCTTATCTGTCTGTCAGTGAAGGGTCACTGGCAGAGGTGGGATGCCAGCCCGCCTGGACCTTCTCAGGGACCCAGCCTAGGCTTTGAGAGCTGGAGGACTATGGTGCACGCAGCTCACTGTCTTTGGTAGCAAACAGACCCCGGGATCACTGCGCAACACTGAAGGGAGCTGTGCTAGGCAGGGGATGCTAGGAATAAAGGGATCTGTGATATGGCAGATACTGCACAAACATCCCCAGACAGTCACTCTTCTCTGATGCAACATTAAATATCAATTTGCAATTGGAGCGAATTTCCTGTTTATTCAGGGGAATTCCTTCTTCACTTGACGTTCCACGAAATTTTGGTGTTTCCCAGTGCAAAAAGCCACAAAGGGATATAAGGAGGGAGAGAGGAAAAAGCACATCAACCGTATCTTATTCAAAATAAGTCAGACCCTGCTTGGGAAGATGCACATCAGGCAGATTCTTCCTGTGTTTGAAGCAAACAGTCAACATCTCACCTGTGTTGCCTGATGCCAAGTAGACTTGCATGTGTCTGGGTGCACATGTAGGATACTAACAACTGATGTAACGACCTTGTGACAAAGAGCTGGGCATGGAACAACTGCAACAGGCCCCAAAAAGGCATAGTCATCTCCAAATACATTCTTCGACCACAGCTCTCTCACAAGATCAAAGATGACAGAACAAGAATTGCAGACCAAGGTCTTCCCCACCAAAGGGAAGCAAATCAACCCCTTTTTTGCTTACCATGTACAAGCAACAATCACAAGAATGTTGTACCATAGAATCATAAAATCATTAAGGTTGGAAAAGACCTCTAAGATCATCGAGTCCAATCATCAACCCAACACCACCATGCCCACTACACCATGTCCCTAAGGGCCTCATCTACACGTCTTTTAAATACCTCCAGGGATGGGGACTTAACCACTTCCCTGGGCAGCCTGTTCCAAGGCTTGACCACTCTTTTAGTAAAGAAATTTTTCCTAATGTCCAATCTAAACCTCCCTTGGCGCAACTTGAGGCCATTTCCTCTCGTCTTATTGCTGGTTATTTGGGAGAAGAGACCAACACCCACCTCTCTACAACCTCCTTTCAGGTAGTTGTAGAGCACGATGAGGTCTCCCCTCAGCCTCCTCTTCTCCAGGCTAAACAACCCCAGTTCCCTCAGCCGCTCCTCATCAGACTTGTGCTCCAGGCCCTTCACCAGCTTCGTTGCCCTTCTCTGGACACGCTCCAGCACCTCCATGTCCTTCTTGTAGTGAGGGGCCTAAAACTGAACACAGGATTCGAGGTGCGGCCTCACCAGTGCCGAGTACAGGGGCACGATCACCTCCCTGCTCCTGCTGGCCGCCCTAGTTCTGATACAGGCCAGGATGCCATTGGCCTTCTTGGCCACCTGGGCACACCAGCAACAGGGATGCCAGGGATTTGCATTGGGAGACATGTAAAAATGGCCAGGTAATTTTGCTGGGGAAAAGGGTTCTTTGGTTCCCCCCTAGTTGTTACTTTTTCTGTCGTTTTAGTATAATCTCCGGGGCAGCAGGGTAGGGGGATGAAGGAAATCCAGCTGTTGCCATGGCAGTCTTTAGCTGGCCATCTCCTGCATCACTCAAGTTGCACAGTGCTGTTTCTCTCCAGTGCCAGCTCCTGGTTTCAGAGCGGAGTTTTCCTACTGGGGATGGCAGGGAGGGAGTGTGTGTGCAAAACAGTGAAGAGGAGAGACCAGCAGTCAGCATAGTATGGGAAAAAGTGGCCTAGGAGAAGGAAGGATCACATGAGAGCGGATGAGGACAGACCATCAGGAGTGAAGGTGAATGCAGTGATGGATGGAAAGGAAGCATTTAAAGGCAGAGACAGAATTAGCTTGGTGGAGACCCCAGGCAGAGACAGAGGTGTGCTCATCACCTAGAAACTAGTCTAATTTGTGCTGACACTTGCCCAAAAGTGGTGGAGCTCCCTCCAACACAAGAGCCCCTTAAAAAATACTCCGCTACTTTTCCCCTAAACCCATCTCTGGCTTCTGCAACAAATAGCAGCGCTGTTCTCTGAGTTCAGGCTCTAAGTTTAGTCTCCGTCACGTTTAGATCTTAATGCAGCCCAGATGTTAAAAATTCATGTTCTGGCAGTTCCCATTTTCACAAGGGCCTGTTCGAACTAATGACATTGCCTCAGCGAGCATTTCATAAGTTAATCATATGCTATCGCTTCTCACTTCCCCGAAGATGGAAGCGGGGAAGTCTTGCTCACAAAGTTTCAGCATTCACTGCTCTCCTTGAAGACAATCTTCCATGCCTCCACAGGATTTAACCAGCTACTTGCTGAACTCTTCAGGCGGTAAATGTGAGGAACTCATAGGAGCGTTCCTGGGGACCAACTGACAAAGGCTAGCAAGGAAGCTTCTACTGCCCTTAGTACTAAAAGGAAAGACACAATCAAAGGGCTGGAAGGTTAAAATTCATGGCCTCCCCTATAGCTGGCATTATGCAGCTATGGAAGGTCCACTAAGGAGTTGCTCTGTCCACTACAGGAAGCCCTCAAAACCCCATGTTTTCTCTGAAGAAAACTCCTGCAAGCTACAAAACTACAATGTACCACATTAAGAGAGCAAGAGGAGTGATAGGATGTTATAAAATCTTAGGGTTAAGCCACAGCAATTAATTTTTTCACTGAAAATACCTTGATGGCCCTAAAGAGACCACATTTAACACTACTAAGGGAAACCTGACTTGATGGATAATGTTCGTCTATACAAGGGCAAGACTGACCAAGCAGGCACCTGAGAAAGCTCCTGATATCACTTTGAGAATTGGCAGCCCAGCCCATAAGCAACCTCCAAAGCTTCAATTCATCCATTTTTAACTACAGTGGGGACTTCTGAACATAGTGATGGAGGCAGTCGCTTAGAGACTGAATGGATGTGAACCCAGTGGAAAGACAAGAGATCAGTAAAGAGCTTCCTTTTGTGCAGGGTCATCTTTGCATATAACAGGAGGGGAAAGCATTAGCCCAAGAGTCAAGAACACTGAAGTGGGAAAGGATTTGCAGGTCCCATTTGATATGTGCTTCCAGTCCAGGGAAAGATTTATTTCATCCTGTCTAAACAATTCAGGTAATGGGCCATCCTTAAAAAGCCCATTGCATCCTCCTTATTTTTCACTGTCAGCAACATAACTCCTTCAACCTCCTAACGAAGTTTTCAGATCCACCCTGTCCTTGGACATTAGAAACCCTTTCCCTCAACTATTTCATCCTTACTCTTGCTTCCCAGTTCCAGCATGTTTTCTCTTAACAGTCCTGGCTTTGTTCGAGCTCTGATGTCTGGTGGCCCCAGTATAGGGATGGGCAGGTACTTGTGTATCCTGTTCTCAGGCTATGGCTGAGATGAAGGTGCACACGGGATATCAGATAGTCTAAGCAGGTTACATAGTTTCCTCACAGATAGGACAGGGCAGAGGTTTATTTCTCTTTCCCCAGGTATCAAGAAAATGCAATGGTACCTCCTCTTTCCCTCCCCAGTTCAAGTTTCAAAAGAAGCCTTCAGTCCCTTGCTCCTGTCTCCCCTCCTCCTCCACCCTGGGTTGTCACTTTCCACTAAACTTTATGCATGTTATTTTCTAGGGCATTTTTTTCACCTAATACCAAAGCTACAGATCTTGCTGCACTGGGATCCTCTCATATGGCCACTCTAACTCCTGCATCTCTTTATTCCTCCTGAGCATCATCCAGCTACCTTTCCTTTTTTCTAAAGTGCATCTCTCTCTGCAGAGACCAGCATCTTGCAGTATCTTCACTCAGCTGGAAGTCTCCGGCATGGGAAAATTAACACCACCAATTATTCTAATACCCCTAAACCCTTCTAATCCCGCTGATGCTCTGTTTCAGCCTCCTCAAGCTGAAGGCAATCCACTGATTGTTTCTTCAGCTCAGCAATGAGCATGGGGCTTAGGAAGAATAGAAGAGCTTGCTTCTGTCTTCCTGGGTTTGTTATTGCATATCTTTTGTCTTCACAGTCGCAAAAGGCCATGATGAGTGTAATCACAGGGAAAAGCCCAGATCAGAGAAGGGTCCACAGTCAGAGTGCGAAGGAGTGAGTCAGAGGTTCATTTAAATTGATGGCCCTAAACAGTAATTGCATAAATCTAAAACTATACCAACATGGGGTTGTGTAGTGTGATTTTAGAGGCAAAAATAAACACCATCAGTGATAAAAGTGGATAGCAATGCTATGCGATGAGAGGTGTTTTTGACTGGCTATTCAGGAATGAAACACTCTTCTAAAAGCAGTAAGGAAGTCTTTCTCTTCACACCAATTGTTTAAAGCATTGGAACAACCCTACCACCTGCATTAGGGCAGGAGAGACAGTTTTAATTCTCCGCTTCTCTGAACATGAAGTAGAGCCAGGTGAAACACCCAACTCATTCTAAAGTGACTGGGGAGGATTAAAAAAATAAATAAAAAGGAGATAAGTAGCATTTAGCATGCACGTGTTGGGCAGGAAGGTCCACAACGGACAGCACCACAGAAGGGGATTTATCTCAGAAGGGACAAACTATTCAGACTTCAGTGCAGAGCATCCCAGTGACCCCCAGGCGAGGACAAAAGGATGCTGTCTGGCCTGGCAGCATTAGGAATTCCAGCCCTCCATGACGTTTGTCCTCTCCTTGCCCTTTGGAGACAGGTGCAGTCACAGCTCCTCTCCCCAGGGATGGTTACGTGCTGGTACGTCCTCTGTTGTGCCAGAGGAGGTCAAGATCTGTAATTTTCCATTACTGCTGCTTATCAAATGTCAGCATTCTGGCAACCTTCAAGACCGTCTGTTCTCCTTGTCACCACTGGGACCTAAAAAACTCTCTTCCTCATTCCCTGTTCAGAATTTACATGGGGGACTCAAACCTGGAGAGAGTCGTAAGCAAAAAGAAAAGTATCAAATCTCTTGTCTGTGTCACCCCTTGTTCTCCATCCAGTCTGGCACCTTTTTCCATTCTTCACCCAGGACACCTATTTCTTGCAAGTTATCGATACTAAAGAAATTGCTTTTAATGTTTTGAAGAATCCTCAGCATCCTTGGAGGCCTTAAAGCATGGAAATGACTGTGGCAGCAGACACAAGAGATTTGGAGCTGTTTTCAGAGATCAAGGCATACATCAGCTTAAAAGGGATCACCTCTATGCAGAGAGAATAAGGATACCTGGTACGTCCTAAAGAAAAGAGGTAGATCAAGGAGTCCCTATTGGTAGACAAACTCAGTGACACAAACTTGATGGTTTCTATATTGGGGAAGTCCTTGGTGGCTTTGGTATTTAGGCTGCAGGGTTTCCAAGGCATCCACATGCTTATGAGACTTTTGGGAAGGACCTGTGACTAAGTGCTTAGCAGTGCTTTACTTAGATGTCCGTTGAGTGTACGGGGAGCTACATTCAGGCAAGCCTGGATAAGAGGCAATCAGTCTGTAACTCCATAGGGAAGCTGTATTAGTCCACCTTCACATAAGAGGTGGACAAAGTGTGGCCTATACTTCTCCTCTAGAACTACCTGGGCACTTAAAACAACTGAGGCCACCAACATTAACAGAAGCTCAGGGATATTGGAGCTCCAGCTGTGGCTTTTAGCTCCTTTTGGCCACCTGTAGGGAAACAATTAGGTGAAAGCAGAAGTGCAGAGGGATGTGCCAATGGATGAAGTTGCTATAAATTCCCAAGTCACCTCTTCTCATCAGGCTTTCAGCCAGAGGTCAACACTCTTCATAAAGAGAGACAAATAGATAAAATCAGAGTTGGCCAGTGGCAACTTTGAGTTATCCTTCCAGACAGCTTGGGTTCATGGAGAGTTTTGCCTTGGAAAGAGCTTACTGATCAAAATGTGGTTCTTGAATTCTTTGGCTCAGCTTTGATGCTAGCTATAAAACACCTTTCACAAATGTGGGAGTTGGAAGCCTTGGAGCAAGAGCACATTATCATCTGATGAAAGATGAGGTAATTAATCTTCTCCATTTGGATTTTTTTCCCAACCACAGATGCTTTATATGGAACTCTTGTGATTTTGCTTCTGTGGGGTGTGGAAACCTCTATTTAGATGAGCAATGAAGAGACGGTGCCTTAGCATCCAAGTGAACAAGATCAAAATCTAAGAAGTTTTTTTATGTTTATCTGGTTTTCCTAACCCAGCAGACAAATGTCGAGTATCACAAATGCACACCGAGAAGAAAAGGAACGCACAGAACCTCAACCTCTCTGGCTGATACTCAAGGAAATTAGAAGAGCAGTTATTTAAGATGGATAGAAGGAAAATGCTTCATAAGAGTAAGAAACCAGTGGGACTCACTAGTACATGTCATGGGAGGAAAAGATACAAAGTCATTCTTCACGGTCTGATTGGCCATTAATGACAAATAGTAATTAGTAACGTAAGTAACCTTTAAGCAGTGCTTTTAATCTTCACACATTCAACTTTAGCAGTGAGGCTGTTTAGGACAGCAGTAAGGCTATTTAAGATAAAAGCATCTTTGAGCATTAGGTAATGGAAAAGTCACTGTAGTGAAAGAGAATCTCCTTTTCCAGGTACAGGAAAAATCAAAAGTGCAGTGATTTGCATGGCAAATGCTGTTGCCATTCCAGCAGCTCTGCAGCTTGTGCCTTGCTACACCTTCACTTTATTTTTTTTTTAAATCCAAGAAGTTTTTTTCATATCCCATTTTCAGAAATTGGTTCTTATGCAGCTTTCAACAACATGTTCTATAAATCTTCCAAATTCCAAATTCCTTATTATCCCAGCTATTCACCTCTGACCACCATCTGATATTTTTTCTTATCAGTCTCTTTCTATAGGTGGAGAATCTCCAGATTTCATAAATCTGGTGAGCCTGGGTTGGGGGTAGGAGGAAGAGCAGGCAACAAATTTACAGCTGTAAGAGTAATATACTGTCTCGTTTTCTTTCTTTGCTGCTCATAGCTTATATTGTTGATTACTCATTAATACTTTGATGATTAGTGAAACAATTGGAAAAACGTTCATCATCAAAAGAGCTGTAGGTCAACTATTTCATTTCACAAGGCATCCGTTTGCCTCCCTCTGGTGACAAGGACTTGGATAGAAGCTGAGGGATCTCAGCAGCTCAGGAGGTCATGATGGAGGAGTAAGACCCTCAAAGACAGCAGTTAAAGATTTAGTTCTCCATAGAGAGCTTCTCCAGGACCCTTGGGCCTGGGACATTGTGAAAAAATATCTTATTTGTTAACAACTGTTCAGCACTTGTCATCTTTCTGTTCTGATCAGCTCACAAAGGAGCTCACAAAAGGAACAGAATTAAATGTATGTATATGTGTATAGCACATAGGTGGAGAAAGACACACACACATGCACCCAGGGCTTAAATAAGACTTCAGAAATCCCAACATCTGTATCTGGAAGTGCTAGTACATAACCAACTTACCTCATTTTTTAAAAAAAGCTTGGAAAACTGCCTGTACATGTTATATATGGACTTACTTAAACCACTCTGTGGGTGAAATGACCATGATTCATGATCTATATTTTATATAGAATTCGATATAAATATAATTTAATATGGAATTCAACTGAAGGGATCATGAATATATAGCAGTCAAAGAGAATTTGGCAAAAATCACTGGCTAAAAATTGGTTCTGAGATAAGCTGTCATGAACAAACAAATTTGTTCACAGAAATTCAAAATCTTTTCCCAATGGACTTAGGAGAAAGAAAGAAAGAAAAGAGACTAACCTAACTGGTTTTAGTAGTAGTAGTAGTAGTAGTAGTAGTAGTAGTAGTATTACTGTTGTTATTAGTATTATTGTTACTATTATTTATTAGTAATTCAGACTACCCTTATCTGTTATTTTTTCCCCAATCAGTTTGGAGAGCATCCACACTGGAAAGATTTGAACTTTGTCTCTGGAACAAGTTAGATTCACCTTCATTTCAAAACACCTCTAGCTTCCCAGTTTCGGCAGAAGAGCTCAGGGGTTAAGAGAGCTGTCATAGACTGAGTAACAATTTGCAGCCTTGGATTTGAAGTGGTTGCCTAGCAGTAAAAGACTCCTTACGTACCGTTCCCAGTTAGAGTTGTTCCCTATTTCATACATATATAGTTAGCTATAAAGATCATATGTAGGAATATATAAGATATAATAATAGGAGTTCCCTCTCAAAATCAGAGTATTGAGTATAACTGGAAAAAGCCAAACCCTTTCAAAAGCAGTGGAGCATCACACAGTCAGAGGCATCAGCTCAGCCCAGCAAATCAGTGTTGGATACAAAGATGCAAAAATCAACTTGTACAAAGCACCATTCTCAAGGAGTTTTTCAGGATCATTTCTTTGGCTTGAGGGAAACACTGGGGTGGTACTAAGTCTAGGTCATTCTTCATAAAACATCTTGCATTTTGGTTTTTTTAATATGTATTTTTATATATATATACATACATACATATATATATAATGCCACAAGAGACATTTATGTTCATGTAGTTTGTCCTCAGGCAGAACGAGGCTGTTGAATCTCACCCAAGGATTCCTGTGCTTAGCTCAGAAACCAGGGTTTAGCACAAACCCCACAATTATACCTTACTTGTGTATTTTCTGACAGCCCCATGAGCCATTCGGCAACAACAACAACATCTTGGGTGCTGTTTTTCCCATAAAAAAGCAGTAGTGATGAGCCTTGCAGAAGGAAGACTCGTATTTATCCATAAGACAGAGTCAGCTTCCTTTCTCCTGACCCATCCCATGAGTTTGCAAAGGCACCAGCTATCAATTAAGCTCTTCCACATAGACAATCTATGGCTATTAACGATTTTCTCTTTGTCAATAGATCACAGGCAGAAGCCAGCTGGCTTTTACTTGGACCAGTGGAACAGGCTTTCCATAAACTTCGGGTCTCTTTTGCCCTATTTAGGTCAGGAGTTAACATCCTTTATCACAAGCAAGGGGTCATGTCCTGCCGTTCAATGTCAGCACAAGCCACGCGGGCTGCCAGGATGAGCTGCCCCTCTCATCCAGTGAAAGCTGGGCTGAATTGAGACCTGTGCCTGAGCACAGCAGAGCGAACAACACCGCAATATGCTGCCAAATACTCACAGTGCATCTTGAGTGAGTTTTGCACAGAGGGCTTTTCTGGTCTAAAGCACAAGATAAAGAAATGGTGTTAAATCCCCCTTTTTTTTTTTTTTGGCAGAAAGCAGACTACATTGTCCCAGTCTATCAGGCTTGGCTTGCTGAAAATTAATAGGTCAGAAGGAGTTGCCCCAGTCTGCAATAGCTTTGACCCCACCATGCTGTCCTGAGAGACCCTTCTCCCTGCAGGTCGAAAGAATTCAAGTCCTGTCTTGGATCACAAGTGGAGTGAGCTTAGGGGTCTCAAGACCTCTAAAAAAACCTTCTGCTCAGATCACATGAATTGGCCTGGCCTTCTCTCTATGACTGCCATGCCCCAGACAGCTTCGGAGAGCAGCGATGAAGAGGTTATCAGAGGAGCTGTGCTTTTCTCCTCCCCTCTCCTGTCCTCCCCGCTCCCCGCTTGGCACCAGTGCCAGGAGAACAGCATCCATCACAGATGTCTCAAGATGAGCACTCTAGCCAAACCGCGGCTCCCGGATAGGTTTGTCCCACTGTTCCCTTTCACCACTACCTGTATTTAAGACAAAAGCTGAGCCAGTTGCATTGACTGATTTCTGCAGCTGCCACACTCCTGTCAGGTGGCGAATGCCCCTGGAACATGAGGGAACCTCTGTCCTCGGGCATCAGACAGCACCTTTTCCTCTCCCTCCATCTCTGAGCAACCAGCACCTTCCCATTGCCCTCTACAAGGAGGAGACCAGACACAACCAGCATGAGGGAGGCAGGGGACAAGGATGGGCGGTGGCAGTCGCTCTTCTGAAGATACCAACCTTCACTTTGCTCTTGACCAAAAACCCTGCCAAGGGGGGGTTACACCATCTTCCTCCTTCCTCTAGCCCTGCTCCCTACTGCCCCAGCAAAGCAAACAAGGCAAAGGGCTCTGTTGTTTCAGACCCCTGAGGCAAAAGAAGAACGAAAAAGCAGCCCATCCTCCCCGCCTCGCATGTGACGAGCCACAGAAGAGCAGCGGTGCTGCCAAGCCTGGTGACTAAGGCCAAAGAGAGAGGAGATAGAGGAACACAAGGGCCTGCTTGTTTGGGTTTTGTTTGGGGAGTTATTTGAAATTCAGCAGCGACTGGCGTTGGAGAACAGAGTCCACTCAGAGCCTCTCTCTTCCCATTCATCCCCGGCCCAGCAAAGAAGGGAGGGGGGGATGTAAGCTGAGGAGCAGGAAAAACAACCAGTCTTCTTATAATAATGCCCGCCTGGTAGAGGCAACCTCTGCCCACGGGGAGGCATTTGAACCTAGACTTCATCGGCTTCGGAGGGAAGTCATGGCAGGACAAAGCCTTGATGCCCACAGCAGCCCGGTGTTGAAGGAGCCTCTTTCCTTAACAGTGTTTTTGTCAAGACTTACAAACTCCTTCGTGAAGGCCAAGTCACATTTTTGCCTCTGCCTCAGTTTCCCCAGGTGTAACATAAGAGTAATATTGTCACATTTAGGTAATGGGGACATTTCTAAGCCAAAAGCTATAGACGAGTAAAGTGATTCCTATGGAGCAAAACAAAGCAGAAGATGAAGATACAGGTTGGGTACAAACAAACAACATGGCTGTGAAGAAGGCAACATATCAATCTAGGATGCGTTAGGGGAGAAAATTCCAGGTTTCCAAATACAGGGAAGACATTATCTTCTGCTGTATCTAAAATATTGTCCATTATTTGTGCTTAGGTTCAAGAAAGATGAGTTCACAGTGAGACATGGTTGCAGAGAAAAAACACTAAGATGATCAGGAGAACATAAGATTTACCAGAAGATACTGGCATATTTGGCCTTGCAAAAGAAAGGTGAACAGAAAATTAAAATGCTATACTTAAATGCTGAGAAGGAAGCATCAGGGGAAGAAAGACTCTTTAAACTAAAGGGCAGTGATACCATGAGAATAAACAGGCTTGATTTGGCAAAAAAATATACCCGGGTTGAGGTTTCTAGCCACCAGAAAAATTATTGTCCTGGACAATCACGTATGAGTAACAAGGCAACCTCCTTGCTACCGTTGAGTTGGAGTTCCCTAGGAAGGCAGCTGGCTTTGGGAAGTGTCCTTCTAGTTCTGTCCTATATTTAAAGCAAAGTGATGGAAACATCTTCACACCTCTGTAGCTTCCATCTATAGAGCTGAGCGCAACAGAGGGCCTTTGCATCGATGTATTTCTGTATCCCGTGAGATGCCTCCTTGCTGTTTTCTCTCAGGCGTTTGGTGAGTCATCAGCAACAAGGTGAAAGTTTTCTGGTCTAACCTTACACTAAAGTCCCCAATAGTTCAAGGACTCATGTGACAGTCTACAGACCTGACAGCTACCTTTCTGCAGGCAAGAGAGACTCCTTCCACTTGAGTACTCATTTTTACTTCAAGGTCTTACATCTTTAATGCTTTATCTCAAGGGTACAGATATTTTAGGGGTCCAGGGCAAATTCCAGACACCAACCTCATCCTTATAAGATATAGCATGATGTTAACAAGCCAGGTCACATTCAAACCAGTGGGTCCAAGCCCAGCAGCCCTACTCTGTCCTTACTGAGCTGTCTTGGAGTTCTCCTCCTCCTTTTCTGAGCCTCAGACTCCTGGTAAACCTCTGGGGGTTGTTGAGCACCACAGTTCAGGGGGCAGAAACCTCTTCTTCATGCACATACTTCCCTCCTGCCTTACTTTCCTCTTGATGTCGAGGTGAAGGTAGCCAGGAGAGACGAAAGAAACTTGCTGAACCATCTCCTGCTCCCTTTAACACGGCAGGAATTTCTGCACATGAGCAAATCTGAATCCAGAGAAATAGTCACTCTAAATACAGTGACCCTTAATCCTCTCCTGTCTATATTATCCCATGATGGCTCTTCCCCTCAATCGCACCTTCACACGCCTCCTATTGTCATTACCTTCTCCAGCACGGGTACCACATGCATATTTGCAGCAGAGGGGCAAGGTTCTCCGATCTTTCTCCACATAGGTGTGACTTTCAACCTCTGTCCCATGTTTAAATCTCACCTTCAAGTTCAAAGTTCCTGTTAGTGCATTTCATTTGTCTAATTTTAGGTTAAGTTTAGGCTTAAGTTTAGGCTTCTAAAAATAAGAGTCTCCATCTCCACATGCACAATGAACCTAAGGGACATGCCCTTTCCGGCCAGGATGCTGATAAATGTGGCTACAGTGCCAGAGAGACCTTCATTCCCCGTGAACTGCTCCTTTCAGTTTCTAAGATGCTGCTGTTAGAGAGACAGAGCTCCTTGGAGACCGAAAAAAAAGATGCAGAGGCAAATACTTCACTCCCCATGGAGACTGTATTTTGTCCTAATTACTGTTTGGTAGTCTCCTGGTCCTGTCGGACCTACCGCTGGACTCAGATTCCAAAACCTTTGTGGCAGCTCTCGGAATACCTGATATTCTTCTGTGAAATCAGAATTCCTCAAGTTATGCAATTATAAAAGCCAGATAACGTGAAAAAATAAGTACAAGTAGCAATTAAAAAAAAATCCCAGCTGTGGTTGCTGAAACAAGCTGGAGAGGCTGACCACAGCTCAAATTCCAGATTTAAAAAAAAAAAAAAAAAAAAAGATTTCTAAGTAACTCAAGGTTTGAAGGGGTCCACTTTCACAATTTTCAAATTTTTTATTTTGGCCGTGTTTCATAACGGGGTGAGCAAAGATGAACAGCACAGGCCATAGATCTTTCCATTCAGGCCCATGCAACACTCAAACAAGACTGTGCAATTCACAGTTAAACCCAGCCTGGCCGCAGCTTTCGGAGAAGAGTGCCTCCAGCTCACAGGAGGAACAGCCACTGCTGCCACAGTGTGACCCTCTTCAAGGAATGTGCAGTCCCTCCTCACCCTGTCTGGCACCGTGCTTGTTCCTCACCATTGCTATTTTGGTCCAAGTGTCCTTTAACACCTTGTTCACGTTGCTATTTTAGACTGGGTGCCCTGTACTACCTTGTTCTCATTGCACTAAAGCAAAAAAAACCAAAACAAACAAAAAACATCAAAAAACCTCAACAATAAAAAAACCCTAATTAATATAAATGGAGGCTGAAAATATGGATATTTCAGTGAAGTCCTGAAGCAAATGACATCTTGTCAGGAGATTACCGTAGTGGACACAGGCACATGTGTTTTATTTATAGCTCTAGTTTTACTGCAGTCACTCAGTCAAGCATGGCCAGAACTGTATATAGGCAAATGCGGCTCACTTCTCTCCTCCTCAACTTTAAAGGGCAGCTAACAGCTTGTCCAGAGTGTTTGCTATGAATTTTATGAGCACAACTTAATCACCGAGATAGAAAACAGTTGCTTGAGAAACACAGCTGCCAGAGAAGGAGGCAGATCCCCCCTTCGCTGCCCTCCTGGCAAGTGGACTATGATATAGAGATGCTCCAAGGAGGAGCCAGGCTCCCTATTCCTTTCAGAGCCCTGTCTCAGGTCTCCTTCACTTGTGTAACATGATCCATTCATCACCGCTTGGAAGCCTCTAAATCAAAGCACGGCATCTCTCTAACAAACAGGTTGACTTGATTCCTACCACAAGTCACAGCATCCATGCAGTCATCGTGGGATGAATCCACAGAGACACAAGATTATAATGATTCCTTCTGACTTCGCAAGTGCTGACTCTCCTTGTCTCTCCCTCTCTGATGTTCATTGTTCTGCAAAGAAACCGCTTAAATAAGGCCAAGGTGTGGCTACAACACCAGCTATTGAGATGCTGGGAGTGATGACCAGGTGATAAATTTGGTCCACTTCCTCTCGCTATGACTCCATTCCCTCTCTTCCCTGCAATGGTCTCTCTCCAACCCTCATTCTCACCGCTGTTAAGACCCTTGGAAATGTTTAAAAGCTTTCCTGAAAGAAAAAAAAAAAAAAAGATTCTTCTTCCTGACCTCCTCTGGACTTTATTTCTCTTGCCTGAAATTTGCTGTTGAATTTAGAGACTGTGACTACGTCACATTACCATTAAAGGACCCACACAAAGACAGTAACATCAGCTAACCTATAGACTCCTTGCACCTTGCAATCACTGCAGACTGCAGCCCTGTCCTCCTACCCTGTATTGTGGGAGGTTGGTAGAAAACATGTTCATTCCCACCCACCCAGGAATAGATCTGGGCCAGTTTCATTCCCTATAAACTTGCACTTTGCAGTCACGGATGTCATCCCCGACGTTTAGATCTACCTCAGTCTATCTGTTGGCTTGAAGCAAACAGGAGGGTAATCAGAATCTGCCTGACACAGCAAATCTAGGGAGGAGAAAGGGGGAATCAATTTTTATAATACGTGTTTGGCACTACATAATAGATATAACTCCAAATGCAAGCCATAAAATTGGAGAGGCTTATAAATTAAATCCATTCTGTCCTTTTTAACTAAAAAGTGACCTTACCATAGAATTAAATGTGTTTTTTATCCAGTGATCTATGGAGCTGTAAAAGTGGCTGATTGTTGCAGCGCGATGTTATAGTACAGAGAGCAGCCCCCAGATAGGCATCTCCACACGGCTCAGCCCATGTGCTGCTGTTTGGTTTACAATTAAGACAGGGCAACTGTACAGCTGGGGGTTTCACCCCTCTCCCTGCCAGAAAAGGGTGACCCATGTCCCTGCTGGGAACAGTCCCTGGCCAGGTTGTCCTCCGAACTGTGGCCAGGCACGGGATGGGGGAGTGCTGCCTGAGCGAGCATGAAAATACATCAGGGTGTGTTCTAAAAATTAAACTGTCTGCACAAATGCAGGGCATTTTTTGGATCTGTGTCCTATCCCTGTTTAGCTTACTGGGCCCTAACTACAGCTCAAGAGGAGGAGAGGATTAGAAAGTACCCTGGGGTTCAGCAAAATGCCATAGTGGCGGAGAAAAGGGGGGGTGGAAGGTCCTTGATTGCTCACGTAGCGACTCCATTCCCCTGCTCCAATAATCATACAGGAGAGTCTGAAATACAAAAGCTTTGACATTGGAATCCAGCCCGGAGGACACAATTTAGGATGTTCCTGAATGCTTTTGAATGGCCAGAAATTATCAGGCTTTGTCTCACAAGAAAATATGGTTTTGAAGACTCTGCTGGGTTACAGGTTGGCATTCATGCATATAGGCTCTCAGAGCCTGCAGGAGACTCAGTGCTCCAAGGAACATAATCAACACAGGATTGAAGGCTGTTCGACTTCCAATCAGTATAGCAGTGAAGAAAATCACTTCCCCCATGCCATGGATGAAACAGATGCTCAGGGAAGTCAGTGGTGTGTTTCCTCATTACTACTGAGAAGTGGTGCAAAGGAGGAGCCAAGATCCTTCCCCAGCTGTTGAAAGTCACTGAAGCTTGGACAAAAAAAGTGCTGCCAGGTTTGTCCATCTCTTCTATGCGTGCACTTGACTGGTGTTGCCCTGTGAGCCACGAGCCTCCATCAAATGGCAAGAGTGGATTCAGGATTGCAGCCCAGATGGGCCAATGTCATGTTCTCACAGAATCGTAGAATCATAGAATCATTAAGGTTGGAAAAGACCTCTAAGATCATCGAGTCCAACCACCAACCCAACACCACCATGCCCACTACACCATGTCCCTAAGCGCCTCATCTACATATCTTTTAAATATTTCCAGGGATGGTGACTCCACCACTTCCCTGGGCAGCCTGTTCCAAGGCCTGACCACTCTTTCAGTAAAGAAATTTTTCCTAATGTCCAATCTAAAGCTCCCTTGGCGCAACTTGAGGCCATCATCTGAGATGCCACACTCCACCATGCAACACATTGACCTTGACTAGTTGTGGGCCAAGCCACCGAATGCAAATCCATGCTACTAGCTAGATTAGTCTTTGGCACAACCCAAGTTATATACAAAGTGTTGTCCTGAGATGTGGTTTGTGAGTACCAGCTTCCTGTAAGCCCGGACACGGATGCCAATGGCTCCCTTCTCATTTTGGACTTTCTTTTTCTCCTGGTCACCTATTATTTATTATTATTTGGCTTGATAGTGGCATTTTTGTCTGCAACTATACTGCTGAACTGCACAGGGACAGAGCCCGAGCTCAAGAACTGTCTGATGGCCACCCACACTATGTAATTGTTACCAAGGTAATGCCAAGCACTATCCAGGGGACAGCATGGGCCAAGGACAATTACTAATAAACCGTATGATCAAGACTAAGCCGCAGGTGGGGAGACAGAGAGAACTTAGTCCTGTGGCAACAAGTTGCACCATACCACTTAGTCAAAGAACAAGCCCTGGCATGTATTGTTGATTAACATTTGATGTGATGTTTCATTGATCGCAGATCTGCAGGGATTCAGACCCTCGCACACACTAGAGGTGTTGGGACAGCAAAGTGCTTGCAAAGATTAACTAGAAGGAAAAGAAACTCTGATGGTGCCCAGGTGAAATCCATCTCCATTCCTGGAATAAGAAGGAAATAAATCATAAAAGAGTTGATTTTAGAGAGCACAGCGATGCTCAGCCTCAGTCAAAACCTCTACTAGCTGCCATGGTGCTAACAACAGCATTTTAGCCTGGAGAATCATAGAATCATAGAAGGAGTGGCTGAGGGAACTGGGACTGTTTAATCTGGAGAAGAGGAGGCTGAGGGGAGACCTCATCGCTCTCCACAACTACCTGAAAGGAGGTTGTAGTGAGGTGGGTGTTGGTCTCTTCTCCCAAGTAACAAGCGATAGGACAAGAGGAAATGGCCTCAAGCTGCACCAGGGGAGGTTTAGATTGGACATTAGGAAAAATTTCTTCACTGAAAGAGTGGTCAGGCCCTGGAACAGGCTGCCCAGGGAAGTGGTGGAGTCACCATCCCTGGAGGTATTTAAAAGACGTGTAGATGTGGTGCTTAGGGACATGGTTTAGTGATGGTGTTGGGTTGACAGTTGGACTCGATGATCTTAGAGGTCTTTTCCAACCTTAATAATTCTATGATTCTATGATCATATTTACCCAGACTTCCTCACTATTCCCTCACCTTGAATATTTACCAATGTTAGTGTTTTTCTTCTTCAAGGGAAAGAATAGTTTTACTGAGCCTCAACCACTTTTGGAGTGTCTGCTGTGGATTCTATGAAATAAAGGGAAACAACCATTAATCAGCAGCTGGTGCACCTGGTTGGTGTGGACTGATGTCCTCCACCTCCCTGTTCTGCCTGCCTATCACACCAGTGCAAAAATGCCAGGCTTTGTGCTGTTACCATTTCAAACTTATTTACGGTTATTGTTTGGCAAAACCCAAATACTGCAGCCATCCAGGACCTGCAATGCATCAAGTCAAGAACATCTGGAAGACAAGACTCACCAGCAAGAGTCCTTGTCTCCAAAGAAAGAAAAAAAAAACAAAACCAAACAAATAATTTCAAGCTTTGAAACTGCCGTTGGATTTTCACAGAGAAAATTCAGCTACTTGCATACCAGCTTTTTGTCAGCCTAGAGCTCTCCCACCCTCACTGTGTCTGCCACAGTAATACCAGGAGGCACCAATTAAGAGTTGGACCCCATTGTAGAAAAGAGGAACAACTTCCCTAACCTCATGAACCCCCAATCCAAATTTTCCTGAGACTGAGAGTATGTAGGAAAGGGTGGAAAGAAATTCATAGTCAAAATATGGCAACAGCTCTCCAGGAGCTTCACAGAGGGATAAGGCTGAGCTGGAGATGAAGCAAGATCCCAAGACCACCTGATGTTGACCTCATCCTTGCCTATGGTTCACCTTCCACCTAATTCAAGCCATAGACCAACCAGCTGCCTCTGTGCTCAGGAGCTCTATATTGGCCATGCTCATATTCAGTGCTGTACAACTCACGGTGATCAAGTGATGTGAGCCTAAAACAGCTCCTCAGGAAAAACTCAGAGACAGAAGACCGTATTGGCCAATAATTTGGGAAGGAATAAAGCACAATGACTTTAAATGATTTGCCCTGTTGACGACCCAGGAAACAGCCAGGCTAGTTGCCACAAGAACAGAGAAAATAAGGGTATAGGCAGAGCCCCAGCTGCCAGTATTAGATGAGGGCTTGGTGGCTGGACAGAACTATTACACCATCGAAGTCACCTTCCAGACCAGAAGCCAATTTGCACAGCTGCACCCCCCTTCCAATTACTCCTTCTCTGATTGTCTAAGGAGTTGTAACAATCAGACCGACACTTTCAGAAAAGGACATCTGAGTGGCAGGATGGGCCACTGAGTGGAAAGTATGGCTGAGCAGCATCATTAATTCTCCACCCCATTTCTGGCATTTGCACTTGGGTGATTGATTTCTTTTCACCCCCTTCTCCTCCCCAGCTACGAATAACTTCCACAGGGAGATCATGCTGTCTGCTCTGTAATCAACAGCAACTTCAAAAGGGCTTAGCGCTAAAAGAAAACCTCAGAGGGCCAGCATTAAGTGGGAAACAAACACAGCATTTGGGTTGTAATTTGAGGTGGAAGGCTGGGGTTTTAATAACCACATCGCTACGGCATACTGTGCACCTTGTGCTTCATAACTGCATTTATGAGTACAGAAAGTTACAGGAAGACTTTTCAGTCCGCGTGAAAGGCAGCCATGTCTGGTGTGGGGCATCCGATGTATTTAGTTGTGCATGGTAGTTGTATTTAGCATCAGCTTTCCTATCATTCCCCAGCACCCCAGAAGTCACCTGCGCACAAGCCGAGTCTGGTGACCCAGCTCCAGGACTGGGAAGAGTCATGTCCTATTTAGATCCAACCACCTTTTTGGGCAAGGGAAGGGAAAAATCACTGCTTTGTCTCACATTCCCCTCACCCCACAAAATGGAAACCACTGTGGTAAGCTGCTCTATAAACACAATCGAGATCTATTCAAGATAGGAAAGAGAAAGGTGTTTCGGTTCCCTGAACCTTTTAAGTCAAGCTCCAACCCAAGAAATAGTCCTTGCACATGCTGGGAGCTGGTAGGAATCACAGCCAGCTTTACAAGCCATCTTCCTCATCCCCAGCACTACATCCCACATCGTACCTGATGCTGTTAGTACTCAGGTGTTATCATCACGAGAACTCTAGGATGGTCTTAGAGGTGCTTTTGTGAAGATCTTTGCTATTAATCAGAAGTCAAAAGCCAGACCAAGCAAGGGAGACACCCACCAGCCATCAACCCCACAGGGCCAGGAACAAGGAGTTATCGCAGCTTGGGGTGGAGGATCCCCCCTTTCCACATCCCAGAGATGTCCCCTTAGCTCCAGAGCAAGCCTGAATGCTCTGCTTTTCCCAGGACAACAGAGGAGGCTATGCACAACAAGGCAATTACTTGCTTCAGTGAGGGAAGTAAAACAAGCTAAGTATCACATCTTAGGGCAATGTTTACAAACAATGTTTACAAATCCAGCCCCCATCTTCCTCGCTCTTGGTAGAGGGCCAGGCTCTGGACTGAGATTACCCCATCTGGGGGCTTGCTAGCAAAACCTGCCCTTCCAGTGGCATTTCCATGGGTACATCTACAAGCATGATAACTCCCACAGCAAAGGATGCCTTCCTGATATTTCCATGCATCCTACTTAACCGGATCCCCCAGCTAACTGGCATTTTGCTGGGATCTCTCCCGGCTTCCCCCTTGCTGTCCCAGCCTTGCTGCACTTCTGACTGTCATCATCTCTCCTGCTGGTAGCAGAATCGTCTCCATCTGGAGAATCTGGAAATCATTGCTATCCCTATTAACATATCTAAAAACCCCAAGCTGGCAGGAGCCAGCAGGTCACACAGGATAGACAATATTTAACATTGTTCATGTTATTTTTTTAAGCATTCAGAATATGCAGCAAATGTACATTCATTATTTACTTATTACTTCACTTGCCCTCATGGCTGAACCTGCAAGTGCTAGTGGCTGCAAGTGGCTGCACTCACCAGAGCAGACCCAGGCACTAAATGCCCTTTGTCATGCACTCTTCCTAAACCTAAACCCATCCCTAGAGCCATCAGGGTTTCCCAAGAAAGCTACTCTGCCCTGGGGAACACTTGCAAGGTGGGCAACATGTAGACCATTGACTAACCATACCACTGCCAAGCTCTCTCCCAAGTGTAAGTGCCAAGACAGTTCAGCCCTGCTCACAGGGGAGAGGTTCATTCACTGCCATTTACACATTGAACATCACCGACGACCTAACAGACAGCAGCTGCACAGGCTGCTAGGTTACAGAGATTTTTCTCTCCTTCCATCCCTGATTTCTGCCATAAAAATCATAGGCTCTGCTGTAATTTTACTTCTATAAAGAGATATTCTTGGGAGACATGCAAGAACCAAAGTCCCTTACCGTTGCCTGCATATGGCGAGCTTGCACTAAGCTCCAAAAAGCAAGAAGCTCACCCTTGCCCCTTTCTTTGTATGCACAAAGGTGAGGAGCTTTTTGTTAGCAATTAACCCTTGTTTCAGCTCAATAGGGCTGATCAGATTGTAGAACAACATCTGAGAAGTGGAGATTAGCAGGCCAAGCTCTTTAGTACTTAAGGCATCAGTGTAGCTACTCAAAATCAGATTTCCCTTTCTTCACTGGCATTTGATTAAAGCCTTTTCAAGCAGTCCTTTCCAACTTCCAGATGCTTAAGTCAGGTGATAGAAAAAAACTCCTTTTTTTTTTTTTTTTTTTTGTCTGGGAAATGGCAACAGCGTGTATCTCAAGCGTGGTCAGAACAAAAATCATGCCCAGAAAACCTGAATAAGTGTGTGCGAATGTCCGTGCATAGCTTTGGTAGAGCTGACCAGAGCACGAACACGCAAAGGCTTTAGTAGCATGGTTCAGGGGAAAATAATCTTAAAGCGGGAGCTGAGTCCAGAAATAGATTGTGAGAGGATCAATTTTTGCTGCATGCTGATTTATTCAAACCTTCCACAGTGGCAAAGCCCTCTATAACAAAATATCTGATTACAGGACTACGACCATAAATTCCACACACCCTCAAGCAATGGCCAATGAATAACTGACTTGTTAAGGGAACGAACCTGCACAATGAATAAATCTACCAACAGGGCTTTCAATACAAAAGACCCCATCGGGACAAATTTCCTTCTGAAGGTGTATCGACTTTCATTTGCAGGAACCAGCAGATACTTGTTTCGAGAAGATAGCCGTTGTTAGATTGCTGCTAAACAACATAGAGTATAAACCAGACTCCTACCCCAGGCTTAATCTACTTGCGTATCAAAGTGGGCTGGACTATACAAAGGATCATTTTGCAGGACGAAGCGTTATACAAGGTGTCCTGAAAAAGTGTTTAATCCAGAAGGAACCCAAGGTGGGTACAGGAGACACGCATACTTCCAGACCCTCGGTTGTAGAAAGGCATCAAGAAAATAAGGATTGAGAAAGGGCAAGAAAACATGACTCAGGGGGAATGCTTAAGGGTGGGCATGCATTCACAGTCAAAACGCAAGAAGAATAATTCATGCCTGGTGCTTGGCTGGTGCCCTTCATCACAGAATCCCAAAGGAAGTGTTGTTTGACCAAGTCCATTTGAACGGCTGGCACAGAGCCCCATTGGGAAGGAGGAAGCCAGGCATCCCCATTTTTACAGATGAAAACACCAAAATGCAGAAAGACCAACGTCTAAATTAACTGTGACCTGAACCCCTGGCCTGAGACACATGGTTTGGCAGTGGATGAGATCAGCCCTACGATGCCCTTGGGCCTTAGTGAGGATTGCACTACAGCATCTTTTAAAATCAAGTTTTGGTGTTGGGTAGACCAAACTTTCAGTGGCTTGGGGAGCTATAGGCTTAAATGATCAGCTGAGAGGTCCACAAGAAGACAGAAGCACAGATGGGACAGAGAAAAAGCTTTTCAGCTCCAGATCTATTCTAGCATGGAAATCGTGATGACCCCTATCCTGAAAGCATTTAGAGAGAGAACTATGCTAACTCTTAATGAATATGGAATAGGTAGAGCTGCCAGGAATGGAATAGTCCTAATATTTGGCAGTTGGAAGAAAGAAAAAAGCCATTTTGCAAACAGCAAGGACTTTGTTATAGGCCAGCTGAGCTCAAAAACTGAGGAAACATCTCCATCTAGCAAAGCCAGCCTGCTAACAGGCAGTAGACAAGGTGAACATGCAGGTGGGAGTGCTGAAATCGTAGGATGAGGTATCACAAGGCCTGCCTCTGACCAAAACTAGATGTTCAGAAAAAGAGTTGGCAATAATATATACTGGTGCATGCATATGGTATGCACAAAATGGAGCCCCAAATATATGCAGGATTCCTCCGTCCTTCTCTTAGGCCAAATCAAGTCAGCAAGCAGCAGCTGGACCTGGAGTAAACTACCAACCTAAAAACTATGATGCTCACTGGAAGGAGGATTTTGCATGCTTTATGTATCTTGCTTCATACATGTATTTCAGCCTAACATACAGTGCACCACATAAGATTACAGCCATCTGTTTCAATTTTTACCCCCCAAATATTCCAAAATCTAGAAAGTCTAGATTTTCTTACAAGGTCTCTGTTCATTCTTGCTCCAGATACCATTTGTTTTCGCTGACCCTCCTTGTTCCAGGGATAAGGCATGACACCAAACACGGCAGAGCTTGCAGTTTCAACAGCTCATTTATCATCAGCTGGTCACTCCTTGATCAATGTTTTATGAAAGGATATTTCAGAAAAAATGCAGAGGGAGTAGGAGAAGGAAAGTAGGAAACCATCCCTAGTTTAATTTTGATAACATTGGCAGGGGGTGATTCACTCCAACAAATTAAAATCAGCAAATCTTCTCTCATTTTCTCTGACAGAAGTAACCAATTTAAATTTTCATAAAGGGGGCAGTGATGTGTGTCTTTGCGAGACAGAGTCACCAATCTAGCAGCCCTCTGATTTAAAATATTATCTTTCTTTTCCTTTTTTTTTTCCCCTTCCCTAAGAGCTTCCTGGGGCAACATGACAGATTATCTCAGCATAATCAGACTAATACAAAACCCTCGCTCCAAGAGGCACCGCGAGGAATTTCTAAACCCAAGATGTGACGACGAATGGACGTTCTGAAGGGACTTCATTTACTGCTCATTTTCCTTTTTTTTTTTAACGTGCGTTGTGTTTTATAGCCTCGGCATACTGCAAACCATATTAAAGGGCCAACTATCACACAGAGTGCGTGTAAGAGAAAGGGATGTACACTTTCCACATGGGCTGGCCAGCCAGATTGCTCTCCAAGAGAGAAATTTGGCTTCCAGTTGGTGGTTTCTTACATTCTAATAAAATGCCATCAGTATTGGGTTGGGGATGATGTGGTTCTGTGGAAGAATTGCCTTTTGGGCAACAGGAGTGTTAAGAAGGAGCATCCCCCTCCTATGCCGGGATGCTGGAGGATGCGAAAGACTAGGATGGCATCTGTGGTGGCCCTGACTTGGAGAAACGAGGGTTGCCACAGCTCCCTGCCATGGTGATTTGGGACTTAAAGGGCTGGTCCTCTGTGGATTTGGGACCTGAAGGGGCTACACAGGAATCTAAAGAAAAAGAGTGCATCTCAACAGGGACTCCTGCCTCTCCAGTGCAGATGGGACACCGAAATACTCTTTTCCCTGGCAGAAACGTGGTTCAAAGCAACTGAGATGCAAAGAAGGAGATCCCTATCCCCACTTTGGCTGCCAGAACTGCGCTCCAGCCCCTTTCTTCCCGTGCTTCACAGCCCCAAATCCCCACCCCACCCATATATATGGATGAGCATCAACCCCCATCAGCAAGTTACCTATGCCTTGGTCCAGTTTTGCACAAGCATCCCCCTCCTGTCCTCCTTCATCCCAGCACCTTCTGCAAACCCCAGGCAAGCGGAGAGCTCAGGGAATTTGGGGAAGGAGCCAGGAGAAGAACACGGGAGCCGTGCACGGTCAGCGCTGGGATGCGCCGGGGACCCCTGCGCTTTGTCTGCAGCCACATCGAGCTGTTCCGATATGTGCTGCGACACCGAGAAAGACAGTCTTCTGCAAACCTCCAGGCCAGGTGCCAGGTCCCTTCCCTTTGAAGCCTCGCTCAGGGATGTGAATTTTCTCCAAGGGGAGGAGGCGAGCTAGTTACAGAGACAGCCTGTCATCCATCTTGAAGAAAATACTCCTCTCTCTTTGCACCTATCCTAGAAAGGTGGCAATCAGCATGCCGCAAGCCCAGGATCAGGCCCAGGGAAAAGCTTTGACTCATTTGTTTACCAGCTCAGGTTTCCTGGGGCTAATTAATAAGCCAAGCTGATATCCTGCAACAGGTATCGATGACAGGGGATTTCCTACACTTGGGCTACTGGAGAAGGTGAATTTGGATCTATCATCACACTTTCCCTCCCTCTCTCTCCCAACAAAGAGGGAAAGAAAAGCCGTCTGCGGCCAGACAGGCACCACGGGAAGCCCCTCCATCATCTTCCTCCCCAGGAGCAATGATGGGGCACGATCCCTACTGGACGATAATCTGGGCTGACTCCCAGGAGCAGAACGCTTGGGCATCCCGTTCCTCCACGTGTAGGGACCAAGGGCTCGTACACAGCCCCCGAGCAAGCCCTTGGGGTTGGGGGCTGCTCCCCCGCTCCTGGGCATGGGGGCGAGCAGAGGTCCACATGCCGCTTGCACTCCCAGGGAGAGCCGGTGGCAGCCCAAATAGCTTCTGCTTTCACAAGGATGCTGAAATCGGGGAGAAGTGGGGTGATAAAACATGCAGGGGAGTACATAAAAAAAAAAAACAACATGGGAGGGGGGCAAAAAGCCGGTGGGAAGATGATGCTCGCAGAGTGGGGAATAAACCCCGTGGGGCGGCGGTGCGGGGTGCGAGGAAGCTTTTATTGCGATCCTCAACTGTGCGGGGTTTGTTGGTTTTTTTTTGGGGGGGGCGGGGGGATGAAGGGGGGGACACCGCTCTACCGGGCTGTACCGAGCAGCCGTGCGCTCCGGGGGCGGCGGGCGGCGATAGCCGGGCTGCGAGCGCCATCTCCCCGCCGCTCGCCGCAAGCCCCGGCCGCCCCCTCCTCGCTCCCCAGAGCAGCCGGGGCTGGGGAGGCTAGTGGGGTGGGGGGGGGGACCCTGACACTAGGAGATGCCCCCCACACCCTCCTTTCTCAGCCTCTTCTCGGGGACGGCCCTGATGCCATGGGAAGGAAGGAGTGGAGGGGGGGGGATGTGGGGGGGTTGTTGGAAGTTTGGGGTGCTTGCAAAAGGGAGCTGTGTAGGGGATGGGCAAGGGGTGCTGCAAGGGAGGGAAGGGCTGAGTGTGTGTCCCTGACCACCTCTGAGTGCCTGCGGGGCGGAGGGCAATGCAGCTCTCCCTGGGATGGCAGAGCAGTGGGATGTGGGGGTGCTCCCCCCCACCCCAGAGGCTGTTTTTGGCTGCTCCTTGGGGATGTGACTGGGGTTCAGGAGTCTCCCCACTCACACACACACACTTCCCAGCTCGGGTATGGGGTCTGGCACACCTCCCCTGCCTCAGTTTCCCCCGTGTAAGGGGAATAGGGGTCCAGACCCTTCACTAACAGAAAACCACCCCACTTTGCAGCCAGTCCTTCCCTGAGCCTGCCCACCTTTGCTAGTCAATTATGGAGGGGCTCCAAGCCCCTTCACCCATGGCTCTGCGACGCCATCCCAAGTACTATGGAAAGGGACGGGAGCCCTGCTCCTTCCTTGCCTCTGCCCTGCCCCTGCCCTGTTTCTGCCTGGCCTTTCCCTTCACCCTCCACAGCAGAAGGGATGCTGCACCCTGACTCCACTATAACACACGGAGCGGAGCATGGGGGTCCCCTGGTTTCCCCCTTCCCAGCACCTCCGTGCTCCCCACGTCCCTCTGCTGCAGCTGAGACCCACCAGGCAGGATGTCCTGCCTGCTCAGCGCCCTGCCTGTCCCCCGGCCCCTGCCTGGCTCAGCCCCGTGGCCACCCTGTCCCCTGGCAGTGCGGCTTGGCTGAGAGCTGGTGCAATTCCTCAGCACCCTCCAAGGGTAAAAACCTCCCCCTTCTCTGCCCTGCGACCTCCCTCTTTCCTTAGTGAGGTCTTGGGCACAGTAAGGACTGTGGGACCCAGGTTAATGAGTCATTAATTAATTAGGGACCCACTTAATATGCACGGGGAGTTGTTTGTTTCCTTTAGCAGCCTGGGCTTTGGATGAGATCCCAGCTCTGCGAAGCCTCCAGCCTCGTCTCCCAGCTGATAATAGATAATACAGATATTTCAGCACCAGCCAAAGCAGAGTCATCATCATTAATACACAGTCCTCCCTGCTACGCGGCGGAGGTCGCCAGTCAACTCTGCGGAGAGTGCCCGGGGCTCGTCCCTCCTGGCTTTCCTTAGGTTTTGCATGGCCAGGAGAGAGCAAACCTATAGGTAATCAACAGGTAAAGGGTCCGGGGAGGTGCACCCTGCACCCTGACCACCCCCTGGCACCCACCCAGGGAGCACTGGTTTTTCAGGCTCTGCGATTTTCGCTCTGCCGCGCAGGCAGGTTTTGGCATCTGTCAAAGTAGCTTCGCTCTTCCTCACCCTACCCCCCCCTCCTTCTTCCCCTCCTCCTCCTCCCTCAGCCATCAGCTGTCAGCTGGCCCTGGCGCTCTCGCCAGACCCAGTGCTGGAGCTGGATTGAGCCTGAGCCCTGGAAAGCCCCAACTCCAAAAGGATGGGGTAGTCAGCGATGGAGAGGGGGGGTCTTTTTGTCCTCTATCCTTTTGACCTTGCCTTGATACTCCCCTCCCCACCACCTTTTCTCTGTGCAACTGATTCACATGGGTTGTTTCCTTGGCCAGGGCAGGATCAGGGACATGAGCGTGAGTCACAACCGCAGGTACCTTGTAGAGTTGATCTGCAACCCGTGCCTTCGATTGCCGGGGTCTGAAGCCTTCTCTCAGCCAGGACCGGGGCAAAACCAGGCTGAAAAGTCCCTTTGAAACCCCTACCTTCTCCCCTACACCCCGCTTTTCTTTCCAGCCTTGGCAGAGCCATGGCTGAAATACCTCTCTGCGAAAGTCTGAAGATGCATCAACAGCCACCCTCCATCAGCGAATGTCAGGCCGTGAAAGGGAAGGGGGCGGTGGGGGAAGAGGGAGAGACAAATTTTGCGATTCATTCCCACACAGGGTGATTCAGAACAAGATGCTTTGTAATTACGCATCCCTGATGGAGACTCCTTCTCTCTCCACCCCCCTCAAAGAAAGGCTAAGCCATGCCTGGGTGCCACCATCCCCCAGGAGCCCAGCTCCAGCAGCAGCGTGTGTGTCTGTGTCCGTGTGTCTGTGCCATACTCTCATCTCTACATAGGCTAATGGCTAATTTTCTCCTACATTGTGAAACAAAGTGCTGATAAATGGCATTTCGGGGTGGACATTAGGAGCTCATCACCTCCCCAGCCATTGCCTCCAGCCCTGGGAAGGTGCCACACAAGCAGCAAAGCAAGCAAGAACCAACCCCCCCCCAAAAAAAAAAAAAAAATCTCCAAGAAAAAGGAGGAAGGCAAGGAGCTGGGTTGGGGGCAGATTCATGCCCGGGGCATGAATCCCTCTGTCTATCCCTCTGAGACTTTGTTTGCCAACATTGCAGGCTGAGGAGTCCCGGACCCCAGGGCTGCCCGCGAAGGCACCGCGGCTTCGCAGCACTTTGCAGTTCAGCCCCAGCTGGCTCTGCAGTTCTCCCGTCGCGATCCCCCTCTCCCCTTCCCTCGCCTGGCTGCCTTCTCCCCCAGGAACAACCCAGTCCCCAGCTCCTTTCCCCAGGACACGAATGCGTTTCCCTCTCCTCATCCTGCAGACATCAATATTTTCCACCGCCGCTTGATGTTTGCCCACAGGACCCGCATGCACGAAAGTTAAAACTTCCAATGGCAGGGAGCGATTATGTTCTATCACTCCGAAATGCAGAGCGGAGGGGATGAAAACATCCTCTGGGTGCTGTTTCCAGGGGCAAAAGCAGAGGAGCGGGTGCCCACCGCTGCCCCCATCCCTGCTTCCCCTGGGGATGGAGAGAGAACCCCCCCCCCCGCCCTCGAGGCAAAGCGCAGCCCGGAGAAGTCGTGTCCCTCCTCTCCCTCCCCTCCGAGGAAGAAGAAGGAAGGGTGGCCGGGAGCCCCTTACCTTGCAGAGCTCCCCAGGTTTTATATCCTCCTTCTTCCCTTTGTCAAATTCCAAATGGAAACCAGCAACATATCCAGGGGTAACCAGCCCAACATTGGGCAGCTCGTGAAGTCCAAAAGGATGGCAGAGCTCTCTCCCCCTCCGCTCCCTCCACTCTTGCCTCTACATATATATATACATACACACTTTTATATATATATATATGTATATATTAAACGGAAAAGGGAAAAAAAAAATCCTAAAAGAAATGGGGGTGGGGAGGGAGAGGAAAGGAGAACCTTTGGTGTCTCTGCAGACAGGCAGGTGGAAGAGAAAAGCTGAAAATAATTAAGCCGTTTTTTGAGGGATCCTTAGGAGAGGGGAAAAACGCAGTTAAAAGCCAGTAATTCATTAGATCCAAGCAGACAATCAAGTCTTCTCCTTTAAAAAAAATATACAACAGGGTTCAGAGTAGCTTTCCCAGCAGCGAAGCGCGAGAATGGTCTTCTTCAGAAAGATATGTTTGTTTAAAATCCACTCGTCTGCTTTTCCTTCTTTCTCTCTCTTCTCCCCCCACTTTTTTTTTTTTTTTTTTTTTTTTTAAATTCTGCTTCTGAATCTCTCTCTGTGAAACTAGATCCAGTCTTTGTAGCCAGGGGCTGCATTAAGGATTACATCAGGCTTTTATAAGCTTTCCAGATCACACATTAGAGTGAGAGAGAGAGAGAGGGAGGGAGGGAGGGAGGGAGGGATAGGAGGGAGGGATAAAATGCACACACACATACACACGCACACACACAGATCGGAGCTTTGTAAAACAGGCAGCTATAGGCAAGGACCCTAACTGCCACGGTATCGCATCGGGCATGCTCCGCTAGCCTATAGGAGGAGAGGATGGATGGATGGATGGATAGATGGATGGATGGATGGATGGATGGATGGATGGATGGATGGATGGAGCAGAGGAGCCAGCGAGAGCCGGAGTGCGTTGGCGGCCGGGCAGCGCAGCCTCCCCGGGACAGCTTAGCCCTAAGCGGGGAGCCAGGAGGTGAAGAGGGAGCTGGGATGGCGGTGGTGGGGATGGCAGGGGCTCTGCTTCCCTCCCCCCACCCCAAAAAACCCAAAACCTGCGGGGGTTCAGCGCGGGAGAGGTGCCGGTCGCCCGCAGAGGGATGCGCAGGGACACGGCTCGCCTCTCACTGGGTGCCGGGAGGGAGGGGGAGAAAGGGCTGCTGGGGGTCCCTCACCACCCCCCCACCCCGAGCTGACAGCCTGGGGAGGGGGACGGGACGGCGGAGACCCCCGGGGCAGCGGCTCCCCCCCGCCCCAGCCCCGCAGGCGGAGGGGGGCCGGAGCTCCCCGAGCCCCCCGGCTCGGCGGTGGCTTTGCACCAGGGCAGAGGGTTTGCCCAGGCAGGAGACAGTACCAGCGATTAACCCTTTCCTATTTTATTTATTTGGACCTCTTTCCTAGCATCCCCCCCAACTCTTTGCTCCATCAACCCACACATATTTGGGGGGGGGGAATATCACACCAACGCAACACCCCAGGGTGGCAGGGGGATGGGGGGGAAGGGACAGTTTGAGCAGGTGGAGGAGGAGGACATGGGCTGGGGTAAAAGGTACGTGCTGCATCCCAGCAATTTTGGGGTAAAGGTGCTGCCTCTGGGTTTACAGCCCGGGGAAGGTCCCCTGGTAACAAGGAGCCTGCTGAGCGGGGAGGGGGTGGTGGTGTGGGAAGGGTGGAGGGGACAGGGATAAGGTTGGAGAAAGGAGGGAGAGCAGGGGGACTTCAGCATCCTGCCAGACTTCAGGACCTGCCCCTTGTCTTTAACTCTTTCTACTCCAAGAGGAGGAAACCAGCCCCTTTCCCTGCCAAAACCACCTCCCTCCCTGCTCCGGGGTGCTGTCTCCCCATCAGTGGAGGGGCACAGACCTGTCCCAAGGGACAGAGGTAAAAATCCCACTGCCCTAACCCTCTGTCCCTCTGCCTCAGGGAGGGTGAGGAGCACCCCATTCCTCCCCCCAGGGACTCTCCAGGGCACCTCCATCCCCTTCCCTTGGCCTTCTTCCCCTTTACTCCCTTCTCTTCACCTCATCCAGCCCTTTTACCCTCATTTCCACACCTCCAAACCTTTTGTTTTCTCCAAAAAAAACTTCTGAAGGAAGGGGAAAAGGGAAAAAAATATTCATTTGGGAGAGCTGAACAGCAAACCCCGGCTTGTGGTGGAGCACAGCGAACCAGCCTCTCCTCGTCCCCAGCCAGCACTGCAGCATTGCTGGTCAAAGGCATCTGTGACATCTCCAGTTAAGCAGGGACTGGAGCAAAGGGGCAGCTGGGGCCTGAAATGCTTGTTTTTAGCCGACAGGCGGCTATGCTGGATTAGCACGGTGCATGCTCCGAATGGAAATCTCTCCCTTTCTCTTTCCAGCCTTTCAGGAGTTTGTTTGGCTGGTTTGTTTTCCTTCAAGAAGGTTTTCCTGCTCCTCCGAGTCCCCCCGGGAATCGTTTCTCCGTTTCTCTTTCTCCAGCTTCTCTTTCTCCAGCCCTCGCAGGTGCAAGCAGGAGAGCGGAGAGCTTCGGTGGGAACCAGAGGGTGCTTGGCAAAAGGAGCCCATGCAAAACTGCAGGTCCTGCCCCTGTGAGTCCCATGGGGCAGCTCTGCCATGCCTTTGGGGTGGTGGGGGACGTGGGGAGCGCTCGCCTTCCCTGCCCTGGGGTTGGGGAGGTCAAGCAGAGCAAGGTGCAACCAGGATCTCTCGTGTGTTGTAGGGTAAAGAAGCTCAGCACAAGAAAAAAGTATCAGAAAGTGTCACAAACAAAATTACACCCATTTCCAACCCCCACTGCTGCAACAGGGCATGATGGAAATCTCATCTTTGTGGGAGTGGGGAACTGGGCTCGATGTAATGAAAAGTTTCACTGCCGCCCATTTCTATGCAGTCCTAGGTAAAGAGGTCCATGAATCCCCAGACCCTCATTTAACAAGAGTATAAACATGACCCATGCCTTAAAAATATAGAGAAGAGAGGGCTGATCTCCCCAGTTCTCACTGTGTCCCCTCCAGGAAGAACTGGGGTGAGCTGCAACAGTGAACAGGGCACTGAGGAGTTGGTCTGTGCGATTGGGTGAGGTAAGCAAATGCAATAACTCACCTGGTCTCTTTGGTTTTGCACATCTGTGAAGTAATTAAGAAGAAAAAACTTCATCATAATGCACAGGGATCTGTGAAACTCACTGCTGCAGGATACCTCCGAGGGCAAAGAAGTCCGTTTGTGGAGCAAGAGATGCTCTCAGCACATCAGGTCTCTTAAAGTCTGAGTTTGGGGAGGCATATACTCTTCCTTCCATCCTGCCAACATAACCAAAACATGTAATCCCTGGGGAGAATGGCCTATTTTATACCAGTCTACCTCTAAGTCAACTGGTTTGACTAGTCTTTAGGTCATTTTCCATCCTGGCCCACTCATGTGGTGAAGAAGGGCAGCCCTTAGGTCCTCCAGCAAAAAGGGGAATATCACGCTGGAGAGCAGACCTGGATGAGCAGCCAGGCCATGGAAAGGAATGGAGAAGTTGCATTAATGGGGTTTTTCCCCTCGCCAGTCTCCATAGTTCCCAAAGGTGCCTCTGAAGGGAGTCACTGAGGCCACAGCACTGGAACACACTGAAATGTAAAGATACCTTTGCGTTGATGGTTGTCCCCCTCGCTCCCCATGTATGGACCTTGCTGGGACCATGCTGCCCAGCCCTGGAGCAGTACCATTTATTTATGGTACAGAAAGCCCCGCAACAGAGATCTCAGCCCCGTTTTGCTTGAAACTATGCAGATATAACCAAAAGGCCTGAAGTCAACCTAAATTGGGAACCCCTGTCCCACCAGGATGTGGTGCGAGGACTCCTGAGGTAACTCAGGGCAGATACGGGTGCCATCAGGACCTTCCAGTGTCATTGCCAGAGGAAAGAGAAGCAGACAAGACTAGCAAAAACAGATTACAAGGCACAACAGCTTCCCATATCATCCCCAAACCACCATGGTGGTGTTAATAAGGCCAACCCACCCATAACACTTCTTGGGAAAGTGCTGAGTGGGTTTTAGGAAAAACACTGGCTTCGCTGTGCAAAAACACAACCAAGAGACAACAATCGTTCTCCTCTCTGCTAGACTCTTGTTGCCTTTGCCCATGGTCTGTTTTCTGTCTGGGCTTTGTAGGTGGCAAGGCGTGAGTTGGATCCAGCTGTAACTCTCTGCTTTTCTCCGACAAAGGAAAACAGCAAACTCAACACAGCTAAGCAATCCCTCTACCCTTACACACACTTTGAATTTAGACCGTTCGCTTATTGCAGAGAAAATGTCTCTCGTCAGAGACAAAACTGGTCAAGATCAAAAAGGGATGGGGTATGTCTATGGTTAAATGCAGCATCCCTGGGAATCTGCAAAGAGATTTTGGGAGAAGGAATAAGCTGCACACTTCAAGGGCCTAAGCCAGTCTCAGACTACAAAGTACATGAGGGAGACATGAAATAGAGAGCAAAACATCTTCTATCTGCCCAATTTTTGCACTTTCTTTTGAATCACCTAATACTGATGGAAATAGGCTGTTTGGGCTGGTAGTTGTTCAGAGCTGGTTTAGATTCGTTAACACTGTCTTCCCACCTCCCACACTGTGAAAATAGGCTTCTGGTCCCATTGGGTTAATATACCTGCCCCTAAAATCTGCTGGAAGCATAATTACAATGTAGAGAAACTGAGCCCAGTTTGTCGGAAGAGTCCCCTCCTGCCAGTGGCAGTACCAGCCATCAGAGGTGTAAATGAGGATGGCAAGGAAAAAAAAGGGATTGTCTGGGCTTCCTAGGGGATCTGTTTGAAGAGGATAACTGCAAAGCAGGACAGCTTGTAGGTAATCAGTTTACTTCCCCTCCAGCAACAGATACTAGTGTGTTTACATCTATAACACCTTCCATTGTGTCTTGCTAAAGATCTGCTTGAAAATTTCCAATTTCCAGCCAGCCACATCCTTCTGCCGAAGGGTGACATGGAATAACTCAACTGGATACAGGGCTTGAAAGGGATTTTCCCATGCCTTTCTCTTACATGACTGCTGGCTTGCAGTTTCTCCCTCACTTTTGTTGTTGCTGTCGACTTTTTAATTTTGTTTAATGAATTTTCATTCCTGTGGTTTCTGCTGGCAGGGGCTGCTCAGGAGTGTTAACGTTCACATCATCACACGTCAAACCCAGCAATCACAGCCTCTCGTAAGTGCAAGAGAGAAAACTCCTATTCCTCCTCACATGGGCTCTGTTTATTAAGTGAAAGAATTGTCTGTGTTCAGGAAGTGCCTTTGCTCAAAGACCTCCATTCTTGGACAACATGAGAGACTTCTCCTAAACCAGGAGTTTAGCGTTAAACCCATTTTATAGAATTGTAAAGTGAGGCAAGCGGCAGTCCCAGCTTCCCAAGTGACAACGTGGAAAATCCTAACTCCACCCCTCTCCCCTGACCAGCCTGCTTTTCACACCAGGGCCAGGGGACAATTTCATGGAGCCCAAAGAGGGGTCCTAGTGAGGGGAACAAGCACATACATGGTCATGGCCAGTGATGGTGGCTGGAGCTTAGACGAGTGACTGCACTGTTGAGGAAGCCAAGCCATCACCAGGATCCCAAGCTCTTGGATCATCAAGGGAGAGGATAGAAACCCCCTCTGAAAGCATTTGTGGTGCTGGGTCTGGCAGCAAGAAGGATGTTCACAGCCTAGATGTTCACAGTTCCTCTCCTCTTCTCCAGAGCTTTGCACTCATCCTGATCTTTCCCCTTCCCCCCTCCCTGCCTAGGAAAGGAAGAGGTGGGGAGGAGATGATGGTGAAGTCCTCCTGCTGCCTTCCCACTCCACACTGATTCACTGTGGCTCCAGCCCCCTTTCCCCCCTTCCCCATACCTCCTTCATGTGTCCATTCCCTCGACATGCACACTCTTGTGGGGAGGTTTACCCACTCTTGGCCAGAGTATGGAGAGAGAGAGACCCCTCAGCCCTTCTTTTCCAGCCTGAAGGCAACAACTCCTGCCCTGGTCCCCAGCCGTGGTCCCCTACCACCCAACAGAGATGCTGGGCTCTGAGTGCATCCGCCTTTGGCTCCGGGGATTTGAGTGGGGAGGGTAAGAGATGGAGGGACACAACAACCCAAGGGTTGTTGGCCAAGGGGTGAGCTTCAGAGAGACCTTCCCTTTGCAAGGACCGGGGAAGAGGAAAGTCATTATATGTGAAAACTTTTTCCCCTTAACTTGACCCTAATTTTGCAAAATCCCCCCTCTAGCCAGACCCACAGGGATGAATGAGACACCCTAAATACCCCAGGACACTTCAGTGAGAAATGTAAATCTTCCTTTTCCTGATCTATCCCAGGGTTCTGTGAAGTGGCACCCCCTTCCCACCCCTGTCCTAGTCTTGGGGCTTGCTTTCCAGACTTTTCGTGTTTCCCGGGTGTCCATGGAGAGCTTGGTAAGACATCGCAGAGTCATCTTCTGCAGACTCCTGTGGCAAGGCCAAAAGCTGGTGGAGATCCAGGAACCAGAGGCTGAGAACCAGTAGTCTGAGGATAAAAGCAAAGTGTACTTTTAGGGAGGGGAAAAAAAAAAAGATTATTTTAACAAGTAGGAAGCTGTTAAAACATTGAAGATGTTTGTCCTAGAGGGAGCTGCGTTGTATCTGCCTGCATTACGGTGGGGCACAGAGTGACGTTATTGCCAGTGAAGTCAAAACCGGAGCATCCTAAATGGTCACATAAAGGGAATTTCTCTAACAAGTTCTCAGCTCTTCCTTACCCTTGTTTGGAAACTGTATTCACAAGAAGGAAAGCGCTGAACACCTTCTAAAAATAACAATGTTAATAATAATTACAGCATCTTCTCCCACAATAGCCGTTGGAAACTGCTAGTCACTTTTTTAAAACCTCGGTTAGCAGAAAAGGTTTCTTTGATAGTGTAAAAGCAGATTCATTTGCAGGGCTCGCCTTGCGTATGTGTTTCCCAAGCAGAGCTATAGATGGCAGTACGTAGTATTTACGGAGCTGTTTCCCCAAGTAAATCTCCTTATTTTAGCAGAAAGCGAGAGAATTTCATTTCCTTGTAGTTACAACACACTCAGAATGAGAACTCCTAAATCAATGCAGAAAGTGGAAGTACACAGCAAGAAAAGCCTTCTTGCCTGAGTACTGGCAAACGGAGCTTGAAATGTAAAATACCTCTGTGTTGTATAGGATTGTCTATCCCCTTTCACAGGGATGATACCTAGAGAGTTGAACAAGAAGACAATTTTCCGTACTGGAAAAAAGTTTAAGATATCTCAATTGGCTGTCACAAAAATCTGAAATAAACTCAAAATCCCAGGATCACTTTCACAAACATGGCATGTGAATTTAATTCAAGCCAGTCAAAATACTTTATTTTATTTCAACTTGTATTTCTGCTTTGTTACTGCTTTAATATCACTAGGTTAGCTTTCAGAATTCAAAATAATTTTACAGTAATAATGTTTGGGTTTTTTTCACAAAAATACCAACACTCCTTTTCTCCTTCTTATAGTAAAACACTCCTTTTCCACAAACTGAAGTCTGATTTCAGTGAACTGACACTTCTAGCCCAAAAAGAGAGTGAAGAACCATAATGAAGAAATATGCAACTTGTTGCATAATTTCTTTCCCTTCCTGCTGGGTATTTGGTGTATCAAAGCTTCACAGTGAAGGGAATTTATTAATTGAAGCTTAGGGTAAAGAAACACCTAAGCTTCCTGACTACACGAGTACTGGTTTTGCATCAGATCTGCTAATGCCTCTGACAGAGTTGGGGTAAACTCACATATTCTCCACCCTTGCAGCAGAAGCAACGACCCTTACACCTGAAGTTAAATAAAAAAACTTTGAAATGGAGAAAAAAAAGTCTCGTGCAGGAACACTCCCTCCTTCCACATTTAAAATTCCCCAGAGCAATGAGCCCACTCAAAGGTGGCATCTCCAACCGTCATTTCTACATAATCCCAGCTAGCAAATGACCAAACCTGTAGGTCATCTTCTTGCCCCCATGTTCCCAGCACCCAGGGACTACGTCTCTGTTAGTTTACATGCAAGGGTCCAAGTCAGTTTTTCACTATATCAGAAAAGATAAGCAAAAAAGATCTCCAAAAGTTCACACAATGGTGTGTTTCCAGCCTCATTTCACAGATTCAAGCAATTCAAATCTCCCAAGTCTAATTCTTGCAAGGCCTAGTGCTTCCAGGCTACCACAGAAACCAACGGAGTTGGAGAGTGCTCAGCACTTTTTAGGATCTGTTCCTTTTATGCTCACATGTATTAAAATACGTGGTTTTCCCACAGTTGTATTTGACCCAAGCATATTTTCTATGTGCTGAAATCAAAGGCAGATCCCATAACTGTATAGCTTATTTGACCTAAGCATATCTTCTATATGCTGTAATACAAGATTGATCCCATAATGCTTATTGAACTTACCTTGGAAGACCTTCAACAGAAGGTTGGAGTAATCCTGAACAAGGAAAGAAAAAAAAAATGACCTTAAGACTAAATAAAGTCTAAATTCACCCAAACTCAGCCCCGTAACCTTTATGTTTGGGTTTTTTTCCTCAGACGTAATTATAATGGGTGCTGGGACATGTCTGTTTATGATAATGGAGAAGCCATTTATCAGTCAGCCTCTCACTGCCTCCTGCCATAAATCACTGGGATCAGTTGGAACAAGCCTGGCTGTTGAACCATTTGGTACCAGCGTACAATTCACTCCTCGATGCTACAGGTGTTCATAAATACTCTGCAGAGGCTTCCAGCGAAGTTCAAAACTTCTGCAGATGAAATGCTATTTCTAAATGCAATTACCTGTGATCTATTTTACTTTTTGATGGCAACATGCTCTTTTAGAATGTGCCCACTCCCCCCTGATTTTTCTAAGGCTTTCATTTCAGAGACCAGCTGTTCGCATTTGGTTGTGCCCTGTTTTATTAGCAGTGCCACAGCAGCCAGATTCTTCAGCCCCACAACACCTCTCTAGAGCAAGGCAATTCCTACATCCCACGTTAGCAAGGGAAAACGGCAGCACATGGTGAATAAATGCTTTGCCCCAGGTCATATGGGAAGTCTGTGGCAGAGAAGGTAACTGAACCCAGACTTTCCCAGGCTCACTTTGACCATAAACAGTTATGAGAATTATTACAATGATTGAATTTTTTATCCCCCTCTTCCCCAGAAACATGCCATGATGTTGCATGACTCCTCTGCTTTCTCTGTATAACATCCTAAAATTTTAAGATTATTCCCTTTGAACGGAGTTCAGCAACCGTTTTGTTGTTGGAGCTCTTCTAGGGAAGACTTTTCTCCCTTCTCACAGCTGTTTTCTTTAATCTGAAAATAAGTCACTCCAGACAGAAAGAACATGTTTTTCTCCCTCTGAGTGTTGAACATAACATCGTGACTTGTGCATAAAGCCTGTTTCAATTACGAGGATCTTTCTTCTGTCCTGTTAAACGTAAACCTCTGTGAAATCCATATGTACTCGAGGACAGAACAAGAGAAGAAAATTAAATGTTTAAATAAGCTTAAGGGACACAGTCAAGTAATATTAAACTCAAAATATACAAGCAATGCAACTGTTGTGGGGGGGTGTTTCTATTTTTTTTGCTTTTCCTTCTTATTTTGAATGACCCTCAAGTTTTGAAGGCCACTGTACTTCTAGAAATGAATGCAGCTGCTGCAGTTTGAGTGAAACCTAACTCATTATTTTTATGTACTTTAATGAAAAGCAAGAACATTTGCACTCAAGGATCTTCACCCTTTTCCCAGCATTTCTTATGCCACACAAGGGAGACCACAGACTGTAGAAATCATCTCCCCTTCTGGTTAGAGAGGTGGTTTGGGTTTAGATGCAGCCTTTGGCGGCTGCTGGAAAATTTGGAAGGCAATCCGAGAGGCACATAAGAACCACTGATGTGCCATTTATGCAGGGAAAAGCTGCTTATCTGCTTTGGAAAACATGGGCCTAAGGAGATTAAGACAGAGAGAACAATCATGGTCCAGAAGCGTGAGGATGGAGTAGATGACCCCGGGACCATTTCCAGCACCAGCTGTATCCCCAATCCTGCCTCACCTTGATCAGACTTGGCAACACAACCTAAAAGCCCATGTGCTGATTGCATTTATCCTTTCCTTCTTCATAAGTAACATTTGCTTTCTACAATTCCTTCAAAGAAGGCTGTGCTATTCTGAGACTCATTTAATATATAATGAACCATGTTTGTTTGCTTGTTTTACCTCAAGACCCTCATTTACAGTCAGATATTGCTGATTTCCTTCCCTGACTTCCCATTCTTCACCACACAAAAGTCTCACAGGACTACAGAGAGTGCCTGAAGATGGGGACCAGATCAACTGGAGTGCAGGATAAACCCCCCATAATTCAAGAGGAAGCAGTTAACGATCTGCTACGCTCACAAGTTTATGGGGCCGGATGGGATCCACCTAAGGGTACTGAGGGAACTGGTGGAGGAGCTTGCCAAGCCACTCTCCATCATTTACCAGCAGTCCTGGTTAACTGGGGAGGTCCCAGACAACTGGAGGCTTGCCAGTGTGACACCCATCTACAAGAAGGGCCGGAAGGAGGATCCGGGGAACTACAGACCGGTCAGCCTGACCTCGGTGCTGGGGAAGATTATGGAGCGATTTGTCTTGAGGGCACTCACAAGCCATGTGCGGGACAACCAGGCGATCAGGCCCAGCCAGCACGGGTTCATGGAAGGCAGGTCCTGTTTGACCAACCTGATCTCCTTCTATGACCAGGTGACCCGCCTCGTGGATGAGGGAAAGGCTGTGGATGTGGTCTACCTGGACTTCAGTAAAGCCTTTGACACTGTCTCCCACAGCATTCTCCTAGAGAAGCTGGTGGCTCACGGCCCAGACAGGTCCACTCTTCGCTGGGTAAAAAACTGGCTGGATGGCCGAGCCCAGAGAGTTGTGGTCAACGGAGTTAAATCCAGTTGGCGGCCGGTCACGAGCGGTGTTCCCCAGGGCTCAGTTTTGGGGCCGGTCCTGTTCAATATCTTTATCAATGATCTGGACGAGGGGATCGAGTGCTCCCTCAGTAAGTTTGCAGACGACACCAAGCTGTTGATCTGCTGGAGGGTAGGAAGGCTCTGCAGAGGGACCTGGACAGACTGGATCGATGGGCCGAGGCCAACTGTATGAGGTTCAAGAAGGCCAGGTGCCGGGTCCTACACTTGGGTCGCAACAACCCCAGGCAACGCTAAAGACTTGGGGAAGAGTGGCTGGAAAGCTGCCCAGAGGAAAAGGACCTGGGGATGCTGGTTGACAGCCGGCAGAACATGAGCCAGCAGTGTGCCCAGGTGGCCCAGAAGGCCAACGGCATCCTGGCCTGTATCAGAACTAGGGCGGCCAGCAGGAGCAGAGAGGTGATTGTGCCCCTTTACTGGGCACTGGTGAGGCCGCACCTCGAATCCTGTGTTCAGTTTTGGGCCCCTCACTCCAAGAAGGACATGGAGGTGCTGGAGCGTGCCCAGAGAAGGGCAACGAAGCTGGTGAAGGGTCTGGAGCACAAGTCTGATGAGGAGCGGCTGAGGGAACTGGGACTGTTTAATCTGGAGAAGAGGAGGCTGAGGGGAGACCTCATCGCTCTCCACAACTACCTGAAAGGAGGTTGTAGCGAGGTGGGTGTTGGTCTCTTCTGCCAAGTAACAAGCTATAGGACGAGAGGAAATGCCTCAAGTTGCATCAGGATTGGACATTACGAAAAATTTCTTTACTGAAAGAGTGGTCAAGCCTTGGAACAGACTGCCCAGGGAAGTGGTAGAGTCACTATCCCTGGAAATATTTGAAAGACACGTAGATGAGGCTCTTAGGAACGTGGTTTAGTGGGCATGGTGGTGTTGGGTTGGTGGTTGGACTCGATGATCTTAGAGGTCTTTTCCAACCTTAATGATTCTATGATTCTAACTGATGTAAATCTGAGATCAACAGAACAGACTGAAGCCCATGCTGAGGTATCCATTGGTACTGGAGCCATGAGAAAGCAGAGTAGACTTCACCTTAATTTGTTTATTTGGAGCAGGGGGTGAGAAATATGGCCCATATCAAGGGACACACAAATCTTTCACATACCTTTGGCAGGCACAGGCTTAGTTTTCTGTGCTACCAGTGTGTAGGCACATGAGCACACTCGTGTCTGCATGTTTTGTCCCAAGCACCACCCCAGTGTTCCTTCAACTCCTCCAGACTTTGTCACTGACTCCAAAGCAACCCTGCCAGAGAAAGCCCAGGAGCTTGTAAAAGGATTGGTAAAATGGGAATTAGGATCTCCAGGGATGTTAAAACTCACAAAATCAGCAACTTCATAGGAGCGTAGGAATGACTTGAAATAATTGGAGGAGACTGAGAACATCCTACTCAATACAGCTGCATGTTCCTTCCCTGAATCTGTTTTCTTTTTGCTTAGTGAGCTGATTTACTTCAAGCTGCATGGAAAACTTTTCGAAGTCACCATGCCTTTCCTGGTGTTACTGAAGTATTTGGTCCAATGGCACAATTGTAACATTTTTACATGCATGATGAAGTGTAGAAGCCAGTCAATGGTGTCAAACACTGCACACTGTAAATGGTTTGGGGCAGAGACCCTCTTTCTGCTCTGCCTTCCTTGAAGCTCTGTTGAAGGAAGGCATAGGCATGACAGAAATTCATATAATATCTCGTGACTTTAATAATGCGTAACTTGTCTCCTGGATTTACTGTCTTTCCCCAGGAGGGCTCAGAGCCTGTGCAATATTGGCCATGACCCGTTGGTTGCTGATGGAGATGTTGATGCTGACAGAAGAGCAGTGGCCTGTGTTTTCAGGGTAGATATATTGTAGCGTAAACCTCATTGTCTGTGCCGCACAGCTAGAAAAAAATCCCACGATCTGCAAACAACTTCAATGGCCTTGCAGTAGCAATGATCCCACATGTGCACGTGAGCATGACCTTACCTTTTGGGCAAATATGCTCATATTGGCATATAAGCCCTACACAGATGCGAGGTGATGATGGGTTTAGTCTTAGACTCGTGTACCTTCCCCATTTTCCAGCGTGGATGTCTCTCGCTTGACACAGATTTAGACAAATCCATAAAGAGCAAATTCACCGGTGTTTATTAAAAAGGGTATCTGCATGTGACTTCCAGCACAGAAAGTGTGAAGCCTTCTGGCTACAGATAGTTGAGGTCTCACCCAGCCCTTCTTATGCAGAAGGAGAAACCGCTGGCTCTAGCATTTACTTGCAAAGGACTGTCTTTGAAAAGGAAGGGCTGATCACTAAACCAGGTGACAACCCAAATCAGCCTGAGATCATAAGAAATTTTAAGCAAGCACAACACTATGCCACAAAACTGTTTTCATGTGGTTTTTTTAGCAATTTCACCAAGAATTTGGAACAATAGATTTTATACCAATTTTCAGTGTCTCTCTTCATCAGAATAGTGCATACCTGCAAAGAGGAATCTCTTACCCGTTGAGTCAGTTACTTTCAAGCTAAATATAACTGTGAAACACATGGAGAGTATTGGGCACCCAATGGAAATGTCTCCAGTGCACAAAATCACAGGGAAAATGCCAAACTAGTTAGTGATAGCTGGTTCAAACCCCCACTGGTAGGGCCACAGCTAGTTCCTTCTCCCAGACTGAGAGCACCAGCACCCAGCACCAGCACCCAGGAGAGGGATGGTTGGAAGAGTCTCTGAAGAGCGTGACCTTGTACCAAAAAGTTTACAAACAGTTGCATAATTAGCTAATGTAAAAGGGACTAAGACTCTGGTAACAGTCTGTCTTCTGGTCCTAACCATTTCTAGCTGCTTGTTCAAAGAAAAGAAACACACAAAAAAAAAATTTAAAGAAAAAAAGCCAAATCAGGCTAAGCCAGTTACATCTCCTGCCCACAGGGAAGAAGGAAAAAGAGATTCTTACTTCTCTTAAACTCCCTTGTTATTCTCACTGGGGGGAAGCATGCATAGATGCTCTGATGGAGCCTGTTTTTTAGTTAAGTAAAGATGCTGTTGTTTGTCAGGCACGGTAGCACAGACAAATGAAGTTGCAGAAGGTGCTGCTGTACCTCTGCAGGCACCGTTCCAGAAGAAGCGCGTTCAAGCTTCCAAACTACCCTGCTTCAAATCAAAACCCAGACTCCAGCGCTAACCATATTTGATGTATTTGCAGCATAGATTTCAACAAAGTGAGTTCTGAATATTCCTCTTCCTAAAAATCAGAATAGAAAGGTATTGTCCAAAAGACATGTCTGCGTGCATCTGAAGGATGCATTACATCGTGCTCTGTCCCCAGTTCTAGTAGAAAAGTCCAGATCTCCTGCTCAGCTGTCTTCACTGGTGCTGAGCTGGCTTTGCATAGGTGAGCAGAGAGGAAAATGTTCTTCTGGCTTCAGCTCAATTGAGGAGGTTCAACTCAATTAAGGAGGCTATCAGTTGATGGTCGTGATGCAGTAGAAGCCCAAGAAATGGTTCACTATCTCTGCAAGACTTACAGACTCATAGGATAATGCCTGCTTGCCTGACAGTGTATGAAACTCTTCCAACATTAGGATCACCTCTGTCTAATGCATATTAGCTATGGCCTGGTTGTTGCAACCCAGTAGTAGCTGAGATTGGAAATCATCTGCAGTGCATCAAGTCAGGGGACTGTGATCCCTCAGCTGAGACAAGCTCAGCAACATCAGCTCCTCGTTTGGCTGGCAGACCAGCTTCCCTCTGGCTTCGCTGGAAGAGCAGCATATCATGGTCTCTGCTCCAGGTTTGGGGACAACAATGACATCGGAGACCAGCCTTCAGCAAAGGGTAGTGCTGAATACTCCATGTCAACCACTGCTAGGACTGAGAGGGACAGAGATTTATTAAGGTGGGAGCAGTAAGCAAAACCTGATATTCGCCCAAGGTGGAGGTTTTAGAAGAGGCTGACGGAGAAAGGGAACGAGTTGGGGTTTCGTTCATTCACACCCAGTGTGGAAAGCACAGTGAGCACCACTAATCCCCAACTGCTTAAATCTATCCTATTATTATTATTGCTCTATTGTTATTTCTATTATGTATGTTACTTATTCTCAATTATATTAAAATGTTATCTGGAGATCTAGAGCAATTTCTGGACCCCCCTAGGCATAGATAGTAACATGCTATTTGCTAAACTGAGATGTGGGAATAACTGCTTTTTCATTTTGCTGCCAATTCCGCAAGGTAAGCAAATAAATAAATAAGTTGGAGGCAGATCTGAAATGAAACTAAGACAAAAAAAAAGAAAATCGGCTAACTGAAAATGGAAAACAAACAAACAGACTAACAAGTCCATCATATCTGAGTTTAAATGAATGTTGTCTTCCACCCACAATGAATTTCTTCATGTTGTTTTCAGGCTTTATAATGTGTTTCCTCAGCACAGTAGAAAAAACTGTAAATGGAACATTTAGAACAAAATAAAATAAAATAAAAATAAAAAGGAAGTGTCTTTTTTTTAGGAGAAAATCAAAGTGAAATGTTTCGATTTTATTTGTTTGTTTGTTTTTCTGTAGATGACAAAAAATTCAACCCCCTTGTCAAAAATTCACATGGAGTTTCTGTCAGTTTGGAATCTACTTTTTCCAATAAAATTCTTTCAGCTGGAAATTTTTGACTGGCTTATAGCTAGTCTCAAAATATGTAACTCTGTGTCTGGAGAGCTGGAAATGCAGACCTGTACTTCAGAATAGCAGTCCCCTTATCCTAGTCATGATTCTAAGTTTTAAGTCACTAGCAGAGTAAGATGGTATGTAATAAAGAAACCTCTTGCTCTGAAATTGCCTAAAATCGAAGAAAAGTAACTTCTAGTGGGTTGCAAAATGCACCCAGTTGTAAATTCAGTGCTAACTTCTACACTTTAATGAATATTGTATGTTTCTGTAATTCTCAGATACATTGTAACTTTAGGGGTATGCATTATTCCAATGTGAATCCATGAATCCCACAGTGTTCATTAATAATGTAGATTAATAATTAAGTATTCAAGAATCTCTAATAGAGGAGTCATTGTCTGAAGTAGGAAATTAATCTTGTCAGAACTCTACTTTTAAACTTTCTGTGAAAGGATATTGATATGCCTTTCTCACAAACATCTGTTCGGTGAGGGGCACTGGAGGATAGGAAACTTTCATGTCAACAACCAAGCAGTAACACATGACAGTGAGCGAAAACTTTGATTTTTCTTCTGCATAGAGAAGTCCAGAGCCAAAGTTTTGAACAAGCCACCAACCATGGAATTCTTTACTGAACTTTAAGTATTTGAAAATCTAGATATGTAATGAAAACTACTCACTAGAAGACTCTCTGGTCAATGGGAAGAAGCTGACCTCTCCCGGAGGGTGATGTCCCACCTACCTTGTTGGTATGGGTTGAGTCATGATCAGGAAGAGCTGATCCCTCTTTTGCTCTCAAAACAGCTGGGACCAAGCCCCTGCCTGTAGCCAGTGTCGTGTCAGGCAGGTGAGATGGATCCTGCCTCCCCTTTATATACTGTTTCTTGTTTCTGCACAGTTTTGCTTTGGGTTTATTTCTTCCTTAAAGTGCCAAGAAGAGACACCTGAAAAAGCAGCATCTCTGCAGTCGATCTGTTCCTACCCGGGTTTATTCACTTTGCTGATGAAAACAAAGGTTTACTCCTGTTATAAGTGCAAAATCCTCCCATTTTCTACTGAGCAAAGGCCAGATGAGCAGTGTTTCCATATCTTTCTGAGGGCTGCCCTGGCTGCCCATGAATTTTGCAAAGTGAGCCAGCAGAAATGGTCGCAGGCACAGCTGGGGACATCCTCCGTGGCACAGCAGGCTCAGGGACTCCTGCTCACACCTGAAGGCTTGACCTGTGAGAAGCAGTCTTGACTTGGACGCAAAGCTCATCTTCCTGCGCAGCATGGGCAGAACCCTCACTTGCAATGCCCTTTCTAGGTCTTTCAAGAGGGAAAGAAAAAAGAAACCTGAGTATAAACCTGTGGAGAGAGAATAGCTGTAATGTGGACCAGTTGAGGGTTGCATCAATGGAGCTGGAATGAGGGGTACCCAGGGGGACAATCTGTGAGAGGAGACCAAGGACAGGAGATAATCTGGTACCCTGAAGGGTAGTCAGCCTTAGAAAACTGGCAGAGCTTATCAAGAAGGGAAGGGAAGGGAAGGGAAGGGAAGGGAAAAAGGAAAGGAAAGGAAAGGGAAAAGAAAAAAGAAAAAGAGAAAAGAAAAGAGAGAAGAGGGAAGGGAAGGGAAGGGAAGGGAAGGGAAGGGAAGGGAAGGGAAGGGAAGGGAAGGGGGAAGGGAAGGGAAGGGGGAAAGGAAAGGAAAGGAAAGGAAAGGAAAGGAAAGGAAAGGAAAGGAAAGGAAAGGAAAGGAAAGGAAAGGAAAGGAAAGGAAAGGAAAGGAAAGGAAAGGAAAGGAAAGGAAAGGAAAGGAAAGGAAAGGAAAGGAAAGGAAAGGGAAAAGAAAAGAAAAAGAGAAAAGAAAAAGAGAAAAGAAAAAGAGAAAAGAAAAGAGAGAAAAGAAAAGAGAGAAGGGAAGGGAAGGGAAGGGAAGGGAAGGGAAGGGAAGGGAAGGGAAGGGAAGGGAAGGGAAGGGAAGGGAAGGGAAGGGAAGGGAAGGGAAGGGAAGGGAAGAGAGGAGGAGAGGAGAGGAGAGGAGAGGAGAGGAGAGGAGAGGAGAGGAGAGGAAGAGAAAGAAAAGAGACACAACTCACATTAATGTCCCACAAAATGGTGCCCGTGACACATCTGGCTGACCTTGTGTCCCCATGAGGGGTGTTATATAGCTTCCTTCTTTGCTGCTTGCTGTGTGGTCTTACCAAATAGTCCACAAGTGGATTCCCACTCTGGTCTTCCTGATAGCCCTTTCCAGCTTCAGCTGAGCCCAGGAAGGCAGATTAGGTGGAGCTGGCCAACTAAAAGGAGACCAAGACTGAAGACAATATCTCAGGATCCTCTGTGTTTTGACTGTAGAAACCAGCTTTCCATCTCATATCAAGTCCTCAGTGGTTTAGGTGCTGTATAAATATTTAATTTTAAAGTCTGAGCACAAACCCAAAAGATCACTCAGTCTTCTGTCAAGATGCAACAAGAGTGCTGGTCAAATTTTGAGAGCAGCAGACTACAAGCCTCATCTCTTACTGATGTATTTCCCATAAAACCCTTTAAAGTCTTTCATGGTCTCAGGGATTTTCAGTAGCCCAAGAAAACAAGGACAAAAAAAGGATGGGGTTGCCTGCAGATCATGTTATCACTATTGCTGCCCAAGAGCTAATAAAAGACCAGGACAAACCACCTCAAAGGTTTTACCATCTCTGCCTGCAGCCATCAGCCACGTGTTTGTCGCCCACTGCAACACCAGCTGGTGTCAGTAAAAAAAAAAAAAAAAAAAAAAAAAAGAAAAAGTTATCAGTCCCCAAATTTTCACTGCCAAAAGTTCAAATTTCTCCAGACAATAAATACGCATAAAATTCTATTGGTGTTAGCAACTGACAGGCTCAGGAAAGAGGATCAACCTCTCCCAAGCACTAATTGAAACTAGACAGGTTACTGCTGCTATCACAGCAGCTCTGTTATTGATTTTCTAATGGGAACGCTTGTCTCCTGAGCAAGGCTCTTGTGGAGATAATAAGGCTGCTTAAAAAAAATACAAAAATAAAAAATAATAATTGCCTCTCTGAGCCCTCATTTTATTTCACATTCAAAATCCAATTGCAGATCTTTCCGATAGCTAATAATTTAACGGTCATTTATGTGCAGTTTAGGGTCCATTGTTAGCAACTTCTGAGCAAATAAGCCAATTAGATTAGCTGGATCTTGCATTCATGTAAAACAAATATATATCAAAGCAATTAAATATGCACTTTAATAGCTCCCAAACTATGAAGAAGACAGTTGCCTGAAGGTCCCAGCTCTTTTCGTGCCTCCCGCTTCCAGCTCCTGACATCGATGTAGCAAGAGGCATTTGCTGTGTGGTTTTGGAAGCGCTTATTTAGCATGGCAAGTGAATTATTGACCTCAGTATTTCCCAAGTGGGGAGGCTGCAGCCCCGAGGGGAGAGAGGTCCCTGCAAGATGGTGAAGGTGGTAGCAAGAAAAGGAGCAGTTTTAATTTCCAGCTAAGGCAAAGCAAAACCCTCGTTGTCCACATGCACTTCTGCCCCACAAGATTCGGTGTTCCCTCCCAGCCTTCTCCCACACAGATGATTTACTCCTGCTTAGCACTGCTAAGGGCTGGCATGTTTATACACTGACAGGCAGAGCATGGGAGACTGCAAAATATTTGAATTTTGAATCAGCAGTTGCTACTCTGAGAAATGAAGGGGTGATCTCATCTGCCCTCTGGCAGAGACCGCGAAGGGAGATGATTCCTGTGGAGGGTGACTGTTGCTTCTTGCTGACACATGGGTGATCCAGATAGATTTGGGGTCCTTCCGTCCACGGCTGTTCACAGTCCAAGGAAGCCACCGTCCTCCTCCTGAGCAAACCCAGGACCATCTCTCTGTCCTCCTGCAGGGCCAGTAGACGACAGCTCTGCATTACTTTGCACTGATTATTTATGAAATTTCCTCTAGCATGTAGCCACCCTCGGTTTAATGCTTCCTCTGCTGTGCCCTGGGCATCTACTTCCGTTCTCATTACATGGCCAGAGGAATTGATCTGGGTCAACATTATAACATCCCCTTATGCAAGGGTAGGTAGTCACCCTGACTGCCTGCTGATGTCTTTGCTCCTAGTTGAATGTGCACCCGCTCTGAGGGTTTCCTACTCAAATGCTTTTATCGTTTTTTTGTTGCTCTGGTATCACCAATCCTCAGCTCACTTTGATCTCTCTCTCAGCCATGCCTGGACAGATCCCAAAGCTTCCCAGGATTTAGCAGTATTGCAGGAGTTGCTTTGGAAAACAGCAATCAAAAGGGTTTCCCAAACCACTGCAGAAGTCTTTTCTGTTTCCTGCTTCCATCTCAGTCTCCACCCAACCCCAGGTATCTCCTCATCTTCATTGCTAGAAGCTCTCTCCCTTGGCTGTCTACAACCTGTTTAGACATTTCTGCAGGCTGAGTAGCAGGAAATAAAAAACACAGGGAAGGTTGCAAGCTGCTTTGAGGGAAGCATCCCATGGGAGAAGCCATGGTTTATAGCAGAGGAAGAACAACATATTCAACCAATAGTGTCCACTTTTATAGCAAGGACAACTCATGCCATCGCTTGTGTCATGCAGTAGTCGTGCCTGGCTGGTCTTCTGCACAGGGCAGGGAGATGAAAACACCTCCTGTATCAGATAAGGGATGATCTTTGGAGAGCTTCAGAGGTCAATAATTACACCAACTGCATTGCAGGGAACTGGGCTCTCAGATTCAGATTATGGTGTTGTGATGGGTCATTTAGCGTAGGGTTCACCTCGCCTGTGGTTTCTCCCTAAGTGTCTCATCACAGCTGGACTCTATAGTGGACAGAGGAAGGCTGACACTTCCAGAGGGTGTTTTGTTCAATGTTGTAGACACTTACCTTGTTGTGAAATGAGTCTTCATGCCCACGTGGTTAAATGGTGGGAGAAGCAGCCTGTACTCAGCCACAGAGCCCTTAGAAGGAAGATCTCAGATCCCCGGATATTTAAATGGGGCCATGTAAAGAACAAGGACAGACAAACAAGAGCCTTTAGAGAAATAATAAAATTATACTTCTTTTTTTTTGTAAGGGACTGTCTCAACCAAGGATACTGTGAAATCTACTGGGGCATGGTTCACTGGTGTCTTCTCCCATTCAGCCACGGAAAGTATTTTTTTCTCCCTGTGTGTCTGTGTATGTGCATTTGCAATTGCAAATACTGCAGCCAGACCCTCCTTAGACACATTTCTGTTCTTCAGCTTTAATTCCTCTCCAGATGAAGCTAAGCCCTGCAACATTTTTGTTTTTTACTGATGGCATCTGCCCAGCTTTGCTCAGGATGTTAAAACCAGAGGTACCAAATCAAAACACCTTTCGCAGCAAAATCCAGGCAACAAGCAGCTTCTTGCAAGTCTTGCAAATCAAGTCCAAGTGACTGATTTTTGGAACAGCATTATGTCAAGCTCTGTACTATTTGTACAAGGCTTTTAAGGAGCTGTCAACTTCCTTCTTTCTCTTTTGCACAGTCTTTCCAACATTGTAATTTCAGCTGAGCCTGGAAGCATGGAAATGCCAGGTAGCAGCATTAGTAATTGTATCACTGCAAGTGCAAAACTAGCATTCTCACTGCTGCACCAAGAGTAAGGAGTAGAGCATAGATATGACACAGACAGCAAGTTTCAGCTTGGGCAAAATATTAAAAGAAATTTTAAAAATGTGCTTTGAGTCAGTATTTAAGGACTGGTCTTATTCTTGCACTTATGAAGTTGATTCTAATTGAAACACTTAAAATGCCTCTTTTTACTCTCCAGACAGCATCTTCAAAGTCGACTGCCCTGTATGTACCTGTCTATCAACTGCAACACTTTTCAACACAGGCTATTTGGATGCTTCCCTTCCAGCATGAGGAAAAACAGCCCGAACCAGAGACCATTCCTTATGGACAGATACAGTTGGTCATCCACAGTGTAACAGCAATGGTAACACGCATTTCCACAGCAGCTTTCACCCAAGGGTCTTCAGAGAGCAAGCTTGTATTTCAGCGCTAACCTCTCTGCTTGTATTCACTGAAATTATCAATTCTCTCCCGTGTGAAAAGAGCTCATAGGAATGACTGTAGGCTTGGGTAGCAAAGCTTCAAGCATATGCTACAGCCTGATTAGGATTCACAAGCCCTGTCACCCAGGGTCCTTCCAGCTCAGGGGAGATAAGGTGGAGATAAGAAATCCCGTGTTCAAGAGCCTGTTCTGCAACTGATTTGGGGAACACCACTTCCTTGCTAGTTTTCCCTTCGGCAAACTGGGAGGTGGATGCTGGCTTCCTCTGCAAAGTTACTTTGAAAGGCAAGAGCAAAATGTGCTGTACGAAAGCTTGATGCCAGTATTTGTTTTACATCATTTCTAGGAAGGGCTTGAAATCTAGGCCATTATTTGGTGGGAGTTTGGAGGTGTGCCACTCCGCAGTGATGAGACACGCTTGGAGTACTGTGTCCAGTTCTGGGCTCCCCAGTACAAGAGAGACTGGAGAGAGTCCATCAAGGGCCATGAAGATGATGAAGGGACTGAAGTATCTTTCCCATGAGGAAAGGCTGAGAGAGCTGGGACTATTCAGCCCGGAGAACAGAAGGCTCAGGGAGATCTTATTAATGCATATAAATACCTGAAGGGAGGCTGCAAAGAGGACAGAGCCAGGCTTTTTTCAGTGGTGCCCAATGACAGGCCAAGAGGCAATGGGCATAAACTGGACTGTGGGAGGTTCTTTCTGAACATCACACTTTTTTATTGTGAGAGTGACTGAGCACTGGCACGTGTTGCCTAGGGAGTTTGTGAAGTCTCCATCCTTGGAGATATTCAAAGGCTGTCTGGACATGGTCCTGGGCAAGTGGCCTTAGGTCGCCCAGCTTGAGCAGGGGCGTTGGACCAGATGACCTCCAGAGATCCCTTCCAACCTCAATCATTCTGTGATTCTGTGATTCCACTTGTTCCCTAAGGTGAATGAGTTCAATGTCCCCTGTGTTACACATACCAAGACAAATGCATAACTCAGCTCCCCCCCCAACTGATCTTGCTCTGAGGAACTCAGAAATGCAGTGAACCTATTGCTGAAAAGGCTGAATCCTCCCTCGCTCCCTCCCTTAATACCCTTTTCTCCTTAATTCCCTTTTCTTCCTCCTTTCCTTCTTTCCTTCCTTCTTTCCTTCCTTCCTTCCTTCTTTTCTTCCTTCCTTCCTTCTTTCCTTCCTTCCTTCTTTCCTTCCTTCCTTCTTTCCTTCCTTCCCTCCATCCTTCCTTCTTTCCTTCCTTCTTTCCTTCCATCCTTCCTTCTTTTCTTCCTTCCTTCCTTCCTTCGTTTCTCCCTCCCTCCCTCCCTCCTTCCCTCCCTCCCTCCCTCCCTTCTTTCTTCCTCTCTCTCTCTGTCTTTTTCTCTGTCTTTCCCTCTTTCTTTCTTCCCCCGCCCTCCCCTTTCCTTGAACTTATACAAGTGTAAATCAGGGGCAGGACTACAGTTCAGTCTTATTCTCAAGTGCCATCTCACAGCGCTCAGCATTAGGAGTGTTACCCATGGGTTTTTCTTACACTGAGAATCATGTAACAAGTCAAAATACAGGTCAGTTAAAAATGATGTGAAACTTGGCAAGCACTTTACTAACTGTTACTCTCTGGCTTCAAGATGACTTGGGGATTTAGTAAGTGGGTTAAGGAGTTTTCCCATCAAGGTCAGTGGCAGGAATCTGGTGCAAAGTGGTAATAACCACAAGGTGTTTGCATTTTCTGGCCTACAGATCAATGAGTTTGGGTCTAGCTTGTGCTGCAGGAATAGCAGCATTGCAAAAAGCCTCTAATAATAAGCCTGAAGGGTTTTTTTTACTTTTTTTTTTTTTTTCCAGACAGGAAAACATATGAATGCATACAAACAGGATGGTTTTCTCCAATGCAGGCTATGGAAAGTAAAGGACAGACTCCATCCTGATGGCATAGTATTTGTACAGCACCCAGCGCCATGGGGCAGTGATCCCTGGATGATGTCCTTCATTTTTGCAAAGTCCCTGTGATTATGAATGTCCATGAATTCCGGAGCATGTGCCCTACCATCACCTGCTTGAGTTTTAATACTGGAAAGACCAAGCTGGATCCTTTTCCTATTGGAGAATCTGTGGAAAAACATTCCAAGAACTGGACATTGAGGCTTTAGTGCCATCAGTGCTAAGAGATACTTTTCCAAACAGAGGTGTGTGATGATACATGTTTCAGGGTCCAATTCAACTCAGCTAACGCTAGTTGTCTAAGACTAAGACAAGTGGACACTTTCATTAGATGGTTGATTACCTTATTTAGACATTTATCATGGGATGGGATTAATCACACTCTGGGATGCCTGTATAGAGGAACTGTTTGCAAGTATTTCCATTAGCTGACTTGTAGACAACTAGTCTGGGATTCACCCTTCTAATTTTACCTGTCCATATTTAGTATTTCCTTCAGATGCCCATTGCAGTAATGGAGAATTAGTCAATGCATTCAGTGAGGATAGGGATATGATTCATCGAACCTGAGAGAGGCACCTTCTTTAGGATGAAATAAATCTTGCCCTGTACTTCGTCAATGCCACTGACTCACTCTCCTCGGAGAAGAAAGAGATCCTGGAATGAATTGTTTAGGAGTCACTTCCCTTGTGGAAACCCACAAATAGTGGGACAAATCCCAGTCCTAAAGATAAATCAGATGAATACCATCCTGAGTGTATGAGATGAGGTCAATCTTCACTGCCTGGCCACAGAGATGTTACCAATCTAGTATCCAGATGTGCTAAAGCACTTGTCCTCCAGCCGTAGTTGCAAAGCATTCCTGCTATAAAGGCAATAATGCCCCTGACTGAGAACTGTAACCACTATTGCTGAATGCAATTGTGGAAAAGATTTGGGGGAAAGCTCTACAATGGGCTATCTGCCTCAGACGTCTCGGACTTTTAGAAGTCAAGTTACAAATGTAGAAATTAAATTGAAGCATACCCCAGACCTGTCTTGATTCCACATTGGCTTCTGGAGAGAATTGTGAAGTCTGACTTGACCTACAAGGTCCTACATGTTACAGGTCCTTAAAATGTTAGATGTCATTCTTATGTGTCCACCATCACAACAGGGAGATGAACATGAGTTGAATACCCATCCAACTGGAAGAAGGAAGAAGGTTGGTATCAGAGATTCCCTTCTGTGCACAGCATTTTTATGGCCCAGATTATCTTGCATCTGTGGACCTGTCAGACCTGCTGCAAAGCTCACCAGCTTGACACGGGTTGGCACACCAGCAAGGTGTGGGGCTCTCCTGTGAGTTTCTTGTTTTCTTGTTTCTCTGATTTACTCCAGGGTCACATATGGTTTGGCTAGATGTTGTTTTATATTTCTGCCTGCACATCCAGATATATCAATATTAATTCTTCTTTTCAGACTTTGGCTAATTCTTCTTTAGTAGAAAAATACAACTCAACCAATGATGAACTCTTGGTTCATGCCCACAAATCGAGACTGTGAACTCAACCCTGGATTATTACTGTTCATTTACAGATGATCAGTTGGAAAGATGGAGAGGCACTCAACTACTGCTGCCAGCAATATGTTGATGAGCTCCACTGCCTTGCAATGATGTTTCCAACCCCACTTGTAATCTGTCAGGGTGCCTACAAGGAAAAGCATATGGCTCAACCTCAGCCTAGCAAGACTGAACACATTCTGGCTTTAAAAATAAAATAAAAACCAAAACAAAACAAAACTTGAGAAACTCCCTTTGTCACTAATTTTTTAGAAACTTCCTTTGTCACTGTGTGCCAAGGACTTGCTTGCATCTGCTATTTATTGCAAACACTAATCCATAGCCTTGCCCCTGGATTTAATACTACCTATAAAGCCACTTCATCAAGCTGGTCACTGACAGACTTCCTTCAGTGAGCAAGAGTACCTAAGAGGAAAAGAAGGAACCAATACAAAAAAGTTGCTATGGAGAAAATTAATAGAATGATCATCATGCATAGCATGATTTAAAAAGCATAAAAAGATTTAAATGAGGGAAAAAAAATGTGGGGAAAGTTTGAAACAGATTCAATATTTGAATTAACATCAGATGTGCATTCTTTTTGTCAGAGCAGATGAAATTCAACTATTTTTTTCTTTTTCCTTTTATCTTTCTCCTCCTCTCTCTCCCTTTTCTTTTTTTTTTTTTTTTCCCAATAAAATGGTGGTCCAAAAATAGTAAGAGTGGGAAAAGTAAACTGGCAGGTATTAATTAGCTGGACAGGTAGGAAAAGTAAAAACTGCACAGCTCCATACTCTGGAAATTTTGGAGGGCAAAGGGAATGGGCAATTCACATTTGAATATTTAACCCATTCAGTGATTTTTTTCATCAACTTTCTTATTCAGTTACAGGAAAGAAAGATGGATATTACTTGCATCCTTCCCTGATGAATTTCTTGTCTTGAATAACTTCTGACTTCTGCACCAAAACCAACAGCATTTCCGCTGTGAACATAGTGCCAACTTTGGGAATTAGTGAAGTGTCAAAGACATCTTGGGCTTCTCTCTGTATGTCCTACCTTCTCATATCTTCTGCTGAGGTCAGAGGAAGCTTGGGCATGCTCTGCATATACTAAATCCTGCCAAAGCAGAGGGATCTTAATCTTCCCCTTTGGTCCCCCCAGGCCGTAAGAGTTTGTGCTCTAACTTTTATGTCCCACTCCCTTATTTCCCCCTGCATGATGCTATTCCTGTGCCTGAATGCCTTTGAAAAACAGGGTTTCATGATACAGGTAGGAACACAGAAAATTAGGTTACTGTTTAACTCCCATTTCCTTTCACTGTATTTAAAGACCATAAGCTGGTTTTGCTCATTCATAAACCCACTGAGATATCTTTTTAAATACTCATGAAAACCTGACCCTTACTTTCTGTGTCTTTCACCTTACAAATTCAAAGAATTTCAAAGCCACTCTCATCTACCTGATATGAGAAATAGAGTCTATTGAAGGGGTCAAGCATCGGTTCCTTGCCATTGCTGGTGGCAAGTGTTTCCTCATAGACCCACGGCATGTCGGACACATCCTGCTCAACGTACATTCACCAGGTCTACACAACTGGAACATTACTGGGGAAGTATCTTCCCAGGACAGTTTCAAAAGCCACAAATTGTCTGATTTTCCACGTTTCTGGTAGGGAAGGCAAGAGAAAGGTCAGTTTTTTCCTTATACAGTCGAATCATTGCACCTGACCTTTTGGGGGAGCAGGAGAAGTCAAGTCTCTATGACCTTTTCAATTCTTGTTTTTTCTCCTGAGACTGCCAAACAGGAATTCAGATGTCAGGCTCTTCCAGAGAAGAACCAAGAGCAGGAGCTGAATCTTGTACTATAAACACACAGATACTACCCTGGCTGAGGGCTATGCACTCTGTGATCAAACACCATGTCATCTACTGTCAGCCCTCAATTAAAAATGATCTGGGGTCACTGTTGATCAAAGGCTGGGCTTGAACAAGGAACCAAAAAAATATAGGTCAACAACACAGAGGGCTGATTGCCTCAAAATGATAACCAGATTATTTTGTTAATTTCTCAGGAGACATAATTGTGGAGATCACCTTCTTTCAGCAATGTGTCTTCTGAACGTGTCAAAAGAATTTCTGGTATTCTCTTTGGAATTGCCACCAACGTTAATTGTGCCATAAGCCCAAATTTCCCAAGTATCTCCTCTCGGAAACAATAAAATACAATAGAAGCAAAGAATCAGACAAAATTAAAACATCCTAAGACTCATTGCACCTGTCTGTCTCATAGTTACTATCTGTAAAATAATCTGTATTAAAAAAAGGAGGAATATAATTTGACATTATTAACATCGTCAATCAATCTTCACCTATGCTGAGACACACACATGCTCATGTTCCTAAAGACAAGAATGTGCTTAAGTGCTTTGCTGCATTAGGCGCATGAAGGCAAGTGACTGCACACATTAGAAAAACCCTGTTACATGAATTTCCCATTCTGTTATTCACTCAGTAACGCATTTCAGAGGAGAGGATAAAGCATGGAGTATTGATCAGACAGCTCTGGAAACACTTGATTAAGAAATGCAAGCTTTAAAGGTAGGATATATTTTTCCAGATTTTAGCAAAGAAGTTAGAGAAACCATCAGAGAAAATCACCAGCATGCCCCAAGAGTTGATGGAGAAAAAGCCAAAGCACTAGTTACCCTGTAACAGCAATGTGAGAGAGAATGAATTAATTTGGTTCTTTTTCCGATAACATTTCAGACTGACATTTTTAACTTCTGCTTGTGCCTTTCATTACACCTAGCTTTCATCTCTTCCCTAGCCTCAAGATGAAGGTCTTATCCCTAGGCCACATTGCCAAGTCCTTTTCACTAGATGAAAGATGAGACAAGAAACAACAGATGGATATAAACCAACAATGTAGCACAAAGAAGTCATAAGGCAATCTGGTGCAACCATGCTCAAGATATCCCTCCTTGCAGTTTTCTGCAGGCACTGATTTCTGTAGACAACTGCTTGGGAAAGGTTTTCAGAGGTAGGTGTACCATAACACCCACAGCTTGGGAATCTCTGGACTAGAGGAAAGAGGATAATTTTTTCCCCTTATGTTCTAGAGCTCAGTAAAATCCTACATCCTACACAGATGTTTTTCTACACCTACCTCCAGTCTCCCTCCATTCCCCTCCAGCCCCAGTACTGGCAAGATAAGTTGGAAGTCACACCAGTAAGATTACCACAACAAATGGCTAATAGCTACAGGAACCTCCCAGGAGGTCTAAAAGAGAAAACAAACCCAAGTTGCCACAAAGAAAACCTGGTTAGACATTATGAAAAACTTTTTCAGCAGGACAATAGTCATAGAATCATAGAATAGAATCATAGAATCATAGAATCATTAAGGTTGGAAAAGACCTCCAAGATCATCAAGTCCAACTGCCAAGCCAACACCACCATGCCCACTGCACCATGTCCCTAAGCGCCTCATCTACACGTCTTTTCAATACTTCCAGGGATGGTGACTCAACCACTTCCCTGGGCAACCTGTTCCAAGGCTTGACCACTCTTTCAGTGAAGAAATTTTTCCTAATGTCCAATCTAAACCTCCCCTGGTGCAACTTGAGGCCATTTCCTCTCGTCCTATGCTAGTTACTTGGGAGAGGAGACCAAAGCTATCTAGTCAATTCAGAAGGCCCCTGAGCAATCTGCTGAAAGAGGGGAGGTTGGATCAAAAACCACTGATCCATCCCTCCTTGTGTCATAGTGTGATTGTAACTGTAAAATGCACAGTAACACCACTCAGTGCAATGAAAAAAGACAGCTGCAAATGCTCCATGAGCCTCATGGCAATCATCCCTGCATTAAATATTGTTTGCTTCTGCTGTTTGGGCTGAAAATACAGCTTGAAAGTCCTCCATGGGTTGGCATCCCTCCTGTCCACCAGCACCAGGGGAACAGTGGCATACAGTTAGGAATGGTGTCAGTCTTTCAGTGAATGCCAGGAACCAGGCGATAGAAAGCTTGGAAAATATACAGTTCCTCCACCTCCAAAAAATTCAGGTGTTTTGCTTGAGGTTGTAATCAACTGCCACTAGCCTTATCTTTTGATCTGTGGGCACCTTCTGAGCTCATGGGAGATGGTGGGCATGCTAGCTGCTTTTCATTCAGAATGAAGGATGAAGCTGTTTGCTATTTTCCTATTTGGTGATATGTGAAAACATAGAAGGTGCTTTCTAATGGTTGGTCCATCCTAGCAAAGTTGAAGGTCAAGTTTAACTGTGGATACCCAGAGGTTTCCCTGGAAACTGAGGAACAACACAATGGTGGAGAATGGCTTGAATCACTGTTCAGTGCCTGGCTGGAGCAGAAAACCAACAAAAGTAATCAGAAAAGGCAGAGGAAACCAGAACCTGTTAGCATGATCTTGTGAAGGAGCTAAGAGTGAAGAAGGAAAAAGCTTCTGTTTATTCAAGATCTACATGGAAGCTGGCTCAAAAATTCATTATTCTTAGCTCTTGGTTCCATTCCTTGAAAATAGGAACACACCCCAAAATACACCCATCCCACTAGAAAAAGCCTGGCAAAAGTCCCAAAGGCCGGGTCAAGAGAGATTACATCTAGCTCTCAGGAGGAAAAGAAATGTGGCAAGCATTTCCTTCAGCTTAAACATGGCTAGAATTTGCTTCATAGGCAAGGGTGTATCTCTCCACAGCTCGTTATAGTTTCAGAACATCGTGCAGGCAGGCAGAAACACGCACAGCACTACAAATTCACAGGAGGAGGTACTCCTTCCTTACACAAGGGAACCCCGCTTGATTGCAGTCCAACTGCAAATCTAGCAAAAAAAAAAAGAAGGTAGTTCTCTGTTTTGACAGAGCACTGGCTTCCACTGAAAGTGTTGGAGATCTTTTTGCAGGAGGGTTGGGGTGGGGAAGGTAAATGAACTATTTCAGATGGCTAATGTTCGTGAGACAGAAAGATCAACCCATCAGGAGCTATCTATTCACAAGCATTCATGAGAGATCTCTGAGTTAATAATAAGGGGTCCACATTAAAATATAGGAGCTGTAATGCAGAATGAATTAATGCTTCATCAAAGTACATTTTCAGAAGTGGCCAACAGTTACTGCATTGGGAAAATGCAGTGCCTTTATTTTCTCTGTTCTCTCCAAACACACACTTCTGAAATTTTCTTACTCATTTCCATATCTACAGGTTGATGACCCGTTTCATTCCTGTACAAAATATAAGGTTTTTCTGCTTGGCCCACTCCCTCTTAGAGATGCTGCTGGGAAGGGCAAGCACGAAAGAGCTTTCTGTGCTGGTTCTTTTCCTGGTTTCATAACCTAACACCTTTACAAGAGCTACAAAACCCCAGAGGATGTCAAGATTAATTTGAAACACTTCCTAAAGGCTTGCAGAGCTGCTTATGTGAGAGGAACCACTGCTAAATTTGCCACACACTGTACTCAATTTTCACCACCAGTAACCATTCCGTTTCCTTTCAAAACAGCAACAGAAGTTTAATTTCTTTAGTTCAAAGGGTGAAAAGGCATTCAGTGAAAACTAAGTGAACGGTAAAACTGAAATGCAAAAGTAATCTAAAAACTTGAAGAGACACAAAAGGGAGTTAAGCTCTTTGGTGTAGAGCAGAAACCTCCAGCAAAAACCATGGAAAGTGATGCTGGGAGAAGCTAGAACAGATTATTTTCCTACCTAAAAACCTTTATCCCATTTATGAAATAGGTGTCAAGTCTTCAGGAATTCTTGAGTTTCTCACTGAAGAGAGGCAGCTAACGTAACATTAAAGTTTAGAAAGGTCTTTTTGGACTAGCAAAGCTGAACCTTGATATTTGCATGGTATTAGCATTTTTTCACCTTAGGATGAAGAACACTTTTTCACTGTATGTGAAGCTGAAGAAGAGACTCGTGCAGACACTCCCAAGTACTCACAAAGTGGCTGTCCTCCTTCCCCCTTGCACTAGCCACCAGACACACACCAGGCTCAGACATGTCCCCTGTGTTAAAAAACAGTGGAAAACTTCTACCTTTGCTATCCTGGCCGTTGGTGAGCCAAACCCATCCATTTGGATATTCAGCATTTTATCTCAAAAGTAGTTGAAATGGAAGAGTTGCAGTGAGGGGTTCATAATTAGGAGGGAAAACAGACAATCTTCCATACCAGAGCAGATCAATCCAATGTCTGACAGCCTGGAGGAGCACTAAACCACCTCTTTTCTTAAAAAAAATCAGCCCATTTTTCCATTAGAGCAGCAGTTCCTAGACAGATAATCCAGACAGCCATTAGCACTTGAGTCCATGACAACCCTTCCCAGATGGGAAGCACTATAAAACTTCACTATAAAACAGCACTATAAAATTCAAGCTTGATGGAAAGGATGCATCATGGTTTACAAGATATTGTGGTACAGGTCAATTAAACCAAGAAATTTTGGACTCTTTGTAGTGAGGATAACATTGATATTCAAAGCTTTTCTCCCCCAGCACACTACAGAAGCTTGCAAAAAACAAATAAAGCAAATGCTCAGAATGAAAAAGTAAACATGAAGGAAAGCGCAAGTCCTGAAAAAAAGGTTTCCAGAGACTCCATAAATCTCTCTCCTGGGGAAGAATCTAAGAAAGACGTAGTTTCCCTAGGCTCCAGAGTTAGTAGAGCAAGATATCCATCCCAGCTAAATTAGGCACTGAAACTAGGAATCTAGTCTTCTGCTTTAGTAACATAGAGGTCCCAACACACCCAAGGAAAAATAGCTCTTGGGGAGGCAGGACTGTCCTTTTGCTCCACTGCCTGCAGGAGATCTGGAATCATCTGAGAAGTGTTTCAGGTAAGCACCTACAGTCATGTAGGATATGTCTGGGCCACAACGACTAGACTTTTGCTATTGATTTATGTGACAGTTACTCAGGTCCCATCATGATGGGACTATAAAACTTACAGAGACACAGACAGCTCAACCTATTCCCCGTTGATCATCTGCACAGAACACCAGAACAACTAAAGGTCACTCATATTTGAAAAGCTTACCTTGGTCATAGGGACACATGTATCCCTCTTGCTTGTGCAATGGGCAGGCTGCTTGCCTTTGGCCTTTTTTCCATCAAAATATTCAGGAGAGGCCTTTAGAGTAGCTTAAGATTTGGGGAAAGCTTTTCAACCATAGTTTGTCTTGAGTGAAACCGCAGGAAGATGCATTGTCAGTAATATCTGATGAAAGCTACTGGGTGCTTTGTTTTGCTTCCTGTAGCATGTGAGCTCACAAGTGAGCAACGATCTAAACCTTGCCTGGGTAAGTAAGTGCCCAAGAAATGCTACCGAGGGCATTTCCTCTTGAATTCGGAACATAGACCAGAATCTGGAGAACTTCAAGATAGTCCTAAGGCCGTGAAGATGATAACCAGAGCAAGAAAAGTATTTTAAAGTATAATTCCAAAGAATCAGTGTCAGAGGAAAGAAGGCAAAGGGTAAAATTAAAGATTCATTTCTTTTTTCCTCTTGCCTCGTAGCTTCAGAGAGTTACCAGTCAGATTGAAATGATATTCCCCTAGAATACACCTTCTGGAGATTGGCTGCAGCTGGGTAAGAAATGAATGAGAGAAGCCCACTTGGGGGGGAACAACTGAAAAGAGCAGAAGGTGGTTTTCTTTAAGCACCGGGAGAAGAGTAGGTGTTGTCTCCAAGAAGAAATAGTTTTCAGGTTCTAAGTGAAATGTGAAAGTGGGACGTAACGTCAGCAGGACTTTGGCTGATGAGAACGCTTCATAATTGATGTCTTCTGTTTCATTGTGCACCCTCATTCAATCCAGCTGTTACTTCATTAGACCAAATGGTGGTACAAATCTCTGAGGATAGGCTACATCTGGTGTATGAATACGTAATTATATTTCTCTGTAGGCACCATATGAATGCGCAGGTAACTATGACATTCGGTATCTAAGAAGAAGATGTGTTATCTAGGCCAAATGAAAAAGCCAAAAAAAAAAGCTTTCTAGGATCAAAACAAGAACAAGTTCAGGTCATCAACTGTTTGGAGGGTGTATTTTCGTTGACCTACCTTACTCAGTTTGCTGTTGGGAAAGAAGAAGAGTGAAAGCACAATAAATGCATGAAGGTGTTCTCAGAAGTGTTCCATACAGAGACATTTCTTACAGGATCATGAGAACATATATTTGCCTTACATCCTTTCAAAATCCATTAGTTTCAAATTAACCTATCTCAAAGCAGATTTGGAATTATTACTTTTACTAATATGCACAAAAATAGTAAAAAAGCAAACTGAATCTTTAAAAAGTTTAGACATTAAGTTGTAAATTGCATCAAAATTATCATTAAACCTTTTGGTAAGACACAATTTTTTTGCAAAACCATAAAAAGTAAAAAATTTCTAAATATACATCAATTTAGAAGGAAGCAGAAACATCAGTCTCAGCTGTCTTCTCTAAAAGAGGTCAAAACAAGAATCCCAAATTCGGGCACTCTGAGATTTTAGAGGAATTCAACTCCAGATATGAGTGTCTGTTTTTTCCAGAAAAGCATGATCTGCGTTTTATGCTCAGAACAATGCCCCAAGCAGGCTGAGCTCCATTCTAAAGAGCTCTGCTCTGCACTATGGAAGAAAAAATATTTCAAGCAAAGTAAGATAGAGTCTGAACCTCTGCCTGAAATTCAATCTTAGCCTTGCTGGAGGTCCTGAAGTTCCTTCTCATTTCCCTCGCATACACATATGAATTTTTAATTTGGCAAGGAAGGGTGCCTGTACTGCTGAGATCTGGAACTGAATTAGATGAGTTGAACTCATCTAATCAGACTTGCTTTTCTGCACAACATCAAATTGCCTGTTCTGGTTGCCACAATCTTGCCGTCTGCCCCTCTGGTAAGTACATTATGTTCACTACCATCCCTTTAATGATGCGTAAGGACTCATGGTCTGGGTGTCTGGAGATATGACCTTTGTTTCTCCTCAGCACCAGTAACTCTGGGTGTATACTACCGAGTTCTTCTGTACAGCAATATGGTGAGGATGAATGGATGAATGCTTGTGTGACATTTGTACTGGGGTCAAAGCAATTTACTGGGCAGGCTTATGAGAGCTAACTCAAATCTGATTTTACCGTTATGATATCAAATGTCATTTAGGTAATGATGGTTCTCTAATATTCATACAGCACCTTCTGGCCACAGGCATACATGAAATTTCAGAGCTACTCAACAGAAGTAGATATGCGAGTTATCTGACTGCACGAGACCGTGCATCTGCCACCAAGTGAAATGAATGAAAGGGCAAAGGCTCCTGAAATGCAGCTGACAGTATTTTAGCAGCAAGCTGGTGAGCAAAGGGGCAGCCACAGTCCTCGTTAGGCTGAGGGGGTGGCAGGGACACATGGATATAAACCATGTTGGCTCCTGGTTTTGCTAAATACGTCAAGGCTCCCAAGGACATCCTTTCCTCCCCTCACTAAACCAATGCGTAGAGAAAGTGGATTCATGTACATCAGGAAATGAAGCCTTAAATACCCCCCCACACACTCGTTATTATACAACTCTGGATCCACCCATCAGCTGCTTTGCCAGGTACTTTCCCAACCCTTTCATTCTCTTCCCTATACAAAGATGCATCAATTTATGCCCTTGCTCATTACCAGCCTGACTTACCCCTGTGTTTATGCAGCTTGTAGCTTTGACCTTTCCAAGGATTTTGACATTTGTGGCATTTTCTTGCATTAGAAGTTCCACAATCCCCTTTTCTGTCCCATACTCACTTGTCTTTGTCCTCACCTAGGCTTTTATTCTCCTAACAATCCCCCCAAAGGGGTCAGCAACCCCAGCCCTGGGTAAACCTTTTGTAAAGGACTTGAGAAACTCACAGTTGTTCCACCTTTTAAGTTTTATTGATCTTTATAAAAAGCTCAGCAGCTCTGTTAAGGGTGTTATGTGGACAAACGCACACAAATGATGATTCCAGCCAAAGAAGGGGGGGGGAGGGGAAAGAATGTTGGATATTTTTAACTATTTAATGGGTAAAAATCATGCATGAAATCAGAACTGCACGTTTGCTTTCAACATGCAGTCTCTTGTCACCGTCTTTTGAGGTCTCTCCCTGCTCCTCTTGGGAATGGGTGGATTGGTGGTTAAAGAGAGAGCTTTGAAAGTGTTTAAGTGCCCAAAGATGCACAGAGAAGCCTGGAGGAAATTTCAGGTCTATTTTCACATTACATAACTGAACTTCACACAAATATTAAGGATCCAGTCTTTAAAGACACATCTGGAGATGTTTATGGGAGGAACCACATTGTCTTTGGCTTCTTCTGTGTTGCATAGAGAGAGATGGGCATGAGAAGTGACTCAGATCTAAGCTGGGCTGAGTCACCCCTGAAAGATGCTGGCCTTTTCTACCGAAAACCTCAAATCCTCATCACTAAAAAGATAATAAGCTTCCCATCCTTGCTTCTGTGTGTATTCATCTTGTCTCTTCAGCTTGCAGGTTCCTTGGGAGGAATTATCTCTGACTAAGTATTTTAAAGTGGCACAAAGCATAATGTAGTCACATTTCATTCAGTAATACAAATCAGAAAAACAACAACAGACACCCTGGAAGTTTAATAGGGTTTTTTGTGTCTTGAAAGTGTTGCCCTGAAAACCTGCCTGTCAGGCTTAGGGAAGCTTGGGTGCAGGTGTGCATTCACCCAACCCTACACCCAACAAAAATATCGACTTCCGTAGCACGTTTATCACTACATTTTAGTACAATACAGAAACTTACAGCAAAATAATAGAGAAAGTAATTCAGGTAGGTGCAGCTGAGATGAAAGAGTAGAAGAAAAAATACATAATAGGTCAATAAAGGGACAACTAATTGAAGGAACAGACTGAAAAGAAATCAATGTAGGTCCACTCCTGAGCTGTTTTCAGAAGCCACTCAACAACAGATTCTGCTATTTCATGGTGTCACCGGAGGACGACATTATTTGGCATAAGTATGCACTAGACTGCTGTCATCAACAAGTGAGATTAGGTGAGCTATATGAAACAATAACTTTATAGGTGATGAAAAAAATCCCGCCTATCCTTCAGATATATACACAGAGAATGTTCCATTAGGATCTTCCTCTTGCTTTGGACAATTTAGCAGTTACAGAAGTTAGTAATTTAAGCAAACTGTCAATTGTCTCTTAATCTCTACTCTGGAATAAAAAGCAAATCAATACACAATTAACTAAAAATATACTGTAATAAAAATACTCTTTTCAGCACTAGAAGAACTTGACATGTAAATTTTCCCCTAGAATAGAGCCCAAGACCAAAAAATATGCCAACGCCTCTTACCATCCAGCAACCAGCTGCCCCATGGAGGGTCAAGGGTTTGCTGCTCCTCATCCTTTTTCACTATACCTCCTGCAGTCTTCAAACCCTTATTTTATTCCATACCAGCCAGGGCAACCCATACCATTTTATTGTCCCCTTCTTCCTCCTGAACAAGCCCTGTGGTCACTGCCCCAAGGAGTCCTTGCTGTCCTTTGCAGCAGGTCCACTACTGTCTTGTCTATTCATATTCCTTCCTCTCCATCAACATTTTTAGACTCATCTTCCCAGGAAAACCAGGCTCAGACTGGTGAGACTGTGATTGTTTCTGCCGATTCATCTCCCCAATAGCTTTTGAACTCTTTGACTAATTTCAAACAACTCTCAACAAACACATACAGTTAAAGGAGAGTCAGTGCTCCCATCCAAAGAAAACGTTGTTGCGTGTCAGCTTTTGTTAGATACTAAGGAGTCCACATCTGAGAGGTATTATCAGAAAGGTATTATGAATGCTCGCAACTGAAAGGAAAGATTTGGTCATACGCTGGGCCAATCAAGAGAGACAAATCCAGGGGATTTCACTGTTCAAGAGGTATGGTCTTGCAATATCTTCCTCCAGTATTTCAGCATCACTCCCCAATGAAAGGTGTAGTTTGCTGTCAGCTTAAGAAAATCAAAGACTGGTTTTGCGTTGCCACCAAAAAGGACAGTCCCACTTGCTCTGGGGTCCTTGGTGGTGTGTTCACACAGCCTCCTGCGGGTCAGCTCTGGCAAGTGTGCTCACACACAGTGACTGCTCCACTCACTGATCCAGCAGAAAACCAACACAGAAAAGACAATAATTTTCAAACAGGAGAGGCAGAGGGAAGCGTGAGCCCATCTCTGCTCACATCCACGGGAAGAACAATGTGCCTTTGGTAACTGCATGGCAGGCAGCAACTTAAGCCAAACGTGAAGTCACAAACTGACAGTTTCCTGCAAGCTCTGGACAACCATTGCTCTCCTTTTTCCTAAAACCATGGGTTTGTACACAAAGCCATGTGCACACACACAGGGAAAGTGTGCTTGAAGGCAGAGCCGGTACAGAAGACGGAGCATTAATGTGATCTCAGGACCAGTGACATTTCATACCATACCTTCTGACTGCATCCTATCCACACAACTCCCTCTCTGCAGTTTCCCCATGCTGATTACTGTAGGGAGATCGCCCTTGTGCTTGAACTGGCACCCAAGGAATGTCTCTGCCAGCTTGCCCACCCTGTGGGCACCACACAAACCCCAAGGCCATAGTGAACACCGCTGATTCTTCAGTTGTCATGAGGTGTCCTGCAGTGTGAGGGACACCACCATGCTGTGCCAAAGGGCTCGTTGGTTTGGAAAAATTATGATTGAGGGGGAACATGAGCAGGCTACAAAATCATGGGAGGCCAAGAGATGGTTAATAAGGAGATGATCATTTACACTCCCTTCTCATACAAGAAGACAAGGAGACCAACACAAACACAAAGAGATACTTTTTCACAAATGTTGTGTTAAGCTGAGGAGGCTCTTTGCTGGATGATGCCACTGGTGCTTGCACAGGTTTAAGAAGTATTTGCATAAATTCACGGGAGAAAAATCCACAGGGTACTGCCTGGTACCATCATACCAGCTCTCATCCAGAAGATCTCTGAGCCCTGACAGAGTTGGGGTACCCCGAGGACATATTCCAGTGCATTTACTCTGCTCTTGCCCTCCCATTGAGATCTGCTTTGGCTGCTCAGGGCTGCACCATCCTTTGCTCTGACCCACCACCACAGTTGTGCCATCCCAGGGAAAGGCTCGTTCAAAGACATCTGAAGGATCACACAGCAGGAACTGGTTGATTTTCTGTTCCACGTCAGCCCCCAACACCCTCTGGGCTGTCTCCTTCCCCTTGGCAGTACCCCTGGCTCTCTCCCCTCTGCCCAGGGCTTTCTTTCCCTTTCCCTTACCTGTGATAAACTCCAACCACCCTACACCCCTCCTTGTCCTCCCCTTCACTCCCCTCCTTCCCTCGCTCCTTTTCTTGCCGCTGTCAGGTTTTCCACAGTATGCAGCCCACCTCGGCAAAGAGACGTCAAACAAAGGGGCTGACGTTATGCTTGTTGCCCGCCAGCTTCTCCAAGTGCTCCCAGGACTTCGGTACTACAGATGCTGTGGGTTTTTTTTTTAATTCCCCGCTTAACCCCTTCCCCCAGCTTTTGTTGAACAATTGTCATGAACAGTGAAGGTTCTTGGTCTCTATTTAAGAGCGTTGTGAATCAGAAAGGAGAGTGTTAAAATTCAGAGTGGGGCCGTCTCCCCCCTCTCTTTTCTTTCCCCCTCTTGTCCCCACTCCTGCCCTTTACTGCAGCTGATGGGGGTTTCTCAGCCAAGGCAGGAAAGAAACGTAGGACTCATACAAGGATGCGGCTAATCTGCCCCACGTAGCCTGTGCCCACTGGCACCACCACAGGCTCCCCCTCCACCCCACAAAATGACAAAGGAACCTTAATTATTGACTCACCGTACCAGCCGAAGGAGAAGGGGAAAAAAAAAATAATGCATTGCATTCGTTTATAATAGTGGGCTCTGAGTCTGCTGGGAGATTGGCTGGCATTTCGGCAGCTGAGGGGGCTGCCCCGTGTCTGAGCTGTCACACTGACTCACCTGCCACAGCAGCAGCTCTGAAAGGCACCTCGGGAGGAGTGGGAGAGGGAGAGGCAGGGGATGGAGGAAGATGCACACCTCACAGACATGCGGAGGGAGGGTGTCTGCCCCCCCTACATCTCCTCCCCTCCCAGTTCTACCCCACAGATGCACATGTTGTGCCTTTCAGGTGTCATTCAGTCTCCTCCATCATTCAGAAGCAGGACAAAACCTCAGCTTACTTCTCAGCCCCTTTCAGCTCCCCATCCACCCTTGTCACAGGACAATACAGTATAAGGAAGCCCAAAGTGAGAAAGACAATTGCCCTATCTGACCTGCTGCCTCACTTCACCAAAGCATCACTTTTCAAGGGGAGAGGACCTGGGTAGGAGCTCATAGCTGCTTTTCTGGGTGCTGGACGCAGGCTTGGGACCGAAGCACTTTGCCTTCACCAGGGAAAGCCCATGAACATCCCTGGTCAGTGGCTGGTGAGCCATGGCAGTTCCTCGCCCTGAACATGGAGGCCGGAGACAAACTCTGAGGATATTTTTACAGGAGCTTCAAAGTCCCTTTCCAGTATTCATGAACGATTCCAGCATATGATGGGGAAAAATCAGCATTCATTGTATTACCAGCTACCTTTCCTCTTTGGAAATTTCCCTAGTGTTTTAGAACCATAGGGAACCAGGTGGCAGGACATTGAGTGCCTCTTCCTACCTTGGATGCTGCTCCCTCTTCCTGCCATCCTCTTCCTCCTTCCTTTTCCCCCTATTATTTTTCATCCCATGCCTGGCCACTCTCTTCCAGCCCGTTTCCATATATTCTTCCCTCCATCCTTGTTTCTTCCTCCTGCTTTTGCAAGTCCCCTGTATGAAAACAGACACCTGAGTATCTGCCCTTTGCATTGATAAACCATCTGAAAATAAATGAGGAAAAGTGTGGTTACTCCTATATTTTTTCCCCCATATTATTTCATGAGCAGGTAACTTCTGCATTAAAACTTTTTCCGCTGCTCAGAGACCAGTCAGTTCCCCTCACCGTTAATGGCATCCTCAAAGGATTCAGTTTCTGCTCTGAAGGTGTGTGAATGCAGCACTGAGTGGAAAGAGAATGCTTTGATAAAGGATTATCAAGAAATCAGTAATGAAGGATGAGGTAAAAGGCTTTAGGGCTGGGAACAGAGAAAGGAACATCAGTGGTGCAGAGGGGCAATAGATAAGAGCTAATTAGCAGGAAAATGCGATGATAACCAGTATCATCTTTTGGTATTCCAGTACCAGTCTGGCTAAAACACTGATAGCCCCTGCAATGAGCCCTTGGACTGCAGCCTGGGGTCACACAATGAGGTTTTCATGTGTGTTTGCAGCTCCTAAATGCTTCCAGATTAACAAGTTAGGAACAATAATTGATAATTGCTATACTCTGTAATAAACTTCCTTTCATTTCCAGTCTTCATACAATCCAGAAAGCATCAGAATCCCAAGGACATTATTATTTGGGACATTAAATCCCAAAAGAAGAAATTTAATAGTATACAAGCTGCAAACCACGGCACACCCATCCAATGCAAACAAAAATTCAATGAGAGGGAAGTGAAAGAAACCACTAATTCAGAGGAATTTTATTTCCCCTTCCAATACTGTGACCACATGGTGAAGGTGTTTTCTTTCTCCCTACATGGAGGACTTCAGTGTTTGATTTATATCCTGAGGCCTTCTTTGCTGCCTTGCTTCTGAATCTGACTTGGATGGCACAAGAATGTTCAGTGGAAGCTTGCAGTTGTTTCACTCCTGGCAAAAGGAAAAGGAAAGGAAAAGAAAAAAAAAAGAAAAAAAAAGGAAGGAAGGAAGGGAGCACCACAAATGAGTTCAAAAGTTTGGAGAAGTGTTGGGAGCTTTATGTTCATTTCCAAGGGTTGCCCCTTTCATTTCTAATCAATATTAGAGCTGGGAATAAATCCACAGGATTGATGTGCACACTACGCTGAGTTATTTCATTTTAGCTGGTACTGGAAAATAATTTCAATGGTGTTTTCTGGTGGCTGGTACTGTTCCCTCCACCTCTGACACACTGGATTTGGCTAGGAAGCTCTGCACAGAGGAGAGAAACAGACTTAAAAGCATCAGAGAAAATTCAAAATGAAGAGCAACCCTTCAAAAAGAGTGAATGGGGGAAGATGAGGCAACCACAAGGCAAAGGGAGAAGGGAGATGGCTTGATGCTGGGGAGTGTGGTTTAATGGCCAGAGGTCAGCTGGTTTTCACTCTGATCTACTTTTTTCTGGCTGATGTTTTCCACAAGTGTTGGTGTCTCTGGCTTGCTGGGTGATGGCTTGAACACTTTCCTTTCCAGGCCCCGTTTTCTTCTTCCCCAGTCGAGGGAGATGGGATCCGCCCATACTCTACTGTGTTAACTCCATGGTTTATCTTGTACAGGAGTTGTTACCAGAGCCCAATAACCCCATTTCAATATTTTAAACTCTTTCTCTGCACTGAAAAGCTATTTTTAGTGGAGGGAAGACCCTGCCTGGCACCGGAATAGTTCACTTTCATCAGCTCCTCATTCATACAGCCATGTTTGCTAAGCAGAGTTGTACTTTCTTCAAGGAGTCACAGGTCAGGAATTTTTCTGATGTGTTACCAAGCTGGTCAGAAAGGAATTGTGATGCAGGTGAAAAACAGTATGTTTCTGAGACTCATGGATTTACCTCCACTGCCTGGTCGGGTGCTTCTCTGCACACTCTCTTCTCACAGCTCACACCTTTACTCCAGCAGAATAACCTCCTGGCTCTGCAACCATGTGCTATTCAGCATGGGATTGTGGTCATCTGTGCTGCACCCCTCTCTCTGCATTCGCTCACCAATGCCCGGCATTGACCTGGGGACCTTTTCCAATAACCTGTTGAGTCGTCTGGCAATAGGAACCCACTGACTGCTGAGCTGCAAACAGCAGGTCCATGGGGAGGTGGCAGTGAACCAAGAGGGCCTTTCCCTTCCCCTTCTCCCTGACGCAAGTCCTGAGTTGTGGGGTCAAATTGCCATCTACTTTGCTGTCCATCCTTAATTACAGATCTCTTTCAGCATGACTTGCTTCTTAAATTCTCTTTTATATAACATAGACACATTTGAATTTATTCCTCTTTATCTCCCTGCATACAACCTCTTTTTAGGCTTTTCTGCCACCAGTTCTAAATTCTGAGCCTTGTCATCTACCTTTCTTCCTTTGCTGGTTGGTTCAACCCTTAGTGCTTCAGGCACCTTTAAAAAAGAACTAATGAATGTGTTACAAGCTCACTTTATAACTAAGATAATTAAAACCTCCATGGGTCCTGTTTCTATTCCACCCTCTGTGCTATGCCTGACCTTCTGCTTGCGGTCTTTTACCTGGTTTCCAGTCCACCCATCAGCAGAAATAAAGCCAAACTTCCCTAAATTAATGCTTTGAGGAAGTTTCATGAGACACACAGACTTTTTGACATTCCCTGGGCCTGGATTAACCCTTCATGCAGCAGAAAAATGTTTCTTAGATTAGTTTGCTGGATTGCTGGTCCTCTGCCTCTTGATCTTTGTTGATAGATGAATCTTGTGGTGGATTTTTTTTTTTTCTGCCAGATTGAGAGCTTGCTCCAGAGGAAGCCCAAGGTATGAATGAAGTGTCAATCAGCTTCCCCACCAGCTGGCTTCTGAATAATCAAAGCTTTAGCCATGCATAACTAACTCACATTTGACAAAGATGTCCCGGGCAAGCATGCCGGCAGAAAGTCTACCAAGTCACTCCCTTCCTAGCCCTCTCACCAGGACCCCAAGAAGTCAATAAATCCTATGTTAACCACCATGGCAGCAACTACCAAGCGCTATATAGGGACGCAAAAATCTGACCTTCTTGCCTCCGCTGGTGTCAGAAGCAACGTAAGAAGTTTCTCTCCCACACAGAGTATTCGACTCTCCGCTTCTTATCCCACTGGGAATGCAGGCACAGCACACGCCCCCACATGCATTGCAGTCAGTAAAACACACCAGGCAAGATGCTGTTACCTAGGCAATGGTTATCACAAGTCTCTGGAAAGGGAGTGGGGGGAGAGGTACAGGACAATGCAGGCTTGGGGAAGGAGAAAATGAAGCCACCAGAAGAGATCTAGCTGAGATATCGGGCCGGAAATGCTGTGACACTGGCAGCTGCTGGTACTGGGAGATTGTGTGTTAGACTTCTTTTTTTTTTTTAATGTTAAACACAGTTCTGTGATGGACAGAAAGACTTTGGCTTTCTGATTTCTTACCAGCCTGAGAAATGTTGCCAGCTTGTAGGTTTGTGATCTAACCTTTGCAGGGCAGGCTGCTGGCCAGACCCCCTATGGTGCCATAGCTGGCCATGATTTTGGACTAAGGTTCATCCTTCACTCAGCTGGACTTGAGCAAGGTCGATAAGGAGATGTTCCCTGAAGGTTTTTTTGTGTGGTCTCCCATAGCAGAGGTGTCTCCTCTCTCGCTGCTCTTCACCCCAAACGGAGTCTCTCTAAATTATCCCCCAAAGGGAGCAACAATGAGTTTATAGCATAATCCTCCTGAAAAAGAACCTTACCTGGAAGTAAACCCAGGGGTTGCAGGCTCTCATCTCCACACTGCCCACTGATATGTGTTTCCAGTGCGAGCTCCTCTCTCCAATTGCTGGTGCCAGGCCTAAAGTTAGAAAAGTTGAGCCCAGGCATCAGTACATGGCTGACACAGGGATAACTCAAGAGTACAACTGCAGTGCTAATGAGCACTTCTGTGAAGCCTCAAAGCCTTTCGGAGGCAAGATCTGAACTATTTCATGGCATATTCCCATGCATGTAAATAGCATTCTGTTCTGAAATTGGGATGAAACTACCCCACTCCAGTAAAACCACATGGCCAAGAATAAGACCACCTGCAAACTCAAGTCCCGTGAGATGTTCCATTACCTGATGCCATTTAATTCACTTTTGCTGGGTATGTGCTTGACAATATGGTGTAAGCCAAAGAATTCCATAGTCCTCACATTGAATATGGGATGTAGCAAAACATCCCACATGTAATGTTAGCCCCTCCAAAACCCCTGTTAGCTCCCCTTGTGCTCACACAGTCTCTGTGGCCATGCTGGAAGTTAGTAGGACACGAAACCTCAGCAGAAGTTTGCAGATGCAGGTCCTGTGTGGTAAGGATGGAGGATTTTAGTCACAGCAGGACTGCTTAAGTGCCCTGACGCACGGAACTAGGTGGGCATGTGGAAGAAACAACGCAATGAAATCTTTGCCCTTCCTCTTCAAGCATTGCAAGGAGTGCAGCTTATGAAAATAAAGAAAAGGAAAGCTTGGGAAGTGGGGGGAGGCAATGCTCTGCTTGCAGGTTTCGTTTTCAGTTGCTTTCAAATCAACAGGAAGGGAAAATTGGAAAAGAGGACTTCAAAAAAAAAAGGAAAAAATACAAAACATACCACACACACCCCCCCATAAAAAATGCCAATACCTCCTCTCCCCAGCAGCTCAAGTGTCACAGGGAGGGGATGGATTTTTCTTGCTTGCAGCATTTCCCGTGTCCGCCTCCCCACCGGGTCTTTGTGGTTTTGTGAAAGGGAAAGGATGTTGTGTATAAAAGGGACCAAGCTGCCGGGACGGAAGAGCGATGGGGGAGGACCAGGGAGAAGGAAAATGCAGGAAAGCATAATAAAGGACACACAAACATCTTGCACTAAGTAGAGGGGGTTAGAGCATTTAAGCATTTAACTCCCTTGTTGAATTGTTTATTATTCCCCAAAACAAGGTTGCTGATTGGTGGCCAAAATGACATTTTGATGGTTACCAAGGTGGTGGAGAGAGGGAGGTGGGGAGGGAACGATGCATTTTCTATGCATGGCTTGGAGGGAGATCCAGCATGGCAGAAAAAGGGACGCCTTATTAACATGACAGTGGGGTGGTCCTTATGAAGGACAAACCGGACAAGAATCCTTGGCATGGCTTAGCACCACCCGTGCTTTGCTGTGCAGTCAGGCAGTAGTCCTCCAAGTAGCATGGAGAGAGCACTGGGATCCATCCTGGAGTTAAAGTGAGCACAGACAAGCTCACAGCCCAAGAGATTTTGGGGACAAGAGGTTGCTTAAATTCAAGAGATCTGCTATAATCAGGGTCTACTCAATGGGGGTTCACCTCACCTTCTTCTTTTAAACAGCAATGGTGGATGTAAAAGCAGTGGGACTGAAGTACAAGGGTTGGATTTGTGGGCTATGACCTGAACCAGACTTTTGATATGTCCAGCAACCCCACCTTCCAAAATGTCCAGAAACCCTGAGATCCAAGTCCCAAATGGCAAGCTGGGACATTCCTACAAAATGGTGCTAGAAAAGGTTACCCTGTTAGTGTGATACGGCTTACAGAGATATTTTGTTCCCAATGAAACCAGCAGTGTGGAGAAAGGTCTCTGTGCTGAATTTTGTTTCTAATCCATACCACTTCCACAGCTGGGTAGAGAACTTCAATCCTGTATCACAGCCCAGCACACCACAATTTGCCATGCCAACAAGGAACAGCATGATTGCTGAAGCAAAATTATATTTAGCTGGACATTCCTATCCACCTTGGATTTTCTTCTGGTTGAACATTTCTTCCAGGGAATTTTTTTTGCTGCAGATAATCTAGAGAAAAAACAGACCTTTCCAGGTAAAGCTCTTGAGCAGATCACTAGCAAAGGCCATAAATTCCTGCCTAGAATATCACCCACTTCTGAAAGATATAAAGGTTTGCTAGAACTTTCGCAGTCCCAAAATGCATTTCCATACCATACCTTTTAGACAGTGGTGATTTAAGGGTTTCTATTCTCTGTCATGAGTCACTTTGCAAAGAAAACTCTGGTGAAAAATGTACCTTAATTTCAATTCTAGGTTTGGAGCCCAGATGTCCTTATGTCCCTCTGCAGTCAATGGAAGATATATTTCACTCAAGAGAGGGATGCAGGTGACTGATCTAGGCAGCAGTGTTAAGTATATAGGTGGGACACATGCAGTCCTGACTTGTCCATATGTCCTGGTTTCGACTGGGATAGATCTAATTTTCTTTCCAGTAGTTGGTATAGTGCTGTGTTTTGGATTTAGTATGAGAAGAATGTTGATAATGCACTGATGGTTTTGGTTGTTGCTAAGTACCCTGCTAGTCAAGGACTCTTCAGAGGCTGGGAAGGAGCATAGTCGGGACAGCTGACCCAGCTGGCCAACAGGGTATTCCATACCATATGACATCATGCTCAGTATATAAAGCTGGGGAAGAAGAAGGAGGGGGGATGTTCGGAGTGATGATGTTTGTCTTCCCAAGTCACTGTTACGCGTGATGGAGCCCTGTTTTCCTGGAGATGGCTGAACACCTGCCTGCCGATGGGAAGTGGTGAATGAATTCCTTGTTTTGCTTTGCTTGTGTGCGCGGCTTTTGCTTTACCTATTAAACTGTCTTTATCTCAACCCACAAGTTTTCTCACTTTTACCCTTCCGATTCCCTGCCCCATCCCTCTGGGGGGAGTGAGTGAGCAGCTGCATGGGGCTTAGTTGCCGGCTGGGGTTAAACCATGGCACCATACAAGGACGTCCAGCTACCTCTGTTTGGTTTTAGCACATGTACCATCAACCTCAAATGAACTGAGTCAAGGCCAGCTCATTGGATTGTGTTTTACTATTGACTTCTTCGTGTAATACAGCACAAAGCACCCAGGACAGGGCAGGAGAAACAGAAATGTGCTCAAATAACTTATTCTAAAAGATGCTTCAGAGTCCTTAACCTTGATGTCTGCCAGCTGTCTTGACAAATCCTTGTATGTAACTATTACTCATTCCAAGGCAACCCAGAAGTTGTCACCCCACCATTAACCCTGGACTGCGTGTTCTTTGCTTCACTTTCAGAGCCTTTAAAGAATAAGAAGATGCAGCATCTATTCAAACATCTCCAACAAGCGATGTCAATAAGCAGCCTTCGGTCCTTGCAGAGGATTTCCAGAGAATGAGTCTTTAAAAGCATAATATATGGAGAGGGGTTTTGTGTCGTAACTGTTACAATCATCTTTGCTGAGCACAGTCAAATGGGAAAGGAGAAGTTAGTGCAAATAGAAAAACATCTCCAAAAATAAAGAAATAAATGACAAATAATAGCAGACAACGTAAATGACCAAGTGAGTGGGCAAAGTATTACATGTAAAGGTTTGTGTCAGAAGCAAAACCTCAAAAGAGTAGAGGAAGGACACCTTACTGCCAACATCTACCAGGCTCTTCAGACAATCCTAGAATAGTTATAAAAGTAAGACATAAGAGTATCAAACCTTTACAACAAGAAGGCCAAACTGTTAGATTTCAAGCTGATAGAGGCTGACAATTTGCAGACATAACAGTTAGATTAGTTACAGCAGGAACATTTATCATAATCAACTGTGGAGGGCTACCAGTCCTCCAGGAGGAACAGAAAATATCAAAACAAGGATGCTGTCTATTTTTTTAAGGATTTCCAGAAGACCAGCTACTAAGAAAAAAATAACACACCTGGTCAGACAAAGACAGAAGAAAACACAGAAGCATTAAGATGGGATCCAAATACCAGCTCCACCTCTCTCATCACAAAAGAGTCTCTTAAAAACAGGGAGGCTACCAGTTATCAGAAAGTCTCAACTATGTCCATGACTAACATCCAACAACATCCCTTTTAGTCAAAGTCTATCTGGACGTGGGATTAACCTGTTCTTACAGGGTAATATTTTGTGAAAAATTCTTATTAATTTCTATTTGATTAAAAAAACCCAAACCAAACCAAAACAAAAATCTGAGAAAACCTATTTCTTTTTTTTTTTTCCCTCTCTCTTTTTAAAAACTGTTTTCCTTTTAATCAAAGACAAATAAAAAGATGCTGCCTTAAATACCAAAGATTTGGCTGGAGCTATTGGACCCTTAACACATGAGAGGAGCTTCAACTTTTGTATCTCAAAGCCATGCTGCATGGTGACACCAAAATATAAATTTACTTTCCACCACATCCCCCTGCCAAGGAGAACACACCTCACACACCAAGAGTCTCCAACCCTCCTGCTCCTATTCCTCTGGCTGAAATCTCAGCTCATTAAGAGGATTCATTCAATGTACACATCTTTTTTTTGCTGATGTTGTTTTATCCCTTGTCTCTAGTGGGAATGTATTATCTTCATCTCTTCTCAGAGCACTCAAGATGAGGGGAAAGCTGTTGAAAATAAATTAGACTAAAATAAACTCCGATTGGAAATGCTAAGTACTGCATGTTCCTGCTTTAGGAAAATGAAATACTTCATTCAAATTCCTGAAACAGGACTTGGGACAATTTCAAGCGTTGTGACTTTTTTTAAATCCTCCAAAAATAGTAAGTGAGTGTTATAAATTCTTACTTTTCTCATATGCTGAGGAATGCGTTCATTATTAACATATAGCAAATCTTTCTTCTCTAACTACGCATTTAATCAGAACTGGGCCTCATTAGCTAACACGTCTGCATATTGCATGTGATTTTTGTCAAGTACCTTTTTGACTGATCACTGATGACCACCTGAATACATCTCAGCTTTACTAAATAACATTAAGATTGAAATGTTGGTGCACATTCCATATATTTAAAGATGAATTTTGCTTTCTGCTAGAAGCTGGATCTATTCTAATTTGGAAGGGAGTCTAAGTATCAGACCCCAAGCCTTCCATTTGACCAGTCCTGTTAGATGCTTTAGCAAAAGGAATGGGGAGATGCTTACCAATATTAATAGTGTCTGCACCACCCTAGCAAACACAGCCCTGAGTCACCACCAGTGAGTCTTGTCCTGGGTTAGCACCAAACATCTAATATGTTCACTGGTGCAACCTCTGACTTTGCTGGTCCCAGAACTATACGCAGGACTCTGAAGCAGAAATCCTCCAGAGATTTCTATGAGGTTGGACAGACAGATAGATGGACCTGTGGATTCCACCTTCCTATGTGTCTCATTTGTGGTCCCAAATTTATTTTGGTTAGAGAGCTCCTGTTCACCACGCCTTTTTTCAAGGGACGGTATCCATGTAGATGAATCTTAGGCAAAACAGTAAAGCACAACAATATTTCACGCTGCCAGGACCCTTACCTCAAGGAATAATCTTCCAGAACCAGCCATTGGATTGGCAAAGGAAAAATGCAGGAATATGAGGATAGAGGTTAAAGTCTTCTGGGGGTACATTGGTTCAAGAGAAGTCCCTCTCCCTTAACTCTATTTGTTCCATGGAGTTTCTCCTCTTTCCCATCCATTTTCTGTACCCTATCTGGTCCCCTTAGACCTCTCTCCCATCTAAGTAATTCCTCTGTCCCCTCTCTGTCTGCTTCAACTTAAAATCCATGTCTGGTCTGCCCTTGCAGGTCACATCCCGCCTCTAATTTGTTCCTTTCCAAAGCTCCCCAGCTGGTACCGGTAATCTCCATCCCTCTTCATATGTCATTATCTGTGTCCTCGTTCTGACTAAAAGGCCTGGGGATGACCAAGAACTGCTGCTGCATCTTCTTAGAGCAGCCTGAGACCTTGAAGCAGAAAGCTTTGAAAACGGAGCAGGGACATCTTGTCTGCTTTGAGGTTGCCTCTCAGGGGAGGCAGGCAGGGAGTGGGGAAATGAGAGAGCAGAAAGGACCCTGTGGCACAAAGACTCTTTGTCCCTTCCACCTTTTCCCTCTTCTTCCTAAGGCCCCTCTACTCCTTTCTTATAAGACATAATGGGGAAGGCTAATGGGGTCACTGTAGGTGGACCACGTCCAGCTCCATAGCTTGATAACATCTGTAGAAAGGTAAAGAATAATGGACACAGAGGGAATTACTGTTGAGATTTTCCCGTGTCACTCAGCATACTTGGAAGAAACTTAATGACAAGTCTGAAAACCTTGGGATGATTAAATCATAATAAATAATACTAAGAAAAGGAAGTCTGTAGCTGGTTTGAATCAGTTATGTTCTCAAGGTGATTTGTTAAAAAGAGCTGAAAATGTTAATAAATGGTTATAATAAAGTCACTACTGATACCAACCCCTTAGGTTCTTTTGTTTAGATGTCCCCCACCCAAACTTTAAAAGTGTGATCAGGGTGATTGTCCCAAGCATAGACAAGGAAAAACACTGTAGGGAATACAGCAAAGTATTTCTTTTGTATCTCACCACACAGCTTTTGTTGTAGTACTCACAAATTACTCCCATCTGATACTCTTTGGTAAGTGACAAGCTCTGACCTTTGAGTTTCTGATAAGCCCCATTTGTTTCATTGATATCCAGGCAAACCTACCTAATTTTTCACTTTTTCACCAGCTGACAGGTCCCGTTTAGTCTGTGGCTGGGGAGCACTCCAGGTTCTCAGACCTGTCAAGTCATATATTGAATAAGAGTCATACTGCTGACTCTCACCTTGTGTTACCCAGCAGCCCAGCTGGCGTATAACTCACTTCCAGCACTGTCCTGCCTCTGCACTGCGGCCACCCTGAGCTCTTGACTGACGGTGCAGAGCAGGAGATAACGCTCAGTGCTGCAGCTGATGCGATGCCACCTGGCAGGACATGGTGCTTAGAGGACCCCTGCTAAATGGTCTCCCCTTCCCTGCTGCTGTTGAGATCAAGCCTTCCTCTCGCATGCATGTATTGGGTTTGCATGGCAAGATTTTGGTTGTGGGGGAGCTACAGGGGTGGATTCTGTGAGAAGTTGCTAGAAGCTTTCTCCCATGTCCGACAGAGCCAATGCCAGCCAGCTCCAAGATGGACCCACTGCTGGCCAAAGCGGAGCCCAACAGCGATGGTGGTAGCGCCTCTGCTGTAATAACTTATTTAAGAAGGGAAAAAAAACAGACTGCACAACACCAGCAGCAGTTGGAAGAGAGAGAGCAGTGAGAATATGTGAGAGGAACAACTCTGCAGACACCAAGGTCAGTGAAGAAGGAGGAGGAGGAGGTGCTCCAGGCACCGGAGTAGAGATTCCCCTGCAGCCCGTGGTGAAGACCATGGTGAGGCAGGCTGTTCCCCTGCAGCCCATGGAGGACCCCACACCGGAGCAGGTGAATGTGCCTGAAGGAGGCTGTGACCCTGTGGAGACCCTGCGCTGGAGCAGGCTTCTGGCAGGACCTGTGGCCCCATGGAAAGAGGAGCCCATGCTGGAGCAGGTTTGCTGGCAGGACTTGTGACCCCGTGGGGGACCCACGCTGGAGCAGTCTGTTCCTGAAGGACTGCACCCCGTGGAAGGGACCCACACTGGAGCAGTTCGTGAAGAACTGCAGCCCGTGGGAAGGACTCGCATTGGAGAAGTTCATGGAGAACTGTCTCCCTTGGGAGGGACACCATGCTGGAGCAGGGGAAGAGTGTGAGGAGTCCTCTTCTGAGGAGGAAGGAGCAGCAGAGACAAAGTGTAATGAACTGACCGCAACTCCCATTCCCGTCCCCCTCCACCGCTCGGGAGGAGGACCTAGAGAAATCGGGAGTGAAGTTGGGCCCGGGAAGAAGGGAAGAGTGGGAGGAAGGTGTTTTAAGATTTGGGTTTTATTTCTCATTATCCTACTCTGATTTGATTGGTAATAAATTAAATTAATTTTCCCCAAGTCAAGTCTGATTTGCCCATGACGGTAATTGCTGAGTGATCTCTTCCTGTCCTTATCTCAACTCATGAGCCTCTTGTTATATTTTCTCTCCCCTGTCCAGCTGAGGAGGGGAAGTGATAGAGCGGCTTGGTGGGCACCTGGCATCCAGCCAGGGTCAAACCCACCACAATGCACAACTGTGGCCTTCTGTGTTGCCCACAGGAGGAGAGTGGGATGGACAACAGGAACGATCAAACGCTGTGGGGTCATCAATGCACACACTTTTTTTCCCCTGTGCAAGAACTATGAAAAGCCACAGTGACCACTGCTGAGTGAGCATCCAATAGGTTGGCCAAAGGTCCTCCCTTTTAGCTCCTCCATGCAGCAGTGTTTGCTGTACTCACATCTCCTACCCCTCCAAATAGTAGAGACAAGCCTAACCATTCAGGGTTCTCCCTTCAGCCCTCTGTCCCTGGTTGTCTGTCTTTCAACCCTGTTTCTTCCCCTGGTAGCCCCTATTCAGCCCTTCTTAGCCTTCATTGAATTGATGGTTGGACTCGATGATCTTAGAGGTCTTTTTCAACCTTAATGATTCTATGATTCTATGATTCTATGATTCATTCATCATCATTCAGAATAGCAACCTTTTATTTTGCTTATGGTGCTGAGATAGAGCAGTCTCTATCATCTTCACTATTTGCAATGGTGTTCTAGCCATGATGATCTAGAAAGTCGGACTACCAGGAAAGGTAGCTCAACTCCTGATTGAGGGACAGGAACCCTTCCTACAAGTTTTTTTCCTGGGCAATAAATTGCCTTCGGGCACTGGAATAGCCTCACTTCATATCAAAGCAAATCCTGAAGCCCTCAATTAATTTTTGATCAGTCTTTATTCAAGTAGACTGGATTGTCTGCTTAAAGGAGTCATGAAAAAGAATCTTCTAAACTCGAGATTCTGCACCTCATTAGGAGGAGTGCAAACCAGGAGGAAAAAGAGACAAAAAAGGACAGCGAACCTCTATTTCCAAAGTAGCACTCAGTACATTTAAACAGATTCATAAAGACAGCTCCAAAAACAAATGGTTGATTAAATTAAATCAGATTAAATAAGCAAAAGAAACAAAGGGAAAGCACAGCTAAGAATTTGGCTCTGTGACTGGTATTATTAGGGGGGGAAAAACAGTTAATTTAAATTTTAAGGAGGATGCTATTCATCAGGGTGGTTTCATGTGAACAGATCTCTTTTGTCCGTGACACATTGCCAGATCTCCTCTTTGTGAAGCCAACAGGGAAAACCAGTTTTATTTTACCAGCCCTGTGCTATGGTGAGATTGGGACGTATTGACATGAAGTTTTCCTATCAGAGAGCACACTCTGGGCAGTATTTATTTCTACATGTAAAGAGTTTTGTACGTGGGCAGCTCACTGAAGCCTGCTGAAGCCACTTGCATCTTGATGTCCAAGGGTGTCTGTGTCAGGTTGTCACAGGGGCGGGGATATATCACTTACAGCACCAAATCCCCAGCAGAGCTTTTACTGGTGCCAGTGCGTGTCGGGAGCCGGTCAGGGATAAAGTGAAGCACCATCTGAGCCGCACAGATTCACCCAGCCTTACAATTCCTGTTTTTCTCAGCATCCCTGGTTTCTTAATGTATCTTTTCCATCTTCTCATGACGACTCTGGAGTGTTTCTTCTCTTTTCTGAATGGAAACAGGGATCCAGCTGAAGGTCTTCATTGAGGTATGTCCCTCCATGATGATTTCTGGTTTACAAACCTGCTTTTTTCCCCCTCAAACACTCAGCCATGAGGAAATGTGACTAGTGGTCCATGCTATTCTTTCTCCAACTCATCAATATTAATTAAAGAGGAATCTACCAGCATTGGTTAGGAAAATACTCACATTAGCTGCACAAATGACACAAAAGGAAAATCAAAATGGACAGTCTTGTGGACCAGGACGTAACAGTCACCATAGTGTTCAATTCTGAAAAAGGAACAATGAATATTCTTGATTATAAGCCACCCAAATATTATTCATAAGCAGCAGAATTAAATGAAGACAGATATTCTACAGAATTGTGTGCACAATATTTTGTAAACAGTCCTATCACAATAGTCTCAGCTTTCCTCTCATGTACAGAACGATCTCCACCTACTGAGATACACTAAGGACCTTCCCAAGTCCCAAGTCTGGCAATGCATCCACTTTGCAGATCCCAGCACCTCCAGTCCTCCACAACCCTGAAACTCCCCAAATCCCTCCAGTTCTTCCTGATAACCCTGAACTCCCACCCATACTCTCTCCAGCTCCTCTCATGTCCCTCTCATTACCAGTTTAGTAAGAAGCAGAAGAGGCAGCAATGACATCAGGGTGCACACACATTGACTGATGTACCACCAGGCCAAGAGGAACAGGTAATTCTGGTTTTCGTGTTGAAACCCTGCCCTCCATCGGCCCACAAATGTAGTCGTTTGTACATTTCTAAGAACAAATTTTTGGGACTCTGAACTCTCTCCAGTCTGCTCCCAACTGAAGGATGCATCTCTGCAGATCTCAAGGGTAAGCAGGGATGTAAGCAAAAGCAACGTTTCACAGCCTGAAATCTTCCAGGTGACTATCAGTTCTAGTTACCCAATGTTAGCATTTTGCATGGTATCATATGAAAGAGGCCACCCCAAGAGGTCATGTGCTATCTGCTCTGGAGCTACTCTTGGCTGAGCTCTCTGAGCTTGCAGATCCGGATAAGCATCTCATCAGCACTCCAGCAAACATCAGGGTGAAAACTGTCACCCTGAATATAGGTGTCAGTAACATAGGTAGCTCCATGATCAACCTCATGAAGTACAACAAGGCCAAATGCAAGGTCCTGTACCTGGGTCGGGACAATCCCCAGTATCAGTACAGAACTAGGTTATTAACTGACTGAGAGCAGACCTGCAAAGAAGGACTTGGGGACACTGGTGGATGAAAGACTAGACGTGAGCTGGCAATGTGCACTTGCAGCCTGGAAAGCCAATCGTTTCCTGGGCTGCATCCAAAGCAGCGTGGGCAGCAGGTCGAGGGAGGGGATTCTCCCCCTCTGCTCTGCTCTGGTGAGACCCCACCTGCAGTGCTGCGTCCAGCTCTGGGGTCCCCAGCACAGGAAAGACATGGACCTGTTGGAGCAGGTCCAGAGGAGGGCCAGGAAAATCATCAGAGGGCTGGAACACCTCTGATATGAAGAAAGGCTGAGAGAGTTGTGGTTGTTCAGCCTGGAGAAGAGAAGGGTCTGGGGACACCTTATTGAGACCTTTCAATACTTAAAGGGGGCTTATAAGAAAGGCAGAAAGAGACTTTTTACCAAGGCCTGTAGTGACAGGAAAAGGGGCAATGATTTTAAACTGAAGCAGGGCAGGTTTAGATTGGACATAAGGAAGACATTTTTTACGATGAGGGTGGTGAGACACTGGCACAGGTTGCCCAGAGAAGTTGTGGATGCCCCATCCCTGGAAGTGTTCAAGGCCGGATTGGATGGGGCTTTGAGCAACCTCATCTAGTGAAAGATGTCCTTGCCCATGACAGGGGGGTTGGACTAGATGATCTTTGAAGATGCCTTCCAACCCAAACCATTCGATGATTCAATGTGAGCAAGTCACCCCATGTTCCCCATACAGGAAGTGGAGTTTGAGAACAAATTGTCTATTCCCAACACAGATGCCTGTAACAGCTCAGGTCACAGACTAACTTCCATGGACTCCCCATTGACTGTATCTAGAGCCTTGATACCTCGCTCATTTAGAGACCTACATTCTGAATACATAATACGGGATTTAGTTGCCTTAACATAGACATGTTGCTTCAAACACTGATGGCACTTGGGGACAGTCTAGAAGACTGCGAGTCTTCTGTAGGTCCTATGCCATCTCTGCCAGCCCTGTGCAGATGCCTTGGACACCCTGGGAACTCCCAAAGAGTGCAAAACTTACACGTATTTGCAAGTAAACCCCACCTCTAAACCTAGGTGAGATGCACCACATACATGGCACCTAAAGTTCTAACGGGTTAAAGATTTTTCAGGCAGTGATAAAATCTTCCTGTTTTTCGCACAGTGCAAAGAACAGTAGGCTATAAGTTAGGATTGCAGATCTGGTCACATTAATTTTAGTTGTGATAGTAATAATAATTACAAGAACTCAGATGTTCAAGTTCAGCCCTTGAGAGTCTGTGACCACAGAAGTCTAACAGCAAGAAACAGCCCCATCTGCTTTCCCATCTGAAATTATCTGGAAATTGTCTTGTTATCCGCTTGGCCCAAGTATGTCATCTGAAACCGCTTCTTAACATATGCTTTTCAAAATATATTAGCTTTGTTTTACAGGGTTTTGGCAAAACATTTTTCCATCTCGATTTGCAAAGTCATCAAAATCTCAACCTTCTTGAAGAATGCACTGATTTCAATTCAATGTTGCTTAAAAAAAGCTTTTACATAATACCTTTTAGCATTTACTTGTTAGAGTTATTCCATTTGAAATATATTTTAGGATACATTGTTTATTCTGATTTATTTTATGTTATAAGCTTATTTATTATGTTCTCTTTTATTCCGCATTTATGTTCATGTTTAATTTTATATTCACTTCCTTATTTTAATTCCATATTCTACAGTTTTATCTAGTAAAAATGAAATACTAGAAGTTAAACAAAAATAAATGTTGAAATAGTTTTGGTGATATATTCTCATTGACCAAAAACATGATGCTTTTTTAAATGCACGAGAGGCAAAAATCAAAACGTAGCATTATATTTCAGATTGCAATGAAAAAAAAAATATCAGAACTACTGAATTTCCCACAAAGCTGAGACTCGATAGCTCTACCACCTCACCATACATGCTGATATATTTATTTAATCACCAAAATATAAAAGTCTTTTTTTCTAATACTGACATTGGTTATGTCATTAAAAATTGATTTACAAATATTTTTGCTTTTGTGAATAAACACTGCATTTTGCTGCGATTTTTTGAATTATATCATTATTATGCCTGCATATTTGATGTTGAATGTTTACACTCACTGGTTTTAAATCCTCTTCAATCTGATTCTAGATACATTCTACTTCTTGTTAGAAGAACTAAAGAGCGCACAGATACTGCATAAGCATATGTGGCATTTGCTATTCCTTTTCCTCAGGCTGAAAACATTGATTTCCTCATAAGGGAGAAGAAGCAGAACAATGCAAATTTTGCTAATTAGCTATACACTGCAAATTCAGAAGAAGAAATAAAAGTCTGAGAACAACCACACACCAACAATTGTGTGAGATCTTTCCTTTGCCTGTAACTATTCAGCAAGCATTTAGTTGACAAATGCATTTGGTGAGAGTCAGGATTCATGCATCACCAGTGTTTTAACCAAAATATGTGTAGTAAACCTATCTCCAGTTTATCATTCCTTACGCTGCTGGCTCAGACAAAACCCTTGAAGTACAGTAATCTGCTTTCCTATATCCCAATGAACAGAGCATTAGGTAGAGATCTGCTTTTGTTGATGATTGCTTTTTAATGCCTTTTCACTACAGCAGATAGACCTGACGTCATTAAGCCTGTTGTTGTTATATTTTGAGAGGATTACTAAACACATAATTGATATCAGTTTTCCTTCCGTTAGAGATTTGGGAAGTTTGGTGGCATTTATGTAAGTGTTTTTTCAAAATATTCTGTGAGACAGGAGAACAAAACTGTCTTATTTCATTAGTCAATGCTGATGCGTGCTTTGGTTTGCTTTTGCTTTCCTCTTCTGGATACGGAGCATTGTTTCACGAAACACTAAACTTTATGCAGATGTTGAAAAGCCAATAAAGTTGAATGCTGGGAAGAATCGATGCAGAAAGGTGTCAAGGGAAGCCACTTCCAGCTGACAGGCTATTGCAGAGGCTCTTCTGGTCTCACTCCTTTTTCATGTGCACTAATGAATCCTCTTTTTCTTTTCTTCCTTCAGATCTCCCTTAAAATGTCCAGTTTCCCAAAAGTTGCTGAGTAGACATAGTCATTCCAGATGATGGGGATCTCAGACAGACATGGATGGACAGACTACCGCCACAGACATTTTGTATGACCTCATGCTGGAGTTGTACGGCTCTTTCCATCCAACATGGGCAACTCTCCTTAGAGTTAGAATCATAGAATCATAGAATCATTAAGGTTGGAAAAGACCTCTAAGATCATCGAGTCCAATCATCAACCCAACACCACCATGCCCACTACACCATGTCTCCCTAAGCGCCTCATCTACACGTCTTTTAAATACTTCCAGGGATGGAGACTCAACCACTTCCCTGGGCAGCCTGTTCCAAGGCCTGACCACTCTTTCAGTAAAGAAATTTTTCCTAATGTCCAATCTAAACCTCCCCTGGTGCAGCTTGAGGCCATTTCCTCTCGTCCCATCACTTGTTACTTGGGAGAAGAGACCAACACCCACCTCACTACAACCTCCTTTCAGATAGTTGTAGAGCGCGATGAGGTCATCCCTCAGCCTCCTCTTCTCCAGACTAAACAACCCCAGTTCCCTCAGCCGCTCCTCATCAGACTTGTGCTCCAGACCCTTCACCAGCTTCATTGCCCTTCTGCAATGAAGGGAAAGATGTACCATTTTATATTAGACAAAGAGGAAATGGGGAAAGACAGCAAAAATCATAAAAACAAGCGTCAAACCCTCAAGGCAGGAGGGATATTGCACAGAAGCAGCAGTGCCCACTGCAAAAACACCTTTCCAGAGCTCAGAGGCTCAGCAAAGGCTGTCTAATAGAAGCAGCAGGGGCTTCCAGCAGCAGTGAGGACAGCTTAATGCAAAGATTATTTGTGTCTTCTCTTTCAATCTCATTTTCCAGCCCGGGGAGTGAACTCCCAAACATATTTGACAGGTTTCCGTTTCCATTTCTCAAAGTCAAGCTTTTCATGCCAGCTGCTCTTCACTTCATCTGATCCACTGGCGATTTTTCCCCAGGACAAGCCAGAGTCACCTGTCCGCAGTAGCCCAGGAGGAGTCCTCACAAAAGGCACTCAACTGTGCATTAATTTGTGGGGACTGTTCACTTCGGTCCCAAGCTGGTGCAGGCTGGTGCCCTGAACTGTGAAAGACCAGAACTATTAACAGTGATTTATATCTTACCTCACCTAGCAGAGCTGCGTATTTGTATTCACCTCAGCACGGTGGAAATGTCTCATGTGCTCTGAATCATACTCAACTATTTTTTACAGGAATACTGAGCATGCTTTTAAATTTACCACAGTGATAATTTCCCATTGACTTGGATTTGGTAGGTGGAAACTGCTCGTAAGTATTTCTATTGCATTGAGTACATACGTACTACTTTGCTGTCTCTTACCGCCTCCTTTGCCTTGGTTTTGCTCATCTTTCAGAATATTTGGATCATGGAGAAACCCAAGCAATCTCTCAGGATGCAGCCACACTGTCAAGTAACTGAGCTCTCAGTTTACTTTGTAATCCTGGTCCCTGAGGTGCAATTTGGATGCAGTCTTGTCCAAAGGGGATGGAGTAGTTAGCAAGGCAAAATCATAGAATCATAGAATCATTTAGGTTGGAAAAGACCTTTAAGATCATCAAGTCCAACCGTTAACCTAACACTGCCAAGTCCACCACTAATCCGTGTCCCTAAGTGCCACATCTACACGTCTTTTAAATACCTCCAGGTATGGTGACTCAACTGCTTCCCTGGGTCACAATGACCACACTGAAGTCCAAACCCAGCACCGAGAAAATGGCTAGTGATGGGGACAGTCCGTAACACCTGTGAGAAGTGAGAATTCACTTAAATGTTGTCATATTGAGTTTTAAATCCTATGAGTCAGGGACTTTTCCACTGCCCACCACCTTTTAACAAAGACCCTCATGTCATCCATTCAATGCACAAGACTTTCATTCCCTGAGGGGTGAAGCTACTGGTAAATCATCTGTTTAACCAGGGGGAGGCTGACCATTAGAAAATGGTAATAAATTGTCCTGTAATTTAAAATCTGAATGTAAATTCAGACATATGGAGCAGAAAAGGGGAGGAGGGGAGATGGACCATTAAGAAACTGCTATTTGATTTCCAAAGCAATTGAGCAGCATGTAATGAGGACCAGCAGGGACAGATATTCAAGGAAGCAGTGCAGTTTCCTGCAAAATGAACTGATGGAAACCAACTCCTGTATGTTACTGATGGCTCCACCCAGATGCCTTTGTGCTGCTTCACTGGTTACTCTTCCACTTCCAAATTCACCTGCCCCAGGGAAAGACCCATACTGCAGCCTCATCCATACTGTCACCTGGGAGCAGTCCTTGGAGAGAGGTATTGCCTGAACTACTGCAAGTCTTGTTTTGGAAGGCAACGGGTGGGTTGTTTCCCAAGAAGAAAGTCCAGGAGTGCAGCAAGATTTGGAGATATCAGGACTCAGAAGTAAACTGGGGAGGCCAGTTTTTTGACAGGATGGAAAGCCTCCTATGATCCCAAGCGATTTACCCATTCAGGCAGCGTTAGCACAGACTGAGTCAGGGGTAGGACTCACAGTATTTGTTCAGAAAGAGGATCTGCAGGTAGCTGGACATAGGGTGTGTGTATGAACTCAAACATCTTTATCTTTTTGTAATGTAAAATGAAACTGCTCACATTATTTTTTCTCACAAAATACTTTCTTGTTCCCTGCGAAGAAGAACTGGAGAAGGCCAAAGCTTGAGTAAATTGAAATCTCCAGGTATATAACAGTCATTTCAGCTTCTCCACATGGTCCTTTGGATTACTGGCATTCCTGCAGCCGGGTTGTTGTTTCAGTTGGCATCTCCAGTCATTTTTATTTCTTGAACAAAAATGCAGCGGAGACGCTCAGCCCTGTATCCAATGAGTGCCGATCAGCAGTGAGATGAGAGAAGGATCTGTCTGGGCAGCCTTTGGTGGGAAAGGCAAGACAACCATTAGCAAAATATTCCTTGAGTGTCATTTCTTTTAACATATGCCAATTTTCTAGCCCCACTACTCCTGCATGAACTACTTCCATACGAGCAAACAAGAAAATGAACAGGAGCTTCTGGTTCGTGCATTACCACCAACTAGGGGATAGCTTCTGTGTTCAGCAACTACCCACTCACATGATGTCTGTATATTATTCCTTTAAGCACCAGAAATGTTCCTATATATCTAAATTCAGCTCAGAATTTGCTGTGTTTTGTGCAGCGATTAATGGAAGGTCTGAGCTTATTTCGTGCTGCCAGCGTCGTAATCAGTTTACTTGGGGATTCTCTTCTGGGATTAACAACTTTGCAAAAATTGTTACATCAGATACAGTTCCCAGGGGTACAAATGCCATTTTTGACATGATTAACTGAGGAAAGTTGTAATTATAAATAGACATACATGGGGCTGACTAAGGAACTGTGTTGCAAAGGGATGCTCAAAGCTTGTTTTTACTCTAACTGACTGACACTGTCACTCTTAGGAGCACTGTGTTTCTTGGGCATTGCCCATAATTTAGTTGAACTTGTGGGACCAGGTCTTTTGCCAGTGTAAATTAAAATCTGTGCCCAGTTTGCGTTGGGAAAGGCCAGTTGATGTCTTCACACCAAAATATTGCATGTTGCATTGCAAATTGCCCACCACTTTAAGCAGAGATGAACTCCAACTTATTCCATTGCTGTTACACCCACTTTCATGTGGTGTGAAGTGCAGCAGATTTCAGGATATTTCATTTTAGAGGACTGAATTTTAATGAGAGTATCTGTCAACCTCTACAGTCCCAGCTGTATCAGACATACTCTAATTCAATACAAACTCACTCTGACAACTATCTGGTCTCCCCAAAGAAATTCCTGCCTATTGAAAGGTCCAAGAAGACTGTAATATCTCCTGTATTATTCCTCAAGCACCATAAAAAGGTGTCCTTGTATGCTGCTTGCTGGATGACACTGGGCCTCTGGGGATGAGCAATCGATGCTCTGAGCTTTGTAGAGTAGGTGGCCTTTCTCTCACCTCAGTTAATTTGAAAGATCTGCATCTAGTTCAAACTAGAAACTACAGATCCCTTGCTGGGAATGCCAGTCAACCCGTGTATCTCAGTTGCCCATGAGCTGAACGAGCCTTTGGAGATGCCCATCTTTATCCATTTGCTATAGAGGATAACCAGTTCAAATATATATATATATAGCTAATTTTCAATGACTTAAGTTGAATTAGATGTGACCCACAACACAGGGCAGGAATTGCATTCTAAGACTCAGACGGTCCCTTTCCACCTCTCAGAGCTGGGCTCAGCATGACCTTCAACTTCAGTTACTGATTCAGGGTTTGGATAGGCTGAGAGCATGGACCAAAGTCCCACTGGTATGGCCAGATCTCTCACATCCTTCCAAAAGGCTCCATGGAATGGTTTTGGAGGGAGGATTTTATATCAAGCCATTTCTGGGAGCCCTCTCTGCAATAGAAGATTTCCACTGTCATTCATTTATGAAAAACACATAATGGACCTGAGTGTCAGATGAGCCTCGTGCTTTGCAAACAAAAATAATAGCACCTTACACACGAATAAAAGGAAATGTAGGAGTAAAGAAAGCTGCCCAGCCCATGACTAAGATACAACAATTTCACAGAGCTTTTTTTCTTCCTTTTTCACTTCCAGGTCACTTTCTGGACCTTTATGCACATTTTCTTCCATCAGCTTTTGCTTCAGTCACAGAAAAAAAACGTACAAACAAAACTCGATGGCCAGGGTGATGCTGTTGAGCAGGGCCCATGCTGCCAGCTTGCTATTTCTGGCTGAATCCTTTTAAACTTGTGGATGGCTCTGTAAGCCTTATTTACACTTATTTACTAAACTCCGTCTGACAGAAAACACAGCAGCTTTTCTCCGCTCCTCTCCATCGCTCTGCAGAAAGACTCATGCAGGCAGAACCACAGTGCCCACTGAATGGCAGAAAATGTGACGGGAATGAGTGTGAATCCTTGCTGTTAGAGGAACAGAAGAGAAAAAGGAGCAATATATGTTCAGAAATTTTCAGAGACACCTCTGTAAGAGACCCCTGCAAACTCAAATGAGGACAGCAATGCTTCACACTGGGTGAATACAGTAGCCTCTTCTGATTCAGGCTTTTTTCCTAGACTGGAGGGTGGCCCACTTAGAGGTGGAACAGACCAGCTATTTAGCAACACAAAGCAACACCAAAAAACAGTGCCAGGCAGCAAAGAGAAATTCTGCATAGAAATGAAATGGTTGGGAAAACTGAAGCAGGTAGGATGTAATTTCTCAGCAGTGTGCAATCATAACACCTGCAGGAACACCATTAAGCATCACCTGCTTTGCTGAACTCAAGAGCACCCTGACTATCATGGTGTCTACCAGGCACTCTGCGGTAAAAATAACACAAAGCCAGTGAACCCCCAGACAGGTCCTAGAGCAACCCTCCCCAAATCCTTGGGTTTCTTGCTGCAGAATTCATCACGCATGGCTTGGATGAGCTCCTACAATATGCTAGTCAATATGCTCTTACATGAGATAAATTCTTCCAACCCATAGCAGAGACCTTATGGCTCTTTCAGCTTTGAAGATAAAATTAAATGAAGATGATCCAAGCAAATCCATAGAGAAAGGGCAACATCACTAAGCCTAGAACAGCCATGAAGATCCTTATGGGTTCATCAGCTGTTTCCTTACCAAAATTTCTTAGGTTTTTTCCTCTACAGGACACCAACATCTACACACATCTCCCACAAGGGCTTTTGGCCTCCTTGTTATTTCAGGTCGGTATAAATCCAGAGTAAATATGATTAGGGCAAAGAAAAGTCACAGGGAGATCATTAAAAGTCTTTTGAAGGTTACCATATCACTAAGATTGCTTAAAAGTCAGGCCAAGGGTGGAAGAGACCTGCAGAGCACAGAGATATGGTTTTGATGGGTACTGTTCCAAGGTAGACTGCACCACCTTACCCCAAGAGTGACATTTAAACCTAGTGAAAATGTTTGGCGTATATTTTTGGCATATTCAGACCCCCCCAACAAGTCACCTCCAATTAAACATTAATTAGCTGCAACATAGCAGCCCTTATGCTGCTTAGTTAAAAGGACGCACTGCAGACACTAATGAAATACCTCAGTGTGATTTACTAACACAAATGCACTTAAAACTGGGTTTCTCACTGGTATCTAATTTTGTGCAGAACAAAAGACGACTGACATGCTGCTGATGGTGGTTCCAGTTCCTTAAAGAATACCTCCATCAATGATGTAATTACACAGTAATTTGAGGCTAACATACACTTGTTTTTCCCCAGACATGTTTTTTTTCTTCCTCCTCAAAGTTTGGTCAAGGCAAAATTTAAAGCCTTAGCTGGATGCGTTACTGCCCAGTTACAGGAATCTCTCCAGCCAAGTATGGAGCAAATGCAGTTTTGGATGCAATCAAAATTACCATTGTGGTTTCCCTCTTCTCTCCTCCCTCTTGCCCCACAGCGTGACAGATCATTGGAATTTCAGCCACAGTTGGTACTTATCTGCATTTAAAAAACATGATTACTTTTGGCTTAAGGGGCTTTGAGAGTTTCAGTGCAGCTTTTGAAATCAGAAAGATGCTCTTACCTTCATAGTACAGTGACTTTCAAAGCAAAACTGTGGCTGGTGCATTTTGAAACAACCCCATGGCACACATTGCAACTCCACAGTACTCACACAAGGACAGGAGAGTTTATACACTGGTATGTTAACCAATGCAGGGAATGCTGAAGGACACTGAAAATTATTCATCTACACCACTAGGTCACTACAATGGTCCCTGGCGTGGCTTTTGCTCTCTAGCAACTACCACCACCCCTTCCTTGAAGGTCATTCTTTGCACATGATGCTTCTTCTAGGAGACCATGTGGCAGCAGGACTTGAAAAGTCAGGAGCTTCCTCTGCTCTCCTGGTCTGCATCCAGTTGGCCAAGCCATTGGAGTTCAAGCACACATCACAAGTCATCTTCTTGGTCAGATCCCTGAGGAAAACAGACCACAGATTTAGTTTGAAAACCACATTGTACAACTTTTTAATAACAAATAACTAATGAAAGGTGCACTGGCCAGGGCAATTGTGAAGATATAGAAATCACTGGAATAAATAAATAAAAAGCCCTGTTTTACCAGAAGCATTTCTGTAGTGAAACCAACTGCAAAGAGACACAAAACAATCTTGCCAGTAATGGATAGCATTTATCACATTCACAGATTCATGGAGCCATTCTGCACACCTGAGGCTGCTGACAATGTGGGGGATGGGGGGAGTTACACTAAAGGCCAACATATGGCAGTAAATCTGGAATAGCTCTACACTGTGATAAATTCACAGTAATAATTCAAGATGCTTCTAGAAGAGTTTTGGGCCTGTGCCTCCCTGGTTGTCCTGTAAAGAGGCATAAAGGTAGGAGATTAAAAGCATCTTTTCCACAATGATTTACATGCAAAAAAAATGACGTTCAATTTTAAGAGCAGATTTCTTGCAGCTAATTCTAAAAATTAGGCATCTATTGTAAGGCAGGCTTCTACAACAGTCAGCAGAGACAGACAGTCACCTCTGGACACCACTTCTCAGAAGCGGGGTGACCCATCTCTGGAGGAGCCTTGTTCCTTCCACTGATCACACAGGGAAACTAAGCTGTGTGAACATCATGAAGCTTGAAAAGGACAGAGTATTTCAATTACAAGATCACGGAAGAGAAAATTGATGGTTTAATTTTTATTTTACTGATGATTTTTACTGGAACTCTGTTTGCCTTATTCCTGCAGCCCTCAAAGGCACGCGAGGAAATAATTAAGGCATAATCTCTTTTGCTTGGTAAAATATGGAGCAATAAATGGCTGTTAAGATTGATTAGGGGCTGAAGCAAAGCACAAGCCTGGGGTAGATTTCACCTTGCTATTTCTCAGGATGATGCAAAAAAAATTGAAGTTGGGCCTTTTGCAGGCAAATCACATACCAAATTGGGAAAAATAAGCCCTGTGCACAGCTTCTTTCCTTGAGGTGAGCCTGAATTGTTCTGTAGTGTTTCTGCTTCATGTTGTCCAGAAAAACTGGACCAAAATCAGTTTCTTTGAATGGATGATCACACTTAAAAGGAAAATATAACTGAAAGCCCAAGGTGAAATATTCACATACATTGAAATATATGCTTCTCTGAGCCAGCTAACAGTCTGAAAAACCACCTCTGTCTGCCCCAAAGCAGCATCAGAGTTGTGGGGCTGGGATTGATGCCAGAAATCAATCAAAAGGTTTGAATGCCAGGTTGAAGTGCAAGCAGGGTCATGAATTACCCATGTAGGATGGAGAGGACATGAGGAATGTTGCACAGGGCAGAAGTGGTTGTCACACAATGAAGGTGAAACCACTGAAAATAGGAAATCCCTTCCCCAGAAAGATGCTGCATCTTGCAAATGAACAAGTAAACATGCCCTATGTTTTCCCTCTCTACCTCTTTTTCTCCTTTTCTCCTTTTCTCCTTTTATCCTTTTCCTTTCCTTTCCTTTCCTTTCCTTTCCTTTCCTTTCCTTTCCTTTCCTTTCCTTTCCTTTCCTTTCCTTTCCTTTCCTTTCCTTTCCTTTCCTTTCCTTTCCTTTTTCCTTTCCTTTCCTTTCCTTTTTCCTTTCCTTTCCTTTCCTTTTTCCTTTCCTTTCCTTTCCTTTCCTTTCCTTTCCTTTCCTTTCCTTTCCTTTCCTTTCCTTTCCTTTCCTTTCCTTTCCTTTCCTTTCCTTTCCTTTCCTTTCCTTTCCTTTCCTTTCCTTTCCTTTCCTTTCCTTTCCTTTCCTTTCCTTTTTTTAAGAGTTTACAAAGTTATTCCATTTTGGGAGAGGGTATGTTAGTTCACCATGCCCACGTGGCTGAATACCTGCTTACCTGCCTTCTCCTCCCACTCTTGGGTTGGCTCCTGCTGTCCAGCTACCTGCCTGAAGGCAAAAGTATAGATGATAAAGGTCATGGAGGCTGGAAAGCAAGGACCATCACTTCAGCTTTTCCTGACAGACAAACCATGCATTTGCTGCAAAAATAGGTGTGAGAAATGGTCACATGAAAATTTCAATGTTGAAAAAAACCTTTTTTTCCCTTAGAAAATCATTCCAGCTAAGGTTTTCCCCCATTGCAGTGACTACAGGGATTGATTGCTCCTGTGGACAGAGGTGACTGCAAGACTGGCTGAGATTAGATTTAGAGATAGCGGAGGCAGGAGTCAAATCTGAACATGGACATCAGTGTGGCTGTACATTCACAGTCCGGTCGCTGATGGTGTCCACGGTGTGTCTCTATCTCCGGGCACACCCGTGTAAAATATCCTGATATAACGATTCCCATTCTGTGATCTTCCTCCTGTGTGATACACAAGCTGACAGTAAGAAGTCTGCAGGACATCTATGGAAATATATTGAGCAGTGAAGTGTATAGTGTTGTGAATGTAAACTCTGATGGTAAGCCAAGTTGTCCTGCTAGAGCAATATTAGTACGTGGCAGAGACCTGCTGGTCTGAAAAGTGATCATGCAGCAGTGACAGTCTCTCTTTCCCTCTTCTTGATCCCACACAACCATAAAATGTCCTCCCTTGAAAGATTTTATGTTTTACTTGTGGAAGGGATAACATCTAAACCCAGAGAAAGCAGCTGCTGTGGAAGGTGAATATTCCTCAAATGCCACCTATGGCTTCATATTTCCCTACCTCATATTCCTGTCATGTTTCCCTTCTTATCTGTAGGTCAAGTGCTAATATAAAACAATAAAGAGATAGATAACTTTCTATTGATCTGCAAAATAAACTGGGAGCCACAAAGTGGAGAGAACAGAAAGTTGCAGCACTCCATTAAAAAAAAAAAACGACAATGTTGCTGTGGTGCCTTTGAAAGCTAACTCAGCGACTAACTGTATCTGAACCTTCTGCTACAGGTTGTGGCAAAGGAGGAAGCTGAAAGGAAGAGGAAGATGCATAAAATAAACTAACTTTGAAAAATAATTATGTCCCAGATCTGAAAGGATGAAGACACCTACTAGAGGGAGGCTCAGCTTGAAGCCTTCCTGGAGATGGATGGAAGCAATCTTTTTTAACATGAGGAAAGCACTTGGATTTCATCAGTGGTAACTTAGAGATCTCCAAACTGAATCAAACTCCTGCTGTTTTCTTGATTTTTACTTCCTCCTCCCCTTTCTGATTCCCACGAGAAGCCCACCAGTAGCAAACAATGGAGAGTCCAGCCTGTTGCTGGTGTAACTCAGCTTCACCCCATGGGTCTGGGGGAAGCTGACCTGGGTTGTTATCACGAGCTTAAGTTGCAGAAACTAAATGCAGAGGGGAAGGCTCAGGCAATCTAAGCTGATCCAATTTATTCCCTGAGAGGAGGGAGAAGCCTTGACGAAGGAGATGGAGAGGTTATTACAACTTGCAGCGTTCTATACACTCCTGCCAGACACATCTATTGCTTCACCTCACTGAACCATATCATTTAAAAACCCTTTGACTCAGTGGTCTCTTAGTCCATATGGGGTGTAATTTAGCATTGACTTCCATTAACACAAATTGTGCCAGCTGAGATCTGGCTTTCAATAGGCCATTAGACCCACTAACCCAGGTAGGAAACTACTCTGTATGTCAGACCTGCCTTCACGATACTCCTTCTCCTCTACACTTCTTTTATACAACACCATCTCCACCATACTGTAGTTGCGCTGGATTTACGCTATTGTGGCAGAGAAAAATATTCCAGCTCTCCATTTGAAATATAGGATTTGTTTTCACTCCTGCTTTTCTTTCCCTTGAAGGCCCAACACTCTCCTGCCATTCTGGGAGGCCGCCACTGAATTGGGGATAAAACAAAACCAATTAGGGAATGGGATACATGAGGAGGATCAGAGAGATCATTTCTCACACAAGTGTCTACAAAAATGAGAAGTAATGAGCTGAGCCCTCCTAAACAGCTTTTCATAATACAAAGCATTGGGCAGCTGGTCAGGTGGAGAAAAAAACCCAACCAACCAACCCTCTTTTTTTCTTCTTTCCTTTTATTTTTAGCCAGAAAATGTGTTTAGTCCAGGATGAGGAAATCTGTCATGTTGGTTAGAGTCTCCTTACCACAGCAACACTCTGAAAAGGACAGCTACTCCAAATGGGTCACTTCTCCCATCAGCCACAGGGTGAGCACAGCAGTGGCTGATTAACAGCATGGGGTAAAAGCCATATAGGACAAGGAAGAGGCGAAACCTTGCTCAGAAATGAAACTGTGGGAGAAATGAAATGGTTTGGTTGTAATTTTCCGGGAGCCTGCAGCCATGACTGCAGCAATGAGCCCATGAGTTCACAATTCTGCGCTATGTTTCTGTTCTACTTGCAACACTGGTCACATCTATGCTCTCAGATAGTCCAGATATAGGCTCACAGTTATGTTCAGAGAGTCTGTAAGGGTGGCAGGGAGTTAGGACAGAAACACATCACCTAAACTGAGAGTCTACAGAGAGAAGGATGTCCATGCAATGGTCACTACACTGGAGATTGTTTTAGCCGTGTCATGGTAGCTGAGGGAAGGGTATTCATATCCCCCAACTTTAGGTATTTACGTAGATAATAGATCATAGAATGGTTTGGGTTGGAAGGGACCTTAAAGATCATCTAGTTCCAACCCCCCTGCCATGGGCAGGGACATCTTCAACTCGATCAGGTTGCTCAAAACCCCATCCAACCTGGCCTTGAATACTTCCAGGGAGGGGACATCCACAGCTTCTCTGGGCAACCTCTTCCAGTGTCTCACCACCCTCTGTTGACCTGAGTCAACAGATCTCTGCAGTCTCCCGCTACAGTTGATGGTGAGAAACTATAGGTGGGATTCATCTTATCTGTCTTCAGGTGTCTACCTTCAGGTGTCTACCTCTGCACTGGTTTTCTGGCCTCCTATAATAGTGGAGATCTAGTCAACAGAGTCAATAGAGGTAATGCCCCAGGTCTGTCCATGCTAGGGTAGATGCCTACCTTTTGTCAGATAAATTGTGCCCTGAACTTGGTTCAATAAAGAGAACCTGAGGTGACTTGCTCAGATGGAGACACCTGAATGCAGATATCCATTCTAGGTCAGATGGTTTTCACCTATGGAAGGTTATTTGGAGAAGGCATCTGGCCTGGGTGTGCTCTATCTTTCTGAAGAAGCCTTAATTCACTCCAATGACTCCAAAGGAAAGACCTTGGGTGACCAATTGGTTGATACACGCTTCGTATTTTGAACACAGAACTGTGCATGCAAACATGAGTTTAAAATCCGAGCTCATCTGATTCTAACATAGGCCACCAAATACCACTCAGTAATGACTTCACTGGGAAAAATTATTATGGTTCCCTCCTTGCACTTGGAAATTACTGTACCACCCGAACTGTTAGGTGTCTGCCACAGCACCTTAAAAGCTTCCAGACTCACAGATCTGACAGGGAAGGGGTTTCTTCCTGAAACAAAGCATATATTTTTTTTTTACGAGACATACAATTCATTCCAGCGTGACCCAACTACTCCCCACCCAATTGAGTAAGAGAGGAGTAAGTATAATCATTAAAAGACAACATATGTAAGACCAGTAAAAGAAAACCAGAGGAGAAATCCAATACAAAATTAAACTCTGTGAAATTTGAAGTCAAATGTGAATCTCAGGCTATCCTGGGACTAGATCTGCCTGGCTTGAAAGGGTGATTACAACTTGTAGCCTTTATTTACCAGAACTGCACACTAATGTCCAGCGAGCGTCATGTGAATTCATGCTTATGAGCCGCCTGGCAAATACTTATGCACCTCCCACAAAAACCCTCTAATTAAATGTTAATTAAATGCAACACATTAGGCTTAGCAGACACTCTGCTGCTGAGTTATATACATACACTGCAGACACTCTAATGAAATACTTGACTTTGATTTACGAACATGAATGCAGCTAGAACTGGGTTTCGCGCTGGTATCTAATTTTGTGCAAAACAAAGGAGGCCACCGTGCCTCTGCTAATGGTTCCAGCTTTTTAATGAATACTTCCCGCGATGATGTAATTACATAGTAACTTACAAGCAGGAAAGTGACACAAGCAGAGAAATGCCTTGCATGAAGGGAACCTCCTCTCCTGGCAGTGGAAAAAGATTTTGTCAGGTCTCCAGCAGCAAACGCCCTTCAGCCACCGCAGTGATCTCATTTCAGTCCTCATCGCTCTTGCTGCCATCACAAAACCTATACTTGATCTAAAGGGAAAGAAACAGCAGGTATAGCTTGTATTGTGTCATGCCAGTTACAGTCAAGATGATGAAGGGCCACAGGTGAAAATCATCAAGAGAAAATTAGAGGTGTCATACTTCAGGGGTGAACCTATTTATGCAGATGACTCCTGATAGAGCTTCTCAATGCCGCGTTCATTCATTACACATACAAAATCATTAACATATTATTAACCTTTATTCATCTTGAAAGCAAGGAAATATACCTAATTCTGGCCCAAGTGTAGAGTAATCTCAAGATTGCCTCCTTTTTATTTCTTTTTTCTACTTGACCCCTTACACTTCCAGTGCAGACACTGGCTGGCAATTTCAGAAAAGAAACTCTGAAATACTTCTCTTTATTCCCATCAAGGGAATAAATGTGTAAATTCCCAATGTGTAGCCTGGTATATGGGACAATTGAAACTCTACAGTATTTATAATATTACTCATTTTCTCCTGGACTTCTCGGTGGAATTCTCCTTTAGTATCCAGAAAGGGGGGCAGATCCATTAATGCCATGTATTAAAACTCCTGAATGATAATCAGCATCTAGTCCACACTACGCATCCATGCAGTATCCGTTCTCACCACAAAATACACTGGCAGAGGAACAGTCTTTTTGCAGGTTTCATATAAAAAGCCCTCCAAAGCTCTGAGATTACTTCAAGGTATCCACCTGCTAGGGAAGCCTCCGGTTCCCCTTCCCAAGGACTGTTCTTAGTTCTCGTGCAATGACCCACCCAGCAAAATCGCAATGCAAATTGCCCCACGCCGATTTTGTGAGGCTTTAGACACAGGTATAATGAGCTCAGGCAGAGTCTGTGCTGCTGCACTGCTGTCAATAACTGGATTGGCACTTTTAATCTTAGCTGAGGTATCTCCTTCCTCCACTGTGGCTATTTTCTTTTCCTCCTTAAAAATATATGGCTTATTCCTTAATGTGGAGAAGAGTATTGCTCTCCAAGCAAGCCCAGCAATATGGACAAGAGAAACTTGAAAATAACAACCCTTGCTGAAGTGGTGGGAGGCTGAAGTCACTTGTGCTGGCCTGGTACTTTAAGATTCCCAGAATGGAAGACATGGCTGAAATGCACATTACTGTCTCAGGTACGAAGAGGAGAAATCAGATGAAATAATGATAAGAAAAGGCAAAATAAATGAGTTCTTTGCCTCCCTGAGGGTAAGCTGTGTGGATTTTATGAATGTGAGAACCTATTCTTGGCCTTACACAACCATCTGTGAAAAATATGTCGCTGTTGCATCCCTGTATGTGTATCCTGTCAAAAAGAGTAAGCGTGGGGAAATTCAGAGCACATATTCTGCAGGAAGGCTTGTGGAACCGACCACATCTTTCTGGAGGGCTCTGTGTACACCGCAGCTAACTAAAGGACCAGCAAGGTCAGAGACTACCTTGGATGTAGTCCTAGAAAACCATCCAGGCGCACTAAATAAAAGAGAAGCCAGTAAGCATCTGGGGAGAAGTGATCTTAATGCATTCAGATCAGAGATGTCACCAGCTGAAGGCTCAAGCAGCAAAGCTTGTAACATAAGACCATAGGAAGCTTTACCTTAAACAGAGGTCCTTACCTGTGAGGAAACATAAGCAGATATTGAAAACATCTAATTATTCCAGCCTTTCCATAATGCTAAGTGGAAGGGAGGGATTTTTCCTTGGGGAGTCCCCCCGACAACTACAAATGATGCTGTTGTATGAAGAAGACAGAAAAATATAAACTGGGAAATGTTGTGTTGGCAATATTATAACAAAGCCTTTCTGGACATTCAGACCCCTTACTAGTTAGCATGGAGCTGTGAGCCCATAGCTCCCAAGTTGTGTTTAGCCTGCAAGAGATCAGACCACTCTACACCAATGGAGAGAAACTATTTTTAAGGTATTAGATGACCTATTGTAGATATCTCCTCCAGGATGAGAAGGTTCACACCAAGCAGTGCCTCTGCACTGTATACAGAATGCAAATGTTACCCTCAGTCCCTGTAAACCACCCACTTTCTTTTTGGCAAGACTGGAGGCAATTTAAAAGATTTGAATTCTTCAAGGGACACTGTACACAAGTTTTGGCTCCAAGAAATACAGTGCTTCATTTTTATTTGGCTCTGAAGGAAGTTTAATTAGCTATAGTCAGCCAGGAGTAGAACATACCATCGAGCTCATCTCACGAGCTCCACAGACCAGTTACCAAATTATGCTCGTTATTTAGGAAATTGAGAAAGTTCTTGTCTAATGCTAGCCTTCATGGGTTAAATTTTTTCCCAGCTGCAGGAACTGAAAACGTTGATGGACATACTGTCCATCTTAAACGTATAACTAATCCAGAAGTTATGCCTCTTTCAAAATATTCCTTTTGAGACTTATGGCCTGAATATTAAGCATTCCCATGAAGTTAAGTGTCGTGGTTTAACCTGGCAGGCAGCCAAATACCACGCAGCCGCTCACTCACTCCCCCCGCCCCCCAATGGGACGGGGAGAGAATCGGAAGGGTAAGAGTGAGAAAAACTCGTGGGTTGAGATAAAGACAGTTTAATAGAACAGAAAAGGGAGAATAATGATAATAAATAATGATAGAATATACAAAATGAGTGATGCACAATGCAATTGCTCACCACCCGCACTGACCGATAACCAAGTAGCGATCGGTACTTCCTGGATCACGCCTACCCTTCATATACTGAGCATGACGTCACATGGTATGGAATACCCCATTGGCCAGCTGGGCTGGCTGTCCTGATTATGTTCCCTCCCATCTTGTGTACCTAGCTCAGTCAGTAGGCACGGGAGCTGTCCTTGGACTAGGAGGGCACTTAGCAACAACTGAAAACATCAGTGTGTTATCAACATTCTCCTCATACTAAAACCAAAACACAGCACTAGGAAGAAATTTAACCCTATCCCAGCCGAAACCAGGACAGTATCCACCCCTTATTCCATACCATTTACGTTATGCTTAGGTCTCACATTTTTCGATACCTTTCAATTAATCACCACTATCTTTTTATATATATACATATATAATACATATACATACATATATACATATAATACATATACATACATATATACACATAAATATATATATAAATGTCCATTGAGTTCTTTTAGTCCACAACTTTGGGCTCCATCTGTCATAACAGTCTTTCAGGGCCAGAAGGATGGTGTGTGGTGTTGGGCTGTTGCATCCTGAAGCCAGTTCTCATTTCGGTACTGCTGCACTCGTTCAGTTCTATCATCGTTGCACTTTGCTCAGTTTCATCGGAGTTAGTTCATTCTTCATTAATCTGGGTGATTTTCACTGCTATACCATTGATAGCAACCATAGAAATAATGATATACAATATCATATAACAATTGACATCATAAAATTCAGTTCATTGGCTATTTTCACCCAAAATCAAATCCCCTTGAGGTACACACCGGACCTCCCCATCCTTTCGCATCACCCACCAAGTGCACCCAGGTCCTTGAGCAAAAGCAATCCCACGGATGGGTTTTCCCTTGCCAGAGGCAGGAGTAACCCAGACTGTCTTCCCCAGCATATTTCTTATGTGCACGACAGGGACTTTATCTCCATCTACAGTACGTAAAAGTCTTGACTGGGCAGGGCCAGCTCGATTAACAGACCCCCTAGTGTTGACTAACCAGGTGGCTTTTGCTAAATGTGTATCCCAATGCTTGAATGTCCCACCACCCATTGCCCTCAGTGTTGTCTTTAGCAGCCCGTTGTATCGTTCGATTTTCCCGGAGGCTGGTGCATGGTAGGGGATGTGATAGACCCACTCAATGCCATGCTCTTTGGCCCAGGTGCCTATGAGGGTGTTTCGGAAATGAGTCCCGTTGTCTGACTCAATTCTTTCTGGGGTGCCATGTCGCCATAGGACTTGCTTTTCAAGGCCCAGGATGGTGTTCCGGGCAGTGGCATGAGGCACAGGGTATGTTTCTAGCCAGCCGGTGGTTGCTTCCACCATGGTAAGCACATAGCGTTTGCCGTGCCGGGTTCGTGGGAGTGTGATATAATCAATCTGCCAGGCCTCCCCATATTTGTATTTCAACCATCGTCCCCCATACCAAAGAGGCTTTACTCGCTTGGCTTGTTTGATTGCAGCGCACGTTTCACATTCATGGATAACCTGTGCAATAGCGTCCATGGTTAAGTCCACCCCTCAATCACGAGCCCATCTATATGTTGCATCTCTTCCTTGATGGCCTGAGGCATCATGGGCCCACCGAGCTATAAATAATTCACCCTTATGTTGCCAGTCCAGATCCACCTGAGCTACTTCAATCTTAGCAGCCTGGTCCACCTGCTGGTTGTTTTGATGTTCTTCAGTGGCCTGACTCTTGGGTACGTGAGCATCTACGTGACATACTTTTACAACCAGGTTCTCTACCCGGGCAGCAATATCTTGCCACAATGCGGCAGCCCAGATGGGTTTACCTCTGCGCTGCCAGTTGTTCTGCTTCCACTGCTGCAACCAACCCCACAGGGCATTTGCCACCATCCATGAGTCAGTATAGAGATAGAGCACTGGCCATTTTTCTCGTTCAGCAATGTCCAAGGCCAGCTGGATGGCTTTCACCTCTGCAAACTGGCTCGATTCACCTTCTCCTTCAGCAGTTTCTGCAACTTGGCGTATAGGACTCCATACAGCAGCTTTCCATCTCCGATGCTTTCCCACAAGACGACAGGACCCATCAGTGAACAGGGCATATTGCTTCTCGTTTTCTGGTAGTTTATTATACAGTGGGGCTTCTTCAGCACGTGTCACCTCCTCCTCTGTGGATATGCCAAAATCTTTGCCTTCTGGCCAGTTCGTGATCACCTCCAGGATTTCTGGGCGACTGGGGTTTCCTATTCGGGCCCGTTGTGTGATCAGTGCGACCCACTTACTCCACGTAGCATCGGTTGCATGATGTGTGGAGGGGACCCTCCCTTTGAACATCCAGCCCAGCACCGGCAGTCGGGGTGCCAGGAGGAGCTGGGCTTCAGTGCCAACCACTTCCGAAGCAGCTCGAATCCCTTCATATGCTGCCAATATCTCCTTCTCAGTTGGAGTGTAGCGGGCCTCGGATCCTCTGTATCCCCGACTCCAGAACCCTAAGGGTCGACCTCGAGTCTCCCCTGGTGCTTTCTGCCAGAGGCTCCAGGTAGGGCCATTCTCCCCGGCTGCGGTGTAGAGCACATTCTTCACATCTTGTCCTGCCCGGACTGGCCCAAGCGCTACTGCATGAACTATCTCCTGTTTAATTTGTTCAAAGGCTTGTCGTTGCTCAGGGCCCCATCTGAAGTCGTTCTTCTTCCTGGTCACTTGATAGAGGGGGCTTACGATCTGACTGTAATTTGGAATATGCATTCTCCAAAAACCCACAACGCCTAAGAAAGCTTGTGTTTCCCTTTTGCTAGTTGGTGGGGACATGGCTGTTATTTTGTTGATCACATCCATTGGGATCTGACGACGTCCATCTTGCCATTTTATTCCTAAAAACTGGATCTCCTGTGCAGGTCCCTTGACCTTACTTCGTTTTATGGCAAAACCGGCTTTCAGAAGGATTTGAGTTATTCTCTCCCCTTTCTCAAAAACTTCTTCTGCTGTGTTGCCCCACACGATGATGTAATCAATGTATTGCAGGTGCTCTGGAGCCTCACCCTGTTCCAGTGCGGTGTGGATCAGTCCATGGCAAATGGTAGGGCTGTGTTTCCACCCCTGGGGCAGTCGGTTCCAGGTGTACTGGACGCCCCTCCAAGTGAAAGCAAACTGTGGCCTGCACTCTGCTGCCAAAGGGATGGAGAAGAAGGCATTAGCAATGTCAATTGTGGCGTACCACTTGGCTGCCTTCGACTCCAGTTCGTATTGAAGTTCTAGCATGTCCGGCACGGCAGCACTCAGTGGCGGCGTGACTTCGTTCAGGCCACGGTAGTCTACTGTTAGCCTCCACTCTCCATTAGACTTTCGCACTGGCCATATGGGACTGTTGAAGGGTGAGCGAGTCTTGCTGATCACTCCTTGGCTCTCCAGTCGACGAATCAGCTCATGGATGGGGATCAGGGAATCTCGGTTGGTGCGGTATTGTCGCCGATGCACTGTTGTGGTAGCGATTGGTACCTGTTGTTCTTCAACCCTCAACAACCCCACAACAGAAGGGTCCTCTGAGAGACCTGGCAAGGTGGACAGCTGTTTAATTTCCTCCGTCTCCAGGGCAGCTATACCAAAAGCCCACTGATACCCTTTTGGGTCCTTAAAATACCCTCTCCTGAGGTAGTCTATGCCAAGGATGCACGGAGCCTCTGGGCCAGTCACAATGGGGTGCTTCTGCCACTCGTTCCCGGTTAGGCTCACTTCGGCCTCCAACACAGTTAACTCTTGGGATCCCCCTGTCACTCCAGAAATACAGATGGGTTCTGCCCCTTTATAGCTTGATGGCATTAGGGTGCACTGCGCACCAGTGTCTACGAGAGCCTTATACTCCTGTGGCTCTGATGTGCCAGGCCATTGAATCCACACAGTCCAGTAAACCCGGTTGTCCCTTTCCTCCACCTGGCCGGAGGCAGGGCCCCTCTAGTTCTGGTCATAGTATCCGCTTCTCACTTCTTGCAAACGTGAGTCAAGAATTCCTTCATTACAGTCCAAAGTAAGATCAGCCCTTCTACTCTGTCTGGGGAACTGTTCACTGGAAACTGGACCGTCATGAGACAGGGTTTTCCTGAAAACTGGAGCAGCATTTTTCCTGGGAGAACCCCCTTGTGTGATTGTTTTTCCTTGCAACTCACGTACACGTGCCTCTAGGATGAAGGTAGGTTTTCCATCCCACTGCCTCATGTCCTCTCCGTGGTCACGCAGGTAAAACCACAGGGTGCCCCGTGGTGTGTACTTTCGATATCCTCTCTCTTGAGGGGAAAAACGCTGACTCCTAATGGCTGAGATACTGGTCCGTACAGGTGGAGAATAGGACCTATTGTCTTTGAGTTGCTGGACCTCTCGGGACAGTTTCTCTACAGCCGAGACAAGGGAGGAGGAGATAGTTTCTTCAAAATCCCGAAGTCTGCTAACCACCTCATCCACCGTTGGTGCTTCTTCCTCTTTCCAGCACAGTACTGCCAACGAACTGGCGTACAATGCTGGTGCGCTCCGTACCAACTTCCGCCACATGGGTCGCGTGCACTGGACGTCATCTGGATCTTTGGGCGTTTGGTTGTCGTTCAGGTCACTATAAACCACCTCCAGCACGCCTAGTTCTCTCAGGTATTGGATACCTCTCTCCATAGTGGTCCATTTGCCTAGGCGATATATAACATCTTCCTTGAAGGGATACCTTTCCTTCACGCCTGTCAGCAGTCGCCTCCAGAGGCTGAGGACCTGTGTCCCTTTTCCAATTGCTTTGTCAATGCCTCCTTCCCTAGCAAGGGATCCCAGCTGTTTGGCTTCCTTCCCCTCCAATTCCAGGCTATTGGCCCCATTATCCCAGCATCGGAGCAGCCAGGTAACAATATGCTCGCCTGGACGACGGCTAAAATCTTTCCGCATATCTCGCAGCTCACTCAGGGATAGGGATCGGGTGGTTTCCGTCTCGTTTATGAGTTCTTCCTCTTCCTCCTCCCCTCCTTGTGATGGCCCTGCTCTTTCATCATCCCTTTCTAAACGACCTGATCTCCGCTTCCAAGATTTCCTCTTCTGTACAGGGGCAACGGATACCAGCAAGGGTTGGTCCTCTGGTTCAGCTGTAGTGCCTGTTGCTGGGGTTTGGGTAGCTGCAGTGCTTGTCATGGGGGTTGGAGTAACTGTAGTGCCTGTTGCTGGAGCTTGAGTGGCTGCAGTGCTTGTCGCAGGGGTTGGAGAAGCTACGGTGACTATTGCCGGGGTTTGAGTAGCCACAGGGGTTGTCGTGGGGGTTGGAGTAGCCGCAGTGCCTGTCGTGGGGTTTTGAGTAGCCACCGTGTCTGTAGCCGCCCCCGAGACTCGCCGCTCCGCCTGCCCCAATGAGGCACCGCTGCTTGCCCTCCCTCTTTTCTTGTTCCTGAGGGTTGATCTCTGGACAGTATTCCTGAATAGTTGTTTAACCCTAAACAAGGCCTGAACCACATTCAGGAGACATAGTACCAATATGAACATGCTTGTTTGAACATCCCAAGGATATTCAAAATTCTCAGGGAATATTGTGGACATCTTTGTGAAGAGGATAGAAGAAAAAGGAGTTTCTGACGATATGGAAGGGAAGATGAACAAGTGGGAGAGAGTGTCCCACCCCGTCTCCCCCTTAAATTCATTCTCCGAGGAGAAACAAGTGCAATTACCAATAATCTCTAAGAGGTGGTTCCCGAGGTACAGAAATGATGGCAGTGCCGAGTACAGATACCAGATTAGACTTACGACCAATGATTTTATCACCTCATAAAACAGCAACATAATGATAAACTTGGCCCAGTTCCGAATAATGATAAACAGCACAAAAGGGAACACATACTGCAAGCAAGGTATTACATGACCCAACATTGAGAGCCAGCCCCACAACTTTGACAGCCAATACATCAACATTGTGACCAATCAATATAATGGATGCTTATAACAATTTTGCCTTAACACACTTTGGTCAGATCTATCGTTATCTCAACCCTTCGTGCCCCACGTTGGGCGCCAAAAAGGACTGTCGTGGTTTAACCTGGCAGGCAGCCAAATACCACGCAGCCGCTCACTCACTCCCCCCGCCCCCCAATGGGACGGGGAGAGAATCGGAAGGGTAAGAGTGAGAAAAACTCGTGGGTTGAGATAAAGACAGTTTAATAGAACAGAAAAGGGAGAATAATGATAATAAATAATGATAGAATATACAAAATGAGTGATGCACAATGCAATTGCTCACCACCCACGCTGACCGATAACCAAGTAGCGATCGGTACTTCCTGGATCACGCCTACCCTTCATATACTGAGCATGACGTCACATGGTATGGAATACCCCATTGGCCAGCTGGGCTGGCTGTCCTGATTATGTTCCCTCCCATCTTGTGTACCTAGCTCAGTCAGTAGGCACGGGAGCTGTCCTTGGACTAGGAGGGCACTTAGCAACAACTGAAAACATCAGTGTGTTATCAACATTCTCCTCATACTAAATCCAAAACACAGCACTAGGAAGAAATTTAACCCTATCCCAGCCGAAACCTTTTTTTCCCTCGAAATGGTTAGTTCTTCTTTCCTTCTCTGCATAGAATGACTTCTTTGATTTTATTTTTTTCCCCTCCAAAAGCATTATAATATATTGCTAGATCACAAAGTGCTTAAAAATCGCATATATCAGATTTCCCTTAAGCAGATTTCCAGAGAGGAAAATAGAGTCAATGGCTTTAAAAACTGTCTGGTCCACCTACTGCTCAGATCTACTACCAGGATGGGAAGAACTGAAAGAAACAATAAAAGGTGATAGCATTTCTGTTCATTCCAGTGAAATCTAAATGTTAAACACAATAATGCAAGTAAATGCTGCTCATCTATCTGGTAAGGGGGACAGTGAGAAATTAAATAGAAAACTATAAAACACGTAAGAAAATGGACAAGTGAATTGCCCACTATGAACGAGGTATGACAACAAATGAATGGCCACCCAGGACTTCAGATTGGTCACCATGAAGTTATTCTCAACTTCGCAGCAGCAGCAAGGAATCAAACCTCTAGGTGCTAGGTCCAAAGCCGATGAGCATTGGATTAGGCTGTCAATGGCATGAGAGTACAGGGCAATGCTTTGCCTTTAGTACTACATGGTCTGTGGTCCACAGGGCAAGAGTTATGATTCTGCCCAAAAGACAGAAATGGAGTTCATAAATTAGCAGCTCAAAACATTGTATGAAGGGAAAGTCACTGGTTCCATGGACATGGGAAATGTTGAAACCTAGGTTCCAATGAAACTGTACCTCACAGTGTCTTAGATGATTATGCTAAAAATGTAGTTTGAATTCAACCCTATTGGATGTCAGGCAGAAAGAGAAAGAGATTTTCTGAATGCCTGGTTTGTGGAAAAAGCTTGAACTGGAATTTGTGCTCTCTTAGACACCAGAGGGGAACAGGAGGGAAACCATACTTTGGTGTCTACAATAGCCAGGACCATTCTCCCAGTGGAACCACTAGTTATGCCACTCTTCTCTACCTGGAATTCCATCCATTTGCACCCAAGCTTGTGAGAATTTAATATTTTCCTTCTGTCAGATTTCACTTAGATGGGCAAATGGACTCAAAAGGAACAACTGACAGGCATAAGTATGCAGTCTCAGCCGACTAAGTCTAGCTGAGCAGAACCCGTCAGTGGTGAGTTATGACACCCAGAGCTGCAGAGGCTGCCAGGACAAGAAAGCAGCACTGAGGCAGAGCTCATATTTGGGAGAGAAAAATCAAAACAGAAGTATCTGTGTAAGTAGGCTGAGGTCCAGGGGAAGGACTTAAAAGGAGATAAGTTTGCAGAAGACACAAAACTGGGAGGAATGGCTGATATGCCAGAGGGTTGTGCTGCCATCCAGAGGGACCTTGACAGGCTGGAGAACTGGACTGACAGGAACCTCATGACATTCAAGAAGGGAAAGTGCAAAGTCCTGCGCCAGAAAACCCCCCTGCACCAGTACATGCTGGGGGCCACCCAGCTTGGCAGAAAACAACCTGGGGGTCCTGGTGGACACCAAGTTGAACATGAGCCAGCAATGGGACCTTGCTGCAGAGGTGGCAAGTGGTAACTTCGACTCCATCAGAAAAAAAGCATGACCAGCACTTCGAGGAAGGTGATCCTTCCCCTCTACTCAGCACTGGTGAGGCCACACCTGGAGTACTGTGTCCAGGTCTGGGCTCCCCAGTACAAGAGAGACAGGGACATACAGAAGAGAGTCCAGCAAAGGGCCACAAAGATGATTAAGGGCCTGGAGCATCTCTCCTATGAGGAAAGGCTGAGACAGTTGGGTCTTTTTAGCCCGGAGGAGAGAAGCCTGAGGGGGGATCTTATTAATGTCTATTAATACCTGAAGGGAGGGTGCAAAGAGGATGGAGTCAGGCTCTTTTCAGTGGTGCCCAGTGACAGGACCAGAGGCAATGGGCACAAACTGGAGCACAGCAGGTTCCCTCTGAACGTCAGGAAACACTTTTTTACTGCGAGGGTGGTTAAGCACTGGCACAGGTTGCCCTGAGAGGTTGTGGAGTTTCCATTCTTAGAAATATTCAAAAGCCATCTGGACATGGTCCCGGCAACCAGCTTCAGGTGGCCCTGCTTGAGCAGGGGGGTTGGACCAGATGACCTCCAGAGGTCCCTTCCCACCTCAAACATTCTGCTAGTCTGTGATTCTGTAAGGAGGAAGCCAGAGATTAGATTTTTCAAGAGACTGATTGGCTGGAGAATTAAAAACCCTGGCAGCCACAAAAAGTGGAGAAAGTTGAGAAAAATAGAGTAGTTGGTAATGCAAGCTATTGCAGTAAACCAAACAGGAGGTTCCTGGAGCATGGACTGAAGTCTGGACTGTGGAATACAGCAACTTCCTATCAAAAAGGTTGGAAAATAAAGGAAGAGAGAAAAAAAAGACTTTCCAACAGGGATGGAAGGAGATGAGAAGGGAAATGGCTACATTGATTTTTAGAAAGAGAAAGGTGTAGAGAAGATGGTTCATAACAGTAAAGCCTGTGTTGGGCACCTCGTGATGTGTTCGGATAATGCTGGGCAATAGACCCTGTCTTCCTCTCCCTGTCATGCAAGCATCTGGAATGAGATTCACTCTGGGGGGAAAAAAAGAGTTCCCAGGAATCACGAGGGAGCAAAAGTTAATTTTGGGGATGGAAATAATACAGTACTTTGTCAGGACACATGGCACAACTATTAAAAAAAAAAAAACAAACTACAATCCAACAAAACATGAAAGAAGGAGATGTATCATCGGGACAAGAGAGACATGGGAATTTTTGTGGGTGTTAAAATTGCTTTTTTTCCATTTAAGGGAGTAACCGGTGGTCAGCTCTAACAATAACAAACTGAATCTTTCATGTTGTCCACAACCAATTATGCCCAGGAACTGCATGTGCTGTGACCAATTTAATAACAGAGGTGTCAGCTACCTGCAGACAACCTGCGATTAGGCTTGGCTTCGTCACACCTACCTATGAAGTGGGCACCCACTAAGGTAGCTGGTCTTGGCTCCTTCCTCGCTCAACAGAACAAGATCAGCACCTATAGAGGTGATTCATCTTCCTCTCTCCTCACATCTGACCCCCCTCCCAGCTTATGGTGGGGTGAATCAACCTACGGAGATGTCATTCAACCTCTAAGAGGTATTGAGGAAATCTATTTGACTGTCTTAACAAATGGTATAATTCTTAGTTGGCTAAAAGTGTAAATCCAGCCTAGGTGATTACTCGGTTGCCGTGGTGGCTTCTCTCCACCTGGAGCATGAGTTTTCCAGGTTTATGAGGTGGGGATTACCCCATTACAGCACTATCCCAGGTGGCAGGAGCTGCCTTCAATCAGAACCCCATCCCCACAAGAAGAGCACTACTTTATCCAACTCCAGCTTATAGCTCAGATCTCTTGATATTACCAAGATATCATTCAGAGCTACAGGAAAGAAAAGGCCATCAACTTTTTGACAGTGAGAGCCAATGGGTTGCTTGTTTTTTCCAGTGGTCATTGGCATGTGCTATGTGACTATCAAGTTCTGGGGAATGAGGGGAGACACAGAAGGCTTCAGAGACTCATCTTCACTGTAATTTGCAGATACTGCTGCATGAGTACCTTCCATGCAAATGACCTTGAGGAAAATATTAATAATATGATAATGAATCATTTGCATACACTGCTGAGTATGTTGTCAGTTCAAACAAGGGAGTTTGTCCAGAGCTCTTTGTCAGCAAAGAGAGAAGTGGAACAAGCTCTGTGAGGAACTTTTACATTGAAAATCCCAGCTGAATTCTGAAAACATTGGCGACAAGCTTGACTTCTTTGCAAGATTTTTTGAACACCAGATCTCAATGAGAGGCACTGGGACTTGGGCACTGTAAAAATGTTACTCAGTGTTCAGAGCTTAATTTCACTCTATTTTTACCTTTTCTTTCCTGATGATTTCTTGCATGCATTTCCTAAACATCCGAAAAACAGGTTTCTTGATTTTGAGAATCTGAAAATGACAAATACATTCTATTTGTGCTTTCCTTAAAACCCACTAAAATCTGAACTTAATTTTTAGCAATCAGTTACACATAACAGAGCAAAACACCAAACCAGCATTGCCCATCCAATTTTAGGTATTTTAACTGTCCTGTACCTCTTCCTGCAAAAGATCTATGATAATTTCTTCCAAGTGATTTAGAAACTTTTGAAAACTCCATCCAAAGTTGAAAAAAATCCATGCTCTAGACTTACAATTTTCTTCTTCCTTCTTGATATAACTTTCCCTGTGGTGATTACATTTATTATGGGCATAGAAAGGACAGTCTCAAACATGAAATATGTGCTTTGTACGCTAAAAGGGCTAATTTCTCAAAACTGAGAAAAATTTTGAGAGAAATTGACATAAGTGTAGACAGGAAATTGTGAATGAAAATTGAGAGTCGTTTAGGAATAATTTATTAGATGGCCAAAAGCCAAGCATCGGAAATCAAGGCAGAGGATAACTTTGACTAAAAAGCCATTATAATATTCTGACAAAGTGAAAATATCAAGTAGAAATATCTATATATAGGTGTGTTATCTTTGTGTCTGTGTGCATTTATTATGTCTAATTACTTCCTTACTTCTTCTGTGTATACATGTATTTTTTTCATGCTGATGAAAAAACATGCATTTATGTATTTTTCATAGAATCACAGAATAGTTTGGGTTGGAAAGGACCTTCAGAGATCATCTAGTCCAACACCCCTGCCATGGGCAGAGGCATCTTCAACTAGATCAGGTTGATCAAAGCCCTGTCCAACCTGACCTTAAACACTTCCAATGATGGGGCAGCCACAACTTCTCTGGGCAACCCGGTCCGATGTCTCACCACCCTCATCATAAAAAATGTCTTCCTTATGTCCAATCTAAACCTGCCCTGCTTCAGTTTAAAACCATTGCCCCTTTTCCTGTCACTACAGGCCTTGGTAGAAAGTCTCTTTCTGTCTTTCTTAGAAGCCCCCTTTAAGTATTGAAAGGCCGCAATAAGGTCTCCCCGAAGACTTCTCTTCTTCAGGCTGAACAACCACAACTCTCTCAGCCTTTCTTCATATCAGACGTGTTTCAGCCCTCTGACCATTTTTGTGGCCCTCCTCTGGACCCCCGCTAACAGGTCCATGTCCTTCTTGTACTGGGAACCCCAGAGCTGGACGCCGTGCTCCAGGTGGAGTCTCACGAGAGTAGAGTGGAGGGGGAGAATCCCCTCCCTCAGCCTGTTGGCCACATTTCTTTTTATGCAACCCGAGTTACAACTGGTCTTCTGGGCTGCAAGCGCACACTGCTGGCTCAGGTCCAGATTTTCATCCCCAAGTCCTTCTCCACAGGGCCGCTCTCAGTTCATTCATAACCAAGTCTGTACTGATATCAGGGATTGCTCTGACTCAGGTGCAGGACCTTTCACTTGGCCTTTTTAGCTACTTTTTTTTTTATTTACTTTACTTGACCTTTATTTATTTACTTATAAATCCCAGATTACAGAGGGCAAACAGAAAAGGACAATTAAAGTTTTCAGAAAGAATAAATAAGGTGGGGAAATCCCAAATTGGCAGGAATTAAGGGTTGTGGAAGGAAGTTTTTTAAATATACCAGAACAGGAACAAAGCCAAGAATGCCAAAGGCCAACAATCTAACTGTGTCCAACTAATGGCATTATAGAAGAAGGATAAGCATTGAATAAATATTTCTGTTCTATATTAGGAGATCTCATCACTTGTTGAGATTTTCAGCCTTGGTGATGTTAAGTTTTCATACACCTTGGAATCCCAGAGACATTTCAGAAGGCTCAGTAAGAGTTATGGCTATTCTCACACCCTAAAAGGGCAAACCTGAAATTATAGACTGCTTAACCTGACATCAGTCCCAAACACAACATTGAAATATAGCTGTTAGTTGGTAAAGAACAGAAGGACAGGCATATAACTAGTGTCAGTCAACACGGTTTTGTGAGAAAGCAGCACTGCAAAAAACTCAATCTGATTTCATTCTTTCAGGGCGTTTGCTAGAAGTGATTTGGGAGGAATTACGGATATCTTTAAGGAATTTGGCTTAGTGATCACAGAATCAGAGTCACTGAAGTTGGAAAGGATCTTGAGATCACCTAGTCGAACCACCCACTCAAGCAGGGGCAGCTAGAGCAGGTTGCCCTGGACCATGTCCAATCAGGTTTTGAATATCTGTATGGATGAAGACTCAAGTGATGGATGACATTGACATTATAAACCAGACCCAAACAGTATCGAATACTGTGTTCAGTTTTGGGCCCCTCACTACAAGAAGGACATGGAGGTGCTGGAGCGTGTCCAGAGGAGGGCAACGAAGCTGGTGAAGGGCCTGGAGCACAAGTCTTATGAGGAGCGGCTGAGGGAACTGGGGTTGTTCAGCCTGGAGAAGAGGAGGCTGAGGGGAGACCTCATCGCGCTCTACAACTACCTGAAAGGAGGTTGTAGTGAGGTGGGCGTTGGTCTCTTCTGCCAAGTAACTAGCGATAGGACAAGAGGAAATGGCCTCAAGTTGCGCCAAGGGAGGTTTAGATTGAACATTAGGAAAAATTTCTTGACTGAAAGAGTGGTCAGGCCTTGGAACAGGCTGCCCAGGGAAGTGGTTGAGTCACCATCCCTGGAAGTATTTAAAAGACGTGTAGATGAGGCGCTTAGGGACATGGTGTAGTGGGCATGGTGGTGTTGGGTTGACGGTTGGACACGATGATCTTAGAGGTCTTTTCCAACCTGTATGATTCTATGATTCTATGATTACCATGTGAAATGGATTGTAAGATAACTGACTGACAGACAGTGAGAAATCATTGTTTGATAGACCTGCTTACAACAAGATTCTGCAGGGATCAGTCTTAGACCTCTGTTGATCCTGTATTTTCATCAGCAGTCTGAAAATAAATATAAAATTAATTATGAGCAAATTTGCAGACAGCAGTAAGTTGGGAAACAGTGACGGGTGATAGGGTTGGAGCAGTCCTATAGGGCAGCCTGGACCAGGCAGTCAGCTGCGCCCATTCCAGTAAAATGCAGCTGCATCCAACCAAATGCCAAGAACAAAGAGCACGGGACATGCTTACAGAACAGAATGTGGTTTTCTAGCTCACGGGGCTGTGAACAGGGTTTTGGGAGCTGAATGACATTCAGCTATGACCTCCCAACACAATATTGTGGCAAGAGCAGCCTTTGGCTGCAAGACCAAGGGAGAAGTGAGTGGGAGAGGAAAGCAATGCTATATTTACAGATAGAGTTGGCCAAGCTGGTACTGCTGAATTTGCGTCACTTTGTTTTCCACCCTTTTCAAAAGGTCATTGGAGGTACTGGAAAATACTGCACTGTAAGTTAAGATCATAGAATCATAGAATGCTTTGGGTTGGAAGGGATCATCTAGTTCCACCCCCCCTGCCATGGGCAGGGACACCTTCCATTATACCAGGTTGCTCAAAGCCCCATCCAACCTGGCCTTGAACACTTCCAGGGATGGGCAACCTGTTCCAGTACCTCACCACCCTCATAGTGAAGAATTTCTTCCTCATATCTAACCTAAATCTATCCTCTTTCAGTTTATAGCCATTACCCCTTGTCCTACCGCTACATGCCCTTGTAAAAAGTCCCTCTCCAGCTTTCTTGTAGGCCCCCTTCAGGCGCTGGAAGGCCACTATAAGGTATCCCTAGAGCCTTCTCTTCTCCAGGCTAAACAACCCCAACTCTCTCAACGTGTCTTCATAGGAGATGTAGAGAAAGATTCCTTATTAAATGAGACATAAAAAGGTCATGCTGTTTATCAAAACAAATATAGTGCCTAGGTTGTGGCATAGACGTACCTGCATCAGAGGAAATTGTGGGTGCTCAAGTTTCTTTAATCTAGCAGAGAAAGGCAAAACAAATATCAAAAGCAGAAAGCCGAAGGCAGAGAGATCCAAATTAGAGAAAAGGCACACATTATTAATGGTGATTAATCACTGAAACAAACTATCCAGGGAAGAAGCAGAATCTCATCTCCTGATGTTTTCAGAGCAAATGTGTTTGCTTTCTCAGGCAGGATGCTTTCAGTAAACATATGCTGTTGGTCTTATTTTTCCTCACAGGAGGAACCAGTGAAATTTAAGAAAGAGTTCAAAAAAAGTGACCTAATGACCCCTATTCTCTTATCTTTTCTTCTAAGGCTTGTATGAGTCTATGAATCTTTACCTAATTAGCTATATTCAGTCATCACAGAGATAATGAGAACACCCTGGTTACATCAGAATCAAGATACATTTCCATAAGACACCTCCAAACAAGCACAAAAGTCTTCCAGACAAAAATTGGGTATTAATTTTCAAGTGGAAGGGGAAAAAAAAATCTTTTTTCTATCTCCCATTGATTTTTATTCCCATTTTGTCTTGGGGAGTTTATCCTCACATGGATGTCTTTGATCTGAGATGGCGTATGTTTCCACATATGCCATTTTGCTTGCAAACCTTTTAAAAAATTGATATTCACTCAAATGTAAGAAAGATCTCCTCAGCTTGCTGTTTATTGCAAAAGTTGAATGCAATGCCTGATTTATTTTTCAGTCTGAGTGCTCAACATTGCTTAGAAATACCATTTTGAAGATGTCCCAAATGGTCATCCAAAGGTAGTGTGTACGTTCAGATGACTAGGTGAAGTGAGTCATATATTGGTATTTTTGACAGCAGCACAAATATTAAGGGCTGTCATATAATATCTGTGCAAGAGCTGGTTTATATAACAAATTATATAAAGCCAGAAGTTATAGCATCATCATCATTATTATTATTATGACATTATTAAATAAGGCCAAAATTAGCATTTTAAGCCTCTTTCTTCCCTTAACTAGCTAATCTCCACCCAGAACATTGCCCTGTAACAATATATAATGCTAAGGCTGGCAGGCTGGGAACAGAATGATTCTGAAAGTTGGAGCGTCAATTAAGAGCAACTGGATTCTGATTTATTCTTTTCCCATTCATCCACACAGCTTAGGTGTTAGCTTTCCGATTTGGTTTCTGCTGTTTACCTCAATTTCTTTGGCTTGTTAGTAGAGCATCCAGGATTCCTAAGCAGTCTCCCACCTAAATACTAGCCAGGCCTTGAACGGGTTCATTTCCAAGAACAGATGAAAGCAGCACAATCGTTCCAAAATGGGCATAGGCCAAAACATTCACTGCTCACAGCCAACTGCTCATGAACTGTCTACAAACCAAGAGTTATTGGCAGGCAGCGTATGGCAAATATGTTGCTTTTCAGAAAACCATGATCTCCTTGTGGGCCACTTTTAAGTAGATAAACAGATCAAATGGTTTGTTATGAATTATATATGCCATTTCTATATGTCACCAGATGTGTTTCAGTGTAAAATCACCAGTCTGTAATGATTAGTTAGCAAACTGGATATGAGGAGAGCTTGGACAGGCATTTTCAGCTAGCTGGTTTTTAAACCCTTGCCAAGCTAAATCAAATTATGCCCAGATATCAAACTGTGCCTAATAAACACCAGTGCTGATAATGAGCACCTGTATTTTTCACTGATATATCTCAGTGTTGCAACAAAAATTCATTGGGAAGAGTAATTATTGTGAGCGAGCATAACGGTGACTATTGCAATTGCTCTAGTAATTGCCAGTCACCGTTTTGCCATTGATGGCAAGTCAGATGAGGAAGAGAGTGGCAAAAGGTTGCCACTGTGCTAAATACAGATCTGGATTCATATCACCCCTTGCCATGCTCGGAGGGTATCCTTACTCTTGTTTGTAGACTTCAGCTTTACATCATCACAGTAAGTTTTGGCAATTTTTTTCTAGCTTCATGCCCTACAGTTCACTTTAGACCAAATTTTAGTCCTTCACTCTTGAATTCAGTGAAGTATCTTCCAATTTAGGAATATGGATGGACAGTCACCACATAAGCCGTAAGCTCCTGTCTTCGTCTTCATATAGTTGTATCTCTATAACAAAACAAGAGTTCAGAAAAGACTTAGCGTAGAGGGGTATAAGTTCAAGAGCTTGCGTACTCGATCTGTACGGAGGATGTCTTCAATGAGAATAATTTTGCTGAAAAGCACAGAGGCCATAAGAAACCTTGAAATAATTAGAAAACTGGAAAAGAGGGATCTGTCCCTCCAACACCCCAGAAAATTATGTTGATCTGTTAGGGCTCCACAAAGCAGCAGCAACAGGTTGCTAAGAAGATCCCCCACCATTTCAGTCAGTATCTCAACAACAAACTCTTCTGGTCCTTACCTGGATGGAGATGCACGGTGTTCTTTGAAAGGACTGTGCTACCACCAAGGGTGGGGGACCACTAGTCCCAGGCGTATCACATACTGCCTTGGCAGTTCAATGAGGGGAGCACTGGGGAACTCAATCCCTGCAAAGCCAGCTGTACAGAAGACAAGAATATAAACAAAACCCCAGCATTCACTCTCTCTCATGCCATACTTTCTGCTGGAATAGCAGGTTGATTGATGCTGGGGTGTTCACCCAGGCTGGAAGGTGAACTTTGTCTTCATGCTTACATAGCCTGATTTTAATTTAAGGTTGCTCTTTCTCCCTTGTGGGTTCTTCTCCCTGCCCTGCTCTGTGGGTTCACTGGATTTTATGAGTTATGCTAATCAGTCTGCTGCGTCTATGCTAATTTATCATCTGTGTTCCAGCAGATGGATGAAGCTGGATGGCTGTGCTCCTCACTCTGTACCCCACAGCCTCCAGCAGTCTGAAGGAAGAGTGTGGTGGGTAGGGCTAGACCTGCTAGGCAAAGGTGAGGAGGGACTACTTGGCAGAATAGAAAGGGCAAAGGGATGCCCATTTCTCTCCATCATCTTGGAAGTGGATTTCCTCTCTCCATGCAACTTTTCCTCAAGGCACAACAATCCTCCTGAGGTTCAATTTGAGGATGGGGTGCTGAGGAGCTTCTGAGAGCAGCATCAGTGTCAATAAGATGTCAGGAACTAGCCTTATTCATCATGGTTATTGGGTAACTGCCAAGGACCCTACAGTAATTCGGTTGAGTTTCTTCTCTGCTAAATGAGTTTACAGTGATGAATAGTGTTTTCTGGGTAATTTAATAATATTAATGGGATCTCATTAGGTTGGCATTCATTTACATTCTTGAAGGTGTATCCCCTGCTGGCAGTCTTTGGAAAGACTGGGGTGGACAGCGAAACCAATATCCTAATTCATTCACATCCCTAAATACTTCCAATAAGGTAAAGGTTTAAAAGCACTTTATTGGTTCAGTTTATTTAATTTACATTGCTCTTTGTGTACTGTGGCTTTATTTCCTACACAGGCAGTAAAACTGATATTGTTTAGTCAAAAGTGCCCTCAAGAAAGATGATATTAGAGTTAGAAATAGATATCAAAATGGCCAGAGTTATTATTATTATTATTGTCCAAGGATCAGATGATGGAAATGCAATAATTCACTCAAAATAAATCCGTCTTCTACCAGAGCACAAGTATGTGCTGATTGAGAGAAGCAGCACTGATAGCACTGGTAGCTGTCATCTCAGTCAATGCTCCAGCTATTGAGAAGGGGACTGGCAGAAAGAAGGTATTCATACTGTTTGTTTTGATCCCTCTGAACGAGATCCTCTTTTTTTTTTTTTTCATTAAATTACATATCTCCCTTTGTGAAATCCTCTCTCTCTTTTTTGCCTCACAGCACACGTGAAGGTACGAATCATCATATGACATTATCAATAGGAATAACAGTATTGGGGCAAAGAATCATTCAAGAAGTGAAGGTGCTACCATGAGCCACGATGCTGCAGAAGATCCACATGGCAAACTGAAGGGGAAATTTAAGTTAAAACTTATTTTCAGAAAGAAATACCTTTGTCGCGGATGGAGTGAGAGAGATGCACTTCACTTGTAAGAGAGAGGCAGCAATATGTTTATTGATGTAAGACAGTGAGTTGACAAAGTTCAACGGTAAACGCGACAGTGGTTCAACAAGATTCGATGGCAAGGTACACTTGATTATTTACTGCATGGAGGACAGGGTCAGACAAAACTGTCAGGGAGACCTCCTGTTGAGTCATGAGGTTCAGAAAGGACCCCCTTGCTTTTAAACTCCTTCTCAGGGAGGAGTCTAGGTGCAGCCAGTCCTAGTCCCAGGCTTGGTCAACGGTTTATGTCTAAAGGATTATACATGCGCAATCAATCCTTTATGTCACTTAGCTAAGATTTCCAAGTTTAGCATGCTGTTGGTCACTTACCGAGGATCTGTTGAGGCAAGGAATCTCTCAATCTCGAGGAGTAACCCTGAGAGGTGTCCCTACTCAAGGGGAGATCCTGGTGTGCAGCCCGCTGCCGTGCAGGAGAGCTCAACGGGCTCCTGGGCTGCCCACTATTTATGGGGGTAAGATGATTGACTATATTTACAAACCGACTGCAGACATTAGTTTCTTCCAAATTTGAAGGTCACACATCGATCAGCACTAGGGTTAGGTGAATGCATCGCCTATCATGTTGTTATCTGCATCCATCAGATGCATTCATCAGGGTGACACAGGTGATTATTGCTTGAGCAGGGTTAGGGAAAAAGTCAGGTCAGGGACAGGGCGAGCACAACATCACAACCTCAGAATATATTTCTGTGCCTCAAGTTCTCACTGGCCTCTTAGGTGAAGGTAGCCAGATCATAACATTGAGTGCATCTTAATTTTCTGGGCAAATGAGAATCTTCTGCAGAATTTTCCTTTGGAGACTAGTGCTGAAGATGTTAGCTTTCACCCATGTGCTCCCTGATACTTGCCTTATTGACTTTCTTCCAAATTTTCCTATTCACATCATTTCTCAATACCTTTAAAAAAATCCTTACTCCTAGAAGCTCATATTACAGGTAATTGGAAAATTCCTGATTTTACAAGAAAATTCTTCTTTTCAGTAAATATTTATTTCCCTTTTTGAAAAAAAAATCTTAATAAAAATTGAAATTTCAACTTTTTCATTTTTTTTAATTCTTTTTATGTTGCATGGTGCTGAACATAATTTTGGATGGGGGAGACAAACAAGCTATTTCTATGTTGGAAGAAAAAAAAAGTGTAGACAAAAGAAGGGAAATTTTTAATAAAATATGTTATTCAATAAAAATACTGCCACGTTTTTCATCACAAATTTCAAATAGAATGCTTTTTACGCCAGCTGTAGTTTACCTCTAATACCAGAATAAAATCCTTATCATGCTAAAAACCTCCACATCTTCAGAGCTCATATTTCATGCCATTTTTGCACCAGAAGAGTGAATAATTCAGCAGATTGGAGTAATGAATCATTTTCTCATCCCAAGGTGGCTGCTGCTCACGATGATTAATACTGATTTATTTATTACTCGTGACAGTCTCAACCAGGTCAGGGCCTCACTATGTGATATACTGTATGGGATACACTGAATAAACGGTTCCTGTCCCAAAGAACTTGCAGTGTAAGTTTTTGGTTTTTGGGTCCTTGACAGTGGATAACTGCCCTTGGTGAGCAACCAACCTTTATCCACACCAACCATGAAAAATAGAATAGAATAGAATAGAATAGAATAGAACAGAACAGAACAGAACAGAACAGAACAGAATAGATAAATGGTGATGGGTGGAGGGGAGAAGCCAATCTCGTTGCATAGAAACCTTGCCAGTTTATCCTACCTTTGATAAACACCAGATACTTTTTCAGCAGCCTCACCTCATGTCACCTGGTAAAAACTGGATGATGAGATGTTTTTTTGCAAAGAAGGATCCCAGGAATAGGCATTTGGAGGCTTCCTGACAGTGTTGTTAGGCGTTGCACTTACATTATTCAGCTACCCATGCCTGGATGTGTTTAGGCTTTTTGACAGGCTGAAGTCCCTGGCCAACAAGGAACACAGAGCTGAAACACAGGCTATGTGCAATCTCATTTCTCTGCATTTATTAATCCTTTTAAAGAAAGACCAATATCTTTTCAATATACAAGCCCACCGATCCACACAAATGCCACCAATTACATTATGGTCTCTTTGCAAAGGAAACAGTTTGCATAAAGCTAATTCCACCCAGAAGGAGAGGCGAGCACCGGACAACTGCGAGACAATCAGAACCACTTCACCTTCTCAAAATAGCATGATGGACTGCACTTTTCAACAGCCAGCTGTCTAGGAATAGCAAAAAAAAAGGAAAAAACAAATTGTTTATTTGTTTCTAAGTGGAAAGTATGGCTTAGGAGCTCACATTTTCCCACAAGCACTGAAGAAGCCTGTTGCTGTTGTTGCTGTTGTTGTTGTTGTTATTTATTATTGCTATTACTATGAATTAATATTATTAATATTATTAAATTAAGCATTATTATTCTTGTTTCCCAAGCAGAGATTACATAGGCCATAGTCAAACAAAAAGGATAAAGATATAAAAAAGAGGAAGCCTGTCTTTGTCCCCTGCTCTGTTTGGTCCATGACACAAGACCACACTGATCTCCCTGGCATCCCTCCAGCCCAGCCAGACGCTCTTTCCATACCAAAACAGGGGAAGGATGGGGTGGCTGGCATCTTTTAGATAAGTGCTGCTCTACTTCTCATCCCGACATTGCACTCAGCTATATGTCTTAACTCATCCACCCTCATACGTGATACCTGTTAGTGCCGTACTGAGTGGTGTGTGATATTGTTTTACCCAGAGTCCCATCCTCCTGCCTTCTTTGACAGGTGCTTTTATCTAGTCATCTTTGGGGGGGGGGAAGAAAAAGCTCACCTAAATTCAAGTTAGCAGAATTTACCCACAATTCTCTTTCTCATCCCTATCACTCCGTAATGAGGAATGGGTTTTTTTTTTCAGGAATCCTTTGCAATTTTGTCCCTGAAGGAGAAAATTATCTCAAGGGAGCATGACTCACACATGCTCAGCTCATATGTAAGCGAAGCGGTATCTGCAGACCAGGATCAAGTCTCATCTTTAAAATAGGATGGTTTATCTGTGGAAGTCCTCTTGTCTGTGGGTAATGCCCCTGTAAAGGCTACATCCCAGAGGAGAAAGATAACTTTATAATTCAAGAGTATCTGTCCAAAAATATTCAGGAACCATAATTACAGGGCTACACCAGTGATGCATTGATACCAGCAGAGTGTGTCTCCTCCACTGTTTCCTGCTCAAACAAGCATTGTTCATCATGTTGTCCTACACTAGGGAGGGACAATTCAGCACCACACATGCCTCTAGTCAGTGATTATGATAACAGGGATATTATTTCTCAAAGAAAGTGATTTCATCCTGCATTTTCTGCCAAATAGCAGAATTTTGTCAATTTATCCTGGTCAATAATTTCTCCCTAAAAAAGAAACACTGTTCCAAGCTCATGTTCATACTCTAAACTTGGTGTGTCCTGTATCTTTAGAGAATGAATAGATCTGGGATTGCCTATTTGTTGTTCTTTATCTCATCTGTCTCCTTTCTGCACTCTCACAGGGTCAAGATCTTTTCTGGTTTTAAGATTTTGTTTCTTTTCAGTTTCTAGACTCTGATCTTAATTTTTTTTCTTTTTTTTGTGGAAGGTCCCAAAGACCCTTTCTCACCACTTTTCTCCAGAAAACTTCATCTGCAGGCACACGTTCAACCACCATCTTTAAGCAAGGGCACCATAAAAATACTCCTCTTTGTCAGCTACTTTCCAAACGGATATCTCATCCTTTCTCTTTGACAGTGACCCACAAATGTCCCATTGTCTGCTCAAATCAAGCTAATTTTTAATTTTTATCCCAGGACTTCCTCCCTTTCCTGTACACTTCAGCTGAAAACTCCAAACACTAGCAAACCAGCACAATATTTTCTATTGTCTCCTTCCTTAATGTCTGTGGAAAACATGATTTTCTTGACTGCCATATAGACCCTGGATGTCTGTCAGCTTCAGACTAGATCTGTCTCTGATCCGCCCGTCCAAGGTGTGCCTTAGACTTGCAGATTTGCCTTAAATAATAACTGTACAATCTCACCTTTTTGGCCTCTGCTGCTAAACCAGTGGGCCAAGGTGTCTCATATCATCTTCCCCAGGGCATTTATTTGTGCTTCCATCACATGTAACGTTGTGAAAGTCACATTCTGAGGCTATTTTAACACATCTCTGTTGACTCCACCGGTTCCCCTTCCCTGTACATAAAACGTACTGTGCAGTGTGTTAAACAGCATCTGCTCCTCACCTCCCTGACCTTCTGCTATCATCTCTTTGACAAAGTGCAAACCTGCTTCCTCACGGACAAGATTCCTCCTTACCCAGCAGCCCTGTGCCCCTCTCTGATGTGAGCATCAGCTTGCAAGGCCAGGAGTTACTGAGTCCTGATATATAGGGCAGGATTCATCTCACCCACCTTGTGAAGCCTATCACATAACCATCTATACCACAGCTCATTGCTTAGAGGTTCCCTGTATAGTCAGTGGGAAAAAAAAAAAAAACAGATACTCCAGGGTCCAACTGACCCACTTTATTTTGAGACATCTATTCTTAACGACAAGAGGAATTGTATCCAACTCTACAACGCTCCACTGACTATATTGACTGTATGTCCCTCAGTTGTAGAGGAGCTGAGGGCAACTGCTATCTGTGAAGACATCACACGTAGATGAAACCTGCTTATATTACCAAGTGTAAAAAGAATTTTTTGCTGTCAAGTGCACAACTTTTTTTTCCACAGTGAGGTGAAAGCATTTAGCTTCCTTGCAGGAAGAAGCCACTGGCAAGGTGTAAGCTCTGAATACCAATCCAGAAATAACACTTGAAGAACTGACTGCTTCCTTGGGAATGAAAGTGCAGACAGAAAATTTATGTGCATTCAGCCTGGGCCTTTTATTCAGCGTCCACAACAATTTCCACACAGGACATTTTGGGTTAATTAGGTCAGCTCAGATTAGTCACAGCTCTCTTAACGAATGTTTTTAAATAGGTTTCTCTTTTTAGGGCCGTATGGAATTAGTAAGAGTCTAGTCAAAATGCATGCACATAACAGCCTTTTCTGGGCTAGGGCTTTAGAAAGTTTATTTAGAGAAAGCCATTAAAAGAGCCAAGTTCTAGTTCAGCTCCCCCTGAGCACAAGGAAATAAATAGTGCCCCTGTAGCGCTAAGATGTGTCTCTGCAAGTAAACAAAATAAGGGATACTTGCCCTCTCTGCCCTTTGATTTCAGATCTCCAGACCAAACTGATGGCTGGTTGCCCATACAGTCAATAAAATGTGTCCATTATTACAGTCTGTAAAATAGAGCAGTAAGGTCATACTGCCCTACAGAAAATACTCACGGAGGAAAAAAAGGTGTTTTTTGGGGGTTGTTCTTTTTTTTATCTGACTGCTGTTTCATGTCACCCATGCCAGCCTAGACCCTCCATCCTTTGTTCCCAACCATCACATTGACCACTGCAACTCAGAAACAGCCTGAACTTATGAAAAAGTTTTGTGGGGTATTATAGACCCCTGTCTAGATGTGATCCTTGTGTGTGTCCCTCACAAATCTGGGGATCCAGCTAACACAAAACCCTTTAGGAACATCTAGATACTTGCAGGAGACCCAGTGGCCACTGTGTTCATAGCGGGGTACTGACACAGCTGGTAGCCATAGAATAGCCTTCAAACCTGGCCACTGCCAAGCCAATGCCATCAAATACTCTCAATGACAATGGTCCTCTTGCTCCTTTAGTTGATCTTGCAGGGGTTTCACCATGGCCAGAAGTTTGTCATGTGTGCATTAGGGGTGGGTGAGGTTGTTGTCCCCGTGGGCCCACTCTCTCTGCATGGATATGATGGTGGTCATGCCAGCTCTGGCCCTTGGGCTGTGGTGAATCTGCAGAGAAAGCTGGCCAGAGCGCTGTCTTGCCTTGTTGCATGCCTCATCCCCACAAACAGGCAATAAGTGATGGTCAAGGCCATTTCAAGTGAAATTGCTGTGTCTCTAAACCAAGAACATCTTGTGTATGTACTGGGGGAGAAAGAGAGAAGGAATGGGGCTAGTGTGAAGTCTCAGCCACGATCTGACCTGTTGCCCATTTCTATTCCCTCTGACCTTTTGGGTAGACCATGCCTCTGATTTATTCCTCACAAGTGTCCAGGAAAGGTCTTTTGAAGTGGACCCTTCTTGAGTGCTGCCAAGCCCACCCGAAGTTGCTAAAGGGGTCAGGTGCTGGATGGAGGCGAGTTGCACCAGCATCCTTCCAGCTCCTGCTGCGAACCTGACGCCTCCCACGCCATTTCAGACCTTGTGTTCTCAGACACAGTGGGGTGCACTGCCACCGCAAAGTGACAGCTTCAGGGACACCTCAAGAAACCAGCTGGAAACATCTCAGGTGTGTATTTTTAGCATTCTGTGTCTGGAAACTCAGCTCTGGGATTTACTTTTAGAAAGACAAAGGAAGCATGGGAGCAGGGAGAGGCAAAGTGGAGTCCATCCTTGCAAGGAATGAACAGCCATCAAATGATCACCGTTTGGGTACCTGAGACCTGTGCCCCAGCTTTAGCATCTTCTCCCTTTTTCACATTGACAGAAATGAAGGAAGGACTATCTTCAAGCGTGTTTAACAGAGAAATTGAAGTTTTGGGAAGGGAGATGCAGCCCCCTTAGATTTCCTGATAATTTCATTCTGACTTTTCCACCCAGACCTCTGCAAAGGACATTAAGTGCTTGACCCACCAAGGGAGTCTTTTTGGCTCTCACTCCCCATGTTTGTCATTACTGTCATTTATAAAGGGAGTTTTCAGGACAGGGTAGGAATGCACCTCGCTACCAAAGACCCTCGCTACCAATTGGATGGTTTGTGGCCTGGGACTAATGTGATTTGAAGGTTTGGAGGGCCTTCACGCAATTGGGTGAGGTGTCAGTTACCAAGAGAACAGCCAGAAGAGTTTAAGCATGGGAGAAGCGGGAGGAGCAAGAGTGTAGAGAAGGGATGAATATCTTGCCTTGTCTGCAATTAGTGCACAGAAGAAAATGCATTAATTCATTTGAATACAGAAACTACCATGGAGCACCAGGCTGGTGAGAAGTCCTCAGGCACAACAGGGCTATAACTGGTGGGTCAGTGGGAGTCACAGACCAGCGCAGAGGGATCTCTAAGAGGTGACTCAGAAAAACTCGTCTTCATCAGCAATGCCTACCTATAAACTTTCTAAAGTTCTGCAGTTTCCTGGAAATGCTTTCAGAGGGCCATAAATTATTGCTCCCCTGAAGGCTCATACTTCCCCCTGAGGTGAAATAGGCCCCCCTGGGATATGCATCAGATACTCCGAAGTTTCAGCTGTGAGATGAAAGACAGGGAGACACTTCTAAGAAAAATCTTGATACCAAGCTGGTAAAACCTTTGCGCCTGTTGTAAACTGAAAGAGTCTCTCGAAACTAGTCACAGCCAGAAGGTTTTTGGTGGTGATTCACAGGTAGTGGTATGGTGAGAAAAACAGTTGTTTGGGGGCTTATTTCAAGTGGGTGGGATAAAGCCAGTGATGGAGATAAGGCACGAGGACTGGTGGGGACAGCGGTATCAGAGGTAAATGGGCCATGGGAGACACTTGGGAAATGAGTCTTCTACTAAGTGACACTACTACAACTCACCCCTAAAAGTTTCTTGACCTTGAGAAAAACACCTGTCAGAGCCCCCCATCTTCCACTCTGCCTCAAATTCTCCTTGGTTATTAACCACCCCCAGAGCGTTTGGAAAGTCCTTTGAATACCTGAACCTCAGGCAGAGAATTTCAGAACTTTGCATGTAAAAAAAAAAAGTGACAGGAGGGGTGTGAAACTGAGCAACACATGCTATTTTGCTGGCTGAGACTTGATGTGCCTTGGATTCAGAAGCGGTCCTGATTAATACTCTTCCTGCATTTACAAAATTAAATTAGGCTGCTTAAAATTAAAAATACATATTTATTTTAACCAGCCTGGGTATTCTGAACGAACTGAAAAGGAAAGAGGATGGAATATTACAAATGAGACAATTAAGCAAAGCGAGCAGGAGAAATTGTATAAATTACAGTCCTGAGATGAAACGGTGCTTTGATGCAAGGGAGGGGAGCTGGCAAGGACTCCAGTCACCAGAGATGGAAAGTGTTGGGGAGCGGTGGTGGGAAAGGAGTTAAAGAAGAAAGCAGAAAAATTAACTCTGAGAAAATCCATTAGTATTGATTTAAGGAGGTAATCAAGGGGAAACAGTCTCAAACGGACAGGATGGAGTGGTAATGGTAACATATGAACGCTGCGAAGCTCGGGGCCTCGCACAGCTCTTTCGGCTGCAGAATTACACTTCTGGGAGAACCTTGGTCCAACCCTGGTACCTCCTGGCCTGGCCGGATTCCCAGCACCTGCCAGGTGTAATGAAACTCCTGGGTGTGAAACAGGATTAGATCAGACCTGAAAGCTCTTCCTTTGAACAATTCTTAGAATGGGACCGTAAGCAAATGAGAAGAGCAGGAGTGAAGGTGGTTGCTGCGGTTGGAAGCAAGCCAATGGGAGAAGAAAACCAGCAGCTTTCAGCCCAGTGCCAGCGTGCTTTGCCAAAGATCGCCATTTTCGGAACAAAGAAAATTCCCAACAAACCCAAAAGTAAAATGAAGAGCACATCGCTCTCCCTCCCCTGCATGGAGCACAGACCCCTGTCACAGCAAAACACCTGTGCAAGAAAATACTCCCAGGAAGGATGCAGCTTTTCCAGGGAACAATAATGACCCATTAGCTTTTCTATATGACATTTGGGATTGTTTGCCTTTCCCCAGCAGGAGAAGACAAAGCTGACCATCGACAGTATTCGCAGCTTGCTGTAGACTAGAGATCCTCAGCACATTGCAGAATCTTGCCCAGACATGTGAACTATTCCTGAATAAAAAGCAAACCAACCTTTCTCTTGAGTGTACTGAAAATGTTTCCCTCGCTTTTCTACAAGGAAGAAAACGCCAGGGTGCTCTTGCAAGAATGCAGGCATACACACGTAGCTTGACATATTCCCTTAAAAACATATCCTTGCTGCACAAAGAGCTCTCAAGTGCACAAGTTTTACTGCGGTGAAGTAGGTCCTAGTCACTGTGAGGTGCAGGTCCCTATGATGGGGTGAGAGAGGGCATGGGGGGACCCTAGATCAGTCAGCCTAGCTGGACCCCACAGAGAAGGGAAGAATCTCGCCACTTTGTTGCCCGTTAAGGTGACTTTAAACTCAAATCTGCCCATTTATCACTGCTGTTTGACTGTATGTGTGTTGCTGTGCAATTTCTATGCATGCTTAAAATATATGGTTTACATTCACTTCTTGAACAACTCAGCATAGTTATATTTTGGTCACAATCAAATCAAATCTCTTTGGGATTAGTTTTTCAAAGGGAAAAATAATTACCATGCACAGGCCTGGTCTGTCACTGGAGGAGACTTATAGACCTCTGAGTAAGGCATGAGCTGGATTAAAGGAGTATATGGGCCTTCCATACAGATTTGTATTTCACCCACCTGACAAGCAGACATTTTCACCTTCCACAAATCCCATTGTAGCTGCTAGATCCTAAAGTCACATTTTCCAGTGTACCAAACTTTCTCTTTTTTAATAGTGGATGAGAAAAATAGAAGCCTCAGGACGCCTGGCTTCTAGTTCTGTATCGCTCACAAACTGCACAACCTGCCACTTCCCAGTTTTTTCGAAGTTGAAACTGGAATGGAGGAACTCAACTAACCAGTATATGAGCCTTGCAGACCTGTTTCTGTGAGGGTGATAAATCAACAAACGGATTGAAACAGTGTCAGTGTCTTCTTTGGTAAAGTCCTGACTATTTCAGAGAGCATCTATTTCCCAAACATGGGAGAAGCAATGAAGGGGTAGTTTCTTCACTCCCGATAGCCAAAGTTGGGTCCTCAGGGAGTTGTGTGCCCAGCACTGTCTGTCTGTTTCTGTCCCGGGATATATTCATTCTGCCACTCTTGCTTCCTCCCTAGGTCTTCCCTTTCTATTTTTCTCACCCCTCCAAATATGCAATATCAATTTTGCAAATAGTCCTACAGAAATCCTTTTTAGTCCTTCTATACTTGTTGGTATATGGGTGTTTTGTTTTGTGAGGTTTTTTGTGGTTTGTTTTTTTTTTATCCTGCAGATCAGTGACTTGGGAAGCAGATTCTATCAGCTCTAGCTGTGTTAGAGATGAAGGGGCACTTAAGTGCTCCTTCCATTTCTCTTGACAGATGGGTTCTTTGCAGACCTGTTCACTGTAGGTCTGAGATCAGAGATCTACTTGGTCACTGAACATCAGTACTGTTGAATACAACATTTCCTTTCTTTCAGAGCTTCCTGCAAAACCCCGTTTAGCTATCCACTGCAGAAATATATATATAAATATATATATAACTACTATATAAATGCAAAGTGGTATTATTAAGGGGAAAAGAGAATAGCCATATTGGTCTAAATAATATGCTGTTAACTGTCAAAGAGCAAGCACACTTTCTGCTAACAGGTTTTTCTAATTCTAGAGGAAGAATAACAAGGCTGGAGGCTGGAAGACATTTAGCAGCAAATATGAAAATGGGTTTGTTTGTTCTCACTCTTTGTTCCTTTAAACTCTCTGTGCTTTGCTGCATGCCTGTTTTACAAAGCTGGAAAGCGCTTTCACCCTACAGCAAGCTCTAAAAGCAATTTCACATGGCCAGCAGAACTGAAGGAGGGAGTGAAGAGGAAACAGATTGACTTTTCCGTACAGGGAAATGGAACAAGGCATGGCGAGACCTGTGAGACAGGAAGGCATCATGAACCAAGAGTGTAGCTGCAGGTCTGTATCTCCTAGGGCCTGGCTTTCCCCCCCTTTAATTGGTTTGTGCTGATATATATTCATTTGGATATTTCGATATCTTTCTGGGTCAAATACTTCCTGGTGAGGGAATTGTGCAACAAACACCTGGGAGCTTAGATGGTTTTCTGCCCGCCCCTCATGCCAACAGAAGGTAGAGATCCTCCACGCTGCTCTGTCTTTATCAACTGAAAGCCACACAAGAAACCAGGTGAGGCTTAAAATCCCGCCCAGAGGGAGACAGCATGTATGTTTGGACAGAAGCTTTAACATTCATCTCATTTAACTTAAGATATCTGTACTACAAGCTGCCCCCCTCTCAGTTAAGCATTGAGAATCCCTACAGTCGATGGAGAGACACAAATATTTCTCAGTGCTTTTCATCACCTCCTCAGAGAGACCTCTGAAGTACGTCTGAAGAACTGTGTCCCAAAAGCACCCGTTTATTCCCATTGACTACAGAAAGCATTTTCATTAATAGCTTAGATGCAGAAGTGTCTCGTGTATCTGTATAAAATCAGGTAAGATTAATCCTACCTTAGGAGACAATCTGATGAAAGACAAATTTTTGAAGCGGCTACACAGGGATGGCAATCGAAATGGCAGATGACAGTAGCAGGGCCACGAGCTGGTGGAAATCCCCAACCAGCTGGAGGATAAGGAGAATCCTTCACAAGAGCCACGAGAGGGGTAGAAGGCAACAGTCATAGAAATGAAAAGAGGACAAGTCCATGATGAGTGAAGAGTACGGGGCAGTGCTGAGTCTTAGCTTAGCTTTGGGAAAGGTCATTGGAGACTTCTGAAAAAGCCATTTCAGCACTTGGGGCAGGCAGAGGACTACAGAGCCTTGGGTGGAATTGGCAGAGAGGAGCTCCACACCTTGAAAACAAATGTTCAGGGAGGTTGGAGATAAGTGGGAACAAATGAAGCACCTTTTCCTTTTGGAAAAAAGAAATAAAATAAAACCTTCCAATCCGTTATCGTAAATACATATCTGAAATAAGTAAATAAATAGATAAAAGTGCGGTGAGGTACAGGTATCATCTTTCTATTCAGTAGTTCACCTTTTGAAAATCACTGATACCACAGAAGTGTGCCAGACTCTGGAACAACGGCTGGACTTGGGCAAAGGACAAGGTAGAAATTACCCCACAAACATAAGCTGGATTTTTCAAATTTTATCAGCATCCTTTTGTTCAAATGGTCCCTAATGTGGGTGTCATGGTTATATTTTAGGTACTTTTGGGAACAGTCTTTAATAATGTTCTTGTCATTGAAGGCCCTGATTGGCAGTAAAAAGATGTGAATCCACTCATTGGCTGTGGCACTAATTCCCTCCGTAGTATCAGCTTAACATATTAAAAACTCTCTGCCTCAGTTTCCAATTGCTAAACAGGTGTAAACCTACATCCTTTGTCCTGCTTGTTCAAACTAGAGATGCTCTGGGTTACTTCAGAATGTAGAGCGGCACAATCCTGATCTCATCTGGGGTCCTGGAAGCACCGTGTTATAAATAACAACCATAACCAATTTCCTGCAGTCTTACTAAAAAGTTTTTTCTCCTTCTGCCTGTCTCCGTATACATATGTATGAATATTAATCCTGCCAAAAGAAAAGGGGGGGGAAAAAAAGGCAGAGAGAGTGGTAATAAAAATTCAGTACATCAAACTGACTTTTCTTGATTTACAACAGGTAATTATCATTCTTCACGCATGGCTGGTCTCCTGTTGTGAGAAAGCGGAGCAGGTGGAGCACTGCTTGTCCGATATCCTTCCCCTCGACATTCGCCTCCACCTGCAAACTCCCCATGCACCTGCATGAGAGAAGCATTGTCAAGACCAGACAGAAGGGACGGGTGAGAAAGATAGATGGAGGTAGCTGAAGAGAGGCAGCTGGAAAAGTTGGGTTTGCCCACACTTGGGTAGGCTTGAAAACTTCCTTAGCATCCACTTGCTTACTTAACTTGCCATGGCAATGGCTCTATCTTTTAACTGTGGGGGTAAAAAAAAAAACAACAATAAAATTAAAGGTCATAAAAGAAGTGTGGAATGATAATTGGAATTATTCAGGTAATGGATAAAAACTATTAAAAGTACCGTGATTTAAATCTGAATGGGGGGGGAGGGGGAAGAGGGGAGTAAACTAATAGAACTTGGAATTGATTTTCAAAGAATACTAAAAATTATTACCAGTAAAATTTACAAGTGCTGTAGATCACGCTCACTGCTGCCTTATTTGTTACAGAAATATCCAATTCCAAAATGAATTGGGCTGTGCTAAAACTAACTCTTGCTGATGGTGGCAAGTTGTTAATTAAATGACACTTTTGTGCTGTTCATTTTGAAAGTCTCTGGAAAGATAACCTGAAGTTCTCAGCTTCTGAAATGAGTGGGGAGAGGTGAGCAAGCACAGAGTTTTATAGACTCCAGGGGAAGGAAAAAAAAATTCCCTTCAGGGATATGCTCGCCAGGATAGGATTTTATCACACAGCCAACACCAAGCAGGGGTTAGATGCTTAGAAGGGAAATAAATGGAGGTACTAGGGATGGTGTTCACAATTCAGAATCGCATGGTCTTCTCTCAGAGAAAGTTATGTCGGCAGAAGAGCTATTTGGTGAGTAATTCACAGAGGCTCCTGAATGCCCATGGACCGTAAAGGTTTGGTTTTCCAGTGAACTGTGGGATGCAGTATTCTCCCCAAATTCCACAGGGGCGATATATGTATGTAATGCTACACATGTACATAAAGCCTTGGTTGGAGGAAGGTCTAGGTGTCCTGGTGCCCAACCCACCTCCTGTATCAGTTAAGTGCATTATGCCTTGGATTATTCCTTCTGTGCTTTCCACTGTTTGACTTGATAAATCTGTGGCTTCATGAGTGCTCCTGGTGGTCTTCATCCACGCACTCTCATATTGGGGCTGAGTGGTAAGTTTCAAAGAGGAGACTACGAAGACAGAGAGACAAGTCAGGCATAAAACCTGGCTCAAAAGGGACTTGAGCCTGTCTCCAAAGTGTTAGCTTAGCATCCTGAATCTCTCCGCAGCATTTTAGTACACTTAGAGCCCTGTTGTTCACAATCTTCTTCTGTCCTCAGACAGAATATTTTATGGCCAAAATAACCTGAAGTCTTAAAAGAATCACTTATAGGGATGGCTATAGCCTTTTTTTCCACATCTGTAGCTCTGCTTACCCACCTGTGATCCAAAGGATTCCCTCATATTTGGATAAAAATCAGAACAGGAGGTACCAAAATCACCTGTGCCATAAAACACCTACACTGTGAGGTCAGTGAAGCCACATCTGTTTCTTCCAGAAGAGATACTAGCCCAAAGAACATTTTGGCTCCCTGTCAGCAGTTGAAATCCAGCCCCATGCATGTGGCAAGGGGAAGCTATTGCCCTTCAGATATCCCTCCTCCCATTCAAGTTGCCTCACTGGGGCACAGTAACTGGTCCTACCAGGTGATCCTACAACTGCCACCCACTAAAACAGATCCAGCCTAGGGTTTTCTTATTGTTTTTGTTTTCTTTATGCTCCTTGGGTATCACCTTGCTGCCAAACTTTTCATTTACATGCTGATCTTGACATCCTGCCCCAGCTCTGTTCTCTACAGCGTTCACAGGGAAGAGTGAAATACAGCCAGAGTGGTTCAGCTTACTCGTGGAGCAGCTCGTTCCTCACTTACAGGCAATATATTTTTCATGGTGGGAATCTTCTTTCTTTCATTTTACTACCTTTATTTATTTATTTCATAAAATGGAGCAGGTTTTTTTTTACTTTTTTTTTTTTTTTTTTGTGCAGGGGGTTGGTTTTAGTGATGGCAGCAAGGACGGGAGGAACTTTGCTAGGAATAAGAGAGAAGAAGCTACCAGCTCAGGCAACTGCCTCTCCATCTTCTATTCCATATTCTAGGTGACAATCAGTGCTCTCTTTGGCTTTGAATTTATTCAAAGGTTTACCACCAGTCCTCCCAGGTTCCTGTACACATGGTAGAGGAAAACAGAATTAGAGGCCACTTAAGCAACAGGATATACACCAGTCCGTGGGACCATGAAACTGAAGGTGCTGAGCAAGTTCACCAGTGTCATAGTGAGCCCACTTTCTAGCATATATAAAAGTTCAAGGCAATCAAAGGATTTTCTGATATCTGGAAAAAGGAAAATTTCACAACCAGCATAAAAAAAGGCAAAAAGGAGGATCCAGGCAGCTACAGGCCAGTTGGTTTACCCTCAGCCTCTGGGAAGGCTACAGAGCAAATCCTCCTGGAAACTGTGGAAACATGAAAGAACAAAAGTGTCTAAGAACAGCCAGAATGAATTCATCAAGGGCAAGTAATGCATGACCAACACGATTGCCTTCTAAGGACATATGACTAGTTCCAAGGAAACAGAGAGAAGTAGGTGTCATTTACCTTGACTTTAACAAGGGTTTCAACAGTGTCCCATAATACTCTTGTAGATGTATTGGATAGACATGGACTAGATAAGTGGACTAAGAGGCAGGTAGAAAATTGACAGGACCATTGGGCTCAAAGGGTAGCAGTCAGCTGTATGAAATCCACGTGCTGGCCAGTTGGATTCTTCTCCTCTAATTCAGTAAATCGCACCTGGATTACCATGTCAACTGTGGGACTTCCCAATGCAAGACATGTACATACTTGTCCAGTGCAGATCACCAAGATGGTCAAGGGGATGGAGCACATGACAGACAGGGTGGGATAGCTGGTTTTGTTCAACCTGAAACAGAGAAGGTGAAGGGAATGTCGTTATCTTCAACTACCTAACAGAAGATTATAGCATAGATAGGGTCAGACTCTTCTCCAAGTTTCACAACAAAAGAATGTGTTGAAACAAGGAAATTTTTATTACTTATTATGAAAAAAAAAGTCACCATAAGGGTTGACAAACATTGGAATGGATTCACAGCGATGTTGGGGAATCTACAGTTTTGGAGATTTCAAAGCTCAGCTGGACAACCTCAGAATTGAAAGCTTAAAGATGGACTTGAAGTCAAGTATACAAAATGTTCTTCTAAGATTTCACTCCAGAACAGTGGTAATCTTATCACATCATCAATATTTTCAGTTTCCCAGACCTCTGCATCCCAAAAATGGCATGGTTGCAAAATGTCATGGTTTAACCCCAGCTGGCAACTAAGCCCCACACAGCCACTCGCTCACTCCCCCCTGGTGGGATAGGGGAGAGAATTAGAAGGGTAAAAGTGAGAAAACTCGTGGGTTGAGATAAAGACAGTTTAATAGGTAAAGCAAAAGCTGTGCACACAAGCAAAAAAACCCAAGGAATTCATTCCCTACTTCCCGTTGGCAGGCAGGTGTTCAGCCATCTCCAGGAAAGCAGGGCTCCATCACGTATAGTGGTTACCTGGGAAGAGAAACGCCATCACTCCGAATGTCCTCCCCTTCCTTCTTCTTCCCCCAGCTTTATATGCTGAGCATGATGTCACATGGTATGGAATATCCCTTTGGTCAGTTGGGGTCAGCTGTCCCAGCCGTGTCCCCTCCCAGCTTCTTGTGCACCCCCAGCCTCCTCGCTGGTGGGGTGGGGTGAGAAGCAGAAAAGGCCTTGACTGTATGTAAGCACTGCTCAGCAGTAATGAAAACATCCCTGTGTTATCAACACTGTTTTCAGCACAAATCCAAAACATAATCTCATACTAGCTGCTATGAAGAAAATTAATTCTGTCCCAGCCAAAACCAGCACACAAAATTTCATCCATCTAGAAAAAAAACAAAAACCAAACCCCAGATACCCAAACAAAATGAAACAACAAAAAAAAAACACAAGAGAGAGAATATCCAACTTCCTATGTCTGGGACAGAGTGGCAGTCACACATGGGAGTTTGTGCACAGGGATCTGAACTGCAAAATTCAAAAGAACCAGATTCAAAGATTATCAAAGGTCCAGAACACATTGAAGAGCGATAAAATATTCTGGCTAGTGGCCAGAAGACATCAGAGATGTTTGTCCCACATGTTTTCAGCTCCCTCAGAAAGGAAACAGGTAAGAAAGTGTCTATGGGATGCTCAGCTGTGCTATCCCAGGCGTCATCTACCAGTTGCATATCTAAGAGCGGAACAATCTCTCTGTACTTCTCCAGCTTCAAGGAGTAACCAACCAGCTTGAGTTTGGCTCAGGCCATGTAGCTGTAAATACCTACAGAATCGAGGCTGAACATGTCAAAGCAAGTTGTCTTTATAATGAATGGAGAGATATAGGCATTTTTAAGGAGTGAGTCACCTGACCTTTTTTATAAATCTGCTTCAGGATCAGAAGAATCATGTCCTGAATTCCACTGTCTGTGTTGACTAGCTCTCCATTTACTGACTCAATTTATTCCCCATGTGTTTTGACAAAGATGTTTATTTAATCAGATGTTTTCCAACCCAGGAAATGTAAGAAATTGCCTCTTTATACCTCCCATTTTATGCTCTTACTCTAAGTGTTCATGAGCATCATCTGTCACAGACAGGGTAGTTGGGCTGATGGACACGCTGATCCACTGGAACTGGTCTTACAGGCCTCTTTAAATGACGATCCTTCGCCAAGTCCTCCACAGGTAGAAGCTAGGAATCTGACATTATGCCAATGGAGTGTGAGGAGGACAATGCCAGCTTTGTACAGAAGCAGAGACAAGTATTCCAGTTTCAATTTCCACAATTGCCCTTTATCAATGCAAATCAAAACGAGAACCAGACTGACAACAGCTTGTCAAAGACATTTCCAACAATAGCTGTAGATTTCCCACGTGGTGATCACACATTCACTAAACTATCTCTACTTGCTTTTCCCAATGACATGAGCATAGCAAGGCCACCTACCCTGGAAGGCTTTACTGTAATTAGGATAAATCCTCTGGGAATTTGCTACCCACTGTCTTTAGAAAATCTGAACATAAAGGTCCCACCTGTTGGCAGCGGGGACATGGGTTCGTCCACCATGTGGAAGAATCCCATATGGGAATCCCCACTTCAGATCACCCTGCAGGTTTACTTCGATCTCCAAAGTAGAATCGGAAAGCTCTTAGTGCATTTTCCAACAGTCACAACTCCTCATCCTTCAAATGTCTTCCTCCTTCCCATGCCATGACACGTAATTCCTGGCCGAACAGCCAAAGAGCAAGGGGAGTCCAGGAGCTGGACCCAGCTCAGAGCTGAAGATTCCTTGGAATGTGGGATTGGGAAGGAAGAAGGGGGCAGATTCACTCATCAACAGGCCACACTATGATTATTCTGTGGCCAGGACCAGTCCAGCCCTTCTGATGAAATCCTCATGCACCCAAGTGTGGGGTGGGGGAAATAAAGACACCATAAAACGCACCACATTATGAGTGGCAAGCAGCAGGGGATGGATGCAAAGGAGTAAAAGGAATTATAGCATGAAAAATTGCTTTCTTTGACAGAATTATAAAATTATTGGGTGAAAGGAAATTTGGAGATTTAATATGCCAGTTAATGATGTGGTATTTGAAAGAGTCTCTCACAAAGTACGGCTCATGATATTAGTTGATATTGTCTCTCAGAGGATGGCTGAGTTTAAAATTGGTGGATGCATAGAAAACAAAGAATAACCTTTATCTAGCCTAGTGTATACCTGCAGAATGCTCTCAATAAATTTTAGTCTTAATAAAAAGCATAAATAATGTCTTTGATTAAGTACTAAAGAACAGGGGTTTGTTTTGCTTTCTTTTTTTTTTTAAAAAAAAAAAAACAGAAGACAGAAAAACCAAGCTCCCAGGAATCTAAAGTAATTCACTGTACACAGCGTTTGCAACATTTACCTTTTCCTGGTGACTGGGGCAACAGTTAGAGCAGAAGACTGATGGAGTGCCCCAACTCCGGTCCCGTTAGCTCTAGTGACTGAATGAGGTGCTGCACACAAGTACCTGAGATGACAAAATTCCTCATTTGGTGGTTCCTGAGAAACCACAGGATAATGAAACTTCGATTTTTCCACACAGAGTCAACTCCAGCCCAGCCAGCAGGTCAGCCAAACATACACTCCACTTCTCAGTATAGATATATTCATGTGGCCACAGGTAACACAGGACCCACATGAACTTTAATAAATGTGTCCTGAAAACTCTTCCCTGCAGAAGGGCAGTGTTGTTAACCTCCATGTACCGAAGGAGAAATAGTTCAAAGGAAATAAATCCCCCGTGCAAACACATCCAGAAGATAAATGAGAGAGAGATGGACAAAACCCAGATCTCCAGAATTCAAATCCAGTGCCTTAGTAGCAGCATGTCCTACTTTGGGATATAAGGTACATGTGAGGAGGCCTCAATTGGATCACAGTGCGGATCAATGTCAGATCAATCTGCTTAACAGCCTTATTAGCAATAGGGAAGAAAGAGATCGGAGAATCCTAATGGCCACTGTCGGTTGGAGACTGGTATAGAAATTGGTAAGGACATCGTGCACAAGGGAGGAAACAAAAATGGGTTTAACTTCTCAGGGACAAAAGTCCCATCAGGAAGTCTGCTAGTGGGGAAGACGTGGGAGAAAAACCAGTCCCTGGTGCTCTGCACAAGCACTACAGGTGAGGTGTTGAGCTCATGTGAAAAAAGACCTGTGGTCAAGGGCCCAGCTTGAGTGTCTCTGCTGAACATCACCAGAACTTCCCTTTGGAGGAGGCAGAGACAGCAGTCCAGGAAAGGCTGCAGAGTTGGGAGTCAGAATCAATCCTAAATGCAGGACAAGTTAGGTAACAGTTTTTTTTTTTTCCCCAGTGACACAGAATTGTAAAACTCAGTGCTATTGCGCTAGATGTTTGGTAGAACATGATACACCTCGCGTTGTGAGCAACCTGAAAATGCTGATTGGAAACTCAAAAGCAGTGTAATAACATGTGATGAAAAAAGGAAAGTGATAACAACTGAGCTGAATAATGATATCTGAAGTGTTGTGAAGCCATACAGGAAAAACTGAAGACATCAATTAAAAGGCCATGCACTTTGGGATAGAAAGAAAAAAATAACAATGATATGGGGCCCAGTGCTAGATGGACATGGCCTGCTTATAATGTCTAAGAAAAAGTGTGCAGTGACTATTTCTTTTTATCCCTTTGGAATAACAATAACGGGGGAAAATTAATATCACCTTTGGGTGTCAAAGCCTTTTGCAGTCATTCAGAAACCAAGAGCATTGTAATGCATATCTACTGATAGAAACACACTGAATGTTTAGGCAGAGTGACTTACACCCTGAAATTCTGAAAGATAGGGCAAATGACTGCATTACATTTTGGGGTCAGCTTTTAAGAAATCTTCAAATGTGAGAGAAAATGCAGAATGTGTGGGAGTGTGGATGTCACATGTCTGCTGAACTGGAATTAAACTGATCTGGTGCTGCAAAGCTGTCTTGTGCATTCTTCTGCCTTTACTACAGAGCAGCAAACCTTCCCAAAGCATTTGATTTAGTAGTGACGACAAAATTAGAAGTTGGAGATATTGGTAAAGCACATGGTAAATAGATTAAATAGCTAAGTTATTAATGATTAGTCATGAGTGGGGAAAAGACGTGTTTCTGGTGGGATACAGAGGGGTGATTTCTACATCTGATCTACACAGCATGTGCACCAATAACAATAGCATTAATAAAAATGTGTGACCTGTTTCAGTGAACTGGTAAATCAAGAAGGGCATGCCCAGCCCTGGAGAGAGCTACCTTCCTCACCGGATGAGCCAATGACCATGAGCTCCCAATGCAATACTGTGGCAAAAAGACTTAATTCAGTCCTTGCTTTTACAGGGTGGTGAATATGAATAAAACTTTTATTGACGTCCCCTGTTCCTCTCTTGCTTCTCTCTCTTTTTTTTTTTTTAATTGTTTGTCAGCAGGCAAAGAGGAATGCAGAAAAGCAGAAAGAGGGAAAGGACAGAAAAATTGCAAATTGAATGCTGATGGATTTTTCTAAAGTCTTCTCCAGATATCACTAAAAAACCAGGAAAATTTGAAAATCACAAACAATGGGGGTTTTTTGTTTGTTTGAGGAAAAAAGTAATTTTTATCTAAAAGAAAACTGTAAAAGAAAATATTGCAAATAGCTCTACTTAGGACTCTCGAAGCAAGACTGAACTTAATGCCAAGAAAAGCTCTGTAGAAAGTAAATGAGGCACCAAAGGACTTTATAATTGCCCCATTAGCCTTCTTTCATCTTTTACATCTATGACACAATCAACACAGGCACCCTGAGAGTCTGAGAGAAAGGGTTTTTACTCACTTCCGGGATGATGCTATCAACTAGCTATACTACTGTATCCGATTTGCACTGAGCTCTCCCAGCCCAGTTAATTTCTGCTGCAATGGGACAGACAGCAGCCTCAAAGGAATTTATCATTTCTTTCCTTCCATCCAGAAAAATACAAGAACAAAGGGCATAGAGTCACTGTCAAGGAGTTGCATGGTTGTCATTTAAACTGTAATTCACCCAGTGCCAATGGAGGAGCATCAGTGAGCATTGGGCCTGCAGCTGCAGGATTAATGGAGCTGAAGTGGAGCAGAAGCTTTTTACATGCAATTCAGGAAAACGTCTAGACTTTCTGAGAAACCTGTTAAATTAGAGTGGCAGGACATTGGGAACAGGGAAGGTCTTCTTGCTCTTGGCAAGAGGATCGGTTGGTGGAGGGGGGGGAAGCAGTAGGATTGATTGCTGGGGGGTGTCTGGTTGTTGCTGTTTGGAGAGTGATGGAGCAGTTGGCAAGGTGAAGCATTATCTGACTCAGGACTCTCATGTCTCTAAATAAAGGTGGGGCATGGCTGGAAGGGAAATCATTTTGGGGCATCTCATACGAAATTGTAGCCCTGTGGCAAAACCGTTGTTGACCCCAGCAACAGCTGAGGAGGGAGGAAGGACTGGTGAGGTTGATCAGTCAGAGAAATCATTTTAGGGTCTCCTTTCAACAGGCATCCATCCTGCTTTATCCTGACTGAGTGGGTCCAGAGGTGGCCACAAAAATGATCAGGGGGATGGAACACCTCTCCTATGAAGAAAGCTGAGAGAGTTGGGGTTGTTCAGCCTGCAGAAGAGAAGGCTCCGGGGAGACCTTATTGCAGCCTTTGTGTACTTAAAGGGGGCTTATAGGAAAGATGGGGACAGACTTTTTAGCAGGGCCTGTTGCGACAGGACAAGGGGGAATGGTTTTAAACTAAAAGAGGGGAGATTTAGACTAGATCTAAGGAAGAAATTTTTTATGCTGAGAGCGGTGAAACCCTGGCACAGGTTGCCCAGAGAGGTGGAAGATGCCCCATCCCTGGGAACATTCAAGGTCAGGTTGGACAGAGCTCTGAGCAACTCTTCTAGTTGAAGATGTCCCTGCTCATGGCAGGGGGTTGGACTAGATGACCTTTAGAGGTCCCTTCCAACCCAAATCATTCTATGATTGTATGATTTCTGTTCAAGCTTTCCCCAGCTGAGGCTTTCTAACAAGCACAAGAAAAGCATGTCATGCCAGCTAGACCAAGGTACCTGCAACCATGGTTGCCCCATGCAATCTGGTGGTGGTCTCTGTAACTCTGTTTAAGACAGCATGTGTAGTTACCTTCCAACTGGCCAAGAGTTTCCTCTATTGCAACCTGTGCTTGCTACTTGAAATCCCTTGCTGTTTCTTCTCGTCCCTGCTTGTTCCCAGACTTGTGCTGTTATCTTGGTTTCTGTGCTAGCTCCAAATCTTCAGTTTATCAGAACCGATTATGTCAGACAGTTACAGTTGTTTTCCCAAGGCAAGGTAATGGGTCTTGTGAGCAGGAGAGAAGCAGCAGAGGCTACATCCCGGCATTAGAAAGGCTCTGGTAGTGTTTCATATGATGTTTTCCTAAGCGAGATAAGGAAGCCCGGTGCAGATGGTGGGTACTCGCAGAGTGATGATGACTGGCATACTGTCAAAATGAATGCATGCATCTCATAGGAACCTGCAGGAGCCTGCTCAGATATACATGCAGGAGCATAGCTTACAAGACACACACTCATCTTTGCCCAAGGCTACCTATCCACTTTTTTGAGCCTTAGCAAGATCTCTCACCCAGCCACAGTTCTGAGCACCACACTCCAAAATATGTGGAGCGTTGGCAAAAGCTAGTTAGGGGAGAGCGGGGAGAAGAGTGAAATGCCAGAAAGCTGGCTTCAAGGTGTCTTGGCCATGTGATGCTTGGCCTTCTAACAGTGTTACCTTGGTGTGAAAGCACCAGTGTTCCCATACTCTCCATGAAGAGCTTAGCCCTGCTTTAAGAAGAAAGGTCTTATGTCAAAAAGAGTTTAATCCGGACACATTTTTGAGCCCTTCGAAAGTGGTTCTCCGTCTGTGGTTCACAGGACATCACCAAGGGAAGCCTCTAAAGAAATGTTTTTAGAACCAAGGAGATGAGGGAGATCCTGGGATCTCAGATCTCTGATCTCAGAAGCTCTGCTCTTCAGGCTTGGCTCTGCACAGAAAAAAGGAGAGGCAAGATTAAGCCTAAGACAGACTATCTAAAAAAGAAAATATATCTTGCAGTCCTATTTTCTCAAACATGTTTAACGAATATTTAACCAGCACGCATTCTCCCCCAGGGCAATAGACCCAAAATTGCAAGTAAAAAGGCCAACTAATTAGATAGAAGCTTTCCAGGAAAAAAAATGACATTCCTCTGACACGGGGCAAATATTTTGCGGATGAACCAGGGATGACCCTGTAGTTGCTATACCTCCTTCCTCTGGGGGATGGAAAATGAAGTGAGAGAGAAGAAGATGGGGGTGGGGGGTTTCCGTGGAGCTTAAAAAAAAGTGAAAGATGCTGTTACACTCATATTGGCTGCTTTGCACAATTAGCGCTCTGGCTGGGGATGGGAGCCCAAGCAATGCAGAGATCCAGGTTGGCAATCACAGCGAGGGAAAAGTTTGAGGGCCTGACAGACCCACATGGTCTGGTCTACAAAAGCAAATCGGTCATTTCCTAAATCTTTTATAGAAGACACCAGGGACTGGGCCTCTTTCTTCACCACCTGCTCTCATTCTGTCACTGCTCTTTTAATTTTCTTTATCTATAACATTAATAATCCTAAAGGTATTTTTAGTGGGTTCCCTAGGAGATGTATCTTTTCCAGTCTATGTGTTTCCTTGAATACCAATAGTTGAATATACTGATATCATGATTACCTGCTAAAAATGATTTAATTTTTTTTATATAAAGAGTTTCCCACTAAAAATATCCAATAAAATTTGTTTTCCAGATTACCTCCATCCTGTGAAAGTGTCTGTGAGAGAAAATAGTTTTTAAAATGTCATTTGTTGCTGTTAAATTTTCAAATTAACTGCAAGTTTAATGAGAATTATTGCTCCAGACAATCCCATATGAGATCTTCCAAACTTTTATCTGTTGGTATTTGCCAGCTACGATCGTCCTTCATAAATCAGAGTGCAGAACTATTCAGTAGTTTTAAGTGTGAAAGCTCATTTGCCTGTTTGTTTACAAAAAAAGAAAAAATGTAAAGAAAAGCCTCTTTTTACTGAATAGGCATTTATTCAGCAAAGCGTTCAAACCTCTGCTGTTCCTCGCAGTTTTCTCATCATGACTAACTTGAACAACTGTGCGTTAGGTGCATATTTTGTCATATTGCTGCTATCTATTTTTTTCCAGACCACATACATCCACGATCTTGAAACCTACCCCTCGTTAACACAGCTGGACGCCCTCGTCTGACTTCGGTCCCTTAAGCATCTTTGAGCCCGTGACAGCACTGCAGCACTTCGCCTATGGCTACGTATTTTCTTAATAGCCTCGTGTACAACACTACCTCAAGGCTTTTTTGCAGATCCAAATAAATCCCCCAGGACTTCATCTCACAGCCCTTTGCAATGGATTCTCGTTGATTATTGAGATATGATTTTCCTCTCCAGAGGACACTCCGCATTGCTTATTTTCTCAATTGCACCGCTGCAACCAATTTTCCTTTTACGGAAATCACACCTTCCTGGGCAGCCTGTCCTGGGCTCATCTGGTACCTTTATAAAGCTACACTTTGGTACCGCAGGTGCGTGTTTCTATGCCAGAACAGCTATAATTAGTAATTCCAGGACCAAATCAGAATCTAGAAATATTCTTCCAGTACATTCTACATGAAAAAAAAAGTGTATTGCACCACATTGCTATTATATTAATTCATTGCATTCAGACTGCGGTAGCATCCAGACACTATATCAACATGCTGCTAAAGGACAAACCTTTCCCCAAAGAGCTTAATACCATACCAGTTTTATCATATTGCTGAACATCAATTATGCTCCAGCTGCTCTCTCCACAAAGGTAATAACTATGTTCTTTCCAGACAGGGTCTCAGGCAACTTTCTCGTATCTGAAACAAAAAGTCTTTAGAAGATTGATCTGATTCCAGATTATCACAGGACTGGGGAAGCACCGAGCTTGCATTTTTAGGATTTGGCCCAAAACTTGTTCTCCAGGGCAAACCTGTCTTTGCTCTTCCCTCAACCCCCTTCAAGAAAGCTTTATTCACCTGATATTTCCTAGGTAGGCAAAGACTTTCAGGAGAAGAAAGAGAGGACAGGTAGAACAGAGAAGATAAGAGAGCAGTGATATAAAATGAAGCTACAAGGTGCCCGCAGCCCTACATAATCAATGTCCTAAATCAGGCAAAATATTCTGTCTGGGTTCAGAAAAAGCAGCACTTTCAGGAGGTGCTTTGTTTGCCTGCTGCTCGGCCAGAGGGAAACTTGACAATCGAGAGCAGTAGCTCAAACTAACAAGTGTCTGTGTCCTCACTCTGCAGGACAGGCAACAAGCAGGCAGGGAATTTATGTGCTATTGAAAATCACCTTATTATTTTCAGCAGTAAATTAAACTCTGGAGACTAAGAAGCACTCACACACCTTGGCTCACAAGCATCAACGCACACTTAACATGTAAGAGCGCATGCATACCGGTATTGAAATGTTTGCATAAGAATACATATAAGCCTGGAGAAATGTATTCCCAAGGTCATGTACAAGTAAGGATGAATCCCTGGATAAAGATGCAAATCCGTAATGCAAAATCTGCTATGCAGCTGCACAGCCATGGGGAAATCTTTTTCTAATAGTAATAACTTAGTCTATGACTTCCTCAAAATACGGGATTCGTTCACAGGGGAGCTTCTTTCAAGAAAGTTGTTATTTATTTATTGTAGTAACTGGTCAGACTCGTTCCTTCAGATGTCTATTAATTGCAGACTTGCTAGGCTAGAAACAAGCCGATGCTCATCTATGGTCAGCACTGGCTGAGATAACTCCTTCAACCCACATAATTAAAATAACTGCTTTTTTTAAGAAACATAAGGCTCAGATCTGTGGTCCGTTCAGTATGTTCCCACCTGTCAGCTGGGCTGTGGTAACTATCAGTCTGTATGCTTCCTGCATTCACTGCAGCTAAATCAAAATAAATCCCAGTGGTATCGGGCTAAGTGCACGCTCAAAACCAGTTACTGCAGCTGAGCTCGTAGGCTGAGTGCTCCCTGGGTCCCAGGACCAGCCCTACTCAGGAACCTCTGCTATCTCAGTGGATACATAGAATCATAGAATCATAGAATCGTTAAGGTTGGAAAAGACCTCTAAGATCATCGAGTCCAACCATCAACCCAACACCACCATGCCCACTAAACCATGTCCCTATGCGCCTCATCTACACGTCTTTCAAATACCTCCAGGGATGGTGACTCAACCACTTCCCTGGGCAGCCTCTTCCAAGGCCTGACCACTCTTTCAGTGAGGAAATTTTTCCTAATGTCCAATCTAAACCTCCCCTGGAGCAACTTGAGGTCATTTCCTCTCGTCCCATCACTTGTTACTTGGGAGAAGAGACCAACCCCCACCTCGCTACAACCTCCTTTCAGTTGGAGAGCGCAATGAGGTCTCCCCTCAGCCTCCTCTTCTCCAGACTAAACAGTCCCAGTTCCCTCAGCCGCTCCCCATCAGACTTGTGCTCCAGACCCTTCACCAGCTTCGTTGCCCTCCTCTGGACACGCTCCAGCACCTCAATGTCCTTCTTGGAGTGAGGGGCCCAAAACTGAACACAGAATTCGAGGTGCGGCCTCACCAGTGCAGAGTACAGGGGCACAATCACCTCCCTGCTCCTGCTGGCCACACTAGTTCTGATACAGGCCAGGATGCCATTGGCCTTCTTGGCCACCTGAGCACACTGCCGGCTCATGTTCAGCCGGCTGTCAACCAGCACCCCCAGGTCCTTTTCCTCCGGGCAGCTTTCCAGCCGTTCTTCCCCAAGCCTGTAGCGTTGCATGGGGTTACGTACTCATATAGAGTTGCAGCAGATGCTGAAATGTGACTCGGTAAAGGAATCGATAATTCCTAACTGTACAGGGTCTGTTACCTTCACCAGCACTCAATTCATTCAACAACGCCAAAACAGCTAAAATGAGTTGGTAGCTGCAGAAGGGCATATTAGCATCGATATGCTGGCTTTAACTGCTTTTTTTTTCGTTTTGCACCAAAATAGCTTGCCTACGTATGGTAGAAATCATCCCAATGATTTATCTATCTCATTGACTTCCCAGTTCCACAGCTGATGAAGATATGGGGAGGAAGTTCATGTAAGCATCAGAAAGAGGCAAATTGGGTTTTCATGGCCCCATGCTACTTTATCCAATTACGCTTTCCCATGTGAGGGCATCCCACTGGGGTCTCACCCTTGGATTCACTCTTCTTAATGACATTCAATCATTTTGTGCTGAAGACAGTCATTTTCATAGCTGCTTGCATAATAAATTCACAGAGTTACATGCTCACTGGTTCTCTAATTATACCCCATTCCTGCAAAACAAAATGATTAAACTGAGTTTCTACTGGAAAAAAAAAAAGTGAGTCAGCAGCTTTATTTTACTGACAAAGTTTGAACATATTTGGGTTCTTTGATATTTTCTTTTGCAAATTGGAAACCCACTGTATTTAAAGGTTAAAAAATAGAAAATTATTGAGCGAGTGGATCTTTGTCCATGGAGTTTGGGGGATATTCTGTATTCTATTCCTGGCCTAAAATGATCACAGTGACATTGGGAAAGTTAATATGCATCAAGTTTGAAGTTTGTGATACAGTGTTATGCAGAGGTACCACGACCCATTTGGACTAAATGAGTTTCAGACCTGGAGGCCACATAGCTCCTGCAGCAAAAAAAAAAAATCTTTCAGTAGACATCTGGTAAATAATGGAATGTAAACTATTCATCTATTTTTAGGTTAGTCCAATCACACACCTCAACGTAATCTAAACCTGGTAAATTTTCACGTTTGTGAGATTACTAGAGAAGTAAATCTGGGAAGCTCCGGAGGAGGTGGTGGAAACCATCAGACCTATGATCACAGTGACTAGGGTTCCTAATATTTTAGGTATCCTGTGCTGAGCATTGCAAATGACTGTTGGCTCAGAGGTTTTCTGAGCATCTTTGGTTGTCACACGTAATTGAAATTGCCCTTACTTCAGTGCTTCTGTAGCAGATGATATAGGCTGAGGATTTACTTCTGGGTGTAAAGGCACTGGAATCAGTTGTTCCAAGTGCTGGTTGTGCCAACTAATTGCAAGACATGAGATAAACATGGTTCAGAGCCTAAATCCAGTTGAACAGTGGAAAAAAAATAGCCAAGGGACAGGCACAAACAATAAAGCTTCATTAGGAGGGATCTGCCAGCCTTCCTGATACATTCCCCAAGGTCATACCACCCGTCCGTAAATGGCACCAAAGCCCTCCAACACTGCTGGCTACAGGAGCTTCAAGGTGTAGGATAGCATTGTCACATCCAAAACAAGTGCAACAGGAAGAGAGAAACATACCTCTATGGCCATGCTATGGTCACCTAACCAGCCCTTACCGTTGCCCATATGCCATTCAAGGGAACCTTTTCAGTTAATTATTTGTATACACAAGCAAGAAACCAAGAACAAAGAAGATTCGTGCTTAACTTACAGGTCTTTCCTGCATAAACAAGTGAAAGTCCTTCCTTTCCAAAGTGAAAATTCTGGTTAAAAATATCTGTGCAATCAAAATTAGAAGATTTTCTAGACACAAGCTACAGGTGTTGACACGGTTTCTATTGCAGTTCAGGAAGACACTTCCAAAATATCTTTAAATTAAATCACTTGGGTACAGCCGGGCGTGTGTCTGTGGTAGCAGGGAGCTCAGTGTGGGTTTAATCACCTAAGATCAATTAAGTTTTCCCAGCAAGTGCCATTGCATCTATTGCAGTTTCTGTATCTGAGCAGGCCACTTTGGTACACTCCTCTGCAGAGGTAGCAGTGCAGACTTGTCCTGAGCTGGGATTCATCTCACCCAACTTATGGGATAGGTTTTGTCTGATCAAATAAAGACGGAGACGAGATGACTAATGTCCTAAGAACCCCTGGCTCTACTGACTCACTCCTCCTTGACCATAAAGGGAGCCAGCAGTGACGGCCTCTGATATTGGCACTGCCAGTATAGACATCCATGCTTAGTCATGCAAATCCTGCCCTAAGCAAGCCCAACTCACTTAACCCATCTTCTTTTCACACTCACAAAGAATATATCTGCCCTTACACACCATTTGGCTTCTCTCAACCTTGGCAAAGAAATGCTTTCCCATGGTTATTATGGAAACATCCATAACAGGGGAAACATCCATTAGGGGAAAAAATCCATGTCCTACTCCTGCTGTCAGGGTATTTCATAACTTAGTAGGGTCCCCATGAGTTGAGTTGTGCTCTTTAACCTTGTTGTGATGCATGGCAGCTTAGACCACGTACTGTCTGGGAGAGCTTGGTTTGTACAACCTGCATTCACATCCATCTTGTATGGACTCAGTGAGTATGGACCGAGATTGATAATTCTGATATAACCCGGGTAAACAGAGCTGTGTCTCGCAGGTAAAGCAGTAGGAGTTGGTCTTCTGGGAGGGCAGTGGGTCTGTCTGCACAGCCTATAGTGCCAAATCACTATAGGCAACTTCTTGGGCTGAAGTTGCTAGTGGTTGCAACGGCAAGATGGTTTTAATGTCCTCTCTGTGTCTCGTGGCAGATCTCCCCCATAAATGTTAGACTTATAGCCCCTTCGTTTTTAAGGCCCTACTGGAAAGCTCCTTAGTCCTTGTGGGCATGTCAATAAATGAACAAAGTTAATTGTGATCATTAACGTGTGGATAGAACATCTATGCCATCACTGTTTGTTTCCTACCACTGGCTTCTGTCACCACCCATCCCTCATCTTTGTTGCCTTTTGACATTGTAAATTCTTCACAGCACAGAACTTGCTCTCTAATTTGTCTGTTAAATGTCTAGTATACAAATTAGTCCCAGTCATCCTCATTAACAATAGCTTGTACTTATTCCTTCATAAACTGATGGATGAAAAGCTCTATAAAAGTGCAAAAAAATATTATTTCCCCCAAGAGGAGGGTTTGCAATGTCATTGCTCAAAGCAAGCCGGCAGACTTTCCTATCTAACTGAAATCCACCACAGCACAACTCTGTCGCCAGAAGCATATCTTGTTTTCCTCTCTCTTTTTTTAATTTTACTTTATCTTCTGATTGATTCGCTTATGAAATTAAAGGAGATTATGATTTTAACTCTTTGGTTTTAGAGCCATGAGCAACAAAAGCTACTAGCACTGCCAACTGCAAATTGCAAGAGACATAAAACAGTATAAAAGAAAGGAAAAATAAGCTTTTTCCACTTAGCAGTATATTTCAGCAGAAGATTAATTTGCTGTCTGACACTTGATGCTTATTGTTTGCAAACTCCAGGTCTGCAACTGCATATCAAGCTGAAAAGCATCATCTAATCAAAGAAGGGGTAATCTAACAAGAAAGCACTCACATATGTCTTCATTTCAGGTTATCCATGCACGCTAAAAGTGTTGCAAGAACAGAGGTCCGCTAACCTGGTACACATCTGTGTCCGTAAGAGCCTCCTCGGACAAACTGATTCACTGACCTTTGTTTCAGTTAAGACAAAGAAGTGCTGATGCCATTGCACAAAGACTCGAGACAACACCCAGACCTTGAGTACAGCTCTGCCAACTCATATTCCAGAAAGAGGCATTCAAGTGGGAATAGAAGAGAAAGTCTAAAAGGGGGAGCAAGTGAAGAGGTCCTTTGGGTCACAACATGCCTGATTTTTAAGATGTGATGACTAAGGCGAGAAGTTGACATAGTGGTCCAGGAAATTCCTCTTCCCCACCTTCCCGTATATGTAGGACATTATTAAAAGGGTGAACCAGCAGTACAGCCTTGAGTACACTGCAGAAAAATAATACTTTTTTTTAAAATCTAGGCTTGTTTGAACTCTATTAAATCTTTGCTTCACTGGTTCTAAGCCTGTCCAAGCCAACCCGAATGATTATTGTTATTATTAACAGAGCGCAAAGTGAGAAAAGAGAAGGGTTTTTATTTAAATAGGTTATTCTTCCTGCAGCTGGCTGTGCTGCAAAGGTCTGGCAATGGTTCATATTACAAGCATTACTGATTCCTTAGAGTTTTTCAAGGGAGAAGCTTACTTTGACATTCTCATCAACTCTTCTCTCCCCTATTTATTGTCCAAAGATTGGATGATGTCCTCTCATAGCAATAATTGCATTTTTAGAAGCTATCTATGCAGTTCTGTCTTCGTGTTAGGACTTTTCTATGGTATTTCTGTTTCCTGCTGCTTACCAAATAAATATTTTTTTGTGGTTTCAATGAGACTTTCCTCTCCTTTCCTACCTAGTAGAGGAAAGTCAGCTGTGACTGTATAAATTTGTAAGAATTCAGCATGAAAAACTTAAATAAAAGTACATTAAAATAAAAATACTGGGTCTGATCAAAAAACAATTTCAGCCCATGTCCTGACTGAGAGTGGTTACAGAGGAGTACAAAAACAAGGTAGGGAGACCTTGATACTGGCCAGGATCTTAATGACCATCAATGGATTTTTTTTCCATTAATTTTTCCATAGAAACAGCACCGTCCTGTGGCAAGGAGTGTCACAGCTCAACCACACGCTGCCTGTGAAGAACCTACTCCATTCCCTGTCACTGCCTCCACATCCATCATGATTTTACCCTGACAAATCCCCTCCCCAAAACATCTCTTTTCAAGACTGAAGTGTTCACATTTATTTAATCTTTTTCTTTTCTACCGCAGCTGTTCCTTACCATCCTTCTGTCATCTTCTCTGAACATTTTCCAGGGCCACTAGAGCCTTTTGAGAGGGGAAGACAAGAACTGCACACAATATTCAAGATGCAGGTCCAAAATGCATTTGTTCAGTGGCATTACGATGATTTCTGTTCAGTTTTCTATTCCCTCCTTAATAATCCTTAACATTCAATTTCCTTTTTTGATTGCTATAGAGCAATGAGCTCATAATTTCATTCAACTGTCCATTATAAGCCCCAAATGTCATTCCTCAGTAGCAATAATCAGCTCAGAGCCCATCACTGTGCACGCAGAGTTAGAACTGTTGTTTTCCTTGTGTGCCATGCTCGTATTTCATGCCACGGAATTTCACCTGATGTTTTATTGCCCAGCCGTCCAGTACAGTAAGATAATGCCAAAACTCTTCACAGACGGTGTCAGGATGCCGCAAGTGTGGGGCTGATCCACAAGGGAAGGTGAGCCGAAAGCCAAGGGCAACAGCAAGGCAGGGAGAGACCTCATCAGCAAGGTGTAGTTATTTCCCTAAATATGAGATTTTCTGGGTAAAATTCACTGCCACGTCACTGATCCCTTAGGGAGAGAGCTGAACTGTGATCCTTTCTGGTCCAAACACACCACTCCATCTTTGTTTTTTTGGTAGCACAGCCTTATTTAAAGTAGGGTGTTTGAATTTTGCAGTCTAATTGAGCAGTTTACAGCCTGGCCAGCTGACAGCAATAACGCAGTATTGTGATTTTCCCATTTCAAGGGGAAGTGTCTGATGTACCAGATCACCTCCTGCGCTTTTATTAAAGTATCTTCGTAGCTGTGTTTACTCTCCGTGTCACAGAGTGTTACAGTGAAAATCTAAATGCTCCCAATTTGGAGAACAAGTCTGATGAGGAGCAGCTGAGGGAACTGGGACTGTTTAGTCTGGAGGAGGCTGAGGGGAGACCTCATCGCGCTCTACAACTACCTGAAAGGAGGTTGTAGTGAGGTGGGGGTCGGTCTCTTCTGCCAAGTAACAAGCGATAGGACGAGAGGAAATGGCCTCAAGTTGCACCAGGGGAGGTTTAGATTGGACATTAGGAAAAATTTCTTCACTGAAAGGGTTGTCAAGCGCTGGAACAAGCTGCCCAGGGAAGTGGTTGAGTCTCCATCCCTGGAAGTATTTAAAATAGTGTAGATGAGGCGCTTAGGGACATGGTTTAGTGGGCATGGTGGTGTTGGGTTGACGGTTGGACTTGATGATCTTAGAGGTCTTTTCCAACCTTAATGATTCTATGATTCTATGATTCTATGATTCTAACTCATTGCCCTAGACAACTATAAAGTCCTTCCATGTAGCCAGATTAAGAGTTACCTATAAATCTAGTCCCTGCTAACCTAGTCACGTAAGATAGGGATTTTTCAGGCTGGACCCCACGCTCCTTTAAGGAAGAACTGTGCATCATGTCTTCTGGTTGATAATGTCACCAGAAGTTTAGATAAAGGTTTCACATGATGGTAGACCCGTCTGCAAAGCTGGTAGGTGAGATAAATGTGGATGCCACAAGCAAGGTACAACCAAGCTTTCCCTCGTGATTAGCAGCTAGGACAGCAACCCCCAGATCCCCATGAGCTTATCCCCAGAGATCTCTGTGGTTGGGAGAGTAAATGCCACAATTTGGGGGCCAGTTTGCACATCGGTGTGGGCATAGCTATTCAAGTGATGCACTGAGAAGCCACGCAGGTTGCATGACATGGGGGAGACAGTTCAGTCCCGTCCGAAGTGCTGCCACTCATTTTAATGAATGGGAGCCTCTCCGCAGCCGACAGCCAGCGAGTGCTGACAAGGCAGCATGAGCTGAACTGAGGAACCTTTGGTTCTCCTGACCTGACAAGTGCTTCTTCTCAGATGTTCATTAGTTGATGTCAAAAATCAAGAGCAGGGCCATGACTGCATAAATGGGAAGCGGTAGCCAAAGGGTGTTGTATTTACTATGCTTGCTCAATGTGAAGGCAAATTACTAGAGATACGCATCAGTCCACTCTTCCAGTCTTTGTGTTGATTGCTTTACTAGGTGGAGGTGTCAACAGGGCCCAGCTCCTCTTTTGTGGAGGGATTACAGAATAGCTCTCCACACAGCAGGTCAGTGAAAAGCTTTGGTTAACAGAGCATGAGGCCCACACACTGAAAGAGCAATGGTCAGAGCATCCTCCATGGGGAAAACATGTCTGTGAGATCGGCTTCTATAAAAGACCATACCATCTTCATATTGTTCCCCCTTTAGTAATAACGCAAGAATCATCCCAGGGGAAGTAGAAGAACATTGCCCCAGCACCGTTTAAAGGGATTTAGTAGAAGAGGTAGGAAAATTATTCTTGTTATAAGAAAGTGCATACAGAGACGGGCATTTGGAAATGTGCTGAAAGCTGGGTTATTACAATGCTGCTACTAATGACTACAATACATCATTTCAACTTGTTGATTTTTCTTTCCTTAATTTCCAGATTATCCGGCTGTTGCTTATCCTCCACCCATTCTGGGAGTAAACAGAGACATCATGTGCCTGAGCTGCAAAAAAAAGTTACTTTCAACAGCAATTAACTTGTGGGGGGTTTTTTCTCTCTTTTTCAGAAAAGCCAATCTTTCAACTTTACCTTTTCAATTTTATCTTTCAATTTGCTTTTGCAATTTTACTTTTGTAACATCTCAATGATTTATGAAAGTATTGTTTCTATTCTAGAAATAGGAGAAAGTGTAGCAAAGGGTAGTTGAAATCTCTGGGATAAAGTCCCAGGGGAAGTCTCTGAGAGGGCTCAGAGGAGAAGCTGCTTCTCTGGAGTCCCAGCTCAGAGCACTCAACACGACCCAAACAATGGGCTTAGACTAGATTCCAGCAAGGGGGGATTTTTCCCACACCTTACCAAGATCCCAGGCATAGGAAGCTTCTGGCATTGCTATGGGGAATCTGCCTTGCTCTTCTCCCAGCCTCTCGGAGAATTCCTGCAATCCACTGCCAAGCCCAACTACAGAACGGCATGCAACTCTTTGTCAGATGAATAGCTCAAGAGAATATAGGAAAATCTCCCAGAAGACCCCAGTAAAAGTCCACAGTTCTTGGCAAGACTGCCCAAAGACCCTCTGTGAAAAAATACAGAAGATCTGGATCTATCACCTGCCACTCTTTCCTTCTTTGCTTTGGAAGTCATCCCCTTTTTGTCACGCTCACAAAGGCTTTCACATTTTTGTCAGGGAGCAGCTCTGTTTTGAAAGGGCCATGAATCACATCCATCAATCTTCAAGAGAAAAATAATCAACAGATGGTCATTAAAGATCACGTGGGTCCCCTCAGATCAGGAGATGCAGCAGAAAATGAGCTCTCTTTTCCTCTTGGTTATGCTTCTTTAACACATCACGCGTTCAACCGCATCCAGCCTAGCAGGAAACACATGACAACACCAATGCTTTGTGTATGGTACCAAAATCAGCACATAAAGCTCCAGCCTCAATCAGAGAAGAGTATTTACCCCTACTGACCAGAAGGAGAAAGAGAGGAGTGTTTTCAGGTCACATAAAAGAAATACTAGATTGCTGAGGACCAAATAGAGTTTGGCCTCCGTAGTTGGTGTGCAACCTGCGGCTGTCTCTCAACCTGCCACCTTCCATTCCCAACAACAACAAGCCACAACCATTTTTAATGCCCACAGGTGTGAGGGATAAGCCTCCACATGCAAATTAGACATCTCTTACACAGACATTTTCATCTCAGCTTGCAGTGAGCCTTAGAGGTGTCAACTAACCAGTCATCACAATAAGGGATTAACTCAGACAATGAACGTGAATTCTGACTATATTTGCTTTGGGCAGCTTACTTTTTAAGCCCAGAACATTACGAAGGATGGACTTTGTCTTTGAACATTTACTACTCCCCTTTGGCTTATGTCTATACTATGCTGGACCTCACCAAGATGGGAATCCAGAGCACACCAGAACTTGCTCCTTCATTGCTCTTGGAGCCTACCTGAACTCAAGTTGCTAATGATCCCTTACTGTCCAGGAGAAAGATGTTTTAGGGGCCTTTTTAAGTCAGAGTATCCTAGTCTAGTGAAATGGGGCCATGCTCCATGACAACTAGCAGCTGTTTGATGCTCTTATGACAGCTAAAACTTGAACTGATCAGAAAATGATGGCCTTTTGCTGAAAAAACTCTTAGGCAGGTGGGGAGGGATTTCAGGCAAGCATTTTTGTTTGGTTGGTGTTTGTTGGTCTTTTTCTGGGAAAAAAAATTTCTCTCAAAAAAGTTTCTTCGAAGATGTCTTTTTGGTTGATGTCTAAAGAAGGGAGAAGTTTGTGGTCTGGGACCCACAGACAAGGTCCTGTAAAATCCTTTCACTGCCAATGTTCTTACTGTTGAGGGGAAAAAAACCCAACAACAACACCCACCCCCAAAAAAAAGCAAACCTAAAAAACCAGAAAACATCAAGCAGGACAGAAGGAGACCTGTAAAATCATTTATTTAGGGACAGTAATGCATATTCAGGGGATATTTTTGAGCATCTTATTTGGAAAAATCATCTTTTAATTTCCAGCAGATCTTAGAAAATAATTTCTGTCCTCCATTTCCATCTATGCAGTCCTCCATTTGCTCATTTTCTGTCGTCAGAGGAGACGCATGCTATATTTCCGAGGCAAGGAGGTATGTTGAGGCTTTCTGTCTTTTGATTAATTTTTTTTAATACATGCCTAAAGACTGGCATGCTTTGTATTCTCTGCCTTACACCGACACAGCATGCTCTTGTCCAAAAGATAGATACCACAACATGAAGCAAAATGCAAAGGATGAGGAGCGCTTCCTGGATACATCGTTGTGGCTTGGACATTTGTTTCAGCCAGAGTTTTCCACCTGAGTATGGAAAGCCTTCAGGTTGCAAGTATTTCACCCCAACCTGCAACCTGCTCTTCCCACAACAGAGGGGTGAGCACTCACATTGCACAGTCCTTTGGGGGGTCATTGTAAAAGCAAGCCCCCCAAGTAGTTTTCCCATCATTTTTGTCCTGCCCTTGAGAATGACGCTTTTGTTTTCTTCATGCTTTATCTGCTCCTAGTGGCTCTCCACTTCAAAATGTATATTTGATCAGGGAAAAAATTTCATTTCAGATAATCACTCCCAGTTCCCAAAGCCCACCTGAATCACCCCAACATCAGAGTCTGTCATGAGTAATGCATGGGATGGAACCACACACAGTCTGTTCAAGACACTGAAACCATGGAAACACTCCTGACGAGAGCTGCTACTTGGGATGATCATAGGAAAGAGTGGCTGAAGGAAGCTTCTCTTGTCCACCTCTGTTGCCCAAGGCCAGATCATTATATAACACGAGGGATTTCAGGTGTCAGACTTCACCCCCCTAAGGTTGCTGACAGTTTTGGTTAACAGAAAAACTTAAACAAAACCAGAAATGAGCAATTGTGGAGTTTTCTCAATGAGATCTAAACACTCTGAAGTGGGAGCATGGGACCAAACCACATTCACAACCTTTGGGTGCCTTTGGACGCCAACCCAGATGTGGAAGGAGGACAGTCCACTTCAATTTTCTCCTCCAGTGTGGACAGTGAGATGACCAGGACCGAGGGCCTTACAGTGCAGGGCTGCTGCTTCAGAGCTTAGACACAGTCTGGGTTTAAAAGGCCCTTTAAAGGGCTGAGGAAGAGGTCAGAGATTATAATGAAAGCTGCATCCCATTTCTTTAATGAGCCCTTTTAAGAAGGCATCCACAGCCCTCCAGAAGCAAGTTGGGCACCAGTTTCTTGTTTCTAGGAAGTTCATCTACCCTGCAATAAATCCTACGGTTAAAACAGGCTCCAGGTTTTCAAGAGAATCATTGAATTGCTGTACCATTCTCCTCACCACCCCATCTTTGGAAAGACTGTCCAAATCTGGGCACTCACAATTGCCAGCTGTTTTACAAATGAGGGGCACAGGACAGAGAAAGACTGCAATAATCTGTAGGCAATGTATACCACAAGGAGAAGGGTACCTGACAGAGGGGAATGGTTTACCACCTCTGAGATGTGGGAAGAGCTTGAAGAGCATCAAAAACTAGGTAGCCTCCAACCTGTCTCCTGTGCTCCGTAGCCTCCTTGTTCACACATTTGAGTGATGGGAGAAACTAGAACGGATAGAGGAAAGACTTTTGCTTTTCACTTCGCTTTCCCGTCATGCTCATGATAGTTAGACCAGTAACAAGAATGGTTTAGATGTAATATCCCACTCCTCGATGTCTCACTCCACGCAGTCTCAAAACCAATCTTTCCATTGTGCCTTTTCCTCCCCTTAGCATCAGCTTTTCCATGCCTAGAGCAGAATACCCACTCCCACGACACTTGATACCTCTCCCATCTATTTGGAAGTGCTTCCCCAGATCCCCTCTACTTGTGGGGCACATTTAAATGATACAGAGCAGCCGATGCATCTAAAATACGCATCCTTTGGTGTGGAAGCAGCAGCTAAAATTAGGCTGTAGTCTGAAAGTGTAGAAGGGAGAGAATCTCAGGCTAGTTATCTAGTTATTTTACAGCTCCTTGAGTCACCCACGTGGAAGCAAGCAGCTGCTGGGCGACACAGAGTGATACATACACTGCAGTGGAAAGACACCGGTGCTAACAATAGCTGATATGCATGGAGGGTCTTTCACGATCCAGCTTCAAAAAGGATCAAGAAGATGTAGAGCACATACTTGGAGTGCTTCATCCACCCCTGCAGTGATGTGGAGGAAAAGTTGGATGAACAGACTCCTAAAACATCTATGGGCTTTGAAGAAGGCCATTCCTGTTCAACAGTGCTCAAAAAAACCCTGCAGGAACACCAAAGCCTGAGTCAGAGAACTCTTGAGTAACTTTTCTCACCTGAATAGGTCCAGAAGAAGTCAATAAAGAGCTTTAAATAAACATGCTTTTAAATTAGTGGCTTCCAAAAACTTCCTTATCTGTGCAGTCTGGTGACGTGTCTGAGCATAGTTAGGGATAGACCCCAAGTCTGGATGTGAACCAGAGCTTAGTCAATATTCCTGAGTTATGTTGCATGTCTCGCCTCTTTCTTTGCCTTCTGTCACTGGTATTCATAAACAACACAGCCTGATTTCTGATTTCAGTTTCACTCCAGCAAAGAAATTACGTCAATTGTCAGTGGGTAAAATTTGTTTCACAGGAGACAATGCAAAGCAAGACACAACCCTACTGAATAACGGACATGGCTAGAAATCATCTGAAGCTTCTGTTCCCAGGTAGATATTTCCCCCCCCCCAATACATTATTCTTCATTCAGGAGACGCAGCCAAACTATGATGCAAACTATTCTAACACAAAGATGTTTGCTGGGTAATTACTGCTATTTAAATTATTCTCCATATACCATACAGCATGAATGGCAGATATTAAAACGCAGAGATGACTTAATAAGTTATAGTTATCCAGATGTGTCATTCTTCTAATAAGATGAAAAAAAGTGTTGTTATATTTTAGACTTACCAGGTGTACAGTAAATAAAATTACTATATTCTATTTCAAAATCCCTGTAAGCGATATTGTCCCTGTTAGAATTAAGATAAACGACACCAATAAAATAAGCAGGTTAGGATATATTATTTTTTTAGGTGCTGAATCAAAAGTACATTAAACTTGTTGATATGCATATTAAAATCAATGTGAATGAAAAAAAAAAATTCCCATTAAAATGAATGATTAAAGAGGTAAAAACACAGTGAAGGAGAATTGGACAGCTCTGCGAGGAAGGGGGAAAGGATTTCTAGTACCTGAGTTTCTGCTGAGGCTGCATGGCAACAGGGAATTCAGCTGCTACTCAGATACACCTTAACTGATCCTCTGATAGACCCCAAGCAAAACAAACAAGACACGCGGGATGTAATGGCATTTTAAGACTCTGTCTTACAGCTAGGCTAAGCAGTTATCTTTCCTGGATCAGCAAGGAAAATACAGGATTGCTTTGGCTCCTTGCAGCTGAGACTGAAGCTGGTGAATAACCAGGCAAGCTGGGTTTATCCCAGTACAATGTGTTTCAATTCGTCTCAATGCAAGGTTGGGTTTTAACAAAGAATGGAAATTACGGACAGGGAAGGGGATTGTGCCTTGCAAAACACATTCAGCCAGGCATGCAGAGTCCTGTTGAACAGTAGCAAGCTAAAATAGGAAATACAGCTTTGGATGTCTAACCAAGGAAATCCTGAGTGGAGATAGAGAGAGTCATTAATGCAAGCAGCTCTGAAATACCGTGTCTGCTCCTGCTGTCCCCCTGTCCAGGATTGATAAACTGGAGCGGGTTCACAGCAGACTGAGTGAAGCAGAACCTGAAAAGCTGGAGGGATCAAGGAGCTTGAAAGAAAAGGGGAATTGGATCATCCATGTTCATGTGTTGCAAGCAAAGCTGCCGCACTCCTCTTCTGGGTGAGATAAAGAAACTGCTCTCTTTAGGCAGCTCACTGTCAAACATTTTTTCTTACCTTGCCACACTTGCAAGTTCGACCTATTGCCAGGAGTGTAGATGTGCATCTGTTTTGAGGATGGTTTGGCAGAGGTGTGGCAGGAGTCAGGTGAGTGTATGCCATTCAACACGTGCACAGACATAAAAAGTGATTTTTCTTCACTCTTCTCTGTGTGTTTGGTACAGTCATGGATGTCAGGGCTATGAATTTTTTATAGTTTCTTTTGGAAAGCTGGACTCTATCATATTATGAGAAAGAATGGGATTTCGCAGCTTTTCATATATAGGATAGCAACATCATTTCCCTTTAATGTGCACTGGTTTAGAAATAAAGATATCTAACTGGGAGATTTTCACTGGAATTATTTTCTCAGAGAAAATTGAGTTTCTGGAATATCAATTATTTTCCTATGAGAAAAAAATTAACTTTTGTCCAAAATGTTCTATATTCTGCTGCAACACCGTATTTGGCTTTCATTAGGATTTTCAGGACCGCTTAGGCTCCCATTTTTTCCAAAGCTGACAGACTGGGTTTCAGGCTCCTCAGTGAGCTTCAGACATGCTTCAAAAAGATTTAAAGGGAATCCCTTCACAACTTCATCTAAACTGGCTGTGAGAGTTCCCATTCCACAGGAGATTTGAGTTTCATTCCATCTCAGAATAATTATCTCTAAAAAGAAAACGGAGGGGATTTTTCCGTGGAATTCCCAGGGAGTTCCAGTTTTGAGCCAAATCTATAGATAGACGTAGTTTATTCCGTGCTCAGAAATAAACTGTGAATCTTTCTAGCCAGTACAGAGAATCCCTCAAGATGACGACTTCATACAGGAGTCCAAAACGCACAGAAATAGATGAGCTGCTCCTCTCAGTTAAATCCTTGGCAGAGATCCCACCCCTAATTCAAGGGTATTTGCAGCGAATCCACCCCTTTCTAGATTGCATCCTCCTCGGGACAGCAGAGCAGTCTCGTCTGAAAAAAAGGTGTATATATGCACATACATTTCTCCCGTTTTCAATTTATTTCTTGGCTTATTAAAGGATATTGCCTCCACCTACAACTCGTGTCCTGCCTACAACATGGATACTGGGGTATCCCAGAAGTGCTGACATTTGGATATGGAAGATATTTAATTTTAAATGGGGACTACAGGACATGGAGAAGAAAGAAGCCAAACTGAACAGTGCCATCTACTTCCTAAACTTAGGCAAGAAACATCACACCCTACGCTGGTTATTTAGTTTTGAAATTTGCTGCTTCAACTTCAGATCTGAAGGAGAGCAGGTGGGCACGAAAGCCTGTAGTCCCAGGCGTGGCGATCAGCATTGCAAATGTGAGTCTTCTCTGTCCTGAAGCCAATGGTCTTAGGCTTCAGTCCAAGTCCAGTCAAGAAACTGCAGTGAAGAGAAGCCCTTAAGGCAGAAGTCGAGTTAAAGGAACCATATCTATGTTTCTATGCCCCTAAGCCTTTACAATTACACATCACCACTAATACCCTAATGAACTATTACATTTACTTTAAATCCCTAACACCTCTACATAGCCAAATTTCTAGATTGTTGGAGCTGGCTATGCCAGACAGCCAGGCTATATGGTCGAGGGAACACAGCATCTCTCTATGCCTGTATTTGAAGGTGCTGAGGGATACATTCATCTCTGAAAACTGCCTGGCCCAGCACTGTATGTGAGTTTCGAGGCCCGGCTCAGGGGAAATAGATCCCAGGTGATGGAGAGCACCATGCTGATGTAGCTCCATGCCTTCTCCATGTTGGCTTGCATGATGAGAACTTGGAGAACAAATCATATGAGGAGCGGCTGAGGGAACTGGGACTGTTTAGCCTGGAGAAGAGGAGGCTGAGGGGAGACCTCACCGCGCTCTACAACTACCTGAAAGGAGGTTGTAGCGAGGTGGGTGTTGGTCTCTTCTCCCAAGTAACAAGCGATAGGACAAGAGGAAATGGCCTGAAGTTGCACCAAGGGAGGTTTAGATTGGACATTAGGAAAAATTTCTTGACTGAAAGAGTGGTCAGGCCTTGGAAGAGGCTGCCCAGGGAAGTGGTTGAGTCACCATCCCTGGAAGTATTTAAAAGACGTGTAGATGAGGCGCTTAGGGACATGGTTTAGTGGGCATGGTGGTGTTGGGTTGATGGTTGGACTCGATGATCTTAGAGGTCTTTTCCAATCTTAATGATTCTATGATTCTATGATTCTATGTATGAGGCTGTGCACACCTGCTTCTGTGTGTAGGCATGTCCTGGGACAGTTCAACTCCTACGTGTATCCTGGTGCCCTCAACACTAAAATGCAGCTCCTCCATGCCCTCTGTTGCTAAGTCCTTCTCTAAGGGCCTCCCATTTGTTGCCTCTTAGCAAGCTCGTTTGTGTCTCTGCCTCAGGCAACAGCGATTCCGCTTTCAGTTAAGCCTTGGTTCAGCTCTTAGGTTTCTTCGAAGAGGCATTGTTACAGGAAAACCACGCAAATCAGCTGGGGCTCAGTTCACCTCCACAAGAAGCCCACCTGGCTGTTTCTCCCTGCCTTGTGATCCACATTAAACATGGGAATAAAAAAATCATTCTTTATTCCAGGCAGGCAGCAGGCTTGAGTCACGTGGACATGCCTGTTACCAGCGGCAGTGCCTGGATGGGCTGCAGAAACACAAACAATCCCTCTGTACTGTATGATAATCAACAAAAATTAGCTGCCTAAGGGAACCAGGAAACTCTGCCATGAATGCAGCAGTTAGAGACTGAGCCTATTTATTTAACAGGTGTCCCCTGAGCTGGGATGCCAGACTCTGTTTGCCAAATTTGCAGAGAGAGGAAGACAGGTTGAATAAATTCGGGCGAGAGAGGAACAGTCCTGAAGCCATTTTCTTTGTGGGTTTGGTTTTTTTTTTTTCCTTTTCAACAACTTTTTTATTGTAAGAAAGTATACGCTGGTTCTTGGCCACACATATTCAGAAAGAAGAAGCTGTGTGAATACCCAGTTTCCCTCCTCGTAGTGGTGCATGGTCCAGCTCAGCCACAGTGCAAAGTTAGCACTGCTGGATGGCTTCATGATTGGTTTGTTTGTTCAGTTTAATTAAAATACAGTATGGGGTACGTTTTGGATGTGAACCCACCCCAGGCTGTTAGGGACCCAGAGCCAACAACGGCAGGCTGCTGTGTCTAAACGACATTCCCGTGCAGTGGAAATGTGCTTCCAAACACAAGCTGCTGGGTCTGGTGCTGCAGCATCGAGAAGCCTTGGGATGGATCAGATGTCACCGCACCGAGCATTGCATGCACAGCATCTGGGTGGTCCTTGCTCTGTTTTTGGAGTGTTTTCACTCAGTCTGGAGGCAAGGGATGGGTAGAGACGTAGAGGAACCGCTGCAGGCGTTTATGCCACCTCTCAAATGGAGGACAAACCCAAGCAGCTCATAAAGGGATTTTGGTGATGTCCAGAGAGAGGAAGCCCAAGTGAATCCTGAACTTCATTCTGGGCAGGTCTCCCCAGGCAACTCTTTTGCCATATATTCCCTGTTGCCTTGCAGTCATGCCAGAAAGCCAATGCAAGGCAGAAGAGTCAGCAGAGACACATCATGGAACGGGGACTGCAGCAGCCCTGGCTAACAGCACAAGCTGAAGGCAGTGAGTAGAGTAAATGATCTGCTCACCTGGCAAACGATTCTCAGATAACATCTCAACCAACCCCATGTAAATATGTAAGCAGCAGGGAAAGAAAGCTTTCTCCAACCAGAGGTTTCTGCCTGAGAAAGAATGAATTTCCAGAGACTGTAGAAACTTTTACTGACTGCTCCTTACAAGCTGTAGTAAATGTTTGCCGACTGCACTGGTGGGCTGAGAGATAATCTGATAAATAAACAAGACAACATCTAATTTCCAATTTTTTTCACTTAGTTTTAGTGTATAAGGCGCTGGCCCTGCAGTATTAGTTACATAAAGTACACAGATTTCCCGGCTGATGCCAGCAGTTTCCACGTCATTTCTTGCTGATTTCAGTCACGAACAGGGCTGACATTTATGTCCCGTATAGCCAGAGCAGACATCTGGGAGATTTTCATCTCCATGGTAAGACAGAATCATAGAAATCATTAAGGTTGGAAAAGACCTCTAAGATCGAGTCCAACCGTCAACCCAACACCACCATGCCCACTAAACCATGTCCCTAAGCGCCTCATCTACACGTCTTTTAAATACTTCCAGGGATGGGGACTCAACCACTTCCCTGGGCAGCCTGTTCCAAGGCCTGACCACTCTTTCAAGAGAGATGTGAAGGTCTTGCTCATGCTTCCTTCTTCCAGCAGCTGCGAGCTCAACGGACAACAGCATGAGCCAAAAGCTGCCCCAGGTACCGCTCGGTGGTGGCATCTGCTTGGGGCTTGCAGTGGTTATAAGTGCCTGGTAGAGAGCAGCCCACGTGAACCCAATATATTTTTGCCCCCAGGTCATCCACAGCAAAGGGGAACCCAAAGACATTTGCAATGGTGCAGAGTGAAGTAAGAACAGCTTTTGCCTTTTGGCTTTGCTGGTGCAACAAGCGTGCAGCACAGGGCTGAATTCCACCTCTGCTCAGCTGGAGAGCTTGGAAGAGCCCAGTCCTGCTCTTCGGTGGCTGAATTTATCCAAACATCCAGTTTTGCTGCTTCCCACGCTGTGTTGCCCTGAGCAACCTCTGCCACCACATTTGTGGCAGAGCCTTCTCCTCTCTAATCACCCACAACAGCTCCTCGTGGGTGACGACGAAATCTTTGCCCGCCCAAGTCAGCTCAGCTAACTCACGCTGAAAAACCAGAAGCCAGGACAGGGAAACCATACACTGTGCTCCTGCCAGCTGTGATTAAAGAAATAAGGATGAAATGATTCACGTTGCTCCCCCAATTTCTACCCTGAAAATCCCAGCAAAGCCTGAATACTTCTTGAACCCTGCTGCAGGGAAGAGAAATGAAGATCTCTCTATAGCAATAGAAAGCTAAAATAGCTGTGTGTTTCATGGACCTCGCTGAAATGACATTGCCAGTCCCAATCCACAGTCTAGTAAAAGGCTGCCTAATTAATTCAAGACACCCAAAGTGTTTTCACCCAAATTATCAAGCCTACGGGAGAGGTTTAAGACTGCATTACAAATTCATAGGTCTGGGAGAGATCTCAAGAGGTCGCATAGTTTATTTTCCTGTCCCAAAGCAAGATACAGTATTTCTAGGTCGTTGTTGACGGATCTTTGTTTAAATCGTTTTTTTAAGTCCTCCCACGATGGAGACGTTGCAGGCAATTCATTCCAGTGTTCAGACCATGGGAAAATCTCTCCCAATATCTAACAACCACCTTCCCCGTAGCAGTTTAAACCCATTGTGTCTTTTCTTACATCCACTGTGAACACGAGGGACAGATTCCTTCTCCTCCGACAAAACAGTCCTTCATGGATTTGAACAGTGCTACCACATTCTGCTCGGTCCTCTTCCCTCCGAAGGAGATAATGATTTCAGTATTTCCCACTGGTAGTTTTCCCCTGTTGGCTGCTCTTATGGTTCCTGCTCGATATTCCTGAAGTAGGACAAATCTTTCTGGAAATGGAGTGCCCCACTTTATATACTCTCCTCTGACCGAGGCTTTCCCAGGAGCGAGCATCGCATTGCTGGCAGGTTACACAGCGTAGCACGGCATTCATCTTTTTTCACAACAGGATGATGTGTTGATTTGGGGGCAGGTTGTGATTCATTACAGCCTCCAGATGTATTTTTTTTTTTCCTTTTTTTTCCTGAGAACTGATGTCTGATCTGTTGTTCCCAGCTCTGGATCCGCATTAGTGGAATTAATTAGGAAATCACCGAGGTTAAACTTCCTTAAGGTACCTTAAGGTACGCTGCAAGGAAACCAGGCTATAGGGTGAGCGTAGAAGCATTTAATTCCTTGTTATAAATTTGCCATCATGGTTAGGACCTGAATCTACCTTACCCAGTCTCAGATCAACTGATAATAGGGCTTTAGGGAAATGTTTAAAAAAGAGAGTATAAAGTGAATCTCATCTGTTTTGCTCTCCTACGCTGCAGCGCTCAGTGGTTTTGCTAGATTATTCTGGATTAGGTATTTAGTTGTTAGCCCTGAGCCTCTTCTCTACTGATTTTTCTAAACTCTTTCTGAAAAAAAGTTAAATCTTTAACTCCCATGATAAGTTCCATGATTTGTGTAAAGGAACTTCTTTATGTTTGTTTTAAACCTGCTCTCTGATCATTTCATTAGTGCCCCTGGGTTCTCATGGTGTGAGAAATAATGAATAACATTGCTTACTCACCCTTGCCATACTCGTCATCACTTTGTAGATATCTACTGGTACACAGAATGGCTCTCTGCTGCAATGAGAAGTCCTACTTACCCATTCCTCATATAAAAACTATTCCACGTCTCTGATCATCCTTCTTTTTACCTTTTCTACATCTACTAAATCCTTTTTTATATTGCATGAATATAACACAGTGTCCCAGATTTAGGTGCACTAAGGTTTTATATACACAGTTTTAAAGTGAAGCTCTGTTTTCTATCTATTTCCTAGTAAATTCTAGGATTTTACTCACATTTTTTTGCTTGTATCGAGCACTTGCATGGCATATGAAAGCACTATCTGCAATGACTCCAAGATCTCTTTCCTGAGGGGTCAGTGTTAATTTAGAGTGGATCACTGTGTATGCAGTTATCAGCTTTTCATTTCCCTCCTGGCTGTTACCTGGCGTTAGCTCAGGCTCAGGAGGCTTATACGTGATGTTCTGAGTCACCAAACGTCCTGGGTCCTCACCCAAAAAGAACTCAGGCCCCAACTAAAGCTTCCTAGTTTATTATTTGGGCTCAGACTTTCACTCAGTTGAAAGGGTAGACACATGCTTGGGTACTTATGTGCACCCTTTTTTCTGCCATTAATTGAAGCTAAATTCCAGAGATGAGACAAGATGCATCTTTCCACAGTCCATGCCACTTCAAGCCTGGTCAAAATCTGATCAATTGGGCTAATTTCACTGAGAGGTGGAACTTCTATTACCACCTTCTGTCTTATGAAAGAGATGGGAGAAATCCCATCATCTACTACGTCTTCTAGACCAGAGGCCATTTCGTGTGACTGGGGAACATGGAAGAAATAAGCACAGCAAAGATTTCCGTGACTCTGATTCATGCAAATGCTGGAGATCTGCTGTTCCTTCAAACCAAAAGAGGAAAAAAAACCAAGATGCATTCCCTGAGTTCATTACAGTATCAGTCATAGCCTGCAGAGGTGAGAAACAGGCTGTTAGATAATATGATGTCACCTCTGAAAAGTTAGGAGGACAGGGGAGCAAAGGAAAGGTCACATTTACCCAGCAGCCGCTCAGCCAGTCTAATGACTAGAATCGCTAAGTCCTAGGCAATTCCATAACTGCTCATTTTCTCCCAAATTTTCCCGCTCCCACAAGGAATTTGAGACCAGATGGTTGTGTCTTTGTTTAGCATTCAAGGGGCATCAGCCTTGGAAACTTCACTGTGAGTGTGTTCCAAGCTCCCAAGCCTAAGTCCTGGAGCACAAGGGCTGCTCATCCCTCGAAGTTCATTGATGAGCCTCATAAGAAGGAGCCCAATTAGTCCCACTCATGGGGATGTTTGTTTTTATAGGCACCTTGTCACTAATGTTGAGACGTGGTCCCCCTCTCACCAACATGGCCCAGCCATGCTGTTAAGAGTTACCAAGGAGCAGGCAAGGGGCAAGAGCCACTCTGAGATGGACATACAGGACCTCAACCTACCCATGGAACCATAAAACCCAAGTCTGTTCTGGATGCATTGAGGTGAGATGACTGCTAAACGGTACTTCTCAACCGAGTTCTAGTTTTACAGCCTCATGCTACTGCATCTTACTGTCTTAAAGCCAGTTCAGACTGCATTGTTACTTTCCCAGCAGAGCTGATGCCAGCAGTGACAGGAGTTCCTCTCTCCATCCATCTCTGATTGCTATTCTGGGCTTCCCTGGAGTGGAGGAGAGGAGCTGAACTCCATCCAGGGATGTTATCTGTAATTCTGGGCACTTTTGCATACCCAACATTGGGAAAACACACAGGAGAGTGTCTGACATTTCCAGTACCGTTTGTTGAGCTGTTGAGAATCCCACTGTAAGGACAAATCTCAGACCTAGCACGTGGGGCTGTAAAGGCATTGCTTTTTCATAGCCCTTTCTATATTTTTGCAATCAGCCTTTGGCTTCTAACTTGAAACAGATGGGGGAAAAAAGGTCTCTCATATATGTGTTCATATAGAAAAGCAATGAGTACAGCCAAGGTCTCTCTTGTTCAACTGCATCTACATTTTTCGAGCATGCTATGCCCACTTATGAGCCTGCTACCCAGGCATGAGTTTCAAAATGCCAACACACAATGCACTGCAGTTAAGAGGATGCTGAACATCTTTCAATGCCCTGGCTTTTTGCATATTGAGAATCTCAGCTGGGATGTTAATGACCTCATTTGCTTTTAGAAAGTGGGCCTTACTAGCCAGGATCCCTGCTACTTTGCAGAGACACAGAGAGGAGGTCTAGGAAAATAGATGTATTGTTTAGGAACAGAAAGGCATGGTTCCAGCAAGAAGCCTAACAGATGACCTGGGGCCAAAACAAACCCACAACCTATAGACCTCCCTGGCTGGGAAAGAGTGCAGAGGCATTGCAGGAATATATTCTGGGAGCAGATCAGAGCTCAGCAGAGAGAGGGTGGCAGGAGTGTCCCAGAGAGACAGGAGGGGATAAAATATGCAGAAGTACTGTTGGGTACTTGAGACAGGAAACTGCTAATCGGGAGATTTAGCATCTCTTCCTAAATCTGTCGCGGCAAGAGCTAGTGAGCATTAATCAGGCAGGGCATTCATCCCTCCTGTGCCTCTGCTCCCCTGCCTGGCAAAGAGGGATGGTGCCAGTATTGCAGGAACCTTCACTTGCTCACATTCCCCCCGATGAAAGGGTCTATCAACGGGCTCAGTATTATTCTGAGTGCCAGCACTTCTCACACCATGCTGGATCTGCTACCTTGAAATCTGTGGCGTGCGTATTTGCAGCTACCCTGTTCCAGCTGAGTGAGGACCACATGATTTTTTTTTTTTCCTTTTTCTGTTTTTTAAAAGGATAAGCATAACATCTACCCAGACTGAAATATCATCGTGATGTAAAGGCAGCAGCAGCAGCGCAGAAAATTAGCTTAATTTCCAGGCTGAATCCAAAGAAAGAAACAGTTACAGGTGTGCAAGTTTGACGACGAGCTCCAGCCTGTTAAGAGATATAGCTTTCTAGGGGTGAAAACTCCCCTTTAACTATAGCTGCAGTGCAGAGATTGCACACAGACTTCTTTTTCTCATCTCTGCTCTGTCAACAAACATGTAGAAACCTACGTCCAGATCTCTCAAAAAGTCCATTTTCCAGGGCTCCACGTTACAGAAACCCCAGTGCACATGCATGTGGGTGTACGGATGTAGGTGGTAATTTAAGGGTCTCGCCATAATCAACTCTTCTGGGAAAATTCAAAATACCATCCTCCTGTGGGTGGGAATTTGAGGACCTTCTCCTAGCAAATTAGAAGCTTTTTTTTTCCAGTGCACGCGTGGGTGGTGAAACTGGGCTCACCTTCGGCAACTTCGATGTAAAATTAAAACTTGTAAGACATTTAAATCTTCAGAGAGGATTTCAGACCTTCCGGCAGACAAATTAGCAATGAATATCTTACGCATATGTAGAATACACAGAGCTGTAGAGGTACGGAGCTGGTTATTATTAGCACAATATTAATATCTCTGGAGGTTCAAACTTAGACAGAGGTGTTGGTGTGCAGGACACTGCAGACACCGTAAATGGGGCTAGCCAATTTTTCTTCTAATTTATTTTATTTTTAGTTTTTTACTCTCTGATTGACTTTTTGCTTATTCTTTATCTCCCCTACACATTGCCTATTGCACTTTTGGTCACACTGAAAAGCTTTTATGAGTCTTGGTCAAAGTTCCAGGTTAATTTCAAGTAAAATAAATAAGTAAATTAGAAGATAATGGAACTGTCAGTCTTCTGCTCAGCAGCTCCCTGGTAGGGGGAGGTCCTCAGTGTCTGGTGATGGGGACATTCTTTAGCTCTTGTGCTGGTTGTAGACATTGACCAGCAAGAAACATAAAGCCCATATGATGACTGCATGGCGGTCAGTTAGAAAGAAAATAGAGCAAATATTGAATCTATAAGCTGCAACTGGTTTTAAATATTACCTGAATCTGGTCATTGCTTCATCACTGACACACCGTGACAACTAAGGCTAGTCAAGAATCATGCTCCCACATAACAGTGTTATTGGAAATTATTTATCCATGAAAAAATTCCAAATTATTTGTGTTTGAGTCAATGTGGAACAGGTGAATCACTTTTGCCTGGCTCTGGTACAGCTTCTTACTGACTAATTTTGGTATATATTGGTTTAGAATAATAACTTTGACATGTATTAGAGTTAATAAAGACAGTGATAAAAGTCATGGCTGAAAGTCATGGTAATGCTAAGAACATGGTAAAAGCAGTGTTAATTAATGTTGATTTCCATAATAGGAAGTTGGTGGGAAATAATTCAGAACCCAGAATTGAATTATAGAAAATTATCCTTAAAAAGATTCAAATCACAACTTCAAATCCAACCCCCTTTCTCCTTTTGGGGGATTTTGAACATTGGATTTAAACCTCACATTGAAGACCCATTTGCAAAACCAGAAACGAACATTCCTCAGTTACTGTTCAAAATCAAATATGGCTCTAGATCTGTTCCTAAGAGGACAATGTCTCATCCAGGACCCTGGCTGACACTTCTAGGCAGTTTTCTCATGCAGCAAACCCTGTGAGAACTGAAAGCAATGTGATGCTGAAAACATCTAAATCATATCTAAATCATATCTCCCTCCTAAGCATACTCCCTTTGCCCATAAAAGTGCAGAAATTGTTTTTTAGAAGAAAAGGCCTGTCTCATAGATTGCTGCTACGAGGTGGATGTGTGTGCGAAGAGGGGACTGGAGGCAGAAGAGTGGGAAACCAAAGACCCTGGATTGTGGTTTTGGAAAGACTTAGCAACACCCTTGTATTTGGTGGCAGATTGCCTTTCCAAATCAGCAATATCACGAGGTTAATACACACAGAAATGGAAATCTGCCAGTGACACGAGACCCAACAGCACAATCACCAGCATTCTTCATTGACCAGGGGTGAGTTGGGATGTTTGAACTGCACTCTTATTCCAGAGATAATCCTGTTGAACCCAGATGAGATTCAGCTTTGGATGGAAAGCTTTCAGTGCTTATGTCTTATTCTGGGTGAGCCCGTGCTGGGATTTTTCTAAGCTGCTTTGCATCTTTAACCAGCCACTCTATTTTTTTTTTTTTTTTTCAGTTAAAGCAAAGAGAGTTGTTTTCCAGTGGAACTTGCAGTTTCTGATGGGTAGAAATGGACAGCTGATGAGACCATCATTCATATTTTTAGTCTGCTCAGCTCTTCTCCTGGAACACAAATGTCCTGTAGCTATATGATAAAGTTGAATGCCTGAGTTTGAGTACCCAAGGTGACTCCCACCTTAAAATCATTTCAAAGCAAAAGACTTGCCTAACATTTCTGTGAACTCAAAAGTTTGAAGCCAGAAAAGGAAGGGAAGGCATTTCCTTGAATTTCAATGGACACACTGCTAGCTCAAGAGTTTCTCCTGGAGGATTGTCAAGATTCACCGTCTCTTTGAGGTTCAGAAGAATGCCACTGCATCAGCTTTGTCCCCATAATGTAGCTTCCAGTAAAATCAGTTTGAAAGTCAGGCATGCGTGGCATGATAAGATCTATTTCTTACGGTTTATTTTTCTTCCAGATACATTTCTGGCAAATATAATAAAATAAATCAGCTACTCCTAACAAAGAGAAGTATCATTAATGAAGGCATTTATGACAACTGTAGAAAAAATGGGATTTCAGAGGCTTTTATTTCATTGTTACAAAAACAAACAGAACAGAAAACACTGACAGAAACAACGTGTCAGCATTTGGGAAGGGGAAGTTGGGGGAAGGTAGGGAAGGAGGAAGCAGAAGATGACATTGACCTTAGGGGGCAATAACATGTCTTGGAGAAGGAAAAGAGGGACACCATGATATTTATCTCAGATGGCTTGGAAATTAGAATTTTTATTAAGTTTGCTTAACTTTAGCCCTGTTATATGTGAGCACCACTTAACTACTCTAATCATTGTCATTGTCAAGTCACTGTTACCTTGCTCTCCTGGACTGTTTGACCTAGCTCCCTGCAATCTGTCCTCCTGCATCTAGATGAGAAACTCCTAAGACCAGGACCACCCTTCTGTTTTCTGAGCATGTCACTGCTTGTTTACGGGATCCCTTATATATCTGGTTTCTAGGAAAATGTCTGGAAAACATTAATCAGTAAAAAAAAAAAAGATGCTATGGGGCTTTTACTTTGCGTGAGCTGTTACAGACACCTTAGCATCCAGCAAAACAGTTGAGTTTGTACGCTACCAAAGGCATATATTTGTATCTATTAAGATTAGCCAAGACTGGAAAAGATTGAGCTAATGAACAGAATTGGAAGTATATTACAAAGTGGCTAAATCACTTCTGAGGTCCCACCTTCTTACAACTGCATTAATTTAGGACACCTCACATCAGTTGCCTAAAAAAGGAAGTTTCCAAAAAACTAAGCATTTCTTAAATGGCTGAAAATCAGTCAGACAGCCCAGTATCAGTCAAAGATACAGGCAGGAGAGATATCAGGGAGCTTGCTCAAGACAAGACATAAACTATAGACAAAAGAAATGGGAAGCATGGCTGTGCGTTTCATTAATGCTTCCTAGCACTCAGCGGAGTTGATCCATAACAAAAATATTTTAATTTCTTATTCGGGCAGCTTTCTTGGTTAGAAGTTGTCATGTGTCTGTCCTGCCAGCACAACAATCCCTTGCCATGGGGTTGGCAAACCTGATGTCCACAAGACTCCAGCGAATAATGACCGCATGCTCAGTTCAGCGGCAGGGGCTCATCCAAGTTTACTGTCTGTAAGGAACAGCCCTCATGCTCGTGATATAGCAAACAAGGTGCTAAAATGTATGGCGAGATACAGGCAGAACAGCACCCACCTGTACGATTTTACAGGACTGCTCGTCATGTACCATCCCTCCCTCCTCGTTAGCAATTTCGTCTGTAGACAGCCCATCTATTGGTCACAGCTTCTGCAGAGCCTGTTTTGATTAATGATTTCAGCAAAGCTTTTCTGTAATTACATGTACTAATCAATGCTTCAGGCAGAGCATGCGGAATAAAGGACGCTACTTTATTACAGGAGGTATTTTAGGGAAATACTGTTTCTGTTAATATATCATGTCTTTTTCTCTAAAGTGAAATTTATATTGCCCTCAAATATACCACTGAATTATTATAAGCTTCACAAGTAACAAAAGGTCGCTGTCTAAGATATTTCATAAAACATTCATTTCAAAATCTATTAAAACTTTTTTTTTTTTTACAGGTATGAAGGATTTAACCTTAACAGAGTCAGTATTTATCAGCTTCTGGAACTTGTTTGTTTATACAAAGAAAAGATTTTGTTCATAGCTGTCTTGGAAATAAAAATGGATACAACAGATTTCACAAGATTTTTAAAAAATGGAAAAATTTGAAGAAAAAACATCTGATGGTTTCTGAATGCATGATTCTTGAGGCATGTACACACACTCTACTTAATCTTTTGCTTCATACTGTCCTCTTGCTGATCCTATTTATTTCATAAAGTTTATGACATCCTGAAAAAGTTAACTTTTTTTAAGAACATAGATAAATTAGATTAAGAGCACTGCAGTCCATGAAAACAAATGTCAGGTATTTCAAAAGTAGTTTACGTTGCTGAATAAATTTTTTTTTCTGCTTTGCTATCACATTCTTTCTAGGTAAGAGATAAATTTATAACCAATTTTTCATAGTAATTTATTATAATTTGTCTTTTAGATATTATGTTATGCCTAAACTTCAGTGCAAGATCAGGTTGATCTAAGCTTTAACATTGAATCATAAAAAACAGATAGACTTTTAACACATTTCAAAAGACACATTAACACTTAGCGATTGTAAGCGACTCTGTCCTCCTCAGTTTTTTCCTCTTTAAAGAACTTAAAAAATTAAATTGATAACTCTCCCCTATACAAAAGAAGGGGTTTATGGCAGAGAAACATATTAAAGTGTATTGTAATGCAGGGTGTAAAGAAAACCACCTTTTGTGGATGTGCCTAAACATTTTCCTGGTTTCAAGAACCACACGATGAAAAATCTCCTGTAAATTCTAAACTCCTTTTGGAGGATTAAGAAAGGTCATTAAGAACTCGTGTACTGCATTCAAGGCCTGGCTGATGTGATTGTGAGGCTTCTGTTTATCATCTTTGAAAAATAACAGTGATCAGGGAAGATCCCTGATGACTGGAAAAAGGCTGATCTTAAAAAAAAAAGCCAGATCTTAAAAAAAAAAGCCAGATCTTAAAAAAAAAAAAAAAAACCAAAACCTAAACCAACCAAAACTGAACAAAAAAAAAAAAACAGAAAGAAACCAACCCCCTCCTCCCACAAAAAAAACCCAAAAACAGTAATAAGGAGAACGTTAGGAAGTATAAGTCACTCCACATCATCCCCATCTCTGGAAAAATCATGGAGTCCAACAGCGATGGCAAACAGTGATGGAGGGCCCTAATTGCCTTCTATGGCAAAACAGATGGCTGGGTGGGTGAAAGAAGATTGGTAGATGTCATACGTCTTGTACTTAATATGACTTTAGATGTCACTTCCCACTGCATTCTCATTTGGAGGCTGAAGCAGTGGATGAACAGGCTGTCAAGTAGGTTGAAAACTGCCTGGAGCACCTTGCTCAAAGGACAGCGATCGATGGGTGGGTGTCTGGCTGGCAGCTCGTAACAAGAACAGCCATGGATGATATTGTCCTCCATCTTCCTCAGTGAGCTCTTCACAGGGGGCCCAGGCCCACAGGACCCAAGGAAGGCAAACAAAGCTACTAGTGACAGTCACCAGGTTCAGCTGAGAGCCCAGATCACCAGGCAGGACCGTAGTGAGGCAGGTCCAAGGTCAACCATTCAGGAGCAGCCAGGTGCCCAGCTGAAGACAGACCTACTCACAACTTATCTCAGACAAGGATTAAGGACGAGAGTCAGAGCTTAAATGCAGCTTTGAGGCCAACAACAAGAAGATGTGTGGGTGGAGACCCCAGAAAGTCAGGAAAGTTAAGATCTATTGGTGTATGCAGGACCTTATCAACAGTTGGTCCAAGGCTGGCAGTGTGATCCATGTCAACAGCTATGTTTAATTATTACCTATGTGTGGATTTCGATGAGTTGCACGGACCATGACTCCACAGTGCTTTAGATGGTAACACTCCTCCAACAAAATGAGATTTAGTGTCTATAAAGAAAAGACTTTACACTCACTGGAGATACAAATTTGCATGGATCATCAGTGGCAACGATTATTGCTATGACTACTGTAGCTGATGCAGAAGACTTTCCTTAATTGTTCATACTTGACCATCAGATGTAAGGCAGCATGCAAACAAAGTAACTTATAAAACAATTTTTGTACAGGGTCTAAGCATTGAAATGTTTTCCCTGATGAAGATGTGAAGAAAATTACACATTCTGGCTTTGACAGAATAACTTATGTGCCACAATAGTATCTACAATCATTCATATGGGTCATTAGATTGAAAGAACAAATTAAATAGAGTTGTTCTGCAAAATTCGCCCATTGTTAAATAATATATCTTTGTAGAATAAAAGCATTACATATTTCTGGTAATATGCTAGCTCCATTTTCAATCAAAAGAATCATTAAAAGCTTGGTTGAAAAGGGTGTATTTTTCTCTGTGGCCACTGGTGCTTTAAACCATAGAAATGTTAAAATGTTTCTGGCAGATGTTCATTCCTATACAGTAGAAAGAGAAGTGATCCATTGTCTGCTGAATTATTTTCAATACAAGAGTAAAAATTCATTAGAAATGCTTGAAAATGCAAGAAGTGTATTAAAGTCAATTGACTTCACATCGGCATTTGCAGATGACAAAGCTAATACTGACTTTCATGGAACGAGTAATGTCGGTCTGTGATCGTATGAAAATATGAAGTAAGCAAAGTTTACAGAGAGAATTAATATCTTTTCTTACACAATCTGAGATCACTGAGTGTGCTGGTTTTGGTGGGGATAGAGTTAATTTTCTTCACAGTAGCTCGTATGGGGCTGTGTTTTGGATTTGTGCTGAAAACAGTGTTGATAACACAGGGACCTTTTCGTTACTGCTGAGCAGGGCTTACACACAGTCAAGGCCTTTTCTGCTCCTCACCCCACCCCACCAGTGAGGAGGCTGGGGGTGCACAAGGAGTTGGGAGGGGACACGGCTGGGACAGCTGACCCCAACTGACCAATGGGGTATTCCATACCATATGACGTCATGCTCAGCATATAGAGCTGGGGGAAGAAGAAGGAAGGGGGGACGTTTGGAGTGGTGGCGTTTGTCTTCCCAAGTCACCATTACACGTGATGGAGCCCTGCTTTGCTGGAGATGGCTGAACACCTGCCTGCCGGTGGGAAGGAGTGAATGAATTCCTTGGTTTGCTTTGCTTGTGCACAGCTTTTGCTTTCCCTGTTAAACTGTCTTTATCTCAACCCTAATCCAGCACCTCAATGTCCTTCTTGTCATGAGGGACCCAAAACTGAACACGGTATTCGAGGTGCGGCATCACCAGTGCCGAGTACAGGGGCACGATCACCTCCCTGCTCCTGCTGGCCACACTAGTTCTGATACAGGCCAGGATGCCATTGGCCTTCTTGGCCACCTGGGCACACTGCCGGCTCATGTTCAGCTCTCGACAAACACCCCCAGGTCCTTTTCCGCCAGGCAGCTTTCAGCAGCCTTCCTAGCTAAAGAGAAGTAGGGAATCATTATTCAAAGTTAAACTCACTTATGTTAACCTCTTGAAGAATATGAAAGAAAGCCTAGTAAGTGTCTGTGGAGCCAGAGTGATATGGGAAGCAGGAGAGGTGATAAAGTGGTTAGCATCTCCTGGACATAGAGAGACAATGTTAATTATTCATGTGAAATACTGAAGGCTGAGATCTGGAAAATTCTTAACAAGTGAAACGTTTAAAGATATGGATAACAAATAGTATGATACATCCACTAAATATTCAACTTCATTATCTACTACATTTATGAAATTTATCTCAGATTACTCTTTTGAGAGAGTTTTGGTTTTGAGGCTCTTACCTCCATTGTAGACTTGGATTGCCAGCGAATTTCACAGAAATGTGGCTTGGAAGACACTCACAGAAGGCATCTAGTGCAGCGTCCTGCCTGAAGCAGGACTGTTGCCAAGACTAGATCAAGTCAGCAATGTCTTCTAGTCAAGTCTTGAGACTTCTGTGACCTCTCTAGTGAACTGTGCTGGGGTTGCACTACTTTTCCAGTGAGGAGGTTGGGTTTGGGTTTGGGTTTGGTTTTTTTGAGAAGTCCAACGTGAACCCTCCAAGCTGCAGTTTGTGGACATTGTCTTCCATTATATCATCTAGCACTACCAAAAAGAATTTCGCCGCACTGTCCATGTAACTATAGCTCATACAGTTATGGACAGCTACTAGGTCGCCCTTTAGCCACCTTTTCATCAGACTGAAAAAACCCAGCTCTCAATCTCTTTTCACAGGATCTGTGCTGTAAGCCCCTGACTAGGAACTGTCTGCTGGACTCTCTTGAGTTGCTCCACATGCTTTTGAATGCAGAACCCAAAACTGGATGCAGTATTCTACAGTCTTACCAATGCCAGGTAGAGGGGAATAAGAACTCCCCTTCATCCTGCTGGTCAGATTCCTTTCAATTTAGTGCAGGACGTGGTTTCACTGTTCATTGACTCAGCGATCAGAGTGCGCTGTTAGCTGATGTTCAACCTGGTGTCCATCATAACTCCCAGGTCCTATTCAGCAGGTCTGTATCCAGCCGGTCAGACTGTACTGAGGCGTGGGATAGTGTTGTCCTAGACGCAGAACTTTACACTCTTCCTTGCTGAACCTCATGATGTTGGTCCAGTCTGCAAGTTTATTGCATTCCCTTCGGGTCAAGGCTCTGCCATGGCTCAGCATGTCAATCCTTCCTCTTAGTTTAGTGCCATCCTTAAATTTGTTAAGGGTGCACTGTGTCATCACCCAGGTCACTGCCTGTGTTGCTGTCACCCCCAGCCTCCAACTTGCCATTCCTTGTGGAGCAGCCCTAGTTTTGTTGCTACCCTGACAACTCTGACCTCCTTGAGTCCTGAGCCAAACATGGTGGAGCTTGGCCCTCAAGCTGTGCAGGATCTTACCCCCCAAGACACCCCTCTAGTCTCATTCAGACCTTCAAACCCTGCAGAAGATTATGGTCAGCATGCAAGGTAGGTCACACCCCTGTGGGCTTCTCTTACTCCAATGGACGTTCGACTCCATTGTGCAGTCTGAGTAAGGAGACTTTTCTCAGTCCTGCCTTTCTCAAATTGTCCATCTCAGAGCTTCTATCCAGAGCTGCTTCTACATTTGAATCAAGATCACTTCTTTTTGTAGTTCAGACATGTTCCTGCTGATCCATCCTGGATTCAGACATGCTCTGTGTTGCATTCACACTAGGGTGAAGACCCGGCAGCCGCTGGGCTTGGAAGAATGTTTCCAGAGACTTGTGATAAAGCTCCTACCCACAACTGTTTAGGACCCATCAGAAAGATCTCACTTGCCACCACCTCTTGAGGCTTTAATCGACAAATAACCTCATTGCATCTTTGCAATGAGACATTCTGGTCTGCATCTTTGGTGAGCATCTGCTGCCTACCAAGCTGTTAATGGGCCTTTCACAGAGCTGCTCCCTTGCATGCAATTTCTTTACTTAAGTAAAAAGCACAGGAGTAGATTTACGGAGTAATATCACATTTTGATGGGCAAAGTCCATTATTTTTATTTCAAGAGTGTAATTCAGTACTGCTGAGGACAACATGAATGGACTTTTCTTAAAATAACTTGTAGAGGCTTGGGCTTACTTTTGTTAAAAGGTTTCTCAAGGCACATTTTACACTGAACAGTGTCATAAACAGCCACTCTGCTTAGTTTTGTTCTGCAAAAGTTTGGTTGATGATTAAACTGATTTTTTACTTACCTAGAGGAAATGAATTAAATAAATAGAGCTATTATTTAAAACAAGGAAGAGCTTGCCATCTTTAGGGAGATCTTCCAGAAATAAGGGATAACCCTTTAAAAACAGGATGGTTGGTCAAGTTAATGTCTTCCTTCATCTTTCCCTAACTAAAGACTCCCTAAGCCTATAATAATGTCATTTATTCTCAAATATAATCTGTCTTGGAGGACTTGCAGAAAGTTACCAGCCTGTGTGATGCTTTGTACCCAACCGTTCCTCATCAGAGTCCCACCTCTGTGGGCGCTCACTCTAGCTGTTCACTGCTCCTACGGAAGGGTATTGAGGGTGTTGTCCTCTGTGGACCTCCTTAAACACTCTTCTTCAGCAGTAGCTTTCCCACACATTCCTTGCAGTAGCAGGAAAGTGGGGTCAAGGAACATCTCAGTAAGAAACTAAACCACAGATGCAGTCGTGGTTGTGTCTATCTCAGCAGTCCCTGTTACGTTTGGGAGTCCCTGGCACCACGGCAGTGGAATGGATTCATCTGCATGTACATTGCCATATGGCATAGTGCCTTGCAGACCACCTACAGACATTGTCAAGTTCCTCCTGTGATTGACCTTTTGAGGAAGGTGGGGAGGAAGACTAGAATGTCCTGAAGCATTTGTGACTTTCACCCAACAGGTTTAAAACCCCATGATCAAAAAATCAACAAAAAGATAAACGTTCTTCTTCAACTTCTGTTTTTTAGCTTTTAGATGAACTCAGGTCCCGTTTTCAAGCCTCTTTCCCCCAAAATGAAAATTATAATTTTTGTTCTTATTTTATTCAATAGAAGCTGAGACTTGTATGTAATAATTTGTTTTCAAATCTCACAAGAGGCAGGATTTTATCATGACATTTGGCAACGTTTTGATAAAAAGCCCCTATATTCAATGGGAATCTTTAGAATATTTTGGATCAGATCCACAAATAGGATGGGAAATGTGAACAGTTAAATTACAGGACATCTAAACTTTTAATACATGAGTGGTATAACTGTCTCAAATGAGCTAAGAAATAGTGGTTTGGTCTTTGTTTTTCTAATCAGTATTTAAATATATTTTTGCAAAAAGGAGAAAAACTGAATGGCTTCTTCATATTGGAGCTAATTAATATTGTAGGTGGAATGGTTTGGCTTGGCTTCATGTTTTTTTTCCTCCCTCTGTCAACAAACCAGCTCATATACCAACTATGATTCCCTTTAACAAACTAAAATAGAAGCAAATACACTGTTATCATACATTATTCTTGTTCTGAACATGTATAATACAGCCTTTCAAATGTGGGTTTTTAATGTCTCTCATGTACAAAAGATCACTTAACTAACCTAAAAATTTTCATTTGAATGCCTCTTTATTGTAATTCTGTTAAAAAAAGGTATATAAAATAAAATTTACTAAATATATGCATGCACATAAACATGTCTCAGTAAGCAAACCTATTTTTTTCCTGTATGCACTTTAATCTGTGCGTTAAAAAAAATGTGGATGCATATATTTATATTTTAACTTATGTGTTGGAGATACAGAACATACATAGTTCTCCTTAACAATATAGCTGCAGGTGTTCAGAACCATAGATAATGTATTCAGGTAGCAATGAGTGTTAAAAAAAAAGTGTTTAAACAGAATATGTTGGTCACAGTTCTTTTACTTGTAGTGTGAAAGAGGAAGGTCTGACTGCTTGTGGTTCGGGATTGAATATCCCATTCTGTGTCTTTCTGGATCTCAAATTAGGATGGAAATTCCTCACTTTTTGAAAAAAAGAGACCTCTCTAGCAGATTGATGTTTTAGTGATAGCCACCTTGCTTTGGACAGATCTTTTCTGGGTCAAGATTTCCACAGCTAAGTGAAGTGATTGTGAGAGAGTGTAAGCAAGGCAATGTAAGGTTTAATGTGTAAGACACCGAGTCTGGTATAAATGTGTAATCGCACCCCAGATAAAGCTGATAGCCATGTAACAAATAATTATGATGAGAAATAAAAAGATTGCCAGGTGCTGAAGAAGCTACTTGTACTTGTACTGGACAGAATCGATCCGATTATAAAATTTAAGATCACCAAATACTGTACAAGCATAGTGACAATGTGAGTTATAAAGACAAAAATAGGTGTTCCACAGGATTTTTCTAACTGACATCATCTTGCCACTGAATATGTCATCATGATATATATATAACCATCTATCTGTGTGCTCTAGAATGAAAATTTTCTAAAGAAACCCATAACAGATTAACCTTTTCTAAAAAAGTATGGGAAAAGGGAATTTAGAGCATAAGTTTGGTTTCCTCTGAATTTCCAGCCAACTAGTTAACTCACATGGGAAATGACAACCTGGACTGGAGGGTCAAAAGTGACTGAATGGTGTGATAACACTTATTAACATGAGCCAAGGCCGGTAGCACAGTGGGACAACCTTATATTAAAGAGACCTTTGCTTTTTATTAAGCTTGACCAATGCAAATTCCATATTCTATTTTTCTTGATGCGAGTTTGCCTGAGCAGTTTAAATATGAAATAAGGTCACCTTTTCTTTGATGACCTCAGATGACAGGGGGACTGTTAAAAAACAGCCCACCAAAATGAGGATGATGGTCATTTAATTGTCAGGAAATGGCATGTGCTGGAATGAAATCGTTTTCTCTTTCCTGGAGTTCTAAAGATGAACATGAGTTTGGGACAGCATTTTTGGATGCCTGTGTACCAATACATTGAACTGTCTGGGAATGTCCTCAGGCACCAGAACATGATCCATCTGTATTAGCAAAAGGTTGGAGAGGTCCTTGGCGTGCCTTTGGTACGTGCCAACGAGGCTCTCCAAACACCTCCCCGGCACGGCTCAGGCATGAGTGTGTTCCAGGGTTCATGCCCATTTGGCAGTTTGCATTGCAGCCATCCTGCATCCTGCAGGTTCCTAGCACAGAGGTAGCTTGTGATGCACCAGTTGCCCTTATTGCCCAGGCAATTTTCCAAATACATTTAATTTTGGAGTGCAGACAGTGTCTCCCAGGAAAAAAGCATACTGCATCTGCAGCTTCTATCTCTGCAAGCTGATGGGAATTTCTGCTCTTAACTTTGCTGGTTGCAAAAGTCTGCAAGGGGCCCTAATTCAGAAAAGCATGTGTTTATGTGCATTGCTAAATCATAGCCCACACAGATAAAAGCCCTTAGGCTTTATCTAACTTTCCTTCAATATTAATGGCAGCTTGAATTATTTTCCCCCTACAAAAGCTGACAGAGAAAATTTGAGGTGTCAGAAGGCAGGCTGAGGATGACGGGCACAAGGGGCACTTGCAGCCATACCTTTTATTTTACTTTCCCCGGTGTATGACAATTATAAAGGGTCAAATCCTGACACTATACCGAGGTTGAATGGGACTTCAATTATTTCAATAAAAAGTGCCATTCAATGGATCGCTGTATGCAGTAAAAATAAAGAGCAGGTATTTCTATCCCAGGGCAGAGATACTGAAGACTTCTTCAGAAGTAGACATCTAGCACTGTCAGAGTCCTAGCCTGTAGTTTTCATCCTGGCAGAGCCTGGTAGTGACCGCTGGCTCACACACACAATAGGTTACAAGACCTTCTCCGAAAACAGAAGCTGAATTATAACAGACTACAGTAGTAACCCGCTCAAGTTAATGAGGGAGATTTGTTCGGCGTGTGTAACATTTCTCGTTCTATGATTAAGGGAATGATTTGGCAGTAAATGTGCTATGAATGAGCTGACAAGACTCTATGCACCAGCAAATGACTGCAATATGCCATTTTTATTAGAGCATGCGTCAGCAATGAATATTTATTTAGAAGTGGATTTCCAAGAGCTGCAATGGACCTAAAGGTCATCAGCTCCCAAAGCTTTTGGACTTTTTAATATTGAGCTATCTTTCTTTTCTAGAATAGATGAGTAACTTCTCTGCTTTACCCTTCCTCCCAAATTTGCTTGAAACGTATTTTGTTCTCACCTTGTTGTCTGCATTGGTTCAAAGAAAAGAGTGGTGGTGGGGTTTGTTTGTTCTTTTTTCACACAGCTTTGAAGTGATAGCTTTGGGGGATGGAAGCAGCAAAGAACAAGGGCAGGGGGAGACACCAAGGCTGAAAGTAATTTTCTGGGACTCCTCCTCTTCTCAGGTACATTCTTCGTCCCCAATTTTTGAACCTCTGCCCTAGTTCCTCCCTCTGCACAAAGGCAGAATCAATGATACCTACACCACTCCGGAGCATGTTTGCCTCAGGTCTTCTAAAAAACATCCAAGGAGCTTTCACAGCCTCTCTAGACAACATTCACTCTTCATTTTTTTTTTATGGCATTTAATTTCTCTTCTTTGCTGGAAGTTGAACACATTTCTTGTTGTTCTCATCACCAAGGTCACAGAACTATTGATCCTGTCGTGGTTTAACCCCAGCCAGCAACTCAGCCCCACATAGCCGCTCGCTCACTCCCCGCCGGTGGGATGGGGGAGAGAATCGGAAGAGTAAAAGTGAGAAAACTCGTGGGTTGAGATAAAGACAGTTTAATAGGGAAAGCAAAAGCTGCACGCACAAGCAAAGCAAAACAAGGAATTCACTCCCATGCGCCAAGGGAGGTTTAGACTCAACATTAGGAAAAATTTCTTTACTGAAAGAGTGGTCAGGCCTTGGAACAGGCTGCCCAGGGAAGTGGTGGAGTCACCATCCCTGGAGGTATTTAAAAGACATGTAGATGAGGCGCTTAGGGACATGGCGTAGTGGGCATGGTGGTGTTGGGTTGACGGTTGGACTCGATCTTAGATGTCTTTTCCAACCTTAATGATTCTATGATTCTATGATTCTACTTCCCATCGGCAGGCAGGTGTTCAGCCATCTCCAGGAAAGCAGGGCTCCATCACACGTAACGGTGACTTGGGAAGACAAACACCATCACTCTGAACGTCCTGCCCTTCCTTCTTCTTTCCCCAGCTCTATATGCTGAGCATGACGTCATATGGTATGGAATATCCCTTTGGTCAGTTGGGGTCAGCTGTCCCAGCTGTGTCCCCTCCCAACTTCTTGTGCACCCCCAGCCTCCTCGCTGGTGGGGTGGGGTGAGGAGCAGAAAAGGCCTTGACTGTGTGTAAGCCCTGCTCAGCAGTAACGAAAACATCCCTGTGTTATCAACCCTGTTTCCAGCACAAATCCAAAACATAGCCCCATACTAGTTACTGTGAAGAAAATTAACTCTATCCCAGCCAAAACCAGCACAATCGCCACACTCTCCCTCTCCTTTGTTGGAAGAACATGTACCTGGCTTCCTTTAGGTTTCCCTTTTCTAGACTAAACAAATCCAACTGCTTCACTTTTTCTTCACATGTTGTTTTCACATCCTCTTCTTGTTTTCACTTTTATTCTCCAGGGGGTTTTCAGCATGTGTGGACTCTCTATATTTCTACTGCACCTTTTCTCAGGGAGCTGCCACTGCTGAAATTCTTCAGATTTCTGAAGTCTGTGGCTTTCCATTATTCGGTGAAAGAAGGAAAAAAGGGATACTGACCTCCAGACAATTCTGGAACTCAACTCCTAGAAATCACTTCTAAGGAAAGAGCAGATGATTTCACCTCACTGGCCTAACTGCTCCTTTATCTGTTTGCTCAGACTGCTGAAAAGCCTGAAAATGATCAAAGGAGGGCTTCATAGTAGGGGCATTGGACTAAGACTATGGAGAAATGAACCCCCAAACTCACTAGAAATCAACTTGTCCCGTCCCCTTAGCTCAGTAGTCTCGGGTAAATTCTTTGCCCCTCTCCAGCGAGGAACTTGAGCAAAGCTGGGAAGTGGACAGACCTCCTCACCCCAGGGACGGGCAGTACCCTGTGCCCACCACGATGGTCTTGCTTTCCAAGTGTCCTCTGTGCTCAGTGAGTGGGACAGCAATTCTGATCTTCCTCATGCTTATGTCCTTCAAGGCCTCTGTGTAGAGACATTTTGGTCCTCAGAAAGATCATCTTTTCCAAGGAAGTCACTGGATTTACAAAGTCAATGACCAACGAGTCTTAGGCTGCCCGGAGGTGGGTCTCATGAAATGGAGCAGTCATCTGGGCCATCAGATCAATTAATGCAAGGAATCAGTCTGCATTTTGATGATCAGGTTCCACAGCTGCACTGAGACGTGGGTATCGGTCTTCATAGAACCTGCCCAAAGCTTCAAGTTCCCCGCTTGGCAGCAGCAAACTTTGGGTGGAAGGTAGAGTTACTTGGCACTTCAGCCCAGACACATTTCTGCTTCTGGACTGAGGAGGCAGCCTACAACCCATGGGATAAAAAGTTGTTGCCATGCCCATTTGAAGCACTTTAAAGGGGAAAAGCCAAATGCAATATCCTGCCACGGCCAAAACCAGAAACCTGTATTCATTGCCACTGTGCTAACAGAAGCGTTGTCTCACGGGGAGTTCAGGCAAGCTGTATTGCAGGGAAATAAAGGTTTTTCTTAGCAATCCAGGTTTAGAAGAAATCCTTAGGGGAAGAGAAGAAAATTTTGAAGACAAAAATAGAAGACAATTTTTTTTTCAAGACAGGTATCTTTTCTAGAGCATCCTCTTTAATGCTGCCTTTGAGATATGACAGAGGAGGATATGACAGTACAGTGGATGGTCAAAGCCCTGAACGCCTTTTGTAGGTTGCTGGCTCAAGTCTACCTCTTGTTCTCAGTGTCTTTTGTGAATTATAATGCCCCGTGTAAGAGGAGGCTAGTTTGAGAAGAGAGATTTTCAAATGCAGTCCCTGCCCTCAAGAAAAAAAAAAACCACAACAACAAAAAACTCAACTACAAACAACTTGACAGAAAAATCTGACCACAGATGGCATGAAGCTTTTCTTCAGCCATCTAGGAAAAAAAAATCTCAGGTGTCCCAGGTGTTTTAAGGTATCAATTTAGTATGATGCTATTTAAAGCAATGAAGATGGTTTCCTAAAAGTTTTCTCAGATGCTCAGATGCTGACACTGAGGGACATTAAGGGAATTCCTTCCCCAGATAATTTTTCTCTGAATTCCTCCAACCTGACGGAATATTTCTTATTACTGAGTCCCTCAGAAGCACATACCATAAGCCAGTCAGCCTATAGGTATGCAGAGTAGGAATGGCTGTTCTGTGAAGCTGTCTGTACAGGCAGCAAACCCACAATGGTGCCAAAGTCTGAGATATTATTATTCTTTTAATTAAATTCAAGTATGCTTTGCAGATACTATTTACTTTCTCTGATTACTGTGCACAGACTTATGTCAAAGGCATTATAAGTACTAAGTGGGGATGGTTACCAGCACAGCTATCTAAGCCAATAGGGAACATCTGGATCACGAAAGTTTTAGGGAGATAAAGATTATGAAAAGTGAGAGAGTTGCAAGAGAAGTCTACATCCCGAATTCAGAGACAACTCATAGTTCACTGCAGAGGACAGCAAGGCTCTCATTCATGAAGATGTAGGGAGCTGATTTAACCCTTTAGAGGATGTGAGTAAGGCAGAACTGTGAATTAACCAGTCTTTCTTCCTATTTTTCAAAAGATTGGACAGTAGGACATCCTTTGGGGCTCTATAACTACAAAATCTAATCATCATAATCGTGCTTAAGGACTAGTACACAAAGCAGGGACTGTGAGAAATGATGCACACTTGCTGGTGGAGGGAGCTCATAGAGGGGCAGTAGGTTACAATGGTAACAAAGCGAAACCAAAAGCAAGGCATGCAGAGATCCCAGGACAAGGTGGAGATAAAAGGTTACATATGAATATAAAAAACAATTTATCAGGGATCATGAGACTTGATCCTGACCTTGTCCTGGGGATTGACTTCCCAGCTCCTGGGACCTGTCTCATCCCCATTAACTTGGCTGGTGATCTGGGCTCTTGGTTGAACCTGGCCATGATCTGTCCCGCTCACTTTGCTCGGGGATGGGGCTGGTGAAGCTCCTGCCTGGCTGTGTTACGGAGCTCAGCTGCCAGCTCCCCATGCCTTAGGGAGCGGCCGACCCTCGCTGCTCTCTGACACCCCCATGGAGTGAGTTGCTGAGGGATGGCAAGAAGGAAGCCATGGATGCAACGGGAAATTTCATTTAATCAGCCACTAATAAACAGTTAAGAAATTAAGCCAAGGCACATGGCTAAATCAGCAGAGCTTGCACTCTCCCCAGAAGAAATACAGCTGTATCATTTAACAGGTCTTCTGCATCTTGGTGATGGATGCCCAGAGAAAGATAGCATGAGCTGCCGCCTTCTTTACAGGAAGACCCATCACTCATGGCCTTGTGCACAGACGAGCTTTCACAGCCCTCTCCTTCTCCTGCCCCCAGGGTAGGACCTCCTTCACTGGTTATTCTTTACAGCCTTGCCAGAAGCCAGCGAACGATCAGTGGGAAGTTGAAGTCAGGCCATTTTATCTTGGGCTCCTGCCATGCTGGGACAGCTGAAGGGAGCAGATGCTTGCAAGGCAGATGATCATCTTCAGCGAGGTCTGGTGAGACCCTGCAGAGGACTTGAAGCAGCCCCCAGGGGCTCGTGAGAGGCAGGGGCTTCTTTCGGTACCCAGTTTGGCATGGGGTAAGGACATCCATAAGCAGCAAGAAGGACAGGAGAGGTGGGTTCAGAGCCCCCCCCAGAGAGCACTGTGTGTCTCCTCCAGCAGCACAGCTATGGTGAGGACCCAAAGCCAGTGATTCTGAGCCACCAGAGCTACATGAAATAGGGAAGGTGTGAAAGTGCTCCTCCAATTCACAGGGTGCAATGGAAGAGCCGGTCATCTTGCCATCTCCTACCGCCTCTGCCACCCAAGGAGTGAAGGACATGACCAGGAGCTCATGCGGTGTCGTTGCTGAGGCCACCGTGACACAGGAGCTCCAGCACTGCCTGAGGAAGCAAAGGCTTCTGGGAAACTCTGGAATCAGCTGTTTGGCTCTTATAGGCTGATTGAACATATGGCTCTTTCTGTAACATGTCCTGACTTGCACTTTTGGGGAGGAGATGCACCTTGAGAGGCGACAGAGGAGCCCGGTGCTCTTCTAGCTAAGCTATCTGTGAAATGACTTTGCACTCTGGTAGCAGAGCCTGGATGAGCTCCTGTTACTCTGAGAAACATGTAACCGGAGCGGGTGGAACTTCACTCAAGCGGTTGGAGGGGAAGGTACAGGACAGCTACTATATCAAAGGACCCAGAGGATGAGCAGCCACGGAAGAGGAAGGGGATACACCTCCCATAAACAGTACTCCCATACGCACGCAGAGCAATCCCTCCTCTATTGCCTTTCTTTGACAGCCAGCTAGTCAAGGGGAATCTTTTTTTCATGCGCTACATGACTGAACTGTGGAAATCATCACCTCAAGCTGTTGCATAGATGAAAGTAGATTCAAATGCAGTCAGATGCATTTATGTAAGGAAGGTCTACTGAGGGCTACTAATCATAAAGACATGATTATATCCTGGCTTAGGATGTCTGTAAGTCACAGATTGCCAGAGGACAGAGGATCTTCATTTTACACTTGTCCTAGTCTTAAACTTTTTTTCTGTGCATCCACCTGCCACATCTTTCTTTTGTCCTTGACTGTATGGAGTGAAGATGGAGCCAAACTTTGCCGACTTCTGCCCTTCTTCACTTCTTGGGACTCTGCACATCTCAAAGAGAATCTTAGTAGCCACATGGTCTCCAAATGAAGGACTACAGATGAAGCCACCCTTCCACAGCGCATGCAGCCACTATGTTGATAAGTTATCATGTGTCACACAAGAGTCACTTATGTGTTACAGCATGGAGCTCATCAGCACATACCAGTAGGGAAGCTTGACCCACAATGACACCCGCTACCTGCCTCTCTATTCCTATTTCTTACTCCTCTTATTTCCCTATTTCTTATTCTCACTGGTATCTTCCAGCCTTGCTCAATCCAGCATGTTAGGACTTTGAGTAGCACTAAAAGGAAAAGCCTTCCTGCCCATGCATCCCCTTCTCTCCACACAGCACGCCCAAGAGACAGTGGAGCTACCCAAGTCTAGAGGTTATGGAGGTACTACAAGTGGGGAAAAAAAAAAAGAGAACCCCCACACACATACTTTTAGGAGTAATCAAAAAGACATCTTTCTAATAAACCAGAGCATATCTGCATCTGGTGTAAAATTACCGTTGCTTCATTAACTCTTAATAAGAAGCAAAGCTTATGTGACATACATCAGTCACAATCTGACCGCAGAGCTCTCAAGTGCTTCTCCTGGTTTTTATGGCATTTCCTACAAAATCCCTTCCCTGAAACAAGAGCTATATTTCAAGTTCAGGAGGTCAGTTTCTTTTTGGGGAACTTAGACTGAGTGGTGAAATTTTAATGGGAATCTAGAAAAAATCTAGAAGTGGAGCCAAAAAGATTGCTGTTCTGGGAACACTTCCTACTGACCTTATAATTACTGAAAACAAGAAAAGCACAATTGAAGTCAAGCACTTCTGCCCCCTTACAGAGCATGGAGGACACCATTATTATAACTAAAGACTAAATCTTAAGCTTTCAAAACAAACATATAATAAATCAATGTCCTTTCCCTTGTTTTAATTTCACACACAAGATTTATGAACCTGTATATTTAGACTGTTTATTTAGAGCTCTGGCACGCAGGCTACTCTTGGCACAAAAAGAGAGCTTTCTCTGAATGTATGCTCAGATGCTGTTTTGATTTGGCTTTATTTTAATGATTTAAATTAAAGAATCCATCACTGCCTTCCAAAGATCAGCTCAAAGTTTGCAAGGTCAAAGGCATGTTTTGTGTTAGTCCCAATTCCACCGCAGCATCATGTTTGAACTACACCTGATTCCACGAATGCCAAAATCTCTCCTTTCTTCACAACATCCCTTTGGTTCCTTTGTTAAATCTCAGCCCTCTGTTGGTCTTCTGCATCCCTCCCCCCACCCCATGCTCTTATTTCTTCTCCTCGGCACGGAATTCTTGGCTTGTAACCAGGTGCCACCTTGGAGCTGAACCAGGGGAGAACACAGTTGTGCTCTTCAAGTCCTCCCACCAAAGAGCATCCTTCTGCTTGACTCACCGAAACGAGAATAAATATAGATGTGTGGACAGTTTTTTAATTTCTTTTTAATTGCTATCTTTCCCTTTAAACTACTAAACCTCTCTGATAGCAGCTCTCAGCCTTTTGCATATCAAGAATATTCCTTGCTTACACACACCATGGATACCGCAAGGACTGTCCTCTCTCGTCACTATGGGAATACAAGGGAGTTATGACGATTTTCTCCTCCACATCCCTTTTTCTCCAAACAAGGACTGATGTTCTGCAATTTTTGCAGTCTGACTGTTCAGTGGATCACTTCTTTTCATACATGGCCCGAGTACTGGTAGAATTTAATATCACTGCCTGTCACTTGAATGTGGGTTTCTGAAAAACATTCATCATACGTCAATATTAAGTTACATTTATTATTTTTGCTTTTAGTATTTTCCTTTTCGCAATCAATGTTAAAAATGTATCCAGCTGCTTTGACTGCTCTGTGAACCCTTCTGAAATCTCCCCAGGATGACTGTGTTGTCACTCCCCCACTTGACTCCCCCATTGACTGTGACCGTTGGCTCACAGTGACCTGGTGGCACCCAGCTCGCAGCAACCATGAGAGATAATTTTCCTCAAGATGCCCCTGGAAACAACGCAGAGTATTTGTCAAAATGGTTCCACAAATGACATTTTGATCTCTCCCACAGGGAAAACCTTTCTCCTCGCTTTTTCACAGTTGACCCACATGAGAAGTACTCCTTGAGTGGGATGAACTGTCAAATGCAAGGACAAACACGTTCCTCTCAACTAACCTGTGGAATACATCTTTGATGTGGATAAAACACTGCAGTGTAAGGAGATCTAAGTTTAGAATGTCTAGGAGAAAGAAACATGTTTCTTTTATAAAATTGTCTACTATTGTTCGTTATTTGATTGTTGAATAAACTATCAGTGCCTTAAAGAAATGCATTTTCCCCTTACCAGTGTAGGGGTTTTTTTTGTAATTCCAGGAGAGCGATGAGGAGGTTATATACGGTTCTAGGTGAGACGTTTAACCTTATATTGTGTTTCAATCACTCAGTAAACTGAGAAAGGGGTTGAGTAAATTATCCCTTACAACAACGAGAGTGCAGTGTCACTGCTGAGTAAGGTCTCCTGACTGGTTTCGAACATTTCCTTTGGATACGTCGTGTGTATGAGCATGTAAATCATTTTGTGCAAGTTCAGTAGGTTAGCCTTGTACTGAAAAACTTCTTGTTCTGCTGAAACGTTTAGTCAGAGAAACTGGAAAAGGAAAGGACAGCTCAACAAGGACATGAGGTCCTCCCCTCTTGTTTGACAAATGTCCTCTGATTGCAACTGCGGTTGCCTGGAATGCTTAGTCTCAGTCCAGCAGATAGAAATACAAAATACAAACAAAAGATTTTTCTCCTCACTTATGTAGACCTAGCCTGGGCATTAATGGCTTCGCTTAGGTTAATCCTTGCTCATTTTGGATCTGATGGCAGTGTTTCAACTAAAATTGGAATCACCCTGGGCTCCCAAGAGTCTCCATGTAGAAAAAGAGTTGCCTTTGGAGCATGGCTCAGCTCATCTAACCTCACAGACATCTCCTACACCTAAAGATGGGTAGACCAGTAGACCTCAAAGTCTCACTCATGACGCATCTAAGATTGGTTTGTACCATGCGACAGAGAACAATGCAAAGGTGCCAAGCTATCAGAGACACAGATCAGTAAATACAGACATCCCAGTTCAGGCCTGAAGGTGACACAGCTGAGCTCAGTGTATCCAGAATCTTTCTGGGCAATCAAAACCCATTCTGTACTATGGCCGATATCATAGCCAGTGATATCTTTCAGTTTCTTAATAAATCTACCTGAAAGTAAGTTCTTTTGTTCCCATTATTGGGATTAGGACGCTGTCCCAGACCCTTCCACCTTAACTCTTAAGACTTTCCAGACTAAATTCATCCATGTCCAATGTATACCAATTTATTCTTGCATCAGTGTTCTCCCTCTGCTTAAAGAGTCCTTCTCTGTTCCTTGAGTTCACTTATCTTCAAAGAATCATCATATTCCCTCTCAGCTTTCATTTTCCTAGGCCGAATAAAACACAAACATTTCTAGGTTTTTCCCACCTGGTAACCCCTCCATGCCACTGATGGTCCCAGATGAACTTCACAGCACCAGCCTGAAGACATATTTCTTGTTTGTGGGAGCCAAGGGTTTTGTACACAAAGAGGCCTCACTCCAGTCTCACCAAAGACTTCTGAGAACACCTCGGCTGAGGCATCCCTAGGATGTTTGCTCTTTCAGGGCTGTATCATTCTGTGATCAGCAAATGCCCTTTTTACTCCCTCATTTTCCACTGACAAGCTCCAGCTTTATAACCGATTCTCTTGTTAATCCCCACATGCACGACCTTACTCTGTGTATCATTATATTTCTCAGTTCTCCATCCAATTCCATCCAATAATACACCAATCCTCTTCTGAATTGCCTATACCTCCTAGCTGTGTGCTGTCTACAAAATTCATAGTAAATCTCTATTTTTTAAGCCAGGGTCACCGATGGAAGCATTAAATAAGATTAGTCCGAAGACAGAGCATTGTGAACCTCCAACAAACTGCCCTGCAAACTACAAGTTCTCTTCTCTACAGAACCCCAGGTCACTTCTCTTTAGTAGTTACTTACCACATTAGTATTTTGGAAATGATCCACATTTTCTCCAGCTAATAATATCCCATGTGGCACAATATCGATATTGCTTCATTGAAGTCTAAGTGGATTATGTCTAAAGCATTTTTCCCATCCATAAGGATTGGTTATCCTTTTTAAGGAAAGATATCAGACACAAACAGCCTTTGATAAATCTGTGTTTCCTCACATCTTGATTTATTTTCACCTCCTTGTGGTCGTTTCTTTTCTTTAATTATTCATTCATTTTTGTTTTCTTGAAGATTTATTCTAAAGCTTGCACATTTGTGGGGTTGGGTGGTTGCTTTTCTGCACTCAAATATGGACGCTATATTTATTATTTGACATACAGATGGAACCACCCCCAACTTCATACATTTATTAAAGAGCTTTGAGATGGAGCACTGATTTCCTGAGCCAGCTCTTTCAAATATCAAGAATGCTGATTACCCAGCTCCATATCTCCTCCCTTCTCCCCAGCTAAATGAAACTAGTTTAAAGAGTTTTGTTTCCACTTCGGTAATAGAAATTTCCATGTCCACAGTCCTCTTCCCATTAATCATCTTGTCTTTCCTCAGCAGGTTCTACATCAGAGTCCTTACAGAAAACCGAGCTGAAGTAGACCTTTAACTGCAGGGTCATATTTCCATTCTCTTTAATGTCTGTCCTATATTTCTTATTCCACATTTTCTTTCTTTCTTTTTGATGTTTAAATACTGAAGAAATCCTTGCTCCCTATTTTAATTTTCTTTGCCAGGATTAATTTGAATTTACTTTTAGCAATGCCCGTGCTATCCCTGCATTTTTTTGAGCTCTAAAATGCAGTTTCTTCTACTGCATTTGTACTTTTTGCTCTTTGTAAGGTCTCTGCTTACTCCCACTTTTCTATTAAGGTGATTTCAGTTGAAGTATTCCCCCTTCTGAGGCGCCTAATGAACTTCATCTTTGCAAAACAGAGGTTGGTCACCTATGGTTGATTTTTTTCACCTGCCAGGAGACAGAGATTTACTGGCCCTTGTAATTGTTGGCCTAATACGGGACACAACTCCTCCATCCTCTCCTGTTATACCACCTCCTATATTTCACTGAAGTCTAATACAAATGCTTAAAATAAATGATTTATTTCAGTAGCAGGTATCAGCTTGAAGACAAATAGAAAGCAACCACTGTTCATACTTATGAACATATTCCCTTTTATTGCTTCTGAAATAAATTACCACTGCACCATGTAAGATCTTCTAATTAGTGAAGTTTCCATAATCATATGTCAGAGCAAATCGCCAATGTTAGGGTACAGTTTCATGCCGTGCCTAACCTGGTCCAGCTTCAGGCTGCTGCTGAAGAGGTGGTCCCAGTTCTTTCTGCTACCCCCACCTACGTAACTGCCCAGACAAACGCAGGGGCAGGCAAAGGGACATGCAGCCAGGGTCAGCGGAGAAGCAGAAGGAGCAGGACCAGCTCTTCTTCTGGTGGCAGCCCACACCGAGATCAGATTGTGATGCAGATCAGCACACTAAATCAGTTTAAAATACTTTAAATAAATGGATTAGTTGGCCCATGTTTGCTTCTGTTGTTTTTGAGCTCATATCACTTTAAGGTCAAGAGATCTGGCTCATTCAAACAGCGGTTCATTAATATCTTAAGCTAGTGGACTATGAAAAACATTTTGCAAAGTTAATTATTCTCCCTTTTTGTATATATCAACCTGATGAATGCACATATCCTTACTGTCATTTCTCTTCCCATACCTAGCCCAAGTACTGTATTATCTCAATGGCTTGCAGGTGTGTAGATTTGTATCTCATTTTATCAAATCCGTCTGAGAAAAATAAAACGGATACACTAACTCGTTAAAATGAGGGAGCCAGCCTCACTCTGATTTCACATTCTTTAATCAGGCTCATCAATAGACTTCAGCTCCAATCTCTAAACAGATAAGTAAGTAAAACAATTTCAAAAAAAAGATTTTATTCTTACCATATGCAAGTAAATGAAAACACTAATTTTGATTTCATATAAAGCCTTCAACATAAATTATTCAAAAGCACTTTGTGAACTGCCTTAGGAAATTGATCCAAAGCTTATTGACTCGGCAGAAGTCCTTCCATTGACTTCACATTAACTTTGGACCAGGACTGAAATGCAGCTGACCCACCGCTGAAGTACAGCCACTTCTGATCAGTGGTGGAGGGGTTATTCAACAACGTATCAACACCAATCGTCATGTAAAACTTTGGGACACGTTATCTTAATGAGCTACATCGTTGATTTGAATTCTTGGTGAAATTTTAGCAGGCAGAATATAACCCTTCAGCTTGTTACTTGGCCTAAGCTTAAGACTGACATGTCCTTTCTTGACCATCCTCCTCTGTCCTTCTTGACTGCAAGCGATAAGGAGTTCTAACTAATTGAGGATGGAGGGATTCTCCATAACGTAGTATCCTCCTGGCCACAAACTGGAGCATCCATTCAGTTCTGAAGCAGAGGAAAGTTTACCTTGTGGATGCCTTTTTTGCAGCATTCAGCCGCTTCCTTGGAAGTCTGCCATCAATGATAGCTTTGAAATGGCTGAATAACTAGTATATTTTAAGGAAGTAAATTTAGTAAAGGTACAAAAGATGCCCAGAGGCATTGTACCTTTTGTACGAGGTACGAAAGATGCCCAGACACCGCGGCACAAATCCAGGTCTAATGTCCTAGGGTTGCAAGGCCAAGTCTCAGTGCTATTGTGTGTCCTCTCCAGTTAGATGCACTGCATAGACCTGTACTCATCTCTCCCACTCACATAATAAAAAGTACAAAGCTGTAATAATGAGAGGCTGGGTCTATTTGCATTTAGCATTTATTTCATTTATTAAAAAGGATGTTCAGTCTGAAAAGAATCAGTGATAAAATCTCTCCTATAAAACATACAGCTGTAGCTCACTCCAACAGTTAGTTAAAACACATTTTTAAGAGGAAAGGCAAAGTAATTTTACAATCCCTAAGCAACCTGTTCAAGAGCAAGGATGAGGGGCAGCAATATTACAAAGGGCATCCACTGAGGGAGGTAACCTCTATTATTTGGTGGGACATACCCTCTAGGAAAAAAACTCTTCCAAATGAGGATTAGGGAAATTCAAGCAAATTCCACCCATTGACTCCCTATTCTTTATCCCGTCAAACATGAGTGTTTTGGTTTAACTTTAAAGGTCCTCTGCAGTACATCCTTACACCCTTTCTACCCTCTCTTCCAAGAGGTTGCCTAGGATCCCCTCTTTGATGAGCTACAATGTCATGTTTCTTTCTGGCTGTTCCTTCACTGGCTTTATGAAGCTTGAGGGCCTTTTTTCTGCACAAAGGCACAGCTTTGCCTAGCAGGATAGAAAGCAGCTTTAACCCAGCTGCATGATTAGCACATTTTTCTAGGACATGGGAATGGTAGATTGGAAACCTCCCAACCTGAGAGACTTGAGCCCAAGCCACCCACTTCCTAAGCAAGCAAGCTAATCCCTATTATATCACAAAAAGGACAGATTTTGCATTACTAGACAGTCAGGACAGTGTCATTGGTGATCATTACATGCACCCAGAACATGCTTTTGAGATGAGCTTCGCTGGGGTGTTTGAGAAAAGAGTGCCAATGTCATGAATCTCACGAAATGCTGGGAAGGAACCGCTCAGCTCCGCTGAGACAGCAGCACCTCTGGATATGCACAGGAGAAAATTCTAGATATCTAATGTTTAATAGCAAAAGCATTGGCATTTAGGGACACAGAAAACTTTTTGCAGGTAGTTTTGTAGAGTAACCATCTCAAACCTCCTTGTGAAACAGGACCTAATTAGTAAAATTTCTTAATGTGGATCTCATCTCCAGTGCTAGAAGCAACAAGAGATCCTATCAGTTTTGGCAACCTGTACTACGAGCACCTTGTTAGCTAAAGTGCTTCGTGTGGGTCTGTGTGATATCTTGTCTTATTTCTTGCTCCCACTATTGCTATATGCAGTCACGACACTGAGAAATTTTAGGAGAGATTTAGTAACATAAATAAGGGCAAAGGAAAGCATATTTCCATGATCACAGACTATCTGCCAGCCATTCAGATGGGAGGGGAGGAGTTGATTCAAGCTGCTAAATTTAATTAAAGCATATGCTTTTGGGCTTTGCAGTTGAATATCCTTAAATCTCCCTCACTTTGTCCCCTTTCCAGGTCATCACAAAGTTTAAATCACATTGAAAGGTTCTTGTTTCATTATCATGCAATATTTTTTTCTAAAATTTGGTTTTTGCCCCCTCTCCACTTTCTCCAGAGAAATCATATAGAAACCCTCATCAATAAGGTATTAAGACCATTTTCAAGAGGATAGCAAAACTAAGATGCTTAGAGGATCAATCAGGAAAGAAGTTATCACCTATTAAAGGTATTAAAACATACAAGACAATACCATTCGTTGTTATAGGTATGCAAAGGCAGTTGGAAGATTAGAAGAAGCAAGTGATGGGGAGTCTGTGGCTGTGGCCCAAATGGGTATCAATGACACAGGCGAGGACGGTCCTCTGTGGAGGCAAAATTTAACCTCCTGGAAAAGAAGCTGAAGAGAAGGACCTCTATGGTAATGTTCTCTGAAATGCTCTCTTATCTCTTGCAGGTCCAGGGAGAGCAGTGGAGAGGCAGAGTTTGAACGTAAGGCGGTTTCAGGCTCATCTGACACATGTAAAGCATCGAAAGCCAGTATAGGAGACAGAGTTCATCTGAGGCATTGTAACTTAAGATTAAGGATGCTGTGAGTGAGCTTTTAAAGCGAGGAGTGAGGGAAGCCAACCGGTGCACAAGAGCGTATGGTTTGGGATGACATTTCTAAAGATGAAGACACAAACGTAGGTACCCCTCAATGAAGAATAGGTCACAGAAAGTAAATAATCAAACAGAAAATGGAAAACAAATAGATTGACATTTGAAAAGGTTGTCAAGACAGGAACTAAAGTGGCAGCACATGTGTTACTACGCAAATGCTGGAAACTTCAGAAACAAAGACGGTGGAACTGGCCTTTTTGAGCCTGAATGAAGAGATGGATATACACGTATCAAAAACTTGGTGGAAGGAAAACAATCAAAGGGACACTATATCAGATGAGCCGTATGCTGGAAAGAGAGACCAACAAATGTCATCAAGAATCTCTATGAATTGAAACTCCAGGCCAAGAAGGAACAATACAGCCTTGGGTCAATAGACCTTACCGCTCACCAGTACGGCAGCACTAAACCGGTGCTAACAGAAAAAAGAAAAAGAGGTAGGAAAGGCAGGAAATACAAGCATATTGGGTGACTTCAGTTACCTCCACGGAGACTGAGCAAAGGTCACATCTGAGTCTGAAGCAGCAGCTGGTTACGGATCCCAGAAGAAGATATGTAACCCCTGGGTTGATATAAAAACCTAGTTCAAAATCTCATCATGAAGTCAACATCCTGCAGCAGATTCCACGACGTACTTTGCATCAACATCCCTATGGGAGCAATAGGAGCCGAGCCGTCCATCAAAGCTTTGCCCAAATTCAGCAGCGGGACCGTGTAAAAATAAGCTCTTAAAAAAAGTTAAAAGGGGAAGCTAGAGGAATTAAATCCTTACAGGTGTTGACAGGACTGAAGGGTGTTGAGTAGGAAACGTGCCACCGGTATACCGCTGGTTTTCTCTTAGAAAAGCCTGGAGAAAAAAGTAGGCCAGCATGGTTGAACAGAAGGGTAAAGGCTTCTATTAGAAATAAGAAGGCATCCTTCAAAAAGCTAAAGCTGTATCCAAAAAAAGCAAACAGGATTGGGAACTCCAGCAGATTAAAAGTAAAAATATAATGAGGCAGGCCAAAGGAGACTGAAGAGCAACCAATGAAAGAAAACAACACTAATATTAAATTTTTCTTTCAACACATCAGGAGTGAAAAGCCTGCCTGTAAAACCAATTGATAGCAACTATATACAAGAATCACTTGCAGAGAAAAAGGTCACTGCAGAGTACCCAAGTGAATTCTTTGCACTGGTGTTTACTGCAGAAGAAACAGGGGTGATAAACATCCCAGACCCTCTTTGAGGGGAGGATTCCGCAAGGAGCCCGCCTGAAATTGAATTAAAGGTACAGATTAAAAAGACAGAATAAACACAGACAAAATAGCGTGGCTAGATATATTTACCCAAGAGTTTTACAGAAAATTAAAAAATAAATATCTGAATTATTAACACCAATGTGCAAGGTTTCCCTTAAAACTTCCCCGGTATGTGAAGACTGGAGAGGATCCAGGAGAGATCTAGAGAACTACAAGCTTATAAACCTGACATCTGAACCAGATAAATTAGCTGAAACTTTCATGAAGGAAGGTAAAAAGATTCAACTTCTGGTAAATTGCACCTTACAGATCTCTTGATTTTTTTAATGGGTTAACAGGCTTGTGGGTATCAATAACCCAGCAAATAAAATGTTCTTGGTTTTCCAAAAAAGTTTTAACAAAATGTGTTTAAAGGAAATAAATAAAATTAAATAATTTTTTTTTAAGGAAATCTTAGCCACGGGATAAGATTATCCTCTTACCTGGTCTTGACCAATATAAATAATTTTTCAAAGATAGGAAGCAGAGGGTAGGAGTAACAATTCAGTTTCTTCTAGCGCAAGGGCTAATGTCTTCAAATGAAGCTAATGGGATTCGAAATAAAACAAAGAAGTTTGTCTTTCATGCAGGAAGTAGCAGACATGAAAAATATAAATGAACATTTTTATGGACTTAAATCTGGGTGGATAGCTGGAGGAAGGAATCAGCAAGGCCCACAACATGGTCAGGAAACCCCTGAGCTGAGAATAGTTGGAGATTGGTAGGGTAGTCATAAACATCTCCCCTGCGCTTACTTTTTCTCTGGCATCCAGTTATGGGTGCTGGTAGAAGGAGATGGGCTAAATGCACCTGGGTCTGAAACAACACTGATTTTTTAAAAAATTTTTATGTTAAAACAGAATGGTTTTGAATTTCTTACAGGCTTAATCAGCCCTTCCCCCTGACATTGTCCAAATCACAGAATATATAGGGCTGGGAGAGGTTTTCAGGAGATCATTTGGTTCATCCCCCAAATCACCTGAATCATCACGTAAAACGCTTCCACAGATGATTTGTGATTCAATCTGGTTTTGAAAACTTCCAGCAGCAGAAAGTCCAGGCCTTCCCAGGTGGTTTGCACAAGTGCTTTACTATCCTTAATACTGGATAGTACTTTTTCATATCTAAATTAAATCTTCTCCCAGCAATCCAAGCCAATCTAAGCCAACGGCTTCTTGACCTATCTCGGTGGGCATGGAGAAGAGTTTTTTCTGTTTCTTTTTGCAGCAAGCCTTCATATATCTGAGCAGTTACTCCCATTTCCCCAGACCTTCTATTTTCTAGATTCAACAAGCTCATCTCTTTCAATATTTGTTCGTAACTACATCGTCTAGATTTTGGATCTTTCTTGCTGTTGTTTTGTGGACTTTCTCTCACTGTCTTATAGTGTGGACAGAAATCTTGACAGAAGTTCAGCTGAGTGTTTATAAACTGGAAAAAGCACATTTGCTTTTGTCAGTGAATCCCCCAAACCTTGTGCTCATCTTTGGTCATTTTTTAAGTCTTTCTTTCTGAAATGGTAGATTTTATTGTATTTCTCAGCACGGTATTATTATTTAAAAATGATTGTGCAGTCACACTTGCAGACAGAACAGAGCGGGAATCTGTTGTGAGAGATGTCGCACAAATATGTAGAAAACAATAATGTTTTTCCTTCCAAAAAGTGTAATTCGGGATAAAACCTATTAACTGGATGAGACCAGAAGCAGAAAGGACAATTCTTGACTAATCAGTGGTAATAACTGCAGCTCTAATAACAGCAACCAAATAGAGACTTGAATCTGGTAGTGGGAATTCAGCCTTAAAACCAGGCAATGAAACAAACCTTTATGTTTGTAGAATTACACCAGAAATACACATTTTAAACACAGAGCGTTTTCTTATTTTCCAGGTACCTATTTCAGAGTTCCTTGTTTTGCATGACGTGCTTACTTGTTTCACAAGTGCATCATAAAAAGGAGGTTTTCAGTCAGGCTTTGGATACTTCGATGCCTTTAGATGTCATAGAGAAGAACCAAGACTTTGAGAGCTGAAATCTCCCTCAATTCACTCTCTGCGATGCTCTCCTTGCATCCTTCGTACTTGTAACTCCTGTACCATAGCTCCTCTGCGTCCGCCAATTTTTCCTCCTGATTACACAGGTGCAGCAGCAACTGCGTTACTGAACCAAGCAAATTATCAGTGGTGTTTTGTGATTAAGTGGGACGAGGGATTTCTTCCAACACCCATTAGCTACCTCCAAGATTTCCTCCCCGCCAGCTTGGTTTAGCCTTGTTCCCTCTCCGTTGTGTTACGTCTGTTGCACTCAGCATGTGCTCCCTTAGCTCTGTCAACATTAGTTTCAATTGCCACTTGTCAACCCTGCTCAGAGCGGTGAGGAGCTCAATTTAATATCTCTAGCTTTCATAAACAAAGCTGATCACTAGGATTACTGAGAGTATCAGACACGCTTTGTTGATGAGGTGATTGACTTATCACTGCCTCGGATATGAAGTTTTTTATATTGGCTTGGGGCTTTTATTTTCCTAATTCAGACACAATAATACATTTCTGGAAAAGGAAGGGTCAAATCTAGTGATGCTAAGATAAATTCAGGCATAATGCCACTAAAATCCGCAGCTATTGCAGATATACCCGGGTGTAACTGATGCAGGGATGCAGTGCAGTGCAAAATATTGAAAATCGGCTCTTTACGGCTCGTGATTCCTTCTTGTGACGTACCGGACCTCCTAGATAGTCACCAGCTTGGGACATGACGAAAACATCTGTTTTATGTCAGAATCTGCTAAGTCCCGGAATTCAAGTCTCCTCTTGGACTTTAAATAGACTGAAATAAGGTTGTTCAGGGATTCGCTGGCATTCTCCAGCCTCCTTTTATTGTTGCTATAATATCTTTTTTATTAAATTGTTCACAGGTAACAACATACAGATATGCTGCGATAAGCTCTCCGAGCTGTACTGTTTTCAGGGAATCTTAGGTCACCGTCATGGATCTCTGGAAATGGGAAATAAGAATCAGCCTTGTTTTTGTGAAGCATTCAGACTTCTATTCTTCAAATTCTCTTTGTTCGTGTGCTCCTTGCAGTTGACTGGTTTGGTATCTAAGGCTTTGACTGGAAAACAGCATTTTTATCAAAGAAAAAAGCACTCTTCCAACTGTGCAGTTGTCCGGTTAATTCGGGATTGAAAAGTTAAGTACTGCTAAAAAAACAGCTGTATTTTGTCTAGCAGACTTCAGAAAAGCTATAACCCCAGCCCAAGTACTGAAAATAGCAAGAAAAAATAGCAAAAGGAGGTAGTACTCTGGGGTGGAGGGGGAGGAAATAATTTCTCATTGAGATCTGAAAAGAAATTGGAGCAAATGGAGAAAGAAACTTCTGAAAAGAAGGGTTTTTTTGCAAAAGTGGAGACTCCTTAAGCACAGGAGATGATGAAAAACTACTCTAAATAATTAGATCCTACACTATTTTAAAATCTGGAGAAATTTATTTGTACATACTCCAGACAAGTATTCAGGCTTTCTTCTTCATGCTATTGCAATAATAAGTTGCTCTTTATTCTTCCCTTACTGCTGTATTAGAAAAGCTTTGCTGCCATGTTTACATGCCTGTTGGGAGAGACACAGCAACTGTGTGTTAAAGGGATAAATTAAGCAGTCATTAACACTTTCTTGTGATATGCTATTTAATTACCTCTCTTTTCCTGAACCTATCAACACTTCCAGTCAATCCAAACCAGGAGAGAAATTAATAGTAGTTTCGATTTTATAAGAAGTGATGTTAAGATCACAAAACAAATTACAACCTGAGAAATCCACATGACGATTCTTTAATCTTCATGCAAGTTATTCTTTTTCTCTTCATGCAAGTTATTCTTTGTGTTCTCCTGCTTTGTGGAAAAGTCCTGCAATATTCAATAGGAATGAAACCCCACTGGGTTATATGTAAGTATGTAATAGGATGTAACACAAATTTACGTTTGTTCTTTTTTTTTTCTTAAACTGAAATTCAATAGAAGATTTATCTTTTAATATTCTCTAAGATATTTGACTATCATAGTTCATCATTTTCTATAAAATCCTTGATAACGTTTTGATAAGAGCATTACTTGCTTTATCCTATGTCTAACAAAGAAACTCATTAGACGACATAAAGAAACGGCATGGCAATAGAGGTTGACGAAAAGCCAGGAGGTATTGTTATAACAAAACCAAATCAACACAGCTTAGGAAAAAGTAACCAAGAGGACAACAGGATAACTTTTCTATAAATACTTTAATAGCATAGCTATTAAAAGGTTATGATTTAAGATGATTCACAAAACAAACCAGTGAGCCAAAAGGAAACTCCTTCCAAACACTGGAAGAAATCCCCCAAAGATACAGTCAACCTAACTGGATAATCAGCTCAGCAGGAAAGAGGTGAAAGCATCATTGCTGAGTTTATTCAAATTCAGGTAGAGATCCTCTGACGCATCCCACTGCATCTTTGTAGAGGAACCAGGGCAATTTTCCAAAGCAGAAACACGCTGACAACTTCACCCCTGAGTCACCTTCACCAAACCCCTCCAGGAACGCAGCTCTGACCTCCGTGTGTTTCGCTCACCCTGGAAACGAAATCACTGCTTCCACCTGGGGAAATGCCACGCAGCAGATGGCGAACGGGCAACCTCCTCCCAGTGAAAGACCACAAACATGAAGATTAAACCGTTTAAATAAAGTTTTGGCCCTTAGGGCTCTTGGTCCTCATACAGCTCACTATATATTTTTCAGATTTGTAGATGCTATTGCTACGGCATGGAACAAAGTTGTTAATTTTTTTTTTCCTCGATTCAGAGAAAGCATCATCTTAGACAATGCAAGACACCTTGCCTGCTTACGTAAAAAGGCCCGATTTCCACACCATGCCAAGAACCTACCCTTGCCTCTTTCTGAAAGCTGTAACAGATCAATAAGCAGCTGGTAATAACAAGGACCAGTCCTGACGCACACAATACGAAGGTTTGCAAAAGCCCACATGCCTCAGAAGAAAAATGTCCCAAGAGAACGCACGGTATTATTATTGTATGAATAACACACTTATTGATTAAGCAGTATTTCTTCAACTACGAAATGCAAAACCAGCAGGATGCAGACTGCAAACCAAAGCAATCATGTGAGTTTTATCTCACTGTAATTTTTATGATTGCTGTCCCTCGGAATAATTTGTCTGTGTTTTATATTGGCACATGTTTATATATTTCTTTTCTTATTTACTTTCATGAGGCTCACACTGAAAGTAAATATGATTTGTACTGAAAATTACTGGACTGCCCTGAATTTTGCACAGTGGTTTTGAACCGTAATTTATGCTTCTTGCAGGATTAACCTACTCTTCCTTCCCCCCCTTAACTGCCCCCAAAAAACCACCCAGCAAGACACAGCAGTGCATTGCACATGTAACTGTAGTCAGAGGATTTTGCAGACGGCAAGCAGGACAGCTGTATTTCGTTATCAATGCATTTTTTATGCCCTTTTCCTAAGGGATTTTCTTTAGAGTCCGCAGAAATAAATGATTTACCAACGCAGCAAAAGATCGAGGAAACCGCTCTGATAGCGGTTTGGTGCTGTAAAACTCTGAAGTTTATGGAGGCTCAGGTGGCCCCTCAGCCCTTTTAAAACTTTTTTTGGCAGGGCTATTGGTGCAGAACTACATTTCTGAAAAGGCAGCTGGCTTGTCAACCCCTTGTTAAAATGAATTGTTGTTTAAAGGCCCCATCAAAAAAAATCCTTGCTTTATAACTCCTTTTGCAAAGCCAACCACCACGTAAAGCTGCTGTCACTTCGCAAATAAAAAGCAAACCCCTCCCAGGTACAGTGAGCCAGACTGCTCTATCAAAGCACTTTTTTGGTGACCCTCCAATCTTGGTCTGCAATTTGTGGTGTTTTGAACAGCATTAGTAGCTTTAGTAGCAGCGAGTCGGTGATTTTTATTTATTTATTTCTGTTCCTGCGTGCCAGGCAATGTGTAACTACAAAGGAGGGCACAAACCTGTCCTCAAAAAGCTTATGCTGCTCTCACGAGTAAGGAAAAGCAGCTGTTAATGATTAAAGGAGAATGGGCTTATCCAGCAATAGAGCCTGAAGGGCTCGCCAGCTGATGAAATCAAAGGCTGACCACATCACTTACAGTCCCACCCCCATCAAAGGCTAACCAGATCACCCACAGTCCCACCCGGGGGCTCCTCACCGGGTAGGTCCCTGTGGCTGGACCCCCGAGAGGAGCTAGCAGAGATGTTCAGCCCAGCGTTTTAAATAACGATACATAGGAGAGGAGCGCCAGGGCTGGTGGGGTACGGCAGGACAGAGGAGAGAGGGGAGAAGGGAAGGTGTTAGGCGGGCAGGGAAAGGACATTGCTACCTTACAGGCCGGAGGAGACTGGACAGGGGGATCCCCAGGAAGGGGAACCGCAGCAGGGAGCCCGTGAGGGGACGGGAGGCTGAGGGGGCGGCGGCCGGGCCTTGGGGAGGGCGGCTGCAGGAAGAAGGTGGGACCCGGCGAGTCTCAGGGGGTCTGGCGGGTCCCCCCGTAGGGGCGGGAAGGGGGGAGGAGGAGGGTGGGAAAAGGAGCGGGGAGAACGGCTCCCGCGGGGCCGCGCCCCGCAGCGCCCTGAGGCGGGAGGCGCTGAGGGAGACGAAGGTGGGGCTGGCGCTGAGGGGCGGTGGGCGGGGCCACGGAGGTTGCCAGTCACATTCGGGTCGGCCCCTCCGGGGATTGGTCGCTAGGGGAAGGGGGGGGGGCCAGCCTCGCGGTGCCGGCTGGGAGATGCAGTCCGGGGCGGTGCCCGCGGCGGCGGCACCTGCGGGCTGGGGACTCCAGCGGGCGGGGCGGGGTGAGGGGAGGCGAACACGTGGTCAGGGCGGGCGCGCCGGGGTCACGTGATGTTTGGGTGCTGGCGGCGCGACGCAGCTTCGCGGCGACGAGCGCGCGGCGGCAGGTGAGAGGCGCGGGCGGGGCGGCGGCGCGTGCCGGACCTACCCCGCCCCCGGGCGCGCGCGGCCTGAGCGTGGGTGTGACCCGGCAGTGACCCGGGAGTGACCCGGGTGTGACCCGAGTGTGACCCGGCCTGGGGGGTGTGACAGAGGGACAGAGCTGGCCTTCATGGGGGGCACCGCGGGAAGGGGGCTGGTTCTGCAGGGAGAGAGAGTGTGTGACACGGGGACAGGGCTGGCCTGTCCCAGGGTGTGTGTGGAGCTTGGGGACAGGGCTGGCCTGTCCCAGGGTGTGTGTGGAGCTTGGGGACAGGGCTGGCCTGTACCAGGGTGTGTGTGGAGCTTGGGGACAGGGCTGGCCTGTACCAGGGTGTGTGTGGAGCTTGGGGACAGGGCTGGCCTGTCCCAGGGTGTGTGTGCAGCCTGGGGACAGGGCTGTCCTGTCCCAGGGTGTGTGTGGAGCTTGGGGACAGGGCTGGCCTGTCCCGGGGTGTGTGTTGAGCTTGGGGACAGGACTGGCCTGTCACAGGTTGTGTTTGCAGCTTGGGGACAGGGCTGGTGTGGCACAGAGTGTTTGTATGACATAATGACAGGGCTGGAATGTCACAGACGATGTCTGTGACATAAGGAGAGGGCTGGCGCGTCCCAGGGTGTCTTGTGTGCAGCTTGGGGACAGGGCTGGCCTGTCCCAGGGTGTGTGTGGAGCTTGGGGACAGGCCTGGCCTGTCACTGTCTGTGTGTGCAGCCTGGGGACAGGGCTGGCCTTTCCCAGGGTGTGTGTGGAGCTTGGGGACAGGGCTGGCCTGTCCCAGGGTGTGTGTGGAGCTTGGGGACAGGGCTGGCCTGTCCCAGGGTGTGTGTGCAGCTTGGGGACAGGGCTGGCCTGTCCCAGGGTGTGTGTGGAGCTTGGGACAGGGCTGGCCTGTCCCAGGCTGTGTGTGGAGCTTGGGGACAGGGCTGGCCTGTCCCATGGTGTGTGTGGAGCTTGGGGACAGGGCTGGCGCGTCCCAGGGTGTCTTGTGTGCAGCTTGGGGACAGGGCGGGCCTGTCCCAGGGTGTGTGTGGAGCTTGGGACAGGGCTGGCCTGTCCCAGGGTGTGTGTGCAGCTTGGGGACAGGGCTGGCCTGTCCCAGGGTGTGTGTGGAGCTTGGGGACAGGGCTGGCCTGTCCCAGGGTGTGTTTGGAGCTTGGGGACAGGGCTGGCCTGTCACTGTGTGTGTGTGGAGCTTGGGGACAGGGCTGGCCTGTCCCAGGGTGTGTGTGCAGCTTGGGGACAGGGCTGGCCTGTCCCAGGGTGTGTGTGCAGCTTGGGGACAGGGCTGGCGCGTCCCAGGGTGTCTTGTGTGCAGCTTGGGGACAGGGTTGGCCTGTCCCAGGGTGTGTGTGGAGCTTGGGGACAGGGCTGGCCTGTCCCAGGGTGTGTGTGTGTGGAGCTTGGGGACAGGGCTGTCCTGTCCCAGGGTGTGTTTGGAGCTTGGGGACAGGACTGGCCTGTCACAGGTTGTGTTTGCAGCTTGGGGACAGGGCTGGTGTGGCACAGAGTGTTTGTATGACATAATGACAGGACTGGAATGTCACAGACGATGTCTGTGACATAAGGAGAGGGCTGTCCTGTCCCGGGGTGTGCGTGGAGCTTGGGGACAGGGCTGGCCTGTCCATGGTGTGTGTGGAGCTTGGGGACAGTGCTGGCCTGTCACTGTGTGTGTGTGGAGCTTGGGGACAGGGCTGGCCTGTCACTGTGTGTGTGTGGAGCCTGGGGACAGGGCTGGCCTGTCCCATGGTGTGTGTGGAGCTTGGGGACAGGGCTGTCCTGTCCCAGGGTGTGTGTGGAGCTTGGGGACAGGGCTGGCCTGTCCCAGGTTGTGTGTGGAGCTTGGGGACAGGGCTGGCCTGTCCCAGGGTGTGTGTGGAGCTTGGGGACAGGGCTGGCCTTTCCCAGGGTGTGTGTGGAGCTTGGGGACAGGGCTGGCCTGTCCCAGGGTGTGTGTGTGGAGCTTGGGGACAGTGCTGGCCTGTCACTGTGTGTTTGTGGAGCTTGGGGACAGGGCTGTCCTGTCCCAGGGTGTGTGTGCAGCTTGGGGACAGGGCTGGCCTTCCTGGGGTGTGTGTGGAGCTTGGGGACAGGGCTGGCCTGTCCCAGGGTGTGTGTGGAGCTTGGGGACAGGGCGGGCCTGTCCCAGGGTGTGTGTGGAGCTTGGGGACAGGGCTGGCGCGTCCCAGGGTGTCTTGTGTGCAGCTTGGGGACAGGGTTGGCCTGTCCCAGGGTGTGTGTGGAGCTTGGGGACACGACTGGCCTGTCACAGGTTGTGTTTGCAGCTTGGGAACAGGGCTGGTGTGGCACAGAGTGTTTGTATGACATAATGACAGGGCTGGAATGTCACAGGCGATGTCTGTGACATAAGGAGAGGGCTGGCGCGTCCCAGGGTGTCTTGTGTGCAGCTTGGGGACAGGGCTGGCCTGTCCCAGGGTGTGTGTGCAGCTTGGGGACAGGGCTGGCCTGTCCCTGGGTGTGTGTGGAGCCTGGGGAAAGGGCTGGCCTGTCCCAGGGTGTGTTTGCAGCTTGGGGACAGGGCTGGTGTGGCACAGAGTGTTTGTATGACATAATGACAGGGCTGGAATGTCACAGGCGATGTCTGTGACATAAGGAGAGGGCTGGCGCGTCCCAGGGTGTCTTGTGTGCAGCTTGGGGACAGGGCTGGCCTGTCCCTGGCTGTGTGTGGAGCTTGGGGACAGGGCTGTCCTGTCCCATGGTGTGTCTGGAGCTTGGGGACAGGGCTGGCCTGTCCCAGGGTGTGTGTGGAGCTTGGGGACAGTGCTGGCCTGTCACTGTGTGTGTGTGCAGCCTGGGGACAGGGCTGGCCTGTCACTGTGTGTGTGTGGAGCTTGGGGACAGGGCTGGCCTGTCCCATGGTGTGTGTGCAGCCTGGGGACAGGGCTGGCCTGTCACTGTCTGTGTGTGTGGAGCTTGGGGACAGGGCTGGCCTGTCCCAGGTTGTGTGTGGAGCTTGGGGACAGGGCTGGCCTGTCTCAGGGGGTGTGTGGAGCTTGGGGACAGGGCTGGCCTGTCCCAGGGTGTCTTGTGTGGAGCTTGGGGACAGGGCTGGCCTTTTCCAGGGTGTGTGTGCAGCCTGGGGACAGGGCTGGCGTTCCTGGGGTGTGTGTGGAGCCTGGGGACAGTGCTGTCGCGTCCCAGGGTGTCTTGTGTGCAGCTTGGGGACAGGGCTGGCGTGTCCCATGGTGTGTGTGGAGCTTGGGGACAGGACTGGCCTGTCCCAGGTTGTGTGTGGAGCTTGGGGACAGGGTTGGCCTGTCCCAGGGTGTGTGTGGAGCTTGGGGACAGGGCTGTTCTGTCCCGTGGCGTGTGTGGAGCTTGGGGACAGGGCTGGCCTGTCCCAGGGTGTGTGTGTGGGGAGCTTGGGGACAGTGCTGGCCTGTCACTGTGTGTGTGTGGAGCTTGGGGACAGGGCTGGCCTGTCACTGTGTGTGCGTGCAGCCTGGGGACAGTACTGGCCTGTCCCAGGGTGTGTTTGCAGCTTGGGAACAGGGCTGGTGTGGCAGAGAGTGTTTGTATGACATAATGACAGGGCTGGAATGTCACAGGTGATGTCTGTGACATAAGGAGAGGGCTGGCGCGTCCCAGGGTGTCTTGTGTGCAGCTTGGGGACAGGGCTGGCCTGTCCCAGGGTGTGTGTGGAGCTTGGGGACAGGGCTGTCCTGTCCCAGGGTGTGTGTGGAGCTTGGGGACAGGGCTGGCCTGTCACTGTGTGTGTGTGCAGCCTGGGGACGGGGCTGGCCTGTCACTGTGTGTGTGTGGAGCTTGGGGACAGGGCTGGCCTGTCACTGTGTGTGTGTGCAGCCTGGGGACAGGGCTGGCCTGTCCCAGGGTGAGTGTGGAGCTTGGGGACAGGGCGGGCCTGTCCCAGGGTGTGTGTGCAGTTTGGGGACAGGGCTGGCGCGTCCTAGGGTGTCTTGTGTGCAGCTTGGGGACAGGGTTGGCCTGTCCCAGGGTGTGTGTGGAGCTTGTGGACAGGTCTGGCCTTTCACAGGTTGTGTTTGCAGCTTGGGCACAGCTCTGGTGTGGCACAGAGTGTTTGTATGACATAATGACAGGGCTGGAATGTCACAGGCGATGTCTGTGACATAAGGAGAGGGCTGGCGCGTCCCAGGGTGTGTGTGGAGCTTGGGGACAGGGCTGGCCTGTTCCTGGCTGTGTGTGGAGCTTGGGGACAGGGCTGGCCTCTCCCAGGGTGTGGTGTGGGGAGTTTGGGGACAGGGCTGGCCTGTCCCATGGTGTGTGTGGAGCCTGGGGACAGGGCTGTCCTGTCCCATGGTGTGTGTGGAGCTTGGGGACAGGGCTGGCCTGTCCCATGGTGTGTGTGGAGCTTGGGGACAGGGCTGGCCTTTCCCAGGGTGTGTGTGGAGCTTGGGGACAGGGCTGGCCTGTCTTGGGGTGTGTGTGGAGCTTGGGGACAGGGCGGGCCTGTCCCAGGGTGTGTGTGTGGAGCTTGGGGACAGGGCTGTCCTGTCCCAGGGTGTGTGTGCAGCTTGGGGACAGAGCTGGCCTTCCTGGGGTGTGTGTGGAGCTTGGGGACAGGGCTGGCGCGTCCCAGGGTGTCTTGTGTGCAGCTTGGGGACAGGGCTGCCCTGTCCCGGGGCGTCTTGTGTGGAGCTTGGGGACAGGACTGGCCTGTCACAGGTTGTGTTTGCAGCTTGGGGACAGGGCTGGTGTGGCACAGAGTGTTTGTATGACATAATGACAGGACTGGAATGTCACAGACGATGTCTGTGACATAAGGAGAGAGCTGTCCTGTCCCTGGCTGTGTGTGGAGCTTGGGGACAGTGCTGTCCTGTCCCAGGGTGTGTGTGGAGCTTGGGGACAGGGCTGTCCTGTCCCAGGGTGTGTGTGGAGCTTGGGGACAGGGCTGGCCTGTCCCTGGCTGTGTGTGGAGCTTGGGGACAGGGCTGGCCTGTCCCAGGTTGTCTGTGGAGCTTGGGGACAAGGCTGGCCTGTCCCAGGGTGTGGTGTGGGGAGCTTGGGGACAGTGCTGGCCTGTCCCAGGGTGTGTGTGGAGCTTGGGGACAGGGCTGGCATGTCCCGGGGTGTGTGTGGAGCTTGGGGACAGGGCTGGCCTGTCACTGTCTGTGTGTGTGGAGCTTGGGGACAGGGGTGGCACGTCCCAGGTTGTGTGTGGAGCTTGGGGACAGGGCTGGCCTGTCTCAGGGTGTGTGTGGAGCTTGGGGACAGGGCTGGCCTGTCCCGGGGTGTCTTGTGTGGAGCTTGGGGACAGGGCTGGCCTGTCTCAGGGTGTGTGTGGAGCTTGGGGACAGGGCTGGCGCGTCCCAGGGTGTCTTGTGTGCAGCTTGGGGACAGGGCTGGCCTGTCTTGGGGTGTGTGTGGAGCTTGGGGACAGGGCTGGCCTGTCCCAGGGTGTCTTGTGTGCAGCTTGGGGACAGGGTTGGCGCGTCCCAGGGTGTCTTGTGTGCAGCTTGGGGACAGGGCTGGCCTGTCCCAGGGTGTGTGTGGAGCTTGGGGAAAGGGCTGGCCTGTCCCAGGGTGTGTTTGCAGCTTGGGGACAGGGCTGGTGTGGCACAGAGTGTTTGTATGACATAATGACAGGGCTGGAATGTCACAGGCGATGTCTGTGACATAAGGAGAGGGCTGGCGCGTCCCAGGGTGTCTTGTGTGCAGCTTGGGGACAGGGCTGGCCTGTCCCTGGCTGTGTGTGGAGCTTGGGGACAGGGCTGTCCTGTCCCATGGTGTGTCTGGAGCTTGGGGACAGGGCTGGCCTGTCCCAGGGTGTGTGTGGAGCTTGGGGACAGTGCTGGCCTGTCACTGTGTGTGTGTGCAGCCTGGGGACAGGGCTGGCCTGTCACTGTGTGTGTGTGGAGCTTGGGAACAGGGCTGGCCTGTCACTGTGTGTGTGTGCAGCCTGGGGACAGGGCTGGCCTGTCACTGTCTGTGTGTGTGGAGCTTGGGGACAGGGCTGGCCTGTCCCAGGTTGTGTGTGGAGCTTGGGGACAGGGCTGGCCTGTCTCAGGGGGTGTGTGGAGCTTGGGGACAGGGCTGGCCTGTCCCAGGGTGTCTTGTGTGGAGCTTGGGGACAGGGCTGGCCTTTTCCAGGGTGTGTGTGCAGCCTGGGGACAGGGCTGGCGTTCCTGGGGTGTGTGTGGAGCTTGGGGACAGTGCTGTCGCGTCCCAGGGTGTCTTGTGTGCAGCTTGGGGACAGGGCTGGCGTGTCCCATGGTGTGTGTGCAGCTTGGGGACAGGACTGGCCTGTCCCAGGGTGTCTTGTGTGCAGCTTGGGGACAGGGCTGGCCTGTCCCAGGTTGTGTGTGGAGCTTGGGGACAGGGTTGGCCTGTCCCAGGGTGTGTGTGGAGCTTGGGGACAGGGCTGTTCTGTCCCGTGGCGTGTGTGGAGCTTGGGGACAGGGCTGGCCTGTCCCAGGGTGTGTGTGTGGGGAGCTTGGGGACAGTGCTGGCCTGTCACTGTGTGTGTGTGGAGCTTGGGGACAGGGCTGGCCTGTCACTGTGTGTGCGTGCAGCCTGGGGACAGTACTGGCCTGTCCCAGGGTGTGTTTGCAGCTTGGGAACAGGGCTGGTGTGGCAGAGAGTGTTTGTATGACATAATGACAGGGCTGGAATGTCACAGGTGATGTCTGTGACATAAGGAGAGGGCTGGCGCGTCCCAGGGTGTCTTGTGTGCAGCTTGGGGACAGGGCTGGCCTGTCCCAGGGTGTGTGTGGAGCTTGGGGACAGGGCTGTCCTGTCCCAGGGTGTGTGTGGAGCTTGGGGACAGGGCTGGCCTGTCACTGTGTGTGTGTGCAGCCTGGGGACAGGGCTGGCCTGTCACTGTGTGTGTGTGGAGCTTGGGGACAGGGCTGGCCTGTCACTGTGTGTGTGTGCAGCCTGGGGACAGGGCTGGCCTGTCCCAGGGTGAGTGTGGAGCTTGGGGACAGGGCGGGCCTGTCCCAGGGTGTGTGTGCAGTTTGGGGACAGGGCTGGCGCGTCCTAGGGTGTCTTGTGTGCAGCTTGGGGACAGGGTTGGCCTGTCCCAGGGTGTGTGTGGAGCTTGTGGACAGGTCTGGCCTTTCACAGGTTGTGTTTGCAGCTTGGGGACAGCTCTGGTGTGGCACAGAGTGTTTGTATGACATAATGACAGGGCTGGAATGTCACAGGCGATGTCTGTGACATAAGGAGAGGGCTGGCGCGTCCCAGGGTGTGTGTGGAGCTTGGGGACAGGGCTGGCCTGTCCCTGGCTGTGTGTGGAGCTTGGGGACAGGGCTGGCCTCTCCCAGGGTGTGGTGTGGGGAGTTTGGGGACAGGGCTGGCCTGTCACTGTGTGTGTGTGGAGCTTGGGGACAGGGCTGGCCTGTCACTGTGTGTGTGTGGAGCTTGGGGACAGGGCTGGCCTGTCCCAGGGTGTGTGTGGAGCTTGGGGACAGGGCTGGCCTGTCCCATGGTGTGTGTGGAGCTTGGGGACAGGGCTGGCCTTTCCCAGGGTGTGTGTGGAGCTTGGGGACAGGGCTGGCCTGTCTTGGGGTGTGTGTGGAGCTTGGGGACAGGGCGGGCCTGTCCCAGGGTGTGTGTGTGGAGCTTGGGGACAGGGCTGGCCTGTCCCAGGGTGTGTGTGCAGCTTGGGGACAGAGCTGGCCTTCCTGGGGTGTGTGTGGAGCTTGGGGACAGGGCTGGCGCGTCCCAGGGTGTCTTGTGTGCAGCTTGGGGACAGGGCTGCCCTGTCCCGGGGCGTCTTGTGTGGAGCTTGGGGACAGGACTGGCCTGTCACAGGTTGTGTTTGCAGCTTGGGGACAGGGCTGGTGTGGCACAGAGTGTTTGTATGACATAATGACAGGACTGGAATGTCACAGACGATGTCTGTGACATAAGGAGAGAGCTGTCCTGTCCCTGGCTGTGTGTGGAGCTTGGGGACAGTGCTGTCCTGTCCCATGGTGTGTGTGGAGCTTGGGGACAGGGCTGTCCTGTCCCAGGGTGTGTGTGGAGCTTGGGGACAGGGCTGGCCTGTCCCTGGCTGTGTGTGGAGCTTGGGGACAGTGCTGGCCTGTCACTGTGTGTGTGTGCAGCCTGGGGACAGGGCTGGCCTGTCACTGTGTGTGTGTGGAGCTTGGGGACAGGGCTGGCCTGTCCCATGGTGTGTGTGCAGCCTGGGGACAGGGCTGGCCTGTCACTGTCTGTGTGTGTGGAGCTTGGGGACAGGGCTGGCCTGTCCCAGGTTGTGTGTGGAGCTTGGGGACAGGGCTGGCCTGTCCCAGGGTGTCTTGTGTGGAGCTTGGGGACAGGGCTGGCCTTTTCCAGGGTGTGTGTGCAGCCTGGGGACAGGGCTGGCGTTCCTGGGGTGTGTGTGGAGCTTGGGGACAGTGCTGTCGCGTCCCAGGGTGTCTTGTGTGCAGCTTGGGGACAGGGCTGGCGTGTCCCATGGTGTGTGTGGAGCTTGGGGACAGGACTGGCCTGTCCCAGGGTGTCTTGTGTGCAGCTTGGGGACAGGGCTGGCCTGTCCCAGGTTGTGTGTGGAGCTTGGGGACAGGGCTGGCCTGTCCCAGGGTGTGTGTGTGGGGAGCTTGGGGACAGTGCTGGCCTGTCACTGTGTGTGTGTGGAGCTTGGGGACAGGGCTGGCCTGTCACTGTGTGTGCGTGCAGCCTGGGGACAGTACTGGCCTGTCCCAGGGTGTGTTTGCAGCTTGGGAACAGGGCTGGTGTGGCAGAGAGTGTTTGTATGACATAATGACAGGGCTGGAATGTCACAGGTGATGTCTGTGACATAAGGAGAGGGCTGGCGCGTCCCAGGGTGTCTTGTGTGCAGCCTGGGGACAGGGCTGGCCTGTCCCAGGGTGTGTGTGGAGCTTGGGGACAGGGCTGTCCTGTCCCAGGGTGTGTGTGGAGCTTGGGGACAGGGCTGGCCTGTCACTGTGTGTGTGTGCAGCCTGGGGACAGGGCTGGCCTGTCACTGTGTGTGTGTGGAGCTTGGGGACAGGGCTGGCCTGTCACTGTGTGTGTTTGCAGCCTGGGGACAGGGCTGGCCTGTCCCAGGGTGAGTGTGGAGCTTGGGGACAGGGCGGGCCTGTCCCAGGGTGTGTGTGCAGTTTGGGGACAGGGCTGGCGCGTCCTAGGGTGTCTTGTGTGCAGCTTGGGGACAGGGTTGGCCTGTCCCAGGGTGTGTGTGGAGCTTGTGGACAGGTCTGGCCTTTCACAGGTTGTGTTTGCAGCTTGGGGACAGCTCTGGTGTGGCACAGAGTGTTTGTATGACATAATGACAGGGCTGGAATGTCACAGGCGATGTCTGTGACATAAGGAGAGGGCTGGCGCGTCCCAGGGTGTGTGTGGAGCTTGGGGACAGGGCTGGCCTGTCCCTGGGTGTGTGTGGAGCTTGGGGACAGGGCTGGCCTGTCCCAGGGTGTGGTGTGGGGAGTTTGGGGACAGGGCTGGCCTGTCACTGTGTGTGTGTGGAGCTTGGGGACAGGGCTGGCCTGTCACTGTGTGTGTGTGGAGCCTGGGGACAGGGCTGTCCTGTCCCATGGTGTGTGTGGAGCTTGGGGACAGGGCTGGCCTGTCCCATGGTGTGTGTGGAGCTTGGGGACAGGGCTGGCCTTTCCCAGGGTGTGTGTGGAGCTTGGGGACAGGGCTGGCCTGTCACTGTGTGTGTGTGGAGCTTGGGGACAGGGCGGGCCTGTCCCAGGGTGTGTGTGTGGAGCTTGGGGACAGGGCTGTCCTGTCCCAGGGTGTGTGTGCAGCTTGGGGACAGAGCTGGCCTTCCTGGGGTGTGTGTGGAGCTTGGGGACAGGGCTGGCGCGTCCCAGGGTGTCTTGTGTGCAGCTTGGGGACAGGGCTGCCCTGTCCCGGGGCGTCTTGTGTGGAGCTTGGGGACAGGACTGGCCTGTCACAGGTTGTGTTTGCAGCTTGGGGACAGGGCTGGTGTGGCACAGAGTGTTTGTATGACATAATGACAGGACTGGAATGTCACAGACGATGTCTGTGACATAAGGAGAGAGCTGTCCTGTCCCTGGCTGTGTGTGGAGCTTGGGGACAGTGCTGTCCTGTCCCATGGTGTGTGTGGAGCTTGGGGACAGGGCTGTCCTGTCCCAGGGTGTGTGTGGAGCGTGGGGACAGGGCTGGCCTGTCCCTGGCTGTGTGTGGAGCTTGGGGACAGGGCTGGCCTGTCCCAGGTTGTGTGTGGAGCTTGGGGACAAGGCTGGCCTGTCCCAGGGTGTGGTGTGGGGAGCTTGGGGACAGTGCTGGCCTGTCCCAGGGTGTGTGTGGAGCTTGGGGACAGGGCTGGCATGTCCCGGGGTGTGTGTGGAGCTTGGGGACAGGGCTGGCCTGTCACTGTCTGTGTGTGTGGAGCTTGGGGACAGGGGTGGCACGTCCCAGGTTGTGTGTGGAGCTTGGGGACAGGGGTGGCACGTCCCAGGTTGTGTGTGGAGCTTGGGGACAGGGCTGGCCTGTCTCAGGGTGTGTGTGGAGCTTGGGGACAGGGCTGGCGCGTCCCAGGGTGTCTTGTGTGCAGCTTGGGGACAGGGCTGGCCTGTCACAGGTTGTGTGTTGATCTTGGGGACAGGGCTGGCCTGTCCCAGGGTGTCTTGTGTGCAGGTGGGGACAGGGCTGGCCTGTCCTGGGGTGTGTGTGGAGCTTGGGGACAGGGCGGGCCTGTCGCAGGGTGTGTGTGCAGTTTGGGGACAGGGCTGGCGCGTCCCAGGGTGTCTTGTGTGCAGCTTGGGGACAGGGCTGGCCTGTCACAGGTTGTGTGTTGATCTTGGGGACAGGGCTGGCCTGTCCCAGGGTGTCTTGTGTGCAGGTAGGGACAGGGCTGGCCTGTCACTTTGTGTGTGTGGAGCTTGGGGACAGGGCGGGCCTGTCCCAGGGTGTGTGTGGAGCTTGGGGACAGGGCTGGCCTGTCCCAGGGTGTGGTGTGGGGAGCTTGGGGTCAGGGCTGGCCTGTCACTGTGTGTGTGTGGAGCTTGGGTACACGGCTGGCCTGGACCAGGTTGTGTGTGGAGCTTGGGGACAGGGCTGGCCTGTCCCGGAGTGTCTTGTGTGGAGCTTGGGGACAGGGCTGGCCTGTCTTGGGGTGTGTGTGGAGCTTGGGGACAGGGCTGGCCTGTCCCAGGGTGTCTTGTGTGCAGCTTGGGGACAGGGTTGGCGCGTCCCAGGGTGTCTTGTGTGCAGCTTGGGGACAGGGTTGGCCTGTCCCAGGGTGTGTGTGGAGCTTGGGGAAAGGGCTGACCTGTCACAGGTTGTGTTTGCAGCTTGGGGACAGGGCTGGTGTGGCACAGAGTGTTTGTATGACATAATGACAGGGCTGGAATGTCACAGGCGATGTCTGTGACATAAGGAGAGGGCTGTCCTGTCCCAGGGTGTGTGTGGAGCTTGGGGACAGGGCTGGCCTGTCACTGTGTGTGTGTGGAGCTTGGGGACAGGGCTGGCCTGTCATTGTGTGTGTGTGCAGCCTGGGGACAGGGCTGGCCTGTCCCAGGTTATGTTTGGAGCTTGGGGACAGGACTGGCCTGTCCCGGGGTGTCTTGTGTGCAGCTTGGGGACAGGGCTGGCCTGTCTCAGGGTGTGTGTGGAGCTTGGGGACAGGGCTGTCCTGTCCCAGGGTGTGTGTGTGCAGCTTGGGGACAGGGCTGGCCTGTCACAGGTTGTGTGTTGAGCTTGGGGACAGGGCTGGCCTGTCCCAGGGTGTCTTGTGTGGAGCTTGGGGACAGGGCTGGCCTGTCCCAGGGTGTGTGTGGAGCTTGGGGACAGGGCTGGCCTGTCCCAGGGTGTGTGTGTGTGGAGCTTGGGGACAGAGCTGGCCTGTCACTGTGTGTGTATGGAGCTTGGGGTCAGGGCTGGCCTGTCACTGTGTGTGTATGGAGCTTGGGGACAGGGCTGGCCTGTCACTGTGTGTTTGTGGAGCTTGGGGACAGGGCTGTCCTGTCCCAGGGTGTGTGTGGAGCTTGGGGACAGGACTGGCCTGTCACAGGTTGTGTTTGCAGCTTGGGGACAGGGCTGGTGTGGCACAGAGTGTTTGTATGACATAATGACAGGACTGGAATGTCACAGACGATGTCTGTGACATAAGGAGAGAGCTGTCCTGTCCCAGGGTGTGTGTGGAGCTTGGGGACAGGGCTGGCCTGTCACTGTGTGTGTGTGGAGCTTGGGGACAGGGCTGGCCTGTCATTGTGTGTGTGTGCAGCCTGGGGACAGGGCTGGCCTGTCCCAGGTTATGTTTGGAGCTTGGGGACAGGACTGGCCTGTCCCGGGGTGTCTTGTGTGGAGCTTGGGGACAGGGCTGGCCTGTCTCAGGGTGTGTGTGGAGCTTGGGGACAGGGCTGGCGCGTCCCAGGGTGTCTTGTGTGCAGCTTGGGGACAGGGCTGGCCTGTCTCGGGGTGTGTGTGGACCTTGGGGAAAGTGCTGACCTGTCACAGGTTGTGTGTGCAGCTTGGGGACAGGGCTGGCCTGTCCCATGGTGTGTGTGGAGCTTGGGGACAGGGCTGGCCTGTCACTGTGTGTGTGTGGAGCTTGGGGACAGGGCTGGCCTGTCCCAGGCTGTGTGTGGAGCTTGGGACAGGGCTGGCCTCTCCCAGGGTGTGGTGTGGGGAGTTTGGGGACAGGGCTGGCCTGTCACTGTGTGTGTGTGGAACTTGGGGACAGGGCTGGCCTGTCACTGTGTGTGTGTGGAGCCTGGGGACAGGGCTGTCCTGTCCCATGGTGTGTGTGGAGCTTGGGGACAGGGCTGGCCTGTCCCATGGTGTGTGTGGAGCTTGGGTACAGGGCTGGCCTGTCCCGGGGTGTCTTGTGTGGAGCTTGGGGACAGGGCTGGCCTGTCCCATGGTGTGTGTGGAGCTTGGGTACAGGGCTGGCCTGTCCCGGAGTGTCTTGTGTGGAGCTTGGGGACAGGGCTGGCCTTTCCCAGGGTGTGTTTGTGGAGCTTGGGGACAGGGCTGGCCTGTCTTGGGGTGTGTGTGGAGCTTGGGGACACGGCTGGCCTGTCTTGGGGTGTGTGTGGAGCTTGGGGACAGGGCAGGCCTGTCCCAGGGTGTGTGTGTGGAGCTTGGGGACAGGGCTGTCCTGTCCCAGGGTGTGTGTGCAGCTTGGGGACAGAGCTGGCCTTCCTGGGGTGTGTGTGGAGCTTGGGGACAGGGCTGGCGCGTCCCAGGGTGTCTTGTGTGCAGCTTGGGGACAGGACTGGCCTGTCCCGGGGTGTGTGTTGAGCTTGGGGAAAGGGCTGACCTGTCACAGGTTGTGTTTGCAGCTTGGGGACAGGGCTGGTGTGGCACAGAGTGTTTGTATGACATAATGACAGGACTGCAATGTCACAGACGATGTCTGTGACATAAGGAGAGAGCTGTCCTGTCCCAGGGTGTGTGTGGAGCTTGGGGACAGTGCTGGCCTGTCACTGTGTGTGTGTGGAGCTTGGGGACAGGGCTGTCCTGTCCCAGGGTGTGTGTGGAGCTTGGGGACAGGGCTGGCCTGTCCCTGGCTGTGTGTGGAGCTTGGGGACAGGGCTGGCCTGTCTCAGGGTGTGTGTGGAGCTTGGGGACAGGGCTGGCCTGTCCCGGGGTGTCTTGTGTGGAGCTTGGGGACAGGGCTGGCCTGTCCCAGGGTGTGTGTGCAGTTTGGGGACAGGGCTGGCGCGTCCCAGGGTGTCTTGTGTGGAGCTTGGGGACAGGGCTGTCCTGTCCCAGGGTGTGTGTGGAGCTTGGGGACAGGGCTGGCCTGTCCCAGGGTGTGGTGTGGGGAGCTTGGGGACAGTGCTGGCCTGTCCCAGGGTGTGTGTGGAGCTTGGGGACAGGCCTGGCCTGTCCCAGGGTGTGTGTGGAGCTTGGGGACAGTGCTGGCCTGTCCCAGGGTGCGCGTGGAGTTTGGGGACAGGGCTGGCCTGTCCCAGGGTGTGTGTGTGTGGAGCTTGGGGACAGGGCTGGCCTGTCCCAGGGTGTGTGTGGAGCTTGGGGATAGGACTGGCCTGTCACAGGTTGTGTTTGCAGCTTGGGGACAGGGCTGGTGTGGCACAGAGTGTTTGTATGACATAATGACAGGACTGGAATGTCACAGACGATGTCTGTGACATAAGGAGAGAGCTGTCCTGTCCCAGGGTGTGTGTGGAGCTTGGGGACAGTGCTGTCCTGTCCCAGGGTGTGTGTGGAGCTTGGGGACAGGGCTGTCCTGTCCCATGGTGTGTGTGGAGCTTGGGGACAGGGCTGTCCTGTCCCAGGGTGTGTGTGGAGCTTGGGGACAGGGCTGGCCTGTCCCGGAGTGTCTTGTGTGGAGCTTGGGGACAGGGCTGGCCTTTCCCAGGGTGTGTGTGGAGCTTGGGGACAGGGCTGGCCTGTCTTGGGGTGTGTGTGGAGCTTGGGGACAGGGCTGGCCTGTCCCAGCGTGTGTGTGCAGCTTGGGGACAGGGCTGGCGCGTCCCAGGGTGTCTTGTGTGCAGCTTGGGGACAGGGTTGGCCTGTCCCATGGTGTGTGTGGAGCTTGGGGAAAGGGCTGACCTGTCACAGGTTGTGTTTGCAGCTTGGGGACAGGGCTGGTGTGGCACAGAGTGTTTGTATGACATAATGACAGGGCTGGAATGTCACAGGCGATGTCTGTGACATAAGGAGAGGGCTGGAGCGTCCCAGGGTGTCTTGTGTGCAGCTTGGGGACAGGGCTGGCCTGTCTCAGGGTGTGTGTGCAGCTTGGGGACAGGGCTGGCGTGTCCCAGGGTGTGTGTGGAGCTTGGGGACAGGGCTGGCCTGTCCCAGGGTGTGTGTTGAGCTTGGGGACAGGGCTGGCCTGTCCCAGGGTGTCTTGTGTGGAGCTTGGGGGCAGGGCTGGCCTGTCCCAGGGTGTGTGTGCAGCTTGGGGACAGGGGTGGCACGTCCCAGGGTGTCTTGTGTGCAGCTTGGGGACAGGGCTGTCCTGTCCCAGGGTGTGTGTGGAGCTTGGGGACAGGGCTGGCCTGTCTCGGGGTGTGTGTGGAGCTTGGGGACAGGGCTGGCCTGTCCCAGGTTGTGTGTGCAGCTTGGGGACAGGGCTGGCCTGTCCCGGGGTGTGTGTGGAGCTTGGGGAAAGGGCTGGCCTGTCACAGGTTGTGTTTGCAGCTTGGGGACAGGGCTGGTGTGGCACAGAGTGTTTGTATGACATAATGACAGGGCTGGAATGTCACAGGCGATGTCTGTGACATAAGGAGAGGGCTGGCCTGTCCCAGGGTGTATTGTGTGCAGCTTGGGGACAGGGCTGGCCTGTCCCTGGCTGTGTGTGGAGCTTGGGGACAGTGCTGTCCTGTCCCATGGTGTGTGTGGAGCTTAGGGACAGGGCTGGCCTGTCCCAGGGTGTGTGTGCAGCTTGGGGACAGGGCTGGCTTGTCCCAGGGTGTGTGTGGAGCTTGGGGACAGGGCTGGCCTGTCCCAGGGTGTGTGTGGAGCTTGGGGACAGTGCTGTCCTGTCCCAGGGTGTGTGTGGAGCTTGGGGACAGGGCTGGCCTGGACCAGGGTGTGTGTGCAGCTTGGGGACAGGGCTGGCCTGTCCCGGGGTGTGTGTGGAGCTTGAGGACAGGGCTGGCCTGGACCAGGTTGTGTGTTGAGCTTGGGGACAGGGCTGGCCTGTCCCAGGGTGTCTGTGGAGCTTGGGGACAGGGCTGGCCTGGACCAGGGTGTGTGTGCAGCTTGGGGACAGGGCTGGCCTGTCCCTGGCTGTGTGTGGAGCTTGGGGACAGGGCTGGCCTGTCCCTGGCTGTGTGTGGAGCTTGGGGACAGGGCTGGCCTGGACCAGGTTGTGGGTGGAGCTTGGGGACAGGGCTGGCCTGTCCCAGGGTGCCTGTGGAGCTTGGGGACAGGGCTGGCCTGTCCCAGGGTGTGTGTTCAGCTTGGGGACAGGGCTGGCCTGTCCCTGGCTGTGTGTGGAGCTTGGGGACAGTGCTGTCCTGTCCCATGGTGTGTGTGGAGCTTGGGGACAGGGCTGGCCTGTCCCAGGGTGTGTGTGGAGCTTGGGGACAGGGCTGGCTTGTCCCAGGGTGTGTGTGGAGCTTGGGGACAGGGCTGGCCTGTCCCAGGGTGTGTGTGGAGCTTAGGGACAGGGCTGGCCTGTCCCAGGGTGTGTGTGCAGCTTGGGGACAGGGCTGGCCTGTCCCAGGGTGTGTGTTCAGCTTGGGGACAGGGCTGGCCTGTCCCAGGGTGTGTGTGGAGCTTGGGGACAGTGCTGTCCTGTCCCAGGGTGTGTGTGGAGCTTGGGGACAGGGCTGGCCTGGACCAGGGTGTGTGTGCAGCTTGGGGACAGGGCTGGCCTGTCCCGGGGTGTGTGTGGAGCTTGAGGACAGGGCTGGCCTGGACCAGGTTGTGTGTTGAGCTTGGGGACAGGGCTGGCCTGTCCCAGGGTGTCTGTGGAGCTTGGGGACAGGGCTGGCCTGTCACAGGGTGTGTGTGCAGCTTGGGGACAGGGCTGGCCTGTCCCAGGGTGTGTGTGGAGCTTGGGGACAGGGCTGGCCTGTCCCATGGTGTGTGTGGAGCTTGGGGACAGTGCTGTCCTGTCCCATGGTGTGTGTGGAGCTTGGGGACAGGGCTGGCCTGTCCCAGGGTGTGTGTGGAGCTTGGGGACAGGGCTGGCCTGTCCCTGGCTGTGTGTGGAGCTTGGGGACAGGGCTGTCCTGTCCCATGGTGTGTGTGGAGCTTGGGGACAGGGCTGGCCTGTCCCGGGGTGTGTGTGGAGCTTGGGGACAGGGCTGGCCTGTCTCAGGGTGTGTGTGGAGCTTGGGGACAGGGCTGGCCTTTCCCAGGGTGTGTGTGGAGCTTGGGGACAGGCCTGGCCTTTCACTGTGTGTTTGTGGAGCTTGGGGACAGTGCTGGCCTGTCACTGTGTGTGTGTGGAGCTTGGGGACAGGGCTGGCCTGTCCCAGCGTGTGTGTGCAGCTTGGGGACAGGGCTGGCCTGTCCCAGCGTGTGTGTTGAGCTTGGGGACAGGACTGGCCTGTCCCAGGGTGTGTGTGGAGCTTGGGGACAGGACTGGCCTGTCACAGGTTGTGTTTGCAGCTTGGGGACAGGGCTGGTGTGGCACAGAGTGTTTGTATGACATAATGACAGGGCTGGAATGTCACAGGCGATATCTGTGAGATAAGGAGAGGGCTGGCCTGTCCCAGGGTGTGTGTGGAGCTTGGGGACAGGGCGGGCCTGTCCCAGAGTGTGTGTGGAGCTTGGGGACAGGGCTGGCCTGTCCCGGGGTGTCTTGTGTGGAGCTTGGGGACAGGGCTGGCCTGTCCCAGGGTGTGTTTGTGGAGCTTGGGGACAGGGCTGGCCTGTCACTTTGTGTGTGTGGAGCTTGGGGACAGGGCTGGCCTGTCCCAGCGTGTGTGTGGAGCTTGGGGACAGGGCTGGCCTGTCCCTGGCTGTGTGTGGAGCTTGGGGACAGTGCTGTCCTGTCCCATGTTGTGTGTGGAGCTTGGGGACAGGGCTGGCCTGTCCCAGGGTGTGTGTGGAGCTTGGGGACAGGGCTGGCCTGTCCCTGGCTGTGTGTGGAGCTTGGGGACAGGGCTGGCCTGTCCCAGGGTGTGGTGTGGGGAGCTTGGGGACAGTGCTGGCCTGTCCCAGGGTGTGTGTGGAGCTTGGGACAGGGCTGGCATGTCCCGGGGTGTGTGTGGAGCTTGGGGACAGGGCTGGCCTGTCACTGTCTGTGTGTGTGGAGCTTGGGGACAGGGGTGGCACGTCCCAGGTTGTGTGTGGAGCTTGGGGACAGGGCTGGCCTGTCTCAGGGTGTGTGTGGAGCTTGGGGACAGGGCTGGCCTGTCCCGGGGTGTCTTGTGTGGAGCTTGGGGACAGGGCTGGCCTGTCCCAGGGTGTGTGTGGAGCTTGGGGACAGGGCTGGCGCGTCCCAGTGTGTCTTGTGTGCAGCTTGGGGACAGGGCTGGCCTGTCACAGGTTGTGTGTTGATCTTGGGGACAGGGCTGGCCTGTCCCAGGGTGTCTTGTGTGCACGTGGGGACAGGGCTGGCCTGTCACTTTGTGTGTGTGGAGCTTGGGGACAGGGCGGGCCTGTCGCAGGGTGTGTGTGCAGCTTGGGGATAGGGCTGGCCTGTCCCAGGGTGTGTGTGCAGCTTGGGGACAGGGCTGGCCTGGACCAGGTTGTGTGTGGAGCTTGGGGACAGGGCTGGCCTGTCCCGGAGTGTCTTGTGTGGAGCTTGGGGACAGGGCTGGCCTTTCCCAGGGTGTGTGTGGAGCTTGGGGACAGGGTTGGCCTGTCTTGGGGTGTGTGTGGAGCTTGGGGACAGGGCTGGCCTGTCCCAGGGTGTCTTGTGTGCAGCTTGGGGACAGGGTTGGCACGTCCCAGGGTGTCTTGTGTGCAGCTTGGGGACAGGGTTGGCCTGTCCCAGGGTGTGTGTGGAGCTTGGGGAAAGGGCTGACCTGTCACAGGTTGTGTTTGCAGCTTGGGGACAGGGCTGGTGTGGCACAGAGTGTTTGTATGACATAATGACAGGGCTGGAATGTCACAGGCGATGTCTGTGACATAAGGAGAGGGCTGGAGCGTCCCAGGGTGTCTTGTGTGCCGCTTGGGGACAGGGCTGGCCTGTCTCAGGGTGTGTGTGGAGCTTGGGGACAGGGCTGTCCTGTCCCAGGGTGTGTGTGTGCAGCTTGGGGACAGGGCTGGCGTGTCCCAGGGTGTGTGTGGAGCTTGGGGACAGGGCTGGCCTGTCACAGGTTGTTTGTTGAGCTTGGGGACAGGGCTGGCCTGTCCCAGGGTGTCTTGTGTGGAGCTTGGGGGCAGGGCTGTCCTGTCCCAGGGTGTGTGTGGAGCTCGGGGAAAGGGCTGACCTGTCACAGGTTGTGTTTGCAGCTTGGGGACAGGGCTGGTGTGGCACAGAGTGTTTGTATGACATAATGACAGGGCTGGAATGTCACAGGCGATGTCTATGACATAAGGAGAGGGCTGGCGCGTCCCAGGGTGTCTTGTGTGCAGCTTGGGGACAGGGCTGGCCTGTCCCAGGGTGTGTGTGGAGCTTGGGGACAGGGCTGGCCTGTCCCACGGTGTGTGTGTGTGGAGCTTGGGGACAGGGCTGGCCTGTCACTGTGTGTGTATGGAGCTTGGGGTCAGGGCTGGCCTGTCACTGTGTGTGTATGGAGCTTGGGGACAGGGCTGGCCTGTCACTGTGTGTTTGTGGAGCTTGGGGACAGGGCTGGCCTGTCCCAGGGTGTGTGTGGAGCTTGGGGACAGGGCTGGCCTGTCACTGTGTGTGTGTGGAGCTTGGGGACAGGGCTGGCCTGTCACTGTGTGTGTGTGGAGCTTGGGGACAGGGCTGGCCTGTCATTGTGTGTGTGTGCAGCCTGGGGACAGGGCTGGCCTGTCCCAGGTTATGTTTGGAGCTTGGGGACAGGACTGGCCTGTCACAGGTTGTGTTTGCAGCTTGGGGACAGGGCTGGTGTGGCACAGAGTGTTTGTATGACATAATGGCAGGACTGGAATGTCACAGATGATGTCTGTGACATAAGGAGAGGGCTGAACTGTCTCGAGGTGTGTGTGGAGCTTGGGGACAGGGCTGGCCTGTCTCGGGGTGTGTGTGGAGCTTGGGGACAGGGCTGGCCTGTCCCAGGTTGTGTGTGTGTGCAGCCTGGGGACAGGGCTGGCCTGTCCCGGTGTGTGTGTGCAGCTTGGGGACAGGACTGGCCTGTCCCGGGGTGTGTTTGCAGCTTGGGGACAGGGCTGGTGTGGCACAGAGTGTTTGTATGACATAATGACAGGGCTGGAATGTCACAGACGATGTCTGTGACATAAGGAGAGGGCTGGCGCGTCCTAGGGTGTCTTGTGTGCAGCTTGGGGACAGGGCTGGCCTGTCACTGTGTGTGTGTGTGCAGCTTGGGGACAGGGCTGGCCTGTCCCAGGGTGTGTGTGGAGCTTGGGGCAGGGCTGGCCTGTCCCAGGGTGTGTGTGTGGAGCTTGGGGACAGTGCTGGCCTTTCACTGTGTGTTTGTGGAGCTTGGGGACAGGGCTGGCCTGTCCCGGAGTGTCTTGTGTGGAGCTTGGGGACAGGGCTGGCCTTTCCCAGGGTGTGTGTGGAGCTTGGGGACAGGGCTGGCCTGTCTTGGGGTGTGTGTGGAGCTTGGGGACAGGGCTGGCCTGTCTTGGGGTGTGTGTGCAGCTTGGGGACAGGGCTGGCGCGTCCCAGGGTGTCTTGTGTGCAGCTTGGGGACAGGGTTGGCCTGTCCCATGGTGTGTGTGGAGCTTGGGGAAAGGGCTGACCTGTCACAGGTTGTGTTTGCAGCTTGGGGACAGGGCTGGTGTGGCACAGAGTGTTTGTATGACATAATGACAGGGCTGGAATGTCACAGGCGATGTCTGTGACATAAGGAGAGGGCTGGAGCGTCCCAGGGTGTCTTGTGTGCAGCTTGGGGACAGGGCTGGCCTGTCTCAGGGTGTGTGTGGAGCTTGGGGACAGGGCTGTCCTGTCCCAGGGTGTGTGTGTGCAGCTTGGGGACAGGGCTGGCGTGTCCCAGGGTGTGTGTGGAGCTTGGGGACAGGGCTGGCCTGTCCCAGGGTGTGTGTTGAGCTTGGGGACAGGGCTGGCCTGTCCCAGGGTGTCTTGTGTGGAGCTTGGGGGCAGGGCTGGCCTGTCCCAGGGTGTGTGTGCAGCTTGGGGACAGGGGTGGCACGTCCCAGGGTGTCTTGTGTGCAGCTTGGGGACAGGGCTGTCCTGTCCCAGGGTGTGTGTGGAGCTTGGGGACAGGGCTGGCCTGTCTCGGGGTGTGTGTGGAGCTTGGGGACAGGGCTGGCCTGTCCCAGGTTGTGTGTGCAGCTTGGGGACAGGGCTGGCCTGTCCCGGGGTGTGTGTGGAGCTTGGGGAAAGGGCTGGCCTGTCACAGGTTGTGTTTGCAGCTTGGGGACAGGGCTGGTGTGGCACAGAGTGTTTGTATGACATAATGACAGGGCTGGAATGTCACAGGCGATGTCTGTGACATAAGGAGAGGGCTGGAGCGTCCCAGGGTGTCTTGTGTGCAGCTTGGGGACAGGGCTGGCCTGTCTCAGGGTGTGTGTGGAGCTTGGGGACAGGGCTGTCCTGTCCCAGGGTGTGTGTGTGCAGCTTGGGGACAGGGCTGGCGTGTCCCAGGGTGTGTGTGGAGCTTGGGGACAGGGCTGGCCTGTCCCAGGGTGTGTGTTGAGCTTGGGGACAGGGCTGGCCTGTCCCAGGGTGTCTTGTGTGGAGCTTGGGGGCAGGGCTGGCCTGTCCCAGGGTGTGTGTGCAGCTTGGGGACAGGGGTGGCACGTCCCAGGGTGTCTTGTGTGCAGCTTGGGGACAGGGCTGTCCTGTCCCAGGGTGTGTGTGGAGCTTGGGGACAGGGCTGGCCTGTCTCGGGGTGTGTGTGGAGCTTGGGGACAGGGCTGGCCTGTCCCAGGTTGTGTGTGCAGCTTGGGGACAGGGCTGGCCTGTCCCGGGGTGTGTGTGGAGCTTGGGGACAGGGCTGGCCTTTCCCAGGGTGTGTGTGGAGCTTGGGGACAGGGCTGGCCTGTCTTGGGGTGTGTGTGGAGCTTGGGGACAGGGCTGGCCTGTCCCAGGGTGTCTTGTGTGCAGCTTGGGGACAGGGTTGGCACGTCCCAGGGTGTCTTGTGTGCAGCTTGGGGACAGGGTTGACCTGTCCCAGGGTGTGTGTGGAGCTTGGGGAAAGGGCTGACCTGTCACAGGTTGTGTTTGCAGCTTGGGGACAGGGCTGGTGTGGCACAGAGTGTTTGTATGACATAATGACAGGGCTGGAATGTCACAGGCGATGTCTGTGACATAAGGAGAGGGCTGGAGCGTCCCAGGGTGTCTTGTGTGCCGCTTGGGGACAGGGCTGGCCTGTCTCAGGGTGTGTGTGGAGCTTGGGGACAGGGCTGGCCTGTCCCAGGGTGTGTGTGTGCAGCTTGGGGACAGGGCTGGCGTGTCCCAGGGTGTGTGTGGAGCTTGGGGACAGGGCTGGCCTGTCACAGGTTGTGTGTTGAGCTTGGGGACAGGGCTGGCCTGTCCCAGGGTGTCTTGTGTGGAGCTTGGGGGCAGGGCTGTCCTGTCCCAGGGTGTGTGTGCAGCTTGGGGACTGGGGTGGCACGTCCCAGGGTGTCTTGTGTGCAGCTTGGGGACAGGGCTGGCCTGTCTCGGGGTGTGTGTGGAGCTCGGGGAAAGGGCTGACCTGTCACAGGTTGTGTTTGCAGCTTGGGGACAGGGCTGGTGTGGCACAGAGTGTTTGTATGACATAATGACAGGGCTGGAATGTCACAGGCGATGTCTATGACATAAGGAGAGGGCTGGCGCGTCCCAGGGTGTCTTGTGTGCAGCTTGGGGACAGGGCTGGCCTGTCCCAGGGTGTGTGTGGAGCTTGGGGACAGGGCTGGCCTGTCCCAGGGTGTGTGTGTGTGGAGCTTGGGGACAGGGCTGGCCTGTCACTGTGTGTGTATGGAGCTTGGGGTCAGGGCTGGCCTGTCACTGTGTGTGTATGGAGCTTGGGGACAGGGCTGGCCTGTCACTGTGTGTTTGTGGAGCTTGGGGACAGGGCTGGCCTGTCCCAGGGTGTGTGTGGAGCTTGGGGACAGGGCTGGCCTGTCACTGTGTGTGTGTGGAGCTTGGGGACAGGGCTGGCCTGTCACTGTGTGTGTGTGGAGCTTGGGGACAGGGCTGGCCTGTCACTGTGTGTGTGTGGAGCTTGGGGACAGGGCTGGCCTGTCATTGTGTGTGTGTGCAGCCTGGGGACAGGGCTGGCCTGTCCCAGGTTATGTTTGGAGCTTGGGGACAGGACTGGCCTGTCACAGGTTGTGTTTGCAGCTTGGGGACAGGGCTGGTGTGGCACAGAGTGTTTGTATGACATATTGGCAGGACTGGAATGTCACAGATGATGTCTGTGACATAAGGAGAGGGCTGAACTGTCTCGAGGTGTGTGTGCAGCTTGGGGACAGGGCTGGCCTGTCTCGGGGTGTGTGTGGAGCTTGGGGACAGGGCTGGCCTGTCCCAGGTTGTGTGTGTGTGCAGCCTGGGGACAGGGCTGGCCTGTCCCGGTGTGTGTGTGCAGCTTGGGGACAGGACTGGCCTGTCCCGGGGTGTGTTTGCAGCTTGGGGACAGGGCTGGTGTGGCACAGAGTGTTTGTATGACATAATGACAGGGCTGGAATGTCACAGACGATGTCTGTGACATAAGGAGAGGGCTGGCGCGTCCTAGGGTGTCTTGTGTGCAGCTTGGGGACAGGGCTGGCCTGTCACTGTGTGTGTGTGTGCAGCTTGGGGACAGGGCTGGCCTGTCCCAGGGTGTGTGTGCAGCTTGGGGCAGGGCTGGCCTGTCCCAGGGTGTGTGTGGAGCTTGGGGACAGGGCTGGCCTGTCCCAGGGTGTGTGTGTGGAGCTTGGGGACAGTGCTGGCCTTTCACTTTGTGTTTGTGGAGCTTGGGGACAGGGCTGGCCTGTCCCGGAGTGTCTTGTGTGGAGCTTGGGGACAGGGCTGGCCTTTCCCAGGGTGTGTGTGGAGCTTGGGGACAGGGCTGGCCTGTCTTGGGGTGTGTGTGGAGCTTGGGGACAGGGCTGGCCTGTCCCAGGGTGTGTGTGCAGCTTGGGGACAGGGCTGGCGCGTCCCAGGGTGTCTTGTGTGCAGCTTGGGGACAGGGTTGGCCTGTCCCATGGTGTGTGTGGAGCTTGGGGAAAGGGCTGACCTGTCACAGGTTGTGTTTGCAGCTTGGGGACAGGGCTGGTGTGGCACAGAGTGTTTGTATGACATAATGACAGGGCTGGAATGTCACAGGCGATGTCTGTGACATAAGGAGAGGGCTGGAGCGTCCCAGGGTGTCATGTGTGCAGCTTGGGGACAGGGCTGGCCTGTCTCAGGGTGTGTGTGGAGCTTGGGGACAGGGCTGTCCTGTCCCAGGGTGTGTGTGTGCAGCTTGGGGACAGGGCTGGCGTGTCCCAGGGTGTGTGTGGAGCTTGGGGACAGGGCTGGCCTGTCCCAGGGTGTGTGTTGAGCTTGGGGACAGGGCTGGCCTGTCCCAGGGTGTCTTGTGTGGAGCTTGGGGGCAGGGCTGGCCTGTCCCAGGGTGTGTGTGCAGCTTGGGGACAGGGGTGGCACGTCCCAGGGTGTCTTGTGTGCAGCTTGGGGACAGGGCTGTCCTGTCCCAGGGTGTGTGTGGAGCTTGGGGACAGGGCTGGCCTGTCTCGGGGTGTGTGTGGAGCTTGGGGACAGGGCTGGCCTGTCCCAGGTTGTGTGTGCAGCTTGGGGACAGGGCTGGCCTGTCCCGGGGTGTGTGTGGAGCTTGGGGAAAGGGCTGGCCTGTCACAGGTTGTGTTTGCAGCTTGGGGACAGGGCTGGTGTGGCACAGAGTGTTTGTATGACATAATGACAGGGCTGGAATGTCACAGGCGATGTCTGTGACATAAGGAGAGGGCTGGCCTGTCCCAGGGTGTATTGTGTGCAGCTTGGGGACAGGGCTGGCCTGTCCCTGGCTGTGTGTGGAGCTTGGGGACAGTGCTGTCCTGTCCCATGGTGTGTGTGGAGCTTAGGGACAGGGCTGGCCTGTCCCAGGGTGTGTGTGCAGCTTGGGGACAGGGCTGGCTTGTCCCAGGGTGTGTGTGGAGCTTGGGGACAGGGCTGGCCTGTCCCAGGGTGTGTGTGGAGCTTGGGGACAGTGCTGTCCTGTCCCAGGGTGTGTGTGGAGCTTGGGGACAGGGCTGGCCTGGACCAGGGTGTGTGTGCAGCTTGGGGACAGGGCTGGCCTGTCCCGGGGTGTGTGTGGAGCTTGAGGACAGGGCTGGCCTGGACCAGGTTGTGTGTTGAGCTTGGGGACAGGGCTGGCCTGTCCCAGGGTGTCTGTGGAGCTTGGGGACAGGCCTGGCCTGTCCCAGGGTGTGTGTGCAGCTTGGGGACAGGGCTGGCCTGTCCCAGGGTGTGTGTGGAGCTTGGGGACAGGGCTGGCCTGTCCCATGGTGTGTGTGGAGCTTGGGGACAGGGCTGGCCTGGACCAGGTTGTGGGTGGAGCTTGGGGACAGGGCTGGCCTGTCCCAGGGTGCCTGTGGAGCTTGGGGACAGGGCTGGCCTGTCCCAGGGTGTGTGTTCAGCTTGGGGACAGGGCTGGCCTGTCCCTGGCTGTGTGTGGAGCTTGCGGACAGTGCTGTCCTGTCCCATGGTGTGTGTGGAGCTTGGGGACAGGGCTGGCCTGTCCCAGGGTGTGTGTGGAGCTTGGGGACAGGGCTGGCTTGTCCCAGGGTGTGTGTGGAGCTTGGGGACAGGGCTGGCCTGTCCCAGGGTGTGTGTTCAGCTTGGGGACAGGGCTGGCCTGTCCCAGGGTGTGTGTGGAGCTTAGGGACAGGGCTGGCCTGTCCCAGGGTGTGTGTGGAGCTTGGGGACAGGGCTGGCCTGTCACTGTGTGTGTGTGGAGCTTGGGGACAGTGCTGTCCTGTCCCAGGGTGTGTGTGGAGCTTGGGGACAGGGCTGGCCTGTCCCAGGGTGTGTGTGCAGCTTGGGGACAGGGCTGGCCTGTCCCGGGGTGTGTGTGGAGCTTGAGGACAGGGCTGGCCTGGACCAGGTTGTGTGTTGAGCTTGGGGACAGGGCTGGCCTGTCCCAGGGTGTGTGTGGAGCTTGGGGACAGGGCTGTCCTGTCCCAGGGTGTGTGTGTGCAGCTTGGGGACAGGGCTGGCGTGTCCCAGGGTGTGTGTGGAGCTTGGGGACAGGGCTGGCCTGTCCCAGGGTGTGTGTTGAGCTTGGGGACAGGGCTGGCCTGTCCCAGGGTGTCTTGTGTGGAGCTTGGGGGCAGGGCTGGCCTGTCCCAGGGTGTGTGTGCAGCTTGGGGACAGGGGTGGCCTGTCCCAGGGTGTCTTGTGTGCAGCTTGGGGACAGGGCTGTCCTGTCCCAGGGTGTGTGTGGAGCTTGGGGACAGGGCTGGCCTGTCTCGGGGTGTGTGTGGAGCTTGGGGACAGGGCTGGCCTGTCCCAGGTTGTGTGTGCAGCTTGGGGACAGGGCTGGCCTGTCCCGGGGTGTGTGTGGAGCTTGGGGACAGGGCTGGCCTTTCCCAGGGTGTGTGTGGAGCTTGGGGACAGGGCTGGCCTGTCTTGGGGTGTGTGTGGAGCTTGGGGACAGGGCTGGCCTGTCCCAGGGTGTCTTGTGTGCAGCTTGGGGACAGGGTTGGCACGTCCCAGGGTGTCTTGTGTGCAGCTTGGGGACAGGGTTGACCTGTCCCAGGGTGTGTGTGGAGCTTGGGGAAAGGGCTGACCTGTCACAGGTTGTGTTTGCAGCTTGGGGACAGGGCTGGTGTGGCACAGAGTGTTTGTATGACATAATGACAGGGCTGGAATGTCACAGGCGATGTCTGTGACATAAGGAGAGGGCTGGAGCGTCCCAGGGTGTCTTGTGTGCCGCTTGGGGACAGGGCTGGCCTGTCTCAGGGTGTGTGTGGAGCTTGGGGACAGGGCTGTCCTGTCCCAGGGTGTGTGTGTGCAGCTTGGGGACAGGGCTGGCGTGTCCCAGGGTGTGTGTGGAGCTTGGGGACAGGGCTGGCCTGTCACAGGTTGTGTGTTGAGCTTGGGGACAGGGCTGGCCTGTCCCAGGGTGTCTTGTGTGGAGCTTGGGGGCAGGGCTGTCCTGTCCCAGGGTGTGTGTGCAGCTTGGGGACAGGGGTGGCACGTCCCAGGGTGTCTTGTGTGCAGCTTGGGGACAGGGCTGGCCTGTCTCGGGGTGTGTGTGGAGCTCGGGGAAAGGGCTGACCTGTCACAGGTTGTGTTTGCAGCTTGGGGACAGGGCTGGTGTGGCACAGAGTGTTTGTATGACATAATGACAGGGCTGGAATGTCACAGGCGATGTCTATGACATAAGGAGAGGGCTGGCGCGTCCCAGGGTGTCTTGTGTGCAGCTTGGGGACAGGGCTGGCCTGTCCCAGGGTGTGTGTGGAGCTTGGGGACAGGGCTGGCCTGTCCCAGGGTGTGTGTGTGTGGAGCTTGGGGACAGGGCTGGCCTGTCACTGTGTGTGTATGGAGCTTGGGGTCAGGGCTGGCCTGTCACTGTGTGTGTATGGAGCTTGGGGACAGGGCTGGCCTGTCACTGTGTGTTTGTGGAGCTTGGGGACAGGGCTGGCCTGTCCCAGGGTGTGTGTGGAGCTTGGGGACAGGGCTGGCCTGTCACTGTGTGTGTGTGGAGCTTGGGGACAGGGCTGGCCTGTCACTGTGTGTGTGTGGAGCTTGGGGACAGGGCTGGCCTGTCACTGTGTGTGTGTGGAGCTTGGGGACAGGGCTGGCCTGTCATTGTGTGTGTGTGCAGCCTGGGGACAGGGCTGGCCTGTCCCAGGTTATGTTTGGAGCTTGGGGACAGGACTGGCCTGTCACAGGTTGTGTTTGCAGCTTGGGGACAGGGCTGGTGTGGCACAGAGTGTTTGTATGACATAATGGCAGGACTGGAATGTCACAGATGATGTCTGTGACATAAGGAGAGGGCTGAACTGTCTCGAGGTGTGTGTGCAGCTTGGGGACAGGGCTGGCCTGTCTCGGGGTGTGTGTGGAGCTTGGGGACAGGGCTGGCCTGTCCCAGGTTGTGTGTGTGTGCAGCCTGGGGACAGGGCTGGCCTGTCCCGGTGTGTGTGTGCAGCTTGGGGACAGGACTGGCCTGTCCCGGGGTGTGTTTGCAGCTTGGGGACAGGGCTGGTGTGGCACAGAGTGTTTGTATGACATAATGACAGGGCTGGAATGTCACAGACGATGTCTGTGACATAAGGAGAGGGCTGGCGCGTCCTAGGGTGTCTTGTGTGCAGCTTGGGGACAGGGCTGGCCTGTCACTGTGTGTGTGTGTGCAGCTTGGGGACAGGGCTGGCCTGTCCCAGGGTGTGTGTGGAGCTTGGGGCAGGGCTGGCCTGTCCCAGGGTGTGTGTGTGGAGCTTGGGGACAGTGCTGGCCTTTCACTGTGTGTTTGTGGAGCTTGGGGACAGGGCTGGCCTGTCCCGGAGTGTCTTGTGTGGAGCTTGGGGACAGGGCTGGCCTTTCCCAGGGTGTGTGTGGAGCTTGGGGACAGGGCTGGCCTGTCTTGGGGTGTGTGTGGAGCTTGGGGACAGGGCTGGCCTGTCCCAGGGTGTGTGTGCAGCTTGGGGACAGGGCTGGCGCGTCCCAGGGTGTCTTGTGTGCAGCTTGGGGACAGGGTTGGCCTGTCCCATGGTGTGTGTGGAGCTTGGGGAAAGGGCTGACCTGTCACAGGTTGTGTTTGCAGCTTGGGGACAGGGCTGGTGTGGCACAGAGTGTTTGTATGACATAATGACAGGGCTGGAATGTCACAGGCGATGTCTGTGACATAAGGAGAGGGCTGGAGCGTCCCAGGGTGTCATGTGTGCAGCTTGGGGACAGGGCTGGCCTGTCTCAGGGTGTGTGTGGAGCTTGGGGACAGGGCTGTCCTGTCCCAGGGTGTGTGTGTGCAGCTTGGGGACAGGGCTGGCGTGTCCCAGGGTGTGTGTGGAGCTTGGGGACAGGGCTGGCCTGTCCCAGGGTGTGTGTTGAGCTTGGGGACAGGGCTGGCCTGTCCCAGGGTGTCTTGTGTGGAGCTTGGGGGCAGGGCTGGCCTGTCCCAGGGTGTGTGTGCAGCTTGGGGACAGGGGTGGCACGTCCCAGGGTGTCTTGTGTGCAGCTTGGGGACAGGGCTGTCCTGTCCCAGGGTGTGTGTGGAGCTTGGGGACAGGGCTGGCCTGTCTCGGGGTGTGTGTGGAGCTTGGGGACAGGGCTGGCCTGTCCCAGGTTGTGTGTGCAGCTTGGGGACAGGGCTGGCCTGTCCCGGGGTGTGTGTGGAGCTTGGGGAAAGGGCTGGCCTGTCACAGGTTGTGTTTGCAGCTTGGGGACAGGGCTGGTGTGGCACAGAGTGTTTGTATGACATAATGACAGGGCTGGAATGTCACAGGCGATGTCTGTGACATAAGGAGAGGGCTGGCCTGTCCCAGGGTGTATTGTGTGCAGCTTGGGGACAGGGCTGGCCTGTCCCTGGCTGTGTGTGGAGCTTGGGGACAGGGCTGTCCTGTCCCATGGTGTGTGTGGAGCTTAGGGACAGGGCTGGCCTGTCCCAGGGTGTGTGTGCAGCTTGGGGACAGGGCTGGCTTGTCCCAGGGTGTGTGTGGAGCTTGGGGACAGGGCTGGCCTGTCCCAGGGTGTGTGTGGAGCTTGGGGACAGTGCTGTCCTGTCCCAGGGTGTGTGTGGAGCTTGGGGACAGGGCTGGCCTGGACCAGGGTGTGTGTGCAGCTTGGGGACAGGGCTGGCCTGTCCCGGGGTGTGTGTGGAGCTTGAGGACAGGGCTGGCCTGGACCAGGTTGTGTGTTGAGCTTGGGGACAGGGCTGGCCTGTCCCAGGGTGTCTGTGGAGCTTGGGGACAGGCCTGGCCTGTCCCAGGGTGTGTGTGCAGCTTGGGGACAGGGCTGGCCTGTCCCAGGGTGTGTGTGGAGCTTGGGGACAGGGCTGGCCTGTCCCATGGTGTGTGTGGAGCTTGGGGACAGGGCTGGCCTGGACCAGGTTGTGGGTGGAGCTTGGGGACAGGGCTGGCCTGTCCCAGGGTGCCTGTGGAGCTTGGGGACAGGGCTGGCCTGTCCCAGGGTGTGTGTTCAGCTTGGGGACAGGGCTGGCCTGTCCCTGGCTGTGTGTGGAGCTTGGGGACAGTGCTGTCCTGTCCCATGGTGTGTGTGGAGCTTGGGGACAGGGCTGGCCTGTCCCAGGGTGTGTGTGGAGCTTGGGGACAGGGCTGGCTTGTCCCAGGGTGTGTGTGGAGCTTGGGGACAGGGCTGGCCTGTCCCAGGGTGTGTGTTCAGCTTGGGGACAGGGCTGGCCTGTCCCAGGGTGTGTGTGGAGCTTAGGGACAGGGCTGGCCTGTCCCAGGGTGTGTGTGCAGCTTGGGGACAGGGCTGGCCTGTCCCAGGGTGTGTGTGGAGCTTGGGGACAGTGCTGTCCTGTCCCAGGGTGTGTGTGGAGCTTGGGGACAGGGCTGGCCTGTCCCAGGGTGTGTGTGCAGCTTGGGGACAGGGCTGGCCTGTCCCGGGGTGTGTGTGGAGCTTGAGGACAGGGCTGGCCTGGACCAGGTTGTTTGTTGAGCTTGGGGACAGGGCTGGCCTGTCCCAGGGTGTCTGTGGAGCTTGGGGACAGGGCTGGCCTGTCCCAGGGTGTGTGTGGAGCTTGGGGACAGGGCTGTCCTGTCCCAGGGTGTGTGTGTGCAGCTTGGGGACAGGGCTGGCGTGTCCCAGGGTGTGTGTGGAGCTTGGGGACAGGGCTGGCCTGTCCCAGGGTGTGTGTTGAGCTTGGGGACAGGGCTGGCCTGTCCCAGGGTGTCTTGTGTGGAGCTTGGGGGCAGGGCTGGCCTGTCCCAGGGTGTGTGTGGAGCTTGGGGACAGGGCTGGCCTGTCTCGGGGTGTGTGTGGAGCTTGGGGACAGGGCTGGCCTGTCCCAGGTTGTGTGTGCAGCTTGGGGACAGGGCTGGCCTGTCCCGGGGTGTGTGTGGAGCTTGGGGACAGGGCTGGCCTTTCCCAGGGTGTGTGTGGAGCTTGGGGACAGGGCTGGCCTGTCTTGGGGTGTGTGTGGAGCTTGGGGACAGGCCTGGCCTGTCCCAGGGTGTCTTGTGTGCAGCTTGGGGACAGGGTTGGCACGTCCCAGGGTGTCTTGTGTGCAGCTTGGGGACAGGGTTGACCTGTCCCAGGGTGTGTGTGGAGCTTGGGGAAAGGGCTGACCTGTCACAGGTTGTGTTTGCAGCTTGGGGACAGGGCTGGTGTGGCACAGAGTGTTTGTATGACATAATGACAGGGCTGGAATGTCACAGGCGATGTCTGTGACATAAGGAGAGGGCTGGAGCGTCCCAGGGTGTCTTGTGTGCCGCTTGGGGACAGGGCTGGCCTGTCTCAGGGTGTGTGTGGAGCTTGGGGACAGGGCTGTCCTGTCCCAGGGTGTGTGTGTGCAGCTTGGGGACAGGGCTGGCGTGTCCCAGGGTGTGTGTGGAGCTTGGGGACAGGGCTGGCCTGTCACAGGTTGTGTGTTGAGCTTGGGGACAGGGCTGGCCTGTCCCAGGGTGTCTTGTGTGGAGCTTGGGGGCAGGGCTGTCCTGTCCCAGGGTGTGTGTGCAGCTTGGGGACTGGGGTGGCACGTCCCAGGGTGTCTTGTGTGCAGCTTGGGGACAGGGCTGGCCTGTCTCGGGGTGTGTGTGGAGCTCGGGGAAAGGGCTGACCTGTCACAGGTTGTGTTTGCAGCTTGGGGACAGGGCTGGTGTGGCACAGAGTGTTTGTATGACATAATGACAGGGCTGGAATGTCACAGGCGATGTCTATGACATAAGGAGAGGGCTGGCGCGTCCCAGGGTGTCTTGTGTGCAGCTTGGGGACAGGGCTGGCCTGTCCCAGGGTGTGTGTGGAGCTTGGGGACAGGGCTGGCCTGTCCCAGGGTGTGTGTGTGTGGAGCTTGGGGACAGGGCTGGCCTGTCACTGTGTGTGTATGGAGCTTGGGGTCAGGGCTGGCCTGTCACTGTGTGTGTATGGAGCTTGGGGACAGGGCTGGCCTGTCACTGTGTGTTTGTGGAGCTTGGGGACAGGGCTGGCCTGTCCCAGGGTGTGTGTGGAGCTTGGGGACAGGGCTGGCCTGTCACTGTGTGTGTGTGGAGCTTGGGGACAGGGCTGGCCTGTCACTGTGTGTGTGTGGAGCTTGGGGACAGGGCTGGCCTGTCACTGTGTGTGTGTGGAGCTTGGGGACAGGGCTGGCCTGTCATTGTGTGTGTGTGCAGCCTGGGGACAGGGCTGGCCTGTCCCAGGTTATGTTTGGAGCTTGGGGACAGGACTGGCCTGTCACAGGTTGTGTTTGCAGCTTGGGGACAGGGCTGGTGTGGCACAGAGTGTTTGTATGACATAATGGCAGGACTGGAATGTCACAGATGATGTCTGTGACATAAGGAGAGGGCTGAACTGTCTCGAGGTGTGTGTGCAGCTTGGGGACAGGGCTGGCCTGTCTCGGGGTGTGTGTGGAGCTTGGGGACAGGGCTGGCCTGTCCCAGGTTGTGTGTGTGTGCAGCCTGGGGACAGGGCTGGCCTGTCCCGGTGTGTGTGTGCAGCTTGGGGACAGGACTGGCCTGTCCCGGGGTGTGTTTGCAGCTTGGGGACAGGGCTGGTGTGGCACAGAGTGTTTGTATGACATAATGACAGGGCTGGAATGTCACAGACGATGTCTGTGACATAAGGAGAGGGCTGGCGCGTCCTAGGGTGTCTTGTGTGCAGCTTGGGGACAGGGCTGGCCTGTCACTGTGTGTGTGTGTGCAGCTTGGGGACAGGGCTGGCCTGTCCCAGGGTGTGTGTGGAGCTTGGGGCAGGGCTGGCCTGTCCCAGGGTGTGTGTGTGGAGCTTGGGGACAGTGCTGGCCTTTCACTGTGTGTTTGTGGAGCTTGGGGACAGGGCTGGCCTGTCCCGGAGTGTCTTGTGTGGAGCTTGGGGACAGGGCTGGCCTTTCCCAGGGTGTGTGTGGAGCTTGGGGACAGGGCTGGCCTGTCTTGGGGTGTGTGTGGAGCTTGGGGACAGGGCTGGCCTGTCCCAGGGTGTGTGTGCAGCTTGGGGACAGGGCTGGCGCGTCCCAGGGTGTCTTGTGTGCAGCTTGGGGACAGGGTTGGCCTGTCCCATGGTGTGTGTGGAGCTTGGGGAAAGGGCTGACCTGTCACAGGTTGTGTTTGCAGCTTGGGGACAGGGCTGGTGTGGCACAGAGTGTTTGTATGACATAATGACAGGGCTGGAATGTCACAGGCGATGTCTGTGACATAAGGAGAGGGCTGGAGCGTCCCAGGGTGTCATGTGTGCAGCTTGGGGACAGGGCTGGCCTGTCTCAGGGTGTGTGTGGAGCTTGGGGACAGGGCTGTCCTGTCCCAGGGTGTGTGTGTGCAGCTTGGGGACAGGGCTGGCGTGTCCCAGGGTGTGTGTGGAGCTTGGGGACAGGGCTGGCCTGTCACAGGTTGTGTGTTGAGCTTGGGGACAGGGCTGGCCTGTCCCAGGGTGTGTGTTGAGCTTGGGGACAGGGCTGGCCTGTCCCAGGGTGTGTGTTGAGCTTGGGGACAGGGCTGGCCTGTCCCAGGGTGTCTTGTGTGGAGCTTGGGGGCAGGGCTGGCCTGTCCCAGGGTGTGTGTGCAGCTTGGGGACAGGGGTGGCACGTCCCAGGGTGTCTTGTGTGCAGCTTGGGGACAGGGCTGTCCTGTCCCAGGGTGTGTGTGGAGCTTGGGGACAGGGCTGGCCTGTCTCGGGGTGTGTGTGGAGCTTGGGGACAGGGCTGGCCTGTCCCAGGTTGTGTGTGCAGCTTGGGGACAGGGCTGGCCTGTCCCGGGGTGTGTGTGGAGCTTGGGGAAAGGGCTGGCCTGTCACAGGTTGTGTTTGCAGCTTGGGGACAGGGCTGGTGTGGCACAGAGTGTTTGTATGACATAATGACAGGGCTGGAATGTCACAGGCGATGTCTGTGACATAAGGAGAGGGCTGGCCTGTCCCAGGGTGTATTGTGTGCAGCTTGGGGACAGGGCTGGCCTGTCCCTGGCTGTGTGTGGAGCTTGGGGACAGTGCTGTCCTGTCCCATGGTGTGTGTGGAGCTTAGGGACAGGGCTGGCCTGTCCCAGGGTGTGTGTGCAGCTTGGGGACAGGGCTGGCTTGTCCCAGGGTGTGTGTGGAGCTTGGGGACAGGGCTGGCCTGTCCCAGGGTGTGTGTGGAGCTTGGGGACAGTGCTGTCCTGTCCCAGGGTGTGTGTGGAGCTTGGGGACAGGGCTGGCCTGGACCAGGGTGTGTGTGCAGCTTGGGGACAGGGCTGGCCTGTCCCGGGGTGTGTGTGGAGCTTGAGGACAGGGCTGGCCTGGACCAGGTTGTGTGTTGAGCTTGGGGACAGGGCTGGCCTGTCCCAGGGTGTCTGTGGAGCTTGGGGACAGGCCTGGCCTGTCCCAGGGTGTGTGTGCAGCTTGGGGACAGGGCTGGCCTGTCCCAGGGTGTGTGTGGAGCTTGGGGACAGGGCTGGCCTGTCCCATGGTGTGTGTGGAGCTTGGGGACAGGGCTGGCCTGGACCAGGTTGTGGGTGGAGCTTGGGGACAGGGCTGGCCTGTCCCAGGGTGCCTGTGGAGCTTGGGGACAGGGCTGGCCTGTCCCAGGGTGTGTGTTCAGCTTGGGGACAGGGCTGGCCTGTCCCTGGCTGTGTGTGGAGCTTGGGGACAGTGCTGTCCTGTCCCATGGTGTGTGTGGAGCTTGGGGACAGGGCTGGCCTGTCCCAGGGTGTGTGTGGAGCTTGGGGACAGGGCTGGCTTGTCCCAGGGTGTGTGTGGAGCTTGGGGACAGGGCTGGCCTGTCCCAGGGTGTGTGTTCAGCTTGGGGACAGGGCTGGCCTGTCCCAGGGTGTGTGTGGAGCTTAGGGACAGGGCTGGCCTGTCCCAGGGTGTGTGTGCAGCTTGGGGACAGGGCTGGCCTGTCCCAGGGTGTGTGTGGAGCTTGGGGACAGTGCTGTCCTGTCCCAGGGTGTGTGTGGAGCTTGGGGACAGGGCTGGCCTGTCCCAGGGTGTGTGTGCAGCTTGGGGACAGGGCTGGCCTGTCCCGGGGTGTGTGTGGAGCTTGAGGACAGGGCTGGCCTGGACCAGGTTGTGTGTTGAGCTTGGGGACAGGGCTGGCCTGTCCCAGGGTGTCTGTGGAGCTTGGGGACAGGGCTGGCCTGTCCCAGGGTGTGTGTGCAGCTTGGGGACAGGGCTGGCCTGTCCCAGGGTGTGTGTGGAGCTTGGGGACAGGGCTGGCCTGTCCCATGGTGTGTGTGGAGCTTGGGGACAGTGCTGTCCTGTCCCATGGTGTGTGTGGAGCTTGGGGACAGGGCTGGCCTGTCCCAGGGTGTGTGTGGAGCTTGGGGACAGGGCTGGCCTGTCCCTGGCTGTGTGTGGAGCTTGGGGACAGGGCTGTCCTGTCCCATGGTGTGTGTGGAGCTTGGGGACAGGGCTGGCCTGTCCCGGGGTGTGTGTGGAGCTTGGGGACAGGGCTGGCCTGTCTCAGGGTGTGTGTGGAGCTTGGGGACAGGGCTGGCCTTTCCCAGGGTGTGTGTGGAGCTTGGGGACAGGCCTGGCCTTTCACTGTGTGTTTGTGGAGCTTGGGGACAGTGCTGGCCTGTCACTGTGTGTGTGTGGAGCTTGGGGACAGGGCTGGCCTGTCCCAGCGTGTGTGTGCAGCTTGGGGACAGGGCTGGCCTGTCCCAGGGTGTGTGTTGAGCTTGGGGACAGGGCTGGCCTGTCCCAGGGTGTGTTTGCAGCTTGGGGACAGGACTGGCCTGTCACAGGTTGTGTTTGCAGCTTGGGGACAGGGCTGGTGTGGCACAGAGTGTTTGTATGACATAATGACAGGGCTGGAATGTCACAGGCGATATCTGTGAGATAAGGAGAGGGCTGGCCTGTCCCAGGGTGTGTGTGGAGCTTGGGGACAGGGCTGGCCTGTCCCAGAGTGTGTGTGGAGCTTGGGGACAGGGCTGGCCTGTCCCGGGGTGTCTTGTGTGGAGCTTGGGGACAGGGCTGGCCTGTCCCAGGGTGTGTTTGTGGAGCTTGGGGACAGTGCTTGCCTGTCACTTTGTGTGTGTGGAGCTTGGGGACAGGGCTGGCCTGTCCCAGCGTGTGTGTGGAGCTTGGGGACAGGGCTGGCCTGTCCCTGGCTGTGTGTGGAGCTTGGGGACAGTGCTGTCCTGTCCCATGTTGTGTGTGGAGCTTGGGGACAGGGCTGGCCTGTCCCAGGGTGTGTGTGGAGCTTGGGGACAGGGCTGGCCTTTCCCAGGGTGTGTTTGTGGAGCTTGGGGACAGTGCTGGCCTGTCACTGTGTGTTTGTGGAGCTTGGGGACAGGGCTGGCCTGTCCCAGGGTGTGTGTGTGGAACTTGGGGACAGGGCTGGCCTGTCCCAGGTATGTGTGGAGCTTGGGGACAGGGCTGGCCTGTCCCAGGGTGTGTGTGGAGCTTGGGGACAGGGCTGGCCTGTCCCAGGGTGTGTGTGGAGCTTGGGGACAGGCCTGTCCTGTCCCAGGGTGTGTGTTGAGCTTGGGGACAGGGTTGGCCTGTCCCTGGGTGTGTGTGGAGCTTGGGGACAGGGCTGGCCTGTCTCGGAGTGTGTGTGCAGTTTGGGGACAGGGCTGGCCTGTCCCAGGGTGTGTGTGGAGCTTGGGGACAGTGCTGGCCTGTCTCGGAGTGTGTGTGGAGCTTGGGGACAGGGCTGGCCTGTCCCAGGGTGTGTGTGGAGTTTGGGGATAGGGCTGGCCTGTCTCGGAGTGTGTGTGGAGCTTGGGGACAGGGCTGGCCTGTCCCAGGGTGTGTGTGGAGCTTTGGGACAGGGCTGGCCTGTCTCGGGGTGTGTGTAGAGCTTGGGGACAGGGCTGGTGTGGCACAGAGTGTTTGCATGACATAAGGACAGGGGTGGCCTGTCACTGTCTGTGTGTGGAGCTTGGGGACAGGGCTGGCCTGTCCCAGGGTGTGTGTGGAGCTTCGGGACAGGGCTGGCCTGTCCCAGGGTGTGTGTGGAGCTTTGGGACAGGGCTGGCCTGTCTCGGGGTGTGTGTAGAGCTTGGGGACAGGGCTGGTGTGGCACAGAGTGTTTGCATGACATAAGGACAGGGGTGGCCTGTCACTGTCTGTGTGTGGAGCTTGGGGACAGGGCTGGCCTGTCCCAGGGTGTGTGTGGAGCTTGGGGACAGGGCTGGCCTGTCACAGGTTGTGTGTGGAGCTTGGCGACAGTGCTGGCCTGTCACTGTGTGTGTGTGTGGAGCTTGGGGACAGTCCTGGCCTGTCCCAGGGTGTGTGTGGAGCTTGGGGACAGGGCTGGCCTGTCACAGGGTGTGTGTGGAGCTCGGGGACAGGGCTGGCCTGTCCCAGGGTGTGTGTGGAGCTCGGGGACAGGGCTGGCCTGTCCCAGGGTGTGTGTGGAGCTCGGGGACAGGGCTGGCCTGTCCCAGGGTGTGTGTGGAGCTTGGGGACAGGGCTGGCCTGTCCCAGGTTGTGTGTGGAGCTTGGGGACAGGGCTGGCCTGTCCCGGGGTGTGTGTGGAGCTTGGGGACAGTGCTGGCTTGTCACAGGTTGTGTGTGGAGCTTTGGGACAGGCCTGTCCTGTCCCAGGGTGTGTGTGGAGCTTGGGGACAGGCCTGTCCTGTCCCAGGGTGTGTGTGGAGCTTAGGGACAGGGCTGGCCTGTCCCAGGCTGTGTGTGGAGCTTGGGGTCAGGGCTGGCCTGTCCCGGTGTGTGTGTGGAGCTTGGGGACAGGGCTGGCCTGTCACGGGGTGTGTGTGGAGCTTGGGGACAGGGCTGGCCTGTCACTGTGTGTGTGTGTGGAGCTTGGGGACAGGGCTGGCCTGTCACAGGGTGTGTGTGGAGCTTGGGGACAGGGCTGGCCTGTCCCAGGGTGTGTGTGGAGCTCGGGGACAGGGCTGGCCTGTCCCAGGGTGTGTGTGGAGCTTGGGGACAGGGCTGGCCTGTCCCAGGGTGTGTGTTCAGCTTGGGGACAGGGCTGGCCTGTCCCAGGTTGTGTGTGGAGCTTGGGGACAGTGCTGTCCTGTCCCAGGGTGTGTGTGGAGCTTGGGGACAGGGCTGGCCTGGACCAGGGTGTGTGTGCAGCTTGGGGACAGGGCTGGCCTGTCCCGGGGTGTGTGTGGAGCTTGAGGACAGGGCTGGCCTGGACCAGGTTGTGTGTTGAGCTTGGGGACAGGGCTGGCCTGTCCCAGGGTGTCTGTGGAGCTTGGGGACAGGGCTTGCCTGTCCCAGGGTGTGTGTGCAGCTTGGGGACAGGGCTGGCCTGTCCCAGGGTGTGTGTGGAGCTTGGGGACAGGGCTGGCCTGTCCCATGGTGTGTGTGGAGCTTGGGGACAGTGCTGTCCTGTCCCATGGTGTGTGTGGAGCTTGGGGACAGGGCTGGCCTGTCCCAGGGTATGTGTGGAGCTTGGGGACAGGGCTGGCTTGTCCCAGGGTGTGTGTGGAGCTTGGGGACAGGGCTGGCCTGTCCCAGGGTGTGTGTTCAGCTTGGGGACAGGGCTGGCCTGTCCCTGGCTGTGTGTGGAGCTTGGGGACAGGGCTGTCCTGTCCCATGGTGTGTGTGGAGCTTGGGGACAGGGCTGGCCTGTCCCGGCGTGTGTGTGGAGCTTGGGGACAGGGCTGGCCTGTCTCAGGGTGTGTGTGGAGCTTGGGGACAGGCCTGGCCTTTCACTGTGTGTTTGTGGAGCTTGGGGACAGTGCTGGCCTGTCACTGTGTGTGTGTGGAGCTTGGGGACAGGGCTGGCCTGTCCCAGCGTGTGTGTGCAGCTTGGGGACAGGGCTGGCCTGTCCCGGGGTGTGTGTGGAGCTTGAGGACAGGGCTGGCCTGGACCAGGTTGTGTGTTGAGCTTGGGGACAGGGCTGGCCTGTCCCAGGGTGTCTGTGGAGCTTGGGGACAGGGCTGGCCTGTCCCAGGGTGTGTGTGCAGCTTGGGGACAGGGCTGGCCTGTCCCAGGGTGTGTGTGGAGCTTGGGGACAGGGCTGGCCTGTCCCATGGTGTGTGTGGAGCTTGGGGACAGTGCTGTCCTGTCCCATGGTGTGTGTGGAGCTTGGGGACAGGGCTGGCCTGTCCCAGGGTGTGTGTGGAGCTTGGGGACAGGGCTGGCCTGTCCCAGGGTGTGTGTGGAGCTTGGGGACAGGGCTGGCCTGTCCCAGGGTGTGTGTTCAGCTTGGGGACAGGGCTGGCCTGTCCCTGGCTGTGTGTGGAGCTTGGGGACAGGGCTGTCCTGTCCCATGGTGTGTGTGGAGCTTGGGGACAGGGCTGGCCTGTCCCGGCGTGTGTGTGGAGCTTGGGGACAGGGCTGGCCTGTCTCAGGGTGTGTGTGGAGCTTGGGGACAGGGCTGGCCTTTCCCAGGGTGTGTGTGGAGCTTGGGGACAGGCCTGGCCTTTCACTGTGTGTTTGTGGAGCTTGGGGACAGTGCTGGCCTGTCACTGTGTGTGTGTGGAGCTTGGGGACAGGGCTGGCCTGTCCCAGGGTGTGTGTGCAGCTTGGGGACAGGGCTGGCCTGTCCCAGGGTGTGTGTTGAGCTTGGGGACAGGACTGGCCTGTCCCAGGGTGTGTGTGGAGCTTGGGGACAGGACTGGCCTGTCACAGGTTGTGTTTGCAGCTTGGGGACAGGGCTGGTGTGGCACAGAGTGTTTGTATGACATAATGACAGGGCTGGAATGTCACAGGCGATATCTGTGAGATAAGGAGAGGGCTGGCCTGTCCCAGGGTGTGTGTGGAGCTTGGGGACAGGGCTGGCCTGTCCCAGAGTGTGTGTGGAGCTTGGGGACAGGGCTGGCCTGTCCCGGGGTGTCTTGTGTGGAGCTTGGGGACAGGGCTGGCCTGTCCCAGGGTGTGTTTGTGGAGCTTGGGGACAGTGCTTGCCTGTCACTTTGTGTGTGTGGAGCTTGGGGACAGGGCTGGCCTGTCCCAGGGTGTGTGTGGAGCTTGGGGACAGGGCTGGCCTGTCCCTGGCTGTGTGTGGAGCTTGGGGACAGTGCTGTCCTGTCCCATGTTGTGTGTGGAGCTTGGGGACAGGGCTGGCCTGTCCCAGGGTGTGTGTGGAGCTTGGGGACAGGGCTGGCCTGTCTCAGGGTGTGTGTGGAGCTTGGGGACAGGGTTGGCCTTTCCCAGGGTGTGTTTGTGGAGCTTGGGGACAGTGCTGGCCTGTCACTGTGTGTTTGTGGAGCTTGGGGACAGGGCTGGCCTGTCCCAGGGTGTGTGTGTGGAGCTTGGGGATAGGGCTGGCCTGTCCCAGGTATGTGTGGAGCTTGGGCACGGGGCTGGCGTGTCCCAGGGTGTGTGTGGAGCTTGGGGACAGGGCTGGCCTGTCCCAGGGTGTGTGTGGAGCTTGGGGACAGGCCTGTCCTGTCCCAGGGTGTGTGTTGAGCTTGGGGACAGGGCTGGCCTGTCCCTGGGTGTGTGTGGAGCTTGGGGACAGGGCTGGCCTGTCTCGGAGTGTGTGTGGAGTTTGGGGACAGGGCTGGCCTGTCCCAGGGTGTGTGTGGAGTTTGGGGACAGGGCTGGCCTGTCTCGGAGTGTGTGTGGAGCTTGGGGACAGGGCTGGCCTGTCCCAGGGTGTGTGTGGAGCTTGGGGACAGGGCTGGCCTGTCCCAGGGTGTGTGTGGAGCTTGGGGACAGGGCTGGCCTGTCCCAGGGTGTGTGTGGAGCTTGGGGACAGGGCTGGCCTGTCACAGGTTGTGTGTGGAGCTTGGGGACAGTGCTGGCCTGTCACTGTGTGTGTGTGTGGAGCTTGGGGACAGTCCTGGCCTGTCCCAGGGTGTGTGTGGAGCTTGGGGACAGGGCTGGCCTGTCCCAGGGTGTGTGTGGAGCTTGGGGACAGGGCTGGCCTGTCCCAGGGTGTGTGTGGAGCTCGGGGACAGGGCTGGCCTGTCCCAGGGTGTGTGTGGAGCTCGGGGACAGGGCTGGCCTGTCCCAGGTTGTGTGTGGAGCTTGGGGACAGGGCTGGCCTGTCCCGGGGTGTGTGTGGAGCTTGGGGACAGGGCTGGCCTGTCCCGGGGTGTGTGTGGAGCTTGGGGACAGTGCTGGCTTGTCACAGGTTGTGTGTGGAGCTTTGGGACAGGCCTGTCCTGTCCCAGGGTGTGTGTGGAGCTTGGGGACAGGCCTGTCCTGTCCCAGGGTGTGTGTGGAGCTCGGGGACAGGCCTGTCCTGTCCCAGGGTGTGTGTGGAGCTTAGGGACAGGGCTGGCCTGTCCCAGGGTGTGTGTGGAGCTTAGGGACAGGGCTGGCCTGTCCCGGGGTGTGTGTGGAGCTTGGGGACAGGGCTGGCCTGTCACGGGGTGTGTGTGGAGCTTGGGGACAGGGCTGGCCTGTCACTGTGTGTGTGTGTGGAGCTTGGGGACAGGGCTGGCCTGTCACAGGGTGTGTGTGGAGCTTGGGGACAGGGCTGGCCTGTCCCAGGGTGTGTGTGGAGCTCGGGTACAGGGCTGGCCTGTCCCGGGGTGTGTGTGGAGCTCGGGGACAGGGCTGGCCTGTCCCAGGGTGTGTGTGGAGCTCGGGGACAGGGCTGGCCTGTCCCAGGGTGTGTGTGGAGCTTGGGGACAGGGCTTGCCTGTCACTGTGTGTGTGTGTTGAGCTTGGGGACAGGGCTGGCCTGTCCCAGGGTGTGTGTGGAGCTTGGGGACAGTGCTGGCCTGTCACAGGTTGTGTGTGGAGCTTTGGGACAGGCCTGTCCTGTCCCAGGTTGTGTGTGGAGCTTGGGGACAGGGCTGGCCTGTCCCAGGGTGTGTGTGGAGCTTGGGGACAGGGCTGGCCTGTCCCAGGGTGTGTGTGGAGCTTGGGGACAGGGCTGGCCTGTCCCAGGGTGTGTGTGGAGCTTGGGGACAGGCTGGCCTGTCCCACGATGTGTGTGTTTTATTAGGGACAGGAGTTGTACTTTGAGTTTTGTGTTTTTCAGTGTGGGGTCAGGGCTGCCCTTGCCCAGGGCTTTGCGTCTGCATTTGCGCTGTGCAGGGACTCTGTGACCTCTCGTGGTGTCTGTGTGTTTGCGGTGAATTGGGGGTCGGCGATGGCCTTTCCCGTGTGCTTGAGGTACGAAGGACACGCCTGCCGAGGTTGGCATGCTGGTCAAAAATATCACTTGTGTCTTGCTTGGCCAGGGACCCGGCGAAGACAGGAGGTCCGCGCTCCGCCACCAACAGTTTGTGACACTGTCACGTGGTTGCTTAACAAAATGAAACATTGATTGTGTCGATCTCCGGTGCGATGGCAGCGTTGGGAACTGCTCCGTGAGCAGTGTTGTAGTTAAAAAACAGGTTTGGGCTCAGTTTTAACCTCACAAAGGTTATATAATGGTATTTATTTATGTACTTATTTTTCTTCCAGGCTAAATGTGGAATCTTTAGGCATACATTAGTCAGTGAGATGGACTTGCAAGTGCCTTTGGGAAAATATAGGAGGGGAGATGAAAGCACTTTTAAATGTATAAAGCGCCTGTAATAGTCTTTGGTTGACTTTGCGGAAATTTTTTCTTTGTTGCTTTTGTACTTCTAAATGTTCATGGTTTGAAGCTTTTAATAAAAGCTCTCCCTAGCTGTGTGGTACAATTAACCTGTAGCATCTGGCGCTGGAGTGGACTTTGCTGGGGAAATCTTGTGTTACCACTGAACTGCTCGGTGTCTTTGCGTGCATATGAAAAATCAGAGGGTTTGGAAACCTAAAAGCACGCTTTCATTTTTCTACCATCATACCGAATACACACTGCAAAACCTCTGGTTGTTTGCATTGGAAATATTCCGTGACATTTGCAGTTCCAGCTGCGCCCTCGTGTCTGGGAGCGCCGCATAAACAAGCGGTCGTCTGTTTGCAGACCCGGGGATAACACGTGCGTGGGGTGATGGCCTGAAGTTTTGCTCTTCATGCTTCATCCTGCTCAGTCCTAAATTTCTACTAGCTTTGTCGTGTGTTAGGTTGCACTAACCTAAGTTTTTTTTTTTTTTCTCCTTTTTTTCTTCATCCGGTAGCAATAAGGTTCGTATTTTATCCAGCATTTACCCCTTTTTCCAGGCTGGTATTTCCCTTTGCAATGGGTCTGTGAATACACAGTGCCCCATCCTGCCTTGTTGGTCTCCGTATTGCCTTGGTTTAGGAGTCGATGTAGATGGTTCAGGTCTTTAAATCACCGATGACTCAGGCCAGCCGCTCTCTGACCCCTCGGTGTCTTCCTGCTCCGCCGTCTTCTCCAGCTGCGACGTCCTTTTCCATCTCATCTCACCTCCAGGTCGGTCTTTTTTTTTTTTCTGGGGTGCTAATGATGTGCTGATTCCCTCTCTCCAGCCATCAGCTGAGCAACAAATAACCCCTGTTGCTTTCTCCAAAGCCTCCCACCTTGCTGGTTTGATTGTGTATATTAATGCAATTAAAAATTAGCACGATCACCGCTGATGTGGTTTTGATGGACATTGGAGAGGCTGAGCTGTGCAACCATGCATCCTGCTGCAATCCTGGCTCCTGGTTCCGATCTCCATCCCCGTTTCCTCCTGCCATCGTGTCTAAAACAAGACTGAACTTTCAGATACGATGTCTCCCTCCTAGAAGAGCATTGGCAATGGCTTGGTTCGGGGGAGTTTTGCAGTACAGCGCTGTGCTGCCGTGTTTTTCCTGGCATCCAGGGTTGCCTCTTGTGCAACGACTGCAAGTTCTTTAGCTGAGGTTGGCTACAGAGACTGGTAGAACAGAGGTTTTAATATTTAAGTCTTTTACTCCCATCCTCTCTTGTGCAAGAAACCTCATTGGTTTTCTCACAACTTGCTTGCTTTTTGTTTTTTTCTTTTTTTAAAATTTATTTTAAACCTTTTGTCATTTGCTCCTCACCAGGCAACTCTCCAATGTGACCAGGTCTCCCAGCCAGTAAGGCGCTTGCTGTGAGGGTGGAGGAGAAATAATACTTCTGTGTCTTGATAAATTTCCACATCGATATTACAGCACTTAAAATCTAATTAAAAAAAAAAAAAAAGTAGGCAAGCTGAAAATGAATGAGTCTGTGCTTCCCCTTGCTTATAAATGTATATCAAATGGTATTTTGAACTGCTGGTTCTTCTCGCAGTTCAGGGATATTTAAATAGCAAGTGTGAAAGGGTAAATAATATCAAGATAAAAATAATACTTTCAATTCCCTGCCTGTACCATAAACATATTCTGCTAGATGAAAATGGAAAGAACTTTTTAAAAATCTAGTTTACTTTTCCCATCTTTGTTATCTTCCTTCCTACACTTCAGTTAGTTTGGGCAGTGGGGTGGGTAGGTGGCTCTCGCTTGGCTTTTTATGGACCTTCTGAGGGACCGTGTAAATCCGTGACACCTGAGGGCTTTGTATGGGCAGGAGGAGCTTCTGCCCGTGTTTGATGTAGGGTTGGAGTCCTCATCATCAGGGCAAAGGCTGCTTGCACTGGAAAGGGCTTGTACATCCAGGTCTGACCCCCATGAGACCTGATGGATGGATGGATGGAGGACTAGGTCTTCCACTGGGACATGGTTGGTGGTGTCTCCCTGACCACACGAGCGGATGTGTTTGCCTATGGAATGATCCATTTGGTCTAAATTTCATCCAGATATTTAAGCATGAGCTTAACTTGCAAAATGAAGCATCAGAGTGTGCCTACACGCTAGTGCTTTCTGGGGAAATATTGCAAAACTTGTCCTCCAGCAGCATCGCCAACCCTTCAAATTGCATTTTTCTTTTTCAGCATACTTTTTGACACGTACAAGTAAAATCTGGCCACAAACTTGTGTTGGCGTTGCTTTAAGCATTGCAAGAAGGGAAGCTCGTGCCCATCGCTTGATGTTGAGTGCCCAAAAAGCTACATATAAAATTCATGCTATCACCCTGCTGCGAAGGAGCATGTGTCCTTTTGCTGTCAGGAAGGTTATTTGTGGTTTTTAATAATACACTGCGTTTCCAAAGGAATATGGTCAAGATAAGAATCCTACTCTCTCTTTGTTTTTTTTTTTTCCCCTGCTTGCCTTGCAAATGATAGCATGTAAGATTCAAATAATGCAAAAGAGTTAAATTAATCTGATTTAACACTTGCAGGAAGGTTTCTATTTAAAACTCCTTCTTCGTTGTGTCACTAGTCAGGAAATTCAGTAGGCAGGTGCCATCTCTTTGTTGTAGTGCATGGGCACGTCTTTGCTTTTCAGTGTTTCTGATGATGGAAAAAATATCATTTAACTAAAAAAAAGGGGGTAGGATGGATTTCCCCCCGCCCCCCTCTTGCAGCGCTATTAGAAAGCGAAGATTGCATTGGTGGTCAGATGTTTTTTCAAATATATTCCGAAGATGGGTACAAAAAAAGAAGAAATGGTGTATCAGAAGGTTTTTTTTTTTTAATGCTTCTTTCTTGGGATGCAGAGCTGTAGGAAGAAGCTCTCCCAAGAGCAGTTTAGGTGCTTTGGCTACTCATCTGCTGGGATGCTGCGAGGAAAATCTGCAAAACATTTTCCAGCTTCTCCTTGAATGAAGTCGAACTCGGCTGCAATACCTATACTTATTTTTTTTTTAGTAAATTTACTTTTTTTTTATAAGTAAATGCTCGTGTTGGGTTAGGCTGCGATTTCTTCGCTATCTCTGTAATCTCTTCCCTAAATAAAAGCAGAAAATAACTGCAAAATGGTTTAGGCTCTTCATTGTGTAGCATTTATTTTGTTCTTGTTCCGCTATAACCCCTGCTGCAAAGCCACATGTTGCAAAAATGTGATTTTTTTGAGGTTATCGGGGACTTTATTTGTCCTCCTTCCCCTGCTGCATACATTTATTTTGATTATAGTCTTAAATAACTTGGCCATGTATTTTTTTTTCCCCTCCTGTAGGACTCCTCCATCATCTGGTGCATGGAGTAAAGGAGTGCAGGAGGCTGCCGCGCTGCAGGATTTTATTCCAATCCTGTTGTGCTTAGGTGGCCGTAGTCCTTATTTCTGTAAAATAAAACATTTCTTCTTCCATGAGGGACTTTGATGACGCTCATTGCTGAAGCTTGTTTCTTTTTTTTAGTTTACAATGAATCTTCTTGTGATGCTTCTGCGTGGAGGAGGGAGGTGCCTCCTTCACTTTTCTGCATGTGAAAACCAGGCAGATTTGGAGGTGTTGTGACCCAAATTTTTGGATTAACTCATTTCTTAGCTGTGTGAGATGCCAGGGACTCGAATATGGTACGAGGGAACCCCCAAACTTGCTATTAATGGCTGCTTTGTAAAAAATATCATATGAACAGATTGCTCAGGAGCTCAGTGGTGGAGGCATATGCAGCCATGAACACTGTTTTTCTTAATTTTTCTTTTTTCCCTTGAAATTCCCTTATTTATTTACCAGCATGTGATGTCTCATGACTTGATCACAATCCGCATGCAATGGTGCTCACTGTGCAGCTCACGTGCTCCAATTTTGGGGTGTCTTGGGGGAGAAAAGTTCTCCTGGGCTGTTTGGGGAAGACTTGGACGATGTCTCACCGGCTTTGCGAGCTCTGCAAGGATGGCTTCGATTTAGGCAAAACTAACTCTTGGGAAAGTCCAGCCTGTGCTCTGCAAAGGCAGTTTTTCATGCAAAAAACACCTCTTCTCATCAAAATTTCCCCCTTGAATTTAGTCCCTGGTTAGATAACCAGTATTGAAATTTTTAATGTGAATAGTTTGTTTGGAAAACATATTAGTGGCTCAAAGAAGGGCTTTTTATCAGAGGGAGCAATAGTTGCAACTAACTGTGGATAATTGCAGTTATGTTTGAGCTGAATTATTAGCAAATACTTTGCAGCATCCCCAGCCTGGAGATGTTATGCTCCGAGTTCTTCTAATTTTGGAGAGGGGAGAAAAAATGCTGCCGTGCGTCTGTTTGGAGATGGGGAAGGTCGATGATGCTGCAGGAACTGTGCTGACTTGCAGGGTAACACCTTGTTTAATGTAACACTGTACATGACAGATTTTCTTCGTTTGCTATTTATTGCGCTTCATCTGCCTGGAAATGGGAGCTGCAGACGGCGATCCCTTGAGTTTGTGTAATTTTGCCGTTGCTTCTGTTGAAGCATCCCTTTTTCAACACGTGGGCTTGATTTTCTGAAGGGGGATAATGGAGATTATTTGCTTACAGTGCTGGTTGTGCACAGGCACTGTTCAACATTCCACCGGTGATTGAAAGTCCCTCTTTGTGCCTTTTATTTGCCGTTGAATCTTTATTAATAAAAAAGCAAACTTTTCTTTTTTTTTAATGGTAATTGCTACAACAACTTGAAGTTAACTCCAATGAACTGCATTTTCTATTCCCAGCTGATAAAAAAAAATTTACAAATTATGTGGCTGTGTGAGAGTAGGTGCTGTGCGTTAAGGCGTAGATTGATCTACGTTGTTTTTTACCCTCTTCCACGTAGCTGCATCCTTCTGCTGGGAGCTGTAGACCTTGGGCTTTTCCTTCTTGCAAAGTGAAGCAAGAGCTAAACCTTAATGCAGCTTTTGACTTTTTTTTGTTTCCTCCACAAAACAATTGATTTATGATCCCTTGTGACACTATTAGCTTTCTAGACTCTCATGAGAACCTCCTGATTTCTAAAATACCTAATTTAGACAAGTTTAAACATACTGCTAAGCTTGAGATGTGTTTTATCTTTCCCAAATGTTTTGATGACTTCTGTCATCTGCTTGAGGTATTCCCAGCCGCTCTCTTACCTGAGTATCTGTCGCCGCTGGAGAGACCCTAATGTCAGCCCATCAAATATTCTGCTGCAGGTAGTGACCAGGAGCAGATGCTCAGTGAAAAAGTATGAGAAATTAAAATTAGATATATATTATTCAATAACACTTAATTTCTATAATATAGTGCCTAAGATCATACATATAAAATTCACATATATATATATTAATAGTGCATGTGCTTTTGTTTGCTTTTATGCTCTGGTTTTTTTGCTTTTCTTTTAAAGACTTGAAAATTTCTGTCTTTTCTCTGCTGAAGCCGCCGTGGACAGAGCTGTGGGATCAGTGCAGGCAGGATCAGGCCATGGTGAATCAGCACAGCTGTGGTCAGGAAGATGTGCCCAGCCTGCTAATGCTCACCGTCCTCTTGCGTACCATCTCATACAGGTTGTAAAGGTCTCCGGATTTGTAGTGATGGTGAAAAATCAAGTCATTTTACTAGGACTACTTCTACTAATGATAAATAAGCCCAAAAAAAAAAAAAAAAAGGAAAATGGTGATGCTTAAAGTTGTGTTGAGGCCACTGCATGTTAGTGGCTCAATTTCTCAGTGTCGAGGACCTTCAGCTTCCATTAACTGCAAGTGGCTGAAGATGGAAGTAGGTGGCAAAATGTAGGTGTCGAAGCCCCAGAAATGCTGTCCTAAGGTTTTGACGCTTGTGTTTTAGAGAACAACCACATGCTTTCAAAAGCCCTCTTAAGTATTGATCACGCACCGCAGGGAAATTTCATAGATACGGGTCGTTCTTCTGAAAATGTAATGGGTTGCTATCCTAGCCAAGTGCCAAACTGGTCCCTTGGAGATGCATCTTAGCCAGTGGTGTAAACAGTGCTGCAATATTACGGTAAAATGGGATGCTGTGTCTCGCTCACCTTTGAATTTGAAAAAGCAGATTGACAGTCTCACTACAGATATTTTCCTGATTATCATCTTTAGAGCTTCAAGCGGATGGGTTTTTTCTCCTTTGCCCCAAACATAGGGCAATGGAAAAGATTTCAATTCTGGTTTGGTTTGGTTTGGTTTGTTTTTTTTCTCCTCATGGAAATTCTGTCAGTTTAATTGTAAAGATCCTCCTCTTTGTGTGTGGAAACCAAGGTCTGCTTTTTTTTTTTTCTTTTTTTTTTTTTTCCTTTGTACATTATTCAGACGTACCTTTGTTTCCTTTTGTATATAGAGATGTCTCAGGGGCTCTCAGGTCTACAGACTTGCTCTTCTCTCTTCATCCGGTTCCTTTCCTAATGCATTGTGTTTATCATCCTTTTTTTTTTAATTAATTAGAATTTATTATAATCCTATACTTGGAAACAGGTCTTGGTCCTGTTTGCGAGGCTTTGAACACAGAATATAAAGAGATTGGGCAGAAAGCAACCTGGAGGTCCTGTTGTCCCTGGGGCACTTGCCTCCTGCCTCCCTGCGCCTCCTGGCTTTGACCATCCCTTTTCCTTTGGCCCCTGCTAAAACCAGAAGGAGCTTTTGCGTTTTCCTCAGTGGTTACTTCATGGGCTTGAGATGCTGATAGCTTCTTCAGCCCCATTGGGGTGCAACGTCCCCTTGCAGGGAGGGTTCAGCTTTTGCTGGTTTTCTCTGCTGGCAGAAAGGAGAGGGAGAATATAAAGCTTTGCAAGCAAATTGCTTTTCAAAATCTGTGGTGCTTCTTGGGTTGGGACGATAATCTAACTCCTTGGAAGCAGGCGGTGGCCTTCAGGATAAGGCGATTGGTGGTCTTCATCAATCTTCTACACACAGGTGGAGCCTCTTGGCTGCCTCCTACAACAGCTTTGGTGGAGGAGGACTTATGGACCTGATGTCCTTCTTGCTCCTCTCCCATAGCCCAGAGAGGCAGGTAGTTGTCGTGGTCAGTTAAGGGTTGGGTGGATGTCATCTCGATGGACGTCATCTCGATGGATGTCATCTCAAAGCCTACCAGTCCCATGGTAAACCCCTTGTAGTTGAATGTGGCAATGTTTTCTGGTGGTTCATTGTGCTCCATTTCCATTACCTCCCTTCCTGGGCAGACCGAGGCTGGTGATTTTGCCCGCCTGGCTGCACACCACTTTGCAAAGTTGCTCTCCTAAGCAGACAAGGTGACTTTGCGCTTGCTGATTTGGTAGCTGGACTCCGATACTGGCTCCTTGCATTGCATCTCATAAATAACTCTGTTTCTCGGTTTCATTTCCTGGACCTGTTTACACCTTGACAAAAATAATTACAACCTCCGAGACCGGGGTTTGCTGGGCGAGGGGGAGGAGGGCACAAAAAAACCTGCAATCCATGTTTTTTCATATGCTTTCATCAACGCGGCGGTTCCAATGGGACCGGGATCTCTCTTCTGGGGCATGAATCAGGCTGTGCTCGGATCCGCCTGGGATCGCTCCTGTTCTGTGCATGAGGTTTCTTTCCCTTCCTCTGTTCAGCATCATCTTAAATTCATGTCCCGGGCGATGCCTCCCTTGCCTGCTTTATTACCTCTTTATGTGTTATCCCAAGCATGTCTCGTGCTCGGATAAACCTCTCCTGCTTTCCTTGGCTGTAAAACTGGCTCTTTCTGCGGTCTTCCTCCTCCACCTGCTGCGTGCATCCTTCCTCCATCCATGCAGAGGTACTTTTCTGCTTCTTAGCACGTTTTTCGAGCACTTAGGAGCCTGTGCATCCTCCTCGAGAGGCGGATGGATGCCGTCGCTCCCAGTTTTGCATCGAAGCCGGCGTTAGCTGTGGTCATGTGTGGAGCCGGTGGGGAAAGCAAGAGTATTTTTAGCGTGCACTTCGGTGCGCCGCTCAGGGGGCCGCCCACAGTTGAGTATTAAAATAATAGCGGGGACGTTGGGTAAGCTCTGCAGCAAAATGTTGATATGCAAATTGCCATCTTAAGAGCAAACCTCAAGGCGATTTTTGGCAATGCACGTCAGGCTCCGAAGCACTGTGTTTTGAATAAAGATTACAGCAAGGGATTTCGCCCAGAGGGCACGCTCGTCTCATTTATTCTGAAGCTTAGCAGAGCTGGTAATTCAATGTTGGAAGCCAACAGGGTAAAACGTATGCACCTTTAAAAAGGTATTAGATTAGCATTGGCAAAACAAAATGTAACGTCACCTCTGTAACTTGAATTTCCAGGGTTGCAGAAGCAATAAATCCGGTTGCATTTCATTTGCAAGTAATTCCTGGGCACTGTCCAGGGAAGAGGTGGCTCTGAAGGCTGCAGAGTTGGTTTGGGAGGTTTGGAGGCATTATTTGGTAAAAAATGAGCTTGTGCCAGCTGACTGAGTGCTGCTTTGACTTTTACCTTCCAGTTGGTGATAGGCAGCTTGGCTGTTTGAAACCTTGCAATAAAACGTTGGATAAAATATGAATTGCCTTTGTTTGTTTGTTTGTTTTATTTTCCTGGTTACTGAGTTCATGGTGGCACTACTGGGAAGGAAACAGCAGTAAATTAGGAGAACCAAAGCGGTGGTTTCATGGTTCTTACTTTGCCACTGTCCAAGCTGGTCCTGTGTCCATCAGTAGAAGTCGGAGGTTCCATTTCTCCTCCCCAAGCTCACTTGTATTCAACAGCTACAGCTGGGCAGCTATGTGGGTTTTCAGGTAGGTAAAGCAGTTACCCTGCTTCAGTAAGGACAAGGAGGACTAAGGGAGATCAAGAGAAGCTATTACATGCCATAGGACCACTGGCCAAAAGTTGCCCTATTTAACATTTGAGGACTGAGAAGCAGGTGGCAGTTTTAACCTCTTGGCAGTACCTTCTGCACTGGCATATCTTCTTTTCTTACCCACTCTTGCCTAACATTCCTGTTTTATCCTTGATCCTACTTTTGAACCTTATTTGACTTCTGGTGTCTTTTTGTCTCATTAAATGATACATTTAAGATGTCCTTGATGACTCGAACACTAGCAAGAGCTCAGGTCCTTTCCCTCCTCTCACACACATCCCCTGTAACTAGATTATAACCACAGTTACTGAGCGGTTCCTGTGTGCTGGTGATGGGTTTAATTCAGTAGATGTTTCCTGGACAGAGTTGACCAAATGTTTTTGCCTGTGGACCATTACAGCATCCTCAGCCATTGGATAGGAAGGCTGGAACACTGCAAGACTGCATCTGCAATGCTTTTATCTCTTGCATGTGTTTTCTCAGGGACTTAAATAATCTGAGATGAGTTGTGCATTGGACTTGTACACCCCATCAAGTCATCGTGGACCATGACTTGAGTGAAGCCAATGTGCCCGACAGTGGGAGAACATGCTCTGGAGCTTGGTTTTCCTCGTTGTACATCACACTGATGTTAGCTTTTTAGAAGCTTTGGTTGACTTCTTAAGAGGTCAGTTTAAATTTTTGGTTGAAATTTTTGGAATCTGTGCCCTAATCTGCCAAGTTTTGTATAATGGCTTTTTAGATACTGGTAGTAAGAGTGTGTGAGTGCTACTGTGCTTGTTCAGGGTATAACTGCTGAATGAATAAATTTCATACAGGTTTAGTTTAATTACTTGCAAATTGGGAGTTTTACGAGATAAAGGTCAGTGGACTTGCCCCAGTGAGGTGACCAGTTGTGAAGTGGATTTGAGTCCTTCCATTTATTCCAGTTCTTGGGGAGTGAGTACTGTGGTTCTTCAAGAAATACTAATTTGTAGGTGTTTTCATTATTCTTCTATTGTGAAACCTGGGCATTGTTGGGGGAAAGAAAAGTTTGTATCACAGTAAATATGTTGCTCTACGATTGGAAACTGGCAGTAAATGAGGCAACTTCTTGAGAATTTGGGGTTTTGTTTGGTGGGTGTTTTTTTTTTTTAGCTCTCTGAGATTGGTACAAATCTGTACCTTTTAGAGGCTGGAAGGGAAGATCTTCAGTGGAAATAAAAGTAGTTGGTAGCTAATTTTTCTTTCTTTCAATGTAGCATGGAAGAACCAGGTGGCTGAGACTTCGTGGGAACACGTTCTCCTGACTTTGATACAAGTTTGTGTTGATCAGCTCTTAGTTCACTTGTGTCCTTTTACTTTAATTATATGTTCCAACACCATAAGACTTTTAAATATCAAATTTAGAGGGTGTTCTCTGCCAAAACTGCATGGTTTAATTGCAGATCCTGTTGGCAAGCGTCTCAAGAGCTGTTGACTTCCCTCCTTCATAACCCCGTCCTCTTGCCTCATTTTTCCCTCCTTAAAAGTCAAACAGCATTTGATAAAATAGCAGAGCCTTTTCAAACATTAAAAGAAAACTCATAGAAACTCAGAAAGTGGTGGTCTCATGAGTGTGTAGCCCTGTGAAGATCACCGTGTCCTGCTTGCATCTTGACAGTGCTGAGCGAGAGAAAGAAAAACATCTTCCTAGCTTGGTTCAAGCATGTCTTGAATTTTCTTTGTGTCTTCCTTTGCTGCATCCTGCATCTCTGTGGCATTAAACACAAGCTGCTGGTTATGTCTTCCAGAGCACTTCTTGTGCTGCCTTATGCCTCGTTGAGATGTTGACTCTTCCCTCCAAGGTCATGAATCTCTGTTCCTGACTTTGAAATGCTCCAAGTCTCTGATGCTCTGTTTTTCTTCCCTCTTGATGATATCACCCATGAGCATTTGTGGGGATGCTTTTAATTTTCCCCAAATCTTGTGGTTTTTTTGATGGGATATCTTCAGGGAACCTCACAGTTGACTGTCATGCCAGTATTGCTGTCTCTCCAGATTGTCTCTGCGTTTCCTGACGTTTCCCATCCAATCTATGTTCAACTCTTTCTGCATTCAATCTCCTATTTTAAGGTCTTTAACACAGGAATAATTTCCTTACTCTGTATTTATAAACCATTTAATGTGATGCAGATGTGATTCCAAAGTGATGCTGTTGATAATATATTTCAAATAGTTTGTTGTTGTAGTTAACAATCTTGGGAATGCTGTCCTTTTTTATATATATATATATATGTATGTATATATGTGTGTGTATATATATATATATAAAAATATATATTGGCCAGGGACAAATGTTAAGACGTTGTAGCATGTTAGCATTTGAAAATCTCACAAATAATAAAAACTATATATTTTTTCTGTCCCTACCTTAGCTCCTTTGGGTAGTTATGATATCAGTTGCTTTGTGTGGGGAAAATGAAATGGTGAACTCTGATCTCGCCGGGTAAGAAACATTTTTGTAAAACTGTGTGTTTAGACTAATTCTGTCTGCCATACAACATGCTGAGGATTTGTGATCCTCAGCAGGCATTTGACAGATCTTAACTAGTTATGCTATGTCTTGTCAATCAAAATTAAACGCCTACCTCACTTCTTCCTACTTTATCTCTCTTCCAGCTTTTTTATTTAGGTTGGTCATTAAAATTGCTTATAACCATAGAAACGAGGAAAACCCGCCCCTTACGTTCCAGATCTTTAGCGTGATATTCCTCTACTGACATCATGTGAGTTTTATACACAAGGGCTTAAAAAAACCAAAAAAACCTGCAGGTAGGCAGAGTTGTCATTAATTCCTTTCTATAATGAGCTTGTTCCTATGGATGCCAACCAAAGATCATGCCCCTGTTGCATTCCTGTACGGTGTCCAGCAGAAGGAGAGGCCCTGCTGTGGAGAAACTGCCTGGCAAGATAGAGTCGGAGAAGAAAACAGATAGATCCGTGGGATGGGAAGGGTGGGAGGATAAGATAAGAAGAAGATGGGTCGGTAAGAAGTCGCATGCGCGACGTACTGCATGTTGATAATTTCAGTATTGGTTTTCATCCTTCTAGGGCTGTCTGCACCATTGGGTGCTCTGAGAGCAGCTGGCGGCTCACGGCCTAGACAGGTACACTCTTCACTGGGTAAAAAACTGGCTGGACGACCGAGCCCAGAGAGTTGTGGTCAACGGAGTTAAATCCAGTTGGCGGCCGGTCACGAGCGGTGTTCCCGCTCAGTTTTGGGGCCAGTTCTGTTCAATGTCTTTATCAATGATCTGGATGAGGAGATCGAGTGCTCCCTCAGTAAGTTTGCAGACGACACCAAGCTGGGTGGGAGTGTTGATCTGCTGGAGGGTAGGAAGGCTCTGCAGAGGGACCTGGACAGGCTGGATCGATGGGCTGAGGCCAACTGTATGAGGTTCAACAAGGCCAAGTGCCGGGTCCTGCACTTGGGTCACAACAACCCCAGGCAACGCTACAGGCTTGGGGAAGAGTGGCTGGAAAGTTGCCCGGAGGAAAAGGACCTGGGGGTGCTGGTTGACAGCCGGCTGAACATGAGCCGGCAGTGTGCCCAGGTGGCCCAGAAGGCCAACGGCATCCTGGCCTGTATCAGAAATAGTGTGGCCAGCAGGAGCAGGGAGGTGATCGTGCCCCTGTATTCGGCACTGGTGAGGCCGTACCTCGAATCCTGTGTTCAGGTTTGGGCCCCTCACTCCAAGAAGGACATGGAGGTGCTGGAGTGTGTCCAGAGGAGGGCAACGAAGCTGGTGAAGGGCCTGGAGCACAAGCCTTATGAAGAGCGGCTGAGGGAACTGGGACTGTTTAGTCTGGAGAAGAGGAGGCTGAGGGGAGACCTCATCGCGCTCTACAACTACCTGAAAGGAGGTTGTAGTGAGGTGGGTGTTGGTCTCTTCTCCCAAGTGACAAGCGATAGGACGAGAGGAAATGGCCTCAAGTAGTGCCCGGGAGGTTTAGATTGGACATTAGGAAAAATTTCTTCACCGAAAGGGTTGTCAAGCATTGGTTGAGTGGTTGAGTCCCCATCCCTGGAGGTATTTAAAAAATATGTAGATGTGGCACTTAGGGACATGGTTTAGTGGTGGACTTGGCAGTGCTAGGTTAAAGGTTGGACTCAATGATCTTAGAGGTCTTTTGCAACCTAAATGATTCTATGATTCTATAATATTGATACTTCTGTAAAACTGGGCCACTGGGTTTCTACGGTTAAGCACCTGAATCCCTTCTTGGCAGGATGGGATGCGTTGTGGCTTAGCTCGTTCTGAACAATTAAAATGTTTACTGGTTTTGTTTGCAGAGGCAGTTTAAAAACAGTTGACCCAAGGCTACATGAAGGTGGTAGAAACTCTTACCTTAGGAGCCATGAGCATCCTGAGATTTCAGTGCTGGACTCTGCGTGCTGGATAAATAATGCTGTTTTCATTTGGAGCAGGATTGCAATGTGAGGTTTCTAGAGACAAGATTCCTGACTTTTATTCCCCATCTTAAGTTGCACTAAATCACAGGAATATTAGGGTTGTTTTTTACAAATGGAAGGAGTAATCGATCAGATGAAGATAGTTAACTGTAGCTGCCAGCGTTGCTCTCTATAACTCATTCAGTTTTGCTCTTTTTATGAATTACGGGAACTTGGTAGCACATGGTGGTCAAGGAGTGACTTTCCCAAGGACGTGGTGGCAGGGCTGAGGGATTCTCTGCTGCTTGCACTTTGCTGGGACCTTTGAACGTGCTGAGATGTGGCGTGCATCAGAGAAGGGGAAGGTGCAGTCCTGGCGCTAGAGCAGGTTGGTCTGTATTTTAGCGGCATACCAAGCAGTTACTTTTTAAATTTTTCTAATAGATTTCAAAAAAGCAAAACAAATCCACAACACCCAGAAAAAACGCTCCCAAGACTCTTGAATGTGGATACATAGACTTTCTGTTTAGCTGCCAATGTGTGGATGTGAACCAGTAGACAGTGGTACTTCATATCGATGCCTCCTTAGATGTATTACAGGAGGAACAGGATTTGTACAAGGGATCCTATATCTCTGTGGTGACAATGCACGTGCTTCGTCTGTCGCTGTACAGTCATTATGAAGAGGGAAGGCTGCCTCCTTGAGAAGTCACAGCATGTCTTGATGTTTGGAAGGTCTCCAGGATGGAGATGTGGATTGTTCTTGAGATAGTTGGATGTGGGAGTTTCATCGCTCTTTCTATAGGAGGCTTGTCTCTTGGGAAAATGAATTTTGACCTTTGGCCAGGGAAATAATGAGGAGGAAGTGCTGGATGATGTAGCACGACAAGGTGTCGCTGAGCAACATGTTAAAATTTAAAGGTCCTACTTATTTACCCTGCTTTCAAAAGCTGACACCGGGCACTGTACTTCAACGTAAAGGCTCTTAATGATTTTTTTCATGTGTTGGAGCTTCTGCTGTTGGCTTTTGAGGGTGTGGAGAAAGATTGTGTTCATCAAAGAAGGGCAAAGGGTAATTGTGTGGTTTTTCTAAGGGTACAAAAACTCAGGGTGAGAGCTCCTTCAGCATCCTTTGCTGCTCTCTCCAACCCCAGTGTCGTCCCATGTGATTTGACTTTCTCCACCATCCCGTCACAAGGAGGGATAAGAAAGCTTTGATGATAAGTCTGGAAGGCTGAGTCCCGAGTGATGATGCTTCTCCTGCTTAAAACAAACCAACCAGCCAAAATTTTCAGCAGTTCGATTGAAACACTTTCTTTGAGGAATAATTACCGTATAAAGGGAATAATATGTCCACGTCCTTAACTTTACACAGCGTAAAGGTGCCTTACCTGAGTTGCCTAAGCCATTCTTTTTCTTGTTTTCTTGTTTTTTTTAAGCATAAGAAACTGCATTAAAAGCATGTTAAATTCCTTCTGAACCATTAGTTTCCAAATTTGGGACAAAAAAAAAAAATCAGTCACTAAAGCATGTGAGGAAAAAAGGGCTTTAGTAACTTTGGAGACTTCAGTTAATGATTTATCTGAGCTATCGGATCTTTACGGATGCTGTTCTAAAATATGCAGCTGTATATCTGTCTATTGTCTCTTGCTCTATACACACCCATAAGCACATGCACTCTCATATGAATCATCTTCCCAAAAGCAATGATTTAATTTTTCCTCTCTCTATATATTTTTAGTTCAAAATAAATTATAAAGCTACCATAATGATTTTTCAGTCTTCTGCTAACTCTGCTTTATAACAGATTGGCTGCTGTTATAAAGGCACGAGTCCTCTGCGCAGCTTTGTTACACCATTCTAGAGAAGGTTTTGCTCTTCTGTGCTGAGACCTTTTCCAGTGCTGGGTCCGCTTGGTTGACCCAGTTGCGTGCTTCTAGCTCAGCAATCCCTTTAGTTCCATGGGCTTTCTTTTTGTAGGAGATGTGGGAAAAATGCTGACAGATCCTGCTTAATTGGCTAAGACTGAATGTAAAATATGAGCTCACTAAGCAGGGGGAAATGACAGTTAGGTGAAATCACAAATTGCAGAAAATGAAAATTACTTGCTGTGTTTCACTGGGCATCCCCTGTTGTTTGCACCCTGAAATTAAAGGGGAGTGTTTGTGGGTTTTTTTTAATGTATGTGTTACATTGTCAAGAGGTACTGTATAAGCCAAAAGCAAAGCTTGTCTAGTATATATATTTTTCTTTAACAAATTTACAGGGTGTGAAAACTCCGAAAGGCAGTTGAATGTAAACATACAGCTAAAACCTCAGTCTTGGGAATGCCTGCACTTCAGACCGGGGTAAACAGAGCAGATAAAAAGCTGTAAGAACTTTTCACTTCTGATTTTCATTTTTTAACTTTTCCCCGAACAGAGACAATACTGCTGAGACGGGCCTTGGGTCCGTTGGGCTACTGCTGCCTAGTGCCAAACAAGTGGCTCCACAGCAGAAGGGAATAAAATTGTGGGTGAGAGATTTTTTGCTGTTTTCTTTCTTTGGTAATCCTTCCTGTTTCTGGTTCTTTCTTCTGTTTTGGTTGTTTTTCTCCATATTCGTTGGAGGTGATGCTACGTTTTGTGGACCCAGCCTTTGGAGTGGGTGTGCAGGAACATTGTGGGCTCAACGCTTGCAGATGTTCACTTCTGGATGGCGTCTTCTGCTCTTGAGGTGGTTTCCTTGTTTTAACTGGTTAATATGGGGCAATCTCCATCCAAATTCTTCTTCTGACAGCTGATCTTGCCTGACTTGGCTGATTCATTAAGCTCTGGGATGGTCCATGCTCACGATGCGTTGACTTTGAGTTGAGCTTTCTGGTCAAAGTGAGTGTTAATGGGCGCTCTCTGCTAGGAACAGATGGTCAGTGAAGGTTTCATTTTTCAAGGTGTAACGGACTGTATTTGTAAAACCTTTAGAGTTTTGTATCAGCAGAAATAGTTTTCTTAAACTACATCTGTTTTTCCCACCTGGAATACCATTCCGAAAATTTGTATCGTGGCTAGGATAGTTGTTTCATGTACTCCAGCTTAATAGTAGGAAATAAGTCTTTTCTTGGGTATTTTTGGTTTGTGTGTCTGTTCCTCCTTCATAGAATACTTTAGAAAGTATTCTAGAGTTAGAAAAAAGGAGGGGTTTTATATATTTTTCTGAATCCATTGGTTATCTTGCACTTATTCAAGAAATCACGATCTTTGAAACAAGTCCATGAAAAGGATTTTATTTCTCTACCTCTGTTTTCCATAGCATGGGGAGAATTGGCATGTTCTAGCCCCGTTTCTTATACAGAGCTATACAGATTTGTAACATTCAGTAAATAATATGCAAAAAGTATGCCTATTAACATCCTGAGTAATCACCAACAACAGAGCAAATACGAGGTTAATGAGATTAAGAGGAAAGAGGAACGTAAATGTTTGAGTGCTCCTCCCCATGGCCCCGTAAGCTGGTGGCAGCCCCGTTTCTGTTGATGAGCCCAGCATGGCTATAGACGCAGGAGTGATTTTGCTGCTGTTCCCCATACAATGCTTAATGAGTTCCTACTGCTGGCATTTATTTTAGATACTGTATAATATTATTAAATCCCACTCAGATTTGGAGCTTTTTTTTAAAAAAAAAAATCTTTATTTTTATTTTTCTCTTATTTGTTTCTAGTGCTGGGGCTCAGTGGTAAGGAGTCTGATTAGCCCTTGTCTTCTGAAGTCTTCTCCCAGGCATCTGGTACCCTTCTAGATGTCTCCTCAAGGCCACCAGAGGAATTGGCCCAAGTCTTTTCTGGGAAACATGGTACCATCAGAATATCGTACCCAGAAGTGCATTGAGATTTAGTCCTTTTTTTTTTTTATCCCAAGCTCCATCTTGACTGGATTTCATTTGTTCTTTGCCTTTCTTCTTCCAAGTGCTCTCCATCGCGTGCTTTCCATTATATCTTGCAGGGAGAGAAAGACCCATTTCCAAGCAAAAATATGACTTTTTTTTCTCCTGTAGTATCTCTCAAGCCCTCTCCCTTTTCCAGGTTAGTGGTTTTTCTGGACATGGTGTCCATCTTCCTACAGCATCTTCTGGCAGTCATCAATGTTTTCTCAATGTCGCTACCTCAGAACTGTTTATTTGAGTTTTCTCCACCCAAAACTGCATATGCGTGGTTGACTCGAAGCTCTAGGCACCGACTCCCCTTACTGGTCAGTTGACAAACTGCAACATGTTTTTTCTATTTTAAATGAAAATGCCTTACCGAGAAACCTATTTCGTTCACTCAAGATAAATCTTGTACTTCTGACCCTAGCTTTTCTTTTTACGGTTGTTCTGATTAAACCATGAACCTTCAACTTAAATGATTCAGGTAGAATATGGGCGCTGCATATTGCCTGAATGAATTATTTGCCTCTTAGCTTTTTTTTTTTATTTGTTGTGGTTTTTTTGGGGGGGTTGTTGGTTTTGTTTTTTTTTTGTGTGGTGTTTTTTTTTTTTTAATATTGCAAGTTATTTTCCTCCTGTTTCAGTTGGTTTCTCTCTCCTATCAGCTCTTTTGCATCTGGGTGTGATGATGGCTATTGTCCCCTATCACAGCTTTGCTTGGAGCTGAGATTTCCTTTCCAAACTGCGTTGCTGGAAGTCAGCCCAATGTCTTGGCATGGGCTGGGCAAAGTAGAAGAGCACTCAAGCGCTTCACCGATGCTGTGGGAGGGAGGAGATATAACTCCACCAAATTGCTGTCCAACAACACAACCTTGGGAAGGTCCTCCGGGTTCATCTTGACACGATGGTGTAACGCTTTGCTGCTCCCTGGAGAACTAAGAGTCATAGAATCATAGGGTGGTTTGGGTTGGAAGGGACCTTTAAAAGTCATCCAGTCCAACTCCCCTGCCACGAGCAGGGACATCTTCAACTAGATCAGGTTGCTCAGAGCCCAATCGAATGTTTCCAGGGATAGAGCATCTACCACCTCTCTGGGCAACCTGTGCCAGTGTTTCACCACCCTCATCGTAAAAAATTTCTTCCTTAGAAACTAAGAAGATGGGTTTTTGATGGGAACAGTTCCTCCCTTGCCTTGCAAAGATATGATATGGGGTAGTCTGAGGAAGAAGAAAGTAGATCTTGAGTTTGCTTGGTGGGATGATCTCTCTCCCTTTTCTTCCAGTTCCTGTTATGGTTGGTAACTGGGAGACCAGTTGATCTCAGTGATGCTCTCTCAGTGCTGAGGCTTTTGGACATTAGTGGCATTACTGGTCAGCGTGCAGAGAGATCGCGCTTCCAGATGTTGCAGTGTGGTTGGACAGAGAGATTGCAGATATACAGGACAGCAAGACCTTCATAAGGGGAGGAAGGCGTTAAAATCAATGGCACGATTGCTTGTAGTTTCATTTTATCTCTTTGCAAATAGAAAAGTGATGGAAACAGCAAATGTGTATGTGAGTGCAAGGGAGGGACTTACACATATTCCTGTGCGAGGGCAGGGGAAACTATTCAGCTTGCTGCAGCGTGTTACTAATATTTGTGTATGAGTGCTTAAAATTTTGCAAGAGACGTAAGGCTCGAGAAATCTACTTTGTTACCTCCTAAGTGGATGACTAAACCTTCTGCATTTTCTTCTTTTTCACTGTGGGAATCTTTAAGTCGTTATGCTTGTTTTCTTTAGAGATCATCTTAAAAGGAGAGAGTGGTTTCATTATTTATTTATTTATTTTTGGAAAGCGCTTCTCTTTGCCTGTTTTATGCAAAAGCGCTTTAATTGATCTTTCAGACGGTCGAGAAGAGGACAGAGAAGAAAATATTTAATGCAACATATAGTTTTTTCTGCTTTTGCCTTGAAATAAGAAGCCACTTTGCTAAGATTTATGTATGTAAACACGGTTTATGCACACGGTGCAGCTATGTTTTATCTGCCTGCTGCAGCAGGCTGATGCAAAGAAATGCCTTGATCAATGGTACGAACTGGTTCAGGATAACTCCCAAGCTGTTCCCATGATAAACGCAGCGCCAGCTTCTTGCCACCTTGGATATAATTGTTGTATCTTTTTTCATTTGTGCTTTTTTTTTTTTTTTAAATCTACTTGAATGTTAAAAATTAAAACGATGCAAGTCCATTTCTTGCTGTGCTATACTGAAGCAGAATAACACCCCATTAAACCAAGAGTCCTTCCTATGCATTTTGCAGCACTAGGATGCTTTGGAGGCTGATGAGATGACTATGCCTTGTCTTTAATTCTCCTAGATACACAATACTGCATTACAGAGTTTATGCAAGCCTGGCAATTGAACACAGATTGCCTGAACTGCAAAGCATCACTTCAGTGTCAACACCTCCCTCTCGTCTATTTAAGGTGAAACAACTGGGGTGACTCGATGCTGTTGTACACTTACCTTCAAGGTTTGAGGTCTGAGCTTCTTTAGTCTGCACATGCTGGCTGAGTCGGGAATATTTATGGGCTGGAATCACCTTGCTTTGGCTCTGTTGTAACCAAAGGTCGAATAAAATAGCGTGTATCAGGTCTTGTTCAGTGTTTGTGATCCGTTGTGGCTGAGATGTGGACGATGTGCATGTGTTAACGCACACCGCCATGGTTTGCTCTAAAAATATCTGGGGATATCTGGACGTGGTCTGGAAGAGACTGTGCCTTAAAGCTTTCCCCAAAATGATGAGCTGTATCCCATCATGGTGGGCTGAAGCTGGAGCTTGAGGGAGGTGTATGGCAGGACACCATGGGAATGATGGAGAAGGGACTGAGCTCTAACGCCCCATCAGAAACCTCTTCCCTACATATAGACAGAGTAGAGCTACACAAATACATGTCCTACTGTTGAAGGTCCAGCTGGTAATCATGAGCACTGCTGTAGGATATAGGTGTTGCGAGCTGGAAGCCATGCAAGCGCAAGACAAGAAGGTTGGTTCCTGACTTGGATAACTTCAAATTTACTGGAGAGTAAAAGGAAGTGAGGAGATGATGATTGGTATCAGATCCAGTTGAGAGGCTGGAAGCAAATCCCAGCTCACAGCGAGGACGTTTCAGGGCAGTAGGTCCCGAGGAAGCTGACATCCCTCACAGATGGATTTGGGAAGTCCTCTGGAGCCTGGGAAGACTACAGAGCTGTGGACCATGGGGTTGTTGGCACCTTCCTGTGCTGGTGAGTTTGTCCATGCAATTGAGTTAAAATACTTGGAAGAGATTCAACTTTTTAGAAGTTGCATGAACGTCTAAAGTAAGCGAAACTCTTTGCTGAAATAGCTTTTGATATTTTGGAGATTTTCAGCTGCATTTGTTTGAAATATGCCGTGGCATTTGTTTGAAATATGCCATGTGCCATGCCTTAAGAGTGCATTTTCAATATATTCTGGGGTCCCTCTTATTTAATGTTGAGCTCAAGAAAGAACAGCCCCTGTCTGCCCCCCCCCACCCCCCCAAAAAAAAAAAGGATGAGAAGAAGTGAGAAGTAAGCAAAAAGAGCTTGTCATGAAATCTAAATTCACTTAAAAACATCTAGTTTAGAAAGGCTTCTTTAGAAGCTCATTCTGTACTTTTATTGCAAGGACGCTGTGTTATACTGCTGTACTATATCAGAAAACTGTGTAACAGCAACTCCTCTGTCCTGAATGACTGCCTAGAGCTGTAGGTTTTTGTGTTTAATCCGACGAATATTTTAGCTTGGTGTCTCCAGGGGTAAAAGGAAGGAGTAACTGCTCTGAGGGATTAATACGGAGTGAATAAGACGTTTGTAAAAGGCAATAAAAGCCGCGATTGCTGTAGCGGGATTGCACCCCAGTGTTGGAAACAGGAGGTGAGATGCTGCGGTGTCCGGGGGGAAGCTGTGAGCCAGAAGCTGTTGCAGATCCTCCTGCTGATGGACCTGGTTGCTGTGGGTGAAGCACTGGTCTGGTCCAGGCGTGGGGACAGCTATCTGGATTGCAGGGTGAAGACAGCCGGTTATTTACTTACTGTGCGTAGATAAAAGGTGTTTAGATCAGATGAAAAGGAGGGGGGCGGAAAAACCACAATCCCCAAATTCCTCATATTGCCCAGCATCAATCATAAAAATAGTTGTAAACCTCAGGGGTGTCTCTCTTCTCTCACAGTTTCAGTAAGCACCACAGGCCAAATGCTTGTGCTCACCGCAAGGATGCTGTTTCTTGACCCCAGAAGCTGCATCCCAACATCTTCCCATGGCTCCCAGCCACGCGGCAGGAATAACGCAGCCCACTGCGCGAGGAGATGCCCAAGGACTAGCTCAAGCAGAACACGGTGGTGTCCTCTGAATGTCCTGCTCCTACAGCATCTCCACACAGGTCCAGGATGGGAGCCAAGCAACATCTTGGATCTAGGTAGCCACTAGCTGGGGTTATTGAGACCCATTTTCCCACTATCAGGGTTATTCTGGTGACCCGGCAATACTTGGAGCAGCCCAGCCCTTGTTCTGCTGGCTGGGCTTGGTGCTGATTTTTTGGCACCTTCTCAGAAATCGCTCTTAACTCAGCTTGCTTTTTTTAGAAACGTGCTTTCATCATTTGTAATACTAAAGGCTCTCCTGCAATGGAGGAGTTTTGGGCTGTTATTTTTAACTGAATGTTTCATTGATCTGATTTACAGCATGAGTTGCTGGCTGCTGTATTAGCAAGAGAGTGGAGAGCCAGCCATCGTGTGGGGCGGGGAAGGAACAGTGTGGGGAGGTCTTGACTTATCTCACTTGTCAGAGCTAATGCATCATGGAGCTGCAGCCCAAAGATGCGTTTTTGCATCATTTTAAGCCAATAAAATCAGGGCTCCGCTCTTTTTTAAGCGGATCCATGGACTTCAGCCCTATCCAACAATTTGGCGTTGGTGTGCTGATGTCTGCGTGGTGAGCCAGTTCGAAAACCTGATTCATTCAAAATGAAACCCTACCAAAAAAAATAGATGAGAAATAGTCTTAGCCCTATGAGGCAGCTTGTAGCTCTCGCTTGGGTTGGATTAATGTTGCTTGAACTCCCAGCTGAAGAGGCTGAATGCCAGCCATCGTGACGTGGTGGGACCTTGGGTGGTGTGGTAGGGTGGAAGGTGGTTTCTTCTGGGCAGTGCCATTGTCTGTGAGGCAGAGTACAAAGCCTCCATCGCTGATGCTTTGCTACACGGTAAGTGCAAACCTGAGCTAGGAACACCTAAAACCTTCAATGACAGGTTTGAGTGTTCAGCTCCATCCTAACCAAGTGCATAAATAAAGCTGGAAGCCTGAGGAATGGGTTATTTTTCTACTTGGTGAACCAGAAAATTAAATACAAATACAGTGTTTGGGGCACGGGTATGAAAGTGAGAACAGATGAGTACTATTAAGTTGTTTTCAGAAGTGGATTTTTTTTGATAGTCTGAAGTCTTTTGCTTCCTTTAAGGCTTTCTCCTGTCGCTGTCTTTCTGCCTCTTCCACTTCAGTGGGTTGGCTGAGTTAACCACATCAGAGAAAAGAGTACAGTTTGCTGATTTGGACTTTTCTCCTCTATCCAACCGTCAATGAATGTGTTTATGAAGCACATAAGTCCTTAATATCTCAATGTCATCAAGGGAAACACAGGAAAATTCAGCGATTATCTATTTTATTGGTATCATCCAGTCAACCAGTTAGTACGTGTCTAGGTCTAGATTACCCATGTATGCTGCTTGCTGCCTCTCTGGTACTTGGGAGGATGCTTTGGAGAACAAATTGAGACATGGATGGGGCTTGAAGCCGTAGAGGGGAAGCATCCATGGATATATGGAGGATGTGGAGAGATTGTGACAGAAGTGTTGCGGGGATACAGAGTAGAGGAGCAGGGGTTATCATGTCAGGAAGCATTTTGTAGGGGACATGAGCAAGGGATGCTCAACCACTGTTGGGTTTGAGAACATGTTGCTCTGCAGCACTCAGTGCTATGCAGTGTAGAAATGTGTGGTGGTTTTATCGCTGCTAAGGCATGTGTTGAGCAAACAAATGGACTTGGAGACTCTTCAGTTGAAGGGGAATGTGACTTTATTCTGCAAGATACTATTCTGCAAGTTGGATGTTTAGGGCATTTCCCTTAGTCTTCCTGATCCAAAATAGCTGAACTACCTGACATTCAAGATACTTGGTGTATGCCCTCTCTTCCCTGGAAGTGGAACTGAAGATATGGTAATGTCGAGGAACCTGATTATGCAAAGTAGCACCTCTGCGAGGTCAGGGTGATCTTTGTTTTAGAGATCCTGAGCTGTTTTGTGGCAAGTGCGTTTATGTGGATGGTCCAAGGTTAGAAAGGAAAGTAGGATGACGTTCAGCCTGTCCTGTTGGATTGAGATTCTTCATATTTTCCTGTTCTCTCCTGTGGCCTCAGCATGAAACTCCCAACTGGAGTTTGGACCGTGAAGGACCCAGTGAAGTCAATGGCACAGTGCTGTGTGTCAGTTGTCTGCTGATTCGGCTGGGCAGGGTGCTGGGCCATCTTGTCTAGACCATTCTTTTGCCAGGAAAGGTTGGACCAGATGATCCTTGAGGTCCCTTCCAACCTGGTATTCTATGATTTTATGATGACATGCAATGCAGACCTCCATTGTGTTCTTCCAACAAAACCACATAAAGAGTTTCTCCTTTACTTGAGAAACTGTGTTTTAATCGGATGATGGTGTTCAGAAGGGAAGAAGTGAATCTACGTTTCTTATCTCCTGTAGCATTTGCAAAAAGGCTGAAAGGTTAAGTCTAACCAGGGCAGCAATCCTTTGCCCTTTGCTGGAGGGAGATCCTGGCTACCGAGACTTCTGCACTAAAAGGGATGAGCCAGCTGGGAGGTGGGGGATAACTCCAAACTGTTCTTCTGTGTTGGTATGTACGGCTTTGCCAAGGAGGAGGTTCCTGTCACACTGGGTGCTACTATTGATGGCACTAATGCAAATCTCGTGTGCTTCATCATGGGATGTTCTGGACCTCTGAAGATGAGTATGCTCACATCTGGGGTGAGGAGGGCTCTTGCATACCTGGTTGCTTTTTTCCCTGAATGCCCAGATTAGCTCCTTTTTCTGTTGAGATGTTGTTTGTAAACTTTTCTGTTACCTTCTGCTGACTTCAATTTACCAGTGACCTTTCTTGCAGCCTGAATGCAGTGTTCTTGGTACCGTGAACGATATAAACTGTCTTAAATTATACCCCTCGCCCTCCATCCATCTCAGTTTAGTTTTGCAGCAGGATCGTGCATTATCACTTGGAGTTTGTTTTCAGAATTGAGTATGGTGATAAATAAATGCTGGTGGTAGCAACTGGAGAACGTGGACTGCTTTAGCTAGCTCCATGTGTGGAAAAGAAAGAAGAATGGATTTTTTTTTTCTTCACGTATGCCTTTTTCAACCTACGTTTTCTGGGACTGTAGGCAAAGATGCTCATGTCAGCTGATTTTTCCCATCTCACAACTGGAAATACCAGCTAGTGTCATTGCAATAAAGGCAGCTGTGACTTGGTTAGAAACTGGACTAATGCAAACTCTGCCATGTGTGCTTGCCTTTGCATGCTTCCCCTGCACCTGGAATTGTTTCCATCTCCGTGAGATGACTTTTGATTGGAAACCTACAGGTGTGTTGCTGTATTTTTCTTAGTAATCTCTGGCACTCCCTTAATTTTTACACTGCGGTTTAGTGGAAGGGCTGTTGAGATCCAGCTGTGTTGGCATTCATCAATTTTGCTCTGACTTGACTGCAAACAAGACTGCGTGTTAGGTGGCAAAAATCTTTAAAATAGAAAAGCAAATTCATGCAATGAAAGATGTAAATCTAGTTTTTGGAGTAAAATGACAAAAATTAGGTCATTGTTTTAACTGAAGTACACCTTTCTGTTAGTCCCCTGTTCTGCTTAATTATGGTCCCAGTTTCTTGATCAAATGAGAGAGTAGTGTGAGTGGATGCATTTGTCAGAGCATGACAGGTTTATGTTGGAAACACACTGTGTCATTTGCTGGTTGGACACTGTATACTTGAGGAGCAAGGACATAGTCTTCAGGCCTCTGGTTGTGGGACATCTGCTCCTCACAGGAGGTTTTTGGGGAGCAAGAACATAGTCTTCAGGCCTCAGGTTGTGGGACACCTGCTCCTCAAGGGAGGTTTTTGGGGAGCAAGTACGTAGTCTTCAGGCCTCTGGTTGTGGGACATCTGCTCTTCACGGGAAGTTTTTGGGCAGCAATATACTGATACTCTGGTGCTTGTCAGATTATGTATATGTGAGGAAACCCAAGTGGCTGAAGTGACTTTAGGGCTGGAGCATTAGTGGCTGGCTACACTACTGCTGGCTACAGCACTAAGATTGACCTTGCTGTTGGTGGGGACATGAACCAGAATGTGGCAAAAGAAATGTCTAAAATATGAGCCTCAGAAGGAGGATCTCCAGCTGCTCTCCACACTCCATCTACTGAAGAGCAAGCAGAAGACACCTGATTTCCTACAGATGTGCCTTTCACCTCCTGACACATCTTCTGCCACTTGCCAGCTCTATTTGCTACCCCCACCACAAGAGAAATCATAACTCTGGCTGGTCACCCATTTGTCTACTCATAGGTAATCCACATGCTGGGTAGTTGCTGCAAGTGTTGTGTTTTGGTCTACTTGTCCACCAAAGCCTTGATTTTCCTTGATTCAGCCCTTAGTATTTCACCCAACTTTTGGGTGGTGATTATGTTTTAAGATATATTATTTTTTTTTTTTCCCCTCTCCAATTTGATTGAAGCTGGCCAACAGCTTCAAGTTATGGGAGCAACTGAAAGGGCAGGAGAACAGGACTAGTAAATGGGAAAGTGAGTGTAGACCATTGATGGTTCTTGTATCATAATTTTTTGTGGTGATCATCACCACGTTGCTGGGAAAGGCTGAGAAAGTGGCATCTGTCACTCCATGACCATGGGAGGCTGGGCATTTTGTTTGCAAATTTGGAAAACATAGGATGAGTGTCTGGAGGCAGTGCCATGGTAACAAGTAGTAAAGACTTCTCGGTCTCTTCCAGAAGGTCTCCTGGTGGGGAATGTCAAGATATGCATATCCTGTGGCTTCTGTATCTCTTGTGGAGCAGCATCTCTCTTGACTTTTGGTAGCCTATTTGTGGAAGTATTCGGGGAACATATTCTCTTACATATTCTCCCATCTGTCTTTTTCCCAAATTCACTGGCCTTGGTGTATGCTTAAGAATAGAAATGCTTTCTGCGTTATGTTGAGAAGGCAGTTAAGAATTTATTTTTTGACCTTCCTGTGTTTAGATGATAATATTTTTAGTATCTTATATGATGGCTGTTTCTGAGTCGATTTGTAGTTTGGACTTTCTTTTCCCATTTAAATGCAGAGGGGAAAGCTTAATCAATGCCTTATTTCAAAAGGTATTTCAGGGTGTTCTGTCACCCGGACCAGGTTGTGCAAAAGCCCTCTTCATGGTGCTTAATTACGCTTTTACATTGTTTATAAGAGACTTTTTCAAGAATGGATGAACCAGGCTTGTGACATTTACCAATCCGCAAGAATGTACAGTCTCTTGTCTGTACAGACCCTGAATAAGCATGCAAAAAGGGAGCCCAAAATATCACCCTACCCCCCGAAAAAGTGTGATATTTTTTTTATGAAATTTTAAAATTTTTTTAATTGGCTTCCCCACGATATCAGTGATCAGATGGGCTTTTTCTTCTATTTGCCACTTATCCCATCTTAATCTTGCTGGCAGATAACTAGGGACAGTTTTTTCATTTCTAAACAAGGGATAATACAGGCAAGAGCATCTCGAATGGTCTTAAGATTGTAAGATACGGAAAAAGCTTCCTATAGAATTATATCTATTTGGGATGTGGTGTAACTGGACCACGTTCAGCTGTGTAACTTTTGACATGGATTGGCATCTGGTTCTCTGAAGGCTTAATGGTCCCTTTAATTATAAGTAGTCTAGGAATTGCCTAGTGAGACACAGGGTTCATTTAGCTCAAGAATCTCTCTTTTGGATGGAGACCAGTAATAGCATGCTCAAAAGAAGAGAAAATAATGTCCTGATATGCAAATGCGGTGATAATTTCTCCCTGGGTTTCTCCTGATGGTTAATCACTAAGGCTGGCTTAAACATTTGTGTTATAACTTAGTTATGACAACTTTGGCTGGTTTTGTTATGCACTTCCCTGTGCCTTTGGATGCTTGAATTCTTGGCCTCCACAACCTGTGCTATAGTTCAATTACTCAAATAATTTCACTTATCTCTTGAGAATTTCCTGACTTTTCATTTTTTGTGGGAGATTTCCTGTTTTTTTTTCTGGTATGTGGTAGGAAGCACAGAGGTTCCAGATGTCTTCTCTAAACTGTTCCTTATTGAGTTCGTTTCTGATGTGTTTGGTGTTGTCAGTCTCCTTCCTAAATCAAACTCATTCCTTCAGTGTGTCTTCTTCCTTCTCCTCTTTCCCCATGGGGCAAGGAGCATTTTTGGTGCTTATCTCTCCTCTTTACTTCTGTGAGCTCCTTCTCTGTTGAAAAGAACAAGATCCAAATGACACTGCACCACCAATTTTACCTTATAATTTTACATTATAATAATCTATAATAATTATATTTTACATTATAATAATCTCTATATTATTCTATCGTCTTTGCTATGCATTCTGTTGCTTACCTGAAAGTATAACCTTGAGCAAAGTTACTTTTTGAGGTGCCAGTGGTGACATCCAGTTCCTTTTCGTTGGCTCCAGTTTGTGTTAGGAGTTTGCATGTTGTGACGCTTCCTCTCCATCATCGCTTTGTGTTTATTGAGCCTGGTGTAGCTAACTCTAAGACATATCAAAGTAAATTTCCTGAATGCTTTACGTAAGAGGAAGAATCAACTTGCATGTTCAAAGAGGCAGTGAATTGGCATTTGGGGTCCATGAGCTGCTGTGAGAGTCTTGAAGTGTTGTCCCCTTCTTTGCTCGTCAGTTGATGTCCTCCATGATCCTGGGTGGGTTGTGTTCACTTCTGTGGTCAGGCTCACGTAGTGATGACACTGGTCCCAAGGGACTTGAAGAAGTTACCGGAGACCCGTGACTCCTTCCATGGTCAGTGGAGCTCCTTTGGGGAGGCTCCAGTCTCCCTCCCTTGACTGTAGAGAAGCCAAACTGCATTCCTAGACACAACACTTCGGTTACGTGGGTGAGCTTGGCCGCAGAATGGCTTTTTCTCCTCTCCCTTTTCCCTAACGTGTTCAGGGAATTTAAATTGAATTCATGTTAGTGTTTACCGCTTTCGGATGTGCTTACTCAGCACTCTGGCTGCTGTTCATACTTCTGCAAGCCTCTTCCTTGCGCATCCCAATCCTTTGAACGATCAGAGAGTCTTTGACGAAGCGTTTAATTAGCTGCGTTACAGTCTTGCTGCCTGGACTTGGCAATATTCGTGATTGTTTATGTTTGCTTCCTCCTAAACTAAAGTCATGGCCGGAGAAAAGACGGTCGGGATTCCCGGTCAAAGCTCACCGCTCCTGAGTGTGGGACCTGGAGTCCCTCTGAGCTCGTGCATCACCCATGGAGCTGTTTTGAGCTTTCACCTCTGCTACTCGTGATCGTTTGTCCACATTAGAGAAACTCAGTGGAAAATTTTCTGCCGTTGGTAGCTCTAAAATCGAGCCAGCAGCATTAACTGCATTCAAAGTTATGACTTGGAGCAGGCTACCATCATTTTAAACCCCACGTGTTTAATTCCTTTGCAGAAAGCATCTTCTTGGTACAGTAATTCCCACGCCAGATCCTGGCTAGAAGTTGCGACACCAACCGTTAAGGTCATCCTTCCGCTTTGGGACAAACGCGGTCGTTTGAAGGATCCTGCATATTTCTTCGATGCCTTTCACTTTGATCGGGGAGCACATTTTTTTATCCATCCTCCTGGCATCTTTGCGAGGAAGGGAGGTACTGAGAGAGAATAATTTATAGGACTTCCTGGCATGATGCCATTTTGTTACAGTGTAATCGCGCTTGAAATATTCAATAGAACTTCGTTCTCAAGTTAATGGGGAAGATTTTCATTGGATTATGTCCCATGTGATTTTTTTTTTTCTCCAAAGTTTTCTTGCTGCATATGTGATAAATAAATGATTATATCTGTGTTCTTAATAACTGGTACCAGAAGTGAAGTGCTTCTATTAAAATATTTCTAGATTTTTTTTTCCCAAATAACACTGTTTTACTAGCTTACATACATTTTTTTCCCCTCTTTAAATAATCTTAAAATCTGGATAAAAATTGTTTCCCTCTGCCCACACTGTGGATAAAACATCTATTTCCAAAAATAGCAGAATGATGTTACATTTTATTTGTTGCGGGAAGAAAAATAGCAAGTTGGAGGTGAACAGCGGAGTGGAAGTTCTTTGAGAAGATAGGAATTGCTTTTTCTCTTTTCTTTTGTTGTTGTTGTTGTTGTTGTTGTTGTCAGATCTGTACCAGATGTGACTGTGACCTGGTGATGTTGTGCAGGTGCTGCAGCTATTACTGGGCTGGTGGGGGCACAACAGAGAAAGGGCTGTAAGAGCATGAGTAGAGTGTTTCTGCATTTCAGGAGGCTACAGAGTTCATTTCCCCATCAAAGCAGGGCTGAGAGAAATGAATGCTGTTAAAAGGACCATTTTTGATTATTTTCAAACTCAATCTGGAAAAAACAGAATGCCCTCCATCCAGCCTAGGTAAAATAAAGGTAATTCAAGGTAGCTTGAATATCTTTTTCTCGGAGATTTTTAGCAGATGTTCTGTTTTGAAACCTGATGATCTTCGTAGTTATTTGGAGATGTACGTACAGTCTCTGTTGCCCTGATACTGAATAGAGGAGCTCAGTTTTATTATGGGCAGCGCTTTCTTGTTCAGCATGGTAAGGGTACTGAGGGAGCTGGCAGAAGTGCTCACCAAGACACTTTCCATCATTTATCAGCAGTCCTGGCTAACCGGGGAGGTCCCAGTTGACTGGAGGTTAGCAAATGAGACGCCCATCTACAAGAAAGGCTGGAAGGAGGATCTGGGGAACTACAGGCGTGTCAGTTTGACCTCGGTGCCGGGGAAGGTTATGGAACAGATCATCTTGAGTGCCATCACGTGGCACGTACAGGACAACCAGGTGATCAGGCCCAGTCAGCATGGGTTTATGAGAGGCAGGTCCTGCTTGACCAACCTGATCTCATTCTATGACAAGGTGATGAGGGATGCTTAGTGGATGAGGGAAAGGCTGTGGATGTGGTCTACCTGGACTTTAGTAGAGCCTTTGACAGCATTCTCCTGGAGAAACTGATTGCTCATGACTTGGACACGCCTACGCTTCGCTGGGTAAAAAACTGGCTGGATGGCCGAGCCCAGAGAGTGGCGGCCAGTCATGAGCGGTGTTCCCCAGGACTCAGTACTGGGGCCGGTCCTGTTCAATATCTTTATCAACGATCTGGACGAGGGGATCGAGTGCTCCCTCAGTAAGTTTGCAGACGACACCAAGTTGGGCAGGAGTGTTGATCTGCTCGAGGGTAGGAAGGCTCTGCAGAGGGACCTGGACAGGCTGGATCGATGGGCCGAGGCCAACTGTATGAGGTTCAACAAGGCCAAGTGCCGGGTCCTGCACTTCGGCCACAACAACCCAGGCAACGCTACAGGCTTGGGGAAGAGTGGCTGGAAAGTGCCCAGAGGAAAAGGACCTGGGGGTGCTGGTTGACAGCCGGCTGAACATGAGCCGGCAGTGTGCCCAGGTGGCCAAGAAGACCAACGGCATCCTGGCCTGTATCAGAACTAGTGTGGCCAGCAGGAGCAGGGAGGTGATCGTGCCCCTGTACTGGGCACTGGTGAGGCCGCACCTCGAATCCTGTGTTCAGTTTTGGGCCCCTCACTCCAAGAAGGACATGGAGGTGCTGGAGCGTGTCCAGAGAAGCTGGTGAAGGGCCTGGAGCACAAGTCTGATGAGGAGCGGCTGAGGGAACTGGGACTGTTTAGTCTGGAGAAGAGGAGGCTGAGGGGAGACCTCATCGCGCTCTACAACTACCTGGACGGAGGTTGTAGCGAGGTGGGTGTTGGTCTCTTCGCCCAAGTATCAGCGATAGGACAAGAGGAAATGGCCTCAAGTTGCGCCAAGGGAGGTTTAGATTGGACATTAGGAAAAATTTCTTCACTGAAAGAGTGGTCAGGCCCTGGAACAGGCTGCCCAGGGAAGTGGTTGAGTCGCCATCCCTGGAGGTATTTAAAAGACGTGTAGATGAGGTGCTTAGGGACATGGTTTAGCGGTGGACTTGGTAGTGTTAGCAGTTGGACTCAATGATCTTAAAGGTCTTTTCCAACCTAAATGATTCTATGGTGTTCCTCGTCCTAATTTCTGGAGAAGAAAGTACTCTGTAGTCAAAAAAAGGATGCTGGAATAGATAAAGTGTTCCCATATGGTAATACTTGCTCTCAAAGTTATGAGGAACCTTTGATCAGTCCTCTGCATGATTATCTTAATATCATGAAGGCAGATAATGTAAATGGAGATTTCAAGCTTGACCTGATTCATAAATAGGATAAGTTAAAATGATGAACGTGATTGAGTTATTTGCCGCAGCTGCTTCCAGGGCTGGATTGATTTGAATTTCTGCTGACAAGGCGTTGAGACCGCTGGGAAGGACATCCCTGAGCTTATTAATAGAGTGCCAAGGAAGGAGGAGCATTGGGAATGGATCGAGATGTGAAGGGTGGGTAGATGGTGGTGGGCTGGCTGGACTCTGAAGCCTTGGTCTAATAGTGAGGTCTTCTGCAATAATTTGGTTTGCTTGTAGCAAAATAGTTCAATTAATATAATAATTTTTCTTGGATGATGTGTTCCTGATAGCTGCCGCTGTAGTTGATACATCTCAATAGTTGTTTCTTTTTTTGCATGGTACTGTGGGCTCAGGATTGTTGCTGGTGAAGTACTTTCAGGAAAAAATTCGAGGGTGGGCACTTAGACAAATACTGATTTATGGATAAAGACTTCTGTTTGGGTTATTTGTATGTTCTGGCAAAATTTCCCTTGGCAAAGGATTCTCCGATCCATGGCGGGATTTTGTCTCAAACGCAGACATTGTGAAATGCACATCTGTGATATGCAGGACCTGAGCTGGATCCATGCTTTGGAATCTCTCTCCTCCAGCATCTCAGTTGCGTATCTGAACATCGGACTCAAATTGGTTTTCCTTCTCTTGTCGTAAGATTGCATCTATGTATAACTTCCATCGTAGTTTTAATAGGGTCTGAAAGCTTTGACATCACAGAAGTTCATGGTTGTGAACCTGCCTGGAGGAGATCTTCATAGGATCATAGAATAGAATCATAGAATAGTCTAGGTTGGAAGGGACCGTTGAAGGTCATCCAGTCCAACCCCCCTGCCGAGGGCAGGGACATCTTTAACTAGATCAGGTTGCTCAAAGCCCCATCCAACCTGACCTTGAATGTTTCCAGGGATGGGGCATCTACCACCTCTCTGGGCAACCTGTGCCAGGGTTTCACCACCGTCACTGGAAAAAATTTCTTCCTTATATCTAGTCTGAATCTCCCCTCTTCTAGTTTAAAACCATTCCCCCTTGTCCTGTCACAACAGGCCCTGCTAAAAAGTCTGTCCCCATCTTTCTTATAAGCCCCCTTTAAGTACTGAAAGGCTGCAATAAGGTCTCCCCGGAGCCTTCTCTTCTCCAGGCTGAACAACCCCAACTCTCTCAGCCTTTCTTCATAAGAGAGGCGTTCCACCCCCCTGATCATTTTTGTGGCCTCCTCTGGACCCGCTCCAACATGCCCATGTCTGTCTGGACGCAGGTGGGTTCTCACTGGCGCAGAGCAGAGGGGCAGAATGACCTCCCTTGACCTGCTGGCCATGCTGCTTTGGATGCAGCCCAGGATACGGTTGGCCAAGATATGGTGCACATTGCCGACTCATGTCCAGCTTTTCATCCACCAGTACCCCCAAGTCCTTCTCGGCAGGGCTGCTCTCCATCCCTTCATCCCCCAGCCTGTATTGATACCAGAGGTTGCCCCGACCCAGGTGCAGGACCTTGCAGTTGGCGTGGTTGAACCTCATGAGGTTCCCACGGGCCCACTTCTCGAGCTTGTCCAGGTCCCTCTGGATGGCATCCCGTCCTTCAGGCGTGTCAACCGCACCACTCAGCTTGGTGTCATCTGCAAATTTGCTGAGGGTGCACTCGATCCCAGTGTCTGTCATTGATGAAGATATTAAACAGTACCAGTCCCAATACGGACCCCTGCGGGACACCACTTGTCACTGATCTCCATCTGGACATTGAGGTCACTACCCTCTGGATATGACCATCCAACCAATTCCTCACCCACGGGACAGTCCACCCATCAAATCCATACCTCTCCAGTTTAGAGAGAGGGATGTTGTGGGGGACCATGTCAAAGGCCTTGCCTGCTGGCCCTTGGTGTTGATGAAGGAGTGTCTCAGCAGGGATATAGCTATGCTGAGTAGGATAGAGGATGCTGTCTTGTATTCCTACAGGTTGTACGCATGGTTGTACGCTCTTCCATTTCTTTTGACTCCAGAGCCGGTTCTGTTTTCATCCCATCTTGGTTACCCTATTCTCCATGTAAAGCAGATGCTCCACTGATCCACTGAACTGAAGACTCCTGCGTCATCAGCCAGATTTCCTTCAGCCATATAGACAGCGCGTCCGTAATGATCCTTTGAAAACAAGATGTATCATCGTAACCAGAGGGGGAGAAGAGTCTTTCCATGATAGAGACAAGGTCTTGACCTTCTTTCCTGGCTGGCATTGGTGCTGATGCCACTGGTGATCTGACAGCCTTAGAAAAATCATCTCCCTGATATGATGAGACCTTGTAGCTAATATCTAGGTCTGTGTCTATGGGATGATGGAAGTGAAAATGTTTATTTTTTCACAAGTATAGCAGTGTAGAATATGGAAAAATAATATATATATTTAGAGTATATATTTAAATGTATATATTATATGCATATATAGAAATATATATATAAAATAGAAACAATATATAATACTGTTTTTTTTGCCCTGAGAAGTTAAAGTAGCAACAGGGGAGAATTGCCTGAAATAGAGCAGCACTAAATCAAATTGATTTTTGCCATTTCCTACCCATTATAAGCCCAATTTAACCCTCTCAGTTCCAGCCTTTGCTCTGAACCGGCCACCTGAGCGCTGGACCCCTGATGAGCAAGTTCTGCGGGAGAGTTAATTATTGCAGCTCAGTTAGGTACAAGTGTGAGAGGCAAACATACCCTGCAAACCTTACAAACAGAAAGCCCCAGAGGATTTGGCTTTCTGGTTTATTGGTTCTGCTGTATATTTTTGTAAAAAATAGCATCTCCTGTTGACAATTTGCAAAGGAAAAGATGGTCCATCTCTGGACTGGAGTACAGGGTACGCCAGCTTTCGGCTGTCTGCTCACATCTGAGCAGGGGCTCAAAACGTGTCATTTATAACTCTTTATTTTTGTCGTCGTTAATATTATTGCATTCTCAGTTTGTCCTTTAAATAACACAGTTGTGTGTGTCTCTTGACATTAACCTTGTATAGGCACGTGTCCACAGAATTGCAGTGTTTTCTCTCTAAGTATTCATCCCTATCCATTTATCTCATCTGCCAGCTCTGCTTTACTTAACCTGCAAAGAATTAAAGCACGTTCTGGCTGGGAGCTTTGGCAACATGAATTAAAAGCCTTTTATAAATCAGTATTCAGTAGTCTTCAGCGCACTGGGTAAAGGTAAATAGCTACTCCGTCTCCCCCTCCTGCTGCTTCATGGCTATATCCTTGTGTTAAGTCCTCGGTAAACCTCCTTCTTATTATGTTTCCTCTGTAAATCCTCGGGTTGTAACGGGCTCCTATATCTTGCAATTTGGTGTAGAAAATATCTTCTATGTTTACTTGTTTGTTACTTTTAAGAGAGTCATTTGTATTTGACCAGCTTTGCACAGCTCTCTGTGTATATATCTTCTTTTATTCTTTGCACAGCTCCCTATATATCTCTCTCTCTCTTCTTTTTGTTTATTCTAAAAAGCTTGTCCTGTGCTAGGTAAACTTCCTCAACCTGTTGTGAAGTGATGCCTCATTTTTACCGGAGAGTCAGGATTTAGATGCACAGTCAACATACCCTGCAGTTTAATGCACTGCTGCATGGCAATAACTGTTCCCGTTTCTGCTCCTTGCTTATACGGCACGTGAGATCATCTGATCATCTTTAACTTCTCCCGTGTCCGACCCAACCTGGTGTTGGCTAATACAGCAACCCCGGCTCGGTTGATGTGCACCGATTTGCAAGACTGAGGTTTACCTGGTGCTTTAGCTTTGGGAGGGGGGTGTTCCTGCATCCACACTTCTGCAGGCTTCTGAATTACAGCCCCATTTATTTATTTTTTTTTTTCCCTTCCCGTCTCTTTCCAGGACTGCTGCTTTTTCTGGGACTTTTTTTTAAAAAAAAAGAAAAAAAGTTAATTTCTTTCTATTCAAAAATCAGAGCGGTGTCTGGTGCTGCCTTTTACAAATGCTGTGCAGCGCTGCTGCTGGGAGCAGCCTCCCATAGCAACCTTCAGCTTGAAAGCTAAAATCACATCACCCCGTATGACAGCTTTATTATTAGATTGGCATGTGAACCCTTTGGAAGCAGTCCTGGTGGCAGCAAAAAAGTTCCCCTAGATTCTGTCTTTAGTTTTTTTTTTTTTTTAATTTTATATTTTGTGGGTTTTTTATCACTTGGAGTTTTGGTTTTGTGGTTTTTTTTTTTTTCTTTTTTTAAAATTTTCTTTCTCAGATAGAATAAATGTTAAAAAAGTGAGAGATACCATTCTAGGTAACGTAGAAGATCTCTGCCATGAGGTATGACACATGATCATGGCCACCACGGCAGCAATTTCACATTCTCTGCTGCTACACATGGACAAGATGGAGTCCTTGCTGGAAAACTGTGGCAGCAGTGGAGTTGGGCTCAGGTTGTGCTTTTTTTGGGATTTGTCTTAATTGCAGTAGTGCTGGGGCGCTCCAAAGAGGTTAGGGTCCTTCTCACCCAAGGACTGAGCAGATGGGTGGCAAGAGCTTGAAGGGATTTGCCATCAGCACAGCATCCCTCTGGTAGTTTGCAGGTGGCTTTTGAAGACATGAAGATGGGTGGTACAACCTGCTGTGTGTGGTATCTTGGGCTTTTGCCTGCCATACTTGGATAGCGGGTGCTGTGCAGATGGTCAGTCAGGGGGTCTGGCGCTGTAGATCAAAGTCTATCTAAACCAATTGTTGGTGGGGCTGTGCAGTAGCTGTTGTGCTTTCACCATCCCTAAGAAGATTTGAGTTGGCAACCTTGAGTGGTTCTTGTGTTAGGAAGGTATAATTTCATCTGTCTGAGCTTCATGGGGATGATGAGCTTGGCCCCAGGTGGGTCTGGAGTATGCTTCTGAGTTTTGCTAGGGTAGCCTCTCTCTTTGCTTTCATGGTGGAGGTTATTCTGGCCCTGATCCATCGACGCTCAACATAAATCAAGGCTGCGGTGACACGCATGCCATTCCCGTTGTCCAGTCTCTCTGCAGATTTGTGTCACACCTTCGTGCTGGTTATTGGCTTGCTTCCTCAAAGCTTCTGTTGATGAAGGGAGGTGTTGAAGGGTGGATGAAAGTCCTGGAGAACTGGGGGGTGCTCCTGAGAGCAGTTGTGGGACCAAACCAGGACGTTCCACATCCAATCTGAGATAAGGCTGGTGATGGGAGAGTTTTTCTTCTGGGCTTTTCATTGAGCTTGGCATGACTGATCTGATAGACTCTTCCTCCCCACCAGAAAACCAGTTGCAAACTAACTGCTTGCAGTCTTCACCCACCCACGTGGACACGTGTGGCTCACTCTGAGCTGGTGGCTGCTGGGGCTTCTCTGGCTGCAAGAGTAAGAGAGACAAAATGCCTCAAGCTGTTGATGATACCAACTTATATGATCTCCCTTGATCATACTTCACTGGTGCAGAGATAGTCCCATCCGTATTCGTGAGCTACCAAGCCCACGGGAGGAGCAGCATCCCTCCTGCTTCCTACCGGAGCTCTGGATTTCTCTTCCCAAGCTCTTCTGGGGAGGAAGAAAGCTTGGCGAGTTATTTTTGGGCAGAGGAGAGGAGGTGGCTTTCTGTGCTGCCTGTAAGCAAGGAGACAGCCGGACTTGGACCCCGGGAAAGCTATGGTGATAGAGAAAAGGTTTTGGAGCCTATGTGAGGAGCTGCCTCGCTTTATCTGTGGCTCCCTCAAAAGCTTTTCAAGCTTTTCTAACAGGCTTTGTGAGTGTCTCCATCTTCTCTTTAAACCCTGTTCCTCTCCATCCCTTTGCACTTTCTAGAGAAGCAAGAAGTGACTCATTACATAGCCTGCGAGGAAACTTTAATGAATAAATGCATTTAAGAAAAAGAAGAAAAGAAGAAAGAAATCAGAGTTCTCCTGTCTGGGGCAGAGCGATGGTTTTGCTGTCTTGAACTCTGAAAGAATAATTTAGGCTGCTTCTTTTTATTAGCTTTTAATTAACTGAGTTACAGGAAATATTTTAGTGCTCTTGTTGAGACTTTGTTGGGACTAGAGCTGTAGGTTTGGGCTTTTTTTGGTTAGTTGTTTTTAATTTGCTTGAAACATCAAGAGCAAAATGTGCAGATCTCCTATTTCCCTTCTTCCCTCTTCAAATCTCCTTGACGCTGACAGCATCCCGCGGGGAGGAGGAGCAGTTCAGTGCCCCGCGGTGCTTTCTGGGCATCCTTGGCACTAATCAGAGCAAAGCGGTGTCTTCTGAGGCACCTGCGGTGTCTTGGAGGTTGATGGGAGCCTCTTGCCTTTCAGAGGAGCTGTGTTTTCTGCTAAATCCCTGAAATAAATATGTTTATTTAGCTTTCTCCCTTTGCTGCTCTGATGGAAGGAGCCTTGGTGACACTTTTCACTTCTTCTCCAATAATAAAATAACCACACATACCTGCAGTTTTAAAAATAGACCTTGTGCATCGCCTTTCTTGCTTCTGCATCTTCTGTTCTGGTTGAGATCTCTCTGCTCGGGACTCCTGAACAGAGGGGGATGACAGTGTGCATATATATTTATATAAATTCAAGCAATGCGTGAATTTTGCGGTTCATAGGAACAATAGGGTCAGGTGGCTGGGGCTGGTGGTAATAACTGGGAATTGCACTTGGGTTTATTTAAAGGTGGATCTTCGCTTTGAAGGTTCTTCTTGAATTCAAAAGCTTGTTAGTGCTCTGCTGCTTCTCCAAAAGCTCCAAGTCTCTTCTCTTTGTTTAAATACAGGAAAGCAATGTTTTCAAAGGGAGGGAAGAGGGTGAGAAAGAAGTGTGGGTGCTCCTCTGAGATTGAGCCGATCCATTTTTATCTTGTTATATATCATTTTTACTTAATGCTGTTATATTATTTCAGCTGTGCTTGGTTTTCAGATTCGATGCAGATATGAAGTTGCTATAACAACATGATGATTCATATAATGCTAGCAACAATCTGCCGGGATTTATTTTTCTATCATGACGACTTAGATGTTTTTTGGTGGGGATTTCTGTCTATTTTCAGATAGACCGCGCCATTAGCTTTCTGCAGTGATTTGCTTTGGATTACCTGGACTCAAGGTAGTAACACCTGTACTTGTGTGACAGACCCAGAGATCTCAAAGCACTTTACAAAGGTCAGTACTGTTGTGCCAGATTTAGGATGGGAGATGAAGGCAGGGGAATGTGGGACTGGCCCAAGCACCTTCAGCGTCTCAGCTGTGCAACCACAGCATCTGGCACCTTGTACCTGTGCTTAGGTGGGTCTCGGTCTCATTCCTTCCTGCAGAGGTACAGCTGGTAAACTGATTATTTCTGAATTCCTCCTGATCCATGTCCTTTAAAAAATAGAGAGGCACAAGTTAAGAGCTCTCGAATTTCTCCTGGAAAGATATTGTTAAGATCTTTGTTGCCACCTAAAGATCCTCTGAAGTCACTGGGGAGTTACGGGGTAGATCTAGAGGATTTGGTTAATAAATCTGTTCCTTTTTTAAAAAAAAATATTTTATTTTTTAAATTGCAGGCTGCGATACCAAAAATGCTTTTCTGGGGTCTTTTAATAGAAAAAATGCCCAGAATTAGCAATGACTGACTTTTCTGTGGAAGATGGCAGATTATACAGAAATATCTACTGCATGCCAATTTTAAGCTGCTTCTCCTTTGCAAAGAGCAGTCGTGATGGGAAATGTTTCAAGGTACCTCCAGACACTTTGTCAGCTTCTCAGTTCAAATCTGAAACTTAAGCAATGGAAATAAATGCTTTCAGCGTCCTGAAGCCTCACACCAAGAGCTCTCTCCTCTTCTCTCTCTTTTCTGCCCTAATGTTGAGAATTTCAGATAACACATCTGCAAATGGAGCAATGTGCCCTGGCACCTTTCTTGCAGTTTGGGGTTTTTCCAGTCTTAAAGATGAGTTGAATTTTGTTTTGTTTTGTTTTGTTTTTTTTCTAAATGAAATCTTTTGTTTTCCTGCTAGCAAATTTAGGATTACTTGATAGGTGTTGTGTTTTGTTTTGTTTTTTTTTCCCCCCATGTAGAGCTGTAGCAGGGCTCGATGCCTTTTGGAAAAGTGCTGTTCCTCCTTGCAAAGTCCCATGCTGATCTGAAAACCATCCGGAGGTGGTAACGTGCTTTTGTCCAGCCTGCCTGTTGAGCTGGCATCTCTTTATCTTGCCAGACAACTGGAATGCAGTTGATCCTGTAAAAAGGTTTGGGCTTTCTGTCCTGCCTAATTGTGTTAAATTGCATTTGCATCCTAAAGAGAGCAACTGGGAGAGAATGTTGAAGCCTTATTTGCATTTTTAAATTCATAAATGCCATCAGTGGAGTCTAAAGCATCAGATAACTGGCTCTAAAGGCCTTGCTGAAATGCACGGATGTCTTTGTCTTTGCGAGTCGCCTTCCCCTGCACTGGATCTCAGATCCTACGTGTGTTGCTGTCAGCTGTGTTAGGGGCAAGGAGGAATCAGGACTGGGAAAACAGCCGGTGTTGGAAATGTGCCGTGGGGGCTGTAATACCTGTACACCATCAAGTGAATTTTACAGTGGGTCACATTCTGACACCTGGCGTTGCTGCTGTGGTAGGACTTTTGTTGCAAAGCAAGAAGCTGTTTTCAGATCTGTCCTCCTGCATCAGAGGAAACGTCTTCTCCTGGTGCCTCCCTGCACGTGCCTTACCAATCCCCACTCCACTTTTTCAATAATTGGATATTTGGGCACCGCAATAAAAATGCAGTAAAAGTGGAAGCAATGGAAAATATATGCCTGTAAGTTATAACTTTTTCTGGAGATGTGTTCCAAAAGTTTAAAGCTCATGAAGCAGGCAAACCAGCATAGTATATGAGATATTGCAGGCATCACTAAGAGATGTTGCCATCACTTCGTTCCTAGGCATAGCTTTTATCTCTTGACCACGTTGATCATTCTGACCTGATCCCACGCAGCCTCTTCCATGCAGCAAATCAGAGATTTCTCCTCCCATGACCTCCTTGGCACATGGAATGAGGACCTTCCTCTTCGGCTTGGTGGCTCCTTGGATGCTTCCTTGGATGCTGCGATGGAGCAGAGGAAACCTCCTTCTGTTAATCACAGCCGGGACAGTCCTGCAGTTTTCGCTTCTGGTTCTTGGTACTCTTGTTTCTTCTTGCCTTGTCTGTGTTTTCTCACGGGCACGTTACAGAGCTGCGCCGGTGGTGGTTAGTGTGATACCGGTGGCCGGGGACAGAAGACAGTGTCTCACCCAGCTACTTGGGTGCACGTGTGGATTTCTGTGATGGGTAGAAGATGACTCTTCCTCTGAGTCATGCAATTCCTATTTCCTTCTATGGGCTGGTAAAATCAGTCAGGGGACAGGGAGGGAAGAAATGGAAAGTGTCTCAGTATTTCAGCAACCACTCCTCCGTGGCGGTTATTTTAGCAGCAGTTTGCATCTCAATTGCAACCTCAAAATATGCATCAAGTGCAGGCAGCTGTGTTTGCTAAGCCAGAAGATGTCTGAGATGGTGTCAGTTTTCTTGCTGTGGTCCTGATAGTGTGAGGAGCTGTTGTGGCCATGTAGGAATTGTCAGCCAGGTGGATGAGGGAGGTAATGTGAAAAAATCTGTTGAGGTTGGCAGCGAGACCTTGGAAACGACTTGGCTTGCCATATTGGTGCCTGGTTCTTGAACAGGGTTTTCACAATGGGACACTGACTGCCTTGAGGGCTGTGTGTCAGCATCTGTCCTGATGCTCCCTCTTATAGAGCTGCTCATCTCAGCTGGAGTTTCAGAGTCCTGAAGCCAGGTGTAGCATGGATATCAGGGTTTTGCTCTGGTCTGTAGGGCAACATTACACATCTTGGCCCAATACCTCTCTATAGGGTAAGCAGTTGATGTGCATGGTGGGTGGAGATGCTTTCACAGATGGTTCTCAGAAGCTCTTTCTACTGAGGGATGCCCAACCTTGTGACATGTCATGGTGTCGTAGCCCCCAAACTCTGTGTTTACTCCCACCTGCTCCTTGGGGTTTTTACTAAGATCATTTTGGTTTTCTCCTGGCTTCTAGTTTTTGCGAAAACACTCATGGTTGCCTTTTGCTGCTCCAAAATATTGGGAAACCTGTTTTCTCTTGGTCCTCCCATGTCCATTTGTATTGGAAGATGACTATCGTCCATGTGCATGGAGGAAACAGTGCTCTAAAGGCAGCCTTGTTGTGTCTCAAGGAGCAGTTGGTCTGCTGGAACAGGCATGGTGGTGGAGCTGGAACCCTGCTTTGAAGTTTGGTAGCAGCAGAGCGATGCTCTTGCTGCTATTGCTGCAAATGCAGCTTCCCATTAGCTCTTTCAGCCGTCGGGAGTCTCTTGACGTGACGCAGGGAAGTTTCCGCATGATGAATTTCAGGGAGTGAAGTGAGGCCGGGTGTACATTTTAATTTTAGTTCTGCATGTCGAAGATGCTTGTGAGCCCTTCATATTAATTTCAAAAGCTCTTTGGTATTGTGGTTATTTTGCTGGAATAATACAGTGAGTTGACTGGGGAATAAGCAAGCAGAGCAGGAATTTGGGGAACAGTAAAACCAACCATACAGATATAAGTTAGCCTGCACAGCCTGTCAGTAACCACCTGCCTATCTTCCTTGACCCTGTTCTTACCCCTAGGAAAGAGGTTCTGACCCTGAAGGATCTTTGCATCCCCAGTTCTTTGGACTGTAGTTACTGTATTGGAAAGCCTCCAGTTGTCCAGCTCTCTAGCTCAGCCATCTTCCACTGGTCCCATCTGCTAATTCATCCTCTAGGAGCAACAGAGTCAATGTCACGCCAGCAGGAACTGTCGTAAGCTATTTTCATGTCCAGTGCCTGGGCATGGCATAGGGGAAGGCATGGAGAATTCCCAGAAAGGCAGTTGAGTAATGGAAGGTGATGGGCCCAGATGGAGCAGAGAGATCTTCAGAAAAGGGCCCTTCTTCCTCCCCTCTGGTTTCCGTGCAACTGAGCTTTGACAGCATCAAAACTTCAGGTAACCTCCTTGTAGAAACCTTTGCTTGCTCAAGAAGGGGGAGCTGGTTGCAGTGCGCTGACGCCATTTCAAGCTGGGAGGAACGTGGCATCGGTACAGACAGCTGGTCCCTGCAGGGCGTTTAGGACCATGCACGAAGACATGAGGTGGCCCAGTAGTGAGGATGTGAACGTTGAAGTGAGGAAGCCTGGGGTGGTCTCTCCGCATCAAAAGCGTTGTTAATAGTACAGGTGTACAGGGCAGTGTCTTTGACTGTTGGTTTGTCTTGGCACTGCCCTGGTTTCCACCCCAGAGGCTCTTCAGGTTTTGGGGATATGGTGTACATCTTGGTTGTGTTGCAGCTTGGGGATGTTCCTGGAGAACCCACCAGATGAACTCCTCTAGACAGCAGCCGTATTGGACGTTGTACAAGTGAGATGCAATCTGTGCTTCCATCTCATGATTTTTGTTGTTTTTTAAAATAAATATTGTGTTTGTGTACTTGGATGGCATTTTCCATTCAAAAAGGGAGGGAAGGAATGAATGTGTCACCCACACCCAAGGAGCTGGGCACATAACTCAGGAGAATTACTCATAAAACTGCAACCTCATTATCCAACTACAAAGGATTTCTTCCACCAATTTCCTCAGTCTGGCCACAATCCTGAAATTAATCTCACCTAAACAGTCAGTAGCATTTCCTCTATCAGTGCAGGCAGAAATCGTTTCATTTTGTGGCTGAATGCTTCAGACAAAGAAGAAAAAAGAAAAAAAAAAAAAGCCCAAAGTATAATACTTAAGTGGGTACATTCACTCTGGGTTTTAGAAAAGGATGTCTCGTTCCCAATTTCAAGCAGATGATGGAGTGCCTCCCCTGGAAGCCCTGGATGGATTACCATGATGTTGTCGTCATAGGGCGTATCAGCGTATAGGGGTTGAATCTGTTGCAACCTTGTTGGCCTCGTTAGAGCTGCTCTTCCTCCTGCCATCTGAAGCTTCGGTGTGCGGTTCTTCCAGCCTCCCTGCCTTTCTTGTTGAACCTTAACGTGTTTCCGACTGTCATCTCCCGCACCAGGTTTCCTGCTCCCAATCCTTGGTCATCACCACGAACAGCTGACATTGCCCTTGGGCGCGCTCATCCTGGCTGAACGGCAGGATGCTCTTCACAATGTTTGCTTTCCAGATGGATCTCCCCTCTCCAAGTCTGCTGTTTTGCTCTGCTGGGGAAAACACGGCTGCCCTGGGGTTTGTTTTGCACTCGCAAGCGTAGGTGGAGCAGATTGGAGAAGATTCAGAGCACCTGGGTGACTGGTGAGCTGGCTGGTTGAGGTGGCTTCCCCCCTGTAAACATCTCAGGAGGATGGGATAGCTTACCCTTTTGGGTAGCAGATGGGATCTGGAGTTACTGTGCCTTTGTGGGTCCTGGTAGGATGAACTGATTTTTGGATCTTATTGCTTGGGAGAGCCCCTGTGAGGCTTCAGGCACTCCTAAAGTGCATGCTCTTGTATTTCTTTCTCCTGATGGAGAATCACCTGGGCTTTAGCTGCTGTTAGCGCTGCCTTGTCGTAATCGGGGATGGTGAGCATGAGAGGGTTGAAATTCAGACTAAGTGCATCTCTCGCTGATGTTAAGATTCAGAAACCCAGGAGTCTCTTATGTGCTCTTCATCATACTCTTCCTAAATTTCTGTTCCTGGAGTGGAAGAGGCTGGCAGCTGAAGTCATGAATTCCCAGCTCTCAGCCCCTACTGCTTGTTTTCCTTCCTAAAGAAAGGAGGTGAAGTAAAGGTGCTTTGGGACACCCAGCAGAAGAAGCATCCTTATAACCAGAGCAGCGATGGTGTTGCTCAACAAGAAGTTGGACCTAGGATGTCCTAGGCAATACAAGGCAAACTGGGAGGCTGTACATCGCCTTGTCCTGCCCGTTAATCTCTAAGAAGCTGATAACGTTTCTTCTGTCAGCTGCTAGCTATGGATGGAGGCTTTTTAAAAGTTTCTGTTTGCCCCATGGGCTAGTTTTACCTTACCAAGAGGACACAAAAGTGCTGCTGGGGATGTCCCAGGTGTGGGATGCTGAAGAATGAGTGGGTACCCAGGTTACCACTCACCTGCTAATGAAGACAATGGTAAACAAGAGGGGATGGAAGAGGAGGATTGAGTTGAGCTGCCTGATGGTGATTTTCATAGGTTAAATGGGCAGGTGGTTGGGAATTACATCCTCTAGCTGTAGCAGCTCAGTAAAATCAATGTAAATCAACTCGCACAATTTGATCCAAATCTTGATTAAACCTCTAGGCTGGTTGTCCCTAGCCTGAAGTACTCGGTAACACGTCTATTTCTTGTGTTACCTTTTGATGTTTCTTGCAGCCAGCAACAAGAAGCTGCTGATACAGGAGGGGGAAGTCTGCTGTCACAGTGTGTAATTGGCTTGGTATGTTTGCACAGAGGTCACCGAAGGCTGGGATTGCTGCCCTGGGCAGATAAAAATCATTGCTGCAATTTTATCTCTGAATTTTTCTGGCTGGGGAAATTGCATGCATTTTTTTTAGTAAGCTTTGTATATAGAGCACGCATATAGGAAGTATATAGCCTGTATATAGGAAGTGTTTATTAATACTTTAAAAATACTATTCTATTCAGCAAATGGTGACCAGAGCAGTCTAGGAGCTAAACTCAGTGTGTGAAGAAGGGCTTCCTCGTTGGCGTTAATTGAACAAAACAAGTAGATGCATTAATTAAAAGGCCTTTTGTGATAAGACTGATGAACGAACACTGCATTTTCTTTGTAATGGAGAACATTAGGAAATTCTGCACACTTAATAGCTGTTGCAAGGTAGATGGATACGTTAGGGAATCCACAATTTATCTGGCGAATGCTCATCTTGCATCATCGGAGTGTCTGCGGGTAAAACCATAGAGCTTGTGGGCGCAGCTCTGGGTTGCATCTCGAAACCGTCCCGGTGCTCAGCAGATGCAGGACCTGCCTCTTGGGGTTGCAGCAGCACTTTGTCCTTGCAGGAGAATTGGATGCTTTTATAGCCAAGAGGGGTTGGGTTTCTAGAAAGATAGTCCTTAGAATAAAAGCTAAAAATGGAGGTTCTCGCAAGGTGAGGTTGTGTGTACATGCACACGCAAGCGCGCGAGAGAAAAAAACCTGCTGGTGAGAAATGTGAAGATCTTGATTGAGCGGGGCTCTCCATGTTCTCTCAAATTTGACATAAAATGAAATGCTTAACTGAATTGTGGCCAGAGTGTTCCTCCCACGGTAGGTTCAGGATCCTAAAGAAGGCAGGACAGTAAAATAAGTGATTCCTCTTTCCCAAGTTTTAATTTGTTATTTTTCACAGGTATCTTGCAACCAGTTATAACCCTCCTCTGCTAATCTGGAAGTCTTAAAGCCCTTTAGCAGCTTTAGAGCTTCATGTTCCCTTTCTTTTAAAAAGTTGATGTTGTTCCCATACTCAGGAGTGATGTTTTGAGGAATCAACGCTTGCTTTTGTACCTGTTCGTACAACCCAGCTCAGAGACTGCAGGTTGTTGCTGGACATCAGAGCTCATGGTGCTGATGGTGTCCATGTCCTTAGGCATGGTAGTGAAATACTTTTCTTCCCAGTACTAATCAGTTGTCTCGTTTTTCCTTCCAGATTAGAAGAATCTTGGTCTGACCGGGGGAACAGGACTTAGGAAGGAGTTGGTAAGAGCATCTCTTCAGGAGAGGGTCACCTGCACGTGGAAGGATGGGGCTTGGGCAGATGCAAATAAAATTTTGCCCTTGAGAAATGTTTTTTTTCCCCCTGGCTTTCATTTATAGAAGCTTCACCCTCTTTTGGACTGAGTTGCAAGAAGGGAGAGCTGGTTTTTGAAAGTTTTGAGCTCCTTATTCTCCAAAACAAAGCCTTCCTGAACAGGCCTTTTATTCCTTCAGAGCTCTCCTCAAGCTACAACCCTGCCAGTAATATTGTTTTAAGTGCCTGTGCTAACGTGATTAGAAATACCACTTGTCTAACTCAATTAAAAAGCCACCTGTTTACCTACTCGGGCATAGCTGGTGGTCTGGCTAGTTGTCTTTTTTCACTCCCACGTCCTTGATTTTTGTGCCAAACTAGGCTGTACACAACCGTCCTACAGAAAGCTAGCGGGCAGGATTTGGTGATGTGTGGCTTTTTCTGTGTGCTGATGCGATGGCGAGGCTGGGGAGGGAGTCCCTGTGTGTCATGCCTTAGCTCCGCTCCTATGGAGAGCAATCTTATCCAAGAGCTGTCTCAGAGCTGTGGCCCTATTTTCATGTTCTCCCCGTGTTGTCGTTGTGCTGGTCTTTTGGTGGTTTCGTATCTTTGATCTCTAGAGCTAGCTATGTACGGAATAAAATGAAATACGGAGAATGGCAGTGTTTTGAAACACGGGTGCTTAAAGATGCCACGTAGAATTAGAATCGGAGAATGGTTTGGGTTGGAAAGGAACCTTTAAAGGTCATCCAGTCCAACCCCCCTGCTGTGGGCAGGGACATCTTCAACTAGATCAGGTTGCTCAGAGCCCCATCCAACCTGACCTTGAATGTACCCAGGGATGGGGCATCTACCACCTCTCTGGGCAACCTGTGCCAGTGTTTCACCACCCTCATTATAAAAAATTTCTTCCTTATATCTAGTCTGAATCTACCCTCTTTTAGTTGAAAACCATTCCCCCTTGTCCTGTCGCAACAGGCCCTGCTAAAAAGTCTGTCCCCAAATTCCCTGAAATCACTGAGGACCACATTGTTTTGTAGATTTTCGGGTTTAGCTTCATGTTCCTCCTCTTGGAAACTCTTGCCAGAGTGAGTAAAGCCTTGCTGGTCTCCTGTGCAGTGTGAGAGGCCGGCAGGGGAGTGCTGGTCCCATGCCACGCCGGTGGGATGTGCATGCATTCCCTGGATGCTCAGTGGACTGCTCCACTCTCAGGGGACTTGCCATCTGCTCCAGCAGCAGGTTCACAAGCAGCAGCTCTGTTCTTGGCCAGGACAGCTGACGCCAAGCTCCATTGGCTTTTCCTGGGATTGTTCTTTCATTTTCTTTCCCATTTGATTTACCTCCACTTGGAGGTGTAGGGAGCAGCTGTGGATTTACATGACTCTTCCATGGTGTCCCTTGAGACAGCAACCCTTGATTCATCACCGGCAAGGCTCGTGTATGGGGAGAGAGCAGAGCTTCGTGTAATTTTCATGTTACCTCAATCAGTGGGACGGGTGCCCCTTTCAATGCGGGTGATGTTTCCCTAAATATCAGTTCTTGTTGCCCCTGGATCTCCTTGCAGCAGTACTGAGTAAAGAGCATTCGTGGTCTTACTGCTGTCCTGAATAGTCCCCCAGCACCACTTTTGCTGAAGAGGGGTAACATAAATTGTCCTCCTACAAGGATCCAGGCTGAAAACTAAGAGGATTTGGCTTTCAGAATGAGCTAGTCATGCCTTAAAACAAATTTTGCTGAAGGCGTCTTTTCTCAGCTTTATAGCTTTCGCTTTCCGTCTCTTGTTTGACGTGCACTTTCTTCTGTGTGGCAGAAAGGACTGGCCGCGTGGGAGTATGGCCTCTGGGAGCTGCCTAGACCGATGGGTTAGAAAGCTGTAGTCGACCAGGTGGTGGGGCAGATTGTTTTAGTGAGGGGGGGAAATAACTGTTTTGGCATCTCTCTATCTCTGACCCGTCCTGCTTTTGCTGGACCTGGAGTCACGAGCCTGGTGCAGGGCGTTGTTTGGTGCTGTGAATTATGAAGAACACCAAACGTGGTGAATGTGGAAGTCCCTTCGCGCTTTGAGAGATGTGTTGATGGTGTCAGCCAAGCCAGGATCAAGATATTTATCTCCCACCAGCTGCCGTGAAGGTCCCTGGCTGTGTTGACAGCGTGTTAGCCCCCATTGATCTGTTGACCTGTCCAACTTCATAACTGTTTCTGTGGTGTCTTTGTGCTCTTGGACTCTTGCTGATCGCCCTCTCCCCGCTCTGTGTGTACCGTGGGTCTGGTGCTCTGCCCCTGTACATGCTGCATGATAAGGGTGGGAGCTGTTTGGGGAGGGTCACCCCAGCTGCAGGTTGGGTATGGGATGCTCTTGAAAGCTTCGCTGTTTGGTAGCCACATGTTGGTCCTTTGGGAGCAAAGCTACAAAAGGACATCTCTTGCAGCAGAGAGGCCATATCTCTTCCTGTTCAGATTTGCTGTTTTTCACCTCCTGATACCCTTAAAGTCCAGGCAGCGGAGTTGTTCTTAGCTCCTTGATTATGCTCGCCTGGGATCTGCGCCGAACAAGCGCTGGTGAAGGTACTTTTGCTGGAAGGGGTGTACAAGGTGCAAGCACAGCCTGCTCCCTGGCCCCAGCCCACTTCATCCACGTGGCCAAGTGTTTGCCAGAGGCTGCTGAAGTCCGGAGAGGCCACTTCATGCTAAGTACACCAGCAGGTCCTCCCTAGGGACGTTGTTCAACTGGCCTGACCCATGTTTCAGCCATTCAGGTGACGCAAGTAAGATGTTGACTGGGATTAAGCCTGTGCCTGAATTCGTGTCCGGGTGGGAGCATTGAGCATCAGCTTCAGTGCCTCAACTTTTCTTGTGTGACCAAGTGGTTTTCTTTCTTTTTGTCTCTGACTGGTCATTTGTGCTTTCAGGTAGAGGCACAGTGACTGGAAAAATTGTGTTTATATCAGTGCATAAAAATACATATGCATGCACGCAACTATATATAAAACACACCTTTGTTTGCTAAAGCAAATGGAGATGTAATGTTCATGTGTTGATGCCCTTATTGCGCCCAGGTCCTTGCTAGATCTTGTTGCATTTTCTCCTTATTCCTGTCCTTCTGATCTTTGCAAGTGTTGCTGTTGAACCTCACAAATGCGGTTTTCCATGTGGATACTGATTTTGTCTTGCTAAGGAATTGGGGTTGTTGTTTGTCCAAGGACACATACAAGGGCTCAAAGCTAGTGATGTGGACTTGCTGGTGGACTTGGGTTGCTGTTGCTCCTCTCCCAGCATGCTCCTCCCTATCCTCATCCTACATGTGGTTCCCGGCTGTGGCGTTGCTCTGCGGGATGCTGTCCAGTGTGTATGGAAGGGAAAAGGAACCATTATGCAACATTCTTGTCCCAGCTGTCAGCATGCGATGTGAACGGTGTGCTGACCCAAAAAAGCTTCTCCCTGGGTGGGGGGTTATTCTGGTACCTACCCACGCCTGCCTTCGTCTGGATGTCCTGATGTTTAGCATTCAATACACCACCCACCTTAGAGCAAACAGCAGTGTCGCCCGGCTGTTAAAATATTTTGCGTTTTCTCAAACCAGTTTCTTGGCCGACGTTTCAGCACTGGGGAGGTTTCTGGCCAGATTTCACCATGTGGTGGTCCCCTCGCCTCCGCAAAGCCTGCAGCTTCTGTCTTGCTGCTTTTTCCCTGCATCTCAACGCTTGCATTCCTGCAAGTGAACAAGATAACCGCCGCGTTGTTTTTGTAGCAAACTCTCTCTAAAGTGACAACTGTGGGCAAAAGCACGTTGATGTGGTGTGTTGGGGTTGCTGATTCCCTGGGCCGTCGTCCTAATCTCCTTTAGCATTGAAAGAGTTGCTGCTCCGAGCTTCCTCAGTTGTCTTTCTTGAGAAACGCCGCCTCTGAGTAACCCGGCTTCTGCACGAATTCCCTGGTCTTGCCCGAAGAAGTAGGAAGATGTTCTCCTGCTTCAGCAACGTGGTTTGGGTTTGGCAGAGCAGAGCATGCAACAAGAGGGAAAGCTTTCCATGCTTGGACGCGAACGTTGCTGTCTGACCGCGGGAGGTGTCTGCCATGCACTGCATGGGAAGAGGGTTTTGGGAGTACTCCTGACCTGGTTTCGGCTGGGATGGAGTTCATTTTCTTCCTAGTAGCTGGTTATAGTGCTGTGTTTTGGATTTAGTATGAGAATAATGTTGATAACACACTGATGTTTTAGGTGTTGCTGAGTAGTGTTTACGCTAGTCAAGGACTTTTCAGCTTCCTGTGCTCTGCCAGGTGCACAAGAAGCTGGGAGAGAGCATAGCCAGGACAGCTGAACCAAGTGACCAATGGGCTATTCCAAACCATATGATGTCATGCTCAGCATATAAGGCTGGGGGAAGAAGAAGGAAGAGGGGGACGTTCAGAGTGATGGTGTTTGTCTTCCCAAGTCACCGTTACGCGTGATGGAGCCCTGCTTTCCTGGAGATGGCTGAACACCTGCCTGCCGGTGGGAAGTGGTGAATGAATTCCTTGTTTTGCTTTGCTTGTGTGCGCGGCTTTTGCTTTCCCTATTAAACTGTCTTTATCTCAACCCATGAGTTTTCTCACTTTTACCCTTCTGATTCTCTCCCCCATGCCACCAGGGGGGGAGTGAGCGAGCGGCTGGGTGGGGCTGAGTTGCCAGCTGGGGTTAAACTTTGACAGCTCCTCAGATGGGTAAAACCTGGGTGTTACAGAAGGATTTTTCTTTTTTTTTTTTGAGGCGCGGGGGAATACAGGGAACTGAAATTATAGTCATTGCAGTAGCTATTGCTGAGGACAGCTCCTGGATGTTTGTCAACTTCAAAAATGAGCTTAATCTCCACCACATATTAAGAGATTGATGAGAGCTTTCCTGTGCTGTGCAGGTGTTTGGACCAAGCACTGGCACCTGAAAACGCATGAACTATGGAAATGCAATGTTGTTCCCACTTCTCACCCTCCTGCAGCATCATGAGTCTGCTGGTGGCTGCCACCATCACCTATTTTCCAGCCTGTCCATGTCCTCTTTTGCAGCTCGGGTGGGATGGGGGAAAGATGAGACTGTCCTTGCCCTCCCAGGTTGGGATGCTGAGACGGCGTTGATGATTTAGCTTTATTTATTTATGTAACCATTTTTTAAAGAAGTAGAGGGATTAATTTTTCTCTTTTGACCTGGAATTTACAGAAATTCAGGCTCCTCAATCAAGAGCTGGTGCCTTCTTGTCTTAAAACCAAAGACATCTGTGCAACTACCTTAATTTCTGCAGTGAGCTGCCAATGAATCTGTCCTGTGTCAGGCCAGACTTTTTGACTGCAGCCTCCGTTTTTCAGGGCACATCGGTGTATTTTGAATTATCTGCGGCCCTGGGCCTTACAACTTTTCTCTCCCCGTTGCCAGCTTTGGATTTTTTTTGCGTGTGTTTTAAAAACACCTCCTCCACACGCGGGCAGGTTTCTCTGCCGGTTTGGGACAGCAGCCAACATTTCTACAGCTGGTGCGAGGTTTCTGCAAAAGAAGCAAATCCAGATGTCCCCTTTTTTTTTAAGCAGCGAGGAAGGAGCTGATGTGAGTTACTTCTGCATTTAGAAATCCAAAAGGCCGAGTGTATTTATCTTTTAGCTGAATGGGGTGGCAGCTTTCCAGCCTGCTTGCTGCAAATTCAAGGTTATTTTATGGAGCCGTGGTGGGGATCTTTCCTCTTTTTTTCTTTCCTCTCACAGTATGCAAGGATGGGGATACCGTGTGGTGTTAGGGCAGGTGTTCTGAGGGATGTGGATCACAAGGATGAAGAACTGAGTGTAGGTTTGGAAGAGGATTTTGTTGACAGCTACAGAGCAGAGGGAAGGGAATCTGGCAGTGATTGCACAGGAATGGTCTCCAGAACCCAAAAAATACCGATCCAGCATCAAAGAGTAAGACAAGGAAACTCTGTGGCACTATCCAAATCTATTGTTATTCTAATTCCAAGGGAAAGGACATCACTCTCTTCTAAAATGACAATTTTTCTATGAAATTTGAAATGCTGGTGAAACTTTGAAATCCTTGGTGGGTTCCCAACTCCGCTCCTCTTCCCACCTTCATCTTCCAGCCATGTACAACCTATGGCAAGGAAGGAGCGTTCATAAAATCAAGCAGCACAAAAGTAATGAAGAGGAGAGGCAATGACATGGTGCCTGTCATTGAGGGAGAGTGTTTCTGCATTTGAAGATGGTTTGAATCAGTGTTTGCTGTTTTAAGGCGGTGCTGCAGGTTGGCTCGTGTCATCAGTCCTTGTCTCCTCAACAATGTAATTGCCCGAGACGATCTACTCTGGCTAAAGCTGGCCAGCTGGGAAGGATCTTGTCTTGGAAACTTTTGAGTTAGAAGTATATTTTGAGTTAGAAAAAAATTCACTCTCTGTTTTGAGAGAGCAGCTGGGAAGCAGAATAAAGAAATCCTTCATTTTTATTGGGAAAGGAACAAAAAAATAATAAACAAATACAGAAAGAAATAAAGAAAACCTGAAAACAAGTTGAAAAGGCTCAACTTCCATACTGTTTTGTGTGAATATTATTTTGAAGCCCTCATTGGGATCAAAGCATCTTTGCCAAATGCAAATTATTGTCTGAGCCCACCAGCGTTGCTGCTTCTCAAGAAGGTGCAGGTTGTTCGGTAAGTAGTTACAATTTTTGGGGAAAATATCTAGAAGTGATTAAAAAGTAATTTTAAATACCTGTGCTTTCCCATTAAGCTTTTGCCAGTGGCATTAAACAGTCTGTTTCTTCCCCTGCGCTTGTAACAAGCCTATTGTCATGCTGTTGGCATTTTTATGATAAAAAAAACCCATCGTGTATCGACCAAAGCTCAGTCAACTAAAGCAAGTGGAAGACCTCCCTTGGCAAACAACAACCTGCGGCTGGGGATGTTGATTTCTCTAGGGATTAGTAAATTTGGCGTAGCAGTGTATTTTTAAATAACTCCATACCCTCACAGTGCCGGTTAGGGAAAGGATGTTATTTCCATTCTTTCCCTGTCCCTTAAATTGGACCAGGAAAACGATGTGTTAGATTTTTTTTTTTTTTTCTTCCAATTGCAATAGAGCAACAACGATAACAAAAAAAAAAAAAAAAAAAAAAGGGGGGGCAGTAAGGAATTGGGGCAGACTGTGGAGTTGAGGGGATACAGATGTGTTAATGCTTTCTTGGGTCTGAAAAATGCCTATTTTGCCCATTACAGGAAAAACAAGGTTACAGCTCCAAAAGCATTTGCCATGTGTTGCACCCATGTAATAATACAAGTGGTATAAGTTATAAGAGCTTGCATGAAGAGCTTGAAAATGCTCAAAACCCCTCTGGACGGGGTCTGGAGGTGCTGCTTTCATTGGGTATTTGAGGCAACTTTTGGGTCACATTTTTTCACAGTCCTCTTGGCTTTTGCTTAGTGTTGTGTTTTTCCAAACCATACATTAACTCAATGGAGTCTCAGTGGAGTGAATCATTTGTTAGAGTCGGCTAGATCTTGTTGGTGGAGTTGGACTTTGTAGATGTGGGGGGGTGTGTCCTGAATAAAGCGGTCTGCAGGACTGGGCTTAGAGGGGTTGTCCCCAGTGACTGCTGTCTTCAATCTGGAGAGGACTCTGGACTTCAGCTCTGTGGGAGTCCTTGGACCTGCTCTCCTTGAGCCTCTCCTGTTGAGAAAAGTTGGCTGAAGGCAACAGACGCTTCATTATAAGCATTGGCATCTCTACTAGCTGTTACGGTAAACAGGTCTTTTCCATATGCCAATGGCTTGATGTCTCGTTTTCAGATATCATCCCAAAGCCTTTTTTTGTCTTCTCTCTTTGCTTCCCTAAATAATACCTGAAGGAAGAAATAAACTTGGAGGGTACTGTCGCAGCTGGTGTGCAAGGTGCTGTATAAAGAAGGCTGTCTTGGACAGCATTGCTTGCCCTGTTGGTGCAGCCGTTGGTTGGTTTGTTGGCTCCCAACCTGCAAACACTTTCTGGCAATTTAGTCCTTTGGCCAGAGCCACTCTTCTAGTTAATGAAGTCTGAGGGCTATTATGTTGAAATGCTGTCCTCCTCCACCAGTGCTTCCCTCTCATGCCCTTATTTCTTCTTTGGATGCGTGCTTTCCTCTTAGGACAGGGAGACTGCCCAATGTCTACAGTGAAGTAGAAGTGAAAGCAGGTTGAACAAAGAAGCTCAACTTTGGAAAGCTCTACAAGACATGAAAACCTGTTCTTGCACAATGGTGGTTCCCAAACGATTCTTAGAATCATAGGATCATAGATTCATTAAGGTTGGAAAAGACCTCTAAGATCAACGAGTCCAACCATCAACCCAACACCTCCATACCCACTACACCATGTCCCTAAGCGCCTCATCTACACATCTTTTAAATACCTCCAGGGATGGCGACTCAACCACTTCCCTGGGCAGCCTGTTCCAGGGCCTGACCACTCTTTCAGTGAAGAAATTTTTCCTAATGTCCAATCTAAACCTCCCTTGGCGCAACTTGAGGCCATTTCCTCTTGTCCTATCGCTGATACTTGGGTGAAGAGACCAACACCCACCTCGCTACAACCTCCGTCCAGGTAGTTGTAGAGCGCGATGAGGTCTCCCCTCAGCCTCCTCCAGAGTAAACAGTCCCAGTTCCCTCAGCCGCTCCTCATCAGACTTGTGCTCCAGGCCCTTCACCAGCTTCGTTGCCCTTCTCTGGACATGCTCCAGCACCTCCATGTCCTTCTTGGAGTGAGGGGCCCAAAACTGAACACAGGATTCGAGGTGCGGCCTCACCAGTGCCGAGTACAGGGGCACGATCACCTCCCTGCTCCTGCTGGCCACACTATTTCTGATACAAGCCAGGATGCCGTTGGCCTTCTTGGCCACCTGAGCACACTGCCGGCTCATGCTCAGCTGGCTGTCAACCAGCACCCCCAGGTCCTTTTCCTCTGGGCACTTTCCAGCCCCTCTTCCCCAAGCCTGTAGCGTTGCCTGGGGTTGTTGTGGCCAAAGTGCAGGACCCGGCACTTGGCCTTGTTGAACCTCATACAGTTGGCCTCGGCCCATCGATCCAGCCTGTCCAGGTCCCTCTGCAGAGCCTTCCTACCCTCCAGCAGATCAACACTCCCACCCAGCTTGGTGTTGTCTGCAAACTTACTGAGGGAGCACTCGATCCCCTCATCCAGATCATTGATAAAGATATTGAACAGGACCGGCCCCAGTACTGAGCCCTGGGAAACACCACTCGTGACCGGCCGCCAACTGGATTTAACTCCGTTGACCACAACTTTCTGGGCTCGGCCATCCAGCCAGTTTTCTACCCAGCGAAGAGTGCACCTGTCTAGGCCGTGAGCCGCCAGCTTCTCTAGGAGAATGCCATGGGAGACAGTGTCAAAGGCTTTACTGAAGTCCAGGTAGCCCACTTCTTCTGAACCCCCAGCACATACTGTTGAGCCATGCTTCCATGATGGATGCCCGTTGGGCTGTGCTAGACGTGGGAGTCAATGCAGTGGGGGATTTTTAGAAGATGACGGTTGAAATGCTGTTCCTTGGCTGATCTGCAGTTTGCCCAGACCTGCTCTGTAGAGGCTGGTGGCCTTGGCTGAACTAAGTGGTCTAGTTGCCATAATTTCGCTTTTTTCTTGCAACCACTCCTATGCGTGACATCTCTGATAAAGAGCTCAAAATGTCTTCTAAGAACTGCATTTACAATTAGCTATGTAATCTCTGCTGCTGCTATAGGGTAGCCATAATTAAAAGCAAACCATGGGAGTTTACTGTCTAAATTAGCCGGTAATTATATACGGTGAAAGAGGAATGGGGGTGGGGGGAGGAGAATCTATAGACTGATGGGTTATTTGCAATATACTCTCATAATTTTATTTTGTAATCTAATTATAAGAGAACAAGGGGAGGAAAAAAGTTGGGTAGTAATCAGAGGAGCTGACTCATGGTATTGAAAGGATAAACAATTTTCTCCCTTGAAAAAAATGAGTGTGTTTTGAAACTTAATATTTACAGGACTGAAAACTGGTAGACTTCCTATTATGTCATAACTAATCTTGACAGCAAAGAGCTTTCTGACTCTGTCACACCCAGTTAAATCAGATTTGGCAATGCTAAATAGGGTTTGTAAGTATCTAATGTTAGCCAAGGAGAAGTGCGCTGGCAGGGACCCGTGCTATGTACCCACCTGTGATTTTCCCATGTTTTCTGCAGTAGCATCTCCCTCTAATGAGCATAAACCAAACAAAATCCCAACTTTTGAAAAGTCACAACCTGGATAAAACTAACCTTGACTTTTCTGTCTTTTATGATTAAGTTCTGCTGTGGCTTTTTTGTCCTGTTCCGTGCTGCAGATGTTCTGAGGAAACACTAAGCTTTGGTATAAAATACAACCCTGTGTTTGTCTAAAAACTCCAGATCTGTTGACTTAAAGTAATTACACCTTTATTTTAATATATGAAATATATATACGTCCAGCAGACCTTTAGATAACGTAGTAGCTTTACTGGTGGCACTTAATCTCATTCCTGAGCAGAGGTGTAAGCTATAGGACTGCTTTGTTTCTAAGTGCACATAGTTGTATGAGCTTTTCAATCCCACTGCTCATATGGAAAACTGGGAGGCTCTGTCCCCTATGGAAAGACATCAGTGAGCATGTGAGAGAGTTAGGAAAAGAGTCTCAGGAGGTTTACAGGAGAGTATCCACCCTCTTATTTTTTAGTTGGCAAGAGTTTGGCACTATCGTGGATTTTCTTGCTGTTAGTGATTTTTTTAAACTAAACTCTCATTTTCCTGCATGTCCTCAGCCAGCATCTAGGATATCTTGCAATTGGGGTTCGGATCAAGGCAGAGCTATTTCAGGTTATGCCTTTGTGGTTGCAGCTACAGGTCCAGATCTTTGTGCTCTTCTTGTTGGATTAGACCAGCTCATGGGAAATAACTGGGCTGTTAATAGTGTGTTAATTCACCAGGTGCATGTTCATCCAGGTGCTTAAATGTGTCTTCACTGCTGCCAAGCTGAAAGTAGCACTGTTGCAGCATTGAAAAAAATCTGTTGTTGAAAAGATGTCCTGATCTGCTTGATCTCTTCCATGTTTGTGATGGACAAGGGTCCGTTGCTTGTTGGCGGTGAGGAACCTTGCTGGTTCTCAGCCTGCAAAGGAGCTCCTTTTCTGACCTAGAAATGCCGCCCTGACATTAGCCATTCACCATGCATAGTCTGATGAGGCGCATTAAAAACGACACAGAACTTTAATCAGTTTTTAAATACTATAGCTCCTTGCCAGCCCCGCACTCAGTGTGAGGGAAGCAGCTCTTGGCAGTGGTGGATGAGGGCAGCTGTTCTGCCGGGATGTCTGTGGCAAAGCGCTATTTTATGAACTCCTTTGCTTTTGGCTAGCGGCAGCACGTACTCCGCGAGTTTAATTTTGCTCAGCCTCCGCGATGTGTTGAACCTGGTGTCACTTGGCTCCATGTCGGAGATATTTTATCTTCTCCAGCTGAGGAAGAAGGTGGTTGGAGGTGCTGAAGGAGATGCTCCGAGCTGGACGTGAAGGTGGTCGGAGGTGCTGAAGGAGATTCTTTGAGCTGGACATGCAGCTGAAGCCACCACCCGCAGTTGGACACCCAGGCATCTGCTCATTGGGCCAGGAAGGACTGTCCACCCCTTATGCTTCCTTTCAGACACTGGTTGTCTCTCTAACTTTCCGCCTACGTAACACAACTTGGCCACTGCTGCCTTGCGGTTGGACACAACATAAATTTATATAGAGGAGGAAAGAACCCAACTCCTGTGGAAGGTCTAAGGCTGTGGATTTTTCTCTTTCTGAACAAATTTCTGGTTGGCAGGCCTCTAACCATTGTCTGGTCTTCCCTGTGTGCTCAGTAGAGATGTCTGGGCCATAGCCTTGTTTTTCTTGGCTCTTTGCCCTAAGTAATTCATGGGCCTCTAGGGTGTCTGGGAAAGAGAAGCTGGAAACTGCGATCCTAAGTTTCAGTGCCCAAAAGCTGTAGAAATGCCGTTGTTTTGGGACCAGTGTGATTATGTGCAAGCATGCTTTGGTGCGTCTGTAGTACAGCTGTGGCTGTTGACTGCGTGGTCCAACCTCGTCACCTGGGCATGCTGCTGGTGGGGGTGCCCATCCTTAATGCCCATCATCTCACATTGGTTTAATCTGCATTTTGCTCTTCCTGTGGAGTTGGGGTATGGTGGTTTGCTGACCCTTTACATGTGGGAGCGCCCATAGCAGGACCATTTCGGGATATCGGATGGTTGCTCATGGCTGGGCATTGCTCTCGCTGTTAGCAGGATGATCTGCAGATTGCTGTGTGAAGTACAGCCTACAGCTTTGGTGTTTTCTCCTACTGGCACCCCATTTGAGACCTTTCTGTAGGACTTTGGGTCTTTGGGCAAGCTAAGGGCTTGCTGCTATAGCTGTGCCATGCAGCTGTACTCTTAGCTGTAGGGAACAGCTGTTGATAGGACACATTTTGAAATATTCACATTTAATAGCAGTTCAAGGCATGGCTGAGCTCTGAAATGCCATGGAGAACCTAAACAGTGGAAATAGAGTGACAAGATAGCTAAAACTTTTTGGCTTTTGTTCTTATTGAGCTATCTGGCTTTTGTATGTTGACTGGTCTGCTGCTTGGGCTGCTGACATTCGTCTTCTCTCTTGACTGTCAAATTCAGTGTAGTGGAAATGTTAATCCTGACTACAGTCACAACGCAAAGAATGATCTTCTGGTGAAAGCACATATAGAAGCCATCATATGAATCTGTTCAGGTCTGCAGAACAAATCTGTACGTGATGCTGTTTATGTTTGCTCATGTTATGCTATGAAGTCCCATCCCGCCAGGCTGTGGAAGCTGGTTTGCGTTGTCTCCTCCATCTACAGAACCTCCACAAGACAACTTCATAGGATCCTCTTCCTTCTTAGTTTGTGAAATAGGGCTCCCACTGGGATCGAGGGGTTTTTAGTGGTCATATGTGGTGTGTGGGAAGAACAACCTGATTTCCTACCACATCTCCAGTCCGGGCTAATCAACGTCCCCTTGTTTGGACTTGCCAGAGGCCATAGACCTCTCTGAGATATCCCTCAACAGTTTGGAACGTGGAGATGTCCTTTATTGTCCTTTATTTCCAGGCCATAACTGTGTAGGATCTAAGCCATAATCACAATTCCTTGAAGTTTTAAGCAGCTATCTCATTCTGCTTGATCTCCTGTATGTGCTGTCACGTCTGCCTGTCAGGCTGTTCCCTGCTGAATTGGGGTTCCATGTTGCTACAAGATTTTCTGGTCCCCTTTCAAAACACCTTCTCCTCTCCTTCTCCCTTACCTTCCATTTGCTTGACCTTAAAGCTGTTTCTTTTTTTGGTGGCTTTTCTGAGAGCTTGGACTCTCCTTTGTTCTTCTTACAAGTCCAATTCACTCTGGGTAAGGCAGAGCTGGAGGCAAAGTTGCTGTCACTTTCTGAAGTCTGTCCTTTGTGTCCAGGACGCATTTGTAAATGGTGACATTTTGCTGGCTCCGTGCTATCTGGCGAGCAGCAGAGCTGTCCTCCTGCGGGATTGTCCATGCAAATTCAGCAACATCTTGCTAGACCTGTGCTGGCGTCATTTACCTGTTAAAAGTAGTTTGGGAATCGCTGTGTGGTCTGTAGGGCAGTACTGTGCCGGAGAAGAAGAGTCTCAATGCAGACACGGATGGCAGAGATTCCTGTGCCAGTGGTGAACGTGAAGTGTCAAGGAGGGACAAAACCCCAACCAGTGTCTTGCAGTTCTCCAGGGTGGTTTTTCTATTAGTGCATCTGGTGGGGCTGAAGGAAATATTTTTGGTTATTTAAGTGATGGTCCATTTTGGTGAGCTCTGCCATAGGAAGAGGAACAGGGGCCTGACTTGAAATATCTTCTGTGAGGGCTAACATCTGGAGTGGAACATTTTTTCTGTCCCACACTTTTTTTTTACTGCTTTTTGGATGGATGGGCTGAAGGACAAATGGGTCGATGGATCCCATGTGCTCCCAAGTCAGCAGCAAACTTGGAATAGTACGCTAAGTTTGGGTGTCTAATTCTGGAATTACATTCTTCCAAGCCCAGGATCCACACATGTCGCTCCAGTTGGGGGATGCTCTGACTCTTGGGTGATGCCCCAACTCTGGTTCTTCTACCACAGAGAAGGACACAGCCTATAAAACGGTCCCAGTTGCTCTAGATGGAGCCTGAGCGTGTCTGAATAGTGCTCTCCCACCCAGGGAAAGCGTGTCAGGTTCGTGGTGGCACGTTTGATGCGTACGTGCGCCGTTGAGCATCTGACCTTTACTGCTCTTCTGCAGAAGCATTTTGTCAGGATTTCCCCCCCACCCCATATTTGATGAACAATTTGCGAACTTCAGAAGCATTTGATTGAATGATAAGATTTACGTCTGAGCTTTTGTGTATGAACAAACCTGTGTTGGGATAGTTGGAAGGAAAGCTCATGACACCAAAGACTTTAAAACCATGAACCTGCTATCCTCCCTTCACCCCAATTTCTCAGGTGTGACAAGCTTGAAAGCTGGAAACCTCTCTCTGACTGCACAGTAGACATGATACGGTGAACATATTTTTGGAAAATGAAGAACAATTGGTATGTTACTGAAGAGAAAATACTACTGATGGTACATCACTGAAGGAAATCCCACTGTTGCTTTTTTTCCCCCCCGCAGAAGCGACAGAATTTACTACGCTGTTAATGTGCTGAAAGAAAACAGTAATAAATGAGTCCCTGTAGCCAATCATACTTGTACTACAGAAATGCTCATATTTATGAGAGTGGTCAAACATGCAACAGTGTCCGGAGATGTATGGCAGTGTTCACAATAGACCATAGCACTATATGATTTATCGCAGTGCACTACATAGCAGGCTATAATGTGCATTGTAATTAGCGTAATGTACCTTGTAATAGCTGTGAAATAAATTCGCACTGAAGCTTTCAGCCCCAAAACACAGGATCTAATGCAGATTCCATGAAGATAGAGTGGAAAAAAAAAAATCATCTAATGTCTTAAAGACCTACGGGTGAAATGTGAAGTACATGCATACATAATCCATAGGTTTCAAGTTTGTGGGCAAAACGTCTGTAACCTTTGCATTGGGCACCCTTTTTCCTTCCATGACACAGAGCCTTTCTCTGCCTCATAGGCTTATTCTTCCTGCGCCAACCCAGGTAGGACTGGTAAGTGCTTATTGATTAATTAATTAGCCAACCCCACGTCTTTTGCATGCGTCTTCTTGGTGCGGCTTTTTTTAGGATTTGGTGGTTTTGGAGAGAGGATGACTGAAGATCATGTTTCATAGAATCATAGAATCATTAAGGTTGGAAAAGACCTCTAAGATCATCGAGTCCAATCGTCAACCCAACACCACCATGCCCACTACACCATGTCCCTAAAAGCTCTGTGGGCATCTTCTAGTTCCTTATCTCTGTTGCAGCTGGTATTTAAGTGTACTAAAAGACATTCTTTTCAGGTGGGAGTGGGTCTCCACATGGACTTCTAGAACGTCTTCTGGTTGCTGAATGATGCAGCCAAAATGAGCATTTTTGGTTTTCTTACTCTCGGAGGTCCTGTATGAGTGTCGGGTACTGATGTTCCCAGTTCACAGACAAGGGAGCTGGCTCCTGAAGGGCTTTCACTGTGAAGTGGTGTTGAGAAGGACTAAGCTCAGACCTTTGAGCTTTGCTTCCCGGCTGAGGTCCCCTCTGAGTGCTTGGGGAAGAAGTTTCCTAGTTGATGTACGATGGAATTTATTTCATTACTTGCTAGCTTTCTATTTAGTATAAATAGAACAGTATAAATTTAGTATAATAGAATGCTTCACTTTTCAGATTCTTATTAGGACAGAATTTCATTTTTGGGGCTAGCGCTGTGTTGGTTTTTTTTCTTTTTCTTTTTTTCTTCTCTCACTATCTGGCTTTCGCTCCGTGGGTCGTGAGTATTTGATTGGGGGTGGAAGAGTCAAACCAAAGCAAATTTATTTTGTCTGTCAAACTTCCTCTTTGTAATACTCTTCTCTATGTAAAAGATGACACAAAATCAATCTCCCGGTTAGCTTCGCCGTTACGCTTGCGGCAGCTTTTGCTCAATGATCGTTATTTTTTGTTTGGTTGCATTTTATTCTTTAATGTGTTTTCAAATACATCATCAGATAACAATACTTGCGAAGGAGGAGATCCTCCTTCCATTTGAAGGTCTGAGTGCAGACGTGAATTCATATGGCCTTTCTCTAAGCTTTTGTGATCATGTTGTACTGCATTTTTTAGAGAGGGATACCAGGGGAAGGAGTTGAGTGACAGTCAAGAATGGAGAACAAGGATATTATATTGCAGAATGGGAGGTGGCTTCTATGTTCTTTTTCAAGCAATAAATTTGTGAAGGCTTCTTCCAAATATCCTTCAGTTTCTGCTCCAATTCTGTTAACTTTTCTTTCCCATCCTGCCACTCTTCTTTTGCCTTTTCAGATTCTCTGTCGACTTTGTGATGGACTGTGAAAGCAGATGCATGGTTGTAAGTGAAGTGAACCGAAACGTGAATTCTTAAAACTACTGTTCCACTGATGTAATTCGTTTTTTCCTGCATGCTTTAATTCAATACAAGTTCTTCCATACTATAATTTTTAATTTTAGTAGACTTTTTGAGAGCCTTTATATTTGCAGAGTTTCTGATTCAGGGGGAAAAAAAAAAAAAGAAGGGAAAAAAGAAATGTGGGTATCGCTAAGATTCTAACCTGAACTGGATGGACTAGTCTCTTTTAATATATTTTATGGTCAAGACTTTGCAGGACCTTCTCATTTCCCCCCACATAATAAGCACTAAACGTTAACTCCATGCTTTGAGGTATTGGTCTGTAAAGACTGGGGAAAGTGATTTTTGTTGAGAGAGTATTGGAGAACCGACTGATGGCAAAGGGTGATGAACAGGACTCAGAGCCAAAGTGAGCCCACCAGCAAGAAGACACAAAGACCAGTGATTTAACCCCTGCTTGGTTTACTGGAAGGTCATTCTTCTCATAAATGCCCAAACCAGTGAATTTTAAGCCCAAACTCATTGAAGGACCTAAATATGAATCTGAATGTGAGTCAGCAGAGTGTCATTGTGCCAGAGAAGGTCAACCACATCCCGTGTTAATAAAAGCGTAGCCAGCAGGTCCGAGGAAACGATCCTTCCCCTCTGTTTGACACTTGCGAGACTGCGTCTGGATGTAGTGTCCAGTTTTGGGCTTCCCAGTAAACTAAAGACATGGGTATGTTGAAGCACCTCCAGAGGAGGCCACCAAGGTGTCTGGGAGTTGGAGCCCAGGACATATGAGAAGGGGTGGGGAGAATGGGGTTTGTTCAGCCTGAAGAGGAGATGGCAGAAGGGAGACCTTATTTTTGCCTGCAGCTCACCATGACCATTTTTGAAGACTGGAGCAGGGACCTGGAGAGGGTGTGAAGTATCCGTCCTTGGAGTTACTCCATGCTTAACTGGCCAAGGCCTGAGCGACTCTAACTGGAGCTACTTCGAGGAGGAGGATAGACATAGAGACTTCCAGAAGTTGCTTCCAACCTAAATTATTCTGTGACTTCTAAGTTTGTCTTATTTCAGGCACAAACATCAGGGTGTTGCTGCCCCATGGGGTGAATCTGCAGAGATTTACCCCATGTTCAGTAGGAGAATGCTGGTCTCTAGAACTCCTCTGATGGTAACTGTGAAATTATCCTCCTTTCAGTTCTTGCCTTAAGCTGTTGAAGAGATTTATTTCTTGAACAGCTATTTCCAGACTGGGAGTTTCAGTTTTTTAAGTAGGATTTGAAGCTGGATGAAAATGTGTCTGTTGGGGTGATGAGACAGCAGTCAGAAAATGGGTTATCAATACAAAAGAGACGTCTTCTGTAGGGTGATCCGGGAAACTGAATGATGTGCAGTAGCGTTCATCCTCTTGCTCCAAGACTTTTGCAATCAAATTATATTTAGCACTGTCTTCAGATGTGTCCCATTGATCTTTGTGGTGAGTGCTGGTTGCATTTGAATTTGCAGGTCTAAAAAGCTTCTCCTGGTGGTTTTTTCTTGTTTTGTTTTGGTTTTTTTTTCCCCTTAACATGAAGGGTGATACCAGTTTCTGTAAAATGGCAAACTAAAAATCTTATGAGTTACCAGCTTTTCAAGATGTCTCAGCTCTTGTGGAGATGAACTGCTCTTCTAGAGGTGTTACAACTCACTTCTGAAATTGGAAACCACAAGATTTTCGTAAGAGTTCTCCCTTCTCCAGCAATGATTAATTACTGCTGCTGTAACCAAATGGATTGAATGGCCTGATGTAAATCCAAACACGTGCAGACCTTTGCTCATCTTTAATCATCTGCTGTCCAGTGCCATAGTGGAGTGAATTACTATTGTTGTTATAAAAACTAGAATTCATCTTTCTTGTGACCAAGCCTCGTAGCCAAATTTTTATTTTTATTTTGTTTTCCTTGAGACATAGTGGTCTTTTTATTTTTTTGTTATGTCTACTAATATAAATGAAATTAGGAGTGTTTGCGGTGGTACTGTAGCCATACAGTTACTGCTCATCGCAATCTGATTGCAGTGGTTTCTATTTGAAATGATCCAAAACATGATAGCTCTGCGTATGCTTCCTTTTGCTCTTGAATATTTGATTTTTAAGCAGACAGTCCTCCTTTCCCTTCTTCAAATCGCTTCACTTGACGCATTGGCAAGAGCTGCTATGAACACACAGGTATTTTGTCCTGATGAGATATTTGGCAGGTCTTTATTAGCCTTTTCAGTGTCATTCTTCTGATGCGAGCCGAGGATCAGAAGCTGGGTTATTTTAGGGGACTTATAAGACAAAATATAAGCTGCTTCGGTTCCCTTTCTTCCTCTGTGTATGCACAGGCTACATTCTGGAAGCTGCTGGAATTATATCTCTTAACAATATAGCCTTTCATCTTTTTCAAACTGTAATATATATATATAATCCGACTGGTTGGTTTATTACATTTTTGTAGCTGTCAAATTTTTCCGAAGATTAGAGTGGGAGGAAAAATGCCTTCAGAGTGAGATCTATGAAGGTGTGAAACAGTCTCTGAGGAGGGGCACTGGTAGCACCGCGGCTTGAGTTATTGCAAAGCGAAGAGTCCGGAGGATGGCAAAATACCCCCTGGGGGCATTGATGTCTGGGTGACCTGGCTGGGATGGATTAGCTCAGGCAGAGGGTCGTCTTCTCCAGGTGCAAGTGCTCACAGGATGGATGGGTCCTGCTGGGAGGAGAATGGGCTATTGCCAACGAGTCTGTTGGATTCACGTCGTCTTTGAGATGCATTTCCTATAAAACACCTTAAGTCTCTGTATGCTAGTAGACTGCAGGGTGCATTCCCATTTATTGATGGCTTCTAAATGGTTAATTACTGATATTCCCTTGCTTGTTTAAAGGATTTAATTGCCCTCTCTCTGGTGAGACCTTATTGGGGCCTTTCAATACTTAAAGGGGGCTTATAAGAAAGATGGGGACAGACTTTTTAGCAGGGCCTGGACAAGGGGGAATGGTTTTAAACTAAAAGAGGGGAGATTCAGACTAGATCTAAGGAAGAAATTCTTCACGATGAGGGTGGTGAAACCCTGGCATAGGTTGCCCAGAGAGGTGGTAGATGCCCCATCCCTGGAAACATTCAAGGTCAGGTTGGAAGGGGCTCTGAGCAGCCTGATCTGGTTGAAGATGTCCCTGCTGATTGCAGGGAGGTTGGACTAGAGGACTTTTAAAGGTCCCTTCCAGTCCAAACTATTCTATGATTCTGTGATTTTACCATATTATTCCCTAGTGCTCTGTGTGGTCTTTACCTGTTTCTCAGGTAGGCAGCTGAGACGGAGTTTGCTTAAAGCTCAGTGTTTTGTAGCAGAGCTGGTACAGGTAGCACGTCCTCACTCCTGCCAGGCTACTGAGCTGGTGTCGTGGTTTAACCCCAGCCAGCAACTCAGCCCCACCCAGCCGCTCGCTCACTCCCCCCTGGTGGGATGAGGGAGAGAATCAGAAGGGTAAAAGTGAGAAAACTCTTGGGGTGAGATAAAGACAGTTTAATAGGGAAAGCAAAAGCCGCGCACACAAGCAAAGCAAAACCAGAAATTCATTCACCATTTCCCACCGGCAGGCAGGTGTTCAGCCATCTCCAGGAAAGCAGGCTCCATCACGCGTAACGGTTACTTGGGAAGACAAACGCCATCACTCCGAACGTCCCCCTTCCTTCTTCTTCCCCCAGCTTTATATGCTGAACATGACGTCATATGGTATGGAATACCCTATTGGTCAGTTGGGGTCAGCTGTCCCAGCCGTGTCCCCTCCCAACTTCTTGTGCACCCCCAGCCTCCTCGCTGGTGGGGTGGGGTGAGAAGCAGCAAAGGCCTTGACTCTGTGTAAGCACTGCTCAGCAGGAACGAAAACATTCCTGTGTTATCAACACTGTTTTCAGCACAAATCCAGAACACAGCCCCATACGAGCCACTGTGAAGAAAATTAACTCCACCCCACCCAAAACCAGCACAGCTGGGAAATATTTATTCTCTTTTCTAATAGCACAGCCTGGATGAGCATCAATAGGTGCTCTGATAACCTGTTGCTAAAGGTTTGCTAATGGCTCAACTTTTTTTAAATATGATTTTGTCTATGCTGAAGGACAGTCCACTTCGAGGTAAGGTGGGCTCCTGAAGGTATTTCTGGGTACCCATTTTTGTGTCTGAATAGGACTTCTTCTGGGATTTAAGGGGTTGTGACGGTGATGATCTGATGGCCAAAATGGAAGGACCAAATGCTGATTGGTACAATATAGCTCTTGGAAGCAAGAGCTGGTGGTTATTTTTTACACTTTCAAGTCTTTCCTGATGGACATGCTACCTTTACCTCTATTTTTGTGCAATCTGTGCGGGCACACTGAAGTTCTGCTCACCAAAGCTCCCTTCCTGCAAAGATTGACTTTCTTTTTCCGTTTCAAGGAAAGAATGTCTTTTCATAGACGATGGGAATGTGGGGAATAAAAGCTGCAGCAGAAGATTTGAAAGCTTGTCTCTATAAATGGTAAGGGCAAATTCAGCATTTTAAAAAAAAAAAAAAATTAATGTACATCTTGGTGGAGGCTTGAGCTTCATCTGTGTGGTTGTATGAATGCAAGCAAGAAGCCGTGTCATTTCTAAAGAACTCAACAGCCCAGCTTTGCTTTTCCCTAGCAAAGCTAAATATATTTTACAGTGTCCGAGACCTCTTTTTCTCTACGCCAGAGAATTTTCTGTTCTTTATACATTGTTCCACTTTACCGCAGAGGGCTTCCTTTGAATCACACAAGACCTGATTGATCCCTTATTCCCATATAGATGTGAATCCTGGATCAACTCATCACCATATTTTAAGCTAATAAATTGAGCTCCTGCACGTTATCGCGTAGGGTTCTTCCAGAGACAATCCTTACCACGTAAAAAGGTTAATTTTGGTTTTTGTGATTATTAAAGATCTGGGGCACCATTTGCAAGAGTATGTCCCGAATGCTTTTTAAAACCATATCTTCCAAAAAAAACTGTCTAGCTCTCTGTATTATTTGATCTCTTATCTGTTACCTTCACTGTAGAAAGTGCATTGCTGCATTTCGGTGATAACCTTATTCCTGTATATCTGAAGCAGTATTGCTTTAGGTTTCTGTTGTGCCTTTCGTCGTAGCATCTCCAGCAGCTTTGCAAGTGTGCTGGAAAGTACATCGGTGGTATTCTCGTTTATGATATAGAGGCTGAGTCTTTAGGTTTCTCCGTAACCAATTTTTTGTTGTTTGCAAGTGGCTCTGACTGCGGACAAGTTGCTGATTTCTCAGCTTCATTTTGCAGTTTGGAACCTCCCCCTTCTTTCCCCTGTGCCATTGCAAACTACTTCTGAGATGATTGAGGAGAGGCCTGCTGTCATATCAGCTGGTACCGAACTTGCACCTTGGGTTTTTTTCTGTTGTTGTTCTCTACGAAATCCCTTCATCTGTGTTTCCAGGAACGCTCAGGACCACATAGAGTGGGAAGTAGAATGTGAAAAATTATCTCAAATGCAGCAATTAAACTTGACCTTTCCTTGTGTTTGTTTTTCTTTGCATTTTATAATTATTTTTTTAAGTTCTTAGAGTTGCCCAGGAGAGGCCGATCCATCGGTTGGAGGCGAAGGAGCAGTCCTGCAGGAGGTCCTGCATCGGTCCTTGTTATAACTCCTGCTCTTGTCGAATTCATTGCCTTTACCAAAGTGCTCCAAAAATCATTTTGAATGGTTTACCCAGAAGCTGCTTCCATCACGTTCCCATCTTGAAGTACCCTTATCCTTTATGAGTGGTCTGCCGTTAAATTCAGCTGCCCCCCCACCTCTCTGTACACCGCCCTGCCCGTTTCCCCTCCTCTCTCCCTTGCATATTGCAGGGGTTGTCAGCAGAAGTAAAGCAGCGGTCGCCTTTCCTTGGAGATCACAAGTAAAATACTGGAAAATAACCTGTTTATGGCAGATATCCCAGAAGGATCGGTATTTTTGAATTTGTCTTGAAATTGTGCGGGTACTCTGACCCCTTACAGAGTACTGGGTGTTTTATAATGGTAATGGATGTGTGTAAGGAGGCTTAGGTTTATTGAAAGGTGAGATCCGTGGTGCACTCTGCATCGCTCTCTTGGAAGAAGAACTGGAAAACAACATTTTGATTAGGCAAAATACATGGTGTTTTGAGGAGTAGTTCTGAATGTTCTTGAATAGGCAGAGTAAGAAAAACTTCTATGAAATTTGTAGCAGTTTAGACACAGTAGAGTTGATTGGGGTCATTGTATCCCATTTTAAGCTACTTTTATAATAGTTTTGTAGACCATATTAGGTGTCTACAAGAGCCATCCACAAAAGCATCTACTCCTGTGGCTCTACTCTGCTTCTACTCTTTTCTACCTACTCTATGGTACCTACCACCCAATTACCCTCGAAAGGAAGGGGAAGAGTGTTTCCAAGGGTCACATGTCCGTATGATAACAGAGGTTTTGTTAGATGAAAATGTCCAGATGAATTTAGGATGTGGATCATGCAAACAGCCTACCCATTTGATGCTCTCTCTGCAATGCCTGACTTCAAATCTGGCAACCAGAGAGGATTTACAAGATTGAGTAAGACCAGTCTCCCAGGAGTAGGGAGGTGATCGTGCCCCTGTACTCAGCACTGGTGAGGCCGCACCTCGAATCTTGTGTTCAGTTTTGGGCCCCTCACTCCAATAAGGACATGGAGGTGCTGGAGCGTGTCCAGAGAAGGGCAACGAAGCTGGTGAAGGGCCTGGAGCACAAGTCTGATGAGAAGCGGCTGAGGGAACTGGGGGTGTTTAGTCTGGAGAAGAGGTGGCTGAGGGGAGACCTCATCGCGCTCTACAACTACCTGACAGGAGGTTGTAGCGAGATGGGGGTTGGTCTCTTCTCCCAAGTAACAGCGATAGGACGAGAGGAAATGGTCTCAAGTTGCGCCAAGGGAGGTTTAGATTGGACATTAGGAGAAATTTCTTTACTGGAAGAGTGGTCAGGCCTTGGAACAGGCTGCCCAGGGAAGTGGTTGAATCGCCATCCCTGGAGGTATCTAAAAGATATCTAAAAGACGTGTAGATGTGGCCGTTAGGGACATGGTTTAGTGGTGGACTTGGCAGTGTTGTTAGGTTTACGGTTGGACTCGATGATCTCAAGGGTCTTTTCCAACCTAAATGATTCTATGATTCTCTGGTTGGACTTTATATGTGATCTAGAGGAGCTACATGGAAGTCCTTTGGATTTCTAGATGCCTTTAAAATTTCACATTTTGGATTGCTGGGCATACTTAAAGACAAAGTAGTCCGTAGGGTGCAGACTGAAAAACACAAAGCTGAAGTAATTTGGAATGAAGTGGAAAGCATCTAGTGCTCTCAGAATATTTTGCTATAGGCCCCTGTTGCCTGTAAATAACTGTGTACCACTGCTTGCAGCTAGGTTGGAAAGTTGGACTCCAAACACGTTCCTGAGAAGCAATCTGCTTTATTTTCTGGCCAAAAGATATCAACGTCTATTCCATTTTTGGTCCATTTCTGCTGCTTCTAGAAGCGGTGATGATGTGTTGATTCCCGGAACATGCACTTACTGCGGATTGCAAAGGCCTGACATCTACCGATGCATCAAAATGTCCTTGTTCAGCATCAAAATGTGCTTTGTTTGGATGTGCATATTAAAATCGATCTTCTCCTCCATTTCCTCCAACGACAAAAAGCTTCAGAGAACTACAAAGTTGTAACCAACTACAACTCCGTTCCTAAATTGAATGGTAAATAACTAAATCTAGAGAAGTTTGCTTTTCCCTGCCACAAAGTTGTAGTTGCTTTTGGGGTGGGACATAACAGCAGTGTAAATTAATAAGTTTGCTAGTTATATCTAACCTGTTTGGAAAGTTAATGCATGAAAAAAAACAGTAGAAGTTATCGGACTCTTTTGAGATAGGTACTCTCCGCAGTCCTGCCCCTCCTTAGTGTGGAGTTACAGTCTTGGACATGAAGAGTTGTCCAGAGTGGTACATCCCAACAAGAAGTCTAATAAGGATATTTAATGAATGTAATAATATACACATGAAGGTCAGCAGTGCTGCACTGGAAAGAATACAGATCATGCTGTTTAAAAGGGCTGCAAGATAGGTTGCAAACTACAAGTCAGATTTATTTCTTTGAAAATAATTATCATCCTTGCAGGCAAGAGAAGGTGCCTGCAGAGAGCTCTGTCCATGGCAGACTTGCTGTTTTAAAGACTCCGCACTCGTTTTAAATAACATAATTCCATGCCAAAAAGCTATTGCTCTTAGGTAGTTCAAAAGTTGATTTTTTTTTTCCTTTTTTTTTTAAAAAAAATCAATTAGCAGAATAAAAATGTCACCGCTATATATAGGCTGTAGAAACTCAGTGTTAGTTTTCGACAGGATGTTCTTCTAAGAGAACACAGCTAAGGACGGAGCCGCGAAGGAGGCGGATGGACGCTGAGCTGCCTGTTGGAAATAGCCAAATTCAGCCTTTGATTATTATTTTTCGCCGTATTACGTCATCACTCCCCAAACTTCAGTTCCTCTGCCCTTTGTGCGCTGTAGATTGTCACTCGATTTAAATAGCACCTCTTTGTGCTGGGGGAAGAGGGGGAGGTTGAGAGATGCCCATTTGAGTTGCCTCAGATTTGTGGGGTTTTTCAGAGCCTGAATGCTGAGCCCAGGGATGTCTGGCAAGAGGGAAGTGGTTTTGGTGGCCGAGTATATAATGCTTTTGTTATAATATCTTTGCTTTTTAATGCCTGTTGCGAAAGGCTTGCTCCTCCTGTTAAACACAAGGCTTTTTGGCAGCACAGCTACCTTCGTCTGACAGCGTGCAGATAAGCTCGAGGGCAGGTAGTGAAGGTTTACTGCAAGCAGATACTGCTCTCAGCCCACCAAAATATTCTCAACTTGCAAATAATCCACATGTTTTTCTCCCTCTACCCATGAAACATAAACCCCAGCTTTTCCTTGACCCTGGTATTTTCCCATATGAGTATTTGCATCCCTCCTCCTAATTGCACAACGCTTTGCACAGTGTCAGACATCTGTGTGGCATATAAAATCTTACTTGCTTGCCTTTAGAGAGGCCGTCCCTTGGTTTGTCTTGCTGGCTGTTGCCTTAAGAAGCAAACCTGGACAGACGTGGTGCATGCTTGCACCTTGCTAGGGGATTTGGAAAAGGATGATGCGGGTAGTGATCAATTAGGATTAGCCCATCTGCTATTGCAAACTTGATACTGGGAGTGAGTTATTCCTGGAAGAGATGAATGGGGGAGGAATATTTATATAGAGAAGACAGAGAGAAGATGCATGGCTGCTAGAAGCCTGTGGTAACATGGATTCAGATGGCTGGTCCCCAACAAGCCGGAGATTGAAGCTTGGGTGTTGAATTGTTGGAGCAGCGAGAGGTAAGCAATGATTTGCTGGGCACACCGAGGTGGAGACCAGTTTCTGTGTTTGCTTGAATTGTTGTTTTGGGGGTTTTATTGGTTTGGTTTGGGGCTTTTTTGAGAACTCTTCCTTGTATCCCAAGCACCATGTTTGCTGGGAAGCTTTGCTGCTGCGGGAAGCTGCAGATGTGAGTTCACATCCGCAGATCCCTGGAGCTGCGTGTTTGCAGGCTTAAACTTCGTTTGTACTGAAAATGCGATCGTGGGTCTGCGTGTGTTCGCGTGGTTATGGGGGAGATTTTATTTGCTACTTGAAAAAGAGATGATTTCTGCTGAGGAGGTCAAACTGGTAATGGATAGGCTTCCTTGCCACCTTGGAGATGCAGCTCTTGAACCTTTCACCTCCTACCCCACCAGCCCTTTGCCCTAGTCCCTTGTTGGCTTTTTTTTTAATATCTAAAAGTAGATAAGTATAAAAAACTTGGAAATAACTAAAACAGTTTGCTGGGAAATAGCCAGCTGTTACCCACAGCAGGCAGGATTAAAGTGCATCTGGCTTTTAGTCCCTCTCTGGTCTGGAAAACGATTCATTTCATCCCAAAGCAGATACCCGAAATAAGGTGCTTGACTCCATCAAAGGTTGCAACCAGTGGAAGAAAGCAAGAAAGTCAAGATTTAAACTACCTGATATTATTCACCTTCCACTCTCGTAGTCATAGGCTAATGTATTTATATATTTTGTGTTGTGTGGTGAGCGAGAGGGGTTATTCTGTGAAATTGTTCCTTGTTAGAAGGAGAAAAATCTATTCAAAGGGAATGTGCTAATGCTGTTTCCATGTGGGACGTCTTTATGGTTCTCCCACCCCCACCAGGACACACACGCAGAGCCCCAGCCAAACAACAAAAACACTTGTTTTTCAGCTTAAAGGTCAAAGCACGGTTTATCCACTCTTTAGAGGATAAGGAATTTGCTATTCTGATTTTGGACGTTTCTATTGCATCAGCATCCTTGTTACCCGAGAGACAAAATCCAAGTGGGATTCAACTTAAGGGGAAAAAAAAGAAAAGAAAAAAGAAAAAAAAAAGAAAAAAAAGAAAAAAGAAAAAAAAAAGAGTTTTCAGTTTGTATATTTAAGTGATGGAACTGATGTCTTGGTGGGGATGTTATCACGACTCCAGAGCACCTATTGCAAGACAAAATCTTTCTGATGCATATCGATGCCAGGGACTGCCCTGTTCCTTGCGATGCACATGGATAAACATGGCTCTTGTTATAAACGGGCTTTTCCATGAGACTTCTACAAAAGGGGCATGGCAGAAGGTTTGGTTATTTTGTGTTTCACATCTCTGCATCCCCAACCGGTGTTGGGGGAGATGTTTGTAGTCTGAGTATGGTGGGTTGTGTACATTGTGCTCCACAACTCCCCTCCTGCAAGGAGGGCTCCCAGGTTGCTGTGCTGGAGCGTTGTCTCTTTGTCCCACCAGCCCCGTGTTGGTGGAAGGTTTCTTCATTAGCCCAGCCTGACAAAATGCTAAATTGCCCTTGGGTTTAAGGGATGCAGTGTGCTTCCTCTGGCTGCAGGATGGTCTTTTAAAAGCAAAATACATGAAGACTTCTCAAATCCTACTGCATCAAAGGTTTGATCTGTCTTTTTCTTCCCTCTGTGGATCTCTGTTGATTGTGGAATATCTCCTTAGGTTTTTTAGGTTTGGTTTTTTTCCTTGCCTGTCTCCCCCAGTGCTGTATGCTACAGCTGATCTGGAATGTGCAAACTGCTCTTCAGCTGAAAGAGCACCAGATGAGACTCATGCTTTGCAGCCAGGCTGTTGTCCTTAACCAGCTGGAGAGGGTTCACCATTGACCCATGGGAAGTCATTGACTTCAGCTCCCAGCCACATCCTCTCCGTAACACCACCGGCCCAAAAAGCCAAGAAATGGCACCGAGATTGAGTGTGCCTCCCCTGCGGGCCATGGTTTTTCAGCTGGCCGGTGCTTCTGACCATTGGCTTTTCTTTCGGGGAGCTTACAGCTTAGTTTCCGCTAACTGTGGCCAATTTTATAACCATCGGGTTGTGATGGTACCACTGATGGTCTCACCTGGTGGAGCTGAGGAACAGCCCTTGGGATAAATCATGTCCAGGGAGAAGTGTCTTGAGATGAAGTTTGGAGGTGAGAAGGTCCTGGTAGACCTCATACCCTTGTTGAGATGGGTTTGCGATGCCTACGTGTCTGGTTGTTCCCATGTGCAGTGCCATTTCCCTGAAGGCACCCCGTGTCTTGTCTTCCTGTGCCAACTTCTGACCCTTGGGAGGTGACACGGCGTCTTGATGTCTGCAAGGCAGCTAGCACGGAGGGGCCTGAGCCGACCTTGCAGGACCTACGTGCAACTGTAATTTAGGCACCAGTAAGATGGTGGTGGTTGCTGGAGAACTATATAAACCCATAGAATTTTATTGTTCAGGTCAAAATAGAGAGAGGTAGTGAGGGTGGTTGACTGGGTGGAGTTAAATAATTCAAAATTTATGCCTTGTTTGCTGTTTTCCTGAGTGTGAATTAGCAGGATTTTTCTTTAAACCCTGTTTGAACTTGGTTATCCTCAATTGCTTCCTCTAAAAATTTCTCTGAGCTCATACCATGATAGATTTTTTGCGAGCAGTTCACTGCCGGTAGCAGATATCTGAAAATGGAAACATTTTGCCTGAAAATGCAAGTGATGCTGTACACTCGTGTTGCCTGGCTGGACAGATACGAATTACAGTTCTAGATTGCTCTTGACCTTGCGGTAGGATGTGCCTCGCTGTTTACTGAACCTGGATGCTGTTACGGAAGATCCTGCTAGTAAATGAGTTTGGGAGAGTGTTGCAGAAGGCAGGGCGGCAGAAGGGCTTCCCGGGCAAGGCAACAGCCCCGCGGGTATTTGCGGTGATTGCTGAGAAGTTTTGCCCTTGCCTTGCTCTTGTCGTTGACTTGTTCATGCGTGTATTTTTATTTTGCTCAACGTTCGTTGAAGGCTTTGCTGGAAGAGCCCCTTCAGCCATAACCTTTAAAACTGCCATCTAAAGTACGGTGGGAGTCAGAAAAGCGGCTCTCTGGAAGTGACACGGTGGCACGCGGTCGAGGATTTCGTCCCTCTCTATTCTTCAAGTGTGCCCTGTTCATGCAATGAAAATCTGAATTTAATTTCTATTCCATGCCCCCCTTTCTAAAATGTCGGTGCTCCACATCCACCCTGAGATCTTGCCACTTCTTCTGATGGAGTTCAAGGCAAAGCAGGCTCCTGTCTCACTTTTGTTCCGCCGACGGGAGCAAGTGCTGGTTTTCGTAGAAAAAAAGTTAATGGCTCTGACTCGAAGGAAGCGGATGCATTTGGTAAATGGTGTTTTACGCAGTCTGGCTTTTGCTGCAGGAACCCACCTGCAGCGGTGGCCGCAGATGTCCGGCGGCGGAGGCAGATGTAGCACCAGCATCCGAACGGCCCCGTATCCTGCAAAACTCACCTTTGCAGAAAAACACACCTTGCTGTGCTCATCAATTCTTCTCTAATAAAAGCTCTGCTTGTCCAGGGGGACCGAAACAGCTTCTCTCCATTGTCCAGTTGCTGTAAGCCGTGAGGCTCAGGACAGGAGCTCCTGCCCCTGATGCTGAAGGTGTCGGAGGCTGGAGCTGTGCTGGCGAAGCACACGGGAGTAGCGGGATTTATTCAAGGCAGACGTGTGCTGCTGGGTACCTGATCTTTCTGTCCTTGTTCCCTGCAGCTCTGTAAGAGATTGGCTTAGGTGTTATAATTGCATTACGCCTCCCTCCCCCTTCTGTTTCCCTCCCTGCTCCTTCCACCCATCGTCAGTGTTTAATATATGCAAGTTCTGCTGCCAAGGAAACTCAGAATTAAAAAAAAAAAAACAAAAACAACAAAATGATAGAGACAGGAGGGGAATCCCATTGCTCTTTGCATCATTCCCACCCGTTTTTCGGGAAAGGATGGAAAATCTCCTTGCAGTTAACATGTCTTTAGCTGTGAAATAGGGCTTTGTAAATGCAGCCAATGAATGGGGTAGGAAAAAGCTGGGATGTTCCCTTGCTCTGCTCAAGCATCCCAGGTGACCAAGGATGAGGGTGCGTGGGGAGCAGAGGGTCGGTCTGGTTAACCTGCTGGTGCTCAGCCATGTTCGGTATGAAGTTACCCAAATATGTGTTTATATTTGCACACATTTTATTTATTGTATTTTATGTATGGGATATGTATTTTATATATTATATTTGCACACATTTATTTACTCATTCATTTTTATTCCCTTCCCTGTGGATTTGAATCCACTTGTATGTTGGTGCTGCTTGGTCTTTCTCTGCAGCGTGCTCTTCTGTGCAGCTCTGCAGGTGATGCACGTGGCGCTTGGAGGTATAGCCGGGAGGGTAATTGGTGCCAAAATAAATCACAGGTGATTGCTCAGTGCAGCCTGATCGGTTAAGAAATACAGCCTTTCCTTATTTTTGGTGGCCTGCTTGTTGTCATTAGTTCTTCTTTGTATTTTTTTGTTCGTTTTGTTTTAATTTTCTTGCATGCAGAGCAAAATAAGGACAGAGAAGTGCAGCTCCTCTGCACATGAGCAAATCCCAAGAAGTTTCCCAGGAGCAAGAAATATCGGCATTTGCCAGCACCTGCCATCATTTGAGGATGCTCCATAGGCAACAACATGACTTGCTTTGTTGCTTCTGTCTCATCAGCAGGTTTTTAATTAATACGGAAAAGGTCCTAGATAAAGCTTTTTATCTTCCTTTTTTTTTTTTTTTCCCATTCCCCATCTGTCAATATAGAACTGGTGAAAGCTTCAGGCCATGAAAAATGCCCTGAAGATTGGGATGGCAGCCAGGCCAAGGACGGGAGTTGCCTCTCTAATTACTTCTTTTCCATCTCCAATTCTTTGCCTGTTGGTCCAGCACCTTTACGAAACTGCCTCTGCAGCCTGTTGATCTTTTTTAACTCAGAATAATCTTTAATAATCCCCGTCATTTTATATTTATACGACACTTTTTATCTGGCCACGTTCACATACATTCACCCATCACATCCAGAAACAGCAATTCTGTCAGGGGAAGAAACAACATACCGAAAGCTGGATTTTCTTTTTAATTGAGGTTTCTAACCTTAATTACAGCAGACTGTTGGTCCAGCAAACTTTTTGCTTCAGGAAGAATTCATCGACAGCATTTTCACCTCATTGAAAGACATAAAAATGAAACCCCGGACATTTTGTTCTTGTTTGCTAATGCAGAGAAGATAGCAATTTGGAGTATGAATAATGTAAAAGGGATGAACCAGTTCTGCTCGCTGAAGCGGGCTGAAAGTTCACCCAGCAAGAAGCACCTCCTGCCATGGACGAACTAAGAAAAATGCATTCGGATGTTATTTTTAATAAGAGACGTGACATTTTGGAGCTCCTGGATGGCTGTGTGGGAATCCAAGGCATATGCAGAGAGGCTCTAAAATGGAGCTATTCACTAAGAAAAAGTAGTATTAGAGGTGGTCTTCCATTCTGAAGTTCTGGAGAGGTTCTTATGGAAGTGAAATAGAGAGATTTGGGCTTTTCTGATTACTCTATATACTCACTACTGCTTCTTTCCTCCAAAATATACCTTTTTTCTGAACAACTATGGATACATAGAAAGGCTGATAGTTTTATAGATCATGAATTTGCTGAGTATGGCTAAAACTTGTGATTTTTACAGGGACAGAGAGGAAAGAGGGACGGTACCGTGGCAACCTGTGGAGGCTGGAAGGTTATATTTCTTTTTCTTTCTTTTTCTTTTTTCTTTTTCTTTTTTCTTTTTCTTTTTTCTTTTTCTTTTTCTTTTTTCTTTTTCTTTTTTCTTTTTCTTTTTTCTTTTTCTTTTTTCTTTTTCTTTTTTCTTTTTCTTTTTTCTTTTTCTTTTTTCTTTTTCTTTTTCTTTTTCTTTTTCTTTTTCTTTTTCTTTTTCTTTTTCTTTTTCTTTTTCTTTTTCTTTTTCTTTTTCTTTTTCTTTTTCTTTTTCTTTTTCTTTTTCTTTTTCTTTTTCTTTTTCTTTTTCTTATTAATTTTCACCCCTCCTTGTCTCTGCTTTTTCAAGGATGTAGTTTCTGTGCGGTCTTGGGGATCATTTTGCTGCTTGGGAAATTACTGGCATCTCTGAGCACTTCTAGTGAGCAGCGATGCGGGAGCGCGGCTGCTCAGCGTGCATTAAATATAGCGGCAAACAGTGACGCGTTAGGTACTGCTTGTCTGGAGCGTTGTGATCTGAGTCGGTGTCTTTCTACAGATTTAAAATACTCAGTTTAGCTGAGCACTTAGCTTTCACAATGGTCTCTTGGGGTTTTGGGGGCTTTAAAAGATGGTAAAACTACCAATTTTTATGCATTATTTGAACTTCTGCAAATGAATCTAGTTTTCTATGAAACGCCGTTGCACACAGGGCGTTGACTGGCGGCATTTTCATGATAAGGATTTTCGTTAAATCGCCTTTTCCTTCCTCTGCACCATAACCTGGTTAGTGTCTCTGGGGCGGGCAGTGCTGTTGCATGGATGGGGCTGTGCGTGGTGGAGACACGGACGATGTCTGTAGGGACATTGAGTAGATAAATGTCCTCAGAGAAATTTCATCCTGCTTTTCTTTTGCCTTTTGCCTTTCCCTTTCCCTTTCTCTCCATGGTACGTAGATGGAGAGGGATGTGCATGTAGAGGGTGTTGGTCTAAAGGACGTAGGATCATAGAATCATAGAATGGTTTGGGTTGGAAGGGACCTTTAAACGTCATCTAGTCCAACCCCCCTGCAATGACCAGGGACATCTTCAACCAGATCAGGTTGCTCAGAGCCACGTCCAACCTGACCTTGAATGTTTCCAGGGATGGGGCATCTACCATCTCTCTGGGCAACCTGTGCCAGTGTTTCATCACCCTCATTGTAAAACATTTCTTCCTTAGACCTAGTCTAAATCTCCCCTCTTTTAGTTTAAAACCATTCCCCCTTGTCCTGTTGCAACAGGCCCTGCTAAAAAGTTTGCTGCCATCATTCCTATAAGCCCCCTTTAAGAACTGAAAGGCTGCAATAAGGTCTCCCCAAAGCCTTCTCTTCTCCAGGCTGAACAACCCCAACTCTCTCAGCTGTCCTCATAGGATGAGCCTTTCTTCATAGGATGGAGCCATGCATCCCACTTTTGCCCCCAGGTCTGCACTGTCTTGCTCTTCAGCGTATTGGCACAGCAGGGAGCTAAGGGTGCAGCCCCTGGGGATGCTTCGCCACTCCCTGTGGTGTTTGTGGTTGCCGCTTGCTCTGCTGTTCTCTTGCAGGCTGGAAAACACAATCTTATATGGGATGGCTCTCCGGCCAGCAACAGTATGTGAACATCTGGAGCTTCGTCCTCACTACTCCATCAGCAGCTCCCTGCGTGGTTTTTTTTGGATGCCCTTCTTCCCCCATCCCCAACCTCCAATCATCTTCACTGCTGATAAAAATCAATTACTGCTTAAAACTTAAAGATTTGTCTGTCGTGCTATGGTGGTGCGTGGGAGCTAAACATGGTGAAGAAGAGAAATTGGGGAATTCTGCTTTTGAGAAGGAATTTGGTAGGACTAGTGTTAACGGATGAGTCACCTGAGAGAGATGTTAAAACCACTGGCACCAACTTGCTTAGCAAAAAGTGAGCTGATAAAAGGTACTGTGTGTCAGACAAGTCAGAACTTGCAGTGGAGTTTGAGCTGAGAATTGCAAGATCTTGATTGCTACGGGTTGGGTTTTTCAACCTTCCCCTAAGTGCTCTTTCCCATCTGGAGGTTGCTGAGGACAGAGAAATCAAAGCAGGTTATGCAGGTTTTTTGTAGTCTGTAAGGAGAAAAGCAAAACAAAACAAAACATAAAAAACAAAAAAACCCGTGTATCTTCTTGTAGTCAATAATAATTCTCACTGGTTTCTGCAGACCATAGACTACCACGTTTAATAGGGAAAATGTGTTACAACCCACACAAGGTAATTGTGCGCCTCCTCACATAATACATAATCTAGCGTAAAATTATCCAGAAACGTGGGTTCAGGGAAAGAAAGCGATGGTGGCGTGTTGGAACAGGAAGACAGTAAATTCACAGGAGAGAGGAGGTATGCATGCACCTCCAGCAATGGACATCACAACGGATGCAGAAGGAATTAGTGGATTCAGTAATTTTTTTCATTCTTGCAGGGGGCTGGACTTTTTGTTCAGAAGATACCTTGTGTTCACGCGAATGACTTAAAGGGCAATAAATGGGGATTGGACAACCTTTTAATGTTGTAGAAGAGAGCAAAATAAACTGTCTGTTTTAAATTTAAGTTTATAAAATCCTGGAGTGAAACTGCCTGGATTAATTTCATCGGACCAAGGGAAGTTGTGCTGCATGTAGCTAGAATGGCACTTAAATAACCCATTAAATATCCATGTTTTAAGAATCAAAAGTGGTGATTTTATATGCATTTGTATTATGGCCCATATCATCACTTACAGGTAAACATAACATAGATGAATAAGAAAATTTTTCCTATTAACTTGCTTTTAAGGTGGATGAATCCAAACTGGAGCAATTTGCAGTAGAGCAGGTCTGAGTAGCCATCATTTGCACATTAATAGCTGAAATCAATGCTTGGGTGAATGCAGATTTGTGGATTTTTTTGTTGTTGTTGTTGTTGTCTCTCCGCTATTTTCTGCTATTACGGTCCTTCGGTATTTTTTTTGTGTGTGCAATTCTTTGTAGATCCATTTTGCCATTTTTTTGAACAGGCAATTTGGGGATCCTAGGTGCTGTACAAACACAGGAGAAAAAAAAGCAGCTTCCGTGTGAAAGTATTCATTTCAGATGGTGGATGAACATTTTAAGGGTTCTCATACGTTGAATATCTTGATGTTGCAAGAGAGGAAGGGATAGGTTGCGAAGGGCTTTGCAAGTGGGAAATACAGTGTTATAAGGGAATGGGGAGAAAGTGGAAGAATGGCAGGGTTAAATCTCAGGATAAGGGAAACATGATTCTTGCATGAGCCTTCTGGATTGCTTAAAGTGGAGTAAGATGCATATGCCAAAGCTGGAGAAACAGGGGCTGCAATAGTTGGAAGATGAGGTGGTGGGAGCAGCCCTCCTTCCCCGTGCTGTGAGCCCTCAAACCTGAATCATAGAATCATTAAGGTTGGAAAAAACCCTTGAGATCATCGAGTCCAACCATCACCACAACACCACCATGCCCATTAAACCATGTCCCTAAGCGCCACATCTACACGTCTTTCAAATACTTCCAGGGATGGGGACTCCACCACTTCCCTGGGCAGCCTGTTCCAAGGCCTGACCACTCTTTCAGTAAAGAAATTTTTCCGAATGTCCAATCTAAACCTCCCTTGGCGCAACTTGAGGCCATTTCCTCTCGTCCTATCGCTAGTTACTTGGGAGAACAGATCACTACAACCTCCTTTCAGGTAGTTGTAGAGCGTGATGAGGTCTCCCCTCAGCCTCCTCTTCTCCAGACTAAACACCCCCAGTTCCCTCAGCTGCTCCTCATAAGGCTTGTGCTCCAGGCCCTTCACCAGCTTCGTTGCCCTTCTCTGGACATGCTCCAGCACCTCCATGTCCTTCTTGGAGTGAGGGGCCCAAAACTGAACTCAGGATTTGAGGTGCGGCCTCACCAGTGCCGAGTACAGGGGCACGATCACCTCCCTGCTCCTGCTGGCCACACTATTTCTGATACAAGCCAGGATGCCATTGGCCTTCTGGGCCACCTGAGCACACTGCCGGCTCATGTTCACCTGGCTGTCAACCAGCACCCCCGGGTCCTTTTCCTCTGGGCACTTTCCAGCCCCTCTTCCCCAAGCCTGTAGCGTTGCCTGGGGTTGTTGTGGCCGAAGTGCAGGACCCGGCACTTGGCCTTGTTGAACCTCATACAGTTGGCCTCGGCCCATCGATCCAGCCTGTCCAGGTCCCTCTGCAGGGCCTTCCTACCCTCCAGCAGATCAACACTCCTGCCCAACTTGGTGGCATCTGCAAACTTACTGAGGGAGCACTCGATCCCCTCGTCCAGATCGTTGATGAAGATATTGAACAGGACCGACCCCAGTACTGAGCCCTGGGGAACACCGCTCGTGACCGGCCGCCAACTGCATTTAACTCCGTTGACCACAACTCTCTGGGCTCGGCCATCCAGCCAGTTTTTTACCCAGCGAAGAGTGTACCTGTCTAAGCTGTGAGCCGCCAACTTCTCTAGGAGAAGCTGCAGGAACGAATGGGCGCTGCAGGAGGTGACCAGGTTCCTGCCAGAACTGGAAACAGAAGAAAATTCCTCTGATCTTGCATAACACTTGAGATGGTCATCAGAACTGAAAAAAAGAAGATAGTGGTATACACATAAGTGAGTCTGGAAGATGTCTATGTGTTTTGTGTCTGTGTGAATGGAAATGCTGAGAGAGAAGGACGAGAGGACATAGCTGAGAAGTTGGAGGAGCAGGTCACAAGAAGAGAGTCAATGTGAGGCAAGAGCTAGGTCAGGAGAAGAGTCATGGGAACAGGGTTAAGCGTTTGTGGACATTGTTGAACTTGAACATCCTGATTTCACCTTCCAGCTGTGGTGGTTTATACTCGGTACTGCCTATGGTGGTTTAGCAAACAGCCAAGCACCCACCCAGCTGCTCACCTCCTACCCCCTGGATGGAGGGAAAAGCTGGGGGAGAAAATAGGATGAGAAAGCTCATGGGTTAAGATAAAGAACGGGAGATCACTTACCGATTACCATGGGCAAAACAGCTTTGAAATAGCCCTGATGTGGGGAAAAAGGACTTTTAAGGGAGTTTTGCTCTTGTGGTTTCTCTTAGAGAGAGCAAGGAGAAGGTTGATATGCCTGTATAACATGGGAACTGCAACTCTTGATGAGAAGGAACAGACTTTATAGCCTTTCTATCCTATTCACTGTATGCCATGCGAAGAACCTTCAAGCTTCATGTCCCATCTCTTTATTTTGGAAAGACTTTCCATCATTGTTCTTGTTCAGGTGTGGCAGGGCCTGCCTGCTAACGTGTCCATGCATATGAAAAAATCTCCCTGGAAGAGGGAGAGAGAACCACAAACTGGTTTTAAAAACTAAGATAAAACCCTCTGCCTCCCCTGTGGATGGTTTGAATGAAGTAGAGATTGCACCGAGCCCTGGCCAAGATCACCTCTACAGGGGCGGGAGGGCTGATGTTTATCTAAATTAGAAAACGGGTAAAATAAAATGAGCAGCAGCAAGAAGCCACAATATTGCCTAAAAGTTATTGCCTAAATTAGAAAACGGGTTATAGCCTAAATTAGAAAATGGGTAAAATAAAATAAGCAGCAGCAAGAAGCCACAATATTGCCTAAAAGTTCCTCTGTTTGCTTTTGAAGCATCCCCTGTTGTGACCATGTCTCCTAGATGATTGTTCCTACCTGGTCGGATGGAGCTTGCTCCAGGAATCCAGAGCCCTGCCTTACCTTCACTTGCTCATTTGGATCTGCAAGGCTGAACTTTGTCTTTTCTTTTCCTCTGTTTGGGGACTTAAGGCTCCCCTCCCTTCCCTGGATGTCCCTTGAGCTGTTGCTCATGTGCTGCCCAGCCTGGTGAAATCTCTTCTGGAGCAGCGGGTCCAGCTGTAAAATGAATAAAATGAGACGGTGGTTTTATATAGCACCTTTCAGGCTCCTAGTATCCCGTGGCATTCCTCAGAGCAGTGAGCTCGAAGCTGTTGTGCTGAAAACCAGAGCAGCCCTCAACTTGGGCATGGGCATGGTGGATTTTGACAGATGGGAAGGACTTAGCAGGCTCCCAGGCTGGTGTCCAAGAGCATAGAGCTTCCCAGTGGCATGTTCTTCACCATCTGGCCACGTGTCCTATGTCTCAATGTTTTTTATCTCAATTCTTCTGCTGTCTATCTCCGTATCTTTCTATGAGAATGAGATCAAGGTTTGTAGATCAGCATGGTTTGGATGGTGGGCTAGGACTCATTTGGATTTAGTTCCTGGTTTGTGGGACCTCAGGCACCACTGGGAATTAAATATGAGTGCCCTTAAAGAGGAGAGCAGGGTGCAAAGATTTTCTTAGGTAGACCCCAAACTTTTGTTGGTGAAAGACAATAAGAAAAGTGTGGAAAGGAGTCGATTTGGTCCAGAAGTGGGAAGTTTGGCAAAGAAGGCAGTGGAGGCACCCAGTGTGATGGGAGCAAAGCTGGAGATGGGTTTGGCAGTGGGAGAGTCCTGCTCATGGGACCCATCCAGTTATGCTTCTCCGTGGTGGTTTGCAAGTTGGGACCTTGCTGCTCTCCTGATGCATCATGGAGAGCCAGCTTCTCCGCTGTCCTGCCTCCTGGCCTTGAAGCACATTTAGGTCCTGCTGGTGATAGTTTCTACATGGATCACGTTTTGCCCCTTGTCTCGTATAGCTGCATTTTGAGGAGTTTTGTCCGAGGACAGTGTTTCTCCAATCCTTGTGAATACAGATGTTGGGATCCTTTGTGCACCTTTACACTTAGAGGTATAGAAAGAGTGACAAGCCTGCACTTTCTTTCCCCTTTTACCTTGGCTGGAAATTCAAACCCTGTGTAACAACATCTCCGACTACTTTCTAGGTCCCAGAGCTGTTGTAATGAAGAAAGCCAGCAGTCGTTTCAAGCCATGACCTAAAACAGGATCTGTCTTTCAAAATTTTCTAAGTTTCTGTATGTGTAAATCCCCCATTCTAATGCATGCATTTTTTTCTTTTCTTTTTTTTTTTTAAATTTTCTTTTTTTCCCCTCTCGTGGTGCTGTATTTACTACACTAGGTAATGTTAAGGGTCTTACATATTCTTGCATAAGAGATTTTTGTTTGTAGTTGTGCTTTCCTGGAAGAAACACTGTACGAGGTGAGATACCAAGAATATTGTCAAACTCCCATTATCAAACATATTTTGTGCAAAGACCAGAAAGATGTATGTTTGGAATACAAAAATTTAAGTAGAGCAGCACTAATGCAAAGTTGAACACGATTGTTTCTTTGCATTCTCTTCCTAAACTAAAAAAAAAAAAAAAGGATCAAACAGCAAAAAACCCAAACAAACAAGCAAAAAAACCTTTTCATATTTAATGGAGAAGAGTAAGGATGTGATTTATTTGTATAATTTAAACATTTCCACAAAGACAGAAGCAAGGGTAGAACGTAAATAGCTCCTGGGGCAGAGGATGATTTTTTTTTTTATGGACTTCAGACAGAAAAGCTGGTGTGTTGGTAGGCACTGCTGTTGACTCCAACCACTGGTTCGAGAGAAGCTTCCAGAAGAGGGGTTAGTGATCCAGAGAGCACAGCTTGGAAGCTCTCACATGCTTAGTGGCATAGGAAACTTTTTTTCCCCCCTCTGGACTCATATGGTGTAAATCCATCATTTTCTGCTGAACATCAGGTTTTCACTTAAATAGTCTTTGCTGCTGCAAGGACCAAAGAACAATGTTCTGGATGGAAGCGAAGCAGGAAGGCTGTGCTAGAAGACAGTGTGCATGCCGTGTGATTGGGGGTTTTGGGGAGGATCTGGAGGAAGGTGATGCTTCTTTCTTTCAGGAGCTTCAGGTTTTGCATGCCAAGGAAGCAGGTTCCCAAAGTGGTCACAGTAACCTACTCTAAATTAACCTCAGCACAAAACAGACATGGACCTGTTGGAGCGGGTCCAGAGGAGGCCACAAAAATGGTCAGGGGGATGGAACACCTCTCCTATGAAGAAAGGCTGAGAGAGTTGGGGTTATTCAGCCTGGAGAAGAGAAGGCTTCGGGGAGACCTTATTGCAGCCTTTCAGTACTTAAAGGGGGCTTATAAGAAAGATGGGGACAGACTTTTTAGCAGGGCCTGTTGCGACAGGACAAGGGGGAATGGTTTTAAACTAAAAGAGGGGAGATTTAGACTAGATCTAAGGAAGAAATTTTTTACAGTGAGGGTGGTGAAACTCTGGCACAGGTTGCTCAGAGAGGTGGTGGATGCCCTATCTCTGGAAACATTCAAGGTCAGGTTGGACGTGGCTCTGAGCAACCTGGTCTAGTTGAAGATGTCCCTGCCCACGGCAGGGGGGTTGGACTAGATGACCTTTAAAGGTCCCTTCCAACCCAGACTATTCTATGATTCTATGATTTTCTTATCCCTTCTTGCCGAGTGGAGATTTTACGGAGCTTTTCATTGTCCATTCTGTGGTTCCTACTTCGCATTGGTGAAAGGCATGGAAATATGTTAGGACAAGAGGAAATGGCCTAAAGTTGCGCCAAGGGAGGTTTACACTGGACATTAGGAGAAATTTCTTTACTGAAAGAGTGGTCAGGCCTTGGAACAGGCTGCCCAGGGCAGTGGTTGAGTCACCATCCCTGGAAGTATTTAAAAGACGTGTGGATGTGGCGCTTAGGGACATGGTGTAGTGGGCATGGTGGTGTTGGGTTGATGGTTGGACTCGATGATCTTAGAGGTCTTTTCTAATCTTAATGATTCTATGATTCTATGATTCTATGTTTGATATGGAGCAGCTCTATCTCACCTGTACCCAGGGGAAGCAATGATTTTGCAAGAGAAATGTGCTGGCAATTGCCTCCAAAATAATTTGTTTTGAAAAGAGGTTTATTGGGCAACCTTTCCATGCTGGGATGTGCTCAGGACCCAAGGCTCCTGCCCTTCCTGACTTGGATGACTGAACTCTGACACTGAATTTAAAGAGCATCACAAAATGGACTTTGAAGATAATACTATAAAAAAAAAAGGGAGAAGGAGAGTAGGGGAAGAAGCGGCATCTTTTCAAAGGCTTTTGCTTTCATTTTCGTAGACATTCATAATTTAGTTGAAAATGGGAACTGGACAAGTTTCAAGATGCTGGAGTTGATGGGAGGTGATTTATCAAAAGATGAGGATTAGTGGGCTTCCCGAGACAGCTGGTTGTTTCAGGGATTTTTCTTTTTATTTTTATTATTTTTATTACTTGCTAAAATACTTCAGGTGTGTCCGCCTGTTGTTTCTCTGCTCCAAAAGACGGTCTGTCAATGCAAGCTCAGGGCTGGCATGCTTTACCCCCATGAGGTGCCTCAAAGGAGACACCTGAATTAAGCAGTTAATTTGATATGTATAACGAAGGAAAAGCAGGAGGAGGGTAAGTAAAGGCAGAGAAGTGAAATGAGTGGGCAGGACAGAGACGGGGAAAGCTGCTTGTCACAGTTGCAATCAGCCTACCTTTCTGCAAAGAGAATTAAGGAAATACTGGAGAAACTAATCCAAAAGAAAATTAATTTGTGCCCCAAATCCATTTGTTTGTTTCAAAATAATGTTGGGCTACCAGAGAATAATCAAGTTAGCTCAGTTCTGATCAGAAACATCAGTGGCAGAATCATCTTCCTAGAGATAATGTTATTGAAATACCACCCAGATGCTAATGAGGACGATGGTACACACTTCGCAGCCATGGAAAGCCTGGGTGACACCCTCTCCAGATCTTTTTTCTCTCTTTTCAAAAAAAAAATCCACCAAGGCAGTTACGGTCCTTGCATCTATGTATGTGCTGAGCTTTGCCACTGAGTGTAGCTTCAGTGATTTCAGTGGCAGCTGAGAAACAGATTATGAAGCCAGAAGGAATCACTCTCATTATCTAGTCTGACCTTTTATATAGCAAAAACCTTAAGTCTTTTTTCCTTCAGTTATTTTCCCTCTCAACTAAAGCATACCTTTTAAATGGGGGAGGGAAATCTAAACTTAGATTCTCTCTCATTCCTTTTTTATTTTTTTAAATCTCCACAGTAGATTTTTTCCAATGGTGATGATCCCTCCTGATGGAAATTTTCACTTGATTTCTAGTTTGTGACCAAGTTTAAAGTTCAGCCTATGGTGAGTTGGCTTGTTTGGCTAATCAAAGAGTCAGTTAAAGATTATTTCCATACAATGATGGTGGATACATAAACATTTAGATAATGTTGCACCAAAACGCACCTTTGGTTAAGCTAAATGTATCACAGTCATGGAAAAACTTTGCATTTCCAATATTTGAATATTTCTCTGGATTCTCTTCTGATGCTTGGCCAATGTTTCATAGAACTTGGCAGTAGAGTTGGACCCAATATGGCCATGACTGGGTGCAGCACTGAGAAGCGTGGAAGTGATCTCCCCATGTCGGTGACCTGTTGGCACAACATTTTTAAACAATTCCACTGATCCTTGCGTGACCTTAAACTGTTTCTACAAAGTCATTGATAAAATTGACCCAGGGCCAGCCAAGAATCCATCCCCATTGGACTGTTCTGGAAACATGTCCCATCTCTGGTAATGGCATGCATATAATTATAGCCTGATATCTTGCAGTTGATGAGTTTTTTATTCTGGGGTGCGTTGGTTTTCTTTGGTCACTCAGGATGGTGCTCTGTCTCGTGGGCTTCAGTGTTGTCACCCTTATCAGTGTGACTTGTGATCTTGTGGACGAAAACATGTCACCGAATTCAATAAGCCATAGTTTCCATAAATCCATACTAATTTGAATATTTACCAATTGTTTCTCATGGCTAAGCGTTAGGTTACCAGTACTTGGAGAACCAATGCACTGAGCTACCCTTTGCTGGAGAGAAAGCAAGGGTTAAATTGCCCACTGCATCAGGAAATTAAAATATTCTCCTTTAATGATTGAGTCCAACATCAGCTGTTTCTTCTTCTTTTTCTTTTTTCTTTTTTTTTTTTGTTTTTCTTCTTCTTTCCTTTTCCCGGATTTGTTGTTAAGCTGGCAGGCCATTAATGAGCACTGTATTGTCTGTTTTACCCTTTAGCTTTGATTCAACATTAGCTTTTATTCTGGAATTTCCTTGATTTTTTGCAAATGGTGTCACAAATCAGCACTAATGAGCCAAATCGCTGCTTGCCCTGCTCTTTCACAGCGTTGGTGCTTATGTTACCAAGGCTTGCTGGATTTAATCACATCTGAGCTGCTATTTTTGAACTTTCCTGAGCCACTGATGGGGTGGACAATAATTTCCATCGGCTTTCAGTGAAATTTTGTATTTGAATGTTTTCCAGATATTTTCCAAAGGTAAAAAAAAGTTACAAACATTCCTGATTTTTCTGAATTATTTCTGAGTTCAGTCTCTCCTGTCCTGTCCTGCACCAGCTCCATTGTGCAAGTTAGCTTTTGCCCTTTTTTTTACTTATTTGCTCTTTTTTGGCAGTAGTTTTCTTGTATGTTTTTTGTTGGGTTTTTTTGTGTTGTTTTTTTTTTGTTTTGCTTTTTTTAGTGTTTGGGTGGTTTTTTTTCCAAACTGCTACTTTTTTTTTTCCTTTTTTCCCCAAGTTCATATATGAGCATATGGTTTTGGAGTGGTTTGTACAGTTCTTTACCCCATGTAAGAAGGGTTGCCTTCTTCCCTAACTGAGAACTGTGGACATTCAGGAAGAGATACCTGTGAAATTCCTACATGTTGTTGATATTTTTATCACATTTTACAAATTGAGTTTTCCCTTCTCTTTTTCTACTTCTATGCCTTTGTAGAACAGGCCTTTTAAAATCAGCAAGGATTTATATTACTGTTCTAGGTGGGGTTTTTTTAATACTTTTTTTTTAAGGGAACGAGTCATGATTACACAAGCAGCCACTAATTCTCAGTTCATTGATCAACTCCTCTACACCAAGATGAGGTCTAACACAAAATTCTCTTGAGCAGTTGTCGTGGTTTAACCCCAGCCGGCAACTTAGCCCCACCCAGCCGCTCGCTCACTCCCCCCAGGTGGGATGGGGGAGAGAATCAGAAGGGTAAAAGTGAGAAAACTCGTGGGTTGAGATAAAGACAGTTTAATAGGTAAAGCAAAAGCCACGCACACAAGCAACGCAAAACAAGGAATTCATTCACTCCTTCCCATCGGCAGGCAGGTGTTCAGCAATCTCCAGGAAAGCAGGGCTCCATCACGCGTAACGGTGACTTGGGAAGACAAACGCCATCACTCCGAACGTCTCCCCCTTCCTTCTTCTTCCCCCAGCTCTATATGCTGAGCATGACGTCATATGGTATGGAATATCCCATTGGTCAGTTGGGGTCAGCTGTCCCAGCTGTGTCCCCTCCCAACTTCTTGTGCACCCCCAGCCTCCTCGCTGGTGGGGTGGGGTGAGGAGCAGAAAAGGCCTTGACTGCGTGTAAGCACTGCTCAGCAGTAACGAAACCATCCCTGTGTTACCAACCCTGTTTTCAGCACAAATCCAAAACACAGCCCCATACGAGCAACTGTGAAGAAAATTAACTCTATCCCAGGCAAAACCAGCACAGCGGTGCACAATGCTTTTTGAGGTAGGAAACTTATCAGCTGTAATATTAAATAATTCTAGGGATGTTTTAGTCCCAGCAGCAGGAGGCTTCAAGCATATGCCAGTCAGACTGAAGGCCCTTTAGGGAACATTTTTCCTTACACTTTGTAGGCAAGTTGGTCTTCTCTGGTATGTCTTCTTATTCTGCATGCTGCTTGGTTTGTCAGTGGTGTGGAAGTACTGTCACATGTGGCTTTGAATGTTCTTGCTGTATTGGTCCCTTTTGAAGAGGTTACAGCCTGGAAAAGTCATGTCCTGAATATGTAAAGGCCTCTCCACGTTTTGATGGTATCCATCCATATGGGGCTATCAAAGCTTCCCTAACGGGAGAGCTGACCTTCACTCTAGACGGCGAACAGAAATTGTGACCATCTGATTGCTCTTTTGAGGAGCTGATGGGTGAAATAACTCAGTCCTGTCTGAAAGGTTGACATTGATCTACTGAATCAACCCTTTTTATGAAATTCTTTCCTTTTCTGATGGTTGTACTGAACTGTAATGAAGCTTGCATCCCCATCTACAACGTTGGCTGAAAAGGTCTTGGTTGACTTAGTCATGTTATGCATCAAAAAATTATTCAAATGCTTCAGAATTTTACTTCATTAAGTGAAAAAGTTTGACAGATTTCCGCAAAGGACGGTGGATGTGCTTTCTGGTTTTCCCCGTGGGTAGCATAGCATGAGAGGTTGGGCTGGACTATGGTAGTGGAGATTTCTGGCAGAATTAAGAAAGGTTTCTGGAGACCCCAGCTTGAAACCACAGGCTGGTGTTTACCCTCTCCAGAGGATTTTAGGTAGTGGCTGATGGGACTTATCTTTATTTGGGATTCTTGTGCCTCTGTTCAGTTCATTATAGGCTTGTCTTAGAGATGAACAAACCGATACTGCGGTTTGAGTAATGTATTGAGACTCATGTGAGAAATCCAAATATTTTGAAGAGATGCTGAAAGGTGTCTGATTTTTGGGTTATTTTAAAAGTTATTTAGCTTATAAAACTGAAATTAATATAAGTTTGTACACTGTAATTTTAAATACATAGATTCACACACATGCAAAACCAAAATGTTTTTCACCGAAGGAGAAACCCTTCTGTGCAGAACTGCTGGAGAAGAGCTAGAGAATGAAATGCCTGAAAGCTAAACAGGTCATCTCCTTTCAGAAAATGCAGCTTTCAGACCGTTCATGTTTTGCAAAGTTAAGCCAGTCTCAACTTTCCAGATCCTGAGAGTCCTTCCAGTTTAATTTTTCTGTGTTGGCTTCAGTGACAGAGAGACTAGGCATACGTGAGCGTTTTGTTTTAACTAATGCCCCTTCAGAGCAGCATCTGGATGCTTCAGCAGTGTTGAGGTAGAGTGCGAGGCTTCTTAAAATAGTGGGTAGATGCAGGGAAGAAGGGAAAAACAGCATCTTCTCTGGGGGTCTGTTGTCTGCCTGGACCTCAGGACAGTGCAAGGTGTCTGCATAGGGGAGATTTTTAACCCTGCAAATTGAAAAGCTAGATTTTGTATTGGTGTTTCTGTGGGCTTTGTAGTTTTTAATAACTTTTGAACCTTGAATTTTCAGAACCGCCCGTTGAGCAAGAAGAGTTTTCTTTGCATACATCAGACACTGTTAGCTCTGGTACCTTTTTTTTTTTTTCAATTAAATAGCCACTGAAGGAAGGCTGTGCACACTCTTGCAAACTGCTGGGTGTAACACTTAGAATATCTTGTTCTTCTTGTGTTCTGGTTTGGACCAGCATGGAGAGAAACGCCTTGAGGGTTTATCTGTGTTCGCTTTATTCTTCTGTATTTATAAATATATCCACAACTAGAAAGATGGAAAAAAAAAAGGAGGTTTGCAAGAGAGTGAACTAAATCACTAAAAAACGATACCACGGAGGAACAGGAGCAGAAGCAGCAAGGGTCAGCCTGCCTTAATGAAATTACATCTTTTGAGGTTGTTATTTTAAGAGCTACTCCATCGCGCCGTGCCTGAGCGCCAGTGTCACACTGTTAAATCAGGGAGGCTGAATTGCTTCGGTGCGCGCTGAGACAATATCCTGGTACAGGAGGGATACCTTAATGGTTGAGGTTAACTCATACCAGTGGCTGCTGTTATTTTTTGACAGCGAACATGCTGTTCGCTGTGGTCTTCCTACTCTTAGATAGGGGAACATCATGAACCGTGTGGCCGCGGTGGAAACGTGCTGATTTTAATAGCGGCCGTCGCGTATGGGAGTTATGTCATTCGGAAAGTGCTGAGCTAAACTTGCTGCTTTTTTCTTTTTTTTTTTTTTTTTTTTAAATAAGTGATTGTTTTGAAGAAGTGCACTTGAATTTAGTTGCCATGGCATGTGAACTGAGGTCTAGTACAGCTCCTAGAAAGCACAGCCTTGACTTTTAAGGATGGATGTTACAGCTGAGATCCTGGATAGCTGATTACTGTCCTCATCTGTCTGAAGCACCTACGGGGAGCAGGATGCTCTCTGGAGGAGATGGTGCGTGCCACAACGGGATAAGGAATAGCTCTGTGCCTTTCTGAGTGTAACCAACACGTAGAGACATCTATATCGCTGTGAAATACCTTCTTCAAGATAAATGCCATGAAAAGCCTGCAACGCTGGACAAATTTGTTCTGCCATATGCTTGTGGAGGAGTATTTTTCTGAAGTTTTTATGTATAACTGGTAATCATAGATTGGTTTAGAGAGACATTTCTGAAAGTGTGAAGGGAAAGGAAGGGCAGCATGCTAATTTGAATTAATTGTAGTGCTTATCAAGTGGAGACCAATTCATTATGTAGTCTCTTCTTCTGCTTGTAAAAAGCATAATGCTGCATTGAACAACGAATCCAAGGTCAGCTTAAAAAAAATTGGGATACGCCCCTAACATCTGATATGTTGTAAATTCTTATCTCATGCGGTAATACGTGAAATGGGTTTGGAAGCAGACCACAGTGCGAGGTTGGTTTGTTTGTTTGTTTTCCCCTTTTAATCTGCAAATATATGAGAGGAGATAGTTCTTTGTGCTGCATAGAGCTGAGAAGACCCAACAGAGATCAAAATTCAGGCTTAACGCATGTATTGTTATGGAAGAATTCGTGTTTTAAGATCTTTGGCTCCCTTACTGGAGACAGGGAGAAGAACAAAGATGCATAGCCTTGAGCAAGAAATCTGAGAGCCATGACCTAGACCTTCATCCCCTGGTTTCATCCCACTGCTCTCACCTCGTTACCTTTTACATCAAATCCACAAGTACCAAGCGCTGCCTGGATGCATGCCCTGAAACAAAAAGGTTGAATTACTGATGTCGTTGCTGGTGCTCGGTCACATCCTTCTCCAAAAGTCCTGCCAGGACCGACGAGATTATTTTCAGTTTAAAGGGCTGCTCCATGTTCATCAGCTCTATCATCTGCAGGACCACAACAAATATAAAGTCGACCTGCATGTCATGTATATATAAACTGCTTCCTCCTTCTGGGGGAGCTGAGGTCCGGCAGTCTGGATGTTGGCAAATGGAACATACATTTTTAGGAGCAGAAAATTGAGAGCTTTTTGGCTGATCTTAAATGAAAAAGTGGATATTTTACCCTTATGACACATGATGAAGTATCTTTTGGTATCTAGAGACAGCACTGTCATGGGACTAGGCTGTTAATTTATTACATGAATGATGGTGGTATCAGCCTGTGGTTATCTGAGCTGAGTCTATTTTAATGAACAAACTCTTGAACTTGGCATTTAGGGAACAACTTTGGGCTAAATTAAGCAAAGGGACAGTATCTCTTCACAGAATTTTAGAATCAATATTAATTAATTGGAGTCCCTTGCAGTAATTACAGCTGAGATTAAAGTCTGTTGTGGGTTTTGGTTTTTTTGTTGTTTTTTTTTTAAATAACATTATTCTATCTTCTGTGAGGGTTTAAAAAAAAAAAAAAAGGAAAAAAAAGACAGGTGGAGAGCCTTTGGTTTCCACCTCATCAAAAAGAAACGTAAGTTTTGGTGACAGAAGATCTGTAAATATTTTATAGAATTCAGCCGGGAATCCATCTGGACCAGATTTCTTTTTTTAGCCTTTCGTTCTTTTATAGTTTCCCTTAATTTTATCTGCAGAGAGCAGCTTTCTCAACTTTTTGAATTGAGTGTTTGAAAATGGATTTCAAAACGTTCCCTGCAAAATAACGGCCTGGTAGAGGCATGTATTAGAGCAATTTAAAGTGGGACTACCCAACCCTGCTGGAGCTTGCACATACTCTGTTTTGCAATGAAACAATTTATTCCGAAGTATCTGCAATATGTACAGTGCCTGGCAAAATTTAATTGATGCAGTTGTTTATGGTACTTAGTTGAAATAGCAACAGTATCTTCTGATTTTTATGAGCATGTAATCATTAGGGGCCAGACTCTCATACCTTTCGTGGATAACAAATTTAATACTTGGATTAAGGCAGCGCAAAGAGGGAGGCACTGTTCAATTTGAATAAATATTTCTGGTCTCATCCTGGAACGAACCCATTAGATGCAACTCTATGCACCCTCCCTGTGCTCACATGAACTTAATTGCCTGAATTGTTTGGTTTTTTGTTTGACCTTAAACTATTGCAGTTACGCTCCAGTTGCAGTGTTTTCATTTCCTTCCTTATAACGTAGTGAGGTTGGGTTTTGATTTGAAAGGTACAACGGATAAGCTTTTCTATCTTCTTTAAATTTAAAGCCAGAGTTTTCATCTTTGCATAGCTGACTTGTCCTTTATGGGTTTTTTTTTCAAGTTAAATGTGATTTAATCAGGTTATTCACCAAGGGGAATATAAATGCTGGAGAAAAGGAGCCATCAACTTGTTAGTGGTTCTGGAAACTAAGAGGTGTCCTTGGATTTTCTGTGATGTGTCTTCAGAAGAGCTTTATGTGCTTTGGGACTCACCAGCCATCGTTGGTCCTTCCCCTTGGGCTCTCCTAAGAGCTCTCCAAAGTGGTGCAACTCTTCAGAGGAGGTGGGAAGGGATGTGGACCTTGTGCTCCTTGGGAAGATCCATGTCGGGGAGCTATGCCCTTGGCTGTGATCAGTTCAGCCAAGGATTTTTGTCTGGTCTGAAGCCATGTAAGGCCCATAACGGTCTCCAGTTCTCTCTGCTTTCTCTTGCTTTTGGGAGTTTGGACTTTCCTGTGGTTGATTCACAGAGGGAGGAAAGTGGCCAAACCCATTAGAGATCTCCTAGATCCTCCACTGAGATAAGAGGGGAAACAAAACTAAAAACCTCTGGAAACTCCTCCAACATTTGTCCAATTCATTTTTGCACAGGGCTTCTTCCATTCCCTTTGTCACTTTTTTTTGGGGGGAGTGGTGTCAAATCTCCTTTGTTCACTATTTCTCTTATGGACATTTCTCTTCCTGCACAAGCTACTCCATGCTTTTCACCGCATCCTTGAGTTTTCAGTTTCATTTTCCTATCAAAACACTTTTCTCTGGCACTGGCACCTTGCAGCTGTAATTTCCGTGGATTATTTTGTGTCTGTATAGGTTTGGATGGCTTCCCAAAGCTTTGAACGTAACACAAGCAAACAGTGCGATAGAACATTTGAAATGCAAGTTCTTTTGGTCCATGTCCCAACTCTATTACAGACTCTCCTTCATTTTATGTTTTATTTATTTGATTTTCAGAACGATGCTTTCTTCAGGCTGAAAAAGTTTGCGAAATAAAAAATGTAAGTTAAAAACTGCATGCATACAAAGAGCGAGAGGAAACAATTCCTCTCAAATGTGAATCCTATCCTTTATTTTTTTTACTGGCTTGATTCTACATAAAAACCAATAAAAAATGTGGCCAGTGAGATTAGACAAGCTTGGATAGAGAATAAAAAAAATCATGTGTGGGAGTATGTATTGTACTCAATATTGCAGTTCTGAGTAACGATGTTGTAACGGGAATGCCTGCGTGATGGAAGTGCTGTGGGCACTACCGTCACAGGCTGAGAGCAGATACAGCAGAATAGGGTCCGTCTCTCGCCTCCCCTTATTTGAGACCTAAGTATTTTTATACCTTACAACCACCTCGATTCACGTGCATCCTTCACAGATGTGCCATTATACGTCATAATTACAGTATTTCTGTTAAGAGCAGTAAAATGAAGCACAACACAGATGCATCTTTTGCACACTTTTCATCAGATGTGAACTTAGCATCTCTTAGTTCCTTGTGCCCATTCCCGACTTTAGTCTCGAAAGACTGTTTACCTTCATGAATGCACAGATGGATTTAGATTTGAGCCTGCCTGAACACAGAAGGATGCTCAGCCACCAGCCCGTGGTGGCTGTTGGGGCCCTGGTGATGCTCTTGCTCTCTCCTTTCTACTAAGTATTTCTTTTTACTCTTGGGTGATAGAGATCTGGTGATTCTTGATAATATGGCTGTCCTGGAAATACGGCTCTTACGGTTAGGTCTAACCTAGTTTATAAGGCCAAGATACTGGGGTTGAGTGGAGGGCATGGCATTTCCATGGTCATGGAAAGAGGCAAGACAGAGCAGTTGACCAAAAGAAGCTAATTTCAAGTATCCTGGCAGCTCTTGAACTGTCTGGTTCTGTGCTTACGTGAAGGATTTCCTTCTGGTATTGTCACATGAAGAGACAAACTGGGTCAGGACAGAGATGTGTCTATGCAAGGCGGACCAAATCCAGTCCTGTTACATAATGAGTTGTGAAGAGCATGAGAACAGGGCAGACAGAGCAAGGCTTCTCCCACTGTTTTCCTGTGCTCCTGTACATTTAATACCACATGATGGATTTTTTTTTTTCTTCTTCTTTTTCTTCTCATAGTCCTGTTGCATTTTTTAAACCTGTGTAAGATTTTAGCATACACAGCAGACTGTGACATGGGATTCTTGCTTACCTAGAGTTTACATTGAGGAGTATCTCCTTCCTTTCATTCCTGTCTCCTCCTGGATTTGTTTCATTACTCCCTAGTTCTTGCACTGGAAAAGAGGGGTTGGTTTGCCTTTTCCAGGCGACTCAGGACTTCATAGGATGTTATTTTATGGGCTTTTTCCCCACGCTGTCATTCTTCTCCCAGCCTGAAGAGACCTCACCTGTTTAGTTCTTCTACTGTATTAGGAGGAAAATGGTAAAATTGGATAAAGCACAGAAAAGGGAGGTGAAGATGAGCAATTTGAAGGTAATTTTTTTTTTTTTTTTAATCTGTCGTATGTTTATCCTTCCCAGGAACTGTCATCTTCCACCACGTAGGCACCTCCTGCGTATTTTGACTTGCCTTCCAGGCTTCACTGACTGTACTGACTTAGGTCTCTACCAGTAGCCGTGGGTGCTCAGATACCTTTTGCACACACTGAGATTTAGGTGCCTTAATTTGGAGCCGGTTCCCACTCTTCTGCCCAGAAGGCTGTGCATCACCAGTCAGGTCTACCAGCCCCACTTGTGCCTCACAGGGCATCTCAGATGGTACTTGGCACCTATATTTAGACAATTGCATCCCGCCTTGTGTGTCCTGTCTTCATGAGGCTCTTATACGTGGCTAATTGTATAAAAAATACAAACTGCTTTTTTTGGTGGAAAAAAATCGCAGCCTGTATTTTTAAGGGCAACTTTGCGCTTACGTGCAGGGTTTGGTAGTCAGCTGTTTTGCTTTGGCTTGTTCAGGGCTTGGCGTTCCTCTTGCATGAGTCACGCGCTGAAGCAAAGCTGCTTTTTCTCCTTGATATTTGCACTTGGTTCCCTTTGGTGCCATCATGCGCTACACCAGCTTATCAGCAGGAAGGAGGAGTCCCAAAGTGTGCAGTGAACGATACCAAAGCTGGGAAATGAGCTGAAACGGGGCTTTTTATGGTCTCTGGTTCATAAGTGATTGGAGGCTGCGTCAGAGGAGACCTGACCCATACGGTTTTTCGCAGCATGATGGTGGATGTACCCTAAAATATATCTGTCATTAGGGTGAAAGAAAGCTGGGAAGGTGATGAGTTTAGCTCTCCGCAGGCTGCCTCGTGCTGTTAGCTGTCCCTGCCGTCTCCTCGGCAAATGCTTTCTGAGTGGAGCTGGTCTGGAGAAGACAAGCTTCTTTGACAGCACGTTGTTTACAGATCCAGACGTGTCGTGCTTTCTTGTCGTCCTTGCCTGTAAGCCTTCAAACATGGTGAAATCTCTTTTCTCCTGCTATGCTAATCCTGCGCTTGCCTACCATGCTCCGCTGCTGGCAGGAGACGTGGCAGGAGGCTCTACTCCGTCATGGAGAGCCTCCCCTCCCCGGCTGATGAGGAGTGGGGTCGTTAGCACGTTTTCCTAGGATTTAGGCAAATTTGTTGCTGTGTTTTTCTGCTGGTGAATGTCTGTGGTCAAAAACATCTCTATTGCTTGTTCATCTTCAGTCCACGTTACTTAATTTTCATCCTGTTGCCTGGTTATAAGCAACTCCAGCAATTCCTTGCCCGCCTGCAACTTTGCACCTGCTGAGGAGCATCCCTTGCTTTAAAAACTTACTATTTTTTGATGGCTTTTATTTGGGGAGGGGAAAAGTTGAAATAAATTGTTGAAATAAAAGTTGACCAAGGTGGTCACCCTCCCTCCTGACTTAGAGAGAGCATGTTGCGGTTTAAAAATACACAAAGTCCTTCTGTGAACAGCGAATCGATGTGCTGTTAAGGACCACTTGAAATAATCAAGGGATCAACAAGAGCAGACATTTGAACTGAGGAGTGAGACCCGCTGGCTTTCGAACCTCAGCTGCTCCAACTTGGCTGAGCCTCAGAAGCCACTTTACCTTCCTTGCAAAATGGAGCTAAAAGTAGTTTCTCTCCCTTTCAGCCACGTTCTCCATCAGTAGGGGGTCTTGGCGAAGGTGGGTGAGTTGGAAAATTGAACATGCTTTTTTTTTTTTTTCTCCAACGCGTACAGTGGCCCAGTGCAAGTTCGATGGAGGTTTTTCAGCAAATTCACTTTAATTTGGCAGGAAAATTGGCTCACAACCATTGCTGACTCCAGGCTGTGATTAGCGACGGGTGGCCACAGGACCCAGTGCAATCATAGAATCATAGAATAGTTTGGATTGGAAGAGACCTTGAAAGGCCATCTACTCCAACCCCCCTGCCGTGGGCAGGGACATCTTCAACTAGACCAGGTTGCTCAGAGCCCCGTCCAACCTGACCTTGAGTGTTGCCAGGGATGAGGCATCTACCAGTCCTGAGGATCCTTCTGCATTTTCTCATTGTTGGAGCACATGTGGTTTTGCTACTTGGTTTTACTTTATCTCACAGCACGGCCATTGTTCGGAAGTCTTCTGTAGTCTTGTGTGAAGATACATAGTTGGGGTAACCGTAGAAGCACAACGGGCAGAGCAAGGAATAGAAACATCAAAAGGGCTCTTGTCAGCAGAGGCTGGTGATGTGTACAAGCTGGTCCTCCTTACCTCTTCGTGAGCTAGGTGATTTGTATAAAGAGGGGAAGGCGATGAGTGCGTATTTGGATGCAGTATTCCTAAGGTGTTTTGCATGGGTACATAAGTAGATGTGGCCCATGTGGTTTTTTGACCTTTCTTTGAGGTTATTCTTGGGGGAAGGCAAGGACTAATGATTTCAGAGTTAGTTACATAGTAGTTGGCTTCTTGCCCATGTTCCAGCTAGTCACTGCTTGGGATTGTGTTGAACTATTTTCTCCTTTCTATATCCCTGAAATATTTGCAGTTTAACCCCAGCCAGCAACTCAGCCCCACCCAGCCGCTCGCTCACTCCCCCCCCAGTGGGATGGGGGAGAGAATTGGAAGGGTGAAAGTGAGAAAACTCATGGGTTGAGATAAAGACAGTTTAATAGATACAGCAAAAGCCACGCACGCAAGCAGAGCAAAACAAAGAATTCATTCACCGCTTCCCACCGGCAGGCAGGTGTTCAGCCATCTCCAGGAAAGCAGGGCTCCGTCATACGTGACGGTGACTTGGGAAGACAAACGCCATCACTCTGAACGTCCCCCCTTCCTTCTTCTTCCCCCAGCTTTATATGCTGAGCATGACATCATATGGTATGGAATACCCCATTGGTCAGTTGGGTCAGCTGTCCTCGCTACGCTCCCTCCCAGCTTCTTGTGCACCTGGCAGAGCATGGGAAGCTGAAAAGTCCTTGACTCGCGTAAACACTACTCAGCAACAACGAAAACACCAGTGTGTTATCAACATTCTTCTCATACTAAATCCAAACCACAGCACTATACCAGCTACTGGGAAGAAAATTAACTCTGTCCCAGCTGAAACCAGGACACTCACCTTGGTTGCATGGGTTTGTGGCTCCCTCCTTCTGTCTTTTCAAAGGTGGCCTTTGGGTCCAGGGCATTCTGGGGATGCCCTGGGCCACCCTTCGGCTCCTGCCAAGACTCAGCATCTTGAGTTGGTGGTTGACCCAGGCTGCCCACATTCACTGACACTTGATTTCTGAGCATGTTTCATTTTGCCTTCCTGAGTGCTGACTTCTCACTGGAAAGAAACTTGGAAACTGCTGCACGGCATCTCTTTGGTTTTCTTTCAGTTCCCACTTAAAAAAAAACACTACCAAAAAACCCAAGCAGAACACACACCCCCTCCCAATCTTTTTCTCCCCCAGACATTAGGCTTCAGAGACTGCTTTCCATCATGTGGCCCATGTGATAGTTTTTTTAAATTCTGTCCTCTCCACATCCATCTGTTGACTTGAATTACACCGTGCTTAACTGACTGCTGTCATCTCCCATGGTCTTGGTAGGAAACTTGATATGAAGATACCAAGTTGTTTACTGCTTCTTGATGAATCACTACCAAAGTTAGAAGTAGATTCTTGAATTTCCCACTACTGCGTCTTTTCACTAGACCATGCTGTTTCTCATTTATCCTTCTGCAGGATTTATTTATAATATGACTACCGGTATACATTCATGTAGATGAGAACTTAGGCTGATGTATATCCTGATCGTGTGCGTTGAATAGCAGTATTTCTACTTTGGGAAGTGGTACATAGGAAACGAGTGATGTTGGGTAATGGAGGAGTAGGATCCTGGGATTTAGGAACCTATTACTTGATTAATTCACACGTCCCATTTTACCCTGCATCTCTTTCCCCTAAAGCATTGCAGGTCTGTCAATCAAGATGTTCCTGTGGACTCAAAACTGGTTGCCGTCCTCAAATGTATTTCTCCTTATTCTGTTGAAATCTGATATAAATTTATAAATGCTATTTCTAATTTTGTTAAGCTAACCTAGTGTGTTGCAGTTGGTCTTTGTCCATTCGTGCATGTACATCTTCTATAATTAATAAGTTTACTCTAACTTCACAGTAGCAAACTAGACACCAGTTCCCTCTTCTCTGTGTTCCTCCTCCCTGTTTTTTTGACAGTGAATAAACATTAATATTTGTCTTTTGTAACCAGCGAAACGGCAGATGAAACCTGGATTCTGAACTGACTGGAAATTTAATTTTGCTGTTCACTGAAATATGTAATACTTCTGTGTTTGTCTAGCATATGGACAGATTAAGACCGTTCTACATGCAAGGTTCACAAAAAGTAGACAACAAGGCACAAAACAGCAAATAGAAGAAGGCAATGCAGGAAAAAAAAAGAAAGAAAACCCTTGGTGGATTAGAACAGGCGCTGTTTCAGAGCATTTGTACTAGGGAAATTCAGGGTTGGAAGCTGTCTAGATCATGTTCTCCTGCAGAAGCTGAAAGAAATGTGGTTTAACCATTATTTTAATGTCAGTTTAAAAAATAGGAAGGGTGACATCACATTTCGATCAAACTGAGCTAACAGTGACCCGGCACTAAGTCATCTAAGCACTGCCATCCATATAGCCCGGAGTTGAACAGCAGAAAATGTTACATACAACGCAGTGGCAGTAGACTCCAAAACATCTTTGGTCTCCCAAAGACAGTCTTCCTTCTTTTCTCTTGATCTAAATACCTCAGTATCAAGGAAACCTGATTGCTTCTCCAGGTGAAAAGAAAGTTGGGTCCTGAGGGTTGACCTTGCTAGTGCAATCACTTTGTCATTTATCACACTCGGCTGCTGCTTTGGGGAACGAAACTGTTTCAGTGTGTGCTGCCTTGTGCTTTGAAGATGGAAGGCATCCATCTTTCCATGGCATCTGTGATCCTTTTGATGGAAGACTTTTTCTAGCAGCCCTAAATAGCTACTTTTGCTCTCAAGAAGTTTATACAGCTTAAATGGGGGGTCTATGAATCTGAGATTCCCAAGCTAAACAAAATATATCTAGTCCTTATTCTTGGCGTTTGCCTGAGGCCAACCTGTCTCTGGTGCCACTTAGCAGGCTTTGAAGGCTGTCTTCAGTTCTTTTGTGAGAAGACATGCAGTCAGGTCGGTGTGGAAGAAAAGTCTGTGTATTGAAGTGGCAACTGGGACTGACATGAAAGGAGCACAACAGGCTTCCAGATTGCTTGCCTTACCTCTGTTCTTCGTGTCTGATACGCAGACATTTGTGTAACGTGAAATGTATACAGATGACTTGCAGGCATTCATTCCTTCCCATCTCTGTTGCTTATGGTTTCCTTCACTTTTATGTTGCGTGACAGTCCATCAGATCTAAAGTCCTCTAACGTCAATAGGAGGTCTTAGATAGAACCTTAATGAGCTTGGTGGGGATGGAGATGCTTTGTGATTGACAGGTGTACCTAATGGGTGCTGTTAGCTGCAAATCTTGGGAAGGAATGACTGATGGAAGAAGGGGTTAGGCAGAAACTGTTCCTGTTGGGTTTGTATAGTGTTGCTGAGCTGGTGGAAAAACAAGATGAAGCGAAGGTTGCGATCAAGTGTGCTGAGGCCAGCCAGAGCTCTTGGTGTCATCCCAATTATAGAAGCACAGCGAACCAACTGTCTCTATTTGTGGCTCAGTATATATCTCCATAAAATGTCATGGATGTCTTATCTCGCTCTCCCTGACTTCACAGCCTATCCTGATAGTATCTGTTCCCGAGACAAACTGCTCTGCTCTGCTCTTGGAGACATCTACAATGGCAGCTATACCTCAGGGAAGAAAAACTAAATCTGTTTGAAAATGATCAGATGCTTTCCTGAAACAAGGCTTTGACGAGGAAGAATGCAAAAAGAGAATTTTTCTCATTGTTTCTTAGCAGATCTCCAGAATAGCAGAAGCAGCTCATTTCTGAGATAATCCGTGCTGTTTTTGCTTTGCACCTACTCCACGGTGCCTTAAGGCTGTGGGCGTTCGCTTCGCTCTGTAGTACACTTCAGCTAGAGGAGGGTAGACAAGAGCGTGCTTCAGTGTGTTGAATCAGGTTGTTTACAGTCATAAGTGACGTTGTGCCTGTCAAATACTACATATGTGTCTCTAGAAGCTTCTGGAAGCCAATTCAATTTGTACAAGGACTGATTATAGAGACAATGTCCTGTTTGTTTGGGGTTTTTTTTATGTTGTGGTTGCCATATTTTCTGCCATGTCAACCTAGGCTAGACAGTGTGCTTCTCAGGCCATGGGGACAGAGATGACTTCACTCTCCAAGGACCTTGCATCAGCATTAAAACTTAATTGGGAAGCAAAGTGGGAGGAAGCGCGTGTATTGCTGCATCCCCGGCCCCACGGCGTGCAGGGCATCGCTCCTGGACCACTCTCCTGCCGGTCACTTCTTCAGCTCCTGAGCACTGCTTCTTTGCCTTGGCTGCCCAAATATTACAAACATCACAAAAGATCCAGAGGAGCATAAATTACCTCAAAGGCACAGTCTGAAAAAAAAGAAAGTCATCCCCTACAGCTATTCTGATTGACCTCTGACAGTCATGTTATGAGGCTTAGCGAGCACGCGGGGATTTGTGCAATTACACCAACAATGTTAAAGCCATTGATTAAAAAAAAAAAACAACAGTGCTTCAGCAGCAGAGCTTGTTCATAAATTCAGGCTCTCTGAGAAAGAGGAAAGGGGCATTTTTCCAGGTGAACAGCATAAAGGTTTATTGAGTTTTGTTTTTAATAATTGAGGAAAATCCCTGAGAAGAGAAGCTAAAAAGCAGCATGTCTGTGACACGAGTGAGAGAGTCTGTTAGAGGGGATTTGGAACAGCAGCACGCTTTGCAAATATGCTCTTTCATCTCACGGCTTCAGAAAACTTCCATATTAATCAAGTTAATCCTGGTACCCTGCAAAAAGGAGGGCTCTGTATCTGTCTATCCATTTTACAGGCAGGGAAACTTGTAAAAGGCAGCTATATGGAAAGCAAGAAATTACTGAGTATTCGCCCTTCTCGTGATTTGTGTGTGCTGGTAAACAAGTCTCCTAGTGAGAAATGAAAGGGGGTTAATCTGTTTAGTTTGTCTGAGGGAAGGTTAGGAGGCAACAGAGATCAAACAGCAAAGTTCAAGAGGTGAGAAGACGCAGCTTTCCTGACAGAGTGGCTGGGGCTGATCCCTCATTAACTGGAGCCTCAGAGAGGCTCTTATTGAAAGAGGTGACCTGGTCTGGCCAGAGGCTGTAGGGGTTGATGCGTAAAGATGATTTGTGTGAAATGATCTGCTCTCTCTTTATGAAGAAGGTCAGGCTGGTTGGTACAAGGATTTTTTTTCTGGATTAAAAACCTCGGAAAAATGTATCTCTAGTTGGTCATCCAGAAATGGAGGTGTCGTCATCACTAATCACTTCTGAAGCCCCCAGTGAAGGCACTTCTTCATCATCAAGGCGGTGGTAGAGCTGGGAATAGAGTACAAGAGTGCCATTGTTCTCACCACCCCTTGCATTCATTAATATCAGGTAATTATTATCCAAACTGTCTGTGATTTTATTTTTCTAGAGCTGAACAGTAAACAGAGACTGCTTTGTGGTAGCACTGCCATTCCCCAGGCAGGAGAAATCCTGGTGAGGAGCCCAGCAGCACCAACAGCTCACTGTGAAATTCACGGTCAAGGAATTCACCTGGATGCCTGGTCTTGGCTTCAGCTGGCTATTAGCCTGCCAGAAGGTCCCACTGAATCCACAGCCAAGTTCCTGATTCTCTTTTCTGAGAAATCTGGAGGTCCTCCCCACAATGTGATGGACCTGTCTTGAAAAGAGTGAATGCTGAGCCTGGGATGCATGCAAATGCAAGACTGGAAGTTGTTTGTGAGTCTAGAAGTTCTGTGTCTGCAACCACTTTTGCAATAGATCACGTTGCTTGTGCGACCCCTTCCTCCCATTCCGTAAACAGCCACTACTTGCACTTTGATGATGTGGCTGGTTAGATACCAAGGAGGGACTCCAGTTTATGCATGTCAAATGCCAGAGGTTTCCCAGAGAGGTTGTGTAGTCTCCATCCTTGGAGATATTTAAAACCCAACTGGACACAAACCTGGGAAACCTGCTCTGGCTGATCCTGCTTTGAGCAGAGGGGGGGTTGGCCTAGATGGTCTCCTCAACTGTTCTGTGATGTTGGCCCATTTCTCCAGCCTGTCCAGGTCCCTCTGGATGGCCGCACGATCCTCTGGTGTGTCAGCCACTCCTCCGAGTTTGGTGTCATCAGCAAACTTGCTGAGGATACGCTGTGCCCCATCATCCAGATCATTAATGAAGATGTTAAACAGACTGGACTCAGTATTGGCCCCTGACCAGCGCTGGCTGGTCTTATCACCTCCAGGTGTAAGAAGATCTTCCCCATGTCACCTGTTGCCAGAGATGCTCTATCTTTCCTCATAGGCTCTCCCAATGTCTCACTTCATCTTTCCTGCTCTGGTTTAGAGCTATTCCCATGTCTTGTCCAACACAAATGAAGAGAATGTTTTCCTCCCTGTCTTTTTGCAGCAGCTTTGCACAGATTTGACGGCTCAGGTTTTCCCATCACTCTTCCCTTCTGTAGGCAAAGCAACCCATTTACTCAGTCTTTCCTAGCAGGTCATGTTTTCTTGACCTGTTGTCATTCTCCAAGTTCCCTCTAGACTCTCTTCAGTCTCGGCAAATCTTTGCTGGAGCTTGTTGCCTACAGCTGAGGACTTCTCAGTGTGGTGTCAAGCAAAAGGTTTACTTCCCCTGCCTAGAAGATTGTAATCCTATTTATACATCCCAGGATTATGTCTGCCACTTTTACAGGAAACGTCATTGCGGATTTGTGTTCAGCTTGCAGTCTATAGCATTCCTCCATCCTTGGAGGCCATCTTGGGCACAGCGATCATGAAATGATAGAGTTTTTGGTTCTTGGAGAAGTAAGGAGGGGGTCAGCAGAACCGCTACCTTGGACTTCTGGAGGGCAGACTTTGGCCTGTTTAGGAGCCTGGGAGTCCCTTGGGAGGCAGTCCTGAAGGGCAAAGGAGTCCAGGAAGGATGGAGGTTCTTCAAGAAGGAAATCTTAAAGGCGCAGGAGCAGGCTGTCCCCATGTGCTGAAAGACGTGCTGGCGGGGAAGAAGACTGGTCTGACTGGACAGCCAGCTTTGGCTGGAACTCAGGAAAAAAAGGAGAGTTTATGACCTTTGGAAGAAGGGGCAGGCAACTCAGGAGGACTACAAGGATGTTGTGAGGTTATGCAGGGAGAAAATTAGAAGGGCCAAAGCCCAACTAGAACTTCATATGGCTACTGCCGTAGAAGACAATAAAAAATGTTTCTATAAATACATTAGCAACAAAAGGAGGGCTAGGGAGAATCTCCATCCTTTATTGGGTGCAGGGGGGAAACACAGTGACAAAGGATGAGGAAAAGGCTGAGGTACTTAATGGCTTCTTTGCCTCAGTCTTTAATGGTAAGACCAGTTGTTCTCGGGGTACGCAGCCCCCTGAGCTGGAAGACAGGGACAGGGAGCAGAATGAAGCCCCCATAATCCAAGGGGAAATGGTTAGCGACCTGCTACACCACTTAGACACGCACAAGTCTATGGGGCCGGATGGGATCCACCTAAGGGTACTGAGGAGCTGGCAGAAGTGCTCACCAAGACACTTTCCATCCTTTATCAGCAATCCTGGCTAACTGGGGAGGTCCCAGTTGACTGGAGGTTAGCAAATGTGACACCCATCTACAAGAAGGGCCGGGAGGAGGATCTGGGGAACTACAGACCTGTCAGTCTGACCTTGTGCCAGGGAAGGTTACGGAGCAGATCATCTTGAGTGCCATCACGTGGCACGTACAAGACAACCAGGTGATCAGGCCCAGTCAGCATGGGTTTATGAAAGGCAGGTCCTGCTTGACTAACCTGATCTCCTGTGACAAGATGACCCATTTAGTGGATGAGGGAAAGGCTGTGGATGTTGTCTACCTAGACTTTAGTAAAGCCTTTGACACTGTTTCCCACAGCATTCTCCTGCAGAAACTGGCTGCTCATGGCTTGGACAGCCGTAGTCTTTGCTGGGTAAAAAACTGGCTGGATGGCCGGGCCCAGAGAGTTGTGGTGAACGGAGTTAAATGCAGTTGGCGGCTGGTCACGAGCGGTGTTTCCCAGGGCTCAGTTTTGGGGCCGGTCCTGTTCAATATCTTTATCAATGATCTGGACGAGGGGCTCGAGTCCTCCCTCAGTCAGTTTGCAGACGACACCAAGGTGGGCGGGAGTGTTGATCTGCTCGAGGGTAGGAAGGCTCTGCAGAGGGACCTGGACAGGCTGGATCGATGGGCTGAGGCCAACTGTATGAGCCATGCAATGCTACAGGCTTGGGGAAGAGTGGCTGGAAAGCTGCCCGGCAGAAAAGGACCTGGGGGTGCTGGTCGACAAGAATATATCCTTCTGTAGGGTACATGTGGCACTAAAGGGCATGGTTTAGTGGTGGACGTGGCAGTGTTAGGTTAACTGTTGGACTCACTGATCTTAAAGGTCTTTCCAATCTAAATGAGTCTATGATTCTCTGCAGCACTGACCAGTTGTTCCCCATCCTCCATTCGTGCACTTGTTTGCTGCTTCTAAATTCAGGTCCCTGCAGTTGACCTGAATTATGTAGCGTGTTATTTTCTTTGTCAAACATCACTTCTGGTTGTTTCGAATGCTGAAGCTGTCATCTAACCTCCCTGTTTGGTGTCATGTGTGTGTTTAATCTCCGTTCCATCACCCAGCTCACTGCGCAAAATACAAATGGAGAGAGCAGAGCTTGGTGGACCCCACACACTTTCTTCTTTGGTTATGACAACAATCCACTGGGAGCATTTTTCTAATTAGAAAAAAAATCACCTGCACCTCCAATCCATTTCTTTTGCCATGCAAGGAAACCCCTAGTAGCGTAAAGCTGTAATATCTGATGGTTTTCTGCTAACTCCACCCCCCGCTAACTTGTTGCATAAAGAAGTTACCTTTGGTTTGACTTGTTGCCAGATCCACGCTGGCTGTTATTCTGTTGTTTGCCATCAGATACTTTCGGTGAATTTATTCCAGTGTTTCTGCAGGAGATGGAAATGAAGCTGATGGGTTTGCAATTTTCTTACTCTTCCTTTCTCCACCCATTTAGTAAATAGGCACAGTGAGGGTCCTCCAGTCTGCCAAGGGGACCATGAATGTCTCTCAAGCTGCTTCAGGCATCATAGGAGGAAAATCGCAGAATCCCAGAAGCACTGAGGTGGGAAGGAACCTCTGGAGGTCATCTTGTCCAACTCCCCTCCTCAGAGCAGGGTCACCTAGAGCAGGTTGCTCAGGCCCATGTTCAGTCAGGGCTTGAATATCTCCAAGGATGGGGACTCCACAACCTCTCTGCATAACCTGTGCTGGTGTTTGACACCCTCACCATAAAAAAACCCAAACAAAATAAACAGCTTTTTTTCTTTTTTTTAAGTGGAATTTCCCATATTTCAATTCATCCCCATTGCCTCTTGTCTTGTCACCGAGAAGAGTCTGGCTCCATCGTGTTTACGTCCTCCCCTCAGATATTTATACACGTTAATAACCCCCCCGAGCCTTCTCTTCTCCAGGCTGAACAGTCCCAGCTCCCTCAGCCTCTCCTCATATATCAGATGCTCCCATCCCTTAATCATCTTCACGGCCCTTCGCTGGATTCGCTCCAATATGTCCGTGTCCATCCACCTTTTCCATTTCTTTCCAGTATGCTCACGTCTTTCTCAGTCGAACTCAACTTTAAAAACATCTAACTTGCCTGAAGTGCTCTCTAACCTATTTCTTCCATGCTGAAATCTTACCTTTCATTCCTACTACTAATTATGCTGAATGTCCCTCTAAATGGAGACTGATGTGTATAGGGGAACTCTTTAAATAATTTTGCCTGCTTGGTTTTGCCTGCCAGTATCTTTTCCAATCCAAGAAACATGGACCAACCCTTTCCTTGAGATCCTACATCCTACTGTTATACTCACTGGATGATTGACTTCTACAAGATATACAAAGCAAGAAGTAGTTGCATGTCATTAAAATACAAATTCATGCTCTAGCAGCATGGATGCCCTTTTAGTCTGGCTTGGGTATGTTGTTCCTTCATTTGTATTTTAGGTGATGAGGATAAAGCTGTGACAAAATATTTTTTCTTTTTTTTCTTTCTTCTTCTTTTTTTTTTTTATTTTTACTTTTTCTGTGTCTAGTATGTTAGGCAATGCATGTTCTAATTTGTACAAACTGCCTTCACAGTAATTTGGACAAGTCTTCCCGAGGAGCAGCAGACAAACTTCAGAGGTTCCATGGGGGTGGGGAGGGAATTTATTGCCAATCAAATTAAAGGTATTTAGATCCGCTGTTAAATTCTCCTGTAAATATATTTCTGTGGGGTAGGAGTGTGGTTCCGGAGCTGTGTGAATAAGGGATATTTCAATGGCTTAGTAGGATGGGGTGGGAGGTGGTTGTTTCTAAAAAGGTTGGTTAAACTAAACCAAAATATTTCATTTTCAGTTCGTTCTTTTTTTTTTTCCCTTACAGGGAGAAAAAGTTTTAAAATGGAAGCATGCTTTGAAAATGATAAATCAACATGAAACATTTGGAGTGCTCTAAAAGCCTTCCTTCTCTCTCCCTTTCACACCACTCTGTTGGGGAAAAAATAGATGCATTCACTGTTTGCCAAAGAAACACTTGCCCAGTTGTAATCAAGTCATTTTACAACATGGTGTAGACTTTCACTCCACGTTTGTTGCACATGGCCTTGGGAAGTCATGGCAGCAAATGCTTCCACTTGCTTATCTCTAAAAAGAAAGGATGGGTCAGGATCAACCTCTGCACAGAGGCAGTTTTCAAGCTCTTTGGTTGTCCCACTTGCCTGCTTACAGGAATCTTAATCTGTAGCCACGCTGGGAGGTAAAGAAAATAACTCCTTATCCCTGCCCAGAAATTTTCCTGTAACTGTCTTCTATGTGCCCTTATTTTTCCAGGCAAGAGTTTTGCTAGACCTTGGGTTGCATTTGACAACGGAGGTTGTGACAACTTGTGGTAGTTGTGGGCTAACCTGAAACCTGGGAGAGGCAAGATTTCTTCCCAAGTCCTCCGCAGACTTCCCAAGTGAATCTTTTGGACATTAGGAGAAATGTCTTTACTGAAAGAGTGGTCAAGCCTTGGAACAGGCTGCCCAGGGAAGTGGTGGAGTCCCCATCCCTGGAAGTATTTAAAAGACGTGTAGATGAGGCGCTTAGGGACATAGTGTAGTGGGCATGGTGGTGTTGGGTTGATGGTTGGACTCGCTGATCTTAGAGGTCTTTTCCAACCTTAATGATTCTATGATTCTATGATTCTGTCTTTATCTGTTTCTTGTAGTGTTTAGTCGTTGTGATGAAGAACTTCCATCAAGACATCACATATTCCATTTTTGTGGTGCTTACCGTTTTACATGCTTGACGTGATCGACTGTTGTGTTGTTGAGTGTCTTGGAAACCCTTGGTTCGCAGATGGCTTCTTTAACTTTCTCTCTTGTTTACTTCATTTTCTGTCTCCTCAATGCACACACAAATACATGCGCTCATCCTCTCTCTGGCTGCTTGGGCTATTGCAGGTTGGCTGCCATAGGTTTGGACGGAAGGCTGTTTTCCTAAAATGAAGGTTTGATGGCTTAGGGGTACCTGCAACCTCAGATGCCAGTTTTGTGTGCACGTGGTACACTGAGGCTGGGTGGGGAAGCTGTCCTCTGGATTTTCTCCACTTTTAATGGATTTAGCTCCCATCCCTTGCTCTCTCAAGGCAGTTGCACTTTCATCCTTTTTTATGTCTCTGGCCCAATTAAGGGAGGATGGTGAGCGATTTCCTCCTAGAGTTTCCCTGTCTGGCAAATCTCAGCAGTAATTTTTTGTTTCGTTTTGAAACTTTGAAAGAAAAAAGGAGAATGAAGTACAAGAGGTGCCTGAGACCATTAGACTGTTCCCAGTACAGTCCAGAACTGGGAATTTTCTGGTCCTCTGTTCTCCATGGGGGTCAAACCAAAGGAATAGTTGCAAGTACACCGCTGTGTCAATGCACCCCAAAAGAGACTTCAGCCCTTTGCTGAGGCATCTATCAGCACATACATCAGGACATCACGCATCACGTGGCCATGTATCAAGAAGCTCTTACAAGCTGGAGGCCATTCCCAGCTTTTTGCATGTCAGAGGGAAAGTGGCTGGTCCAGGCCATGTGCAGTTTGGGTATCCAAGGCCAGGACAGAGCATTGCATCTCATGTTATCCAGCCTTACACCCCAACATCTTTCTCAGTATGAGAAAGACGTGGACCTGTTGGAGTGGGTCCAGAGGAGAGCCACAAAAACGATCAGAGGCTGGAACACCTCTCCTGTGATGAAAGGCTGAGAGAGTTGGGTTTGTTTAGCCTGGAGAAGAGAAGGCTTCAGGGAGATCTTACTGTGGCCTTTCAATACTTGAAGGGGGCTTATAAGAAAGGTGGGGACAAACATTTTAGCAGGGCCTGTTGTGACAGGACAAGGGGGAATGGTTTTAAACTAAAAGAGGGGAGATTCAGAGTGGATCTAAGGAAGAAATTTTTTCCAATGAGGGTGGTGAAACCCTGGCACAGGTTGCCCAGAGAGGTGGTAGATGCCCCATCCCTGGAAACATTCAAGGTCAGGTTGGACGGGGCTCTGAGCAACCTGATCTGGTTGAAGATGTCCCTGCCCATGGCAGGGGGGTTGGACTAGATGGTCTTTAAAGGTCCCTTCCAATCCAAACCATTTTATGATTCTATGATTCTGCCGTCGCGCTGAAGGGGTTGCACATGCTTGTTGGAGAGGGTGGTTTGTTGCCCCAGTTTTTCTGGTTGTCCTTCAGTTAAAAAGTGACATTTATAAGACAGAGCAACTCCCTACGTGGAGGGAGGTGATATTTCTAGTCATCTCACGCCAATGTGTCCTCTCCACTGGACTCTTCCATGCTGCTATACTGCAACATCACTGCATCGCTGCTTGATGAAGGGCTACCCAGTAGGTAGCATTGGCTTCTACCTTTTTCGGGGAATAAGTCTCTATCCTCAGCCTCCAGGTTTTCCCTGTTTAGGGCATTTTTTCATAGTCTTGGTGTAAGGAAGGTGGAGCTGGGTTTGGTCCTATATCATACCCCTACTGATGCAGCACCTTTATCTCTTCTCTTCCTTTGCTGTCATCATCTCCATGCCATAGAGCTGAACTGTTTTTAATATCAAAGTCCTGGGACCCTGCTGATGTGCTGGAGGGTATCTGGGGCCCATGGTGAGACAACGCCTGTGGATGGGAAGGGGGAAGAAGTAGTCTTTCTCTGACAGTGCTGCATTGATTTCGTTCTACTGCTGCTACCTTAGGCCTTGCAGCTTTTTTTTTTCTTTTCTTTTTTTTTTTTTTTTTTAAACCAGCAAGGAAAAATAACTCTGGCTCCAATATTTATACTAGAGGCCCAGGAGCTTATAATATAGCAGTAAACTGTCTCTTTTGAGAGCTCATCAAGACTGCAGTATGATGGATAGACTCCTAGCCAGCTGCGTAGTGGTAATGTTCCAGAAGACAGCATTACCTTATTTTGATTGAGTGCCTAGACTTTGCCTACCAGCTCAGGATCTCAAAGCACTTTGTGAACAGCGAGGAATTAAAAGTCTTGCTGTGGCTGAAACAGATAAATGGTTGCCCTTTATCACTGGAGAAAATAAGGCACAGGGAGGTCAAATGACTTGTTTGCCCCCAAGATCAGCTGTAGTCCAGGAGACCTGGATTTTAGTGCTTTTTTTTGTGTGTGCAGGTAGGCATCCTGAAGTTTGGAGATAGTCCTGTATTTTTTCATTTGCTTTTTTTTCCTTTTTTCTTAGAATACTGGGGTTTAACTGACTTTTAACAGTGTTATATCTGTCTTTTTCTCTGTTTTCTTAGGTTTGAAGTATAATCCCGCATCCAGTGCCATCTAGAAAATGTCTTATGGATCCATTGATGGGAGTGGATTTGGGAGCAGGAATCCATTTGGAGGCCCTTCAAGACAAGGCTATCAACCTCTCGGTAAAGTATTGATCCCTTGCTATAATTTATTCTACTTGGCTCCCTGGGGACTGAAGTTTTACTTGCTCATGTTCAGTGTGGCTGATGTATAAATATCACACTCTGTCCAGAGGTCATTTCTGATAGTGATTTTCAAAGGTGAAAACCAAACTTTTGTTGGGTTCGGTTTGTATGATGAGGCACCACATTTTACTGTGCTCAGGGCTTGAGGCTTGAGGAAGAGCAGCGCTGATGAGGATTTTGGAGTTATTTTGGGGGACTACAAGAAGAAACGTAGCTCTAGACCTGGCTGGTTCATGCATGGAGGTGGAAGGTAGGTCTCATCCTGCCCACTTCTGAGCTGCCGGTCAAGAGGCCAGCCCACATGGGCATGGGCAGAGAAGACCACATCTCCAGCTGCCCAGATGTGCGCCAGATCCTGATCCAGATGAGCAATTGCTGTAGGGCCAGATCTGGGTTAATCTAGTCTGGCTTTCAGCAAGCCTTGTTAGCTGGAGCATACTCTTACATTTAATTTTGGTCCTGGATCTGGCTTGCACTGCAGGGTAAGGCTGCAGTGACTACGGTGTAGACATGACTGGGAGTTCAGATCTCTGCAGAAGCATCAGAAAAGGGACCTTGTAACATGGCAAAGAGGTGTCTTATCGCTTTGCACTGGGGAAGAACATCACCTCTCTCTTTGATTTCGACTGGGCTGTTCATAAAGGCAGCCTGACTTGGTTCTCAAGTTTCGAGGGTTGCAAATGTTCTTCGGGAAACATTTCATTGTTTTGCAAATAGCTGTTCCCCCTGGATGGAAATATAAAAGAAGCATAGAGGTTTCTCTTGGTTTTCTGTTTTCTTACAAGTTTGGGTGTAATTATGATTTTTTTTCTTTGAACAGGAAGAAGGCATTGAAGTAAGTGCGAGTTGTCTGTTCAGTTGTAAATAGTGATTTTCAGGCTATTCTACAAGGCAAAATTAAAGGCATAAAAGCAAGGAAGAATGGGATGCTTGGGCACAATGAAAGAACCATAAGAAAAGAGAATTGAAATGTGGACTAGACAAATGATGAATCTCAGGGCATTGTAGTTTAGGTTAAAAAAATGTGAATAATTATTGTGCTGTGTGAAAGGACCACTATTTTTAATGCAAATGCACAGAATAATTCAAGACACTTGCAATCTCTAAATATTTGAAGAGATACCTCATTGTGCCCAGCTTGCCCATCATTTGGCGGTTACTGATGTGACCCTGAAGCCATCCTCAGTGGATTGCAAAAAGCAGCCGATGTAGGAACATGTAGGGCCGCGTGGCGGTTGCCCTTGCTGACCAGCCTAATCAGAGAGATTCACAGCCTCCATTTGCAGCAGTTTTGGGAGGAATCCCAGAGGCAGTTTTTTGGGGAATTTGGTTTGCCTGGGACTTTTGAGTGTCAGACAACTCTGGTTCAAACTCTGCTTTTGGTGGTGTTGCTGGATATCCAGGATTTCTCGGGGAAAAAAACAAGTATACTTCTTTTTTTTTTTTCTATTGGAAATTGTTGGGTGGAAAGAAAGATTGCGCTGAGCTGATGTAGAAACATCAGCTTTCTCGAGACAGCCACGGTCTGTCGGCTGCCCGGCTGGAGCCTGTTAACATGTTGGCTTATGTCTTGGAGTTGAGTGCTGTCTTCCCCTCCATGCATGCACACATCATCTCGGGTGGCATTGTGATGGACACATCTCCAGGATCCTCCAGGGTTGATTTTTCAAGCCAAAATTGGTTGCGGACTTGCTAAATACTGAGTTGGTCCTTTGGCTAGGCGTCCCTGTGGAAAGGATTGCAAGGGAAGGAACCTGATTGCGTTGGCCAAGGGCAACTTGGAGAAACTTTTCTCCTCTCTGTGTGTCTCAATCAGAGATGTTACATCTGAACCTGCGTAGCTCCCCTTGCCCCTTCGCCGTGGGAGGCTGAGTAACACATGCCGGATGTCTTTTGTTGTAGTATCCCTAAATATTGTCATTAATTAAGTATCAGGAGAGGGTAACGCAACACTAATCATCTGCCTCCTGCTTCTGAGAGACGGATGACTGGCTTGCTAAGAAAAACTGCCCGCTGTATTAGATCATGGTATGGCTGGAACAAAAGAGCGTGGCCTTCCTGCCGGCATACGTATGTCTGCTCGCGGGGGGGAGGCAGACCTTGATGGACGTGTTCTGCGTGTGCTCTAAACCTCTTCTTTTTGTATCTAATAAATAAATAAAAACAGCTACCAGCATCCCTGCAGGTAGTTACTGTCCGACGGTAGCGGTAATATTCAGGCATCCAACAGAAAACCCTGAGGTTCTGCAACAGTAAAGATGATGGGGATGGCACTGCTTAATAGCCTTTCGGTAATAAATTGGCATGGAAGTCATATACAAAGAACAAGCAGGTTTCAGCAGCCCCAGCTCGCCCAAGGAGCCGGAGGCTTGTCACAGCAAGTGGTCGTACAGTGGGATGGGTTAAAAAAGAACCGCTGGGGATTTCATTTTTGAAATCTTTAATTTCATGAAAGAGCGCAAAGAAAAGGGGGCTCGGGTTTTGTTCGTTTGGGTTTTTTTTAATAAAGGGTGATACTACCAAGAGAGTGTCCTCTGTCCTAATACCCATCTGTCCATCTTGGTTGCGTTTCCTCCATGCTCGAACCGAATGCTGGGAAAGATTAATTACTTGAAGGTGCTTCCCTTGGCCCTGGGCTGACACGGTGAAGGATGGACTTACAGCCATCATCGGGCCGCGTGGCGGTTGCCCTTGCTGACCAGCCTAATGAGAGAGATCCGCAGGCTCCGTTTCCAGCAGTTTTGGGAGAAATCCCAGAGGCAGTTTTTTGGGGAATTTGGTTTGCCTGGGACTCCTGAGTGTCAGACAACTCTGGTTCAAACTCTGCTTTTGGTGGTGTTGCTGGATATCCAGGATTTCTTGGGGAAAAAAACAAGTATACTTCCCCCCCCCCCCCATTGGAAATGGTTGGGAGGAAAGAGAGATTGCGCTGAGCAAAACTGAAATGTTCTGTAGGCTTAGCCCGAGGAGCACCCTAAGGTGTGTCACAAGGGAGACCACCGGGATTGCTTGGAATATAGCAGTTTTGGGGGTTGACGGTGTCGTCCCACAGCCACTGAAGAACAACGAGGAGTGGCAAGTGGAGGTGTAAGCCATGTCCCTGCTCTGTGGTTGTGACTTACGACCTCCTCCAGCAGCATAGAATCATAGAATCATTAAGGTTGGAAAAGACCTCTAAGATCATCGAGTCCAACCGTCAACCCAACACCACCATGCCCATTAAACCATGTCCCTAAGCGCCACATCTACACGTCTTTTAAATACTTCCAGGGATGGTGACTCCACCACTTCCCTGGGCAGCCTGTTCCAAGGCTTTACAACCCTTTCAATAAATAAATTTTTCCTAATGTCCAATCTAAACCTCCCTTGGCGCAACTTGAGGCCATTTCCTCTCGTCCTATCGCTAGTTACTTGGCAGAAGAGACCAACACCCACCTCGCTACAACCTCCTTTCAGGTAGTTGTAGAGCGCGATGAGGTCTCCCCTCAGCCTCCTCTTCTCCAGACTAAACAACCCCAGTTCCCTCAGCCGCTCCTCATCAGACTTGTGCTCTAGACCCTTCACCAGCTTCGTTGCCCTTCTCTGGACACGCTCCAGCACCTCAATGTCCTTCTTGTAGTGAAGGGCCCAAAACTGAACACAGGATTCGAGGTGCGGCCTCACCAGTGCCGAGTACAGGGGCACGATCACCTCCCTACTCCTGCTGGCCACACTATGGCTGATACAGGCCAGGATGCCGTTGGCCTTCTTGGCCACCTGAGCACACTGCCGGCTCATGTTCAGCCGGCTGTCAACCAGCACCCCCAGGTCCTTTTCCTCTGGGCAGCTTTCCAGCCACTCTTCCCCAAGCCTGTAGCGTTGCATGGGGTTGTTGTGACCGAAGTGCAAGACCCGGCACTTGGCCTTGTTGAACCTCATACAGTTGGCCTCGGCCCATTGATCCAGCCTGTCCAGGTCCCTCTGCAGAGCCTTCCTGCCCTCGAGCAGATCAACACTCCCGCCCAACTTGGTGTCGTCTGCAAACTTACTGAGGGAGCACTCGATCCCCTCGTCCAGATCGTTGATAAAGATATTGAACAGGACCGGCCCCAGCACTGAGCCCTGGGGAACACCGCTCGTGACCGGCCGCCAACTGGATTTAACTCCGTTGACCACAACTCTCTGGTCTCAGCCATCCTGCCAGTTTTTTACCCAGCGAAGAGTGCACCTGTCTAGGCCGTGAGCCGCCAGCTTCTCTAGGAGAATGCTGTGGGAGACAGTGTCAAAGGCTTTACTGAAGTCCAGGTAGACCACATCCACAGCCTTTCCCTCATCCACTAGGCGGGTCATATGGTCATAGAAGGAGATCAGGTTGGTCAAGCAGGACCTGCCTTCCATGAACCCGTGCTGGCTGGGCCTGATCCCCTGGTTGTCCCGGACATGGCTCGTGAGCACCCTCAAAACCAACCGCTCCATGATCTTCCCCGGCACCGAGGTCAGGCTGACCGGCCTGTAGTTCCCCGGATCCTCCTTCCGGCCCTTCTTATAGATCGGCATCACATTGGCGAGCCTCCAGTCGTCCGGGACTTCCCCAGTTAACCAGGACTGCTGGTAAATGATGGAGAGCGGCTCGGCAAGCTCCTCCGCCAGCTCCCTCAGTACCCTCGGGTGGATCCCATCCGGTCCCATAGACTTGTGAACGTCCAGGTGGCGTAGCAGGTCATTAACTTCTTCCTCTTGAATTATGGGGGGTTTATCCTGCTCATCATCCTTGTCTTCCAGCTCAGGGGGCAGAGTACCCTGAGGATAACCGCTCTGACTACTAAAAACTGAGGCAAAGAAGGCGTTAAGTACCTCAGCCTTTTCCTTATCCTTGGTGGCAACGTTCCCCTCCGCATCCAATAGAGGATGGAGATTCTCCTTGGCTCTCCTTTTGTCATTAATATAATTGTAAAAGCATTTTTTGTTGTCTCTCACGACAGTGGCCAGGTTGAGTTCTAGCCGGGCTTTTGCCTTTCTAATTTCCTCTCTGCACGACCTAACGCGATCCCTGTACTCTTCTTGAGTTGCCTGCCCCTTCTTCCACAAGTGATAAACTCTCCTTTTTCTCCTGAGTCCCAGCCAGAGCTCCCCGTTCAGCCAGGCCGGTCGCCTTCCCCGCCCGTTCTTCTTGCGGCACATGGGGACAGCCCGCTCCTGCGCCTTTAAGACTTCCTTCTTGAAGAACGTCCAGCCTTCCTGGACCCCTTTGCCCTTCAGGACTGTCTCCCAAGGGACCCTCTCGACCAGTGACCTGAGCAGGCCAAAGTCCGCCCGCCGGAAGTCCATGGTAGCGGTTTTGCTGGCCCCCCTCCTTACTTCACCAAGTATCGAGAATTCTACCATTTCATGGTCGCTAAGCCCAAGCCGGCCTCCGACCACCACATCTCCCACCAGTCCTTCTCTGTTCGTGAACAGCAGGTCAAGCGAGGCATCTCCCCTGGTGGGCTCGCTTACCAGCTGCGTCAGGAAGTTATCCTCCACACACTCCAGGAACCTCCTCGACTGTTTCCTCTCTGCCGTGTGGTATTTCCAGCAGATGTCTGGAAAGTTGAAGTCCCCCACGAGAACAAGGGCTAGCGACTGGGAGACTTCTGCCAGCCTCTTGTAGAATATTTCGTCTGCCTCCTCGTCCTGGCTAGGTGGTCTGTAACAGACTCCCAGCAGGATATCTGCCTTGTTGGCCTTCCCCCTCATCCTTACCCACAAGCACTCGACCTCGTCATCACTACCATTGAGCTCTAGACAGTCGAAGCACTCCCTAACATACAGGGCTACCCCACCGCCTCTCCTTCCTCGCCTGTCCCTTCTGAAGAGCTTATAGCCATCCATTGCAGCACTCCAATCGTGAGACTCATCCCACCACGTTTCCATAATGGCGACTAGGTCATAGCTACCCCGCTGCACAATGGCTTCCAGCTCCTCCTCCATGTTTGCCGCCCATGCTGCGTGCATTGGTATAGATGCACTTGAGCTGGGCTGCCGATTTCTCCCCCGACATTGGCGTGCGGTCCCTAGGCTCTTCTCTAGTGAGCCTGGTTTTATCCCCTTCCCCCTTCGAATCTAGTTTAAAGCCCTCTCGATGAGCCCCGCCAACTCACACGCGAGAATCCTTTTCCCCCTGCAAGACAGCTGAACTCCGTCCGTCGCCAGCAGGCCCGGTGCCGTGTAAACCTCTCCGTGGTCAAAGAAGCCAAAATTCTGCCGATGGCACCAGCCCCTGAGCCACGTGTTGATCCGATGAGTTTTCCTGTTCCTTTCAGTGTTTCACCCTGCCTCTAAAGGGATCGAGGGAAACACTACCTGTGCTCCCAATCCTCCCACCAGTCGCCCCAGCGCCCTGAAGTCCCTTTTGATCCCTTCGGGACTTCTCTCTGCACCCTCCTCACTGCCAGCCTGTATAACCAGTAGCGGGTAGTAATCGGAGGCCTGCACGAGACTAGGGAGTTTCCTAGTAATGTCCTTCACCCGGGCCCCAGGGAGGCAGCAGACTTCCCTGTGGGATGGGTCTGGCTAACAAATTGGGCCCTCCGTCTCCCTCAGAAGGGAATCACCAATGACAATTACCCTCCTTTTTTTCTTAGCGGAGGCAGTCATAATTTGTGGGGCTGGCTGCCTCGCCTCGGGCAACCCCCTGGATGGGCCTTCATCTGCGTCCTCGTTCATCTGGCCCTCAAGTTCCAGAGCCCCATATCTGTTGTGTAGGGGCAACTGGGAAGGTTGAGGTGAGGGAGGCCGGGCGGGGGTTCGCCTGGCACCCCGAGCAGGGACCTGTGTCCATTCCCCTCCATCACCTGGGTCTCCTCCTTCTGCCTGGTGGCAAGAGGGCAGGGGTTCCTCCACTTCTTGGGGAGCCTCCGTGTGCTGCCCTTGCCTCAGGGACGGTAGGGTGCGGCTCCACCAACCTATCTCCCTCTCACACCCCCTGATACTCCTTAGCCTCTCCACTTCCTCCTTCAGCTCTGCCACCAGGCTGAGCAGATCATCCACCTGGTCGCAGCGCACACAGGCGTCATCTCTGCTGCCCTCCTGTACAAGGGACAGCCTCAGGGACTCCCTGCAGCCGGAGGCCTGGACAGATGTGTGTTTGCGTAGGGGCTCCGTCTGGGTCGCCACGTTTCTCCTGGCGATGGCTTTCGGCCGAGTGGATACCATGGCCAGGTCCTCTTCTGGGAGGGCGACGACCACGAGTTGAGCCTCTGGAACCTGGAGGGGGCTGCGCCCTGCTCGCACGCCCTGCCGGCGCGAACTGACGCGCAAACTGACGCGCCACGCCCTGTTTGCCCGCCCTATTCGCCGCGCTCCCTGGGGGCTGCTCTTGTACCTGAGGGGGTTTGGCCGCCGTCCCTCCTGTCCCCGCCCACGCTGAGTCAGAGCTGCCGCCTGTCAGGAGCTCGCTCCTCCGGCTCGGGGGAGGGGGGCTGGGGCACCCTCTCGCTCCCTGCGCTTTTGCCTTCGCGGTTTTTGCCGCGGTTTCGCCGCTTCAGGAAGGGTCCCCCGGCGCGATCCTCCACTCCGGAGCCCTTCGCCTCGGTGGCTTCGAATGAAATGGCGGGTGCCCTGGGTTTTAAACTGCCGCTGTCCCTCCTGGCCCAGCCCACGCTGAGTCAGAGCTGCCGCTCGTCAGGAGCTCGCTCCTCCGGCTCGGGGGAGGGGGGCTGGGGCACCCTCTCGCTCCCTGCGCTTATGCCTTGTTGAACCTCATACAGTTGGCCTCAGCCCATCGATCCAGCCTGTCCAGGTCCCTCTGCAGAGCCTTCCTGCCCTCGAGCAGATCAACACTCCCGCCCAGCTTGGTGTCGTCTGCATCTTGTATCTGCATCCGCTCCTCGTTCTGCTCCCAAAAATCCATGTAAAAGCAAGTGTTCCCCAGTTTCCTTGTAGGACCCCCTCTGGGCTTCAGAGCATTGGTGTTGCATGGAGAAGTTGGAAAGTAGGTAATAGGAAGTTGTTGGGTTTTTTCTTTTTGTTTTTATTTTTTAACCTGAGAAATGAAAAAGATTGAAATGACTTCAAAAGATTTTTTTTTTAAGTAATGTGATATGTCTGAAATAAACGGAGACCACACACTGTACTGTAGTAGGAATTAAACCCTGAATTCTTATGATTTTGATGTGTGCAGCACGCATTCTCTACCGTGTTCAACCTATCGTCCCAAAAGCATCTTTTTGTGGGGAAAACGAACAAAACCTGCTGTACACAGGGAGGCACAGACGTCAGGGAATTCAAATAGCTTGAATTAAAATGCCACAAACCAGGAAATTTTTAACACTGCTTTTATTAACCTTACTGTGCTGTGAACATTAAACACCAGATTTGACAGCGTGAGGGTAATTTCATATTCCAAAGGTGCAATGTTTCTAGGTGCGCTCAAGCGACCGTTGGGTCAGTGCTTAATTTTATTGTGACTTCATCTAGACCATTTTTCCTTCAGTTGTCCGTGAAGATATCGTGCGAGACACTGGCCAGAGTTGTACTCCAGATATATCGCACATACGCCTTCATCCTTGTCTGCTAGGTTGGTTATCTTGTCACAGAACAAGATTAGATTGGTCCATGCAAGTTGTTCTTTTCAGCATTCGCTGGGTATGTATCACCTAATTATCATTTCAATACTTAGCAATTGTTAAATGATTTGTTCTAACTTTTTTCCAGGAATTGGGTCTATAATTTTCTTTGTCCTTCCCTCTCTACCACCAACCTACTGCTCTGGTACACCAACCAGCTCTTGGGTGGAAAGTCCCATCTAAGTGCTGGCAATTGTCTCTGTCCTGTCTTAACGGTTGGACCATCCTTCTGTCCTCTTCGTACCTCTCCAATCCTATTTTGCTCTTAGCAGTTTTGGAAAGTGGTTTATACTTAAAAAACCCACCTTGGGGTTCATCGTTGCCTCCAGGCTGGCGCAGTCGCAGAGCTCATGTGCTGCATGGGAGGGAGATGCTCACAGCGGTCATGGCCCCTTTGGTGGGATGGGGATGGCAGGAGCTCTGCTGGAGACCCAGGTCCAGTGGCTAAAGCTGGGGTAGATGTTCTGTAGACAAAACTCACTCAAAAGCTTGTGTACAAACCACCACCCCGTGGTCTTATTGCAGCTCTGGGTCTGATGGCAAACCATGGGAAGGAATCCACTGCCAGCTTTGCATCTTGATACTGCAAAGTGCTGAAACACATAACAAACTCTTAAGTACACAAGGAGTCCCCCTGAGGTTAATTAACATTAAGCAGGTGGTTAATCCTTTTGCTATATTGGGACCTGAATAGTGCTTTGTTTTTGCATTAACCTCTCAAATTACTTCCAATATTTGCAACGCTATTAAAGGGACTCTGAAACCCTTGGTCATTGCAGCGTACAGCATTGCCCAAAGGGTGTGGAAGGTGGTCTAGGTCTGATCATGGCAAGTATTCCTCACTGGAGCAATGAGGGACCCAACCGTGCACTTAAATGTCCTTAGTATAGAGTGTTAAAACGAGTTAAAAACAGTGAAAGCAAGCAAGAACAAAATCTTTGAATCTTTTAGGGAAATTGAAAGCTACTATGCAATGTTAATGGTGTTTTTTTCAAAAGTTAAAGCCTTTAAAACTGAAGGATTGGACCGTGTCTTGATCACATTCAGAAATATAACCAAAGCGTGCTTTTGGGATGGAGACCCGTCAAGTGTAGAATGGACTTAAAGTGCGACCTTCTCTAGCACCTTTTATCTGCCATGCGTAGATGGGTTACCACCTGGACTGTAAAGAAAGTGGTCTTTCCTCTATTTTATACAGCACTACACAATAAAATGGCTTGCAAAATGTTGTGTGAAAAGTTCCTGAGCCTTAATGACTGACTTTCACTTCTAAGCCTTGGGTCCTGTTATGTTTTCTTGAATTTTTGGGGACACAGAAGTAGAGGACTCGGGTGTTGTATTAAAAAAGTTATTAACTGGCCTGAAATAAAGTGCTGGTCAAAGCCTAGATGCAAATAATACAAAAAATCATAATAAGATGATCTCTTCCACTAGACAACCTTTAAAAGCTGTTTGTGGCATCTACAGAGGAATTATTTCATACTGTTTCTTGGCTGTTGTGCAAGACTTCCAAACGTTATAAATTTATTTCCTTAGTCCAGTTTCACTGAATTTAGAGGATATTCTCTATTTTACATCCAGTTCTTAGAGATCTTAGCAGTGATTTAATGAATTAATAAGCCTAAACATAAGAAAACATATTAAAGAATAATGAACAACATGTTTTATAGCAAAAGAAATTGCCAGGAGAATTAACTTTCATACACGAATTAACTTTGAAACTGTTTGTTTTGAAAACCTCTGCCCTATCCCTTCTGGCACTTTTAACATTATAATAAATGTTTTGCTATAATCTCAGTATTTCAGGGAAGTTAAGTGGTTATGCATTTATTTATATAACTAGCAAAACCAGAACACATCATTGGAATAAATAAGTGTTTTAATGAAATGTGTGAGGGTGAGCTGACAACTTCATAGCACTTAAAAAAAAAAAAACCACAACAAAAAACTTCTTGGGTAAAGATAAACTTTTTTTTCTGTACCAATTTTGTTTGCTAGCCTTGGTCATCCAAAGCCATTTTACTGTAAACATGTAAAAATCGTGCCAATGTAAAAATTGGTGGTCCCAATCTTTAGCAGAAAATCAGAAAGGAAAGACTCTGGCCTCAACTTAGGCAGCGTTCAGCTGGAAATGCATTTAAACATCTCATCCTCTCAGAATAGCTTGCTCCATTTTCCACTCGATTACAGTCAAATTAGAAGTAGCTTAAGAAGATCCTCTCCCCGCGGTCTGCTTGTGGTATGGGTAGAGGTACCTCGATAGGGAAAGCAGAGCGGGATGAACGTGCTGGTGATTCCTTTAGCTTCCCAATGGGTGCCTGGCCGTGAGCCCCAGACCTAACGTTGTCCTTCTGGGATGTCTTTCCAAGTGGATGTATTTCCCTAAAGGAGAAGAGACTGTCCCATGCTTTAGTTTCAGCTCCTGAAATTAATACAGCTCAATGCTTTTTGCTTCTGGCTGCTCTTGCAGCTGGCTGATCTCTGGCAGCATCAGTAACCAAAGGCTTTTCTTCGTCTCAGATGAAGAGCAAAGAAAATTTAAGTTTTATTAAAAAAAAAAAAAAAAAAAAAAAAAACACCTCAGCTATCTCTTCATGGAAAGTTTGTATCAGTTCTTGTTTAAGCTATTCAGACCTGGGCAAGGCATCAATGCTCCCGAGATTTCTTTAATACTGTCGGTTCAATCCAATTCTTCTTTGCCAACTTTCTCAGTTGCTCAAGAGCACTTCTCCAGTTAGGAGAGCAGAGAGGTCTCTTTGCTTTAGAGCCCTTGTCCAACAAGCCGTGAGTGAGTGCTTGGCTGTATTATGAAATTCCTGCAAGTGCTGTGAGCCTTCCTTAACATTTTCTCTACCCCTTGGTCTTGCACCCTGTGCTTTGCACCCTGTGCTTTGCATCTTGGCAATATCAGATGCTTGGATCAGGAGCCTTCTTTCTTACACTGGGCCTACAAATAAGTCTACCTGAAGCAAGACACAGTTGAAATCGAGCAGTAGGATTACTCCATGACCCTGTACGAACATCTGTCTGTGCTTGCTGAATGGGGATCCATGGGAAGTAGGCTGAGGTTGGAGCGCCTCTTCTGCAGCTGTTTGATTTCCATCAGAGCTGTCTCCCTGCACACGTCCCGGCACTCACCTATGTCTTGCCGTGCCATGCAGATGTGCTAGCTTGGAGGTTATGATCTGAAATTAGTGGTAAATCAGGTCAGAGTTTATTCCCAGGTTTGCTCTCAACGTTCCATGTCCGGGGCTGCTGGCATCTCTGGGGTGGTGTCTTCACCCCAGTTCGGTTCATCCCGTTGTCTTGCCAAGGAGAAAGCAGGATCAGGCTCCAGACAGGCTGAATGCCAGCATTTTTCTTGAGATTCTGCAACTCCTTTGCTGTAATGTGAAGGGGAGAACCCCCAAATTTTGCTGGAAAAAGGTGGTATACAGGAGCAGGCTGTCATTGCTGGCACAGGTTTCTCCACTCATGCAGCATCACGTTGCATTCCCTGTCCCGTTCTTTGGAAGGTGCTGGGGCTGGCAATTTTTGCTGCCCTTGTGGCTTGCTAAAAGATCTCTTAATATTGTGTTTGTTTGTTTGTTGTTTTTTGTATGTGCACATCTAAAGTCGGCTTAGTCTGTCCTAGGCTGGATTGACACAAGGTTGTTAACGTGCAGTGAGTGATCAAGCGCATGCTCTGTCTCCTCTGCTATTGCTGTAGTAACCCCAGTAAATTTGGGAATGGACATTACTGGGCGTTGGAAGGAGAGCTAGAATATTATCTGGCGTGATTTTGCTTTGTCCCAAGCATTCCCCAGGTGTGAATCAGACATTGGGACAGCTCGGGTTGTTAGCATGGGTGAGACTGTGCTGCAACACCCTGATCTTTGGCTGCAAAACAAACTTTATATTAACTGTATTGCTTCAGGGATTATTTTGTTGTTGTTGTTGCAGAATTTTTGCTTGGGGTTTTGGCTGTGAGAGTGAACAAATCCAAAGAATATGAAACCTGGGATAAAGTTTAGGAAGGGAAAACTTAACCTCTGCTGCCTGTGCTGTTGTAATATGGAAACTGGGTGCTGCAGGGCACACTGGGTAACATGGAGCTGGGTGTGTTTGCCAGGTTGGGATGTATTTACATCCAGTGTTATGGGCAAAAAAATAAATATACATAAACTAGCAAATCCTCTGTGCATGAATGCAGCTTGTAGCCCATTGACTGTTTGGAGAGCACGTACGCGTCCAGGCCCTGCTCCATCACTCCTGCTCCTACCTGCACATCTCTGAGCCTCCAAGGAGGGGAACTTTTCTCCTCATTTGCTTGCAGAAACCCATACCATCGCTTGGGAATATCTGACTGAGTCAGCTGCTCCTCTAAAAAAAAAATTACGTGCTTCTTTACCTGTCTGTAAGACAGAGCTAAGGTGTGCATTTTAAAATGGATAAACACAATTTGTTTTAAACCTAGGTGGTATCTAAGAGTGAATCTATTCTAAAATTTCTCATGCTGGGATTAATTCCTGTTTGACAAGTATATTGCTATTTCTTTCCTGAAAGCACATCCAAAATACTGAGTCTGGGAGCTGCAGACCACTGGTTTTCAATAACAAATGAGGAACGCTTCTTTTGATGTGGGAGGAAAATCCCTTTAAATTTTAAGGTTCTGGACTTGAAAGTGTTGAACTTGCAAGTCTTGGTCACCTCTGCCACTGCTCCGTAGTGTGGCCTTGTGCAAATCTCTTAACTTCCCTGTTGTCTTGTTTCCTTGCCCTCCTGCCACCTAGTATTATCTAATTAATTAAATTCTTAAGGATGTAGAATATGTCTTTCTTAATCGATTAGAAAAACAGAATTTAGCATCCTTTGTGTATGTGTGCTTTTTCCTTTTTTTCTTTGAAGACGCAAGTGGAGTTTTATAATATTTGTTCCTGCCAGCAAAGTGGGAATGGAGATTTATGTAGATACTGGAATACTGTAGTGGTGAATTGCTATTCTGAAACCTAACTGTAAGGATGTATTTATTTGCAGAAAGTACACAAACCCACTTCTATGCACTATGAAGGGTAGACATAGCCAACCCAAAAAATGTATGTGACACAAACAGAATTTAGGTTGAGTGGGAAAAAAAAAAAGAATAAAGCTTTTATCCATGCTGTCAGTCCAGAAATATAATTTCTAACTCTCTTCTTCCAGGTTGACGTTTGCTTGGAGACAGACACTGGCAGCTAGAAGTGGGCAGGGATTAAAGATCAACAGTGAGGAAGGACTCGACAGATGTAAGCAGGTAGATTGGGGATTAGGGTGAATTCGTGTGGATGGAAAGCACTTAGGAGCAAGGAGGGATTTTAAATTGGATGTTAGGACGTACGTGTTGCAGATCTTCCCTGAATTTCTCTGTTAGACTTGGATATTAATGGTTGGGATCCACCATAGTAGCTGTTGGTGTGGCTGAAGGTAATGACAGTCCTACAGATGGTTGTGGTGAGGTGGAAGAAGCGGCTTGCGTAGGTTTTGAGGCATGCAAGTGATTGTATAGGTGTTCCTAGAACCAATTTAACAGGCTGCCCAGCGAAGTGGTGGAGTCACCATCCCTGGAAGTATTTAAAAGACGTGTAGATGAGGCGCTTAGGGACATGGTTTAGTGGGCATGGTGGTGTTGGGTTGACGGTTGGACTCGATGATCTTAGAGGTCTTTTCCAACCTTAATGATTCTATGATTCTGTAATTTCCCATTGCTTTCTGATCCCAAGCTGAAAAAGACAGGGTGAAGAAGAAGGAATAAATCAAAGCCCTGCCGATTTATACATCAGTGACCAAACGCAACGAGCTTAGCCCAGAAAAAAGCGCAAAGCTGGTTGCACTTGAGAGCTCTCCTCCTGCTCACCCCTGGCGCTGCTGAACCATGGCACGGCGGTGGGAAAGGCGAGTGGAAAGCTCACGGTCTCTTGCCCCTGCCCTGTCCCATCCCAGCTGTGTTTCATCCCCTGCAGAAAATTAGTTTTATCCTCGCTTGATGGATGGGGGATTTGGGTTGTGGAAGGATTCCTGCTCACAAACCGAACCCATTGCCTGCTCTGTGTCCCTTAGGGATTATATCCTAAGGTTTCCATGATTTCCTTAGAAAAGGCTTTCTCCTCCCCATTCCTGAGACACAGGGTTTTCCTTAGCCAGACTCCCTTGCTGTTAAATCTTGGTTATTCCCTTAAAACAGGGACCACTTTAGCCATTGCAGTTTCTTAGCTTGCGATTCACAGGGCTTGCTCTCATCTAGCGCTGGCCCCCAGTATCAATAGAGGCTGGGGGATGAAATGATGGAGAGCAGCCCTGCCGAGAAGGACTTGGGGGTACTTACTGGTGGGTGAAAAGCTGAACACGAGCTGGCAATAAGCGCTCACAGCCCAGAAGGCCAACCGTATCCTGGACTGCATCCAAAGCAGCGTGGCCAGCAGGTCGAAGGAGGGGATTCTGCTCCTCTGCTCTGCTCTGGTGAGACCCCCCCTGCAGTGCTGCGTCCAGCTCTGGAGCCCTCAGCACAAGGCAGACATGGACCTGTTGGAGCGGGTCCAGAGGAGGCCACAAAAATGATCAGGGGGATGGAACATGTCTGCTATGAGGAAAGGCTGAGAGAGTTGGGGTTGTTCAGCCTGGAGAAGAGAAGGCTTTGGGGAGACCTTATTGCGGCCTTTCAGTACTTAAAGGGGGCTTATAAGAAAGGTGGGGACAGACTTTTTAGCAGGGCCTGTTGCGACAGGACAAGGGGGAATGGTTTTAAACTAAAAGAGGGGAGATTTAGACTAGATCTAAGGAAGAAATTTTTTACACTGTGGGTGGTGAAACCCTGGCACAGGTTGCCCAAAGAGGTGGTCGATGCCTCATCCCTGGAAACATTCAAGAGCCTCTGGATGGGACTCTGAGCAACCTGGTCTAGTTGAAGATGTCCCTGTCCACGGCAGGGGCGTTGGACTGGATGACCTTTAAAGGTCCCTTCCAACCCAAACTGTTCTATGATTCTATCTTCTATGGATGCACCTCTCTCTTCTGCCTGGATGGTTTCTTAGTCTGGAGAAGCACTTGAAGAAAGCTTAATTTCTTCTGTCCTGTAGCTGTGGGAGTTTGGTACAGGTTGTCATCAGGGACACTTTGACTTGCCTGCAACTTCTTCCCTTGGCTGAGATGGAAATGAAGCAGGTGGAGACCAAAGTAGGGCAGATTTTGCCCTTCAGGGTACTGCTTCTGCATACGTGGATGTCAGGGCTAGAAAAACCAATCCTGAAGACTTGAAGACAGTCTTGAAGAACCATAGATCATGCTGTTAGTAATGACTCTTCAAGCTATGAAGAGCAGGGTCTGTCTCTCACAACCTTTAGTTGTGACATCTCAAGCAGTACATGCATTTTATTGTCTAGTTTCCATGCCTTTCTGCAATGCATGTGCTTTCTTGCCCCAAATAACTCACTTTTTTAGAGAAGGTCAGAGTCAGAGACTGACACTTCTTGTTGTTCCAAGATTATTTGCCATTGTCATCCGTGTCCCAGTCCACAGAGTCAAAGGGATGGACAGAATGGCTCTTGTCTGGTGACACTGGGGAATGTCCCCAGTTCTTTCAAATCGCAGAGCAGCTTCCTTGGGCTAACATGCTATTTTTATTTTTAATTGGGCTTAGTCTATCAGAAAAACTTGATCCTTTTGTCCCTGGCAAAGACCCACACGTCTAGCAGCCAGGCATGCTGCCACCTCACCAGATGGCTGGCAGGGCAGTGGCCAGCATGACTGTGTCACATCTCCTCTACTTGGTAGCACACATTCCCAGATGACCGTCACCATCCTCTTTGAGCTTAAAACACACCTAGGGACTAGCCAAACCCATGTGCCGGCTTTAATCCAGCCCCACGTAGCAGTAACTTCATTGAACATCATGAAAATAATGCCCACAACTGCTTTATAAGCAGGTGGCACTTGCTGAGAAGGTCCCTGTCTTTGACATGTGCTGGGTGAGCAGGAGGTTGGCTTTGGGATACCCTCTTATCCAGACCTCAGGCTGGTTTCATGCAACATCTTTAGATGAAATAAGTAGAAACATGTTATTGGGATGTCTTGTGTTTCTTACCTTTCTCTGGCTGCTGAGGGCTGCGGTGGGATGAGAATATGTTTTTTTTTCTATATGAACACATCCTAAGTGTGTTAAAAGATGCTTTAATTCCTTCTAAACCTAGTATTTTTAATGGGAATTAAGCCCGCAGCACACTGAAGTGGTAGGGCAGGTGATAATTCTTGGGAGGTACAGTACCAGGATTAAAATATTCACAGTGGGCTTTTTTTTACAGCCTATATTCCATTTTCAGAAACACTTTTAAGGTCAGATCTCACAGGTCTCCAGGTACTTGATGATGCAGGTGGGGACGGGGGGGTGGATTGTCCAAGGTCTGTTTCTGCTCTGGAAGGCTTTTAAGAATCTCTTGAAATACTCTTTCAACCAAAGGCTCTTTTATAGCCGGTCAAACCTGAAAGCTGCTAAATCCCTTGGAGCCCAGAAATGTGCTGAAACGGGATTAAGTGCCTTGAAATATTTCTGTGTGTTTGACCATTCCCTGCTTTGAAAGCTTCATTCAGGAAGATTTGGGAATGGGTCTTCAGAGAGACAAAGATCTTCCCATAGGTGTGGATATATATGTCCGTTGTGCAGACACGTGCCAGGACTTTGTTTGGTTAGGTAGGCAATTTTTTTTTTTTTCCAAAATGCTTTGCTCGGGTGCCTAGTGGAGAGCAGAAGACGACTGAAGAGCTGACCACAGCCACGCTGCATAAAATACTACATATCTCCTATTCCTTCTCCTCTCCTAATAGAGACACAGAAATGGAAATGGAGATACCGCTGACAAAGTAGAGGGACAAAGTTATGTAAAGAAGATTTTTAAAAGCCATAAATCCATCTTTTTGGGCTGGGAATAGCACATGCCATGAACTTGCATGTGAAACGGATCTGTTGTGTGTGAAGCTGTGCTGAGGCAAGACCACTGGGAATCCTGTTCCCCAAAAAAAGAGGTTTTGAAGGGGGAAAGTCAGTCCTGGGTGCCTGAAAATTTCACACATACCATACTTGTTGTATAGAGGCAACTGAAGTGATGGGCTGAGCAAAATGAGATTCTGTATCGCTTTCTCCCACTCATCCCCCACACCTCTTTTTTATTTATTATTATTTTCACTTCTGTAAGATGGTATTAAGCACAGATTTATAAAGAGGGTTTGGTGCAAAGTACAGTTTGCGAATAACTTGAGTTTATGACAAAATGCAGCAAAAAAAAACTTTATTGCAATCATGTAGTAGTCAATATTTTAGATTTATTTCAGGTACTGCAAGAGTTAAGCAGGTTGGGAAAGAGGACTTGTCTGCTGCTTTTCCTGAAGTGCTTTAACAGCCAGCCAGTAGCCAGATAGCTGTGCTTTTGAAAAATACGTAGATAATACCAAGGATCTAATAAAAATAAAATAGCTAAAACTTTATAGAATGTGTTTATATACCTACCTAGGGTGTATGCCTGTGTAGTATATGTATTTGTGCGTGTAAGTATGTTTTTGAAATGTAATTCGGAGTTTTCAGTCATACTGTCATTTCATACCTCTCCTTTTATAGTCTTATTGCTAAAATGAAGTGTTGTCTATTCATATTTTTTAATTTTGGATTTGTGAGCAGAATTTCAGTATTTTCACAGAGATTTTTTTTCTTCTTCTTCACGGGGTTTTCACACTTACTGCTCATCAGTGAAGAAGAAACCAGGCCCTGTTGACCTGGACTTCAGTAAAGCCTTTGACACTGTCTCCCACAGCATTCTCCTAGAGAAGCTGGTGGCTCACGGCTTAGACAGGTACACTCTTCACTGGGTAAAAAACTGGCTGGATGGCCAGGCCCAGAGAGTTGTGGTGAACGGAGTTAAATGCAGTTGGCGGCCGGTCACGAGTGGTGTTCCCCAGGGCTCAGTACTGGGGCCGGTCCTGTTCAATATCTTTATCAATGATCTGGATGAGGAGATCGAGTGCTCCCTCAGTAAGTTTGCAGACGACACCAAGTTGGGCGGGAGTGTTGATCTGCTCGAGGGCAGGAATGCTCTGCAGAGGGACCTGGACAAGCTGCATCGATGGGCCGAGGCCAACTGTATGAGGTTCAACAAGGCCAAGTGCCGGGTCTTGCACTTCGGCCACAACAACCCCAGGCAACGCTACAGGCTTGGGGAAGAGTGGCTGGAAAGCTGCCCAGAGGAAAAGGACCTGGGGGTGCTGGTTGACAGCCGGCTGAACATGAGCCAGCAGTGTGCCCAGGTGGCCAAGAAGGCCAACGGCATCCTGGCCTGTATCAGAACTAGTGTGGCCAGCAGGAGCAGGGAGGTGGTCGTGCCCCTGTACTCGGCACTGGTGAGGCCGCACCTCGAATCCTGTGTTCAGTTTTGGACCCCTCACTACAAGAAGGACATTGAGGTGCTGGAGCGTGTCCAGAGGAGGGCAACGAAGCTGGTGAAGGGCCTGGAGCACAAGCCTTATGAGGAGCGGCTGAGGGAACTGGGGTTGTTTAGTCTGGAGAAGAGGAGGCTGAGGGGAGACCTCATCGCGTTCTACAACTACCTGAAAGGAGGTTGTAGCGAGGTGGTTGTTGGTCTCTTCTGCCAAGTAACAAGCGATAGGACCAGGGGGAAATGGCCTCAAGTTGCGCCAAGGGAGGTTTAGATTGGACATTAGGAGAAATTTCTTTACTGAAAGAGTGATCAGGCCTTGGAACAGGCTGCCCAGGGAAGTGGTTGAGTCCCCATCCCTGGAAGTATTTAAAAGACGTGTAGATGAGGCCCTTAGGGACATGGTGTAGTGGGCATGGTGTGTTGGGTTGACGGTTGGACACGATGATCTTAGAGGTCTTTTCCAAACTTAATGATTCTATGATTCTATGATTCTATGACATCATGACAGGGAGAAAAAATGTGTGCTTATGTACGAGATTAATAAAAATCAACCACTGTTGCAAACAAGAGTTTCCTTGGGGAGACTGAGCTTCCTGGAGATCAGAGAGTTGGACCGCTTTGGATTTGGGGGATGCCTGGCATCCCCCCTACAACAAGATGAGGGATGTTAATTGAGTTGTTAGTGTGTCTTATGTCAATGCTTCTTTTTCCCTCCATACCCCCAGATTTGACCTGGTAAGAATCCAGCTTTGCTTCATTTTATTTTATTTTATTTTATTTTATTTTATTTTATTTTATTTTATTTTGTTTTGTTTTGTTTTGTTTTGTTTTATTTTTATTCTTTAATTTTTTAAAAAAAAATTTTTTAAATTTATTTTGATGATGTCTAGCTGGTGGGAGGAGGGCTGCTTGTTTTGATGCTGCTCTCCAGCTCTTTTGTTTCTGGTTTCTGGTTAAACATCCTATGCTCTTTGGTCCATCTCTTTTTTTATTGCTGTGTTTTACTTCTTCCAGGCATGTCTGAGACTTCTTCAAAGCTGAGCCGAGAGGGGACGAGGCGCAGGCCAGCATTTCAGCGTGACGCTAGACGGTGGCAGAGCCTCTCTGCAATAAAAGCCTTACACGCCCTCCTTGTAGCATCCCTCCTCCTTGGCGTTTGCATCAGGGTGGCTGTGAGTCAGGCAGAAGGGAATCCCTGCCGGCGGCGGGGGGCTTTCGCTGCCGTAGCACGCTGTGAATTCCTCTTCTTGGCTAAAAACAAAAGCCAGCCTGCTTTTGGGGAGAAAAGCTTGATTTGCTGTCTCCCTCTCTCCTATTTCTAAAAATCCCACTCCCCCCGTATCCATTGGTTTAGGCACAGCAGGGACTCAGCTTCTTTTTTTTTTTCCCAAAAAAAATTTTTCTTTCTCTTAATTCTTTTTTTCTCAATTTTTTTTTTCCTCAATTGTTTTCTTCCCCTTCTCTCAGTCCCTTTCTCCTCACTTGCCCGTGCTGCTTTTCTTGGCCAGGTTTCCTGAAGCAAAGTCAATGACATTGTTTTACAGTGCTGTATAAATACTTTTCCTGGTTTGGCACGAGCGTATTTATGTCCACATCCCCGTCGGTGCAGACTGCAGAATGGCTTTGTGCTCAAACCCCACCATTAATCTCGGATCGCCTGGAATGAGCTCCGGCTCTGAGCCGCATCTCCATGGGAAGGGTGGGTGGTGCAGTCCTCAACCACCAACACAAACCCTTCCCTGGGCACTTGCATTGGTCAGGTTTAGGAAGTCCATTCCATCTTCTCATCTGAGATGGGGACCATTACCTCTAGGCTTAGATGGATTGTCCTGCATTAAGCTGCGTGTGGGTATATGGTGGTGTCATCCCTTGAAGCCCTTGCCAAAAGGAGATGGGTGTCGCTGGTATCCTTGGGAGTGAGCTGCATTTTTAGCACAGTAAATAGATTTACTCCTTTGTCTACCTGAAGGGTATGGGTATTGCTGTCCTCCAGAGAGAGTCCTCTTGGCCAAGGTTGTCATGATTATTTCTCATGAAACTCTACACCAAACATAACGTTTACTGGCTCATTCGTTGACTTGTGCTTTCAAGTCTGTGACCATGGCTCACCGGATTACCTTCAATAAGTCAAGCATCTTCATGTGTCTCTTGCTTCCTCGACATGGAAGAGAGGAGGGAGGAGAAGGTTATCACCACTTCCCAGCGAGATTTCCCTCCCTGCCCAGCCTGCAGACAGGAGAGTGGCCAGGAGACCAGCTGAAGGGTTGGGAGACTTTGTACGCTGTTATATTTCTTCTGCTGCTCTTTTTAAAGGCATATTTATTTGCCTGGGATGGTTTTTGGGTGCTGATCTGCCTTTAAGCAGTGACTGTGTCAGATCTCCTAAGTTAAGCAAGAAAGGAGGGGAAACAGAGAGCCAGAAAATGAAGGTGATTTAGCAACGGCTGGTCCTAATGGGTTGTAATGCAGAGGTCCTGACAAATACTTAAAAGGAGCAAAGATATTCCTGTGTGAGAAGTATCTCGATTCCTGGGAGGAGGCTCTACCAGGCCTTTTAATGACCCCCAGTGGCCGACATCAGTTTTATCTCATCCGTAGCTTTGCAGAAACACGTAGCCACGGATGAAAGGCTTTGCAGCAAAAGTCACGTACAGAACTCGGCTATACGGGAGCCAAGCGCCGAGAAATAATGTGGCAATTAACTCAACCTTGGGACCCAACCAGAGTTTCCTTGTTGCGATGCTGGTTACTGGGCTGCGGCGTGCGAACTCTTCCCCGTCAGCTCGAGCTCGGCTTCCTCTGCTTGTGCCTGGATTTAGAAGATCAAAAAATAGATCAGGATATTGGCTGTGTCTTCTGGGAGGAGCATCACTGGGTTTGAAGATGCAATCATTTAAAAATAAAGAAATGAAGGTTGGTGTGCTCTAATGCAGGAGCTGTTCTGCGGCTCTTTTTTCTTTTTATTTTCCTTTTTTAATATACATGATAACTAGTCTTCCAACTTCAATGTTTCAGAGGAAGCCTGAAACTAATTCTGCATTTGGATGTTCTGGCGGGCTAAATGCTTTGCTTCTTTTTAGAGAGGATGTTTCCAGTCCCAGCTTAAAAGTTAGAAAAGGTAAAATGCCTACTGATACCTGCAGACACCATAAATTTGCATTTTCAGCTCATTTTCTGTGAAACTGCAATTTTTGTCAGCTCAAGGTGAGGGTCAGCACAGCTGGCAGGACAGTAGCAAGGGTTTTGGTGACTTTTCATTGTGAAACCACCCCGTGCACGGCCAACAAACCACCTTGGGTGTCTCGAGGGTGGCTGCCGTCGGGGAGGTGGTGATACAGGGATGGGGAGCACAAGGAAGCAAATTAAAGCTGCTCTGCTGGGACACCCTGGCTTCTGCCTTGCCCCAAAGCTCCTTGCAGAGTTGGATCTGGCAGCAAACACATCACTTATCGCCTTTTCCAGTTATTTCACAACCCCATGATGGGAGATGGTGCTTACCTACTGTAGGGGAAGAGCTTCTTGCATTGCTTCACCTTTTGCTGTGCCCAGCAGGAGAAAATAAGGATTATTCACTAGTTGTTTGTGCCCCTTTCTCCTCCACAGTTGCCATTCGCTGCTAAAATAGACATCAAACTTGTGATTGCTCTGCTCACAGGTAACTTGTAAAACTTGCATCGAGCAAGACAGACATTTGAGCTGGAGCGGGGAAGGCTCGAGAAATAGATGGAAGTCCTTGAGTATGTTTGTAAACACCTTGTTTTTCCCTTGTGACTTGCACACATGAGGCTCTATAATCACACGAGGCTCTATAATCACATAGTCTAATATTAAACCATGTGGATAACTTATTTTTTATGCTTTGGGATATAACCGTTAGGGAGTTGTTTCGGTTGGTTGGTTCAGAGTTGCTCTCGGAAGACTCAAGCTACCCATCAATGTGTGAAACTTGCTATGGAAAGACATCACCATGACTAGAAGTTCATCTGAGCACAAAGAGGCACAAACTATTTCTGTGGCCCCAAAGAATACACACAACTGTAATGGTGAACATTTAAGGATAAGGAGATTAGACCCTTCTGCGTCAAGGTATTAAAAAAAACTCCTAAAAAATGAAGGCTTTGAAAGACCATTCCCATGTAAGTTATCTCTCCATTTCTGTAGGTTCTCCATGGGTCCCGGAGGCAGGTTTTGAAACACGTGAATTTCTGATCTGGTCCGTTGGCTCAGATATTGTATAATACCTGTGCTTGCCTTAGGGAAAGTTTTGTTTGGGGAAAAGTTTTCTAAATTCTCTGCTGGAAGATGCTTTGGAAGGGCAAGGAGGATAAAGAGGATAAAGAATCAGTGAATGTCTGCAGAACATTATTGTGTATAAATTTAGGGAGGTTAGGGATGAGGCAAAAAAAATTAATCTTGTACAGAAGTGGTTACAGTATCTGGTTGGGACCTTATCAATGAATAATGAAGCAGGCTGCAGAGGACCTCCTCTCCACCTTCATCAGAGATTTATCTTGCGGTAGTTTATGAGACTCGCTGGTGCACTCATGAGGAGGTTTAGAAAGGATTTCACATTAGTGTGCGAAAGGAAAGAAATGGGGGTGGAGGAGAAAGATGGAGAGAATTGGCAACCCCATAGCACAGAGCAGCCATAAAACCGTAGGGAAATGGGACTGTCATCCTCAAGGCAGAAGAAATGGAGAACAGCAGGTTGGCTTGTCTGCATATTTTAATTTTTTTTCCAGTAATTAGGGGCAGACCAAGGTAAAGTTGCAGCCCCACTTGGGTAAAAGTAACTTTCCTGGAGAAACTGTGCAAACCTTGCCCAGCGTTAGCGCAGCTGCCCGGAAGACCAGAAGAGAAATATTTTGTGCACAGCGAGTTTCCCACCCCTGAGACTGGAGCAAGAATAAATCACTTATTTTGCTAATAGGAAAACAAGACCATTGTGGAGAGAGCAGAGTGCTCATTTAGACATGATCTCCTGATATTCCCAGTGATTACATTTTATACAGGATCAAACACTGACCGTCTTCTGAAGCTTTCGTAGTAATTCTTCAAGGTCAACTTCTTCTTGCGTCCGGAAAGGACCCAGCTGAATGGTAAATTTTGCTTGATTGAAATCTGCAAAGCATAACCCGTGTCCTTGCATCTGCAGTGACATAATTTTGCTCTGGGATTTTGGAGCAGGCACACGCAAGTAGATTGTAATATAGCAGGCATGTTTGATGTCCTGTCTTAAATCCCAAACTATTAACTTAATTAATATTGTAGGCTCTTAACACCTTTCCCTACTCGCGAGCTACCTTGCGTGAGACTGGAAGATGCTGCTGCTTCACCTTTCCTGGCCTTGCAGAGGCAGAAATGTGTGCCGTTTGGTCTGTATTAATTATTTCACTCTCAAGGTTCTGATCAGTCTTTGACAGAGAGCTCCGTGTGGGCTTTTAGCTGTGGGGTTAAGCAGCTCCCTCGCTTCGTGCCAGGGGCAGCTGCACTTTGCCAGCGTATATAGTGGTACATGTGTAGATATACGAGACCAAATCCTGCTTTCTAGCTGTTGCAAGGGTGAATGAGGGTTTTTTCCCCCGCTGTGAAACTGGAAAATATAATTGTGCACTCTTTTTAGCTAGAGTGGGGCTGTCCTCTGGCGTAACCAGCCTGGTTATGTGCAAGTGTTGGTTTTCTTAGGGAGGTGCTGGTGCAGAAGAAGATGCAAAATTGCTCCGTTTGATTTGCTGTTTGTGTGGACAAAGGGGAGGATGAGATCGTTAAGGTGCCATCTGACGTGGAGATTAAATTCAGTTCAAGCAGCGCAGTGATGTGTCGCTGAAGATAAATTATTTTGAATAGGTGATTCCTTAATCAGATGCTTTTAGGTATCTCCAGAGTGTTCAGTTTAGGTCTGCGGCTTATTTGAAAATATTTAGGGCCCTTAGAAGAAGTCTCCCCATTTTTCAATAAGGTGGTCTCCATCTTTTCCTCCACAGGGAGAGGGAAGGAGGGGGTGAGAAATGTTGAAACTTGATTTGTCCTGGTGTTCAGGACAAGACTGAAGAGTTGGATATCCCAAGGTCCTGCTTCAGCCCTGACACTACCTCCCTCGCCATTTCTGGGCAAAAACTGAAGCAGCGCTTCTTTCCTAATGGTGTTGATAACTCAGGTTACACATTGCTCTTTCCTTTGTAATTTTGAAGCATATTGAGGGTCTTGCTGTGATTATGAAAATTGCAAAGAAATATTTATGTCAGACTGGGCAACAGGGAAGGAGGAGAAAACCTACCTTATTCTTCTTTGGGATCTCTACCTTGGGTAGAGGACGGGGGAAGAACCGGGGTGTCCAGTCTCCTGCTGGACATTTTGCCTCTTGTTAATTCCCTCGCTCCCGAGTGCGTTTCAGCATCATAAAGGTCTCGTCGCAAATATTGCTTTGAGTGCTAAAAGCTTTGCTCCCCTCTGCTTTCCTCCATGATTTAAAAGCCACAGATGCTGATACATCTCCGAGACAGAATCTATTACACTTCTCCTGCCAAGCAGAACTATGGCGCTTGCTTTATTTCCCTCCTCCTAACACTCAATTTGTTCTTTGTCGGTGCTCAGCTGGCCGCATTGCTGAGCACCAGCAGGGCTCCCTCTGCGCAGTGGTTCCTCTTAGCTTTCCCCTTCTTAATTTCATTATCCATTTCTAATGGCTTTTTAATGTCTGAGCTGAATTTACGGTACCAAGGACTTCGTGCACCTTCTGTTTCTCCAGAAGTGTTTCAGGGAGGGCATGATTGACCATCCGCCGCTTTACTCATGCCATGGAGAAGAGCTGGTCTCCAGGGTTGGAAATGCATTTATTGGTCTGTCTTTTTTTTTTTTTTCTTGAATGTGGATGGTGGAGCATTCAGGTGTGTGTCCTGAGCTTCCTACTGGTTTGTAGCAATTGCTGATTTTCCTTCTTTGAATCTCAAATGATTGAACACTTGATTGTATGTTGAGAAAGTCTTTGTCCACTTGTATCTATTCAGGTGTGACTAGCATCTTTCCCGGACGGCTCTAGAGGCATTCCTTGTAAACATTGCATCATTTACCTTTTCCTTGGTTTCTCTTTATAAATAGAGAATTCAGTAGTTCTAAAACTCAGTTCCCACTTTTTGTTTTGTTTTGTTTTACTTCCCTGTTTATTCCCCTGATCTTTCTCTGAGCATCCATTGGCCCTTATCCCAGCCATAGGGTGGGACAACAAGTTGCCCCTTGGCCTGGGGAGCCCACCACACCTCTCTGAACAAGATTAGTACGTGAGCTCGTCTCTGGCAGCACTACCAGGTTTTTACAGCTAATCTGCCTGGGTTTTGATGGAAGCAGCCAGTGTGTTTATCTCCAACTCTACCCTGGGGTCTTTGAGAGCCACAGACCTGCCAAGAGGGTAAGCGGCTCCCAAAGCTGCCCCGGTGCCGCGCAGGGGTCACAGTCATTGGTATCGGTTTTAATATTCATACGAACATATGCTATTTTTATTAGTCACTAAATCTGTCGGTGGTGTAATTGAGGCATTCCACATTTTAACGGTAATTAAAGACTGAGTAGTTCATAAAACATGACGCAGCCTGCGCGGTCCTGGCAAGGTACTGAGCGTTGCGTGCAGTTGCCAAAAGGATGCCAGGTGTTGACGGGAAAACCAAGCTGTTTCCCTTCCCATGTGCTTCTAGACTTCAGCAAGACCTGAAATGAGGCCTGACAACATGGATGTGACAACAGGTGATGGGGTGTTCTTCAAGCTAAGGCACCTTCATGGCCAAGAGCAGACCTGCAGTCCATCCCCACCAAAGCTGTCCATCGTACTTCTACATGTTCCTCATCACCAGCCTTCAATTACTTCTCCAGGGAGATTAATTCAGATCTCAGCATTGAGAAAAGCTCCCTGAAGTATAACCCAGTCCTTCCTTTAAGTCTGGTTCCTTCACATTTAGTGTTTCTTGCTCTGATCCTCCCCAGGTTACTTCTCCTCCAGAATGTTGGCCTAACAAATCGTGGCTTCAGAAAGGTCTTGGGACTCACCTTTTGTCTCTGACGGCATTAGCCTGAATTAGCCTTGCGTGCTGCAGAAAGTAAGAGTGAACGTCCCATGGCACGATGAATAAATGTGATAGGTGTATGGCGTGACGCAGGGATGACTGTGCCTGGGGGTCTTCATGGAAAACAGAGAAAACTTCCAATTTTTGAAGAAGAGATGAAGAGCTCTTGCTATTGGATTTCCAAAATTGTGAATGTCATAGTGGAGAGAGATACCGTTGTAGCGTGTCATCTCTTCCCTCTTTACCATCTTTTGTCTCATATAAAGTGAGAGTAATGGCAAAAACATAGTTTCTCAGGCATGTAACCTTGTGTGTCCACATTTTATAGATTTAAAACAAACGAACAAATAAAAAACCCCAACCAGAGCTGTTTGCTTTCTGGGAACCTTCTTGCTTTTGCTTTACAGCTCCAGCTGGGAAATTTGGGTGTAATTTTGAAAGGAGAAAAGTAGTTTCCTCAAAGGGCCAGCTGCCATAAAGTGGGAAATAAGAAAATGAAAATTGTTAATATTTATGTGAACACTGGTGACCAAAGCTAACGGGGGGATCAGTATTCATTCCTTGTAAAATAGAGATTATAGCTGCCTCTATCATTCCTTTTCTGCTGAGGTTCTGGTGCATTTATTCATTGCTTTATATTCTCAGCAAAGACTTACACTTACAAGTTGTGTTTTCCCACCACAGCGGGACAGGCAGTGAAAACAGAGTAGGATGGGTAGTGCTGTCTTTTGGGAAGGCAAATAGAGAAAAGATCTTGCTGATGCTTAAGGTGTGCTGTTGTGATATTGAGGTTTGTTAACACAAAGCCTGCGAACATAGTATGTGTGATCTGTTCCATCAGATATTTCCTGGACCATAGAGTGGATTTAGCTGAATTCCTTTGGAGGGAATTACAATTTTTTTCCCCAGTATAACTGATACCCATGTGCTGAAAATAAGTCTTCCTTCTTTTCAAGGACAGCTGCAGTAAAGGGAGCTTTGGGATGAATTTCCCCTTCCATCGCCTGCAATGCAGCTCCAGAGCAAGAGGAGAGGGAAGGGGGCTTTTTATTTTTTAAGCACTATTTATGTTGGTTATAAATATGCTCAGCAGCATTTGTTAACTCTGAAGAAAACCACGAGCGTTAAGCACTTGACCAAAGCAAGACACTGTGTTGCAAATGCATCTCTCCCCCTGGAGAGAAGAAAACAGATGTGTAAGTGGCTTTACGAGAAGCAATATCAAGTCGCTTTGTGCACTTTGCTGGAGGGTTGCCCTAAGAAATTGCAGAGCATACAGCTCTCAGCTCTCATTTTCACATGTCTTTAGCTATTAGAGAGGCTAATTTGGTACGTTCTCCTAACAGGGCACGAGACCCTGTGAACCACCAGCTCAGCTGCCTGTTTAGGATGGTTGCGTTTAGTTAGTGCTGCTCCTAAGCTAATACGGGCAGGGTTGCTTAGTTTGGGCATGCCGTCCTAATGTGGCTACAAGTCTTCAATCTGCACCTGGCAGGTTTGTGTCTCTTCAGTGGACACGTTTAGGTCTTGTCTGCCCACCAGCAGTTATGATAATTGGTCCATTCGGAGTAGGGAGACATGCAGCCGGGTCTGAAAATAGTGAAAAGATGATGGATCGGAGCCATTTATCTTGTATTGTAAGGAAAGAAAGGGGGGAGGTGAGAAAAGTGGCACCAGCTCAGTCCAGATGTTTCCTTGCAGTCTGCATTGGTGCTGCCAACTACGCCAATAAAATTAAGTCTTTGCCCTTGGAGCCTCCGGAGGCGTCGTTGAAGTTGGCTGGTCTTGTTCCTTGTGTTTTAGCAATGCAATAAATGGCTAGACACTAATCACAGCAACCTGCAAAAAAATACGAGAGGTGAAAAGAACAGCTAAGTTTTGGGGACTTAATTTGTTTCCAGTACTGGGGCAGGAAAAATCGCCGTTACTTGCAATTTGTGCACATTCAAGAGGCATTCAAAGAAGTATATGTAATGCACATATTTGGGTATATCAGCTATTGGGCTTTTTTCTTTGCTTAGAGGGACCGGTAGGATTTAAATGTGCTCAAAATAGAGAAGGTCACTCATTTCTTCAAAACTGAGGTTTTCAGGAAAACGTGGTATATGTCCCCCTCTCGAGGACACCAGCATGGTGTGAGTATAATTTCCATTTTGAGAAAATAGATTTCATCGACTGTATAGAGAAAGATAGGCCTGACTGCCTGAAAGGAATACATACCATATTATCAAATGCCTGCCGATAATCCCATCTATTTGTGCTGGGGCTCCAGTCTTGCTTCAGAGGGGAGTAAGCTTGTTATTCTTGGAGGAACTGTTAACAGCCATATGTCTGCGGGATCGGGCCCCCCCGAAAGAGCAGATTTAATTATACGCATGGCAAGTTCATGTACTTGCTTGAACAAAGAAACATCCAGTGTAAGCTTTTCTGGGGAGGAAGCATTTAATCATGCGTGTTTTGTGCCGCGCTCGGCATGATGGAATGTCAGGGAGCAATTCATTCCCAGCACCAGTGCAAAAATGGTGATTAATAAAATTATAACCATTTATACTTCTAATACTAGGTTTTAACCAGTCTGGTTTTGTCTTTCTCTGATTTGGGAGATAGTACAATTATTTTCATATATGTGAAGCTTGGATAATATGATAGCTCAAATGCTTATTCTCTAGTTGCTGATTTAATTATATGAAATGTCAAGTTAGTTTAAGAAATACCTGGGGAAACCCCTACCTCTGTCAACCAGGAATATGCCAAGTGTTTCAGAAGATAACTTGTACCTTGCTATGAAAAAAAAAATCAGGCCAGAAAGCAACACACGCACAGCGTCTGTGCGCTGCGTGACACATCTTGAATATTATAGCAAAATTGAAACAAGAGATACAATTTTCTTTTACATTTTGAAAGGTAACTAAAACAGCTTTGTGTTGCTCGCGGTGTGTCTCGTGGATGCCTTTTTATTGCCGACGAGTTTCAAACACGGTGAATAAAGGTAGGATTTGGGACTTTGGTTGGGGGGAAAAAGCGTTTACTTAGGTGGTTAGTTAACTCTTCTCAGCAATGCGAATCCTTATATGCATGTGATCTCTGCCTCAAGAAGGTGGACTTCTGATCTAGAAGAAAGGCCTGGGTGAATAAAAGGAATTGATATGCTCTTTGCCGAGATCAAAGAATGTGTTTTTTTTTTTTCCCTTGCGCTCCGAAGGCTTTGAAGCGCAGGAAAGCCACATCAGTTTAACAAGTTGCCGTTTATTAGCGGGGCTGTGGTTTGTCCGCTGAACCCGATGCCAATGTGAGATAAAACACGCTCGTCTAAATCTTTCACATGGGTGGAAGCAAGTCTAATTTATCTTGGTTTGCTATTGGCTGAGAGCGCACGTGCCTTTAGTGACGTCGGCTCAATGATGTAACTTGGTTGTGCATTGAAGTCGCGGTCCTAAGTACTGACAGCGATTGCTCTCATTTCTCGCAAAAAACTCAGTTTAAAACTGCACAGGCTGTGCTGCGAATATGCTCGCTGAATCTGATTTTGTAAGAGTGATTATTAAATTTCAGATGTGGCTTTATGGTTGGACAGACATAGCCTTGTGCAAGATGTGGAGGGCATCCGGGTCACATCCTTCTGCAAAAGCCAGGCGATTCCATCAGGCTTCAGAAGTTGACTTTGATGTAAACTACTTTTGAGATGCAAAATATTTTGAAATCTCTTCTGAATGCGAGGCTGAATTTAGTAACATCCCTGTGGTATTACTGGGTAAACAAGCACTTTATGCACCAGTATAATAAGAGTGTTTGAAGAAATAATTGGTTACTATTTTGGGGTAGAGCCTAAGTTTAAAAAAATTAATACGAGGTGAGGAACTTTGTCAATGTTTAAGAAATACCTTGCTAGTCTTGGGAAGATAAGTGTCTTGTTAAGAAGAACAGGCAATAGCTTCTTTTACTAATTAAGGACAAAGACTGCCTGAATTTTAAGAAAGCTATGTAGAAAAATGAAACTCTTACATAGGCATTAAGAGTAATTTTGGTAGTCTTTGAATAACAGATTTGTCTTCTCTGTAGTTTCTTGCAAGATCAGTGATCTCTGGATGGGGGCTAAATACAAGGAGTAGTTGCAACATCATTAACGGTGGAATTCTGTGTATGTCCTGATATGAGACAAAAGTGGTTACAAGGCTTTTCAGCGTGCATTGATGTTCTCTGCATGGTATTGAAGATACTAAGACCAACTCTGGATGGATATTTTAGTCCAGCCAAACCTCTGGAAAAGATGTCTATCATCAGTACTGATAAGGGAAGAGACGTATTTCTTACAATAAGCCAATGGTACCATTGCTGCTCCTTTGAAGCCACAGATTTATTTTGGGGAACTGAGGAGCCAGAGTTTCTTTTTTCAGATCTTTGGTAGTCATCATTTTAGCAAGTTCTGAAAATGTTGTAAGGTGAAGGATCAACAGTCTCTTCTGATTTAAAATATGGGGTTCTTTGACATAACAGTGGTGAGTTGTTTAAGGTTATTTAATAAGAATGAATTTGTGTTCATGGACTTCTGAATGAGTTTGAGTTGGAACTTCAGTTCCATAAATCAGGGTTAATTTCACCCATTTATGAGAAAGTAAGTTATTTGTAGGAGCACAACATACTTCAGCCTTGCTTCTGCTAGCAGAAGGCATTCCCAGCAGAGGAGGTGCCTTTCGCAAGTCTGGTCTCAAAGGTGGGAGAAGGTGCCAAGAACCCTCACGTGGTGCAAGAGTCAATGTGATTGTTACTGAGAACTGCTGTAGGACATTTGTGCTGTTGTGTCTGTGTGTATATGTGTGATGTTAGCTGTTCTCCCTCGTCTTACAGTTCTTTAATCATGAACATGCAGCTGTCTTTGGTTGTCATCTCCTTTAATATATGTAAGGTTTTGAGAATCAGTTCCCAAAGTTGACATTACAGAGCATTTCTGTGTGTATATAGTTATATAATATGTATATATGTATTTTTTTTTTCTTTGTTTGTCATACATTTTCTGTTTTTGTGAATTTGTTTAGGTGCAATTACCTGGAACACTGTATTAAAGCTCCTGTTTCTAGTCCTGCAGACCCTGGCGGGACTTCTGACTGATCACTTGGCTGGCGCGCGGGCTGAGTCATCCTCCCAGCCTGTGCTTATGACCAGCATCGCGGAAGTCAGCCTGTTTGTACAAGCAGCTTCAGAGAGATAAAAGCAATGGAAGAACTCTACAGTGGAAAAGGAAAAAAAAGGAAAAAAAAAAGACCTTTTTTTCAAGTCTTGAGTGATGGGAGAACCTATCAAAAAGATGTATTTTTCAAGTTTGAAGTGATGTGAAATCCTGTTAAAAAAAAATTAAAATATGTTTTTATACCTAGGTTGTAGATAGATAGTTATTTCATAGGTAATCACCTGAGTTCAGTCAAGAAAGCACAAAAGAAACCCTAAAAATCTATCATCTACCTGCCCTCAGACCTCTTTCACTTCTTTTTCCCATCAGGCCAGTTTTTATGGTAGCTGAGAACCTGGTTAATACCTTTAGATATTTCAAGCCAAATTTGGCGACTTGGGTGTGTCAAACATCTCTGCTCCTACAGCCATGGAGACTTGCAGGTTTGCCTTTGTTCTGGCAGTTGGAGAATTCATGGTCAGCACTTTCATAGTCTCAAAGTGCTTTTTGGGACAGACCTGCGAACCCTTGGAGGAGCCTGGACACTTGGTGTGCTCATCACTGCGATTACCACATCGAATATTTAATTGCATGACTTCACGCGCATCATTTTGGGCTCAGACTGACCCCTGACAAATTTTACCATGTTGGTATATGAGGTGGGCTGCAGGTGTCCACCTCAGCTCTGGAGGTTGCCCTCTCCCAAGTGAGCGCTTGCACCTGAATATTATCTTAAAGCACCAACAAAAGAGAGTTTCTATTAATATTTTGGGCTGTGATTGGCACCATCTGCCCAGCGGGTGAGCACTTGGTGGGGCAAGCGCTTGCTGGGGTAAAATAGTGTATGCTCCTGCCACTCTGCTTTAGAGTGTGTGAGTCAGAGCCTTTAATTCTCTCTGCTACAGTTCCCTCAGTAAATTAGGGATAATTATTGCCTTCCTCACAATTCTGAGGTGTATTGGAAAGTGAGGTTGGCAAATCCATTTTGATTTTCAGACCCAGACGGTATAAGATTAGAACTTCCTCCTCCTTTTTTTCATCATTCTTGCAATTACTGTTGCAAAGTATCGCACTATGGTGGCCACGCTGGCAGTCTCCGGTGCTTGCTCATCTCGTGTTCTTTGTTGTTTGTGGAAGGATATCTTCTTTTAAGGGAGGAATTTCTGGGAAAGCTTTGGGTAGGATCCAATGCGGAAAGGGCTGCGCTCACTTTCCCTGGACGGTGGTAGCACAGGCTGGAAGTCGAAGCTGAAGCTTTTTTGGCTGCTGTTGCACTTCAAGTGGACCTTATGGCTCCTAAAGGCCAACCAGAAGGCTTTCCTTTTAAACGGTTAAAAACTCCATTAGGTATTTCTCTTTGGTAAAATAGTCAATAATGAAATGAGTGTTGAAGGCATTGTTTCTTGGAGGGGAACGTGCCCCAGAGAGAGAAGTGGAAGACTAAAAACTTTTGCTACTGGTCAGGCTACTGGTCAAAGTGTAGAACTTCAACAAACGTGCTGAACTTGTTCATCCCTGGGTGGGGTTTGTGCTAAACACATACACACACACTGATAAAGATGAGGCAGTGATGCTGTCTGCCTCGGTGATTGTAAGCATTTAATTAATAGATTTTAAATGCTTTAATATTGATAGAGAAAAATAAACCTTCCCTTGATGTTACTGCATTACTTCTCTTGTGTCAGCAGAATCCTCAACTTGTCTTTTTTTTTTCAGATATCTAAGTATTAAAGTATTGATTTCAATATTTCTTCTTTGGACCCAGTGTATTAGCAGCAAATCTCACCTTCACGTGTCACATGCAGGCCTCTCTGAGGGACCTAGTTAGGAGGAAGATAGCCTCTGTGTGTCTGAGGAATTCAGCAAGGATGAGCTGGCTCCAGCGCATCCCTTTTCAGCAGCAACAGCTTCGGTCCTGCAGGGCTGTCTGTCCTTGAGATGGAAATTTAACGTTCCACAGCACTTCCCATTGCACCAAGCACAATCCGTAAAGGTACTGGATTGGATACTGACTGCGGTGGGTTGACCCTGGCTGGATGCCTGGTGCCCACCAAGCCACTCTGTCACTCTCCCTCCTCAGCTGGACAGGGGAGAGAAAATACAACGAAAGGCTCATGGGTCGAGATAAGGACAGGGAGAGATCACTCAGCAATTACCGTCATGGGCAAAACAGACTCGACTTGGGGAAAATGAATTTAATTTATTACCAATCAATTCAGAGTAGGATAATGAGAAATAAAAACCAAATCTTAAAACACCTTCCTCCCACCCCTTCCTTTTTCCTGGGCTCAACTTCACTCCTGATTTGTCTACCTCCTCCCCCTAAGTGGTGCAGGGGGATGGGGAATGGGGGTTGTGGTCAGTTCATTGCACATTGTCTCTGCTGCTCCTTCCTCTTCAGGGGGAGGACTCCTCACACTCTTCCCCTGCTCCAGTGTGGGGTGCCTCCCACAGGAGACAGTCCTCCACGAACTTCTCCAACGTGAGTCCTTCCCACGGGGTGCAGTCCTTCAGGAACAGACTGCTCCGGCGTGGGTCCCCCACGGGGTCACAAGTCCTGCCAGCAAACCTACTCCAGCATGGGCTCCTCTCCCCACGGGTCCACAGGTCCTGCCAGGAGCCTGCTCCAGCGCAGGCTTCCCATGGGGTCACAGCCTCCTTCGGGCATCCACCTGCTCCGGAGTGGGGTCCTCCACGGGCTGCAGGTGGATATCTGCTCCACCATGGACCTCCATGGGCTGCAGGGGGACAGCCTGCCTCACCATGGTCTTCACCATGGGCTGCAGGGGAATCGCTGCTCTGGCACCTGGAGCACCTCTTCCCCCTCCTTCTTCTCTGACCTTGGTGTCTCACATATTCTCACTCCTCTCTCTGGCTGCAATTGCTCAGTTTTATTTCTCCCCCCTTCTTAAATACGTTATCCCAGAGGCGCTACCACCGTCACTGATGGGCTCGGCCTTGGCCAGCGACAGGTCCGTCTTGGAGCTGGCTGGCATTGGCTCTATCGGGGGGAAGCTTCTAGCAACTTCTCACAGAAGCCACCCCTGTAGCCCCCCCACTACCAAAACCTTGCCACACAAACCCAATACACCGACAACAAACGCACCAATCATGATTCACCCATTGGTTTTCCACCATCAAGCTGCAAGCCCCACTGAGAGATGGCTACCAGGCAAAGATGGTATTGGAGAAGTTTGTGCTCTAGTGTATGAAAAAATGGACATATAATTATCACTGCCCATCACGAGTGTGGGAGCGGAATTGCACTCCTGAAGCTCTGCTTTCGTCTGCCTCTACCCTGCTAATTATTTGACTTGAGCGGGAGCAGTGTTTCTCCAGCACTGCAGCATCTTAGCTGGGAAGATCTCTGTCTACCTGGGAATAGCAGTAACGATTTATCAGCCACGGTTTGCATGAACCAGATTCAGGCTCATCTCCATAGAGCTCAGTTGTTCTACCAGGAAACTGCGCTCCGATTTCTTTTTCAGCACTTCTGACAAGCTGCGTGGTGTGATGGATGCTCAATCCTGTCCTGCGGAAAAAGCATCAGTCCCCTGAAAAAGTTCAAGAAGTAGTGTCAGCTATTGCAAAGCTCTGATGCCCCTTTTAGTGGAAAAGGGAACATACCCCATGTTTACCTCTGCAAACTGATGTATTGATAATCCAGTTTTATTGTGTGTTACTCTTAATAAAACACGGATAAACATCTGGGAGATGTTCAACAGAGAGAAGTAAAGCTGGGCATTGCTGGTCTGCATTTGGTGAGCCTGGGGAGTGGCAGTGTGACATGATGAGATGATTTATCAGGAAGAGGCCTCCAGACAACAGCAGGAGCGGCACTGCATGCCAGAAGACCAGCTCCAGATAATGCCATGCTGCAGAGTCTGATTTTTTCCTTTGCTTTCAGGTTTTCTCTGCCACCCACTCAATGTCCTTCAAAAGCCGACTGCCAGGAGCTGACTAATGCAATGGTGTTTATCCTTCGCTATGTCAAAATGAAAAGTAGCTTCGGTTCATTGAATCTAGAAGTTAAGTTCTCATCGGAGACCTGTGTGGGCTCAGCCTTCCTCAAAGATCTTCTCATTTGCTACATCCCATGTTCATGTGTTGGTTTTAATAAATAGATAGCAGCAAAGTTTGGAGTCCAGCTGCGCAGGCTGATGTTTTGCCCAAGGCTGTGCAGTAGAAGAGATGAAGATGGGCTACAGAGTGGGCTCTTGTGGCAGGCGATGGTGGAAACATTGCATGGGGAGGGAAGGACCTGCCATCTTGCATGAGGCCATCTAGTCTGGAAAGACTTTTCTACTATGAGGGTGACTGAGCACTGGCACAGGCTGCCCAAAGAGGTTGTGGAGTCTCCATCCTTGGAGTTATTCAAAAGCTGTCTGAACATGGTCCTGGGCAACCTGCTGTAGGTGGCCTTGCTTGAGCAAAGGGGTTGGACCAGATGACCTCCAGAAGTCCCTTCTAACCTCAACCATTCTGTGCATCTGTGATTCTGCCCTTTTGACATTGTTCTTGTGACGCCTTGGCAGAAGGTGCAGAAAGCTGGCTGTATGCCCTGTGGAGAGATGTTTTGCTGGTGAATGGTGGCCAGGCTGAGAATTACGCTTCTGTTGCCAGTTTTTTATCTGCACTCCATGGGGGTCTTCTCTTGTCCATGGAACCACACAAAAGCAAACTGAAAACAAGTATGAAGGCGAGTTTCCCAATGCCATGCAATAAATCGGTGGCTGAGCAGGAACTGGTGTGAGAGTGCCCAACTCTCCCTGTTCGTGATAGTAGGGTAGTCTCCACTCTTTCGTGCTTTGTATATTCTCTTCAATAGCATGATGACAGCTTTCTCTTTCCACCTGGTTATGTCTCTTGCATACCTCTCCCTAAAGAGCTGAAATACATCTGTAGATCAAATGTAATCTTGCCATTCTGCATCAGACCGTGCTCCTTCTGCTGGGGAAGCAGGCTGATGCTAACTGAGGGCAGCATGTCTTTTCTGCCTGGTTTCTGTTTCAGTAAGTGAAATAGAACTTACTATTCAGTAAGTTCTGTGCTGAGCACGTACAGGATCTGGGCATTGCAGGAGTTAGGTTTGCCTACACTTACCGTAGAACGTATGTCTTGAAGTAGAGTTAATGAAGTTGTGATCTGCCCCTGTGAGAATAAATAATAATAATTTTCCCGTGGTTAGTGCCTTTCATCCAAACATCATCTCAGCTATTCTACAAACATTAATGAATTTAACCTTCATGCCACCCCAGAGGAATAGTCCAGTATTTATCATCACTGTTTTATGGATGCCGTAGCCAACTCACGGAGAAGTTAATCAATTTTCCTGAGGTCCTATCAGACAGGAATAAAATATGGCAGTTTTTGGCCTATAGGTTTACAGACTAATACATTTTCCTTCTTTCTTTGTAAGACATCCAGAAGGGGATTTACCAGCTTGTAGATAAGGAGATGTCTGTTTTCAGGTCTTCACTGGGAAAGAAAGAGGTGCCTGTGAAATCTTTCAGAGAGGATGCGTCTGAACTACCAAGAGGGCCATGGCAGACCTGCAAGTAATAGCTTGTAAGGAGTTAAAGTCAATTGTAGTGCTTAGCGTGTGAGGCACAATCTGGGTTTTTTTGGGTAGCAACACAATAAAAATGTTAAGGCCAATTAATAAGAAAGGCCCTCAAGCAAACTTAGACTTCAATGGAGAGATCAGTGTCATTCTCCATTCTGCAGTGATAATAAATCACTGCTAGGATGTGTTACACTGGAATAGTCTTTTACAAAATTAAGAACTTTTTAAAAGAAATTTTAAAAATTAAGAATTCAAGCTTTGCTGCTTAGATAGCATTAGAATGAGAGTAGGCAATGAGAGTGAGTATGTGGAGGGGCATTTCTGTGCTACCACTCTTCTTGGGGAGGGACTAGCTGACTTGGAGAGTCTCTTTCTTTCCGTTTTATGATTCATTGAGTAGTTTGCTCAGTTGGGATTTGCACTGTTGACCTGTTGGCTCAGAAAAATGTTGAATCTTCCTTCAGGTGATTATATGGCTCACCCTACAAGCATGTGCAGAGCAGTAGCAGTATGGTAGAAGTAGCAGAAATCTCTCAAAAGCTACGAAGAGCCCTTTATGTTGCAAACCTTTTTCTTTCATTCTTTCCTTCATTCCCTTTTTTTTCCCCTGAAGAGTTGCTAAGGATTTAGAGCTACAAGGTTTGTGGCAATGGTATTTCACTAGCAAAGTGGTTCTCTGCACAGTTTTTGGGTAGCAACTTCATCTTTATTCTGATATTGGGCCCATCTCCTGGCTGCGAAGACCAAGAGTCATGTTTGGTCTCTACACATCATGTGAAGGTAGCAGGTGTCATGTTCGGAAGAAACAGAAGGAGAGGAGCCTCAATCAGCTCCAATTATGTCATTGGACGCTTTGTTGCAATTCGTTACAGGTCCTGAAAGTGTATGTGACTTTGAGGGGAGACTCCACAGAAAGCAGTTTTTGCTGAAGAAGTCCCCGAAATGCAAGTGGTCGGTAGCTGGGAAGGTGCTTGTGCAGTAGCATGTGTGCTTTCCACCTTCTTGCTCTTTCTAGACATCTGCTGTTCACCACTGCTGTAGACCTTTGATCTTCCCCAACGTGCCTGTTCTTATTTTCTGGTCAGTTGAGTCAGTTCCTGGCCACCTGTCCTCAGAGGCAACCAGTTGTGTTGAGAGCTTTACTGGTGTGGATGCACAATCCATGCCCACTTGATGCAGTAGCTTGGACACAGCACTGTCTACAAGGGGATGTACCATCAGGAGGAAAAGGTGCTTCTAGGGAAGGTCTGAGTCAATGAAATGAACCTTTTTATACAGCTGTTTCTCTTTTACTGCCCATCCACTTGCTTCTTGACCATGAGAAAAGGCAGAGTAAAAGCAGCCTAATCTCAGTAAGGGATGGAAAGCAAATAATTAGCAAGACAGTATTGCCCTGGAGGTTGCTGCAGTAAAATGTTAATTCCAATCTAAAGCCTAGATTGGAAATCATACATATTTAGTTAAATGTTTAGTACTTTGCATTTTTGCTCTAGTTAACTGTGTTCAGTATTGTGCTTACACTAATAAAACTTTTTAGCATTACTTTTCAAGAAAGCCAAATGGAGAGATAGTGGTCTTGTCTGCAAGCACAACTTGTTCCCATACGTGCGTGCATGCCTCTATAGTGAGGGGGTGCTGGGTAACACCTAGACTGAGGCCATGGTATTGGTTTCGGCAGCAGAGATTTGGGCATCAGAAAGTGGGAATATTCTCCATAGGTCATTGCTGCCTGTTTAGAGTAGATTACCTTCCCTCTCGGCACCCCTACTTTAATTTTGCATGAAACTCCAATCAAGCTTAGAGGGTTAATACTTGCATGGGACAGGGATGGAGGGGGAGCCTTTTGTAAGATGTACAATTGCCAAATAGAGGTAAGAAGGTCTAAACTTTTTTTTCTTTTCTTGGCAGGTTCCAACATGGTAGAGACCTCCCCTCCTTTTGATTTTTGTTGTCATTTTTACAAAGGCACTATTGTTTTGCTATACAATGGCATGAGTGGGAAGGGACAAAGTGGCTCAGACAGCACTGAACAGGAAGATTAGCTTTGCAGAAATAATAAAATAATTATTTTATTATTTAGCCAGGCAAGCATTGTCATTTGGAAGGCGGGGGGAGAGAGAGGAGAGAGAGATGTTATCAACAAAATTGATTGGTTTTTTTCTTTTATCCTTTCCTCTGTCAGAATAAAATAAATGTCTTTTCTTGAAGAAATATATACTTTTCTTGATTTCTAGAGGATAAACTTGAAGTTTAATTAGATTCAGTGGTGCAGTATTACTTCTCATCTGATGATCACTTTAATTAAATTATTGCAAGGATTGGAAAGTATTAATCTAGTAGTTGGAGAACTGAGCAAGCACTTGGGAAGTTTTACGTGGTGAGTCTTACCTTGAAACAAATTCTCTGTAACCATACATGGCTCCATGATTCGGTTTTCCTTCCTACTTGTGCTAATAATCTGTTTTTCTGGGATATCAAGAAGATGGTATAAAACCCCGAAGTGCGTGAAACATGTAAGACATTATGGAAATGATGTTCTACATTCATCAAAATGACATATACATTAAAAACTCAACAATTTCATTAACAGAACACTTTAGATTTTCATGAGAAATTTGGAAGTTTTAGCAAAGATTTACTAGCAGGTGCTTTTAATGTGCTCTCATTCTAGGACATCTCAGGAAAATATTTGCAATGAAAAACTAATATGCTATAAAACATGTTTTACGTGTGTCTGGGTGTATACATAGCACATGACATGCATATACCTACTGTAAGATGAAGAATTATCACTAACATTAAAAAATGAACACAGGAATTTAGATATTTTCAGTTAATTTACTGCCTTGCTTTGAAATTCCTAAATAAAGTGTTAGGTGGGATTTTTTGGGGGGCAGGAGGGTGTGGGGTTTTTTTAAAGCAGTGGGGGATGAACAGGTCCTTACTTCATAGTGGCAAAGTTTCAGCCTATATGGGTAAATACTGTGTTATGATGCATCCTGCTGCTGAATGCAAGAGCCTGTGCCCTAAGTATGTTAAATCCGCTGAAACTAATGGCAATATCTCCAGGCACTTATCGGAATATAGAGCCTGAGAGACTGTGCAATGCCTGGTTGTATTCTCACCGAAAACAATTTGTAATAGTTTTCTGCTCTGCTTTTCATAGTTTCTTGTGGCTATTGGATAGGGCAGATGCCTTGCAAGTCACTAGAGCAACTGTATATAATGCGTAATTCTATTGTATATAATACAGTGTAATATAAAATAGTGCACATCCCTATTTTGGTTGCATTGTTGTCTTGGTATGTATTCTGCTGAACTCAAACTCCTGTGGTTTCACCTGGTTTCCATCTACTCTTATGAGCTGCTCTGTGTTGCAGTAGAGGGAGACTTTGTCCATCCCAAAGGAGACTGTAGCCTGACAAAACACCAAGAGCTTCACATGTCTCAAGGAAAGGGAGCTGCACCTGTAAACCATAAATCATAGAATCATAGAACAGTTTGGGTTGGAAGGGATCTTTCAAGGTCATCTAGTCCAACCCCCCTGCCGTGGGCAGGGACATCTTCAACTAGACCAGGTTGCTCAGAGCCCCATCCAGAGGCTCTTGAATGTTTCCAGGGATGGGGCATCTACCACCTCTCTGGGCAACCTGTGCCAGGGTTTCACCACCCTCACTGGAAAAAATTTCTTCCTTAGGTCTACTCTGAATCTCCCCTCTTCTAGTTGAAAACCATTCCCCCTTGTCCTGTCGCAACAGGCCCTGCTAAAAAGTCTGTCCCCATCTTTCTTATAAGCCCCCTTTAAGTACTGAAAGGCCGCAATAAGGTCTCCCCAAAGCTTCTTTTCTACAGGCTGAACAACCCCAACTTTCTTCATAGGAGAGCCGTTCCATCCCCCTGATCTTTTTCGTGGCCTCCTCTGGACCCGCTCCAACAGGTCCATGTCTTTCTTGTGCTGAGGGCTCCAGAGCTGGACGCAGCACTGCAGGTGGGGTCTCACCAGAGCAGAGTAGAGGGGCGGAATCCCCTCCCTCGACCTGCTGGCCATGCTGCTTTGATGCAGCCCAGGATACGGTTGGCCTTCTGGGCTGCGAGAGCCCAGGAGTCACCATCCCTGGAGGTATTTAAAAGACGTGTAGATGAGGCCCTTAGGGACATGGTGTAGTGGGCATGGTGTGTTGGGTTGACGGTTGGACACGATGATCTTAGAGGTCTTTTCCAACCTGTATGATTCTATGATTCTATGATTCTATGATTGTCGGCTCATATCCAGCTTTTCATCCACCAGTACCCCCAAGTCCTTCTCCACAGGGCTGCTCTCAATCCCTTCATCCCCCAGCCTGTATTGATACTGGGGGTTGCCCCGACCCAGGTGCAGGACCTTGCACTTGGCCTCGTTGAACCTCATGAGGTTCCCACGTGCCCACTTCTTGAGCTTGTCCAGGTCCCTCTGGATGGCATCCTGTCCCTCAGGCGTGTTGACTGCCCCACTCAGCTTCGTGTCATCTGCAAACTTGCTGAGGGTGCACTCGATCCCACTGTCTATGTCATTGATGAAGATATTAAACAGTACTGGTCCCAATATGGACCCTGCGGGACACCACTCGTCACCAGTCTCCATCTGGACATTGAGCTGTTGACCACTACCCTCTGGATGCGACCATCCACTCAATTCCTCACCCACCGGACAGTCCGCCCATCAAATCCATACCTCTCCAGTTTAGAGAGAGGGATGTTGCAGGGGACCGTGTCAAAGGCCTTACAGAGGTCCAGAGAGACGACACCAGTAGCCCTTCCCATATCCACTGATGTAGTCATTCCATCACAGAAGGCCACTAGGTTGGTCAGGCAGGACTTGCCTTTGGTGAAGCCATGCTGGCTGTCTTGAATCACCTCCCTGTCCTCCATGTGCCTTAGTATAGCTTCCAGGAGGATCTGCTCCATGATCTTCCCAGGCTGACTGACTGGCTGAAACCAGATGAATTCTTTTGTATCTATTGATGTTGGGTGCCAGGAAATATGTTTATTATTATTGAATTGGACTACAAACATCTGCAATGGTTGTTCCTTCACTGCCCTTTACTGTTGCCTGCTGTCGGTGGCAGGTTGCACGGGCGTCCTTTCCAGCGCAGCTCCTCCTGCCGATGGGCAGCCAGGTTGGAGTGACAAGCTGTGAGACAGTCATCACAGAGAATTTTTTAGCTCTCTGCTGAAGCCTTAATTAGCTCACTTTCTTGAGCCGATTGCCTGACAGTGAATCTCCTGTATGGGCTTGCATCCTAAGTAGTGTTCATATGGACATGATGGGCAGATGTGCTTGGCACAACATCATCCTTCCAGCAAGATGGCCAGTTGTTGCTGTAGAGCATAATCGAGCCGTAGAAATAAGGGACTGTGTTTGTCCATGAATGAGGTGTCCTGGTTTCGGCTGGGATAGAGTTAAATTTCTTCCTAGTGCTGTGTTTTGGATTTAGTATGAGAAGAATGTTGATAACACACTGATGTTTTCAGTTGTTGCTAAGTGCCCTCCTAGTCAAGGACAGCTCCCATACTCTATCAAATGCACGAGAGGCCGGGAAGGAACATAATCAGGACAGCTAGCCCAGCTGGCCAATGGAGTATTCCATACCATGTGACGTCATGCTCAGTATATGAACGGTAGGCGTGATCCAGGAAGTACCGATCGCTACTTGGTTATCGGTCAGCGCGGGCGGTGAGCAATTGCATTGTGCATCACTCATTTTGTATATTCTATCATTATTTATTATCATTATTTTCCCTTTTCTGTTCTATTAAACTGTCTTTATCTCAACCCACGAGTTTTTCTCACTCTTACCCTTCCGATTCTCTCCCGGTCCCACTGCGGGGGGGCGGGGGAGTGAGCGAGCAGCTGCGTGGTATTTGGCTGCCTGCCGGGTTAAACAACGACATGAGGCTGCCTAATCTAGGAAAAGCATGAATGGGATCTTTACTTAATACTCATTTTGGCACATAAAGGACCATTTCCCTCAACACGTGACAGATGGGCGGTGGCCTTTCCTCTGCCCCCACCCCGAGGTCTCCCTGGCAGGGCTGGGAGCCTGCATCTCAGACAGATTGATCGGTCTGTCCAGTCGTCAAATCCAGCTCGAGTCAAAGCTCCTTTATTGACTTAACCGTAATGCAAGTATTGCCAAATCTAATACACGGGAATTAAATGGCAATTATCCATTTATTTGAGCTGGCTTCTTCCTCCCTCAGTGTTTCAGCTCTCTTTCGGCTTGCAGGCTGCTTTCTTAATCGAATGCTGCTCAGTGCGGGGCTGCCAGCTCTGGCTGGGTGGAGGGATAGGGGCAGCTCTTGACCCCCAGTGGTAGGGGGAAGGCTGCCCATACCAAGCTGAAGGCACATTCGCTTGGAGGACTTCCAGACCCTTTGCCGTATTTCTGCCCACCTCCGTGATGTGGACATCCCGACTCAAGGAGTGCGTGCACGTGGTGCTGCTCTCCACAGCCCAGTTGTGTCTTCCATCCCCTAGCCGAGGTGGGCTGGTTCCTTCAAGAAAATTGCCCTGCATGAGATGGTGTCCTAGTTTCAGCTGGGATAGGGTTAAATTTCTTCCTCGTGCTGTGTTTTGGATTTAGTATGAGGAGAATGTTGATAACACACTGATGTTTTCAGTTGTTGCTAAGTGCCCTCCTAGTCCAAGGACAGCTCCCGTGCCTACTGACAGCTCCCACAAGACGGGAGGGAACATAATCAGGACAGCCAGCCCAGCTGGCCAATGGGGTATTCCATACCATGTGACGTCATGCTCGGTATATGAACGGTAGGCGTGATCCAGGAAGTACCGATCGCTACTTGGTTATCGGTCAGCGCGGGCGGTGAGCAATTGCATTGTGCATCACTCATTTTGTATATTTTATCATTATTTATTATCATTATTCTCCCTTTTCTGTTCTATTAAACTGTCTTTATCTCAACCCACGAGTTTTTCTCACTCTTACCCTTCCGATTCTCTCCCCGTCCCACTGGGGGGTGGGGGGAGTGAGTGAGCGGCTGTGTGGTATTTGGCTGCCTGCCAGGTTAAACCACGACAGTCCTTTTTGGCGCCCAACGTGGGGCTCGAAGGGTTGAGATAACGATAGATCTGACCAAAGTGTGTTAAGGCAAAATTGTTATAAGCATCCATTATATTGATTGGTCACAATGTTGATGTATTGGCTGTCAAAGTTGTGGGGCTGGCTCTCAATGTTGGGTCATGTAATACCTTGCTTGCAGTATATGTTCCCTTTTGTGCTGTTTATCATTATTCAGAACTGGGCCAAGATTATCATTTTGTTGCTGTTTTATGAGGTGATAAAATCATTGGTCGTAAGTCTAATCTGGTATCTGTACTCGGCACTGCCATCATTTCTGTACCTCGGGAACCACCTCTTAGAAATTATTGGTAATTGCACTTGTTTCTCCTCGGAGAATGAATTTAAGGGGGAGACGGGATGGGACATTCTCTCCCACTTGTTCATCTTCCCTTCCATATCGTCAGAAACTCCTTTTTCTTCTATCCTCTTCACAAAGATGTCCACAATATTCCCTGAGAATTTTGAATATCCTTGGGATGTTCAAACAAGCATGTTCATATTGCTATGTCTCCTGAATGTGGTTCAGGCCTTGTTTAGGGTTAAACAACTATTCAGGAATACTGTCCAGAGATCAACCCTCAGGAACAAGAAAAGAGGGAGGGCAAGCAGCGGTGCCTCATCGGGGCGGGCGGAGCAGCGAGTCTCGGGGGCGGCTACAGACACGGTGGCTACTCAAACCCCGGCAACAGTCACCGTAGCTTCTCCAACCCCTGCGACAGGCACTGCAGCCACTCAAGCTCTGGCAGGCACTACAGTTACTCCAACCCCCATGACAAGCACTGCAGCTACCCAAACCCCAGCAACAGGCACTACAGCTGAACCAGAGGACCAACCCTTGCTGGTATCCGTTGCCCCTGTACAGAAGAGGAAATCTTGGAAGCGGAGATCAGGTCGTTTAGAAAGGGATGATGAAAGAGCAGGGCCATCACAAGGAGAGGAGGAGGAAGAACTCATAAACGAGACGGAAACCACCCGATCCCTATCCCTGAGTGAGCTGCGAGATATGCGGAAAGATTTCAGCCGTCGTCCAGGCGAGCATATTGTTACCTGGCTGCTCCGATGCTGGGATAATGGGGCCAGTAGCCTGGAATTGGAGGGGAAGGAAGCCAAACAGCTGGGATCCCTTGCTAGGGAAGCGGGTATTGACAAAGCAATTGGAAAAGGGACACAGGTCCTCAGCCTCTGGAGGCGACTGCTGTCAGGCGTGAAGGAAAGGTATCCCTTCAAGGAAGATGTTATATATCGCCCAAGCAAATGGACCACTATGGAGAGAGGTATCCAGTACCTGAGAGAATTAGGCGTGCTGGAGGTGGTTTATAGTGACCTGAACGACAACCAAACGCCCAAAGATCCAGATGACGTCCAGTGCACCCGACCCATGTGGCGGAAGTTGGTACGGAGCGCACCAGCATCGTACGCCAGTTCGTTGGCAGTATTGTCCTGGGCAGAGGAAGAAGCACCAACGGTGGATGTCTTAGTTAGCAGACTTCGGTATTTCGAAGAAACTATCTCCTCCTCCCTTGTCTCGGCTGTAGAGAAACTGTCCCGAGAGGTCCAGCAACTCAAAGACGATAGGTCCTATTCTCCACCTGTACGGACCAGTATCTCAGCCATTAGGAGTCAGCGTTTTTCTCCTCAAGAGAGAGGATATCGAAAGTACACACCACGGGGCACCCTGTGGTTTTACCTGCGTGACCACGGAGAGGACATGAGGCAGTGGGATGGAAAACCTACCTTGACCCTAGAGGCACGGGTACGTGAGTTGCAAGGAAAAACAATCACACAAGGGGGTTCTCCCAGGAAAAATGCTGCTCCAGTTTTCAGGAAAACCCTGTCTCATGACGGTCCAGTTTCCAGTGAACAGTTCCCCAGACAGAGTAGAAGGGCTGATCTTACTTTGGACTGTAATGAAGGAATTCTTGACTCACGTTTGCAAGAAGTGAGAAGCGGATACTATGACCAGAACTAGAGGGGCCCTGCCTCCGGCCAGGTGGAGGAAAGGGACAACCGGGTTTACTGGACTGTGTGGATTCGATGGCCTGGCACATCAGACCCACAGGAGTATAAGGCTCTCGTAGACACCGGTGCACAGTGCACCCTGATGCCATCAGGCTATAAAGGGGCAGAACCCATTTGTATTTCTGGAGTGACAGGGGGATCCCAAGAGTTAACTGTATTGGAGGCCGAAGTGAGCCTGACCGGGAACGAGTGGCAGAAGCACCCCATTGTGACTGGCCCAGAGGCTCCGTGCATCCTTGGCATAGACTACCTGAGGAGAGGGTATTTTAAGGACCCAAAAAGGTACCGGTGGGCTTTTGGTATAGCTGCCCTGGAGACGGAGGAAATTAAACAGCTGTCCACCTTGCCCGGTCTCTCGGAGGACTCTTCTGTTGTGGGGTTGTTGAGGGTTGAAGAGCAACAGGTACCAATCGCTACCACAACAGTGCATCGACGACAATACCGCACCAACCGAGATTCCCTGATCCCTATCCATGAGCTGATTCGTCGACTGGAGAGCCAAGGAGTGATCAGCAAGACTCGCTCACCCTTCAACAGTCCCATATGGCCAGTGCGAAAGTCTAATGGAGAGTGGAGACTAACAGTAGACTACCGTGGCCTGAACGAAGTCACGCCGCCACTGAGTGCTGCCGTGCCGGACATGCTAGAACTTCAATACGAACTGGAGTCAAAGGCAGCCAAGTGGTACGCCACCATTGACATTGCTAATGCCTTCTTCTCCATCCCTTTGGCAGCAGAGTGCAGGCCAGAGTTTGCTTTCACTTGGAGGGGCGTCCAGTACACCTGGAACCGACTGCCCCAGGGGTGGAAACACAGCCCTACCATTTGCCATGGACTGATCCACACCGCACTGGAACAGGGTGAGGCTCCAGAGCACCTGCAATACATTGATGACATCATCGTGTGGGGCAACACAGCAGAAGAATTTTTTGAGAAAGGGGAGAGAATAACTCAAATCCTTCTGAAAGCCGGTTTTGCCATAAAACAAAGTAAGGTCAAGGGACCTGCACAGGAGATCCAGTTTTTAGGAATAAAATGGCAAGATGGACGTCGTCAGATCCCAATGGATGTGATCAACAAAATAACAGCCATGTCCCCACCAACTAGCAAAAGGGAAACACAAGCTTTCTTAGGCGTTGTGCGCTTTTGGAGAATGCATATTCCAGATTACAGCCTGATTGTAAGCCCCCTCTATCAAGTGACTCGGAAGAAGAACGACTTCAGATGGGGCCCTGAGCAACAACAAGCCTTTGAACAAATTAAACAGGAGATAGTTCATGCAGTAGCCCTTGGGCCAGTCCGGGCAGGACAAGATGTAAAGAATGTGCTCTACACCGCAGACAGGGAGAATGGCCCTACCTGGAGCCTCTGGCAGAAAGCACCAGGGGAGACTCGAGGTCGACCCTTAGGGTTCTGGAGTCGGGGATACAGAGGATCCGAGGCCCACTACACTCCAACTGAGAAGGAGATATTGGCAGCATATGAAGGGGTTCGAGCTGCTTCGGAAGTGGTTGGTACTGAAGCACAGCTCCTCCTGGCACCCCGACTGCCGGTGCTGGGCTGGATGTTCAAAGGGAGGGTCCCCTCTACACATCATGCAACTGATGCTACGTGGAGTAAGTGGGTCGCATTGATCACACAACGGGCCTGAATAGGAAACCCCAGTCGCCCAGAAATCCTGGAGGTGATCACGAACTGGCCAGAAGGCAAAGATTTTGGAATATCCCCAGAGGAGGAGGTGACACGTGCTGAAGAAGCCCCACTGTATAATAAACTACCAGAAAACGAGAAGCAATATGCCCTGTTCACTGATGGGTCCTGTCGCCTTGTGGGAAAACATCGGAGATGGAAAGCTGCTGTATGGAGTCCTATATGCCAGGTTGCAGAAACTGCTGAAGGAGAAGGTGAATCGAGCCAGTTTGCAGAGGTAAAAGCCATCCAGCTGGCCTTGGACATTGCTGAACGAGAAAAATGGCCAGTGCTCTATCTCTATACTGACTCATGGATGGTGGCAAATGCCCTGTGGGGGTGGCTGCAGCAGTGGAAGCAGAACAACTGGCAGCGCAGAGGTAAACCCATCTGGGCTGCCGCATTGTGGCAAGATATTGCTGCCCGGGTAGAGAACCTGACTGTAAAAGTACGTCATGTAGATGCTCACGTGCCCAAGAGTCAGGCCACTGAAGAACATCAAAACAACCAGCAGGTGGACCAGGCTGCTAAGATTGAAGTAGCTCAGGTGGATCTGGACTGGCAACATAAGGGTGAATTATTTATAGCTCGCTGGGCCCATGATGCCTCAGGCCATCAAGGAAGAGATGCCACATATAGATGGGCTCGTGATCGAGGGGTGGACTTAACCATGGACGCTATTGCACAGGTTATCCATGAATGTGAAACATGCGCTGCAATCAAGCAAGCCAAGCGAATAAAGCCTCTCTGGTATGGAGGACGATGATTGAAATATAAATATGAGGAGGCCTGGCAGATTGATTATATCACACTCCCACAAACCCAGCACGGCAAGCGCTATGTGCTCACCATGGTGGAAGCAACCACCGGATGGCTGGAAACATACCCTGTGCCTCATGCCACTGCCCGGAACACCATCCTGGGCCTTGAAAAGCAAGTCCTGTGGTGACATGGCACCCCAGAAAGAATTGAGTCAGACAACGGGACTCATTTCCAAAACACCCTCATAGACACCTGGGCCAAAGAGCATGGCATTGAGTGGGTCTATCACATCCCCTACCACGCACCAGCCTCCGAGAAAATCGAACGATACAACGGGCTGCTAAAGACAACACTGAGGGCAATGGGTGGTGGGACATTCAAGCATTGGGATACACATTTAGCAAAAGCCACCTGGTTAGTCAACACTAGGGCGTCTGTTAATCGAGCTGGCCCTGCCCAATCAAGACTTTTACGTACTGTAGATGGAGATAAAGTCCCTGTTGTGCACATAAGAAATATGCTGGGGAAGACAGTCTGGGTTACTCCTGCCTCTGGCAAGGGAAAACCCATCCATGGGATTGCTTTTGCTCAAGGACCTGGGTGCACTTGGTGGGTGATGCGAAAGGATGGGGAGGTCCGGTGTGTACCTCAAGGGGATTTGATTTTGGGTGAAAATAGCCAATGAACTGAATTTTATGATGTCAATTGTTATATGATATTGTATATCATTATTTCTATGGTTGCTATCAATGGTATAGCAGTGAAAATCACCCAGATTAATGAAGAATGAACTAACTCCGATGAAACCGAGCAAAGTGCAACGATGATAGAACTGGACGAGTGCAGCAGTACCGAAATGAGAACTGGCTTCAGGATGCAACAGCCCAACACCACACACCATCCTTCTGGCCCTGAAAGACTGCTATGACAGATGGAGCCCAAAGTTGTGGACTAAAAGAACTCAATGGACATTTATATATATTTATGTATATATATGTATGTATATGTATTATATGTATATATGTATTATATATGTATATATATAAAAAAGATAGTGGTGATTAATTGAAAGGTATCGAAAAATGTGAGACCTAAGCATAACGTAAATGGTACGGAATAAGGGGTGGATACTGTCCTAGTTTCGGCAGGGATAGGGTTAAATTTCTTCCTAGTGCTGTGTTTTGGATTTAGTACGAGGAGAATGTTGATAACACACTGATGTTTTCAGTTGTTGCTAAGTGCCCTCCTAGTCCAAGGACAGCTCCCGTGCCTACTGACTGAGCCAGGTACACAAGATGGGAGGGAACATAATCAGGACAGCCAGCCCAGCTGGCCAATGGGGTATTCCATACCATGTGACGTCATGCTCAGTATATGAACGGTAGGCGTGATCCAGGAAGTACCGATCGCTACTTGGTTATCGGTCAGCGCGGGTGGTGAGCAATTGCATTGTGCATCACTCATTTTGTATATTCTATCATTATTTATTATCATTATTCTCCCTTTTCTGTTCTATTAAGCTGTCTTTATCTCAACCCATGAGTTTTTCTCATTCTTACCCTTCCGATTCTCTCCCCGTCCCACTGGGGGGGCGGGGGGGAGTGAGTGAGCGGCTGTGTGGTATTTGGCTGCCTGCCAGGTTAAACCACGACAGATGGGTGAAAAGGAGGTGCAATCGGATGATAGCTAAGCAAGGGACAGGAAATCTTCTCAGGCTTTTTGGGGGATCCTTATGGATTTTCTCTAAAAAGACCAACATTTGGTATGTTTGTGGGCTGGAACATGGGCTGTACCACATCGCTGTACATTAGGTTGCCCAGCCTTGACACAGGTAACGTCTGACCTAGGTTCAGATGCCAGCCAGGGGTTAGAGAGCTTTTCTATCTCATCATTTGTCTTGGAGCTCACCAGCTGCTGGGAGTTGTTTTGTAGCAATACCAAAATGCACCCAAGGAAGGTGGGACTGTTGCTCCTTCCTGCATGCAGCAAACATATTTCTTATTTGGTATTGCTTTTTTTTTTAATAAGCTTTTTTCCAGGTGGTGCCTCACCAGCATCTAATCATTTCGACTGCGAGTGGTTTTTGCTGTAGCCACTGTTTGAGTATTTCACTGTTCAGAATAGAGGTGCAGGCTGTTTTGGGAATAGTATGCCCTCCGCATCCCACTGCCCCATCCACGTCCTAAGCTTTAGCATCACTGCAAGAAAAAGGGAGTTTTGTCGTGGCTGTAAAAATCGATGCTGTGATGTGTAATCATGTGCCAGGGCAGGAGCATCCCTTGGGGTCTTCTGGAGCATCTTCAATACAAGATGCTATGTCCCAAGGGCTCCATTTGAAGACTACCAGGGTAATCTGGTCCCACGCTAGTGTGATGCTATGGGCTGCTGATGCACACTGGATCTATGAACCTCTTTCCTGTGGGAAGAGGGATTTTTGGTGATTCCTCACGTCTCTGTGTAGTGGGGGAGTACACAAAACTTTGGAAGAATTTCATCATCGCTGTGCAAACTACCATTAGTAATGGCATGACGGGAGCTCAGCATTCAAAAAGAAATAGGATTGTGCCTTTCCTCATGCCTGGGCTTATAGTGGAACACTAAATATCTGTTCTTTAATTATTGTGTGCAAAATACTACCCTGTAGCAGTCAGATGAATCTTGCTTATGGCCATTGAGCTTGAGCATTAAGCAGCCAATTCCTGTGTGAGGACAGAGAGACTGTAATAGAGCTCTGATTGAATTAACGAGCTTAAAAAAAACGTACGAAGGCAAGGTATTCAGAAGCCAGTGCATGGGTAGACTTTGTTTTAAAACAAATCAAAAACCATTTGAGACATGTAAGCTTCCAACTTTTTAATGGAAGCACAAGAATTTTAACTTTGTCTGTGAAGTTTGATTTTTTTACTTTATTTTTTTAATATGTTTTAAGACAATAGCACAGAAGTGCCCGGACATAATCTCAGCTCATTTAGACAAAGCATACTTTTAATGACGCATACCTGCTGAAAGATGCTCCTTTTTAAAGTGTTGTTTTCCACCTACTCAGCCAGTTTATAGGCGCAAAAGTTTACTGGAAGTTTTGAAATTCTGTTACTTAGGGTGAAAATACGTCTAGTCTTGGCATTAACAGTAAGCAATGTTATATTCTTTTCTGGCGTGTCTTTCAGCTCTCACAATCATGGATTTTAAAGGTAGAAGGGATCATGAGATTATTTTGTCAGTCTTTTTGGATCACCTGTACACTAAGAACTTACTGCAGTGTTATTCGATGTTTATTCAGCTCCTTGCATCAGGAGGTCATCAGGATTTACCTGCAGGATGAGTGGGAGGTGCTCCATCCCGCTCTCAGCCAAGGGGACTAAGACCCAAAGCTTTTACCCCACCCACTCTTGCAGGCAGGATCAGAGGGATTTTCCCCCTCCAACCTCCATAGAAACAGGAGATGGGATTCACCAGAGCAGGGAGAGAGCTTCAGATATGGCAGGTCACCCGTGCAGGGCCAGGGCCAGGACCAGGACCAAGACTGGGACCATCACCCCGCTCTTGCCCGTAGCTTGCACAGAGCATGGCCCACAGTCTGGCGAGGTCTTGTGCTCTTCCTGCTTGTAAAAATAACCTCAAATCTCACGTGTGGTGGCCCGGAGACCAGAGCGGTTCTGCTTCATGTTACCGTGGGTGCCTGGCATGGGTCTGCAGGGAGGAAAGGGGACACAAAAGAAGCCCTCACAACTCAAGTGAGACCCCAGTCAGGGTCGTGCACCCGCGTTTTAGCTGCACCAAACCCAGCAAGCAGCCTTGGGTTGGCTGTGGGTGGGAGCATTTTGGTGGATGCAACTCCCCAGCAAGCACGTCTTGCCTCCTTTAAATGTTTGGGAACAGAAGAGGTTTGGGATTTTGTAGACCAAAATGCTCTTGCTCTGGAGCAACATTGATACCAGCGTGGACCAGAGCACTACGTACTATGCTGTTAGTAAATCTCAATCTATATAAATTTACCTCAGGCTTGTTCCTATAGATCTTATGCCTTTGTACTGTAAACAGATCCACAGTGTCTAGAGAGACTGTGCTTAGCCTGTTGGCTAATATTTTGGTTTTTATATATGTATCTTGTCTTTGATTAAGCACAGGGGTGGCCGAGGGGTGTGTGCATGTGTGCACCTGTATGCGTGTATGCGTTTTTTCTTCTTTTTTTTATGACTTGGGACTGTTAGACACTAAAACAAAACCAATTAGGTTTCTAGTTAATGCCTAGCGGCATCATTATAGAGGCTTTCCTCCTGGATATGCGAGCTTTTCCCCCCAGACATGCACACAACACCTTTCTGAGAAAGACGTATTTCAGAGATGTCATTCTCCTTACAAATTGCTTCTCTCTTGGTGTGCTCTAATTATAGAAGCTGCAACAATGCGTGTGCACGCATGAAGGCGGCAGCAGGAATTTCAGATAAAATCAATTCACTTTAACTAACTGATGTTAACTGCTTGGGCTGCTCGTTACAATGAACTGGAAGAGAAGTGCTGATTGACCCTTCTCCTCAGATCTCTGGGGGATGTTAAACCATCTCAAGTGTGGAATTAGCACAGTGCAGGGAGTCGGACAGGAGTGCGAGTGAGTGAGACTGTCAAACTCTGATTTCCACCTGTTTGGGGGGAAATTACCAGATGATGAACTTCCCAACCAGACCGTGAATTCATTGGAACTGAATGGGTGCTTAGGGACTACCTTCTAGACAAGCCTTCAAGACCTTCAAGACTTCTTTTCTTTGTATCCAACAGGAGATGTTTTCTGTTTTCAGGAAGAATTGGCTACTGTGACTTTTGCATGCCCAGTGTGGTCTTGTCCATGCTCTCCTGGACTTCATTCATCCAATACCGACCATCAGCAGAGAAGTCGGTCTGCAAAGCATCTCCTTTCCCAGCGGATCCATGTGCACTACCCAGTCTACATGATCTGTCTTGTGGTCACCCAGTGGGACTGGTGCAAGGGTAACACCTAGTTGCTGCAAAATGATGAAAAGTCTGTGGAAGGCACTTAAGGACCACTGGTTGCCCCTGAGCAGCACCATTTTACCCATTTGAGCAGCAACATAGTCCAATTCCTGCACAGTTTCTGCTGCACAGCACCTGTCCCCGCTGCACAGCGCAATGGGGTGGGAGGAAGGGAGTCAGGATATGTTTACGGAAGAAGACTATAGCACTCCTGATCCTTGGGTCTACATCGCTGTTTCTTTCAAGGAAGAAGATGAATGGCATTTTGAAGAACCACAGAATGGTTGAGGTCGGAAGGGAACTCTGGAGGTCATCTAGTCCAACCTCCCTGCTCAAGCAGGGCCAGGTTGCTCAGGACCATGTCCAGACAGCAAGTGGAAGGACGGGCTGAAGCTTGCTGCAGCTGAACATGGGCACCAGGGATGCACCATCCTGGCAAGAGAGACGGAGGGAGTTTTGGGGGCCGTTCAGTTTCAACCTACTCTTCCCGAGGAGCAGTGAGATGGGGATCTTGCCCGAGGAGGAATGTGGCACGTCTCAGTCTCCCCGAGCTGCTTCATGAGGCGGTGGCTGCTGCTGACTTTACAAGCAGTGGGTAGAAAAAGCGTTCAGTAAGAGGGCAAGGGAGTGAAGGAAAGGAGAAGAAGGCAAGAGAAAATGAAAGGAAGGAGAAGGCAGTCCAGCATCCCCAGACAGGCATCCAAGATCGGTCATCATCGAGTGGCTGCTATTGGCTTGTGGAAGGATAAACCCCCTGCCCCAGCCACACTAGGCACAGGCTCCAGCCGCTCGTGTCCAACCATTTAATGCTGGTTGATGCACGAGGGAATGTGGGGGAGCAGGGATTTGGCAGCAGTCCTATTTCTTTTGCAAGAACGTTATATTTTATTATTGTAGCCCTGACGTTGATGAAAATCCAGAGAGCCATTGCTGGCAACACGTTACTAACATGTTCAGATTTCCCATTAATAATGGCAATGGTTGTAGGTGTGCAGAAAATCAGGGTGTTAACCCTTTTATAGCGTTTGATAGGGAGTGTGCGTGGGGAAGGGTTTCTCTGACCTCAGCTGCAACATGGAAAGAGTGTGAGAAAATGATTGCAGCACTTTGCAAGGATGTTTGAAAAGAGGCTACAAGAGGAAGAGGGACATGGAAGAGTTCAAAATAGTATTTCTTGGGTTTATTAACAAAATGACTGCTACAGCCCTAAAATGAATGTCCGCTTTGGGATTCCTTGAGATTTTCCAAAGGGACTAAAGGGTTAGCTCCTTTGGAGGTTGCGCATCTCCAGGAGTTTTGCCCTTGGAGCCAAAACTTTTCAGATGTATTTTGTTTTTCAGCACTTTGCTATGTCTTGTATGTGCATTTCTCTCTGCTTGAGCAGTGGTACTGGTACTCAGTGGGGTTATGTAAATAATTGATTTTTATCTACTTTTTAAGTTTTTCCTCTGTATGGCTGATAAATATGTTCAGAATTTTCCTGAAAAAGGAAAAAAGAACAAAGAGTTGCACTGACTGAAATATTTAGGGAAAAAAACCTCTTTTTTTCTAATTTTCTTGTTCTTTGGGGGTTTAAATGTGGGCAAATTCTGAGAATACACAATATTTTGGTTCAAAATGTCAAAACATTTCCCTCTGAAAGCTTGCAATGGGCTGCTTCAAGTACGGTAAAGAGAGGAAGAAAAAAAACTTTCAGCTGAAACCAGCTTACTGAGTTTGACATTTGTATCTGTTGACCTAAACCAGAATGCTTTAGCTAATAAACCAGTTGTCTAAAAAATTTAATTCAGCCTTTTCTTCATCAGTTTCCTGTCACTTCCACTTTCTCGTACTCATCAGTATCGCAGTGCCATGGTTTGTTTTTTTTTTTTTTTAGGCAAACACTTCAACCCATGTCTCAGTTTTATTTTGGAAGAAAGGGAGAAAGTCTGTGTTCAAGTGCATAATAGAGTCTGTTCGATTAAGATGAAGAGCAAAATCTGGTCTGCAGATATTTAATGAGTCATGCTGAGAATGAGAAAGAGAGCGAAGTTCTGCTGAATTAAACAGCGAAAGGCCAGTTTTGTCTCACAACCCAATGCACAGATGGGCCTGAGGATGGATCAGTCATTCTGCACTTTAGGGCTGAGCCCTAGTGCATTACACGTGCCACTGTTTTACCCATAGGGAAGGGATATTCTTGCTTTTACGAAGGTGCAGAAGGTGATATAATAATCTCTAATAAATGTTAACACGCATGCAATCCTTTTTTTTTTTTTTTATGCAAGTATGCGTATGAAGTTCATTGTCCAAATCACATTACAAGTGGAATAACTACATTTCTTCTGTAGCTTTACATCAACTTCTAAGGAACTTCTCTTTTATTTTTATTTTTTAGCACTGTCATGGGCTATGTTCTACATGGGTTAGAGGTTGCCTTGTAGGTTAACAGGTCCATGAGATTATGCCTGAAATTGTCTTTGAAAAAGTGAAGTATTTTTTTCTCATCAACAAATAGGAGTAAGATGATCGTCCCCTCTGCTTCTGTCTCAGTAGATGAGGAAAGACTGTTGCTGAGTGTGTGTGTGCCTCTGTATATGAAAAATAAAAGACTAATTCTCTAATGTTTGCCCACATTGACCATCTGTCCTGGTTTCGGCTGGGATAGAGTTAAATTTCTTCCTAGTGCTGTGTTTTGGATTTAGTATAAGAAGAATGTTGATAGCGCACTGACGTTTTCGGTTGTTGCTAAGTACCCTGCTAGTCAAGGACATTCAGCTTAAAAAACAAAACAAAACAAAACAAAACAAAACAGGCACTGAGGGGGAGCAAAGCCGGGACAACTGGCCCAGCTGGCCAATGGGGTATTCCATACCATGTGACGTCATGCTCAGTATATGAATGGTAGGCGTGTTCCAGGAAGTAGCGATCGCTACTTGGTTATCGGTCAGCGCGGGTGGTGAGCAATTGCGTTGTGCATCACTCATTTTTGTATATTCTATCATTATCATTATTATTACTATTATTTTCCCTTTTCTGTTCTATTAAACTGTCTTTATCTCAACCTACAAGTTTTTTTCTCACTTTTACCCTTCCGATTCTCTCCCCGTCGCACCGGGGGTGGGGGCAGTGAGTGAGCAGCTGTGTGGTTATTGGCTGTCTGCCAGGTTAAACCACGACACCATCTCACTAGCTTGCCAGTAACTTGCTCAAGGTCGGAGGACTCAAAATTTGGTCCATGTGAATCCCAGGGATAGAGAGCTGAGCCTGTGCCTTTTGTATTAGTCTTTCCTTTCTAGTGAATAACTACAGCAGTAGCTGTGTAATCAGAAACAGGACGTTTTATGGCCATTGCTACAACCTCCGGCAACCACTTGCAGATCCCATAAGCTGTGGAGGACCAGATCTGCATACCATGTTCTACAGAAACAACCCAGGAGAATTCCAGAAATTATGGCAGATGGTATTTCGTCTTCCTCCCTGAAGGGCATATGGGGTTTTGTACGTATGGATTATAAAACCCTGTATGGGTTTTATGATTTCTTCCAAAAGAGCTAGTTCCTTGGGCCAGATGGTTTCTGTTATGGTTAATCTTAGGTAAACAAAAGTAATTTTCCTTCCTCCATTCACTAAATGTTTGGAAGGTGCATAAATTATCGTGCATAAATTATCAGTATGGTTTTCTTATTTAAACATATAGATAAAGACTACCAATAAATGGCAAAGGGTGTGTTGCACTTTTTTACTTCTCTTTAGGACATCTAATAAGTTACTTTGCCTTTTTTTGCTGGAGAATTGAAGCTGTCCAGAAGAGGAGAGTGCATCGGTTGGTACTTTTGTTCTGAACTTGGAAATCTGCTCCAGCACTTGCACTACTGTCCATCCGCAAAACACGCTTTTTTCCCGCAGATAGATGCCAGCTGTTGCATTGCTCGGTCGCTGTTCCCCATTGCATCCACTTTGTCTCTGTTTCAGTAATTTCAGTAATTTCAGTAATTTCAGTAATCCTGTTGTTCCAGATCTCACGTCATCTCTCTGGGGCTTCTGGTTTGTAAAAACTCTCTATGCAGATCTCAATGATGCTGCAAGGGCTCTCCAAGAATGTTGTATTTACTTACTGCAGGTTCAATTTGTCTTCTATTATCCTTGAGCTGGTCTGAAATTTTAGTCCTAACCAACAAAGGAAGTGATGAAAAGGAAGGAGATGGGAAAAAAAGGCATTTTCTACACTAGAGTTTCTTCAGCCTTGTGCTGGAATAAGCGTGGTTGACCCTGAAGCAAGCTTGCAGCTCCACTGGTGTCCAGGATCACATCTTGCAACACCACCTTTTCCTGCAGAGCTCTCATCACATGCTCTCCTGTCCTTCTCCATCTCTTCTTCTCTGTGGACTCACACATGCCAAGGGGCTGGGGAGAGACCAGTTGACTTCACTGGGTGCCAGTGGCCAGACCAGCAAGGAGAGCACTCCCTTCTCCCACCCCACTGTTCATCTCCACCTGAGTGTCACCACTATGGATGCACTGAGTCTCACCTCTGTCATTGTTCCTGTTAGATTAGTGACTTATCCCAACGCTGGAACCTCTCCTGTACGGTGGTAGTAAGGATAATCTCATGAATTACACATATTATCTGCTGGGATCACACATTGTTACTCATTTTTATTACTAACCTTTTATCCAATATGCTTTGGGGGTCCTTTTGGTAATCAAGTTTACATTTCAGGATTTTGTTTATAGAATCCATAATTTACAAGGAGTGAAAAAATACCCATTTACCTGGAAGTTTTCAACTGGAAAGCTGTGGTAAGGTAATATTTTTAGAGGTTTCTGTCTTTTATTCATATGGCTGATTTTTCTGATGCTATTTCCTTGCATCACATGGACTTAATCAGAAAAAAAAAATCATCTCCACTTTGTCATTAATAGCCTGGATCTTTTAAAAGATATTTTCTAAGGCAATTAGTGCTGAGTGCATTAATAAGACCAGAAGAGAGACTGATTAAGAGCTAGTTTAAAAATAAAAACAGTATTTTGTAATTTGTATCAGCACTAAATCTTTAAATAACGACATTTCAAAAATATTTGGATTCTTCATTTTTTTTGTTGGCTGTTTTCACGTTACATTTCCAACAGCTTGGGCAGTGAGTGTAAGATCAATCCTTTCCACTTTGTTTTCAGTCAATTCCTTTGCATTTTCACATACTGTTGGTGCTTGAGTCTGTGTTTGCATTAGCACAGCACTGCAGACTATCCTGGGAATATAGCAGTACAAACAAAAACCCGCATTCACTCAGGTTTTATTTATATACTCATACCACATCATCATTAAAAAAAACCCAAACAAACAAAACAAAACTGTTAAATATCTTAAATTGCCTTTTTTATTAAAAGTCTTGAGTATCCTTTGAAAAATACAGGCGGGCACCGCCTTAACACTTCCTTCTGCTAGTGCTTTGGAGCATGAGGAAGGGAACGTGATTACTTTCCATCTTGGAAAGTTGGAAGCAATGGGATTTGATAGGGAAATTTTGCAAACAAATTGCTATTTTCCAGTACATTGATTTATTTCAATCAAAAATGAATTGTCTTTTTAACTCTCTCCTAATCCACTACCAGCAAAATAAATGATTCAAAGTGTTTCGTTTTATTTAAAAGCTCCTTAACTGCGTCTTGGTAATACATCAGAATTATGCAAAACCTTTTAAAGTTTGCCTCCCCTTTGCTTAAAAATGGAGAAAAACTCTTCATTGTAAAATTGTCCAACCAAAGCCAAAATTCCACACTCTGCCAGAATTAGCAGCTGCTTAATCCATTGCACAGTTCTGCTCTGCACTTATTCTTCTTAAAATTTTACTTAACATTTTAAGTCTGTTTGATAGTTAACCATCATGGGAAATCAACATTCTCCCTAATTCTCCTGTCTGGACAAGAGCACCTCTGCAAACGGGGATGTCTGTGGCGAGAGTTGCCATCGTTCTCTGAAGTACCTCGTTAATTTTATAGATATTTGAGTGAAACAGGACTGAGAATCCCACCAACTCATTTCCCATGGGCTGCCAAGCTTGCCTGACCTTCAAATCACTCAGCCATCGTGTTGCCACCATGAAGTGATGGGCTTTTTATTCTAGTAATGGTCTTGTGAGTCTTTGACCTTTCCTTCTACTAAATCAACAAGAGCTGCTGTTCTTCTTGTTGTAGAAATTAGAAAGCAGTGTGGTGGGTTTTTTTGTTTAGTTGGTTGTTTTTATTTTTTTTTTTCACTGCTGCCTAAAAAGGAGTATAGGATGAGAACAGTTTTTTCTGGCAGCAATATGGTTTAATGCAGATGTAGAGAATATCAGGTTTTCTACTGCAGGTCACGGTTCGCTTTCTAGCATCTTTAACAAGCTTGAGAAGAAAAGATTGAAAACCACAAACTGTAACTTGCTGCTGGAAAAGATCTGATATATTTCCAGTGTCCTTGCAAAAGCAGGGAATCTGTTAATAATAAACTAAAATAAACTGTTAGGGTAATAATGTATTAAAGTTTGTTGATTAATTGGGACTTTTTTTGTTGAGCTTTGATGGGTATTTCCCCCCACCGTGAGCTGGAAGTAGCCTCTATCCAGCATTTCTGCTTCATCTCACCCCATTTGTTTTACTGTGTGGTGTATCCCATCTTCTCGGTGACACTTCATGCCAGGAACTTTATCTTATGCGGTTTCTGATGCTGTCTGGGATGTCTCTGCTCCTTGTCAAGATTATGCGTGTAATCTCTCCAAGCTTTTGGTCATAGCTTTGCTGTTCGGTCGCGAAGTCTACCTTCAGAGCTGGAGCAAATTTGGGCAGGGTTGCTATTGCTCACGCCTGGCCTCATGGAACGATGACGTGCTCACCAAGGAGGACACCTCTCCACTTGGCCAAGAGTCAGTGCCTGGTGGGGGCAGAATGAATGTGTGCATCTCGGCGTTGGCTCTAGAGACAACTGCTTCTCTTGGTGGACTACTTGGATATTTCTTTTGCTTGCCTTAATACTGTGTGGGTGGGTTTGGGGGGCTGTTCTTGTTGACTACTGCTACGAGAATGGTGGAGATGTACCCTCTGGGACGTGGATCCGAAGTGGTTCGGCAAAGCTGAACAATGCTTTGTCAACACAGCTGCAAATCTCCTTGGCCAGGCTCCCTGTACGTGAGCTGATAAACTGGCACTGTCTGCAGTCATGCTCTCCTTGACACGCAGGGTGAGCTGCAGGGCTGAGAAGATACCAGCACTAGTTATGCACCTAGAGTGTCTCGTTGCTTTCTTCTTCAGCAGTTTCTTATTAGCATATATGCTAAAGAAGGAAACAAAAGAGAATAAAATCATCTTAACTAGAAATAATGCAAAGCAAATCTGATTGAATCTTGATTGCACTGTAAAAAGATAACTGATGTTTCCTTTTCTCTGTAAGCCGCTTCTTGGGTGCACATAGATTTGCATTTTGGTGGCTGAGGACTTGAAGCTGTGTTTGGGGTTGCAGGGGGAGGTTTCCCTCATGGTAGGGCAGGGAGGGTGGGAATACGGCAAAGCACCCCTGGATATAATGCTCCATCCAAGTGGCTTGGGAAAAAACTTCTCTCTTGGCTGATTTAAAATGGAGGTTGACTTTCACTGCAAGTTAATGCTCACCCTGTACCTTCTTTTGATTTCTGTAAGGCTTCTCCATGCCTGGGCTGTCCCTTGCGATGCCTCCTCTGCCACCAGAGTACAGACACTTGCCAAGCTGCAAAGTTTTGGACCCACTGCCCTAATCCTCACCTACATGGAAAGCTTTTGTCTGAAAAGCCTTTTTCCTTGGCTTCTTAGGCTTTCCTTGAGATAGGCTCTTTATTTATTTTTCCTTTCAGACATATGTATTGTATATATATTTATAGCTTCATTTTTTTCCTAGGATCTTCCAAGAAAGAGTCGTGCTGAGCTCAAGTTAAACTTAATAGCTCTACCAGGAACACTTGTGCTGGGGACACCGTGCGCTGCCGTTACTTCTCTGGGGACATGTTAACTAAAGCACAAATCTCAGAGGCTTTAAAAAGGTTAACGTATTGAAACTCTGCTTCAGAGAGCCCAAGAAAAAAATGCATGCCTAGGTGGGATCCTTACCAACCTGAAATGATTCTCCCTGCCCATTTTACCTCCTTGTTCTTGTCCACTCATTGAATTTGGACCCTGCACTTAACTCAGCTTAGAAATTATAAAAGCTCTGTCTCCTCTGGTCAACTTGCTATAGCTGTGGTAGGTCTTTCAAGGAAAAATTAAAGTAGATGTGTTTTTTTTCTGTCATTTTCTCTGTATTTTTTCTGCTAGTGTATCTGGTGGGGAAGTAAGGTGGAAGTAAGGTATTTCTTCAGGGCAAGGCTGTGGGGTGAGAGACCTCCTTGGCTTCTCGGTTTTCCCTTGGGGAGAGGAGGAGGAGGCAGGTACTTCACTTCCTAAACGCGTCTCCCTTTCAGATGGGTGGGATGAAACAGGTTCTTCCAGCTGAGGTGCCTTCAGGTAAAGCTTCATTTCTAAAACTAGGAAAATTTTATTTTGTATCTTCAGGAGAAATAGGCCAAACCAGGAAGGCGATTTAAAAAAAAAACCCAGGAGTTTAGAAGTGTTAATGCTGAGACCCCGAGTTAACCCATAGGTAATTGAGTTCTCGAATACACTGACCCCACTGCGTGAGAATGGGGGTTGGAAGAGGATCGATTCAAACACCGGCTTCATCCCATTTGTTAAATGCGTAGTCCCCTCGGTGCCCCCTCTTTGTGCTGTGGTCATGCTGAGGAGACCCAGGTCTTTTGTACAAGTCACACCGTAAATCCCTAGCAAAGAGCTTCAGAGCATTGCCACGTGAAACAGTATCACGTTTTCTGGTGCTGATGAAAAGCATGTTGCCTGATGAGTGTGATTTTTGCTTACACTTCCCTTTATCACTTATTTCACTCAAACTTCAACAGGAGGAAATAAAAACCTCCTAAGCTTGCATGCCAGGAGCAACTTTGCAGCATTAGACACGATGCTGCTTCCTTCATTCCCTTCTATTTCCCTTTCTATTTTAAGCTTTTTTCCTTGAGGAAAGGAGCCTTGTCTAAACACGCTCTTGGCCAGTCCTTTCTATGCTGGTATTTGTTGAAGCTTTTTTGACCAATTTCAACAGAAGAGCAGAAGTCATGAGGATAAATGAGGTTCCTGTGGTTTATATGAAATGGAAACGCAGCTGAAGACCAAAACAGTGTTCTTGCTGTGGAAGAGACCGAGGGCTGATATGAAGCATAGTCTCAGAAATCAGTGAGTCCACAGGGAAGAGCACCCTGGGAAGGTGTTTAGTACTGGTGGCCAGAGGACTCAACTGGGGTAGGTGTAGGTGTCTGTGCATCCATCAGTTCTTGCTTGTCTGTTTTCTGTAGCATTTTCTTTTTCCCATGACAAGCTGCTTCTTTGTCTTTACTTTTTCTTTTTCCCCCTTTGCCTCCTTCATCTTATAGAATCATAGAATCATTAAGGTTGGAAAAGACCTCTAAGATCATCAAGTCCAACTGTCACTCCAACACCACCATGCCCACTAAACCATGTCCCTAAGCGCCTCATCCACACGTCTTTTAAATACCTCCAGGGATGGTGACTCCACCACTTCCCTGGGCAGCCTGTTCCAAGGCCTGACCACTCTCTCAGTAAAGAAATTTCTCCGAATGTCCAATCTAAACCTCCCTTGGCACAACTTGAGGCCATTTCCTCTCGTCCCATCACTTGTTACTTGGGAGAAGAGACCAACCCCCACCTCACTACAACCTCCTTTCAGGTAGTTGTAGAGCGCGATGAGGTCTCCCCTCAGCCTCCTCTTCTCCAGACTAAACAGTCCCAGTTTCGTCAGCCGCTCCTCATCAGACTTGTGCTCCAGGCCCTTCACCAGCTTCGTTGCCCTTCTCTGGACACGCTCCAGCACCTCAATGTCCTTCTTGTAGTGAGGGGCCCAAAACTGAACACAGGATTCGAGGTGCGGCCTCACCAGTGCCGAGTACAGGGGCACGATCACCTCCCTGCTCCTGCTGGCCACACTATTTCTGGTACAGGCCAGGATGCCGTTGGCCTTCTTGGCCACCTGGGCACACTGCCGGCTCATGTTCAGCCGGCTGTCAACCAGCACCCCCAGAGGTCCTTTTCCTCCGGGCAGCTTTCCAGCCACTCCTCCCCAAGCCTGTAGTGTTGCCTGGGGTTGTTGTGGCCCAAGTGCAGGACCCGGCACTTGGCCTTGTTGAACCTCATACAGTTGGCCTCGGCCCATCGATCCAGCCTGTCCAGGTCCCTCTGCAGAGCCTTCCTGCCCTCGAGCAGATCAACACTCCCGCCCAACTTGGTGTCGTCTGCAAACTTACTGAGGGAGCACTCGATCCTCTCATCCAGGTCATTGATCAAGATATTGAACAGAACTGGCCCCAAAACTGAGCCCTGGGGAACACCGCTCGTTACCGGCCGCCAACTGCATTTAACTCCGTTGACCACAACTCTCTGGGCTCGGCCGTCCAGCCAGTTTTTTACCCAGCGAAGAGTGTACTTGTCTAGGCCGTGAGCCGCCAGCTGTGGGAGACAGTGTCAAAGGCTTTACTGAAGTCCAGGTTGACCACATCCACAGCCTTTCCCTCATCCACGAGGCGGGTCACCTGGTCATCTTCTTCTACCTCTTCATGTTTACGTCAGTTGTTGTGGAAAAGCTAAAACAAAGACATGAATTTAGCATTTTGCTCCAGAGCAATTCTCTTATTCTTGGGCTAGCAGCCAGAAATCAAGCTTTTTCTCTCCCTTGAGTTTGATTTCCCAGTTCCAGAGGCACATGGCTCTCGTTGTGGATCATAGTCTTCAATAAAGAGTTACTCTCGTGGATAACTTAGGCCAATGCTGTGAAAAGTCTTCAAGGGGGGAATTGAAGCCTTGCAATGGGTCCCCTGGTCCTGGGGAAGGAACAAGTTTCTTGATGGGTGAGACTTATCCGTTCAGCTGGCTTGTGAAGGGGTTAAGCCACAGGGCTTGAATACAGGTGATGCTTAATCATTATTGGTAGAGGTAAACTGAGGATTTAGGGTGGATGGTTTGAAATGATAGTGAGCAGGTTGCTTCCTACGTGCACTTTACTCCTTACAGGAGTTTCAGGGTCCAAAAGGGGAGTTTGGATTACCAAGTAACTTTCTGCCGGAAGATTTTTTTCAGCAAAGGGTGATGTTATAAGTTCAGTTAAAACTTTCAAATGAGCAAAGGTGCAGATGCAGGAAATCTGTGACTGTCTTTTACAGAGCACAGACGTAGCTCTCGGTGGTGCAGTGGGGATAGATGCGTTATGATTCTGAGGGGTTGAGCTGCTTTACTACAGCCACGTTAAGTACTGTAAGTAGAAAGATCGAATGCTTGTCCTGTTTTTCCTCTTTTCCCTTTTTATTGTAGTTACTGTAATTATTGCCTCTTCTTTTCTGGAACTTTTGAGTTATTTTGGGTTTGCTACAAAATTGAGTTCAGGGAGGCAATTGACTTCACCTGGGTGCAGAAAAGCCATTAGGAGCTTCAAATTAGTGTGAAATAATTAATAGGTAAGGAAGATTAACGTGGGGAACACGGGCAGTTTTCATTAACATTAAGCAAAAGGATGTTCCTGTAGATACCTTTATCATGCCTGTTGTCCTGGACCTCTAGTTATTCCCTTTGGACATTAATTATATCCAGACCACCAGAGACAAGACCCTGCAAGCCTGCTCAGGCTTTGCATTTGGCTTGTCTTGAAGAGGAACTGAAAGACATTTCCCCTTGCCAGCTCGCTCAGATTTCTCCTTCCCCTGCCATAACTGGTGGTGGTGGTGGTTGGAGGTAATGACTGACTGTCATAGTACCTGAGAGCCCCAGAGATGCCCACGTGCATCAGTAGCATTTTCTCCCTCCTGAGCAGGACGGGGGGAAGCAGACCACGAACTCCCAGGTTATATTTTGCTCCAGGCACTGACACCACATCCCTCCATTGGCCAGTCCTGATCCCAAGTGTCTCCTGCAGACAGAGGTGTAATGCATTAGAGATTATAAGTGCACTGAAACACGGAAAGCAAAGCACTCTGAGTCTCCACTGGAATAATGGTTGCAAAAATCATGTGTGAGACTTGTATGAATTTTTAAGGTGCTCAACCGCTCTCTACAACTACCTGAAAGGAGGTTGTAGCGAGGTGGATATTGGTCTCTTCTCCCAAGTAACAAGTGATAAGACAAGAGGAAACAGCCTCAAGTTGTGCGAGGGGAAGTTTAGATTGGACATTAGGAAAAATTTCTTCACTGAAATTTATCAAGCAGTGGAACAGGCTGCCCAGGGAAGTGGTGGAGTCACCATCCCTGGAGGTATTTAAAAAACATGTACACGTTGCACTTAGGGACATGGTTTAGTGGTGGACTTTGGCAGTGTTATGTTTACTGTTGTACTCGATGACCTTAAGGGTCTTTCCCAACCTAAAAGATTCTATGATTCAGTCCACTCCTCCTCTTCTCTCTCTGTCCCTCCTCAGTGCACTGTCAGCATCATCGGACAAGGAATATCTCGTACTGCGCACATGCAGTTATCACATGATGGGATGCAACTATTTTTCCTGTGAAGGAAAGGGATTTTTGATGCGATAAATAAAATAAGCACATGAACAACAACAAGAACAAAAAAAAGCCAACAAATGCATTTCCAGGAGTGCAGCAAGGTGGAATACGAGGCAGTGGCTCTATCTCAAGCTGCACATTTCCTTAAGATCACACCTGAGGTCTCCCATTGCAGTTGGCCAGAGCGCATATAAATACACTTTGCTTTGGTAGAGAAGGTACTTAAAAGCTCGCCCTTTCCATTTGTTGCACCCACCTGTAGCTTTTCAGGCAAAAGACAGAAGAATTAAGAAACAGTAGGAAAATATCAGAAATGCCAGTGTTGATTGCTGCTGCTTTAACAATTACAATAAATATAACAGGTCGTCACTATTTGCTAGGTAGGGAGAAGGTTGAGCTGATAGCAGAGGGAGTTGGGTTGTCTTGTCTCTGCCAAGAGGATTCTGCTGGAAAGCAAATGGAGAAAATAGCTGGAAACTGTAAAAATGCATTTGGAAATATCCAGTTAAGGAAGGGGAAGAGAAGTAATTTGCACATAGGATTCTGTAATATATCCACCACAAACCCGTCACAGGTTTCAGGACCCACAGTGTGAGTAAAATCACCTTGCCCCAGTTGTGGCCCTGAACTCTATTAGCTTTGGGGCATGCAAAGTATTTACTGGGTATCAGCAACCTCACATTCCTTCCTGGGGAATCATAATATTTTAGCACTCGCTTTATGTAGTCAAAGATGTTTAATTTTTTATTAGACACAAATGTACTTCACGTTCACTTTCTTTCGCAGTCTTGGTATGTCTTCGCTTAGCTTGGCAGTACAGATGCATTTTTGCTTTGCTTTATGCTGCTTCCGCCTTTAAATTGTTTTGCTTGTCTGCTTGAACTGCTGAATCCTCCATTGATAGTTACAACATTTCTGCTTGATGTGTGGAAGCTTGAAATTGGAGCAGTTAAAACAAGCTCTTTGTTACTATTTTCTTTTCTTTTCTAAAACAAAAATAAAATAAAACCAGAACTGGCAGCATGCTGTAACATGAAATAAAAATCCAGGGGCAGGAAATTGCAAGCCAGATTCAATGTAGTTTTCTCAGATAAGCCAATCTCCGAGCATTGCATTTTCAAAGTAATTGTTTGGAAATTCTGGCCAAAGGTTGCGTCTGCCTTTGTTTTTTCATTTAATTTGCACTTTTTTGAGCTGTGGGGTTGTCATGGCGCGGTCTGTTAGTTATTTATGGATTGAGATCTCAGGCCTTCAAGGGGGAGTTCATCATCTCACAGTCCTCTTACATTTGGCTGAAATAAATATGCCCAGTCTTAAAAAGTTAAGTATTTCCATGTCTTCAGATTACGATCTTCACGCATTGTCCTGTTGTGCTTTGTCTCTTTTTCATTAGGAAAATGCGGTACAGGGTGAGCAAATTGGTCTCCCAATGGCCACCCAGAGGAGGTTGGATAAATCACAGCCTCCCAAATTAGCACCTAAATTTCTGGGTAGTTTTTAACTTTATGGACCAACTCTGGACACGCAGTGTTGCTTGGTGTTTCTTTCTCATGGTGTTGCAGGGATTCTGAAATGCAAGCGTGCACAGCCCGTGCAATGAAATTGGTGCTTCTCCTACTTTTTGCAACATTTGGGATATTTCATCTTTGCTTTTGGGGTGGTTTTGGCATTTTAAATGACTCCCCAGGGGTACCTGCTGGATGCTGTGAATCTGCAGGAGTGTCCCCATGTGGGAACACATTGAAGTCTGCAGTCCATATTATTTGAGGGGTTTAATGCAATACTGTTCCTAGCTGGGTGCTTATAATTGAGGACTTGAAGGACTTTCCAACCCTTGGTTTAGTTGCATCATGGTTCATCTGAGGCTTCATTCAGCAAAGTACCTAACTGTGTATGGATTCAGGATCACTGGGCCAGGCTAAAAATCTGTTGAGGCAAATTCAGTGTTTCTAAGGAAAGTATAGAAATAAATAGATAAATAAACCCTTCTCTCCCCCCTAAAAAAAACCCACCCATCCAAAAAACCTTTATCACAAAATGTGTGGACCCGTCCTCTCAGCACCTGCAATTGGGAATTCAGCCAAGCTGAAGCCATGCCCTCGCCGCCCATCCTCCTGTATTACTAACACAGAGTGTGTCGGCACAATGGAAATCCAAGAAAAACTTCCCGAAACTGGGGTCAGCGCAGTCTGTAAAGATCTAAAAATCTTGTCCTATGCTGCTCTTTTGTCAGTGATTTAATGAAAGCTGGATCTTGTTAGTAACAAGTGAAATTCCTGGGGGATGGGTAAGCCCAAGCTCATTTCTTGTCTTATATAGCCTCATACATAAAGCAAAGGAAAGGAGTGCCTGGGACAGCTGATTTAGGAGGAACTGCAGGAAGAGAAGGGTGGGAAAATCTCTAGCAATGAGCCCCTGTGCATTTGGATTAAACCCCATTTAATGCCCTGGATTTGTGTCAACATGACAGACTGATCCAAGACTTTATTTACAGCTGGTACAGGGCTGAATCGTCTCACGTGAGTGCTGCTGCGGGTGAGATGTGTGAGAAGCAGTGGAAAATCCCCTGATTGCGCTGTTTGGATGTGGAGCTTGTCCTCAAGCATCAGGAGATGCATCCTCAGGACTAACCTAAGCAGTGCATCAAGCGGGCTTCTCATTTTGTTCAATATTTTTGCCTTGCTCCATCGCTGACTTTCTGCTCTTCCAAATGCAGGTTGGGTGCATGGTGTTTTAACAGCTTAGGGAAATCTGGTTAAGGGATGCACAGCATGTCGTATTTACAGTCTGCTGACTTGAAAATATGAATCGTAGCTCCTGTTTGAGTTTCTGTAATGCTTCAGGTCAGAGGAGCAGCTTGCTAAATAGCAATGGCTGTTTGAATGCGCTGTAGTGTGTCAGGTGGACAAGCCCCCTTTGGACTTCACCAAAGTTTTGGTTAGAGCAGCTTCTGAGAAACCTGCAAAAGCTGACCCGGGTGGGAGGCAGAATAGGGCTAAACCATGGAAAATCTGCTGTAAAGCTGCTGCCATAAAGCTGGTGCCAAAGAGATAGGTATAAATGAGTGTTTCTCTGGTGACTATTACCAATCAAAAACCAAACGCCTGTTTAAAACTTATTTAAGCGATGTATCCTTTCTCCGTAATATGGCCCAGTCCAACCTCATGTCGCTCCTTTGCTAGGGATGATGAAGCTGCGGAGGAGCTCGGGGTAGTTTCAGGGGGTTTAAAGTTGGGAAATGAAGCTAACAAAAAAAAAAACACCACACCACTAAACCTCAAACCCCCAAACATTCAAACCCTCACTTCAGCGTTCTCCTTGTAGGGTAGATTTGGGTACCTTGGCCAAAGTGGGACCTTGGGAATGAAGCTGAGGGAAATCATCTGGGCAGTGGCAATAGCAATTCCTGGCACTGACTCATTGACTCTTGCAGTTGGGCTATCTGGAAGAAATAGGAAGAAGGGGAGCCTCTCTTGGGGGCTGGAAGATGAAGGTGTGGAGGACCCATGTGGGCTCCCATCTCCCTCCTGCCCCAAAAGCTTTGAGCCTACAGAGCAGTTGCACTCTGCTCACTGCTTCCTCCCCTTTTCTGAAGGCAGGACCTGCTCGCGTGCCCTCCTGCTCTGGAAAGCGATGGTTAACCATGCCGTTGTGCTTGTGGTTTCTTGTTCATTTGTGGCTCTGATACTCCCACTTGATAAATGAGCAGAAACCATTTGTATTACAATTGCTAATAATTCTTACAAATGCTGTCTCAATCCACCTGGGCCATACCTGCTGTGTTGCATCTTTACTGTCCTGATGGTGCTGGAGTAGGTATTTGCCTGTCCAGTGCAAGTTGCATGATCAGACATTGTGTAAGGCTACATCAGACCACCTACTTGGGCTAAATTTCTTCAGCAGGGAGGAACCTGCATCCCCCTTCAAAGAATCAGCTGGGAGGTGAGCCCCTTCCAAAGTGATCGGTGGTCTCCAGTATTAATGCATCTTCTCCCTTTTTGTCTTCACAGCCACCCAGATTGATCCAAGCGAACTACAGGAACTTTTTCAGGAGACTTCAGCCAATGTCTTCCGAATTAACTCCAATGGTGCGTATAATGAAAGGTTTCCTAGTCAATTGTGTGCTGTCCTGCTGATGACTCGTGTGCATGTACACGGTGTATGGCAGCTCCTGTTGTCAGGGAGCAAATATTAATGCAGTTTTTCTGCTGCTCCATCTCACGAGCACCAACACATGTCCAATACACAGTTCTTTATAAGATGTAAAAATATTCCACCATATGTTCCATTAAATAGGCACAGATATATTCCAATCCTTGCTGAGACCACATCCTTTTCTATTTTTAATTGTGTCATCTGTTACAATAGGGAGTTAAAGCGCAGAAAGGTGGAACAAGCCAGACTCGTTTTCTAATGTGTTGCAGCACTACTGCATTCAGAGCCTGTCATATGAGCTTGCAAAACATCTATCTCCCTTATAAAAACACCAGCACCAAAATTCTTCTGTTATTCTTCACTCTGTAGATTGAGCAGGGATGCTATTTCTGCTCCTGTCTCCCTGGACCCTAGAGATGCAGAGTGCTTCCCTCCTTTGGAGACACACTCTGGCTCATCAGTTTTGTTAGGTTGGGCCAGAGGGATGTATTTTGCAGATAGATATAAACTAACATTGCTGAATGTCATGGTATCCCAGTTCTAAAATTCACTAGTGTCAGACCCGATCTAAAATTATCGGGTACTGATTTTACGGTGGACCTTGAAATTGCTTCTGAATCACCTGGACAGCTTCTCTGTCTGGTCTGTTCTGTGTCTGTGGGGATTGGGTGACAGAGAGGGCTGGCCTGGGTGTAAAGAAAGGATTTTAGTGCCTCCTTATTTCTGTAATTATTCCCCCACATGTCCCAGGGGTAAGGCCCCAGTCATTGTAGCAAGGTATCCTTGCTAGAAGAAGGATGGGTAGTAAAACTTCTAAAACATAGTGGTCTCTTCTTTAGAGAAATTGTGTATGCTCCATCTGCCAGGAAAATTCGGGCACCAGTTTTTCTATGACTACAAGGGATTGGTAGATTTGAGTTTACTTTCGACAATCATCACCTTAAGTTCAGGACCTCCTGCAACATGGATGTACCTCACCCCAAGCACTGTGAGCCTCGTTGCTGCTCTCCATCCCAGAAGTTGAAGGCCTGAAACCAATGTAGGCTCTGGGTAGGCTCCATGATGTTATTCAAGTGCCTAGCTTGCTGTAAAATCAGAAGGAAAATAATTATTCACACCGATTATATCAGCACCTGATAATTTTAGGTCGGGTCTGACACTAGTGAATTTTAGAACTGGGCTACCATGACATTAACTACCATTCAGCAATGTTAGTTTATATCTATCTGCAAAATACATCCCTCCAGCCCAAACCAACAAAACTGATGTGCCTTGGGATGGAATAACCCTATGCAACAGGACAGGATGGGTGCTGGCTGGCTATAAAGCTATTTTGAAGAAAAAACTGAGGGTACTGGTCAACCACAAGTTGAACATCAATTAACAGAAATCATATTCTTGTCTGTAATTACCTAATGGGAGACTGTAGAGTAGATGGAGCCATAAACTCTCAAGTGTGCATGGTGGAAGGACAAGAGGCAAAGGGCATCTGAAACATAGGACGTTCCAACTCAATATGAGGAAACGTGGGTGGTCAGGGTGGTCAACCAGTGCAACAGGAGCACAGAGAGGCTGTGAGGTCTCCATCTTTCAAGATATTCAGAGTTGGACAAGACCCTGAAAAACCTGCTCTTAAATGGACCTTCTCTGAGCAGAAGGTTGGACTAGAGACCTCCAGAGATCCCCTCCAACATCCATGAGTCTATGATTCTTCAGTAGTTTGTCAGAATCTCAATTACTGCACATACAAGATGATTCTGAATCTGTCAAAAGCAAAATGGGAAACGCAGACTTCATGTTTGTTTCTTTTTTATTATTTTTCAGAGGAGTAACTGATAGATCCATTATACAAACTGTTGTTTAAAACACTTGTTATTCATAGTTTTTTGGCAAACTGCTTATATACCACAAGTTCGACAGCTTTCTTCACAGAGCAGAATCTGAGAAATTCAGTCTTTGAAAGTCACCTTTGGTTTGCCAGTGATATTTGTCCACTGGGATACTGGAAAGCAGTAGTGGGATTAATGGTGCTTAGGGTGAAGGACTATGCGCTGCAGAAGGTGGAGAAATTCATAGAATCAGAGAATGGTTGAAGTTGGAAGGGACCTCTGAAGGTCATCTGGTCCAACCCCTTTGCTCATGCAGGACCTCTTAGAGGTTGCCCAGGACCATGTCCAGATGGCGTTTGAATGTCTCCAAGGATGGAGACTCTACAACATCCCTGGGCAGCCTGTGCCAGTGCTCAGTCACCCTCACAGTAAAAAAATGTGTCCTGATGTTCAGAGGGAACCTTCCGCATTTCAGTTTATGCCCATTGCCTCTGGTCCTCACTGGGCACCACTGAAAAGAGCCTGACTCCATCTTCTTTGTTCCCTCCCTTCAGGTATTTATAGACATTAATAAGATCCCCTCTCAGCCTTCTCTTCTGCAGGCTAAACAGTCCCAGCTCTCTCAGCCTTTCCTCATGGGGGAGGTGCTCCAGTCCCTTCATCATCTTTGTGGCCCTTTGCTGGAGTCTCTCCTGTATGTCCCTGTCTCTCTTGTACTGAGGAGCCCAGAACTGGACACGGTACTCCAGGTGTGGCCTCACCAGTGCTGAGTAGAGGGGAAGGATCGCCTTCCTCGACCTGCTGGTAATACTTTTTTCCTGATGGAGCCGAGGATACCACTTGCCACCTTTGCTGCAAGGGCACATTGTTGGCTCATGTTCAACTTGGTGTCCACCAGGACCCCCAGGCTACTTTTCCTTGAGAAAACTCCAATGCTGTGACCTGGGCTTGCAGTCACTGTGGCAGCTTGAACCTCCCGGCTGTGATCACTGGTACTTACAGATGGGTGTATAACCATATCATAACACACAGAAATACCTGTATTAGCATCGATCTTGGTTGCTCCAGCACTAATAGTTTTACCTTGACGATGGTAGTAATGAATGGTAGTAGCACTTCTGCTACCAAACCAAGGTCTCAGTGTGAAGTTTTGCAACCTACTCACGAGCCTGTGTGTGCTATTAATACCCAAACTAGCCAGGTTAGGGCTGACTTGATATGTCTCTGTGCTGTAATCATAGCTCCTGCTGTAGTGGAGTTTATCCTGAGAAACCCTTAAGACGAGTGGTGCATCTTTTTTGAAATGCCACGATCCAGTTTCTATTTTTGTTCTTTGTTAGAATTGCATTAATCCATTCAATTAGGTTTTGAGCAGTTTCTGGTGGTCTTTGTTTCTCCTCTTGAGATGGTATAGAGTGCGCGACGATGTGCTTTCTGTTAAGAGTTGTCTGTATTGAGTGCTCTGTGAAGCAGGTAATGACAGTGCCTGTACTTAAAACTATTTTGCAAAATTGGAGAGGGTACAGAGAAGAGCTATGACAACTGTTTGAAGTCTGCAAATCAGACTTTAAAATGCATGTTATCCAAACTTCTGTTTGAGACATCTAAGAGGACTTGATCACGGTGTGTAAGTACCTCTTTGGGAAGAAAGACATCAAATAGATAGCATAGGGCTCATTAATGTAACATTCTTGCGCATAACGAGATGAGAAGATAGGAGTCAAAGCCAGACAAATTCAATCTTTCTGTATGAAGATAACTAGCCATTAGAACTGCTTATTGAGGGGACATGATGGATTTGGCATTGCTTCGAACCTTTAAATCAAGATTCTAATGTCTTTTTATAAGATATACTTTAGTCCAGCCACAGTCTACGGTCTTGATGTAGGAGTGATGGGACAAAATTTTATGGTAGGATATCAGATTGGATAATCAGAATTGCTCTCTCTGGCCTTTAAAATCTATGAATCTATGAATTTATAATGCTTTTTAAAGTGCTTTTAGGTTCAAGAAATGCCCATAAGATACTCTACTGTTGTTGCTCTGTTCACCACCCATATTATTTTTTGTCTGCTAAAGTCAGTTTCGTTCAGTTTGTGTGTGGCTTCTTCATAGCCTTTTCCCCAAAAGTGGTACGGCTTTTCAGGAGAGGGAGGCTGAGTGTACTCCTAAGATTTTGCAGAGCTAATCCACGTTGGGTAAAGAACTTTGCAGGATTATAAAATGGGAAAGGATGCCCGTGTTCCCTTCTGCCCTGTACAGCTGTACCATATGGTCTCTTCAGGAAACCCAGCAAGCTCTGTCTCAGAGCATGTAGCAGAAGTCAGTGCTGTTGTTTGTGTACCACCATGCAACGGCTGAGCAAGGAGCGAGTGGCTGCATTGCATATCTTCACCAGATGATGGTTTGTACTCGTGTTGCGCTGGACGTGGTGTGTTGAACGTCCTTCAGGGTTGCATAAATCCAATGACAGCTCCCCTTTTCCTTCTTTTCCTGCCTTACTGCGGCCTCTTTGAGGTTTTCCACGTTCCCCGTTGCGTTTGGAGACCAAACTGTGCACCTGAAATGCTCTTCTCCCCCTTGGGATGCTAAAGGTGTTATGAGATCCCCATGTTATGCCTCTGTTGTTTGAATTCCCAGAATGCCAAGTTGTGGCTATATTTTTTCTGCCTTTGGGGAATGACTATTTTTAATGAAACAAGAAGTCAACTTTGTACCGGGATTTTAAAGTATCGTTGATTTTTATTGAGTAACACTACAAAAGTAATAAACATTGCATACTTTGTCCCTCTTTGCTCTCCTTACGCTTAAATCACCTTTGGGGTGATTTAAGTTCTTCTTGGGCCATTCAGGACTTGCCTCCTGAGCAGGGGGTATCCGTAGCTCTGAGCTGATCTTGGCCGATATCACATATAAATGCCTCCTGCTCCCTTTTTCTGCTATGAAAATGGAAATATTCCTCATGTGTTGAATAAAAATCTTAGCCAGGACAGTGGGTTCTGTTTATGTGCTACTGGATCACTTTCTGGCCAGGTGATGAGCTTACAGACTTTTTTTTTATCCCATCTCTTACAGAAGTGTCAAGGGGTAGAGAGAACTTCTTCCTATTCTTCGCATCTACTTTCTTTCTCTCTAATTCTTTGGGGGCTGTCCCTGTTGAGCATAGGGAAGTTTGATAGTGTTTTGACTTTGTTTAGTTGTTTTTCCCTTTCAGGGAAAAAAAAAAAACACAAAAACAAGCTCAAGTACTGGCTGAATTTGTTTTATTGATGGCTTTTTTTTCTACTTAGTTTTATGAAGGTTTTGCGTTTCTTTTGAAGCACAGCTTTTAGCTGCCTCTCAGTGAATACCTTATAAATAAGTAAAATAAATAACACTCGTAAAAGGGGGTGGTTTGGTATGTCACATCTAGAGGGTTGATCAGTGGAGGATATACTGGAGGAATCAGACCTGTTCTGGCCAGATGGAGAACCTGAGTGCTCTAATGAGTCTCTTCCCTCTCTAATTCCTGTTACTTGCTCATTAATGACTCCCCATGACAGATTGGTGCCATGCGCAGTCCCATTACCTTGATCTGAGAGGCTGAGCAAAGGATTTTTCAGCATCCCCCAGGTGTGATAAAGTCTCCATTGCCATCTCAGGTTGGTTTCTTATTCCCCATTGATTTTAAGGATTGCAACGGCATAGACAACTGGTGCCAAACTCTCAGTTTATGTAAATCAGTGCAGCTCCAACAGCAGTGATCTCTTCTGAATGTGCCTTATCCTGGAGGACTAGCATATGCCTTTTAAAAATTAAGTGTACAAGGCTTTTAAAGTAAGATGTCTGTTTTAACACTGGCTTCACAGCATCTCTCCAGCTCAGCTTGACGTGTTGCTCCTTTGGTAGAGTTACTGCTTGCATGGTCAAAACTGGTAAATTGAGAGGGATTTTCCATATCCAGTACAGGAACTATACAGATTTTTATAGAGCAATTCTTGGCCAAATCAAGTTAGATTCATCCCAAAATAACTCAGTCCCCCCGAGGTCGGAGAGACTCAAGTTTGAGTCTCAGTTCTGCTATTTCCCAGGTAAGAACCGTATCAAATGTCAACCTTTGCCTCCTTCAGAGTGCGTATCTTGTCCTTTTGGGATAACTGACCTTTATGTAAGTGTGTAAATATTATGCTCGAATTAAAATATTAGATAAAATTTTAGGGTAGGAACTTAAATCTGAGTCATTCTCTCACCTGACTGACAAGCGTTTTGCTCTTCTCTTGCATTCCTGTCTCAGGTTCTTTTGCATATGTGTATCTTTTCCAAAATATTTAACAAATGTAAAAGCTCTTGGATTTCCCTCAATGTGAAATGGCGTGTATGTGAAGTCTTGAACAGTTTTGTGCAATAGGAAAACTGCTTCCTACTCCGTTCTTCTCCAAAGCAGGCAGTTGCAAAGCTCTGCACTGTTTTTGCAGAGAACCGCCTGCGTATCGGATCTGTCTTCTGGCAAGCTTGTCTTCATTTGTAGGAAGATGCTGGCAGAGTAGCTTTCACTTTGAATTGTCCTGATTTTGCAGCTCAGGTTAGAAAGGTGCCTGGATGCTGTAGCTGCTGTTTTCCCTTCTGGAGTTGCACCCATGACATTAACACGCTCTTAGAAATTCAATGTCCACACAAGTGCTTTCTCTACCTTGACTTGCTCTCTGTTCTCCAAAGACCACGCTCTGCTTTGTCCTGAAGGGTTGATGGGCCCAGAAGTATTTTTAGATGATGCAAAATTTTGTCCTTTAAACAGACAGTATATAGACTGCATGGGAGATTGATTTGTTAGGATTGTGGAGGAGGGAAGAGAGGGAATTATATCATCTGTGAGATCTCTGCAGGATCAATGCTGTTCTCCTAGAGAAGCAAATGGTTATTAGTGAAAACTCTCAATTTATTCTTTAAAACGTTGTGCATTCAGCAAAGGATAGTAATTATTAGCTCAGTTATAGACAATTCCTTGAGGCTTTATCTTACTGAATTGCCAAACTCTACACTAAAATCTGTTATTGAGATATAGCAAGCAGCGTGAAAATATATGGTGGTATTCAAGCTTGTTTTGAATACTCCTGTTGTCCAGGCACATTAGTTACTTTTTATGCTGTTTGGTGACTTTTGGTGTCAACCCAGAGAAGCCCAAAAGAGAAAAGGGGATTTTGTCTGTCAGTGGAAAAATATTAAAGTGACTTGTTCAAAGTTACAGGCCAAGTCCAAGTCTGCAGGGTCATTAAAACAGAGGATTTCTTAAATTTCTATGGAAATAATTGAGCCATGTTTCTAATCTGTTCTTTTTTCCTTCCTTAAATATTGAAGTGTGACTGATAACAAGTTATGAGTTTTTACAACTGGAAGCATCCTGAGAAAATCCCATATGTAAATATTAAGGATGTCATTTATTCAGCATCTTCCATTGTGGAAGATCTTGAAGTACTTTGCATACTTGATACGCTAAGTCCAAAAGTAGAGACCTGCTGTTAATTTGAGAGTGAATTTGAGACAGTGAATATTTAAGGGTGTAAAAAGGCAACAGTACCGCTAGATTTCTGCCACTTTTTTATACACACATATACACACACATATATATTTCTTAAATCTGAAGTCACGTTGTATTGCAAAACAAACCATGGTTCCAGCTTCCAGCTGCATTTAGGGTAGAGTATTCTCCTCCCATGATGGAAACACCCAAGAAGCTCCCTAGCTCAAACACAGGAGATGATTATCACAGGAGATGAGTGAAGCACCTCATTTTATCTGAGACAAAACATAGAAAAGGTTTGGAGTATTAAAGTCTTGAACAACGAGATAGAAGATCTCAGAATGGACAACAGTGTTCTGCCTCTTAATCGCTATTCAGAGCCATGAATAGTTATTGTGCAATTTCTTGCCTCTTCATTGAGGGCACGTTTCCAGCTGGAGATGCTCCATGCGCAGTTCTGTGGGCCCTCAAGGCATGGACCTCCTGAGGAGAATAAGAGTGGTTTCCCAATCCCAGGAGTGCTGCCGAGATCTCCTGGCAGAAAGCACAACTGCCTCCAGCCCTGGGAATTTCATGCAGTTGCTGTAATATGAAGAGTTGGAAAGTTTGGGGCTGGCAGAGTCAGAGATCTGTGCAAGGTCCATGGGATGGAGGTTTTCTTGCTGTTACAAACAATCATGCCCCGTCATGTCATGGCACATGACAAGTGGATTCACCCTTTCTGAATCCAAGGGACCCAATTTATCCATTTTGGAGTAACAGGCATTGCCAGATGTTGTCCCCTTTGTCTCGTGAGTTACCTACCCAAACACTACTTCATTGTCTTCTTTTGAAACAAAATAAATTAAAAGACAAGTAAATGAATGAAAAGCCAACATTTTTTTTCTCTGAAAAAAAGTACTGCTTCTTTATCTTTTCTTTCTCTGCTGTTGACAGTGACCTCTCTGGAAAGAAGCCTTCGATCTCTGGGGACCTCAAATGATACTCAAGAGGTGCAGGATGGACTGTGAGTTTGTTTTAAATTGCTGCAGATCTCTCTTTGTCACAGCCTTTTCATTTTTTTCCTCATCTATCCTCACCCTTTCTTCTATCCTTTTTTTATAGCTGGACACTTTTTTGTCAGGCTTGCTTCGTTTTGTTCCTTTCTGTCAGTGATTAATGATGGTAGGACGGTGTATTGATCATATAAAGCTTTGCTTGTGCTGGTTTCAGGTGGCAGAGAATGGTAGGTAGATAACAGAAAATGATGGCCCACAGTGAAAGAGGATTTTCTGTGGTTGTGTATGTGTTACTATTTTTTGTTGGTTGTTTTTTGTTGTTGGGGTTTTTTAATGTGTTTTTAATGTGAAGCCAGAGTAGGATGCTTGTGTAGCTTTTTCCTTCCTCCCAACTCCCCTTTGCAAAAGACCATGAATCCAAGAGAAAAAAAAAAAGAGAGAAGGAGCAAAAAGATATTTTATAGGCGGAAAAGCGTGTTGTGGTGTTGAAACCTGCATCACAGCATCACACAGCACAACATTGAGAAAATTAAACTTCAGTTTCACTTGCAATAGATACAGTTCGTTAAACTCTCTCTTCTAGATATGTGTATACACAAACACGCACAGTTAGTTTTCATTGTACGCATGCTAATTAGAGAATTAAAATGGCTTTTCCAAATGTAGCACAATTTATTAAAGCTGCTTCCCCTAATGCAGCCTGCATGCAAAAATCAAGTACTTAGGATGTGGCTCTGATTTCGTGTCTATGACTGCAGTTCCTGCTGAGATTCATTTGTGAACAAAGAGGAGAATTTGGTTTCTATTTCTTTATATTGGCTTTATACACTGTAATTTGCCTGATGGACTCGACTGACCTTCTAAATGCAATATAAACTTTTAGGCTGGTTTGCAGTCTCTCTCCTTCTCTCTCCAATCCATTGCTTTCATCAGTGCATCAGATGTGCCCTAATTCACATATACTCTGTTTTGCAAACTTGAGGATTAAAAATAGTAATAGTAATAATGGTCAGAAGATTTGGAACTAAATTTAGGAGATTGGAGAGGATGTAAGAGTAAGAAGTCAGCCTGTGGAGATTGATGTAATCAGGAAAGAGGTTTGCTTGTACAAAATTATTTGTAGCATAAACCACCCCAGTAACTCCTGGAGATCCTTAACCCAGGAAAGCCTTTCTATCACACAGAACAGCTATTGTGTGTGCACTCCTAAACTATTCTTTTTTTATTTAAGAATCAATTCCTTGATTCTTCAGAGCTCTTCAAAAACATGGCTAGATAATTTTCTTCTTTCCTGAGCAGTTACATAAATAGATGTGTAATGCACTAATTGCAATAATTATTTTTGATCTCGGAATTATCATTAATTGTCCAGATAGCTAAATGCAGCTTATTTTTATTTTAACTGTGCTTCCCTGCCCCTGTTGTCAGCCCCAGAATTCCTCCAGCTGTCCCCTTCCACCCTCCTGGTTCATCCCCTCTCCCAGTGCTCTAGCAGAAGGTCTGTCCTGATTTCTTCCATTTGGCTGGTTGCGTCTCCAGACAGAACAGTTGCAGGGTGCCAAGCAGAGGAGGACCAACAACTGTCTTCCCCTCAATCCTCTCATTCTTTTGCCCTGTCCTAACACCGGTGTGTCCTTTGCATTGCCCCTGTTTTCATTGCCAGATGCAGGCAAGCAGCCTTGAATGCTCTACAAGCATCTCTGCCTGTCTCTCATGAGAGCTGCACCAGCAAAAAGCAGTGTGCCATGAATCACGAGAGCTGGCAGTGCTGCATATATCTCTATGTTCAGGAACAAGCAGGGGGTCAGCTCTTCAGGTGAGACCTTTGGGGCAGCGTTTTCTGCTTCCCTGGCTGCAAATCATGGCTTAATCTTCCTCCTTTGCCACTTGACCCCTTTCCTTCAGAGGTAGATGCATGTTTCTCCTTGAACATCCTCTAACTTGGAAGGTGGTTGGGGAGCAACGAGGGAACATTTGGTGGGTTTATAGCCTTGGCTATTAGAAAAACAATAGTGTTTGTGGTTATCTAAATAGTAAAATTGCCACACTTTCTACTTTCGTACTAACTAGGCGACTATCACTCTGCCTGAAATGAGACTGTTAGGCAGGCGAGGGGAGGCAGAATATTTGAGAATAGGGGTTCATGGTGAATAGTGGTCCTGCCACATAGGACATCTAGTTACCATAGTCTGTATAGTGCAAAAGTATTTGCTTACCTAGCTGCAGGGTCCTGCTAAAACGGGAAAAAACAAAATTCCCTGACTCCTTTTCGAATTCATGCAGACTTTCTGCCTCTTATGCACAGGACTTATAAGGTCATCAGATGAGTGCAGGCTTCTTACTGTCAAACTGGGCTATTCCCTTTTCTGAAATGGTTTCTTTCCCTTTGATAGCTGAGTCGTTCAAGATAAGGACTGTATCTGCGGCAAGTGAATTTGGGAGAGTTCATCCCAAATGGAGTGCCAGCTCTAGTCAGCGAGACAGACTGGGCTGCGGATGTGTGAATAGAGTATATATGAGGCCCAACAGTGAATAATTTTGGTCAAAGATCTTCCCAGAGCCAGCACAAATACTTGTGTTCTATGTGCTTGGAACTGTAAATCCTGGCAAGTGAAATGTAAATGCCCATGCGAAGCTCTAGATGGAGTCGGCTGAATGCAGCTGACCTTGGATTAATTGGGAAGGGGATGGGAGCAAAAGGAAGAAAGGTGCATGGAGCTGAGGTGAGGAGCTAGGGCCAGTAGGCAATGCTGACAGTTTTCTCCAGTGATGCTTGGCCACAAACAGCTTGTTAAATGCTGATATGTTGCAAGAAAAATAAACTGATTTTTTTTTTTCCTGACCTTTGGTTTAATAATCCAAGCTCCCAAGGAATTTATCTGCCTCCTTAGCCATAGAATTTGGCATGAGGGGTTTCTCCAACATTAGGCACTGAAGGTAACTAGCTTTTAATTTAGGCAAATAAACTTAAATGCCCAGATAAATTACTGTCTTTAAGAGACAATGAAAACCAGTCTCTATTCTTGTGAGTTGGTGTGTCTAGTTTGTCTCCCAACACCCTCAAAACAGAGGCTGGAAATGAAAGCATTCCTGGGCAATGCTCTCTGAGAATTTTGACACGCTCCCCCGTATCAGTCTTGCCCACATTTGTTCATCACTGACCCAACACATCAGGGATGAAAGATGCCTTTGCCCAGCTGAACACAGAGGCTTGGGCCCAGAGGCATCCGCTTTTAATGTTACCGTGAGAATAAAGCTTTCCTGTGTCCTACCAGATTTTTTTTTCCTGAGAATAAAATTTAATGAGAAAAAATGTAAAGCTAGCATTTTTAAAAAAAAAAAAGTCTTGCATTTTTTGACAACCTGACCCAGTCTTATTGTGACCTCAAGAAAAGAAAGGTGGTCGTGCAGGTGCAAGTAGCATTTAATGGCTACCTTGAACTCATGAGACTGAACATTTAGCAGCATGAAGGGTCCTTGAGGCCCTTTTTGTGGAAGCTGGTTGACCATAGCAGCAATCCATGCTCTCCAAACCAGGCTTCCTGCATTGCTCACCTGAGTGAGGAGTATATCTCCCCCTTGGACATTTGGCCTTAGCTCATTGCAGGTGCAAAGTCAAGAACAACATTGCATTGAGTTACAGTCATAGGTTACTTTTTCAAGTGTGTCTAGGATGTAGCCCAGGAGTTTTCAATATCTGTGGCATTTTTGGATCCTTTACTAGTCACAAGCAGGAGAATTTGCCTGTTTAGGGATGAGTTATAAGAAGGATATTTTCAGGGCTTTTAGCACTGATCAGATTTTTGAATGTGTCCATACTGCAAAATGTTTTGATTTCTCCTGATTTGAGGAAAAGCTCAAATTTTGGCTTCTACTTTCCTTCTCCCACCCTCATTATTTTTTTTTTTAAATGTGCACATTATAGAAATATGTAGGGATTTATTTTCTGCAATTGAGAGAGGGCTCAGCTCTACATCTGTACAGTGTGTGAAAATAAATCTCCTTTTCTGATAGAAGTGATAATGCAATAGTCGGTGCTCTCTATCATAACACCCTTGGAAAAGGTGTTATCTGGACACTACGAGATCACTACCAGAGAACCCAAAAAGACACAGATCCTCCTGTCTTTGAATCCTAGTTAAGATGGTCCACGGCAGAGAATTCCTGTGGCCACAGCCTGAGCCGAGTGTCACATCTGAGCAGCATTAGTGAATATATATATTATATATATATGAGAAGTGATCACTGTCTGCAAAACACTGACCAAGTGCATGCTTTTTGATGTATAATACTTTAATGATTTTATTAGAGCTATGCAGCAGAACTGATTACATTGCAGGACTGCAAAGGTGTTTCAAAATATTTCCAAACGGAAAGCTCAGTTTGAGATCTGAGCTGCTTCAGGCTGAGACAAAGCAACGGACGGAAGAGGCCAAAAGTGCAGCTTTTGGATTGCTGCTCATACCTGGCTTTTGGCCAAACAGTAACCCACAGGGCACCTGTTTTCCCTGGGCATGCAGATTGTGCCAAAATGCATATATGGTTTGCCATATTCTTGGCTGAGATTAGAAGGAGCTCCATCTTCGCCACCCTTCCCCAGCCAATTTGCCACATCACCGGAGAATTTTTTTAGGGGTGTTTAAAATCAATTCATCAGTTTGTTTTGCCATCACCCAACCCTGAAATCAAGTCATACCTATGGCAAAGCATCACCAATGTGACGTATGGAGGGTGCCCTATTTGGGGTGCTCTTGGGAAGAGCAGCATCCCTGTCCAAGCTTGAAGCCTCTCTGAACAGCAGAAGTCAACTGAAGAATGGAAATGAGCACCTCAGTCCACTCAGGCTCAGTTTGAGGTGGTTTGCTGAATTTGTAGAAGACTTTTGAAACACGTTGGCATTCAGGACATAGTTATTAATGTCTACGACGGATTGGACCCAGCCATGGTACTTGCTTGACATGGGTTGTTCATATCGCCTTCGTTATGGATAAGACACCCAAAGGTAGGTGTCTACATGAGCTCAGTTGATAGTGTCTGTCAAGCTTCAGCTCATCCTGATAAGAGAGAAGACTCTTGAGGCTGTTGAGGTGTCTGAGACACACATGTGGGGCTGGCAGGTTTGGCTCAGGACTTGCTGTTCAGTCACTTCTGAAACAACAGCTGTAGGCCTGCTGGCACCCCAGGACATCTCAAGTGACACTAGGGGTCCCCCTGAATCAAGAATTACCACTAGCAGTTTACCTTCAGGCTGAATGATTAAGATAACTCGGTTTCTTCCCACCTAACTGGTATTACAGTAAGAAGCGTAAGTAACCCTTGGCTTTTTTGTGAGTTGTGGGGTCATTCGTACCTTAGCTGGACTGAAATGACCTTTGGACATGCCCAGCTTCCTCTGCATGTGCTCCAGGGATGCTGAATGGTTGTCCTCATGGCTAGGAGCCTCACCAACCTGCTGGGGAGGTGGGTGAATCCATGCCCCTCAGCTTTTCTGAATTGACATAAAACAATAAAGGCTTTTTTCTCAGTTCATTTTATCATTTATGCCTATTGTTTCCTTCTTCCTTTCCTATCTTACTCTTTGTCGTGGTTTAACCTGGCAGGCAGCCAAACACCACGCAGCCGCTCACTCACTCCCCCCACACACAGTGGGACGGGGAGAGAATTGGAATGGTAAGAGTGAGAAAACTCGTGGGTTGAGATAAAGACAGTTGAACAGAACAGAAAAGGGAAAATAATAATAATAATAATAATGATAATGATAGAATATACAAAGTGAGTGATGCACAATGCAATTACTCACCACCCGCGCTGACCGATAACCAAGTAGCGATCGGTACTTCCTGGATCACGCCTACCGTTCATATACTGAGCATGACGTCACATGGTATGGAATACCCCATTGGCCAGCTGGGCTGGCTGTCCTGATTATATTCCATCCCATCTTGTGTACCTAGCTCAGTCAGTAGGCACGGGAGCTGTCCTTGGACTAGGAGGGCACTTAGCAACAACTGAAAACATCAGTGTGTTATCAACATTCTTCTTATACTAAATCCAAAACACAGCACTAGGAAGAAATTTAACTCTATCCCAGCCGAAACCAGGACACTCTTATGTTTGATAAGTTGGAGGTATAGCTTAAAAAAAAAGAAAAAAAAAATTAAAATAGCTTCTGTTAAAAAGGTTTTAATTCCTCTGGAATGCAGATTCATTTAGAGCAGAAAGAAATTTTGAAGTCATAGTTTACTGAAAGAAGATTTTTTAAAGTAAATCAGACAGACGCGTTTAAGTGTCAGCATGTTTAATTAAGGGTAGGATTTAATAATATTTTATATGGTTTTGTTATACTGCTTGTATAAGCTTAAAAAAAAAAAGATTTCCACAAATATTTTGAAATGTCATTTTGATTCCGTTAATATGTTAAACCCTTCAAAGTAATACCTTCCCTGTTCAACTCAAAGCAGTCGGATTAGCTTTATCCATCCTCCATTTATCTCTGCTGGCATCTATTTCTGACATGAAAAACCTTCTAGGTTTGGCAGTAAAAATGGGTTGCCAGATTGCAACATTTGCATTTAACTGTATAATACACTTGCCGCATTAATAACTGCATTTATGTGACAGATCATACCCTTAAGAATCCCAGAGTTCCAGATATACGACATCTCTGTGATAAATTACAAAAGCTAGTGATGAACTGCAGAACTCTCCAATGATGATAAATTCATCTGCTTTTGACCACCTTCCCTGCTTAGAGAGGTCCTTGGAGTATCCCTTCACATGCCTGAACAGTTCCTAATGGTCACTACAAATCAATCTGTCAGAGAAGTTTTTCTTTTCAGTGTTTTCCTCCCAAATTGCCCTCGCCAGAGGTCTAAGATGGCCGGAAACCTTGGCCAAAACAATAGCGTCTTCCCTCGTCAAGATATCAGCCTTTGGAAATAAGCTGTGAATTTTAGGCCATGAAGTGATGGAGCAATGATTACTTATTTGTTGCAAATGATGGATGCTCCAGGAGATGCAACATGGGGACAAAGAAAGACAGAATCTGGGGGATAACCAGCTATCTCCTCTTGAAGGTGTCTTACTACTGCTACTTCTTATGTCATTTTTTCATGCTTTCACCTCTGAACTCACAATTTCTGATCTCTTCTCAGTGTCATGGTGAGTCAAGGAAACAAGACCACAGGAGCCCACTCACTGCTGGTGTCTCTGCAGGTGAAAACTGGGTTGCACCCAACCTTCCCACATATCCTTGTTCCCATCTCCAGTTTGCAGATTTGCCCATCAGCTTTAGGTCCAGTTGGTTAAACAACACGGCCATAACGTCTTCAGGGGACGTGAGGAACAGAAGTTGGTTACCATAGCGTGAACACAGGTCCTTGCATGCTCACTCCAAGGAAACAGGGTCTGCAGTAACATAGAATCATAGAATCATTAAGGTTGGAAAAGACCTCTAAGATCATCGAGTCCAACCATCAACCCAACACACCATGCCCACTAAACCATGTCCCTAAGCGCCTCATCTACACGTCTTTTAAATACCTCCAGGGATGATGACTCAACCACTTCCCTGGGCAGCCTGTTCCAAGGCCTGACCACTCTTTCAATAAAGAAATTTTTCCTAATGTCCAGTCTAAACCTCCCCTGGTGCAACTTGAGGCCATTTCCTCTTGTCCTATCACTTGTTACTTGGGAGAAGAGACCAACACCCACCTCGCTACAACCTCCTTTCAGGTAGTTGTAGAGCGTGATGAGGTCTCCCCTCAGCCTCCTCTTCTCCAGATTAAACAGTCCCAGTTCCCTCAGCCGCTCCCCATCAGATTTGTGCTCCAGGCCCTTCACCAGCTTCGTTGCCCTTCTCTGGACATGCTCCAGCACCTCAATGTCCTTCTTGTAGTGAGGGGCCCAAAACTGAACACAGGATTCGAGGTGCGGCCTCACCAGTGCCCAGTACAGGGGCACGATCACCTCCCTGCTCCTGCTGGCCACACTATTTCTGATAGAGGCCAGGATGCCGTTGGCCTTCTTGGCCACCTGGGCACACTGCCGGCTCATGTTCAGCCGGCTGTCAACCAGCACCCCCAGGTTCTTTTCGTCTGGGCAGCTTTCCATCCACTCTTCCCCAAGCCTGTAGCGTTGCATGGGGTTGTTGTGGCCAAAGTGCAGGATCCGGTCTCTACGCCATTCAGAGCACACATCTGGGTAAACAGAGATATGACAGTTGTCTTCTGCCAGTGACTAGATATTGTAAAAATAAGCCTTCTTTCCACCCCGTGTACCCCTTTTAATTTGGTGCCTCGGGTGAAAAGTGTACGCTCCCGTTTTGGAAGCCAACTGCATCCTCCAGCAAGCATTCTGTCTGTAGCAAGAAAATTTTACACTAGCAGAAGGGTAGCTGGATATTGCCATGTGTAAAAATACTGTCATGCTTGGTCTTTTGATAAATTTATTCTAAGATGTTTATCTGGGAAGTGGTCAACTCATACTTATGTTATTTTATTTTTTGTTTTGTGAGTAACAGCAGGAGGAATAAATAAATAGAATAAAGCGCTCCCTCCCTTTTCAGCTCTTGGAACACCATGATAACTGCAAAACTTTTACTAATTTTTCAGAAGCCTTTCTGAGCTTAATCAATGAAAAATATGCAGATCTCCCCTCCTATTATTAGCCAAAATATTAGCTTTTTAATTTTGGATTTACTTCTTTTGCCATTCTCATGTAGTGAATATGAAATGTGGTATTTGAATAGGTTAAAGATTGGCATTTTGAGGCAACAGAGAAAAAACTAATCCTCCTTCCCCCCAAAAAAGAAACCAACTTAACTATTTTGCCCCTTGCCTCCCACAGAGTTAGAGATAGTGAAAGACGAGTTCACATTCTGTTAGCATAGCCTGCAGAGGGCAAATAATTTTTTATTTGGGTTGAAATATCCACAGGCAGGAAGTTTATCTGACGACTTCAGATCCTGATTGGAGTGACTTGCCTCTGGATTTATAAGCACAAGTTCTGAAAACTTTTGGAGACCAAAAAAAAAATTCCTGGAGGGGGGGGGACAGGATGGCTGCATGTTTACAGTAAGTTTTTATGCCCATAGATACACATTCAGCAATGCAGTTCATGTTGATTGACTGGAGGGACCTGTGGGATAAAGTTCGTTTAATAATTCATGGATGCAGGCATGGAGTGCGTGGTTGTCAGGGCTGAGCATCCATTCTGCCATGGAGTCCTTCAGGGGTCTGACACGCTAATCCGCACATGCTAATGTTTATTGGAATAACTTCTATTGGCTTTGTGTAAGGTCTTGTTTATTCCCTGAGTCTTACGCCAGCCATAAAGCCAGGAGCAGCGGTCCCGTCAATGAGAATGACGTTTGTTGTGATCTGTGGCTTCAGCTGATCCGTTCAGTCGCGTTTCTGCAGGCTATCTGTGGAAGCAATTAGCATCCTCTGGAAGGTTTGCTGGGTTTGAGGAGGGGAAGAAAGAAAGAAAAAAAGTAGATTCCAATCTCAGAGAAGAATATGAGGATCTGCTGAGCCATTGCTTGGTGGAGAAGTCTGGCTTGCTAATATCACTGCGTTTTTTCCCTGCAGTGCTCTAATGGATGAGTCCTTTTGCACCGTGCTCCATCAGGGCCATAGTAAATCCTCTCTGCAGAGACACTTGTCTTCCCACCACAGGAGACACCGCCAGGGTTAATGAGATCTTTAGGCAATGGGTCTGGACATCAGATGTTTTAACTGAGAAAGGAGATGGTTTTCAGCAAGTAACACTTCCACAGAGCAGGAGGAAATCTCATAGAGGATTGGGTTTAAACCCCTTTCCCTAACTTGTTTGAAGTGGAATTAGATCAGCCAGTTGAGGATGCTCTTTGGGAAAACGTCTTGGAGGAAGTGAAGTGAATAATGCCAGATGAAAACTACAAAAAAAAAAAAAAAGAAAAGAGAAGCCAAGGCTGCTTTAAAGAAATGATAATTTTAATATAGCATTGACTGCTTGTTAGTAATGTCACAGCTTCTGGAATTTAGCATGGAATTTAGTGACTTAGCAGATTTATTCCAGAAAATGCTTGTGATCAGCCATGGGTCCACGACCTCCTCTTGAATAACCAAGCTGAAGGTCAAGTGTTCAACAAACATGCGTGTTTTATTTTGAAGTAAGTCAAACCTCAAGGGGATTATACATGTTTACGAGGACATTTTATTTTGCTGTCTCCTTATATTCTCTCTCCCAGTGTTCACAAAACACAGATGCAATTTGTACATGGAGAGCTTGCCTGTTCGCATCCTGTGATCTTCATCCATTCAGTCTTGCAGAATAATGAACAAGTAATATCATGCCTCTTTCTTAGACTGCAATGTCACAGAATGGGAATTTTCTTTCTAGATTTAAGATAATAAGAAAAAAAAGAAATCTTGGTTCCCCAGTACACATCCTTAGGGGTTAAACTAGCCAAGGAGGAATTTTCATCCTCCTTTAAAAGTTATTTTATTAATATTAATACAGTAAATAATTCCAGAAGGTTAAGACTGTACACGTGACCCCCTGCACTTTGCAACAGTAAACAGTTCAATAAAGTTTGAGTGTTTGAGTACCATGAGTGCTGTGCACTTGGTCCCATGGCAACAACCACGTTACAAAAGGTGCAGACAAAGAAAGCAAACTTGTTAAAGTGTTCAAAAGGTATAGCATTGAATGACTGTTTTGTTTCAACTGTATTTTTCCTTTTCTTTCTCTTAAACTTCAGGAAACGGTAACCCTGTGTGCCAAAGTCTTGTCTAACACCCTTTTAAATGGTGTTAAAATTATAATATCCTCCCTTTTGGGTGAAAAAGGGAGAAATCTGTTGCCTTGAGAGGAGGTGATTGTGGCTGGAGTCCAGTTGTGCTTCTTGGAGGCAAAACCTGGGGTGGAGGAGAAAAACAAACATAGCAGGAGAAGAAGGAGCAGCAGCTTTTGTTGCTGGTGCTGACTCCCAAGAGGTGCAAACTGAAAAATCTTAGGTTTGGCCAAAATAGCATGTAGCTGATCAGTGCTGTCTAGTAAGCTTATACCATGCTTGAGCCAAAATGCTACTTCTAGGTGCCTTTTTGAGCATGGCTTTATGCAGGACTTCAGAGGAAGCTGATTGAGATGATTAAGCAAAGATGTAAATGGAAAGGGGCAATACAGGTTGCCGTAAATTTGATCAACACAAACGATGCTGCCTGCAGGATAGGGGGAGGTAAATTAGTGCCACTCATTCAGGTGAACCAGTCCCTGGTGGGAGGAAGGAGATGAAAGCAGAAAGACAGCCTTGCATTGCAGATGCACGTGCAGATTCCACACCTCAAATCCTGTGTTCAGTTTTGGGCCCCCCACTACAAGAAGGACATTCAGGAGCTGGAGCGTGTCCAGGGAAGGGCAACGAAGCTGGTGAAGGGCCTGGAGCACAAGTCTGATGAGGAGCGGCTGAGGGAACTGGGACTGTTTAGCCTGGAGAAGAGGAGGCTGAGGGGAGACCTCATTGTGCTCTACAACTACTTGGAAGGAGGTTGTAGTGAGGTGGGTGTTGGTCTCTTCTGCCAAGCAACAAGTGATAGGATGAGAGGAAATGGCCTCAAGTTGTGCCAGCGGAGGTTTAGATTGGACACTAGGAAAAATTTCTTCACTGAAAGGATTGTCAAGCCTTGGAACAGGCTGCCCAGGGAAGTGGTTGAGTCATCATCTCTGGAGGTATTTAAAAGATGTGTAGATGTGGTGCTTGGGGACATGGTTTAGTGGTGGAATTGGCAGTGTTAGGTTAACAGTTGGACTTGACGTTCTGAAGGGTCTTTTCCAACCTAAATGATTCTATGATTCTATAGTTCTACGACAGTGCAGACTCAGCTGCACCAGGAGAAGTTGGGGTTGTATTGGCAGAGAGCAGTGCTGATGTGGGCACTGTTAAAACTATTTTCTGTGGATGGACTCCCAAGAACTGAAAGAGGTTCGTGAAATCGATACTTTGGGGGCTTCCGGCTTATGTGGAGGATTACAGTGATTTTCCCATGTGAATCTCTAAGTGCACTTGGTTCCTTTAATTATAATTACCCAGTAACAAAGTCTAAGGACTGACATTTTTTTGTGTGTGTTTATGGTACTGCTCATGATTGCAGTTGTGTTATTATACAGCAAGGTCAGAGAAAAAAATGTCTCAGATGGTTCAACTGATGATGATGGGTCATTTCTGTACGTGGACCATTTGACCGTCTGAGCTAGCAGATTGCAAATGGGATTTAATACGGGTTAGTATTAGCTGCTGAGTTGTTTGAGAAGGTGGGCAAAAAGCTGAGTTATTTGCCAAAAAGCAGGTTACAGCAGCAAGTTGATAGGAGATTTAGATTATAGTGTTGATAAAACCCTCAACCTCTCCTGCTTGATTTGCATCTGGAGTAGGGGGAAAATCCAGCTATGTCACATTGTCTGAAGAACATAAATGAAAGTAAGTAAGGTTATTGAATTGCTGAGCATGGCAAATTCCCCCAAGCCCTGTAGAATAATGTATTTTAGCGATGCTGTACAGTTTATAAAGGTCAGTTTGCACTTCAATTACAAATCTAGGTTTAAAGGTTGTAAAGGACACAGGAAAAAATAGTGATTTCATTTTTTTTCTTTTGTAATTACCATTTGGAATGCTGATAATATTTCAGACTTATTTGTAAAAAGATTTCACAGTACTATAGCAACAGGCATTTTAAAAGCCTCAGCTGAAATGCTGAAAATCCAGGTCCTAGTTTTATTTCTCCATTTTGCAGATGGACAGAATAAGCCCTGTGAATTTTCAAGGTTTTCCAGTGAATTAATCACAAAGTTGGGACGCAGTCTTGTATGAAAGGTTCAGTCAAATAGCAAACCGAGTTTAATTAAAAAGAAGCTACAATTATATATTTTTTTTCCTATCCTTTTTACCAGCATTCTGTTTGTTAATCTTCTTTATTGGATATGATTTCACACTGAGCTGGGAGCGCAGGGTCTTTGCATCCTGGTTAAATCTAAAGTTGACTGGGATGACATGAAAAAAGGTTTCTGGCAATGAGGAAATGACCAGAAAAAGGAATAACCTTTTTCTCCTGTATAGATATGATTGGAACAGGACGAGAAATGTTAGTTTTAAGTAGGTGAGTAGATACCTGTGCTTTTTACCCAGGCGCTGCCTTACCACGGATGGCAGCCATCCCCTGGCTCTGTAAATGTCTCTTCTTTTTCTTGACTATGCCTGAATGACCACGTTGCTAACAAGCCATAAAAAGAGAAAGCTGGGTCACAGGGTAAAGGTTATTACATTAGATGACCAGATCATGCTAATTATGGCACTGAAAAGTGAATTTGAGTGGATCCAGCTAAATTATTGCATTTCTCAGGCTGATAGAGGGAGATTTTTCTTCTTGCATCAGCCGAGGAAAGCTCCCTCCCTTGACACATGTGCTGCAGTCTATTTTATGTGTGTCTTCGTTCAACCAATTGTGCCTGAGAGATGGACAATTAAAAAAGCATCTGTTTTTACGTCAAGAGCACTGCTGCCTCTGGCATTTTACTTGCCATAGTGGTTTTCTACATAGGGGAGGAAGATGAGGGAAGGAAAATGGGCTCATAAGGAAATAAAAAATAAAGAAGAAAAAGAAGAAAACTTGGAAGATGCTCTTCTAAAAGCTGTTGGCTGTGCATGTGCCTCCTGAGCTGCCTGGCTTTGTTTAAACAGCAAAATGTTTGACAAATGGATTGACGACAGGATTGATGGGAAGCTGGTCTCTGCAGTTTGCTGCTGGTGCTCTCGGGATGAGCGGTTGGGTCGCAGCACTAGAAACGCTTTTGGGCATCAGACTGGGCACGTGTCACCCAACACGGTTCCCTTAACAGGCGCACAGCCTCTGAGAAGAGTCAGGATGCTTCTGCCCATTATACCTCTGGGAAAACAAGGGATGGATGGATGGATGGATGCTTTGGGTGGAGCTGACAGACTTCAGGACTGTGGCTTTTCCCTATCCTGCCTTGTAGGACACATCACATGGCTCATTGCTATGGGAGGAGAGAGAAGCCAAAAGATGTAGGGCAGTATTTGTCATGTATTTTCATGTATCCAAGCTGCTTTGGTTGGGGGGCTGGCACGTGAGACAGCTTAATGCCAGGAACTGATCTCAGCTTTGACAACTCAGTCTAAGCAAAAGTCATGGCCAAACCCACCTGTTTCCTATAATACAGCTCTTCCCACTGTGGTTTCTTCTGTATAGGCAGCTGTGGACTTTTGGATCACGTCTCTTCCCAAATCTAAGCTCACTTGCACACTGAGCCAGGAGAATTTGGGAGATGGGATATAATGTCGCCACCCAGTAATCCCAGTCACACTTATAGAGCCGTGCCCATTGCCTTAGAGAGAAGTGTTCCAAGTACACGTCATATATGCTGGTTAGTGCTTATTAGTCACAGCCAAGGAAATGTCAGCTGTATTTCATCCAAATTTTTATGAAGCCACTGGGGCTCAGTTTCTTTCTGCTCAAGCAGTGTAACCAACAAGCATTATTTTAGCATTTAACTGATTTTTTCCAAGTATATAACAACACATAAATTATGCATGTAAGTGTATATATATATGTGTCTATGTACACTATGTAGACACCCTTACATAACTATGGAAAATACTTTATTAGCTATATATAATAACCATTTTGTGGTGTGTTTCCAAATGTCTTGTCTGTTGGCATGAGGAATGTCTGTCTGCCAGACAGACACATGAATTGAGGCATGGAAGGAGATGAAATGAAAAAAAATTGGGGTTTGGGATTTTCATTTATCTAAACCCCCATTCAGCAGCTGTCATTTAAGAGACGCAGTTTTGCGGTGAATGGAGCAGTTACAGTGCCTGATCCTGCTGCAATAGTTTCTGCTGCCACTGAGAAGGTTTCCTCCTGCTCCGTCTTGCAACATACAGGTAACATATATAAGAATAAGAGCAGAGATCACTTTATGTGGACAACCAGGATATACAGTCATAGAGTTATACACCTCCTCTTCCCTTTCAAATGTGTGAAAGTCATTAAATATTGAATATTTTAGTATTGGGATCCTCTCTCATTCAAGACTGCTGACCCTCTTTTTTTTCTTTGTTGTTTAGAAATGAAATGAGTATGTACAATACTCTTCGCACAGTTGTCAACTGATGAGATGATGGATAAAGAGGAGAAAAGAGATATTCGTGCTTGTCGGTGATGCTTATATCCTGCTAAAACCAAAACACATTATATTTGCTTGTGAAGATATTCCTTAATCCAGCTGCTAGATCACAGAGTGATTCTGCAGCTCTTAGAAAGCCAGAACATCTCTTATTGCAGTTGTCCAGATTTCCTTTTCAGAGAAAGTACATTTTCCCTAGACTGGTCCGAGCAATTTTGCCACTCTACCCATCCAAAAAATATACGTAAAACCATATATGCACCTGCTTCCCTCATTGCATTCAGCGGGGGCTGAAAAGATAGAGAGTGCTGGGAAGATCTGGTTTATGCATGAGCTGCTGTGCCTGCTCAGGGAAGGGAGATTATTCCTCTGCAGATGGGTAGTGTTGCTGGAAAGTGCACCTTGGTGGCCTGCCGCTCTGGTCTCTTCCCTCCGTATTTTGCAGGACTCGAGGCGAACGACAAGTACCCCTGAGCAAAGTCATTTATTGCTGTGTAATTGCATGGAGTGTACTTCTCTTGTTTAGAGGTTTGCTGCTCATGGGGAATTTTGTCTTGGACTGTGTTCAAATTGATCTTTTTTCCTAGGTTTTTGGGGGGGAATGGTCAAGTTCAAGATGTAAGTCTTTGTTGGCTCAGCCCTAACTTCTTACATTTTCTGAAGCATTAAGAAGTTATTTGGTGCTGATTAGGGTTAAAGAAAAAAGCAATGAGAATAAAGATGTGGTCCAAAGAGCTGGTTCCTCTGTTGTATAATGCAGGATGCTCTGAATAGTTCACCAGAAGCGGTCCTTGCTGGGTCATGGCCAAATCTGCTGCTTTTGCATGTTGATTAGCACCTGAGTAGGAGTATTTATGGAGTCAGCTGGAGCAAAATAGGAGCCAGAATATACCCTAATACCATTAGGGTACAGCAACTTTCTCCCCCCACCCCCTGCAAAAAGAAAATGAGAAGAGAAGGAGTATAAGCAGGCAAGCTTACTGGCTTTGTGGTGCCTTATATGTGAATATTGCCCTAGAAAGGAGACTTCACTTGAGGTTCCATGGTTTCTGATGTGACATTCCTCTCTGAGGTTCCTCTGTACAGACAGTGTCTTATTAACATTAGTATGAGCTGTTGGACCTATCAAGAAAACGTGGTAGCTTAATAAATGATGATTCAGGCAGCATTTTATTCATAAATGATGGTGCGGATGGAGGCACAAAGAGGGGAGTAGGAGTTGAAGGAGGCATTAAATCTGGCATTTGTAGAGTGGGAAAATCATCAGCATGAGGGGGAGCTGGAACATGATGGACTGTTTATTGTGAGAGAGGAGAGATTTATGATGAGCGTGTGAACGGCTCACTGTTTTCCCCATCGCCTCCTGTTTTCATGGAGGAATAGAATTTCTAGTTGAAACCAAAGTTTGCCTAAGCAAGAACAAAACACTGTTCAGAGCAAACAGGAAAAATAAATAACGTAAGTAAAGAGCCTCGTATTATATTTTAAACTACCCTTGGCACAGTGTAAGCTGATTGTAAAATTGCAAAGATGCCTAGAAAACACAAACTCTGAATAATCTCTGGGTGAAAAGAAGAACAGGATTGACTTCAAAAGAATGCTATACATAATAAAGTTGAATCAAATACAGAAAGCTGACTCCATCCTTTCATATGTACCCGTAAGCATTCATGTTTGCTTTTTTCATGCCCTTCTTCCCTCCTTCGTCAATTGGCTTAACGAAAATTGCTCCCTTTCTTCATGAACCTTCTTGCCTTACGCAAATACGACTGCATAGCTTTTATAGCCCAATGCCTTCCACCTTGGCAGATGCAGTAGCACATCTGCGCTCTGATCTACCTGCCTGATCATTTGTACCCTGTGCATCGTTATTTATTATAGTTGTGAATTTGCTTTATTTTTTTGCACACCCTTTTTGATGCTTTTCTGACCCAAAGATTTAATACAATCATGTCTTACGGATTTCTTAATTAAATGCCGATTTCATAGGTATGTTCGTTCCCTGTCACCGCTGATGACTAGTTTTATAAATGGTTCACTTAACTAAAGCTTTAAGGTCTGATCAAAGCATATACATATAGGTAGGTGTCTGCTCACCTGGGGTTTGTCTGGGGTTTGTATGCGTCCATTTGTATAGATTAGTAAGGTGGTTCTGTATTTAAAGGGGTGCTGCTCAGTCTATAAATGTCAGAGGGCTTGGGAAAGATGTACGCTATTTGTAATGAGTTGTATTTTTCTTCAGTTGTGGGTTAGGGTTTTTTTGTGGGTTTGTTTTGTGGGTTTTTTTCAGGACTGGAGTAATTTTTAATTCAATTTACTTGTCACAGCTGTGATTACTCAATATGGGAAATAACAACAAACACATTATTTTTAATCCTTTTTTAATCATTTACCCTTCTTTAGTTTTGTGCCGTTAACACATGGCTGCGGAGTCTGAGCTGTGTGTATTGTAGAACATTTAACTCTGACTTTTGAAATCTAGATTGGTGCGAAAAAGGACAAAAAAGCAAAAAAATATGCAATCCTTTCTGTTTACTTACGAAGCCTGCAGGCTGGCCTCAAGGCCATCCCAAACCCCATTTTATTCAGAGGAGAGTTGTTAAGACAAAAAATGTTCTGTATCTCTGTGGTACTGGAAGGTATTAAAGCAATTCCTCTCTGAAATTTTTTAACCTTATGCATTTTTGTGTATATTCCAAAATTATTTTATTATTAAGCAATTTGTAACCATGTCTTAAAAATGCTGCAGTGCAAAATGACTAATTCAGTGTGTCATCACCTTCCTTCTTGCTCTTGAGTTTTCAGGGGGAGAAACAGAGGAGCCCTGACCACCCCATGCCCCTGACAAAGCACATGACACCAACACTGATTCAGGCTTTAAGCTTTTAGATGATGTTGAAACCTCTCTTTTTAAAGATGCAAGTACAATGGTCCACGTTATTTTAGCCATTTACTCTCCAAGCACCTTTATAAAGTGAAAACAGGAATGCATGGGTAAAATGCATGTGAAACCCGTTGTCCATCTCTGCTCATCCCCAACCTCCAGATTTGAGCCCTTTGCCTTCCAACCAGAAAGCATTACCATGCTTTCAGTAATATTATTGTAAGTTAGCTAAGAAGAGCCTCTTTTGCCTTGTTCTGCCAGACTTTGCATGGGCAGAGATGCCACAGGAGGGAGTTTGGTGCACGTTGCTATACACTCCAGCAGTGATGCGCATGGTGGGTGTGCAGCACTCCTTAATGTGGCAATTAGGGGATGCCTGATTTAAATATGCTCCAAAAGGCGTGCTGCCATTTATTTACTTGTTTATTTTGGGACTTCATTCATTTGTTTGCTTTGATAAATAACCTGACTAGTTTGAAAATGTGCACAGCAAAAAGCCTGTATGGCTGCAGTCCCTCTGGGGTGTCCCTGCCCCATCGCAGGTCTCTGCTATTCCTCAGATAAAAAACTCTGTTATTGACAAATAGTTTGTTGTTTAAATGTATATTTAAAAACAAAACAAAACAAAACAACAAAGAACACTTAAATCGAGATAAATTATATAATAACACAGCAGCAGAAGTCCTATAAAAATGGATTGGGTCTACCCTTCAGCCTGGTGAGATAGCTGGGCTTAAATTTGGTCTTTGACTTGAGTCCTTGGCTAAAGCCAATGTTGCTGGGTGAAATATTGAAGTTCCAAGCCTAAAATAATTCACTGTGGCCTGAGCACTTGGTTTTGGCACGTACCTAAATTTATCTCTGTCCTGCCTTCATTGCGGTGATGTCCAAGCTCCTGGTATTTATTACTGTTTTAGTCAGCAGTCCTTTGAATATCAAAATAAGGTATGTAAAACTCCTACAATGTTTACTTCATTGGGACAGCAGCTGTACTAGAAGCAGTTGTAATAGGAATAAGAATGAGAAAGATTTCTGGAAGGTATTTTAGTCACTGTCAGAATCAGTATTTCACTTTCAAAACAGGGCTGTGTCTCGCAGGTCAGCACTGTAGCAGTAGTCCAGGGACTGAAGGATGTAGCAGAATACATCGGGCCCATCAATTTGCACCGAAATTTATCCCTAGCATCTTCCAGTGACCCCTACCTTGCAACGCCACAACATTGTTCATTTTGTTACTCCCTCAGACCTTGTTGGGGCAAAAGGGAGCACACCGTCTATATGGAGCCAAGGTTTTATTGTTAGCACAGTTAATGTTTTAACAATCTGATTGTCCAAGTTACCTAATTACTACAGAAAGGTTCATTAATAATACAGTTATAATTGTTATTACCGGTACTTTTGTTTTGTTGGTTCCCAGTTATTCAGGTTTTCTGTTCTCTTTGTCTCTCTGAAGTTGGTTTTACCTGGTTCACAAGGTAGCACTGCTGTCATGACGGTTGATGAACCATGAAGAGTTGTGTTTACAGACTAGGATGTCTAGTACCATCTCATGTTTGCACTTGTCTATACTTTGTTTTACTCTAGAGTCATAGACAGAATAGCTACTTGTTATTACTATAAACAGACACTGAACTAGAACAAATTTGGGCAGTGGCAATTGTCCAGACAATTGTTATTGCAACTAAAATAAGCTCAGATGAGCTCAGGTCAAGACACGCTCAGACAAGTCCTTGAGATGCTGCACTGTCAGGTCAAGCCAAAGCCTGTGGCTTTTTACTAAATAATGGCAAAATCATATTTACTGACTACCTTTCTAGTCAGACCAGCAAGCAGAAACAACAAATGTTGGTGTGACTAATAAAAAATGTAATTTTTTTGTTCATAGCTAGTGGGCAAATTACAATAGCCAAGATTATCCCAGAAAACAGGATTGAGGCTAATTTTGAGACTGTGTTAAGAGTTAAGGTCAGTATAATAAATGACACTGTGATATGGTCAGTCCTTCCAGATTTGGGAACTGATTTTCAAATAGGGAATGAATGACTCTGAGTGACCAACGTGTCCCTAATTAGAAATGTCTTGTGAGAACCAGGCATTAGAGTTCTTCGAAGGTGTAATCCTGTCGACACATCTGGAGTGTAGTCCCTTTTTCCAGGGTTATTCATTAAATCTGAAGGCAAGAAACAAATGGTACTTGCTATTCAATATGTGGCACAAGCAACCAAAAAGACTTCTATAGCTTCATTTATTGTCAAAAACTCTTCCTCTTCAAGTGGGTGTAAGTAACATTGGCACATGTATCCCTGAACAAAAAGAAGGGTGTGCACTAGAGAAAAAGTGTTGAGGACTTGCGTTGTTTAAGGCTGGAATTTTTTTTTTTTTTTTATTTGGAGTGGAGACAATGCTTACCATTTTTGCATGCCTGATAAATTCAAATTATTCCCACTAAAAATAAATATATCGAAGGGAAACAGAAAATTTCAGCTCTGTAATTTTTCCATACTAGGATTGTCAGGCAACTCAGGAAGAGTACAGGGATCGCGTTAGGTCGTGCAGAGAGGAAATTAGAAAGGCAAAAGCCCGGCTAGAACTCAACCTGGCCACTGTCGTGAGAGACAACAAAAAATGCTTTTATAAGTATGTTAATGACAAAAGGAGAGCCAAGGAGAATCTCCATCCTCTATTGGATGCGGGGGGGAACGTTGCCACCAAGGATGAGGAAAAGGCTGAGGTACTCAACGCCTTCTTTGCCTCAGTCTTTAGTAGTCAGAGCAGTTATCCTCAGGGTACTCAGCCCCCTGAGCTGGAAGACAGGGACGACGAGCAGGATAAACCCCCCATAATTCAAGAGGATGAAGTTCATGACCTGCTATGCCACCTGGACGTTCACAAGTCTATGGGGCCGGATGGGATCCACCCGAGGGTACTGAGGGAGCTGGCGGAGGAGCTTGCCGAGCCGCTCTCCATCATTTACCAGCAGTCCTGGTTAACTGGGGAGGTCCCGGACGACTGGAGGCTCGCCAATGTGACTCCCATCTACAAGAAGGGCCGGAGGGAGGATCCGGGGAACTACAGGCCGGTCAGCCTGACCTCGGTGCCGGGGAAGATCATGGAGCGGTTGGTTTTGAGGGCGCTCACGAGCCATGTCCGGGACAACCAGGGGATCAGGCCCAGCCAGCACGGGTTCATGGAAGGCAGGTCCTGCTTGACCAACCTGATCTCCTTCTATGACCAGGTGACCCGCCTAGTGGATGAGGGAAAGGCAGTGGATGTGGTCTACTTGGACTTCAGTAAGGCCTTTGACACTGTCTCCCACAGCATTCTCCTAGAGAAGCTGGCGGCTCACAGCCTAGACAGGTGCACTCTTCGCTGGGTAAAAAACTGTCTGGATGGCCGAGCCCAGAGAGTTGTGGTGAACGGAGTTAAATCCAGTTGGCGGCCGGTCACGAGCGGTGTTCCCCAGGGCTCAGTACTGGGGCTGGTCCTGTTCAATATCTTCATCAATGATCTGGACGAGGGGATCGAGTGCTCCCTCAGTAAGTTTGCAGACGACACCAAGCTGGGCGGGAGTGTTGATCTGCTGGAGGGTAGGAAGGCTCTGCAGAGGGACCTGGACAGGCTGGATCGATGGGCCGAGGCCAACTGTATGAGATTCAACAAGGCCAAGTGCCGGGTCCTGCACTTCGGCCACAACAACCCCAGGCAACGCTACAGGCTTGGGGAAGAGTGGCTGGAAAGCTGCCCAGAGGAAAAGGACCTGGGGGTACTGGTTGACAGCCGGCTGAACATGAGCCGGCAGTGTGCTCAGGTGGCCAAGAAGGCCAACGGCATCCTGGCCTGTATCAGAAATAGTGTGGCCAGCAGGAGCAGGGAGGTGATCGTGCCCCTGTACTCGGCCCTGGTGAGGCCGCACCTCGAATACTGTGTTCAGTTTTGGGCCCCTCACTACAAGAAGGACATGGAGGTGCTGGAGCGTGTCCAGAGGAGGGCAACGAAGCTGGTGAAGGGCCTGGAGCACAAGCCTTATGAGGAGCGGCTGAGGGAACTGGGGTTGTTCAGCCTGGAGAAGAGGAGGCTGAGGGGAGACCTCATCGCGCTCTACAACTACCTGAAAGGAGGTTGTAGTGAGGTGGGCGTTGGTCTCTTCTGCCAAGTAACTAGCGATAGGACAAGAGGAAATGGCCTCAAGTTGCGCCAAGGGAGGTTTAGATTGAACATTAGGAAAAATTTCTTTACTGAAAGAGTGGTCAGGCCTTGGAACAGGCTGCCCAGGGAAGTGGTTGAGTCACCATCCTTGGAGGTATTTAAAAGACGTGTAGATGAGGCCCTTAGGGACATGGTGTAGTGGGCATGGTGGTGTTGGGTTGACGGTTGGACACGATGATCTTAGAGGTCTTTTCCAACCTGTATGATTCTATGATTCTATGATTCTATGATTCCCCTCATCCTGCCTTTCTCCTCTTTTCTTTATATCAGCTGGATCTAGATACAGCCTCAGTCTGGTATAGTGGTGAAGGAAGGATGAGATATAAACCTGAGTGTATACTTGTGGTTACAAAGCCTAGCCTGAACTTGACTTACCTGTGTTCTGTTTATATTTAGGTCATTTAAACTATGCGACTAGAAGGTGGTGTGAAGGCAGAGGGAGGAAGGAAGTGGGGAGGGAGAAGAGAGGGCAGGAGATGGGTGCTGTGTGCTGATTTTCCTGCATGAGACCAAGGTCTTCACGAATGCATTGCACCAGGGTATTCCACAGCTGCTTGTAGTTTAGCAGCCAGCCCCATCTGCTCTTGTGAATGGTGCATAGGGATGGTTGCAAAGCCCTAAAGAACCTTGTGTGTCTTTGAAGCTGGCCTTACATCAAGCTGAAAGCTTGACAAAATGACCACCAATGGTCCCATCCAACCTAAATTATTCCATGATTCTAAAAGAAAGTAGCAAATACTGGTATTTTCCTATAAGGTCTCATCTCTGTTGCCCATACACATGGACAACTATGTTGCAGAGAAGCTCTGTCACGTGGAATTTGATCCTTAATAAAAGATATTCTTGACCAAAGGGTTATACTGATCAGTCATGACTGCAGGTGTGCAAGTGAAGTTGCAGCCAGAATTTTGTGGATGATTATTTGGCACTTCTAAATTTAGTCTTTGCAAATCTATCCAGTTCTCCTGAATAAGTTTATATGCCTCATCACTGTGCTGTCTAACCCTTGTTAAAATTCTCACAATGTGTGAATGAGTATTGGGAAGGTAGTTGAAGCACCCTGATGGGGTACACAGGTTGCATTGGTTTCGATGACAAATTTTACTCCAGATTTACTTAGATGATGTGGATAGGATGGGTTTTAAAATGGTTTGACCGTTTTTTCTTACGCATAGGTGGGGACAACGGTGACATTTAGAGGAATTTTGTAAAGTTTTAATGACGCATATGGTGAGCCTTGGGTACAGACTGCTTGAAGGTGGAGTAATTAAAGCATACTTGAAAAGGTTATCACGTGCAATTTGCATTAATACAGATTTAATCTGGTTTAGCCCCACCCTTTTGTTGTGGATTCAGCTTTGTAGTTTTGTGTGTTCGTCCCACCTTTCCTCACTTTCAGAAATGGCAAATAGACATAAGACGTTTAAGATGATTGATAAGGATGTTTGGGGTTTGGGCAATAGACTGCTTCTCTCTCACACACAGCTTCGCATTCACCCCTGTTTTAATTCAGCATCTGACTCCTTTGCTTATCCCAAACAGCCCCCCCCAGAAGAAAAAGAAGAGGCTCTCCTTGGCCTCTCTGCTGTCACCACCAGCTGATGCTTGTTTGGAGGGGTTTGGGGGCTTTTTTTTTCCTTCTGGGAGTCTTCTGGAGTTTTCTTCATTTTTTGATGCTTCTTCCAATTCCTCCTGTATTTTTTGATTTAATTCAAAGGATCTTTCAGTGTCCGCCTCTGGAACTTTTGATTGTCCTGGCACTGAACTAAACTATTAGGAAGTTATTAAACTAATGGGAGTTAAGACATTTTGTCTTTCTCTGCCTGGCAGGGTGGTATTCAAACTCCCTATAATCATCTGCACACACTGAATCTTAAATTTCATATAAAAATATAATTTGTTAATTAGACTTTCTCTGTCACGTACATTAGTCTAATGCTTGCGGCTCATTATTCGTCTGAGGACAGTCCGGGTGGCGATCAATCACTTTGGGATGCAAACGGGTTTGTGACGACTGACCTCCATAATCCAGTCTTTAAGGGATATGGGAGGAGAAGGATTTTCCTCTCCAGGGGCTACTTGAAAGCAAAGTGTGAGCTAATGCGATGCTGGACTGAGAGCCTATATTAACAAAAGACAAATAGGATGGCGTTGATCTCTGAAGAGAAGGGAAGAAGGACACTTCTGTGACCCAGTTAGTCACTGTGGCTTTTTCCATGAAGAAATGTCTCTTACTGAAATCACAGATTGATAAAAGCCAGCTCCAGCCATGTGAATGTTGAGTTGCACCTGAATCAAGCCCTGTTGGTTGAATGAGCTCTTCATGGAGAAAGCTTGTTTGATTTGAGAGGCGGTGCTGAGGATTTAATGTCTTTAGAGTGGTGAATATAGCAAAGAAAAATCAACAGGACTAAAGCAACCCACCATGCTTGCCTGAGCAACTAGACATTTCCATGCTTCCTCATCCAACGTCTCTCACCATCTTCCACGTCATCGAAGGTTGTGACATGCCAGCATGGGTGGACATAAATTTCGTGGCTCATCCAAAACGCCAAGGTTTTGTGACCTTGGCTGCCTTTCAGAGACCAAATTTGAGGTCCTCAGCACGCCATGCCCCCTCCTCCCCTTCATGCACGGCTTAATTGTGTTGACATCCACGTTCCTTGCCTTGCCACCTCCTGCGCAGATTGAACAGGGGAGAAGGCAGTGAGGGGGACCTGCCAGTTTTGCAAATGAGCTTCCTCTGCACAACCTTAAATTAGAAGCGGCTTTTCTTTTTACATTCATTTTCTTGTATTACAGAAAGGAAAAGAATAGTTGTGATGCTGTGTGCGTTAGCAGCCTTAATGCTGGATTTGCAAAGCAAGTCAGAAAAATAGTACTTTGTGGTGAGCGTGTGGGGGTGTAAAATGAGGAGGAGGAGGACTGTGGTAGCAGACCAAGCATTGCCTTGTAAAGGCAGTACTGTGCTGTTCAGAGGGACCTGGTCTAGCTCAGACTGGGTATTAAAGAGCTCATGTTGCTTTCATTGGGCTTGTAGGTAGAGTTAGCATCTTTTATTAGACCAATTGTTAGAGTTGGAAAGATAGATGAGCGTTCTTCAGATGTACAAGAACTGTCTTGTAGGCCTAAAGCTTCTTCCAGCTCTACCACTTGTTTTGATAAAAAATATTACCTCTGCCTAAAAATGTTGTCTTACATATGTTCTCAGACCATAACAACTACAGCAAATTACTACTTGTTACCTTGGGAAAGGAGGGAGATTGTCCAGGGTATTCTAGGAGAAAAAACTCCTTTTTCTGCAAGTGGTTGGGGCTGTTGTGTTTCCTGGGTGGGACTGTATTGGGGTGGTGCTGGGGCTGCAGAAAATCCCAAAGGGAAACCTCTGCTTGCAAAGTGCTCTGCAAATACATCCTTCATATGAAATGTAACTTATAGGATGGAAAATCTAAGGCAAGTTTTAGATTTGAAGGCTGTCAACTGAAGTATTGCATGCCTCTCTTCTCTGGGACTGGGTGGTTGAAGCCAAGAGGAGGAGTAGGACAATAAATTATTGGGGGGCATAGATTACCTGAGGGAGGAAAGGAGATTGTCTCATGTTAAATGGCAGAGGGAAAAAATAACAGCTAATCCTTGCGCTGTTGAGCAGACAGCTAAGGTGTGTTTACAGGGAGTGGTGACAAGTATAATAACCAGTTACAGCACACTCCCAGGTATGAGTCCCTCAGTCTAACGTCACCGGGATATTAAACGGTAGAAGAAATAATAGTAACCATAGGTTGTCATCATGTGAATCTCATGCAGCACTTTCCACTGCCCCTTCCCTTCCCTTCCCTTCCCTTCCCTTCCCTTCCCTTCCCTTCCCTTCCCTTCCCTTCCCTTCCCTTCCCTTCCCTTCCCTTCCCCCTCCCCTTCCCTTCCCTTCCCTTCCCTTCCCTTCCCTTCCCTTCCCTTCCCTTCCCTTCCCTTCCCTTCCCTTCCCCCTTCCCTTCCCTTCCCTTCCCTTCCCTTCCCTTCCCTTCCCTTCCCCTTCTCTTTCCCTTTCCCCTTCCCCTTTCCTCTTCCCCTTCTCCTTTCCCCTTCCCCTTCTCCTTTCCCCTTCTCCTTTCCCCTTCCCCTTCCCCTTCCCCTTCCCCTTCCCCTTCTGCTTTCCCCTTTCCCCTTTCCTCTTCCCTTCCCCTTCCCCTTTCCCCTTTCCCTTCCCCTTTCCCCTTCCCCTTTTCCCTTCCCCTTCTCCTTTCCCATTCCCCTTCTCCTTTCCCATTCCCCTTCTCCTTTCCCATTCCCCTTCCTTTCCTCCTTCCTCTTCCCCTTCCCCTTCCTTTCCCCTTCCCTCCTCTCCTCTCCTCTCCTCTCCTCTCCTCTCCTCTCCTCTCCTCTCCTCTCCTCTCCTCTCCTCTCCTCTCCTCTCCTCTCCTCTCCTCTCCTCTCTTCCCCTCTCCTTTCCTCCCAACACTGTGGAACTGAAAACAAACCCAAAGCTGCTGGTGTAGGACTTGTCCTGATGCTTTCCATCTCATTTAAAAGCTAGCGGGAACGTCTAAAAGCTGTCCTAGCTCTCCTCAAGCACCATCTGATGGGAGAAGCAAATTAGTAACCTTAACATTGTCCTCGAATTGAACAGCAAATGGCAGGCTAAAGGCTCTCTCCGCGGATTAGCGGGTCGCTAACATTAGCACTAATGGGCATCTGCAGACCCAGCCCCAGCAGCGAGCAGAGGTGGCACCTACGTGGGTGGTGATTGCCAGCATAAAAGGGAGAGTAGATGACACAAGAGCTCATTTTGCAGAAAGAAGGAAAACAGCACTGGAGTTGCATTTGGAAATGTGGAGGAACTGCAAGCTTTTGGTTTTGGTAGCTTATATTTCTTTGTGTTCTTGAAAGGACTTCTTCAAACAGAGGTTTCATGGGATTTGATTGGGGACAACTCAGAAGATGTTCAGGGCTCTGTTCTGCATTCAATTCCAACCAGCCGTGGCGGCTGGAGACATCATTGCCCTGTGTCTCCTTTGTGCCATGCTGGGGTCAAAGCTGGCAGAGGAAAATGGTTTTGGCATTGTTGCAGTTCACCACACAGCTTTTTAGCATGAACACAATTAGTTTAATTCTGTCTTTTAACTGAATCCTGGAGATACTTTTCTCTCTCCCACCACTGGTGACCTTCCACAGGAGTGTGCAGGGGACAGGTAGGGCCCTGAACAAGATGGACTTGTGGAGTTGGTCAGTCTAGTTTGTTCATCAGGCTCCTCCTGTTTCCTTCCATTATCCTGTATCATATTCTGTTTACCTGCTGCCATTTTAACTTTTTGGGAAATTCTACGGGTAGTATTTGCTTGGTTTGTGTAAGGACGTCAAAACATGAAGACTCTCTAAAATACTGCATTTGCTTAAAAAAAGCAACCTGCAAAAAAAATCCAACAGAGATGTTCTTTATCTTCATTCTGTGGGGGATTGAGAAACGCTACTGATGTTGCCAAAGCTATTTTAAGCTATGAGAACACAATACATTTGAAAGTTTAATTGCTTGCTGAATAACGTAAGCTGTCAAAATAAATACTCAAGGTCTTGCATAAGGGAGAATATTAAAAAAAAAAAAAAAAAAGACAATGCAGAAATGTGAAGTCAATGAGAAGTGGAATCACACTTTACCCCAGCGTTAGCAGCATCTTTATTTCTGCAGCCAGTAATTGCAGCAACAAAGAGCCAGCAAAGGTTTCAGGGGTAATACTCTTTATTTGGTAAAGTATTTAGAAATCTGCAGGCTGGCTCCCATAAGTGTAACTGCTCAGCGATAACCTCCCTTTCCCAAAGCTGATGGGTATGCAGGCTGCCTTTTCTTCAGGTTAACCAGAAGGAACGGTTAAGCTCCATTATGCAGATGATAAAAGCTCTCACCCTGCAGAATGCAAAAGAAAAGCAACTGGAGGGGTGGCCATGGAAGCACTCAGACGGATAGGAGGCTTTGGACCACAGACCTTTTCAGAGAGGCAGCTTGAAAAGAAACCAATGGCTGGTTTAGTGTTTTTTTTTTTTCTCTTTTTATTGCACTTGAGAAACAGGTCTTTGTGCATGTTCTTTGTGGAAAAACAGGATTGCATCAGCAGCATATGAGCTCTTAAAACAATTTCCTTTCAGTAGGCAGAATGAGGAAAACCTCTCCCTGTCCCTGCAAAATCCAGGGAAACACGTACATTGAAGGGTTTCTTTTTTTCGGCAGGTCACTCCAGTTTAGGCTGAGGTTGGTGGAAAAGCATAGCAAAGTTGGCAAGGATCGATGCTCTCAGCTAATACGAAGCTGAGCTCAGAAACATTTAGCAAGAAACACGGAATAAATAAAGAACTTTCACCCCTTGTTGTTCTGCAAATGGATTTTAATACCGAAGGTTTTGAGTGATGTTAATTAAGACTTTTAAATTCCTTTAATTAAGCTGTATCTGTGGGTTGGGCTGGTGGTCCATAACAATAGGGCTTTTTAACAGTGTGTTGCCCACAACGAGATGTGTTGTTTTCTCGTCCTGTTGCTGCCAATAGCAGACACTTCCACTTATCTCATTAGTACCAGGAATGATACTCGTGTGTGGAGGGGACAAAGTGCCATACGTTCCTCTGCCTGCTGCAGGTAAAGACCTGCTACCGAGGTGTCAGGTTGACACCTTTGGAGGCAGAAGATGATTTCTGTGAAGCTGAGCACTCTGTGGAAGATGTTCAGCCACTCACACACCTGGAAAGAGCCATTTAGGGGCTGCGAGAACATTTGGTCCTCATGGTGCAAGCTCTGTGTGAAAGGCATCCCGTATGGCTTGTACACAGGTGTAGCATCCCGGTGTATTCCTCTCACATTCAGGGAGAATTATTGCTTAACTGAATTTCATGGTACTTGTTTGTAAGTGTAATTATAAGTAAGTAATTTGTAAGTAATTATATTGTTCAGGGCTGAAAGTTAGGAAAGTGTTGTGTTTTTCTAAAAAATCCAAATGAATTAAGGGGCTTCTCTTTCAGAGAGCGACTAGGAAAGGTTTGCACAGACTATTTCTTTCAGTACTGGCAGGTACGTGACTGCTTGTGTGCTGAAGCCAGCAAAAGAGCTTCCTTTGCATCCTCTTCCTCTCCTAACATCACACCTTTCCCTCCTTAAGTCCCGCTGGGAAGCCCAGGTGATCTTCATTGATGGAGAGCACTGTGAGGCTGGGTGAGGGTCTTCTCAAGGGTCCATCTGGTTATATATAGACCACATGGAATTCATTGCTGCCATACATTGCCTGGTTGTCCAGGCTGGGATTTGGCTGGTGTGTACTGTGTCTCCTTTGGCTTATACAGCCTGCTTCCCTTTTCATGGAAGAGGGGACTCAAGGGAGAATGATAAATGCCCAGGTCTCGCTCTGATGAAGAACTAAATGCTCCCTTGTCACCTGAAAACATCATCTGTGTTTCCCAAATCTCTCTGCCTCTTCTCTCCCTGTATACACAGAGACATACACCCAAGAGGAGTTTTCCTCCCCTGTCTACTGAGTTTGAAAGGCAGGGTAAGGACTGTAACAGCTCTCTGCAAAGTTAATGGGAAGCAAAACTGAGCATTTCTAATGGGTTTTCTCTGTGTTTGTGTCCTGGTTTCGGCTGGGATAGGGTTAAATTTCTTCCTCGTGCTGTGTTTTGGATTTAGTATGAGAAGAATGTTGATAACACACTGATGTTTTCAGTTGTTGCTAAGTGCCCTCCTAGTCCAAGGACAGCTCCCGTACCTACTGACTGAGCTAGGTACGCAAGATGGGAGGGAACATAATCAGGACAGCCAGTCCAGCTGGCTAATGGGGTATTCCATACCATGTGACGTCATGCTCAGTATATGAATGGTAGGCGTGATCCAGGAAGTACCGATTGCTACTTGATTATCGGTCAGCGCGAGTGGTGAGCAATTGCATTGTGCATCACTCATTTTGTATATTCTATCATTATTATTATTATTATTTTCCCTTTTCTGTTCTATTAAACTGTCTTTATCTCAACCCACGAGTTTTTCTCACTCCTACCCTTCCAATTCTCTCCCCGTCCCACTGGGGGGGCGGGGGGGAGTGAGCGAGCGGCTGCGTGGTATTTGGCTGCCTGCCAGATTAAACCACGACAGTTTGCTATCAGGCCTGATCCGAATAAGCGATTTTACTAGTCAGCTCTAAGTGTCTGTAAAAATATTTCTACTAAAATTCAGAGCTGGCACAAAGGTCAGTGAAGCTACTGAGGAGGCTGGAGGAGCTGTACACGGTGTTAGGCTGAGCTCCTTCTAGCAGCGTGTTTCTGTATAGCCAAACACAGGGTTATTGCTAAGAGAAAGCAATATGCTTATAAAACAGGGATACGTGTTGCAAAGTGACCTCAAGTGGATCAAGGAACTCGGCAGGAATTCCCAGGGAAGGCATTCACAGGTGTGTGAACATTTAAATAGTGAGTTTGGAGCAGGAAGGTGTTTTTTTTTTGTCTGTCTGTATAACTAAGGAATTGTGCAACAGGACAGAACGGTATATTTTCAGATTTTAAAGGATTGTGGTGAAACTATAAAAAAGGATCCAAAGGAAACACAAGATATAACTGAGATCTAGGGAAAAAAAGGTGTTTCTCAGTGAGCCTTGTAGCACAGTCTGTTTTGTTTATCAGAAATAAGGCTGAGAAGTGACTTGTTTACAGAGTACAAGCACCTTTAAGGCAGAAAAGTAGTGGCATCTAAAAAGCTCTTAAATCTAGCAGGAAAAGGAGTGATAAGAAGAGATGATAAGAAGCTGACACCAGAAAAATTACAAAAAAAAAAAAAAAGCAATTAAAAACTGGTCTTGAGTGTGCTTAACCAGGGAAAGTAGCCACAGAAGCTTCGGTATGCTACCTTTGACTCCACTTGTAAAATGAAAGAGAGGTTGAGCAGGTATTTGAAGGCTTTTGAACTGCTTTTTCCGAGGAGCTGTTCGCAGAACAGAAGGGAATGCTCCAACCCTGCAAAGATGGGCAGATGCTAGAGGTGAGCAGGTCTCCCCTCGCGCCGGGAGGGATTCGCACGTTTCAGCAGAGGTGTTTTCACTGAGTTGGTCGGACATAAATGGTCTTTAGTCAACCAAGAGAAATAGACGCTTCTATCACATATAGTTGCCTATATTGGATTGGATTATTCCCATATGGTGACTGTATCCAGACATGTTCAGTCCTTCATTTTATCCCTCCCCTTTCTTTTTAATTTACAAAATTAACCCACCACTATATTGCCAAGGAGTAAATAATTTAGTATCATTTAGAGAGTGTGGGTTAGATAATGGTTTGCACTAGTGGACTGAACTGGAAGCCCATCTCCCACTTCTTGCTCTCTGATCCCTCACCAGATCACCAGTTATGGTTTCCCACCTGGATTGAACTAAATTGGATGATGTAAAAAGGCTCCTTATGTTTCTGCTAAGCCACAAATTTTCTGCGGTGCCTCTTTGAATCTTCCTTTTAATAGCCACAAGGTGGGTCATGAGAAGCTGTAATTAAAAGATAGAACACAAATTTCAGGAGGTTAAAGGAAAGGCTATATGCAGAGAGCACCTGGAAATGAGTAAGAAAAATTGTAACAAGGCCAGAAAGGCATATACTGGAGAACCTGTTCCTTTTTGTTCTCAGACATGTTGGATTATAAATAGAAGATAATGGAATGCAGCGTCCTGCAGGAACCGTGAATAATTAGATGGCTGATGTATAAGAGCAAGTGGAGGTCACACAGATAAACTAAAATAATGTTTGAATTTACTGGGGAAAAAAATGACTTTGAAATGACTTTGGCTAGCTTCTTGTTTTAATGGTAGGAAAACAAAATATATAAATCCTGAAAAGCAAAAGCTTAGTTCAAGACACCAGTGCAAATCGAGAGTAATTCCATTAAAGCTAATGGAATTACGTCAGTGTAAGACCGGAGGTAAGTTCAGACCCAATTACATCTTGGTCCTGAAATGAGATTTCGATATTGTTTGCTAGTATTTGTACTGCAGTGAGAGCCCAAATGTGAGCATCATTTTGTTGTACTGGGTGATGCTCCCAAGAACCTCCAGTCCCAAGGTACACAAAGTAAGAGAAAAGAAGCAGAAATTAGTTCTGTGTATAACAGAATGGGGAACTGAGGCAGAGAAGAAGCCAAAATGATAATACAGAAGTAACTTGGCTCATTAATTGCATTTTTAAAAATAATATTTTAAAAGGAAAAACAAGTGCCCTGCTCTCTGTGGGAGCAGCGTGCGCCTGGCCAGTGCTACCAGTGTGGAGGAAAGCTTGTCCTTGGAGTCAGTTATGAAATAGAAAACAAAAAAAGAGTGTAAAAGGGGCATCTGATGCAAAACAGTTGGATGTGTGGCTGGAAGGTAGCAGGTTTTGGTGACCTGATTTTTTTGATCTTTGTATAAAGAAGAGAATGGCAGAAAACGCAGGGTATGAAAACGTCTCCTTTTTAAGGTTATTTCCTCATGCTTTTTAAAAATATTTTTGTTCCTCCAATCAACATCTGAAGGAATACTTATATCAGCTAGTACAATCATAGTGTTAAATTTCATCTTGTCCTGCAGGTAATGAGTAGTTATTTTCTTTAACACAATAAATTGATTTTGCTGAAGAGGGAACATGGAAAAAGCCAACATCTATGAAAGAGGTTTGTTATGGTCAGTGCTTTCTCCTGACCCCACAGTTTTATTACTTTTTTATTATTACTACTTAACATCTGTGTGGTTTCAGAGGGACACTAAGACGCTCTGCGTTTTTAACAATGAACTGAAATACCTTGAATTTCCCCTAGCCATCCCATCTGCAAACAGATTTTCTCAAGAGTCCATGACAGCTGTACTGAGCTGTTGGGTTCTCCTTAACAGAGATTGTTGTCTAAACTCCGGTAAACTTCTTATAATCTCTAATTTACTGTTCTGGACAGTACCTAGCTGGTTAGGGAGTAAAGGAGTTGTTTTGACTTAAATGACTATCAGGACTCTCAATGGGACACAGAAAACATAATGTGATGCTTCAGTCTGATTTAATAATAAAATTATGGACTTCCCTTAGCACCATGTGACTGTTTCTTGATGGCTAATTCCCAACTACATAGACGTAGCAACTCTTACAGCTTGGACTAAAGCCTAATGGTGAGGAATAGTAGGTGTAGCTGAACAGACGAAATTTTGGGTAAGTCTCAGCCTGCCGTGCCAGGTAATGGAGCTGGAATCATGAGCCAAGGGGAGTTGAAGACATGCTGTCTTTGATATTAAAAAGGGAGTTGATAAATTACAGGACTGTCTGTTTTAAAGATTGATTCTATTTTGGTCCATGGGAGAGAGAGTAGGTGATTTGACTGGTAGATTAATTGATCTTTTTCTTTTCAAGTAATTTTCCTTGCTGTTTTTCAACCACTTTGCATTTGGAGAGCTACCACACCAACTCTGAGAGCGTTAAAAAGGCAGCTATCCAGGGAGGGGAGGCAGAAGGGAAAAGGAACATTTCTGCAATATTTTTCTCTCCATTAAGAAAATAGTCCCTAAAATGACATAATGACTGGTTGAGAGGTTGAGATTGAAATCTCCTTCCCCATCAGGTTCCCTGCTACACATCCAGACATTTGACAAGTTGATTTTGTATCATTGCTCAAAAGCTACTGCTGTGGATTGCTGGTTTTATTTTCTGTCCTCAGGATACAGTCCCAAAGATCTTTCTTTGTAGTTATCTCTGACATCTTTCAACCTCCAAAATAATAAAGTGACATTAATTTAATACATTAATGTAAGAGATTGATATGGAGTAATCAAACGGACACATCTGATTCAGCAAGTTCCTTTTATGGAAGTTTTTAGGGCAGATAAGGTCCCTCACTGATAGAAATTTTTTATCTTCTGTAAGAGATAGTAAAAGGGTCCCTTTCTTTAAGTCTGTTTGTTAGGGAATGTGTTTTACAACTAACAATGAGATCCTGCCAGCGTGACAGAGGAGATGATGTGTCAGAGAGGCACATCCAACCATCACGCTGTGAGTGAGATGACACTGCTTGCATGAGGCTCCTTCGAGCTGTTGGCTAAGTGCTCTCTTCAACAGCCACCAAAGAAAAAGTGTCCTCCTTGCTGGAGAGAAGAGGAAGAGGAGATACGGCATCATGCTGCACCGTGTCTGCAGATGGATGAGAAGCAGGTGATAAGGACCCATCTGGGTGAGAAGTAGGAGCACAGATTATAAGGCACCTCTACAGCAGAAAATTGTATCTCACCAAGGGTGTAAAATTTGCCAAAATTTTGCTGAACTGAAATTGAGATTGCCTGTGACAGTGAAGTCACAGTAACATGCCGGGTTGTGAATGGCTGCGGCTGTGTTCAGGACAACCATGGGCTCCCTTTAGTGCAGGGCTGTAAGGTGGGCATAAAGACTCGGGTCTGGCAATGCATTTGATCTAACAAAGCATAAGCCTGTGGCCTGATGCAGTTGCTGAGAGGAGCCTACAACCACAAAATATCCAACCAATGTTAGGCTAATGGGATGAAATGTATGGGCAGAATATTTCTGTTTGGCAAGTGCAGCTGAAAATATCACCAGTTGTCTTAGCTGTTCCACGTAGCAATGACTTAATTTATCTTTCTTTTTTTGCTATTAATACGGGAAAGTAGATAATCAGGAAGCAGTGATTTTTTTTTTTTTTTAATTGCTTCAGGGCTTTCCAGACTTCATAAACTGTTGACTGACCAGAGACAGCCCTCAGAGGCTGGAAATTGCCCTTGGACTGAAGCGATTGGGAAAAGGGTGATACCCGCCTAGTGGATGAGGGAAAGGCAGTGGATGTGGTCTACTTGGACTTCAGTAAGGCCTTTGACACTGTTTCCCACAGCATTCTCCTAGAGAAGCTGGCGGCTCACGGCCTAGACAAGTACACTCTTCGCTGGGTAAAAAACTGGCTGGATGGCCGAGCCCAGAGAGTTGTGGTCAACGGAGTTAAATCCAGTTGGCGGCCGGTCACGAGCGGTGTTCCCCAGGGCTCAGTGCTGGGGCCGGTCTTGTTCAATATCTTTATCAGCGATCTGGAGGAGGGGATCGAGTGCTCCCTCAGTAAGTTTGCAGACGACACTAAGTTGGGCGGGAGTGTTGATCTGCTGGAGGGTAGGAAGGCTCTGCAGAGGGACCTGGACAGGCTGGATCGATGGGCCGAGGCCAACTGTATGAGGTTCAACAAGGCCAAGTGCCGGGTCCTGCACTTCGGCCACAACAAGCCCAGGCAACGCTACAGGCTTGGGGAAGAGTGGCTGGAAAGCTGCCCAGAGGAAAAGGACCTGGGGGTGCTGGTTGACAGCCGGCTGAACATGAGCCGGCAGTGTGCTCAGGTGGCCAAGAAGGCCAACGGCATCCTGGCCTGTATCAGCAATAGTGTGGCCAGCAGGAGTAGGGAGGTGATCGTCCCCCTGTACTGGGCACTGGTGAGGCCGCACCTCGAATCCTGTGTTCAGTTTTGGGCCCCTCACTACAAGAAGGACATTGAGGTGCTGGAGCGTGTCCAGAGAAGGGCAACGAAGCTGGTGAAGGGTCTAGAGCACAAGTCTGATGAGGAGTGGCTGAGGGAACTGGGGCTGTTTAGCCTGGAGAAGAGGAGGCTGAGGGGAGACCTCATCGCGCTCTACAACTACCTGAAAGGAGGTTGTAGCGAGGTGGGTGTTGGTCTCTTCTGCCAAGTAACTAGTGATAGGACAAGAGGAAATGGCCTCAAGTTGCACCAAGGGAGGTTTAGATTGGACATTAGGAGAAATTTCTTTACTGAAAGAGTGATCAGGCCTTGGAACAGGCTGCCCAGGGAAGTGGTGGAGTCACCATCCCTGGAGGTATTTAAAAGACGTGTGGATGAGGCCCTTAGGGACATGGTGTAGAGGGCATGGTGGTGTTGGGTTGACGGTTGGACACGATGATCTTAGAGGTCTTTTCCAACCTGTATGATTCTATGATTCTATGAACTTCTAGGAAAAGCATCAATCCAGTGAACTGAGCACAGCTCATCAAGTCACAAGATAGTGTTGGTTGGAATGGTCTTCTGGATGTTATCTGGTCCAAGCCCCCGCTCAAGAGCAAGGCCAACTCTAAGCAGGCTTCTGGGGGCCTCGTTGTGTGACATAGACCTCAGTTAAGGAAAACGGTGGAATTCATTAATGTCTTAGAACTTACCCATGCTGACTTCATGCCTTCAGCTGGCTTATCTTCACATCTTCTTAAGAACTTTGGGATAGGGGGAAGAGATCCGGGCAAATGCTCCAGCCAGAAGACATGGTACAACTTGTGGTTTGACAGCAGCAGAACGGATTTTGGGGGTTCTCTGTGCAGGAACCCGTCAGCATGGATAGCACAAGAGCTTTAAGAGCAGGAGATCTGCCTGTCTCCACTGAGCAGGTATTTATAAACCTATGGAAGGAACAGATAGTAAGTTCCTACAGGCTTTTAAGTAAATAGAGAGCCACACTCTGTATTTTGGTACCTACAGGGTGACGCAGTCCTGGATGATAAATGATTAGGTGGGTGGCTTGCATGTCACATACATTAGTAGTTATGAATCTGGATCTCATCTAGCATTTGTGTATTGTACAATTGGACAGAGTCCTGAAAATAGACCCAAGAACTGGTTTGGGATATCTGGCTGACTTGATGTTAGTGAAAGAATTAACACTGGATGGTAATGAGTCCCATTTGGGATAACATCAAAATCACCTAGAATCCAGTATATCAGAGGTGCTCAGTCCCCAAAAAGCCAAGGGACTTAATGAATGTGGCAGTACCGTCTGATAGCCAGTCCAGGATTAAAGGTACAAGAGCAGGAGACGTTCCTTTTCAGCATAAGAGAGTCTGCTTCCTAATCTAATGGATTATCCTCATCTTTTAATTTTAATGATTTTATTTAGACAACTATGGTATTTTTAATTCAGATTGCTCAAAAGCAGTCCAGGAGTTTGGAGTTGGCATGTGCCTCTTGGTGCTACCACAGCGCACACCACCTGAGAGATTTGAGTTAGCTGGCAAACAAGTAGGAGGAAAAAATCTCTTTCTGCTTCTTATGAGCCAAGCCATTATCATTTACTCAAGATTTCATGTCCCTGAAGTTCTCCAGATTTTCATTGTACTCCAAAAGTCAGTTTTCAGCTGAACAAACTCTTCTGTCCATTTGGGAAAGAAAGAGAAAAAATTATATTTAGGATCTCTCCCCTTAGCTTCTTGCATTTCAGTCTGACCCTGTTTTGATGTAAGATCCTTTTATTTTAAAAGGAAAGGGCAGTCACATGCTTCAGTAACACCTCTCCTGTGGTGCATTGGGTCTTTAATGGATATTGCTGCTGTATTCGTTTCAGTAACTTGTCAGCTGGATCCATGCGCACAACCTTTTGGCAGCTATTGCATAAATCTAGCATACTTACCATTTGTATGAAAGTCTGTTTTTAAGTACTAAAACTGCAACGAAACATGTTTGGGCTGATTTATCTGCTTTTACAGTGCACTGAGTGTAACTTTTTCTGTTTTCTTTTCTTTTTGTGTCCCTACCTGCAGAAATGCAATGTGATTTTCACAACATGATCGTAAATACGTAATTTCCTAGCTTAGTTACATTTACAACAGCTTGCGTTGAAGCAAGGCGACAGAGAATCAGTCCCTGGAATATTTTATTCTGCACATAAGACTCAATTCAGGGAGAGGAGAAATATTATTGATCTTTCATCCGGTAATTTTCTTCTTTCAAGTACCTGCATTGGACTCTTAACAGCGGTTCTTCAGCTGAATCCATTTTCCCCCTAGAGAACAAATTTGCTATCAGCAGCAGCGGTTTCTGATAAGGGGACTTACAGTTTTCACATTTGAATGGATTGGAACAATTGGATATTTCCATTGTCCCTCACTGTAAACAGAGAGTTGCTATATCTGAGTTCATTATATGCTTGGTCCATTGCCTTCTGCCAGCAGAAAAAGATAATCTTGCCTTACCTGAAACAAACCTCAGAGCCTGTTGATTTATAATGAACTTCCTCAGATCTTTTATTTTCTTTGTTTATCCTTCTATTATATATTTGTGCCCCCTTCTTATTAGGGAAGTATCTCTTTGAAGTTTAATTTTTTGGACCACCGGCAGTGCATTTTAATTATTGCTCTCCCTCTGGAAGTACTCGTCCTTCTGGCCACAGCCTAAGACACTTTGTCATGGACCATGGATGGTGATTTGCACAATTCCTGTAATAGCAATGCCTTTCGGGTGCTAGTGCAAAATTTATTGCCCCACAAAATGGGGTCTTCATTCACATGGCCGCTCTTGCGGATGTTTTATTAGCCAATAAAGTGCCTTGTGTTTTTGTAATCTAACTGCTAGGCTGCTTTATGATCTGATGTCAGCTGGAGGGTGGTGGGGAGGAGCGACTTCTGGTACATTGGGAATTACACGTTATTGTCACCTGAGAGTCTGAAGGATCTTTAAATTGATGAAATGTGGGGCTGATGAGCAGAGAAGCCTCACCAGTAGCATTTCTTTTAAGATTTTGTCTATTTTGTCTCTTTTTTGGAAACTTAATCATTCCTAAAAAGAGACAGAGACATCTTTCTGCCTGCTAAATTAAAGTGTTGCTTTAATTTAGGCGATGCAAGGCAGAGTGAAACATAAGTTGAATGGAAAGGACAATGAAGGAGATAGGAAGAATAGTATTTAGAGATCAAGAACTCTATATTTTGAGTGTATTGCATTCTGTGCAGGATAAATATATTAATTTCCCTTGTACTTCGCAGCTTGCCCTTATGTTCAGAAAGTTGCAGAGATGTCAGATTTAAAGAGGCATGTGAAGTATACGGGATAGAGCAATAGGTGGTAAGTAGGCTGCTGAGATCCATTTCTCTTCCCAGCACAATTCCTTTTAGTCATCTCTGTGCTTTTTGAGAATGAAGTGCAATATGAAAACAAATAAAGCCGCAACAAAAAATCCTTCTCTCAAGCAAACTTATTTTAAAGCTGTTTTCTGCCATATATTATTTTCACTTTTTTCTTTTCTCCTATCTCTTGCATAAAAAAGTCAGAAAAAATAGATCTTGGTATACGTGCCTCAAGGGAATGTGTTCAGAAAGCACCAGCACTGTTACCAACTTCAACTTTTACACTTCAGTCTGTACTTTAAAACGGCTCTTTCCTCCAGCTGCCTTCCCTATCTGCTTACCACTGTACTCCCAAATCCCTTCTAAGACAGGAACAGGAGGAGAGAGAGAAAACAAGACCAGGTTGTTCAGCACTTAAGGCCACTGTGTTTGCTCTTGCTGGGGAGTTGATGGAGCTGGTCACAAAGGTAAAACATACCCAGTATCATATTACCAGTATCAATACCCAGGATATTACCTAATATTGTTTGCAGTTTCCCATTCTGATCCCAGTATCACTGTACCAGGGAGGCTGAGAGCTACACTTCTGTCTCAGGGCATGGGAGCGGGTGTAAAAGTGGGATGAATTTTAGGTGGGTGAGGAGGTGGTTTGGGCATCCCATATCAGAGGAGATGTGATCAAAGGACCAGAGTGAGAAGTCCTGATATCTTGGTCTCGGTTGCTGGAGTTGTGCAGATGAAGGGTGTGAGTGGCCATGCTTAACAAGTGGAGATGGAGATGTAATGGGGCAGGAGATCATGTCCCAGCTCAGGGGATGGGATTGGGGTTATGTTTTGGGAATACATGGATTTGTGATAAGGCATAGGAGTTTAGAGATGGATATATAGTAGAAGTATAGTAGTAAACTGTTGGTGGTGGTTTAACACCAGCCAGCAACTAAGCCCCACACAGCCGCTCGCTCACACTTCTCTAGTGGGATGGGGGAGAGAATCAGAAGAGTAAAAGTGAGAAAACTCGTGGGTTGAGATAAAGACAGTTTTTGGTAAAGCAGAAGCCGCGCACACAAGCAAAGCAAAACAAGGAGTTCACTCACTCCTTCCCACCGGCAGGCAGGTGTTCAGCCATCTCCAGGAAAGCAGGGCTCCATCACGCGTAACGGTGACTTGGGAAGACAAACGCCATCACTCCAAATGTCCCCCCTTCCTCCTTCTTCCCCCAGCTTTATATGCTGAGCATGACGTCACATGGTATGGAATATCCCTTTGGTCAGTTGGGGTCAGCTGTCCCAGCTGTGTCCCCTCCCAACTTCTTGTGCCCCCCAGCCTCCTCGCTGGTGGGGTGGGGTGAAAAGCAGCAAAGGCCTTGACTCTGTGTAAGCCCTGCTCAGCAATAACGAAAAGGTCCCTGTGTTATCAACACTGTTTTCAGCACAAATCCAAAACACAGCCCCATACGAGCTACTGTGAAGAAAATTAACTCTATCCCACAGTGTGAAGTTGTTTTTTGTTTTAGGAATTAGAGAATATGGGGATGGTGTTTGGTTTTGGTGAAGTTGGTGGGTATTGTTGGGTGTGCGGAAATAGTAGGGACAGAAAATTTAGTTCCTTCTCTGTAGGACACGTAGGAGTGGTGGTTGAGACGAGGGAGGTGAGATGTGGGGCAGCGGGGCAGGTGTTGTAGGGTCTGGTTTGGGAACACGAACATGTTTGAGCACATAAAAGAACTATATTAAGATTATGGTTTTTGTGGACAGAAAGGTGTGTGTGTGTACTGTGTGATACATGAGAAGTCCAGAAGATGCTTATCTAGTTAGAAGGATATGGTCTCACTGCACATGGACTCTACAGATCAGCCATGTTTGAAGTAGACTTCTCTGGGAAGATGTACTGAAATCCCAGGTGACTAAACCCAAAATCATCATGTCTCATCTGAATGGAGATTCCAGGTGGAAAAGAAAGAGATGTCAAGAGAAACACAGGCTGTGGGATCCGTACACATCTGTCTTGGAAGCCAAAAGCTATGCCACTGCCTCTGCCAATGGTGGTACTGAAGTAAATTAAATAGATCAGGAGTTTGCTAAACGCTCAGTTTCTTTGCGTGATACTTCACTGTTAGTGGATTATGCATCCATCTTCAACATCTGTTGTAAACGCCAGTCCATTTGCATTGTCCAGACAGCTTAGCTAATTGATATTTACAGTGTAACATTTATTAACTTCAATATGAAGGTTTATGAAGGCTTTCTTCAGTGCCTAAAAGGTGGATTTCTAACAAACCTGATGTCCCGCTGGCTTTTGGTGCTGTTCTTTTGAAATAGTGTCTTCACATTACCCGTTCAGGAAATCATCATGTATTAAACCTTCCTCCACGCTGGTCTATGAGCGCTATAGTGACATTTTCTTCATTTGTCATCTGGGACGGGGGGGGGGGGGGGGGGTCAGTGTAACTTCATCACATGTGTTTCCTTTGCTGACCTGCTTCTTCTGAAACCCATAACACTTGATTCCTGCCATGGTTGAACACGAAGCCTTCGTGTTTGTGCACTGCTGCGATGCTTCTTGGATGTTTGTCTGTTGATTCTTAAAGCTGAGCTTATTGGAGATGATAAACCACCTGTTTTTGCACTTTAGACTGCAAAAGAATTGGTTGGTCATTGCCTTTCTTTTTAGATTTCTTGCTAGTCAAAAGGTGGACATTTTTCATAGGTTTATAAGACAGCCTGTTTGCTACACATTGACAATTTCAGTCGTACAATCACTGCTAATGCCTTTTCTTTCTCACTTAAATCCTGATCGAGGAACTGGGTTTAGGCATATCCCTTAATTTAAGTATACACATAGGAGCGCTTGTGCTTTAATACCTCTAACTAGAAATACACAAATAATAACAGTAAGCTGAAAGGTGTCTTGAGCTGTTTGTTTGCCTTTGATTTCTTGCTCACTTCACAAAATAATAAAAAACCTTGCAGTCATTTGAGTGAAATGGATTCATTTTTCAATTAAAATTGCCTGGGTTTAAGCAAAGTTGGCTTTTTTTTTAAATGAAACATGTATTTTCTGGGGTGAAAATGCCTACATCTCAGAAATTTGTGTGATTTATTCCCTTTCTGCATATGTTTGCTCTGGATGTTCTCGCCACCAAAAAACTTGGTGGCAAGAAAACACATGAAACAGCAAAAGCAACTTTTAAAATCAAAATAAAGCCTCAAGAGTTCTACATCTCTGTTCACCAAAACTTTTCATACTCCAATAAAGCACTGGCTCTTTTATTAATGATGATTTCAGTGTAGTTTCTCAAGGAGAGCTAAAGCAATCGATCACTCATTCACATCAGTAAAGTGCCCTTCATCTTTACTTTTCACAGTGCCGTACCAAGTATCAGCCCACGTTAAATGCTAAAACCAAGAGAGTGAATGTCGGAAGGATAATAGGCTCAATCAATCTGCAGCACAATTAATCTCCTGTCCATTTGTCCCTGTCTTTCCTACATGCATGTGTGCGTGTAGGACACGTTCTTGCACACTCATGCACCCACACTCATTCATCCAGTCTATCCAAATTTATTCATCGGTTAGGATCGGTGCATACAGTGAAGGGAATGTATTGACATTGATAACATGGCATCATGTCATATTATTTTAAAAAAACATCCAGCAATGACAGAAAACCTGACGTAATGTGAAGCGGTGCGCTTAAAACCACCCGTGACCCTAAAACTGTATAGGACCGCTAGATAGACAGGGGGATGTAGCCACTGGAATTAACGTTAAAATACAATAGATAGGACTGCCATCTCCTGCAGTGACATGCAGAGCCTGTGCATGTCCCTGGCTCGGTCCTGCACTCAGTAAGCTCCTGCCATAGGCAGTTTTATGGCTGGGAAATTCCTAAATAGGGAGACGTGCTTCTTTTGTTTCATGCTACTCTGAAATGCAAGAGCTAATGTTTGCAGGCATATGTATTATGAGAAAACATATTTAAGCAGATACATTGGTCGGCTTTTTTATCTGCATGAAGTCCTTGGGATTCGATATATTGTTTATTGCATATTGTGTCCGTAGCTTCCAGCCTGTGTTCTGGAACAGGCAAGTTATAAGAGGAAGTTTGCATATATTGGAGTCCACATACACAGTGTTTCCAAAAAAGATACAGAGGATAGAAACATAAGACAATGTCCATGTCTCTGCAAATTTCAGGGAAGGACACAGTTTCTAACACTCTTTTAAGGTATATAAAATGTTTTCTGTATTTGTGGACTATATGCGGGACTCAGAAAATGTCTTGTTCTCCCTGCCTCTCCCTGGCTCCATTAACTCCTGCTACAGTCCTAAATGCAGCACCCCGGAGCCTTAGATGGGCATAATGCTTCTGAAAACCCTGGAATGATGTCTCTGATCCAAGCTTCAGCAAAGAGTTATGGTAAATTACTGGAAGAAAGGCGTGGTAACAACTATATGTGTGTTGTATGTCGCTTAGCTGCTTGCTGGTGTTGTTACAGGCACCTCTGGCTATGCCGCTGAGAATTACCGCAGGGATGCGTCCCCGTAACCTTTCCATGACAAATGTTAAGCCGTGGTCCACTCGTTAATGCAGAAATGTGCAAGGCACAACAGAATTGGAAAGCACAGGCAAAATAATCAGAATAGTCACGGTTTGATGCCATTTATCTTAGTGTGCTAAAAGGATTATCGGGGCAACACCGGAAACGCTGGCGAATGTTAAGAGCTCATGGACGGCAGCTGAGGTCCTCGGGCTGGAAAGGGAGGGACCTGCTTGCTTCTTGCTTTTTGCAGAAATGTGTTGCAGGAAGATGGTCTACTTCTGTACAACCTAAGTTGCAAGAACAGTTAAAAAGAAGTAAGCAGTTTATCGGCACCTGGAGGAAAAAAAAATGACTATCATGATCGGTAGGCACCAGGGTTCATCAAAATGAAATTATGGTGAATTAAATTTATTTCTGTCTCTGATAAGCTAAGAGGCTTACTGGATAATGACAGAGGGAGGTGAAATATAGCTCAGTGCTAGCAAGGCATTTACAAAGGATCCAAGGGGCTCTTTTATTACGAAATAAAGTGAAACTTGTAAAATTAAAACTTACTTGGGAATAATATGGGTGGGAGAAGGAAAAAACAAATTGAGAGAGTGACATGGTTAAGCTGCTTCTTGTGGGGTCCTGGTTTGAATGCTCTCTGAGCTGTCAGTAATGACTTGACAGATAGAGTCTGCGGCGATGCTGAACTAATCTGTAGGTGAGGCAGGGTTAAGAGGGGGTCTTGCTGTCCTGGAGATAATTTAGTTGAAAACCACAAACCTGAATTTCTGGTAGCAGGTCGATGAGTAACTAGCTGCTTGCAAAGACTGTTCAAATTCTGTAGGGGAGCAAGATTTCTCCTTACATTAGTAATAAACGCATCTTCATTTTTTATTATTTATTTTCAAGAAGTAATGCAAAAAAAAGGTGCCTGATAGGTATTAAAAATACCGTGAAAAATTTTGCTAGGGTTTGCATTGTTGTATATCACCCTGGTTGCATTTCTGTGGTGAAATGTGTGAGGACTGCTATCTGACTACAATTCATATGTTTTAATCCAGAACCGCTGAACAACGTAGCTGCTAACCTATGGCCATGTTCGTCTCTAGAGATGACACAGCACCAGTGCCTGGTGGATTTGAAATACCTCCCCTATTCTTCCCACACAGCCACAGACCATCCCCTAAGCTCCCTAAAGAAAAAATAGCACCACATCTCCTAATACTTTCAAGTGACAGGCAAATTGGAAATCTATGATGCTTTTTTTATAGAATATTGTGTGGCTTGAAACTTGGCTTGAAACTTGGAAGTAGCGGTCCGTTTTTCTCCTGACTTTTACTCTGCTGGATGATTTATACCTATGCAAAGGGGTTTGCTGACAGACCAGAATTAGAGCTCTTATTTTGCTCTGTTGTAAATGATTTCTCAACATGCACCATCAGGTCCTAAAGGAGAAAGGGGGAAAAAAAAGAGTTGTGAGTGTCAGTTTGGAGCCAGAAACAAGTGGATTTAGCCTTTCTTCCTTTGGTGACTGTAACGATACAGTAAAGATACTTTAGGGCTTGGTGAAACAAACTTTCCTCCTAGCTCATCTTTCTGCTTTGTTTACATCTGCAATAAATACTTATAGATGAGAGATGCCCACTGCATTGATCTGGAAGCAGAGCCAGCAGTCCTAGAAGATGAGGTGTGGGGCTGTCTGTGGGCAGCAAGTTATAGCTATCTAATGCAGCACAAGTTTCCATCCTATAGATAAGTGTTTGCTAATACAACTGTTGAACACATCCACCTGGAAATATCCCTAGCTCTGCTATAGGATCATCCTGGCTGTGTAGGATACATCCAAAAGTGGTGTGTTACTGCTGAAGGGTGGACTTCTCTGCAGCGCCTTTGGAGATGCCCCTCTCCACAGACCATGAAGGATTTCCGTTGGCTTTGCTCTGAAGTAAACCACCTTGATTAGGTGGAGAAAGGAGAATAGGAGCCTCGGGGACTAAGTACCCCTTGCTACTCCATGGCTGTGCCTATGGCCAATGCATAAAGTTTTATATACATGTATTTATAGTTTGCTGAGGCCTACCATCAGCTCCCACAGACATCAATCCTTCACAAAATCCAGCTCTAAGACAGGGAAGAGATTGACTGAAGTCTTATGGTGTGAACAATTTCCTTATGCATGCTTGATGCATTTCTACATACTTATGTCTCCAACAACAATGGAATATATGTAAATGCATATACTCATCCTATTTCTCCTTAAACCACAGATCATGCAGCTCAGTGCTCTGAGCTATACACACTGGAAAACTGCAGTCGGTGGTAAGCATTACAGCTGCTGTGCAAAAGACAAGCGTATGGTTGAGGTTATGCTGGGCTACCTGGCTTAACTGTAGCCAAACCTACTTGACCTGCCAGCTCTTAAATGCATAAAACTATTCCATTGCTATGCAGTTGCACTGTGCCAAAGGGCACTAAACCTAATGATGTTTAAGCCAGTACAGTAAAGGTATCTTTGATCTGAAAAAGTTATTATTGCTTTTATATTAGGGATGAGATGAAAGTAAAATAAGCCATATCCTGTATTATAAATGGAAATGCCTTTCTCCTGCTGGAACTAGAAAACAAAGCTCTTTGGGATTATTGTGAGTGGCAGCAGGCATGGTGAGGCAGAGAGAAGTCTATCCCTTGTCGGTCTTTGCTGTTGCATTTTGGGTCTGATTATTTTTTGTTGACTCGGTCATTCATCAAGGGTCTCAAAGAAGCGGCGCAAACAGTAGTTGAGCTCCTTCATTCTGTCCCTGTGGAGAAGGGAAGCAGCCGTCATCGCATCTGCCTCTTTGCTATGCTCATTTTAAAACTGGATAAATAAATCAGAGATATGATCGTTCAAAGAACAAACTGTAAGCAGCTGCGTGCTGGGGATTATGGATTCGGTGGACCATAGTTCTCTGGTAAAGAAAACAGCAGCCATCGGAAATTCTTAGGCAGACAGTGTGGCATCTCTTGTATTATTTAGTGCATTGTCTTTGCAATCTTTGTGCATACAGAAATGCACAGCAAGAGATGTTCTTCTTCTTAAGAGATGCCCTTTTTGTTTTTACTTTTAGAGTGCTTATTTTCAGAGTAGCGCTGTAGACAGATAAGTCTTTTACAACGTTTATATTTTAGGTACTCGGTATCTCCACAGACTGAGTATTTAAGTTACTATTGTGTGGAGGACTTTTTCAGAAGCAAATTTTATTCATCAGAGACACCCCTTTAATTAACTTCCACACTTCCATGGGGAGAGGAATATAAAGAAAGCTAATAATAATAATAATAATAATAATAACAACAACAATAATAGTGACATATCTTGTTACCATTACATATTAAAATAAAATGCTGCGGGGAGTGGAGTTTCAAGGCCTCTTTTTTAATGAAGATCTTAATAGCATTTAATGTAAATTAAATATAATCACTGTCTGATTCCTCAGCATATCTCTGAGGCTGAAGAATAAGAAGTTAATTGTGCTGACAACATAGTGGGAAGTGCCAAAATCAAGCACCAGTATGTTGATTAAAGTGCGTTTTGAATTAAGAGGTGGAAGGCAGAACTTTTTTTTTGTACTCCTGCTCCCAGTTATTTTGCAGCAGTTCAGTGCAAAGTTTGTGTGCAGTGTGGATTTATTACATAAGATATCTAACATAAAATTTACATTAGAATGCAAATGAAGGAGACTTTATTTAACTTTAGAGATTGGGAAGGAACAAATGCATGAGCCTAACAAGCCATTTTACTTTGGGGATGGGGAATTGCTGGTATGCAAATCCCTGACTCGTTCTGTGGGCAGATAATTTAATGAGGTCTGCAAAATGACTGGACGTCAACTCCAGCGCCTTGCATTGCATTAAGAGGAATTAGTTGTGGAGGTCTCAGTCTTGAAACTGTTGCTTATGAAATTCATGCACTTGGTGGCAAGATTTACTTGGTTAAAAGATTGGGGATCAGGCTAACTGTGTACTCCTCAAGGTAGACGATGTGACAGGATTCAATTCCCAGCTCCCTCTCGTGACGACAGTGTGGAATACCTGTCTGTGGTAGATACGACCTCTTCCATCTCAAATTAAAAGTGATGTAATTAGTCAGCTGGTGCAGTGGGTCCTGGGATCATAAATAAATGAAATGCATTTTGATGAATGAATATAGAAATGGTATCTTAATTTAACTAAGGAGAGCTGAGGATAACTCGTTATTGGATCCAGCCTTGTCTTCATATGAGATTATTTCTCTTTCCTGTATGGTGCCAAAGGAGTCCATGCCTTCTGTGTGCTTGTTCAACCCTTAACATACATCTCAATTACTGTTCTGCAGCTAAGAGGTGTTATCTTCATGGTATGCTAAGCTTTCACTTGTACACCTGGTAGGTACAATGCATAAAATTAAAAGTACTTTTATCCTAGACAGCTTTCCCGCCTGAGCTGTCTGCACAGAGACCTCGCTTAAGTGGAAAAAAACTGCCAAACTTTGCTATGGGCGTGAATATCTCAGTTCATGGGGCCTATGTCCATCTTCCCTGACTAGATGGAAATGACAGTCAGTGGAGTCCTTATTGAGAGGTCTCAATTTATTTGTAGTTAAGGCTGCGTTTGGTAAAGACTGTTTGGGGGCTGGCCTTGTTCCTCAAAGGAGGTGCTGAAAGAGTTAACATAAGTCTTGAAAGAGCTGGTCTCCATCAGTGCTGACAGAGAAGCAAGAAGGAGCTGAAGAGCCAGGACGGCCCATGGGTCTTCAGGACAGAGGCACCATAAATAGTCATCTTAACATTTTTTAATCAAAGAACTTCCATTCACTCTACATCCTGCCCACCCTGAAAAAAGAGCGCTGACAAGTGAGTCTTCAATACAACCATGGCTCAATGTGTCTTCTAAGGGAGAAAAAAAATCATTTTTTCCAGGTCTTTCTTGAGTCTTTCTAGAGTTTTTGGCTGAAGCACTATGGAAAACCACCCCTTTCTGACTAAAAAGATGTGAAGTGCTCCCTGGGGAAGCTTAGAGGCTGAAAATGCCCTGTTAACCTTATAAAGCTTGAGAACTATTGGATTGAGCTAATAAATACCTTTGGGCAGCATTTATGTCTCTTCCCCCTACTTTGTGTGGTCCTGAACAGTGAAGCCAGCAACCAGTGCTTACGAGAAATAATGGTACTGGAATAAAAGAGAGGGACAACCATGACTGGAGAGGGGATTGGTTTGGCTCCCTGCCTGCCTGTTTCAGTGCTCGTAAAGCAGCACTGCACCTTCGCATTCACAGTGCTTTCCTGGAGATACAATGTCACTAGCAGCAGATGATCATGGTAAGTAAATTTGTCCTGCTCAATTTCTGTCTCTTCAAATTTCTCTTCTGAGTACAAAATTTTCCTGGGCAAGCCATCAGGTAACTCCCCAGTCCCATCTCTTTTTGCTATACAACCCTTCTTTCGACAATTTTAGTTGCAATACCAACCATCTGTGATGGCCTCGTTACCTGTCCACCACCTATTTTCACCTTATCTTCCCCAATTGACTTTGCAGGTCCACTGCCATTGTCTTTGTGCTGATCACTGGAAGAACATTTTGGGCAACTCCTCGCTAGTATTTCCTACAGCCTTCTGGCTGCCATTGCTGGTCAAGACCCTGGACTTGCGTAGTCCTACTGTGGCTCCATGTGCTGTGTGTTGTGTTGTCTCAATTGCTCTGCAGCTTTATAAATTTCTGTAAGTGTCTCATTATGCAATTAATTTCCATTGCAATTCCCATCATCTCTTCTGCAGGCATGCAACCCAGCAGGAGACTAATAAAACCATCACGACTAGCACCAAAGCCATCAAGCAGCTGTCTGAGGTTGTCAGAGGCTCATCCAGGGTACGTGTCATTCAAGATGCTCTTGGGGGAGAGTGCTGGGTCTTATGGAGGGAGGAATAATGTAAAAAGAAGTGGTAGTGGGTGCTTTAAAGCTGTTGAGCTCCATGTCTTGTTATAACTTCCTTTGCTGTTACGCAATAAGCATCACTTGCATTTATAAATGACCAATGGGAAAACAGCTGCAGAAACCAGTTCTTCTCCCAAAACTGGATTATGTGGAACTGGAAATCAAGAACTTGGCAACAAAGCCTTGACTAGCACACACCTGTCTCAGGGTCTCACTCAGCTTGGGTGAAAGTACTACAGGAACCTCCTGGCTCCACATGAGTTTGGCATTGGTCAAAGACTCAGTTGTGCAGTGGGTGCACTGGGTGCAGATGAGTTTGGAAATGTGTTGACGTGTACAGAAAGGGCAAAGCAGTGGAATATGTCTGGATATGACATTCATTCAGTGCTGTATCCTAGTGGGAAAGCAGCGGTGGGGATATAGATAATTACAGGCTGTGGCCAAATCAGAGCATGGAATTACAATTTACCCCATGGCAACCCCATCTATTGTGCGGACAGACTGGTCTTCTGTCATCAGTAGGTTCAACTCATATGAACATCATTGTCGCAGGGGTATGAATGATTCCCATCCCCTGGTCCCCAATGCAGTGGTTGGACAAACAGGTTTCTGACCTTTCCACAAAGACCTTTATACCCCCTATGTTCCTGCTGACTTTGGCCTGTGGTATGCATCATGGTGAAGAACAGAAGCATATTGTGGGGGGTAAACTCCAGCTGGTGAGAGAGTTGAGGAGACGTTTCACCCAACAGGTGATTCAGCAACTGAAACGAGAATAAGGACAATTCTTTTCTACTTGATTCTGCCTAGCAGTTTTCTGTTACGTTCTCACTTCCAGCATCCATATATTTTCTGGGTCAGGAACTTACCTGAATTAGTGTTTTATCCTCACTCACTTCCTGCCATTTTCCAAAGTCCTGTATTACTTCAACTCTGTTCTCACTGTCCTTCCACCTAGAAAAAACACTGCTCTAAACACACAACTCATCTCTGTCCAAGTGGTTTTTACAGCCTGGATTTATGTCACTTGCCAACAAGCATATGAGATAAGGATTCAAGAGCTGAATCACCCCAGGCTACCTTTGTAACCTGTGGAGGACCATGTGCAATTCAACCCACCTAAAAAAATGAATGGGTCATGGTCTACTCCAGAGGATGGGGAGGGAAGCCAGGAATGACTGTTCTCCATACATAGACGTCGACCTTATGCAGGCATCAACCTTAATACTTTGATCTTTTTTAACATGTTGCTTTGATTAGGGATGGACTACAAGGACTATTTTTTTTCCTTTTTCTTGCGTACTCTGAGAATAATTACATCAGAGCTTGGTGAAACAGAAGATGTTTTCTTGGAGATATGGGGATATGGGCTTTTTTTGTGCTGATCTCCTGGCTCTGGTTTGTGACATAAATTGGGTCCAAAGGGGAATCAGTAAAGGTCACGTTAAACCCAATTATAGTGCCACACAAGAGTGTAATTATTTGCCCTTCACATGTAGTGTCCGCTGGGGACTCTCAGGAGAATTGCTTTTACTGTCACGGGGAGAAAAATTGCTAAGTTAAAGAGAGAATATTTAAAAGCTGAAGGAAATAAACACACAAACAATTATACTAATATGAGGAATAAACTTGCCGCTCTCTATTAGCATCACATAATAACTTTTTCTGCTCCCTGGTCAATTCATTTAACAGATTTCATTTTTTCAACTCTTCTTTTCTAACAGTGTGCAGTTTAAGTAATTAAACCTACAAATTTTGATACAAAGCCCGTAGCCCTCCTACCTTATATAGAATAAATAGTTCTGGTGGATATTGACTGCTGGTCGGCCAGTCCCTCTTGGGGATCTGGGTAGCATTGCAAACTTTCTTCCCATAAAATTTCTCACAGCATGAAAAGCCTTCCATTAATTTAGAGCTTTATAGCCAGTACTTTCCGATCCATTATTCTGTGTATTGCTTTGCATGCACACACAGACAAAAAATATTTTTTTTTCCTTTCTTCCTTATTTTCCACCAGTAATGCACTGCCAACAAGGTGCACTGTGGGAGTTTCTCTGACTTCCCTTGAAGCTCCAAGTGCTGCTGGAGCTATTGGAGTCAGGATGCCCAACTGAGCAAATTGGGTATTTCAGGAGCAAAGATACTGATGTAAGTGGACCAGTGTGATACAACGCAGGAGACTGATGTAAAATAGCACATGGCTATTTTAGGGCTTCCTTTCAAACTAACCTCAAAGGACTTAAATACAGAGGCCTATCTGGAATTTCAGGTTTTTGTAGGATGAGTGCTGGACCATTAGATCAGCTTTCCAGGGTGGCAATCTTACCTTATTTTGCATGTGTAACAAACATGAGGTTTATAGACCTTTATCTGTAGAATGGGAATAATGATACTTGCCCTGTTCTAAAAATGGTTTTAAATCTTTGGATGAAGAACTGTAAGATTAGGATATTCTTCTGTGTATGAAAATACTACCATTAGAAATTAAAGGTGTTTATCCCATCCTTTATAAAATTTACTTTTGTATTCTTAAGCAGTTGTCTGAAACAGCTGAAATTGCTGTACAGTGAACATTTCTGCTTAGTAGCTTTAGTGTAGATTGGGTTTTGTTTGCTACTTGGTTTTTAAGGTGACGGCCCACTTCCTTGCAGTTCATTCCCCTCTGTAAAACCTGGACACATGAGCTTCTGCACACCTGAAATCTGAGATCCAGCGGGTAGAATTGTTTTAGGAGAATTTCCATTGCCTGACACTGTTTGGGTTTGTTCACTCTATCTACGAGCAGTGATTTTGCAGCATGTTGGATAGTTACATCAGGCTAGACTGGGGTCTTCGTTCTGAGAACACTTTTGTTTAAAACATTGATCGGTATCTTGCTGGGGTAAGCTCCAGACAGAAAGGTGGTGACATTTGGGTACATGTTTTGGAAAACATGGAGATAAATTGGTTTCTGACAATCAGGCCCTAGGCCAGGCAGAAGGAAGGTTGTTGTGGCTGATGGACATCTCAAGTCTAGTGAATCACCCATTGCTATCAAATCAATGAGGTGATGAACTCCGTCATGGGGTATCATCCAATTAAAGGACATTTTATAGGAGGATCCCTTGGGTTATCATCTCCAGCAGATAATCTGAGCCTGGATTTTAGTAAGTAGAAGCAGGATACCATGCTACAACCATTCTGTTCTTTTGGTGGCAGCCAGGTATTCATTTGCTTGCATCGCACAATCTTTAAGAACTGGTATTGGAGTGAGACCCCCTTCATGCAGTAGGCAGGACAGCAAAATGTCCCACTGTATATCCCTGCCACAGAAGGTGTCCGGCTCAGATAGCAGACCACACACTAGTCATGACTTGACTGCTATCTTGAATATCCAAGGTGACATTTTTTTAACTGCTTTGGCCTGAAAGATCAAAGCATCTTGTGCTTCCTTCCTAAAATAAAACCTTGTAGCATCCTGGCAGCCCCAGTGAAATTGAATTTTTAGAATACTGTTTGTGCCTACTTTGTTTACTTGGTGTCTCCCCCCAGAAGTGGTCACAGACAGTCTACTACTTGATTTATCTCTACGGATCTGCTAACCAGGCCTCTGTTTTTCCAAAACAGCAAGAGCGACTTCAGCTGGACAGGCTGAAGAACCAGCTGTCTGATGCCATCCAGAGATACGGAGCTGTGCAGAAGGTGAGGGTCTCTCTTTGGGAGCATGGCTCCCAGGAACGTGGAGCATCTCCACAGAGCTGCTCACGTGTAGTTTCCTCCCTCTTTTCTTACTTTATGAGTCAAGCAGTGTATCATTACATTGGAATATGCACATGCATGCGACTGCAGAACAACTCAGCAGCAACGGAAAAGAAAAAAAAGTGTGCTTTTGCCAGCTGTGCGTCTGGCAGGACCTTCAATGGTTCCCCTGGCATAGCCATAACATTATTTTGGTGTGTCTCCACTTTCAGGGGAGAAGGAGAAGTGATTGCACAGTGGCCTTTTCACCTGTTCTGCTTACAGAAAATGTGCGGGCAAAATTGCTAATTTAAATGTTAACCCACTTTATGGCTCTGCTCTGTTATATAGCTTTGCCAGAAAGTTTCCAAACACATTTTGTGGTTTGGACCTGTCACCAAGATCAAGCTGTGTAATAAAACAAACAATACCTGAACTCCGGCTCTTTCATTTACTTCTTGCTCTCCCACTTTACCCTGGGGAGTCTCTACTGATGAGCAGATTTGCTTTGCTTTTAAACACTGCAGTAATGATTTAAATTTACCATCCTCAGACTGCTTCTTCTATCCCCTGCAGTAACAAGTTTGACCATATATCTGGATTAATTGAATCCTATGCAAATATAACCTGGAGAAACTCTGGTTGCTTTCTTATACTACTATAGTGAGTTTGACCCATGCCTGCAATATATGGGAAGAATATATTGTAATTATACAGGTGTAATGAAATTTGGCTGGCAACATGCACTTAATAATATACCTCCATTAGAAACACTCTGTATTGATTGATTTCGCAACACTTGCTGCCTATGGTTTAAAAATAAATAAATAAATAAAAGTACATAAAATTGCACTTCAACAGCATGCATATTATGTAATAGCATTGCATTATCTCTAGCACCATCTCATATTTTTATTTCTCTGTCCTATTCAAAAACCTAAGTGTGGGGTTTTTGAATGAAATTACCTTATCCCATTAAATGAGAAGTTGGAAGGATTCAGCTAAAGGGCTCCACCCCATATACACACACCGTTTTTTTATGCCTTTTTTTTTTTATATTCATGAGTACAATCCATTTGAACTGTACATGTAGGGTTTTCTTTTTTAAAAACTGTCATCAATTCAGAAGTGCCAAAATTAGCCACTGCAGTTTGTGAATGCCCGATTGCGTCAGGAAACCAATCTGAGTGGTAAATTGCTACTTGTCCACGTCCTAGCTGTCATTTCTTAAATGTGTGTTTCAGTTTTGATAACCTTGTCATCTGGAAGCTTTGAAGACTTTTAATTCCTGCAAGACCAAACTTTTCAATGAGGTTATACTCCCTTTCTTTTTCTAAATAATAAGAGTTTTCTCCATGTCCTTTTCTTTAGAAAGCAGAAGAAATAGCTTTATATGATTCCTTCCCTTGGACTCTGTTTTCTCAGCCATTTTCCCTCTTTTTCTTTTGCATTTTTACAGAAAATAGCAGAGAAATCCAAAGCTTTGCTTCCTACTGGGCAGAGAAGTACCAAACAGGTAAGTTCATTCGTCTCTGTGTTTGACAGTAAGTACCTTGCTAAAAAAGGGCTGTTTTCTAGCCCCACTAATGATGCTGAAGAGCTCCCCCCTATCTACACTGAAGACAGTGAGATGGTTTTCAAATAGAGATGTGTGACACCTTTGGAGGTGCAAGATACAAGACCCAGGAAAAAAGACATATGTAAGACCTGTTTAATTAGTCTCTGCTTTTCTGTACTCACGGGGCTGTTTTTCCATTCTTGATGGGAGTTTTGTCTACTTTGAAATATATCAAAGAGCAATCCTGTACCCCCTTCCCTGGGAGCTGGGCTCGTAGGTGAAGTGAAATCACACTCCAAGTGCAATTTCATAGAAAGAAGTGAGAGGGGTTTTTATCAAATCTCTTTCCTCAGTTTTAAGAGGGACCATGTATTCTGCATTCTTCAGCTACATTACGCTGTAGTTAACTATATATACATATGCAAATAGAGCCTTTTTTTTCCTTTTTTTACCCATATTAGGAAATTTGTCAGTTAATAAATACTATATGTGATCAGAGTATATACATTATAGTTTGGCATATATTTAGTTTCATATGTACATGCATGTGTGTGTATATATAAAATATAATTAAATGTATGTGTGCCTGTGCACATATATAACATGATTAAGAATGTAAAGATATCTTTGTGTATATATATGTATATATATGCGTATGTGTGTAGTCTTTCACAAACAGTAATGCAAAACACTATATATGTACATAGTAATGTAAAATACTATATATGTGGTATGTGTGTGTGTGTACAAGAAGTCTCCACAGACTGCAGTGAGAGGTTTGATGCCGCATCAGTCAGCTGTAGTATGAGTCCAGCAGACATTAGCTTGGCCTTTCAAGTCTTACACACTAAAAAGCTTTTAGGTATTTGCAACTGATATCATGCCACCAAAAAGCAGAACTCTATGTCTAATTTCAGTGACTATTTCTGATATTCTTGATACTCTTTGTCTTTTCTTTTAAGGGGCAGTCAGCAGATTTTCTGCTTTTGTAATGAATCTTCATTCCCTACCTTGTTGTGCCACCCGGTTTTCTATATCCTCCTTAACGTGTATATAAGAAACAGTTGTTCTTTGTAACATTAATGCTTCTCTGTAAAGAAGGGTGGAATGATGCCATCATTAGGGCAAGTCAATGGACCAAAGCTTTAATATTAGATAGGTTTCAAGCAATTACAACTCTGCATCAGACCTTCTTGTCACTTGGTTGGTTTTAGGTGGTAGTGCCAATGAAATCAAGGCCTTTGTGTGCCAAAGGGCTAATATATTCCTTTACCCTTATTGAGAGTTCCCACCACCACCTTTGGAGTGATTGTGCACTTTTCAGCTATGCATTTATAGAAATGTTATAGCTTATATTTGTCCACCAACTGGTGATCTGTTTTGAACATGGGTACTGTGCATGGTCACAAATACCATATTCTTGAATGGTGATCAAATCCACCGGACATCAAACTTTTAGTTTTGATGATTGAGCTCAGAGATAAGGGGGCTTATTTTGTGCAAATTAGCTATGATTTGTTTTCATGCCATCTATATTATGTCAATTCTTGTGCTTTTAACCAACTTTGTTAGACTACTAACACTCCACTCGGTGGAGTGGATTGCAAGGGTGGGAATAGCTCTGGTCTTGCCTGGACTACCACAGCCATGGCCGTGGCTGTTCCATATGATGTGGGACACTGCTGGCCATTAACCAGTGCTAATAGGTTGAAGAGGGCTAATTATTGCATAGCTGTTGTGTATTCCTACACCTGGAGTAAGCCTGGATGCAATCAATTTTTTTGGTATATTGAAAATGGTTGATGACTCCAAAAACAACCTCCCCTGGAAGGGAGCAGAGTTTTAAGAGGGGAAAAAAAACAAGATGTCAGATAAAAGTACTCAAATCTTGGAGACAAGTGATGGTGGGGTTGGAAGTAAAGGGAGGCTGGAGGAAGAACAGGACAGAGACAAACCCCTTTACCTTAAAACAGGTAAGAATTGGTGTGGGTCAGGCAGCATCAGCAGAAATTGTGTTAAACTGGATCAGCTACAGATTGTTTCTCCTTGTAGCCGTCACTTGCGAGTGAATGCTGGTGATTGGCTTTGGTGCATTATGGAAAAGAAGGGGGTTGTAGTATGTCCTTGGCGAGATGTTTCTGACTCAGAAATGGGCTCGATCGTGCCCAAGAGCACATACTTTTCATGCAGTGACACTTGCTTGGGCTGGGGACACATGAGGTTTCATGCAAACTGCTTGAAAAGAAAGGAAGTTAATTCACATATGTTTCAGCTTTCCTATACGTTTGCAGCTTCACATGTGTCTTCTTTGCTTCCTCCTTCAAATATAAAAAGAGATAAATTAAATCTATAAAACCTGCTGAAGGGAATGCAGTGGTGATTGTTTTTTACTTATTTTTCCAGCTGCAAATTGGTCAGGACATGCAAAATTATAGTTCCCGCAGCAACCGTAACCTGACCACTATGTGCATATATTAAGGCATTAAAGTTAACACCCTATACAGTAATGCGGAATACTACATATGTTCAGGAGAACTGATTTATGGGTCTTGTGAGACTGCATGGTGAACTTCTTGACTTGGTGCAGATCCAGTCTTCATTCAAATGCTGCTTGCCTGCAGGGCTTTGTTTTATTTTATTTATGCTTTAATTTATCAGAGAAACTTGTAAGAGGTTTGAAGAATGCTAGTTTTTCTATATACATGTCCCTATAATTCTTCTCTTCCGCTGGTGGGTGGGAAAGATAAGATGTTTGGTAACACAATCTCTATTAAGTCCCCTTTAGGGAGTAATTGATTCCCTAGACCCACGTAACAGGTAAAAATTGGAAAGTGAAGCTTCAGGAAAATTATTCTCCTGCCCATTGTGGTTTGCTGTAAGTACCGTTTAATTGAGTTTATTTATTTATAAAAGCAAAATAAAGGCATTGATCCAAAATTCCTTGAAGCCTGAAGTTATATAAATTCTTAATCAAATATGTGTTTGTAGGAATGTATTTGTGTGTAGACAAATCGATGTAGTTCTATAGGTGTGTTACTGCATATATTGAAAGACACAAATTTTTACTATGCTAAATGATCATCGTTGAACGTGAGTTGCGGCAATTATTTGAAAAAAGCCCTTTCCCTTGGATCTGTGAAAGCAATTTTAAATATTCACCCAGTGGCCAAAATGAGACCTCACAAGTCTCGTTAAGGGAGTGCACAGGGGAATCCTGGAAAGCAGCTTTCCATTTATGAGAAATGCTGTTGCAGCATACAGCAGAGACGGTAATATATTTGATGATACGGTTGCCTCTGGTTCCTGCCTACGTACGGGGCAGATGTGCCTCGAAACCCACCTTCTCCCCCTGCACAGACACACCTTGGTGCTGTTCCTCCTTCCAGGCAGAGAATCCGCTGCAGGAGAGGAGGTATTTCAGGTGTCCCCCATAACAGTGATGCAGAGCCTGGGACAGTGTGGTCGGTGGTGGGGGAGGTTGGACAGCTGAGTAGACCTGTCCTCTTGGGCTGAGTCCATCCCACAGTGCAACAGCTGGGTATAATAAAATATGATAATGTTCTCCTAATAGCACAGAATAGATTATCCATAATATTAAAATAATAAATGATAACCTGCAGAAAATCCACAAAACGGCCAATAATCCTTCTGAGCACAGGAGATGAAATGAATCCTTCTTGTTAATTCTTTTTAATTATTGTGCGTCTAACACCATCTACTTCCCATAGAAAGAAGAATATGTTACTGTGCCCATGACTGAATAAATTCGAGTGATATGAAACCCAGCAGCAGACTAGGCTGAAAAGCTGAAGTCTCCTGGTGCCTAGCAGGCACAGCCCAGTTTGTGCATCCTTACGGCATCTGTGACATGCCTTCGGGCCACTTCCATCTCTCCTGGATCCGCAGTGACCACACTCAGCCATCTATCTTCTCAGCTAATGAGAAGGAAAGTGGGCTTTCTCACCATGTAGACTTTGTGGGTGGTTCCCCAAAAGGAGTGGGAGAGGGGGAAGCACAGCTCTCTTTTAGCTGAGGAATGAGTTTTAAACTAAAACTACACCAAAAATTTGAACAGACTTTTTTTTTTTTTTTTAAATGCGGAAACTTTCCTGGCAATTTTTAGAAATTAAAATTACTACACCAAAAATCTGAACAGACTTTTTTTTTTTTTTTTTTTAAATGAGGAAACTTTCCTGGCAATTTTTAGAAATTAAAATTACAGTAATTGTCATAGTGTAATCGCACCCCTCTTCATTTCCTGCTGCTCACGGGGAGAGGGAAGGATAATTACTGCTCTGGAACATGGCAGTTTCCAAAAGAGATGCCTTTGTTTCTTATTCCATAAGCCTACTTGACCCTTCTCTCAAAGGTCAGTAAATTATGTTTCTTAGGAGCACAAAAATGGGTAATAAACCTCTATTTGCATATACAAGTGTCTTTCTCCTGCCTGCATCAATTTATTCATGCTTTAAACAGACTTCCTTCTCGCAGGAAGCATCATTTCTCTCTTTCTTCCTGTGTTTATGAAGTTGTTCTTTTTATGTGATTAGAGTAAAATTCTCATTTTGGGGCAGCAAGATCCAATCCTTGTCTTTATGGGAGAATAATTTCTTGGCAATAATATTTGCATAAACTGCATATATGTATGTGTGTGTGTAATGACTCTAGTTACTTGGGCTTCTATTTTTACAGGGTCCTTATCATGGTAGATGCTGTGTAAGCACAGCTATTAGATTGTGCCACCCTGAGGATCTCGCAGGCTAAGCAAATGCCAATAGGCTCTTCTGAACAATAATTAACGATGAGTTCTTAATGCAGGAGGTGCTCTTCCTGCTGGAAGTCAGGAGCTCAGTTTGAAACTGGCTTCAACATTTGGGAGAGGTTGTGGTGTGTATTTTTCTTAAATGCAAAATTGAATTTCTCACAAAAACAAAATAACGGCTTTTGCCCCGACAAATGGAGCTTTTTATTTACGCATTTATCTTATTGACTCTAACATCTTATCTCAGAACTCATCCCAGTTCCTAATGTTCCAGTCTGGCTGGTATATCTTAGGAAATCAAGCCTTAGCTTTGGCGATACTGTATCTTGCATGTGTGGTAGTAATTGCTATGTCTTTTCAAGGTCATTTGGTATGCAGCTACTTCTGTAAAAAGTGTTATTTCAATAATGTCAACTTTGTTTTAAATGACTATGCATCCATTAAAAACCATATTCTAATCAACCCACTCCTCTGTTCCTAGGGCTGTCAATAGCGAGCATTTAAATCACACGGCTATTTTTTCTTGACTTTATTGAAGTGTGGGCTTTTGTTTGTTTTGTCAGTTTTTTAAGGCGGTCATTAAAGCAATTTTCCTATGACTTTTTTTTTTTTTCCTTTTTCTGCCTGTTTGGGGGTAGGGAAATAGATTCTGATACAGGGATTTAATAAGTGGATGGAAATAGATTCGATACCTGATGTTTTTTTATTTGCTCCCTATATTCCCAAGGGATGTGGAATCTATTCTGAATGCCCCAAAGTACTGCCCTTGCACTGCTTCCAGTGGGTCTGCTTTTCTGCTCAGCATGCCCATGATCTCGCAAAAAAATGCCAGTGGGTTTTATAGACACGGTACTTCACGAACTAACCATTAAACTCCATCTCTGATATTTCAGGGGTGCAGCGCTTTGCAACTGTGAGTGTTAAAAAGAGGAATCCTCCATCCTTAAAAAACCTGCACCGCAGCCCTTGGGAAAATGCCCGTATTCCTCGTGCTGCTTGTGGCTGTGCACAGGTTTTGTGGGGCAACGGGAGTGCTCAGGACTTCAGTGTTGCATGGAAAAACATGTAAGAAAACCCCCAAATCCTACTATATCTGTAAAGGAGGTAATTCACAAAGACTGGAGGTGTGAGTTTCCAATAACATATAGCCCCTTATTCTACAAAAGGAAAAAATTAAGAAAAAAACCAAATCCCCCCCAAACCCGCCATTTCCTAAATTGCCTAAGCAACTTCAGCATCGTGGATTTTCCTTAGCAATCCCCTATCAAGTGCCTGTCATGGGATAAGCCTGCTTCACTTGCCCATGTCTGCTGATGTAGCTAGAAACTGGAGCTGCCTATATCAGCACCTGAGCAAAGGATTTTGTCTTCATTACCTGGGTTTTCTGGTTGGTTGGGATTTTTTTTGTTTGTTTGTTTCTTTGTGGGTTTTTCTTCTTTTTTATTTTTCCTTTTGAGTGAGAAAGGACAGAGGTTTTTATGTGGGCAGAGGATGAAGGCAGGGGAAGGGTTTCTTTTGTACGAAGCCTCCTCCACAGCAGCTCGCTGGCTTCACACGCCGTGCTGATGCCGCTCTCCTCCACCCCAGCTCTGAGTCATTGTCATTTCGCAAACCGAAAGGCTGTTTTGCCTGGAATGAGCCAACCTCACTGCCCAGCTCTGCAAGCACTTGCTTTTATGTTCCCAAATCCTGGGGACACTGTTCCTCACCCCACGTTGGCGAGAACCCCGCCGGGAGGGCTGTGCGTGGGAAATGGTGATGTTGGGGTTGCGTGGAGGTGTTTGAGGTCATGGGATGAAACACTGGCATGAACGTGCCTTGTTAAAAGGAGAGAGTGCTTTCGTGGCGAGCAAATCTATATTGTGCCCAGAGGCTCGGTCAGATAACATAACTCAACTGGTATCCACATTATTATTCTTCCTTAGCCAGCAACAGCTCTGCAAATATTTTTCCCCATTGCTTGTGGTAGCTGCCTGGGTAGTTGCAGTGCTCCTTTCTCCTCCCAGCTGCTAAATTTAAAGGATACTGCAAATACCCATGTCGTCTTTCGTGCCAAATCAGAGTCATTCATGGAGGTGATCGCTGTGCTCATAAAAACAGGAAAAACTTTTCTTACCTGTTGCATCAGATCTGGCCACGGTCTCAAGGAGCGCTGGCTTCTATTTTCTCATGAGTACTGCTTTTTGCACAGAGAGCGTGGGCAGCGCTTTGCTGCATGGTCCCGGGCGGCACTGCTGACATGGCTGTGTATATCTATAGATATAGGTGTAGATATGCATATCTACATCTATGTCTGCATCTACATGTACATCTGCATCTACATCAATATAAATACAGGTATAAATATAGATATAAATATAGATCTCGGTATAAATATTAATATTGCTATAACTATTGCTATAAATATTAATATAAATAAATATATATAAAACTGTGGCCAGCTGCATGGATACTCACCTTGGTCGGAGAGCTTTGTCCTTGCACGCAGCTTTTCTGGGCAGTGAGGGTCACCTTTGGCAGCACTGTCAGATCTGTGCTGACAGCAGTGTAAGAGGAGAGCAAATGCAGGCCAAGATGTGAGAGCTGATGAAACAGGCTGGGTCTACAGGACATGTGTGGCCGCGATGGCAGTAAGTATAAAATTATAAAAAATAAACCTCTGCATCAGTCTGCAAGCTTGGATTTTGTTCACTCTAGGTCAGTGGCTTTTCTTCCTTATATATTCCCTTTTTTTTTTCCATGCAGGAGACTGATGATATAGTAAGTGGGTGGCTTTGCCCACTGCAAGTGAAAGTGGTTCCTGCTGGTGTGATGGGGATGCTCATACGACCTCATCCACCTCCCCTCTTTCAACCCCGCCTTGCAGAAGTTGCATTGCAAGAGTCTAAATTGACTTTTGCCCTGGCAAAGATCACGCAGTAACTGGAGAAACAAATGTGAAACCTTACTGAGTGTGTCACCTTGCTCCAAAGTGAATGCAGTGTTATTTAATACATTTAAACCCCCCTGTGGAGATGGATTATTGAAAGGAAGGAAATTGTATTCTTCTAAACCCACTTTGATGGCTGCATTTATCACATGATTAAATGTGAATGGCAATGGTATTTTCCCATGAAAAAAATGTATTTGGAAATAGATTAACCCTTGCTTCACCAGGGTGAAGACAAAAGTAGTATTTAGTGACCTTTCTAGGGCTCCATCTGATTTGTTTTCAGGGTCTCAACAACCAATGTTATATCCACCATATAATTCAAAGATATTTAACCCCTTTCAATCCTATGTAAAGGGCAGTGCAGTTTCCTCCCCTATACTGTATATCACCTGTGAAATGTCATGTGATGCTCCAGGTATTGCACATACCAGCCTCCACATCGACCTGGCATAGTAAGACAGACTGGCTGTCTCAGACTTTTTCAACTGATCACAATTATTCCCAATTTACTGCAAGCACGAGGAAATACAGGACCAGAATTTGGATTCTGTGTCCTGTTATTTAGTTCTGGTGCTCAGCTGAAAACTGTAATCCAAGTTTGTGTTATTTTGCCAAATGAAGCTTCCACTGATGTTTTGGTTTGTTATGGAGTTTCATCTTCACATTTAATGATAACCCAGGATGCTCAAATACCTTTAGAGTTAAACCATAAAGCTGGACATATATCAGAGGGTTAATTTATATATAGTTTCTTTATAAAGTACACCAGGATCTGTGAGATAAGGCATGTGCTGCAGATGATGTTTCAAATAGTTATTTTTAAGCTGATAGCAATAGTCTGTGTGATAAATAAAATAAATATGTGTTCCCCTAAACACAGACGGTGGTTCTCCCTTATAAATCTCACAAAATTCTCAATTTGAGAAGGTGCCTGTGTAGCAAATAATTCCCTTAAGTTTAATAAACTTCTTCAGCTATGTCCGACTGTCCCAAATCTGAAATGAGGTGGTGGTTCACAACATGCGCCACGTGTGCCACGGTGTCTTACCGTTTCCCCTGCAGTAAAACACAGTAGCGCCTTACAGTGTCCCCTTCATTAATCCCACTTTAATTAAAGCTGTGTTACCATGCAGTACACTGGGATGAGCATTAGGCAGTCGGTCACTCCAGTGAGCCTTGCATCAAACGGGTTTGGTGCAAGAGGACTTTTACCCTGCTCCTTGTATCAGGTAAGGCCTCAATCTCATCTCTTGTCTCTCTGTGCTCAACTTGAGTACTTGTCTTCTCCAGATGCTGGAAGGGAGCTGGGAATGGTAGAGCAAGGAAGGTTTTTCCCTCATGGGTCATTTTCCCACATGGATCATTCCGGTATCTTACACAAATGCATATTTCCCATGATTTAAAAAAAAAAAAATTATTACACTTTTTATTCATTTATTTATTTTCATGTGCTTTCAGGGCCTTGTGAAAACAGGTGGCTGTACTGCAGTCAGTGCAGCACTGCCATGGGCACCAAGCCCAGGAAAGCCAACCTTCTGCCCCTGTTTGTGCAACTTCCCGAAGCAAAACTCACACCACGGATGGGAGGTTCCCAAGATCCTCCTTGGCACAGAGACCAAGGCATAGGAAAACCTATACAGGTTATACTTCCGCATGGAGAAACTGGCTGAAAATAGGTCAAAAAAAGGCTTAGTTCCATGTACCCAGTTTTCTGTGGGGCAAAGCTGAAGATCCTGCTTCCAATCTGTGCAAGCCCTGGATCTGTTGTGAGTTGTGGTTTGCATACCTCACGTGGATAAAATTAAAAGCTGCAGTATTTTATTTTCTACCTTCACTCAGCCTGTAAGCTCCTGAATGAAATCAAACTATTGAGTTGGTTCCTAGAATCCTTATTGAATATTACACTTGATACAATAGAATCTCTTGATCTGCAGAGTTCCTTGCTTTAAGAAGGATTTTCCCTTCCCCTTCCCCTTCCCCTTCCCCTTCCCCTTCCCTTTCTCCTTCCCCTTCCCCTTCCCCTTCCCTTTCCCCTTCCCCTTCCCCTTCCCCTTCCCCTTCCCCTTCCCCTTCCCCTTCCCCTTCCCTTTCCTCTTCTTTCCCCTTCTTTCCTCTTCTTTCCCCTTCCCCTTTCCTTTTTTTCCTCTGTGGGAGTACGTTTGCATGAAAAGCTTGGTAGTGGCTTTGAGAGTGCTGAGAAACATAGATGATTGCTCTAAAAAAAACCCCAGCAAACTAAAATAAATAATCAAAGCATCTGCTTGCAAGCACAACTGATTTCTGGTGAGTGAGGAAGGTGTTTTCTCCCTTTCTGTGCCCAGCAGTTTGTAATTGGTTAGGCGATTTCAGGAAAGAGAGTGGGAATATGGCTTTTCTGTGCAGCAGCACATACTGACCTCTTCTGGAAGCTGAGGACTGGGGAGTTTGATGGCCCTATTGTGTGAGCTACTTCGTTGACCCCTGTATTCAAGCGTGATTTAAAGCACCACTGAAAAGCCGGGCACAGAAAAAAAACCTTTTCCAGCAGTTGCTGGGGATGGGGCGAGGGAAGCTGTGGATGCTGCACACTTCGGAGTGCCATCTGCTGGCATAGGACTCCCTTAATCGGATACAGGAGCCTTGTTTCATAGCACTCGGATGAGAACGGCAGTGGAAAAGGCTTGACGAGCCATCGATGCTTGTTGTCAATTAATATGATTGAGATGAGGATAAAATCTATACAGAATTGGGGTGGAATAGGATGTTTTATGCTTCTGTTGAAGGCAGAGTCCCTGCTTGCTAGATGGTGGAAAAATGCAGTAAGTAACCACCTGCTAAATGTTCTCTGTACCAGGTGGAACATATATATTAAATAGAGTTGAAATAAGTATAGTATTAATGCATTTGTGTGTATACCTATATAATTTTTCAGGTTCCTAAGGAGGAGGAATTTTAGCATTAGGTCATATCTGCAAGGAAGCATCAGGGAGTTTGCCAGTTTTTAGTCTCAGCTAGTCTGGTGCTCATCTGTGGTGGAGTCCAAAGGGCTGTGCAGGTCCTCCCTCTCCCCAGTTCACATCATTTGGGCACCCCAAAGGTGGGAGTAGGCACGTGCATCTTGCTGAGGCCCCAGAAGAGTCTGGCAGGGCCATGAGTGTGTGTCTAATACATGGGAAAGGGTAGCATGGTGACATATCATTGGGTGCAGCATGGGGTAGCGCTAATCTGCTATCTATGAGTTTAACAGGTTCAAAATTATTGAGATTAATAAGAAACCTCAGCTCATCTGTGTGAGTACAGGTAATGGCGATACCACGTGGTGGTCACATGTCGGACACCTGCCTACCTGCCTGGTCAGAGCTGCCAGGCAGTCTCAGGCTGGGAAAAAGTGGAGCATGAGGGAGGGGTTTGCAGAAAAGTAGAGGGGGGAAAGGACTTTTTCTTTACAGAGAACAACATTTTTTGTTTAAAAATGCGGAATTTGGGATCTGCATTTTTTTCTTTTGTTTTTATATGTTTTGTCCCTCATACCTCTCATTTTACAAAACTGCATCCTTTGCTTGTGGGATGTCATTTGTGTGCTTGTCCTACACCAATCCTGCTTATTTTGAGATGCATTTTATTTTGAGCTTGATGATATCCAATGTTATAAAAGCTTTTTCTCCTCCTAATGCTGCTTGTTGCTTCTAAGCCTACAGGCATTGTCCCCCTGTAGAGACCTGAGTTCACACAAAATCCCTTTAATCACCCTTTTGCCTTCTTGACTATCCGCTTCAGCCCTTTTGAATCTCACAGCTCGCCAGTGGTGCTTCTTCCCCTTCCCCACTGTAAGAGGCTGGAAAACATTAAAGAATATAAATTGGCCACCAAAGGAAAAGGACAAGTTCAAAGATGTGTGGTGTGGTGGTTTGTGACTATTTTTTTTTTAAATGCTTTATTAGGCTTCTTTGTTTATGAACAGGTGATTGTATTTAAGACTTGATACAAAATAGGGGGAGATGAGCTGGGGAAACTCTTCCAATTTTAGTAGACATCTTTGCAGGCCTGAAACACTTTGGAAATTAAGATATTTCAACACTATGGGGGGAAGAACCCATCCCCATTTTATAGAAAAGGCAGAAGTAGGATGGAGATTGTAGGTTGTGCAGCAAGTTATACTGAGCTCAGCAGATTTGACTTTGTCGCTGTTGTAAACACAAAGTGTTTGTTCCCAGAGTAACCCATGCCATGGGTTATCTGCCCTGCTATGTCTTGGTGGGGGTTTGTGTTTGGTTTGTTTTGTTTTGTTTTCCATGATGCTCAGAAGGAAATGGAGATTGGTGGGTCTGGAGATCTGTACAAAGAGGAATAGGTTGAGTAGCTGTCAAATGCAAGGACTTTTGATACGCAAGGAGTCTGCAGCATTTGTGTTTCATGGGTTTGTTTATCCACTCTTTAACATTGGAATATTAGGTATGGGATTGGAAGTAGACCTGACAAGTTAAGTCAGATACTTTTGGGTAGCCCCTCAGTGAGTTTGAAAGCTCCTGTCTATGAGAGTAGAGGAACAGGGCCATGGTGTCTTCATGGAATGGGGATTTGAGGAACATATCCTGTTGCTTTCAGTAGGGTTGTGTTGTCATTGGTCTTGCTTACAGAACAGGAAAGATGGAAGAGAGAATGAAAGTATTTTAGTGAGATTCATCTCATATGACTTCTTCATGAAAGTCACGTAGTCATTGCAGACATTTACAGGAAGGCATTTTGCAAAAGGAGTGATGTGCCACATTGCTCTTTATTTCCCTGAGTTTCTGCTGAAGAACCAAGGAATGAGTAAAGTATTTCATATTTATCCAACATCATTACGTTTAACATCTCTGAGCTTTCCTTTTGATATCCTTTGTTAATTCCCAACATCACAGCAGGAAACAAATCAATCTCCTTGTTCCCTGGCACAAATATTTGGTGATAAGGTTACCGATAAGTTCTAAATTAGCTTTCATAGTTTCTGAATGCGAAGTTATACATGAACTTCCTTACATACCATGGGAACTGGTTCCTCTTGACAGGTTGCTCCACTGAGTATGGTAAAGATGACTTTGGCTTCATTGCAGGACAAGTAATGTGAGGAGACCGCTTGTCTGCAAAATCTTTTCCATCAGAAAAATTTCTTGCACTGTGATTCACTCATGCCATATGTGGGGGAATTAAATTCTGGGTGAGATGCATGAAGGAAACCCCATAGGAGAAGATATTATTTGGCAACTGATCCACAGAGTGGATTCAGCCACCTCTAAAGAAAATGCTGTGATGCCAGTATCAGTTTCATTACACATCTGGGCTTGAATCATCTGCTACAGTAAAAGAAGAAAGAAACACAAAGAAATAATTAAAGTTCATTATTGCAAGTATATGAAATAGCATTATTAAAGTATCTACCTCACATTTATTTATAACCCTTCTTCCTGACAGAGCCTGACATGTTTCGCAAACACCACTGAATGATTATATATTCTTTGCCCAAAATCTGAGGATGTTGCTCTGCATTTTATTCATCACTTGTTCAGTCAAAATTTATGTTCCTGCACAATCCGTACATTTTCTGAGATCTCTTTGTGTAGGTGCATTACTCATGAGACCTACCAGGCGTATTTAGAATAAGTCGGGGTGGAAGGCCTCAAATTTCTTTCTGAGAAAGTCAAAATTTTCTGAGGAGTGCTGGACTGGACACTGCCATTGCATGACAGGGTGAGACTGGAGGAGAAGAATACCACCATCGTGACTACAATCCAATAGACATGTTTTGGTTGGCAGGATGGAGTTATCAATGATGACGCTTATCCAGGATAACTGAACTCCTCTTGGAAAAATTCCTGGGACTTCGGGTGGTGCCCAATGCTCAGAGCCTTTTGTAGTTTCCTACAAAATTAAAGCATGTGTCAACATCCTTGGGAGATTAGCCCAGGACGTACCTCAAGGGCTTGTCTCTTAGTTATGATGAGACTGGTCTCATCCCCTTCCGTTTGCCAAATGAGACCTGAAAATAGATTAAAAAGGTATGAATTAGATATGTGGCTTTGGCATATTAGCACAGCTGTGTTTGAGCTAAGCAGCAGGAGGAGTAAAAACATGGGTGGTGGAAGCAAATAGAAAGATCGATGTGCCTTTAGTGATGGAAAGTGTCACCTCCCTCAGCAGGCAGTGTCAGTGGTTTGTAGAGCGCTTTCCATGGAGAAAGTCGGTGTGCAGCCTAACAATTATGATAAAATATGCAGTGATATTATGGACTCAGTCAGCTTCCATAATTTGGTTTGGAAAATATATGTCCAACATTAACTGTGCCAACAATTTCCTCACTCAGTCTAATCTCAGATTGGTAGAGAGTTTAGTATTTACCTGGAAAGAGAGGTTTTTCCAATGCTTTTTTTTTTTTACCCATTTTTTTAATCTCTATTACTAGAAGTCCCTTGTGGCAAGAAAGTTTCCTTTCCAGAAGGTGGGCAGAATGTTGGTTTATCTTCAGAAATTAATGGTAAATACTTCTCCAGGAGAAGACAGAAATTTCTATCTATAAATGGGATTTGCTGTTCAACCACTGTGGATTTTAATCCCCCATATTTGGCTTGCGTATGGTAACTAAGGAGCAATAACAGTAATGCATATGCTTCCCTAATGACTACACTGGTTTTGGAAAGATTCGCTGCCTTCCTTCTCCCATCCTTGCTTCTGAAATATGTCAGCACTACTGAGGGTTTCATTCCCTGTGAGGAAGATCTGCAGATGGTCCTATCTCAGACCCTGTCTTACCTGAGTGGAAGATCTGTGCATTTTTGGACGCATCTTGGATCTGCCTTTGGCTTCCTTTCAATTCACTTTCATGCTTTCTCTCCTACTTGTCCCACTCTCCCCCTTTCTGAGCATCTTCTGTGTTCCTCATTCACTCTTGCTAGTCCCTGTTCTCTTTTTGGTTAGTTGTCCCTCTTCCTCTGTCACTGTCTCTCCTTCTCCCCTGTCTTTTGCTCATGCCATTCCCCTCTGTAGAAGTTTTGGCAAAGAACTGAGAGCAAAGAGCATCGAAGCCATTTCCTTGACGTGTGTACCCCTTTTATAGCATGTGATATAATCAGTTGCATTTCTGCCCATAACCATACTATTGATGTTTAAATTGTACATATTCACTAATGATACCTATTGTGAGACTAACAATATAAATATGCTTGAGGAACAGCTAGAAAAACAAGATAAGAGTGTCTCAATGCCCAGGGGATGTACACAGGGTGGAGAGTTATAGGGAACATTATGTGTTTTGCTCATCAACAATTTTTCAATAAAAGAGGATTTAAAAACTGCAGCAGTTTTCAGCATATTAAGTGGCACTGAAGCGAATTGGGATTAGCTTGTGTAGTGACTTCTTTCTGTGTTGTGGCAAACCACTTCTGACTCAAACTTAGTTTATGAAGTTCCTGTCCTTAATGGAGCCTGCAAAGTGCTCTCTGCAAATATCACTCTCTTCATATTTGAAAATTTGAAGGGATATGAAACAGGACTGATCAGGGTTTGGGAGTCTGAATGGCAAAACAGACTCTGTTCTCCATTGATTCTGCTTCTGCCTGGTTTCTACACTGTCCTTTAGAAGAACACGATAGCATTTTTGGAGAGAAGAGCAGCAACCTTCGTAACTCAAAAGTATGTCATGCTAAAAAGCAACCAGCTGAAATGAAACAAACAAGTTCAGTCCAGGTGTTTTGAATAAATAGTTAAATATCATAAAGCTAAATAGAGGTCGTAAATAACTTTTGAGGATTCATCATGGGAAGATAAACAATCAGAAAAGACCCCATTGATATCCATGAGAATTTTGCCATAAGCTTCATTAGGATCAAAACTCAACCCTCAGCAACTAAATCCCAGGAATTATAACTCTGTTTTCTTGCTGATATTCTTTTTCTTGGTCAGGGCCCCTCCTTGTTGTTACATGAAAGCTCAGCCTGGACCTTGGGAGAGAGAAAGGTGGAATTTGTGAGGAAGACAACTTCAACATAGTGGCTTCCCCGCTGCAGTACATCCTTCCTCGTCCATATTGGGCCTCCCTTGATGGATTTCAATTGACCTTCAGGCTTCTTCCTGCCTCTTGCATTGTTCTGAGCACTAAATCCTGGAGAAGCAAAGACCTCTTGTCTGACCTGAACGCATTTCATGGATAATCTGTGTTCTGTAGCCTCTATAACGTCTTCAAAAGACACAGCATTGAGCATCTGCTTTCTCCTCTCTCCCCACCACTGGTTTGTTTCTAATGAAATATTTATTAAGAGAATTATATTTGCAGGCAGAGAAGGAGATAATTCATGCGAGCAATCAGCTCTGGGTTAACTGGAGAATGAAAATGTCTTGGACCGTAGCAAAAACTCATAATCAAAGGGCTCCCCAGCTATCCATCAAACAATCAATTACTGTATCCATTAGTCCCCTTTCACCACACATTAGAACAATTTACTAGACATGCTAATGTTCGGGTCATTGCTCCTTAAGGATGAGCAAATAGCAGAGGCATCTATCAAAGTTTTGATGCAGTGTGATCTCATACAGTGTGAATATATAGCTTACATCACTTCATATTCTCATGGTATTATTAAGTGTATTAAGGACCTGGTCTGTGGGGGAGACGCTGGTTGCCTCCAGATCTCACCAGCTGGAGGAAACTTGTCAAAAGAAATTCAGCATTTCATATGGTTCAGCCTCCTGTGTGGTGAGATCATTCTGTGTGAAACATGAATTAACAACCACACATCAGTAAAACAGTGGTGGTTTTGTCACTTCTTGGTTACGCTGACCAGGTAATTGGAAACATGTTTTCTACTCTTAAATGTGCCATGTGGGGGAAGATAGGATTTCTCCATGAATCTCCATGGGCACCACCCCAGATCTGTCTTGCCTTACTGTCCTCATCCAGTACCAGATAAATCTAGTGGGACCTGAAACCATACATTCTGAAGGAATCTCTGTTAATTATTCCACAGTATAGATTTTTACCTCTGAAAGCAACAAGACTCTTCCTTCAGTCAGTTGAGAGAAATAGCCACATCTTAGTGTCCTCATCTGAGCTAAGAAGGATGAATCATTCTCTAGGGAAAAAAAAAATATAGCCTGTGGGGTTTTTGGTGGGGTTTTTGTATTGTTTTGTTTTGTTTGTTCTTTTTTTTTCATAGTCTCCCTTGGCCACACCTGGGCATCTGAAGTGTAGGTCTCTACTTCTGAGCTTGACATTCAAGGCTCCCTTTATAGTCTAGGACACAATCTCATGTTAAGTAGCTGTCAATCTTTTTAATCTGGAGAATAGGGCTCTTATCTCCATTGACTTTATTGACCGTGTCTCCACTGAATATAATGGGAGTCTTAATAAGGAGCTTGGAGGTCAGTGCTTCCAGTATGGGTATGTAAAGCTTGGCGAGGTGGATTTCTGGCAGTTCAATTTGGCTGATGAATTAAAACGAAGATACCTACTGTGCAAACATCTCAAATTAGTGTTAAGAGGGATCCCACTGACATGTCTATACCTCCAGTCCTGAGCCAGCATCTGCCTAATTTGTCCCTCTTGCTCTGAATGGGACGCTTGATATCTGGTGGGACAAACATCATATAGCTCCTTGGCTCTATTAGCAGTTTGTGGCTGCTTAGAGAGGCAGTGGAGAAAAGGCAAAAAAAAATGAAGCAAGGGCATAACTTTATTGGGTTGAATTACCTGCTGGAGAAGCACTCTTCGCTGTTTTGAGTAGACAGGGAGCAGAAGGAAATAAATTCCCTGCAAACACCCTTCCTGTGGTTTGCTGTGGTCCCTTTCTCCCCCAAACATTCATGGCTCCTTGGACAGAGAGAGGGGACAGTGACAATGGGTGTGTGCCTGCACCCCTGCGCACACCCATATGTGTTAGTAAGGAGCTTCTTGTGCAGTGCGAAGTCTTAGGTTATGTGATAAAAAAGCTCATCTCCACACACACAAAGGAACACCCAGGAACAATACGTTATATACTAGAAAATACTGTGCACCGCTGCATGCACACATGTGCTGTATGACCTGGAGCAGCTCATTGCTGAGGCTGTAGGTTCTGGTTAGTAAGAGTAAGTAAAAAAAAGAGAGCATTTTGAGTAATAAGTAGTTATTTCTTAAGGCATTATGAAGCTTGAGGTTTAATCTAGTCTTCAAAGAAATAGCAGAAAGCTGTTGTCTTTCTACTGAGAGGATCCTATTACAGTGTGGTTTTGGAGCCAGAGGTCTATTTTGGGGAGTGAAATATGATTTTAATTCAGTGAGTATGTCCTAGCCTTGCAGAATCTGTTCATTTCTCCTTTATTACTGTAGGAATGGAAAGTATCCAGATCTGAGCCCTTTGAGACTAGGTTGAATAGTTAGGAAAATTACCAAGAGGCAACCAATCAACCAACCAACCAAAGCCCCATACAGCAGTTTTCAGAGTAGACTTTAACATGTGACAAAATTTCTCCTGTGTTGGGTGAAAGTTTCCAACAGAAATGTATTTTTATGGCACAAGCAATGAAGTCTTGGAGTTAATGGCTTGGGAAGGGTATTGGTATATACAGAGAGAATAAAAAAAGAATACAAACAAGGCAAGTAAAATGACAAGGTATAGTCTATAAACATCAGATGAGAAAATGAGGGAGCTAAATTAAGTAGTCTAAAAGAAAGTATCAATAGAGGCATGATTACAGTCTATAAATAGTTTCAAGGTGAAAATATACATGAAGATCAGGTGAATTATTCACCGAGTTAAATGGTAGAAGTCAGAATGGCCTGATGTTAGGAAAGAAACATGGAGGTTAAATGCTAAAACTAATAAAGAACAGTTGTGTGGATGGTTAATGCCCCATCAGTTTGGAAAGTCAATAGCACAGTTAAAACATAAGTAAAATAAATAATAATAATGGTCCAACAAAAATGTGTGGTAGAAATTATCTGAATATTTATCTGTGGCCTCTCCTGCCTCCGAAACAGTTAAGACATTGTCCTGATGTTCACTGGAAAAATGCACAGATTTTGGACAATTTTGTTACATGTCACGTTCCGGAGGCGCTGAGCTGAAAACCTTTCAGCATTTTTTATCTTAATCCTTTCCCTGAATGTTTTATTTTGCAAACATTTTAGGTAGCTTTTCAATCCTCATGAAAGCCTTCATCAAGCCTGTATGCTAATCGTGCAATATGGGACTGAACGCTTGAGCTAAAGAAAGGTTAGTATCTCTGTAAACGTATATCACAGAGACAGCATGGAGCATATGAGGATAATAAAGCTGCTCTGCATTGCTTTCCTTTGCTGGCACTTCCTATTTCTTGTCAGTCTTTGGAAGGTTAAATTCACTTCATTTTGCCCTATAAAGAATTCTTACAGGATAAATTAGCAAATTGCCGAATTCTTCCTATTTAATTCTCCCTGGACAAACTAATTCAGAAACAAGATTTTGTTCCCTTTAGCAATGTTTGCACTTCCCATTTTCATTATTTCACTTCGCAGGCATTTTGTCACAAATATGCATCTGTGACTAAATTTACCTAATATCTTTAGTTTCTCTTTCTGAAGACGTTGTCTAGATCTGTAATAACTAGATCGCTATTCTTGAGGAAAAATATAATTTTCTTGCTACCGTTCTTGTGTTTTTCTTTAAACCAATAAATATCCTGACTTCATTTGACTTGAAATTCAAGTTGTCACTCTTCATTTTTCTTGAGTTGACTGGTTGTTAAATATTTCCAGTAAACCAGTGTCCTCAGATCCGTGTCACTCCTTCATGTCACAGCACACAAAAATCAGGGCAAGCATTTAACTCCCTTCAGTTGAACTTTTTTTTTTGAGGTTATTTACAAGTTGGGAGATTATACTATGTTAGACAGGCACTATTACTGGCCAGGAGAAAAAATCAGATTCATCCCCCCCTGCATGGATGTGTCTAGGACAGGTAGGAGGAATGGGGAAAAGTCCCCATTGATGTTTCGGGACTTTAGAGGCAGCACTCTCAGAAGGATAGCAACCATTTCACGAATTTAGTTGAAAATGTGATCTTTATTTCACTGAAAGGATTTCTGTGGGAACAAATGCCACAGACCTTTTGATTGCAGAAATCTAAATAGCCTCTGCTGTGCAGTGCTGTGCCATAATTATACACTTAAGAATACAACTACTAGAATCAAATGCTAATTTCCAAGTATCTTCCTTTCCTCCCAGCACTGCCCATTGGACGATTGTGTCCCATGAGCTGGAACATATCATGTTTGGAGGGAAAGCAAAAAAAAAAAAAGTTTGGTAGGAAGCATGGAGAGACAATAAAAGGAATTTCTATTTGTTAGGTTATACGCTTTCAGCACACACCTTATTAGCTTGAGCAGATATGTCACTTAAAAGAGACCAAGGAACTTGCTCCCTAAGCAATTCTTGACTGCAGCACACAGAAACAGCAAGTAACATTGGAAAAAAAGCTGCTTGGTCTTTCTAAAGTCCTATTTTGTTTTCTAAGTTTAAGAAAAACCCATAAAGAGTGTGCTTTCCTGGCCTCAGTTATTTTCTTGACCCAAGAGGAACAGCATAATAAGCAGAGACAGATGTGCTCTTCCAGATCCAGCTGAGCTGGCTGAAAAGACAACCCACTCAAGCTGTGTTGGGATTGTCTTCACGGCTTTCCTAACAGGATGGGTCTTGTGATTGCTCCCAAGTCCATGTCTAGCAAAACCAGTGGAGAAATATCCATCCACCTGTTTTTAAGGTTACCTGTATTTGTAGCTGATGTGGGATAAGGGGCTTTCACAAAAACCACGTGCCAGGATCACTTGCCTGGATTTATCCCTTGTTAAATAATCTGAAAAGGGACCCTAGAAAAAAGGCAGGCAAATCTTCAACACTACCTGTGTTGGGAAGTAGCCCAACATAATTACCTAGTCTTTGTAACGATTACTTCCTCCATCATCTTACAGTGTCTTTGCTTTCCTAAATCTCGTTTTATTTGAGATGCTCGTGACAGCTTCAGTTCTGGCCAGTTCTGGTCAAAAAGCTCAGTTTAATTAGATCTCCCTAAAGATAGAAAGTTTTCATCAAACTTGTTGAAAAGAGAAGCCAGGGCGAGCCCTTTACATGCTGTCTGGCTGTTGTGAATGGGTTCACCAGAGGTTGACCACAGATCATCTCGCTGATCCATGACAGCCAGTGCTGCTAGATAGTCCCAAATTAGATTTTCAATATTTTCATTTTGATTCAGCTGGTGTCTCTTGTTTCACTGCAGGTGTCTGTCATTTTGTATCTTTTTAACATTTTTATTACCTTTGTTTGTATTTTAATTAAAACCAAAAATGTCCCGAGGAAAAACAATTAAGAGGTTGTGTATAGTATTAGCAGCTGCTTGCAATCATACTTGGATCAATAGGCTTTATTGTAGCAAATTCACAGGTAAATTAAAAAAAAAAAAAAAGGTGTACATGGCATTGAGGAAACGTGAACTTTTGTTCCCTTTTCTCCCATCACTGCTGTGCACGTAGGAAGGGTCTGTCAAAGACACTTTCTTGTTGAAATTCCCAGCTTCTGGTTTTGATCTGTTTGGTTTCGCAACTGATGGCATGGCACGCAGCGTGCGCTGCTGACTTCACACTAGCTTGGAGTGGCTATTTCGGATGGGACAAATCCTGCCCTAGACTCCACTGACTTGATTTTCTCTCTATCGAGGAGTTACTTTCTCAGGTGGAGATGCCACATGGGAGTCACCAATTAGTTACTCAGATGGACTCTGCCTGGCTCTGACTCTTTCGCTTGATCATTTTGAGTAAATTGCATTGACTTTATGTTTTCAGGCTACCAGCCCGTGACAACGCCCCTGTTTTGTTCTGAGTTAGTGCTGAAAAAAAATTTGCTGTCAACTAGACCAAACAGCTGAGCATCCTTTGCAATAGAAGACAGACCATTTATGTCTTGATCCCTTATGGTGAAATCTGATGGATAATAGAAGGCTGCTGAGAAAAGCCTGTAAGTGAAAACAGGTTACGTCTGCCTGCAGAGGCATTGCTGCTGCCCCAGTGCAGAGCTAGTCATTCTTGTGCTGCAGCGTCTTTCTGTTTTCTCAGTACAATGTTGGCATTATTCAAGCTGGGGGTCTTCCATGGGTGATGCCAGAAGCTGTGGTGGGGTGAACAGATTGTTGTCCCATTCTGCCGCTCCAAGCTCAGCCTCCATTTTTCTCCTTCTCTCCCACAAAGGTGGACCCCACTCTCACAAAGAGGCAGGACCCTTGTCTTGTCTTATCAACTGACCATCTACCCTCAGAAGGCTCAGTGATGTTCCTCCAGATGGGTGGTGAAAAGCTGCCTCTGATTTTTGTCCTAATTTGGGATCAGGCTTTTGGGCAGTAGCTGAAGTACTGTCCACACAGACAGTGCAGGGGCTGTGGAATGGGCAGATGTTTTGTAGAGCAGTCACTAAATGAGAGTGTTCCTCAATACCAGGCTCTGAACATTTGCTTGGACACTGAGCAGTCCACTGAAACCCTGCCAAAGACCAGTTACGGAAAGAGATTAAAGGATTGCTGCTAAAGAGGTTTTGTGGGAGTCAACCATGTTTTTGAAAAAAAGTGTCTGAGCACTCCAAGAAAATCTGAGAAGGAGATGAGGATTAACAGGAGTGACTCTCCTCCAAAGTGCATGGCATAAAAATATACTTTGGTTTTGCCCCTAACATTCAAATGCTCCATTCTGCATAGCAACTACTAGGATTCAGTACATCTGCCCATTTTTATACCTTCCATGTAGTACAAAAGCAGTCAATTTCTTGAAAGAAAAAAGACATACTTTTTATTTCCAGCATCTTCCTACTTTTCCACTGTTCCACGCTACAGAGTAGAACTGTGTCCATATTAGGGGTTGTCTCTGCTTGCAGGAAATCAAGTTGAATTTGGCTCTTGCCTCCATGTGAACCTAGGAAAAAGACTTCTCACTTTTTCTTTGGATTAGACGGGTGTTAACGAGTGAGCCAGTGACTCATTCTCCTTCTTGTTTGCCTTTCTAGCAGGGACCTGCTCACCAGCTGTGCGGCACATACGTTGGGAGGCAGAGACAACACGGTCCTTTCTAGACAGTCTCGATGTGTCTGTGAGCTCTTGCAAGCGTGGTCCATTTACACAAACGCTGGGTGCTTCAGATGTTCAGCGGGGGAGCTGCGAGCAGGGGAGTTTTCTGCCTAGCATCAGGATCCGGGAACAACGTACAGTACGGCTCTCAGTCAGCAGTGCCAGCCAGAAAACGGTGCCAGCAGCAGAGTTGTGCAGAGACGGAGAATTATGAGAATTCAGGCAGCTAGGAAATGGCAGGAACAGCTTTAGGAATGTGATACGATGCTATAAAAATACCGGCGGATGCTCTCCTTTGTGACAATCTTAAAGGAGCATTTATCCACTTGCTTTGCATGTATAGAGATGCCACCTGAAGCTAGTGATAGCACAGGTAGTTGGCTTTGAGAAGGATGAGTTTAGACGCGTGTGATTAGACTTAAGTCATTCAACGAAATGGGTTTGAAAAGAAAAGCATGTTAGATGAGAGGGGAAATTCATACCTCTCCTTACTGTTGCTGTTTCGTTTCACTCACATTACCATGGGACCATCTATTTGCATGGTAGATAAAGTTGCCAAATCAAGAGAAAAAAAGGAGAAGGACTGGAAATAGGAACAGGACAAACTGCCTCTTCTTTCCCTTATGGGGCATCTGTAAGAATAATGCAGGGTGAAAATACATGACAAAACGTAGCCCTTGCGATCAACTCAAGTTTGCCCTAGAAGCTGATGATCTCCATGAGCAAAGTGTCAGTGTCAGCCCCACCACCTAAGCCTGGAAGGAAGGACATTCCTCCTAAATTTAGTCTTCACCTTGGGGTGAAAATATGCTGTGCTTCTTAAAAGCACGTTGGTTATCAGAGAGCTAAACCTCAGGCCCCCGGCTTATTTTCTTTTCCTTCATCTACCACAGACATGTCATTTAATTCTCTCACCCTGAGTACAGTAAGATCGACTCTGAACTAAAGCAGCCCTAGGTGATGAGGTCAGGATTGCTCGGAATGAATTTGGTGAAGTAATAAAGTCTTGAAGAAAAAATAAAGAAGAAGAAAACAGTAGGAGGTATGAACTAGGTACTCTGTTACTAAGTCTCTTCTAGTTCCAGGAAACTAAATGGATTTTCTTAGTCTTCATGACTGCAGAGACTTGAACGATTAAATTTATAAATGCTGAAAAGCGAACTATGAAAATAGTTTCTGCTATTAAATTTTCCTTAAAATTAGTAATTTCTTGCAGATTCCGTAGCAGGAAGCTGGTAGAAATGGTGATTTTCTTGCTCAATTTCAGGTTCACATCATTCAAAAGTAAACTACTTGATCAAGAGTGAAGACAGAAACACATGAGAGATTCTAGTTAATTTAAATAAAAATGCACTTCAACCCTTCTCTTTATGCTAATTTCCCCATGCTGTTTTTTCTCATGCTACATTGGTGCAGAGTAATAAAATTTACATAACTTGAAGAAAATGCTGAACACATTTCTGTATTTGCCCATGTTAGTGATGCATGCAGGAAGGATTGAAAATACCCCACTTAAAAGTTGTCCTTGTTACGGTAGTTTTAAATGTGCCCATGTTTGAGTGAAAAGGAAGAGCAAGCAATGGTTAATTTGTGATTGCATTTCTTCCCCCGTTGTTGTGGGAAGCTCCTCTTGTAAGATAACAGAGCTCAGATTACCAATCACTGCTGCGATCTTCTCTGTGAAAGATAATGCAAAGTTGTAATATCACTATTTCACTCCTCTAAAAGATTTAGAAGTCCCAGGCTGCTTGTTCTGTGCCTGCCTGAGGCCTTTCTACCTGTAATTGCTTTGGGCTTTTGCTTGGTGAGATACAGCTCTAAATCTCATTGAGTCTCCAAGGTTAGTTATTTTGGAAGGATGGTTTGAGAAAGATCATCTAATCTGATTTATCTGTCTTCTTAACCTAGCTGTACATTTGTAGATAGGCAAGCCAAACTGGCTGCTCCGTGCTGTTTTTGTCCCGGACAGCTTGCAGTGCCAACGTGCTATTAAAAATGTGTCAGGCACAGGCAGGCAGCGTGACTACAGCAGTATTCTGCACAGTGGTCCTCCATGTAAAGTATTTTATTGATCTTTAATGCAGGCACTCCGGCATCATTATTCTACATGCAATAAAACGTGAATCTCTAAACCTGGATGCTAGTGAGAATAGGATATCCTCATAAAGTGTAGCCTGGCTGTTTATATGTCTATACATACTATAAAGCAGGAGATAAACATCTCTGCATTTGCATTTTGTGTGAAAGGCAGAGCCAAAATGTTACCCAAGGAGATGTGATAGTTTGCAGGAGGTGTGGGAGGTGTGTTGATTACTGCTTGAGTTGGCCATACCCCTGCTAGGAGTGCAGGAGGCTTCTTGAGATTGGAGAAGATGGAGCACCCTTCCTTGGTCTACTACCTGAGTCATGTAAGACCTCTAAAATACTCTATTTTCATGGTTGCAAAAGATTTCCTTGGAACAACCTGCAGTATGTAGTACAAAATTAGCTTATGTGAGTGAGACTTCTTTTACCTCTGCTCATATAAACTTGGAGGTCACCAGTGAATTTGTGAGCTGTGCTGTGCATATCAGAGGCCGGTAATTTTCTGCTTTGGGGTCTTTTTGAGCTAAGAGAAATGGTGCTGTGTAGTAGAGCCAGTTGCCAGACTGACTCCAAGACCTTGCAGGATGATCTAGAATAAAGGAGAGGGCTTTCAGTCTCGAGTGTCTAGCAATCAGGTGATGATGAGGACAGCTCTAACTGCTTGAAATGTGGATATGAGTGGAGAAGTAGTCAGCAAAATTTGTGTTCCTTCTTATTCTCCAGAATTAGGTTTTCAGTATAGTTAGGAGACCCACTTTCCCCACTTTGACGGTACCAACACATCTGTCCTAAGATACTCCATTAGTATCCTCCTCCCATGTTTTCACTTACAGTCAGAAATGAAACCTCCTCTCCAGGACGCAACTCCTGGTTCAAGTCAGAGTGGATGGAGATGGTGTAGAAATGGATTCACATTGTCTAATTTCAGGCACAGAGCTCAATTAAATCTCCTCTTCAACTGCCTTCACACCGAAGTTGAAGGTAGAACTGTGTGAATGTCTTCCTCAGCCCTTCATCCTCCTGTGCCTGTAGTGTGTCATTCATCTGGTAGACAGAGTCTGTAAATCCACCTGCAATAAATCTTAATTATTAACATCAACTTTTAAAGTTCTTTAAAACTGTGAGAGGACCATCTTATTGCAGCAGACATCGGGCACCTTAATTAACTGATTTGTAACTAATCTGAGTTGGAGAGAGTGTGTGTGTGTGTCTCCCTCTTTCTCTCTGTCTTATAATTTTTCTTTATATCTTCAGATTTTGATGAGGTGTGGAAAATAAATTTTCCTTTGAAATCACTAAACATCTCACTGGCCGTAAGAGCTATTTCTCATCCATCTGCAGGCAACATTTCATGTCCTTAATTTCTGATAAGGGAACAATCTTGCGATGAGCAATCAGAAATGGCATCATTAAAGTTAGAGATGTAAAAGGGAGCCACAGGACTGAGACAGTACCAGCACACATCTTGCTGCTACAGGAGATTCCCTAACTCTCTGAAGATGAACCGTGAAGGCTGGTTGATGTAATATTAGGGGGGGTTCGTGTTAGGTTTCTGCTTCTGGGTGGAATAAAAACCATATGGGAACTAGAAGAGAGGTCATTTCAGTCCTTTGCTTGGTGATTTTATGTGACATGGGTTGTAAACCTTGTGGTATTGCTGTGTACAAGAAGAAGAAATTGTGTGTGTTAACGCTCCTCTTCTGTCCCTTCTCATACACAAATGGGGAGTGAGGCAGGCACAGGGCTGGGAGGGGGTCGTCTTTGGAGGCGTCTCGGACACGCAGCTTCTGATGCAAAGATTTTACTGCTGGTGAAGTACAGATACTGGCAGAAGTTGTCACCATCCAGATAAAACCTTTTTTAATTTTTTTTTCTTTTTCTCCATCAGCAGCTACATATAGCGTCTCCCCATTTGTAGAATAAATCTGATAAAAAAATGTAGTGCTAAGCAGCAACGATTTTATCCCAGTGAAAAGATTTTATCCAACAGAAAAAATGTTGTGCCTGGGCAAAATTTTTCAGATATGACAAATAACAGCATAGTATGACCCTCAGTCCTAAGAATTTAGATTTAAAAGAACTACTGAGCATATCAGATATACTCAACTTTTTCTCTCCTATCATTTTTTTTTCGCAGGCAGAGTTTGGTTTATAGATACATCTTGACAAAAATCTGCCGCAGGCAAATTTCAACAAAAGAACAACTTCAAACACATCCAATTAACAATTTATGAAAGGAAATCCAACAGAAAATTACACAGAGATTCACAGGGCATAAAATTTGGCACTAAATCAAATTTAATGCGGAAATGCCTATATAGGGAGTTATGGCCCCTTCCAGTGCGTTTTCAAAAGGAACTTTATCTGTGGAGGCTCTGTGAGTGCCCTCCATCGTATCTTTTCTTGCTATAAATAAAATATTTTGTCAGACATGGCAATGAGCACAAGTCAAAAGGGAACAAAACCCACTGATAAACCAAGCTATATGCAGTTTTCAATCAGAAGTATTAAAAGTCATTAGGTTTCTTCACACTTTCAAATCCAGGATTTGTTCACTTTATCACAGAAATGAGGGACACCGTACCATCAACAAACACAAAATCACTTTTAATTTGTTAGCAGAGCCAGCTACCTGATAAGCAGGTCATGGTGACTATATTTACAGTTACTATGGAGCTGTTTTTATGTCTGGAAGGAAATTTCAGCCCCCCTGCATCCCGTTATTTCCCAATTTACTCATTCATTCAGCAGCCATGGTTGGATTTTCTTGAAAGATATTAGGGGTACAAACTCACACAACTGCCTTCAGCAGCTCTGAAATTAACTTAAGACACTACTTTGTTTAGAGAAAAACATCTGTGTCTAGACCATTATCTATTTAAACACATGAATAGCCAGCTTTTGTAAGAGATGACTGAGCAGCATCACTTGCATTGCACTATTTGGATTATTTGGGGGGGGGGTGTTATTTACAGATACCAGGACCAACAAGTGGGGATGACTAATAGAGTTGACACAGGCCAAGATCAAGCCTGTTTGTGATACAGCTGTAGTATTACATGGACTAATATAATTTGAAGAGTTGGTTGCTGTATTGCTGCCTTTCCTGTTAATCCTGTGCTCCCACATCAGAACAGAACAGGAAACATTTGATAACTGGTACATTTCTTACCTTCCACTGAAATGCATATCGGCGCAGGAAAGCATGGCTTTAAGTGTCCATTCATGTACATTTAGGTCTTTGGCACAGTGTCCTTGCTGTGGTCGTGGTACAAGAATTTCATTAAATCACTGTTTTCTTGTGTCTTCAGAGGGCAGACATTTGGGCTCTTTCAGCCTACTTGGCATTGTGCAGTATAACTGCCTCTGCATGTTCTAGTTAGCCCACTGGTGAAGATGAGAGGACACCTCTGTCTCTGTAAATGAAGCATTAGAATACCCCAAGGATTTTTTTTCTTGAGTCCATTAATATATGCTTTTGGCAGTGAAACACTCTACCAGATAAGTTAGTGTCCAAGGCACGTAATAATTAGTGAATAAAACATCCCCAGAGTATCTTAATCCTATTAAAATGTGTCTTTTAAAGTGTAAATGAATTTTTAACCTAATTTTAAATGATGTAACACACCCTTTCTCTGCAGATAACAGATCCCAGGGAAGCAGAAAGTGAAACAAAGTAAGACGTTAATGTCAAAGATTTTTATTTTCTGTTTATATTTTTGAAAAGTACTTGGCTATTTACTGCCAATTTTTCTATATGCCTCTACTTCTTCCATCACCCCACTTCCTTCATCACATTGTATAATTTTCTTTGTCTGCAACTAGGTGATGAAGATGATAATAATCATAGAATCATAGAATCATAGAATCATAGAGGTTGGAAAAGACCTCTAAGATCATCGTGTCCAACCGTCAACCCAACACCACCATGCCCACTACACCATGTCCCTAAGCGCCTCATCTACACGTCTTTTAAATACCTCCAGGGATGGTGACTCCACCACTTCCCTGGGCAGCCTGTTCCAAGGCCTGATCACTCTTTCAGTAAAGAAATTTCTCCTAATGTTCAATCTAAACCTCCCTTGGTGCAACTTGAGGCCATTTCCTCTTGTGCTATCACTAGTTACTTGGCAGAAGAGACCAACACCCACCTCACTACAACCTCCTTTCAGGTAGTTGTAGAGCACGATGAGGTCTCCCCTCAGCCTCCTCTTCTCCAGGCTAAACAACCCCAGTTCCCTCAGCCGCTCCTCATAAGGCTTGTGCTCCAGGCCCTTCACCAGCTTCGTTGCCCTCCTCTGGACACGCTCCAGCACCTCCATGTCCTTCTTGTAGTGAGGGGCCCAAAACTGAACACAGTATTCGAGGTGCGGCCTCACCAGTGCCGAGTACAGGGGCATGATCACCTCCCTACTCCTGCTGGCCACACTAGTTCTGATACAGGCCAGGATGCCGTTGGCCTTCTTGGCCACCTGGGCACACTGCCGGCTCATGTTCAGCCGGCTGTCAATCAGCACCCCCAGGTCCTTTTCCTCTGGGCAGCTTTCCAGCCACTCTTCCCCAAGCCTGTAGCGTTGCCTGGGGTTGTTGTGGCCGAAGTGCAGGACCTGGCACTTGGCCTTGTTGAACCTCATACAGTTGGCCTCGGCCCATCGATCCAGCCTGTCCAGGTCCCTCTGCAGAGCCTTCCTACCCTCGAGCAGATCAACACTCCCGCCCAACTTGGTGTCGTCTGCAAACTTACTGAGGGAGCACTCGATCCCCTCGTCCAGATGAATTACTTTCGTTAGGCAAAGATTTAGGCAACTGCAAAAGTTCTTTAGTTTCTAAATGCAGAAATTATACACGTTTTAAAAAATTAAAGAGTTAAACAAGAGTTTCCAGGTGCCTGATATTCTTCAAAATCTAGCCAGCTAGTGTGTCTAAATGTGACTGTAAGAGTTAAATATTACCCATCCCGTGCCTCCTTCACAGTTCCTCCAAGGCAGATATCTAAGCAAAGAAGCAAGAAGTAAAACACATTATAAGTGACTTTTTTTTTTCTCATTTCCCTGCCTCCCTCATGTGTGCTTGGTTAGGCTTCTCATTCTTCCCGTGGTGATTTGACATTGTTTCCATTGCAACTTCCAGTCCAGTCCTCCCAGCTCTTCCAGTTCTCCAGTCCTTCTGTGGCCTTCCAGCAAGGTGCTCGATGGCCTTGCTTCCTATTCATTCTGTGGGAATTCAGGGCATTTAACATCTTTGAAAACTTAGCCACAGCAAGACAGCAAAGGCCTTTATTTCTCACGCACAACTCATTGAAAAGACCTGGTGTTTGTGCTTCAGATAAGCCCAGATTCAGAGAACTGAATTCTTGTGCTTGTTTTCTCCTGTAGCTTTCAGGGACTTTGGGGACATTCAGGTCAAGAATGTGCTGTAGCAACTGCCATTTCTTCTTTTGACTTCAGAGCTTTGGAAGCACTTGGATTACTTTTTTGTTGTAACTTTTGATTAGGAGTCAAAGCTCAGCTCAAGGCGAGTTTAAAGGACCATGTGCATTGTTTGAAGTGAAATACTCATGCAGTTGTAGGATTGGAGGCTTCAGCAGTGCCTATTAGTTTGGGACTTGAACTCAACCTCCTGATTCTCCAAACCAACCTTGTGTCGATTCGTTCTCTGAGTCCAGTCTCGAGTGAACCTAACACCTCCGTAGGCACAGAAGCTAAAGGCTGGGAGGAGGAGAAGACCTTGTTAAACCTCTGCCCCTACCTGCAGTGTAGATGCAGCTGGATCATGAACAGACTCTTTCAATCTGGATCTGAATACGAGCACAGCTCCCGAAGGCAGTATGAACACCTAACTACCTAGAAAATGGTATCTGATGTGTCAGCAAAATCAAGTGAAATCTACAGAGTGAACACCATGAAACTCTGAGTGGCTCAAACTGATGACTATGCAGTCACATTACTATAATGATTTTCCCTTTTTTTTAACTATATTTAGTTTATCTCATGAATAGGCAAGATAGCATCCTTTGGTATGTTGAATGTTGCAAGTTAGATTATAAAGTCTTCAAGGCAAACACACAGGCTTTATGTCTGCCTGAGAAAGTATCCAATTCCAGAAGAATTTGCAGGAAAATCAACCAGGTAAATGTGTCATTTTTCAGGTGCACGTAAATGTTTTGTTCTGTCAGAACTGCCGGAAAATTGAAGCTGGTTGTTGGGGCTCAAATGTAGCTCAGGAGATCTGGTTTCAGGTCCTAACACTTCCTTCAAGACTTGATATGTTTCCTCTCGTGTAATTTACTCTTCTCTTTTCGTCACTGTTTATGCAATCTGTTATATTACCGTTTTCTTTTCCCGTAAGAAGGCTATGTAAAACTGAACAATATTCACACGTCCTTTGCTTTCTTCCCATTCTCCATCTCAGCAGACCCCTAGGACCCCCTTCTCTGACCTACCTGATGATGAGAAGATCTTTAATGGCGGAGATGGCATGTGGCAGAACCAGAGCCAGGATCAAGCCTTACTCTCAGAAATCACCGAAGAGGATCTGGAGGCCATCCGTCAGCGGGAAGAGGCCATTCAGCAGATTGAGGTCAGTAACCTTCTCCCGTCACGGGCTTGTGAGCTGGAAGTGCAGATTCCTTGTGTTGTGCATTGCTCAACATGATGAAGGAAATGCTGATTTACATGGCTGCCTGTACAACAGCACTGAACATGGGAGAGATTATCAGGTGTTTCTAAAAATGGAAGTCAGTGGCAGGAGGAAGAATTAGAAATCCATATGACCTGTAATGAAAATGACAAGAATTAATTAATATTCAAGGGCTAATTTTTTTTTTTTCTGTAGGTCTTCCATAACAGAGTCTGTAGTGAGGTAGTTTAATTGAGCATGGTTCTGCAGCAAAACAACTTTCTTGGTGCATGCAAACTTGAAACTGGAATTTGTCACAGACAGAAAATATTCAGCTTTACCAATAGAGAGAATAATAGGTAGACGAAAGGAAATAACTTGTTAACTTTTTCAAATAATGCAATATTTCTGTTTTGTCAAAGTATTTGGATGTTCTTGATGTAGTTAAAAGAAGATATACTATTTTTATTCCCTTTTTTAGAAGTGCTATAAATAAAATATGAAAAAAAAGGAACAAAAAGAGGTCTGAATAAGTTAAACATCCCACATTTTTCTTTTTATACTTCTCTTTTTATGCTTTTGGGAAACGCTTGTTACTCAAATTTAAGCAATACATGAGTAAAACCAGGACATTTTAAATCTTTCTAATTTGTATGCTTTTACAGTCCTAAACTCAAGATGAACCAAAAAAAGAGGGTTTCAGAATAATCAGAACATTTAATTAAGGACTATACTTTGTCCTTTAATTGGATTGAGCTAATTTTATCAGAATAGATTTTGGTTGCGGTATAGCAGGAATTGTGATTGAGGGGACAAATATTCCTGCTGTAGACTGGTGTTTTGAGGCTTCGACCTCTGTTTGCAAACAGTGAGAGAGCTACATATGATTCAACACTGTAAGTAAGAAATTTTGACAGTTTTACAGGAGTGGGTCGAGGTTAGGGTATGTCTAATTTCTGTTATAGCTTGCTGAATAGAGATGATTGAGTTTTGTGGATTTGGGTGCATTACTAGGGGTGAAATCATTAAAGAATATGCTCACACTGAGTATCCTTGGGTGTGAATTGTCCTTGCATACTTGAGGAATCTCTTTGCATCCACCAGGACAAACTCTAGGGAATTGTGTTGCAAGAAAATGCATGTTTTGGGATGTCCCTGCACTTTGATGTTCAAGAAGGATGGATGCAAAGGTATTTCTGAAATGGTGTTGTGGACGCTAAAGGATATTGTTGTGATCCTTTTGTTTGAAATATAGTCACTACCTTTTTCTTTCCATCTTTAAGTTGTCCCCTGTCCTCCCCAGAAAAAAAAAAAACACATTTAGTGTTTGCCCGTTAGGCAGTGGAGAGTGACAAAGCCAGCCTCAAGCACACCAACTTTGGAAAATCAAGAGATGCAGTCATGTTTCCTTAGAGAGATCCTTATTTTGCTGGTTAAATCCCGTTTCTGTGCCACAAGCTGATATCTCTGCATGGGGTTGCACTGGACCACGTGGCCATGGCGGGGTACTTCGGGCGAGTTAAGTGAATCCAGTCCCAGTCCTACATAACTTCTAAATAAATGCAACACTCATGTATTGAGCAGGTTGCGTATCTATTGATTTGGTAGATCATGTATACCTTTCTGCCTAACATGAATTTATCTCTGGATAACTTATTCAACTTATGCAGTTAATAACTCATTCAATTTAAGCTGTTAATGTTGTTCAGCCTTTTGCTTCCTAAGAATGTGTGCACTTTCTTTTCCCCTGTTTTTTCCCTATCTCCATCATAACTGCATTCATTTTGCTGTGCTATCCAAGATCCATATTCATCCTGTAAGGAGGTCTGCATTCCACATGCATTCTTTCAAATGTAGCTTAAACATTTCTCCTCAGGAGGAAAACATTTAGGACCAATAGTATTTTATTTAACATCTCTCTTGAAAGAAATATAATGAAAATGAAATGGATTTTTGGCCTGCGTCGTACCTCTCCCCAGCTGTATTTGAATAAGCAGATGGTGCTTTTAAATCATTTTCACTGGGTTTTGTTTTTCTGTTTGTTGACCCACACAAATATATTTCTTGTGAAAGGACTTATCTTGCACGTTAAAACTTCCCTGATTTCGTTAGAAGTTGTGGCTATACAGAGAAGGGACTCACTGAGCTCAGTCACCCTTACAACTTTTTTGCAACTTGGTAAGTAACCAAGAAGGATAAAAGGAAATGTTATTCCTGTCAAACACAGCTAATAAACTAAATTTATTGCCAAATTGATGTATAGCATTTGTTCTCCTTTGCTCTTTAGCGACCAGAATGAAGAACAGAGCTGTGCAAAACATATCTTGTGCAAGTAGATTGGTCTTGCTGGGATTTTTACTTTTCTGCATATCTAGCACCAGAAACACGTAGACCGTAAGCAGCACAGAAGAGATCATAGAGCATTGCTATATCATATCTTCTGGGCCACACTGATTAGCACACGACTTTGGAGAAGCTCATGGTGCTGGTACCAGTAATAGGCCTTTTTTAAAGAGACATTGAATTTGCCCTTTTTGCAAGAACAGATATAAAACCTTTTTCATTGCTAAAGAAATGAGGAAATAAATTCTCTTCCCGTCTTGTGTCCTGAAAAACAGATATAAAATTGTGCCCATAATAGACATCTTCTTAATGTTCCAATGACTCTTTCCCACCTGTGTGTTTTCCACATCTCCAGAATCTCTTCAGAGGTTCAGGTTAATGGGACATTGTTCTCTGTCATGAACATCCCTTGAGGCACTTTTCAGTGTTCACAGTTTCCACCTAGAAAGAGAACAGCCATGTCAAAAGTTCAGCTGGCTGTTCATTTTATTTAAATGTGCTTCTTTTGCTATTGCTTGCAGATTAAAAATAGAGGAGTCTGCAAGGGAGATGTCTTGCCAAAACCTTACATTTTGGATAAAGATCTTTATTGCTTGGAAATGTCAAAATCTGGTAGCAGCCTTGACACAAGTGTTATTTCTTAAAGTATTGCTTTGAACTGTTATATAAAACCTATTTTAACTTGAACTGTATTGGCAGTGAATAATAGATGCCATAACAACTTTATATATAGTACTGTAAAATGTGTCATCAGAAATACATGAGCTGAACTGTAATGTGCATTGTCAGTGCTCAGTGCTGGCACAAGCTCTGTCATAGCAAATATATATAATTTAGTGTCCCAGGCCTTTCATTGGCACCTGTGGTCATGTGAAAAATGGAAGGAGATAAAATCTGAGAAGAAATGGATAACCATTGAATGGAGAACTTCAGAATTTCATCTGATGACTGGAAAGACCTATAAAAAAAGTTGCTAAATGCCATATTGATTCAGAAAGCCTCCAGTGATCCTCCCCATGCAGACAGCTTCTCCAGAGGTGATGAGATGAACCCCTCCCAGACCCCACCACCATTTCCTTGGAATCACCACCAGATCATCCCACCTCCTCCACAACCCTCTTTCCTTTCTCCCGTCCCACTCCCATGCTTCCCGGGCTGCTAACACAGCCGTGGGCATTCTCCTACCATGAAGAGTGGGGAACAGCCAAGACAGAAGTATACCAGGGAAAGGGCAGAGTTGGAGAGCAGGGCTTGCTGCTGGTATTGGGAATGGTTGTCCCTGAAATGGCAAGGTTCCCTTCATCTATCCTGACTTCCCTACACCCCTTTTTCTCTCCGTCCCCCCAGGAGGAGCAGCAGCAATAAGAGCTCAGTCCATGGAGGTAGGCAGCTGCCCATTTTGTCAGCTACCAAACCTGACACTACCAGGACTAACCACATCACCTCTCAGCCCTGAAAACCAGTAGATGCCAGTCAGTTTATACAGATAATTGCAGTTACCAAATTACTGAGCAGTCAGGAAGTCGGTCATTCAGATCAAATGAGTACAAGGTAAGTCTAGCTGAAACACAGTTTAATGATTAATCGCTACTGGGTGCACAGACGTTGCAAACTGGAGACCATCAGCTGCAGATGGCTGTGCAGCCATGGAGAGTTCCCCAGTTGAAGGGTGCTAGGAAAGCATTTGGAGAAATTAGTTTGTGTCAACTCTGCCATCAACTTCTTATGTACCCTGGGCACTAATTGTACTTATCTTAAGTCACTTGCCTATAAAACGAGTGTCCTGGTTTCAGCTGGGATAGAGTTAAATTTCTTCCTAGTGCTTTGTTTTGGATTTGGTATGAGAAGAATGTTGATAACACACTGATGTTTTCAGTTGTTACTAAATTTCCTGTCAAGGACAGCTTCCATGCCCTACCAAGCAGAGGCTGGGAGGAGGTAGCATAGCCGGGACAGCTGGCCCAGCTGTCCAATGGGGTATTCCATACCATGTGACGTCATGCTCAGTATACGAATGGTAGACGTAACCCAGGAAGTAGCGATTGCTACTTGGTTATTGATCAGCACAGGTGGTGAGCAATTGCATTGTGCATCACTCATTTTGTATATTCTATTTTTTTTCCCTTTTTTGTTCTATTAAACTGTCTTTATTTCAACCCATGAGTTTTTCTCACTCTTACCTTTCCGATTCTCTCCCCGTCCCACTGTGTGTGGGGGGGACTGAGCGAGCGGCTGTGTGGTGTTTGGCCGCCTGCCAGGTTAAACCATGACATAAGGCTGAAAACTTCATCTTACATCTCAGAAGGAATTGGGAGAATAAGTTGTTTAGCATGTTCCCTCCTCATTTCAGTCAGAAGACACAGTAAAAAGCAAGAAGGATCCCCCCCTGCTCCCTGGGGTATTTCCACAGGTTTCCATTTCTTTCTTTTTGTATTTATGCAGAACTCAGGCATTATCTTGGCTGATGTGAGAAGGTGGACAGTTTTCTCCAGTAATATATGGTTATCAGAGCATGAGAACCAATGCTGTCTGGTGGTGCTTTGTTAACTTTTGGCAAGTGAGTATATGGTGAGAATACCTCCGTCCAGTTTCTAATCATCAGGTGAGGATATCCTGAAGAAAGCAAAACACATCAACAGAGCTTCATTTTAGTTGATGCTTCTCTTGGCAAAAGAGAAGGGGAGTTGGATAGGGTGCGGCAACAGGTGCGAGGGAAATGCTTTTATTTTTAGGAAAGGTTGTTCCCTCTGGGTCGGTGTTGAGAAATGTTGATGTTCATTCCCTATCTGTTTTGAAGAGAAGTGATAGATGCCAGCCTCCACGCCTGTCAGTCAAGCATTTGTAAGCAGACAGAAAATGAAATACAATAAAAATAAAACAAAAAAAGCCCCACAGAGTCTGTCAGAGTGTGTTTGTTAGTTCAAACATGTTCCTTGTTCACTCATTACTACGTATCATTTCTTGCTGAGGGGTATTTTCAGTAAAATCTCTCACTGACACTAGCAGTTTAGAAGGTTTAATGCAAGCTATTTTATATCTTTCATCAGCTTCAATAGTCCAGGGTTTTGACTTATGAGGGCTCTGCTTGCCTCTTCACAGAGACTTTTCGACTCAGTGTAATGTATAAATAACACAATATCATGACAAGTACCGTAAGTGAAAGATCTGGTGCTGCGTGAGTGTCAAACAGCTCTCTTTTCATGGCAGCGTGGTGGAGCCTAATTATCATGAGCGGCAGAGCTGCCTGCGAGGTTGGCATGGCCATCCCTGGCACTCGGTATTGAGTTGTTCCCTAAAGAATCCGCTCGAGTATTTTGGCCAGTCTAATTTAAAATGACCCGAGCTGTAGGACTGCCACCATTTATTTTGGGAGACTATTTCACGGTCCAGCAGGCTTCAGTGTTGATGAAATGCTTCCCTCTGTTCTTGCTAAAGATCCCTTTCTCATTCTCAGCTCTTTATACCTAGTGAAACTCTACTGGACCCTGCAAATAATTCTTCTTCCCCTTTGGCTTTTAAACTCCTCAAATGCTAACAGTTATCCTCCTCTTCACAAGTCAGTCTCCCTTGCTTTTCAGTCACTTCAGTGCTCTATTCTCAATTATTTTCTATTTGTTAGTTCCTTTCTCCTACAGCAGCAGACCGTATAGCCTTTAAACTAAAGTTGCCAGGGGAGGGGAACCTCAATCCATCCCACTCCCACCAGTTTGATGCCAGGGCCAGCAATAGATGCCGAGAGCCTGGATAAGGATCACAGGTCAGCGGGAGAGCGCCTGAAGAGCAGCACAAAGGAACCCCAGCCAGTAAGACAGCTTCATCGGGGGCCCAACTTAAATGCCTCTATGCAAACGCACATAGCATGGGGAACAAACAAGAGGAGTTAGACACGTGCGCACGCCTGCAGGGCTACGATCTTATTGGCATCACGGAGACGTGGTGGGATGGCTCCTAGGACTGGAGTGTTGGGATGGAGGGATACAGGCTCTTTAGGAAGGACAGGCAGGGGAGACGAGGAGGGGAAGTCATCCTCCATGTCAATGACCAGCTGGAGTGCAAGGAGCTCTGCCTGGGGATGGATGAGGAGTTGACCGAGAGCTTATGGGTCAGGATTAAAGGGAGGGCAGGGACAGGTGACATTACAGTGGGGGTCTGCTACAGGCCACCTGACCAGGAAGACTGAGCGGATGAGGCCCTCTATACACAGATAGCAGCCTCACGTTCACAAGCCCTGGTCCTCATAGGGGACTTCAACCATTCCGGTATCTGGTGGAGGGACAACACGGCAGAGCATAAGCAGTCGGGGAGGTTCCGGGAATGTGTTGGTGATAACTTCCTTCTGCAAGTGGTACAGGACAACAAGGAGAGGTGCTATGCGGGACCTTGTTCTCACCAACAGGCAGGGGCTGGTGTGGAATGTGAAGCTCAAGGGCAGCCTTGGCTGCAGTGACCATAAATGATGGAGTTCAAGATCCTTAGGGGACCAAGGAGGGCGCACAGCAAGCTCACTACCCTGGACTTCAGGAAAGCAGACTTTGGCCTCTTCAGGGATCTGCTTGGTAGAGTACCATGGGAGCATCCCAACAAAGAGGTAATTGGGCAAAAACGCCAGGAGGCCTGCATGGATGAACAAGGAGCTCCTGGACACACTCAAACACAAAAAGGAAGCCTACAGAAGGTGGAAGCAAGGACAGGTAGCCTGGGAGAAATACAGAGAAATTGTCTGAGCAGCCAAGGATCAGGTTAGGAAAGCTAAAGCCCTGATGGAATTAAATCGGCCAGGGACGTCAAGGGCAACAAGAAAAGCTTCTGTAGGTACATCGGTGATAAAAGGAAGACCAGGGAAAATGTGGGCCCTCTCCGGAATGAAACATGAGACCTGGTTACCCGGGATATAGAGAAGGCTGAGGGACTCAATGACTTTTTTGACTCGGTCTTCACCGGCAAGTGCTAGAGCCTCACTGTCCAAGCCGCAGAAGGCAAAGGCGGGGACTGGGAGAATGAAGAGTTGCCCACGGTAGGAGAAGACTAGGTTCAAGACCATCTAAGGAACGTGAATCGTAGAATCATAGAATCATACAGGTTGGAAAAGACCTCTAAGATCATCGTGTCCAACCGTCAACCCAACACACCATGCCCACTACACCATGTCCCTAAGGGCCTCATCTACACATCTTTTAAATACTTCCAGGGATAGTGACTCCACCACTTCCCTGGGCAGCCTGTTCCAAGGCCTGATCACTCTTTCAGTAAAGAAATTTCTCCTAATGTCCAAATTGTGAAGGTGCACAATTCCATGGGACCTGATGAGATCCATCCACAGGTCCTGAAGGAACTGGCGGATGAAGTTGCTAAGCCACTATGCATCGTATTTGAGAAGTCGTGGCAGTCCGGTGAAGTTCCCACTGACTGGAAAAGGGGAAACATAACCCCCTTTTTTAAAAAGGGAAAAAAAGGAAGACCTGGGGAACTACAGGCCAGTCAGTCTCACCTCTGTGCCTGGGAAGATCATGGAACAGATCCTCCTGGAAGCTATGCTAAGGCACATGGAGGACAGGGAAGTGATTCGAGACACCCAGCATGGCTTCACCAAGGGCAAGTTCTGCCTGACCAACCTAGTGGCCTTCTATGATGGAGTGACTACATCAGTGGACATGGGAAGGGCTACCGATGTCATCTATGTGGACCTCTGTAAGGCCTTTGACATGGTCCCCCACAACATTCTTCTCTCTAAACTGGAGAGGTATGGATTTGATGTGTGGACTGTCCCATGGGTGAGGAATTGGTTGGGTAGATGCATCCAGAAGGTAGTGGTCAATGGCTCAATATCCAGATGGAGATTGGTGATGAGTGGTGTCCCACAGGGGTCCGTATTGGGACCAGTACTGTTTAATATCTTCATCGATGACATAGACACTGGGATCGAGTGCACCCTCAGCAAGTTTGCAGATGACACCAAGCTGAGTGGTGCGGTTGACACGCCTGAGGGACGGGATGCCATCCAGAGGGACCTGGACAAGCTCGAGAAGTGGGCCCGTGGGAACCTCATGAGGTTCAACAAGGTCAAGCGCAGGGTCCTGCACCTGGGTCAGGGCAACCCCCGGTATCAATACAGGCTGGGGGATGAAGGGATTGAGAGCAGCCCTGTGGAGAAGGACTTGGGAGGACTGGTGGATGAAAAGCTGGATATGAGCCGACAATGTGCTCTCGCAGCCCAGAAGGCCAACTGTATCCTGGGCTGCATCAAAAGCAGGGTGGCCAGCAGGTCGAGGAAGGTGATTCTGCCCCTTTGTTCTGCTCTGGTGAGACCCCATGTGCAGTACTGCGTCCTGCTCTGGAGCCCTCAGCACAAGAAAGACATGGACCTGTTGGAGCGGGTCCAGAGGAGGCCACAAAAATGATCAGAGGGATGGAACGCCTCTGCTATGAAGAAAGGCTGAGAGAGTTGGAGTTATTCAGCCTGGAGAAGAGAAGGCTTTGGAGAGACCTTATTGCAGCCTCTCAGTACTTAAAGGGGGCTTATAAGAAAGGTGGGGACAGACTTTTTAGTAGGGGAAATGGTTTTAAACTAAAAGAGGGTAGATTTAGACTAGGTATAAGGAAGAAATGTTTTACGCTGAGGGTGGTGAAACACTGGCACAGGTTGCCCAGAGAGGTGGTAGATGCCCCATCCCTGGGTACATTCAAGGTCAGGTTGGATGGGGCTCTGAGCAACCTGATCTAGTTGAAGATGTCCCTGCCCACGGCAGGGGGGTTGGACTAGATCCAACCTTTAAAGGTCCCTTCCAACCCAAACTATTCTATGATTCTATGATATAGGATCTTGGTGTTGTACCAAAGCTGAACAGAAGAAATGTGTAAAAAGCCCCACGGATCCAATTCAGAGGTTATAAGTGCTGATGGAAGATTTCTACATCATTTCTACACTCGTAAATTAAACAGTACCAAGGACACTAGAACTGACTCATTACACTTCTAAATTGTTAAAGCATATCCTGGCACACTTTTGACCCAGATCAGCCAGTGCTTGCCCAAATATTGGCACAGTCTGAGAGTTAACGTGTTCTCCATTAGCAGTTTTGATGCAGCCACCCTGTTCAGAGGGTAAGGGGACTTAATGAAATGGATGCAATGAAGTGTATACCTGCAGTTTCAGTGCCTGAGAACAGGCATCTTCTATGTCCTTGTACAGCTGCAGCCCTATTGATTTGATGATTTGATCACAAAAATTTCCTTTAGTCTTCACTAACATTTAGGGAAGAAGAGGAGTGAGGTGAATTAAGGGTAAATTCTGTGCAAGCCTGAGGGCAAAATAAGGGATATGTGAAAACAACAGCTGGCCTCTTTGAAAATGTGGAGAAGCCTTAGCAAGTATTGAGAACAAAAAGCAGTCTATCCCAGCAGACTCATGCGGTGACTGTTTTCATTGCATATTGATTTGCACATGCCTCCCCTCTCTGTCCCCTTGTGGCCTCCACAACTTATGCATTGCTCCAAACTGCAATTACTTGCCTTCATGTCAAAACCCTTCATAGGCAATCTCCACATCCTTAACATGTTGCCTTCAAACTGCCACTGTCGTGCCAGTCAGCACTGAAAATTTTTATTAATTGGAGTTTCAGAGACTCTGCCCTGAATGGGCCAGTGCTGTTTTGGTGTTTTCAGTGTCATTTTGACTCATTCCGTTTCACTCCAGATGATGCTTTTTCAAGCATCGTCATTAAACATGTGCTAGTTAACTTCCAGACTTCTTTGCGGAGCAAGTCTGCTTAAGGGGTGTCTATTGAAATGTTTTGGCTTCTATGAGAAAGGCAGTTTTAGAATCACAGAATAGAATCATAGAATCATTTAGGTAGGAAAAGACCCTTAAGATCATTGAGTCCAACCATTAACCTAACACTACCAAATCCACCACGAAACCATGTCCTTAAGCGTCTTTTAAATACCTCCAGGGATGGTGACTCAACCACTTCCCTGGGCAGCCTGTTCCAGTGCTTGATGACCTTGTTGGTGAATAAATTTTTCCTAATGTCCAATCTAAACCTCACCTGGCACTACTTGAGGCCATTTACTCTCATCCTATCACTTGTTACTTGGGAGAAGAGACCAACACCCACCTCCCTACAACCTCCTTTCAGATAATAGAGCACGATGAGGTCTCCCCTCAGCCTCCTCTTCTCCAGTCTAAACAACCCCAGGTCCCTCAGCCGCTCCTCATCAGACTTGTGCTCCAGGCCCTTCACCAGCTTCGTTGCCCTTCTCTGGACATGCTCCAGCACTCAATGTCCTTCTTGTAGTGAGGGGCCCAAAACTGAACACAGGATTCGAGGTGCGGCCTCTCCAGTGCCGAGTACAGGGGCACGATCACCTCCCTACTCCTGCTGGCCACACTAGTTCTGATAGAGGCCAGGATGCCGTTGGCCTTCTTGGCCACCTGGGCACGCTGCCAGCTCATATTTTTGTGGGAATTGTGCAGTTGTGCTCACATATTGTGTTCTAGTTCACTTCTGAGAGCACTCTCAGAGCTCATAAATTAAATTCATGCGGGATGAAAGTCCATTAAAAGATGTACTACAAGCGTCCACTTCATGGATTTTGACCAATAATAGACATTCTGTCTATAGGAACAGGCTGGAGCTAGTGTGAAATAAAACTTCATGGATACTTTGGATATTGGGTCCCTGGCACCAGCTGTTTTTCTCTGTACATCTGCGCCCGCTGCTTTGCAATACTTGCCAGTGCAGGTACAGACTTCGTTCTTTCCAGAGCAGCTGAGAGATAATCTGCTTCTCAGTCTTCTCCAGAAAGCCAGTGTGATTACCTATTACCTTAAGTTTGGCTTTCTCCATCCAGAACAATTCCCAATGCTGCTTGAAAGTGCCATATACTTTTTTATCACGTCCTAGAGCCCAGAACATCATCATGCTAGGGGAATTTCACCTTCATGCTAGAAGAAAATTGCTCCAACAAGCTGTGACACAAGTCTCTCACGATACCTACCACCTTCCATAGAGAAAACAAATATAAGATTACATTTCAGCGCTAAAGGGACATCACATGGGATCCAGAGGAGACGCAAGGGAATTGCTCTGCAATGTCAGCATAGCTAGTTAGTCCTGCTAGCCTCGCATAGTATGGTGTTCAACCAATCCACACCAAACGGCTGAGGAGTCAGGATCCTTTCCCCACTGCAGTCCACAGAGTATGACAACTCAGTAACAACCTGGAGAACGGTATAGATGGCAGTTACATGCTAAAATAGCAAACGCAAAAATCACATGCCCCCACAGAGAATTCTTGCTGTCTTCCCTTCTCTTTCCATCTCCACTATTTATTAAATGCTACTGTTAGAATGTATTGGTATACATCCATCGGGCCCATAAACCCAATACATCCAGACACAGAGGCAAGAGATGAAGTACCACCAAGTAATACATTGTGAAAATTCTCTCATCATCTCCTTCCTGCTCACACATCATTTTTACTAAGACTACTTGCAAAAGCTCAAACTTTTTCTTATCAGCTGGCTAAAACTGTATTTCTTCCTCTCCTCACGGAAATGATTAGAGCTTGTATATTTTTGCAATCAGTATTTCATCAGGGATATGTGTACAACCTAGGATCTCACTTTGCAAGACAGAGAGGATTCAGAAATACATAACATTTCTTTTGTTCTTCTTTGTCCTAGACATTTCTTATGTCTCAGGTGTAATCTTATGACAATACTGTGTGTAGTGAAGTGCTTTTAACTAAATTGGAGAGGTTTCCACTGTTCTGCTAGAGATAATTTTCCTCTTCTGACTTAGATTCCCAGTGCCTTATCCAAAGACTGTTAGTGTCAGAGAGTCTTGCCCAAACCTTTCTTATGGTCTCTTCCTTTCAGTGAGTTTGCATAAAGAAGCTAGTAATGAAAGCCTTGATTCAGCAAATCACTTATGTATGTCTTAAGAGCTTTGCTGAATAGGGATGGACTTTAGCACCTACTAAAAGTGAAGTATTTCCTCTGCAGAAGGAGAAAATAGTGCTGACACACACATTATTTGCTAATAATCCGAATTTTAGGCAGACACATCTGCATATATATCTCCACAGAAATTGAGCTGAGTTAAAGACTCGTATATGGCCTGTCAATGTACATTGATAAGGTAGAAAGCTGGAGAAAGATCTCTAGTGCTTGTGATGAAATAGTGTTTATCTTCTGCAAATCCTCTCGCTTAAGTGTTAATATTTCCTTTGTTAAAAGGATGTGTTACTTTCCTCCTCCATTTACTGCACTTTTGCCTATTTTTTTGTTGCCGGATGATGACTGTCTCAATAAAGGTAATATCTTGCTCCTATTTCTGTTCGCACAGACAGTACAAACATCATATGCCTCATCGATACTGCTATTTTTGTGGATGTGATTTGCTGCCCCGAAGGGGAATTACCACTCTCACCTATTACTTAGGTTAGAGCAGCTCACTCTCTAGTTCTCTGGTGCTAATTAATAACAATATAGATCAATAGCCCATCAACCAGCCAAGATCCCCGAGCAGTGCTCTCAAGAGCCATTACTGCAGATTTGACTTCTTGCCTTCCTGGATTGAGTGTCATGCTTTCTTTTTTATTTCTTTTTGGTAGGCAAATCAAAATTTTCCCCAATCCAGACGGAGAGAATAACAACAGGTTAGTTTTATGCTATGAATAGATAAAAGCCCATGTAGCAAAGCCCTGGAGCATCCCATCGAGACCCTACTTGTTGGAGAGGGAGTCAGCCCTCCCTGAACAGCTCCGGAGAGAGGAGGGTGAACCAAGTGTATTGAAAAGACCCTACAGAGATAACAAGGGAAGAGATCACTGAGAAGGTGATTGAAATTCACATTTCACAGCAAGACCAGTTCATGTTCCCTCCTATTTACCCAAAGGTGTCTGGTTCTTTATAAATTAGCCTCGACAGTAATATTCTCCCATATCCTCGCAGAAATTAGACTGAAAATCACAATGTTAACAGTATTAAGAATGGATGTAAAATTTTACAGGCTGATGCCAAAGACAGTATTAGTTTATGCTCTCTGCAGTATGCAGGTGCATCTTTTTCAGGTATTCTTTAATACTTTCAATAGCTCCTTTATAAAAGAGGATGTTATAGAACTGTATTTCCCCACCACCCTGTTCACCATCTCTCTACCTAGTGTGTCTTCTCTGGTTGTCATTTCCTTCCCTGCACTGAAGTCTCTTGTTCCCCTTTGTATTGAGACTACCAGACAGCACACTTGATGCAGAAAGACTGTTAAGACTCACCTAGGTGTTATGGAGAAATGCAAATTTTAATGTAAACATTTTAATGTTTTTTTTTTCCAATGCAAATTTTTAACTAGACCCCTGAGCAACCTGGTCTGACCTCATAGTTGGTCCTGCTGTGAGCGAGAGGCTAGACTAGGGCTCTCCTGTGGCCCCTTCAAACCTGAATTATCCTGTGATCCTGTGATCCCATTATGTCTCCATCTTCTCTGACTGCACCACTGAGGGCTACCAAAAGTTCGTGTGTTAATCTTGCTTCAATCTAAAGCTAAGACATCTTTATTTCCCTGCCTGTGTGAGGTCCCAAGTCATTCTCATTCCCCCTCCTCTTCCATATTGCTACCACAGGCAGGGGTTCATGCTTTTCTTCCTCTTTCACACCACATTTTTCATTTATTTGGGAGAATAGTTAAGATATTAGGATGTCATCATCCTTTTCTCCATCAGGTGGATGGGTAGAAGTCAGCAAAGGCTGGCGTGCAGGACAGTGTCCATGCCTATGTCTGCATCTCCCTGGAATAGTAGTCCTCTGAGGTGGCTCTGTGTCCAGTGGGTCCGTGTCCCATCAATGGGGTTACTCTGTGGACATCCCGTGGACAATGTGTCCATATGCTCTGGCTGGTCCTGAGTCTGCACTGACATGTTTGCTATGAGTGTGAATAACAATGCTGATCTTATGAGTAACCGTTGGAGCTGCCTTTTGCTGGTCGTGCAAGTAAAGCTGTCTGGTCTATAGACCGTTAAAGAAATATCTGAAATTGTAGCTGTGGAGAGAAATTGGCGGGTGCCCCATGGTGGCATTCACCTGACCAGATGCAGATATCTTAAGAGTAGGCATTTCTGCATAAACTGTTGCTTAGGGTTGTTTATAGTCAAGGGAGGGAAATAGGGATTAGGGGTGAATAGAAATAGGGTTAGATTAGGGTCTGGGAATGTCCTGAATGCAAGACCAGAAGTTGGGTTTTTCTAAGCTGATGTGGATTTCTGTGTACTTTCAAAGGACACTGAAACACTCTGCAACATTGTCCTTCTTTCCTAAAATGTTGTGTGTATTGTTTCCATTTTTGCCCCTTTTGTGACATCTTAGTTGCAGAGGACTCTGCGCCTTTTGTGCAACTTTCTCCCCCATGCTCCTGCAAGCATCTCTTGTGAGTCCTTCGCAGACCAGCATGAACTTGCTCTATCTGTGCCCTCGGCTGACACATTCCTATTCCCAAATCACATTCCCATACATCAAGCTCACTAGAAGTCCTGTACCCATTAGCAGCATGAGCCCTTACTTACTAAGGGGAGAGATTAACCAAGATTCAGCAGACTGCTAGTGTGGTGCTATCATTATTGAGCTTGCTGGATTAGCCCAAATAGATGCATCCTTTCTGAGCACTTCTTTAAGCACTTTTTTTCCTGAGCACTATTCCTTTTTGAGGAATAGATCCCAACAGAGTATGTTGGAATCATTGCTTTCCTACCATGTTTATTAATTCATTAGTCAAGTGAGAAAAGAAGCAAAGAATGGATAGCATAAAAGTTGCCTGAGAAGCCTGAATAAGTCAAGGCCCCACAAAAATGTTTCTAGTGCTCAGTAGGGTGTTGCTAGTCTCATAAAACTTGTAGAAGCACATGGTTTAGCCTGAAATGTTAAACCTCAAACACCAAAACACAATAGCTTTTAAATATTCCTTCCCTTCCTGGAAATGTAGTAAACATACAAGTACCTGGCCTGATGCAGTGTCCTCCCTTCTGTATTTCCAATACATATTGGAAGTTCATTGTGAGTGAAGGGGGGGACTATTTTGATGCAGAGAGTTTAAGCACTTACAACCAGAGTCATATTTTCAGAAGAATTCAGATCTGTCTTCTCCAGCAGCAAGTGGAATGTAGATGTGGTGGGGTCAACCATGTAGTGAAAGTTTAGTTGCTTTATTTAGGAAGGGATCTGGAAACTAATGCTTAAAAATATCCATTTGCTCATGTAGGCATCAAACCCCACATTTTTTGAAAATGTGACCTCTTGCTGATATAAAGAACAAAGTTGAATTATCTTCTAATTTAAGAGTGAGGGATCGCTGTTGAAGGATGGGAGATGGAAGGACTTTGGGTCAAAGATCAAAACATATCCAACCAGTTTTTTGTAATGTTACTCCCAACATCTTCTACTGAGCTGTCAGGGACTAAAAGGACTTTTCTGGATCACCATAAACATTCTTGTGAATGTCTAAAACTTCCTTCTTTTCATGTACCTGTAGCAGGCAGTAAGATCTGCTTACCTTTAACTCTGCCTTTGGTGATTTTTGGAGCAAAAGTTCCTGAGTCCCATCTTTGCTTGTCAGTTCTTGCCCACGCAATACACAAGAGATCAAAGTTGTTGCAGATTTCTTACCGTGCTCCTATCCCCATTTCACAGCTGGGGAAACTGAGACATTATGGATTGTTTCTCTGCCAGTGGAGCTCCATAGAAATGTAAATGCCTTGTCTAAGACCCGGGAAAGAGTCAGTATCAGTGCCAGGATTAAAATGCTGCTTGTTCTTTACTTCCGCACTGAATTCCCTTCAGAGTGTGCTGCGCTGAGAGATCCAAATACAAGATCTGGCATATTTGGCTTTTAATTTTTCTCCCCTTCTTTGAATTGCTACGCAGATGGAACGTGCTCCTCTTCACAAAACACACTGTCATCTATCCAGCTTGGACGAAGCTCAAGGAAAATGCTAATCATCATTTGTAACTGAAGGCAGATCTCCCCTACAGAGGGAGCTTGCTGTGCTCTGAAGTTTCACCCATGGTATCATGACTTTATCAAGAGAAGCTAAACAGCAGCCCCTCTCTCCAAGAGCACATAGCGGATTGCACTGTCAAAGAGAGAGATAAGTTCTTGCCCTCTGAAAAATCTTGAGATATAAAGATGAGGGTGCAGGAGGGAGGGCAGGGAGGAAAAGAGCTGCTCCGATGCTTGTACGCATAAAACACACCTGGGGGAGAACTTACAGGAGCGTTGGCTATGTCAGACAACGTGCTGTTAAGCTTTTAAAAGATGAGTAATCTGCTGAGTGCCATGGGATTGACAGACAGATGTCCATGGGGAATGCAGGTTCAGCGCTCAGAGCTGAGTGCTGGAGACTTTGATTAGCATATGCTGATTTTATGAATGATGGTTTGCTGCTGGGTGCATTCACAAAAGGGGTCTATGTTCAAAGCACTCGTATGTACAGGGGCATTTTGCTTCTCGGCAGCCACCTTTCTCCCCTGGAGATGATGGGAGCCCAGGTATCTGTCAATGAGGAGGAGGAACAACTTTAAATCTCTTACAGCGCTGTGAGCTCTTGCACTCTCTTTAGGAGAAAGACTGCTATTTTCTCATGTAAGAAAAAACTCATCTTAATGTGCGAGACAAGTTTTTGAGGAAAGCAGTTACTGTCTCTTTGCCTGGCTGGTTTTAGGAATTGGCCATAAATTCAGAGGTTTTGAGGAATTATGAATCTTTTCAGCTTCTCTGTCCTCTGTGCTGACCAGGTTTCTGGTGAACCAAAGTGTCTTCGGAAAGCTTCAATTTGTCAGGCATGAAATTAATTTGGTGACTTGGTCTCAGCCAAGAAATTGGCTGTACCCAATCATTGCAGCAGAATGGGGGTTGCACGAAGTAACCCATTGCCCAAAACACAGATAACAGCTGCTCCTGCAGTCTCTATCCCTGTTGTTTTCAGGGGTTTGGGTCTTTCTCGATGAAACTCAGATGAGAGCAGAAGTGCCTCTTTATTCTTGTTCTTCTTGGCGTGCGGTGAGGGCAGTGGGGAGTGACATTGAAGGGAGGGTGAGAGACTAGTAAGGAGGAAAAGTGAAGGATGTTTAGATCTGCAGTGATTCAGCAGAATGTCATATTTAGTCTCATTTCGACAGTCCCTATAAACTTACTGCCATGCAAATTTCAGCTCTTCAGCCTGATTCGATTAGCAGGTGCTGCCAGCAGCCAGGACCCAAAAGTCACTCCATTAGCATTGGTCCCTATATTTGGCTTTATCCTTTAAAATAGCCCTAAAGATGAACTCTCTGGAGCATTTTGGTTGTCACAGGAGGCATTTCTCTCCTTCTTCTTTGTTCCTTGCTAATTCAGATGAACAATGAAAAGGGGGGGGAGAAATTAAGAGCAACCCCTGTGACTTCTCTGCCTCTCTGATTTCAGTTCATGCCTATAAATATGAGTCTCAGTGTTGTGATGCAGGGACTTTTGGGATTAGGTCCTCCCACCCTGGCTGTACCTGGAGGAAATAAAAGGAAATCTTGCACCGTTGCACGTTGGTGCCGATTGCTTAAGAGGGAGTCATCTCCTACTGAGGTCTGACAGGGATAAGCTGTGTTCCTTCAGTTGTTTCCTCTGTTGTTCTTTCTATTTGATATCACTGTGAAGGGTTAAGGAAGGTGAGACTTCAGGTGTTGCCATTAGAAAGTCAAATTGCAAAAATAAAGCATTAAAAATAAATGCCACAGCGGAATTGCTGAGCCAGTGAATAAAGAGCTTTAAATGCAAACAGGGAATTAGCCGTGCATTTCTCTACCAGTCACCTGTCTCCCTATCTAAGGATTAAGGACTCTGTGTCTTTCAGTCTTGAGTCTTCCCATTTAACTCCAGGTGCTGCTGAGCATCACAACTTTTTACAACTCGCCTATTAAGATTTAGAGGAACTTCCTTCCTTTTATGTGGACCACAGTAGAAAGGTTATCACTTTTTCCTGGGAAAGAGACCCAATGAGGGTCTCTCATAAATCAATGGTTTTTAAGTATAGGTAGTCTTCCCCCAAACATGCTATAGGAACTTGGTGAGTGAGCTAATTTGCTTATAGGATAGATACTCTGTTATTGGAAATTGGTATAGATCAACTGACTTCAATGCTGATTTCTACGAGCTGTAAATGGTGTCTCATTTTGAATGACTTTCAAACACCTCCAAAGAAAACTGTGAACAGCATTTCTTTCATGCACAGCTTTCCTCTCCCCTGGGTGCTTTTGGAGAAGCACAAGGTATTTTACAACCACACTCAAATAGATCCCGCCATGCTAGAGCTTCTTTCAACATTTTTCTCTCCTTGTCCCTCCCGCAAGGTACAATGTTATCCCCTTATATCACGGTGCAGTGGTATCGTGGTTTGATCTGGTAGGCAGCCAAACACCACGCAGCCGCTTGCACACTCCCCCGACACACAGTGGGGCAGGGAAAGAATCAGAAGGGTAAAAGTGAGAAAAACTTGTGGGTTGAGGTAAAGACAGTTTAATGGAACAGAAAAGGAAGGGAAAATAATGATGATGATGATGATGATGATGATGATGATAATAATAATAATAAAATATACAAAGTGAGTGATGCACAATGCAATTGCTCACCACCTGCGCTGACCGATAACCAAGTAGCGATCGCTACTTCCTGGATCACGCCTACCATTCATATACTGAGCATGATGTCACATGGTATGGAATATCCCGTTGGCCAGCTGGGCCAGCTGTCCCAGCTATGCTCTCTCCCAGCCTCTCATGCACTTGGTAGAGCATGGGATCTGTCCTTGACTAGCAGGGTACTCAGCAACAACTGAAAACATCAGTGTGTTATCAACATTCTCCTCATAATAAATCCAAAACACAGCACTAGGAAGAAATTTAACTCTATTCCAGCCGAAACGAGGACAAGCGGTCCTTCCCTGCGGTCCCAGTCCCATGTCTGTGACGCTGGTACGTTACCCCTTTGCTGGGGGGAGAAGAGCTGTCAGATGGAGCATCTTTCTGGCTCCTTCCTGCTGTGTGCTGCTGGGGCTGGGAAGACCTCATGGGATCACAGTCCATGCTGCGGGCAGAGGGCAGCCCAGAAGGATTTGGGATCTGGAAGCTGTGCAACACAGAGGAGGTCTGGGCCAGGCTGAGGGGCAAGATGGACATCTCCAATGTCACGGTACCATCATCACCTCCTAATTGGGGACAGTACCATATCACGCATTTTTATGGTTGTGATGTCCCCAGGGCACCACTGCATCCCCATGAGACGCATGCAGTTGTTATACCATGGTGAACAGTCTTGACTTCAAATCTAGGTCTGTCTGAGCTTTCTTTTCTTTTCTCCATCCCTCCATTCCCCCTGAAACAGCGATATTAATTAATTTTGCAGCACTCTGCGTGGGCGTGGTGAGGTTTGGGTTAAACACTATTCTATTAATACCTCTCGCTAATCTTTTTCTCCTGATGCCTGTGGAGTTAGAGCATCTATTGTTGTGTGTCGTCAAAAGACTGCCACAATAGCTTTGGAAGAGCTGTGAGAAGCCAGTGCTTTGTTTCACAGGTGGGTTTTCTCCGTGGGTGTTAGGACGGCATGGCGTTGTGGCAGGTTGAGTCAAGGGGGTGCCTGAGCAGATGGCTTTGTACTGCAGGCTCTCTGATGCTTGGTGACCTTCAAACAAGGTGAGGCAGGACCCCGTCCTCCGAGATCCGGGGGCACGAGTGCCACTGAAGTGCCACCTGCCTCTGCCACATTGTTCCCATCTACAACAAAGGTGTTAGCACTCACTGACCATATTGCATTAGCACAGAGATAAATTAGTCCTTTCCTTCTAAGTGAGGCTGGAGCTGGTAAGTGGTGCCAGACTGGCAACCTTGTGTTATTTATTGCCCGGTTCATTGTGCTTCCTAATATCTTGTTTGCTATTTTGGAAGACATCAATGCATTAAGCAGCGGTTTTCCTCAGGCTGCTTGAGTCTGTCTGCTGAACTCGCGTGCCAAATGTAGAGTCATGTGAGCTGTACGAGCCATTTTAATTTTCCCCTCTTACACTTGCATTCGTCAGTGTTGAACATCATTCACTGTCATATTATTGAAAGTGCTTAGGTCTCTCTGATGTTTGTAACAGCCATTTCCAGTCTTGGCAAGCCTGCCTACAGAAGTACGGTCTGTTTCTGCCCTGTGCTTTGCCCCCAGTGGTTGACTTGTACAGCTTTTTTGTACCAGGTCTGTGTTATTCATTATTCCATCTTTTCTAGACACTGTCCCCCCACTGCCCTACACACTGGGCATTGCACTCTGGGTGCAATCTGGCTTTACCATCCAGCTGGCCTGTCCCACAAGGTTCATGCTGAGCTGCCCAAATTCAGTCTTGTGGGACCTGGCCACCTCAGGGTATTTCGAGACCTGGTTATGATTAGCCAGGTCCTCCCAGGGTCTGGAGACACCCTGCTTCTCACTAGACAGCCAGTTACTGACTCAGCTCCGTGTTTTGTTTTTCTTGGCAGATTTTTCCATCCTCCAGTCTCAAGACTTGCCTTTTTTTGGTGGAGGGCTCAGGGTAGTCAGTGGCTCGACCCGTAACCCATGTAGTGCTATGTATGCTTGGATAGCTATGCCTACTCCACCTATGTACCCTCCAGATGAGACTGTTCAAGTGGTGCTGGGTTTGTTGATAGTTCAGATTCCTGCCCCAGGGGGGCTTACCAAAGGTTACAGTCTTCTGCAGCTGAATAGAGCTTTCATGTTAACGTGGAACTTGCAGGATCATCGTGATGACAGATTGAGATTTTTTGGTCTTGTTTTTTAAGATTTCTCTTTTTTCCCCCCTCCACCACTGATTGCCCTTCCTGGAGCACTAATAAATATATTTAACAACATGGCTTCCAGAAAAATGCCTGGAGGCAGCTGACTGTTAAACTTTTGTCATGATGAAAATTGACCTACTTTTAGGTTTGGGTTGATTTTTTCTTTTTCCTTCTTCTTTCTCCTGACCTGCTTTTGCACTTGACATTGTTTTGTACCTGACTCCGTGGTAGTTACCTTCTGTTGTCACCTCGGGAGTGACAACATCACAAACTTTTTGTCATGGTTTAACCCCAGCCGGCAACTAAGCCCCACACAGCCGCTCGCTCACTCCCCCCTGGTGGGATGGGAGAGAGAATCAGAAGGGTAAAAATGAGAAAACTCATGCATTGAGATAAAGACAGTTTAATAGGGAAAGCAAAAGCTGCGCACGCAAGCAAAGACAAACAAGGAATTCATTCACCCCTTCCCACCGGCAGGAAGGTGTTCAGCCATCTCCAGGAAAGCAGGGCTCCATCACACGTAATGGTGACTTGGGAAGACAAACGCCATCATGCCGAACGTCCCCCCCTTCCTTCTTCTTCCCCCAGCTTTATATGCTGAGCATGACGTCATATGGTATGGAATATCCCTTTGGTCAGTTGGGGTCAGCTGTCCCAGCTGTGTCCCCTCCCAACTCCTTGTGCACCCCCAACCTCCTCACTGGTGGGGTGGGGTGAGGAGCAGAAAAGGCCTTGACTGTGTGTAAGCCCTGCTCAGCAGGAACGAAAACATCCCTGTGTTATCAACCCTGTTTCCAGCACAAATCCAAAACACAGCCCCATACGAGCCACTGTGAAGAAAATTAACTCTACCCCAGCTAAAACCAGCACACCTTTACAATCTGAAAAACAATTAAAACAACTGTTTTACAGTTTCTTTTTCATTTCCACTGAGCTATTGACTCATTTAACGAATCGCAAGGGATATGTGAGCTGTGATTTTCCTTTCAAGGACCAGGCTATCACAGCCTTGCATGTGTTTTGTTGTTTTGTTCTGTTTTAGCCATTTTACCATGATGTGTAAGGTTTTATTACTCTATTCATCATTCAAACAACCAAGACTTTTTGTAAAGCTCAGTTGTTTGTAACTTGCAATCTGCAACAGGGGTTGTTCTTAAATAGAGATTAGATGTTCCTGTTAGCAAGTCAGCTGTTGGATACTTCAGGTCATTGGGACTTCTTGTCACCCAGAGCAAGGTACCTCTTCCCTAGCTGTAGGTTTCTAGGATGTAGATGTCCCGGCCTGACTTTAAGGTCTCAAAATAATCTATGAGAAGACACTTTTAGGACATAGTTCATCCAATGTGATTTTAGACATCTGTTCCACCATGAGCTGACCCGTGATCAGCGTGTTTCTCTTCATTTACTGGAAGTGCTGTTTATCTCACAAGATCATTCATACATCCACAATCACTGATACCTATGGTTTTCTTCTTGACCAGACTGTTTGGACAAAACACTATTTTTGTGGATATTTTTCTTTTCTTTTCAAATGGCAGTGCTGCATCCCTGCTTCTGTCATCCCCATCTCTTAGATCACCTTCTCACTTTGGGTGTAAGTTGAGAAACTTTTGTCACCTGCAGCTTTTGTAATTTGATCTTGCATCTTTAGGTATTTGTTTTTCAGAGACCAATGTTAACCTTTTCATTTTCTGCTTACTCTTAAGAGTGTGGCATAGTATTTTAACATCAGCATTGTTTGATTTAGCCCATCAGTTTGGTCATGATGGGTCTTCTGTAGTTAGAGGGAAGAGGCATAGTATTGCCTTGATAATAATGGACTGACGACTGCATGAGTAAATACATTTATAAACCGTCAGTCTGTGATAATGAAATTAAAGAAAAACAATGTCCTGATTTTGATGCTTGCTTTTAATTGAATAAATGAAAAGCTTTCCATTTAGGCATGCCAGGGTTATCTAAGTAATATTCTGGCAAGTTGCCCTTTCACCAACATGACAGTACGTTCCAGCAATAAAATGGGAAAAAAATCAATTCTATTGAAAAAAACAATAATTGAATCTAATGTTAATTGCAGATCAGAAGTAGTAGTTTATTTTTACAACTTAGGAAAGCTAAGTGAAAATGTGAGCACAGAAAGGTTGGCTCACCTCAGAATGAAATTCATATCTTGTTCTTTGTTGGAGAATGATGTAACACATCCTTTGATATGACCTTGCAAACTAGCAAGTATCTCGAATCGGGCTAAGATTTCTAGAGCCGACAAAACACATTTTCCTACTGTGGTTTTGGTGTCTAAAAAACTTGCAACCTGAAGGATTTGCAGAGTTCATTTCTGCAAATAAAAGATCAATCTGGCCACTTGCACTTCTGAACAATGTATGTATATCCGAAGTCTGGGAGATATACAGGAGAGACCTGTATGTAATTTCCAAGTGGAGTGTCAAGGAGGGAAACACATGTACAAAAGTGGCACCCCCGGTCCTGTCCTTGCACCTGGCTTTGGCAGAACCATTGTGGGACAGTGTCTGCAAGCCAGCCTACATGAATAATGTCTTCTACATGGTTCAAATTGCAGCCTCTGAGCATCGTTCACTTGCGTAGCATGCAGCACATTTACACCAACCCTGGATGCATGCTCTGGTCCACCTCCCCAAAGGATTGAGTTTTTATAATCTTCTAAGCCTCATGAAGACTGCCAGTGGTGATGCTGTCTTGCTACTTACAAGTCTCTTTGCTGGGTAATTGAGCAAACCAGGAGTTACCATTAAGGCCCGAGCAAAGCTCAGTCTGAGACAGCAATAAAAAATATTTAGCCCCAGTAAAGGGTTTAACCCTATAGCTTCTTTCATGCTATAGTCTTTCTTGCTGCTTGGAAGTCTGCAAAACATTACTGCTGTAACAGTGAAATATCTCTTTATGGCTGCTGGAAAATAAGCGTCTGGACATTTCTATTTTGGAGGAGAGAAGTAGTGTGGGGAGAAGGTTTCTGAAATGAATTGAAATGTGACTATCATCTTCAATAGGATCAGTTTGGGTTCCTGTTCTTTTAGTGAAAACAAACTATTCAGTTCTTCTTCCTTCGTGTTGGTGGTGTTTTTCTTGGATGGAAATATAAGTGTTGTGGCAAGAAGGGAACTGTCTCAAAACAGACTAATATGCATGTATAATTCCTTGGGTAAAATTCCTGTTCTCCTGTGGCTTGAGCCGGATTGTAGGCTATTCTGGTTCGATTTAGGTAATTCTGGACGGCGGGAAGATCACAGCAAGCAAGAATGCAAACTACCTTCCCTGGGAGATGAACAATCCAATTTCTGCACAGCAAGGGAGCAGGGAAATTTAAACCCAGTAGCATTAATAGAGAATTTATCAGGAGAAAGTGAAAAGTCTAATAGCCAACTGAAATGCAGCTAAAGTTTAACTTTTCCTCGGTAATGCAACTTCACATTATGGCATTATAATGTCTCTGTGTTAAAAGGGAGAGGAAATCATCATCATTCATTGCATTTATTTAACTCTCCTTTCTTCCCACAGCCCCACAGACCTTGGAAATAAAGGAGAAGATGGGGGGGGAGAGGCAAAAAAATAAAAGGAAAAGAAGAAAATTAAGTTTGGAAGGAAGCCTTGGAATTGGCAGCTGTCAGCAGCCCTCAGGACAAGTGATAAAATGCTACATTAAAGTAGCTACAGTGTGAAATGCCATTGACAGAATAATGAGGATGGGAAATCACTTTATAAATGTGCTTACCAGGATAAACAGATGTGACTGGGGGCAACTCCATTCTGTCACTAAACACTTGAAAGGGCAAAATTTATGGCAATCTATTTTCTGTTTTTAAAAAAAAAAAATACAGTGAAAAGATACAAAACTAAACCCAAAGAGGCTTCAGACAGAGGTGAGGGTTCAGTGCACATGTAAGGGTGGGAATCGGGGCAGAAACACTCTCCTGTAATAAAGCGTTTTGAGAGTCCAATAAATCGAAATGTGGCAGTGCGTAATGATGCTGAGAAAGGGGGGCTGGTTCCTGACTCCATACGCTTTGCAAAGGCAGGAGCCATTCTACAGGCATGACCTGGGGTCTTTTAGAGGCAAAATATGCAAAGGGATATTAGTTTGATTTTCTGTTGAGCTGAGGCTGGCTGGACAGTAGCTGCTCACGGAGGCAGCCCAAATTTAAAGGATCCTTTGGGCTCTGGTGAGGAGCTGAAGGACTGTATGTGCCATCTGGGATGTGCACCCACTAATAAAGGTTTCTGAGTGCTTTCATGGCCTCTGGCACTTGGAGAGGATGAGCTGCAATGGGTGAGGCGTCTCCACCACCTTCTTATCTCCATGTCACAGGGAAAACCTGGTATGGGTGCCAGTGAGCAAAGCTCAGCCAAATTCAGGTGGGGAATGCTTCAGGGCTGGAGGGCAAAAACAGTGAAGCAGAGCACATCGCCAGTGTTTTCAGAGGTCAGCTCAGCTGCAGAAAGGCAGAGAAGTCCAGCCCTGATCTGTGGGACAGCAAAGACGATGTGTTCATCAACGTTCAGCAAGAGCCAAGGCCTTATTCAGCCTCCGGGGGAAAGCAATAACGACCCAGTGTGCCTTGAGGAAGGCATGGTTTGGGTCTTGCAGAGACAAGGGTCTCTGTAAGGGATTTCATTGGATAAATGAGTCTGCTGTCAGTATCTATAACTATCCAGGCAACAAACAAATGCAATTTGTGTTTTTTGGTTTTGCTTAAGGAAGTGAAAGCTTTGTTCTGTTTTTGTTCTGAATTGCCTCCTCCTGTTAGCAACTAAGGAAATGCTGCAGTTGTGTTTGACTGTTAGTGTACCCCACCGGTCCTGCTGACAGATGACCAGTGGTTGGCAAGGACTGGACAGAGAGCTCAATCCATCAGTTTATGCCAAATAGTCATTAAACAGTGAGAACTTATTGGCTGTCATCAGCTAAAAAACAATCCAATGACTCTGTTCCCTCTCTCCTTCAGAAGTGTTTGAACTACTTCAGTAGCTCTTCAATGTTGTTCACCAAGGCCTGATATAAGTATGTTGATATTACTTAGTATTAATAAAAAGTCAAATATCTATGTATCTATATCATACTCTGTGACATATCATAAAATGTGGTTGATAGGTTTAGTGCTTAAAGTCCTCTGTGCTGGAAAATTATTCATTTTGCCAATCTACCTTGAATGAAAAAAAAAAAAAATTTGCTGCAGTCTTAACAGTAGCTTTTTCAAGGTACCTTCAGTCTGAAAGCAACCCCCCAGTCCCTCCACTTCTTATCCCACACCCCTAGATCCACCCAGCTTTCCCAGTGCTTCACTCTTTGAGCCAGAGGCACCTGTGTGTTGCTGGGAACGAGCTGAGCCATCCCCCATTCAACTCTAGACCCTCACCTGCCTCGTTTGCAAATTAAAATACATTTAAAACAGTCCATTGAAAGCTGATCTGAATTCAGGGAGCACAAGCTGAGCATGATTGAATATAAATGCTTAAAACTTTCTAATAAACTGGAGAGATTAATCCAAATTCTTCTAAATTAACATTTCCTTGGGGGGGGCAACGCAGGTGGGAATGAAGGCAGGATAACTTCTCTGCTGAGTGACTAGTGGTTTTATAAGCACGGGAGTATCTGCTCTGTCACTGCGGATGTGCTTGATGGTTTCTAAATGCAGCCTTTGGGACAGGGGTTGGTTGTGGTTTGTTTTTACACACAGCTGATAGATGGCACACTGTTGTAAGGATTCCCTGCCTGCACATGCTATTGTTCCATGCTAAAGGGGTGAGACGCTGCTGTCTGATTGTTATCTGTTGCTATTTAATGACAGAAAATGTCTTCATTGCTATTGATAAGTTGGTTAAAGCTTATTGAGTTTTGCTTTTTATTTTTGTGGACAGGGATGTGTACCAGAGCAGAGATTTGCTGAATTTGTCTTAACACGTAAGAGCTGAGGGAGAGGTGCGTGTTTTAATCAGTTTAGTGACTCGAGTAGTTAGGAAGTTTGTGGCTGCTGTCTGAAATAGTCTGTCTCTCTCTCTTGAGGGTTTGTATTGATTGCATTGAATATTAGACAAGCAGAGTTAAGAGCAATCTTCAAACATCATCAAATCCATCTCTCAGCTCTAAGACGGGATCAACTACCCAAATCATTAACTTCTCGTATGAATGTCTTCTGTTGCAGTTTAAGCCCATGAATTTCTGTCCTATAGATGATGGATATAGAGAACAGCTTATTCCCTTCCTATTTGCAACAGTTTCACTTATTTAAAAAGCATTATCATGTGTGTGTCCCTACCACCATCCTTTTCTACATTGGAAAACACACTACTGTGTTTCAGGGTGTGTTTCTGACACCTTTGATCATTCTCATGGCTTTTCTATGAACTTTCTCCAGGTGGTCCACCTGCGATTTATTTCTCAAAATTGGACACAATACTTCACGTCACAAGTGCTACCTTTGCCCCCAGAAGCTCTCACCGTCTTTTCTCCCCCTGCCCCCCCCCAAGGACTTCTCCTGGAAAGTTGTTTCCTATTCTTTATGTCTAACTGTAGAACTTTGGATTCCCATTATTTGACTACACACTTTTTTCTTATAGTATTTCCCCAATTTAACAAGATCACTTTGAATCCTATTTGTATCATATGGCAGGCTCAAAATATTTCTGAGCTTCACTGCACTTTCAGATTTAGTAACCGTCCTTTCTACTCCATTACCCAAACCATTACTGAAAAATATTGGTTAGTCCTGGATCCAGGACAAACCCATGAAGAAATGGAATCAGAGAATGGTTTGGGTTGGAAGGGACCTTCAAAGATCATCTAGTCCAAACCACTTGCCATGGGCAGGGACATCTTTCACTAGATCAGCTTGCTCAAAGCCCCATCCAACCTGACCTTGAATGTTTCCAGGGATAGGGCATCTACCACGTCTCTGGGCAACCTGTGCCAGGGTTTCACCACCCTCAGCGTAAAAAATTTCTTCCTTATGTCCGATCTAAATCTATCCTCTTTTACTTGAAAACTGTTACCCCTTGTTCTGTCACTACAGGCCTCAGTAAAAAGTCTCTCTCCATCTTTCTTATGAGCCCCCTTTAAGTACTGAAAGGCCGCAATAAGGTCTCCCTGGAGCCTTCTCTTCTCCAGGCTGAACAACCCCAACTCTCTCAGCCTTTCTTCATAGGAGAGGTGTTCCAGCCCACTGACCATTTTCATGGCCCTCTTTGTTACTGGCTCATGTCCAATTTTTCATCCACCAGTATCCCCAAGTCCTTCTACACAGGACTGCTCTCAATCCATCCCCCAGTCTGTACTCATGCTGGGGATTGCCCCAACCCAGGTGTGGGACCTTGCATTTGGCATCGTTGAACTTCATGTGGTTGAACTCCTCTTAGTGCATCCTTCCAGACTAGTACCTAAGAGAATTACTAATGGAGAATTAGTTTTTAAATATGGTATCCCAGCCAATTTTACAATTCTTTCATCTAGACTGTGTTGGCCCTACTTGTGGATTTGTCATCTACTGCTTCTCCCCTTCCTCAAGTGTGTGTTAAAATAGAAAGATACTGAGTGGTTTTGACAATCGCATACTTGTTGCTGCTCATTCTCTTGCTGAGTTTTCTGCAACTGCAAATCATACATTTGATTATTTGTCCCATCATCTGTCCCATGGGAGTCTGCACGGGGCTGACATTGAGCTGATTGGTGTCTAATTTCCAGATTTTTGGATTTTGCTCTGTTCAGACTGTACACTCTCCTTTCTGGTCTTCTGGATATTCACCTGATTCCCCATGAATTTTTACAGATAACAGCTCTAAGGTTGTTTCACCTATTTCTCTAAAAATTTCAGTTTAGTATTTATGAATCCCAGACAGCTTGGAAATATTTAATCCTTAATTTAAACTCCTCAAGCCCATTGTTAGCTCTCCATTGACTCTGAAGGGAGCCCGGGGCAATTTGCTGAGCAGTAAATGTAGGTGTAGCAGACATCAACATGTAATCCACCAACTCTGCTCTATAAATAGTAGCTCTTTCCTTTAGAGACTTAAATGACCTAGACTTTTTTCTGTGAAAGCATCTCCCCCATCTGCCAATGACACATAAGCAAAACTGACAAAGTAAAATGACTGAGTCTTCTTTTCTCCAGTCTGAATAAACCCAGCTTTTCTCAGCTTTTCTTATCCTCTTGAAATATGTCATGTGCTCCAGACCCCTGAATGTGATGATGATGCTCTGGTTGACTCAATTCAGTAAAGTCAATGTCTTTCTTGTACTGGTGAGCCCCAAACTGGGCAGTACTCTAGATGTGGTGTCATAAATGCCAAATAGAGGGGAGGGATCATTTCACTAGGTCTGTTGGCTACACTCTAATGCATCCCAGGAGGCTGTTGGCTGCCTTTGTCACACTGCTGGTTCATGTGCAACCGTTTGGCCACCAGGACCCTCAGGTTCTTCGCTGCTAAACTTCTTTCTAGCTGGTCAGTCCCCAACCTGTACATGGGGTGATTCCTCCTCTTGTGCAGGACTTGCCATTTGCCTTTGTTGAACATCATGAGATTCCCATCTGTCCATTTCTCCAGACTGTCCAGGTCCCTCTGAAAAGCTTATTTAAGGAAGATCAATAAATATTTTCAGGAGCCGGTTGAGAAAGTAAATGACATCTTGGACAGCGGAAGGCGTTATGAGTACTAAAGCATACCTGAATTAGAAACTGTGGAATCAATTGCGTGTCATTTTAGATTGGCACAAGATCATAATCCAACTCGTGATATCCAGCCCAGTACGGTTATGCTCATGTGTGCAAACACAGCTATGTTGTCTGTAGGGTTGGGTGACCAAACTGCATTTTCTGAACCACACTTTTCACTCTGGGAAAAAGGACTCAGAGGACTCTTTCTCCCTTTGCAGTGCTACCTACAATGTCGCAAACTCATCCCACTTCTGTTTAAATACCAAAGATATGAACTAGTCTCTGAAGGTGCCTGCCTCCCTCTTGTGCTCATTGAGAAAGCCTAGAGAAACTTTTCTTCTGGGTGACTCTGAGATTGCAGACCTAATGGTTTGCTCCTTTCTAACCTCCTTATAGAGACACACACCAAAGTCTTGCCATGAGACTCTCAAAGCCTATTGCAAAAGTCGACCCAAAACAACTTTTCTAGACCATTCAGACTGTGCCACCTACCAAAGAATTCCTGCTGCCTCTGAGATATAGGAAGACCAAGACTCAGGGTGAGACAATGCTGTAGCTTTAACCAGAAATTGGGAATTTTCACTTGGCAAGTGAAACAAACTGTCATACAGTCTTTAGTGTCTTCCTTAGACATTGGCACCTTTTATCTGATAGGCAGATGTGTAAGAAATGAGAGCTTTTTGGCCTGCTTTTTCTATTAGAAATTTGGAGGTGATCCAGAAGGAAAGAAATGAGGAAGAAGTATTAAGTATAATTTATGAAGAGAAATTACAGGAATTTACCAACTGCAGGCTCAGAAAGTGCAGCAGGGATTAGTGGAGCCATGATGACTACATAGAAATACTTGATGTATAATAGCATTGAAAAAAGGGTAGAATAATTTAAAATATTAAGGTTGAAGGTAGTAACAAATTACCAAGTAGTAACTAAGGACAGATAGGTATAAATTAAACATTAAGAAAAAAATCCTTGAACAATGAGATTAATCATTTTGGATATAATGGATACTTTTAAAAAAGAAGCTCTCTCATGCAGAGGATGGAGACTAAACCTATGTGAGGGTTGTTATAGAGCGTCAGCTCCAGCAAGTCCGATGTTTACAGGAGGTGATAAGCATCAAACCTTTCTTTTATAAGCCTTTCAGCTATAGTTGTAATTAATTGTCCATCAGTACCTTTACTCAGCATTTGTGCCTTTTAGGTACTCTGCATTATTGACTGAAAATATATGAGATACGTGTCAACAGCATAGTCTGCAATCCACAGAGCCAAAATCTGGAATATCTACAAAGAACATAGCATTTGGTTTTGAAATGCATGAGGAGATATAGGGCAGAGCCATTTTTTTTTTACTTGTATGGATCATGTATCTTCTCTTTGCCCAGTTTGTACCATTGAGGAGCGCCTGAACCTTGGGTAGACCTAGGATATGCAGTTACTCATGGAGCTGGTGCTATCTGCAGCCCTTGGACACGTAGACAGCCATACCCCATCTTTTGGCTGTGCCCCTTCAGTCTCCTGAAGACAGAGGACAAGAGCTTCCGACTTCAGTGACCTCTTTAAGAGATTACAACTTCCTCGCTGCACCAAAACCGTGGACTCCAGTTCTAATGAGGACTGACTTATCTCCAGACTCTGTGCAGAGTGCAGTCATTTCAGCTGTTTCTAAACTGAGAATTGGCAACATAGCAGAGAGTCATGAAAAGATGCTACATATTTCCAGTTTTCTCCTCTCCCTTGTCCCTTTGTCTTTCCCTTTCAGTTAAAGTTAGATATTCTTTTTTAATTTCTCAAGAATAAATACTGCACCTAAATGAATCACTCAATTGATAGCTGCAGATCAGACTCTGCAATCAGTATTTTATTTAAGTAAAATAATTGAGTGGCAATTGATAATACATGACAGCTTAAGATTGCTCTAATTGCTTGGTTTCCCAGAACACTCCTAAAAAGAAAATTAATTCCTCCATTGTATTTTTCTGGTTACATGACCCTCATGGAAATAAATCCAGAGTGAAGAATTAATAGTGCTGCAAACAAAGTGTAGAAAGTGTTGAAGTTTTTGTCATAATCTTTGCACAGTTTCTACTTTTGAAGATAACATACCGCCTGCAATAAACTACCTTTCCTGGGGCTGGCATCAGTCAGTGATAGATTACAGCTACTTCCCTCACTACTTGTATTAGTTTATACATTGCAGCCTGGGGCAGAAAGCAGGAGATGCTAAAGGAAAAGTTAGTGTGGAAGATACTGAGTTTGGAGTTTGCTTATGGGTTTCCATATCTTTGGTGACTTAGTGCTCAGCAGACCTTCTTCTTCTGAACAGCTTCAAAAAAGTGTAGCTGTAAATATTAAATGCACTTTATTTTCTTTTTTTTTTAAAAGACTAAGTGTCCCCAACAAGCATTCCTATTGTATATTAAGAAAAAATAAATTAAAAAAAAAAGGTTTCATAGGTTGCTGTAAGAACTCATATATCTTACTTTTTGCAGTTTGTTGCTGAAGAGACCCATGGCTCATTGGAGTGGTTTGGAAGCTGATACAAAATAACTGTGTAATATAGACTAATAGTTCCTGGCGGACAGGTATCCACATCATGAACCAGTCCACGGCAATTGCATCTAATCGGTGTCTTTATTGTCCAGCTCTTGCAGAAAGAACCGAGCGACCTCTTGCTCATAAAAGCCTTTTCTCAGACAAGGCTGTGGATAATTGTGGGTGGGCATTTCTTCTCTGGTTGGCGTGGCTTTTATTTTTACATTTTGTGTTGTATTTCATCTTCAGTCTCAGGGTGTCAGGCCAGAAAATTTCGCAAAGCTTAAGCTGCAACATATATCTAATTTTTAATGGATATTCTCTATTGGGAGAACCTTTCTTCTTCACTGACCATTTTTATTTCTACAATATTAAGGCCACAATGTCAGGCATTTCATTATCTCTATTTGTATTTATTCTTTTGGGGTCTTTCATGCATTTATTGTTGTGCCATCTGATTACCCCATAAACATAAGTGAATTTACCTCAGAATGGATTCCTTAATTCAACTCGAGGAAGCTGGGACAGATTAGTTAGCCAAAAATCCCACAAAAACCTTTCTAGCATAGCAGAAAACAGAAGGAATATCTCTAGCCTGCGAGTCTCTTTCATATACATCCCATGGGTTTGTTGGAAACACAAGGATACTGATCTTTCTTTAGTGGTAGGTAGCCAGAAACTTGGTTGTGGGAGAGCAAAAGGTTGGATTTGTAGTGTGGGTTCAGATACTTTCTTCTATAACGTTAACAAAATAAATGCATAAACTAAGAAGTATTAGGTGCGGCCAGTCTAAGGCATTTTTGGTGTTATTGCTTCCAAATAATGCATTATAACATCCTATAGACTTGCACCAGCTGCGTTAACAAAGTGCAGTAACATCAGACAACAAGAGAAGGGAAATCAAATTGTGGCATGTCCCCTTTTGGAGAGCAGAGCTGATGTTCTCCCTCCCACTCGGGAGAGTAATGACATCTCTTCCCTCTTCATTTTCTTGGTTTGTGGATCTCCCTTCAGCTTTCCCTCTTTGTGGGCAACTCACTATCAGGGACTTGATGAGCGTCTAGGGGAAGAGGAGAGAGGTGGGGATGAAGGAAGGGCGATGCACTGCAGGATATGGAAATGCACGTGCTCTCCTTCACCACGGATGATTTTTGAAACATTTCTCCATTTGCTCTGCACCTTGACTTTGTTGCGCAATTCCTTTGTTCCCCATACAAGTGTCACCTCTCAGTTTTCTGATGAGAGCTATTCTTCCCCTTGCTCTGCCTGATATCAAACTGTCATGCCATTAACTTGAAGGCAAAATGGAATCAGTGCAGCTTTTTTTATCAAAACTAAGCAAGGCAAACTGTTTTTTTTGTTGTTTTTTTTGTTGTTTTTTGCGTGCTTGTTATCAGAACATATCAGTGTTCCTGCTTATCTTGCACCAGAGTGTTTAGCCAGGAAAAAAAGCCTGAGATTTAAGGTCTGTTTTGTGCTACTGTAGACAGAAATAGGCTGTGTTTGTATCTCTGCAATCTGTCAAATGCTCATTTAACACCTGGTGTATGTTGGGGGCAAATTAGATCTTAAAATTATTAGTATATCTATATATACAGTTACTATTTATACAGGTAGGTGTGTTTGTGGTACATAAGAATACTTGTGTATATGTGCCTGTATAAATACTCACATGTACGTGCATTTGTGAAGTCACATACCTTTACAAACTGCTGAATTTAAATGAAATTTTGGATGTAAATTAATTTGAAGTACAAAATCATGGTTAGTAATAAGAACTTTTTACATGATCTTTGATACTTTATTGTATGCCACATTTTCCCAAATATAAAGTGAGGATACCTACTTAAAAACAGAACTATTGATGACCTCCTCCTTTAACACGTCTTCTATTTCCAGATCTAAAGGGTTTTAAAAAGGGCAAAGATCCTCTTCCTATCATTTGTATTGTTATATTTCCCTGAGACTACAGTCTAGTTCTGACCTTCAGCACAGACTTGGAACTGATAAAGTTCCCGTGAAAGAAAATATCTGCCTTAAACAGTCTTTGATCTCTATAAAGACAAAAACTGAGGGTTATAGAGTACATGGGAGGTAGTGATAGCAATGCATGTTTGCAGGCTATCTGATCCAGATGTAGGGTTGTGAAGCTTCAGAGAAAGGGTGTAGTGCAAGAGGTGGCTAAAAGATACTAAGACGTCTCACAGTAATGTCCTGTTGCCCCCGCATGCCTCACACATTGTCGATAGTATCAGTGATAATGACGCCTATCATTAACATAAGCTGTCAAGACATGTCTTCAAATGCAGTTTGATGGCTGAGAGGAGAGGCGTTTTCCAAGGGAACTGCCCGTCATACCCACTCATGCTCACATTGCTGCTGGTGGGAAGACACACACTGGGGGTGGTAGAGAAGGTGAGTTGGAGATCTTACGTCCAATTCATTCAAGTAGATCATTAAAATAAATAGTAACCACGTGTGTATCTGATCTGTGAGATGTCCATTAGAGGGGACAAGGGCAAGTGAACTGCAGTAAATACATTGCCACCTTTTCCACTCTTTGCCAGTCCTGCAGTAGAAGGTGTTTCTGCCTCTTATTCAAACATGCAGAGCAATTTGGTCTTCCCACCCACCCGCCTTGCCCTCTTCATTACACAGAAATTTGCACCGAAGACGTCATGGTAGGTTGAACATGTCATTGGGTTATTTCTCACGTAGGGCACAATGAATAATATTACTAGCTGGCTGGTTCCAGGATCTCTTTTTATTCATCCCTGTTGATGTGCCCTCTGCAATGGCCTCACCTCTGCCTGATGAGCTCGAGGCATCTCACTTTCCACAGCGTGTCCATTTGTTTTTTGGTGGACAGGAACACTGTTCACGCTGTGTTTCTTGAGCCCGCTGTCCCCAGGTAGATACTGGATTAGCATGCTGAAGCTCGGAACAACTATTTTAATTATGCAGTGCAGTGCTACACTTCCTGAGATGACACCGACCTCTAAGACAGCAAAATAGAGAGGAAGCGCACGCAGGCCAGCAAGAGGGAGAGAGAAACTCCCCACATTGGCTGTCGTTCAGTCCCAGAGGAGATCTAACTCAGTTTGTAATTGCTGTTCTGGATAGCTTCTGCCCTCAAAACAATTTTCTGCTGGTCTGTTGTTGCTTAGGCTGAATCTGTTTGATTTATAGAATGTCATTTTTTTCTCCCCAGCCATAGACAAGAGAAAAATATTTGTTGAAAGGCTGTTGCAGTAAGATTTAGTTTTTGCCCATCTAGCATCAGAGAAGCTTACTCACTTTTTATACGATTTTTTCCCTTTCCCTTCCTTCTGCTATCTCGCAGAAGAGAATGGGGATAGATGAACACCATCCTCTGATTAGTCTTTCTGTGTGCTCTGGATCTGTGTTCACACATGCTGGACCACAGGGTAGGAGATGTCCCAAGGGTGTTGCAGATGGGACAATACACGAGAAGAATCTCAACATCTCTTTGGTAAAATATGCCAGACACTACAAAGGGTTTCTTCTTTTTGTTTTGTTTTGGTTTGTTTTGGTTTTTTTCCCCAAAGATAACAAGCACTATGGTTTTGTTTTGCTTTATTTTGTTTTGGAGTGCTTCCATATACAGAACTACACACGTGGATGTTATATTACGCCTTTCAGAATCTCCTTCAGGTTTGTTTTATAGCTCTCCTGGCTGCTTATTGCAGAGCGGATGGTGGGGCAGAATGAGACCTCACTTGCAGAATTCAGCATCTCCTGAACATTGAGTCAGCAATTAATTTAGAAGTTAATTTGTAGTCCTTCAAAAAAGGATGAATGGTTTGTGACTACACACAAAAGCACGTGAGCTAAATAGAATAGACCAGTGATATTTCTGATCCCATTTTTTATACAAACCTAAGGCAAATGTTCTTAGAAGTAAGTGTGACTCTTCCCTTGAGGACCTGAGCTGACATTGATAAAGCATGCTGGGATCTGGCTAAATGCGAGAGAGAAATAATTGACAGCGCATGCTTGTTCTGTGTCCTTTTGAGGAGATCGTGTTTCCCCTCTCTGGTTTATTTAACATCGTTCTCATGGCTGGAATACAGAAGTGTCCTTAGAATATCATTAAGGTCAAGGCTATGTTAGAAGTTTGGATAATGTGGATAAATCTTCACGCCACTAAGCGTGACAGTGGAAGAGAGAGGAGGTTTACTTATTTGCTGTGTTGGCAAATACCTCAGTAATGTTCATCCCATGGGGAAGTGGGCTGCTGAGATTTAAGATTAGATTGTTCCCATCTTGGTAACAATGTCTTGCTCCCAGATTAATTTTAAAAATGTTGAAATTGTGGTCTTGTTAAAGTAAAAATGGGAAATGTAGATTTCTAGTTTATCTGCAAAATCATATTTCCAACAGTTTCTGTGTTGGAGTTAGAATTTCAGATTTTTTCCAAACTCTCAGTACTTTGCAGTGACATTATTCACTTACTGAATCAAGTTAAATTACTCAAATAATCCTGCCATTTTAACCTAGTACTTTCTGTTAAGAACTTTACAAACTAAATTTTTCTAGTGAGAGTTAATCCTCCAGATCTTTAGGGTCCCAAACTCTTTCATTTCTCAGGTTTTCTTGTCTGCATGACTTGTGTACTGATGCTTCTCTGCTTTTTTGGTCATCTTTGGTTACTGCCATTTCTTTTTGCCATCTCTGATTTTACCGATGACTAGTCTTAATTCTTTTTGTTCCAGCATGGATGACATTAAATCCTGTATTCTAATCTGTACAATGGATTTCTCCTTTGGGGAAAAAAAAAAAAAAGAGGATTTAGATGAAACAATTTAAATTGGTCTCCCTCTTGCTGCCGAATGTAAGGAGTGAATTGTTGCCAGACAGGAAAGGCTGCTGTTGATTAAAACCCAAGAAACCCCAGCCTAGTTAGCTGGCAGGGAGACAGCATTTTGGGAACCATAGCTGGCTGTTGTACTTCCAGTTTCTGTGGAGTCAAAGGGATTTATGAGAAGTTGTATCTCACTGTGAATTCCGCATAGTATGTGCAAATGTGGGCAACCAAAGGCAATCTGATTTTGTTAACAAACTCTGATGCCTGGTAAGTTCAGAGGTACTTCATGATAGAGCTAACCTGGCAAGAAGGAGCAGGAACATAGCTCCTAGGTATATTCCATTATGGAAGGTCTTTATTTCTGGCTATTTTTCTTTCTTCTATTTTTTCTTCTGTTTTGCTTACATATATCAGGGACTTTTAAACTTCACATTGCCAGGTTAAATTATTCAACAGATTCCTTGCTTGAGGTCAGATTGCTTTGTGCTCTGAGCTTTACAACTCACCCCTGTTTGTTTTTCCTTAAATACAGTAGTCACATTTTTTCCTTCCTAACAACTCAGCGGCTGGCTTTAACTAATGCATATTTGCGAAACAATAATTTTAAGTGTTGTTACAATGTTATGAAAAAGATCTATACGCTGCAGCAGCAGATGGCTGTTTCGGCCCAAGTACCTAGATATAAATGGCAAATCTGAACAGCACTGTTCACATACAGCATTGAATTTCCTTTCTCATTCTTCCTTTCTTGTCATAATATCTGGGATCAGGAGGCAGAAAGCCCAACTACTTGTGGTTAAATTAGCAGAGGAAGACCCTATAAGGAGTCAATATATCATCTGATCTTTCTCAAACTGAATTGCCCGCTTGTTTTCTTCCAATGGAAATACTTGGAAGGGTGGGGGGCATGTATAATTCAATATATTGCAATAACCTCTATTTAATCAAATGTAAGTGCAAAAACATGTTCATGAGTTTTAAGTTGCATTCACTTAAAGTGCTGTAAAAGAAGCAGAACAAAATAAAACAGACTGACTGAAGGGTAGAAAGAATTTTGTTTATGTTGCAAAGCAACAGAAACCAAAGACTGATGTCAGTAGCAATTTAGCCAAGAGAGACAAATGAGCATTCTGGGCTTTTTTAGTATTATTATTTGTTTGTTTAATTTTTCCTTAATCATCTTTTACTAAACAGCTAAATGAAAGCAGAACAACACATTAAAGTTAATTCTCAATTCTTCACATTTTGCTAAACTTTAGCTTTCTCCTTTCAAAGATTTTTACAAAACTCAGAAAACTCCCCCACCCAAAAAAATCACAACTAATTTCTCCTCATTTCCTGGCGATGATTTACTACCATAGTGCTCAAGTGCAATCTCAAGTTACTTAAACTTCATTGCTTTTACAAAATATTCTGCAGTATTTACAAGTTATGAATAATACCATACATAATTAAAGCTTCATTATGCTTGACAAGTGAATGAATGAAGTGCATTTTGTGATGCATTACCCAGTCTTTGGTTGGGGATTTTGTTTTTTGTTTTATTATGATTTCTCACAGCTTTTTAAACCTTTTGTTTCTCCTATTTCTTCAGTTATTCAACAATTCGGTATATTCTAGAATTCACAATGGGACTCCCAGGTTTCAGCGCAAATTAATGCAATTCTATTGCATTATATGATTAAATGTTATGCCACTTGTGTTCTCATAACAAACTTCAGTAGAAGGGCATGGATTCATTTTGCACCATTTTCTAAATTTGCCGGTAGGGAAGCTGAGGTCTTTAAAAGCGAGGTGGAAGCAATCGGACCTTTTGGCATGATGGACTGGAGTTGCAGCAGGACCCAAGCAGATAAATGAATTACTGTGCAATTAGCCTCAGGAGAAGCAGATTCTTAAGAAATGTTTTCAACGCTTCAGAAAGCATCCAGTGCTGGATTCCCCAGTACAAGGATACATGGACATACTCTGGGTCAGACAATCTGTGGAGTCTCCATCTGTGGAGATACACAAACCCAAGTAGGCCCTGAGCAACCTTCTTTAACTGACTGCTCTGAGCAGGGATGTTGGACTAAATGATTTCCAGAGGTTCCTGCCAACCTCAATGTTTCTATGATTCTGGGATTTGTAGAGCTTAACAAAATGCATCCAGTTTGAGTATCTTTTTTTCTGCTCTGCTAATGTTACCTTACTGGTAGTGCATTCATCAGTATCTATATTATTATGCCTACTATTGCTAGAGTAATTCTTCTTATAAGAGCCAGTGTCATATGAAGTCAACATATGCTCACCTTTGCTCTTGTATATGGTAAGTGTTCAGAAATGAGTGAAACAAACTCACTGGCAATTTGCTGTGTTTTAACTCAGAAAATTTCAGTGCTGAATCTAGTTACTTTTTTTTTTTTTTTACACCTGAAAATGTATAAATGAATCCATTCATCAAACAGGTCTTTCCTTATTGCCTTACCAACAAGATTTCAAATTCTGTGAGTTTTTGATCCTATCTCCATCAGTTTACGAATAATATTTTATCAGATGGATGCTATGCTGAAAGATGGTCTTTTTCTATATAAGAATCCACACTCTGGAATGAATCCACACTGATGGCCCGCATCAAAAATAACATTTTTAGAAAAAAAGGGTTTGCTGCTGTTGTTTTTATTGTTGTTTTTTTCTTTCTTAGTCCTCCACAATTCTGAAAAGCAACTGTATAATCTGATCATTCTACGTGTTTCTTACAGAAAGTTTGAGTCAAACGGCTGACTTAGATCCAGCAAACCATGGCTTTGTTTAAGGGGATTTTTGATTTTCTATGGGAGCATTATAACTTTTTCTTTTAATTCTATACAGACACGGGTTTCTGGTTTTGTTTTTTTTTTTGCAAAAGCTTGACTGTGGAACATGTCTTTTATGCTTGGATATTACCCATTCATCATTAATGTTAGACTTTCTGTCTTTTCAGAGTGACATGTTGGATGTGAACCAGATCATTAAAGACCTGGCCTCCGTGGTGCATGAGCAAGGAGACACAATAGGTGGGTAACACCGTTAAAGTATGAGCTTTGTTACCCTCCTGCACCATTCCAATATGACATTGTGTGTTCCCTTACGAGCAGCTGTTTGTTGATGCTGTGATTATTTTTCCTGTGTTTTGGGCATTTTGTACATCCAGTGATGTTTTGATCTGAGAAGCTGCCCTGTGCAATAGGGTTCTTTATATTAAGGATAGTTAGCTGGTACATTTGGCATAAAATAGAAATCTCAGTGAGATTAATCCATTTCCCTTTGACTGTAAAAAGGAAGAATATATAACATTAATGGGAAAGGGATCCAATTCTTCCTTTCTACCTGGAACTGTAATTAAAAAACAATAGTAGTAGCAATTATTGTTATGATTATTGATGGTGGTGGAGAAAATTAAGCAGCTTGCTTCTACTAAATGGAATTTTCTTTCCACATTGCGGGGTGTGTCTGATTAAATTTACAGTAGCCTAACATCTTGATGGGCTCACATGCTTAGTCTGAAGCTTCTGCTCATTAGTTGACCTCCTCTTGCTCTCCAACTACCAGTGGCTAGGAGTGTGGTGGAGAAAACTTGGCAAAAGAGATAAGAGTAACCCCTAGTATTATCTTTAAGTAGCCCATCACTGACAGCCACCACTTTTTGTGAATAGAGGGATAAGACACAGTAGATCTGCTCCTTCTAAATTTCCTCTGACCCTTGTCTTTGTCACTGCTGTCTTCTGATGCAGCTAAGAACAATCAGACTTTTTTCTATATCTCTCAGTTTGTGTATGTATGATAATACTGTGCGGTGATTCAGAAGCAACTGTCTACTTCCCAATTTGAGAGCTAACTGTCCTAAGCCACGTTGAGGGACCTAAGCTCCAGAGAAGCAAGATTTGTGGAGGTATTTCTAACCTGCAGCACTCAGCTGGAGTTCTCACTGGAGCTCCTGGGAGTTGGATCAAGTCCTAAGACAGCCATATGTAGATCATAAAAGAAGAAACTCTTCTCTGCTGTTTATTAATCACTCTGGATTTCTTTGCCAAGCTCATACTTCTGCAAGTTTCCATTAGCATAAGGTATCTGCTTTCACACTGAAATGAGCTAGCTGCATCCCACTGAGAAACACCTCTCAGGTTCACAGGTGCAGAAAAAAATCAAGATGATATCTAAACCCAACTTTTTATTATTTCTTTTTTTTTTTTTTTAATTATTTTATTTATGCTTGTTTGGAAGCTCATTTTTGTACATAGATAACTTTGGATCCTGATTGATCTCCTAAAAGCACATTAGATGTTAATGCCCTGAGGGACATGACAACATACATCAGCTAGCTTCAAGATCCTTGTAACTCCTTTTTTTAAGGCAATATTTATTATTTTAAGATGTTGCCCCTGCATAGAAGCGACCCCAGTATTAACCTGCCTGTGAGAAACAGTTAGACTAAGTAGGATGTTTTGTCTTTGAGCCAGCATAAGGTTTTTGTTGCTTTTATATCTGACATGTTCTTTCTTCTTCCTGTTTCACTGCAGCAGATTTTTAATAGTTTCTTTAGGAGTATCTTTTCAGCCTGGCAGCCAGTCAAAGTATCTTCCCAACCAACCGCTGAAAGGTGCCACTGTTTATCTTTTGACATTCATAGTACACAGAAGTAAGTGAGATTACGAATCAGGAGTTAAAGGGAGTTGAAACCCACACAGTGAAAATTCAAAAGCCATGATGATAAGAGACAGTTCTCTTGGCATTTGTTTTATTTTTTTCATGTATTCCTCTTACATCCATGAAATGAAAGCTCTGTGTGTGCTTGTTTAGAAAACACAGGGAAATACATAGCCAGGGAGCGTGAGATGCGCCACTCAGCAAAATGCTCCCAGAGCTGTAGAGCAAACCACTCTCTGATTCACCTGAGCTGGGGATAATTAATGGGAAGAGCTGGTCTATGCATGGCACAAGCAGAGTAACCCATACTTCTTACAAAAACCTAAAAGTAGTTTTGCTAGCGTGTGAGCCAGTTCCTTAATGAAAACATCCATAACACTCCCTAGGGTAGAGAGCAATTTTTGTCACGCAAGGAGGAAATAGATGAGGAGAAATGTAGAGCCGGGGCAGCATATCTCTGTTATTTTGTGTCTTCTGCAAATAAGCCCCATGCCTGTGTTCCTAGTCATGGCATCTCTTTGATATGAATATTTAACTAAGCATTACAGTATCAGTGAGTCCAAGCCCTTGAATCCAAAACAAGCTAGTGGCCTAGGTTACCTTTGAATAATCAGAAAGAGTCTTTTTAACAGAGTCTTACAGGAGTTCTTGGCAAAAGCATCCCCATGCACCTTCATCACACAGGGTGCCGGTGAGGGGAAAGGGTGCGAGGAGGAGGGCACTAATAGGAGAAATCAATAATTGGCTGCGGAATCGGTGTTGGCGATATATAACCATGGGACCCTGTTTATATCTGCTTTGGAGAGATGGGATCCATCTCACTACGCAGGGCAAAACTATTCTTGCCAATAGGATGGCTGACCTCATAAGGAGGGCATTAAACTAGGAAAGATGGGGGAGGAACAGGGTGACCAGCAGTCCTGTGAGGGAGCAATGGACAGGACTGCTGAATAAAGGGCATGGAGTGGTGTTGCAGGAGGGGTTCACAAAGTCATCACAATGTGACTTGGGCAGGGTCACCTCTAGCACTTGCATGTAGGCAGCGAGGTGCCTACAAGGCATCACTGTGGACAAATACCTCTCCGGGAACTCAGCACGCTGGGGTGCATCTCTAAAGTGCGTGTACGCTAATGCACACAGTATGGGGAATAAACATGAAGAGTTAGAGATCTGCATGCAGTTGCAGGGCTATGATTTTGTTGGGATAATGGAGACGTAGTGGGTTGGCTCCCGTGATGAGTGTTGCATTGGAGGACAGGACAGGAAGACGAGAAGGAAGAGTTGTCCTTTATGTAAGAGAGCAGCTGGAGTGCATGGGGCTCTGCCTGGGGATGGATGAGGAGCTGATGGAGAGTTTATGGGTTAGGATTAAAAAGAATACAGGCAAAGTGGATGAGGCCCTCTACAGACAGATAGGAACAGCCTCATGTTTGCAGGCTCTGGTCCTCATGGGGGATTTCAACCACACCGATATGTGTTGGAGGGACAACACAGCAGGGCATGAATAATCCAGAAGGTTCTGGAGTGCATTGATGATAATGTACAGATTGGGGATCTGATGTATAAATGGCAAGATCTCAAAATGGCTAGAAGAGGGCCATCTCCACTGCTAAACTTTACTCTCATGGTAGCACAAGAGTTCTTCAGCCAAAGCATCCAAGACAAGGATTAAGGATTTGGTACTGTGAGAAGTAAATTACTTTGGGGGTGATTGCTAGAGCAACAGTCACTCCTCTCCATGCTCATAGATGGCCACACAACTGAACTACAAGTACCTCAACAGCTTGAAACATCCCCAGTGTTTCATACTGAACATCGCTATTTTACATGTGCAAGCTTGTTCTTTCATTGGCCATCCTGGCTTAAATAGACATAGTTCCATGAAATCAATTTTATAACTGGTGTTAGGGAGAAGAGAATCCTTAAATCCCCAGTTCCTCTGAAGGAAGTGTCAACAACACAGTTGCCAGTATTTGTATTAGTACTTGATGAAGGTAAGTGCATGTTTGTCCACATCTGTAGGCTTCTGTTTGTCTTGTAACAGAGAATAAAGATGACCTGAATAATACACTTACTGCTTTTTTTTTTTTTGCCCACAGCAAAAGAAAATGCTGTTCTGTTTTTGTTTTAGAAGAGCTGTTTTTCCATCCTACCTGTGTATGCAACCTTACTAGTTATACCAAAATAACACACAAGATCTACTTTATCTAAACTTCTTTAATTCAACTTTCACCATTTATATCACTGTTCGCAGCTCCATCACATTTCTCAAAGCCACAAGGAAAGAACCACATTGTTCTGAAAACATTTTACACTTTTAAAAGAGTCAGGTTTCTTTCTCCGTTGGACAGTTGTAGAACCAACCTTCTGTCAGTGTATCTGTAACCTCCCCAATTCCCTAAAATGGGAAGAAATTCCAAGATCACATACCAGCCACCTATTTTAAGATTACAGCAGGAGACACAGCAACTAATTTACCAGTCCTCTGCCTCTTTGTCCAGACCAAATGTATACAAATCTATGTTTGCACAGCAAATCCCACTTGCCGGAAGAAGACCCCACTGCATCAAGCAAAAGACTTCCTCAGACTTTCTTTTTCTTCCGTTACTTATCCAGGCTTAGATCTTGGTGCTACTAACCTTGCACTTCACTCTTGAAGTCTGGGCATTTTATATTTGAAAATAATAGGGTGAAGAAACTTCATATCATGATCTAAAGTAGATGCTCCCTCGCTTTACAAACATCACTACATCTATCTGTCAGGCTAGAACCCACAGACCTGCCAAGATAAATATAAACAAGGCAGGTGGTGCTTTCCTTCAGTCTCGGAAGATCTTCTTGATGGTGTCAATACATTCAGTCCTCGAGTAATGCTGGTGTTCACTGACATACCACATTGTCACTTATTGCCTAATGATAATAATAATAATAAACCTCCTTAAAAGTAAACTATATTTGCATGAATGCAAATGTATTGCTTACTTTAGAAACTTTTGGATGTGAGGAGGTTTTTTTAGGTTTGTTTTTTTTTTTTTTAATTGGGTTTTTTCGCCTGTGAAATCAGCTCAGTTTTGTTGCCTGTTTTATCACTGCTGCCTTTCTGACCTGAAGGCTGGTTTAACACGTAGACACTGTTAAGAGCCAAGAGGGTCCATTAGTACCCTTCCACACGTGTCCTCCTCCAGTCTGACTGCCTGAATGGCACAGCCAAGAGTCTGTTGTCAGATACGTTAATGCAAAGCGAGCTGGGAAATCATTCAACTAGATCCTTAACTAAACTCTCCTGAGTTATGTGTCTCAGTTGGGACATCTGCAGAAAATGAACACATCTTGAGAGTGGTCCCTGAATACCTGAATGTAACAGCTTTAATATCTGCGTTCAGTTGAATGTGGGCTGCAAAGTCTCTCATTTGGTTAAGTTTCCTAAGTGATCTCAGAGGAGGCTATTATGTGAATGGGTACATTTATGTTCTTATTGGTTCCTGATGAATTGGGAAATCTTCTCTTGGCTCTCTTGCTTTCAGCCACTTGTTGAGACACAGAGTTACATGTCAGTACAGAGCACAGCCCATGCAGGAAGGGTACACTGGGGTATTTCTGAATCAGTGATAATCTATTCCACTTCCCTTTCACTTCCCAAGAAACCTTCAATTTCTTTGTTCATCCTAGGTAAATACCCTGTCATCAGTTTGTTGTTCTGTTTTCTAAATCTAATGAAGCCCGCCCCAGCTGCTGAAATCTCACAGTATTATTACCCTTAATTGCCTTGTAGGCCACGATTTTAAGGTCATGGTGTTTTGTATACCACTGGCCTTGCTCTCCCTGTTTATCTGGACTACAGCAGTGGTGGCCTCCACTATCACTTTTCACATGTCCTTGGCTTCGGACAGCACTGAAGAGTCTGTAAGGTGCTCGGTTTCCTGTTAGGCACAGGTTGATGACCGCTGGTACAACTGAATTGTTGGAATCAAGTATGGGCTACCATGATCTTTGACCAACTCATTTTATTTGAGATAATAGGCAGCACAAAAAATGAGTGAGCTTTTGTGCTTCTTTCCTGTTTCTGCTCTCTGTGAGTATGAGTTTTTTGTCTTCCTTTGCTCTATGTGGACTTCTACGTTTAGCTCTAGTGCTGACAGTGCTGGTAAGACAGCACATGCTGGTTTATAAGGAAAAGAATAATAGGTGACTCTACACTTGCAAATTTACTAACGCCTAAAGATTTGTCTGTTGTTCTGTGTTTGACCCTCAAAATGTGATTGGGCTGGTACACTTGCAGCTAATGAGCCAGCTAATTTTGTACAAGAAACAAGGCTCTTCCTTTTATGAGACTTATTGCAACCAGTAGGATTCTTCTCACACCAATTTTTCTGAAGTAATTTTTGGGAAGTTGGAACTGCCATGCTCTCAATTTCTAGTAATGTTGCAATTGAGCAGTAAATGTCCTAAAGGCAGAAGCTACCCAGGTGGTTGGTTTATTTCTGCTGGGAGGTGTTATAGTCTGCCACAGACAGGCTGTGTTTGGGACGCCATGGCTTGAGTAGGTTAAGTAAATCAAATGAGCCATATAAAGCAAAAGAGGTCAAGCAAGTTGTAAATGTCAGTGACTTTACTTTCCAAGACAGTAAGCAGAAATAAAGTATATTTATTTCTATGAATCAACACCCCCATCATCCTCATTTATTCCTATGAGAAACTCAGATTGACACTTCTTTCATCAGTTGACTGAGCTATAGGACTTGATAGCTTATGCGCTCAGCTGCGTGATGGAAGGTGAGCGTTGTGTTAATTGTAGACAAAAGTGGACTTCTGAAAAATGCTGCATGCAAGTGAAATTAAGGTATTTATCCAAATGGTGTCAATTCATGAGCTGGATTTGGAAAACCAAATGTAATTATTTTAATCTTTTCTTTCTTTTTTGTCACTTTAAAGAAACATATTTTATTGCAGTTTGAAATAATATTTTCTTTAACTTGGATGTCTTGTAGAATTAAAAAAAAAATGTTCAGTTTACATCACAAGGAAAAAGAAAGTGTGGCACAGATGAGTAGCTGGAATTTCCCAATCAAAGCTATATTGAGTGCTGTTTTCCTCTTTAAATTACTTTCAGAGATTATGTTGGGAAAAAAGAAAATCTGACATGCCCATAAATTTCTGCACAAAAAATGTCTTGTTAAAATACCTTTTTTCATCAAAAAAAGAAGGAAATGGAAAAAAAAAAAAGTGAATCAGGTCCATTGCCATGATGTAATATTCTCCCATGTGCAAATTTTGTGGGATTAAAACTAGAGACTTGGATTACCCAGAGCCATATGAGAACATCGTATGGGAACTGTGGATACTTCAGATAGATAGCTGAAGGCGTACACCAGGCAATGAGGGCAGAGGCCATACCATGCACCCTCAGGAAACTCTTCATACGCTGACTCTTCTCCTGTGGCAAATATCAGTAATTTGAGACCACTTGTCTCTAAAAGAAAGAACGGTAAATTGCTTTGCATCTGCTAAAGTGGTAATATTTCTGCATTCTGCCATTTAGTGCAGAGCAGATGATATGAGGTACCTTATTCTCTGGTAGGATGTGCTGTTTTCCAATAGATATACATAGGACAACGGTTGAATTTTAAATCCCTGGAAGATGTATCCTGGCAGGCATGGTAAACCTCTGGCAGAGTGATACCATTTTTCAGCGCATACATATGTAGCAGATACTTGACATTTCCAAGATGTGTTTCAAGGACAGCGTAAATCACTCAGGAGCTGAAGTGTTGTAAATTTATGCTGGTGTTCAGCCATTGCCTTATAGACACTTTTATTCATACAGACTAGGGCTTTGGGCTGTTGGCCGAAGAAAGCCAGGAGGAAGAGCTGGTTATGACATTTTAGGGTAGTTTAAATAGTCTTTCCAGGCCTGCCTGGAAAATTAGGGTGAGTGGTTGTTCAGTGCCTCAATCCTTACCTCTGAGGGTCATGGTGCGTTACTGTGTGGAAGAATTAGAGCTCTGCTAAAATCAAATAGAAAGCTAGGTGCTATCTGCCTTTTGTTGGAAGCAATAACCATGACTCCTGATGACTCATGGAGCTACAAATTGTATTTCATTGCACCAGTCTAAGGCAATGTGACCCATTTAGCCTTAGTTTAGCATACGGGCAAGTTTATTTTATAAATCCTCTTGTGTGCGGAATTTATAACTTGACATTTACATTGAAGTTTGCAAATGACCAACCTTAAGCCATTTTAAACTTCACTCCAGAAGAACTGCCGTAGTTTTCCTTCCCCTTAACATCCACAGTTGTGCCCTTTTGTTCGTGAAATGAGACTCACTTAAAACTCTCCAAGTACATGACAATTAGAACGGGCAAAATTCTTTTTTATGCTGAAAGCAATTTCACCCAAAATTTAGCTTTTAATTAGGAAATAAACCATTAAACATTACCAAAATACTCCTTTTTTTTTTGTTGTTTGTGCTTTTCAGTATGTTGTATTGATTATTTTTAGTCAGAAGTTATAGTGATAAAAGAGGGTTAAGCTTATTAAAGTGCTAAATATAAGAGCATACTGTGAAACTTAAAGGGACCCATTTTTGTTACTGCCAAGTGGGAGCATTTTAAAATTCTCATTCACAAGCTCATTTTCCTGTCTTTCAAGTGGTTTTACAGAAAATACTGCCTTGTGAAACCAGTCCATTGTGGCCACTATAAAGACTCAGGTTGTATGAGTGATTCCTTGATACATTAGGACAAAAACCCCACTCCAGCCACTGTCACTCCAGTAATTTCACATGTAAGACTCCTGTTGGTCATTAGCAGGGCTTGATCTCAGAAGACAGGTAAATAGAAAGGGTTGAAAGACACCTCTTGGGGTCATAATGATTTCTGTCTCTGTGTGACATGTGTGTGTCATAAAATCATATCAAATTACATCTAAAAGCTGGTTAGCTCTGCCACCTTCAGTATTCCTATTGAAAGGATGTGCTATAGCTGGAAAATTAGAAATCTCTTCTTAATTCCTTGGTGCATTTGTTTGCAACCACCATCTGCTTTGGTGCAGCCCTGTCCCTCAGTTTAATAAAATGGCGATAATATCGCCTTAAGGTTTTTGTTTGTTTTCAGACTGTACCATAAATTTGTCATCACAGACTAAGGACAGAAAATTGTTGCGGGATTCAGGCTCTTTGGAAAATCCCAGACCCAGGGCTGGGTTATCTCACTTATTTGGGAACAGAATCTCTGTCCCTTCATACCAAAGCCAAAGGAGAAAGGAAAAGGCAGACCCCCTCCAGAAGATTTTTTCAGTCTACCTAGGATCCTACCACCCCTCTGGAAATACTTGCCTTTCCATCCCCAAGCAAGGTACCTTCGCAAGGAGCCTGAAAGTGAGCAAGGTGAAACTGTGAACCATCACTAGCATTCAGCAAAGATGCACTGAAATAGTTGTGAATGACACATTCATCATTGACTTATTAACATCATTGACTTATTACTTACTTCCTTGTGATTTGACCCAAATTCTCTTTCCTTCCCCTGCTCTCTGGTGTTAATAAGCAGAAATATCTAGTTAAATTGTGTTACACAGTTATGTCTCATTTTTATAGAGTTTTAGAGATGTTTTGGTGGGTTTTGTTTGTCTTAGTTTTTCCCCTTGTTGTTACAAGTTGCTACAAAAATTTTTTTAAATGGGAGGTTTGCTTATTCCAAGGCTGGTATCCCCCTGTTAGGAGAACAAGTGAGCAGAAACAGTGCCACCAGGGTCCAGCCTCCTCCTGTAACATCACATCAACTCATATAAGACATGTAGGACACGTCCATCCTACTTGTGAAAGCCTGTGCTGGGAAAAACGTAGATTTGCAAAACACGGTGCATAACATATGATTAGCTCATTCCATGCAGCACTAAGGGGGCGTTCGCAGAGTTTAATTTTATCTAACGAAGGCAAATCTCCTTAGGCTGCCCTGCAGGCAGCGGAAAGTGCTAGCTTCCTCTGGAGGGCCATTTAAGGAAGCTAAATTAAGCTCCTGCTGTGATTTCCCTCTGCCCCAAGAGGAGCACAGAGAGATTACTCTTGTTTTAGTAGGATATCTTTCATAAATTTCTCCTCTGTAGCCCTTCTATGTCTAAATGATTAATTTCCTGAGGACAATCAGCCTTTAAGAGGCACTACTCAAGTGAAGGGTGTCTGCACTATGATCCTGAGAAACATCAGATACGTGAGCAAGTCCTGTTACATTGATTAGGTGATTGTCAAGGTGTTCAGCACACTCCCTCCACCCCTTTCAAATTTCCCAAATCCCCCCATCTCTTCTAAATCCCATCACAAAGTAGCTTAATGCACGGAGGTATTTTCCCACGTAAAGTTGTATTTTGTAACCCAAAACCATGGTCAGGCTTTGTGCTTCTAAAATTAACAGGCATCCCAGCAGGATATATTCTTAGTTTTGGTTCAATTTTTTTACCTGTTTTTTTTCTTCTTTTCTCCCCATCCTAACGTGTCACAGCTTGGCTGCAGGAAAGCTATGGCGTGTTGGAGCTTTGAGTGGTCAGGAGCTGAATTTCAATTGATGCAAACTGGTGTTGCCCCAGTGGCTAGTTCTTATGGACTTCCACAGAACATATAAAAATGTTTTTAGGCAAAACCAATCTGGTTCACTACCCATCATGTGGTCATGCTTAACCATAGAAGTAGATACTTGTCAACAACTAGGCAACTAAGAATTTGTCACCTTGGGTGAGTGACAAGTTATTCTGGCTGATGCATCCTGTATGTGTTAACGACATATTAGCTCTTTTGGTTTCTCTGCCTTGTGCCTTGTTGTTTCCATATGCAGAGAGGCTCATATACGCAGTGCTGGAAATTGGATCAGGGCTTGTAGTTGCCAATTACGCAGCACTGTCCTAACATGCAAACAGAGAAAGCAAGCACTACCCTGTCCTACAGAGCCAATCTAGCCCATAGATCTACCACTTTTCAGCTATTCCTCAATTCTAACCCGAAAACATCAAATGTCCCTCTACTGCTACTCCTATAAAATATGTAGAATGACCAATTACTGATTTGTGGGTCAGCCTCAACGTCTGGCTGGAAAGACATCGGGGCCAGCCCCAGAGTTGGGACTTCTATACTTTTTAAACAGAAGTGTGGTACCAATTGACAGTGATACAGTGATTACAGTTTTCCTCGTAATCTCACCTAGGACCTCATCATTATCAAGTGACAGGTTGAAATCTGTCTATCGTTTCACTTACAAGAAACACCTTGTTTCTCAGACACACCTCTTTGAGGTAGACCGTGGGTAGACCCACTCACAAGGCAAAAACACACTGCAGTGTGCTGTTGTGCCATTCAGGTTTCTGTTCACCATTTTTGGTAATTCAGCACCATTTTTTTCAACTGGTATTGAAAAGAAAAATCTGACACGTTCCCAGAAACGCCTTCAGATTAACGCAAGACTGTGAGTAAACCCTTCAAGGCTGTCACACTGATGTGTGCATGTGTGTGGATGCAGCTCTTCTAAGGCTCTGTAGAAGAAAATGTGATATTTCTTCACAGACAGAGGTTGAGTTCCTTAGAAGCCTTTTGATCTCTTCCTGCTGAGTCCTGAATGCAAGGAATGCATTTGGGCAGAGGTCAGTGATGCCAATTGTTAAATTGATGTTAAATTGTAAATTGGTGTTAAAGTCTTAATAAAAATGGTTTGAGAAACATTGGATATGGCCAATAAAATTATGGTATTTCAATCTATAAAACTGCCGGCCATGTAGTTTTTTTCTTGTGTACTACAGCATGCATAATCTAAAATCGAAGGAATGGAAACCCATCTCTCCCAGGTGTAATACAGGGCTTTTAAGAGGTTTCCAAGTGTTAAGCTGAAGTTTGTTTATTCCATGGTTCTGTTGGTTTGTGGTTTCTTTGTTCTTACGTTTTGTTTTTAAGTTGAGTTACCAGAACTGCATAATTACGTTAACAGACTTGCAACACCGTTTCACTTAAAAATGGCAAAACCTGAACACAACTACTTTCCACAGTTTATCTGCAAACCTTCATTTCTTAACCCATCACAAAAGCAGCCAGTCTGATTAATGTTCTTTCCTTCAAAAATAAAAGAATAAATTACTTAAATTTTCTGTGGCATGTCTTAATCCAACTCCTAATACCATCAGTTGAAGAATTTCCATTAATTTTATTAAGGATTAGAGAAATCCCTGGAACCTTATTCTCAAATTTCTACCTGTGGTTGAATTTCTCCTGACCATTTTCATGTACTCCATGGTATAATAGCTGCTCTAAACCACACAGAAGCAGACCAAGTGCCCATACTCTTCCATTGCGGCCAGAAATTATTGGCTGCACATCTCTTAGGGGACAAGCTGGTCAAGATTTCTAAGATGTGTGCTGGAAACACAAACCCTTATTTGCAGGTTTTATGCCATAGGTGTCTTGCTTTTGAAGCACAGCTCTGGAGTCAAAGTTAATACTTGTCTTTGCAGTGGGGAGCTGCCGGCTGCAACGTGTGGGTGATAATCCTTCTTTTCTAGTCTCATTTTGATTCCCCATGGTTCCTCCAGCATCCTCCAATGTCAAATCTAGCAATCTGGGGTGAGATTCTTCTCCCTCAATTTTAGATACTGGCAATGTGTCTCTATCTAAGCCATCTGTACAGATCCCCCCTTGGAGCTTCGAAATGTGATCCAGGAGTTTAGGTTGTGATTTGTCTGATCTGATCAGCAGCAGGCAGGTACCATAGAGTGGGATGAATTGCACAGTATGGACTTGCTCTCTGTTGACTGTGATAGTGTCCAAGGTGACTTGCTCAAGTACAGACTTGTACAGACCTGGGAATGTCAATAACACACATGTACTCAAATTAATCTTATCCCTGAGCTTTAATAATGAGATAATTTGAGATACAATCTGCCATGTCCCTTCTGTAATTTAACTCTAACCTAGTAAACTTACCAGCCTTGAGCTGATTTCCTTTGAATTCCCAATCAGACTTCCCATTGGTTTCAGTGGGAATGGGATGAGCTAACCTGTCTAGGAACACATGGAGAGCTGTCAGACATACTGATGGGTTAAGTGTTCATCAAAATGGGTGGCATTCCTATTTCCTTGTAGTACTACAGCTTGCAGACAAGAGGCTGCTCATTTCTTTATGCCCATGAGTAAATTGCCGAATTGCTGTTGGTATAAAGTCTTTGTTTTAGGTTTGTACCCTGTAATTATCTTCTGTTATCTTAATTTGCAGATAGTATTGAAGCCAACATTGAGACTGCATCTTCTAATGTAGAATCAGCCAATGAGCAGTTGGCAAAAGCCAGTCAGCACCAAGTAAGTGGGACTAAATAACTCTACGGATACTTTCAGTAATAGTATTTAAAATAAAGAGAACACTTGGCGGCTGTGAACCACATGGCACATGGGCTGCGTTGGATTTGTGCTACCTGGAAAGATGATAAAGCATACTCTAAGTAAGAGCTAAACTTTTTTCTTATATATATGATTAAATTATTGTAGTGTCGACAATTTGCATTAGAGTAGTCATTAAGATATCCGCATATTAAAGAGACATTTCCCAGTAGGAAACTCAACAATTAGCTACTATTGTTCTTGGAAAGACATCATAAAAAGTGCATCATTTAAGTGTATATGTGCTTCTTATTGGAGTGTTTCCCTATAATCAGGCAACAGTGCTTTTCAAAAACAACTGAGTTGTCAAAAGACATGATGTGGTTGGTGAATAATGGCTATAGGAATGGCGTTCAGCACTTTTTAAAGGCAATTTGAGGGTAGGGCTTTTGTTTTTTTTTTCTTTTTCTTCATTGGAGCAAGAATAAAACATACACACACACAAAAACATTAATCTTTTTGAAAATAGCTTGACCAGAAAGAACTGTTCGATGGTTATAGTTAGTACTTTCTAGGGATGAAGGGGGGTGGGAAACGAAAAAGAAAAAATTGTTATTGCTTGCATTGGATTGACAGAACAAAAGCTGTTAGTTTCCTTTTTTCCTCAATCATAAATCGGTTTGTTGAAGTCCAAAGTGAGTTTCATGTACCTGGAGTCTTGTTATGACAAAATATAGCTGAGGTCTATGCGAGTACATATTGCCTCCTTGTTGGTCCTTGGGCACAATGAATTCTGAACGTCTGGGGCAAACCTCCAGACCAAAGGAGTAAGAGCTGCAGGCATTTTACTCCGCTGAAAGAGAGTAATGTGATTTTTAAATTATCTATAGTTCATTTTCTGGTGAAACATACTTTACCAATTTTGGATAATAAGAACAACTTTTGTAGAACTTTGATATTGCAGAAACTGTGTGGTCTTCATTATGTTTTGGTTTTAAAGGCATATATATTCAAGATAACGTGTGTCACCCCGCATTTAATCCTGCATTTGCTTTGAAAATAGCCTGTTGCGTTTTTACTGCATGAAGTCTAAAATGAGACACGAATAAATGTAATACTTGACAGTAGAGCTGATCGCAAAGCTGCAAATGACAATTTTGGCTAAGAAGGTCAAAGAGTAGTCAGGCAGAAAATGAATGCAGCACAGTGTAAAGGATCTGCTTTCTTCAGCCAGCAGGAGCTGTTGAAATAGCCTGCCCAGTTAGGAGGTCGTTTATTCCTCAAATATGTTGATCAACATGAAGATATAGCCACCGCTGCTAAGGGCATAAATGTGTACTGACTGGTTTTTATGGGAAACCACTTCAGAGTCTCCCTTGCCCACGAAACAAGCCTGTATAGACAAATATCACTTAGAAAAATTCTGCTGCCAAAGAAAATGCACAATCCAGATCCCCTGCAGAGGACAGGTAGCTATCCTGCACACTGCTGGATGAGGATCACTAGACAAATGCGTTGCTCTCTGTCACCTCTTTCATAAGGTTCCCTGAGATACGGGCAGAAAATGGAGTGAAGTTTTTCTGTCTTCAGTTGCTGGCCTGCTGCCTGGGGTTTGCCAAATTGCATATGATGCCTCTTCTGTTATATGCCGTGATATCTGCTCATCTTACATTCAAAAGGACATTGTCCTCATAATGTGACTAGAAGGGTCCTGGGCACACAGCCCTCAAGGGCTTTTGTAGGAAGTGATGTTGGTGCCAGTTGCATACGAATGGATAATGCAGTGGGATATAAGTCATCCTTCCAGGTTGTGTGTGTGATTTGGGCTGCTTTAGAAATATTTATGATGGATTTGGGAGGATGATCAGCCAGACAGCTTTGTGGGTGAACTGCTTTCAAGGGAGCTGCCATAGTTTTACATACATTAAATTCTCTCTGCACTCTTCTGTGCTGCTCAGAGATCAAAAGCACAGACTTTTTTTTTAAATCTTATTGAGTAGTTTTCCTTCATCTGTTAAAGTGCCAATTCATTAATGTATTTGGCTGTTACCTACAACCTCTAGTATAGTGTAATTGTCCTGTAAATGCAGACTGGCTTACATACATTTGTTACTTATCTCTGTTTATATGTATATATGTATATGAATACGTGTGTGTATGTAGTATGCTTGTATCGACAAAAGTATACTTGAATTGAGAAATCAGAAATGTCAACATCACTGAAACATTGAAGCTTAAGACCTACCGTAGACCTTAATGAATGGATTTCTGCCAGAGATAAAGATTAAGTGACTGGTTATTTTACATAATGTTTGCATATAATGCAATGCAGTCACTTCAACAATACAACTTGAAGCACCAGTCCCAACCTGTACATTAACATAACAAAGCATCAGTAAATAGCTTTTCTTTAACTAGTACAAAATAAGGCATTTAGGTTCCCTGAAATGATAGAAACGTTTAAACAAATGTAAATATCTTCCTGCTGAGGTCCTTTGCCTGCATTTTACATTTTGTAAGGTGCTCCATCATCTTCAGGTGTGTGTGCTAACAGTAGTGTTTTATTACTTTGTGTGAATACTCATTTCCCCCATCTAAACTCTTCACCCACTCACAAAAAAACACCAGCAACTCCCGCCCCGCCCCCAAACCATAAAACAATAATAGAGAGCATATGAGGGAAATAATATGGTACGTAAGGTAGTGGTGGCCAACTTTCAGGCTGGACAAGACTGCAGGGTGGCTCAGTGCAGCCCTCAGCCAGCCCCTGCTCTCAGCCCAGGGAAGGGAGCGGTAGATGGCTGTGCAAATGATTCTGCTTCCCTCCTCTCTGTTCCCTGCCATCTCCTACCCCGTGGGCCTGCACATCTTCCCCCTTTTCAATGGACGTGTACGTGCAGGCTCCATCATGAGGTAGGTGTAACTCTTCGCTGGTCACCATACAGAGGTGAGTACCAAATTGCAACCCTTGTGTGTCTCCATCTGACACGAGGCAGCTTGTCTCAGCAGAAGTGTTGGGCACTGTTGTTACAAGAGGCAGGATCAGACAGCTCAGGAAAGTAGATGGTCTCAAGTTATCATTACGGTCTTGATCTTAGATGCCATGGGAAGTCCCTGAGTCCATGCTGGGTACCATAATTGGCAGCCGCGTTATTGCCTGTAGTCCCTCGTCTCACCAGTAGACTTCACCCCCTGACAGTAACACTTCCCTGCTTCACCAAGTAAATTCACTAAGGACTCTGTGGCGGTCAGATATTACAGAGAATCTATGGACCATATAGAAAAATAACAATACCCATTATGCCTACCCGTGATGTAGAAAAATTCTTATGTCATATGCACTTTATTTCCATAATTTTTTCCCTGCCATTGTAAATCATTGTATATGTTCTGATTTCAACATTGCTTGATTTATACTGTGTGAGAGGTACTTGCTATATCTGTGCTGCAATAGAGGATGTGGTAGATGAATTTGTAATTAATCATGAGCAAAAAAGGTATTACATCCCAGAGGCGTAAAACGTTTAGTGGGAGCTGTCAGAGCTTTGGAAGAAATACTTTTTTTTTTTTTTAATTATTAACAGATTTTTTTTCCCCTCATTTTAAATTATTATCATTACAGAATACTTGTTTGTGCTTAAACTTATTTTTACTACAAGTAACAGTTAAGCTGGGCCACTGCATTATCTGTAGGAACATGCAGGGTCAAAATGCAGGTGAAAGCATAAATGTTGGATATTGATACCAGGAGCAGAGGAACAGAGGCCTGTTTCCATACGAAATCCCTCTTGGTCACAGAAACTTGACAATTTTACTTTGTTGTCCTACTTTTCACTAGAAAATTCAAGTTTAAAAAATGACTGAAAGGCAAAAAACTCTGGCAGAGAGAAGCCAGAAGAAGTAATCTCCTGCAGTAAACTTGCTTCAGTGTCTTTCTTTTCTATGAGGGTCTCATATCTCTTGGACCTAAAGCAGAAAGGATGACCCTTGCCATTTAATACCAATGGCCCAGATTTGTCTCCTGAAATGTCACTGTCCATGCCCCTAGAGAAGATGATTCATCCCACCTATCTTAAAATACCAACATGGGTCAAATTGCTCTCTGGAAGATAGGGATTTATTGGACCAAATATGAGTGTGTTTGGTGGAGACGTCTATGTCTGAGTTAAGTGTCTGCACTCCCTTTACACCAACCAGGAGGAGGAATTACTTCCAGCACGTCTTGTCTCATCTCACAGGAGATGTCTGACATAGGTCTGATGACTGCCTCTCTGGAGACGTCTGTTCTCTCCTTTGTCTATAAAGTCCAGATGATAGCAATTACATCGCAAATATTTCAAGGGAAATGAATCCCATATCTATCGCCTATCCCTGTATCGGAAAAAAGGGGAGATCTAGACACCCAATGATCTCGGTACCTGCCTTTGAGATTAGCTTAGGTGGGCTGAACATCACCCAGAGGGGCTGGCTGTGATGAGATGAGGAGTTTTACTTTGCTCAGTTTGTTCATAGCTTCCTGCAGATGGATTGAGAGGAAGAAAAAGGAACAAACGCAGACTCCACGGATACATATTAAACCAGTTACTCTTTTTGACGTGAAGTTTGGCCTAAGTTCAGCTTGGCCGCACTGACTGAAGGACTCTGTGTGCTGACTGTTGAAGCTAATTTGTTTTGGAAGAGACGCTTGTGTTGCTCTGATTAATGCTGGTTGCTTTCCTTCCCTATATCCTCTATGGAAGTCAAGCTAATTTGGATTCACTGGCATCACAAAGGCAAGCAACAGTTCAGTGACCCACTTGTGTAGTCTAAGAACAATGAGTTTTTTTACTGTAAAGAAGCAATTCCTGGGTCTGGCTTTCAGGGATACACAGAGGGACACTTTGAAGGCTGGAGCTTTAAGGAAAAAAGCCTCATAAATCTGTGACACTTGCAGAGAGATCTTATTGCCTGGGGTCCACCAATAAAGGGCTGGCTTCAACTTTTGCACAAGTAACTCATTGGTATTTTAAAAACAAAATTTGAGTTTCAAAAATCACCTTCTTGGTCTTTGAAATTTCCTGGCATGCTATCCTCTTAAAGCACTTGCTACTTATAAATACTGTGATAATGAAGATTGTCTTCTCCTCTTCCCTATGGGTATGCCCTAAGATCCTGACTTACACTGCTGTTAAATCGTTTTAAAGCTAATAGTTTTAAAACTACGGTGTACAGGCAGTTAGCACCACCATACGATGGGATTGCACTGCAAAGCCGCAGTGGACTGGCGTGGCTGGAATATCTCAATGCAAACACAGTTTCGTAGCTACTTAATGTCTGAGGACAAGAAGAAGCTAGATGCTTGTAAGGGAGATTCGGGACCGAGATGTAATGACAATCTACTGCAAACTATAAGATGCAGCGTATACAATCAGCCTCACGTTGCTGTTGCTTAGCTGTGTCTGTCACCAGTGTGAGCGTGGCTGAGTTTGCTTCTTCTTTGGGTAATTAGCACTTGGAAGTTTTATTTGGGGGATTATGAAGCTATTCTTTCTTCTGGTGGTTTCTGCCTGTGAAAGTGATGGGAGCTGAATTAAAGCTGCAATAGGAACTCAGAGCTCTGTAAGGACTCCAAGCAAAAGCCATTACTGAAGTGACTGTAATTACACAACTGAGCCTTAATCCCCCTCTTCAGTAGCAGAAGGAAACTTTGCCGCCATCCAGAGTCCTCATGATTCCGTGCCATAATCTTCAGTTAGTAAAAGAAGTCCTCCCCAAATTGGCTGAGTATCTCAAAAAACAACCAATTTGCAGTCCCTTTCTGCTTTCTGTTTCTCAGTTTGCAACAATGCACTCACACCAACTCGGTTCAGAAACTTCTGCCCGGTCTTCCCACTCAGAACTGATTTCTTCCACTTCAAAGCAATTTCTCCTCCTTAGCAATTGTTTTCCTTCCACCCCTTCCCTCTCCCATTAAGCCATATCTTTTCATTTTCACTCTCAATTCCAATCTCTCAGTCCTCCCCTGTTGATGCATGGCTGCCAGCAACACTGCTGCTTCAAACAGTCCATTCTCTTACAATGAACCCACTAATTTGCCTGCCCCAGATTGCTCAAAACCTACCACATCGGGATTTGCCTGTATCGCCTGTCAGATGTGCCCCCACATGGTCTGTACCGTTACGGAGCCTTGAAGCAACTCCTTGCTGCATGCCTGCCCCTACCTTCAGGCTCCTTTTGTCTTGGCAGTGTGCTGCGGCCAGCGAGCGAGGCTGTCTGGGGCAGCACTTTGAACAATTAAATTTTTTCGCCCTTTACCTTCCCTTGACAAATAGGCAGCAGCAGCAGGTGGCTGGGATAAAACTTGTGCTTCCTTTATTCCGTGCTCCATTGGCTCCCTATGAAAGACGGGCTAAGTTTTCAGATTTAAGAGTGTTTTATTTTGAAGCGACTTCTGTTTGTGTGTGGTTTTTTACTGTATTTTAATGCAGCCCATTTGCAAAACAGCTGCTTACCATAGGAAATGGTGTTCAAGTCAGCGGCAGTCCAAGTGATAAATGAGCTGCGTGAATGCAGCAACTTAACCTCAGTGAGGTCTGAGCCATAACATTTATTTAAACCTATCTTTTTTTCTGTAAATAATGGATCTGTGTGATCAAATATTTATTGGGAAAGGGTTTGTTTAGAGCCTTTGGATGTTATGCAGTTGGGTGCTTTGCATGTGAAGGTAAAATCTTTCAGGCTATTTGTAATCACAGCTGAACATGTCTTCATTTGTACCGTCAAAAAGAGAGAGTTGACTCAGCCAGGTGGTAGCTTTATCTTTCCTTCTTTTATTATAAACCATGCCCAGTAGGATTTTTGGAAGGAAAAAAGAAATTAAAATTGTCTATTGTGAGCTTACTTTTTATTTAAGCACAAATGACTCCTTTCTCGAGAAGGGAACGGAAAGGGCAAGAGTGGAGGAGAAGGGAAGGATATGACGGAAGGGTTGGGAGCAAATTTAGTGGTGAGCCATTGCTGATGAAGCTGCTTTGGCTGGTGAGCAGATGAGTGGGTAGCTGTAGTCCTTACCGATTGTTCACCTTGGTGGTATGCAGACTGGGACTGTATCAAGTCAAGATTTAGGAATATCCATTGCGTTATGCACAGTGGTCTAGATTCAGTATTTCAAAAGCAAGGATTTTGTGCGTGAAAGCTGAACAAGTCCGATCTGTGACAATTCGGAGATGGCAGAAGGAAATCGCATACTGTCTTTTGCTTTTCTATTTCATTTGTTTAACAAAATCACTTTCCAGGGTACAATTTCATTTTGAAGAGTCAGAGATTAAAAAGCAATTTTCCCTCGCTGACAGCGGCATAAACTAGTGAGTTACGTTTCTCTTAATGGCCTCATTTACATGAAGAGTGAATGGAAATCCTCGGTTACTGAGTGGAAAACCACACTTAGAGCCATCCTTATGCCCAGTGGCAGCACATATAATCAATTGCATTGCCCAAAGGTCAAAGCTTTGAGAAATGGTATAAAACTTGCCTCTTGGTGGGCTAGGAATACCAAGAAGTTAGGAATATTGGCACTGCAGATGTATACCTAACCTGGATGAAAACCAGGAGCAGAAAATAAGTATGCCGGTTGGAGTCCCAGCTGTATAGCCTGGAGCGGTATTATGCTGGGCTGTGAGCTTGTCAGATCTCATCAAGTAGCAAAATGGTCGAGCTTGGTCAGTGTTCGTACTGGAAACCTCTGCTGAAAATCTTCACATGCAGGCAGCAATGTTTTCCTGTTCACTTTCTGAGTGACTCCTTTCTGGTACAGAGACGCCGACCAAACAGTGCCGCTGTTCCTGAGGTATTTCATCAAATTTTCCTAATTAGTGTCAGTAAAGATGCCCCATTAGTTTTCAAAGCCACAGTGAAATTAATAGTTGAATTCTGGTATGGGGAATATATTCTGATTTATATTCTGATTTCTGTGCCTTGATGTTGTACTTGGTTCTCGTAAGCATCAGTTTATCAGCTCATCTTTTTCACAGGGACAGTATAGGGACCTATAGTCAGTATCGTGTCATCTCATCTGACTTGGTACTTAAAGTTTAGGCAGCTAGTACAAGACAAGCTAAGCTTCTTTTGCACATACCTCTGGAAGACAGTTCATCCTGCTTGTCTTGGATATTGTACCTTAGTCTGTGATGAATAGTGCCCTAGAGGTGAACATCTTGCCTTCATGCTGATAGACAAGTACCTTCAAAAGAAGCACTTAACTACTAGGCAGCTAGGGTTTGTTTTCTTTGCCTAAAAATAAATATTTGCTATCCTTTTATGCTGAGGATCCTGCTGTGTTTCTGGCTTCCACTATGGACGTCTGTTGTTCCTCCCAAAATCACAAGTCACCTCTGTCAGCTGTGTTTAAATGTAACAGAGAACCTGGGTCATCTCAAATGGTAGGAAGTAGCTGAGAAAGTAAACTCTTATTCCCCTATTGTGTTTTAATAACTATATTGATACCATGAAGGGAAAATTATATGTAAGGAAAAAGAAGTTACAGAACATGACATTGCTTTTATTTCTACTTTGACAAAACCTGGAAGCACTTTAATCAAAGGTCTTTTCCATGTTCCTGAAAGAAATCACAGGCCTGGTAGGACACATTTGTAGTACAGCTATCAGATCATGGCCTGGCGCTGTTAGAGCTGGAGAACAGGAATTGTTAAATACAACTTATGTTCAAGAGGAGAAAAGAGTGAATTGTAGTCTCGCTAAATCTGACTTCAGCAACGCGCAAAGCTCTTGAAGACATTTTGAAATGAAGAATTAAAAGCATGGAGTTCAGCGTATATCAGTGTTTCCCTGAACAGCTGAAGGAGTTAGCTTGGTTGGGCTTTAGTTTGAATGAAGGCACCTCATTTTATCTGTCTCCTCTGTAGGCACCTACATCTGAGTGTCTAAATTCCCTTTGTATTTGATGGAGACTGATGGTACAATTCAGTTGCCCAACACAGGCATCTAGGGTCATTTGAGATGCATTTGGGAATCCCAAACAGCCATGTAAGGCTGACAAATATGAGACAGGAACTACAGGAAACCCACGGCCTCCCGGGCTGGCAGCTGGAGGTGTCACCTCAAGTGGTACTGGATGCTTGCGTCTGGGCAACTGAATTGCCAATCCAATGAAGTCAATAGAGACTGGAAAAAGATTCAGCTGACCTCCCAGTAAATGTGTACTTTGGAGCTATCACTGTCCCTAGTCTCTGGGGGAAGTTGAGTGGTTCTCCCATAACTATAATAGGAGCTTAGACATCAAAGCATATGTGTGGGTGTGTAGAACATTGGAGGTGGACATATATAGCCAAACTGGTGAGATATGGACTTGATAAGTAGAAAAAAATTTGGGTGGAAAATTGGCTGAACTGTGAGACTTAAAGGGCTGGAACTGGCTTAAATGGCTGTCTGGCATGGGGCTGCCCATGGCCTCTTCCTACAGAAGCCACTCCTGCAGCCCCCACTGCCAACACCTGGACACGGACACTCAATGCATAATTATATGCTAATAGTTGTACGGAAGTCTGAAAAATAAAAGTGAAAAAAAAGATTAATGCTAAATATTATTCATCATATTTTTATTGGACTCTAATATCAAGCAAGCCAATTTTTTTTCATTATGCTTGGTAGTTACAAAGCATCAGGAGAACTGATTTTGCCTCTTGGCTATTGATCATAATCCAACAAACATGACTTACTAGTGAGATAAAGAGAAAATCTTATAATTTGCTTGGGTTTTTTTATGTCAAAGCTGGGGCATAACTTAAGCTAAAAATCAGTGACTTAGATGTATTTAGAATCTTCTCTAACATAAAACAGGTATTTTGGACACAGATTGTCTGACACAGAGACAGCTTGCTGTACATCTAACAGAAGAGCAAAGTTTGGGTTGTAAACCCCCTATGTACCCTCTGGTCAACAAAAGAGACTGGGAACTACAGAGAGAGATCCAAATCTTTGGAGTCTGTTAAAACAGCGTAAGTTGGAAAACATTCAGCTGGGCCTCGCACATGTAGTTTTGTAGGAAATTAATATTAAATTTTCTTCGGTGTAGTTGCTTCCTTTTTTGCACTATGTTCAGGCTGAGAGGAATGTACGTCGAGTCCAGTGATTCAGGCTATGAAACCTGTGAAGAACCAGAAACGTACAAGGCCAGATGAGACGTAAGTCCTACGTATTCATTAGGTCCTAGTGCTTTTGTGAGAGTTGCACCTGTTTGCTCGAGGATAAAATTATTTCATGGACAAAATACATTTTTCTTTTGAAAGTAGCCCTGTCCAATATATCACTCAAATACTGTTAGGTAGCCATAAATCCAGGCAGTCCTGCCAAGTAAGCCAGATATCAGTTCTGTCTTAGTAGGCCCTCCAGTAGTTCCTTTATCATTACTGTTGTTTGTATTTCTTGATAGACAAATCACCAGCCAACAAGTTCTGCAGGCTTAGTTCCTACATTACAATTAACACTGATGAAATGAAAAATTACATCAGTGATCTCAGTGCAATTAAACTAATGTAAAAATGAAGGAGATTGAGGTTGCACTTGAAAAATCTCATTATCATACTTGGTAAATGGGGAGAAGCTTCTTTCAGACATTCATCCAAATGAAACTCTTCTGCCAGTAGGTTTTGGTTTCCTTAGGAGCATATGAAAACCTGAATCTGGAAAGTACACTTTGCCCGGTTCTGCTCAAACTTCCAGCAACGTGGTTTTGGTTTCTATTTGAATTGTTTCGGTGTAAGTAGAAAATCTAACCCTGGGCTGGTTTTAACCTCTAAAGTTGATCCTCAGATAGTGTAGATGTGCGTGAAGATTTTTACACATTTTTGACACCTTTTTCTGCTACATTTACAGCCTCGTATCAGTTGTCATGGCTTGTCCTCTTGTTCATGGTCTATGGAGGCCATCAGTAATTAACATCAGCATCAGCTTATCTTTTTCTGTATTCCTGTGTACTGTATCTAAGTAATCTTTTGTCAACATCAGGAAACCACATGTATTTCGTTACATTATTTCTAGGTTCTGGTGAAAATCCATCATCAAACTCTCTTGAAGTAGGTGCTCCAAAGGCAAAGCAAGCCCTTTAGTGCATGGTATAAAACATGAAGAGGCATTTGTATCCACAAAAAGTTCAAGGAGAAACAAAGCTCCCAAATGCTTTTCCTAAGTTCACAAGTACAGTGGCAAAGAAAGCACTGCTCCTTGAGTGCTCTACTGCCAGGGCCTTCTTGTTATGTTGCTAAAACATAGACAATTCATGTTTTGATACTGTGATACCCCTCCATGGGCAAGGAGAAGAAAGTGCCTTGTTGCACACGAATGCCTTTGAAGACACCTGTGATGTCTGTGCCCACTGAGATGGAAGTGTTAGGAGCTAGGGGTGCCAGACTAGTTTTGTCTTCCTCCTCTCTTCCTCCTCACAGACTCAATCTTTGAGAGGTGGTCATGCCAAACTATCCAGCAACCCAAGCGTGATGCCTCCGAGTTTGAGAAGCAAGTGCTAGATGCCCACCTCCAGTTGAGCACTCTCACATCCTCCTGGTACCGATATCAGAACTCTCCTTGGTCCAACATAAGCTCATCCTGGAGGACTCAGTGGAACAGAAAAGGCCACAAATAATGCAGAGTCCACTGAGTAGACATTGGGGAGGCTGGTGAGTTCCTGGCCCTCGTGCAGGGAGACAGTTTTAGTGCAAGGCTGCACTACTGCTGTCCAGATGCCTTCCTGGATAGGTACTGCAGAGACTGTAGAGCAGACTGGGATTAGGGTCTTCTATGGAATGATCTTAGAAGACTAGGAATCATCTAAAGGAACCATGTCCTCTTCATAAACCACAACTTCATTATTACATTTTTTAAGATGACTCATCAGAAAAAGCAATTTATACAGTGGGTCAAAAATTCATTATGTTTTTTATGTCACAATAAATACTGCAGTAGCTCCATTTTTAGTGGGTCCATCTCGTGTATATTCTCCATAGCTTCCTTTTTTTGACCTAGTGAGCAACAACATATCATTCTTTTTTTATAGACAACAGTGCTGTCCATTTATGAGAAACAATTCTTGCATCAGTTTTTTTTACTGTAGAAGACATTTTTCTTACAAGATCTGAAACATATAAAAAAGTAAAATAAACTTTGTTCGTATTTATCTTTGCTCTTTAGAGTCTGTCCCAGTGGATATTACTCTTTTCCTGAAACATTTTTTTTTTAAAGAGTTTAAAGAAAAGGAAATAATCTGTAACTTCAGGCTTTCACTGATGTCAAAGGCACACTTCTCATTGCCATTAGTGGAAGTAGAATAGAGCTCTATCCACTATAGAGGTCATATTTGCTGACTTTAATAGTACTGGAGAGAATTCATGAACATGCAGGTAAGTTTTTTTTTTTCTAAGCAGAGAAATCTTAAATTCTACTCCTAGTCTCCAAGCTTTCCCTGTCTCCCCAGTTGTGTCTTTAAAAGTTAAAGGGTATATTACTGAATATTTAGGAGTATAAGGATGTAACAACAACTGATTCCAGCTATCACCAATATAATAAAAAGTGCCAGGATCACATTTTTCTTTAAGTGCCAGTTTCTTTGACCTAAAAGGAATACGAATGCCATGTATTCATATAACTGAATATACCTTGCTGTCTTCCTTCTTCCTTATTACCGGGAAAGCACACAATGTGTATCTCCCCAAGACTCAGAAACCACAGACAGAATGGTACCCTCCTGCCTTTATTTTTAAGTCCCATGTTTCCAAGGCATTCGTCATCTTGATGTTATGTGGGCTGAACCATTGTCTGGAGGGGCCTCTTTCTCTCTGCTGCTTTTGGAGGGAGTGTAGGACAGCTGGCTTCCTATTCTGAGCTCCTGAATTAGACATCTGAAGTTCAGTAGGATAAGTCTGAACACAAATGCTTCAGAGAAAGATGTAAGAAACCTTCAAGTAGATAGAAGTGTAGTACCATGAAGTTCCTTCTAGTTACTTTCATTTCAGGTTCAAAGGCTCAGGTTTCTCTTTTCTTCCAGCTCTTTTTCAGTAATATTGATGGACGTGCAACCATGCAGCCACGGGCATAAAATGAAAACTATGTTCGCTTCTTGTTCCAAATCAACTCAACAATATCCTGTCCAATAATATGATGCATAACAAGTGTTTTTTGTTATTTTTGTCTCTTAATACATCAACCTTCTGCTTCAGCATACCCTTTTATTTTATGTTAAACCTTTTTTTTCTATTTTATTTTATTGTGTTATCTGCATAATATATTCTGAGGGATTGAGAGCCTGCTGGTACTGAACAATGTTTCTCCCTGTCCGTGCCAGATGTAAATAGTGAAGAAACTATTGAAGTTAATTTTTGACGACTATAAGCATGGCTCATTTACTCATGTTATATTTGTGTAAAATGAAGGGTCAAGACTGAAAATCAAAACTGGTCTGTTGCTGCTTGGCAAGTGACTGCATGTCGGCTCTAAGCAGAATCACCAAGCATGCACTCAGCTTTCAGCAATGTAGGATCACGCATCTTAACCATGTTTCCTTACATCTTTAGCAAAAGAAAATCAGAGTACTGTGTATCTTTACCACAGGCAAAGAGCATGAAGATAGAATTCATTATAGCTCAGCTGATGCATGGGATGGGAGTCATTTCAACTAACTTTGGGTGTATCCAAAGTAGGAATGCATCACTGAGTGTGTTCTCTAGGTACCCTACATATTCACTAGAGATCTAAGAAGTATTATGATTCGTGTATATGTCTACTCAAAGGTGGGATCAGTGATGCCGTAGACTCCCATTGACTGTGAGGTCTGTTACTGTCTCAAACATGACCTGTGCTGTATCACTTATGTCCCTATGGACGATACCACACGGCATCTCATATCCAATACTTGTGCTTAGGTAGCTGGATTATTAGCCACACTTAGTTGGACAGATCCCATTGCAGGGCAGTTTATTATGCCATGTTATTGTTTGTGTTTGAGTTCTTACTTCAGTGATAAGTGGTGCCTGGGTTGAGACCATATGCTTTAGATTCCTTAAAAATCATTCTTTAATGCGGCTTTAGTGTGAATCTTCTTCACATTAGACTAGGACAATTTAATCATCTGTTTCAGACTATGCTGTCTGGTGTTGGGCACTCATTTTGAGACACGGGTCAGTTACTGAGAGTTTATGGGAAAGCAGCAGGAGTGATCTGAGAGCTTGCAAGCCTGACTGCAGAGGAGAGACTACAAAAAGAGAGTTGGTTAAGTTAAAACAGAGAAGATGGAGGAGAAGATAACAGTCTCTTGGTACATAAAAGTCTTCTGAAAGGAGGAAAAGAATAATTATTGCTTTTTTGTTTATTACAGATGGGAAGAACAAGAAGTAATGGGCTTAAATTGCAGCAAGAAACAATCAGGGTAGATATTAAGAAAAGCTGTCTAATGATAAGGAGCTTGGTGCACTTTCTGGGGAGATTTTAGAGTCTCCAGCACTGGATATCTGTAACAGTATCTAGTGAAACATATTTCAGGAATGGTGTTTGTATAATTGCTTTTACTGTTGCCTGTCAGATCACGCTGCGAGGTGCAATGTAAACAGGACATGTTCATATTGTATCACAAACCATCATTATTTAATCAGAAAATGTTGCAGCTATGAATCATTCTTTGATTTTCATTCTCATCCTCTCCTCCTCCCCTGCCTCCTCCCCTCAAAAAAAGTGTGTTCCTGGTAGGCACCTGCTTTAGGGAACAAAATCACTGATTTAATTTGACAAAGCTGTTGGGTACAAATCCCATAAATCACTTTGCTTTATCCAAATATTTTCTACCTGGCTTTCAGCTGTCCTGGACTTGGTTTGCACTCATCATTTGTTCTCCAAATTATTTCCACAAAAGAGGAGTCATTAAAATTATGGTGTGTATCCTTGGTAGTGCTTTGGATAAGGTAGTTGAGCCACACAGGCATTCAACGTGAGGGATGCAGGAGCTGGGTTGGCATTGCACTCTCCTTGCAGAGTAAAAGATAATCATCACATTTCACTTTAACAAGCTGCTGGATTTCTGAGTCCTGGTTATGTTTGATTAGCATCAGGGCTGGAAATAAGGAGGATTTGTAGGAAGAGGGAAAATTAATGTGCTGGTAGAATTCAGGAGGGAATGCATCTATACTGCTGAATGAAATAAGGCCAGGGGCTGTCCTGTGGATCCAAGGCCTGGTCATGTCCCCATGGTTAAATTATCTCCCGTGCAGAAAGAAGATGATAGCATCCAAACTGTCCATTAGGAACGGTCGCTGGCATGTGCTACGCTGGACTTGGGTCATTCTTTGGGAGAATAGGATAAAGCTCATCAAAAAGCATGCATGGGCGATGGAAAGCTGGCTTTTGTGCCTATGCCTCATCCCTCTTTGAGTTATAAGTATAGAGGTAGCTGTTTTGTGCCAAAGTTTGTGCAGGGACCTGAGTGCACCGACACTATCTGCCTATCTTCCCCTTGCCCCAGGGGTTTGGTTGACCACATTCAAGGCCAGCTCTGATATGCACCGCTCTGTATCCTTGGATCACACTGCTGTGAGAATGACTTGTGAGATACCTCCACGGGAGCAGCACCCCTTTGCTTGGGAGATGCAATGAGGCTCAGAACCTTGCTCTTGGTCCCTGCCTGAGCTATGCTGTACGTCTGCCCTGCCTGGCCATGTACCATGCTGAACCTGACCCAACTCACTCACTTGACTTTCTGGCTTGGCCTTGAACCTGCCTAATTTCTACAGATGTGTCTGGAGGTCGCTGACCCTTTGGCTGACCCTGATTACTGTCTCCAGACCTGCTCTGCTTGTGCTCAGGTGCTGTGGGACTGAGCCCTCGTTGGTGAGGGTGCTGCCCCAGCTCATCTTGCTGTAACCCTCTTTCCTGGCTTGCCATCCCCAGGGGAGCAGCTTGCTCTTGCAGCTGACAACCTAAGGGTCTCTAATAAAACAAAAATTTTCCTAAGGTTGCATAAACTCTTTTAGCACTTGGAAGGATTTTTAAAAAAGCTGGGCCTAGTGTTCACAGGGATGCAAATACATCAGTGCAGTTCACCAGCTCTGGCAGTTGTGCTGTGAGTCACAAGATACCTTAATTTTATTCTTGATGGTCGTTCAGAGGTGAACGTTGTGTGTTCCTTGGGGTCTTGTTTGATTCAGTGCATTTTTTTTCCTGGTTTGCTTTTTGGGATGTGTTTATAAACAGAAAGAACATTTTTTGATCCATAGATTTTGAAATAGTTGCAGTGTGGTCAGTAAGGATATTGCATAGTTTACTACTGATGTTACTTATTCATGGCCTTAAAGGAATTCTTGATTTGATAAGACGGGGGGGCGGGGGTTCAGTGATAAAAGAGATAATAGGGTCAGCATGAAGAGGTGACTGAGGCACTACTTGGACCCTTAGGCTCTGATAGAGACTAATCCCAAATAACACACAGAAACAAATCTTTTCATAGAATCATAGAATCATAGAATCATACAGGTTGGAAAAGACCTCTAAGATCATCGTGTCCAACTGTCAACCCAACACACCATGCCCACTACACCATGTCCCTAAGGGCCTCATCCACACGTCTTTTAAATACTTCCAGGGATGGTGACTCCACCACTTCCCTGGGCAGCCTGTTCCAAGGCCTGATCACTCTTTCAGTAAAGAAATTTCTCCTAATGTCCAATCTAAACCTCCCTTGGCGGGAGGTTTCATGGTTCCACCATGATCACAAAGGTGATGGTCATTAATTGGCTGTAAGCCCCTAGAAATGGCAACTAGAATTCACAGTTTGCTAGAGGACAGAGGAGGGGAGGGATGACATATTTCTGTATCTACCTGGGAAACCATTTTAGAGAGGAAAAGAATGCTGAATATAGGCACTGCTTGCATAAAGCCAAATTGTGCTGGCAGGGGGGACATTAAATTCTGGGTATTGCGCTTAGAGAGGGTTTAAACATAGCAGAGGATCAGCAGCATGCAATAAAGTAAGACCTGAAAGTCCAAGGATTTGTAAATGAGAGCAGCATGCCCAAGACCAGGCAGCAGATTGATCTGTGCAGTAGGAAATGAGACCACAGAGCAATACAAAGCAGCAGAAGGAGGTGAGAGACAAAGTCTAGCAAATGAAGGCCTACATTTTCTAATTCACATTTCTCTTTAATTACTTGGAGTGCTTTCTAGCATGCAGTGAAAGAGCCACAAAGTCAGATTCTGCTGTTGGTGTCATTGTCATGAATCTGGAGGATCATCATGGAATTAGGCCAGAAATAATCTGGTAAAAGGAGAGCAGAGTATGTCCCACCCTCTGACAATGCTGCTTCTGGACCAGGTGAGGGATGCTTTCTGCTTTCTCATTCCCCAAGCTGTTGCCTTGCTGAACAAAGCTGTAGTAAAATTCCTGCAGTGTTTGGTGGCTACGGCACACTGTGTTGCAGAGCAGCCTGCTGCATCAATAACCATTGCCACATACATCCAGTGGCTACCAGGAATTAGATTACTTCTGCAACATGTATCCCCAGTCTTCTTCAGCAGCATTGCTTTCAATACAGGCAGCGTGGGTATTGTTTTATTGCTTTACTCCGGCCTCCCTTGTATTTTAGCATCCAAAGCTAATTAGGATTGAACAATAGAAAGAGGTTGTTGAGTGACTGTTCTCAAACAGATCATAAAATTCTGGTGTACATGCTTTGCAGAAGAGGATAAAATGTTGACCACCACCATAGATGGCTCTTCAGTGAGAAGCAAGCATAAACTTGTTGGGCAAAACTTTGCCTCATGACTGGGGTTTTTCTGGTCCGTCTTCTAAATAGTTCCAATGCCTAAAGACCTGGTAAGGAGTCAGCAGCCTTTCCGCATAATAATTCCAGAAGGCAAAAAAAAAAGGTTCATTTCACATCTACCTCTGGAGAGCAGTAAAAGAAGGATTTATCTCCAGAAGGTGGAAGGGAAGACATATTTTTGACTCTATGCTCTGATCCTCTGTCTTCCCACCTGCTGTTTTAATAATGTAGCCAGTCTTCCTTCCCTTTGGGTTGCTCGTTTCCCCATAATGGACTGATTGTCATTTAGACATTGTAGATAGGGATTTTCTAATACATGCTGCAGTCATGTCCCTTCCTCTCTTATGTCTACATAGAAGGAGAGGAGGAGCAATAAAACCCTTGGATCAGCAGTTCTGACTGAGCCTAGATTCATCCCACTGAAAGCCAAGATAGCCACAGATTCCTTGCCATTACCTCTTACATGGTTGAAGCTACCAGGAGCAAGCTGAAAGATGGGGAGGGATATGTCAGGGGTAGAGCAGCATCAGGAAACAACCTGAGTAGCTGCACAGCTTGCAAAATCTGGGTAACTTTGACTGTAACTGCACAACAGAAAACAACATGATGTAGAAGTGCTTCAGCACGAGTATCCAAAGCACACTAACCTCTGTGGCACAATGCTCACTGCAGGTTCAATAAGTTTCCCAACACAATAAGTAAATTTGCTTGCAGTTAAGTTGCACCCTGCCGTAGTTGAGCTGGCTTTGGCTTGACACCTTGCTAACAAAATGTACCAGTGTACTAGTAGTTGAAAGTATCGTCAGATATCAACCTGGTAAAAGCTGCAGATCAATAAGCTCTGCTGAATCTAGCTGTGCCAGCGTAATACATTACTGTTTCCAGTGTAGATGTCCCCGCTGGCAGTGACTGCTGGCAGAACAGAGTCTGTGGGAGAAAATGGATAAATGGATGTCTATGCCCCAAAGGTGGCAGGTGGTGGGAAGTTCATACTGCTCCTGTGTTGCCATGGATTGACCATGCTGGATATAACTGGCAGTCAAGACACCTCGCTTCTAACCAAAACCAAAACTTACTTTAGTAGCATTTTTCTACGTTTCCTTTTAATCATTAAAAACATTTAATTTCAAACTTCCTGAGGGAGTTTGTGGGGAAAATAAAAAAAAAGAAAAAAAAATTAAGGCTTAACCAGTCCTTTTTGGATTGGATTTTTTGTCTAGATGCATTTTACTTAACACATCTGTCACTTAGGACTAAAGCTCAGAAGAAGCATTGGGCCACCTTATGCCCTTGGGATTCGAGAAGGGTAAAGGCATTAGTCACATCTCATAAATATGCATGTATGCTTTGTTTGTTCTGCAGCCAACTGAGGAGGACTGTGTTGCAAATCCCATCACCCATCCCACCAACATCTGGGAAAGCCCTAGGTCACCTTGAGCTGGGAATGGTTCAGCGGTACCCAAGTGTATTAGTTGGTATCATTCTCTTCCCATTTTAGCTAGTTTGGTTTGATTCTCTCCGTATTTCAGAGAAAAAGATGAGAATTTTATATAGTCCCTGTGAAAACTATTCTTCATTCCTCTCTGGCAGCCTGATCAATTGCTTGAATGCCTTTTTGAGAGTGTTTTTTTTTGTGAAGCATTAAATATTCCCTGCCATGATGTTAGTCTAATACTACTTGGTTTGACTTCACTAACTAATAAAACAAATGTCTCTTTTTTTACGGACCTTTTTTTTTTGTATTTAAAGGCAATTAACCTGTCTCCATAGGCCATATTTTCTTCCAGTCTTTTCCTAAGCCTTCCATCTGTACTAGATCTTGTTTACCAAACCTTATAAGTGTGCATGGTCCCCTCCAAACTCATTTGTCCACATACAGAGCAAGTCATCCTGTGAGTCTTTGATGCTCAAAAAGAGAGCAGAAGAAAGAAGCAAGTCATAGAATCATAGAATCATAGAATAGTTTGGGTTGGAAGGGACCTTTAAAGATCATCTAGTCCAACCCCCCTGCTGTGGGCAGGGACATCTTCAACTGGATCAGGTTGCTCAGAGCCCCATCCAACCTGACCTTGAATGTACCCAGGGATGGGGCATCTACCACCTCTCTGGGCAACCTGTGCCAGTATTTCACCACCCTCATTGTAAAAAAATGTCTTACTTCTATCTGGTCTGAATCTACCCTCTTTTAGTTGAAAACCATTCCCCCTTGTCCTGTCGCAACAGCCTAAAGAGTTTGCTGCCATCTTTCTTATAAGCCCCCTTCAAGTACTGAAAGGCCACAATAAGGTCTTCCCAAAACCTTCTCTTCTCCAGGCTGAACAACCCCAAGTCTCTCAGCCTTTCTTCGTAGCAGAAGAAAGCAGGGGATGGAATCCCCCTGATGATTTTCATGGCCCTCCTCTGGACCCACTCCAACAGGTCCATGTCTTTCTTGTGCTGGGGGCTCCAGAGCTGGATGCAGTACTGCAGGTGGGGTCTCACCAGAGCAGAGCAGAGGGGCAGAATCCCCTCCCTCGACCTGCTGGCCACGCTGCTGGTGATGCAGCCCAGGATATGGTTGGCCTCCTGGGCTGCGAGCGCACATTGCTGGCTCATGTCCAGCTTTTTGTCCACCAGTACCCCCAAGTCCTTCTCCACAGGGTTGCTCTCAATCCCTTCATCCCCCAGCCTGTGCTGATACCGGGTGCATCATGCCAGTTTTGTATGAGGCAGCAAATGCAGAAAGAACTGCATCGTGGCATGAGACACTGTCCCACCACATACGCTGAGTGAAACAGGTTTGATTGTTGATGCACAGACATGGGCAGATTAAAGCAGTATGGTAGATAATCTTCCTCAAATCCGAAATCACTGCACCACACAAATGTTGAATTACGTTGTATTTCTTGCATTGCCATTATTGTTGTAAGTCAAAAGCTGTTTCCTAAAGGGTTTAGCCATCCCTATGATCTCCAGGTCAAGGGAGGAGGGGGTGACTGACAGTAATAGCTCTTCCTTTATTTGAGCAGACTCTTGCTTCTGCTCAGCTGTCAACACTTTTAGGTTGGCTAAAATGAGGACATATATTCAATTCCTTTATAGAATGCTCTTTTCTGGACAAATGCATGAAAATCCAGTGAGAGTCACATGTACACATCCATGACTAGAGCATGCCCTGTGGGAAGATATCTTCATGACCTCAGCTGGTGAGTATCCAGTACCCAGAAGCACTGAATATGAGGTAGCCCTTGTAATTCTTATTCTGCTTGCACAGCAGCAGATGCTGCTCTTGACAACAAGCCAATCTTCCATTGAAGCTCACGCCTGTTTGTTTGTTTTCTTTTATTTTTTTCTCCTCCATAGCATTCTCCATCAGAGCGCATCAGTGGTTCATTTAAAATTTTTCATTCTCAGGTCTGTGAAGTCTCTTGGGCTGAACTTGTACATAGCTTTATTTCTCACTCTTTTCTTTCTTTCTTTCTTTCTTTCTTTTTTTTTTCTTTTTCCCAGCCAAACAGAAAATTGCTTTTCAGGGTGAAAAGCTGCCTTTCCCTTGTGCTTTTACTTTCAAATCTACCTCAAACCGAGGAAGAAACATGTTGAATCAACAGCAAAATGTGTCTTTTTGAAGTACTTAGGAAGAAGGAAGTTTCCTGATATCGTTTCATCACTTAAGCTTTTTTTCTCACATTCACAATCAACATTTCCTATTCTTTCTTTAGTGAAGTTCTACCCCATATTCAGGGTTTACCCCATATTCAGGGAGAGTTCCGAGGTGGTAATGTGAATGTCAACGTGTTTCACCTTTGAAATCCCATTTTTAATTTGACAGGAAAGTGCAATTCAGGAACTTCCAGTCATCCATACAGATATGAAAAATTAAGGACATATTTGCCAAACAATGTCCAGAGTGCCAAATTGAGTTAGAAATGGAAGAGGTGTTTTCTCTGGATGTGGGGTGTGTCCTGGGTTTAGTGAACAACGGATTAATCCAGGCTGAATTATTCCCTCTCCTTGCACAGTTGTCTCGTTTTTTTATAGTCCAAAATTCAGCAATGAGCTTTGCAAGTAATGCAACAAAATAATCTATGTTTTCCCCTGACACCTTCCTGAGTGTTACACTGAGCAAAAAAGGCAGCTGCCTCCTCTTCTTTAAGCCAGGTCCCTGCTGCCCCTTCAGCCCACCAACACCAATCCTTGTCACAGCCTTGTCACCAGCATGAGTTTGGCTTATCAAGGCTGGTTTTTGAGCCTCAGCAAATCTTCCTTCCTCTTTCTGGGGAGAGGGACACACAAACAGAAAAACATAAAAATTTCCCAGTGCTTTTTGGCAGACCAAATACAAGCCCATTTTGGCATTCCCTGAAGATTATTCCTCTGCTTGCTTTACAGCCTCCAAACAGAAGAACACTGATGGTTTGGGGTTTTTTTTCCCCTAAAGAATTCTGACTTTGTGACATATCCTACCTATACCCCTATTCTGCATTTCTAAACCCTTTAGGCCCAAATTATGAAAATTATGAAAGAACCTAATTCCTGCCGGCTTAAGTGGGACAGAAAGATTGTACTACCAGTGCAAAACTCGATGTCACATCTAGTACGCTAAAGGGTGGTACCGCAGGGAGAAGTGCCTTTGAGTAAAGCAGCTTGAAACATAGCCTAATTGAAATACAAGTTTCTTTAATTGCATTAATCAGGCTCTTAATAGGATTAAAACAATTGCTCCTTTCTCTTTTACCCTGCAGCTCCTTTCTTTCCTCGCACAAATTCCATATTTATATCTGCTTGTGCTTATTTGCATTTACAATCATATCTAAAAACCAAAGTCTGACTGTTTCTAGCTGAGCTCACCTCCCAACAAAGAATGGCCCAGGAAAGGCAAGCTTCAAAAAGATTTCCTTCTCTTCATTTGAAGAGGTGTTTGCTGTTGTGTGTCCCGATGTAGTGACCAAGCCAAATTACACACAGTGTCTGTAGTTATATTTAGAGCTGAACAAGGCTAAATTTTGGTCTCAGGTTTCCCAGTTTCAATCTGGAATAAATCCAAGTAACAAGGATACTCTGTTCATTTGCTTTATTTTGCTCTTTTTTTTTTTTGGTTGATAGTGGATTTTTGGAGGAAAGGGTGACTGAAAAAAGAGGAGGTTTTATTCCTGTAAATCTGGACTAAGTGCTGAAATCAGTATTTACTCCAACTGTATCTTCAGGGAAGTGAAAGCAGAACTTCACCTGTTGTGACTAGCAACAACCACCCCCCAAAAGCGCTTATGCTTTTAATCTTCAGGTGCATCAGATTAAATTATAAGGAACTGTATTTCATTAAAGGCTACAATGGGCCTTAACAACTCAGAACTCTTCTGAAGGCAGAGTTCTTGCAAATGTCATTCAGTTGATCAAATTTTTATAAATTTGTACTTTTGTGACTTTATGTACCACCCCTGCTGTGCTTCTGAGAACTGTAAATTCAGTCGTTGATTTTTTCCCCTTTAAAAGCAGAGTGCTGGTTTTATGTCAAGGCTCTTTAAATTTATGTACCTTTGTCCCCCCGGTCTCACATACAGTAGTTGGATGTTTCTATTATATGCTAACATTAATGCAAAATAGGAAAATAACCTTGAACAAAAATTTAAACCAGTATGTTCTTTCAGAATAATTATAAAGGTAGGGTGGAAAGGGAGTGTTTGAGTTCTTGCAAAATGTTTAAAGGAAAAAGAGATCATTTCAAGTAAAATGTAAATGCTTTGTACTTAATTTTTCAACTTTATATTCCACCAGCCTCACAATTACATATATAGGTATAGATATATTTCCTTAAACACTCCTTACAACTGCATAAGTATGAAATAATCTGAAGGAAGTCACTGTCTCTTTGTAAATTTTGTTTCTCATTCATCCTCTACTTGGGTGTCAATAGCCCCTCTTTATCCAGAATGGGTGATGTTTTCTAAGGCCATGAACAGCTGTAAGGAGAGAGGTTTACTCTTTTATTCCAGGCACTGTGGTGGGCCACGTAACAAAGTACGGGAGCACATCAACGTATTGGTGGCTTTGATTCTGAGAACAGGAGAACAGAAAATACTATTTCTCCCATCACAGTCAGAAAACTGGCATACAAAGGTGGGGTTCACCTAAGCTTATTTTTCTGTAGAGGAAGAATGGGATTAACCTGGCAAAAGCAGACATAATCAGGTAGGTGTCTCCATCTGAAATGGTTACCTATTCTTGTTTTTTAATCAGGGGACAGAAATAGGCACGTTCACAGCCCAATTTGTAGGAAACCAGTGCAACAAAACATGGAAGTGATATTTATTTTAAACAAAATTGATCTCAGTGACGCACTCCTACTCATACTCACTGTCTCATAGATTTTGCTCACACTTACACACCCACATATCATAATCCATAATACCATAATCACTGAAATGTGTGCGTCAAGTAGTCTGGCCTGGATGACTTGCGTGGGACGGGATAAACATCACTACCTCAAGTCCTTGCTATGTTGCATGTTCCTCTACAAAACAATGTTCAGAAAGTCTTTTTTGGCATAAGAATACATTCACTGATCTTCATCACTTTGAATATTTTCCATTGTGTCTGATGTGTGCCATTTCTGTAATCCTTCCTCTAATGTTTGCTCTGGTACTTTCACACACAGAAATTTCCATTCATACATCCTTCAAACCACTCTTAATATTTCTGTTACAAAGCTCTACAAATTCATCTCATCCTATGATGAGATCAATCTCATCTCACCTAAAATTTATCATGTGAATGGCTGTCTTAGAAAACCTATTTCCTCTTCCTGACTGTACAGAGAGCTGAGCATGTCTAGGTTGACTGCATGTATTTCACTCTGAACCTATGCTAAACCAATTGTCAAGCTTTGCTTCATAACCACTTGAGAAAGATCAGTGGCTTTAGAAGGTGGGTCATCCTCCCCCATTTTAAAGATCTATTTCAGGATTCAATGACTTGCCTTCTTGAGGAAAATTACTTTAGTTAATCACCTGGTTTTTAGACTTTTAAAGTCAAGTGAGTTGAATCTTACACAATGAACCTTTTGGCTTGCCATACCCCAAATTGCACTCCGTAACACAAATCAATGTGGAGATGCCCACGCTCATTATTATACTAGAGGCAGGGTTGCAAGATCAGTGCAACTAGTTGTGCCCAAGCTACTAGGCTTTTCTGAAATGCCTCACAAGATATCTTGATATATCTCTGACATAGCTGCTCTGATGACTGCTACCTTGGATTTTCCAAGATGACTTTCCAAGGATTCACAAGAGACCTGCAAGCTGACAATTACCTCTTGCTCTTCCGAGGAAACATCTTAGTGATGAGAATTGTTCTTCTCCTTTACTGGCCAGATATCACCTCAATAAACAGTTCATGCTATGACCAAACAAATCAGGCTTAATCTTGGAGATTTTTGTTCTGAAGGTCTGAAATAGGAGATGGAGGGAAGTGAAGGAGTGTTGTAAATATACACTTTTCCTTATAGCCAAATAGGATTAGGTGCAGAAGTTTTTAAAAATTTCCTCTTTCAGAACAAGGTCATGATTATGATCAAAACTGATAATTAATGAATTTATTCTTCATGGCTTTACTGATAAAATGACTGACAAACTTCAGGGAAAATGCAGATTTTAGTAGTGACCAGCAGAGTACCTTTTGGGTCCCAGTCTTTCCTGAGACTTATACAAAATGAATAGCCCTGGCTTCTCTCCTAAGATTTCCATACAAATTGATTGGACCTTTAATTTTCAAGAGCTTTGAGCTGATGAATATTGAGTTTTGCTGATGACCACTGACTTTTTATAATTAACAGTCTCAGTTGCCAAACTCTCACCAAGCAATTAGGATACTGACAAAAGATTATGTCCTCTGACCACTTAAAATTCTTGCCATATGGACCATGGTCTTAAACACTAGCACTACAAATGTCTATTTTTTTACCATGTCCTCAGTGAAAAAAAGGAAAAAAGTTCTTTTGTTCATAGGTACCTTCACTTGTAACAGTTGCCACTATCTTATCTCCATTATTTGCCTCGTTTTATAATATCATCTGCAGAGGTCAAAGAGGTTTTCTTTGAGATGGGAAATAAGGGAAAAAGAGATAAATAATTCTGTGGTAAGTTTTGGGGATTTCATTCAAATAATTTCTGTGCTACAGACTTTTTGACCTTAGTGACATGAGGCAGATCTTCATTGGGAGAGATTTGTCAATAAAGTTGCTGGTGTATGTTTATACTTCTTTAAAGATAGGCAGATGAATGTGTGGAGGAATAGGTGGTTATACTCATAATGTTTCTTTGATGAAATGTATCTCATAGCCACAGAACGTATACTTTCTGTATCTAGTGGTTTCCCAAATGAAGTAATTAGTGCTATCACTTATTTTGTTTGCTTGTTTGTTTTAATACAGGTGTATCTGCAGGAAGGCATTCACTGATATCTACATAGCCCCAGGAATAATGACCATTAAGTTACATTATTTTACTGAAAAACTATTTCAACACACATCAGGTGTACCTTCCTAATGATAAATATACTACCCAGTCCCAAAAAAGGTTGTGAGGAGAATTACATTTAAAAAATAGTAAGCCTGTGAGCAGTTCAGGTGTTATAGGAGAAGGATCTATATAAGTATGCTAGATAGACTGCCATGTTCTTCTCCTCTTGGGATGCGTTTGTGCATCACCTTCAGGAAATACACGTCATGTTGTAGAGATGTGCTTTTGCAAAATCTGTGTCCTTTTGATGTATGTGAAATCATAATATCATAGGGGTCTTTTCTGTCAAGCTGAAACTATACAGCTGCTCCCTGCGATATTTAGTTCTTTTTATGTAACTGGCTTGCAGAAGGAAATGTATGTATCTATTCCGCTTCGAATGGATATTTCAGCAGGTGTCAGGTCATAAAATCACTTTACACCACTTCTTCGAGGCAGTTTATGATCACTGGATATTGTGCCTTTGGTCCATGATATGGGGCATTGCCGTATTGATTAACTGCCTTAGGCTGTTACAGGGAAAAAAATAAGGATATTTAATCAATAGACCTGCACTTTAGTTACTGTTCCTGTCAGGCTGGAACAGAAATAGCTCAAGAAAGGGGCAGCTTCTCATACAATTTGAGGGAGTTAAAGTTTGAAGAAAGCTAAATAATGCCTTTCCAGCCCTGTGAGGGAAGATAATCAACTTAGCAATCTCAAGTGTGGAGACTGAGTAACCAGATCAGTCTGGCTTAAGGGTTCAGAAGGCTTCAGAAGAGACTTTGGTCCTCAGAAGGGAGCCCCGAAGAAACCGTGGCTTAAACATGAGTGAAATAAATGCTGTTGGTTGCCAGTGATATGTCCTGATCCTGAATGTTACATCTATGAGGATTAATTACCTCTCAGCTAAAGCATCTCATTTAGTGAGCTAGTTTAGGGGATGAGTTTCTCCACATCTGTGCTATAGTAAAAAGGGAAGAAACAGTTTTCCCAAGAGTGCCTAACTTTGCTATTGAATCTCATGACTATGGCATTTTCTTGCCATTGTTTACCTGTTATTATGTTACTGTAACTCAAGACCTATATCTTTGGATATATTCCCTTGACTACTGTCAAGTGGGTACAATTTATCTCATTAACTTTAGATGCCTTCTTTGTAAATACTTACATTCACACTTTTAGTCAATGCTTTTGTTATAGTCAAAGCACAGAAACAGACACTTTTAGGACAGTTTGTCCCATCTATTTTCAACATTTATCCTTGTCTGAAAGGAGCTACAACAATCTTATCCTACTAGTGCCTGTCTTCTCCCACTGACCAAAAAATGAGCCCAGGTTGACTGGTTCTGAAGAAGACTTCCACCCAGTGGAAATCTAGGACAGGTGAGTCTTCCTTAGGATGCAGGAAGAGGTTTTAATTCTGCCTTGGAATGGTCAAGAATAGACATCTCTTTCTGCTACATTTTCAAATGAATATGGAAAAATTCCAAACTAGAAACAATATCATATATGAAAAATCTAGAAGTGTATATAGATTATCAGAATGAAGACTTAGAGGAAACTTTATTACACTGTACTTGTACTGTCCTTGCAGGAAAACACTAAGCATTCAGGATTCTGTAGCAGAGAAAAAACATAATGAGAATCAATGCCTAGAAGCTGGAGCCAGACACTTTCTGGGTGGAGGGAAGGCATTTATTTCATTATTTCTAACAGTAAAGGTAATGAAAACTGGTGGAAATTAGTATAGGAACAGTAGGGTTTTCATCTTCTGATGTATTCCAAGCCAGGGTGGTCACCTTACTCAATGATAGCTTTCTTCAAGGCAGTGATTTATACCTGATGCACAGGAAACATGTAATGCAAAGGCAGACAGCCTAGATTAATTAAGATGACTTAACTGTCCCTTCTCATCCCCAATCCGTGAGAATTCATGGCAAAAAAAACCCGCCTTTTTTTTTAGAAAAGTAACACAAACCAGTGTGTCTAATTCTCTGTGCAAACACAGGTCTTACATGGCAGTTGAGATGTACTTGGTATTTGCTGCCTGTCTTTATTTATCTATTGTACTAGAGCATAAGGAAGAATTGGCTTTTAAGTGGGGTTCTTGGAGCTTGGTACAATTCAGTCATTACTGCTTGGGGTGGAAAGGACTGATGTATGTATTCAAGAACAAATACAGCTTGACAGCGTACAAGCTGTTAAGACAACCTGACCTTTGTGTGTCTAGTCTATGAACAGTAAGCTCAATTAACTGTAATGCTTCCAGGTCCTATACCACCATTAGGAAATGCCTTATTCAGCTAAAACGGTGATCTTTTTTTTTATTTTTTTTTTGCCTGTGGAAAAAAGCATTAAAATATCCATTGTAAATACTGTCAGCTATAAGGGGAAGATTCTCATATTCAGCAAGGTCTAAAAATTAATTAGCTTTATTCCTTAAATACAAAATAAATACATCCTGCCCCAGCGAAAAACTTCGGGACTGGGCTTTAGCCAGTTGGGTTCAAGCCAAGATGGGAGCTCTGGCTGCAGTTGGAAACATTTTGTTGTAGAGTTTGGGCTGGTACATGGCAGTTTAGAGATCAGCTGAAATCACCAACTCTTTCTACAAAGGCAAGGGAAGGGTTAAAAAAAAAAGGCTAATATATAGGACAGTGGACAGTGAGTCTAGAGTATGCATGGTCTGTCAATAGCTTACATGTCCTCATATGTCATTTAAATGCCTCAATTTACCCCTCTCTGAAGAGGTGTTGTGATCCCTTGTGATCCCTTGTGTTGTATGCAAGTGATTTAGCAAGGTCCTCAATGTCATCATAGTATTTCACGAGACTTCCCGTATCTGAGGGACAAGAAGCAAAGATGAAGTGTTGGTTTTTGTTGGAGCAGAATGGAAGAGCACTACAATGAAAATTATATTGTTTTGTATGGGTGATTTCTCAGATTTTGGGGGATTGCAAGATGAATTTGCTTAGATATTAGAGCTCTGAGGCTTGCTGGGGTGACAATCCATGGAAAGCTTCCTATGATTTTGATACAGAATGACATTTTTGTGATTCATAGGAGTTATGTACCTTTGAGGAGCTGGAGAAACAACAGGGTTTGTATGCTGTCTGCATGATACAGAATACAAGAAATGCTCATTTTCTCTCCATTTCCTAGATAACAATATATGTTAGTGCTTCTGAACCAAAGCTAGACCTCCATCATAGTACATATATTACAAAAGAAAATCTCCTCCTGAGGGAACTCACAGTTTAAATAGACTAGACACTCAAAGGAGAAAGAAGGAGTATATACAGCTGTTTACAGACAGCTAATGAGACGTCAACGGTTGTCTAAGGAATCTGTAACGCATCAGGAGATAGACACCAGACTTGGTTACACCTTTATTGGTAAATAATGTAGGGCAGGGACTGTTCTCTAGCCCCAAAGCTATCCTTCATAGTTGAGCGCGGATCCTTTTAGCATGGCTGCAAGCAAACAGAGTGGCTGCAACATGTATGCCCATTTGCAGTGGTCACTGACCTATATTAACATTATGACTTCGCTCAGAAGATGTCTGGGAAAGTGTTATTTTGCCCAATCCAAAACTGTGCTGGGACTACTCTAACAATTTAATTCTCTGGACAATTGCAGAGCAATGCTGGGGCACTGCATAGTTTACTGGTACCAAGGTGGCCACTGGATCCTTGTCTTGGGCTTCCACTGAATGCTCAGCCTTTGTCTTTCTTTCCTGTACTTCTGTCGGGCTTTTTTTTGGTTTCTTTTGGGTGTGGGTTTTTTTTTCTTTCTTTTCATAGTTTATTTGGAAAACTGGGTATATCAAGAGAGATACTGGCATCTAATGTTAATCCCTATGCCTCATCAGTATTAGAGAAGTTCAGGACATAGATGGCTGAAGATCAATTCAGTTCCTAAACAAAAGTTTTAGTGCCACTTGAGACATTTCAGCAGTTTCAAGATATCCAAAGTGATATCCATCTGTGTCAAATGAGATACAGGACCTACGACAGACTTGTGCCCTTCTGGATTAGCACTTGGAGGCCGGGTGGGATGCTCTAAAGTCTTTCAAATGGCACTAAACTCCTAGATGTCTGAACTGAGCCCCAAAATCCAAACCCTGCTCCTTTTCATCTTGCTCCTGCCTGAGGGGCTAACTACCCAGGTGCATGCTGTCCTCCACCATTTCTCAATCAATCCCTTGCTAAGAAAGCACCATGGATACCTTGTCCTGAAGCTCTGGTGTCACAGTTTTCAATGGCATAAATATTTACTTTTTCATGTACTACATATCTGAGGTTTTGGGTTGTCTTCTCTGTACCCATCATACATTTCTCAACGCTTAATTTTCTTCACTTTACCTTTTGAAGTCTTGGCTTAAATTAGCATCATAGCTTCTCATTAGGAGAAAGAGAAGAGAGATTTATCCAGTTTAAAGAGTTGTTCCTCAGTTGCTCTGCATTGATTTTTGTGGAACTGTCCTTTTAACTGTTTTTTGTCTGACTTCTCATAGCCTTCTGATGAAAGCCAGTTTTCAAGTGCAGGGTCAGATTTACATTGATTATTCCCTTTGTTGTCTTTCTATGATCCCTTTTGAACTGTGAACTCAGAGTTGTGGCTTGGTTGTGAGGGGCTTTTATTGCTCTCACACTGACTATAACTGTGGATTAAACAGTTGAATGCAACAAGCATCTGATCTTTCTCCTGTGCAAACAAACAAAAAAGCCTCCCACCTATATTAAACTACAGTTTGTTTCTAAACAAGAAACATATTAGCAACTGACAACAAACTGTTTGCATTTAGAGGCTGTGGGATGAGAGAGATGAGCAAAAAATGTGCATGCCTTATTTGACATGGTTTGGGTAATTGTGTAGGCAAGGGCAAAGATCTGCAGATCTTATAGTCTAGATATATTAATGCTGCCATAAAGAAGCATTTGCTGGTGTTATGTGCTGTAAAACTGTCGTGTCTCATTTCAAGGGGAGAACGGGTGGTAAACACTTTTATATTCCACTTCAGCGATGGTGGCTTTGCAGGTGATTGGTAACAGCATGGATTTACCAAGGGTAAATCATGCCCGACCAACTTGATTGCCTGCTATGATAAAATAACTGGATTTTCGGGTGAGAGGAGAGCAGAGGATGTCATTTCCCTCAACTTTAGCAAGGCTTTCTTGGATACAATATTTTGGTATCCAAGTTAGGACGTTACAGTTTGGGTAGGTAGACAACTTGATGGGTAAAAACTGGCTGGATGGTTGGACTCAGAGGGTAGTGGCTAATGGGTCAAAGTATATCTGGAGACCTGTAACAAGCAGAGTGCCGCAGGGGGCTGTCCTGAGACCTGTCCTGTTTAACAACTTTGTCAATAACATTGTGGAGTGTGCTCTCAATGACTCCAAATTGGGGGAAGACCAGTTGGTACACACAAGGACAGGGCTGCCATCCAGAAGGACCTGGACAGGCTGGAGGAATGGGCTGGCCAGAATCTGCCAAAATTCAACAAGGACAAATGCAAAGTCCTGCATCTGGGAAGGATTAATCCTTTGCAACAGAACCTGCTGTGACTGACTGGCTGAGGAGCAGCTCTAGGGAAAAGGCCCTGGGATAGTGATAGAAAGTGAGCTGAGCATGAGTGAGCTGTATGTCCTGGGCTGTGTGAATAGAAGCACAGCCAGCAGATCGAAGTAAATGATTATCTCCCTCTACTCAGCACTTGTTAGACTATATCTGGATAGTCCATCCATGTTTGGGACTCAATACAAGACATTGATCAAATGGAGCAAGTTCAGGAGAGGCCATTGAGATGGTCAGGGCTGGAGCACATGCCTGGTGTGGGATGGGGCTTGTTCACCCTGGAGAGGGGATGGCTTTGGAGGGACCTCATAGTAGCTCCCTATCGCTATGGGGAAGATTATGAGGAAGACCAAGCCAGGTTCTTCATAGTCGTGCAAGGTGGGAGGATGAGAGACCACAGACATAAGCTGAAACAAGACATGTTCAGACTGCATCTAAGGAAAACCTTTTCCCCATAAGGACAGTCAAATGTTGGCAGAGGCTGCCCAGAGAGGTTGTGCAGTGTCCATTCTCGGAGGGTTTCAAGACCCAAATGGAGAAACCTCATCTGACCTCATAGGTGACCTACTTTCACTGGAGTGAAACCTCTTGAGGTCTCTGAATTATCCTGTGATCCTATGGACAGCTCCTGCACGAGTGAAGTTTTGCAGGGTGCTCTGCAGTGATACAAGTATGAAGCACCATGTAAAAGAAAAATGATACCGTTAGGCTTTGTAAAGATAATCTGGAGAAGAGTTTTGATTAGCTTTGTTGCCTTAGTAAGTACCTTGTTCATCTGTTTAATACATTTTTGGAGGATACACAAAATGTTAATTTATCTGTTAGTGTCTTCTTTGGAACACAAATAATAAGTGCTAATAATGTGTACCTAAATGCAATTACAGCTAATAAATCAAGGACTAGTTTTCCCAGATTTTATATATTTGTTATTTTCTCCTGGCTTTTTTGCTCTTTCTTTTTCTTTGTCTCCTCACATATATATGTTCTCTTTGGTTACCCTAGAAATCTTTGGAAATTTCTGCTTTGAATAAAATGCATCTTTCCGTATATCAGCAAGGAATCTAGATACAGCACATAATACCAGTTTTCAGCAGGAGGAAGAGCAAGTTATCAGGTTATAAAAAAACAATCCTTATCTACTCTTCTTAGAAGTAGAATAATTCATATGTGTCATTTACTGAATCTTTGGAAGACCAGCAGGACGCAGTCAGGACTGTATCATATGACCTTCATCAGTAAAGAAAAAAAAGGATATTTCTTTGGTATTAACTGTTTCTGAACCCAGACTGTCAGTGCATTTGAACTTGAACAGATGGCTTCTAAATGGTGAAGACGGTTGACATTTTCATAGCAATGTAACATTTATGTTACTTTTGGGGGAAAAAGGAAAATAGAGATAAGTATTGTTTTGTGTTCTAATGGAGTACCCAATCCAGCCCTGAGTGCCTTTGAGCTTTAGGAGTGATACATCACCCCTCCTGAGCAAGGGTCTTGGATCCATGGGACTACCACACATTGGGGAGCTTTGAATATGAAAGTGTTCCCTGTTCTGTAATGCACCAAAGTCATATTCTTGATTCAAACTCAGTCAGGCTCCAGGAATATGAAAAATAAATGTAGGTATAAATATGATGGATTGAAAACATCTCTATTATATGTCATTATTGTCTTTTACATCATACGAAATGTATGATCTGATCAGCTGATGCACCTGCACATAAGCACAGACTGTTTAGAGAGGTATGCCAAGAAAATCCCAGTCATTTCCACCAACTCCTCTTCATTTGGGCTTCACTGCTGTGAGAATGATTTTGTGTGGCCATCGAAACGGCTGTTGGACTGGTGCCACAATATCCAGCGAGCGCTTGTCAGCGAGGACGGACTGCGGAACTGTGGTGTGGTTGTTGCAACTGCTGGAGCTCCTTCCCACTGAAAGACCTGCCCGTCCTGCAGACTCTAACCCATCACAGGTTCCTTTGCCTGTCTTGCCCTCTGGATTGCATAATATTGATGGCAGAAAAATAGGAGAGAGAACTGAAGACCTGAAAAGTATCAGAGCAGTGAGGGTCATGGATACTGGATGCCATTATCACTGGCACATGGTGCTTTTGCAAACTAATGACCATAGAATCATAGAATCACAGAATCATTTAGGGTGGAAAAGACCTCTAAGATCATCGAGTCCAACTGCTAACCTAATGCTACCAAGTCCACCATTAAACCATGTCCCTAAGTGCTACATCTCCACGTCTCTTAAATACTTCCAAGGATGGGGGCTCAACCACTTCCCTGGGCAGCCTGTTCCAATGCTTGGCAACCCTTCCGGTGAATAAATTTTTCCTAATATCCAATCTAAACCACCCCTGGAGCAACTTGAGGACATTTCCTCTTGTCCTATCACTTGTTACTTGGGAGAAGAGACCAACACCCACCTCGCTACAACCTCCTTTCAGGTAGTTGTAGAGCGCGATGAGGTTTCCCCTCAGCCTCCTCTTCTCCAGGCTAAACAACCCCAGTTCCCTCAGCCGCTCCTCATAAGACTTGTGCTCTAGACCCTTCACCAGCATTGTTGCCCTCCTCTGGACACACTCCAGCACCTCCATGTCCTTCTTGTAGTGAGGGGCCCAAAACTGAACACAGGATTCGAGGTGCGGCCTCACCAGTGCCAAGTACAGGGGCACGATCACCTCCCTGCTCCTGCTGGCCACACTATTTCTGACACAGGCCAAGATGCCATTGGCCTTCTTGGCCACCTGGGCACATTGCTGGCTCATGTTCAGCCGGCTGTCAACCAGCACCCCCAGGTCCTTTTCCTCTGGGCAGCTTTCCAGCCACTCTTCCCCAAGCCTGTAGCGTTGCCTGGGGTTGTTGTGGCCGAAGTGCAGGACCCAGCACTTGGCCTTGTTGAACCTCATACAGTTGGCCTCAGCCCGTCGATCCAGTCTGTCCAGGTCCCTCTGCAGAACCTTCCTACCCTCGAGCAGATCAACACTCCCGCCCAACTTGGTGTCGTCTGTAAACTAACAGTGCACTCGATCCCCTTGTCCAGATCATTGATCAAGGTATTAAACAGAACTGGCCCCAATACTGAGCGTTGGGGATAATAAACCTACACAGATGGCTTTCTGAAAGAGACCCAGTTCAACCGGAGCTAGTGCTGTTTGCCAGCAGTATTCTGCCTCCTGATATTATTGAGATCAAAGGAATTCTTTTCTTTCATTTAGAAAGTTGGGGTTTTGTGTCCTTGTCATCCTTTCCCCCTCCCAACTGCTGTTTACCTGAGCCCTTCTGAAACTTGAAGCTACAGCAGTTGCAACACAGATACTGCAAAGCTGAGAATCCACAAATGTGGATATAACTGTGAACAGGATGTAGAAATGAGTTCAGCAATTCCTTCTGGTCCATGCTGAGAGAAGTGAAAATTTAAGTATACCATAAATAGTGTATGTACACTATATAATATAGATATATAAAATGCCCACCTGTATTTTGATCAGTTGGTAACAGTTATGCTTTAAAAATATATAAGTAACATATGGTGATTATGGTAATGTTGTTTTAATGAAGCTTTAATTGAAGTGAGTTGCTGTACTGTGAGGAGAAAGGCTAACAAGCAAGATCAAATGAGCAGGAAGGAAAACCAAACCAGAGTTCCTGGAGCTGAGATCTATAATTTTACCAGTAAAGCTAGAGGCACTGGGAAAGTTTTACAAGAGAGTTTTAATTTCCGAAGAAAAATAAGTCTAAGTTTTTTCACTTTTCAAATAGATTTAAGCAAATGAAGAAGCATGTCAGATTTGACATCCTTGCCACTGTCCCTTCAGATCTAATGAAGTGTCACTAGAGTCTAAAAGATAAAGCAATATTTAATCCTGTATCTGTAGGTCCCTCCCCTTGGACTGGGTTTTCAGCTGCAAAACCTGGCAAAGACTCATCCTGTGGCACTACATCAACTTCCACTTGACGGTCTTGTCCTTTGTGATGTTGACTTAGATTGATGTTACTGAAATGCATTAGTTTTCTTCTCACTCCTTTTAGCTCGGCAGACTGTGATGGAGCTACGCTACAGCAAGGTGGATGTCGTAGTATTCTGCCTTGTGCATCAACAATAACACTGTCATTTAATACTTTTTTATAATCTCTGTGACTGATGAGGATGCGCGAAGGAGAAAGGACGGACATCTAGATAACCAAATCCCCGGTGAAGTTTATAACATTGGCTCTTAGAAAAAAAACTTTTGCCATATACAGTTGTCGTGGTTTAACCCCAGCTGGCAACTGAGCACCACCCAGCCGCTTGCTCACTCCCCCCTGGTGGGATGGGGGAGAGAATCGGAAGGGTAAAAGTGAGAAAACTCGTGGGTTGATATAAAGTTTAATAGGGAAAGCAAAAGCCGCGCATGCAACAAAGCAAAACAAGGAATTCATTCACTGCTTCCCATCGGCAGGCAGGTGTTCAGCCATCACCAGGAAAGCAGGACAACAGCGATAGAATTTAGCCTACGTGAAGAAAGAAATGTGGAAAGTAAAATGATTATATTCATGGTCACCTTTCTGATTGCAACAACAATCTGGATAGGAAATCAGTCTAACCAGAGCCAAATATGCTATGCATTGTCTTTCCAAACACACTGAACAGGCACTTGAATCCATCAGGTATGGAATGAACCTCTTAACACTTTGACACCACAGTTCAGTCTAGTAGCAGTAACCTTAAGTTGTCCACTACAGCATTCCCATTTTGTAGAAGAGAAAAGAGAATAATTATCACATTTTTTGTCTCAGTGTAAAATATAAGGTATGAAAGAATCCTCTAACATCAAGTTTGATATCAAATACATAGTCTGAGACTAGAGAATATTAACTTTGGACTGACAAAAAAAAAAAAAAAGAATAAATCTGCAAGGCAGGCATTGTTCATTCACATATCTAATGCTCCCAGGCGTTGGGAAAATCAAGCTTTTCCCAAAACTTTTCATTTATGGGATACTGCAGGCAGGATGTTATACCTGGATAACAGTTAACCATGTTGTCCCAAGCTAATTCTCTAAGGAATATTAGCAAAGTAAACATCCTCACAGAGGTGAAAGGAACTTCAGCCTTTCATCACTTCTTTGGGAAATGACCACAGGAGTTTGTTTGCCTGTTTTCCACTGAATATGAAATGAAACTCCCTCCACAGGTCCACAGAAGCCATTGGATAGAGATCCCTTCATCCCTGTGGCCAAGACAGAGTTTCAAATGGGTGAGGACAGATGGAAAGACCTCTCTCCCATTACCTTTTCCAACCAGTGTGCCTTTTGGATTTGATTTTCTAGAAATCAGGGTGGTTCTTTTTCTTTTAAACTTCCCTTCTTCTCCTTTCCACCTTGTCTACAGACATGTTGCTTTTATGCCCATGCCATTTGCGGGTCTGCCCGCATTTGTGTGTCCTGTCTGCACTGTATACATTTACAACCATTTGGCTGGTTTCTATCAAAATGGCCAAAAAGGAAATCTTCAGTTTTACATTCCTACAAAGTTTTGCAAAAACCTGTACCCAGGTAGAGGAGAAATACTATTAATACCTCCACCAAGGGAATGGCTACAGGGCAAGTTCATTCCCTGTTCGATGTGAAATAACCCACACAACAGAAGGCTTGCGAAAAACAACTTTGATAGTGTTGGTGCTCTCTGAGTTACTAAATTTTGAAGTAAGCTTCAAAATGAGCCACCATTACTACAGCGGAGAGCACAAAACAAATGGACCGACTACGCACACCTGATTCTGCACTAGATGTGTTGTTGTGGTTGTGGTGCTCTGAGATAAAAAACAGACAGGCTTCGTAGTGAAGGTCATTTTATTAAGGTCTTTTATTAAGCTGACCCATATATCTGGAAAAAAAACAGAGACTCTTTTAGGAGCACAGACCAGACCCTTGGAGTGGCCCAAAGAACGGCTCATGTGCCTGAAAGCTTTCTGCCTCTTCCCTCAGCTATTTCCATTGCTCTAATAAAAGATATGTGCTCTTCCTACAGAGCTTGTTTGACTGACGTCACATTGATCTAAATTAAGAGAAAGATGAAGTGAAGAAACAGTGTCCAGACAGGGAAAAAGAAAAAAAGAAGGAAAAAAAAGTTATTTAGTTATTTCAGAATCAGGCCCTAAAAATCTGCGCTTTTTTTTTTTTACATATTTAAATCTCAGTTTATGATGATGTTGCATGCAGCATTGACAGAGAGACAGCCAGGTTTTAGCTACAATTGTAGTCAGTTTTATGGCTATAATTTTTTTTCCCTCACTTGCAAAAAGTCCTCAGCTCTCTGATTGAGCACACATGCAAATAAAAACTGTACAAATGAGGAGGTGGCTGTAGCGGTGATGTGTAGGTACCAAAAGATTATCCGTTTAATAGAGCCAAACACCTGGCTATTTAATAGAGATCACCAGCTAAATCAGTTAGAAACAGCTTAGGCAAGCATGTGGAAGCAGGGCTGAATTAGAAATAAGTGAATCCTAGCTTTGGCCACAAATATGTGGAAAATGAAAGTAAATTAAGTTGCTTCAGCCCTTTCACTGGCACAAACTGATATAAATTGGTTTCATTAAAAAAACCCTAACATATTTTAAGGCTGCAGTCCTAACCTATTACGTTTTGTGTGGTTGCCGAGAGCTAGTAGCTTAGTGGCATTTTATGTAGACAATGAACAGAGGACAAATAGAATTTTATTGCTTTCTAAATGAAAAGGCTGGGAAGTTTTAGAATAAAATTGATTTTCACATCTGGAAAAGTTCGTCTTATCATTAGCTCTGTGCTTGCTCTCTCTCTCTTTCTCTACTTATTTTTCACTCTATTGTTTTCCACTTATTTTGCAAGGCAGCCCTGTAATTTCCATTCTCATTCATTCATGTTTCCAAATTGTGTTTTTCTTTTCCAAGTGCAACATTTGACAATGTTTGCACAGGGGCTGCTCAGCTGAACTGTTACTTGGCTGGGGTGGGACAGGCAGTGGTCTCTGCCTTTTTTCCTCTCATACTTCTGGATATATTTACAAAAGGTGGTTTTGGAGCATTTTCAGAAACCCTGACTGCATTTAAAGGAGTTCTTTATAAACTCCGTGATCCACTGGTCTTCCCAATTTATCAGTATGTCATAAGGAAAATGCACCCATGGTACGATACAGCATTATACAGAAATACAAGAGCTTATACGGCACCTTAACTTGCATAGGAACACCATGCTTATATGGAAGGGATTATTAGCTCAGGTTATGCACCTTCTTGCAGCTTGTGTGAGAGCTGGGTGGCTTAGCATCTCTTCATGAAATGATACTGACTTTTGCCACTTGCATGAGACACCCTTCATGGGCTCATCCAAAGACCACTGCTTTTCCCACATTTAATCCCTGTTTAGAATCATAGAATCGTAGAATAGAATCACAGAATCATTAAGGTTGGAAAAGACCTCTAAGATCATCAAGTCCAACTCTCAACCCAACACCACCATGCCCACTAAACCATGTCCCTAAGCGCCTCATCTACACATCTTTTAAATACTTCCAGGGATGGTGACTCCACCACTTCCCTGGGCAGCCTGTTCCAAGGCCTGACCATTCTTTCAGTAAAGAAATTTTTCCTAATGTCCAATCTAAACCTCCCTTGGCGCAACTTGAGGCCATTTCCTCTCATCCTAAACCACATGTACTCTATTTTGCAGTGGTAATTTGGCTCAAAATATATAGAATAGCCTAACATTATGCCAAATTTTGTTTCTTGTGAATTGGCAAGTGCCAGTTTAGCAAGGAAGGGGCTAAGGGAGTTGGTGTTCCCTTCCACTTATCCCATAATGTGGCATGTGTTGTGTTCTGTGCCACATGATGAAGGAAAAGGTACACAGTTTTCCATTTCACATCACAGAAACATTGTGCCCTGAACTGTGTTATCCTCAGAAAAGGGCCAGCTCATTGGTGAGTCTGTGGAAAGTGTCAAGCATGTGTGGTTACTACAATACCTGCTCTGTGAAGAGAAGAGCAGCTTTTGCACCAACTGCTGCTTCAGCTTCTGTGCAGGCTCCAGGATGATAGTGCCTGTGGATATCTTCTCATCCAGAGAAAACTCAAGGTTGCTTGATGTGTCTTGCACCTCTTTTAGGAACAAATGGGGCAATATGTACAGCTGATATTACTGGTACGAGGTTTTCAGATCTAAGGATGTCCTTCAGGCATATTCTGGGATCGAATCTCTCTCCCAGGGAGGGGCACAATGTGACGCCTCCATGAGGTAGGACGTTTGGAAAGCAAGCGATGGTCCATGGAAAGTTAGAAGGGTATGGACTGAAGACACATTACATGGTACAGTTTGCTGAAAAAAACTGAGGCATACCTGTGTTTAATCTGGAGATGATGAGGAGGCCACTCACCATCAATGTAGACTATTGATTGGGGAGCTTTATGCGCCTTACTGAGCCATGCTGAGCTAGCTAGAGCTTAATTTCTCACCAGTTGCAATGTCTTTTGGAAACTGGGGGAGAAAACCACAGCTGAAAGCACAGGTCCATGTTGATAAAAAATATCACTCTTAATGATTTTCCTTGGCAATGACAAAGATCAAACTGTCACTTTATCCTTAGACGTCATTCCTCTGTGTGACGCTGTAGGTGTGTTACGGAAAAGTGTGTTTGTGGGAGCTTATACTGTCCCTGCCCACTCTGCTAGTTCTGTGCCTTGTTTCATTAATTGCTTTCTTATTAAAAGGAGCAAATTATTCACTCAACCACAAAAAAAAGCCTTATCACAGTGGTCAGCTGTGAGTTCGGGCTAGTCATTACAGAGTAATCTTGAGTTTATTATGGTCTTCTAGATAGTCTAAAACCTGTAAACTTCCCCGTCTTCCCTTTTGCTTTGGGTTACTAAACCACATTAGATACACACCATTTTTCTAGCGAAGATAGGTCTCTCAGAAGTTTTGTCTCCAGTGCTGTCAGCTGGTTACCTTTTACTAGCACAGAATACAATTTAAAGTGAATAAATTCAGTCAGATATTTTGCCAAGAATTACTCAGCTCTTCATGACAAAATATTAATCGATAATGCCTCTTTAAAATTTCTCTTCACTCCAATCATTTTTATGGTCGTGCAATTTACTGCATGGAAGCACGGTAGTTAAAGATAAAAAACATCTGTTAAGTTGCATCATTATTAATATTTATCTGTCATTTACAGAGCTCCAAAAGGTGTGCGCAGCACTTTCCTGTTGGTCAGCATGCCAGACAACGCAGGTGCTTTCTCAAGGACTGCAGTTGTGAATAGGTACAGGACAAAGAGACAATGTAGTCGGAGAAATGTCTTCAAACAATCCTGTGGAGTTTTCTGCTCAGGATGTCCTGACTAACCCTTGGGGCTTTTAAAATGGAAAGGGAAGAAGTGTGCCTGAATTTGTAGGAAGGCAACACTAGATCTTAGACCCTGAGCAAAGGAAGATTAATTCAGAAATAAAAAATAAAATAAAGTGATGTAGAGGTACGCGCAGGATGGAGAGCTGTGAATTAGAGCTGGGCAATATTTTCTTCTGTTTTGTTTTGTTTTGTTTTTCCCTCAGAAACTTTCCAAGATTTAATTTATTATTTCCAATTTATTCTGGAGCAAATCTAAAATATTTATGGTTTTGTTTTTTGTTTTCCTGTAATGAGTGTACCTATTTTGCAAAAACATGTTTCTCAACCCCAAAATGCTCAAGAGGCTCATGCCCAGGACACTCTTAGGTGTTTGCAGGTGACCCAGGGTCTAGTCATTACTTCTCATTCCTGTGTATCCCAAGGGAAGAACCTAATCAACAGAGCTGGTGGTTACACCAGGGAGATTTTGGTAAAGAATTAAATATTTATTGTTGATGGACACAATCTCCTATAACCTAAGTGCTACACTGCTGCAAAACATCAAAGAGGAAGACAAAACAGCTCTTCCAGAATAGCTGCAAGTCTGCTGGTGAGACAGTCATGGGGAGTCATCAGTTCAAGGCTTGAGGCTGGACTGAGAACAGGGATATCCTCATGGCCTGTTTGGATACAGCATATTCCTCAAGGGTCTCTGTTAGCATGTGATGCAGGACATCAGCCACATGCTTGAGCTGTGGAGCAATTCACCAGGGGTTGAATAGTTACAGATGCTTCAAGAGGATATTAAATCTGATGATGAATATGCACTGACAAAGGATGAGGAGGAGAGAGAGAAGCTGTATTTGTGAAGGAAAATGTCTATAGCATAGTGGTGTATTTTGGTAGGTCACCCTGAGGAAGCTCCTCTTCATTGGCCCATATGTAGAGGCAATGTGTGACTGTGCTCCTCAACACCATTCCCTAGTGAACTTGAACTTAATAAGTAAGGAAACTGCACACAATATTTGCTCCCACATCCTGCTTTGTAATTAAGATAATTGTACTCAGTCATGAAAGAAGTATGTGATTCAGCGTGTAGGCAATTCCAATAAGGGAGTGAGTTTGGAGAAAGAGCATTGTTCAGGCTTCAGTGGTTTTCAGACATTGAAAATAGCACAAATATGTTTTTATAACTGAGGCTCCAAATACTGGTAATTACACTGATTATGCAGTGGATGTCTTGTTTTCATCTTTTATAAATCCTTTATTCCCTTACCATTGTAAGTGGACTAGAGGTTTTGCTTTTCTCTGATAAAAATATAGGAATAGAATCTCATTAGTTACTATCTATGAGCAGCAGGAGGAAAGCAATGTCAATGCTGTTGTGCTTGACTGGGGAAATCACGGTAACATATGCTGAAAGAATGTACAGTAGTAACCAACGTCCAGACATTGGAAATGAAGGCATGATACATAGGTACCACTTTGAAAGTGCCAGTCAGTCTTGGTCTTCCCAGGCTGCGTTTTATGAGCTTGTCAGTGGCCTAGTGACATCCCCCCTTCCCCAAAAAACACAAATCGTATTGCAAACCTTGATACATATTTTACTCACAAGGAGATTTTAGACAGGATAATTTCTCTCTTTCCCTCTCTGTATTATCTATCTATCCTTTATAGCTTGTTTAAGAGAAGATTTTTTTTTTTTAATCCAAAGATGTGGTAAGCCCTACTTATGTTTGAGAAATATTTGGAGGAACTTTTTTTTACATCCATGCTGTTCTGAATTTATGCTTTTGCAAACCATAGTACATTAAAAAAAAAACCCTGAAAGCTGCAAGGAAAGAATCTGACGGCCACCTTCTGTCTCACTAGATCAGTTACTCTTCCATAGAGAACAATATAAGGAGCATTTGCAGGACACTGTTGAGTTACAATTGCAGCTGGGTTTAAAATGAGAAGAAGCAATATTGTACTTGAACCCTTCTCCAGTTTTGCAGATCTCATGGCTGCTGCTCGCACAGCTCATTTGCGCTAATGCTGGAATAAAAGCGGATTTCTCCTGGGATGAGACAAATACATGAACAGCAGGTCCATATCTCTCGGGAAGAACATTGGAGGGATGAACACTTGAATGTCAGAGTCTGAAGGAAAAGTATTTAAACCTTAAATCGTGTTCCTGGGACATTTGACACCAGCTGAGCATAGTGGCCGTACTGGGCTCATAGGACACTTCTGGTGCGAGTTGAAAACATCAGGACCATCTCAGACAAGGAGAACATGAGATAAGGACAAGTGGACAAAGAAAAATGGTGAGTGCACACTTCTGCAAAACAAATGCAAAGAGGAGGATGCAGGCAGTCCTGGGGACCCCTGAATAGAAGAAACTCAAGTTCATTTCTTTCTGCCCATGTGAGTGCAGGGTATGAACTTCTCCCTTCAGGTACAAGTGGGACATCACCTCTTGGCCTCACCTCTCACCAGCTTCTTCGAGAGTGGCCGGTGAAGCGTCTGCCATTTGCCTTTGTAATTTGGAGGGCTTTAAATTACTTTGTAAGGAGCCTTAAAGTGCAGTGTGCTTCTGTGGCTCTGAGATCCTGAAGATAATGTAAGAAAGTGGATTTCTGTGATTAAATTGTGAATGAGTAGTTTCTCTGAACGGTTGTTTAATTGAGCTGCAGCTGGAGCTGATTATGTTTGTTTTTCCTTCAGTGTCTCTCATTTCCTTTCGTTTCCGTTAATTCCTGCTTTCATTGGGTAACTGTTGCTGTACAAAATTTAAAGAGCAGTAAAAAAAAAAAAAAAGAAAACAAGAAAAAAAAAGTGCATATTTTGGGAGCTTTTTATGACAGTTGTTCCTGAAGACACCTGTAAACTGTTGAGCTGAATTGGGCTGCAGCTGCTGCTGACTGTATGGAGTGTGAAGGAGAAGGGCTGTGACTCATTCTTCTGGTTGTTCCACCACCCTCTTCTTTGGTTGGGCCTGCGGAGTTGGCCGTCAGGCCACGCGTGCTGTGATGTCTTTTCAGTTGAGTCTCTGGATCAAGAAAATCCTAGACTGCCAGAGGCTGAAACCAGAGGGTGACTGGTTTGCCACTGGATTGCCACCTCAGCTTGGAAAAGGACAGGGCACCGATATAGATGGGGTTACATGTTTTGGCATCTAAGGGGGCATCTGTGGCATCGCTGTTGTATATGAGAAGTCAAACAGCCATGTGTCCTGGGCAGAAAATTAACTGGGAGGATAGAATTAATTATCTATCTTATTTCCTCATCTACATGAACAGAAAGTGAAGATCATCAAGATGGGCTGACAGCAACATCATTAACTTCAATAAGAGTGCCAAATCCTGCATCTGGGAAGGAACAACCCCATGCACCGATATATGCTGGGGGCCACCCAGTTGGAAATCAGCTTGGCAGAAAAGGACCTGGGGATCTTGGCGGACACCAAGTTGAACATGAGCCAGCAATGTGCCCTTGCGGCAAAGGTGGCAAGTGATATCCTCAGCTGCATTAGGCAAAGTATTGCCAGCAGGTCAAGGGAGGTGATCCTTCACTCAGCACTGGTGAGTCCACACCTGCAATACTGTTTCCAGTTCTGGGCTCCCCAGTACAAGAGAGACATGGACATACTGGAGAGTCCAGCAAAGGGCCACGAAGATGATTAAGCATCTGGAGCGTCTCTCCTATGAGGAAAGGCTGAGATACCTGGAGCTTTTCAGCCGGGAGAAGAGAAGGCTCAGGGGGAATCGTATTCATGTCTATAAATACCTGAAGGGAGGTAAATAGACCTGAAGGTCTATAAATACCTGCAAAGAGGATGGAGCCAGGCTCTTTTCAGTGGTGCCCAGTGACAGGGCAAGAGACAATGGACACAAACTGAAACACAGGAGATTCCCTCTGAACATCAGAAAACACTTTTTTACTGTGGGGGTGATCTCGCACTGGCACAGGTTGCCCAGGGAGGTGGTAGAGTCTCACCCCTTGGAAATATTCAAAAGCCATCTGGACGTGGTCCTGGGTAAGTGGCTCTAGGTGGTTCCTTCCAACCTCAACTGTTCTGTGATTTTGTGAGATATGTCTGTCAATGGGGAGGATGTTAGTATTTTCTTTCTTGTCCTATGGACTGTCTTTTTTGCTTTGCTTATGTTACAAAACAGATGCTGTGGAAAGAAATCATGTTACCCTGGAACTGCTAGGGCCGGTAGGTCAACTTTGTCGTACAGTGCTCTCCCAAAAAGCTTAATATGAGAAAACAGAGGGCATTTTGTGGCTTTCTACAGGGCAACATGTCTTATCTTTGAAGGTTAAGTTAATTTGCTTTTTCAACCCTTTTTTGATTCCATGTCATACCCAAGGGAATAGTCTTCAACTATCTATGACATTCAAGGCTACATGACCAGTTGAAACCTCCATCTTCCATGAGTATAATTGGTTTTGTAAAGAAAGAGAAAGAAAAATCCCCCAGAGAACTTTGGAGGCATGACAGGATCAAGATCCTGGCTGATCTGAAATAAATAAATAAATAAAAATTGATATTCATATGCTCCCAGTCATTGATTCCCATTTAGACTGTGCAAGAGTTTTGTCTGGAGAAGAAAATCCATTGTTCATTCATTCCGCATCACCCCACTTCTCTACCAAAACCATTTCTTCTTGGCATCTGCCAACTTCGGAGAGCCACAGTCAGCTGGCAATCTGCTTCTTGTGCTGTTTAACTATTATTATGCAGAGAGACAAATATGGAGGTCTCTTCTACTTTCTTCTGTGTAGGGTGGTTCATTTCCCATTCTAAAAGTGCCTTTTCATCTCCTCCAGTTGAAATATCCTAGGTGTCTTGATCTGTTCTGAATCCCCTGCCTCTGGACATTGTTTTGTCAGCCTGTGGCATTCCCCTAACATTGCAAAAACACCCTTGTCTGACTTCCCAAGATCACCTCTATGCAAGAGAGTCATGCAGTCATTCTTTACATTAAGTATTTTCTCTATAAACAGCTGTTTCTTAACAACTCCAGGGTCACTGAATGTACCCAAACACATAAAACCAAAATGATCTCAGCTTTCCCCTGGGTTTTTGTCAATCCTATTTTTCTCAGTCATGCAATGCTAAACAGATAACCAGGGTTTATGGTATATCACCGTGCCACACGACCACATGGTAGTACGACAGCCTTTGAAAAGATGTCCCATTTTAGCATTGCAACTGTGACTACATGCCATGTCTTTTAACCAATCTTTTATAGCATACACATTCACTAAAAGGTGTCTATGCAACTAGGTGATAGCCTCTAAAAGCTTTTGGTCACATTTCTAGGCAGAACTTGAGGAGAAGCAATTTAGGAACAAGTCACCATAAATTGCCCTTGATCAAATTTCTCTTCTTTGGGACTATATATCCAGATTTCCTACATAGCTCTTCTGAAGCTCTTACAAACTGAACTTGCCTCCAGTGGCTGATGTTTTTAAAAAACAAAGTTCCTTGGGACAGTGTCCCTTTCTTTCCTCCAATTTGTACTTGCACAAATTGTGCTTTTAATAGCAGTGAATTCATAACTGTGGACTTGTATCAAAATATTTTTCCCCAGTAATTTTGCCTGAGCATTTGTATGCGGAATAGGATAATGTTTCCTTACTTATGGTTTTAAGAAAAATTTACGCCTTAAGGATAGATTTCCTGCTTCTCTGCAGTTATTTCCCTGTGGAGTATCACCGACTTTTTGTATAGAATTAAAAAGTCAGGGCAGAATTAGCCCTCAAATTTGAAGCAACCAGAGCTGAAGCAAATGGACTTGCCAACCTGTCCCTTCAGTTGCCAATTACCTCATCCACATGGGGAAGGAATGTTCTCTGGGAGCATAATAGGGACCAAGTTTTGGAGCAAGCCCTTGTTTAAACACCACCTACCAGCTGTCACACCAGTGCAAAGTCTCAACTAATTGGCAACTCAAAGGAAAAAAGCCTGTTTTATAATGCTCCTTGGGGACCCAGAAATGGACAGGGTTAATTTGTGTTTTCTACTCTGGGCTAGAGCAAAATCTTGTTTAGCTTTCTTTATGGGAGAGAAGCCAGTGCATCAATCCATAGCACCTCCTAGTCTGCTTGACATCCTGTTTTTTGTTTTTTTGTAATGAATACATTTCCTGCATTGCTGCATGCTTCTCCCAGTGTAGATATCTATGATTAATATGTCTTGTCTTTTATAAACAAACCTAATGCAAAGCCAATAATGTGAGTCTCATTTCTTTACTGCCAGCCCACAGCTCAGCTTTGTTTGGGTATATATGTAAAGGAAGAAAGATGAATGTTCACTCGAGCTTGGGAGCTGGAACCATAACAAATTTATGGGATGAAAAACACACATCAGTGTGAGGCAAATACAGCCTGGGAAGGTCTGCTTTGCTCTCTCCCTTAATTTTACTTTCTAATAGCAATAGTGTTGTGCACCCAGCCAACAGGTGTCATACTGCGCAAGCACATTGCAAGGTGAGCAAACATACTGAAGTACTTGGGAAGCTTTTATCACTGACTAGATTCAATCACAGTATCATAAATTATGAAAGCAGAAGGAACTGCTGTGATCACATAAACTGACCATTAGCCGGTGATTTTCCCCCAAATCAGGTTTCACTTGAACTAGTTTACCTCAGAGACAAAAAAAGAGGTAGTGGGAGGAATTACGGTTTTAAATTTTGAATGGTGAGAGGGCCAACCACAACCTGCATCCTGCTTCTCCGATGGTAATTCCCTTTAGTGCTCAAAATCCACACGGGATTTCCAAAGTGAGTTTGTCTATCTTACGGGTCCATCCATGGGATTTTACCTTTCCATTACATGCTAGATCAAAGGCCCCATTAACAAAGTCATGTTCCCCAAGTAACTATGTCCTGGGACCATGAGAGACCTCAATTTCTCTTTGATAAGGAGAGATGATACAACTTCCAGAGCCCCAATCTCTACCCCAAAGAGACTGGATGTGTGGCTTTGAGGTTTTTTTGTTTGTTTGTTTGTTTGTTTTTTTACCTCAGTCTTTCAGTTACTGAATTTTTCTGGACTTTTTCCTATTTGTCAAAATCTTTCATGGCGTATGGATCCCAGCCATAGATCTCAGCACTTCAGGAATGAGTGCTGAAAACCAACTCTTCTCATTCCTACTTGGGAATCCCACATTCCTTCTGGCAGCTTCTGTTGACGTAATCATCCATGCTACTCCCCAAGCCTTTTTAGAGTCATCCAGGCAAGAATCCCCATCACTACCCATCCTATCAGTATAGCCTGAATTCTTTGTTCATCTATGCCTCGATTTACATTTGGCCCCATTGACTACTTTCATCTTATGGAGGACTCTTGATCCTTCTGTAACAAGGATCCCACAAGGATTCAACTTCAACATGATAGATTTGTCATGTTACTAGTAGAAATGCTCAATGGGGTAGTTTGTCTGTAGAAAAACCATATAAACACATTCTCATGAGGTATCTTCCTAGTTACTGGAACAGCCAGAGACCAGAGTGCTTGGCCATCCTTTGATTCATATCATATGTGTCATGGGGATGCGTTGCACCAGCCCAGATACTAATTTTACATAATTACCTTCATCACACAAACTAGTACTGTATCCTCACCAAAAGGGACATAACATTCAGTTCATGAGATCTGTTCTCCAGAAGCCAGTAATGATTGATTTATATTAATTTTCTTTAATTCTTTATTAGTAGAGTCCTATATCTGTTGCTCCCTTATTTTGACTAAGATCAATGCTAGATTGGCAGGCCTGTAATTACCTGGGTCATCCCTTTTATGATCTGACTACATCACCTGGCTTCTTCCCAAATAGTGTACAAAAATTTCATTGAATGCATTCATCCTTTCCCCCCGCCCCCCCTTTATTATTGATACTCTCTCATTTTACTTGCAATAATGCATTCCAGTTTAGGATGCATTTTTCTTTTATCATACTTGGAAAATTCTTCTTTGTTGTCCCTACTGTTGCCCATCACAGGTTTTTGCTGTGTGCCCTGTAGCTCGTGTGATGAATTTTCTTCAGTTCCTATCCTCTGATTTATATCACATTCTTTTTTTTCCTGTTTTCAAAGTACCTGAGGATTTTTACTGATCAAACCCTACAGGAAAGACAAGAATGGAAAATCAGTCCTTTTAAAGCAAGGAGTCCAAATAACAATTTGCTATAAAAATGCAATTTAGTTACAATTTATGTTCCTATATTCAAAAATAAAGCTTAGGAAAATCTAGGTTACATGCTTAGGTGCTGGTGTCTCTTTCCTTTTTGGAACTTTTCTGTTTCTTATATTGTCACAATTTGATTTCAGAATCAGATTCTTACATTCCGGTGCTGAATTTACTGATTTAAAGCTCAGGGAAGAATTTTCATTAATTCTAGTGGTCTTTGGACTAACATCTAATTCAGATCCAGACAATAACATTTTAAACACAAAACTGGATGGGGGTAGTGCCAGTGTGGAAATAATAATTCTTTTACCATGGAGAAATTTCCATCCCCTCTGAGATTTTTAAGTTCATATCCCTTCTGATTTACACAGCAGGAAATAAGCAGAGACTATAACTGAATTACCCAAGTGACTGGACAGTAAATCATTTGCAGAGTTGAGGTGGAAACCTGACTTCTCCATGTCCAGAAGGCTAGATCTCTTGCTGAGGATGAAGAGGTGTTTACACACAGTTAATGTCTTTCTACTGCACTTAGCAAAAATTTTGGGTAGGAAATATATTTATTTAAATATAAGAGTGTGATACTTTTGGATAGTCAATGTTTCTGAATTAGAGAAGCTCATGATCAGTGAGAGCAGGGGATTATCTTAAGGGGCAGGGTAAATACTTCAAGTTTCCAGTAATTAATAGTGGTTATTCTGAAATGGTTAGAAATATATGTTGAATCACCTAAATTCTGGATTTGTGAAGGAAAATAAGCTTTGATAGGAAGAGATAATGGAAATAGAAGACAGTTATATATGATGTGGAAAAGAACGCTGAAGATAAGGGAGAAACTGGAATTTCTGAAATCTATTGCTTATTATATGTTTCTACAATGTTTCTGACGTGCCAGTTTTTGAAAGCTCCCTATCTTGAGGACCTCTTATTATTTAAATGAAAAGGCTGTTTCATGGACACTAGGGCAGGAAAGTATTATATACTAATCATTTTTGTTAAAGGAGTTGGGAACATGCTGGTTTGTGTGATGTCATGCTCTAGATTTCTTGTAAGCATCCTTGAAAAAAAATGAACTTTTCTGAAGGTTCAGCTGAAGGAGGAAGGCTGCTGTGGATGACTTAAGGAAGGACATTTTGGGGTGAAGTTACAGCACTTGACTTTATGCATTTAGTTGAGGTACCCAAATTAGGGCTCAGACCTTTGTAGCATCAAATAATCTACTCGAGTAATTATTCTCTTTCTTTCGACTGAGAGGGAGTCTCGGTAAATGTAAGTCTTTGTATCAAAATGTAGGTTTGAGTTTGATTCCTGAAGTTAAGAGTGTGATTCACTCTTCACTCCACTAGGGCCTGATAAGAAGCATGGAAAAGTGCCCGGAGGAGATTAAGTTAGCAGCTGGCAGAAGGGACCCTCATACTATAAAAAGCAAAGTAGAGGGCATCCAAAATTAAATGAGACACTGGCAGGTGAATGCAGAGAGGCAGTGAATACAGACCTCCTTAGAAAACAGCAAGAAGGAATTTTGCCCAGATATTCCAAGGAAGATCTTTAAGGAAGAAGTCAGGATGGTTAAAACATCAAGGATGGGATCCGAGCATCGCTTTGCCTCTGGGAATCAGAGAATTGTCTGAGAGGCGGAGAAGTGATTGCAGTAGTCAAGACAGAAGAAGAGGGTTATTTATCCAACCTCTCCTAATATGTCAAGTGTTCAAACCCTTTTGTTATTCTTGTTGCTTTATTACCAGTTTATATCTACAATTTGTGAAGTGTCGTGTCCAAAACTGGCAATATCATTTTACCTTGCTGGCGCTGAGTTCGCTTGAAAAGTTCTGCTTTGTCCTACTAATAATAGTCCCATCAAGACATTCCAAAATAAGATTTCTTTTTCTTGTACAACATTATATCATTGGTTTGTATGGAGTTTGATGTCCCCTTTCAGCACCAGAATTTTGTCTAATATCTTGCCAACCAGCCAAACATTTTTGTATTTGTGCATTTAACTTCTTCATCCCTGACATAGCGTACTGCATGACTGTGTATTAAATTTCTTCCTCCTAATTTCACAAGTATCTCAATTTTTTTTCAAGATCATTTTAGATTCCACCATTGTTCTCCAAAGTGCTTGTACATTTACTCAAGCCTGCTGTCATTCACAAGAACTTAGTTATGCTTTTTATTAAAACAAGTCAGTGCTTGTATTTTGATTAGAACCAAGCCTAAGAAACATCACCGAGATATCTCATCTAAGATCCCCTTCTAGTCAGATGCTAAGAAGCCTCTGACAATTGCCCTTCCAAATTGATTTACTAATCAGTCCTACTTATCCTTCCTGTTAAAAATCTTTTTCTAGCATCATACAACATCTTCTTTTACCTTCTTTCTCACCTGGCTTTTTACTAAGTCAGAAATTAAATTAGGTTATTTGGAGTTATTTCCTATATTACATTTACATTTTATTTATTAGTCTTTAATAAGGTGATTATCTTCTGGGTATTTGCAAATAGTTGCTTAATAATTTCTTCTAGTATCTGCCCACAAGTTGAAGTTAGGCCTACCAGTCTGTAATTTCCCAGCCGTCAACACTGTTTTTCATAGGCACGTTCTATATTTATCCCTTCAGTCCTCTGGTATTTCTGAATCCTCCACAAACTCTTGAAGATAATCGCTAATGACTCAGTTTGCTTCAGCTAGTTTCCTGCAAAATCTTCAAGATCCAACGTCTCTGCCATCACAAAATACTTTAAAACCATTCTTCCTGTGACCCAATCCCAATCCCATCTCCTGTGTTAAGATTAACTCTGTCAGCATCTAGTCACAGGTTACCTTCTTTGCCAAGACAAGCAAAACGACCCTGGGATACTTCAGCCCTCTCTGCATCTTTGTTTATTAATTGTCCTTTCTCAGTATTTTACTTCTGATTTATAAAACCATTATTTTCCTTCTGATGATAAAGCTGGAGTGTAGGAGTCACTGCCTCTCCGCTCTCTCTTTGGAATACAGTGGGCTTCACTGGGGCTCCTGTGTAGTGCTTGCTCCGTAACTCATTGCAATAAGCGACACAGTGGCAAAATGGCCTCATCTGAAGCGTGTCCAGAGAAGAGCAATGAAGCTGGTGAAGGGTCTGGAGAACAAGTCCTATGAGGAGTGGCTGAGGGAACTGGGGTTGTTTAGTCTGGAGAAGAGGAGGCTGAGGGGAGACCTCATCGCGCTCTACAACTACCTGGACGGAGGTTGTAGCGAGGTGGGTGTTGGTCTCTTCTCCCAAGTAACAAGTGATGGGATGAGAGGAAATGGCCTCAAGTTGCGCCAAGGGAGGTTTAGATTGGACATTAGGAAAAATTTCTTTGCTGAAAGAGTGGTCAGGCCTTGGAACAGGCTGCCCAGGGAAGTGGTGGAGTCACCATTCCTGGAAGTATTTAAAAGACGTGTAGATGAGGCGCTTAGGAACATGGTGTAGTGCGTATGGTGGTGTTGGGTTGACGGTTGGACTCGATGATCTTAGAGGTCTTTTTGAACCTTAATGATTCTATTATTCTATTCTATGATTCTATTGTTGTGCTGCTGCAGTTGCTCTTTGATCATGCTGACAACCATGCCGGTGAACTAATCCAGGTGGTTTTAAACAAAGAAGGAAATAAAACAGAAAAAAAATATTGTTTCCCCCACCACCCTTGTATAATTTCATAGATCCTTTCAGAGCACGTGTGTAGGCACAGCAGGGTGAAGCTGCGTGTGATGAAGTGCCTCAAGGTGACCATGTTACCATCTCTAAAAGGAAGAGGACATACTACCCTTTTCCCCAAGTCTCATACTTCATCTTGCTTTGCACTGGCTCTGGTGTTTGACCAGCATTGTAACGAGCCAGTTCAGCTTACTAACCTAGCAGAGAAAGAACTCAAAAAGCAAGAAAGGAGTTGCAATTCTTCAGCGCTAGTGAATTCAGATAGCTCCAGGAAGAGTCAACCCAGCACTGGCACACAAAAGTGCATTCTTTGGGTAAGGAGGAATAGACCGGGGCTAAGGAGCAAGACATGTCTCTCCTAAGTGATGTGTTTTTACATCAGCTCAACCAAGTTACACAGCTTCACCCTGAGGAGACAGTGAACTACAATGAGTTGGCAGAGGTGGACCACTGGGAACCTCTTACGGTAGCTTTGCAGCCAAATAAAACCCGTCTTCTGACTGTGGGTGTCCTCTTTTAGACTTTATTAGTCTTTGGATCAACCCTGGGGAATGCAGCAGTCAGAGTTTGCCTAACCTTCTGCAATCTTCATTTCCACATAATGCTCCAGCTGTAGTTTTCCCTTGTACTGGGAATAATGTCTGGAAGCAGTAATAATAATGATAGAAAGGGCTATGCAAACCACCTGAGGAGGAAGCTCATTCACTTGTCTGCACACCCATCCCCCACCCCCTTTTATTCCTTTAAATATTAAAGCACATTCAGTGCTAAGAAGCAAGTGTTTGATTTTTGGAAGTGCTGAGCTCCCATTGTCTTCAGTGGGCATCATGGCTGCTCAGCATTTCTGAAAACCAGACTCATAATGATCAGCATGTTAAGAAAATATTTAACAGCTAAGTCTTTCCTGTCCCTTCCTTTCCATCCTCAAGCCAACAGAAAGCTTCTCCCTATCCCACATCCTGCTCCCTGTAGAAGGACCACCTTTGTCCCTCTGTCCCACCACTCTCTTATCCCCCTCGCCTAACATCTTACAGGTCACGCACTTCACCTGGAGCACATTTGGTGGGATTCATCTGATTAACTGCAGATATCTGCAACGTGGATGTCTGCATCTGGGCAAGTTGCCCTAGACTCTGTTCATAGTCAATGGAGAGTGAGTCAGCAGAGCCAATGGAGCTTAGGGCATGATTTCACATCCTAAAATAGGCATCCACATTTGGTCAGATGACTCACACTCTGAACTCCATTGACTATATTTACTATACCTCCAGTGTCTTCAATGGGAGACTAGACAAGAAACTCAGGTGGTGGGACGCCAGTATCAGATCCTTAAAGTGAGATTAAATTAATCCCACCCCTCCTGTGAACTAATACATGAACTGGCTGCATATATCACATTCACCTCCTTCTTTAAGAACCATTTCTGCCTTGGTGCCTACAGGGAATGAATCAAGTAATAAAGGGTAGCGAAGTGGAAAGATAATGGTAGGTCATAGCAGAAAGTCAGACCGAATCTTAGGTTGGATAAATTGGAGCAGTTTTATTGAATCCAGTGAAGTCTCCCTCCTTCATATAAGAATTTTGCTTAATAGAATTAAAAAAAAAAAAAAAAAACAAAAAACGAAACAAAAGCTAAGTATGCCCGTGAACTGTCAGGGCATATTCTAACCATTACCTTTCCATATGAATTTATGGTTCATCATATTTTCCTTCCAACTTCACTATTACTGTCTAGATTGGGAGACTTTCCCCAGTGGTAGGCAGTTCTTGCTCCTTGGTGTGTGCTGTGCAATGCTCCAGCACCTCAATAATTTCTGCTTGTAAGGACTGGCGGAGAACTGCTGGGATGTATGTAGGACTCCAGGCAGAGTGCAATCTCTAGCAATAGGAAATCACATGTCAAATTTCCTCCACCTCCTTTGCAATACAAACTCATCTTTATCCTCAGTTGTGTGCCCCACCTAGAGATTTTATACCTTGATTACTTCTGATTTCTATGATAATTTAGGAATTGGTCAGTTCCCTATGGGCTAGCTCTCAAACTTCTGTTTGCAGAAATTAGCAATCACTTTACAATCTGAATATTTAGCCCAAACAAAGTGACTTTACCTGGCGCATCCTGGAAACTCCAAATGCAGGCAAAAATCCATGTCAATGCAGCTTAGCTAAGTAGGGAGCAGCACAGCAGGAAGAGCATAGTTATGAAATAGAGATGTAAGAATCAGCGTGGAACATGGCAAAATAGAGAGTAGTAATAATAAATTGAATTTAATTAGTTCTCCTCTGGTCTTCATTATTGCTATCGCCATCTTTTGCTTTTCCAGTTCGTCAGGCATAAGCACAGATGCTATTGCTACTTTCTACATATTTAAAAGACAAAGCCCACCCTCTCCTCAGCCTTAAACATCTCCTCTTAACTCCCTCATTCATTACACCATCCAGTTTAAAATTACCCTTCTGTGTTATAAAACCCACCATAAAGGAAGACCAGCCTCTGCCACAATTTTCCTCTCTCTCTTTCATTATTTCCTGGAGTATTTCTGCTGTCGGTGAGTCTTCCCTGCAGGTCTGACTTTATCCTTGTGCCCCATTTGTTCTGACTCATTTCAAACATCAACTGAAAACAGCTCATCTGTCCCTAGCTTCTGCCTGTTAATTTCTCCTTCCCCTGTTATTACTTAGCTATAACCATATTATTTAACTCTAGACCATTTCATGGGTGCAATTAGTATGAAAGGTTCTGCATGAAGTAAAGTATTGTAGACAACTTGTCGTGTAGTACAACAGCTAACGAGCATTCTGAATTCGGTCGGTCTGAGTCGCTAAAAGCAGACTGTGGTATCAAACCTCTCATTTTATGAAGATTGAAGAATACATTTGTTTACTCCACTGGAGAAAATGCTAAGAAACCAAACTGTCTCATCATCTTTCTTTATCCTGTGTGTGTATGTAGATTTGTGAGCGTATCGCACCTACCGACACACACAAATCATTGAACAATATAAAAATCTTCCATAACGAAGCCCTGAGATCTGTTGCTGGTGAAGGTTGTAGTGTCACTCAGGGACTCGTTGACAAGTTTTAAAGCAAGAGATGGATTCTCGAGAATGAAAGAGCTAACATCTATCAGCCATAATTGAGCAAATTAATAGCTTTGTGAAGTCTCTTCTTTGGTTAGCATCCCATGAAATGACAATAAATGTGGCAGAGTTTCACTTACAGCCTCTGCTTACATTTTTTTTTCTTTTTGCTATTGTCTTGTGTACAATGTGTAACAACAGTGAAACAAAGAGGCTTCCACTACAAAATCAGCAGCAATTTTAACATTGAAACAAAGGTGTAAAAGGTGAAGACTGAAAAGTGGTCACCTTCCCCACTGGTACTGGCTTTGAAGGAAGATTTCTTTGTATTCAGACACTAGTTTTGCCCTGGGTGTTGTGTCTGTCACAGGAGGAATCAGTAGGGAGGCAGCGATGGGATCTGGAAGCTTTGACTTCTACTTCCCCATCTTAAGCACTTTATGGCCGTTTTCTTCCCAATTCTCCACTGTTTCTAGGTCTTCCAGATCTATTAAAAATAAACATAAGTGGGTCAGTCTTTTTCTAAGAACATTCCTTTTTGAGGAACTTGCCTGGATTGTTTTTAAGGACTTCCTTCTGAAGGAAAAAACAGGAAAAGAAATCTTGATTTCTTACTGTTTTCCCAACTGAACCAAATATTTCTATGTCTGTCACGTGTCAGTGGGTTTGATCTCTGTACACTATACAGTTTGTTAAATGTATTTAGTTTCTAGTTGTAAGGACAGATGAAACATTCACAGTCAGGGCTTCAGGGACATGCAGTCTTTGTGCATGGTGGGCTTTCTTTGCAATTGAGTTCCTAGTTCTTCTAGGGTTAGAAGATGGTTCATTCTCTGTTTTTTCTAGATGCTTTCATTTTTGTTTTGTTTTTCTCTACCTCAGATTTATTATTTATGGAGGTATTTATTTATTGATTCTCTGGAGGAGAAAAACTGATGAAAATAAGCCAGTTTAAAAAATGAAACCGTGCTTGTGTCCCCAAAGTTTGTATGCTAGCAGGAAGAGGAGAGCTGGTTGATACTTAGTCCATACAGCCAGCAATATTTATTCATTATTTAGGAACATAAATGCGTCGGTTTCTATCTTCACACCCATCAGTTTGTTCCTTCCCACACCACTTCCCACTCTGGCTGTTCCAGAGCTTCACAACTCTTATGTTGACAGCCTTCTTCTCATTTCCAGTCTGTACATCTTTATGGTCAGTTTACAAGCATTTGTCCTTGTGACAACGTTTTCAGTTAGTTTAACTAGCTTGTCTCCCTCCCTGCTGTTTACTCCCCTGCTTTATTTATAGAGATTGGTCATATTCTTTCTCAGCCTTCATTCTGGTAGTCTAAACCAGCCATGGGTAGTATACACACAGGCACACAAAATGAAACACGGCATCTTCAAAACACCTCTCATGGGATTTGAACTTGGTTTTGGTGGAACAAACACCATAGTCTAAATCTCCCAAGCCATAGACCAGCTTAAAGACTTCACAATTCTACTTTGTGACAGTGATATTGCTCCTTTCAGGCCTTCAGAAGCAGTAGCTACTTTTAAAGAGTTAATGGGAATATTTTCTCCCGACATCAGTGCAAACTGGTCAAGTTCCTCCAGAGAAAATATCATTAATCTGCAGAAAAAATGAGAAAGCTACAGGGTTAGTTTCACAAGGTTAAACCCTAGAGCAGGATGTCATGCGGGATCTGTCTCCTTCCTCCTTCCTTATGGGGTATGTTAGGAGAATTTAGGACTTGCCACAGGCAATAAAAGTTTATCCATTGTTGTCCTCCTCCATTGTCCTGTCCTCCATTGTCACAGCATTGGCTCCTATGTTGGGGAATTGCATTAGGAAAGCCACAATCCCTAAATTGTCTGGGCTAGGGCTAGGGCATATTGGTCCTGCATGACATCCTCATTTCATGCATTCCCCTTTGCTAAGGACTGCTCAGCAGCAGGTGAAGTCACTCCTTACAGAAGAGGGCCGTTGCTCATTCTCCCGTGGATCTCAGATTTGTGCACCCATGGTTCAAAACAAGATGGTATTCACATTTCGGTCGTACAGCAGCCCCAAGGAAAGTGATATTCTGGTCTAGTCTGGCCTTCCTAATATGACTTGCATTACACTTACGTACTATCTGTAAGCTAGGGCTAAGCTGCAGGCCATCATTTGCTCTGAAACCTGAGAAATTTTCTGTTTTCTCAGCTTCCCTGTCAGCTTGCTTTTGGCAAAGTTAGAGTGCATGAAGAAGAAAAAGATCTGCCAATTCTATCTCACTGTCTGCTGCTCAGGGGGCAAACACATGTCTTATGCATTATGATTCAGAAACCTGCTTGCACATTTTTTTACCAGCTTCTGAATTCTCTGTATTGATCTGTCAGTTTAAGGAAAAACAAAAAGACCTGAATGAGGATTATGGTCCAATGCAAAATGTGTTTGGGCAGTACTTCAGCGTAAAAACTTCCTCCCACCAAAGGGCCAGAAAACTTACTAGCAGCCCCAGTTTTGTCCTCATGAAGAAAAATCAGTCACTGATTTGATGGCAAGAATATTAGTGACTAAAAGGAGTCTGTAGTCCCAAATTAAATTGTATTTAGACATAGCTTATTCTTGAATCAGAATCAAAATAAAAATCCAGTTGCATTTGGTTTAAGTTCATTTTTTGCTTTTGGCCTCCAAAAATAACATGCTGAATCCGTATTGTTCTCAGTATTGAAGGAAGGTGACATCCATGAATCTGCTAGGAGCTCCTGAGTCAACATGACCTTTCTTTTATATCAGAGCCTCCAAAAAACTTTTCTATGTCCCTTTTTCTGACCTGCTTTAGGAAGCATCCCCTGGTGTGGTCTACATCCCTACTCTCTGTACAGAGCAGACAGGTTCAAATGATCACCTTGAGGTTCACCAGGGTGTCTTTGGGAAGGGACTAGTTGCTTCTGGTCTGGGAGTGAACCCAGCAGTATGGACAATGGGAGGACTGAAACACGGGGATGAACCCTAAAGTGATAGTTGCTGCACTTATAATGAGATGCTGACACTGCTGAAACAACACAACAGAGCCATATTTTGTCACACCTCTATTCGTCCTTTCCTTAGCAGATTTCCTACGTCAAGCTAGAGGCAGTCATCTGGCACAAGAGCTGTATAAATGGCAGAGAAATTCCCCATCAGCTATTTTTGGGAAAAATCAATTCTTTCTGTATTCGAGAAGCTCTGAGCTTGCTAAGCTCCCTACCTTTTAACTGCAAATTGCTCTAAATATTTTCCCCTTATCATCAATACAGCACAGAGAAGCAAATCCAGTGTGAGGCTGAGCTGGTATATTTTCAGGCCGGTTTAAACCAGCTATTTTATTCATTTATTTTTACCTATGTGTGCAAAACTCTGCCTTTCTTGAAAGCCATGGAAGTCCTGCTTTGATGTCATGGACAACAGTCCAGCCCAGAAAGGTCCGAACCCAACCAACTGGTGAGCATTTATGTCACCGACTGTATTCATGAGGGGGGATGGGTGCTGGCACTATGCTCTGGTTGCTGGTAACCCAAAAATAGGCAGCCTTGAAGTAGGTTGCCATAAAGTGAACACAGAGAGGCAGGGTCAGGAGCAAGAGGTTTTGGGTCCAAACCTGAGCAAGTTGGGAGGAATGAGGGTAAAAAGTGACCCAAAGATTCTTTGTAATCAGTGGGTATGATTTTAACATCCACTTTGTTCAAACTGGGCCAAATTTCTTCCAGCGGGGGTGCATTTCCTGGGGAATGGTTGTGGGAGAGTAAAACACCAGTAATTGCTGCTGCCAAGTCCATCAGGCAGGCCTTGCATGAACTGCTTGGCATTGTACAAGACACAAAATGGCTTGCCTTCAAACTGCTATTGTAATTTTCATCAAAACTGTGCTTCTGACTCAACACACTGTACTTAACACAATTTATGACAATATTTCTCCCTCAATAGCTTTTTGTAGAGTGTGTGCAACCTATTCTGCAGACTGCTGGTTTTCTTACTTAGCATCTATTTTATGGTCTGCATTTTAAATTCCTTTAAGTGCAGGCAGTTGAGGAACAAGTTTCTGAGAGAGAGAGAGAGAGAGAGATCGCTACTCAATCCCAGTTCCCTCATGCAGTGTCTGTATACCCTTTATAGGCCAGTACCTTCTTCCCCAGAGACTGCGGCATTTCAGGAATAGACAGAACAATCCCAGTCTATGTAAATCACTTAAAATTATAATGTTCTGTGAGATTCTTCCATATATAAGATGGAGTGTTAATATTGATATGACAGTCACTTTTAGCTGAGATCACAGACCTCTCGTACTAGGCATTACCCAAATCCATAGGGAGAATTTGTTCCTGCTTCAGAAAGCTTGCATTGTAAATAGCTGTATGACATAAAGGATGGAGGAATAAACAAAGGCAACCACAGAAGATGCATCTACATTGTCAAATAACTCCCACGTCTTGGTCCCCTGATCATCCACATTGCATAAATATTAATTCTCTGCCATTTTTTTTTTTTTTTTGAGTCAACCAACTGGTCCACTCCAAAATGAAACCTGGATGTTTGTGGGATGAATCACCTCTGTCTGAATGGAAACACACCAGGTTTACCTCCTTGCACCATACAGAGCCCTCCAACACTCCACCAGACTTGCACTGTCAGGTGCAATGTCAAGGCATATAATCCATTCTCATATAATCATGCCATAAAACCCCACTCTGGTGGGCAGCAGCAAAGTTTTCATGTGTTTCAGGCTGCTTTGATGTGGGGAAAAAAAAAACAACCCAACACAGAAAACTTGGTAATTATATCTTAGAGCTACAGAGGCACCTTGGTAAGTCCAGAGTCACATGCTATGACCCATGGACCCTGCTGATCCATAGGACGAGAGGAAATGGCCTCAAGTTGTGCTAAGGAAGGTTTAGATTGGAAAATTTCTTTACTGAAAGAGTGGTCAAGCCTTGGAATAGGCTGCCCAGGGAAGTGGTTGAGTCACCATCCCTGGAGGTATTTAAAAGACGTGAAGATGAGGCGCTTCGGGACATGGTTTAGTGGGCATGGTGGTGTTGGGTTGATGGTTGGACTCGATCATCTTAGAGGTCTTTTCCAACCTTAATGATTCTATGATTCTATGATTTCAGAGGAGCCAGTCCAGCACAGGATAGATACAGCTACTCTGTACTGTGTAGTCAAAATCCCTGAGCAGACATTTTTTAGCAGTGTAAATATAACCATAATATAGTCCCGTAGCAGAAAAGTTTATTAAACTCCCAGTGTCCTTCTCCCAGCTCCAGCTTTCTTGCCACTGAGCCCAGCTTGGGGAAAGGGGGATGAAGGGAAGATTAAGTCTAATGTCTTCCCAAGGGGTGATCACAATACGAAAAGCCTGAACTGCAACCAACAAGCAGGATTAGCACTGTAGGAGAAAGCCAGCCACACCGATGACGGCTGACAATATAACGTACAGCAAAAGTCAAATATGTCAAAGGACATCTTCAGACATTTGAAGTACTCTAACTTGTGCATAACTGATTACTTTCAGAGCTGAAAAATTGTATTTTGATTGTGACATTAGCACAGGTTCAGGTTCATAAGTCAATGGATGACTGTTGTGCAGATGAACTCCAGAGGTCATACGACAAAAACAAGCCTGAATCCTTTGGCTGAGGTATCAGCCATGTCCTCAGCATGGCCCATGCAATCAGAGGACGTTGATTAGCAGAGGTGACGGGAGCAGTGGGAACATGAAAACGCTGGATTAAAAGGGAGTCTGTCACAAAGATTTGGTTATGCTTTTCCACATCACATATATGCTCCCAGCCCCAAGGCTTTATTATTCTGTGTGCGTTAAGGGTGAAGCATTCACTTCTGATCAGATGATCTTCTGCAAAGCCTAGGAATTACTTAAATCCCCCAAACTCCTCTGTGATGCATTGACTTTTTGTAGCCCTCTATACCCACCAGCTTGCTGTAGATCTTCACTGAAGACATTAAAGGCGTTAGGGGTTGTTCTGTGATGTGGTGATCTGTACTGTGTGAGGACTTTCCCTAAACTCTTGAAATAATGCACGAGCAAAAGATAAAACTTAGTTAGATGGCCCAGGAAGACAGCTTTTTTCTGATACTTACAAAAACCTAGTAGGAAATCTGGGAGATCTTGTGGCCAAGAAGTCTTCAGGTTAATTGTGTGTCTCATGATGCTATATTATTTTTTGTAATAAAACTTTATTTCAGTCATTGATGTATGTGAACAATGTAGCCATGTACATTAGATAGATGCTTGTCTTCCTTTCCATTAATTTCATTTCATTAATTTCATTTGGCTTTTCTTACAACAAGAGTTCACACTTGTAAAACGTCTTCCATCTGTCTCACCTGCTTATTTAAGATGCAGAGAGACAAGAGGTTTTCAAACCTTCGCAAAACAAAAGCATAAGCTGTAATTTAGGAAATCTACTCAGTAGTCTATGACACAAAATGATCATCTCTCCTTTTCTGTCCTCCTCTCTCAGTACTGTGCTGTGCCGTCTTAGCTCTCCCAGCTTCCCTCCCCCCTGTCCTTCCCCTCTCTCTCTTACTTGCCTGACTTTCCCTATCCGAATCACAATTCTGTCATGCTCTTGCTCTAAATGAACAAGAGCTCGTGCTCTTGTTCTTCTCTTCTCTTCCCTCTTACTTTGTTCACAAGTCCTCCCAGGCTTCTGATAATTTTCTTTGCCTGTTCCTGCCTCCTCCTCCCCTTCTACCTACTGTATTTTATTTCATTGCACTTCATTTCATTTCATTTCATTTTTGAGGCAATACAGCCAAACTTGAACACAATATTCAAGGTGAGGGCATCTCGTTAAATGATATAATGGCATTGTGCTACTTTCAGCCAGTTTCATGCTTTCTATACAATATGATTTTCCTTTCTTTTGTAACTGCCATTGTGGATGTGGCAGATATATTCATGGAAATGTCCACATTTGGACTCTGAATGGAAGAATTTGAGAGTATCAAAGAGGTTACTGCAGGTAGCTGTGCTACAAGCTCAGAGATGTAGTTCAGCAGGCAAACTCTTCACTCTCATTTTCCATAGTAACATTGGTAGAATGGCTGTCTAGCTGTATAGAAATCTTAGGCTGAATAGTTTTGTTTTGTTTTGTTTTGTTTTGGTTTGGTTTGGTTTTCATTGTAGGGGAGTTGGAGGTCTAGGGAAGAAAGATTCCTCATTGCTACAGAAATAATCTGGATCTGAGTTCAGGTCAGTTCCTGGCACAGAAAAATATTGAATAAGGTGTTTTGCCTTCACTATGCTTTTATTCTCCATCAACAAAACAACATTTCCTAATCTAACTTCTTATTCACTGGGATGGAAGCTCTCTTGAGCTTGGAGGAGGTATTCCTTGAATATTAAACAGTTTTTTTGAGCCCTTCTTCCCTCTAGGGTCTTATCCCACGAGACTCTTCCCAGCAGATCTTTGACCTCTTTGCTTCACTGTTCAGTGCCGTGGGATTTCTGTCCTGCGTGGTAGGATGCTGTGGGATGTGCAGTGTAGATGTGACGCAACCATGTGAGCGCAGAGCTTGGGGGCTAGCAGTGTGAACATGGACAGGACATAACCTTCTCTACGGCTGGCCCTAGAAGCGACTACTCTGTGACCGAAGATACGTTAATCTCTTCTCCTGGGTTAAGGAAGTAAGAGGCAGGAACTGGTTACACAGTCCAGTCTAAATTAATCTTACTGAATTTCTAATGACAGCCAGTGTGCAAAGGATGTTATTTGGGAAGATCAGCAGGAGCATGCTGAGTTCTGCTGAGCAAGACAGAAGGCAGCATGGCTTGGGCCGCTTCAAAGAAAATCGATGTTTCCAAGAAATTGTAATGCTGTGGTCCAGTGGAAGCAGAGATGAAAATATGGGCATACTGGGGGCAGAAAGGTCTAGAATTACTGTATGCATAAGCCTTGCTTTTTTTTTTTTTTGCCTTTTTTTTTTTTAATGGCTTTTTAAAGTCATTTCCCTTGTCAAGCCTGCTCTATACTCTCCTTCTTACTGTGTGTTAAACCTGTTCCCACAGCAAGCAGTTTTCCAGTTCTAGCATCAGTTTTCTCCTGGCTGGTATGTGCAATTAAAGCCTAAGCACAGCCAATCAATTCTGTCTTCACAGAGCTTTCCTAGCTATTTCAAATAGTTTGAGAACAAAGTTTATATAAAAAGAATCCCTTCATTCTTCCTATCCCTTGCTACATATGTTAGGCTAATTTTTTATATTGTGTTCATGAAAAACACCGGTGATACAAAAATATAGTAGACTTGTACTTCCTCAAGACAGATAGAGCAGTTAAGTTTCTTGTTTTCCCATATTAGTGGATTTAAGAATGCTCATATTATGAAAATATCCATCATCAGTGCTCTTACGGGTCCATGAACGGAGGGGGAGTTTTGAATGAAATAATCTTTACATTTCCACATTTTACTGTAAATCAGTAGAGTTAGAGGAAACAGTTATCCATATCTACAAATTTAGAGATTTTTTTTAATCATGGAAAATGCTACTGTGCAACTGCTAGCCTCTCCTTCACCTTTTTACTCCATTCACCAAAAAAGTACTTGTTAAGTCTATAATATCTGCTGGAAAGAATATGTGGGTTATTCACCCCATACTATGACTTGAAAGTTTTCTCCGGAGCGCCTCTCTCTTTGTACTCCGCTATCCCAGTTTCAGGAATTTATATCCTTCTCTGCGGGATAAGGCTGGGGTTTAATTGCCATCTTTCCATGAAAAGGACAGTAAGATTAAGTGGGGGAAAAAATGTATTTCAGCAGCAGCCTGAGTTACACACAATTAGAGGCAAAGTCAAGCATGTGTTTACCCCGAAGCTCCCCCTTACCCAGCAGTCCTTGGCCTCTGATCCCCCCTCATCTGCTCCTGTTATTCCAGTTCTTCCCTATTTCTGATTCCTCTCTACCTTTGCACCTCCTTTTCTGCCCATTATGTAAAAGTGGAGGTTATCTGATGATGTATTTACCAAGTAATCCTATTTTTAGAGTAGTGTGGGCTATCGGGTACAAGCTAAGCATGTGAAAATACAGCAAATGGAATGTATAAGGCAGAACAAAAATGACACAGCATCATTCAGTTTATCCAGTTCCTGCTGAAATAGGTAATTGCCATCTTTAGATGCCTTTGGAAGTTCCCGGTTAATATAGGAAATGGAATACTCGAAAGAAAAAGATTGTTAAACCACAGGTTGCTTCACTCACTGATTTCTTGTCTTAATCTTAGTTTAGCTCTGAAAAACATGCAATTTTTCTAACTTCTTAGAGATCTTGTTTTAATACTCAAATACCTCAGCCCAGACCCTTAATTTTTACAAGATATAAAAGTTGTTTTATACCCAACTGCTTATTCATTTAAGCCTCTGAATCCCTCAGCTGGTTTTAGTGCCACTCTGACAATGAAAAGGGCTAATTCAAGATCTATTCTTACATTTATAGCATCATAAAGAATGTTCAGAGTAAAGACTTCATTTGCATACATCATAAAAATAAACAAAATAATTTGCATAAAAGACTGTGCATGTAGCAGCGCTTTGACTGAATGAGAAATCTTGGGAAATATGTTTGTAAGATAAGAAAGAGATGGGGGAGAAGAAGATGGCTTACAAAACGTAGGAAGGCTTTCAAGGGGTGGGATGCTCTGCTGCTTTATATTGCTAAATCCTTTGATATTTTGCAGTTTTAAGGCAAATGTGAGCTGTAAAGATCCCTGGGAATCCCTCGAGAGGTGCTAGATAATATGTGGCAGCTTCAGGGATTCTCTGGGTTGAAAGTGGTAATCAGTGCTTTTCCTGGTCAAGTCTAGGATTGTACTGGTCTGGCCAAAGCTTGAGAGAAATCCCAGTGATTGGGAATGGATTTTTAGCATGCATCATTTGTCATCTATATCTGCATCCCAGATTTCTCTCTGGTGTGATTCAGTGTTGCTGAAGTCAGCAGCCTGCATTGGAAATATGGTGATTTATTGTGCAAGGGGAGAATTTGGGTTGATGGCATACCTTTATGGCACGATGTGGGGCCCATTTAGGATTTTCTGGAACTGTACATCAAGAACATGGAAAATAGCCCTGACAACCTACACTGATGGTGTTCATCTTAGCCATGGTTGCATCACTTTTTACTGCCATATCTACTTTTTTTTTTTAGAAAATAATTTCTACAACTTCCTGAAACGAGGTTGTAGCGAGGTGGGTGTTGGTCTCTTCTCCCAAGTAACAAGCGATAGGACAAGAGGAAATGGCCTCAAGTTGCGCCAAGGGAGGTTTAAATTGGACATTAGGAGAAATTTCTTTACTGAAAGAGTGATCAGGCCTTGGCTGCCCAGGGAAGTGGTTGAGTCCCCATCCCTGGAAGTATTTAAAAGACGTGTAGATGAGGCGCTTAGGGACATGGTGTAGTGGGTATGGTGGTGTTGGGTTGACGGTTGGACTCAATGATCTTAGAGGTCTTTTCCAACCTTAATGATTCTATGATTCTATGAATTTTGCTTTATGTTTTGATTACTTCTGTTTGCAAGTATCATCCTCCATGGTGCTCAGCTCGAAGGAAATTTGAAGCCAGAGGAGCACAAATTTAAAAGAACCAGCTTCCTACAGCTTTTAAAAGTGCTTGGCCACTTTCCTACTCTGGGGCTTTGAATATACCACTCCAGACCTTCCCAGTTCCCTGAGTCTTTCAGATAGGGTTTAGATTTCCATGACTCAGTTCTCTCCCCTGTAAAATGAGGGTTGTCAGAGACTATGCTGCATTCAGAAACAGTGTAAAAGGTGCTATGTAAGTAGTACGGAAATACAGGTCTTGAGAGCTAAGCGAAGCAGCCTAAGGAGTTATGTGGCAGGTTGTGGCTGTCCTGTGGTCTCTCATCCAGCTAATGAGTGTAAAGCAAAATTGCTATTGGGATGGAAGAGCCTCAGGAAATGTTTGAGTCCTATGCTTGAGTAGTTATGTCTAAAGCGGGGGTGATTAGCTGGTGCTATGGGGAAAATCACTCAATACACATCAGGATTTCACAGCCTTCTCTGATCCTGCCCTCATGTAAAGGTTAAAGGATCCATAAATTGCTGGAGTACATAGACCTTACCCATGGAGCCTGCTGACAAGGCAGCCCACGAGGACTGCAGGTCTAGTACCTGTCTGTCCACCAGACCCCTGCCACTACAGGATGGGTCTCCCTGGAGATTCAAGACCTGCTGCCTGCATCATCATTAGCTGAAAATTTTCACCTGTATTTCATAAGTTTAATTCATAATAAAGGCTGTGATTGTGTCTTCATATTTCAGTAGTTTCAGAAGGCTGTGTGTTATTAGGCATTAGAAATCCCGCAGAAAGCAATCTGCAAGATTTGGAGTTTCTACTTGTCTTGGCCCAAATCTTCATGTAGAGACCCTTCCTTCCCACCCTTTGCCTTGCAATTTAAATGACAAGAAATGTGCCATGCTTCTCACGCTGGGACCACGCAATGTTAGCTACACACACACACACAGAGACACAGGGACAGCTGCATTTCAGCAGAGAAGTAAAACATATATGGCTTGACATTTGGTTTTAACCCATTGGTATAAAACAGCTCATGTATTGTAGCGTGATTGCAGCATGATTGGGGCTGCAATGGCTGAGACTGGCATCTTTTGTAGCTGAGCCACTGAGACTAGAGGAGCATCGAGAAATGATGGGATGTTGACACCTGCCTCTGTTCCCCACCATCAAACCGATCTGGGTCCCAGGTCCCCCTAACAGAACAGGTCCAAGTGCTGGATCTCACACTCTTGCAAACTAAAGAGCATCTTGCCTGACATGTTGTTTCTCCCTGGTCTCAGCACCTGAGATCTTGGTGCTGTCAAAAGGAATCTTCACGAAGAAAACAGACAAACCCAAAAGGGCTGAAGGGAGGGGGACAGCGAAGGGCAGTTGAGTTGTGTGCGCCCTGCTGATTCATAAGACTTGTGAAAAATTTCATGCCGTGCATAGCAAGCTTAGTTTGCTCTCCGGCACATACATCTTTTATATAGGCCAGCAATTTTGTGCCTGGTAATTGAAATGTTGCACACTTTTAGGATTTTTTTGCCAGGCATGGTATCTTTTCAGCTTTGAAACAGAATCCCCTTTAGCTGATTGCCAGCAGCGTGGTACAATGAACAAGACAGCCAGTTTGGGTGTGATACTGGCAACACCAGCCAGTAATTTATACCATATTACACAGCAGGGCAGGAGCAGCTAATGAAGTGCTACCTAAGTAAATAGTCATTTGTGCAGCTCCGATTAAACCTTTGGAAGTATTTCCAGCAGAGCATATAGTGCTAATGAATCTCATTATTACAAATTGCCAAGCAGCGCCAAGTGTACGGGGAGATCTTGCCAGTCAGCCCTCTGTGGCTACAAATCTTGCAGCCGTAACTTAGCATGGACATTGCTTGCACCACGAAGAGGAAGGATTCCTCGAGATGAGCTCTGCGAAGTCATTCTGCTCAGACGCAGCATCCCTCTCTCCTCCTCTGCTGTCTGTCATCCTGAATATCTGCAGCCTCCAGCCTTCCTCTCTTTGTCCCTGACCTCACTTTTACCGTCTGTTCTCACATTCTTCTCTCTCCAGGATTAGCTCTTCTTTGAGTTTTTAATATTTTTTTTCTTCCCCCCTTCTCCATCTCTGCTGAATCATACCAGAGGAAGAGAAAATAAGAATATCCAGAACAAGAGATCATCCCCTGTCCAGTTCTCCTGGCTTCTTTGCTAGAGATAATGTAGAAAACGATCAAGCCAAATAAGATCAGTCTGTGAGGTTTCTATCACTTTTTTTCCTCTTCTTCACTTTATTAATATTGCAGCTGTCGCACTCTATAATCTCATGCGTTAGCTTTACCCGGGCACGCAGCTCTCTGTTGATTCGTTTATTTTAATCAAAGTTTGGCCTCCTGATATTTTTCCCTGTCCAGGCTGGAACAGAGAAAATGAAATTTCAACGGAAAACACACACACAAATCGTTAATATTTGACCTCTGGAAAGAACTCATTTATTAAACATTTTTTCACCCCTTCAGGGTATTCAGAGACATAGTTTCTTTGTGCATTACTTTGGCAGTAATACTAGAGCATTTCCCCACGGGCTTCTCTAAGTGATCTCAAGTGTACACTAATAGCTTTTTGCCTTTGGCTTTCATGAATATAACACACACTTAGTCACAGGATCCCCTTTGGGTGATGTGGGTTTTTTTAGGTGTGGGTTGTTTTTTTTTTCATTTTTGGATTTTTCTGGTTTTTTTTTTGTTGTGGTGTTTGTTTCTTTTTTTTTTGTAGACTTTACAAGAAGATGGTTTGTTACTGTTTCCATATGAAGCATAGGAGCCTTCTGCTGCAGCTCTGGAGTTTTAACAGATGGAGAATATTAAACCTTCATATATATATATATCTTTCAGAATGTAAAAGGATTGATTGCCACAGAGCAAGACACTAAAAGCTGGTTGTTGTTTTCTCTCATACTGAAGCATGTTTCCCTCCCGATGGTAAATGGCTCCAGAAAGACGTTGACATACTGATCATCTACTCATATCATTCTGGGTGGCGGCGCCCTTATAGACTATTTAGAGATTGAAGGGCCTGGAAGTACATATTAAAGAAAATTAAAAATCCAATCAAAACAACATAATAAAAACAGAAACCAGAATTGCAATTGCTACACTAAGCACTAAATCTTGAATGGGAGTGTTTCAACAAGCTGTTTGACAAAGTTTAACAGAAGAAACCTTCTCCATTCCTGGGTGGGAAAGGGGATATTTCTGATGAAGAAGGATGTGGGATCATGTCGTGAAGTGGTGTTGGTGGGCTCACATGGCCAAATTCAAGGATTCTTGGAGCAGTGGGCATTTAAAAATGTTAGAATTGGCAGCAAGAATAGTTTCCACAGCTCGAAGGTGGAGCATTAACTGTGGAGCCTAGTCTCTGGTCTTCACAACAGCATGGGATGTGGGACATTTCTAGTCCCCAGGTGTCAGATGGTGCCAAAAGACTTTTTGCATTGGAGAGGGAAAAGATCTGGGCCTGTGGGGGAGGGCTGGCTAGTTTGGCCATGCTAGTATGGATTTATTTCCTCTTCTCTGTTCCTCTCAAAAGCTATATGCTTTCACTATATGGAGTATCTGGACAACCTGTAGATAGGATCAGACCCAAGGGATTTGCATATACCAGTTTATGCCAGAGGAAAATTGACAATTCAAGTAGCCACCTTCCTACCTTGCCCTACTTCTAAGATACAACCCCAACCTCAACCCAGTTGTCCTGCACAACCAGCACTTTGCTTGCACTGCCTGGGTTATGAGGCACTTGCCAGGGTCTGGAGTCAGTGTCTTCTCCATTTCAGAGCTACTCAGCCACACACATGCCACGTCTTTAAGGGATGCAGAAGCAGGAGATCTGTGTGCAGCCCTGGGCCCATGAAGCAAAAATTAGCGATGATTTCTAAGTTCTCTTGGTTAAGCTCTCATTCTATCTCACCAGCCCACTCTTTTCCTTCACCCCATCCCTCAACAGCCAGTTCTTTCTCAAGATCTATTAATATCCTGTGATTTACCTACATATAAAGTATGTTACTTTCTGATTCCCACCAGGCATATGGAACAGATGTCCCTTTTCAAGGGATTTATCAGCAATTACAAATAATGCAGGGTAAATAAGTTTTCCGAGACCTTCAATTATGCTCATTAGCATGAAGCTAATGAGACGTGGGATCAAATTTAAATCCCTATAAATCTAGGGACGAAAAGGCTTGCTTAGGTCTACAGCTTTAACAACTGAATGTGAAGCCAGTACAACAAGGCACTCTAGATATTTGAGGCAAAGCTCCTCAGGATTTTATTAAGAGGTTTACATGAACTAGGACCACGACTCAAGCTCTCATATTTTTCCCCAGACATTACTCAACTTAGTCTTGTTTATTCCTTTAAAGGGGCTGCTATTTTAGATCCACAGGAGAACACCCTCTTCAAGGGAAATCACAGGGCAACATAAATGTTAAAGTTCTGCTTCTGGGGAGAGAGGATACTTTTAGCTGTGGGCTACCCAGGCATTTTTAGTTGCACATGTATTAGGTGCTTTAGATAAGAGTACATCTGGAAACTGCAAGTCCCGTGTCTGCTTAGAGCCCTCCCGGTTAGAGTTGTTGGGGAAAAAAAAACAAACCAACAAAAAAACCCAAACGCAAAACCCCCAAACAAAACAGAAGACGGCAGCCGTGTCTATTTTAGTAGCTCCACTTCTATTCCTCAGGACCATTTCTGCAAGCTGATCTTTGCAACGCCATTTCTTCCTTTTACTTCCCATAGGAAAATCTCAAAATCCTCTCAAACATTTATACACGCACACATGTGTATCTTCTGCCACAGATTCTTTTGCCTTAAAGATTAGATGTAGCTCAACAGAGCAGCTTCATCCATCCTGTCTATTAGTAAGAACAAGGGAGAAGGGGCTGATGGGCAGAGAAATACTTTGTTAGCCTTCTCAATTTCTCATCTTCAAGGAGGACATGTCTACTGGTCTACCCCAAATGTATCTCAGGGATACTCAAGATAACTGACATGTATTTAATATGCTGATTTTCTGTTGTTGGATCTTGGCTGAAGCTAGAGAGGAGATGGGACAGGATTCCAAATGTATCTCAGGGATACTCAAGATAACTGACATGTATTTAATATGCTGATTTTCTGTTGTTGGATCTTGGCTGAAGCTAGAGAGGAGATGGGACAGGATTAAATACGTACCAGAGAGATAAAAAAGGTACGTCTGGTACAGGAATGCAAAGCAGCCTTTGAAGTCTGTGGGAGGTATGACTGTTTCCTCCAGCTCAGAATTTGTATCAGATTATTTAATTCTTTTTAGGACTGTATATTAACAGAGCAGCTTTAAGCAAGTAAGTCAATGAGCAGACTGTAGCAGAACTAATGTGTTACGCTTCTGCTCTCTGTGTCATGATCAATAATAGATCACCAACTCCACTGCTTAGTGTAAAGTGAAAGTACATTTCTCCCAAAAGATGATGTGTCTAACACAGGAAAATGTTTTTTTTTTTTTTTCCCCTTGATATATATTAGAATAGATAGATAGGTAGATTCTATTTTGGTAGAATTAAGTCTCTCCATACAGCTATAATATATATAAAAGTGAACAACAGGATGTTAATTCAGGAGGATATTCTGTGGCCACATCCAAGAATGAAAGGCATCCTGGAAAATTCCAAAATGTGTTTTTAAATATCATCACCCAGTGCAAGGTGCCCAAATTGACTTTAGAAGTACATTGTTGTTATTAGGAGTTGCTATAATAAGCAGAATCAACCAGCAGCTATTTCCTAATGGGGTTTTATAATTGCTTGTTGGATATTTCCAGTTTTTGGCTCAGAGCCTTTTATTCTTGTTGCTAACAGAAAAAGTGTAATAACTAGTAGCTGCAGCCTACTGTGGAGGACACCATCCAAGTTAGGAGAATATGTAATGAGCAGTTTTGATTCACATTTTCTTACTCTTTAGAAAATAATTCTAGTCTTTAAAAGGCTCCATGGGCCACTTAACTCAATAATTGGCAAAAGGGGATGGGAATACAACATTCTGCAATCAAAGTTGCACATTCAGATTACTCTGTGAGGAGAGCAGGCACTCTTTGTCACATATTCGTAACTTCTTTCCAGTACTCAATAACCATTTGATATCAGGCAGTCGGCAGAATCTTGCTCTGCTTTGTGTGGAAGGATGCTGCCTTCATAGTCTCTGGAGTATGTTACAGGCACAGTTACTTGGGGCTTTTCCCACATTTTAAGAGTTAGGCTGGGCAGGAAAGTAATGATTGCAGGACAGGGTAACACAGATGCTTTTCCAGTCCACTGGGAAGAGATTTCCACATGAAGGTGCCCACAGGCTAGAAGGGTCACAAAAATGGCTATTGTCAGGACAGCTCCCACCTACGATATGGTGCAGCAGTCTTCAGAAAAATCGTTGTGAATAGGACATCTCACCTAAATGTAGGTGTTTACAGTGTCGGTGTCTGTACGTGGTACCCGTAGGTGTCTAGGTTCTTATTCAAGTCACTGACATTTAAGATGAAGGTCATCTAATCAAATATAAGCATCTGTGGTAGGGTGTGAAGGTTCATGCCCTAAACTCCTCTGTTCACTAGCTCGTCATTGAGTATTAAGTGTGTTCAGGTCTTTTAGGAAGGAAGGAAGGAAGGAAGGAAGGAAGGAAGGAGGGAAGGAAGGAAGGAAGAAAGAAAGAGAAAGAAAAGAAAAGAAAGACATCATGCAGTGTAGCTTTAGCTGTCATCATTTTTTATCCCAGACATAGGATTTCATGCCAAAATGCAAAGCACAGCAGATCCTCGTTTGTGTGACTTCTGACCACTTTCTGCTGTTTCAGAAAGGCTAAAATTCAAAGGAAATCATCCGACCTTAAACGTGTTGTTGTGGTCTGCTAATCTCAACGCTGTGTTTTCAGTAAAATTCACAGGCATTGAAAGCAAAGCCCCTATAGAACTGACAGTCTCTCTCAATTTACTTAACCTTCTGTAGTCATCCAGGAGTTTATTCTCCAACATGAGTATTTTTAAGGTAAGAAATCTTGCTTTCTAGTTCATTGAACACATGGAGAGCCTTTTGTTGACATTATCTGCACTGTATCTTCAAGGAAGACAGCGAGTTTTTAAGTGAAGAGGTCTGTGAAATTCACGTCCAAAAGTCAGGGAAGCAAACAAGCAGAGAGATAAAACATTCCTGACAGGACTAAGTTCAATATTACAAAATAGAGAGGAAAAAAGTTCAGAGGGAATGAATGCATCGGGGAATTTAAAACTAGAATTAAATTGGTTAGTTTCTCCAATACTTGCATATTCTTTATGGAGAGTTCAGTTATGGTGAGATTATTAATTTGTTAAGTGATTTATATAAGATTATATTAGAACAGACAGATTTCTCATTACAAATATCTTGTTTTATCTCATCTCTGCCAACTACACTGTCAAATCTTGGGCTGATTAAATTTGTTTCTTCCTGGAGGAAAGGGAAACTTTCTATTCTTCTAGACAAACATGTAATATTTGTTTGGAGGCATACTTGGATATTTGGACTATAATTCAGACACTGGAAATTAATTTTCAGTTGCTGAAAGATGCCACATATGTCTGGTGGAACTTGTGAAAAGTTCTTTACCTCTGTCTGTCTGAATATTTTATCTGCAAATTGAAGATACAACTTCTCTGGTTCATCATGTTTGTTCTTTAATTACACAGTAATTTCTTTGGGGGAGGTGTGACAAGATGACACATGGTTTAGAAAAAAAAGGGTGAATTCAGGTTAGACTTAGCTAACATACAAAGCTAAAATCAAACAAAATCTGAGTGATTTTCCTCTTTTTTTTTTGGAAGCAGAATAACATTAGTAATGGAATTTTAATTTATTTTTGTTTTAATCTAATCGGGCCTCAAGAATCTTATGGTAAACTATGATCTGATCTAAGTCAGACAAAATGCAGTCCTGCACTTATACTGGGAGAATTTTTAGCCAACCAAACTTCAGCCTAGCTCCTTTGAGGAATGATGGTCCACTGATTGATTGCCTCCTGACTGAAATCCATGGCTAAGCTTTCCAAGAAAAAACCATGAATTTCAACTCCCCAAATTGTCATAGTGTCATCTAAATGTCAGGATTTGCCTTTGTCAGGAAAAGCCTGCTCCCTTGATGTCTTGAGACCTGGCATATGCTGGGGAAGAAAAAGGTAAAGAGAGTATTATAAACTGAAAGTAAGACAGACGTGAAATACTGTCTGGGTGATGCAAAAGCTTTGTCTTTAAGGGGCATACGTTTTCCTGAGTTTTGTTTGGGATTCGGGAGCCACAGTTTTTAATATAGGAAGGCTTAAGTAACTTTAGTAATCCTTCTAAGGAAACATCTGCATCCTACAATGTGCTGCTATGCAGAAATACTTGAGAAAATTTGGGAAAAAATCAGCACAGCATTTTCTCTGGTGCAGGAGAGCTCGCTCACCTTTGTACCCCTGCATCACATCACTCTTCTCTGAAGAAATACCCCAGTGATTCGGGAATACAAACATCATTCAGGGACAATGGGGCTCAGTTAGTAAGGTTTGGTTGAGTCAAAGGAGAAAATCAGAGACAGAGGAAGAGGAGCACCCATAAGATACCACGACCAATCTTAACCTAAATACTGGAGTGGGTTCTGTCTCTCTGGTTCTGTCCATTTCTTGCTTGTCCATGGTCCGTACTGGTGTAGATTCACATCTTCATAGTCTGATTTAGTTCCTACTTGAGCAATGCTCTCCCTGAAGGCATCAATACTTTTTTCCTTGCTTAAAGTGAAGAATTTAGCCCAGGCTGTTATGATTAAGGAGAAGATTTTGCAGTGTAATATTTCCGAACGATGTTTGTCCTCTTCTGAGATCAGAGGTTGTTTTGCTAGAATTTCTTTTCCTTGCAAATCGACCTAGTCTATTTTGAGTTTTAGTTGTTTTTTTTTTTAACAAGAGGGCTTCTGATGTTAATTTTCCATCACATCCATTTGCAGAATTACTCCAATTTCCATGCACTTTAATGTCTTAAATACTGGCCAAATTCCTCACTGATCTATGTATTTAAGCTGACTGCATAAAAAAAGAGAAAGAATAAATGTAATAATATTGAGTGGAATATTTTCAGCCTTTGATCTGGCATTGATTTAAGCCTTACAATGAAAATATAAGTGAAGAAATACAAAAGAATTTGCTTACATAAAATTCACTTCTTATTAGGAGTGATAAGCAAGGTCTGGGAGAAACATTTATGCCATTCCTCTTTGATTGTTTCTTGCCTGAGTAGGAAGGACATCTTGTAAGTGACTGCCAGAACCTTAGCAGCCTGGCAGTGAGAGATAGCAGAAAACGGGTGGGCATGTTATGAGAGATATGTCCCTATGCCCCACCTCAGGTCTGAGACCTGCCTGGCACCATGCAGAGTGTGGCAAAGGGATGGCCAGTGCTCGGCTTATTCTCCAACGTGGCGTTATGACTTCCACCAGTATTGGGAAAGGAAGCAACGGTCCACTTTGTTGTCCCATACACCAAGCTGACCTTTCCCACCCTGCTGATTTCACCTATTTCATCATAAGCACTTCAGGGACTATAATTTAGTAAAGGAATGACAGTATATGTACAGTGCTGCTATTCCAGACCCCTTTTTCCTGTCCTATAAGTACTATCATAAACATGATTAACAATATTTATTATAAGTGCATGTTATATTATGCATTTTATGATGCTTCTACAAATCCATGGTCTTTAAAACATGCATTTCAACTAAAATTCCAGCTAAGCCAAAACAACATGAGAATTATTACACTGCAACACCAACACCAACAACAAAAAAAGGATTTTATTTTTCAATAACAATTTATTTTCTGCAGATGGAGTCACAAGGGATCTTTTTATTTGGCTACAACTGCTTTCACTATAATTTTCCACTCATCTGTCTTCCCAGGGATCATATTCGGATTGTATGTGCAAGGATTGCATTCCTTGCTAGTGGTATGCAGCCACTTCTGGGGTGGAAACCAGAAGCTTTTAATTTGCATACCATTCCATATTGGAATTACCCACTGGAAACTATAGGTCAAAATTGTGTGGCAGTATGTTATCAGTCTTTTTCTATTTAATCTATTTTTAGAGATCAACATCCAATTGCTAAGTTAGCTACAAAAATGTTTATTTTTATAATAACATTCAAGATTTTTTAGATAAGGAAATTAAGCTGATGGGATGCACGTAAAACTCAGTAAGCTCTTTGATATATTATTACATGGAAACTGAATAATTAATTTGAAAAATCTAGAGATTACAGAAAACACTTAAAAGTGGGTAAGATACTGATTTAAGGGGAGATGTTGGGTTATGATCAGTAGCTGCTGGATTTGAATTTGCAGTACAAACTGGGACTAATCTTATTTAATATTTTCGTAATATGTTATTTTACCGTAGTGCACAGTCAGGAAGTATTGGGAGTTCAGAGGAAGAAAAGGGTATCACTGAGGAAGAATAGTTTTACCCATGTTAGTGAAGCAGCAAATACATTTCCTAACAGAAAGTACCAGGTTATTCACTTAAGGACTAATAATTTCCACTGTAAAACGATGTCTCGTCAACTGAAAGTGAGAAATAAAAAAGCTTGTGCATACCAGGGTAAGTATAAATTATTAATGTGCAAGGTCATGAAAAGATGCATGTGGCCGTCGGATGTGGTAGGCAAGATATTTCTGGTGCTAAGGAGGAAACTACTGCCCTTGTATCAGATACTGTGGGGACCTCGGAGTATTGTATGTCTTTCTGCACAGCAAAGGTGAGTTCAGGTAAGAGCAGAGCTTAAAACAGAGCTCTGACATGATGGGGAGAGGGGAGATGTTAGCTAAAGTCAGGCATTTATACCTGCTGCAGTCTGCAGCTTAGCACTGAAACATGCTAGCTGGCATCTTACGGGCTAGCTCAGATAATGGAAATACTGGAGGTGCATGGATAAATTTCCAGCATGGAAATTCACCTGTTTGCTTTCCAGAGTAAAATGCCAAAGACAGAGCTCCCGTGCCTGGCACTTCAGCAGAGTCACTAATAGCTAAGATTTTCTCTATATGGCATGGTGGCATAGGAAAATAAAGGCTGAGAGGAGCTGTTTATCCCTAAGATCAATAATATTGTAAGAACAAACAGTTATAACATCCTCATGAATAAATACATGCTAAGCTTGGATTAGGACTGTCTAGGGGAGACCATCTGACTAGAGTTGAGATGGAGCCTGATCAACTGGCAAGCAGGGATTAGGATGTGGTTGCTGGCAATAGCAGGGGACAGGGTACGATTGCAGATGTCCCTTTCAGTATGTGCTCCTAAATACATCATAATAATAAACACATTTCAAGAACAGTATCTCAGTCTCCCCTCTCCAGTTCTTAATTCTGCTGGACTCTAGGCTGCTCCTGTGACAGTGTTCCCCATATAGTTTTAGTGGTACTTGGGACCTGTTGTGGAATTATTTCTTATCGCTTTCATTCCTTTATGCATTTGAAGTAACAAAGTCTGATTATGTTAAGTACAGTAAAATAGCCAACAAGTATCATTACGCGACACGGTTCCTTTCAAAAAGAGGCAATTGTACCAAAAAAAAATCAGGAAGGTACCTTCTTCCTAATATTGCAGTTTGAAATGTTCACAGCTACTGAGAACGGTGAATCTGTTCTGCCACCAGCTGTTCTCAAACCAGCCTAGAGAAAACGTGGCTCACATACAATGAGCTTTGGATTACGTTTGTTTTGTTTCTTTGTGTGATGCAAAACCAGTACTTTTAGTAAAAGAATCTGACACCTTTTTCTTCTTCGCGTAATTTGTTACTTTTAAAATTAGTCTTGCTTTCAAGACTGTCATATCTGGGTGTTGTTTGTTTAGGATAGTTATCTCTGTGTGTTTTCCCAAGCTCCTGTGTACTTTCATTTGTTAGGATTTCAGTGCATCTTACCAGTGCATTAGATTTCATGGGTAATACTTAGAAGGCGGCCATTTATTTTATTTAATGATGCAATTACAAAGGTATCTTGTTTATTACATTAGTGTCCACATCCACGTCAGACTTGTCTTCAGGAGAATTAGTATCATTTGTCTCATTCGGGACCTGTAACTCTATGCCTCAATTATTCTGTACTATTGCATAAGTATCATTGCCAGGATCTCTATTAGATGGGGACACCAGGTGACTTAAGGAAATTTAATACCCTGGCATTTTCAGCCGCAGAGCACTCGGTCCTATTATTAATCAAGGCTCTAGAGCCTTATTCATCTCCTGATTAAAGATTTCAGCAGAAGGGAATCATGCAAGTTTTAAGTACAGTATTTTTAATTAGGGAAAAATTCAGGATATCACTATGCATTACTTCTTTAGTAGGTGTAATTAAAGAGCTGATCTGTAACGAACCCACTTGGAAAAAATACTCGTCTTTAAATCCTAGCAGCCTGCTCTTAGAAAACAGACCAAAAGCGATGGGGCATCAAACCTATCCTTCAGAAATCTGGATGGGCAATGTCTCGTGGTCACTGTTGCCACCTGAAGTCTGAACGCCTTTAAGGAAGGCAGGTTCAGTCACGTCACATAGTATGCAGAGGCGCACTCACAGAGTCTTCATGCAAGCTAGAAGTATGTGGAGAGTCACTTCGGTTTAAGAAACAGTTTATGAATTATCTATAAAAAGCAGTAGGATTTGCTGTAGCTAACCTTAACCATCTAAATATGATATATCTAGTTTAAACTAAATCATCTAGGCTCCTAGTGGGGAGAGAAAGACTCCTCCAATTAGGGATTCATCTCATCCTGTGATAAGTGTTTGAGACTGGTTATCGATGCAGACAGTGTGATATACCACACATGGCAACTAGGCTACCCTAAGACATTTGATAAGGCAAAGAAAGAAGGGTCTACATAACCAAAAAGGTTAAGTGACTGAATGCTTTAGAAACTCTGTAAGGAAATTTGTTCCATCTGCAACCAGAGGCCCCTCTGGCTTGCGTGTATTAGTAATTTCTGCAGTGGCTACTTCAGCTTTCTTTGGGCTGATGCTTCCCTCAGCTTTCCCTCCTCTCATCACAGGCTTCTTCCACTGAAAAAAAAAAAACCCTAAACTCTTTAAAACTGAACTAATAAAGCTTCCGTGGGGGTATGAACATCACCATGGAGCACAACTGCGAATGAAGGGTGTATGATATAAAACCGGGATGGGAAGTTTCTCCAAAGTGGTATGGATTTTAGTGAAGATAATGTATTTAAATATTACAAGCCCATTATTATGGGAAGCATGTGCACCAAAATCAAAATAATGTTATTTTGCTAGTTTGCCTACTGTTCCTCAACATAGATTCATTTTCCGCATTCTGCTTGGAGCTGACTGGTATGACCTTGAGTTTTAGGAACCATCACAGGAGTTTTGAGTCCTACCCAATGCATAGTTCAAGTGTTCTCTGTTGCTAGAGGTATTACTAGTTTGAAATAGTCCTGCAGTCAGGTTAGAGGAGCTGAAAAAGCCACCACACCTCAGCTTCCAATTAACACTTTTCAGACAAGATGCTATAAATGAACACATTAGTGTTCCCGGTTCATTCCAGCATGAAGAGTAACAGGTACAGCATCTTAGCTGAGGAGGGACTAAGTATGACCAGAGGAACAATAAACTCCCTGATTTCTATGAAAAGAAGATATAGCTGTTTCTTATGGATGCTCACAGCTGAGACGTCTGAAGGCACTGGTTCACAGAGAGTTGATGGAGAATACCAGATTAGCTCTGTTGGATATACTCCGAATGTAAATACACATCATGTAAATACTGTAACTAAACTGGGGAAAGCCTACCTGGGAATTAGCCATTACTGTCATTATTTGCAGTGAGTCATTGGAAGTAAAATGAATACACACATAAGCTTCAAAGAAAGGTATATGGTAACTTACAGAAAAGCTCAGGCTGTGGTTCTGAAATTTGTATTTTGAGCTATTAATACCAAATTTAAAAAGCTACAATGCAATTGTCTAAAGACATTCACCTGGTTAAAATGTGTTCAAAAATTGGCTGCAGTAACTTTGCCATGACTAACTGTATGTCAGGCAGGGGTTATCTCCCTGTCATTTTAAGTTTCTATTAAATCAGATACCATATGAGGGTAGCAGGAACTCTGTTTCATTGAATAATTCAACAGAAACATGACGGCACACTCAAACTTGACCACTGGCTAGTGATCCAGTAGTTCAGATGCAGTCTTGATGACTGTGGGATCGTAGTTTGATCTTTCCTTCCTCATCAATGGCAAAAGGGGGCTGTACTGGAAGGCTAAAGAGCACATTGAATGTTACTGCACGTATGGGTGGAAGGGAGAGCAGTCACAGACAAAACCCAACTTCATTATACCAAACACTCGCATGCTGCTGGCAGTTGCTGAAGCTCAGATCCTAAATTTCTTTGGGACAATTGTCCCTACAGATGTGGAAAATAATAATTTAATTTATTATCTTTTTCTTTTTCAATTTAAAAAGGTAAATAATTAAAATTAACTAAATACTTTTAACAAAATCCAACTGCACACTAAGGTAAAAGGAAAAACATTATTTACCTCACGAGGAAAAGTGCCTTCAGAGGCAATCATTCCTTTTCAATTAACAAAATTACTTTAGGGAATCAGGATGACAGCTGCAGGAAATAAAACGAGGGTGAGAACATACTGAGAGAGTACAGTAGTAGATCAAGAACTATCTCAAATTTGGTTGATTTGTGTAGGGTTTCTGCATAAGGGTTTACTATCTATAGGTTTGAAGACTTGACTTTCTTCATATAATTTTAATATTGCTGGAGTACAACAGGGACGGGCATGTAATGATACATCCCTAACACCATTTCCCAGTGTTCAGTGCTCGCTAGCTCAGACACTTTCTTAACCAAAGATGTTATCCATGTGCTTATACTCTTTAATGGATATGTCCATATATATTTTTCTTCCATGATTTTTCTACTCACATTTTGCATGCACATAAACTTTTAGCATCCACTCTCTCCTGTGGTAATGATTTCCAGAGTCCAAATTCATGGACAGAAAAAAAATTCTTTCCTCATATTTTAGACTTACTTTCATGTGATGGTCTGTCATTTTTGTATTAATGATGTGGGTGGGGAAAAAAACCCCCAAAACCCCCCAAAAAAAAAACCCAGTTTGTCTAAAAAGAACATGGAAGGGAGCTGATCCACACACAAATTCAGAGGTATAAACAGTATTGGGGTAAATCAGCCTGCACCCCTCCTTGTGAAGCTGAGGCACCAGAAGAAGAATACCAAAGGGCTGCATACGATGGAGTTTCTGTCTGTGGACCATTGATAAGGATGTTCCCTTAACACATAGAGTTTCCTGCCTCTGCTCAAAGATGCATGTTTGAATTTTGCACTGTGTACTCATTGGATAACATGGCCCAGCCGATTATCCCTGTGCTGTTGCATAAATGGGAGCTAGACCCTAGGTGCTACTAATGTTTGCTCATGATATAAAGGCAGGAGGTAATATCAGTGCAGAAAGGGAGGGAGAAAGAAATAAGTGATCCTGAGAACAACAAAGACATGAAATGTAATATTCAATGTCATGCATTTGGGGATGAATATTAAAGAAAATGATCCTACTGTCGTATAATTTAGCCCATATTATCAGAGACAGCAAGAGGGATATGAGCCAAGGATTAGGATGCTGAAGAGCTGAATTCCAATCGTGTCTCTGCAAATGGCTTGATGTATGCCCTTAGGTAAATTCTCTACCTTCTCTCTTACAGCTTCTCTTTCTGTATTAACAGGATAATAATATTTAGATGAGCTTTGCAAGGACTAATTAGTTAATGATTATATGTTGCTTGAATATGTAAAGTGCAATGCAAATGCTAGGGATTATTATCATCTTCAAAATAATGAAGAATGTTTATTAGTTAGTTATTGTGATTATTTCTTTTAAACCTCTTTATTGCTAAGTGTATAAGAGGCTGTCATCCATAAAGTGGGTTTTACAAAGGGATTTAGGAGGGAGGGGGTGGAGGAACGGTTAGGAGGCACAGATACAGTTTTTACAGGGAGTTTTAACACTGTAAGCATGCCAGTTGCCACCTTAATATGGCAGCTGGTAGTCCAGCCTGGAGAACAGCGAACAGCAGCATTTGTAGCCTCCAATCGGTGTTTTGCTACTTCTGCTCTGTGACCTGCTCTATACAACTACTCTTTCACTGTGCAGTGCTCTACATACGGCTCCTCTATAATTGGTTAAGGGTTCTCTCTGGGCCACTGTAATAAGAGGACAGAGGGATGACAAAGATAAACACGTTGTTGGGTCTAGACTATGAAGTCTGTGTATGTCTGGGAGCTGAGTAGGGATGCACATCAGGAGATTTTACTGACAGAATCACAGAATAATTGTGGTTGTGGCATCTCTGGAAATCACACAGTCCAACCCTCTGCTCAAAGTAGGGTCAGCTGAAGCAAGATGCTCAGAGTTATGTCCAGTTGGGGTTTGCATATCTCCAAGGATAGAGACACCACAATCACAACACCACAAGGACGAGAGGAAATGGCCTCAAATTGCACCAAGGGAGGTTTAGATTGGACATTAGGAAAAATTTCTTTACTGAAAGAGTGGTTAAACATTGGAACAGGCTGCCCAGAGAAGTGGTTGAGTCCCCATCCCTGGAAGTATTTAAAAGACGTGTAGATGAGGCGCTTAGGGACATGGTTTAGTGGGCATGGTGGTGTTCGGCTGACAGTTGGACTTGATGATCTTAGAGGTCTTTTCCAATCTTTATGATTCTATGATTCTATGATTCTCTCTGGGCAACCTGTTCCCCTGTTTGAGCACCTTCACAAAACAACAACAACAACAACAGCAACGTTAATTCTTGTGTTTAAATGGAATTTCCTGTATTTCAATTTGTGCCCATTGTCTCCTGTTCTGTCACTGGACACCACTGAGAAAAGCCTGGTTCCATCTTCTCTACTTCCTCCCATCAGGTATTTACACACATAAGTAAGAGACCCCTGAGCTTTCCCTTCTGGCTGAACAATCCCAGCTCTCTCAGCCTCTCCTTGTATGAGATAGTCCACTCCCTTAATAAACTTAGTAACTTTATGCTGGACCTGTTCCAGTAAGTCCATGCCCATCTTGTCCTGGGGAGTTCAGTAACAGACACAGCACTCCAGATGTGTCTCACCAGGGCTGAGGAGAAGGAAGGATCACCTCCCTTGACCTGCTGTCAATGCTTATGAGCTTAATGTGGCCGAGGAGGTTGTTGGTCATCTTTGCTGCAAACGAACGTTGCTGGCTCATGTGCAATTAGGTGTCCACTGGGGACCCCAAAGTCCTTTCCTGCAAAGCTGCTTTGTAGTCAGTCAGCCCCCAGCCCATACTGGTGTATGGGCTTATTCCTCCCCAAGTGAAGGACTATAGAGAAGGGACACATAAATCCTGACCTGTAAATAAAAGGGTGTTTTCATTTTAAAGTTTATTTAGCTCTTAATTTAGGTTTGGTAGGTAAAATGCACAGTGGTGATTGGTTACCAGGAGAATGACATAAGATCATATGATAATTCAGGCTGGAAAGACCTCAGCAGGTCTGTAGTTCAACCTCCTGCTCAAAGCCTGCTGCTTCCACCTCCTGAGTATTGCCTTTTTGCATTGGAGCTCTGTTATGAGTTTTCTGCATAGCCAGTCTTTTCTCCTGATATGTCTATTTGTTTTGCTGAGTATTGGGATGCACCATTCCCACAATTCTTGTGCTTGGAGGATGCTGTCCTTAAGAGACTACTGGCTTTTCTGAACTCCTTTTCCCTTCAGAGCTGCCTCGCATGGGATCCTGCTGACTGGTTCCCTTAGCAAGTCAAATCATGCTCTCTTAAAGTCCAGGGACTGCACTGGACTCCTCTTCCTCTTCATCCCCTCAGGTTCTCGAACTACACTAGTTAATGCTCACTACAGCCAAGACTATTATTGATTATCACCTGCCTGCTTCACCCGGCTATGCCCACCTGAACCACATCTAGAGCTAAGATTGTGCTAAAAGTTGCCCATCAAACTGGCTGGACACTAGACACTTTGCATCTGAAAAGCTACTTCCAGGATGTTTAGGCAAAGCTCATTTATTGCGGTTGTCTTTGCTGGGCCCCTTAGCTGGAGGATTGCACTGTGCAGGAGTGACAGTATAACTCCTCAAGTGAGCTGGCACAGCACCGCATTGAGCAGTTTTATTTTCTCCAGCCCAGGATCTCTGCAGTGCTTTTCACGGCCCGGTGTAGATGTGTTCTACATTTTCTCTAACATCCTAATCCTTCTAGAGCACTTTGCTATCAAAACCCCTAAAAGTATCTTAATACTTAACCTGTAAAAGCTCTGCTTATCTGTCTCCTGCCCTCCCACTGTCCCAAAGAGAAAATTGCTGACAAGTCTCAGGATGAGATCAACTGGCTCATGAGGGTGAGGAGAAGGAAAGAGACTTAAGCTGACAGCCTTGATCTCTTCCTGCCGTCTTTTTCCTCCAGACAGCCCTTCAGAGCTCCAGTACAAGCTGCACATGGAAAAACATTTATATGACGACATTTGCACTGCTGTACCCCTCCCATGAGCTTCTTAGGGAGGAAACTGGATTTACTTCCATTTCTCGGAACTTCTCTTCTGGCAGTGCAGCCCAGCCCTCTGCTCTCCTGCACACCCTGTCAAATGGTGACAGCGTGATCTACAGGCGGCTTCTGAGAGGGAGACTAAGCTTATAAGTGCCTTAAAATTTCACATGGGATGGGTTTTCCATTGTAATAAAAGCTGACAGTACCTTTTTATAATCAAAATGCAAACTCCCTTCCACTGCTCACTGCTCAGGAGCACAATTGAGAGTGACAGAATTCATTACACAACAGAGACAGATGGAGGACTTTAAAAAGAACCATACATCAAGAGCGGAGGTCTGTGAGTGTGTAGATAGTGGGCAAAAAAGCTTAAAAACTTCAATCCCCTCCATGCTGCTGAAAATTACCAATCTTCTTATCTTGGCAAAACCTTATTATGCAAATAGTTGTCAAGTGGAACACTCAAATTGGCAAAATTACTTTCTTGTAGCACTTTTTACAATCCCTCCAAGAAAAGTCTGTTTTGCTCCTGTGGTAAGTAAATGATTGATTACTCTTGCTGTTTCAGAATAACATGGAAATTACGTAGTAATACTGTCAGTTGCACAGGCTCTATTTAAACAGAGGGATGCTACTATTTTTGGAAAGGAATGTGCCACTTAAAAGTGGCCCAGTCAGTACCTCTTCCTTCTGCTTAATGATTCTGGAGGCATGAAGGTAGGTGAGTAGACTGAGATTTTTCAGACACCAAATGATTCCTCCCTTTTGCTTGCACCAATATCGACTTTGGTTGTTTTTAAACAAAATATGGAACTCGCCAGCAATTCTTCCCTGCCCAAAGTAGTAAAGACTTTAGTTTTTGTCTTCCTCTCAACAGTTTTTTCTGTGTTGCAACATGGAATACTTAAGTCTCCCAGTTGTGGACACAGTGATGAAATGTGTCCATTACTTCCACATGAAGAGTATTATTGCCTGGGATTTTTTCTTTAGAAGGCAAGAACTGGGAATGGCTAATGGAGCAGAATTGCATACTCCCTCTCTTCAGAAGAGTTCAGCCCTCCTCTCGAGAGCTGATTGAAACTGGCTGTTGAATCATGGGCACAATATTGCCAGGTACACCGCGGTCAGACTTCTTGGCACTGGCTTAGTACTGAATAATAAATGGCACCAGAGAGGAACCAGATGTAACATAAAACTACCTGAAATGGTCATTGCATTATTAAAGTGATTCTGTGAGTATCATAGAATCACAGAATGGTTTGGGTTGGAAGGGACCTTCAAAAATCACCTAGTCCAAAGCCCTTGCCATGGGCAGGGATATCCTTCACTAGATCAGGTTGCTCAAAGCCCAGTCCAACCTGACCTTGAACACTTCCAGGGATGGAGCATCCACAACTTCTCTAGGCAACCTGTTCCAGTGTTCACTGCAAAAAAATTTTTTCTTCATGTCCAATCTAAATCTACTCTCTTTCAGTTTAAAACCATTGACCAGTTCCCCCAAGTCCTTCTCCGCAGAGTTGCCCTCAGTCATCTGTCCCCCAGTCTGTATTGATACTGGGGATTGGCTGGACCCAGGTGTAGAACCCTGCCCTTGGCCTGGTTGAACTTGATGAGATTTGCCTGGGCCCCCTCCTCAATTATTTATGATAGGAGACAGTGCTTGCAAAAAGCCATGCTTTCACAACAGGTAGTCTTGCCTTCATACGAAGTTGTCTACGTGAGCAGATGGGATATGCTGGTGGTACAGATGCGGGCAGATTCCAGCTGCCTTCCAGGGCAAGAAGGATTCCCGGTGGTGGTGTTGGGAGGAATCTGGAGTGCAGATCACTGTTGTGAATTTGCAGACAGCTCTGGAGCAAACAGATGCCTTCTTGGCTCCAGGTGATTACTGAACAACAAGAGTGAAAAAAAGGAAAAAAGAGTCCTGTTTTTCTCCTTACATCCCACTTAAGTTGCTGTAGGTGACACTAAAATGAGTGAAAAAGAAATCACGCTATTCTTTCTCAGAGCACAGAATGGAATAACAACTGAAAAACATGCCCATAGGCTGACAGCTTTTTGGAGGGCAAGCAATGACCATTCATCTCCTGACATGCCTTCACAGGAAGAGAAATTCAGATTGCTTGTTTGTTTGCCAAGTTGTTTGCAAGTTGCTGTTGCTGATTTCCCCATCCATCTTTTTTTCTTGTCTCACAATGTGATAAAAGCAGAAGAGTATCTACTGACATTTTCTGGGCTGGACCAGCCTGACCACTAGCTGTAGTGACAGTGGTAGCAGAGCCTTTGTGAGATGTTTTGTGGCTTGTGTTATACAGCTATGTATCCTCATTAAAATGAACTGATTTTCGCTTGCTTTTTTTGTCTGCTCATTGTCAGTCTTAGAGTGGCAAACTTTATCAGAAAGCTTTCTAATTCAGACAACATGTCTGTCCTTTTTGTAGCTAATTCTCATTTTGGTAGATCTTTACTTACTGATGCTGCACGTACATTCTCTTTTCCATTTTTTATGACGATCCTTTTCCATCATCTTTGTGGGCATGGAAGATCTTACAGCCCCAAACGTTGTATCTACACTTCACTCTCAGAGCAGTCTTATACACCTGTAAGTACAGTGTGTTCAGTATTTCCACCACCTTCAGATGCTTTTTAACTGTGTGTGGTAGAGGACTGTAGTGGGTTGACTTTGGCCAGCTGCCAGATGCCCACCCAGCTGCTCTCTCACTCTCCCTCCACAACAGGACAGGGGGAAAAAATAAGATAAAAAATCTTGTGGGTCAAGATAAAAACAGGGAGATTGCTTACCAATTACCATCACCAGGAAAAAAGACTCGACTTGGGGAAAATATGATTAATTTATTAGTTGTTTATTATTAATTATTAATTCTATTATGAAAAAATATGATTAACTTATCATCAATTAAAATAGATTTGGATAGCGAGAATAAAAGATAAACTTAATACCCTCACTCCACCCTTACCCTTTCCCTCAGGCTAACTTCACTCCTTCATTCCCAGCTCCTCTATCGACACTCCGCCTCTGTCAGTGCAGAGGGGTGGGGATGGGGGTTGCGGTCGGTCCCCCCCAGCCCCTCTCGGCCATTCCTCCCTCCTCCCCCATCTCCCTGCTCCAGCGCGGGCCCTTCCCCGGGCTGCAGCCCTTCACGGACAACCTGCTCCCGCCGGGGCTCTCCACGGCCGCAGCTCCCGCAGGAAATATCCCCCTGCTGCGGCCTGGGGCCCTCCCCGGGCTGCAGGGCGGGTCTCTGCTCCCGCGGGCTCTCTCCAGGGCTGCCGGGGATCCCTGCCCCGGGCCTGCAGCCCCTCCTGCCCTCCTCCTCCTCCGGCCTCGGGCTCCCTCTGCTGCTGCTCCCTCCTGGGCTTCCTCCTCCTCTGCCTGTGCCGCCCGTGGCCCTTTCGGAAACCTGTTTTCGTCCCGGCTTGGCTGAGGGGCTCAGCTGTGCCCTGCGGTGGGGCTGCTGGAGCCGGCCGGGACCGGCTGGGACCGGCTGTGTCCGGCACGGGGCAGCCCCGGCCTCTCCCCACAGAGGCCGCCCTGCAGGCCCCGCTGCCAATAGCTGGGCATGGATGCCCAGTACACTGTGGGATGACATATTCTCCTACACTTCCAGTGTCTATTGGCAATCCACTGTCTTTATTTACTATGGAGGGACCTAGATGTCCAAATCACACTTGGTACTTCTAGATAGTTGAATCCAGGCTGAAGCTGAGGTCTTTGCTTTCTAGGAACTGCCTCTGTACAGAGCATGCCTCACCATAGCGTGTGGTTCTAGTCCCTCAAACACCAGACCAAGCATTTTCTGAAACAACCTATAGCTTCCTTTTGGACCCACATCTTCTTGTTGGAAACATATAGAGCAGTGAATATAAAGACAGTTCTGCCCTGTTGTGATGCTGGGATGTACTGGAGTACTCCCCTTTCCCAGGAATGTGGAAGTGCTCTCGGATTCCCTAATTTAGACATAGCCGCAGAGTTCTCCATAACAACATAGACCATAAAGTACATTTAAGCCTCATGAACAGACCTTGCTGCACACACAAAGCACCACTGAAGGTAACACAAAACTTTACCTCCTACATATGTTACAAGGGAGTGCAGATCTGGGTCCTCACACGAGTCAGTGTGGATGAAAGACCCTGCCTATGCACAGTTGTTCATGAGACCAGTACTCTACCTGCAAAGAAAGCAATGTGGCGTTAGCTACCTTTACGGGAGAACTAATAAATGTTTTCCATAATTCTAATTCCTCAATAAACATGTTCTGTTGTTTACACATCTACATGGTTTTGTCATCTCTCCCCAATTCAATGCATCTTTTTTTTTTAAATGATAGCATTCGTAATCCACTTAGAAAATGTAGCATTGTAGACAGCACCACTTAAGAAATAAGTACACTTCACAAGGATCTATCTAAATTGCATGTTTCTGGAGTACTTTATCTGAAATGCAGTCTAAATATAAATAAATAGTTTTATCTCAAATGACATATTTTATGAATTTATTCACATAGAATGCATTTACACAGTTTTGGTAAGTCCATTTGGAAATGATGCAGCTTATTTTCAGGACAAATGCAACATCTAGGCAATACTGATTCCTTCCACTTTGCACAAGCATACAACTCTGCTGCCTCCAATGCTCTCTTTTTCCATTCTTTGAGTTAAAGTGATGAAATCTATGCTTCTGAAGCTTCACAGAATTTTGTATATGACATTGATAATGCATCAATTTTCATAAGTAATTAGATGATCTGTCTGATTGCTTATATATCAGCTCAATTACTTGTCCATTGAGTCTCATAACTGTGTTTTTTAAAAACATCTATTACACTACAGTGTCCAGGCTTAACTGGCAGACCAGACTTAGAAATTATACCATTTGTTCCAGTGGTTAACCAACCTCACAAGCGCTGTACCTTGTTTCTAATTAGAATGTAACTGATGTCTGCTTCCAACCACACACTCTTTTGAAGTCTTTTCCATCAGGTTAAAAAGCCTTCTAATAGACGGCTTTTTTTTCTGTCCCTGCAAATATTTACAGATTATAATTTTCTGTCTTTCACTGAAAGACAATTTTCCAACCCTTAAATCATTTTGGTGTTTCTTTTCTGATCCATGTTGTGTTACTTAGCACCCATTTTAAACTATGAGTACTGGAAATGTATTCAACATTTTAGTATCAATCTCCTCAATGTCATACACAGTCATGAAATCTCCTCCCACTCCTAGTTGCTACAGTATGGCCAAGGTTTGCCTCAGACCTGTGGACATATGATTGCACCAATAGCTCATCTTGAGCTGTTTATCTACTTTGACTCTTAAGTCCTCTGCACTCTCTACTTATTAAAATACAGTTTCCCCTTTCCAGCGTATATATTTGCCATTCTCGGATGTTTGGGTTTACATTTATCTACACTGAAATGCTTTCATTTGTTTGGATGGATGTCTTTTGTTATGTCTATTGCCTTGTGTTCATTGGCACACTTTATATCACCGGTGCAAAGATCAGAAATGTCAGATCTAGTGGCTGTTCCTGAGAACCAGGTTAGAACTTGTTCCATTCAATGTATTTCTCAACAGCAGCATGAAGAATTGGAAAGCTTTGTGAGTATGACTATGTCCCAGGAAATGGATCATGAGGGATTATTGATGGACTCAGGCTTTCCTTGCATTTCCTGAAGTTGATTCTTTAGTGATGTCTATACCGGAAATACGCAAGCTTCTTCATTTGAAATGTGTTTTATGGAAATTTCTTCGTGCTGTATTTTCCATCAGAGTGTTATGAGCTATGAAAGTCACCTTATACTTGACTATTGGATCTTCATAGTCACCTTCAGCAATCAACTCTCTAACTTCTCAGAATGCAATCCAATTTGTTCAAATACTTTATGTTAAAAGTAAATAAGTAAATAAATAGGCTAGTACTGGGTACAGCCCCATACTTTAATTCATTCTCAGTTGGTCCTGTGGTGTTGTATTCTTTTGAGGTCAAGCTAAGCATGTTGTAGTTATCTGTCTTACCACTCTTGCATTTCTTTGAATAGCGGTATAACATCAAAATTCATTCAGCATTTTGGAATTTCCCCTGTATCCTAGGATTGATTAACATTTGACACACCAGTGGGATGCGTCTACTTGGCTGTCTCTTTAGGAGCCCTTGGGAACAGGCTGTCCAGACTTGCTGATGAAAGATTGCACAAGTTGTTTAAAATCCTTCTGCGTTCCTGTGCTGTATCAAGGGATATAAGCACAGTAACATTCATTACCCAAATATGCAAAAGAAGTGTTTACTAAATGGTTTTGTATTTTTGTGTCCTAATACCAGTGTTCTCTCTCCACCCTAATTGGTCTGTGACATTGCTAGGATTTCTTTTCATAGAATCATAGAATCATAGAATCAAACAGGTTGGAAAAGACCTCTAAGATCATCGTGTCCAACCGTCAACCCAACACACCATGTCCACTAAACCATGTCCCTAAGGGCCTCATCTACACGTCTTTTAAATACCTCCAGGGATGGTGACTCCACCACTTCCCTGGGCAGCCTGTTCCAAGGCCTGACCACTCTTTCAGTAAAGAAATTTCTCCTAATGTCCAATCTAAACCTCCCTTGGCGCAACTTGAGGCCATTTCCTCTTGTCCTATCGCTAGTTACTTGGGAGAAGAGACCAACACCCACCTCGCTACAACCTCCTTTCAGGTAGTTGTAGAGCGCGATGAGGTCTCCCCTCAGCCTCCTCTTCCGCAGGCTAAACAACCCCAGTTCCCTCAGTCGCTCCTGATAAGGCTTGTGCTCCAGGCCCTTCACCAGCTTCGTTGTCCTCCTCTGGACACACTCCAGCACCTCCATGTCCTTCTTGGAGTGAGGGGCCCAAAACTGAACACAGGATTCGAGGTGCGGCCTCACCAGTGCCGAGTACAGGGGCACAATCACCTCCCTACTCCTGCTGGCCACACTATTCCTAATACAGGCCAGGATGCCATTGGCCTTCTTGGCCACCTGGGCACACTGCCGGCTCGTGTTCAGCCGGCTGTCAATCAGCACCCCGAGGTCTTTTTCCTCCGGGCAGCTTTCCAGCCACTCTTCCCCAAGCCTGTAGCGTTGCCTGGGGTTGTTGTGGCCCAAGTGCAGGACCTGGCACTTGGCCTTGTTGAACCTCATACAGTTGGCCTCAGCCCATCGATCCAGCCTGTCCAGGTCCCTTTGCAGAGCCTTCCTACCCTCGAGCAGATCAACACTCCCACCCAACTTGGTGTCGTCTGCAAACTTACTGAGGGAGCACTCGATCCCCTCGTCCAGATCGTTGATAAAGATATTGAACAAGACCGGCCCCAGTACTGAGCCCTGGGGAGCACTGCTCGTGACCGGCCGCCAACTGGATTTAACTCCGTTGACCACAACTCTCTGGGCTCGGCCGTCCAGCCAGTTTTTTACCCAGAGTGTACCTGTCTAGGCCGTGAGCCGCCAGCTTCTCTAGGAGAATGCTGTGGAAGACAGTGTCAAAGGCTTTACTGAAGTCCAGGTAGACCACATCCACAGCCTTTCCCTCATCCACTTTATTTCTTTCTCCCAAAAATCCCCCAAATTTGTTTCTTTAGCCTGGCCTGGTATTGTTTCTACTGGTGCCTTTAGCTTCTCTTTGTAATGTGTAACTGACATTATATTCTGTCTATTTATATTACATTTATATTTTTAAGCTTCATCTCTTAAGTAAATGAGTAAATATTTAATCAGTCTGTCTGTCAACATCTATCATCACTGAGGCTTGGGGATATTGCAGGTTAGGGTGGGTTTTGTGTGCCCCTCATGGGGATTCAGGCCTATGGAGATGGCATTGGTGATATCATTGTAAGAGCTGTGGTTACCAATCCAGGGACATATAGAGTCTGCTGGATATAACACTAGAGGATTGCAGAGGGCATTCATCCCCCATTCACAGTACAACTCCTTCAATTCCCAATTGCTGCCTACACTTTATCACTGAATCAGGATGAATTTTTAACCAAAACTCTCCTTTTTTTGATTGCAAGATCAAGGTATGCTGGCCGGTTCATAGGCTGTTACTTTGAGTTCTCTCAATTTTCTTTCTCATTTTTCTATTTACATGCTTTCTGCTGTGAATTTTTCTCAGAACTTTCTCAGTTTTGAGAAAGTCGTGAGAAAATGTGCCAAAAAAATCATGTGCCCTTTTGAGGCACCGATTATATACATAAGATGTTACTGATTGAGAATTGATTCTGGTTTTCATATTGAATGTAATCAAGTCATGATCACTCTTCCCTTGGAAACTACAGATTTCCAATCCAGTAAGTAATTCATCTATATCCATCATAATTAGGTGCAACCAAGTCATTTTATCTTGGCGGCACTAGCCTGCCATTAAAAGTAGCAGCTGCAATTTTTATGCATTATTAGTGGCTCCTTGCTACCTTAATCATATTCCTCACAAACCAAAATTTCCCTTAACAACATAGATTCTGTTTTTAATTTTTTAATCTTCTCTCATCAACAGACAGGTGCTTAAGGAGTAACTTCATTTTCTCTGTTTTCTTTTGATAGTTATAACAAATCCCCACCACTATGTCCGCTCCCAGGCTTCACTTACTAGCTCAGCATATTCAAAATTATGAATTATTCTGTAATAATGGCTCAGAAATAATTCTGCAATTCTGAATCATTAATAATTCTTTAATAAGTAACAGTGTCTTTGGCAAAGAGTTCTTATTGTCCCCTCTTCACCCCTCTCACCTTCTTGAGCCTTGTTAAATAAGAAAGTACTTAGCATCAGAAGTGGTCTTCAGAAAAGAATTTCATCGTTTCAGTTAGATACATGTTTTCATCTGTAAGAATTTCCAGGTTCTTTTGCTATTTTCCCCACTTCCAGCAGAAGCATACAAGCAAGTTGAAAGCATCTTATGTATATATTCTTTGTCATGTCACATCGATCAGTTCAGCACTGTAGAGTTAAACTTTGCAGCACATTTGCCTTTTACATATCCTCTCCGTGCATTTGAAGTGTGGTTGGTCAGGCAACATTCAACTAGAAAAAATTAGTTCTCCTTTGCATGTGTTGGATGCACTTTTACAAATAAAACCACAAAGCTGCAATGAAACCAAGGGGTGTCTGCAAGGCCAAATACTGACTTTCTGGGAAAGCTGAGAAGTAAAAATCCCCAAATGTGGCTCCAGCTCACCAGTTGCCAAATGGAGATTAAATCCATTGCCCTCCTCTCCTCACAGGCTACCCACTCACCTTCCAAAGAAAGGGCTTAGCATCTGCCGAGTTGCAGTACTGTAAATCTCTATAGCAGAAATTTTTACACATGCATTTATTTTACACATGTATTTATTCTGGTATTAGACCCCTGACATGTCTCTGACCTTTTATTGACATGACTCTGTGTCACCCATTGAAATGCACTTCAAAATTCAATACTGCCTTATAGCTGTTATGTCTTAAAGCATCTTAGCTGAGCTGCTGGCGAAAAGCTAGACACAAACAAGAGGTCAAGCCATTTCCTTGCCAAAAAAATCTGGTTAAGAACAGTGTCAACATCTTCATTGGCTGTCCTGGGGAAGATTAAGCATCAAATAGGCCAGAGGGTCAGAACATCTCTCCCCTGATGTGTAATTCTCTTGCAATGCCACCCTGAGCTGAGGTACCAGATGATGGGTAAGTGGAAATCCTGTTGCCTATATTGTGGGTATTTTTCTCTGGAAGACTTGGATTTTTGGAGCCTGCTTACCCAGAACTTCTATATTCTTGGAAAAAAATTCTGAAGACTTGAATCATCCACTGTAAGGAAAAGTAAAGAAAAAAAATGAAGTTGTCTAAGAAAAAGAGAAACTTTCTTTAAAAAACATGTAATTTCTCACTTCTCTTTTACCACCACACCCACCACTCATTTATTGATTCATGGCAGTAACAAGATGACAATCAACTGATCAACACCTGAGCCCAGGTAATGAGATCAACAAAATTACAGAAAGACAGTAATTATTTCAGTTCCATTGGTTTGCACATCATAGCCTGATGTATCCGAAAAGGCCCCAGTTGCAGGGATTTTACAGGCTAAGCGTGCAGGCTGTGAATTTGAGTGAAGCTCCAGCCATTCTTGCTCGCCTCAGAAAACGCTAGGTACTAGATTCCTACCCACCTCTCCTTCTTGTAAGCTATACCAACACCAAGTTAGAAGGTTGTCTGTCTTTTCAGTATATGGTAGCCCACAGGTACCTGTAAATTTGAGAGGTACATTTAAATTTTTTTAAAAGAATAAGCTACCTCAGGTAGTATTTCTACATAAGCATCCAAGGAGAAGCACCTTGTTTTTTTCTGCTATTGTCCACCTCAAACCTCTGAGGACTTTGTGATCTGTTATTAATGGTAATGTGCTCTGAGGGATTAAGCTACGAGTGCAGACAATTATAAAAAAGAAAAAAAAATTCCACTCTCATGGTGAGTGTGAAACAAACCAATAATGAAAAATTCCCCCCCCCCCAATCTGTTAATATCTGTTATATCTGTGAATATGATTTCTGCTCCATTGAACAGGTGGAGCAAAAGGTATGGGTATTTTTTCCTTCGTGGATATACCATCTGTGTGTCTTTCCAAGATGAAAAAAAAAACAATGCTACATTCACCTGCCTGCCATCTGGATCGTCTTCTGAGCCTTATTTAAAAAAAAAAAAAATGAAAACAGTTACAAGATCTTTGCATTAAAACAATGAGAAAAAATAAAACAAAATTCAGCAAGGAACAAGGTGTATGGATTAATGCCCAGAATGGCATTGGAGTTACAGCTCCAACTTCACTGGGCATTCCTTTTTCCCACCTCTTGGCACCAGTGCCAATGACAGGTCCAAGTTTTTGAAGCATGAGAGATCTGATGTTAGTGGACAGTTGAAAGCCAACAGCAGTCCAAAACTTTACAACCCCATTGAGTGTGCTTTATGTCCACTCACCATTAGCTTTGTTCTGGCATTCCTGGAACAGACTCCTATGGTTCACATGATAGGTGCAATTTAACTCACCTATTTGCTTAGTCTTTTCCTCCCGTTTTTCAAATGCATTTACTAACTTGAGAGCTTCTGAAGGATGCTGGACTGGGACCATGGAGAAGCAAATTCTCTGTTCAAGCACAAAACCTGCAGTGCAGAAATAGTGGACTGTGAAGCCAACCTCTGCTTCCATTGTCTTTCATTGTTTTATTATGCCTGGAGATGGGAGGATAGTTTAATATTCGTGGTCAGTTCAGTCTTTGGTCTCCTTAGTGCTAAAATGCTGGTAGCAGCTTTGCTGTATGAACATCTGACTTGTGCTGGGATACAGTTTTGGTTCTTTTGCCTTGTTTTCTGACCAGATCTTTTAGATAAGGTTTCTAGCACTTAAATTGTCTAGCACCATTTATGTAAGTACCTTTGGTATTTCATACAGAAACCAAAAGGACAGAACCAGCATTAATGAAAGGAATTCACAATCTGTGGAACCAATGCCCTCTGTAGAAGTTTGTCTGCTTGATTAAGAGTCGTGGCTTCTGTTTTCTGCTTTGTCACGTATTTCCTGGTTAGAGAAATTATCTGAGACCAGATCCAAAAGGGACCTTTGCATTATAAAGAGAATAGGAGAGTGAAAAATTAATTATTATTCTACCATATCTCTGCCTGCTACAGGCTCTTCCTCAAATATTGCCATTGCAACCTACCAAGCCTTTTGGCCATGCAGTAGTTTTCATGGGTAATAGGCAATTACATTTCACTGCATCACAGAAGCACTTTCTGAAATTCTTGGACAGAAAACCAAGTTTTTCTGCAAGCAGCAGAATTAATAATGTCTAATTTGCTGTCAACTGTGGCCATTGTCACCCTAAATTTCTCTTTTTCTCACATCTCTCCCCTTTGCTTAAACCCCACTATACATAAATTGAAAAACCATGGTGTTTCCAGAAACTGCACTATTTGCTGTTTGACCAGTTAACTGCTACCAACCCAAAGAAGCGGGTGTCTTCTCTACAAGGCACCAAGTATGGTGGGAACATAAGTATTTCAGAGGCTTCTGTTTCCTCTTTCAGATGTGACTGAGTTTGGCAAAGAAGTTTGGAGCTCTTGAGAGCGAGGAAAGGGACTGACAAATACCTGCTGTCTTGCAAATTACAGGGCTAATGACAAAGCACATCAATCTTACTTTAAGAGTATATGTTTAGAAGGAAGAAAAGATTTAAAACCCATGTAGTTTCAGATTCAATTTTTATCTGTCAGCAATGATCACAGAGATAATCTGATAAGCATAAACTGTAATGCACATTTGTAGAGCAGCATTTTGGCTATTTATTCGGGGACTCCCTGGTTATAGAACTAATTTACGCCCACAATTTAATAAAGCATATGATAAGATTTATCAGGATTGTGGATTAAAAAAAACCAGCAAACAAAACAAAACAAAACAGTTCACTGACATTCTCTATCAGTCGTCTTTTAAATAACAACCACCTACTTCATAGTTGGACTCAGTTTGAATCAGAGATATTAAACACAATAAAGCCATGCATTGAGACGTTTTTCCCTATCGCTCAGATTAGGTTGGATTTCAACAAGGATTCTTCTAGTTTCTAGGATGCTTTATTTGCATCCTAACAGAGAAGCATGTTTTAAAAACAAGAATTTCGCAAGAAAATAAGACAAAGGAGGCAATCAGGTCTTGGCTATAATTGAAGGTAAAAAGCTGGAGAAGTTCACTGCATTGAAACTCCCTCAGAGTAAGAACTTCATGTGTGTTGCTCACCTGTATCTACAGCGCTGTCAGACCTACACTGAAGAGAGGTCATAATAAATGGCTTCTTCTCTCCCACTTCGGTTAATGGATGCTTCTGCCTAATCAGGCTTCTCTGACTGACAGCAAGAAAATGTCTTCAGAGTGGGAATTTGTGCTCTGTTGTTTGAGTAGTGCACACGCCAGTCTTCTGTCCAGTATTTTGCTAAAAAAGAGGGAGCCAAATTCATCAGCCATGGTGTCTGATTTTCCTTTAGAAAGTTGATTCTGTGTACTCCATCCATCTAAAACTGGTTTCTGGTAGTTACACAATAAATTCATCATATTCCTGATAGGAAATTTTCTCCGTCCAGCTATCAAAGTACTGTTGCCACTTCTGATATGATTTTTTAGCACTCTGTCATGAATAATCTAAAATTGTACTTTAATTTTAAATATATATGTATATTTTCCCCCTTGGGGAATAATTACATAGCCTAATAGAACTTGATGTTAAGGCTTTTTTCTTTCCTGAAGTTTAAATTGCATTTTTTTTTCAGAAACATAATGTATTCCTACTACTCCTTATGGAACACTCTAAATTATTTTCAACTTATACTTCAATTTTTAGCTTTTTCCCCCACTTCCCCAAAACAGTTTCATCACCTTTTTTTCAAGTTATTAATAAATAAAGACTTGGCTTCATAAGTTCCTTGACATTTTTGCAGACATTCTGGCAACAGCTTAAATAAATTATATTATCAGATGTTAACCAAAGTAATGGCCTATTATGAATGGAGAAAAGCAAATAACACTAGATCAGGCTTGGCATTTCAGCTCTTACAGCATGTGAACTGTTGTATTATTGAATCCTTTGTTGCTGTAGCAATAGCCAAACAATAACTGTGTGCCTGAAGGCTGTGGTAGAACATGCACATCCCTCTGACCTTTTGCAGCGCTATTTCAACGGGAATGGCTGTTTTTTTCTCCAGCCCACTCTTTTTCTCTCTGCATGTGTGCAAGAGTCAGAAAATACCACTGTCTTGACACTTTATGTAGCAAATTTTGGGTCTGGACATGCAGTGGCGGAGGAGTAATCTCTACAAAGGAAACCAGCTTTCCTATTCACCAGGCCTACAGCAAACACCAACTTTTTGAAGCGTCACCACACCATCAGCTGTCAACTCGTGCCATCCAATAAAGTCATCCATGATTAATTATTCTTAAATGACAGCAGCATATTGAAACAAGCTGATAGCTGCTGACAGTGGAAATCCAATTAACCTGAATTACTATCTTGATTGTGTCCCAATTAATGTCAGCTGTGCCATGTCAGAAGTGAAGGCTTGGCTAATATAATTGTTTAATTAATTTGCTGCAGAGATTAGTTGAAGTGGGACTGCCCTTATGCTGACATCTTTTCTTCTTTTTTTTTTTTTTTTCCTCCCCCACTGAACATTAGATTTGAAAAAGATGGGTAAGCAGCTTGCTGTCTACAGATTTTTGCTTAAGTAGATAAATGAAGTTCTATCTTTAAATAGGGTTTGAAAGATCACAGAGGGAATAGTAAAGCTGTTAAACTTCTGTTAAGAGTCTGTTGTTGCCCACTGCTTCAGTGAGTTTTACTGTGCCCCATAGCTGAGATGCAAAGGGATTATGAGGACTTTTCTTTGATGTGTTTGAACTGAGATATGATATTGCTAGCATTAATGATTCCTCTGCCTTTTAAAGTACATATAGTGAACAACAGGAAGGTTGTAATGGTGAAGGGTGAATTTATTTATCTTCAGAAATAGAAACTTGAATCAGAGGTGATTGGAAGTTTGTTGCTCGTGATGTAAGACCTGCCTGGTGTCTTGAGATTAGTTCATGTTCTCAGATCTCTTGTGCAAAGACAGTCTTGCATGACAAATAATTAGAGTATTAAGAAATGTGTTATGACCAATTTTAGGAATGACTCACTAAAGAAAAGGGTCTCTTGGTGGTTCGTCCAGTTGAAGCACATTACAGTAGCTATTATGATCTTTGTCATATCCATTTTAATTCCTCTAGCTCTCTGCTGGTCAACTTTCAACAGCCACAATGCATTTAAAAGAAAGGTAACACCTCCATTCATAACAGGCAGTACAAGAAATAGAGAAGTAAGACAAAACGACTGTAGGCCTAAGTGTCACACTGAACCACTGACTAATAATAAGTTGGAGTTTGTGAAGTAGATCAAGGGAAAACTTTCCTTGATCTCCACCAGAAACTTTAAAATATTCTTAAAAAATACAGGCAGACTCAGACTGATTACCAAATAAGAGGATTATAATGAAAAAAGGAGCACTAATGACTTAAAGGAGCTAGCATTAAAAAGTTAAACTCAGTAAATTAATATGTTAAGTACAGAGGCTTTGACAAGCAGAAAGGGGAAAATGTACACACAGCCATACAGATATCTATATGGGGTTTTTTTCCCATGTGGAGCTCAACTATTTAAGCTCATGTCATAGGTGCCGGGAGAAAAGCAATGGAGAGTTAAAAGCTTTGCTCAGCTGCATGTAAAAAAAGCTGGGACACTTAACAAGTTCAGAGGTTCCCTTCACTTCTCCAGAGTCTTCAAAAATATCTGGTTTCTTGAATGCCAACCTCAAAAAATTCCACGAGCGGGACCTCTCTGGAGATGTCTGTGTTTGAATTGTTCTCCAAATAGCACCAGTGCATAATCTCCCACAGAGGTTTCAGTTTAGATGGAAGTACTCAGAACGGCTTTCAAAACTTTCTCAGAGCTTCCAACCAGTCATTCAGATCATTTTTCAGAAGTTTGGGAGGATTTGTAGATAAGTTTGGGAGGATTTGCGTATAAGCCTTACCTGGAAACTGATTAATATCCTCATCTTTTCAGCAGCCTAGGAAGAACCGCCCAGCATATTTTTAAGAAAACCATGTCACAACAAACTGAACTACATAAAAGCTTTTTAAACTTAGCCTTGTCAACAGTTTATTAATTTATTGGCTGTGCATCTGTGCAAAGATTTTAGATGCTATGTAACTGAAATTTCTTTTTCTAGGCTAAAAGTTAGTTATAGTTGAGCGACATGTTGTCTTTTGGCTTAATGCCCCTGTTTCTACCATGCTGGAGAATCACATCTCTCTGCTGTCTTGTTCATTGGAGGAAATGTTTACAGATTGTTTTTAACTTACGCAGCATAAATGGATGGAGTAGACGTGCTTTCTAATGTGAATCTTGCAAACTGGCTACAAATTGGCACGATGACAGAAATCATACACATATATACAAAGATATGGTGGATTGAATACATTTCATTGCTTTCTGCCCCTTCATCCTTGAGATAAAACTCAAACATGTAAGCTATTTTCGCTTTTACCGTTAAAGACTCATAATTTAATTCTTTCTTTTGCAGATCGTCCTCTCATTACTGCTCATAACGGATAAGCTCTGTAGGAGAGACTGTGGCACTATGCTTTGTGACTTTCACGGAGCTCTATTATGTTGTCTATCACAGTCAGATTATTACTACACACTTCACATAAAAAGTTCTCCGTGTTGGCAATGCTGACTAGACTGCGCCTAGACCTGGGATTACGATTTTGACCAACAGGGTCAGGCTTCAAGGCCATTTGTGAAGCAATGCTGATATTCCATTGTTTTTAACAAACTGATCTCTTTTATTCAGAATCCATTACGATTTGTAAATACACAAGGATTTTGACATAGATGCAGGAAATGCACAGCTTGGATGGCAGTGAATAATGCAGAATGCTTCTGAATACTGTCTTATTGCCAGGAGCTGATGAATAGTAAAACGTTTAGACCTGGGATTGTTTTCAACTTTCATATCAGACATTGTTCACCTTAGCTTAGTTCAGAGTAAAATACATTTTAGGACATGTATTTAGGGATAATGCTGCAGAGAGCTCCAAATCGTTCTTTAAGAGATGGAGGAAGGGACTACATTTTATTCCTCTGCAATATGAGCTCCAGTGCCATACCCGTAATTCTGTTGTGTGACTACAAAATTAAAGAGAAGTGCTATAGTCTAGAAAGATGTTAAAGCTTCTAATCTCAGAAATGACTGAACTCATTTACCTAAAACAAAAACAAAGAAAAACCCATCCACATACAAACTGGATATTAAAAAAAACAGTGTTTGTGTGTTGATCTTAGCAACACACAATGAGATCCATCATTACAAATATCCCGTCTTGTGCTCTATTTCTTTAATGAAGTAATGTCCCTAATCTTATAAAAGGGGAAACTAAGAAAGGAAGAAGTTAAATGGCTTACGAAAGATCACATAACAACTTAATGAGAAAAGTAGGCATAGGTACTATATCTGCCTGTACAGTTCTCTGCATTGCCTGCTATTTTGAGATTTCTTTTTTGGTCTTTATATTTGAATGCTGTTCTTACAAGTTCTGAACTCTGCTCTTTGTTTGACTTTCCCTGGATCTCCATCTACAAAACTGAGCAGAAAACCTCAGGAGAATACTATCTCATACAAAATTTTCCAATACTTTGTGTTTCTCGTAGAGGCAGAAGTGCAGTATCAACTCAGGGTAGCTCCTGGCATTTGTGCATTTAATCCATTAGAAAACTGAAAGCTCATAGGCCTATGTGAAAATGAAAAAATAACAGAGATAAAAATACTATTCAAACCTTGAAGAACTTGTTTGGGTTTAAACAAAAGCTTAGATCAGGAATTTTGATAGCCTAACCAATTATCCATGGCTTCTACAGAAAATCATGCTGCCTCAGATTTAATTCTGTCCAACCCAATAAAAAGATATGGAGGCACTGCTATTTCTTCGTAGTTTCACTGGTGTGACACTAGATGTGATTTTGTCCACTTCTTCTTGTGACAGATATTAGAAGGTATTAGAAAGGAAATATCCTTTTGTCCTTTAATGATGCTCATTTGGCAATTATTTAAGACTCTTAGCTTGTCTCTGTGGGATCTACTTTGAATAGGTGAAGACCCACATATAGATATTGGTAGGGTTAAGAAGCTGTAAAATAGTTTTTACTCTGCCTGTAGATCCATGCTGTGTTAGGCAAAGTGGAGGTGTGCATTCCTTGAGTTCCTAGCATGCAATTTGTTGCTTTTCCCAACTAAGATTTTCGTGCCTGGTCTCAATTTAATTTACTCACTGTTACTTAGCACTTTGCTCCCAAGTAGCCTGCATACCGCAAAGGAGCAGCAGTGACATGGTGAATGCTTGTAAACTGGTGAAAAATAGCATCCCTGGGAGGAAAAATCAGTCTTGAGCTTTAATAATATTCTTGGTTGCAAAACCTGATGGTTTTCTTGGGATTTCTTTTTTTAAGGAATATTCTCTTAATCTTGTTATTGAAACATTTTTTCTCTACACTCTTTGGACCTCAATACCAGGAAAACCTTATTTACCATGTTTAGAGATCTATTTAAAGTTCAGTGCAGCAGAAGTCAGCTCTGTTCTACAACACTATGAGGTAATGCATGATAGTTTGTACCTGTCAACCACTGCTTGACATGCTAATAATGGTAGTGTTTTAGCAGTAGTAGAATCATAAAATCAAGAATCATAGAATCATTAAGGTTGGAAAAGACCTCTAAGATCATCGAGTCCAACCGTCAACCCAACACCACCATGCCCACTAAACCATGTCCCTAAGCGCCTCATCTACATGTCTTTTAAATACTTCCAGGGATGGTGACTCAACCACTTCCCTGGGCAGCCTGTTCCAAGGCCTGACCACTCTTTCAGTAAAGAAATTTTTAAAATTTTTAAAAAATCTTTCAGTAAAGAAATCTCAGTAAAGAGATACTACTAGAATAGGAGTGATGTTAATCGTGTTCTAGAGATGGTGGTGAGCAAAGTTTGTAAAAAGTAATTTCCTATATTAAATCAATGGACACAGTAAAGAAAAAACAGACAGGCTTTGAAACAAGTAGCATGAGTCTTTGCTACTTTTTCGGTTGTTTGTTTTTCAATCATATCAATTGGTCTAAGGAAAATAAAAACACAGAATAGTGCCTGTTATAGTTCTGTGACATTTCCACTCTGGAGATTCATCAGCTCCTAACACAGACTTTCTGAGGTGTTGATGGCACAGTACTTCCTGGAACTCCTTCCAAAAATTGGTTTTACTTATGATTCATAGGGCTGGGAGGAGCTTTTTTGTGGATCATTTACTGTAATGTACTGACTGACATTTATATGTACAGCTGCCTTCTGGTGATAGAATCAGACCAACTTAAACCTTCAGTTTGTTCTTTGGTGCCTGAAGACTTACACTGAGCGTAATTTGTCTTAATTACTGCTGAGATTTGAAGGCAAGTCTTAGTTCAAGAACACTGTGCTTTGAAAACAGAAAATCCTTTCTTTCAGTCCCAATGTGAAAAATATTGTTATATGAATTTTTTCCTCTACCCCAAGAAGAGCCTTTATTTTCTTTATCTGACACTTGCATTTGTTTGAGGATGGTCTGAAGATCCTTCACAGTTGACGCTGCACCCTTTACCAAACATTTTATTTTTATTAGAATTTTCAAATAAAAATGTTGCATATAACTATACACATGGTACTAAGGAGAAATTATTAACTTCTTTGGACCAGAATCTCATAAGGGTACACTGGAGTAGTTCCATTAACACCAATGTGGTTGAGACAGACTATGTACTTTCTTTAGCTCTGGTCCTTATAAGCTTGTGAAAAGTTCGATGTAGTTTTTATTGGCATAAGGAACCAACTTGGGGAGCCCAAGCATTTTTTGGGACAGAGAATGAGCCAAATCTTTCCTCAGTTGGTTTTACAATTAAGGCTTTCTGCACTGGCTCCTGTAACTCCCTCATAGAAAAACTGATGGCGTACAGACTAGGTAAATGAGGTGGGTTGAAAGATTGACCCAAAGATTGTAATTTCCAATCCAGCCAAGTAGTTCTATTCGTACAGTAATATAATCTAACTAATAAACACGGCTCAGCAAGAAGGCTTTCTCTGAGCACAGCACTGCTTTAATGTGGTCGAATCATTCTCTCTCTGCTCTGCTCCCTTGCAGCTGTGTTTCTGGGTCTGAATTGTTGAGGGAGTTAAGGTCTCTGTGAGTCTGCCTGTGTGGGGCTGTTAAGCGTCTCAAGGTAGTTTCTGCAAAAGTATAAGGGCATTTGCTTTGCTACTTTGGGCAAATTCTGTTTGGGGAAAATGCAGGTTCTCTGGTGTTTCGGGTACACAGTATAGTCATTACCTGCTTTAAACTGCTGGCTAGATTTGCTATGTAGAATTTAAACAGCTGCCAGAGGTAGGTGGCTTCATTCCAGTACTGGGCAAAAAATAATCCTCTTTATAGTGAATTTGTAAATCACATTGGAGGTCTGCTGCCTTGAAAGACATGATAGAAATGTAAGCCATTATCATGTGTTATTACAAATGATGTCTCAGCTATTAAAAACCAAGTATATTAAGGGAATATTAAGATTGCTAATTCAAGCATTCAGAAGTTAGAAAATGCAGCAGTTAAATCTACAGGCTTAACATCAGCCCTGTAAGCTTTTAGGCAAACCAACACAGAAAACATTGTGCTTCTATCCTCATCCTGATAGGAGGCTGTTTCAGATGGTGAAAATTATCTCAGATTTTGAACTAGTTGTGAGTGTTCATAAACTAGGGTTTGAGAGAAGTCACAAGTCTATGGGGCCGGATGGGATCCACCCAAGGGTGCTAAGGGAGCTGGCGGAGGAGCTTGCCGAGCCACTCTCCATCATTTACCAGCAGTCCTGGTTAACTGGGGAGGTCCGGGACGACTGGAGGCTTGCCAATGTGACGCCCATCTAACGAGAAGGGCGGGAAGGAGGATCCAGGGAACTACAGGCCGGTCAGCCTGACCTCGGTGCCGGGGAAGATTATGGAGCGGTTCGTTTAGAGGGTGCTCACGAGCCATGTGCGGGACAACCAGGGGATCAGGCCCAGCCAGCATGGGTTCATGGAAGGCAGGTCCTGTTTGACCAACCTGATCTCCTTCTATGACCATATGACCCGCCTCGTGGATGAGGGAAAGGCTGTGGATGTGGTCTACCTGAACTTCAGTAAAGCCTTTGACACTGTCTCCCACAGCATTCTCCTAGAGAAACTGGCGGCTCATGACTTAGAGAGGTGCACTCTTCGCTGGGTAAAAAACTGGCTGGACGGCCGGGCCCAGAGAGTTGTGGTGAACGGAGTTAAATCCAGTTGGCGGCCGGTCACGAGCACTGTTCCCCAGGGCTCAGTACTGGGGCCGGTCCTGTTCAATATCTTCATCAATGATCTGGATGAGGAGATCAAGTGCTCCCTCAGTAAGTTTGCAGGCGACACCAAGTTGGGCGGGAGTGTTGATCTACTCGAGGGTAGGAAGGCTCTGCAGAGGGACCTGGACAGGCTGGATCGATGGGCTGAGGCCAACTGTATGAGGTTCAACAAGGCCAAGTGCCAGGTCCTGCACTTGGGTCACAACAACCCCAGGCAACGCTACAGGCTTGGGGAGGAGTGGCTGGAAAGCTGCCCAGAGAAAAAGGACCTGGGGGTGCTGGTTGACAGCCGGCTGAACATGAGCCGGCAGTGTGCCCAGGTGGCCAAGAAGGCCAACGGCATCCTGGCCTGTATCAGAAATAGTGTGGCCAGCAGGAGCAGGGAGGTGATCGTGCCCCTGTACTCGGCACTGGTGAGGCCACACCCCGAATCCTGTGTTCAGTTTTGGGCCCCTCACTACAAGAAGGACATGGAGGTGCTGGAGCGTGTCCAGAGGAGGGCAACGAAGCTGGTGAAGGGCCTGGAGCACAAGTCTTACGAGAAGCGACTGAGGGAACTGGGACTGTTTAGTCTGGAGAAGAGGAGGCTGAGGGGAGACCTCATCGCGCTCTACAACTACCTGAAAGGAGGTTGTAGCGAGGTGGGGGTTGGTCTCTTCTCCCAAGTAACTGCGATAGGACGAGAGGAAATGGCCTCAAGTTGCACCAAGGGAGGTTTAGATTGGACATTAGGAGAAATTTCTTTACTGAAAGAGTGGTCAGGCCTTGGAAGAGGCTGCCCAGGGAAGTGGTTGAGTCCCCATCCCTGGAAGTATTTAAAAGACGTGTAGATGAGGCTCTTAGGAACATGGTGTAGTGGGCATGGTGGTGTTGGGTTGACGGTTGGACTCGATGATCTTAGAGGTCTTTTCCAACCTTAATGATTCTATGATTCTGTGATTCTATGATATCTTTCCCAAGCTGAGCCAATTTTCCTAGAAACACTAAAAAGTGCAGTCTCACCGATGAGGCAAACTCCTTTCTCCCTATTCCTCCTCACATTCTTCATCTTTCTCCAAAGCATGGAGGCACTAGAGAAAAGGTTTGCATTATCTTTTTCAGGGTGGGACACTTGGACATTTTTTAATAGTTTTCTTCTTTGATTTGGCCGCAATATTTTCATTTAAATGAAATAGCTTGAGGTAGATTGCAGGCATGAAAAATGTAATCCTGAATGGTTATCACTGGCTAAATAGCTATGCGGCAGAAAATACAGTCTTGCAATAGGATATGCTGAGGAACCATACCTACAGATGGCAGTTGGCTTCACCTGGGTATATGCAAAGAAGATAAACAAATAAGAAGGGAATCATGAAGATACTTATGGGGAATGGGAAGACTGCGCAGAATTAGTGGAAAGTGGCAAATAGGTAGACACAGCGTCAAAAGGGAAAGTTTGAAATCAGTTCAAATGATGTGGAAGTAAAGGCACAAAAACAATGTGTCAAAGCAAAGTGATATTTCCTTGCTGGCATGTGCTGGCCTTTTCCTGTTGCTCTCATATTTTGTGGGTTTTACTCATATGCAACTTGTCTGCTTCGTTCGCATTTAAAAACACCGAAAGTGCTTAATAATATTACTGGCCTTTTCTAGCCCGTCTGCAGAAGCAGTGATATTTAATAGCAAATTCATTGTTACTCTATAAGGAAGCTTTACCATAAAGGTCACCAAATTTGGTCAGTGCATTTTAATTTGTACACACGTTAAAGGTCATATTCCTCACTTCCATTGCAATAACACAGTGTGTTTACTTTCTTATCAAAGATAATTGTGTATGACTTAGCTAAGGGATCTTATCAATGTAAAAGGAACATAAAACAAAAATAATAATGATGAAAACACTGGTGCAAGTGTAAGGGGATTTTTTCCCACTGTATGTTTTCGTAATGCTTGGAGGTAAACAAACATCTACAAGATCTGATTTTCTGCTGTGTTACTCCAATATTTCCATTTCCCCCCCATGAGAACTCCACAGCATTCAGCAGAGTTTCTGCTGATGTATATTGGAAAGACAGTAGTTTCAAATTCATAATATATCTCTGTATAAACACGTCCAAATGTAATTAGGGACCTGGGCTCTCAATCCAGCAGACCTCAAATTAGCTTTCAAAATGCATATTAAGGGCATAGACAAATGCTTTCGCGCAATTCCAAATGACCTCTGAGGGCAGGGTGAACAAAATTGTATGAACCTCTTTAATGTCACAAAACTCTCTCTACAGAGATTTGCATATAAAGTGTACCATTTTATGTCAAACAGATTTGTTAATCTTACAATGAAGGAAACAGTACTTGAAAATTAATCAAGGTGGGTTTTCATTGCCCAACAGAGGCCCTTAAAAGGACCTGACCTGATAACTGGAGGCTGTTATTGTGTGGTTTCTAAATTCAATCATTTTGGGGTTTTATTTGCTGGGCGGGTTTGCAGGAGCAGATAAATCTTCAATGGTTTCTTTGCTTGAGTAGTGGAATTGTAGTTTCAGAAGATCTTGTAATCCTGGCTCTGTTGGGAAATGCTTCATTATTTGTTCATTATTTTAAAATTGTGTTTAAATTACACATAAACATTTCTGTAGGTAAAAATGGGTAGTCTTACCGAGTCTTTTGGTATTGAGTACAGGGTAGCTTTTTGCTTGCTTGCTTACCGTAATAACCTGTCTAAGAAACGATGACTAAAAAATGACCTCCATCCCTAGGAGACAGGTTCTTGCCCATACAACCTAAATGAAAAGCCTGGAGTATGTCAAATGCTTATATTATTTGGCATTGCAGGAGGGAGGGACAGAGACACATGGGCTTGGGTTAACCATCTTGGGCGATGCTCTTTTTCTGCTATCATCATCCTTATCCTAGTCCAAGGGCTAAGAACAGGAAGAGATGGAATAAGAAGGTGTGATATTGCTGAGATCAATTTAGCTAATGATATCAAGCTGCCCAATGCTTATGTCCTGCAGGAGGCCTAGAAAATACCACTACCATGGAGTCGTAGGGTATGTCTCTACTCTGAAGCAGTGTCATATGCTCTGAGCTTCCCAGAATAGAGCAGCTGTTCTAGTACAAATCCCTGTCTGAAATAAAATGCCTGTTTCTAGGGCTTTTTGCCTCCTTATAGAGCTGGTTGTGAAATCTTGATCTTCCCGCCTTGCAGTGTACAGTGTAACCAACCCATAGAGGGTAGAGAAGCACAATGATGCTTTTCCATACGTGAATCAAACGCTTACTGGTTTGACTCATTTTTTCTATTTTATATAAATACAGGAAAAACAGTTTCCTCTGCTTCTCCTATTATTTATGCTTTGCCCCAGCTAGCTTTTGAATCCTTAGTAAGAAAACATTTCTTTCCTCCTTGTAACTGCATTTGCTTAGGAATTTCCAAGATGAAACTTGTTTTTCTGGGCCTGGGGCTGTAGTGGGCTTTAATAGTTTTTAATTACTTAGCTATCTATCTGTTGTGACATAATTAAAATGTCTTTCAACATTTCACATTTCAACCCCAGAAAGAAATATCTTCTAGGCTGTAAAATATGACTTGCAGCTTATTTTTATGAAACAATGAGGGAAAGTCTTCTTCCAGGCTCGCCTGTCAATATAAAGTGTTTCTCAGCTGTGTCCCTAAATAGCCTTGCTCATTCCTTCCTTGCTTTTCACTCCTATTTCACATGTGTGTTTAATGAGCCTCTGTCAGGATTAAAATATATCTTTACCTATACCATTTTACTGAAAACCCTGAGAGCCTAGCAAAAATAACTGTAAAAAGCCATTACATCTTACTACAGGATTAGGTTTTTTTGTCCCACACTGCATTCTTTTCATCTTGGGAAAATGTGTACAATGAAAACAGATTAGCTCCAATTTAATCAACAAATTCTAGGTGTTATGGGAAATGGGCTTACAACAGGTTGGGACAGAGCTATAAAACCAGAGCAGTGCAACAGCATACCATTCAAGGTTCAGAATAAGCTAATATAATTAAAATGAAATCAGATAATACTGCTTATAATTATTTCTCATACATTTTCTAGCAGAGAATAATACTTTCTGGTAGCTTTAAATTTTTCCCAGATTCAGCCTGAAATTTTGTTGCATTGATTTTTATATCTCTATTTAGATATGCATTTTAAGTGATAGTTAAAGAGAGTCAGTGTTTTCCAAAATAGAGTTTTGGGAAACATGTTTTCTTGGGAGGAACATGTTTTTTAGGACGTTTTGTTAAATTCTACTGCCTCCTATATGTGGACAGAGCTTTGCAATTTAGCAGGGAAAAATAAATGGAGAAAACAGCCATACCTTTTTGTCACCTCTAGGAGTGTTTGGGGATACCTTCAAGTCTCTGGAAAAAAGCTGTTCCCTCAATTTTTCTTGATACTTCTTAAAAGTTGGGGGGAACACCCTCAAGATTCAATTTGTATCAAGAGTATACTTCAGCTATTGATACCTCTGCTGTGCCAATACGTATGTCTTTTCTTTGGTAAGCAGCTAAGTATGCTTCAACTGCAAGTAGAAGATGCTGGGCAAAATTATCTTACAATTGCTCCTGAAAGCAATTGTGGGTGCAGGTTGCAGGAACTGAGAGGAGGTCACATTGCCCATGCCCTCAGAGCTTCCCGGGCAGGAGCCCAGGAAACTCAAGGAGAAAAGGGAGTAGCATTAATGTACAGTGTGAAAGAAAGATCTTCAGCAGTTGAGGGGAGAAAGAGCTGGAAAAGGCAAGTGAAAACAACTGCAGATTAGTTGGATGCATGGGAAATGTTAAAAAATGCAAAGCTCCTTGAAGAATTATGTCATAAAATAAATGATTCATTTTACAAGTGGTTTGGTGGGGGTTTTTTTTGTTGTGGTGTTTTTTTTTTTTCTCTCCTTAAACTTTTTGTGGCTGTGGCTCTGCTGTTCTGAGACTACTAATTTTGAGGCAGAAACCTGGTAGTATCTGTCTCAGGGAAGTAAGGAACTTGCCCTGGTGAGAAATGATCCCGTTACAGGTTTGGAAATGATTTACCATTTCCATGTAAGAGTAGATTGACCTTGATTCAAGGGATGGCATCATGAATCACATTTTTTTTCTTCTTCTTTTTTTTCCTTTGGAGAATTGGAATTCTCTGAGATCAGCTATACTTCCACCCACGGCGTGTGTCTCCACTTTCTTGGCTTAAAATGGACATAAAGCCATCACCGCATTGATGTTTGGGATGGAAAGTATTAATTATATGATTCTTCTGTCATGGAACTCCCATGGGAAAATTAGAATCTTGATGTTAAGTGAAAGGTTTGCATGGTCTCATGTGAACATGGCTTTAGATGAATGTCCCAAGAAAACTTGAGTAGATAAGTAAAAACTATAAACGTACATGATGTACATAGCATAATAATTACCCATTTGCTGGATAAGGCAGAGATCCTGCTTGAGAGGGAGGGGGAAAAAATGCTACCTGTACATACATGGGAAACAAACTCTAGCATTTCCTAGCTGTTGAGTGCTTGCATTTCTGATGTTGATGTGCTTCCAGCGTGTGTTGATGCCTTGGAGTTATTAAAGATATAGAGATGTGTTTGTTTTTGTCTCCCAACTTCCCTCAAGAATGACAGCGATGGCATTAAGACACCATTTATAATCTCAGTTTGGCAATCAGACTCTGTTAACCTAAACTAGCGATAATAACCAGAGTTCATTATATGTAATATTATTATGTATGCTGTTTATTAGTGTACATTTATGTAATGTTCAGGTGAGGGTGCCCATACCATGGTCTGCAGATCCTATCTGGTGAACAGAACAATCTGTCCAACCTGCTCTGTGCTAACATCTTTCGCCTCTGATAAGGGCAGGGGATGGGCCGCAAGAGCTCACCAAAACGCAGGCTTCTCCTCTTCACAGGACAGGGCTGGTGAACTCCATGGGATGTCAAGTCATATGTGAAGGGATGCTTGCATAGCCCTTCCTGAAGCAGCGTGTGCATCTGCACCTTGAGGGGAACTGCTGCCTTTTGCTATATCAGTATTTTTCCACCTAAGTGACAAAAAGAAGCTGGGGTATACGGCCACTCTTCCTCAGTGTGTGTAGAAAAGGTTGTGTGATCAGGCAGGGCTCAGAAGCTGTGTTTCTACTGCTCCTCCAGCATGTACAAATTTATGACTGGAGACTAAAGAGACTCGAAGAACTGAACATGATCCTTCTAGAAATATAGAGTAAAGAAAGAACTAGGAATTAACAGGAGAATCCTGCAACAGATTATATGGCTGTGAAGGACAGTAATACTAAATCCACTAAGAGATGTTGTAAACAGAGCAGGAATCATTATCCGGACTTACCAGCCAGGACAACGTCATAAAATGCGAACAAAACACCAGAATACAGGCTTGGCTGCATCTCTTCTACCCTCTGATTAGTCTGTTAGTCTGTTTATGGTTGAGTTTTATGCTTGCTTTATGTTGGTTAAAAACAAGGAAAAAGCGGGGCTGGAGAGACTATGTAAAGTGCCAAACAAGAGCGAATAGGACTTTGCAATGCTAGAACGAGCAAAACAAGGGAATTTCTCTGCAAAGGGGCTGATGAAGAAGCCATCTGAAGTGATAACTGTCCAGCCTTTGAAACTCTCATTAAGAATATTTGAGAATGCTGCTTGAAGCTAAATGACCCTTTAGCATCCTCTGCTGCCCAAACAAAGGCTCTGGCAATTTGAAAGTGGTCAAGGACATCTAGGTCTTTTAAGATAGTCTGCAGTTTTATGCAGAGGTTTCCTGGTTTGACTTGGAATTAATCAAGGTTAAAAGAAAAGAGGAGACCATAGCAGGCCTGTTGTCTTATGCACTCAGCTTTCAGAATTAATTTTAGTTACCCCTCTAGAAATGCAGGCTGCAAGTGCAGAGCCACTATGAAGAAACATCCCTTTTTGGGTGAAAAAAATTGTTAAACAGAGATAAAGCCCTGGTGCACCTCTATTCCCCCCAAAGAGTCACAGTAAACTGATTTAAAAGTGTGAGCAAACAAGTGCCCCCAAGTATGGTTTTTGGGAGGCTTTATATATTTTTTTATAAAGCGCCTATCACCATATTGATAAACATTCTTTGGAACCACCCTGACAGTGGTTCCAAAGCACACTCCTTCCTAGCATACCTGACAAAAAGATCCTTCTTAATACATGCACGTGGAATGATATATTTAAAGTACCTATTTTTTTCCAACCCCAAAAAAAACATTTCTGTGTGAGTAATTGAAAAGTAACTGGAGAGCCAACATGAATCACTGATTATCTGCTATGGAGGTAGGTCAACACAGCGTTTTAATTTGTTAAAAAATGATAATCTGGAAATCCACACTTTTAATAAAAAACACCAGTTTGGTTGGTGATTGATTCTGGAGGAGAGAACAGGTCGTGCATCACAGCTCTCTGCTGGAAGCGCTTCTCCAGCTCTGCACAGCAAAACAGATGGGTCCTGGGAGGATTGCGAGGGAATGAAGCCCTGGGCTTTGGAGCACCAATGGAAGAGATGTCTCCTGTCACTTGCAGTGTAAGAGGCCAAAACATCTGTAGAACAAAATAGCTGGGGAACTATAGCTCTATGGGAAATGCAATGTGGTGCAGAGTGGTGTAAACCAGTTAGCAAAGGATCTGAGGCGGATTGGGAGGGCTGATTATAGCAGTTAGGGGAAGAAAGGAAGGAAAAATGGGTAACAGTAATATTAACATAATCTTTCCTGTGAGAGTGCTGCTTCAGTTGTAAGAAAAGTAAACTCTGGACAAATGCAATTGGTTTATCAGGTCAAGATGGTGTTATCAAGCCTGGTGGCTGGAGGACTGGTTGATCTGGTCTCAAGGAAAATGTCTGTGTTGACTGTGTCTCACTAGAGTTACTTTTTTTATGTGTTGGTAAGAGGATTACTGACCCTGTGGGATCATGGAAACACCCTTCTTCTAATCCATCCAAAAGGGAGGAAGAGGGAACTATCTGGAAAAGATTTTAAATGGGAACAAACAACATTATGGCCATGAAGGTCACTGGGAAGGCTGATGGGTTTAAGTAGAAACAGACATCAGAATTGAAGCGCTGTAGAATCTGTTTTACCATATCTTAATCTGAATGAAATCAGGGTGGTTAATGCTGGAATTACATTTGCCTACCCTGTAAACAGCCTGCCTTATTGCTTGGCTAGGTTTCATTGCACAGCAGGGTGAAGAGAGACCTCTTTATCTTGCAGGAGACAGTCTTCTCCTGGCAGCCGGAAAGCAGATTTGACACCCCCAGACCAAAACCAAACTGAATAGCCTTACCCAAGTCCAGCCCTCCAAGCAGAGTCTGGAAATTTAGTGTGACACAAACAGTAATTTAAACAGGAAGAAAGTAGTGCAGAGAAGGTGATTGTATTTAAGGGGGATTTTCACTGAAAAGGAAGAATCTGGATTGTCCAGAAGGATGAGTCAGTCTGAAAAAGGAGACAAATTTTCCATGTTGTATTGACTTGTTTCAAACAGTCCTACCAATGGAAAAATAGCAAAATTTCTTCATGGATTTACCCTCCATCTTCCCATTAAATGTCCATGCATTTATATCTTTGTCTTCTTTCAGCTACGAGCCAGGAAGATGAAGTGCTGCCTTCTCTCTGTTGCGTTGGCCATTCTGCTGTTCATTGTCATAATCATTGCGGTCTCTGTCAAGCACTGATCTGGCTACAGTTTCCACAGGTAAAAGCCTTTAACTAAGTAAGTTTTTTATCATACTCTGTAAAATGGTTGGGAGACAGTTTAGGAAGCTGATAATTTATCACCATAAGAAAAATTTATCTTATTTATGTAATTTATCTTTATTCCTTTTTCCTTTATACCTCAAAGGGTTTTTGAGCTCAGAAATAGCATCTTTAGTGGATCCTTAAATGTAAGCCAAGGTGATATTCAAAGAAAACATCTTATTGTCCTTTTCTCTGCTCTTTGTGCTGTGTTTGATTTTATATGGATCTCATAGCAATGCTAATTAATGAATTCTAAATCCATATGAATTAGAGATGCAGAAGTGGTGTTAAAGATCCCAGACGGAAGCAGGGTCGGGGGCAATCCAACATCCCACAGATACGCTGAGATGTTCCAAAGTGCACCTATCTGCTGAGATGTTCCAAAGAGACCCTGGAGCCAAGACCTCCTGAAGAGCAGGAAGGCAAACAACTGGAGATTGTAGTATGGACAAAAATAAAAATGGGTTTCTGGTGATCTTTGCTCTGGATCCACCCTTATAAGGAATATTGGTCTGTAGTAGGGAGACTGGGCTGTAACCTTACGAAGATAGGTGAGACATCATAGAATCATTAAGGTTGGAAAAGACCTCTAAGATCATCGAGTCCAACCATCAACTCAACATCACCATGCCCACTAAACATGTCCCTAAGCGCCTCATCAAAGCAACTTCATGCCACTAGTGAAATTTAAGCTATAGTGTGTTTTCTTTGTAAAGAATGCGCTTTAAATGTAAAGCATAAGACACAAAAAAGTTTTTCTTTTCCTTTCTTTTTGCCTCATTACCCTAGGAGAATGACTCATAAGTTATTTCTGATAATCTCTGTCTGATACAAAGCATTTCTGAGTGTCTGCTTCTTTAGAAGGTCGCTAGGCCATTATTCAAGGAGACCTTAGATTTACAGAACTTCTACCACCCCTAGGGCTCTGGCATTCCAGGTCTGCATGCCTGCTGCCATGGTAGGGTTTCTGACTGGTAAAGCCAGAACCTGAGTATCAATGGGACTTTTCCTGCAGACAGCAAGTAGGAGGCCTGAGGCAGAAAGCAACGGAGAGTGGGGACAACTTTTGGTTTAGAGACCTCTCAAGGCCCACAGAGACTTGCATAAAGCATGTGTGATATCACTCCTGTACTTAGGAGATACTGCATTATACTGAAGCTCACTGGGACCTTTTACAATAAATTAAGCGGAGATTTCTTAGCCTGAACTATCCTCTGGAACTACAGAAAGCACACAGGATTGATAGATTTTGTTTATTGTTTTGTTTTACAAGAGTTCAGTGTTACTTGACAATGCTATCCTTCCACCTGAGGATGAAGTCATTGCCCTCTAACGTGCCTTCTTTCTACAACATGCTCTCAACTGAAACTATCGGGGATTGGTTCAAAACCATCACAGAAAGACGATTCTTCACATAAGGTGTACTTAAGCTTTGGAACTCCTTCTGGCATGACATTGTGGATGCCAAAATTTGGGTACAAGAAGAAATTGGACACATCCATGAAAGAAAAAAATCTATTGAAGGCTGTAAAGTACTACCTCACTGGTTTTGGATGAGGTTGGTCATGATCCCTACATGTCGTGGTTTAACCTGGCAGGCAGCCAAATACCACGCAGCCGCTCACTCACTCCCCCCGCCCCCCCAGTGGGATGGGGAGAGAATCGGAAGGGTAAGAGTGAGAAAAACTCGTGGGTTGAGATAAAGACAGTTTAATAGAACAGAAAAGGGAAAATAATGATAATAAATAATGATAGAATATACAAAATGAGTGATGCACAATGCAATTGCTCACCACCCGCGCTGACCGATAACCAAGTAGCGATCGGTACTTCCTGGATCACGCTTACCATTCATATACTGAGCATGACGTCACATGGTATGGAATACCCCATTAGCCAGCTGGACTGGCTGTCCTGATTATGTTCCCTCCCATCTTGTGTACCTAGCTCAGTCAGTAGGCACGGGAGCTGTCCTTGGACTAGGAGGGCATTTAGCAACAACTGAAAACATCGGTGTGTTATCAACATTCTTCTCGTACTAAATCCAAAACACAGCACTAGGAAGAAATTTAACCCTATCCCAGCCAAAACCAGGACACTACATTATTGAATGCTAGGAGAAATAGCTGTAAATATTTTTCTACACTTGTGTGCTTATTTAGGTGTTTTGCCAGCACTGAAGTGAGGACGATATCAGTGAGATGGACCTTTAGATTCATCAAATATGGATGTTCTTATATATACATATAAATTCAAAAGATATTTTTGTCCCTCTTTTACATAAGAGACACCGCTCACGGGTGCAGATAGTGATCTGTCCTGCTGATTTAAATCTAGAGCAACTACAATAATTTTAGTTGCATTACTCTGGTTTTACCCTGCATTAGTCTGGTTTGAAAATGTGATCCATCATGGTAATCTATAATATAATAAAATTTCTTTTATATATAGTTAAATATTCCTATCTAGTAGAAATCACAAATCTTATGAACAGCTGACTAAATCTAGACACATTTTAATCTAAATCCCTTAAGTGGAGAAAGTCAGAGAACCAAAATATTCTTACAATAAAACTCCTTTGGAAAACTAGAGTTAATCTTCTGTTAAGAGATCCACATCTTGAGGGAAGTGAATCTAGAGATAATAATGAAAGCCCTAGGAAAAATATAATGCTCTACTTTTCATTATCAGTTGTGAAACTAGTTATTAAGCTTCTAAAATATGAGTTACTCTCCAGCAGTACAAATGTAAGCAAGACCTGCATTGAGTTATATTGGAACAAGCATGCTTTCTGATCATTATAAACTGTTCTTAATTTAGATTGACCCCAAATGGTGTACAGCAGATTTCACATTTGTATTTTGAAGATTTCCAAAACAGAACATTTTCAGAATTTCCAAGTCCATGGTGAACATTTTTTCTACTCTGAATTTGCAACACAAATGGATTTTAAAATATCAGTGGATTTAAAGTTTCAACTTTTCTGTTGAAACAGAAACTGTTTCATTCAAAACTGTCTTACATACTTTTGGGAGACAGAGAACAGCTGGGTTTCAACATATAACAACTCTACATGACTGTTCAGAAAAAAAAAAGGGAAGAAAGCAAGCTAGGGAATTAGTTACAAAATACTCTGACTGGCACAGGATACATAACTGAATAAAATCCCAAGTTCAGTAATGACTGGCCAGAACTTTCATTTAACAAGTCATGAAAAAGTTTGCTCTGTGCTGGATCAGTAAGGAGCCAAAAGAAGCACAACCAGCCAACCCATTCAAGTGGTTTAAGTCCCACTTGCATGATATTCAAGGTAGGCTTCTTTAACTTTCACAAGTGCAGCCACAATGAGAAATCTGAAGGTCACTATTCAGTCAGTTAAAGAAATGATGCCATTAGTATCTATGATCACTAATGATCGTTATGATCCTTCACATATAAAGTCATCTTCCTTTTTTTTTTTGTTCCTGTTTCTACTTTTGCAATAATGATACTGAATCAACGCTTCTTCTCAAAAGGACAAAAAAAGCACTTTTTTTTTCCCCCACTACAAATCAGACATGACTTTGGCAGACAAGCCCATCCTTCCATAGGAAAGATCACTTTATGAATCTTGAAAAGTAAAAAGCACTTTTTCCTGTGAGTTTCTCAAGCAGTGGTGGCATCATCGGCTGCTGGCTCAGTGCATGCAGAGACCAGCTGTTCAGGAGAGCTCTGAGCCCTGACTTCTGCCTGTCGAGGCCCCTGCCATAAATATGTCACTGCTCCCTTGGGGCAGTTTTGTCTGGCAGACGGAGAGAAAGAACATCTACGGAGGACACAGAGAAACTCCTGGGGACTTATGTCTGTACGTTTGTTTGCTGACACCTCAGGAAAATAGCCCAGGAACTTTTGGGTCACATTGCTCATACTGTAGCAACATTGCAGCTGCTCTTTTTGCTCTTATGGTACATCAGTAAACATCTTAAAAAGACGATATTGCAGTAGCAGTCTGAAAGAAGTCCCTCCCTTAACAATGTCTTTGCCTAATGTCAGCCTAGATGATAGACCTTCTGTGTCCTCCTTTTGACTCATTTGGATGAGTGCAGAATTACACAAAGTGACAATCAAGACTGTTGGAATCCTATGTCTTAAGCATTCTTTATAGGAAAAAAGAGGTGCCAAACTTTAAGAAAGATGCTACATGTATTTGACGGTTGAAAATATGCTTTCCAACGACAACTTAATCATCTCAATCAATTTAGCCAAAGAAAGAGAGAATGAAAGATGACTATTCTGCGCCCTTTTCTTGGAAGAAGTCATGGCAGCAGAATGCGCCTTCCCAATTTACAAGACACACTTCAGTCAGACAAAGGGTACTGGACTGAGCATGAAGACTTTGTTATATAGGTCCTAAAACTCTGTGGACTTGCTGTTCTTTCCAGCTTTAGAATCTGTGAATAAAGACGTGAGAGCCCAGAGTAGTAAAACAGTGTTTTCCTTCTTGGTAGCTGATGCAATGGTTGACAGTGATGCTTAGCTATGGAAGAGCGGAACAACAGGAAAGTGTACAAGTGATCATTCAGTAGAATATTCTCCCAGCCTTCAGCAACTTGAAGCTCAGAAGCTTCCTGATCCAGGAAGTAGTTATTTAATCTTTAACAGCCATTGATGCATTCCTTTCTTGTTAATTTGACCAGTTGCATTTTGAACCATCATAAACTTTTAAAATGTGAAATATCCTGAGCAAGGAATTCTACTCCAATTACAATCAACATGTAATCTTTAATGTACAGCTAAAAATCCATCTTGGCCAGCATCTCTAGAGCAGGGCTTTAGTCCATATGGAAAAGCAATAATCAGGCTCCAGGTATCTGCTTCCTGAATATGCAACTGTCTTGTTTTGAATTTAAATTGAATTAATTATTATAGAAAACTAGAAAATATTGGTTTAATTTGGATTATTTTTTTCCCTTCTTTGCAATCACAGTTTTCCTTCCCTAATTCATTTATGGGCTTATTATGTGGTTAAAAGTTTTCTGTAACCTGACCAATGAGGATGAGGTTCAGAGACATCATTTTTTTACATTCCATCTTTGGTGTTTGTTTTTTCCTTACTTTCAGACCATAAGTTTTTTGGGTTGGGTTTTTTTTTTTTTTTAGTACCTCATGCACTACAATGTCCCTATGTGCCGTACTTCTGGTTCCTTGCAATGCAGTAGGAATCATAAAACCTGCACTTGTAGTCACTGCGTGTATTTGGAGGAGCAGAGGAATGCCCCTTCATGCAATCCAGCCTAGGGAAGTAAAAAGCATCTTCATCTCCGAGTTTTAAACCTCAGAGTTTGAAACCAGGAGAGCAGAATAGCATTCTGCAAAATGGGATTTTGCTAGGTCAGCCTCAGCCCCTTCTGATGTCATTAATGCTGCATCTTTCCCTCAAAGCAGCAGACATCCAGGTAGGGCATAAAGTACCATGTGGAGCCAAGAGGAAGTTCTTCCAAGGCTGGGCACATCAATAACCCAGCAACAAATGCAATCAGAGCCCGCATCTGACAGGGTCGTGAGGGCTGTAGGTGGCAGAGAGGGAAAGATTGACAAGTGGTATTGTGGTACTTGGCATTTACAATTCTGTCATTCCTTCCCAGCAGGAGACAAGTCTGGGCACCTTCTTCTGACATTCGCAATAGAAATTCTGACATTTGCCTGGTGCATCTCTTGCCTGGCAATGTCAGGTTGTAAGAGCACAACAGTTCCTATTCAGTATTGAACAGAGCAATAATTCAACCTAATGAACATTGTAAATAAGGCAAAACATAGACAGGTTTGTTTCGTGGTGTTGCTTTTGCCTTTTAAATTGGTATCACGAGGCTGGCTTTACTTAGTGTCTCTGTTTTTACCACATGTCTATATATGGCTTAATAACTATGTGAGTGGCTCAGTTTTCAAGCTTGTTTCAGTCTCTCAAGCCCTGAAAGGGTTGTAATATTTTTGACAGCTGTCATTCAAATTCTAAAATAATTCACCCCTCTGACTTGGCTGTGGCATTGCTGCCATGTTTGCTCTGCAGCACAATCAAGAATTAATAACTCTGTAATATCTTTTTTTTTTTTCCCCTGTTTCCTATTATTTTGAAAATGTTCCTACATTTATAGTCGGGTGTCAATTCTTGTCAATTCGATTCTTGTTGTTTAGTCTATAATTAATTGCTTGGATCCTGGCATCCTTGCTCAATTTTTGCTCTGGCAGGAAGATACCTCCTGATTCTGCAGTAACTTTTGTGCTTCAAATTTAAACGAGTCAAAAATAAGATCTGAATTTTCATTGATTAATAAATAATGGGTCTGGTTTTACAATTTCACCCAATTTCTTAAATTAAGCTAGCACTTACATTCTTGAAGACTTTCCTGATTCCACTGGCCATATCTGTACTTCTCTTAGCTAAATTTTTTCTCTGACAGCCAGTTAAAATCTGAGATACAAGCAGGTAGAAGAGAGAAATTACCAGTAGAAAATGAAATTTTGAGAGACAAGAGTCTGCTTTACGCAAAAAATCCTTCAAAGTAACAGGGCAAGAAAGGCAAAAGTGCCAGTAAAAACGTAGATTTATTTCTAAGAAGTTCTCTGAGTTTTCACCAATTATACACACCTCCTCCAAACCTTCAAACAGATGAATGTTTTGATGGGATATCACATGATCAGGTTACTGTGGTTGAATGCATTTCAGGTTGACCTTGATTGTCGCCCATCTGCATGCTCTTTGGTCTTTATAAGCATCACATAATGCCAGGTCATTACTTCTACCGTGAAAGTGAGCTAAAGGAGGATGTATTATGTTGCCTTTGCCTTAGCTTGAGAGTCCACATGTAGACAGCTCCTGCAGCTCAATTTACGAGTAGTAACTTGAATTAATTGATTTGAATCCAAAGTCAGTAGGACTTTCAAGCAGTCAGCAGCTTTCTTCTTCCCATCTCAGGTTTCTACACTGTTTCTTTGCAATGGGTGGGAAAGTGGAGTACTCCCACTGAGTGGCTGTGCACAGTGCTGACCCTTCAGATGGATGGCAAGTCTTTGATCTGAGCTTCCCAAAGCAATCTGCAAAAATTAATTATTTATGCTTTGTAATGCCTTTAAACTTTAGCCATAATCACACACCTCTAAAAACCTGACAGAAGAGGCTGATTCAGTTTGAACTGCTAGAAACTACACAAAAATGTCCATACTGATTCAGATCACTGATCTCTCTGGCCTCATATACTGTGTCATTCACAGGTACTTAACGAAAGACCATGTGAAAAGAAGAAGAAATATCAGCTACAATTGTGGACAGCATCAGTCATTCCTTTAAATGCCTAGATATGGCTTTAAGTGCCTAAAATTTAGATTCCAACTTGGAAAAAACTGTCATAAGTGTATGTCTAAAATCTTTGAATGAGTCAGTGGCAAGTGTCCTCTTCCCTACAGATAGTCTCATTTCCTCAGGAGCGGTGATGTCTGGTGGAGGGAGCAGTTCGTGTTTGCAGTACGATTAATGGCTCAGGAGGCTTCTCTGAGGTATAAATCAGTAGCCCCAGGAGAAGGGAGGATTAGGCTCTTTATAAGAGCGACACAGATTTATAAACTGCTCTCACGTCACTCCACCACTGTTAGCTGACATTTTCAGTTGGCAATGCTTGAATTATCTGTCTCATTGAGCCCCCAAAATACAGTGAGATTTTGGTGTTACGAGAGGGACAAGAGCAGAGAAGAGCAGCCCAAGGGAGTCCATTGTTCATCCTGGTGCCCCTTGGCTCTGGTGTGAGTGGACTTTCAATGATGTCAGTTTGGGAAGGTGTGTGGTCCTTTTTGATAAGGTTAAACCAGCTTATTCTTCTCTGGAGAGCAATTCTTCTTGACCTGGGGATGATGGGAAGATAGGTAACGTTGCTGCCACTGAGTGCAGAGCTTGGTGTGTAGGGGACCAGGAGGCCCTGAGTGGCCAGTTCTGTGCTAGCATGTATTGATCCAACAAAAGCTACAAATTCTGTACGTTTCATCACCATTTCAGTCTCAACTGGTTCTGTGATATTTTAAAGTATTTGTATGTGAAAGAGAAAGTTTGAAGAAGAGGTCTCTGGTGTTGGCAAATAATAGACAGATCTTCACTTTCCTTCATAATATTCAAGTACTGTTATTGTTCTTTGTCTTTTCTCCCTAAGTAACTTAGAAATCCAATCTTAACTTGTTTTTCTATTGGAACAACATGGCCACTGCAATTCTGGCAATGTTCTATCTCCAAAACCAGTAGCAAAGACAGAATCTATATGTTGTTTTTCCCCTTCTGTGAACATGCACATAGTAGTATTATATAGAAGCTCGGAGGACATCAGGTTTTGATACACTTAAGTACTCTACCTATCTGTGTTCTTGAGATGTAAATGTGAAAAATATTGACTCCTAAGACAGGGAGTCTGTATTGGGTCTGTCTGAGATGGAGTTAATTTTCCCCGTCGCAGCCCTTATAGTGCTGTGCTTCGTATTGGTAGCTAGAAAGGTGTTGATTATACACCAGTGTTTTGGCTACTGCTGAGCAGTGCTCACATAGCATCAAGGCTGTCTCTCCAACATTCCCCCTGCCTCACCCTCAAAGGCCAGTAGGCTGGGGGTGGGCAAGACCTTGGGAGGGCACATAGCCAGGACAGCTAAGCCAAACTGACCAAAGGGATATTCCATACCATATGATGTCTTCTCATCAATAAAAAATAAGAGAAAGGAGGAAGAGGGGGAACATTCGTTATTACGACATTTGTCTTCCAGAACAACCACTACGTGTCCTGATATCCTACTTCCCAGGAAGTGGCTGGACATTGCCTACTGATGGGAAGTAGAGAATAAGTCTTTTGTTTTCCTTTGCTTCTGCGTGCAGCTTTCAGTTTTACTTTATTAAATAAACTACCTTTATCTTGACCCACAAGTTTTTTTCCACCTTATTTTCTCCCCCACCCCATGCTGCTGAGGAAGGGAGTGATACGGCGGCTTGGTGGGCACCTGACATCTAGACAAGGTCAACCCACCACAGAGTCTCATAGGTTTTGTTGGGAATAGGACAGCACATAGTTCATCGGTGCCTTTCACTAAACGACAGGATAAAATTCTCATTGGTATACAACCTGTTTGAAAGTGTTACATGACTATTATCCTTGGTAGTGGTGGTAAAGCAAAGTAATTTTGGATCAGTTTTCTCTGGAAGAAAACCTGAAAACCAGCACGGGAGGTTTTGTTTCATAACAGTCAGTTTAGCTAGAGAAACTAGTGTCCCAGCAGGAAAGACTCTTAGTAGAGCAGTAGGTCTGTGATTATCCCTTCATGAAGAACGATGTGTTTAGAGGGGACGGTGTGTTTGGTGTTAGTTGTGCCTCTCAGAGGGGTCACGTGCAGTGATGTAGACGGGAAGATTGTTCTGTCTTCTCAGTGCCAAACCCTCAGGTTCTATCTTGGGGAACTGCAGCCTAAACAACTTGATGTTCAACAGGTTAGCATTTCAATGTCATGGGAAATCATTACAAGTTATAAAATATACTCACTGAAGTGCTGTGCTTTATCCCAGCAATCTCCACTGAAGCCCTGGTGGTGGTCAACCTACTTGGAAAATGGCCTCATCCCACGATGTGCTGTAGCTTGTCATGGTTTCCTTTGCAACCAAATTACTCTCTCCAAGCAACTGTAATGATCTGGGAGGTATTCTTTAAACCTGAGAGTGAAATCAGACAAAGGATAGAGGGCTTATTCAAGGCTGTTTCTGTGACCTCCTTTTCTTCCTAGGCCTTCATTAACATGAAAATAAAATAAAATCAAATCTAAAAATCCCACATAACTTCAGACCTGACTGAGTTATAATGAAGTGGTTACCATGTCTTTATTAGCTATCCACCTCCTTGAGGAGATCTTAGAAATATCCACATTTTGATAATATATAGTCTGTTCAATATATAAATAATAATTTCCTAATTGCCTTTATTTCTCTGATGTGAGATTCTCAAATCATCTTTAAAAGGAGAATTATATTCCACCGTACTCAGTGAATTTTCTGAAATATCCCTTGTAGTTTCATTAGGTTTTAATTGGAGTTGGAATCTGCTTCACAACAAACTTCCATTTACAGAATATGTTTCAACTCTCAAAATAGGCTTTTTAGATGTATCTGAAAAAGGAGCCTTATGACTTTAGTAGTCATTAAAGAAATAACTGTCTTTATTTCCTAAAACACTGCTGGACAGATGGCTTTTTTACTTCTGAGTTTGGTAAGGAAGTTACTTAAGCTTTGACAGATTATTAATTCCCCAATTAATAGCCATATTTTAACACTGAAGTGGGCTTTTTACATTACAGTGTTGAATGACTTTGCTATTGTCGTGGTTTAACCCCAGCCAGCAACTCAGCCCCACACAGCCACTCGCTCACTCCCTCCCGGTGGGATGGGGGAGAGAATCAGAAGAGTAAAAGTGAGAAAACTGGTGGGGTGAGATAAAGACAGTTTAATAGGGAAAGCAAAAGCCACACATGCAGCAAAGCAAAACAAGGAATTCATTCACCACTTCCCACCGGCAGGCAGGTGTTCAGCCATCTCCAGGAAAGCAGGGCTCCATCACACGTAACCGTGACTTGGGAAGACAAACACCATCACTATGAACTTCTTCCCCCTTCTCCCTTCCCTTTGTCTCCCCCCTTCCTTCTTCTTCCTCCAGCTTTATATACTGAGCATGACGTCATATGGTGTGGAATACCCCATTGGTCAGTTGGGGTCAGCTGTCCCAGCTGTGTCCCCTCCCAACTTCTTGTGCACCCCCAGCCTGCTCGCTGGTGGGGTGGGGTGAGGAGCAGAAAAGGCCTTGACTCTGTGTAAGCCCTGCTCAGCAGTAACGAAAACATCCCTGTGTTATCAACCCTGTTTCCAGCACAAATCCAAAACACAGCCCCATACGAGCTACTGTGAAGAAAATTAACTTTACCCCAGCCAAAACCATTTCATTTCTCTGACAAGTAGGTCATCAGGTATTACTATGTTTAGGGCTTATACAAAGAGACACCATATTTACAACTGTGCATCTCAAATTAATCTTATCATCCCAACTCAGACGGCGGGCAAAGTTTCTTGTCACTGAAACGATGCACAAGGTGGATTGGAGGTAGATCATTTCAATTTTCACATTACTGTGGTTGATTGAATTACCTCTTGTTAGCTGAACTGCTATAGCTGTCCATGTACAACCTGCTGAGAGTGCAGAGTAAAATGCATTAGTTTTGATGTCATGTCATCAAAACATGCTAAGAATAACATCCCATCCATTGCTGCCTCTCAGCTGACAAGCAGTAACTCATTAAACAGCAGTAATTTAATCCCTTTTGATTGTCTGCCTAGTCTTTAGATAAAAAAAAGCCATATCGTCTGTGGAATATTTTCAAGGCATCTGTTTTTTCTTCTTAGAGAGTTCTAAAGTGCTTACTGAAGAAAAGCATGCAACAGCAGTATCTTGAGTGCCCTCTGCACAGCTTTGGATTGGAGGGATTTTTGAAACGGGGGTAGAAGAAAGCCTGTCCAATTTTTGATAACTCTGATGATAACTGTCCGCATTGCACTTTGATTTTTGGTGGTACATCTCCTTCCCTAAATAAAAGCCTTGCAGAATCACAGAATGGTTGAGGTTGTCAGGGACCTCCAGAGCTCATCTGGTTCAAGCCCCTGCTCAAAGCAGAGTCACCTGGAGCAGATGCTCTGGGCTGTGTCTGGTCAGGTCTTGAGCACCTCTGAGGATGGAGACTCCACAAACTCTCTAAGCAATCTATTCCAGTGTTTGATCACCCTCAGAGTGAAAAAGTTTTTTTCTTATGCAAAAGTGGAATTTCCTCTATTTCAGTTCCTGCAAGGATTGTTTTTTGATGTCTGGTACTGTGCCTTGTAAGAGTTTGCATTATAAAGAGGCATTCTTGTTGATTATTTTCAACAACATTGTTCTTAGTTTTACAACTACCATTTGTATTATGTTTACAACATGCAATTAAGGATTCCTATTAAATGTTCTGTACAAGGCAGATCCCAATGACCAATATTATTTACATTTTTTCCAGAACACAGCATTAAAAAGACTATAGAGAAGAAATTTAATGCAAGAGAGAAGCTATAAAACCTGCATTTTCAACTTGTATGAACAAATTTGGGTATTTATTGGCCTAGGAAATTTTCTCTTTTGATACTCAAATATTGCTGTGGGGTGACAGACACACAAATTTCCTGGAATCCCTTTAATTTGTAGCAGCTTTTCCTTTATTAAATTATGTATTCCAAAGGATATCTTGTTAATGACCAGTATATGGCAAATATATTCTCCAAGCTTATTACTACAGAAATAATTGTAAGTGGCTGCTATAGTTCATTAAGGCTTATTTATTTTATAGTTCATTAAGGCTAATTTTATAAGTATAAAATATATTTTAATTGCCATTTTTGCCTCTGTTTTTTATGTATCTCTGCCATCTACTGCTAGCAATAGTTTCTCATTTTCTTCTTTGGTCCTAGATAATTTGCTACTGTGTTTACTGTGAACTATTTAGTGATGACTTTTAATCAACAGTTTTGCTGGGCAGTAACAGATGCTAATCTTCAGTCAGACACATAATTGGTTACATACGCTTTTCCTGGGTCAAAAGGGCCAGTTAGTATGATCTCTGATCTCTTGATCCAGCACACTGGAAGCTCACCTTGCTTTAGGGACAGAAATTTCTTAGTGTATACATGTGATCAAAAATTTCAGTAACTTGATTCAGTGAGTGCCTTGAAGTCCAGAATAGGTTTGATTTACACATAAAAAGCTGTACCATGGGAGTAAAAAGGAATGTGGGTACTTTTATTTTTGGTTTGGGTTTTTTATTTTATTTTTATTTTTATTGGTAGTGTAATCATATTAGTAAAATTCTTTAAAATAAGTTCTAGAACTGTTAATGTATATTATATTATTTAACATAATCAAAGCATATCACAGTAGTTTAACATATGGTTAAACTCGCCAGTCTGGTGATCCAATTTTCCAGGATTTGAGCTATATATTCTGTTAGAATCATAGAATCATTAAGGTTGGAAAAGACCTCTAAGATCATTGAGTCCAACCATCAACCCAACACCACCATGCCCCCTAAACCATGTCCCTAAGCACCACATTTATACATCCTTTAAATACCTCCAGGGATGGGGACTCAACCACTTCCCTGGGCAGCCTGTTCCAAGGCCTGACCACTCTTTCAGTAAAGAAATTTTTCTTAATGTCCAATCTAAACCTCCCTTGGCGCAACTTGAGGCCATTTCCTCTCGTCCTATCGCAGTTACTTGGGAGAAGAGACCAACACCCACCTCACTACAACCTCCGTCCAGGTAGTTGTAGAGCGCGATGAGGTCTCCCCTCAGCCTCCTCTTCTCCAGGCTAAACAACCCCAGTTCCCCCAGCCGCTCCTTATAAGACTTGTTCACTTGTTCTTTGGTTGCTGTTTGTAATGAGCTGTTATAATACTGAGTTTTCTCCTGCCCTTTGCTCAGTATCTCCCTGAGCCAGAGGGTACCTGGCTTATCCATGGCAGATATGGGCTTGATAGGTGCTGCATTGTCACAGATAGTCAGATTTTTCATGGGTCAGGTTTTCCAACAGATCACAAGGGAACATTTTCCATCTCTAATGCATTCTTGCTTTTCATGTGAAGAGAAACTAAAGAACAACTTTACCTTAAATCTAATCAAATCATCTCAGGGAGAGACTGACACACAACTTGGTAAAGGGAACACCCACATTAGCTCAGACATGGCGGAGAGGGAGGAATCTTTTTCTTATGTAGGGAGGTCTTTTTCTTATGCCTTTTTCACTTTCAATGAATACTTAAGTATTTATTGATGAAAAGACCAGAATTGGAGCATACTGCCTCTCATTCCTGTGTCTTTGCTATCAAGCGATGGAACTGTGCTTGTTATTTACATATTTGAAACTGTGAAGCAACTACAAGACAGATGAAACAGTGGCCCCTTCTGCATGTCTCATATCCTCCTGACTTATGGTAGAAATCCCTGGTTCAAATCCTTATTCTGGGTTTAGCGCAAGATCGGAGTTTGAATTCCCATCTAACCATATAAGACTAAAGCCAGAAGGAATACTATGAGAAGTACTAAACTGTTTTCCTCCCTTCTTGTGGGATTAGAGGAACCCACAGTATTCAGGAGTACTCAAAGGCACAGTTATTTCTGTCATTCATTTGCACAGGGATACAGCAAAATTTGAGTCTCATTCAACTGTTGACAAATGTAGGCGAGGAAAGGTAGTCATCTCAGGACACTTTATTTTTTCTAAATTTGTGGGTATACTGAATTTTATAATCTGCTCACATCTTTGTTTTTTCTTCCTATGTTCAAGTGGTAATTTCAGTACAATTTGCTCTTGTGACAATTTCATTTTGGTAAAGTCAACACATTCATCCTTTGCTGAAGCATACGTAGACACGTATGTGCACACATATGCACCCAAAACCGGGGGTACTTAGCAACAGGAAAAAAAAACCCTGAACTTGAGTGAGCAGAACAAGCTCATGAGAATGATTGCAGTCAGGGATAAAAGTAGTGATTGCTTCAGTTATGAAGAGGAATGAAAGAGCATGAGGTTAATCAGCAGCCAGACTTCTCTTCCATTTTCTTGGAGCTGAAGGACAAAGTACTGATGGTCTTTAGCATTATGTGCATGCATTTGTGTGTATATTTGGTGCATGTGTTTTTCCATTCATATGTGCATCAGTACCTCTGTTGAAAATACGAAAAATATTTCACTATGAAATTGTGAATTGGATACTATTGGTTTCAATTACTTAATACAAAACAAAGGACTTTAAGATTACTTTTTATTGTTGTGATTAAGCCCTGAATGCTTTCCCTTTTCAGTGGAAACATTTTTATAAATCAAAGAGATGGCCATTCTTTTTGTTTCTATTATTGGTAATGAGTAGTCATGAGGGCTGCTTTTGTTTAAACACCCAGGAAGTTAATGAGCTTACTTCCGTGGGAACAGAAAATCTCACTGTGAGTCCATATATTGGTTTTTTTCTGGTAAGATATTGGTGCATACAGACACAGTAGAGGAAAGCTCCTCAGTAGCCAGGAAAGCAGATTTCCATCTTCCAGGTCACTCCATCGCTTTTTTTCTCTCATCCTCTGTGAAACTGAAATTCAAAATTAAGACAGGTATTTGAGTGTCAATGCACCTCCATGAGAGCCAAGTATTCTGAACTCCCCTTAGAGCCAGTGGAGATCTGGACAATGAAGCCTGGACAGCAATTCCCCTGCCCACTTCGAAGGGATCAGTGCAATGTCTATTGTCATTTGAGTTTCCCAAGGCTATGTCACCTGGATCCCAGTTGTCAGTCCAGAAGGGCATGGATATCACTTGTCATATGTCCTAGTCCCCCACAGATGTCTTGTATACCCTAGCAAGTCTCAACTGGCACAAGATGGTTGTCTGCAGGCAACTGAATTGAGTCCTAGAGGTCTGCTGTGGAGAAATTAGCTATATGGGCTTCACAGACTGTATTGTCTGGCTACACAGTGACTATAAGTCGAGCTTGCACACCCACTGCACGTGGAGACAGAGCCATGGTGATGCCTGAATCAGAAGTGGAAGTGCCATTTGGATTTAGCAAAATGAAAATGATTTGAAACATAATCTGGAGGTGGAGGTCCATTGAAATGTCGGTATGGGTGTTTGCTGTGACTGTCCATGGGCTGGACTGAATGTGGGCTGGACTGATAAGGGTTATACATGCCAACTGCAAGCCTTCTGCAGCAAACACGCTGCTTCCAGGCTCCAGAGTTTTATACTGAGGAAGTGTTTGGAAACATTTCAGCTGATCTTAGCCAAAGTAGAAGATAAAAGGACCTGCAGGCTGGTGCTGCATCTAATATGACATTAACTCATCTGGCAGCCCTGATACACAATTTTTCCTTGTAGCAGAGATCCAGAGTATGTGGGTCTCTTGTTTCAGCAGGAGCTGACCGATCTTTTTTTGTCCTGTAAGCAACATAATATTTCAGTATGGTCAAAAACCACACCATGCATGCCACATGGCTTGCAGGCAGTAGCCGGCATTGTCTTCCCAGGTGTTCCTGAGACTTGGGTTGGACTGGCAGTTCATCCCAGGGCTGACAATTTGGTTTGCTTCCTCCCAGAGCTGAAAATTAAGATTATGCAAAAGCCCACGTGCTAGCAGAGTTCTGTATGAAAATTGCTTGTGCATCATATATGTCTCCAGATCCCTAGTAGGATTCCCCCTTTCTTGTATTTTGCTTCCGTGTAGTCAGAATTTCATTTGTCCTTGCTTCCCACAAAGCAGCAGATATGGGAAGGAAGATGCGAAGATGCTGAAGCCAGCAACAGCCACAGTAATGGGGAAAGGTGGTACTGACAGATTAATCCACATACCTTCCCTTGCTTTGGTTCCTGCAGCTTATTCGCATGTCCATCCCTAGGATGCTCAATCTTTTCCAGAATCCCTGACACCTCCTTGAATTTGCCACTCTGTTTTCTGTCAGTAACCCTTTCTTAGGAAAGATAGGAAAGTATCAGCCAAATGAGCTCATACAACCTGCCTGAAGTGGTTGAGGAGCAGCTCCAAACTGAGTACCCATAGGGAATTCCTGTAATAATGCAAGGCATTTTATTTGCCTGGATAGGATAGTAAGTAAATGTTAACTTCTTACGATGAGTTTAATTTACCTACTGAGTTTCAACAATCCACATGGCTGGATTTGTTTTCAGTGTTTCCTTGCTGTTGAGTTATCCCATTGGATTAACTTGCTCAGACCTTTACAGTAAGTTATGCTAATTCAGCAGGTGGTCTGGCTCCTATCCAAGGCACATCAGGCATCCAAGGAAAAGGCTAGTGATAGCCTTCCCAAAAGAACAAAGAAGCCATTGTGGTTTCTCGTGGTTTCTCACCGCAAGGAGTCGGAGCAATGAACCCAAATTTAGCATACAATTACTACAAAACAGGGCAAAGTATGATGTTACCACTTCAACCATTCTGAAAACTAGACATTTAGGTCAAGCAGGTCATGGTGATCCTCTCTTTCATCAGTGGTGAAAATTAACCACAGGCACAAGTTAACTCACTTCTTTCTGTCTTTAACACTCATGTTAATTTTGGAGAACTTGCATTCTTGAGATGTTTCTCTCTGTATAGTGAGACAATAGCTGAGATCAGTGAGGGTAATGCTGGCTTTAACATTCATGGTGAGAGAACTTTTTATGTGTTGTTGGGCAATACATAGAGAAATTAGTATAATGACTCACCTGTATTCACAGACAGGGGAAAAAAAAAAATTAGGGGAGGAAGAGCTCAAGCAGAGCCTTGAGCACATGCTTAATGCTTAGCAGGTGTAACCTTCCTGTCTTGTAGGAGCTGGTGAAGCTGCTCCTGAGTGCATGTTTCACTGCAGGGACTTCGGTGAATCAGAAGCACAGAGTGAGTCCGTGAGTGAACTGGGAATAAAACCCATGTTCTTGCCCTCTTATATCTGCACTTCCATGTAGGGACATACTTTGTTTTTTTCAGGCTATCCTGTTCATGAGAGTTCTCCCTCTCCCCCCAGCCTACTGACAAGTATTTCACAACCCATCCCTCCAAAAAAAACCCAGCCAAAGTAATAGGCTTGATGTTGCAACTCAAATAACCCAATCCCCTGCTGAAATGTGTTGGAAAAGTTTAGGCCTGCCAGAAATATTTTGTCAGCCTGTCTCTGGCTTTCCAGTGAAAGGCAGGGTTTTGCTCTCTGTCAGATTTTTTTTTTTTTTAAATCTCCTTTTGATGAGCTTCCTCTTGAGTTTTTAGCTACTTATAGAGAAAAGTTAATTTTTTTAATTGCGGTTTCCAACAACAGAAAAGCATCACTTCAGAGATCTTCTCACTTTCATTTTTTCCTCCTATTGCTTTTACTCTTGACATTCAGCCTACTCAACAAGTCCTGATATGACACTCCATAAAATCTTTATCCTGTCAAAGCCCTGCTGTGAGCATTGCCCAGTGCTTCCAGAATTTGCATTTAGCATCCATTCATACGACTATATCGGTGAGGTTTTCTTATCATTGAGTAGCCCTCCAGCTTTATATGAAAGGGCACAAAGTTAATGAAAACAGCATTAAAACTCTATTAGCATGTAGTGAGATTACTGAGCCTTGTTCTGAACTTAATATTAGTTTCAGCATATTTTTTTTTAACTCACAATACCCAGAACCTGAGACAGCAGAGAGAGTCCTATCTCTGAGCCCATTTTTCAGGTGAGGATGTTATTTCAGAAGGAATTGAAGGCTTTGATTTTGAAGGGGATTGTTTGAGGGTTTGGGGATTTTTTTATGTGATTTTCTTTTTTCTCCTTTTTTGTTTTGAAGGAAGAGCCACTCATTGGAGTTTATGTTTCTTTCTGTACATTTTGACTTGAATTCCTGGAGAAATGAATCCCGGAGGGAGAAAGATCTCCTGGAAATTTCATATTACACTCTACTTCTTTCAGAATGTTAATGAGAATTTTTGTTCAGACACAAGCTTTGTTTGCCATTGCTTTTTTGGGGGAAAAAAAGAGATGAAAGCACAATGTGATAGTGATACATAAAGGAAAATTGCCTACCATGCAAGTGAAAAGCAGACTGAAGTATGCTTGAATCTAAGTACCCATGTGCTTTCCATACACAGCCCTGGCTCTAGCTCAAGCAAGACCTTCAGGTGCCTCAGGTGTACTTTTTATTTTAAAAGTACCAAGAGATTATGTCTAGCATCAAGGCCAAGTTACAAGTCCATGTTGCTTACGAATACCCTACAATCCCGTAGTGCAGAGTAGCATCTCATATCGCTTGACTCTGGGTCTTCTCTGGGTCCTGTGTGGTTCTCTTGTGGTTCTAAGACATTATTATAGATTTTTTTTGCTGTGTTTTTGGCTCTGGAAGTACCCACACAATTACACTGTGCTAAGGAAGACTGGAGCTTGAGCTAAGATGTGTCACACAACTTGCTACAAAAGTTGTAGAGCTTTTTTAGCTTTGGTTACTAAGCTTTTTGGCATAGCTGTGGTAGACTGTGCCTAAACCTCCTGCATTTGAGACACAGAGAGACAGCAAGCAGATGTGGATTTGTGGTAAAGTTTCTCAAAGGCATGTTGGCGGTGGTGGTGTTCAGCAAAAGGATGGAAGGAAAGTGGTGGGTTCTGCCTAAGAATGTCAGTTTTATCCCAAGGAAACCTTCAGGTAACACAGATTTGATATATCTGACTACTCTGATTTTATGGAGGACAGCCAGCACTGCTGGCTATTCCAGTGCGAGACACAGACATTGACAAAAGTGAGAATAGTTCTTGAAGAAGAATGACCCCAGCTGAGGTACTTCAATCTTTCTCTTTCTATAGAAGGAAAAGCCCAAGAAATGATTAAGCTATTATGTTCCAGAATGCAAAAAACCTATTTTTATTTTCAGTCTCTGTTCTGAAGGACTGATTTGATAGCTGGTAAGGAACTGGATGGAGAAGTGACAATTCCAGTTTAGTTCTTGAGTTTGACACGTGTCTTTTCCCATGGGAAAGCCTTCAGTCCATTTTTGTGTTAGTTCCCCTTCCCCAAATTTGGATAATGATGTTTGAACTAATTGTCTGTTTCAATTATACATTATTTGGGTCAATTCTTCTGCTAAAAATGGATAGAAATCTTCTCTAATCCAAAGGTGTGTTTGAGGGTAAATTCACTAAGTGCTTCCACCCCCGCAGATACTATGGTAACATTAAGAGAGGGCATATAAGGACTTTGGCTAATAAAAGGACCTTAGGAGAAGAACTGGACAGAATAATCTCCTGTCATGTGTTGAGTCAGCTAATAAAAAAGGTAGTTACTTAAAATGTCCACAGGCATCAAAGCGTAACGGAAGTCTTAGACAAAGGAAAATAATTGAAATTACTATGGACATAATGAGAAATATGCTATCAGGTTTTACAAAGGCTTAGACCAAGGGCTCAATTCTCAAGCTATAGACAGTAGAATTGCATGTAACCAAGTGTAAAAAAAAAAAAAAAATTAAAAATGGATTTATAAAAGGATATTACAGAGGATGGTATTAAGTGAACCCAGCTTGTCAGTTCTGGAGCTCAACCTGAACCCAGGTACCGTTCTCATTAGAATGACCAGAGATTGAAGCATTTAATGCTAAACACTGTTATATACCTTACATTCCTTTCATAATGGACTGTAGGACACTGTGGCAAACTCAAGATGTTATAATACAGATGTTAATAAAAGCCCTGCATGCCTTTCATCCAGCTGATCTTAAATTACCACTCCGAGCACCCCTCTGACGTGCAGAGTTATCAATATCCTCGTTTTAAAGGCATTGAGATATAAAGAGGTTAAGTAACCTGCTGGAGGCTATTAGAGGAGCACAACTGTGTCAGTTGCTCCCAAGCTCTCACCTTTCAAGCTCAAAGAGATTTTATTTCCACCTCACTCTTTTCAAAGTATGTGTTTAGATAAATGAAGCAAAAATATCTGTGGCATATATCTGACAATTTCAGTAGAAGTGCTTTGGGGATTAATTTGATCTGCTAATTTCTTGGTAGATACCAGGAACCCAGCTGTGTGTATTTAAAGCACACTGATCCCATCTATTGGGGCTGCTGTGTAATTGAATGTATTACATTACAGTAGGTCTCTGTCTTCATGTTGATAATTTGTTGTGGGTTTAGTAGCATTCCATTACCTTCCACTCCATTACATTTCTCACTGTCTAAGAAATTTCAGGTGAAAATGTATCCCCCCACCAACAACCTCCGCTAATAATTTCACTGTTGCATCTGGGTCAAATATTGATTGTGACTTACCCCTGAGTGAGGAAGGTGCTGATGTTTAACATCAACAGATTTTCTTTCTTATACCTCATTTCATGCAAAAAATCCCTGTGCGAGCCAGCTGTAAGGATTCCCAAAGAAGAGGCAGACTAAAGTCAAATGAAGAAAGATTCATCTTCTTTAACTCATCCATCTAAAAGTTAGATTTTCAGTCTAAGTGAGCTCTCTGAACTCACCTCTAGGTGGTAAAAAATTGTAAGTATCACCAGAGGCTGAGCAGTCTTGCCTCTCTTTTAATATTGTCTTAGAGGATAAAACACCTTTGGGAGCTGCCTGCTCCTTTCTGCGGGCTGTACACAAGCCTGGATAACTGTCCTTCAGAAAACAGAGAAGGGAAGGGAAGGGAAGGGAAGGGAAGGGAAGGGAAGGGAAGGGAAGGGAAGGGAAGGGAAGGGAAAGGCAGAAACCCATCTAGTCCACTACCTTGATTTTTGATAGGAACTATTTATTTTGCTGAAGAAAATGGATGAGCAAAAATTAGAGCATTACAAGGTCGAAAAAAAGATCCACCTGGACCGTGGGGCTTAACTCAGCTTTGTGTGTTTACTGCCACTAACTGACCTAACTAGACAATGAGGATGGTGAAGTGCATAAAGCTATGGTAGCTCCTCCCAGGCTTTTGGGAAGAGCTCACTGCTAAAACTGAGGACAAAATAGAGAGCAGGACAAACTGGTGATGGGCGTAGGCTGGAGAACAGTTAGTTATTGAATAACAAAAAGGACTACCTAGTTTATTGATATTTGCAAACTATTGGTCATTTTCCTTAGTCCTAATGTTATAGTCAGGATAGCAGAGAAACAAAAATTAATAATTACTTTAAAATAGCCCTTAAATACCTGTAACATGCCAGTGTGAAGTTCAGATTTGTGATATGCTTTGTTCCAACTGTTCCAGTGCTTTGTGTTCATTTCTTTTTGGCTTTGCTGAAACACCAGAGAGTAGGAACAATATTCTGGTACCTACTAAACTGTCTTCAAGAAATCTTAACTAAATGCTTAAATATTTTACAGAATCCAACTCCATATTCAGGGAGTCTGTACCTGAAACTAGGACTGATGCCTTTTTCATTGTAATGTGATTCACAGCTACAAACAATCATCTGCTCAATATAATGAACAGGAGACTAGCCCCACAAAAAGCAAATGGTACTTCTGCAGAAAAGTGTTTTTATTTTCTCCATTATATTAGAAAGATAAAAATAAGGCAAATATTAGAATAAGGTGTCTAAATATAAATTCTTATTTATGCTTCAGACCTCTTTCTTTGAACTTTACCTTGAAAATGCAGCTCAAATGGCATTATATATAACTTGTTTTCAGCTACTGGAAGCAGAGTATTGTGTGTTCTGATAGTTCTTTCTTTTTTAATCATCTAAATTTCAAAGTAATTCTGATATTCATGTGAGATACTACTTATGCTATTTATTTTATGCCTTGCATGATTCCAGAAATAGCTTTCTATTTTCCTTTCTAAATGATACTGGAATCTACAGAGGAGGAAACAATCCTAGTTCTGTCCTTTTTTTCCTATAATAATAATAATCAACAGGAGCAGCATTCTGTCTACCTCTGTAGCACAATTTATCATCTGGAGATCTCCAAATGCTTTTGAAAGCACATGATATTAACTGTGCTTTAGTGACTGAAGAAACAGCAGCGATTTTCCCAGTATCACAGTGAAACACCACACTAGAGTTAAGCACAGGACCACATCTCCTCCTGTTTTATTCCCAGGTGGTTAGCTCTTCTGTAACCTCTCCACCATTTCCATCCTCTGATAGCTGAATTTCCTGCATGCAGTTGGATGCGATTGAATGATGAATCCGTCTTTTATTGTTACCATGATGACAGGAGAGAATGAATCTTTTCTCTTTCAAATTGAACATAGTTTTAGGATGCAATTTGGCCACTGAGGGGAGGAGTTGCCTGGGACTCAGGGATGAGACTCAATGGAACAAAAAGTCTTTTTTATTTCTGATGGGGTTCTTGTGCTGTGCTCATCACTGCGGTTTCTCAGCATATGCAGTGTCATAGGAGAGTTGCTTTCTGGAAGGCCAGTAAGTATTTGATAGGCTGTAAATCATAGAATCATAGAATCATTAAGGTTGGAAAAGAACTCTGAGATCATCGAGTCCAACCATCAGCTCAACATCACCATGCCCACTACTCCATGTCCCTAAGCACCTCACCTACACGTCTTTTAAATACTTCCAGGGATGGGGACTCAACCACTTCCCTGGGCAGCCTGTTCCAAGGCCTGACCACTCTTTCAGTAAAGAAATTTCTCCTAATGTCCAATCTAAACCTTCCTTGGCGCAACTTGAGGCCATTTCCTCTCATCCTATCGCTTGTTACTTGGGAGAAGAGACCAACACCCACCTCGCTACAACCTCCTTTCAGGTAGTTGTAGAGCGCGATGAGGTCTCCCCTCAGCCTCCTCTTCTCCAGGCTAAACAACCCCAGTTCCCTCAGCCGCTCCTCATAAGGCTTGTGCTACAGGCCCTTCACCAGCCTCGTTGCCCTTCTCTGGACACGCTCCAGCACCTCCATGTCCTTCTTGTCATGAGGGGCCCAAAACTGAACACAGGATTCAAGGTGCAGCCTCACCAGTGCCGAGTACAGGGGCACGATCACCTCCCTGCTCCTGCTGGCCACACTATTTATGATACAGGCCAGGATGCCGTTGGCCTTCTTGGCCACCTGGGCACACTGCCGGCTCATGTTCAGCTGGCTGTCAACCAGCACCCATGATATATGGCAAGGGGCCTGTCTCCTGTAGATCATGCTTACATGTCATTAAAATGCTTACAATAATGAGGCCAGTACTAATGAAGGATACACAACTCCACAGTGAATGTGCCACTCTATTCTCCCATTTCTTTCACAGCATTGTAGGGCCCAAGCACAGAGGAGGTGCTTCTGAGTTACTCCTGATGAGTATCCTAAGCTGCTGCACATTGAGTATTGAAACTTTAGAGGAAACAAAACAAAGCAAAACAAAACAAAAATCCCCAGCACTTCAATTTTAAAAGGATATTGTGAAAACTGCATCATGTTGATTGAGACAACCCAGTTTTCATAATATTCACCTGTACAGCCCATTCCTAAGAAAGCCTGAAGACCTCACATGGAAGTCCAGCCACCCACTTTGGCAGCTTTCAAGTGTCATAAGATTAGGTTCTTGGCTCCAACTTTCTTAGAGTAGCTTCCTCTTTAACTGATGTACCTCTTTAATCGTTTTTGTTGCACAAAGCCTCTGCAGGAAGAAACTGTGTGTTAATATCACTGGAAAACAGGCCTGAAGAATTAGCTGTAGTACCAACGAAGAGGGTTTTTTTCTTCTAATTCTTGGTGGCCAGCATTACAAATCCCTTATTATTCATTCATGGAAGTGTCACATTTAAATGCAAATTCCTTCCCATCCTTCTCCCCCATCTCAATGCGTTTCCTTTGAAGTATCCCTGGAGCTCTTGAGGGCCCATCGCAATGGGTTCACTGTGATCAGCCAGCTTGCAAAACGAGTGCCCTGCACCAGCTCAGGTGAATTCAGCTGAGTCCTGCTTATCAGTCCCAGCTTGCAAAAGGCATCTGGACATTATGGTAGTGGAAGGAAAAGGAAAAATAAAGGATAGCAGGTATACTACTCTCAAAACAAATATACACATTTCTTTCTTTGTTTAGCTTTAATACTATTAGGACTGATATTTTTACTAAGCCAGGGTTGCCCCTCCTGAGGCACATCACAGACCCATATCTGCCATCAGCAGAATCTGTCATGTGGCAGTGAAGTCAATAATGTAAATAGATCTCTGTTTTGCCTTGCACATATTCCCCTGTTTTTGTATCCTAGATTGGGAAGAGCAAAGCTCTTCTATGGCATCCATTCTAGCAAAAAATGTCAAGGCTCAACTGGCATGGAGTTTCTGTATCCACATGGGGAATGGTCCATTGCCCTTGGTCCTTGTTACCCTCTAGCCATAGTTATGAGTTCTTCTAGGCAGTAGTAGCTGCCCCAGGCCAAAATTGTACTAGGAATTTTTCTAGGAGTTGAGAAAGCCTACTGTGTTCCACTGAAGTACCTGTGGTCCCAGGGGGCTTGGGGAACATATTGGGGGAAAAAGTTGTGTTTTCAGGTAGAGTCCAACTGAGTGGATGCATTGTCCATGACTCGAACTAGGAGCAACATAAATACTGATAATAATGACCATAATAGCATGGTAAATCATATTATCAGTAATGGCTAAATAGTTTAATAATCTTCATCAAATGACTGAGTACCTTATCCAGCAGCTAGACTTGCCGTCTCCTGTGTACTAATGCAGCCAGTACTTAAAACTGGGAGCAATGTAATATTGAGTATAGACTGCACTACTTGAGTTAAAAACAAATTTTTATCAGTTTAATGTGGTTTGCGGGGAGAGCTCATGCACACTAATGAACCCCTGAAACTTGCGGTCACAAAATGATAGTTTAAAATTTATCAAAGTTTATGGAATATTAATTAATAAAAATAATCTCAAATACAATGTTATTTCCCGCTATGAGTGCAAGAAGATACAGTATTCTTAGTCAAATTCATTTTCCTAAACTGGTAAATCAAAACTGTACATACACTGCTGGAGATTCACAAGTCATGAACACATGTTGACTTTATGGGTTGGTAATGATCCATGTCTACAAACCAACCAACCTGTTGACTGTCACACAATTGTCCTCCACCTTGGTTTAAGACTCATCAGATGCATTCCACACAGCTTGATGTCCTTACATGGTTGTACACTTTGGCTGTCTTACTGCCCTTTTCCAATCTGGTACTCAAGTATTGCATCTTTCCTACTTTTTAACCAAGGTCTGGATGGGAAATGTCAGCTCTTTCAGGAAAACCCAGTCCTTCTACTTATGAAATGAAAAAGCTATCTGGAAAGTAGCTTGGCAGAAAATGACCTGGGGATCCCGGTGGACACCAAGTTGAACATAAGCCAGCAATGGGACCTTGCTGCAAAGGTGGCGAATGGTGTCCTCAGCTGCATTAGACAAAGTATTGCCAGCAGGTCGAGGAAGGTGATCCTTCCCCTCTATTCAGCACTGGTGAGGCCACAGCCGGAGTACTGTGTCCAGTTCTGGGCTCCCCAGTAGAAGAGAGACAGGGACATACAGGAGAGAGTCCAGCAAAGAGCCGCAACGATGATTAAGGGTCTGGAGCATCTCCCCTATGAGGAAAGGCTGAGAGAGCTGGGACTGTTTAGCCTGCAGAAGAGAAGGCTGAGGGGGGATCTTATTAATGTCTATAAATACCTGAAGGGAGGGAGCAAAGAAGATGGAGCCAGGCTCTTTCCAGTGGTGCCCAGTGACAGGACCAGAGGCAACAGGCACAAACGGAAACACAAGAGGGTCCCTCTGAACATCAGGAAACATTTTTTTACTGTGAGGGTGACTGAGCACTGGCACAGGTTGCGTAGAGAGTTGGTGGAGTCTCCCTCCTTGGAGATATTCAAAAGGGATCTGGACATGGTCCTGGGCAGCCAACTGCAGGTGACCTTGCTTGAGCAGGAGGCGTGGAGCAGATGATCTCATAGAATCATAGAACAGTATGGGTTGGAAGGGACCTTTAAAGGTCATCTAGTCCACCCACCCCACCATGGGCAGGGACATCCTTCACTACATCAGGTTCCTCAAAGCCCCGTCCAACCTGACCTCCAGAGGTCCCTTTCAACCTCAACCATTCCATGATTCTGTCATTCCAAATACCAATAATTAGAGAGAGAAAATTGGACACGTGGTTGCCTAGAAAAGCCAAACATCCTCAAACAACAGCGTGATCAAGTTCGCAGCTTCTCACAAATTTCATTAGCGAGTAGGTAGTGAGTGACATGAACTTCCTTTACCAAATTCCCTTAGCTGTGTTTGGCTTTTGTGCTTTGTGTTTGGCTCCATGGGTATCTGAGAGACCTACTGCTGCTTTTAAACGTGATTTGTGATTTTATTAAATGGATTTTGCAGTTAATTGTGTTGGGATGGTTCTCCCTGCCAACAGGAAACCAGGATAACATTCTCAATGCCCTTCAGCCCGCATAATCTAAATAAATTCATGAATGCACAAAAATTATTCTACCTCGTTCCTCTTGCCCAGCAACATGTGTTGGCTCAAAGAGTTCAGATTTGCTGTAATCGCCTTTTCCTCTCCAGTAACTCCTTAGAAGTCAGCCGTCTCCTCTAGATAACTCTACAACTTCCACCAATTTTAATAATCTCAGATTTTGTTTCTTTTTATGAACTTTTGGATTTGGGATATTTTGTGTAGCTTGAAAAAGTAATGAGTAATTTGGGAGTGAGGGAGTCACACCAGCACAAATACTGGGAGGATACACTCCTCAATTATATATCTGATGAAGTCAGGAATGCTTTTAAATTCAGTCATTAATTTTTAGTACTCTAAGAAATGAATCTCTTAAACAGGTTTATCAAAGAAATAGGAATTTAGGGGTCGAAAATAAAACTCTAAAGGGATAAAATTTTGGTTCAGTAACGGATGAGGACAGAGTATTTTCTGTATTTCCAAAATGTCCCAATTTTTTTTTTTACTAAGAAACAGTGATAACTATGTAAACTTAAATACCTTTTTAATCCTACTATATACTGTGTTGTTCTTCTTAAAAACGCAGTTCCATATAAGGTATTTGTATTGCACTAGATGTTCCATTACTTACAAGCTATCTTTACACAACCCTGTTTTGAAAAAGCATCAGAGGTGAAAAAAGAACATCTGTTCCATTACGCTCTAAAATATAAGGTTGTTTTTACTGTCTATTTAGTCCAGCTTTATAGGAACAAAGCAAAGAGGGTTGCACTGTTTCTGTTAAAAGATAATTCCCTGGTCCTACATCGCTGAGCGTTTTGCATTTGTCTACGTATATTATCTGATCTTTTCTTTTGGTGCTTGCCATTCTGTCAAACAGCGGTCAGCACAGGACTGCCTTCTCCTGTGGAAGAAGGTATGGGTTTTGGTCTTGGAATATTAAAGATCAATTTTGATTACATTTGCACCAGGATTTTTCTTTTTTTCTTTATGTTTGGCCAGGAAAACTCAGTAGTACTTTTTTATTAAGAGCTTCATAAATATCTCTAGTATTATTGTGAAAAATTACACCAGTTTCTGACTTGCTTCATATTTAGTGAGATCTTACTGCTGTTTCTTGGAATGTAAGAGAGTGGATTTGCACTTTGTTATTATCTTCCCTCTTACTTTTGGGAACTCAACTATTTGTTTGCATGGTGGTCATCTGTGTATTCTAAAATAGTTGCAACTGTGCAACATATACATTCTATAGTGGTTTTTATCTCCCCTACCTTTACAAATTACATATCAAACTCTCCCTCTTCACATAAAGTCAGAGAATGCTACCGGAACAGAGAGACAACAGATCCTTACTCTCTCTCAATCCCACTTTAAGTGTTAAAGGGGATTATTTAGAATAGAGAAAATAAAAATATTCCTCTTAATTAAAATTTGATCAGAACATCAAGATTAATGGTCATTTAGCATTTTTACTTGCCATTCCTATTCACAAGAGCAGTTGCTTCTTCAGTAATACAGTGAGTTTAACATCACATTGCAGTGAAACCCAAAGATAGCAAATCTCCATTGGAAAGAGAAAGGAAAATCACTCCTACAAAATGAACTGATATTTCTGCCTGTCAGTTGAAAATTTTGTTATTCAATACAGACTAGATCATACCTGGTATATGACAATCCACCTATTCTTTCTGAATCACATATCATTACTAATAGTACATCCTGTCATAGGTACTCAGGCAAAATATATAGTACATTATATAGGAGGCACGGTAGAATCCATCTTATTTTCTTTACAGTGATACTTAAGAGAAATGAAGCTTATTTTTGCCAGTAAAATGCAAAGACACTCAGAGAAATGATACCACTCCTACTTCCATTATCCAGTGACTTGACTGATCGGAGGGTAGCTGTGAGGCACTGATGTAGTGTGCTCATGAGGGGTTTATCAACTAATCCATTCCCAGTTGAGATACACAAACAATAATGCCATTGCATAGGTGATGACAGCATTTCCCTCTGGAATACAGCATGTGCTTATGGTTAAGACAAATAAACTCAAGCTGGAAGGTGGAGCAGAGGTAGATTACTAAGAGGGTTAAGATAGTGGAGTCCTTATCTTATGCAAGGAGACTAATGAGGTTCTTCTACCATGCAGCTGGAGCTCTAGAGGAACCCGAATTAGCTCAGTTTGGCCATGAACAGTAATATATTTCATTCCTGGGCTGGGGCACTTGATCCCACTTAGAGATAATGCAGATTACTCTTACAATGGTTTTCCCAAATTACTGCATCCTCTCTTTCAGCACTTCCATGTTCCTGTGTGCAAAGAAAGGTGGCAAAACCCACAAAGCACTTGTGCTGTTTCATTTTGCAAAAGGAAGTCTGAGAGTGGATACAACTACTCTCTGTAAATCCATCAAGAAGAGGGATTCCTTTCCAAGGGAGGTTCCAGCTGATAAGGATTTTCAGATTCCGTTCCTATAACTGTGAATAAATTAATGCATTGGCCCAAATGCAAGTTCGCCTTTGTATATAATTTCTCCTCCTTTCCCTTTCATGTGCCTGTTACAGAACACCAGACAGTCCATGAACTGGGCTCTGTGTTCAAACAGACTCTGTAACTCTGTCTTTTTTTTTTTTTTTGCTGCTTTTTGGTCCTATTTCAAAAAAGCTGAATGAGATTAGCAAAGGCTTAAACCAGCTTGTAGTGGACAGTGAGATACACACAGATTGCAAAGATTAAATCTCTAAATGCCAAAGTGAGAGAAAGGAAGAGTCTGCCTTGCAATCTTGACTGAGCGTCCCATCATTCCTTGACATTAATGCTGGTGAAACAGAGATTAGAAAATCTGCTGTTGAGCTAAGTGGAGTCTGCAGCGGGGAGATAAGTGAACCAGAGTATCTGTTCAGGGCTCATTTGTTCAACTCCACTCATTCAGAACCTTTCTGATGGAGAAACATAGGTCTGAATACAAAATTGACGGCTTGTTCAGCTGTGCCATCACTTTCCAAACCATTCTCACGAGTGAAGATCTATTCACTGTCATGTAGAAGGCTTCAGCGGATGGTTTTTAGGTTCAAGCATGCAGCTGGGTTTACACTGTGGAGTTACTCAGTGCTGCCTCAGGTTAAATCTTTTTTTTTTTGTTCCTTGGTGTCGTTGGCCAGAAAGGCTTGAGGAGATGCAAGAGTATTGTTTTTGATTCAAAATATGGTCGTCTTCCCTCTGAAGCAATATTAGCTGAATGTTCTCAGGAAACATGGGTGTTGTAGATTGAGTTGTCAAACTGTTAGTCATTAAGAGATCCCAGTGCATTTTCCCAGGGATCAAATTTGAGGACAAATAACTATATTCTACTTATCTTTTTTTTTCATGCAGAGCTTTTTAAAATTTTCTTTTAACTTCTGTGATATGAACCAAGCCCCTGAGTAACAGTAAATCTACAGACAATTCAAATCTGGCCTGATAAATTGAAAAGTAAGCAGTGCACATGCATAGAAATGTATAAAAAATATCTGAGACAACTTCTTATGTGGGAAGAAGACTGAAGATGTATTTAAAGGAGAACAAATATGTTATCACATAGATAGTAAAATATTCTCCTTTATTCATCTAAATGTGTTCTTTATTCCACTGGCAAGGGGCTTGCATTTTAGCAATGAGTGTAGTGACATTCTCTACAGAGTGTGTCACTTGGATGACAGTGATGATTAATTGATAGCATTGGGTTTTAAAACACTGAGAAAAATACTTGAGGGCATGAAGTACCAGCTTCTCTCCCATCTAGGTGTGGTTTAGAAGTTGCTTTGCAGGTGCTTTGCAGTTGAGATGCTGTCTGCACAGAATCAAATAATTCAATTTGAAAGAGTAGGATAAGGGGTACTTTGATTTAATTTTTGGTATTTTTCAGTGTCATCCTAGTTCCTAAGTCCTGGTATTTTTGTGTTTTCCAGCATAAGAACATGGGCATTGCTGGGATAGTACCTTCAGCATACTGGTTTCAAGGGTGATAACAGGCTAGGAAAAACCATTTAGGGGTTGGTGTAAAAGTGAAACAGCAATCAACCAGTAAGAAACCAAAACTCTTGTGTTTCAAGGATGATTTCAAAAAAACAAAAATGTTTCTAGGCCTTAGGAAATGCAATTTGCTAATAGACTGTAGTATAACGATTAAGGGGAAGCGATTGTAATTGTAAATTACCATGTGCCACGTGGAAGGCACTAATACACTTAAAATACAATAGCGCATACATCTATGACTAATAATGAAGGTGATAATCACCTTATATTCACAAAGGAAATGATGTAATAAATCCTATATAATGCAGTTTACAGGTTACCTTGGCAAGGGCACTTGAATCGACAAGCACAGAACAGACAGTCCAATAGCTGCAGCATATATTATAATTAGGAGCATAAAATTCTAATGAAATGTTGTCCTAAGTAATATTGATTCCAATTTGATGGGTAAGAGTACAATGATGTAATGGCATTCAGCTAGGTTGGTTCACTAAGGAATTAGAGAAACAGCCATACTACCCTTGATGGGGCCCTTTCAGCAAGACTTCCACCTCTCCCTTTTGTAAAACTTAATACTTTCTGACTCCAAAAAAAAAAAAGGAAATAGTAGAAAAAGGATTCTGCAAACACTCATTTGCAGCAGAAGCAATTTTTCAGTTTTAATTAGCATAAATTTAACATCCCATGCAAAAAAGATGGCATTGCAGAGCATACAAGCTGAACAAACCCTCCCCAAAGTATCCTTAATTTCACATCTCACTTAGTATGGGGGGCTGGAGATGTTTGGAAGGAGAGTGTCATTGTAAGCTAGCCCTGTAAGGTGAGGAAGGGATGCAAATGGTGTGTGAAATTGTGGAAGTGAATTAACAGCAGCTTTTCAGGATCAGGATGGTGGTCATCTTGGGCTAAAAAAGAGCAAGACAGACTGATTTATAACTCTACAATGGTGATGGGAGGTTTACCGATAGGAGCAGCATAATATCAAATATAGGCTTACTTTTATTAGTACCCTAATAAAAATGGAAAAAAAAATAATTAGGAAAATAACAAGGAAAGACTGAAGGAATCAGGTCGTCTCTTCCTGGAGAAGAGAAGGCTCAGGGGGGAACCTCTTCACAGTATTCCAGTACTTAAAAGGTGGCTACAAAGAGGATAGAGGCTTTCTCTTCACAAGGAGCCACATGGTGAAGACAAGGGGCAATGGGGACAAGTTGCACCAGACAAGGTTTCATCTTGATATAAGAAATAAGTTTTTTACAGTGGGAACAACCTATCACTGGAACAACCTCCCCAGGGATGTGGTAGAGTCCCCATCACTAGAGGTTTTCAAGCTGCAATTGGACAGGGTGCTAGATGATCTCTTCTAGGCTCCCTCTCCCAGAAAAGGTTGGACCAGATGATCTTTTGAGGTTCCTTCTAACCTGGGCTGTTCTATGATTCTGTGATTCTAATGGTACTTGGAAGATGATTTCTAGTTCTCGATTTAGACCTATATAAAAAATATTAATTTTTGAGGCATTATAGTTACTTCAGTAACTTCAGTTACTTCAGACTTCCAAATAATTTAATATACAATTACTTTCATACCAGCTTTGTTTGAGTATTGTTGATCCCAAGGTAAAAATCATATGATTTTCCTATTTTCAAATAATAACTGAACACAACTGCAAATACGACAGATTTGGAAGATTGATCATGTACTTTTCCATTTCTACAACAGTCCCATGGATCTAGTAAAAATATTAAAAAAGCAAAGAGCTGAAGGTGCAGGTAATTATCATGTGTTTGTTGTCAAATAGAGTTCAGAAGTCCTATTCAAGTTTGTAGTTATCCTTATACATGTCTTACACAAGACTTGTTCATTCTAGGGCAAGAAGAAAAAGCCTTTTCAGAAAGCCTGAGCCCAATTCCTCTGAAGTTGATGGTTGCCTCTGAAAGTGATGATTACCTTTATTTTTAGTCAGACAGAATTTCTTACACTAGGAAACATCAAGACACATTAATGTCCAAATTTTGAATAACCAGGGAGATAACAATATACATTTTTTGTACCCTTTATTTACAGTACTATACCTTCAGCAGTAAATAGTAGCCCTGTACACATGAAAATTCAAATTAAAATGTTTTGGAAGTGAAAACATATGTTGTTAGGAATGGAGCAGTGCAGATCTTAATTCTCAGTGACTTTCCTCTTGAAGGATGAGTCCTACATTGGTTACCATGCTGCCCTAATGAAATTCTTGTTATTTTATCATTTATAGCACTGAGGCAATGGGAATATCTCACTGACCCAGTCAGTCTCCATAACTCAGTTTGTTAGACTTCAGAAGAGGCTCCTGCCCAGCAAATAAATAAACTCAGTTTGATGTTATAAAAACCATCAAATGTTTTAAGGCAAGATTTGGATGAGCAAAACAATGTATTTTTTAGATAGCAAGTGTAAGCAGAATGGCCTACAGAACTGGAGATTATATCCTTGGAGCTTTACTGAAAATGCATCCTTGCCCATTTATCTGTTTTTATTTCAACACAAGTTTGCAATTCCATATGCTATTCGTTATCTGAGGGTTTGTCATATCCTCTGCATTGCTCTTATTCTGTCTCTGTCTGTTTTCCTTTTGTGAGTCTTTCTCAGCCTGGCTGGCATAATTTCAGTCTTACAAACTTTAAATGACAATCCAGCAGGATAATGTCCCAAAGGGATCTTCAGCGGTGCTGGATAAGTGAAGCACAGCAAAAAGGGACTTTTAAGAAACTGAGTAGAGGGTCAGATCCAGAGAACTAGAGCCCAAAATACACAGGCAGGAAGAAGTGGTCAGCACAGGGTATTTTGATTCCCATAGTGCCCTGCACCAAAGAAATGCTTTCACACCCACGTTAAAGAAGTTGTCACAGTGTAAGAGAGAAGGCTGATGGATAACTAATAATGAGAAAAAGATCAGAAACAAAAGAGATGAGAAACAAGGTGATTGATTTTCACGATGAAGGAAGTTATGAGCAGGAGCCTTAGCTGTGCTGTGCATAATACTCTTGCAGGGGGTGAGGCAATGATCTGGTAAAATTATTGCTGACAGAGAATTATTCAGTTTATTTAGAACTAAAGAGTCTTCAAAGGATCTCAATGACTGCACAAAAGAATAAAATTCTCTGTTGACAAAAATAAATCCAGGTGCATATGAAAAAAATATGGAAACCATCTGTACTCATTGTCAGAATTCGAATTAAGCTATTCCTGCTTAGGAGAGGGATTGTACAGTCATCACCTGAAAACATCAGCTCAGTGGCTGCCAAAAGGGCAAATATAATGATAGGAATTATTAGAAAATGACTTGAGAACAAACCAGAAAACATCATTAAGCTAGCCTGTAAATTCACAATATGCATTCATACAGAAAGCTGCACGCCAGTCTAATTGCTCTACCTCTGAAAGTTATAGCAACATGAAACAAAATATAAAGAAAGGCAACGATGCTGATCACAGATATGGAGCGATTCCCATGCAAAACCTTTTGATAATGAAGCTGCTTAGTCAGATTCAGGCCTGGGCACAGCTGCTCTCCGTACGCACCACCTGGTCTATAACATATACGTGTGTTATGCAGAGACAGCCAGGAAAATGAGAGAGTGGCTTGAACGCGATAACATGTGTTTGAGTAAAATAGCAGGACTCCGAAGTAGAATTAACTGCAGGATTAGTTGATTTCTTGATTCCTGTTATTGTGCACATTCTTTATCCTTCTTCAAGTGAAGCAGAAAGGGACAAAATAGAAATGTCCCTCTTAGTTCAGGAAAACTGCCAGGACTCAGATCCTTGCTGGGAAAAATGCCAGCACTCCACTCATGCAATATCTTTCTCACTTTAAGCACATTCTTTAGGAATTGGGGGAAGAGTACAAATCAATGAATGCCCAACACAGGATAGCATACTGTGCATCTTCTTTATGCATTAGAAGAAAAAAAAAAAACCACCAAAACCCATAAATTCCTGGAGTTTGCTAAGTGGTATAGGGGAACTCTTATTTCTCCAGGTTTACGGTTTTTGCAAGTGCTCTCTTCACATAACTTTGTACCTCTCCATCATTGGTTATTACTGCTGTGCTACTTGCAAAGCTAGCTTAAATTCAGAAATACCTCAGATGGGAACAGAGGGAATGGAAATCTGGAAGGGTATTGCAGCCCAAAAGGCTTTGGTGTTCAGGAGGGATCACAAGATACCACCTGGAGTCCCAGTTATTTTGGCAGATGCGTAAACATGAACTTGTCTACCTGTGTGTATTTCTGCTGAGTTTTAAGGCTTATTTGGGTAAGAAATCTACACAAAGCGAGTCAGCAGGAAGACAATTGTTTTAATGGAGAAAGAAGAGCCCTTCAAAGGTCCGAAGCAGGTATAAAATGCTATATCCCATTGGCTTTCAGTAAGAAGGAGGCTGTGCTTTTGTACCCTTGAAAATCTTTCTCCAAACACTTAATGCCACCATCATAGTTGCCATCAGCTGATCAGCATTTTGCTAACGTCTTGGAAAAAACTAGAGTTTGGAGCATCTATGGGGACAAGAAGAGCCTCTCACCTCTATCTGATGTCATTCATGTCTAAGCTGAGGGCTACCCATGAAGCAGTTAAAAGATGGTTTCATTGATGTTACCTATCCTGTATTATCTCATATGTAAAGAAGAAAATTAAAAAAAAAAAAAAACAACAAAAAAAACACACAAAAAACACTATTATCTGGAAATTAAAAACAAAATGTCTAACATTTTGGGTTTATCTCAGAGAGGACAACATGCAGTGTCTAACCTGCCATGAAATGTCCAGGGCTTAGTGAAGCTTTAAAGCACTTAGGAATCATGTTGCTCTCCAGCCCCAGACCTTGACCTGGAACTGTTTCTGCTGTGTATTCAGCGGAGCCAGCTGTGACAGATGTTGTGTTTATGGACCTAAGGCTTAGAGGAAGGACACTTTGGAAAAGACATTAATGAGGACTTCCCAGAAATGCCTTAATTTTAGGGCACTGTAGCTTTTTGCAGTGTTAGAGCATGGATCAGATGTCACCCAGAATAAGATTTGCGTGGTCAGGCCTCCAGGCCAGGTCCTGTGACCATGGAAATAAATGGCAAAACTCTCGGTGATTTCACTGGGGAAGGGAAAACTGAGTTATGAAAATAGTACACTAATGTCTAAAGTAGGATGCTGTAGAGAAAAGGTGTCAGCTTTTTTAATTATGTAGTGAAGATAGTTTGTAGGACATCTGGAGTAGCTTGGGAGGTGTCAAGAGGAGTTTTGTAGCAAATACTTTTTTAAATGATTCCCGATAACACTGGAGCTGACACATCAAACTACAGAATTACACTCATGCACAGGAAAAAATACATCTATCTCCAGCAATTCCAGTGCGTGCAGAAATAAGTAATAGAGATTATAGCTAAAAACTGTTGTGGTGAAGTGAATTTAAAACTGAGGATCATTCACAGGTCAGTTTGGAGGACTGATCCCAAGAAAATGCCAACTACTATCACTAGAATTGTATCATGTTTTTGAACTTCAGTATATAATGGGTAATTGTGTTTGTATGTGGTCTGGTTTTAAATGGCTGAAATTATGGTGGGTTTTTAGCACCTGTAGGAATCTGTCCCCCAGACACATTATGGTGATGAAAGCTAAAAAGAAAATTTTTTTTTTCATAGTTTAATTCCTTAGTTTACTCAAACTCACTAGAAAAGTTTTTTCCTGGTATGAGATCCTACTGAGATCCCATTGTTTAATAGTCTTTTATTTTTATCAATTGTTATTCAAACATTTATGCAAATCCTGGGCATTTTTAGTGTCAAATACATCTAAACAAGCAAACAGAAAGAAAATAAGATCAAGTCAAAACAAAGTTTAAAAAAAAAGCTATTAGAAGACTACAAAATAAATGTAAGAATTGAAGTCAAGCTAAATTCTTCAGTTTAATTTTCATTTCTTTCATTTCTTAACTTTGAAATTTTAAATGGAAATAAAGTTGTTTCACTTTCCAATTCCTTCTATTTGCTTTTGAAAACATCAAAGCATAGATATTTATCCTCCTGCTTCTTTTAATTTAGTAAATTTTTGGTAAAACCCCAGTGCCTTTTTTGCTGTTGTTAACAGATCTTGATTTTTTTTTTTTTAAATCCACAAATTCAGAAGAAAAATACCTTTCAAGCCCAATGATAACCTCTAGGTACGCCTTCTTGTTTATATACGTCCTTCAAATACCAGGACATAAGCATTTTCGCTTGAAACATTTTGTAATTCTCCAGCCAGGTAACACAAGGGAAAGGACAAGAAAAAATAAAAATATGTAACCTGTAAAATTTAATATAATAAAATTTCATGTTTAATGACTAAAAATCAAGGTAGATTAATGTGAGAGCTTCGGGGAAGAACTGCAGAGAAAAAGCATCGCTATGTAGAAAAACCAAAGCCATGGCTATGTAGATGATATATAGTGAAGTCCACCAGCCAAACAACTTCGGTACATCCTACAACGTGTTTTTCTTCTCACTCCTATCTGCAGACACTAAGATGAAATTTTGACATCTTAACTCTCATCGCATATCTGCTTATTTAAAAGTGCATTCATTTACCAGAATAGATTATTCAGCTCTTCCCTCTTCTTCAGTGTCTCAGAAGACAACAAAGCATGAGGGGATCTAAGCTGGGACATCAGAAGGACAGCTGTAATGAGAGGCATAGCTACGAGGTTAGTTAAGACTGTAAGTTCCCATGCTAAATAAATTTAAGCATTGCTTTCTAAGAGACATCTAGGAACTTTCCCAGGCTTAATCAGAAGGGAAGATAGAACAAGAGGAATCCAAAGTTATTTTTGTCTTTACTAATTTGGCAAACCCAGCTTTAAGTTTGTGCCCACAAAAAGCCCTATGCTTTGGTGTGTAGATGCAGTATTAATTTTAACGGGGAGCTGTGGTAAGTTCCTACGCCCAGCACATGGGAGGAGTAGGGAAGAGCCTCCTGATGCCTGTCTCTGCAGCACCATGTCCCAAGGGATCAGCTGTGCTGCACCCACAGTTGCGCAGCCCCCATGACTGCTGCTCTCCACAGCCTGCAAAACGGGGTACCCTGAAAATGTTCCTGTGCACGGTGGGAGCACCTAAGGTCACCCCAGTGTCCCTGCCACTGACATAGAGTAGGGTGAAGTAATGAGTTAGGAGAAATGCTACAGGAAGAGGAGGGAAAAGTGAAGAATGGGAAGGAAGTACATTTTCCAAGGTTAAGAGAAAAATATTGCTCCAGATTCCGGTTCAATGTATGAACCATGTGTCTTTCAAAAGGACTTATTTCACATCCTCATTCACATCCTCCCCATTTCACATCCTGAATTTGAACTGCTAATTTATAGAAGACAGATAAAAATGCCTGTAAGTATATATATAAGTGCACATACTTCCTCTGTGAGGAAGAAAGAGTTATCAAAGCTCAAGAAACTCATGAGGTGATTAAGTGTCTCACCAAAGGTCATGCAAGACTCCATGCTGCCTCTCAAAGTCAGGTACTAAAACCTTTGAGACACAGAAAGGATTTAGCACTTGGCATCTCTCCAGACAATATAGCAGCACGGCCAGTGTCATTGGTGGTTTTAACCACCAAGGCCTCCCAGGAACGGTGATGAGACCATTGACTTTCTTCGGAGAGGCTGCGAAGTGACTGCCACCAAATTGGACTTTACAGCATTGAGAAAGTGGTATTGCTTTCATCTAAATCTCTGCAGTGAGGCTTCTACTGAGCATCTTTAGAAGAAGTGCTGCTAAATTTTCTGCTCACTCGCCTACCTGGCAGGAGGCAGATAAAAGAACCTTTTCTTTGTATGAAGATACATGTGAAGGCTATTGTTAGCCAGTAGGCCCTCCTACCTGTGGCAGGATCTCAGCTGCTGTGGTCCCAAACTCTGCTATAATGGATTGACTTTCACTTGTATTTTCTCACACAGTTCATCCTGGCATGGGTTGTTCTTTTTGCTAGAGCTGTAATGGATGAGGTAGTCTGACAATAGGGTACCTGTGGTCCTGTCCCTGCTGGCTTGCTACTTAGCGTCCCTCCCTTGAAGATGCTGCTAGGTCCATATCCTAGAGAGTGAGGGAGGCATATGGGCATGTTATTCTGTCCTGTTATTTTGTCCTGTTATTTTATTCAAAAAGGTCTGTATGTGTATTAAAATAAAGCAAACCAAAACAAAACACAACCACCTTTGTGGTATTTGTTGGAATGGTGAAATATCTTAGATACTGGTTGAGCGTACCCTGGGAAGTGACTTTGTTAAGTGGCATTGTGCAGTTCCCCATCTCTGGCATCACAAAGATACTTTTTCAGAAGGTCAAAAAATACTGTGTTTGGTTTTTTGTTTTGGTTTGGTTTTTACCCCCCTAATGCCAGCCAAGACCCGCAACTGGTACATCTCACATGGGATTGGCCCTAATCTAAGCCTTGCAATTAGAGCTTGCGTTGTGGAGGCATCCTCCCAGTGCTGGCCCTGCGTGGCAATCGTGGTATCACCAGCAACTGTGGTACTTCTGTGGGATCTCTTATTGCTTTGTACAGTGAAGAGAAAATGTTTTCTGAGACAGAGAACAAAATGACATAGAAAATATGCATTATAGATAACTTATACCTTATAAATTATTTTCTGGGATTTCTTCTTAGGCTTTTGCCATAGCAGGAAATATACCTGGCCAGGAAATATCCTTGGACCTTCAAGATAAGTGGCATAGCATGGCTTGTGTCCCTGCAACTAAACTAATTTTCTCTCCCCGAAACAAGGTGGCCTCATCCATGCTGCCTATTTGTAATCTTGCACAGTCAAGAGGCTTGAGTCAGTGCTGTGAGTGCAACTGAGCCCTCTTTTAAGGGTGGCTGAGAATCTGCTGTGTCATTTCAGTGTGAGTCCAAAGTGTCACCTGAGGAGAGTTGTTGTGACTGATTGGAAAGCTTAGACCAGAAAGACTCAGCCCAAGAGAACGTGAGCGCCATACTATACTCCCAACCAGCCTTCTGCCCTAATTTATGCGATGTAGGTCCTCCTGTTTTCTGTGTGAGTAGTGCACCTTTTTTTTTTTCCTACTATTCCTTCCTCTTTCTCCTGCACTATGAAAATTGCAAAGCTTATCAGGCTCCATAACCATCTCCTGTGTGACTCCATCGCTGCCACAGCTTCTCTGTCTGCACCTAGGGACTTGTCCTGTCTGTAGATACTCTGCAACATACAACGAAAAAGGATGTCTGTTAAGACCAGCCTTGTCAGTATGAGCATAGATGCAAAAATCCTCTCTGGATCTCAATCAGTGACACTATGAGTAGCTATTCCTTGCACTGCTCCTGTTGTCCTTGCTCAGCAGCTCCAGGGAGGCAGAGCAATGACAGAGCAGCATCAGGCCAATGAGTCCTACATTAAGCAATTAGATTAAATGAAATCTGAATGGTGATATTGAAACCACAGGGAACTTTCTGCGTAAGTCAAGAGAAAGTTGCCACTGATGTGAGAGGTATCTCAGCTTCTCCATGGAAATAGACGGATCGGTTTATTTTTAAAGCAGCCTTGACAAGACTAATATCTTGTAATCGCTAACCTCCAATGGCAACTGATTCCACCAAAATGAAGTGTAAGAACCCCCTAAAGGCACATCCTATCATGTTATATCTAACATACTGGGAGAAGCAATGAGCCTTCAGCAGTAGGCTGCAAAACAAGATGAGCCTCATAAAGGAAGAACAGCCAGCTGTGTAGTTAGGTCTAATCCTTTCCCAAATTGGAATCTATCCAGAGAGGAGCTCTTTGGCATTTGGATTTAAATAGGCTGTTCCCAAAAACGTGTGGCATGCTGTAAAGCACCTAAAAAAAAAACCAAATAGAGCTGTCATATCTGAATGAAGCATTTTGTATTCACAGTCTGACTTTCAATGTGGTCTGGTGGTACTTTAAAATGAAACAATACTTGACATGTGAAAGTTGCCACTTTTCCACATATATGTAAGTTAAATTTTATCTGTTAAGAAAAAATAATCATGTGATTCAGTAACAATGCAAGGGTGAGTTTTGAGTGAACTGAGTATAATCTATATATGCAAAGATATAGAACTGTAAAAGAACTATAAGGTTAAAAAATTAAACTATTTAATGGTTAGCAAACATCAAAATTAATATTGCTTGTGTAATTTACTTCAGTTCTCTTGTGTATATTTTTTGGTATGATACAAACTTCAGAGATCTAGTCCACACGACATTATGCACAGGATGGCAAGTGGTGAATGAACAATTATTTGTCCCTCTCATCTTCACCAACATGTGGTCACAGGTCTTATTTACTGTGCACCAGTCAAATCCTGTTCTGAATGTAAAGTTAATCACTTCCAGGTCTCACTTAACCATAGCATATCTGAATTTATCTTCCAAAAGTCCCTTTTATGTGAGAAGACATTTTGCTCAGATTTTGTGAATGAGGACCTGAAGTGCAGAGATGTTATTTTCAAAAGTGATTTCTGGCATTTGGACGCCAAATCATGCCTGCTTATGGCCTATTTTCTTCAGAGATTTGAGCTAGGTGATAGTTTGTATGTTCAGAATAGATTTAGTAGCAGATGTGCATATGCAGAAGCTTTGAAGAAACCCAAAGGTTTGGATGGTTGCTTGCTCTGCGAGTGGAAGGCAAGGGAAGCATGGAAGAGGCATTCCCTTTGCTTATATTTCCTGTGAGCTTGTGGGATGAAGACAGGAGCAACTGGATGGTTCATGCCTCATGCAGGTGACATTTCTAAAGAATTTTAAATTCTTGAAGAATTTAGAAGTGTACATCCTTATGCTTAGAGTGAGCATAGGCAAATATAACCTCACATCTTGGCCAAATGTATTTTTCAGATGAATGACAAAAGCCGTATTCTTGATGCCATTGCCAGTATCAGTTCCCTGTTTGAAAAATTGTTACATTAGAATTTCTCAGCAAAGCGTGCAAAGAATATTTTAGTATTGGGGAAAAACAAGTAAAGTTTCATCAGTTTACTGAGTTTGCATCTCAATAAGGCGATCTATGGTAATCAACAAGCAAAGAATGACCCTCACTGAAAGGGAGGTAAAGATACACATGATGTTTCAAGCATTTCTGGCAGCTAGTAATTCTGGGTAAGCTCATTTAAATGGTTATGTGCCCCCTTATGGCATCATCAATGAGGCTATTAAAGCAAAGGTTATTTAGAGCAATGGATACACCAGCACATTACAAACTTGGGAGAAGAAGAGAAGAAAAAAAATAATAATGTCAGCAAAACAGAGAGAAAAAGAAGGCAAAAAATGCCAAGATTTTGATAAAGCCAATTCATTCCTCCTGCTGTTCAGAGATAACCAGTGATCGAACATCTACGATAAACTGTGTGACAATGGAGATAAATCCTTGGGGAGCAGAAACTCAAGCTTGAAATAAATGTAGGCAACTTCAGCATAAAAGGTGGGAACACTGTACTGTCTAATTATAGAATAAATGCATGCAAAACAAATGGTACTAAAATACATGGGTCACTGTCTTCAACAGCTGTTGTAAGAGAATTTTGAGCTTTATATTACCCACTTCTGTGATAAAAACCTAATTCTATCATCTGCTTGTCATGCAGCTCTTCGTGAGCCATTTGAACTTCTCATGGTTTAATTCACTGACTTCAAAATGCTTGTAAGGACTCATAAACTATCTCTTACATTAGGCACCTGAAACCCAAAACACAGCAAAATTCCTCTGGGATGAAAGCCTGAGTATGTCGTTCCCTAACTCAAGCAAAGTTTTTATTAACATCTCATTGTGCCTGGAATCGTACATTGATTATGGGAGCAGGAGTGTGGAGGAGACCTTCTGGCCTCTATTGAAACAGACACTATTCTTTCTGGGTTTAAAAAATTTGCCTTTTCTTTTCAAACTCCTTTGACTGTGAAAATAACTGAATTTGTAGCTTTTCTTTACATCGTCACTCCCATTCTGGGTTGAGCACCATTTCAGACTAGAAAAGGTTATGTAATGTCTGACTCGCTCAGGCCTGCAGGAAATCTTATGAGAGCAACATGTAAGGGTAAATGGCAGGAAAAAAAATCCTTTCCAATAAGAATGTATGCAAACTTCACAAGACATGAAGGTGGAAAATTATCTATAAGGCCATCATGCTGCCACAATACAGTCGTTCCGCATGATGCTGTGGAGAGAGGCTCCTGTCTGTCCGAGGTGCTGTTGTGAAATGATTTGTCTAGTTTTGTTATAAATGTATCTTGCTGCAGGATTTTCACCTCTCCCCTCTTCTAGAACATTATTGATTTACATGTCAACTTTTATTCGTACTCTTCAGCCTATAACCTCCTTGGCTTGGGTTAGACTGGAAACACAGGAGAAGAGCGTTACTGAGCTGTGATGCAAATATTCAGAATAAAATGCCGACTACTCTAAATATAAGATGAAAATACTTCCTCTCCCACCCTGACCAAATTATCATTTCATACTAATCTCTAGTTCCCAAAGTTGGGTTTTAAAACTATTAACACTGAAGGTGTGATACCCTTTCAATTTTCTTTTGAGTGTTTTTGCATTAAGGTGGATAACATTATTATCTACACCTCTAGCCAATTGCTCTGCTAAGACCTGAATGGCGTTACAGGGCAGTGGCTTTCACAGTCCAGATGTAGGTATACAGTGTGGGATTTGTCAGTCATTTTGAATACGGCTCTTCAGTATAATAAAACTTATTCTTACTCTGTATTTCTATACAATTCTGAATTAATTCTGAGTTATAAATTAGCTTCGGTAAAATGTGATTATTTTACATGCTTTTAACTACATTACCGTGTCACTGAATTTGCATAATAAACCTCCCAATCTTTTTCTCTTGTTTGGAAGAGTATTTTCCTTTTACCGGTCATTCCATCACCACACATCTCTTGACTTCATTCTGTTTTGTGCTTTAAATGATCGACCTGCCACCTTTAGTTTTACATTTGCCTGTTGTTGCAAATTCTTACCACATTCCAAAATCACTTGGGAAGATTTAAAACATTACACTTTTCTTTTTTTCCCACGAGTCAGTCCCTAAGTCTTGCTTTGGTGTTTGTTGTCCTTTTTTTGACCTATTTTGTGCACCTACTTTGGTGTAAAGAGGAAAAGTGATCTGAACTTTAAAAGATGACACGTGTCATTTGGGCTAGATGATCATTGTAGGTCACTTTCTACTGAACTATTCCATTCTATTCTATTCTATTCTATTCTATTCTATTCTATTCTATTCTATTCTATCTTTCAGTATGTCATATCTTACTAAGTAAAATTACTCTCTCAGTCTTGGACTGTCCTCACAAATAAATGTTGTTTTGAGGTTTTTACTGATGTAAAGTTGTAAAGCTGTCATTGAATGGCTGATTTTCTTTCTTAATTCTAAACAAATGAAAGGCATTTCTCCTACTTATGCTTACCTGTGTAATTTAGCTTCAACAACAGTAACCAACAGCACAGTTACTTCCTTTCCTCTTAACCTTTTGCAATGCTCCAATGCCTCAAGTGGTTAGGACCACAACTTCAGCTGATTTGTAATGCTCTGGAGTAATTTGTAGTCATTTGTCATTTCTGGACAGGTTTTCAACTGTGTAAAGTAAAGTATTCAAAAACAATTCTGCAGCCTTCACATCTTTGGGAATTTTGCATAGGTCTGTACTTACTCCTTTAAGTGCCAAAGTACCTTCAAAAACTTTACCCTAGCAGGATTTCTACTGAAATTGATGTGGTGGCTGGTACATAAATTCATGGCTGAGTGCTCATAGCATATGAAGACAACTTCAAGAGCCTTAGCACTGAAAAAAAAATCTGAAAACAATTAGATTAAAGGAATTTCATAGCTTTGCCATTAACACAACCTCTGCTATTCTTAGTACATTTTTATTTTGCACAGTGAGTCACCCAAATGCAGTGAGAAACAACAAAGAGGACGTCAAGATCCATTATGCAGTAAGATGGTGGATGACAAGGGCATCTGGTTGATAGAACAGAACAGAAAATTGCACTTTGTCTGGCAATTAAGGGAACAAAACGGAAAAAAATATCACTGTCCTATTTCTGTTTAACTTCAAAAAATACATATGATTTCTGCCTGGGGAAATTCTGTAGGTGGCTGCCTGCCTTCTAGTCCTGCTTAAGCAACATTTTGTGTTCAAAGTGGAGGAGTAAACCAGGTGATGAAATATTCATCTTACTAAATTCCCGTCTTTGTTTTGGTTTTGCTGTAAAAAAAAAAAAAAAAATCCCATTGCTGACTAGTTTCAGCTTGGGAATTGATGCAACCATAGGATATTGTTTTTTAATGAACTTTGCAGCTAGTTGGTGTTTGGCACCAGAAGGATTGAGTGATGATTCAGACACAATAAACCCAAGTCCTTTTCTTCAGAGCTGAAATCAAAAGCCGAACTTCTGTGTTTCTTTTAAAAGGTCTGAAACAAACCGCAGATCCCTGACCTGCGCTCCACTAAGACTGATCACTGTACCTTCAGCTACCAGAATAGGAATTAAAAAGATATTAGTTTTGTAACACAACGTTTTCCACATTTTTACAAGCTCACTGACTCAGTAGTCAAGAGGGGATTTGAACAGTTATCCAAAACAATTTCATTTCAAGCTGTAATTAATGTTTTGGGTTTTTTTCCTTTTTCTTTGGAAATGGCTGGTTGTCATTTTGAAAAACACGGCTTCCTCCTCTGAACTGAACACAAACCAAATCCAATCCAGCCCATTATCAGTGGGATTTAATATTAAAATTCAATGAGTTTTCCTTTATTCTCACAAATGGAGTGGAATTCAAAGTAAGTCTTGGCTGCTTTGTGCCAAGGTAGAGGTCACACAGACCTGCAGTTTGCTGTGATGAAACTACACAAAGCAATAACAGCAGCAGAACTGGGTGAACTGGGACGCAAATTATATAGATTTTACATTTCCCATAGTTTCTCAGGTTTATAATTACATTATTAAAATGTTCAACGTTGTTACTTAATCGTTCTTAATGACTTTATATGTAACAAGACACTGCTAAAAGAGAAAACATAATAGACACTCTATTCTCTCATTCTTCCAAATGTTTTATGAAAAGAAGAGGAAAGCATCCCACAATTTGCACTTATTTTAAAAGCATAAATACTCTCAAGGAGACCCTGGGAGTAACACAACATCCTCATCCAGCAGGATTTTGGAGGTTTTCCAGTAGGACAAGAGAGGCACTTACATCCTTGGAATAAGGCATTGAGTAATGTGGGCTTGAGGATCTATTTCAAAAGGTTTAAGAAGTAATTAATCCGGCTCTTCATCCTCACTTTTAATCTGGATATTTCTGCCCCCATATGGATTTGGCATTACGGTCCTCAGCTCAGTATCTTCTCATGCTTAGCTTAAATTATTAGCTGCAAATAACTGTAACGGCATGCCCTGTTTCTCCTAAATCAGTTTTGGGGGCAGTAACTCTTGGCAGAACATCACTAAAGCTTTTCTGTCACTGTAAGTGTTCCCTATTGTAAAACACTTGAGTGAGACCTGGACTCTCCAGTTTCAAGTTTACGACTCCAAGTTCCATGTGGTTCTTCTGGATCTAGACAATATATTTGGTAACCCATCCCACCGCTAAAACAACAGTAGGTTGGATGTGATATTCCTCCGAGATAAGGCAATAACCAGACTTCCTTCCAACCAGTAACACCAGTGAGTTTTCATTTATGTTCAGACATGGCTCATATAAATGGTAGAACATAGTACATATTTAGCATCCATGGGCTAAAAAATACATGGGGTATCAAGGCTTCATGGCGCAACGTAAGCACTGTAGAAAAGTGAGTGAAAGTAGCAAAAACATGCCTGTCAACTCCAAATGAACTGTCAACTCCACAAAGCCACTTCTAGCATGTTACACCAGAGCCCATGTCAGATGTTTCTCTTTCAAGCTGTCTCTTCTGAGGTCTCTTACTCAAATATGATATGAAGGCGATACAGTAGAAGGCTTTCAAATGCAAATATGAGGAGGGAAATGGCATATGGCAGGAGGCGATGGATGTGCTGGTGAAGGAATATTTAGCTTTTCTTTTGTATAACGTTTCATGAATATGTCAAAGTGTAAAGCTCTGATGATGTTGGTGAGGGTAGCCCATGTAATTGTGAATTCTTCAAGGGATAATTTGCTTCAGCAAACTGTCTTTTTTTTTTTTTTTTCTCCCCCTAAGAAGTGTGGTTTTACAGGGTTTGGAAGTCACTCTATTCAGTTTAGAAACAGGTTCTACAAAGGAAATGTAGTTTTTCCACTGGCAGTGCTTAAAAAAAAGAGAAAATCATCAGGCAATTGTTCGGCATTACTAAGAGTTTCTATTCTGATTGTGAAGTTTGAAAAATGAGAAGCCACCAAGTTACACAAACATGTTATGCATTTCCAGAGCTGATTAGCATATATTGGAGGGGAGCAAATTACACCAACTTCTAAATAGAAATTGTAATTGTCAACTTTTTTGTTTCAAGGCATGAAGTGCTCAGGAAAGAATTTCTGCCATCTTGATCCCTGGACAGGGAAAGAAAGGGAAGTCTATTTCCCCTTTCTTCTCCAAGCCCTTTCTTAAAACATCCTCTGTAATGCCTATCCAAAAGATTAGCCCGAGTTAAATAATTACATTTAGGTGTATTTTGAATGTTTCAAACTATATGAATAGTGAATTAGAATGGCTTGGGTTTCCAAAAGATCTATTCCAGTTTTATGTAAGGGCTTATAATATAGCCTTTGTATGGTTTTCTGGACTATACTTTGGAGGTCAGCCTATATTTTGAATAAGGTGTTTTCTTTCTTATTGGGGTTGCTATGTGTCGTTTTTCTGCTATATTGAAGATGCCTCAAGCCTGGAGCATATAATTTTGTCACTGAGCTGTGCAGAGATTCCCACGTGACATATATTCTGACATTTACAGTAATCCCAAATTAATATTCCATGTTACAAAATTTTGCTTCAACCTCTAAACCACTCACTCGTGACACCATATAGTCACCAACCTTAAATATCTATGAAATTTACAAGAAGTAAGAATATATAGGTATATGTAAAGATCAGTACATCTCCTTCGCCATGTCATTTGATTATTACTCTGCTGTCTTATATGGTTTTCAGGGCAGGTAACAGTAAACTTTGAACACATTTTTCAAGAAATATTCCAAATGCCTTGATTAATTGAAGGTTTATTTGCTGCCCCTTGCCTTCAAAACATGTATGGTAGTAAATATACTTGAAGTATTTTTTTGTTTTGTTTTATTTTGGTCTATGTAAAAATGTTCATTTTTAGTAAGAAAATGCAATGATATATGCAAAGAATATCTGCATGCATTGCAACTACTCTTTTGTAGTCGTACAGACTTTAAATCCTGTAAAGGATGGTCTCAATGCATTTGTGTTATTGGATTTCTGTTATATTTCTCTCCAGCCTTATAGAAGTATAGTACTTCTACAAAATGCAGCTCTGAGAATACCTGAGAGATCTGGATATTTGTTATAATGTAACTGTTGAAATGATGAAATATCAGAAATTTGGGATTTCTTTTTTAATACTTTCCTTTGGGCTCCAACCAATTTTGGAGACAGAAAGCCAAATACTACCATAATAATAAATAAAATCCTTACATAAGCAGAAACATGGAGTTTTCATCACAAATAATCAGGTAGCCCACAAGTCATTAAAAAGGTTATTACAGTTGAAGGTAAAGGAAATCTCTGTTTCTGTTTTACCCAAGCATTTCTTCCATGCAATGGCAAATATTTTCTGTCAGCATTTTGAAACATATTCACAATACATTATTTAGGTTTATCATTGTTATCCTCAATTCATTTTTTACTCACAGAAGAAATGTAAAATGACACTCATGAAAACCTTCGCCTTTGAATAAAATGTTGCTGATTTGAAATGGTTGAAAGACATGGATTTAGAGAAAGTACTGTATCAACATCTAAATTTAAAAGGCCAAATTAATCCTACTTGTAATTCAGTCAAGGCTTAGACTCTAACAACTGCTGCATTGCATTTCTCTTGGATGGATGGATAGATGGATGGATGGATGTGACCCAGGATTTTTTATTTATAATGTCTCTGTACTGACTTTTAAACATTGCTATAAAACAACAAAGTAATTTCAAACACAGTAGAAAGCAAATATTAGAATCCCTAGGCCTGATTCTCATTAACTTTAATGCCATTTTACACCACTCTTGCAGTGCATTGGGGCCATAAACTAAATTACATTAAGCGTAAAATGTTTCTAGTGTGAGAACCAGACTCTCTGTATTTACAGCAGTATTACAATTGACCTCAAAAAGATGGTACCATGCTTCCCACAATAATGTTTGCTTTCCCATTACTTACAGAGGGTTCATCTCAGCTGCTTTCTGTCTCTCAGGTTGGTAATTCTTCTTCCTTTCAGGTTGCATGATGTTGGACAAGCTAGAAAAGATCCATGAAAGAATTCTGCAAAAAAATGCATTGCTGAAACCGTGTTATGGGCTCCATCAGCCCCACGCTGGATTTAGGGATATCCTATCCCTGTGTACAGTTGATCCATGACAATTTCTTTTCAATTATTGAGAGCAACCTAATCAAAACAGCACTGGCCAGGTAGGGCATTCAGGGACATACCTCTCTCATCACTTTCTACATAGGGGTGTAGAAACTAATCCCACGCATGGAAGTGACTGAAAGAAGAGTGCACCTTATGGCATTGGGCAAATTCACAATGTAATCTCTGCCTTTATATCATCAATTATTTAGGAAATTCTGGAAGCAGTGAACAGCATGTTATATTTCAGTATTTCCTTTTATCTGGAGAGTGCAATGATTTTTCCAGCTATTAGCAAAGTCGGAAATAGGCGAAGTAAAGGATCCAGGGCGAGGTGAAGGAAGGCAGAAAATAGTAGTCAGATATGCTATTACATGTTAATGCTACCCTTTCAGAAGCTGGTGTTGTAAGTCAGTCTGATGGAAAATCATGAATGTTTGGGAGAGAAATTCTAGATTAGTCACTGACACAAATAAATAAAATAAAACAAAACAAAACAAAAAAAAAAACAGGTAGCTCCAGTCAAAAATCTTCAAAGTGTTAGGTAAAAGGCAATTTTAATATAAGAATTGATAAGGATCTAAGGGTATAATTTGATAACGTCTAGCATGACCTACTGGGCCAGTTAAAAGACTTGCAAGGTGGCAGCCACAAGTAGACCTAATTTGCCCACACAGGCATTCAAATCTGAAATAGCTCTACAGAGAGTTTGGGAAATAAAATTTGAAATAAACAGAGACATCTTAATACAGTTCCGTTTATTATTTCTTGCAGTTAAAATTCAGTAGAATCCAATATGAAAGTTGTGCTTTGTTGGAAACATCCAGCTTTGCCTTTTTAAAATATTGAACTATTGCAGAGAGTAGTGAATAATAACGAAATTATTCATTACATTCATTATAATTTTCTTTCTAAGGAATTCAGATAAAGGATTAAAATAACAAGAGAGCTTTTCAATAAAGGAATTAATGCTCCGAGAATACATTCACAGGACGTTGTTTTTTATGGTCCACAGATGGGTATCAGAAGTTGGAAAAAATAGTAAAAAATCACTAATTAAGTAAATATTTAATACATCTTGTGGATTCAAACAAGATAATACACACTGTATTTTATCAAGAGCACATATAGCATATTTTACATGTTGTGTATCCTTGCAGCAAGGGTATCTGAGCTGCCGTGGATACATAACCCTGGGTGATACAGTCCCAGAATCGGTACAGTAACATTAGCAGAGCAAATTATCTAGAGTGCCACGTTGGATGGTGCAGCCACACTGCTGCTAATTCAAAATCTCCTCTGTTCATTGCAAAACCCAGTGGCTCTACATGCTGTGTTTTCACATTGCCCTAGAAAGAGGTTCCTATCAATCCCTGGAGCACAAAAGATTGCCACCAAGTTCCCACAGGCCTTTTGAGACAAATTAAACTTTCCCTGAGACATGGGAAACAAATGCATGTGATGAAAGGAATGCTGTTTATGCAAGTACTCTAAGGCAAAGATGGGAAAGGGTGACAGGTATCATGTACCATATTGGCTCAGGCACCAAAGCCACGATCATCTTAGATCCTTGACACTTGCTCCAGAAGAGGAAACAGCAGCCATCCAAACAAATTTGGAAAACATTAAACCATGTAGCAAACATAATGTAAATGGAACCACATTACTTTAGCCTTATGGTCCCTCTGGCTGTTAGTCTTATTTTGGGAATGCAATAGCTGCAATTAAAACTGCAGTCTTACCAGATCAGGACCTATCTGAAAGCTAGATATCCCAATAAATGGCTTATTTTCAAATAACCCTCTCTTTTCTGACTCTTTACTTGGAGTTTATATTCACCATGTTTCCTCTGCCACATGCTATGGCACTAACTTTCTCTTCTGAGGTCTTCTAGCCATTTTTTGATACAGCCCAAACTTGTTGAGATTGTAATATACACTGTGAGCGTGACCCTGGAGGGGGACAGTACAGCAGAAGAAACACTATAAAAACTTGAATATTACTTCTAAAGTCATGCAAATATTGGTTGGGTGAACAAACTCTGAAATCAGTAGTGGTATTTCTGCCGTAAAGACAACCCTCCATATAGTAACTCTGCTGTGAAAAGGTTTGTGATCAGCGAGTCTGAGTCCAAGGGTTTGGAAACAACAGAAGTTCTTTCTAGGAAAGAAACAAGACCTCCAGCTGTTTTGAGCAGAAATGGAAAAGTTCAATAAGAATGCATCCTTTGAACTTCATCTTTCTTTCTTGATTCTCTTTCCTTACATTTTCTTTCATTCTGCCTTCTGGTCCAATCCCAGTATCTAGCATGCACCCATCTGTTAAAATATAAAAAGGGCTCCCTCTGCTAGTACCTATTAAAGTGCCATATGGCAGAGGTATAGCCTTAGGTGGTGAGCACCACAGAGTGCATCTCTGAGTGAATAGCGATTTCTGCATTTGAGGTTTAATTAGGTAAGTGCTTTTTAAGTAGCATCACAGTTTCCCCTTTAATATTTACTATTCCTCAGCAAATTAAAAAAGAAGATGAAGCTGGTCTAAAATACAGCCTGACATGTATCAATGAGTGTTCCCATCCTTCTCATAATGATTCACATCTCCTTCATCTTCACTGTTGGGAATAACAGGCAAAGTGATCTCCTGAGTGTGCATGATCCCTCCCACCCCAGTCTACCCAGCTTTCCTTCATTACTGCTGCCACAGATACGCTTGTACTCTGGGTTACACAGCACCATCTGTTACCGAGGAGGGAGGAGTTGTTTATTTCAAGGTGCAGCTGCAATATAGCATTATTGAGGGGGGAAGAGCTGGAGGAATTGTGTGCTTTCAGATGTCACTTAAAGTGATGGACTGGGGTGTCATGCTGCAGAAATCTACCACCTCCAAACAAGGAATCCCAAACTAGGAATCCAGCGCAGTGAAGGCAAAAGACCTCTAAAGAGAGACTTGGCAAAGTGTAATTTGAGATTATTCTGATCCTCCCACCTGCTGCCAACTGCAGGTCAAGAACAGAGCAGAGAACTGATGATAAATATTATAGATTTGTTATTTCTTTGCTTGTTTGCTTGCTTTTCCAATGCCAGTGTCATTCCTGTCAAGGGTACATTTCAGTACCTGAGCAGAGAAGAATACCTGCTGCTTGGTGCGTGTGAGGATGTGTAGGCTTCTGCTCAGTCACACTAAATATGATGTCCAGTGACATCACTCTGGAAAAGGCAGTGGGCAGTGCCAAAATTCATTGCTAATTGTTATTTTCTAGGAGATCTCAGTTGTGCCGGATGGAGAAGACTGTGCAGTAACTACCACAATTATTCTGCTTTTCAAATAATTCTAGAAATATAGAGTTAAAGATAACTTAAAAACCTCTTTCCATTCCATGGATTCATAGTAATTCCCTACAGTTTACTCTCTTGTATTTTGTCTAGACTAGCTTTTCATTTTTCTGTTAAGCATGTCAAAGACCTCAGTCACTGTGGTATCCAAGATCTGTTAAAAATAGCTAAATGAATATCCCTTTTTTTCTTCCTCTGCCTTTCGTTTAACAGACTTCAGCTTTTGATACCCAAAAGTTCTCTCTGTGTCTTCTGGAGCCCTTAAATACTTCATCTTCCCTCTTTTGTCTGTTAATCCCTTATAGCACTACATGCTAAAGAGTAAGTAAAATCTTAATCATTTCTGTTCACATAAAAGGAACCAGAGGCACCGTGCGGAATATATAATGTATAACCAGCTCTTCAGTGACTACTCATGCTTATCTTCCCTCCCCAACAAACTTCTGTATCTTTTCAAAAGAAAATGAAGACGCTTCTGGAAGTCTACATAATCCCTTTAGTGATGCTGTTCACAGTAGGGATAATAAACAGAGAGGAGTCAAATAGGTGCAGCACCCTGATAAATCTGACAGAGCTGATTTTGAGGATGTGAGGACACCCACTCTTGTCAGTACAAAAGGAATGTTTCACCCATTTACTGCCTCCAGCAGCACCCATAAGCAGACACCATAAGCAGGGAAGAGCAATAACAGATGATGTACATAGGATATTCCCTCAGGCACTGTCCAAGTCCCTCATTATTTCCTGCTCAGGGACTTCTGACACCATTGTTTGTTTAGTAACTCAGAGATCTTTCTTTGAAATATGATTCCGTTCTTCCCTTCAATCTGTGGATTTTATTTTATTTTATTTTTTCATTTTTGGTGGGGATTGCAAGAGAACATACATATTAGAGGAGGGGGTTGCTTGTCTGTGTATGAAGAACATAATGGGGAAAACAAGATGGAAGCCTAATCCATGTAATAACTAAAGAATTTATGAGGTTTTTGTTAGATGGCTGTCAGTAGGATCTAGCATGAGAGCTAATACTTATGCATATTTCCAATAATAGTGCCCAAGGAAATTAGGATAATCTGGTCTCCATATGAAAAGGGGACACTCCATGTGTCTATTAAAAAAAAATAAAAAGAAAGAAAGAAAAAAAGTTATAACTTCCAGGGCACATTTTTATGAAGATAGGCTTTTTTCCTTGTACTAGTGGTTGCAACACTAGTGTATCTGGTCACTGAAGATTTATTTATAGAGAAAATATAGAAGGCAAACCATTAAAACTTGTGAACAGAACAAGATAATACAAAAATATTTATTTCAGAAGTAAAATATAAAACAAGCAGAATGCGATTAATTTCACTGAAGTTCAGACAACTAAACCTGAACTAGTCACCCAATGCTCCCTTTTAGGCTAATGTATAGATACAGACATTTTAAATGGCGATTTTTCTGAGCCGTTGAATAGATTAGTTAAAGGCGAGCTGGACTGTCCTCCAGAAGTGCTTGGATCTCTCCACTCTCTAATGAGGGTGACTTGTGTTGATCTGGAGCATTTGTATTCAAATGAGAAGAATCTCATCCATAGTGCTCCATATTTACTTGTCTGGGGTGGTAGAAAAAGGGACAAACCTGCAATAGACAGAATATTTCACCCACCTACACTAGAAGGGTGGTGGGAGAGATCAAAGAGAAAGTCATCTCAGTTATTCTTACCCTCATTTATGAGCGATCAACTAAGGACCAAATGAGGAGGTATCCAAAAGACGTATCAAGGTTACCTACAAATATCAGAATGAATTCCCTGACATATCTGCATTTTCCTACCACAAGCCTTTGCTCTGATGCAGGGATTAACCGCTTTAGTCTCCCTGGTGTCTACTAAAATATCTCCTTTCTGATGGGATTAGGTTTTGCATTAATCTAGTACTTCTTGCTAGTGTGTAAGTGAAGCGACCATGTGAAGGGTCCTTCCATTCAGTGCTTCAGCCCTGGCACCATCTCTATGAATAACACCAACATATGTATGTAAAAACAGCATCACCCAGAGTTAATACCAGCTAGTGTTCAGATGGATGCAAAAAGTGCATTATATATACATCTATGGAATTTATTAGTCCTGGTTTTAACTAATTCTCTGTGCTGCAATTTATTTCCAGTATTGTTCTTAATGAAAAGTTTACAAGTTGAAGTCCTAATTCTAATACTAGGACGTTTATCCATTACATCTCTGTCCTCATTGACTAAAATAATTTCTGTTCCCTTCAGAGTTAAAGTCTGCATTTAAATATGCAGGGCTGCTGCACTGAAATATCCGTTAGTGTGTAAGACAGCAACACTGCTATGCAACGTACAGAGTCTCCCTGTGTTTTTCTTTCCTGACAGGTGAGCTTTTCAACTCTCATTTTCTCTAGTTCTGCACAAACCGTGTTATACTTCCACCCTTAAGCAAAACACGGAGCATACAATCCCTGCTCCCTTAGCTGAAATAGCTGGAGTTTAATGCTAACCATGTTGTGTGTCTTCTGTGGGCTTTTTTAGGGTTTATCAGCTCTATTTCCACTAACATGTGAATGAGAATTTAAGGGTTTCTGTCACCTTTTACAGCTCTGATTTGCTTGCTCTGTAGTTAAATGCTGCTGCAAGGTGAAAGTCTGGTATTTCCCCATGGCTCTTGGCAGATTCTCAGGGATGGTGAAATAGTAATGATACGCTGAATGGGTACTGAGTGATTTGCACGCTAGGCAGCCTTGGCTACATACTCTAGTGTTTAAGCATCCGTCTCCTTGGAATTATCTTTTCATGCAACCAAACGTATTTTAATGTGAGTCAGCATTTTTCTTCCTGATAGTTAACCCAAGCTGAAAGTCAAATGCCAGTAATTCTGCATGTTCCCAAAGGAACATAAGATTTGACACATTGGTGCAAACTGATGATTCGTCAGGTCTGCTATCTAATCTCTATTAGTCTCCAGCACATGATGTCTTATCTGACCAGTGTTTTATGTCTCTCATTTCAATGTTATCCTGAGTGCTTCCCAGAATAATTCAGCATATTCATAAAGTTGATTTTCTCTCTCCTTCCTCCCTCCACACCATAGGAGTTGCTAAATGTAAGTCTGGGAGCCCTTTCTTTCTAAGGAAAGATAGTCGGTGACTGCACAGACCAAAAGAGATGTGGCCTATTTCAAGGCAAGTGAGACTCTAGTCACTTGTCCATGAAGTTTGGGGAATGGAGATGTGTACTGTCTGGCTCAAATGTTAACTTGCACCTGAGGACACAGGGGTTAAAGCATATTTAAAAAAAAAAAAAGATGAATGTTCAGATTGCCTTGGAGCACTCTGAAGGTGAGGTAAGAGGGAGGAAAATAAGCTGTGTAAGTGGTGGTGCCTCTATCTTTCAAAATAACATCTTCAAATTGCCTCCATTACTGTAGAATTCTGATTAAAGAGGTGCAGTGGGAGCACTGTCCCTGCTGTCCTCTGCTAGCAGCTTTTGCCTGACAACCGTACCACTTGCAAAAGGGTGAACAAAATAATTCACTTTTTTGTTCCAAATGGCAACAGGAAGAAACATCCTGTCCTGAAACACTGGCAAATCTAGCATCTCTGTGCTATATTCTCCTTTTCACCTTCCTCATGAGAAACAGAATTTCTCACTATTAACCTAACAATGTCTCCACTCCCAAAGCTCTCCAAATTGCTTTTTAAAAATAAAGAGATAAATGCAAGAAAAAGACTGCATCTTGTAGCTGAGCGAAGTTAATGCAGCTTAAAGTGCAAAGTGAGCTCATGGAGGGAGAAAGACCAATGCTGTTTTCTTGGTCATTCAGTGCCATCTGTTTAATGCCACTTAGATTTAGATCACGCATTGCTGGCAATTTTAACCTTTTTTTCAAGGCAACAAAATGAAGTCATAACCCTTCTGCACCTTGAGCCTTACTCTTCCGCATTTCACTCTTCTGAAGATGGTTCTAGAGGAGTTTCTTTAGTTTGTTATCGGAATGTTATGAAGGAAACCCCAAATGACAGGGCTGTTTTTTTGAGAATTAGGATGAAAATGTTTCTACAAGAAAGATAATATGAAGAGAAAATGAGTACGCATTTTTTGGAGGAAGCATCTTCTATGAGTTGTGACCTTGAGAAGAAGCAAGGCCTTATTTTTAAGTGGTTTTGATTCCTTCTCTCTCCTGACTTGCTTCAGTACAGGCACGAAGGAGTTCTTCCTTTAAGCTCACCTTGTTCAGAGAATGGAATTGCTTGTTTACTTATTTCCGTATGTCAGTTTTGGACACATCTTTATTTTTCCTACTTTTTCATCTTTTCACCAGTGCACTGTGTGGGTGTCTTGGTGTACCCTGGGCTGGAGCAACACACATGGGGATAACCCATATATATATAAGGTGGTGAAGCATCTGCGGTGAGATCAGCATTAATGGTCAAAAGCAGAAGGTACAGAAAAACGGTTGGAGGTGTTGAAGCTCTATGGACCAAAACAACTGGCCAGAGAGAAAGCCAGCAAAATGTCATTGAGTCTTTGGTGAATTACATTAGCTTGTAAGTTTGTGCTTCAGGTAGGTCCTGGGGACTCCTGGGAGAACTTACTGGAAGAACTTGTCAGAACCCTAGTTTTACACCTCACACAACCTCAAAAAATGCATTCACGGCTTACATCAACTCTATGAATCAAATAATAAGAAGATACTGGAGGTTGAAAAGGAACTGTGTCTTGGATTAAATATTGTCATGTTAAATGACTATGCAATGACTTTTCAATCATACACTACTCTGCCATGCACAGTGTGCCATGAGGGAAAGAATAAGGTCAGTTCATTCATAAATAGGAGATTTTCCCCTTGTTTTAATATGATAAGACAATGCTGCTGAGATTTGCTATTCACTTGCCATTTGATCAGAGTTGAGCTTGCAATGTCATTATCTGATGTTGCACATATTCAACATCAGATAATTTAAAAAAACTTATACATTTATAGTCTTGCTACTTCTATAGCAGCATTTGGTTTTAAGAGGTTGGGCAAAATTACTGCCTCTCCTTCCCCTCTTCCCATCTCATTCATTATGTGTCACTTCCCAGGCTCTGGACATTCCACCTTTGTGAAATGGATTTTCTCATGATCTTCAAAGTTCAGCTAGCAATATTCAGTTCTGAAATGTGATATCACCTATTCTATTTCTTGCCATAATTATGTCATATTCTGCAGTTTTGGCTCCTCGGTGCAGATTCTGACACTGCTACAGACCTTTTTTATAGGTCTACATGACCTTATCAGTTGCATGTTTCTTAAAATCTTTGCCATGTACTGCGACACTGATAGGGAATGCATTACTAAGACAAATCTTTACAGCTCAGACTTAGAAATGCATGGGGGTAAACTCCTACTAGGCACATGCCAATCTTCTAGCATGAAGATGGAAAATGTTTGGGATGTCTTTTAGTGTAGAGAATCCCAAGGAGCTGGCTTACAGAGACAACATCTTTCTCGGACCATCAAAGAGTGCCTGTAGTATGGGCTTGGGATTTGTTGTTGTTGTTGCATTTTTGGGGTTTTTTGTTTTTGTTTTGTTCCCAATATCATCTCATTTCTTGATTTAGTTTTGCTTTAGGATCAACCCCTACTATCCATAAGATACACCTATGTCTTAAACTTGTGGTGGTCCCTGAAAGATGCCTATGTACTTGCATTAACATTTGCCTCTGAAACTCCTATATTACCAATGATTTGCAGCTGCCAAATTAGAAGCCATTGATGTTAGGGCCAGAAGTCCTCTAAACTTCCAAAGGATCAGGATTTCTACTGGGGCATATTTCTAAACTGAAAAAGAAATTTCAGTGAAGTTGAATCAAAGGTGGTTGCTGGGCCCCATTGATGCTGTTAAGAGAATGCACAGGAGAAATAAATGACTAAGTGAATATGAAGCAATATTGCATGGGGTATATCATTACCTTGCTATCTCATTTTTTCTGACAGAAGACTCTTGGGTTATTAGGTCTGTCCTATTTTAAGAAGCTGTTGATAAAATTCCAGTATAAGCAGAAATGGCCAATGTGGCTGAGTAAGAACAGCAGCTTTTCTGCTGTGGGCAGTTGTACACTAGAGAAAAGTCTAACATTTCTATAATGAAAAGTGGGTATCATTTACTTCCCTAGAAAATTAGTGGGAAGGACTCTTTAAAAAGGAATAACTTTAACTGATTAAAAAACAGGCTTTACTGAAGGCAAAATCTCATCACTTTCATTAACTATGAAGATAATAGAAATGACTCACTGAAATATGCATGGGCAAAACCTTGAGTCACCCAGGTTTCTACGGGTAAATTTCCCCAAATATAAAAAAACCCAAAGATCTACCCCAACATAATTTTTAATTTTTCTTTTCTAGGGATTGTAATTTAGTTCTCTATTTGTATAGTAACTAACACAAGACTGTATAGTCCATGACTAAAATTGCTAAACTCAGCATAACTGTTACTACAGCAAATAGTAAAAATCCTTTTTAATCAAAGCCTAAAAGTATGACAGAACTCAAACTCTGTTTCAGTAACTAAAAATAACTCATTTTTATCCTCAGCTAAACCAGAAATATGTATTGTCTGTTGGTTAGTTGGCCCAATATATCTTGTAGCTAGATTGTGTCTGGAGAATCTCTCTTGTTACATTCAACAGCCAAGTCTGTAGATTATCTATTTCTAATTTAAATGGCTTTTGCAATGTTGAATATTTTCCCTGCCTGCAAATCAAGATCCATAATCCCCAGTAGCTGCAGAGCCTGCCAAGAGTAATGGCTTGTGCTGGTAGTAGGGTTTGCTTTCATGTCAAACATATGGTGCCCTTCATCCTAGTCCTCGGAGAAAAAGCCTGTCCAAGGTCCACAGAATCTGATTAGACTGCATTCTTTCTCTCCTGTACACAGGCACGTGTGTGCTCACATGTAAGCTCTCTCACTCAGTCGCACACACACATACGTATATATGTGCATACACATGCATACATGCACACCTCCACACACTAATCACAAAGGACCATGGCCAGCTTATTTAAGGCAGGCATCTGTTAGTGATTGACTTGAATTTCTCATTTACTGATTGATTGCGTTTGCGTCACACCATCGTTGATTGCTTGGCATGAATGAGACTGCACTGAGGACAGTGCTAAGAAATCCAGACAACCAGTTGGCAGTTTTGTGATGCTAACACACAAGGCTTAGGCAAAGCGTTGCAAGCAGGTTGAGGGAGGTGATCCTTCCCCTCTACTCAGCACTGGTGAGAAACATCTGGAGTGTTGTGTCCAGTGCTGAGGTCCCCAGATGTCCTGGTTCCAGCTGGGACAGGGTTAACTTTCTTCCCAGTAGCCTGGGGGGTGTGCTGTGTTTTGGGTTTGGTGTGAAAGGAGCGTTGATGGCCCATTGATGCTTTGGCTGTTGCTGGGTGGTGCTTGCACCAGGAGGAGGGAACACAGCCGGGGTGGTGGACCCAGCTGGCCAACGGGGTATTCTATACCATGTGACATCATGCTCAGTATAAAAATCAGGTGGGGGGGGGGGCTCGCCCCCCGTTTGTGACACGCGGTCAGCGGTCGGTGAGCAGTTGCATTGTGCATCGTCTGCTTTGTGTATTCTGTTATTGTTGTTGTTCTCATTGTTATTATTACTGTTCTACTTAGTTTTATTTCAATTATTAAACTGTTTTTATCTCAACACGGGAGCTTTCCTACTTGTGCCCTCCCAATTCTCTCCCCCATCCCACCGGAGCGGGGGGTGAGCGAGCAGCTGTGTGGGGTTTATTTTTGCTGGCTGGGGTTAAACCACGACACCAGGACAAAAGTGAGACATGCACATACTGGAGTGAGTCCAACAAAGGGCCATGAAGATGATTAAGGGATGGGAGCATCTGACATAAGAGGAGAGGCTGAGAGACCTGGGACTGCAGCCTGGGGAAGGGAAGGCTCAGGAGAATCTTATCCATCTGTATAAATACCTGATGGGGGGTATAAAAAGGATGAAACCAGGCTCTTCTCAGTGTTTTCCACTGACAGGACAAGAGGCAACTGGTACAACCTGAAATATATGAAAATTTGTTTAAACATAAGAAAACACTTTTTCTACTGTAAGAGTAGCCAAACAGGGAAACAGGTTGCCCAGAGAAGTTGTAGAGTCTCCAGCCTTGGAACTACTCAAAATCCAACTCGACAGAGCCCTGATCACCCTGCTTCACCCTTTAGGATGAGAGAAAATGGCCTCAAGTTGCGCCAAGGGAGATTTAGATTGGACATTAGGAAAAATTTCTTTACTGAAAGAGTGGTCAAACATTGGAACAGGCTGCCCAGGGAAGTGGTTGAGTCACCATCCCAGGAGGTATTTAAAAGACGTGTAGATGAGGCGTTTAGGGACATGGTTTAGTGGGCATGATGGTGTTGGGTTGATGGTTGGACTCGATGATCTTAGAGGTCTTTTCCAACCTTAATCATTCTATGACTCAGCTGACCCTGCTCTGAGCTGACTTCTACTACTGAATTTGTGCACCTAAATTTAGGTGTCCACAATGTACATTTCTGCTTCTGAGAAAGTCATCCTGAAGATCCCTTTGTAGTAAATGCTAGTCAATAACAGCCAGTGAAATTTAGGTCATTCTGGAATTGATGTCTTTATTCAAATGACCCCCACCCTAAAAATCCATTGGCTGTATTGATTACATCTGTAATTACTATAATAGGAGCCTGGAGTCTGGGAGCCATTTTACTCAGATGGAGATACTTACACCTTAAATTAGCTGAGATGAATGTCATCTTCAGAAGGGTATCCCTTCTCATTAAAGAGTGCTTCTGTAGCTCTTTGTGGTGTTTATGTGAATGCAAGGTAGAACTGCCCTTCTATGCTTTGTATATGCAGCACAGCACCCAATGGACATCTGATTTCAAAAGATTATCTAAATAATATCTTATTATGAACAATTTTAATAATTGGCATAAATAACAATATGTGCGTGGTTTTGTATTTTGTTGCTTTGGGAGAAGGAGGTGTCTGATCTCTGGTCTATTTTGACATCTTGTTGGTTTACAGTAAAGCATAATTAAAACAAAGAGTGTTTGTAAGGCTTTCACCTGTAGTAAAAAAAAAAAAAAAGCTCTTCTCAGTTATGGGTTCAATAATAATAACAGACTATTTTTCTATCGCTTTCCTTTCCCTTGATACCAAGTTTAACCAGATTTTCTTACATAGCATATACACAAACAATATTCACTAAGGAAGTAGAGGTAGAATAAACACAAACACTACTAAAGCCTGCTTATATTTTTCATAGTGATGTTTATGCAGGCCTGCTTCATGGGGCAGTGGGTGCAAAAATACAATTTGTCTAACCTCGGAAGTCTACAGTGCTGGTATCTATCTTGGAGGTGCTATCTTGGTGCTGATGTCTGGCCTAAGAGGCTTCTTTTGTAGTAATTGGAGAGAAACATGCACTTTCATCAAAAATTGCCTCTTTATTTCCAATGACTGTCTACATTAAGTAGTGTGAACATTTTATGTTGTAGAGATCTACACATGGTATGGTGAGTCCTTCCTATCAAGAGAAAATGTCTACTGGCTTCATTGTATGGAAAAATGGAAAACAGACCAATATTTCTTAGATATATTCTCTCCTGCAAAGTGCATCAGTGGCTTCTGGCTTCTATACTTAGTTCACTTTGCAGGAAAATGTATTTTTAAAACTAAATGCACCATCCTCCAGGTATGGGAACTTCTGGCATTGAAGACAACACAAAGTCTACTCTTTCCCTTGCTACAGCAGGCTATATGCCATATTTTCTTTATAAATTTGTTTTGTCTATACTCTCAGCCTCCCACTCCTTCCACTTCCACAATTACCTTGGACTGGTATCAGTGAAAATACACTTTTTTACAATCATGTCTACTTCATTGTTGACTATGCATTTTGGAACCATCTTGAGTAGCCATCCTTCCATCAGTAACATCAGCAAATCTCTGGAAGTCCTATGAATACTATGAATACTTATCAGTTATTCTTGCTTTTACAGAGCCCGTGATCACCCTGTGAAGTGGAATGGATTCTCAAGGCATTTCACATTCAGGCCCTCCGTCTGCTTTACTGATCACATCATATTAAAACTGCTATATCCAACAAACACTAATTGTATGAAAGAAAAGCTAAGTTTTATACTGTGTGTTAGTACAATGTGAATAATTTTTCCTTTTTTTTCCCCCTTCGTTGCAGACATACTTCACCTTATATTATGGATTTTAATTATGTCCCCTGTGTATCTGGGGAATTCTTTGCCTCCAGATTTGGTATACAGTGTGCTGTAATATACGTAGCTATTAATTCATCTTTATTGTTTGTGTTTTTAACATGTTCTTGATTTCCAGTTCTGCCCATTTAAAACCATGAAAGACAATGTGTTTTATTTGATTCTTTTTTGTTGTTGTTTTTGTACATTTTAAAAATAATCTAGCTCAGATTCTCATACTGTGCACTGTTGCTTTAGAATTTGCTCTGCCAGATCTGAGCTAAGCAATTTCACAATTATATGTGCCATTTACAAACACATCAATTAGATGTTTATTTGATTCCATTTATTTATGAGAAACACTAGCGAAGGAGCAGGACAAATAAACATTAAGACATATTGTTACCATTATTTTAACAGGAAAAGACCTTTAATCTGTTAAAAAGATCAAGCAAGGCATCTCATGAAAAATGTCAAATTTTGCATTAGATTTCATTTCATAGGTTTCAATGCAATCAGCATTTGGGATTTTGTTCCATTTTCACCCACAATATTTTCTGCTGAAAACATGATTGAAAATGCCATTTAAATTCTTCTTTAAATGTGTCGTGTACTGTAAATGCAGTTTTCCTCCAGTAAATAAAGCATTTCAAAAACGGTTTTAATTAAAATGTCATACGAAGCATTGAAGAAAATTTCACAAAATCATTTGTTTTTTATTCTTCATGAAAAGTTACATCTTTCGACAAAAATATTTAGCACCAGAAAAAAAAGAAATCAGCTACCTTTATATGTTATGTATTTTTGGTTACTCTAAAGGTTTAGAAAAGAATAACTAATATTAAACTAGATTCTCACCTGCACTGATTTCAATTACATGCTTCCTTTTCAAAAAGCTGACACAGTCTTTTGTCAGTAAAGGTTGAGCACAGAAGATGCTCAGAGAAATCTTGTAGATGCTTAAGCTCATTCAGGGTCAAAACTGTAAAACTTCTTAAATCAATGCAGTTAGGTTTGGTGAAGAAACAAAAGTCAGAGTTTCTGGTGGTTTTTCTCCAGATCTGTCGTACAAAATCTACATAACTGGATCATTATATGTAATATTAAATATTCATTAGTTGCTATTAAGAAAAGCTAATTAATAGAACGATACTTTTTTTTCCAACCAAGCTTAGTACTGGCATGAAATTACAAATTATGATACCTACTGCTTTACCTTACTACAGAGAGTTTACTTCTGAAATAGAGCTCCCTACTTAAATCCACTACAAACTGCAGGCTGCCTCTATCAGCAGATTTGGCAAATCCTATAGTGATGAAAATGATTTTCATCTAGTTAGTAAGAGCTAAAACAAACTCAGCTCGTAGCTGATTGCAAGCAAATATTTTAAGAGCCTCGAGTTACGTTTGAACAAGGGTTCCAGAATAAACAATCCTTGCCCATTTGCTAATCCCATTCATTAGAAGCTCAGTGATTACCTCATTAGTATGATACACTGCAGAGACAGACTGATGGAGCTTTCAATAAACCAGCTTACATAGCAGATGGATTTGGCACCGATGACCCAGGTGAAGTATTTCTCTGCTGAAACTATAGATGCTGCCTGGCTTACAGCAAGCATGAAATCTCCATGTGGCAACATAGGCATACTCCCCCCTGTTGTGTATTATAGAATTGGTTATAATGGCAAAGCTATTGCAAAAAAACACCATTCCATAAGGTTGCTATAAAACAGTACATTCATGCTGAATCATAGAATCAGAGAATGGTTTGGGTTGGAAGGGACCTTTAAAGATCGTCTAGTCCAACCCCCTTGCCATGGGCAGGGACATCTTTCACTAGATCAGGTTGCCCAAAGCCCCATCCAACCTGACCTTGAAGACCTCCAATGATGGGGCATCTACAACTTCTCTGGGCAACCTGTTCCACTGTTTCACCACCCTCATAAAAAAATCCTTCCTTGTTTATAATCTAAATCTGTCCTCTTTTACTTGAAAACTGTTACCCCTTGTCTTGTCACTGCAGGCTCTGGTAAATGTATCTCTCCATCTTTCTTATAAGCTCCCTTTATATACTGAAAAGCCACAAGAAGCTGTCCCTGGAGCCTTCTCTTCTCCAAGCTGAACAAACCCAACTCTCAGCCTTTCTTCATAGGAGAGGTGTTCCAGCCCTCTGACAATTTTCGTGGACCTCCTCTGGACCCGCTCTAACAGGTCCATGTCTTTCTTTTGCTGGGGACCCCAGAGTTGAATGCAGTGCTGCACGTGGGGTCTCACCAGAGCAGAGTAGAGGGGCAGAATCACCTCCCTCGATCTGCTGGCCACGCTACTTTGGATGCAGTCCAGGATACGATTGGCTTTCTGAGCTGCAAGCACACATTGCCGGCTGATGTCCAATTTTTCATCCACCAGTATCTCCAAGTCCTTCTCAGCAGGGCTGCTCTCAATCCATTTATCCCCCAGCCTGTACAGATACCGGTGATTGCCCCGACCCAGGTGCGGGACCTTGCACTTGACCTTGTTGAACTTCATGAAGTTCGCATTGGTGCATACCTCAAGCCTGTCCACATCCCTCTGGATGGCATCCCTTCCCTCTAGCATATCAGCTGCACCACTCAGCTTTGTGTCATCCACAAACTTGCTGAAGACACTCAATCCCACTATGTCTATGTCATTAATAAAGATATTGAACAGTACCAGTCCCAATATGGACCCCTGAGGGACACCACTTGTTACTGATCTCCATTTGGACATTGAGCTGTTGACTGCAATGTTGACTACAACTTCAGTTGCAACTGCAACTGCAACTAAAGATATGTTTTCGAATGCTTCACTCACTTTATGGACATATTTGCCTTCTCCTTCCTCATGACAAGTATATCTAACAATGCCATTAAACAGCTGTTTATTCTACTGATGTTTATGCTTTGGATGAAAATACCGAGTGTGCGCACTGGCATAGATTTTTCTTCTTTACAATGTCACAGACAGAGACATGGAGCTCAAAGCTTTCCAACAGCAGGCAGTTCAATTTGGGCAGATCCTGTAAGCCACCATGGGGCGGGGAGTTAATATGAGAAGGGATGTGAAAGGGGAAAATTCTAATAAAACCTTTTTTAATGGGCATTATGAGGAGCTAGTGCATGCTGGCCACAGTGGAAGAAAAGTTAAAAAGTTCCTGACAAAATAAATTAAAGAGAGGCACATTAAAAACATAATGAGGTAAATACCCAATTCAATTATTAAGTTGTCAGGCCCTCTTACTCAGGAGTGGAACAGGAAGCAGTTTTTGTCTCTAGTGCTTAAGGACAAGTGTGAACATAAGAAAACAAACCTATTTGGCACGTCTCTTGCTGTCACTTAGACAAGCCGTTCAGAAGCCAGTGAAACTTCTCAGATCTGAAGTCTTTACAAATGGGGACTGTTCCCCAAAGCTAGGTCTACAACAGGATATATGTGCCAAAACTTAAAGTGTTGTACATACCATCTACTGCTCAACAATCTTTTTAAACTTTTGGCCCCTTTTACGATACATGTGAAAACTTTTACAGGATATATAAATCTACTGTGCAGCGAAGATGGCTGCTTGAGTAAACCAGAAGGAAATCCTGAGGAGCATTCTATGTCTTAATCCCCACAAGGTAGCACATAACAGTTCTATTGACTCATCTCAACAGTCCATATCACCTGATATTCTGTCTCCAACACTGGTGATAAACAAGAAACTAGGGGACAGAAAAAGTACCTATGATCCTTCCTCCCTAATAATCTCTCAGTCTCCATTCTTAATTTTTCCATTAAGGGGATTTTCTGATGATGGTGTGGCTTGCAAAGGAGTTTCAAAGGTCTACTACCAACTGAGGAAAAAATCAAACTATAAAACCCCTTTGCTTGCAGGGGGGTTGAACTTGGCTCCTACTGCTGTAATTTGCTATCCCTTTTTTCTTTCCATCAAAAAAAGGTGGTTAACAATCTGTCTCAATACACCCTTTCCATCCCATCATGATTTTGCAGCCTCTGTTATATACCCCCCAAGTTGTCTCTTTGCCAGTGTGAATAGTCCCAGCTGACTTGGCCTTTTATTTTATACTTGGATAACTTGCCTAGTCTGCATGACTTTTACACTTTCAGTTGGCTAAAGGGATATCCTAACTTTAGACTATATGCCTGCCTTTTAGACAGCCACTGCTAGCTGAAAGGAGTTCAGTCCGTTATCTAAGCTGTTTTGTGCTAGCAAGGCATCTGTTATGTCCCATGCATGGTGCATTTTGATCCAAAGTCAACTGAAGTTATTAGATATATCAGGCGTTATATTTAGCTGTTCACCGATTCTGATAATTGCCAGAGAGAACGACAAAACTGAAATGGCAGTGATTGGCACATTTCTCCACTTCAGCATTTCATGCCTCCAAGAGCATATGAAATGAAAGTGGAGAACGAAGAGGCAGGTCAACAGATCACTCTCTAACAACTTATTAATCTACAGTTCTGTCAGTCTAAGGGGCCTTGAAACATTGAAAATGGCTGCATCCATTTAGTTTAAGTGCATTAACCCACGTAATTAGGTGCAGCCTCTTCCAAGGCAGCAGCCCAGAGCATATTAATGATCCCTTACATGGAGTCTGAACCGTGTTTCTCATGTGTTCGCTCATTATAGGCTTCCGCATTGTGGAACTGAGTTGAACCTAATTAGGCCACAAAGAAATACGGTTTTAATTGTTCTTGAGCAGCTTACTAAAATGTAATAATGTAGTTGGCTTCTTCTTTGTATTACTGATTCTAGAATTTATCATTTGCTTTGGACAGTAGACCAACTCCACCTTACCCTGCCGTGGAAAGCAGATGAATAAAACATACGATGATGAGTGGTAATTTGGTTGATGATTATACACAGCAATGGCAGAAATTGATGAGTTTCCCAATAAAAGTCAGAGATTCCTGATCCTTGGATGCTGTCAATAGCTGGAATATCTGTTTTAACAGTATCAGATGCCATTTAGGAAAGAAGATACGTCATTGCTGCTTTGTAACCTTTGTTCCAGTGAAATAGAGTTATGACCAATGCCAAAATTGCTAACTATCATAGCTAGCAACTGTAGTCACATGTATAAATTAGATAAAGACCTATCACCAAGGTGAACGTGTTAGGCTTTTTGGTTGATATAAACAGGGCAGGGAAGCTCCTGTGGTAAGTTTTAGGAAAATCTGTAGGAAAATGCATATTTAGAAGATTTACTCTACTAATTTCATTAGAGATTAATTTTTCCTTCCTTCCTTCTTCCTTTCTTCCTTCCTTCCCCGTTCTTTTTCTTTCCCTCTTTCTTTCCTTTTCTTTTTCTTTCTCTCTTTCTTTTTTTCTTTCTCTTCTCTTCTCTTCTCTTCTCTTCTCTTCTCTTCTCTTCTCTTCTCTTCTCTTCTCTTCTCTTCTCTTCTTTTTCTTTTCTTTCTTTTCTTTCTTTCTTTTCTGAAACTACTGTAAAAGTTAAAAGTGCCATTCTTTTGCTCCTGAAATGGAATAATTGAAGAACCAGAAATAGACACTATTGAAAATGAATACTTTTGACTACACAGTATCAGGCTACCACTAATTAAGCTAGAAGGTGGATGCTGGACTAAAATAAAGTCCATTTAGATGTCAGAGCCCTGTAAGAATCAGGGAAAAAGAACACCAAAGAAATCTTTTGGGTTTCCACACGTCATGGATGCATTGCTCTTGCTTCTGGACTTCTCAACGTGTACAAAGTTGTCGTGGTTTAACCCCAGCCGGCAGCTAAGCCCCACACAGCTGCTCGCTCACTCCCCCCTGGTGGGATGGGGGAGAGAATCGGAAGGGTAAAAGTGAGAAAAATCATGGGTTGAGATAAAAACAGTTTAACAGGGAAAGCAAAAGCCGCGCACACAAGCAAAGAAAAACAAGGAATTAATTCACTATTTCCCATCGGCAGGCAGGTGTTCAGCCATCTCCAGGAAAGCAGGGCTCCATCACGCGTAACGGTTACTTGGGAAGACAAACGCCATCACTCCAAATGTGCCCCCCTTCCCCCTTCTTACTCCAGCTTTATATGCTGAGCATGACGTCATATGGTATGGAATATCCCTTTGGTCAGTTGGGGTCAGCTGTCCCAACCGTGTCCCCTCCCAACTCCTTGTGCACCCCCAGCCTCCTCGCTGGTGGGGTGGGGTGAGGAGCAGAAAAGGCTTTGACTTTGTGTAAGCACTGCTCAGCAGTAACGAAAACATCCCTCTGTTATCAACGCGGTTTTCAGCACAAATCCAAAACACAGCCCCATACAAGCTACTGTGAAGAAAATTCACTCTATCCCAGCCAAAACCAGCCCAAAAGTAAAACATAGAAATAATTGGTGTTTCCAGAGGTGTGGGGAATGTGACTTATTAAAATGTTAGGAACTTGCATTGATCTAAGGCACAGATGAGAGAGAGAAATTGAGAAAGAGAAAGGAGAGAGAGAAATTCATACATATATTGTTGAATAGCTTATAGACATGACCTCAGATAATTGGTAACATTTACAAGACTATAGATGCTCAGGGTTAGAGAAGCTCAATAAAACACAAGATTGGGATGACAAATAAGGGGAGAGGTTGACAAACAAAGGGATGAGATTACATTAAAGGCAGATTAATGCATATATACATTTGAACATTTCTAATATGCCTGATTGTTCCTATAAGTGCTTAAATCCTGTATCTAACCATACTGATACTCAGTTTCACTGCTCCTAGTCCCACAGTCAGCTACTGGTGCTGCATTTTCTCCTATCATCTCTGATGGTCAGGATCTCTAATTTCTTTTAGGTTTAAGAAATTGCATCATTCAAGTTGCTTAATGACTATGGGCGGCATCCATCTGTTTCAGAAGTGATTTGCCAATGCACATGTGAGGAAACAGAAAACAACACAGAACAAAACTGGAAGCAAGAAAGCAAGTTAGATGTTCCCAGAAATGCCATCCACCCTCATTGTCGTTTTACAAAAAATGAAGCTTCCAGGCTGAATGTGAAATCAGAAGACTGTTGGAGTACATGGTTTCTGGTCTGATGTTCTAGGTCCCAATCCTGCCTCCATCTCCTGTCTGGACTTACAAAGGTCTGTACCCCAGTATAGCAGCCTTCCAGTTGGTGCAGCCTTTAGGAAGCAATGAGGGGCTCTTCAGACAGGCTATGAAACAGGAATGATGTGATTGAGACTTCCATTACTTAGAATCATAGAATCATTAAGGTTGGAAAAGACCTCTAAGATCATCGAGTCCAACCGTCAACCCAACACCACCACGCCCACTACTCCATGTCCCTAAGGGCCTCATCTACACGTCTTTTAAATACTTCCAGGCACGGTGACTCAACCACTTCCCTGGGCAGCCTCTTCCAAGGCCTGACCACTCTTTCAGTAAAGAAATTTCTTCTAATGTCCAATCTAAACCTCCCTTGGCGCAACTTGAGGCCATTTCCTCTTGTCCTATCGCAAGTTACTTGGCAGAAGAGACCAACACCCACCTCACTACAACCTCCTTTCAGGTAGTTGTAGAGCGCGATGAAGTCTCCCCTCAGCCTCCTCTTCTCCAGGCTAAACAACCCCAGGTCCCTCAGCCGCTCCTCATCAGACTTGTGCTCCAGACCCTTCACCAGCTTCGTTGCCCTTCTCTGGACACGCTCCAGCACCTCAATGTCCTTCTTGGAGTGAGGGGCCCAAAACTGAACACAGGATTCGAGGTGCGGCCTCACCAGTGCTGAGTACAGGGGCACGATCACCTCCCTACTCCTGCTGGCGCCACTATTTCTGATACAGGCCAGGATGCCGTTGGCCTTCTTGGCCACCTGGGCACACTGCCGGCTCATGTTCAGCTGGCTGTCAACCAGCACCCCCAGGTCCTTCTCCTCTGGGCAGCTTTCCAGCCACTCTTCCCCAAGCCTGTAGCGTTGCATGGGGTTGTTGTGACTCAAATGCGGGGACCCGGCACTTGGCCTTGTTGAACCTCATACAGTTGGCCTCAGCCCATCGATCCAGTCTGTCCAGGTCCCTCTGCAAAGCCTTCCTACCTTCCTACCCCTACTTATATGGTGATGCACAATATAGACTCAACACATCAACCTGAGTCACCCCTTCCCTTTCAGTTGAGTTGCTATTTGAAATCAGCTGAAATTGGGTATTCTGAATGGCAGGCTCTAAGCCTTGAGAACATGCATTTCTATCATCTTTTTGGCTATGTCATTAGGATCATCAAAATCTGCATTTTAAGGCCTTGCAGATCCTAGAGGGAAAAGCAACTTTTTCCACTGAAGGTTTTTACAGAATTAAATTGATTTAATTTAATAGAGCTCAGGAGTGTGGGAGATTGCTACCATCACCTTAATGCCATCCAAATGGTGTAGTTCCTCTCACCTAGCTTGTCTACATATTAAAAAGAATTTTCCCTCCAACCACGTCCAGTGAGGGAACTTCACCAAATCCCAGAGGAAATTCCTCAATGTCCTAGTTGAAATCACTTTTAAAAATGTTTTTTCTTGAATTTTCCATTTTCTTACTGCAACTTCTGCCTAGTTGCTTTGCTCCCTTTGACAACCTAATGTAATCTCTCCCCACTCAGGAATAACACCAGCACAGTAGGATATAGTGAATAATCCCTGTGCTGGGTCTTGTTTTTTCCAGGGGAAAAAGCCAAAAAGTTCATGACAGGCAAAGATGGACCCTCCTTTTCCCTCCTTTCTTCAAGAGCTTGTAGACATGAATGAAAGACTCTGTAGCAGACATCCACTGGATAAACTTGGGCGTTATATGAGACCCTTCCACCAGAGGAAGAAGACGTGTATTGAGCATAACAAAATGGGCAAGATGTTGGAGAGAAGGCATGAGAAATTTCTTTAAAGAGAAAGATGCAGGCATGAGAGGGCAAAGAAAAATTTTGCCGAAGAGAGGACCTGAGAGAAACCTCTTGGGACAGTGCATGCATCAGGTCATCGCATGTTACCCCCAGAGCAACTACTCAAGCACTGTGTGTCTGGCAGAATAGATGGGAGGTGTGCTTGAGAGCGTGGCTTGAGACTATACAGGGTGTGAATGTGGTTGTGTGAGCAGCATAGGTTGCTTTCGTGCTGTGTGTAGTAACATCACTGCACGACGTTAACCATGGGGCGGGAAGGAAGCCCACATAGAGACAAGCCGGAGAGCATAGGGGAGTCTGTCTGGTCTGGCTGATGCTGGCTGAAGATAAAGCATGAACGTGAGATCATGAAAGATGTTTACTGAGAAAAGGACCGCAGGAGTGATTACTGCAATCGTCTGTCTAGCTGTGGTACTAACTTCCTAGTAGCCAGCTTGCTGTCACACTAGATAAAGAATCAACAAAAAGAAAAGAACCCCGTAGAGTATTTTGACATACTGGAACAGCTCTTGTAATGCATGGCAAACAGGCAGTTAGCAAAACGCGGAAGCATGCAGTGATGTCCAACACTTCTGACAGCAGCAGGTAGGAAAACACCAGACAAGTCTGTGATTGCATCATCCTTTGCCTTTTCTTTCCTTGCTTTATATCTCCATTGGGGTGTTTCTGACATGCTCAGCAGCAATGCTAAGTGCTGGAAAGCCTGTGACAGGATCCTCTATTCCTGCACATTCCGAGCACAGACTTAGCAATTCTTCAATCTACAAGACGGTTTTAGAGCTCATTTTCTTTACAGGTAAGTTGGATTCGCTGCTGTGCCCAGATTTTCCTCATCTTACTTTAAGCATCTAAAAAAGGAGCACAGCCACTTTCAGCTCCTTTTTCCGTCAGTGGAAAGAGATCTTGGGATAGGTTGTATTACCCTCTCGAGATGCTTATGTTTCCCAAGGGTTGCTGTGTTCAAAATTTAGAGCCTCAGTTAGGTGGGGTGAGTCTAGGCTGAGTTTCCCTTCACAACACTCCAATACAAAACCTCTCTGGTGGGCTATAAAGTTTCATCAGGGCTGTTTCTTCCCACTTTTCCAAATCCCATATTGATCTTTCCTATGCTTTTAAGTGTTACTAACCTTCTAAGCCTGCATCTTCATTTGACATAAGACTAAATAAAATACTCCACAGAGGTAGCCAGGCAAGGCAGAAGAAGGCAACCTTTGTAAATGCTTCCAGGTTTTTGCAATATTTACGGTCCCCAAAGGAGAAAATGTAAGCACAATGCAAAGACTGAAGAAAAGTTACTCTCCATTCCTTAAGGCAATTAGAGGATTCATAAATGGCTTTATATATTACTCAAAATCAGAAAACTCTGTTTTGAAGACCTTTGCAGCAGACGATGTCAGAGAAGTGATATCCATGGAGTACGGTCACAAAACTCTAGTACTGGATGGTATGAAAAGACTTACTAGGATAATTCTGAGATGGTAGATACATCTGTGTGGAGAAAATTGAACACTGGCTGAAGAGGATTGAGATGATATGAATATCTAGTAAAGACAAACAGTTTTAATTTTTTCTGTGTTTGGAGCCAGATAATAGGGAGTTTAGGGTGAAAACTGCTGTTAATTCTTTGGTTAATGTGTGTGATTCTTCCAAGTCAGTTTTGTCCGAGGTGTAAACAGGACCAAGTTTGGCCCCATATGAATAGAATTCAGTTCCTGATCCTTGATCTTACTGAGAAATTACAGCAAATATCACCAACCAGTCTGTGCTTTAAAACATGCATGAGGTGTATCATACTCTCCTGCCAGCCAATAACCACTCTTCAACATCTACGTAGTGTCCCCAGGCTAAAAATCTTCTTCAAGATTTCTCTTGTATGAGAAGCTGAAGTACAATCATAATGAAAGGAAGGATCGTTTCACATTTGTCGGCTTCCTATCTGAGGTAAACATTTCTGCCTTTATCCTAACTACAGCATTCATCAAGGCTTGGATTTTACCTTCTTCTAAAGGGCAAGAGCAGTTTCCAAAGACTGAAGGACGGTATCGAAGCACCGAAAAGCCACACTGCACCTCATATCACCATAATATGCTGTTATTCTCCACAACTATACACTAGTTTGATTTTTCCTGCTTCACTGCTGAGCAGTGTGTATGTGGGCGTTCTCTCTTTTTCCTCAAATTTACTGGTGTGGGGAAATGAAGGGTTTGTAATGGAATCAGAAAGTGCATTGTTCTTTCAGTTGTGGCAAAAAAACAGCTGTGAGGTGGCTCCAAAAGGCAGAATACCTGCCTGACACCTCCTGGGATCCTCATTCTCATTTCCAGCCCTTAAAGGTACCATATGTGTGTGTATGAGCTGGTAGAGTACCAGGGAAAGGACGTGGAGATGCTGCCAGGCCTCCAAGAAATAGAGATAAAACTGCAGAGGGGGGACGGAGAGAGGAGATAAGAGTTTGGAAGACGATCCAGTTTGGAGTGGGGAGGAGGTTTGGAAAGGTTTGAAAAGTCATCTCTCTGGAAAAGGGATTCAACAGTCACTTTTTCTCCCTTCTACCACTCTGTCCACAGCACTGAAATTTTTCCCTCTTTACATCCTCCCATGGATTTCCCCCAAGCTTGTGGTAATATAATTAGTGACTTGATCTGTCCAACCAAGAACACAGATGCCTATTTTGGGAGCAGACCTTTCTCCTTACATGCGGCCAAGAGAGGCAACCCTGCCGCTGGCTTCTGATCTCATTAATTCCTGACCTCATCAGGAGTAAAGGCTTGCTGCTGATTTATGGATTGTTTGGTTCGGACTCTGACTGTGTTGATACTAAAGGACTTAGGGATTGTATTCAATCTCCCAATAAACCCCTTTATAACTAGAGGGCCAAAACATGTTAGAGAAGAACTGAGAAATACGCTGCTCTCCTGCTCTCAGCAGTCCCTCCCACATATTATTAAACATAGTTCTCCGCAAACAACTGTGATATTTTTACATTTTGTCCCCTACACTAAGCAGTGGCATTATAAGATATAGTCTGCCTCCCAGGACCCAAAGCCTCTGCAGTTAGGAATAATGTTCCTCATGGTTTTAGCAGTCTTTGATTCATACCCTGATTTGTTATTCACTTGACCATGCTCCCTTTTCATACTTTCTACCACATGGAAACTTTCACATTCTTCTCCAGAAAATTACTTCTGTCTCTGTAAAACCTCTTGAGATATGGCAGGCACTAAAATCAAGAACTGGAGCTAAGAATAGAAAAGCAAGATGGTAATCATGACAATAAAATCTCCCAGATCACCACTCAGAGAAAACATTTCCATACACCTTTGGAGACTTAATGTTCCCCAACCACAACCCAATTATAAGTTACATGGAGGCAGGTGGTTGGCAGTGGGAGAATGGTCTCTTATTGGTCTCTATCACAGCCGATAAGTATAATATAAAAACATACAAACCAGGGGAACTGGCTGGGCCATGTCAGCAGGTCTGAAGGGATGATTGCAGGTGAGGTAAACCCCTGGAGTGGGTTATTTAGCTGGTAAGCACAAAAGTCTCAGCAGTGTTGGTGAAAGTCTTTTAGTGTTTCTTCCTTGACCACACAGCTATTGATTGTGTATAATGAAGATCTAATCTGCCCTATAAACTCCATTACTAACTTAACCTCACTGTTTTTGCATTATATGTAACCAATGCTGTGCTACAGTAGTTTTATAAAATAAAGTTTTGTAAAGAACACTTGTCTCTCTCTTAGTAATTTTCTTTTTCTCTTTGATTTTAATGGACATTTATAAAATCCCTGAGATGAGACCTACCACAAAACTAAGCACAACTGTTAAAGTCCCTGTCAATTTTGCTGCTTAACAAACCTTGATATCTGAGCTTCACAGAAGGAAAATCTGGAAAGAAAGATGTTATAAAGTTCAGATGTTGGAGGCAGAACTCTACAGGATAAATTGACCCCAAGCGAGCAAGGATCAGAAATTTGGGGAGGGAGAGATGTGAGTGAGAAGTGAAATGGCATAGGAGGGCACTAAAAATATAGTTCACGAGAAAAATGCAGTGTGCCACTGTGAAAATATGATGCCTCTTGTCCTTTGTTTTGCTGCTTTAAATCTGTTTGCTGGGATATGCAATGGACTCAGTGAAAAGCCAGTTGCAGTATCCCAAAATGACACACCTCCTCCATTGTGTTGGGTTTGTTGTGGTTTCCAGTTTCTGAGAATTTGGGAACTGTAACACAGAGACTATAGTTGTTTTCTCTGTGCTCTAGGCTTTCCCAGGGCCTGACAAGAGGTGTGCTGCTTCTCAGCAAGCTGTGTGCTGGTGTGCTCTCACTGATACTAATCTGGATTTTAAACTCTCTGAAAGTGACTAATCCAACATGGTAAATTATTTCAGAGATTAATTCCTTCACTTTAAAAAAAAAACCTACCAAAAGTTGGCCTGCTTCAACTTGCCAGTATTGAACCTAATCTGGTGGTAGTTCTGTTGTCATGCTTCTGTTCCCCAAAGACGGCAGACAAGTGGTCAACTCTTCCATAAGGTGGGTAAAGACAATCGTTTTCATTCCTCTTCAGAAGTGCCACTTTCCAGCACTGAAGCCCTTTGACTTATTTCCTAGGTCAAAAAGGTATATCAAGGGTATGAGTGGTAACCAGAAAGCACAAAAGGATATGAAGTGGTAAGAAGGTGTTTGAAAACTCATATGTTGTAATCCAGACACTGCAATGCACTGCAGTGTTTAGATTGTTCCCAGTTTTCACATACTTTTGGTATTTTTTTGATGGCAAGAAGACCTATCAACTGTATTTGCAAAAGGATGTGATGTTTACGCAGGGAACAACGCTTTTCCCTCTTATTGTCACAGAAACTACCTATTGATTTTCACAAGGCAAGATGCACTGTTTCCACAGTGTTGATGTTGCCTAATACCACACTTCAATTTATTTCTACAGGTCCCAGTTGAGGGAAGCACTTAGGCTCAGTGTTGCCACATCTGTGTGGGGTACCTGACTTATTGGTTTAGTTGTCATGGGAAGCCCTTTTAGTCAAAGTCAGCAGGTCCAAAGAGCAGATAGGAGAGGAGGAATTGTCTTCTCTAGAAGATATGTTCTCTTTCCATTAATCACATTAGGTACCTAGGATGAACTAGGGTACCAGGAGTGAACTAAGCAATTTTTGCTTAAACAATTTGGCATTTCTGGTACTCAGAAATTGTCTTTAGAAGTCTGCTTGTCTTTGGGATGGGAATAACAAAAGACATAGAGGAAGTCGCATATGAACATAAAGACAAGAATGTAAGAACAATCATGCGGAACACAGCAATCTCCACCTAATATCGTGTGTCCAACAGTGCCTACTGGTGTATGTCCATGGAGGATTATAAGAGAGGGGCAAGCAGAGATGGTAACTCTGCAGAGTGCTATCTCAGCCTCAATTGGCTTCCTGGTCCAGAGGGTCTGTTTTTGTGTAGGATTGGATGGATCTTCCTTTCATAAATTTTGTCCAATGTCTGCCTCCTTGCCAAAGGCATACTAATGGTTTTCCTGGTTATCCTTGGTTGCATACGTTTAGACGGTGCCAGATAGAGTCTGCATGTTGTGAACAGGTGTGACTTAGCATACCTTTTTGGAGGAACTAAACTTAAAAGTAAGCTAGATTTTGAAGTTGTGCTGGTTTTGACTGGGATAGAGTGAATTTTTTCCATAGTAGCTTCTATGGGGCTATGTTTTGGATTTATGCTGAAAACAGCGTTGATAACACAGGGATGTTTTCGTTACTGCTGAGCAGTGCTTACACACAGTCAAGGCCTTTTCTGCTCCTCACCCCACCCCACCAGCAAGGAGGCTGCGGGTGCACAAGGAGTTGGGAGGGGACACGGTTGGGACAGCTGACCCCAACTGACCAAAGGGATATCCCATACCGTATGATGTCATGCTCAGCATATAGAGCTGGGGGAAGAAGAAGGAAGGGGGGGGGTATTCGGAGTGATGGCGTTTGTCTTCCCAAGTAACCGTTACGCATGATGGAGTCCTGCTTTCCTGGGGATGGCTGAACACCTGCCTGGGAAGGAGTGAATGAATTGCTTGGTTTGCTTTGCTTGTGCGCACGGCTTTTGCTTTCCCTATTAAACTGTCTTTATCTCAACCCATGATTTTTCTCACTTTTACCCTTCCGATTCTCTCCCTCATCCCACCGGGAGGGAGGGAGGGAGTGGCTCGGTGGTGCTTAGTTACCGGCTGGGGTTAAACCACAACAGAAGTGCATCAGTAATGTCATGATGCTCTGTTGAAGATAAGAACCCTCTTTTTTTTGACACTATCCTCGCCACCAAGAAACTTGCCATCAGACAGAAATGAGTTGGCTAGGTTAATTAAAGTAAGTATGATGTATGGTCTTTATATGATATAATGATATTACATCACAGAATATGACAATACAGTCTGAAAGCTAAAGGAAAAAATGGCAATATTACTGGAAATACTGGGAAATATTACTGTAATTCTATCTCTGAGATCCATTAGAATCTGTCTCTTTACATGTGCCTTTTTTTTTCCTACTAAAATATTTTGTTGACCTTAAAGAACATCTTTGGCCTTCAGAGCCTTTGTATGTGGCTGTCAAAAGGACAGTTTAAGAGAAAGCTGTGAATTTTCTAACCTGACTTTCCAACTATTGTTTCACGCATTAGGTGATCCTTTATTAAAGAAAATAGAGAGGGGAAAAAAAAAGCTAGAAAGAAGAAAAAGAAGAAAAAAAAATGTCCTTTGTGAACCTGGGGAAAGTAGTGATTTAAAAACATATTTCTGTTTTTCTCTACTAGTGAAATCAAGTGGATTTACCTATAAAGAACACAAGCTATATGTTTCAACTAGCTTTATATAAGCACTCTCAATAGAAACACCATATTTGTCCTATAGATCAAAATATCAACAGTAGACAGTCATTTATCTTCAACTCTCTCAGGACTAGAATGGTTATTGTTTCTCACATTAAGAAAGTTGGTATATCCCAGGGGAGGCTGGGGGTTATGGTTTCAGCTGATACTCATTTGTCATATTTCTATTGCTGGTTAGAGGCATATATATTTAGGTAATCATTGCTGCCTGAGGTCAGTATCACGCCTCCCTTAAAAGAACTAGAGGTTTATGAGGAAAAAAAGGCACCCTTTAGGGAGAAAAAAGATGAAGACCAAGATTGTTTTTAAAACCTGAAGACTTCTAAAGTGCTGGATTATTGTTTGAATCAGAAAAGGTATCGTAGGGCAGGCTTGTCACTCTGGACTTGTCATCTTCATCATCTAGGCCAAGATCCCCAAAACAAGGAGAGAACACCTGAGTCTGCAGAGTCATGGAAAACTGCCTTAGGAGAACATAAACTGTCCCATTCACTTCAGGGAGATGTTGACTGACTATTGATGTATTTACATCAATACTGCTGATAAGAAAAGCAAGAAGGAAATGAAGCTGTATATCCTCAAGAGCTGCACTTTTTATGGAGCACAAATACCTGGCACAGAAAGGACAGGGTAAGGTGGAAATTGTCACCAAGAGCATTGCAGAATGTGACAACAGATGCAAAAGCAACAGAGGAAACTCCAAAATGAAAGTCCCCAGCATGAGCCCTCAATGATGCAGTGCAATACTTCACTTCAACAGGCACAGCAGATAAACACACCAAGGTAACCTGAATGGGTGTGCAGTTAAAGGGTCTAGTGGTTTTGGTTACTGTATTCATTGGTATTTTGAAAATATGCCTTTTGCACAAAGGGATGAATGTCAATCTTCAAAACTCATCCTGAACCACCACATCCCATCTTTAATAAACTTTAAGATTGTTTTTTTTAAATTCTATGTGGATCTCTGCACCAGTAATGGGCAACTTCACTGGCTTCCTGGATCACCACCAACAGTATATGGAGCAGTCTGAACCATTGATAAGCCATAAGTCTCAGCACTGGCTGGCAGCTTGAAGGTATTTCTGTAAATTGTTACTGCTTTCTAGTATGCTGCTGCCACTCTTTATTGCCCCCATTCTTCAACATACAGCAATGTTCTTATTCTGCTGCAGTTATTTTGTAGTGAGGGCAACTGGTAGATGATGGCACTAGATGGTACCAAGGGACTATTGATGAGCTATATAACTTCCCAGGTCTAAGTCATCTATTCTCATTTGTCTTGGTTTAGTAGTATCTAAAATTCATTACTTATCTGCTGGCTCCACTAAATAAAATATATTTGGTGGGTTTAATACAAATATGAGTCATCATTCATCAAAATACCCTGCTGGCGCTAGGGCTGGTGCTTTCTTCAGGGAGACAGAAAACTACAAACAATGTAGACTGAGCTAGTCTCTCTTCAATAGAGAAGGGCCCTGCAGGACACAGCTAAAGCACGTTGGTTCGTCCTGTGCAATGGAGGTGCTTTCCCAGCTGTGTAGGTAAACAGAGGCATCAGTCTCTGAGGCTGTCACTCTTATGTATTTCATTACTATTGCTTTAGGTTGTAAGGAACAACCAAAGAAGCTTTAATAAAACCACAAACATTGTAGGATTCTATACAGCACTTTTTCATTTTTTCTAGAGAAGGGAGAACAAAAATCCTGTTGCTTGGTAAAGGTCACTTTTTCAAGTATCACATATGTTCACTGGTTAAGTATTTCATTACAGTGCAGATAAAAGCCCCAGCTGTCTCCAGTGGTTAGTGATGCCATGTTTTATTTATTACCTTTTGTAACTTTATTCATCATAAAGGACACCTGGGTGTCCTTTTCTTAACCTCCAGTTGAGTTTAATTCTGAATGGCAATTCAATCCAGTGCAAAAAAAAACCCACACCAATCCAACCAAACAAACAAACAAAAAACCCCCACAAAACACATGCATCCTTAAAAGATTTGAAAATCTTCTATTACATTATTTATTTAGGTTTATTTCTACTGAGAAAATTGTGAGTATGTAGTTTTCTCATAAAAAAAGATCTGAATGATCTGATACATATTACCGAATAAAATTGGATCACTAAGTGCACTGGTATTCCTAGGTCCCAGCATTTTCTCTAAAAACAGAAAATTAAGAGATAATATTTATCTTTTGCTGCACAGACTCTCTTTTGGACAACTTTAAAAAGAAAAAAAAAGATTGTTTTTTTTCTTAGAAAAAATTAGAATTCAAGTTTAGGCAGATTGATATTTTCAAGTATCCTAAGGATAAAATTTGAGCTTCAAAGGGACAAAGTAGAAAGATACCTCCATCAAAGATTAGTAAAAGAAAACCCAACAAAAAACATTTGGGCATGTGGAAGTTAGATATTTCATTCTATTCCCAAAACTAACAGCAGAATGTATCCAAGCACTCATCTCCTCCCATCCTCTCCGCTTTCTTTGGACAAGGAGGCAGTGGCTTCAACAACCCTCAGGGTAGAGGGGCTGCAAATATCTTCTTGATGGCATAGACTGCACCAAGACCGAGATGTTCTCTGTATTTTAAACCAATGTGATACAACAGTGTAAAAAAAGAGATTAAGTCTCTTACCGTGTCTCTCACTGGGCAGGCCCAGACGCTGTCGTTAAGCTCCTATCTCAGTTGGGGGAAGTCGGGGTTCACATCTGAGTCCAAACAAGGACCATGCAAGAGAACCAGCAATTTCTGCGGAGTACGGAAGCACTGGTGGGCAGGGATGTGTTTGAAGCTCAAATCTTAAAGAAAATTATAAGAGGGACAAGCCAAACATTATCACGTAATTTGAAAAGCATTCACAAACACCCCACAGTGTTCTGCCATGGCAAATTAAGGTGTGACAAATGGTTGTAAGAAAGTAGAAGAGGCTACATCAGGAAAGATGAATGTACCCACAATGGGATTATACAGAATCACAGACTAGCTCTGTGTGTGCTTAGCAGGGGAAAAATCAAAGGTCTTTTTAGAAGTAAAAATTCAGTAATAATCTGGGCTGTGTAATTATTCAAAGATAATTAAACAGTCTTCAAATTTGCAAAAGACACCACAGAGAGAAAGACAATAAACTGTTCAATTTTCACTATAGGTGGAAAGCAATGCACACACTTTCCAGGAAGGAACTTTTACACCCGATTTTATGTTAGAGAAACTTTATGATAGGAAGGACAGCGAGGCTTTGGAAGACATGGTCTACCCTCAGGAGTGTAAAGGCAGTCACTATCCTTGGGTGATTTCAAGAGTAACAAGCATTGATAAATGTCTGTCAGGAAGACCTGTGTCTGGTTGACCCTGCAAGGGACCAATCAAATGACCCTCTGGATCTCTGCAAATCTTTGTTCTATGGCTCCACAGTCCTCTGACACCTATGAAAACCAACCACATCTCCTCAGGTTTCATAATATCCTACAGCAAGTGAGAAAAGGCATTTCCTTCCCCTCCTTCCTGCTGTTGCACTAAATAGTGCTCCAGGACTAATCTTTCTGACAAGATTGAGACTGACAGATTTGTCAGAAAGATTTTAACCATGAGATGAAGAAGCAGAAAACAGTACTGAAAACTGGGTGTAATGGAAACACCTAGTGATGCTTTCAGCAGTTTAACGTTGTATGAGGGAAACTTGACAATTTCAGAAAGTCCTGAGCAATGTTTTCTTCCTGGGAGCCTGAGGGAGATTTCAGCAAGCCAATGGTATTTTCCAAGAGACACAGGTGTGAAAACTTTCTTGCTTCAACACAATCCCACTTCTATTCAACCTGAATTTAAAATTGATGGTGTTAGTTGAGGGAGTTCAGTGAAGATACCTGTGCCCAAGGCCACGTAAACACTCAACGACATGTCTTTCTACACAGCAGGTGGAAATAATTAATTTTCAGTGGAATGGTTTGAGACACCTCCATGACACTGTCCACCCCCACATCTCTCTCCACATCTCCAGATTGCTGAAAGCTTTTGAGAGGATGTCCGTATGGTTGCACCTCAGCAGTCTTCTGAAATCAAAGGGCAAAGGAAAGCAACAGGTCCCAATTCTTACTGTATTTATATGTTTAGTCCTGTCTCTGGATCTCTAAATCATTCAAAACATAAGGTGATTACGAGGATAAAAAGATTAAATCTTGAAGGGCCCACTTATCCACTACATATTTCCCTTCCCCCTCTAAGGATCTAGTCACTGGCTAAATAAATGTGTGTACATCCAACAGTTTTATGTGAGCACGGGTCAAGAAAACCATGCAAAGCTCAGGGAAAAAGAGGGAATGAGATTTTCTCACCACAATACTCCCTTTCTTTCCCAAAACGCCCCTACCATTATTATGAAATTCTATTAACCTGCCTTTGTCCCCTCTCTTCTACAAAAACTTCTGTAGTTATCTATCTATCTCCAACACATAGACAGGAAAATTTGATAAATGGCTCAGAGTCATTTGTTCATCACTGGAGACAGGTGAGATAAATTTTTCTAAAAGTATCTAGTGTACCACGATAAAAGCTCATCAAACTTGTGAAGGGGAGATACGCAATAGCAGAACTGACTTCAGTGCCATGCCAGGTACTATGTGCTACCATACCTTCCAGCCCCCAGTACTGGGCCAGTGCAAAAACACAGTTGCTAGCCTGAAAGATTTGCCAGACAAGAACAGGGGAAGATGAGATCTGAGCACATGCTATTTGCTCTGGGTGACGAGACTCAGAGAGTTCCCCAAGCTCACACAGAAAGCTTTGGCAAAGCTGGCCTTCTGTTCCATGTTTCTTGCATTCCTCCTCCCACTGCTAACTGTTGTAGCAGCCAACACTCTTGCTAGGGTGTAAGATGTACCATGTGGGCCACAGTCCTGGCCCTATGATTTTGCAGACTGCAAAATATTTTACTGTATGCTGTGGCTTTCCTATAGTCTACATTTTTTGGCTTTCTTTGCATGAAAATCAGAGCAAGGTGGAGATTGCTGCTTACTCACAAACCATCCTGGCACAGGCATGAAATGTGGCCATGGTAAGCCCCCAAACAACAGCCTCAGACTGCAAAGATACCCTTAGACAGCCAGTCTAGTTAGTCCTGGAAATTTTGACAGATGGCTCTTGGAATCAGACCGGATTCCCTGTTCTGTTCCCATCTAATCAAATGCAAAGTCGATAAAATTTCTAGTGGGTTAAGGAACCTACAGTCATACGGCCTAAACAGTATTGTACTTGGAAATACTTGTGAATTGGTACAGCCCTCTTAGGTACCCACCAACACAGACTGTGTGGCTATCTGCAGTTATCATCAATGAATGGAAAAAATAGGATCTGCAGCTCTCCCTCAAGGACCAGTTCATTTGCTTTCTCCTTTTTTGGCTCAACATTATGTATGAGCACTTAACGTGGATTTGAAGGGTACAATTCCCTGAATGCACCAAACAAAGCAGCAGCCTCTAATTTTGAATTTCCCTGGAGCTGGGGAGAAAAAGGGTTTGTCAGAACTAATAACGGGTGAATCCCAAAATGGGCTGTGAAGAGAAATTTTCTAATCCTAGTCATTTCCCTTGACAGCCAGCTCCGCTTTTGCTGGGAGATTCTGCCTGGAAATACTTTATTCAATAACATATTTTGTCTACGTGGACCTATTTCAATACAGTTCCACTCTTGGAGACCCATCTGAAGAATTGCAGCTCCACATGTCAACCATTAGATAGTCAAGTATGGAAATGTTAATATTGGCTTTGATGTATTCTCTAGTTTTACTTTAATTTGAGGAAATCCCCAAATCAATCCGTTAGAAAGCACTTACCCACAGTGGAAGCTGGAGGTTTTTAACGGAAAAGGGCTTTAGTAACAAACAATAAATCATCACAATAATAAAGAACCGAATAGCAACATCAGGGAACAAGTACGCAACGAGATTCTTTCCAAAGCAGAACACTTCTCATCGTTGTGCAAGATGCATTAGCATCTTTAATATAATGTTAGGAAACAGAGTTTATTTCTTTTAGGGAGCAGACCTAATTCATCAGAGAAAACATATGTCTTCCCATATGATTTAGCATCTGGGTCTCCGCGGTGTAACACACCATTGGAGTTAACAGTTAATGTCTTAGTTCCACCCCGCTAAGAGCTATTACTTATTACGCTGTATTCCCACAGTGCTTTCTCTTTCCTGAAAGGTATATACATCTACTGCTGTTCAAGAAGTGCTTACGCGGAGTCCTTCGGTTTTAGATGGAAGCTCTCTTTGGGCCAGGGAAAATAGCTCCTTAATTGAGTAGCTGGGACTGCCTAGCTGTTTCAGTAATTAAGTCTCAGACCACATGGCTGGCTGGACCTTTCCGAAACTGTGTTTACGCTGTAAAACAACTCATGTGAGGCAAAATCTTCCACATTTGAGCATTTTGCCTTCAGGCTAATGCCGTAATTATGTGAAAACTACACTGTATCCCTATGGATGGATCTTTTTATTCACAGAGCAAACAATTTTATTCATTTATTTATTTATTTCACTTGAAATTTATTTATTGTATATTCAGTAATTCAGGCACATTGTTTGGATGAAGTATGTGTAAGGAGACTTCCCTGTGAAATATAAAGTAATACTTACATTATAAAAACAGAAATAGTCAGTCGTCTTACAATATTTACTGAATTTTAGATGTGCTGAATGTGGTGATAATCTATTCTATAGTTTCTTAAATATATGCATTAGATTTGTGCCCATTAAAAGTACATTAACTGTAGATGAGGTGGTTCAACTAAACAGTCAAATCCAGCTCCAACCTGAAGGTTAGATTTGCAATTTAAACAGAGGGCGAGAATCACAGAGAGTTGTAGTAATTCCTTAATGTCATGAAAGACACTTGCATTTGCTTTACCTTAATTCCCCTTTCTTTAAGACTAAGACCATTCCTTTACCTCACTACAGACTGTAGAAGATGCATGTATTGATGGTGACAAGGTCATTAAGCTGTCAAATAATGGGAAACAAGTAATTATTGTGAAGTTATAAATATTTGGTAGAGATAAAGACAGGGCAGGTAAATAATTGCTTTTGAAGTAATTTCATCTTTTTAAACAGTCACATGGAATATTAAAAGGTGTTTTAAGAAATGTTGTATTTTCATACACTAAAACAAGAGAAATGGTTGGTTATGAAATTAATAAGCACTATTTAAGTTTCTTAAAGAAGATGAGACTTTATTTGTTCTTACCTTAACCTCTCTCAAGCACAGTAGAAACAAGACCAAGGACAGATGTCAGATTTTTTTTCTGGGGAAAATCACTTTTCTCTCTGCTTTATCTATTTTTTATATATAGTTTTATTTATAAGACTTTTAACTGTTCACTGTGCCTGTTTGTTGGGTATTTCATTTAACATTAAACAGTAATATTTTGTATTCATGGACATTATACTGTGAAATATTGTTTGAAAAAGTGAGAACATACCTTGATTTCTCACATTAAAAGATACTTGATGTGAAAACATAAAAATATAAAAAAAAAAAAAAATCAAAGGAACACAGGAATTTGCTAGAAGGTTACCTGCTCTTGTTAGTTCATTTATAGGAATCATGTAGTCTTTCCCCAACAGAAGCAAATCGCTATATGCTCATTTCACTCCTGTGCCCAAGGTCAACACATTATCCCATCTGTTATAAAAACTAACAGTTTCTCCAGTGAATAGCCAGTTTCTGTTTGTTGCATAATGTTTGTTGTAAAAAACCTTGGTGTAAACCATAAGTCTTTTAATATATCTACTGTTGCTTGGATGGTTTCTGGGTTTTATGTAATTGCTGATACTTTCCAGAGGTAGCTGCAAGGCAAAGCATCTCGGGGCAGGTAGGAAATTTTAAGCTCTGAAGGAAAAACACAAACCTGAAATTACATTCCGTTAACCCACTCTGCCTGTTAGGATTCAAGGCATGCTGCATATTAACATCATCACCAGACACCTTTTCACAGAGAACATGAATTGAGGACAAAAATAGGGGAATTCTAAAGAAGATTGCCTTGTGGTGTAACTTAGTTATAATTTTGGGTTTTTTCCCCCCTTTTGATCTGTGCTGTTTTATCTGTAAGGGCTCTACTATGTACAGCAACAAACAGACATGTTGTTTCTTTCCTACTGAAAACCACTCTGGTTTATCCTTTTTCATCGAGATTTCCTTTATGAACTCTTTCTGATCTCTTTGTCAAAGATAGAGACTTCAAACAATGATGGTGTGAGAGAAACATTATGTGTTTCAAGAGCACAATCTGATCCATAAACATATTTTCCTGCCAAGCATGCTGGCTTTGCTACTCACCGAACACTAGGATGCTGAACGCTTGACTTCTTTAGGTATTGGTAATTGTTTCTCCCTTTATGTGTCAAGACTGGATGCCTAAAATGTGATAACTGGAAATATGAAGACAGTGAGTAGCTGTGCATAGTTTCTTTTCCCAACTTTTTGCTCCATCTCTGCTGCCGGGTCTGCGGAAACAAAGCATTGCAAGCAGGTCATTCTGCAGAAGGCAGTTGTAATATTTCAGGAACTATAGATGGTAAAAACCTGAACACTTTCATTTTCTGATTTGGAGTCACTGCAAAATATGGGACAAAGCAACCTCCTTTTCTTACATATCTTCTCTCCTTCTTCTCCCCACTCCCCACCTGCCACTACCCCAGAGAAAGTAAAAGGGCATAAAACTGTCAGCTATCAAGTGACCTGAGAACTTGGGGTGAGAGGGAAATTCCTAAATGAGGAAGGTAAAATCACGGAGTTTCTCCGTAAAATCAAACAAAACAGCTGAACATATACAATGAAGTCACTGAAGATCATATGGATGAAAATGCTAAGGTCTTCTGTAGACTACAGCTCGGTCACACATAAAGGAACTAAAAATGGGTTCTTCTGCTCTATTTTGGAGGTGCACCACTCAGCCATCTCCATATAAGCTGAGCATTTAGGTTCTTATTATAGTTAACAGGCAATAGACACTATAGGCAGTAGAGTCAATGGAAATAAGGGTGTGACTCAACCCAACAAACATGAGCATCTTCTTTTAAAATGAGATTAATTTCACCCACTGTCTACGTGGACTCCCTCTCCATGTGTGTCAGGGAGCCCAGGCTGACACACACACTCGGCGTGGGACAAACCTACACTGCAGACACCTACATTTAAACACAACATTGAGGATTTACCTGCTTTGCTGGGTACAGGTTTTATCTGCCTGGAACCTAATGAATTGTGTCTTGTCTCTCACCACAGCTTTGCATTCATTTGCATCACTGCTAACACTCTTTCAAAATTACACTAAAACCAGGAAATGCACAGAGATGTGAAGGTTTATTGAGTTGCATGCAGGGTTTGACAGCAAGAAATTTAGGTTTGATTCTCAATGCGGACAGGCTGAGGATTATGTCAAATTCACCTGCCCACCCACGGTCACTTTTGCATCCATCCTTCCTTGCTGTATTTACACAGGACAGTCCTTAGGGCTGAAGCTGCCTTTTAGAGAGTGCATCTGCAACCCGAAGCACGACAGGGTTCCGATCTCAGTGGAGAGTGCCAGCTGCTATCATTGTAATAGCAAAAAGCTGTAGAAGGAAACGGGAGCTCTTATGTGTCTGCTACCAGGAATATAAAAATAGAGGGAAACAAGCAGAGAGACAGATGGTGGAAACAATAGACAGGATAAGTAGCGTTAATCTAATACACTCTAGTAGTATAGAAGTTGGGTTTCTAACCAAAATGAGTTCTTCAGTAGACAACTGAAACAGTCTGGAGCCTCCAGAGAGTGAATATTTTCACTGTAATACAGGTAACTAAAACAGGGTATAGATTGTACGTGCTGCAGTAACAACTTAGCTAAAATTTGGCCTCTAATCTTATCCCTCTTCAGTGCATCTTCGTCCCTTTTCCAAATGGAAGAACTAAAAACTGTGTGGTTTTAGAGCGTTCTACAGGACAGCCGTGAACCTCGAAAATTTGAGTTGAAATTAAGACTGCTTTCGAATTCAGGAATTTTCTGACAAGATATGCTGGCATGTTAGCCAACATGACTATTTTATTAGATACAAACCAGTTTATAATCCATGTTTTCTTCTTTAATAAAAATATGGTATTTCCCTACTGTTCATTTAAAAAAAGCTTTTAAGATTTTCATTATGAAAACCTCAAAATGTTGCCACTGATTTTCCCCCTCTCTACCTTTATACTGCCTGTAAATCAGATGCAATAATAACTTCTGAGAAGCTGAAAAGAGCATATTTATCTCCCTGGGAAAGTTATGAGGATGACAGCTCAGTGCTTCAGCAGCGTCAGAGCTGTTACATTTCCATTCATTAACTTTCCCTTTTTCTATATAAAACTACATAATTGGGACTTCCCTTAGTGGAAACATTTAGTGCATCTTTAATGGGCAACTCAGGATCACAGCACTTTAAGCCTGAATCTAAGAGTTATTGAGAGCTTCCTGAGAGCTGCCAAATGCTGCATGTTCCCATAGACTCAGCATCTTGCAGGATTAGATTCTCGTAATATTTTTAGTGTTAATAATGTCAAATCCTCTGTAGTACTTTTGTAATCTATTTACAAAAATGTCACATGCAGAGCTTCTCCAAAATTTATCTGACTATTCATTTTTTCAAGTACAGTTTCTCCAAGCCTAAAGTTTTTAAAATAATGTCATTTTTTTTCCCTTCCTCCAGATGAAGTTTCTAGTTAAAATGAATCTGAGAAATAAGTGCTAGTTCCATACTGCCTCTGGTGAGGTTGAGAGTAAAAACTAATCTGAAGCAGACAAAGGTTTGATCCACCAGTACCCACTTAGTTAGAAATGTGATAAGGAGTTTTGCATCTGTCAGATTTTCAGTTTCACACCTATGAGATAATTTGTTAATTTTTTTGACGTTCACCTGACCTTACAACCTCAGAAGGGAAGGATGGATCAGAGTTAGAGCACCACTCAATGGGACTCTGGGCTTTTTTATGTCATTCTGCCATGGGTTTCATGCACAAATCAGGGTCTCAAAATTCAGCACCCAGAAAATGAAGAACACATAAGGAATAAAATGAAGAACATATAAAGAATAAATATCACAGAAGCAACTTGCCATGACCAGAGCTGAACTTAGAGGGGCCAGAACCTGTCCAGAAAGAAACATCCAAGCACAACTTGTCTTAGAGAGGAAGCCACTCACTGATTTCCCATGGTTCCTTTTCTGATTAATTCTACCTCCCTCAAAGGCTGCAGCGAATCCCAGAGACACAGCCTCCTCCTTACATGATCCTGCTACCTCCCCAGAGCAAACTGGGAATTTTTCACATAATGAAATGTGATATCATGATGCTTGAGAAACATTGCTGTGTGTGCTTGACACTGCAACCCTAAAAATATTATTTAAATTTGCTCCTCCCACAATAAAACAGGTAGAACTGAAACAAATCCCTCAACATGGCTATTAAAAACTGCTATTCCAGTGTAATCATCGCATGGGCATTGAACCAAGCAAGACTGAAAATATGTCTGGTTTCTGTTTCTAAAAGCAATCGGCAAAATTCAAAACTCAGTCACTTTAATATGACATTTTGTTTTATTTATGTTTTCTATTGCTCCTGGTATTCAGACCCATCCCACGTCCCCAGATCCCCCTTGCTGTGATAAATCACCACATAGAACAGGCCAACACAAGGGTATTAAACAAAGGACTATCACTATGGACAACTCAAGTTCCTGTTACCTGAACTTAGCCCTCTTAATTAGGGGATGTGGTACTTCTTTAACCATTTAAATACCACAGAAAAGTATGGAGACAAAGGATGCCCCTTGCCATGCTGGTAGGAAGTACAAGTACATTATTTTCCATCTGTATTTAGTTCTTTTATTCTCTTCATTTCTTAGCTTCAAGTATCCCTGCTCTTCTTCTCTATTGCTACCTGCAGCTCCAGAGGCAGGTATGAAAGGGCAGCAGGTACTCCTGGAGAGGACACAGCTTTTCTTTTTTCTGGAGAAGACGCTTTTCTTTTAACTCCCCTCTCTCACCATATGGAACAGTGACCACAAGCGGTTGTCTTTATGAAAGTCTGGACTATGTTTTCTTTGAAGTTTTCCGATGCACTGTTCGGCATGTCCCAGAGGCTGACACACCGAACTTGGTGTTTGCCGCTGTTCATGGAGTGCTTGAAAATTACTGTGGAAAGGGGGTTAGAAACATCTTGTCACATATTCCCCAGGATCTTCAAAAGATCAGGGATCTGCTTCTGCAAAGAAGGACAAGTAAGGGAATAGTAAATCCAGAAGCAAAGATTCATGTCAGAATTCTATGTCAGGAGGGACATTCCTGTGCTCAGCTCGTGTGACATTTAGTGTAACACAGTCTATATTAATTCAGCTCCAGCTGTTCTGATCCTTAGCTGACTACCCCATCTAATTCACAGTGGAGAGGAATGCAGTCCTTTAGTTATAGGACAGTGCAGACCTAGGAACATCAGCCTAAGAATAAATGTAAGCTGGGAATTCAGAGAAAGTTTCTAAACACTGGAGCAGTAAAATTCTAGGATAGTCTCTGATCAGAGGCATGGCAGAAAAAAACCTGACTGCCTTGAGACAGAATGTGAACAGTTGTCAACAGGGTCATACGAGGTAGTTGTCTGCAATAATTGGATCTGGATTTGATGACACTGGCAATTTCTCCAGCCTTATGCTCCTAATTAATGCTGAGTCCCATGAAAGGCACATGATGAAGACGACTGGAAATGTTTTATATGATAAATTCATCGTTATTTGATCAGGCTGGATTCCACATTTTGACATGGGTGGAGAGAAACATTTCTCAGTATTGATGACATTTGAAATAGTTCAGGGAAAGAAAAAAAAAAAAGATGGTTATTAATAGCTGTTTCTTCAGTCTACATACACCAGGAAGCAATGCTATTTTTGAAATGATGTGTGCTTCAAAGACCAGATGTCTTCTGTTGTATTAGCGCAGTTAATTTGTTTGTTTATAAAGGTCAATCTATCTTTAGACACATAATGGAGAAACCTCAAATGGAAGCCTAATCATCCTATGCTTCCTTTCTAGTTTTTGGAAAGAGGAAGGCACAGCAACAGGATGAGTCTGTTCACTCTAAAATTGGGATTATCCTCCAGAGGTACCCCTCTCTCTCCACCAAAACTCAAGAGAAAATACTAACTGAAACATAGTCATCCCAAACTCCCTAAAAGAACCATGTCCAAAAGATGACTTTTTTTCTTTTCTAATTAAATAAGTGTCCTGGTTCCGGCTGGGACAGAGTTAACTTTCTTCCCAGTAGCTTGGGGGTGTGCTGAGTTTTGGGTTTGGTATGAGAGAAGCGTTGGTGGCCCATTGATGCTTTGGCTGTTGCTGGGTGGTACCTGCACCGAGGACTTTTTTTTCTTTCGGCCTCCCATGTCCTGCAGGGAGGTGCAGGGAGGGGGGGGAGAGGGAGAGAGCACATCTGGGGTGGTTGACCCAGCTGTCCAATGGGGTATTCTATACCATGTGACATCATGCTCAGTATAAAAACCAGGTGTGGGGGGGCTTGCCCCCCGTTCGTGACATGCAGTCGGCGGTCAGTGAGCAGTTGCATTGTGCATTGCCTGCTTTGTATATTCTGCTATTGTTGTTGTTATCATTGTTGTTATTATTGTTCTACTTTGTTTTATTTCAATTATTAAACTGTTTTTATCTCAAGCCGTGAGTTTTCCTACTTGTGTCCTCCCGATTCCCTCCCCCATCCTACCAGAGGAGGGGGTGTGAGTGAGTGGCTGTGTGGGGTTTAGCTGCTGGCTGGAGTTAAACCACGACAATAAGATAACCCTGCAATGCTGGCTGACAAATCTTTATGGGGCTGAAAACTAAAATACATTGAAACTTTGGCACAGTAGGACACATTTTTATTTATATTCCCCCTTACCTTGTCCATGCCATGTATCAGTCTCAATACAGTACAGTGGGTCTTATAGATTGTCACTATGTTACCACACTTACTTGCTCTTTTAGTGCACTCTGACTTTGCTTAAATTACTGCTGGATAGAATATTTTGTGCTGCTCTCAGCCTCATCCAGCTAAATACCACTCCTGAAAATGTTCTGTCCTATTTTGCCTTTTATGGTTCCAGACAAGGTGAAATATGAGCTTATTTCCTCAGGTTTATTAGTAATATTAATAATAAGAATAATGCGCTGAGTTTTCATTTGAGATTTTTAAAAGCAATTTGCAGTTATTCATTACACTTCCTACAAACCTTGCAAGTAAGATCAGCTTTATTTTGGAGATGGGAAGATTGAAAGGTAGAGAAGTTAAGTGTTTGACCAAGGATGTCTCTGACAAAAAGAGGTTGGCATATCTAATTCCCAAATTGCTGCTCTGGACACAGAGATGTTTGATTAGTTCACATGGTAGTATGAACAACTTTGATCACCAGGAGCTGGGCTGAACTTTCAGTCAGAAGATACTAGAAATTTCTTGTTTTCTACAAGAAAGATAAAATATGGAGAATGCAGGATGTCAGGTTTCTGACCTCATCCACAGTTTTAAAGCTGAGCTATATGAATCTGGTGAAAGATTTTCTGAGAAGCTTTGCATTAGGATTTTCATTTCCATTTGATGCTACTCTTTGCTTCTTACGCTGACTATTTTTGGCATCAAAAGCATGCGCTATACTCCATTCTCCATAGCAAGTTCAGGACTGCCTGACGCCCCTATTTTCGTGACATATATCAGCAAAGTAAAGACAATAGTTTGGAAAAAATGGGAACACTTACCAATACATACCATAAGAGAAAAGTAATGACCACATTACGGTGGCTCTCCTAGTCACTTTATTTAAACACAGTGTGACATTCCACATTGACAAGTAATAAATGTTCACAAAAGAGGGTAACATGAAACCTATAAAAATGTTTAAAACATATATGAATGAGGTAATTTTAATAACCACTTATATGCTTTAAATGAAACAAAACTACTCTTTACAAAAGTAGAGTATTTAGTACAAGGATCAGGACACCAAATTTTCTTTTTGTAGGTGTCCAAGCTATGGCTACCTACTGTATTCTAAACTAAGCAGTTATTTTCCACTTCAGGGCTGGTTTGGTTTTTTTCCTGCAACTCAGAGATTTTCCTTGGGCTGTGGAGGGAATTCTGCCAACTGTCTAGATAACTGAGCTAATCATAAGTCTATATATTAAAGGCAGGCAGCTAAAAGATTACAGCTCCAAATCTACAGCCCAGATATGAGAGTTTTCACCTGTGACCTTAGCGTGTGGGTTCTCCTTGCTCCTTGCTGATGCACTGCAATATTTCTCAATAGCCCAAGACTGAAGAATATAAGATCCATTTGACATTTCAAAGAGAATTTAAGCAGGGTAAACTGCAAATATCTGTGTTTGGCTAGGAGACCAAATTCTTCAGTGATGCTATATTTGCAAAGACTGCAGGAAATCTTGTTTGCATGGCGGGGGGGGGGGGGGAATCCTAATGTCTCATTTATGTTTCCTGACCAGAACAATCTTAGTGGTGCAATTCTACATTGCTTTAGCGAGACACCTGACTTGATTAACTTACTGATCTGTAAAACTACCACTTATTTCCGGATCTGCCTAAGAAGTTTCTCATCCAAACACAGCCCCACTGCAAGCCCTCCGAGGTCCACCAAGGTTACAAATGCGTGAAATAAACCTCCTGAATCCTAAGTGTCCTGATTTCAGCTGGGATAGAGCTAATTTTCTTCCTAGTAGCTGGTATAGTGCTGTGGTTTGGATTTAGTATGAGAATAATGTTGATAACACACTGATGTTTTAGTTGTTGCTTGGTGGTGCTTATTCTAGTCAAGGACTTTTCAGCTTCCCATGCTCTGACAGGTGCACAAGAAGCTGGGAGGGAGCATAGCCAGGACAGCTGACTCAATTGGCCAACAGGGTATTCCATACCATATGATGTCATGTTCAGCATATAAAGCTGGGGGAAGAGGAAGGAAGGGGGGGATGTTCAGAGTGATGGCATTTCTCTTCCCAAGTAACTGTTATGCATGATGAAGCGCTGCTTTCCTGGAGATGGCTGAACACCTGCCTGCCAATGGGAAGGGGTGAATGAATTCCTTGTTTTGCTTTGCTTGTGCACGTGGCTTTTGCTTTAGCTATTAAACTGTCTTTGTCTCAAAACACGAGTTTTCTCACTTTTACCTTTCCGATTCTCCCCCCCATCCCACAGGGAGGAGTGAGCAAGCGGCTGGGTGGTGCTGAGTTGCTGGCTGGGGTTAAACCACGACACTAAGAAACACTTTATCCTGTTCTGATTCACTTAGTCAACTTTACTGCATTAAAACTCCCTCTGCTCTCCACTGCTTGCTGCAGTGAGCACAGGGGTTTAGAAGCTAAGCAAAATGAATATGTAGTTGTTTCACGGGGTTATAATGGAAACTTCAAAGTAATGTGATCAGATATGTTCCAATATATCCTAAAACCACTACTGCCATAACCATGATGGGTGAACACATTGAAATTTTAGGCTAAATTGTGTGACTAATTCTGAGTTTATTGAAATGAACAATGACAAATGAGGTGCTACTTTCTCTCCTAGATACACAATCAATTTTAGAAGGGCTGCAGCACCTTTATTGTCAGTTTTTAAGCTGTAAATTACATCAGAGATTAGACTTTTCACTTTAGCTATAGCTACTGTTAGGCACCTTGACTCCTTGTGTAGATAATAAAAAAAAAAAGAAAGCATTTGCATTTTAACACAGTTCGCTACTGTATAAAAAACAGAAACAGTTTGAGGCTTTGGCACCAGGACATTCTGACACATTTCTACATATGTTTCCTATCGGTTTTTTATCATTAATCGCATCCATAGTCTACTTTTTATTTGCCTGTTTCTGACCTCACATAACTAGCTCAGCCACATAACCTGGCTAAAATTTTGGGAAATTCTTTTGACAAGAATATTCTTTAGCCTGGAGGGCAAGCCATCCTCTTAGGGTGTTAGAGAGATGGTTTTGAACACCTGAAGCCAAGGAGGTCCTAAAATTCATGTCTTCCACTTCCTGAGTGAGTATGCAACACACAGTGCTGGGTTATTATGGTAAATTTATGCATTGTCATTTACTTCTCAAGAGAGCCAGGAGGTACTAGCTCCATTTTATAGGTGAGTAATTGAGATGCAGAGATTAATTGACTTGCTTAAAGTCATGTGGGAAGTCTCCAGTACAGCTAAGAACTTGTCCCAGACTTTTGTGTTTTCATCCAATAAAACAGTGACTTAGATTGTGATGGTAACTTTTTTAAAATTGCGGTAAAAAGTTATTCCATTTTACATTGTCCATATAATCCTTATAATCCGTAAATGTCAGGTTTTATGTTGTAAACTTGCTTCAGAGTTTTACAGCATCAAAGCATATGTGTCCAACATATGTACGACATGAAGTGGAGGGATTAATAATAAACACAACTAACAGCTCATGCATATAAAGTAGGAAATGAGGCTAGATTTAGTTTATAAAAGATTTAATTCCTTTAGTATATCATCCATGGCACTGAATGGGATGTTCTTAAAAGAGCTGGAAGAGCTGGCTGATACGGTTGCACGGTCACTCACAGTTATCTATGAACAGTCATTGTGATGTGTCCCTCATGTTTGGACAAAGATCAGTATTATGCCCATCTTGATGACAGTGATGATGGAGAACCCAGGGAACTGAAGACATGTCCAGCAATTCAGGAACTGGAAGAATCATGGAGCAAATCCTCCTGCAATCCATTTCCAAACATGCAAAGGAGAAGGTAATCAGGAACACTGAATATGGATTTATCAAGAGTTATTTTAGCCTGGTGAGGAGGAAGCTAGGATGGGATTTGGTTGCAGTCTTCACCTGCTTAAGTGAGTTACAAAAACAATGGTGCCAAACACTTCTCAGCAGAGTCTGCTGCTAAAACAAGAGGTAATTGCCACAAATTAAAGCTCAACAGATTCAGGCTGTACACTAGGAAAAAAAGAGAAAACCCTTCAGTAGGAGGATAGTGCAGTGCTGGAACAGATCATCCAGAGAGGCAGTGGTATCTCACCCATGGAGGATTTTAGGATTTGGTGAGGTAAAACAATAGTTGATCTGATCTACTGCTGGACACATTACTGTGATGTTCAGGAGGTTCGACTGGAAACCTCTAGAGGTCTATTCCAAGCAACATTTCTATCATCATAGGATTCATTTGGCTTGGGATTTGTGCAAGTAAATCAGACAGCATCCGGACACAAATGAATGGGACAGAAAATAGACACAAAGGTTCTAAGAACATTCTTAGAAGGAAATAATAATTCTTGATGCTGATAGAAATATGTTTTGGTCAGAGATAGCTGCCTTTACAGAATGATTAATTTACAAGAGTGGTTCCCAGATCTCCCAACCTGTTTGGTAGAAGAAAATCACTTGATCTTTTCCATTTTATTTCAATATTGTGCCTGCTGATCTGAAGGCCCTTTCAGACATACTCAGTTTAGATGGCTGCAGAAAACAACTTAGAAGTTTTCCTCTACATGCTGGTAAATCTGCCAAAATATCTTAGAATACCACCAGTAAGGCATGATACAGCAAAGATGTGAATGACTGAAATAACTTCAGCAAATAGAGTTTTTGTCTCTTTACTGTGTTATTGCTGGACCATTAGGGAAATGCAGTTAGGGATACATTCTGAATTTTCTTCCTGAATGGTCATCATGGCAGATTAAACAAAAATAAGGTCTGAAGGTAAATAAGGAAGCTGCTTTGGACAGGCTTTTATGGATCCCTCCCCCAAGATGTGGGACAACTCTGACAACCACATGAAATATCCAAGTCTGCTAAGAGAGGCTGAAATTACATCCTGGGATAACAAAAATGTTGGGAATACCCTCTGGGAGCCTTTGAAAGTAGCAGATAAGAAGCTACTGCCTCTTACTCTCAGAGAATACAGATAACAGGGAGCCAGAATAGGCTTGACAAATGATAGTCAAAATGACAGGCTGGGGCAATGACATTCACAGGAATGAGGCAAGATTTTATTCCTCAAGCCCAGCAACAGAGCACTTGCAAGGAAAAAGTAAAGGGAATAAATTAAATTGGGGTGAATAGGTCTGATCTTTTTTGCTGTCTCCAGCTATGGAGTAGGAGAAGGTGCAAAACCAGAGAAGGGATGTACCTAAAAATGACCTCAAAGAAGTGCAAGGCTTGGGGACAAAATGTGTGCTGAGCTCAAAAATGTCACGTTACAGCCCCAGACACCATCATATGAGTAGCACGTAGGCTGAGCATTGTGAAAGAAGCTTACACTGATGCTGCTTGCTCTGTATCTGCTTTTAGATAGAGAAATTCAATTTCCACACTTGTCAATCCAGTGTTGTTCACCAGCTTCTAACCACATACACATAAATGCAGTGTAATCATTTTTTGAAAGATGTTACATGTAAACCTGTCAGAAGGAGCTTTGATATTTGTGATTTTTAAACACAGTTTGCATTTTTTAATGCAATAAATAAATACAACAGAACTGACTGCAAAAACTGCAATTAAGAGAAAAGCTTCAATAAGATTTGATAAAAAGAATGAATATACAAGGTGCCTGGAAATATCTGTCATGTGTGTATAGTAGCTAGGTTTGTCCAGAAATACAACAGAAGATAACAACAGCTTAATTCTCAATTGCTAGCACATACATTACACTTCTGAAATGAGATGTCCTTCTTCGCTGGTATGTTTTAGTGCACAATATATCCTCAAAGAGGAGAGGAGTTTCTTTCAATTATCCCAAGCCTGCCTGTGTGTATGAAAGAAGATGGAAAAAAGTGTACAGCAAAATCTGTCCCCATCTTTAACTTGCAGTAAGAGGTATCAGATTTTTTAGAGTGAAGCACTGACATACTTAATGCAGGGAATACGTTAAATTGACAATACTGAACTTGGTTGCAGCAACAGTTGTCAGAAAAGATGGAAAGCTCATCTCTCCTTCAGGCTGCTGGCTGACCTTCATGCCTTTTGAGCCTTGGTTTCCACAGTTTTGTGGTTATCTTCAATGAGCTAAGGTTTCTACTTGTTGAAATAAAAACAGAAGTTGTTACATTATGACTGGGGTTTTTTTTGGTTACAATTCCAATCAAATCACAGAATCATAGAATTAGAGAATCATTTAGGTTGGAAAAGACCTTTAAGATCATCAAGTCCAACTGTTAACCTAGCACTGTCAAGTCCACCACTAAACTATGTCCCTAAGCACCATATCCACACGTCTCTTAAATACCTCCAGGGATGGTGACTCCACCACTTCCCTGGGCAGCCTGTTCCAAGGCTTCATAACCCTTTCGGAGAAGAAGTTTTTCCTAATATCCAATCTAAACCTTCCCTGATGCAACTTGAGGTCAATTCCTATTATCGTATCGCTTGTTACTTGGGAGAAGAGACCAACACCCACCTCACTACAACCTCCTTTCAGGTAGTTGTAGAGCGCGATGAGGTCTCCCCTCAGCCTCCTCTTCTCCAGACTAAACAGTCCCAGTTCCCTCAGCCGCTCCTCATAAGACTTGTGCTCCAGGACCTTCACCAGCTTCGTTGCCCTTCTCTGGACACGCTCCAGCACCTCAATGTCCTTCTTGGAGTGAGGGGCCCAAAACTGAACACAGGATTCAAGGTGTGGCCTCACCAGTGCCGAGTACAGGGGCACAATCACCTCCCTGCTCCTGCTGGCCACACTATTTATGATACAGGCCAGGATGCCGTTGGCCTTCTTGGCCACCTGGGCACACTGCCGGCTCATGTTCAGCCGGCTGTCAGCCAGCACCCCCAGGTCCTTTTCCTCCGGGCAGCTTTCCAGCCACTCTTCCCCAAGCCTCCAGCGTTGCATGGGGTTGTTGTGACCCAAGTGCAGGACTTGGCCTTGTTGAACCTCATACAATTGGCCTCAGCCCATCGATCCAGCCTGTCCAGGTCCCTCTGCAGAGCCTTCCTACCCTCGAGCAGATCAACACTCCCTCCCAGCTTAGTGTCATCTGCAAACTTACTGACAGTACACTTGATCCCCTCATCCAGATCATTGATAAAGATATTAAACAGAACTGGCCCCAAAACTGAGCCCTGGGGAACACCGCCCGTGATCGGCCGCCAACTGGATTTAACTCCATTTACGACATGTCTTTGGCCCTGGCCACCCAGCCAGTTTTTCACTCAGGAAAGAGTACGCCCGTCCAAGCCATGAGCAGCCAGTTTCTCCAGGAGAAAGCTGTTGGAAATGGTGTCAAAGGCTCTACTAAAGTCTAGGTAGACAACATCCACAGCCTTTCCCTCATCCACTAAGTGGGTCATCTTGTCAGAGAAGGAGATCAGGTTGGTCAAGCAGGACCTGCCTTTCATAAACCCATGCTGACTGAGCCTGATTACCTGGTTGTCCTGTACGTGCCACGTGATAGCACTCGAGATGATCTGCTCCATAACCTTCCCTGGCACCGAGGTCAGACTGACAGGTCTGTAGTTCCCCAGATCCTCCTCCCAGTCCTTTTTGTGGATGCGTGTCACATTTGGTAACCTCTAGTCAACCGTGACCTCCACGGTTAGCCAGGATTGCTGATAAATGATGGAAAGTGGCTTGGTGAGCACTTCTGCCAGCTTCCTCAGTACCCTTGGGTGGATCCCATCTGGCCCCATAGAATTGTGCGTGTCTAAGTGGTGTAGCAGGTCGCTAACAATTTCCCCTTGGATTATGGGGGCTTCATTCTGCTCCCCGTCCCTGTCTTCCAGCTCACGGGCTGCGTACCCCGAGAACAACTGGTCTTACCATTAAAGTCTGAGGCAAAGAAGGCATTAAGTACCTCAGTCTTTTCCTCATCCTTTGTCACTGTGTTTCCCCCTTGCACCCAATAAAGGATGGAGATTCTCCTTAGCCCTCCTTTTGTTGTTAATGTATTTATAGAAACATTTTATTGTCTTTTACGGCAGTAGCCATATGAAGTTCTAGTTGGGCTTTGGCCCTTCTAATTTTCTCCCTGCATAACCTCACAACATCCTTGTAGTCCTCCTTAGTTGCCTGCCCCTTCTTCCAAAGGTCATAAACTCCCCTTTTTTTCCTGAGCTCCAGCCAAAGCTCTCTGTTCAGTCAGGCCAGTCTTCTTCCCCGCCAGCTCATCTTTCTGCACATGGCGACAGCCTGCTCCCGCGCCTTTAAGACTTCCTCCTTGAAGAATGTCCAGCCTTCCTGGACTCCTTTGCTCTTCAGGACTGCCTCCCAAGGGCCTCTGTCAACCAGGCTCCTGAACAGGCCAAAGTCTGCCCTTCGTAAGCTCAAGGCAGCAGTTCTGCTGACCCCCCTCCTTACTTCTCTGAGAACTGAAAACTCTATCCATGATCGCTGTGCCCCAGACAGCCTCCAACCATCACATCCCCCACAAGTCCTTCTCTGTTCACAAACAACAGGTCCAGCGGGGCGCCTTCCCTAGTTGGCTCCCTCACCAGCTGTGTCAGGAAGTTCTCTTCCACACACTCCAGGAACCTCCTAGGCTGTTTCCTCTCTGCTGTATTGTATTTCCAGCAGACGTCTGTTAAGTTGAAGACCCCCACGAGAACAAGGGCTAGTGATTGTGAGACTTCTCCCAGCTGCTTATAGAATATTTCATCCCTCTCTGCATCCTGCTGGGTGGTCCATAACAGACTCCCACCATGATATCTGCCTTGTTGGCCTTCCCTCTGATTCTTACCCATAAACACTCAAGCCTATCGTCACCATCATTAAGCTTTAGACAATCAAAACACTCCCTAAAATACAGGGCTACCCCACCACCTCTCCCTCCTTGCCTATCCCTTCTGAAGAGTTTATAGCCATCCATTGCAGCACTCCAGTTGTGCGAGTCATCCCACCAGGTTTCCATGATGGCAACTATGTCATAGTTTTCCAACTGCACAATGGCTTCCAGCTCCTCCTGTTTGTTGTGCATGATGCATGCATTGGTGTAGATGCACTTCATTTGGGCTATTGATCCCGCCACCTTTTTGGGGGGAGAAGCCCTAATTCCTACATGACCATATTCAGGCGCTTCTGTCGTTTCTAACACATCAATAACCCTTGCGTCTTTGCTGCTGCATGGATCTCCGTCCCCTACCTTCACTGAGATGGCAGACCAAAGAACTTTGCTAACATACCTTCCCTCAAACTTTGACGTGCCGCCCCCAGGCTCACCTCTAGCAAGCCTGGTTTTATCCCTTTCCCCCTTCAAATCTAGTTTAAAGCTCTTTCGAAAGCCAATCATAATTAAGCAAATTCATTCAAAAGGGAATTACTGTTAATGAGAACTGAATACTTTCTACTCTCAATAAATCCATATGCATGCCTAAAATCCCACTCTGATATAAAGCCTCAGTCAGCAATTGCAGAAACGTTAAACTTTATACTGGGGAGTATAAAGTTTCCATCTGGTCAAAATGCCAGACTTCTTCGACAGATGTACTCCCAACCTCTGACAGAGGCAGTTTTAGGAACATCTACTTCCTTCCCAACTGAGATCTACACAGATAACCTGATAGGAGTAACATTATCGATCTACATATAACATGGGCTACAAGGTATTGATCACATTCACATGGATGTGATATAGTCAGGTGTGGCTCACGGTGACATCAAGCGCAATCATGCAACTCCCTATGTTCTTCTAGACCTTAAGGACTGGAGACTGTTTCAGTTTAAATGATCTATGTTCATTTTCTCCATGGAAAATGAATGATATGCCAGGATACATGGATAAATCCCTTATAGAGTTTGCAAATTGCAGTTAGATTTTCCAAGTTTCATGGTCTTTCTGAAAGTTGTTCGTGGATTATATATGTGCTTGAAAGTTGTGTAGCACTGGCCTGGTGTCCCTGACGGTGTTTGTACCTTGAAAGTAATAAGAGGTATTTATTTCAAGCAGTTTGTGGCAGGGTAATGAGAGGCTAGGGAGCATAAAATTCAATTATGTGAAGTGTGTTATGTATGTATGTTTTCATGATTTGTATTGATTCACGTGCATGACAGATTGGTTATAAATTGGGTAATATATTGGCTTGTAAATGAAATATATTGGATTGCAGGAGCATATTAGGTGGTGTATTGAATTCTCAGGGCCACTATGACATTTTATTTGTGGGTGTAAAGAATCTCTGTTATTATGTGTGTGTGTCTAGTATAATTGCTTTACAGGGGTGATACCTGGGTCATTTATGGAAATATATTGGCACCACAATATGTCAGGTCACTGACTGCCCTTGTCATTACTGAAGTGAAAGGACGAGTCTGTCTCTCAGAGGGTGAACCGTCTCCTCCCAAGCCCACGGTCACAACTAGCACAGCCTTGTCAACCTCACAAGGAAGACATCTGCTGGTGTATAGACTGACATACCGAGCACCCTTCAGGTCCAAATCTGGATCACGTTTTTTTTAGATAGCATCAAAGCCACCACCACAAAAACAAACAAACATACACAATCAACCCACACCCAAAAAAACAGAAAAAAAAAACCAAAAAAACTTTCGTATGTAGTCACTGAGTGTAGTACTACTCATACATGGACATCCCTCTGGAGACAAAATGCAAAGGAACAAATTCTAGCAAGGAATGAGTAGGAAGTAGGGAATTTTGAAAGTGCAAATGTGGAAAAAAAATGTTACTTTTCTTTTACAAAAATATCTTTTATGGTTTTCAGATAGATTAAGACAACAATTTGTTTCTTACCACTGATGTTTTTGGCTGGCCAAAATGCAGAAGCAAATGCTAAAAAGTTTGTTTCTTCAAGAGTGGGAAGTGGAAAGAAGATTTATTTCACCTTATTATTTATATTACTTCTTATAGTTGCAAAAGTATTTCAATAATCTTTGTAGAGCTCAATTATACCATAGCCAATTGATATGAGTGATTTCAGTACTTTTTAATATGCTGTTTAAAACCTCCGGTGTAAAATATTCTTAATGCATGGCATAAAATATGTAGCAATCTCTTTTAATGTAACTAAGTTCTGGCTTCATTTTGTGGCTAAAATGCAGAAAGGATAAAGATTGAGTTTGTATTAGTCTATAGAGATGTTTACCTCGCTTCAGCTGAAGTTCTGTCAGTATTTCCACTTCTAATTTGGCAACGAGGTCTTGCACTGATCTGTGTTTACTTATGTTTCAGGGAATAATTATTTCTCCTGTTCTTGGTTTTTGGCTATTCTTGGCTGTGTAAAATTCTATGCTTTGTGTTATACTGGAGGTTAGATATGTTCATCAAAGTACCTCCTCTTAGCTTTAGCTTCTGGGGATCAGGTATTCAGTTAACTGACAACACAACTACAGTAGTGTGCAAGTGGTAATTACGAATCTACTTTCCTTATGGGACGTACTTGAGCTGGAGATTTACAACCTCTAAAATATTCTGTGGGACTCAAATCTTGGCATCAGAATTTACCTACCTGATATCTTCTTTGGCATCTCATCCTTTAGACAAGCTTCTGTGGAAGAACATGAGTGGAGACAACACTTGTGCTAGGAGATGTTTCTTGTACTAACCACATGTATTCGTGAGTTTCCAAATATGTGGTGATGAACAGTTTACAGTAGTGGTTTTCATGTAACGGTTTGGAAACAGTTGTAGTGTAAGGTGATGGAGTATAATTTTTCCTCTGTGGAGGAAATACTGAATCTAGGTCTCAAGAAATGAAGCTGCCAAAAACGAAGGGCAAATCTCCAAAAAATTACAAAGTAATTACGAGGTAGGTAAAACAGTATGTCCATACTGCACTGAATAGTAACTTGTAGAGGTGCTAGTTTCCAAAATTAGTCGAAAACTGCAACACTGCTTGAACACTTATGATTAGCCATGATGACATGACTATTCCCCTTCTGAGGCTCTTGGAGTCCCACTACCCAGGTCCTTTGCATAACATAGTCTGAGGTGCTGTGTGCTCTTTGTATTAGTCTTTTCTGCTGTGTAGATCTATCACCAGACACTGTGCATACCAAGTCTCTAAAGATTAAAGAAGCTTTGAATTTCGTGAGCACAGAGTGGTTATCCATGCCTCCTTTCTTCAGTACTGTCACTCTTTTGAACTTTCATCCACATATGTCATGAACCTGCAGTATACAACCCCTGAGAAAGACAACCTGTCAACACAGCATTCTTGTGGCTGCACCACAAGCTGATGCCAGGCCCTGATGTTGCGTGCATCTCTCCTGAGTCATCTGTACAAAGTAAAGTAATAGTTATAATTAAATAGCAACCCGTAGCAGTGGTGTGTAACTTGACTAGCAGGCTTAAGTATGCTTAGCAGTCTAATGCTTTCTGAAATAAGATTTCTTCAGACTAACAATATTTTCACAGACAAGCAGGAGGAAGATGGACAGCCTGATGTTTTGCAGCAAATTAAAAGCCAAGTAGTCTTTAGGGTGGGAATATTCAGCTACATAAACATGGTGAAATGAAATGTTCTTAGTACTATTAATTTGTCTGAGACTACAAGCCAAGGTAGTACATATTTTATATGAATAACAAGATATTCCCAAAGACTTTCCTGCCAGGCCGCCAGGACCAGGTATGAAAATAATAGGAAAAGCCACAAGGCAGGAGGATGAAGGTAGCATTTATAGGATAAATATTCTTTCTTCAATAAGTCTGAAACATCTACACAACATCCATGTTGAATTTTTGACTGGTGTTTTTTTCTGAACTGGGAACTAATGTCACCGTATCTTCCCTCTGTCCCTGCCTTGCCTCTCTGATCTGCGTGCTTTGCATCTGGTCAAGGTGCACTATAGCATGAGATCTTCCAGCTGGCAACTCTTCTCTTCTCACTTGTGTTTTTCAAAGTTCATTAAAGCACTGTTTGACATTTTTCCACTATAAAAGTACCTGTCCCATCATAGACTCCTACCTGCACTGAGCCACACTGTGAGCTATAGGGTATTGAATGCTTTTGTGGGTGGAGGTGGATAATTTGCTTACATTGTCAAACATATATTTTAAAATTTCCTAATTTATGAAATTCTTCTCCCAGAAGTTAAATAACAACTGCATTTCCAAAAAGGTTGAAAGAATTAAAAATGGATCATTTTTCTAATGTGCTCCCAAAGGCAAAATTATCAGTTTCTGGGGTTTTTTTACTATGTATTTTTATGATAACTAATTTCTGAGTTCCTGCTTACCTGCAGTATTCAATTCTCTGCATTCTCTGTGAAAACATGCTCTTTAAAAGTAGAAACTAGACTTCATACCCTCAATACAAATGAATCTGGTAGATGTAAGATATTAGGAAATTTTGACACAGAATCATAGAATCATAGAATCATTAGGGTTGGAAAAGACCTCTAAGTCCAACCGTCAACCCAACACCACCATGCCCACTAAACCATGTCCCTAAGAACCACATCTACACATTTTTTAAATACCTCCAGGGATGGCGACTCAACCACTTCCCTGGGCAGCCTGTTCCAAGGCTTCACAACCCTTTCGGAGAAGAAGTTTTTCCTAATATCCAGTCTAAACCTCCCCTGGAGAAACTTGAGGTCATTTCCTCTCATCCTATCGCTAGTTACTTGGGAGAAGAGACCAACACCCACCTCACTACAACCTCCTTTCAGGTAGCTGTAGAGCGCGATGAGGTCTCCCCTCAGCCTCTTCTCCAGACTAAACAACCCCAGTTCCCTCAGCCACTCCTCATCAGACTTGTGCTCCAGGCCCTTCACCAGCTTCGTTGTCCTTCTCTGGACACGCTCCAGCACCTCCATGTCCTTCTTGGAGTGAGGGGCCCAAAACTGAACACAGGATTCAAGGTGCGGCCTCACCAGTGCTGAGTACAGGGGCACGATCACCTCCCTGCTCCTGCTGGCCACACTATTTCTGATACAGGCCAGGATGCCGTTGGCCTTCTTGGCCACCTGGGCACACTGCTGGCTCATGTTCAGCCGGCTGTCAACCAGCACCCCCAGGTCCTTTTCCTCTGGGCAACTTTCCAGCCACTCTTCCCCAAGCCTCCAGCGTTGCCTGGGGTTGTTGTGGCCCAAGTGCAGGACCCGGCACTTGGCCTTGTTGAACCTCATACAGTTGGCCTCGGCCCATCGATCCAGCCTGTCCAGGTCCCTCTGCAGAGTCTTCCTACCCTCGAGCAGATCAACACTCCCGCCCAACTTGATGTCGTCTGCAAACTTACTGACAGTACACTCGATTCCCTCATCCAGATCATGTTGTGGTCATTGAGTGTTAATGTGAAAGGGTTGCTGTATCCTTGTAATATATTCCTAAATGTTTCAGGCTAGGAGCTGAGAAATGTCCTAAGTTAAAACCAGCATCATAGCTTATGGCTCACACACTACAAAATATAAGCCAGTATCAGTGTATTTTCCTCAAGTGATTTCCTAACAGCATTTGTGAAGGGGGTGAATAATTCTGGGAGTAAAAAGCTGTTTTATCTCTCCATCACCATTTGCCAGAGTGAGGTGAATTGCATGTTTTAATTTGAGAGTTACTTTGGTACGGGGTGGAGAGGCAGCTTTTCAATTTAGCTCTAACCCTGCAGCAGGGACTTTCATTGAACTTCACTCCAACACCTTTTATATCTGGTAGTAATGAAGATTATTATTATGGAGATGTCCAATCTGTTGGACTGATGTCCTGTGAAAGCACAGCTGAGGAGTCAAATGTTGCAAATGGTTATAATCTCAACCTGCATCTTTCTGGACCTGTTTTCTGGGGACCTGCTGTGCATGAGCTCTCAGTGGACTACATTTTCTATATCTGAGTGACAGAAGAGAACTGCAATGAATGAAGTAATCTCAACACCTTTGTCCCGGTTTCCTAGCCTTATCCCTTTTCTTTCACTTCTTAATCCTGGCAAACATGGCGCCCCACAGCCCAAACATTTAATGAGAATTAAAAAATAAAGGTGATATGCTTATTAAAGTAACAAGGTCAAGGACAGCTGGGATTCCTGTTGTCTAATTGAGCTGAGAAGTAGATATCTATCTCTCTAGACTGCCCTTATAAACAATGAGGAGAACTGGGCTTCTCTAGGAAGTGATGCATCCCCTAATTTAGACTCTAGTTCTGGGTCTAGAGATGGTGTCCTCCAGAGATGCATTTCTCTCTCACCATCAACAAGACAGGAAGACAAAATAATTAACACAAAATAGCCACCTGAGTTTTATTTTGTAAAAATTAGGTAAAAATCTCATGACCAACCATACACTCATTCACTAACATCCTGAAAGACTAAATATCAAATACATAAGGCTAAGAGGAAACTGGCAGGTTTTCTGTCATTTTCTGCACCATGAAGGGTTAACCTGCTAAAAGAAAAAAAAAAACTAAACCAAAACATAAAGGTAGTTAAATTTTTTAAATAGTTTAACTACATTTTGGGTCAAAGTTTTGTTTTGGTGACTTTTTCTTTCTAAATTTGATGGTGAAGTACAAAACTAACATTAATAATGGCAGTGAAAATGGTTGCACAGGGATGTATATTCTTTCCTTTCTATCTTTTTCTGCAGAATTCTTCTTCTGTAAGACTGCAGGCAAACTTTTGTCTCACTTCCCTGTGATTTTAAGTCTTTTATGTTTGGGGTCCTTCCTGAGACAAAGACTGGATCCAATTTTTCAAAGGGACAAATTTGACTCCTGGCAACCCAAAGCAAATCAGAGATCATCTTTGAAAAGATCCAAAGATATTACTTGCTTAGTGCAGTTGACATACTGAGAAGTGTACTGTCATTGTAACTTCTCCTGGAGGCTCAGGGTCATCCTGCAGAACTTCATCTGCTTTAACTCAGTGGAGAGGTATTAATGAATACTGGCCTTCTAGATTGCTTGTGAAGAACAGCAAGACTGAAAGGAATGCTGTTTCAGAGCGGAATCTCAAATATGAGGAAATCTACAGTTAGGTATTACTAGCACAGAAAAAGCACCACTGCTGCACATAGTAGCTCATACTCAGTGTTTTGCATGACTTTACTACCATCTGGAAGTTTCAAAGGAACACTGTTTTAGAAGAGGAATGAAAACTTACCAATTTTCACTCAACTGGTTCAGGCAGACTCAGCACTATGCATTTCGCCTCCCTTTCCACAGTATATTAGTGCCCTTCTGATTCTTTCACTCTCATGGTGAGATGCAGTGTTGGAAGTTAATATCAGCTTCCATTGCATGTTGTTTCATGTAAAGCATATTCTTAGCAATTACTTCGGACTCCAATTGAACTGAACTAAATAATGAACTAAATGTTAACTTGGTTTGTTCACTATGACTCAAGGATTTACAAAAGGTAACCCATTTAGGGGTTAAGGTGCCTGTGTTAATTGTTTTCCTGAACAATACATCTTTCAATCACCTTTTCCATTATCCACATAGATTAACTCCATTGCCTTTGAAAGTAATTGACACTACTCTTCATTATTCTATCATCTCATAATGTCAGCGTAAATACAAGAGGTAATTAAATCAACAAAGGGGATAAATTCTGCATACTGTGCAAACAAAAATGAAAAATCCAGGGACATTTAGTCAATAGTACTATAAGCTTAATCATATCATAAGATACAATAATAGGAATATTATCCCTATTTTCCCTGAGTTTTCAAGTGTGGACAATGGTTGCCCATAAGTACCAAACTATAGTAACTGATAAACCAAGGCAATTGTTTATACCTAAATAGTAGAAAAAAACTAGGTTATCTTGGCTCATTGTAGGTAACGGTTCATAAATGTTAATATTGTGACAACAACCAATCCACTGGGCCACATTATTAAATAAAGAAGCCGAACTATTTCTGTTCAAATCAATTCCACTTTTTCTGCATTATGAGCTATAAAAGTATTGTGCGGAGAAAAGAGCAGGAAAACCTTTCAAGACTTTCTTTGGTAGGCTCTGTCTAAAGTGGGTTAGTAGACAGTAATTAAGGCTTAAACTACTTTGTCCATTATCTGCTTATCATCTTGCTTGGAAACCACACAGAAAGGATATATTGTTTAATCAATCTGCCTCCTTTTTCAGGCATAATTTCTCCTTAGACTCTGAGTTATGAGTGTAGGAATTTTGTTATAGTCTTTCTACGGTGTTTGGTACAAAAGGACTAAAAGTGCAGATGAGACTCTTTGGACTGTATTATAATATACATAATTGATCGATAAAAACATTGATAAAAAAAACCCAGCTAAAAATATCTGCATCCCATTCAGCTGAGAGGAATTATAAGTAGTTGGGAATATTCCCAGGTTTTACTTGCTACAATTCGTTAGCCATGTGCAAAGCCCTGTTATCCTTGCCAGTTACTTAAATTATGTTATTTTTGTGGGGGAGATAGAGTCACTCAGAACTTCTGAGAGACAGAATGCTTCCTTTAGATGGTTGAAACTGAAATTCAAGTTCAAAAAAAGATCCTCAGGTTTGACATTTTTGGCCTAAATCTGTTTTCCAATGTCAGAAAATAAGTCAGTAAGTCAGCTAAATATATAGAATATGATAATATACGGTAAATGAAGAAACACAGTTCCTAGTCAATAGCACAGATTCCTGAGGGAATTAGGTGTAATAAGGTCCTTACAAATATTTTCCAGATTTAAATTATTAACAGTATAATGGCTCTATACAAATGTTTTGCTTTCCAGATCTCACCTACATGAGGCTGTAAAGTAAATTCATGTGTCATTGGTGAAGAAGTTTTTTAATTGTTAGGAAAGTAAAACATTAAGCAGTAATAGACTACTAGACCATAAACTAATTACTAGAACTGAACAATATTTTTCTCATCAGTTTCACGTCTAATCTTATCTTATCTAATCTTATCGATTCTCTTTTTGACAGCAAAGAAATTTCACAAGGATATGTGTTTTTATAAAAAGCAGTGGACATTTGCCTGCTACATTCTCTTTTAAAGGCAGTCTATGGGTGGGCAACGCTATAGTTTAAGGTACTGAGACTAGTCAGAGCTGCATATTGTCCTTTTACTCCTACAGAGATAGCACAGAGTACCAGGCCTTTAGACCTACCAAGCTCTCATGAACTGTCCCAATCCAATAATATTTTGTTGATCCAGCTGATCTAGGTTACTGCAGAGGAAGAGTTGTACTGTTAGCAAATGCTCCTTTTTTTCTGCAGTGATTAATTTTCTCAGTTATGTCACATATGATCTGAGATAGAAATTGACCTTTAAGAATGCTCAATTTTTGCTTTTCTGTCTTTGATGACACACAAAATTCTTGTTATGGGAAAACTGGTTCACCTAACCCAGGAAAAATAAAAATACTTTTTTAGAATTAGAATTAATTTGGCTTTAAACAGGACTTTTCTCATGCTTCATTCTCATTACATGTAATCTCAAACAATTCAAATAATTACAAGACATTCTTCATGATACTTTGTTTGCAGAAGAGTATCTTTAGTTTAGAGATTTGGCTGAAAAGGAACTTACTGTGCCATTTTCTTCGAAACACCTAAATACAATTCTGTTTTTATTACAAAAAATCCTGTTCTGGAAGGAACATGTAGTGCAAGGTCTTCTGAATCTGTCATAGCACAAAACGTTGTAAAGCAACAAAGAGTTTTATGTGAATTTCTTTGGCTGATGCCAGTTTAAGCACCTTCCAAATCTGATCACATGTTCCTATATCTGTTTTATCAACGGTTTTTGCAGCCAGGGCGCATGGCATATCATAAACCAATCCAGAATAAAACAACTCACCAAAACTATACTTATTCTTCAGCTTAAATATTGCCTTAATCCAGTTTGCCAAATGGCTGCCCATAGAGCTGTTCCAGCACAATGCTTGCAGTTGTTGGAACAACCAGCTGAAAACTTGTGGGACAGGGGAGAGGGACTGAAAGGGAATTGCTTAAGTTAGCTTCAGCAGCAGTACCACTGAATGTGCAAGCACAGAAATAGTTTCATTTTGCTCTGAATATGAACTTCTTTATATGGAAAATATATGCAAATTGACCAGATGTACTGAGAGGGGAAAACATAGAAGCCCTGATTTAGCGAAGTACTTAAGCACACTCTTAAAGTTAATCATGTGCTTAAGTCTATTCACTGAAGTACTTGACACATGTGTATGCTTTTGCTGAGTTAATGTAATAAAGCAGAGACCATAATGATAGTCCTAGGATAAACAGACAGGCTGAGTTGCTAAAAGCAAAGTATGTGTGAGCTCCTGTTTCCTATATCCCATCCTAAAATAGGTCTCTAAGGCAGAGATGAATCTCACGCTGCAGGCACTTCTCCCTTTCCGTTGTGTAGTGAGGAAACTCAACGATTAGTTTAGACTAGACAGCAAATATTCACATGGCCCAGATTTGGTGACATGATTTGTGCATCACAGGCTGAGAGCTATCTTGCTTTCAAGCAGTAACCCTGGCCAGTGGGTCTGGAAGTTTTCTGGGAGAAACGTGCAAGAAGAGTGACGCCTAATAACAAATGATAATCTAACACCCCTAAGAAGATGCTATGGAGTGTTCCTCCCAGTACTGGGTCCTTATTAAAAAGTAATAAGCAGCTGCTTTCTTCTTACTACCTGCTAACCAAAAATGTGTACAGAAGGTTATTTTCAGACTACAGCTCTTGTTCCTAGGATGAACCTAGACCTCCAAACTCAAGGAAGCAGTGGTGATTCAGAGAGGCACAAGCATCACCAAAGTTAAACTTTCTTATCAGAAGAACGCGAACCCTATTTCTCATTGATGACCATATACCTAGACAGGGTCCATGACATTAACTACTAATGGTGGGAGTGAGCTGTAGGTGAATACACCTAAATTTAGACATTTGCTTACAGGTGTCTATATGTGCATGAGGTGTCAAAGCTCCCGTGATACTCAGAAGAGAGCCGGTCCATGTACTCGCAGGAGCCTAGAAAGTAAAACAGCTCATACTAAAACAAATAGTGGCTGGCTGTTCCAGCTAAATTCTTTCTAGTCTTTGTTTATTGTAGTGAGTATATCCTTCCTGATTATCATGGAGAACCTGCTCACGTATGGGTACTTACCCTTCAGCATCTAAATCTTGAACCGAATCCTACCCTGAGTGAGCTAAATTGCTCCAGACACTCCTGTGAAATTGTACACAGAAAGTTCATTTGGTAAATACCTTGTTTTACCCTCTTTCCTAGGAAGCTGGTACTGTTGAAGACAGGACACTGACCAAGGGGGATCCTTGTTCTGATCAGCTCTGGCTTTTCTTACATCCTCATGTTATGTTGTTCTAATACATAGACATTGTTTACTTTGTCAATGACCAATGGTGGGGCTTGAATCTTCTGTATGTCATGCTTTCACCAGAATTTCAATTGTTTTCTCACTCCACAGCAACCCATCACTTTCCTTCCCTAATTTGTTCCTTCATGCAGGAGTTTACTTGGTATTTTTTCAATTTTTACCTGTTTTTCGTGGCTCTTAACAACAAAAGCCTATTGTAGACTTGAAAATTCATGCAAAGACATTCATAGAGATTCTGGGATGCAAGCCAACTATCATTTCCAGCTTAGATGCCACTTAATGTTCTTTCAATTTATTAATCTTCCCACCCCCCCACCCCCCTCCTTCTTTTCAACTACAGCACTATCTTTTCCGGGACTTAATATCCCACCTGCTGTGTAATGAAGGTATGGTACTCACTCATACCTCATTGCGCAATACAATTCATATACCCATTAAATCCTCACATTTGTTTTACTAGAGTGAGTAAAGTCACATGCGCTTATCATCAATTACTGTCAGAAAAAAAAGAATATATCTACTACTTTAGTTCAAAGAAAAGCCAATACAAGGGTTCAATGTATTCATCAGAAGACCACTGGATAAAAATGGGCCGAGTGAACATACAAGCATGTTAATATTTCCTTTTTGGAGAGGAGGCAAGCAGGGAAGGACAATTTTTGGAGAACATGGACTGAAATGGAACAAGTAGCCTTTACTACTCCTGTTTAACACATTACATTCCTCAGAAGCACATTATAATATCATAAGTACAAGCTACATATTAATGATTGTAGGCATTCGGTTGGCAAATTAGTAAGTAAGCTAATTTCAAATGGAAGTGAAGATGACAACAATAGATTTTGTGTTTATAGGTAATACCTAAATCACCATGAGGTGTTGCCTGGCAAAAGCTCTGTTGTAACTGGTGTAAATTTGCACTATGGAGCAAATGTGTGTGGGTTTGATTTGCCACTTGTGCTCAAGTTATGCAATAGCCCCAAAATATTTTATGTAGTTACAATTACATTCAGTTTTAACTGGACTTGATAAACTGCAGGACAACATAAAATCAGATCCCTTTTATTCACTCCCTTTCTCATCAGTCTATTTATGCTCCTTTTTTCACAAGAACAAAAGGACCTTCAACTTATAAAACACGAACAAAAGTTCATTCTTGCAACTTCCGTCCCCCTATAAATTTTACACTGTTGTGACTTTATTGACTGAAAGGGAGTTAGTACTGAGTTAATGAGTGATCAGAAATAGTCCTTTTTTAACACAGCTGCTTTACAAGGCAATCTTGTAGGACTGATGTCTGCACTGGCCACAAGATGCATATGCTGAATAATAATGTTGAACACTGAGATATTTTGCTTGGTACAGGCATAAAGGGATGCAACTACATTGACTTCTGCAATATATATTTTACAGACCAAACTTTACTATGTCTACTGAATGATAATTACCCATTAATGTCTTGTACATGGAGTAGTTGCGAGCTAGTATCTAAAACCTGGATGTGTCTTGCAACTGCTTAGAGTGAAAGAAAGAGCTTTAATGAGAAAGCAGTATGACTGTAAAATATACTAAATTAGGATTTTCAGGAGTTAGTATCTACAGTGTACATCTGAGAAAATCATTGTGGGTTCCTGTCATAGATAATAGAGAGCTCGTTCATGTAGTCAATGACTTCAGGATGCCTTAAGTAGGCACCTACATTTGGTTCAATATAAATTCCATTGACCAGCTCTTCATTGACTATAATAAGAGCCTGAAGAACAAGCTCTGATGCAGACACTCCATTGTAGATATCTGGAGTTAGGTGAGGTGAATTCATCATTATTAAAAGTCTTTCGTCTGAGGATACAAACCTGACAATACTGCTGTGTGCAGGTTTGGCTCAAATTTGGGAGTGCATAGGTGACTAAAGAGCCCTAAGAAAAATAACTACCTCTTATTACAGAAAATAAGTGCTGTTCAGTATGTCTTTTGTGGCATTTCAGCTTTTACTTCTTTTGTATTCGGCCCATCCAGGGCATGCTCTTTCTGTTTGAAGACTTCTGTGTCTTTCTTCACCTCAAACTCCACTGCAGCCTATTTGGAGCTAAGAGGACAAAATTTGTTTATGCAGTTACACTCAGTCAGTTGTGCTTTCGGCGTGTCTTTAGCATGATTTCTTGAGCAACCATGCCTCCTTTTCCTACACTCCATCAGAGTGTAGGATCTGCTTGGGTATTTGCATGCTCTACATTTAAATAGTTTTACCTCCAGTCTATTACCTTCAGCAATAATGTTTCTCTGAAAATGCAGCAAAATTGCTTTATGACTTTATCACTGCTTAGCTTGTCATGCCATGACCTAGTGGGTGAAAGTGTCCCTGCTGAAAATCCACCATACAAGTGTTCCTTTTTAAAATATCTAAGTCTCGCATGGGTAAATCAATTGAATACAAATAACAGCTTTATATACCTTTAATATGTTGGAGATCATGTAGATTCAATAAACTTTCCACAGTTCATGGTATTTTTTTAGATGACAATCGATACCTCTTCGTCAATGCTGGCTTGATACTGCAGAAGAACAGGGAAGGTAAGTGAGTTTATGGGTGACTAAAAAATAAGTAGTATTAAAGAAGAGTATCCTACAGAGTCTGCTTGACATTTAGTGTCAGATTTTTCTTAAAGTTACTCTAAAGTAAGCTACGGAAAGGGAAAGTTTTTCTGATCAACAGCTGAATATTTTGTTTGGAATGGCAAACCAATGGGCAATTATTGACATGAAAAAATTCCTATGTAAATTATACGGTAAAGGACCATGGCAGTGTGCGAAAGCGAATTCCTTTACCCTAAGCTGCAGGTCACCTTGTGTAGAATTGCTGAGTAAGACAGCAAAAACTGATGAAGTCCCAAAACATAGCTTAGTCTGACATTGCACAGGAAAGAAGACATCAGGAGGGACTTTGATAGTACTTACTCTACCAGGCATTCCAGCATGAAAACAAGCAAGAATGCTTTGGGACATACCTCTCATATTTTCAGGCTTGAAAATTCATATTAATTTTTCCAAGTCCTATCAGTAAGTAGACATGGAATACCAGGAACGATTCCTTATTTACCTCTGTGACTCCAGATTATCATCAAACACCTCGATGCCTCAGCTATCTATACGTTAGAGGAGGACAGTTTTCTTCTAACCCTTTCCTTCTCGTGCTTGCTTGCAGATTATTTCTTGTATTCATTCATTCATGCAGCTCCTAGCACAGCTTGCTGGCTGGGGACTCTAAATTGTCAGTATTGCAGAAGCACCAATAACCTCAATTTACTTGAATGACCGCTGAATCAAACTCTGTAGTTGCAATTACACCTGTGTGTATACACCGGTGCCATGAAAGAGGACTTTATTTCCTTGTAGATGAAAGGCCCCTCTATGTGTGAAATATTATTATTACTTCAAACCACAATCCTTAATTTAGAGATCTGAAGTTATTACAACAACAAGACACATTTGTCATCCGCTGTGGATATTACTTTAAAAATTTATGCTTTGCTGTTTTAAATATGCATTCGAAACACTAAAGGCTTTTTGTTCAAACATTAAGATTGGAGTATTACACTGAAATTCCTAAGTAATAATTAATTTTATGATTCCAACAGTTAAGCTTCTTGGGCCAAGTGCTGAGGGAGGCACAGGAGATGCAGGATTTGGCTCACAGTTGATTAATATTTTGTGGGTTTCTGTCTTTTTTGCCAGTTCATTCAGGCACATGTCAGACTTACAGTTTCAGTGGGACCTGATCTGCTTCCAAATGATCTGGATTGCCACATTAAGGGGACAGAAAAGGTCAGTAACAAATCTATTGGATCTTTAAAGGGGCAGGTTTGATCCCCTCTTGCTTTGTGTAGTTATTACTACTTGCACGATGTGGATCTTGGGTTGTTTTCTGGTAGGGTTCTTCTTATCACTGTAGTCATGACTTCTCTCCTTAGTGAAGAAAGTGACTGGGGTTGGCAGACTGGAGGACACTGTGGGGAGGGACGGACAACCCTTACTCTGCTACCACCTCTGTATTTCCTGAGAAAAAAAGAAACTGCTCAGATTTCAATACGCATGATTTTTTCATGAGTAATACATTTAATGCAAGGGAAGCAAAGACACCAGAGAGGGCTTTTTGGGCTAAAATTATCTGTTCTACCTTACTGGTGAAATATGATGGTGTAACAGGGGAACTAGAGTTAGCCAATAGCATTGCACCTCAACTGGAAAGAGAGATGCCCCTCCCCACTCACAGCCTATGTCATTTTTTTAAAATTTTTTTTTACATTCAGAGGATTAAGAAATGACTAATTGTTGAGAAATGAATTTTTAAATCTTCCATGCTATTGGCTAATGCACCAACAGCACTGTCTTAGCCCGTCAGATAGAAAAGCAGCCACAACTTTCTAAAACACTGATGTGTCAGGAATCCAGGGACTTCATTGTAACCTGCCTCCAACAACCCTCGCCTTGTCTGATGCAATTACCTGAAGGTAACTTGCCAAGGTTTCATATACGTAATTTCTTCTTATCTGATACATCATCTGGGGTACAGTCAAGAGGCAAATGACAGCAGAAAAAACAACAATGATTCATCTATATCTCCCAGGACCTTTGCCTTCCAAATTTAGCTCCTATACCTGTTTGTCACTGCTTACCCACTAAGGTAAATTTTGCTCACAGATCTGCCCTGAAATTTTTGCTATATGTACAAATGTGATTAAACATATGAACCAGTTCTTATGGCACTCCTTAGAGGAATGAGATGAGCGTTGTTTGGGTGCAGAAACATCAAGCGTCTTGCAGCACCAAAACCTTCACCAACCTATCCACACTTCTTGGGAGGAGCCCTGGTATTTGTAGATGGAGCTGCTGAGCTCAGTGGTCATATCAGGAGGAATTTTAATATATGGGCTGGTATTCAGGACATCTGATGAAGATACTTGGTAGTTGGGCCTGATAGTGAAGGAGCCTGCTGTATCTCTCAGGAAAAATCCAATAGATATTCCTCTATCCCCACCTCTGTTCCTGTAGCTGTGTGTATGGCTTCCCCTGATCCATTCGTACTCCACATCACACCGATGAATAAAGAACTGTAGCTCAGTCCAGCTGCTTACGTCCAGGAGCTCAGTGTAAAGAGGAAAGTCCATAAAAAAGACAACTGGAAGAGCAGATATGGAGTGATTGTAACTCCAGCGTGGCTGGTGTAAACCAGCATCAACAGTCACTGCATTTGAACACAGATAGACATACGGCAGTCGCGGATCTCGCATCCAGCTGTCACATTACTCTAGTGAGACGAGAATAATGTAGCTGATGGCTATCACTGCTACAAAGCCTCGGCAAAAAAAGAGAAAGAGGGGGGGAGCAGTTCATTGGGGAAAAACAAAACAAACGAACCAAAATAGCTTCAAAGACAGTATTGGGAGTGACTTTTTTTTGCTTCGCATTGCATATTGAACTGAATGATAAAATAAGATTAGCCATGAGAATAGCTTGTGGTCTTTATTATTATTGGCTGTCCTGGTTTCGGCTGGGATAGGGTTAAATTTCTTCCTAGTGCTGTGTTTTGGATTTAGTATGAGAAGAATGTTGATAACACACTGATGTTTTCAGTTGTTGCTAAGTGCCCTCCTAGTCCAAGGACAGCTCCCGTGCCTACTGACTGAGCTAGGTACACAAGATGGGAGGGAACATAATCAGGACAGCCAGCCCAGCTGGCCAATGGGGTATTCCATACCATGTGACGTCATGCTCAGTATATGAAGGGTAGGCGTGATCCAGGAAGTGCCGATCGCTACTTGGTTATCGGTCAGCGTGGGTGGTGAGCAATTGCATTGTACATCACTCATTTTGTATATTCTATCATTATTTATTATCATTATTCTCCCTTTTCTGTTCTATTAAACTGTCTTTATCTCAACCCACGAGTTTTTCTCACTCTTACCCTTCCGATTCTCTCCCCGTCCCACTGGGGGGGCGGGGGGAGTGAGTGAGCGGCTGCGTGGTATTTGGCTGCCTGCCAGGTTAAACCACGACAGTCCTTTTTGGCGCCCAACGTGGGGCTCGAAGGGTTGAGATAACGATAGATCTGACCAAAGTGTGTTAAGGCAAAATTGTTATAAGCATCCATTATATTGATTGGTCACAATGTTGATGTATTGGCTGTCAAAGTTGTGGGGCTGGCTCTCAATGTTGGGTCATGTAATACCTTGCTTGCAGTATGTGTTCCCTTTTGTGCTGTTTATCATCAGTCGGAACTGGGCCAAAATTATCATTTTGTTGCTGTTTTATACCTCATAAGGTCTTAATATAAAGGGATTATGGTTTTAGTTCTTCAGTACTCACTGGTATAGACATGGAAAAACGAGAAGATATTGCGATCACGGGAAATATTACAGGATGAAGTCATGTTTTTGGTTTGTTCTTTCAGCAAAAATAGGAAGATACTATTTCTGTATTTGCTTTCTACGTGCAGTGATAACGAGAAAATTACTACCACATGGCTTTGAACTTTATACAAGATTTTTTAAAATTTATTTTCTAGTAAATTTCAAAATTTGAGGGAAAACCTTTCCTAGTTTGAAATTAATTTTTTTTTAAACATTCCAGTAAATAAAAGTTATTGATTACTTTCCTTTGGTATATGAAAGGCAGGTTTTCCAACCAAGTCACTCCACTTTGGAGCAAGATTTGATTCAGAAAATGAATAATTTAAAATTTTTCAGCATGTCTCAAATTCGCTTTAAAAATTAAATGTCAGAAACTGTGTATTTGCAAAATGTTTCACAGCTACAAAATGTGTGTAACAGTAAATTAAATTAAGTTAAATTAAAATAAAATAAAAAAAGATAAGATAAAATAAAACCAAGGCTTTCTAGTATGCTACATATATTTCTTTGACGTGGGTGTCAGAAAAAGTTTTGATGACTTAGTGTTGTGGTTCCAGCCGGCAACTAAGCCCCACACAGCCACTTGCTAACCCCCCCAAAGTGGGATGGGGGAGAGAAAACTCGTGGGTTGAGATAAAGACAGTTTAATAGGGAAAGCAAAAGCCACGCACACAAGCAAAGCAAACCAAGGAATTCATTCACTCCTTCCCATCGGCAGGCAGGTGTTCAGCCATCTCCAGGAAAGCAGGGCTCCATCACGCGTAACGGTGACTTGGGAAGACAAACGCCATCACTCCGAACGTCCCTCCCTTCCTTCTTCTTCCTCCAGCTTTATATGTTGAACATGACATCACATGGTATGGAATATCCCTTTGGTCAGTTGGGGTCAGCTGTCCCAGCTGTGTCCCCTCCCAGCTTCTTGTGCCCCCCCCAGCCTGCTCGCTGGTGGGGTGGGGTGAGAAGCAGAAAAGGCCTTGACTGTGTGTAAGCACTGCTCAGCAGTAACGAAAACATCCCTGTGTTATCAACCCTGTTTCCAGCACAAATCCAAAACATAGCCCCATACGAGCTACTGTGAAGAAAATTAACTCTATCCCAGCCAAAACCAGCACACTCAGTAGTCGTTTCACTGATCTAATTGAAGCACTGCTACATTATCCGCAAAGTATTTAGCTCACCTTTTTAGTTCGTTTGGATTTTTTCATTTGTTTATGTTTCCTTTTTTAATGCAGTATCAGTGTCTTAAAAATGTCAGATAAGAATTTAAATGAGATAGAGGGTTTTAAAAGATTGTCTTTTTGGCATGCTTTCAACCTGCTTTATAATTAGAGCTCTAGCGAAAAGTTGTTATAACATATTTTTGAGCCCAGAAATCTCCAGAACTCTTCAATCACAGCAAAGAAACTGCCTCATTAGGCATCTGTAAGTTGCAACTATTGTACAAATCAAATGTTTCTTATTGTTTATAGGAGTAACTATCATGTTTCTATGTGACTGGAGTCAATTATAGATCATGTCAGCTGTTGTGAAAGATGAGACTATAAACAAATATAGAAGACAGTTTGGGTTTTCATAGCATCCCTCATATTCAAAGTATGTCAAAGGAGTGTATAAAGCAGCAGAGGAGTAAAAAAGATGCTTGTAACAGGGAAATGGAGCAGGTGTCCACATTTTGGTTATCCTTGGGCATTGACAATTTATTTTTAGTAAAAGGGGCGATGCCACAATGGAGGTGATTTTATAAACAATTTGGATAAATGGTAAGAACAAAGGATGATCACTGTAGGAAATGATAAATAGGTAGAGTCAGGTGGACCAAGAAGATGAGAGAGCTATATACAGACATGTAGACAGACAGAATAGGAGCCACAGAGCTGGCAAGTAATAGGCAGATATGTAAGGATGTACACAGATGACAAAGTGTACGTACTTTCTCTTAACAATTAATTGCCTTTTTTTAAAAGGAGTTCACACATACTCAGATAACCCAAATAGAGACTAACACAATGAGACACTACTGAGGAGAAAATAAAAAAGAACAAGTATGAATGGCAGTGCACAGATTTTGCAATCAGTCAGCTTACACTACATTTGAGCTGATAAGTGAGCAATCAGACGTTCTGTAGCGCATTTCCAAAACAACAGAGGAAGCAACATGCATCTTCAGTACTATACACAACAGCACAGAGAGCAAGGCTGCAAGAAACCTCAAGAGTCAACTAGCCCTTCTTTCTGCCATAAGGCAGCATAAGCCCTGCTGCATTTTTTTATAACTAAATGTCTGCCTAACCACTTCTCTAGGAACATCCAGCCATGAAATCCGTATGTCATCTCTATGAAATCTTCCACGCACCTTCACCTTCCCCACGAGACTTTATTTTTTCCTTAGGGCTTGCTAAAACTTAATTGTCTGGGGATGTCAACTCAGTTACTGAACCACAGTTTGAGATACCTTGCGGTGTCCAAGATATCCACACGGGTTGACAGATATGACACAGAAGCCACAGAAGACTTACATCCTTCTGTAAAGGGGGTGGAGGCCAGGCAAAACACCGCAGGAAATCTCAAATGGTATGAGGGGTGCCAAATGCCTTACAAGTGTCACGGAGCTGTAACTCTAATGTCTAGCCTAAATCTCCCTTGCCACTCTTTGAGACGCCTTGTCCTATCCACGGCTGATATGGATGCAGCTCTTGGCCATTCTGAAGGCTGGAAGCACTACTCCAGATGAACAATACCCATGGCTTCCATTACAGTCATTGGAGATTTAGTTCAGGTAGCTGAGGGAGCCTAGACCATCCTTCAGCTGATCAGAGAGTAAGGATCTACTTTAGGCTGACATGATGTGCTCTCCATATTCCCTCAACTGTGTGGTCCAACTGTCTTTTGAATAGAATAGAAACAGAAACTAAGTGAACATGAAGACATCTATGCATAGCATCTAAATGGCTTAATATCAGAAAGGCTCCCCTACAAGAAACCTATTTCTTTCTGCCAGTTGTGGCCAAACCTGAAGGATTGTTTCACATGTCTAATAAAGCATATAATGCATCTTGAAACATTTCTGCATAGTGGTTTTCTTTTTTTTTAACTGTGTGACTCTAAACTCATATTCAGCTTGTGAACCAATAATAGTCTAGATCCTTTGCTACAGAATGACTGTCTAGTCTGCCGTTTCTCATCTGTACCTAAAAAAATGGTTATTCATACTTACGGATAAAAATATGCATTTGCCCTTAATGAATTGCAATGTGATTTTTTGAGCCTGTCACTCCAGTTTGTCAAGATAATTTTGTCAAGTTCATGCTAATCATGTCTTCCACCATGTCCTCCTGGTAGCCCCACCCAGCATAGTGTCATCTGCAAATCAGATAAGCATGTCTTCTACTTTATATTCTAGCTCACTATACATTGAAGAGTGGTAAGTCCCTGACAGTTCACTGGGGGATTCCTATGACAGTGATCTATTGAAAATTACACTACAAACATGGTATTTCAACCAGTTATGCACCTACATCATGGTAGTTTTATTTAGTTCATATTCCCAAAAAAGGATAACATGAGAAATGGTGTCAAATGCCTTCCTAAATCTAATACAGATGACGTCTATTGCTTTGCCATGTCTGCAAGGCTTTTACACTGTCATAGTAAGATTTTAGAGGGCTTGGCACAATTTTGTCTTGACAAATATATTTTGGCTGCAACTCATCCTTCTGTTATCTTCTAAGTGCTTACAGATAGTTTGATTGATTATTTGTTCCTGTATTGTTCCAGGAACTGAAATTAAGCTGACTGGTCTAGCGTTCTTTGGGATTTCTCTTCTCTCTGACTTTTAAAAGAGAAATATTCAGATTTTCTTCTGCTAGTTGTCTAGGAACTCATTTGCATTTCATAAGTTCTCAAAAACATCCACTAAGAAATCTGCAGTTACTTCAGCTTTCAGCCTAAGTACCCTGTCATGAAATTCATGAGACCCAAAAGATTTTCTAACTAAGATAACTTCTGTCTTTTCCCATTGCTTGCTCTCAAATTTCATCTGCAAAGATATCTATGGGTAGGTTTTTTCCTTTCTTCAAACAAAAGCCATAATTTCTTTTCAATTCTGTTTACCTTCAGAACTAAAAAAATGCTCTTTTCCAAACATGACTTGACCTTGTATTTCACGACAAGATATAACCTATTCATGAATTTCAGAGTATTGTGCTTATTTCTTTGCTGATGTTTACATTCTTACCAGGAACTCAAAAAGTTTCTTCTGAATTAATTTAAGAAATGGTCGGCTGTGCAGAGTTTAGCAGTTGTATAGTACATGGAAGTCTTAAGTATTTCTTTAACATTTCCCCCTTCTCCTGAAATGACTTACAAAGTAATTCTCTTTTTTGGACTCTCTAATCCCTTACATAATAGATTTTTTTATCTGGGGAAACTATCAGAAGTAGCTCAAGTGTTTCAATGTCTGTAGGCCTATTATTTATCATTTCATCTTTTTTATAACCAAACAGGGATTTCTCTGAGCCACAGAACTCACTTTGAGCTGCACCCAGCTTCCAGTTTCTAATAGTAAATAGTCTTGAAAAGTAAAACTTAACAGGTAATTTTTGTGGGGTTATTAAAAAATCAGATTTGTACTGCTCTGCTTCTCAAGGTAAATTATAGAACTTCCACCACCATGGGTAAAAAGAACATTTACGGACTTCAGTGTGTTACATATACATCCTTTCCTGATATCCACCTTACATTTACAATAAGATTAATCTCATCATATTACCCCATTCTGCATTGTCCTACTTCTACCCTCCATGTTTGCAGTCTACAGATATTTGCAAGCAGTTCCTAAGTGCAACCCTAAAAAGCTAGATTCAGTCTAGTCCTATTTTTTAGATAACTGGAAACTGGAAAGGTGGTGTGGGTCTGGATCTTATCTTTTCCTGTATAAGTTTCCTTTAACCCTTACAACACTCCTACTGCTGCCCAGATCAACAATGTGAAAATAAAAGCTGAAGCATCAAAGCACTCTTCCACTTGAGCGCTGAGACATCACAGATCACAGATCGTAGAATTATAGAATGGTTTGGATTGGAAGAGACCTTGAAGATCATCTAGTCCAACCCCCCTGCAATGAGCAGAGACATCTTCAACTAGATCAGGTTGCTCAGAGCCCCGTCCAACCTGACCTTGAACACTTCCAGGGAAGGGGCATCCACAACTTCTCTGGGCAACCAGTTCCAGTGTCTCACCACCCTCACAGTAAAGAATTTCTACCTAATATCTAACCTAAATTTACCCTCTTTCAGTTTAAAACCATTACCCCTCGTTCTATCACTACACTCCCTGATAAAGAGTCCCTTCCCATCTTTCCTGTAGGTGTCTTTTAAGTACTGGAAGGCCTCTATAGGGTCTCCTCAGAGCCTTCTCTTCTCTAGGCTAAACAACTCCAACTCTTTCAACCTGTCCTCATAGGGGACATGCTCCAGCCCCCCCCGGTCATCATTTCACATCATTTCACTGGCAAATATTGCATGCTTATGGCTGTAGTATCCGACTTCTTATTCATGTTAAAAAAACCCCAAACATCCTAACAATCCTCTGCACCAGGCAAATGTGAATTCCTTATCTGTAAAACAGAGGCATGGCACAAAACAGATGAAGTGAATTGGCCAAAGTCACACAGGAAGCATGTTGCCAAGGACGAACTTGATCTCAAATATTCCTGAGAGAACGTCTTCTATACCATTTCCCCAACTACCATTTCTACTGTTTCTACTAGTTCAAATCACTGTAGTTAGGATACAGCAAAGGAAGAAATAATCATATAATTTTGTGATGCCCATCATACATTTGGGGGCTGGCTGGATTTCAGGTGGAAGAACCTCTCCAGTGAAACCACAGCCTGCAAACTTGATCAGAAGTGTACTAATGACCAGGCTGAAATTTGCTTACAAAAGATTCAGTGATATTGTGGAAACTACAGCTGTAATCATCCACTGCCATGGGTACAGGGTGTGTAATTAGTTGCTAAAAATAATTGCAATCTTGCAAGTGGAAGCCAGCCATGTAAAATGTGCAAGTACCCAGCCTTGTCTGACACAGCATCATTAACAAGATGCATAATCCCTTCCTCAGGAATGTAGGTAGAGCACACGTGAGTTGTAGTGTGAACAGTGGGTCATTAAATCAAGAAGGTTTGGCAGAGAAGATAAGAATAGGAATATAGATTTGTGTGCACAGGGATATTCCTGTATTAATAAAACTTTAATTTTTAATCAAATTCTCTGACTAATTCAATTTCCTTTTTCCCTTCCTCTCACTTGATTCCTGCCTTTTCAAAAAAAATTCCACCTTATTTCAAAGCATCAAAAAAGATGATAACCAATGGAAAAAGTATTTTTCCCTTCCAGATTTACAACCTTTTGGAGGAAAGCTAAGAATAATATCTGGTGAAACAAAGTGCAAGTGAGGAGCTGTGTGCAGTTGCTAGGAGCACACACAGAGACTGTCTAGTGGTGGACTCCGGGAAGAACTTTAAACAAAAGAACTAGGGGAAAATGAAGAGAATTTGGCAACTATAATGCCTAAGAATGAATTTTTAAAAATCCTTCTGGGAATTTGTTGCCAAATTTCTGTTAAAGTTAAATATTGTACTGGTGCAAACCCTGTCTGAGTATCACTTAGTTTAAGGAGAAAGAATCAGTGGGTTGTGCAGAAAGTCAGAGAAGGGCAATATTTTCCCATAAAACACAGGGAAGAGAGCCATTTGAAGAAATGAGTATGTATGAAATACAGGGATGTATGGGAATAGCTTCTCAGGTGAGAAGAATTGTGTATTACATTCATGGCAGTTATACACATGAAGCGAAATAGTAAAGCAAGCAATAAAAGCATTTTAACATTTATAAAAACAGGGATATATTACAATAGCAATATCATCAGCTAGTATAAATCAGCATACGCCCATTCAAGTTAAACTGATAACTATCAGCAGGAGTATCTGCCTTACCTTAACAAAATAGTTAGTTTTGACATTTACTCTGATCATCCCTTTCAGGAGGCAATGACACTCTCTTACTGTGGAGTTCACTATTCCAAGAAATCCACAATATTTACAATTTTTGTGGGTGGTGGCATGTTTTATAACCAGTTTGGGATGAAGAAAAATCTGTACTAGCTTTATCAATCTACTTCTTGGTGAAACACAGCAGAAAAACTCTGTCTGCACCCAAAAAACAAGAGCAGCATAAAATTACAGGGACATAAACGTATATAAAAGCCTACACAAAGTGTTTGTTATTTGTTAGAGTAACAAGCTAAAGCAGGAATTAGAATACGTGGTTTGGGCTCTTCCCTTAACAATTCTGCAAATACTGAAATAATTGACACTGTTGTGACATTTTCCCTCTAGACCTAGTGATTTCCCAGCCCCCTTGGAGCACTGAATACAATTTCAAAGGCCCTCTCCATCTTTGTGCAACTATTGTAAGCCCATCAAAATGGATCAGTGCTTTGGATGAAGCTTTGGCCCAATTGAAATCGGTCGGAAAATTTCCATTGACTTCAGCAGGGTCAAAATTTCATCTTCAGCGTTCATCTTCCCTTCTCTTAGAGAAAAGCTATTTTTAAGCCTCCCTGCAATGCTTTGTGCTATTTATAAAGCCAAGATGTCAAAGTGTACCTCTTCGCTCCTTTCAGACATGTAGCCATTGGGTTATTTTGCCTGGCAAAGGTCTTCTCAGACAGGACACTCAAGGCAGTGGTTTCATTAGTAAGGGTGAACCAGTAATCAAGAGGTCAGCACCCAGTGGGTTTTGAAAACCCTCGATCCTCCAAAGCAGAACATATCCCAGTAGGATAGGAGGGAGTACTGCCTTCAACTCCCCTGTATGTTTTATAGCTCTTTTGTACAGAATGACTTTATTTTAAGAGGTTGGGGAATGAGAGTAGATATCAGCAGGTCTCCAGCTGGTTTATCCAAGGTCTCAGGCCCGTTCTGATGATCACTGGTTATAAAAGAGGATGTTGGTGGGCATCGTTAGAATTGCCCCCCACATATCAATAGCCAATTAAGAAACATAACTCAGTTTGATCCACTGCATACAGGGAAAAAGTAAATGGCTTTATATGAATAAATCAGTTAAAGAGAATTATTTCTCCCTCTTAAGAAATTATAAATGGTTCTATCAAGTACCATTATCGGCTGTAGCGGAAATAAAATCTGACATTTGTCTCTAGAGCCTTTTACATTAAAGAATGATTTTTACAATTACATTCTCCAAACATTTAGTTCACTAATGGCAGAAAAGAAGGCATAAGGGCAGCAGTCAGCAAAGAAATGAGACTCATTCTCATACATGAGAAAATTAAAGGGATACTTAGGAAAATTCAGGAACTAGGAAAGGTTATATCCCAATCTTCAAGACTCTAGATGTCGACAAGATTTTTAAAGTAAATGCTCATTTTCCTGTAGTTAATAAGAGTATCTGATTACATTTGTAAAGAAGAGAAGAAAACTTCTGGAAATGGTTGGATTTACAAGTCATAGGAACTTAAAAAGACTTAATCGTAGGCACGATATGATAATTAGGCCACTTTTAGATGTCTTTTTACACTTTCATGTGAACTATGTGAAACTGGCCATGGTTCAAAAAAGGTTCCTGCACCAAGTGAGTGATCACTTTGATTCACTCTGATGGTTCTGATGCTTTTTATTAATGTCTATTTGCAGCAAAATAAAGGTTACTGTCTGTTTTATTTCTATTCAAAAGATGAAATTGGTTTTAAATTTCACCCTTTTTTATTCCATCTGAATCAATCTGACCTACCTTTGGAATGAATACATGAGTTGATCAAAACCGTGCAATCCTCCACCAGATTGTAAAGGCATCAGTAACAAGCATTGTAGCACATTACCTTCAGGCCTGCAGGCCAGAAAAACAACCTTCCCAGGAGCGGTCTGGGAAGAACTGTGAAATTCCGCTGTAGCTTGACCCACAGTCTCTGTGGGTTTAAGGATTTCTTGGTAAGCATGTGGAGGAAGAGTGGTCAGGGACTCCACGGACTGGAGACCGGGCAACAGAATGGCTGCTGGCATCAGTGACCTTCAATGCCACTGTCAGCTTCTCTGGCAATAGAGATTGTTCAAGGAGGGTTCATTTGAATATGTTCACATTATCTGCCTGCTTCCTGGCTCATGGATGCACTGTCAAAACATATTAAAACCTTGGTCAGTGTCTTTAGTTGTTACCCTTCTCAGGCTTTTCAATAAATGTTTATTTTTTTCTATATTTACTTAAAATATGGACCTTATTATTTCAGAAGTATATTTTTTCTGTGCTGCAACTAAACACTTACAGACACTCTTATTGGAACAAGAAGCTTCTGTAGGTGTCATCCTCACAGTTACTTGGGACAAACCCAAAACATTGATACCTTAAATGCATTTGCTAATACCAGGGGCTCTACCAGTGCACCTCCAGGAATAAGCACAAGGGGTCAGCAGACCTTGTAATGAATGCTCATCATTGGATAACACTTAATCTTCACTTCTCTCTAATTAACATTAAAATAGTACTCAGAACAGATCAGTTTTACATAAAAAAGAATTCCTGATAGAGATTGACATTTATAATTAATAGCTAGCTAGCTCAAGTGCTAGCTCTTTACTTTCAAGTGCTCCATTATTATAATTTCTCTTGAAATTCATTGTAATAACACTGATCACAAAAAGACCATTCAACTTTGATTTAAAGAGATGTTGTCAATGACAGCAAGGCAAAGATTTGACCTACATAAGAACATAAGTGCAAGGGCATGCTTTAATACTTGGACATAGGGAGTTACAGGAGACTTGTTCATCGTGATGACAGCACTCGGATATACAGTTGACATAAAGGAGGTGCTCCTACAGAAGCCTCTCCTGACTTAATAGTGTTGCATTGGAACCATCTCAAGGTCTGTGTATCTCGTTTGTACCTAGACATTTTAGCTTAAAGAAACACTGAGGCATTTTTTATGAAGAAAGGCCCAGAAGCACTGGGCCTGTCTTTGATCTCCAAATCATTTGACAGCAATAAGGGAGTTAGCTAGTCTCCCACCCTGCTAATGACCATCCACCCAGTTCTGCAGGTTGTGTTGGTGTGCGAGTTGATTTTGGTCTCCTCAAATTGTGAGATGGTGCATTTGCATCACCCATTTCTACCCATTTTTTTGGCACCGTGGCCACACAGCCTCAGATTACTGATGGAGGCAGTCAGCAATTTTCCCTGAAGTGTGTGATCTACCCTCTCCAAGACAAATATACATGACAGCTTTCAGTACTGAAAGGTAAGTCTCCGTAGTATTTTGCAACTCAAACAGGCTTGCTCTGCCTGCTCTCTGCACTGCTAATGTGAGCCATCCCTCAGTATATGTCACTGTTTACAGGGTAGTGAGATAGAGCTAACAAACCCTTCTAGGAGAAAGTGTTGCTGGTATGTGTAACAGCAGAAGACATTTAGGTTTCTATCTTACCCCCATGATTCACTAGAGTTAGGAAAACATAACATGTAAAATGTATAAACTGTTAAATGTACAAAGCAGTTAAACATTGGCTAGGACATTCTTTCATCCTATAATCTTTGATTAGGGTTAATTAAAGAGCAAAACAGTCTCACATTTGTAAAATAAAATTACCTGTTTAAAAATCCTATCATTAAGAAAATCATCTAATAATGGTTCCTGGCCAGAGGCGGAAGCAGATTTCTGAGCTAAACTCAATTTTCAAGCTAAGGGAAATATCTGACCTAACTCACATACCTGAGTAGTGAAAGGTTTCAAACAATAATGTGCTCCCAAGGTGAAAAGAGATTCCAATCTCTTTTAGTGCTGCTACAGACCTCTCAGAGATGTCTGCTATCAAAACAAAACCAAGCTCATAAAACCAATGTCCAATTTACTTAGACTTCCTGAGGGAACTCCCTCAGAGCTTCAGTATATGTATGTTACAGGTTCCTCCATCACTCCAGTCTAGGTGGATTAGAAATTATGGGCAGTAGAAGGCTGAAATGCCCTCAGATTTTTTTTCCCTAAAGCTCCCATTCAAAATAAAAACAAGTAGAAAGGGGAAGAAAAATGTCAGTCTGAAGTAAGTTTCTTGCTACTGGTTTCCTTAGAGCTGAAGAGAAAAGATTAACCCAAGCAATATATGTTATCCATATAATCTGCTTACAAACCAATCCATGGGCTTTTATACGCTCTGATAGACTGTTCCACCACAAATAATTGTCATTTCGTGCCCAGTAAAATTGGACTGAATCCTGCCATATAATATACACAATCCTAAAATGTTTCCAGATTCATCTGCCTTAGAAATAATTCAAAATCCTTAGTACAAACTGTATTTTGCATTTGTTTAGCAACTTCTGCCTGAATATCTCGAAGTATATTCCTAAATAAGATTCAAAATTCATGGGAATGAATAGCTCACCTTTATTTTTGCAAGGGCAAACAGAGAAATTGAGTAATTTATTTAGCTGACATTGTAAGGGCATTGACTTAGCTGAAAATAGAATCCAGATCTCCTGATTCGTAGTGCTGTGCTGGAAAGACCATACTACTATTTGTAAACAACCTCCCAAGAAGCCCATAAAATTCATAAGTGGCAGCTCTATATATAATGCTGATCCAACATTTGCCATGGGTAATGTTTTACAGTATATCTGTTGCAAATCATTTCTTTTAAAACATTCCTCTGTCTGTACCTAAAGATTTATTCAGTCTTTGTTGCCTGATGTGAATCTTCCTCCAAAAAAACAATATGCAAATCTATAAAAGTGCAACTTCAGGGTTTTGGGGTTTTTTTTAATTTTATTTTATTTAAATCATAAATCCTTACATTGGACGAATGAACATTGAGAAACCTGAAGCAAACACTTTCTGCGCTAATTTATTTTAGCCTACAAATGCTGTATTTTTCCTCCTGTTCAGATTTTTCCGTGGCCCTGGAAATGACGAAGTGAAAAGGTGCCAAGAATGTTTTTAAGGTAATGCTTGGAAATGGGAGGCTGGAGAGGAAAATGGCTTCCATCTGGTTACAGTGTTTTAAGGACATTTACTAGTCTTTGAAGGTTAATGCACCTGCCTACTGCCCATGATAAGACACAGGATTTCCAAGAGGAACCACACTGATGATATCAAGAAAAGTTCTTTTTGAATGACCAAAAAGGAAATAGACGTTGCTTCAGAGAGCTTGGAAGCTAAATAGACAAGACAAAATATCCCTGTCCTAAAGCAGAGGGCCTGAAAGAATAAGCAGGTTTATTGGGAAATGATAGAATATGTGACAAAGGCTAGAATTGAACCCCAACCCATCCATAGGTATAATTGATTTAATTAACTTAATGTTAGTCATCCAAAAGCCAAGAGTCAAGTTTGAAACTAAGCACCATAGCCTGTGCGTCAAACAGGAAAGGGTGATTCATCAATCCCAAAATAGTTGTCCGAGATAAGTAGCATGGTGTAAAGTTCTTTGCAGATGCTTATTCCTTTTGATTGCAGAGGATGTAATCTAGACAATGATTTTGTACTGGAGCAGATCTCTAGCTTTAAAACGTTATCTCAAAGATGGTGAATGATCATCAGGTAGCACTTAGATTCACTCTATGAAAGTGCATTCATATCAATCCTGCTTGGACTGATAATGACCAAAGCCAACTTCTCAGGAGTCCTCACTAAATTTTATCTTCTGGCTTGGCCTTTAGACAGTGACCAGGACATATACGATATTCTTAAGCCGTGGTTGGGTTTGACCTAGAGCTTGACAGATCTAGCAGACAGACAATAGTTTCAAGCAGAAAATAGATATTTTAGGGGGAACTATCCCTAGCCATCTGTTGATAGAGTGCTTAATTACAGTGTAATTATTGTTCATGGTTGTACCTTAAAGCTTTTATTTCTATCCCATTTCTGAGTTATGATGGTAATGGCACCTCCTACCTTTGATGCCTAACTTTTGAAACCAGACTGTACTTTTTCTCTGTGCTAACTTTCACAGTTGGGAGGATTTTTCTGGTAAATAGCCAGAAATATAGCTCAGTCTTCCCTTCCAAAATTACCACAAAATCTCATTTGCTATGATCTTATCACAAAAGTTAAGTGAGAGTTAAGCGTCTGATGGCTTAAAACCTGTCACCTTCATGCAAAACACTATCAGTTTTTTTGAATTTTAACAACCACCCAGAGGCAGACTTTTCTGATGAGAGCTGAATAGAAGAACTGCAAAAGGACATGTGCTCTTAGCACATCCGATGCAGTTCTGCAGCTGTAGAGTTTTCCCATCTTCCCTTTTTCCTGCAGTCCATATTCTGGGTAAGTCCAGTGCTAGATACCCATGTTTTGTATCTTGTCTCATTTTGAAGACTGGATGCTTTGGGGGGCAAACCCTTTTTCTTCTGTTTGGAATGTGTTAAGCTGATCCATCACTAAGGCATCTAAGGTTTATACTTATGCAAACAAGCTGTAATTACATGTACTAGTAAAGCATTGTCTTTCCTCGAATCCAGCAATTACTGTTAGTTGCTCAGGTCCCCGTTTCCCCAGGATGTCAGCAATTTTCATCAGTCTGGGATACTTACTTTTTGCATTGCAATAGTGGAGATGATGTAATTACTTAGGTATTCCAAAATACACTCTTGGAGTAACTTGAAGTAACTTTTTGGGTTTAACTTGTCTTTTAGAGGAAATGGAGGTTGCCTTTGCAAAGTGTGCAATAAGGAGTTCCAGTTTTCCATTTGTATCTCAGTGATTTATCCATGATTTATCTCTGTTCTATTGCTCCTTTTCTATAAAATGTAAATTATGTAATGTCATATGACTTATAAAGATAAAACAATCCTTGATTATGAAGCATCAGGCACCTCAACAATGGAGACCATGGCATTAGATAAAAAGGAGCTGCAACAACAGCTCTGCAAGGCAATTCTGAAGCAGTTCACATTGGACTGTCTGAATGTGGCTGGAAATGAAAACTGGGAAAATCTCTTTCTTTTTTCCCAGTCAACCATTAAAATGGACTTTGTGACAAGACTAGGAAATACAGAAATGTAACTCACCCTAAGCCTACACATCTCAAGCAGACAATAACAGTGTTGGAAAAGGAGGGTTTGCTGGATTAACAGTCACAATAAACGTTACATGCCTGACACTTTTCTATTCTTTGATCTTGCTGTATTTTGATGTCTTGCTTTCCACATGTTCATGGTCTGTTGGTCTTTTACTCATTGATGGCTGTCCTTAAAAAGAATTCCTCTCACTTGCCTGCATCTTTCAGAAAAAGTAAAAAGGAAAGAAGGAAGAAAAGGCTGACTAGTAAGAAGCTGGCTGAGTATCTCAGAGCACCTCACCCTTTAAATACCACTGGTCAAAGGCAATGCACAGATCCCTACGAAACATCAGAACTGGGTTAGTAGTGCTTCCAACTTCCCGTGTCTGTATTTTGGCTGTAGCCCAATTCTGTGTAGTTTAGAAACAGGCACAGCCGTCCCATGTCACCTAAACCTTCGTTTAGGTGGTTTAGAAACCCCCGTACATAGATAAGAGATGAGCTGACCTATGTCTTGACATGGATGATCAGGAGAAAAGGCTCTCTGGACATGCCATAATATAAAATCACAGGTCACAGCATTTAAGTTCAGCCATTGCGATTAAGGCAAACATCACGTACAGACAGTTACTCTTATCCTTGACTCTGGAACTCCCAAGTAATGCTGCTCTTGAAAATGACACCAATGCAGAAACAGAAATTTAATTACTGCTGTAGATTACTATTATCTTAATTTTAAAATGAGAGGTTTTGTGCTCCCGGTACTCCTTTGTGCTCAGGGGAGGATTAAAGATTCCTGGAATCTTCTCCCGGCTTTTCACATTTTCTTCTCAAGTTACTATGATCTCCCCTTTTCAGTTTTGATCACAGTTTCTCTAGATATTGATTTTGTACAGTGCCTGGGACAATTGACTCATGAAATTCTCCTTCTAAGAATAAACAATCAAAAGTTTTTTTCCAAATTATTTGTCATATCCTCTTCACATAAATGCTAGCCATGATACAGGTGATGTGGGCCCCCATCTCACCCTGCATAGGATCTGAAGTGTTCAGTTATTTGGTCAGATTTGCCTGCAACCATTAATTTTATCTCTTTCTTTTGAAGAGATGGTAGCCTAGCAGTTAGTTGTTTAATCTTGACCTTGCTAAGCAATTCATTTGATGTCTCTATGCCTCAGTTTACGTATTTTTAATTTAGGGATAATAATAATCTATGACCTGTTTTTCTCCTGGGACACCCAGGAAATTAATTAATTAATGTGGCTTGAAACTGCCATCTGAGAAGGAGCGGGAGGAGTGCTGGTCTTGGCTATGTAGTTTGAGAGGCCCCAGGAAATGAGAGCTTAATTTTTTAGGTGGGAGCCAACTATTAATATTTGAGGATTTCATGGAGCTTGGTTTTAAAATATGTATTTTGGACACCTGTCTCCTCAGAAAAGCTTGCCAAAGCATTTGATGCAGAAGAACAATGAGAAATGACTGTCAAATGAACCTGTGTGTCATTGAACAGGAAAGGAAATTTAATGCTATGACTCAGACACAATACTGAAATAGTCCGTCACAGCAGCCCAGGGCAAGTGTCTCTTCCTGGCAGCACAAAGCCCAGCTGATTGATCCCAAGGAGTTCTGAATTCAGCAGAAAGGCTCTCAAGCTACCTCAGGCTAATTAGCTCTTCTGTCAGTCTGAATATTGTCAGTCACAAGAGACTTTAAATAATAGGACTTAGAGTCCCTGGCAGTGATAGCAATATATTGAACCTTCCCAACCCACCCAAAACATCCTGAGATCCTACAGCAATGTTTGGTCCTACTGCAAGGTGTTGCATGAATTATAACATTATCAAAGGTGGAGAGCTGCATATAGTGTGACTCTTTGTGTTAATGTCAGAGAAGGGAAGGTTGGCAGAATATACATGAATTATGCTAATGTATGTAAAAATTTCAGGATTTTCCTTTCTATAAAAGTTGCTCAGTGCCTGGAGGGAGCCTGAAAACTCTTCCTGAGAAACCTGTCTGAAGACCCACTCCCACCAAGTTGGTTGTTGATGCCTCCAGTACAGTCTGTGGCTTTCTCCGTCCCCTACTACAATTACATAGCTGTTGCCAAGGCTTGGGCAGAAGGCTGCAAAATCCTATAGGCAATCTTGTGCACAAACCCTGAACTGCAGTTCAACATCATGGACTGCCTGTTGTAAGCAAGGCAATTTAGACACCCTATGCCTCAGCCTCCTCATGTCCTGATATGTCTTTTCATCCATTTTTCATTTGCCTTCTCTGTTCTGCTCATTGGCATGTTGAGACCATGACCATTTCTTACTCCTGTCTACTATGACAGTTTCTCCTACATTTCCTCTTCCCCCCAGGGTATTTACATGAAGTGAATGGTTCCACAAACTGACTTTGTTTTATTTTTTCTAGTGGTGAGTAAGTGTTTGAAATAGGAAGCCTTTGATGTACTGCTAGGTCAAGGATTCTCAGCAATGCTTTTAAAGGCAGTAAGATTCCCTTTTGCAAAAGGTGTTCCCTGTCTTGCATCTTTGCCTTTGCTATTGTCTGATTATAATGTTACCTTGCACTTCTACCACCTTTTATAGAATCTGTGGCCCAAATTCCTAGGACTGTAAAATGGTGCACCTCCACTGAAGTCAACAGAATAATGGCAACACACATTAGAGAAACATCTACCTTATTAGGCGTTATTTATTATTATCACTATTTGTTATTGGTTTGTAATTTACTATTATTACTATTATTTATTATCAGGCTTATTTCCTCCGACATTATGAATTTTCCTTGCATAAGTGGCTTTGGAGACTCACATTATACCCCAAGGCAGCAAAATGGAAATATGAAGAAGCTTAGATGACATTTTCAAGACACCTCATTAGTTCACATCCTAAAAGCCATAATATAATTAATCTGTTGTGTATCTTTGACTGATAGTGAGGCAGTGCCACAGTGGGGATAATGACTGGGACCCATCTGGTGCATAGGGAGGTGGTAGTAAGCTGGAGCTGTCTTGTGATGGAGCAACTGTTAGAGAGGTTAAAGTGATGCAAAAGCTCATGTTATATCAGTGGTTGATGTGGGGTTCAGGTGCACAAATCTCTCACTGAAAGCATGAGATTTGACCCGTCAAATCTCACTGGTCAAAAGCTTATTTTCAGGAGTTTTTTCTGACTGTAACTTGAGGCATGAGTATGAGTTGTGGCACCTTCTTTTGTCTCTGACTTGTATATAATGGACTGGGGGAGGTGGGAGGAGGGACGTGTTTGCAAATAATTACTTGCTGCACACTTCTCAACAAGCACAACAAGAAAGGGCTGGAAGAAGTCTTTCAGCAAGTGCTGCTCTAACCACTATATCATGCTGCCTTCCAGAGTCAAGGAGACCATCATTTTTAAGTTGCTGGGATCATTTTCCATGGGTTGGAAGGGGTGAGTTGTTTCTCTGTGCCTACAGCCAAGAACCGATGACTACCAACTGAGATACGGCCTAATTTTCTACCCTGCTACCTGTCCCAGTGTCGTGGTTTAATCCCAGCCAGCAACTCAGCCCCACCCAGCCACTCGCTCACTCCTCCCTGGTGGGATGGGGGAGACAATGGGAAGAGTAAAAGTGAGAAAACTCGTGGGTTGAGATAAAGACAGTTTAATAGGGAAAGCAAAAGCCGCACACACAAGCAAAGCAAACCAAGGAATTCATTCACTCCTTCCCACCAGCAGGCAGGTGTTCAGCCATCTCCAGGAAAGCAGGGCTCCATCACGTGTAACAGTGACTTGGGAAGACAAACATCATCATGCCGAACGTCCCCCCTTCCTTCTTCTTCCCCCAGCTTTATATGCTGAGCATGACATCATATGTATGGAATATCCCTTTGGTCAGTTGGGGTCAGCTGTCCCAGCTGTGTCCCCTCCCAGCTTCTTGTGCCCCCCCAGCCTCCTCGCTGGTGGGATGGGGTGAGGAGCAGAAAAGGCTTTGACTGTGTGTAAGCACTGCTCAGCAGTAATGAAACTATCCCTGTGTTATCAACCCTGTTTCCAGCACAAATCCAAAACACAGCCCCATACTAGCTACTGTGAAGAAAATTAACTCTATGCCAGCTAAAACCAGCACACCCAATCACTCAGTCATCATAGATACATGGAAATACTGCCATGTTATCAGAGCATTTTCATATGTAATGAGCAGAAGACACCTCTACAAAATGCTGACTTTTTAGAACAATAGCAAGGAGCTGAGACATGCCTAAATAATGTTCTTTCATAATGTTATTATTTAGCAGGAATCGATGTTCACACCTGTTTATTTTGCTTTCAGATACAAATGAAAACAGTGTGCACGATTAATATAGTTAAATTGAAAAATAGCACAGTATCGATTAGCCAGCTTTCCATTATGCTGTACAACATCAGTCAATCTCTCCTAGACACCAGGAGACACCTAATGGGCTTTTATTTATCACAGCCTAAGAAATCCCCATGGCAAACTTTTTCAACTCGAAACAGTAAATCTCAGGAATTTTGTTTCATCCACAACTGAATATCTTTGCTGCTTGGACTATAAGTGAAAGTCACATCCCAAATCTTAGTGCCCTTTTTTGTAAGTGTTTGGCTCCCAGAGACCTGAAAGTCTGGTTAGATCATTGGCCTTAGCTGCCGTGTTTTGAGGTATGTTGTGTATAAAACCCAGGTCTAATTCCTGTCACATTTTCTGTTCAAGCTGTTAGAGCCCTAGCACTATGCAACCATCTCATCTGTCTATGATCTAAATCCCCAGATGGAGATGTTAAGGTCAGAGACAGGGTTGATTCGACTTCAGATGGAAAGTGAGACAAATTACAGCACAGATGTATTTAAAAAGCTGTTCTCATCTCTCAGCTCCAATCTGCTGCTGGCTTTGCTTATTCTGACGCTAGTGTTGGGCAGAATTACAGCTGCGATCCTACAGTTTTCATGAGTGAATAGAAGGCTTTGGTAAGAAATTGTTGTGCAGGCCTACTAATATCCTGATTTGCAGGAGAGCTCAGTCCAACTGATAACTTGAGTGACAAAAGGCCAAAGGTTTCAAAGAACATACTAGAATTGCAGTTTCACAACAAAAACATATAAAGCCGCTTAGGATGAAGATTACATACAATTTTTTGTAGAATATCCTGAATTGGAAGGGACCCACGATGATCAACAAGTCCAACTCCTGACACCACACAGGGCAACCTAAAAGTTAAACCATACATCTAAGAGCGTTGCCCAAATGCTTCTTGAACACTGACAGGCTTGCGGTCATGACCACTTTCCTGTGGAGCTTGTTCCAGTGCTTGACCAAGCTCTCAGTGAAGACCTTTTTCCTAACACCCAATCTGAACTTCCCCTGATGCAGCTTTAAGCCATTCCCTCACATCCTATTACTGAAGACATCAGTACCACCCCCTCTGCTGCCCCGCATGAGAAAGTTGTAGACAGCAGTGAGTTCACCCCTCAGTCTCCTCTTCTCTAAGCTGAACAAACCTAGCATCCTCAGCTAGTCCTATAAGTCATGACGTCTAGTCCTTTCACCATCTTTGTTGCCTATCCTTCTTATATTGTGGAGCCCAAAACTGCACCCAATACTTGAGGTGAGGCTGCACCAATGCTGAGTATAGTGGGACAATCACTTCTGCAGAATAATCTGTAGCTGGTTAAGTCTCATAAACTATAGAGATCTTGTACTATCTCGGTCCATATACAAATTGGTTGGAAAGATTCTTTTTTTTAACATTTTTGATGCTACTATAAGAATAATCAGTCTTTAGTAGGTTTATAATAAGATGATATTCTTTTTTCTGTCACGTACAAAAACAAGAATAAAAACATGAATGCAGTTGTTTTCAAAGAAAAGTCACTCAGTTAATTAGTAGTGGTTTGCAAGCATTTTTTGCAGCCTTTGGCTGATGGCTTCTAAGAGTCCATGTCTAAAGACAACTACTGGGGATAACGTTAAAAAAGCAGAGGGTATTTTGAGTTTCAGTTTGTATTTTGCCATGTGACAATCTATATTTAAGACATCCTTAAAGGAATATGAAATCTAGCTGAAAATATTCAGGAATCCACAAACTAAAATGGGTTGAAAAACAGTGGCAAAAGGTAGTAGGAAATATGCCTTGAAGTTTTACAGCAATTCCATTACTACATACAAGGCCTCTGTGGATTTAAGAAGTCCCATAAATGTACTTTACCATATTACAAAGAAACTAAAATGTAAAGACCCAGTCCAAACTCCCCATGCTCATGTTGGAATTTACTAGCTAAGTGAGTGGTTTAGTGAAGATTTACAGTCTCAATCTTATTTAGAATTTATGGGTTTCCCATAGATTTTATTACTGTATGTTCCTCAGATGCTAAGATTTCATTTCTAGAATAATGAAAGTCCTCTATTTTTGATTGCTCAAATAGCCTTCTGAAGAACAGACATACAGAGGGAAAGTCGCCTGGGTTTGTAAAGAAAGAATTATGTTGGGCAAAATTTGATTACTTTTCCTAAATTTTCAGATGAAAAGGATGAAGCGAGCACGTGCCACAGGGGCTCGTGAAACTTCACCTGAAGAATCAGCCAAGTTCCTTTGGTCAGTGTCCCGCATCATACGGGCTGCAAACATTGTGGTACAGATAACACTGAAGAGGAGATACAGGTAGACTTGATCACTCAGCATCTGCCTCAATATTCATGCATATAAGTGCCAGAAATAAGCATAAATTTCTGAGACCACCGACACTGAACACAGCACTCACTTTTCCATCTCAGATCAGCCAGGATTTACGCATTGGCAGCATAGTGTCATATTCCTTCTCCTGCCCCATGAACACAGGGGCAAGGTTACAGGTCAGCAGATTCTTTAATTTGCCTGTCCAATGCATCTTTGCGTGGGGATTGCATGGCATGCAGTGGGAAGGAGGTAGCAACACCTTGCTGTTCTTCTGGGGTCATGCCTTCTAACCACATCCAAGACAGAAGGCCTTTTCTGTGACCAGCACAGCACTCTCCCTTGTGTCACAGCCAAGGGAACTGCAGAGGTTGATGAAGGTCAAGCGCTCTCAAAAAAGGCTGGACAAAAAGATGCTGCTTTACTTTATGAGAGTTCATATGGCAAAGAAGTACAAGCCAGCGATAATACAAGGCACATATCTCGCCAACAGATAATGGTAACTCATCAGTCCTACTTCTGCCACTCATTCAAAAGAATGGGAACCATTATTCCTAATTACACAGGAGCTGAAACACAGTTTATCAATTTACTTTGAGATAGAGGGCTTGTTCCCAGGTGCAGAGAATTAATTTTCTTACAGTAATGCCTGGGAAAGCAGAAGATTGGTTCTGGTTGATTTACAGTGTCAGCGTTTTTTTATTATTATTTCACGAACAACCTCCATTTAATCACAAGGCATCTAGAAATTGAATACAAAAGGAGACCTTTCATTATTCATAGATAGTATCTTCCTCAATCGCAGACTTGTTTGGTTAATAATAACAATCGTAAAAAAAAATCTTTGTTCAGGTTAGAATCATAGGGCATCTTATTTATTTCTTATTCACTATTCACTAAGTGAATAAGAAATAAATAAGATGCCCTATGATTCTAACCTGAAAAAAGATTTTAGGTATTAAAACCTAAAGGGATGCTGAAGATGAGCAAAATTCTCCCCTGCTGCTCTGAGCTAGAGGGTAGAAGTAGGAATTCATTCTTTTCAGATTATCTTTGCTTCAACACGTGAAAGTTTGTTTCTGCATTTAAAAGTACAGTATTACAAGTGTGAAGAAGTTGTCTCTGACCTCTGCAGTGTAACTACTACACAAAGTCTCATTGCTGCTCAAAGAAGTCGTGCAAAACCCATACCTGTGCCAAGACTGACCTGTGTGCTCGACAGAGCTAGTTAAGTATTTTATGTCTGAACTTTGACAGAAAATTGAAATTTCAATAAAATACAAGTTTTCACTGCCGTGTGTCAATTTGTTTTCTGTAATTTTTCAGTGCCTTGTTGGAAAACCTTTAAAATTTTCAAGGAAAAAAATATTTAATTATTCTGCAATTTCTGGCAACAGTGGCTGATAGCTCCAGATTATTTTACACACACATACACAGTGAGTCAAAGCCAAAATTTTCCAAAAAAAATGAAAAAAAAAAAATTATCCCACATATAAATTCTACTTCTAGGGAAGGAAAATAAGAACTAAAAGATGTTTCTGGTTCTTACGACTTACAGAATGATCTTCAAATATGGGTGATGGATAGCTGAATCTTCAGACAAATGGAAACAAAGCCTTATCTAAAAAGCCTTAAAGTTTAAAAAGCCTTATGTGCTTCAGTTCTCTTTACTTTAAAAACTGTTGCCAAAACTATCTTCCTAGTAGTGGGAGATCACAAAACTCAACCATATAAGAAACAGTGTGGCCAGGAGTAGGGAGGTGATCGTGCCCCTGTACTCGGCACTGGTGAGGCCGCACCTCGAATTCTGTGTTCAGTTTTGGGCCCCTCACTCCAAGAAGGACATTGAGGTGCTGGAGCGTGTCCAGAGAAGGGCAACGAAGCTGGTGAAGGGCCTGGAGAACAAGTCTGATGAGAAGAGGCTGAGGGAACTGGGGTTGTTTAGCCTGGAGAAGAGGAGGCTGAGGGGAGACCTCATCGCGCTCTACAACTACCTGGACAGAGGTTGTAGCGAGGTGGGTGTTGGTCTCTTCTCCCAAGTAACAAGAGATAGGACGAGAGAAAATGGCCTCAAGTTGTGCCAAGGGAGGTTTAGGTGGGATATTAGGAAAAATTTCTTACCGAAATGGTTATGAAGCATTGGAACAGGCTGCCCACAGAGGTGGTTGAGTCCCCATCCCTGGAGGTATTTAAAAGACGTGTAGATGTTGCATTTAGGGACATGGTTTAATGGTGGACTTGACAGTGCTAGGTTAACAGTTGGACTTGATGATCTTAGAGGTCTTTTCCAACCTAAATGATTCTATGATTTTATGATTCTATATATAATGATTTCCATGCATATATATGGGGCTGTTTGTACAAATAGGAGTTCCAAGAAAGAGTCTACAGTCTCCTTCTCCATGCATATAGTGTAGATAATAAGCCTTAACTTTCTGCCTGGGATGCTGGGAAAGTTAATTTACTAATGCTTGTAAAGTGCTTTAAAATCTTCAGCTATAAGAAGAGTAAAATGTAACAATTACTTTTTAATGAACTAGAAATAACGTGCACTCAGTCTCAGTGCTTTTTTTCTCCAGGAATATTTTCTCTTAAATTATGTATTTAATTCCCTCTATATATCTACCTAGATTTTTTTTTCTTAACATGCACATCACCATTTTATTTTGGCACTGATACAGAAACACAGAGTTTACTTGTTTCTTTCCCTGACAACTTCTTAAGCTCTTTACTATTGATTTAGGAAGTATTGAAGATAAATTAAGAAGTGGAGTTTGCAAGCAGTGAGGTGCCTCCAAGGGCTTCATGCCATGGGATAAACTATCTGTAAAGCAGCAGGTCAGAGCAGAGATGTTTCATGAGCTCCTTTTGCAGGAACTCCTATGTTCCCCCAGAAGTCTTCTGCGAGACCACAAATGTCAAAGGCAGAATTTATCCATTGCAAGCAGAAACAGTGCCATGAGCTTGTCCATTTGAGGTGTATCCCATCTGAACAGTGATTTCACAGATCATCACTCCTCACACAGATTCAGCATGACTACAGACTTGTGAATTTTATCGTTTGAACATTATAGTGGGCTTGAGCAGCACTCAGTGCACAATTCCTGCAACAGTAATAAATGCAGAGCACGAAATTATTTCCTTGGATGAATTTTCAGAGCACTATTGATTCCATGTGTATGCTAAAGTTTATTCTTAACTTCTAAGGACCTCTTAATTCTCTTGCTTCATAGCAACTTTCCTTAGGAGAGAGGCAGTGCTAGGTTTTGCAGCAATATAGTGAGGAAATAAAGAATAAACCTGACCAGCACCTCAGAAAACCACATAGTGCTTTACATCATCAACATCTTAGAAATGGCTTAAAATCTAATTTTTGTGTGTGCTGTGTTATACCTGTGGTGCTATAACAAGAAATAATGGTTGTAATAAGAGTAATTAAGAATTGTAAATAATTGATATAACTGCAAGGACTCCCTTACATTCATTTTTCTGGTAATAACAGGTGTTACTCACTTGAGAAATTCAGCTACCCAAGCCAATTACGTCTGTGTAAGACCAGCATTATGATGGGCAGGAACGTTATTCTAATTAAAATACTGTTCTCATCCTCAAATATCCTACGCCTGTACCATCAAGTAAGCAAATGACCACTGTACAGAATGACCTTGAAGAGATATGTATACGCTAGGCGAAAAATATATCATATTTGTTGCATTCATGGGTATCAAAATATAGATCTACTAGTCTAAAAGGGTTGCTTTAGATATTTTAATCATTTAAAAACTTCAGTCCAACTTTACTGAGAGCTCTGCAGCTGTATTTGCTTAATCTGTGTTAGGAAAAAGCATGTTTTCATCTGTCCAAACATGGCATGAGGAGGAAATGTTGTTAGAGACTTTACTTGGCTGCAGCAAAAATGGCTATGTTGGACAGTTACATTAAACAACACTATGTTATGTTCTCAAGCACTGGATCTCTATGTCTGTATTATGGTATTGTTAAAACAGTTCCTGGAATATTTTTGCATTAGAACAGGTAGGACTTTCCCAAACATGATCTGAGATTTATCATGAGGTAGATATTATAGGTGGTTTAGACATGGCCACCCTGTTTTTGAAATGAAAGGGTTTAATAACATGGATATGTTCCATTCTAGGCCAGTTAGCCTAAGCAGCTGGGAACTGTCCTGGGAGCTTGTACCTTAGTGTCATAGATGCCGTCAATAACTGCTTGACAGATCTTCTCCTATCCAAGAGTAAGGAAGTTCAAAACAATTAATTCTACTGCAATTTTATTTTCCTGGCAGCTCCTCCTACCATAATTATAACCTATGTTTCTCTCTGTATTATCATAAAGGTGAAGAAAACGATTGAGTCAGGAACTGTAGCACTGTGGAACATTTGTTTTTGCTCCTTGGATCTGCAAAAACATCCAAATGAAGACAGCAGTGCTTGTGGGCCTGGTATAACCTCTTCTGCAGTGAAATCAGGTGCTCTGATTCAACACTTTCAACAGCAGAAAGAGCAGCAATCTTATCCAGTCTGGGCTAGTAACTGGGCAGCAGAAGGCAGCGGAGCCTTGAGGGACCTCAACTGAAGACACTCAGGACGTGCAGTGATTTTAACAGTTAGCAGACACCAACAAAAGAGTTTATTCCACCTTGCAGAGACTTCACCATACAAGATCTTCTCCATCCACCCCAAGAAAGTATTCCTATAACTGGAATCTCTAATGAATTTACCTAATTTACCCTACTGTACCTTTCATCAGCACAGAACTTTTCTTCTTTACAATGTCATGTAAGCAGGAAGTCTGTCTGAGGGAAGTCATGCAGTCTTTTATTACAAAGGAAGGACATTTGTAGTTGATCTGATATAGCAAGTCCCAGCTGATCTGCAGTCACCCCACAGATAATAGGAGCGCAGGAATTGTGTGCAATCTGTGCCTGAACCTGCTTCCTCATCTGCCTCCTAAAACCAGTCTAGACAACGCGATTATACCCAGCTTGGGTGAGAGAGACAGAAAATAACATTTTTCCTTCCCTTTGAGGGGGGATTTGGGAGACTGACTACTTATAGGAGGTAAAGGGAACATAGAAGCTGCCAAAGGGATCTAGTGATAAATGTCTTGAGGAGATGAAGGAGTTGCTAAGATAGTGTATGTTAGATGCATTTTAGTTTTGTACAGCAAAACCAGCAAGGTTTAAAAGGCAATGTTTGGTGTCATTTCCTTTCCACAGCATTTCTTCTTTGACCTTTTTCTTTTTCTTTACCTTGTTGCTTTTTTTTTTTTTTTAATGCTTCCTAATCTACCTGATTCGAAACATAGGCAAGAAATTCCATGTGTATTAAATGAGATATATTTCCATAATAAATGGGATTCTCCTTTCTCCTTGGTAATAGATATAAACATTATGAGACTTTTCCTCTCTGGATTTGGCAATGGTTTTTGGAAGGAGAGGAAAATACAGCAAGTGTACTCACAGCCTTAGATTTAACCCTAGGCAGAGCTCTGCTGTCTCTGGGCATATTAAATAGGATTGTCTGTTTTAAAAAGGGCATGAGATTAATTTTTTTTTATGTTTCCTTGAGAAAGCTCCATAGATGTTAGCACTGTAACCATGAAGCTGCTACAATAGTGATTTCTGCATTAATTGCAATACACAGGTAAAGCAGCTTCACAGAGCCGCAATCGAAACCACTGAAGAATCAGTATGTACCATCTGTTATCATGCACATACTATAAATATCTCTAGCTTTCTCTTAAATACTTAGAATAGATGTAAATAATAATTAAAGGAGTTGCTCCACAAGAGTCTTCAACACTCTGTAGGATATGAACCTGTGCTTTCATAGTAAGACATCTCTTCCAGGAACAGCACAATCACTTGAACCTCAGGAGAGCAGGAGTGTCGCGAGTGAGTGGTTTAGAGGCCGCTTAAAGAATCACCGTCAAAGAAATTAGCAGAAAGTGATTTTAATAGAGATTTATAAAGGTGCGACCTAATAGAATTCGATGGCAAGGTTCACTCTATTACTTATTACATGGGTGAAACATACAAGGGAAAATCATCTAAGGGTTTATATTTCAGGGACAGTCTAGGTTTCATTCACAATTTAGCAACACTTAGTTATCAACTAATCATTATCAAACTTTAGTAACACCTAATCATTAACTATTCAATATTTGCAAAGTAGGTTAGTAAGTCTACTACAATCACAACTTAATTACAGATTATGCTTACTATTAGTTCACACACACAGAGAAACATATATATATATAAAAATATACAGAAGGTATACCTGTTAAAAATTCCCCTCTATTTCAGTGAAGAAATATTCACGTCGAATGTCTAGGCATTCCCTCTCAACGGGCAAAGGGTTGAGCTTCGAAAGGGACTCACCCAGGACCCAGTGGTCCTCCGAATATCGCAGGTCTGAAAGATCGCAAGCTCTGAGAGGCGTCCCACTCAGAGGGAGATGCTGGGTGCAGCCGCTGCAGTCCAGAAGAGCTCAAAGGGCCTCACTTAGGACCACCGTTTATAGGTTTGCAAGATGGTTGGCTTTAGTCATCCGTAAATTTCCATCCTGGCCACAGTCCCAGGTGGTAATTACTAAAAAATTCTCAAGGTTTCGGTGTTGTTCTGCTGGACACCCGGGCCAGACAGTAGGAGGATGTTCCCAGTCTCAGCTATGCAGAGTTTCTGATACAGTCAAGGAGTGCTCAACTGCCAGACTCAATACACCAAGGCCAAGGTTTCATGGAAATTTCTGAGATCAACAGGCAGCCCAGATCAACAAGTGGCCCAGGGAAGAAAGGGGGGGGGTATGAATGCATCACCACAAGGAGGGAGCTGACTTGCTGCGAGAGGAAATTCAGGGTCTCCTTGCAAAAGAGCAGTTATTCCATTTATTAATTCAACTTCCTCCTAAAGGTTGTAGGAAGGCTGGCTCAGTGGTTAAAGTGACACATATGTACTTCAGAGAATAGGGTTTTCCTCCACCACAAACTTCTGTGTCCTTGGGCAAGTCATACAGGAGAAAATTTGCCAACCTGTCTTCACTCCTGGTTTCAACGGGACTTGGGGCAAGACCAGAAGAGCGGTTCGGATGCCTAAGCTTATCTTAGATGCCTTTATTCCACCAAACTTCGAAGTTCCTAAGCCCGGAAATTTCTCTTGGCAAATTCATTCTGCAGAGATGAGGGTTTGAGTACTAAGCTTCCCAGATACTTCTCGTCTTCTCTGAACGCCCAGATGTACAACAGAGGATCCATTTGCTTATCCCATGCCTAACTGTTGTCTAAGACTAGAGACTGGACAGCTCTCCACCCATCGAGTCAGTAGCTCAGTTCAGGAAAAAGTGCAATCAGACTGAGTTCTCCCCAGAGTATGGTGATGTCCACCATATTTTTTTTTGTTTAAGTGAGGGTGAAGAAGCTGGGCCTTTTGTATGAGAAGAGAACATTCACACAAGATGTGAGAGAACCAGATGCCTTTAATTTCCTTTACCAAGGTTAGTCAAATGACTTAAGGTTTGGATTATCTGCTCCAAACATTACGTGCTAGGTATTCTGAGGGATAAGAAGGAGAAGTTCTCCACCCTTCCAGCTGAATATGTGTAGGAAATAATGGACGTTTCAGTGGAAGACAGATGGCTTTCCAGCTTTGTGGAAATTGATGAATTAAGGACTTTTTGGAATTTAAATCCATTTTATGAATGATTGAGCCCTTTCTGCCCATCTGGTCCAGCCTAGCTCAGGTGAAAGTCTTCAACCAAATAGTTCTTCTCCTGTTTTATTCCTTTTCCTTTTTCTCCATCTGTCCTGATGAACTTTTCCTTCTTTTTCCTGGGAAGGTGATTTTTTTTTTTTTTTTCCTAAAAAGGTTGGAAGCACTCCTACTTCAGATTGCCAAAAGAGAATTGGGAGGTGAGAGGTGCGAACTTGCTCAATAACTGAATAAACTGTGTTTTCCAAAGTGAGTTTTCGTATTCAAATCATATCAATTGTGTGAATCATATCAATCAGGTGAATAAATCATATGTCACCATAGGATTTGTAGAAACAGAAGTGTATGTATGTATGTATGTATGTATTTGTTTATTTATTTATTTAAAGAAAGGGTAGGACTGCCTTTTAAGAGGGAGATTTGGGCTATGCTTTATAAATTTTGGAACAAAGTGGTCCAGAGAAGAGCAGGATTTAAAGTGTACTTCTTCCTGTTTTCAGTGTTTCGTACTGGCAGCTCCAGTCTCAGATCAACTCTGAGAATCTGGTTTGGGGCACTTATCTTTTTCTATGCTTTGTATACGCTTTTAACACAAAGGTTTGGCTTCACTCTGGAGCATCAGCAACCTAATGGCTCTACGTGTGTCCGTGTTACGTTATACAAGTCTCTTTCTCATTACAGTTTCTGCGTTGCCTTTATATGCGTGAAAGTGTAATCTTAAGTGCCAAATAGGGATAAAGATGCTGTTCTACTTCAGATGGCTGCTGTGAGCATAAAGACATTAAAAATTTTGAAGTGATCAGATGCTGTGATGATAGGGCCCTGAGATATTTCTTGGTCAAGTTAACCCAACTTCCAGTAAAAATTCACTATTCACTTTAATTACAGTTCAGCAGGCCTGCACCAACTGGAAGCAGATGTTTCCCTTCAGGTTTTAAATAAATAAGCTTTATTTTCAGCATTGCTTTCCTAAGCTTGAAATAGCCTTTGAAAAATCACAAGAAAACTGTTGGACCAAAAATTTTGAAATGTCCTAAAACACCTACATGTCTTTTTAAGCTTATGGTAGCTCAAGCCATCCTGTGGATTAATAGCACAGACTTACAGGAATAGAGAACATGGAAAAGAGCTTGGCCCACTAATTGCCAAAGGAACCTTGCTAAGTGCAGCCTGTTCCATAAATCCACCAGAGTATTGAGGTATTGGCATTACCATCAGGATGAAAGAATAAGTAACATATCTCGGCAACAAAAGCCACGAGACGGTATATTAAACTGGGAAGTAGCTGGTTGTGTGAAATGCGAAAAGTAAGAGAGGGTAGAACAGCTCCTGCAAACTCTTGAGGATGGGAGCATGTGAAGCCAATCGTAGAGGAAAAATGAAAGATGAAAAAGGTTAAGCTGTTTATTTTATTTTTAGATGAAAGATTCTATTAAGATAAGACAATGGAACATGGTGTCAACTTGGGATTTTTTTGGTTGCCTTTTTTAGGGTGCTGCTTGTAGTAACATCACAGAAGGGATTTCAGTTGATTTCCTAGGATTTTCTTAGATGTACGTATCCCAGTTTGAACACCTGGGAAAAATTGCATCCCAGGAAGAAGGTTTTCTTCCACTTAAGTTTTTCATTTGTGCATTCTCAAAACAGGTTTAACAGGTAACAATAGGATGAGACATTTTGTAAAGCACATTTGTGGTTCTCATCCATTTAAACCACACAGGGAAAAAAACCTGCTTCTTATAAGGTGATCTAAAAGTTGGAGTACTCGGAGAGAGGTAAGAGTTTGATCCAAGAGAGTTTGCTAATCCCCACTTGAAAAAAAAATTCCTTCACTGTGCAGCAAAGAAATGAAATTTTGTTTGTATGAGAGAGACAGGGAGAAAACCTCCAAACAGAAATGTGACTTTGTTCCGTAAATGGTCACATCTCTTCTAGAGGGGAATGCTACATCCTAGGCCCTGTTCAAGGAGCCTTCTTTTCTTTTTTTTTTTTTCCAGTAGCTGCTGAATGTAATATAAAGAAACTGTCCCTAAAGGAAAAGAAGTGGCATCTTCTTAAGCAGCATCATGCTGTCCTTAAAAAGGAGCTCAGTTTTTCAAAAGAATAGAGAGAGTGCTTTCCATACAGGACTTAAGATTGTCAATCCCCAAGACGCACAAATGCCAACCCTCACTCCTGAGTCAGTTACTTGCTCCAGAGTCCTCGTTTCTGACTGTCTCTTGACATCTCCCTGCCCAGCAGGAGCGTTTTTGGGGAACTTTGTCATGTACCGGAGGGGGAAGATTGGCTCCTCTATTGAGAAGAGAAGGTCCTTAAAGGTTCGGGGAAAGCAGATTCTCTGCTGTTCTATATTTGGAAGGTTTTGCTATCCTCTTATTTCAGGGAGGATTTTTGCAAGTGAAATCGGTGTTTGCCTACATGAGAAATACATAGAATCCCCGAAGTTTATGCAATCATGTTTTGCTCTGTATTTCCAGCATTACCTCCTGAACCCTGTCATGGACCACCACCTATGACTACTATGGAGCAACGACCATTCAGTATTTTCTAACAATCTCCTGCTACCTCAAGCCTTGCTGCAGAGATGATGCCTCAATTATTGTTGTAGCTGATTAACTCTTGCTGCACTCCAAGTGCTATTTTTGCAAGGCCACGGTAATCTCTAAATCACAGCCCTCGGTGTGCACTCAACAATGGAAGAGCATTACCTGCAATTTCCCAAGCATTTAATTTCCTTGGAAGATTTATTTGTAAACAAACATGAGCTTTATTGTTGCTTGTTGCAGACACGCAGTAAATTAGTTTTTCCACGCTGAAATGCAGCAGCATAAAATTCTCACTCGAGGAAAGTACTAACTGGCATTATGGTGTTACTTTGTTAATTATATTGGCACATACACTGCTGCTCTTTAAATTAATCCTGTACACTAGAAACACTTTGTACCTGATGATTTCCTGGACTTCTTGTATATTAATTCATGCTTAATCTAATTTAAATCATTGTCAAAGCGACAAATGCAAGGAAGACACAGACAGCATTTAAAGCAACATGACTCCTGAGTCAGCGAGTCATGGTCATAGAAGCTATCATGTAGTGATCACTGGTAAAGATTAATTTGAATATGTTAACTTTGGCTTTGGTATGTTTGACAGGTTTCTGACTCTTTCTTATCAGTCTGACCAGTCATTTTTTAACAGATTAGATTTTCCACGTGGTCCCCTTCTCTAGCCAATTCTCAGTCATTTCATTTTTGGTTGTTGAATGTCAATGGTGTCTAATAAGATTATGAGCTTGGAAGACTACGATGATGAAGTTTATTTAGGTTATTGTTTATGACAAGGAAGGCCATCACTAATCCATGACATAAATTATATATTCTCAGTCCTTAGCGTTCTTTGACCTTACACCATTTTTAGTGGAAAACTGCTCAATCGACATAGCCATCTTCCCAGATTTCTTCCATACTGTTTACAGCAATAGACCTGTTATTGCATGCCAAATATCTTACAAAACAAATTTATGGCATTTTATCATCTCACTTCAAATGGAGCTTTCCAAAAGTGCAATAACTGTAAAGGCATCTGCTATAGTAGTTACCACATAAGTTTTACTTGCTCCTGAACTCAGAAAAGTACATGAAAGTACCTTGACAATACCCAGGAAAGTCTCTGGCTCTCTTGAAATTTAAATTCAGCACTTGAGTTCCTGTCTTCCACAGATATTGGACCAGTGCTTCAATCAGGAGTCTTACACTTATAAGGACTAAGTACTTAGTATTTAGTACTTAGTCTTTACAAGTACTAAGTGGACAGAAAAGGTTTCCAGATTTCTCTCTTGCCAAAGTAGTTTCCATCCAGCTGGAAGGAGTGTTTCTCAGCTCTGCAAAGAGCAAATCCAGTGGGAGATATCTGAGCTCTCCTGGATAAACATGCATGTAGTTACTTGCAAACATGGGACAGAAAAAGGAACATCTGCAGCAAGGAAGATAGAAAAGAGGAAAAGCAAAACATAGATGTGTGTTTTCAATTCTTCACCTCTGCTGTTCATGTGCGTTACTTAGCGTTACCAGGAGAACTGTCATGGTACTGGCAATGACTCTGTCAAAAGCTGGAGCATGGGCTGTTCTGACTTTTAAAATTTGACCAGAGGAAGAAAGAATGACAATAATGCTGGAGGTAAAGTGCATAATAATTATCATAATGTAAATGTACAATTGGTTGTTTCAGACTAGATGTTAGGAATCCCTCATCCCAGATGAGTGCTGCATCCACCAGGTTACTCAAACTTGTTCTTACCTATTATTTCTACCAAGCCCAATCAATCATTACTGAACACTGAAAATTCTCCTAGGCACCATGCAGTGGGAAAGGCAATGTGGTCTAGGAGGTGGAAGGAGGAGTTTTAAACTATGCCTTGCAACTTCATTATCCGACTTGCAATTACATGCAGAATGCAGTTTTCAGTCCATGACCTCAGCAGAGGTACTATGGGGAAAATTCTCTAAGTGTGTGTTATCACTTGTGAAATGGGCCTTCTTTCTATGTAGAGTGTAAGCATATAATTATTTTTAATACATTAATTTTATGCCTACAGCTCCTACTTTGTGTTATTACTTTTCTTTTTATTCTACCATCATTATGTTTTTCTCCCACAACTTTCTAGGAGCCTTAAACTATCTTTAAATTGCTGTCTATTTTATTTTAACTATGATCTTCCATCCCTTTTATAGTTCCTTGCTATATTTCCCTCTGGTTTTCCATTAGCTTCTAATTTCATTTTCCCTGGGTTCATTATTTTTATGCTAGAACTTTGAATATTGTTTTCCCACATGTAGCTCTTTTGTTTCTTGTAGCTCTGAATTGTTATTTACACTTTGAAATGGAGGTTTGGATGCCTTCATCTAGCTGGTGGCTCCATCTTGTAGATATTTTGTTATGATGTAGTGCAAAATAGTCCATCTCAATAGTGAATTTTTTTAACTGTGAATCCCTCTGCGAAGATTTTAAGTGTGCACCAAGAGTAGGAGCTGCGTTCCCATCAAAGCTAGTAACAGGGCTTGCTGCACTCTCTTACAAAACCTTTGTGCTTTAGCTGGAGCAGTGATAGCAATCATTTCCAGCATAAGGATTTTCCCTGGGATTATGACTACATGGGTACTTCAACCCATTCTTGAACTTTAAAAAGTGCTTAACACTTGTGTCTCCAGATTGCTTAAAATCTAAACCCAACATGTGGGATGTCACCCTCCAGGAATATGGGGGCAGCAGTTAAAACCAGAGATGTGCCGCTTGAAGTAGTGCTGAAAACAGCCAAGATTTAAGGTTTAAACAGGAGTTTCTCCTTTTCTGGCTGTATTTATATGAAAAACAATCAGGCAAGTAACCTTTACTGTGTTGTAAGAGTTTCTTGGCTGGTGTTTTTTTTGCTTCTTTGTGTTTGTTTTTTTTTTTTAAAACTGCCTGTACATTGCGCTGTCATGAAAGCTTAGTATGTGCTTTGCAACAGCGCTGCAGACTAAAATTTCTGCTGTATATCTTCTTTCGGGGAAATTCCAGGAAGCCATTGGGTCAATGGATAATGTTATATTTCCCTGACAATGAGTTAAACTCCTGCCCTTTAATTCCCCTTCTTGAACTAAACCCTGGACAGTGAAAATACTTAGAAATTGCCCTTGTTCTTCCCTCCTTTCCTCACCATAGCTATCCTTATAGTACAGATAATGACTAAACATGATTAAAATAGTAATTTCACAGCATTTGAACCCACATTTAGCAGCAAAACCGGGATGTCTCTTTGTCTCTTCCTCTCCATGCCCCACTTCTCTTCTCCTCCTTGAAAAAATGTGTGTTATTGGTGTATAGTTCATCAGCAACCCCCTTAGAAGGCTGCCATGTAGACTCCTCAGCAGCTTGATGCAGAGATAGGAGTGGGAAGGAGGGAGGAGGAGAACAGAGGAGGACCATACAGATTATTAATACCAGAAGTTCTTGTGCCATGAAAATGGTTTCATTATGCAAAATCTGGACACAAAGCATGTGGTTTTCATCTTGGACATGGGGCACAAATCTCACAGATGTATAGACATGCCCACAGTCTTGCCTGTGGGGTTGGAAGGCAAAGCAAAATTCAGGAGGGCCAACTAAAGTGAATTCAGAAAAAAAAAGAAAATTCTCTGGAACCAATCCCTGTAACCTGTTTCTTACAGCACTTCAGCAAGTCCCTTTGGGTGCTACAACCTCCTGTTTACATTGAACTCTCCCTGTCTCTGTCTACGACATTTGTCTTGTCAGTTAAACAACTTTTATCTGTAGTCAAAATTGTCTTGGCAGAAGTAAGTTCTTTTATATTTAAGACTATATAGTTCCTCTAAACTCAGGATATTCAGGCTTTTGCTTTGAGGAAAGGAAGATAGGGATCAGAGCCAAGCTTGTCCTTTTCCTTTATGATCTGCACATGAAAAAAAAAAAAAAAGAAAAAAAGAAAAAAAGAAAAAAGGAAAAAGAAAAAAAAAAGAAAAACTTCTGAAAGTAGAGGAAAAGTCCAATAAAAGGATCTTCATCAAAGTGGTAGTCCAGACTGCCAGAAATTCATTGCAATTTTCACTATAGAATATTGCTCGCATTTTACATGCAATCAGAGCTATTCTGGCGGGTAAATCTGGAGATTCATTCTTCAAACTTTATTTGAAGTGACAGGACAAGAGGCTATGGGCACAAACTGAGATACAGAAAATTTCATTTAAACATTAAAAAAAATCTATTGTGAGAATGGTTGAACACTAGACATGGATTCTCCATCTTGGCATTTTTCATTGTTGACAAGATTCACTCTTTGATCTCAAAGCAACTAAAATTCTAATGCCAGATGTAGAAGACTCCAGTTTTCAGGCTGGACAGGTCTGTCATGCTAGGAGATGCTTCTGCACGCTCTTGTCCAAGGTCCTCTTGAAATGACAGAGAGGTTTTGCATTGGGAGATTGCAACTTCACCTGGGTGTCCCCCCCAGTCTTTTGTGCAATTAAGTGCTTTGCCATAGAGCTGGCAATAAACAGTGACAGCGAGTGGATAGAATTAGAATTCTACATTTAATTCTCCACATAGCTCCTTAACACAGTATGAGAGGTCTTTAGCTAGAGAAAGCTGTCCTAATGAGTCCACAGCTAGAATAGATTTTTAAATTTTTTTTTCTTTTACATTTGTTTCTTTCGGCTTCATTTGTATAGTGACGTCCTGAAGTTAGCATAGATGAGGATGAAATTTAGTTATCAGTGATAAAAATCTAAAATTACTTTTATTATAACCAGTTATCCATGTGTAACCAAGGATGAAGATTTCTCCTACCATAAGCAATCCCCCACCTCAGTCATAGAAAACCCCAGCTACCTTCATTTTACACTTTTTTCTTGAGGCTACAAGGTATATCATTTAAACTCCATTTCATACAAAACAGGTGTTAAAATAATCTTTAAGACTGCTTCTCATTTTCAGCATGTCTAGAGATCTGGTGTTGTTACTGTGAAAACAAAATAGTATTTGTGCTCTTATTCGTATCACAGGTTATCTTCCACCTTCTGTACCCTTTTGAAATTCATTAATATGAATCTTTGTGTCTCAACTATAATGGAATTCTGGCTTGTTTTATTCCACATACTACAATGCGAACACATTTCTAAATATTCTCAGCTATGCACGAGTATAACCCTATAGAAGGGAAAAAATAAACATAATTTGATGCTAAACTGCTAACTTAACACAGCTTTAGAGATTCTCTAACCAATATCTAGTCATTTGTATGCCTCCTGCCAATATTTATTTTTTCATGTAGAAAAGCTGCTTGCTAAACATTCTTTGACGATTTTGAAAACCAATGTTGAAAGCAGCACACACTCAGGCTTTGAGTGCTGCTTTTAAAACTGTGTGTTTTCAACGGGCTTGTGTTGCAATGCATAGCCTTCAGGAGTTTCATCAGTATACACACTTGACATTTTCTATCCTGACTTGAGTCAGATATGGAGAGGTAGAGCTTGGTGTCTCAGAAAGTGCAGAAATTCAGGGGAAGAAAAAAGAAAAGAAGGAAAAAAAAAAGGTATTTAATATAAAAGAGTGGAGATACATGTTTCTATCAAGTATTTGTTACGACACTTGGCTGGAAATCTACAGGATATTCAGTGAAGAGGTCTTCCCTAGACTTGTGTGACAGTAGCATACTCTCCTGGACAAGAGAGCAGAAATACATGAGAAAAGTGACCAGTGCTGCCAAGATACATCGGACTTTTGGCACAGTTGCTGTTATCACGAACACAACAGTTTTACTGCGTGTGTTCGAAGGGGCTGTGTGGTGCACAGGTAAGTCAGATGTATTCTTGCATATCCAGACTAAGGAAATCAATAGTTTTGGGAAATTGAAGAGAAGGAATACTCCCTACTGTTCAATCACTTTTCTCTGGACTTTTCTTCCTTTTTCCTGGCCTCTGTCTTCTCCTGACATCCCAATCCCCCATGAGCAGGACTTATGATCCAGAGTGGGTGGAGTGAAAATATCTACTTTCACACATATCTTTTTACAGCCAGTGATGCTTAGTTGGGAATATTTACAAATGTTTAAGAGATTTAGGAGCAGATTTACTTTGATACATTGACTGATATGCAAACTGTTTTTTTTTTAAAGTCCCCTACATCAGAAATGTTGTCTCAAATCAAAGGAAAAAATTTTTTTTTCTAATTCTCCCAACATGTTTGCCAGAACCGCTCACTTAAAAATTGTTGGACAATCAAGATGGCAGGATGCCCTTTGTGATCTGTTTGTCTTTTTCTTATACAGCACTCAAGCAATTTTGCTGCGATTTTTTTTTCTTCACCAGGGGACAAAATAATAAAGGTAACTTACATATGACACTGCTTTTTGTCTTCAAACTTGGGTTAAAAAAAGTCTTGAACATGCAGGCAGGAATCCCCCTGTTACTAGACCATGGCGTAATTATCTGACTTTAAAATACATTTGGCTGCTCCTTTTGATTTAGTGGTGCTTCCTGATAATTAGCTCTCTTTCTTTCCCCTCACTGACTTTGTTTGATAAGGCTTTTATAGAGTCTTGGCGTGCGTAATTTAGTAAGTCCCATTTGTAATGCAGCACATCTCCCTCTCTCTCTTTCTCTGCTCTGTCCCAGGCTTGGAGCAGAACAGCAGTTTAATTGGCACTGTTTACAAACCATTGCACTTGGGAAGAGCTGTGCCTCCATTTGATAAGTAAAGATGTGAGAGATGAGAAGATTATAACTAATTCATGCTTTGAGCCATCTATGAGTTAAAAAAAAAAGAAGTAAGACAGGAAAAGAGAAGAAAGTAAAAAAGAAGCAGGTACATTTGGAAGGCAAATAGATTGCATTGCAAATAAAGCATTGGGAGTTTTTATAAGAAATGGGTTGTGAGCTGTTGATGATTCACAAAGTGCTTTGTATCGATCAAAAATTGCCATGCTGAGGGGTGGAAAGGTTAAAAGGAGAAAAAATAAAAGAAGTGTTTGCAGGAAGCAGGGGCCCATTTTTAATTATCAGCAATAATTTCTATGACAAATCATAACTTGGCTCACATGGGCTGAATGAAAACTGGATCCCTGCCCCAAGAAACTTGTGTTATTTTTAGCACTTTTTTTTTTAACTTAACTTAGATGTGCTATAGATCAGCCAGTCTTTATGTCAGGTGGCTGGATCCTGGGAGAACACTGTGGGGACAGCACCATTCCGTGCTTTCCCTCTTCCACAATTTTTCCTGAAGTATTTTCTTTTGGCTACCATGAAGGTACATAGAGCTTCATTCAGACTGATCATGACTCTGCTTATACCTTCGTGTACCTTCTGCATCCTCATGTGCCCCTGTACTCGGCACTGGTGAGGCCGCACCTCGAATCCTGTGTTCAGTTTTGGGCCCCTCACTACAAGAAGGACATTGAGGTGCTGGAGCATGTCCAGAGAAGGGCAACGAAGCCGGTGAAGGTCCTGGAGCACAAGTCTGATGGGGAGCGGCTGAGGGAACTGGGACTGTTTAGTCTGGAGAAGAGGAGGCTGAGGGGAGACCTCATCGCGCTCTACAACCACCTGAAAGGAGCTTGTAGTGAGGTGGGTGTTGGTCTCTTCTCCCAAGTAACAAGAGATAGGACGAGAGAAAATGGCCTCAAGTTGCACCAAGGGAGGTTTAGACTGGACATTAGGAGAAATTTCTTTACTGAAAGAGTGGTCAGGCCTTGGAACAGGCTGCCCAGGGAAGTGGTTGAGTTCCCATCCCTGGAAGTATTTAAAAGACGTGTAGATGAGGCGCTTAGGGACATGGTGTAGTGGGCATGGTAGTGTTGGGTTGACGGTTGGACTTGATGATCTTAGAGGTCTTTTCCAACCTTAATGATTCTATGATTCTGTGATTCTATGAAAGGAGAGAGAAGACCTGGGCAGGGATCGCGGAAGGAATAAAAAAGTTTGCTTCGAGTGAAGTCTCAAAGACAGGGAGATTCTTCGAGTATTACCATGGCTGAACGCTGTTTCACAGAGATTTGCCTGAGCGTGCAATTGCTGCCACTTAAGCATAGCACCGGAGATATAGGGATAGAGTCAGACATATGAAAATATGAGGGAGGAGGGAGTGTTACGATGTTTTTTTATATCCGACCTGTCTGCCACATCCTCAGAGCTAATTAACTGCCCCTTCTTTGTCACCAGCTGGGTGACAACAGGGAATTTTTCGGAGGCTGGGTGACTTCACTTATTTCTCTCATTTGTTCTGGTAATAAATTATGCCAGTATTTCTGGGGTAAGGCCTTTTAGGACTCTCACTGCCTGTGGAGCAATCATTTTTCTCAGCCTTCCTTAGCAGGAAGAGCTACTAGAGGACTTATGGAGATATAATGTATGGCTAGAGCTTAGCGTCTGAGACAGGGCTGTATGCAGGACTTAGAGACTAGGATGGCACAGTAACATCAAGAGCTGTTTTGGGATGTTGTCTGGCAGTGCTTGATGGTTTCTGTCTGCATTCAAGCAAAATCATAATAGTCTCTAGTTAATTTATTTCTTCTTAAATATGGAAGAAGTGATGATGCATTCTGCAAAGATGGTTCTACAAGCTACATGCCAAAAATCTTTGTGTGACCAAGAGCAACAAGACCCATCTCTAAAGCCTGAAAAGCTAAAAGAAAGCAAGCTCCAGGCCATGATATCCCCGCTGGTGGCCCTATAATGTTATCCTACCATGGGAAGTCATGTAGCTCATGCACCATGATGTAGCATTGACATATCACCAGGGAATTAAATAGTTCAAGGACTATATGTCAGCCTTCTCAGCTCAACGACTGGATTAAATATATTACAGATTGGGGGATGAATGGATTGAGAGCAGCCCTGTGGAGAAGGACTTGGGGATACTGGTGAATGAAAAATTGGACATGAGCCGGCAATGTGCGCTCACAGCTCAGAAAGCCAACCATATCCTGGGCTGCATCAAAAGAAGTGTGGCCCCAGCAGGTCAAAGGAGGTGATTCTGCCCCTCTACTCTGCTCTCATGAGACCCCACCTTGAGTACTGCAGCCAGCTCTGGGGTCCCCAGCGCAAGAAAGACACGGACCTGTTGGAGCGGGTCCGGAGAAAGGCCAAGAAAACGATGAGAGGGCTAGAACACCTCTCCTATGAAGAAAGGTTGAGAGAGTTGGGCTTTTTTAGCCTGGAGAAGAGAAAGCTCCAGGGAGACCATACTGAGACTTTTCAATATATAAAGAGGGTTTGTAAGAAAGATGGAGAGAGGCTTTTTACCAGGGCCTGTAGTGACACAACAAGGGGCAATGGTTTTAGACTAAAAGAGGACAGATTTAGATTGGACATAAGGAAGAATTTTTTTATGATGAGGGTGGTGAAACACTGGACCACTGCCTGGAGAAGTTGTGGATGCCCCCTCCCTGGAAGCATTCCAGGTTAGGTTGGATGGGGCTTTGGGTAACCTCATCTAGTGAAAGATGTCCTTGCCCATGGCAAGGGGGTTGGACTAGATGATCTTTAAAGGTCCCTTCCGACCCAAACCATTCTCTGATTCTATGATTCTATGAACCATTTGTCTGTGCCATGGTATCTCTGCTTAATGCATTTGTGAAGAGCCGTTGTCCTGCTGTCTGGATATAGTTTGTGGATTATTAAGTATTTATAATATTGTGTCAATTCCAGAGTTCTTATTTCTTTTAATAAATTCCCAGCACAGCCTGAGAATTTAATACAAAACTATCATCAGGCGTATTCAGGGAGGAGGTAAGCAGAGAGTGAGGGATGAAAGGAGGATTCTGGTTCAGTGGAGCTATCAACTACAGTAAGACCTGCACATGTTTATTAGTCAGTAAATATTACTGCTTCTGTCCTTCTGGTATGTTTTATTAGCTCTTCTCTCTCCTGAAATAAATCAAGCTCTCAGCTTTCTGAAGCAGAACAAAAATAGTAGGTAGAATCACAGTTCCCTTTGGAAAAATGGAAACCCAATTCTGAGAAATGGGCCAAGTTTGCCAGAACAGCAATTGTTAGACAAACAAAATCAAAGTTTGGCATAATATCTGAGAACTGGTTCCATTATGTTTCCATGAGCTAAATCATGATTCTTTGAATTAGAGGTGAATCATATTGGCATTGGTTATTCAACTCTTCACCATATGTGGAAAAAGCCTCATCATCAGTATATGTGCAGCACACAAGAAAGGTTTTGAAATTACGGACAGTGAATTTCTGGGTAGTATGAAGGCTGCGTGGGGGAATATCTTGTGGACTATGTCTAAAAAATCCTTGAAAAGCCACAAAAGAAGCACACCAGCTGACAGCAGGCTTACATTTGCTCTTCAGAGCACCATATTGACAGTGGGATGTTTATGAGGGGTCAGCCATTTCTGAAAAATTAGGAAATCATTAGTCTACAGAGAAGACAGCAATCATTTTGAAATATTAGTTCCTCTATGAGAGACAATAAAAAACATTTCCTGAAACTAAAAGAGAGCAGAGACTGTTCTGGAGTTTGCTACATAAACAGAGAGGGCTAAAATAAGCTGCTTAATTTTTTTCTCCAACTTTTCTTTACTTCAAACATCAGTTTAAGATATCATACAGGTCTGGTCTCTGTTGATTCTTAATTTGATTTCTGAAGAGATCTTTAGATTAAGAAAAAAGACTTGCAGGAAACACCTACCTCATTCATAGCAGAACCCATGAGATTACCTACCGAAGTTAAATGTGAAATGAGCAACTTCAGAGTCCTGCAGCCAACAGCCCCTGACCTGGAGTACTGCTGGATGGAAAACATCTGGCAAATTTGGAAGTGCAGGACAGATTTAGAAAGGTAACAGCTTGAAAAGGCTGGAGGTGAAGGAGAGAGCAAGGTTGAGAAGAGGGAAGGTGTAGAGTCTGGATGGGGTAAGGAGGTGGAGGAGAGATGTAGAAAAATGTGTTTGTGAAATGCAGGCTCATGAAGGGGTCCCATAAAGGGAAAGAGGAACAGTGCTCTCAGATGGTGATGACAAGACATGAAATGTCAAGCTTAAACTGAAGCAAACAATGTCCTTCCAGGGCGTTTATGAATAAAGGCAGCACAAATAACAATCAGGCAAAACCTAATGAATCGGAAAGTGAGCTGCAGGTCCCCACTCACACATTTGCTATGCCAATGTGTGAAGGCAAATACAGACTGCTTTCTCAAAGGCTTTCCTGGCAAAATTTAGGGTGAATTAGTGCAACCAGAGAGAGAAATGTCAACCCACCGTGCATTTGTCAGCAGTAACAGTTGCAGTCAATGCTGATTCAAGGCTGGAAATTTCCAAGGACCTCCTTCTTAGAAAATGGCAAGAGGTATTATTCACTGAGTACTAACCTCAGGGCTAAATGAGTACTAAGCAGAGTACTAAGCTCCGAGTTATCCCTGTAAGTGGTTATTGTGGCTCCTCACTGATATGAGACAGGTCTTGTCACAAAAGTTTATAGTGTCAATTGACAACTGGTTGGGAACTGGTGTGAGCCGACTTTGCCCACGGTCACACAACACAATAGTGCCAGCAGCACAACAAGACAGTTTTCTTGAGCCTAAAGGTCTATATTCTGAGATGATTTGAAAAAAACCTTAGTTTTCTAGGTGAAAGAAACCCATTAAAATGGGGTTTGGAAACTATTATGATCACAAATGACTTAATTAAGGGACATAAGGAGCCAGATAAAGAGACAGATGAATAGTGGTTGGGAGGAAATCTGTTAGAAAGAGGAGTCTCCCTGCTACAGTTTAACTTGCCACAATTATATAATAATCACAGTAAATACGGAGATCAGTGGATTATTTGCCTAACATTGAATGACTTACGTGGCATGTCAGCAAAACACCCAGGAGAATAAAACACACCAGAAACCGCTCTCTAATTAGTCTTTTCAGATGGAGTAATGATCTTTAATGTGCAGTGGATCTCATTAATTAACTCTCAGATTTTAATTAACTCTTTGCCTAATTCACCTGCCATAATACATTATCATAAATGTCAGTTTAACAGTTTTTTCCTCATTTGGGGAGGAGAAAGAGGAAACCACGTGTTCATAAGTGTTTTCTGTTTCCTCTTTTCTAGTGCCTCTTCTGGTAATAACTTTCCTAATACAGCTATATGGAGTAGGAACCTATCGAAATATCTAATGTGTTTAGTCACCTAAGTCTAATGAACTCAAGGGGAGATAGATGTCTGATTATCTTCCAATGTGCCTCACACATTTGTAACGGCATTTTTTAGGCACATTAAAAAAATTGCGAAACAAAGCTGAACTGCTATCTTCAATGTGAAACAGCAAAACTGTGAGAGTCAGAACCATTTTGTGGCATCCCAGGCCTGCCAGTAAAAGAAATGTACTCTAAGTCTTATTTATTGTTAAAAATTACCTGCTTAAACATTAGATATTCTTCCTGTCTCATAAAAACAAATATCTGAATCCTCTCTACACACTTTTAAATTTATTTTTAATCCAGATAGTGTAACTAAAAATAAATAAATCCTCCCAGTGTAGTCTGTGGCAGTAGTCCCACTGAATGATATATGCTCATAGTATAAGATTCTTCCTTAGGTATGCTCTGTTAGTGCTACCACTATCGAGGAACCAAGAACAAACCTCATTACAGAAACTAATGTGTTTGCATGGTGTTTCATTACCTTCAGTATAGTATCATAGAATGATTAAGGTTGGAAAAGACCTCTAAGATCATCAAGTCCAACCATCAACTCAACATCACCATGCCCACTACACCATGTCCCTAAGGGCCTCATCTACACGTCTTTTAAATACTTCCAGGGATGGGGACTCAACCACTTCCCTGGGCAGCCTGTTCCAAGGCCTGACCACTCTTTCAGTAAAGAAATTTCTCCTAATGTCCAATCTAAACCTCCCTTGGTGCAACTTGAGGCCATTTCCTCTCGTCCTATCACTTGTTACTTGGGAGAAGAGACCAACACCCACCTCACTATAACCTCCTTTCAGGTAGTTGTAGAGCATGATGAGGTCTCCCCTCAGCCTCCTCTTCTCCAGACTAAACAACCCCAGTTCCCTCAGCCACTTTTTATCAGACTTGTGCTCCAGGACCTTCACCGGCTTCGTTGCCCTTCTCTGGACACGCTCCAGCACCTCCATGTCCTTCTTGGAGTGAGGGGCCCAAAACTGAACACAGTATTCGAGGTGTGGCCTCACCAGTGCCGAGTACAGGGGCACGATCACCTCCCTGCTCCTGCTGGCCACACTAGTTCTGATACAGGCCAGGATGCCGTTGGCCTTCTTGGCCACCTGGGCACACTGTCGGCTCATGTTCAGCCGGCTGTCAACCAGCACCCCCAGGTCCTTTTCCTCCGGGCAACTTTCCAGCCACTCTTCCCCAAGCCTGTAGCGTTGCCTGGGGTTGTTGTGGCCCAAGTGCAGGACCCGGCACTTGGCCTTGTTGAACCTCATACATTGGCCTCGGCCCACCGATCCAGCCTGTCCAGGTCCCTCTGCAGAGCCTTCCTACCCTTGAGCAGATCAACACTCCCGCCCAACTATGAGTTTCTCCCATGCTGAAGTAGATTTATCCTCACTAGTCCTTCATAGGGAAGACTGGTAGAGTCAGTATCTCGTCACAGCAGAGGACACAGACAGCACAAGGTCTTCCATTAGGAAGTCAAAGTGACAGTTCCCTCGGATTTCTTCCTTCCTCACAGCTCTCCTGTAAGATTGGAGACCTGTCCCTTAATGGTTTGTAGGTGAACACCTGATTTTCATTCCTGTCTTCACCACTAAGTTCCTGTGAAATTCATGTTTCTCCCATTCCCTCCCCAGTCTTCACACATCTCCCACGTTTAACCCCACTTTGTACCCTTGCCTCTCCAAACAACAGCTTCTTTGGGACAAAAATGTTTCTCACTCTGCTTGTACAAGACCTAGAACCATAGAGTTTCTATTTCACGTAGGTACTTAAATAGTAGAGGAAAATGAATGTCTTACGTTTATATTTTGTTTCTAAATTTTGTAGATGATCTATTACTTTTTCTCCCCCCAGTATTTCTCAGCATTTCTAAGGCATACTGATGGATATTTTTAAGCAAACCTCAATGGAAAGATATTCTGTTTATAGTCAAGTGCTTATGAAGATGAATATGCTGTAAACAATGACTACGTTTGATAGTGATCGTGCCCTGATCTAAGATTTATTGATGTATGAAATTAGAGACTTGTGCTAAGCTGAACTAATTGCTATAACTACTGCTGCAGATAACTGAGACCCATTAATTACCTAAAAAATAACAACCAAAAAAATGTTTTAATTTGTTTCAGGGAGATTAGATTTTGTCAGATTCCACTTTCTTCACAACCCCAACATACATGCACCCACAATATTTTTTCTTGATGTTTCCTAAGTAGGAAAACAAGTTTTTCACCAAATATGACAAATTTCTGGAACCTAGAACATGGAAGGAGATCTGTCAAGCATAAAAAGATGACAGAACATGCACAGGGTCACTTATTTTGGGTTTGGCTGAGGTGTACAAGGCAGAGAGGTAGAATCTGCTCTCTGTATGGAGCACTAGAAACCATCCCATTTTTGGGGATTTTAAAGTGTTTTATTCCTACTGTTTTTAGGCAAGTTATTTAACCTCAGATAAAAGCATTCATGAGATTAGAAGTGATGTTGACTTTAGATTAGGCTCTTTCTGGTTCTTCTGAAAATGCTTCCTAAACAATATGATTTTTCAATAACAAAAGCAAAAAAGATTATTATTAATAATAATATTTTCTCTTTCCTCTTCTGTTATAAATTTGATGTAGATGCAAGATTTGAAAAGAAAGCAGCAGGAGGTGAAGAACTAGTGAATGTTTTTCAGTCACAGGGAAAAAGAAAGCAGAAAAGCTCAGGTGTCTTTAAAACAACATCCAGCCGAGCCTGCTGTGGCTGTCTCCTTTAGAGTGAAGTGTGGCTCAAGAGGATTGACCAGGTATAGACAGAGATAGTGAATTAATAGTGAATTCAGTTCTGACACAGAAAATAAATAGTTATAGAGGTCTTTATCTGTTCATCTTGCCCTCAGGTATTTGAAAATGACACATGGTGTTGGAAAGGACCGACTTGTTAGTTATGCAAGAACATGATATTTTAAGCAAGCCCTATACCTTCTTTGTTCTTTCCTATATTCTTGTCAAATTTTTTGTTGTTTTGTTTTGTTTTATTTTTGTACATTTATTCTACGCAATATTTCACCTGTGTAAGACAGAGTCCAAGAGTGTCCCAAAAAGTCTCATTTGAAGCTCTCTCATGAAAGCAGCCCTGCCGAGAAGAACTTGGGAGTACTGGTGGACGAAAAGCTGGACATGAGCTGGACATGAGCCGGCAATGTGTGCTTGCAGCCCAGAAGGCCAACCGTATCCTGGGCTGCATCCAAAGCAGCATGGCCAGCAGGTCGAGGGAGGTGATTCTGCCCCTCTGCTCTGCTCTGGTGAGACCCCACCTGCAGTGCTGCATCCAGCTCTGGAGACCTCAGCACAAGAAAGACACGGACCTGTTGGAGCAGGTCCAGAGGAGGGCCATGAAAACGATGAGAGGGCTAGAACACCTCTCCTATGAAGAAAGGTTGAGAGAGGTGGGGTTGTTCAGCCTGGAGAAGAGAAGGCTCCGGGGAGACCTTATTGCAGCCTTTCAATACTTAAAGGGGGCTTATAAGAAAGATGGGGACAGACTTTTTAGGAGAGCCTATTGCGACAGGACAAGGGGGAATGGTTTTAAATTAAAAGAGGGTAGATTTAGACTAGATCTAAGGAAGACATTTTTTACAATGAGGGTGGTGAAACACTGGCACAGGTTGCCCAGAGATGTGGTAGGTGCCCCATCCCTGGAAACATTCAAGGTCAGGTTGGACGGGTCTCTGAGCAACCTGGTCTAGTTGAAGATGTCCCTGCCCACGGCAGGGAGGTTGGACTAGATGACCTTTAAAGGTCCCTTCCAACCCAAACTATTCTAAGATTCTATGATTTTTGGCAAACGCTGAGCACCTTCCCTTCTGGGAATCAGTCCCTCCTTGGATGTCCCACGCATTTCTTTCTGAATTGGCTGAGATGTCTGTGTCATAATATTAAAAGCAATGATTTGCCTAGCAGCACATGATATTCTGCATCTTCTGTTAAAATGGGAAAAAACAGATGAGCAAAATCCCCTAGATTTCTCTATTAAAATACCATAGAGATGCTAGGCCCCATTTGCAGTTTTACCCCCCCAAGCAGGCTCCAGGGAGCAGTTCAGACCCTACCTGTATGGCTACCACTTTGTGGGTTACAGTAGGCATCCACTCGTTCCCATGTGAGACCTCACTCACATCAACTGAAGACACATGGCACCTTTTGTGGTTTGTGTCTCTGCTGGGGTTTACTGCTTCTGCACCGAAATCTATAAGACCAAACATAGCCCCCACCAAAGCTTCTCCAGTTCACCTTGCAGCATCTTACCCACCTTCGCTGATGTTTTAAATTCACATGTAAAACTCTGAATTGCATTCAGCAGTGAAGGGATTACTTCCTGATCACTCTTCTCTGTCTTCTTCTTCTTCCTCAGGGAAAAAAAAAATCACACTCAGGACTTCTTGCTGGTGGACAGTATGGACACATGTTTTTTTTATATCTCATGTAATTCTTGTTTGTAACAGCTTTACAATGGGTTCTCATGGCCTGGAAAAAAAAATATGCAGATACCACTCTGCATTCTACAATTAAAACCATAGCGATTTATTTAGATGTACCACAATCAACTGAGTTGAACCTTTGAGTTGATTCATATATATTAAAGAAAATAGTCCTCTCTAAGTTGCAGGATTCCCTGGCTGTAACAACAAAATAAACTGCTCTGTTCTTGGTAACTAAGACATTCATAGCCAGATAAATATTTGACCCTAAGTTGTCGAAATATAAATTTCCCCACTTAAAGGAAAACAGTCCCCATCCTTGCAGTGCCTTGTCTTGATCCAAGAATGTGATAGGAGACCTATCATGTCCATTATCTAACTTAGTGCTCAAGCCTGTGCTGTGGGACACCATTACGCTGTGATTCCCTGCTGAAAGGGATAGGTGCCACGAGAAATATATATTTTATTTTTTTAAAAACTCCTTTCAGAAGTGTCCACAGCTTGAATGGGCACATGAATTTCCCATTTCCTGAAGGCAATCTGTCCTGGTTTTGGCTGAGATGGAGTTGATTTTCTTCCTATTAACTGGTATAGTGCTGTGTTTTGGATGTAGTATGAGAATAATGTTGATAACACTGATATTTTAGTTGTTGCTAAGTAGCGTTTATGCTAGTCAAGGACTTTTCATCTTCCCGTGCCTGCCAGGGTGTGGGGGCTGGGAGGGAGCGTGATCAGGATGGCTGACCCAGCTTGCCAATGGGCTATTCCAAACCATATGATGTCATGCTCAGCATATAAGGCTGGACGAAAAAGAAGAAGGGGGGGACGTTCAGAGTCATGGAGTTTGTCTTCCCGAGTAACTGTTACGCGTGATGGAGCCCTGCTTTCCTGGGGATGGCTGAACACCTGCCTGCCGATGGGAAGTAGTGAATGATTTCTTTGTTTTGCTTTGCTTGTGTGCGCAGCTTTTGCTTTACCTATTGAACGGTCTTTATCTCAACCCATGAGTTTTCTCACTTTTACCCTTCTGATTCTCTCCCCCATGCCACCTGGGGGGAGTGAGCGAGCGGCTGGGTGGTGCTCAGTTGCTGGCTGGGGTTAAACCACGACACAATCTCAACTAGATTAAAATCTCAAATGCATTAAAAAGGCGTGATGTTGGAAGACACATCCTTGGCCATGCTGCAAGAACATCCAGCATTCATTTCCTACACCCCATAATTTCTTTCCTTCTGGATCTCACCTGTACTTATTGCTTACTGCGTATCCTTGCTGAACAATGACCACAAGTGGCTTCAGTTTTGTAAAACCTTAATCAGACATTCAGGAAGCCATATCCCATTTTAAGTTACTAGATAAATGGCTCTGGTTTTGTATTTCTACTGTTTTTTAATTGGCTGTGATTTGTCCAGAGTTACCAGTATTGTAATCATAGATGGTAAGAGACTGAACAAAGCCGCAATTCAAAGGAAAGACAATTACCATTTAACATAATCCTAAAGGATAAAAAAAGAAAGAAATGTTGTAAAACACTGCACACAGAAATGTAGAGTCTCTGGCAATCTGGAATTTCACATCCTGATCAGCTTAATCTCAACTGTCAATGCTCTTCTAGTCTTAATGCCCACAGATGGCCCATTACATTTCTGCCTCAACAGTCCCTCTCTTCCTCTGTTAGGGGTATCCTGCCCTGGATACCCGCTGGATCACAAATCAGATTGACCAGCTACATGTGCAGGGTGGAGAGAAACTAAGTGATAAGTCTTTGAGGTAGTGACCTAGTTGATAGGGATTGCAAGGCGGGTGGCAGCCTTCAGAATGTCATCCTCAGAGCAAGAGGCACATTCCCTCTGTTCACAACGAAGCAGGATTTCCAACCAGCAATATCCCTTTCCCTATCATTCATGGCCAGCCCCTTGTTTTATAGCACCACAGATCTAGAATTCCTCTGTTGATCTCCACTAGTTGATTGATTTCCACTGATTTACTACTAACAGTGGTGCAATGCCCAGTGGTAAAGCAGCTGCTGATCTGGCACTACTGTGACACTGTCAGATATGTTTTCTGATTCAACTCAATATGACCAGTCTACAATGGGAAGATGGGACTGCAGTTTCCCCCAAATCTAATTGTCCAAGTTTGATGCTGACTTGCTGGGTTTTAATTAAAAAAAAAAAAAAAAAGTTCTTTCAGATTATTGGGAACACTGACTTTTCATGTCACTTACTGACACTCATTAGATGTTACAACATCATCACTCTATTTATATCCAAATGAAGGAAGCTTGCTCGATGTGGCCTAAAATAGCTAAGCATGGATTTCTGGCTTCAAAAGGGACCTTATTTGTTTTCCAATCATTCCCTGTAGTTTTCTAACACACTCGATTATCTTGAAAGCTCATAATAAGGCTGGAATAACTCCTTTGACGACAATTCCACAACCTTCATTGACAATTACTTCTAATCCCAGAATGATTGTTTAGTTATGATATTTCTTTTAATGTTACATTCAAGCCCTCGTTGGTGAAGTCTCCCTAGTTTTGCACAGCATGCTTTGTTCTGTTTACGGTGACTATTTGACTATAAGCAATGCTCGGGCCTTTCTATACAACTCTTTAAGCAATGACTACATCCTTTTCTCTGAACAGAGACTGTTCAAGCTCTCTTTAATTATCAGAAATCTATACCCAAAATTTTCATCTTCATTTCATATCTCTCCTCTCAGCTATCTTCTAAAGAACCACCCATATTGGGATATCTTCCGTATTTGGAGTCTAACTAGTTACTGTTGTATAGATTATTATATTTTCTTACAAGTACTCCCTTTTGAGTAGCCATGTAATGTTTTTTGGATATTTGAGGAAGACAGAAGTTTTTTTGCTTTTCAGTTGTTAGGTTTTTGTCTACTGCAAGACTTATTTAATCAGACATAAAGAACTCACGTTGTTTATCTTAAAAAAGGACAATCAAGAGGTGACTCTATTACGGTCTAAATATCTCCACAGGGAGAAATACCAGGTAGTAAAGGGATCTTTAATTTAGTGGAGAAAGACATAACAAGAAACAAAGCCCAGAAACAAAAAACATATAAATTCAAATTAGAAACAAGGCACGAATTCTTAAATATAGGAAAAATATTAACATAGACAAAAACGACCAATGGTCTTGGTGAATGCTCCATCCGCTTAAGCTTTACAGGCCATATACGGGTGTTTTTTCTGGAAGGCATGTTTCACAAATATATATCTTGGATTCATCACAGGAGAAACAGGCAAATTTCTTGGGCTTTTATCCTTCACAAAGCCAGAGAAGAAGTTTTAATAATCCTTTCAGGCCTCAAAACTTGTGAAATATTTGATTGACAAGAAATACTCTTGCTATGGATATTAGGAGAAAAATTGACAACAGCCGGATGGGAAGTTAGTTGTGAGACAGATAGCTTGATGTATAAAGAGTCATAGCAAATTTAATTTATATGTGACACATACACACACAACCTGTGTTCTCTAACAGAAATATATAGAAACAGGCACACTGAGGAGAAAAAAAAATCTCATAAAAGCATATGGGCCATCCTGCTCCTAGATATCACTCTAGATATGGAGTGGGTGAAAGAAAAAATAGTGTAGGACAGATATTAATTCATATACTCATAGAACAGCCTAGGTTGGAAGGGACCTCGAAAGACCATCTGCTCCAACTTTTCATAGGAAAGGACGCCTAGAAGAGATCATCTAGCCTGAGTAAAAACCATTGATCACCACTCTAAAGTGTGGCCTGTTAGCCAATTTCCTACCCATCTCACAGACCACCCATCCAGTTTGTATCTTGTCACTTTGTCCAGGAGAAATCTGTGAGAAACACTTTGCTGAAATCCAGGTAACCACCACCACTCTCCTCATGTCCATAGATGATGTTCTTTTGTTGTAGAAGGTGATCAGGTTAGTCTGACATGATTTGCCCTCGGTAAATCCGTGTTGTTTTTTCCCAATCACCAGCTTCATTTGGTTTGTAATAGTTTCTAGGAGGACTCATACCATTACTTTCCCAGGGACTGAAGTAAGACTAATGGGTCTGTAGTTTCCTGGGTCCTCTTTTGGGTCCTTCTTGTAGATGGATATGACTTTTGCCCTCTTCTAGTCATGAAGGATATCCCATAATCTCCATGACTTTTCAAAGATTATAGACTGTGACTTTGCAACAATGATGTCAGCCATTGCTCTCAACACCTTGGGTGTAGTCCGCCCGGTTCCATAGATTTATGTGGGTTGAGCCCTTGCAAGAGGCCACAGACCAGCCCTTCCTTTACTACTGGTGCATCGACACATGCACTGTCATAGCTACTTCATCCTGTGATCAAGAATATGGGTATTCTCCACCTGATCTCTGTTTACATTGCTTAAATGCTGGATGAAAGCTCTCAGATGCTGTAGATTAGGGAGAGCATAATAAGTCAGTCAGAAGCCTTATCAGAGTACTTGGGGCCATGTCGGTGATGAAGAAAGAACCATATAGTACAATATGCACATCTTCTGAGATAGATTCTTTCAGTTTTCTATTCTTCAAGTCATGGGAAAAAAGGGTAAAAAGGGAAAAAATAACTGGAAAGAGATTTTGCATGGGCTGGTGACAGGATTTTAAGAAGGGAAAAAAGGAAGTTTGATGTCCCAAAAGCCATGAATTCCTTCATCCTTCTGACACTGGTCGAAAAACATGGGACAAACTGGGAAAATCTGCACCTCCATAATCCCTTTTTGACAAAGAGGCCACATCTCCCATTCAGCTTCACACTGCCAGTTATTTCTTTGTCATGTTCCACGTGTGATGTTCGACTAATGCAACCAACATTTTCTATATTTTCTCAAAAATGTAAGTGACACTAATACCTCATGTTCCATTATATGCCAACTCTTTCCCTCCTGTTGTGCTGCTTTTCCAGTTTTCTTCAATGCCAAAGTTCTGTGTTGGAATGCATTTTCTACAGAAGAATGGTTTTTCATTTTGCTTTAAAAGATTCACTCTATCAGTCTCAGTCCCACATGTTAATTTCTCAAGATCATTTTGAATTTTAATCCTATCCTTTAAAATCTTTTAATTACCTCTTTCTTTCTAATGCCTGAAGTGCTTTTCCTGTACCATCTTCTGCATTCCTAGTGAAAATACTGAATATATAAAATCCAGCAAAGTTGCTACTTAATTTTTCCACTAAATTCCTCAAGATCATTATAGCCAGCTGCACACCCATTTTGCAGTAGTTACAAAGAAAGTGCATATTCCCCATTTTTAAAACTTCGTTAGGATTCTGGGAATGAAGGGGTGTGTTCCTATCTCCCTACCTAGTCAGTTAGACATATTTTGCTAAAAATGACAGGGAGAAAGGGAAGATCAAAGTTTTGTGATGAAGATGCTTAACAGTGCAGTGGATTGAGATCTCAATGATAGCAAGTTCTTGAATGAAGTTGCAGTTTTGCATGCTGAACCTATAAACATACCCCTTTCGTTCAAGATTAAAGAAGAATCTGGGTAAATCAAGAGCCTCCCCAGATTTAGGATGCAGTGCTTTGCCATAAAATGCAAAGAGGTTACATGTCTTTGCTTATGAGCTTAGCTTGTGAACTGGTACAAAGGCAGTTACTGTAGGAGAAATGAGCCAATAAAGGTCTCAGTCTGTCTTGATTTCCTTTTCGTTCCTTTGACAAATGTCACATAGAAAGAAATGCAAATTGACCCTATTGGAGTTGCTCCCTTTGTTGGTCACATACAATTTTAGATCTTCTGTTTCCCCTTGCTCTGCTTTGGTCACCATGTAGCTCCTTTCCACCTGTCCTGGTTTTGGCTGGGATAGAGTTAATTTTCTTGCTAGTAGCTGGTATAGTGCTGTGTTTTGGATTTAGTATGAGAATAACATTGATAACACACTGATGTTTTAGTTGTTGCTAAGTTGTGTTGACATAGTCAAGGACTTTTCAGCCTCCCATTCTCTGCTGGGTGCACAAGAAGCTGGGAGGGAGCATAGCCAGGACAGTTGAGCCAACCGGCCAATGGGGTATTCCATACCATATGACGTCATGCTCAGTATATAAGCTGGGGGATTGGCCAGGGAGGGGGGATCGCTGCTCGGGGACTGGCTGGGCATTAGTCAGTGGGTGGTGAGCAACTGCATTGTGCATCACTTATTTTGTATATTATATCATTATTATTATTATTATTATTATTATTATTATTATTATTGTTGTTGTTGTTGTTGTTGTTGTTGTTGTTATTGTTATTGTTGTTATTGTTATTATCATCATCATCATCATTATTATCATTGTTATCATTATCATTATCATTATCATTTTCCCTTCCTTTTCTGTTCTATTAAACTGTCTTTACCTCAATCCACAAATTTTACTTTTTTTTTTTTCCTGATTCTCTCCCCCATCCCACAAGGCAGGGCGGGGAGTGAGCGAGCGGCTGTGTGGTGTTTGGCTGCCTGCCGGGTTAAACCACAACACCACCCTACAAAGGAAAAAGAAAATTGAACTCCTTAATACACAGGCCACAAGCTCACAACAAAACCCCATGGCTCTAAGCCTTTCATTTCCCACTTTTTAAATTTTGTTCTTTCTGGTGGCTCTTGTCACACCAAACGTTCCCTGGGACACCATTGCTACCTCAAGAAACTCTTTTTAAAGATTCACTTCCATTTCCCAGGATATTTTACTGCTGTTGTCAATCATTCGATATATCACGTGATCCTTTCGGACAAAAGCCTCTAGAGTACATGATCTACAATGGAAGAAGCAGCAATGCAGTGATCCATACTTAGCCTGATGGATCAAAATACTCCAGGACAACAGGGTTTTATTCCATATATTATTATGAGGACTCATGCAGTTGCACATGCAATAGAAGTGTAACAAGGCCTCCGAGTTACACACGCAATTATTACTGTGTAAGCACAGGAAAACATTGATTACAGAAATGGCTAGCTGCAGTTCTAACTTGCTTTGCACAGGTATTTACCTAATTTGAAAAGAGAATGGTAGTCATTATGCATTAAACTCTCCCAGGACATAGTGAACACATTTTTCCTGAATAACTATATGTAGATAGCTCTGAAAAATTGGTCTTGGAGTGCCTGTAGCAATAGTTAGATTCATCATAAGAGCACTACCAAAATGCTATATTTAAACTTATCTAAGACTCTGAGAAAGTGGGAGTCTTATTAATGCAATTGTATTTGCAAACACAATCTAGTTACAGAAGAACGGAAGGAATATAGATTACTCATCCCTAGGGAGAGAATAATTTTCTCCAGAGGCTAATGAAGAAATGATTTACATTCAGGAGATTATTTTTCTAAGTTAGCTACACTCTAAAAAAAATAAGATTAGTATTTAATACACTATTAATTGAGAGGAAAAACACTTTTTAACATATCAGACGTGTAATATGTTTTTCTACAGACCCATATTGTAATAAAGATTTAATTAATATCTATTTGTTTGCGGAAGTGTTCCTATCATTTATTTTAATGACATCCATCATGGTAAAACCATCTGTTATTCACAGGGACATTATTTATATTTCTATTATGATTCCATTTAAATGTAGAATTATCAAATAATTTGTTATCAGCTGCTAAAAATGATTTATTTCCTCTTAATTCATTTGAAATGAAATCTGTTCAAGGTCTGATAATCTCTACCTGTTTCAGACCTGGATATGATTGATTTAAGGGCTAAAAGGCAAAGAAATTAATTATTTCCATTTCTCCTACCTAATATACAGATAATACCTCCATCAATACAGGTACATCTGCAATAGGAATTGCAGCAAAAATCTCTACACATCTTCCTGCCTAGAGACGTTCATCATTTCGACTGGCTACTGAGGCTCCCCCATGCCACAGAGGTGTATTTAGACTCCTAAAATCATATCAGAAGAAGGCAGCACATAAAACTGGAAGCTACCTAAGCTACACCTTTAAAAATACATGTCAGAACTATAGGAATTCAGTAACTTGGTCTCCTATAGCCATATAGCCACATATTTTCAAGAATATGAGACATCATTTCCTTCTACCAGGTAAATAATATAACTATGCAGACATTTCTATGGTGATGATATCCAAGATTTTCAGAGTAAAATGTGTCACAGAAGCATTTCTAACCACAGATCTATTTGGACTGCCTTTGCAGCATAAGACTTGGCTCAGCATTGAAGCAATACAAATTCAAGATGAGTATTAACAACAGAGAGCATATGACACAGGAAACTAGCTTGTACTATGAGGAGGAAGACACAGTATCCAGGATCTCATTTCTACTTCTAATGTCGTAAATTTTTATTCACTTTTCACTGGAACAGTTTCTTGCATGATGCAGGGTGTATAGCTAACCGAGTGCAGAGATTAGCGTGAACTGTTCAACATATCCATCTGCCTATACAGATATGTCTATCTGTGTGTGTGCGCACTAGTCCTTTCTTCTGAATAAACTGGAAAGGCACAGCTGTTTTGAGATATGGAAGACTTCCTTGCGTTGTACAAAAATAGTCTTGGAAATCTTGAACACAAACATTAAAATTTAGCACGTGCAATTACCACCTCTCAAAAAGCAAGCCTAGAATAACTCACAGGTTGTTTATTTATTTTTAAGAAACACATAGCAAAAGAGGAAGGGAGAAGAAAATATGAAGTCTGCCAGACAGAGCATTGCATGCATCATTGTGAAAATGCTAGGCTGTGTGGAATAATGACAACCAAGAAGTCCTTAGTGGCTCCGGATTTGTTACAATCTCACTCATCTGGAGAATCTGCTTGAAATTTCCTCCTGGCTTACTTTGTCTTTTACAGCTTGGGTTGTGCTTATTTCATCCAAAACAAAGACTATCCCCCCAGGCAAAGACTTTGCTCAGAGGCAGGAATGTAAACCGTGGCTGTTTGTTCTTCTATATCTGTCCTAGATAGAGACAAACATTTCTTCCTCCTTCTTGGAGTTTAATCCTACACTGACAAGGAATAGCATTTCTGATTTCTATTTTATTCATTAATTCTTTTGCAAGTGAGGGTTAAGAAGCGAGGTTTAAAGACAGTGAGATCAGCAAAAAATTCCTAATGCAACATTTTTTTTCCTACAATTTCTATGTAAATCAGTATGAGGTTTTCCCCTCTGTGTTACCGGATCTTTACAAGATTCGTTTCAGAAAAACCTGAAACTTCAAGCTTCCTGTGATCATAGCTGACTGGACCTCAATAAGATACTGAGCCTGTATTTGCATTAATGAAACAATGGACTGGAGGTTATAAATCCTATTAGGAGTCTGGGTTTACCAGTTTGAGTACTGCCCCATGATAATCTTTTTTAACAGCTTGGAGCTTGGTTATATCTTAGTGGCCTGGAGGACAGAAAAAGCCAGCTCAGACCTTTTTACAAATGTCTGTATGAATTTTTCTTGCATCATCTACTTTTCTATTTGAGTGACATTTTTCAATACTGTCATTTTAGATGATAAATGAACGTTCCCGTCGGCTTTTTTGTTTCCAGTCCAAAATACTTCAAGGTTTTAAAACAAAAGCTGCAAGAAAAATAATATTAATAGTAGATTTTTAGTGTTGCCCGACTCTCAATCAAAATAGATTTCCTTAGGGAGCGGGAGGTCACCCCTTTGATAAAAATCTGCATGACTTGGGCGTAAATAGACATACAAGAGCTGGGACTGACAGGTTAAAAGTCAGGGGAAGAAAGAAGCAACAAGCTGCTGTAAAGGAGACCAAAGTTTGTTCCAGCAAATCTCTGTGACTGATGCCCAGGGAGGGCATCAAATTTGAGGAGAGATGAACTCTTCCCAAAGACTTAAAACCCCATGAGGACTAGAGCAGTCGTGCCAATTGTGAATTAAATCCAGACATGGAGAGGTTTGCTCCAGCCCACTGATTTCCATACAGGTTTTCTCCATCTGAACAGCATACCCAAATTAGTGGGAAAATGCAGAAAGGGCCACCGGGGGCACAGGCAGAGGAGGAGGAAGCCCAGGAGGGAGCAGCAGCAGAGGGAGCCCGAGGCCGGAGGAGGAGGAGGGCAGGAGGGGCTGCAGGCCCGGGGCAGGGATCCCCGGCAGCCCTGGAGAGAGCCCGCGGGAGCAGAGACCCGCCCTGCAGCCCGGGGAGGGCCCCAGGCCGCAGCAGGGGGATATTTCCTGCGGGAGCTGCGGCCGTGGGGAGCCCCGGCGGGAGCAGGTTGTCCCTGAAGGGCTGCAGCCCGGGGAAGGGCCCGCGCTGGAGCAGGGAGACGGGGGAGGAGGGAGGAGCGGCCGAGAGGGGCTGGGGGGGACCGACTGCAACCCCCATCCCCACCGCCTGCGCCCCTCAGGGGGAGAGGGGTCGGGAGTGGAGGGGTGAAGGTGGGACTGGAATAAAAAGGCTGGGGGGGGTGGGGGGTGTCAAAGGTGTTGTTTTAGTGGTTGTCTTTGTTTCTCGCTATCCAAAACTATTTGAACCGGTAATAAATAAAAGTATAGTCTATCTTGCCTGTGATGATAATTGGTAATTGAGCTCCCTGTCTTTTCCTATGAGCTTTCTCACCTTATTTTCTTTCCTGACCCACTGAGGAGCAGGAGTGAGTGAGCAGCTGGGTGGGCAGCTGGCAGCTGGCCAAGGTTAACCCACCACACCAGCACAATACCTCAGCCTTAGATACATTCACAATTCCCAAATTGCAGATTCTGGCCCCAAGCTAGTTTATTTGCTGTTCAATATAAGTGTAAGGAATGGGGAGAAATTGAAGCAAAAGAAATTGAAGCCCAAGGAAAGTCAAAGGAGAACTTCTAGCTGACCTAAGAATAAATCCTGAACTGGTCTTTCTACCTGCTCTTTAAATAAATGATCTGTATATTACTCCTGGGGCTCTGAGAATGATTAATCAGGACTTAATGCTTTGATGGTGTGGCTGATGTATTTAATCACTAAAGCAGAATAACAAAGTGCAATCAATATTGTAATAGGGGTTTTTTTTAGCCCTCTGAGTATGAGCCACAAGCCAGTTTGGAGGGGTAACGGCGGGGGATGTTCTGCTTCAGCGCCTCATTTGCTGTGTTTCTGAACAACATTATTTTTTTCCTGTATAATGTATATGTCAAAAACAAGCTCACAGATCCTCTCAAATTAATGCTGTGAAGAAAAATATTTTGATCAATAATTACTTTTTGGTTAATTGGTTGTTCATAAGATACTGTTACTTCTCCAATATATCTGTTTTCCTTCACAAATACATTTCTCCATGGTCTCTTGAGGAACTGAGATGAGGAATTCAATGTTTAAAAGAAGACAGAGCAGCCTTTAAATCACTGATTTTATTATTGGGAAAATTAAATGAAATCTCTTCTTTCTCTTCACAGAATTGTAGTGCCACATTGTAAATTTCATATGTATGATAATACTATTCCTCAAATTAATTAATTAAATAAATAAATAAATAAATAAAAGTGTTGAAGAGCTCCTGGTTCCGAACCTCTTTTCTGTAACCCTTTTCGGTGATGCAGCTCTGTATAAGGTTATAGATATGTTTTTGTCCTGTTAAGCACCTGGTGTCCGTGTGTGTTTTTTAAATAATCTGCACTAGAGATGATCATTTCTTTATGCTATTAGAGGTTTGCTTTTATAGGTATTTGGTGGCCAAATCTGTGCAGAGCACAGTGACACCATCGTTGAACAGTGCTGCATCTGACCTAATAAACCACTGCAGATTTACATAGATATGCAGACTCCTATCATAGAATCGTAGAATAATAGACTCATAGAATTATTTAGGTTGGAAAAGACCTGTAAGACCACTGAGTCCAACCATAAACCTAACACTGCCAAGTCCACCACTAAACCATGTCCCTAAGTGCTACGTCTACACGTCTTTTAAATACCTCCAGGGATGATGACTCAACGACTTCTCTGGACAGCCTGTTCCAAGGCTTGATAATCCTTTCGGTGAAGAAATTTTTCCTAATATCCAATCTAAACCTCCCCTGGCGCAACTTGAGGCCATTTCCTCTTGTCCTATCGCTTGTTACTTGGGAGAAGAGACCAACCCCCACCTCGCTACAACCTCCTTTCAAGTAGTTGTAGAGAGTGATAAGGTCTCCCCTCAGCCTCCTTTTCTTGAAGGTAAACATCCCCAGTTCCCTCAGCTGCTCTTCACAGGACTTGTGCTCCAGACCCTTCACCAGCTTCGTTGCCCTTCTCTGGACATGCTCCAGCACCTCAGTGTCTTTCGTGTAGTGAGGGGCCCAAAACTGAACACAGTCTTCGAGGTGCGGCCTCATCAGTGCCAAGTACAGGAGGACAATCACTTCTCTAGTCTTGCTGGCCACATTAGTTCTGATACAAGCCAGGGTGCTGTTGGCCTTCTTGGCCACCTGGGCACATTGCCAGCTCATGTTCAGCTGGCTGTTGACCAACACCCCCAGGTCCTTTTCTGGTGGGCAGCTTTCCAGCCACTCTTCTCCATGCCTGTAGCGTTGCCTGGGGTTGTTGTGACCCAAGTGTAGGACCCAGCAACTTAGCCTTGTTAAATGTCATGCAATTGGCCTCGGCCCATCGATCCAGCCTGTCCAGATCCCTCTGTAGAACCTTCCTACCCTCAAGCAAATCAACACTTCTGCCCAGCTTGGTGTCGTCTGCAAACTTACTGAGCGTGCACTTGATCTCCTTATCCAGCTCATTGATAAAGATACTAAACAGAACTATGTAAAACAGAACAGCATGTACAACGTGCCCAGCCTGTTGACCAGCCTGCATCCTCAAAGGTCAGATCTAGCAATCCTGAAGATCAGGTTTGTTTTCTGGACCATCATTTGACCATCCTTCATACGAGGCTAAAGCAATGGAGTAATCATACTACTTACACATAGTTAGAAACAAAGAGCCTATTGAGACAAATATACTTCCATGCAGGTAAATATTTTGTAAATGTTTTGTAAAGATAGTCAAGGCTGTCATAGGATTAATGATACTTCCTGTGCAGAATTACTGAGGAAAGCAGGGGAGAAGTTTCATGAGATCCTTAAGCACCCACCATCCCAAAATGGAATATTAGGGGCAATTCATTTCTCTCTGAGGACAAGATCCCAGCAGCATGGTGGTGACTGAGAAGATAAAAAGAGTTATCAGTGCAAATAGCTTCCCAATCAATATCAGAATAAAAATTGTTGTTGTTATGTCTGACTGCTCAGCAAAGAACCATTTTAACACATCAGGGAATAAAGCACTTTAATAAGACCCAAATAAATAAAATGGTAGCATAAACAAACTCATGCCTAACTAGTCTTTTATCTTAAAGGGATGCACTGTAATGAAATTTAAAATATGGTTATATGTTTAGAGGAACTATGAGGTCTGATTGCTTCTAGCTCTGTCACGTGGATTCTCCAGTATCTGTTGAGATGATTGATCTTACAGTATATTGAGGACCTTAATTTGGGTCTCTCACTGAGTTCTATAATCCATTTTCATTAATTTTTTTTATATTTGTTACCTTCATGAACTGTGCCTTTCTGCTGAATTTAGTTGAAATTGCAGAGCAGAGTAAAACATCATTAGCATGGACTGACAGACAACATAGCCACATATATATATACTTTATTTAGAAAGAAGGTGGAAGAATATTTCCTTGCAGATATACTTGGCTGTCTTCCTACCCAGGGGGTGAAGTCACTAAGTTGAGGAAAGGTTTAAAGAAACCAGTCTCTTTTATATGGAGAATTGTTAGCCATTTGCAGTTTTCTGTTAACTGGGAACAAATAAGGCAGGGAGTTCCCAGGGCTACAGAGAATGGAGACAGAAAGACTGAAGAAGTTTTTCAGGAGAAAGTGGAAAATGTCCTGAAGGGCAAAGTGAGGAGGAGAGCACAGTTTCAAAATCATTTCTGAGGAGTCTCTCATCTCTCAGAGCTTGTGTTGTGCTAAGTCTAGACCTGTTGGAAGTAAGAACTAGCATATTTGCCTGCATATTTGCCTGCAATAACTGCCTGCTTGTGGAAAATTGAACTGGATATTTCTTTAAATGCTGAAGCACTTCAGATACAGGGAATGGTCTCGGGACCTGTCCAGAGAGACCAAGGAGAACGGTAGGATGCTGCAAACTGGTGCAATGCTGGTGGCTGCTTCAAAAACATTCAGGAAACAGCCAGCCCTTAGGTTTCATGATAGAAGGGGCTCCAAAGCAGAGGATTATGTTTGGGATCTCTGCCTGTAACTCTCCATCCATTTCTGAGTTCATCCTAAACATTTGGTCTATTCAGGAGCCTTAGAGTAACACTTCAATTTTCGGAGCGAGGACAATTGTTGCAAGCCTGATTCCATCCACTGCACAGGCCAAAAAACATATCCCATGTTAGGGAATTAGGAACTAAGGCATATACAACAGCTGGTGTTTGTAGCATCATGGGAGACAGAGATTGAAATATTCAAAATACTATGATCCTGCAGATATAAATTCTGGAGAGCTGTGCTTTCAATCCTGAGAATTTGGAATAATGTTATCTGCATACAGAATTATTTCATTATTATAATTTTAATAATTTGTTAAATTTTCTTCTTAGTGGTTAAGAAGCATTTCATTCAACAAGAAAAGACATGGGTATGTTTGAGCTTTAAGGACTTACTGTCTCTATGCATTCAGTAGGGAACTTTCCACTGACCGATGGGTTCTGTGTCCCACGTCTATCAGATGGGAGCTTCACCAAAAGCTGAAGAGCTCTCTAGAATAAAACAAGTGCCTGTAACAAAATTTGGGAGCAACAGGATTGAGCCTTAAACAATTACCCAAAATTATTATCATTGTTTTTCCTAATAAAGCCACAGTAGTAGACATATGGCCTAGGTGATGTTTTTGTGGTGTTTTCAAAGGATCTGAGAAGCCTTTTCTGCAATTCCTTTAATTCATGTGTCACCAAATGGAAGTAGCCACTGGTTCCTGTGATGGGCAAAGATTATAATGCTATGTTAAATGGCAAGTCTAACAAAATTTCTTTCACAACTTTATTTAAATGCAAAGTGAGCTCACTTGGGGGGTGGGGGTGGTGGTGTATCTCCTTTTGAAACAATAAATAAAATAAAAAACCTTGCTTTTTTATTCTTTTTCATATTATTAGCTGATACTGCCATATGAAGGGGTAAAAACAAGTCAAAACCTGAAGGAAAGAGGAAGTTTTGTCTGTCTCCTGCATTCATGATCTCTTGCATCACAGGCACAAGTAATGCTGCTGATAAAACTGAACTGAAAATATCACTTGTTCCACTGAACACCTGTAATAGCTAATATTGGGAGCTATAAACAGAAGTCTGCCTACAGAGTCACTAGGATATTGAGTTCACTATTTACTCTCTTGGAAGGTGGAGCAGCGTCCAATTTTTATTTTGTGTCCCAGGAACAGCTCCATGTGTAGGTGTGAACTGGAATATTTCAGAAATATTTCAACCAAAGACAGACAGCCGGTTGTCACAAAACTATTTCAATATATAGGAGAAGGAAGAACGTGTTTTTGAAGGTCAATGCATTTATTCTAGACCTATGATATGACCTATTGGACAGGAGGAGGCAATCACTGTCTACTTTGCTTCAATCCGCTTTAGAAATATAAAAAGCAATACACAGATAAAATGAAAAATTAAAAACTGTAAGTGCATTTTACTAGATGGTCAGGAATGACAGTTCAAGGAAGGCCACACTGATTATTAGTCAGCCTGTGCTGACAGGAAAGTGAAAGTAAGCTATACAAGGATGAAAATTTGTAGATAGACATAGAAATATATATCTATAACCAAATGGAAAGAAGAAAGAGTTATAGCAATTAATATAATTCAGAAGCTAGAAAATGGAAAAATGGTAAGGGAAACAAAATACATGGGGAAACATTTGATTAGAAGAACTATAGGTTAGGTACGAGCCATTCTTCTTACATATACTAGAAATATGATGAAAATAAAATGAAACAGTGTTAATGGATCCTTTATGAACAAAAACGGTAGAATTGACTGTAAAAATAAAGACAGACAGAAATATTTGGAAAATAACTAAATAATGTAGGTAGCAGTTAAGGATGACAAAGGACTCCCCATTCCACTCCAGCAGTGGCTGGAGTGGATGCTCAGTGGCTACTGTAAACACTGTCAGGTCCTAAAAATTTTCATTAGAAAGTTTTAAGAGTCTCATCTGAGAAGTTCGCTGAAAAGTTACTGTCTATTTTCAACAAACCCTGAGGAAATATGCTGACCAATATTGCTACTGAGAATGGTCTGTGGGATCTAAGAGGTTGCTTAGTCCTTGTGTCACCATGTGCTTTAATAAAAGGTTAATGTTGTTTCAACCCCTGTAGGCAGCTAAGCACCACACAGCCATTTGTTCAGCCCCCCACCCAGTGACAAAACCAAATTCTTCTCAGAGGTCCACAGTGAAAGGACAAGAGGCAACATGCATACTGCACAGCAGAAATATTCCTATTGGGTATAAAGATAAAGAAGTTGGAGTAAAGGACTAGGAGATACTTCCCAAAGATGCTGTGCAACCTCCATTCTTGCATGGAAAACCTGATCTAGCTTGGAAGTCGGACCTCCTTTCTGTAGGATTTTGGACCAGAGACTTCCAGAGGTCTCCAAACTGAATTATTCTAATACTGTATGATATGTTTGCCTTGTTCTTACTCTGCTGTGCTCGTCCACCTATATCCAAACCTCAAGACAGATTACTCTAGGAGATGGAGTGCTGGCCTGAACCAGTGCAGATGTCTTTAGGTGTTGCAAACTTGAATTGATAACTATTGGTTTAAAAACTAAGATCTGTTCTGTAATGTAAATGAACATGATAATATTATTTGATCTAGGATGTTTCTTGAATGCTTTGTAAGACTTTGGGAAAAAGTTTCCCCATTCTTTCAAGGAATAGTTGGATAGATGAGAAGAGTTAGATTCAATCCCAAATGTATTTCTTGTCTTGCTCTCTTGTGCAAGCTGTTTCTTCTGTGCCTTGGTACCTCGCTAGTAAAAGTGTTCACCAGTTTTTCTGTAAAACCTGTTCTTTTGTGAGGATGGATTTATAAAAGGATTTGAGATAATGATAAGACAGTGCTTATACAAACATTAGAGAAATTACAGCAAGCAACACACAATCACTGTCAGACACACTAGATATCATCCGCTGTCACAGTCTTTCTCTTAAAACATAGATATAATTACTTTTATCTCCCCCCTACTGTGCTTTGAAATCTACAGATGCCTGGAAATATACAGATATTTCAGGGCTAGATAGCATTTGTACTTGAAAAGGAGCCAGTTTAGGAATAACTTATAGGAGTATAGCTCAACTGCAACTGTTTTAATGAAAAAGTGCCAGAGAAACAATGAAGAGACAGCATTTGATTAATGTATGAACTTCAGTCCAGAACTGTCAGAGCTTCATATGTTGTCATCCTAATGAAAATATAATGGATGTGACCTGAAATGCCATCTATCTTCCATTTGTTGCATACTGAATTTAAAGCAAAGGTTTCTGTGGATTTTTTAATTTATTTATTTTTATTTTTGCTCTCATTCATTCTTCAGAATTTTCTTCTAACTAATTTCCTTAGTTAGAATTCAAATGGAAGTGAAGGTGCAGAAAAAGTCTTTGAGACCAGGAATTAGGACTCGTCCCTGAGAAACATAAGAGCAGATTGAAAATGTTAGGAAGCGAAGTCGTCTTTGATTAGTCAAGAAAGCTCAGGAGAGTAGAGAGGTCCAGGAAGGGTGAGGTGATCTTTGAAAGAAAAATGCAGGAAGAGACACTTCTTTTAAAGTCTTGCTGATAAGAACAAATCAGGTGCGCAAATTATTCTGTAAACACTGGTACTAATGAAGCTTGCTTTCCCACGGGTTCGTGTGTCAAGACTGACTCATTTTGGTCTCAGAGAAAAACTGAGCTGTAAACCAAGCTTTTAGCAAATATGAACATCAAGTGTGTGTAAATCCACCTTTATTTTTGTCTCTTTTTATCTATGTTTATATATGAATAATAAGTATCTATATTCAAAATAATAATATAACCACACATAGAAATCCTTATATGAGTTCTCTGATGTCTTAGAAGTTATGCTTACATTATGATTTTTCTCTCTGTGGGGCACTTTTAAGTTCTCGGTTCTCTTAGATACTAATTTAATAACTTTTTAGTGACAGAATTTATGTTATTCTGAGTGTCTCCCAATTTGGTTTTTTTTTTGAAATTGACTAATGGTTAAAATATTTTTGGGAGAGACATGCAATACTTATGATATTCCAAGTCTTCTTTCCAAAAGATAAATGAAGAGGAAAAAAAGGTAAAGATATTTCTAATACTCTGTTTATAACTCCTTTATTCATGCCAGTGACACTGCCAGCATTTGTGTCTGTGTCTCATTATCACCCATCCGGCTTCAAATCCTGCTTCTTTAATTGTTGTTATGTGTTCACAAGTTCCCATAGAGACTAATATAAACCATTGGTTTCTTGATACTCAATTACATTCATTCTCTGATTCTATGCTATGGTCCCGTTCATTTTTTTAATTTGAGAGGTGAGTCTGTACATTATGGTTTGTTTTTTTTTTTAACCGATAGAGCAACAGATGAATATAATTTCTTTCTCAATAAATGATATGCTGTCTAGGATACACATCAGGTTAAACTTCTGCTAAGGAAAATAAACCTTCCCGAATCACACTCTTGTTTGACTAATATGACAGAACTCTCATGTGAGGAATAAACTAATTCCACCTATTGTCCCAGTTATTGGCTTTGCCTCTCAGATAAAGGGGGCGGGAGAACACCTAATTTTGTAGGTCATTTGGGGGACTCATTGACAGCCAGGTCAAGCTTCATGTTCTTGTATTTACCGTCTCTGTAGGAAGTTAATACCTTATAACGGAGATGAAAATATTGGTAAGGGGTAGAAGCAATCAATCCCTCCTCAGTTGTAATTTATTGATTCTCAGGTGTTGATGATAACTTCCTGTAGCTTAGATGCAAGTGTCTCAGAGATACAATAATTTCATATGTGTTTCTCTCGTTCTTTAAAGTCTAAAATAGGCCACTAGAGTGTTCAGGGAAGCAAATGTTTTATTCCATTTTGGCATGCACTGAAGCACACACTTGGTGAGTTATCATGTGCAGCTGATGGGTATTGCCTGGCTGTGAAGTGGTAATTTTACAAATAGTTCAGCCTTTTGCAGCTGTTTGACCACGTTCATAACATATTTGCTCTGTTCTTCTTTGCCACAGAGATATCTAGATGGGCTTGGCAACATAATGCCTTTTTGCTGGACATTTTCACTCTTATTCCTAGATCAAGTGTTATCTCTTTGAATTCCTACTAAAGTCACTTCCTCTCAGGCATCTTTATTTTCAGCAAAGGAGAAGATACCGTTTGTCATTGTTTGTGACAGGCATGATATTGATATCACAAAGCCTGAGGGGAATAAAAGAATAAACACTTGATAAAAGTATGATTTAAGATTAATAGTTGCCTGGTGAAGATTCATGATAAAACACCCCATAAAAACATTACTTGCCCACAGTGCAGAATTGCTTTAACAGTCACGACTGAATGAAATAGAGCAGAAAAAGGAAGTCTCATTTCAGAGGATGCTTATCTCATTTGCAGCCCTACCTCTGCTCCAGACATCTGGTGAAAAGTTGGAAACTATAATGGTGCATTCTTAGAGTGAGATGAAGACAAGTCTTTTGTGAGTGGTAGCTAGTCTTCTCATGGTGCTATAGGTCCAAGCAGAGGAGAAATATTCATAGATATGTCTATATACATATATGAAATATTCATATATATATATGACTCTATTCTGTGATAAACACATTTTTTACTGACTTTCTGGGCTTATGTTTGTAAATAGAAACACCAAAATATCACAAATACCTGTCTGCTTCTGCTGTCAGTGGTGGTTCTCAGTGGCAGCTGCAACAGATATTTCTGCTGAAAAAAATCAAACCTTAGTACTCTAGGCAAAGGAAAATGTCTTTAGCAATCAAGAGATGATTGCACTCAGATGATTGTTTCTGCTAGCAAATGACAGTGATTAACACTACGCCAGTGCTTCTCAAAATTTTGGAAGTACAAACCTCTTTTGGTTCATCTGTGTCTGTGCAGCATTATTCTCAGCAGCAGCTTGGTTTCTCCAAGACTCAGGAAGAGGAGCAATTAAAATTGATTTCTGCAAGTATTGACACTCACTCACTCCCACAAGGAACTGAGCTGCTGCCAGAAAGTAAAAGCAGCATAAAATTTTGCAGACGATAATCACAGCCTACACTTGCTCCTCTCTTACATCTGGTCCTTGGAGAAATTGAGGAGCTGTTGACTACTGTATCTGATGCTTTAGACTCCATTTGAACTCTTTGGTCATGACCTAAGATGTACGATGAAGAAGGAGAGGCAGTGCTGCTGCCATATTTTCATCTTTATCTGAAAAATGCCGATCCTGGAGTGCTGTTGTTTCTATTTCTAAAAAAGGTTCAGCTGATCTTCAACAAGAGGACCCAGAGCACCATAAAAATTTTGACCCCATTTGTCTCTTTCCTCTGATGGCACTTTGAAAAAGTCTTTACAGATCAATTATGGACTAAGCAAGAAGCTGACAAAGGGTTTCACTGCCCTTAAAATTGCTCAATTCTCTTTGAAATGCAGTAACAGATGTTCTTTGAGCTGGCATGTCAAGCTTTTATCCTACTCGTTTCCCAGCACTGAGTCTTTCTGGTCTCCTTGGGCCAGGTTCTCATCACATTTAGAGTCCAATGTTGTAAAGCAAAGATGTGATCACATTTTAGCATGCACCAAGCCACATCAATGCATTTGAGGTTAAGGAAGAGCTTATGTGGTAACAGTTCAGCAAGCACTTAGATTCACTGACATCCATAAGGTTAAGGAAGTGCTTAATCAGGGTTTTAAACCAGAGTGGGTGTGAGCAAAATATGTCTTCCAGTTCTCAAAAAAAGAAACTTCTCAAAACTGTAATATACATTGAATTTTAGAGCTTTGACCATTTATTTCTAATATGTCTTAAGACGGCTTTGTTCTGATTTTGTTTCTGCTCTGAGAAGTACAAGAACTGGATAAAGTAAACATTTCCATAAACATCAACTTGAAAAAAAATTATGATGCTATCACCTTCTCTAATTTGGCTATTATCACAGAGAATTATCTGCAAATGATACATTTATATGCAGTTCACAAATGGCTCTGCTAATTCCAGCCACTCAATGTGTCCTACATACACCCTGTATGGTGTCTGTAGGCGAAGCAGATAAACAGTTGAGCTTCTGCAAACACAGTGTTAGGATCAGCATTTTGCTAAAAAATTGCTTTTTCAAGGGGTATAAATTAGCCTGTTTATTCCAGCACAGTAGCAAAAGAATTAAGATTTCACTTTATTTGGAAGGGATCATAAATACTGGTTTACATCTAATTTAAATGCTACTGGCAAACACATATTTTTGAGTAAAATTATTTTTTACAAGACATGAAAATGCTGCATGGTTAGGTACTAGTCAAAGAAATTATATCTTTTAAAAATATTCTTATAAAGTGATGTTTAAAATACTGAAATGAATACTACTGAGATTTCAATCATATTCTTAATACCATTAAAAATAAAATAATTTTGTTAGTCTCAATGCTAAACAAGTTTCAACAAAATGACTTCCTGAAAGAGATGTTATTTATTTATTTATTTATTTATTTATTTATTTATTTATCTTTTAACCACTGAAGCAGTGAATGGGAATTCAAGAGATGTTAGTTCAGTCCCATCTTAGATTTTATATGTTGTTATGTATAAATGACTCAGTCTCTCATCTCCTCAGTTTTATTACCTGTATAATGGGGGTGAAGTTATTTCTTTTATTCAACCCCTATTCTTGGCAACTTTTACTAGAAGTACTGCAGTCAGACTCCAGTAAATGGGATTTTTGTTTGGATAGGAAAAGCCTGTTTATGACAAAAAAATGAATCACTCACTTTGTTGGATTTTCACATTACAAGTGCCAAGCAAATGTTATGATTGCAGCAAAATTAAGAATAAAATTAATTTTTTTTTTCAATTTTGAAATATAGCAATAAGTAAATGCTTGCCTCTTCTCCATGTACTGGTTCTTGGACATAGAATTCATTTAGGTCTCAGAGGACTGTAAGTATTTTCTCTGTTTTACTATAAAACTGGTATGACATACTGTACGGTTAATTCAAGAATGCTATGAGGCATCGTGTAGTCACAGCATGTCTCACTTTTTGACTTCTCTGTTTAGACTATAATCACATTAGGAAAAAAAGTATTTATGTGTGCTAAATGTTTTCTTCACATGATGACACATGCTTACATCCAAGTTTTTTGGTTATCTTCTCAACAATTGTTCCACTTTAAATATACCCATAAGAAACTTGCCTAAACTGTTTTTCTTATGCTTCAGCTGTCTCAGAAGCATACCATATTCTTGCTTGATTGTGGAATTACCGAAACTCAACTGTCTCTTGTAACTCACAGATTATGGACAAGAACCATAGATGTGTTATGCAGATACCCATATTTTATGATACAGAGCTTTCTCGTATATATTACACTCCTTTAATATATAGACAGATCCCCTAAATTGCCACAAATACACATACCTAAATATTTATAATACAGTTATGAACTAAAGCATGATGGAACTACGTAGTGAAACTATGACAGCTTGTCTGTAAAAGCAGTGCTTTCACAATGTAAGTTAACTTGTCTTTCCCAGAACAAGCTATAACAGAGTTCCTAACAGTCACATTTCTGTAGCTTATAGTCTCTCTACTGGACTTGCCAGTAAGGAAAGCAAAAATGAGCAATACTGCAATTTTGAATGGAGTGATATTTAGTGTCATAAGACACCTAATTCTAGGTTTTCTCCCTGGTTCCTCATTCTTGCTTCAGAAGTGTCCAGGTACCTTTAAGTCCTGTTTTATTGAATGTCAGTCTTGTGCTGATGTTTCTGATACCTTAATGCATCTTAGGCAGCGTGAGGTAATTGTATGTGGGCAATTATATTGAGTCCACTTTGGGAGGAGATTAACTTAGGTGTTGTACAGACTTGGTAGGAACAGAATTAACCTCAAAATACATAACGTAAAAACACACCAAAGGTATACTTACCCTGACATTTACAGTTCAACTTGAAGGTTGTCTTTCAATAGCTTACGGGACAGGAGCTGCTCTTATAGATTGTGTTTTGCATCTTATAAGACAGAGTATGCTGAACAAGACCAGCTAAGAAGAACTTCAGCAGGTAACACAGCAACTGTTTCCTTCTGCCAGATAAAGTTAAATTACAACTTATAGAGTGGCTTATCAAGTCCAATGTTGCTAACAGATCATGCTAGCTGTTTCCTACTTGGCTGTTTTCTGATTAAGGAGTGCCTACCCATTTTAACTTGAGATAATTCCTCATTAGATAATATCAGGGCTCTTATCCAGGTGCTACTGGGAAGCACGTATATAACTGCTAAGCAGAAGCACAGTTCTCAGGATTGGTTAACAGGGATTTTGGCAGTCAGTGTTGCAGTGGGCCTTGAATTGCTTATTAAGACAGTGTGGGATTGAAGGAGTCTACACAGACATGGTCTCTGGCGTTAGATGGAACAACTGCTCCAGCCTCCTCCTCCTGGCAAGCTCCTCCCAGGCTTCAGCTGGAGCTCTGTAAAGAAGATGCAGTGGGCCAAGTCTCACACTGCAGGGAGTGAGTGCCTGGTGTCTCGATCTGATGTTGGAGGTGGTGGTGGCTTCACATGTGAGATGCACTCCAGTTTAGATGTTGAGTTGCCAAGTGAAGGAGCTATAGGAGGAGGTGGGCACAATGTGTAATTTAGTCCTGCTTTCAGCAGGAGTTTGGATCAGAAAACCTACAGAGGTCCTTTCCAGTATATATTATTCTTTATTATCCCATACACTGTGTTTCTCGGTCTTCCTTCCCAAGGATGTCTTGTCTTTCTTTCTGGAGTCAGATTTAATTACAAGCAACATGTGGGAAATCAGAAACAAGATGTTGGGCTAATAAATTTCCTGTGCAGGAGTCATGTTGCATATTAGGAAAGCTCTAAGGACACCAAGGAGAGGCATAGGTTAAGAGACAGGAAACACTTCACACTCTCATCATGTGCTAAGTTATTATGCTCCTTCTGGACAGCTACAAAATACAGGCTGAAATATTTGCAAGATACACAGTCAATGTTTGGATATTTACACGTATCCTAAGTACCCAGTGGGTACTCTTAAGATGCTCTTAAATTGAAGTTAGGCAAGTATTTATTTATATTTATTTGAAATGTATTTTTTCTAATTTTTTCTTATAATTTAAGACATTTATTTTATTTAACTGCTTAGCAGCACACAAACAAATATGCACACACAGAGTCAGATACCACTGAAAGCTGTCTTTTAAGCTGAATTTTGAAGCCATTGATTCTCACAGCTTGGTCCTCAAGGACCAGTTCCTCATACAAATTCACCAGCTGTAATTCAGAGAAACACATAAGGTTAAAGACAAAAGACTATCTTTGCTGTTCCAGAGAAAGGAAAATGCCTCTCACTCATTTCACTGACTAAAAGGCATTCGTTCCCTAATGCTATTTTCATGTCTGGCAAAACATGTATTTATCAGAGTTTAAACCAACAAAAGTACAAGAAATCAGCAGGAATCCCATTTAACCTCATTTATTGGCACTCTCAACAGAGGTATTAGGCATATTGAGCGCTAATGAATTATTTAAGATAACACTAGATATTAAATGCTTTGAATTGTGGGCAAACAGCCAAATAAATGCCTTTCAGAATTTTTATCTTTTAATAGCAGCCCCAGGACATGGTAGCTAATAAATGACTGTGTCCTCACAGCTCAACTGTTTATACAATGGAATCCATCTCCGAAGCTAAAAACGGGCATCCCAGGAAAGAAATGGTCATCCTGTAGCAAAGAAACAATGCTGGAAGATATCTGGAGACACAGATCTGCCCAAACCTGCTATGTATTTTTGTCACTGATTGAACCCCTCTGCTCCTGGAGATGATAAGAGTAGTAACAGAATGGAGGTTTGCATGAGCTGGAAGATATTAAGGTTTTAACAATCCATCAAGGACAAAAGAAACAAGAATTAGAACTATTACCTGTAATCCACAATTGCACCTTTTCTGAGCCCTAGGTAGCTAGCTCCAGGACAACAAGATGACCATTTAGCTGAAGCTTATATTCCAGATCTAGCTGTACTGAAGCCATGCCGTGGGGCTGAAACTACTCTATAGGCACAGGCACATCAAAGCTTTACAGCTGGTGTTGAAGTATTTCTGTCTAACCTCAGAAATAATAAGGCTTAATCCCTATCTGGAAGAACCTATCCAATAACTAGGGAAGGTTAAATCACCTCCATCTCTATAGTTTTGCAAGAATAAATGGTCTCTTCTGTTCTTATTTCTGCCCTCAAAAATTGTCACACAGTCCTGAAGAAAACAGATCACAAACAGGCAGAAATAGACTCAAGTGCCAGTAAAAATAAGTGAAGAGAAGATGAGATCAGCTCAGGAAAAAAGAAATAATCTAGCAGAAGCCAAACCCACAAAGGGAAATCATGAAACAATGGAAAACACTTTGAAGAGTTAAGCTTTGTGTTGTATATAACCACCCCTGGTTATTTCAGTCTCTTCTTTAGGAGGTATCCTGATTCTTTAACATACCTTTCTAATGAAAAGTGATTTAGCAGTTCCTCTTTGCCCTTACGATTTTTATTCCAGTGTCTGAACACTTAGTATTGACATGACATCATAAGGCACAAAAGAGTCTTCACATCAAAGGCAAATCAAAGGAAGAGTTATTTTGATATAAAATGGTTGGTTGGTGTGTGTAACAGTTGGGTTTACTGATGACTTCAGGGTCTGGGGATTATGATATGAGTACCTGAAGGATATAAATACCAATCTAGAAAAGTTAATGGGATAGAAAGAAAGTAAAACCATAAGTAATGAATGTTTCTGATTTTTAGATGCATTATAATGTAAATAATGAGAAAAGACAAATATGTCCCAATGCTGATATCCGTTAGGGAAAGGATTACTTTCCTCTGGGTTGGACAGGAAGGTCCAGAAGTCATTATTAGTTCTATTAAATCCAAAATGGATTAGGTTTCCAAGAATGTACTATAAAATAGTGTTCTTAGCAGAGTTTGGATCCTGGGGTTCAGTTCTACTCCTGAAGAACTCACAATAAAAACTTCCATTGATTTGAGAACACCATGATTGATCAGAGATTTTTTTTTCCCCATATTTGATGTTGCTTAGACGTTTTGATTGTTTTTCAGTCAATTAAAAGCATACTGTAAGAATGAATGCTTGTGCACGTAGTGCGTGTTCTCCCAGTTGTGCTTGCACTGGAGTCTCATAGAAGCAATAGCTGTCAGACTGGCACTTACATTAAGTACCATGTTGACATTAAAGGAATCGGGAAAAGTGCCCTAAAGAGTATTCCCCTCCTAACACTCCTCCCAGCAGAAGGTAACATTTACTCCTCATCCTGGGATAAATTACCATATTAATTATTCAAAATACTTAGTGCCATCAAACAGGAATGAATTTACCAGATGCAATCAAGAGCCAGACACAAGAAATCAATGGAGTTTAAAGGCCTCAGCTCTCCGTGAATAATTAACTGAGTGTTCTCATGAAGTGCAGGTAGTGGAGAGCGTATGAATTCCCTGAGGAGGGAGAAGAGGAGGTCAGTCAAAATTGCATCTCCAACTAAGAGTGAATTCTCCCTTCTTCAAAAGCCCATACCTATGATAATGTCAACACTTAAGGGAACACTTTAAGGGTGTGATGGACTGACAAAGAGCTCTGAGAACACAATGCGCCTATGAAACCAACTGTGCTTTGAACCACTGGAGTAAATATACCATGATCTGGTAATTGCACAATGACACCAGTATAGGTAAGCTTTTTTTTGGAAGCTGCTGTCCCCACACAATTCTGTTGGTCATGGAATGTACCTCTTAACACCGAGATAAACCTGTGACAATGGCAATCCGGCCTAGTTCTTAAGATATGTATTACAGTCAATGGTGATCCACAGGACAGAGTTTAGCCTCTGTTCTTCCTCTTTCACTGGCTACCACTCCCGTACTAGTTACGGTACAGAAATCAGGTGTTTATTCACATCCTTTCTCTTGACATTTCCTAGTTTTGACTTGACAGCATGTGGCAGTTTGCGTTTGCTGGCTTAGAAGTAGGAAGGTGAGAAACTTAGAGTCTGCTTGCATACAAAAGCTGTATGGGTTTAACTCTGTCAGTCACGGCTTATCCCCACAGAAGCAATGATGTGGTGAAATAAGTTTTAGACAAAGTAAAATTTGCAATACAAAACAATGTAAAGCATATCTAGACTAGAATATGTTTGGCTTTCAGTAGTCTAGGGATAGATGAATCTACAGCTCAGTGGTTAATGCATTTTGCTTAATAAAGCCTTCCTTTTGACTTGGGGTTGCCTTTACAGTTAATGTAGTTAATACTGGGTAGACACTAGAAACAATTCAGGTGTAAGGAGTGAAATTCAGGTTCTGGCCTTTCCTAGATCAGTGAAATGTCAGTCAGAGACCACGGTGGCTGCTCTCGTTGCAAAGACCTATAAATTGTATGTTTTGACAACTTGCACTGGCTGTCCATGCCCGGGTGTTGGCAGCGGGGCCTGCAGGGCGGCCTCTGTGAGGGGAGGCCGGGGCTGCCCCGTGCCGGACGCAGCCGGTCCCAGCCGGTCCCGGCCGGCTCCAGCGGCCCCACCGCAGGGCACAGCTGAGCCCCTCAGCCAAGCCGGGGCGCCGGGGGGAAAACAGGTTTCCGAAAGGGCCACGGGCGGCACAGGCAGAGGAGGAGGAAGCCCAGGAGGGAGCAGCAGCAGAGGGAGCCCGAGGCCGGAGGAGGAGGAGGGCAGGAGGGGCTGCAGGCCCGGGGCAGGGATCCCCGGCAGCCCTGGAGAGAGCCCGCGGGAGCAGAGACCCGCCCTGCAGCCCGGGGAGGGCCCCAGGCCGCAGCAGGGGGATATTTCCTGCGGGAGCTGCGGCCGTGGGGAGCCCCGGCGGGAGCAGGTTGTCCCTGAAGGGCTGCAGCCCGGGAAGGGCCCGCGCTGGAGCAGGGAGACGGGGGAGGAGGGAGGAGCGGCCGAGAGGGGCTGGGGGGGACCGACCGCAACCCCCATCCCCACCCCCTGCACCCCTCAGGGGGAGAGGGGTCGGGAGTGGAGGGGTGAAGGTGGAACTGGGAAGAAAGGGGGTGAGGGTTAGGTGTTTTAGTTTTTGTCTTTGTTTCTCACTACCAAATCTGTTTGAACTGGCAATCAATTAAATTAATTTTCCCCATTCTAGTCTGTTTTGCCTGTGATGATAATTGGAGATGACTTAATCTCCCTGCCTTGTTGAGGATGAGAAGAGAGTGAACAGCTAGGTACGCAGATGGCAGCTGGCCATGGCTAAGGTGGGTTAAACCTGTCCCTCCACTCCAGCAGCTCCTGCTCCTTCTCTGGCCTTGGTGTTCACAGGGTTCTTCCTCACACTTTTTTTCCTCACTCCTCATACTACCATGCAGTCGTTTTGCCCTTTCTGAGAGGCGCCACCAGCTTGGCTGATGGGCTCAGCAGTATCCTGCAGTGGGTCATAGAATCATTAAGGTTGGAAAAGACCTCTAAGATCATCGAGTCCAACCATCAACCCAACACTACCATGCCCACTAAACCATGTCCCTAAGCCGGGTCCGTTGGAGCTGGCTGGGACCAGCTGGAACTGGCTGTGTCCACCTGGAACCGGCTGTGTCTGGCACAGCAGCCCCTGGCCTCTTCCCCGCAGAGGGGATATGGACACCCCATAAAGGCTCTTAGCCACCCACCACACAACTTCATTTTGGCAGTGAGCTCTCTCCCAGACCACAGGAGCTGATGACTGTGGGAGGATGAACAGTGCTTTCAGCCTTGTCTGGCTCAGCAGGTCTTGGGGGAATGCTCTGACCAATGAGCTAGGCAAAGGATGATAATGCCTGTCACAGAAGCACCTAATCCAAGCCCTAAATCAAGCACCTCTGTCTAGAGAGAGGTGCCTAACAATGTCAGAGTGAAGCAGAAGCACTGTATGGGAAAGAGGACAGTCCCAAGAAAATTAATGTTGCTAAGCTGGTGGGATGGTGGAAGTAAACGCACGCTCCTTCCGTCTTCTAGTTCCTTCTCATGTTGATTTTAAGGCTCAAAAGCATGCTGTGTGGTGGCCACCTTCAACCCTTTTTATGAATGAGGAATGACATCCCCTCATCTAAGGATACAAGATGCAATCTCAGAAAATGAGTGCTCCCTCTTGATTGACTCCTGCCTGATGCTCACTTACTGCTTGTCACCGAGTCCTATTTAATTCCTTCCCTTTCTGCTCTTCTTCAGTTTTCGGCATCCAGTCCTCTTTTACTCTTGATTGTATGCTCACTGCTGAAAATGACAACAAATCATTTTGCTATCAGCTGAGGGAAAGAGGAAAAATTATGCAGAAGAAACAAAAGTCTGAGAGACAGTAAAGCACGAATGCCATGCTCTCAGCCTGACTTGCTGTGAAGTGTTACAGCTGATCAAAACTGCATCAGGAATACATTCCTTTGGGATCAGCTACTGGAGCGCAGTGTCTCCAAAACATTTTAAAAACAGAAAACATTCAGAGATCAGAACCGGAGCAAAACGTCAGACTAAAAACCCGTCCTTCTTTCCTATAAACAGGTGAATATGAAATGAAAAAAGCCTAAGTCAGGAAGGTAAATATGACAGGAGGAGCTAGAATCGTGTGACAGTATTAGAGATAAATCATCTATGGGATTTTCTACATTCACAATTGCTAGTGGTGTTCAGGAGAGCTTTACTTGCGCTCTTAGACCTATTTGATAGTAGGTAGTTCTGTTAAAACAAAATTAATTAATTTGTTGTGCTTATTACACATACTGTTCACACGCTACCTGTGTGATATATTGTGCGTTTGGGGATATTTCAACCCTTCCAATCTTGCAGTGTGTTCTGGGGAAGGACATGAAGGTCTAGGTTCTCCAGGCCCTGTGCAATGACAAGAGAGAAAGTGAAAATCCTTTCCCTTCCCAGGTAAATTGAGGCATTTCTGGCAGAGCTGAAAATAATCAAGACTTTTTGCATGAACAACGATTGACTTTTCATTTTTATTAGGGAGAGAATCAATTTTATGTGAAAATGCATCAGCTTCTCAGACAAAATACGGTTTCTAAGAACAATTTTGAATCAATCTGAAATGTTCTCTTTTGTCAAATGATTACAGGGGAAAAAAAATAAAGATGGCTTTCTGATCTACTTTTGTGAGGGGTTTTTGCAAGAGTTCTGATGGAGTGAAAGGGATGTGGGCCATGATTTATTAGCACAATAGTATCAGAACATCTGAATTGGATGTTATTGTGCTGAGTGCCACAGAAAAACGCTAAAAAGATCAGTTGGAAGCATATCACTCTCTCTTTCTGAACACCATTCTCTATAGAATGATGGACTTAATCCAAGTCCTGCTAAGAAACGAAATAAGATGGAAATTATTATATGGACATTATTTTTCATAATACATAGTCATTTGTGTAGTTTTACAGAACTTCTTTTGCTGGGCCAGGAAGAATGAACATTTATTATTAATAACAGTACAATAATGTAGAACAATAATAATATCTCAAATTGTTGTAATAATCATAATTCACCAAGGACTAATAAACACAAAGATATGACCTCTGGCTTAGAGAGTCTGTGAGCTGCAAATTGCTGGAGTTTGGGAGAGGTTTTTGAGGAAATATCACAGCATCCTTGCCATTCTCTAAGCATCCACATTAGATGATTATTTGGTCTGACCCAATCTGGCTGGTGTTATGTTCTGTACACTTTCAAATCTCATTGTTAGTTGCATCTTATCAAGCCTAGCTTACAGATTGTCTGACAGCTGGCTTCACTTTTTTTATTTTATCATTGTAACACCTCAAATCTCTGGCCATGGCCTCGGATTTTACAGTTCTATTTGCGTACAAATTATGAATACTAAAAGGAACAGCATCCCAAGTACTGTAGTGTCCTGGGAAGATCTTTCCAAAATATAAGCCTTCAGGTACCAGTTTTCCTTCCCTGAAGGCAAAGGTAGAGAGATGTAGTACTTGGAGGGTCATATCATGATTCAAGATTGGAGTTTTGAGCAACAAGTCTCTCAGATAATAAAAGCATCTATATTCTGCTGCTGATGCTTGATAATGAATTCACTCCTCAGTGAAATTCATTCTTCAGGGAGGTGATTAGACAAATCACATCCCATCTTCCTATCAGCTCAGCCCTGAAGAGACTTTCCTTTCCGTCAAGTCACTCCATGAATTTAATTAATTCCAGAGCAAACACAGACAAAAGAGATATTCGCATGTTCCTGCCTGGTGATGGGCTCATACCTCTTACGTGGTCCACGAGGACGATAGCATTGCTGAGCAAATTTAATACTCTTGAAATGTGTCAGTCTTTGCAAAGAGCTCTAACTGTTTTTCAGGCAAAGTATCATAACCAAAAAAATATTATCACTCTGTGTATCTTGATATTCAATTTCTAGTATAGGAATAGCAAGTGCCAGTAAAAGAAGATTTCCACAGCTAATTCTGCTGTTCCATTCCTGGATGAATAATCTAATAATTGTAAGTAATATGATGCTACTAAGGGAGGCCCAGCCAAAAACTTACGGATACATTACTAGGCACAGCAGAAAGAACAGCAAAGACACAATCTAGCTTTGTGAGAAGATTCATGAAACACAACCATTAGAGAAAAAGTATTGTGAGACCACTATGGTAATCTGACTCCTTATAACTTGAGTGTAGAGTGAGTAAAATGTGAAAGGCCCAGAGATAAAATGAGCTCATTTACCAAAAGACAGCAAGGGAAAAAGAAAACCTTCTGTGAGTGCACCATTAGTAAGAACAAGGGAAGTGCTCAGTGTGCTCAAATCGCCCTGTGGCGTGGAAAAATTGTCAGCGGATAATGTCAGAAAAGTTAGAGTGTTACCTTCTCATGTGTTATCAGTCTTCATTAAAAAAGTCAACTGTGAGGTGTGGCTAGTCCAATAAATACCAATACAATAAATCAAACTCTCAGATTATAATAGGAAAAGAACATTAAAGACTAGTCAAATAAGTTAAACTTTTTTCAAATCAACTGGATGTGTTAAACTTCATCCTACGTAATTTATTTCAGTGGCTGATGTTAGCTCAGATCTTCAAGATCTTGTGGAAGAAAAGCAAACTGGAAAAGAAAAAAGCACAAAGCCTGTGTTTATAAAGGAAAGAAAAGAAAAAAAAAGAAAGATTCAGTCCCTAGGAAAAATCCAAGAGAACAACATTGAGCAGACAATGTCTAAGTACACAGGATGACAAGGAGATGGATTTGTCAAGAATGAACCAATGTAGTTTCCTTGTATGGCAAGATAAGAAACACTGTGGAGCATTGTGAAGGTGGGAAAAGCCTTCAATACTTGTCTTCAGTGGAGCTTTGTAACTGAATGACATGACAATCCCATCAGTAGGATAGAAAAATGTGAGCTAAACAAAATTACTCTAAGGGAAGGCAAACCTGACTAAAACTTCTGTCCAGATGTCCTGGTTTTGGCTGGAATAGAATTAATTTTCTTCCTAGTAGCTGGTATAGTGCTATGTTTTGGATTTATGAGAATGATGTTCATAAAACACTGATGTTTTTAGTTGTTGCTAAGTAGTCTATAGTCAAGGACTTTTCAGCTTCCCATGCTTTGCCAGGTGCACAAGAAGCTGGGAGGGAGCACAGCCAGGACAGCTGACCCAACTGGCCAACGGGGTATTCCATTCCATATGATGTCATGCTCAGCATATAAAGCTGGGGGAAGAAGAAGGAAGGGGGAATGTTCGAAGTGATGGCGTTTGTCTTCCCAAGTAACCGCTACGTGTGATGGAGCCCTGCTTTCCTGGAGATGGCTGAACACCTGCCTGCCGATGGGAAGGAGTGAATGAATTCCTTGTTTTGCTTTGCTTGTGTGAGCGGCTTTTGCTTTCCCTCTTAAACTGTCTTTATCTCAACCCACGAGTTTTCTCACTTTTACCCTTCCGATTCTGTCCCCCATCCCACTTTGGGGGAGTGAGCGAGCGGCTGTGTGGGGCTTAGGTGCCAGCTGGGGTTAAACCACGACACCAGAGTACATGACAAAGTTGTACTGACAAGTGGATGGTTGTATCAAATAAGGTTCTTGAGACAACCGTGCTGGGTGGAGCCCGGTGCTGCTGTTAATGTCCTGGGTGCTGGAACTGAGATTAGGGTTATTAACTACGAGTGTGGGAAGGACTATTAATATGTTGTGGGACATAACGGTAAGTCTTGACACATGTGAGAAATGGTCTGAAAAAACGTGGCTGCATATTATTCTAGATCAGCATATATCCTCAATTTTGGTAAAACTAATTGCCAAAATGCAAGCTGGGCAACACTTGGCAAAGTAGAAGTTTTTCTGGGGGTTATAGTAGATCTAAGGGCAAATACAAGTCAAAAATTTCATACTCTGACAAAAAATGACAAGCATTTTACTGGTATATGTGAAAAGAACTAGAACTTGAAAAGGAATGACTTCCTGGTTTGTTGAGCACTGCTAAAACTTATCTTAAATACTGAGTCAGTTTAGGCTTTCTCTTTTAGGACAGATAATAGTAGACTGAAGATACGACAGGTAAAATGCACTAAATAATTTGAGACAGAACACTAGTATGGACTACGTAATCTTTTAGAGAGAAATTTGAGAGGCCCACTAAGTACTTTTTAGGGAGTTGCCAAATCCAGTAGCCCAAAAGAGGTGAGGCATGCCCCCAATTCCAGCCAGTAGTGAAGCTGAGCGTGTGTTCCCAGCACATACACAGAACACAAGTACACAACTCATAAATCCGTATATTCATGGCTGGCCACACAGATCCAGACAGACAGACAGACACATTCTCACTCACAACCTTGTCCTGTTGCCCTCTTTTGGCAGCTCAGGATGAAGGTCTGTTAGTAGGAGGTATATTTATTTATTCATTCATTTATTTATTTAAATGTATATGCACCTATATCTATATTTAAATATGTGGAGTGTGGATCCAACTCTCCTGGATCGCAGTCTCCCCAGTTGCTGGCACCTGGACAGATGAGCCCTTGAGGCCACAGTCTCACACCAGTTGCTGGCACAGAATCCCGTGCACACAACGAAAAGACACATACAGAGTGTGAATCATGCAGTAACATAGACATGTCTTTCAATGCTCTTATCCCTCTACCTTCCAGTTGTTGTTCCTTCCCAAATCACCTAGACCTATTCCTTTCCCTGCCACTCCTTTCTCCCCTAAACATCCCACAATAAGCCTTGTGGAATCCCAGAATGCTCTTTTTCTGCATCCCATAACGTTTCCCATACCCCCAAGGCTGTGACCCTCTCCCATTGACCCACTAGGTGGGTGCCCCCTGGGCCCATGGGGCTGAGGCTGTCTTGGGACAGCTCTGGGAGTCCCCAGGCAGGGGCTCATGTCTCTGACCCGGTCACTGGGGCCTCCCCCACTGCCCTTTTTCCTCTTGGCTCCTCTGTGTGTAGAGATTGTCCTTTGATAAGCTGATGGCTCCTGTGATGAGCCTGGGAGCAGCCAGGGCAGGGCATTGTTTGGGGTCATCTACCTCCAATTGTTCCTCTGTGGTCTCTTGTGGGTGTGAAGATGAACTTTGCAAGCGCATTACTTAGCAGTACCAACTGAATATTCATATGCACTTACAGGTTGTCCTGAATGGAGGCAAAATTAGCTCTTTTATAGAAAAAAAGAACATTAGCTTTTCCACTTATTTTTGGAAATACTCAATTTAAAAAAAAAAAAAGGTTTTGAATTGCCAGCTGTTAAAGAATGTGCAGATGTTGGAAACAGCTGGCAAGCTACTACCCTAGTGCATACAGGAAACTCAAACAACTGTTAATTTTGCAACTTGCACAACTTATACTTTTGCTGCTGTAAGATACAGATGCAAAATAACTCTTTATGTTCGCCATGTTCCCCTAAATACCCACAGTGCAACCTACTTTGCCCCTCCTCTGTCCTCCCTGGTACCACTTCTCTGCCAGCTGTAGCTCTAGCATGTCTGTGGGCAGTATTTCCAAAAGAACTTGCGTGTCTCATGAACCACAGAAATAAGCATGTAAAAACCTGAAAAAATCCATCCAGCATCACTCTTTAGCCTTCCACAACTATCAAGCCAGCAATTAAAAGCAGTGTCCTGACAGTCCACATAGTAGTCTTGTAGGGTTAAAAAACCTGAGGCGTTGAATAAATACCCAGTGCCATTTTGGTTCTCCCAGGCAGTGAAACACCTTGCAAATAGTATCCTCCGTAGTTCCCTTCCACCTAGAGTCTGGGGCAAGCAGAAGTGCTCAGCTTGGGAGTACTCTTTACAGCATGGAGTGCATAACTGGGTCTAATTGGATATATTTCTGGTCACAAGGGAAAAAGTGTTGCAAGGTTAGGGTTTCATTATATTGCCTAGGACATATAATGTCAGCAATTTGTATCATAGTGTTGGGTGTCCTCCATCCTTTCTCAGGAGGGCAATGTTGCCTCTGGTTGCACGCAACGTCAGAGCACAGTGTAAGCTACTTTGTGATTTGCTTCTCAAGGGCAGGAGGGCTTGCCTAACAGAACAGTCCTCCCAGAACTAATTCAGCAGATGTTTAATGCACTTAAATACATATGAATTTACCAGGAGCTGACAGTGCAGTCACACCAGGCTCAGCCCTCACAAAGGGACTCAGTGTCCTTTAGCAGCAGAGGAGCCAAGTCAGGAGAAATTCCTGGGCCAGATTGTCCCACTGAGCATCATCTCAAACTGCTTTGACTTAAAACCAGCTAATTGCTTAGCATATAAAAGTGGCTTGTCGTACCTCTGTTAAGAAATGTATATGAGCATGCGGAGAGAAATGTTAAGGGAAATGGTTCTTTCTGAATCTTTGAAAAGTAACACCTACAGTGGAGAGAGAAGCCAGAAACCCAAGGCTCCTGGAAACAAACTTCAGCAATAAGAAGTGTGCTGGAAAGAGCAATAAAATCCATCTAAGTTATAATTTGGCATCTCCTTGGCTTGAGTTATTTACAGAGAACCTATTTTCTGACCCTCAGGTCTTCTGGTTTTAATTTGCCATCACTGCCATTGGCCTTTCTTCTGTTGTATCTTGCTTCTATAGGAACTAGGTTCAGCCTTCAGGAGTTCAAGTGCCATGAACTGGAAAAGAATCACATTAATTACTCTCACTGAAAGTGTCAATGCTTCATTCTTTTCTTCCCCTTAGTCTCTGCAATCCCTTGGCCTTTTTTGTGTGGCAAGTTTATGATATGTACAAAACTATCTCGAAGTATTCAAACCCGTATTTGTCAGATACTGAAGTCCCCAAATACCCTTTTTGCTCCAATCAGATTAATATTTGGTTGCACTAATTATACCCAATTCTTAAAATATAACCTGGTTTTGCTGGGAAATCACCATCCTGGGAAATTCATCTGCTTTTGCCATCAAGGTTTTATACAGACAAATAACCTTCTCTAATGTGTTTATTAGGAAGTAATTATTGGACAAATCTGGGCATTAATCAAGCATGATAATGGGATGTATTGGTTTTGGCTGGGATACAGTTACGTTTTCTTCATAGTAGCTTCTATGGGGCTATGGTTTGGATTTGTGATGAAAACAGTTGATAACACAGGGATGTTTTCGTTCCTGCTGAGCAGTGCTTACACAGAGTCAAGGCCTTTTCTGCTTCTCACCCCACCCCACCAGCAAGGAGGCTGGGGGTGCACAAGAAGCTGGGAGGGGACACAGCTGGGACAGCTGACCCCAGCTGACCAAAGGGATATTCCATACATATGATGTCATGCTCAGCATATAAAGCTGGAGGAAGAAGAAGGAAGGGGGGATGTTCAGAGTGATGGCATTTGTGTTCCCAAGTAACCACTACACATGATGGAGCCCTGCTTTCCTGGAGATGGCTGAACACCTGCCTGCCGATGGGAAATAGTGAATGAATTCCTTGTTTTGCTTTGTTTGTGTGTGTGGCTTTTGCTTTCCCTGTTAAACTGTCTTTATCTCAACCCATGAGTTTTCTCACTTTTACCCTCCTGATTCTCTCCCCCATCCCACTAGAGGAGAGTGGGTGAGCAGCTGAGTGGGGCTCAGCTACCCACTGGACTTAAACCACGGCATGGGAGAAGAAAATGTACAAGAAGGAAAGAGAAAGAATATGATGTATTTTAGTGCAAGGATCCAGAGAAGTGTCTTCTTAAGTTCAGATAACATTGTGCAGCACTGTGGGTTCTGTGTCCCAGGAAGAAAATTTTTGCTCTCTCCAGAGTACTACAGATGCGATTCTAGCATTGTATATATATTTGTGGAAGAAACGATCACCTATTTGCGTATCAGATACAACTAAAGATGTGTATGTGACAAAACAAAAGAAAAACTATTCATCAATAAGCCTGACTGAAATGTTGAGCTCTTTGGATACATGGAGGTCAACTTTGATATTGAGTTATGAAGCTTTTATTATACAGAGATTCTGCTACTGATCAAAACAAAATAAAAGACTTGAGGATATAACTGAATAGTCATCTGGGATTCAAAAATTTCTTCTCCTGCCTCTTTGGCTGAGAGAGAGAAAGAATAATCAACTCTGAATATCTAATCAATCAGACGTGTTTATGTCTAATGGCTAATGACAGGTTTTCCAACAAAAGTTGTAGCTTGCATTCAATTGTTGCAAAGGACACAAGGAACAGCATAGGAATTGTCCTGGTTTCGGCTGGGATAGGGTTAAATTTCTTCCTAGTGCTGTGTTTTGGATTTAGTATGAGGAGAATGTTGATAACACACTGATGTTTTCAGTTGTTGCTAAGTGCCCTTCTAGTCCAAGGACAGCTCCCATGCCTACTGACTGAGCTAGGTAAACAAGATGGGAGGGAACATAATCAGGACAGCCAGCCCAGCTGGCCAATGGGGTATTCCATACCATGTGACGTCATGCTCAGTATATGAAGGGTAGGCGTGATCCAGGAAGTGCCGATCGCTACTTGGTTATCGGTCAGCGCGGGTGGTGAGCAATTGCATTGTGCATCACTCATTTTGTATATTCTATCATTATTTATTATCATTATTCTCCCTTTTCTGTTCTATTAAACTGTCTTTATCTCAACCCACGAGTTTTTCTCACTCTTACCCTTCCGATTCTCTCCCCGTCCCACTGGGGGGGCGGGGGGAGTGAGTGAGCGGCTGCGTGGTATTTGGCTGCCTGCCAGGTTAAACCACGACAGTCCTTTTTGGCGCCCAACGTGGGGCACGAAGGGTTGAGATAACGATAGATCTGACCAAAGTGTGTTAAGGCAAAATTGTTATAAGCATCCATTATATTGATTGGTCACAATGTTGATGTATTGGCTGTCAAAGTTGTGGGGCTGGCTCTCAATGTTGGGTCATGTAATACCTTGCTTGCAGTATATGTTCCCGTTTGTGCTGTTTACCATTATTCGGAACTGGGCCAAGATTATCATTTTGTTGCTGTTTTATGAGGTGATAAAATCATTGGTCGTAAGTCTAATTTGGTATCTGTACTCGGCACTGCCATCATTTCTGTACCTCGGGAACCACCTCTTAGAGATTATTGGTAATTGCACTTGTTTCTCCTCGGAGAATGAATTTAAGGGGGAGTCGGGTTGGGACACTCTCTCCCACTTGTTCATCTTCCCTTCCATATCGTCAGAAACTCCTTTTTCTTCTATCCTCTTCACAAAGATGTCCACAATATTCCCTGAGAATTTTGAATATCCTTGGGATGCTCAAACAAGCATGTTCATATTGGTACTATGTCTCCTGAATGTGGTTCAGGCCTTGTTTAGGGTTAAACAACTATTCAGGAATACTGTCCAGAGATCAACCCTCAGGAACAAGAAAAGAGGGAGGGCAAGCAGCGGTGCCTCATTGGGGCAGGCGGAGCGGCGAGTCTCGGGGGCGGCTACAGACACGGTGGTTACTCAAAACCCCATGACAGGCACTGCGGCTACTCCAACCCCCACGACAACCCCTGTGGCTACTCAAACCCCGGCAACAGTCACCGTAGCTTCTCCAACCCCTGCGACAAGCACTGCAGCCACTCAAGCTCCGGCAACAGGCACTACAGTTACTCCAACCCCCATGACAAGCACTGCAGCTACCCAAACCCCAGCAACAGGCACTACAGCTGAACCAGAGGACCAACCCTTGCTGGTATCTGTTGCCCCTGTACAGAAGAGGAAATCTTGGAAGCGGAGATCAGGTCGTTTAGAAAGGGATGATGAAAGAGCAGGGCCATCACAAGGAGAGGAGGAGGAAGAGGAAGAACTCATAAACGAGACGGAAACCACCCAATCCCTATCCCTGAGTGAGCTGCGAGATATGCGGAAAGATTTCAGCCGTCGTCCAGGCGAGCATATTGTTACCTGGCTGCTCCGATGCTGGGATAATGGGGCCAGTAGCCTGGAATTGGAGGGGAAGGAAGCCAAACAGCTGGGATCCCTTGCTAGGGAAGGAGGCATTGACAAAGCAATTGGAAAAGGGACACAGGTCCTCAGCCTCTGGAGGCGACTGCTGTCAGGCGTAAAGGAAAGGTATCCCTTCAAGGAAGATGTTATATATCGCCCAAGCAAATGGACCACTATGGAGAGAGGTATCCAGTACCTGAGAGAACTAGGCGTGCTGGAGGTGGTTTATAGTGACCTGAACGACAACCAAACGCCCAAAGATCCAGATGACGTCCAGTGCACCCGACCCATGTGGCGGAAGTTGGTACGGAGCGCACCTGCATCGTACGCCAGTTCGTTGGCAGTACTGTGCTGGAAAGAGGAAGAAGCACCAACGGTGGATGAGGTGGTTAGCAGACTTCGGGATTTTGAAGAAACTATCTCCTCCTCCCTTGTCTCGGCTGTAGAGAAGCTGTCCCGAGAGGTCCAGCAACTCAAAGACAATAGGTCCTATTCTCCACCTGTACAGACCAGTATCTCAGCCATTAGGAGTCAGCGTTTTTCTCCTCAAGAGAGAGGATATAGAAAGTACACACCACGGGGCACCCTGTGGTTTTACCTGCGTGACCACGGAGAGGACATGAGGCAGTGGGATGGAAAACCTACCTTGACCCTAGAGGCACGTGTACGTGAGTTGCAAGGAAAAACAATCACACAAGGGGGTTCTCTCCGGAAAAATGCTGCTCCAGTTTTCAGGAAAACCCTGTCTCACGACGGTCCAGTTTCCAGTGAACAGTTCCCCAGACAGAGTAGAAGGGCTGATCTTACTTTGGACTGTAATGAAGGAATTCTTGACTCACGTTTGCAAGAAGTGAGAAGCGGATACTATGACCAGAACTAGAGGGGCCCTGCCTCCGGCCAGGTGGAGGAAAGGGACAACCGGGTTTACTGGACTGTGTGGATTCGATGGCCTGGCACATCAGACCCACAGGAGTATAAGGCTCTCGTAGACACCGGTGCACAGTGCACCCTAATGCCATCAAGCTATAAAGGGGCAGAACCCATCTGTATTTCTGGAGTGACAGGGGGATCCCAAGAGTTAACTGTATTGGAGGCCGAAGTGAGCCTGACCGGGAACGAGTGGCAGAAGCACCCCATTGTGACTGGCCCAGAGGCTCCGTGCATCCTTGGCATAGACTACCTCAAGAGAGGGTATTTTAAGGACCCAAAAGGGTATCGGTGGGCTTTTGGTATAGCTGCCCTGGAGACGGAGGAAATTAAACAGCTGTCCACCTTGCCCGGTCTCTCAGAGGACCCTTCTGTTGTGGGGTTGTTGAGGGTTGAAGAACAACAAGTACCAATCGCTACCACAACAGTGCATCGGCGACAATACCGCACCAACCGAGATTCCCTGATCCCTATCCATGAGCTGATTCGTCGACTGGAGAGCCAAGGAGTGATCAGCAAGACTCGCTCACCCTTCAACAGTCCCATATGGCCAGTGCGAAAGTCTAATGGAGAGTGGAGACTAACAGTAGACTACCGTGGCCTGAACGAAGTCACGCCGCCACTGAGTGCTGCCGTGCCGGACATGCTAGAACTTCAATACGAACTGGAGTCAAAGGCAGCCAAGTGGTACGCCACAATTGACATTGCTAATGCCTTCTTCTCCATCCCTTTGGCTGCAGAGTGCAGGCCACAGTTTGCTTTCACTTGGAGGGGCGTCCAGTACACCTGGAACCGACTGCCCCAGGGGTGGAAACACAGCCCTACCATTTGCCATGGACTGATCCACACCGCACTGGAACAGGGTGAGGCTCCAGAACACCTGCAATACATTGATGACATCATCGTGTGGGGCAACACAGCAGAAGAAGTTTTTGAGAAAGGGGAGAGAATAATTCAAATCCTTCTGAAAGCTGGTTTTGCCATAAAACAAAGTAAGGTCAAGGGACCTGCACAGGAGATCCAGTTTTTAGGAATAAAATGGCAAGATGGACGTCGTCAGATCCCAATGGATGTGATCAACAAAATAACAGCCATGTCCCCACCGACTAGCAAAAGGGAAACACAAGCTTTCTTAGGCATTGTGGGCTTTTGGAGAATGCATATTCCAAATTACAGTCAGATCGTAAGCCTTCTCTATCAAGTGACCAGGAAGAAGAACGACTTCAGATGGGGCCCTGAGCAACAACAAGCCTTTGAACAAATTAAACAGGAGATAGTTCATGCAGTAGCCCTTGGGCCAGTCCGGGCAGGACAAGATGTAAAGAATGTGCTCTACACCGCAGCCGGGGAGAATGGTCCTACCTGGAGCCTCTGGCAGAAAGCACCAGGGGAGACTCGAGGTCGACCCTTAGGGTTCTGGAGTCGGGGATACAGAGGATCCGAGGCCCGCTACACTCCAACTGAGAAGGAGATATTGGCAGCATATGAAGGGATTCGAGCTGCTTCGGAAGTGGTTGGTACTGAAGCACAGCTCCTCCTGGCACCCCGACTGCCAGTGCTGGGCTGGATGTTCAAAGGGAGGGTCCCCTCTACACATCATGCAACCGATGCTACGTGGAGTAAGTGGGTCGCACTGATCACACAACGGGCCCGAATAGGAAACCCCAGTCGCCCAGGAATCTTGGAGGTGATCACGAACTGGCCAGAAGGCAAAGATTTTGGAATATCCCCAGAGGAGGAGGTGATACGTGCTGAAGAAGCCCCACTGTATAATAAACTACCAGAAAACGAGAAGCGATATGCCCTGTTCACTGATGGGTCCTGTCGCCTTGTGGGAAAGCATCGGAGGTGGAAAGCTGCTGTATGGAGTCCTATACGCCAAGTTGCAGAAACTGCTGAAGGAGAAGGTGAATCGAGCCAGTTTGCAGAGGTAAAAGCCATCCAGCTGGCCTTGGACATTGCTGAACGAGAAAAATGGCCAGTACTTTATCTCTATACTGACTCATGGATGGTGGCAAATGCCCTGTGGGGGTGGTTGCAGCAGTGGAAGCAGAACAACTGGCAGCGCAGAGGTAAACCCATCTGGGCTGCCGCATTGTGGCAAGATATTGCTGCCCGAGTAGAGAACCTGGTTGTAAAAGTACGTCACGTAGATGCTCACGTACCCAAGAGTCGGGCCAGTGAAGAACATCAAAACAACCAGCAGGTGGACCGGGCTGCTAAGATTGAAGTGGCTCAGGTGGATCTGGACTGGCAACATAAGGGTGAATTATTTATAGCTCGGTGGGCCCATGATGCCTCAGGCCATCAAGGAAGAGATGCAACATATAGATGGGCTCGTGATCGAGGGGTGGACTTAACCATGGACGCTATTGCACAGGTTATCCATGAATGTGAAACGTGCGCTGCAATCAAACAAGCCAAGCGAGTAAAGCCTCTTTGGTATGGGGGACGATGGTTGAAATATAAATATGGGGAGGCCTGGCAGATTGATTATATCACACTCCCACAAACCCGCCACGGCAAACGCTATGTGCTCACCATGGTGGAAGCAACCACCGGCTGGCTAGAAACACACCCTGTGCCTCATGCCACTGCCCGGAACACCATCCTGGGTCTTGAAAAGCAAGTCCTATGGCGACATGGCACCCCAGAAAGAATTGAGTCAGACAACGGGACTCATTTCCGAAACACCCTCATAGACACCTGGGCCAAAGAGCATGGCATTGAGTGGGTCTATCACATCCCCTACCACGCACCAGCCTCCGGGAAAATCGAACGATACAACGGGCTGCTAAAGACAACACTGAGGGCAATGGGTGGTGGGACATTCAAGCATTGGGACACACATTTAGCAAAAGCCACCTGGTTAGTCAACACTAGGGGGTCTGTTAATCGAGCTGGCCCTGCCCAATCAAGACTTTTACGTACTGTAGATGGAGATAAAGTCCCTGTCGTGCACATAAGAAATATGCTGGGGAAGACAGTCTGGGTTACTCCTGCCTCTGGCAAGGGAAAACCCATCCATGGGATTGCTTTTGCTCAAGGACCTGGGTGCACTTGGTGGGTGATGCGAAAGGATGGGCAAGTCCGGTGTGTACCTCAAGGGGATTTGATTTTGGGTGAAAATAGCCAATGAACTGAATTTTATGATGTCAATTGTTATATGATATTGTATATCATTATTTCTATGGTTGCTATCAATGGTATAGCAGTGAAAATTACCCAGATTAATGAAGAATGAACTAACTCCGATGAAACCGAGCAAAGTGCAACGATGATAGAACTGGACGAGGGCAGCAGTACCGAAATGAGAACTGGCTTCAGGATGCAACAGCCCAACACCACACACCATCCTTCTGGCCCTGAAAGACTGTTATGACAGATGGAGCCCAAAGTTGTGGACTAAAAGAACTCAATGGACATTTATATATATTTATGTGTATATATGTATGTATATGTATTATATGTATATATGTATGTATATGTATTATATATGTATATATATAAAAAAGATAGTGGTGATTAATTGAAAGGTATCGAAAAATGTGAGACCTAAGCATAACGTAAATGGTATGGAATAAGGGGTGGATACTGTCCTGGTTTCGGCTGGGATAGGGTTAAATTTCTTCCTAGTGCTGTGTTTTGGATTTAGTATGAGGAGAATGTTGATAACACACTGATGTTTTCAGTTGTTGCTAAGTGCCCTTCTAGTCCAAGGACAGCTCCCATGCCTACTGACTGAGCTAGGTACACAAGATGGGAGGGAACATAATCAGGACAGCCAGCCCAGCTGGCCAATGGGGTATTCCATACCATGTGACGTCATGCTCAGTATATGAAGGGTAGGCGTGATCCAGGAAGTGCCGATCGCTACTTGGTTATCGGTCAGCGCGGGTGGTGAGCAATTGCATTGTGCATCACTCATTTTGTATATTCTATCATTATTTATTATCATTATTCTCCCTTTTCTGTTCTATTAAACTGTCTTTATCTCAACCCACGAGTTTTTCTCACTCTTACCCTTCCGATTCTCTCCCCGTCCCACTGGGGGGGCGGGGGGAGTGAGTGAGCGGCTGCGTGGTATTTGGCTGCCTGCCAGGTTAAACCACGACAGTCCGATACAAAGAATCCAGGGAGGTTGTTTTGAGCATCTGCCTCTCCAAATTGTGGGATTTGAACTGCCTTCAAAGAATGGGCACAGAGCTGGTCAGAGGGCAGTGGTCTCACTTTCCAACATTATTTGTAGATGTTAAATCTCTTCCTGTTTCTTTTCACTGAAAAACAAAATCACAGCTGCACCTGGGAAAAAAATTATAGAATCATAGAATCATTAAAATTGGAAAAGACCTCTAAGATCATCGAGTCCAACCATCACCCCAACACCACCATGCCCACTCACCATGTCTCCAAGTGCCACATCTACACGTCTTTTAAATACTTCCAGGGATGGTGACTCCACCACTTCCCTGGGCAGCCTGTTCCAAGGCCTGACCACTCTTTCAGTAAAGAAATTTCTCCTAATGTCCAATCGAAACCTCCCTTGGCGCAACTTGAGGCCATTTCCTCTCGTCCTATCGCTTGTTACTTGGGAGAAGAGACCAACACCCACCTCGCTACAACCTCCGTCCAGGTAGTTGTAGAGCGTGATGAGGTCTCCCCTCAGCCTCCTCTTCTCCAGACTAAACAACCCCAGTTCCCTCAGCCGCTCCTCATAAGACTTGTGCTCCAGGCCCTTCACCAGCTTCGTTGCCCTTCTCCGGACATGCTCCAGCACCTCAATGTCCTTCTTGTACTGAGGGCCCAAAACTGAACACAGGATCCGAGGTGCCGCCTCACCAGTGCCCAGTACAGGGGCACGATCACCTCCCTGCTCCTGCTGGCCACACTATTTCTGATAGAGGCCAGGATGCCGTTGGCCTTCTTGGCCACCTGAGCACACTGACGGCTCATGTTCAGCCGGCTGTCAATCAACACCCCCAAGTCCTTTTCCTCCGGGCAGCTTTCCAGCCACTCTTCCCCAAGTGTTGCCTGGGGTTGTTGTGGCCAAAGTGCAGGACCCGGCACTTGGCCTTGTTGAACCTCATACAATTGACCTCAGCCCAACAAGTAGATTCAAGTTCCTGGTCTTTTTCTTGCAGAAGAAATCATTCCATCTCAGAAAATCAAGTGAGACTTTGAATTTCAGGTTTTGGACTTCCTTTAGTAGACCTCCAGTAACCTGACCTGAGACAGCCCTAACGTGACAGGACGCCCGAACATCTCATTCTGTCAAGGTTACAGCTTCACTTGGAACCAATATCTTTGATTACTTTGGAAAAAATGTACCTTCAGTCACAGACTATGGTGATAAGTCCCAGCAACAGATCTGGGAAATTTGGCAAGCCATAACTGACATGGGAAATGAAACCTTTGGCTGCTGCACAGTCCTTCCAGCACCATTTACTCCAGTACCCAGCACAACCTGCTTCCTGAGTTCGCAAATTAGCTAGCATCTTAGTGACGAAACAGTCTGTAGCTCCCATACTAATTGCAGACTCAATCAGTTTCAAGTAGCAAGAGGCATTCTTCAGCCTTCAGAGAGCTCTGAATGACAAGAATAATGTAGCAGCACAGGGCAAGATGACACGTGATTTGCTAACAAAAGGAGAAGAAATTACCAAACAGCAAGAACCTTGAACTACTAAACAGATATTAAACTAGTGTAAATGTACAAGAATGATCACCAAGATCTGACACTGCAGTCGCATCAGGTTCTCCTATCACATGCTTTATGTCCTTCCTACACAGACAAGCCTCATCAGGAGAAATACCTGAGCCAAAAAATCCTGCTGATAAATCCCATGCACTCGCTGTCCCCTTTTGATTTTGAGGTAACTGATGGGCTGAGCAGGGGAAAATGCTATTCACTCTGGTGCCGGTAGGAATGGCTTAAAAGGCAGCTAAAATACAAGATAATGGAACTTATCTGTTGGGGAGTGCCGTGAATAAAATATGTTTTGCTGTCTGCATGCATTTCTCGTAGCTGCCCTTCAGAGAAAGATCCCTGTTACACATCACTATTTGGAGAACAGAAAAAAGGGCCTGGATGACCTTGTTCTGCTGGGGCAGTAGCAGACAATCCTTCCCCAAAATAAGACAAGACTATTTCTGACCCATGGGCCAAAGTTCAAAGGCAGAGACTTTCAAACACATTTAAGCTGACAATTCCTATCTGAATGCGTAAGCCATTAAAATTAATGGGCGTTAATAACAATCAGATTTATAAATATAAATTAGTTACTGAATACTTCTGTGGAGCTGGACCTTGTTTTGAAGATATTATTTCTATGTTCCCCACCCCTGAAAGCCTGTTCAGTTAATTCCTGATCACATTATTTCACTGGAACAGAAAAAAATTAAAAACATTGGAAATTTGGAGAAGCTGAAACATTTTGTTTCATTGTTGCTAGAGAAAAAAATTTCAATTTACTATTTCCCAGTGAGTTTTCTTCCCAAAGTTTGCCTAAATGTAATAATAAGAAGAAACAGAAAGAATGAGAAACATGCCCTTGAAAATGAAATATTTAATTTGATTGAAAAGCTTTTTTGTTTGAGGGTTACACTATTGGGGAAAAAAATGTTGCAGGTTGGCCTTGAAACAGTGAAAAAAAATGGTTTTGTAAGTAAGTGAACTAAAATATCGATTACTGACATAACTCTATTGCTAACCGATAGAATAAAGCACAGGGATGAACCAGGGAGTTACAAGTCTAGACAAAGCATAGGCACGTCCTCCTGATGACTAACAGGACAATCACAGCAAATGAGGTCTCATCTTCAAATTGGGGACTTTCCTCAGAGGCTTTGGTAAAACCTTGAGAACCAGCCCTTGACAAAGGACTGAGAAAAACAACCATGGGATGACATTTTTCATTGAGCAATGTGCTAAACAATGCAGCCTCTCACTTTCAATATAATTTATTCCTTTAGTTATAAGTCTCGTTGCTTGTATAGAAAGGTTAGATTTTTCCACCTGTCCTGATTTTTTCCTGAGATGCTGTAAGACTTAGAGCTCACTTCAAACATCTGTTGTAGCTACTCGTAGCACAGAAGAAAAGGCAAGGAACATGCACAGAAAGAGCATAAATTTCCCTAGCCCCATATCTTGTGCTTCTTACCCTAGTTGGCACCCAGCTACTTAGGGACTGTGGCAAACAGCCAGTTTAAAGCAACACCCAGGCTCCTCTGTCATAGTCTAAGGACCAGAAAATGATGGATGGTTCACAGTACAACTGTAGAGGAGGCTGTAACATCCTAAGACCCGGTTCATCCTCATCAGACTAAGTTGGCACTTGTTCTGGATATTTGATGAGTTACTGAGGGGAGGGCTAAAGCCCCCTAAAATTTCTACAGGCAGTCAGTGCTCCATGGTTATTTCTTTGCAGGTTTTACTACCTACCTACATAAGCCTTGGCTAGCCCTTTCTCAGGGAACAGACTCAACAAATTCAAAAGGTGCTTGCAAATGTGGGGAACTCCCACATACCAGGCATTTTAAACAGAATCTCACTACCTCTTCCAGTGTCTCAGCCTGCAAATGACTGCTGCACTGAGAGAGGATCTTCCCCTGCCTTTTCCCTTGCCAAGTACAATGCAGCAGCTTCTTGTTCCTTCTTCCCCTTTGTTTTCTGGAAAGCTGCAGCTTTTTCAAAGCTTTTTTTGGGGGGAAAGGAGATTAGGGAGTGTTTTTGGTTATGTTCATTTGTCTGTTTCTTTTTTCAAGGAAAATAATAATAATTAAAAAAAAGAAGCCACAGTTTCTCAGTGAGAATAAATGCATTTTTATCCATTATTACACTAGTTTGAGGTTTGACCCTCTCTTGTGCAGGCTTCATAAATTATACACTAGGAAGGTAGAAAGTTTATTTGTTTATTTATTCATTCATTTATTGCGTCTTTTTGCACCGCCATGAACAAAAGGGGTCATCAGATCTACAGTATGAGAAAAATGGAGAGAGAGAAAAAAAAATACCATCAGATTTTTAAAAAACAGAAAAAAAAACAGCCTAGTAGACCCTCCCTCCCTATCCCCACTGCTTGCTCTGTGGGTGGGCTCCGTACTCTGCCCATGCTAGCAAACCACCTTTAAAACCAGTCACAGTGTAAGCACCTATGAGACAGTATTCAATATTTAATATAACACAGGAGCAGCTGTTGATGTCGGCACAACAAACCAGTTAATTTAATAGCTCAGAGTGTCTGCAAATGAAGAACAGTGTCTTACAGTGTTTCTAACGTGTTTAGAGTCTACAAGCTGGCTATAAGTCTGAGCCAGCTCAACCCTCTTCTATCTATTTGTACATTTATGATCATTATAAAACTCAAACACACAGCCTGACTTTGCTCTCCTGAAGCGATGGCAGATTTCTTTATTTGTTATATTTGCTGTGGAAGTTTTACAAAGGCAAGGCTCTGTTTGGGACTGCTTAGGTATGAGATAAATATATAAAGCATTAAAAAGCATAATTTTCATCAAAGGCCATCAGAGTTCCAAATGTGCCATAAGGTACTAAAAAAATATTTGGAAGCATACGAGACATATGGTTTGTAACATGTGGAAATTATGGGGTCACATCAGACAGAGTATTTGAAAAAACACTGAAAAAATAAATTGAGTTTTTCAGAAAAATCAAAATGTTTCATTATGAAAGGATGCTTCTGCTTTGAAGTGAACACAAACTTAGTTTTGAAAAAAAATAGCCTAACCAATACGATGGTATGTTTTGTTTTTCTACAAACACTTTTGTTATTTTTCATTGTGTTACTTTGTTTCATCATGAAAGATGTGAGTTGAATATGAACAATTGGACCCCAAATTATATTTTTTTGGTTTCTGTGCATGGGGGGAGTGTGGAGGGTTGGTGGGTTTGGGTGGGTTTTGTCCCATTTTGTCCACCAAACCAGAAAACCCATTAGCTGCACAGTTCTTATCTTGGAGTCATGCAGTGAAGTGGTCATGCACTGATATCATGGGAGATATCACTTCACGTTCTCTGCCTCTGCTTCTTTCTTAATCTCCTTAGACTGTAAGCTCTTGGGATCAGAGCTGATTTGTTAAGAATTTGTACCATCCCCAGAAAAAATGTGTCTCTAATCTCAGGTAGAACTTTTAACTACTTCTGTAACAGCAATAGTAAAATAGAAAGAGTAACAATAACAACCACAGTGCCTGGGAATCAAACTTGATTAGGAGACATCACTCAGTGTCACCTGCCAGGTGACCTTCATCTCAAATGGACACAGATTTTTTTTTTTTTTTTTTTCTTCTCACTGTCTCTTATTGCTGTGAGGCACAACTGATATGTGAAAGCTGCTGCTGGAAAGCTACCCATTAAAACTGTAATTTCAATGTGCTGACATTTCAATGGGAGGCTTGCTCCCTGAGTGGCTCAACAGTTTAGATTTGCAAAATATCATGCAGGGCTTTATAAGCTTGGCTGTGACAACTATTGGTGGATTGCAGCAGGAGAAAATATGGGTAAACTGAATGACTAAGAGGTTGCTGTAAGGCCCTGTACTTTATCAGTCTTCAAGTGAATAGTATTAAATTATAATATATGCCTCTGATCAGAAAAGTTTTGCCCTTTTTTCCAGTATTGGAAATCTTTAAGATGCTTCCTTCACGTGTCCTATGGATTTTGTGAGGATGATGATGTAGACCTACTGACACAGAGAGAAAGGGCTTCTCGCATAACTGATAAATGCACCCTAAATAATGGGATAATTTTGATCAATCTTCCCAGTTAGAAACTATTTCACCTCAGTTCTGGTCCTGAAGATGGGCAAGTAATAAGGACAAAGACAGAATCGAGCTTGGACTCCAGCCTTATGGCAACTTCTGCTTGACTCTACAGAGGGGGAAAGATATGGTCTACTTTGGGAGGGTATAACACAGGGGTTACATTTCCAGTGAAAGATGGAGCCAAGAGCATAGCCTTCATCCTTGCCGGTGTGGTAGATACTAAGCCAAGCTGTACTCCAGTCTGTTCGATTATAAATCAAGAGTCTTTCATTCAAATTAAAATTCATAGTGATCCAATACGGCAAATGCCCCAACATTACTGAATAGGGGAAAGGAGCCTTTTGACATTTGCCTATTTCTTGTTACATTGATCTTTTTCTGAATAGCAAGTTACAGAGCATCTTGCTGTTTTCTGCATGGTGCTGAGAAGCAGATTGTTTCACAGAGACTATCTCTAACCTTGATGGCAGCAGCTCCAGGGCAGAGAAACAAAACTCTTTTGAATTAAAGTCACAAGCAGCAGTATTAACAAGCGTATGATTACAGTACAAATTGCCCTGAATAATTCAAAAAGAGTCCTATCCAAAGTTTGATGGTAATCACAGCCTGGGAGGATATTATTAAAAATGAAACCTGCTGTCTGGGGCAAGGATAGCTTTTCTTCTATTTTTCCTCTCTTCTCCTCTCTTCTCTTCTCCTCTCTTCTCTCTCTTCTCTTCTCTTCTCTTCTCTTCTCTTCTCTTCTCTTCTCTTCTCTTCTCTTCTCTTCTCTTCTCTTCTCTTCTCTTCTCTTCTCTTCTCTTCTCTTCTCTTCTCTTCTCTTCTCTTCTTTTTCCCTTCCCTTCCTTCCCCTTCCCTCCCCTTCCCTTCCCTCTCCTTTCCTTTCCTTTCTCTGATTCAGCCAGAAGGGAATTAGAAATCAGAGAAGTCTCCACTCAGTTCACTGTGTGATTCTTGTCACTGTTGCTTGCTAAACCCAAAATAACAGAAACAAATTCTGGCAGTCACCGAAGCAATTGTTTTCTTATAAAAGGAATGTTGATTTGTGCCTGCGGATACAGACAAAGGGCTGCTAAAGCAAATCTCATCCGAATATCAGATCTGATGCTGAAACTGCAGCAAGTCTCTCAGGTATTTTCTATATGTCCTCCTTTTCTTTTTTTTTTTTGTTTTTTTTGTTTTTTTTTTAAATTGATTTAGACCTACAGAAGAGCACTGTATTGTCAGCCCCAGAGACAGGAGTGTTTATTTACCCACAGCACAAACATGGCACATCAGCAGCAGCTGTGCCTTGATGCCATGGGACCTCTGCTGGCACCGGTGGTTGAGATGTGGCAGAGCGGCATAGTCACCACTGACTCTCACACAAATAAAACGGCAATTAGTGTTAACCAGTTGCAGAACGGACACTGGTGCATTAGGAGTTGGGCTGAGGCCACCAGCAACAGGAGGGCTGAGATACCAGTCGACCAGGCTGGCTGGAGGTGCAGGAAAAGCCCTGGTGTGCCCAGGGTGGGACAGTGAAATGGTGCTTTGGAAACCACGGGTCTGTTTTCAGCTCTGCTGCTGATCAGCCGTGTGTGAGCTGGGGTGAGTCACGGTGTCACTGTTGCCTCGTCCACCATCTGTGCCTGTCTATTTGCATTGAACGCTCTTCGGGGACGGAGCTGTCTTTTTTCTTTTTTTCTTTTCTCCTTTGTGCTTCACTTATCAGTAGAGAGCCCAGAGGCTCAAAGTGGATTCTGGGGGAGCGTCTGTGTTGTAAGAATAAGCATATTTCTTGTAAAAGGCAAGCAAGCCACAGAAACGCTATCTGACAACCTGCACAGACCTGTCACTGAATCTTTTCAGACCTCCTGGGCAGCATCAATATTATCTTAGGAGAGCCTTTTCTCAAGGATCACATACTGACACATAGAGGCATCTGCCAGGGCGCCAGATACTTCCCTCATAGGGAGAGAGTGTTCAACACAGTCAGACACTCTTTGCAGAACTCAGATGGTGCCCGAATTGTTCCTGGTGAAACTTTGCTGTTGCTGCAGCGGGTCCTCCGAAAACTTTTTGTCCTCTCTACCCAGCAACACACTACAAGTATGAGAACAAGCTGTTTTTTCAGAATAATGACTGACAGCTCCAGCGACAGATTTTTGAGCTCTTGACATAAATGTGGAAGGGGAAAGAATAAACGGAGGGGAATAGATAGCAGCTGAATTATTATGTTTGCAAAGAAAATGCCAAGCACCACAGCATAAAAGAAAGTTTTGACAACCTGAACTGATGGTAGGAAAACAGAGACAAACGTGTCTGTATTTGTGAAGGGTGATAGCTGCTATAAGCAGACAAGCAAACCTGAGCAGGCTTCATTCAATGATTAGAACAGGATTTCCTTTCTTTTCTGCCTCTCCATGTACATCTGTATGTTTGCATACTGCCAACAAGGCAGTGCACTAAATACTGGAGCTGTTAGAAAATAAATAATTTGATAATTCGAATTATTTTTCTCCCATTCGAGTTTCTCATTTCCATATTGCATTTCTCTCAGCTCGGAGTGTGAAACAAGGCACAGTTTGGTCAGTTTTGTTTTTCCTTTGCGGTCCGTTTCACTTTCTGGTCCTCAAACCTAGACGCTGCAGTATTGAGTTGTCAAGGTTGAGAAGACTGTCTAAATAAACGTTATTCCTTTCTGCCTTGAGTAGAAACACTCAGATTGATCCAATTCACTGAATTTTCCAATTAAAATTTAATTTTACAGAAACCACTTTTCTAGCCATTAGTCTCCACTGGAGTTAATGTCAAAGGCTCAGTTTAGGCTAGCTCCCTGCATTAAGAGCACCTTGTCAGAGCCACTTTGGCAATCATAAAATTCATCGGAAGTGCAGACTGTCTCCCACTCAGCCAAATTTACCAAGTTTTAAGCACAAAGCATAGCTCATTTCCCCAGTCAAAGGGTAAAATCCAGCAGGGGAAAAACAAAAAACTGCACAACCAATATTAAATTAAGTATCTTGAATGTGTCTTTAATTTAGAGTTGAGAAATCACTTCTTGTGTTCTAAATTACATTTTTAAAAAAAGATTTAAAAAACTATGCAAGACTCACATCAGACTACACCTTAATTAAAAGGCAATAAATTTGTTTCAATAATCATTACCATTTCTGTAATGAAAAATAACTATTCTGGACTATTCAGGTCCAGAGGAGGGCCACAAAAATGATCAGGGGGATGGAACACCTCTTCTATGAAGAAAGGCTGAGAGAGTTGGGGTTGTTCAGCCTGGAGAAGAAAAGGCTTCGGGCAGACCTTATTGTGGCCTTTGAATACTTAAAGAGGGCTTGTAGCAATAGAACAAGGGGGAATGGTTTTAAACTAAAAGAGGATAGATTTAGACTAGATCTAAAGAAGAAATTTTTTACAATGAGGGTGGTGAAACCCTGCCACAGGTTGCCCAGAGAGGTGGTAGATGCCCCATCCCTGGAAACATTCAAGGTCAAGTTGGACGGGGCTCTGAGCAATCTGATCTAGTTGAAGATGTCCCTGCCCATGGCAGGGGGGGGTTGGACTAGATGACCTTTAAAGGTCCCTTCCAACCCAAACTATTCTATGATTCGATGATTCTATGATATAAGCACCTAGTAGCTGCCCCAGCGGATCCAATGACAGATTGAGCCCGGCATCTACCTCAACTGCTGCCCAGTGATACATGCCTTGGTAGGAGGGACAGAAACTCTTCAGTTAGCAGTTATACGGAAGACTGCCCTGGGGAGACATTTGTAGCTAATATTTCAGGCCAGTTTTGCTGCTGCTAAACTGATAAATTTTCTGCTCTTGTGATTCATTCATCCACTATGACAAAGCATCCCTATTTTTAATTTTCTGTTTACAAGTCTGTTGTGTTGTATTTTATTTAGCAAGATCTTTTTTTAAAAGAAGGTGATCAGAAGTTGAAATACAATCCCAGATCAAGTCCTAGGAAAAAAAAATTAAAACCAAAAAACCTTGTCCAGTTTCACTAAATAAGTGCCATCTCTTTGCCCTTGATCATTTCCTCCTGTAGATCATAATAAAATTGTATCAAGGAACAGTAACCGTGCTGTGTGTTTGTCATCACAAACACACAAAAAAAGTCATTTTGCAGAGTCCTAAGCTTTTTATTTCTTCTCTCTTGGCCTCTTCCAGATCCCACCATATCGCGTTAGAGAGGGGAAGGAGGATGTTCCTTAGTTAAACGAATGGTCTGAGGTCCCCTCACTTTTCCAGGATAATAGTTACCTTTGTGCAGAAATTCATGGGGGTATCTATCACATACCATAATGACTTTTGAAGGGCTGAAGAAGAGTAAAGGTGAGACATCTGTTGTTCTCCTGATCTCTTGTACCAATGATCTTCAGATCAGGAGTGGTAAGGGGTACGCTGACTGCCATAGCCTCAATTGAAAGGACCCCATCAGAAGGTTCCCCACAACTAAAATCAGCATTGCAGCCCCTCCTCAGCCACATTTACCTGTCCCTTCTCACCTGTTCTGGGATTCAAGACATAGTTTCTCAGAGATGGGGAAAGGAGACATTTAAACAGACTGAAACTTGTTTTCCTTAGTGACTTATTGTGAGCAGGTCTACCCAAGCTTTAATGAGAACCCAGATAAATCAGAGACAACCAAACCTGACTGTGGGAAAAAAGTTCATGGAAAAGGCCAGAATTCCTCCTTGGTAAATAAGTGCTAGATATCCACAGGGTGCAATACAGTGCCAAATACAGGAGATTGGTGGCTCTAACAGCTTATAGTTGAAATCTGAAGTTGTCTGGTACAATGGATGACAAGAACAACCTGACTGACCTATATTCTTCATCCCTCCCAAACAAGAAGAGAAGAAGAGAAGAGAAGAGAAGAGAAGAGAAGAGAAGAGAAGAGAAGAGAAGAGAAGAGAGAGAAGAGAAGAGAAGAGAAGAGAAGAGAAGAGAAGAGAAGAGAAGAGAAGAGAAGAGATAGAAGAGAAGAGAAGAGAAGAGAAGAGAAGAGAAGAGAAGAGAAGAGAAGAGAAGAGAAGAGAAGAGAAGAGAAGAGAAGAGAAGAGAAGAGAAGAGGAGAGAAGAGGAGAGGAGAGAAGAGGAGAGGAGAAGAGGAGAGGAGAGGAGAAGAGGAGAGGAGAGGAGAAGAGGAGTTGAGTTTCTTTACACAAAGGTCACTATCAGCCTGGAAAGAGAGAGGACCATAGCCAGCTGCCCCCATTTTTAACTAAGGAAAAGTCTGTGTAGACCAGGAAGGATCCTCTGCCTTTATGTCACAGCAAAGAGAGGGAGATTGAATTGTGCACCCAGACTTGTTATAAATAGTGGTTCATAATTATTTGCAAAGTCCTTGCTGAAGAAGAGAAGGGCAGGGCTTACTTTGAACAAGGAGACGTGCTTACTCAGACTTCCCATTTCTTTTAATAATCAATTTATGTAAATTTAAATACATTACATATGCATGTTTAATTTTGCTGCTTATCATGATGACAATTGCAATTAAGCTCCTTGCTCTCATGGCAGCAGCAATAAGACAGGACAAAAATAAATAAATAAGAATAATTTTTGTTTCCTGTGACCTTTTTAAAAACTTGTGGGTGAACTGGAAAATTGATCTTTTAAAAAGCTGATTTTGGTAACATTTTAATAAACACATACATTTATTGAAGTGTTTATGTGTTGCCTTGGGGAAAAGATAGGGGTTAAACATGCGAGAAACCTATTCACAAAGAGAAAGATTAACTGTGAAAACAAAACCTCTTCCATTGTTTTAATCATAATGACTCCAAAAAGTTCAGTCTTCTATAGTCAATGAAAGCAAACTTCTGCATTTAAAGCAGTAATACAGGAAGAGATGATCTTTTACTGTTAGCTAGTAAAGTTCATCCTTCAAATGGAGTTGTATGCACAAAAGGGAGTAAAACCTACTCAAATTTAGTTCAGTAGGTATGTTTCCAACCATAGTTTTATGGCTGGAAGCACAGAGTAGTTAGATTCATGTACATTAAAGTGCCTATGTAAACTTGCATGCCAGAAAAGAGAGAGGATTGGGAAGGGAAGGGGAAGTAAGAAAGGAAGGGACAAACCAGTCACAAATGGTAGAAGTTCTCCTGCAGGCCATGACCGGGCCAGGCTGAGGAGGGAAGAGGAGGAGAGTGTCCCTGTTCACCCAGTAAACGCCACACTCTCAAGTTTCCCCATGCCTCACTTGTAGGCATTGAATCCCTGTTCATCCTGCAGTGAGATCTCCAGCTCCTGTACTGCTACCTCTCCCTGTCACTGATGCAGATCATCAACTGACCACATACGTTCATTGAGTTAAAGTCTCTCAGACCTGCTGTTTGTTGATAAGCTTCCTCCACAGCCCAGTCAGACCATTTATTTCTCCAGCCTGTGGCCATTCTGATTCACTTTTCCAGGGAAGGGGATTAATGAATATCCACCTTTTTGGAACGTAAATGAGGGGATTCTTCTCTTAGATACCTTGTTGTGAATTCAGATTGAGTCTTTTATGGACCCAATCTGCATTGAGGTCCCATGGAATAAGAAGGACATTGCCCAATTTACACAGTTCCTATTATATCCAGTTTCAAGACAGTTGGATGTGCCAGGGAGTAGTGCCTCTTGGGTCAGGTCCTTTGCTGGTATAAATGGAAAAATGGACGTTTATACCCTGGAATCTGTTCTATTGGTTCCAGATATTTTAGACTGTGTATTTTTACTTAGGAGATAGACACAAGCATCCCAAACAAACAAACATTTTTTGGATTAGGCAAGCTGAGTTACATCCTCTAATGGAAACAAACTTGTTGAAATGAGAGGAATGAGACTACCTCATTGATTCCTCGTATACCTGCTGACATGGAAAATTACCTGTTTCCAGCAGATCTTTCATCTGCTAATTATCCTCATTGATTTTAGATGGGGAAATGTAGTGGCTGAATTCAGCTTCCTTCTACAGCACATTCTGCCAGCGGGACCGGTTTGCACTCTGACATGCAGAACAAAGGGAAAAAAGAGCCAGGAATTCAATTTGCCTCCCCCTTCATGCCCTTCCCCTAGGATATCTGGGATACCTTTCCTTTTGACTTATAGAAGTAGTGGTTCTTTTTGATTGCAAGAATAATTATTTTTTATTGCATTGCATGAATTGCATATGGCACTGATGGACAGAGCTAGAAAAATCCAATGGCCAACCTGCAGTAAAATGAGAGGAGATACAGCTAAAGAGGGGAGAAAACAGCAAGATGAATCATAGAATCATAGAATCATTAAGGTTGGAAAAGACCTCTAAGATCATCGAGTCCAACCATCAACCCAACACCACCATGCCCACTACACCATGTCCCTAAGGGCCTCATCTACACGTCTTTTAAATACTTCCACGGATGGTGACTCAACCACTTCCCTGGGCAGCCTGTTCCAAGGCCTGACCACTCTTTCAGTAAAGAAATTTCTCCTAACGTCCAATCTAAACCCCCCTTAGCACAACTTGAGGCCATGAAGTGGAGGTAAGGAAGAGATACTTTAAACAATATTGAGTAATTTCACCAGGCTGCTTCAGTTATTGTTGAAAAGAGAAAATAATAAACCATTAAAATCATCATGTTGTTGTTTTATTTCGTACTCCATGTTTTTGGACAAAGGTGGCCCAAACTCTTTCTGAGCTACTGTAACACAGCTCAGAATAAGATAACTACTCATGCCGGCGCAGATAGCAGCACTATGAAAAGCATAGTGAAAGAATTCTGGAATATTTCTTATTAGTTAATATTAAGTTTAGTTAATATTAAGTTTATTGGTAAGGGAATTTCATTAACAAAAAAACAAACCCCGTCTCCTCAGCAAAATAACAGTGCCAAACAGAGTGAATCTAGTGTAGTAAAATACCAACCCATTAGGAAAAATATCATCTCCTGAGCTTTATGGCTGCGGCAATTGAGAATTAGTACCATTAATTAGCTAAAGCTATTTGTTTTACAAATTACAATTGCAGTCTAATACCGGTAACTTTTTGTCCCTAAGGAGTTACTGTAGCAAAGAACTCCACAGTAGAAGCAGAGATTGGACTTAACTTCTAGGAGCATCTGAGAAAAAAAGCACAAACTGTTATTTCACTCCACTGCCTTTTTTCAGTCTGAGGTGAAGAGAACAGAACTTCACATCTACCTTCTCTAAGCCATTAATTCTTTTCCTGTATTTCTACTGCATTCAGTCTTTTTTTTATTGTGACATTTTATTTTTTCCCTCAAGTGCTTTTGCAGTCCTTTAATTATTCCCACTAGTTCAATCTAGCCCCCTCTCTTTATACAGTTTCTGTCTTCAATTTGATTTTACCAGTTGAAAAGTCTGTCTCAAGGAAGCTGCACTACTGATTTGCATTAGGGCAGTATTCCACTCCTTGTGCCTATTAATGTCCTGTTTGACTTCTTGTCTTCAAAAATGGGGTTTAGTATTGCCTTTAGATCGCCTTTAGAGTTCTCCATCTAAGAGAATTCTCATAGCTCCTGTTACAAGCAAGGGTGAACTAGTGGATAGAATCCTAAACTACTCCTGCTGACCAACTTTAGGAAGTGCTGAATTTTACAGAGAGGCCATGGAGCCTCCATCCTTAGAGATATTCACAACACAACTGAACATGGTCCTGGGCAACCTGCTTTAGCTGACCCTGCTTTGAGGAGATGGATTGGACTAGACGATCTCCAGAGCTACCTGCCAACCTCAATATTTCTGTGATAGGGACTTCTTAGATGATTTTTCTAATAGTCCATTTTACATGACCTTGCCAAAGGCCCTTTGCAAACCAAAATGCCTGACACTGTAGAGCTTCTTTTGACATTTTCCTGGTATATTTGAAGAATTTTAAAGGCTCTGATGCACACTGAGGAAGCCAGTCATTACTTGCCAGCACTTTTGTGGTGCTTGTCTGCCTGTGAGCTCTTAATCTAGGGCAAATGTAAAAAAAGTCTTCCCCAGTGAAAAAGGACTCCACTAGCTTGAATTAGATATCTTTTGGAACAGCATATGAGCACCCGGGAAGAGGTATTACAGATCAGCTGATGTGTCACTGACAGTATGTGTAAAGGTTGGAGGACTAATAAGTTACCACTGCCCTTAGAGAATGAAACTGATAGCACATTATATTATACTTTTTAATGTATTTGTTTTTCTCTGTTCAATGATTAATTCAACCAATATGCTAGGTGGAGCCCTGCGTTTTGCTGGCTTTTTAGTTCCCAGAATCTCTATTCAGTGTAGAAGCTAAAAAAGTATAAATGTCTTCAAGAGTATAATAGAGAATTATACTCATGTTGGAATATTTGTAGTGACAATGTACTGGAAATAAATTCTAATGGAAAATACATGGTATCGGGACTCAGAAAATTTGCGTCTTATTTTCAGTTGGCCACTGACTTCTTGTCTGACCTTTAAGTTTCACATAATCTCAGAGTTTGCTTTCCCTTAGGGTTCTTTCTATGTCTTTTAAGACTATACATTTTATTCCATAATCATCCAAAGTATGAATTCTACCCCTCTTCCTGAAGTCTTTAGCATTGCTGGATAGGATGTTGAGTTAGAGGAATATCTTAGGTGGTCCAAATATCTTTAATCAGAAACAAATCACCATCCTGGCTTCAAGTCTCTCCCATGAAACTTGTTCTAATAAAGCCTCTCACTTTGACAAAGGAGTGTGTAATATTTCTTTTGCAACCCTGTGTAAGGAAGTCAACAAGTTCCCTGGATACATCAGGAAAAGAAATTATTTCACAGAAGAATAGTAATATTTTTAAGCTGATTTATGAGCTGCTTTTTGCTAGTGAATGCCTACCCTTGAAGTCCACTTGAAAGTGGGGTTTTTTTGTCATTGTTGATAAATGCTTTACTATCATAATAAAGTCCACAGAACATGAGTGAACATCTGAAATCTTGGACATCTATTGAACAGCGACAACACTCCACATCCATTTCAGTAATGATGTATGACTTAGCCGCATACTGATGTATCTGAACTGTATGTTTTAAAGAACAATTTTAATATTGTTATACACTCATGGAAAACTGCTGTTAGCTATGGTTTTGTAATTGAGAGTACATGGTGCTTTCATGTCTGACCACATAACCCAGGGGTAAAAAGAGTAGAGAATACATTTATTTTTAATTTGAAAGAGTTAGTGTTTTTCTTTCACTTTATGCGCACAATGACAAGTGGATCATTGAGCATGGGCATATGATAAATGAATGCAAAGACAGGAGTCTTCTCTGTGATATTAACGTATTACATCTATATTGAAAGTAGAGGATATGTCTGAAGAGGTTTTAAGATATCTTAGTCAAAATGCAGAAACATGAGTTTAAGCTTTGCATCTAAGACCAGCCATGGTGTTTGCATCTCTAAATGGCACCATGGGAATCTGAAACAGATGGCCATACCACTTCCTTGGTGTTGAAAATGACAGAGTTTATTGTTTTAGGCCACCTAGACCCTGATTAAATTTTGACCTTGATTCTGAAAGAAGATCTATTTCCACAGACATATTCCATTCTCTTATTTTGCATTTCTTTATATATTTTTTAAAAAATATTTTCTAAGTTATAATAATGCTTATTATTCTTCTCATTATATAGAAGGACTTGGGTTTTTTATCTGTCCTTGGACAGATTTAATATTATAGTGGTAACTGAGATGTGAATGAAGAAGAAACAATTCTTCATGGCTTGGATATCTAAATATAAGTTAAATGTTTTAACTTCAAAGCACAGTTAACAAGGTTTCTTTGGCACTTCTTATTTTTAAAAATACTGTTTTTATAGAAAATGCCAATACTTTTTAAATGTTCTTAGTTATTGAAAGCAGAAAGTATCAGGGTATTTTTTTCCACTTTAAATCCAAGGCTATTTCTGTAAACAAAATATTTTGTTTATTCTGGAAAGTTTGTGGAAAATACCATTTTATGACAGATGTATTTGACAAAAGGCATATACAATCAAATCGCTGAAACATGCCTGCAGACGTAAACTCAGCTAAGATTAATTTCATGTTTCGATCTGAAATGTATCAGAAAAGAACTTCGTGCTATCACGTGCAGGAGATCTGCAGCAGAAAGATGCCTTTTAGGACTAAAGATGTTACTCAAAAGGTATGTTTCTTGGTGGCAGGAACATTGCCATGGGTTTGGTGCTTGCCTACCAGAAAGGGACCGCAATTCTGAATAGGGTTTCTGCATAGTTCTGTGTGACAGGTGATAATAAATGGTCATGCTGGTGAAATTAAGCCACAGCTGGTTCATGGTGTTGCTAAATGTAGTGTGAGAGTACTTCAAATTATAGATTGATAAGTAATACACATTTATGGTTTTGAGTCAGACAGGATCATTTTGATCTAAATTGTTTTCTTGCATAACACAAGCCATAATACTTACATTCAGTCATTTCTGTTCCCGAGAATGTGCATTACTCATCTCTTGTCTTAATGTAAAGGTGAGTGAGTCGATTGCATCTCTGCATGTGGTTAATTATTTTCCCTGTTGAATATTTGAGGCATTTTTATAATCTGAATTTGTCTTGTTTCAAATAGCAGCTCCTCCATTTGACTATTTCATTGGATCTTGCATTCTTGAGGATACCAAGCCATCATCTATCAGCAATCTTTTCTCCTACCAGTGAAGAAATCTTAACACATACTTAGAGACCTTAATCTAGTTACTCCCTAATCTCCTCTTCAACATGTTCAATGAGTTTCACATTCTAAGGAAGCTGAATTACTGTTTTCTAAGCCCTTTCTAGTAATCTAATTTATGCAGGGTGGATTTTAGAAGTGTTTTCACGGATGCCACACATTATCTTTGTATTACTAATAGCTGTTTGCTGTCTGACATCTTCAGTGATTATATTTATCACCATATTGCAGTCTGACTTGAGGAACTGTGGTAAATAGCCTACCGAAGATCAGGGCAAAGCAGATGTGCTCTGCACTTCAGGTTAATTTCCCCAATCCTGTATTAGCACGTGCTCTGAAAACATTTATGATACATTAAATATGTCCTCACACACTTCAATTTAGTAATCTTCATGACAGTCCTGTGAGGTAGGGCAATACTGTTACCCATTTTTACTAAGACAGAACAGAGATACAAGCAAACTAAAAAAGGATCCCAATCCTTGAAAGGCATTTAAGTAGGTAACAGACATCATATTGAAAAATTTAATATACAAGACTCAGGCAAGTCTATAGTGGAGAATTGGCACAAGGGTCTCAGACTCAACCCACAGTGCTATATAATCACGACAGGGAAAGAGCATGGGTGATCAGAGAAGTAATGGATGGTACTGTCCGTCACACAAAAACGTTCCTGAGCTGCGGGGATTCAGGACCACTCTTTGTTTTCTATGAGTGCATGTCTCAGCCATGCTGTGACTTCATGTTAGGACTGGACCTGGGCACACATTGCACCCCCTTTGCTTTCTTGGGTGCCTTCAGTCCCTGGGAAGCAAACGTTGCACCATGGAGTAGGAGAAAATCATGGTATAATTGGGGTAAATAAGAACAGGGAACTCAGGATGTCTCTGTACAACAGTTTAGACTTAGCTAAATCCTCCACAGAGAGATTGTCTGAAAACCCACGTGGAGGAGAAGTAGAGTTTGAAGGGACCATACCATTTCCACCTGCCATGTCTTACCAGGAAGTTGCTGCATTGCAAATTCCTTTTTCTTGTAGGTGTTTCCAATCTCCAAGCCACCCATATCACTCAAAATGTTAATGTTTTTGGTCATTGAGCCTTTACATAATGCTTCCAGACTCCCTTCTGACAGAATGGCCTGGTGACATCTTGATATCAGACCTCTGAGGAGCCCATTCCTATATTGCTTTTGGACGTACTGTCCTGATAGGCTCTTCCCTGAACTTTGTTCAGTTCCCTGAGGCATCCTACTCAGTTTTCAGGTTTACAGTAGCAGAATCAAATACTTGTAACAATGTGATTAAAACATCCAAGTGTTATCTCAGTTTTTGATGAGGACATTTGAACTGATATGGGGTATGTAGCTAAGACTTTCAGATGGTTCAATTCAGGTTTCATCTTTTGAATGTTTAGTTGAATGAGTTATATTCATTCTAGACAGAAGTAATTTAAACTAGGTACAGTAACATCACAGATGCTTTGGTCATATTGAACTCTACTGTTTAATTCAGAAATTCATTGGAAGATTTAAAAAAAACCCCCGACATTCTCAAACCAATGTGTGGGGTTTTTAAGCCTGAAGCTATGATTCAAGCTTGAAAAAATAACGCACATATTACTTATTTAATTCAGTCTTTTCATTCAGCTATTGTTTCTACTTCTGTTGGAACAATCATGAATCTCTGACGAGCTTGTCAGAAGATTGTTTAGACTAGTTCAAGGTGATAAAACAAAGAGTCAGGTGGGGGAGTCATAGTGGGGGAATGCAAAATGAATATCAGGGTGAATATCATGTTAGGCAAATTAAGCTGGCAAATTGCATCCAAGGAGAAAAGACAAAAACTTTAACATTGCCATCAGTTACAATCGACTGATTCTGGAATAAATTTCACTTTTAGAAAGGAATGAGCATGGATCTACCCAGTGCCCATAGGTTTCCTTATTTTCTAATCAGTAGAGAAAATTGCATACAAACCGACGCACTCACACAGACATATCCATGATCCAACAATAGCTTTAACCCCCTCAGTAAATTCCTTTATTTTATTTACAGCCAAAAAGAATGTGTTCAAACATTTTTTTCTTTGTTACAGAGAATATCAGAGTAACTTCTAGAATGTATATGTATGAAACATCAGATAGCTCTGAGACCACAGTGAGGAAGGAAGGACTGAAAAATATTCATGTCCTTAAGTGCAAAGGCAATGAGGAACAGATCAGTCTCCAGTATGACTGTAAGACCTAAAGAAACCAGAATTACTGTCCTTCAGGAACAGCCTCTCATTATTCTAAAAGCATCAGTTCCAGATCTGGGGAAACAACTGAATTTATTGGGACTTTTTGGAAAGCTTTAGCAAGAAAGAAGTGATTTGAATGTTTGAGTTTAGCGTTCTAAACAGTTGCAGTTGAAAATGCAGTATTTTTTGGTTGCTTTATCCTACCTATTTTGTTTGGAAAAGAAAAAAATAGTTTCTTTTGAAGAACTGTTAAGTGTCATTTAAAATATTATTTTCACTTGATTATTTTTTTAAATATTACATAGTAAGATAATAAAATATTTTTATTTGTTTTGTAGAAAATATTTTAGGTTAATGTGAACTACATTATTTTCTTAATTCAGGCAAGAAAGTAAAAGAATACAAAAACTTTCAATTTTTTTTCTGATTTTTGTATTTGCAATACAAGTTTATTTTTCATTTGCAAAATTTAAATAGAATTACATTTTGTTACTATGGCTCAAACATAAGATCTTCTGACAATTAAAGCGTTTATGATCTTATGAACATATTTGCAAATAATTAACTCTACTTCTTTAGGAGCCTGAAAGCTGTTGTTGCTTGGGTTTTCTGTTGCCAACAACTTGCAGAGTATATTGAAATTTAGCATGGTTTTGAAAATTATATCTGAACTCCAATATGATTTCTGTATATTCTCATCTTTGACCAGTTTTCTTCTTCATCTAATTATGTGGAAGGTCAGTGGTCTCAATGACTGATCTTTTTTTCTCATGAAGCTAGTGAGGTTTAAAACAAAAAGAGAAAAATCCCTAATTTCCCAAATGACTGACTTATTTTCCATCTGCTTCTAAAAATTTCAGCCCAAGCATGTAATTTTTGTAAATACTGATATGTGCATAAAAGTCACATTCCTTCACTGGATAATGTCTTTACAAAGATTTTGTTCTTATGTTATATGCATTTAATTTTGCTTTTGCTTAAGTCATCCCAGAGGACATGGGATGTGTTTAAGTTCCGTATATGATCTAAAAAGCAATAGACTAATTTTCTCTGAACTGTGACCTGAACAAACATACCTCTTTGAAACTGTGCAACAGTTAGACTTCTGTGGGTAAGCATGCATTTTCTGCAACATAAATTAATTTAACGTAACGATTACAAATTTTCATAATAATGAGTACATGAATATATTCCAAAGAATAGCACTAAAATTAACTCATTCTGGCTTTTAAACAAGGAGTCTGTATTTAGCTGGTAATAAGATATTACAGTGCTCTTGTCAGTGGTGATGATCTCATCTTAGCTGGGCAGTAAGCAGACTGTTAAGTGATTTGCAAATAGCAGAAAAGCTACGAGACCTGGCTGGTAAAAAGACAAGAAAGGGATGATGAAAGCTTTAGAGTTCAATTCTCCATGGTCTCTGAGGTATGATGCTAATTCAATATAGTGTAAATTGCTATTCAAATTCATTAACATCAAACTAAGCAATATGCAATCACAGTCAAGTTCACAATTAGCATTAATGATATTCTCAAAGTGGGGAGAAAAAATCGAGGATTAAGTTTTACACTACAGACAAGATAATACAAGAAAAATAGTGCCAGGGATTAGTGTCTAAGATGGGAATTTATTTCCGGCTTGTTTAAAAGTCCCGGAGCATGAGGAGCCTGAAGTTAACACAGAGATGGGACATTTCTATCAGATATTCACATCCAGCTTCTCCCAGTTTCACCTGGTCCTCAGTAGATACAGTCTAAGTTGAACCGAGGACAAAGCTGGGGTTCCTCTTTGTTACCTTTGCCTTGTCTTATAGCCCAGCTCCTCACCACACCTTTGATAGGAGCTTTTGAGAATTAAATATTCAGGTTCTGGATGTACCCATATGTCTGCTCTGACTACAGGGTCTGACACAATTTCTCATAGACTAAAGAGTGAAATTTAGATAGCTGCAGCTGGTGAAAAATATTCCTCTTTCAGAGTCAGCATTCATTAAAAATTTATTCATAGACTTTTGAGATGCAACAGATTATTGTAGTACATGTAGATTAGCTTCCTCCATTACAGGAAAAATGTTACCCTTCAAAATGGGTAACACTGGGGCTGGAACGTCTCCCTTATGAGGACAGGTTGAGAAAGTTGGGGTTGTTTAGCTTAGAGAAGGCTCCAGGGAGACCTTATAGCAGCCTTCCAGTACTTAAAGGACACCTACAGGAAAGATGGGGAGGGACTCTGTACCAGGGAGTGTAGTGATAGGACGAGGGGTAGCGGTTTTAAACTGAAAGAGGGTAGATTTAGATTAAATATTAGGAAGAAATTCTTTACTGTGAGGGTGGTGAAACACTGGAACAGGTTGCCCAGAGAAGTTGTGGGTGCCCCCTTCCTGGAAACATTCAAGGCCAGGTTGGATGAGGCTTTGAGCAACCTGATCTACTTGGAGGTGGCCCTGCCCATGGCAGGGGGATTGGAACTAGATGATCTTTAAAGTCCCTTCCAACCCAAACCATTCCATGATTCTATGATTCTATGAAAATCAGCTTGATTAATATGAGCCTTGATGAGTTTTGAAACAGCAGGTTATGCAGTTCAGTCCTCATTTGAAGACATTTCAGCAGTTAAGGTCTTCTTATATCCCATGAAATATTATTTCGATGACTGATTGCCCTCTCTCTTACAAGTGGGGGTTTCCATTCAATTTTAATTAGTTTTCACCTTCAGTTTCAACGTATTTATTCTTTTATTCCTTTTGAGGGCCTTTCTTTTTGTCTGGTCTGATTTCATCATCTTATGTCCTTTGGTGGCTCAAATCCTGACCTGGACTGTATAGTCCAGAAATTGGCTCTGTCATGCCATATACTCAGATGGCATAAACTTCCTTCCCCTGTTCCAAATTCCTATGGTATCGGTTGGTGAAGTGATACCTTAGGGAGTGGAGGTAGGGGGTTAGGAGTTGTGCGTGGGTAGAGGTATATTGAAGCAGCATGGTCCTTTTTTCAAAGCATTACATGGAAGATCAATTTTACATAATTACACACTTTGACCACAAGAATTTGTATTTTAGTTAGGTTAATTGCTTAGAATCACTGCTTTTCAGTCTGTCAGCACCTGTGCATAATGTACACACTTTTCTTTAGGTAAACCCATTCATCTTTTCTGACCACTTCTAGCTAACTGGCTGGTAAAGCGTATGATTGCACAGAAAACACAAAAAGCCTACATTTGCTGACGACAGGTTGATCCAACTGGACACAAACCCTGCATGATCAGATGATTAATGCGGTGCTGGGATTGACCTAACATTACTTAGACTTCCAGAGAGGATTATTATCTTGGGCACAACACCGCATAATGCACCTGTATAGCACCTGGATAAGCAGTAGCTGGATTTACAGGCAAAGATTCTTACAAGACTTTTGCAACTTGTCACAATTCTTTTTACATGATCAGTGGGAGATACTGCTATTCAGATTAGCATTGTGCACCCCAAACAACCTGCCTTGAGAGTTGCAAAGTTCGAAACCAAGTAGGTCTCATCTTGTAACAAGGACTGTTACTTGTATCTAGCCCGATTTAGTGACGAGGCAGTTTGGAGACTCCAGCAGGTAGGCAGAAATACAAAATCAGGGTTGACTATCTGTGGCAGATGCGATAAAGCCTCTTATGAGGTGGAAGACATTAGTCCTCAGTAGAACCCAGGAGTGTACAAAAAGTAACTGATGGAGATAGAGGACTGGGAAAGAAAGCAAGAAATGGCGCTGAGATAACAATTTCAAAGAACAGCACAAGGTCACAAGAAACAAAACAAAAACCTGGATTCCTCTACTTCAATGCATAAATTCTCATCAAATGTCACTTAACCAAAGATTTGCATAGCTGCAGTAGATGTTCAATTAATTCAATACTGTTGTTGGTATACTAAATTACTAACAGTGTGATACTGTATTTATGCTTTGCAGTGTCATGACAAACCCAAATACTTTATTACTAACATGGTGAGTATTTCTTTGCCCTTCTCTTTGAGAGACCACTCTTGAGCTCACTGAAAATACTGCCTTTTTTGACTGGCATTATTGGTGAATGGCAGCTGCCCTCAGTTGCTGTGCAAGAGATGGCAAAACCTAGCCATGTCACCATGGGCTGGCTTATTTGAAAATTACTTTTACATAAATTAATTTAAGACTTTATTCTGGAAGAAGAATCTTCTGAGAATATTATGCTTTTTAAAGCAATGCAAATCTTCCATTGCTGAAGAGAGTAGAAATCTTTACAGAAATCTTAATAACATTTGATGTGAGTCCTGGATGTGATCAAGACACTAGTTGTACATTTCCTCCTCTGACATATAACCTCTCTTTTATGGTGTCAAAATGTGACTTTCCCTTTCATTGTAAAAAAAAATCAAAACCAAAAAACACCATGGCATGCAACTGGATGTATGTGTGTCACACTTTTTTTTTTTCCTTTTAGTTATTACTGAATGGCTTAAATGATTTAAGAGATTAAAAAAGAGTAAAAAGAAGAATTCCTGGGTGAACAGCTATCCCAAATGTAGAATTACTATGGCCATCTACAATCAACTACTAGGAAAATTGGTAAGACTCATGGTATAGAACATTTGTTTCTGACAAATCCAAGCTATGGATCCAATCCAATATGTAATTTTAATTTCATAAACCTAGTATTTCATAATTTTGCAAATGCAAAACACTAATTTTTTTTTTTTTACAGTGCTCCCACCTTCCCTGCTGAGAATTCATTGTTTTGGGAAAAGTTTCTTAGTTACAAGGCAGCTTTTTTATCTCCAGTACATCAAAACACTTGTGATGGCAAAACAAATAACTTATCCCAATGATTCAATCCATCTTCATGGCTTCTTGCTAAGAAGATGAACTGAGAAATCAATTTTCTGGGGCACTTTTTCAAATCTATTCACCCTTACCCCCTTCCTTTAGTAAAATGCTCACCTCTGTTTAGGATGGACTGAATCACCCTCCAGGAATGACATTTTTTATCTCAACATGCCTTGGACCTATACAGCAGTTTAATATTCATAGAAAATCATAGAAATCCAATAGTAGAAATTTAGATTCATGGATGCAGCTCTCTGGAGGAGAACGCAAAAGACCATCTCTTCCATATTTCTGACCTAAGGCAGGGTCAAACTTTATCTAAAGCATTCTTGACATATGATTGACTATCCCGTTCTTAAAATCTGCAGTGAGGGCAGAAGGAGATTTCATGCTCACAAAAGCATGCATAGTGCAGTGGGTAACTACCCTTGCTGGTTGAAAGTTTTTTTCCTGATGTCTAACCTAACAAGCATTAATTGAACCAAATAATTGTCTGCTGAAATGGCAACCAGAATTCCAGGCACAATGACAATCTTTGTTACGCAGATAGAAGAGGAACTTGACTGAGCCCCCTATGTCCTGAGATGTGCCCTGGATTTTCAGGTTTACACTGTACTTCCACTACAGGACAATTTACCGAGGAGGAAGCAGGAAAAAGATGGACATATACTTTTATCTGTCTGAAATGTTTACATATCTATTTTTCTTAGCTATTAAGCCACACAGCTATCAATCTAATGTTCCTACAGAAGCATGACAATATAGACTATGTTCTCTGGATGTCTTCCGCTTTTCCATATTGAATTGGTGCTGTCACTAACACCAGCAGCACTTGAAAAACGAAAAGCATCTCTCATTTCTACTTGGCACTGGTGAGGCCGCACCTCGAATACTGTGTTCAGTTTTGGGCTCACTACAAGAAGAACATTGAGGTATTGGAGTACATCCAAAGGCGAGCAAGGATCTAGAGCACAAGTCTTATGAGGAGCGGCTGAGGGAACTGGGGTTGCAGCTGAAGGCTGCAATTACGTTCCCTTTTTATGTCCTTCGACTTCTCTTCATGAGACCTAAACCCCAGGCTCTTGACCATCCTAGTATACTTCTTTCTGGCCCTCTTCATTTTTTTAACATCCTTTTTGCCAGGGGAGTAAAAACTCAGAGATTTAGTCCATGTGACATCCCCAGTGCCAAGCAGAGGGGAATAAGGTTTTCCATCAGTCTGCTGGTCCCATTCCTCTTACCACAGCCAAATACGCAATTTGTGTTACTTAGAATGAAAACAGAGTGTTGGCTTACAGTCAGCCTCATGCCTACCAGGTCCTTTTCAGCACAGCTGCTATTCAGCCGGTCAGGTCCCAAAACTGTGCTGGTGCCTGGGTTATTATACAACTTTTCACTCTTTCCTGAACACCATGAGGTTTCTGTTGGCCTTCTCACAAGGTATCTCTGGATTAAAGCTCTGCATTACAGCAAGTCAGGCACTTACCCTAATTTATTTAGTATTACCTGTGAAATTGCTGGGGTTACATTCTGCATCGTTACCCATATAATTGATGCAGATATTGAACAATAATCATAACCATCCCTTGGTTACTCTGCTTGTTACCTGCCAACACTGGGATATGAGGCTATTATTTATTTCCTCTCATGCCCATTGGTCCAGCCAACTTGCAATCTATCTTACAGTCTTGCTTTCCATGCCATGCTTCCAAACGAGAATACCGGAGGAAGTGGCATTAGAAGCCTTAGGAAACTAAAGTATGTATAACCACCATTCAAAGAATTACTTGCACATTTGCAGAATGAAATTGGGATCTTCAAGAATGATCTGTCTTTGGTAAATCCATTTTTCACTGGTCCTGGTTACGATTTTCTTCATCATGTGCTTGCATATGGATTCAAAGGGTATTTGCTTTATCATATTTCCAGTGATGGAGGTAAGACAGATCAGCTTCCAGTTCTATGACTCCTCCACCTTCACTTCCTTAAAGATGAGTGCCATCTTAGTTTTTTTCCAGTGGTCAAGAACTTCTTCCAATTATAGCAATTTTCCACAAATTATAGACAATAGCCTTACAATCATATTGGCAACATTTCCAGCACTCTTGGGTCTATCCCATCCAGCCCTATGGATCTGGATGCTTCCAGTTTCTCTGTGTAGTTTCTAAAGGAGTGGTGGCTCCTTCCCAAACTTCATATAGCCTTTGGCCTTCTCATATTGTACTTGAAGTCCCAAACTCTGCTCTGATATTTCTTCTTTACCACCTGTCCTTGTTTTCACTTCCCTACTGTCCCTCTGTGTTTAAGGTTATTAAGTGTCTTGCTTAGCCGCAAGGGTCTTCTGCTGAAATTCCCAAACTTCCTGCATAATGGGATGTTTGTTCCTCAATTTTCTTTGCAAATCAGCTAACGCTCTTGCCTTTTCTCCTATTGAAGTTTCTTAGGGAATTCTGCCAGGAATTCCCCAAGCAAATCATAATCTGCTCTCCTAAATCCACTCCTGGCTTTTCTGCTTGTCTTCCCAGCCTTCCACTACATCAACTCAATCATCTCATGTTCACTGTTGTGGCCACATTTGCCACCAATTTTTGAGCAGCAGCTCAAAGACAGCATTACCCCTGATTGGCCCCTCTGACATTTGTATTAATAAACTCTGACCAACACCATCTAGAAACTCCCTGCACTGTTCTCACAATGTTACACTGCCTTTCTATCCGATGGCTGGATGGGTGAAAAACGCCTCATTGAAGGCAGGGAGCAGAGTGCCAGTTTTTGAAACAAGGCTCTTCCAGTTCAGACAGCTGCCTGTGTTTCACAGCTGTTTTCTACAGAAATGAAAGACTTTGTGCTTAAAGTATCCCAGTCTCTGCTTACTTCAAGTGTCATCAAATTTGAGATAGACAAAATAACTAGAATACCAGTAGAATGATTCTTTCCTTCCAACTTTACCTCATTCATCTTCTTATACTTTTCTTAAAGGAAAAAATATAGCATTTCAGCATTACTCTTTACTCATAGGTATAGAGATTATGAATCAATAGTTGTGAGGAGGCCTATTCACACACATGCAATTCAATTTTTCCTCCTCTCCCTTTCTTGATTTTTCTTTTTAAGACTATGAATTTGCTTTCCTTAAATCTAATGTCCTTGTTTCACTGGATTTTATTTACCTTTGGAAGAATCTATATCCATCTGGTATTTAAACTAAGACAGACAGCAAAATGAGGAAAGTCATTGGAAACTTCACATATATATGTAAACTTATTTATGATACATATACAAACTGCGCTGCATATATACCATGATGTAACACTGGTGTGTCTCTGCTGACTTCACTGAAGATCTGTTTTATTCTAGAAAAGATGGAAGAGGCTCCAAATCTTTGACTATTGCATTAAGTCTACAGGAACTCTTGTCTCACTACTGGAGGTACAACAATCTGAGAACAGTCAACAGTAAAATTATTTCATTAACGTCTCAAGGAGCCATCCACCAAGGAGAAGAATCTTCAGTCTTCATACACCTGAGGTCAGGAGTCATGGAATCACTCCTTTCTGATTTCTAAAATGAAAGATAGGTAGCAATAAAAACATATTTGTTACTACACAAATTAAAAAAAAAAATCATTATATGCTCTAATTACTACCCTTTTATCTGTCCTTACTTGCACTTTTGCTTGAGGCTTTTGGCAGATGAAATCAAAGTGAATGGAGAAGTATATTTTAGCTAACAAGCTTCCCAGTCTAAAAAATCCTCTTGAGTGCATGATTCAAGCAAATTAGAAAACAGAGAGAGAAGGAGAAAAAGCAAATGGAAGACGATTGCCTTGCTAATTTAATACTTTTGGTACACAATTAGTACACATCAGACTAGTCGATAGGAGACTGCCCTGCAGGTCAGGCTTTTGCAGAGCAATGTGCTTTGAATGGCTCATTGAACTGTCAGTAAGGTCTGCTCATATTCTGGGGAAGCACTCCACACAGTTTGCACCTGACAGCTTGCCAGAGATTAGCTGTCAGGAAAGTGCCACTCGGAATTTCCTCTTTCTGTGATGGCTTCTATTATCTGGTAAACAGCAGCCAAAATTGTGTTATTCTATAACCCTCTCTCACCCTCAAAATGATGTTTCAGGTTAGTGGGTTGGCAGGCTGGATGCTGAACAAAGCTTATTCATTCTCTCTATTTTGGGTAGGTATGGAATAAAAAAAAAAATTGCACATCTTCAGCATTTTGTGCATCCTTGCAGTAGAGTAGAAAAATTGATGAATGGCTGCTGGAAGCACATCCTCACATCTTTCAGGCTAGAGACAGTAGGTTGGACAGTGAAATCCTGCGTGGAATTGAAAACAGGTGGTTGATGTGACTTGCTGCTGTGCTCAAAGTTCAACTGCTACTTAGATTTGGGGTCAGAAGAGAATGCGAGTGTTCCCTCCAGGCTACATTGGCAGGCATGATTGTTTGTTTGCTTTTACGTCTTCCTCTGCAGGCAGCACATTGTCAGCTTTCAGTAATCACCTTTTTCTCTTGAATTATCTGATTGATTAACAGAATTAAGTTGTCACAGCAATTTATCCTTAGCCCGAAGTTTGCTGCTTTTGCTTCAAGCCTAAAAAGGGAACATGCAGAAAGTCTTGTCTTTTCCCTATCTGATGTTCTAATAAAAGATTTTCCCTTACCCTACATATTCAACTTTACTGTGATATGGTACTGTAGACCCCTAATACACTCATAGACATATAGATGTCTTCATCTCAAAATGGATTACACTGCTGAAATTAGTTGAAATAAATTCTGCAGTCTACATCTGAACAGTCAGCTTCAGTTCCTTTTATGGAGCCAGTGGATAGGAACAGACACGGCATTTCTGATCTATTTTAGATGTCTACTTTAGTCAGATATATCACATCCCAGAAATGCCTTTTCTTTCTGTCTATTCCTTTAATTCTGGGGGGGAAAAAAAATCTGGTTTTGTAGCTCATAAGTACTCAATTGTATTTAAGCAGGAAAAAAAAAAACATTCCTAATGACTTTACAAGTAGTTTTGCCTTATTGACAACTTACTCTGTTGATTTATTTTACATATATGACAATAATAGCTTCAGACTTTCAGCAGCTGCTGGGCTGAAATACTCTATAAGTATTTCTGCTCTATAGAGCAAAGCATTCTGGAAAAAGTTAGAAGCTCCATGTTTTTCTTACCAGGCTTCTGAACCATATTGAATCCCTTTTTTCCCCCAAAGATATTGGTTTTTCATCAAATACAGGATCAGGGTGAAAGGGCTGATGTGGGAAAAGTAGACGGAAAGGCTTCTGATGGTTTCTTTCTAATATCATGGAAACATCTGAACTTTGGGCACTAAAAGCAAGATCATCAGTAGCCAGACACCTTGAAAGTAATGTTTTTCATGCTTGAAGGTGAATTTGAGGGACCAAAGTATTTAAATACATGATTGCAATGAGATCTTACATAATAATTTGAAAAAAAAAAAAACAAACAACAAAAACAAACAAGTGAAAGAAAACTCACTTTATTGCAACAGCAAAGATGCAGAGTGCAAAAATAATTGGGTAACATCTCTCTCTCAGAAGAAAATCTTGAAAGTAATATGAAACTAATTACTTTGGGGATTCAGTTATCAGGAAATATTGATAGATTCATTTTCCTTAAACCACTTTAATAACTAGAAGACATCTTCAAAACATAAACTGGGAATAATCTCATGATAAGAAAATCACCTAATTTAAACACAAGTGTAGTGAAGAGCAGAATAACCGTGACAGAGATCTGCCTGATTTTTACATTTAGAATTAAAAGTATTCTTCCCTCTTACTTTTTGTACATGTCAGATAGGTAAGATGTGTAATGTCATGGAACACTAACAATTATTTCTGGAAGCACCTGGGAGCTAATTGTACATACCACCTACCCTATCAGTATCTTAGTCTGCAAAAGGAAAATAAAGAAATAAATTACTGCTCTAGAAGTTGATCCCGATATATTGTATTTCTCACAATGTTAGAGGAAAAAAAACCACCACTACCAGCAACAATAGCAAAAAAAAGCCTTTACAGTTTACCATCACAGGAACAATTTTTTTCCAGATTCAAGGCATACTACCCACTTTCTGATCTCCAACTGGAAGCACAGGAAAAAAGCAAGGTATGTACCATAACTTTATGTAACTAAACAAGCCTAACTGGTTCCCAAATATCAGAGTCTAGAAGTTGTTACTTGTCTGTATGATGGATATAGCTGCAGAAAACTCATCTTTGTTTTTTCAGTACATTATTCTCATTATTATTTCCTGGTCTGAAACTGTAATCCTGAAGGCATTTTCTTGGATAAGAAATTATCTTCAGTTGGAGATATTACCTGAAATTCTAGGCAAAAGATCTTAAATCGGAACAGAAACACTCTTCAGAATGACTGAATGCTGTACTTAGTCAATGAGAAACTTCTTCAGTGCCTTTTTGCTATGCTAGTCCCATCAAAGACACCAGCAAGATAATAATGCTGGTACCCAAATTGAAGAGATGGATGGATTTCACACTCTTTCTGAAAATCAGACCTATCTAAATTACTTTACATTACACATTAAAAAAAAAAAAAACAACAATCAGAAGCACAACAAATCAGCAGTCCTTTGAAAATCCTTGATATGACCTTCACACACCCAGTTGATAGATTGCTATTTTTGGCAAAGAGGATTTCTGTCACTACAATGAGCTTTGTTTAAGCACCTAAAAAATTACTCAGTATATTTTTGGGGTGTCATAATTACCCAAAAGGTATACTAGACAGTGCAACTGAAATGATAGGTTTAAACCTGCCCATTTCCAAAGTGAGATTTGAGACACAGACTTAAATGAGTACAGTAATGATTTGGAAAAACAAACAAAAAAAGCAGTTAAACAAAAATAATATAAGAAATACATAAAACCGTTCCAAAAATTACCACAAAAATTCATTAATGTCAAAAACTTACATGGAAGCAAAGCACTTCTGATAAACTCATTAAATATAAAAACACCAGTTCTGAATCATCGGCAGCTAATGCCCTAAGTTGTAGGTTATTGGGAGATTGTTCTGGTAAGTACCACCATACATTTCTGCTGTCCTCACAGTTTTTATGGGTACATAGTATTGACTCCTGTCAGGAACAGAAAAAGTGTCTAGACAGACCTTTGCTCTAACTTACTAGAGATGTTGCTAAGTTCGAGAATGAAGTCTCATGGTTAGGGCACAGTGATCAGCAGACAGGAATCAAGTTCCTTTCTCTGCTAGAGACTCTGTGTGAGATTCAGTTTGTCTATGCATGCCTGTGGTATCTAAGTGCACAGTGATTTAAGGTTCGATGCAATAGCTCACACGTACGTGTCTAAAACCATTACAGAGTACTTGAGACTTCAACATGAGTCTAGCAGATATGGCAAAGAAACTGCAGTGAATGAATGTCCAGCTTGAGCAGGGCCGGAGGCCAGGTAAGATATCCCAAAGGATATCACATGTTGCTAGGTATGCATGTATTGGAATTAAGCCGCTAGTAAAAATAGTCAATAAAACCTAAAGAAAATTGCACTTACTATTAAATACATACCTACTGCTTTGTCAGCTGAATTACTCTTTAGGTTACATTGACTGTACTGACTAGATCTCCATCTGCTGTAATGGGAGGTTGGACACCTCACATGGAGGTAACTTCACATATACACCTACGTTTAGATGTCTTAAAGTGGAATTGCATCCCGCCATTAGGGCCTCAATTCCTCTTCCTAATCGTAATTCTAGACAGCAGGCTGTCCGCAATGTCTCCATAGGGCTAGTAAACACAGCAGTGGACCCACAAGAGAGCCATTCCTTTCTGGAGCAGTGGCTGGAGGTCAGGTGGGACACCTTAGCATGCTTCAAATAGCACCAGGTTAGCTGTGAGTCTTCCATGGTCCCTGGCTCTTGGAAATGCTCGTCCTGTCCTTTTCCAACCTCTGTCTTTTTAGATTATATGCCTTTATGAGATTTTCTGTTGTTATGTGTTAGATCACAGTATCTAGCACAATGAAACTTCCTTTCTTGGGTGGATCTGTGTGTCCTAACGTAATAGAAATTTTAAATAACATTGTGTCCTGGTTTCGGCTGGGACAGAGTTAAATTTCTTCCTAGCGCTGTGGTTTGGATTTAGTATGAGAAGAATGTTGATAACACACTGATGTTTTCAGTTGTTGCTAAGTATCTTGTCAAGGACAACTACCCTCTGCTACCAAGCTAGACTGGGAGGAGGGAACGCAGCCAGGACAGCCAGCCTAGCAGGCCAACGGGGTATTCCATACCATGTGACGCCATGCTCAATATATGAATGGTAGGCGTGATCCAGGAAGTACCGATCGCTACTTGGTTATCAGTCAGTGGGTGGTGAGCAAGGGCATTGTGCATCACTCATTTTGTATATTCTATCACTACCATTATTCTTTTCCCTTTTCTGTTCTATTAAACTGTCTTTATCTCAACCCACAAGTTTTTCTCACTCTTCCCCGTCCCGCTGGGGGTGGGGGGGAGTGAGCGAGCGGCTGCGTGGTATTTGGCTGCCTGCCAGATTAAACCACGACACATTGAGTGAATGAGGCAATGCAAGGGATCCGAAACAGAAAGTGATTGCAATTCTTACTCAATGTGTAATAAAAATATATTTTATAATATCTTATTATTATAATTATTAAATTATTATAAAACGTTGTAAGAGATGAGTTAATTGGCATAGAAGGAAGAAGGTGAGCTCTCCAAATTCTGGTCAATAAGAACAGACTTAGAAAGAAGGTTAGAAAGGAAATCTTCAATATTACTGATTTTCACCACTGCCTAGGGAAATGCGCATGACTCAAAATGGGGACCTTCAAGGTATGGGTATTTCCAAGTCTGCAGAGTCTCTGAAAGGAGGATGCTTTGAGGACATCTTCTTGCTGTAACAAAACTTTAACATCAAAGGATCTTTTTGATCTTTATCTTGGGACAAAAGACTTCCAACTAATTTATGACAACATTAGAGGATAACAACATGCACAGTAATGAACTCTCTTTAGCCTTTGGGCTGTAGCTGTGTTTTACTGTCTCCAGGAAAATAAAAGTGGATTCATGGAAATATTCAGCATTTGTATTTTAATTGCCCCTGAGGTTGCTAACTGTTTTGTAAAGAATGCAACATCTAATGGTATGAGAAAAAAAGAGAGTGATGTTTCTAAGCTAAGTTCTTATCAGAATGAGAGGCAAAGTCCAACAGCAGCAGAGAAGTTCCTATACACTAAAGACAATGGCACTAATTTGATTTATTACCATTTAAGGTAAGCATTCAGGAGAAACACGTGAGGTATGTTGGTGAGTCCTGGACAGGACAAGTGGGAATGAAGGATGGAATGTAAAGGATGGGACAGAACGTCTTTTCATGTGGAAGAATTTTGTGGCTTGCAGCAATTTTACAGGGTTTCTTGGCTAAATCAGATAACTCTATACAAGTGAAAGGATTTGGAAAGGAATCTGACGTGATAAGACTCTTTTGGACTGGAGAGATGACCTGTATCCTTCATGTCCCCTATAATGCAAGTAATAGGTAATAAGAAAGTCATAGGGTTGCAGTGTCTTTAAACCTATTTTCTAGTTGGGTTTAAAAGGTTTGCCTTTGACCTTTCTTCAAGGCATCATATATATCCTGAAAGATGAGTCTGTGTTAAAAGAGAGCCCTCTGTTTAAACAAAGTTTTTATGAGTTAAAGCACTACTGGTGCTGGTACTATGCCCCATATTCTTCCCTGCCAGTAAGTATATGATGTTATAGTTACAGTATTTACATACAGTAATAAGCACTGGGAAGAAGGTAAAAAGGAGTGTGAAAGAGAAGAGATTCCATGTTTCAGTTTGCTTCCTCTGGCTCCAACAGCAAGCTTGTCAACTTCAGACAGAGATAAAAATCTTCCTGTTTAACCAGTTTCTATTTCTTTTAATAGGGATGGAATGAATTAGTAGAGATGGAATGGATTTTCCCTTTCCTTTAATAGAGTGGAACGGATTATCCTTGTCTGGAGGCCAGATCAGGCTCCAAATCATAACAAAGTACAGATTGACATTTTCCTTACCCTTCCAATTTAGGAAAAGTTGGAAGTGCAATTGGGGTCTTGGCTAGTCAAGCTGCCTTCCTGATATGTTAGCAGTTCATAAGGACAGAGCTTAGGGTCCAAGGTAATCCCATTGATCCGTACAAACCAGCCTGTGGCATTTCACAAAGTTCTCTCCAACTTGCCAATTTCATTAGTATGTGTCCCCAGCTAAATGAGTTACTGTTGTGGGAAATACTTCCATAGCCATAACATATTTCCTTTGGTTCCCAAGTCACAGCAAAGTGGTCTTTGGTGTTAAGAGCATGCAACAAAAAATCACTTTGTGTTTTAAAGGATTCTGAGCGTAGATCATGTTATCTCAACATAACATTTATTTCTTGCTGTCTCTGAGCCATGAAGCTCCAAAGCCCTTAAACTAGATTTTGATCTGAATCTCACTAAATGTCCAGCTTCCAATACATTGACCAAACAACTTAGACTACAAGGCAATTTATTTCCACTGCAGAGAGCAAAAAGCACTATGAGTTAATATAATCATGTAAATATGAAACCTATATAGAATTAAAGGGGAGGGAAAGAAAAAACTAAGTGCTGCAACCTTGAAAAAAACCTGTCTAAATAATTGGCTCAAAAATCACAGTATCATAAAAATAGTTTGATAAATATTTCTGTAGTGAAATGTGGACAGTTATGTGGAATAGTTATAAAGGAGTATTAATGTATCTGAGTGAATGTATTGGTGCACCTGTGTATGGTTTTACATTTGAATAAGCATATATTCAATTTGGGACCATTAAAGTGCACTCACTCCAAATGTAAAACAGGACAAGTTGTCTACTTCCCTGCAGGTCTGCAGGAACACTCCAGGAAAACAACTTTCTGTACCCAATATTCTATTTTGAGTGAGTCTGTGATCCTTGGAAGACTCATTTCTGATATTGCTCGTGAGAAATATGAGCTGACCCACTAGAACACAATAACTTGCTGTATATGTGGGTTAACGGCATTACTTCATGTGCTGAAGAAACAAAACTGGATGTTGCAGTGACCCATGGCACAGGGGGAAAGTTCCCTGTATGGGCTAACCAGTATGGAAACTTCCGCCCTTTTGCAGAAATTGCTGTCATTTGGTTGTTATTTGGCAGACAAGGCAGGGAATGGAGGACAACACAAAGGGCAAGTGAAAAGAAAAAAAGTACAGAAAAAGATCTGAAAGAAATGTCATGTTCTCTTTGCTAGGTTATGTGATTAAGGGCTAATCTCTCTGAACACAAAGACCCAGGGAGGCTGACGAATCCTTATAACCTAATCAGTGAATCTGCTGCTGGTGGATGAGTCAGCCAAAGAAACACCTTCTCAGGAATGCCCTGCAAACCGGAGGGGTTATTGCCTGAGTGGGGTTAGGACTTATTATGGGATGCAGAGGGGGAAAGAATTTGGAGATTTTTGAAAAATTATTACAGGAGGTTTTAAGAAGATTGAGGGAATGGGCAGGACTGCTGATGGGATATTTAGCAGAAGGACCAAAGACAGGAAGGAAGGGATCAGGGTGTATCAGGAAGGAAAAAAGAGTGGGAAAATAGAGGGAAAAGGGTTATGGGTAAACAGTCTGCTGGTCGGTATGCTTGTCAGGCTGAGCCCTTCACTTGATCACCATAATCTATCCTATCTTCTTAAATCCTATTGCCATCTCTGGTGGTAATAAACTCACTATTCTGAGCAGTATATAAACGTCATGAGCTGCAAGCCAGGCTGCCTGTGAGCGGGATAGGAGATCTGGTGCCAGCTGCTAGACTGGGGCCACCAGCCTCAGGGGCTTGAGGGTCCTGGTGCAAGCCTCTGGGAGGGACTGGCACCTAGGGGCCAGCTGCTGGATAAACTGCCTATGTCCAGCTACTGGAGACACCTATATTGTGTGTGTATTTCCCTGTAGCAACTTCAATCCAGATGGGCTGGGGAGGAGAAAGACAATGGAGTTGTCTGTGCTGTTAATGTTTATGCGAGTGCTATGTGTGTTTACGGGGTGCTGGTAAAGGTACAGCTCTCTATCTGTGTTCATCTTTATGGCTGGTCATGTGTGTATTGTGTATGTTTGTGTGTGTGTACCTATTGGGAATACATGTTCAACTTTTGCTGGCTGGACCTGGGGACACAGCCTCACAGCTACCATACTGGGAGAAGAGGAACTTCCTGGGTCCTGAATCCCACTGAATTTGGCTATCTTTAACATGTACAGCTTCACAAAGTACAGGAGACAAGATGGATACCCAGATGATCAACCCAAGGTACACAATTGTTGCATGTGTATCTGTCGTGGTTTAACCCCAGCCGGCAACTCAGCCCCACCCAGCCGCTCGCTCACTCCCCACCAGTGGAATGGGAGAGAGAATCGGAAGGGTAAAAGTGAGAAAACTCATGGGTTGAGATAAAGACAGTTTAATAGGGAAAGCAAAAGCCACACACACAAGCAAAGCAAAGCAAGGAATTAATTCACTACTTCCCATCGGCAGGCAGGTGTTCAGCCATCTCCAGGAAAGCAGGGCTCCATCACGCGTAATGGTGACTTGGGAAGATAAACGCCATCACTCCGAATGTCCCCTCTTCCTTCTTCTTCCCCCAGCTTTATATGCTGAACATGACGTCATATAGTGCAGAATACCCTATTGGTCAGTTGGGTTAGCTGTCCTGGCTATGCTCCCTCCCAGCTTCTTGTGCACCTGGCAGAGCATGGGAAGTCGAAAAGTCTTGACTCACATAAACACTACTTAGCAACAACTAAAACATCAGTGTTATCAACATTATTCTCATACTAAATCCAAACCACTATACCAGTTAATAGGAAGAAAATCAACTCCATCCCAGCTGAAACCAGGACAGTATGACAACCTCATGATGTACTGACATGGCCTCACGTGGTCACGAGTCGAAGATGCTCATTGCTTTTTGTTGGAGAACAGAACTCAGCAAGATCAAAGACCAAATCTTCCACAGGGGGACTATGCTGCAGAAATCGTACCACTTACCCCATGGATATAAGACACTATTGCAATAACTTGGCACTGTATTCATGGTCGCAATGGAGCAGTACCAATTTACCCCATCTTCTCAAGTAGAAAAGTAGCCTGCTTTTTTCAGACCAGCATTTATAGGTGCTGTATATCATCCTTTGTCTATTATCCACTTTTTGCTTTACTGTCCCCCCCTGTTTTATTACTGTATCTTTGATGTTGTATGAAATCAATTTTGCAAGGCTTTAAAAAGCAGTTAAAAGGTGAAACATAATTGATTCCCCCCCCTCCCCATAAAGGCAAGTAAGTGGACAATACACTTCCTTAATAATGATCATTACATTCTGGGAGTGTTAATGCCATTCCTTTGCCTACATTTAATATGATTATCTAATTGGTTTTCATTTACATTTGGTAATAAAAGCCAGTCTAAATATTTTTAATAAAATTTCCATCCTGCTGGTGACCTTTCTGCTGACTTTCAGAATCTCTTGCCCCACAATAAACCAAGGAACCTGGCAGAAATATAGATGGCTTGTTTTGCCCTTGACATTGGTTTTTATTTGGCCATGGAAAAGAGCTCTTACATATTGCTTTACCCCATAGTAAAGGACTATGCCTTGTAGTTTTTTTCCTGCAGGAACACTTCCAGAATAAAGTCTTTTTTGCTAAACTTGCATGTTTTGATTTTAACATGCCTACTCTTGGTTGTCAGCAATTTTGCAGGCTCATATTGAGGCAGAATTTGCTTTCACCTAACTTTACTATCTAAAAGCTGAATACTTAATCTGAGCCAGTTGTCTAAACTTCCTGTATATTTATTAGAGACATCTCAGCTCTGTCTCAGAATAGGATGAAGCACCTTCTGGTGCTGAATCTGTCAGTCCAGCAGCTACAGACGGAGCCTAGCTCACTAACTTAGACTAGGTACATTACTCTTAGGCAGATACAATAAACGAAAAAAATCCCTTTCCTGACACATAGCCCTGACAGTAGCAGCTGCAGCTTACCCAAGTTCATTCAAAGCAATTTCAGTGCCCTGCAAGGGAGGTGGGGGTGCAGCCATTTTGCATTTGGGAATCCATAATGTGCACAGAAGCATTAGAGCACATGAAAGATAGGGTCTATGTGATGTGGTGCCTATAGGGAGAAAGAGATTGAGCTTGGCTTGTCCCTTCCAATTGTACAGCCCCAAGTAGCAATTAAGTTGTGTAAGCATCTGATGGGACATACAAATGGAGTCATGGCCTCAATTCAGATCTGAGTGTCTGACTGGCCAACATCCTAATCTGGGAGCCGACAGCCACAGCGAAAGCTGACTTACTATCTCTTTCCTGTGCCTAAAATATATTTTCACAGGAATAATTATAGAAATCTGACTTTGTTCTTTCTCTTATGCAGATAAAAGGAAGACTTAATCACTAAAAGTCTAATGCAAATCCTCATCTCTGTCTCCATTAAAAATCTCTTTATAATTTCTCTGTGTTTTAAAGTAATGACACTTTTAAAGTTCACCTGACTAAATAATGTGCTAGGTAGCTATTCAATGTCTGTTTAGAGATGATTGTGACAACAAGATGTGCACCAGATTAGAAGAAAGCTGTTTTCCAGTACTCTAAGTTGCTGTCATTTTAATCAGGACATCAGGTTCAAGATGGTGTTTGCACAAATAAGTTAAGTGTGATCTAACTGATTTTTTCAAGTGACAGCAGGACACCTTCTGTTAGCTTCACGTGAATGTGTAGCATTCAGAAAAAGTTATTTTTTATGCTAATAGAAAGTTATTTTATCTTTCTTTGAGGGCAGTGCAACGGGTGTGTAAAATGATGTTTTTTTTCTCCTGGGTAGAATATCCAAAAGTTTCAATCAATCTCTAATGGAAGGGACTTTTTTCTTTCAGGAAGTTGAAGAGGCAAAATGTGTAGCTGCATTGCAATATCTCTGTTTGGAGGGGATATGTAGGTCATTCAGTTGGCTGAAGCTTTTGAAGTCACATAAATTTCAGCAGTGACAGGGCACTGCACTTTGTAGACTCTAAATATAACCTTGTGCCTCAACACCCTTTGAAGACAATGGAGAAGAAAAGGCATGTGAGAATGTGATTCCTTTGACCCATTTAGACATCTGCATGAAGATAAAACGGATCTGCCCTCAAAGCACCTAATTCTTTCCACCGACTATAACAGAAGCCTAAACAAAGTTTACCTTCTTTGTATCACCAGATGAATCACAAATAACAACTAGAGAAATGCATCTTCGCATTGTGTCTTCACAGACAAAGGCTTCTACTGGGCCTTTCAGTGAATACAGAATTAGAGATGGTCTGAGCCATGAGCCGTGGATGCAAACTTCCACATATTTAGGATGCACTAGGGCTTTGGGGGCTACATTAATCCCTGCTCACTTCATATTATTCAGGAAGAAAATGGTTGAGTTTCAGGCTCTAAACAGCCACAGACATACCATAGGGCAGGGGATACAAAAGGCCTGAATGACTGCTCATTCTCACAGCTTATTGGCCTTAACTAAATGCCAAACAGATTTGCTTTAAGATTTTGAAATCTTGCATCTTTGTCTTGCTTTCTAGTAACATGCGTTCTGGGGCCAGGCGATTCACAGTGTTATTACTGTTTGCTGAAAATATGCAGTTTTATTCAGATCTCATAATTGAAATTCAAGCTGCACATGATGCAATTTGACATTAATTTCAGTTATTTGTGTCTGAGGTTTGCCCCATCCAACAAGAGGCGACAGTAAAGAAGAGCACTGGAAATGGAAATACACAGTGCCGTTAGATGCAAGGCTTGATTTGTAAATCACTTAGATAGCAATAAAACTGGAGATGGAAATAAAAGTGGCAAAGCTCAGCTTTCTAAATGCTAAATAATTCAAGGGGAAAAGGGTGAGGGGAAAAAAAAGTACAGAGCAAGAGCTTCATGTATGAAAACAATGGCATCTGAGCAAACCAGAAATTTCAAGCTCTGACTAAATGTAATTTCAGTTCAATTAAAGCATAACATCAAGATTGTGGGCTGCTAAAATCTGGGATGAAGCATGTCATTGCTGTGTGCAGTTCTAAAAGATTTACAGCAAAACCTGAATCTAGGAAAGATATTCTCTGAAATGGTGCCACAGAGCTCTTTACCGAGCAGGGAGCTATTATACAAAACTGGGTTGTAGGGAGTCAGAGCTGGCAAAATTCAAGGTGAAAATGATTTTTTTTTTTTTTTTTTTTTTTTTTTTGTATGTTTGGGAAGTTAACAGTGAAAGCAAGTTAGCCTGAAGAACAGATTCCTGATGAAAGAGGGAATCTTTTTTGTCACCTGAACTTTACAAATTTGGAGTTGAGGGGTTTGGTGGTATTACTTTCTCTTCGTTCTAAAGAGAGGCTGTAGTCCAATACAGGCTCCTGATTTTAGCACAAGAACTGCTGAACAAAATTTTGTGTGTTTGGTCTAGCAGGATGCTATTTCAACACAGGGTGGGGAGGAGAAGGGAGGGTGGACAACAAGCAAAATGTAGACCAGATGCAACCAAGTAGATGTTGTCATCTGCTCCCTTCCCCTTTCCCCAGGAGAAATTGGAACAAGTGTTTAAGCAGCAAATGCTGCCCTAATAGCAAAACATTTCCTCCAGTGCTCACAAATAGTCTGATACAAAGCTGAGGAGTATCATTATCACAAGATCTTAATGAAATAAAGGTTTGGGAATAGAGGTAAAAGATATACAAGTTACCCAACAGTGATCCTGTTCCTGCTACTGTGGCCCATCCTATTGTGGCTCTTAAACTTGGCCTGATTTTTAACCACAGTTGTAGTCATAATAGTTTCATTTGAATTGCAAATTTCATAATCTGCATGGAGCATGGGAGCCCATCTAACCTCTGAATACCACAGAATTATGCCATGGCATACAAGAGACAAGTGAGGCACTGGTCATGGAGAAACACCTTTGATACGGGAAGGACAAAGAAAGGAAATACATTTGGATGGCATCTTGATAACTCCTTCAGCTATATCATGGTTCTTGTTGCCAGTAGGGTATGGATGATCTACACAATGTTGCTGAGATGACTTAGGAAAGTAGCTCCAAAGACTACTGGTCCACAGATGGAGCTGAACACATTATGGTATGTTTTGAACAGGGTCTGTCTTGTACCTGCCATTAGCAAGCCTTCTGGGCACTTTTTTATTTTAAGAAGACAATGAAATAATATTTATTGTTTGTTCTACCGTAACAAGTAAAATCTGCAAAACAACAAAAAAAATCTTACTGTTTTCCCAACTCCTGAAATAGAAGCGTGAGCACACCGAGTCCTCTAGTGTGATCACTGAACAAATACGTTACACGCAAATGTGAAGGGATGGCTAGTCTCCTAAGTATCATATTATGGTAGTCATCTTTTCTCCATCTGGACACCTATATCTGATGTAGTCCTCTGAAATCCCTTTACGATAAATGGAGAAAAATAAGACCCATCAAGTGTGACTCATCTCATCCCAAAACAGACATATAAGTCAGAAGACTTGTACCCCAAAGTCCTCTTCTTTATGCTTTGTCTGTGAGATGATTCAGCTCTGATGGAAACATCAACGCACTAAAAATACAAAGTGAAGAAAGATGTGTTTTCAGAATTGTAGCAAACACAGAAAACTAAAGATAGAAGAAGGAGAAAGATCCAAGCACTGAAACATCAAGCCATTTGCCCTGGGTCTCAAAAGAGAAATATATCTTCACTTGTATTGGGTTAGTGTGGCAAGGGGGGGCTACAGGGGTGGCTTCTGTGAGAAGCTGTTAGAAGCTTCCCTTATGTCCGATAGAGCCAATGCCACCTGGCTCCAAGATGGACCCACTGCTGGCCAAGGCTGAGCCAATCAATGATGGTGGTAGCACCTCTGGGATAACGTATTTCAGAAGGTGAGGGGCGGGGGGGGGGGGGGGGGGGGGCGGAACCTGCAGCAGAACAGCAGCCGGAGAGAGGAGTGAGAGTATGTGAGAGAAACAACTCCGCAGACACCAAGGTCAGTGAAGAAGGAGGGGAGGAGGTGCTCCAGACGCCGGAGCAGAGATTCCCCTGCAGCCTGTGATGAAGACCATGGTGAGGCAGGCTGTCCCCCTGCAGCCCATGGAGATTAATGGTGGAGCAGATACCCACCTGCAGCCCGTGGAGGACCCTAGGCCAGAGCAGGTGGATGCGCAAGAAGGAGGCTGTGACCCTGTGGGAAGCCTGCACTGGAGCAGGCTCCTGGCAGGACCTGTGGCCCCGTGGGGGACCCACGCTGGAGCAGTCTGTTCTTGAAGAACTGCACCCCGTGGAAGGGACCCACACTGGAGCAGTTCATGAAGAACTGCAGCCCGTGGGAAGGACCCACACTGGAGAAGTTCATAGAGACTGTCTCCTGTGGGTGAGATCCCACGCTGGAGCAGGGGAAGAGTGTGAGGAGTCCTCCCCCTGAGGAGGAAGGAGCGGCAGAAACAACGTGTGATGAACTGACCGCAACCCCCATTCCCCGTTTCCCTGTGCCACTCAAGGGAAGGAGGTAGAGAATTCGGGAGTGGAGTTGAGCCCAGGGAGAAGGGAGGGGTGGGGAGAAGGTGTTTTAAGATTTAGTTTTTATTTTCTTCTTGCCCTTGTCTGATTTGATTGGCAATATATTAAGTTAATTTCCTCAAGTCTGTTTTGCCCATGACAGTAATTGGTGAATGATCTCTCCCTGTCCTTATATCGACCCACGAGACTTTTGCTACATTTTCTCTCTCCTGTCCAGCTGAAGAGGGGGAGTGATAGAGCGGCTTGGTGGGCAACTGGCATCCAGCCAGGGTCAACCCACCACATCACCTCGAAGTTTTTACAGTTGAAAAACTATTGAGTACCATGTCCCTCTCCAGGTATGTTGTACAATTACATAGGAGAGCCTCGGAGACTCTGAGAAATGAAAGACCAAGTGAAATTCAGAACAACTGTTTTCAAGCTGGATTTTATCTTGAAGGCTGCTGCTTCTATCTGAGATCTGAAGAAAGGGGCTTAAAAGCACCTGTGGTTTTTTTCAAGGATATCATAAAAGGTATTTCCTATTTCTACCGACCTTGCTTCACCTCTATTCACAGCTACAAAAAGACCAGTATTGCACCTGAGGTACGAAGTGTCAGAAGAGTTGTTTTTCCTTGCAATATCTTTGCCATCTTTCCTCTTCAGAAATAATGACAACTGAAGGTGAATATTCTAATAAAACATTTGTGGAAGGTGACAATTCTGCTGTGACCGATGTTACCTGCCGTGAAACGTGAAAACATTTGCTTCAAACCATTTTGAATAAGCTCATTATAATTAAGAGCACAGCCAAACCTGAAATTATGCTTGCATTGGAAAAAAAAATGCTCTAAATGTTTGTGTTTATTTGGTCATTTAATGGCTCAAACCTGATAACCCCAAACATTTCTCTGGGAAAAACCCTGAAGAAACAAGAGGAAATGTTCTGTACCTCTCTATGCATTTCCTAATTGTTTTCTTTGCCCATTTCATAGTTTGTAAACAGCTTGGAAGGTTATAATTTCCAGACAGCTCTAGGAAATCAGCCACATAAGCCCTTCATTCAGAAGGGTTAATTCAGTCACATTCCTGTCCCAGCTAAAAACTCCTTTCCCAAAGCCATTACAGGTCTGCTGTGTTCAGTGCTTGGTTGAGCACTGATCTGACACCTAAGAACACACCAGATTTTGTAGAAACATATCCAAGATCTGTGGATAACTGTCTTATGTTTTTCTCAGACTAGGAAATTTCTTTCCTGAGATGATAACCAGACATTTCAGCTGGTTTTTAGGTAATTACTTATTTTTTATGTATGTTCATCTCTGTTTATGTTCAGATTCTTAAAGTTACTGTATTGGTACAGACTGATGCTAGATAGTGCTTACTGGCTGAATCTTGCAGGAATTTTCTTGGAGGTGGCTGCACTACTTATCAAGTTTCTTCTGGCATTCAGTAGTTTGTCATTGTAGGGATGCTCTTCCATACAAGATTATTGACAAGCACTCAGTTTCTTGTTTTATTTTTTATTTTACCTAATCCTTGAAAAAAGAAATTATTTATGGGTTAGGTATTTATTTTTACAAACCTCTACTACTTAAATCAATTTCAGAATATTAACTCTAAGAATTAGTTACCTACTTGTGTATTGAGTAAACATAATATTAACTTGGTACAAAGCAGGGCTTTCAAAACATCAACAAAATGTTAAAGTTATTTTTATTTAAAAAAAAAAAAAGTTGAAGTAATATGCATTTCCACCTTCTTCTAGTAACACACATCTGTCAAATAGTACAACCAGCATATAATATCTTCAACTGTTTCACTATAAAATGTAGTAACCTTCAGAGCAGGGGAGGATATATCTCACTGACTGATAGAATCAGAATACCTGAAGTCATTTATTGTCTAAAACACACACACATCTTCCAAGCCAGTTAAAATATGTAAACTTCAGTGAAGAAAACAGCAACACTAAATAAAATTTCTCAGCTCTGCCAAGGTCAATAACACCACAAAAAGGCCCCTGGAGCTCAGGAAACAGAGCAGACAGAGCTGTATTATATCACATTCTCGTACACTGACAACTACCTTACACTGTGAATGATAGACATAAATTGGAGCTATTTGTTGAGCAAGTCTGCTTCTCAGTCTGAATAAGGGAAGGGATAAGTTGGTTTCTGGAAGTAGTAGTTTTGGTCTGTCTATTTTTGAGGGAACAAGCAAAACAAAGTGAATTCATTTCTTATATTAGTTGAGAAAACCTTCAGATGACCTTGGAAAGAATGGGGAAAATGAAAAAATGACTCAAGGAAAGACATGGACAACTAAATAACCAATACATGTAGAAAAAGAAAAAATCCAACTGGCTCTGCAAGGAATTTATTATCTTGAGACAGTAAGAATAACATAAATTCTGGAGCATCCAGCAGATTGTTTCAGATGTTGTTTATGAATGAGGAAGGACAGGTTTGTGCTTTGGTTTTGATCTTCCAAAAACCCATTAAGATATAGGAGCAATGCCTTCCCAGCCAAGTGTGAGCAGCCAAAATTTCCTAAATTGCTTCAGCCAAATAATGGCACAGAATTCTAAATATCCATCAACACTATTTATATATTAATATCAAGGTAACTAGGTAGTGATGACTCACCAATTTGTTTTGGCTATCAACATGCATTAGTTTCCATTCATTAGTGAGCACTGTATCTGGAATAAGTTCCAAAAATTGTGGATGAAGCATTCAACCAGAAATGAAATGAATCATTTCACCTTTTTTTTTTTTCTTTCAGAGAAAGGTAATTAGAAGGGTTCAAAGTTTCTGGAACAGGTTAAAAAAACAAAGCTAATTAACTTGTTTGTTAACTGAAAAGAAAATAAATGATTGACAGCATCAAATATCTGGAACTGCTAGAACAGGAATTAATGAAATCACTCACACCACGACTGATTAGACATAATTTCTCTGTTTCTCTATCTAAATACTGCATGGGCATTAACTTTCTCCTTTACAATGTTAATTTGATGTCTTGACAAGGGAGAAAAATTACTTAAAATGTGTAAAAGCTACTAATGGTTATTACTTTGCTGCAATATGACTTGAAAACATTAATCTAATGGGAGATAAGCATATACGTTTCATGACTAAATGGGATACATGTCCATCGTCCGCTGCTATAGTCTGCAGAGTGGAGGGAGTAGCAAATAGCTAACACAAAGGTAAAAGAGAGAAAAGAAATTAACACCGTGCTAGTGACCAACAGAAACCCATGAAACAGCACATGACCTCTCTCTCACATTCTCTCCTTTACCAGTGAAAAACCCTTCTATTTTCTTTTCATTTGCACTGCTGCAAAATCAACCAGATGCAATATGAATGTTTTTCTTTTTCTCTCCTTTCTTTTCCCCTAAATCTCCCCCCAAATTTCTATTTACTTCCTGTAAGACATAGCACATTCAAAGCAGAAGACGTGGCTAGGTGGCCTGATTCAATATAGTATTTCCACTGGGCAATCCCAGTCTGCATAAAATAATTAAGGGAGCTGGGATGAGAAATGGACTGGCACCATGGTGGAACTGGCAGGCTGGAATAAATTAGTTTACTGATTAGCAGTGGAAAAGCAGAGCACATGTGGCCTTTAAAAAAGACTGAGCTCCAGAGGCAAAAGATCAGTGTCACATTTCAGATGTCTTTAAGATTCTTCCAGGACATCATATAAATATTTTTGATGAACAGTTTATTTACTGATGATCTAAAGCATGCCAGACATGATTCCATTTCTGTAGCATTGTATCACCTTGCAATTTTTAATGTAATGATCTTCACAGCATCTTTCTGGGCCTGTATAGTACTATTATTTTTATTCTGTTAATGAAGACTTAAGCCCTGAAAGACTAATAGCTAGGTACATGAAAAGACCTGGGAGATTACCTGCTGCCAAAATGCCTTTTTACATACCTTGAAAGTGGAATTAAGAGTCTCATAAGTTATGATTTGTCACTGAGTAACCCTGAAAGCTTTTAAAACTTTCAAAACCATGAGGAGCAGGACACACCTTTTCTCAGCTAAGAGGTCTACTGAGCAGGAAGCCTGCATCTGAGCTGGTTGCTCAAATTGTTTTTGTAATGAATGGAGAAGCACATTTAGACCGTAATTCATCTGATTTACTTCAAACTTTTTATGATGTCTTGTCTAGAAGGGCTTAATGACAATAGTCCTTTTGTTACCCAGAGGCTCAATACAACAGGCTCATGTGAGATGTCTGAAGTTAGGCAAAAGGAGCATGTTTCACCCAGGTTTTAGGTTCCTCCAGAGCCAGTCTGTGGGTCTGCAATGTCTGTGCAGGTCCAGAATAATATGAATGCTGTGAGCGTTTAATTTCCATTAGTCCTCTCAGTACTAATCATTCCTTTCCATCTGTACTTTTTAGGGCCCAACCTCTGGATACTCTTCAGATTAAACAATTTAAGGGACATTATGCAAAATAATACTGAAAGCAGAGCTGGTATTGTTTCTCTGCCTTTATTTAATATTTCAGCATTTATTCTCTCAGCTCAGGATTGCTGAGAGATTCCACACATAGTCATCAGGCAAGTTAACAGTTTCAAGGGTCTTGTTCCAGCTCTGCTGAGAGTAGATCTAGTGCTTTCATAAGCTGCTCATGCTAGCTCCACCACAGTGGACTTTTTGCCTAGCAAAGGGACGAACGGCACTTGGATGTTATGTTGGAAGACAGGCTATCACTGCAAACGCCCAATCACTAATTTTGAAAAAGGAAATTGATCCTGGTAATGGAAATTGATCCTGGTGATTTGACTCTGAAACAGAGTTTTGCTGATTTCCTCTCTCCTCTCTATTTGCATATTAGCCCTTCTTTGGTGGTGGAAGTAACTTTTTCTTTTTTATATTAATGGAAGTCACATAATGAACTCTTTGCAGGAACCCACCGGGTTAAAAAAAAAAAAAGTGAACATAAGACACATGGGAATATCCTGAATTATTTGAGTCCAGTCTTCTGCTGTAGGAAATAACATGTTTAGGACTCTTTTCAATAGCGATTTTCAACTACGATTTATAATATTTGAAATAATTATATTTTATGACCCAGAAAGAGGGTATACAGAAGCACCTGCCAGTTACAGAAACAATTAGGAAAGTGTATAGTTTATAGGTATACTGTACAATGGAAAGGCCCTAGTTCCCAAAAAACCACTCAGAAATCCAGGCTGCGTGGGAACAAATTGGAAGAACGTAAGATACTTGAACTCAGAAGGCAGATAAAAGAATTAGTAGGAAGCACCTAGTGGTCTTAATGTTCTTACTTAACCCAAGGAAGGTTGTTTCCTTTGGAGACTCATTTTGCTTCTGGTGAATCCTCATTGGAAAATAGAAATGAGCAGCAGAAATTGCAATGTAGACTATCTGCTTTCACAGTACTTTAACTGCAATATCCCAGATCTCCCACATCAAGATCAATGGAAGTTTTGCCAACAACTCCTATGAAACTAGACACAAGCTCTATCACAAGATGAAACCTTGTTTTGGCACTAAGTTTAGATACTTTTTGAATGTAACTCCCAATAAGGAAATAATGAATTGGAAGACTGTCACATAATTATGTGGGCAATGTGAAACCCAGGCGAATAACAGTGTATGTGTTCTTGGACAACTTGTACGTGGCTTAAAGATCTGAGGTGATGTAAGACTCATGCTATGAATCATTCAGAAAAGTTTTCTGCTGTATAGGAGTGGGTGGATTTGCTACTGTGTTCCCACCCATTCATACCCAAATGCTTCCTCCCTATCCAAAGTTGAAGAACGTCACAGGAGAACCTGTAGTTTAAAACCCCCTCTCCTGCATCATCTCTGTGATGCTGCATGACTCCCACAGCTGCATTTAGGATCCATACTGACAACACACTTCAGCTAATTCCCAGTTGGTAGGTGGCTTCATTTTCCAAGAAGGCTTCATCTCCTTATTTTCAAATTAATATGAATTCTTAACTGGAAGAAATTCTCCTAATTACCTTGCATTATCTTGCAGGGAAAAAAAAAAAATCTTCTCCCACCCTGCCCAATACTTCCAGAAAAATAATGGAACAAAAGGTTTGTCTCCTTGAGTGAGACAGGTAGTATCCCAAATTTGAAAGACAATCAGGAAATCTCCTAGAATGTTGAGGCCAAGGAATGTCCAAACCTGAGAGTTCTTAGGACCAAGACCTCTGTAAGACCTGAGAGCTCAATCTAAAGCTGTGTTTCTTGAATTTCTTGTTCAAGACAATTTCTTGTTCATCTCGTGGGATGCATGGGAGCTCCAGGAGCTCCTTCTGAAAAGTAAGTCTTCCATAAGACTCTAGTAAGATCTGATCTCTTTCTGGTAAAACTGGTTGAAATGGATCCATTTACACAAAACTGTGTTTGTTTTTGTTGGATGTGACTTTTTGTGGGGAAAAAAAACCCAAACTTCTCTAGTTGTGTGGAACTCTTCATGGAAAATCTCAGATGTGTGGGAAGACAGACTTTTCTTCTCTCTAAAATGTACAAAAAGTGACACAAACAGACAAACACACACGCTCCTGTGTTCGACTGTATTAGCAGACACCAAAATATGAGTTTGGGGTTCCATTTGTTCTGGCAGCTTTGGTTCTGCCTTTGTCTTTAATTCATTTTGGAAAGAAATTCTGCTTTCTTTAGCGTGATTCCATCCTTTCTTGGGAAAGGGATAATCATGCAGGTGAGCTTGCTCTTTCATGAATGCATTTTGGTTCACATTCAGACTAACTGCCTAGTTTCTGCAGAAACTCTGGGGTTTTTTGCATTGTCAGGGAGCAATTGACTGGAAAGAAAGAGTGGAGTATGTTGTCACTCCTACCTATAAAATCCAGATGTTGTGGCATTAATTTTGTCTTCTGGAGTTTTAGGGGATGGGAAGGCTTCTATTAAGAGTAGAAGGGACGAGGTGAGGCGGTTATGTGCTCCCATTTTAAAGGAAAATAATCCTGTATGCAACATTAACAAGCACACAAATGAGAATAATTAATCTTAGATGGGTAGAGACAAGCCTGATTTGATAGCTTGACGCATACAGCTTTTTCTCTTTTTCTGAAGAAATTTATACAATTCCTCCCTTATTATGTGCATTGCAGCAGCATTTTGTAGTTCTCAGCATTATGCTGATCAGGCTAAAGCTAGCAGGGAAAACAGAGATGCAGAGCTCAGTTCAATTGCCTAAATAGATGCACTCAGAGTGATTTGAGATGCCCCAAGGTAGTTGAAACATTCACATGGGTTTGGCAGATATGACAAAGGTCCTATAAGAAGTGAACATATTTTTGGAACTGGAACTAGAACTGGAACTGGAAGCCACTACCCTAGAGTACTCCAGATGGCTCTAAATACCTGTGCTTAAGTAATACTATGAAAAAATATATTAGAATATTTTATTATTTTATAATTATACAGTTCAAAATTAATTTGTAAATGAAATGTAATGCAAAATTATGTATGTTACATAAAATATTTTTCACTGTGCCCAAACAGGTTTGCTCACGATTATCCCAGAGACCAGTGGCAGAGCCGAGAGCAGTGCCCAGTTCCTCCCGAGTGCAGCGTGGAAAGTATTCCATCCCCATCTCATCCTATGCTGATCCACAGATGTCCAGGGACAGGTAACACCAGTGTAAAGTCATGCTACCTCTGTTCAAAATAAAATCAAGCAGAGGTGGCTACTGAATTCAGTGTGATTCTTTTCAGTGTTACCATGGAAATTTCTAGGGAATTTGTTATAAAGCATGTGTGGAAGAACTAAATCTGGGAGCTGCTAGATAAGGCATATAAAATGCATAATTCTTCAGTGAACTCGATGTGGCCAAAGTTACAGCACATGGCTCCTCTGCTTTCCTGCTGTGCTCACTTCTGAGTGTGATAGAATTACAGCCTAGCACAGCTTTGTGTCTCCAAACACCTCCGTCTAGACTCAGGTCTGAACAAAAGCTAATTGATGGTTTGAGCAGTGAAAAGGTTTATAGTAACTTTCAGTTAAAACTTCTGAGTCTTTAAATTACAGAGGTGGGGAGGACGGAGTGTGAAGGGAAGCATGAGCTGGTGCCGTGTGTGTTGTGGGGGGGAGCATGGAGAGGAATCCAGGTCTAGAATTGCAGAGCTGTCTCCCCTAAGTGAAAGCTGTATATCTTGCTGTCATCTCTTCCAGCTGGAAAATCCTGAGGGTGAATTCACAGTTCTGTAATTGTGATATCCCATCCATTATGATGGTCTTGGCGGGGTGACAAATAAATAAAAAATGAAACCTTTCCCATCTGCAATGTTCTTATTTTAAGGATCACTTGACATCAGTAGCAGAAACACATCAACAATTAGATACAAAAGTACTGTTGGCACGGGGAACGAAAGCAAGTTGAACACTGCCATTAAGCTGGAAATGCAGTGGATTTATCTAAACCTCAGCATTTATGCCCTCCTTGCACATAGTTAACCTAACAGGTAGAAAAATGTTTTGCAGGATGTCTGTGCATATCTCATGCCATTCAATAATCGGAATATGCAGGTGGCTCTAGGATGTCACATATCCCCTTTTTCACAGAATGTGGAAAAGATCCCTGCCCCAGTATTGGGTGAAAACTGATGCTTGCTTTTTCCAGTTGAAATAGCTATAGGACTTTTTAAACAGCAACATAATATGGAAGATAAAGCTTATTCTTTCATATAACAGAATTGCATATTTATTATTTACAGTTCACAACAGACAGGCAACTCCATGAAAGACCTTAATCTCCTTATTGTAGAGCAGAATCATAAAAATCTTGCTGTTCTCTGGAGGGAAAGAAGACAAACAGTGAGGAAATGAAGTTTCCATACTCACATTTTAAGCTGCGGCAGTAAGACATGGAGAGTACATAGTGACTTGCCCAAGGTCCCATGGACTGTTTGTGGCAGGGCCAGGAGCTGCAGCCACAGCTCAGAATCCCAAACTGTTTCCTCAGATCATTCCCAGTATTGGTTCAATGCCTGTCTGTTGGCTTTTCTGTCCTCTGCACTCAGTGTTTAGCATAGGATGAAAAACCAAGGCGTATCCTTCTAGATGTTCTAAGAAACTTAATCTGAGGTCATTTACTTACTGTGCTCCAAATGCTAGACTCTTCCTTGCACTTGTGTTTGTGTGCTGGTGTATGCTCACAGCTCCCAGCACAGGGATGTCCCAGACCTGAGCTGGAGGGGGACCATCAGGCTGTACCCACTGTGGTGTGGCCGCTTCAACCGGCTGTCTAAAGCTTTCCTGCACCGCTCATCTCCTTCCCCAAGCCAGCCAGTCCAGCAGAAGTATATCCCAGTACTTCTTGATAACATCTTCATGAGCAAAGGGGTTTCTTCCAGGTATGAGAATGAAGCTGGACACTGCTAGCCTGAGACCTCCCCAATAGCTCTTTCCAAGAGCTATGCAACTAATCACAATTTTGCAACAGATATTTCAGAAATAATTGCATGCCTGATTACATATGGGGTGAGCCAGCTAGTTTGTTCAATCAGGGAAAATGTTACCAAAGTCCTCCTACCAGTGCATGAAATATTTAGTGTCTTCTCCTGCTTTGCTCCACTATATCAACAATTTAATCTCCCATTCCCTATTCATACAACAATTTAGCTGGGTTAAGAGAATTTGACTGATATCTAATGCAAACACAACTGTATCAAATAGATTTCTTGGCCACTTCTGCACGTGTACTCAAAAGTTGCTGGAATATAAAGCCTGAAAATATTTGTAAGCAAATGTTTTTATCTATGGAATAAAAAAACCTAGCATTAATATTTCACGTAACAAAATGAATATAGCAAATATAAACATTTATTACTTAACCATTTTTTCTGAGTGGAGAGGTGATGACATATTTCTAAAATATCTTTGATAAAGGAAGTTTCAAGGTATTTTTCAAGCAAAATTATACAAAATAACCACATATCCTAATGCTTGGCGGTCAACATATATAAGCACTGCCAGCCCTCAGCTCAGGAAATGAAGACGACATGTCCGATTGCATATTCAGGGAAGATGTATATGTACTACTTTCTGGGGACCACATCTGTGGGGCCTGATTATTACCACTGAATTTGATGGAATTAACATAATTTTGCCTGTTCATGTTCCTTTTTTTCTTTACAATGTTGAAAATTAAATTAAGCTTTGTGGCATTTTCTTTTCATTTCTCTTTCTTTTCATTTCAAAGAAATTTCTTCTTTTTTTTAAGCATTTGGTGAAAATGATTGAGTATTGCTGGCAAAGCAGCAATGTTTGTATCCTACTCACATTGCCTCTTTAGAAATAGTTCCTCTTTTCTTTATCCCCATGGCAAAACAGTAATTTAGATCACTGAAGTCATAACAGTGATATTTTTCCCTTCCAAATAACTCCAGCTTAAAAATGCTTTCAGATAAGACTGAGGTCAAAGAGAGAGTATTTGGTAGAATATTTTCATGAAAAAGTTTGCATGGGGAATATGCTACTCAACTTCAAAGTGCTGCAGTGCAGATATTGTTTTGGAAGCACTTAAAACGGTCTCAGAAACCTGGTTGTTTTGTGTTTTTCAAGCTCAAGTTTCATGACTAGTTGCACTGTGTTACTTTGAAAATATCCAGCACTCTGGAAATAGGAGAGGCTTATACGAACCCCTGGCATGGCTGAAGTTTTGAAAGATGTACCGTTTCCTCCAATGGTTCCAGTATCAGCACAACCTCAAAGTGCTAGTGAAAGATGCCCCATGTGTCACTTTGCAGCTTGGCTTACTGGGAAATCTTCCTTGTCCCTACTCAGAGCACTAACTTCTGATTCCCAGCTCACCAGTTTTCTTCAGAAATGCAGGCTGTTTCTACTTTAAGAAATAATTCAGACCAGCAGCAGTGGATCTGCACTGAAGAACTGTTGTTTTTAAAGACCTTGTATTCATACTACACAGATCTTAGGGGTTTTTTTGCTTAATACTAGATCTAACCCAGTGGTGTGGTCTGCATGCCCATTTACAGCTTGGTTGCTTTGGGTGAACCCCAAACTTCTTCTATTCTAGTTTCTTCCAAACGGAGTTCAGTTTGTGGTCTGCCAAGCTCTGCGATAGAAACCAAAGCACAACACATGGGAATTACTGCAAGATCCTTCCCAAAACTTCTCTCCTGATTCAAACTAAAACACTGGTGTAAGAACACAGACTACCGTGATGACATCAAACCTCTCTTCTACTCTGTACACAAACATTTTGCTAAATACCAAGTGGTGCAAGAATTCTATGGCATTGTCTCCAAGATGCTTTATAGCCCAAATCAAAGCTGGCTACCTATCTATATGTGTCACCTAGAAGTTATGACATAATATGCAAGTCTGAAGGAGCAGCCATGGTTAGGCAGGCTGAATGTTGTTATGTTCAAAATTTTGTTTATGCGCAGAGAGGAAGCTCTCCTTACATATACATTAAGTAAAACCAAGAATTTATTGTTAGTATAATTTAAATCTTAACAGACTAATTCAAAAATCATCATTAGTCTAGATCTAATTATTACAGAAAAACAAAGATAATAATGTGGGTAAAGTACTTATGTACAGAAAAGGTCACAATAATAGAATCATAGAATCATAGAATATCTCGAGTTGGAAGGGACCCATAAGGATCATCAAGTCCAACTCCCTGCTCCTCAGAGGACTACCTAAAACTACACCATATGACTAAGAGCATCGTGCAGACGCTCCTGGAACTCTGACAGGCTTGATGCCATGATCACTTCCCTGGGCAGCCTGTTCAATGACCGGCCACCCTCTCAGTGAAGAACCTTTTCCTAGTGTCCAGTCTGAACTTCCCCTGATGCTGCTTCATAACAATTCCACATGTCCTATTGCTGGTCACCAGAGAGAGGAGATCAGCACCTCCCCCTCCGCTGTCCTGGCTTGAGGAAGTTGTAGACTGTGATGCGGTCCCCCCTCAGGCTTCTCTTCTCCAAGCTGAACAAACCAAAACCTCAGCTGCTCCTCATAAGTCTTGCCCTCAAGACCTTTCACCGTCTTGGTCATCCTTCTCTGAAGACACTCTAATAGTCTGATGTCCTTCTTATATTGAGGTGCCCAAAACTGCACACAGTACTTAAGGTGGGGCCACACCAGGGCAGTGTAGAGTGGGACAATCACCTCCCTTGACCAGCTAGCTATGCTGTGCTTGATGCACCCCAGGACACGGTTGGCCCTTTTGGCTGCCAGGGCACACTGTTGACTCATATTCAACTTGCCATCAACCCAAACCCCCAGATTTCTTTCTATGGGGCTGTTCTCCAGCCTCTCGTCCCCCAATTTGTATGTATAACCAGGATTACCCCATCCCAGGTGTAGAATCCTGTACTTGCTCTTGTTAAATTTCATATGGTTGGTCATTGCCCAGCTCTCTAGTCTATCCAGATCTCTCTGTAAGGCCTCTTTACCCTTGAGGGAGTCCACAGCTCTTCTTAGTTTAGTATTGTCAGCAAACTTACTTAATGTACGTTCAATTCCTGCATCCAGATCATTTATAAAAACATTAAAGAACACTGGCCCTAAAATCAAGCCCTGGGGAACCCTACTGGTGACTGGCCGCCCGCCTGATATAACCTCATTTACTCTTTGAGCCTGACCTGTCAGCCAATTGTACACCCATCATATTATGGACTTGTCTAGCTGTATGCTGGACATTTTGTCCAGAAGGATACTGTGAGAGACAGTACCAAAAGCTTTGCTAAAATCCAAAAAAACCCACATCTATTGGCTTCCCTTGGTCAACTAGATGGGTGACCTTGTCATAAAAGGAAATAAAGTTAGTTAAACTAGCAGTAATGTAATTAAAATTGTTAATCCACACACTTCTTAGCTTCTACCTCTTTTGCTGGCACTATGCTAACCCTTCCACTGCTCTTCTGGAGCAGTGTCAATAACTCTGGAGTCAATAACTCTCAACCTCTAACAGTAGACATCTCTATTTCAAGAGTTAATCTCATAAGAGAAGAGGCAGCCCTTTCTAGAGAAACTGGTAAGACAGAGCAATTACATTTCCTAGGAACTAAAGTCCATCACAGCTCCTCACCATATGCTGCGATGAGGTGGACAGGTTTACAAAAGCGCAGTAATGGCAGAAAAATGGGATGAGTCACCCAATAAGTTGTATCATGTCTTTTCTTTAGCATGCCTTTTTGAAACAAAAACTCGGAGTAGTGCATACAGGTAAAGCAAGAATAAGATCATAATAAAGTAAAACACTGCAATGGACGGTTGTTTTCTTGAGGACACCTTCAGAAAGAGACAAACTGTCATATCACAAATGTGAATGGTAGCATGTAGTGCATGGCTGGATGATTAAATATCTGAGATAGGTCTGAATTATTAAAAGAAGCGAGATTGTCCAGGCATATGTTCATGCATGAGAGAAACATGATAAGCAGCCATATTTCATGCTTAATAAAGTGTCTCACTATCACCTTATATTCAAAAATGTATTCACACTGGCAAGTATCCAGTGTATCAGATTATGAGGAGGCATTTATTGAATAGTGTACAAATTTCTGTTATTTTTTTTTTATTTATTTTCTATTTCGCTTTGTGAGGAAGAGATAGAAGAGCATACAGTACAATTTTGCTGATCAATGGATATACAGGAGGTGAACACACAGTTTTCATCAGGACAGATGCACCATCAAGGAATTCAAAAGGTTAAGAAGGGAAAGCAAACAGCACATGTGGGAGTTTATCAGCCCCTGGAGCAGCAACAAAAATAAGAGTCATTCAACAGTCAGATAGTGTTAGTAGATCTTACTTCCATCATTTGTATGAGATCACATGATATTTCCATTTTATTTTTTAGATTGTAATTTTTGTCTACTGCAGAAAAGGACCACTTTATGAAATTTTGAACAGATTGCAAAAAAAGGAAACAGTTTCTTGGTTAGAGGTAGGGATCTCTGCCTACAAAAAAATACATCCAAAAAAAAGGACTTTAGAGAAAAGTAAAAGAAAGAAAAAGTGATCAGAAAACAACAGAGGTTGTCTTTTTGAGAAAAGATGAAATGAATAGTCCTTACCTCAGAATATATTTTAACATAGGCTTGAAAGAAACTGTATCCACAATTCCAGATCTGGCAACTATTCATGTTCTCATATGTAAGCAATAGCTTAAACTGATTAGCAAGATCACGACCTGATTATGTGTAATGGATTAATCATTCAAAAGGACTCAATTGAAAGGGTAATATACCAGAGACAGACACAAATTATTTTGGCTATATTAGGAAAAAAAATCATGCATTAGAAATAGGAATCTGGAACAACTAAATGAATTTATAACAGAGAAAGTGTCATCTAAATTTTGGGAATTGTTCCCAGCTGGTAAGATCTGGCAGACTATAAAGCATCTTCACTGGAGAAGCAGTGGCAGTGTTACCGCTTGGGAAACTTAAATAGAAGAGGACCTGCTCTGAGGAGCAACAGGGAAGTGATAGGAAAGCAGCAGCCTGACTCAAAGGGTCTTTTCTATCTAGTGCAACCATGGCTCGATGTAATAGACTTCCCAGCTTCTCAAAAGCAAAGCATGAGCTGAATCAATCTCAAAATGCACTAGTGATAGGGATGGAAAAATGCTGAAATCGCATTTCAAGGTGATACGAGTAGGAATGACAAAACGGGATGAATGCTGGGAGCCAGCTTCATGAACTGAAATACAGACCATAAAATGAGTAGTTGGTCTGCACAGCTCTGTTACAGCCATCTTCTGTGGTGCCATGGGTACAGAGAGCAATATTAGCAACATCAGCATGACAGTATGCTTAGCTCAATATACCTTCCTCCATGATAATAATAATAACAATAAAAATAACAGTAACTATAAAGCCTAACAAGGTTTTTCACCCAATTATGCCACTTCTGTTCCTCAAGGCAGTCTGAGCTATCTTCGCACTGAACGGCACACTGTGTCGGTGGGACCGGGCCGTATGTAAAGGCAGTCCACAGAGCTAAATTATTGTTTTGAGCATAGCCATTTTTCTGCTTTACAGGCAAATTTGACATTGAATTTTTGACTTCAGAAATTGAGTTCAAAAATCTAGAAGCTAACACTAGCAGCAACGAGGCTTGCCAGGTACCCAGGAAGTGTCTGAGTGGGGTTTGGGGTGCTCTGAGGTTGTTGGAAGCATGGTGGTAGAGACCAGCCAAAGGCTGTGCTCTGCAGCAGACAGGAATCAGCTACCTCACCAGTTTAGCCTGGGATGAGTGGAGGCAGCCACCCAGAGCTTGCTATCAGGGCAGCTGCTGTCCAGGTGGAGACCTGCAAAGACTACATCCTTGCCTTCTGGGTGGAGGACAGTAGAAGCTCCACCTGTGCAAGATGTGCTCTGGTGGAGCCATTCAGACAGCGGCTAAATAGAGTATTATTCAAGCCTTTGCAAGAAGTAGTACTAGGGCCCCGTGCCACTGACCTCCAAGGACTACCAAAGAGCTTCAACAAGTGAACAGACAGCTTCTCCTTGGAGAAGGAGGAGCCATGGTCTCTGATGACCTGTGGGAATGGGACATCACCTCACTCCTCTTCCTCGTATGTACCAACCAGCAACAGATATGAAGCCTTGACAGCGGACAAAGCCAATGAGCAAGATTTACAGGGAGAAGCTGCACCAGCAGCACATACTGAAAACCACGAAAGGAAGCAGCAAGTGCTAATAGTGGGTAACTCTCTACTGAGAGGCACCGAGGCACCCATCTTCTGGCCTGGTATACAGTAAGGGAAGTTTGCTGCTTACCAGGAGCCAAGATCTGGGATGTTCCAGAGAGACTGCCACAAGAAGTTAAAAGCACAGACTACTATCTCCTAATTCTTTTCAGTGTGGGCACCAATGACACAGTCGAGCAAAACCTGGGCAAGATCAAGCAGGACTTCAGAGCCCTGGGAGTGCAAGTGAAGGGCACAGGTGTCCGTGCAATCTTCTCCTCTGTCTTGCCAGTCAGAAATAGGGGTGCAGACAGAAGTTGATGCATCATGCAGACAAATACATGGCTTCATGGCTGGTGCCATCGCCACGGCTTTGGTTTCTACAGTCACGGGATGTTCTTTGATGAATACAGCCTGTTGGGGAGAGATGGGATCCACCTATCTCGGTAGAGAATTTATTGCGGCCTTTCAATATAGAAAGGGGTCTTATAAGAAAGACAGAGAGAGAATTTTTACTGAGACCTGTAGTGACAAGACAAGGGGCAACAGTTTTAAACTGAAAAAGGGTAGATTTAGATGGGACATGAAGAAGAAAATTTTTGTGATAAAGGTGGTGAGACAGGTTGCCCAGATGTGGATGCCCTATCCCTGGAAGTGGTCAAGGTTAGGGCAGATGGGGCTTTGACCAACCTGACCTAGAGAAAGATGTTCCTGCCAAAGTCAGGGGGGTTAGACTGGATGATCTTCAAAGGTCCCTTCCAACCCAAACCATGCTATGATTCAATGACATAGAAGAGGCAGGAGAATCTTTACAGCATCCTGTAGTGAGGAATTCCATAGCTTATGTTTACACTCTATGAAAAAAATAGGTGTTTTGCTTGTTATCTCCTCATTTTCTTTGATTCCATTTTGTTCTACAGAGAACATATACTTTGCAATTAATGCATGCTGTTAGTATCTCTACAGACTTCTTTCACCTCCTCTTTCAATCATCTCTTCCTGATTGAAAAGCACCAGTCTACTTAGTTGTTCCTCCTATGAAAGCTTTTGCAGACCTTGACTCATTCCTGCTCACTCTACTCTATACCTTTGGAAGTTGGATGGAGCTTTCACTGAACATAGGAGGAACCAGGATAGATGCTGGGGTGTAAAGTCTATTGGAGTTTGGGTGAGCTCATGGAAGTTACCGTAGTCCTTATTCTCCATGTTCATACACACTAAATCACTCACTAAATAAACACTGACATAAAATCAGAGTAAGTGGGAAGTGCAGAAAGACTCAGTGAGGAAGAGAAATACAGATATTTGACTTCCTTCTTGCCACTGTCTCACAAATTTTGCAGAGCAGGTTGGTTCTTCCTGCACCGCTGCGATTAATCTGTTTGCTCTCCCCAGAGGTCTTTGTAAGGGAAAAAACCCAAGAACTTTACTACTGAGAGAAGTTGGAGACCTGCCTTTGCTGTTTCCCCAACAGCCCCTTTCTATTTGTGCAGTGTACCACCTCCTGGGCCTGGTTTATGCCAGTTTCTCTCTCAGGGTATATGATGCTTAGTATCTTCCTGGAAGACTTCTGATAGGAGTTTTTCTTTTTATCCAACAGCAAAAGTTTTTCCCAGTTTTGTAAGCATTTCTGAGATTCCTTACAATCTTTGGACACAGTTAAGACACATGAGCTACACAAGGGAATTCAATCTTCTTCATGCTGTAGGAATTCAGAATAGACACGTTTGATCATGTTCAATGTAAGAAGAAATGCGTTGTTTGGTATTTTTCAAAAACTACCATTTATATTCATTCAGATATGGAGGCAAACTAAAGAGGAGAAAAAAACCTGCTATATTTCAAGTTCAGCTGCAAAATTTGTGTTGCCTTTGCTGACAAAGGGGGAGAAATACGGCTTCTGTTCATTCCGTAATTCCTGTTGTTATCTGAATAGACACCAAAGACTAAGAGTAAAATGCCGGTCCTGTTAAATGTTCTTATCTTCTTCAGTATAAATTGAACTTGTCTGTCTAAATATTTTACAAGACATAACTTTGGCTTTAATTTCTCTTCATCTTTCCCTTTACTTCATTATTTTTCTACGGGGAAAAAATGCCAGATTTGTTAGAAGTTATTACTTTCCCTATGGGTCACCTCCAAGCTTTTTTATCGTGTACTTTTTCCTTATTCTGACAGAACATGAGGCATTATCAGATATGTCCTCTGCTTATTGAGTTCTGCCTGATACTGTAATTGTAATATACATGAGCTAGTACTTCATGCTTACATTGTGCCTTACCTTCAAAGATCTAATAGTAATTCAGAAAGAGGTATAAAGTATTAATGACCTGTATAAAAGAAGCGGAAATATAAAATGAAGAGAAGAGAGGAAAAAGAAGTAAATTTTCAACCTTATTTTGCTTTGGTTTTTCAGAAAGAAGAGAATATTTCAGTTCAGAGGAAAAGAAAATATAAAATATAATTTCATTTTTAATGAAAAAAACAATTTTAAACTTGAAGAACTTCTATGAAAATTTTAATTTTGATACACTACCTGGTTGAAAGCCTGTAACCACCTGTATTTATACATATCACCCAATTAATTCGCAAAGCAACATTGCCAGACGGCGTTATTCTTCAGGTTTCAGAGATTTTGTCAGAGAATACATTAAGTCACGTATTAAATTTGAGGGAAAAGCTGAACAAAGGATGTAGGACTCCTGAATACAAAAATCAATCTTCTATCCATGTAATATGCAAGCTGACACATACATTGTTTGCTGCAGCCCCAAGAGATAATTCTAGCTATAGAGCAAAACCAGGAAGCTGACTCCTGGATTTTGCTACTTACAGTCCATTACTTGGAAAGAAAGGCACTTAAACATTTATTTGGGATGAAAAATAAAGCAAAAAAATCTGAGATATTAATATCAACTCTTAAAATCTCTCTGGAAGTCCTTAGGTAAACAGAAGACTACCTTTACAAAATACTGTAATTTTTTCATTACAGACTGCATATATTACTCTGGAGGGCAAAGAATGAAATATTGATAGCGGTCCATCAATCTGTTTGTCATCGTGTAGGATTTTTCCTTGATTGGACTCAAAATCTAAGGCATGGTTGACAATGCAAATAACTTTCACTGCAAAAGCATGTTGATTTCTGAAGCCATAAATGCATAAGTGCGGCTTTTTCTATAGGCTCTTTTTCTAGACTCTTACCATAGAGATGAAAATGTTTAGTACCACACAAAGTATTACTAAGGTGGTTTTGACGGCATTTCACACCTCATTTGCTGCCAAAGTTATTACATTTTAGTCAATGGTCAAAGAGTAAATTGACTCTAAAGGGCTCCTTTAAAGCACTGAGGCATGAGATTAGAACAATTTAGAAATTATCTTGATCTTTACTTCATCTTGTGCTCAAAGTAGAGGTGCCCACCTCTTCTAGCTGCCTTCCTGCTTATTTAAAAGGAAACACTTAAGGTTAATATAAGCCTTGAAATGATTGCCAGTTGTATGTGGCTTCTGGCAGTTGAATTATTTGGAAGGGTACCTTTGATAAAGCAACTGTTTGAATGTAGATTGGCTGTATCTGCTTCCACTGACAAAAAAACTTGGCCAATCTGGAAGGTTGATGAGCAATGCCAAGTGCCTTTCCCAAGGATGAAATCAGCAAAACTCAAAAAACTTGCCATAATGGTGAAAACTGTGTTCAGGGAGACACATCCTGAAGACTATCCTGTTAGCACCATGATCTGATGTACAGATAACATATCCTCTCACCTTTTTATAACTATGTAAAAGTACTATTATGCTCTCATAGCTCTCTTCACAGGAAGAACCGTGTTTCTTAATTGTTCTGCTCTTCATCAATAATGTTTCACAATAACGAGCACTATGCATCATCATTCCTTCACTGCATCATCATTAAACCACTTCATTACGTTCAAGTCCCATTCATGGCTTATCCATTGCAAAGAGACCACCAGGCTTTGCTATCCACGGCAGTGCTGGAATGGAGCACTCTGTATCCCTCAAAGTATATATGCGCTTCTTCCCGTCAATCGTAAACATGCACAAATCTCCCAGGTCATTTAACCTCAGAAGCTCAGTACTGAGTTGTTTCAACTAATGCTACAAGTATCCAAAATTTCTGCTTCTAACTGAAGTACTTTCAGGTCATTTACATCAGCTACTGCCAGGTCTAGGGATAAAAATAAAAGTTATTTCAACAGATTGCTTAGTGTTTTGGAGTTTGAATGCATCTAGACTCAAGATTGCAAAGGGCATAATTTATCTTTAGGCATCCACAATACATACGCTGTGTATGTAGGTGCTATGGGATGGAGGTGAAAGTCTCTCATCTCTCTGCTACCTGATTCCTTTCTGAAAGACTCACTGTTTTCTTCACAGTGAGGACATGCAGCATCATCAGCCTGGCTCCCATAAATTGAAGACGACAGGTTAGTTTAAACTATGTACACAAGGGGACAATTAGGCCTCCTCTTTTTGCCTGTCTCTCTGCAGATATTTTATATTTCCTGGAGGAATTGCTACAACTCAGGACACTTTGTGTCAGCAATGACAAACTCCCCACTCAAATCACTTAGCCTCTGGGAAGTTGTCACAACACCTACCCTGGTTTCCTGAATCTGCGTTACCTAAAAAAAGAGCTCTGAAGTGGCTAAAAACAGGCAGGGTACCCCATTTATCTTCTTCTTTGTAACACTGATCTGGCATTTGAGGACACACTTGTTCACACACAATCCCAAGACACTTTCTAGGAAATACATTTCTGTGCCTAATGGTTTACTGATGGCAAACTGTCTTTGATTTATTCCTTAAAAGCTTCCCAGTTCTCTTCTTTGGCATCAAGAAACCATTGGAAAATCATGGTTGTCATTGTAAAAAAACTTTTTAAAAATCACTTTTTTTTCCCTCTGTAACAGAGTTGCAGGAAACTCTTTAGTTAAATCAATTGCCGGTAATGAGAGTACTACTTCTAACTGTGCCTAAATCATATTTGATTGGGGCTATTGTGTTAGCTCTTGCCATGAACTGTATTTCATTGCATCTGAATTATTCTAAGTGATCCTCTAATCCTCTTGCTTTCCTTCGATTCAAAGATGAATGTCTTAGCTTTACACTACTATATTATCAAAACCTCCTCTCTGGACTAATGTGTTAGCAAGAGTCATTTTTCATTGAATGTTAGGCCTGACAAAGAATTATTATTCTAATGTGTTGGGGAGATTAGCTCATTTTCACTCAAATTCTGCCTTCCCATTCATCACTCTCCTGCTGTTGGGACTTCCAAAATGATTTATTCAGGCAGAAAACTTAAGTATGGTGGAGGAGAGCTGAAAATACACAAACAGCACGGGAAATGCCATTCCTTTCCACTCTGCTCCACTAAATGCGACTCATGAGTTGACAGTGTGTCTCTTCCTTTGAATTGCTATGAACTGTGACCTTAGGGAAGTCGCTCTTCTTAGTCCATCTCATCTTTACTGGTAGCACCTCCCTAATACATATAAAATGTACCCTCTCTTCTCTATCAGGTCAATCAAAACCATCTTTTTATTGCCTTATGGTGCTAGCATCAGCCCATATTGCTGAAACCTCACTGTCTTCTAATTAAGGGCTATCACAGAACTCAAAATATGGCCCTGTTTACCCCATGAATCATCAATGCCATGAGCGTGTTAAAACTATGCATAAAACTAATATATTTAAGATGACTTAGAATGGCTAACAGAAATCTGTATGTCGTATTTAGTTGCCCTGGTCAATGGCACTATCGCAAATTCATACAGTGAAAATCTAGCAGATGGGACTCTTGGCTGACAAGGAGTTCAGGACCTCAAACCTTATCATGAAGTCAAATAGAAAAGAAGTTATTCAGGATGATGGAGGAGCATGAGAAAAAAGGGGAAAGGTTGACATAGCATGAACTAAACTAACAAAACAGACAATGGGAAGAGGACATGATTTAAACCGAGAGAAGAATGAGGTAGTCTGAACTGCAAAGAGCTTGGGAGGTTAAGATGAAACCAGTGAAAGAATCCAAAAAGCATCTTAAGACTCGGTGAAATTTGAACAATGAACAAGGTGGAAGTTTTCAGCAGTTGTTCAAAAAGGGGTTATATAAGGAAGGAGGACTGGCAAAAGAGTAGTAAATTTGTCTTACAATGTGTAGCCCTTGAAATTTTGTCATGGGACACAGCTTATATACAGATCAAGAAATTTCGTGATATCTATCCATTGATAGTCTAAATGAAATATTTTTAATCTAATAAAAATATTTTATTAGTTCGCAGAATAGTGAACCATGTATGAACTGAACACAGTATGTCTCTGAGGTATTGAGCTGTCTGCTATAATTCAGTGCTGATCTTGGTGGTAGAATGTGTGCTGTTTAGGCTTCATTTCAACTGACCAAGCGTAGATGCCTCTATAAGGTGACACAAATCCTGTCCCAAACTCCATTTACTCTATTGACTAGACACTTACTGACTCTAAAGGGAGCCCAAGGTGACTTGTTCAAGTCTGGGCCATCAGGGCCTTCATTAAAACAAATTAATCTCACCCCTGAAGTAAGAGATGAATCCCACTCCTGCTTGTACTAGAGCTCTTTCATCATCATCCTGGCGTTTCTGATATTCTTCACCTCACACAGTAGCTGAGCCACCTTTTCCTGCACCAAATTTTCTCAGATTCTCATGCTTTGGAATAGGCTGTAAAGCCTACCTTTCTGCTGCTCCATTGCTTCTTACTTGCTTTCAAACTTGCCATCTGCTCTACTTCCTGCTCCAGTAGTTTAGGTGCAATGTTGTCACCCTTCATTAAGGAGTTTGTCTCTGAGAGGACAAGGTATTCCTGAATCAATTGTGAATAAGAGGCTCCTTTAGAACAACTCTCTATTGCTATCTCCCAACTTTGCTCTCCATGACTAATTCTGGTGACCTCCTCATCATAACCTGCTGGCTTCCCTGCGTTAGGTGGAAAGCCCTGCCAACAAGAGCCCATAATCAGGATGTTAGTACCTGCATATAATTCTTCTTGAGTCACAGACTGACTTGGAGGTATTTTTAAAAGATTGACTAGATAAACCCAGATCAATGTAGTGTAACTTCAATGTTGCACATACTTTGAGAAGGTGTTAGCCTAGTTTACCTCCAGAGGTCCTTTACAACCTAAATAGAATAATTTATAATTCTATATATCTATGGTAAGGACAAAAAGGACAAAAAACCATAGATGAGCATTTCTCAGGAAATTACAGAATCTGGTCACCTAAGAGCTACAGAGGAATTCTTCATGAGCAGAAAGGTACCTTTCCTTTCAGCAAGCACTATTTTGAGATTTATATATTAGCTCCTGCATTCGCTATTAGACTGTCATCAGTTTTCTTCCAACAGCTCTCCATTTACCTTTGGACCTCATTGCTACCAGCTATTATCAGAGTGTAGATAATGTTCCTTAATATTTTCTTTAGAGCAAGAAGAGAGGATTTATTTAAGATGTTCAAATATCCAGAACAGTGATCATGAAGACAATCTCTTCTTCTTGAATATTTACATCTTGGGAAAAGTTAGCACAAGCACGGCAGTCAGCACAGAACAAAAATACATAGGGCATTGCAGTACTTGAGCTCTTCACCTGCTAAACAATACACCAACACAAAATATGGGTGAGCTCTCTTGTTCACTAGATGGTGTTCCAACACAGATCCAGTTTTTCTGGGTCTTCCTAGACATTCAACTCTGTTGTTCACAAGGCTGTTTCTGTGTCTGTCATTGTCCGTAATCACAAAGTTCCTGTGGCTGGATCTGCTCATTCCTTACTGCAGCGCAAGCAGTACCCATAGCATGCCAGAGGACTCTTCCACATAGATGCTCACCAACAGCATTAGCAACTTCTCTCAGTTTATCCTCTTTAGGTGAGCTCAATAGTGAAGCCTGGTAAAATGTGGCTTTCGATCACTATATACCATGTACATTTTTGATTTCTCTCCTAATACAGTAAGTCCTGGACATGCAGACCATGTCTTCTGAGCCTCAAGTAGTGCCCCCCTCTGGCTCTAATGTAGAATGATCATTTTGTGTGTTTCACCTATTTGAAGTGCCTGAAATAGTGTGAGGTATGTCACAACCAGAAAGACATTATTATAGCATAACACAAATGATTATAGCATACTAATGATACTGCATGCTGCGATGTTAAAGGATGTGAGGTGATACAATCAATAGCTTGCCTGAAGGAAGAGGAATATATCCGACACTTCATCTCCTCTTTACATATGGACCCTGTACAAATGGACTACGGTTAAATGTTGTAAATATAATCAACCTAGAATATATTTCTTTTAATCCAGTTATGACTAAGCCAAGATAGTAAGTACCAGGCTGGGAGTTCATCATGGTCTCCCCAGGAAAAAAATGCAATCTCACTTCTTCTGGATATAGAATGAAAAATATATCAATTCCACTACACATCATCGGGACAAAAAGTTCCATCAACTGGGCCTTGAAACAATACGTATCTAGGCTAACTCTAATGGCTCAACCTAAGCCTCTGCTGAGAAGTCTGCTTTACAGGGGTGAAAAGAGGAGCGAAATCCATTTTACCATGACCTGAACAGAAACCTCAATATCTTCTGACCCTCAGTAAACAAAATTTTAAAGCCAGGCTCTGAGGGCTCCTACAGGGCATTCCTTATCTGCAACATATTTCCATTCATTTGGTCCCATTCTTGTCTCTTCCTTCCCCCTGCAACATGGGGCCAAAGAAAACTAAGGCCTCACAATGACAACATGCATCCTGGCAGCTGGAAAAGTCCCTATCAGTTCAGATAGCGTTCCCCGCTGGCTGAGAGAAAATCAAGGAGTTTACAGATTGAGTGTTTGTGGCAGGAATATTTTCCCTCACCTTGCCTAGATTCAGCTGATTAGATCAGAGCACAAACAGAAGAAAGGGAGCACATATAGCCTGACCTTGTCATCCTAAGTGATTGTGACATTTCCAGGAATGCTCACCACGCTCCTGCTCTTCGTTTCTAGCTGCTTTCGCTTTGTCTCGCAAGTTTCTGCAACAGTAAATAAACAAACAAAAAAAGAAATCCTATGGGAGAACCCCCTCCAATAACCACACGGCTCACCAACAACCCTATGCAGTCCTGTTTTCATTGCTAGCTTCTCTTAACACAATAGATACGTATTTCACTGCCTAGTAGAAATGTTCCTACTTGATGAAAAAAAAAGGACATGATCATGTAATGGCTACAGCTGATGACCTTACACCCAAACCCACAGCAAGTTAGAGAGCAGAGCTGATATCACAGATCATCACAAGGTGGTATGCCAGGCTCTGAAGGCAGTATCTGTGTCAAGAGAGTTTTAATGAAATCAAATATTGGATATTTAATTGCACCAAGATGGGAAGATTTGATCATGTGGAGAAAGAAAAACAGAGCAACAAGTTCTGGTCACCCTTCCAGTTGTTACTTGGTTTTCAGGGAATTAAGCCTTTACCCAGTGTCTCGCTTTAGCCACCTTTCAGATGAGTACCTTGAATAGCAAAGTTGTGGGATTCATTAAAGGTATGTCCTCCGTGACTCTCACAGATCACACAGAGCAATACACAGAGCAACACACAAACAATACAATTTCCATGTTTTCCTGGAAATACTAGTTTAATTTCTATTTTTGCTTAGGTAGTTAGAAACTTCTATTCTGTGGCTCTGTTCTTCCAGGGAAGAAACCTGAGTGCCTCAACGCTGGTTTCTGGTGCCATTTCAAATGTCTCAGTGTATCCTGCCTGACGTCCATTTGCTAACCAAACACAGCACAGGTCTCCTGCAGTTTCCATACTATATCTACTAGCAGATACCTCAAATAACTGAGGGCTTTTAAATTGCCTCTAGACATTTCTGTGTAGGTACCTGAATTCCACCCCACATAGGGATGAAGTTTGTTGGCACCCTAAGCTAACTCCAAGGCATTCTCTTCAGGTTAATACAGCACAAAAAATACATTTAACTTTGCTGGGATATGAGAGTAAGACGTGGATGGACTGGAGAGAGACCATCTTTGCAGTCACTCAGAAAATGCAAAGTTTACTTAAATTAGAGCATTACGAGTGTATGAAAAGAGTCAGCAAGTCACAGCTCCATTCACAAGTTTTGATTTATCATCTACATGCAAGAAGAAACTAAAATGAGGACTTGGTCCAAACTGCAAAGACCTTGCAAAGCAAGCCTAAACACACTCAGCACCTTAGTCCAGAGATAAATTCTTGCTCAGTTTGGCTAGAAAGGGAACAAGCTGAACAAAATGCCCTACTAATAGCCTTATTTTTGTTCTTCCTAAACACAGGGTTCACTGATTTTGAGCTCACAGTGGTCATTTGACCAGCTGGTTATTGGACTCAGGTGTCTTGTGATGGCAACAACCAGTGCCCAATGTTGTTCTTTACTCCAAAATGTGTGCTGTTCTGTCCTTCTCTTTTAATAGTAAAAAAACCAGTGACAGAGCGTGTCCTAGACTGATCAACTCAATTTCATCCTTCTTGTTGGCAGCTGTTTCTAAGAAAAAACGTGTTCATTGAACCACAACTGCTAGGTGTTTGGCTCTTTCCATGTCAACATCATGACAAAGCTTCACTGCCCTCACTGGCCATGCCCTCCATGGTCTCATCTACACTACAGGACAAGCTGGTCCTCTATGTCTGATGGCCTTTGAGCTCATTAAAACAGTCTCTACAGATGTATCAGTTTATATCAGATGAGGCTGTGGATTGACATCTTGGGTGAGAAGGTTTATTTCAGTATGGCCATCCTCAAGGTGGAAATATGAAAACAAAATGAAGGGGAATAGAAAGCGGAGTAGTGTTGCCCTTAGTTTAGGAAAGAGAAAGAAAGATTACTCATGAGGGTGAGTTGCAAGGGAAAGGGTCAAATCCAAAGTAGGACTTGCACACCTCAGAAATTTCCCAGAGCACAGCCAAGACACAGTAAGGACCAGGTCCATCGCCAAATTTAGTGATGGCTGCTTTACTTTTAAAACACATTCAAATGCAAAATCTGTGCTGCTAGACTTAGCTTTGTGCTAGAGCACTCCCCCAGGCTCCTGTCTGAGCTCGCTTGTTACTTCACGGGCTTAAACCCCATACCACCTGCTCTAGAAGAGCAGTTAACAGCCAAGGTGGGAAATGTTGTGTTTTCTTCCCTTTGAATCCCTGTCTCTTTGGAGGAGTCTGCACAGTACTCAGTAGTCAGCATACTATAGACTCACTGTCGTAGCCTAGTGATAAGACCACTCCTCAGGTCCTGCAAACCAGTCTCCACTCTCACAGTAATATCTATTTGCTCTCCTAGCCCAGTCCTGAATGTTTAAATGCTCCTCCACCGAGCATACAATACGTAAAGTCATAACTCAGATCTTAATCAAGCTTAAGGACATCAATGGAAATAATTGGACTGACTTAAGTATCTAGTTCTTGTGATTGATGTACTGAGCGCAGGTCTGGGAGACCTGGGCTGCATTCTTGAAATTACTTAGAGATTTAACTCCCTGCTCTCCACTGATGCTAAAAGGAGATTTTTTTATTTCTTAGGGAGTCCTCAGCGGATGTCCCTTCAGCGTTGTCACCTAAGCACAGCCCTGGAAATGCTGCTGTCCACCCTGTCGTACCTGAGCTCCCCCATCTGTGCAACAGGTTACCTACACCAAAAAAATCAAGAAGTCTCAGTTCAAATGGTTTATCTGATGCTTAGAGTTTTTTTCCTTTCTTCTCATCACAAATGGTGACTTAATTGTCTCAAAGATATTCTACATTTGGAACAATGTGCTTTAGTAAGATTTGTAATATAATACTTGGCTCATTGGGGAGTAAAACTGCAAGGGTTTCACATTCAACACCCTGGTGTCTGAATTTCTGATGAGACAAGGGTCACTTGTGGCATTTCTGTTCCCTAATTATGTGTGCAAATTGCAAAATGCACATCCAGTCAAAGTAATGCAAGTCCCACTTAAAATTCCTTGTTCTTGTATTTTTTACCAGTTAAGCTGGAATAAGAGCTGAAAGCGGCATCAGCTCATAGCGAATGGGTTCAACACTTCGAGATAATACTTATACAACATTTACCACATTATTTTCCCTGAGGCACTCTTAAATGATCCATGACTTTATAATGTATGTAAAGTGGTTTGAACACATACACAGAGCAAACTACTATTGCTGCCTTGCTATTAAATTTGGGTTATTATTACCATAAGTGCTTGTATTAGTATTATTAGTAGTAGATGATAGAGCTTATTATGAAAAAATTGTTACAAGTTTTAGTAATTGTTAAAACCGCTCCCATAAGATATTGGTTCATCTGTCCATTCATCCTAGGTCACATAATGTTCCAAGTTGTCAGCAGGTTTGGGGCTTTGTTTTCTGCCATGAATAAAAAAAGAAGAAGAAGAAGAAAAAAAAAAAAGAAGATATCGCTTATTCACAGTTTGGTGAATAATAAAGATGCTGAGGTGTTACAGAAGACTTTAGCCAAACATAGATGTAAACTTTCTCCTGCACACACGTATCTTTGCATTTTTGTGCTGCCATAGAATTGGAAAATAGCACTCTCAAACATTTTCAGAGGGAGAGGGATGTCAGATAAGATGAAAGAAGTGAATTAGGACCAAACACCTCTTGCAGTGAATAAACCCATATTTAAAGCTTCATTTCAATTGTGTCAGTTCCTATTTCTCACCACCATTTAATTCCTAGCACTGTTCAATTTGCCACCACTATGCTCCCAATATTTATTATTTTTTTCATCATTGTGTTTTTATACCAAGCATGGAAATATAAGTTTGGTTCAGAGATTGTTTGTCACTTGTCTTACAGTGAACAATCTCTCTGTTGCTGTGCTTGATTACTTCTGATGAGACTTGGGTTGGAGTGAAGCAACACCACTAACATCCATTGCAGGATACTAGATTTATATTTGTCCAGGATCATGAGTTAACTTAAGAGTGATTTTGTTAATCAGAATCAAACTGCCAAGAGCTAATTGGCCTTGGCAGAGTAGCCTTGGCCTTTCAAACAGGTCATGTGGAAGTTAGATCAGTTTATACTAGTAGAGACATATCTACCTATGCCTTAGTAGAGAGACTTACATTACTATATTAATTAATGACATAATTATAAGAAAAACAAAACAAATCCTCTTATTTGTCATTACATTCATTCAAGAAATAACCAATTAGGCATTTACCTGATTCTGCTGGCTTTAAAGAGTGTGCTTAAATGTGGACTGGAAGAGGGATACTGTCCTGAATCAATTTATATCTCCACTGTTTAAAGAAATCAGAGCTGGCTTTACTTCACTATCTCCAGGTCCAAGAATGCAAGGGACAGAAACATGCTAACTTAGATCCACACACTTTATGGATGCTGCATTTCTGTTAATGAGCTCTGTAAAGCCATCACATCTGGGGGAAAAAAAACCCTCCTCCTATATCTCACTGCATATGTTACCTGACAAACTCCTACTAGGTAAGGTCTCTATATTACACTGCATTTTGCAGCACAGGTATTCATGGATGTTTCATCACAGGAGAGCAGTGGTCATCTAGCAGGCCACTACAAGGGTACTTGTGGAAATTCTCTGATAGCCTTGTGGGGTGGGACTCTGATGACTTCTTAGGCACAAATGACTCCCAAAGAGCACTGTAGTAAAAAATTACAGTTTCTATGTAGAAATGTCTAATGTCTATCTCTTCTTGTGCAGTTTTAGGGAGTTTAGCTCAACAGACATGTAAAGACTGATTTCCAAGATTACTACCAGGACACTGGTCTCAGTGCTGTTACTGTGTTATGTAGAAAGAATGAAAAGAAAAGCAGGACAATATGAATCTGCAACTGGGAAGAACTGAGCCTCCCTGGTAAAATTCTGTGTGAATTTTACCAACTTTTTTGTTTTTGTTTTTGCATGTGAGCTTGTACATTATCTTCCACATAATACCGCAGAGCATTTTTTTTGGTGCACATTAGTTTGGATGTGAAGTTCTCTGCTGATCTTACAAATTGGTAGCAATTAAGAGAAAGAGCAAAGGAAAGACAGAGAAAGTGAAAGAGAAATTAAGAGGAAGAATAAAAGGAAGGGGAGGAGGGGGAGGAGAAGGAAGAGAAAACGACAGGAAGGCAGGAAGGAAAGAACTTTCATAATGAAGTTCTTCAGTAATTTACTTCTGAAATGATATTTCCTTCCAAAATTTACTTAGACTTATCAACTCTAAAACAACAGTAAACGCAGATGCTTCTATTGGAGTCAAATAAAAAGGTTTTGTGAAACCAAAAGCTCATTTTGTGGAACTATTTAACAGCAAAACCTTTTCATTTCATTGGTCTATTTCAATATAGTTCCCCCTTTTCCTATATTTTCAGCTTGAGTAGGGAATTAAAAACATCTGTACTCACCAAACTATACGAAATTTTTGAGGTGCCCAGACAGAATAATAAGGGTCTATAAGTCAGCCTTCTTCTTATGTCTTACCTCTCAGTATAGAGTCTATAAATTAAAATCTCAGAATTACTTGAAAATATTCACAGCTAGGGCCTGGGAAAGTGTTCATTTTTAGTCCAGGTGCAAGAAGACTCCATTTTGCCTTAATACAACTGGAGTGTGCATTACTATTCAGGTGCCTGGTTTTGTTTCAGCAAATCTCAGCCATCTAGAAGAAACATTTAACGGTACCTCCATCACTACATGATAAAGTGTAGGAAGGCTTTAAGCTTCTACAGAATTGTTTTTGCAGAGAGTAAAACAATACTCTCTGGCCTGTTTTAATTTCCCTTCCCCATTTGTATGGCTGATACATGCCTACCATGTCACTTTAGAAAGTACTGTATTTTCTGCCCCAGTACCACATTAACATTCTTAACCCCAGCAAAATCAATGACTGTCCAACAGACTCTACATTAGGGAGAACTTGAAACCTCTATTTGTTTGTTATAAACCAATAGTCCGGAAATCATGAGAGCTACTAATAAGGATTGATGTGCTGTGCAGTCTGGCACAAAAAGAAAAATGGCCTTGTATCAGTAAGGGGAAAACATGGAATGAAACAGAGCAGCAGAGGAGACACTTTTCAGAGAACTGGGACTGGAAACATAATAGTATATCCCTACCACCTTGTTGCATTGGCTTGGAGCTCTGGACATTCAAAATTTTGCCAATGAGATGTTACGAAGAAAATCTTTTTTTCTCATTATCAGCAAATACAAAAGAAACATGGGGGGAAAGTTTCTTTTTTAGTAAAATATGTTTACTTTTTTAAAAAAAATTAGTTCAACATCTAGCTCTTGCAGGTAGAGGTTCCTGAGCTTTAGCTGTTTCTCCGTTTCTTATCTGATTGATCACAGGAAAACAGGTTTTCCTGTGAAATTTCTAGGAACAGGACTCTCACCTAACAATAGAGTAGGTAGGTTTTGTGATATTGGGTTAGCATACCAAAGATCCCTACCTGTCCATAAAAGCACTGTGTTGTGTTGATGAACTATGTATTTTAGGTATCAGTTCTCCTTCAAAAATACAGAAGGTTTTAATAATGCAATGACTGCTTGTGTCAGTAGTCAGAGTCAGGCTGAACTCTAGGCCAGATAATCCCTCCCATATACACCTGCAGCATTTGGATGTTCTAGATCCTCACCACAAGGTTGGGCTCGGGAAGCAACAGGTTTCCATGAGATTCTTCCTTGTATCTCATGGTTTGCCCATTCTTGAGGTATCAGTGGAAGTGCTAGTCTTCGGTATTTCACCTCCTTTTTGCCATAGTGCGTTTGTCAGAAATATTTGCAGGAAAGTGAAAATAAAAAAAAGAAAATGCTGCCTGTTATCCTGATTCACCTGAAGATGAAGAAAGAGTTCTTAATATGGGAAAACCAGGAATTTGTCCCAATGATCCCTTTCAGATGAAATCAGGGAAGTGTTGAAATATCAAGCACGGAAGTGTGAACTGCCCTGGTGCTAAGGACTCTGCAGTGCTCAAGCACTCAGCTATGAACACTGGAGAGGTGAGCAGAGGCAGAGGTGGTCATGGGGATCTCATTTCTGTGCTGGAGGGGAGGAGAAGGGTATTTCGTATTTAGTGTTTTAATATTAAGGGGAAGCACCCAGAAAAGGGAAAAGCCAAGGCTTTGTGGGAAAACTTAAAGTCTTTGCATCTTCTACCGTGACAGCTAAGAGAAAAAAAATGACCTCTAGTACATAGAAATCTAACAGTAGAATTATACTGGTTAGAATTATAACAGGTATCTCATTTTCATAGATTTATCCTCCATATACACTTCACCAGTAGAGCTCAGTGTCTACATGACCTCACATGACCAGAGCTGGGGCTGGAGAGCTGGCTGGAAAGCCCCTTTATGCAGCAAAGACGAAATATAGTGAGGGAATTCCAATCAACTTGAAAACGTTCTGCAAGAACAATGCCTGTCCTCCACAGCCTTGTTTTGTAAGATTATAGCAAGCAACTGGAAATAAAGCCATGCCAGTTTTGACTTTTAAACACATTCTTATGTTTAAAACACACACTCATACACTCATACCATTGGGCATGAGGCCATGAATCTTGTTTAGTGGGTGGTTATAGTTGTATGTAAAGAGTGGAGATTAAATTAAGCATTGCAGGAAGGTAGTGCATCTTTTCTGGGCAATTACACATACCTTGTATAATCTAATGAGCTGTTACTGGGCCCTAATGGAACATTTAAAGAGAGTTATTGTATTTTTTCACAGTTTGCTGCATTGGAGAAGTTAATTGATTTACCAGGCAAAATGCATCTCCCTTTCCCTAGTTCCCCACCTTCTTTTAAAAAACATACAGAAATAGAAACACAGCAAGGAGAAAGACCAGAATAGGTAGTAATTGAGTACAACACCATTAAAAAAAGATCAGTTCCACAATATCTTCCCTTGCAGCAATCCACAGTGATAATAATAATACTCAGCTGTGCAGCTCTGTAAATCCATAAATTCCAAAGTGCTTCGCAAGGAGGAAAGTATAGAGCAGAAGTACACAGAAGAAGGAATTCTTTCAGCCTGTCATTAAAAAATGTAAAAAAGGCCACTGTAATCTTGAACTACAATGTTCCCAAAGGTTTTTTTTTATTACATTACTACTGGAGGACTTCTTTAAAGCCCAGAATAGTTTCAAGCAGTATTTGAAGAAAGATGTTATGGAAGTACATTTTCCCAATTATTTTATGCATCACAAATACAAAATACGGAGATCCAGGTTTTTCTGCAAGCAGGATTTGGCCTCAGATAAAGATCACCACCGGCTTTCAGAACCCCTCTGACCACAGATTAATCACATATCGTTTAGCTAGGTATAAGCAACAACTTCTCTTGAGTTTAGTGGAGGAAACAAGAGCTGGACCGTCATGTGAAAGCAGGCAAACATCATTTCCCCAGATTGTTCTCAATCTCTGCTACAGTCAGAACTGCTCTCTTTCTAAGAAATTTCTTCAGGATGATAATTTCAGTCTATTGTTTTCTGTGGTGGTTTCTGAACACGTTATCCAGGTGAGATTCAGGATCTCCCAGGGGTCCGCTGAGCCTGAAGGCATCCTCTCTTGGTACAGATAATGCAAACCTGTGTGGTGTCACTATGGTTTTGCTCCTGTTTTGTCGACAAGTAAAGGAATTCACATTCAAAGTTATCAGCTAAGTACTTTTTTCCTTGTCTTTTCTTTCTTTTTGCTGATAATGATTTCATTAAATCAGCCGGACAAAGGCTAACAGCAGAGAGGTGTGACAACTTTCAAACAGACTGCTACAAAGGTGATCTCTCGGCTGCTGAAATGCAAAGAACAGTTGGGATCACTCCAGACTGGTGTTAGTGGCTCTACAGAGAAACACCTCCTGGAGGGGCTGCCAGCACCTTAAAGCAAGTCTAGAAAACAGAAAGTGGATGACAATGATAGATATATTCTTTAGAAAAATGTTGTCACTGAGAAACACTGAATGTCAGAGTTGGAAACCAGCAAGTGAAGTGATTCGTTTCTTTCCCGTTTCTTTTCACTGTGCAGGTTAAAGCAAAGAGGCATTTTCAATGAGACACCTTAGAGGTTGAAACGTTGAGTTTGATGTAACTTTGCTCCTTACAGGAGGCAGAATGAGAATTGTTTCTGGGAAGGGCAGGAGAACATCCTTCTATCTGTCCTTGCAGCATCCCTGATTTTGCTGCTTCCCTTTCCACATCAAATTCCCGTAAGATATTGTGAAGATTGTTAAAGTATAGGAAAGTACCATTTCCCATAGGAAATTATAATTCTACCTATAATAAGGCAGCCTGTCTTGTTGCATTTTAAAGTTGTATTTTAGGTTGGTGGTAACTTTGTCTAACTTTCTCATTTGGCAAACATTTCTCTTACAACATATCTACCTTCAATATTCCCAGAAAATTTTAAAATAACTCTTCATGTATTTCTGAGACACTTGTTCATGTCAAGAAAAGCCTCTGTTTCTCTGAAACAGTAAAGCACCATCAAACTATGCTATTTGGCCCATGTGAACAGAAAACAACATTATTTGAAAATGCTCTGAAGAACATTTTCTCAGTCAGTTTAGTTCTACAGTCTTTACATATTCTGTCCTGGTTTTGATTTGATGGTTCATCCAGGATCACTACAGAGTGGCTGGACTTACCTGAACGTGACACTGCAAGGTTTCCTTTCACCTTCCCACCTATTGCAGGCTTGCTGGTGTCAAGGGACACCAATGACCATGCTTCTCATGTTCTCTTGACATCTGTCCTTCCACACTCCCATGAAATAACAGGGAAAAGACAGAGAAAGGAGGAAACTCTGTGATGCAAGTGTAAAAGAAACAAGGAAGAAATATACTGGGAAGAATAAAACTGAATAAGCCCAACAGTAGATTAAAACAGAGAATTTGCTGATACACAAAGAAGAGGTCTGGAGAACATCAGACTGAGGTTGATGATGAAGGGGATGGTTAGCTGGGTGGATAGATGAGGCTGGGGCAGACTGGAAGTGGAGCCAGTTTTGGAAAGGATGAGTTGCAATTAACAGGTCCAACAGGAGCTACAGTAGGAGGGTGAAATAGCGTCTGGTAGGACAGAAAAGACTGAGGCAGCTAGATAAAAGGGTGAGGGATGCTAGGGAAGTAGGGGAATGAAATACCGAGAAAACTGAATGGGAAGGAAAAAAACCAGAATGAGCAGAGGGACAGATCAAGCATTCATATAGAAATGGGGGATTGGATTTAGCAGGGAAATGGGAGAGAGACAAAGACCTGAGCCAGGAAATAGGGGTCAGGACTAGGTAAGAAAAAAGGCAAGGATTCAGCTAAGAAACTTGTCCAAGCAATGCTGAAACTGAAAAGCGGAAAGTTTGGGAGTGAAAAATCAGGTGAGGGCAGAAGCAAATTAGACTCTTGGGATTAAGTGGGAGAATTTGCAACCGTTGAGACCTGTTCCGCTTCACGGATAAAGAAGGGACCCCAAAGAGTCTAGTGCCGTGCTTTCCTCTCTGGCCAGATCTGTAAAAGTATCTCACCTGACCTGTGTGCTGCTTCCCCGTGGTCAGCAATTAGCTCCATCCATCCGCTAGTACAAGGGGCAGAGGCTGGTGCATTATCCCTGCAGTCAATAGATGATGGACCAGGGAGATGCATGACAGGTGTTCCATGTGTTTGATTGATTGTATTTCTGAATTTGCTTAAAAAGCAAACTAGGAAATCATACTTTAAAAACACATTAAATGACTATAGATAAGGTAACCCTATCCGCTGTACCATAGACATCTTAACGAGATGGATCTTGTCAGGTGACGCTGTTAGGGATACCCATGCAATCAAGACATGTTCATTGAATACATCTTCATTTTTGTCCTGTGCAGAAATTTTGTCCAGTGGACATTTCAGGAGTTTGGTTATTTGGATATTTCCAGATGTTCGTCAGTGTGCCTAGATAACCAGGTGAATAGCCACTGCATGAACACATTACATCCAGCTCAACCTGGATGCAACAAGTTCACTCTTTATGTGCAACTCAGTGAACATCCACAGATTCCTTTCTCAGACAGAAATGCAGCGCCTTCATCTGTTCCTCAATACACAAGACCGATGAAGCCTGGAATTCCATAAAGTATATTCTTCTTTATCCCATACAGTTGTTTTATCCTCAAATCAACTCTATTAATTGCATTAACTGAGGCAGCAGTCCTTTGGAAATGGAAAATGTGAGCATGTGAGTGAACATTATATCATACTGCATACAGACTGCAAGGGTAAGATAAAGTATAATGAGCAACCTTAGATTAATTCAGGCATTTTCAAACTTTGGGATACTAATTTTATAACTTTTACAATGTTATTTATTATTGACTTTTTTGTTTGGGGGGTGTGGTTTGGTTTTTTTCCAATTTGTTTGTTTTGTTTTGTTTTGTTTTGTTTTGTTTTGTTTTGTTTTGTTTTGTTTTCTCCCTGTGTAGAATATACGAAGGAGATACAGCTGCATTTCTGGGTGTGTATGTCAGTAGTTCATAGAAACAGTGCCATCTACTGACATAAGAACAAGTCATCTTTTCCTTCAATTACTTAGGACCAATAAAGCCACCATTGATGGACCCCTGCTAGGACTTTTTGACTATCCAGTTCTCAGGAACAGACTACATGCTTCAGGGAGTGGGAGTCTGTTGGGACAAGATGACTATTCCACCTGAATCTCCTCTTGACCATCCCATTCTCTTGAGATCCCTGACTTGGCTTCCCAAACATCTGTCCTGCTTCATGTTAACCTTTCATTCTCTCTCCCTTCTGGCTCTATGTCCAAGATTTTGATTTGTTTCAAAATGTCCCTCTGGAGACATATCTCAGCCTCCAATAGCTACTGACTTAAAAAAGGGGATTGCTTTTGCAATTGTGGCCAAACCGGTACTCTGTACAGTTGTTTGCTTTGGTTTTGCCCTTGCTAGTGAGATTCTTGTTTGCAAGAAAGCAGGGAAAGAGGAAAGAGAAATAGACCATAAGCTAATAGTGCCAGCTCCTTCAGCTCTGAGGGCAGAAGTATATAGTCTCAATGGCAATTTCCGCCTCTGCCTGGCCAACAGTTTTTCATCTGCCAGCAATAGCGAGGTCAGTTCATAAACACAAGCTGGTAACTCAAGGTGATGCCAGCCTTACTTTATGGCTGCTGCCTGCAAAGAGAACAATTTTTACTGTGACAATTCAATCAAAGCTTGCATCACCATCCACCAGTCAGAATGTCTGCATTCCTGACATGAACTCTTCTGCTATTTGGGTACTTTCTGCAAGGAGTTGGAGAGGGGGCCAATTCTTCCACATTGAGGAAAAATGAACAGGAAGAAACGACAACACTGTTGAGTGCAGGCACTGAATAGAGAAACGTGCCAGAACTGTCCTTGTTACTGACCCCTGGCTTGCCACACAAATGAGCATGCATTTGCATAAGCAATGAAAATGTAATTAAAAATCAGCAACATATTAAACTTACATTGAAATCCTCAGGAATGTTGCTGCTATTGGGCAAAGAGGAAAATACTATAACAAGATACCAGTAGTTAAAAGCCAATTAAGCATGCCTATTAGTTGTCCATTATGAGCACCGAGTTCTGTAAATAAAAAATATTAATTGCTATAGGCCATGTTGTTAATGGCCAAATAAATCCATAAATATTTTTTACAACATTCAATGATAGTTAAGTATGCAGTTTGTGTATTTACTTTGTTAAAAAAAAAAAAAAAGAAAAAGCTTCTGATTACCTTAAGCTTGAAAAGCATTATAGAAAACCAAATTCCATTGTGTTGTTGTCATTCACTTTGGATCTGATTTCAAATAATTGTATTTCCTGGACCTGAACTAGTATTTTAGATGACTACATACAGATTTCAGAACCACTGAAGGAAATTTGGGCAAAATATTCCCCCGTTGAAAAAGCAGTCTTTAGAACTGGTAGTACAGTGCTAATGAACTAGATCTGGATGTTAATTGTCTCTACTAGGAGCTTTAAAAAAACCAACCATTAAAACCAGCAGCAATGGCAATCATAGCAAAGCCTCCTTTTACAACCTTTTTAACCCAGGCATTTGCAAAGTCTGCCAGATATTATTCCTTTTCTTTAACTGGTGAAAACGAACAACATGAAGTCTAAAGGATTTATGCAAGATGACCCAAGGAATCCTACATGAGGTATTACTTGCCTCCTTTATCTTTAGCCTTGAAGATACATGGCAAGTCTGAGCAAACCACCTAGGCTCCCTCTGTTATCAGTTGACAGTGCCAAGCGCACCTCAAGGGAGAGGATCCCCATCTAAGGCAAGTGTCCAAGGTAGATAAAACGAGATGTTTGTCATCCGCTTGGTTGCAAATTAAAGACTTTCCAAGGCCTGTCCTCCAGCCCTGATATCCACTCAAATAGTGTTAATATATGCACACTATTAAACTCTCCAAGCCTTCAATATGGTGGTCACATCCAAACTACCCATTAGTCCTGGACTGGGGTAATTCTTGAGCTCTGCCTTGCTGTTATTTAGGAGACTCTGCGGTAGATGAGACCCAAAGGTTGCCAAGGACCATTCGGATAGTTTAACAGTGTCAATAGTATACTTCACCTGCTTGGGTCTGTGCCCAAACACTGGTAAATTTACACAGCCTTTGTGTCCAGACCAGTGTTATCCCTAAGCCTTTCTAAATCCTAAATCCTTTTAGGCTACAGTGAAAATAGAAAGCTAAGAACCGTGTTGCTGGCCATAAATTTATATGTCTTGACTGTTCCAAATATTAGAAGGTTTTTGAGCACTGCCTAGGTAAATGGACTGCCTTTAGCTAAAAAGTAGAATCAAGATCAGTTTGAAGGTTAAACTCCATTTCAGAAAGATTAGGGTAGTATCCATAGACCTAAGTACCTGGTTACTTTACACAGAAGACACCGTTTGATTACTCAAAGCTATGACAGGTTTCATAACTATGTCTATTACATCTGCTTTAGCCTATTTAATTTTTAAGCAGATTACCAGTCCAATGCTGCAATATGCTGAAATGACAGTATGTATGATTTTCCTTTACGCTTGTGAGTTTGAAAATCTAAAGCCAGGGTGGATTTCATAGTCTCAAAAGACCTCTGGCCTAACAACAATAGAACAAAAAAAACCAAAACACGGACATCTGTCTGTGGAACCGATGGGACGTGCTCAGTGTTGATGATTTGAGATTACTTCATTTTGGAGAGATGGCTCTATTAAAGTTGGTATTATCTTCTTTACATAATTTATAAGGAAGAAAACATATTTAATGTCATGGGTATATCTGCAATTCCCTAAAACCAGGTTAAATTAATCCATAGCATAGACAGGTTTTTTTCCTTTATGCTGTAGGTTTTTTATCTCTAATTGATTCTGACAGCTTCAGTGTAGACATCCATTTCTACATTATTCAGAGCAGAGAACAAATGACAGGTTTGAAGGGCTTTGTATGGTACACACTATAAGAGAAGGACAAGAAGACGAGGCAGAGGCTTTGTTATTCCTGAAAAACAAATAATTCAGAGAAATCGCTGTATGACTTGCCAGGCTGCCATGATGTGGCACCCACCAGCTCTTCATAACCCAATGGTGAGAAATATGACTGTACAGCTGATGTCTTGGTGATTGAGGGAGCTGTGTGTTAACAAAGGTGTGTTAGATACCCAGCTCTTTCATTTCTTTAGTATTGGGCATAAGCAGTGAGTTATTATGGACTTTGCCTGTGGTCTTTCCCAGTATATTTATTCTCTACTTATTGGCATTCATCATCCCATTGACTTTTCCTTCCCTTTAGAAAGATCTTTTATGAGCAATTCATTATGTGTTCATATACATATTTTGCTCATAAAATTAGGAAGACGGACTACCAGTATGTGTTAAACCTGATTTTGAACTCACTGAAATCAGTATTTTCTTCACTGGAGGGTATATATACCAAATGCCAGATTACCGCAGTAAAATCCACTAGTGAAATTAGCCTACGTCTAACTGGGAATGACCCTGCTAAAGGAAGTCAGAACTGCTGCAATCATTCACAGGTCTTGTTGAAGATTTAGGCCTTTATTTCTTCCTCCTATAATTGAATTTCTTTCCATTTAAGGCATACCCAAGAGATTCCTAAGAAGTGCAAACAGGCCTACTGATAGCATCTCATGATATATATGTTTTCTGTCAGGATAATAAAAGGAAAATTACTATGTTAGTTAATTTCTCTTCAAACATCTTATCTCACCTTTAATTGAAAATGAAGATATGTTCACACATATCTTGAGTAATTAAAACCCTATGGCTTTTTCCTTATCTAATTAATGAAGAAAGTAAAAATCAGAAATTGCAAATTGGGCATAAAACAAACAAAATTTAATTAGGGTTTTGTGTGTGTGTGTGTGTGCGTGTGTGTGAAGATCATAAAATATAAGAGAATCTGGTTAAAGGAAATTTTAATAACTGCTTGCAGGTGTTTGAACTATAATTAAATTTGTGAATTAAAATGTTGCAAAAAATTTTTAACAGTCATGTTACAAAAAGGAAAGTCAATTGAAGAAACAACCAAAAAAACCCAAATACCAATGCTTGGCAGCATTTGACCTTTGAAAGGAATCCGATCAATTATAGTCATCGTTTCACTTTTCCCAATTTAGATAGATGCATTATTTTTCCATGATGACATTTACTTAACTTTTGCATGTTTCTCAGTCCTCCTGAAGGCAATAAGACTGAAATATATGCATAAAATAATCCCCCATTAAATACTTTCCTGAACAAAGATTTAAGCTTGTATTTAAGCTTGAAGAATTTTTCCCTCATTTTGGAAAACATTTCTCAGACAAGCAGCAGAAACAGGCACATATTTATGTATTAAAAGAATTCATATGCTCTTTTGTTTCTGCTACTTAAGATGCAGTTTTATTTGTGCTCCTTTCGGCACTGCAATGCTAGACTAGTACGTATGTTGTAGTATCACTGTATTGTTATAATTAGTGACTGTAACATGTATATTTATATATGTGTATATATATACATATGTGTGTGTATATATATAAAGAAATATACTTTGTAAAACTATGTCTTCAGGCCTTGTGGAATTTGTATCTTTTTTGAGCTTCATATACAATAAGAGAAAATGCAGTGCAGAAGACAAAATCCATGCCCTAATGCACTACAGTCCAACTTCACAACGGTAGTGAAGTGCTTGTGTTCATTCAGGAACCTAAACTGGTTATTTAGGCTCCATTTATTTTCAAGGAATTGTAATCGTGGTCAGTTGTCCCACGCATCAGACACCCTTCTTGGTATGAGATAGGTCATTCTTTCTGGTGGTTTTGGTTTCTTCCTATTGACTATGGAAGGATCCAGGATTACTATCTTGCACTAGAAGCTTACATTTTAGATGCTAAATTTGGGTAAGAAGAGTCCCCAGAATTAACATTTCTCTGAGTCTTGAGCATCCAACCAGAGAAGACACGTTGGAGTAAAAGAAAGCCATGTTATCTTTTCTTGTTGAGGAGCCCTGAGGTGCAAGGAGCCAATCAATTGCTCAAATGCCAACACGTAACTTCTCATTTCATAGAGTCATAGAATCACAGAATAGTTTGGGTTGGAAGGGACCTTTAAAGGTCATCTAGTCCAACCCCCCTGCAATCAGCAGGAACATCTTCAACTAAATCATGTTGCTCAGAGCCCCGTCCAACCTGACCTTGCATGTTTCCAGGGATGGGACATTTAACACATCTCTGGGCAACCTGCTCCAGGGTTTCATCATCCTCATTGTAAAAAATTTCTTCCTTATAGTTTACCCTCTTTTAGTTTAAAACCATTCCCCCTTGTCCTGTTGCAACAGGCCTTGCTAAAATGTTTGCCACCATCTTTCTTATAAGCCCCCTTTAAGTACTGAAAGGCTGCAATAAGGTCTCCCAGAAGTCTTCTCTTCTCCAGGCTGAATAACCCCAACTCTCTCAGCCTTTCTTCATAGCAGAGGCGTTCCATCCCCCTGATCATTTTTGTGGCCCCCCTCTGGACCCACTCCAACAGGTCCATGTCTGTCTTCTGCTGAGGACTCCAGAGCTGGACGCAGTACTGCAGGTGGGGTCTCACCAGGGCGGAGTAGAGGGGTAGAATCACCTCCCTCCACCTGCTGGCCATGCTTCTTTGGCTGCAGCCCAGGATATGGTTGGCTTTCTGGGCTGCGAGCATGCATTGTTGGCTCATGTCCAGCTTTTCATCCACCAGTACCCCCAAGTCCTTCTCGGCAGGGCTGCCCTCAATCCTTTCATCCCCCAGCTTGTATTGATACTGGGGGTTGCCCCGACCTAGGTGCAGGACCTTGCGCTTGGCCTTTTTGAACCTCATGAGGTTCACATGGGCCCACTTCTCGAGCTTGTCCAGGTCCCTCTGGATGGCATCCCATCCCTCAGGCATGTCAACCGTACCATTCAGCTTGATATTTTCTGCAAAGGGTCGTCTTGCTGAGGGTGCACTCAATCCCACTGTCTATGTCATCGATGAAGATATTAAACAGAACCAGTCCCCTGTGGGACACCACTCGTCACCGATCTCCATCTGGACATTGAGCCGTTGACCACTACCCTCTGGATGTGTCCGTCCAACCAATTCCTCACCCACCGGATAGTCCACCCATCAAATCCATATCTCTCCAGTTTAGAGAGAAGGATGTTGTGGGGGACGGTGTCAAAGGCCTTACAGAGGTCCAGAGAGACAACATCTGTAGCCCTTCCCATGTCCACTGATGTTGTCACTCCATCATAGAAGGCCACTAAGTTGGTCAGGCAGGACTTGCCCTTGCTGAAGCCATGCTGGCCGTCTCAAATCACCTCCCTCACCTCCATGTGCCTTAGCATAGCTTCCAGGAGGGTCTGCTCCATGATCTTCCCAGGCACAGAGATGAGACTGACCGGCCTGTAGTTCCCTGGGTCTTCCTTTTTTCCCTTCTTAAAAACGGGGCTTATGTTTCCCCTTTTCCAGTCAGTAGGAACTTCACCGGACTGCCACGACTTCCCAAACACGATGGATTATGGCTTAGCAATTTCACCCACCAGTTCCTTCAGGACCTGTGGATGGATCTCATCAGGTCCCATGCACTTGTGCACCTTCAGGTTCCTTAGATGGTCTCGAACCTGATCTTCTCCTATAGAGGGCGATTCTTCATTCTCCCAGTCCCTGTCTTTGCCTTCTGCGGCTTGGGCGGTGAGGCTTGAGCACTTGCCGGTGAAGACCGAGGCAAAAAAGTCATTGAGTCCCTCAGCCTCCTCCATATCCCGAGTAACCAGGTCTCACGTTTCATTCTGGAGAGGGCCCACATTTTCCCTAGTCTTCCTTTTATCCCTGACGTACCTGTAGAAGCTTTTCGTGTTGCCCTTGACATCCCTGGCCAGATTTAATTCTATCAGGGTTTTAGCTTTCCTAACCTGATCCATTGGACAATTTCTCTGTATTCCTCCCAGGCTACCTATCCTTGCTTCCATCCTCTGTAGGCTTCCTTTTTGTCTTTGAGTGTGTCCAGGAGTTCCTTGTTCATTCAAGCAGGCCTCCTGGCGATTTTGCCCAATTTCCTTTTTGTTGGGATGCATCGCTCCTGAGCTTGGAGGAGGTGTCCCTTGAATATTAACCAGCTTTCTTGGGGCCCTTTTCCCTCCAGGGCTTTATCCCATGGCACTCTACCAAGCACATCCCTGAAGAGGCCAAAATCAGCTCTCCTGAAGTCCCGGGTAGTGAGCTTGCTGTGCGCCCTCCTCGATGTCCTAAGGATCTTGAACTGCACCATTTCATGGTACTGCAGCCAAGGCTGCCCATAAGCTCACATTCCGCACCAGCTCCTCCTTGTTGGTGAGTACTAGGTTCAGCATAGCACCTCTCCTCGTTGGCTCCTCTACCACTTGGAGAAGAAAGGTCTAATACTTTCCCCAATCGAAGAGCTTTCCTGTCTATAAATTACCCTACTGTCTGTCACTGAAGAAAATAGATCCTTTCAAAAAGTAAGTTAAAAAGTAATTATAAATAGTCTCTATGTGTGAAATATTGCAGCAGATGTATAATTACACTACCTTTTTTAGATCAATTACATTTTTGTATCATCCCAGAGGTGTTCAGGATACCATGGTGATGAGTGTGGGACTGATTATTTCAGTGTATTTTGAGATAGATAATAATATATTTGTGTTGCAATTTTCATACTAAAGAAGTCCCACAAGCTTCACATAATAATATATCCCATCTCCTGCCTAGATACTGGCATTTTTGGTGCAGATGGAAGAATGCAAAAGAATCAATCCATTAGTACTGCTTTTTGAAGAACTGCTGGACTTTCTCAAACAACCAGTCTGACATTCTCAAACAAACACTCACCAGAATAAGGCTTTCTTGCTTTTAGAGATCTTGGGAAAACAGAGTGCTCAAGGACCTTCGTATCACCTAAAGATGTGAAAGAGGTTCTCCTTGGAAAGTGAGACCCTGTTAATTAAGTGTGATCCCAGCTACTGCATAACACTATCCACAGGATCATGGAGTAGGAAAAAGGTCAGAGTCTGTCTGTAAGAGGTGCACAGGGGATCAAATCTCATGTTCAGTGCACGACACTTGATGGGCTTGGAAAAATGAAAGCTGAAGAGGATTCAGGGAGTGGATCAAATCTAAGCATCATGCTTGTCACTACCTGGAGAAACAGAGTTTGGAGAAAAGATGTTACTTCTCCAAGCAGCTAGGAGAAGTAACAGTAGGAACAAAAAACTTTGAGGAGTTGTGGATCAAAGAAATAACAAAGGTGTGGAGATCTTCCATGTACCATATTGTAATATTCATAAGAAAGAATTCAGTTGTCTCAGAGAAAATAATCAGCAATGGAACTTAATTATTCTGGACCGATCTAAGCTGTTCCCAGTATGCAGCTTGTATACAGATACTTTACAGCATAAGACCAAGGGTACTTAATGCCAGTTGATTACAGTGACATAAAATTGTCCCATATTACCTTAGAAATTATCCTGAAAGGGATAGGAAAGCAATAAATGAGAGAGAGAGAGAGAAAGAGAGGAGGCTCTCTCTTCTTTGCATGGAAGCTGACAGTTAATCAGACTTAGCCAACAGTGTCAATATGCATTTGTCAAGAAGAATTTGGGCAGGATTTAATTGTAAAGTCAACATGGCTATAGAGAAAGCAGAACAGTAAAAACCACCATTCAGCTTTTCAGCATAGGAGGTGCTGACTTTTTAATTGTCGATTCAAAATCAGGACAGTTTTTAAGGAAAGAAGAATTGTGTAAGCCTCTTTCAGAAGTGGAGATGAGGGCTGGATTCAAACCCACCAGAGCAATCTCCAACTGATTTTGGGGAGGATTTGGATCAGAACCTGACAAAATACAGGCAAATCAGCAATTCTATCACATTTGTACAGCAAGATGCTTTACAGTGCTGCACCATCATGTATCATTAATGCCAACCTCTGGCTGTTGGTGTTCTAAACAGTCAAGAATTATTTCATGTGATTTAAACAAAATCACAACAAAGGTCAGATACATCAGAGAAGAAATTTCCAAGATAGATCTAGCCAGTTGTTCTCAGTTGCAGCTTTAGCTGACAGCAATATTTGACAGAATAAATAGCCTGTGCATTATAATTTTCTTCTCGAGAAAGAGAGTTAAAAACTTCCATTTTTTAATTCTCTTTTCTAAATTAGGTCAATTAAAAAGAAAGTGAGGAGAAAGACAGTAGCTTCAAATATCAGTAAGCTTTTCAAAGATTGGTATTGACAGAAGTTGAATATTGCATTGTAATGTAAACACATTGGGCCAATTTTGTTTTCCAAAAGAGAATTAAAACTATAGGAACAAAATATGCATGCAGAAAAACTCATAATTACATATGAAAATAATATTAAAGGGCAAGAGTTTCAGTTCATGTGAATTGATTTACCTCTACTGACTTTAGTGCAACTTTGCAGATTCATACCATTTCTATTAGTACTTGTCGCGAGTGAGTGGTTTAGAGGCCGCTTAAAGAATCACTGTCAAAGAAACTAGCAGAAAGTGATTTTAATAGAGATTTATAAAGGTGCGACCTAATAGAATTCGATGGCAAGGTTCACTCTATTACTTATTACATGGGTGAAACATACAAGGGAAAATCATCTAAGGGTTTATATTTCAGGGACAGTCTAGGTTTCATTCACAATTTAGCAACACTTAGTTATCAACTAATCATTAACAAAATTTAGTAACGCCTAATCATTAACTATTCAATATTTGCAAAATAAGTTAGTAAGTCTACTACAATCACAACTTAATTACAGATTATGCTTACTATTAGTTCACACACACAGAGAAACATATATATATAAAAAAAATATACAGAAGGTATACCTGTTAAAAATTCCCCTCTATTTCAGTGAAGAAATATTCACGTCGAATGTCTAGGCATTCCCTCTCAACGGGCAAAGGGTTGAGCTTCGAAAGGGACTCACCCAGGACCCAGTGGTCCTCCGAATATCGCAGGCCTGAAAGATCGCAAGCTCTGAGAGGCGTCCCACTCAGAGGGAGATGCTGGGTGCAGCTGCTGCGGTCCAGGAGAGCTCAAAGGGCCTCACTTAGGACCACCATTTATAGGTTCGCAAGATGGTTGGCTTTAGTCATCCGTAAATTTCCATCCTGGCCACAGTCCCAAGTGGTAATTACTAAAGAATTCTCAAGGTTTCGGTGTTGTTCTGCTGGACACCCGGGCCAGACAGTAGGAGGATGTTCCCAGCCTCAGCTGTGCAGAGTTTCTGATACAGTCAAGGAGCGCTCAACTGCCAGACTCAATACACCAAGGCCGAGGTTTCATGGAAATTTCTGAGATCAACAGGCGGCCCAGATCAACAAGTGGCCCAGGGAAGAAAGGGGGGTATGAATGCACCACCACAGTACTTTTCTCAGTGCATCACAGAGATTAAACCCAACAACAATAACGATAAAAAAACCTCTGTAAGCAAACAGGGGGGGAAATATTCCAAGAACTAGATAATACCATTTTTTGAATCAGTGCTATATTCTCATCTGGAACACAAAGTTATACATCCAATCTCAGCATAAGATCTACCATAAATAGAGGAGAGCTAACTATAAAAGATTAGAGCTCTGAGAGGTTTTAATGTGAGGAGAAGCTGAATAACAGCAAGAAGAGCAACTGCAAAGAGAATATGTGGAGGCCAACAAAAAAATGGAGTGAAGGGAAATCACTCCATTGCTTTTTATTGTATGTCAGTAAGAAGAGATAAGGCAGTGCTGCTTGAAATTAAAAATGAAATATTTAAAATTTTAAGCCAAAACTGTAGAATCACAGAATCATAGAACCATAGAATATCCTAAGTTGGAAGAGACCGACAAGGATCATTTCTTGGACAGGAGTCCAATTCCTGTCACCACACAGGGCAACCTAAAATTTAAACATATATCTAAAAGCATTGTCCAAACATTTCTTAAACACCAACAGGTCTGGGGCCATGATCACTTCCCTGGGGAGCTTGTTCCACTGCTTGACCACCCTCTCAGTGAAGAAATTTTTCGTAATATCTAATCTGAACTTCCCCTGATTCCCCTTCCTATCACTGGACAGCAGAGCAAAGAGATCAGCACCTCCCTCTGTGTTTCCCCTCATGAGGAAGTTGTAGACAGCAATGAGGTCACCCCTCAGCCTCCTCTTCTCTAAGCTGAACAAACCTAGTATCATCAGCTGGTCCTCATAAGTCATCCCCTCTAGACCTTTCACCATCTTTATTGGCTTTCTTTGGACACATTCTAATATTTTGATATCCTTCTTATATTATGGAGCCCAAAACTGCACTCAGTACTCGAGGTGAGACTGCACCAATGCTGAGTATAGTGGGACAATCACTTCTTTTGACCAATTAGCTATACTGTGCTTAATGCACCCCAGGATACAGTTGGTCCTTTTGGCTGCCAGGGCACATTGTTGACTCATATTAAGCTTACCACCATTCAAAACTCCCAGATCCCTTTCCGCAGGGCTGCATTCCAGCCTTTTGACTCCCAATCTATACGCACATCCAGGATTACACCATCCCAGGTGCAGAATCCGTCATTTGTCCTTGTTGAATTCCATAAGGTTGGTGATTGTCCAGCGCTTTAATCTATCAAGATCTCTCTGTAAGGCCTCTCTATCTTTGAGGGAATCAACAGCCCCTCCTAATTTAGTGTTGTTTGCAAACTTAGTGTGCACTCAATTCCTCATTGGTCATTGATAAAATATTAAAGAGAAAATGGGAGAACTCACTGCTACATGAAATACCAAGAAACTAGAAGGCTTTTGATGCTAGCCTGTGCAAATATATGTGTGTCTTCACACCAAAGTTGGAGTGGATGGAATTGTTCATGGTGGAAGATGCTGATGGCTATCCAGATAAAACTTGTTTTCCAGTGCTTATAACTTTGCAGACTGTCAGCTGTTTGAATGGGGATGTATTTCTTTTGACTTTAGGCATCAAGAAGCTAGGCATTTATACTTGTCAGGTAAGCTCTTTCTATATTGCGTAAAGAGAGAACAGCACTTCCAGATGGTGATCCATTTCAAACAGCATAGCCACCTAAGTTGGAGAGTGCCCTTTCCCCCCACCAAAGCTACAGGGAGTCTAGGGGAATAATTTAGACTATCTATTGAAATTTTACCTGCTAGAGAAAGTGGGCTTAATTCTATCCTGGCAACAAGGTGTTCTGTATCAGACATCTGATTTACACTGGATGATTCTGAGAATTTGAGATAAAATGGTTCAGATTCATCTCAGCATAAGACTATGGAAATATATTTTTCTCACAGTTGCGCAATACCAGTGACCTCTTCTTCAAGAAGCTCTGTTTATTCTATGCATTGGAGCTGAGATTTGAAATCTGGCAATGACAGTGCTGGACTTTGTTTCAGAGAAGTGCCCTATATTCTATAATAGTATCATTCTGTTATATTACCTACCTGTAAATGTACCCTACTTTTTTAGACACTAAACAGAGTCAGGAAATATCTTTTCAAGCCCTTAAAGAGCACCTCAACCCATTTCAGTGCCTCACTGGAAGAAGATCAAAATCTGCTACTTCTCTCACTCACCCACTTGAATGAAGTGTCAAAGAATTTTCTATAGATTTATTGTCTGTACATTTCCCAAAGTAAGAGTGAGATTATGAAGGTGACCTTCATTCTTCAGTTTAATAGGATCATCACAGGACCGATAGGATAATGGCTGAAAAGAGTCATAGAGGATCTCCAGTCCAAGGTCCTACTCAAACCACGGTCAGCTATGAGATCAGACAAGGTTGCTCAGGGCTTTGAGCAGTCCCATCTCGAAAACCTCCAACAGAGACTGCACAACCTCTTTGAGCCACTTGTTCCTCTACTTGACTGCCCTCATTGTGAAAAAAGGTTTCTTCTTGTATCCACACTGGGGTTTTTTAATGTTGGAGCACTTGGATTTGAACTATAATAAAGTTTCAAATAAGTAACCACAGCTTAACAAGTTTCTGAATGTTAGTTGAGCCTGTATGACTGATTAAGCACACTCCTTGTTCCTTGTAAAAGGTGTGATGACTCACTCTATCTTGATTGTCTCTCACTGAGATTCAAACTAATATGTTTTATTTCATATTTGCTGCATGCTAAGAACATGCATATGGTCAGTTACTCAGCTAAGCTGACAACTGCTGATGTTTAAACCCCCATAACTGTGTTGTAACTGGGTCAGACAAAATTATACATGAATTGAGGGTTTATAGATAAGGAACTTCTACCTAGTTCACGCTGTCTACTCCCAGTACTTGCTCTCCAGGCTGTGTAAATGGTTACCACAGGCAAAGGGATGTGTTTTTTCCTTGATTTGCTGATCAAGTCTTTTGAAATAGAGAAAAGGATTATAGCAAATACCTAGAAACTAATAAACACTATACTGTCTTAATCTCATATGAGTTCATTATTTTTCTTGTTAAGCCTACTTACATTTGAGACATCAAATCAGTATCCCAATTTACTTGACAAAGCACTTAAATCCATGCTTATCTTCTTGTTCAAGCCCCACAGCTTGTAAGCGATTGCTTACATCCTTCCAAGACCACAACTGGAAGAGCAAAGGCTCTTGTGTTATTTCTTTGCAAAGAGATATATTTTATCTAGGATACTCCATACTGTCTTTAAAACTGGGAAACACAACATGAGTTTTTGTGGTGAGAATCTACACACCTATACACATGCACACATTCACATCTTACTATGCATTATTATCTATTTATGGCAATTTAAAATGTTTAGAGCCCAGACACCAACATATAAACTATTCAAAGAAATAGGAGGTTACTGAAACATCAATATGAGAGTTATCTGAGAGAGAGAGATATATACCACACAATATAATAAGCTTTTAATTTTGCACTCTGAAGTGTAAAATTTTTACGCAAGAAGATTGGTTATAATAAAAATTCAAAAGCAGTGGCAAGCAAAATATCCATGGATATTTTCAACTTTCAGAGCCCAGAGGCAAGTCCATGCTATTTTCAGGCAAAAAGGGAATTCAGCATTTCGATTGTCTGCCTGGTTACTGCCTCCTCTGAACTACAAGATAATGGCCATGCCATCAGGCAGGCTATGGACTAGTTTAACTTCATGGCCTGATCTGGTATGGAAAATCCTATGTTCCAGATATTTGAACATTACATTTGATACTACAATACATATTCCTTGAAGATCAGGAATTGGGAACCGCACTGGAAGCTGAAAGATATTAAAAGAAAATTAAGCTGGTGGGAAATCTTAACAATTTAATCAACATCTTTAGAAGTGAAATTTTGTCCTTACAATTCTGATAGAGTAGAAGAGGTGACAGGGGTCCTACATCCTCTCTGTTCTCATCTACAGATAACTTGTTTACTGTAGGGGAAGAAGGAGGCCTTCCACCCCCCTCTCCCTCTCTAAAAGCCTGTTTGTAAGGCAGGGACACAAATGTAGAGTTAAATTGACCTTTCCCTTTCTCTCATCCTCTGCAATCCCAACAAGTGGAGCCCTAAGCTGCCTATTAGACACAGAGCTCTGTCTTTCTCCCCCACTTAATTCTGTTTTCTCTGCTCCTGCAGGATATGCTGAATACCAGCGCGGGTCCAGTGGGTACCTAATCATATGATGATACATCCAAACACTTGCAGTTTGTCCTGGTTTCGGCTGGGATAGGGTTAAATTTCTTCCTAGTGCTGTGTTTTGGATTTAGTACGAGAAGAATTTTGATAACACACCGATGTTTTCAGTTGTTGCTAAGTGCTCTCCTAGTCCAAGGACAGCTCCCGTGCCTACTGACTGAGCTAGGTACACAAGATGGGAGGGAACATAATCAGGACAGCCAGCCCAGCTGGCCAGTGGGGTATTCCATACCATGTGACGTCATGCTCAGTATATAAATGGTAGGCGTGATCCAGGAAGGACCGATCGCTACTTGGTTATCGGTCAGCGCGGGTGGTGAGCAATTGCATTGTGCATCACTCATTTTGTATATTCTATCATTATTTATTATCATTATTTTCCCTTTTCTGTTCTATTAAACTGTCTTTATCTCAACCCACGAGTTTTTCTCACTCTTACCCTTCCGATTCTCTCCCCGTCCCGCTGGGGGGGCGGGGGGAGTGAGCGAGCGACTGCGTGGTATTTTGGCTGCCTGCCAGGTTAAACTACGACAGTCCTTTTTTTGGCGCCCAACGTGGGGCTCAAAGGGTTGAGATAACGATAGATCTGATCAAAGTGTGTTAAGGCAAAATTGTTATAAGCATCCATTATATTGATTGGTCACAATGTTGATGTATTGGCTGTCAAAGTTGTGGGGCTGGCTCTCAATGTTGGGTCATGTAATACCTTGCTTGCAGTATGTGTTCCCTTTTGTGCTGTTTATCATCAGTCGGAACTGGGCCAAGATTATCATTTTGTTGCTGTTTTATGAGGTGATAAAATCATTGGTCGTAAGTCTAATCTGGTATCTGTACTCGGCACTGCCGTCATTTCTGTACCTCGGGAACCACCTCTTAGAAATTATTGGTAATTGCACTTGTTCCTCCTCGGAGAATGAATTTAAGCGGGAGACGGGATGGGACACTCTCTCCCACTTGTTCATCTTCCCTTCCATATCGTCAGAAACTCCTTTTTCTTCTATCCTCTTCACAAAGATGTCCACAATATTCCCTGAGAATTTTGAATATCCTTGGGATGTTCAAACAAGCATGTTCATATTGCTATGTCTCCTGAATCTGGTTCAGGCCTTGTTTAGGGTTAAACAACTATTCAGGAATACTGTCCAGAGATCAACCCTCAGGAACAAGAAAAGAGGGAGGGCAAGCAGTGGTGCCTCATCGGGGCAGGCAGAGCGGCGAGTCTCGGGGGCGGCTACAGACACAGTTGTTACTCAAAACCCCACGACAGGCACTGCGGCTACTCCAACACCCATGACAACCCCTGTGGCTACTCAAACCCCGGCAACAGTCACCGTAGCTTCTCCAACCCCTGCAACAGGCACTGCAGCCACTCAAACTCCGGCAACAGGCACTACAGTTACTCCAGCCCCCGCGACAGGCACTGCAGCTACCCAAACCCCAGCAACAGGCACTACAGCTGAACCAGAGGACCAACCCTTGCTGGTATCCGTTGCCCCTGTACAGAAGAGGAAATCTTGGAAGCGGAGATCAGGTCGTTTAGAAAGGGATGATGAAAGACCAGGGCCATCACGAGGAGAGGAGGAGGAAGAGGAAGAACTCATAAACGAGACGGAAACCACCCGATCCCTATCCCTGAGTGAGCTGCGAGATATGCGGAAAGATTTCAGCCGTCATCCAGGCGAGCATATTGTTACCTGGCTGCTCCGATGCTGGGATAATGGGGCCAGTAGCCTGGAATTAGAGGGGAAGGAAGCCAAACAGCTGGGATCCCTTGCTAGGGAAGGAGGCATTGACAAAGCGATTGGAAAAGGGACACAGGTCCTCAGCCTCTGGAGGCGACTGCTGTCAGGTGTGAAGGAAAGGTATCCCTTCAAGGAAGATGTTATATATCGCCTAGGCAAATGGACCACTATGGAGAGAGGTATCCAGTACCTGAGAGAACTAGGCGTGCTGGAGGTGGTTTATAGTGACCTGGACAACAACCAAACGCCCAAAGATCCAGATGACGTTCAGTGCACCCGACCCATGTGGCGGAAGTTGGTACGGAGTGCACCAGCATCGTATGCCAGTTCGTTGGCAGTACTGTGCTGGAAAGAGGAAGAAGCACCAACGGTGGATGAGGTGGTTAGCAGACTTCGGGATTTTGAAGAAACTATCTCCTCCTCCCTTGTCTCGGCTGTGGAGAAACTGTCCCGAAAGGTCCAGCAACTCGAAGAGGGTATGTCCTATTCCCCACCTGTACGGACCAGTATCTCAGCCATTAGGAGTCAGCGTTTTTCTCCTCAAGAGAGAGGATATCGAAAGTACACACCACGGGGCACCCTGTGGTTTTACCTGCGTGACCACGGAGAGGACATGAGGCAGTGGGATGGAAAACCTACCTTGACCCTAGAGGCACGGGTACGTGAGTTGCAAGGAAAAACAGTCACACAAGGGGGTTCTCCCAGGAAAAATGCTGCTCCAGTTTTTAGGAAAAATCTGTCTCACGACGGTCCAGTTTCCAGTGAACAGTTCCCCAGACAGAGTAGAAGGGCTGATCTTACTTTGGACTGTAATGAAGGAATTCTTGACTCATGTTTGCAAGAAGTGAGAAGCAGATACTATGACCAGAACTAGAGGGGCCCTGCCTCCGGCCAGGTGGAGGAAAGGGACAACCGGGTTTACTGGACTGTGTGGATTCGATGGCCTGGCACATCAGAGCCACAGGAGTATAAGGCTCTCGTAGACACTGGTGCACAGTGCACCCTGATGCCATCAAGCTATAAAGGGGCAGAACCCATTTGTATTTCTGGAGTGACAGGGGGATCCCAAGAGTTAACTGTATTGGAGGCCGAAGTGAGCCTGACCGGGAACGAGTGGCAGAAGCACCCCATTGTGACTGGCCCAGAGGCTCCGTGCATCCTTGGCATAGACTACCTCAGGAGAGGGTATTTCAAGGACCCAAAAGGGTACCGGTGGGCTTTTGGTATAGCTGCCTTGGAGACAGAGGAAATTAAACAGCTGTCCACCTTGCCCGGTCTCTCAGAGGACCCTTTTGTTGTGGGGTTGTTGAGGGTTGAAGAACAACAGGTACCAATCGCTACCACAACAGTGCACCGGCGGCAATACCGCACCAACCGAGACTCCCTGATCCCCATCCATGAGCTGATTCGTCGACTGGAGAGCCAAGGAGTGATCAGCAAGACTCGCTCACCCTTCAACAGTCCCATATGGCCAGTGCGAAAGTCTAATGGAGAGTGGAGACTAACAGTAGACTATCGTGGCCTGAACGAAGTGACGCCACCACTGAGTGCTGCCGTGCCGGACATGCTGGAACTTCAATACGAACTGGAGTCAAAGGCAGCCAAGTGGTACGCCACCATTGACATCGCTAATGCGTTCTTCTCCATCCCTTTGGCGGCAGAGTGCAGGCCACAGTTTGCTTTCACTTGGAGGGGCGTCCAGTACACCTGGAACCGACTGCCCCAGGGGTGGAAACACAGCCCTACCATTTGCCATGGACTGATCCACACCGCACTGGAACAGGGTGAGGCTCCAGAACACCTGCAGTACATTGACGACATCATCGTGTGGGGCAACACAGCAGAGGAAGTTTTTGAGAAAGGGGAGAGAATAATTCAAATCCTTCTGAAGGCCGGTTTTGCCATAAAACAAAGTAAGGTCAAGGGACCTGCACAGGAGATCCAGTTTTTAGGAATAAAATGGCAAGATGGACGTCGTCAGATCCCAATGGATGTGATCAACAAAATAACAGCCATGTCCCCACCGACTAGCAAAAGGGAAACACAAGCTTTCTTAGGCGTTGTGGGCTTTTGGAGAATGCATATTCCAGATTACAGCCTGATTGTAAGCCCTCTCTATCAAGTGACTCGGAAGAAGAACGATTTCAAATGGGGCCCTGAGCAACAACAAGCCTTTGAACAAATTAAACGGGAGATAGTTCATGCAGTAGCCCTTGGGCCAGTCCGGGCAGGACAAGATGTGAAGAATGTGCTCTACACCGCAGCCGGGGAGAATGGCCCTACCTGGAGCCTCTGGCAGAAAGCACCAGGGGAGACTCGAGGTCGACCTTTAGGGTTCTGGAGTCGGGGATACAGAGGATCCGAGGCCCGCTACACTCCAACTGAGAAGGAGATATTGGCAGCATATGAAGGGATTCGAGCTGCTTCGGAAGTGGTTGGTACTGAAGCACAGCTCCTCCTGGCACCCCGACTGCCGGTGCTGGGCTGGATGTTTAAAGGGAGCATCCCCTCTACACATCATGCAACCGATGCTACGTGGAGTAAGTGGGTCGCACTGATCACACAACGGGCCCGAATAGGAAACCCCAGTCGCCCAGGAATCTTGGAGGTGATCACGAACTGGCCAGAAGGCAAAGATTTTGGAATATCCCCAGAGGAGGAGGTGACACGTGCTGAAGAAGCCCCACTGTATAATAAACTACCAGAAAGCGAGAAGCAATATGCCCTGTTCACTGACGGGTCCTGTCGCCTTGTGGGAAAGCATCGGAGGTGGAAAGCTGCTGTATGGAGTCCTATACGCCAAGTTGCAGAAACTGCTGAAGGAGAAGGTGAATCGAGCCAGTTTGCAGAGGTAAAAGCCATCCAGCTGGCCTTGGACATTGCTGAACGAGAAAAATGGCCAGTACTCTATCTCTATACTGACTCATGGATGGTGGCAAATGCCCTGTGGGGGTGGTTGCAACAATGGAAGCAGAACAACTGGCAGCGCAGAGGTAAACCCATCTGGGCTGCCGCGTTGTGGCAAGATATTGCTGCCCGAGTAGAGAACCTGACTGTAAAAGTACGTCATGTAGATGCTCACGTGCCCAAGAGTCGGGCCACTGAGGAACATCAAAATAACCAGCAGGTAGACCAGGCTGCTAAGATTGAAGTGGCCCAGGTGGATCTGGACTGGCAACATAAGGGTGAATTATTTATAGCTCGGTGGGCCCATGATGCCTCAGGCCATCAAGGAAGAGATGCAACATACAGATGGGCTCGTGATCGAGGGGTGGACTTAACCATGGACGCTATTGCACAGGTTATCCATGAATGTGAAACGTGCGCTGCAATCAAACAGGCCAAGAGAGTAAAGCCTCTTTGGTATGGGGGACGATGGTTGAAATACAAATATGGGGAGGCCTGGCAGATTGATTATATCACACTCCCACAAACCCGCCACGGCAAGCGCTATGTGCTCACCATGGTGGAAGCAACCACCGGCTGGCTGGAGACATACCCTGTGCCCCATGCCACTGCCCGGAACACCATCCTGGGCCTTGAAAAGCAAGTCCTATGGCGACATGGCACCCCAGAAAGAATTGAGTCAGACAACGGGACTCACTTCCGAAACACCCTCATAGACACCTGGGCCAAAGAGCACGGCATTGAATGGGTCTATCACATCCCCTACCATGCACCAGCCTCCGGGAAAATCGAACGATACAATGGGCTGCTAAAAACAACACTGAGGGCAATGGGTGGTGGGACATTCAAGCATTGGGACACACATTTAGCAAAAGCCACCTGGTTAGTCAACACTAGGGGGTCTGTTAATCGAGCTGGCCCTGCCCAATCAAGACTCTTACGTACTGTAGATGGAGATAAAGTCCCTGTCGTGCATATGAGAAATATGCTGGGGAAGACAGTCTGGGTTACTCCTGCCTCTGGCAAGGGAAAACCCATCCGTGGGATTGCTTTTGCTCAAGGACCTGGGTACACTTGGTGGGTGATGCGAAAGGATGGGCAAGTCCGGTGTGTACCTCAAGGGGATTTGATTTTGGGTGAAAATAGCCAATGAACTGAATTTTATGATGTCAATTGTTATATGATATTGTATATCATTATTTCTATGGTTGCTATCAATGGTATAGCAGTGAAAATCACCCCGATTAATGAAGAATGAGCTGACTCCGATGAAACCGAGCAAAGTGCAACGATGATAGAACTGGACGAGCGCAGCAGTACCGAAATGAGAACTGGCTTCAGGATGCAACAGCCCAACACCACACACCATCTCTCTGGCCCTGAAAGACTGTTATGACAGATGGACCCCAAAGTTGTGGACTAAAAGAACTCAATGGACATTTGTATATATTTATGTATATATATGTATTATATGTATATATATGTATGTATATGTATTATATATGTATATATATATATAAAAGATAGTGGTGATTAATTGAAATGTATCGAAAAATGTGAGACCTAAGCATAACGTGAATGGTATGGAATAAGGGGTGGATATTGTCCTGGTTTCGGCTGGGATAGGGTTAAATTTCTTCCTAGTGCTGTGTTTTGGATTTAGTACGAGAAGAATTTTGATAACACACCGATGTTTTCAGTTGTTGCTAAGTGCTCTCCTAGTCCAAGGACAGCTCCCGTGCCTACTGACTGAGCTAGGTACACAAGATGGGAGGGAACATAATCAGGACAGCCAGCCCAGCTGGCCAGTGGGGTATTCCATACCATGTGACGTCATGCTCAGTATATAAATGGTAGGCGTGATCCAGGAAGGACCGATCGCTACTTGGTTATCGGTCAGCGCGGGTGGTGAGCAATTGCATTGTGCATCACTCATTTTGTATATTCTATCATTATTTATTATCATTATTTTCCCTTTTCTGTTCTATTAAACTGTCTTTATCTCAACCCACGAGTTTTTCTCACTCTTACCCTTCCGATTCTCTCCCCGTCCCGCTGGGGGGGCGGGGGGAGTGAGCGAGCGACTGCGTGGTATTTTGGCTGCCTGCCAGGTTAAACTACGACAAGTTTCTGCAGAAAGCAAGAGAAGCTTATTTTAGCATTGCATGGCTCTATTTTTTTCCTTAGAGAAGGTTAAGGCTACATTCTCACTCTTAAGTCTCTGACTCTCTGGATTTCACTGGAGTTATGCAGATTTCAATCAGCTTAAAAACTACCCTCTTGGAAATGGCTTTTCCATATATACCCTGGCTCAGCGTGGGTACTGCAACTGATAACTTGCTCCTGGAGCTTTGCATTCATTGAAACCTAGCATTTGGTGTTAGTAAATATGGTGATCTTCCTCTGTCCACAGACTTCTGTCTCACAACACCATCACAAAAGACATTTCAGCTTGGGTATCCATTTGCTTAATTTTTAATTTCCTATCTCCCTATTGTGTGTATGTTTGGGGCTTCTGGGAATGGCGAGCAAGTAGTCCCCACTAGCTTACCTCCACATAGAAAAAAACCCTCTTACTTCCTTGCCAGGCAGTAAGGAGACTTTGAAAGAGGCAGGACTTGGTCACAGAAACAGTCTTCCACATCTTCATGGCCACTCCTATGTCCCCCAAATCCTCCTCCACCACTGCAACAATTCAGGAAGTGCTCTGTGAGGTGATAAGTTTTGAAGGTTAAAAAGAGAGAAAGTACTGAAAAGACCGAAGCAGAAATCCTGCCTCAATGCCAATCTGAGATTGAGGCCAGCAAGCAAAGCAGAACAGGAGATGTTACATTGCTGCAGACTTTGTTTTACTTTTCTAGAAAATAAACATGAAACAGAAGTCATAGAATCATAGACTCATAGAATGGTTTGGGTTGGAAGAGACCTTTAAAGAGAGAATCATAGAACTATGGAATCATTTGTGTTTGAAAAGACCTTTAAGATCATCGAGTCCAACCGTATACCTAATACTGCCAAGTCCACCACTAAACCATGTCCCTAAGTGCCACATCTACACATCTTTTGAATACTTCCAGGGATGGTGACTCAACCACTTCCCTGGGCAGCCTGTTCCAGTGCTTGACAACCCTTTCAGTGAAGAAATTTTTCCTAATATCCAATCTGAACCTCCCCTGGTGCAACTTAAAGCCATTTCCTCTCATCCTATCACTTGTTACCTGGGAGAAGAGACCAACACCCATCTTGCTACAACCTCCTTTCAGGTAGTTGTAGAGAGCAATAAGGTCTTCCCTGAGCCTCCTTTTCTCCAGGCTAAACAACCCAAGTTCCCACAGCCACTCCTCATAAGACTTGTGCTCTAGACCCTTCACCAGCTTCGTTGCTCTTCTTTGGACATGAAGATCATTTAGTCCAAACCCACTGCCATGGCCAGAGACATCTCCCACTAGATCAGGTTGCTCAAAGCCCTATCCAACCTGACCTTGAACACTTCCAGGCATGGCCATCCACAACTTCTTTGGGCAACCTGTTCCAGCGTCTCACCAACCTTCATCGTAAAAAAATTCTTCCTTATGTCCAACCTAAACCTACCTTCTTTCAGTTTAAAACCTTTGCCCCTTTTCCTATCACTAGAGACTTTGGTAAAAAGTCCTCCAAGCGGAGATCAAATTTACTGTATCTTTAGAATAACTCATTACTACCAACAGTAGCAATGCAGTGACAACACAGAAGAACCCCACTGCTCTTTCCCAGAGAAATTGCAGTCCAATTGTGCTGCATGCTATCGAACATTTAGTAATTAAAGACCCAAACAAACATGGCCAGGCGAAATAAAAAATTTTACTGTTATTACTCAGCTTCACATTCAGGAAATTGAGTCACACAACAGACAAAGACACTTCTCTGAAGTCATACATTCCTTGAATGGGCTAGACACAACACCTTCCTTGAGGACCTGTCTGATATCTTAATAGCCAGGCCCACTTTCCCATCAACTGAGAGTTCCAGCTTGAACATTTCCCAGTTTTCTGATTTTCCCAATATCCTCATTTTCCCTGCTTATCAGGTCTGCACAGATCCGTCTGACACTCCTGTCTTTTGTTCAGCTTGCCTTTCCCTTACTCTGATATAAGCTCTGGCTTTGAATCAGCGATTATTTGTGAACACCTTTAAGGAAGATGCATCTGGGATTTGTGTTCCTGCCAAGAACTAACCTGAGAGCTTGGACAGTGAAAGAAAATAGTCAAGGAAAATACATGAAAATAGCCATCACATACAGGAAAAAAGCCTGCTGCTTAAATCAGGACTTTCAGTTGGGAGATGTAATCTATTTAAACCCTAGTGAAAAAGAAACCACTTTGATAAAAGTTTTGTGTCCTTGTCAGTTTTAATCAAACTTCACATTGCTTTCTGAAGAGATCATAGATGACAAAAAGGTTTGGATTGGGCCTTGGATTTAAAATTATATGTAATGTAAAATTATATGTAATGTCACGTGAATAATGTATGTAATGAAATTCTGTGCACAGCAAGAGCATACAAAAATGTCGTTGTATTCCACACAACAATTTCTGGACAAATATTATTCCAAAGTTATTTACAAGGCTAATGAATGCAATTTCAAGGTTAAAAAAAAAAAAGTAAAGAATGAGATTGAAAAGAAAAGAAAGAAACAGGACAAGTGTTGATGAAAAAAATTTGAAAGGAATTACAGAAAAGCATATCCAGCACTCCCCATTTCTATAGCTACATGGTTTGTTTTAAGGTTGTTTAGAGATGCAGTGAGGAGAATGAGGATACATACTTTCTAGTGTTTTCTAAAAGTTATTCATTAACATTTTTCTTTCCTGGAACTGTGTACAGTTTTCAAGGCTGTAAGGGGAACTGATATTACAGGCAGAGAGATAAGAAAAAATATTTGCAGTAACACTCCATAAGCCCTCTGCAAAATGTTTCAAAAAGCAAGGTAGGCATCTAAAGAGCAACTACAGATAGAAACTTTGCAATGTGACTTTATACCACCTCTTCATCCTCCACAGAGGAGTGAGGAGGCTGTTCACCTCAAGAGTGGATGGTAAACTCCAGGGTGCTTTTCAGTTCCCCTCCTCCCACACACAGTAGTCTTTGTTTCTCATTGGAAGAAAATTCAAAGGTGCAGGCTAAAAAGGAGCTATAGCAGGGCTGTACCAGGGCCCCCAATCTCAAATACCTGGGTAACTATCTCTAAACACTGCCTCAGACTTTCTCTGGGACTCAACAGTTTTGAACACTTTCCATATGCACATCCGAGACAAGATTAAAGAGTAATCCTCTTTCATAGAATCATAGAATCATACAATAGTTTGGACTGAAAGGGACCTTTAAAGGTCATCTAGTCCAACCCCCCTGCTATGGGCAGGGACATTTTCAACTAGATCAGCTTGCTCAGAGCCCCATCCAACCTGACCTTGAATGTTTCCAGGGATGGGGCATCTACCACCTCTCTGGGCAACCTGTGCCAGGGTTTCACCACCCTCATTGTAAAACATTTCTTCCTTACATCTAGTCTAAATCTACCCTCTTTTAGTTTAAAACCATTCCCCCTTGTCCTGTCGCAACAGGCCCTGCTAAAAAGTCTGTCCCCGTCTTTCTTATAACCCCCTTTAAGTACTGAAAGGCTGCAATAAGGTCTCCCTGGAGCCTTCTCTTCTCCAGGCTGAATAACCCCAACTCTCTCAGCCTTTCTTCATAGCAGAGGTGTTCCATCCCCCTGATCATTTTCATGGCCTCCTCTGGACCCACTTCAACAGGTCCATGTCTGTCTTCTGCTGAGGACTCCAGAGCTGGACGCAGTACTGCAGGTGTGGTCTCACTGGAGCAGAGGGGCAGAATCATCTCCTTCGACCTGCTGGCCACGCTTCTTTTGATGCAGCCAAGGACACGGTTGCCTTCCTGGGCTGCGAGCACGCACTGTTGGCTCATGTCCAGCTTTTCATCCACCAGTACCCCCAAGTCCTTCTCAGCAGGGCTGCCCTCAATCCCTTCATCCCCCAGCTTGTATTGATACTGGGGGTTGCCCTGACCCAGGTGCAGGACTTTGCGCTTGGCCTTGTTGAACCTCATGAGGTTCACACAGGCCCACTTCTCAGCTTGTCCAGGTCCCTCTGGATGGCACCCCGACCCTCACGCATGTCTACTGCACCACTCAGCTTGGTGTCATCTGCATAAGGTCGTCTTGCTGAGGGTGCACTCAATCCCACTGTCTATGTCACCGATGAAGATATTAAACAGTACTGGTCCCAATATAGATCCCTGCAGGACACCACTCATCACTGATCTCCATCTGGACATTGAGCCGTTGACCACTACCCTCTGGATGAGACTGTCCAACCAATTCCTCACCCACCGGATAGTCCACCCATCAAATCCATATCTCTCCCGTTTCGAAAGAAGGATGTTGTGGGGGGCGGTGTCAAAGGCCTTACAGAGGTCCGGAGAGACAACATTGGTAGGCTTTCCCATGTCCACTGATGTAGTCACTCCATCATAGAAGGCCACTAAGTTGGTCAGGCAGGACTTGCCCTTGCTGAAGCCAAGCTGGCCGTCTCGAATCACCTCCCTCACCTCCATGTGCCTTAGCATAGCTTCCAGGAGGATCTGCTCCATGATCTTCCCAGGCACTGGGAGGTGAGACTGACTGGCCTGTAGTTCCCTGGGTCTTCCTTTTTTCCCTTCTTAAAAACGGGGCTTATGTTTCCCCTTTTCCAGTCAGTAGGAACTTTACCGGACTGCCTCGACTTCCCAAACACGATGCATAGCGGCTGTACTGTAGGAGAAGATCAGGTTCAAGACCATCTAAGGAACATGAAGGTGCACAAGTCCATGGGACCCGATGAGATCCATCTGCGGGTCCTGAAGGAACTGGCGGATGAAGTTGCTAAGCCTCTATGCATCATGTTTGGGAAGTCCCAGTCCCTGCCGTTGCCTTCTGTGGCTTGGGTGGTGAGGCTTGAGCACTTGCTGGTAAAGACTGAGGCAAAAAAGTCATTGATTACCTATGATAAAAGGAGTGGAGTCTTACAAAGACAGATGCCTTAAAAAGAGAGATTTTAAAGCCTAGGACCCTTCAGTTTAGAATGGGCGCAGCAGAGCAGGGAAATTATTCAATTTTACAAAATCATAAAGATGGCGGATAAGGTGAATGTAACGAATCCCACAATGCTAGAGTTGGGAACACTCAATAAAACAAGGTAAACTAGGTAAAAGAAAGTACTTTTTTATACATTTGGTAGTGAAATTCTGTAGTTTATTGCCACAGAATAGAGGCAGACAGGATCAGAAGTCCAAAATGAAATTAAACAAATTGATGGACAGCAGGTCCATAAATAGATACTAAAAAGATTAGGCAAAGACAGACTCTCTGGCATCCCCAATACATCATACTCAAAGAATACAAGGGGAACAAATGACAAAAAGTAGCCAAACCTATGTGCTTTTCCTAGATATCATCTTCTATTGCCCGTCACAGAGAATATGAAGCTAGACAGACTATTGATGTGAGCCAGAAGATGCTCCTGGGTGCATCTGTATTGGCATTGCATCACTCAGGCACCTACAACTGTAATTCTCAGCCAAAAAATCTGGATTGAACTTCATCCTTTTAGGCAACTCCTGAGTACTAAAGGACCAGAAATACAAAAGACTGGGAATTTAGCCTGAATCAGGAAGGTATAATCACAGGAGGAGACCATGAATATGTTAAGTTGTCATAGCAGAAAGGAAAGAATCAGTCCCTGATGTGGGTCTCTTTGAGCACACATAAGAAGGAATTGATCTAGCCAGAAACACAGGCAAAGGGAGTAACAGAAACATCATTGTGTTTTTTCTAGATGAGGAACTAATGCTTTATCTCCACTAGACAGTGGAGGACAGTGTTGAACCTCCAGCCAGCTCCAGTCTGCAATGTCCACACAGAGCAGGGAAGTATGCATGGATACCAGTGTGGCTGCATGAGCATAAAGAAGCATTTCTGTTATTATATCATTCCTCGATTAATTAAAGTCAGTCATGGAGCTTAAACAGACCCTGCCAATTTAAGGGATTCTACACTGCGCTTTTTCAACCAATGAAGAGACAGTCCTAAAAATACAGGGGAAACCAAAAAGAAATCCAAGTCCATGTGGAGCAGAGCTGTTAAAGGAAGCCACACCACTGACACATAACTCCACTTCCAGAAACACATGTCCATGTCCGCTTTCCCCATAGCTGGCCTGGTTTGTACTCTGTCCAAATCTGGTAACAGTAAGAAAATGGCAATCACCTTTCTTTTGTAACCCCAAGCTTTTCTTTCCTCACTTTCATTTAAGCTTTTTTAATATAAAATAAAATAAACTTTCTGGCACCAGTAATCTCTCATTTTCAAATGGACTATGTATTTCAGTGTTATAGGCAAATACGTAAGGTATCTGGCAACTGCATCTAAAAGTGTGCATATATGATAGCTGCATGTCTTTACACCTTTGTGTGTAAAAACCCAAAATGTCGATTTTTTTCTCTCCCTAACTTACGCATTTCGTGCCTGTCAAAACTCTTGATGTCATGGGCTATGAAAGTCCAATTTCAGAATGACTTCTTAGTAAAAACTTTTTAAACAGAGTGTTTAAAACAGTACCGTTCCCATAAATTTTACTTAGAAGAAAAAAATGACATTTTGGAACATGATTTTGATGACTTCTGAAATATGTTTACAGTAGATGAGTAAAAGGAAAGTCTACATAAAACCTATAATCACAGGAGATGAGCCTGTGAGTATAACACATGTCAAAGGAAATTCAAGGAACAGGCAGGAAACCCAGAAGAATCCAGGGTGTTGTATGAAGTGATGCTGGTTTCTCAGTGCTTACCTAGATGCTCATGAAAACCCCTGTGAAACCAGGGCTACTCTACCCACTGACTTCAGTTGTCTGTGAAATGCAATGGGGACAGAAATATTACCTTGAATGGTCATTTCAGCTTCAAACATTTATGAGATTGCTACCTCTGACTGATCAAGAAGTCCGCTTTGCCCAATAGCCAGTGTTTTTCAGTAAAGGTATTAATTTCTCCTAATATACAAAATAATTTCAGTTGCACTGACTTCTGGACATCACTGGACCAGTCGTCTATTGAAAGCATGGTTAAGTTCATATGTCAGATCGCTCAGGGCCTCATCAGCTCAGTTTTGAAAATCTCCAAGGAAAGTGGCATCACAGCCTTCTGGGCCCCTGTTCCAATATTTGACTATGTACTTTGTAGAGAATTTTTCCCTTATATCAAACAGAAATTTCTCCTGTAGCCACTTGTGTCCGTTACCTCCGTTACATCTCTGAGAAGTCTGGCTCCATCCTCTCTATAACCACCCATTAGACAATTGAAGACAGCAATTAGATCTGCCCACCATCTTGTCCCCAGAAAGACTAAACCTAGCTGTCTAAGCTCCCCTCATTCATCCCATCCCCTGACCATCTTGGTTACTTGCTGCTGGAGTCATTACGATTTGCTGATATTTCTTTTTTATTGTGGAGCCCCAAACCAGACATACTACTCCACATGTGGCCTCACAAGTGGTGAATAAAAGTGACTAATCACTTCCCTTAGATCTACTGGTTAATCTTGTGCTAATGCGGCCCCAGATGTTATTTGCCCCCAACACCACAAGAGCACACCAGTGACTCAACGTTCAGCTCTTTACCCACATTACTTAGCAGCTTGGGAGTCCTTAGACTGATCCAAAGCAGCATAGAGAGAAAAGTCTAACTCAGTCAGATAACCATCAGCCCAATCTTGCCATCAAGACCTTTCTGCTGTCAATCCTGAAAATCCTTAGGCCCTTGCTTTAGCCCAAGCTCAATCATCCTCTGGAGAAGGAGCTCATTTGGTACCTTGGTATGGACCAAATTTCCTAAGAATATATTACAAATATGTCCAAGGGAATAGCTGGACATAAAGCTAAAACACTGGTGGGCTTGCTTTCAGTCTGGTGTTGTAACCGCTCAGTCCAGTGGCCTTTCATTTACCAGTTCATTGAAATAACTTCACTTAAGAGCAAATCCATCTACGTTCTCCTCCTCCAAGCACAGCATAGCTCAGGTCATCCTCTGAGTCCAAGCAGAACAGATGTTTCCAACCGAGTGTGATTGAACAGAAACCATTGCATGTCAGTAGCATGAACTCCCTGAACTTTAGCCTCAAAGAGAGATGAGGAAAAGTCTGTGTCAAAGTGAGAATGATCCCAGACATATACTGCATACTGTAGCACCTTTTTTTTCTTTCTTTTTTTTTTTTTCCCTTAGCATTTGCAGGAACATGAAAGTGAATTGCTCTGTTTGTTCAAATGGCACAGAATCTAAAAGCAATTTGTGGTGACAAGGTCACAAGGGGCAAGTGGAGGCTTTTTATAACTCTGCAGAGAGCTGGTGAGCATATCTATATTGTATATACAGAGGGAGAAATACGAAATATTTTACTGTTAATGATATAGCCACAGAAAAAAAAAAATATTCAGCTCTATAGAGGGTAATGTGTGAAACAATCCTGAATTTTCTAGGCAACTTAACTATTTCTAGGCTTGTTAAACAGGGGCAAGAGCAGCAGAGGAAGAACACAGAATTTATAAGAGCAGAACAAGAACAAGACACATGAGAAAAGATTCATGCCTGATTGAATCATAGATTCTAAATCAAACAGAAGAAAGACAGCAGAAGGACTACCCGCAAACCCTTTGGTGATATTTAACACTTATTAAAAAATGCCAGATTTGTTTTAAATGTTAATGATAATAATTTGCATACATACTTATTCACTGTTAAAATAGAGTGTCCCAAAGTCCATTAAGATCTACAGAGTGATTCATAATTATTTCTCAGAGTTTTTGGTCAGACACCTGTTTAGTTAAAAATACATTGCACAACCAGAATGGACTGCTGCAGCTGAGCTAGGACAGAGGTGAAATCTGGAGGAATTACACTAAAATAGTATTTTAACCTCTGAAAAGTCCCTCTCATGCCCTTCACACAGCAGAAACCAGACTTCACTTAGTGTTTTCTTTAGCAGTGCACCCCACCGATTCCAGGCCAAAAACAGTACCACTCTACTTCAGGAAGACGAAGCTCTTAGTGACCGCAACAGCTTTTGGACACATTGTTCCAATACATATGGGTATCACAAACCTGAATTTTCAAATATTCCCCTTTTCTCAGGAAAACAGCTTCCTGTGTAATGACCATTAGGTCAGTTACAATTAACAATCAACAATTAAATGGCTGTGTTTCCTGGGGGATGTTAATTAGTAGTTGTAAGTTGACTCTTCGAGATATTTATAAAGGTGATCATAGTCATAAATCAGACTCTTTGGAACCATGTTCATTGTGTTGTTAATTTGTCCTTCATATGTAAATTGTATAAAAGATTGGGCTATACCTCAGCTTTTATTTTAAGTCTGCACACCATGCAGCACATTTGTATGCCAGGTTGTGTCTAATTCGTCAATTTTATAGCAACATATGGTCTTAAACTATACTCATCGACTGTTATCACCCTCTTCTAGGAATCTTTGCAGAGTCCAAACCCAGCTGAAAATATATGAAAATATATCTGAAACCCAACACAATCCAGATCACATCTTGTGATAAGAGATTAAATTCTGAAGTCGTTCTTCTTCCTGGTCACTTGATAGAGAGGGCTTACGATCTGACTGTAATTTGGAATATGCATTCTCCAAAAGCCCACAACGCCTAAGAAAGCTTGTGTTTCCCTTTTGCTAGTCGGTGGGGACATGGCTGTTATTTTGTTGATCACATCCATTGGGATCTGATGACGTCCATCTTGCCATTTTATTCCTAAAAACTGGATCTCCTGTGCAGGTCCCTTGACCTTACTTTGTTTTATGGCAAAACCAGCTTTCAGAAGGATTTGAATTATTCTCTCCCCTTTCTCAAAAACTTCTTCTGCTGTGTTGCCCCACACGATGATGTAATCAATGTATTGCAGGTGTTCTGGAGCCTCACCCTGTTCCAGTGCGGTGTGGATCAGTCCATGGCAAATGGTAGGGCTGTGTTTCCACCCCTGGGGCAGTCGGTTCCAGGTGTACTGGACGCCCCTCCAAGTGAAAGCAAACTGTGGCCTGCACTCTGCAGCCAAAGGGATGGACAAGAAGGCATTAGCAATGTCAATGGTGGCGTACCACTTGGCTGCCTTTGACTCCAGTTCATATTGAAGTTCTAGCATGTCCGGCACGGCAGCACTCAGTGGCGGCGTGACTTCGTTCAGGCCACAGTAGTCTACTGTTAGTCTCCACTCTCCATTAGACTTTCGCACTGGCCATATGGGACTGTTGAAGGGTGAGCGAGTCTTGCTGATCACTCCTTGGCTCTCCAGTCGACGAATCAGCTCATGGATAGGGATCAGGGAATCTCGGTTGGTGCGGTATTGTCGCCGGTGCACTGTTGTGGTAGCGATTGGTACCTGTTGTTCTTCAACCCTCAACAACCCCACAACAGAAGGGTCCTCTGAGAGACCGGGCAAGGTGGACAGCTGTTTAATTTCCTCCGTCTCCAGGGCAGCTATACCAAAAGCCCACCGATACCCTTTTGGGTCCTTAAAATACCCTCTCCTGAGGTAGTCTATGCCAAGGATGCACGGAGCCTCTGGGCCAGTCACAATGGGGTGCTTCTGCCACTCGTTCCCGGTCAGGCTCACTTCGGCCTCCAATACAGTTAACTCTTGGGATCCCCCTGTCACTCCAGAAATACAGATGGGTTCTGCCCCTTTATAGCTTGATGGCATCAGGGTGCACTGTGCACCGGTGTCTACGAGAGCCTTATACTCCTGTGGCTCTGATGTGCCAGGCCATCGAATCCACACAGTCCAGTAAACCCGGTTGTCCCTTTCCTCCACCTGGCCGGAGGCAGGGCCCCTCTAGTTCTGGTCATAGTATCCGCTTCTCACTTCTTGCAAACGTGAGTCAAGAATTCCTTCATTACAGTCCAAAGTAAGATCAGCCCTTCTACTCTGTCTGGGGAACTGTTCACTGGAAACTGGACCGTCGTGAGACAGGGTTTTCCTGAAAACTGGAGCAGCATTTTTCCTGAGAGAACCCCCTTGTGTGATTGTTTTTCCTTGCAACTCACGTACACGTGCCTCTAGGGTCAAGGTAGGTTTTCCATCCCACTGCCTCATGTCCTCTCCGTGGTCACGCAGGTAAAACCACAGGGTGCCCCGTGGTGTGTACTTTCTATATCCTCTCTCTTGAGGAGAAAAACGCTGACTCCTAATGGCTGAGATACTGGTCTGTACAGGTGGAGAATAGGACCTATTGTCTTTGAGTTGCTGGACCTCTTGGGACAGCTTCTCTACAGCCGAGACAAGGGAGGAGGAGATAGTTTCTTCAAATTCCGAAGTCTGCTAACCACCTCATCCACCGTTGGTGCTTCTTCCTCTTTCCAGCACAGTACTGCCAACGAACTGGCGTACGATGCTGGTGCGCTCCGTACCAACTTCCGCCACATGGGTCGCGTGCACTGGACGTCATCTGGATCTTTGGGCGTTTGGTTGTCGTTCAGGTCACTATAAACCACCTCCAGCATGCCTAGTTCTCTCAGGTACTGGATACCTTTCTCCATAGTGGTCCATTTGCTTGGGCGATATATAACATCTTCCTTGAAGGGATACCTTTCCTTTACGCCTGACAGCAGTCGCCTCCAGAGGCTGAGGACCTGTGTCCCTTTTCCAATTGCTTTGTCAATGCCTCCTTCCCTAGCAAGGGATCCCAGCTGTTTGGCTTCCTTCCCCTCCAATTCCAGGCTACTGGCCCCATTATCCCAGCATCGGAGCAGCCAGGTAACAATATGCTCGCCTGGACGACGGCTGAAATCTTTCCGCATATCTCTCAGCTCACTCAGGGATAGGGATCGGGTGGTTTCCGTCTCGTTTATGAGTTCTTCCTCTTCCTCCTCCTCTCCTTGTGATGACCCTGCTCTTTCATCATCCCTTTCTAAACGACCTGATCTCCGCTTCCAAGATTTCCTCTTCTGTACAGGGGCAACGGATACCAGCAAGGGTTGGTCCTCTGGTTCAGCTGTAGTGCCTGTTGCTGGGGTTTGGGTAGCTGCAGTGCTTGTCATGGGGGTTGGAGTAACTGTAGTGCCTGTTGCCGGAGCTTGAGTGGCTGCAGTGCTTGTCGCAGGGGTTGGAGAAGCTACGGTGACTGTTGCCGGGGTTTGAGTAGCCACAGGGGTTGTCGTGGGGGTTGGAGTAGCCACAGTGCCTGTCGTGGGGTTTTGAGTAGCCACCGTGTCTGTAGCCGCCCCCGAGACTCGCCGCTCCGCCTGCCCCAATGAGGCACCGCTGCTTGCCCTCCCTCTTTTCTTGTTCCTGAGGGTTGATCTCTGGACAGTATTCCTGAATAGTTGTTTAACCCTAAACAAGGCCTGAACCACATTCAGGAGACATAGTACCAATATGAACATGCTTGTTTGAGCATCCCAAGGATATTCAAAATTCTCAGGGAATATTGTGGACATCTTTGTGAAGAGGATAGAAGAAAAAGGAGTTTCTGACGATATGGAAGGGAAGATGAACAAGTGGGAGAGAGTGTCTGTCCTGGTTCCAGCTGGGACAGGGTTAACTTTCTTCCCAGTAGCCTGGGGGGTGTGCTGTGTTTTGGGTTCGGTGTGAAAGGAGCGTTGATGGCCCATTGATGCTTTGGCTGTTGCTGGGTGATGCTTGCACCGGGAGGGGGGAGCACAGCCGGGGTGGTGGACCCAGCTGGCCAATGGGGTATTCTATACCATGTGACATCATGCTCAGTATAAAAACCAGGTGTGGGGGGGGGCTCGCCCCCGTTCGTGACACGCGGTCGGCGGTCGGTGAGCGGTTCTGTTGTGCATTGCCTGCTTTGTGTATTCTGTTATTGTTGTTGTTCTCACTGTTATTATTACTGTTCTACTTAGTTTTATTTCAATTATTAAACTGTTTTTATCTCAACCCGGGAGCTTTCCTACTTGTGCCCTCCCAATTCTCTCCCCCATCCCACCGGGGGGGGGGGTGATCGAGCGGCTGCGTGGCGTTTATTTTTGCTGGCTGGGGTTAAACCACGACAGTCCTTTTTGGCGCCCAACGTGGGGCACGAAGGGTTGAGATAACGACAGATTATTTAGAACATATTAAGGAATTTATATCTGGTGACATATTCGTTTGTTCTGCACCATGCTCTTGTTTTTACTGTACCTGTTAAAAATTGGAGTTGGGTTTTGTAGTCTGTTGTGCTCTGCCGTGATTAATGATGTTTTGCCTGGGAGATTTGTTACTAAAACGCTGGCATTGGGGGTTATTTGGTATTTGGGATTCGTAATGAAGCCGTTTCTGCATTTCGGGTACCACCTCATGGAGACCATTAGCAATTATACCTTTTCCTCCGAGAGATTTTTTATGGAGGAAATAGAGAATGGCACCCTCACTACCTTCATCTCCTTTGTTAAAATAACTTGCCAGTACCTTGAACATCCCTGGGTAGTTAAGATATATCTCTTGGTACTCCTTGGGAATATTGTTGCGGTTTTATCCAAGGTTAGTAAGCAATTTAAGAATGTCATCCAGAGATCTGCCCCAAGGTTGGATAGCTATGAGTGGCAGGGCGAGTGGGATAGCATGGGCAAATGCCTAGGGCGATGGGCACCCCCAGTGTTCTGGAACTTTACCCCTGAACAAGTGAAGAACCCTGAAAAATTAGTAGAATATTTGGAAGAAGTGTGCTGTCACCCTGGCCATTCCAGGGAGACGCAAATCACTACAATGTGCTGGGGCCTGGCCCACGCCTACCGAGCCCTATTTAACACCACTCAGAACCCCCAAGGGGAAGGAAACGTCTCTGCAGCTGATGACAAAGCAACAGGCCCTGTGGCTACCCCACCCCCCACGGCAAGCACAGCGGCTCCCTCACCCCCCAGGGCAAGCACAGCAGCTACTCCGCCCCCTGCGACAGAGAACCAACCCACACCGGTATCAGTCGCCCCTATACAAAAAAGAAAATGCACAAGAAAATCAGCTCGTCTAGTAAGGGATGAAGATGAACCAGGGCCATCACGAGAACAGGAGGAGGAGGAGGCAGAACCCGTAAATGAGATGGTGACCACCCGATCCCTATCCCTGGGTGAGCTGCGAGATATGAGAAAAGACTTCAGCCGTCGTCCAGGCGAGCACATTGTCACCTGGCTGCTCCGATGCTGGGATAACGGGGCCAGTAGCCTGGAATTAGAGGGTAGGGAAGCCAAGCAGCTGGGATCCCTTTCTAGGGAAGGGGGCATTGACAAAGCAATTGGACAAGGGGCACAAGTCCTCAGCCTCTGGAGGCGACTCCTGTCAGGTGTGAAGGAAAGGTATCCCTTCAAGGAAGATGTTATATGCCACCCAGGCAAGTGGACCACCATGGAGAGAGGTATCCAGTACCTGAGAGAATTAGCCGTGCTGGAAGTGATTTATGATGACCTGAACAACGAGCAGTTATCCAAAGACCCAGATGAGGTCAAATGCACCCGACCCATGTGGCGGAAGTTTGTACGGAGCGCACCAGCGTCACATGCAAACTCATTGGCAGTAATGACCTGGAGAGATGGAGAGGAACAAACAGTGGATGAACTGGCTGGCCAACTCCGGCAATATGAAGAAAGTCTCTCTTCCTCCCTACGGGCCTGTGTCTCTGCTGTGGAGAAACTGTCTCAGGAGGTCCAGCAAATCAAAGAGGATATGTCCTGCTTCCCCCCTGCACGGGCCAGTGTCTCAGCCATTAGGAGCAAACGTCCCTCTGCTCAAGAGAGGAGACATCGTGGGTACACACCCCGGGGCACCCTGTGGTTTTACCTGCGTGACCACGGAGAGGACATGAGGAAGTGGGATGGAAAACCTACCTCAGTCCTACAGGCACGGGTACATGAGTTGCAAGGGAAAACAACCACAAAAGGGGGTTCTTCCAGGAAAACCGCTGCTCCGGTCTCCAGTGAGTTCCCCAGACAGAGTAGAAGGGCTGATTCCACTTCCGACCTTAACAAAGGGACTTCTGACTCATACTTACAAGAAGTAGATAGCGAATATGATGACCAGGACTAGAGGGGCCCTGCCTCCAGCCAGGTGGAGGAAAGGGACAACCGGGTTTACTGGACTGTGTGGATTCGATGGCCTGGCACATCAGATCCACAAGAATATAAGGCTCTCGTAGACACCGGTGCGCAGTGCACCCTGATGCCATCAGGCTATAAAGGGGCAGAACCCATTTGTATTTCTGGAGTGACAGGGGGATCCCAAGAGTTAACTGTGTTGGAGGCGGAAGTGAGCCTAACCGGGAAGGAGTGGCAGAAGCACCCCATCGTGACTGGCCCAGAAGCTCCGTGCATCCTTGGCATAGACTACCTCAGGAGAGGGTATTTCAAGGACCCAAAAGGGTACCGGTGGGCTTTTGGTATAGCTGCCCTGGAGACGGAGGAAATTAAACAGCTGTCCACCTTGCCCGGTCTTTCAGAGGATCCTTCTGTTGTGGGGTTGTTAAAGGTCCAAGAACAACAGGTGCCGATCGCTACCACAACAGTGCACCGGCGGCAATACCGCACCAACCGAGACTCCTTGATCCCCATCCATGAGCTGATTCGTCGACTGGAGAGCCAAGGAGTGATCAGCAAGACTCGCTCACCCTTTAACAGTCCCATATGGCCAGTGCGAAAGTCCAATGGAGAGTGGAGGCTAACAGTAGACTATCGTGGCCTGAACGAAGTGACGCCACCACTGAGTGCTGCCGTGCCGGACATGCTGGAACTTCAATACGAACTGGAGTCAAAGGCAGCCAAGTGGTACGCCACCATTGATATCGCTAATGCATTCTTCTCCATCCCTTTGGCGGCAGAGTGCAGGCCACAGTTTGCTTTCACTTGGAGGGGCGTCCAGTACACCTGGAACCGACTGCCCCAGGGGTGGAAACACAGCCCTACCATTTGCCATGGACTGATCCACACCGCACTGGAACAGGGTGAGGCTCCAGAACACCTGCAATACATTGATGACATCATCGTGTGGGGCAACACAGCAGAGGAAGTTTTTGAGAAAGGGGAGAGAATAGTCCAAATCCTTCTGAAGGCCGGCTTTGCAATAAAACGAAGTAAGGTCAAGGGACCTGCACAGGAGATCCAGTTTTTAGGAATAAAATGGCAAGATGGACGTCGTCAGATCCCAACAGATGTGATCAATAAAATAACAGCCATGTCTCCACCAACTAACAAAAAGGAAACACAAGCTTTCTTAGGCGTTGTAGGCTTTTGGAGAATGCATATTCCAAATTACAGTCAGATCGTAAGCCCTCTCTATCACGTGACCAGGAAGAAGAACGACTTCAGATGGGGCCCTGAGCAACGACAAGCATTTGAGCAAATTAAACAGGAGATAGTTCAGGCAGTAGCCCTTGGGCCAGTCCGGGCAGGACAAGATGTGAAGAATGTGCTCTACACCGCAGCCGGGGAGAATGGCCCTACCTGGAGCCTCTGGCAGAAAGCACCAGGGGAGACTCGAGGTCGACCCTTAGGGTTCTGGAGTCGGGGATACAGAGGATCCGAGGCCCGCTACACTCCAACTGAGAAGGAGATATTGGCAGCATATGAAGGGGTTCAAGCTGCTTCGGAAGTGGTTGGCACTGAAGCACAGCTCCTCCTGGCACCCCGACTGCCGGTGCTGGGCTGGATGTTCAAAGGGAGCGTCCCCTCTACACATCATGCAACTGATGCTACGTGGAGTAAGTGGGTCGCGCTGATCACACAACGGGCCCGAATAGGAAACCCCAGTCGCCCAGGAATCTTGGAGGTGATCACGAACTGGCCAGAAGGCAAAGATTTTGGAATATCCCCAGAGGAGGAGGTGATGCGTGCTGAAGAGGCCCCACCATATAACAAACTACCAGAAAACGAGAAGCAATATGCCCTGTTCACGGATGGGTCCTGTCGCCTTGTGGGAAAACATCGGAGATGGAAGGCTGCTGTATGGAGTCCTATACGCCAAGTTGCAGAAACTGCTGAAGGAGAAGGTGAATCGAGTCAGTTTGCAGAGGTGAAAGCCATCCAGCTGGCCTTGGGCATTGCCGAACGAGAAAAATGGCCAGTACTTTATCTCTACACTGACTCATGGATGGTGGCAAATGCCCTGTGGGGGTGGTTGCAGCAGTGGAAGCAGAACAACTGGCAGCGCAGAGGTAAACCCATCTGGGCTACCGCATTGTGGCAAGATATTGCTGCCCAGGTAGAGAACCTGACTGTAAAAGTACGACACGTAGATGCTCACGTACCCAAGAGTCGGGCCAGTGAAGAGCACCAAAACAACCAGCAGGTGGATCAGGCTGCCAAGATCGAAGTAGCTCAGGTAGATCTGGACTGGCAACATAAAGGTGAATTATTTATAGCTCGGTGGGCCCATGACACTTCAGGCCACCAAGGGAGAGATGCAACATATAGATGGGCTCGTGATCGAGGGGTGGACTTAACCATGGACACTATTGCACAGGTTATCCACGAATGTGAAACATGCGCTGCAATCAAGCAAGCCAAACGAGTAAAGCCTCTTTGGTATGGAGGACGATGGTTGAAGTATAAATATGGGGAGGCTTGGCAGATTGATTATATCACGCTCCCACAAACCCGACAGGGCAAGCGCTATGTGCTCACCATGGTGGAAGTAACCACAGGATGGCTGGAAACATATCCTGTGCCCCATGCCACCGCCCGGAACACCATCCTGGGCCTTGAAAAGCAAGTCCTGTGGCGACATGGCACCCCAGAAAGAATTGAGTCAGACAACGGGACTCACTTCCGAAACGCCCTCATAGACACCTGGGCCAAAGAGCACGGCATTGAGTGGGTCTATCACATCCCCTACCATGCACCAGCCTCCGGGAAAATCGAACGATACAACGGGCTGCTAAAGACAACACTGAGGGCAATGGGTGGTGGGACATTCAAGCATTGGGATACACATTTAGCAAAGGCCACCTGGTTAGTGAACACTAGGGGATCTGTCACTCGAGCTGGCCCTGCCCAATCCAAACCCTTACGTGCTGTAGAGGGGGATAAAGTCCCTGTCGTGCATATGAGAAATATGCTGGGGAAGACAGTCTGGGTTGCTCCTGCCTCTGGCAAGGGAAAACCCATCCGTGGGATTGCTTTTGCTCAGGGACCTGGGTGCACTTGGTGGGTGATGAGAAAGGATGGGGAAGTCCGGTGTGTACCTCAAGGGGATTTAATTTTGGGTGAAAATAGCCAATGAACTGAATTGTACGATGTTAGTTATTACATAGTACTGTATGTCATCACTTTTATGGTTACCATATGCCATATTAATAGTATTACAGTAAGAATCACCCAGATTAATTTAGGATGAACGCCGATGAAACTGAGCAAGGTGCAACAATGATAGAACCAGACGAGCGCCCAGAACTGGCCTCCGCATGCAAGAGCCCGACACCACACACCATCTCTCCTGCCCTGCAAGACTGTTACGACAGGTGGAACCCGAAGTCATGGACTAAATGAACTCAACGGACGTTTTAGAGGGATGGCCCATGGACTAAGGGAATGATATCTCTGTGTGCGTATATATCAAAAGGCAGGGAAAAGGAGCGGTGACTAATTGGAATGTATGGGAAAATGTGAGACCTGGGCATGATGTAGATGGTATAGAATAAGGGGTGGATATTGTCCTGGTTCCAGCTGGGACAGGGTTAACTTTCTTCCCAGTAGCCTGGGGGGTGTGCTGTGTTTTGGGTTCGGTGTGAAAGGAGCGTTGATGGCCCATTGATGCTTTGGCTGTTGCTGGGTGATGCTTGCACCGGGAGGGGGGAGCACAGCCGGGGTGGTGGACCCAGCTGGCCAATGGGGTATTCTATACCATGTGACATCATGCTCAGTATAAAAACCAGGTGTGGGGGGGGGCTCGCCCCCGTTCGTGACACGCGGTCGGCGGTCGGTGAGCGGTTCTGTTGTGCATTGCCTGCTTTGTGTATTCTGTTATTGTTGTTGTTCTCACTGTTATTATTACTGTTCTACTTAGTTTTATTTCAATTATTAAACTGTTTTTATCTCAACCCGGGAGCTTTCCTACTTGTGCCCTCCCAATTCTCTCCCCCATCCCACCGGGGGGGGGGGTGATCGAGCGGCTGCGTGGCGTTTATTTTTGCTGGCTGGGGTTAAACCACGACAGTGTCCCATCCCGTCTCCCCCTTAAATTCATTCTCCGAGGAGAAACAAGTGCAATTACCAATAATTTCTAAGAGGTGGTTCCCGAGGTACAGAAATGATGGCAGTGCCGAGTACAGATACCAGATTAGACTTACGACCAATGATTTTATCACCTCATAAAACAGCAACAAAATAATAATCTTGGCCCAGTTCCGACTGATGATAAACAGCACAAACGGGAACATATACTGCAAGCAAGGTATTACATGACCCAACATTGAGAGCCAGCCCCACAACTTTGACAGCCAATACATCAACATTGTGACCAATCAATATAATGGATGCTTATAACAATTTTGCCTTAACACACTTTGGTCAGATCTATCGTTATCTCAACCCTTCGAGCCCCACGTTGGGCGCCAAAAAGGACTGTCGTGGTTTAACCTGGCAGGCAGCCAAATACCACGCAGCCGCTCACTCACTCCCCCCGCCCCCCCAGTGGGACGGGGAGAGAATCGGAAGGGTAAGAGTGAGAAAAACTCGTGGGTTGAGATAAAGACAGTTTAATAGAACAGAAAAGGGAGAATAATGATAATAAATAATGATAGAATATACAAAATGAGTGATGCACAATGCAATTGCTCACCACCCGCGCTGACCGATAACCAAGTAGCGATCGGCACTTCCTGGATCATGCCTACCGTTCATATACTGAGCATGACGTCACATGGTATGGAATACCCCATTGGCCAGCTGGGCTGGCTGTCCTGATTATGTTCCCTCCCATCTTGTGTACCTAGCTCAGTCAGTAGGCACGGGAGCTGTCCTTGGACTAGGAGGGCACTTAGCAACAACTGAAAACATCAGTGTGTTATCAACATTCTCCTCGTACTAAATCCAAAACACAGCACTAGGAAGAAATTTAACCCTATCCCAGCCGAAACCAGGACACTCTGGATGGAGAAAGTCCCCACAGTGGAGAAAGGTGGCTCAGAGGAAAGAAAACTAAAGAGGCAGGGGAAGAAAAAAAGCCAATTCAATGATTATGACACACTGGCATATCACTTGCTGAGAATGAAGATCCCAAAAGACAAGAGATGCTGTTCCTTATATATTCTCTGGAGACTGTCAGGAACAAGCAAATACCACAGTCATCTACTACCATCTATTAGGGGCAATAAAGCACAGAAATCCACTTTGGGGTTCAGACACCCACTTTGTAGTGTGGGAAGGTGTTAATAGTAATGAAGAGAGACCAGACATGTTCAGAAAAGTTTGTAACCCATCTGTGGTATGGAGAAGAGAACTTCAGTAGGTGTAAATCAGCTAAGCATGACTGAAACCTCTGCTAGTTACAAATATGGCCCAGTGATTCCGCTTGTGATTCAGTAACACAAATTGGCAAATTTGAAGGCTTTGTTTTGAAGCTGTGTCAGTAAGAACAAGTAGTGATTTTACCTGACGCTCTGCAATTATTAACTAATTTTAGGTGAAAAAAGGCTTTTAGAGTAGATATGAGTGCCATTATTTTGCACACAATTTTACTAATTTCAAAGTTTGGAAAGACACTAAGGCTTCAGCATATTGGAAGTTTATTTTTAAAAGTGCCTCAGAGTGTATGATTCCTCCTTCTCGGAACAGGATGAATTAAATGAGGAATGTTGGGGATCCATCATTAGAATCTCTTATAGGGAACAGGCAGTACAATATGTCATTGATCCCTAATGTTGCAATCCTCAAAATATTCTAATACGGAGTGGGGGAGCTTTCAGTTATTGTGGAATTTGAATACTTCATTTATTGAAATTAAGAAATACTGGTGTCCACTAAATGAATGAAAAGTTAGATACTTACCATCTATTCTGTTCCTCTGGTCATAGCCTAACAGATAATAAGAAAAGGAAAGAAATCATTAGCAGGTAAATTCACTAAAAATAGATCAACCTTTCTCTGGGACAGAAAGGTTGAGATACTGCTGGCTCCTATTCGTTAAGGTCCTGACCTGGTCAGGAACTGAGTCAATTCAATCCTATCTGGAAAACCCTGAAAACAGCCAGAAAACATGTCTCAGAATTGGGTCCTGCTGTAAAGCTAAGCTGTCCTGACATTAGATGCAGCAACCTTGTTGACACTCAATATCTTAGATATCCTGTCTTTAGCAAATTTGCTGTCTCTTTGGGAGAATCATAGCATCATAGAATGTCTTGGGTTAGAAAGGACCTTCAAAGATCATCTAGTGTAACACCTCTGCCATGGTCAGGGACATCTCCCACTAGATCAGGTTGCTCAAAGCCCTGTCCAACTTGACCTTGACCACTTCCAATGATGGGGCTCCCACAACTTCTCTAGGCAACACGTTTCAGTGTCTCACCACCCTCATTGTAAAAAAATTCTTCTTTATCTCCAAACTAAATCTACCCTCTTTCAGTTTAAAACCACTGCCCCTTGTCCTGCTACTACTGGCCCTGGTAAAAATCTCTCTTTGTCTTTCTTATAAGACCCCTTTATCTATTGAAAGGCCGCAATAAGGTCTTCCCGAAAAGAAGAGTGGTTCAGAGAAGCTGTCTATTATTGATAAGGCTGGAATCTTAATATTGGGTTTTTCCTAAGTTCTTATACTCGTATTCAAGCTTTTGGGGATCCTGCTCTGACTCCTTATGTTAATTAGAAAATGAGACTCACATTTCCTTCCTATTACTTTGATAAGTTTTTTTTTTCTTCTGAAACATTTGAACTTTGGCTCTTGGGTTACAAGTCACTCATGAAGGCAAGGGAAACTACGCATTATGTCATCTGCATGCAACAGATGTTGATTTTAAAAGGGGAATGAGTAGGTTTTGATAGAATGGGTCTATGGAGGTAGGGATGAACCATGATTTAGCTGCTGCCTGGAATTCCTGTTCTGGAGCTGGCTGCAGGCCCAAAAGAAGTTCAGAAACTATTCCTTAGTGCAAATTATAGGGTTATTTTCTTACATGATATGATCATTTGATGCCTAACTTCATCTTTCCCATCCTGGTAAGTATGGTCCAGGCTATGAAGTTGGTACTTGATTTGGAGGGGAAAATAAATTTAAACAGTCTTGCAGTGGATGACAGCTGCAATTCATGGGCACCTTTCAAGTGGCTGGAGTATTTGGAAGAGCAAAGTTATAAAGGTCTCATCGTGCATGAGAAAATCCATGAGCATATACTGCTGTAGCTTTTTGAGTTTGACTTTCTACAACAGCACTCTGAACTAATATGCAGCTGATTGTTTTGTCTGTATGTGCAATTATGTACATGTCAGGTTTTTGAAACATTCATTTATCATCTGAGTAATACAGTACATTTCTTACCTGCCAGGAATATGTACTCAAGAACATTTGGTTTCTGTGGTTTTCAGGTTGTCCAGCGCACGTATGAAAAAGGAAAAGCAGTTTATATAATATTTGTTAAGACAGATTTCTCTCTAAAGACAGCAGATGGTCACTTCCCTCTGCTGCTGATATAGCTTTCGACTAAGTTTTTCAGCTATGCTCACACATACATTAAATAAACACACAATACAGACAAGTTACTCAAAGACCAGAGATGCTGCCATACTCCAACTGAAGTTGGGTAAGTGGTTATCAACTTCACTCCAGATAACTGTGCCTCAGTGATTTCAATTGCTGGGTTTTCTGACCTGGGTCTTTTTGACAGAACTGGCTGGAGAGTGACACCATGGGAAGTTACGTAGACAGACCTGAAGGTGCAATAATTTCTAGCAGAGGAGCAGGATGTTAAGAAAGATGGTGTTAAGAAAGTGGTATGGAAGGAGGGATACAACCTCTTAACCAGGCTCAGCCAGGACAATATGACTGATCATAGTCTACCTTCTAGCTGAGACACATCACTCAGCTAGCACCACTCACTATCCCTCATCTCGACTTGGAGCTGGCCATCTCAAAGTGAAGGGGACATTTAAAGTTTTGGTGTCTTCACAACTCTTATTCTATGTGCCTAATTGCTAGGACAGCTGAAGTCAAGCAGCCAGCAAAAGCCACAGAAATCACTCTCCAGGGATGTCAGACACAATGGAAACGTTGATCTCACTGCTTTTAATTACAGTGTAGTTTTCTACACCTGAACTTTGGTCTTCCTTCTATAGCCCATGGAAAGAAACAGGCCTGTTAAGGGTGCAGTCAGTCTAATCTATTTTATATATCTATTTTAGGATGAGATGAATCGTGTCTTAGACTTCACTGAGTTGATTGACTCACTCTCCATTCACTATAATGAAAGCTTTGGGGGGGACATAGTTCAGATGTAGACACCTACGCTCTAAATATCTACATTTCAGTAAATGACTCCTTCTTCTGGTTACAGGGAGTAGAAATATTCTTGAGTAGAAATATATTGGCAAAAAGCCAATATACACCATGGATGTTATCACACAAACAGAAGTGTGGTTAGAAAAGCATCATACATGAGTCCATGTAACAGCACTTGCATTATTCCTGTAGCATTGTTACCTTGTCGGAACGTACATAGTTGATACAGGCTCCCAGTCAGAGACCTGGGATGATAACTTGAAGAGCCATTTCAGGAACAGCTTGTTTGTGCGTGGTTTTTTGTCCCTAATATTCCCTTCCTGATCATCAGGTTAATGGCTTTGGAACTGAGGTTTTTGCTACAATAATGGGAGGAGTAAAGGGAGATATTTCGTAAAAATAGATCCATGGCATCAAACTTTTAAACCACTGATTCTTCATCAGGCACAGGTTCTGGGATGACAGGCTCCAAAGTTGTCGAACTGTCTGCATGAGAATAAAAAGGAGCAAGCTAAGGGAAAAAAAATCAGGGAACAAGCTCATCTAAACATCCCTGATGTTTATATGTGGAGAATGAGTGAAACTGTGGGCCGGGGCTTGTTGTAAGTGAAGATAGGATCAGCATGTATCCCGAAGAGGAGTTCCTCAAAGGAAAATGGCAAAAAGAGTGCAAAAGGAGTTAGGCCATCTGCTGCCATCTTTGGATCCAAGGTTCAATGGGAGTCAGAGCTAAGTTCCAGCCGACAGCTGAAATTCCAAGTTCAGTTCATTACTCGGTACAAGACAGGAGCTCCCAAACCAGCCTTCTCCATAGAGATATAATGAAATGAAAAAGAGAAGAAGCTGCAATTTCTCAGAAAGTAGTGAGCTGATTATATTTTAAAAGTTTTCATGCCTTCCTGCAGACTGCATAAACACAAACATTGGGAGGGGGAAGAATTGATGGTTGGTGTTTAATATGAAAACACGGTGATGTGGCTTACCACTGCATCCTCTCTTCCCTTTCAGCATTGTGCTCACCATTCCCAGCACTGCAGTCTCGGCACCAAACCTGTCCCACACACCCTCCTAGAAGACAGAAAGCCCCAATGAAAGGTAGTTGACTCTGTTGGAAGATGTACAGACCCCCAGGAAACATAGTTCATTCTGCTGGAAGACATATAACGCTCCAGAGAACCTAGTTACTGAGAAAAGATTGCAACACACATGAATTTGGGGCCTACAGGTATTTCCTGGCAGACTGAAACTAGGAGAAACTTTATCCTGAGCCTGGTTGGATGATGTGGACATTGTTTTTGGGTCAAAAAAGCAGAACAATGAACAGGACTTTGGAGTGGGAGTTTTAGGACAAGTCAAACAGTGCAGAGCCAAAGAAAGAGGACAGGGTGGGATATGGGATATGGATTTGGAGGATATTTGGGAGCTTTTTTATACCCTCTTCTGTGCTGGCAGACACAAATGTTTCTGTAACTAAATGTTTGACTGTTCACACACTCTAAAGGGTGGCTCTGGCAAGCAAGGGATAGGCACAGACTCATCCTACCTGGTTCCTCCAGGAACAGACCCTGTGTTCATTACAACCCCATTCGTTTACCCAAGGCCATTTTTATGGTGCACTCAGTAGCTTCTCAGAGCTATTCCTGACTTAACCTTCCCAGTTCACTTACGGGCATGGGGTGGGAGATCATGGGGGAGGGTATTATTAATGTTATACTTAAATACACAACACTGTTCTGTCGTACTGGACCTGAGAGGCTGACACCTTGGTTTTCCAGAGTATTTAGCAATCTGGTACACTCAAAGGCAAATTCCAATGAGTTTCTGTTGTAGCTGGGAGAGCTCAATCAAAAACAAATCTGTCTTTCAATGTCTTACCCTCTCAATTCAGAAAAGGAAGATGTAGTCAGCAGTGACTATGCAATTCAGGTGACGTGCTCAGGGACAGAGACAGGAAAACAATCCCATCCTTTAGGACAGCTTCCAGCTTCCTGTACATGGAAGCCAGCCTCCCTCTTCCTGTACACTTCCTTCTTTCCACCACCTCACTTAAATTCCACATTCTGTAAATACTACTATGAGGATCCCACAGACAACAGACCCTTTACTACATGCCCCTGATATATCCCCAGACTTGATCCATCTATTCCCCATTGAAGGCAGCAGGGATCTTGTGGAAGAAATTGTGAAATCATCTGATTACAGAGAATATCAGAAAGCATAATTAGGATCCCAGCAAAGGTAGAGACCTACATCTACATGTCCATCGTTTGGAGCTGACATCCATCCCTGCTGATGTTAAAGGAATGCAAACTGAGGGCACCTGCATTCAGTGCTGGGTGGGTGCTGTACAAAACCTTTTCATATGATAAGGGACTCTCCTGCCTCAATACCTAATTATGTCTATTCCCCTTGTACACATCTAACCTATTCTCTCCTTTCTCCCAGCCTTTGGTCTGCCTTCTCTTGTGTTTTTTTTAACCAATCCCTCTGTGATTCTGTTTTTCTCCAATTCATTCATGCCTCTTCCTCCTTATTCTAAGAGCTGAGCACCATCAAACTATTGGACAAGCCACTGGAAAAATAGTCCTTTCCAGTTTTCTAGTAGGAGTTATATGGAAAGGGCACCTGCAACTCATTGGGGACTTACCGACTACTTGGTGGGAATGAAGTACCTGGCAGCTCTGTTCTGCTCATGGGGAGCTAAGAAATTGTCTGAACATAATTAACTTTCAGTGGACTCCCAGTTAAAAGTCACACATCTGAAACAGCAGCACGTCTCCTGCCAACTTCCAAGCCCCTACACAGATTGCAAAAACCTGTTAACAGTGAAGCAAACTTTTTTTTTTAATGTTGAAAGAATAATGCATTTTCCCCTAACTTCCTTGCTGAAAATTGTTATCATATTCCTAGGTGAAAATCTAAAAAAACAACCAAAGTCATCTAGACAAAACATCTCAGCTTGAGGCAGAGACCTGGGGAAGAAAAAAACCCAAACCAAAACAAAAACTTCACACTAAATACAGAAACCTTAGAAAGATACCAAGAAACTCAAATGCAGTATATGTTGTAATGTGTTGAATGACCTTAAGCATATGTTTTCTATAAATTGATCCATTAACCTTCTCTCAAATGTGCCTAGCATACAGCCCTTGATTTCTCTAATTAGGCCCTCCCAATAAATATTTAAAATGTATGAAATTTTCAGTTACCCAAATTTATAAAACAAAAAGCAAACCCTTTTTTTCCAAAACAGAAAAAAACCACAGTGGAATATATAACAGCTCTGATTAAATTATAGAGAAACCTGGAACCAGCACAGAGCTATTTGAAGCAAGCTGGCACTTTGTTCAAGACGTAAGTCAAATTACTGGAGGAAAATGTATTTATGGGAAATGAAATCAGAAAATTTACATTAGGAATTAAGACCATGGAATTAATAGTAAGGATAAGTAATGTCTCTTTGGTTTCATTTGCTTAGCAAGGAACAGCAGCTTCTATTTTATTCCATCACAGCAGGGTCATTAATAGCAACTTTTTAACTCTACTTAGATTTCTTTTAGCCTGTTGAGACATCCTAGGGATTCTTAGCTATTTTCAAAATTACTTTGACTAATTTGACATTAGGCCCCAGGTTGGAATTTTAAATACATTGTAAATAACTGGCGTTTTCATGTAAGGGTATAACACGCTGCTGTTTCCAGACCTTATCTAATGACACTTGGTTGTTGATGTTTTATTAATAACAGCAGCTGCAGCAGTAATTCACTGATTCATAATAATTTCAAGGGAAATACCTGATGCATGCTATCTGAGGAGAGTTCTGCCTTCATCTCTTGGATGATGCCAACATTGTCAGTTAACGTATGCCCATTCTCATATCTTGATCCACCTCCTCTCTTGTGTTGCCAGTGCCCAGGCACAGAAGACAGCTCTATGTAGAGAGACTCAAAGTCTCCTCACAACCCACTTCAGCCTCTCATCGACTCAGTCTGGATGGGTCATCACAAGGTAGGTCTGCCATCCAGCTCTCACAGAAGAAACTGGCTTCTCTCTGTCCCAGAGTGAATCCATTGGACTGGAGATGCAGCAAGGCTGCCAGCTAGCAATGAGATCAGCAGACACGTAAGCTCAGGATGCCCAAATCTGCTCTGATATTTACTCTTATTTCAGAAGGAATAAGTTTTCTTAGTTCCCTTCAGAATAGCAGAGAGGATAACAATCACTTTTTCTCTCTGTCTCCCACATTTTTTATAATGCTTTTGGCATAGGTGCCCTGATAAGCACAGCATCCTGAAATAGGACGTAGTTGCACAGCACAATGTACAAGTTGGGTTTTCATTGCAGCTAAGTCACCCATGTTTTTCTGAAATGCATTGAAGAACAGCAATGGTCACCTTCACGAGCTATACATTGGAAAGGGAGTTGTTAGTCTATAACTAACTCACAGGGATGTTTTCTGTTTTAATACTCCAAATGCACATGAAAAAAAATAAAGTGTACATTGCAATAGAGTTCTCTAAAACAATAGAATACAAACAGCTCTGCATATGCATGGCATACCTGCATATGACCCTGTCCTGAATCTTTCTTTCTCCTGAACTTTTATGAATGGGGAAAACTGCCAATGCAATTAAAACTTTGGCTTCTGTGTCATTCTTGTTCCTTTTCCAAGGGGCAAACCGCTAGCCTGATCAGAATTCTGGCCGCTACTGCTATTGAAAACATAATTTCATAAACAAGTCTCCTTCCCAGGAGAAAGGAGAAAAGGCTGATGGGCTGCAGATATGTAAGGTCATCTCAATCAGCATTCCAGTGCATATGGGAAGCAGTGATCTTTTCAATAAGTCAAGGACTTTGAAAACTGCTTTACCATGCACTGGGAAGGAAATAGCATTTGAAGCACAGATGCCTTGGCTATTCAGAATAAAATGAAAATCTTTCTGTAAATGTATTCCAGCCTAAGCTTAAAAGCTCATTTCAGAAAGTCCTGACTTTCCAATCCTCTGAGTTGGTACCATTTAAAACAATTGGAGAACATGACTTCTATTTCACACAGTGAACTGTCTCAGTGGTGCTCAGGTTGGGAGAAAGGCTCATATTTATGACGGAAGAACATTCAAGGTTTTTTGAGCTTTGTCTAGCTGCAAAATCTCCTTACTCATCAAGCATCTTGTTATAAAGATCTTCTGAGTGGCTCTTTTCATCAGTCACAGATCCCAATTCTGTATATGCTAAGGATCTTCATCTTACATTGTCTCCAGTTGCTCAGAGTTTCAGACCTGAAAGGCAAAGCTGTAATGCTTTAAGAGGCACAGGAACACCTAACTGAATGTGCAAAAACGGTGTGATTTACCATGGGATTTCAGCATGTCCTGCACCTAATTCTAGCCCTGTGCCCATGAAAGGTGGAACTCCTCAGCTGAAGGATGAAACAGGAAAAAATTAAACTTTGCAAGGAAATGAGTCTGACTGCTCCTCATTAAACATGCTTCAGCTCAGCCAAAATATCTTTTACCTGCAGCAAACAGGCTACTTGGGAAATTCTCTCCTACTTCTGACTACAATAAAATAAATTAAATTACTTTCAGCAGTAAAGTGATTGTGATTGGATACCCTGCATAACAGCTTCACGAGAGAAGCCAGCAAAGGACAATTTTGATACACCTGAAAAGAGTTCAATATCTTTATCAACGATCTGGATGAGGGGATCAAGTGCTCCCTCAGTGAGTTTGCAGATGACACCAAGCTGGGCGGGAGTGTTGATCTGCTGGACGGTAGGAAGGCTCTGCAGAGGGACCTGGACAGGCTGGATCGATGGGCCAAGGCCAACTGTATGAGGTTCAACAAGGCCAAGTGCCGGGTCCTGCACTTCGGCCACAACAACCCCATGCAACACTACAGGCTTGGGGAAGAGTGGCTGGAAAGCTGCCCAGAGGAAAAGGACCTGGGGGTGCTGGTTGACAGCCCACTGAACACGAGCCGGCAGTGTGCCCAGGTGGCCAAGAAGGCCAATGGCATCCTGGCCTGTATCAGAAATAGTGTGGCCAGCAGGTGCTGGAGGTGCTGGAGCATGTCCAGAGAAGGGCAATGAAGCTGGTGAAGGGCCTGGAGCACAAGTCTGATGAGGAGCGGCTGAGGGAACTGGGACTGTTTAGTCTGGAGAAGAGGAGGCTGAGGGGAGACCTCATCGCGCTCTACAACTACCTGAAAGGAGGTTGTAGTGAGGTGGGTGTTGGTCTCTTCTCCCAAGTAACAAGTGATGGGACGAGAGGAAATGGCCTCAAGTTGCGCCAAGGGAGGTTTAGATTGGACATTAGGAGAAATTTCTTCACTGAAAGAGTGGTCAGGCCTTGGAACAGGCTGCCCAGGGAAGTGGTGGAGTCACCATTCCTGGAAGTATTTAAAAGACGTGTAGATGAGGCCCTTAGGGACATGGTTTAGTGGGCATGGTGGTGTTGGGTTGATGGTTGGACTCGATGATCTTAGAGGTCTTTTCCAACCTTAATGATTCTATGATTCTATGATCACCTCCCTCACCAGCTGCCAAAATCCAGGGCTGCTTTGCTGCTACCTTGCCTGTTACTTGGCCTAGGAAATTGCATTTCTAGCTTTTACTCATCTCTGCAGATCCAAAGACCAATGTGCGGGGTGTCCATGCCCAGCTGTTGGCAGCGGGGCCTGCAGGGCGGCCTCTGTGGGGAGAGGCCGGGGCTGCCCCGTGCCGGATACAGCCGGTCCCAGCCGGTCCCGGCCGGCGCCAGCGGCCCCACCGCAGGGCACAGCTGAGCCCCTCAGCCAAGCCGGGGCGCCGGGGGGAAAACAGGTTTCCGAAAGGGCCACGGGCGGCACAGGCAGAGGAGGAGGAAGCCCAGGAGGGAGCAGCAGCAGAGGGAGCCCGAGGCCGGAGGAGGAGGAGGGCAGGAGGGGCTGCAGGCCCGGGGCAGGGATCCCCGGCAGCCCTGGAGAGAGCCCGCGGGAGCAGAGACCCGCCCTGCAGCCCGGGGAGGGCCCCAGGCCGCAGCAGGGGGATATTTCCTGCGGGAGCTGCGGCCGTGGAGAGCCCCGGCGGGAGCAGGTTGTCCCTGAAGGGCTGCAGCCCGGGGAAGGGCCCGCGCTGGAGCAGGGAGACGGGTGAGGAGGGAGGAGCGTCCGAGAGGGGCTGGGGGGGACCGACCGCAACCCCCATCCCCACCGCCTGCGCCCCTCGGGGGGAGAGGAGTCGGGAGTGGGGGGGTGAAGGTGGGACTGGGAAGAAAGGGGATGAGGGGAAGGTGTTTTAGTTTTTGTCTTTTTCACCATCCAACTCCCCTGTTGAGGAGGGGGAGTGGTAGAGCAGCTCAGTAGGGATCTTGCAACCCACCAAGGTTAACCCACCACAACTAGTTTTGAGAATTAATCACTCTTGTATCACTAAGATTGCATTCATTACAAAGAGGTTCACATCTTTATTCTTGTGATAAAAAGCTGGAATTTCATTGCAGTTAGAGGAGACTGAGGAAGATCCAATGTTAGAAAATATTTTTGTCTCATCAAGGGCTTGAATGTCATCTTGTTGCCACTGTCACAAACCTTCCAGATGTCAATCCTTGGTCTGGAAGGCACAAAAGGGTCTGAAGCGGTCACAGAGATGACCTAAAACTTAGAGGAGAAGATTGCCATTCCACTGCCTTCATTGGCTTTGAATCAAATTCCCCTTCACATACTCACATCTCTCCAGAGATGCCTATTGTCTTCCCAGGTTATGTGGCATGTCTAGTAAAATGTTGTCTTGCTTGAGGCTCCGCAACATAAATAACAATACCAATTTCATGGAGCCTTAGGGAAGTGAAGAATTATGCCAAAACACATCAAGGTTTGTAGGGAAAGCGAGACTCTCAATTTTCATGATATCATTAAAAAACAACATCTTAAATTTATGTTGAGGTATATGAAAAGTAATAAATGCATTTCATTGCATAATTAATGCTGGCCTTGAGCAAGAGTTTGGGCAAATTCTAAATTTTCCTGCTATATAACAGGCACTGAAGTTGCAGCTGGTAGAGCTCTTCAACTCCTACTTTCCGAGGCTAGAGAGGAATCTCAGATGTGAGCCTGTTGACGTATTTCTAGCAGTTGCAATTGATGACTGTGGCTCCCTCTTCTACACTGGTCCTTCAAAGCTATCTGCTGTAATAGATGTGCTGCTGAAAGCACAGACCTCTGATGATGTATTACTTACCTGCTAAAGGTTGTCATGAGAGGGCACTAGAAAAAGAAATACTTTTGTAGTTCTCTAAAATAGCCATATTCAGTTTGGTTTCAGAAAGTCATTTGATAGCATCCTTTCCCCATCTTTATATATTTTTTGTTTAAAAGAGACAGCATCAGCAGCTGCCTTTTTAATAAAAAAAAAAAAACACAAAACTTTCCTATGAAATGGATTATAGGACATGTTTTGCCATTTAACTATGTGCTCGATGTGCTGGTTTTGCCTCCTGTTAGAGCTTGGAGACTACACAGTAATATTCTAGTCCCACTGAGTGGGCTAGTTTAAATGTTAAGACAGAAGCTTCTGCTAATAGACTTCAAATCCCCATCTTTGTCAAAGCAGTTCCTGGTTGCATAGCATCATTAAAAAAAAAAAAAAAACAAAGAGAAACCACAAAAATCCACAAAACAACCTCAAACTGCAGAGATAGCAAATATGTATTCACTTTTCAGTGAAACACATAGTTTCATAGATGTGGGAATTCAGACATGTATGTCAATATTCTGTTTCATCATTTTAGGATTTTTACAGTGACAAGGGAAGGCAAATCTCGGGCCTCTTTTAAGCCTAGTTTTTTCTCCCTCTCCCACATTGTAAGTCTACATCCAGCAATTACTTCAACCCGGCTTCCAGAACTGGTTGTAGGAGGTGAACCTGATCTTTTAACTCAGGTCCAACTTTTATGCATATGGTTAAGAAAAACAGTATGAGAGTTCAGCATAACCAGCGCAGCTACGCTGTAAGATATGCCAAATTCATCTCTTCCCAAACACAGTGTGGATGCTATTATCCTGTGGTACAAGCAGTCTGAAAAACAGCAGTAAGGACAGCAAGGCAGCAAGCATGGAGATGCACAGCACAATACTGTCAAACCCATCCTCAAAGCTCTGCCCCTCACCATATGGACTTGTTCTTAGAGGCCCCAAGGATGGTTTGGTGCTTGGTTGAAGATAAAGCTTAAATTTGATAATGATGTGCCGTGTGTTTGTGTGTGTGTCCTCACATGGTGGGCAGCAGATCACAGATTTTATCACTTGAATAGCAACTTTCTTGGCAAACGAGTCCATGAATCTACAGCAACCTCTCAGAAAACTGCCACGAATCTCAGCAACTGTAGAGCAAAGTGTACGTCTCTTCTTCTTTGTGAAGAGCAACTCTCCCTAATTTTGTCAACTACCTAGTTATCACAGTGGTAAGTAGATAGAGAGATGGTATGCTCCGTTACTGGAGGAGATCCCAAAGGATTTCCCACATAGTCTGAAACGCTCTAAGCGTTTTCACTTCTGAGAATTATCCTCCTATTCAGCCCTTAGCAATTTGTTTCCGGGCATCTTTCTTTCAATGTGGAGTAAGGACTATACTCTTCAATAAATGTTTAGATAACATTACAAAAAATATCAGGGCTTTTTTTTTTTTATATGTGAGAAATCATTAACAAGTTCATCTGTTATTAGAAGTTAGCCAGCCAGCTTGATTTTTTTTTTTTGGCACATAATAGCATACCAGCTCTGGAACTTTTACAAATTATATCTTATAATTAGATTTCAAGAAAATTATTAGAAAAATAATTAAGAAGTTATTCTGGGACAACTGCTGGAAATCAATGAGGTATACAGATGTTGCTATATTTTCAATATACATAGCTGGTTAACTCTTCGAAGGTGAATTTCTAATGTGCATAAAACCACTTTAGTCTGAACTGAGAAAAAACCAAAAAGATACAGCATACTGAGGAGCTGGCATTATTGCATTGTTTCAGTAATCATCTTATTAAAACCTACATTGAACCTTTTTACTAAGTCCTCCTAAAGCAGCTCACACCAAAGAGAGGAAATAATGATTTTCTTGGAGGAAATAAAAAAAGGACATTTGACTATGTAGACATTTAGGAAAATCTACAAAAGGCCCCAGTGATTTATATCAGCTCAGGATGTAAAAAAATAGGAGGCTTACAGTGTGGCAATTATTAATCTCAAATTCAGTATCCCTGAAATATGCTGATTCATTGACTCAGTATCCCGTGGCACAGGAGAAGCCTCTGGCTCTGATAAATTTGAATCAAGAATGGAAAAGCATGTTAAATGAAGGATATTGAGTGGCTACTGCTGAAAAATGTAGTCTGAAACCTGTGTTTAGAAGGACAATGATTTGGAAAGGTGAATCTGTGCTATGCAGTCAAAGTAGCTGTGCATATTGAAGACATTCTTGGAAGAACTTCATGTTCCACTCTACTCAAACTTTATTTTTCCCTCTGGGGATTTTTTGATCTAGATATTGGCTGGTGGAGTGGTACAATGGAGAATATCAATCGCAGTCACTTCAAAAGCAATGCAGAATTTTTTTGCTATGCAATTGTGAAAGTTACCTAAATATGAATTATTTCACACCTCCTTGAAATGTATCTGTCTCTTGTGTGTTTCTTGGCTGTACCTCAAATACTTTGCTTAAGAGGAGAGTGAAATAGTGAAGCTGCAGACAAGAGCTGGTGCAATACATGTGGACATATGACTCTTCCTCTTTCTGAGAATATGTTTTGTGACAAGATAAATATGGGTTCCATATATCGTACAGATTTGCATTGTATGAGACACACTGTTCCCTTTTTTTTTCTGTACAGTGGGAACAGCACAGACATAAAGGGAGTAAATTAATACTTAAAAATCGTCTATTTAGCAATGAAGAAATTTAAAAGCTATGAGGTAATGTTTGGTCTCTATGCCTGATGGGCTGAGAATATTGTTTCCTAACCAATGAAGGTGCTGTGCTAGCTAGAGAAAAACCAGAAACTTCACATCTTTTCACAATCCCTTATTTCATGAACACAAGGTTTGGACATCTGTGACCACAAATCAAGTAGTAGCTCACAACAGCAACAATAGCTACTCTTTTTAGATTTCAGAGGCTATAAAATATAGAGATAGCAAGAAATTAGGTAATTTATCCCCCTCTGTTCATTTAGATTGGGGATAATTCAGTGCCCTTCATCTTGAGAAAGCTGAGCTGGACTAGAGTTTTTTCTTTTTTCTCCTACCAAACCAAAACCAGAAAGGAGTAGAAGTTGGTATGTAATAGGAGTTATCCAGTGCCTGCAAAGGAGGTTGCAAAGAATAGAAGATATGGATTAAATCTACCTGTTATTGAAAGGACGTGTGCTCAGATCTCCGTGAAATTGCAAGGAAACTAATCTGTGATCTCTAGCATGTTCTCCACAGGAAAATGTTTCCCAAATTTAGATTTGACAAATAATTCAACCCTCCCTCCTATCAATGCATAGTAAATGTCAATAGCCTACAAGCATCTTATGGTACAACATTACATCTCCAGCTTTTAGATTACAAGTTTAGCTGCTCTGAATCGTGTTGGCTAAGATGGATTGTCATTATGCCTTCTTTTTGCCCTTTGTCTTTTGTCATCAGTGTTCTTTAACTGGATGAATGCAGATCACTACAATCCAAAAAATAACTGTTTAACTAATAATACACAGCCTAAGTCTCTGGGACCAGTGCTGAATATTGGGAAAATAAGTAAAGGTTCTTTAGAAAGAGAGGAGGGTGTTTGGATAATGAAGTGATACAAAGTGATCTTAATATAGCGACCATAAAGGAAGAGATGGGACTTCTATGGATATTCCCCTCCTTTCCATTCAAGTGAGGGGAATAGACATAATTCCCAGCCATTCAAGTACAAGAGAGAAGTGCAGTCAGCATCTCCAGTCTGGAAGAGATACTTATTTACAGAAGTCAATGGACAGAGAAATGCAAGGACAGTTCTGAATTCAGATGGCAGAAGACTGAAAAACTTGTTCTATACCTGATTTTACTCATTAAGATGACAAATAAGAGAGGACAGACTAACAGAATATGCTTGTGAATGTTGTACAGAAGGCAGACAATGATAGCTCATTGTTCCTACTTCAGCACATATAACAGGAAAATTTCCAGGAAACTGAAAGCTGGAAAATTTGGAACTGATCAAATACGGTTTTTATCCGATGCACAACTGAGTTGTGAATTTCATTCTATGAGATACTCTCAAAGTAATCTGCGTATCAAGACTCAAGAAACATCTGGGATACTCTTGGTACTCCTGTATATATTTTATTTTATAACATTGCATATTAACAGAATAATTTTTTTGTCAGAGATATAAAGGGTGAAGTTGAATTGTAGCTAGTGTGTTGAACATACACAAATACACAGGAAAAGCTTCTATCATTCGCTTGGTTTGGACCAAAATTTGAGGCAAGATATTTGAACAGCTAGACTAATCTAATCCTGGACAATGATTCCTATGTTTCACATAGCTCTGTATATACCTTAAGTAAATTTTGCAAGGTATTGTTCTTCTGCTTTGCATAATGTGATAGTGATTCTGAAACTTCCAGAGACTATTTCCTTGTAAGCTTTGACAAATCTATATTCTAGCATGTCTTTTTCAGCTTTGGGGAATACCACAATAAGATCAAATTTAGACTAGATATTACCACGAACCCAATAAGAATAATATTACTATACCTTTACCAGGGAAGTCACTCAGTTTAGTGATAAAGGCAGCATAAAACACTAGAAGAAAGGAGAGGTAGGAATTTCCTCCAGGACAGATGTTGTCTTTTTGTTTTGTTTTGTTTTTCATTACTGCTTCACAACCGTGTGCTTAAGAATAAATACTCGTCACTGCAACATATCAGATGTGCCCAGTTTAAAACCATTGAACATGTTCCTAAATTAATATTACCACTTTTCTATAGATTTTCCTTCTCTTTGGACAAGATAGTTCAGCTGTATATAAAGACCTCTAAAATAACCCAAAGACATTACAAATATGTAATAAAAACATTCATAATTCGCCACAAATTTTTCAATATTGAATTGCTTGAATTGTTAGGAAAACCCCTCTATCTCAAGTGATATTCCTTTAATCAGAACTGTGTTTTGACACTTTTATTATGTAACATAGTGGATGCTTAATAATGTTCCCAATTTAAGTGATACAAGGAAACATAACTAAGTTTTAAGAACATTGTTTTAAGGAAGAAAAAGATGAAATGTCTTCTTAAACTGCCTTTGTGTCTAGGATGTTAAAAGTCACTTGTCTGATGAATTGAGTTACTGTTTTTACTCTGATTTGATCTAGCCTAAGGACATGGACCCTTCTAATAGGTTAGAAAAGGAAGAGCTGATGCTAAAAAATGTATTTTGGTGATGAAGACTAAGTTCTATCCATTTAGAGTTATATATGCAGTCTAAGAAAGTTTCTAGGCTCTATCTGCAGTCAATGCAGATAGAGATGAACATTTCCAGATGGCAGCTCATTCCAGTCTCAGCCAAGGTGTCTGTCTCTCCTCACTGACTGTAAAGAGAGCTTGAAGGTAGGGTTTAATGTGGGTGTTTTCTGTGTGGGCATCACCTTTTAAACAAGTTACTCTGTGTTCCTTTTTATAGTTGAGGAGAGAGAGTCATAAAGTCATTACAGTGTAGATGCGATGTATCTTATCTCATAGGAGATGCCTACATTTGGTCAGAGGAATCACAGTCTCACCCTGTAGACTACATCAGTGTCCTGTGCTGCCCTGCCTAGCTTCCCATCTTGTTGTCCATAAGGATGTGAATTCCCAAAGGTCCTGGTCATATCCGCTTGCTCTGTGCAGATGCCTTGGATACAGTATGGCATTTCCAAGTGGCACTAGATATCCATGTGTTCAATGAAGCTGATCTCTTCTAGTAGGATTCAGGTGGAGACTAAGACACCTAAATTTAAGGGTCTACTTGTGTACTATGTGTTTAAGGTCCCATTGTAATAAATAATGATATAGCCAATAAAGTCCAGAGGGCAGATCAGTTCTACTCAAAGTAGACAGTCACTGCCTGGTCACCTGGACTGCTTTCTGGGCTTGCTTGATGCACTGACAGAGCTTCCGAGGGAGGGGGAATGATGCTCTAAGAAGTATTTGCATTTCCCTTTTATTTACCACTAAGGCAGACCTCACCAGTTGAGAAGCACTCCCTAAATTATCCAAGACGTGCCAGCCTTTCTGAAGTTAATCCAACTCATTTCTACCAAGCAGCCCTGGGGAAAATAATTTGCAAAATCAGAAGGTTGAAAGCATCATCAGAATCCCTGAGTAATTTTGACTGCAGGGGCTGCCCAAGAATTTATATAAATAGGCAGCCGGCCTGTTAATTCGAGGATGGTACTCAGGATAAAAGTCATAGGTCTTCCTAAGTGTAGACACAATCTGTGCAGAGCATACATAAATTAGAAGTATCAGATGAGCACAGAGAATTATGGGTTTTAGACAAGCCCAATTCAGTGCTTTAGCCCAAACCTCAGGCACCAACAGGACAAGCAGCTAACCAGGTTAACCCAAAGGCCACCAAGGAGCATTGTGAGATCAATTGGCACATCATTTTAATGCTCACTGGAGGGAAGAGGAGTCAGTAAATTATGGATTCCTGTGCTGCCTGGGACATCGCACATTGCTGCTAATAAATATGTTATGGTGTGAAATACAGTACAGCATGCGAATAATAATAACTTGGAGCAGAAGAAAGTCTATAAAAAGAAGGAAGTTGTTGTGGGAGAAATGGCTTAAACAACTAAGTTTTCTTATTCTTGCATGAACTTTTTTCAGGTAGATAAATGGATGTCATGCATTTGAACGAGTAGACATTTATCTCTCAAAGAGACAGCCCTTTGTTGAGGCTAACAAGACCATTATCATAAATAGACACACTCTGGTACATCATACAGCATAGAGCCTTATACTATGGCTCTTGAATACAACCTACCAATATGGGTTTAAGGTGGAAGATGTATTTTTAAACAGAAAGACATATAATCTGTGTTTAAGGGCACAGAATGATACTGAAATCCACAGTCTTTGGAAATTATACTTACCAATACTATTGAAAACTAGCAACGTGCAGTTTACTTCCATTTTTACACGGCACCGGGCCTGCTGGCGACGGACGGAGTTCAGCTGTCTCACAGGGGGAAAAGGATTCTCGCGTGTGAGTTGGCCGGGCTCATCAAGAGGGCTTTAAACTAGATTCGAAGGGGGAAGGGGATAAAACCAGGCTCACTAGAGAAGAGCCTAGGGACCGCACACCAGTGTCGGGGGAGAAATTGGCAGCCCAGCTCAAGTGCATCTATACCAATGCACGCAGCATGGGCGGCAAACAGGAGGAGCTGGAAGCCATTGTGCAGCGGGGTAGCTATGACTTAGTCGCCATCACGGAAACGTGGTGGGATGAATCTCACGATTGGAGTGCTGCAATGGATGGCTATAAGCTCTTCAGAAGGGACAGGCGAGGAAGGAGAGGCGGTGGGGTAGCCCTGTATGTTAGGGAGTGCTTCGACTGTCTAGAGCTCCATGGTAGTGATGACGAGGTCGAGTGCTTGTGGGTAAGGATGAGGGGGAAGGCCAAAAAAGCAGATATCCTGCTCGGAGTCTGTTATAGACCACCTAGCCAGGACGAGGAGGCAGATGAAATATTCTACAAGAGGCTGGCAGAAGTCTCCCAGTCGCTAGCCCTTGTTCTCGTGGGGGACTTCAACTTTCCGGACGTCTGCTGGAAATACCACACGGCAGAGAGGAAACAGTCGAGGAGGTTCCTGGAGTGTGTGGAGGATAACTTCCTGACGCAGCTGGTAAGCGAGCCCACCAGAGGAGATGCCTCGCTTGACCTGCTGTTCACGAACAGAGAAGGACTGGTGGGAGATGTGGTGGTCGGAGGCCAGCTTGGGCTTAGCGACCATGAAATGGTAGAATTCTCGATACTTGGTGAAGTAAGGAGGGGGGCCAGCAAAACCACTACCATGGCCTTCCGGAGGGCGGACTTTGGCTTGCTCAGGTCACTGGTCGAGAGGGTCCCTTGGGAGACAGTCCTGAAGGGCAAAGGGGTCCAGGAAGGCTGGACGTTCTTCAAGAAGGAAGTCTTAAAGGCGCAGGAGCGGGCTGTCCCCATGTGCCGCAAGAAGAACGGGAGGGGAAGGCGACTGGCCTGGCTGAACGGGGAGCTCTGGCTGGGACTCAGGAAAAAAAGGAGAGTTTATCACTTGTGGAAGAAGGGGCAGGCAACTCAAGAAGAGTACAGGGATCACGTTAGGTCATGCAGAGAGGAAATTAGAAAGGCAAAAGCCCGGCTAGAACTCAACCTGGCCACTGTCGTGAGAGACAACAAAAAATGCTTTTACAAGTATGTTAATGACAAAAGGAGAGCCAAGGCGAATCTCCATCCTCTATTGGATATGGGGGGGTACGTTGGCACCAAGGATGAGGATAAGGCTGAGGTACTCAACGCCTTCTTTGCCTCAGTCTTTAGTAGTCAGAGTGGTTATCCTCAGGGTACTCAGCCCCCTGAGCTGGAAGACAAGGACGACAAGCAGAATAAACCCCCCATAATTCAAGAGGATGAAGTTAATGACCTGCTATGCCACCTGGATGCTCACAAGTCTATGGGGCCGGATGGGATCCACCCGAGGGTACTGAGGGAGCTGGCGGAGGAGCTTGCCGAGCCGCTCTCCATCATTTACCAGCAGTCCTGATTAACTGGAGAAGTCCCGGATGACTGGAGGCTCGCCAATGTGACGCCCATCTACAAGAAGGGCCGGAAGGAGGATCCAGGGAACTACAGGCCGGTCAGCCTGATCTCGGTGCGGGGGAAGATCATGGAGCGGTTGGTTTTGAGGGTGCTCACGGGTTGTCCGGGACAACCAGGGAATCAGGCCCAGCCAGCATGGGTTCATGGAAGGCAAGTCCTGCTTGACCAACTTGATCTCTTTCTATGACCAGGTGACCCGCCTAGTGGATGAGAGAAAGGCAGTGGATGTGGTCTACCTGGACTTCAGTAAGGTCTTTGACACTGTCTCCCACAGCATTCTCCTAGAGAAGCTGGCGGCTCACGGCTTAGACAGGTGCACTCTTCGCTGGGTAAAAAACTGGCTGGACGGCCGAGCCCAGAGAGTTGTGGTGAACGGAGTTAAATCCAGTTGGCGGCTGGTCACGAGCGGTGTTCCCCAGGGCTCAGTACTGGGGCCGGTCCTGTTCAATATCTTTATCAACGATCTGGACGAGGGGATCGAGTGCTCCCTCAGTAAGTTTGCAGATGACACCAAGTTGGGCGGGAGTGTTGATCTGCTGGAGGGTAGGAAGGCTCTGCAGAGGGACCTGGACAGGCTGGATCGATGGGCCAAGGCCAACTGTATGAGGTTCAACAAGGCCAAGTGCCGGGTCCTGCACTTCGGCCACAACAACCCCAGGCAACGCTACAGGCTTGGGGAAGAGTGGCTGGAAAGCTGCCCAGAGGAAAAGGACCTGGGGGTGCTGGTTGACAGCCCACTGAACACGAGCCGGCAGTGTGCCCAGGTGGCCAAGAAGGCCAACGACATCCTGGCCTGTATCAGCAATAGTGTGGCCAGCAGGAGTAGGGAGGTGATCATGCCCCTGTACTGGGCACTGGTGAGGCGGCACCTCGAATCCTGTGTTCAGTTTTGGGCCCCTCACTACAAGAAGGACATGGAGGTGCTGGAGCGTGTCCAGAGAAGGGCAACGAAGCTGGTGAAGGGCCTGGAGCACAAGCCTTATGAGGAGCGGCTGAGGGAACTGGGGTTGTTTAGCCTGGAGAAGAGGAGGCTGAGGGGAGACCTCATCGCGCTCTACAACTACCTGAAAGGAGGTTGTAGTGAGGTGGGGGTTGGTCTCTTCTCCCAAGTAACTAGTGATAGGACAAGAGGAAATGGCCTCAAGTTGCGCCAAGGGAGGTTTAGATTGGACATTAGGAGAAATTTCTTCACTGAAAGAGTGGTCAGGCCTTGGAACAGGCTGCCCAGGGAAGTGGTTGAGTCCCATCCCTGGAAGTATTTAAAAGACGTGTAGATGAGGCCCTTAGGGACATGGTTTAGTGGGCATGGTGTGTTGGGTTGACGGTTGGACACGATGATCTTAGAGGTCTTTTCCAACCTTAATGATTCTATGATTCTATGATTTACCTTGTATTCTTTTAATTTTCTTGTTGTTGATGTCCATTCAGTGCACTGGCTTTTGCTGCATTCTATTAGATTAAAGTGTGCTCTAATAGTAAGTATTTTCTCTTTGTGAATATACTCAAAGACCGTGATTAAACCATATCCTAAATCCTTTAAAGCTAAATGGCATCTGTCTATTTATGCCAGGAATAATACTCAGAAAGAATAAAAGAGTACCAGGTTTGTTTATTAAACCTATTCAATATGGATTTTGAGTACCACAAGGATTACGGACATTTTCAAATTTAGTTTCATGCAAGTAATCTGTTGAAAAATCAAGATCCTGTGACTTCAAAGAAAACTATTCCAACAATATTTTATCTGTTTTATTCTTGTAGTAGCATAAACCTTAGACACATAAACTAACTTAGGTTACAGAAGATCTCATGAGGTCATCTGTTCCATCCCACAAGGCAAAGCAGGGTTGTTTAATATTACATCATTACGACCTGTATTATAGTCAAAGCAACAATTATGTTACAAAGTATGTAGATAATAATCTATAACAAATAGCTAAAATGGATACATTTCCATATACGTTTTGTTGTATCAGCATTTTCAAATGGAAGATTGTTCTATCTGAAAATTTTGAACCCGTTTTATTAACTTTCTCTTTTTTAATGGAATAGGTGATGAAAGCAAAAAAAAAAAAAAGATAGAAAATGAAGAAAAGGAAAAAAAAAAACAACTTTGAGAAAAGAAATTCTTTGAATGCCTAAATTTTCTTGGGAGTCAATGAAAGTATCTATGGAGACAATTTGTCTCTTCTGGCGCAGTTATCTGGTTATATACATCTAGCTTAGGAGTTCAGAGGAAGGCAAACTCCTGCTAATACAACTCAAACCTACTCAAAAGAGATCATGTTGAATATGAAATTAGAGCAAATGCCAGGTTATCAGCCCTTCTCACAGCAGTATTCTTCTACACTATTAGCAATCTTATTTCATATCTGTAATTCTCTGAATGATGCAATGCTACTGACAAGAAACAGTCGCAGTAGAAACAGAATTCATAATTGTTGCCTAAATGTGGCATAGATTTCTGTAAGAAAAAAAATAGTAACTTTCACTTCTATGCCTAAGAGAACACACAAAATGACAGAAGGAGTCAGCCAGAAAAGTCAATGATAAGAATGATGAATTCTTTCTGTAAGTATCACATGTTCCAAGCACTCAATTAAGCTATTAGCTAGCAAATGTGGAACAACTAACTGTAATTACCCTTGCTAAAGGCTTAGAATCTGTTCGCAGAATTCAGTGCCATGGGCTTCACTGCACTGATGACTGTATCTAGCCTATTTAGAGGAAAAATGCATGCTGGAATTTAAGATCAATATTAATATTATTTATTTTTATGTATGCCTAAATAAAGAAATCATAAAATGACCCAAGGAAAATTGTTCAGAATCTAATAGGCAAGAAACCAATTAAAAATATGCCATGATTCTTTAAAAGAGTATATATAATATATATACACATATATAAAAAGTATATGTATGTATAAGATAATACATTATATATAATTACATAAAATATAAATTTATACTATAAAATTATATAAAATGTGTGTGTATGCTTACATATACATACATATTTTATATATAATTATATATTATATATAAATGTATATATAACTCAACAAAAAAATCCTACATTTTTTAACCCCCTGCTATAATATTTCAGAAACTGTATTGAGGATGTATCATGTGAGACAGATACCAGATTTAGTTCTGATTCATTGTGGCAAAGGTTCTGAACAAACTACATGTACTTGAAGCAGAAAGGTCTTACCTGTCTATCCAGCTTAAATGGTGAAGTGACTTCAGAAACAGGACTGGATTTTCCAGAGCTTGTCTGGGCATCCTGTATCCTAAGAGTTTATTCTCCAGGATGTTCCAAATTACAAGAGGAAAGTGATCATTTGCTATCCAGCTGTCTGAGACTTTCTACTGCAGTGACCAAGGAGGAATCATACTCCCCACTGCAGAGTAGTACATTGAGACTGCTTTGTTTAGTTATTGACCAAAACAGGAACCAGAATAATGGGAAACTTGTCATATTGTTCATGTTACCTGTCTGAACTGATACTTGCACTGAACCTAATGAGGAAGACCTATGCAGCAAGATGTACTTGAACCCATTCTCATTTCCCATTTGAGTTTTCTTCCACTTTTCCAGCATCATGGAGGGACCATAAAAACAGTACATTAATTACATTTACATGGGAAAAATTAATTTCTAATTCAAGCAATTCCCTATTCTGATTTATGAATCAGAATGGAGGAAAGAACAGATGGAAGAGAAGGGATCTACTGATTGACTGTAATTATTGCATTTTCAGTCAATGCGAAGTCTTAATCCTGATAGTGTTTCCCACCAGAAGTATACACTAAAAAAAAAAAAGTAAACATGATGGCTTTGGAAAGCGTCTTTAAAGCAATATTTCCTGCAGATAAAAAAAACCTGTGCATATCTGAGCATCTAAGACATTTTGAGGTGAATTGGGAACTGAAAAGAATGTTTAATTCAGTGGTCAAATGGGTATCTGAATATAAAATATATCCAAGAAGTAATCTCCGAACATTTTGACAGAAGAAATACCAGGTACCAGCTTGCTAAAATTTATCCTAGATCTGCAAGTTTCAAGCAGTAAAGTAGGGGGTGTTCTTCCATCATCCATGGTCTTTCTCTGCCAGCTATTGCTGTCATTTGGAGCAAAATTGATTGCCCATGTTTTCTACAAGCTTATTATCACTCCGTGTATCTGTGTGTTTGGACTTTGGGACAAATTTTGTATTTCTTTCCTCAATAGAAAGTTTAACTAGAAGAGATGAGCTGGAATTATGCCACTTGCAAAGAGATTTGAGGAAATCTGAAGAAAAAAGATGCAGACCTCTTATGTGCTACTGAAAGCAATCCAATGACTTGCACCTTCAGAGCAGAAATAGCTTACAGCAAAGTCAAATAAAATTAAGTCCTTAAGCCACGTGTCCGAGTAAGCACCTGACCAGTCCCTTCATGAGAATTCCTATCTTTTTCAGGGCTGTTGGATCATGCACCCTTAGAAGAAGAAACATGCAAGGAAACTTGGATATCTAAGATCGTTCTACTACCTTCGGAAGAAGAAATGGGGGATGGATATCTCTCATACAACAACTTTCCCTACTCAAACAGACCCTTGCTAATTTGCTTTGGCACAACGGAGAGGTTCTGAAGTGGACTGCATTAATTACAGTTTTGAATTATCTGGCAATATCCATAAAATATTATAAATAATAGCTGGACAACTGGGCCTTGATATATTGCCTGAAATCCAGGCAAAGTAACTTGTTCTCTGCTAAAATCCAGGCTGTTATTGCCTCATAAAATGGGACATCCATCTCTTCTGTGTAATTTACTGACTATCTAAAAATGAATAATAGAACAACACCAACCTGTGGCTGCCATCTATGGGCCCAGTTCTGCAGCCCTTCTGATGGCAGAGCTGCCATGGAAGCCATGATTAAGTATTACAGGAGAAGACCCCAGTAGTACTAAAATGAGATTTATTTTTATATGGCTGGTTTAAAATACATACGTTTGACAGTGCCGAGGCTATTATTTTCCCCATTAAAGGAATATCATTGTTTATGGCGTGCTTAAATTCAGGACATTATGTTTATGATATTCACCCTCCCTTCCGCAACAGGAGTCAGCTGCAATGAGACAGAGAGAAGAGAGAGCAAAGGCATTTCTAGGGTAGATCCTAGGCAGTCAACCTTTGTTTCTTGTGTGATCAGCTCAAAGAAATATCCTCCTCCTTTCAGAAGCCTTGATGAAACTGCTGCTGGTTGGAAAGAGCTGGCAATGATTCTCTGTCAAAATGAAAGGGCGTATGCTGTAGTCCTCTGCTGGTTCTGTCAGTTAACATTGTGTATTTTTTCTGTTGGCTAGTTAAAAATGGAGCATACTTACTAAGCTCATGGACAATGCCAGACTCGAAATACTTTGGAGTCCAACATTAGAATTCAAAATCACCTTGGTGAACTGGTGCAAGAAAGAAAGAAAGAGATTCAGTAAGGACAAGAACAAAACAATACAGTTGAGTTTGGACTTAATCTGACCTTATCTGAACCGCCAGAGTATTAAGTCTCTAGTCCAATTTGGTCATCTGGATCCCTTATAATTAATGAATACTGACTCAATAAGTGAATCAACCTTCCCATTTAACATACCTGTCATAGGAAGGAATAGTATTACCCTTTGAGACAGTTAAGACTTAACATACCTGTCATAGGAAGGAATAGTATTAGCCTTTGAGATAGTTAAGACTTTCCAGGATGACTACTGAGACCAACAAGCATGTTACACTGGACTAGATGCTGGATTCTAGCTACTCTAGAGCTGATGATGATAGTCAGAGTGAATCTTTTCCGTTGCTTTGTAACTTAGGGGATATAAGTAAAGAAGTGACACTCTGGGCACCAGTTTGTCAGTGAAGGATTTGGGGATTAGAGTGGAGCAAGAGCTTAACAGGAATCAGAATGTCATGCTGTCACAAGGAAGAGAGGACATCAGAGCTAGTCCTTCCATTCCGCTTGGCACTGGAAAGCTGTCAGTTTAACATCTGCATTAATTTCTGGGCACTGAATTTCAATAAAAATGTGAATCAACTGGAGAGGGTTCAAAGACAGCACTAGGAGTGATCAGAGGTCTACAACCCATGGCCTTTAAGGGAACATTGAAAGAGCTGGAATTGGTTTTGCTAAAAGTGGGGAGAATCAAGAGAAAAGACATGATGACAAAAATTTAGTTAGACCTAAATAAAATCTTTCAGTTGGTGAAGATGGTTAAGTACCAGGGAAAATTGCCTACAAGGTGGTTGAATCTTGATCACTGGTGATTTTGATAAGCTGGGCATCTATGTATTGTTTAGCTATGGATGATATAATTTCAAGAGGTGGAACAGTTCAGTGATGCTATGGAAGAATTATCTTTTTTGGGGAGTGAAAAAGAGTTTGTCTTATGCTGTGTTGCTGAAGTGGTCTATTAATCCAATCAAATAAGGATGTGTTTATAACTGAAAGTGTTTGTTTTTCAGATCACCTTCTAATTAACAAAGTTCACAGAAGCCACAGTCCACAGGCTGAACAATGCTGGACTGCATAACCTCTTGAACTGCCTTTTAGACCTGCTTTACTGCAAGGTCACATTCAGTAAAAAAGCACAAGAGTTTCTCTCAATCAGTGGCATCACACAGGTTCTTGAAGTTCACCACATGCTTAAAGACTTCGCTCAATAGGAGACTAAAACCACAGTAATTGAGTGGTGAATCAGGCTTCATATTTGATCTGTATATATAAAAAAGGTGAATGTAAAATTTCCTTCTCATGCCAAAAAAATGGCTATTTCTGGACCTTTATTGCATTTTTAATCCTTCTAAATATTTCATCTTTATAGATTGTATTATTTATATATTAGAATCCTTGTTATCCCCTCAAGCTGTGTCAGGACACTACTTCTCCCTGTACAAAATAAATTGCTTATAAAATTTTTCTTCAGGGGAACTCAGACACAAATAGCAATGTGCACTCCTTCTAAGTCACAGATAACAGGCTGAGAAATTGTTTTTCTTAGCACCTGCTTTGAACTTCTTGCCCTGAAGGATATGCATTCCTGTGCATAATACAAGATGGCTCATTTTAAAACATAGACTACTTTAGGTCAGAGTCATCTCACCTAACTTTGGACAACTAATTTTGGTGTGCCTAACCTAAATTAGTTAGCTAGGTTTCCCAAATACTCAGAGGAGAAAGACAAGCACTTCCAGCCGGTGTTTTAGCCCAGCTGATTTGAATTATCCTCTGGAGATGCCTGACAGAGATCATGAGCAACTTAGACATTTTGCTTTATTTCCGAAAGTGTGGTGGGAATAAATCCAAATCTTAAAGAAAGATTGTTCCCTAGCTTTGTCAGATGGTTAGGCGTGTGGGAGTTAGTGGTTATATTAAGGTTTCACAGCTAGCTGTTCCCAGACCATTGATTTTAATGGAACCATGTGAATTTATCACCTAAGGAATCCAGCTGTATTAGCTTTCTTCTTCCATGTTTTACTCTTGCTGGATCTCATGCATCAGCTCATGTATCTACTCTGTAAAGAAACATTTTTTCAAAGATAGATCTCCACAAATCAGGAAATTCCAAAAATAAGGCTAGAAAAGCACCCTTAATTCTGCTCTTTCAGTCTTCCTGACCAATTTTCTTCCACAATCATCAACTTTGGCCAGACATATTTGACAAAGGGGCCAAAATCACAAAGATAGGTCCTTCGAAAATCATGGGGAAAGGTGACAAGAGAGGAGAGATCCTATCAGTGCTCCTATTCAGAGAAAGAAGCAATATCTGATCATCCTTAACTAGAGAATCCATACAGGGAAGGGGCTTTATAAACATCCCAAGCATCGGAAAGAGACTTAATCAGCCCTTATACTTTATTAGGTATAATAAAGGACCCAAATTAAGTAGAAAATAGGCTTCAACAGCTTCACTGCTCTAGGCATAGCCTGTTTATGCATGTTTTCCAAGGTTGTCCATGTATATAAATAAAATTGATTCATCTTGGAGTGAACCTGGCATTGTGCACAGAGGTCCAGTTTCGGGTTTCGGCATGCTTTGAGATGTGAAAATTGCCTCTCTTTGAAAAATATTTTCAAGGAATTGGGATGCTGAGGCACGTTAAATCATGAAGGACAGATTAAAGCTGAATATCAGCATGGAAAGAATGATAGAGTGAGGACCAGAAACAGAGAGCAGTGTAAGGCAAAAGAATAAAAAAATATTTCCTGCTGTTCTCATTGCAGAATTACCTTGATCGTGAGTGTGCAAAACATGCAAAGACTTAGGATACTGATTACCAAGCTGGGGTGGTTAGATGCTCCTGACTGATACGGCCTCTAAGACCTCTCAGTTATGCAAATTCATCCAGAGTCATTTTAGCTTTCAATCCCCTTTGCCACTCAACACTGCATCTCTTAATCTTACCCATCTCATGTTCACTGTAAAACTCTATCTCAGCATGAGTCTAGCACAGCCATACTTCTTGTGCTTCTTTGCTCATACAGCATTAAGTACAAAGTCCCAAACCATGAGATTCACTAGATATTGAAATGGATGTCTTTGGCATTTGAGTCTGAATAGCTATTAGGATGGCTTCTTTGAACTGCTGGATTTTGAAAACTTTGAAAGAGTTTAGAAATGTAAGAAGCTGTTAAAAATTATTCTCTTTTAGCAATTATTTTCTTCCATCCACCTAGAAAATAAATATCTTGCAGTCTTTCTTTCAAAGTTACTGGTGTTTGCAATTAAAACATCTACTCCCTTCCCTGCACCCCAAATAACATCAATTCCTCTTTACTGGAGAAATTCTGTAATACTACTTCAAGTAAATACACAAAACCCAAAAAGTAGCTGAGGTGATCAGTGGCTCTTCTGCAGAGTCAGTAGAAGAAGAAAGCTTGGTCTGAACTTCCTTCATTTATTTAACAGTATTTGGGAACCAAATGGGAGCCCCGAGATATCCCAAATACCACTGAACATAATGACTTGCCAGAAAAAATGTTCTAGTGTAATGAGGACCATCTCCTGGAGTCCTCTGGAGAAGTCAATGGATACACAGCTAATTTGTAAAGAAAATGTGGATTAACATGCCACAGTCTCTCAGGAGCAGGGTTATGTTGGGAATTATGCAATACTCAAGGCTGGGAAAATCCTCTCCTGGATTGCAGATAAGGCAGTGGACAGTTGAGTGTTGTCACATGCATGTTGAGCATGTTGAGCTGTCAGTGGAAGGAAAAGGCACCCTTCAAAAGCTATACTGCTGGCCAACAGCTTCAAGTGGTCCACCAAACAGCAAGAGCATCCATATAAAATATATAAAGCATGAAGTATAGGCAATATGTATCAGCAGCCAGTGTGGGGATTGCACAGGACACATAACTGATGGGTGGCTTTTAGGTGTTCCTGATGTCCTTCTTCCCCTGACAGAGCAAAACCAGCCACAACCCTGATCCAGCCCCACATCCTGTGGAGATGGAGGGGAGATTTGCTGTGGAGGCAATGCAAAAGACTGATAGGCAGCCCTTGGAGGTCTCACAGGCAAACATACAAACTCTACATGTTGTACTGTTGCAATCACGCTGTAGAGGCTGCATCTCATCAGCCTGAATCTTATGCCTTGGAATCCTTTCCCACTCCCAGAAAGGAGTTTCCCAACTTAGAGTATTTGAAAGAGATTTTTCCCATGTAGAGATGATGACCATTATCATCACTCTCTCCTCTGCCTGACAAAAATAGAAATTGGGTTGTTTAATCACTGAAATTACAAACATCTCTCTGTGCAAGATAGCAGATTTTCTTTTTTTTTTTAGATTTAAATAAATTATTTATTAGTTTTCATAATCACTACAGCTTACTTATTAGTGCTTTCATTTCTTCACTGATTTTTTAAATGCAAGGGTCAAGTGAGGCCTGAAGGCCAAGTTTTCAATTATTGTTGAGTTATATAATATAGAAGTATTAACTAGGAATTAAGAAATATAGAGGACTTAACTATGTGTTTGAAAAGCTTTTGCTATGGGACATACTTTTTATTGATGTCTCTGTCATCTTTTATGAGATTTCATCAACAATTATTGATGTATGTCTACAAACCACTACCTATAGTCATGATTTCATCTATGAAGACTCTAATTCAACCCATGAAATCACCTCCCATGAAAAAAAAAAAAACAAACCAAAACCTTCCACATATTGGTTAGAGTCATAGAATAGTTTGGGTTGGAAGGAACCTTTGAAGATCATCTATTCCCAACCCCCCCTGCCATGGCCAGGGACATCTCCAACTAGATCAGGTTGCTCAAAGCCCCATCCAACATGACCTTGAACACTTCCAAGGATGTGGCATCCACAGCTTCTCTGTTGAAGCGTCTCACCTCTCTCATCATAAAAAATTTCTTCCTTATATTTAATCTAAATCTACCTTCTTTTAGTTTAAAACTGCTACCTCTTGTCCTGTCACTAGAGGCCCTGGTAAAATGTCTCTCTCCATCTTTCTTATAAGCTCCATTTCTATATTGAAAGGCTGCAATAAGGTCTCCCTGGAGCCTTCTCTTCTCCAGGCTAAAACCCCAACTCTCTCAACCTTTCTTCATAGGAGATCTGTTCCAGCTGGGTGGGGCCATCCGGCTAATTTCTTTACCCATCGAATAGTCCATCCATCAAATCCATATCTCTCCAATTTAACGACAAGGATGCTGTGTGGGACTGTGTCAAAGGCCTTACAGAAGTCAGGGTAGATGACATTGGTTGCTGTTCCCTTATCCACCAACGTAGTCAGAAGGCCACCAGATTAATCAGGCACGATTTGTCCTTTGTGAAGCCATGTTGGCTGTCTCTAATCACCTCCCTGTTGTCTGGAAATAGTGTTTATTTCATTTTTGCTTATTTTCTCAATATTCATTTAGAGAGGGGAGTGAAGTGTAGATTTGCTATTACTTCATACAGGTATTTACATGAAAAAATGTATATCATAGCTCCTTTGGTTTCGGTTGGGTTTTCTTATTTTATGCAAGAAAAAACTATTTATTTTGGGACAATGTGTTTTTTGGAAAACAACTGTTTTACCATTTCATTTGATTGAATTCTTTTTGTCTTTAATTAGCTTCCAACTGAAATGTGAACATTTAGTTGCTAGAAAGCAAACAACAGAGCTCTTAATTTTCAGCTTTTTATTGGAAAACATTTCACAATTAGTTGTACTGCTGTCATGCTGCCTCTGTTCATAAAATTGTTTCTTTCTCTTAATTCCACGGATTGCATTTGCAAATAAAACTGTGTGAGAATGGCTCAATTGGATCAGTCAGCAGTCCCAATATTCAGTCTCTGAAAGGAGAATGTAACAGATGTTGATGGAAATAGTATCAGAAACAAGGCAAGTATAGATTAATATTACCTTGTGTATAAGTCAGAGATTTAGACCTGTCCAAGAAGTTGGTTGCATCTGAATCACCATACTTCAGAACTGCCAATATTCTCTTTGAATTTGTCCTAACCCTTTTTGATTCTATGTATACATTTGCCTTCCATAACAGCCTCTGATGATTAATTCCATGACTGAATCATGCGTTTTGTGTAAAACTGTGTAAATTATTCATTTATATTAAATTATTTTTTTTATTTCAAGTCTACTGCCTGATCACTTAGGAATTTATGCCAAAGTTAGGTAAAAACTTGCACAGAAAAGAAAGGGAACTATGTTAAAGTACATGCAGAAAAGGCTGTTGTTTTTTTGTCATTGCAAATTTTGCAATGGGATTTCCTGCAAGTGTGTGTGTACAGCTGCTGTGCACAAAATATGTTTAAAATTAGTCTTTTATGGCATGCTTTCTCTCCTACTTTTGTGTCTTAGTGTCATTCCTCATCATTCTCAGAGTATTCCAGGAAACCTAGCAATGATCTGTTAAGCTCTATAACCTACCTTTTGGGGACAAAATACATTAGCTCCAATAGCCAAACATTTCTCACATTCAGCAGTCTTTTGCCCATCAGCCTTCATTTTCTTGTGGTTCATGTCATATACCCCCATTGCATGGGGTTGGGCTAGATGGTCTTTAAAGGTCTATTCCTACCCAAACCATTCTGTGATTCTGTGTTATCCTTGCAATGTCATAGACTTATTCTGGCATATAAATGGTCTTAGTATTCACTATCCTTCTCTACACTTCAAGTTGTTACTGGTGTGATTTTTAGTCAGCAAAGTTCGCCCTGTTTGCCTGGACAGACAAAGTATCATTGATCTGCTTATGCCCCTTAAGTCATCGTGATGAGGATGCATCAGGCTTACCGTGCACATGGAGCAGTGCTGCTCTTGGCAAGATTTCATTAGATGAACTGGCATCCTGGTGAGTCTGGTAAAGTTGTAAATATTGGAAATGTCCTGGAGATTGAGTCTTGCTTAGCCTTCCCTATTGGACTTGTGAATGTTGTTTGCAGTATCTAAATTTGCGGGCAATTTTATGCATACATTATTGTTTAACTTTATAGTTCAATTTTAATTATACTCTTATGCAACTATGGCAAAGCAAATATGACATGCCTAACTTTGAGGATTAGCCAGTCTGTCTGCTGTACAAATAGAAGCAGCTGGGGAACTGTTTTGTCTTATGCTTTTTGGTAAATCGTTCATAAACCAACAAAGTGCCAAAGGTATCTTCTGGACTGATTGATCCTGAAGAGATCCCTTGATGTCTGCTAAGAGTTCAGTTTACGGAGCAATTTCTCTCTAAGCAGGGACATTAACACATCTCTCTTTTCCATTAGGCTGTCTATTTTCACGAAGTATTTGAGAATATAACGTTTCTGACTTCTGCCTCTGTTAAATTTATCTGAAGTTGACCCACATTCCAAATATGGCTGAAGTGGGTATAAACAACAATGTTACTTACAGATTACTTTGAGACTGAGCTCCTGGTCCATGTCTGGACAGTATAAGGAATCTGAGTTGGTATATCTGGCCTGGGTTAAAATTTAATGGGAGTGACTGCTGTGCAAATCTTTTCTCACATCATGCAATTGAAGCTGTGTTATATGTGAGTAATAGCACTCAAAACTATTCTTCTTCCCCACTGAAATCCATACTCCAAAGCTGGATAGCTTTATTTGGAAAGGATGGCTTGGGAACCTTACACACATAGGTCAAAAAGATGAAAAGGAGCAGGAAAATCAGCCACGAATAAAATTGACAAAACAATTTTTCAGCAGAAAGTGCAATTTAATCTAAACATTTCAAAGTAATATGCCCTGTTTCAGTGGCATTTTAACATGAAAATGATAAAATGAACCATCATCCCTTCATCTTTTAGTTTTGACAAAGTCAGAATGTTTTCAATAAAGCAAAAATATTCCTTTTAGTTTCCCTTTAAATTAATATCTTAACATTACCATTGTATGTAATCCTTTCTATTGTGCAGAAACTATTGAATAAAATATACTGTACACTAATGAAACATATCTGATGATACTAAATAGCATTTTTTATGTAATGGGGAAAAAGATACATTTTTTTTCAATTTTTAAGAAATCAAACCTTGCCATGTTGAAATTCTGGAGAAAAAGATGTGGGTTTTGAACTGCTCTTGTTGCTAGACAGGTGTGAACTAGCATGCATCTGGAGAATACTAAGCAGCAGAAGCAGGACTCAGCATAATGACCATGCAAGGTATCACGGCTAACATTTGCCTGTTCTTTGTAAACCTTCATGAATTCATGTTTCTAGTGGCTCTGTTTCTACCGTATCTTACATGTGGTCCTTGAGAAAGTTTTCTCTCATGTAGAAAGCAAGCCTGAAATCACAGGCACCAATGGAGCATCTCCCTGGATTGTGTCAGGTCGCAAATTGTCAACATGACACCTGAGCAGCTGCCTTGTTAGTTAGCAGGATGTGGCAAGAAATGTGGCACATTAAGGGTATTTAAAACTTCCTTGAACGTTATTCTTTCAAGGGATATAGAAACAGCCACTGAGACAGGAAAACAGATTCTCTTCATCTCTTCAGCTGTGCGAGGGAGAAAATAAGTACTGCAAGTTCCTCTTCTGAGGAACTTCGGACACTTACCTTTCTATTTGTTTATGATGGACTGCAAAAAGATACTTATTTGGAAGAGAAAAACAGATGAGAAAATACAGTATTTATCACCCCTTTGAAATCAGCAATGCCTTTTCATTAATTTGGCTGATGTCAGCTCAGGCTCAGTCACACAAAAGGTGTTTCTCCTTCCATGGAAGGAGCAGAAGGCTCAATCATTAGCACTAGAAGGCTAATGTAACATGGGCTGGACTTCTTTGCTTCTCTACAGGAAGCGAGAGAGTAAAGACATTTCACCTAAGTCTTTTCAATGTGCACCCAGACTGCTCTCCAGCCCTCTCTTTTCCTTCTGCCCCTGTTAATCCAAACTAATAGTCAATATAATCAAAATATGACCCCTACTAAAAAGTTCCCAGCAGTTCAAGGAGGAGAATTAAGCAGCAAAGACTTGTTTTGCTGGCTGTGTTTCAACAGCAAGCCGTGTCTTTAAAAATAAAATAATGCAGCCTCAGGCTGTTTATCTGAACATGATTGGAGCCAGGGGATTTGTATGGGTACCCACAGTTATAAATAAATGCACTGAGCTTTCAACACGTGTCAGATTTTGTAGTCATATAACTGATCCCAGAGCTCTTATATAAGAGAGATGTTCTGATAACCAGGGCTCTCATGGTATTTTCAATTTTACCCTCATTATTTTTAGAGAAAATCCAAAGGAGACAATTGCAATAAATGTGATGAAAAGTCCATTGAGATATAACAGTGAAACCAACCTCCGAATAGGCTGGGCATTTAACTAATGCTGCAGGGTATAATTGCCAAGAGTCAACTGGGTGAGAAGTTGGGCATAATTGCTGGGAATTATGAGTATTTTAAGAGGATTGACAGTGCTGGCATGCATAGTTCTGCTTTCACAGTATACAGACCTTGCCTTGCAGTCTCAGAGCTTCCTGGCCAGCTGCCAAAAATAAGTGTTATCATGGAAGATACTTTTTTGCATATTTTCACTTAAGAAGAAGAAAAGTGAAGAGCTGACTCTGCTGTTTTAAACCTAACAGTACATGTTGAACATAAATGCATATTGGAAGCAGGGGTGCAAGGCTGAGCTCTTAAGATTGATGATTGTTTTGGAAATTAGTCTTTCAGAATGGTGGAGACACAGCTATGAAGTCTCCTACTAAAGTATCTAAAGCTTTTGTGAGGTGGACGATTAATATACTGCCACAGATAGCATTGGGTATCATTGTTCGTGTTACTTAGCCGCTCCCACCTCAGAAGAGCAATGCCTTCCAAAGTTGTGAGGACCCTTCCACACTTTATTTTTCATGTGACGCTGTCTGAGGGCAACAAATAGCTGTGTGAGGGAGAAAATAAGTACTGCAAGTTCCTCTTCTGAGGAACTTCAGACACTTACCTTTCTATTTGTTTATGGACTGCAAAAAAAATACTTATTTGGAAGAGAAAAACAGATGATAAAATATAGTATTTATCACCCTGCTGGGAGCTGTAGTGTAAAATCAAAGCCAAAGAAGTCTTTAAGTAGTCTTCTCTAACTAAACCACTGAGTGGGCCATGATCACACACCCCATCTACATCAGTATGGGAGATCCTTTATAGCATTGTTTTGACTAATACCCAGCCTGGCTTTTCATCCAAGTCAAAGCAGTATGGAAGAGGAAGTTTAACAGGGTAGTACACCCTATTAAAAAGGCAGGAATATGCATAAAGGCCTGTTGAGAGGCACTTTTAGTCCTGGGTAAGCAGGAAACTGGGATCGGCAGTGCATGGGAGAGAGCAGGAAGAAAGCTCTCATGTTCTCCCTGAGCAGGGAGACTGAAGACCTGTCTGCATTACCTTATGGAAGGCTGCCCTGAAGGACAAAGGAGTCCAGGTAAGCTGGTTGATCTCTTAGGACAGCCTCTTCAAAGTCCAGAAGCAGTCCAAACCAATGTGAGAGAAGACAGACTGGCATAGCAGAAAAGCTGGTCAAGTAACTCTTTATAGAACACAAACACAGAAAGGAAGCATGTGGGAGATAGAAGAGGGGACATGCTACTAGGGAGGAACATAGTAACATCACCTAAGACTGGGCTGGATTAAGGAAAGCCAAAGCTTAGTGACAGATGAGACATCGTTGAAGATTTTGAAGCCGCATTGGACAAGCAATCCGATGCAGATATCAAGAGAATCCTGCTTTAAGCAGGAGGTTAGGTTAGAGACCTTCAGAGGTCCCTTTCAACTGAAATTGCTCTATGATGGTTCTGTGATGTGATGACTATATTGCCACATCCTGCTTATGAATGGAAAATCTGCAAATCGATGTTCAGAGTCTAACATTTCCCCTTGTAAGACCAAATTAGGTCTTGAAAAGATTTTGCTTCTTGTAGGAAGACTCAAAAAGTGAAACGTGCATTAAAATCTCAGTCAGAAGTAGTAAGCATTGTAAAGAGAGGAGAGAAATATACCAGTAGGGTATTTATCTCTTGATGATTTGCAAGTAGGCACGGTATTGGCAGGAAGAACAAACATGCCAGAACCTGACCAGGGGGACAAGTCATATATGCTAGGTAAGCATGGAGCCAAGCCTGCTTTCGAAGTGGGTGCCACTTATACTATATGCCATCCAATGTGTGCTAAACAAGCACCTCAGTTCTCTGAGTAGTCAGTGCCTTGATGTTGTCCTCTGTGCATGACCACCAGTCCTCCAGCACTTTCTCTAACTTCAGCTGTTCCAAAGAACAGTCTGTGTGTTTGACAATAGGTGCACCCATAGGAACGAAGGGTGCATGCAAGCTATGGACCTTCTCTTGTTTGCATCCCCTTCCAGACTTGCTCTTCAACACTGTTTAACGTAACTCCATGTTAGTGCTTGCTCTGGGTTTTGTGAACATGTGGGAACACCACAAAATGACTTGAAATATGCATTCAAATGATGCAAGGGAGTGTGGATGTTTTATATACCCTCTCTGGGGAATAGAAGAGGGACTCTGACACTCTCAATCATTTCTCTCTTCTTCCACAAAATAATCAGAAAGCTTTTCCCTTTAGCATTGCATTCATCTTATATTAGGTATCCATCTTTCAGTTCATTGGTGAACTGTGCTATTATGGGGAGGAAAAAAGGGTTTTTTTCAGTAATCAGTAGGAAGGAGATGCAGATACACACAGACACAAACATGCAAAACTCCGGGAGGGAGAATCAATTCACACTGAAGACCATTTGCTCATCCATCTATGTTTGCTAGGTAATTTAGGCCTCGAAAGCAGTACAGTTAGCACACTGAAATAGCATTACTTGTTACCGTTCAAGGTGAATAATGTGGCCTTCTAAGGCCAGGGTCATTATCTCTCTGAGCCTGCTTGTGGCAAGGTAGAGGAAAGAAATATAGTGTCTATCTAAGGCGACCAATATTTTCAATTCAGATGTGCTTTGTATGAAACAGCAGCTCAGTATTTTATGGGGTACAGCATCGTTTCCAGCATGTCTTTTATAATATTTGCTTGGGGCTGGCAGAAAAACTAATACTGTTGAGCCAAACCCCTAGAATTGGACAAGTTAATCACAGCAATGATTACACTTTTCCGTATAAATCATAGGATATCCACCAAAGATAACAGGCAACAGCAAAAACAAAGAAGTCCAATATAAGCAAGTCAGAGCCAGGATGATGGTGTTAGAGCTGAGCTTTCCATTTGACTGTTGTTCAGAAGGACATATTCAAACTGCCTGAATTCAGTCTAAGCAGGATTCACCCACACTAAATTCAGATGCCCCCAATGTAGGTGTCTACGCTAAACCAAGTTATCTGATATTCTGCCGTAGCTGGAGGACATTGAGTCAACAGAATGGCAGGAGTTTAGGGTACAATTTCTCTGATTCAGTGTGTAGGTACCTACATTAAGACAACTTGAATTACACACTAAAATCTATTGATTCTATTGACTACAGACTCAATTAAGGTAGCTAACCAAAAGCATCCAGTGCTATTGGAGATGCCCTAGCGTATTGCTTTTGGAGTTCATTTGTCAGTCCAGAAGAGCTTGAGTCTCCCAAAGGTCTAGACATCTGTCTGATGTCTCAGGTACATTAAAGCATTTCAGGTACTGCTGAATTCCAGGGCTTACCCAACTGATTTAAGTCCCAGCTCTTCACTGGCAATAAAGGTAGCTTAGAGTACTTTGTTCATATGTAGACAGCTTTCAATAACTCTTTAGATGGATTCCACCTTCTTACTCACCAGAGGCATTACCACATCTAATGTCAGGGCATGACTGAAATATTCATATCTCCCACTTCTCACAGTGATGGCAATTTCACTTCAAGCTACGAAAAAAGAAAAAACACTTGAAACATCTAAGTTAAATGCATCCCCTAATAAGGGTGAGGGTTATTTTGGTATTAGTTATGGGGCCAAGTTGACAAAATTAGTATTATTCTTAAATGGTTTTAATAAAATGCCTACCATTCTCTCCCATTCATTCCCTCCCCTCTACAGGGAAAGTTTTTCTGCCTTAAGTAGCAGACAGCTTGATTTACTCATCACTTTCCTATTTTGTCATTGTTGTCACCATCGTTAAGTTCAAAGGCAATTCAAATGTGGCGCAAAGTAGTCCTGACCAATGAAATTTTGACTTTTCCCTTGGTGGGTTCTAAATAGGAACTGTTTCCCTCTTTGCTGGACTGTAAAATAGTTGGGTCATTGGGAGGAGAAAAGATCTTAACAGCAGAATTACCATTCTTGCATGTGAGTAAGGATAAACGAAATGGAAAAAATCAGAGGTCCTTCTGTTCCCCACATTCCTTTTGTACTAGAAAACAACGGAGAGACTGAACCAGGATCATGACTGTGTCTCTGAAGAAATGATAATACAGATTCAGAAGAGAAACTAATTCTTACTACAGAAGCATTGCTATTTCAGGTACTTCATAACTACTAAGTGTTTGACTGTTGTCCTTGACATTCCTTTACAATAGGGCTACAATAAAATTTATTTTTATAAGTAAAAACCAACCAACAAACAAAATAAGTGAATATAACGAGTTTAATCCTTTGCAGCTATTCCAAACGTTGCAGGAGTCATCAGCAATCTTGAGTTACTTTGCTTCCCACCAAAATCATCTTTCCCTGGAGCCAATGGAACAGTTACTTTCCATCTTCACTGATGGAATGCTACTATAAGCGCATTTCCCTTCATCAGTCCTCTTCTGCCTGTAAGGCTGTCCCTGCCTCCAGGCTCTCTCCTCTTCTTTTGTCCTAATACCTACTTCTTAACCCCCGTTCCTTCATCTCCCTCTGCTGGAGTGTAACTTCTAGTTCTGTACATTTCTATTTAAAGACTTATAATTTAACTGTGTTTGACAATTCATCATCTGAGAACTACAGGAATATCTCTGACAGAGGTGACCCCACAAGATTTCAAGTCCTCCCTCAAAAGAATAGAGGAAAAAAACCACCTCAATCAAATCAGATCTATGCAAATCAGATCATCTTGATATCATTTATTTCTTAACAGAGACATATTAGGAGTAGTATTCCATAATCTTGTTCTTAGGAAAAGATGATTTAATTGAGTATGGCATTTTTACAGAAAGCTAAATAGAGATTCCCAAATTGAGAAATCATAATTCTATGTGACATCACTTGTGCCCTGACTGGAATTAAATATATTAGCACTTGAGCTATTCAAGTTCAGCTCCTGAGGCTGTCTCATGTGCTGCCAATGTGCTGATTGTTAATCCCAGTCCCCAGCTGTCAGAAAAACTAAGCCAGCAAGAATTTGCTACCATGGACATGGTTGATTTTCTTAAGATTTAACTGCGTGCTGAAATCTTGCATAATCCTACAGAAGACTGCTGGGTTTACAGTAAATCACTGTCATAGTCCATCTTAAAATCATTCCTGTAGCTGTTTCAGCCCTGAATTCTCCTTCATATGTGATACCTGCCATGCAGTTTTCAGTCATATGACAATTTTGGTGTGTGGTTTGTAATGTCAGGAACATTAACTACTTTGCCGCACAATTATGTCTCCATAGAAAAGTATTTATTATTGCAATAGAGTTGGATTCAGCTTCAAAACTGGGTAATTTTGGATTTTGGGACAAACCGAACTATCATCCTAGCTTCACAACTGCCGTTTCAATACTCTATCGAGGTGGAAAAAGGCTGAAAAAAGCTTATGTCATTTCGCATCCCATTCCATACAGCGTGCACTGCATATAGAAATTCACTTTGCATTCAGCACAAACATGTCACTCTGAAAGGACTGTGTCAGCAGCCTTAATTGCTTGGCTGGTGCCACAAGACTGATGGATTGTAGGCTCCTGCATTTCTAGAGGAAGGATGAGAACAGATGGGGTTTTGCCAATTTAAACTTCTGTACATGTTTAATGTCCTATTTATCTCTTCCAGTGAGCCTGAAATGGTAATAAATGAACTAGATTTTTACTGGAATCTGTTAATGTCACAAGAAGTGTTTGTGAAGAACAAAAAGCTCTATTAGCCTACATTGACCTGCAAATAAACAACAGGCTGTGAGGAGTGGTTACCCACTTTCTAATTTGCTTAATGGCCTTTTAATGAGTGGGCTTATGGCTGTACAGTAAATACACCAGTCTGGCACCCTAGAGGTCTCTATTCATGCTATTTCCTGAAACTGAGACACCTCCTATTATTTCTGTTCCTCTATTTTTCACATAAGAAAGATGAGCCTAACAATTCGTCCAACCAATCCTTAAACTATTTTAAGGGCCAGAATACTAATAACAGTACTAAGACATTCCTGTTACAAGTCTAAGAATCTCAGTGCACCATTCATTTACCTACCAGGTCGAGTTTCCCTATCTAAATCTAAATCTCTATCTAAAGAGTTTCTGCACCTAAAGTGTATTTCACACTTAATATAGAAATGCAGCCTATTTTTGCTGCTGTAGAGATTATGATTTACTAGATGTCTCTCAAGGGTTCAGAGCTGTAAAAACCAGAATCATTGTTGTCTGGGAAAACAAGCAGAGCAGGCTGCATACACCAGGAAGACAAGGATGGAAACAGTTTGGGTTAGTTTTAAATTTGCCAACTGAATCTGCAAAACATTTTAAGTTTAGCATGGATACATTCTGATACTAAGATGTTTGTTTATTTTAGGTTAAATCCTTTGGGCATGGAAATCACAACAGGATTTCTACTACTGGGTAAGAAATTCATGGGAAAACACTCTCCTGTTTGGTCTAAAAGAACATCTTCAGGAATCATAAACTCAATTACTTCTGAGAAGGAAAAATAACAGGGGAAAATAGCTTTACATCGGTTTTCAAAACTGAAAAAGTTTGGATGAATGCCAGACTGAATTTTAAGTGATAGAAATATTGTCAACATTGGACATGTTTATAAGCAAGGTGTAGCATATTGTGTAGGTTTTAGGGTTTTATGAAATAATTACTGCTCATAGTGGACAGCCTTTATACACTATAGGCACACACAGAGACACACAAATTGCACCGTTCATCTCTTCTACTGAAAGTCACACATTTTTTTCAGGATTACTTACTTTTTAACTAAAGTAAGAGCAGCAGCTTTTGAACCCCTGAAAAACAAAGCCCTTTTTAGATGCCTTGATTTAGTCATGCAAATTAGAGAATGTTGGCTCAAATAATTTAACTAAGACCATACAGTCAAATAGCGACACTTTCAGGAGTGGGTAAATCTCCTAAATCCCCCAGCTTAGTGCTCCCTCTTCCACACAGCTAAAAAGTATTAAAAAATAGAATTCAGATTACATCAACAGGTCATCTGTTCCCCCAGGCCTTACTGTGCACCTTTGTTAATGATTTAGTGCCTGAACACTGAACCAAAAAAACTTAGCAAGAGCAAAAAGTCTGCAAATAAATTAAAGAATAGCAAGTTCCAGTTAGTCTCCTAATAGAGTCTATAATTAAATGGTTTCTATTTAAGCAGCAATACCAAACTCTTTTATGCAAAATTGTGAAGGCTAATAGATTCAACAGGCTTTAAACTAAAGAGAGGAAAGGAAGAAAAGAAGTGTTTTCTCAGCTTAGATAAAATGACTTGTATTTCAAACGTTGATGTACAAAATACACTTATCCTTTTTCCTTTGCTTTAGAACAAGGTAAGTAGTAAAGTATGAGCACTTATATGCTAATGAATGAGGGGAAAAAAAGAGATAAAACCATTACTAAATGATAGACATGTTGATCTAGAGGTCACTGATTCAATCTACTTGAATGATTTTTATAAACAAAATGCCAGTTTATAGGTAGGTACAATATTTCTGGGAGAAATAGGGCTGGAAGGAGAGGTGGAAGGATAACAGCATATGACAGTTGTATTTAAAATATCACAAAATGACATCTTCACAATGAAGACTGTCGAGGGAAAAAAATGGAAGGAGGAACATAAAAGAAATCTTTGAGCTTCTCTCTTTGAAGAGCTTGGAGAAAAGGGTGCTGCATTATGTCTATGCCAACATTTGCAAGGTCTACAATTGATGGTGGGGTTTCAAATGAATCTGAAATCATTGGACTCTCAGTGGCTGCTGAGATTTTTTGTTTGGTAGGTGTTATTTTTCAAAAGTTCCCAGGTAAGATAAATTGATAACTATCAGACTACACCAGTTGACAAGGTGACATGAAGTTAAAATCATAGTCTGGAAATGCAGAGTTTTATAGGAATTGTTATTCTTAAACATTAGACATAGGACAATTTGGACAAGTAGAACTTGTGCAATCCATGGAGCTGATACTTTAGTCCAAGCACAACTCAGAACTGATCTAGTTCACTGATATTGTACAACCAAGTTACAGAATGACTCAGAAAGTGGTTCTTCGAGTGCCAAAATTTATCAAAGCTTTTGTAAGGTCAAAGTAGACCTAACAGTCAGAGATCACATACTTAGATTATTTATGTAATGTGGGTCTCTATCCAACAACCTCTGCTTGGAAAACTATTAGCACACAGAATATTATTCAGACATAGATTAATCCCATTTAATTTCCAGGACCTAACTAAATCATCTAGTGAGTGGGGATAGTGATCTATGCTCCATCTAAATTCAAGGGAGAAGAATCTACACTTCAGAATGATTCAGATCTTGGATAGCTTCAGATGCCCATGGGAATTATCCAAGTCTATGTCCACTGACTGGAAAGGTCACTAAAAGGAAGGAATACTAAGGCTAGGCAAGATAAACCATAGAGGTACGCAGAAACAAAGGCTTCAACATTTCCTTCAGTAGTTTGTTGTATCATCGGAAGCTCATGATTAATTTCTGTTTACAGTTTATCTTCAAATTCCGAATTTTGGACCTTGTGGGATCAAGCACAATGCATTGAATGTAAAGCGGGAGCTTGGACTATGCAAGAGGACTAACTCAAAGGTCACGTTAGCCCCTTATGGCCAGTAATATCTTAGTCAGCAAAGTGCATAAGTCTCTAAGATGAAGCCATTCAGCAGCAAAAATAACCAGTGCAATTAGAGCCATAGCAGTGCAGAAAAGTCCATTTATGCATGTATAAATTCAGTGATCCTGACTTCTAAAAGTGGAGAGAATTTAGAGATAAATCAGGAAATCCTGTCATCTCAGGAATGTCTTCACAGTCACTGGAACAGGGTGTCTAGTCCTAAGATATCAAGAATGAAAATAGTAAAAAATATATATAATATTGTCATTAACAGAAAGTATCTACCAAAATATATTTTACATAATTAAACAAAAATATATAGCTACTAACTTTAAATGAAAGGATAAAGCCTGAAGGTGAAATTCACTCCATATAACTTTATTTGCACTAATTATTTTCACACTCAGATAGAATACCTGAGGAGTTGGTCTGTCATCTATTTGGATGACTGATAACATGTGATAAGAGAGACCAATCACTTCATCTAGATACTGACTATCAAAATCAGTGCAAGCTCAGGTACTTTGTGCATATAAATCAGTAATGAGGGAGTGCATGTGAATAATACAAGAACAGAAGAGGGACTAACACTCTTGAATTAATTGCTGGCTCGGAATAATCCTTTACTCTGTAGCGAATAATGAAGAATGAAAATAAGTAAAAGGGAATTTTATGACCAACAGCAAGATAACATTCCAATGGCTTGTTTCATTAGTTGGCAGGAAAGTCTTTGCAGCAAAAAGGCTCATTTTTCAACTTGAAATTAGGACAGAATACAAAGAAACATGTAAGTAACTGGAAGTGACAGAAAAATAGATTAGATCTAAAACCTCAGGTTTCAAAAATAGTCCTTAGAGTGGTGAACAAGTTTTCCTGATGTCCAAACTTCTGGGGTCAAATTGAAAGATGAAGGTTTGGGTTTTTTTTTTTTTCCCCAAGTTAATTGTATCCTCTAACATCCTCTAGGTAAATATATGGTAGTAGTCCTATAAAAAAGCTCTGTTAGGGAGTAGAAGCGAAAAGATGGCTGTGCATTTGTTGATGTTGTCTGAACAAAGTGGAAGGATATGGGGAGTCTCACTGGCTTTGTTGTTCACTGGAAATTTGTAGCTCAGCTCTTCAACCGGAGAAACCTATTTTCTGAAATTGCATATACTTGTGCAAGCTTTGCACTCCTTTTTGTGGGTAATTAAGCATTGGCTGCTGAATAATAGAGTGAGTTTTAATGTAGTAAAGTGCCTCTTGTTCCCTTACATATGTTTTATCTTCAAAATGAACACTGAAATAGTGTGTGCTATCTGCCTGTTAGCAAAGTTAAGGATTGGATGGTAATGAGAAAGACTAGGCAAACCTACGGTTCTTCTATCAAACATTCCTATTCAGTCAGTTCAAGAAACTGTTACTCCTGACCTCCTAAATACATGTTAGGATGCAGATTTGTTTCAAGTAACTTCAGCAGTCTGAGTTAGATGTCTAAACTATCTACTTATTTTGGTCCCTTTGTAGCACTGGAGAAACATAACGTGCCTGCTGAGTGATTCATCCTATTTATCTATCTTAAACCGGGATGAATCACCCTCTGGAACTACCAATCCCTCCTGTGTGATCACTAGGGAAGTTTAAATAATTTGTTAAGAATTGTTGTCTATTTAAAGGGCAACTTTTACGGCCTGCAGCCATATGTATGTTATCCTACTATTGTCTGCAATCCTTCCAGGTTGATACGGATTACAGGAACTGCAAAGATCTTTGTTTTCCCCTATCCTCTCTCCTCCTCTCCTTCGAAATAAACTGACTGACCATATGTGATAGCACCTGACACCTCACCAGAAAGGAAATCAACAGACCTTGTTTACGTGTTTACTCAGAGAGGTAAGAATTATCAGATACCTTAAGTAAAGCAAGGTCTACCAGGTTTACAGTTGATCCCGAATAATTTTCCCCTTCTGTCTTCTTGGAAGACAATTATGATTGGAAATCCTGGAGAAAAAAGCCTCACATTAATTCTCTTTGTGAAGCAGTGATCAAACCTCCCATTTATGCCCTACCAAAGTGCTTGATCCTGTTCTGGACAAAGGTGTCAAAAATTCAGTACAACTCCCACAGTTAGAATTAGGATTTCACCTGTTTGCTGAGACTACCAACAAGAGGATGATTTGGTGCCAATTACAGTCTCAGCTTTTATGCCATGAATACTTTTCTACTGAGGTTCCTAGTTTTGTTTCAGTTAAAGAGTTGATGTGCGACCTGTATAGGTCTAGACTGAGTTATCTGTTTCTAGATACCTGCTAGTGAGATTTCCTACCTCTCAACTAAGCTTCAGTAAATGTTGCCCCCAGTATCAATATGATTGCAATAAATGACTCAAATAGGTGCCCTCAAGCACCACCAATGCAAAAAGCAGCTGCTTCTAAAAAAATTCTAAAAATAATTCAGTTGATTTTAAAGACAAATAAAATTTTAAAGGAACAATATTTAAATACCTTAATTTAAATTGTAACTCATGGTAGAAAATTACTAGCTGGTCAGTCTTCACTCAGAGTCAGGAGGTACTCCACTTAACGCTAAGTTTATTATCCACCTCTTCCGATTTTAGCCGTTTAGCTTAAAGTTGTGTAGGGAAAGCATTTCTCAGGTTTCTGTTGATCAAGGCAACTTGATATTGACCAAATGCTTTTACAGACTTGCACCATTTTGTCCTTTAGAGACAATGACCATGACACTCATCTCCATCCTTGAATATGCTTCTACTTTACTCTTAATATGAAGCTCAATTAAGAAATAAGTATCACTAAAACAGGTATAAGAAAATATCCTGAGCCTCCATCTATCCCCCAGATTTAAATAGGAGAGAACACTAATTTAAGACTAGGAATTATTTATACATTTTACATGGTTTCCTATTAATCAGCATCAGAACGAGAGCAATTTGCAAAATTCATGTGGCATCTATTAAACATTTTCTTCTAAGTAAGTAAATGAAAGAGATTTACTAATTCCGGTAGACACTTCATGAATTGGTAATGGGTGAGAGATACTAAACACAGAGGGACATATTAAATCTGTACAAAATGCAAAATACTCCTCAGATCTCCACTAAATTCATTTAATCCCTTTTTGCATGTTTTAAGGCCCATCAGATTTTATAAATATTGATACAATGTAGTGAAAGGAGACTGTTTGCAAAGAAAGGACAAGCATGACTACAGTGTCTGCACTGGAGTTGGACTTTGGGACGTTCTTCATTTTCACTGTGATTCTAAATCTGGCTGAAAAGGCCAGTTTCACTGAATACTCTATTCCGGGGCGGGAGGGGGATGCCTATTTTAGAAATACCTGGGATTTGAATAGCTTTCTTCTCTCTCACAGGCTATATTAGCTTATGGATATCCAAATGAAATCCATTCAAACAAGATTTAGAAAATGTTTCCAAGGTGACAAGCAGCACTGAGTAATGGCTTAAAACAGAGTTTTCTAGGTTTTTGGACCAGCCCTATCAATGCTCAAAAGTCCTGCCGGATCAATATGAACTTTTGACATAAAAGGTTCAGTTAATGAACTTGCTAATGTTTCTACTCTATCATATCCGATGAAGCACCCACAGAACACACATCACGGTCTCATCTACCATGAGTGGTCTGTTTCATTTGTTTTTAGAAATGTACACTCAGTCGCTGGTCTTACTTTGCTGACCTCCCTTTGCTCTCTGGTCAAGTGCTTATTTTGCCAGGAAGAAAAGCTCATCCACTCTTATTACGTTACCATTTGTATTGCTGAGCAGTCAGAGACAGAAACTGGTAATAAGGAACATGATCATGGATAGGTCAATAGCACTGACTCTGAGTGGGTCTGTGGGTGCCACTGTAATACAGATGATAAACAACCTGTGCTTTAATTGTAAAGACCCAATGGCAGTGAGGAGAAAAGGAACCTGTAGGTGGGTTTATAATTGAAGAAAGCACTATGCCATGCACAAAAGCAATCCCTGGCTGTATGATGGGATAGCAATGTTCACAGCGTGTTCTTCAGAGAGACAGATGAAACCTTTCTGATGAAACCTTTCTGATGAAACCCAAATATTGAGAAGTGCTCACTTAAGCAACTTTGCAAACTGGCCTTCAAATGCATAAAACCAACCAAATCTGGGTTCTACCCAAGCCTATAACACAATTCCCACAGATTTTGATCCAGTTCCAAATTCATTAGAAAACATGGCAGAGTTTTTTCTAGTCATTTTCTCCTGACTAGAAAAAATGCTTCGTAATTAAACTCTATGTCCATTTGGGCCAATTGGTGACTTCAACACAGATGGAGGTGAAAACTCAATTCTTGCAAAGATAGTGAGAGTTTATTCCTGCACAAAACAAATGTAATAAAAGAAACATTGGCTTGCATCTTTACTGGAGGAAGGTGAGGACGTTATTGCTTCCAGCTGTCTTCCCACCTTTTCCTCCATCCCCGTGGGTGCATAACTGAGCTACTGGTGAGCCTGAATTGCCACAAGCTGTAGCACAGTATTTCAACATAATCCAAAATCAAAGGAGGTTTTCCTGGAATTCCTGCTGGCATCTGAAGCCACTTAGAAATGACTGAGCTGCATTGCACAAAGGTAGGGAAGGGTGGATGACTGAAGGGTTGCTTCTTATTATCCATACCATGATATGCCTCCCTCCTTCTCAGATAGGGCAGGACCCTCACATTGCTTGGTGGGAATGACAATGCAATGCTTTAGGGAAATGCTAGCTTTGGGGGAACAAACAAACAAACAAAAACCTGATTCCCCTTTGCTTGTAGTCTCCCAAACTTATTTAGCTTTAGCTGGCAAGGAATGGACTGAGTGTAAAATTCAGTTTTATTTCATGGTTCTCTTTCTTATTTGTTTTATTCAGCTATGCAATGCTGTGGTGCCAAAACATCATCCCAACTTATGCATTATTTACTAGTTAATATCTCAAAACAGATGTCTCTTAAATAAAATATTTTTTTTCCTCTTGCTTGTCTGCCTCAGGGCCAAATCTGAGGAACAGAACACCTCCTTGATAATGCACAGTAGACTCAAATAATGACATTGGGATTACCGAATCCCTGTCAGAGTTGGACCCTGGGACATTGAGAAATCTGTAGCAACATGCGTCTCTCCAAGTCAGTGTCAGTATTTCCCAGTTCAGGATTCTCTCATATCTCTGGCTTTTAATCACCCATTTTAGCCTTCCACTCCTATGGATTTCAAGGATTATATATTTCTTGCAGATCTGTGTGGCAGAAAGTCCATGTATGAAGGGATGCTCTTGCTGGGTCAGGAAATTTTACCTTGGAAGCAGGCAAGTACCCACAAGAGCAGGCACAACTGTAATTAGCCAAGTGCAACTTGCATTTAACCAATTTATTTAACTATGTATTTAGCACATATTGCCTCATCTCTGTGTTTTTCAAGCTGGTGCTGAACAGTTCATAAAATATTGAGATGGGGTCTTCATGTTTGTTTTTTCGCCCCATGGGTAATTATTCTGTATCAAGTTACTGATCTTTCCATTAGGTACTGGTGAGATTTGTGGACTAGCAAAAAGTTTCATAGGAAGAAATTTCACAAAGTTGATTTGCCCCTGAGAACCCTGTCCACAATCCTCTCCCCACCACACAAATGTGTCTCTTAAGTCTTTAGAAAACATACGGGCTGCAGGGAAACAAGCCCTCAGCTGACATGGGCTAATTGTCTGGAGAACTCCAATGTTCAGGATCAAAGACATGAATGGGGTTGGCATTTCACTGGGGCCCAAAACATATTTGAGCTGTGCCTTCAGCTTGTTGATGAAGGGATGACGGACAGATCAATGAATTCTGGTAATCGGACTTTCTGTGCAGGTGGAGGCTTTACCCTCAGCTTTAATGAACTGTAAGAAACACATACGTAAATCAGGACTCTGTAGTTGCCTATGACTACATCTGGACTTTCTGTCCAGATATGAATTAAAATAGACAGTTTTAGGGACTCTCTAAAAGGTTTCCAGAGAGAATCTAAGACTGGTCATTGGTAACTTGATTGCAGATATTGATTTTTCTTGTATTTGTTCAAATCTGAAAGTCGATCTGAAGGGCAAGAAACCCAGAAGGCTTTTTCTTTGTATATTTTTTTCATTTATCTTTTTTTTTTTTTTTTTGGCGTCACTTACCTTATATTCTCATAGTCTTTACAGAGAAAGTGTTTTTTTGATAGTCTTAAATGAGTGTACTAGAAGAAGGGTAAGTTTCTTCAGCACAGGATCAACCTCCCAAACTCTCTAATTTTATCTAAATGAAGCTTGAGATGAGATATTTTATGAGATGTTTTCACTTACATAAAACAATTTAATCTATGCAAGGCTTTGTCATTATACATAGTAAAGAGATCTCCCAACCTGAGAAGGTTGCAACCTATGGAGAAGAAGGTCATGAGTGGGACAAAACAATTAGTGTTGTCACTAGCATCCTGGCCAATAGCATCCTGGCCTGTATCAGAAATATAGTGTGGCCAGCAGGAGCAGGGAAGTGATCGTGCCCCTGTACTCGGCACTGGTGAGGCTGCACCTCGAATCCTGTGTTCAGTTTTGGGCCCCTCACTACAAGAAGGACATTGAGGTGCTGGAGCATGTCCAGAGAAGGGCAACGAAGCTGGTGAAGGGTCTGGAGAACAAGTCTTATGAGGGGTGGCTGAGGGAATTGGGGTTGTTTAGCCTGGAGAAGAGGAGGCTGAGGGGAGACCTCATCGCGCTCTACAACTACCTGGACGGAGGTTGTAGTGAGGTGGGTGTTGGTCTCTTCTCCCAAGTAACAAGTGATAGGATGAGAGGAAATGGCCTCAAATTGCGCCAAGGGAGGTTTAGATTGGACATTAGGAGAAATTTCTTTACTGAAAGAGTGGTCAAGCTTTGCAACAGGCTGCCCAGGGAAGTGGTTGAGTCACCACCCCTTAATGATTCTATGATTCTATGATTGTATTTTAAAGAATGGGGCCCAAGAGAGTCAGCACAAGAAGGCCATGGCAGCTCCCGTGGCCTTCATGGGAGCTCATGGTGTGCCTGGGAGAAAGAGTATTGAGTGCCTCTAGGGGGTGTAGAAAAGATACGCTATGATTTGGGTGGTAGTAGGAGGGCAGAACTTATATTCTGGGTGCTAGAAGGAGGAAAAGACAAGCATCTACAGAATAAAAGAAGGGGATAAAAATAAGGTGAAGGCAGTAAAGTCAGCCTAGAAAAATATATACTTTAGGATCTACTGCTTTGGGTACAGAGGAAAGCCTGAAGTGATTAATTCATGTGCCAATAATCACAAAGCAGAGAGGAAGCAAGGTTAGGAGTAATACCCTGCTGAGTCCACGGCCAGAGCTGTAACCACAAAACCATTCTGCTCACAGCTGCGCTCTGCACCTCACAATTTGCATACCTTCCCTATAGATTTACTTGCCCCTGCAACACTTGGCAAAGCACACATTCTGAATTTCAGGAAAATTTGCAGAAGCAGCAAACCATAGCCATTTCAGAGCTTAATAGCTAGCTGGAAAGGGTGGAAAAAAGAAAAAAAGAAAAACAACCGTCAGGATACCTCGTCACTGACAGCATATTATCTAATTATAAAGGAGTCAAGACCAAAGTTAACTAATTGTTCACAGATTTCTCATCCTTACCCCTGCCAACCTCTAATATACGTGCACCCCTAGCAATTACCCGGCGCTTATCCACAACATTCACAAAATTAAGCGAATTACGAATGGGCCCACTATGGGCAGCACATGCCAGGCTTGGCTCTCCAATGAACCACCTAATGCTCGACAGCATTTGGCTTCTCTCAGCAGGTACATTAGTTAGGGTGCATAAAGCTAATCAGTTGGAGTGAATGCACACCAGTAAGCATGCTTGGAAGAGTGGAGACATTTGACTTTCATGAGAGATGAGGAGAAAAAGAAACTCTGACTGCTCTGAGGGCTTCTCTCCCCTCCAGCAGCATCTGTGCAATATGTAATCCTGTCTTCAGTCCCATACAGAGCAATGTAGTCTCCCTAGGCTTCTATCTGTCTCTGTTGTGCATGTCCAGAGTAGGCAGAGACACCTAGAAGGGACCTGAAATAGAGTAAGGCAGTTACCAAGAATTTTCTGAAAGAACTGCTGAAACTTTAGAGGACGTTGTTGTCAGTTCCCAGTCAGCAGCTGGGGATTGAACCAACTAGAGGGAGAAATGACCATAAGTATTGGAAAATAAAAACACCCTGATTGAGACAAGACTGAGATGTCTAAGTTTCAATGGCTGGATTTCAATATCCAGTCTCTGCTGAGTCAGTTCAGCCTGGACTGCCTCTAAAAACCACATCTGGTTTGTTCCTGAGCCAGCTATTAAAGATGCCTCTGGGAAACTTGAATGTCTAATGTTTCTGGTCTCTTTTGAGACTTGTGTTCTTATTTAGCTTTGCCAGTGGATCCTCTTGCCCTTCCTCTTGCTTTTCTTCTTTTCAGAAGGCCCAACACCACCACAGAGGGAGAAAAAGGATCAATCTCTGCCTCTAGCCCAGCTAAATGAACAACTGATACTATTTCTGACGATACCTCTGCCCTTATCACTTGGTCTTCAGTGACCATACTTCCAACTTCACATACTAGAGGAGTCTTCAGTTAGGGTGGTGTTTCATAGGGTGATGTATTTATTTATGTTATATGAACACCACCTCATCCATCTCTGCCAAAATGATTTAGGATTAGTGTCCAGCAAGTACTGGCTTCTGCAACTGGTACAGCTGGAGACAAAAAAGAAAAGGTATCTGTATTCTTACATCATCTGAAAAATATGGAGTAATATATAGAATATATAGTAATCAAGAGAACATATTCAGCATATGCTGAATGTTTTTACAATATCATTCTGTAGCAATAACTACATTGTCATTGATTTTTACCACCAACTAAAAATCAACCAGATATTAACATGAGATGTTATAACCTCTGAAGTTCCCTAGATCTGTTTCCTAGGAGAGCAAAAATGTTGTTATTCCTTCCTGGGGATAATTCAGTCACTCTGAACACCAAGATATCTCTGACTGAAGTTCAGAGGGGAATGTATGGATTGTCAGTATCTAAAGAAATTAATTGTAAAGATTACACTCAGAACTTGCACCTGAATTGATGCAAAAAATGGCAGAAAGAAAGTTCATATAAGAAACCCTCATAACTGCAAGGTAGAGTCCATGTCATCTATCTATTTTTTTCTATCATCTTAAACTTAGGTGTTTACTGAATCCTTCTATGGTCAATAGAGATGAATAGGCACCTACAGAGAGTGAGTCATCCTATATATCTTAGGAAGGGATGAATCATCCACTAGAAGTGCATTTCTTTCTCCATCTTTGGTTTCAGATCTGAAGAGAAGTGTGAGCAACTGAAAGATGTGTTCAGGTTTTTCCAACTGCATAAAATGCCATAATAAAAATATTACCTCTCCTTACAAACTCTGTCTTGTTTATATCTTCAAACTATCATGACAGCAACAATAATGTTCTCTTCTGTAGAAAGAGTTCAGCTTAGCCTAGAGACTTATCTTCCTGGTAGGTGACATGAATCCCATGCAAACTGTTTACAAACCTTTGTCTAAAAGTTACACATACTTTTCCAAAGGCTATAAAGAATGCTTTGAAAACTTTTAAGTGTTTTTCAGATACATCAAATGTTTATCTGATTAGGAGATATGTAGTCCTCTTTCTTTGAAAGTTTTCTAGAGTACATTAACACTTCCTTATCGAGCTTTGCATACAATTGCCACAAGATTCAATCTGATTAAAAATAAAATGTTTTGAAATGCCTTTGCTTTGTTGTTTTTTTTTCTTCCCCCACAGAATGGAACTTGTTTTCTGGCCAGTTCTGAGTAAACAGTGTAAGAAATTCAACTTTATTGAAACATTCTGTAGGGAAAGAATTTGTCAAAGAACTAATATTATGTCCAGACATATCCTTTAATTCATTATCAACTCTCTCAAACAAACTTAGGAGAAAACTGAAAAGATATGTTTCTAGTTGAATTAATATGAAAGTTATCCTCAGCATGTTTAGCATACATAGTCTAATTGAGTCAAATATTCTAAAGAGAAAATATTTTTTTCTGTTTCAGAAATATGAGAGAACTGTTCTAAAATCTGTTCTACACTGGAGCTCAAGTCAGATGATTGTTGTACCTGGCCATAAAACACATGAATTGTGAAAATGATCTCAGGAGATTTCTAGCCTGAGACTCTAAATCTTAAAGGTCTTGACACCTAAATAAGGTTTCGTTAAGGAAAAACAAGTCTTCAAATCCTTAATCTGCCTAAATGGGAACGTTTGAGGAATTTTGAGGAAACATCGAATTTAGCCAATCAGAGTGAAATGATCCAAAATTTCAGATTGTGGATTGATTTTTTAACTGTTTTTGTAGTTTATTGAAATTGTCCCTAAATAACGTTCACATGCATGGCCATAACAGACTGGCATATACCTGCATTTTCTTCTGTGTGACCACATTTTCCAATGTGGATTGAAGTTTTTATCCATTTGCCTATGGCTATCAGTTGACCAGAAGCCATAGGTCAGCCATTACTGTGAATGGCCAGGAAGGCATATTAGATTAGAATGAATACAGAAATCCCAACACATGCATGAGAGCATAACTCTAATGATCAAAGTTTCAGATCTGTTAAGCACGTCCAGAGGAACTGCACAACACAAGTGCAAGGCAATTCACTACAAAGTTATAAAACTGTTTCTTTAGTTTATTCTTTCTATCTGTAGGCAAAAATGAAGACAGTGTGTACTAGTAGTATAGCTAAGTTCTTTTAGACTTGTTAATGAAATGCACGACGAGGTTCAGCTGGTAAAAAGTGACATATTTCAACTGTCTCCGTGGGTGTCATGTCAACATGTACTAGCTGAAATTCTGGCATAACAAGCAAAGATATTAAGATATGGCCTGTTCGCTCATGACAAAAGCCAGAATGCCAACCCAATGAAAAACTGTGGAACAGCCATTAAAAAGCATTTTAGCACTTTGGAAACCAAGAGACCACATTAAAAAGTTTAAGTGGACTAATTACTTGAATTACATTACATTACAAACCTAAGCTGGGTTTTTACAGCCCTGTATTTCAGTCCTTGCTGTTTCTTGCTAATGAAGTTAGCTATAAAATAAACAGGATGATGCTCTGGTTTTTACTGACCTGCCAAACATAAAGACTTTTTACTGCTCAGAGCAGGGGCAGAATGCAGGGGATGAGGACTGAGTTAACAAGCTCTGTGAAAACTTGTGTTCTCCGAGCTGTAGGAAGAAGCAATATTTGTACATATCAAAAGCATTTGGCTCAACTCACAGTCAAACATGTCTGTCCCCCAGTCCAGGGAATATGCAAGTCATGTTTTGGCACTTGTCCCAATGCCAGATGGTTACACACGTGACAACACTAAAAGCAGGATCGATGTGATCTCTTAACAGTTAGCATAAGGAAGGTTTTGTACAACTAAGCGGTGGGGCATTAAAGTTCACTATATTTGATAGTACAGACTGATATCTATAATACTGGCACTGTGATACTATGATTCTTGCAGCACTATTGATCATTGTGCCTCTCCTATCATTCTGATGGTCACAGGGTCATGTAAATAGAGCCATGGTACTAAAATCTGTTCCCGAAAACATCACTCCGTTTCTATCCAGCAACATCCTTCCAAATTTCAGGGAGAAACATTTTCCTGAGCACAATAAAGAGCGAAACAGGGCTTCAGGGAGGCCAGGGTCCTTTTGCTTGGGGGCAAGGGATGAATCTCATTCCTCAAGTTTTGAGCACTTTTAAAAATACAACTGTAGTAATAAGGTCTTAGCATTAAGCTATCAGATTCAAGTAGTGTAAAAATTCATGCCATCCATGCCAGATGAGGAACTCCTTACAACAGATTGGTTACCATCGTTGGGTATTTGCTACCTACAGTGCTTAAATACACAATGCAAGAGTATCAGAAGCTTCTTTATCCAGTCTCCCCACAGAAAAGATAAGCCCGTTAATTGCTGTGTAGCATTTTTGTTTTACTCTGCTAAACAGGCTTCAATTTTGTGAGTAGAGTGATTTAAAAAAAAAAAAAAGCATCACCTGATGGAATCAGTTTAAATGGTGGCGAATCCACTGACATCAGTACGCGCGTGCTGAGACACAGCCAGATCGTTTTACTATCATGGCATTCATTAGTAGACTTGGATCATTGCTAGGTTTGCATGTATGGTGTATCATTTATGACACATTGTGCATGGTAACAAGAGTGCTTTTCTCTTCAGGAAATGGCAAGCTTTTCCTCTGGGCACAGTGTAACTGAGAACAGCCTGCAGCCTGTAGTTTCTGGATGACGCTTCTAACAACCTTAGAGAAATTGCCTCTTGACTTTTGCTGAGCTACAATCCTTAGAAGTTCTGATGTTCCACAAAAGAAATCTGTATAGTAAAATATTACCAAACTGGCCTTTAGGGAACTCCTAAGAGAAATTCAAAGGTAATCTTATTGTGATTTATGTGATTGTATCACAATTACATTTATTTATCTATTGTTTTTTAAAAGAACTCAGGGCATCAATTCAAAACCTTTGGCTAAGGCTACTGAAACACTCCACTGGATGCTTCATTGTAACCACTGACTTAACTATAGGGTGGATGCTGCAATACTGCAATTAGCACCTTGAAACCAAGTTATTATATGGTTTCCACTGCAGTTTTTCCATAATGTATTTTATGCCATACTGCCAAGTTTCTGACCATTCCTTAGTGGTTTAGCATAGACCCAAAGTTTATCCACTTGGCTTAGGAACAAATAAATCCTGTAGTGTTGCATCAAAAACTTCAGATTTTACTCTGATGAGGAAAGGAAATGTTCCTAGTCCTTTCCTAGAGAAGCAGCACTGAGGTTCAGAGAGGCCAGGCACTCTTTAGCAGTTGCTGTCAGTGTCTTGAATGCAATGGGAAAAGCTCTTGATGCAGTCACCCAAGCACTTAGAAGAAGGAAATTGCTGACCCCATATTCTGAATGTTCACCATGCTTAGAGATTTCCTATGTATTGGGGTGTTTCTTCTTTACATAGAAATGTTGCTGGACCATGTTCAGAGAGGTTTGTTTTCAATGACACAGTGTTAAATTAGATGTAACACTGTTCTTTTATTGACATCCTACTATTTCATTAAGCCAATATCAGATCAATGACACAGGAGAAATAGAGAGAATGTCACAAGAGAAACAGCAGCCAAAAGAGCTTGTCCTGGAGAAGAAATGAACTTAGAAAGCAGTGATAATCGTTCATCTTCCAGTGAGTTTTGGGAATCAAGACCATGACATTCACTCTCGAATTTATAGGCAGCTCAAATGAAAGATCTAAATTGTTTATTAAAAATACAGAAAGAAAGAGAAATTTTATTTCACGGTCTCTCTGAATAGATGATTTAAGTTTGGGAAGGTATCCAAGACTTTATGCATCTTGCAGTCTTTGTGAAAGGAAATTTACTCAAGACAGACTGCTTGTAGGATGAGAAGCAAAGAAATAGAATGGGTCTTGTAGTAAATTATAGGAATGTTGTGCAGAAATTATCAGAGAAATTAATACGTGGATGGCTGTAAAAATGCATTCAAATGCTATTTTTCTTCCTTGGACTGCAATGCATAGCATACACCAAGCCAGTCACGTTCTGGTGTTCATTATCTGCAGACAGTTAATTTAGTTCAACTGCAGAAAGTAAAAGTAACTCCAAAACTCCCTAGGAAAAAAAAAAAAGTGTGTTATATGTTGTATATTCACCAATGAAAAAGATGCTACCTGGATCAATAAATTTGAGAAACAGGGAGCTGGGCGATGTTAGACTTTCCTATGTGTTCACCACCTCCAGTAAAAGACATTGCCCTATATCTTTATTTGGATTGTTACGTATTCTATCATCTTACTTCACAACTGTCTTACTGAACAGACAGCAACATGACTAAATGCCTCTTTGCCTAAGATCATATTGGTGTTCCATTAGAAGGAGGTGTCTTTGGAAACACGTTTGCCAATTATATAGATGGGATATGCCTAAAGACATATGCATGATGGTATTGATCACTGTAAATATCATAAAGGAGAAAAGCAAGACGCTAAGGACGGTCTTCTTGTGTTAAATGCCACTGTATATCCTACAGTGAATTCACAATCCACCAGTATTCAACCGGGATCTGAGGGCACTATTCACATTTTGAGGTCTCATTTCTGAATTCCTGTAAGCACAAAGCTCCCAGACTCTGTGTTTTGGCTTCAGGGCTGAACAAGCCTGTCCAGCCATACCAAAGCTGTGTCTTGCCCTAGCTTGAGAGAAATTGATGCTCTTGTTTTGCCTTTAGAAGTGCTGAGATCCTAAAAGCAATGACATCCAAGAATGATTTCCCAGCAGTAACTTACCAGAAAGGATGACCCTTGGGATGCCATCCCTGGAAGTACCATGTTCATGAGTAGGTCATTTCAGGACTGGCAAGATGCAACCTGTTTGGAAAGAGAGTTGATCTAAACAGATAGAGGCTTAGAAGCTTAAGTTCAATTTCTAATTTTTACAATCCTTTTTTTCCAGGAAAACAGCTGCCACTTAAACTCAGACAAGCAGCCCTACAACTCTGATGATGTGTCTGGATAGACACTTCAGAGGAATGTGAAAAAGAAATAAACACCTCACAGTGAAAACATTTGCCCTGCAGGAAAAGAAATCAGAGTTGGATGAAACATAAGCTTTAAAGTTTTGGGGTTGATGAGTTTTTTCTCAGTATTTACTATTTAAGCACTGATTATTTTTTTCAACCATTTCAATGTTAATCCATTATGAAATGGGTTAAAGAGACGCTGAAAAATTCATGACAGAGTTTGTAACTGCCAAAATAAGATTCTCAGAAAGTGGTTTTAGAAGGAAGGAATCTAATTAGTTCATTGGTTAATGAAGTAAATCGAAGGAGATTGGCTATGTAACCAATCTCATTCATTGCTTTCACTAATTCCTAAAACAGAGTGGGATGTTTCTCTTCATGGCCTGGTTATTGTCCCTGTGCAAGGCAAGAGGAAAAACGTAATTAGTGTCTGGGCTAATTGGTGACACATTTTGTGACACATTGCCCTGGCATATACATTATGATATAGTATAATGCTGTATTATCACAAACGTGGTATGACATAGCCCTTTATGTTATAAAGGGGAAAAGGAGGAAATGCTCCAGTTTCCACTGAATTCCAGTTATAAAAGGTTGCGGGAAGCACCATCCTATGATTACATTTGAAACTGTTTTTCTGTATCTGTGCTAAATTGATTTCTCAGTATGGATACTGTACATCGACTGCTGTTCTACATTTCTGATAATTAAGAATTTGAACCAGTGTGCAGGCTAAATGTTTTTCTCATCTGAGCAGGCTTAAAGATACAATAATTCAATGGAGTCCAAATGAGGATAGGGTTCAACTTCATTTGCTTAAACAGTTCCTTAATTCAGCCAGTGATCTTCCATTGCAGGAACCTTAACAAGCCACCCACTTCCCAGGCACGAGTCACACATACGGTATTATAAATCTCTCGTACATAAGCTAGTGGAAAAGCTCTATAAGCTGGTATCATTAATTTTATCTTTCAGCTGAACTGGCCTATGGAAAAAAGGCATAAAGATTTGGCCACAACCAGCTGCTGACTGGCACTGCACATGTTTCAGTACGGACGGCAGGGGAAGCCCAAGATGATGGATATGGTAGCAAGCAACCACATCACTGTCTTGTGGGCTGCTGTATACAGAAACAATAGTCAGTTCTTGCGTAGCCCAGTGTAAACACAACACTTAAGAAGGACCTTTGATCCTTTTTCAGCAAGAGATGCTTCCCAACCACTTGGAACAAAATCCCATCAAACGTGAATTAATGTTTGCTGCTTGGGAGTGAACATTTATATCACAAGATTGGAGTTTGGGTCTGAATACAGCTGTGGGTAGGATATTAGTGGGTAATTTTTTTACATAAATGACATGCACACTGGAAATTTTGCAGCCTGGCCTCTAGAGGATTCATCAGATTTAAGTATTACTGCAGCATTGCGTTTGAGTGAAAGGCCAAAGAAAGGGAGCATTTATCTTATCAAGATATTGACTTTCTTGCAGTATTGTTGTGCTACTTTCTGGGGATGTAATAATACAATGTAGTGTTTGCATAGCAACAAGGTAAAGGTTTCTTTTTTAAATGTATGGTTCTGCCCTGAAAAAGAAAACATAACACCATGGCAACACATAGTGATTCCTCTATCAAATATACTTACAAAAAGTGCTCTGCTAGATTTAGGCATCATTATTAAAAAGAAGAGAGATATTAACAAGCTTGTTTCCAGGGGTTTTTTTTATATATTCAGAAGCATTATTACCTGCACCTTATTTATTAGCTGAGTATTTATATCTGCACAGACTCCTACAATATTCTTCCTGCTAACCCTCCCACTCTTTTACCATCTGTCACTTCAGTTGCAACAGTAAAACTGAATTTTTTTTTTTAAGCCTGCTAAAATACTGCTAAAAGCAGACAAGTTCCACCCATCTGAGCTTTTAGTTAAAAAGCATGTGCAAGACTTTATGAGCATATCTGAGAATAAAGTAGACAATATGTGCACCTCTGCACCAGGAAGAGCAGTTCCTCCACCGGTTCAGTAAGTGCTTTACCTTCCCACACAATCTGTACAACTGCAGAGTCTGTGCATCCGTTTGTGAAATGGAGATAAGAACTGATGAGGAAAAAACAGCTCTTTCAAAAACCTGGATCTCCCTCCAAGTGACTGATTTCGGAAGCTAGCAAGACCCGTGTTTGTCAGACACTTCCAATCAAAATAAAACCCCAAAAAACTCCAAACAAAAAAAAAAAAAACAAAAAAACCCAAACCCCCAAACAAACAAACAAACACAAAAACCCCAGCTGATGTTTTTGTTTTTTCTTTTTTTTTTTTTTAATAAATGAAAAGAAAAAGCCTGAAAATCATCTTATTTAGTTAAATTTTAATGGCAAATTACTTTCACATTTGACCAAAAAATGAGTTTTTTTCCCTTATTTAGCTTGCATTTCTCCCCTCTATTTGCATGTGTAGGGAGGAGCTTGAACCTCTTTATTTATTGGCTGGCTGATTTTGGCTGCTGTGGTCTCCCTTTGAATGTCACTGGTTGGATATCACTGATTTTACATTCTGGTCAGCTGTGATGGGGGAATCATAGAGACAAGTGGACTGACAAAGAGGGGTTTCAGTGTGACCTCTCTGACTAACTCTTCAAAAATGTGATCTCCCTCCAAATGATTTCCACAGTCTGCAGGTCAGAGCCTTCATGACGGTGGTATGTCAGTCTCCATCCAGGCTTTCATGAAGATCTCACAATCAGTTCCAGCTTCACAGTTGATGCTGCAATCAGATCCATGGCGCCTGCTGAATTTTGATCATTTTTACTGACAAGTGATTAGGGACCAAAAACCCTCTCAAAGAGAGCAAATAAGAAGTCGTTGAAAAACGCCCCTACTTATGACAGCATTTCCAAGCCTTTCAAGAGATAGCATTGTGGTACTTAGCTTTCCTTTGCCTCCTTCCCCCTCCTCTGCCAATCTCAATTTTGAATCACTGACAAGGCAGAGAAGCAAAAACAGAAAAAAGAAAATAGGGCACTTAAATCCACCACCAAACTGTCATTGTTTAACAGATACTCCCCAAAGGTAACTGTGAGCTAATGTGAACTCACTTAGCCCATGGTGGAAGGGCTTTAAGCAAAGATGGATCTTCCTGCCTTTGCCTGATATTGCGACTGGCTGCACTGCCGGTTATTGACATTAGCAGAGGTGTGAGAAGTTAACACACCGTTAAAAACATTGATTGTGAGTTTGAGCCCTTGTTCTATTTCTATCCCACTCTGCCACCTCCCAGCTAATCTCGTCTGCTTCCTTAATGAACAACACCTCATGCACTAGTAAAAGCTGATGGAAAATGTTAGCATTTGCGTTACTGCAAGTGGCTGGTCATACCTAGGACTTCACGTATCAGGCTCCCTGAAAACTGCACAGTTATTCTCTGATCGTTTTTTGACAATTTTCTTCTAACGTCAGAGACCGACTTTTGGAGTGGACTTAGTCCTCACACTCTCGGCATGTATGCGTGACTGCCCCATTCATGCACTTCCGTGACAGCAAATGGTCTGTTAATGAAGGGGCTTCATTACACACCCTCCAGAAGAACTTTCCCTAAAACTATTAAAGGAAAATCTGCTCCAATTCTGAACATCTTTTAAAAATATTTTTTAAATATAACCTTTCGCCCAAGAAAATTGAATTTCTGTGAAGCTAAGCAAGCCATGCAGGCAACATGGCATAAGAAGTGATCATAAATAAGTCTGCTTTTTAATATAATCCATTTAGAAAGATTTTTTATGGAGCATTCATATCACTGCTTAAGGCAATCGTTCTTCTGATAGGTATAGCTATAAAATGCATACATGGTGAAAGCAAAAGGACAGAATTATCTCTAATAGTGAGTAGATTAATTGGCAATTTCAGCCTTCATATGTATATGATCAATGCTTCCAGCCAAGACTGAGCAGACATCACCTCCAATTAAATATAATCAGACAAGGCCTACCAGTGTTGAAGTTTGGAGTCTTGTACTCAGCTCAGTAAGGAACTCTGAAAGGTCAGAAGAAAATTGGTCTCCATATAAACTTGTCAAGCAAGAGGCAATTCCACAGCTTTAATCAAAGCTGTATTAGCATTTGAATGCAGTTGTTGCAACCATGTAATTCCCCAGAATTCACAAATTTCTGTAAAATGAAAGATTTGTGAGATTTCTGGAGGGAATATTTCCATGGGGATCAGATTAAAACACTGTTTAATATAACACCTGGCCTTTTACCGCAAAAATGTTTGCATCAAAGTACTGCATATTCAGTACATTTGTAATTTTTAATCATTGAGTTTTTCCTGTACTGAAGTTTTCACTCATCTAAAAGAAAAAATGAGCGTGGGAGTTATAAAGAGGATTTAGTCAGTATTTTGGGTCTCGGTTGGAAAATAACATTCAGAGATTTTCAGAAGAAACTGCTATTCCAGAAAGATTTTATTCTGTGATGCATTGCTTCATTTCCCTCCCTCTATCTTTAGGTATGAGCCATCTTCCTCTCCTCCACCTCACTTAAGCAAAACAGGACAGTTCTGCTTCCTCCAAATGGTGCCTGTCATCTTGGAGTATGCTCACCAACCTCTTGACCTTGCCAACTGGTAAGTCTTCTGAGATGGCAAATGCCCCCAGCTGCCACTGACCCAAGTAATCTGGAGAGAAGTAGGTATAAGGAGAGGATACCTTGGATGGGAAAAGCTGACATTGCAAGTTAAACTGTAACATAACCTTCCATGTACATAATATGGATATTTACATTTGACCTACTCATCCCAGGTTCATTTTATAAAGCAACGGAGAGAAATATATCCTTTCAGGGTGCAATTCAGCTGAACTGTTTTGCACATCAACTTTAAAGCAGGATGCATTGCATCTCATTGCACCTTAGCTGTATCAATTAGACCTCTCTGACCAAAAAGCGAATCAGATTCCAGCTCACGTGTTGAATTCCACATTTAATAGGATGAGTGTGACCAGAGAGAGGAAAGGACCGATGGGCAGAAAGCAAACACCGGTGCAGGGTGGAATTATGGCCTGTAGAGGTCTGCTCCATAAAGGACTTTTGTTGCTCTATGGCAAATTAAATGGGAAATTTAAAAAAGGGAGGAGAAAGAGTGAAATTAGGTGAGTTGGTTTACCTCACTGCTTTAACCTGTGCCACTTCAATCAAATTAATCTCCTGTAGGGACTGGTGATTGCAGCCAGCTCCTGGGACAGGGGTGGACCGGGAAGATCTCTGTGCATTACCCCAGAAGAATAATGCTGGCCTACACCAAAAAGAAGATCTTTAATGCTCTTTCCCTCATATCAGTTCCATGGAAATAACTCTGACTTACGTGAATAATGAAAGAATCAGAACGCTGATTTATCAGCAGGAGTGAGTGCTGAAACTGTGAGTGCAGCAGTGTCTGGAGTCGGCACAAGCCCTGAGAGATGATGACTATCTTTCATATAGGTCCATGTCCCATACCCAAAGAGAAATGGCATGAGACAAGGCGAACAAAGTCTTAACTGATACTGGGCAGAATGAATACGTTTCTGCCTGAAACTAATACACGGTCTACCATAACATTTGGATTTCCATTCAAGAGAAGCTGTGGATTCTCTAATGTAAATCAATGTAACTTCCTCCTCTTTCTTTCCCACACAATATAGAAGGTAATTTCTTACTTCATGGTTAATTTATCGGAGCTGTTTACTATTCTGCTTTGCTATAATAAATTACCTCCTTAAATCTTTTCTTCTTTTTACATCATCAGTTGCCCATTCTCAAAACACAGTATTGTATCTTTCTGGGTGCCAGTGTTTAACATAGCTCTGTGCAATACTCTGTGCCACTCCTGATAATGTAAGTGTGGTAGTTGTTTTAACTATTGCCATCTAGCAGCAGAAGATATATATAGATCTACAAATATGCTAGTGGGTGCTAATAAAACCCAGCATAAACCCAGCTTCGTGAGTCCTTTGGAAAAAAAGGAAAACAAAACAAAACCGCGCTGTTCTTTCAAAGCACATGCAAATATAAAATTTCTGCATTTCTCTCCTGATTTCAAATGTTACTCCCATCCAAAATTAGTGCCTAAGTGGGGTGTAAGCTGCCTGACGCTCTGTAAATAAGGAGAGCACCTCTATTCTGTCCCTCTGTGCTACCAGGTTATTCAGTTCAGCTCTGCCATGGCTGGCCTGCCTTTTAATTTCCAAACAAACAAGGTCAACAAAGCTGGCAGCTGGTAGTTAACTCAGTATAATAAGATTTTGATTGCTTTCCTACAGCAGGGAGTATACAGGGAGACAAGTACATTATACTTTTGAGTGAAAGCACAAGACCTATTTCAAGGTCTTCTATAAATGTATTTATCTTTAAAGATAGGAACACCAAGTAATGATTAAGTAAATAATGAGACCTTAACTTCACATACTGAGCTGTAATAAACAAGCAGCCAACAAGAGAGGTTACTGAGAAGTAGAGATGATTTTTTTTTTTCATAGGGAGATTGACTAGCATATTTATTCTGGAACAAAATATTGCAGAATAATGCCTTGCTTTGTCACTGTAATTAAAACTAAAGGTACCTTATTCTGTAGGACGGACAGGGAAGGCTTCCTCTCTACCTACATCTGACTTCATGCAAGTTCTTATCTTGTAAGAATCATCGTAGCTCAAGAGTTGTTAGTGGAGGAAATATTGTTCAGTATCTTTATCACTGATCAAGATGAAAGCACCGGATGCATCCTCAACAAATTTATAGATTATATTAAATTAGGGAGAATGACTCACTCACCAAATAGGGTTTTAATCATGAAGGACCTTGAAAAATTTGAGAATTGGGCCAACAGAAACTTCTTAAGGTTCAGGAAGGAGAAATACACAGCTCTACACCTGGGTGTGACAACCGTGGTGTGATTTAACCACAATAGACGGCTAAGCCCCTGTCATGATTTAACCTCAGCCAGCAGCTAAGCCCCACCCAGCCGCTCGCTCACTCCCCACCAGTGGGATGGGGGAGAGAATTGGAAGGGTAAAGGTGAAAACTCGTGGGTTGAGATAAAGACAGTTTAAAAAGTAAAACAAAAGCCGCGCACACAAGCAAAGCAAACCAAGGAATTCATTCACTGCTTCCCATCGGCAGGCAGATGTTCAGCCATCTCCAGGAAAGCAGGGCTCCATCATGTATCTTCATTCGCAGTGACTTGGGAAGACAAATGCCATAACGCTGAACATTCCCCCTTCCTCCTCCTTTCCCCCAGCTTTGTTGGTGAATATGATGTCATATGGTATGGAATATCCCTTTGGTCAGTTGGGGTCAGCTGTCCCAGCTGTGTCTCCTCCCAGCTTCTTGTGCACCCCCAGCCCACTCGCTGGCGGGGTGGGGTGAGAAGCAGAAAAGGCCTTGACTGTGTGTAAGCACTGCTCAGCAGTAACTAAAACATCCCTCTGTTATCAACACTGTTTTTAGCAAAAATCCAAAATATAATACCATACAAGCTACTGTGAAGAAAATTAACTCTATCCCAGCCAGAACCAGTACACCCATGCACCTGAACAGGCTGGGAATCAACTGCTGGTGTAGCAGCCCCGCAGAGAAGTACCTGGTGGTTACAGTGCATATGAGGTTGACTGCGAGCCAACAGTGTGCTCTCATTCTGATCACATGAAAACACATACTGGGGCATGTTGGGAGGCTTTCTGGGCAGCTGGAAGGTTGACATTGCACATAAGGAAAGCAATTCTTTTCTAGAAGGAAATGGTGAAACAGGTTGCCAGAGGGACAGTGGAATGTGCACCCTCGGAGGTTTTCAGGATTCATCTGGACCAGGCCACTGCTGACCACGTTTAGCATTGGCCACAATCCTATTTTAAACATGACTAGGGATATCCAGAGGTTCTTTTTAAGCAAAGGACTATTTCTACAATCTAAATGTCTGAGCCCCAGTGATTCCCTCCAATGTTGTGATCTATAGCAGAATCATGTCCATGTTGACAGGAGGTGGCTTTATTTGACTATCCCACTATTTCATTTCATTCAACGCAAACTGTCTGCTCTTAAACCACTGTCTTTGCAAGGATTGTTTGGATCCCGGTTTAGTTCCCAGGACAAAGCAAATTCTTCCTTTGGAGGACAGGATACAATAAGACTGCTTGGAGGCGATTAATATGGATTATCTACATGCTGGAAGGAGAATCATGCAGCATTTCCTTAAGTCTTAGTGTGAACTTTTCGATAGATGCTCCGTCATTACTTCTGGGAGGTTTTTCTGCTCCTACATGTGCAGCTTGGAAGTACCAGGACTGGAGGGATATATACTGCTACCCATTCATTTCCACGGAATAGAGTACAGTTTTTCTGGACATACTTTAGGATAACAGACATTCCTTGGGCTGAGGTGGGAGCCTACCTGAATCAGCATTTCCAGAGAGGCCATGCAATTTAACAAAAACAAGGTCTTTCCACAAAGCAGGCTTTTTCCTGTTCAGCCAATACTTTATGAATTTCCAAATGAGAAACCAGATTCCCAAGTAGGGTACATTTGAGAGCAGCTATGGACTTAATCCACCATACTGAAGAGCTTGATGGTTTATTGTTTCCTTTCCTGTGGTGGCAGCAATTTTCTTTTGTAAAAGAGTTGAGAGTGCAGATCTTTTTCAAGCACTAATGACTCACAACAGCTTTATCTATCAAATGAAGATATGTTTGCTAATTTAAAAACAGGGAACCTGAGGCGTGCGTAGGTGAAGAGACAGCTAGAAGTGTTCCTCACAGATACTGTCCTATACTAGGGACGAAGTAGAATTATTACATTTTAAGGGAATTAAACATTTTTTTCTTTATCACAATGGACAATTGGGGGGGTTCATGTCAGATTCAGCTGACATGAAAAAGACCCCAGCGAAAGCAAGTTACTATTGCAACATATGCTGCTGCCAGTCACACAGCACTCATTACAGAAAATCATCAATTCATACCTCAAAAAGGAATTGCTATGTTTTATAGTTAAAATTTAAAACAGTTTTACAATTTGTTTCTCCTAACAGCCTGGTAAAAGCAGGATATCGTGATATCCAGAGACAGCATCTGAGGAAAACATCAGAGACCATTCTTTTTCTACCTTATTTGATTTATTTAACATACTCATTTTTTAAGCATCACTTAGCCACTGATTAATACACCCAGGCGTAGTTCCTATTGGTTACAGAAATCAAACATACATCAGCACTTAGCATTATCTTACCATGGGTTTAGTGTTATTACAGCTTAACTCTGCACTTTGCTAGTACCAAAATCATCTACAGCAAACTACTTAGACCATCTAAATAACAGGATTTCATAACATTTTAACCAACAAAGAGGGTTTCTATGATCTTTCCTAATAAGGTACATAAAATGCAATCCACCCCTGAATCTTTACTGCTTGCATTGCTGCAAAATTTGAAGGCAACTGCTCCATGAAAACTTATGTTCCCTTTCTGCCATTGTAATATCCACTGCAGAAACACTAAACAGGGTTTGTTTCTCAAGGTTGTTTTTTGGGGTTTTTTTTGGGTTTTTTTTTTTTTTTCCTTCATGTTAACCCAGAGCATATTTCACCCAGTATTTTCAATCTGTGGACAATTGTGAAAAAATGGGGGGATTGGGGCTGATTTGTACTGAAGGAAGCAAGCAAGACAGGGAGACCTTTAAACAGGACATCCTGCCTTTCAGATCAGTCTACCAATGCATGCAACATGCCTTGTGGCCTTCTTTGGAATAACCTGCACCATCACAGTTACTGAGGGAGGCAAAGGAGAAGTAAATAAAATATAAATAAAATAAATAAGAGTGATGTAGGATCTCCTAACTTCTTTTTTTCAAAATTATTTTTTCTCATCTGAATTTGGCCTTAGGTTTTGTTTCTATATTTTGCAAGACAGGATCGAAATTAGACTAGGAGAACTATCAAAAATTTTACTTAGTTGGTATCTATTGGACTTCAGTTGTAACTCCCTGGAAAGTTGCAAGATGACAAAGAAATATTTAGGACCAGGCTCTTTTTTATTTTACACCATTCAAAATCCAAACTCACCCATTAGTCTTCTTTCAAGTGAATTGCTGGTTAATACAGAGTGGTGGATATGTCAGAGGCCTGGGAAAGGCAGATGCAACAATTTCTGCTTTAGCTGCTGCTCCTTACTCGCTGCATAACCTTGAGCAAAAGGTTTTAGCTCCCTGTGACTCAGTTTCTGCTCTTTGTAGTACAAGCTCTGCAAGGTAAGAACTATCTTTTCTGTATTTCTACAGCAGAGGAGTAATATCCCATTCCCACATCAAGCCTCCAGATATTACACCATGGTGAATAATAGAGAGTGTGAGAAAAATCAGCCCCGAACCATTTTTTTAAAAAGCTCCAATACCTCATTCTCATTTGTTTCTGCAATTTAGGAAACATACGTTCCACAGTGCACTGAGCTATTTCTAATATGCCCAGCTGTGCAGGTTGATAGGCTAGAGATAAAATGATGCTGCTAATGAAAAACAGCTGCTCATTAGTCAGGAGAAAACTGGGTAGGATGTTTAGAGATACAATTATTTTTACTGTTCTTGTCCCTTTTACGGTTATACAGAAATTATATTATTATCAAATCATGTTAGACGGCGTCTCAGGTTGAACATTTTAAAAATGAATGTGGTTCATTAACAACATGATGAATATTTAAGCAGGATTACAGAGCATAATGAACTTCCTTTAATTTTTTTTAAATAGAAAAAGCCCAATAAATTTGCTAATATTTCACTGGTTAATGTTGCAATTAGGTGTGCAGCATCTTTTCCCAGCTTTCTGAACATCTCTCTTTTACTGCTGACTCTGAATTTAAGTCTGATGCAAAGGGCTGAAAAGCTGCATGTTTTTTTCCTTGAACATCAATCAGAAACAGGCTGATACCTTAAGTCTAATCTAAGAGCTAAGCAGTCACCTGACCTACAAGAAACCCCTGGTAAAGGAAAGGAAATAGAGCCAAACAGTCTGCTCTGATGCTCTGTATCTCAAAAGTAAAACAAAATTGAAACCTCATCCTCTGAATAACCCTTTTTGTGATCTTATCGTGTTTCTCACAAAATTGACTAGAATTTCACAACTGTACAAGACTTTCATCTTTAAGGTTCTTCCGCTTTGTTTGAGAAAAAAGCCAAGAAAACCAAGAAGTAGGATTGAATATCCGTACTGTTAAAAATTCCTTTAAAAATCTAATTATTTCGTTGTCAGAGCCACATTTACTTAGGGTCTGGACCCTTATGCCAGAAGGTTGGTTGTGGAAATTTGAATCTTTCTGCCATGAGCAGAATGGGCTCAGTGCTTTTGAGTCTGCTCTGATCAGACAATCTTCAGCTCAATTTACTCAGCAAGCAAAAGCAGCAAAATGAAAGAAAAGGAAAAGGAGATTGATTGAAGATCTGCCTAAGTCTCTGGGGCCAAATCCTTCTCTCGTGCTCTCTCCCGCTCCAGACTTACATTTTGAAGGCAGGGATAGCCCAAGACAGAATTTTAGGCAAATTCAAAGTCCACATTGGATAGCTCAGCAAAAAGCTTTTAAAAGAGATAAGCCTGGCTGAAAATATCCTTATTACAAATGAGTTTTGGGTAGAAAGTTGAGCAAAGCTGATGCCTGGCAGCAGCAGTTGTCTGACTGTAGTGGAAGGGGAGAGGGGGAACTCTCCATTGAGCTGCAGCTACCCAGAGGTACTGCAGTGCTGTTTGGAGAGACCTGCTTCTCGTGGAGGGTTGATAAGAGCACTTTTTTGGGGGTATATCATGGGAGATGCAAAGGGAAAAAAGTCCCGTGTCGAAATGTACATGAAAAGAGAAAGTATGTGCCTCCAAGTGCCTGAAAAAACATCACATGCTTTGAAAACTATATTTAGTACTTTACCCCGAAGTTTATTATTTGATGCCACAAACCCCAATTTTTTTTTCCATAAACCAAAACTGGTGAAATTAGGGAATTATTTCACTGGCAGTTGCTGAAGGGGAAAAAAGGTCATTTCCCAGTTATTTCCAATAGTAAATCAACACATCAGGAAATATACACGGCTCCTCTATCTGCTGGCAAGAGCAGAACTGGAAAGAGCAACTCCGTTGTAATGTTAATTCCTTTATCTGGAACATTTGGAGTTTACCAATACATGTCTGCTGTGGACAAACAGTGAGAAACTGTATCACAAGAAAACTTCAATATCAATAAATGCCTTGAGGCAAATCCTTTTTTATCCCTTGTATTGCAGGTAAAATAAACAAGGGAAATTATCTGCACTAACTCAGAATTCCAACTTTGGGACAAAGTCTTTGTGCGAGATGCTGTACAAACATGAAATAAAAAGAAAGTTACAGTCCTGGAAATCCAATAGACTGAGTAGTTAATAAAAGACAAACAGGTAGAGGTGGAGACCAGGTAAGGATGAGAAGTCAATGTTTATATGGAGATGAAAGACATAATGTGCTGACAAGCTACCTGTTGTCAAGTTTTTTGAGATTCGTAACAATGGAGAATTTTGGAGCATAAGGAAATTGCTTTGCAAGTGCAGAGGAAGGATTATTCCTCCAAAATGAGGGCCAAAACAGTAGCAAGCACAAATCTGAGACGGAAGGTAGTATCTGCATGGCATTATCGAATTTCACCATGACTGTGGCTCAGACTAGCTCTGTGTCACCAAGCTGGATGACGCATTACTGGTATCTCGATGTGTGGCTGAAGTTCTGGTCTTTGGGACCATCTCAGGTGTCTTTCTGTAAGGTCCTGGTGCTCTTCCACAAATATCACCAGTTTGGTATTACATGATGGCTCACGGGACAATCCAGCTGCCCTGAGAATGAAAATGCAGGTTCAAAGCTTGATCCACTCCATTACACAATCCTGCCCAAATGATGCCCAGGTAGAAACACATGCAATAATTGTTTATGTGCATAGATAATGCATGTACATATGCAGCATACAAATGCATCCACATCTACATATATCTATATGCATATGTTACACATTTCTAGCACACAGTAAAGCATGTCGAAAAAAAAAATCCATTGGACTCACTCTTGATGTTGCAGACCTCACCTGCATGTGTGATTTGAGAACATGAGACGTTGCACTGAGGAAACCATGCTGTTGTTGCTATTAGTCTCCTTTCTGATCGTTGCCTCTGAGTCTTTCTCTGCTCCCAAATCCAGAGGACTCTGGGGAGCTATTGCAGTCTTTCGCTGCATGTGCCCAGCGGGTCCCTAACCCAGAGCTGTCAGCCCTGCCAGGCAAACTGAAAAAGAAATCCCACTGGCCAACAACACTCGTAGACTATTACCATCTTGCTGAATCAGATACCAGAGGATGCTCTGGCATGTGGTACCCTGTCACACAATAGCCAAAACAAAAAAATAAATAGATGAGCGTAGTTTTGCATCATGTCAGCTTGAGCCACAATAGCTCAGAGCAGGGAGCTACTTATTGCTCTGCCACTTACTAAAAAACTTCATTTTATGTATGGTAAATAGTAAACAATAATAATCTAGTCCAAGTCCATTCAGTCTTTTCCTCTCCAGGTGGCCTCCTCTTGTTTCTGTATCACTGTGCTGTAGCCTAAAGGAGCGGTCAGTCATCAAGCTGAAAACTTAGCACGGCAATGGCCAATTACAAAACCACAGCAAATAGTTTTGCTAACTTCTAGTCTCCATGGGGTAGATGGAGACTGGCTTTGCAGAATTATGCTACCTAGTTGGGACAGGTTCCTTGCACCTTGTAAATGAGAGTGATGATCTTTACAGCATTCAAGGTAATAAGCAGCAGCTTGGTCTGATTAAAGAACTTAGCATCAACTGGGGGAAAAAAAAAATTATTATGAGTGGACTTCAATATTTATTTTTGCAAATTTGTAATTTGGTGAAGTAGAGTGCTAAAATTCTCTGTATAGTTTCACTACTGTTTTAGTCTTGGGACCTTCAGGAGTTTTGCAACACAGCTCCATTTCTCACTATCTGGTCTGCTGTTATTCTGTCCTAGGTTTTACATCAGGGCTCTATCCTGGTACTTTGAGTCCATCTTGTAGTAATATATTGACTCATCTAGTCCTAGACCTTAGCCAGCTTTCAAACGACTCATGTCACGTTTTGTCAGTGCTCTGAGGGTTGGAGTCAGTCCATCTCAAGCTGTAGAAAACCCTTGGGGATGCAGGTGATGCAGACTGAGGATGAGAGAGAGGTTACTAGGCTCCGCAATATTTCAGGAAAATCAGCAGTGAAAGGTAGGACAAAAATCCTGGGGAGGAAATAACTGTACCAAACAGTAGAAGATGATTGTAGGAAAAATTATTAGACCCTGCAGAGGAGCTGGCAAAGCTCTGTTATTTGCTCTCTTCTGTTTTGCCATGCCAGAGATAAATTTTCATAGGTCATGAATGCTATCAGGAGGGAAAAAAATCTTAACTTTGGCTAAAATAACCATAGAGAGCAGGTAAACTGGGTTTTCATTCCATCAAGCAGCTAAAATTCAACCTGATGCTTCCCACAGGCAATAGCTAGAACTGTTAAATTGAATTCAGATTTACTAGATTGGTGCCAGGATCACAGGCCTTTTTTTTCCTTGCACAAAGATTTATATCATATTACTTTTCCCTGTTCGCCCCTCCTCACAAATCACTGTCCAAAGGGGAAGGAAGTACAGTAACTTCTTCACTCTGAACATGACATTATGTGGAAATTTCCTCTTAAGAAATAACCTTACCATTGTGAAGAAAATAATGCACTTTAATAAGGCTCTTTCAGTAATCACATTTGTAGGCAAGAAAAGGTCAGAGGTGGAAAAGGAAAATATGAAGGGCATGAGGAGATGAAGATTCCTGATTTGTTTATTTACACAGCTAAAATTTTGAACGTATGAACTGGAGACTTCATGAAAGAACATAACCTGATTTGTAAAAGAAGTGGATTTTTATAAAAGGACTGCTAAATGAAGCTACCAATAGAAATCTTTTTCCCAGGTGGATTATATTCGCTCTTTGTGCTCCCAGAAAGGGAACAGAATAAACCAATCTCGACAAGCACACTTCAAATAAATGGTTTTCAATCTGGTTTTAAATACTTGCTCCTGGGGTAAAGTAAAACTGTCTTAAATCAGAAAATGGGGATATTCCGAAAGAAATATAGGTTTTGCTCTTTACTGCAGTAGTGGTTTTGATACAGTAATGTAAATGAAAGGCCAAGAAAGAGAAGCTTGAACATATATCCCTGCTTTGTATTTAGTGTAAGAGTCTGAAGTGCCCATTGTGTAAACATGAGGGCTATCCGTTATAGCTTCAGTCTGCAATGCAAGGACCATGTGGCTGAAATGGCTAAATTTTACTTTCAAAAGTGACTTAGGACTAAAACTTCAAGGGAACAGAATAGGTTTTGGAATGGAATCTAGGCAGTTTTGATGAAAATATGATTTTTTAGGCAGTCAGGCATGAAATTCTCATTGGAGTATTTTTGACTATTGACGTGCACAAAATAAGGATTCAGTGACAAGACAGACAGGACTAGAAGAAACGGCTGCTGATCTGAATTAATGTTTTTTTATTAGTATTTTCCCCAGGGGATGCCCAGGCTGTGTTGCTAATACACAAAGGAAGAGTGTTGCTTCTGCAATTGCTTTAGCAAAGTGGCAGCTTTTCACCCCTAAAGCTCTCCCTGAGGGTAACTCTTTGAGGAGCAGGATCTTGCTGCTTTGCTCCCTCTCTTCTCTTTTCCCCAACTATTTCCTTTGCAATTAATTCACAGGGGTCTCCAAAGAAAAAGCGTTTGGGTTCTGATCCCTGTCCCACCTCAGCTGCAAGCTGAGAAAAGGAGCTTAATATGTCTTACATTTGCCATCAAAGCTCCAAAAGTGCTCCAGAAAGCAGATGTCTCATACTAGTTTCTTCAAGATCTGCTCCACTCCTTCATTATACAAACTTCATGCAGTAATAATACAGCTCCAGGACAGCTGCTTTGCCCCTTACAAGATCAGAAAAGGAAATCTTGTTGGGCTTCTCTGGATTGCACTAAAGTTGCCAACAAACAGAGGCATTTTGGTTACTTCAAGTCTCATTCAATCCAGCTGAAGATGCTGCTGCAAGGACCTTTGCAACCAAGACACCTGTCCCCATCTATGCAGCAACTGACCATCCTCTTTGGGAGAATTATTATTGTTATTATTATTATTTCTTATTTCCAACATGAGCATTATCTTATGCCAAGATGCCCCAAATTTAGGTTTTTTTTAACAAACACATTATATGTGTCTGTGCAACAAATCTCTGGAGAGCAACGCTCCCTATACTAGCACCATCAAAAGCTTGACCGATGGAATAATGACAGATAATAAAGGGTTAAAAAATTCATTAAGAAAGAAGCCCATACAGGTGCCAGTGGCACTTCCCTGTTGGATAGTTCAGGAAGAGGCCTTCATTTTGAAACTAAATCTAATTGGAGTTTGTTTGGGATTCAGCTCTCCTACTGACTTAACAAGCTGTGGGAAAGTCTAATAAATATTGACATGATCCTTTTCCCTTTCGCAGGGCCTTGTAAGAACTCCACTTCGCAGCTCAATGATGCCTCCTTGTGTTGCCTGTCTCACAATGTACAGTAGAGGAAAAAACCATGGTCAGCACCCACTTCTACATGGAAATGTAACGAGTGTGTTTCTAAATTTTCTCCAACCAGTTCAGCTGAAACAATCATGAACTTGCTTTCAAGTAAAGACAGATTCAAGCCCCATTTCATGGTGGGCATCTGGTATCTGCTTGGGTTTCACCCTCCCAAAAAAGGAGGACATGGTGTAAATTACAGTTATGAATTGCACTTTGGTCTGTGCCTACTTATTCGATATGCTTCCTATTTTGTCAGAGCCATCAGAATTAAAAGTTAAATTAACCCTGGTTACAGCAGATGAGAATACTACTTGCCTCTGGGTGGGTCGCAAGGAGCGGAAAGAGAGAACTGAGCAAAAGGGAGAGGCATAGGAGGGAGACAGCAGAGTTTGTTTTGAAGCTTAATTGAGTTTTATTTGCTGATGGTTTGGAAGGTATAAAATACAGGAACAAATAAATCCATAGATAAGAGTAAGTTTATACTTTCAGATAAAGGCTATCCAATGTCAGATTAAAGGGGTGATAAAAAATCACAGTATAATAAGAAAGAATAAGTAGAATTAAATTGGGGTGAGGAACAGCTTGGAAGAAAAACAGATACTGTATAATCTTAGGTGATGATTTAGGGGGAACAAAAAGAATCGCCATATACCATTTTACAAGGTCTTGGTAATTGCCCTCTTCTGCTTTCATATGTATGTTTCTTCTGCTACATTCTCATGCTGCTTATTTCTTCACTTCTATATTTGCCAAGGTCTCACTCAGCCCCGTGCCACCAGGCCATGTAGTAGCATCTTTGGGGTTGCAGCTGTGGGACAAATAAGATTCCTTGGATACGACTGGAAGAAGATGGGGATGTGATCTGCATTTAAAAAATAAGAGGTTTGTCTTCATGTATTGCCTTTCAGCTGATTGCAAATGGCTTTTGAAGGAGTTAGTGTCTTTGTATTTAGTTCGCAGATGGGGGGAACAGCATTACTGGGATGGACGATGCCTGGCCCACCACATCTGGGCAGGAAAGGAGTTAGACCTCAAGACTTAAAGTCTGTAGTTGTGAGATGACTTCCCTGCTCTTTCAACTGCCAAAGAGCCCAGCTTTGCAGCACAAAGTTGCTAGCATATGTCTAAGTTTCCACCTACCAGAGTAGGACCAAGCAACGCTGAAGTGATGCTGCTGAACTTTCATGGGTTTTAGGTGAAATGTGAGTCCATGACATGATTAAGCATTGCTGCTTCTCCACATCATGTATGAGGATGGTACAAACTCTGATGGCCTGGAGAATGGAGATAAAACTCTTCCCCATATCATGCCTTTCCCCACCCCAAAAAGAGCAGCCCAGTTCCCACATGAGCCTTGCTCGCAATGTGGCCAGAGCAGCATGAAGCTCTTTGGGGGTAGCAAACCAGCAATGGAGAAAAGTCATATACATGTTTATCTCTAGGCTTATGCGGCTCGCAGCACAGCACAGAGACTTTCTGAGGAGCGCTGGAGTTGCCTGAGGAGCACTTGCAGCTCAGGCACAACCTCAGCCAGATGATGTTTTGCTGCTGGTTCAGCCATGGTCTTGTTCTACAGTGACTTGGTCTACGGAGAAAAAGGTGCTGCAGGGCACACCAGTGGCACTTTGTCCCCTTGACACATAGATGGTTTCAGTGAGTGTGCTTTAGCTTGGGTAAGAGTGCTTAGATGACAGATACAAATCACAATAACTATAATTATATATATAAAATATATATGTAATAAAAATTACATATATAAAAATTATATATATTATATAAACAAAATCACAATAAATAAAATTATATTATGCCCCATGCCTGTCAGTGTTTAAGAGGTATTTGGACAATGCCCTTAATTATGTGCTTTAACTTTTGGTCAGCCCTGAAGTAGTCAGGCAGTTTGCCTAGATGATCATGATACGTCCTTTCCAACTGGAACTATTCTATTCTATTCTATTCTATTCTATTCTATGCTATGCTATGCTATGCTATGCTATGCTATTCTATTCTATTCTATGCCATTCCATTCTATATTTTAGAAGACATACACCATGGAAATGGTAGGAGGACAATTGCTGGAGTCATTTAATCTGGGACCAAAGAAAACAGTTTGGAAAGTACTCAAACACTAGCAGGAGAATGGTTTAGATGAAGCTAATATTTCTTTTTCATCTTTTTATCACTCTTACTTTTTTTTCCTGTCCCTCTGTGTTTGTGAGACATCATCAAGGCACTTAGACGCAAGAATGCAAATTTGCTCTTCAACTGGGCATGTGCAAGCCAAACTCAACCCAAAAGAAATCCACATAGCTGCCTTAGAGGGGCCTGACTATTCAGGGACAAACCCAAGCTCTTCTGCCTGTACTGAACGCCAGTCAGATGCACAACAGCTCCGGTCTCACAGCAATGAAATCCAACAGAGACGGTATGTTTCTGAGTCGACGGATTCACCATTTGCCATGGCTGCATGATTTCTACACAGACACTGACATGTGCCCAGTCGGACTGGAGTGTAAAGGGGAGAACAATGGAAGTTTGCCCTCTTAGCAGAAGGTATCTTTTTGCAGGATGCTTGTAGATTATTTCCAAACGAGTGGACGTAATGCTGGGTATGGCACTGGGAATCAGTTTTTGTTTTTAAACTGTAAGAACAGTCACTGGCTTGCTGTTGGTCTGGGCCCCGTACACTACAGCAATGGGCAGCGATGCAATTTTCAGCCCTCCCTATCCTCTTCTTCCCAAGCACACCAGCAACAGGAGTTTTACCTTGGCTCCCAACAGCTTGCATAGTATTTCCTGACACCCCCCACTCTTACCTAGCAAGTAGCATTAAAAACAAAACTGGAAATGTCATTCGGGTCCTTCTGGGATGTCTGGCTTAAATTTTTACTTTATTTTCAAAATAAAATGTTCCTACATACAATTTTACTGTTTATAGGTATTTTTTGATAAAAGCAATGTAAATTCTTTTGACAGAAGGAAAATTGAATCCACTCTCAAATCTCCCGGTTGATATTCAAATAGTACTTTGGTAACAGAGGTAGGTACCAGTTGTATCACACAAGTTGTCAAATCTTTCAGTTTCTTCTGTGGGTAAAATGAGGAGAAAAATTCAATCCAGAGACTTTTTATTGCATAAGGGTAGAAGCCCATGTCTTCAAAGAGTTCAGAGACTGGAGGGACAATAAAGGGAAACAATTTAATACCCAAAAGTGCCTGCAAACAGTACATCTTACTTTGTGCTGTCACTGATTTGCAACCATTTGGCCCTTTTATAACAAACTGTCAAGTTTTTGTGTTTTGATCTCATAAGTATTGACCCTTGGTCGTGAGTTTCCAGCTGACAAGGTGCTTGCGATAATCCAGCCATCCAGCTCCGTGCTACTTGCACATGCACACAGGCAGAATAGCCTCTCCTCTCCATGGATGGGGCAGGATAGTTTCCCATCCTCCCTTGAAATACTTACTCTTGATCACCCGTGAACATTTCCAGAATATGCAGGAGGTGGCCCAGCAGAAGCGGCTCTAAGATCAGCGGACTGCCGAAACAGTAGTGCTAAATAAAATGACAGCTGACAAGCTCAGCACTTTACCCTCTTGTCCCCACTTAAAGAGGGGACACGTTGAAGTCCCCATTACTGACCCCACTCCCACTCCTTCCTGCCTCACTCCCTAGCCTAGCTATAGCTAGCAGAACTCACCATTCTTCTCTTCAGTGTAATAATTCCCAGTCCAGCAAGTCTCTCTGTCTCTGTTCCCTGGTGATGAGTGTTCAGAAAACTTACCGTGAAAGCTGGAGTCAGAGGGTACTTTCCGTTCTGCCCTGTGTGCCAGAAAAAATTGAGATCCCCGTGATGGACCACTTGGTTTAATGTGAGTGTGAGGCATTTTGTTTTTCAAGTCCATGAAGTTAAGAGCTATTAAAAGGCAGCTGCTTATTGACAAGCTATCAAATAAATTTGGAATGCATCCTGCTGTGTAGCCATCTGATGAAGCCGAATGGGAAAGCTAATGACCCTAGCGATATACTTGCTATAAAATATGGCCTTTATTTCAGCACTTGAGGTTTATTCTGTAGTGGGATAAGGAAGGCAAATGTAATGCATCCCATTTTCCTCCAGCGCAGAATTGCACATGTACATATTGGTTACAAACCACCCAGACGACTTCCTCTTTGTAGCCTGCCATGCATTCCTCCTGCAAGCTTGACAGCAAAACTGAGCTAGCAGTCTGTAGCAAGCAAAGCAGCTTATGATTTTCTTGAATTTCTGTTATTTGGAGTTATTCCTCAAATATGGAGTGGAGCATCAGTTGGGGTATATCAGTTAATTAGCTCTGCCAATTTTCTCCCGCTGAGAAGCTAACCCAGTTCTTATAAATAATTCAGATCCTTTTCATTCTCCGTGAGCTGCACTGGTGTAACTATCTGTAGAGTTTTGCTGATAGTGACATCTCTTATAGTCATGTGACCAGCTGGGATAAAATCAGAGATTTATTTTGATTAGCATCGCAGTTTATATGGCATTGCTTGTATCCTCTAATTGGATGAAAATAACTGAGAACATGATTTCCAATAGCGAAAATGTATTTGGAAATAATCTTTCTGGCAGAGACTATTTTTACTCCTTCTTTGTCTGTGTAGCACCCAACACAATAGTCCCTGACCATGCCTTTAGAGTTAGCAAAATTCAAATAATAATTTCGAACTGAAATATACCCAAGTGCAGGGGGTAATCTGTTGTTTAAACTCTCAAAGTGAAGGATGTACCGATTTGTTCTTGCAATGGGATACATTACACGAACTGCAAACCTCCGCTATTTGCTGAAGTATTGACTGTTTTCTTTAATGCTGCTGCACAAGGTAAAAAGCAAATACAATGAAAGCATTAGGCACATTTTACTCATAGACACCTAACTTAAGCTGACAGCAAGAACAAACACTCTTGTACGTGTAACCGTACGTCTGTCTCCAATCCCATATACACAGTCAATAATACTGGCACTTAAGGCCACAAGTTTCTGATGTCAGAAGTTAGCTCAATGAAGGACCAACAAATCACACTGTCTATGTAAAGGGACTCAACAAACGGACTTTTTTTATTTTTTATAAATAACTGAACAGCTGATGGGAAGGCCACAGTGGCAGTGGAAGAGATGTCAAACGTGGAAGCGAGATTCTGGGGAAAGGTCATTTCTAGGGAGCAGAAAGAAAGACAGGGGAGAGATAAAATCCAAAATCTTTATCTGTCCAAAATCCCACTCATCCTTTTTAGCCACCAACCCTCACATTGCCTCAAATCCACCCCAGCTTCCCTCATTCACATGAACTTCTCCTTAAAACTACTTGCTGCTGTGCCACTATTCAGTGTTACTACCCTCTGGATGAAGATGCAACATAGGTTACTGTGCATCTTTGGGATGACAATAATCAGTTAACATCCCTGTCTGGACACAAAAGAGCGAGCACGGTGAAGGGCAAGCTCATTAGACTCTATTAAACACCACGGTTTGAAGGAAATCACTATCTCAACAAATCTCCAGTCCATTTGCATGCAGGAGCCTGGTTTATACCAGGGAAGGAATATTATACTCAAAACATGCCTTGCTTCCCACGCATTTTTCCCTAAGTATCTATTACCAGCCACAGTCAGGGATAGGCTGAATACTGCACCCCATATGGCCATCCTGATGTCTTATATTCTCACATTATGCAAAGTCAAGTTGGTGTTGAATTAAGTGGTATTTCAGCCTCTGTACAATTCATCTCAGCTAGCTATGGCCATCTAAGCAGACTTTTAGGACCTTGCCTATTTCTCACATGACTGCATGTGGTGTCTACAGCATAGGCATCGTCCACAAGCCACCTTAGGATCCTCCTACAGCCAGCTGGAAACTACTCCTTATGTCAGTAGAGACTAGGGAGAGATTCCCGATTTCCCTAAGTAATTCTGCATGTTTTAATCAAATACAAAAGCACACTGACTGTGACTAGATCTCGTATAACTGTAAGAGCTTAGACTTAGACACCTAAAATCAGGTGACGTGTTACCCTTAATATAAAATAAGCAATAGAGTGAAAGATGTATTTCCAGAGATCAAGACATCCCACCTTTGATGCTTTGTGAAGATGGAATGTAGGTGACATATTTCTTTGGTATCCTACAAATCTAGACTGATTTTTAATGATTAATTATATTCTTTTCAATAATTAGTTGTATTCCCTTTGTTTAAAATAAAGAACATTATGAGTCTTCTGGCCAGATATATCACTACAGAAGTGGAAAACAATGGAGGTTAAGAGCCGAAGTGCCCTTTAAAACCTGATCTTTTGGGTAATACGATGAAGTGATGAGATCTTTCCCTACTTATTGAACCTTCTGTGTCACATCTAAAATGAAATGCATAAGCTTTTCTGCAAAGTCCTGCTTTGGGCTAATTGAGGATTCCATTTCTTGGGAACTGAGTGTCTATTTTGACTTCACTGCAGGCCGGTGAAACACAAGTCAGCTCTTTTCTGGGTTCGCTCCATGTTACCATCGCTAAGCCCAGGTTAATAAGCCTGGCTGAGAGGCTCATTTCTCTTGGGTAACACCTAAGGGCTACAAGGGTGAGCGCAGGCTCCAACTGGTGTCTCCACTGCATCCCTGGCCACCTCATCCCTGGAGGCAACATGGGCTGCAAAACTCTCTGTTGTTCTCTATTTGAATGCTGAGCTTCGGATTGCACCGCTCAATGTCCCCAGCAGTAAATCTCAGTGCTGTAAATACGTACACCCCCACACTTGACTTCTATCTCCCAGCAGGCAGCTGCAGAACAGCAGCCCCTGAAGTAAGAGAGCTTTCTAACATCCATCGCTGGAGATTGTTTTTTACCACAAAGCAGGCACTTTACAGCTCCTCCTGGTCACTGGGGGAGTGTTTTGTGTCTCTGCTTTGTGCCAGTTCCAGCTGTAATGACTTTGCATAACCTAGTGCTAAGGGCTGTAGCTAAAACTGTATCCTGCATGCATCTAAATTAGTAACCACATTTTTTCTGATGAGGCAACATCTCCGGAAGTAAATTAAGGAAGGCTGAGAGCATTTTCCAGCACTGAGGCCAGCAATGACCTGTGTTTATACAGTTAAACTCTTTTAGTCTGTAAAGCAAAGTTGCTGAGTCCAGACTGCCTATTGGGAACGGTTTTGGGGTTGTGCCAGGTATCAACCGGTGTCCAGAAATTCTAAGGACAGTGCCCAGGGTAAAACCATACCAGGGATCATTGTAAAAATGTTTATCAGCAAATTCCAGTGCCCAGCAACGTTTCCTGACACTGTTTTATTTGCTACTATAGCAGTACTCCACTTATAGCCTCACTGTATGAGAACCTGGGTTCTGGACACCCTGGTAGCAGGTGACCTGTAATACTTGACATTTGTTTGAAAATAGATGTTACGGTTGTTGCAACAACAAGCTGAGTTGGCGTGCACAAAGGCTGGTGCCTGCTTGTGAATCTTGCAAAACTCTGGGCTTCAGGAGCGCCTGGTGACTGTAAATACTGTCAGGCAAATGGAGAATTTCTGAGGAGTGAGGGAGATGATTTTCTTTTATAGATGTTTCATATACTGGGTGTTGCCTTCATAAAACACTTCTTTTTCCATGTAGAATATTAAGTGATCAAAGCATCTCAAAGCAAATGGATTTGCAAGTACACCCAGTATGTTGCTATGCTATTAACATGCTGAAAGCCCTTTCTGTCATCAGTTTTGTTATAGCTGATTGGAATTAAAGCCCTACAGAGTCAAATTTTGAAAGAAGGTGACTGTTTATTTTATTTCAATTTTGTTCCACAAACTTTTGTTCTAGAAACTCTCACAGTGATAATTGTTAAATAATGAAAATATATAATACTTGTGCTCTCTCCTGTGTCTTGAGCTTTATATAGCACAATATGATGAATATTCCATGTGATTTTTTTTTTTTTTATGTGATGGAAATGTGAAGTTATCTTAACAAAGCACAAAGAGTTATGCATTGTTATTTTTAACCTTTATGGGGAGACGAAGCAAATAGCCCACCCGCTCGGAAAGAAATAACAATACTTCTTATTAAACATAATTGTTTCCATGGAATTGTAAGGCTGAGAGTATAGAGACAATAAAGTTCCTAGCCAAAACGTCACTTCATCTTCCTGCTTTATAATCGCCCATTGTACAGCTGTTTCGCTCACAATGCGGGTGGCAGATCTCTGTAATAGGGCTTTAGAATCTCTAAATTTGCTAATGAAAAGTATTTAATCCCTGCTCACCAAGACAAATCTTTAATTGTTAATTCTGGTGGTGCTGCTGTGCTGCAAGCATTATGTAAGAAGTCAAGCTCTGTTCGCACGCATTCAGACACCATGGTTACCAGCAATGCTACGCGGGAGGGTGGGGAGCACAAATCCTGAGCTTTCATCACCACCAGAGCTGGCGGGATAATCAATGATTTGTATCCTCGCTCCAGAAGTAGGCTTCCATCTCCTCGGTGAAGTAGCTACTAAAACACAGCCCTTAAAAATGGAGCCAGTTTACTCCTAATTTAGGGGCTCATCATTACACATGCAGTCTCCCAACTCCTATTCTGCTGCCTTAAGTCACACGACCAAAAGCACACAGGATGTTTAGATCATGCTGGAAGTTAAAAATCCTGCCTGTGAAATGGCAATTATGGTGTGTTAGATTAGAAGGATCATCAATTTCCAGCAGCAGGATGAATTGGAAGGCGCAAGTTTTCCACTGAGCATTTCATGGGGGCAAACTGAGGAAATAGAGGCTCTGTAGACTTGAACCTCGTGTGTTTCTTTCTGAGAGGTGGTGTGCATCTTACACCATCCACCCAGGGCTTTCTTTTGTTCATGAAATGACACAAGACGTCCAGACGAGGGGGAAGAAATCCTTAACTTATACCTCTGTGTGTTGTTTCCTTCTGACCACTCAAAGAGGTCAACTGACTGGTGGTAACTGGACGCTGCCAGGACTCACGGCTGAAAGTCAACAGATCCTTGTGAACTCTGGGTAGGAGACTGCTGCTAACCACCAACCGTGATGCTCTCAAAGGCAACATCTTGCTGCCAGAACTGGTAGCGTAGCCAAGCGTATGTTGAACTCAGATCTCAATGGGCTTGTGGGCTACTTCTCGCCAAATTTGGGATCTCACCTCAGAGCTCTGTGAGAAACAGTCTCTTCAGGCTGCCTTCTCTACTGAGTTCAGTAATAGCCCAGCACCCAAGCCCAGAGACACATCTCCAGTTTTAATTTTTCTTCATTTCAATCACCACATATAACATATAAATATCTCTTTGCGTTGTGTTTCAGGATTAAAAGCATCAGTGAGGAGTAGGAGCTCAAAATGAGACATGGAAAATGGAAGAGGTGTTTCTTTGAGGTAAATGTAAGAGTCTACTTTAACATGAGATGAATTGCAGTCCTTTAAGTCTATGGGCTAGATTTCTATTGATTATAAAGGGAGCCTGGGCAACTTAATCCAGATGGAGACATTTACTTTATAGGCACCTAAAACCAGGGGAGGTGAATCCCACCTCCCGTGTCTTCACTGCCAAAGATATGTATTCATTCTTTACAAGTGACTCCCTCTCACTCTTTTTCTTTTAGACTTGATACCTGTTTAAATATCCTAAAGAATGTGAAGCAGCTCTGCCAGGAAGGACTATAGGAGCAGTAGCATAGACTATTCAACAGCTTTGTGAGGACAGGTCTCTCTTCAGAGCCAGATGTGGACTCAAGTTCCCACAGGGCAGAAAACCATCTGAATCGACACCGACTGTACCCTCCATGAACATCCAAACTAGTCAATTAGTAGACACAGGAATCTCCAGGTTTTACTGTTATCAAATAAAATTTCCCACTGCTGCAATAATTGATTCACTTAACATTTATTTATTTAACATTTTTTTTTATACCTTTTATTTAACATTTACACGTATTTACCCAAATATAGATGACCAGACAGTTAAACCCAGCTTTACATAATCTTGATGAAATGTAAAAACAAGGTGATAAAAATACAATGGATTCAGAAAAGTTGTGCTAGATTGACTAGCTAGGAATAATCAGTGTGCTATGTATAGAGATGCATAGATATAGATGCAGCTACATTCATTCCCTTACCAAAAATGATCAAGTGGAAAATAAGGCACGCTTACTCTTCTATCACACATAATATTTTCTTTTTTTCCTTTAGAGCTCAAGAGGGTATTTCTGTGAATAAACTGGGAATGATAAAAAGTCCCTTTCACTCTCTGATTACTCTGTACTGACACTGCATCTAATATAAAAATAGCCCATAGCCTTTATAAAATTCAACAAAGTGCAGATTTTTGACAGCAATCATTTCTGAATTTAGTCATATTTTCTTTTATTTACAGTCAGGAGTGAAACAAGGCAGAAAAAAACCCCCACCAGTCCCTTTTATAAAACCCACAAGTTTCCCTGCAACAAAATTAAATGATACAGATTTGACACAGGAGCAAAAGATGTGATAACAATATATATGCATTTTTTGGGATGGGGTGAAATGAAAGAATGAACTAATTGCATTTTTATCTTAAAAAGAAGTTAATAAATTACCATTTCAAAGTGGGATTTACATATTCCATCACTTTGCAAAGATTAGCTTTTTCTTTGATAGTTTTTTCTTTCTCATTTTATTATTCTGCCTTTTGGATGAGATACACAAACCAAAAAAAAAAAAAAAAATTCCAAAGCCCATTCCTTTGCAGTCATTAAAAGATCCTGTGGCACTTTCCACAAGAACTGAAAGTGTTTTAAACGTCAGTGTCCTGGCAAAAGTCCAACTTGGGTAATTACATTCCGTCCTGCCTCAAAGAAATCCTTTCCTCAAGCTATAATTTCATTTGGAGACATTGTTCCACACTTTTCTGCCTGGAAACGATTGCTCCGTGATCTCAGCTGCCACATTGCAGAGAGGAAATAGCTGCATTTTAGTGCAAGTAAGTGTTTTCTATAGACTCACTGTCATTCAGACTTCCACACTGTGCACCTGAGTCCAATACACGCTATACAAGCTGCCTGCTCACAGCATGCACCTGGGTGAAGCCCTCAATATGCTATATACAGTTGAATTCTAAAGCAAGTATACAGAATATTGCACTATAGTTAACAAAACAGCAACTGCAGTCATTTGTCATTTGCTGTATGTGGGCACCTTATGGTTGCCACAGTTTGTAGCGAGAGAGTTAGAGGTAAATAGAGTTGACAGATTAAATTACTAATTTCCTTTCTGATAAAACTTTATAATGAATGATTCAGAAATGCAAAATGGCCATTGAGACTTCAGAGAAAAATGTTTTCCTATAAATACAGGATGCATCATGATACTATTGTTGATTCCTATGACAAGATCTGAGTCCTCTTCACATTGAGCATGATGAGAGGAGATTTCCCAGTGTCTTTTCAGATTGTCTCCATGGAATTCAAGGTGAAGCTTATGTTCCTCATCTGCATAATTTATTCTCTCATAGAGTGGGAGCACCTTAGAATCACAGAATCATAGAATCATTAAGGTTGGAAAAGACCTCTAAGATCATCAAGTCCAACCGTTAACCTAGCACTGCCAAGTCCACCACTAAACCATGTCCCCAAGCGCCACATCTACACATTTTTTAAGTACTTCCAGGGATGGTGACTCAACTACTTCCCTGGGCAGCCTGTTCCAATGCTTGACAACCCTTTCAGTGAAGAAATTTATCCTAACGTCCAATCTAAACCTCCCTTGGCGCAACTTGAGGCCATTTCCTCTTGTCCTATCTCTTGTTACTTGGGAGAAGAGACCAACACCCACCTCACTACAACCTCCTTTCAGGTAGTTGTAGAGCGCGATGAGGTCTCCCCTTCTCGTTGTCCAGAGGAGGGCAACGAAGCTGGTGAAGGGCTGAGGGAACTGGGGTTGTTTAGCCTGGAGAAGAGGAGGCTGAGGGGAGACTCATCACGCTCTACAACTACCTGAAAGGAGGTTGTAGCGAAGTGGGTGTTGGTCTCTTCTCCCAAGTAACTAGCAATAGGATGAGAGGAAATGGCCTCAGGTTGCGCCAAGGGAGGTTTAGATTGGACGTTAGGATAAATTTCTTTACTGAAAGAGTGGTCAGGCCTTGGAACAGGCTGCCCAGGGAAGTGGTGGAGTCACCATCCCTGGAAGTATTTGAAAGACGTGTAGATGAGGCCCTTAGGGACATGATGTAGTGGGCATGGTGTGTTGGGTTGACGGTTGGACACGATGATCTTAGAGGTCTTTTCCAACCTTAATGATTCTATGATTCTATGATTCTTTTCCCCAGACTAAACAACCCCATTTCCCTCAGCCGCGCCTCATCAGACTTGTTCTCTAGACCCTTCACCAGCTTCGTTGCCCTTCTCTGGACACGCTCCAGCACCTCCATGTCCTTCTTGTAGCGAGGGGCACAAAACTGAACACAGGATTCTAGGTGCGGCCTCACCAGTGCCCAGTACAGAGGCATGATCACCTCCCTACACCTGCTGGCCACACTATTTCTGATACAGACCAGGATGTCGTTGGCCTTCTTGGCCACCTGGGCACACTGCCGGCTCGTGTTCAGTGGGCTGTCAACCAGCACCCCGAGGTCCTTTTCCTCCGGGCAACTTTCCAGCCACTCTTCCCCAAGCCTGTAGCATTGCCTGGGGTTGTTGTGACCCAAGTGCAGGACCCGGCACTTGGCCTTGTTGAACCTCACACACAGTTGGCCTCAGCCCACCGATCCAGCCTGTCCAGGTCCCTCTGCAGAGCCTTCCTACCCTCGAGAAGATCAACACTCCCGCCCAGCTTGGTGTTGTCTGCAAACTTACTGAGGGAGCACTCGATCCCCTCATCCAGATCATTGATAAAGATATTGAACAGGACCGGCCCCAGTACTGAGCCCTGGGGAACACCGTTTGTGACCAGCCACCAACTGGATTTAACTCCATTCATCACAACCCTTGGGGCCCAGCCACAATTTTGTCTAATTGTAGACAATTAAAAGATCTACACCTAATCTAAAGTAGGTTTCTAGATCTACTCTGCCACCAACGGAGTGCAAGAGTCCCATAGGTAAACCATCCCTTCTTAAGATGGATGTCTAAGAGTATGAATATACTGTCCAATCCTTGAAGTTACTATAGATAAATGATGCAAAACGCTGGACTCCTCGTTGCTGATGTTGGGTGAGATGAGTTTTACCCAGAATGGAGAAAATTTGAATGTGAATCAAAACACAGGGTGTTCAAATGAAAAAAGAGCCTGCTGTAGCAAACCATGAGTAAATGGTGAAAGCTGTCTCCCACCCTGAAGGCAGAAAACTACACAGCAGTACAGTCCTGCCCTCACCAGGTGGCTGAATCATAGAGCATTTTTATGACTCTACTTAAGGGAAATGGTCTACTGATTCAGCAACAAAGCTTGTGCCCTCTGATGTCAAGGTCCTACAGACATCTCAGCAGAACACCTCTGGGTACATCAATCCTCAGCTTCCAGAGGTTTCAATAGGGGACTTATGTACTCACAGGTAAAGGGATTCAGCATCTAAAGCAACATATATAAATAGAAAGATTTTCACAGTCTTCAACAGGTGCTACATCAGGACCTAACTCTTAGCTTCATATCTTAAGAGGGAATTTTCCTTTTTCTGGATGGGACTATGCCAGGAGGATTAAGCTCTGACTTTGCTGGTTTGGAACGAGATTATGTCCTTGACTTGATGTCACTATTTTCTTTCCCCTTAATTAAACAGAAGACTCAGCACAGGGGTAAGAATAAGAGAGAGAGCAAGAGGGAGAGAGAAAAGAATTAAGGAGAAGCTGACCGGAAAAGCCAACCAGTTCAAGTCTTTTAATTTAGTATTTAAAAGCTTTTCTGTGAGTCTGCTTCTCAGAGATATGGCTGTTAAAGAAAATGGATTTTCCTACTTCCAGCCAACCACAATATATGTACATATTTATACACACCCACAAGCACACACACACAAATGTACAGAGAGGAGGAGGAGAAAAATTTATACTGAAAAAGATGGTGAATTTGTATCAAAAGAATAAGATGCAGAAAGAATCTTTTCTGAGAAAATCCATTTTGTGAATCCATGACTAATTCCTGCAGAACACCCATATGCACATACATACACACACACACACGCAGAGAAAGGTAAAGATTGAAAAAACATAGCTATACTTAAAAACATATTCAGCTCTTGGCATATATACTCAGGATTTCAGCTAACCCTTCCAGTTTGTAAGTTGCAGGTCCTTTTTTAAGCACATTTTAAAATAATGTATTTTACCACTCTGTTAGGAAAATAAATAAATGAACATCCAAACCCCACCAAAACCCAACACAGGCATCTTGTGGAGGGGGGGTTGAGCTAAAAGACCAGATGAAGGCACGGTGGGGAAAGAGAGCTCACCATAGAGGTTTATCAGACATTCATGGTGCCGTTTGCAGCTTGAATCTAAATACAGCCTTAGGATCTTCCTCTCACTGTCTGTAGAAGGCATCATTGAAGGAAGGAGAGATGTGCTCAAGGGGCAAAGATTGGGAGGTGTCAGAAGAAAAAAAATTTGGGGGTAATTAGTTGTCTGAGATTCAGATGCTCAGGCCATGAACGTGGCTGTTCTCCAAGGGAGCCCCGAGTTATTTGGCAGTCCCTCCAGCCCATGCAATCTCATGAAGGTCTCCCTTGTCATTAATGCAAATTTCATTGATCAAAAAACATTCAGAGAATAAAATAGCTTGGGTTGTAAGGGATTTCTGGAGGTCTCTGATGCAATTTGTCATGGAAAGTAGGGCCAACGTCCAAGTTGTACACAGCTCACGTCCCTCCTTGGTTCATCTTGGTTCCATGAGAAGACCTACATGCAGACAGAAGGGAATAATCTCTCCCTCTGCCCTAAGACATTGGGCTATTTAATGCAGCTGGTTAACTGTGACTTCTCCAGCAGAGTTTTTAAACAAACACATAATTTCACACATCAATGTACACATCCAGAGACATAACTTCATATGTCTTCTGAGGATAGGTGGACACGTATGCACATATGAATGAATAAATAAATGTGATGCATGTTCACTTGTCCTTATACACATCAACAGAATAATTAACGTTTCCACAGTTTGGTTTTCTGTATAAAAGAAGCCCAGTGCCCAGACCAAAGAGAGACTGTGGGATCAGCTGTGGTCGAGGGTCACTGACAGACCAAAACCCCGTGGACTGATCAGGCTCACATTAGTATGTTGGGGAAAGCAGCACTGAGCCTGACGGGGCCATAAGGTGCAGTCACTGCAATTGCTCACACATATGGCAAAAAACCTCTTCAGACGAGTTTTCACCATTTGCAAAACTCACTTAGCTGTGGCCATGTTGCTCCTCCTCTGGGAAGGATCGGTCCCTAAATCCATATTTTGTCACCTCATCTAAAACAACATGATTTCCAGAAGAACTGAAGAGCAGAGAGAAAAATACAGCACCTTCAGGAAAGAGGGACACCACGAGCTGGAAAATCTGCCTTTTTCAAACAGGTCTGAAAATGTAGGTGACCTATTGCTGGGCTTGGATGGCTTCCATCCCAGCCCTTTTTCTGCTAACTTTTTAGCTAGCCCCTTTCTTTCTCCTTTTAGATCTTGCTTTTTCAAGCTCCAGCCCGCCTCTTCCCAGCCAGCTGTGTATATAAAATGACTTTGGGACATGCTGGCAGGGAGTAGGTTTAAAAATAAACATGGTGATATTCACCAGGAAGACACTGAAGGCTGCAGACTCCTTCCTGGGTGATAAAGATTTAATTATTGCATGCTGGCCCTCCTTACAGTCTTCCCAGCTGTAACAGGTGCCTGAGTTTCATCTTTCTTCCAGCTTTTTCTCAAGGTAATTAAATCTTTATCCTGGAGATAGGTATATGCAAGTATGTGAGTCTCTTCTTGCTTTAAGGGCAGACATTTTTATTTTTTATTAACTCTACTTATCAGCAGAGAAATTATACATAAACTAAGCTAGGGAGGCTACAGGGAATTCAAGGTTTTATCTGGTACTGTGTTTGCCTGTAAAATAATCCCATTCTGGGGAAACCTGCTATGGTTTTGATTTTAAGCATAGGTTGTATTCAGTTTGTGATCCTAATAGCTTTATTCCACCCAACCCTGGGATTTATTTCTAATCCTGAGCAAAAGGATTTTTCATGGGGCAGAAAGAGGCTGCAGCAATGAGGACAAAGCACCGGCCTGCAGCAGGATTCTTCCCCAGGCTTATTAAGTGACTTGGGGCATGACCCTCCATGGTACATTTTATAATGGATCTCAAGTCACTTTGATCGCAGTGGGATCAGATGCTCCTACAGTCTCTCTGTACTTCCTATCACCAGATGTTGCACTACATGGTTTGTGAAGAAAAACAGAATGTAAAACAGTGCCATTAAGACATCTGGACTCCAGAAATATGAATTTCACATGTAACACTTTGAAGATAACAAAAGTAAATCTTTCTAGACTCTCTAATGGTGAATAGCTGGAAAAAAATTTGTTGGGAGATTCACACGGAGAAACTCAGGGCAAAGACTGAGGCTGGGATTTGGGTACTGTGTTACCTTAACCACGTGCTGCCCTCTTTACATATGTGCATTGTTCATCCAAGGAATAGTTTGATGTAGGATGTCATTGCAAAAGATGTATGAGTTTAAGGGGAGACAGAACATAAGTATGAAAAAAAAATCGATTTTGAAGTAGTAAACACATAACAGAAATCACACTCAATCCAGAAAGTCCATGAGACACGAATGACTATTCCCTCAGAGGAAACAGCATGTGAGCTTGTGCTCTTCTGATGCTGTCAGAGACAAAAGAACTAGCTGAATTTATTTTACTCATTTCTTGTGTAGCTATGCAAACTCTACTATTAACGGAAATAAGGCAACCATCCTTACGTTATTTCCCTGCATGAGAAAACAGGTGGGCTGATTTTTGACAGGTCATTAGGCATACCTCCAACCCCAGTATTTTATCTTTATGCTTTGAAAATCCGTGTTCAAATCTTTAAAGCGTACGACAAATGAAGGCAAATGATGCTTACTTCTCCCCTACTGTCCCATACTCAGGAAAAGAAATCATTGGTAAAAAAAGTCATTGACTTCAGCGGCAACCAGCCTGGGTAGCTAAATTATGGGATTCAAAGCCTTCACACATAGAGCTGAGAAAGTTAATTTCTTTTCTGTACGAAGTTGCCTTTGGTTTCTTTCATGCCTGTCAGTAAGGTGCCATTTGTACAGGTTACTGAATTAAGAGAAGGTTGCAGATCAATAAAGCTTCAAGGAAATATGTTCCATATTTTTCTTCTTCGATGTAGTTGTTACTGGGTCTGTAAACTCCAAGTTACAGAATCAGATCCTCAGCTGTTGTAAACTTGCTTATGTGGGTTTTTACCACTTACAGCTTCACTGAAATTTAGTTCAGCTGATGTACATTCAATATCGAGGTACCGTATTGTACCACCTTGATTTGCTTCAAGAGATGTTTCTGTGTGAAGTTTCTGGCAATTTCCTGAGACCCTCGGGGTAACAGAATCTAGTTCTGTGATTGCAAGCCTATATCACCTGACTCCTTGCAAACATTTATCAAGCTCCATGAAGCCCCATTTTGGCTTCTTTTTGCCCCATTGTTCCTACTGAAAATCTGTTTCCGGAACATGAGTGTGTTAATGATTAGGAACGTTCTTCTAATTGCCAGCCTAAATTTATTCATGGGCAATTTATTCCTCATTTGCTCTACTACAAACATTGTCTCTGCACTTATTTTCTTACTATTACCCCTTCTTGCTTTTGTATGTAGTTCAGACCTTGTAATGAACACTCCCTCTGTTATGCGCATCAATTACAGAAACCTTCTCTGAGCAGGAGCTCCACTTTGAGCATGCAACTGGGACTTCAGGAGGTGCTTAGGCACTTTCTGAATTGGAGCTTTAAATGGTGGGATTGTACCAATAAAGGTAAGAAATGTTCTCCACTAACTGTTTCACCCTGAAAGGGGGAAGAAAGTGAAATAAAGCAATTGGAGCTTGGGGAAAGGAAGGAGAAACTGAATTTCTTGCTGCTCTTCCTTTCCACTTTCTCTTAGTTTAACTGTGGTGCAAGTCACTGATTGCTGGAAGGTTACATAGCTTGAGATCTTCTGTCCTTATCCTGTCTTCTGAAGCCGCTACTACTGGCCCACATTAAAGATACCGACTAGATGAACCTTTGATCTGACTTAAGTATGGCCATTTTTGTGTTGTTCACTGGTATCAGCTCACACAGCTAAACCAAACATAAGGAAATTATAATTCAATTCACAGAAGGGATTTTCTTTAAAAAGAAAAACTAATAAAAAAATCAGTTGGAAGTAAGTTGTCCACTTCTAAGAAAAAAAGAGACGTTTTTTGTTTGATGCTATTTATACTTCTCAAAAGAATCGTAGTTTGTAGGTTTGGTCATAAATAGCACTCAGTTGAGACAATGTTTTATTACAGTGCAGGGAAAGTTGTCATTTTCACATGAGTTTTCCTCCAGAGATGGCTGGGAAATAGAATTTCTGTCCTCTGGGAAATTTCAGCCTCTCAGAAAACAGTTTTCATTTGTCAAAAAAAATTTCAGAATTTACCGCAGAGTATAAATTGCCCATCAAAACTGATTCAACCATCAAACATTTTTAGTTTGTGAAGTAGAATATTACAGCTAATCCAGAAAAAGAAATGATGTTAAACATAATTTTGAGACAAAATTAGAATGATTAAAATAATTTAGCAAAATGAGACAGCCTTTATGAAAATAAATAGTATTGGGTTTTGATCTGTTTTTACAGTTCAAAATTGCAGTATTTCAACAAAAGTGTTTTTTATGTACGAAAAAATGCTTGATCAAAAACTTTTCAGCAAGCTCCGTCTATACACATGGGAACCAAGAGACAAATATACATATGCCAAAATTGGATAGCAGTAGGGGTGGTCATTTACAGAGCGCTGCAGAATATTGTTAGCTTTGGCTGGGTCTTCATCTACAATTTAACTTCAGCCACACCAGGGATGGTCAATGACCCTCAAGTCCGGCAGTGGAGCGTGCTCATGTCCTCATTGCACAGGGCCAGCTTTTTGCAGGGCACACTGGTTACTCCACTCTAGATGTTGCTTGACTTCAGGTCTCCTCTCAGTCCTTTGATAGACCTCTTTGGTCTTAGGATCTATTAGCATACTTGATATGGTTTTACTTTCAGTGCAGAGTGTGTAAAATAGTTTGAGAGTTGTGTTATAGCATACCACAGTCACATATTTCTAGTGTGAAACTGAAAGCATGCGCCAGGCAGCGTGGCATGTACTGGTTCCAGGACAGAGCTCGGTGACTGTATCTGACTGTCTCCTGCATCATCCTACATCATCCTCTCCTGGCATAAGCCCCAGATGTTGCCTGCATCCCTACAGGTCTTTACTCAGCCTCCATCAGACTCTCCCAGGTAGCATCCTCAGGCAAATGTGTTTCATCTTCCAGCTGTACCACTGTATAATAAATCATTATGTGAAGAATTCTTCCCAGATAAACCTTGGTAACCTTTTTTCTGCCTTTATTTTTCTTTCCCAAAGCCTACACTGTATTTCTTTGCACCTGAATCCAGCAAATTCCTGTGAGATGATAGTTAGCCCTGAATGCTTTTTTTTAGCTTTCGGGGAGCTCACCTTTCTCCATGGTCTGCTGCATAAACAGAAGCTGGGCTGCTCAAGGTAAAAATGATTACTGGCCTGAGGAGTAATATTGCTGAATGGCAGAATAATAGAATGATAGCATTAGCCCTCCAGCACCGGCAGATGCTGATGGAAGAAGAGAGGCATGCACACAGCCTTCTCACAAATTAACACCTCCCTGACACATACCTGTAATGTCCCATTGTAAATAATAAAATCTACCTTAATAAAACCTGGCAGACATTTAAGAAAGATATCAGCATTCTGATATTAAATCTGATCTCTAAATCAAACCCAGAGCAAGTATTTTACGTCCAGCAAACGCCGCATGGAAAAAATTCAGGGAAGGTGACTTCTAGGCAACATTTCTGTAATTTTTATCCTAATTTCTGAAAGATATTCTTAAAGCTATGGAGAAAAGCATGAGCTCCTGAGTTCACAGAACCCTGAGTTTTTGAGAGAGAAAAAAAATCTCTTAATTGCTATTTCACAACCCACTATGCAACATGACTGCTGGTTCTGATATAAGGAAGAGCAGGAATGTCATCATTTTTGCCAATGTCTGCAGAAAACATGCAGTCAGGCAGGTGTCAGAACTTTCTCAAGGTCTTTGAAAATAACCATCTTTTGCTTTTCCAGGTTGCTGCTCATCTCCTCTGAGCCCATCTCTTGCCTGTGTGTCCTCTCGTGGGTACACTCAACTCCTCTTAGAGCAAGGGCTCCAGGCCTCAGTGCACATCTTGTCTTCCCTGGTTTGATTTTAGATGTTCCTGATCCTACTGGTGGCAATTCACTGCCTCTGAGCTAGTCCAACACTTCCTCTTTCTAAAATATCTTCTTTCAGCTTTGTTCCTGTCATTTCAGGAGATGACCTGGTTTTTGGCCTTGCTCTCTCATCCTCTGTGGCTGCTGCCTGGGCTGGCACAGAGGATGCCAACTTGGAAGAGGGCATTTTTTTCCTCTCTCTTTCATTCTGGACTTCTAAATATTGGGGTTGGTTACCTTACTCTCTTTGGGCCACCAATGAAAGCCATCAGTTGGATCTGGGTTGCTCACCCACACACCAATCTGCGTTCTGCTGTATCTCCTCCCCTCATAAACTGCCAGCACAGAAAATGAGCCTCGGTACTGAATTTGTCCAGAATCCTGTTTGAAATTCACAAAACCTGCTCCGAACACCACCCATTAGGGAACAAGCCTATTGTCAGGTGCTTATCAGGGGCTGACCTAGAGTTTTGCCCAGAGCTTTAATTATGATTACTTTAATATCCCTTATATCTGGGAAAGCGACTAAGAGCTAAAAAGCAGTCTTTAAATCCCAGAAGAAAAAAAAAAAAACACAACAGTCCTTTTAACTGTCAGCAGAGGCCAGACTGCGGTGGAGTGACAGTGATGCTGCAAGGTAACGATCCCCGTGTCCGAAACCAGAGCAGGTATCAGTGGCATTTCCTCAGGTGGAGTCAAGCATGGAGATTTCTTTAGACTGCTTTCACCACTCTCCTCCTTCAAGAAGAAGGTCTTCAGTTGTCACTTCGATGCCTTTGTCACAACGTTTTTTTCTTTTACAAGCCCTTTTCTTCTCTTGCACAGAAACATCCCGTTTGTACAGGTGGTTCAGGCTTCCTCAGCAGAAAGTGGTGGGGCTGCAGCTCATTTCCCTTTGGTGCAAACGCTGGAAGCAGCTGGAAGCTGTTCGGAGAAAGGCAGCGTAGGATTGCTGCACACCACCTTGAACGTATCTTGGGGTAGCAGCTCCAGGTGATGAGGACTTCTTACAGCACAGTCTGCAGAAGGATTGCTCATAATTCATGGCACTTCTTTCTATTTTCCACCTATTGCATTATGCCGTTTCAGTCTGGCAGAACTATTCCCAACTACAGTGTGGACATGGTTCCCAAAAGTGAAGCTGTTGTTGCATTGAGGTTGCTGCAGTGCCTGAGAGGAAGGCTGCTCTCTGTTATGCACTGTGAATACATGCATAGTGAAAGTACCTAGTAAGAAACAGTAACCCTATTTGGGACATAACAATTTAAGACCTTTCAAAAAAGACAAGAAAAAAATAAACTTGTTGGTACTCATACAAAGTGAGGTATAAATCAAGGTACGAAATGACTTGGGCAAGGTTACGCAGGCTTCTATGGCCGAACAAATCACACTCAGATCTCCTTGGTTTCCAACAGAACCATTCCATCACCAGACCATCACTTTCCACCTCCATTACCTGCCTTGCAAGGTGACCTGCCAAGTCTTTGAGAAGTTCAAATAATTTGAAGAAAATGAAAATGGATCTGTCTTCCATGCATGTCCAACTAATGAGAGGCTGGCCTAAGATATATTAGCATTGTTTTAAGGAGTTTGGGGGATAATACAGTAATTACCTCAGCCACACCTGCACTGCAGGCTACAAAGGCACTTTCTACACTGTGCCTTGGAACAGCAAGACATGTGAATATGAGGGGTGCGTCCAGGGGAAGAGACAACCATGTCCAGCGTTGGACAGAGGGATGGAACACCTCTCCTGTGAAGAAAGGCTGAGAGAGTTGGGGTTGTTCAGCCTGGAGAAAAGAAGGCTCTGGGGAGACCTTATTGCGGCCTTTCAATACTTAAAGGGGGCTTATAAGAAAAGTGGGGACAGACTTTTTAGTAGGACCTGTAGTGATAGGACAAGGGAGAATGGTTTTAAACTAAAAGAGGGGAGATTTAGACTAGCTATAAGGAAAAAAAATTTTACGATGAGGGTGGTGAAACACCGGCACAGGTTGCCCAGAGAGGTGGTAGATGCCCCATCCCTGGAAACATTCAAAGTCAGGTTGGACGGGGCAACCGGATCTAGTTGGAGATGTCCCTGCCCACAGCAGGGGCGTTGGACTAGATGACCTTTAAAGGTCCCTTCCAACCCAAATCATTCTATGAATCTATGAAAAATGAGGACGAGATGCCTCAGTTGGCCCAAGCCACCAGTCCTGGGAGGACTTAGGATGAGCGGGGGTAGCCCAACTCCCTCTTAGTCTCCTGGCAGATTCGCATGCAGTGTCAGCATCATGCTTACAACCAAGCCGGTTAGAGTTGAAGCTACAGTTTCAAAATGCAATTCAGCAAGTGGAAGAGGCAGATGAAATAACTTGAACCTTAACCATGTTGCACTGTAAAGACTGTTTCTGCAGACTCCTGCTTTCCTGGGGGACTTGAGATGCTATATGTAATTTCATACACATTTTAATATTGAAAGGGAAGCTTTCCTTCAAAAATATGTGTATCAGAAACTTCAGCACTTTTGCCTATGTGGAGAGTGTTGAAAGTACTCGTTGGACTCACTCCTCAGTCAAAACCGTTTCTGGTGAACTTTCTGGGGAAAAAGATTTTTTCTGGCTCTAATTAACTTTCTGTCAACCACTAGCAAGGCAAAAGGATAAGTACATTTTTTTCATCAGGGATAAGGCTGAGAAACTGAGAACACAGCTTATGCTGACAGGCATTAGGCACTATTAGACTGATCTATCAGCCTGAGTGATGATGGCCCCATGGAAGCAGTGAACACATCACCACTTAAAGATTTAAAACTGATCTGGACACAGCACCAGGGAATATTCTGGCAGAAACAATTCCAGACTCAACTGAGGAATAAAGTAGATGGTCTAATGATGTTGGTGTGGGGGTGTTTTGCTTTGGGGTGGTTTTTGTTCCATTTTTAGGGGTGTTCTTGTTCCATTTTTAGGGGTGTTCTTTTGTGTGTCTCTAAATGCCAGGAGCCACATCAAGAGAAGTACTGAGCTCCTGCACCTTTCGCAGAAAGACAGTGAGCACCATGAATTAGTAACAGATCCATGAGCTAAGGAAACCCTCCAACATGGGTTTAACTTCAAGCACATCAGACATCCCAGTGGAGGATATTTTATTACCAGATTTAATTGAGTGTGTCAAAGAGCATTTACTAAAGAAACTGAGAAGAACAGACAGATTAATCACTCCGATGATATTTGGGGCCAGTTTTCAAAACATACTTTTACACCTAAAAGCCCTGCATGCACAGTTTCTGAGCGTTAATATATTCACATCATGTCATTCCCAGGCACAAAAACCATCACCTGCAATGTAATTGGGATGCAAATTTTGGATTTAGCCTAGATAAAAAAGATACAGATACACAGGAATAATTGACACTGGTGCCTGAAAACACTATAGGCAAGAACAACTACCAGGAGCACCGTATTTCTCAAGAATATTATGATTATTTTAAAGGGAGTCCTAGAAATATAATTGCCCCAAATTTAGCTGTAACAGGATCAAATTCCCAATCTCATTTTATTGAGCTCTATACTGTTGCCTGAAAGAGAGGGGAAATGAAGCAGGCAGAAGGGTTTATCTGGTGAGGAGTTTTGCTTACGAAGGCAGGCTGAGTTAGCCTGAGGGCACCTCAATACAACGCCGTATAACATGATAGATGCTATTAAGGCACGAAGGTTTTTCCCTCTAATATTCACAGGTTTCTTTTGCTCATCAGGGCAGTGATGAGACCGGATAAATAGTTCATGCATTTTATATTCTCTAACTTTATGGTGGTAGTGTTAGAAGACACCTCCTAAACAGAAGACAACAATCCCTTTATCAAAACCTTGGCTGCCTTTCAGTCAGGTGAGAAGAAAAATCAGGTCATATACTGACGTTTAATTCATGTCCTCTCCAGGGCCGGAGGAGATACAACCTCTCTTTGTATTATTTATATAGAAATACGTGGGGAACCAGGGGAGTGTGTATCTTCCACCATCAGGGAATGAACGTTCTGAGAAAAGTGGCATTGCTCTGCTGGGAGACATGACAAAGTTTAATTGTACCTCTCAGTCAGGAAAAGAATCTGACCATTCTGCCGCCTGCAGGAGAAACCCAAGTCAAATAAAGCTTCTGACAGTAGAGAAGATAGTTTACGTAACTGTTTGATGCTGATCATGTTTTTTCAATTTTCAGATTCATTTAATAGGCCCCAATTCAGATCTTCCTTCAGTAGCTGCACACCTTTAGGCATTTTGGCATGTTTTTTGTCACACAAGTATATAAATGTTTTCCTAAATCAGGATTATAATTTAATTTAGTGTTGATGTATTGTACTCCTGTGGTTTTTTTGCTTTTTCTTTTTTTAAAGCCTGTGACCACTGCCAGTCATAACAGTTTCAATGCCAGCCACGTAAAGTCTAAAACCCGAGTTAGGTTTCTGCTGTAGTAAACGAAGAGGGAGTCATGAATCACAACCGCAACCTTAGGTACTTCCTCTGCATAGGGCTGCAGGGCTGAACAAGATCATTTTATCATTCCTAAGGTTGAAAACTTTTATGCTATTTCCAGTAAAGGTAGCACATTGGGTCCATCAGCCACACGATGGTACTGAGTTTTGGATGTCAACAGCAAGTTCTGGGTCAAGTGCACAAGACTTTTTGGTTATTTTAAAGAAGTTGGTGGATAGAACAAACTTCTAGTACCCTTATTTTGAAATGAATCCTACCATAGGTGTACAACATGGCACAAAATTACTTCTGTGTTGATTTTAGTCCCTTCTGGGTATGATTCATATACCTAGACACAGCTCTCTGGAGCCATTGGAAGTGCTCAAGGTTATCTTTCCTAACTCTCCTCCCACGGGTGCTCCAGAATGATTTTTCTCCTTTACAGCCTCTGTTCTACCTGCCAGCCCTGCAGATATGTCTCCAACACCCTAAAGTGACTCAGACTAAACGCTGATTTTCAGACAGATGATTAAGGCTCCCCAAGGAAGCGTTGGTAGGTCCTGAACTTATGAGGGTCTTGTGAGTAGGAGGCACTGACATTCCTGCATGGAGGACCATAAAAATATCCGTCAGAGCCAAATTCCCACCTTCTTCTCAGGGCTGTGTGCCAATAGCAACACCTGGAAGGATCACAACTCAGATGCTATGTACAGCGGCAAGGGTGAATGCTTGCCTACATTTATTACCCAGCTCACTAAGAGACACTGTGCTTTTTACATGCTCAGCAATTAAAGAAAATTGATCTTTCCACCTTCTCTGTTAACAGTGAGGTATTAAATGCAAAGGAAAAACTCCTTTTACATGACACCAGGGGAAACTCCATTCACTTCAGCAGTGCTTCTGGCAGTGGTTTCTGATCCTGAGCTCACAGACTGAGGCTGCTCCGTCTGTCAACGAGGAAAGACCATGTATCCATAGCTTCCATTTATCCACAGCTTCCATTTATCCACTTTCTGCCCATGCTTTTGCCAGCACTAAAGCAATGAAGGATTACTAAGCACGGTGTCAGCAAAAAGCAGATTTGTTGGCAAATAAGAGACATTTTTGGAACTGCCACAGACAAAAAAAAAAAAAAAACACCAACCAAGACCCAAAGGTAGATCTTCTTGATGTATTCGGAGGGTGCAGTGCACAATTACATGGTAATTTAACCTTGTAACGATAACGGTCTCTCCTCCAAACTGGAAGGCAGCAGCTTTCCTCTACGCCTTTCCACAGTGGTACTGCTGAGGTGATCTTTGCCAATATCTCCTTTTGCCCTTGCTCCTCCGTATATTGACTTGAAAGCATAGATGGCGTTTAGCAAACAAAGTATCTATAACTACTCACAGGGTCTCTAGAGTACCCACATGGCTCCTTTTACAAAAATGGCTTAGGCTCTTTCACGTCCTCAAGGGGGTCTAAATTTTTGTCCTGTCCTTCGCCATCTCCTGACAGCAACATATCATATCAGCTTGAAGGAAACTCAAGGAATTGGATTTGGAAAGGAACATCTGAAATACTCTTTCCTTTTACTTGCTGTGACGTTGTGAGAATGTGTCTGGTTCTGCTCAGTTAGCATATAATTTACCTCTCACTGAAAGAAGCGGTGAGTGTAGATCCACACCTGACTAACTCTCATATTAAAAGACCTGTGTCAGCTTCAGCCAAAGTCATGCAGCATCTGTACTTAAAGACAGATAATGCAAGATTATAAATCTATGGAAAAGAAATACTATCAATTTAATGTGAGTTTATAATGCAAGAAAACTAATAGAGCTTAATCTACAATACGTGTTTAAATAGCATCTGCCACTGCCTCTAGACAGATTCCTGGGCTAAATGGACCACTGGTTTTTCACATCTCATACCTAACTCCTACAAGACATTTCACTGTAACATTTGAATAAGAAAGTGGAAAATTTAGAAAACAACATGGCACAGATCAGATGGAGCAATTGTTGGTCAGCAGATAGTTCATATATTGCAATTATAATGCAAAACTATTTTTAGCATGGTGTGCTTCTAGTGGAGCCTTAAAGACTGTCTTTTGTGCTCGTTGTGCAGTGACCTGGAAGAAATCCTTACTGATAAGGCTGTCAGAGGACCCATGAAGAGGAAAGGACGAATAATGCGGACTCTCCCCAGGGAAGATGTGACTGAAAAAGATTTGTCCCTACCTCAGCCAGGCTGAGGAAATAGTAACAGGGTCTCACCCTTGCCTGGCTTTTCCTTCAAAGAGGGATATTTCAGACCACAGTTTATTCCACCAAACAGCTAAGACATGTTCAGAGTTTCCACACACTCTCCAAACAAAAGTATGATGGTTAAAAGGGCAAAGGGTTCCTTGAGAGCTCAAAGGGTTTTTTTAGGGTTAGAAAAGGTCTATAAACTATGAATTTTTACCTACTGTGGCTGCAACTGGAAAATCTTTTCCACTTACTAATATTTATGCTTCAAGGATGTTGCCCAGTTGGAGCAATCTTAAATATTCTGATTCTGCATTTGAAACAAAAAAGATTTTACTGAGGAGCTTGATCTCTTTGTCAAGACAAGGTCAAGGAATTGGCATAACAGGGCTGTGCAAAAGTTCAAATGGGGACAAAAGTTATAATAGTAACACTGTCTTCTACAGAAAGAATCATAAACAGAATCCAGTGCCTGAAAATGTAGACAAGGCCAATATGACCTTAAGATAATTGGCCACTGGAACAACGTACCAAATGTGCTCATTGTTAGATATTTTCATCTCTCAACCTGTTTATTGGTGTGTTGTGGGTTTTTTTGTTTTGGTTTGGTTTGGTTTTTTCCCCTAAAGAATGTATCCTGCTACAGGCAAAATTAATATACTTGAATTAGGGTTAAGTCCAGTGAAGTCATGCGTTACGGAGGTGGTCAGAAAAGATAATCACAGAAATTCCTCCTGGCTTCTAAATAAAGTTGTTTTCTAATTCTTTTCTCAGCAGCTGCACCTCAAAGCACTCTATGAAGGAGGCTGGTTGCATTAGAAATGGGGAAAGGAGTTTGTTCCACAACACTCAGGAGTGCAGCAGCAAAACTGGGCATGTGCCCTCATCTCGTGTATCCTGTATGGAGTCTTACTCCATTCTGTCTTCAGACTCCAGGCTGCTCATAGGAAGCTCCAGTTATGATATCTCATGCACCCCCTAGTCTTGTACATTATTAACAAAGATTCCAGATGCTGACAGCTGAACTGTTGGGGGGGTGGGATTACACCAGAAATATCAACATAGATCCTTGTACCTCTAGGGAAAGCACATCTTCATACGCATTTTCAGCTTGCAACAGTTTTGCGTTTATTTTCTTTAAAGCCAAAATTACTATCAAACAGCTTCAGGAGTTCAGTTTGGATGCTTAGAAAGCTGAATGTCATTCCAAAGAAAAAATGAGAGGCTGGTCGTATGGCCCCACAGGAGATTCATTTGCACAGGACTAGTACAACTTCATAACACTAAAACCTAAAATTTTGCAGAACACAGTAAAACATAGAAATAAAAAACTCAAATTCTTAAGAAATGGTCAAATCAGGAGATGCAGATTTTTTTTTTTTTTTCTTCTGGGACTGGAAATAACCATTACTGTTATGCAGTGCTCAGACCAAAAATAAGATGTGACGTTTTGAAGTGCATACAATCTGGTAAAATATAAAATATTTAATAAGTATGTAAATTGGTCAAGCTGCTTCCCCAAGGAGGAAAGCTTCAGTCATGCTTTACAGCCCTCATTCACTTACACAAATACTTTAAGAGGATCAAGGATGGATTTTAAATGAAGTTAAAGTTTAATGAGAAATATATAATCCTTCAAGGAAAAGATTTTGTCATCTTCATTTATAATTTCTTGCAAGTTTCAAAAGTAAGGAGTTGAGGGAGTAGCTTTCTGAAGCTTTGTGCGTACAAACTAAGAGAACTGAAGCAGTCCACCTGAATCCTGCAGTCAAGGATGTAACAAAATGCAGAAATTGATGAGCTTTTCTATTGCTCAGGGAGTTCTGGATTTTCCCAAGGATATATGTAAGTTCACTGTTCAACTCATTCGTATAAGATTCAGACATAGTCTTCTGACATTTCCTCTTCGGATAGACTGGCAACTTGAAGGGACATCCAAAGTCACCAAGACTTAAGTCACGTGTCATATATCCCCTTTTGAAATTACTTCAGGTTCCACCTTGTAATACTTAAGTGTTCTCTTTTGCAAAGAAGCTGAATATTTTTCCACTAAAACCTCATTTCTTTAGCAGTTAGGAACCATATTTAGATTTCCAGATCAAACTCATTCATATTTAAAATGCACCCATATATACATACATCCTCTTTAAAAATAAAAAGCTGTATGATAGACAGAACATAGCAGAGTTTAGGGAAAGTTTTCCACACTCTTAAACCAGCCCTGACATCAGTCCTGCTTTTGTGATATGTTCAGTTTCTGGAAACTGCTTATGAATTAAAGATAGTTTCGTACAACATGTACAGTGGCATGTTCTCATGATACAGGTTTTTTAAAAGCCAGTAACAGTCCTGAAAAAGCTGTGAATACTAAGGAAGCTATTGAAGGAAAAAGAAATGGTTAGGTAAATAAGAAAGAAAATAACCCAGAAAGTGCCTTTGCACTTTGGAAGCACTATGGAAGACCCCAGCAAAGGGACATTTATATTTTGTAACCTAGTTCTGGGTTGTAAGGGAGGATGAAAAAAATAAATACAGATTGAGAATTGTGGAAGCTAGAGAGTGTTTACAACTAATGAAAGGGTTGTTTGGGGGCTGGAATCAGAAGGCAGAAATTTCCCTTGACACATGCTTTGCTCTGCACGCTTGTGCATTGCTCTGTTAATTTTCACCCTGTTTCTCTGAGTAATTTCACACTAGAAATAACTGTTCTTCCTGCTCCATGTGCTCACACTTTGCATGGTGGAAAGTTCAAAGCAAGTTGATAAAGCCCTCAAGAGCCTGTAGGGTTCAAAATTTACTTTTGTCCCTACCAGGAAAACCATTATCTCGTACTTCAGTGATGTCTGCTCAGAGACCAGCATTCTGCTACAGGTGCCCATCAACTTGATGAAGGCCCAAAGAGGTGTTGTGGTGATGAGGAAAGTGGAATTGAGTGAGAATAGTTTCTTTTATTCGAAAAACAAACTAAATCTTCATTAACATCACATCATTCACACAGCACAGCAGTCAGATTTTCCTGTCTTCTCTGACTTCATCTTTGCTGCCCATGTGGGGAGAAGAGAAGGATGAAGAGAAGGACTGTGAAAGGGGAGGGTCTGAGAGATCACAAGCCCATGAGGATCTTTATTTTCCTCCTCAAAAGCAATAGTTTTGTAGAATCCATTTCACTGTTGTCTTGATCAGGATACTGTAATATTGTGTAAGGTTTTCTGGAATATGGCATATGTCCCATGGCAATACACTGAATACCAGTTTCCTGACTTATCCACCACAGCCAGAATCACTGCTTCACCACCATGTAGATACGTTGCTCATCTCTCACTCTGAACTCAGTGGGCAGACACAATTTCTACAGCCCAACGGTGAAGAAGTTTGGCACTCCTCCAGGTGTGCTAGGCAATTATTGCCAAATTCACTCTCTCTACACAGGTGCACAAGATTTACATAGATACTTATGGAAAGTTTCATCTCCCTTCACTTCAGCAGTTCAAAAACAATTTAGACACTGTGTTTGGGCAACTAAACCCCCCCAAGTGTCAGTGGAGAGAGACAGTCACTTCTGGAGTAGTGTCAGCAGCAAGCAAAACATTTGCTATGTGGACAACCTTCTCCGTCACTGCTGATGAGGACTAAATTAGTGTCTAGGTCAGACCAGCTGCCTATCTTCTATGTGGCCAAAGTTCAGTGCAATGAACCTAAATTCAAGAGGTCAGCATGAAATTCAAAATACTTGCTGTTCAGAACTGACATTCCCCTTCTCCCAGCTCCCTCAGTCAATGGAGATGTGTGAGCAATTATTAAGATGAGGTACTACAGGTTGGTTTTCAGTTTGGTGGTGTTTTTTTTTTAATTATTATTGTTTAATTATTATTATTTAGTTCAAATTCCTACCTTTCCACACTTTTTTTTTTTCTCATGGGGAATGCAGGAATCTCCGTCTTACCATCTCCGTGCATCTCATCTGTGCAGAGCAGTACGCAAGACTTTTCTTTAAGGTAGTCGCAGCCCGATAGCAATGTGAAACTAGAGAGAGCTGTATATGTAAGTAAATGCCTACTGAAAATTAGTTACACAGGCTGGCAGTCAAGCAGTTAAACCAGGCATGGAAATGGTTTGCAATCTGTTCCACCACACTCTCAAGTTTCCATTGTGAAAGTGGGATTATTTTTCAGCAAACGGCCGCCCTCCAGTACCAGCCTCGGGAATCAGTGTAATTAAAAACAACAAAAAAAAGTTTTATTGTTTTTAAATATATCTCTCAGCTACGAGGGAAAGGGAAGGAGAAATCTATTGCAAATTAGAATATTTCTCCTTACTATTCATGCTTATCAGTCTGTATCCAGTCAGGAGCCGAAGAAGCTGGGTTTGGTCTCTTGTACTTGAGACAGTCTTTGCTGTTTAAAAAGGAATACGTCCTCGGTGTTTATTCATGGTGACAACAAAATGTTCCTCATCGCTGCGAACCGCTGGGCCGCTGGGAAGAGCAGAAAGGGTGCAGCATTCCTCGGCTGCAGGAGCAGCCTGTGCTTGGTGATGGTTGAGCAGAAATGTCACAGCTTTTAACGAGTGTCTCCCATGACCTTCCTCAAGGACACCTCCTTGCAGAAGGGAGTAGGGATGATATTTTCCCGGTTTGCTGTGTGTAGGGTGCCTCTTAATGGGATTTCATGTCAGACCTAGAAGTCTGGGGGAGGTTTAATAAGCATAAAAGGCTAACGTTCCCCCCCACTTTACCCTGAAATCCACTTTCTCGGGAGAAGGGCAAACTGTGCCTCTGCTCTAAGTTAGCCTGAGCACTCAGAATAATCAGGATGAGGCCTTTGTGACAGTTAAGCCCTGTCTTTGAAAGGGAATTGGTTGTTCCTATGAAGATAGAGAAAAACTCGGGAAAAACATTTTCAAAATTCAATTTTACTTCAGTCACCTTCCCATCATATGAAAGCTTCTGCTGTGTACACAGTTGAATGTCCTTTTTATCATCTTTAATGTCCAGCCTCAGAAAACAGGACAAATTAAGAAAAAGAAAAATCCACAAAGATCCACAGGTCTGCTCAGACAGTCTAAAAGCCACAAGTCACTAGAGACTGAGAGTCTGTTATGGGGAAATAGCACTTGACTGACTTCTTTTTATGTTCCTGCCTAACCATCTGCAATTGGTCAACATCAGGGATAGGATGCTGAAGGACAAGATCCAGTGGTCTCACTCAGTCTTTCTTATGTTATTTTTCAACACCAACAGTTTCAGTGTGATGTTGATTTTTCTATTAGTTCTGTAGAAATGCAGCTACTTCAGGAGGATGTTTTAGGGCATTCAGTAATCATAGAATCATAGAATCATAGAATCATTAAGGTTGGAAAAGACCGCTAAGATCATCGAGTCCAACCATCAACCCAACACCACCATGCCCACTAAACCATGTCCCAAAGCACTTCATCTACATGTCTTTTAAATACTTCCAGGGATGGTGACTCAACCACTTCCCTGGGCAGCCTGTTCCAAGGCCTGACCACTCTTTCAGTGAAGAAATTTCTCCTAATGTCCAATCTAAACCTCCCTTGGTGCAACTTGAGGCCATTTCCTCTCGTCCTAATGCCATGGCACAGCTTGAATAGGAACTGAGGAATATTTTTATGCTGTTGCAACAAGAGACGGGAAATCAGATAGAGATAATCAAATCAAGCAAAGTGGATTTAGTGAGGCTATGAAGGCTGCAGCTTTTGATTCCAACAAGAACAGGCCATCACTACTGAATTTGAATGGCCGAGGTTATTGGGGTAGATCTTCCTGCTGCTGGGACTAAACTGTGACTTTGGTCCAAAAGGAAAAGCAAAGAGCAGAAAGGAGATGTGAACAAAAAAACCCACCTACACAAGAGAGAAGAGCAAGATAATTCAGCTGGTGGGGCCAGAAACATCCTGTAACAGGAGCTAGCAGTTACTAGGCATGCCTTAAAGGTTATTGTCATCAGTCCATACCCAGTTAGCCATCCTTCCCTGACTGCCAACCAACGTGTGCATGTGTGTGCAAGACGAGGTAGGTCTCCCAACCATTGTCATGGGCAAGCAGGTGTTTCTCGTACCCCATCCCTGCAGGGCTGAAAGCACTGTCCACATTAGCACATTTGGCAGCACAATCCGTGTCATAATTTCCCATCTCCTTTCAGATGGCAGGCAGCAGTTTAATTCCCATCTCTTCATGGAGCCATGTTGCAAACTGAATTAACTAAACATCTGCAAGGGAGGAAAAACAAATAAAAAACCACCCACAAATCCCCTAAAATGCATCAATCTCTTATTTTTAAAGTCAGCTTATTTCATTGACCTGTTGTATAGCTGCAGTTAGTAAAATATAGTCCTGGACAGGAACAAATGATGGGGAGCAGGGAAAGATGAAAACCACTTAAATCCACTTTGCCACAGAGAACTTGCAGGTGTGGAAGAAAACCTAATGAAACATGCATGCCTTGAGAATTAAATCCTTACATTTATATGATATTACCTATAGCAAAGTGCTATTCTGACTTTACTCATGACAAAATAAACTTTCAAGACAAGTATTTTCAAAGAAACAGAGGGGACAATAGTCACCCCCCCACCAACTTCTTCATGTAGGCATGTAATTTAAAGATTTATGAATTACGACACTTTTCTCCAGCCTCCTAACCTGCATCATCCTGCCCAATTTAGCCGTGCTTGTGGAAGGAAAATAACAGTGTGTAGCTCCTTCTGGGTAATCCCCCCCATATTCCAGTCCCCATTTGGATACTGGCTCTAGTTTCACCAAGAGTTGTGGATCTGTTACCTTTAGTCCAAGAGCGGGAATTGCTAGCTGAGACTATTCCTGAAGTAACCTACTGGTGCTGGTGTTGTAGAATGGTTGGGAAACAGATGCTCCTATTCTTGGCAAGACCTGAGCATCCCAGGCAATAAATATTGATATATACACAACATAATGTAATATATATATTATGTACATAATTATATATTACATTATATATAATATATATTTATATAGTGTCCCTATATGTGTGTACATTTATGTATTGTAGATCAGTATATAAAACTTCAAGAAAATAGGGAAATCCCTGGGAGAATTGCCAGTATTTTCTCATCATAGTGGTTTTTGATCAATAACATTTTATATTCCCTTCTTTTGACCTGTTTTAATGTTTCTTTCTTGGAGAAACTGAAGAACACTCCCAGTCTGAAAGCTGAGTAGTGTGTTAGTGATAACCGATATATCAGGAATTACATATCGTTGCCCTAAGGTTTAATTCTGAAAAATTGGGAATCCACAAATATCACTTACAATTCTTACAGTATTCCTCAACATTTCTGGTTTCTGCTAACTGACCTGGGTCTTCGGTTCAACACAAAGGCAGAAGGAGGCATGCTTCCAGTCTGGCTTATGTCAGAGGACCATGGCCCAAGTCCCGTGGTCTAAAAAGAGGTGACATGGCTGTAAGAGTTTTTCAGCAAGGCAATGCCCAAGACCAGTCATCCAGCAGGTGTAAATCATCAGCTGGGAATTTGGCCCTGCATGTGCAGGTTAATATTAATGCCAATATATAAAAGTATTTCATGGCTGCCTCAACTAATTGCTAAATGAAACTCAAGTGAAAAATTGAAAACAAAAGGAAACACCACTATAAAGCTTTTTTTTTTCCCTCCTTTTTCTTTTTTTTTTCCTTTTTTTCTGAGCTGCTGTGCAGGTGTTTAATTCTCCAGAGGAGAAAAATGTTTGACAGCAAAGGATATTTGTGTTGGCAGTATCACTTGATCCATGTTTCAGGAGCCAAATTGAAAACATATTTTCACAAGGTACAGCCGTAGATCATTAGAAGGAGCCAACTTCTGTGGGTTGCACAAGTATGTCTGAGAGAGACCAGATGTGTAAATTAAAACATACCCCAAAACTTGACAGAAATTTATTTGGGGATGGGAAAATTCAGTAAAGGCAGCAGATTTTTGTGTTGCCATCTCTGCTAACCCTCCAGGATTTGTTCTATCTGCTGCAGAACATTATTATATGGTTGGGCTTTGCCGTTCTTTCTGCAAAGAAAGCTCTACCCCACCTTTCTTCCTGCTGTTTGGTTTCCTGCTGTTAGTAAAGGATAATCTCATCTCTCAGCAGCTGGTCTTGAGAGTACATTGCATGGTCCTCCCTGGGGATCCACATCAGCATAGACCCAAAATGACACAACTCTCAGAGAAAATGCAGACATTTGAGTTACCCATGAGTTTCCCCAGGGAACCCACAAAACAGGACTACAAATATCTGTTTGTTGTGAGTAAACCCAACATGCTATGGCATTGTAAACACCAAGCTGAATGGTGCAGTTGATTCGCTTGAAGGAAGGGATGCCATCCAGAGGGACGTTGACAGTGTTGAGGCGTGGGCCAATGTGAACCTTATAAAGTTCAACAAGGCCAAGTGCAAGGTCCTGCACCTGGGTTGGAGCAATCTCCAGTATCAATACAGATTGGGGGATGAAGGGATTGAGAGCAGCCCTGCCGAGAAGGACTTGGGGATACTGGTGAATGAAAAATTGGACATAAGCCAACAATGTGTGCTTGCAGCCCAGAAAGCCAATCGTATCTTGGGCTGCATCAAAAGCAGCGTGGCCAGCAGGTTGAGGGAGGTGATTCTGCCCCTCTACTCCGCTCTCGTGAGACCCCACCTGGAGTACTGCATCCAGCTCTGGGGTCCCCAGCACAAAAAAGACATGAACTTGTTAGAGGCCCTCCCAGAGAAGGGTCACGAAAATTATCAGAGGGCCGAAACACCTTTTCTATGAAGAAAGGCTGAGAGAGTTGGGGTTGTTCAGTCTGGAGAAGAGAAAGCTCCAGGGAGACCTTATTACGACTGTTCAATATATAAAGGGGGTTTATAAGAAAGACAGAAAGAGACTACCAGGGCTTGTAGTGACAGGATGAAGGGCAATGGGTTTAAACTGAAAGAGGGTAAACTGAGAGAGTCTGGACATGAGGAAGAAATTTTTTAAGATGAGGGTGGTGAGACACTGGCACAGGTTGCCCAGAGAAGTTGTGGATGTCCCATCCCTGGAAATGTTCAAGGTCAGGTCGGATAGGGCTCTGAGCTACCTGATCTAATGAAAGATGTCCCTGCCCATGGCAGGGGAATTGGACTTGGTGATCTTTAAAGATCCCTTCCAACTCAAACCATTCCATGATTCTATGATTGCCAGGTGGCTGGAGAACTGAACAGGCTCCTGGCCTTGACCCCTGAGACTCAGCTAGCATTTCCTGGGCAGTGGAGAAAAGAGGCTTCATTGTCTCCTCCATGTGGATGTGATCAGTGGTTCTTCCTCTTCAGGTCTTTCTCCTTGCAATAAGATGAAGCAAGCAAGATGCTAATCAGTGAGAGCAGAGGACTTTACCAAAACAGGTCACACTTCCATAAAAGCATGATTCATTCTCAGTCTGAGATGGAAAAGGCACAACATCGCACTGTTATAGATGTGAGAAATTATTAGGGACTAGCACAGGCTGTCCTCCTTACAGAGAGACCTCCTCCATTTTCTTCTTTCTCCAGAGATGTGATATGAGGTACCACTACCAATGTTGTCTATGGGCAGAGAAAACACACCTTATACGTAAAGCCAAGCATTTATTGTTAATGTAATTGAAATCGTAACTGTCTAAGTTAAGAATCATTACTTGTCTAGATCTAACAATCGCAGAAAAAAAAAAAAAAGAAGAAAGAATACCTCAGAAAAAGTCTCAATAATAGTGTCCTGGTTCCAGCTGGGACAGGGTTAACTTTCTTCCCAGTAGCTTGGGGGGTGTGCTGTGTTTTGGGTTCGGTGTGAACGTTGATGGCCCATTGATGCTTTGGCTGTTGCTGGGTGATGCTTGCACCGGGAGGGGGGAACACAGCCGGGGTGGTGGACCCAGCTGGCCAATGGGGTATTCTATACCATGTGACATCATGCTCAGTATAAAAACCGGGGGGGGGGGGGCTCGCCCCCCGTTCGTGACACGCGGTCGGCGGTCGGTGAGCGGTTGCGTTGTGCATTGCCTGCTTTGTGTATTCTGTTATTGTTGTTGTTCTCATTGTTATTATTACTGTTCTACTTAGTTTTATTTCAATTATTAAACTGTTTTTATCTCAACCCGGGAGCTTTCCTACTTGTGCCCTCCCGATTCTCTCCCCGATCCCACTGGGGGGGGGTGATCGAGCGGTTGCGTGGCGTTTATTTTTGCTGGCTGGGGTTAAACCACGACAAATAGTAATAATGTAATTAAAAATTTAATACATTCGGTTCTTAGTTTCTATGCCTTTTTCCTGGTGTTATGCTCATCCTTCCACTGCTTCTCTGGGTCTTGAAATTGTTAGCTTCAGACTGCTGAGGGGGGTTGTTGTTAGGTCGAGTCTGGGGGCTTCTGGGGCTTCTGGCCATTAGGAGAAATTTCTTCACTGAAAGAGTGGTCAGGCCTTGGAACAGGCTGCCCAGGGAAGTGGTGGAGTCACCATCCCTGGAAGTATTTAAAAGACGTGTAGATGAGGCGCTTCGGGACATGGTTTAGTGGGCATGGTGGTGTTGGGTTGATGGTTGGACTTGATGATCTTAGAGGTCTTTTCCAACCTTAATGATTCTATGATTCTATCATTCTATGATTCTGGAGTCTTTCGCTGGGAGAAGTACAAGTATATTAATGACAAAAGGAGAGCCAAGGTGAATCTCCATCCTCTATTGGATGCAGGGGGGAACGTTGCCACCAAGGACGAGGATAAGGCTGAGGTACTTAACGCCTTTGTTGCCTCAGTCTTTAATAGTCAGAGCAGTTATCCTCAGGGTACTCAGCCCCCTATGCTGGAAAACAGGGACAGCAAGCAGGATAAACCCCCCATAATCCAAGAGGAAGCAGTTAACGACCTACTACGCTACCTGGACGCTCACAAGTCTATGGGGCCGGATGGGATCCACCAAGGGTACTGAGGGAGCTGGCGGAGGATCTTGTCAAGCCACTCTCCATCATTTACCAGCAGTCCTGGTTAACTGGGGAGGTCCCGGACGACTGGAGGCTTGCCAATGTGACGCCCATCTACAAGAAGGGCCGGAGGGAGGATCTGGGGAACTACAGGCCGGTCAGCCTGACCTCGGTGCAGGGAAGATTATGGAGCGGTTCATTTTGAGGGCACTCACGAGCCATGTCCGGGACAACCAGGGGATCAGGCCCAGCCAGCATGGGTTCATGGATGGCAGGTCCTGCTTGACCAACCTGATCTCCTTCTATGACCAGGTGACCTGCCTAGTGGATGAGGGAAAGGCTGTGGATGTGGTCTACCTGGACTTCAGTAAGGTCTTTGACACTGTCTCCCACAGCATTCTCCTAGAGAAGCTGGTGGCTCATGGTTTAGACAGGTACACTCTTCGCTGGGTAAAAAACTGGCTGGACGGGTTGTGGTGAATGGAGTTAAATCCAGTTGGTGGCCGGTCACAAGCGGTGTTCCCCAGGGCTCAGTTTTGAGGCCAGTCCTGTTCAATATCTTTATCAACGATCTGGATGAGGGGATCGAGTGCTCCCTCAGTAAGTTTGCAGATGACACCAAACTGGGCGGGAGTGTTGATCTGCTCGAGGGTAGGAAGGCTCTGCAGAGGGACCTGGACAGGCTGGATCGATGGGCCGAGGCCAACTGTATGAGGTTCAACAAGGCCAAGTGCTGGGTCCTGCACTTGGGTCACAACAACCCCATGCAATGCTACAGACTTGGGGAAGAGTGGCTGGAAAGCTGCCCAGAGGAAAAGGACCTGGGGGTGCTGGTTGACAGCCGGCTGAACATGAGCCGGCAGTGTGCCCAGGTGGCCAAGAAGGCCAATGGCATCCTGGCCTGTATCAGAAATAGTGTGGCCAGCAGGAGCAGGGAGGTGATCGTGCCCCTGTACTTGGCAGTGGTGAGGCCGCACTTTGAATCCTGTGTTCAGTTTTGGGCCCCTCACTCCAAGAAGGACATTGAGGTGCTGGAGCGTGTCCAGAGAAGGGCAATGAAGCTGGTGAAAGGTCTGGAGCACAAGTCTTATGAGGAGCGGCTGAGGGAACTGGGGTTGTTTAGTCTAGAGAAGAGGAGGCTGAGGGGACACCTCATCGTGCTCTACAGCTACCTGGACGGAGGTTGTAGTGAGGTGGGTGTTGGTCTCTTCTCCCAAGTAACTGCGATAGGATGAGAGGAAATGGCCTCAAGTTGTGCCAAGGGAGGTTTAGATTGGACATTAGGAAAAATCTCTTTACTGAAAGAGTGGTCAGGCCTTGGAACAGGCTGCCCAGGGAAGTGGCTGAGTCTCCATCCCTGGAAGTATTTAAAAGACGTGTAGATGAGGTGCTTAGGGACATGGTTTAATGGGCATGGTGGTGTTGGGTTGATGGTTGGACTTGATGATCTTAGAGGTCTTTTCCAACCTTAATGAGTCTATGATTCTATGATTCTAAGTAGGATATTGATGGTTTCTTCTCCCTCATGATATCATCCCATACTTGTACTTCTCTGTGTCATATCCTGTGTATTCATTGCTCAAGGCCTCTGCTGCCACGGTAAGCCTGTATTTCTCTATACTACATCACTGTGTTAGAGTCATAAATATCTCATTCTACATGGAATAATTCCTTGTCACTGCTGTTTATGCAAAACTTTGGTTGTACCATACAAAAACAAACACAAGCAGAAGAGATTAGCCATAGACACCTGGTCAGTTAGAAAAATTGCTATTATAGCTAAACCATGTAAAACAAAGCTGCAGGCAGGTCAAGAAAATTTCAGACAGAGCAAACCTAACAAGGCCTTGCAATCTCAGTACAAAGCTTATGGCCCATGACTATCATTGGTAATACCTTATTGCAGGGCTACATACTTGTACACATGTTTTCTTCTGTTCCACATGACCTACGGTGAGCATCACAATGACTCCTGGTAGCCAGAAGGTGCTTCAGGTACCATCATTTTTCTCCCATGACATGGTGATGGCGTCAGAGCCACACCTGGCAGCAGGCACCAATTTTGTTGCACAAAACGAACATTTTCATTAAGGGAAATCAGACTTACTCATTTTCTAGCACTTTGTAGAGAGACACTTTTTTTCACTTTTTAACCCTATTATTGATTCGAGTAATTCTCAAGGATTCCATTATATATGTCAGGAACAAATCTCTGAAGAGAAAGATACTAAAATACGGCAAATGAAGGATTCTTATCATATCAAGAAAATAGAGAAGTAACTCAGGCATTACTAACATTGTAGAGTTCAAGCCATTCTTGACATGAGAACATGAATCTCCCTGGAATTACTTCCATGTGGTTTGGAGGCTGGAAATTTACTTTTTGCTTTGAAAAAACGTTGTGGGTTTTGTATTTTTTTTTTCTGCAAAGCAAGCAGTAGTCTGTACTTCTTTAATAAGTTTCTCTAACTTTCTTTTTCTTATAGTAGCATTTTCTTGATTATATTTCTTAATGTATTTATTTATTGACCTATCACGCACCTAATATCATATTCAGAATCCAATCCACCTTGCCACATCTTTTAAAGTGCTTATCATAAGCCTTTAATACTATTAAGTGTTTTAAAGAGTCTAATCAGGACAAAAATCCAGAATACTCTGATTAAACATATGCTTGACAGTATTTGGAGTTTCAGATGACCCTTCTTTGCTTTTAAAAACTAGATTGATTTTTCACAGTATTTCCAAATGCAGCAAAAATCTATTAGATATATGGGAATGTTGCTTGTTAATTATAATTGTTAGCATTAATGACGGTAGAATTCCAGCTAGATGCTGGAACTAGCTAGAAAAGAAACATCAGTCCATCTAATTAATAATTCCTGAGTCAGAGAACTGCATTGATGAAAAGTGCCATTTATTTTTAATTCTCTATGAAAATATTCCACTGTGTCTTAATAAAACATGTAACTTTGAAATCCAAATACTATGAGAGTTTTAACATTATTTTTCCAGCTGAGTTTTTTCTTCATTTACCTCTCTGGAATTTCCCACATTTCTCAGTTGCTTTCTAGGGCTCTTGCTAACAGTAGTTCCATAAGCGGTGGAGATCCCCAAGCAGTGCAGGCAAGCTGATAAATCTGCAAGGTGTCATTTTTTAACTCATGATGGTGCTGCCTCAGAAAGGATCCTTTCTCAACAAACTAATGAGGCCCAGATTTAAAGGAAATTTTGGACATCTGAATTTCACCAAAATAAACAATGCCATCACAGTTCAAACAGTCCTAGTTGCAGTTGTCAAGAAACTGCATGGGTATGGAGGGAAATGTAACTTTATGATTGCTGTATTTATATATTTTTCCATAAGCATCTACTATTAGACATGACTAGAAACTAAATAGCGGACTCAATAGTCTGACCCAGAGAGAGGTTTTTCACAGAATGACAGAACGGTTGACTTTGGAAGGAACCTCTGGGGGGTCATTGTGTCCCACACCCCTGCTCAAGCAGTGCCACCTAGAGCCACTTGCCAAGGACCATGTCTAGACTTTTTTTTTAATATCTCCGAGGGTCTTCACAACCTCCCTGGGCAACCTGTGCCAGTGCTCAGACACCTTCATAGTATAAAAGTGTTTCCTGTTTAGATGGAATCTCCTGTGTTTCAGTTTGTGCCCATTGCCTCTGGTCCTGGTGCTGGGCACCACTGAAAAGAGCCTGGCTCCGTCCTCTTTGCACCGTCCCTTCAGGAGGAGGTGCAAAAGGTGTTTATATACATTGATAGGATCCTCCCTGAGCCTTCTTTTCTCCAGGCTGAACAGACCCATTTCTCCAGCCTGTTGAGGTCGCTCTGGATGGCAGCACGACCTTCTGGCGTATCAGCCACTCTTCCTAGTTTGGTGTCATTTGCAAACTTGCTGAAGGTACACTCTTCCCCATCATCCAGATCATTAATGAAGATGTTAAACAGCACTGGACCCTGTGGGATACACCACTAGTCATTGGCCTCCAATCAGACTTTGCGTCACTGATCGTCACCCTCTGGGCCACGTCCATTCAGCCAGTTTTCAATCTACTCCACTGTCTGCTCATCCAGCCTATGCATCAACAGATTTACTATGAAGATTTTATGTGAAACAGTGTTAATGGCAGTGTTCAGGTAAACAATATTCACTCCTCTCCTCTCACCTATCCATTGTTCTTCCCTCATCTACCAGGCCAGTCACTTCATTGTAGAAGTTTTTCAAGTTGGTCAAGCATGACTTCTCCTTGGTGAAGCCATGCTGACTACTCCTAATGATTTTCTTGTCCTTAATGTGCCTGAAAATGGTTTCCAGGATTAGCTGCTCCACCACCTTCCCAGGAATCAAAGTGAGGCTGACCAGCCTGTAGTTCCCACAGTCCTCCTTCTTGCCCTTCTTGAAGATGGGTATGATATTTGTTTTCCTCCAGTTTTTAGGCACTTCTCCTAGTCACCATGATCAAACAAACATGCCCCCTTCTTTGTATCCTTCTGCACAAACTCCTGTGCAGACTGCTGCGTCTGTTGGCTGACTCTTTTAAATGATCTAGTGGATCAAATCCTTAAATTCTCTGTCCAGTTTCTTTTTTGACTGTTGAGTTTTTTTGTTGTAGAGGTGTCTATTCTTTGGGAAATAATCTGTGTCTTGCTGCTGTACCTGCTATACCTGCTATACCTATATTATGACCATAATTTGGTATAGATAATGCACACCTCAAATAGCCTGCACCCAAATTAGCTCAAAGACAAGCCAGGAATCACCATAAGAAAGGCTAAAGAAGCTCATGGGAAGTAGGACTTTTGGCAGAGAAGAAGTAGGTTAGGAGGAACAATGATTCTAAGACAAATTTCCACGGTTTCCAACCGTGTCTATAAGCCATTTTGCTGTTTATATCAGGCATCTGTTTTTCTTTCTACATGAAAATGTAATACTATAATTCAGTATTGTAAAAGTGGTGTAAAGTTTGCAAAGTGGTGATTGCTCAGAAACTCATCCCTGCGTTAGGAAGTTGCCTCTTCTAACACAGAACAAATTACTTTCACACAGGAGACAATAGATGGCAGGAAAGAAAAGAAACAATGGCACAAGAAACGGATTCAGAGTGCATAGCCTGGAGTCCTGAGTTGCTATTGTAATTTAAAAGACTAATTAATTTAAACTGCTGTCCTCCCTTTCTGTTTTCAAAAATGTCAAAGTCCAAAGCAGCCTGAAGTATAATCTGTCCATCATTTTGCAATACTCTGTTTTCAATTCTTTAGCTATATAGCACCAGTTTTCAAGCCTCTGTTCTCTGTCTTGCTTTCCTTCTCTGCTGGAACTCCAGTGTGAATGTGCATTTATTTCCATTTTTGGAACCTAATCTCCCTTCCTGGCTGTGATTTATCACTACAGCTGGTCCAACAATAATTGTTCTATTTCTTTTAAGCATACTTTTATCTCCAGTACCATTCACTTAATGAAAGCAGAGACTTTGGGTTTTAAATATGTATGGGGGATGGATACATAATGAATATTTATAGATATTTAAAATATTTAGAATGTTCAGAAATATGTTTATATTTTTTTCTCCTCAGCATAATTGCATTTTTATAGTGTTTTCAATACTAAAGCATTTTTGCTCTACTTTGGCATTCATCTTGCTCTGTTGTCTTTTTCCATGTATCTGTTTGACTAGACCTTTTAATAGTTCAAGTCTAAGACTCCTAAACAAAGCAGAAATGTTTCTCAACTCTCCAGGAGGTAATAAGGTCAGATGGATATTGAGGTTCCTTTTTTCTTTTTCTTACAAAAGCATTTATTTATTCTTAAGAAAAATCTCGACATATTTCCATGGAAACTTGTAGTTCTGTAGAATGCAGCAGATACATAGTAAATATAGACTAAGTTCAGTACTGAGAAAACTGAACTCCGGATACCTAAATTCAACTAGTTTATTAACAGCAAATGGTGAGCATTTTAAATAAATTGTTTCTTTAGATAGAAGTTAAAACATGTGGGGGTTTGTTTTGGTTTTTTTTTCCTAATTTGTGGGCAGGAGTTTTCAGAATTTAGTTCTCTGAAAATGAGATATCGCATCTAATGTAACCCTGCAACCTAACTTTTACATTTTCAGCACAGAAGGATGCAGCAGAATGTGCTCTGGAGACGCCTGTGTTTCTGTACAGAAGGTGTGTGGACAAGTAACTGCAAGGAGCCACCTAACTTTTCAATAGCCAAAGTGCGGTAACATGAGTCCTGATGAGAGCTCTGACCCAGAATGAACATTCTCAGAGATTTTAAATGTTCTACTGATTTTTAACGAATAGTCTCATTTCTAAACATTATGCTGACTTGGTTTTAACTAACTCTTTTTTTTTTTATAACCACAATACCACAAATGTAATAAACAGTTATAGCTATACTGACTACTTTATGATAAACAGTCCCTGATTCAATATTAATAGAACCGCTTTTTAGATTGAAAAATGCATCACACTCTAGCTAAACTTAAGTGAAATGCATTGTGAGTGCAGCATCTCAAGAATAAGGAAATTCTTTATATATTAAGATATTTATTAATATTCATTTGACAACTGCTTTATATAGGTTGTATACGCTCTACATTATATGGTGTATTACACAGTTGTATCACTTATAGATATCTAATGTAGTTATGAATATAAACATTAACATGTATATATCTGATGCAGGCGGAGATACGTGACTGGTTACTGTAAGATTACGCACTGAGCTATTACTTAAATGGCACTGTGTGGCCCTCAGTCCTCAAAGGACAAGTCCATCCTGTCACTCCTTCCATGCTCTTTATAAAATTTTATAGTCCCAGCTTTGTGACTTTGACAGACTAAAAATCCAGTTTTAAACCATTCTAACCATCAGTGAAATGTTTAATGGGGTTTAAATACAGCACTTGAGTCTTACTGTTGGAGTAAAGTGTGGACTTACAGGTTTTGTTGGACTGGGGTCTTCATGGCTTCAATTTGTCCTCTCAAGAGTCAAGATTTTTTCCTATCTATCTATAGGCTGCCCAGCAATGTTTAGCAGAGATTTCCTTCAAGAGTAATTGCTTTTCCTTGGATGAAAAAGGAAGTGAAGTACATCGCTGTTCAGCCACTAGTTTCTCCATGAATATCACCAAGAAAAGTATATTGAAGAAAAGTGTAAACAGATTAATATCAGACTGCAGAGTTGGCTTGCACATGGCTTTCATCATCCTCAACAACAGTTCCCTGCCCATCCAACAAAACAGTTTTCTCTTCCACGTACCCATGGAAAAGTGCACATGAGGACTTAGTGTGCCTGAGCTGAGGAGACATACTGCAGAGGTAAACAGCAGAGATTCATAGCCCTACATGCAACCGTCATGCTCATTGAGGCAGAAGATGTCAAGTTAGGGAAAGAGTGGAAGAAATTCAACCTTATAGTCAGAGCAGACTGTGCAAGGCAAGGAAGAAGAGACCTTTCCACCTTGCAGCTGGCTGAGAAGCTGGGGAGACCTCCAGTTATTACAACCTTTTGTTTGGTCATGCCACTGCATCCTAATTAAGAAAATAAGCCAAAATCACAGTGCAGCAAGGAAGGGATTTGGACTAGAGGGACACTGGAAGCTCCTATGTGGTCTTTCATATCTGTGACTTTGTTTACGCTCTTCCACCACTCCTTTGGACATGGTGGTGATTGTGCTAGGGGAAGAAAAGAGATTACCCACCAGAGCTGCAGCTGAATGAATGCTGCCATCTCATCTCTGCCCATAACTGCTCATCACTTCAACTGAAAAAGGAGGTAAAGAGCTACCAGGCAGAAGAAGTGACATCTCTGCACTGTGCAGCGGAGGAACGGTGAAATGCACAGAGGAGAGGATTTAGCCTGTAAGCTGTTTGTCTCTGTTGTCATTGCCATTAATCAATCCGTGCTTAATGCCATTTCTTTCGATTCACTAACTCTCTGCTGCCAAGTCAATATAATCCTGTCCTCCTCATTGTCTGTTTGTCTCCTGACTTCACCTCCTTCCTGCTTTCTCTTCTTCCCCTGCCCCCCATCTGCCTCCAAAAAGCCATGGGGCATGAGTTAATGGAAAGCCAAATATTTCATATAAGAATTTAAGGCATTGGTCTGGACATCAGACATCCATCCCTCAGGCATGGACCACGTCTTATTTTGTGAACATCATTACAAAATCACCTTTGACCTTATACTGTCCTGAACCTGAAGCACTGGCCATTACTGTAGTAGTCACTACAGCCTCTTAGAAAATGCCAGAAATTTCTTGTTGAAAAAATTGTTCTATTGAAATAGAAATGCTCTATAAGGAAAGAGTGATTTTTGCCAAAATTCTCCATTGGGAAAGTTGAAATGTCTCCTCAAATGTACCACAAAGGTTTTGGGGGAGCCCATTGAAGATATTGGTTCATGGAGATCTAGTCTGGCCAAGATATAAGGCTTGAAAGGAGAACGACTGAGAAGGAGTACAGCTTCTATGAAGCTCATAGCAGAGATCAAAAGGCTCTGAGATGGAAAGTTTTGTTCTCAATCATTTTTGTCAGACCTTTCCATTCCATCAAAACCTTCAACATGTTGAATTTTTATTCCAGCTTGTGGTAAATATAATACATAGCAATACAACGGTTTTCCTGCAATATAGAGATGACAGTTTTTTAAATCGGTTCCACCTCAAAGACAGAAATTACACGCTCCTACTTTTCCATCATATGCAGATTACTTAAGTTGTATACTGCAGAGCATGACTTCTCTATCCGTTGATAATATTCATAAATATTTGCTTTGTCCTGTAATGTCCCACTGACCGTAAAGCTGAGCTGCGCTCAAGCTGCAGAACCATAATAGCATTATCTGGGGATGTACCAGGATGTACGATCTCTGTAATGGTACTTCAAAAATTGCTTGTCATATTTAATCAAGTAGTCTGAACGGGTGATGTGACTCTTACTGCAGGTAGAGAGAAGGAACATTTATTTATAGAAGAGTAGAGAATGACTGACCATGATAGACCAGTCAGATATATGTGCAGTCCTTGGAAGTGTGCTGTGTGCTGTTGTACAGAAAGCTATAAAACTGCTTAGTCTATACTCAATGAAGACCAAAATGTTTCTGAGTGAGCAAGTACTGATGAAAGTGAATGATTTGTTACACAGAAAATATAAATATATCTGATCTTAAGGCATTCCCTTCATATTTATTTATCTCACATATTATTATTCTTTTTCCCTAAAGCTGTCCAAAACATTCACGTTTTTCTTTTGAGGTTTTGCTTTTAACAAGGTATTCAAAAGAAATTGGTGATAATTTCCTACCAGCTTGTAGAAAATGTGATCTTTGATCCTTTTCTTTCCTTAGAGAAGAGTCCAAAATCCAACATATTGGAATTAAATTTACAGCTAATGATGGGAGATCTAAAAAGAAGTTAAGAAAATCAGTCAGTCATTGTAGAGGGTTATTCTTCTTTCAAGTAAAGATGGCCATTGTTTTAAATTATATCAATATCTTCCTTCAAAAAAGTAAATGGAATTAAATTTTCCTGGTATCATTACAGGATGTCATAAGGACACAAAACAATAAAAATGCTAAAGTAATTTAAAAAAAAGCACAAATAAAGAAAAGCAAAACTTCTCTGCACCTACACATTTACTAGGAAAAGAAAATGACAGTACAATAGTGAGATACAATGAATAAACAAATTTCAGGTTAATCAGTGTTCCTCTGTTCGCTGACCTGCTAAGACAGAGACAAAGAATGGAAGAATTTAGAAGTACAACAGAAGTAAGTTTCAAAAGAACACTGAAGCTCATAGAAATTTTTACATCCTTGAAGGTGCAGTGTCAAAACTATACTGTGAAGATAAGAAAATACAGAAACCTCCAAAGTAGAAGACTTATTCTAAAAAAGAGGAAAGTTAATCTTCACAAATAAGTAATGGCAGTGCCTGGAAGAAAATTCCTTTCAAAGTTTACACGGAGGTGAGATGACAGGTGACCTTCACACAGGTAAAACATCTTGGTCTGAAATTATAGCGTCAGCAAATTTTGCAAAAATATACAGAGAAAGTGCCGCAGAGCTTCAGATTACCTTCCAGTTTTCCTGTTAAGTATCTATAACAATATAAATTTTTGACAAACAAGCTGCTTTTATGACATTTCTGATGACTGTATTGGGAACTACTACTTATTTGTCTCCATGATATTAACTCTTCCAAAATCTCACGCTTAGGAGATTGTGGCTTTTGTGCCCAATCCAGCCTAGTTTGCTGGGTTTACATCATCTAGTTCTTGACGCTCTGTGGCTAGGCCATGAGTAACTGTCTCTGTATAGTCACTGCTCAGCAGAAGGAGGAGACAGGTCTTTTCTCCAAAGCAATATCACCCCGTCAGAGTGGGGATGAGAAGAAAACCCAGGGGGAAAGAGAGGAACATGAACAATCATTCCTGGTTTGGCGTTTGTTTCTTTCTTTCTTTCTTTTAATTTCTCTCCCATGTCTATCTCTATGATGGGCTCTGCTTGAATTTTGGAACCCAGCATATTTTCTCTGACTGCTTGGCATGTATCAGTCACAGGTTTGCAACCCCCACGGTGTCATAAGTCTGAAGATTGCTCAGTAGAAGAGAAGTTGCCTTCTGCAGCAAGAAAAACCCTGCACATGTCTACAGAGGGTAGGTTGAGGGTAAACAACTCAATTCCCCCAGTGAGGCATGTGGTGACACTGACACTGTGTCTTAGTTTCTCCACCTGTAAATTGGAAATGAGAATTTGGTGTGTGAGGTTAATAATACCTGTTTAATTAATCCTGTTCATTAATCCCCTGTCAAAGGGTGGTGATGCAAAATAAGTTTTATGTCTAATTACTGCCTTTTCTTTTTTCTTCTTCTTTTTTGCCTTTCTTGTTTGCATGTGTTTATTGACTGTTGACAGCATCCAACTCGTCTGCTTTTAGGAACACGTCACTTCAAGTAAGCATCTGCTCAGTGTTTCATTTTTAGCTCAAGAACATATCGCTCTTCAGACACAAACAAGTGATACCCCAACATCTGAATCTATTTGTGGAAAAGCGTGCTGAGGAATTAGGCTCCAAGAACATCTTTCATAGGGCTTATCAAAAAACAAACCGGTATTTTTTTCTCTCTTTCCCTTAAAATCACTCCAGGTTAGAAAGCTGTTCCTCCAGGCCAGTAGAATGCTTGGTATGTATCTCTGCTCATCTCCACCCTGATTAAACAATATCCACTTCCATGCACATATACATTAATACCCCTTCCTCCTGTAGTGTTTTGATTTTATATCTTTGTCAGATTTCTGAAGACTAATTTCTCTAAATGTTGGAAGTTATCCCTTGACCAATGCCTAAATGAATTACAGACTGATAATATGTGTCAAGTTTGACTAAGCACGCTGTATATGAGCAGGAGAGGGTGAAGCTGCTTCTGATGGTCTCATTAGAGTTCACCGTGTCAGCTTTGAAAGGTTTCTTTGCTGACCTTAGCACCCACGCTGCTGGCACACATGTGGCTGGTTAAAATAGACTGAAGCAATGTTCACGTGCAGTTTTTAAAAGAAGTAAAAATGAGACCAGAAGAAAGAGAGATATCAGGATAAAACCAATAAAAATGTTACTACAATTCTAATTTCTCTATTTCAGTCACTCACTAGTCTTTTCTGGCCTGGTATTTTTAGGTTAAGACTAGTGTCTCGACTTAACAGGTTAACAGGGATTTAAAAGATCCAGTTTCAACTACACAGGTTGTGCTCCAGCTTCTTAGGTAACTTTGGTCAAAAGTCATGTAACTGCTGAGTCTGTGAACTTCCACAGCAAAATGAGGACAACAACTATGTCCCCAAGTGGGAGAATATAAATGTATCAATGAGCAAGTTGTGCCCAGATACTGAGGAACATGCAGGAACCATGGCATCATTGCCTTCCTATTGATCAAGACCTGTATTTGTTCATGTCAGCAGGGTGATGACAATGTGCCTCTATTGCATTTATTTGGCAAAAGGCACAGGAAAAAAAAATGCAATTCAAGACTGGGACTTTCCAAATGTAGGAGCAGAGCCCAGCCTGTGTCTTGTCATATTGACCAAGAAAAGACCTCACAACATCTACTCCATGTTGCTGTGCTCTATCACTCATCAGTCACTCTTTCTGTCCCCCACCCCATTAATCAAACAAGTCACAGATAATGTGAGATGAAGAGTCTCCAATCCTCAGCACCACAGAGGACAGTCAGCGTCACATAATTCTTGGGCTCCGTTATCATGTTTGCTTTTGTATGTTCTCCAGACTCCTGGTTATGCCTGGAAATTGGACAAAGTCACTCAGGTTTTAAGGAAACACGTCTGGCCCATGTACTTAAAACACAGGAAAGAAATGGAGGACAGCGGCGTTGATGTTGTTTATTTAGATGGAAGGAAACGGTGGTAAAGAAATCTTCCATCTTTTAGGCAGAACTTCCCACACAGGGTTATATAATTGCTTCTGATAGCAAAGGGAAGCATACAATGTCCTTTCAAGTTCTTTGTCCCTGAAATGTTTGAGAAGGGAACTGAATCAGTTCTAGCAATAAGAGTTAAAGATAAAAATAGAAAGTGGTCTTCTTTCTAGCTTTAACTATGAGGTGCTGAAGCATTTTCCCAGCATTGAAAACAGGATTTCTGTCAATGACATATGACTTGTGTCTACCTTGCTCCTTCTCCCTTTAGAGCTGACTTAGAAAAAAATGCTCAGACAGGTGAAATTTCCAGAAAAGCTTCAAGCCCCAAAATACTCAATGGTGAAATTGGTATATTCTGCTTATGCATCCATCTTCCTGTCAATTGGGAGTCACCTGTAGATCCATTGACCTTTCTGCTTCCCACCACGAATCCCCAGACAACTGCTGTGAGCTTCCTAACCCCACCATCCTATTGTAGAAGGACAGAAGAAATCATCTTCTGTCTGAATGAAACAGGGAACATGTAAGATATATCTGTTAATGGCAGATTTCAGCCATGTAGAAAGATGGGAAAGAAAATCTCAACTCAAAATGTATAGACCATTAAAAGTTTGGAAAATAAGGCAAGTTATTTTGCTATCCAGGATTGACATTAAGTGAGTGACACAGACAAATGCTTTTTCTATCCTGGATATTTATCTTTATGCAGATAGATGGATAGATATTACAGTCTGCTCCTTAGGGATGTTGCATGGAAGGAATCAACCCAATTCTTGCACAATTTGTTCATGTTTCTCTATATATCCTATTAAAATAAGTGAAAAAACATTTTCCTGGCTTTTAATTGTCTTGGATCACTTCATGCATATGTAGATGCGTGTTTTGTTCCCTAACATCAGGTGAAGTCTATGAGTGCATGAATTCATCTTATCTCTTAAAAATTTCTCTCAGCTTTTGTTCTCCTCACTGCGCTTCTGATTAATTTCAATGAACTTAATCTAAGATGGTGAAACATTTAGCAGATACAGGTGGCACATCATTGTTATTAATGCTGTCGAGGCTAATTGGAGTGTTGTTGCATTCTAATATTACCTTGAATTTGTCAGTTTCTTTCAAATCCAGATAAATAAGTACATGGATTGTATTGCAGTGTAGGTAATGAAATAGCTTTTCAAACCATGTCTCCAAGCACTTTTTTGTCCTACCAACATTAATAACCTAAAAGGAGATCTTTATTTCCCTTTTTTTTTTCTTTCTGCTTCTGTTGTTTTTAAAGTCGGCTTGTGCCTTTTTAGATTCTTAGAAACATAGAAGCTGGAAATGCCTCAGAGTCCAATGGTTTAAAGCAATGTTATTTCTTATATACTGATAATTTATAACAGATCCCCTCTCCTACCCTTATCCTTCTCCCAATTGTTAATCATTTTGTACTCTGTAAAAAATGACATTTTTACTTTACACTTCTGTATGGATAGTCAAAGATCCAATTCAACACAGCATATGAGCACAAGCTTATTTCACCTCCTTTGAGCACAATTACGTTTAAGACACACTTAACTTTAAGAACATACTTAAGTCTCACAAAGTACTTTGGTGCACGGGGGCCAGAGTACAAAAAAAATTAAAAAGCAGACTTACCAACAGAAAGCTTTTGAAAATGTCCATCTGGACATATATACACCTCAGTTTCTTTTTAATAAAAGAAGGGTGAAAAACAACAGGGAAATTTTTCTTGTTAGAAATTACGCAGCTAAGGCTGAAGCTATTTGAATGCTTATCTTTTTTTTTCCAATGGGCATGGTGCACAATTGTCACATGGGAAGGTTTAATTTTCTTTGTTCACTTATTATCATAGCAGTTATTTATTTCCCTTCTGTAAAGTTTTCTCAAAGAACACAAAAGCATGAGGGGTTTTTGCTACTTACATAGACAATGCTGGAAGGGAAAGACTGGAATCCAATTACCATCCCTGAGCCGTAACAATCACACGTTACAAACCGCGAAGGCAACAGCGCAGGGAGCGAGAGGGTGCCCCAGCCCCCCTCCCCCGAGCCGGAGGAGCGAGCTCCTGACGAGCGGCAGCTCTGACTCAGCGTGGGCGGGGCCAGGAGGGACAGCGGCAGTTTAAAACCCAGGGCACCCGCCATTTCATTTCATTCGAAGCCACCGAGGCGAAGGGCTCCGGAGCGGAGGATCGCGCCGGGGGACCCTTCCTGAAGCGGCGAAACCGCGGCAAAAACCGCGAAGGCAACAGCGCAGGGAACGAGAGGGTGCCCCAGCCCCCTCCCCCGAGCCGGAGGAGCGAGCTCCTGACGGGCGGCAGCTCTGACTCAGCGTGGGCGGGGCCAGGAGGGACAGCGGCCAAACCCCCTCAGGTACAAGAGCAGTCCCCAGGGAGCGCGGCGAACAGGGCGTGGCGCGGCGCGGCAGTTTGCGCGGCAGGTCGCGCCGGCAGGGCGCAGCCCCCCTCCAGGCTCCAGAGGCTAGCTCAGCTCGTGGTCGTCGCCCTCCCAGAAGAGGACCTGGCCATGGTATCCACTCGGCCGAAAGCCATCGCCAGGAGAAATGTGGCGACCCAGACGGAGCCCCTACGCAAACACACATCTGTCCAGGCCTCCGGCTGCAGGGAGTGCCTGAGGCTGTCCCTTGTACAGGAGGGCAGCAGAGACGACGCCTGTGTGCGCTGCGACCAGGTGGATGATCTGCTCAGCCTGGTGGCAGAGCTGAAGGAGGAAGTGGAGAGGCTAAGGAGTATCAGGGAGTGCGAGAGGGAGATAGATTGGTGGAGCCGCACCCTGCCGTCCCTGAAGCAAGGGCAGCACACGGAGGCTCCGCAAGAAGCGGAAGAACCCCTGCCCTCTTGCCACCAGGCAGAAGGAGGAGACCCAGGCGACGGAGGGGAATGGACACAGGTCCCTGCTCGGGGTGCCAGGTGAACCCCCGGCCAGCCTTCCTCGCCTCAACCTTCCCAGCTGCCCCTACACAACAGATATGGGGCTCTGGAACTTGAGGGCCAGACGAACGAGGACGAAGATGAAGGCCCATCCAGGGGATTGCCCGAGGCGAGGCAGCCAGCCCCACAAATTATGACTGCCGCCGCTAAGAAAAAAAGGAGGGTAATTGTCATTGGTGATTCCCTTCTGAGGGGGACCGAGGGCCCAATTTGTCGGCCAGACCCATCCCACAGGGAAGTCTGCTGCCTCCCTGGGGCCCGGGTGAAGGACATTACTAAGAAACTCCCTAGTCTCGTGCAGGCCTCCGATTACTACCCACTACTGGTTATACAGGCTGGCAGTGAGGAGGTTGCAGGGAGAAGTCCCGAAGGGATCAAAAGGGACTTCAGGGCGCTGGGGCGACTGGTGGGAGGATCGGGAGCACAGGTAGTGTTTTCCTCGATCCCTTTAGTGGCAGGGCGGAACACCGAAAGGAACAGGAAAACTCATCGGATCAACACGTGGCTCAGGGGCTGGTGCCATCGACAGAATTTTGGCTTCTTTGACCACGGGGAGGTTTACACGGCACCGGGCCTGCTGGCGACGGACGGAGTTCAGCTGTCTCGCAGGGGGAAAAGGATTCTCGCGTGTGAGTTGGCCGGGCTCATCGAGAGGGCTTTAAACTAGATTCGAAGGGGGAAGGGGATAAAACCAGGCTCACTAGAGAAGAGCCTAGGGACCACACGCCATTGTCAGGGGAGAAATCGGCAGCCCAGCTCAAGTGCATCTATACCAATGCACGCAGCATGGGCGGCAAACAGGAGGAGCTGGAAGCCATTGTGCAGCGGGGTAGCTATGACTTAGTCGCCATCACAGAAACATGGTGGGATGAGTCGCACGATTGGAGTGCTGCAATGGATGGCTATAAGCTCTTCAGAAGGGACAGGCGAGGAAGGAGAGGCGGTGGGGTAGCCCTGTATGTTAGGGAATGCTTCGACTGTCTAGAGCTCGATGGTAGTGATGATGAGGTCGAGTGCTTGTGGGTAAGGATGAGGGGGAAGGCCAATAAGGCAGATATCCTACTGGGAGTCTGTTATAGACAACCTAGCCAGGACGAGGAGGCAGATGAAATATTCTACCAGAGGCTGGCAGGAGTCTCCCAGTCGCTAGCCCTTGTTCTCGTGGGGGACTTCAACTTTCCGGATGTCTGCTGGAAATACCACACGGCAGAGAGGAAACAGTCGAGGAGGTTCCTGGAGTGTGTGGAGGATAACTTCCTGACGCAGCTGGTAAGCGAGCCCACCAGGGGAGATGCCTCGCTTGACCTGCTGTTCACGAACAGAGAAGGGCTGGTGGGAGATGTGGTGGTCGGAGGCCGGCTTGGGCTTAGCGACCATGAAATGGTAGAATTTTCGATACTTGGTGAAGTAAGGAGGGGGGCCAGCAAAACCGCTACCATGGCCTTCCAGAGGGCGGACTTTGGCCTGCTCAGGTCACTGGTCGAGAGGGTCCCTTGGGAGACAGTCCTGAAGGGCAAAGGGGTCCAGGAAGGCTGGAAGTTCTTCAAGAAGGAAGTCTTAAAGGCGCAGGAGCGGGCTGTCCCCATGTGTCGAAAGAAGAACGGGCGGGGAAGGCGACCGGCCTGGCTAAACGGGGAGCTCTGGCTGGGACTCAGGGAAAAAAGGAGAGTTTATCACTTGTGGAAAAAGGGGCAGGCAACTCAGGAAGAGTACAGGGATCGCGTTAGGTTGTGCAGAGAGGAAGTTAGAAAGGCAAAAGCCCGGCTAGAACTCAACCTGGCCACTGTCGTGAGAATGCTTTTATAAGTATGTTAATGACAAAAGGAGAGCCAAGGAGAATCTCCATCCTCTATTGGATGCGGGGGGGAACGTTGCCACCAAGGACGAGGAAAAGGCTGAGGTACTCAACGCCTTCTTTGCCTCAGTCTTTAGTAGTCAGAGTGGTTATCCTCAGGGTACTCAGCCCCTGAGCTGGAAGACAGGGACGACGAGCAGGATAAACCCCCCATAATTCAAGAGGATGAAGTTAATGACCTGCTATGCCACCTGGACGTTCACAAGTCCATGGGGCCGGATGGGATCCACCCGAGGGTACTGAGGGAGCTGGCGGAGGAGCTTGCCGAGCCGCTCTCCATCATTTACCAGCAGTCCTGGTTAACTGGGGAAGTCCCGGACGACTGGAGGCTCGCCAATGTGACTCCCATCTACAAGAAGGGCCGGAGGGAGGATCTGGGGAACTACAGACGGGTCAGCCTGACCTCGGTGCCGGGGAAGATCATGGAGCAGTTGGTTTTGAGGGTGCTCACGAGCCATGTCCGGGACAACCAGGGGATCAGGCCCAGCCAGCACGGGTTCATGGAAGGCAGGTCCTGCTTGACCAACCTGATCTCCTTCTATGACCAAGTGACCCGCCTAGTGGATGAGGGAAAGGCAGTGGATGTGGTCTACCTGGACTTCAGTAAAGCCTTTGACACTGTCTCCCACAGCATTCTCCTAGAGAAGCTGGCGGCTCACGGCCTAGACAAGTACACTCTTCGCTGGGTAAAAAACTGGCTGGACGGCCGAGCCCAGAGAGTTGTGGTCAACGGAGTTAAATCCAGTTGGCGGCCGGTCACGAGCGGTGTTCCCCAGGGCTCAGTACTGGGGTCAGTCTTGTTCAATATCTTTATCAACGATCTGGACGAGGCGATCGAGTGCTCCCTCAGTAAGTTTGCAGACGACACCAAGTTGGGCGGGAGTGTTGATCTGCTTGAGGGTAGGAAGGCTCTGCAGAGGGACCTGGGCAGGCTGGATCGATGGGCCGAGGCCAACTGTATGAGGTTCAACAAGGCCAAGTGCCGGGTCCTGCACTTCGGCCACAACAACCCCAGGCAACGCTACAGGCTTGGGGAAGAGTGGCTGGAAAGCTGCCCACCTGGGGGTGTTGGTTGACAGCCGACTGAACATGAGCCAGCAGTGTGCCCAGGTGGCCAAGAAGGCCAACGACATCCTGGCCTGTAACAGAAATAGTGTGGCCAGCAGGAGCAGGGAGGTGATCGTGCCCCTGTACTCGGCACTGGTGAGGCCGCACCTCGAATCCTGTGTTCAGTTTTGGGCCCCTCACTACAAGAAGGACATGGAGGTGCTGGAGCGTGTCCAGAGGAGGGCAACGAAGCTGGTGAAGGGCCTGGAGCACAAGCCTTATGAGGAGCGGCTGAGGGAACTGGGGTTGTTTAGCCTGGAGAAGAGGAGGCTGAGGGGAGACCTCATCGCGCTCTACAACTACCTGAAAGGAGGTTGTAGCGAGGTGGGTGTTGGTCTCTTCTCCCAAGTAACAAGTGATAGGACAAGAGGAAATGGCCTCAAGTTGCACCAAGGGAGGTTTAGATTGAACATTAGGAAAAATCTCTTTACTGAAAGAGTGGTCAGGCCTTGGAACAGGCTGCCCAGGGAAGTGGTGGAGTCACCATCCCTGGAGGTATTTAAAAGACATGTAGATGAGGCCCTTAGGGACATGGTTTAGTGGGCATGGTGGTGTTGAGTTGATGGTTGGACTCGATGATCTTAGAGGTCTTTTCCAACCTGTATGATTCTATGATTCTATGAAAGTGATATCAAAGTCTGTCTTTAAATCACCTAACCTGCGATTCATAATTTTTAAGCAGAGTACATCTTTCACAATTTGATTAAAGAGAGAGATTAAAGAAAAGAGAAATGAAGAAATACCCGCTTTGCCAAAGAAGAAACCAAGTAGGTCCAAGATGTGCATCTCAGACAAGAACCCAGCTTGCCTGGACTCCAAATAAGCACTCAACCCAAAAGCCCTTTTGTTGCAACCCATTGCATATCCATTTCCCATTCAGTTATCTATTTTGGTAGGATAAAAAATACAGTAAGAAGATATTAATTTATTTTTGAACTGTAAGAATTAACTCCTTCTTAAATGTGTGCGTTTCAGTTGAGGTAAGAAATGGAGTGTTATGTGCTTCCTTTGGTAGAAGGACTGCTGGCTCTTGAAGATTCTACCAAAATTTGTCCCAAGTATATTATGGCTGCCCCAATGAACCCATTTGCAACGGCTGATATTTTACAGTAGTATGCCATGGGAATGGAAATAATTGCTTTTCTCCTCTTTGCTTATCTCTCTTTTTCTTAAGGAGCCTGAGAAATCTACTTGAGTGTCCTTTGTCAGGTGGATGCACTTCTTACATCATTAGTTCAATTCCAGACTTCCAAAGACATCCTCCTTCTTCTGGAGACAGCAGGAGAAACACATTACCAGGGAATAAACTCACAAATCCAGAGAAGGATCTTTGTTTCTATCATTTACATCCATCACAGCAATACTTGGAACAGGAAAAGATTCCCCAGTACCCCAGATTAGTCCAAATAGTTCTTGCCCCAGTGACTAGCAATGTTAGTTACTATTTATTTTGGCACTTCCTCTTTCTGTTAGGTTGCAGCTTGCATCCACCCCCTGACTCCAAGTTATGAAAGCTAGGGCCAGTGTCCTGCTGTACACGGGCAGATTTTAAATGCAGAAAAGCAGGCTTAGATCTGTAATATCTTCTCAAGGCATCCAAGAAAGGCAGCAGCTCATAACTCCTGCCCTTGAATGAGTTTTTAACTCAAGAGAAGTTTTTGCCCACTCGGGCAAGATGTCATCGATTAGCTGTTTGGAAAAGTCCTGTGTTTTAGAATGTCACTGTCTCCTTTTTACCACCAAGCACCTAATTCACAAAAGAGAAACACTCTGTGAGGAAGACACCGTGAAAGTTTTCCAGAATTTAATTAAAAGTCCTACATACAGCTTTCTGAGGGTTGTCACAAAGCCATAAATTCTTGATTGATAAAAATATGGAAGTTTATACTGTGACAGTTTATATAACAATTTTTTCATTTGGTCTTTTTCAAGGGGGAATCACAAACTCTAATTAAACACAGTTCACAAAGATGGGTTGCCCCCTTTGACAAACAAGGCCATGCGACACAAGAGCTGGGCCCATGTTTGATTTCAGCATTTCAGGAACATGAGCATCCACAGGTTTGGATTATTTGGCACACTAACAGAAATCACAAGGATGAGTCAATTAAGTTGTTGCCATTAGCACCTCTGCAAGCTGCCTGCTTTCTTACCATCACTGACCCAGTACTGTTCTACCAGCCCATCTAAATCCTTCTAAAGAAGTGTCATTTGTAGCATATGCAGAAGGTGGTTAAATTTGAACCTGTATTGCTGCTTTAATTTCCACATACCATTAATTTATTTAATTTCCAAATTGCTTATTTTTGCAAGTGAGGGTGTTATGTTCTTTGACCAGTTTCTCTAACAAAACTAATTTTCCCCTCTTGAGTTTTGCTCATGCTAGCAGTTCTGAAGGGAAAAGGCTTGTTAAAGACATTAGTCGATCTCAAGATGCATGAAATCCCAAAAGACTTTCACCTAATATATTTATTTTAAAGGCATAAGGGAGCAAATGAGTCTGAAATAATTGAAACATAAAATCAATGATAATTGCTTTGCACTTAAGAGCATATCCCAGACATTTTGCCTGTGCCTTCAGTGATATGCTAGGCAATGCTCATTCTACTGCGTCTTTTCTTCCACGCTTTGCAACGTGCTTGTAAAAATTATTTGATTTAGGGGGTTGACTTTGTTCCTTTTCATGGCACCAGGTCCCTCTTCTTAACCATCTTCCTTAACTGTTCAAAAACCAGTAATTGTATCCAGAACGAGACATTTATTCTCCTCCAACAACCTGAAAAATTAAAAATGCTTTATAATTGCAGGCACTTCCTCTTTGTTTGTGGTGGAGTTAATCCCTCCACTTCTTTCTTAGTTCTGAAATTGCTGTGATTTTATTTGAACCCTAATTTGCCTTAAGGTCTCTTTGTACCAGCTATGCTTCAGCATAACATACAGGGGTGTCAGGGCTGATCTGAACATGAGTTTTGATAGTTGGGTAGTTGCCATGCAGCATAATCCACCCCTGCTCCCTTGTGCAGCCCCTCACATCCAGGGCTTGAAGGGGTGGTTATTCAGCACTCGCCAAGGGACCCTGTCACCACTCACCTAAAGCAGAAAGCATCTCCTGTGCCATCACTCTATTCACAGTGACACAGCCAGTTGACAACAATAAATTGAAGCCCAACCCTTCAAATCCACAGATGCCCTCATGGGACACCAGCCCAAGTAAAGAGAACAGCTTTTTTTTTGCTGCTGGGCTACATCTCTGCCTCTTTTCAGGTCTTCCAGCACTTGTAACCTAGCGAAGAGTTGGAAATCAGTGTCTATTGGGGGAAAAAAAAAAAAGGCGATGGAAATGACTATATGATGGTGAGAATGCTAGCTTTGCTCTCCTGGGGTAATTCAGCTGTGCAGCATCTTTTGTATGAGGTAGGATGAAAGTACATGGGGCATTAATGGAGTTTACTGTAAACAATGTAATTTTGAAAACATGCTTGGGTTCATTGGCTTCTGCAGACTGGTAGGCTGGATAATTCCTTGTCCAGGGCACTCTGGGTAAGGGCTGCAATATTGCAAACATGGTCCTCTTCACATGGAGACAGGCGATTACCATGATATTCCACAGCTGTGCTTGTCATCTTTGCTGAACCAATTCCTAAAGGAGAATCTACTCTTCAGAACAATGATAGTTAAAGATTGGAGTTATTGGAAACTTGTCCATCATCTCTGGTTTATCAAATATAATGTTTCAGAAGGCAAGAGGATTTTGTCTTGTAAAACATTTGTGCTCAATAAAGCATTTATGTGGCTCCACTTTCTACAAATGGGGATGGACACAGTAACAATAATGCTGAGACCTCAAGTTGATTGAGGACATCCGTATAAATCCACACAGTCCTCTCAAGTATACACGCTAGGAGTCCACCTAAAACCAATATTTAACACATAATCTGAATCTGTTGCTCCATCTTAATTTATTTGTTTGGTACTTCGGTAGTTCACCTGTAAAATCGCATGTTTAATGTTCCCTGCTTGATTCTGTTTATATAGGAGAGAAAAATCTGACACAGACACCAGCTTCAGTTCATCAGCTCACACTAAGACAACATGAGTTTTCCACCCTGGAGGTTGTTTCTGCCACAGCTGCTCCATCTGTTCTCATTTCTCACCCTAAAACCAGCTGTGGAGGAACTGTCATACACAGCATTTCACTGGCACTGCTTTCCAGCAACTGAAAGATTTTGGGGACAGAGACAGTTTCTGCTGGAAACCTTTCTAAATGGAAATCTTTGTAAAGTCAGGGCCGAGAGCCACTGTCCTGGAGTAAATCCCCTGATAGTGTCTTGATGTATGGAAAAAATGTCATGAGATTTTGCATTTAGGAGAGAATTAATCTGCTGCCTGGGTTGAGTGATAAAGGGAGCCTCAAGGGGGAAGCTGCAGCAGGCAATAATAACAACAATAAACCTTTTATAAAGAATCTAGGCCTTCTTTTGGTTAGCTTTTGAGACACAGATGCACAAAACTGTTATTTTGAAGGTCGATACTGTAGCCTGCCATGGTGAGGCACAGTGAGCTAAGGACCTCACATCACTTTATATAGTGCTTTTTCTGCTGCAAAACACTCTTGAGACACCTGATGGCTTCATCTACTCACCCCATTTTACAAAAAGTAAAGCATCTTCAGCTGATATGTGAAGCAACTTGTTTAAACAAATAGGCATACAAAGAAACTCCTCTCCTCGTGCTGTACTTGTGGTTGCTTTCTGTAGTGGAAGAGAGTGATTTAAAAGAAAAACACTGTCATGAGACCAAAGGAGAATACAATTGCTGGGGTGGTAAATGTCTCAGAAAAAAGCAAATGAATAAATGGATCCATAAGTAGACAAATAAGATTATAAGAAAATGGAGATAGACAAAAATAGAGAGCTAGCCTGAGGACACTACATAGGACACGTTTTTGATTATTAAAACAAGGCTTCCCTATAGATTTCCAGCCCCAAAAGTGCCAGTTTTCTGCTGGTGCTTGCTCAGTTTTGGATGGGTTTCTGTGTTGTAAGCGTCTGCCATAGAAAGGACTGAACACAGTGACCCAGGATTCACAACCTCTTTTCATCCTGTGGATCCTAAGTTTAAAAAACTATCAGAGCTACCTCTGCAAGGTTCATCCCCATTGGCACCATGGAGCTTTACCTCCCAGCCATCACTTCCAGAGCCTCTGTGTCTCCCTTTGTACAAGGTGATCCCAAAACCAGAAGCTGAGCGCTCAGATCACAAGGTGCCAAGTGCTTTAGAAACACGTTAGAGAGAGATATGTATCAATAAGAAGGCAAATAAGAAAATAAATTTGAGCAGGTAAATAAAACAGGGATATAGCTCTGCCTAAGTGCATAGATTGAGATGGATTGAATTGTTTATCCTGTTAACCATTGCCTCCACAGTAATGGATATTCAGGTCTCTGAAAAGGCTATTTTATTAAATACCATCTGTCTGTATTTTCCGTATGGTTTTCTGTATTTATCTTTCAACAACAGTGAAAGAGTATTTCATAAATCTAGCAGAAGTTCTGCCTTCCATTTCCATCAAAAACCTGCAGCAATAAGCCCCGGTAATAAACCAGCTCCACTATTGGCACCATGTTGAAGCCAAAGTGCTACCAAGAGTTGTAGCACAAACGAAAAAGCTTTCATCAGTATTACTGTGATTAGCCTTTAATTAGATGGTTCTTGGGACTGGTCAGAATGCAACCTTTCCCAATATTATGCAAGGTCAGACACTGGACCTTGGCATGGTCTCAATTAGATAAATTACCTAATTGCTTAATGAATTAAAGTTCTCCAAAACTGTCAGGGTTTAGATATTGGCATCTGATTTGAAGCTTATTTGCGGTTATAACTAGCTGTAGGTGAACCCATGGCTGGGTTTTATTTGAATTCTTCCTCAGTGGAGCTGGAAAAAGAAAGTGATAAGGATTTCACTCAGTCCATTTGATTTCATGTTCAAAATACAGGAATTCCCATTTTCAAAGGATTTTGTTCTTTACATTTCCTGTGCCAGATGAAACCCAAAAGCCAGCATCTGGTGTCCCAGCTGAATCTCCTTGAAACAACCCCACAAAACTCTCAGACCCCTGGTTTCTCTAGTACCCAACTCCTAGACCTATGGTCTCTCCGTTGATTGGCTCACACACACATGCCTGTTCACACAGGAAAATAATCAGGAATAGGCTTTGACAGACAATAAGACAGATGACACTGGTCAGGTGGTGGACTTGGCCAGGCAGGAGTATTGAACCACTTCCATGCAACCAGCCCTTTACCCCCATCTCCTCTCCATTCTCCCATGCTTTCTCTTCCCCATCCATCCTGACCCCTCCTTCTCTCTGCCCTTGTGCCCTCCCAGATAAACAACTCACCCCTAATTATTTTTTCTCCTTTTGTCCCAGTTTTGCTATAGCCATACCCACTTTGGTATTTCTGATACCATTACCTATGTAATTCCAGACTTCTTTAGTATTACTGGTATGGTTATCTAGGCACTCTTGGCCTTTTAAGACCCCAAAGGTCCCAAATATTCCCCTCCAATTAACAGTGAGGTTTCGTTGTCTTTCACATAACTCCACCTGTGAAATCTGGCCATTCTTCATGGTGCTACCAGTAACTTTTATCAGATTCTCACTTTGTTACATGTTATGTTCACCAATTTCTCATGTCATGCTCAAATTTTTGCACAACCTGTTCAGTTAGCTTGACCTCAAACCAAAGCTTAGCCATCTGCTTACATAGCTTAACGTCTACCATCCTTGTGGCTATATCCAGAAGAGAAATAAAAATAAAAATAATAATTAAAAAAACAATAAAAAAAAAAGGAAGAAACAAATTAAAAAGTGAGTAAACCCTGGATAATAAAACTGTGTGATCTCTGGCCAAGGGGAATACATGGGGGAGAGTCAATATTGCTTTACATAGGATTCGCTTCTGGGGATGTTTCCTTAGCTGCACCACTCTCCATGGGACGTAGAGTCTGTAGCCGTGGATCAGACAATGATTTTTAGATGCAGAGATTTTAATGCCAGAAGGAGTACACTGGCAACATAATCTGATCTCACATATCATACAGTACACAGCTTTTCACCGAGTTTCTCTTAGAGAAAAGAAACAGTGGGTGTTTGGCTACAGCACCCAGTATCAATACAGGCTGGGGGATGAAGGGATGGAGAGCAGCCCTGTGGAGAAGGACTTGGGGGTACTGGTGGATGAAAAGCTGGACGTGACCCGGCAATGTGCACTCGCAGCCCAGGAGGCCAACCGTATCCTGGGCTGCATCAAAGCAGCATGGCCAGCAGGTCGAAGGAGGTGATTCTGCCCCTCTGCTCTGCTCTGGTGAGACCCCACCTGCAGTACTGCGTCCAGCTCTGGAGTCCTCAGCACAGGAAAGACATGGACCTGTTGGAGCGGGTCCAGAGGAGGGTCACAAAAATGAACAGGGGGATGGAACGCCTCTCCTATGAAGAAAGGCTGAGAGAGTTGGGGTTGTTCAGCCTGGAAAAGAGAAGGCTTCAGGGAGACCTTATTGCAGCCTTTCAGTACTTAAAGGGGGCTTATAAGAAAGATAGGGACAGACTTTTTACAGGGCCTGTTGCAACAGGACAAGGGGGAATGGTCTTCAACTAAAAGAGGGTAGATTCAGACTAGATAGAAGTAAGACATTTTTTACGCTGAGGGTGGTGAAACCCTGGCACAGGTTGTCCAGAGAGGTGGTAGATGCCCCATCTCTGGAAACATTCAAAGTCAGGTTGGACGGAGCTCTGAGCAGCCTGATCTAGTTGAAGATGTCCCTGCCACGGCAGGGGCATTGGATTAGATGACCTTTAAATGTCCCTCCTAACCCAAACTATTTTATGATTCTATGATTCTACAGCATTGCTTCATAGGAAAGCTGTATGCTTTTTGAAAAGATATCAAGAAATGGAAATTTCATTACTTTCTGTGGTAGTTTAACCACTGGAACAAATCCTTGTCACTTTTTAAAAAGAAGTGTATCCCTCTGTTGAACCCATTCAACATGAAAATTGTTGTGGATTTTTCCACTGTTTAAATAGCCCTGTAGAACCTGCTGTTTTCTCCCCCATACCATCTTTGCAATAAGCTAACTGGTATTTAAAGACCTTCACTTTGAGGGATATACCTCGTGGCTCTTCCATGTACCTTCTCCATGTTTTGCACTCCAGAACTGTTGTGGCATCCCCGTGTCTGTGGTTTCACAGAATATAGGTAAAGTCCTCTGTCTACTCCAGCTCAGCAAACATTTTTTGAATAAACCCATGGGTCATGTTATCTTTTGGCCCCAATATCTGATTGGGAACTCAGTTTTGTTCCAGGTTTTTGTTTATAGCAGATCATCTTTTTTTTTCAGAAGTACTGCTTCAGCCCTTCTAGGGAAATTGTACTGTCTCCTGTCCAGTCAGTAAGGGTTGCATTTGTTCTGCCCACATATAGGATTTTGCATTTGATGGCCTTATATGTATTCCACCTACCAATGGATCGAGACTACATGAGTGTCCTATCCTAATCTTTACTTTCCTCTTACAAGTCTTTTGGTTAACCACACACTTCATCAGCAATAGGTTTATAAGATCTTGTTGAAGTCTACAACCTTGCTGACACCAATGCTAAAATAATCTATACAAACACAGTAAACAAATCCAAGCATTGGATTAAATGTTCAGCTGAAATACCATGTTGTCAGCTTTTCTTCTTTTTAACCTTGAGTGGCCCATAAATCTCTCTTGAGACATGGCTTTCCTTTCTTGTTAAGATGGCCAACCATTTCATATCCTGGGAATGCATTTGGCAATAAAAAGCCTGTCCTTGTCTAATGGTATCCACATTAAGAGATCCCATATTCTAAGAACAAATGACCTAGTATTTTTCACCCCATCAATCCATGCATCAGGTCTAAATTATTATCAGGAACACAGTTGTAGTTTATTAGCAGCACAAAAATTGGATGACATTGGGTCAATAGCACTGGGAGCCCATTAGAAGCACACTGCTAGTTGTAGGGCCAGCTCCTGGCTTCTCAGCCAGGAGACAAAATGGAAGTCCACTACCCAAAGCAGAAGATGTCAGTTTAAGTATTCCCATTTCTTCACTAAGCAGTCTTCATGCCCTTATCAAGTCCAGAAAAAAAAATACTCTCTGTTATTACTCCTTCTCTCTCTCAAAAATAATGTTTTCTCCTGTTTTATTTCTCACAACCAGAAAGTCAAACAGCTTACCAAGAATACATTTGTCACTCACACTGGGCTGCTCAGGCAAAGAGTCAAAGTTTTTGGAAATAACATGATTTCACACTGATGGGATCCATGCACTGGAAAAGTTTTTCCAGCTTTTTCCTAAACAATTCTTACACTGTATGTGCCTGTTTTATCTGTTTTAAGTGATTATTAGGCCAGCTTGTCAGCAATACACTGCAGTATTAGAAGGGGGAATAGAGGCAGTTCAATAACAGAAGAGTATCAGTGAGGCTGACCTAGCTTTATTGCATGAAGAAAAACAGAGTTTAGATTACCAGGTGTGGTGCTTCCTCTAGAGCTTGAGTTTGGGCAGATAAAATCACGTCAGAGTAGGCATTAATCAGAATGATTTTGTGTGAAGCAGAATAATGAGATGGATGGGCTGTTTCACGGGCATTGCTAAGGGAGCTGTGAGCTCCGGCACATGTACCAGACCTGGCTCTTAGACACAGTCACTGGGAGATTTCCAGAGCAAACATTGGTTTGCGTACTGAGTTCAGCAGAGACCACTATATTGGAGAGTAGCAGCAATTTAAAAAATTCCTTTTCTGCAGAATTTTGTTCCAGTTCTTCATTTTCTAAAGGCCATGGGCTCACTGCATCCCCAGGCCCACGTGGAGAAGGGGTAGAAGATTTGCATGGCTACGTTTTGAGGAGAGATCGATGTCACATTATGCAGAGAAAAGGGGAAAAGAGGTGCAAGTCAGCTGCTGTCACAGGAGGGAAAGGCCCTGTCCTATCCTCACCGTGGTGGTTTCTCCAACTCCATGGTGACAGCATAAGTGAGCTGTCACGTAGGAAGTTTCTTCTGCTGCCGCTGCCACATTTGTCTTGCAGCACCTCTCAGGAGATAAAACACCACAACTGGCCCTCACGTTTCAGCAGGACACTTAATGCACTAGACTAACTTTACTTTAATGAGGCTAAAAAAAGGAAGGCAACTTGAGACAGGGGTATAGAAATCCCTGCACATCAGAGAGCTGCAGGCAGACAAATCTGAGCAACACCGGACCTTCATATTCTCGGAAAAAAATTTACTCTAGTCATACCTTTTCTTCATCGCTCCTCTCCCCGACTCCAGAAACAGATTTGCAGCATGACACATTGAAATCAATGCCATGTTGGCACACATCACTCATTGCCCTGCTTCTACTCAGAAGACTGTCATTTCTGGCCATAAATATTTCTAGTGAAGAGATAATGGTCTGGGTTTCTTCCTTTTTCAGCCAGTGAGGTCACTAAGAGCTACCCTATTTATAATCAATATTTCATCTGCCATCTCTTTTGTTTACTGACCTTGAAACTATTTCACGTGAATTCATCAGGAAGGCATGTCCTTTGCTACTTTGGCATTTACTTTACTGTTAATAGGTGCATGATAAGTATTTTTAAAGAATACATCCCCTTTCATACATTCCTGGATAATAATTTTATTACAGGGCTCCCTCTTTCATCTGTGTTATCTGTTTTCCATGGACAGAGGCCCTTCATCAAACCAGATAATTTTATTTGCTGAGAGACACTTTTGTGCAAAACCTGATGCCTAATTTATGAGATAAGCTGGACTGACAACAAAATGACCTTCTCCCTCTATCTGGTTATTAAATTGTTTGTGATCTAATAAAATGTTGGTAATACACTCCGTTTCAGCAGGGCTTTAATTTCCTACCTGACATTTAGATTAAAAAGAGTATGGATTCAGGGAACAAATTTGTCACGGTCTGAAACAGACTTGAGCTCAAAAGAGCTCTGCTACCCCCCGAACACCTCAGAGGGAAGAGCGGTTTGCAGCCCATGCACTTGACTCTGAGAAGGCAACAACTGCTGGCATAGAGTCAGCAAGGCAGCATCTCCCTCCTCCTTTGCTGGAGTGTTACTCACACCCGGTTAGCTGCTGGATGTCTAAGCACAGTAAGGATGCACGTGGACACATGCATATAGAGATCTGCCCTTGTCCTGGCTGTGATTTTGACCACAGCTATTCATGAGACTGCATAAAAGCAAATCATATTTCTTTCTGTCATCCCCACTAAAAACACATATTGCTGAATAATTCTGGAGTCGGGCTTCGTTTGCCGATCCGAGGACAGTGATGCATGAGTCCTCACTCTTCTGCTGTTCTCTGGGCGGTCTCAGAAATAGCATCATCCTATTATCCAACCTCTGTGTTTACATCAATAAAGTCACGCAGGCAGATGCTTAAGCCTGTTCTCAAAGCCAGACTCAACTACCTTCCTTACTCACTGCTCTCCAGACAAACATGGGCTCAGGAAGGGGATTTGCCTACTGTTACCTCAGAGCAATACACATTTTCATGCAATAAGAGGAAAATAGGACATGTCTCTCTACCACAATGCTTTTCTGTATAATACCAAGTCTTGCAATACTTCAGTAAACGCAAAAATCTGTTCACTGCTCTTCCCAATGTATTGAATAAGTATTCTCTCCAGAAGATCCAGATTTTCCTACAGAATGAAAGTACAGAATGAACATAACTGATTTCCAAGGATTGTATTGTCATGGAATATTATTCGTAGCAAGCAGAGCTCTCCACCAGGAAACACTATACCCTGAATCTATAATGTAGGCTGAATCAAAAGATGTAAGACATTCTAATAGTCTTAGCATCTTAAGAAAGACTGAAAAAACAGCCTTTTAGTAAATGCAGAAGAAAATTGAGTGGGAAAAACTGAGAGGGAAGAAGCCTCACTAACACAGAAACACCATAATGTATCTCAATAACTGTGGAAACTTACCGCAGTGAAACCTTAAATTTCTCTGACTTCTTCAGTCTTCACTCAGCCACCTATTTTATGTCACTCAATTTGGTATGCAGTGTTTTGTGGCAGAAAAAACAAATTAAAAAAAAAAAAGTTTAGCATCATGTAACAATGGTATGTATAGGAGAAAAGGAAAATGAAAGGGCAGCTGGGTCCTGCTTCAGAAAGTTTATGAAGTCCTAATTACTGTGGCAACACACAATGGCATATCTCAGTTGAGAGCTGTTTGAGGTTCACTTCTTATTATAAGATTCTTCCACTGGGAGATCAGAGAAGGAGAAGTAAAAACCTTTCTAAGGTACACCTTAGTGTTGGCTTTTATAAAACTTTGATCAGGGATCTCCTCCCTTCTAAGACTCTGGCTCCCTTTTTCAGGTCTGTTTTGAGTGATTGCTGTACCTGTGTATTCTGGTTTTGTTTAACATCAGGTCTGCTTTCACTCTCTATTGCTGCCAGAATATCTAATTCATCCAATCTTATTTATTTATCTGCTAGGTTCTTTTATAATATTTTGTTCCCCTGCCCTACTTTGTGTGTGTGAATTTGCTTCTTTCAAAAGCAAAAACAATTAAAAGTTTTGTATGTGGCAGAGATCAGAAGGGTTGTTTTTTATCTTGAAAAGAGAGGCAACACCATTCAGGTCTAATTTCCAAGTGTAAATCTAGAATTACAACACTGATGAAAATAGGGAGGAATCATATGTGGTAGAGATATGGGTCTATTGATGATAAAAGATAAAAAGGGTCTCAGAATGGCCTTATGCCTGGTAGACATGAGGGGCAGGAACCCTTTGGGTTACTCATTTCTTTCACGGCCACTCAGTTGTACCCTACATCTGTGACCCTATAATGCAGAAGAATCTTGATGAAACAAACACTGCATATTCTCTCTTTTTCTAAGCACCCAAAAGGAGAGTTATTTTATAGACACCATACATCAGCAAAGCTAGTATTAGACTTATGAGTTGTATCTACACTTGTAAATAAAATGGTCTTGGAGCCATTCTCTGGTCCCATGACTATTCTCTGGTCACAAAGTCAGTGGTGCAGTTGTGTCCAAAGTTCTAAGAAACATTTGCTTTATTCAAAACTCTTCCCTAGTGGGAACAGATCTGGCCAGTGCCAACCTCTAGGCTCTTCTCAGAAATTCTTGGAGACTGTCCTAGTCAGCTAGAGTCCCTGGCACAGTTTTGGGTTTACAGTGGGGTTCACTGTGACTTGGGGTCTGATCAGTTGTTCTGCCTGGCTCTGTCTGGTTTATCACTATACTCCAATTGTGCTATTTGGTCATGGTATGAAAACCCTTGTGGTGGAGAGCCAGAACCAATCTTCTTGATTTCTGTGGAACTTCCAAAGCTGCCAAAAGAGTTATGGACAAAAAGCTCTCATAAATGACAGATTAAGCTGCCTCACAGTGAAAAGGAAGTATTCACTTATCTTAATTTGTTTCTAGTATGTACTTTTTTTTGCCTCCCTCACTTAACATCTGAAATTTTAAAGGCGAGGCAGCTGAGGTATATAAAGTGACCATGTAACTCATACAACAGTTTTACCAACTTTTGATTCATCTTCCAAGAGACATGGCTTTCAACTGTCTGTGAAACCTGAGGCCTTGCCTGTAGGCAACCTGTAAGAAGTTATGGGAGGAAACGTGGAGATTTCCCTTGCACTTTGCACAGGTGGGAGCTGAGGATCAGTCAAACGAGCACAGCAGTGTGAAATCGAGTGGATGGAATAGAAGATTCAAATTTGGAGCTCTAGGAGAGCTACTGTTCCTTCTGTCATTGACCTTTTGCTTTGAACATGACACCCAGGAGGCATGTGATGAAGCTTAGAACAGAGCTTCCCCAGACCAACCCTGTCTGAGCTGGTACCAGAATGGGAACCCATGGATGGGCCATGCTAAATCCTTTGAGTACCACCCCAAAGCAGTCATCGGAGATGCTTTCAGGGCCAAGCAAGCACTTTTCTCCAGCAGTCACCTTAAAGAGAGTTATCAAAGAGCAACTAAAATGCCTGTATCCCTCTATTCACTTTTTTCATTGGGAAAAAAGTCTGAAAGTTATAAAGAGCACAGAGAGCGAGCAAGAGGGATGGGAAAAAAAGATGGGATTAGCAGGATACTCCAGAGCTGCATGGGAGGACAGTGAGATACTTTAACTCAGTTCTGGGCTTATCCATACAGCCTCTGGGCCTGATGACTTTCACTGGACTTGACATTGCATAGTTTGCACGTACTCACATGTCTGAAGCAAGGTTAAGATTAGCACTATGCTTCATGGCATGGCCTCAAGTGTCCCCATCCCAAGAAAGGTGAAAACATTTGCTTTGTAAAAAAGTCAGATTTTGAAACTTGTGTGAGGTCCTAGGACCCTTGCAATCTTCAAGATGTCTTCACCAGTTAGTTCCTCACACTACTTAGTTGATCAGGTAGCCTCAGCTCCCCTGTACCATGTAATTGTCCAAATAATGCAACGCCCATTACCCAACTCTTTGAAACATGACGTGCGTCATAGTATTATAAGCGCAAGGCTAGCAGCTCCAGCAGAACTGACATAGTTTTTGACAACATCAGAGGACTTCTGAAAGAATTTTCTTTTGGCAAAATATGAAAGTTGAGGCACATTTTAGACAGTCATCTGACATCTGTCAGATGCATAAATAGAAGACTGGTCTCCTGATTTACGCTCAAAAACAAACTTTATGTCACCACTCACGGTATCAGTACAGTCATTCTACAGAAACACATAAATTTGCGTGGTACGTGAGCATCCTGACTCTGGCAGAAATAGACAGATGAATGAAGGGGTAATACCTGCGGCTAGAAAGACAAGAGGAAAAAAGGGCTGATGAAAGAAACATTGATTAATTCCTTGAAGGCTGCTTTATGCTTTTAGTTTGGTCTTTTGGCAGTGCTCTTAATCTCAATGAAAGTAGAGGATAAATGGCACTGCAGGTGGAGAGCCCTGGAGCCATGCAGGTGCTGATGTGCTGGTTCTGCATCTTTTATCCAGAAAAGGGACTAAGATACACATTTCTGGTGAAGACAAGACTTACGCCTCCTGCTTTGTTACTACTTCTCTCTGCCTGCAGCTCTGCTACCTGTGTCAGGGAATGTGTGAAGCAAAGTAAGACAAGGCTTTAAAGACTGATAATTCACACAAGATTACTTAGGAAGTCTGCACTCACATATTTCAAGATGTCACAATAAGCCCCACTCAGATCTTCAGAGTGCTAGAAAGGTTCAAGGACTCATGATGATGAAGGAAGCATTTCAGGTATAAGCATGAGTTTATGCATTTTTACTGCTGCTTCACCTAAGTGTGAAGTGACATATTATGCCATTTATTCAGGTCTTGTCAGCATTGGGTCTGTTGAGGGAGTTAACACAAGAATGATGGAAATATGAAGAATTTGTGTAAGGCTCATATAATGCCAATATACTGTCTCACCTGCTTTGATAATGTAATAAAAATCAGAGATCAAGGAAACCTAATAGATGGTACAGTAGATGTCTGTAGCTTTATTGCCTGTAGGATATTGTATCCATTCTTCCTGAAAGGTACCAAGCAATGGGCAGGTTTCTCCCTCTTTCCATGGTCAATTATTCCATGTAAGAATAATGAGCGTTCTCACTGTTAGGGCATTTACTGTATGATTCATCTCACTTAAGTTTAGATGCCTGTAATATAAAATCTACTGCTGAGCTTGTCACCCTTGGCTTATTCTATAGCAGATGGACAGAAATAGGTGTTTTAGGGGCTTCATTCATCTGCCCTATGACCTATGTTAGACCTTAGGAAGACATGACTCTCATCCCTGGCTCTAGGGATAATATTAATTATCCCTCCAGCGACTGTCAGGCGAGCTTAAGTTAATGGGTATGTCAACGTTTAATGATTTGAAGAATATTCTTTTTTAACTAAAGATGTCCTTTATTCCTCTCATCATATTATTATGACCTCAAATCCATATCATACACCAAAGAACACTGAATTTTGAGGAACAGAATGGAAAAGAGGGGTGACCTTCTTCCTTAGAGCAAGAGCCACATCCTAGGAGCATCTGGCCATTTTCCACCTTACAGATCTCCAGTTATTGAAAATGGAAGTCCAAAAGCAATGTCCTCAGTCTCTCCTGCTTGCTTCCTTAGGCACCTTGTTATTTATGTAGGTTTGGGGTTTCTTTACAATATTTAAATGTATCGAGTTTAGCCTGTTACAGTGCATTGGGAAGGCTGTTTTATGGCTTGTGGCATTTGGGGGTGCACACAGTGAATTTTCTGGGATCCAGCATCCATGACATGATTTCCATTGAGCGAAGGAGATTGAACTCAGTAAGCAGCATGGTCACACTGAGGTGTGAATAAACTTCCATTCTGGCTCCTAAATGTGTAGATTTTACCCCAGGCACCTGCCAACCAAAATTCTCCACACCAGGTATCCCACTTGTTCCACCCAGTGCTGACAGCATTTTCCTACTCATTTATTATCCTCAGCTGCTAAGCTCTCACTGGAAAACAACTCTCCAGCCTTCTTCAAACCAAGATATACTGCCCTACCAAACCAAGCGCAGATACTCTTAAAGTCATCCTATTCGATGGCCTTTTTGAAGTCAGTGAGGAAAACAGCACTATTTCCATAGGAAATTTATTCTGATGTCAGAGTGCACAGGAAATTTATTCTTTTGTCAGTTTTATTCCTTTCAGCCATTAAAGTGTAAGTGGTTTTCACAGGGTTATGGCATGTTTGACAGTTTGGTGTACTATAAAATATAATTTCTTTACACTCTAATTCCTTAAACAATTCAAATTTATTTTTGTGTGTGCATGGGTGTGTGTGCAGTTTTCCACTTGTGGCTACACATACACAAAGCCTCTTCTTTCCTGACTTAATCAGCTCAGCCGCAAACATCGATTTCCTCTGTTGTTTTTTATGATTTAGTTTGTAGACTTTTTTTTTTTTAATTTAAAATTAATGTAATGCTGCTTAAAAGACCTGGGATTGATGGCCCTGAAGGGAGAATGCCGCTTTTTATCCACAGCAAAGGTACACTGCCAGAAGCTGCAGCCCAGTCTAATCTGCAAGGAACAACTGCAGAACAGGTGGAGATGCTCAGATTTAAGATCTGTTATCATTCAGGCATTCAGCCCACTAAAGCTACTGACAAGATGATTAATTACTAAGACTCTTAAGTATTACTAATTAATGGTAATGATTATGATTTAGCTTCCAATGACTGAGGAACTAGGGTTTCGTTTTCCTCAGCCTCATTTCTTTCTCACTCTTTTACGCATCGAAATATTTTTCATGTGTTTTGCAGTTATGGAAATGAAAGTTTGGCCTCCTCACCCCTATCCCTCGCAGCATAACAGTTTAATGGCTCAGCGGTCATGGATGGCCTATGCTTCCCATCAGCAGCTGCTGAAGACCTCTGTCAGAAACTGAGAGTGCTTTGCCCCTGGCAGGATGAGACCCTCACATGGGGCAAAATGAATTACATTAAAAAATACAAGTATTTCATGGACCAATGGTCTAGCTAGGCAGCATACTTTCTCCAACAAAAGACAGGAATGGCTGTTTTGATAAAGCATATAGTAAACAGGGGAATAACAGAGTAATTCTTCCTCCCACCTTCTGGCAGGTGACTCCTGCATGCACAAGTCACATGGAGATTTCAATGTTTAGCAGCCAGTCACAGATTTATGCATTCTGAGTTTATTCATTCCTTTACAAGGGTTTTTTCAGACTTTACCGTATTCTGTGGGATGCATGCTGCCTGAGAAATTACTTCTCTTTGCTTGATCTGACTGTTTCACTGGTCAACCTCTAATTCTTGCAATGAGCAAGACAGTGAATAATTATTTCCTGATCATGCTCTTTCCATCATTCATAAGTTTAGAAGCCTCTGTCACAACCCCCATTAATCATGTGCTTCCCAGTCATCTCTTTTCAAGTAGGAAAACCAAGAGTCTAAACTCATTCAGACTTTTCCATAGGAAAGAGATCAGCTGAGGAGCTTCATTTGGGACAGATTTTCTGGGACAGAACCCTCTCCAGACATGCTGGGTAGATCTGATGTTGTTTGGCAATGTGCACTATGTACAATGGCAGTTGTAATAGTGTTACCTGGCATCCTGAAAAAGGAGGAATAAAAAAGAAGTTCCAAGGAGCATGTAGATATGCATCGTTCCCGTGCTGAAATTCATCCCATCACCCAGTTAAGCCTCTGCTTAAGTCCGCATCAGCCACACATAGACCTGATGAGAGGTAAGGAGATTCATCAAGCCTTACAAAGCGAGAGATGCGATCATGTTTTTCGTGCTACTAGTGGTGCTAGAGTAAAACACTCCAAAATGGGCATTGCTGCATTAAAAGTCTGTATGCTTAAAGTGTTCTCGTTACTGCTAGGAGTCATCGAGCAGAAACAAAAAACAGTATCACCAAATTCACATTTCTGTGTGCTATGATATTTCAGATACTCAGTTGTTAATTTTTTTCTAAATGCAGGAAGACACATTCAAATTGCAATTTTTTTTTTTTTTGAAGGGGAGCTTTTTTATAGTGAAAATCATCTTCTCTTGGATGTTGAATTAAAACTTGAAATCTAGCTCTGCCTTTCTGTTATAAAGCTGGCTAACTAGGATCTTAATACGGCCATTTCTAAATTCAAAGGTAAGCACTCACAGATTTATCAGGATAGATGTATTTAGAGTGCAGATGGTCAGAGTGAATAGCATGTTTACTTCTAATGATCATTCTGCTACAGGATAACAGCCTATTAGCTACATGAGCAAAGTAGCTCTCTTCGTTGTTTGGCAGTGATTCAGTAGAGAAGCATCTAGGTTCAAATCCTGATGAAGATGCAAATTTGAGATCAGACATGCCTGAACGCAATTGTTGCTGCCTGAAAAATTGGACGTCAGTTGGGATATTTCTTGAAAGCTGTTTCACAAATTTAAAACAGTAGGAAATTAGTTTTCTCTCTTGTGAAATGAATGACTTCCCGCGACTTTTCCCTCCTGGCTGAAATGTCAATCCAAGTCTCTGAGATGAGAGAACACATACCCAAGGTCTATAAAGAGGGGGAAAAAATCATATACAAGATATCCTAGTATATTAAAAACCTAGAAGGAAATATTTGCAATATCCTGTAGAGAATATCAGAACGTAAGATCAGTATGTGTAACCCAAGCTGCAAAGCCACATGCAGTAAGTAGGCTGGCATAGTATCTTCTTGCAGATAATACTCCTTTATATCCCAGGGCTAGAGAACAAATGAAAGGCATACAGAGATGGAGACCATGCTTTTAAATGTTTGCCACTTTGAACTCTCAATTCATGTTATTATGACTTCAAAACCACCTGCCACTCAAAAGAGAACATGGAACAATACCATGCACAGAGAGTTTGTTTATTTCCTTGCTTTTTAACCATGATGAGTTTTGATTCAGGTTTAAAAAGAATTTAAAAGAGGGACCAAATTCTGTCTGCATTAAGCAATTCCAGAGAGGACCTTGTGTTTCTATATCCCTATATCTCTCTGGTCCAGAGAATGACCTGATCTCTCTAATTTAGCATAATGATGCACACCTTCTTAGTGATTTATTTGCAACCCACAATATGGATTGCAGTAAGGAAGTGCTTATGGATAGATAAGAGAATAAGATTGAAAGGGACTTTCTCATGGAAGCTCTGGGTTGGCCAGCAATTATATCACATATTCAAAGGAGCTGCTTTGTTGCTAAATTGTAAAAGAGGCTGCGATCGAGTGTGTAATCCCCACATTGGCCAGGAAGGGATCAGAGAGCTGCCAGGGGCTTTGTTTTGCCTGTGTCCACTATAGCTCCATAAGCACATTTCCTTACCACAGTGAAGACCTGTTTCACCCGTCAACCAGCCTGTAAATCTTCAGCCTGTCCTCTGGCAGGCCAGTGCCTTAGTGTAGGCCCATGTTCCCTTTCCTGGAGACTGGGTCAGGTGGATGTGACTGGCTTCAACACCCTAAAGCCCAGTCTAGCAGCAAATTTCCTGAGTCTTGTTCCTTTTTTGGCCCTCTGTGGGCTCCTGAGGCTCTCCAGCAGCTCTGAGGATAGAAAGCAAAGGGCTGCAGGGTTCAGCTCGCCAAAATTTGACCTTGAGCCAGCTCTTTTTGTCCCAGAGTAGATAAATGGAAGGCTATTGTGTGTGAAAGCCTTGGTGAAGGAAATTAAGCCTGGAGAGGTCTGTTGCTTTGGTGCAGATGTCATTGAGACATTATGTTACCATGCTGGCTGTTGAAAGAGTTCCTGAGGGTGGCTCTCTGCCTTAAGAGAGTTACAGCTAAGTAAGATCCTCAGGGCTTTTGTGTCAAACAGGGAACGGTGCAATGACCTGTTGTGAATATTGGAAGAAAATGGTTTCATAGTCCTAAAAGCAGGTGATCTTTTCACCGAGATTTACAGAGGAAGACTATCTGTCATCATTCGCCCAGATTCTAGCAGGATCTATAAAATCTTTCTCCTAGCCCAACCCAGGTTGCTTTCGGAAATGTGATATTTCCCAAACTCCTGATATAGCCTCCATCTTAAGAATCAGAATTTCGTCTTGTTCATTAGCCTGCAAATGGGCAAATGGCCCACTTGGTGAAACACTCTGCAGATGTGGGGAACATTTAGCCAACAGATCATCACGGTAATGATTTCCCCTCATCACGAAAACAAAGGCACAATTAAGGGATGGGAAACATCGGAATTATTTGCTGATGATGAAAGGAAGAAAATTGGATTCATGTTGTCCAACTTTAAATATGGGAAAATGATGTCGCCCTCCTTTCCCTGAGCCACAAAACTTGGCTGTGGTCATTAGTCTTTTCATTCCTTCTATTGTTCTCTCAAGAAGCTGCAAATTGTCTATTTTCATCAGTTACTGCAATTAACCACAGCAGAGCCATTGCACTCATGATAACAAAGGACTGTAACTGTACGAAGTCATTCAGCTTTCTTGAGGAGTTTTAGAATGGCACTGAAGTTTAGCAAAATTTCCTCTGGAGCTACTAATTGGGGATTCAAGGTAGTGGGGGCCTCCTCCAGAGAAAACCAAATGAAAGACATAAAAAAAGGAAAACTTTTCTCTGGGACTTCCTCCTTAGAGTATTCTTCAAATTGTGATTTGAAAGAAGAAAATTAGGAGCTCTAGATCTGTAAATGGATGAAGAAGTGATGTGCCTGGGTCCAAATTTTGACAGGAGAATGCAAACCCACAAATAGCATCCCAACTCTTTTTCCCAGGAATATAAAGTTGACAGCTGCTTCTAGCTTTCCATGAAGAAAGTTAATTCCAAAAATACAGTGAAGCTGTTTGTTTGGGGACTGTTGGGGAAAGAGGATTTCCACAGCACGCTCTGAACACCAGCACGAAAATACTGACACCATGGCTAAAGAAAGAAAAAGTCTAATCTCTATATTACATTGGGTAGGAGGATGAAAACACATCTGGGGGAAGTAGTCACAATGGTTGGTTTAACCTTGGGTACTTGTGTAGTCAATGAAGAGAAACAGTTTCTAACAAGGCTAATTCCAAGTAGAAGGCAAGCTTCTGTGTTCTGACGGTCTGCAGACATATGTGTTTCCCCACAAATTACAAAGAATTAAAATGTGTAGCCTAACACTCTGTTCCAAGCAGGATCAGCTATGACATCAGACCCAGTTGCTCACAGCTTTATCTAATCCAGTCTTAAAACTCTTAAACAATGTAGGGACTGCACATCTTCTCCGCTCAACTTGTTCATGGCACTTGGATCCCAAATCACCTCCAAGTTGTTAAAAATGCTGTCCAGTGGGAATTGCTTGTGGATCACTTTACTTATTGAATCAGTAAGCCTCAGGGAAGTTAGAAAACATGTCTCAAGAGATGTATTCATCACCCATCTGTGACCAATAAACCAACTAGGACAAAAGGACTCCTGCAGAGGGCAGAAAGGAGTATTTCTTCCAAATGCTACTCAGTTGCTCAGTACACGATGAGTAAAGTTCACCTTCCCCTAAAATTCAAGGTCTTGACCAGAGTTTGACATGGCAAATAGCAAGTACCAAAGTGCTGGTGATTTTTCACTTCCAGTATGGTAAATCTTCCCATTGTATGTGAGATTCATGGATATAACCCCATACGTTCCACCTATCAGAGAGCTTCCAGCATCTGCAAGACATCTTCATTGGAAGAGACACGTCCCTGTCCTTAACCTCCGGTTCTGGTGCCAGCTCTCTACATGGCTCCAACAAATCAGAGACGAACCAACTCTTTTTCACTGGGGCACAGTAAGACTGTGCTGGGAATCTTATTAGTTTGGGTTACCAGCTGCAGTTATTATCACAACAGGGCAACTGGAATTCAGCACCCAAAAATTAGAGGAAATATTTGACTTCAATTTTGTGCATCAGATATCTCTCCTCTGGAGAAGAGGAGGCTGAGGGGAGACCTCATCGTGCTCTACAACTACCTGAAAGGAGGTTGTAGGGAGGTGGGTGTTGGTCTCCTCTCCCAAGTAACAAGAGATAGGACAAGAGGAAATGGCCTCAAGTTGTGCCAAGGGAGGTTTAGATTGGACATTAGGAGAAATTTCTTTACTGAAAGAGTGGTCAGGCCTTGGAACAGGCTGCCCAGGGAAGTGGTTGAGTCACCATCCCTGGAGGTATTTAAAAGACGTGTAGATGAGGCGCTTAGGGACATGGTGTCGTGGGCATGGTGGTGTTGGGTTGACGGTTGGACTCGATGATCTTAGAGGTCTTTTCCAACCTTAATGATTCTATGATTCTATTCTAAATTAGCATGATCCCAAAAATAGTAACATTTTGAAAATTAGCTCCGAAGAATTTGCAAATCTCTCAGAAGACACAGTATTGAGACACATAAGAGAAAAGTCCAAGCAGGTATTTTTAGTTTTATCTTTAGAATGGTGTTGAGCAAGGTTCAAGGATAAACTTGCTGCCAGCCCCTGAACAGGAAACAAAAGCAACATACTGGCTGTCTTCTTTCTAAATTATCACTATGTTCTGTGTACAAAATAAAGTATGAATCTGGGGGTTAATGTGATCATGGAATTAAAGACTACCTCAAAATATGATCCCAGTCATATGCTTTTATTTGCTTGTTATATTTGAGATATTTATTATTTATCCGTGCCCTAGTAAATGCCCAAAGGCAAAAGTCTGAGATTTAAGGGACCTCAAAAGTAGCCTGGGAGATTTTTGCCAGCATTGGAGGGAGGATCTTATGCATAATGGCAGGAGAAAAAGAAAAAGTGAAGGTGACATAGAGAGAGATGGTGGGAAGACCATCAGGAGACATATTACATCTCCTGCTACGACGAGTTAATAAAACAGCTAAGTTAAAAAAAGACCTAAGCTATAATCTCCTTAGAGATAATGAGGAAAAATGAATCTTTGATGGGCTGCAGAAGGAGCCAACGTAGGGGTCCTTCATAAGCCCCATTAGAGGGGTTAGAAAATCAGAGCAATGAGCCATAAAGATATTGTAGGCAGAGGGTCTAAGGAAAGCTGAGAGGACAAAGTATCAGAAATTTAGGTCAAAGAGAAGACTGTAATTTAATGTGGTCATAAAACTGAGTCTTCATACCATAAGGAACTCCAAGACCTTGCCATCTGTCCTAGCTGGGCATCAGAACGTGCAGGCAAAGTACTGACAATATGAACAAAATCATAAGGGTGGGAGGAGAGTGACTTGGAAATATGAAAACGTATCAGGAGATAATGGCAGATCATTTTTCCTTCCATCCAGATAAGAAAGAAGTGAACCCTTTTGATATTGTCATAATACACTAATGTACATTGCTCTCATTACAATATATAAATATAGCATTACAATTATATCAAACATAATACAGAAATCATAAGTAAGTGGTAGCTCAGATTAATTCCTTCAACTTAGCAAAATGAAAAGAAACAGTGAAATTATCCACTTGATCACTTTTATACTGAAATTTTAATTTCCCACAAAAAGTTCAGAAAATGTGCATTTTCTAAATAACAGAAAGTTTTTCCACTGAGGTCTGTTTATAATGGGCAAGATGTTGCCAGGTGAAAAAAAAAGTAATATAGGCACATAAGAAAGACTGATAGTAAAAGTACAATAAAGGTAATAATCATGAGATTTTCCTATTGTTTGTTTTCCTAGAAAATTAATCTGAATCCAAATAATGGGTTTGTTGGCTTGGATAATTATAATGTTGGTTTTGTCAGTAGTAGAAGGGATTCTCAACACCTCAGTGGAAAAAAGAAAATATCAAGAACTGAGATTGGCGATGTTCATGTCCTTGCTGGAAATTGAAAGGGAAATGTCAAGGATGGGCTGAGCTAAGTATGGGTTGAACTTGCGGGACAGTGTGGTGTTGAGACAGACCCAGAATAGTGGGGATGATTTTTTGAGTCATCAGTGTCAACTAATAATAAAAAAAAAGAAGCGGATCCTGTGACTGTGTGTGGGGATGCCCAGGGAAAGAGAAGCAGAGGGATGAATCCTGTGAACCCACTTGGAGACTTGGGAGAACCTCTGAAGGACAGGTGACGAGACCATCAGAGGCAAACTGGAAAATTATTAAGAAAGTTGTAAGAAGGCAGAATTACAAGAGCTGAAAGGGGTCAGGATTTCAAGGCAGAGATGAAAGAATACAACCTGTGCAGCACATGAATCAGTCTTTGCAAAATTTAGCCTTCGTTCTTTGTACATTCCTCTTTGTTGTTGTTGTTGTTGTAAAGAAAATGATCTTCCAGGAAGTCATTACATTGATTCCCTGTCACATTAGCCCATGCTGAAAACTAAGGTCCTGCCAAGTGAAACAATAGAGATGAAAGATTTTATTTTCCTCTCTTTCAGTTTTTGATGTAAGCTATTTCAGCTCAGGTGTCTTTGCTAACAATGAAATTTCGCTCTAGGTGTTAGCATTATTAATTCTCCATCATTTATCTGGTTCAGTGTTCTCCACCAAGCTTGTTCACATGGTTGTTGGTATTTTCTGGAGCATGGACACATGAACAAACCACCATGGCACAAGCAAAGGTGTGATGCCTAAGCAGCATCCATCGCGTAATCTGGAGTGAAGGAAGATGTTCGGACTTTTGCCCTGTAGTAAGTGGGGTCATTGCAACAGGGAACCTGACATGGGGCTTATCCTAACTTATGATGACGCACATCTACATCTGACGTCTGAAGATCAAATCCCTCCAGCAGAGAAGCAATCATTATAATTACAGACCTAGAAAAGACCTGTTTCCTGGGTTAAGAAGATAACGTCAGTTGTTGTTTTTCTCTTTCAATGCATATCAGTAACGTCCTCTCTAAAAGAGTTTCCTTTGTCGATCCATTTGTTTTGCTGGATGTCACTTGTCAAGTAACCCCTACACACCTGGTCCCAAATCCATGTGTTTGAGCAGTCTGCTGTTTTCTATAGCTATGTCTCTCCCACTTTCTCTCTGGTCGTTGCACATTACCTGAGCTGGTTGAACTCTCTAGCAGGAGTTTTCTGTCTGTTCTTTGATACCAAGGGAATAGGCAATTTAGCAGTACAGCTGTTTGAAAACGCTGCGCTGGGAGATTTTCAGCTTTAACAGCTCGTTGCAGGATTTGTTTGTTTTTGTTTTGTAATTACTTCTCATTTTGAAATGTGTGCTGCTCATTATAATACATGACACGTAAGGATATAATTTATCATGTTACCAAGTTGAAACGGAAAAAAAATGCCATACATTTTCAAAACTTTCTTTTTCCCTTTTGGATTTTTATACTTTCACTGTAAACATTAATTCCAGTCTGGAATGATGATTTGCTTCAAAACAGATCAGCATTCGTCGTACAAAGGATATTCTGAATTTCTCTCAGCTCTAATAAGTAGATTGAGAAATCAGTGATGGCTCTTCAATTTAAGGGGAAGCTGGATGTTTTAATCGAGGGGTGGTACTCCTTTTTCAAACATCATCCTGAGCTGTAGTGAGATGCTGTTCTAAGGACATTTTTAAAGTTACATTCACATTCTGTTGCCACTGAATATCCTGTAATTGAGCGGATACCACTGACTTTCTGTAGAGAAGCTGCAACAGGTAAGAATTAGTGCATCCACCTGGTGTTTCATCTTTGAAAGAGTGTAAACCAATCTTGACTGATATTCATGCTTAGCTGTCTCCTCCTTCCAGGTCAGTGTCCTGTGTCTATCCTATTGTAGTGTCTACCCTCATTTATTCTTCATTACCACCCATTCCCCTCTTTGTTTATCAGTGGTTTTATGTGGATGTAAGCATAACAAATGGACAGAGTGCTTTCCCTGGGGAGACCACAGACATTGACAAATAAGCTCTGCCAGATCTTTCTGCAACGGCTTGGCACCACCTTGCCCTGCCATTCTGTAGCAGGGCTTACAGCAAGGAACACGGATTTGCAGCACAGCCCTTCTGCCAAAGTCCATCCTCCAAGCTGCAGCCACTCATGAGCAGACAGCAAAGAAAAAATGCCGGATTTCACACTGAAGTAGCTGAGGTGTGGGCACAGGCATCCATCCTACTAACCGCCATTGAGGTGACAGATTTGATCACAGGCTGATGATTGACAGAGGTGACTTCTTAAACCACTGCGGCAAGATTAGCCAGGGCTCTTTTGTCAGTTCTCTCCACCTGAAAGCAGGGAACGTTTTGGCAGGCAGCTGCCCTGACTGCTCACGTTCTGCCTGTCTCTCACATACAAACACACGTGTGTGTGCACAACCAAACCACTGAAGGAGACACTAAGTAGGTGTACGTGCAACAGCTCCTAAACTGTGTTTTTATTTTGCAATCACAACAGTCAGCACCAAGGAAATTACACATTGATCAAAATTATTGCACAATTAAGACATGATAACGAGCATCCGATACTGCAGCTAATGTAATTACAGTGTAATATCACTTAAAGCTATGCTGCCGGGTGATTAGGCAGGGTGCTGGAACATAAGGGTATCTCTCGTTCCTGTGCTCATTCAACATTTTCCAAAACTGCAGCTAAGTAAACCTGGGGAGGAACAAAAAAGAAAATTGGAAATAGAAATGTCACTAGCAATCCCATCAGTTGTCCATAAAAGTGGCTTTCCAAGGGATAGGTAGCAAGACCCAGGCATGTCATCAGTTCACATCCAGCCCTAGCTGGGAAGAAGTTGACAGGCACTGTCTGATGACATGTGGGTGATGGCTGTATGTTGTTGATCAGCATAGTTCCTCATACAGCCAAGACCACGTGTTGTGTGACACCAAATAACTCATTGTGTCAATAATCTCAGCCAGAGCATTAATACTAATTTCCTCAAATATATGTGGGCCTGAATCCAAGTGCAGTTAGTGACAGTTACATGCCACCGTAAGTCAGAGAGAATCAGGTGTTGACATGCTCCAGCCTGGCCTTAGGGACAAACTTGTTTTATGTGCGAATACTCAACTGGTTCAAGGCAGATGCTCTGATTTGTAATTTGGATCAAGCATGTAGTTCTCACAGGGGACAAGAACTATGACAAGAAAGAATAAATGCATATTAGAATCATATTCTTTATGACAAAACAATATACGAGCTTAAGTTATCATATATTCATTATTACCCACCCAAAGGCAATCAAAATTTTATTTATTTCAAAATCTAACAGACTAAAATGGCAAGAACAATACTGTATATGGGAATTATGAATGGCCTACTGACTTTCTGTGCCCTAGGTTGTTTTGAAACGTTATATTTGAAGAAGGGATGGGGGAAGGGGTGGAGTTTGGTTCCAGCCAAATCAATTCAAAGGTGCTGAAAGAAAAAGAAGAGGAAACTGAAGGTACCAGTCATAATTCATCATGCTGGTGGAGCATAGGAAACAATTTTAATCTTTCTAGGATAGTGACAATCAGCTTGTTTCACAAGTGTAAGTGCTGCATTAGGGAATATTTAGAGTTCAAGTGACAGTCTCAGGTTTGTGCACATAGCATAAGGAAGCCGGATTGGTTCTGCTAGTCACGCTCATGCAAAAGTTAGGCACATATGTAGGAAAATGTGCAAGTTCAAAACTGTCTGCATTTCATTTGTAAATGAAAAGTGTATCTTCATTCCATATGTAGCATGCCAAATTGAGAGGATTCAAACAAAAACTGTGCCTGTCTTACACTTCCAGTGTTGCAAATGCTAAAAAAGTGTTGCACCTTCTTCCAAAATGTGGATCTAACTACCTTCAGCAACATCATTTCATGGAGCAATAACGATCCAATGGAGGGTGACTCAAGATCCAAGCACCATTTAAGATGTCGACTTATTTCTTTAAAATTACATTTCCATCTGCTCAAGGGGAAATCTCAGAGTTAAGACGTGTAAATAACCAGATGTATAAAGGGACCATGTTACTAAGTTGAATGTGTCTAAAAACCTAGTTCTGAAACTTTAACTTGTTTCACTATTCTTTAGCTATATAAAGTATAGGCAACTATGCTGATCCAGTCATCTATGCTGTGGTTCATTTCAACTAATTTTCAGGGGTTAGATCCAGCTCTGTATCACATAATTTAAACTTAGGTGTGTACATGTAGATACACATATATGCATCAGTGCATAAACGTGCATTGTAGTCAGTGGAGAACTAATCAGTCAGTACAGTCCACCAACTCTAGACAACTAAAAATCTGAACAATCACTAGGGACATATTTAATGTGTCTAAACATATGCTTTTAGTGTGACTTGAGATGCCCCAGGTTATGCTGCCCAGCTTCCAGCTGAGGCTCCAGAATGGCCTGGACCTCCAAAAAATCTTTGGTCATATTTGTCAGGTAAAGGGGAATGGCTCACATACTAAGGTCTCTGAATTGGCTCTAGACCACTAGTTTTTGGTCACTGAAGCCCACCCTTGCTGTCTACCTCAGATGTTCTCCAAACCCCATCACTGTACTGGCTAAGGGTTATTCAATTGTCTCAGCATAGGTGACCTGGTGTTATGTGAGATGCCCTAAAGTGCCTCCTGTGGATGTCTGGGGTATAAAAAACATCCACAGGGAACAACCCAGGTCCCGAGACTTCTGTCCTTGTAGTGCCAGGCTGGATAGCTAAAGAAATATATACATGCAAGGCAGTTTCACAGGTTTCTATATTAGTCAATGGTGACCTTGTGCATGTTTCAATTGCATAAACATAGGGTTTTAGTGCCATTTTTGATGCATTAGGATATCCCCCCTGGATCCAGTTATTAGTGCAGAAGAGATCCTGTGTCACATCTGCCAGCTTCCCGTGGAAGGTCTTAGGATATCTCAGATGGTACAATATATCTATGCTGATTAATACAGTCAATGCATTTAGGGGGAAACTCACCTGGCCAAATACAGGAGTTTGTTTTAGGATGAGATGAATTAACCTTAAAATCCACTAACAGGCTGCCCAGGGAAGTGGTTGAGTCACCATCCCTGGAAGTATTTAAAAGACGTGTAGATGAGGCGCTTAGGGACATGGTGTAGTAGGTATGGTGGTGTTGGGTTGACAGTTGGACTCAATGATCTTAGAGGTCTTTTCCAACCTTAATGATTCTATGATTCTATGATTCTAACACTGTTAACTGTTTCCCCATTAACTATAAAGGCAACCCATGGTGACTTTCTCACCTATAGCCACCTAGTCTAAATGCTGTTAACACCCACATTAAATTAGATGAATCATACCATAAGTAAAAGGCCTTTTGGTAGACAAATTACATTTTTTTCTGTTCTGTTTTGGTAATTGCCTTGATTTAGGCAAATGCAGAGTTTTGTCTATAACTGGGATCCTTACAGATATCTCCTTGGCTCTAGGAGCCACAGAGCACCCAAAAAGTAAATTACTTCTTTGGAAGAAGAGTACAGATCTTTTTTTGACAACTCTTTTCTCATCTCATTATTTCTCCATCACAATAACTAAAGCTGTCAGATTTCTGACGGAAAGCTGCAAGAGAAGCATGTTGCAAGCAGCTGGTCTTCACAGGGCTGTTGATTCCCCCCTCCCCACCCCGCTCCCTAATGTAGAATCCACAAACAAAGCAAAACAAAACAGAAAAGACACTTTTTTCCACCTGTGGAGGTTTGCCAAAGAAACAGGGAATTTCACTGAGAAGTTCACAAATGTGAGACTAGACAATGAACTAATAAATAACTGGATGACGCAATGTGTGAGTGGGCTTCCTGAGCTGGGATCTAAGGAAGGAGTCATGTCATGGATGGGTTAGTCTCCTTCCCTCCCTTGGCTTCTGGGCTTAGGCATCTGCTGGCTGTGCTTTGAGATCCACAGCTGGAAAACAATGTATAGGAGCGAGGAATATGGCTAATGCTGGATCTAGGAAAAAAAAAAAAATGTTATGTGATAAAAAGCTCGTCTCTGTTCACACAAAGAACAGAGAAATAATTGCAGATAGGGAAACTCAAACAGTACCCAGATCCAGCTGCTCCCAGGCCCATCACAGGAGCCATCACCCCATTTAAAGTCCCATCCCCACACATACAGAGGAACAAATAGGGGGGCAGCCCCAATACCCCAGTTTTGGGGTAGCTCCTGCCCCAGCCCCCCAGAACTGTGGCAGGAGAGCACTGGTCCCATGGGCTGGGGGGACACTCACCTGATGGGTCAATGGGAGAAGTTCTCAAGGAGACCTTACAGACCAAGGGGAGTCACTGCTTAGGGGTGAGGGACACATTATGGAATGCAGGGGAAACACATTTTTGGATTGCACAAGGCTTGTTGTAGTGTGTTTAGGGGAGGAACCCCCTAAGGCAAGGAAAGGAAGGTATCAAGGTGGTTTGGGGAGGAACAAGTGTGGGAAAATAGAGGTCCAAGGGGATAGGAAGGGGTGGTCACACACAAATAGTGTGCTTGTCAGGCCCTATTCTGCGCCTGATCAGCACAGTCTGGTCTGTCCTCTCATTAATCTCCTTTTCTAACTATTTTCCTGGGTGAAGGACACTCTATTCTACGTGCATGTTGTGTACAGGGGTCTGAATGCAGCAACTGGAGAGGGAGCCCATGTGTCCACCATGGCAGTGACTGGAGCGAGCACAAGTGTACAAGGGAGTGTGTGAGCATCAGCAAATCATCTGCCATGGTGGCCTGGGATTGACTGGGAGACCATTTGTGTGTGTTTGTGTCTGTGAGAGACACAACTGGAGAGACTGGGATCCATGGGCAGCTACTGGGTAGACTGTGTCTGAGTCCAGCTGTAAGAGGGATCCGTGTAGTACATGTGTATATACATTTCCCACTAACAGACCTTCATCCTCATCAGACAGAGGGGAACAGGACAAGGGATTTACCTGTTTTCTAGCCACATTTTTCCCAGTACCTTACACCGGAGGATCCACAATTCCATGGGTCATATTGCTCTTATCCTGCACCCCCACTGATAATGAAGGCAGATTAGGCAGGAAAGGGCACATCTGGTCTCACTACCATGGACCCTCAAACAAAATGTTGTATATAACCTGTCCAGAGTACAAAATGTTCCCCAGCAGCAGTGGCTTTCACTTGTTTTCTACAAAAGCTATTTTTGCCTGCTTCCTTAAGAATCTCGTCGCTTACCCCTAAAAGGTAAACATTAACTGTTTGGCATTTATATCAAAAAGCAGTTATTGCTAGTGAACCAACAGCTTTTAGACCAAACTTTTCCCTTTGAAGAGGGAAAAAACAAGATTTGGTGCTGATATTGGAAAATGATGTAGCTATACAGCTGCTCTGCCATATAAATTGGGTCACTTTTCACACCACTCACTCTTAAGAGAAATGACCATTTCTTGCTAAGCCTTTCCAATCCCTCCCCTTTCTCCACAACCGAATAATAAACTCACCCCTGAAATATCTCCATAGGAACTCGAACTTTTAAAAAAATAATCACCAAGGTTGTTGACAGTAATTTATATATGCTTAGGCTACCAATAAATCTTGGAGTTAAACGAAGCCCACGGCAAGGAGAACCCCTGTGCCCTGGCAAGCAAATTGTTGAGGGAAACAGTTTGTATTATCAATATATTAAGCTATCAGGACATCAATTCTTGTTGGTCTTGGTATTCCTCTCATGTCATTATTAAGGTAGACATGACAAATAATATTTTAGTCTATGAATGATAATCATCACACTGCACAGCAGCTATCCTTATTGATTTGATTAAGGGCTTTGATCTGGGAAATTACCAATTAATGCTACCTAAATTAGTCTCTGTGGGATTGGACAGAGCAGCAGGAAAATAATTCTGTAGTAAAGCTAGTGATTGGACACAAAACCGATTTGTTTAATCATGCTAAATCTGAAGAGAAAATATTCAATTTGGAGGTCTCCTGCAGGTCAGTCCTTAGTTCCTCATTAGTCATTAATGACTCTACTTCAGCCCCACTGTCTCAAATTACATACATGTTTTACAGAGGTTTAATTTAAACAAAAAAAAAAAAGACAGAAAAAAAGTCTTCCCTAAACAACTGAGAGTCTGTGACAACTGAATCTGCTTCAAAGAACAAGGACAAACAAGAGCATCTTTGCCAAGAGACTTGCTAACCTGGCAAGGAGGGCTTTGAAGGAGGTTTGCTGGGGGATGGAGAGCAACACCCTGGGGTAAGTGGAAGAGGATGGATGAGAGGAAGCAAGCAGAACACAGGGCAGCAGAGGATGATCTCTGACTTTTTTCTGACAAAGTGCATCTCGAGTACCTATACCTGAATGCACCCAGCATGATAAACAAACAGGAGGAATGAGAAACCTATGTCCAGATGCAGAGCTATGACATTGGAATTACAGAGATTTGGGGGAAACTCATATTGCTGTGGCACTGTGATGGACAGACACTTTTGTAAGGCGAGGCAGGGAGGATGGCAGTAGGGTTTTCTTCTCTCCTGTGGGGTTCTGGTGGGGAACAAGTTGCAGATGGGTCAGCAGTGCACCCCTGCAGCAATGAAAACTAACTGCATACTGGACCGCACTAGCAATAGCACAGCCAGAAGGCTGAGCACAGTGGTGATTCCCCTCCATTCAACAGTGGTGAGACTGCATCTGCAGTACTGTGCAAGCTTTCGTCTGCTCCCTCACTAGAAGAAAGGTATTGGAAAGCGGGAGAAGGTCCAACAGAGGTCCACTAAAATGGTGAGAAGGCTGGAGATTATGAGTTATGTGGAGAAGCTAAAAGACTGGGACTGGTTTAGCCAGAAGAGAAGGATAAGGGGTAACTAACAGCAGCCTCCCAAAACATATAAAGGGGTTACAGTGAAGACAGATACAGGCTCCTTTCAGAGGTGCACCATGAAAGGACAAGAGGCAGTGGTCACAAATGTCAGCACTGTTTGGAAATCAGAAAAAAAATTCTTCACCACAAGAATGGTTAAGCACACATACAGGGGCTGGAGAGCCTGTGACATCTCGAATATTTTCAAAATTCGAGGCTGTGAGGAAGGAGGTTTAACTTGGAAATCAGCCCTGTTTTCAGCAGAAGGTTGGACTACAGAACTCCAGATGTCCTTTCCAACCTAAATGATTCTCTGATCCCCCACTGGCCTGCAGAGTAACTCAGCAAATAAACATTGCTAAGAATTTGGCTCTCCCCTCATAGCAGTGGCACCACTTGTCTGAAAGCTCCCACAACATATTTTTCTGCTTGGAATCCTATGACTTGTAGCAGTGAGTAAAATCCCAGGAGCTGGAGATGTCCAAGTACAAAGTTTTACTAGAGTTCCCAGTCTCACCACTACAAACCACCTAAAGTTACCTGAGGGATGGACATAATTAGCTTATATGATTGGAGTCTCCTCATTTTCCATGGTCATAATGAAGGTGTCGAAAGTAATACCAAAACAAGACTGTGGAAGTTTTTATTGGAAGAAATCAAAATACACATAAATTTCAATGTTGCAATTCCATGCCTTCGAGGGCTTATTAATCTAATAGTAGTACAGCACTGCATGGTAAGTTGAATCATTAGCCAGATGTTCCTCCTAAGTATGAAATAGGTTGTTTGATGCTTTTCTTTTTTCAGCTACATCCTGGAAGTCACCCTAAAAAGTGTAATTCACTGCAGAGCTTCTGCCAGTAAGGACTCGACATGAACTCAGTATTGCAAAGGATTTTCTCTGCTGCATCACTTAACCAATTAACTCAGAGCATTGGCATGGCTCAGTGCCCTGCACGAGCTCTTTCCCTAACCTCAGTGAGAGACTAGTGAAGATCTGAGGGTTTGATCTGTTGATCCTGATGTTTACTGCTACTGTTACCAGCTTGAAAGATGGAATATCAAATCCAAGGATTTAATGCCTGGCTTTAATTTCTACAAAATTCTGTGCATCCCGGTGCTGTTTGTGCTGAGAATATACTGAATTGGTCATGGGGGTATTTTTTGGAGGAACTTGAAAGTGAGCCCAATAGGAGCACATTATTACAATATAGCCATTCATTAGCACAAATTACCTCTTGTTCTGACCACCTCCCCTCTTCAAAGCACCTACTGAGACAGAGGAGTGAAGATATGAGCTTTGCCATGGCAACCTCACACTTTCTAGTGAAATTAAAACCCAAATGGAAAAGGATAGCAGGCTCAGTTGCAAACAGAAACCTAGCTTTTCCTTTCAAATGAAGCTGATGAAAGTTTTAGCTGTATCTTGAGATATTAATAACCAGTCAGAATTTTTCTAGAGATAGTGAGATGAACAAAATAATTACAACACTAACAGTAATAGTGGTAATAAAAAGAACAGCTCTCCTTGAACTAGAAGTTATCATTAGCTTGACTAAGGAGATCAGCATTTGGGCTTCACAGGCAGTTAGTCTCTAAAGTGGTGTCTTTGGCTCATACAAAGGTACTGTTTCAATATTCAAACCTTTTAAGTAACAGAAGAGTTTCCACTGGGGCACAGTTTGTAGAGGAAGGAAGCATGTCTTTATTTTGTTTTAGAGGGTGCCATTCCAGACCCAGAGCAGGGGAAGATTAAACTTTTGCAGAGGGGAAAATAAAAAAAAAAAAAGTTGTTGCTGCATCAAATAAAGCAAAAACTAGACTGGAAAACAAGATGAGCTTTGGTGCAGCTCACTTACTGCATATCTGTCAATCTACTGTTCGGAACATGAGATATGAGAAAATGCAACTGTCTTGCTCCAGAGAATTTGTCATGACATAATATAGATTGTGGGAGGTTTGATTTCAAATCCTCATTCGGACAGCCTTTGAGCTGGGTTTGAGAGGAAAAGCAGCCTAGCTACCATGCTATGGATTTTCTTCTGCATATTCCCCGTCTCACACATTCTATTTTACACAAATACAGGAAAAAAAAAAAAGAATGTGTTTAGAACCCAGAGCCAAATATACCATACTCACAGAATCTGTGGGGGTTTTTTTCTGGGATCATTTTCTTTCCCTCTCCTAGTTTAAAGCAGACAATTCTGGACCAGAGATTTTTTTTCTGATAATTTTTATATATCTCCATGAGGAATCTCCATTCTGATGAATTACTACTTTCAAATAAATTTTTCATATGATTTAAAAATTCCTTAGTTGTTCTGCTAGTCCCTGTTTTGAAGACTGTTATTGTCTGTACTATTTTCATCAATGAAAGCAACAGCAATTTACAGCAAAATAAGTTTATATTTGGTCTTTGTCTTCACTGACCATGCAGGAGCTGAATGTCGTGTGTTGTGCTTCCTCTACTTAATGGATCGTCAACAAATCCAAGACATTGTAGCAAGATCTTACTGAAGGTCAGCGTCTTAAACTAAATGCTGAACTCAGATTTTGCCTTATGTGAGACTTCCTCTAGTGCATGAAGGCAACTTTATATCAAAACACTCCTCATTACACTCACCATCTTATGTCAATGATGCTTGAGCATCACATTGCTCGCACAGGTTTCCAGACATGCAAGAATTCATAAACTTCATTCCACCCTTATCAGCAAGATGCAGCAACCTGCTCCCAAGGGCTCAATTATGCATGTTAAATAACATTATCTTTTACCTCATTTCAGTCTTACCTACCCTTTACAATTCACAAGCTAATAAAAAGTAACACTTATCTGTCAAGGACACTCTGATCTCACCTGAAAGGTTACTTCTCTCCTTTTAGCATGTTGAAGTCATGATGCTGCTGTGGCTGAATTTTGCCCGGTCTAACTGGGAAGGCTCTTCTTGCAGTCACCAGGATATGCCTGTATTTTCTGCCCTGCCACCTGCCTCATAAAACCCATGAGATGCAATATTCTATCCTTTAAAAGGGGAACAATTCTAGGGCTTTGGGGCATGTGACTTTCTGGAGGGGGGGGGGGGGAACAACAAACAAAACAAAAACCCCAAACTAACTTTTTTTTACAAAGGTAACAAAGAGTATTTTGTGGAAAACATCCTGGGACTGAAGAAAATAATTCTCCTGCAAACTACCTTGATGGAACAGTTCTGACCAGCCTCAACTGAATGTGTTACCTGTTACAGCTATGCAAGCTTATAGCAACTGGAAAAGAGCAGGCTTGCTATATTACTAGGTATTGACACCTTGGCAATGAGTTTTTTTCCTGCTCATTCTGGTTTGTCTCAGAAAGGTGGAAGTGATTCATGCCCATATGTGCAGCCCTCTGAGATTATGAGGCTGTGGTTCAGGCCCGGACAAGGCACCTCCAACAGTTAAGAAGACATTTGCACTCACAGTCCTCCAATCTCCCTTGAGATGGTATCCTGCCTTGCATTTCAAGCAAAGTTTTTATTGTTTCTTTCCAAATAGCTTCAGTTTCTGGCTAATTTGAAGGTGAAGTTCTCTAGATGATAGCATTTTGAAATGACAGAGATTTGACTAAAAGGACCAGGTTCTGAAAGGAATAGCTGCGACCTACTGGGAAAGATGATAACAGGTGGATTTAGAAGTCTAATTTATTGTTATTCACCCAAGCTCTTCAGTTCACCCTTTAAAAGGAGCTCACACAAAGCTCCTCCAATGTGTGGGCTGGAATGAAACCTTGAAAAACTACTTCTCAGTAGTCTTTTTCACAAATTGTGTTTTTGGATGAATGTCAGTTTGCATGGATCTGTACATTACTCAACTTTAAAGGGCTCTTTCCAATCAGACCTTTCCCTACGCGTGGTAGAGGAGACTGATGTTGCCTTACCTGTTTGATCTCTAGGACTAGATTGTTCACGTGTAGCAAAACTAATCTAGTTTTCTGGGTGCCCAGGGTACCAATTACACATCAGAAAGTAAAGTGGGCATTTCAGGTGCAGGGACTTGAAGCAAACTGTAAATACCTTAATACAGACAGGACGTTTCAGAAATCAGTTCCAGGTCAAACCCTAAAACCTCTTCTGAGCTGACAGGATGCTATTAGGAAATGTGTTGGATTTTTTTAACCCACTGAGACACAAAAGTCAAAATGGTTTTCTAGAAAGTACAGGCAGAGAACCTGTCTCCAGTAAGCAGTATCTTTCTTAAAGATAAACTATTTTTCCTTTTTCCTCAGGTTTACCAGCAATAATGAGTAGATCTGACCATCTCATCAAAGTGGATGGGAACTGAATCAAATTATTGATTACAGAGGTTCTCTGAAAAAGTTGGTCAGGCTGTTTATTCAAAAGATGTTTCCATCATACACTTCCATGTTCATTTAAATGAAAACATTTTGAAATAGGAAAAGGAAGTTACAATTCTGTTTAGAAAGAGGAAATGAAATAGTTGGAAATGCATTTTTGGTGCAAAAGAAATTAAGTTTTTAAAAAGCAATTCCAAAGGTTACCATATATAGACCCAAATTTTTTTCCCCTAAAATTTTATTTCCTGGGAAATTTTATTGAGATAGAATATATTTGCTCCATTTCCAAGTAGCAAAATAGTTTGAAATTACAGAATTCCTTTAAGTGGAATTTTTTTTCCCTGCCTAGCTTTGCATTGAGGGAGGAGGAAAAATGCAGTTTTCTTTGAAATATAGCTTGAATGACTCCTGGCTAAGAACCCATTCTTGTAGGTACTGCAATCATTATATTGCAGTGTCTACATAAAACAATTTTTTTCCCACTACTTGAATCCTCCTTTTATGCTTTCCTCCTTTTAAAATCTTAGACACTGTTTTTTCCTGTGACTGTGTACTGCCTGTCAGCAGACTGAGTATGAAGCCATTAAACTCCATTATATTGCACAGCAGAATTTTTCAAACTTTGAAAAAGGATTGTACTCAAACATGACAACAATCCCACTAGACTGGCTATAGTGCCTATAGTTGGGCATGTGTAAAGTACTTCTCTGATCTGGAACCTTATTTCATAGAATCATAGAATCATAGAATAATTCAGGTTGGAAAAGACCTTTAAGATCATCGAGACCACCCATTAACCTAGCACTGCCAAGTCCACCACTAAACCATGTCCCCAAGCACCACATCTACACGTCTTTTAAATACTTCCAGGGATTCCACTTCCCTGGGCAGCCTGTTCCAAGGCTTAATAATTCTTTTGGTGAAGAAATTTTTCCTACTATCCAATCTAAACCTCCCTTGGTGCAACTTGAGGCCATTTCCTCTTGTCCTATCACTTGTTACTTGGGAGAAGAGACCAACACCCACCTCGCTACAACCTCCTTTCAGGTAGTTGTAGGGAGCGACAAAGTCTCCCCTCAGCCTCCTTTTCTCCAGCCGTTCCCTCAGCCGCTCCTCATAAGACTTGTACTCCAAGCCCTTCACCAGCTTCGTTGCCCTTCTCTGGACACGCTCCAGCACCTCCATGTCCTTCTTGTGGTGAGGGGCCCAAAACTGAACACAGGATTCGAGGTGTGGCCTCACCAGTGCCAAGTACAGGGGCATGATCACCTCCCTACTCCTGCTGGCCACACTAGTTCTGATAGAGGCCAGGATGCCATTGGCCTTCTTGGCCACCTGGGCACACTGCCGGCTCATGTTCAGCCGTCTGTCAACCAGCACCCCCAGGTCCTTTTCCTCTGGGCAGCTTTCCAGCCACTCTTCCCCAAGCCTGTAGCGTTGCCTGGGGTTGTTGTGGCCGAAGTGCAGGACCCGGCACTTGGCCTTGTTGAACCTCATACGGTTGGCCTCAGCCCACCGATCCAGCCTGTCCAGGTCCCTCTGTAGAACCTTTCTACCCTCAAGCAGGTCACTCCTGCCCAGATTTCTAGAATCTTGATCAAAAAACCCTTTCTCTAAAAAGATAAATTATCCTAAACAATAGAACATGTCAATAAATGGTGTCATACATGTCACAAAATGTGGTATGTGATTACAAAGTACATTTCTTCCCAGTATCCTGTCTACTTATCATGGTATCTTTGGTCACTCTTTCTCCTGATTATTCTCTTCACAAAGATCATGAAAGCACCGTAATAGTCCTATTTTTCCCACAGATTCAGATGTGTCTGGAGCAAAACTGTACAGCACCAAATACCTTTTGGGAACACATTTCATAATAAATCTTAGATGCCCCTGCTTCACCCTTGCCGAGCAATATCTTGAGAGAAGTTGCCACATTGTTGCTATTTGAAGAATAAGGCTTCCATTTAATGGAAAGTATGGTTATATTCAAGCACATAATCTCGTGGAAAATGCACAAGTATTACATTTCTGAATTGGAAGTGCAGCCTTAAAACACAGACCAAAAAAGAGAGGAAAGGAAAAAAGCCAAGAGACAAAGCATTTTGCTTCTCTTCAATCTCCACTTCCATCAAACAAATAGGGTCACCTTGCATTTTGCTAAAGATCAACACTCCTGCCCTCGATTAAAGTGCCCATACATTTAGACTTTCATTTCTCCTATTAAAGAGCTTTCATGAGACGTTATCTGCATGAGAAATGCCTGGCATTTATTATTGTGACACAAGTCACAGTCCACAATCTGTCTAGCAAAACACCACATAGAAAATGATTCAAGAGCTGAGGACTAGTCTTTATAGCCCCCAAACGTGGGGCTATACCCACAGAAACCAAGAATATTTTTGGCCTAAAGTCTGCAGTATTTAACTCTCAAGCTGACTTATTCTGAGGAATTAAAAAAAAAGCAGTGTTTTCTGGGGAAAAAAAGGAGGGTTATCTGCAATATAGTCAGACTTGAACTGCTCCTGATTTCCTCACTGGTTATCTGCCTTAATGGGCACTCATAATTACACATAAAGGCATCTCATGTTGTTCCCTGCATGCTCTTCAAGTATGTCCTATGCATTTACTTTTCATTAAAAGCTGATGCTAACAGAAAATCTACAGCCTATCACTAGGATAAACACAACATTTGAGGGAGTCTTCTAGCCTATGTGATGCTAATATCAATAGAAACATAAGAAATCATCAAATATGCTTAAAGTAAAACACTGGGTATCTGAGGCTGTAAGACAAGTCCTGACTCTACAAAAACTCTGATCTAGACTGCAACAGCACCCCAAGACTAAAGATTTGGGTTCTTGAATATCACTAAGAATATGAAGGTCTTGGAAAAACTAAGCTGTTGTAACACCTTCTTGCTCCTGCTGTAGTGTTTATCACCATTCCATGCAAAACTGGCAGAACATATTTTGACTGAAATATGGAGATTGAAAATCTAACCTCAAGTGTGCACTAGATCCAGGTGTTGGCTTTCAGGGAACTGTTCACATTAATATATATATGTATAAATGGGAAAAACAGGGATTGTGTTTTGCATACTTAGTTCTCTATTTGTCTGACTCAATATATGAGCTATAATTTTTAAACTAAGATCTGTGTAAGGGCTGTTGAAAATGTCGAATATAAGCTTGGTAAAAAGTTACATTAGGCCAAGGGACGAATCTAAGCCAGTAGGATCACACGAGTTTTCTAAAATCACAGATTCACCACAGACGGTGGAGGTGAATTATCATCGGATTGATATGAATTATCATTGGGATCACGGAATAGCTGCATGAAACCCCTCCTCCCTGCCCTTGTGTCCCTCAGAACATGCAATAAGTCATCACCTTCCTTCATTGCTCTCCTCAAAGAGCAGTTGCAGTGAAGCTTGACAGTGAAGTACCAAATTTCAAGAGCTTCTTACATTTCATTCCATCCTCTCAGGTTAGTTGAACGGGGTGGAAATTTAAAGCTTTATGCCCGAAAGCACTAAGGGAGAGCCCATTTATATCCCTTACTCTCTCCCGCTCCACTGTAGAGCTGCCTTTTTCAGTGGCACTTTTGAAATAAGAAGTTCAGTCTTCATTAGCCCCCAGCCCCTGAATTTTAGTCAATTTTAATGCCTATATGTCACTAGAAAGTGCTAAAGGAAGACCAGCATCCCCTTTTTGGTTAGGATTTCCTGAAATGTTCAGTTTTCCAGGACTAAAAGATCTACTCCTTCCTGCTCCAGCTTTTTGAAGCTAATGACTTAAAAATATATGTTGGACATGAGCTGTTTAGCTCTAATTGTGCTGAGAACCATTAATTGACTTGAGTGGTCTTTATGAGGGGGAGGTATTTGTTTTATACAGATTCCCTATCTTCAGGCAATGTCTTTTTCCAGCACTAGGATCACTCAGTATTTATAATGGAGCCCCTTGAGGTTTGGTACAATTACAGTCACTACAGGGAACCGATACCATGAGGCACACATTTCCCCTGTTGCTTTCAGAAATCTCTGTGGTTAAGTAGGCAGCTGTCACCAAACAGACAAAATTTGCACTGCATCAGGCTGCATTTGAGGATATTTGGAGACTAATTTCCTATTGGCAAATCTCTTTGGCAGAAAACCTGTCATTGACAAAAGCTGAGGAAAGGATTTACCTAGCAGTGGTTGAACTGAGCAGTTCCAGGGTATGGCATGAGGTGAATAAATTCCCTCCTCTTTAGAGAAAGGTCCTGTAGTTTGCTTTTATTGACTGAATGATGTAAAACTGTGGTGGATTGAGTCCTCTGCAAGACATCCAGAAGTAATAGCTCAGATGTGAGGAAATAGCATTAAGCATCAAACTTCTGGAAGGTAGATGCTGACATCTCACATTTTCTTTCAGCCGCTTAAACGTAATACGAAGATTTGGCTGGCATTCAGAGGTATCTCATCTTCACATGCATGGGTGCAATGCAGTGTGGAAGGAGAGCAGACTGCAGGAGAGGCTCAGAAAGAACAAGAGAAATACACCCATGTGGTCCTGCTACTAAGCCACCTCGCTGGTATCTACCCTGAAAAGATATTTCCAAGGATGGAAGCAGATGCTATCTCCAAGCATAGCCTGGAGTACCCAAAATCACCAATGTTTTTTTGTGATATTGAGACCCACTATCTTAGGAAAAAGCTCCATTGATTCACAGAAGTCACTGGGTCATCCAGCAATTGTGAAACTCTTTCAGGCTGGTTTCAGGGTTTTGGGGTTCAGGAAATTGATAAGCCTGTCACTAATGCTTCTCCACTAGTTTTCTGCATTTGATACCAGACTGTCATCAAAGAGGACTTGCTGCACATATGCTCAAGATGGACTTTCATCCTTTTGGATAATAGGCCTCTGTGCAATGGCATTGAGACATCAGCCAGGGCTACTGAATCTCTAACAGGCAGTAGCAAGGATGCTGCTTCTAAATTATTTTCTCAAAAAGAGAAAGTCAGAGCTCAGGCTTGCTTTATTTCAATAATATTAAACATAACTTAGGGTGGAGGAATATCCATAAATATGACCTCTGTAGAGGTCTCTGTATTGTATTTGTAGGTTACAGTGTTCGGTGGCAGGGGGAATTATTTTTTATAAGTTTATCTGTTGCTTTTTTAAGTTCAGTTAAAAAATACAAAATTTCCTTAGTAAAGTCCAATATAGCATCTACTAACAGATGAGAGAACTGTTTCCAACATCAAAACCACTTAGGTTCATTAATGGGGAGGAAAAATAGCTCTCCAAGGAGTATTGACACCTCCAATTCCTCTTCTTGCAAAACTAAAATAAATGCAAAAAAGAATGGCAGATGTTTGCAAAAATTTGAGCTCAAAACCATTTAGACTTTCATTGTACTGAGACTGAAGAATACTACAGAACACTTGGGCTATATAAAGATGAATTTTATCACATAGGAGTTCAAACTAGCTTCAAATTTACAGTATTCCCTGAAAAAAAATTAAGATATTTTCTCTTATTTTGTGTGTGCAAAGGGCAAATGAGAAGCCATCTCTGCTCCTGCCATTAAACATTGCTACATATCTGATGATAAATAATGAAAAAGACAAGTATCTAAGGTGACTGACTGCAAGCGTCTGTAAATGAAAGCAGAATAAAAGAGTTCAATTATTTTCCTCAACAACAACTAAAAAAAAAAAAACAAAAAAAGAAAAAAAGAAAATAATTTAACAAAACTTGGTGGCTGTCAAATTCTGTGAAGTCTATTGTAGGTTCATAAGAGTATTTAGCATATAGAAAGCGTAAAAATGATAGAGAGAGAGCAAGTATGCATGCATAAAAGTGATAGATGACAAAATTTATCGTGTCTGATAAGTCACTTTTATAATTGATATACCTTTTTATTAATTTTTAAAGCTGTGTATTTATGCCAAAATGAATTGTCTAGGTGTTAAAATTTGTGTTTCATACTTCACTGTTATGAAATGGGAACGGGAAAAGCCAATTCAATAAAGCGCTGTTTCTACTGCTATCCCTCCCAGGTTTCATTTCCCCAGGGATGGCAGGGAATAGGACACCTTGCAATAAAAACAAATGTTTTCAAGGTATTTTTTATCTTTCCTGTTATATTCCTAATGTTGCTTGATTGCTCCAGAAAGGACACATTTAGTCAAAGGTCGCTGAGAAAGCACAAAAGAATAAAACCTGCACATTTGTGAAAATCCCCACTGTGTAAAAGCCTGCTCTGAGACTTTTACCCATCAGTGAAATGTCATTTTCCGGAGGGATTTAAAGTGGTGCTAAGCCTTCAGCTGGCTTTTGGCCCTGTAGTGAGCTTTACCCTCTTGGGAAAATGCCTCCGACATCAATGTGAGTCAGCTGAGAGATTTTAGTCCTTTTCTTTTTTTTTTACTATTACTTTTTGGACAGTGTGACAAAAAATAGAAATCTTCAGAGACGCAAAGTCTAATGTAACAGCACTATTTGCACCAATTTAACTAATTACACTAGAATGATTATTTTTATATATATATATAAATGAAAAATAATAATTGTCTTTGCTTGCATCATAGCTACACCTTTCTCCCTTCAGTCTTTACCTCCCAAAATTATCATATTCATGACACACTTCAGATCTGAAATGATAGTTACCTGTAGGTCAAAATGGGTCAAAAGGGACAAAGTGTACCATAGTGCAGGTGTGGCCAGGTGAGCAACAGTGTAAGTTGATATAAGCCTCTGCAGAGATGCAATAAACTATGCAAAGGTGCCTTTTATTGATATCATTAAATTTCTTAAATGCATTATCACAATCATTTTAGATCAAAAGAGCTCAGACTATGTTGACATGATTATACTGCTTTTGCCAAGCTAGTAATAACATAGCTTTCATTTGCAGCTTGAACCATGGCTTCCAAAGCATTCAGCTGTGAAACTCACTTAAATTATTCTTGACTTCACTTTTTTCCTCTCCTTCTATCCCACTTACACACAACAGCATGCTAGCTTTGCCAGACCAACTGTTTATGGGTCTGAACAGTGAATTGGATTAAGAGATAATATATGGCAGCCTCAGTAGAAAAGTGAATTCTGTTTTTATAAATATTACTCGCTCCAGCAGCACTCCTCTACACTACCGAGTATAGTATCTCCAATAACAAAATGAACTTTCTCAGTCAGTATAGCTTTTTAAATCAGAAAGCCTGTCCCCTTCTGTGCTCAGAACACATAGAGAAAACTTCCAACATTCCGTTATAATGAACAGCAATAGAATTATCATCATCCCCCTGCCAATCGCTGGTGTTGCTACTTGCAGGCAAAATGTTTGGTTCAAGAAAGCACCATGGGTTTATTTTTTATTTTTAAATTTGCAATTCAGCTTATGCTCTGTCTGTGATTAGGGTAGTAGATGGACTGTATTGCCCACCAGAAATACTTTCTTTCACTGTCTCCTGAGGAATCCTTGGATGACCATGTTCCTTAGGTACCCAGATTAGACTGGATGAACCAAGGAGCTCAATCTGATCTCATCCTCACCATTTTTGTTTAAATCTAATTGCAATAGAGTTTCATACAATATTGGAAAGACATCCAAAGCAGACATTTACAATTCCTATGCGAACTATGAAATGCCTAGAAGTTGAAAGGGCAAAATAAATTTATATTAAATATACTTAGACATAAATTTTATAATCTAATAGATTTCAAAGCACATTACTAACCAATGGGCAAAATGTGTTCTTAGTTCTTTATCCTCACAGTGAAGATGAGGAAAATTAAGTATAGAAAGATTTGGGGCGATCTTCACTGATTTGCATTGTCTCCGATTAGACACCTTTTTCTAATTATTATCTTAGTTACCAAAATTGTCATCTTGATTTTTCAGAGGTGCTCTGTCCCTGCAACTTTTGTTTTCTGCTCTGTTGGAGTTGAAGGCAAAGCTTCTTGAAAGTTTTTGGCCAAATGAAAGATCCAGAGATGGAATGCAAACTTTATATGAAGAGAAAGTTTCCTGACAGAACTAAAATAAATTTCCACTGGGGAGCTTCCTTTTTTCTTTGTATAGACCCCAGGACTCAGCTAGCTTTTACTTGTGCATTGTAATCATTTTCCTTACAGGTTGTCCTTTCAGCTGAAAATCCCATCAAAGATGCCGTTCAATGGATTTAGTCTCAGAGACAACTTTGTCCACTGCCCTCTAGTTCATTTCACACAGGTATAGACTCGATGTCCTTACGAGACCATTATGGATGGTCCCTCAGGCCTAGGGGTGTGGACTTTATAATTTGCATGGGACTATTACATCAGAAAATGCTCCGCAAACACTTACTAGCCCTGTCATAACACTATTTTCCCTTTGATTTGCTCATTTCCTCTAACCCTCGCTTCATCCCATGAAGTGATCCCTCAGGTAGAAGAGTCTTCAGAACACCTTTTCTTCTCGCTTTCATCCATAAATCAGTAATTCCACTCTGTGAAGATGTCAGTCAGCACTAACCTCCCTAACCCAGCGTACTCCAACTAAAAAGTGAGAAGCTGATTGTCAATGTAATACAAATATAGCCTTTTAAAAATGGGATTTTTTTTTTTAAATACATAAAATAAGTACATGTTGACAGACGTAGTTGACCCATAATCACTCTTTTTTTTTTCTTTTTTTTCTTTTTTTTTTCAGAATCTGTGCTGTCATTTGGAAAGCTCAGTACTGATAAAAGTCACCTGGACAAACACTGCTTGGAAAAATCACCCTTGTGGAAACTTGGATAAGAGCAGAATATCACTGTAAATACTGAATGCCCTAAGTGACAGTTTAGTTATCTCAGTAAAGTTTATGGATTCAAAGGAGACCTGGGACCATTTATTTTTCACCTTAATTGGTTTCAGTCCACATGTATTACCTGAGCCCTATACCTATACTCAGTAAAAATACCACCCCAATTCTTTGGAAAGCAACAGCTCAGTGATCCAGAAGCCTTTTTCTCCATCTCGAGAGCAGCCATGAGAGAGGGTACTTCCCTGAGCTGGAGACCCTGAAGGAAAAGACTTTTTGATAGAGAGACTTTTTACCAAGGCCTGTAAAGACAGGACAAGGGGCAACAATTTTAAACTGAAAGAGGGTAGGTTTAGATTGGACATAAGGAAGAAATTTTTTACAATCAGGGTGGTGAGACGCTGAAATATGTTGCCCAGAGAAGTTGTGGATGCCCCCTCCCTGGAAGTGTTCAAGGCCAGGTTGGATGGGGCTTTGGGCAACCTGATCTAGTGGAAGAAGTCCCTGGCCATGGCAGGGGAATTGGACTAGATGATCTTTGAAGGTCCCTTCCAACCCAAAACACTCTATGATTCTATGATTCTAGCAAAAGAGTCCTTGGTCCTTGGTTAATCCACATAGCTGATTTGCCTCAGAGCTGTGTACCTCAGCAGCACAGCGATCAAAAAACAGCAAAGTTTCCATGGAAACCCTGTCTTGAATTCAGCGAAGTTCATCAAGCCTAACAAGATTCAGAGGAAACTGCAGGGCTGATGAATTGGTATTTTCCCTGAAACTTCTTAATAGAAGCACTGGAAATGTGCATAGAGGTCTTTGTGGTATACGCAGGCCTCTTTTAAGAGTTCAGCAATGCCTTTTGCAAAACAGAAAATGTAGTGAATCACTCACATAAATATTCAGTTTTAACTCCACTTGCACCTGCCAAAGCTCCTGCTGCTTTTGCAGCTCAGTGAAGATTTGGCCTGTTATCTGGCCTGGATGGTAAAACCGAGTACCTCTTTTTATTTAGCTCTTCCAGCAATATTCTGTTACACTGAAATCTGCTTGCCTATTCTTAAATATTACCACCACCTTGCTGTGATCACTGGAGATGAAAGTTTACCCTGCAGGTTTATTATGCCTTGAGAAAACAAATTACTTCCTGACACTCACCCGTCTCTCATTTTCAATATCCTTAAATGATCCTTTCACTGACTTCCTGTTGTTCGTCTTCTCAGCGTCTACCTGAAGCTGACAGACGTCAGAAATTCAAAGAGATGCCACTTTTCCTAAAGATTGAGAGCTGGAAACTGATATTGTAGCTCACTGAGAGAGAGCATGAATGACAGGAAATAATTTGCCTGAAAAAACTCCAGCAAAACAAATACACACATCTGGAAAAGACCGTCAAATGCAGCTTTTTCACTTACCAGTTCAGTGCAAAGGATGACATCCAGATAATAAACACAGAGAGATGTTAAGGAAAAGAAAGGGAAAGGATATGAAATACTGAGACAGAAACAGAGATTAAAAATAAATCTTCAATAAAAGAACTAAATAATTTTTTTTTCTAGGTGATAATTGCACCCTCCTCGCTTGAAGAGCTGAATCTATTCCAGCATCTCCATGTGGCAGCGTGGTAGGTTTTGGGGGAGATGAAAGAAATGAGTTAGCAGAGAAATTTAGCAACTTGTTGAGGGTCGTATGCATAGCTTCAGATGTGAAACATCTAGTCCTAATGCATTACCCATAAAACCTCCCTCTCTCTCTCCTTGCAGCTTCTCACAGCTTCCTGAGGTAAATTGGTTAATATATACTGAGAATGGTGTAATGCAGTGTTAGAAGGAATGAAAAAAAGTGTCCTGGAAGATTGAATTGGTAAGGAAATTCCAGTAAAGGGAGATGAGACTAAGTCATATGTGAGAAAGACTTACTACAAACTGCCTGTTGTTGGTCAAAGCAGAAGAAAAGAAGTGTTAATTCAAAATCATATGAAGCCATCAGGACTTCTCCAATTAGTCAGGACTTGGCAACACAGAAAGAGAATAATATTGCCAAGCTCATAAGACAACCCAAGTGAGAAATTCAAATGCTAATAATGAACTTGACCAATGCTACAAATCATAGAAAAATAGAAAATCAAGCTGGAAATAACCTTGACAAGTCATATAACCTTCTAGCTTGTTCCATGACCCCTTCAGTATCTAAAATGATTCATCCAACATGATTGAATCACTGTAATAGTTTGCTTTCCTGTCTAGCGAATTTATTTTCTCTGAATCTACAAGATGTTAACACTGAGAGAAATGTCAAAAATAACTTCCTCTGAGTGATCAAGGGAGTGGAAACTGGTAAATATTCATTTTTGTATGGTTCATTTTCACAGTATTTGTTCTAGTCCTAGTACTTGGCTGAACAAAGAGGTTTTTTAGGAGTGCCCATTGCTTTGGTTGTGATTATTTTCCCTGTCGTAGCAGTTGCATCACTAATCACGTGACTCTGACTGGTTTGATCCCTCTTGGCCCCTGAATTTTTGGTGAAGGTGCTGAAATATCACTGCCAGAAATGCAGACCTCCTCAGTGAGTTCAAGGTCTCTGAAGATGATTAAGGATAGTTCAGCATGGGGGAATAAGCGGCTCTGTTGAGTTTGTTCAGACACTCCCAGAAACCTAAAAATTTCCCCTTCCTACCCCCCAGCAGGTTTTCATGGTGTTCAGAAGCTCCTGGTCTTTCCCTGAAGCAGAAGAAAGGGATGACAGGTGCAGCAAGATGAACTGGGACCAGAGGAACCCTAATGTACCCCAAAGTCTTTGAGCTGCTAGACTGGAGATAATATTCCTGACATAACTAATGAGATTAGCAGGGGATTTCTGCATCACAAGAAGGACAACTGAGTGACCCTTTGGCTAGTGAAGGCCTGACCAGGCAAGTCTACAAAATACTTGGATATTGTCATTCAAAATCTAGCAGCAAAATATCCGTGCATGCACAACACTGTGCCACAGCTAATAAACTCTTCTCCTCAAGCATACTACCAGATGGACATATAAGGTGGAAGCATGAGGTTTTTGCCCACCAGCTTCAGTTTTTTCTGTGCCATAATCCCCACATTTCCAGTTCACTGGTTAACACAGGTGAAGACAGCTCAGGCCTGTTCGCCCCATAATGTACAGATAGATCGAGTTAAGAAAAACCTTCTCCAGTCTTCATTTGCCATAGGCAGTGTATGCTGGGACAGGCCTGGCTGGGAATCTTGTGATGACGTTTAGTTGTTAGAAAATTTTGAATAATTTTGAAGTTTATTTCCCAGGAAACTCTCTTCAGTAATATTCCCCCAGTTTATTTTTAATGCTTCCTGTTGGCAGCACTCAAAGAAATAATTCCTGCCAAATTGCACACACAGATTTCACCTGCAGCTTCTCAAACCAACAGGGACAACTCAGTCTCCTGCTCTGGCATAGTTGAGCCACAGGGACCTCTGCAAACCTCAACAGGCACTGGGAGAGCCATGACCACATGCATGTCCCGTGCAACTTCGTTCCACAGCAAGAAAAGAGATGCTCTGTCCCACCTGCTGGGAGGTGACCTGCTGTGGGCTCCTCCTACATCTCCTCCACCCATCATCTCATCCAGGGAGACTTTTGTATATTAAGCTGGCAGCAGCTTTCATATCACTCTTCCTATCCTCATTTATCCTTTAGCCCACCTGAATGCATAACATAGACCAGGGAATATTAGTTATTCATAATTTGGACACTTTGCAAGTGGTGGCTTTTAGAAATACCACCTTTAAAAATTCATTGCTATGTGCTTTACTATTGAATTCTCCCTGATATTAGTAATGTCCGTAGACAACTCTGCTTTGTAGCACTTTTACTTGACTTTCCAAGGCAATGTACCTACTTTTCAGGTATTTCTGTAGAGTGGCTCTGTATTTCCAAACATGGATAAGAGCAGGTTAAAGATTCTTTTTTTCCTGTGTTTGTTTCCTTTCTGCTAGGGATGAATGAATTTAATGTAGTATCTCTCTTGCTTCTTCTTTACAATGGGGACAGCTGCTGTCTCATGGTAAACAAGCATTCAGATGGCTTGGAAAACAACTCTTTGTGCAGGCAATGCTGTACAGTAATAAAAGATATACAGCAACATGCAAGACACTCTTTCAGCCTCCAACTACATCTCCCTGTTAACCAATTCAGAACATATTAAACAATTAAAGAAGAACATTAAGCTTCAGAGTAGATGGGAAGTTTTATCTCTTGTCATTCTCTTCAGCTTCCAAAGCAGGCAAGCAAGAATGGAATAATAAAAAACAAAAAAAGCAAAGAAAAAAAGCCCCAAGTTGTCAGGATTCTTTATGTGTAATTTTCAGGGGAAATAGGCAAATGAATGCTTTGTCTTTTTTAGGTAACTTGCAGCTGAGACTGAGTGATGAGAGGGGCATTATACTTTACCTGGTAATCCAGTACGTATGCTAAATATAGAAGAAAGCAGCCAACAAATAAGCATAACATATATATATTTATGTATATATGTTTGTACTTTAAATCCCACAGCTTGACTTCCATATGCCTTGAATGGCTGGAGATTTTAAATGGTGTTTTGATGGAAATTCTTGTCTCTCAGCTATCAACGGATGCAGCCGGTCAAATCCCCAAGCAAGCATGAATGATAAGCTTCATTTGTGAAAGCAAGGACATGAGGAAAACATGAAAGGAAAAGTTCTTGGATCCTTGAGTTAACTAACGGAGGCACCATGCAACCTCTATTCTTGCTGTTCCTGGAAGAAAAGTAGTTGTGCCCTTTGTTTCTGAGTTTCACTCACTTCTACCTCCCTTCAAAGGAAGTGTGTTTTGGGGGAATATTCATTCAGAGAGTTGGAAGGAGTTACTTGTTATATCAAAGCAACCATGGGAAGGTGTATGACCTGCAGATTAGCCCATGGGATCCAGGTAGCTTACAAGAAATCTCTCAATTTATTTTAACTGTTCCCTTGAAAGATAAGGAGGAATTATCACTGATTTACAGTCAGGATATTGAGAGGTATATTTATGTTGCACATTACAAACCCTGAGCTAACAAAGACAGAAAGTCAGTAAGTCCATCTGCCATGGCAAACTCAGAGGTGGAAGTGTTGCTCTCAGATGCACATTATCTGTCATTCAACCATGGTAAAGTGCATGTCTATGATCCACCACCTTTGCATACGGACCCAGTATGGCTGAGTCCCTAAGCATAAAACCCCCTGTGGAATAGAAAACAAAAATTGCTTTCGAATATAATAGCCATGTCTGGAAATTAAATTTGAATGTGCCTCCTGGACTTTATTCAGGAATCCATCTTTTTCCAGGGAGATGCTGAGGTAGTAACACAGAATCACAGAGTCATTGAGGTGAGCAGGCACCTCTGGAGACCATCTAGTCCAACCTCCTGCTCAGAGCAGGGTCAGCCAAAGCAGGTTGCTCAGGGCTATGTCCAGTTGGGTTTTAGTGTCTCCAGACTTGGAGACTCCACAATGTCTGTGATCAACCTGTTCCAGTGTTCAACCATCCTCACGGTAAAAATGCATTTTTTTGTATGTGTTTAAATGGAATTTCCTATTTTTCTGTTTGTGCCTATTGCCTCGTGTGCTGTCACTGTGAACCACTGAGAAGAGCCTGATTCCATCTTCCTTACTCCTTCCCATCAAGTATTTATACACATGGATAAGAACTCCCCTGAGCCTTCTTTTCTCAAGGCCAAACAGTCCCAGCTCTCTCAGCCTCTCCTCATATGTCACATGCTCCAGTCCCTTGATCATCTTTATGACCTTTCGCTGGACTTGCTTCAGTATGCCCATGTCTCTGTTGTCCTGGGGAGCCCAGCACTGGATGCAGTATTCCACATGTGACTCATCAGCGCTGAGCAGAATGGAAGGATCACCTCTCTTGACCTGCTGACAATGCTTTACCTGATGCAGCCCAGGAGACTGGTGGCCTTTGCTGCAAGGGCCATTTTTGGCTTATGTCAGTTTATTGTCCACCAGGAACGCCACATCCTTCTCTATGGAGCTCTCTTCCAGCTGGTTGGTCCCAGTGTGTACTGGTGTCTGGGATTATTCCTCTCCGAGTGTAGGAAATTGCATTTTCCTTACTGAACTTCTTGACATTCCTATAAGTACATTTCTCCAACTTGTTGATGTCCCTCTGAATGGAAGTGCAACCATCTGGTGTATGACCCACTCCTACTAATTTTTATTATCTGAAAAGTCCTCAGGAACCTCCCCTGACAGCCATGACCTTTCAAAGATATTTGAGAGTGGCCTTGCAATGACATCAGCCAGCTCCCTCAATGCTTCTGGATGTGCCCTGCCAGATCCCATGGACTTGGGTACATTCACCTTGTTTCAATGTTCCCCGATCTGAAACGCTGTATTGGGTTTGCAGGCAAGGTTTTGGTAGCAGAGGGAGCTACAGGGGTGGCTTCTGTGAGATGCTGCTAGAAGCTTCCCCCATGTCTGATAGACCCAATGCCAGCTGGCTCCAAGACGGACCCACTGCTGGCCAAGGCCGAGCCCATCAGCGACAGTGGTAGCACCTCTGGGATAACATATTTAAGAAGGGCTAAAAAAAAACCTAAGCAATTGCAGCTGGAGAGAGGAGTGAGAATATGTGAGAGAAACAACTCTGCAGACACCAAGGTCAGTGCAGGAGGAGGGGCAGGAGGTGCTCCAGGCAGAGATTCCCTTGCAGCCCCTGGTGAAGACCATGGTGAGGCAGGCTGTCCCCCTGCAGCCCATGAAGGTCCATGGTGGAGTAGATATCCACTTGCAGCCCATGGAGAACCCCAGGCCAGAGCAGGTGGATGCTCCCGAAGGAGGCTGTGACTCCGTGGGAAGCCTGTGCTGGAGCAGGCTCCTGGCAGGACCTGTGGTCCTATGGAGAGAGGAGCCCACGCTGGAGCAGGTTTGCTGGCAGGACTTGTGACCCCATGGCAGACCCATGCTGGAGCAGTCTGTTCCTGAAGGACTGCACCCTGTGGGAGAGACCCCACGCTGGAGCAGTTCGTGAAGAACTGTAGCCCATGGGAAGGACCCATGTTGGAGAAGTTCATGGAGGACTATCTCCCATGGGAGGGACCCCATGCTGGAGCAGGAGAAGAGTGTGAGGAATCCTCCCCCTGAGGAGGAAGGAGTGGCAGAGACAATGTGCGATGAACTGACCACAACCCCCATTCCCCGTCCCCCTGCGCTGCTGGGGGGAGGAGGTAGAGAAAATCAGGAGTGAAGCTGAGCACGGGGAGAAGGGAGGGGTGGGGGGAAGGTGTATTAACATTTAGTTTTTATTTCTTATTATCCTATTCTGATTTGATTGGTAATAAATTAATTTTCCCCAAGTTGAGTCTGTTTTGCCTTGTGACGGTAATTGGCGAATGATCTTTCCCTGTCCTTATCTCAACCCATGAGCCTTTCTTTATATTTTATCTCCCCTGTCCAGCTTAGGAGAGGAGTGATAGAGTGGCTTGGTAGGCACCTGGAGTCCAGCCAGGGTCAACCCACCACATCGTCCTCCACTGAGAGTGTCTTCCTTGCTCCAGACTTGTCCTCTGGTGTCAGGGACCTGTGATTCCTGAAGGCCGGTCTTACTGGTGAAGGAGGCATTGAGTACCTTGAGATTTTCCATATCCTTTGTCACCAGAGGCCCTGCCCAGTTCAGCAGCAGCATTTTCCCTGGTCTTCCTTTTGCTGCAGATGTACCTGCAGAAGCCTTTCTTGCTGCTTTTCATATTCCTCACCAGATTCATCTCCAACAATGTGATAGAAAATGTAAAATACTCTTCAGCTGGAACTGCTCTTTTGAACCCCGTGTAGGGAACAGAGAGAGAAAACTGAACAGAGCAAGAGAATAGCATTGCCTCAAGGTCCCCAGGAAGACCAGAGCCCCTTGCATACTGGCTACACTGTAAACATAAGATGAGAATAAAAATATGCTTCAGAGAGCCTGTCATCTAAACAGACAAGGTGGGCAATTACAGAAAGACAAACAAGGCACATTTGGTTCCCCAGGACCATCTGCAGAGTTTGTTTGGGAGCAAGAGGGTAGAGTGAAACGTTGATGTCTAATCACATCTCTGCACTGAAGCCCTTTCTTGACCATTAAGTGGCATCACTTCTGCTTTTCCTCTATGCAGATTCATCGCTCTTCTTTGTTTCCCAGACCCAGAAGGAAGTGCAGAACAGTGGGGAAAAAGAGCAAATCTGAAATTACTGTACTGAGTTTGCAAGACAGCCACCTCTATGAGAAGTCTCAGACCCATCTTTAACTAGGGCATGCACCAACTTCTTGCAATGCAAGTGGCAGGAGGCAGAAACAGTGGCCATTTTTGCAAAATCAAACACTCCACCAGTCAAGCTTCTGTCCACAAGGCCCTTAAATTCACCCAAGACATACTGAGGAACAAACTGAACTTAAAAGGTACAAATGAGAAAGTCAAAAAATTGTTCTTGAGCCCTTTGGCCAGCCCACTCCCTTTATAATCATTATTTTAAGATTATAATAAAGGCTTTTAAAGGACTTTATAAAAATCATCCAAGTGTATAATTCCTGTTTGTACTTCAAATGCCCACGTAAAAAGCACTCCTGATGCTCAACCTACATTTAAAGTTCAGGAGTCAGGCTAGCAATGCCTATTTCCATGTAAATCTCAGCTATTTCTAAAAGCATCAGGGAGGATGCTTTATTTTCCATCTAGCAATTAGTGTATTATCATCTTTCTTTGATTAACCTCCTCATTGAGTCTCTTTCCAAGGTTTCCGTGTGAAACTGGACTGACAGTCACATCTTGCAGGCAGGTATGTAGCTTAGGCAGGAGTAGGGCATTTTGGAATATCCTGTGTTGGGTATTACAAAACCTGAATATGAATATCAGAGGGGCTTCTGTCAAAAACCGGTATAGCAATGAACAGTCCAAGAATTTGTTTAAAAATAAAGTGTAATTTTTGCAGGGCCCATAAAACCAAAATAAACAGCTCTCAACATTTATTACTCTGCTGATTATTTGACATCATTTACCTGTAGAGCTTTTATGCTTTCTAAGAGTAAATATTCTCTCAGAAGAGAACACAAATATTAAGGGTATCCAAAAACCTAATTCTCTTTTCATTTCCGATCACCTTCTCAGCACCAACTTCAGAGCTGCCCTCCTTTCAGGCAGCTAAAGCTACATGAGATTAATCATTTCTGATCCAGCTTTATTGTCAGGAGCCCAGCCAATTTGAATGACTGGGAAATCACTGTAGGGTGTAAGAAGTGATCCAGTCTTTCACATTACCTGTAAAAATTTTCAAGATTTATTCCTTTTTGTTCTGATTTTTCCTTTCCTCTTTTGTGACTAGGACACATTTACTCAAGGCACATTGCTACTCCAGATAAAACATCTTCTATGTCCATTGATGATCTAGTGGGCAGGATTCAGTGTGATAAATGGCAGTTTAGGGAAAGCTCGATGATACCAACACACTAAAGTTTTTCTTTTGTCCAGAGTGAATGTGGATGGTACCTCATTAGCAGCAAGGTCATGATAAAAAAGCCTGAATGTAAGTACTCCTCCCCCATGCTCACTTCAGTTCAAGTTATGACTGTCTTTTTGGTGGCAAAATGTGGCGATAACACATCTCCTTCTAGAAGAAGGACAGATCTTCCCTGAAAAAAATGTCTGCAGAACACTGGTAAGGACCCATTAACCCTCCTCTTCCCCTGTCCCTTCAAAATCTTTTACTGGAACATAATGTCACAAAAGAACTTATTCTCATGAAATGGTTCAGTGAACAGTTGGAAAACCTTTGTTGCAGGATGCAATTAAGTGAAATGCATTTCTAATGGCCCTGAGATGGTACTTCTCCTTTGGTACAATCAAGTAAAGATACCTGCCCAGAATTAGATAGACTTGAGCTGAATTTGAACCTGAATTAATCTCCTTCTGGGTGGGAATCTGAAATAACAGGTGAGTCACTAATCTGGAACTAAGCACATTCTCATATGGCATGAAAAGCTTTCACGACATTCATCTGACGTTCTCATTTTCCCCAAGGTCACAGTCTCCTGCAGTGGAGCTCTTTTGCTTTGTATCCAGAAGTATGAATGAAAGCTTCTCCTTGAACATGTGCCAAGGGCATACATCCTTTTCTGACCATCACCAGAGTGGTTTCCTACTGTTTTCCTACACCCGGGGAGTGTCGGCCAAGTGACACCACGTAGCTTGGGGAAGGACATGTAGATTGGTACAGGGGATAGCTATGCCATTCCTTTGTGTGCTGCTGGATCTACAGGCTTTGACAGCATTCACTGTCTTCACAGCTTTCAGGGATTGCTCTGAGTGAACAATCTGACACCTCTGTACACCCAAACGCTACTACTTCCAGCTATTTTCCACTGCAGCTGATGTGCCTTTAGGAAGTTAATCGGAGCTGGGGAGTCAGCTAACAGTTGTGCTGTATGGACAAACAAGGACATAGTGCCCAGCATGGCAACATCTTATTTAGTAGTAGTATAGCTATACTTGAAAAGTGCCATCCAGGTGGCATAACCTCCTTCTATGTAGCATGGCAACTATAGAAATCTGAGATATTGGATTAACTCAGCTATATCTCATTAAAGCTTAGGAAAGCTGCTATAGACAAAAGTAATGGATGAGGGTCAGTTCTTCTCACTAACATAACTAAAGTATCCATATTACTAAGTATAACCCTAAAATTAGATTATAGAGAAGATGAGTCCTGTGGGTTCTCTCTGTTACATTCTGTGTACAATAATATGAGTATATTGCATCAAAAAGACATCCAGTAGATGCAACTAAGAAGTTAGCCACCTGAGCAGTGACATGCCCACATCATCCTTCGAAAATGGCTTGGATGAACCACCAAGAATAGTGAAAAGGAAACCTGCAAGTCCTGCGAGGCTCTCAGCTTTTCTCTGGGGCACAAGGAACTTCTGCTGATACTGATCAGAGGCTGACGGGACTCTGCAGCAGCCTGCAGAACCAACCTTGGAAGTTAGAGCGCAGGAGAGAAGCCCCGTGTCTTCCTCTTATTCACAAGGGTGCAAACTGAGAGGCATTAGTTTCTGGACAACTGCAGACCTGTGAGCTAGGATGCCTATTTCCACAACAAGCACACATACAGTAAATGGCAATTTAAGGGAGAGAGGTGAGCTCCTTGTGCTCTGTTTTCACAGAAGAACAACACAACCCATGTGGCAAGCCTCCTGCAGCTCAATGTGCCGTCTCCTAATAGGATGCAAAACACCTGCCTGGTGAGATCAGGATTATTTGAGCTGAGCTCATGCATTGCATGGCTTTTTCTAATGAATCCCTCTTTAGCATACATTTATGTCAGTTGACAAAGTGAAAGAAGCAATTTCCTTAAATATTGAGCATTCATACATAAATTGCAGCCTAGTGGAATCTTCTCCTGTCCAAACGGAATCCTTTATCTATTTCTGTTATATAAGAAAAGCAAATAATTTCTTATCGGTCGACTTTGAAATACAGGCAAGTGTTCACTTGAAGTGTTATGAAGTGTCAGCTTTTCTACAGCATTTACTTTTCATGCTCTTAATTTCTCATTTCATTATCTCTCCTTATTCTCTTGCCATGTCAGTGTTTTGATTCGATGGCTTCCATGTGACAAGAGCTCTTGCTGTGTGAGCGATACAAATGCAGCTTTAAAAGTGGTACAACTTGCTATTAAGGCAGCTCTCTTCCTCAGGAATTTCTTAAAGCTGCAATGAGACAAGGCATACAAGAGAAACTTTGATATGCACAGCAGGCTAAGCCCTCCTGCAGTCCCTGCCATGGATTGCTCTGCAAAATCTGTCTGTCTTTGTTCCTCACTTGCAGAGGTTTGATCTGTTATTGCCCTGGCAGAGGAGAAGTGGCACCTCACACTTTTATCTCTGAATATTCCCACTTCAGTCAGTAAGATGTTTGCCAACTACTTAACCAAAAAATATTATTATTGCTTTAATGGCCGAAAAAAGGGCTATAATTTTTCCTTGGCTTTTCCTGGGGTAGGTCCCTACCCCAAACACAGAATGAAAGGTTACAGCTGAGGCAGAGCCTGTTTCTGTCAATGATGACCAAGTTGAGATCCCAGTCCTCAGAAGTAATCCAAGGAAGACAATAAGCTTCATAGCGGCCATCAGGAGTCTTAGGCCCATGTCTGCTGCTGTCAGGGGCAGTGTGGAAAAAAGCAGGCACCAGTAGGTCTTGAAAAGGCACGACAGAGCATACAGCACTCACACAGCATGGATGAGTCCAATATCTGTATGTTGGAAAGAAGGAGAGAGGAATGAGTAAAAATGGTTGGCCTGATCCCACGTGTATCATGATAAAGAGACCTGGAAGAAGAAAGTCATCTTCCATGAGGAACTCCACTTGGTACAATAACAGTAATTAAAGAATGTCTTGCTAGACAAGTATTTGCTTTTTTACTGCTATGTAGCAAAGATGTATCAGCATATCCAGTTGCAATCTCTCTCTCTTCTGGCTTTATTCCCTCCCCACATCGCATCTGGGAAAGGAAATGCTGCAAACCTTGATGTGGGGAATCCCACTGCACACAAGTGAAGTGAGAAAGGACTGTTCACATGAATGAAGCAAGATCTTGGAAAGGGATCAGTCTGTAGTGCAAGGGAAGTGCCTGATCGAATGTATTCAGTGGGAACAGGGCAATCCTCATCTGCACTACAACTCCCTTTGTAGGAATAGGAACACAAGCTTACATCTCTTCAGATAGTAGGATATCTTAAGATGAAACTTAAATTAGCATAATGGGAAATTGCACCACTGGAATGAGCAGAATCGTTTGTGTACATTCCAGCTGTATTTATGCTGTGAGCTGACTCACAACTCGGAGCAATTCAACTTGAAGATCGCCTCTCTTATGTACCAGTCTAAAGGAGGAAAAGACCAAATTCTCTATGCAGATGCCAGAGAAGGCTGAAAGTTTTCCTCCTATTCTGCAAAGCCATTCTCACTGATGAAGGTTTGGAGCAATAGCAGGGTGGAGAGGGTACCAAGGCTCAGTCATGGGTTTGAGAAAGATTACATCTTTTAATCATTCCAGAACTCCTTCCAAAAATAGTTGTCATGTTTGATTGGGCTCTGTTTAAGTCAAAGGAGAAGGTTGCCAGAAATATTTGGTTGCAAGAGAAGATGCCTAGGACTCTACCACCGAAACCTCTTAATTCTTTCTTGTACTTTGCCCCCTGTCAAATACAGAATCTCCTGTTTACAGATCTCATTTGTACGAAAAGTGAAACAGAATAGAATAGAATAGACAATTTCAGTTGGAAGGGACCTGCAATGATCATCTAGTCCAACTGCCTGACCAATTCAGGGCTGACCAAGTTAAAGCATATTATTAAGGACATTGCTTAAATGCCTCTTAAACACTGACAGGCTTGGGGAATAGTTAGCAACTCTTGAATGTCCAGCAGTTCTGTTTGTGCCCGACCTGTTGCTCTGGGATGATTTCTAGTGCCAGCTGCAGTCCTGGCATTCGGAAATACAAAAGAGCAAAGGCTGTGATTAGCCTCATGTAAGAGCACCTGGCACATGCAGACAAGGAACAGCTGAGATGCAGTTTCCAAATGTCAGCTGGATACTTCATACTACTGTATACAAGCTGTCTCCTCGACGTCTTCCCAAGCTGTCCATTGATTTATTCCTGAAAAAGCGTTCTGATAAAGATTGCACTAAGCATTTCTTGGCATGGATGGTGTACTACCAACTAAAATTTCTTCAATTTTACATTTTTGAAAAATTGTAGTTACACATTTCTGAGTCAAATTATTTCTTTGTCCGCAAACTTGTTCTTCAAGACTCTTTGGCATGGTGAAATTGAGATAGAATTTCATTATTCAATTAGATGCTGTGTCATATCCACCTTGAAAGGAAATTGTCATCTTTAGCAGTGGAAAGAAGCAGGAGATGGAAATGGGAGAGTGAGCTTAAGCCAAATCTTCAGTTTAGTTTTCTGAAAGTTAATCACATGGATTAGAAATAGAAGTACCTTGTACTTTTATTTTATTAAAATTAGTCTGTTTTCATTTTTCCAACACTGAAATTTATTTTAATTAAAACAACATGCTTTCTAACTTAAAAAAAAAAAAAACCAAACTAAAACTGATTAGGTTAATCAACAGCGGTTCAATTCAAGTGGCATTTTGGAAATTAACTTTGTAACTCTTCTGACTTCAGATACTAGCTCAGTATCTTTAGTTTTCTAAATCAACATATTTGAGAATGGATTGAGTAAAACTCTAAAGTTAGACTACTTATGATTCTGGGTTAAATTCTTCAGAACTTCAGAACTGAAAAAATAATGTGCACAGCTCAGTTCATGTATGCAGAAGGAAAATGGTCTCCTTCAAAATAATAGGTAAGAGATCATGAAACTTATTGATGGGAAACACGGATTAAAATCCTGTATGTTGGTCCTGTCTTGACTTTGCCCTGATTATAAGGATACATAGCCATTCCCACAGGGATGAAAAATTGTTCATTTCTGATCAATTTGAACTGAAATTGTTTGTTTGTAGGTCAGTCAGTGAACTGAAATATCCCTCCTCTTGTGCGATCCTTGCTCTGCATAAAACAAAATTAGGGCAGAGATGGTTTTGATTTCACAGAAAAAGTTGCATCATAACGAGGCATTGACAAGAATCTGAAGTAAGAGGGTAATAAGTGGATCAGGATGTTACAGGAAAGATGTTGGGGACAAAAATCAAGGGGTAATACATCACATAAGAACTTTGGCGCTCAACACAAACGATTAACTGGATTGAAGAACAACAGCAAAACAATGTTTGAAAGACACTTTCATATTTTTGCAGACATTTTGATCCTGCTGGAAAATGGCTGGAAAAATGGGAAAAGAAAAAAAAAAAAAAAAAAGAGAGCTAGCAAACTCTGTCCCTCTCTCCCTAAAAACTGCTTGTCTGGAATATCTGGTGCCCTGTTAGCATCTGGAAACTAATTTCTGAATAATCTCTGCTTATTTGCTTCATTTATATAACATACCATTTCACCACTTGGTTTCTCATATGTAGTCTGACTTCTGGAAATTCACGTTTGCCTGAAGGCTTGCTGGTCACGGATTGGAAATCTCCAGTAATACAGGGTGTTTAATCAGGAATTCTCATATCCCTGAGAAATTCTTCCGGTCCACACATTTTTAAGAAGCTCAAGGCTCTTGGAGTTATTTTCAGAAGCAGACACATAGGCAGGGTGTCCTTAGTACACACCAGGAAGCTGCTTCTTTGCACAATATTAAATGTGACCAAGGAATATTTTAAGAAGGGCAGAATTAAAAGCAAATCTGGTAAATGGGTTATGTTGCAGTGCTTACACGAATCAATGTACTTATGAGTGTGGTGTTCAGGAGCATCAGACTTTGGTGCCTGTTATTGGTTTGTTGCTTTATTTTGGCTGGTTTTTTTAGTTGAAAATCATTTTTTCCCACTGTAAAATAAGGAGGTGTTCTGCAATCTGTTGTGAGCAATGTGGAGGCTGCATTTGCTTGTGGGCTTCTGTTTTCTCTGCTCCTTGTACTCTCTCCTGCAAGGTCTCCAGGGTTCTTCCTGGAGATGAAGATGGGATAGTAATAATAAGAATGACAACAAAGTCACCATAGAAAATTAATGTGAAACCTGCAAAAAGAAATTGCAGACTGGAGTGTTAGTTATTTTCATTATAATGTGTTGTTAAGTCACAGAATTGCTGCTTTCAAATGAAGGTATGCAACACTGAATATCAAGGGAATATTTTGATGAGAAGATATGCAAGACCAAACCAAACTAAATTACAGTGATGAAGGCCAGGGTTCATTTCCCCTAAGTTTAGCTGTCTGCAGTTGTTGTTTAACCCCAGCTGGTAACTAATCACCACACAGCCGCTGTCTCGCTCCCCCCTCAGTGGGATGGGGGAGAGAATAGGAAAGGTAAAAGTGTGAAAACTCATGGTTGAGATGAAGACAGTTTAATAACTAAAGAAAAAGCTGTGCACACAAGCAAAGCAAACCAAGGAATTCATTCGCTACTTCCCATCAGCAGGCAGGTGTTCAGCCATCTCCAAGAAAGCTCCATCACACCTAACGGTTACTTGGGAACATAAACACCATAAGTCTGAACTTAGAATAGACAGAATAGAATAGAATAGAATAGAATAGAATAGAATAGAATAGAATATTTCAGTTGGAAGGGACCTACAACAATCATCTAGTCCAACTGCCTGACCACCTCAGGGCTGACCAAAATTTAAAGCATGTTGTAAAGGGCGTTGTCCAAATGCCTCTTAAATACTGACAGGCTTAGGGCATTGACCACCTCTCTAGGAAGCCTGTTCCAGTGCTTGATCACCCTCTTGGTAAAGAAATGGCTCCTAATGTCCAGACTAAACCTCCCCTGGTGCAGCTTTGAACCATTCCCATGCATCACTGGATCCCAGGGAGAAGAGACCAGAACTCCCTCTCCACTTCCCCTCCTCGGGAAGCTGTAGAGAGCAATGAGGTCACCCCTCAGCCTCCTTTTCTCCAAACAAGACAAGCCCAAAGTCCTTAGCTGCTCCTCATAGGACATTCCTTCCAGCCCTGTCACCAGCTTTGTTGCCCTCCTCTGGACGCTTTCAAGGACCTTCACATCTTTCTTAAATTGTGGGGCCAAGAACTGTACACAGTATTCAAGGTGAGGCCGCACCAATGCTGAATACAGCGGGATAATCACATCTTTTGACCGGCTGCTTATGCTGTGTTTGATGCACCCCAGGATGCGGTTTGCCCTCTTGGCTGCCAGGGCAGACTGCTGACTTGTACTGAGCACCTCCAGTTCCCTTTCTGCAGGGCTGCTCTCTGGCCACTCCTCTCCCAGTTTATACTTATGCTGGGCATTACTCCATCTTAGGTGCAGAGTTCAGCATTTTGAGTTGTTAAATTTCACCTCATTTATTATAGTCCAATGCTCCAATCTATCTAGATCCCTCTGCAAGGCCTTCTGTCCCTCAAGAGAGTCAACAGTACCTCCCAGTTTGGCATCATCAGCAAACTTGCTAATGATGCATTCAACTCCCGCATCCAGACCATTGATAAATATATTGAACAGGACTGGCCCTAGAATTGAACCCTGAGGAACACTGCTGGTGACCAGTTGCCAGTCAGATGTAGCCCCATTCACTACAACTTTTTGAGCTCTGTCCTTCAGCCAGTTCTTCACCCAGCACACCCTGTACCTGCTCATCCCACAGTTGGACAACATGTCCAGAGGGATGCTGTGAGGGACACTACCAAAAGCCTTACTAAAATCCAGAAAATCTACATCCACCGCCTTCCCTTCATCCGTTAGGTGAGTGACTCTATCGTAAAAGGATATCAAATAAGTTAAACAGCACTTTCCTTTTGTGAACCCATGTTGACTGTGCCTGATGATTGGATTATTCTTTAAATGCCTTTTAGTACCCCGTATAATCTTCTCCATAATTTTTCCAGGAACTAGAATCATAGAATCATAGAACCATTAAGGTTGGAAAAGACCTCTAAGATCATTGCGTCCAACCATCAACCCAACACCACCATGCCCACTAAACCATATCCCTAAGCGCCACATCTACATGTCTTTTAAATACTTCCACTCTTTCAGTAAAGAAATTTCTCCTCATGTCCAATCTAAACCTCCCTTGGCGCAACTTGAGGCCATTTCCTCTCATCCTAAACTGATGTTAGACTAACAGGTCTGTAGTTCCCTGAGTCTACCCTCACACTATCTATTCCAATAGATTGAAATAACATTGGCTAGCTTCTAGTCAGCAGGGACCTCCCCAGACTCCCAAGACCTTTGGTAGACGATAGAGAGAGATCCTACCATAACATCCGCTAGCTCCTTCACAACTCTAGGATGGATCCCATCAAGCCCCATGAACTTGTGAACATTCAGTGGATACAGCTGGTCCTTTACAATTTCAGTGTCCACCAATGGAAAGTCATTGTTCGCATACTCATGGTCCTCTGACTCAGGGGACTGGTCAGCCTGAGGTCTATCAGTATTATTAAAGACTGAGGCAAAAAAAGTATTGAATGTCTCCACTTTTTCTTCATCCCTATTAGTCAGATGACCGTCTTCAACAAGTATCAGTCCAATGTTTTCTTTACACCTCTTCTTGCTACTAACATATTTTAAAAAGCCCTTCTTGTTATCTGAAACAACAGTGGCTAGTACCAACTCTAATTGATCCTTGGCCTTTCATGTCTTCTCCCTGCATAAACGAACCACAGCTCTGTACTCTTCCTGCGAAGCCTGACCTCACTTCCAGAGATCATACAGTTCCTTTTTCCTTCCGAGCTCCACAAGGAGTTCCCTGTTCAGCCAAGCTGGTCTTCTGTCCTGCTTGCCTGACTTATGACACAGTGGCATTGCCTGCCCCTGTGTTTTTAAAAGAGGGTTCTTAAAGACTGACCAGCACTCATGGACTCCTAAGCCCTTAAAAGCAGATTCCCAGGGTACTCTGCTAAATAGTTCTCTGAATAGCTTAAAGTTTGCTCTCCTGAAGTCCAGGGTAGCAACTCTGCTGTCTTTTTTCTCATTACACTGAAAATTTTAAACTTAACTATTTCATGATCACTGTGGCCAAGACATCCACCTACCATCACATCCCCCACGAGTCCTTCTCTATTCACAAACAGCAAGTCTAGGAGGGCATCTTTCCTAGTTGGCTTACTGAGTACCTGTGACAAGAAGTTATCTCCTACAAACTTCAAGAATTTCCAAGACCTGCTCATCACAGCTGTATGATATTCCCTGTTGATGTCTGGGAAGTTGAAATCTCCCATAAGGGCTACCAATCCAGAAATTTCTCCTAATTGCCTATAAAATAACTCATCAGTGCCTACATCCTGGCTGGGCAATCATTAGTAGACACCCACTACAACATCTTCTTTGTTTTTGATCCCCCTAATCCCTACTCAGAGGCTCTCAGCCACGTCATCACTAACTGTAAGGACTGTGCAATCAAACCTTTCCTTTACATATAGTGCAACACCTCCACCTCGCCTGCCCTGCCCATCCCTCCTGAACAGCCTGTAGCCCTCCATCCCAGCACTCCAATCGTGGGACTCATTCCACCAAGTCTCACTAATACCAATGATATCATAGCTCTGGGAGCTGACCAACGCTTCCAGTTCATCCTGTGTTTTTCTTATGCTGCATGTACACCTTATGCTGGTGTACAAACATTTCAGATATGCTCCTGAGCCCTCCGTGCTCCCAGGAGCAGTGTAAATGTTCCCACTAGCATTGCTATACTCAGGCGATGCCATGCCAACCCTTGGCTTACCTACTTCAATCCTGTTCGTATCCACTTCCCCCACTGATTCTAGTTTAAAGCTTTCTCAATCAGCCCTGCCAGCTTACGCCCAAAGACCCGTTTTCCCCATTAAGACAGGTGGATCCTGAACTTGCCCCCCTTTCTCCTTCTTCCCTGTGTCATCAACATTGTTTTCATCACAAGTCCAAAACACAGCAACATACAAGCTACTATGAAGAAAAGTAACTCTATCCCAGCCAAACCGAATACAGCAGTTTAGATGTCTACAGTCAAGGTAGTCATCTGGGTACAATTATAAAAAGCAAAGATCTAACCAATGGTCAGAGAACATACAGGATAAGACACATCAATACTTTAGATGAGGCAAATCACTCTCTAAACTCCAGCAAGTCTATTGACTTGCTCTACTCTGACCATACAAGGAGCTTGGTACGGTTTGGTCAGATTGAGTCATCTCCATTGTGTACAATAACATCGAGTGAAATGAATCCCCTCCGAGGTGTTAACACTATTGCAGTCTCACGAACACTAGATTTGCACCCCACTCTGTGCCATTTTGCAAGGCTCAGCCCTGCTCCTGTTTGAATTATTGAGCATCTCCCCTCATCTCTCCTCTTCCAAAAAGTGGTTGCTCCTCTGATGGTCCCTCATCCCCCTCCCTCCCCTCCATCCTTGACAGGGTGAACCAGAGCAGCATTGCTGCATACACAGGGTTCATGATGGTCTCTTGAGTCCTGGAAGATGACCGAGCTTCCTGGCTGAGAAGAAGATTGTGCTGGAATATTGTTGCGTGCCTCGCAGTGGGGCCAGCGTCCCTAGCGCCATCCTCTTCTGGAGCCTCAGTCATCATATGAAGTCCGCAGGGGCAAGCCCCAGCTGCATAAAGGTAGACACAAGCTGTGCAATGGGTATAGGAGGGGATGCAGAAAGAGAAATAAAGACCCTTCCCTTACCCCAGATTCCTGAAATCTCACTGACTCTCTTCCCCACCTCATCTCTTGAGTGACTCAATATTATTAGTGTAGCTGATGGTTTCATGACACTGGTTTTTGGGACTATGAAAGACTCAGCTGGAATTGCCCAAACCCATGTTCCCACATGTGTAGATGCGTGCTCATTTATTCAAAATACATGTTGAAAGAAGTCGTTGATGTGATTTTCTTAACAGCATGACCTGGATTCAGAGGAGAATCCTTTCCCTTTTCCTGTCTCTCTTTTCCATTCCCAGTGCTTCTGGGAATATAAGAGGCAGAGTCACATCTTTGCTGTTATCTCTGACAGCCAATATTGTTCACACTTTAAAGCTTAAAACTGGAATTATGTTTCAAGTGAAAGGCAGTATTGATCCCTGGACATTGCTGCTCTGGGTGTCAGGGCCATGGTATTGTGGTCCTGGTCCTGCTTGAGAAACACAAATAGTTTCCTGGTTTCCTTTTCCTAAACTGAAATATATTTCCTCATTATAATGCTTAAGGCTCTGGACATCCTTTGGTTGGAGGTATGGCTACCTGGAAATGAGAGCTGTCTTGCCTGCCTGTAAAAGCCATTGGTTTATGCTCAACAGTGAACATTTCTCCCCTGAATTTATCAGTCCTCAAACATATCCTATCAGAAAGGTTTGAAGGAGGCCTCTTTTGAGGCTGTTTTGTTGGTTGTTTTTTTTTCTAGTTTCTGGGGAAATGAGGGGCCTTGAGTTTGTCAGATTCACCCGAGATTGCTTCTGACAGCAGACAAACATAAGGAAGATAAGAGATTTATCGTTGCCAAAAAAAGCTTCAGGAACATGATAGCAAAATTGGAAACAAACAGAGAAACATAAAAACCAATAAAAGGTGAGGTAAGATTATAATGTCTCCTCATTGTATTGGGATCCAAGGTCATGATCCAATAACATTTCTCCTATCTAAACGTTACCATTCAGAATTGACAACCTCCCTAAACATCTTCCCTCACTGACACGCAAGGCTTCTCTGGCTATCAATACGTTTCACTGAAGCTTCTCAGCAGATTTTAAGGATTCCCCAGGCTCTCTTGTAATTTAAGAAACTTTATCCTGCTGCAAAATTTTCTAGCTGCCTCCTGTCTGCCACAAATGCAGATGGAGCACCTCTGGCTTAAGCAATGATAGTTTCACTTTGATATGCAGACAGCACCTTTGGGGGGCTGATTCATCCTCCCTCAAGGACTTTTATCTCCAGAAGTCAACAGAATTTCACCCTCCTCCTCTCACATTACAAATGAACATATCATCAAAGCTTAGTTTGCAGTCAGAACCCTGGACGCAAGGAAGAAAAAGATGTGAGGCCTAAGAACGGGCTGTTCAGACTAAACACCCCTCTCCCTGCATCCCCCTCCCTCAGCCTCACTGTTGGTTTTAGGGTTTATTGAGCTGTACTTGGGCAGGGTTATTTCAAGGTTAGTAAAATCCTTGCCACGTGTGTAACACTCAGAGTTACTGATGCCACAAGGATATCCAAGAACTCCTCTTCCCTCTTCAGTCTGCCAGGGAACCAGCCTGCACCCCATGAAGGGGCTTTCACCCATGATCAAATTTCATTTATTAAGTTTCCCAGGCAAAAGGACAGGTGATGATGATGAGCACTGCGAGAATGATGAGGTGCTTTAACAGTCCAAATCTGCTTTGCTTATGACTCAGACCAGGAAATAAAGGCTTCCATCTTCACTCGAAACTAAAGCAGTATCCCACCAGCCTCCTGGCAAGCATGATGTGAGTTGAGGGGGAAATAGTTCATGTCTCATTGCAAAAACAGTTAGAGGTAATTTTTCTCTCCTCAGATGCCGAGAAATGCTCAACCATTCAGTGGTGGAGTAAACTCTTAAAGACAAACTCTCAGACTCCCACAGATGTGCTGTGACGATGGGCACACGTGTAAGGCTGGTAGGCAGAACACCTCCTAGTCCGCCACTGCTTTGCAAAACCCAACTGTGAGAGTATCTTATCACCTCTCTGTGTCTTTGTCTACATTCCCAATGCACGTGTGCAGAAAGTGAAAACTCTTTGTTAATGTCTGACATGCTTAAAATGGCAGATTCTTGTCCTGGTCAGGTGTCTTCTAAATGCAAATAATAAGAACAATCTTTTCTTGTCTGCAGTCTTATTATTCATTTGATCTGGACATATACCAGACACAGAGCTGGCTCTTTGTCAGCCCTTTGGTCCCTCTTTATTGAGGTACAAAGCAATGTGATTGCTTGTTTGGGAGCTTGAGCATGGGGGACTGTAGAAGATGCATTACAGTGAGGAACATTATTTATTTACTAGACAAAATTTTAAAGTAGGAGAATAAAAATTTTGTTTTTCTCTGCTCACCGTGGAGCAAAGGAGTTAGGTCAATAGGAACGAGCATCATCCAACAACTCATTTTTTCCTGTTTTCCCATCTGCCTACACTATAATTACACACCAAAAAATAACAATAAAAATACATTGATATGGTCACTAAGTCAAGTACTCCTAGCTTTGGAAATGCTACAATTAATCTTAACTGTTAGTGCACTGTTAATCCAACGTGGCACCATAATTTAGATCTCATGTGCATTTATGTTATTATTCATATAGTCTTTAATTATATAAATATCTTTTTACTTTTATCTTTGAGAAACTCCACCAGGAAACTTCGTAGTTATTTGATGGTGGCAGGAGAACAGTGAGACTTAGAATCATGTTTTTCTCATATCGGGATCTAAAGCTGTGCAAGCCCCTGGGAGGGCAAAACATGATCCCTTATTCCCCAGGCCTACAGAGAGCCCTACCTTGTGAACCATGATTAAAACTCTTCATCTTGAAAATCCAATTTGCTATAGCCCAGAACCATTAGTCCAAAGAAAATCCTGCTCAGCTTTTGGCTGGAAGACGTCCAGAACAGATAGCATATTTGGGAATTTCGCTGCTAGTTTTGGTCAAATCTCCAAGGACTAGCACTTTGTTCAGATTTAGGTTGTTTTCTCAGGGATGGAAAAGGTCTTTCAAAATGCACACTGGAAGCAAAAGGAATACAAATGTCCCCAGGATTTTTCAGAAATGCTGAAACAACTGAAATATTTTACTAACCTCATTCCTGAAAATGGCCAAACCCACTTTGATTAAATTTTCTAAAAATAAAACCAAATATAATACGATCTGCTGAGGCAGATACCAGGGGAAAAAATGTTAACCTAAGAAAGAGTAAAAGGTTGTTGTAGATAATCAAATATCAGTGTTTAGAATGGAAAATCTCTGCCAGCCCTCCCCTCTGATACCAATGCTCTGCTGTCATGCTCGCACTTTGTGTAGGTCAAGTAATTGAAACAAAGCAGAAGGTCTTGATGGGTGGGATTCCACTTTAAATTTCCACACTTACCAGCAGCTCCTTGCTCAATCCCAAGAGTAATGCTATGAAGTCCTGGAGAAAAAAGGAGAGAAATGAAAATGGACTTGGAGACGCAGTCACAGCAGCATTTATTCTGTATATCACAGAATTGTCACAGATTATTATTATCACAGTATTATTATTATCGCAGTATTATTGTTCTCATAATATTGAATGAGATTAAAGGTTGTCATCTTTCTAGGTTTTTATTTTCATATCTAAAATTCCAGGAGGGAGATCAGCAAATCCAGTACATGATAAAAGGGAACGTAAGACTTTATGCTTAAGATTTCACCTTGTAGAAACTAGAAGGACATTTCTACATAGAGGGAAGAGCATACAGGCAGAAATGGGCTCAATCCACTCTGGTGCTGAGCTACTAACATTAGATCCTTATTATCTGTCATGCTATACCAAAGCTATTTGTCTTCCCTTCCAAGATTTTTGATCCTCAGCAAGAACCAGGCACCAGGAGTCCAGACTGCTGGTTTGGCATGGCCTGAGGTGGAGGAAGGGTGAGTCTATCTTCGCCTTCTCATGTAAATATAATCAGAGGTTTCAGCAGACTTGTCAAAGACTGAGGAATGATCTCCACCAAGACATAAGGATCCTCACATATCTTACTGACTTATCCAAGTACAGACCTCCTTCTACATAAATACAGAACTGGCGGCTCATGGCTTAGACAGGTGCACTCTTCGCTGGGTAAAAAACTGGCTGGACGGCCGGGCCCAGAGGGTTGTGGTGAAAGGAGTTAAATCCAGTTGGCAGCCGGTCACGAGCGGTGTTCCCCAGGGCTCAGTACTGGGGCCGGTCCTGTTCAATATCTTCATCAATGATCTGGACGAGGGGATCGAGTGCTCCCTCAGTAAGTTTGCAGACGACCCCAAGTTGGGCGGGAGTGTTGATCTGCTGGAGGGTAGGAAGGCTCTGCAGAGGGACCTGGACAGGCTGGATCGATGGGCTGAGGCCAACTGTATGAGGTTCAACAAGGCCAAGTGCTGGGTCCTGCACTTCGGCCACAACAACCCCAGGCAATCATAGAATCATAGAATCATAGAATCATACAGGTTGGAAAAGACCTCTAAGATCATCGAGTCCAACCGTCAACCCAACACCACCATGCCCACTACACCATGTCCCTAAGCGCCTCATCTACACGTCTTTTAAATACCTCCAGGGATGGTGACTCCACCACTTCCCTGGGCAGCCTGTTCCAAGGCCTGACCACTCTTTCAGTAAAGAAATTTTTCCTAATGTTCAATCTAAACCTCCCTTGGTGCAACTTGAGGCCATTTCCTCTTGTCCTATCGCTAGTTACTTGGGAGAAGAGACCAACACCCACCTCGCTACAACCTCCTTTCAGGTAGTTGTAGAGCGCGATGAGGTCTCCCCTCAGCCTCCTCTTCTCCAGGCTAAACAACCCCAGTTCCCTCAGCCACTCCTCATAAGACTTGTGCTCCAGGCCCTTCACCAGCTTCATTGCCCTCCTCTGGACACGCTCCAACACCTCTATGTCCTTCTTGTAGTGAGGGGCCCAAAACTGAACACAGTATTCGAGGTGCGGCCTCACCAGTGCCGAGTACAGGGGCACGATCACCTCCCTGCTCCTGCTGGCCACACTATTTCTGATAGAGGCCAGGATGCCATTGGCCTTCTTGGCTACCTGGGCACACTGCCCGCTCATGTTCAGCCGGCTGTCAACCAGCACCCCCAGGTCCTTTTCCTCCGGGCAGCTTTCCAGCCACTCTTCCCCAAGCCTGTAGCGTTGCCTGGGGTTGTTGTGGCTGAAGTGCAGGACCCGGCACTTGGCCTTGTTGAACCTCATACAGTTGGCCTCGGCCCATCGATCCAGCCTGTCCAGGTCCCTCTGCAGAGCCTTCCTACCCTCCAGCAGATCAACACTCCCGCCCAGCTTGGTGTCGTCTGCAAACTTACTGAGGGAGCACTCGATCCGCTCGTCCAGATCATTGATAAAGATATTGAACAGGACCGGCCCCAGTACTGAGCCCTGGGGAACACCGCTCGTGACCGGCCGCCAACTGGATTTAACTCCATTCACCACAACTCTCTGGGCTCGGCCGTCCAGCCAGTTTTTTACCCAGCGAAGAGTGCACCTGTCTAGGCCGTGAGTCGCCAGCTTCTCTAGGAGAATGCTGTGGGAGACAGTGTCAAAGGCCTTACTGAAGTCCAAGTAGACCACATCCACTGCCTTTCCCTCATCCACTAGGCGGGTCACCTGGTCATAGAAGGAGATCAGGTTGGTCAAGAAGGACCTGCCTTCCATGAACCCGTGCTGGCTGGGCCTGATCCCCTGGTTGTCCCGGACATGGCTCGTGAGCGCCCTCAAAATGAACCGCTCCATGATCTTCCCCGGCACCGAGGTCAGGCTGACCGGTCTGTAGTTCCCCAGATCCTCCCTCCGGCCCTTCTTGTAGATGGGAGTCACATTGGAGAGCCTCCAGTCGTCCGGGACCTCCCCAGTTAACCAGGACTGCTGGTAAATGATGGAGAGCGGCTCGGCAAGCTCCTCTGCCAGCTCCCTCAGTACCCTCGGGTGGATCCCATCCGGCCCCATAGACTTGTGAACGTCCAGGTGGCATAGCAGGTCATGAACTTCATCCTCTTGAATTATGGGGGGTTTATCCTGCTCGTCGTCCCTGTCTTCCAGCTCAGGGGGCTGAGTACCCTGAGGATAACCACTCTGACTACTAAAGACTGAGGCAAAGAAGGCGTTGAGTACCTCAGCCTTTTCCTCGTCCTTGGTGGCAACGTTCCCCCCCGCATCCAATAGAGGATGGAGATTCTCCTTGGCTCTCCTTTTGTCATTAACATACTTATAAAAGCATTTTTTGTTGTCTCTCACAACAGTGGCCAGGTTGAGTTCTAGCCGGGCTTTTGCCTTTCTAATTTCCTCTCTGCACGACCTAACGCGATCCCTGTACTCTTCCTGAGTTGCCAATGCTACAGGCTTGGGGAAGAATGGCTGGAAAGCTGCCCAGAGGAAAAGGACCTGGGGGTGCTGGTTGACAGCCGGCTGAACATGAGCCGGCAGTGTGCCCAGGTAGCCAAGAAGGCCAATGGCATCCTGGCCTCTATCAGAACTAGTGTGGCCAGCAGGAGCAGGGAGGTGATCGTGCCCCTGTACTCGGCACTGGTGAGGCTGCACCTCAAATCCTGTGTTCAGTTTTGGGCCCCTCACTCCAAGAAGGACATGGAGGTGCTGGAGCGTGTCCAGAGAAGGGCAACGAAGCTGGTGAAGGATCTGGAGAACAAGTCCTGTGAGGAGCGGCTGAGGGAACTGGGACTGTTTAGTCTGGAGAAGAGGAGGCTGAGGGAAGACCTCATCGTGCTCTACAACCACCTGAAAGGACGTTGTAGTGAGGTGGGTGTTGGTCTCTTCTCCCAAGTAACAAGTGATGGGACGAGAGGAAATGGCCTCAAGTTGCGCCAAGGGAGGTTTAGATTGGACATTAGGAGAAATTTCTTTACTGAAAGAGTGGTCAGGCCTTGGAACAGGCTGCCCAGGGAAGTGGTGGAGTCCCCATCGCTGGAAGTATTTAAAAGACGTGTAGATGAGGTGCTTAGGGACATGGTTTAGTGGGCATGGTGTGTTGGGCTGATGGTTGGACTCGATGATCTTAGAGGTTTTTTCCAACCTTAATGATTCTATGATTCTATGAGAAGAAAATCAATCTAGCCCAAAAGGAAATTCTGTGCTGCCCATACAATTCTTCTTGGAAAAGGACAGTAGAAAGAAGGAAACTAAGACCACAGATGTTATTCATACTTAACTGTATTGCTTAATACACTGCTAGGAGTTGTTCTGATGTTGTAACAATGTGAATATTAAAAGAGCAGAATGGATTTCCAAGGATTTAACTTCAAGAGTCAAACCCTTTACTAACTTCATCCTCCTCCTGGCAACTTTCTTGCTGCAAACTTTGTAATCAGAGTTGCACTGGCATTTCCATTTCAGTCTCATTCCCAATTGCTGGTGAGTCTTCTGATGGCTGTTGACATAATTTAGAGCAACTTTAAATTATGATCCAAGCTGTTCTCACTCTCAGTTGGCCTGTAACCTGTACAGGAGTGAGATTAAGAGGAATTAGCTTCTCTTAGCCCTGAACTTCCCATTACTTCCTCCACCCCCTGGAAAGGTAAAATAATGACCAGTAGTTTTATCAGCATCTGAGTCAAAGTCACTATTTCAAGTTCATTTATTCCTCGTGGCACAAAGAGAAAGCTGAGGGACAGTGCACATTCTTTTCCTCTGGCTTGTCTTATCTCTTGTTTGATGCCAAGTTCTCCGATGCAAATAAACTGTGATTTCAAGAGGAAAGTCAGAGAAGAAGTGTTGCTGAGTTGATGGATATTTACTTTGACTTTGTGACTGGAGGCAGAACATAAAGCAGGGAGTATCTGAACAACCTAGAAATGAATACACAGTTGTCGTCTCTCCAATCACTGGCCCAGGTGATCTCATTAACAGAAGCACACTTTATCAGTGGAAATTGTTGCCATAATGTCTTGATCAAAGTAAACGCATCGCTGGGTATACACACACAATCAGAGCCAAATATTCCAAACAGCTTGGATATGTTACGGTAGAGCTGAAAGAATTTTACCTTTCTCTGCATTATTAATATCTTTTCATCAGCTAATGCATTTTTCCTTCTGTGCTCAAACAGATACATCTCAGCAGGGAGCATAGACTTGCTGGAGCCCTTTAGGATATTTAAAGCCACACAGTCAGTAGGGGAGCTTCTTAAAGACACATATGACTTGTAGTTGTCTATCCCTCAATAAGCTATACATCTGACTAGCCACGATCGCCTACAGCAAAGGAATCTATGTAGAAGCAAGGCACCCGGGGCTCCACTTGTACTCAATAAAGAGCAATTCAGATGCATTAGTAATCATCGCTGAGTAAATGCCTAAATTTGATTGGGGGAAGTGCTGTGACTCACAAAGCCAGCCCAGTTCTCATATTCTCTTCCATAAAACTAAAGTTGTACCTGCTGCAAGATAAAGATGATTTAACTTAGATGAAGTTCAGATGACTTAACTAAGATGAAGGTAACTATACAAGAGCAACAGAGGATACAGGCCAAAACAGTCCTTTGCCTTCCCTAGATTCCACCTGCAGCACTAGTCAGTTCTGCTTTGATAGAAACATCAATTTCTTCAAGGTTGGTTTGTTTGTTTTTCTTTTAGATAGTTATTTTTTAATGAAATATGGATATGGGAAAGGTTTATCTGTCTCATAGATTTCTTTTCTGGAAGATAAGCCTAGATACACACGCAAATTAGTCAGTGGCTTAGTTGTTTGAGCACTGGCTGAAATGAAAACCTCTCTTGCCCTATCTTTAAGTCTTGAAAGGAAATGGAGGCATAAAGAAGGCAGAATGCCTAACTAAATACAAAACACTGAATAAAATGCTAGTTCCCTGGCATTTTCTTGACAAACTGTCCTTTCCTTCCAAGATTTCAAATGGTGTTCCTTTACTTTTAATACGGAACAACACCAAACCTTGATGCCTCTACCTTTTGATAGAAGAAAATTCTGCATTTCTGGACAGCATTTCTGGGCTGGTAGAGATTGGGGGAGAGAGAGTTCATGTTGTTTCTGTGAAATGTCCTTGCACAGTCATTTTCACAGCCAGCCTTGACCAGGCTAGAAGTCCTGTTCTTCTCCAAGTGGGGTCAGAGCTTAACATCTTCATTCTGCACCTTGAGAAATGGCTGGCTGTAACAGAGGAGTAACTTGCAGTGTCCTACGGTCTTGATCAAAGGATCTCAGGGAAGAATTGGGAACTAACAGCAGAAAAGGTCCTGCCTGGATGTCTCCCTTACACTATATGGTTACAGCTACATCTTTTGATGGAGCAGTGGCTGAAGACAAGTCAAAAGCCTGTCATGCTCCCATATTTCTGCAGCAGCATGGATTTAATGCAATTATACTACTACTGAGTTCAGGCTCCCCATGTCTCCCATTATTTTTACATGACAAGAACCTTCTAGGAAGGTCTGTAAAGCAAATTTTTTCGAGAATCAGCATATGGCATTGGCGCAAGATGTGCTGGGACATCCCCTCCTTCCATGCCCACAAAACCCATACTTGTGGGCTTATATCCAGCAACCTCCAACATGAACTTGAGTATTGGGCTGTACTGAAAAGACAGTCAGGTCTGCATTGCTTGCAGCACAAACTTGCGAGAGCTTTTCCTTCTGACAACCACAGGTCTTGTTTGCATCCCTCCACTATGAAGTCCCTCTCAGTCTCACAGTGGTTGGTCCCTGACTCCAGGAAATCTTTCCCTTCCTCTACAAGTCAATTTGTGGGATTTTTGTACTCACAGAAACATCTGAAGTCAAGATGTCAGTGCTCTCATTACCATTCCAGACAGCAAACTACCTCTTGTGAGGCTGCCTATGATAAAATGCCATTCTCTTATTCAGTGCTTTGTATTTAGTTTACCATTCTGCCTTCTTTATGCCTCTATTTACTTCTGTGGCCAACATTTAATGAAATCTGGCACAGAGACAGATGTATTTTTTTTTCTGTCTGCATCACTTATTATTCAGCACCTGAAAGCAAAATCTTGAATGTAAAAGCATGGGGCAGGGAGAAAAAATAGAGCTCATTTTGGTTTATTTCTCACCTCTTAGAAATATTTTCACTGTTTCCTTGTTTCCAGTGCTCTCATCCCCAAAGGCTCTCTATTTGTCATCACTCAAATGTTAATTTTGTTAGACTATGCTGCACGTGGAATTACTCTCATGTAATCCATTTGCTACTTGTTTACCTCATGTATGATTAATCTTTCCCTCCAGATTCTTATATAACACTCAATAGGGAAATATCAGGGTATTCTGGGTATTAGGGTTAATAATCCTCAAATTCTCCAGGGGACTAGGATATCGTGACCAATTCATTATAGAAATAGAGAAATGAGACCTGCAGGTTTCATTGCCCTTCTGCCAGTGAATTTGATTCCAGATAGATCAAAAGGCTTGTGATGGGTTTGCTGCATAAGTGACCAAGACGAGAATTGAACCAACATTTCCTAGGGCTAAGTCCTGTGCTAATCCACAAGAACATTCTTTTTTCATCTCAGTGATTTAATGTGAAGCAAAATGTGACATGATGGCTCTGTGGTAGACAAAAGAAAACCATCCCGACCACACGTATTGTAGTGTTGGTACAACATCAATGAATCTTGGACTCGATGCACTTTGAAGCTAAACTCAAATGGTTTTGGGTACTTATGAGAAAGTTGTTAGGAAGCAGTGCTTGAAATTCTGCAGACAAAACAGAAAAGGACCTGCAGGAATAATAGCCCTTTGGCAGGGATATGGACATCTAGAAAAGGGCCCTCTCCTTCCCTAGTTAATATGATGATAGAAGCGTGTTTCTAGAATGATCTTGCTTTTTTTTTTAAAGGAAGAAAGTAATTTGAATGCTTTAACTCTTCGCTACTGTGTCTAACATCAATGTATTACAAAGCTCTCCATTCTTCAGTTCTATAGAGACTAAAATAAGAAGGAATCCTTAATCACTGACATGAGGATATTGCTTTTATATGCTATCAAAGCAAGGAGCCAAGAGGTTGCCCTAACATGAGGGCAAAAAGTTGCTTCTCAGCATGAGGTATTAGCAAGATGTTTTGGCATCTAAAGCAAAAGGATGGTCCCTCATAGACCTTTGGGTTGCCTCTCCCCCCTCCTTCTACCTCTTACTATTCCCCTGAATTCTTCATCATGGGGTGGTCTCCTCCGTTTGCCTTTGGCTCAGTCAACCCACAACACTTCTGACGATGAGACAGATACAGGGGAGGAAAACATCTGAGGATGGAGCCACTGTGCTCTACTGCTGCCACAAGATGCACTGCTGTCTTTAGAAGATCTACATCATGGAGTAGAGACCATGAGCAGAACTGTGTCTGCCAAATCAAGCCAGCAAGTAGGACATTAGTACTCCCACTTCTGGTCTGAATGGACACAGTCTGCCCCAGTACTGACATCATTTCTCCCAGCACAAAACCCAAAGGCACAACCTGAAGAGGCAGATAGACTGCTTCAGTCTCATCCTGCTGAACTGGCCAACAGCCAACACTTCAAGAGGGCTGACATCATCTGACCACATGTAGAAATAGGTCAGGTCCCCTCTTATTACCTTGTGCTGTAATAAAGAACATAAGAATATGTTAACATAAAACATATCCTAGTAGGTTGGGTCTGGCTAGACCAATAATCTGCATCAAGAGGAGATGTTATTTAAGGAGGACGCACAAACCTGGCCACTGTCTGCAGTCCTTTCCTCTTGCAGTCTCACAACTTCCACAGGTTTTGCATTAAGGATGGTAAAGAATATAACCCCAGCCTTGGGGGTTGAGAACACCTTGCAACTTCTAATATTCTAAGCCTTGGGCAGTTCTGTCCCAGGGCATTCAAGATGGCATCTGTAATGTTAGAGCAGCCTGAAGCACACAAGGATTGTAACTTGTGGCATTCTCTGCATATTGTAATGAGACCATCATCTGTTATTTGTAAGTATGTTGAAGGTTTAAAGTCACCAGTTTGGGACAATGTGCACCAATGTATTTCAGAGCTGTATTTCACTGTATTCCCAGATATTGCCTTACATGATTTTGGCCATGATATTTTTATATAGTGAGTCTTCACAATTCCTGTGGCAGCAAAACTCCAAAAGTTCATTGCTCCTCTGTTTTAAAAAAAAATGTATTGCTCTCATTTTTTCTGTTTTAAATCAGTCACCTATAATTTCAGGGAAATTTCCCTAGTTGGTGGATTAAATTAATCTCATCCACCACCACTGTTATTTCAGTAACCTTGAGCATATCCCCCTCATTCTTCTCCTCTCTAAACTGAAGAGTCCCCAACTTTATATTCTCTCTCCATAAGGCAGCTGCTTCTTTCCATCAGCAGTGTGAATTGTCCTTCTCTGCATCTTTTTTTAGGTCTGCATTTTTTTTTCTAACTTGAGCTGGTTTGCATTTCTGTGTGACAAAATTATGTTTTCCACAAAAGTGTTCCGACTTGATTTGACAATACCAAAAGATAGGGAACATGCAGCTTCCCTTGCTTGTTTGTTGCAGAGACTAATAGCCTCCACTGTTAAAAACACGCCAGTTATTAGTGTTTGCCTGGCTGTCACTGCCTACTGCTCGTTCTTGCAATGTGTTTCCCTGCTAGGTTAAAGAGCTCTTTACTACCCACTATTTTCCCTTTGCAAAAGCATTTTATACGCTACGATCAAAACACTTTCTAGTCTTTTTTTTTTTTTTTTGCCTCTTTTTCTTTTGTAAAGTGAAAAGATTGAGTTCTTTAAGTTGGTCACTGGTCAGTGTTATATCCAGACTGCAAATCCTGTCTATGGGTCACTTCCAGAGCTGGTGTCCTCATTGTCACAAAGAGCTATGGGTTGGGAAATAACATCAGCTTCTAGTCACAGGACTCTTGTTTGTGCACCCAAGATCTCATTAGCACTGTTTTCCCGTTAGCGCTGCAGCCCTGGGAATGCTAAATCAGTGGCTCATCGACTGTGCCGTGCAGGTGCTTTCCAGTGCTTTTCCCTGCCTTGTAGGTCAGGTTGTGCTCTTTGTTCCGAGATGTATAACTGTGCTTTTAGCAATCTCAAATGTTAGTCTTCTGAAAGGGGCGCGTTCAAGAAGTTCTGTGCAACTTGGGAATTTTAGTCTAAACAATCTAGTACCTTCCTAATCAGCTGTGTCTAAGAGGCAAGTAATTAAATTATAACCTTGGGAAGGTACTCCCTTGGGAGGCTGGAGAGAGGGTGGAAGCTGGTTTTATACTTCATGGGTAAGCACTCTAAAAGCAGACATTTAAGAGAGCTTTCCAGAGAAGCCTGGTTCTTTTTCATAGCTTATTCAGTGACTCCCAAGAACAGGGCAAGCCCCCCACAAGATGACAGTGCAAAACACTTATTCTTCAGATCCCACTTGTCATGAGTATGAGCAGATGGATGAGGCACACAGTAAAGTCAATACTGCAATGTTTTAGCGTGTGCCCAAACATTAAAATTTCAGGAGCTTATGTAGCTTTAGACATTGTCACATGATGACAGGAAACTTTGCAATGATGTTGTAGCTTAGTGAGAGTATTTAACGCCCAAATTTTGGATTGAAATTCTACCTGTCTTCTTTTTTTTGGGTCCAGATTTTTCACATTTTTGCCTTTCTTTTAACTTGAGCATTGAAAGCATATGCCCTGAATTGCTGAGAAGATACATCCCTTCTTGTCCCTCACTCTGTGTTATACAGAGACAAGATTGATGGTAAATTGCCAGTGCTGAGCAGCAGAGATGAAGCTTTAGTCTTCATTTGTGTGCATGCTTTTGTACAGGCCCACACACTACTAGCATCACAGAAGATGAAAGTGTTCTTAATCGGAGCAGAAAACGTGGAGAAAAATATCACACAGTGTAGCCAAGAAGAAAGAAAAATTCTCAGTGGCACTCAATTTAGGAGACATTTGTTCTGGCCTCCTTTGTAGTTTGTTTCATTTTGACTCTTTTTATTGTTGTTGCTGTTGTTCAATTTTCTGCAAGAAAGAGATTAAATTAATGGAAATTGATTGGTGTATCTACAGCTATGTACAGGGAGGTCTGGCTACAGCAGGCACATATATCACAAAACAAACTTTCCTACTATGGTTTTTACTGAAATAATTTATTAAAGTACACTTCTGTTTCACTTTGATTTGATTTATCCCCCCACCTCCCTCAAGCCCACTCTTCAGCCCATTCTCCAGCTTTTCCTTTCACTGGAAAAAGTAAAAAGTGTCACATCAAGACAGAATGGATGTAAGGTATAGTAAGTAGTATATAATCAGGCATTGTCTATTCCACCCCACAGCGTCAAGGAATTTTATAATCAGTGATTTCCACCTCACAATAACCCTGAGGTGGGAACACTATTGTCCTTGGAGAAATATCTCCATGAGGACATGCACAAAGGGCTATACCACTTTTGGCATAAACCAACATTGCAGTGGGACTACACTAGCTTTTATCTGCTGAGGTTCTGCTATAGAATCAAACTCCTCGTCATAGGAGGCGAAACGAAGCCAACCAAAAATTATTTCCTTGTAAGATAGTCTCATAGAAAGAAGCACACCATCCTCGTTATGAGTGGTGGGTTAATGCCTATATCTGAAATATCTGCCAATTATAGCAGCCAGATCCATACTCATGGTGTCTTGTTGCTCAGCTTCGTCAGTCTCTTTATGTAGCCTAATCCTAGGCAGAGGGGCAGGCTATCTTCTTATATGCACCCTATAAATTTAGATGTGGTCTTAACAGGAATGTTTGACAGAGCAAAATAACTCCTCAACTAATTAGCTCCCACTTTTTCAGTAGATTGCCTAAGTCCCATCAAACACATAGTGTCTTTGTCAGCTCTGCACAAAGGTTTCTCTGAGGAATTGTAGGCAAAATGTCCTTTCCTAACAAGCCCTGGTTAAATCTAAGGTAACAGTAAGGCTGACCTGAGACATCCATGGGGAGCATGAGTTGAGTAGAAGAAAGCAGAAGACAGAAGAGAGGTAGATAGGTGTTCAGGGTATCTCCTTCCTTCCATTTTAATGACACAGCTGATCTATTGCATGACCCAATGTCGTGAATGAGTGGTGCAGAGGCTGCTCAAAGAATCACCGTCAAAGGTATTAGCAGAAAGTTATTTTAATAGAGATTTATAAAGCTGCGACTTAACAGAGTTTGATGGCAAGGTTCATTCTATTACTTACTACACATATGAAACATGTAAAGAAAAATCACATTATGTCTAAAGGTTTGTATCTTAGGGATTATATGTGTTTAGCAGCAGTCTAGGGTTCATTCACAGTTTTAGTAGCACTTAATGATTAACTAATCATTAACAAACTTTTAGCAGCCCTTAATCATTAACTAATTTAATATTTATGAAGTAAGTGTTACTAGAGTCTACTACAATCACGACTTAATTACAGATTATGCTTACTATTAGTTCACACACACAGACAGAAATATATATATATAAATGTATAAAAGGTACCTGTTAAAAAATCCCCTCAAGTTCAGCGAACAAATATTCACGTAAAATGTCTCAGCATTTCTAAACCGGAGAGGGTTGAGCCTCAAGAAGTGAAGAGTTTCAGCCCAGGTCCCGTCGGATGACAGACTTCCAAATATTGTTAGCTCAAGACGTTGCAAGCTCTGAGAGGCATCCCACTCAGAAGAAGATACAGGGTGCCACCCACTGCAGTCCTGGAGAGCTCAAAGAGTCTCACTTAGGACCACCGTTTATAGGTTCACAACGTAGTTGGCTTTAGTAATCCGTAAATGGCTGCAGTCCCAGGTGGTAATTACTAAAAATTCTCAAGGTTTAAGTGTTGTTCTACTTGACACCTGGGCCAGGCAGTAGGAGTACGTTCCCAGCCTCAGCTGTGCAGAGTTTCTGATACGGTCAAGGAGCACTTAACTACCAGACTCAGTACACCAAAGTCTCATGGAAATTTCTGAGATCAACAAGCGGTCTAGGAGGGGGCGGAAAACGCACCAACACACCCAACTTCCTAGATGTGAACGTGTCAAGCTCCACCTAGCCAGTGTCCTCCTAGCCACGTTGACCAAAGGAACTCTGTAGTGCTGCCGTGGAAAACTGATAAGCAGCATTTTGTGCTAGCAAGGTCTAGCAAGAAAGTCAGTTAAACCCCCAACCTAGGGCTGTGGATTGCATCAATGGCAGGTGTCTGACAGCTAAGCCTACCATTTCCTTACCTTGCACCTCTTTGCTCCGCTGCCTCCTGAAATGAGTTCCCAAAAATTGCAGTCAAACATGTGTCACAAATGTGGTATGAGGACTAGTAAACTGATCTTTGTTCAACACCATAGGCATGAGAAGCATCCACTAATCAGTGTGACTGGTGTTAAAGTGTTCCTGAGCTTGGCACAGATTGAATGTAAAGCTCAGGTCCCTGTGATACTCTATCCAGTTTTCACAAGGATTTGAGGCAATCTTTTCCCTGACAAACAATTAGAGAAGCCACATGAGTGAATCCATGCACAGCCTGTTCCCCGCCAAGGCATTAAGTCAATTGCTAGTGCCACAAATCTTAGAAATGGCAGGCTTCCTAATCCCATAGTTTAATTCTTGGCATTTTTGGTAGGTTTCTAAGTGGGAGGCAAATAAGCTTGATCAGTCTTTCAAGCTGACTGAGCCAGCATCCAACATACAGTCTTTATTTCAATGTTGAAAGTCTAAGGTAGCATCACAGGCATGAAAAGCAGGCCACGTCCTGAAGGGCTTGAAAAGGAGGTGAGTACATTATAAATATTTATTTTGTCATCATTTGAATGCTCAGAAAAATTTCTTCCCATAGATTTAAAATAGGATAAACACACCTAGCGCTTTCCAGTGAGGGATCTCAGAGGGCCAATATACAAAACAGTTATCACAGCTACAGAAGCTTCATCTGGCCCAATTTTCTTGTTGCTGGTGTGCTAAGAACAGCACAGGGTAAGAGCCTGGATTTGATAAGAGATGCAGACCTTAGTTGTCTCTCCTGCACCCCATCTTGTCTTGGTTTCCAGCCCAGACTATCACTATCCGAACCCTCCATTTTTTATTGTAGTTGGTTGCAGCAGTGAACGGGAAAGAAATGGGATTCAGCAGTGGTATTCAGCACAATATCAGAACACACTCAGTCATAACCCCTCGATGAGCTCAGTCTAAGTCACAAACCAGTTATATTGAAATGTATTTCATACTTTTGTCTCTTGTTTGTTTTGTGGTATCACGAAAGCAGTAGGACACGATGTCCCAACCACCCCTTGCTGACTGAGTTGTGCACTTTGTTCCTCCACAAATTTTGGTCAAAAAAAAAAAGCTAGACTGGTTTAAAGCATGGAGCTAACAGATCTCTCCAACATGGCTCACATTGACAGAAAAGGATTAGAAATCACACTCAAACAGTACGTCTGGCAGAAAAGAGACGGTGGCAAACTCTGGGAAGGGGCAGCTGAAGATGTTATCTTCTTCAGCTGGTCCAGCTGGAGCCAGAGAACAATGTTCCTATCGTCTAAGTAAAAGACTTTGCAACACCAATACTGTTACATTGTTCAAAAGCAAGCAATTTTGGGGGGAAAAAAGAAACAAAAGCTTAGATATTGAATGAAACTAGAAGCTTCATTGGAAGGGATTCACAAAGAAATGTCAGACCTGTGGTTACATTTTTCTCATGTCTCATAAAATGAGTGTATGAGTTAGGAGATTCTCTTGTGTTGATTCTGCACTGGTTTATGCATATTGAATTCACTTTGCAGTTTTCTTTGGGAAGCACTAGAAGGGTTCCTCTTTTTTATACTTCTTAGCCATCTGTATTCATAAAGTTAGCAAGCAAGTAATGTGAGAATTATGACACTTTATGCTAAATACATGATACTTGGTGATTCTGCACATGGCACATGGCACTTCATGGGTCTGCATAGGGAGACTTAAAGAAGAAGAAAGGCCAAGGAGAAAAGATGAGGCATCTGACACAGGATAAGTAAAAGAGCTGAAAGTGAAAAATCTTTTCTACAGATCAGGGAATTAAAAAAAAAAAAAAAATTCAATTTCATTTAAACTCAGAACTTGGCCACATATACATAGCAGTGAAAGAGTTGAGCAGATAAAAGAGTTCACATGCTTTATCAGTAACAGGGTATGCAGGGTAAAGTCTTGGCCCCAAAGAGATCAAAGACACCTTTAATGCAGTCAGGAGTTCCTCAAGGATGATGTACCATGATTGTAGAAACAGATCATATGTGGGACCAGACCTGAAAAGACCCAAATCAAAGACTGAACACAAATAATGAAGAAGAAAGGAACAAGGAGGGAACTTCAGCTGTAGGTTCACTTTGGAAAAGACCAATGTGGAAAAAAATGTATTAAAAAGAGAGGAAATAAATTCTTTAAACCAAAAAACATCTTAGCTTTCACTGTGTAAAGCTATTGGTGTGAGAAATTATCTGAGATCTCCAATTATCAGTGTCAAAAAACTGTCATGATAAATTCCAGTGAATTATTGGTACAGCTCTCCCATTTTGACCATTTCCAAAGATACTACCAGAGAAAAAAGTAAATATTGCTATTCAATGGTATGTTCAATTATATTCACTATTACTTCCTCATAGACCAAGATCTAAAACCACAGAAAACCAAGAGCACATTTATAACAGGGATTATAACTCCTTCACTAGAAGTGTGTAAAGATGAATAAAGGAAGTTAGTTAGAGATGGATTTATTGACCATATTAAAGATGACCCCAGACTTCAGTTCTTCAATTCTTCACATTTATTTTCGAAAGGAAATGTTCTCCTGTCAGCGAGGGCAGCAGATTTGTGGCTGAAAGGTGTAGTCTGGCGAACAGGGACTGGCTTCACACACATATCGGGATGCTCAGAAGAAGAGGGATTCCCAAAAGGGTGAACCTCAAGCTGCTGTCAGCATTTCCAGGTCATATTTCTTGGAGAAGGCAGGTCTGTGCAGAGCCTGGGGGTTGCAAGAACATGCAACAAGTGTTCTGGCAAAAGCAGGAGAGAGAAGGGGGTCCACACAGTGTGCCTGTCATTCCTCCAGTTTTAAGGTAGTTCTATATTGAACCAAACTCTTTGGCAAGTGAATTGCTCTAATCCCAAAAGACACCTCAAAAAGCCATCGCATGGGCAGAATTAGGTGTGTAAGACAGGAGAGACTGAGAAGCAATAAAGGCACAAGAAGACGTAAAGACCTTGTTACCTATGGTGTCGTGACTGTCAAAGGTCTTCAAACAGCACCTTCTGCTGCATTCGATTCTTTTCCCTCTTTCTCTGGTGCTATTTGAGATCTTATTTCTGGTACCTTACCTACTGGTCTGCCTTCTTCAAAAAGTTTCTACATATTGAGGGATGGAACATCTCTCCTATGAAGAAAGGCTGAGAGAGTTGAAGTTGTTCAGCTTGGAGAAGAGAAGGCTCCGGGGAGACCTTATTGTGGCCTTTGAATACTCAAAGAGGGCTTATAAGAAAGATGGGGACAAGCTTTTTAGCAGGGTCTGTTGCGACAGGACAAGAGGTACTGATTTTAAACTAAAAGAGGGTAGATTTAGACTAGATCTAAGGAAGAAATTTTTTCCAATGATGGTGGTGAAAGACTGGCACAGGTTGCCCAGAGAGGTGGTAGATGCCCCATCCCTGGAAACACTCAAGGTCAGGTTGGACGGGGCTCTGAGCAGCCTGATCTAGTTGAAGATGTCCCTGCTGATTGCAGGGGCGGTTGGACTAGATGACCTCTAAAGGTCCCTTCCAACCCAAACTCTCTATTCAATTCTATGATTGAAGATACATGCTCATCCAAAATTTCCTTCCTTCCTCCTAGAATACAAGAATATATATTATTTCCTCAAGAATAGGAAAGGAGGAATAGAGGCTGCTTCACCCTGTCTGAGGTGAGGCAGTTTCCACATACAGAAAAATTGCAGCTAATTGAAGGAGATTTCATCAAAGTGTAGGAACTAGGGGTGAAAAGGTTCCTTTGCTCATTTTGAATAGGGCAGAACCACCCGTGCTCACCTGCAGAGTGCAGAGCTCTTCCTTCCTTCTTTATATTTAAGTGAAAGCATATGAAAACCATTGAACAACCAACACTGCAGAAGCAGTAAAATCTCTTGAAAAGCTACTTACTTAGAAAGCCAGATCCAATAAACGTGCCAAAAATGAATTGCTATTTACCCAATTGTGTTCCCATCTACAGATAAGACCGTAGGCTCTGCCCCGTTTTATGTGCATGCGTCAACAGATTCCAAAAATAAACAAGTCAGCAAATGGCAATTTATTCAAGATGTTGAAAATATCAGACAGTTGAGAGATCAGAAAGCAAACTGTTTCCTCCAGAGTCTCTTGAAGACTCTCAGGAAATAAGATCCCGTTGGAGTTGGTCTGGGGCAGAAACTCTGCTTTATTCAACTTCTAAGCAATTTTACATCAATGAGGGGCTAATTCAAAGCTTTCTCAGTCAAAGAAGAAGCTGACTTCAGTACGTGTCAGACCAGGCCCCTGTGTTTTAGAAAGTTGAGTCAAGATTTAAATCCAAGTTTCTAAATGGAAAGTTCATATCTTATTTCCTTGCCCTGTCCTGCGAGGACCATTTTCCTTGTGTTACCAGAAAGCAAAGGGAGGCGAAAAAAAGCAGACCTTAGGGATTAATTTTACCAATGGCCTTTCTAAAGGGACTTCCTCAATAGGTCAGATTTTCAGACAATTTACATAAAAGGCATCAGGGAGACAGCAAGTAGTTCTTCTTAGAAAGGAGACATCTTGAGCATATCAGGGAATTCCTTGCGGTTAAGAAAAGATTCATGCAGCTTTAGCAGCTATCCCAACTCAGTAGAGACTTACCATTGGTGAATTTTTATTTGGCTTTGGCTTTATTATTTTCACAAATCTCCAGTTCCCATGAACAAAATTACCATACAATAAACTCAGTTTTCTTGTAAAAATAGGAAAAAACTATTTCTAGTTCTCATGATTAGAAATAAAGCTAGAAATTGAATTCATAATTGCAGATAGGATGAGCAAATTATTTTAACCATTCCCTGGTATATTAGGAAGGAAGAGCTGAGGTAAATCTCTGATATTTAGCTGCAAAAGTTACATGCACACACCTACCCAATAATAATTGAAAATTTTATAGTTACTGAGGAAGGACTAGAAAAAAAGTAGATGAATGTTGGAATAACATCAGCAGGACAGACAACATTTGTGATAACATCACACATAAGAATTTCTGTAACGTTAAATCTTAAATATCAGATATTTCATTTGACAAAAACAAAATGGCAGTAAGGAAACTGCTATAGCGAGCAAAATGAAAAAGTCACATATGTAGATTTTCCTGCTTATGCTCTTTTAATTTCCCTTTTTGTTTCATCTCCTGAATTAGTGGGTTTAATGAGTTTCAGACCTTGGTTTAGAAACTGGACCAAATTACAGATTGGAACTTACTTGCTCTGCAGAAATCCTCTTAGATAATTCTCATGTTTATATTCATTTTTACTGAATGCAGTAATTTTGTGGGCATTGGAAAAAGAAAAGAGGGATAGAGTTGGCCATGGTTTTGCTCTTTTTTTTTTATTAAACAGAGGGAGAGGTCTAAATGATCATGCCAATTCATCAAAACAGAATCCTAGAATCAGAAAAAGCCAGTATTGAAATTTTAGGTTGTATATGACAACATTCAGTTAAACTTTTCCCAAGAAAGGTTTCTCGCATACAGGACAGAATTTAAATAGAGATGTATGCTGGCTCAGAAAAAAAAATCAATAGCATTTTAAAAAATGATAGCTTAGAGGTTGGCACAGAAAGAGACACAGGTTCAAGAACCTGCCTTATTTGATTCAAAGCAGGAATTTGAACTTAAGTTTTCTCCATAAGAGGTAAATGCCCTAACAACTAGAGAATCAATCAGTCTTTTGTGATGAAAAATCATAACAGCAAAAGTTGCCATCTGTTCAGATGCAAAATGAAAACAAACTGTGAAGCTTCAACTATTTAAAAAAAAAAAAAGGAATTGCTGTTTTCTAGCCCTGACTGTGTGGTTTCAATTAATATATGGTATGATGAAGTCAAAATGAAATATATCTATGTTATTGTAATATTTTACTAATATCCTGTCGAATTTAATACAATTGAGATGTTCCCATGAAGGATTCTCAGTTTTCTAGAAATTGAAGGGAAACTGCTCCTGTATGGCTTTTTTTTTTTTTTCCTGACTGAATTCATCAGGAGTACGACCAAGGTTGATTATCTTTTAGTCCTCCCTTATACAAAGGCATGAAGGGTGATTGATATTGGCCTTACACTTGCCAAGAGATATTAGCCACTCTGGGCCATGCCCTGTGTTGACTTGGATGGGCTTTACCAGGAATTTGTCCACTGAGTGTTGGTGTCCTTTTGATTTAACTGTATTGTAGATTCATCTCTCTTGCCATTCTGTGAAAATAAAGAATGATTTTACCTTTACTGAGAGACATCAGATTTAATGGCAAAAGAAAAGAAGGAGTGTTTAGGCCTTCTGAGTCTATTCTTGGCTGTCGCTGGTTTACAAGTTGTACTTGGCAATGTGCTTAAAGTCTCCCGAAGAGGGAACATGAGTCCAGCTGGAAGCATGGGGAGGTTTGTCTCTGATTTTCATTAGATTGAAGTTTCATTCTCCGTGAAATGGGAACCTTCTGGTTCTGATAGATATCTTGATGCTGTTGTGCCTCTTGCATTTATAGTATGTGTGAATAAACTGGTTTAAACTTACAGAGAAGTTTGAGGCTTCTCAATAGTAGGTGTATTTTAATTAACTTCTTCCGTCTATCATCTTCCTTGCATATCTAGAGAACATAGACAAGTGTCTCATCTTCAGTAGCATACATTTACGGAACTGAGACCTGTTGACATAACCCAGATTTACATGCGCAGAACTGAGGTCAGAATCTGAATTTGTATTTTTGGAATATTGCTAGCCTAGCATTTTAATTAATTAAGGTTGCGCTAGGACCATTTTAAAAAGGGAGGTCTGTGATGGGAAGCTTAAAAATTCTTTCCCATAAACATCCTGAACGGCTTCTTATGGTGGCAAGAACCATGGGGACCTTTGGAAAGACCAGCTACTTCACACTTGCTTGCAATTTCTTGCTCTCCTTTTCTCACAATCGGTTCTCATCTCTAACTGTTGGCACATCAGTGCAGGACTGCAGGCGTGGGTGGCTTCTGGCAAATAGGGGAGGCGTTCATGGAAAGAGAGGAAGAGGTGGTTTGTTAAGCAGAAGCTATCTGCTAAGAAAGGCGTTCGCAAAATACTAAGCTTGGGCAAAGCAGATTTTTCTTAGGTTCACCCAATAACAAATGGAAGTCCCTTCAGAAAACTACCCTTGCACTGACTTGCCCTCTCCAGGAGGTTCTTCCTCCATACGCTAATGAGGGAATGTTGTGTGTCCTCCTTTGACTAACGTGAGCCTTTGTTACTATCCTTCATCTTGCAAATCCTTGCATAGGTCTCCACTTAGCAAAGGGCTTAAGCACAGCTATACTGCTACAAACACATTGAATTCAGCAGGATTCAGACTGAGCTGAAGATATATTGCCTCAAAAAAAATTGCTGTAGTACGTTCAGTTACACAGCACTACTGTATTAACCATTAAAGGATAATTGTAAATAAAACTCAGAAGGATCGATCCAGCTCAGCTCAATCAACTTATTGATTTAAGCTATAAAAAGAAAATAGCACATAAACAGCACTCGTACATGTGACCTCATCACCGGTCCCTGGTGACTGACAATTCCCTGGTGCGAACAGCACATGAACTTTTAGCAGATGATTATTGCATCTATTTGACTTTGCAGGTAACTTCAGACTTTCCTTTAAATTACACAATCTTTCCCTGCCTGTCCTGAAAGGCAGGCCAGTTTATCTGCATATGGGTCACGTGGACAACTTATTGTAACCATTTTTCATTACTGTCTGGTATTCTGCAAAGTAGAAAACAGGAAACACATGCATCACAGAAATCACTAGTATCTACTATAAAAAGAGAGATTCATCAATGATTGAAGAAATATTTCCAAAAAAAAAGGCAGAAGACAATAACATAAGCTAATGAGCAGGCTGGTAATGCCTCAAATCCAGGCACCAAAAAATTGTTGGAGTTTTACTCATTGCTAACAGTATAAACCTTTATCATAATCAGCATGCCACCTAAAACGATATCTCAAGACTAGCCAAGAACAGTCACTCTGCTAAAGCAGCATGCATGAGTAGACAGCTGGACACAGGCCTGAATTATTTCGCACAGATCTAATCCTGTCCTTGCAAGTTTTGCAGTTTTGCCAAGAGTAAGGATTTTGCTGCCTTTTTTTTTTCTTTCCCCCTAATATGGCTGGCTCTTCTCTGCGACCATGAGCACTGCAGAGACATTGCCCCGGCTCCTCTTAGTAAGAGACTTTTCTTGACCCAAGAGAAAATCTAAACAGGCAGAGGGAACAGAACAGTACTATCTAAACCCTGAAGAAGGGAGCTGAGGAACTACAGATTATCTTCTGAGGATACCATCTAAACATCACCCTATGTACTAGACCCCAACAATTAGGGGTCATTTGCCTTTAAAAACTGTTTTTTTAGCATATATTTAACTCTGTCACTCAGGGTTGGATTCATTTGACACCAGACTCTTTCAAAAGTTGCCCTCAGCTCCTGCAATGGTCAGCGAGACAAATGGATGTCTCCAGAGGGAAGTTTATTCCATTCTAAAATCTCTATCAATCTTTGGGTGAAGACATCTTTTTTTTTGGTTTTTTTTGTCCCATTAACTGCAGAAAGGTATTAAGTGTCAACATGAGTGTCTGATTCTCCACCAGTGACCACAGACCTCCTGTGTCCAACATCACCAAGCTGGCTGGTGCCAGCGCAGCCCTGTGCCCAAGCAGCCCTCTTAAGTGAACAATTTCCCTTCCTCTTCCATGTCCTGGCCCAAGCCAGGAGCTGTTCACTGCCAACAGATGGTTTTATAGATAAATACCTGGAACTGAGGTCCCAGCACCCCTCATCACTTAAAACAGGAAGTGTCCATCAGGTAAGCAGAATAAGGGACGAGCATAAAGCTCAGCATCTATCTGGAGTCCTGACCCATCCTAAGAAACAATTCACAGGGAAATGCATTACAAAGTTTTCTGGGGCAAGTTGCATTCAGTCTTCCATTCTGGACTTGGGCCACTTCATAATTTTCTTTACCATCGGTCTAGAAAGGTCACCTCTGTTTCTTAGGGCTAGAAGGATGTAGGACGTTCAAATTGAATGCCAATTGCCTCCTGCCCTGAATTTTCCACTACCTAGGCAGACAGGAGATATTGTGTCATTGATGACTCTTCTCCAATATGCTGGTCATCAACCCTGCAAGGAAACTCTTATCCCGGTTCACCTACATACGATTTTAGCACCATGTGAGTACTCAGAGAAAGAGCTGAGGCAGAAGAGATCACAAGACTTGGAGACCCTTCATTGTGCTGTGAGCCAGCAGCAGCTGACAACAGTCGTAATGAAAAGTAAAACAGTTTTCTGGCTCATCCAGGAACCCTCCATCTAAGAGAAGAAGTCCTGATTGCAGTCAAAGTCAAGATGGAGAGAAATGTCACAGAGGAACTGTTGAGACTTATCTTGTATGGGGTAGGTTTGGGCATCAGAGGCTGTCTGAAAAAGCAAAAGGTGTTAATGTCACCAGAATGTGCATGGGAAAAGAAAGGTTGGCTGTTCCCCACTCTGGGTAAAACATTATAAACTTGAATGACATTCGGTGCTGTTACTCTTGAAATGCCAGCCAAGCAAAGGATGTTGCTTTTGCCTCCGGCCCTTAGCTGACGTCAGCCAGCACGGCTCTGCTGAAAGCATTGCTGCTGGAGCTGGGCTGGTGGACACCAGCTGAGCAGCTGAGCCTGGGCTCCTTTCACCTGAAAAGCATAAACCTTAGGTGCGATCTCTTTTCTGACATCTTTCTTCCCAGGGGTTTGGAAGGACTCACCCTCTTCCTTCTGGAGACAAAACAGTGGGGGAATTAATGTGATAAAGAAGCCAGTGAGTCCCCGAAGTGTGACAATCTTTCCATCTTTCAAGACAGGGAACATCTTCCATGCAAGCGATGATTGGTATTCTCAACAGTTATCACTTGCAGATTAACTGGTTTACTTCCCTGAATTGTAAGTATCAGAGAAGGTGATTTAATTGATTTAATGGATTATAATTAGATGGCAATAGGTATATATATATATATACGAGTGCAGTAGACCAAACATAAAAGGAAGATTTATCCTCACTAAGATTTCTTTGCTGATCACTAAACAGGGATAATGTTAAATGTTTTGTTTTGTTTTGTTCTGCTTCATTTTATTTTATTTTATTTTATTTTATTTTATTTTATTTTATTTTGGTTTATTTTATTTTATTTTATTTTATATTATTTTATTATTTTCATGGATAAGAACATTTCTCTTTTGCTTTTCAAATGGGCAGCTCATAACCAAGGTCATGAAATGCAAACTTTAGAAGCTGCTGAACTTATTTCATGTATGTTCACACACATACACAGTGTGTACAAGTGTGTACAATGTATACAAGCACACACAAGTCTGTACCATTGATCTAGGTAGGATTTGGTTAATACTATTCATAAACACTTTCAATAGGAACTGCAATACAGCTTGCAATGCGCATATACATGCTTCCTTACAATCCAGGCTAGAAAAAAACAGTTTAATAGACGGGTTTAATAGAAAATTATAACAATTCTATGAATGTTTTCTCTAAAGAACCCTTGAAAAAAATCTTGACATATTATAATACCCTTTTTGAAATCTTACAATTTTTTTAAAAGAAGAAAAACCTAAGGAAAGTAAGGATTATCCTTGAAATAATGGACAAGTCTAGAATAATGCAAAGTTCAGTCAGTTCCATCCCTATCAGGTATTATGAGAGTTTTTTCTTAGAGCCCTGTTTGTTTGATTTGGTAGAGTTTGGAAAAGGAACTTTTAATTGTGAAAATGTGGATAACGGTACATGTAGAAATCCATTTCTGCAAATATAAAGGAACTATGAAAGCAAGCAGGGCTGGGGATTAACCAAGGGCTCCAAAAATCAACATTCAGTCTCCAAATCTTCTTGTTTGACATAGGGACATTCATCTGGTTCCCATCAGCCTCATTTCTTTCAATAACTCTTCCTCATCTGCCCATGAAAGGACACTCCAAGGAACAAACATTGACTTATTTTGTGGTTACAGAGAATAGTGCAGCAGAGCCTTGGTTGCACGCTGGCCCTACTGCTCACTCATTCATGCTCAGGAATTTAATTTACACTGATATGCTCCCTAAAGGCTTTTGTGCAAGTTTCAGAACATCAGTTTTTGCAGAAGCTACAGATGTCCACAACCATGCCTTTATTAACTTTATCAAACAGCTCACAAAAGGGCATTTTATTATTAGATGCAAAATGGAGGAAAAGTTCATAACTGGATTACACCTTTCTTATCAAGTTGCTCCATAGTAAGTAGCAGAAGAAAATTAATGATGGAGAGGGTCATAGCTGAATCGGAGTAACACCTTTGTCTGCAATGATTACGTTTTATCAGCAATCATTATTAAGTATTTTAGGAAAGAAGACTGACAAATTAAGACTCATCTTTACCAAAGAAGGACTCTAACCATAAGATTACCGGGTGTTTTGGTGGACCAGTTACACAATCAGATATGGACATAGACTGAACATCCAGCCATAGGATGCCATGGCCTGCCATAGGGTATGATCAGGAGATATTTGGCTTATTACCTCTGGTATGATATTGTGAAATATGCACCAAGAAATGGTACTACAAGAAAAAAAAAACATACAAAATGGTTTCCTTATCAAACCAAACAAGCTTCATAAATTCCTGGGAGTTCAATTAGGCGTGTTCAGAAAACAAATAGCTGTGTTAGGTTTGTTACTGTAAAAGCAATGTTGTGAGCCAAAATCATACCCTCGGGCACAGTAGCTGTATCACCAAACGTTTCTCCACCAGCTGCCTTAGTGGTGCCTTATCAAATTATTCTAAGTCTCTCTTTTTTAAGGTTTGGAGATACATTGTATTGAGCCAACATTTAACCCAGCTGTTTACCCATTTGGGGATGGAACTGAAATAGCAAATATAATGCACTTATCTCAGCATCCTTCTAAGAAAATTTCTAGGGAGAGATGTTTGTCCTTGCTGGACAAGGTTGCATAGAAAAACTTGAAAAGCAGATGTTTGGGAATTTCTCAGTGCCACCGAGGAGATGCCCATGTGGCCACAGGAGTAGGTAAGTCAACTTCATTTTAAGTCTTCCTGTTCTGTTCTACTTGGCTGCCTCTCCAGCAAACAGCACACGTTCCTGCCACTCAGATAGCACCGCAGCTATTTCAGGAAGCATGGCTTTGTGAATTGGGACAAGACTTTGGCCCCATTTTTGTGGACAGCTGTGCTGCAGACCAAATTTCTTTTCCCTAAAAAGGACATTTCCCCTTCCTCCCTCCTTTGTAATTTGGTGAATAGAGGATTTCTTTCCCTTTATATACATCAGGATTTGAACACATGAGCCCTCCACTCCTGTGCATACATATGTCTTTTTTTTAATATTTTTTTTAATCATATGTCTTAATTTTTAATCTGGTGATGAATCTAAACCAAGTTTGGCACAGGGAAGGAGCCTTCAAAGATATTGTCCTACAAGTTTCATGAAGATAAGCAGCCAGGTAGAGGAAAAAGTCATTATTAACCCCTGCATTGTAGAAAAAAGTAAACTGCAAGCTCAACTCTTACTATATATTAGAAAGTCCACACAAGAGCTAGCCCTCAAGACAGAAATCTATAGAAAGCCAAGCTCACATGAAAAATGGAGCAATAGGAATAATAAAATAAAATAATGTTGCAATGTTTATGTGCCCTACCTTGCTGGCAGAGCTGTACCTAGCTTCAGCAAGCTTTTCATTCATCCAAATGTCCAATACTTGAAGAGTGTCCAGTGCAGACAGACCCTTCCAAAACTATCTTTCTCAGCCAAAATGAGTTAAATGGGAGATAATACTTATCTCAGAATGGGGTTTCATGTGAAATTCCTACTATTGAAGCCAAAAATTAATACAGAGCAAACAGACAACCAAACAACAAAAAAATCCTTAACCACAGAGTGTCCTGAAAATAATACACAGTCACATCTCATACTTTGAAAGCATTTTCAAAGCATTCCAGCAAAGTATGGTCGACGCTATCCCCCCTTTTTTGCAGCAGAGCAACTGGGGCACAGTTTCTGTGGCACAGAAGAGAAACTGAGGCACTTGCCTTTACCAAGTTCACGTGAGGATTTTTGTAGGAGAGCAAAGAACTGAATGGGGACAGCACGTGCAGACAGCAAAGTAGCCATCCACTGATTAAAGAAACTCTTCACTGCCATTAACATCGGGCAGATGCAACATGGCAACTATCAGCAGCATCGCAAGGCAGCCCAGGACCTGCCTGACAGCTCCCCTGTGCCACAACCTCTGCAACCCATGCAGAAGTGTTCTGGTTTTGGGATAGAGTTAATTTTCTTCACAGTAGCTCGTATGGGACTGTGTTTTGGATTTGTGCTGAAAACAAGGTTGATAACACAGGGATGTTTTCGTTCCTGCTGAGCAGTGCTTACACAGAGTCAAGGCCTTTTCTGCTCCTCACCCCACCCCACCAGTGAGGAGGCTGGGGGTGCACAAGGAGTTGGGAGGGGACACAGGTGGGACAGCTGACCCCAACTTTCCAAAGGGATATTCCATACAGTATGACGTCATGCTCAGCATATAAAGCTGGTGGAAGAAGAAGGAAGGGGGGACGTTCAGAGTGATGGCGTTTGTCTTCCCAAGTAACCGCTATGCGTGATGGAGCCCTGCTTTCCTGGAGATGGCTGAACACCTGCCTGCCGATGGGAAGCAGTGAATGAATTCCTTGTTTTGCTTTGCTTGTGTGCGCGGCTTTTACTTTACTTATTAAACTGTCTTTATCTCAACCCACGAGTTTTCTCACTTTTACTCTTCTGATTCTCTCTCCCATCCCACCGGCAGGGAGTAAGCGAGCGGCTGGGTGGGGCTGAGTTGCTGGCTGGGGTTAAACCACGACAAGAAGGAAGGCTGTCTGATTTGGCAGTCTGCAGGGACTTATTCACATTGCCACTGTCACAAAGTGAGGGATAGCAGGTACCTGAGCAAGATAATATTTTGATTCTGTTATTCTAGCAATTGTAACCCTTAATGGGCAGTTTGCTTCATTTCTGCCACTGTAAATCACCTGGAGCAGACTGCAAACAACAGATAAGGAAAGGTCTTTGGGGGAGATTGCGCTAAACCTGGCAGCTTTGTTCCTGCCTTCACTGTGGTTCTTCATATCTCCAAGGGTAGATGGATGGAGCCAGAAACAGGGGAGGAGAAAGGAAAGAGGATCCAGAGAGTGGAGCTGGCGTTTGGGGTTACGCTGTGTCCAAGGAGGCCACAGCAGCACAGACCTGGGGGACAGTGCCTAAGGCTCCCTGCTGTAAGCGCAGCCATTCTGTGGGCAGGTGTCAAGCCAAAATGCTACAGGTTTAAAGACTGAGCTCAGAAGGGGTGAAGAATTAAAGGAACTACAGGAGACCAGCAAAAATATTTTTTTTTTTTAGATTATTATAAATAATGGAGGCAAAACCTCAAAAAGAGCAGTTTTAATCTGTCCTACTCAAGGCATTTACAGTAAAGGAAATTGAGGCACAAACATGGGATGACAACTGGTCAACCTAACCCAACCAGTGACAAAATGAGGACAGGAACCAGGTCTCCTGGCTCCCATATGTGATGCTTGGGCCACTAAGGTGGCCTATCCTGCAATGCACAAGGAAGAAGCAGTCTTTGCAGCCCCTTTGCACACCTCATCGCACTACTAGTGAAAGGGGTAGTGTTTTCACACATAGCACTCCGTGCTTCACTACAGAGCCAGCAAAATTCCCATGTCCTTAATCATTACCCTGCCAGCAAATATGATCTCTGAAGGGTCCTCCTAGGGCAGATATTTAGGGCCTGTTTCCTTCCTGCAGCATTCTTCTTTCTTATTAATTGAGAATGGTTGAAGGGGAGAGTTAACGCTGAGGATCTGTAGGCATTAATTTTTCATCTGATTATTAACATGCTTGCAGCAGGTGTTGGACGCTTTCTATTTTAGTGGTCTCAGAGAATGGCAAAGGATATAAGAACCACTTACCTTTGTTTAAACCATTGCCTGATCGGGCTAGTAGAAGAGAAGGGGTTGGACGTAACTCAGTAGTATATTTGTAATGCTGTTTGCTTCTAATTCTGTAATTGTGAAGTCTTTATCTCATGATAGTCACGTCTGACTTTCTTCCTTTTTCTCTTACCTCCACCTTGTCTTCCTTTTCATTCTTCTTCACGGGGTACATGGGAAAAACTGCTTTGTATGAAATTATTCTCCAAGACCTCAAAATGGGAAAACTGAGTTGTATCTTTGGGAAATCTTGAGGAATCTGACAGTTCAGGATACCTGACACCAATATAAAAGCTGTTAACCCTCATCTGGTGTTACCTGTAAAAAGTGACTTGCTGAGACTGAAGATCTGCCAAAAGACCTGCAACCACAGGAACATACCAATTGCCAGCTAACCCTGCATTGAGGGCCATCCAGCTTCATATCTGCTCAGACTGATTTGAAGGGGGCAGCAATTTCCCCAGCCTAAATGCAACCACAACAAATATCTTCAGTATATAGTATGTATTTAGCAAATAACTTTATATATATTGGTTATGTATTATCTCCTTAACTATTTTCTGCTTTAGAAAAGCCTTCATTCAACTCATTGCAGAGCAGAAGGTGTATGTAGTGGCCAAGGCAGCCACCAAAAAGAACTGTGAGCAGATCCATGGTATGAATTGGGCTCTAAACCCATTGACAAATGTTTAGCAAAAAAAAAAATTATTTGCAGGTTATGGCTGGTCCACAGTGGGAAGATAAAGTCAGTTTGAGTAACTTAACTTACAATGCATAATTCTACTTATTCCAATCAAATGTCCCAAAATCAAGATCAGTTTTATCTGCCAATGGCTTCTTGGTGATCCAGAGCTGAGCTTGGGGCAGTTGTTTTAAGTTGTTCTTAACACAAGATTAGATCCCATGCTTAGACTTTGACTTTAACCACTAGTTGAAACTGCCCTTACTTTCACCCTGATTTCTCGGGGATTTTCTAAGTATGTACATAGGTCTTAACTCTGTTTTGGCACACAGGATTGACATTTGCAGGAAGGCTCTAACAAATATCATGCGCTTTGAATTCCTCAGGCTCCACATGGTGTTTCCTCTGCACTGTTAGGCTGTTCCTTGGCCATTTGTGTCTCCATTAGAAAGGAGACACTGAATTAAACCTGCCACTGTATTGACCAGAGCACATTCCTGACAGCAGTGTGGCAAAACACTTTTTTTTTTTTGCCTGGCACTAAACAAACTGCTAAGTATGCAGGTGACAACCTCCCTATTCATTTTTCCTTCGTTGCCTCACTGTACACACTGGATCCAAACATCTGTGCTTCAGGGATATCTGACAGATCTCAGCACCGGGCTTTGCATAACAGGTGAAGCCCTGAAGTAGGTCAGCATGGATCAGCAACGCAGAGCTTCTGTATTTCTGGCAAATCCTTTAAAAATCTTGCTTTGTGTCCATAAACTTTGTATACATTTAGTATCTACTTAAAAACGTTAGTTTTCCTAGAGTAGGGTGGAGATTGATGCCTTTAGTTAAAGGCAGCCAGTGAATATGCTGTGTTAAGACTACCACCAAGAGGCCAGTAAGGAGATGGCTGAGGAGATTCAATTGCATCATTTCACCAAGAGCAGAGAGGCCCCCTTAGGAGGAAAGGTGAAGGCAGGGAAAGCAAATCTGGGAAGTAGATTCTTAATAACCAGCTGAGCCCCAATCTGACATCATTTCATGGCAGTAGGATCGAAGAATGGCAAGGAGAGGGGGACATATCTGCTATATAAATAGTCATGCAGATAGCATGAGAAATGCTTTAGAATGCACCCTGCGTGCCAGTGCTTGGCTACTGCTCCAGCAGCACAAGGGATGCAGCCTGGACATCCCTGTCCCCAAAGAGCCCCAAACTCCTATCACGTCAGCAGCAGACGATATTCCCTTGCAATGCAATCAGCTCAGACCCTGCATTACATCATTGTACAGGGCAGAGACAGCCACATCTGTCCCAAGAAATAATAACCTTTTTAACCACAGAGTTTCCTTTTGAGCAGTGCTTTGTAGAGAACACCTCTCCTTTGTTCCACAGAAAACTCAGATTAGTGAAATGTGATCAGAACTGAAAAGAAAACTAACATTTTGCAACTTAAATTAGCTGAGAAGTCACCAAACCTGAGTATTTCCTAGCCACACACTGACTTAATGGGTATGCTCAGCACTGCTTATAGCATGATGATGTGCGGACCAAGATCCAACTACTTGGCATGTAGTGAAGGAAAACTCCAAAGCTGGACCTATACTAGCAATAAACAGTGACAGAGACAGAGTTAAACACTCAAGCTTAATTATCTATTCTGCTAAACTGCTACAACAGTCCCTGGCACTGTTGCAGCCTGGACTAGCTCTCTCCTGCACAATTCCTGCACAAAGTTGAAGCACTGTGACACGACAGGACCGTTCCAAACAGGTGTTTTGGATGCCACTATCCTGTTTCAGGCAGCAAGACATTTCAGTGACGAGGCCACCCTCTGCCTGGTGAGCCCTGGGTATGTGTGATCTCTGAGTGCTGGTGTAGCCTAGAGCATCTATAAGGGGTTGAGGAGGAAGAGGGGTTTTCCAGTGAAAATCTCACCGGAACGTCTTCTTGAGTGTGTGCTTGGCACTCTTGGCCCTATGTGATGAAACTCTCTGAGAAATTTCCATAAAAGAATGGTTAAATGGTCCATAAAGATAGTCTACCTGTCCTAGGGCAGGCAGCTGGAATAGATAACCTTGCCAGGAGCCTTTCAACCCTCTTTTCTCTGACTGCTTGTGAAATAAGACTTTGTGAGAGTGTAAGTCCATAGAAAATAAAGGATGGGAACAGTCCCCAAATAAGCCTTTTTTGACAATTCTTCCTCTGCTCAACAGAGTGGAAATTTTCCAGTTAAATGAGAGAGGGCAGTACAAAATTATCCTTTGGAAGGACTATGGTGCCAGATGCGGGGAATATACATAATCGCTGTTACAATGAAATGCAATAACTGGGAAACAGACGGAGGAAGCAAAGGTATTTGAACTCTGCTTTAAATGGACTTTGCAATGCACCCCTAAGTTCACTTGCTATGATGCCTGCATTATATTTGATTGTGCATGTTGTGCACCGAAAGGATCTGATTCATCACAGTATGACTCCAGTGTTACATTGGGATAACTCCAGGAGAAAAATCAGATCCCAGAATATTAATCCAGAAATGCAGAATTCAAAAATGGTGAAGCACATGTACAAACATGTATGCATCCATGCACCTGAGCCATATCGGTACTCCTAATTTTATTAGTCTCCAAAGTAATAGATATTTTTTCTGACAGCAGCAACTCTCATAGTTCACCTATTCAGAATCGTAGAATCATTTAGGTTGGAAAAGACCTTTAAGATCATCAAGTCCAACCATTAACAGTGCCAAGTCTACCACTAAACAAACCATGTCCCTAAGCACCACATCTACATGTTTTTTAAATACCTTCAGGGATGGAGACTCAACCACTTCCCTGGGCAGCCTGTTCCAATACTTGATAACCCTCTCAGTGAAGAAATTTTTCCTAATATCCCATCTAAACCTCCCCTGACGCAACTTGAGGCCGTTTCCTCTCATCCTATCACTTGTTACCTGGGAAAAGAGACCAAAACCCACCTCACTACAACCTCCTTTCAGGTAGTTGTAGAGCGCGATGAGGTCTCCCCTCAGCCTCCTCTTCTCCAGGCTAAACAACTCCAGTTCCCTCAGCCACTCCTCATAATGTTTGTGCTCTAGACACAGAGCACTTTTGCTGGCTTGTATTTTTCATCCTTGTCCTGGTTTCAGCTGGGATAGACTTAATTTTCTTCCTAGTAGCTGGTATCGTGCTGTGTTTGGGATTTAGGATGAGAATAATGTTGATCACACACTGATGTTTTAGTTGTTGCTAAGCAGTGATTATACTAAGTCAAGGACTTTTCAGCTTCCCATACTTTGCCAGTGAGGAGGTGCACAAGAAGCTGGGAGGGAGCATAGCTAGGACAGCTGACCCAAACTGGCCAAAGGGATATTCTATACCATATGATGTCATGCTCAGTATATAAGCTGGGGGAAGTTGGCCCAGGGGCAGCAATCGCTGCTCAGGAACTGGCTGGGTGTCGGTCCATGGGTGGTGAGCAATTGCATCACCTTTTTTTTTTCCCCTGGGTTTTGTTCCTCTCTCTCTCATTGTTTTACTTTTCATTAAAATGAATAATAATAATAATAATAATAATAATAATAATAATAATAATAATAATTTATTTCAAGTATTAAACTGCTCTTATTCCAATCCACAAGTTTTCTTACTTTTGCTCTTCCGATCCTCTCCCCCACCCCTCCAGGGGAGACGGTGAGCAAGCAGCTGTGTGGTGCTTAGTTGCCGACTGGGATTAAAGCATGACAATCCTCTGTGGCTGTTTCAAAAATCTCTTTAAATACTAAAGGCAACAATATTTATTTTAGTGAAATAATGTGTATAGTGCAGTGAGATTTCCATTTGTGTTTTTAGCACAAAAAGCAGTTTGAAGTCTCTTATGTAAAAGTATTTTTAGACCTGAAAAACAAAGAATGCGGGAGCTTTTGAATAACTCGTCTTTCTCTTTTCTTCAGGGACGCTGCCATGTGGACCTTCTCCAGGCCTAAATTTAGTAGGCCACATTTCCAGACTTTGCGTGGGTGAAGAATGAGTTTAAAAGTTTGGTTCCATTGTCCTTCTAGTGCAATGCCTTGTCTCTAGAAGACATCTGAACTAAAACATTGGAACAACAGTGGTGTAAAACATCCATGGTTCACAGACATGGTTCTCAAAACTCTCACTCTGATATCTACAAAGTCTTGCTTTAAATTCAGTACTTAGCTGAAGATGTCCTTACATTTCGGAGAGGCCAAGAACCTTCTTCCACCAAATTGCTAAGGTGTTAAATCTGCATTTTTATTTTAGATACCAACTGATAATATTAGATTATCCAAGTCTACTATTCCATCCCAGACCAGGTCCTGGTAATGAATTTTGTTGATATCCCAATTAGTTCAATATGTTTCACATTCCTACAGTACGGATTTGCCCAAAGAATCAGGTCCATACAGGCCTTATACATATAGCCAAGCAACAGTTCTAGGCTATGATGCTGGATGAATACAAGAACAAAACTAGTGGGAGAAAATATTTGCTGTGTTTCTTCCTTAAAAATTGGTAGTGAAGCCTTTTAAAGATGAATTCACTATGATGTATTCAGAATTTCACACTGGAAGGGAAATTAAGTGATTATTGATATTGTCTGTCTCTTGATCTGCTGAGGCACTTTCTCATGCATTAGAAAGAACATGCCTAAAAGATCTGCATTATAATTAATACTTTTCCTTTTTCTCCAGAAGCCATTTGCTTCTTTGCCTCTCTTTGGCTATGAAAGTACTCACTGATTCAGCAAATAAATTATAAAAAGCTTTGAGTCTAGAATACTTCTACCCATCCCAAACTTTCTCTTTTAGAACTGCCTCACCATCTGCTCCCAAGGAACATCTCTTTTGGCAGAAGAGACGTACGGGGATCAGTAGCTAAAAAGGATCATGCTGCATGGGGTCCCATGTCCCTTGTCCTTCTTTGCCCTTGTAGCAGGCCAACAAAAATGGGCAGAGAGGTTTTACTAGTGTGTCAAAGCGGCAGGTCTATTTTTCCACCCATTTGTCACCTGTAAATATCAAATTATTTGGCTATTTTACTTTTCCCTCCACACTTTCAAATTAAACAAACCTTCTTCATTGGCTGAGTCTTCATGCTTTGAGCTTAGGACCTAAGTGACATATTCCACCCCAGCAAACTGAGGTCAGTATGATTTTATTTCTAGGGGAGACCTTGGTTCCCAGAGAAGCAAGAGAAGCAAAGAGGTGATGAAGCAGCAGAGAGTTCCTCCTGCTGTTTATTGTGCCTCTTAGCCAGCACAGGGATTGTCTGCTCATTCATTATAGCTGCTGAAGAAGTCAGGCAATAATATGTTCTTCTTCCCTCTCAGGAGTATAAAGATGAAGATCTGATGTGGACTACAATCCTAGTGTAAAATGAGCGTGGATTCTGTTGACAGAAAATGGCTAGAGAGAGAGAAAGTAAATGTAGTGAAAATACACACATTTCTGAGATAAAAGCTCCTATAGTAGCTTGGAGGGTTCAAACACACCAGTGAGTTAATGCAGGGTAAAAAGTTTCTGTGCATCAACAGACCTGAGGTAACTGCCCCTGCGTGTACGTTCGTCTTGCAGTAAATCTGAGTTAATTTAAGTCACACCAGTCCTCTTTCTTTAAAAGAATTTAAATGATTCAAATAACTTCACATTTGCTACAGGCAAATGAAAAGAAGCTTGTGCATGGACTGTTGCCACAGAAACCTGCTCACGGAAAATGAGCACAAAGGAAATACCGTTACTGTTTCATTAATTACTGTTTTAAAGCAAGACACCATCTGAGATCAATGCTTATTGTGCTAGGTACACAGTGAGAAATACTCTTTGTCCCAAAAAAATTCTGATCGAAACAGGTAGCTTCTTTTTAGCTTTGCAGACAAAATGTTTATTTTACAAAGTTAAGAATTGAACCAGAGTCACATAAATCAAAGTCAACCCACTGCCTCCAGATCAGGCAAGTTATTGCCAAGGAAGTCCAAGGCTGGAGCTCCACAGGGACTCCACGGACAATTACATGGGTATCAAAGGCTGCCAGCACGCATCTGAAATTTGAGCCACGAGCCGTGTTTCCGGTTTTTGTACAGAGCCAAGCTCTGTAACTGCACTAGCAAATAATCAGGCTAATAATCAACCAATTTCCTATAATGGCACTTCATATTTCAGCCTCTATTCGTTTTCTTCTCATTGTTACCCAGGAGGTAATGGCACTGTTTGCTCTTCACAACAGAGATGCACCTTGGTACATCGTGCCTCTGAGAACAGGGCACAAAACTGAAGTAATGAGTGGCATTTTCATGGCATAATGGGTTTTAGCCATCGTCTCAATAATCACTGTCATGTCAGTAATTGCAGAAGAATGGGACTTGGGATGAAAAAGCTGCTCTCCTCCACTCGTTAGGCTAGGTTCAAATGACTGCTTGCACCCCATCAGTGCTGCTGGAAGGCAAGCTGGTGCTTTCTCAAATGTGGCTTTCAAGCAAAGTTAGGATTTCGTATGAATCCACAGGCATGGCATGACTTTGCCACAAAACCTGTTTTCCTTCCATAAAAGATTGATGAAGAGACTTTTTCTTGAGTCAGGATCTTCATCTAACATTGCTCAAGAGCGGTCCACAAAGACACATGGTGTAAAAGGAGATGTCACTGTGAATTTGCTAAAACTGAGAAATCCAGAGCCAAACGCAGTCTAGCTTTATAGCCTTCAATTCTTCTCCTCCTGCTTATACAAGGCATCCACTTGTAAGTGCACATGAAAGGATTTTCCCAATCGTATCTTAGAGATAGGATTTTTTAATCTCCAGCTACCAAATTTTAGTTCTTTAGCTCATGCTCTAAAGTTTTAGCTATGCAACATCCATTTCTATCCCTGGATTGACACGCATCTTTCCTTAACCAATTTAGGTATTGGATCTGAGGCCAATGGAGAAGGCATGACCTTCACCCTGTCGCTGTTCCTCAGGTGGGGAACAAGCATGACCCAGAGAGGGAAAGACGAGCTTCAGCCACCTAAGGGGCCTCGGAGAATGAAGTCCAACTGAGGACAAGGCACCCATGCACTGAAGATGAAATGCTGAGCAGCTGAATCCCAACTGCTTCTCCCTGTAGCATCACAGAATCATAGAATCGTAGAATCATTTAGGTTGGAAAAGACCCTTAAGATCATCAAGTCCAACCGTAAACCTAATGCTGCAAAGTCCACTACTAAACCATGTCCCTAAGCACCATGTCTACATGTCTTTTAAGCTTCTTTCAGGCTCTGAGGATGCTCTTCCTCCTCTCTGCAGCCTTTTACCAGCCATTTATAACCCCATCCTCGCAGTGTGACAAGGGCTGTTTCCCTCAATCCTCCTCCATCTTTCAGCACACCACTGCACCTGAGCCAATAAACCTGGCTATTAGCTAATTACCCCTGCAGGTAAGTCTTGCCAAGTTCCTAGAGGTGGTACTATGCTCACAAAGTCTCTGAACTTACTGCAAAGACATGAAAAAGTGAAAGTCCCATTCTTACATCTATAAAAATTCATCCCAAACTCTGAATGGAACTAAGTTTTGCAGCATGTCTTGAAGGCCAAGGATTTCAAGATTTTGGAGAGCAACAGAGTGGGAAGGATATCCTAAAAGACAAACTCCCGGGGCAGGCTGGAGCTTTGATTTGCATTGCAAGGAGGGAGAGAAAGTCTCTTGGATGGTTCAAAGAAACAGCATTATACTAGAAAAATTATCAGCTAAGGACATTTTTTTAAAAATGTGATTGCTACACATGCTCAGGTTTAAGCCAACTGCTTCAAATTCCTTTTCTATACTTTCTGCAAACTTCCATAGACTCGCTTTACTTCTCCAGTGTCACATTGTTGTGTCTTGGGATTTTCTTCCCTGCTTTTACATTGTTGTCTCTAGACCCCATTAATGTTTCTGATTATCTTATTCACATCATCACTGTTTAATACTTAAAACTTATGTGAATTACTGTAGCAATCCTGAATGAAAATTATCTGTTAGCACAAAAGAACTTCCTCTGGACAATTAAAACAAAAGTAAATTAAACTAATAACTCTAATCTTCTCACTCTTATGCAGTTGCATTCCAGAGGACATCCAAGATTTTGTGTTGTGTTGTCTTTGCATTGCGGTTATAGTTTAGTCTCCTCCTCTTTTCTTTGGGGCTTTTTCTAGCCACTTTTCCTTTCTGAGTACCTCACAAGTCCTAATACACCTATTTTCACCATTCTTTCATGCACTCTGGCTGTATTCTAAGATCCATACTATCCTGTTCCTTGTAAGTCTGTGGAGCATCATTTCAGTGGTGAGAGGATCAAAGAAAAATGTTGTGTCTATCCTTGGAATACCATTTAGGTAAAAATATCAAGGGAAAATGTATAGTTCTCAATACTGATCATTTATAAGTGAATCTGGTGCTGCCCATTCCCTATCTCTGTACTACAGACAACGAGAAACCTCGAAGTCTAGTAGCAATTTAGGCATTCCTTTACCGGCTGCTGCACCTGGAGGATGAAGAAAAAAAGACAGCCCATAAAGGGTTGGCAAAATTGTAGAAAGATAATTTTTCTCAGAGCACTAAAAGGATTTCTTCTCCTCCAGGGACTGCACAGCAGGAGTAGAGCTTCTTGGCTTTCCAGCACAAGTTGGCAATAAAGGGAAGAAAAGCCCTCCCATGAGGATTTAGTCAGGCATCAGGAAAATTAATTTGGATGTTCCAGGTGAATTCATGTCTTCATTGCCTTCTAAAGCAAAACCCAAGTGTATTTGTTATGAAAGGTATGACTGAGCTGATTAAATGCAGTGGTCTGCAATGCTGGCATCTACACCCAAAGAGGTCAGACAGCAAATCAACAGACTCAACAGAGTAAGTAACATCACACCTCGTCCTAACATTGACACATTTTTTGGTAAACTGAACTGAGCCTAACTCCACTCAGTATGTTAACTGGTTCTCCATCGACTAGAACAGGAGCCTAGGTAACTCAGTCAGATGTAATGTACACATTGTAGACACCTAAAGTTAGGGAACATAAATGCTAGCCCATGCAAACCTTTGTGTCTGTGTACATGGCATAATGTAACACCATTCAGATATAGATGAGTTTGCTCTAATATTCTTACCTCAAAACTAGTTGCAGTGTGATCACAGGAGGTGGAAACACGAAGCTAACCATCTGGGCAAAAAAACAGCTTTAAAGACAGCTTAGAATTTCAGCAAGATGCCAAGTAGGTGCACAACTCAAAACTATCACAAAAGTCTTGCATCCATCCATCCATGGTAAGGCTGGAACACTGTGTCTGTTCATTGCATCTGTGAGCAACAGTCATTCAGAAGAAGTGAGGAGGAAACACCTGAACTTCACAGATGTCTTGTGAAACACATTTGCAAGAAGGCTGGTGTGGACCAACAGGCAGTGACTCAATCAGATGTTGCTTCCATCCATACAACAGTACTCAGCTACTGGACCGGCAATGAATGGCAAGTTGGTCCAAAGGGAGAGGTTCCTGCAAAGTCACACAGTGGCGTCTCTTCTTTTACACTTGTCCTCTACAATTCCCCAGTTAATTCCTCTGCAAGTTCTTAGAGTTGGTTTCTCTCCGTAGCCTGCTGGATGAGGTCCTCAGGGCTGAGGGGAAAGAATTTTTTTTTTTTTTAATTGACCTAGTAAAAGAGAAAAGGTAAAACTAATTCCCTGTGAAAATCTATTATTCATTCAATAGCACCTTGCTATCCCCAAGGTAAACAAATCAGGTCTTTTTTCATAAGCTTCTTATTGTAAACAGAGGGAGCTTGCACTAAAACGGAGAAGACAAAGGGTAGAACAAAGCGTGTATTAGAAAGAAACATCGCTGTTACAGTAAGGCCAGCTAAAGTCAAGGCTCTGTTGTGCCATAGCTATATAGGGACTGTTAAGAATAGAGAGTAGAACACCCTAATCTGAAATGTTTGTCCTATAGAGGCAAGGCAGATATAGGATCAGGGAAAAGGGATACCACAGGAACTAGAGGAAGAGTATTCTTTTGCTGTTAAATATCTAAGTGGGATTCACATTGAGTTTTATATTCATAAAACAGGTGTCTAAACACAAGAGTCTGCAAGCGTGTTAGGTGTCTAAACATTATAGGAGTGGAGACACGGGTCCTGCTTCAGCCAACCATGCATAGGTGTCTGTTGTCATATGAAACACCTTTAACTAAGAGCTGGCATAGAGCTGATGGACAGCACAAAGTACCTGCAGGAGGCCTCAGAGCTGGGAAAGAAGGGCGATACTCTCCATCATCTCCAATGAACCTAATTGCCATTGTCCAGGCAATAGCCTTAAGACCCAATCAGTGAATGTTTAGTTCACCCTAGGCAGACACCTGCATTTGCTTAGGCAAAAGGATGGATCAGGACATACTGAAGAGTTCTACCCCAGAAAGAGCACCAAGACTGCCAACCTAGAGGGATATTCAAAACTTCCAACAAAAGAAAGCATTGTTTCAAAAAGCCCTTGTATGCCATTAGTAACAAAGGTAACAGTGGTACTGGCTTTTTCTGCTGCTGCTTTAAAAAGGATGAAAAAAAGAAACAGAACTTTTTGATTGGGAAAGTCACAAAAGATAATATAAATAGTGGAGAAGAATTTATTTTATATTATTGAAATGTCATTAGACAAATGAAGTTACAGGAAAGAAAATCCAGATAAAAAACGTGTATTTATGTGCATATACACACATTCACACACAGACACAAATGTATATGCCTTTGCTTACCTTTTTGACAAAAAATCAACAGGCAGCAATTGCTAAGAGGCACTATGAATAGGGATTGGTTATAAGAGGGTTATAAATTCTGTCGTATGATAATATTGGGTTTATCTGAGGGTGTTAATTAGAACAGCATACACCAGATCTACATATTCCCAGCGTTCATGCTGGCTTGTCAAACAAAACAGAGGCAGGAAATATTATTTCACTAATTTGAGGGATAAAATAACAAAAGCTAAATAGAGAAGGAGGAATGAATAAGGAAAGAGACACATATGAGATGAATGCCTCACAAAAGCCTAATATATGGGTAGTTACCTGCAGCTGTGCTGTCTCTGAACCTGGAGACATTTTCACAGGCATTGCAAACTTTTTGTGCTTTCTGATACTGTGATTTGCTGGATCCAAAGAGAAGTGAGGCCATGGCCATGACTGGTCCAGACTCCTTCCTGTTCAGGTGGGAGAATCTGTGAGGAGGGTTTCACAATGGGTAACCAAACCAACCTCAAAACTCGAGAGGCACAGAAATTGAACATGCATTTGCTGACATCCTGGTTACAGTATCCATAGAGACACTGGGTAAAGGGTTATGCAGCGAAGGGAAAGCCAAGACAAGATGCTATCAGCCCTGCTGATGCCTGGAGAAAGGAAGTAATATGTCAGCCTTCAAAACAGGCAAGAAGGAGGATGCAGGGAACTACAAGATGGTCAGCCTCACCTTATTTCCTGGGGCACTTACAGAGCAAAACCACATATAATCTATTTCCAGGCACTTGAAGGACTAGAAGGTGATCGCATGCTGTGTGAGGAGAGGGTGAGAGAACTGGGTTTGTTTACCCTGGAGAAATGAAGACGTTGAAGGGATGTGATAACAGCATGCCAGTACCTATGGGGAGGTGTTGTGGTTTAACCCGGCAGGCAGCCAAACACCACACAGCCGCTCGCTCACTCCCCCTTGCCCCCCACAGTGGGATGGGGGACAGAATAAAGAAGACACAGACAGGCTTTTCACAGTGGTGCGTGATGGAAAAGTGAGAGACAATAGTCAAAAATTGAAACAGGGGAGGTTCTGTCTGGATATCAGGAAAAAAATACTTACTCCAAGGATAATTAAGCACTGGAACAGGAGCTCGCTGGGGTTGAGGTATCTCCATAGATTTTGAGACCCCACTGGGCAAAGTCCTAAGCAACCTGATATGAATTCTGTGTTGACCCCTGTTTGAGTAGGATGTTGGACTAGAGACCTCCTGAGCTCCCTTCCAACCTTAATGAATCTGTTCAGCTATGACTGGGAACAACCAGCACAGATTTATCGAAAGCAAATTGTGCCTAGTCAACATGATCACCTTCAGCGATGTGATGACAAGGTGTGTGGATGAGGGGCAAACTGGGGATGGCATTTACTCTAAGACTTTCAGTGTGGTCCCAAAATGTCCTGCTAGCCTGGATGTTAAGAAGGTCTGCAAGATGGGTACAAAATAGACAACAAGATGCGTGAAAAATTGGCTGGACCACCAAGCTCACAGGGTAGCAGTCAGCAGTTCAAAGCCTATCTGGCAGCTTATTAGGAATGTCATTCCTCTGGGGTCAGTGCTGAGGATGAAACCATTTAACACCTCCATCACTAAAAATAGTCAATGGGATGGACGCTCAGCAAGTCTGTGCTTGACACCAGATTGCGGGGAGTGAGCAACACGCTGGAGGTCAGGGCTGTTATTGAGAGGCACCTGGACAGACTGGAGAAATGTGCTGATGGGAACCTTATACAGTTGAAAAAAGTCCTGCCCCAATACAGCAAAACCTCAGGCCCACCACATACTGGGTTGTATTAGCAAGTGTGTAGCCAGCAAGTTGAGAAAGTGATTTGTCCCCTCTGTCTGCAATTGTGGAACTGCACTAGGAGAACTGTGTCCAGCTTGGGGCTTCTCCTGCTCAGTGTAAAAAAGAAATGGATAAACTGGAGGGAGTTCAGAGGGGGGCCACAATAATGTTTGCATGCTGGAACACAAGACACACAAGCTGAGGCTGAGGGAGCTGAGTTTCTCCAGTCTGAAGTTGAGCAGGCTAAGGGGACTCAATATCTGTCTTCTACTCCGTAAAGGATGGCTATGGAGAGAACTGAGCCAGAGTCTTCTTGGAGGTGCACAGTGGAAGGACAAGAGACAGCAGAGTCAATCCTGAACTGCTCAAGAGCTTTTGTCTTATCGTCTCACAGTGTTCCCTTCTCACTGTCTTCCTTCACCTCTCCTGGCTTAGAAAATAAGGCGTACTGATGGTAAATCTACAGAGATGGAAGGTAATGACAGTAAAATATTTAGCTTCAGAGAGATGCAACATTGCATGTTTCATCTAATCCGGAGACAACTTGTTCAGATGTTCCTGTTTAAACAGTGTTCCTGTGTGGCATTCCAGCAAAAGCAAACCCAGCCAAACAACAGCTCACGTGTGTCAGACCAAAGCTGTGACTCCGATTAAGTCAGTCAGTCTGAATTTCTACCTATTTTGCAGCCTTCTATAAGACCTCCAGAGCAGACCCACAGAAGAACTGGGACTTTGTAAAGCTCAAGACTAGGCCCTATTTTACCACCTATGGGGCCCCATGACCCCATCTCAGAGGAATGAGGCAAATAAGTCCAAGACAGTGAGAGCTCTTGGTAGCCTAAGACATTGTGTCCTAAGGTCTCCCTTTCCTCAGGACTCCTTTGCATTCATTCCCAACAAGACTTGTTGAAAGGAACAAATCTGGTTTTAGGATAAATAGAAACATGTTTTGTTTGTCGCTGTGGCCTGGATGCCTTCCCGAGGGTTTTGCTCAGTTTTAAGTAGCTGGCCTTGCCTTCTGCCTCTACAGCAAGGGGATAAGATGTCAACAGACCTTGGCAGATTCACACACATTGCAGGGTGCCAGAAGAACAGACCTGCTTAAGAATAATTACTCCTGATAGACTATTGACTTTGATTAGGAAACACACATTAACATCTTTCTTCATTTAAGCCTCACTTGTACAAGGTAGCCTTCTTAAGTGTTCTGTTGTCTGGAATATTAGACCAGGAATTAAAAATGACAGGATGGACAATTTGGCAGCAAGTGTTTAATTAGGCAGTAAATTAGAGTCCCTGAGAGCACAAAGATCTGTGGCATCTCTCTCCTTTTGGATATAAATCATATTGTTTATCCAATGTACAACACCCCCTTATTATACACTACAGATGGAGACCCACGCCCCTTACTGTTGGTTTTAACATTGACAGGGAGAAAATACAGGTGCATTAACATTTTAAGTGCTTTTCTACTGATGGATCTGGGGGATCTTCCAAAATGCTACACGTATCCTGACTTCAGGATTAAGCTGTGACTCCTCCTCCAGACTTCCAGACCTAAACCCAACCATTTCATGGTCTATTTCTCCTGACCTTGCAATATCCTCACTAGGATTTTAGCACTTCTTTTTGAGAATGAGGAAGAGCTGGAAATGCCTCTCAGCTTCCTGAAGTCCCAGTGGGTGGGATGCCAAATGTCATATCATATGATATTAGATATCAAATGCTTTAGCGGCTCACTCAGTTGCAACGGGGAGAAAGGTTGGTGCTGGGCTGGAGCCAGAAGTTTGTAGCTCAAAATCATGCATAGGGTCTTGTTTCGTAGTAGGCTGCCTTCTCTGTCCTGCTCTGGGTCCTCACATTACCATGCTGGAATGGGAACAATATCATGGTCCTTGGCCGAGAACATAGATTAATGCAGACACAGTAACATGACAGCTGAAATAGGAGAGGAGAAAGGGCAATTCACTGAGTCTCATGGAGAATAAGTGATAATGGATAGATTAACTACCTGATTTGTCTGTCTTTAATTTTTGATTCATCCACAGCCAAACTTTCTGCTTCAGGTCATTCAATCCTCTTCCAAACTTTTCTCCTTCTCATCCAACCTTTTCTTTCTCTCTTTCCTTCTCTCTCTCTCTTTTTCTTTCTTTCTTTCTTTTTCTTTTTTCCTTTCAGTCAATTTGCACATGAAAAAAATGCTGTTTCAGAATGAAATACTACAAAGATTTGTTTGCCAACGTGAAATAAAGTTTCTCTTTGTTTTGGAAAATGTTACCTAACCCCAACAAAACTATTTGCTAAATTTCCCTCATTTCTGAAAGACTTTTGCTGTTCTTCTGAAACTCTGTATAGCAAGGTGTAATGCAATAGTGCCTCCCCCAGACCTATGCATACTCAAGATGAAGGCTCCACATTGGCCATTCTCCCACCATTCAGCCTATAACAAGCATTGTCTTATCTCATTCACCTTACTTAATCTCCAAGGCAAGGGGTATATAAAACCAGAATGGTACTGAAACTGTTTTGATTAACACTTCTGACAAATAAAAAGACCCTATAAGGAAAAGCGATGCCCAAATGCAAGAAAGGAGTAAATGACACCTAGATTCCATCTTTTATATAGTGGGACTGGGCAAATGCTCAAAGGTCTCCTGTCCATTGTCATGGTTTGCCTTCGAGAATGAGCTCTGTTCTGCTTGGCTGCTGGAAGGTTGTTATAACTGCTGACCACACAAAGCCACTGCTCATCTGTGGACCATTTTTCTCATCTTGCAACTTCTTATGCATGGAGTGTATGGAGTGTATGAACTCACAGTACTGCGCCTGGGCTCCCTGAGCAGAGAAGTTTGTAATTGATAGGTTTGAAGTATGAGTTCAGAAAAATAGTGGCTGAGAATAAGTCTGTCAAAATGAGCAACTCTCACTCCATTGCTCCAGCATCCATCAGTCTATGGGATTAGTTCTACATCTATCATTTTGGAGAATGGAAAAAAGAATGTGAAAACAAACACATTAAAAAACCTCACGTCCCCAAAATCATTGTAGATTAATAAGGTTGGCAGAGAATCAGCACAAATCCCTGCCACAGCCGCATACGTCTGGTAATTCCCAGACAAAAACCTACTGTCAAGAATAATATCAGTAAAATAGCTCGATAATTAATGTATTTACAGTGTCTCTTGTGCTATTCCTTTAGCAGGCTGCAGTTTCTGTGGTTTTTGATTATTTATGCTAATAGTTAAAAGGATGTTTTGCAGTGCAAGATGCACACCCATGGGATGGAGTGTCTATTACATGCCACTCGTGTGCAAACATGCAGACTCAATAATATTTTCTTAATCAGTCAACCTGCATACAATCCAATAGATAGAAATGAAAGGCAGGGAACTTAGAAAGGTAGAGTTCTTCAGATAAGGAGCCACTAAGTGGACTAGGATTCTTCAGTTTGCAAGGTATAGATCACACATACATACTTACATGCATAAAGATCACAAGGTAGAGGCCCATAAAATCAGAAATTACATGGGAAGGAGTAATGATCAGATGTTCACTTTTTTCCAGTACAAGCTCCAGGAAGCATCAAATTAAGATAATACAAGGCAGATTTAAAATCAAAAGGCATAGTTCTTCACATGGTGTCTAACTAATCTGAGAAATGTCTTGTCATAGGCATGTCAGAAATACAATAATTTTCTATTAATCTTCTACAGGGAAGATCCCCCTGTGCAGTCATGTTCTTGCAGAACCAAGGACATGAGGGAAGAAAGGGTGAAAATCAGATGGAGGAATTTTTTTTTTAGGTCAATACCCAAGAGCTGATCTGAGGCCCACAGAGAAAAGAGGAAGAACATAAAATCCAGGCAGATGCACCCAATGTTATTAAGGCATCTGGTCATGCAAATAATATGAGCCCTTACTATTTTGTGAACCAGAAGAAAGAGGACTAGATAGGTAATTTATGTAGCTTCTATAAAATAAAGTGCCAAGTTGCTGGACCAACCAGTCCCAGCTGCATGCTTGGTCAGTGCCAAGATGAATAGCTCTCAGGTGGCTCCTTCACAGATATAAACTTTCAGCTGAACACCTTTATCTATAAATTCCAAACCTTGCTGTGTACCAGGAGTGGGGTTGGTGAGGGCATCACACTGAGAATACATGGCTTGCAATCATTAGATCAGCAAGCAAAGAGGAAGGACTTGAAATTACCCACCTCTATAAACTACTACCTGGACAGGACAGAGTTGGAAATAATTTACACATATCTGAATTTGAGAATGGGAAAAGTCAGGAAAGCATCAATCTTATGCAAGAAGAACATCCCGATAGGAAGAAAACTGCCTATTGTTTCAACTGTGAGCAGCAAACATTGAACCTGTCATTCAACAACTCTTTTGATCGAACAAGAGTTGATAAAAGCAGAAAAATAATGAAATCTTGTTTCAGGGGCCAACTGGTACTTAGGGATAAGAAAGGTTTCATTTTGTTCTGTTTTGTTTCTTAACAAAATCTAAATGAAATTCTTGTGCCAGAATGAACAAAATGTACTTTTTGATGAAATTTGGGATATGGCATTTTGTTTTCAGACTATTTTTAACTATTTTCCTTTCTTCCTAAAAGAAAATAATCAATTCCTAAATGAAAACATCATTTTTTGCTTAAAAGTTAGGAAAAAAAATTGCTTTTAGGAACTGCGGAAATTATATGTATTTCCCATTTTGCTCCTTGCACAATTTTAAAGTGGCAATCTTTGCTGAACTCAATCCGTTCACTAATAATTATGGTCACTGTGAAAGTTAGTTTTTTGGAGAATTTGCTTTTTAGCAAGAAAAATAAGATGCTTCCTCTCTCCTGCTATATTGGTTGACAACTTTAGGGTCCTTGCTTACCTTCTAAGCCTTCATTTCTCTCATCTGTAAAACAGTAGGCAGTCATGATATTTACCCATTTGTTCTGGGGGGCTTTGGAGATGATAAATTGTGCATGACAGCTATTTAAATGTCTAAAGTGCCATATAAATAACTACTTATACATTCTGAGGATTCTTAAGGAAGGTTTCTGAATGAAGAGTAGATGCCATACCACCCTCTCCTGACACAAGGCAATTGTGAGCGTCAGTATTTGCATCACATAATTTGTTATATGCAGTTGATCAATAAATTAAACCTAACCCCCTGGCCAGCCAACTACCTTTATTCACAAGACCAAATGGGATTCAGAATTTCTTTTAGTCAGGTTCAGTGCCTGGAAACTGGGATTTGAAGAAAGCTAGTTGCATTCTGCTGAAATATTTCTCAACAAATCTACTACAAAAATCATTTCACCTCCACACATAATGAGGAAAACAATTATATCATTTCAGTGATTTATTAACCCAACAAGCAGAAGTAACACAGCAAGCCTGAGTATCTATTGCCGTATGTCTGGGAATTATGTTTTAATTAACCAATTTCTCTAATATGTTGTCTAAGCTTCCTGCAGGGGAATTGAAAAACCCCAAACAGCTGCAAGGCTGAAAGACTCTCTAGACAGTTAGTGTCCTCATTGTGTTTTGGTTTGGCTTAGTGAATGCCTCTGGTGACAAATGCATATTGACGAAGCAAAGAATTTACTAATTGACACATTTAATGAAAACTTAATATTCTGCTCATGGCAGAGGGAAATATTAAACTTACTCTTAGTCATTTGTTATAAAGTATTAAACACACATGTGGAAGCAGAAGGAGGAGAGAAGAAAGATGATCTTCAAGTGAATCAGATCTCTGGAATGGGCCCAAATAGCAATTCAGAGCCTGGGAGTTATGAAAGACATTATAAATCTGGTCTGTCTAAGAACTTTCCACATGTGATTGCCAGTATACACCATGTAAACTTTACTCCTTTCATTCAAATCATGACATCTTTGATAAAATAAATCTGCCTGTCCTATTTACCTGCTGCAGCTCTGTGATACATAATCTATTCTATGTACCATGTTCTACTGTTGATTTACTTTGTCTACCAATTAAGTTTTATCATTTCAATTCCAAACTCCTTTGAGAAGGTCTAAAGCTGCAAACCATGCTTGTATAGCTGTCTCTGCAATAGGTCCCAAATGGGTCATCGTCTTTGTTTAATACTGCAGTAGAACTACTCAATAATATTAAGAACATCCAGATGTCTTTGCTAGTTTCTAAATATTTAAATGGTATTGAGAAGCATATATTACATCTCTCCTTCTCGCCCAAGTATGGGCTGTCCAGAGCTCCTGAAGTTTTGACCCAAAGAATGGGAAGCATTGGTATCTCTGAAAATTAGAGTCAGAAAAAGAATCCGTCATAGAGACTGAAACAGCCTCTGCCATGGTTAGGAGGTATCTTCCACATCAGTTTAGAGCATTGAACTATTAGCATTTCTCTTTTTTCATGGCACATTTTATGCAAATTGGAACATTATTCTGGTCTTTGCCTGATGTCCTAGGCAAAGACTTTAATTATACGTTTATTTGCAGTATGTAGTCCAGACACCAGATGTCACTGCATGATGCAGAGTATTGCAGAGATGGTCTAGAGTATGGTAAACAAACTGAGAGAAGGTGGAGCACGAGCTGTGTGGACCCATGTTTTCTGCTCTTTTTACTGACAGTTGTCTTCCTTTAGAAACATGCTTTGTTCAAGAAGAAACATGATTCTGTACATCCGTTAGCAACAGTGATCCAAAGTACGACCAATAAACTGTTCTTAAAACAGCTCACTTAATTATTTCTCCAGATTTTATGACAATAAAAGGAGGTTTGTGCTTGGCAAAATGCTGGAATGTAAGTTCTATATTTTAATTTGAAGTACTGCTTTCTGAATTCATTGTCCCTATCAATTATAGAAATTGATGAAGCTGGGTTTTTTAGCTTAATAATTTTTTATTGGGAAATTGCATTTACCTCTAATCACAATGATCATGCTCAAATAACAATATCATTATTAATAATTACAAAACAACAGAATATCAATTTAAAATATTAGCCAGGAAGCAAGTAGAGATCACTACATAAAAATCAAGATTGATTAACAATTATAGCACTTGCAGCCAGGAGAAGAATCGTTACAAATGATTTTTCAAGCAAGTTATTTATGGACAAGCAGAGATATGAAAGTAGGGATTATTGTGAAAGTCTTACTGTAGGCATCATCCCAAGTGACAACTGCCCTTTCTACTCTGGGACTAAACTGAACACAGCTTTCTCCCAGCTGTGTCCACATAGGGACCAGGGACAGGATGAGTTATGGAGCCTGAAAAGACATCTGCTGCTGAAATGGCCCTTTCAGACATCCACAGGGGAGAAAAAGACTTAATTTTCACTGCAATTCTGGCAGTGTTTTATCAAGGCAATTGGAGTATTTTGTCTGTTCGCATACATGGGCCCGACTTCAAGCCTTGGAACAGGCTGCCCAGGGAAGTGGTTGAGTCACCATCCCTGGAAGTATTTCGTGGTGTTGAGTTGATGGTTGGACTCAATGATCTTAGAGGTCTTCTCCAAGCTTAATGATTCTATGATTCTATGACTCTGAGCTTTAGCCATCTGAATTTGAGTTCCTGACTTTTCCTGACTGTCTTGGTGTGCTGGTGGAGAGATGTTTTTCCTTTTTTCTGTCTTTTCTTTTTCCAGTTCTATGTTCACTCTGTGGGAAGTTACAACAGGTCCCTGGGGTTAGTCACCTCAGAGAACACAGATAAATTCAGGGGGTTAATAAGCTTATATACAGAAACACTGAAGTAAGAATGTATGAGGGAGCCCACATACTCCACTAGACCTGAGTTCATTTGGGTAAAGACATCCAGACACACTGGTTAGCATTACCTACCTAAACAATAAAAACTGATTAAACTACCTTCTGTAAGTGTGAATGGACAACTTCTTCTTGCTAATAATATGAAAGATAAAAAAGATAAAATTCCACCCATCTTCAAAACAGAGCAGCATCTGTCAAAAAGAAACAGCAACCCTCTGAAGAGCAGCAGTCATCTTCTGTCCTGCTCAGAAAGGGTCTGCGCAGGGTTTTCTTACAAATCGGTGGAGGTCTTGGTCTCCACAAAACTGGAAAACAAGGATATTTCCCTGTTTTTTCCCATTGGGGTAAAAACAGAGGGAGGTACAGTGTGCCAGCTGGGGTGCTCTGCGTGCAAAATGAGTTCTCTGAGAGAAGCAAAGCTCCTACGCTTACTGACAGAAGCCTGAAACCCTCGATGCATGAGTACGAAAAGTGACTTTCTTCTCTGTACAGTTAGAGGATGTAATTCTTCCTTAACTAGAGCCTGGCACAGCAAATTAGCTCCTGCCTCGCCACAGGGCTTCAACATTTCACGAGTGTCAGAAAAAAATTTTGCTTTAACCCCTATTTCCTCCCATCCTCAAGTCTCAGTACCTTGAGATACTACACGGTTTTTCCCTGCTCATCTCTTACTGTCCAAGCATCCTCTCTCCTTTTGACCATCACATTTTTAACTGAAGGAGTAAGTTAAAATGTGGAGTTTCAGTGTGCTCAGTGCCAAGTCTAGAGTGGCATTTTGGTCCCACAGAGTCGAAAGAGTCAAGCCAGTCTTCAGTGGGTGTGATATACCCCATGAGAGTTACAGGAGTTTGTGATATTTCGTGCTTGGAGCCACGTACAGATCTTGGTGATGGTAAGAGAAAGCCCATCTCAATCCATCCCAGCTGAGATGAGCATCTACAGGGTAGGTGTCCCACAGAAACGTTGTGTGTAGTTTGATGGGCGAAAGCACAGCTTCCAGTTCGTGTTTTGTGCCAAGTAGCTGCTCTTTGTAGTTGGTGGCCAGCTACAAGGAGAGGAACAGCATGATCTTACAGTGAGAATTTATATTTTTTTATCCGTCTCCGTTGCTCATTTTCTTTAAACTCTAAGTCATTCTGTGCTAGGACAATGTTCTGTCATGACAGTGCCCTTCTAGAAATGACTTGGTTTGAAAATGTTCGTGAATTACTTGAAAGCTCTGAATCTGTAAGGCTGACTCTTAAGCAATGGCAAACAAGAACTCCACTAGGCAGTAATCTTTGCAGAACAGCCACACACTAAATTGGTTGATTTTGAAATAACCTTACAATCTCGATGCTCAGATGTATTGATTCAGTCTTTATCTTTCTTTGAAAGAAGAAAGAAAGAAGAAAAGCCTGTAAAAAATGCGTACAGATGTAGTATGGACTCAAATGTTTATCATTCAGCGGACTTTGTAGAAGTTTTAATACTTCTGACAGCCAGGTCCCTCCTCACTATCAGTCTGTGTGTCTAAATATCTACCTGTCTCTCACTATGAGCACATCTGAGAAATTAGTACCAAGGTGAGGCACCTTGATAGTCTAAAACACTTTACAAAACATGGTTCGAGTGATTTCCCAAGTAATTCAAGAAGGATTCAGAGACCTAGATCCTTGCCTATGCCATTGCAATTAACTTCTTCAGAGTTACGCTAGCGGAAAATCTGGCATTCTAACTAATTCTAATTCATTATTTTAACAAATGTGTGTGAACAGGGTAGAGAAACCTAACAGCAAACCGCCTTCCAGATGCACTTGTAGGGGCCAGGAGAGTGACTCTGAGTGCGTTGATGGATGAATGCTCACTTTAAGATGCAAGCAAAATCATTTCAGACTACATTGCATTATAAACAAACTGCCACCAAACTACTGTATAAATCACCTCAGAAACTGGGTGTCAACCTAGGCTGTGGAAGCAATTCAAAATCAACCTGTCAGAGGGATTCCTCCCTCCTCTGTCTAGAGATGGATGTGAAACGAACCAGGACTGATGAGTGCAAATCCCTGTATAAGTCACTGGGTGGCAAGAGGCAAATGGTGTGTCAGCAGGAAACCGTTGCGCTCAGAACCTCTTGCTGTGAAGCATGCTGCATCCCCATTGTCTCTGGAAGATACTGGGTCCCATCAGCACCGAAGCCCAACAGAGAAACATTCTTTTGTGATTAGAAAAAAAAACTGTTGTGGTCACAAAATGCAATCTGGCCTTGATTTTCCAGACAGATATAACATGTTGTCTCTCTGTCATTCCCGATTGCTACTAGAGCGGCTTAAATTTATAGTTCATTGAAAAGCAGATGGAGTCTTAAAATCAGTCCAGAGTATAACCAGGGTGCTCCATATTAATTCCACATTTATTGCTGGCTCGCTCTGTCTGCTTTTCATCTTCAAACTATTACACCGATTTCATGCCTACCATCCTGGACTGGGAGAAAGTTGGTGCTACCAGATCGGGACAGACTGTTATATATATCCAAAAATGTTAACTACAGGCTGGTTCATCCACCACAGACCTTTCCTCCCATTGACTTACATTTTAATTATATAACCAAATGAATTATGTAATAGAGTAAGGTAAATCTCTTGGTTGTAAATGTCTGTTTAGGGGGCTCAACTCCACCCTTTTCTTACTTACAGAACATATCTGCAGTAAGAAAAAGTGCTTGCCCAGAGGAGGTTACAGATAAAATACATTAAGGAGGCAAAGGTTGGGCTTTTTTCTGATTTCATACATGGGGAAATGACAGCTAGAATTGTTAAGAGATAAGTCAAAAGATGCACAAAGCTGAGAACTGAGCGCAACCTTGCTGAGTTGGTTTTCCAGTTGGTTTTGAGTTTCACCTAACTGAACAAAGAGCACGATTTTTCCATTTCTCATCTTCAGGCTGATATATAAATTTAAGCACTGATTTTAAAAAATATTTTTTTTAATGAAGAAATAAGTGCACTATTCCCTACTTCTTTGTTTTAGGATAGGACTCCCACACAAGTGCTTTTTTTCTCCTGAAATTTCAGATGACTCTCTAAATTTAGTAAGGTACATGAAAAATTAGACAGTCGTGAATATCTATCTTTCACAACACAGTTTTTTAAAATTCTGAGAGTTCTCTCTCATTTCTGCTTTAAGAATGGAGAAACTGGGTGCCAATAGCTAAGTACCGCTCTTGATTATTCTGCAAATCACTGAAACAGAAGGAAGCATGCACAGAAACAGGAACCATTCCAAATTGAAAAGTTCTCCTTGCCCACTGAATCCATCACCAGGTCATTTCATCCTGCTCATAAGTGTATCAGTCTCCACTTTCCAATCAGGAAGATTTTTGTCCATAATATTCCCACAGTCTGGCCCAAAAAGAGATACTTTGTACACTTGAATTCTGAAATTAGAAACCTAGGTCCATGATAAGAACATATTTTTCTGAGTGTTTATTAAATAAGTACATATATTTGCAAAGAATCTGAGCACCTGAAGTTTGCATTACCTCCATGCCTTCACCCCTGCATGTCTTGATGTGAAAGACACTTTAGCTATTAGCCACAATTCTCTTCTTTAAGAAACATTTCCGTGCAAGTTTTGAATACGTTAAGCCTTACAGTCTTGAGAACTGATGCTACAAGGAGTAGCTATAAGGAACCATTTCAAAGGGATGCAAAAAGGTCAAGTTCTATCTCTGGGCTTGGCTTCAATGGATTTTGTGACCTCAGGTAAGTCTCTCCATCGCAAAATGTATCTCTTGATGCAACTGCTAAACAGGGATAGCAGCATACACCACAACCTTCACTGGAAGCTCGCGAGGACAAATCCATGAATCTCTTTGAAGTGAGAGTGATGAGAGCAACTAAAAGACATTGTAAAATCACAGGCCTGTGAGTCAGCATATTCCTAAAGATTTTTTAGTCCTGCAGTGTTGACATATTCACAGCCACTACTAAACAACCTTTCCTCCACTATCCTGCTCTTGTGAGATTTAGTCACTACCTACCACTTTGCTTTGATAAAGGTTTGGCTGGCTGATACCATAGCCAAGCTTAGTTTCTCTCCGAACTCCACTGTTCACAGTGGTCAGCAGACACAGTTCAAAGTTTCTCAGCAGTACAAGCAAAACTGATTCTGGTTACTGCCCAGGTTTGGGCCACGCCCCAAGACGGAAGTAGAGAGGGTCAAAACTGGTGACAAGTCCTAAAAAGTCAAGCATGTGGTACCCACCAACAGAAATCTTAACAGAACCACTTCCACTCTGGGACTTCTACATTCCCCTTGTAGCCTTTGTCTCCATTGGCCATCACGACATGTTGTTGCACAGCTCCAGAAGCTTGCAAAATGCAAACCTCCCAAGCAATGACACATTATTCAAAGTCCCTCCCTCAATGACTTCTGTTGGGTTTGTGTCTATTGTGCTTCCAGAGATCACTGAGTAGCAGACATCTTGTATTCTGGTTTCTGACCCTTGACCGGATTTTTTGATTCTGGATTTTTTGATGTGCCATTCATCAGACCTCCGAAAGGGAAGATAAGATACTGTTGGCTTCCAGATCTACCAGCAGGCTATCCAAGGACAGAAACAGCAAGCTGCTTTACAAAGAGACAAAACTCATCATACGGAGCGAAAGAGCTCATTTTGATGCTCTGTTTTTAAATAAGAAGTCACTCTGCCATCTCTGAGTGGAAAACAATTTCCTGATCAGTGACAGCTCCAAGTGTCAACAGCAACAACTTTAAACCAGTGTCATTCACTTTTCAGACCTGTAGCAGAGCAATATGTGTGTAGTGTATTATCTACTTTCTCATATTCACTTTGTATTTCCCTCCAGAGTGAAGTGTACCTTCAGCTCCGTTCAGTCAGAAAAGTGGGTAAAGGACAATTCTCTGTCTCTCTGTCTGAATTAAGATTAAAATGAAAGCCTCAGAGAGTGCCTTTTGGATAAACTTACGGCAAGTCCCACAGAAGGATGTCAAGTAGAGAAGTCGTCTAACAAAGTGAAAACAGTCAGACAGTATCTGATCTTCAGGAGCCAGGCAGTAAATTGAAATAAATGAGATCTCAGCTAGCTAAGTAACAGTGGTATTTGTCATACTCCAGGGAACTCACTGGTACCCTCTGGAGACTACCTATGAAGGACCAGACCATGACATCTTGGCTTAGAATGAAGCATTCTTGATTATGGTTTCTGTGATGATAATATTGAGATGTGTCAGCTGAGATCAAGGCCTGGGAGGCAAACAGACAGACAAGGTGTGTGGAAGCAATTTTAAGGAGAAGTTGTTTAAAGCGTCATTTAGATTTGAGAGATTAATCCTCCTGTCCAAAAAACGTTTGAGGTTATGTCTAGGGGACAGTAATGCCTAAAACATCAGGTCTTCATTGCCCATATTGAGCTCCAAGTTGGGTTCCTGGACTTTGTACACACAAATTTCTTAAGTATCTGAGATTTTCGCATGTGCATTCCCTGTGGCCCAGGCAGTGATGACTTTTGGGATGCAAAATTCCCTGTGGTTTTCTCCCATGCCAGGAAGTGGATGTGGCGGTAATCTGCTACCTGTATCTGGGCTTGAGGCTCTGTCGTGGTTTAACCTGGCAGGCAGCCAAATACCACGCAGCCGCTCACTCACTCCCCCCACCCCCAGCGGGACGGGGAGAGAATCGGAAGGGTAAGAGTGAGAAAAACTCGTGGGTTGAGATAAAGACAGTTTAATAGAACAGGGAAAAAAAGGGAAAATAATCATGATAATGATAATGATAAAATATACAAAATGAGTGATGCACAATGCAATTGCTCACCACCCGCGCTGACCGATAATCAAGTAGCGATCGGTACTTCCTGGATCACGCCTACCATTCATATACTGAGCATGACATCACATGGTATGGAATACCCCATTGGCCAGCTGGGCTGGCTGTCCTGATTATGTTCCCTCCCATCTTGTGTACCTAGCTCAGTCAGTAGGCACGGGAGCTGTCCTTGGACTAGGAAGGGCACTTAGCAACAACTGAAAACATCAGTGTGTTATCAACATTCTCCTCGTACTAAATCCAAAACACAGCACTAGGAAGAAATTTAACCCTATCCCAGCCGAAACCAGGACAGGCTCCCAGATGTTGGGTGCGGTTCTGCCATCTCCCTGCCCTGGTGCACGGGGTACCCCCACAAAACGGTGCCAGCAGCTGAGAGATGCCCTGCAGCAGGAACAAAAGAGCAAGTCTCTCACTTGAAGCACTTGGGTGATGGGCTAATGAACATTGCACAGAAAAAGCATTTGGTTTCATCCCTGCTATGTTTGAAGCGTTGCTGCTCTCCACCTCTCAGCTGCCTGAGTGAAGATTTCCCAAACTCAACTTTGACTGGGAAGAGGGGTCGAGCAGGACAGGGGAAGGGGGAATTTGCAAACACAGGTTAGGACCTACAAATCTCGTGTTTCTCTCAGTCTTTTATCTGCTGTCAGTGGAATTGTGTCCTGTCCAGTGTGTGAAGCTGCCTTTTCACATGTCCCAGGAAAAATTGTCTTTCTCTTGATCAGCTACAAAAGTGACTTCCATATTGCTGAGTTCCCTTTTAACTAACTGCATATCATCCACATATGTTGGGAAATATGGTCACAGCTGATAGAAACTAATGATTTCTTTTAATTCTGAACTGAGAGGCAAGGACAGCTTGTTAATGAGTGACTAATTGAGATGTGAGTTAATAATTCCTCAGCTGAACTTGCTTGGATTGCCAGCATTTCTCAATCTTCTTTAGGGAGACCAATCCTCAGAATGTATGTGGTAAGTTTTCTGCAGCCATTAAAGCAACTGAGTTCAAACGCTTGAAAAATGAAAATACAAACACACAAGAGATAAGAGCCCTAAATTATAAATAATTGGCTGAGCATAACCACTGCAGCATCTGAGTGCTTGAATTTCCATCTACCACGAAAATCACAGGTTCTATCCCTTGCTTGTGGTGACAGCATGTGAAAGTCTGAGCAATGATAATTTTGGAAAAGAGTAGTTAAAGCTCATATCATTGACCTTGTGTGAGAGCAGAGAGGGCAGAGTTAAGGCCATCTGTGACAGCTTAACTAGAAATGCCAGCATTATCCACATATTCAATGTATCTATTAATTACTGGCATGGGAAGAAAACATAAATCAGTGATTTTTGTGCCTCCCCAGCATGAAATGGTTTCAGTTCCTGACTCTGTTACAGACTTATGGGCAGCCTCGGTTACATCATTTAGACTAGGATATATCTGACTAAATATAGAAGTCTACACCTGACTTACCTGCACACACTCTCTTTGCAGACAAGGAACAGGTAGCCAACTCCCACAGTGTGAAATGCTTTTTATCAGAAGCAGGTGTCTAAAGTGGGCCAAGTAAATAATATCTTACAGAGTCTTTCCCTTACCAGTGATTGGGAAGGGAGTCTGAAAAGACATGCGTTTTTACACTGTATGCATGTTAAAGTAGATGAGCCAAATCCCTTGCTCCTACATCTACACACTTGAAGGGAAAGGACAACTGGTCGTAGAGTGTGACAAGCACAACGTGGTTTCCCATGAGACACAACCCTGCCATGCACCACATGGCTGGACGTTGCCTGTGTTTCAGTAGCATGGTGGACTAGCTTCAAGCTATGCAAAGAGAGGAGGGACTTGCAGAAGACCTTGGCAAGAGGCGTCATACCTATCCTTGGCCATAGTTGAAGAGTTCCTAGGAAAAATGTGCCCAAAAAGGAACGTGAACTGTTCCTGCAGGAGTCCTTGGAGTCCACAGATAGCCGTGATTTACAGCGTCTACTGCCCAAGAAGTCCTGCTTCTCTTTTAATTGGGACTTAAAGGATCACATGTTTATGTCCTCACTGTCAATTAAACATGAATCCAAACCTATGCTCAAATGTACTCATCCATCCCCCCCAGAGACAGCAAACAGGCACATCTCTAAGCAATGAATGTTGTTCCCACCTACTGCTAGCAGCTGATATTAGTACCATATTAAGCTTTGTGCAGATTCATAGGAAGCTCAGTCCAAGCTTTGAACACTTTGCAAATCAAGCAAAATGCGTGTGGTTAGCAGTGTGATATTCCCCAGATGTTCCTTACCCGCTGCCACGTAAAGCGTCTGGTCATGCGGTGAAACACATCATCCTCCTCCTGACTTATGAGGACCTTAAGCAATCATCATCCCAGTGCAGCATCGATGTTCACAAGTAAAACTCTACAGCCACAGCAAAGGGAAAATAAAGGAAGGGTCTAGCCACCACAGAAGACTGCACTCTTGCCACAATAGCATTGCTTTATAAGCTGTGGCAAAAAAAGTACCATCATTTGTGTATTTCAAGAACATGTTGTTCTGGGACTCGTAATGCAAAAAAGTGGAAGTAACAAATTTAGGCGACAGGTCAGTTCTCCAAGGAGAAGATGGAGTGCCTCATCAATCATCCCATATTTCCTATTTCTTTCAGGTCACAACATCACCAGCCATTTAAAAAGTATTCATGAATGTCACTAATGGATTATCACTGCATCCTGAAAAAAATGCTACATTTATTTATGCATGGAATGTCAATTAAATTGAGATAGATATTGAAATTAATAAGTACCCAGTAAAATGTAAAGAGCACAATTGATTTTAGATCCTCTGTTATGTGCACAGCATGTAATTACTAGTAGTAAATCTAAAATAAAAATATAGAAGCTTATGAGATGCTTCAGTGCGGTTGTTCATTTAGATCCACATAAATTCAGGGGACACACATTAGAAATGCCAGCAGTAGCATAAAAGGACTAAGCTATAACTACAACCTTCATGGAAGGAAAAAAAGAAAAATCCTTCTACAGCAGAAAAAGAGAGAAAAAAAAACAACATAACTCTCATCTGAGAAGCTAATGGCCGTGTGTTGCTGTTTCTATATTGGGGGGTAAAAATGAATAGAATAAGTATTTGTTAACAGACATGGCAGGGTACAAAATAAAAATGTCAGGAGATTCAAAGATTAACAATTCTTTAGTTTCGACAAATAAGGGAAATTGGTACATGGTAGTGCATCTAGAACAACTAACAGCCAAATTCATCAGGTACTTTTTACTACCGATGATAGTTTTGTAATGCAGTTTAACATGTGTTTTCCTTGCAAGTGTAATAGGAGACTTCAGTGATTCATGCAAAGCTACACTTTGTTCTTTTCTGGTTCAATTTTTATGCCATGCTTATCACCTTGGTATCTGAATTCCTGAGACATTAAGATTTCGCTTGCCTTCTAAACCATTTTTGTAGGCAAATCCTTTAGCCTCATAATCTGTTGTTCTAAATGTCATATGGGCTTCTATCGGTGCTCTTTAATTTCAGGTACTGTTGACCGGTACTCTTGCCAACTACGAAAAGGGTCACAACATATTGTTATGATCTGTGTTTCATAAGATCAGACCTGTCCGTATTATTGTCATTGTATCACCCATTAGGCATCTGACAAAGAAAACAAAAATCTTCATAATCCTCGAAGTTAATAAAGGTCATCTTTAGAGAGCTTAGGGAATTAAAAATTTGTGCCAGAATCAGGCGGGATTTTTCTGGCTGTGAGTCCCGCTGATATAGGCATCCCTACCTACAGAAGGCAGGGAGACATATTTAACCTATTCCAGTCTTCAGACCACAGGCTGGTAAGTATTTTCAGCAAAGTTGAGCTAAAAACAGCTGCCACATATTGGAGGAGTTTGGCTTTGGATCCAGATCCAGAGACAGTGACCTGCCCAGACCTAATGGATGGAATTCAGTGGCCTAAACACATATGTGCAGTCTCATTGTAGATGCTGTAAGGGATTCATTCTCCCTCCACCTGCCGGAACAGCACGTCTCTCACGTGTCCTGTGGCATATCTGGCAGGTCCATGAAAGTGTCTTAAATAGCTGAATGTATCTAATGCATGGAGTTGAAGACTAGGATGGATCCTCCAAAGGGCCTCAAATTATAACAGAATCCTACATTTAGGCTGTTAATTGCTGTCCTATCTGTACATCCATACCATCTATTTGCATAGCCTGGTGACCAAGGTATCACTACATTCCTCTGCAAGGCTGAGAAAAAAATCTGTGTCCAAGAGCTCTTGAACACAGAGTCACTTGGATGTAAATCTTCATCTAACACTAGGTCTTAGCCCTTAGTTGAGGAGATAAATCCCATTCTGTTGGCTGTGAGTAATGGGAGAGGATATACAGAGCACATCTAATGGCATTTGGCTGCCATGCTACACAGCTGGGGTTGTCTCATAGAAAGACACTTTCTCTCTTTTGGTTTCAGCTTTAGAGCAAACACATTGATTTAGAGTGGATTATTCATCTGGGAGCATAAAAGGAAATAATATCTCCAAGAACCACAATTGTTCCAGTGTTTGAATGGGAACAAAAGAAACTTAGACTCTGTATCTAAATTTTATGGGAAGATAATTCAGAGACTTCAAAATACGAATAATAGGCTTGGTGTCTGTGCATGCAGACTTCTGAATTTTTTTAATAAGCTCTGGCTACAGACATTTTATGATCAATAGAAATATAAAGTAAGCAAAAAGAATCAACGATTCTTTATAAAGCAAAAATATTTCTCAGTCACTCCAAAAATTATCTTTGTGGATGGCTGGTCTCTGAGTGGTGATAAGCAGATATGTCAGAAGAAGGTTTAAGGTGTATATATATAACTTTCTTTAATCCTCCTAAGCAAATCATGGTCACTCAACCATTATATTTGCAAAATAGGTTGGTAACACAATCTTAGAAGGAAGTTATATGTTAAGAGGGGTACCCACCATCTTTGAAGCATATGGGTAGACCCACTGAGTTCAAGAAGAGTCTGTCTCTGCTCTGTGTTGAAATATTGCCCAGAATAGTTGGGTCCCAAACTGAACTAGATTAATAAAATCAACACTATAAATAGTAATAATGACGGTGATAAGAAGGTCATCTGGATTCCATGAAGGTATTTTTTTCAAGAAGTAAATCACAGTAATTGCCCAAACGAATTGCACCTTCCTGACTGCTCCACAACGTGTCCAAAATGAGGTCACTATGGACCACCACTACCATCAGCACGAGCGACCTGTTCTGTGAGAAGTAAAAATAATGAAGCCTGTCTTTTTGATGTGTCCTCTTTTCCCTTGATCACCTCCCCTGTAATCCTATCCTGCCACGATGCCCACACTAGAAGGAAAAAGTGTGCTTACAGCTACCTGTGTGCTGGCAGGCTGGTGGATCAACCTGTGCCAATCATGTATCCTGGCAGGACAGGCTGCACAGCTAAGTTCTGCCAGACTTCCATGGAACACATCAGTTTGGATATATCTTCTCTACCAGGCTTTTATGAATCTTGTAGGAATTTAATTACCTCTGAAACCTCTATACCTAACTCAAATTTGGTTGAAATTCACTCTCATGGTTTAACCCGGCAGGCAGCTAAACACCACACAGCCATTTGCTCCCCGAGTGGGATGGGGGAAACAAACGGGAAAAAGGTAAAACGCGTGGGTTGAGGTAAAGACAATTTAATAGGACTGAAAAGGAAGGGAAAATAGTAATAATGATAAAAGAATATACAGAACAAGTGATGCACAATGCAATTGCTCACCACTCACTGACCGATGCCCAGCCAGTTCCCGAGCAGCGGCCGCACCCCCCCTCCCCGGTCAACTCCCTCCAGTTTTTGTTCAGGATGACATTATATGGTATGGAATATCTCTTTGGCGGGTTTGGGTCAGCTGTCCTGGTTGTGTCCCCTCCCAGCTTCTTGTGCACCCCCAGCCTCCTCGCTGGCAGGGCAGTATGAGAAGCTGGAAAGTCCTTGACTTGGTGTAAGCACTGCTCAGCAACAACTAAAACATCAGTGTGTTATCAACATTATTCTCATCCTGAAACCAAAACACAGTACTACGCCAGTTACTAGGAAGAAAATTAACTATATCCCAGCCGAAACAGGACATTCACCAACATTTTTAAAAGGTATTGAGAGGGACAAGATAGTGAACCTGGGTGAAAAAGGACAACATCAAAACTAATCTCATGTGACACCTCCACTGTTCAGCTGTTTCAGTAAAACTCTACTCCCATTTATTCCATCTGGATATGGGTCCTCCCAGGTATTACAAAAAATTAGGGATACTACGGCAGGTGGGGCAGCAAATCTCCCTTAGTACTTAGAAAGAACAGGGGAATTTGGGATTTGATTTCCACACAATTTTTAGTCAGCATTTTCCCTAGATCCTCTATACAGTAAAATATAAATTCAACCCTGAAATCAATGTTCTCAGAAGATGGGCAGCTGACTGAATCACTATGTGGACAAAAGACACATTATCATCATCCCCTTAATGTAACAGAGACCCCACCTTCCAAATCCCACCCCTACTACCACCTAATTTCATACTCTGGCCTTACATAAAAATACACTTTTGTGCATATTCATCTATTCCCTATATGTCTTTTTGTGTGTCTCTATCTCAATCTTCTCTTTTCTCTGTTTTTTCAGAGCACTGGGGTCAGATAACTTGGACTTGAAGAATTAGTGCATAACAACGTATTTTATTCTGTTGATGCATGGCAAACCTATGGCACTCAAATTACACTCTGCCAAGCAGACCTGTGCTCTAGGGGTTGGATAACAAAAGCATACAGGAGTATGTCACCAGCATCCCCACTGCTTTGAAATTGGTCCCCAAGAGACATCTTGGCAAATATTCCCACAGCAGGGGAGAGCTTTACCTAACAGAAGCCAAAACAATCTAAAAAGGAACTGCTACTTTCTATATACTGCATTTGCTTTATTTGAAGTCTGCTTGATCTAAAGCCAGAGGCATGATAACAGCTAATGTGTTTTTCACCTGAGAGGCAAGGCACCTTCTAAAATACTGGAATTATGATTCTGAGAGGATTATAAATTATATCAACTTCTTTTGTCCAGGGTAGTGGATTTTTCCAGTCCTCTTCTGTGCACTGTCATAAGGATATGCTCTTCTAAACCAGAAAAAGTACAAAAGAGAAAAGAACTCAGATGGGCACTGGCCAAGAATGCAATGTCTCTGAAAAGGACTGACAGTTTTTGCACGGTTTCTTGAGGAAGCAAAGCTTACATTATCATGCTCTGTGAGTGTGTGTCTCTGCTGGTCCTTCCCCTGCTTGGACAGGATCAATCTAATTTGATACAGAGGGAAAGGTCTCAAAGATATCAAGTTCTTTAAAGTTTAATGGAAACTGGGATTTGCAATCTGAGCTCAACATCTATCAGACACTTGGAAACCTATACAAGAAAAAGATGTTATAAATGTCTCTAAAGCTTTGGAGCTTGTAGCTTAATGTTAAACATCTGAGAATGCAAACAGGAGCTCCCACCCCTGTTCTCTGAGCAGTTTATAGAAATCGGTGCTTCCTTATTTCCACCATTCAGGGCAAGATTTGCTTTAAGGGCATCACAGCTAATCACAAGGAGCATGAAGCTCTTTACTTGCAGAGCAATGCACCAGAATGAAGCCATAAGGAGATATGCAATAAGCTTGTTATTATAGTGTCAGATACTGAGTGAGGCTCCTGCTCTACAAAATGTTCTTAGCTTGACAGATTTACAGTCCAAATTGTGAAAAGATGATGGAGAGAGGAGACTGAGGCATAAAGGTGAAAAGCAACCAGCACCAGACCATGTTCTCAAGCAGCGGCATAGTCAGGACAACAAACCATGTTCCCTGGGGGGGGGAAAAAACACAAAACACAAAAACAAACAAACAAATAAAACCCCCAACAACAGTGCCCTAGTAACTGTACCTAACTGTCTTCCACTCCAGTTCTCCTGCAACTCAATTTTGTACTTTTAGTCACTGGCCAGTGAGTTACCAGGGTTAATAAACATTTGAAGCCCATGGCAGGAGTCACGTTTTCTAACTTTAGATGACTTCTGGGTAGACTTCTTAGCAAGTAACCCTGGGCTTCCTTGGAATTAATTAAGATCAAGTTAATAAAGTCAAGGAGTTTTAGAGCATTAAAATGTACCCATCTATTTTAGAGTGAGATGAAACACATCTGAAAAACCACTGTGTTGTAGAAAACAACGTAACTGAATGAATCCCACTCCTGCATCCTACCTGCCAACAGATCGACAAATAGGCCCAAGAGCAGACTTACCTGGGATGCAGGTGGGGTGCATGAGCAAAGGCAGCTGTATCCAGGCTAGAGTATCCTCTTCTGTGTATACAGACCGGAGTCCTAGCACCACCGAACAGCAAGAGTGTCCAAGTCAGGGGTAACTGCCAACATGTGCACCCAACATCCAAGTATTATAGCAGGTCTCCCCTTGGTCCCAGCATGTCAAGAATCAACTATCTGTTCCAGAAGGACATGTGGAGTGGCAGACACCTAACAGATGAAGAAACAGCTCCTTTTGTTTGTCTGTCTGCTCTTTCTAAAAAGACCTGGCAATTTTAGAAGTGCTTTATGTGTCAGTTCTGAAAGCACAAATTCTATTCTACATTGCCACATGCCTGAGCTGCCTCCCTGGTTGTTTTATAGCACCCTGAAGAATCTTCTTAGGTATTCTCTCCTTCTCTGCATGGATCAATATCAGAAAGGTATTTAGTCACATCAGCGAAGTGATCCATTATGTGAAGCACCCTCCTGGCAGGAAAAGCCATTACATTTATTTTTCTAATGCAGCTAAATAGACATTAATATCTGTAATTAACCATTTAAATGCAGACTGACTGATTCCTCTGTGTTCATACCATATGCAGATTGCTCTGAAAATCACAATCTTGAAATAACACGGACTTTATCCTGCTCTTTTCTATCAAAACGTGCTTCTGGGCATGGACAGTGCTTGCCTTGATCCTACTCTTACACAAGGCTGCTTAAGGACACGTATTTGTGGGGGTGAGGAAATTTTTGTAGTCATCATTGTGTCTGGATAATATATGTATGTCAAGCATTGCCCTCTCCTGATGAGAATCAGGAGTTCAGATCCTAATTTATAAGTTTATTCACACTTGAGTGGCCGGGATTCTCATGTACAAAGGTTAGATGAGTTTGGAGGGGTCTCCATGCTTTCATATATGCTTCTGAATGTCTGAATTGATGAGAATTGTTTATAGCAGTGAAAAGATAGGGAAAAGCTGCTTCTGTATGTTAGATTCTCCACTACTTTGGAACTGAAGGTGATAAACACGTGGTTCTTTGTTTGTTTGTTTGTTTGTTTCTTCTACCAAAGATTTGAAAAGAGAAGAATAAAGCAAGCATTATTCATTTGTGACTTTCATGGGAAAACTCAAGATCTCACACCAAAAACAATTAAATCTCCTGAGTGCTGCCTATTTTAGTCCTCCACATAAAATGTTGAAGTGTCAGTCAGCTCTACTATTTAAGGATGGATAATGCGATGGGTCCCTCTCTGTGCTTTCTGCTCACTCACCTGCTGATCCATCGTGCTGTGGTGGGGGACAGCCCACCTGCAGCACAGCTCACAATGCACACATTACATTGAAGAGAAAATGTCCCCAGGGCAGATGTAGCTCCTGGGGCAGGTGAATGCTCCACAGCTCGTCGGCTGTCCCCACAAGCCTCGCGTATCCTGCCCCTTGCCTCCATTTTCACTCTGTGTTTCATATATCATCCTGTGCTTCATGTTGACTGCAGACTATGAAACACCTTGCCTCAAACTCTGCCCTCAAGTGCTCTCTTTCTCTTTGAAAACATCCTTTTAAACCAGCCTCTTCAAACTGACCTTGCTTTTCTCAATGATCTCATCTATTTGTTTTCTGGTTAACTGTGCCATTTGTATGCTGCTTTCCCATGGAAATGAAGCCTGGGTGGTTTTAGTCACCTTGTGTATGTCTGTATGTGCACCGCCAATAACTTCTGAGCTCATTAACCAAAATGATAGAAGAGCCTGAAGCCTCACAGATAATTACATTTCATGCAAATAAGAGGCTGAATGCAGAAGACAGATCTTAGAGACACTGCCACTATAGGAAAATAAACAAGCATAAATCTTGGCATACATGGGAAAATCCACATGGGAGACACCCTTTCACAGGTGCTCCAAGCACAAGAAAACCTTCAAGTCACAGTTTAAGTCTTGCTTAAAGGCAAAGCCAATCTACCACAAGACACACATCCACAGGCAAAGAAATTTAATTTATTCCAAAAGTCCTGAAGTAAACTTTGGGTTCTTTCAGTATGATTTCTTAATTAGGTTTGCATGTGAGTTATAAGACTCTCACAAAGCTTAGGCTAATAGATGGTGTACTGGTTTTTTTACGTGGTTTAATTCAAAATCTAGAAATTATTTTTATTTTCTTTCTAGTTGTTTTCTTGTTTGTGTGAACCCAAATTCACACAGTGATTCTTTTTCTGAGGAGTTTGTCCCAGACATTTATTTTTCTGAAAACAATGCACTGGACATCGCTGCTTAGTTTGCAACCTCCTGTCACATTCTGCCCTTTCCTTAAGTTATTCCCAGTTTTCTAGGATGCATCTTCCTACTCTTTCCATCTTCTGTAAGACCTGCTATAGGACTGTCAGGGCAAGCTGAAACTCGAACTAGGTACCTGATGGGGCCATGGAATCTCCATAATTGGAGATTTTAAAGAAAATATTAGATAACTGAGAAGGAGATATTCATGGAGTTGATCATGTTTTGGGTGAAAGGATTAAGACAAATAATTGCCAGCCTTATTTTGCACTATTCTGACATGATGTCTGCTACTTGTCTCCAGCGCACTTTGTTCTGACAACACTTCTGTCTACATCACTCCACAAATTTCTTGCATTTCCAGGTCTTCCTAGCCCAACTATTTAGCTCCAAGCACACTCCTGTTGTTTCACCTGGCATACTAACAGACAGTCTTGGTTAGTCAGTGGGATGTCACCTGGTATCTCCTGTCTGCCTGGTGGCTCTTGATACCATCTGGGTTGGCTTATTTTTAATCAACATCAAGGAAATATCAGTCATCTTAATTCTGCCTGGGTGAAATCCACTTCTCTATAGAAACCAAGTCAAAAAATCAAAGCAAGAAGGAGATCCCAAATAAGTTTTATTATCAGCATCTTTTACTATCTGCTGTATAAAGTGAATTTCATCACACTGTTGAGCATTTCCAAATAACCTCAAAGCTATGGTTATTCAGTTACCTTTAAAACTAGCAAGATTTGTGTACTCAGGTCTTAGTCAGAGGATTATGGATTTCTACCAGTCACCCCTCCCAGCCTTCCTAAAGACATCTGTTAAATCTCTTCTCAGTCATACCCTCCTTCTAACTCTATTTCAGCCAGGACTCTCTTTCCACTTGACAGTATAATGGCAGGAAGGAAAATTGCACTAAATTCTCATTGAAGCCTCCATATGAGATGACCTCTTGCTTAGGAAGTTGCATATTACTGGAAAGTGAGTGTTCTCAGGAAGTCTCACTGCATGTATTTCTGGTCGCTTATCTGTTCTGTTACTGTCCATCAAAGGCAGAACACGGGGCTGGACAGACCTGTGGTGTGTGGATGGTACTCATGTATTTAATTTCTGTACCAGCAACTCTGATGATGTTTAAGGCTTTCTGTGTTGTACCCTGCCAGAGATCTTTGTGAAACCAAGTCTTGGTCTCAGACCATACTCAAATGTTTTCATCCCATTGCCTATCGCAGCTAGGCAATCTCTAAGGTGAGCAATGGAAAAGTGAGGCTTGCTGTGATATTACCTGTGGCAGAGAGACTGGAATTGCTGGAGAACATTTTTTTCCATTTTCCTACCCATGCAATAGTTTCCATCATCATTTGTTGGATTGCACTTCTGTTACCTATAAATGATTGCCAGTCTCTTTGACACAGTGCAAAGTGATGAATTTTTTCCATTCAGCTTCTTTGATTTGGTTTTTTTGCTCAGTTTAGGGATCAGCTATTTTTTCTCCTGTTAGGATTTGCTTTTCTCATCTACGAACTATTGGCTTTATTTATGTGGTGGTGTCAAAAGGTTCACAAACACAATGCTGGTTAAGTATTTGTGTGTGTTTATGTGTCCCTTATTTTCTTTTGGTTATGACGATAATGATGATTATTAATGGTAGTCCCCCAGTGCAGGTCTCTAATCTGGTACGGGCTAGTTCAAAGGGAATAGCAGACTGCAGAGAACAAGATAAGCTATGTACACTCTAACTTACAGTGACCTTTCTTTCTTCTGCAAAAACTACTAGCTTAAGAAAAATCTCCACAGTCATAAATCACCATCACTCACTGCTGTTTGGAAAGAGCTGGATGATTTTGGTACATTTATCATGGTTTAAGGAATTTTGACATGTTGTTCTCCTCTGAATGTAAAAGTTCTTTTCTTTGAGGTTGTTTCCTTCCACCACACGCACACATTTCAGAAGGTTGCTCAGGAAAGTGACAATATCAATTGTCTTTGCACATTCAGGGGGGAGAGGAGGCATATTGTCTATGCTCCTTGAAGATGAAAACACTGGAGGAATTTGACCTTCACTGAAGGAGCTTCCGTGGAAGATTAGAAAAATAACAGTTCACTAAACAGATGCCATATCATAATTACCACTGATGACTACCTCATGCGTCATTCTAGGCACCTCACAACAAAAAATATTATCTTTTGACAAAGCTGTTGGCAAAAACACATGGGAAAAAAATGAAGGTTTTACCCATTTTTCTACCTTTTTTTTACAGACTAATAGTTACTTAACTTGACTGTAAGTAAATAACCTACTGAAGATAGGCAAGTAATCCAAGAGTAAGAAAAATGTTTATAGACTATGAAACTATCTGTGAATAGTAGGATTTATAACTGGAAGAGATCAAAAATGAGATTTCTGAAGTACTGAACGTTTTGAAATATTTTTCTGCCTCAGCGTGGGACTTAGAACAGAAGGAATATTTGTTTAAAAATGGAAATTCTGAAAACTGCTATTCATAATTTCTCATATGAAATTTTTTTATTCAAAAAATCTCCACTCTCAGATATAAATATTTGCTCAGATTTTTATACATTAAATTGAAACTAAATACTTCTAACCTGTTTAATTTGACCTGAACCTATTTGCAACCTTCTATTGTTAGTCTGAATTGTAGATAATGAGTCCCTGTCACTAAAAATCTTTATGGAATATTAAGTTTCAGCAATTGCACCAGCAGCCATTTAAAAATTTCTGAAAGAAAAAGAAAAATATTGGCCTTTTCTTTTACATAGTTACCCTGCAGACAGTGTTGTGAATGTGGATCTCAGAGCTCTTGCAGTCAGACTGATTTTAAACTCAGCTGGCGCAAGCAGAGTAGCATCACAGAGTGTGATGTTGGGTGTTCTCCAACATACTTATTCCAGGATTAGTGTAAGTGATGAAAGGATTTCCTCTCATCTGACCTGCACTATAAAACAATTCGCTATAGACAATACACATTTAACCTGACAAACCTGATTTTATGCATCCATATGTAGGTGTCTATATGTACACAAGATGCTCAGTTTAATAACCTGCCTGTAGATGTATAAAGACATGGAGATGTTCTAGACTATCCTTTCTGGATTCCAGATGTTGCTGCAAAAGGGCACGGTACTCTTCAAAAATCAAGCAGCCCCATATGAGTGCTTTGGACACCCTGTGAAAACTTGAATGATTCTAGATGCCTCTGTGTGTGTGCAACAGGGTTGAGCCTTAAGTGTCTGAGTTCCCGGTATAGTCAACAGAGATGTAGCCAACAGAGTCAGTAAGATAGGTTTCAGCTGCCTGAAAAATAGACGGATTATCTCACAGCTCCTACCTTCAAGATAGGTTTCTCTGTGTTGGCAACTGAGTCCCTCCTAAGAGAACACAAAGAGATATTCAGCTTGTTGGTGTCTACTCTGTGAACTGAGTTTCACCCTAATACCTCTTGTATTTACTGGGAGCTCAGTTTGAGACATCTGCACGCAGCTGGCAAGTACAATGCAGGGCCTAAAACAGGCCAGTGCTGGTCTGGACCAGCAGCTGGGGTACAGGCAGGATACCTTACAGCATCTCAACATGTGCTGGATGCTTCTGTTTAGGCAGCTCAAGCAAGCCTTATCTTCACTGACTGTTATGGGAGCTGAGACACTTAGCCCACAGAGGCACTTAATTAGGTTGTCTCAATTTCAAACTAAATCTCACATCAAGGCTAACTTCTGTTGCACTAGCATAGGATCCAATGCCATGCCCTAGACATCCAAAGTGGGGAAATGGCAGGAGACCTCTATGTGGAGCTTTTATAACTCAAGGACATCTACTCAGCATAGTCAAAGGTGTTTAAGGCAAGCCTACATTTGGCCAGATGAACTGAGATATAAATGCCTTTGACCCCACTGCCAAGATTTCTGTTGTCCATAGCATCAGCCTAGATACCTAAGTCCAATATACAAGAATCACTCTTGACACGTCAAGCTAGGGAAGATCAGTCACGTCCTTAGTATATGTCTCAAGACATCAAAAATTAGTGACATGACCCCTAGTGCCTCCAGGAGAAACAGCTTCATTTATTTCTAAAACATCTGGGAATTAAGAAAGGTGTAAATTTCAGTGGGGGATTTATTAATACGGGGACAACTGGTTAAAATAAAATACAAACACCTTTTCTACTATTGCTTGTTGTCTGCATTCTGCTGTCACCATAGCACAGAAAAAGCCCAATTTATTTAATTGGAAAAAAATCCTCTATTTTAAAAGGGAATATCTGTTTTCAACGATTAGCTATATTCTTGTCAGTTCGCACCATCCACTGAGTTCAGTTCCTGTGCTGAAATAGTTTATTATGTCCTCCTAGACCTGCCCCCTTCGCAAAAGCAAATTGTGATCCTAGAAAAAAATCAGTTTTTCAGCCTTGCTTGGAATTGCTCTCTGATTTCGTCTTGCATCACACTTACTTTTGGTGCAAAGGTATGGGTGAAGCTCAACAATTAACTGATATTTTGCTGAAATATAAACAGTGGGATGTGTGACTCCTTCGAGCAAAATTTGACACAGGAGCCCTTTTTCTGCTGAATGCATGAGCAGTTATTACTGCCACAACTGGATGAGAAAATCCTTTAGCTGTCTGACTTATCCCTTATGTACACTGCTGACTTGGATACTCAGTAGAAGATGGTGTGGGTAGCAAAAGCTACAACTTTATTAAAGAACACACAGCCAGGGACTGTTCTTCAATCTTCCTCTCTTTGCTTGCTAAGCACAGGGTCTTCAGGTGAAAGCCTTAAGTTGAAATATAGTTGCACTATAGCCAACAGTGATGAAGTGAGTTCTTTAAGGTCTAAAGTAAATCTATGAGAGAGATCAGAGGTGGAGAAGGAGGCTTATCTCTCTCATACAGTGCAGCACCACACAGTTGGCAATGACTGAGCTAGCTCAGGAGGACCAGGACCTAGAGGTGGATGCTGAGGTCTGTGCCCAAGCTATCTCATTTTCCTGAGACTTTTTCTCTATTCTCTCTTTCATTCTGCCCTAGAAAAACGTCAAATGGAGTGGGATAACAAAATAAAAACATTTTGCATTATGAAAACTACTTTTTCTCTAAAGATAATCTAGGACAGACAGATGAAGCACAAAATTAGATCAACAGTGCAGATAAAGCCTCAGAGTGACCATTCGTGTTGAGCAGGAAAAACCAAGGAGTACAGCCGAACCACTCATAGTAACTGACTCCAAGAAAGAGCTTGAGATTTGTGCATGAACAAGGTATTCCCATTAGGGATGAAGGCTCATGGGATCAGAGTCCACAAAGATGCCTTATTGTGCATAACACTCAAAAGCCACCTTCAGTCAATGCCAGCTCTTTAGACTGAAACATTTCTAAGGGTAGATAGAGGAATTTATATGAGTATGAATATATTGACTCATTAAGGTTTGGACAAAAGAGATACATAAGTCTGGAAATTAGTAAGAGTTTGAAAGAAAAATGATATGAAAACATCATCAGCCAAAAGCAATATCACCATTGTAACAACAAACACTAGATGAAATAGATAATGGAATCGAGAAATCATTAGGTAGTGTGAAAACAGATCCTCTGGATAAAAATGAACTCTTAGCATTATAGACAATAATTATGACTCTGCTCTAATGCCCTGATGCCATGACCTGACCTGCTTGCTCTTGTCAGGCTCAAAGAAAGTCCAGGACCAAAATCTGAATTTTGATTGAGTTGCCCTCATGAACACAAAACATTCAAATAAATGAAATAAGGTGACACCAATGGCACACTGAAAAGCAAAGACAATAGAAGCTATCAAAATCAAAGCAGTAATTTGTTTTTGAAAAGAAAAATAATTTTGGATTTACATATTCTTGAAATAGAATGACTATAGCTTAGAGAAATTAATTAAATTTGCCTGCAAATTTGCCTGTTCCCATTGTTATGATTGTGGTAAAAGGCCAGGCAAACTATTTCTTGAGTAATTTATTAGAAGATTTTAGCTTCTTGTTCATGTGTGCAAACTATGTTTAACAGCTTTTGATTTTTTCATATTGCTTCATGACTTGAAATTATTTGATGAAAACGTGGACTAACAGTTTCTGGCAGACTTCTCAGAAACTAGTAATAGTCTTGCAGTTTGTAAATTTACTCATTTTATTGTGTATTTGGTCAACATACATTATGTGACAATGCTTATGATGCCATGAAGCTATCAGGTTTGCTTTGCAAATATTTTCCGTCTAAATAGTCATTCATAAAATGTGAGATCCACCCGGGTAGGCACAGCGGATATTGATATCTCTATGTAATCTTAATTACTGTGATTGATCTACTATGTCAAAAAGTACGTATGAAGACTTCATTCTGCTTGGTATGTTGTACATGATACAGAAAAACAACAAACTGCCTTAGTGCCTACTCCAAATACAGGAAGGGTAAGAATACAGTCACAAACATGACAAGAAGTTATCCCAATAAGCTGTCTGACTGCTGGACATTTTCAGTAGGTCTAGGTGAAAACAGAAAATCTTAAGGAGGACATGAAGAAGAACAGTGTGGGGTTTTTTTGGTTGCTTGCTACTAGCACCTTCATATGAGCACAGAAACTGTTGAAAATTGAGTGAGGAAGGTAGGAAAGCAGTTATCAGAGGACAGCATATTATGGACTTGACATCTCATCAGCATAAAGGAGGTGACAGGCACTGAAAGTAAGAACAAGCAGCTTCTCTTTGGCTTCCTGATTAACGTATCCCAAAAGCTTTACTATTTTACCCCCATTACTCCAATGCGAGGCAGTGCAAGTATCCCAACAGCGCAGGGAGGCAAGGTGTGGAGAGGCCAAGGCATGCACAGGAAGTCTGTTAGTGAACTGAATCCAGGTCTATCAAGGCACAGGACAACGATCAAACCCCTAGACCCACTTTATTCTCCTCCAGTTGGAAAATACAGGGTATCATCTCCACCCAAACCTAGGAGGGTGAGGGTACCTAGGAGTGTTTGCAAAGACAAACAGAGCTAGGGGAGGGTTGTGATGGAGTCACAGTATCAAAAATTCATGATGATCAATGTTTTTATTATTATTGTGTGACAAAACCCCACCACTGATTACAGTCCTTATTCTTGCTGTGTCATGAGCTGTATAAGCCCAGACCAAGAAGAAAGCATCTTTCCCAAGCAACTTAAAACACACGCCACAGCAGATGAGTGCAGAATGATGGAGATGAGGAAGTAATATCCGTGACTTGGCTAAATTCATGCACTACTAGCCTAACTGTGATCATCTATGAACGAGGAGGGAAAAGAACAGCAAGGTAGCTTCATGGCTATTTTACAGACATCTCCTTCCAAGGGCAAGACGTTTGGGAGAAGGTATAAAGCTGCCTTCAGGGAACCTAAACAACGGGCAGCAGCAGCAGCATTGACCTCATGGATGGAAGGAAAACAGAAGCTTCCTGATAGCGCTGAGATCTCATGGGTTGGGAACAGCCCTCTGTGCTGGTTTTGGCGGGGATAGAGTTAATTTTCTTCATAGTATTTCATTGTGCTGGAAACAGTGTTGATAATACAGGGATGGTTTCGTTACTGCTGAGCAGTGCTTACACACAGTCAAGGCCTTTTCTGCTCCACCCCACCCCACCAGCAAGTAGGTTGGGGGTGCACAAGAAAGGTTGGGAGTGGACACAGCCAGGACAGCTGACCCCAACTGACCAAAGGGATATTCCATACCATATGACATCACGATCAGCATATAAAGCTGGGGGAAGAAGAAGGAAGAGGGGGACATTCAGAGTGATTGCATTTGCCTTCCCAAGTAACCGATAGGCATGATGGAGCCCTGCTGTCCTGGAGATGGCTGAACACCTGCCTGCTGATGGGAAGGGGTGAATGAATTCCTTGGTTTACTTTGCTTGTGTGTGTGGCTTTTGCTTTCCCTATTAAACTGTCTTTATCTCACCCCACGAGTTTTCTCACTTTTACCCTTCCGATTCTCTCCCCCATCCCACCAGCGGGGAGTGAACGAGCGGCTGGGTGGGGCTGAGTTGCCGTCTGGGATTAAACCACGACACCCTCACAGATTTTGAAAGCAAAACCAAGGCTTATTCACAGGCATGCTAAGAAGGCACTAGGTAGCGTAGAGTTAATGATTTAATTGCTCCAGTGTCTCGTTGGTCCCATGGGGATAATGACATTTTCCTTAGAGGGATGTTGTGAGAGGGAAGCCCAGACACTAAAAAGTCAGTAATCAGAAGCAGGTGGGATGGCCAGAGAAACCTGTGTTGGGCTCTTCATTCACTGGCTCCCAGGAGAAAAGAGTTCTGCTTAGGAGATCTCCACATTTTGAGCATTTTACTTGGAGATCTGGTCTCCCATGCATAGTAAATCAGGTAGGTTCTTTGGGGATGAACACTTCACAGGTTGTGGCCTTACAGCTCACAAAAGTGAACCTCAGCTGGAGAAACACACCACCACTTGGAAGGAAAAATGCAAAGGTTGGGGGAGGTAAAAGGGGGGAAGACTTTGAAGCTGACAGTAGGAGTGAGAGTGGCTGGAAGGTTACAGAGCAGCTGTAAATGGCTCTCTAACCATAGAGCATTTTAGTTTTATAAGCTCAGAGTTCTCTCCTATTATTACCCAGCGTAGAGTATGTGATAGAGTAAATGTTCACTAAAGATTTGGCAGCTTGGCCTCTCACAAGCAATATGACAGGGTCACAGGTTGCTTTGCTTTATTTCATTAATTGGATTTTCTGGGCTCAGGGTGCTCCCGTTCTGAGGACTTAGGAACAGATGCAACTGTAAAGGAAGCAGGCTAACAATTTAAAAATAAAGAGATCATTATTGTGCCCATGGAAATCTGGATCTGTGTCTCTCAAGGAAAGTTAAAAGGCATTTCACAACTGGTAAGATTCCACTCCTAACAGAAGCAGATCTCAGGAGCACCACCAAACTTTGCTTTTAGAGGGTTATTTTTATTTTAGTTTGTCTCCTCAGGCAACCTCATTTGAGCAGAGTTTTTAAGGACAAAGCAAAGGACGTTAAAAGCATCTTTAAGCCCACAACTGCAATACCTGCTACTACCTAAATCTCAAGTATTTAATGGTTCCTAAAAAATATATTGCCTTGTTAATGCCTGCAGCAAAGCATACAGCTTATGGTGAGAGAACAGTTATGCCCCTTTAGCCATCTGGCCAGCAAGAATACAATGGGGTGTTTGATAACAGCCATTTATGTGTCTACAGGAGATGGCTGCAATAAAAAGAACAAACAAGCACATTTACAGGGGGCTGCAGTTGGGTAGCGAGCCAGACTAGGCACCATAAGAAATTTAATGCAAATCTCTACGGCCCAATCACAGACAACTTCCATTGCTTCCAAAGTCAAATGGAGCTTGATGCTTTCTATTACGAGATGCAAATGGTTATTCCAACCCAAAATGAAAGTGTCTGAAGAACCTTGATGGTCTCTGCCACCATCATTTTCACCTACTAATGCAACTCTTGGAAGATTTTAACTTGGAAAAAAAGCCACCAAAACCCATGGAAATAGCACCAAAACAGCATGTACAGTAGAACAGCACGCTGCGCTGACTCCATAGTCCTACATATTTGATTGAAGATTCTTACTGATTTCAGTGGATTTTGAATTAGGGACATCATCACCAAATCAAAGTAAACCTATTGCAGGGCACAGGTGTGTTGAAGCAACCAGCATATCCAGAAAGGATCTGAGCCTTCAGCATGAATTGAGAAAAGGTCTTCAGCACAATGCTGGGGTTAGAGTGGAAATTTCAGGAGGATGAGCTCTAAACTTTCTACTACTTTGTGTATTACGAATGTCACAACTCTTACCCAAGCCACATTTGAAATACTGTCTCATGAAACCACTTTGTTTCAAGATACATTGAGCTGCTGTCTTCCTTCATCCGTGAGCATGAAAATTGCATAATATTATTTCATTCATCTGCCTGTTTTTGCACAGGTCACACAAAAAAGTTGTAAAAGTACAACTAAGCTTTTCAGGCTTTTAAACATGCAAATATAAACTGCTATTAAAGGTACATCACATTTGCTCGCTCAGTGCCTAGCTCGTAAAAAGTAATAGCTCTACAGTATTTCCAGCACTGAAAGCAAAGTTTTTCCCTTAAGCCCTAAAGGGAAGGAGAAATTTATGTCACCTAATTTCAACCATCTAAAAATTAGGCATCTAATCTGAGATAGTCATCTATGTCTTAGCTGATGCAATGAATGAAACATCTTCAGAGCACAATTCATGTAATCATAAACCAGGATAAGAATCAGCTCCAGGGGAAAATGCCTAAATGGAGATGTCTTCATGTGCATTGGGTTACAAAACTCTTATTTCACTCTAGAGAGATCTGTGGCACATTTAGTTCCCCAACCATGGGAAATTGCTGGTGTTCTAGGCATTATAGGGCATCCCACACAGTCTTCAGAAGGCTGTAAATCTCCTCTGATTGTGTCATATTCGCCAGCCCACACGTCTTCTTAGGGCACCTGAATGGCACTAGATGTCTGTGTTTAGGGAACTGAATAATGCTCCTATATCCTGGTCAGTAGAATAGCTCTTTCTATTTCACTAACTGCATTAACATGATGCCCATTGTTTATGATGACAATTTAGACACTTAATCCATTTGTCATCATCTACATGTGGAAACCTAAATTGCAGTTATTTAATCTGCAGAACGAATCCTTCCCTATTTTGCCTAATGCACATGAGATGGGTCAGTCTGTGGAAGTGCATATCATAGAATCATCATAGAACCATAGAATGGTTTGGGTTGGAAGGGACCTTAAAGGTCATCTAGTTGCAACCACACTGCCAGGGGCAGGGACACCTTCCACTAGATCAGGTTGCTCAAAGCCCCATTCAACCTGGCCTTGAACACTTCCAGGGATGGGGCATCCACAGCTCTGGGCAACCTGTTCCAGTGCCTCACCACCCTCATAGTGAAGAATTTCTTCCTTATATCTAATCTAAATCTACCATCTTTCAGTTTAAAGCCATTACCCTTGTCCTATCACTACATGCCCTTGTAAAAAGTCCCTTTTCAGCTTTCTTGTAGGCCCCATTCAGATATTGGAAGGCTGCTATAATGTCTCCCCAGAACCTTCTCTTCTCCAGTTTGAACCCCAACTCTCTCAGCCTGTCTTCATAGGAGAGGTGCTCCAGCCCTCTGATCATCTTTGTGGCCCTCCTCTGGACTTGCTCCAACAGGTCCCTGTCCTTCTTATGTTGGGGGCCCAAGAGCTGAACACAGTACTGCAGGTGGGGTCTCACGAGAGCACAGTAGAGGGGGAGAATCACCTCCTTCAACCTGCTGGTCACGCTTCTTTTGATGCAGTGCAGGATACAATTGGCTTTCTGGGCTGCAAGCACACATTGCCAGGTCATGCTGAGCTTCTTATGAAGCTTCTCAACATCTCCAAGCCCTTCTCCTCAGGGTTGTCTCAATCCATTCTCCGCCCAGCCTGTATTTGTGCTTGGGATTGCCCCGACCCAGGTGCAGGACCTTGCACTTGGCCTTGTTGAACTTCATGATGTTCACACGGGCCTACTTCTCAAGCCTGTCAAGGTCCCTCTGGATGGCATCCCTTCCCTCCAGTGTGTTGACCGCACCACACAGGTTGGTGTCATTGGCAAACTTGCTAAGGGTGCACTCAATCCCACTGTCCATGTTGCCGACGAAGAAGTTAAACAGCACCGGTCCCAATACTGACCCCTGAGGAAAGCCACTTGTCACTGGTCTCCACTTGGACATCAAGCCATTGACCGCAACTCTTTGAGTGCAATCATCCAGCCAATTCCTTATCCACCGAGTGGTCCATCCGTCAAACCCATGTCTCTCCAATTTAGAGACAAGGATGTCGTGCAGGACAGTGTCAAATTCAAATATCTCTTTTTATTGAACATAATAAGATCCCAGATGTAGAACTTAGACTAAGCTCCTAATTTCTTAAGGGCTAAATTGTAGTAGATATGAATTCCAGTATAGGTGTTCACGATTTTGATGTTCATGTTTAGGCCTCTCAAGATACTGGCTTCTTCAAATAACAGAACCAAATGCTAATGAGGATGGTGATCTAATAAATGATTCTGCTTTTCCAAAAGCTATGTTTTCTTTCTTTTAGCTGTTCAGTTTTCCATCAACATGTTCCATCTGGTAAGCTCACAGGATTTCATTCATGGACTTTGATGAAAATCTCCTAAAATCTTTTCACACACACACAAAAAAAAGGCAGAAACTTCATCATGAACATAATCTACCACAGGATAGACGAGCAAAAGTCTAACATTTACATCTTCAGATGCCAACATTGTAAATTGTAGAAGCAACATTAAGAATGGAATTGGATATGCAACTGAGTGTAACACTATGGCACCAGCATAAATCAGAACATAAATACTATGAAACAAAATATTGTTGCTTTGCTGCTTGAAAAAAGTTGTGTTTTTCACTCAGGTTATTCTTTAAACAGTAAATGCAGCAGAAATGACAAGTATAGAAAACAGAATAAAAGGTGAATTTAAGCTCTAACTTCTTTTCACTCTTTTTTTTTTCCAGTATAATTTTCCTGGGACAGAACCTGGCTGCCTGTAAAGCAACTGGACCGCCTGACTGCAGGATGAATTACATTTAGTTCAAGTTACGAGTATGCAGGAAGAATATTTGTGACTCAATTGCTTGTCTTGGAACTAATGTTAGGTTAACCAAAAGAAATGACTGATATTAAGGTCATCACAATCTTTCAGTTGTGGATACAGTAATCCACTACTGAATTTCAATTTTCTCATACTGAGTTTATTAGTTTGATGTAGCTCTTGCTAACAAGAGAAACAGATAATATTTGGCCACTGACTTCTCATGTATCTGTCCTAGGGATTCATTCGGCATCATTACAATATCTGCTGACCATTTGAAAACTAAACCCACAACTGGAGCTTGTTTTTTTCAATTTCAGGCTGCCGGTTACAGCATGATTGTTTGCAGTTGCAGTAAATAATAAATTTTGTCACCTTTTCCAAATAAAAGTGCAAATATGCTTTTGCATCCTCTACAGCAAGGTGCAGCTTAGAAACAACCAACTATCTTGGGTCCCTAACAGTTATGTTAGATTTGAGCTCCTGGGGGATAATTTTCCTGTATTGGGAACTATGTTTTTTATTTCTGCTGCACAGAAATGTTCAGTTTGGACATACTCTGAGACATAAAATCCAGTCTCTCCTTCAGGATGCTATTTGGAAAGGACATCAGCTCCTGAAAGTTTATGTTTTTAGATAGTCTTCCAGCCTGTTCTATTCTAGTTCTTATATCACCCCCATTATTATGTCTCAGGTTATTGCCTACATCACTGTAATATGTCTATATTTCATAGAACACAAACTTTGATTTCTGGGAGTGATGGATACCACTATTTATTGTCCATTCGTGAGATGACTCTTTTCCTTGAGTTTTAGTACTGTAATCAGAATGAGGGAATACTTCTGGTCGAAAATATTATCTGTCAATAAATGCAGTTTTAGGATGGCCAAAAAGAATCATAAATTCATGTGAAAAGTTTAGCAGTGGGGTAATTTACAGAAGTGGTAATAAATGGAAAATGACAAAAAACAAAACATTTCAATTTTTGTCTGGAAACACAACTTATTTGACTTTCCCAGGACTTAAGACAGCGTTAAAGGGGGTAAGAGTAAAAAAAAAGGCCAATAGACCCAGATATTCCAGTTACACCTTTTTTTTATCATTCTCACTACAAAAAGGAGAAAAAATTGTCCAGACAATTCTGCCCTTCACCCTGTTCCCGTCACCTCCATAAGGACTAGGAGGACCTCAACCCACTACTGGTACACCTGGATGGACATACTTTCTTATTGGCAACAACCATTTTTTTCTAGACTATTTATATATATTCTAAAATATATACTATATTTTTATATACAAGCCTTTCACCAAAAAAGAGGTCTTTCAGCCACTTGCATAGCTTGACTGAACACCAGATTTGTCAGGGAGAGGTTTCTTTCAAGGCAGTTTGGTAGATAAGAACAGTACCACTGTGCAGAGGTGCCTGAATAGCACAATTTGGGATCCAAATGTCCAACAACTTAAATCTGTGAAAAATCAATTCTTTGGACATCATTTGCTCTTCCGTTGATTATTGTCTTACATCATGTCTCCATTAAGTACTTCTTAACTGATTAAATATTTCATCAATATGCTCAGCTCCAGTCCTTAGCAACATATGTGGTCAATTCATGGAACAGATCTTTAAATAGCATAGTTGGACATTTCCTAGTCTGTAAATCCCTTCAAACATAGGTGTCTCATCAGTGTTTCAAAAGACTGAGAGCATCTAGCATATTAGTCTAATTATTAGTATCTTATAAGTGATGTTCTGCAGCTCCCCAATATTCTAGAAGTATAGCTAATATAATTAGACTTTGTATTTCACAGGCATTCATAGCAGTTCTTTGACCTGTGTCATGAAAGGAATTTTGTGTGCAGATCACGGTGTCTTAATTTGCTCCCCAACAATACTGTGAAGCTAGGCTGTTCAAAACATGCAGCACAGCAGGAACTGCTCCTCAACAGGTAGAAAATATTCATCTTTGAAGAAATCAACAGCTATGCATTTTACGTATTTCCATGAAATGGGAAATCAAATGCTTAGTCAAGTAACAGAGTATTAGAGCCAGAAACAAACTCCATGGGAGGGAAGGAGATACCTAACTTCAGATATCTAAATGAAGGTACCAGTATGGTTGTGATTCCGTTGCCTAAATGCAGAAATCTAGTGTCATTTGAGATGCAATAAAGTAGTCAAAACATCTATATCATGCTGGCAGACATCTCACAGGACGCACAAGAGATACAAACCCTCCTGGAGCATCCAGACACCAGAAAGGAGGTAGTAAGGCAACCCAAATGGCAAGAGATGCCCACATGAGTAACTGAGTCCTACACTTGCCATCTTAACTCTGAGAAGAGAAGAGAAGAGAAGAGAAGAGAAGAGAAGAGAAGAGAAGAGAAGAGAAGAGAAGAGAAGAGAAGAGAAGAGAAGAGAAGAGAAGAGAAGAGAAGAGAAGAGAAGAGAAGAGAAGAGAGGAGAAGAGAGGAGAAGAGAAGAGAAGAGAGGAGAAGAGAGGAGAGGAGAGGAGAGGAGAGGAGAGGAGAGGAGAGGAGAGGAGAGGAGAGGAGAGGAGAGGAGAGGAGAGGAGAGGAGAGGGGAGGAGAGGGGAGGAGAGGAGAGGAGAGGAGAGAGGAGACGAGACGAGACGAGAGGAAACGAGAGGAAACGAGAGGAAACGAGACGAGAGGAAACGAGAGGAAACGAGAGGAAACGAGAGGAAACGAGAGGAGACGAGAGTTTGGGTAGGAAGGGACCTTTAAAGGTCATCTAGTCCAACGCCCCTGCCGTGGGCAGGGACATCTTCAACTAGATCAGGTTGCTCAGAGCCCTGTCCAACCTGATCTTGAATGTTTCCAGGAATGGGGCATCTACCACCTCTCTGGGCAACCTGTGCCATGTTTCACCATCCTCATTGTAAAAAATTTCTTATATCTAGTCTAAATCTACCCTCTTCTAGTTTAAAACCATTCCCCTTTGTCCTGTCGCAACAGGCCCTGCTAAAAAGTTTGTCCCCATCTTTCTTATAAGCCCCCTTTAAGTACTGAAAGGCTGCAATAAGGTCTCCCCAAAGCTTTCTCTTCTCCAGGCTGAACAACCCCAATTCTCTCAGCTTTTCTTCATAGGAGAAGCATTCCATCCCCCTGATCATTTCGTGGCCTCCTCTGGGCCTGCTCCAACAGGTCCATGTCTTTCTTGTGCTGAGGGCTCCAGAGCTGGATGCAGTACTGCAGGTGGGGTCTCACCAGAGTGGAGTAGAGGGGCAGAATCACCTCCCTCAAGCTGCTGGCCTCCTTGTCTCCCTTGCCTGTCCTTCCTAAAAAGCCTTATCCCTCCATCTCAACACTCCAGTCATAGGAGCCATCCCACCACGTCTCCGTGATGCCAATAAGATCGTAGCCCTGCAGGCGTGCGCACGTCTCTAACTCCTCTTGTTTATTCCCCATGCTACGTGCGTTTGCATAGAGGCATTTAAGTTGGGCCCCTGATGAAGCTGTCTTACTGGCTGGGGTTCCTTTGTGCTGCTCTTCAGGCGCTCTCCTGCTGACCTGTGATCCTTATCCAGGCTCTCGGCATCTATTGCTGGCCCTGGCATCAAACTGGTGGGAGTGGGATGCATTGAGGTTCCCCTCTCCTGGCAAATTTAGTTTAAAGCCATAGTCAGTCTGCACATAGTCAGCGGAGATCTAAAGCTGACCCAGTGCACAAGGGGCAAGACATCCATTTTGGGGTGGCAGTTAAAACACTGGACAATAGGAAAGTCATACTTTTCTGGACCATACCTTGCAATAGCCCGAACAGCACTAAGCACTTATGTTTAAGCAATTTAATTCTGCTCCTGACTTTGATTTTTCATTGCACAGGAGGTATAAACAGCTTTCCAATTCTTCAAAGTAAATCACCGCTAGAAACACAATAAACATTTCTTAAGCAAATGCTGAAAAGCACCAGGCTCAGAAGTTAGCAGCGGATCCAGATAAAGAACACATTTGAAATATGGCTGAAAAAAGAGCATTTGCCAACCTGGCATTTGTACACACAAACAAACACCACTTTGATCCATTCCCACACGTCAGCTACACCAAGACACAGGAAAAAACAGGCACTCCTTCTCAAAAGAAATCCACAGTAAGTCACAGATGGCTGTGACCTCAAAGAACCTGCTAAGCACCTGAGGCAGCAATCTCTGCATCCGAAGTATTTTGTAATGAGGTTTTTAGAGAGATACAATTTTAGATGCTCAAGCTGAAATCAACATAGACATGTCCCCAAAAAAAAGCCACTGGACTGGACCACTGCCAAGAGCTGCTCTAAAACTGACTATAACTGTTTCATTTACTCTCATGATAAATAGGATGGTTTAATGGAAACACTGTACACAAAACTGTACTGCTCAGGTAATTACCTTGATTGAAACAAGTGTTTTACACTGAAAGCAAAATTCCCCTGGAGTTAAACCAAACCACAACAAGAACGAGACCTCTGTGGAGACACAGGCATATAAACAAGTATGTGTGCTAATTATTTTCCAGCAGTTCTCTTAATGAGTCACTTGCTAGAGTCCACTGGTCACAAAGATGATTACTTTAATGATGATTCATAGAAATTGTGTGTGCATTGCAAATACCAAGTGCTGCACCAGTTGCTATGGCAGGAAAATGTGTGTGGTTTGTTCCATAAATAGCAGAGTAAATAATTGCACGACAGCTTGTTCCTCCTTCAGAGGGTCTCCCAGTGTTGGAAATCGTCTGCAGGGAGCTCGCCACATTTAACATTCCCTCCCCTTGCTTTTTCCTGGGCTTGTGGATGAAATCCTTAAGCACCTATTTTCACCCACAAAGCGAATTTTTTAGATTGTTTTTTTTTCCTGCACTGGAGACTTGGAGCTTGATTCTGGTCTCTGTTACCTTGGTGCAAATCAGCAAATCTGGAGTAAATCTATTTATTTCAGGATAACAATACTACTATAATGTCCAGCTACAGAAAACAGCAGACAGAAGAGCAAACACTTCTCTCTCCTCATAGGGCGATGAGAAACAAGTTGATATTTATGACAAGGAAAAGATGTTCCCTTTTAGCACCGTATAGGGCTGCAGTCTGGTTAACATTAAAACAAGATTCTTACTGAAATGCCTCCTTCCCCTTACCAGCAGCACTCTCTACCCAAAGTAGGATTTTCTCAGAGAAATGGGTTTGGTTGGATTTAGTCTTGCCCCTCTTGAAAAGCATGTGGATATTCTAGAAAACTCTGAGTGTGTTTTTGGCCCTGGCATTTTCTAAAGTCTAAATTTTGGAATGATTTTTAAACTGAAAATACTGAAATATGACCATCATCCCTACAACACTGGAAAGGAAACAGCACAGACTGAAAAAGGATTTAAAGAAATATATGAGAAGCTTGGCTCCTAGCAGTCATCCCTCCTGAGCACCCTGAGACTAGCAGTGAGCAAGAAAATAAAAAGTCCCATATAGAGCTGAAAAGCTATTTTCAAGGGAAGGACACAAACACAAAGAGAAAAAGCAACTCTGTGGGGTAGTCTGATGGAGGTGGGTTTTCCCACCACCAGGGATTGATAAGCCTGCTAGAGAAGGTAGCTTTGCATACAGTCTGCTTCACTAAAGCTTTTAAGCATCTGCTTTCTCTGAAGAGTCTTTATTCTAAATAAATGATGCTTCTCCATACGGCAGCTATTTGGTCACAGGTTACAATGCTCATTGCTCCAAAAAGGAGCAGAACAGCAAGGCAAAAAGCTAAATCAGACCTGCTGCAACTATCATGAGTATTAGGGAACTTCAGAGGGGAAGAGCTTTCCAGAGGGGAAGATACAGGTGATGTCATCCCCTGCTATATGATGGTTTGGAGCCCAGAACCAGAAATAAAGGACCACTGAATAGGACAAGGAAGAGTGAAAACCCCTCCCCAGGAAAAAAATGTTAGGGCATCTGAGACCCTTGAGGTTGTTCCCCTGAGCTATACAACTTTCAACAGGTTGTTAAATCTTTCTATCGCCCATGTTCACAGGCCGTAAGTTATACTACAGTAAGTAGAGACTGCAGCTGAGATTGCCTCGTGCCTTCCCAATGCCTAGCTCCTCAGGAAGGGCAGTCCTACTGGTGAGAAGTTCACAGCCTGAACAGGCAAGGCAGAAAGCAAAGACAGATAGGAAAAAATATGTATTGGTATCCCCGTGTTATGGGATAATGATGAAAAAAGGAAAATACAATAGGATTCTGCATTGGTTTCCCAAACGATGATTAAAAGGTTGGACCTCAGATGTTTTGGGGTTATTACTCAATAACCCAATATTACTTCATGGAACATACATAAAAATTCAGCAGAAGTCCTCAACTCAGGGTTTGCATTGAGTAGGACATAAGGAGTTTTCAGGCTTGCCACTGGTTTTGCATCCTAACAAACATCGAGGACAAGATGCCAGAAATTGCCTGTTCCAGAATTTGGGAAAGGGACGACACTGCAAAAATGATGGTGAAAGTAAAGAACCATCTGCTGCTATGGCTTGAGCTGCAAAAATGTTTTCACAGCTCTGAAGGGGCGGAGGGGGAGGCAGAGCCCTGGTAGGAACCGAAAACACCACGCTGAGAACGTAAACAGATGAGGAGAGAAGCAGAAAAGGCTGCAGATGTGGCAATGCTCCAGTTGGCATCACCTGCAACATCACTATGAGGAATTAAAAAATGTCTGAAGCTGATGCCTGCAATCCCAGAAAGGAAACAACAGCAGCCTGATCCAACACGTGGGCTCCCCACCAGCTAAGCCAACAAGAGCCAGTACAAAGATAAACACCATTCAGATGATGGCTGTTACTGCGCAGCACATGGTTAAGACCCACAGCCTCCCATTGGGCAGAAGGAGCCAAAATGAAGCTCCAGTGGGTAATTGAAATAGACAGGGAGGCTCAAAACCCTTCTCTCCACAGCTTGCCTCCGAGCTCTCGAGCAGCTTGTCAGAGCCCAACAGACCCAAAGAAAAGCAGAGAGAGAGCAGCAGCCACAAGAAGGTGAAGACAGCTACCACAAAACAGCTGTTGATTTCAGTGTCTCCACAGGTTTTTAGACAGCAGCAGTTGCTCATAAATGTGAAAGCTGGTTCTTTTTCAACACCAGGCCACCTGAGACATTCCCTGAAAAAGAAGAGTGAAGAGGTACTTGGCCAGAGGAGTCAGCTTTGTAGCAAACACACAAGTAGACACCGAAAGTTTGTATTTTTCTTAGTCTGCTACTGATCAGAGTGGTACAAGGTATGATCTGGAAATAATGACAGGATAAGAACATATCCCTACTAGTCTGAGCATTTTCAGTTCATCCATGTATGTGAAGTTCTCATAGACCTCAAGGACCCCTAGATTTTGAATATGGAGAGGAGATAAATTCAGTATTGCAATGTTTTAATTCTGTGGGGACCTTTCACCTTCAGGTCAGAAGACCTCTTCTGCAGGACACAGGATGAGTTACGCACCTCAGTGTAGCCTCAGACACAAGTCATTACAGCAAACCTGACATCTGATTCTTCTCAAACAGGTTTCATAGCTTGCGTTCATTTGCCTTCTGATGTAAAGTGGCTTATGCCAGGTCAATCCTTTTGCACCTCAAATATAGAAGCATGAAAACACCTCTGAGGCACTTGCAAATATTTTGTCTCACTTATTAAGTCCTGACCTGTCACTAAAGGTAGGAAGCATGGTTTTAAAGACAGTAAAAAAGGGTTTGAACCTGTCTCTGACATCTCATGCAAATACTCTAACCATTGCCCTAAGTCAGAAAAGAATTATTAAAACTGTGTGGTCACCTGAGTCTTACTTAGGTATGTTCTGAGATAAATGAGCACAGACAGGGTAGCTGGAAGAATCCCTAGTTTCTTAATCCTAATGAACTTGATTAGACGTACAGTAGAAGTTGTCCATGTACCCACTGACAGAAATGAGACAGACAGTACACACTATTGGCAAAACCTGGGATGGCTTGAGAATTTAAAGTCCCCAGAGTTAAGCAGAAATTCTGTAGGGTTTTCAGAACCTAATATTTTGAGTTGGGTGCTAAGAGTAGATGAAATTAGTTGTCTTCCTGAGGTGTCTTTATTTCCACCAAATCTACAGGGACACTAGAGAGCTGACTTAAACAAGTCTCTTAGCTTTTAGGCAGCTAAAATTAGATGGCATAATCCCCTAACACACTCCCCAGCCATTTTATATATCTAGTCCTACTGACAGCTGGTTCTGTTCTAAAGCACCACAGAAAAATTATACTACAGATCCTTGAAGGAAATAATGTCCCAGATAGTGATGGAAAGGAATGCCATCTGTAACTCTGAATCTCAATTTTGTTCTCATTAGATCTTCATTATATCAGCCGTCATTGTTGTGCAGAGACCTGAATCTATCCCCTCTATATTCACCTGCAAGCTATTTCCTTTAATTGCTGTGCACACAGAAAATCAAATGTATTCTAACAACGGTGATTCATTGGCTCAGCTGTTAAATGTAATTTGTGCATCTCTCTATACAGTTTATTTATGTATTTCCCGTCTCTGCACCATCTGAATGCTTCCCAATCTTTAGTGAAGTTATCCTCACAAATATTTCCCTAGCTCCATAGGGCAGATGTGGAAGAATAGCCAAAACCTAATCCCTGTAGCATTCTCTCCAAATGTTTTACTTCCATTGAAAGCACAAGTTTACAGACCAAAATCCTAGGGATATAAAAAACAGCATGGACTAGCATCTGTCATACCAAGAGATGAACTCTTGGCATGGAAATGTCTCATGGGGGAGCTCTGAAGTCAAGTAAATGAACTAGAAAATTAGTCTGAATTGGACTTTGCCTAACTTAGCTACTTATGGGACTGCCCTTTTCTAACAAGATCAAACTATTTGGTTGCTTCATTAGAGGAGTGAAAAGAATGTAATGAATCTCTAATTGTGCTGCTGGGGAAGAAAAAATATATAAAAAATCCAAAGCAAACATTGTTAAGTTATGTCAGTCACTGCTGAATACGTTTGATTTCCTGGCGTGTAGGAGAGCAAAAGTCAGACCTTTCGCCCAGGACCAGGCAGTGAATTGAGTGAACTGGATATACTTGAAACTAAAGCGGCGTGTTCATTACCCCCATTCACCCCAAATGGATTGAGGATGTCGGTGGGGAAGCCGTGATAATTACCATTTCGACATACAGACATATCTAGTTACGCACATCCCCACTTGCTCTCATTGCTAATTAACACTGGTTGCTTTCCCCAGGTCAGTGGGTTGTGTTCATCCTCCCTTCTTCTCAAGAGGAACCCCCCAGGGGAAAGCATCTTGTGCATGTGCTCCCTGTCTGATCCATTATGTGGTTACTACAACAGCTGTTGTATGGCAGAAAACAGCCATATTTGCCTCACAATTAGGTTGCCAGAAAAGACAACGTAACTGTGCACATCTAGCAAGACACTATATGTTTCACATGATGGCAATAATATCTTGTGCTTATGTAGGAGTATTTGTCAGCTGAATCTGAAGACTCCCTGGGTAGCTCTGGGACTATTACATTATTTTTTTCTGCCTTAAGAGATCAAATGATATGTCCTAACATGGGAGACAGCTTCCATGTTTGTCATATTCCCTGTTCTCAATACATTCTATTTTTAGGTTGTCTTAGCCATCAACTGCAGTAATGCAGCATTGTATTTCTATGTTAAATTAGAGAGATTCAGTGTCACAGACTCCCAGAATTCAACATCCAGTAATCGTTTTTTCCCCTTCTCCCCACAAAATAATGAGTTTGGCTAAATATCATAAGATTTAAAATGAATGGTAAACATATTGGGGGGTGGGGGTGGTTTTTCTTGTTTGCCATATCATGTCTGAAATTTTTACATCTTTAAGGATTGGGCTGCTTGGCAACAATTCTGTAAAACAGAAATTTCATGGTGTGTTGTGTGAGCAGAAGAATGCTAGTCCTGTTATGTGCTGCGAGGGCTGGGCTCCCTTTACAGACTCCACTTTAGGAGGTACAGTCGTTGAACCTCTCTTCTCACTCTAACAGCTGAGTAACCTCTCCACCTTTCCACCTACCTTAATAAAACTTAGGGGAGATTAATACCTTTGAGACCTCTGTCATTCTGTCAACTGTGGTGAACCTATCTAACAGACACAGAAGTTACCTGGGTGAAAAGACAGCTACACAAGCACACAGAGGAAACATGATCACAAAATCTTTTATTTGTGGGCTTTGACATCTAAAATGAATCTCTCACAGCAGCAGAACTTAATGATTCTGGGAGTTTTGGATCAAATGACATCAAGTTTTGTTGCTAGGTTTGATTCCAAAGTCTTCATGCACCCCTGAGGTTAAAATGTGGCAGCGCATCTCTGGGAACTTCAGAAATAGCTGTAAGTGTATAGCTATATAATTTTAAACAGATATATCCCATATGAGTTAAAGATCTGCTAATAGTTTAAAACAACACAACTCTGCTCTGATGTGCAGAGCATTCAGACTGACAAGGAGAGGAAGCTGGAGGTACCTATAAACATATTAACACTTGGCTTAAAAGTAGCTTACTCAAAGCAGAAAAGGTGCAGTGTGGAACAAATTTCCCAAAGTTCCTCCCACCAGGCCAGCAAATGTATGGTACAAATACAGCAGATGGTGGAGTAACTCTGTAGAAAACAAAATCACTGAATTTACATCCCAGCTGGAGGGAACCAGACATGATTAGCAGAAAACAGGACTATTTTAAAGAAGCAGAAGAGGTAGTTTAGCTTGAAAGAGTGATCAGGTTTGGCCGTAGAAGGTGCTGAGTTGTCTATTCCTCCACATTTTAGCACAGAAATATTCTTAGTCAAAACCAACTAGTTTTTGCTAGCTATGGCACGGGTAGGTGACCGGGAGTTCTATTCACCTTTGCTCATAATAAAATTAAGAAAGTAAAAGGAAATCTAGTATAGGCAAAGGAAAAATAAAAAGAAGTAATAGGAAATAAAAGCACTCTCAGACAATGAACCATTTGCCACAGTGGAACAGACTGTCACAAGGTACCACTAAAGTAAGAGCTGGCCAGATGCAACCCCCAGTGAAATTAATTTTTTATGAATAAGGAAAATAGCCAAAGTTTTGAGATGAAAAGCAAAAAGCTAAACAAGAAGTTTAGTCAGAATAAAAGCCCTCAGGCTTCAAGTCTCAAACTAGCCTCCAACTACTCAGGCAAAAACCTGTGCCTGGCCATGGAAATGTTACAGCAACCTCCAACAGAGTTTTGTACACTTCCTCTGCAGTCAGGTTGACTTAAACCGGCTCGAGATACAATAGTGCTCTAGGTAGATCCTAGGTCTGATCCAGACTGACAACTACAAAACCATCCTCATCATCAGAGAAATCTATTATCTGCTAACTCACAATCCCAGATCAGAGGAGGACTGTGAAACAAAGGCATATAGCACCCAATGACCCACATACTGGCTTTTCATCTAGAGTCTAACACAATATTTTTTCTCTGAAATATCTGAAGAGAAGTTTTTGACATTAATTAAAGCCTTTTTTTCTTTTTTATGCTGCAAAGCATGATCAGTTCCAAATAATTTGCCTTGCCACAATTCTGTCAGCAAAAAGCAAAAAGAAAAGGATTTCCTTATAGGAAATGTCATTAGTACTTCTATATCCCTCAGAGGAATAAGACAAATACAGAGACAAGTCTTGGCAGGGAAGAGGGGACTGCAGCTGAAGGAAGCCACCTCTGCTGTCCGTGATGTCCATGAGACCTGCAAGTGCCACTCTCTCTTATCTCTGTTGGTGACAGATGAAGTCAAACGTACTTGAAAGGCTCTTTCTGTGATGTGCACAGCCACGTGGGATGAATCCTATAAAGAAAGTGGAACACAAATGAGGAAACCACAAATGAGTTGAACCACAAATGAGCTGCACTCCAGCCTGCAAAGCTCTCTAAAAAATTAGCTCCTTATTAAATCAAGCATGTGCCCCTAAACACTATAAGCCATTTATTGGAGTATTTACAGTCTTTGCCTTCAATGTAAATGTCTGCAGATAACATCATTCTCATGTGTCTTCAGACAGAAGTGTTCATTCTTGAGTTTTTGTTTAAAAATTCAGATTAAAAAATCCCTTCCTCACACCACTTGTAAAACAATGACAGATCCTATGCCAGTATCTCATTCCCATTTAACTTGATTTGTAGCTGAATGAGCACATAGTGAAATAAAGCCTCTTTTTAACACTTTCACCACTGGCTCACCTCTTTCATTTGTAACTAGGTTTGCTCAAGAGGAGCTCTCACCAAGTTTTTCATGCTATTTGTGCCTCCAGATTTGGTGTCAGTGATTTCTAAAATTAACCATTTATTTTCAATCTGCTTTCTCTGCTGAAAAAAAAACAAACCAATGGCTGCTTCTGGTTGAGTGATGAGCTGGTTTCCAGACAGAAGCCACAACGAGAAAGTGCCTTTTCAAGCAAGGGTTTTGCTGGTTTTTTTTTTAGGAATGCCCTCATTTAAACACTAGAGGATGAACCCAAAGGGCTAAATGCGTGGGTTTACAGTGTACAGTTTCTGTCTCGGAAACTCACTGCAGACTCCTTTTAGAGTCAGTACAGTTTTCTCGCTGTTTTCCTTCATTTGGTCAGGTGAATCATTCTGTAAACCCCACTGATTGCATCAGGACAAGATCTTCACTGACTGTGAATGGGTCTGGACAGCCCGGGGTCCAGAGTGTGATAGGTGCTTGAGGTACAGTCTCATTGCCTAAACATTGGCCCCCGGTGCCATCTGAGATGGCCTTAGGCATCCAGTGCACACATAAGGATCAGGCAGATATGACACAGAACCTGTGGAAGACCTACATCTTAATGGATTAGCTGATAGAGGCCTGTTGGGTTACCACACAGCATCTCCAAGGGCAATGACATCTATATTTAGGCAACAGAATTACAGCCCAGAATCCAAAGACATGAATTCATCCTTGCTAACTAGCACATGCAAATACATCCTTTTGCTGTGGTTAATTATTTGATCACATAACACAACTAGACATGGCTTCAGCCTAATATGCTTGGGCAGTGAGAGGAGCATGGCTTCCTGTGGTCCTGCAGCCTTTTAATGTCACCTCTGCTACCCCATCATTTTCTGGGGTACAGTCCTGGCATTAGATGCTGAGCACAGAGGCAGAACAGAAAGAAACCTCCTTGCCCCATAAAGACTTAAATTCTCACTAGATGCATGATGTTTTTACAAGGAAGCTACTCCAAACCATGAGTTGGTGTTGTTTATCAGCTTTCATCCCTTCTTTTTTTTTAAACAGCTTCAGGCTGATTTATCAGCACCTCTGTCAGCCTTTTGTTCTGAATTGCCCTTTCCTCCTCCGCTGGCGATAAAGGAAAACTCACCTCTGTGACAGTGTGCTCCCCCTGCCCCCGACCTGATCTTTTCCCATAACCCTGCTCAAGCAATAACCATCTGTGGCAACCATGATGGATGTGTCTGGTCATGATGGATGCATCCAGTTCGAAGTGGATTCCGGGGAGACAGATAACAACACAATAGGCAATGCGTCCACCTAACCACAGTGCTCATCAATGTCCGACTCAAGCCAAATCTGGAAGAAACTAACGTCTACAGTTGGTATGTAAATATGACTATAAGTCAGTCATCTTACCCCCATAAATAGTGGGCAGCCCAAGTCCTTTGAGCTCTCCTGCACGGCAGCAGGCAGCACACCAGGATCTCCCCTTGAGTAGGGACGCCCCTCAGGGTTACTCCTCGAGGTTGAGAGATTCCTTGCTGCAACACATCCTTGGTAAGTGACCAACAGCATGCTAAACTTGAAATCTTAGCTAAGTGATATAAAGAATTGATTGCGCATATATAATCCTTTAGACGTAAACCGTCCAGGGTTTTATCATAGAATCATAGAATCATAGAATCATACAGGTTGGAAAGGACCTCTAAGATCATCGTGTCCAACTGTCAACCCAACACCACCATGCCCACTACACCATGTCCCTAAGGGCCTCATCTACACGTCTTTTAAATACCTCCAGGGATGATGACTCCACCACTTCCCTGGGCAGCCTGTTCCAAGGCCTGACCACTCTTTCAGTAAAGAAATTTCTCCTAATGTTCAATCTAAACCTCCCTTGGTGCAACTTGAGGCCATTTCCTCTTGTCCTATCGCTAGTTACTTGGCAGAAGAGACCAACACCCACCTCGCTACAACCTCCTTTCAGGTAGTTGTAGAGCGCGATGAGGTCTCCCCTCAGCCTCCTCTTCTCCAGGCTAAACAACCCCAGTTCCCTCAGCCGCTCCTCATAAGACTTGTGCTCCAGGCCCTTCACCAGCTTCGTTGCCCTCCTCTGGACACACTCCAGCACCTCCATGTCCTTCTTGTAGTGAGGGGCCCAAAACTGAACACAGTATTCGAGGTGTGGCCTCACCAGTGCCGAGTACAGGGGCACGATCACCTCCCTGCTCCTGCTGGCCACACTATTTCTGATAGAGGCCAGGATGCCGTTGGCTTTCTTGGCCACCTGGGCACACTGCCGGCTCATGTTCAGTCGGCTGTCAACCAGCACCCCCAGGTCCTTTTCCTCTGGGCAGCTTTCCAGCCACTCTTCCCCAAGCCTGTAGCGTTGCATGGGGTTGTTGTGGCCGAAGTGCAGGACCCGGCACTTGGCCTTGTTGAACCTCATACAGTTGGCCTCAGCCCATCGATCCAGCCTGTCCAGGTCCCTCTGCAGAGCCTTCCTACCCTCGAGCAGATCAACACTCCCGCCCAACTTGGTGTCGTCTGCAAACTTACTCAGGGAGCACTCGATCCCCTCGTCCAGATCGTTGATAAAGATATTGAACAGGACCGGCCCCAGTACTGAGCCCTGGGGAACACCGCTCGTGACCAGTCGCCAACTGGATTTAACTCCGTTCACCACAACTCTCTGGGCTCGGCTGTCCAGCCAGTTTTTTACCCAGCGAAGAGTAATTTATAAAAGTCTGGGGCTAGTAATTTTATAAAAGTCTGGGGCTAGGACTGGATCCAGCTGCACCTAGACTCCTCTCCGAGGAGTTTAGAAAGCAAGGGGGTCCTTTCTGAACCTCATGACTCAACGGAAGTGTCTCTCTGACAGTTTTGTCTGACCCTGTCCTCCATGCAGTAAATAATCAAGTGTACCTTGCCATCGAATCTTGTTAACTCACTGTTGTATTTACTATCAAACTTTGTTAAACTGCTGTCTTACATCAATAAACATATTACTACTTCTCTCTTACGAGTGAAGTGCATCTCTCTCCCTCGCTCCATCCATGACAACCTCCTAGGGCTAAAGCTAACCTTTGCCAATTAAAACTGGTTATAAAGCAAGAAAGCCACTAGACAGATAAGCTAATATATTTTTAATCCATGTCTAGCTGCTTCAATTAATTACTCTAAGTATAGCACAGTACTGCCTATAAGCATAGGGAGAAAATGAAATCACTGGGAGTTTCATCACTGGCAGCATACTTGTCATTGTATGGAGATAACAGATACTGGTTATTACCTGATTCTTTGCATTGTTCTTTCTGATTAGCTTCAATATAACAAATTCAGAAACACTGAAAGCAAGTAACGGCATCCGCAAAGGCCTTAGGTTCAAACTGTCTTTAGGCTGATTAGATATTCATGAGAGTGGTGCCAGACTGGTTTATACTCCTCGAGATCATTTGAACTCAATTTACAGAGTGTAGGTGTGTGTGAGAGAACAGATTAGTCCAATCTTACACCACTTAGTAGAAGAAAAGATCTGACAGAGCAGAGTGTTGGCAGATAATTTGTCTTAGTTTTGAAATACCTATGTATAAGGAGGAGGTGCCAGGAGGTGAGCGAAACGGTAGAGAGGAACACAGAAGAAGTCAGAGGGGAATGGGGGATGTCCCTTGCAGGAGGCAGTAGTCCTTCTCCAGTGATACAGAATATGCATTCTACGAAAATGCATTTAATAAAAACTGGCTTGCTCTTGACCTCCAATGCAAAGTAAGGGGAAATTTCAATAGAAACCACCAACTCTTCACAGGCCTTAAACTTGCAGCCAGAAGCATTGAAATGCAAAGGAAGTTCAGGAGACTTTTCCTTAACACGGGAATTTGATTTTCATCCTTTCATGATCTCAGGAGACATATCAGGACGTTATTAACAGTCAGCATCAAATATCTTTTCTAGTACTGATTAACAGTTTGGTTCCCATGCCATGTACATGTAAGAGAAAAATTCATAAGATCAGTCTTCACGTACTACAACAGCTAAATGGCTTAACAAGAAATACTCAGGATTGGAAAGAAACTTTCCTTCTAGGAATGGTATGGAAAATGGTCAGTGAGATAACCAGTCACCACCACAAACATGACAGCAGTCAGGACAGGTCATGGGTGGACTATGACAGTCATACTCAGACCTATGCAAAAAACAGCTCGGATGCACCTTTTCTGCAGGAAATCCCAGCCCTGGCAACATCCTACCCTTGATTTATATGAAATGCACTGCTTTTCAAACTCTCCTTCTTCAAGAGCTATTTATAGCATGCAATTTAAGGAGACAGAGAGAGAAAGAGAGCAAAAGAAAGAGTAAAGGGAGAAGAGAAAGGTAGGAAAGCCATTTGCAAATTAGTCATTCTCCAGGAATACTTTGACAGGCTGTCAGCAGAGATCTGATAAAGACATCCAGTTAAAATATTCCACTATGGTTCCAGGTGAAGGAAGATTGACTTTCCGATGGTGCGCACACGAAAAATTCCACACATGAGATGTTTAATCTCTGTGGAAAGCTTTCAGATAGCCCAAATGATTTGAAAGTCATTCTGCCTTTTAGCAAATAATAAACATACAAAAGAAGTACGTAAAAAAGAAGAAAGAAGAACCTACTTGGAAGAATAATCTCCCCCACTAGCATGTTATGCATGGTTAATAATGAAGTGTTTCTTCCAGTACTCTTCTTCGGTTTGCATTCCTCGGTGGCATCCCCACATCCTGCACTCCAGAGCTGCAGCTGCTCACTGCCTGTTGCTGCTGCCAGGATTTCTCTTTCCACATCAACAGCAGTAGGAAGGTGTCAGGCCTGGGCACACGTCTCCTAATACCTCTCCTCTGGGCCTTTTTGTGTCATCTGAGGCAGCGGGTTGGTCCCAGACTGCTGAAGCTATTTGTGGAAGGAAGCTGAGTGGCCTGTGGGTGTGCAGAGTTAAAGTAAGCAGTAGCAGCTGCTGTGAGGTCCACTTTAAATGCTAAAATCCATTGCGACTTCATGTTTCTGGGGCTAGTAGCAGCTGTCTTACTTTGGCAATCACTTGAGGTGTCTGTCACACCTCCAGCCTTCAAAGAGTGGAGGTGTACAGAACTACCACTCTCGTATTAAACAACAGTACCTTCTACATCAACCAGGTGATGAGAAAAGAAATACAATGACAAAATAACCATCCTAAAACCAAAGTTTACTGTAAATAAGGAAAAGCTTTAGGGAAGGAATAAAGATTATTAAGCAGTCTTTATACCTGACTATCTTACCGAAACATTGACCAGCCCTGGGTGAACACTGAAGGAAATTAGGCCAGATAATCTTAATAGCTCCCTTAAGCCATGTCCCTTAAGCCTCCCATAAATCAGACTCCCAGGGTCCAAAGACACTTTCCACACTATAATCTGTCTGATCATTAAAACTTCCCATTAGGAGTCCAGCACTTGCCACGAAAACCTTCTGATATGGAGCCTACATTGTCCTCTTCTTTATTCCTAACTGCTTATTTATGATGGTCCCTTGACTTGTTTCTTCCCTGGCTTAACGGTTTACACTTTACAGATATTTGCACAGTGTTACTGCATTCTTCCTTAGCTGGCATTTAAACCGCATACCATTGCAGGATACCAAATCAATCTTTTCCATCTTTGTCTCCTTGTAAATATCAGTAGCGAAAGACCCTAACAAAGATTATTTTGTCATCTGCCCAGGACTGTTGTTTTTGTGCCTCAGTTTCCCTAACTTTCAGCAATATGATGAAGGCAGAGCAATTATAAACTAAACTAGATTCCTGTACACCTGTAAACTCAGCAGGAACAGGCTGGAGCACTGTCTTCTGATTGTCCACCTGTTTCATTGTAGACGTGGCTACAGCTGTAGCTTTGCCCCATAAAGCACTTGTGATCTGGATTGGCAAATGTGTCCTGGCAGTGTTTAGCTTACTGGTCCAGGCATAATTCCTGTCCCATTCTGGTGCCCTTTGTGGCTCAAGGGACCAACTCTACCATATGCATGTGCTATTCAGGGACATGTCCATGTGTTATTCCAGGGTGTGCTTTGAACTCTGGAACAGCCGGTTCACCTATTCAGTCCTCTGAGAAGATCTTGAAGCACTGAAGCACAACTTTTGGTCAAGCTCCAATTTTCTTCCCAAAACTCTATTTGTTCTAACCAGACATATGGAGAACAGATTCAACTAGGTCCTTGTTTTTCTCTTTTCTTTTTCAGTGAAAACATACTAAAAGTGACAAGGACAAGCTTTCTGAATAGAAGCAGTTGTTAAACCTGGGACCTAGAGGTTTCCGTGCAAAATCACTTTGTATAATCCCATTAGGAAGAGACAGAGGAGCACACCTTTCCACCAGAACTGCAGGACTCTGATTCAGAAAAAACTCCTCAGCCTCTCTGTATAGGTTATCTGAAGTTTTTCAATTCCAGTTTCTGTTACTTTAAACCGACTGTTTTAAGGAAATGCCAGATTGCCATGGGCGATAAAGATCTATCACTCCATAACGATATGAAAGAACCTCCAGTTGCCACGCCAATGGCATTGATCTATTACAAGACTAAGCCACACCTAACCACCACACATCACTGCCTCAGATGCCCTATAGCATCTCAAGCAGTCCTGGACACTATATTCACACACCCACAATTGCTGAAGCTGAAGCTTATTGTCAACATCACAAACATACAGCCAGGATTTGTCTTACCTCAAGGATACTAGATTATGCACAACAGCATTTAAGCAACTCACAGGAGGTGCAGAAATTTTCTGTATAAACAGAGGTACAATGATTGATCGTACCGCATCTGCAACAAACTTCAGACTATCACTCACATTGTTAACGACTGTATAATACACGCTTATGCAGGATGCGTAAAAGAAATTCATCAGGCCTCCCTTGACTCTACTGAATGGTTCAGCAACCTTGGGTTGAATTTACAATCTGTCATTGCCTTTCAAAATGCCATACACAAGAGGAGGACAGAGCCTAGAGAATTCAAGTGCCTAGAGAGGAGAAAAACAAACGAACAAACAAAACAGTCAAACATGATCACACTTCAGCCTTTGTTTTCATTGAATAATTAGTTTTAATTCTCCACACTTGACTTGGCCTAACTTAAAGGAAAATGGTCAAATGGTGAAATGACTCTCAGGCTACTTGATCGATACAGAAATGCCAAGTGAAAGTGAAGTGCATGCTTTAGCCTGCTTTCCTCGATGGGCCCAACAAATTGAATTAAAAGTAGTGCCAGACTGCAGTTACATGTAACAGCACACAGTTTAGGATTCAAATTATAACTGGATGCATTACCCTCCTTACAAATTCCCATATCATTCTTTACTGTTGGCCTCATTCCTGTATTTTCTTCTACTAACCCTAATAAAAAACTGTGCTTTCACACTGAAGAAAGGAAGTTGCTAAATCCTGTAGCCAGTTTCCAGCTCATGTCCAATGTTTCCAGAGCTTTATTGAAGCTGTGTTTAGAAAGAAGTATTCATAAACTCTTCGAGGTATTGGGCAGGGAATATTAGGAAAGGCAGGACCCTTATGAACTAAAACTGAGCCACAAGGATTTGTGGGACCTGCTATGAGCCAGATGATAGGTCCCATCTCACTTCCCAGATAAGATTCTGGAAATGTGTGATACGGACTAAAAAGCCCCAGGCACAACTGAACACAGGGACTCTTTGGGGTTTGTAGGAGCTCATGCTGCTCTGTGTCCCCATCCACGTACACATACTGGCTTCCGTCTGCAGGAAATTGGTGTGCATAGGCCAAGGCAGGATGAATTATGCTCTGGCCAAATCTGGCCCCCAGTCTGGACCTGTGTCCCACAGGCACTCAATGGTGTTCATCCACTGCTCCCTCTAGGTGTGTTTTCCTTTCATAATAACAAAGCACTGCTTACATTTGTAGCAGTAAAGGATACCAGAGAGACCAATTTTGCAGATCTAATTCTGAAGCGAGGTGCCTGTTCAATGACTTTATGTTGTTATGCTCTTACATGCAATCTACAGATGTCCTTGACTGTGCTGACCATCATGGGTACTTGCAACCGGTTGTTACACAATTCTGTAAAAATTCGTGTAAGCCCTAAACTGCCTCTACCTGTCTGTCAAGGTTGCACTTGTTTAGTGGCCTCTAATTGAACTTTTGAGATTTGCATTTATACCTTTGAGGCATCTGGCATCATCCTATGCTTGTAGTTGCAAGGCCTCTGCTTATATTTGCAACGGTTTCTTTATATTCCCTCCTTTTCTTCAATATCAGTTGTATAAGGACAGCTTTCATCCAAGACATGGCAGGCTAAGAGCACCCCTGACTGGCTGCCCATTTTCTTTGGACCAGGAATTGCTCATATATAAAAATACGTACATTTTTAATAGAAATATATATTTCTCTTTTTATATATAAATATATACAGAAAGGAGAGTACAAATATGTATGAATATATTTTATTTATTTATACATAGATACACTTTATATACATTTATATGTGCAGCATGTAAATATACATGTATGAATACATATAAATTATGTGTATATATATTCATATAAGTGTATGTACCTAATGAATAAAACATTCTTTAACAAAGATAAAGAAATGAATAATTAAAAGTTAAATATGAATGGAAAGTAATAACAGTAAAAGGCAGGTTTGGGGCCCCTGACTTCACAAGGCTGTTGGATAAGCCCCCAACATGTTTGGGATGGGAGATGTTCATTAGGTCAGTCAGGCACCAAAACAGGGGAGCATGAAAACACTGGAATGTGCCCAAGGGCTATGGACCTGGCCAGAGAGGCCACCAGGTGCCTTGTGTCACCCCCACCATGTGCAAAAGAAGAGGTCAACCGCGAGAGCCGTACCAAGAGGCCCCACATCCAGCCGGCCTAATGGGATGACCATGCAAACTTTGGGCTCTACACAGTGCTGCAAGATGCAACACTGTCAGGAAAAAGGAAAACGAGACCAACATGCTAACTTCAGAGGAACACATCCATGGGAACAATAAGGAAAAGACCCTAAGGGATTCCCCAGAAGTCCACAGGAACCAGCCAACAGGCTTGTGACTCAGAAACTATATTTTGAGCTATGTTTCACCCAGACAGGGCAGGTGGGGGAAGTTTACTGCTACCTGTGAGACCATTACAGTGTGCAGGATGGTGCTATGTATTTCCTCATCTTTTAGATCAACGACCTTATAGAAAGGTCCGAAGAGGTGCTCTTTATTGTTTTAATCATCTGTCTTGGGCAACTTACATTCTTATACTTTTTTCAATAGATTTTCATGGTTGATCTAATGGTTCTGAAACAAATTGCCAAATTCTCCTAATGATCTGATGACAACATATGAGTAGTTTATCATTATGAAATATTTTCTTCTCCAGCTGTTACTAGCAGAATGCGAAACTGAAGATACCAACCTTGTGTGGTTTCTGAAATCATGTTTCAGCATTTAACATTGTGTGAAATGTGCTCTGTGATGGAATTGTGCAGGAAACAACTTTCTTCTTATTAATATGAGCTCATTAAAAATGTCTGCCTCATTCTTGCACAGCTCACTTTTCCTTTGAACAACCCTGACACTCACATAACAGGGATTTCTGGAACTGAACTTCATATTAACTCTTTGGCTTGATGATTATGCTGCTAATCTCAGGATGGGGCAACTGCCAGTCCCAACTATGAAAGCTGCACAGAGAATTTGGATCAAGGTTTCTATCTGACGTCAGCTGAAATCTCTAATACAACCAATAAAGTTCTGGTTAGCCGATGAGGTAGCCTTTGATAAGTATGCAGCCGCAAAGTCAGTGAATAAGTATTATGACAACTCACAGAAAGGGCACTTAGAATATTATTTAAAAGTGAAAGAAATACTTCTTTTCCATTACTCAACAGGTTTCTTTTTGTCTGTCCTACCAACAGCAAGCATCTCTTCCCTTTCCTCTCAAACTTCTTTGGTTTTTCTTGGATAAACAGGGATAATACTAAGTGAATAGAGGAGGATGAGAAAGTAGCAAGGCACATCATAAAGCTCACCAGAATCCAATAAAATAGAGACAATACGAAGATTGGATCAGATTAGAATTTATAGACAAAATCATTATGTAGAAGGAAGTAAACTGTAATATTCCTTTGTAATCCTGGGCCAGGAAGGAGGAAAGTTTACTGTAATATATTGCTGAAATACCAGGAGCTTGGGAGATTTGTGAGATGAAAAATTATGAATCATAGGAGGTAGCTATCATCTTTTTGCCAGCACATACCAACGTGTCTATAATGTATTAGAAAATAGAAGCCCAGGAATCTTCTAGGGCTGTGATAAATTGTAGAAAAAATGTTTGTACTGATAGGAATGTAGACTGAATGTGAATGCACAGGTGCAAAACACAGGAAGAAGAAGGGCTGCAAAATGGCATGTACTGCTGACACCTACTGTGGCAGGTCATCGAGATCCTAGCACACAACTTCCTGCAATTTCTCGTGACAGCCAGCTCTGAAACAGAGGCAGTGACTAAATCCTCATGACTCACAGAGGTGGGACAGGATAAAAAGATAAATCGCTGTCAGCTCCTGAATGCTACAATGAGACACATCCAAAACCATCACCACACACCTAAGGAGAAGCCAGGAAGTGTGGGGAGCGGCTCAAAACTGATTTCCTTGTCCTCCACGTCATTGCAAGCAATCCTGGACAAGATGCCCTGGATACAAGTGTCTTAGTGCATGAATGCTGGGCAGGCTGTTTAAAAGCGTCTCAGTGCTTGTGAGTGTGAAAGACTGAAATTAGTTGTGTTTGAAATAAATTCATTTTTCTTCCTGTGAGGTATTGCATTAAGCTAAACTGTTGCTACGGTGCTGCTGCAGGGCAATTTGGTGGTCATTATGTTTTCAGAAGTTTCTGAGAGATATGCATACTGCAATAAGAAATTCATCATTCATTCATATGATTATAACTCAGGAGATGAAACACTCTATCTGTCAAATGTACATATCTGTAGCCACCTTGCCATGCATGGTCCCATCAGGGCTCTGTCCAAATACGAGGCCATTCCTGCAATCCGCAGGCATGGCAGCTGCCCAGCAGCAGTGCCCCATTCACCATGGTTGTGTTTCCATAGCTGGGACAGGCTGTCTGTGTGGGGTTGTTCTGCTTTCAGTGCCCCCGGTGTAAAGATATGGAGAAATTCCTCCCAAAAATGTCTTCCACCAGGTTGGTTCTCTTCTGCCCTTCTACTGTGCTCAGAAGACACAAGCCGGGCACAAGGGAAGGGCACAGGCAAGCCCAGAGGCTCTCTCACCAAGCTTTGCCTCCAACAAGATAGGCTGGTGAGAGGAGAGAAGGACATGGACTATCGTGCAGGGATGCTTCAGGCCCCAAGAACTCAGCTTGCTGAGCAAGAAGTGGGGTGCTGGTGGTAATGAGCTCCAGAGGGGACTTGTTCTTCCCAGAACTTGCCCAGTTGCTTTCCTCTAAGCTGGAGTCAACTTCTTGCCTCCACGCTCTCATCAAGGAAGGAGAGCCTTCACTTCCCTCCTGGTCTGGCAGCACAAGAGGATCACAGGAGCAGAGAGTGCCATGGCATGGGGAACTGTCGTGGGTTAGCCTTGCCCAGCTGCTATCCACCCATCCAGCCACTCTCACTCCCCCTCCTCAACAGGATGGGGGAGAATACAGGATGAGAAAGCTTGTGGGTCAACATAAAGACAGGGAGATCATTTACCAAGTACCGTCATGGGGAAAACAGGCTCGACTTGGGGAAAAACAATTTAATTTATTGCCAGTTAAAATGCATTTGGGTAGTGAGAAACAAAGACAAAATTAAAACACCACCACCCCTTTCTTCCAGTCCCAGCTTCACCCCTCCACTCCCGACCCCTCTCCCCCCGAGGGGTGCAGGCGGTGGGGATGGGGGTTGCGGTCGGTCCCCCCCAGCCCCTCTCGGCCGCTCCTCCCTCCTCCCCCGTCTCCCTGCTCCAGCGCGGGCCCTTCCCCGGGCTGCAGCCCTTCAGGGACAACCTGCTCCCGCCGGGGCTCCCCACGGCCGCAGCTCCCGCAGGAAATATCCCCCTGCTGCGGCCTGGGGCCCTCCCCGGGCTGCAGGGCGGGTCTCTGCTCCCGCGGGCTCTCTCCAGGGCTGCCGGGGATCCCTGCCCCGGGCCTGCAGCCCCTCCTGCCCTCCTCCTCCTCCGGCCTCGGGCTCCCTCTGCTGCTGCTCCCTCCTGGGCTTCCTCCTCCTCTGCCTGTGCCGCCCGTGGCCCTTTCGGAAACCTGTTTTCCCCCCGGCGCCCCGGCTTGGCTGAGGGGCTCAGCTGTGCCCTGCGGTGGGGCCGCTGGAGCCGGCCGGGACCGGCTGGGACCGGCTGTGTCCGGCACGGGGCAGCCCCGGCCTCCCCTCACAGAGGCCGCCCTGCAGGCCCTGCTGCCAACACCCGATACAAGCTGTCCGGGAGAAAGGGGAGAATCTGAACTTGCTACAGTGGGAAATATGGTCTAATCGGGAGAGGAGATTGCTTTTAAAAAAATTACGTTGTGCAGTACTATTAGATCACCTGTCAAATAAATCGAGGGCTGGCTAAATGATAGCCCACAAATAGTAATTAGCATTAGTTAATCACCAACAACAGAAGGATTTTTAGGGAATTTTGGCAGGATCAGTATGGACCCAGTTACTTTTTAATATTCTCATCAACAATCTGGATGTAAACATCAGATCAGTGTTGCTAAAACTGAAAATTGTGCAAAGACTGAAAACAGTTAAAAAATGAAGACATGGAAGCAGACCAGGTTTTTGGAATAGGGCACTGTGTTAACCAAAGTGGAGAATGAACTGTCTGAACAGTTTTTCTGATCTGATCCCTCTTTGGAGCATGGTGATGCCCAAGAGATGTACTTATCTGAGAGCTTGGTTTCCTGAACTATCTCATTAAATAATGTCTCCTGGCAGTTGACTGCTTTGTTCCTATTCGAGATCAAAAGATACTTATAAATATTGGAAGTACAGACTAGATAATCTGATTTTTTTTTTCCTTTTTTGGGTAATTTCCTGTTCCATGGATGTTTCAGTGAAAATAATCACATTCCTAGAATCACAGAATCATAGAATGGTTTGGGTTGGAAGGGACCTTAAAGATCACCTAGTCCAAACCCCCTGCCATGGGCAGGGACATCTTCAACTAGATCAGGTCGCTCAGAGCCTCATCCAACCTGACCTTGAACACTTCCAGGGAGGGGGCATCCACAACTTCTCTGGGCAACCTGTTCCAGTGCCTCACCATCCTCACACTAAAGAATTTCTTCCCAATATCTAATTTAAATCTACCCTCTTTCAGTTTAAAACCACTACCCCTCGTCCTATCACTACACTCCCCGATAAAGAGTCCCTCCCCATCTTTCCTGTAGTACTGGAAGGCTGCTATAAGGTCTCCCCGGAGCCTTCCCTTCTCTAGGCTAAACAATCCCAACTCTCTCAACCTGTCCTCATACGGGAGGTGCTCCAGCACCTTCACGGCCCTCCTCTGGACCCACTCAAGCTCTTCATTGTGCTGACGAAGGGCAGAGGGAGAAGAACTGTGTACAGATCCACTTGCCATATGATTTTGCTCAAGGATTCAAACCCAGATTTCCCACCAATCAGGAGAATTATATGACCACTAGGCAACTGTGTTAAGGCTCCTCCAACCACTGCTTCTGCAATGCTCTGTCTAGAAAAGTTTATAAATGTGATCTGGATTGAGGGAGAATAATACTGGACTTTGCCTCCTGGTAATGGGTTCACTTTCTGAGGACAGCCAGAGGCATTAACCTTGCTCTCCTATTTCTTTGTCTCTCTTTCATCCCACTCCATTACTGCTCATCTCTTCACCTACCACAGTACGTTGAGAAACAAACCTCAAAAGCAGAGGAGGTAAAAGTTTTTCTGCTTCAATCTGATCACAAAACCAGTATTGGCAGGGTAAGGGTGGCATAAGCCACAGGACAGGAGGTCATCCCCACTGGATGAAGTGGGCAAATTTGTCCATGAATTTTGTCCAAATTTGTCCTTTTTCTTTCAGTTTGCTTTCCTTCTGGTTTCCTTTCCACATATCAAAAACCAAACTGGCAGCTAGCAGAAAAGATGCTAGCTGACAGAAGCACATCAAAACATTTTAAAACTTCCATCCAGCTTTTTGTACATCACTTTCTCCAGTCCAGAGGAGCCGGTAAATAAAACATTAACACTCACTAGTTCTTACATCTCTCCAGTGAAAACCAGAATCAAACAGAAATAACAAAAATTCAGAAAACATGAAGATTTGTCAACAAAAGTTTGCCTTTGCACTCCTTTTCTATCTCATTTTTGGCTTCCAAGGAAACAGTAGGAACAGGTAACTGACGGATAGAGTTTGACCAAAGCAGCTTTACCTATTTAAATGTGTAGATGATGGTAGTGAACCACTCACTGGAACAGTCCCAAAAGAGAAATGTCATGAGTCTTGTACTAATTTAAAATTACAAATTACTGGTAGCTGGTAACTTACCCAATTTAATCACAAGAGGCTAAAACTGAGCACAAATTGCTGGAGCTATCTACAGCTATACTCAGGATCGTCAGTCAAAAATGCATTTCACAGATGCTTGCTGTTTACTTAACATTATCTCTTATCGACCACCTTGCATTGCCACTGTGTGTTTTCTTTTGATTTACATAACATGTACATATATTTGGAATGATATGTACACACATACACACATACCCCAAGAAAACCACAGCACATCTATTTTCTTTTGTTTGGGATAGGATTAAATAAATAGTGATCATTAATGAATTTTTCCATAAATGCATTACAAATCCATTTCCTATTTCTCTTCTATAGGTAATTACACTCATGGTCTCATCTCTATCAAATCCAGGAAATCTAGTCTGAAATCAAGATCTTGTCAGAAGAATCTCGTCGTTAGACACATGCTGATGTGCTCTTCTACAGAGGAGACAGTTTATGCAAACTCCCTTTCTGAATCCGTTTTTCAGAGGACGGTGGTTGGACTTATGAGTAGGGTCAATGCAGAAATTAGGAAAAGTCCTTTATCAACTCAGCCTCACCTAGGAGATAGTGTTTGCTTTTGTGAATGTCCCAGTTTCCTGAGCTATACTATAGGAGTAAGAACACTCAGCTGCTTCACCGTGGTGTTACCCAAACACCATATATGCTTGTTAGTGTAATAATAAGTATACACTATCAAGTGTATGTCCTTGTTCAGGTCTACACATCCCTGGCAAAAGCATCTGTATAGACATGGCAAAATAAGACTTGCGTGAGGCATTCAGTACCACAGAGCCTGATATCTGCACAGGACTATCCCTGTGCACTGTAGAAACATAAACTGAAAACAGACCTGAGGGACCTCGATGCCAGCAGCAAGCCTTGCACAGCTCTCAGCCAGACCTGCTTTCATACCCAAACCAATGATCATGTAATAAACACCAAAACTGATCATTGTTGCTATTATTTATAGACAATACCAAGCTTGGCAGATTATGAAAAGGCAGGAGCAGGATTAATGGAGAGGCTGGAAGAGGTGGTATTTCTTCCATGACCCATTAACTGATGCCAATGTAGAACAATTTCCTGAATGTGACTGGGAAGTAGCCACATCACTGCTCCCCCTTCCCTATCCAGATGATAGATGCATTTAGCTCTGGACTCAGAGCAATTAAGATCACTGACTAAGACAGAACTGTGTAAGCCACAGATCTTCCAATATAGTCAAACACAACTATATGCCCAGACGGGAAGGATGTCTACTGAACTTAAGCCCTGTACCCACAGTATCAGCAGATCTGCATGAGCTCTCAGGAGAATCATATCCTGCAATCCCTAGATATATACTAGGAAGTTATTTCATTTCCACATCTGGCCAGATGCATAATTTAACACTCTGTACAGAGAAGGAGCTAGGTCTGAGGGATGGAAAAAATACCACCATGAGAAATTTAAAGGGCATCAAATATTTTTAGCTTATCAAAAATAGGAATCAAGAGTGTTTTGATTACAGAAAACAAGAAAATTCATACAGGGGAAATATTAGATGCAATAGGGCTCTTCAATTTGGAGAAGGAATACAGAGCAAAAACCAATGGCTGGAAGTTAATCCACACCATTTCCTGTTAGAAGTTAGTCATCATTTTTTGCAAGGCTGAAGATGATTAGACTGTAGCAAATTCCCCGCAGGAAATGATGGCTTCTCCATTTGTCAAATCAAACTTTGATGCCATTTTAGTCAAGCACAGATAAGTGGAATCAATATAGGGCTATCAGGGTGAATTCTAATGGTAAAATAGTCTTTTCATTTGTGGATTATGCTGAGCTTGATTCAAGATAATAACGAGATTCAATGGAAATGCTTCCCAGTCTCAGAAGTGAACACTAACTTTCTTCTTTGCAGGCAATATCCCAAAATACAGCTTTAAGAGGTTTACATATTACTTGTGTGTGGGCAGAGGGTATTGCTTTCTGTAATGAAACGTCAGCTTCTTACATGAGGAAGAAAAATGGTTTTCTGACAACCCTTTTGTCTTGTACTGATGGTTCAAAAACAGAATATTGTACACTACTCCAATGCCACACAACAGTCCCTCTGCTCTAGAATAAAGGCATCCAGTGACTACCCTGTCAAACACAAGGCAAGTAAGTAATCCACAATGCAAGCTCCTATGCAATTTTTTTGTCTCGTGATTTATCAATTTAAGTGGCTTGTTCTTCCTTTGTGGTTCATTTTTAGTCATCCAGTTCACTCAGACTCTCTAACTTGACCTTCTTAAGATTTCTCACCCCTGCAGTAAGAGTGCAGGAATATCATTTTCCCATGGCTCATAGGAGAGAGCTGAGAATGAGAAAATTGCAGGTGATGCATATATCTGTCAGATGGCAGTAGTGAATGTTTATAAATCTTTATGAGTTTAGAATACCCATTTAGAGAGTGACAATTTAAAGATTTCTGGATTACAAGGAGGTTAGTGATGTGTATCTGGATCCTGCTGACACACATCTCCTATTACATGGTGGTTCACTGTATATAAAAAATTAACTGCTCAGTGCCAACACTTTCTGCAACAGCTACTGAAGGAAAATCAGTGATGGATAAAGGACTCTTCTATGATTTCCATCAGAGAATTCAGAGATAGAAAGTACCCAGATTTGTTCAATGACACAGTGTATATTTTTGTTCTTGTTATGCAAACACAGATAATGTCATTAGAGCTCCACTAAACCTGATAAGAATATGCATCTCTTTTCCAGTAAGGACATCTGAGCTTCTCCAACAAAGCTTTTTCAGATATCTTTAACATGGACAGAATGCAGTTTAGGCTTCCTGGGGCCAAAATATTCCCAGTTAATTTCTCCTAGGGGAAATAAATGGCAGAAGTTCATGTCAAACAACTCAGAGATTTATAGTTGGAAGTCTAAAGGACCAAAATGATGTATTGGATTTCTAGGCCCACTTATAATAACCTGGAATGACTTATATGTTGTATTATTGGAATAGTAATGCGTGTGTATATATATTACTGATATGAATGAGCAGTAGATGCATTGCATACAAATCCACCAAGAGGACTAAAATATATATGTATCCATCATTACAATCAAAATGAGAAATTGGTCCATACTGTTTAGGTTTTTCCAAGTGTTCAATGAGAACCAATAAATACTTCCAGCAAAATTTGCTGAATGAGTTCTGAAACTCACTTTTTATAAAAACTTATACTGGAGTTTAAAGCACCAGATGGACTGCAACATGGAATACATTAGGGGAAGATCATTGTTAGCAAGGATTATAATAGATAGCATAAAGGAAGCTGTTATGCAAAACAGGGTAGGAAAAAGAAAGAAACGTACAAATGACAACCCAGCAACTTGCTTAAATGTCTTCTAGCTCAACTCAACTAATTTAAGTTTCATTAAAATGCATCTGCTTAATGTTAGGCTTTTTGTCTTACTATAAGGAAAGAGATGTCTAAAATCGGAGTTGAAGGATGATCACCATACCTGTGATTTACTTTGCAGTTTCTGACTGTCCTGCCATACTCATCTTGTTAGGAATATAAACAAGTAGGCACCCTGACAGACTCTGGTTCTGGAGTAGAGCTGAGAAGTGATCCTAAAACAAAAGGCAAAGTTAAGTTGTTTGTTTCTTCCCCAAGTCCTGTTTATTTTCATTTGTTCTGGAGAAAATACTTCTCAGATGATATAAATCTGACAGTAACACTGCCAAAATATCTATGTCCATAGCTGTTGTTGTAAGATCATCGGAGAAAGCCATAGCTGAGGAGAGAGATCAGGCAAAAAAAATTGTCAGGTAAGGGATGGATGAGGTCTGTCTGGCTGAGTTGTCTCCTAAATCGAGCTGGTCCATAACAAGAAAAAGACGGATGATTTTTGTACTATCAGCCACACTACCTGCTAATGCACGCATCCCAGTGCCTGATTACAGTTTATAACACAACTGACACTTCTTGGAGATAAGAAAATGTGACTCTCACTAATTTTAAATATGAAAAACTGAACAGAGTGAGTGACCTTCAAAGTTGTTTAGGGTCCAATTCCTACTGATTTCAGGTTCAGATACCTCACATTCAATTTTAGGCATCCAGCTGAGGCAGTTCAGCTAAAAGAGTAGCGGCTGTAAGTATCCTCAATGGGTAATGTCCTGGTTTCGGCTGGGATAGAGTTAAATTTCTTGCTAGTGGTGTGTTTTGGATTTAGTATGAGAAGAATGTTGATAACACACTGATGTTTTCAGTTGTTGCTAAGTAGTCTATGGTCAAGGACTTTTCAGCTTCCCATGCTCTGCCAGGTGCACAAGAAGCTGGGAGGGAGCATACCCGGGACAGCTAACCCAACTGGCCAACGGGGTATTCCATACCATATGACATCATGCTCAGTATATGAATAGAAGGCGTGGTCCAGGAAGTAGCAATCGCTACTTGGTTATCGGTCAGTGGGTGGTGAGCAATTGCATTGTGCATCACTCACTTTGTATATTCTACCATTATTATTATTATTATTATTATTATTATTATCATCATTATCATTATCATTATCATTATTATTATCCTTTCTTTTTCTGTTCTATTAAAATGTCTTTATCTCAATCCACTAATTTTACTTTTTTTTTTTTATTCTTTTCCCCATCCCACTATGGGGGAGGAGGAGGGACAGGGAATGAGCGAGCGGCTGTGTGGTGTTTGGCTGCCTGTCGGGTTAAACCACAACAGTCCTTTTTTGGCAGCAGAGTGCAGTATCCATCCCTTATTCTATACCATCTACGTCATGCCCAAGTCTCACATTTTCTAATACCAATTAATCACCACCGCCTTTCTTGTCTTTTTATATATATATATATACACACAGATATCATTCACTTAGTCTATGGGCCATCTCCCTAAAATGTCCATCTCCCTAAAACACTGCTCAAAGGCTGAAAAGGACCAAAACCCGAAGCTGGTTTTCTTCGTTTCTGAATTTTCAACAGTCAAATTTTGGGTGAATTCAGCTCTGAGGCTGATAGTAATTTAACAGTACTGTGAATAGCATCCCCCAGCATCCTGGCACCCACCTGGTGCTTCCCCAGATGCTGTTGGCTCCTCTATGCAGACTGCCAGGTGCTGTGCCTTCACCAGCTACCTCACCACTCACTGCTGTTTGCCCCTCAGGTTTGATTGCTTACTTTTGCCTGCATCAAGACAGAATGTTTATTGTCATATCCATTTAAAAAAAAAAAAAAAAGAAAGAACTGACAGGCACTACCTGGATGATTGTTTTGCTTGTTATGCAGCATTATACAGCCATCTGCTTCAAAGGCCGAGAAAGGAGAGGCATTTCTGTTAGCTGCTATTAGCAGATTTATCATCAACTGCAAGCTCCTTCTGGAGGCCGCAGTAAGAGGCCATTCAAATAAATATCTGTCAAGACACCAAAATGTCTCTTTGAAATAGGTGTAACTATGTGCATCAGCTTTGCACAGATCCCGCTTCAGACAAATTGCAAAAGACCTTTATTCATCTGTGGGTTTTATGTACTGCTCTGCAGGACATTAACAGCTGGCTCTCTGCACTTCTTCCATACACAGGTTTTAGGAGCAGAAGGATCATTGTCACATCAAGTCTGACCTAAGTACAAAAAGTTGTAAACCATACAGTTTTACACAACTATTGTCATACCAGTTTTGTTTAATATCTTTATCAATGATCTGGATGAGGGGATCGAGCGCATTCTCAGTAAGTTTGCAGATGACACCAAGTTGGGCGGGAGTGTTGATCTGCTGGAGGGTAGGAAGGCTCTGCAGAGGGACCTGGACAGGCTGGATCGATGGGCTGAGGCCAATTGTATGAGATTCAACAAGGCCAAGTGCCGGGTCCTGCACTTGGGTCACAACAACCCCAGGCAACGCTACAGGCTTGGGGAAGAGTGGCTGGAAAGCTGCCCGGAGGAAAAGGACCTGGGGGTGCTGGTTGACAGCCGACTGAACATGAGCCGGCAGTGTGCCCAGGTGGCCAAGAAGGCCAACAGCATCCTGGCCTCTATCAGAACTAGTGTGGCCAGCAGGAGTAGGGAGGTGATCGTGCCCCTGTACTCGGCACTGGTGAGGCCGCACCTCGAATCCTGTGTTCAGTTTTGGGCCCCTGACTACAAGAAGGACATTGAGGTGCTGGAGCATGTCCAGAGAAGAGCAATGAAGCTGGTGAAGGTGTCTGGAGAACAAGTCTTATGAGGAGTGGCTGAGGGAACTGGGACTGTTTATGGTCATGATTCTATGACCATCATCTAGGGAGATACTAATTTTTGGATAGTCTTTAGCAAATGTAGCATCCTCAATGGCACTGACAAAATTTGTTCTATTATAGAATCATAGAATCATAGAATCATTAAGGTTGGAAAAGACCTCTAAGATCATCGAGTCCAACCATCAACCCAACACCACCATGCTCACTAAACCATGTCCCTAAGCACCTCATCTACACGTCTTTTGAATACTTCCAGGGATGGTGACTCCACCACTTCCCTGGGCAGCCTGTTCCAAGGCCTGACCACTCTTTCAGTAAAGAAATTTTTCCTAATGTCCAATCTAAACCTCCCTTGGTGCAACTTGAGGCCATTTCCTCTCATCCTATCCCTAGTTACTTGGGAGAAGAGACCAACACCCACCTCACTACAACCTCCTTTCAGGTAGTTGTAGAGCGCAGTGAGGTCTCCCCTCAGCCTCCTCTTCCCCAGGCTAAACAACCCCAGTTCCCTCAGCCACTCCTCATCAGACTTGTGCTCCAGGCCCTTCACCAGCTTCGTTGCCCTTCTCTGGACACGAATGTAAAAAGCCTTAACAGAAAAGCAGCTCAGATTTCCTCATTCACTTCCTTGAGGTTCTCCTGGCACAGCAAGTTACCCAACTATTGCCAAAATGTAAGAAAGAGGCTGACTTTTCTCTGTTACCTCTCAGAGATGAGTTAGTCCCACCGCCATAGAATATTTCATTTAACATGTTAACAGACGGGAGTCAGACCGTCCTGCAGTTTTCAGACAGATACCTCTGTCTATCAGAGAGATACCTCTTTGCAAACAACTGCTTTCTGCTTTTTCTCTATTTCTCTCTTTGTTTCTCTCTTCACTATATAGATCTTATGTAGAGTATTTACCTGACGTGTCTGACTGTATTGGAAATGACAAGACTGTCTCCACTGCGTTTCTCACAGAGTTGCCTGACATAGTAAAACTAATGTATTATTTTACATTAATTACATTCATATTTGTCTGAAAACTGTGGAGGAAAGATCTTTCTTCATTCTATACGAAGATCCCCCCCACTGCTAGCAAATCTTTCCCATGGCCCATGCTATAGTGAGAGACGGTGTTAATGGCACGCTTCTGGCTGAGAAACGCTATTACAAATTGTCTCCGGTAACCCCCGTGGTCCAATTCCAATTGCTTACTTTTTGCTCCCATTGTTTAATAGGTTTCCTAGTATTGGGATGGGAGGTGGGGGTGTTCAGTCCAGCTGTGAAAATCCTTTAGTGAGCTTTCACAAGCATTTTTAGAGTCAAACTCTTCTGAGATTCATGAAAAAGAGCTTCTGCATGGCGCGACTGACGGTAGGATTCCCTGATAGCATGTTGCTCTCAGGCACAAGTTTATCTATAATTCCCTTCAACCCTCGAGACAGAGTTATCTTCTGCACAGGTGTCTCCAGCAAGCACTGAAAGGGTAATCAGTGCCTTGCACAGGTAGAAAAAGCAAAGCTGTTGTGATGTCCCTAATTCTCAGTTGCTCTGAGCTCAGAGAAGTGTAAGCGCCAGTTTGCCAACTCTTTTGCCTGTAGGACCCTGTGTAGTGCTGCTGACTTCAATTATCATAAAACCTATGCTCAATATTAAGTATTTACAACATCACAGACGTAGTTGAAATAGGAGGAACAGGAAAGTTTGCCCATAATGAAACTCTGCCCAGAGAAGGGTCCTTTGAATTTTTTTCTAAGTGTAAGCAGATTCGACAGGAGTTGTTTCCAACACATGAACTTCATGAACACATGAACAGTGTTTCTGGCATCGAAAGCTTCCTGCCATGAGGACACATCTCTTTAAGCTTTACCCTGAAAAATAATACTCGAGGTTTCCAAATATTTGCAGCAGGCAGTGGCAGTTAAGTGAGAAATGGAGGGATAACAATGTGGGTGGAACATGCATCTCCATCAGAGTATGCAGTGCTATGTTAGAGAGCCTCTGAACATGCTGATACAACTCTGGACAGAGCTCCATGCTGTAAAAAAAGTCAGGTGAGATCCAGGAAGCTGGATATCTGCGCTAGTTCTCTTCTCTGGCTAATTAGTCCTGCAATTAATTAACCTTGTTGCAGTATTTGTCCTGATAGGACCAATGCCTGTGGTTCTGGAGTCCGCAAGTTTGGCACTGGTTTGCCACAATGTTTTGGGTTCACAAGCTGAGAGCCAGGTCACATTTTTACCATACTTTCTATACTCTAATACCCTTACACAGTTGAACTAAATAATCAAGCCAGGAATAGGGAACACCAGGGTAATGGGGCTCCTTTATGACTCCAGTCATAAGGGAGTGACTCCAGTCACCAAAGAGTGAACAACGTTTCTGAACACTCTGTTTCAAAATATGAAGTGTGCGTAAGTACAGTTTTCCACAGTTTTCACTGGATATTTGATTCAGGCCTCTTCTTCTCATTGCAAGGAGCACTTTCCTGCTGCAAGAGCTACAGCATAGTAGCATCAGGGTAGTCTGAGAAATTACAACATTACACAATATATTAAAGAAAGGAAAAAAAAACCAACATACAACCTTTTCTGAAACAGAGAACTGTATTCCTGGAAGAGTTTTCAACAACAAAGGCTCAACCTCTGACCGCAGGATGGGTAGTCTGAATTGAAAGATCCAGTGTTGTAATAGAAACCTCTTCTTTTCTCCTGTAGAGTGACAATTAATGGGGAAGATACCCAGAAAGTGTGGAGCTACACAAACTCCCTGACCTGATCCACCTGCCATCAATGTCTGTCATTTCTTACAATGGCCATGTCAGCTAGGATGTACCTGAGACAGTTGTCCTAAAATTCACCAGGTTCAATGCACCAGTGTTTCCACTGCAAGACCATTTCTGTGATGGAAATACCATCCACAAAACATTTCAGTGAAAACTAGCATTAAAAAACAAATCCTGCACTAATCTAAAGGTGCTTGGGAATTCTATTTATAGGCGTATCCCCTCCTCTAGGGATCCCTCTCTCCTCTAGGGATCTCCAGCAAACTCATACCTTTAACAGAGGGAACACATTGATCCAGTGTCTTTGCACTTGCTCATGGCTTCAGGAAGCAGCCAAGACAGCAGAGTGTTTGGAAGAAGGCAGGGATCAAGTGAGATGTAGATTATAAAGTGATGCAACCTAGAGGAACTTAGCTAACTCAAGTGATAGTCATGCAGATGTCCCTGGTGACTGGAAAAAGGGAAATATTGCACCCATTTTTAAAAAGAGTAGAAAGGAGGACCCTGGGAACTACCGACCTGTCAGCCTCATCTTTGTGCCTGGGAAGATTATGGAGCAGATCCTCCTGGAAGCTCTGTTAAGGCATATGGGGTCAGGGAGGTGATTTGAGACAGCCAGTATGGCTTCACCAAGGGCAAGTCTTGCCTGACCAATCTAGTGGCCTTCTACAATGGAGTTACCACATCGGTGGACAAGGGAAGAGCTACGGATGTCATCTATCTGGACCTCTGTAAGGCCTTTGACATGGTCCCCAACAACATCCTTCTCTCAAAATTGGAGAGATATGGATTTGATGGATGGACCATTCAGTGGATAAGGAATTGGCTGGATGGTCGCATCCAAAGAGTAGTGGTCAATGGCTCAATGTCCAGATGGAGATCAGTGATGAGTAGTGTCTGTCAGGGGTCCATATTGGAACAAGTACTGTTTAATATCTTCATCAATGACATAGACAGTGGGATTGAGTGCACCATCAGCAAGTTTGCAGGTGACACCAAGCTGAGTGCCATGGTTGACATGCCTCAGGGATGAGATGCTATTCAGAGGGACCTGGACAAGCTTGAGAAGTGGGCCTGTGTGAACCTCATGAGGTTCAACAAGGCCAAGTGCAGGGTCCTGCACCTGGGTTGGGGCAACCCCCAGTATCAATACAGGCTGGGGGATGAAGGGATTGAGAGCAGCCCTGCCAAGAAGGGCTTCGGGATACTGGTGGATGAAAAGCTGGACATGAGCCAGTAATGTGTACTTGCAGCCCAGAAGGCCAATCGTATCCTAGGCTGCATCAAAGAAGCATGGCCAGCAGGTCAAGGGAGGTAATTCTGCCCCTCTACTCTGCTCTGGTGAGACCCCCCCCTGCAGTGCTGCGTCCAGCTCTGGAGCCCTCAGCACAAGAAGGACATGGACCTGTTGGAGCGGGTCCAGAGGAGGGCCACAAAAATGATCAGAGGAGTGGAACACCTCTGCTATGAAGAAAGGCTGAGAGAGTTGGGGTTGTTCAGCCTGGAAAAGAGAAGGCTTCAGGGAGACCTTACTGCAGCCTTTCAGTACTTAAAGGGGGCTTATAAGAAAGATGAGGACAAACTTTTTAGCAGGGCCTGTTGCGACAGGACAAGGGGGAATGGTTTTCAACTAGAAGAGGGTAGATTCAGACTAGATACGAGGAAGAAATTTTTTCCAATGAGGGTGGTGAAAGACTGGCACAGGTTGCCCAGAGAGGTGGTAGGTGCCCCATTCCTGGAAACATTCAAGGTCAGGTTGGACGGGGCTCTGAGCAACCTGATCTAGTTAAAGATGTCCCTGCCCACGGCAGGGGGGTTGGACTAGGCAACCTTTAAAGGTCCCTTCCAGTCCAAACTATTCTATGATTCTATGATTTTATGCCAATGTGAAGAGGGACTGTCAATTCAGTCCTTATCCCAGGCTTGAGGCCTTGGACTCTGTGTTCTTTCCACCCTTTTCTGTTCCCTCAAAGCTCTTAGGTAGGTTCAGGTTCTCCAGAAACACTTCGGTGGGCCCTGAGCCTGAATTATCATAAGCCCCATAGCCCTCTATGCCTTGGGTATCCCAAGCAAATTCCCTATAAACATATAGCAAGGCATGGGGGTCTGCTCCATCCGACTGCCAGCAAGCTGTCACTTCATCTAACAGCTGGGAAGTCAGCTCACAGTCTCAGCCACCCCATCCTTTACCCTAGGGATCATGTCTAAGTTCACACCAGCAAAAAGTATCAGGAACACAAAGCAAGAGACCAAATCTCCAACCACTGCCTCCTCTCCAACTCCCTCTCCTTCACCTCAACTAACACCTGACATTCCCATTGTCTGCAAGACACAGCTGATGTGACTGGGATTATCAACATAAAGAAAGAAAATTAGTTACAGCTGGAGCAATTGTCAGACAGGAAGATAATTGAAAGCCAGCAAAACGATCAGCCATTTAATTGCTTACATTAAAGAAATGAATTGACGGCAATCAAGCCAACCTATAAAAGGTACCGAAAAAATGACATGTAAGAAAATAGATTAATTTTCATAAGGAACAAGTAAAAACAAACTTGGAAAAATTGAAAACCCAAGCTTGTGTTGTTTATAAACCTTAATCAATTTAAAACTCATTTTCAATTCAAAGTATTAAACTTTACTATTTAATATCTCCCAATGAATTCTTCCTCTGGCATTGTTCAGCAGTCTCGCTGAAGCTTTGTGCGGTTAAAAAAGATAATTCATCAACATTACCTCTGCCAAGCATGCTTAAATCAGGAGGCAGTCCCCAAAATCATGAAGAAGGGAGCACTGTGAGGTTTTTAAAGGGAATTTTTCCTATTTGGGGGACTGTTGATTTCCTGGGGAGATTTTTTTAGAGGAGGGAAAACTACCGAGCTCTTAGAATTTCCTTTTTCAAACCTTGCTCTTTGGTCTTAGTACAGAATCTTTGCATAGAAGCAAAGGCAAAACAGTGTTGGGGGGGAAAAGATGCTTGGTGAATTTGGTCAAGACCCTGGTGGAAATTCTTGAGAGGCCAAACACCAGTCTTGCTGCTTACATTTGCCTTGCTGACCATTGACGCAGTGCTGTGCATCAGCACAGAAAGGCACAGCTGCTTCCATGCCATGTTCAGTGTTGCAGCCTCTCTATATCTGGGTCCAGAGCAGATCTGGAGAGCTCAAATGCTTGAGAGCGATCTAGCACAGGATTTGCTGAGCAGAGACAACAACACTGCTGGCTGGAAGTGTTCAGGCTTGGGTTTTGGCTCAGTTTTCAGCCATACAATGCAATAACATATTTCACATCTTTTTTGGTTCACGTATTTTTTCCCAATCACATGCCTGAAAGTCCTTTGGAAGACCAATGAAGCTTTGTTTTGTCCCTGAGGGCAGGACCCCAGATAATGGCATGGGGAAAGCAAATGCCAGGTGAGCTGAATTTCTGCTGCTACACGAGTAGAGCTGTCAGCATTTTCTCTAATGCTGTCCTAACACAAACCCTTTCCAACACACAGTAACCCCTCCTGAAATATTTAGATCCAAATCTGAGGTGAGCAGCAATATGAACTCTATTGTAACAGTGTATAATAAATTTTTGGAAGGTGTGCAATGATGAAGGAATGGAGAGAGAACTACTCCAGAATGGATCCTTGATGTTTCACACTTTGTTTTTACAAAAACAATACGGAGATTTGATCTGTTTTTTCACACTTATGTAAATCACTCAAAGATTTTATTTTGAAAGCAAAACATAGATTATATACCATGTCTTTTTCTCCCTATCATAAATTTTTCATTTCATGATAAAAATCTGATTTTGTAAGTGTGACACTCAAAAAAAGAAAGAGAAAAGAAAATAGCTGAATCCGCTGGCTGCCATCCAGCCTCACCATGCAGCTGACTGAGCATAGGCAGAATGAAGTGTCCCCCACCCAATGATTACACTAACATTGCTGCCCTTCACCCCCTGAAACTGAGTTATGGAAGTCCTACATAAAATCAATACTTTTTTGAAGTTTTCTGATTTTTTATGATTTCCCTCACGTTTTCATTCTCACATTCTTCTTGTTGATAACTCATTGTCCAGTTACTCAGTTTCCACGTTCCAGATCAGTCGCTCTGGTTTTGAGTAAATCAATGTCCCACCACAGGCTCAGTGAGATCTCCAAGAACTGCACAGTGACAGCAGGGATCAAGAGCCAACTGCCTTTCTGAAAACGTACAGTCATCTCACGTGAGCTGAAAGAAGATCAGATGATCTTGCCCCTCCCATCCTCAGTGATAAAATGTACAAGTGTGATACCTGGGTTTTAACTCCGCATTTTGCACACCAGGGAGGTTTCAAAGGAGGGCCACCAAGCTGGTCAAAGGACTGGAAGACAAACCTTTTGAGGCAAATCTCAAGAGGGGAAATGTTAAAATCAGTAGCGCCTGGATTACGTTCATTATTTTTTGACAAAACCAAAACCAACTTCATTTTCTAATGTAGTACATTACTTGATAGACTAGAAATACTTAAGTAATAAGTAAAAGACGTTTCCAAAGGAAAAAAAAATCAAATATTTCCCTTCTGAAAAGGTCAGGATTACTGATTACTCCACTAAAATTCCGGGAACATAGGACTGGGAGGAACCATGTGTTCCTACAACTGCAGGTACCAGGTAGCAGAGGTTAAGTAAAGGGGTAGAGAGTATTGACTCCATTTTGTCACACCGTAGGATGATACCTCCCTCCCTAGAGCAATCCCAGGAGCTTTAGTACCTAGGACCAAACACCCAAGACACCGCAATGTGCCACAGTAGAATAGACCAAGGGTGTCCTATGCATTTCTCTGTCCATTTCTTGCACCCTCACATTAGAAGCAGAAGCATCCAGTATTTGCTCAATAAATGATTTGTGCAGAAAAGTCCATGAATCCAGAACTTGCCAGAGTCACTGCACATTGGGATTTACAGATTGTTGGTCTGCAGGTTCTAGATATCTGAAATGTTTCCTAGTTTTAGCTCTGATCAAGTGACCAGATGGCAAGAAAGCCTAGAGAAATGGCTTAGTTCTCCTTTTCCTGCCAGGACAAAATTACTGGGTGGAAAAAGATACTATCTTCTTGGAAACCTGGATCTAGAGTAGTCTCAAACTAATCCCCATTGCAGAAAAAGACATGAAAGTCACAAAAAAAATCAACTTTATTTGCCAGTTGGACCCAGAAGGAATTATTTTCTGAATTCATCCTTGTATGTTTTATTGACAGCAATAGTTATGATCCTTATAATGGCCTTATAATTCCCTGCCTTGCTCTAAGACATAGTATATGGTGAGAGAAACTAATGAAGCAAAAGACACTTGATATCAGCCTTCAAATGTGCTGTTTATAAAATCCTTTTAAAAGGAAAAATAAAACAGCCATTTTAATAAATTAAAAACCCTGATGCGCAGCTTGCTGGATGGCAGGTTGAATCAAAATGGTTGACATGTCACACTGTAACTACTTCCCCAGTGAATGATGACATAATTTTCAGATTTGCCCTTCTTACTGGCATTGATGCATTCAGGCAAAATGATATATCAATCAGTCTTTAGGACATAAATGCCTGTTATGAGTCAATCCTCTGAGGCTCTCAGCTTCCCACATCTCGTAAGAATCTCAGCAGTGATTTGTAGGTATTTGAGTCTTTTATAATGCTTCACATCTCTCAAATTGGTAGAGCCTAAAATCAGAGACCTTGCTCTGTTTCACATCAACCACATTATTGGTATAGGACAAGTGTGTATTGCTCTATATTCTTCTTACCACCGTGCTAGTGCCAGCTTCTCATAATTAAATGTGGACAGAATCCAGTGTTGTACCACACTTTTAACAGGTTTATGACCTGTTTTCTCCCTGGTTCATTTTCAGGGCCTGTATAACTCCCCAGTAGAGTTGCTCCTAGACAGAAGGACTGCATCGGTGGACAAGGGAAGAGCTACTCGTGTCATCTACCTGGACTTCTGTAATGGCTTTGGTACAGTCCCCCACAAGATTCTTACCTCTAAATTGGAGAGACATGGATTTGATGAATGGACTGTTAGATGGATAAGGAATTGGCTGGATGGCCACATGCAATGAGTTATAGTCAATGGCTCAATGTCGAATTTGAAACCATTAACAAGTGGTATCCCTCAAGGGTCCATACTGGGACCAATACTATTTAATATCTTCATCAATGACATAGACAGCGGGATTGAGTGCACCTTCAGCAAGTTTGCAGATGACACCAAGCTGAGTGGTGCAATTGATGCACTCAAGGGAAAAAATGCCATCCAGAGGGACCCTGACAGGCTTGAGGAGTGGGCCCATGTGAACCTCATGAAGTGCAACAAGGCCAAGTGCAGTATCACTTGGGTCAGGCAGTATCATGAATGGATTGAGGGCAGCCCTGTGGAGAAGGACTTGGGGATAGTGCTGGATGAAAAATTGGACATGAGCCGACAATGTGCGCTTGCAGCCCAGAAAGCCAATCGTATCCTGGGCTTCGTCAAAGGAAGCGTAGCAGGCAGGTCAAGGGAGGTGATTCTTCCCCTCTACTCTTGCAAGAGACCCCACCTAGAGTACTGCATCCAGCTCTGGAATAACCAGTGCAACAAAGACATGGACCTGTTAGAGCAGGTCCAGAGGAGGGCCACAAAAATGGTCAGAGAGCTGGAACACCTCTGCTGTGAAGAAAGGCTGAGAGAGTTGGGGTTGTTCAGCCTGGAGAAGAGAAGACTTTGGGGAGACCTTATTGAGGCCTTTCAGTTCTTAAAGGGGGCTTATAAGAAAGATGGGGACAAACTTTTTAGCAGGGCCTGTTGCGACAGGACAAGGGGGAATGGTTTTAAACTAAAAGAGGGTAGATTCAGACTAGATATAAGGAAGAAATTTTTTACAATGAGGGTGATGAAACCCTGGAGCAGGTTGCCCGAATGTGGATGTCCCATCCCTGGAAGTTGTCAAGATCAGGTTGGATGGGGCTTTGAGCAACCTGATCTAGTGAAAGATGTCCCTGCCCATGTCAGGGGGGTTGGACTAATGCAGAAGGTCCCTTCCAACCCACATCATTCTATGGTTCTATGTTTCTGTGATATCATATCAAAATATTCATGAAACCCAGAGAAAGGGAAGCCAAATAATATATGGCTATATAATCTATAATGTATTATTTAAAATATTTATATAAAAATTACTTGTACTATGTTGCTGGATAATATATTCAAGACAAGTGCTGACCACACAACTCACATGTTATCTCAAGCAAAATGACAGAGGCTGTCAGGTAAATTATACACTTTTCCTAAGGAATAGATCACTGTAAAAAAATAGACTTTTAAATGTTTTGAAGTGGTGACAGTCAGAAGGGAATGTATGACCCCCAAAAGGTTGGGTTTTCATATTTCAAGATGCCTGAAAAAAGACCCGTTTGCATGAACATTTCCTTGCTTTCATCAGATTGTTGGAACTATAATATTGCAGCAAGTGGGTACTCATCTGAAAACTAACTCACTGCACCCCAAACTTCAGGACCCAAATTTGAAATCATGTAAAAAGATCATGAAGATCTGAAAAGACATCGTATGGGTTACAGACATCGACTGTGCATTGCAGCAACAGAGACTTTTTTCTCATGCTGAAGTGTTTTGGGTTTGGGCCAAAATGCTTTGAGTTTTTTTTTAATTAAAAAAACCCCAAACTACTAAACAAAAACTATTTCATGTTGTCAGGTTGTTTGGTTTTGGTGTTTTGTTCTTCTCCTCCCCGCCCCCGTCCCCCCCAAAAAAAGAAAGATTTTGTGGGAAGAAATAATTTTAAAAGACACTTTGACTGTGGTAAAAATGCCCATGGTTGATAAAGGAAGATCTGATTTTTGATCATGATTAGGTGGTCTTACAAAGAAATAAACTACCAGTCTCAAATGGGACCATTCAGAACCCCATTATACCTAATTAAAATCCTTTTTCCTAAGATTAATAGAAGTTTTGGGTGTGAATAACTTTGCTTAAGCAGATTCACAAATCTGGCTGCAGTAAATTACAGATGAGACCTCCCAGGAGCAGAACAAACCCCATCAAGACCCTCATAAACAAAATGCCAGCATCTGGAGCCAGAGAGAAAAGCACAAGCAGGATAGAGAGAAGAATTACAGACCTGGGATTAGCCTATACATCAACACCATCTAAGGAGAAAGAAAAGCTCTTTATTTGTTGCTTACCAGCCTCCAGGGTGTGAGTGTCACTCAGCATTAGCATTCACCTTTATAACTGTGCTTTGATTTACAGCTCCAGTCCAGTGCAGAGAAAGCAGCCAATTACATGCCTACGAGAACATACATCCATTGAGTATATGCCAGTTGCTTTCTCTTCCCTCTCATACAGGATGCATACATATGCATTTTCTTGGCCTGAGCCTGAAATAGAGGTGTAAGAGATGGGATCTGATCTGCATTATTATATGAGCGCCAAAAGCATATCATGTTGTATATAAATTTATGTTCATACAGGATAAGCTGCAGTAGAAAAGTTAGGAGATATTAGGCACAAAGGTGCTATTCCACGTTAGTCAAAGCTACACAGCTGCTTTGTCAAGGTTTTAGCTAACAGCTAAAATGCACCAAGGCCATTGAGGTGACAAACCCTCTATGCTCCACTGTCTATAGTGACTAGGTCTATGACTAGTTAGGTATGTATATCAGACCAAACCCTATCCTTTATGTCAAACCTGGGCTATTCCACCCCTCAACTCTAACCAGATCTTCTCCTCACTTCCTCTTTCTGGTGGCCTCCATCATTTCTTGATATTTACTTTTCTTGGTTTGTTTCACAGTGGCATCCCCGAGACCAGCTGGGGTTGCTAAGCACTTCTGGGATCCAGCCTTCAGATGAGATTGGATGCTCAGGTATCGCCAATGGTAATAGTTGGCTCTTGACTGCTCAGGAGTTCACTTAATGTCCTAAAACCCACACTGTCAAGCCCTGTTCAGGGCTGATCAGTACAGTCTGTCCTCTGGCCCCATCTTCATATGGTATGTTAATATTCTTAGGCCAAAATAGATCAAATACTTAAGATATTAAACCAATTCAGTGTTTGACTCAGATTCTGCAAACAAGCACTGTTTAGAGGCTTGCAGCTGTCCATATTACAGGTCCACATGACTGGTGATGGATGGATGCAAACCTGGCAAGCTAGAGGAATGGGCTTCTGCTGAGATGATCTCATGCAGAAGTGCCTAATGCTGAAGTGCAGATTTAGCCACCCAGATACTAAATATGGTGCTCTGACTTTTGCTCTCTGAATTCAGAAGAGCACCCATGTGAAAGACCAGCCATCCCACCCACTTCTGAAAACCAGTCACAAATGGCTTTGAGCCTCACTACAGATGGTAGCTTAAGATTTCTTTTTCTAGCTGCCAAATCACCAGTAAGAATGATCCAAGGAGATTGTTCAGTATTTATTCACTTCCTTCAGTTTCACATTTATTTTGTTTAGAACAGGAGAGGCTGAAATGTTTCGCCTCTACCATCAGACGAGAAAGGAGTCCCAGTCAGGTTGTTTTAATCAGACAAATTGAAGTCAAGTCTCCACATATTCAGATTAATATTATAGGAAGGCATTTTCCTTTGGTTTCAAATAATATTAAGCTAATGGTTAAGGGAGGCATCTTTAAACAGGTACTCATTAGATTTGAAGCCTTTGATCCAATCCATTTTGCCTCCCTCTTGCCCCTAAATAGACAGCTCCCAAGCACTTCAGAAACTCCCATGCACGATGACCCATACATTACAGGCTATCCACCAACATTAAGAGTCTCACAGCAGGGCAAACTTTATCCCTCCCTAAGGAGGAATGAAAGGGAACAATTTTTTTTTCCTTAAAGGTGATTCAGAGGACAGACTGTAGCAAAGATTTTGTGCATGGAGAGGCTGGAGAGAATTACTGCTAAGATTTTATTAGTGTGCATAAACACTATGACGTTTTTGAAGCCTCAGGCTATAGAAGCATAATCATTACAATGAAGACCATATTTCTTTCCATCTTTCCATTGGTCCTGTAACACATTGAGCAATCCATCTTGTCACATGCTCTACATAGTCATATATATATATTTATTTCTTTGCTTCTCACAAATAGTGCTTAACCTTTTGAGCACTGCAAGTAATTTGAGGTGTGAGAGCACGGGCTCTGCAGCGTCTGCCTTCCAACATAACCCAGGTGGAGTGTACAAGTCATGCTATCAAATGTAATGGTGCAGCCTGAGAGAAAACACCAGCTAAAGAGCCAGGACTATTCCATATGTATGTATTCACTGTGGCTAAACACACCTGTCATGACCAGGTAGAGGTTCATGGCACCATCCGGTACCAAATTTCTGAAAACTGCTACGTGAACCTGCTGCTCCACTGATGCCAGCAGTAACCTACTACACAAAAGCAGCACAGCGAGGATGGCTGGACATGCATGGCAGAAGAGTAACAGGGGTATGGATTACACACACTTTTCAGAGGTAGCAAATGTGATTTTGCTTACAGACATAGCAATGCTCATGTTTTTGTCATCCAAACGTGATTCAAACAATTAATTCTTCACTTAGAAACAGTTGCAAACTCATAAATATAAATGTTTAGCAACACACAGCAGAAACGCCACATTTTGGATGGCTGAGGGTTCAAAATATATTTAAGAAACAAGGAAATAATTCTCATTGAAAAGATACATAATAATTATTATATTCCTTTTTTAGTTCATGAGCAAAAAACAATTTTCTGAAATTTTGCTTGAGTTTCTACATTAATGGCAAATATCTCTGCAGTTGTTAAGAAAACTGCAAAACTGAATCCACTCTCAACCTCCATTCAGTTCATTCAGTCATGTGATGCAGTTTCTCTTTAATTGAATGATTTCTATAACTATGAAGCCCTCTGTGAGTTTTACAATTTAATATATCATTGATGGTTGTCTGCAATGAGGCTTGAAGCTTAGAATTAAAAACTTGTTAGTATTTTCATTAGGAAAGTTCAAGAGCTCAGATATTGCAGAAGACCAAATCCCAGAGTCAATAGCAGGCTTGTACTGAAAATTTTTCTGCAATCTTTCAGAATTTTCTCTTCGCTATGAATTATTTAAATGAAACCCTTTCACAGACACAGACACAAAATTTCAAGGCCAGAAGAGACCATTGCAATCATTCAACTTGATCTACTTTGTAATGCAGATCAGAGTCACCCCTTTACCTTCTCACTGGTCTTTCCAATTATGCCATTAGTATGCCCTAAACTCCTGTCCTCTGCAATATCTTCCCTACTTAATGCTTAGCACATCCTAATACCTACAGCAATGCCCTGATTTTACTGTGTCATCTCAGATGGGGTGTTTCCGGTCTACATGCTATTTTACTCTTTGGGATTTTTTTCTTTTTTTTTTTTTTTTTGTTATTTAACACTTCTCAGCCCTGCTTTGCACCCTTATTTTCTCAATCAGACAAGCTTGTCTGTCAGTGAAGGACTATGCAGCTGCAGTGGACTAGGACATAATGTCCATTTTTAGCCACTAATCATATTCAAAAAATAATAAATAATTAATAATTGCATAAAAGCCCACTGAGGCATTTTCCCCAGAAGCAGCTGGTACTGGTTACTCTCAAGCAATGCCACAAATACTACTGGTAAAGGGTGATCCATGGATTATTTACTGTCTTCCAACACAATCCTCAAATGCACAGCAAAAAAAAGGAATGTAAAAAGTTGTCCTTGCAGGTGAATCTACCTTAATGAACAGTTTAGAATGTGTGTGGCTGCATGACAGGGAAATGAAGCTATTTTCCAGCTGACTTAGGGTACAAAAAGCTCAGGCTAGGACTGAGCCTGTGTCAGGGGTGATGGGGGAGTGAACTGCTCATTCGTCGTGATGCACAGACACAGTCATGCTCTAACGACTTTCTGTCTTACGGTCACCTGTCTTTGCAATGGAAGCAGAGATGCCAAAATCTATTTGAATTCTCATATAGTAATCCAGAAAGGTATCTGTTCGTGGCTGGAGCAATCAGACAGTCTTGCTGTCCATACAGTGTGCATATATGGTTTTTTGTCCTCAGGACATAAATCCACTATGAACAAAATCAGATTCATTACATTTAGATCTGGACCTTAAATAGAGGTTTTATCCCAGTATATCATGATCCTCTAGAAACTTGATTCCAGCTTTTGCTCTTCTTATGCCAATGCTGCATGCACGGCCAACTGCTCCTTATGTCCCATGATGATTCTGAGAAAGCAATAAATAAAGAGAGGCAATAACTTGCATGCATTTGCTGTACTCCATCCCAACCTCCTCGCTGTAGGAGGGAGAGAGGGACAGCATCCCTGCCCTGAGAAATTCTTGAAGTTGCAAGAACTTTTCGATTCAGCAACCCCATCAAAACTTGAACTATCCAGTGCTGGTGAGCAAACTACACCATTTGAAAAGGTTCAGGTCTATACATCTGCCTTCCTTCCACCTTTCAGGACAGTGTCCCCACTACCAGAGTTTTTCCATCCCAGATGAAGTGAAATATAATTTCAAGAAAGGAATTATGCCTAATTCTCTCATAACTCTCTCACTGATCCTATTCATATTTCATTTTTGATATCAAAAGTAATACTTCTAACAGGCAAGACTAGCAACCACCTACATGACAGCAGCACCACATCATCACATATAAAATGAATGATGCAGGTTCAAGCCCCCCAGTTTAACACAGACTTAGCAAGGGTGCACAAGTCTTGGATTTACTACCACTATTAAGGGTCTCTGTTGTTGAGGAACAGTTGGATATTTTTTCTCTCCCTCAACCACAATCAAGTAATTCCATTATGGAGCTTAAGGAGATTTTCCAGAAGAAGATTTTATCAAAGCTTTTTTTTTTTTGCTTTTTTTTTTCGCATTTGTTTCCACCACTACCTCAAAACTTCACATTTTGCTGAATCACCAGTTCCAATTAAAAAAAGAAAAATATAACAAAAAATTTCACTTCTAAAATGTCTTGAGTCTTTTTAGTGATACTCTCTCAGACCTCAGAGTCTAAGAAGGTCCTGGGTAATGCACAGAGAATAGTAATCTAAATTAAAAAAAACTATAATAACTGTAAAAAAAAATGGGCTTTGAATAGCAAAACAGCATTTTTGCTCTTCTTTGCCCATTGAACCCTTTGCGCGGCTTGTTTTATTGACTTGCAATACAATGAGAAGCCTTCAAAACAATGGGAAAACAAAGGGTCAGCTCCTCTTCTGGTCTTCAATGATATTTCCATTTTACCTTTAAGGTTATGGTCTTTATACTGCTTCCCCCCCCCCCCGTAGAGATGTGGACTCTAATTAAAGGTGATTGTCCTAGCCACTAGGGAAGAATTTTGCTCCCTTTTCCCACATCTGTCTCTAAGTCCAATCTCCTTCAGGTTGGGTTCATCCTAGATCCCATGTCTTCCCCCATCCCGGTTGATTGCTCTTGCTGTCGTACAAAAGCTGGGAAATAGCAGCAGTAGTTTTCCTCATGCCATGTAACTTTTCAGTCTTCTCTGAGAGCATATAGGTATAATTCAGCTGCCTGTCTGGTTATAAACATGCCTGCAGCCTGGAAGCGTCTTCATATATATGATTCATACATGCTTGCGCTGCTCTTGCACACCTCCCTAGGCCATTGGCCAGTGCAGTAGCTAGAAAACCAGTTCAAATGGAGAAAACCAGCTTGAGTGGACATCAGACTAAGGAATGAAATGCAAAAATCTGGTGACCTGCAGAGACAAGCTCATCTTCTCCAACTGCCTTTTCAAGATCCATCATGTTTCTGTAGATATCTATCACATTTGATTATTCTTATCAACCTTGATCCCATGGAAATATAGACTTGGACTTCTTGGTTAGAGGAACACAGAGGTTTCTTTGCTCCAGTTCAGGCCCTGTGAGGAAAGCCTGTTTCCAGCAGTGTGACTCTCATATGGTACCGCATATATACTTCCAAACTTTAGAAAAGTTTGGTCTACCAAACCCCGTCTTTCAACAAATGCAATCAGCATCAAAACTTCTAATTTACTTGACCCCTAAAAATGCCAGCAGGAAGAAGAAAAAAAGCAGAGGTTACCACAATTACCTGCCCAATCTTCGGTGAAAGCACTAAAGAATTCACATAATGTCATGTCTTTTTGCTCAGAAAAGGAAATTAATCATTCTCTCCCCACTCCTTTCAAAACAATGATGCTTCATTGGGATGGCCTGAGCCAACAGAATCCAATATCAGGAAGACTCATTGCATTTTCACTTCATCATTCATGTCATCAGGAGATCATTATGGTATACATAAGTCCAGAGATGAATTTGGAACTGACAAGTGATTATAAAAGCACCACAGCACTCTTTCTACTTTAACACTTTCTATCAAAAAAAAAAAAAAAAAAAAGAAAGGAAGAAAGAAAGAACAAAAAGATTATTTCTGTAGCAACAAGTATCTCAAGGCTCCAGCTGGGAACAGAAGCCTGTTCTGTTAAACAGATGGTAGGAGATCAGCTCTGCTTTGAAAAGTGTGATGGGAAATGTAGTCTGGCAGGATATTTTACCCACAAAGCAGAATAAGAACCTGAGATCCCAGTGCAGCACGAGAGCTGTAGCTGCACTCCAAATGGGAATATTTCAACTTCATCTCCCTCTCTTCTTCTTTAGCCCCATCTTCTTTATCCTCTCCTTTATCTTCACAATAAACCATCACTCCAAGTTTTGTTAGTGTGCTGAAAGCAGTCATGTAAGTTTTTTAGAATGTAAATATCCTTTAAAGAAAATTTTGAGGCCTAGGAGCTCTTTTCAACAAAGAAAAAAATCAGTCTACAAAGTCTCCTCAAAGGCTGATGGAGCCAGGCTCTCCCTAGACAGAAATTAAACATGAATTGGTGCCATCAACAGAGCTTCACTGATTTTTATCCCCTAGAAATGCAAACCTTTCTTATAAATCTATAAACCTTACTATAAATCAGTAAGTCTTTCCTCGTAGGTAATTAAGGCAACACATCCCTCGTTTTCTGTCACTCACAGACTTGTTTTACAACCTGCTCATTATTGGGAGAAATTGCCATTTATACTTTTGTTCTCATTTTTCTCCATGCACAAAAATATCTCCATTTTTCCACTTAGCATGGGGCCTGGCATATCCTGATCCCACAACTATTTTCTGAGCTTAGCAAACCATTATTCAGAGTCTGTTAGGAAACTCTGAAGCAAGGACCAATGCCAGTGATTTTGGCATTCCTTCCAGTTCTGTGTTCTGAATATTCAAAAGATCTTCAAAGACACTAAAGTTACCCACTTTCCTCAGAAGACCTGGGTGTGCTTTGCCAAGATGTATTCTTGGATTTCAGAGGTCTTACGTGTTCTAGTGTCTACTTTCCTTTAGCAAGCAGGAAGAAAGTTGCAGAGGAAACACAATCTGCACGTTCCACAGAACAGCTTAAACTCTCCCCGAAATTCAAGAGGAAGGCTTGCCTCATTCCCTAGTTTGCTGCAGAGCTCTGATACCCTCAAGGCACAACAGTGTTAGTAAATGAAATGTGCCCAGGACCACTCTCTGGCATCTCTACACTGTTGAACTCTCTTATCCTTCAAAATGAGGTAGCCACATTCAAACTCTTAATTGTGAATGATCTTTGGTTTATTGGAATTGGGAATGTATAGACATGTCCATGCCCACATTGAACATATTAATTCACTCTCTCCACCCCTTCCAAAGAAGAAACCCAGACACAGCAGACAGGATTATTAGGCTTAGGATCAACTGTGGACAGCCACTACAGACACAGATCCTATCAAGTATGGCCATTCTCTTTGAACAGTCCTCCAGCACTTTCCCATCAGGCTTTGTGGCCTCACCTGCTCTACCAACATGCCCAGGGGTTACACACCTAGGGAGCCTTGTAGAAAAACACTACATCTTTGGCTGCAACAATGTACAGCAACAGAAATAGCCTCTCATGGTAGCTGAGTTGCCACAGAGGGCCCAAATGAGGGCCAGGACAGGTCCTATGCAATGGAGAGATAAATCAGTCTTCACCAATTGGCCCAGGAACCATCAGACTCCCTCTGGGACAGCCCATACAGACCTTCTAGATATCATCTTGGATGGCTCGCTCAATGTGGCAAGACAGATTTGCAGCTGTAGACATTTTTCTGAAGCTGGGCATCAAAGGTCATGACTCCTTACATAGTGGGATGGCAGGGTGATAAACAGAGTGCTGTCAGTGCCTCTTCACCCATGGTTTGTAAAGCGGCAGGTGAATACCTGAATAACATTGAATGGTACCCAAGCCCACGCCAGCTTGAGCACTTCTGCACTATGCCAGAGGCTGCAATGTGACACACTGCATTGGCCAGGTCACTAGGAAGTAAAATGCCAGAATAATAAAACAGCATTTTAAAGGGACCAGGAATCAATCCTACATGAGCTATTACAATATATGAAGGGGCGTCCCATTTTTCACTGGACTTTCCTATCTTGAGTGAAGGGTTATGAACTCCTTGGCAGATGACAAAGTGCCTTCTATGTCACTGCATAGGTAATTATAAGCAGCACATTGGCAACTGTTCATTTCTTTTTATCTCGTGTTATGTTTGAATTCCATTCGGATGCAACTGTCTATCCTGAAAATAACAAATAATATCATTAGAGATGTACTGAGATTCAACCCCTTTCCCTCAAAGAGAAATCAAGCTATTGTCATAGCAGAGGTGGTTTCCTCTGCATTCCCAGATGATTAATATGCATTGGAAGAGGCACTGGAGATGACCCCTTATGAGGCATGCCAATTAAGGCTGGGAGGAACTACATAAATAAAAAATGTGTCCCAAATGGAGCCCTGTGTATACTATCATTATTTTTATAGTCTTGGCACCCAGATGTCCGTGTCATAGCCCCATTGTAGCCTGAAAGACTGAAAGGCTGCCTGCATAGGAAAATATTTCATATTCCACGGGTATAATACACCAGTTTACTTGTGTAACTGCTTGACTGGCTTTTTTCAGTTTTATTCAAACCATTTAGAAAGTAATATAAAGTAAACCAGAATGAGTAATATGTTATTCTTAATTAGGGTAAGAGTATCTGAGTCGGAAGGAGTATGAATGGGATTATTCTGCTTGCTAATCACTCCCTACATCAAGCCAGTGTAATTGTATAGACAGCTTTTTGGACCTCTTCAGCCCACCTAACAACGTGCCAAATTTAAGTCAAAATGCAGAGCTTTGTTGAATTCTGTCCAGTTCACAATGCAACCTTACCATTGCCACCAGTTGGAAGTAGTATTGGGGCTGTCAAAGCATGGATGCACACTTTCTTTTGCCACCTCTGCTGGGACAAGGTTAGGATAGAAAGATCTGAAGGTGAGAAAGACATCTGAGGATGACAATGCTTTAAAGCAGCTGAGTGAGGTGCACTCAAACTCATCCATCAAGAGCTTCTGGAGACTCACCAGACCCAATAGGAGACTGGACAAAATCGGAACCCAGGAGGCTTAGCTAAACCACTGTAACCTCGGACTGAGACAGTGCCAGGCCTGTAGAGCGATTGCTTTTCTACCCTTATAAATAGTCTGGCTTAGCCAGTTAAAATAGCAAATGTAGTTGATCAAGCACATTTTAAAGCATTTGTGTTCATAGGAGTAAAACTGTTCAGAACAAATGGACTTGACGTGGGCAGAGCCATGGATGAGGATATAAAGTACCCATGGACCTGATCTTACTTCTACAGAAGTCAATAGCAAAATTCCCTGTGGCATGAAAATAAAGGACTGAATATTTCCTTAATACTGAGGTCTTCAGAGATTGCCCTATCCACATCAATTACAGCTATGCCTTTATATGCAAAACATTTTTCTTCTTTCAGTGGAGAAAGAACTAAAAAATATTTTTAGTACTGTAGGATTGTCCTGTGTTGCAAAAAAGTCCCATGTTTACAGCCCTTTGCAGATTGAAATATTATTGTTGTGAACGATTGGAAATGGGTATCCAAACTCCAGAGGAATGTTTTGAAATCTGTGCACTGCTTGTTAAAATATATCCTGCCCACAGAGTAGAGCAGGAAGTTGAGTTTTCAGAAAAGAAAAGGTCACAACCAGATGGTCTAGGGAAAATGTGTTTTAATTTACAAGTTCTACTCAATTCTCTTCAATCCCACTCTTCATGTCTTAATTTGACAGGTAATGTAGTGTTGCTAATGGTGAAGTCACCCAGAGTGCACACAGTTTAACTGAAAGCTTGATATTTGTTGTTAAAAAGAAAAAAGTTATATTACCCGTACCTGTTAAAAATAATGACATAAATGTGTGAAGTGTAACAGAACTGATATGCTTGAGATGAGAACAGCGTTGACTACCTACTTTACAACTTAAATAATGGAGAGAAAGGGAATAGTAGATGCCCCTTATCCATCCCTTTATATAGATGGTGAAGGAAATACAGCCATATGATATAGTTATAATTGGATTTTCTCAAACTGTGCATTCTAGTCAATAATTTTGGAGGGAGGAGAGGAAATCATCTCCTTAATGCTTTCAGCATTAATCACAGCTCATCTGTTTCTACAGAGGCCAAAGACAAAAGAACTGGAAAGAAGATAGAAACGCCAGCACCTTCTGGCTTCAAGGAACAAATACTCTGGGGGTCTCCTTGCTCTACTGAACCTTCTCCAAGTACTCTAGCAGCAGCAGAAAATGAGAAAGCAGAAAAAGTAGATAACTGCTATAAAGTGAGAATATCCAAAGGCATCTCACCAGTGCTGGCACTTCTTGGAAGGACAATGGTTTATGCACAACATGATGATTGGATGGAAAGACCTACCATCGAGCAACACTATTTCCCAAACTGATTGAAAGCATCTGAATTCCTGAAATTCTCAAATGTATTGTAGGTTACAAGAATCTAAAATGCTTTCCCTGCATAAACCATACTACTTTGTTTCATTGCTCCTGGAGAAACCGTATGCTCTAGGCTATTAGGATTCACCCAAGAATCACTTTTTAATACAAGAGATATGGACAATGAGTGCAGGGTGGTAAGGCTCAGCACCTTCTTTCTCTTTTTCTGTCCCCATGCTGTCAGTTTTTGAGGTCACAGCATTGCATCACGTGCACTGGCATATTTTCATGCCAATTGGTTTGCTTAACTGGAGGAACTGTTTGAATACAGAGCACAGGGCTGGTTGTCAGAAGCAACATGTTTCCTAAAAAGAGACAAAAATGAAATGTCAGTTAGATGCTGAGAGAAAACTGCAGCAAAATGAGATAGTTCTGCTGTTATCTAACATTCATCGAAGGAATCAGTGTACTTAATTGCTGGTATGAGAACTCCTTTATTATATCATCTTCTATTGTGTGCTAGAAAGTACATAACGATTTGGAAAGGTAGGCTCTGTTCACTTCAGAGGCAAAAAACATGCACAGACTTGCACTGTATCTCATCAGCATCTTCATTCTGCCATTTATGGCTAGGCAGACCTACTCTTTCCCCTATAGAATATCTACCTGAATAGCCCTGCCCATCTGAAAGAGCTTGTCTACACTCAGAATCAGTTACCATCTAACCTGCTTTATTTCTACTGCAAATTTCTTGGAAGGACAAATTTCTACTCCCCAGCCCAAAGAGGCCAGGTTCTGCTCTTCCTTTTGAGAAATGCATCCCACACTAATTTTATCAGCAGTTTTGTCTATATCTTAGATCACATCCCAATTGTGCGGTGGATTTTAGGAAACAGAACATAACAAGGTGGCCATGAATATATTCTTTTGGGAATGACTGCCATTTCTGTGGGAGATCACAAAATGGGTTAGATAAAGATTCATTTACATGGACAAGCTTTTGCAAAATAAGCTACAGCTTAAATTAAAATATAATAGATGTTATGTAGCAGTTCTAATAAACAGTCCTGCACCATGTTGAGAGTTCAGATTCACCCTACCTAGCAGTAGAAACTTACCTGCCTAAGCAATGAAATCAAGCATCCATTTCTCTCCCTGTGACCTGTAGGGGAGAAATCAGCTAAACACCTAAATCACCTTCTGCAGGAACCTCGTTCTCTCTACTGATTTTCAAAGGAGCAAAGGGCAAACGCGCATCCCCTGCAGGCCTCTCAGTTAGGTGATTAATGTCTCCTTCTCCAGATGTCCATTAGTCTAGGCAGAATAGGTTTGAATATGCAAACTCCAAGTATGTTTCCTTGAACATGAAGTTTTGCTTCCCTGGAAAACACCTAAAACTTCGTCATATATATAATAAGAAACTCATCTTGAGGCCCTTCATACAATTAGCTAATTAACTAATTTCTCTCAATGCACTTTAATAAGGAGACACCACGAAACATGCAGGGGGGTTGGACTAGAAGACCTTTAAAGGTCCCTTCCAACCCAAACTATTCTATGATTCTATGATTCTATAGCTCAGGCGGTGGTTTTGGGGCTTTTTTTCCTTCTTCCTCCCCTAATTTTAATAACACCACCTTAGAGGGAAATTATCTAATCACTTCAGAGTTCTTAGTTTCTTAAGCTGCTTTTTTTATTTGTTTTGTTTCATTTTCGCAGTCACTAGAGTGGAGACTTTGACCTTCTACCTGCCCATTGTAGGTCCTCATATCCTCTGTTGTATCATCTGTTGCCCAGGTGCAAGAGGACAAGCTAAGTGACCTCTGTATTCATTCCTGTCCTGCCATTTTGGGGCTGTGAGCATGTGATATTTCTGAGTGGTCAATTGCCAAAATAGCCCATGCAGAAATGCCATTTATTTAAAAAGTAGGTGTTTGCCCCTTTGGTAAAAGGAGTTGAGCTCACTAATTGCCACATTAAATTACATAAGCCAGAGGGTAGGTTTATACTATAATACATCTTCTGCTCTTGTAACTCTATGGGAGAACAAATGGTGGGGTGAAAGAAATTGTCCTTGTGAGCTATAGAGAGTTTCTTGGGATCTATGAGTCTGTGTCCATCATTAAAAGGACTTTACCTGGTGTTAAATGTGTATATCTGCCTGTGCAGACCCAAAAGGGAGGGCACAAATGAACAGCATTACATGCAATTTTAATGTGTATTGGCTTTGTCTCCTTAATGTATTTATAGTTGATTCACTTGCAGCATTTTTCGTAGTTTCATAGGTAATTATGTTTAGGGGTCCTTCCATCTTTCAGTGCCTATGCTATCTCGCTCCCTCCTTTTGCCCCATCAGTTATGCAGTAGCAAACCCTAAGGCCAATTTAAACCACATTTGACAGAGATGTAAATGTTTCAAAGTTACAATGATCCTATAAGTTTTGTGGAATTTTACAGCTGGCCAAAAGGATGTATTAATTAGTAACACACACATTTTTGGCACCTGATTCATCTGACTTGTTTTATACATCTACTGAGATATTTGAAATCTATGAGAAGATCTGGCCCTAGAGCACTTATTTCTTGTCAAGTAGTAAAAAAGGAGTCTAGACAATTAGATCACACATAAACGTCTTCACAGCAGATATCTAAAGTTAAGTGGCTGAATCCCACCCATTGAGCTTGAGCTATTTCCAGGTTAAAAGCCAGTAAGAAAAGGTAGCTCAGGTGCCCTGGGTTTCATAAGGCTTATTTCTGCTCTCTCCTCTTCTCACTGGCCTATTGGGCTTTGCTGCTTCCAGTTCCAGAAGCTACTGGAACTTCATGGTGAGACAAACCATCCCAGATATCCACTGACTGCATTGACTAGATCTCCATTAACTGTGGTGGAAGCTGAGATAGCCACATTTATGTGACTATCTTAGACTGAATCATGGTCCTAGGACTCCAGTCAGTTGCCTAAAAAGAGGCTTTTTAGGGACATTTCCGGCACCCTAATGTATCTGAGATACCTGCAGTTGCTGTGCCAGTCTGATGTGATAAAGAAACTGCAAAGAACTGAGCCCTGCTCGAACAGCAGCTGGAGGGAATCCCAGGAAATATTAAAAGGTACCAAAGGCTCATGTTTAGACAAATGACTCTGTGAAGAGCAGAAGGAAATCACTCATGAACATATGCCTTCACATGCTTTCCTTTTCCTTTTAGATTCTGTTTCTTCCTTAATGCTTCTCAGTTCACATCAAAATCATGTGGTGGTGAGCTGCTCTCCCTTACTGTTGCTTCATTCTTCTGCTCAGCATGAGGAGTAGATCTCCTGAGGAGAACAAGAGTGCTATACGTCTTTTTTTGCTACACCTATTACAAAATCTACCCATGAGTTCGTGAAGGAGCCTCAAAAAAGAAAGTACATTTTTCCTCATCCTATCAGCCTAATTAAAAATGGAAAGTTCAAATGATTCATTCACAGCCTTCTCCAAACCTCTTTAATTCAGTTTTATACGTCCAGTCAGGAAATTTAAAAACCTCCATTTGGCTAAGTTGACCAGTCATGCAGCTGTTGTGAGCATCCAGGAGCAGATGTATATGAAATCTGTTAGCATGAAACATTCACAGGATTTTTCTGGATATAGATTTTTTTAAAAAATAAAAACTGTAAGTGCCTTTATGAGCAGAAATAAAAGACAAAATGAATTAAATACATGGAACAAAACAAACCGTTTATTCTGTGTCAAATGCTAGAAACGAGAAACAGCTTTTGAAGTTGGCACAACCACCTTTCTGCATGGCAACATAGAGCAACTGACCCATTGAAATCATGTGAAAAAGGCATCCTAGATGATAGACCTGCATATGTCAAATCTCATTTCTCCTACAGAACAAGGTTTTTCACAACACTAGCTTGGCAGAATAACCACTAAATCTGGCAGGGTAGGTGTCAAGAAGTTTCCCCTGAGACCAGCTAGGAAAAAGTCTTCTGTGAAGTGGGAGCAAGGGATTGGGGTTGGATTATCAACACTATCACTGGGAAACTCAGTTGTCTGAGCCAACAGCTGATGCAGTCCACTGATGTCTACTACAACTACATATCTGAATGTCAGTGGGGAATTATGCTCATGGGCTGGGTCCTCTGACTGGAGGTGTTTTCAAGCAGAATGAAGGTGACACTTGACAGAAAAGACAAAAGTTTTTAAGAATTGACAAAATGTCATCTTTGCCGCCTTCTGAGGCATTCAGCCCTCCTTCATCAGGCTACAGAGAAGCTGAAAGGTCTTGTTCGACCCCTCCAGGCTAGGACAGTTCCCCAGTATTAGCTTCCCAAATGCCTTTTTGCTTTTAGCTTTCAAATATATTGTTTCCCATCCCACCAAACAAAGATTTGGCCGTAGAGGACCATGTGTTTATAAACTTCAGGCTGGAACACCCAGGTTTACCATATCTGAAGTTGAATATGAATGTGATGCAAAGACTCCATCTGGTACCTATTGCAACAGTGCAATGCTCCATGGCTCAGCTGTGCTTGTATCTTGCAATTGGTTTTTCACTGCCTCCTGGTGCCAGTGCAAGGTCTGCGTTCTGATTTTCAAACAATTTAATGACACATGTCCTGGAGACATCAGAAATTGAATTCTGTGCAGAATTCAAGCAGCAGCTGTGATCCTCTGGGGCAGAATGGATCACTGAGCATAGGGTGAAGCCTGAGCATAAAGCATCCTTGGTTAATAGAATCAGCTTTGGGGCAATCTTCTAGAGGAGATCAAGTAATTTGATTAAAGAGTGCATTTGGCACTCTCTAAGAAGCACCTTTAAAATTTTGTCTTCAGAAATTACTTCCCTCAAAAACAAGGTGCAGTCTATGACAGTTTTATGCCCTATCCTAGTATTGCCTGACTAAGTGGGTATGTGAGCTTTGCCAAATTGAGTCATGAGCCTAGAAATTATCAATGGAGTCCCCCAGACAGTTTTGTACTTCAGTTTTCTTAAGCAAAAGGACAATCAGCACCTCAGCCTGTTTTGCTTCATGCACAGGAGTACTATTCACTCTGCAAGTCATCCTCTCCTTCAGGTTCATCCTCGCATGACCACCACTTTCTGTTTAAAGAAGATTGCAATGGGTGTCTTAAGAAAGGAGCCAGTTTGACTCCTGATGAAGAAGTTATTCTCAAGAAAAGCTGGCTATGTCTCTGGGCCTCTACCTACAGCCAGCATGGTACTTGCTGGATATGCCAACAAAGTCCTGAGAAAACAACCATAGCAAACTGTATTTGAGCATCTCCTGTAATACTCAACTGGGCCATCTGCAGCAGCACTTTACCATGTCTCTTGCCAAGTGTCTCCTTAGGATGAGGCCAAACACTTTTGTGGCATAACACAAAAGTGCCACCTGCTCTCCACGCAGAGCTTGAGGAAAAAGGAGCATAATTTGATTAAGCAGGAGATAACTGATCCTACATCAAAACAATTGCAGAGCATCGCTGTGATTGACAAGTTTCAAGGGAATATGCACTAGAATAACAGACCGGCTTTTTTTCCCAGTTACACTAAGCAGTCATCCACTTTGAATGTGAAACCAAAAAGAAATACTACTCCTCATCCAATGCCCAGCTTCTAGGACACAGGTGCCAAAAATTATCCACACAAGTTTATATAATCCCATTAGCACTTGGCTCCTCATTGACATTCATCAGCTTCATCTAGCTCATTTAAAACACTAGTTATTCAAAGACATTTGGGAGAGGAAACAAAGAATTGATGGACATTCTCCATCCAGTTCCCTAATGTTGATGGAAAGGTAGCATGGCCTAACAGGTAAAGGACCAGTCCATCAGTGAGCAGTTCTGTATTTGACTCTAGCTTGTGTTGACCAGTGAAGTTGGCTGCTGACGTCCTCTTTGCTGCTCTTCCCACTCCAACTCTTTGCCTACTTTGTCAGATGGTCTTTTGAAGATGGTCTTCTGGATATGGAGGGCTCATCTTGCCTAATCATGTGCATCCTGCTTAATAGAGTAGGCTACAAGAGACGTGATTAATTTACACAGTTATCCCTGTCTAGTCATTGGGCCCCACCAGATGTAATTAATATCTCATTTATTCTAGAGGTATTAAGCTAAAAATTCCACCCCCAAAAAAGCAGAATGGACTAAATGTCAAATCTAGATGGACTATCCAGGCATTCCTCTGACTCAAATCACAATCAGAAATAGTAATTAGTAAAAACAGAGCCTGCTCTGTCAGCGTGGGAAGAAAATTTCCAAGCCTCATAGATTTAGGTGGTTAAAACCTCTTGTTTAGGTGGTTAAACTGTATCATGATTATAGGCAAAATATGTCTCAAATCCCCTGGTCTTCCTCCCCACAAAACCTTCTCCTGATGCACATGCCTCAAACACAGACCATACGGAAAAAAATGAGGGATACTTTCCTCTTCAGCCAGCTGAGGGTATTTTCACTGGGGAGCGAAGGATTCACCCATCTATCAGGTGACAGTCTTGTCTATCCATGCATCAAGATGACAGCCACTTTGTTATATTGATAGATTCTAACACAGGCTGGGAGTAGACTTACTTACTGATATGATTCATTACACTTTAAAGTATGATGCTCTCTAGTTGCTGTCTAGAAACATTGACTAAGTAGAAGTCCAGCATACTGATTTATTGGAGCTGGCAACTTGAGTCCAATGAAGAATCCAACGCAGGGAACTTTTTGCCAATACACAGTAACTTTGTTTACTCAATAGAGGATGTATCCATCTTTCAGCTGGCATTGATTGTTTTTACATTTTTTTCTACATGCCCAAGCTCTAAAGGGAAAAAAAGAATCCCGCCACAGAAAGTAATTTGTTTTGGCAGAGTAAAAAATGTTAAACCTCTACACAGATAAAGCAAACAGGGTGAGAAAAAAATAACTGTCCTCTTCTGTAGCATAAGGATTTTAATTTGAAGCACAGCTCACACAGCTGATTATTCCCCAGCTTGCAATAGAAACACTCATTCAGACATAAGCAAAATACTACCATTTTTCTGCCCTGAAAGGCCTTGAGTGTTGTAATGGAGGGAGATGCAAAGGATGCCTGCCTTCTAATGAATCCGCCTGTTAGAGGGATCCACTTCCTTCAGCGTGAATCTTCATGATTGAAGATGCCAGTGTCTAGCAAATGTACCCCATTGGAACATTAAAAGGGCTTATGGGGAATGGAAAAAACAATCATGTACTGGCACACAAGTCAACAAGTTAGTCATGGAAGAGGGTATAAGAAATCCATGAAAGACTTCATCTTTCAGGTGACACTAGAGACAGCTAATACATACTAGGCAGCTGGGGTAGGAGGAAGGGCTCAGTCATGAGGAACATCTAGTCTGACTTTGGACAGAGGGTTTGTGCTCTCATGTGACAGGCAGGTAGATCACAGGGAACTGCCAAAACCCTTTGTCTACCTATTGATGTTTAGTTCAGATCAGGACTGTCCACATTTCATGTTTTAAAAACTTTTAATGACACACAAGAAATGCTTTATTAACAAATTCAGCTATTCCTCTGCTATATACTCAAAGAAAAATCAGCAATCTTTTGAAAGTAAACCAGGGACTGTCAGGAAATTTGAAACTTCAACAAAAAGTAGGAAAATGTTCTGTGATAGCCTCCCACAGAATTGTTTCCATTTTTCACTGAACTCTCCTGAATGACTATAGCACTCTACATCTGAAGACCCTAAAGTGTTACACAGACAGTAAATAATACACCCAACAATGCAGTAGCTTCAATCAGGAGATGGGTGTTATCTGTTCGAGAGCTGTTTGAGGCTGCACATTCAGTGACACTGGCAAGTTGAGTGGGGTTTTTATTTTCCAGAGAAATAAAGTAAATTGTTCCTGCCCAGATTTTCTGGAAATTCGGTCGTTTGTTTGCTTGCATCTATAAATGGAAGGTTAGATGTGAACGCTGAGGAATCATGCATGTATCAATTGACTACGCAGAGCTGAAAAGGGAATAAGACTTGGCAGATACTTTTAAAATCATTATTTTGGGCCAGAAATTTCAAATATATGTTTTTTGTTGTTTTTATTTTTTACTAAAATATCTACACATTTTTGACATTTTATGCAAATCTTCTAAAAGAAAACATAGAAAATGTTACGGGGAGAAGCCTTGCTGACACGGACTTGAGGGTCCTGGTGGACAATCTGCACGTGAGCCAGCAGTGTGCCCCTACAGCAACGAAGGCAAATCGGATCCATGGCTGCATCCACAGGGCCATTACTAGCAGAGCTAGAGAGGCCTTGGCTGTCCCTTTCTTCATCTAGCTGACTCTGCACCTAGTTCCTTGTATGGGAATGGGTGAGAATGTGCTGTCCCTTGGGAAAAAGAGCTTAAAGACATCTTTTGACATTATTTTTTCAGAGCAGTTTTGTCATTTACTCAGAATTGCACCCCCTGAGCTGGGCTGATGTAACCGAAGCCACTGACAGAGCATTTGTTTGTGCTTATCTGCAACCTCTGCAACTTGAAAAGACTAATAAGCCTCTTTTGTTTGCTAGTTCACCAAACACCAGAACGACAATTTTCTGTATCTAATTCCTCAGGGAAGTTGGCTATGAGCAGACTCACAGGGTCCAACAAGGGGGATTTTCAGCCTTACCCACATGTTCTTGCAGTGCTCCTCAGAGTTTTTGAGGATTCCAGTTTTCGCAGGAACCAAAAGAAAATGTAGCAAGACCTAATGCAGAGATCGTCATTGAAGGGACATAGAAGTTTGGGATGTAGAAATCTATGGCAACAACATGTCATTTATACTGTGAGGCATGGTGCCGTGCTAAGCAAGCTACACAGCTGCTGGGTCAAGCTGGCTTATAGTCACACCCCATCATGAAAGACTGAGTCCAAAAGTTTAAGTTTATTTCTTCCATTTGCTCCTAAGATCAGGTTGGGAACAGGAGAGGACACCTCCGGAAAAAGACAATCACGAAAAGAAACTGAAGCTACGAGCTGAAGTTCTGCCGTCTTTATTCACGTGGAGCAGCAAAGTTCTGTATAAGGCTTCAGTCTTGGTGACAGAAAACAAAGGAATGAAGACTTATGCATAGACAACTTTCAAACAGGGGAGTTTTCAGTGCAAAATGTGTCAACAAAAAAGCACCAGACTCCAACGGAGTTCACGTGCTTTCTGGTAAAAAAGATTAGAACATCGTCTTAATTCTGGGTGAAGGATTCTCCAGCTCCACATTTCATTCTACATATATTTTGCTAATCTTTCTTTCTGCAAGTGAAAAACCCGCTCCAGGAGCAAAGCAGAAAAAATCTCTTGGCATTCAACAAACCTTTAGAAACAGTAAATACTTGCTGCAAATTACACTTTTCACACACTACCCCTCCTACACAGACAGCAATGAACACTTAATGCCCCAGGAGTGCAAGGAGGCAATTCCTCTTAAATGTTAAATGCTGCCTGTTGCTACCTTCCAAATGTCATTTCAAACAGTTGTGATTGAACGAGCAAGGTCTGTTGCGTCCTTCCCCCACCACCTTTCCTACATCATTACACATCGCATTGAATTAATATCCATGCGTAAATGTGCTGCATTTCTGACAGCAGTGCAAGGGTACTGAAGGGACTCCACTTATGCATACAAGCGGAGGAGAGAGTTCATGTGTCTAGGCAAACTGCAGGGCAAATTCACCTTATTTTGTTGTGCAGGAGACAGACACCCTAAGGCTATTTTCTAAACCATATATGATGAGCTGTGCCTAGAAGCACCCATTTCCCCCCACCGCATGTAAAGACAATGTAAGCAACCAGCTCAAGGTTAGACACGTGCACTGTACAACAGAAAACCTAGCTTTAAAAGGTAAAACCTAGCTTTCAAATTCTAAAACTTTATTTTTTAAAGAATATATATTATTAATAATGTATTGACAACACTGCCTTTTAGTAAAAAAAATAATTAAAAGACACCTATGCTGTAGGCAGATATTTTGGGGAATGGAAATGTGTAAGGCAACAACGAGGAGGTTTATCTTCCTAACAAAGCATGGAACAGCTCAGTAACACCAAATAATCAAACACCAGAGGAGCACAGCCCTGCTTGAACTTCACCAGGAACCCTTTGCCTCTCTGCAAACATGGCCCAATCTTGTGCTCTGAGCACTATTACAATTAGAGATGTTGCTTTTATGTAAATGTAATATAGTCCAGCTTAGCTTCTTCAGTACATTCAGACCAATAAAAGTGTATCCTTAGTAAATGCAGTAGAATTTTGGGTTATTTTTATTCTGACAACTCCAGGTGAAAGGCTCTATATAAGCAGTAAAACTACTGCAGAATAATATGATAAAGATTCTTTATTTTTTGAAAAAACTCCTTTGGTGGCTTTTTAACCAACAAAAGGGAAGACTCTGATCAAGTATGGATACTTCTGGATAACTTATGTCTCTAGAAATTTCTAGTGAATTATGATTTTTTTTTTTTTTACTGTGCTTCCTAAAGTGTTATATATTGTCTCTGAGTACTTTCAAACAGATGCTTCATTCAACTCAAGAGATTTCTGCACATTAGTGAAGGATGAGACTTACACATTTTGAAATTGTTTGGGGAACTTCCCTATATAAGCAGAAACTACCATTCTGGGCAGACCAATGACCCATGCAGTCTGGTACTTGCCTTGCAAACCATGTACAACACAGAAAGGAATTTCTTATCATTCATTTAGATGTTTGTTATCAAATGGTGCCTAGCAGCATTTTTGATTGTATTTAAAAATCCATACAACTGTATTCACTATGTTCCTTGGCTAAAAGATTGTTGGTCTTTTTATGAGAAATTAATCACAAAGCTAAAATAAAAAAATAAGAATGGAATAGCACAGCCCATTAAAATAGATTAAAAGCTGTTTAATTTGCCAATTGTTCAAGCATTTTTAATTGGCATGGTTCCACTAGAGTCAATTGAACTATGGTGATTTTTAGCAGCTGAGGGTGTGGGCAACATTTAAAAGAGACAAGGAAGGTCATGGTATGCTACCTGTACGTAAATACTACAGTAACAATAGAACCAGCAGGGCTATTTAGGGTAGATAAGGAGGGCTACAGCAGGGTGTGATCGCTAGAACAAGTGAGGCTGGAATGTGAATTGGATTTAGCTGTCAATGTACAATTCAGCATAACACTCAAAGCAATTAGATTTACAACCAATACACATGGGATCCCATAGCATGTTACCCGACAGGAAAGTCAGCTGGCACTATTGCGTTAATATTCCAGGGGTATGTAAACCTCCAAGCAGTACAAGTAGGTGGTGCAACAAGGCTGGAGGAAGATACAGTTATTTATTGCAACCTGCACCCTAAGCTCTTCTCTGAGAAGTGATCTTGGCCTTGCCAGTTCCTCAAGAACTCTCCTAGGAGCCTCCTCCACATCCCAAAGATTAGTTTAAATAAAAGAGCAAACTTTAAAACAACAGTAACTCTCGAGTGAAGCTCATATACAGTGAAGGCAATAAACAATCTTAAACACCAAACCAAACTGTACCAAGAAACCTCAAACTCCTGTTGTGAAATGAACTCCTCTTTTTTACTTTAATTGCAGATCTCAGCAGGCACTGTGATATAACACCCTGCGGGATACTTGTTAATAATCTCAAATAGTCCCATTTTCATTTCTTTACCCATTAAATAGATGATCACAATTTGAAAGAAGAAGAACAATTTTCAGCATAGAATAGTTCATTAACAATTTGTCCCATCCTGGGTAGATTCCTTCTGGAGTGGGGGCTAAGTTGATATCATATTAACTGATTGTCATTTTGACCAGTGTTTGTTGTTCTCAGAAAGTTAATTCAAGTCAGGAGTGGTGTGAATTTACATTTTAATTCCTCATAGGTTGCTGCAAGATTCTGGTCAGAAAGTATGCAGTTGTGTTTAGTGAAAACCTCATTAAAGATTAATCCAACAAAGACCAGCCATAAACATTTACCACTGTAATACCGTAAAAGTTAATGGTATCAGTAAACAGGACGCTGGAACAAGTCAGGCTCCACGAGTCGTGGTGGCGGGGGAACAAATCCCAGACTGGAGTAGCAGCTTGCAACCGGTTGGCAGGAGTTGCTTTGCATGTGGCATTTGGAAAGCGGGAATTGATCCCAGCGGGAAAGGCTGAAGTAGATTCTCTCTCTTGATTTGCTCAGGCAAATGATTGCTTACTCCATCTGTTGTAAGGGAACGGTTCCCCGCAGAGAGAGGATCTACGGAAGCATCGAGCTGGCCCTTGGGAGGAGTACGAGACACAACCAAATCAGCAGAGCAGCTTTGCTATGAATTTATGATGGTTGATATTTTTCTCTAAGCAGCCATACCTGAAGAGGGAAAATTAATCCATCAGCTGCATTCAGAGGGCAGATTGGAAAAGGCACTTAACAAATATAAACTAGAAAGCTGCCCAAATAATGATATTTGATGACAGGGAATTTCCTACTGAACAGCATCCTTTGTTGAATTTCAGTTGAAATTGTTGCAGTCCCATTCATAAATAACGTTTGTCTTCCTGTTGCCACTGCTGTTGATAATTCATTGCATACTATTTATTACATGGTAACATTATATACACAATGGGACAAAAAATCTTATTTCCCTTAGAAAACTAGCCTAAAGTGCAGACAATGTCATTATACATATTAATACTTACGAGATGAATGCCAGTGCATTTATAATGCTTTATTAATCCAAAAAGAACTTTATAATCTTTTAATACAACGGTTATATTCTATTCAACTGTCCTATAAAAAAATCAAAGCTGGGAATGGTAAATAATTATCTAATCCATCAAGACTGTGAATATAATGAGTATTGACTTTTTTTTATTTTGGAATGATTCAAAGCAAGTTCTGACTCTTTCTCCTCCTACCCCATGATATCAAGTATAGAGTTAATAATGGAAAAATACCTCCAATTAACTTACTAACATGTTAAAAGGCAACCCAAAAAGCCTAAAATACACAGGGAAGGTTCAAAAGGACAGTAATTATTTTAGAGTGATATCATAAAAAAATATTAAAAAAAAAATTAACTGCTACATATCAGAAAAAGCAAAGCAGCATGAATTATATACTTATGTAAATAAAGCTAATAGGCGATAACATTAATTAGTGGCATAAAACTTTTGCTCATCATTCTGCAGATAGCAGGTATTCGTTTGTGAGGATTAATTTATATTTTAATTAGAAATTTACATATTTAGCAGCCTTGCCATCAACAATTAGCAACCCCAGTGCATTTAAGGATTTTCAATTTAGACTAAACATGCTGACTTTCAAAGGGTCATTTTGAAGCAATCTCTCTTGTTTCACAGTAATGGGGAGCTACATGTTTCCTTCACACCCACCTGTTACCTTTGGATAAAAACTTCTAAGAAGTAGTTTGTAATACTTAAAATATGATTTGGCATTCTCTTCTAATTTAGTTCTTATAAAACATTTATGTTAAATATTAATTGGTAGGGAAAGTCTCTATGGAGGTTGAGGAAGATAAAATTATTCGCGATGTAATGAATTTAGAGTGACTATAAATCAGCCTTACGTGTGTTGGGTGAGTGGGAAAGTGACAAGAATGGTCGGTTCTATCTATAATTAAGTTTTAGGTAAGATTAGTGAATCAGAGGTTAAATAAATTTCAAATCCATAATGTGCTGGCAGTATATATGGCATGAGGTTTGATCTATATAGAAGCAATGAGAAGAGAAATCTGGGTTGGATGGCTTGCATGATTTATTACAGATGAACATATGGAAAGATCTGGGCTCTGCTCTCCACATCATCAGTGTGAAAGCAGAAGAACCTGGTATAAAATGTCTCTTAACCCACTAGATTTTTTCACATTATCGCATTCATTAGAACCTGGCCCAAACAACTGTGCTAGCCTAGGTGGTGGAAGAATTTCACTTCAGAAGTGTTTCATTGTAAAAAGTGGACAAATTTTTCCTTTCTGAGCAACCAGATTGAACTCAGTTCAGAACAGCAGTGGTCTGGGGTATGTTCCCAGCTGACTTGTGCTCATTCCTCATCCTGAAACAAAGGCTTGGGCTGAAGGATAATAACTGGGAAGCCCAGAGCAGAACACCAGCAAAAGGTCTGTGCTTCACCTCAAATCTCACCCAGAGCTAGTGGGGTGAGGAAATAGAGTCCTTATCTGCAGCCTTCAGTTGCCATCATGCAACTAACATTGCAAACAAGATAGAGAAATGGGCTGACTGATATCCTATGATGACCAAGTTTGACTAGGACTATTAGTTCTGATAAAGAAAAGTATTTTTTTAATCAAGTAAAAAATTTCCATCATAATGTGGTCATTTCCCTGAGTTCCCCTCTCAGACTGCTGCGATAATGGGAATTATCGTGTGCCAGGGGCAGGGGACAGTGACTCAGTCCCATCAGCAGCCCAGCTCCTCCATGGGGATATGCAGCAAGACAAGGGCATGGTCTTCACCCCAACCCATGCAGTGTCTCATATGATCCAAGGCAGGATGATCCCCAGTCATCAGAACTCTCTTTGATTCAGCTTCTCTAACTGGTTAAGAAAATTGAATTCTCATTAAAATTACTGAAATGTATTTATTTGAAAATAAGTAGTGAAAATTAATACTAATCCACCCTACAAGATATCCCTGAGGCGTAAGGAATATAACCAGAAGCACCCTTAGATGGGAAGCTATCTAGTCCTGCCATCAGCTATAATATTGTTTTTTTTTTTTTTCCCCAACCCCAGTTCTGCTTATTTGCTCAGTATAGCCATGCCATACTAAGCAGGGCTTCGCAAAGCTCTGTGTGCAAAGCTCACTGATACAGCTTAGAGAAATTAAGGATGGGGGAGACCTCCAGAGATAATGTACTCCACAACTGCTCATAGCTTCCCCTCCCTCGGATATTTCCTTTCCCATGTCAGCAGCAAAGTGGGAAAAGTGGGGGCTGAGAGGTGTCTGTAATTAATAGCTGTAGCTGAAAACATCCCTCCTTTGAGAAAGTGAGGTTTTACCAGCAATTAGGTAGCCAGTACTTTGCTGGCTCACTGCCTTGCCATGAAAGATGCAGCAGTTTTCACCTAATATTGCCTTTCTGAACATTTCACAAACTCCTCTGAATCCTTGCGGTACCTCTTAGGCCATTCTCTGCTAATTTAAGGAACACTGGCCGTCCTCCTGCACTTAGGCACGTTCATCTGAGAGACCAATATTTCACTGACCAACAAGAAGGTATTAAAATATAAGCTGTTAACTCTTGGCAGTTGGTGCACAGCCCTAATCCGCTCTCAAGCCACTACTGACACCTGTACCATTTCTCAAGGTATTTGATAACCTGTGGCTAAAAATGGGCAGTGATGGATAGTCCAAGTGTCACTTCCACAGGTACTCAATTTTTTTGCTATTCTTCCCAGTAGAATATTTTTTTTCCTAAAGATTGAATGAAACCCTTTTGTCTTAGTCAGAGTGAGTAGAGAATTGTCCTCTCTTTCAGTCCTCCCTTTCATCATTGAACCAGTCCCATTATTCCAACCCATCCTCCTCAGTCATGGTTTTCTTTATCTCCATTCATTTCGTTGTTTAGCCAAATGTTTGTCTTTTTCCCCTCTTTTTCTGTGCTACAATAACAGCCTGAGTCCCCAGCCAAGACTGGGAATGTATTATGCTGGATGCTCTGTGTTTGCAATTACATACATACAAGCACATATACTGTGGGAAAGGTCCCTGTCCCCAAGACTTGCAATCAATGCAGGAGGGATAAAAGGCCAGCGGATGCTCAGGGGGAGATTAATGTCACCCAGAATGTGTGTCACAGATGGAGAATGAACTCAGGTTTTGGGTAGCATCAAAGCCACACACAGCTATGTTTCTATTCACAGCCATTAAGGAATTTAAAGAAAAGTGTCTGGCAGCCAGTGGCAAACAACCAAAGCAGAAAGGGGGCAGAGGGAAGAGCCCTGCAATGCAGATCAATGTCCCTTATATCAAATGCTTTATTTTCAAAAGAGCTACAGAGGAAAAAATGCCATTAATATCCTGTGACTACCTGCAGGTGCTTCACAAAAGCTGTCATAGCCAGGACTGACTTGAAGCCTTGCAGTTATTGATCATGATTCTGTCATATTTTTGCCTTGAAAGGTACCAGACTTAGGTCCACACAAATTATGCCTTGTATTTTTTCCCCACAGTTATGATACAATCATTTCCCTTCCCTGAAAACTACCACTACCAGCCTAGCTGCATTTTTCATTCAAGCAACTGAAAATCTCCCACACTCTGCCCCCTGTGCCACTAGCTCTTTTCAGAATATTATGATTTCCAGAAGCAAATAAAGATAAAAATTCCCAGATAGAAAACATTGCTATTACAAAAAAAAAGGAGATACAGACCCAAAGGTACCTTTTGGCCTGCATCTATTAACTATCTCCTTTAGCACTGGGTATGTTAACAGAGTTTTTTCATACTTTTCAGACAAAGCAGCAAAATCTGCTTCATTTAAACCATCTTTCTACAAAAGGAAATGATTACTCCATTCATTTGGTACATCTGTCAGGTATGGTAATTCTCTGCTAAATATTGCATGTGGTGGGGAGTTCTGGATGTTTAAGCAACAAGTGGCACTTTGGTATGTGATTAACTCTCACATCCACCACAATAATTCTTTATCGATGCCAGGAGTGGCATCAGACTGGATTAGCACTGCACGCCAATGACAGTGAGATACTGACCGCCTGCAAGTGCTTGCGTTTCAGTATCTGCCTCTCGCTTGGTGAAATGCTGTGATCTCAAGCAAAGGATTGCAATGAGGGGCAAGAAGAAGGGCATGCTCTCAGCCCTGGAGAAGCATCTGTAGGAGACTTGTTTGTTCTGGGGTGTTCTCCTGATTATAGGAGGCAGATCCTGATGGGACTGAGGGGTACTCACCTCCTTAGCTTCACTGTGACTCTGGGAGAAGTTGATTTGTTGGTCGTCGAATCTTTTAGGATGGAAGTTACCCAATAAACTAGGAGAGAGCTGGGTCACTACTGTCCTAGGGTGAAAGATCACGCCTGTGAAGTGGTTCCTGCTTCCAGTAAGGTGCTGGAAGAATTCTCATTCTTTTCAGTGGCAGAGGCATCAGCATAGATATACTGCCCTAGAAAAAATGGCACCGAACTGGGCCAAGCCATAGACAACCACTGATCATCATTGACCAATTCTTGGCAGCAGAAACCCCTCCAAGAAAGATGTGCACTGAGTCCCAATAGCATAGCCGGTCCTGAATTCTCCTACCTTGCAGGAAATGGTCTGAGCAACCCAGTTCAGCCCTGGCCCAGTCTTCTGCAAAGAGAAGGGAAAGAAGCAAACTGGGAATGTCAGGATAAGGAAGTTGTAGACTTGTATTTTGCTGCTGTAATCAGCATTAAGGAGTATAAGAAATCTGGGATATGTGCTCAGAATTACATTGTGGACATATCTTAAACTAGACAATTTAAGATACAATTTCTCTAGACATTGTAGACAAATATAAATTAAACGTCCTTATTCTAAATGAATAGAATGTACTAAATACTAAAAAAGCAGGTGTGAAAATCTGCACTTTGTTGAACAGAGAAACGTGTGTGTGCTGAAGGAAGGAACCTGTAAAGAATTAACATTAAAACAGAAACCCACACAGTAAAGCAGAGCGACAGAAAGTAGTCTTTGAAGGTCTGTTTTAACTGACAACTTTTAACAAAATTAAAATATAAAATATCTGTTCTTCATCGCTTCCTTCTAATCTCATTTCTATAATAAAAGAACAAAAAAAAATTCTTTATAAAAAGTTCTTTTCTTTTCAGCAGTTCTACAGAATCAGGTTCTTCATCAGAAATGCTGTGTCTGCTTTTCTCTTCTTAATGCAATCAGAATATTACATGTTGGGTACAGTTTTCTTTTACTGAAAAGATTTCTTTTCTTTTTGTGTATCATATATGATTGAAAATCTTTTGTTTTTCAATTTAAGAAAAATCATTTTATTATTTTGAAGGATCTTGAACAGCAAAGAAATAAAAACATCCTACATGTTAGTTATTTTTGTCAGGATTTTATTCAGAAATATAATCATCTGTGAAACATCATGCATCCCTGGTTGTAAATATAGATAAATGACCAATCAAACAAAACAATGACAGCAGAGGTTTTTCAACTGCTGTTAAGAACAGCCTGAATTGCAATACGTTTGCTTCCAAAATGCTAGAGTGATCTTCTACTACAGGGAGAAATTAACAGAGCAAGTTACTGAGATACAGAGCATAATCCTGTCTGCACTGATGTCATTCAAATTGATTTGAATGGTCTCGATTTGAAGTTGCTTTGAAATCACCCATAGAGTCAAAACAGGTTTTAGATCTTCAGTATTCAGAAGGTATTTTCAGGCCAGAAATGCCCAATCTGACCATCTTGCCCTGGTAGGTGGGACTCATGTCACATAACTTTTTCCAACCAGACTTAAGATGTCTAGTCCTAAATAATCAGAATGACTCCTGCTACAGTGAAAGGAAAGGCACATTAAAAGCATAATACTTTTAACCTTTCTTGGGATGGGATGAATCCCTCCTTTTTTCACTAGCAATGTAGCTTGTACTTCCAGCTTGGAAAAAAGACATGGCATTTAGATTGTTGAGGTTAGGTGGCATGAATCCCTTCTCAGGTCTGTTCTGCTGCCTAAGTCAAGCTAGGGACTTTCATTTGCACCCTTATCCTATAGTCTCTGCTCTAGTTAAAGGGCAACTTTCAGAAAGCCGTCTATTGTGGCGTTCATCTCACCTAACAGAAAGTGTCCACAAAGTGTCAGTCCCAAGCGCACCAACACGCTCTGCAATCTACTCTCCTCCACCCAAGGTTTCACTACCTGCGTTCAAGGCCAGCTCTGATATGCACCACTCTGTATCATTGGATCACACTGCTGTGAGAAAGACCTGTGAGATGCCTCCTTGGGAGCCGCACCCCTTTTCTTGGGAGATGCACTGAAGCTCAGTTGCTTGTTCTTGGTCCCTGCCTGAGCTATGCCATAAGTCTGCCCTGCCTGGCCATGTACCATGCTGAACCTGACCCAACTCACTAGTTTGAATTTCTAGCATGACCTTGGACCTGCCTTATTTCTACAGACTTGTCTGGAAGTCATTGCACCTTTGACTGTCCCTGATTATTGTTATCAGACCTGCTCACCTTGGTCCTGGCTTGTCCACTCTTGTTCCCTAAGAAAAAGCATTTCTTCGTGTCTAAGCTAGCTGTGATGGCTCCAGCTGCAGTCCTTGGAGAGCCGTATCCAAAGCTTCAATGTATTTAACCAAATGCAGGCTAAATAAAGATCTCAAGCAATGGACAGTTTTCAACCTGAGGTTAGAATCTGGGCTTTTGTTTCCAAATTACTGTGACATTTTTCATTATAGTGATCTTTATTAAGTGCCATATTTTCTATACACATGAAACATGCTGTAGTTTAGGGAACTATCATATATTTATTAATAATAAATATTAACAATTTCCTTTGGAAAAGTTCATATTTAGCTCACAGAACATGACATAAAATCAAATTAATGAAATTGCACAAATTATACATCCAAATCAGAAGAGCAATATGGGCTGAGTTTAAAGCTTGATACAGAGCTCAGCTTTGAATTTGGTGGTGCAGATACTCTGTAAGTTGTTATCGATGGATTTTGGGTTCAGTTGAATAGATGATTCTTTTTGCATAGATGAAGCTTTTGCTAACACTAGTTACTTCAAATGTTATCCATCTATCTCCTCCATTTAAGCAACCTTCTTCATCTGAGCAATAAATTATGTCAATACTGCCTCTGGGAATTTTCCAAATGGAGCAATTTGAGAAAGGTCTGACAAACGGGATATAGGAGTGGAAGCTAGGAGAGATATCAGGGAAAAATCTTGGTTCCACTGAGGTCTGGAAAATGATCTTTTTTTTCATTGGGACCATACTTTCACTTCTAGACGCTCTCAGTTCAGCTACTGACTCACCGTGTGACTTTGGACTAACCCCCAATCTCTCTGCGTCTCAGATCCCATATCTGTAAAAAGACAATAACTCTTTCAGTTAAGAATTTATATTGGATTTACATAGGATTTAGATTAACCTCACAAAGCACCATTCTACATTTGTTTCTCTCATGTTCTCCTATTTTCTGGCATATTTGTATCCAACTTCCCAGAAAACTGTTGCCTCTTCCCTGCATTTGGTATGCAGCTGTGTGGTGACTCACAGCCTTCACCTAACACAACTAAATTCTTTGTGTTTACTTCCAGATGTTGTCTCCACTGCCCATTCACTTTACTGCATGTCCTATAATCTATAGTATTACCCAATTCACGAATGTGCTGCTGGGAGGTTTGCTTTCAGATTTCAGTTGGACAATAAAGAAAATCGATCAGAAAGGAAGCTGGCTTGCCAGACGGTAGCATGTGAACAGCAGCTGCGGGAGAGCCTTGAATTGTTGTACTGCTGAGCTGAAATTATTGAGGTCGACGGAAAAAAAACTTCACAGTGAAAAAAGCATTCAGCTATCCCAGTCTCAACAGATCTTGGTTTTGTCATTACGTATAGCTGGTTTTGTCATGTACAATTAGTGCTGCAAATGGAACCATTTTGCCAACATTACAAAACACTTCTTCTGGCATCTGACTTCGCTGGATGCCAGGGTGCTCTCAATGCATTTACTTACACTTTTGGAGAAGGTCTTCCCCTCTTTTATGCTATTCTGCCTGGCAACAGTGTGTTTACTGCCATCATGGTTAGACCCTCTCACTGCATCTACTGGCCAACCACATTAAGAACCACCACGCAAATCATCATATAAGCATTGCCAGCTCACTAAGGTGAGGCAATTTGCGATTATAAGAAGGTTTGAAGGACCGTACTTCTACGATTCTTCTAGATGGTACTACAAACTGGAAACCCAACCAAGGGTATTACTTCCTAACCCTCAGTCCAAAGTAAACTCAAGAGCAAAATTTGTTTCCCAACAAAGTCATACTCCAGGCATCAACATTTTGGATGGGATTCCAGCTGAGACTAAGACACGTAAAGGTGCATAACTCCATATGCACTCAGGGTCTAACCTCCCACTGGTGTTAGTGGCACTGCTCAGCTTCCCTTTGGCCAGACACCAACAGCTTGGTTTGGTTGCCCATGTGTATGTGAGTAGTGATGTTTGCAGTGGCCTAGAAGAATCCATCCCACCTGGACTCCAGCTGATTCTCCAGAAGGGTGTGGAGCATGGATCCTGAATCATATCTTCCGAATAAGCTTGGATGCCTTGAGATACCCTAGGATATCTCAAACTACACCAGTTGCCTACCTGTGGGCAATTCAATAAAGCCCCTTCTGCCTGGTCAGTTGAATTGTTCCATATGTTTTCACCTAATATCCATTGACTAGAATGAAATCTTAGATACCCGCTGCACAGGTAGTCATATATGCATAGGCTTCTAGATTTAGTTTCCTTAACCTCAAACTTAATACCACTTTTCTACCAGGCAGATATCAAATATTTCTTGTGTCAAAGTACAGTCAGATAGTGCAGAAATATTAAGTAATACGTTTAACAAGCATCCTCTCTTGCTCAGATCACTCCTTGCCATCCTGGAACATCTCAGCAGTAGGAGATGCAACTGTAGATATGAGACCAAATGCTGTCTTCTCTTCCTGAGGTCTACTTCTCCCACTTTCAGCAGATTAAAGATATGAGATAAATCCAACACGGAAACTGATATTTTAGTTTCCTTTCTTTGGACAGCCAAAAAAGCTGCAATACATTTGAGAATGGAGGAAGTAAGAAAGGAAGGAGTTGTCTGTAGTGTGAAGGCAAAAGCTCTTTACTGGAGGTACCTTTACAAACAGCATGGCTACTTCTATAGTGATAAATTAAGCATACAACAGGCCATCCTCTGTCACCATGTCCATAAAAAGCTGTTTTATTCTCTGAAACAGTGTGACCATATCCAACTGCCTGCCAAGATCATTGGCTGTGTTAACCCCTAAACTGTCTCAGAAACTCTCTGAGAGTGACTCCATAGCCCAGGCCAAAGCAAGTGCCAGTTCCTTAGAACATTTACTTGCACTGGTTCATTTACTAGTATGGAAAAGCTTATATACTCCAGTATCTCTGATAACATATTAACCAATTTGTTATATATCTTGTTCACACACTGTAAATACACGTATGCACACACATAAGCCATTAGTACTGTCACGACTAAAATCATTAGCCTTACAAATATGTTTATGTTTATTTTGTGCTATTACAGAACATGATCACTCTTCAGATTATGTCACATGACCAAAGCTGGAACTTGGGTGAGGGAAATGTCCCTCTTTCCCATTTTTATGCAGTCCCACTAAACTCATCAATCTTCAAGGTAGGATAAATGGAACTAAAGAGATGTGTGTATGTGAGCTTGTTGTCTGGGCTCCCCTTGTAATCAATGCAGAGCCATAGCTCTCTCTAGGGTGCCAGTCATCTCATCCTGAGGTAGATATCTGACCTAATTCAGATGAATTTCCATCTAGACATGCTTGTTTGTCCTCACAAAGTCAACAGATACGAGCTGGTTGAAGAAGTGTACATCGTAGACATCTGAAAACAGGCAGGAGCCACACCTAAACCTACACCAATACTAACTCACAGCCCTGGAGGGCATGCTAGGTTATACAGCAAGAGGGTAAAAACGGTGCTAGCACTGGAAGTATTCTTTTACTGGAGGTGAACACTATGGGCTATCAGAAAATGGCATATATTCCCATCTCCACATCATTGTGGGTGTTGGTCTCTTCTCCCAAGTAACTAGCGATAGGACAAGAGGAAATGGCCTCAAGTTGTGCCAAGGGAGGTTTAGATTGGATATTAGGAAAAATTTCTTTACTGAAAGAGTGGTCAGGCCTTGGAACAGGCTGCCCAGGGAGGTGGTTGAGTCACCATTCCTGGAGGTATTTAAAAGACGTGTAGATGTGGCGCTTAGGGACATGGTTTAGTGGGCATGGTGGTGTTGGGTTGATGGTTGGACTCGATGATCTTAGAGGTCTTTTCCAACCTTAATGATTCTATGATTCTATGATTCTATGATCTCAGCCACCAAGATTCCCAGTCCAACATACCAGCAATGAAGATGGACTGTCAATGACATACCTGGTAGAGACTGATGAAGGTGCGGACACATTTTTGATGAAGCTTGCTCTAGGCAACTACAGAGCCTGTCCTTCTGTTCATGTCAGACCTACACAGTTTCTTTGTGCCAACCCAATGGGCAGCAAAGAGATCACGCTGTTTTCTGTCTCACTTTTTTGTTGTTTTTTTGCACAGTGTTGCCCAGATATTTTTTTCAGGGCAGGTCTTCTTTCACACATGAAAATTGGGTCTCAACCACAGTGTCTTTCACATCAGTTATGCAGCTTCATTATGTGAATATTTTCTTCCACCCTCCTATTTGTCCTACTCAATGACAAGTTTTCAAAGTATGTCCAAGGGCTGAATTCCAGTGTTTGAATTTTGGAAAGGTGTCTATTGCAGATGCTGCTTATTAAGTAGTTTACCAAGTTATTACCCCTTAGGATGTATCTTCTTGCTTACACTGGAACAGCTAGGGAGTAGAAGGAATCTCTGGGAATTTAGTTAATTAATCCAACTGCAAACAGTAATTAGACTTTATCGTAATCAACTAATTAATTCTTCCAACTCAGTAGTCAATGTAATGAGCAAAAGAAACACAACCAGCTCTTGCAAGACATGAACCTCAGCTTAGAAAATAAAGGAGCAAAGGCCATTCAAACCAATTAAGGGAGAGTATATAGACAGAGTTACTCAGAGGGGAGGTGGTTGTGGGATACATGACACAGTTAAGCTGGTATTTTTCCTTTGCAGAATTGCTTTGGAACTGATTTCTAATCAACCTCAAATGTCTTCCACACTTTCCCAGTTATGTGCTGAGCCTGTCTTGTCTCCTCTTCCTCAAGTCCTCTTGAATAACTATCTTGGAAACCGTATTTTTTTATTCTCAAAATAATTATACTAAATCAGCCCTGAAGAGGAGGAAGATGTTCCACCATGAATATGTTAGTGCCTCCTCCTTGCATAAGGGCTTTACTGGAATGTAAATAGGAGCACAGTGTTTTACTGATGCATTTAGCAACATGCTGTCTTGCAGACAACATGCTGTTACACTGGCCAACTCCAGTGCTGGTGGCAGGAGAAAATTACATCACCATCATGCTTCACCAGAGTTCACTGAGACTAGGCTGGGTAGTGCCATGCAAAGACTTGTTCAGGAACTTCAACTTGCTTCATTAGGGTTAGTTCAGGCATTTTCCAGTGCAGACATATCTAAAAAGATTTTATGCATTTAATCATGTCAGCACAGGAGGTCACTTACAGTAAGCAGAAGAACCACAGCAGTTGTGGCTGTATGAGCATTTGTAGGTTGATATAACCCGTCCCATGATTCACAGTGGTCATGCCACCTATCCAAATGTAATTATATTGGCACTGTGTAGGCAAGATAAGTTCCTCTTCTCTGCAGATGCAATATTTGGGAACTATCAAAATGGGGTTTTTTGGTATATGTTAGGACAGGAAAAATTATTGAGCATAAATAGACTAGCAAGGCTTTTTACACTGTCTTCCGTAAAATCCTCATAGACAAAGTGATGAAGTATGGATTAGATAAGTCAACACTGAGGTGGACAGAAAACCAACTGAACTGCTGGGCACAAAGGGTTGTGATCAGTGGCATGAAATCCAGCTGGAGGCCAGTCAACAACATCGTACACCAGGGATCAGTACTGGGGACAATACACTTCAACATCTTCATTAATGACATGGATGGTGGGGCAGAGTGGACCCACAGCAAGTTTGCAGATGATACAGAATTGGGAGGAGCGGTTGTTATACCAGATAGGTGTGACACCATTCAGTGGTTCCTCGACAGGCTGGAGGAATGGATCAACACAAACCTCATTAAATTCTTGCACCTGGGGAGGAATAACCCCTTGCACCAGTACAGACTGGGAGCCAACGGCTAGAAAGCAGCTCTGCGGAGAATGATCTGGGAGTCCTGGTGGACAACAAGCTGACTACGATCATGACAGCAACGCATCCTTACAGCAAAGAAGGTCAATGGCATCCTGGGCTACGTTAGGAAGAACATTGCCAACAGTTCAAGGGAAACGATCCTGCCCCTCTACAGATTCTTCGACCTAAGAGAAAGCACAGTGGAAGAGATTAATAAGAACTACAAACCCTGCCCTTCCTGTCAGCATCATCCAGTGTGCCATACATCTTCCAGTTGATGTCATATGCTCTGTAAATCCCACAGTCCAGGTCAGGATTGTGGGGTCCAGGAAATATTGCTCATGCAGCTGCCATGAGAAATATTTAAGGGTAAGCCAATCCCAAAGCTTTCTTCTAGGCCTACACCATCACATGAAAAGATACTTCTCCTGTCCAACTCCAAGTGCAAAGGGAAACATTTGGTAGCTCTTTGAGTCAAAACTTTTCACTCTGCACTCACAGCAGGTGAGGCTCATGCATTCAGTCATTAACAGCATCCAGCCAATGAGAAATAACTTGTTAAGTTAAGGTAACTCAGTTCTTTGCACATGTCCACACATTGCCGAGCTATCTCCACGTTAATAAAGTTTTACCCTGGCTAGTGACACAACTATTATTAAAAAGCATTATATCTTTGTCAGACAGAAAATCTATTAATATGTTTCTACACAGCACTCATTTACCCACTGTGTCCTTGCATGCCCTTTAATTAACTCAGTGAATTTCTGAGCAGCATCAAACCCTACCCACTCCTCTCTCCCCTTTAGCAAGTTCTTGTCCTCCCTGAGATCTGTCCCAACCTCCTGGTCACCTCTTCATGTCTCTGAGGTCTGCATGTCTGCAGGTCTTCAACTCTATGCTGGGATTTCCTATCCTGTTGCACCATGTGTTCAACTGCTTTTTGCCAAGAGTGGGTTCAGTAGCAGTCCAAAGGAAAGAGCAGGCTCTCCTTTTTCCCGACAGCCCATCTGACAGCCTCTTTTCAAAGAACATAACAAACTCAGATAAATAAAATTGACATTTTCCATCACAATACACCAAAAAAGTCCTTCCTGCTATCTCTGTCTCCCCAAACAATTATCTCAAACCTCCCTGCCTCTGAGATCTCTGATACATTTTTGCTGAAGTCATTTTTGGTGTTACTACCTTCAAGGTCATCACCATGTAATAAATCCAAAGGGTCATTATCTGTTGGTGAAACCAGCAGATAATGGCCTGTGCCCTGACCCTGTTAGGTTACAAGCAGAGATGACACCCAGCTATACTCCCTTCCTCACTACTAGGTGTTACTGCTCCTCAGCTGAGCGGCACCATCAGGCCACAGATATATCAGTCCAAGCCAGGTTTATCATGCCACTGCACCTTTGTGGCTACTTTAGTCAAATAAGTCAGGCTGTGAGCTCAATGATCAAAGTCCAGATACCTGCATCCCTCTATCTCCTCCCATCCCTAAAGTGTGATAGTCCCTGGCAGCAGGGACTGCATCTCATATCACTGCAGCAAGATTTATCTCAACTTGTCTGTCACAGTCTTATATCATCTGGCAGCTGTGTAGGTGGCTAAAGGAACAAAAGCACAAAAGCAATAAAGAAATAGCTTCCTATAGTACTTAACTATTTTACATTTGAGAACGAGATGAGAGAATGGCTCAATTTTGCTTTCCCTCTGAGAAAGGGCTGTAAGTCAGCTAGTGATGCTGTGCAGGAGAAAATAAAAGTGTTACCTCAAACAGCAACACTGCTGTGAATATTCAGTAACTAATGGCACTATTCAGTAGGCACTGTGTGAGTCTGTGCAGGGGAGCAGACAGAGGAGGTTATAAGGGATATGTAATCATGCATGATGTTTATAGATGAGGGACATTTAGATAGATACAGTGATGACGGCTGAATTATAAAGGAAGAGAGAGAGGGAGAAAGAGTAACGTGCATTACAGAACAGCAAATAGAAGAACTTAAAATGATGGAAGTTTGGCACCGAGGAACATAAGAGGGTAGAAAGGGAGGTGGGAAGAAGAGGGTCATTTGTAACCTTCTCTATCTGTCTGTCTAGGCATTGGTAGTGATAATTATAAAAAATTAGGGCTGGCAGGACATCAAGAAATCATGTAATAGCCTAATTCCCTGTCCCTAGGTCATTCTTTCCAGATGTTTACCCATCCCGTTTATAAAGCCTTCTGGGAGAGAATCCACATTTAACTCAGGCAATTTATTCCAATATATCGCAATGCTTACTGTCAAAATTTCCTTTCCCAGTGTCTAATCCAAAACTCCCTTGTTGCAGTAACGCTTCTTATTTCATGACCTGCTCATGAGGAACATGGAGAACACATTATTCCCTCCCTCCTTTCAACTTTTGCACTGTAGTACTGTTATCACATCTTTCCTATGCTAGATGATACCTTTTCTCTCAGTTTTTCATCCTAAATCATGGCGATGAAGCCTCTTGCTTAACATCATGGTAACTGACCTCATCCTTCACATAGCTTTTATTTTAATATTCTCATTCTCCCCTTCCTGAGGGCTATACTAACTGCCACACACTAAAGTGTTTGTGATTTTTACTAGCTAGGAGTCCCACTGAATTTTAGACTTCCCTACACCTCAGTTTCTGTCTGCAGAACACAGGCAATGGTTATTCATTTTGCACAAAGCACCCTTCACCCATGCAACTCGCTTGCCTTATACCCAATCAGAGTCAAGATTATGACACAGCAAAATTAGAGTAGACCCATAAGGTCCAGTCTGGTTGCCCACAGACAAGCACCTAGTGCCATGTGAAATGACACTAACATAACCCTCCTAACTGCAAGCTCCTGGGCCAAAATACCATGGTGCTCCTGTACGTCGTGTGTCGTATCAGTTGACCCTGAACAAAAGTCTCAAATACTCTGAGGTTTCTAAAATGCCACTAAATTCCTCTACTTAAGTAACTCAGTTGCACCCACAATTTGAAATTATAATACCTAAGATGTTATAGGTGTCAATATATTGGTGTTGCAATGTGCACTAGGAATCCAAACAGCCCTTAATGCTCCTGAAGATCTAGTCAATACTCTCAGCAGAGCCCGGAGATTCAGCCGCCTACATGGAGGCCTTGAGATGTCCTGAGGTATCTTGTCTAGCCCCTAGCTGCCACCCAGAAGGTATGAGTCTTTCATTAATCCTGTGTCATGTCTACCAGCCCCATACGAAGCTGGGGAATAACTTAGGGCACCGCTGATGGTGCTAGATATCCACATGTGGGCACACAAATATAGCTAAAATAAAATACACGCTGATCTTCATCATACAGACCCAAGTGAAACCAAGAATTTTGTATCCAGGTATGTTATTCCTTAGTTGTCTTTTACGCATTTTTATGTTCTCTATTTGAAACACAGGAGCTGTGTGCCATAGCTGGCAAGTAGGGATACAACATGACTTTTTAAGGCCAGGCAAGACATTTCTACAGAGCAGACAACTGATTGGGGATTCTTGTAGAGCCACACCATAAGCATTAGGCCAGCTTCCTCCACAGCTCTCTGTACATAAAAATTGCTCCTTTCTCCCTGTAATGCTCACGCTGCATAATTCTTTTGCATTGGGACAATGGTTTATCCTTTACCATATGTATGTGAGGCACCTGACACAATGGGGTTAAATTTAGTAGGCACCACATCCAGAGAGCAAATGGGTGTTACCAAAAATCTCTTCTCTAGACAAGCCCATTTGATGCACTACATTGAAGTATATACTTCAGTTTGTGTTTTGTGCCAACTCCCCTCCCTCTTGACTTTCTCCTTCATTTTAGTATTTTATTCTTTTCTTGATAAATCAGGAAACTTGCCCATTGCATTGCACTGAACCTTTATCAAGGAGCTTTATAAATAATAATGGTGACGATGCAAAAGATGCAATTCAGTTAACAGTATAATGACTACAGGGATTAGCACTGCTGTATAGTTTTTATGGGCTTAATATGTCGTTTTCATTCTGTTGCCATAATGAAAATAACAAATTAACAGAAGCATTATGCAAATTATATGTTAAAAATGTCATGTTTATTAGCCTATCTTAGCAAAAGAGAAGCTACAGCAATAGCACTGTTAACTGCTTATTAACCATGTTTTTAAAACAGAGAAGAAACTCAATTCAGCATGGTTTGGCTTAGCTTTAGGGTCATTTTCAGTGACTTCAGTGGCAATGTTTGCATGCTCAGAGAAAAGTGTATGTTTAAATACATTTCTAGAGAACAAGATGTTAGAATCAGTTTCAGTTCAAGGATATTTCTTTATCTCAATTACCTATCTTTGGAGCAAATTCCCTACAAAACATCCTACTCTTTGCTCCTGCAAAATAATTGTGTCCAGCTTTTACTGGAAGTTCCTTAAAGTCTTGCTGTTAATTCCAAAACAGCTACGAACATTAATCCAAGCATCAACTTTATTATGTTTTCTGCAGAAGACAGTTCTGCCCTGCTCTCTTTGACATTAGAGGACATGGGGAATTTCTTTTCCAGCATACCTTAAACTTAATTTTGCTCCTAACCAGAAGACAGTTTATTGAAAATCCAGCAGTGATTGTTTTCTAACAGCCTTCAGTGATTAACACTTAGGCATAAGAAATTCTTTGTCCTTGTATAAAGAACTTGTTATTCACAGGAGAAGAAAAGTATTAACAATAATCAGGAGATTCACACTTCGCTTTTGTTTATTAAATGCCAACTCAGTAACACAATGTAGTTACAAGATTTCCGTAATATACTGTATTATTGAAATTCATCAGACAATATAAAGGCAGAAGGAAATTCATCTTCTGTATCAGATTCAGATTGAAAAACTGATAGTGCTAGGAGCTGTATATATTTTGCAAGAGAAACAGTCTCTTCATTGTGGATTTACAATGAAAGAGCAGAGAGATTCTAGGAAACCACAGGCCTAGAGTGATTAAAAGGGGCAGTGTCTTGTCCCAGATGGGAGAGATGGACAAGTCAGGATGAGTACCCGCATTTCAAGGTTTTCACAGCCCTACCTCACTGCCTGAGTCATATCGCCTTTCTCTGCTCATGGCTGTGTAAATGTCGTATCTGCTTGAGTCTCCATTTGGCGTCACTGTGGAACTATGAGCTGTCTGTACATACCCAAGGAGAGCAGATGTTCTGAGCTCAAAGACTAATTTAAAAAATAATAGTAAATATAATTAAAAAGAAAGGGGGGGAAAGGGAAAGAGCCATCAGACAAGTTCAAACACAAGCCAAACTAATCACAAGTTGAAGGAAATATGTTTATTTCACAGTTACTGTATTGGAATAAATACGTGAAGTCATTTTCACAGGAGTTTAAAACCCAATAACAATAAATGTGAAGCTCATAGAAACTTGAGGTTTCCATTCTGTGGAAATTATGACATCTTCAGAATAGATTTGTTATACTGAAATGAAACAAAGCCAATTTTTGACATTTCTCACAAAATTTAATTGCCTGAAACATTTCTTAATTGTTTCAGCTCAATCAAGGCATTCCACTTTGCTTTGATGCATTGGAATATTTCTAGCTCATTTCATTACTGAAATTCATATAGAGACATATATATACAAACCACTCTTTTTAAAATTAGGATTTGGTTATGCTTCTTAAATTAAAATGTGAAATCAAATGAACATACATTGGTATTCTAAATAGGCAATTGGCATTCTAATTCTACTGGTAATTAGAAGTTAAGTTGGTTATCGCTGGCAATCAGAACTCTCAGTGACCATTCGTCCCCAGCTTCCTAACTGGTAATTGCAGAACCAAGCAATATCTATTTATCAGAAATCCATGTGGCCAGTCTATCTTGATGATTAATTCCAGTTCATGTAACATAGTCAGGAGACCACATTTAGGTCAGGAACCCAAGTCTCAGGTAGGGCTCGGGCTGCTCAGGAAATGGTTGCATGTAATAGCCAGCATGGCTTCACCAAGGGCAAGTCCTGCCTGACCAACCTAGTGGCCTTCTATGATGGAGTGACTACATCAGTGGACATGGGAAGGGCTACAGATGTTGTCTATCTGGACCTCTGTAAGGCCTTTGACACGGTCCCCCACAACATCCTTCTCTCTAAACTGGAGAGGTATGGATTTGATGGGTGGACTGTCCGGTGGATGAGGAATTGGTTGGATGATCACATCCAGAGGGTAGTGGTCAACGGCTCAATGTCCAGATGTAGATCGGTGATGAGTGGTATCCCGCAGGGGTCCGTATTGGGACTGTTTAATATCCTCAACATTAATATCCTCAATGACATAGTGGGATCGAGTGCACCCTCAGCAAATTTGCAGATGACACCAAGCGGAGTGGTGCAGGTCACACGCCTGAGGGAGAGGATGCCATCCAGAGGGACCTGGACAAGCTCGAGAAGTGAACCTGTGTGAACTTCATGAGGTTCAACAAAGCCAAGTGCAAGGTCCTGCACCCGGGTCGAGGCAACCCCCAGTATCAATACAGGCTGGGGGATGAAGGGATTGAGAGCAGCCCTGCCAAGAAGGACTTGGAGGTACTGGTGGATGAAAAGCTGGACATGAGCTGACAATGTGTGCTTGCAGCCCAGAACGCCAATCGTATCCTAGGCTGCATCAAAGAAGCGTGGCCAGCAGGTCGAGGGAGGTGATTCTGCCCCTCTACTCTGCTCTGGTGAGACCCCCCCTGCAGTGCTGCGTCCAGCTCTGGAGCCCTCAGCACAAGAAAGACATGGACCTGTTGGAGCAGTCCAGAGGAGAGCCACGAAAATGATCGGGGGATGGAACGGCTCTCCTATGAAAAAAAGCTGAGAGAGTTGGGGTTGTTCAGCCTGGAGAAGAGAAGGCTTCGGGGAGACCTTATTGCAGCCTTTCAGTTCTTAAAGGGGGCTTATAAGAAAGATGGCGGCAAATTTCTTAGCAGGGCCTGTTGCAACAGGACCAGGGGGAATGGTTTTAAACTAAAAGAGGGGAGATTTAGACTAGCTATAAGGAAGGTGGTGAAATGAGGGTGGTGGAAGACTGGCACAGGTTGCCCAGAGAGGTGTTAGATGCCCCATCCCTGGAAACATTCAAGGTCAGGTTGGACGGGGCTCTGAGCAACCTGATCTAGTTGAAGATGTCCCTGCCCACGGCAGGGGGGTTGGACTAGATGACCTTTAAAGGTCCCTTCCAATCCAAACTATTCTATGATTCTATGATTCTGTAATAGAACTCCATTAAAGCCACCAGCTAACAAGAGGAGTCATACAAGACTGTTTGATACAATTAAAGTCAGGAATAGTAATGCCCAAGGTTTTCTGGAATGAGGAACCAAGCTGTTGCATTATTTCCAGGATGCTCAATTTTTCATGCTTTAATAATGAAATTTTGTCAAAATCATCACTTTTCAAAAAACTTTGACAGTTTACAGCAAAAGATGCATCTAGAAGAATATTCTATATGTGAATTTTAAGGATTTTTTTTTGTCCAAGGGTGGGATTCAGTTCCATATTTCAGCACTTAAGTGATACTATCTACATAGTGGTGTCTACTACATGTGCACTAGTGGCAAACATCAAAGGAACCAAGTAAGCAATTCAGTTCTTCGTGAAATGGATGCGTATGATGAGAGTCAGCTACCTAAACATAAGTGTTTATTGCCATCCAAGACACCCCAAGTAGCCAAGGTATCCTTCTTCTGCATGGGAAGCCTCTCTGAATTTGGTCTTGGGGCCACCCCACCTCTGCTGCCTTCACATCAGTGCTAACAACACAGGGTTGGACAGTGGAAACTCTTGTCACGTCTATCAGGAGCTGGAGTGCAGAGGATGGGGTACACTACACTCAATATACTTGCCAGGTAACTAGACAAGGGTTCCCTTGTTCTTCGGTACCTTTCAAAATATATGAACAGAAGAAGTATACGTTGAGTCCCCAGTCAGAGCCCCCCAATCCCATACGGGCATTAGCCTTAAAATTCCCACCTCAGGCACATCTCCAAAGAGAATAGTCTTAACGAATATTTCTGCAAGCCAGGACCAACAAATGGGGTAGAAGTTCTACCAAACTTTCTTACCACTTATTGTCAGTCATCAGCTTAAGTTGATGCAACAGCATCAAACTATTGGGGGGGGAAGAGACAGAGAAAAAAAAAAGACATTGTATTTCCACTCTACCAATAGTGATCAATGCTTTGGGAAACACAGTATGCAGGAACTGACTTTCTCTGCCAGAGAAGGAGAAACCAAGGAGAGGGAGAACTCTGCAGTCTGACTGAGGTGAAAAACATGGTTTTGAACTGAAATAAGGGAATTTAGGCTGGAACTGGGCCAGGGGTTGGGGGGAACGACAACCCAAAAAAACCAAACAAACCAAAAAAAAGCCACATTTCTGACAGGAACATAAGGGAAGTCTGGGATAGATAGCCCAGGGATGGGATATTCTCCACGCATGTCCAAAAACATTGCATGTTCTCAAAAACAGTCCAAACACCCATCATGGAATAATACAGAATAGTTGATCTTGTGCATTTTCTCAGTCCCTTCCAGCTCTGTTTTCTCTGATTGTCTGGAAGACATAGGAAGGGAAAGGTGTGAAAAAGTATTCAGAACATGCTAATTTTACAGTGGCTGGTTTTTGATTAAGAAGCATACAGGTAAAGGTCTTTCTTAGAAAGGTTCCCATCCAGGGAACCATGTTCCCCTGGATACCCCAATTCCCTGGGTGGCTTATGATGTCCCTGGGATTTTTTACACTGCATCCTGGGGGTGACATGTGAAGAGCAAATCGTTTCTGCTCACCGTTTCTGCTATCAATATCTCCCACAAAGCCTCATTTGATGCTTCTGATCTCTGGGAAGGGGAGAAGAAAGAAATCAAATCCTGATGAGTCTCAGCTTGCCATCTTCTTTGCTGAACCAATGCATTATTTATGCATTTGTGACAGAAAGCAGTGAGTCTAATGTGCAGAAATGAGCTTGGAGAACTGTTGGGTTATTGCTGGGGACTGGGACATGCTCTGCTGTGGCTGCGCAGTTCTTTGTGCTGATTGCTACTGCTGTGCCAATACTCGTATGCAAAATGCAATCCCACCATGTAAAGGCTATTAGTGCCTTTTGTTTGCATTGCTTTTTGGTTTGCAGATCCTGTTATCACTTCACATTTGTGGTATTTACCAGTTGCTACTGGAAAATCTTAATGAGCTGAAAAACTGTTAGCCAATCTCACTCCAGAAACTCCTGGTAAAGCAAATATTTCACATTGCTCCTTATGTTGTTAGAATCAAAAAGACTGAGTCACAATGGGCTGCAAGTATTTTTCCTGGCAGTGAAAATAAAGACATATATTTGGTACTATGGTATAACACCAAGAAATTGTGGATACCACAAGAACAAACCACAGAATCATCAGACCACAGACACTGAAAAGACTGAAAGACTCATCTCACCCTGATATTGCCAATGTGCAAGAAAAAGGGAGAATTCTTTTAACAAACCAAGGAGTGGTTTGTTAAAAGAATAACAAAACCTTGCAGTTAGACACCAGAAACACGTAGCAGGGATGGACCCTCTTCAAATTGCTGGGGAGAGTTATCATGAGGAGGGTATTCTGCAGCTTTAACCAGTCAAGGCTGGGCAGGATATTAGTCATTTAGTCTTTCACCTTTTAAAATATTGCCATTAGAAGAAAAAAAAAAAAGCAGAACAAGTTTTATTTCAAAAATGCCAAAAAAAAGCCTTCAGCTTTTTCTGAAATTGAACTTTTTAAAAATATTGGTGCTTATTGGCATTATCAAATAAAACATTTCACACCCTTTTATTTACCAAAAGCATGCATCTGAAATAGCAGGTATTTGGAGGAATTTACCATTTGACTCAAAGTGAGCTATTCAAATCTCATTTGCACCCTCCTGGCTGTTGCAGAGTGTCTGAGAGACATGCTGCTTTGCTGAGTGAAGGTGATATTCTAGAGTGGATTTTCCTTCCACACTTAGATTCACAAACATGCATACCCCTATACACGTGCACCTCAACAAAGCTGGTCAAAGTGAGCATTTTAACAGAGCCAGTTATGGTATTTGCGTGATAACAATGAGCAAAGAAGTCTCCTGTCCTGCCATGAAGTTGACTGAGGCTGCTAATTTCAGCAGGGTAGCTATCAAATCAGCAAGTGGTGTAACATCGGCATTGTCCAAAGTCTGTATGGGCAAGTGATGAAGATGGGGTAAGCAGTGGAAATGAGCCGGACAGATAGTCCTCATTTCATCCTTAGCGTCAGGGTGCATGCCATTACCCAATTCCTAGCATTGTGTGTAGTGCCCAGATCATCTTCAAGCATCTACTACTCTTCCTCCTATCATTGAAACATTAGGTACTTCCAGCCTCTGAATGACCTCTTTTGCTTCTTCAAGCAGACAGCTGGATACTTAGAAAAGGATTTTGTACGAGACGTCCTCCCCATCTCCCAGTCTCCAGGCATGCAACAGTTGAAATGGACCCCCTCAAGAACAGCCGGAGGTTTGTTCACAGGAGCATGTATCTGAAATCACTCTCATCTTGTGATGACCTCATAGATTAGGAAACTAGTTTGAATGGTTTGTGTTGGCCACATCCAGTTAGCTGGTTGTTCACAAATACTAAATTGAGACTCAGGGAAGTTATGAAGACATTATCAAGTATGGCCAGCCTGTGCTTTTTCAATAACATAATGCATCAGACTAAGCCCACTTGCTTCCCAATGGCACATGCATAGCTTTAATGCTCCAGGCTAGTGAAAGGAATTGTGAGTTTTTCAGTAAATGTTGAACCTTAGCAGACTGGAGCATGTAAAACAATTCTGCACTGGTACAACTTGGAGCTTTATGAGCAAGGAGTCAGAAATAAACCTTGCCGCTCTCTATGCCAGTTGTCTGGCCATTTTGGAAACACAACCATCTGCAACATGAAAGCAATGATAACAGCAACCTCATGAGTCCACCTATGATTTCACCATAGTTTCTGTTGACTGAGAAGCTTTAATATTTTCCAGACAGACTTCACATCCTAAATAAGATTGAAACACATTGAAGGGCCTCCAAGAGCCAGCCCGAGCTTTGTCCAAGCACTATAAATCTGTTACAAAGATATGTGCTGAGAGATAAACTATGTGGTGAAATTTCATGTTAAAAGGGGCAAGCATCTCTTCCCATCGCAGTTTCTGTACCGTCCTTCATCACATCTGCAAGGGTACAAACCAAAAATCATCAGAAGCATATTTGTACTATTTTTCCCTATACAAACTTAAGACAAAGGTAATATTTCTTCAACCAGCATAATTTTAACCTTCTGCATTGAATTCCACTAAGATCATTTGAATGCCTTCTCCATAATTCATAAATGTTGAGCCAGAAGATGCTGCAACTGTTTACAGGAAGTTTTCTTATACTACATATAGTGCCACTGAAGTAATTAATTTTCTGTGGAGTAAAGTGATGTTTCATCTAAATTGCAATTCTCTGCAATATATTTCTCCACGCTGTAGCTGTAAAGGCTAATAAGAACTTTCATTGTATAAATCAGAATATATCAGGGTGACATGTTAAGATTATCTTCCCTTTCTTTAGTTCCAGTGTCCCCCGTGCAAGAAGGAGCCATGCAAATCATACAAAGATCACAATATGATATAATGATACAAATTGAACCTTTGCATGAAGAACAGAAAGAACTTGATCTCCTTTATTCAACAAAAAGAAAGTTAAGGAATCTATAATGAGACTATACATTTCTATGAAGGGAAAAGGTATTGTATAACACGGGCTTTCAGATTAGCAGAACACTGAGTAAGAATTTTAAAATGGTTGTACCAGTCAGCCAAAAGAACGTTTGGTTTCCTATATCTCTTTCTAGTAGTTGCCAGTAGTGGATGGGAAGGGAAGAGTATCTACCAAATAGCTAGGAGATTAATAGCTAGGAGTTGGCAAGTTCAGAGGCAAATGAAGTTAAAACTTGTAATTGCAAGGGTAGTGAAGCACCAAAACTTACTAAAGTTTCAGTGGATTCTCCATCACTGGGCAGGGGGAAAGTGGTTTCCTTAAATTTTAAGGTATTGTTCAAACAACAATGAATTCCAAGAAAACCCCTGGTTTCTCTTCTATGGGAAATCAAATGAAGTCATTTCAATTGTTCCTTGTGGCTATATGCTGTGTGAATTTGTCACTGATATAAACTCCAGACTGGTCAGGAACAGTTAGCCTTTGCGCTGCTGTGTCTTCCATCCGACTTGCAAGAAGGGAGGGAGGAAGAGTGCCATGAGACGTTTGGACATTGATGAACAAAGACAGTTCATGCTTCCTCCAGAGACAGGCAAATAAAAGCAAACTAACAAAAACAGATGGCATACTATTAGCATTATGTCTAGGACTGCAAAATCTGAGAGAACAAATGCAAGCAAAAAGAGAACTCCATGTTCCCAGGACTGGGAGAATCATCTACTTCATCTCCTACCCATACAAGATCACTCTCAATAGCATAGCAGTTGACTTATTCAGAGCTGATATATTTATTGCCAGGTACCTTTTATCATATTGCAGAGATTTCACTCAGCCCAAAAATGAAGATAACAGTTTCAAATCACAGCAGTCTAATGCCCATTAATTTGTCATAATAACATTAATGTTGATGAGCTAATGTATAGTATTAATATGATCACCATCTTTATGCTATTCTTGTCGCTACTCAGTGCTCAGTAAACTCAACCTTTGCTATCAAAGCACATTTTAAATAAACAATCCCATGCTTATAAGGCTCTTTGAACACCGTATCAAGCATTAAATGGGGTTGTTATTAAGGTGGGATCCAACAATTCTGGTGATGAAGCTAAGAATCTCCAGACTGCAGCAAGCTGAAAGTAGAAAGAATTTAATAAATGTCACTGTGTCTTAACTCACAGTGGTGCAGATCAGCTGGCTTCGACAGAGAGAGTCCAGTGTTATACCCATGAAAGTGAGAGCAAAAAACAAACCCAGTGAGTATTGCTGATGTGCTCAGAAGTACAGGAGCATGTAGTCAGCATCCCTACATATATCCAGCCTTCAGAGAGCCCTCTTACTTTCCCATTGTCACATCCCTCTAGGAGACGGGGGATTAGCATCCTCATTAGGAAGATGAAGGAGGAGGAGCGGACGTTGGAAGATAAATGACTTTATAGTGTGACAGAGTTGCTGAGGTTGGCAGGGTCCTCTGGAGATTGTCTAGTCCAACCATCTGCTCAAAGCAGGGTCAGCTAGAGGAGGGTGCTCAAGACCATGTCCTGACATTACATTTGAATGTCATAAAGATGAAAACTCCTAAACCTCTCCGCATAACAAGCTCCAGTGTTTGACCATCCTCCCTGTAAATAAGTTTTTTTCTTATATTTATAGGAATTTCCTGTATTTCACTTTGTTCCCATTGTGTCTTGTCCTGGTCACTGGACATCACTGAGAAGAGTATGGCTCTATCTTCTTTACCCCACATTGGGTACTTATAGACATTGATAAGATTTTGGCCTTCTTTGTAGCAAGGGCACATTGCTGGTTCATCTGCAACTTGTTGTCCACCAGGACTCCCAGGTCTTTCTCTGCAAAGCTACTTTCCAGCCAGCCAGCCCCCAGCAGAAAAAAGGCTGAACCCATGCAAAAGCTGCCCATTTGCATTATCACCCCAATATATCTGATAGGATATGTCAACATTTTTATGAACACAGGCTCTTCATGTCTGGCCAGCTTAGAGCTCAGGCAGAATGAGATGGGGTGTCTTGACATCTGTTGGTGTGGTTTTATGACAGTTAAAATCAGGATCTAGATGCTCAGCAAACCCTCCTTTCACTGGCCCAGCACAGGGAACCCACACTGTTCTGGGAAGATCTCCCAAAATCTCTAAGATGACTGTAGTTAAGATGTTCCTGTTGCTGCATGATGAAGTGAGAATGAAAATCATGGGGTATTTCTTCATGCTTTCAGGACCTAATATTAACTAAGTTGTGTTCCTAAACCAACTGCTTCCTGCTTGACATTTATCTGTAGCTTTGGCTCAAAAAGTGTATTTGCACCATCTGTTTTGTTTTCCTGATGGGAAATCACCATCTGTATTTGCCATTGTTTGATGATTAGCTACAAGTAATACCATACTTTTTCAGGTGTTTGCTCTGGCTAAAGATTCACCTGGTTTTGTTGTTTGATTTATTATAGATCTTCTAATTAATCCAAAACTTTCTGTTCTAAAGAGCCTGTTTTCTCCCAGTGGCATTGGTTTCCAGCCATGATACTATTCAGCCATAGAGTGCCACTATCAGGAGTGACTGTGCAAAGCATGTTGAGGTCTATTGCATTGGCAAAAGCCAAGACCCAGATCACAACTCCCTGTTTGCAAAAGATACGGTTCATTATTCTTGCCTCATATTTTTTAACTGCTCTTGGCACTACAAAAACAGCAAAAATACATACGGCAAAAAGAAACCATGGGAGATTTCCATGCTGAGAAAACAATATTTCAAAACCATGTTTCACTGTAACATTCATGTGACTGGTTTTAGTATCTCTGCAGAAGAAGGTGGAAGCAAGACATGCTTAATGAAAGAGGAAGGCTCTGCTCAAAAGCAATGCCTTGGAAAATTAAAAAACAAAAAAAAGCACCAAAGTAATACTGACCCTGATTTTTCTTTTCTTTTTCTGGCACAATATCCCTGCTTTTTAAGATATTCCTTCTGGATGAGGTTATTAATATGTGATATAACACTCTTTTTCCACAGAAGATACAGAAAATGCTGGCCAAGTTCTCCCTTCAAATAGTGAGAATTCTGTACTGGAGGCATAGGAAAAGATTTCAGAGGAGAAGTAAAAAACGACTTTATTAAATGTACAAAAACCAGTTTAGTAATGTCATAACAAGAACTTCAATGCTTGTTAACACATTTTGCAAGTTCTGTGCTTGCCGCTCATGGCCCAAAGATTAGGGGTATCTTCTCAGCTAAGCGCACATACAGCAAGACTCTCAAATCCCAACTCTCAAAACCAAGTGCAGACTTAGACTGAGCTCCAGAGCTTTCTTGCAGACGAAGCCCCAGTGCATTCAATATATTTGCATGGTTATAAACTCATATATAGCAAGCCAGAAACATGGATACTTTCATCTGACACAGAGAAAAAGTACCTAGCCGATGGAAATTGGTACCGGGGTACATTAACCTTCATCACCCATCTCTATGTATATCCCTGGCAGTGCTAGTTGGGCAACAATACTACTAATTGCACTTATTACTAAAGGCAGAAATTTGAGGTGAGCCACATAAGGTATATATGCTTTGTAAGGCACGTGGCTATGGACTTGGTGACAAGAGCTATCTTCACCTAGATGGGATGATAGGGTAGGCAACTGAGTCCTCCTCCACATCAGTGGTGAGGACTATAGGGATTTTTTCCCTATGCAGCTACTATTGCTTCTTTCCTCCTATTGTTTGCTTCTCCTCCTTTTCAGGGTCATAAAACTAGCTTAGTAATAGACTTGCCATTTGTGTATTCATTACTCAGGTGAATAGAAATGCAGCGTATTGCTGCTTAGACAGCAACAGGCAGCTGTGTGTCAACACCTAGCAGTCCAAAGGCAACAGATCCCTTTATCCCAATAGCCTAAACATAAGCAGCTAGTGCCATATGAGATACGAGGCATCTGCACAGGACTGACAGCTATGGCAGGAAACCTACTGATCGTAGAATCATAGAATCATTAAGGTTGGAAAAGACCTCTAAGATCATTGCGTCCAACCATCAACCCAACACCACCATGCCCACTACACCATGTCCCTAAGCACCTCATCTGCACGTCTTTTCAATACTTCCAGGGATGATGACTCAACCACTTCCCTGGGCAGTCTGTTCCAAGGCCTGACCACTCTTTCAGTAAAGAAATTTCTCCTAATGTCCAATCTAAACCTCCCTTGGTGCAACTTGAGGCCATTTCCTCTCGTCCTATCACTTGTTACTTGGGAGAAGAGACCAACACCCATCTCTCTACAACCTCCTTTCAGGTAGTTGTAGAGCACGATGAGGTCTCCCCTCAGCCTCCTCTTCTCCAGATAAAACAGTCCCAGTTCCCTCAGCCGCTCCTCATAAGACTTGTGCTCCAGGCCCTTCACCAGCTTCGTTACCCTTCTCTGGACATGCTCCAGCACCTCAATGTCCTTCTTGTAGCAAGGGGCCCAAAACTGAACACAGTATTCGAGGTGTGGCCTCACCAGTGCCGAGTACAGGGGCACGATCACCTCCCTACTCCTGCTGGCCACACTAGTTCTGATAGAGGCCAGGATGCTATTGGCCTTTTTGGCCACCTGAGCACACTGCCGTCTCATGTTCAGCCGGCTGTCAACCAGCACCCCCAGGTCCTTTTCCTCTGGGCAGCTTTCCAGCCACTCTTCCCCAAGCCTGTAGCGTTGCCTGGGGTTGTTGTGACCCAAGTGCAGGACCCGGCACTTGGCCTTGTTGAACCTCATACAGTTGGCCTCGGCCCATCGATCCAGCCTGTCCAGGTCCCTCTGCAGAGCCTTCCTACCCTCAAGCAGATCAACACTCCCGCCCAGCTTGGTGTCATCTGCAAACTGACTGAGGGAGCACTCGATCCCCTCGTCCAGATCATTGATAAAGATATTGAACAAGACCGGCCCCAGTACTGAGCCCTGGGGAACACCGCTCGTAACCGGCCGCCAACTGGATTTAACTCCATTCACCACAACTCTCTGGGCTCGGCCGACCAGCCAGTTTTTTACCCAGCGAAGAGTGCACCTGTCTAGGCCGTGAGCCGCCAGCTTCTCTAGGAGAATGCCATGGGAGATGGTGTCAAAAGCTTTACTGAAGTCCAAGTAGACCACATCCACAGCCTTTCCCTCATCCACTAGGCGGGTCACCTGGTCATAGAAGGAGATCAGGTTGGTCAAGCAGGACCTGCCTTCCATGAACCCGTGCTGGCTGGGCCTGATCCCCTGGTTGTCCCGGACATGGCTCGTGAGCGCCCTCAAAACAAACTGCTCCATAATCTTCCCCGGCACCAAGGTCAGGCTGACTGGCCTGATGATGCAAACCCTTCTGCAGAAGCACCTGTAGGCCAAGAGAGATACTCAAAAGCATCTCAAATGGAATGAGACAGCTGTGTATGGAGCCTGTAATAATCATTTACAGTCAACCAGGCACAGCCTTCATGGAAAAATGGGACCCTGCCAACCGTACGTACGCATTAATAGAGAAAATACCGCTTTTGATTTTACCTGGTATTTTGTTCCCACAGACACTTTATCAGGTTTGCATGCTCCCCTACAAATTGAAAGGATGTGAGTCAAAATAATCAGAGGCATCAGGAACCCCCACCTTGACATCAAAGGACCCACAGTGTGTTTGAGCACGACTTGTCAAAACTGTCACTGTTACAACGCTTCCCTTTGCAGCAGAAAATCAGAGAACAGCAAAACCAAATGAAAATAATAAAATAAAAATATGGGTAAACACATAAAGGAAATAAAAAATAAGGAAATTACATGAGGTTTTATGTCACCTAATATTTTTTTTTAATATCCAAATCTTGTCTGCCTAGGGAAGAACATAACTCCCCCCCATGGTTTATATTTCTCTAAGAGAAGTTATTAATCTGTTTAAACTACTCCAGATGGTAATTATCACCCTTTACTGTGAAACTAAAGCTTGAGAATTTTTGAGCTTTGGTATTATTTACCCAAGCTGTCCCTGACTCAATAGTAATCTCATAAGAAAAACTGTAATCAATATCTTATTATGGATTTTTTTTGAGGCAAATTGGCTTTTATTCCACAGAAACCTATCCATTTTCTTGTTTTAGTGAGCCTTTTCTCTCTGGCTATCTACTCCCTTTTCATTTAATTTCAAATCAAAAACCAGATCCAATGATTTATTTTTAAAGGAAGCAAAACAAATGGAATTTTTAGATGAAGAGGAATGTATATACAGTGGAAGGAACAGGGACCCAAGAGACCTGAATGCTCCCTCCTGACTGTGACATGAGCCATCTGTGACTGAAGGCAGCCTTTGCTTCAAGCTATAGTCACCTCTTCTTTTGCAGTGATGGCTATTCTGTGCCTCTCACAGAAAAAAAATTGGTAAGTTTTGCTGCAGCTCAAATATCGCTCAGAAAAGAGGAACAGGCACAAGAAATGAACTGTCGAGCAATACTGAACTTTTGTCCACATTGATTCCTGTAAACAACATTCCAGACAGGGGGAGCGCACAGACCCTGTCCCTAAACCTTTACAAATTCAGAAAAATTCAAATTCCAGAGCAGACCTCTTGCTATTAACCTGGCTTTCCTGAGTCTTTATCTTCAATTAGCATAGAAGTAATAATTTTCCCTTTTTCTTCCATATTCAGTTAAAGTTGGATAGAAAGAACTGCAATGTGCAACTAAAATGAATGACCAACATTTAGGACTGAACCTGCAGCAAAGCAAAAGTCAATAAGGAGTTTTTATTATAACTGAAGGGCAGTAAGATTACAGCAAGGATACTTTAAAATCTTTGAAGAAGTCTTTATCACAACCTTCATTAAATAAAAAATATGTGCAGCTAGAAAGAGTCAACAAATTATGTTCAGACTATTATGTAATGTGTTAAAATAATAGAAATTAAATTGGGAAGCTTCCAGCAACAATACAAGACCGAACTGAAGTGTGATGGATGGGTTCTGAGATATGAAACCCGTTGGAATAAAAGACGTAAAAGGATGAAATGACAACAAGAAACTGTTTAGAACCATGAATATGCTTGATGGAAAAAGGAAATGGGAAAAGTAGCAGACTGAAACTGTAGAGCAGGAGGAATCATGTTGATGCGCTCTCAATTTGATGCTTAAGTTCACAGAGTCTGTAAGTCACTGTGTGCTCCAGGTCTTCTCTGAGGTACACATATTTGGCCAGGAAAATCAAACGCAAAGAAGTCAGTGTTCATTTTGTGTACCCCATGTCTTTGTCTATGGACAAGAGTGAGCTAGACCTGACTTGGCTTCCACCAATGTCCTGCTTCCAACTCACAGCACCCATAAGCACCGAGGAAACCAAATTCACCATGGCACAGCCCTCCTGGGTCATATGGCACAAGCCCATCTTGATCTTCCATCAAAATTACCTTCCTCTGCAGAGGCTTTTCCAAGATTTCCCAGGTCACCAACTGAGCAGATTGATAAATTCAGCGCCCCACCTTCATTTCTTATTCTACTGCCTAGGTGAAGCAGTCAGAGGCAAAGCCCTTCCCTGCTACACCCTCCACAAGCTCACAACTCAATCGGTTATTGCTGCAAGGGATTTACAATCTGTATGAGGCTTTTACAAATCTTTTCTTTTTTGCAGGGTAGATGGTATTTATGGTATGTTTAGCAGCTGTGGGGAAAAAGGGACTAAAAATTTATGATACCCTTCCCACCCTGCAGTGTCTGGGACATTTTCAGTGTCTGAAAATGCTCAGCACTTCAGAGGAAGGCGCTCTGAAGGGATCTGAGTGCAGCAGCCAACATTTGCTTAATGTTCTGTTAATATTTAAACAACAAATCTGTCAACAGATTAATTGGCACTGTCACTTTCCAGCAGTTTTATGGGTACTTCAAACCACTAGCGGTCTATTCCTAAATGGAAGCATGTAGCATTTAAATATGTATGCATACGAGATAATAGGAATATTAAGCATCCTGAAGAAAAGCCGTAATTGCTACCATGCTGTTCTTGTGCTGAATTCCCAATGTTTCCTGTACCTACCTCTAGAGAGGTGTTGATAGAAAGAGGTCATCAAAAATATTTAGAAATTACTTGGGCACTTCTTCCCATGGCAAAGATGCCACTGATACCATGGACCAAGCATGAACTGGAACGAGCAAGACCTTAGATAATGTGAGAAGCAATTTTTTACATCCTGTCCTCTTCTGTTGCTGGAATGCATGTGAGTTGCATCAAATTACAAGCAATTAATTGTAGTAGTCTACCCTATCCAAGTCAGCATCACTTGAAGAGGGATTCATTTCAGTTTATTTACCATCCCATACTTAGGCATCTATTAAAATCAGTTGATCAGGCTCCTTCAGGAGCCAGTGGTGACATAGAAGTTGCAGAAAAAAGGCAGTTCTTGGATCCCTATTTTAGGATGCAATGGATCATTCTCTGAAGACTCTCCTATCCTTTTTCCATTCATTGTTGAGGGAACCTAGACAGTTAGATTTGAACTGATGCCTAAAAGCTGAAGTTAGGTGACATGAATCTTATCTCTTGTATATGGCACCACACAAACCCCACTTACTTAGTCAACGGCTTTCCCACCTCTGCTTTGAAAGGCATATCACAGTTAATTATGGGAAGAATTCAGCGAAGTGAGCATAGGTTAATGGATGGGCTTGCTCAGATATGTGATCAGTGCTCATAGATCCTCGAAAATTTTGCAAGAGTGGTAGAGACTGCCAGTGCATAATCCCCTCGCTCCGCTCCATTAGCGAAGCATGTACCAGTTTCAAGAACAGTGATGCAGCCTTATTTGCTCTGCAGAGAGATCCACAAAAGAGTGGGAGAGAGGGGAAAATGGACAAAGAAAAAGAAACTGCAGCCCCTAATTGATCCTTCACAAAATATATTTACTTTGTTCTCATTCCCTGGTGAATTCATTAGCTTGCACCTAGCACCATTCTTTGGTCAAACACTCAGTGGTGAAATAAATTGCAGCAATTTTATTCCAGAACTCATAAAATACCGTTTTATTTCCACTTTTGACTATACAACCCATGAAAGCAGTTACAGAGAGAAATAGTTCCCTTCCTGGCCTCCAGAGTTCTTTTAGAAGCAATTCATACAAATGTATGTGTGTGCACATGCATGGCAATATAAGAGACATAACAATTGCATGGTGTCACTACTCCGCTACAAAAAGCTTAGGAACAAAATCAAATCAAGACCCTCAAAGTTTTCTGCCAACCCTCCAAACTTTTCTGCTGGAGCCTTTTTCATTGGCACTGCAAATTAGATGGGGTTAATCAAGCCCTCTGGTGCTCCATCGCAGTTTCTTCCTCAGCCAGAGGGTGAATAAATGAGACATAGTTACATTTTATGTTTTTAAAGATTCATAGCTCTTAATTTTACTTTTAATTTTAAGCAATCAAGTAATACTTGTGTTCATTCAGCAGCTGTTCATTGTCTCTTTGCTGAGGCAGGTATCTACCCATTTGGGAGCTAAGACCATATTTCTGCAACATATAAACAAAAAGGAATTTGATATTTACCATTGAGAAAACTTTTAAAAATTTACCTAGTTACCCTACCAAACCATCACTCCTTATTTAATGAGTATTTTCTGGCTGCATATTAGGTCTGTTTCTTCACTGAGAATTTCTGTAATTAACATTTCATTTAAAACTCAAGACGATTATTTGGCTTTACACCTGGCACCTTAACTGAAAACTGAATTTTAAAAAATCCAGATTTTGAGATGTTTGCAGCTTACTTTTATTTCCCTTGTTGGACCATTATTGAACACACTTCTTTCTCCTGTAGTACAATGTTCCAAATGCTAGTAGCTTTGGTCGAGTGTTTGAACTTCAGAAATGGGCAATATCTGAACTTCCAAAAGAGTCTTTGATCCTCTAGGAGCTCATTAAACTTCCTTCTGAATACAGCACTCGATTTCTGCAATCACTTTCTCAATTACTCCGTGCTAATGTCACTTGTTAGTAAATGTGTGAGATATCATGACCACTAAAGCTGGTTATTTAGAATAAGAGGCTATTACTGGTTTTAACAAAGGAGCTACTTAGATAGAGTTTTTATAAGTATCTGCTATATGGCTGCAAATAGACTGGCTTTGCATCATGTGTAAATTATTTAGGGACAAAAGAGACAAATTATCTCCTAGAGCCTCACTTGCCTAGAAAGCTGGCATCATTGTTCTCCCTTTGCCAAAGGTTCTTTCCAATGGAAGAGAGGAATATTACTTCAGGATGATAATTTTTTTGATGAGGTGACCATTAAAATACGCTTTTATTATAATTTTTCTTCTCCCTGCGTAAGGAATGAGAACACCATTGATTTGGGGATTTCTGTCTTCAAACGAAAGATAGCAGTGTTGATGAAGAGATATAAATGCCAAGGATAAACCAGGCATGGTTATAATTAACATGTCCAGTATGTTCCATTCTCATTTCTTTCTGATCGATGTTACAGCTTTAAGTATTAGCAGAACTCAGCCTCGAATTTACAGCTTCAAGGCTCAAATTGACACAGCTTCTCCTAAATTGTATCAGAGCTTAAAATACAATTATAAATCATGTCTTTAATTACACTGCAATCTCTTTGTATATACAGAATATTCCAGTTTGCATAATCAATAGGAAAGATAGAGAAAGCATCAGTGTGAACTTTGAAACCTCAAATATAGCAGTTAATTTGCCCACTACAAGCAGTGAAGCCAAAACAGCGCTCCTCAAATGTCAGCTACAGCAATGAACTTCTGAAGAATCATTTTACCCTCAGAACACATTTCAATCAAATTTGGCAAGTTTTAGTTAAGAGAAAAATGAGAGGAAATGCTGTTTGCAGGATTTATGAGGAAGAACAGGGTGGAATCATGCCCTCTAAACCCCGTCGTTTGCTGCACTCTGCAAGCATAGGACACAAAGATGATCTTTGCCCTGGTGATTGTACAGATTTTCCCAAGAGGTTGTGGAGTCTCCATCCATGGAGATATTTGAAGCCTAACTGGACACAGGTCTGTGTAATCTGCTCTAGCTGGCCCTGCTTGATCAGGGGGTTGGATTAGAAGATCTCCAGAGGTCCATTCCTATTTCATCCATTCCACGACTCTGTGACTTTATGAATAGTTACCCCAGTACAACACAGAAAACAACTGTTTAAAATAATTTAATGGGTTATATTTGTATCACCAAATTGCTGCTCATTTCACCACAGCAGATCTGATGGGCATGCCTCACCCACTTCGTTAAAGGACTAGACATGTTTCGTTAAAGCACACTCTTGGAGTTGATGTGTCCATGTGTAGTTGTGCAGCTGCCGTACAATAAAAGCATACGCATGCCTGGTACTTGTGGTTTAGTTGACAAACAGCAACTGATTAAAATGAACGCAATCAGGATATCATCAGTGCCCATATCTGAGGAGAACATATCTGAGAGAGCATGGAGCACGTGTCTCATGCTCTAATAGCACCTGTCTTGCACTGACATATACGGAAAAAAAGCAAGAATCAGTTCTAAGAGAATAAGACCAAGAAAGCAATCTTAAATACCTTTAAGAAGATTTTTAGGAAAGATTCAATATATGCTTTTTTTGTTTGTTTTGGGGGTAATTTTGAAGAGATCTTCAAAGGCAAATTTAGCAGAACTGGAAGGAGATTTGCAGAATATTGCTTTACCAGGACAAGCAGTTATTCTAGTACAAACAGATAGGATGAAGTCAGACAAAGAAATAAAAGTTAAATAACAAAAGAATTAACCTTAATTTACCCTAATTAACCTAGAGATAAATTGGTCTCTGTCGCTATATTCTGCCATCACATTATGGTTTTTATAAGTTATTTTTATTGGCCAATCCATCTTCACTTCGACTTTCTTTCTTAATTCCTCATTACTATTCCACAGCTCAATAGCTTTTTTTTTCACTGGACATGTTAAATGGTGGAAAAATAAAATGCATCAATACAGCGACTCAATTAATTCCTCATCTTAAATTCTAATAAAATCAATTTGGAGAAGTGGCGTATCGTTAAGCTTACATCATAATGCAGTAATTAGAAACAACTTTCATCTTGCCAATTCCTTTGAAGATTTTAATGGCAATCAATTAAACATGCCTTGCTTCTCCATTAAAGACTTTCAAAATGGAAATTGGATGAGAAGTTAAAGATAAGCTGGCTGATTACACAATCTTACCACCCACCCCCATTTCAAATATTCCCCCCAAAATGTGCAAACTCACCATTAAAAAGTTATCATAAGCTAAGTCCCCTTCCCATAGTAACCAACAGTAAGTTTTCAGTTAATATATCATGTTTTAATAGACAGAGTGGTGCAGCACTTTGTGATTTGCATATTTAGCGAGTAGAAATTTTGGTGTGGCTCACTGTGATGAAATCTTTTTTTAGATTTACGCCCCAACGCTTTTAAGAGTTTAGCTACATTTATATTAAGAGGACGCAATTTAAGATTCACTGTCTACTATTTAAATTAAAATGTCTCTGCAGATCTTAGAGACAAGTGGATATTTTTTATATGCTGTTTCATTAATAGTAATAATTGGAGCTTAGTGATGATCCCCCTATACTATGCGCTGCACAAAAAAAATGGAAAAAGATGGCACCGGGTTCAAACCATCTACAGTCTAGGCAGAAACCTAGGTAGCTCCATTAACTCTTCTCCTGCTAGGGGTTTATGCCTAGAAGGAATTTGCATTCATAAGGAAAACATGCACAGCTAGTCAATGGCTGAACATCCAATTAGCTGCACTAGCTCTCCCCTGCATCTCTCTGAAATAGGAGAAATTCAACTTCTTTGATTGTTTGTCTTTCGCCTTATTAAACTGCAGCAGCATCTTTCTGACACTGGGATGTCAGCACTGCACGTGCTGTTCCTGGTGATGTTCCAGCAGGGCTGCATGGACCATGCATCTCCACACCATCCTCCCTGTATTATCACTCCATGCTGCCTGAACCAGCACTTGGGGGATTTTTTCAGGTTTGCTAAGTTGCTCACATCTTGTATATTAACACTTGCGCAACAAATCATCAAAAGCAGATCAGAGATATTGCTATCGAGATAATCATAGAATAATATATCTTTTGGATTAATTCCACAGCCTAAATACCATTTATTCTCCAGGTCTCTACATTATGTCTTCTTGTTATTTTTATTCATTTGTTTAACTATATGTCCTTTCTACAGTCAAAGAAAAGAAAGGAGTAACATTTAAGTAAAAAACTCTTCCAAGAATTGAATAACTTGTTCTTTAGTCCATGTCATTGAAATTTTATAGATGAAACTATTTCTGAATGTGTCAGTACAAGAGACCTCATTGTGCCTACATTTGCAGTCAGTCTGAGTATCGATGAAAATATGAAATGTTATAATTAGAGTTCATTGTTATAATCAGAGTTCATAACTTTTTATTTCATTAAAAGTTAGCCTTTTGTTGAAAATGTAAGTTCAACTTTTGTCTAAAAATTTTTTAAATTCTTTCTTGAATATCTTATAAAATAATAGTATTTGAAAACAATTCTATTTTAAGTTTTCCCGAACTTTCTTACATTTTGAACAGAAAGTGAAGAAAAAGTTAGAAGTCTGTTTTAAGAAAGAGGGATGTAATGCAGTGATAGCAGGAAAAAAAAAAAGAGGAACATGAGCCAAAGAAAAGAGCAAAATCAAAAATGAAAAACAGGAAAATTTTATTTTTCAAAAAATAACACTTTCAGAGAAAGCAGATTAAAAATTGTTGATTTACAACATTTGCAAATAAAATTACATTCTTCAGTCAAAAGCCTGTGTGATTTGGATTAATCTCATCAAAAGGTCTAAAATGTACATGTCTACATATGACTTAGTTATGAAGGTGTATGAGTCAATGGAAAAAAATAGTCCATCATAGGGTACAACTCAAATGTTAAAAATCCGTCAGATGGATAGTGCCTGTTCCTCTGCAGTGTCTGTAAGGTGAGCTTGGTGTTTCTGACTCTGATATAAAAGCAGGCACCATCTAAGGTAGGTGAAATTAATCCCACCTCTGGGATCTCAACCCTATCAATGTCACAAGAAAACTTGTTCAAAGTCAGAAGTGCAGGGTCAAACACCCAAGAACCCACAGACTTCAGCAGAATTGAGGCAAGATATTCACAACAGGAGCAGGTGGAAGCTGTGACTGAGGATGAGCTGGCAGATATGTGGTTAAAGTCAGGTTTGTGAAAATCAATGCAGAGGTTTTCATGGCTGTACTATAATACAACTGGAACTATCCTCAGTTCATTTTTCAAAAACCGGCATTAACTTAACCTGGACTTCGTATGAATTTTATCAATACCCCTAGTTTTCCCACTGAAAGATCAAATGGTGGAAAAATCACCTTTTGTATTGCTTGAGCAGTGGTCTTTGCACTCAAAAGAATATTGTATTTTTACTATATAAAATTGCTCCAGACATCCGCAGGTTTAAAGGAGAGCATGTTGCACAAGAGTGATGTAGATGTCTGACAAAATAATTCCACATGAGTGCCAATGCCTGGACTTGTCTTGACTTTAAACAAGTTTTCTTGTGACATTGATAGGGAGGCATTGCACTCATCAGGAAGGCAATGAAATGCCAATCAGAAGCAACTCTTCTGCAAACCAGCTGCTAGCTAGAAACTGAAGCCCAAGAACCCACCAATGGAAGAGATCAGACTATCCACTTATGGAAGAGTTCAGTCTTATGGAATTGAGCCATTTTCAAAATAGAAAATGTGGAACATACTATATGACTCTCAGACATTTCCCAGAAAGCCTTAGCAGCTGCATCCTCTCGGCCACTGTTTATGCTACAGCTATGTTAAATAAAGATGCAGTGGCACCGGTAATTATAGCCTATTACAACAGAGGTCCAAGAGAACTCTTACATACCTCTAGAAAGAAACAGCACTGCTTTAAAAATGATCACCCCCATAGCAAGTCCATCACTGAGTTAGTATTTTCAAGACAGAGGATAGATAGCTGTTTACTCAGAAGCTTCTGGAAAAATCAATTAGACCGGGTTAGCAACTGAACTTGGTTCAATTAACCCTGGTACATGATCTGCACTCAGAGAGGCAGCAATCGCAGGGTGTATTTGTCAGCCGTGAAGGCCTGCAGAAACTATTTGCAGAAGTCGGATCACAATTCAGGTGCTGGATGTACAGCCCCCAACCTCACAAACAGCCCTCTGGTTGAGCAATATATCCAATTTAAACTAGGCCAAAGCACTGAGCTGGATGTGAATTTCCTCTTGAAACAACTTTGTATGTCCTTTCTTAAAGGTCCTTTTCCACAGCTCTGCCCTGCTAATGCTTTTTTTCAGCACAGCACAATACCTCAGCCATGTGAAAAGCGTTGAGATAGCCCAGCTTTCTCCCATCCTCCAGCACGATGAAGCTGTTTAAGAAGTGACACCAACTGACCGCTTTCCCATTCCTGCACACAGTGACTTCTCTTCCCTGCTCAGCAGCAATATCCCTCTGAGATGCTGGGGAGCAGCACACATCAAATTTGTGGTTGCTCTCCAGCACTGACATCAAGGCTTGGCATCAAGTGCAAAGCATATTAACATGCTAATGGATGATGTCTGTCGCTCCTGCTACATTTGCAGTGATTTCTAAGAGGCTCGAGGAGACCAAAAGACATAGCAGAGAGGCAGCTTTTCTCGTGCCAGCCACTTCACATATGAGGTCCATTGCATTTTGTTGAATACTGTGGTTGCCCACATCCCTCTTCCAGAAGTAGCTAATGAATAGATTCACCAGATGTATCTTGCAGTCGGGAGCAGTATGGGAGATTTGGAAAATCCCATGGCTGGGATGCAAGCAAGAATAGTGTGACACTTCTGACAACAAACAAGGGGATTTGCTGGCCTTAAGGATCCACGCTGAACATTGTGTTGGCAGTTTATCTGGACAGCATCTAACACTGATGGCCAGGAAAGGCCAGGTAAAAAATACTGTTCATTTGCAAAGAAAATAATTGAAGATATGATATAGGGTGTTTCATGCATCTATTCAAGAAGTGTAATCTAAGTGACCTTAATTGTACCACAAGTCATTACAGACACTAGGAGAGAAATCAAGATAAGGTTGATTCAAAACATAAAGCCATAAATATCTGATACCTTTCAGATATCCACTGTGGGATATTCATCAGACTCAGAATTTCATGCCGACGTCTCTTGAGAATTTTGTAACAGGGCTCCTGGGCTATTGGCTGTCCTTTTGTTATGCTCTGGAGAGAAATCAAGCATGAAGGAAAGATTATTCGGAACTAAAAAGAAATACCAGTATTTCTTGCTGAGTGCTTTAAATTCCCACCAAGTATCAAAGTACAATGCAAGTACTCTGCAATGCTGCGGCATTCCCAACCAGGTGCCTGTGATTTCACTAGTAAAGAAGTGCAACGTGTCTTCTACCATTCATTAGCAGCACAAGGCACCTCAAATTTTGAAACAAGCTTTACAGGCAATTAATTATCTAATGTTTAAAAGTCCCACAGGTGTTGTTTTACACCATTAACCTAAAGGCATATGACAGTCTCTGATTAGAAGATGAATTTTCATGTATGTAGTGACCTGGCAAAGTCTTAATTGGAAAAAAAAAAAAGGTCTTTATCATGGTTTAACCCAAGCCGGCCACTGAGCACCACGCAGCCGCTCGCTCACCCCCCCGGCTGGGATGGGGGAGAGAATCAGAAGGTGAAAGTGAGAAAACTCCTGGGTTGAGATAAAGACAGTTTAATAGGGAAAGCAAAAGCCGCGCATACAAGCAAAGCAAAACAAGGAATTCATTCACTCCTTCCAATCGGCAGGCAGGTGTTCAGCCATCTCCAGGAAAGCAGGGCTCCATCACGGGTAATGGTTACTTGGGAAGACAAACACCATCACTCCGAATGTCCCCCCCTCTTTCTTCTTCACCCAGCCTTAAATGCTGAGCATGACATCATATGGTATGGAATAGCCCATTGGCCAGCTGGGCCAGCCATGCCAGCCATGCTCCCTCCCAGCCCCCTGCGCACCTGGCAGGGCACAGGAAAATGAAAAGTACTTGACTAGCGTAAACATTACTTAGCAACAACTAAAACATCAGTGTGTTATCAACATTATTCTCATACTACATTCAAAACACAGCACTATACCAGTTAATAGGAAGAAAATCAACTCCATCCCAGACGAAACCAGGACAGTCTTTTAGTCTGATTCTATCTTTAGATAAATATACAAGGCTCTTAAAAAAGACCACATTGCACAAATATGTTTTCCACTTGTATCCATGGCTAGAATCTGATCTTTTTGAAGAAGCAACAATAGAGGCAAAGAAGAGAATGGGAAACATTTCAAGAAGACAAAAAAGGGAATGGATTTCTTGAGAGAGAAATGCAAAATAGTTAAAGAATTTCACTTTACAAAGCAATTAAGAGACGAAAGCAAAAAACCTATAGAAATTATTAAACATTAACAGGGAATCTGCAAAATTTCCATCAGCAGAGGTGTTTAAAGAAATGTTAGACTGGCAAGGTTTCAGTCCAAGTCAATATCCCCCGCAGGAAATGGCTTGACCAGAAACCTTTTCTAGCACAGCATTTCTATAGCATTCTTACCCTCTTCTTCAGCTCCTCTACACCAATTAAAAAAGCTGAAGCTGCACAATGGGAATTTTGCACGCCTGATTTCCAGCAGTGCAAGGAGTTTCTCCGTGTCAGAACGGCAGGAGACAGCAGAGGATGTTTTCTGTGGCTCCATTTGCTGTAGAAAGCATTGCCCAGATCCAAGAAGCCATTCTGAGCAGAGCGACTGCCAACTCCACAGCCTAGACAGGTGGCTGTAACTTAGCCTCAGGTCATCCAAACTTTATATTCCATAACCATGAACTTGTGGGTAGGATGCCAGAGAGTCACATTTATATAGGGAAAGGTGTTGCATGCAGGCAGTAAAATGAGATTTTTGCTCTTCTTTGGTTTGGTTTTTTAAACAGAACAAATAATGTCCTTTGTGTTATGTTCTGCACGTGGAGGAATTCTTGTGTTAGGGAATGACTTAGATAACAGTCAGCCAGAGGGTACCGAACTTTAAAAATGTTAAATATTATAAATTACTTTAATTTCTGCCTCCCATACTGATACTCTTTGAGCCACGTCCCTTCTGCTGTCTCTTCCCTGCCCCAGAAGCTATGCTGTAATTAAGAAGGGGCTTTATAGGCCACTTGGTTGTTCCTTTAGCCACATTTATTGTGTTAGATCTTGATCTGAGAGGCTTACACTCAAAACCAGGGGTGCAATGAATTTCAGGTGGTTAATCAGGTCCTGGAATTAAAAGCCAATACTGTGTTCAAGCTCCTCTTTCTCATCAGTGGTGGCCTGTACATGTCCCATCTCACTTTTAACATAGTTTATTTAGAAAATAAACCATCTTAAACAACAGTTCATTAATATAATTAAATTCTCTTCATTTTTAGGAAGGCATGTTTGTGTTTGATTTACCTGCTTATGAAGCCTTGGTAGACTTGCACAAGAATTTGGCCGAGGCTAAGCAGAACAAATGGCTTTATTTGTCCCTGGTAGGCAGTTTTCCTCCTTTACTCTCACATCTTCTCCTCTCTTACTGGTTTTAGACACTGTTGCACATTACTCATCCCCGAGGCTGAGAGCTCTGCTATTATCTATTCATATAGATCCCCTCCAAACGGAGTCCTGATCCTTTCATGGCAATGCAAATTCATCATACAGGGCCCAAGAGCTCACCTCCTGCTGGGCAGCTTTGCTGTTGGCCACTATGCCGTTAGCATTCATAATTTCCAGGAGTGATTTAGTACGGCAATAAAAGCTTGGGAATGAAAAACAGGCACAGAAAAAGCTCTGATGTGTGGAGGGGGCAACTTGCTGCACAGCAGTGTTTGCAATGGACATCTCAGCTGGGAGCTCTGCTCGTCATAAACCCCAGGTTAGCCTTCAAAGCCTGGTCTCCTACAAACCTTTGATGGGTTGAGGACAGGCCCAACCTCTGTGGCAGTGGTCACAATAAAAGAAATACAACCTGGAAAGAAAGTCCCAAGAGTGGGAAGTGGTCCACTTCCATCACAAAGCAAATATCTGTGAAGTTTCTGCCTATGGGGCTATAACATGCCTTCAAACCTGGTGGCAATCAGGACTCCAGGAGAAATCTCTGTAGTTTTCCCAAAATTGCAAGGCCTCAAGGACAGTAGGAATAGAGCATGAATGAGCAAGAGATCTGTTCCTGCCTTGTCCTTCCTGCTGTCTCCATGCTGGTGCATGCTCTCCTGTGGCTAGCGCACAGAGTTTGGGGACTAAGATGGGAAGTTGCTATTGACTTATTTCATAATTATTTATATACCAGTCAAAGTATACAGATTAGTAAAAATATAGATTTTTGTCAGCACCTACTTCACAAACCGAGCCACACGAGCTTCACTGTTTCCCGAGATGACAGGAAAAATAAGAGACATCTCACTCTGCGTGCTGGCTCTTTTGCACTATGCATTTCAATTACTCTTGTCATTGAAAACATCTTATCATGTGTTTACTAAGGAATCAACATCTCCCCTAGCCTGACCCCAAATTTCCCTCCCCTTTTCTTAATCAATAGAGTTGGCAGAAATATTCTTGATTTTCTCCATGAGTCCTGATATTGATTTGAATCAAGTGCCTGTGTTTGAGGAGGAGATGAATTCAGAGAATGAAAATCAGTACTAGATAGGAACTATGTCCCTTTTCTACCCCCCATGGAAATGAAAGAGATTGAAACAGTGAAGGAAAATTAAGTTTATATTTTTCTATAGTGCAGAGTCTAAAACCCCATGCAGTTTCCAGAAGGCAGTCACTCTCATCTTTCTAAACATCTTTGCCAGAAAAAAGGTCTACTTAAATTAGAGAGATGCAACTATGCTAAATTGTGCAGAGGTAAATGAGACTCAGTCATGCATGAGGGTCTTAGAAGAAGAAAATGGGGCAGATTGTGGGGTTCCATGGAATTAGTCTTCCTGTCAATCAATCTGATCTGAAAAGCTGAGCTGAGCAGTCTTTCTGGATTTTATTATTATAGCATCAGGAAATTGCAGTGACTTGAGAGGCTATCCACAGGCCAAAAACACTTTTACAATTCTCAGATATTTTTGCAGCCTTTCAACTAAATTTAGGGATTAAAAGTGCCTGCCTTTTGGTGTGCTATACATTTTCTGAGTTTTGTTGTAAATGCAGCCAATTGATTAACTGAGTTGCTTTTATTTATTTTTGTTTTCAAGAGCTGTCAGAAGTCCTGGCTATTTACCACCATCACTACCTGCAGTTTCTTTGAGAGTTAATAGGTAGAAAAGTGAAGACATCTTATATGTGACTAGCAGCTAGTGGTCCAGGAGGGGAGATGAAACACCAATGGATCCCTTGAGAAGCAGAGTATGAGGAATAGTGCTGTACCACAGCAAGCAGAAGAAAACCTCATAAAGGGTAGGGAAGCTGTAAAATGACCAAATGCATGTATAGCAGTAAAGCACTGTTGAAGGCAATGCTGGTAGGACACTAGAGATTGGGACTAGATGAGGAGGCGAAGAAGGATGAGGGAGGGGAAAGATCATTTTTCTGAGTGCTTGCCTCTCTTGTCCATGTTGATATTGTCTTTAAATGAATCCCTATGTAAACAAAAGGATTCCTGAATTATTTATTTGGGGGAGGAGAGGGTTCTGATCTCTGTGCAGGCACAAACACACATATGCAAATACAAGCACATGGACTGACCCTTTCATTCCAGGCTGTGTTGGGGCATCAGAAGGAGGTAACCAAGTGGGGAAACAGCATGCGGAGGTCCTGGCAGCAGAAGATCCCATAACCTTTCTCTGGACGGAGCAATAACACAGGTAAGTCTGGTTGTAGGAAGTGTCTAGGAAAGCCAAGGGCAGGACTGAGCAAAATCTCTGCCTCTCAGGTTTCCAAGGAGCTGGAAGTCAATTGAAATAACCTGCCAGTGTTAGTTTACACACTTTCAGTGTGTAATTGCTGAATTTGTGAGGGCTGGAATGCCTGGAGGAGCCATGAGAGATCTGAAATCTCAGCAAACACAAGCACAGAACCCTCCAAACTTGGCTGTGGGACTTGCCTCTGGAGAACAGCCTGGGAGAGGTGGCAAGCCGTTTATACTCTGTGATTTCTTCTGCCAACTGGGACTTCATCGCCCAAGAAGGACTGCTGTTTTACAGACATGAAAGCACAACACAGGTATCAGCACAAGGTTGTGTCTCAGAGAGAAATTAACTGCTGGCCTAGAGGTATGCCAGGCATATCCCTGTCCAATCCTCATCAAATCTCAGATGGAAGTCAGGACAGATTTTCTCTACGTGTTATCACAACTGGTCTCTTTTCTTGTCTCCTTGTCTGCATGTGGCTAGGCTCAGACTGATAATCTGGGCTCTCCCCTGTCTGTCCTCAATGCTTTATGCATCATAGGCTTTGCCTGGTCTTTGAAGCTGCTAAATCTAAGCAGGAGCTGTTGTTTTGCAAGCTCTCTTGTGTCTATTAACTCTCTGTAGGCTCACAGCTTCCAGACTCCCCTGGACCCTTGTCGCAGAAACAAATAACAGTCCCTGTGACTTTCATCCATGGCATTCTGCAACGGAAAGCAAATGTATTGCATAAAACCAGACTTTTTGTCCCTGGAAAACTGAAAAGGGGAAAAATTGCCTAATTAAGAGTGAGGTGAAGCTACCTACATTCATTCATTTTTTAAGCTTAATGAAGTCCATGGGAAAGAGGAACTACAGAAATGCAAAGTGTTGTAATAACTGAATGTAACACTACCAGGCAAACAAAGGGATGAGACACAGGTTCAATTACTGCAGCTTCACAAGCTATGGGTCACTCACTGACAAAAAATCAAGAAAGTTTAAGGTGACACAATTCACCTCTCGTTTGCAATAAGCCAAAAGAAGGTGCTGTGAATAGTAATTGCATAGCCAATGCACTCACCTTGCTGTGGTGACTCCACTTTCTAATGGAGCCTCCAAGATGATCATTTTAGCAAATTATTTAAAATACTAACACAATGAAAATTGGTCCTATTATGACTTCCTTAAAGTCATAGAAGAAAAGGTGACAACATCAGGCATATAACCCAAACCCACTGCCTACTTGTTTGCTTCTCTTAAGGACCAAGCTGGTACTCAACAAAAAAATTTGATTCAAAAAGACCTGCCTAAATACTGCTAAGTACTTCAGATTCTATTAACCTAAACTGTTTTATTTTCCTGACAAACTGCAAATGCTTTCTACCTTCCTTGGAGTCTTAATGCATTGCATATTTGTAGCAACAGAGTTTCTGTGGGATAGGTCCATTTCGTTGGTTGTACAGCTCAGATCAGAGATTATTTTAGATGAATAGAGCCTGTCACTTTTAAAGTAACAGCTGTTACTCACAAAATTGGACATTTTCCAGCTAACCACTGTTATGAACGGAAGAGTAAATAGAGTCCATTTAGCAGAGGCAAGAAACTCAGCGCTGCTAGAGAGCCACGACTGTCACAGGTGACAGCTGTCCTCGGAGCGGGAAGTAAGGTCAGGTAGCAGAAGTGTTCTCCCATCTGGTGCTTCTTCAACAATAATTGTCAACCTTATGCTTTACATTGGTGATTGCCTCAGGTAAATCAAGCCTTGACGTTTCTTGTCTGAAGTAAGCTCACAGAAATAATAGCATAGATTTTTGCAAGCTGTTTATCCAAGCAACCAGGAACTGGAGAAGCTCACCCAAGGAAAGGTGTAAACCCTCACTAGAAGAGCTTTCAAAAATAGGTTAAATGAACTCCTATAAGGTGATAGCTCTGTTTGTTAACCTTTCCATGGGACAAGGAGGCAGCTTCATTATTCCTCTGTATCCTGTGATATCAACTGATCTGCTAAAAGATGTAGATATATTGAAATGGTTAATAAATCAGTGGGCCAGTCTTATTCCTCTCTGAGTGGCTTATATTCAAAGATCACATGTTAGCTGGGACATACGGATTTGGTGTCGCATTAACTGTTGTAAATACAATAGTGTAAAACGTAAGTATCTACAATACGGATATCTGCATCTATGGTGGTCTTGCTGGGAAAGTTTCATTTACCTACACTTATGCATCTCATGCCACAAGAGATACAATAGACTACTTGAGCCTTCTGGGACTGGCAGATAGGATAAAGGACTTCTGGGATGCCAGCGCCCTTCTGGCAGGCTGGGTGCAGTTGGAGACGAGCCAAAATATCCCAGAGCATTTACAATCACAGCAGGTATTCACTATTCAGCCCCTGAGGATTACCCTCAAGGCAGCCCAAGTGGCAAGCTAAGCAATGTCAACAGACATGAAGTAACGAACATGGACAACTACTTTAGGTCGACAACAATCGTGTTCCTACTTTATCTACTAGCTAGCTCCCACTGACTGAAAAAGCATCTAAGAGACATGCTTTTACATAGATGTCAAAATTTTAGAAGCCCACGTGCAGTCATAGAATCATAGAATCATAGAATAGTTTGGGTTGGAAGGGACCTTTAAACGTCATCTAGTCCAACCTCCCTGCTGTGGGCAGGAACATCTTTAACTAGATCAGGTTGCTCAGAGCCCTGTCCAACCTGACCTTGAATGTTTCCAGGGATGGGGCATCTACCACCTCTCTGGGCAACCTGTGCCAGTCTTTCACCACCCTCATCGTAACAAATTTCTTCCTTATATCTAGTCTGAATCTCCCCTCTTTTAGTTTTAAACCATTCCCCCTTGTCCTGTCACAACAGGCCCTGCTAAAAAGTTTGTCCTCATCTTTCTTATAAGCCCCCTTTAAGTACTGAAAGGCTGCAATAAGGTCTCCCCGAAGCCTTCTTTTCTCCAGGCTGAACAACCCCAATTCTCTCAGCCTTTCTTCATAGGAGAGGCGTTCCATCCACCTGATCATTTTCGTGGCTCTCCTCTGAACCCGCTCCAACAGGTCCATGTCTTTCTTGTGCTGAGGGCTCCAGAGCTGGACGCAGTACTGCACGTGGGGTCTCACCAGAGCAGAGTAGAGGGGCAGAATTACCTCCCTTGACCTGCTGGCCACGCTTCTTTTGATGCAGCCCAGGATATGGTTGGTCTTCTGGGCTGCGAGCGCACATTGCCAGCTCATGTCCAACTTTTCGTCCACCAGTACCCTCCAAGTCCTTCTCAGCAGGGCTGCTCTCAATCCCTTCATCCCCCAGCCTGTATTGATACTGGGGGTTGCCCCAACCCACATGCAGGACCTTGCACTTGGCCTTGTTGAACCTCATGAAGTTCACACGGGCCCACTTCTTGAGCTTGTCCAGGTCCCTCTGGATGGCATCCCGTCCCTCAGGCGTGTTGACCACCCCACTCAGCTTGGTGTCATCTGCAGACTTGCTGATGGTGCACTCAATCCCACTGTCTATGTCATTGATGAAGATATTAAACAGTACCGGTCCCAGTACGGACCCCTGCAGGATACCACTCATCACCTATCTCCATCTGGACATTGAGCCATTGACCACGATCCTCTGGATATGATCATCCAACCAATTCCTCATCCACCGGACAGTCCATCCATCATCTCTATATCTCTCCAGTTTAGAGAGAAGGATGTTGTGGGGGACCGTGTCAAAGGCCTTAAAGAGGTCCAGATAGACGACATCTGTAGCCCTTCCTATATCCACTGATGTAGTCACTCCATCATAGAAGGCAACTAGGTTGGTCAGGCAGGGCTTGCCCTTGGTGAAGCCATGCTGGCTGTCTCAAATCAACAGTCATATGAATTCTACCCTATACAGAACAGGGCAACACAATTTCCCTTGATCTAAACCAACATGAAGAGCTGGCAGCTTGCCCTTGGAGAGTTACACTGAGTGGAAGAGTTTGCAGCCTACAGGAGAACTCAATCCAGCCAAGTTTCCTACTGGGTGGCCTTATTAGTCCAAGTCCTGCCACTGGAATCATCACTGGGAAAACACCTCTGTGAATGAGAGATAGAGCGTGATAATAGCAGTTTTTCTGTAAGTCTTGCAACATTTATTTTGCTCTGGAAAGAGCCCTACACACCCTGTGGTCCCCACTCCTGGCTTGGCTGCTTCACAGTTCTGACATTCCCCTGAGTTGTCTGCTGTGACCACTATGTAGAAGTGCTTTATCCTACATCCTATAGGAATGTAGGGCTCAGGAATGTTCTTCCCAAATCTTACTGTATTTATTCTCCCTGTGCTTTTGTTCTTAGTGACATTTACTAATAAATCTGTGCAAAGACTTATAGCCAGGATGTGTCTTGAACTTAACAACTAGGAGGTTAGGAAATTTTGGAGCAAAGTGTGAGCGAGAGAGAAACTGGGTTTTGCCTCCTGAAGCTGCTATCAGCTGGTTAATAAAACTGTCTAACTCAAAATGTTGCATCTGTTTCAGACCAACTGCCTCATCATGGATGAGGAACTGAGAGTCAATAGCATGTCCAAAAGTGACATGATCAAAAAACTGAAGGAGTCTCTAAGCCTTCCAGTCAATGTCTCAACTACAGAGCTATCACTAACACAGGTCTAATGAAACCTTCCCACAACTGTCTCTTTTTTATTCTACTTGGAAGTCTTCCTATATTCCAGAATAGCAGTGCCTACTACAAAGCCCATTCTTGGGCAAAAACTTGTCCCATACTGGATCTCCAAAACTTCATGTACCAGTATGTCCTGTTAAGGACTGCACATAAGAAGAAATATTGATGAGCTCCATTTTAAAAAGACACACCAGCCTCAAGCAATGTTCAGGACTGGGTTTTGTTTTTAAAAGAATTGAATGAAAGACAGTGTCAATGGGGAGGGGAATGCTCATGCATTTCTTTGGATTTTATTTCTCAGTCAATGCAGAGCCAAAAAAGTCTAGTTTTTCTCATACCTGCCATATATACCAATCCAAGTGAATCAGGTCCAGCAAGTGGGTAGCATTTCATCATCTAATAGTTGGTATCTCTTCTACTGAATAATAAGGCTTTACCAAAAGGTCCCTAAGATCAGATATTAACTTCAAAAAGGTTGACAGCGACAGAATTTGGTCACAGGCATGCACTGAGATAGGCATCCCAGAAAGCTGCTTGCATCTGATCTTAAAGGCACTCCCTGGCAAACAAACCCCTTTCTCTCATTCCATGGAGGTTGGTTCGACTGCCTCCCAGAAGAGGTCAGAACTGATGTGTGAAGGGTGCACCCACATCATATATCCATAGAGTGACATTCTTCTTCAGCTCACTGCATGCAAGTGCCTGAGCACTGTTTCACTCAGAGAGCAGATTCCGTTCTGCCACACATGGAAGCATTATTAGCTGAAACTCAGCCCTGTATGAAACACAATGAAATGGATTCCCAGGGCTCTTTTTTCGTCTCCTTTCTCAGTAACTGAACTATCATGCCAGTTAATTTAGAGGAAAAACACGCTGCAAACGAAGGGAGCAAAACAAATTATTTTCCTTTCACTTCAGGTCACTTCCAATTTCTCAGTTTAAACCGCATCCAGGATGTGCAACAAGTTGCAGCTCTCAGCATGATCTTACAGCCACATCTGCTGGGTAAGGCTGTGAAAAGATGAACCCTCACGAACACCCTCGCTCTATCACCACCATCTCCACAACATGGAACCAGCTCGTCACTTGCTGAGACGGTGTGGGGTTTATGTCTTTTCTTTTCCACTGGCCTACCATACTCTTTAGAGGTCTTTATAGGCAGTGTCCTACCAGGTATGTACAGGTGGCAGTAAGCACTCCAGAGCCATAAGGAAAGCACCGTAACAGGTACTGCAGGTGGAAATTCCTGTTATATTGCACATCCCAGTAAAGGGTTATCTCTGATGCACCATCCACAGAGCTATCAATTCATAGAACCATAGAATCATAGAATCATTAAGGTTGGAAAAGACCGCTAAGATCATCACGTCCAACCATCAAACCAACACTACCATGCCCACTACACCATGTCCCTAAGCACCTCATCTACACGTCTTTTAAATACTTCCAGGGATGGTGACTCAACCACTTCCCTGGGCAGTCTGTTCCAAGGCCTGACCACACTTTCAGTAAAGAAATTTTTCCTAATGTCCAATCTAAACCTCCCTTGGCACAACTTGAGGTCATTTCCTCTTGTCCTATCACTGGTTACTTGGGAGAAGAGACCAACACCCACCTCGCTACAACCTCCTTTCAGGTAGTTGTAGAGCGCGATGAGGTCTCCCCTCAGCCTCCTCTTCTCCAGACTAAACAGTCCCAGTTCCCTCAGCTGCTCCTCATAAGACTTTTTCTCTAGTCCCTAGTCAACACACCTTGGCCACTGCTTCTGCTGCCAGGTAAAGGAAAATGAGGCAATATCACTTTGGAAATGGCCATGGCAGCATGGTAGCTCTGCTACACAGCAAAGAGAGACAGCAAGGAGAAACCTGCCCTTCTTATTGCCATTGTCTTGCTGGTTCCTATGCTGCAACGGCAAGTGACGACTCCATACTAGTGTCCACACAGTCACTCTTGTTTCACTGTGCGATGATAAGCAGCTCTGTGGAAAAGTGAGGAAAGGGAGCAGCGTGGGCAGGAAATGAGGGAGGAGGATTTGGAGAGAAGAATGCTAATGTGCAGCTGGAGAGGGATGTGGTCAGAAAAAAACGACGACAGGGAAAAAAAACAAAGGGGAAAAAACCCAAAATGCATATGCTTTCATACGTCACCAAGGCGAGCAGCTCCAGTGCCGGCACAATCAGCAGCGGAGCGCTCTAGAGTGGTGCACAGGGGGGTTTCCTGAACCGGGGGAACCTCAGGGGAGTCGAGAGACCCCCCAGGAGCCGCAGCTCGCACCACAGCGGCTGAGGAGACCTGGGCAGGGCCAGGAGCAACGGCGGCCAAGCCCACACACCTGTAAAAGAAGCCTTTAGGAAGCTTTGCAACAAGGACCGCCACAAACAGGGCGGGGAAACAGGGCGTGGCACAGCAGCAAGGGCGTGGTGTGGCAGCTCATGCGGCAGGGTGCGCAGGAAGGGCGCTGAAGCTCTGCCAGCTTGACCAGAGAGCAATGGCATCCACCCGGCAGAAGGCCGTGTCCTCTCTAAGCTCTGCACCCACCACGACTGACGCAGCTTCCCAGGCAGGGCTCCGGTGGGAGCACGCAGCCGCCCAGGTGCCAGGCTGCCGGCTGTGCCTGCTCTTAGGCCAGGACCGGCCGGCAGCAGTGAGCACACCTGAGGGAGGTGGCCCAGGCAGAGGAGCTCCTCCGCTGGGTGACAGAGCTCCGGGAGGAGGTGAGTAGGTTGAGGAGTATCAGGGAGTCTGAAAGGGAGAGAGACCACAGGAACCACACCCTGCCTGCCCTGGGACAGGCCCAACAGACAGGACACACAATACAGAGGACTCCCTGTCCTCTCTCCACCAGCAGAACGCAGTGACTTGAAGGATAGGGGCAATGGCAACAAGTTCCTGCCTGGTGCAGCAGGTGCGTCTCCTCCATGACTACCCCACCTTCCCAGGTGCCCTTGTGTAATAGGTATGAGGCTCTGCAAGTGGAACCAAACAATGACAAGGACAATGGTTCATCTAGCTTGGAGATGTCATCAAGGTTAAGGTGGCCTACATCCTGCGTCAAAACCATAAAGAAAAAAAGACGGGTCATTGTCATAGGAGACTCCCTTCTGAAGGGAACAGAAGGCCCAATATGCAGACCAGACCCAGTTCTTAAGGAAGTCTGCTGCCTCTCTGGGGCCCGGGTTAAAGATGTAATGAGAAAATGTCCTACCCTGGTACAGCCCTCAGATTATTATCCATTATTGATTTTTCATGTAGGCAGCGACGAAGTTGCAACAAGAAGTCCGAGGGCGATCAAGAGAGACTTCAGGGCCTTGGGACGACAGGTTAAGGGATCAGGAGCACAAGTAGTGTTCTCCTCTATCCTTCCAGTTGCAGGGAATGATGAGGGAAGAAACAGAAGAGCCAGCAGATCAATACCTGGCTCTAAGCCTGGTGTCACCGGCAGGATTTTGGGTTTTTTGATCATGGGTCTGCCTACACAACACCAGGCCTGCTGGCGACAGATGGGGTACACCTGTCTCAAAGGGGGAAAAGGATCTTTGCGCAGGAGTTATCAGGGCTCATGGAAAGAGCTCTGAACTAGATTTGAAGGGGGAAAGGGATAAAACCAGGCTCGCTAGAGATAAGCCTGGGGGCGGCATGCCAATGTTTGTGGCATAGTGTGCTAACAAGGCATATCATGGTGGGAGTCTGTTATAGACCACACAACCAGGATGAAGAGGCAGATGAAATATTCTATAAGCAGCTGATGGAAGTCTCACAATCGCTAGCCCTTGTTCTCTTGGGGGACTTCAGCTTACCAGATCTCTGCTGCAAATACAATACAGCAGAGAGGAAACAGCCTAGGAGGTTCGTGGAGCGTGTGGAAGATAACTTCCAAACACAGCTGGTGAGGGAGCCAACTAGGGAAGGCGCTCCACTGGACCTCTTGTTTGCCAACAGAGAAGGACTTGTGGGTGATGTGATGGCTGGAGGCCATCTTGGGTACAGCAATCATGAAATGATAGAGTTTTTGATTCTTGGAGAAGTAAGGAGAGGGATTAGCAGAACTGCTAGCTTGGGCTTCCGGAGGGCAGACTTTGGCCTGTTTAGGAGCCTGGTTGACAGAGTCCCTTAGGAGGCAGTCCTGAAGGGCAAAGGAGTCCAGGAAGGCTGGACATTCTTCAAGAAGGAAATCTTAAAGGCGCAGGAGCAGCATGTGCTGAAAGATGAGCAGGCCTGACTGGATAGAGAGCTTTGGCTGGAACTCAGGAAAAAAAGGAGAGTTTATGACCTTTGGAAGAAGGGCAGGCAACTCAGGAGGACTACAAGGATGTTGTGAGATTATGCAGGGAGAAAATTAGAAGGGCCAAAGCCCAGCTAGAACTTCATCTGGCTACTGCCTTAGAAGACAATAAAAAATACATTCACTACAAAAGGAGGGCTAAGGAGAATCTCCATCCTTTATTAGATGCAGGGGGGAACATAGTGACAAAGGATGAGGAAAAAGCTGAGGTACTTAATCCCCAAGGTCACTGGAGAAGAAAGCAATAGTGACAAGGCTTGGCTGGGCATGCCCTTCTGTTGTGACTTGGGGGAAGAACACACCCTTCTTTAGACCTGCCAGCTACTTCTCCCACTGTTGCATTTTATTCTCTAGTGGAGATGGTAAGACAGAGAAAGAGAGTAAGAATAGGACATAGGCTTCAAATCAACCCATGGAGCAAGTTCAAAACAAACCCAAGGAGATTCATCATGAAGCTGGGGATCTCTTCACGACAGGATGTTGTAGGTACTGAAAAGTGGCAAGTATTCATGGGCACGTTCATGTCAAGAGAGCCACTGATTTTACAAATACACAGAAACCACCTCCAGGTCAGGAAATCTCTGAACACCAGGTGGTTGGATGCCAGAAGAATAATTTAGGGAAATATATCCTTACCTTATTCTTATACCTGGTATCACCCTGGATCACTGTCAGAAACAGGATAGTGGGCTACACAGCCAATACAGCCTTTCTTATGTCCTTCTGTTAGCCCAGGACCTGTTATATCCTTCACGTAAGCAATATCCCCTCCTCCGTTCAGTGCACACACAAATGCACAACCCTTCACTCCAACAGACAGCTTTTGGCCTTTCAGTACATCCTACCTCTTCCCACCAAAATCATCCTAACCCAATACCTTTAAGATCAGTCTCATGCCAGTCCTTTAGACCCCTCTTTCCAATATTGACCCAGTATCCAGCTTCCAGCATCATTTCAATCACTCAAAGGCTCCAGGGACTATGACACCAGATCCAAATTAGTCCCAGTAAGGCCTTAGTCCCTTCTGCCTCAGGGCCCCCACCAAGAACCTCAGATTCCCAAAGTCAGGTTTGGGAGATGGCAGGAAAGTGTGAAAGCACATGATTTGGGAAGGGAAGAGTAAGCTAAATAAATCTACAAAACCAACAAGATTTCTTATCTTCTGCTACTTCAAAGTCTGGGTTGTTTTTTTTCCTCCTAGATTACACTTTTTTCCCTAGTTGCCAGTGCCGACACATACTCTCAAGAAGATGCTTTTAAAGCTTTGTTTGCTTCGTAAAATGCTATTTTTGTTGTGAAATGTAGTAACTACCTAAGAAAACTCTTGTACCCCTGTCAAAGACAGAAATCTATCTAAAGATATCTTTGCTTAGGAAACAGCATGAGCTCAGTCCAAAACAGGTCTATGATACAAAATTACTTCCAATAACTTAAACTATCTTTGTCTTAGAAGCTGTTGGCCTAAGGCATCTTGTGTAAAGGACACAAGTGCAACATTTACAAGTTGACTTAGGGCATATCATTTAACAGTTTACAAACTATTCAGACTTTGCTTGCCCAAAGGCTTTCCCCCCACTTCTTCCTCAAACAACCATGTCTTCAGGCAATATATGTTCTAGAATTGACCAAATGCCATTGACACAATTCTTGTGCCAGAAGGGAGGTGTAATACCCACCCAGCTACCCATTCAAGCACAGTAATTTGATCATTACCATCCTGGCGTTGCAGCATGTTCCTGCAGGCTCATAAGAAATTGTTTACTCTGATGGCAAACATCACCACAGCAGCAAATACTCCCTTTCATGCAGCATTGCTGGGCATGGCTCTTTCTTTCTAAAAATGGCTCTTTTATAGGTCTCTAAGATCCTGAAACCCAGTCAGGGATGTGTGTGTTGGGAGGGGATATGGGGCAAGCAGCCACCCTGATTAATAAGATGATGATGAATTGTGTGCGTGACCTGAGCCATTACTTGTGCCTTTTCCATCTCAATCTGAGAGCTGCCTCAGCAGAGCAGCCATCCGGGCAGGGCACTGGCAAGTTACAAGGCTCTGAAAGATGCACTTTTATGTGCAGAAACAATGGTTATTTTTAATCTGCCTCACATTTCAGGGCTCTGTGCTGCTTTCCCTGCAGCAGGGAGAGGGAGGTGAGACCCTGCTGGGTATCTGCTGGCTGCAGTAAGATCACACATGCAGGTCCACACTGAGAATATTTATTAAACAGGACAAGAGTGAAGAGAGACAGTACATGACATGCAGATCAAATATCAGCCACTGAGGACGCAGAGGTTGTCACAAGCTCAACAACATGTTTAAAAGCTTCCTGGCAAGTTCTGACTGTAGACTCGTCCTTGTTCTGCATCCAGCTCTTTGGCCATACACTGGAAAGGTAAGAAGGACACAGGCTTGGGCACTGATTTGGCACTGGCTGGACCACTGCCATCTTAACTTGAAGGAATTGTGTCCCCTTTCAAGTAGCTCTTTCCCAGATAATGTCTAAATATCATTTGAGGAGTAGCACAGGCCAGGGACTGCTCCCAAAGGGCAAAATGAATTGCCCGTTTCAGGTAAGAGTGCTTAATCATACACATGCCAACTTGCTATGTGTCCTCCGGACCAAAGAATGGACTTTGACCTTTATTTACCGTAAAACACTGCCATAGAAACTAGACTCTAGAACCAGCTGAATTTATTTTAGGATAACTATTATAGCCCAGAGGTATTTCATAGAGAAAATTAAGACAAAAAACCACAAACCACCCAGATCTTCTTCCTCCGTAAACTCAGACTACACCACTAAAGTCAAAGAGGAACCAGCAGGAATGACAGCCTGGACCACTGCAGCTTTGGTTCCTTCCAGTAACGACCATTGATCATATGCCTCCAAACTGTGTCAGCTTACCTACGTATTTCTATGGTTTCCCATCACCCCACCACTTGAGAAAGATGCTTAGACTTAACCAAACATTGCAGGGCTACATTTCTGTGTGGCAACCCCACTATATATGCAGTGACACTACGGCCACAGGACATGTGTAACTAGGACAAATACGTCCTTCTCCATGTACAGTACCTGGATTGAACTCCCTATCTGCACACATCTCATCCTGGGACAGTTTTCTGTCCAGACCCTCCTCTGCTGCCCTCCGGAACTGTACCCACCCAAGCAAAGTATGTGTGTCTGTGCTATTGACAATAGGAGATGAAGGCAATGATTCCTAAATAATCATAAAATCATAGAATGGTTTGTGTTGGAAGGGACCTTTACAGATCATCTAGTCCAACCCTAAATAATCATAGGCAGCATAAGACTAAAAGTCCAGAGAATTTGGTCTGGAGTCATACTTTTACACTTTACCCTTTCCCTGTCTATATCCACACATTGTTCTTGCATCCATCTCTTGCTCTTTCAACCTTGTTCCCTGTTGGACTACTGCAGTTCTTTGGTGGCCCCAATTCTTACTTCTTCTTCTGGGCTACTCAGCCCCACTCCTAGCTCTTGCTGTCAGCACCTTCTGCCCCTTGTCCTGACCATTTGTGGACCCATGGGGTCCTGCTTTGCCCTTCAGACTGCTGCATCCCATCACTTCGCCATGTCCTCACCTTAGTTTCAGTAACCCAGCCTTGCTTCTGCTGTAGCTCCAGGTGTGATTGCCCATGCCCTGATCAATAGCTCCTCCCACAGATATCCAGTGTTTGCCTTCCATGCACTTTGCACTGTATAAGCAAGCAGAGTAAAAACAATTTTGGATAAGGGCTGTTTGCAAATTATAGGCTTTGGATATGGATCGTTGCTAAGGCAAGATATCACTGCTTTCCAGAGAGAAACAAAATCTGACTTTTTTGGCTTTCTGCGTATATTTTCATTGAAATTTTAATTTTCCAAATGATCTCCAGCCAGGCTGAGCTCATGGCTTCTACAGGGCTTTGAGCCCAGGATGGAATATAGATTTTAGTACTGCCTCTGCTGCACTGCAGTAGCTGGAATTAAATTATTGACTTCTTCATGTGGAAGGCTCTGGGATTTGCGAAGTATAACTTCTTCATCAAGAACAGTTGCTTATATGAATTGATTAGAGCTTTAGGATATGGAATTCCAACATGCAAACAAAAAAATCCTGATTGGGAAAGGGTTAATGACTCTGACAAGGGCAGTCCTGGGCTCCAGCCTTTGCTGGAGGGCTGCGGTGCCTGCGGGCAGTACTTGAAGAATACCAAGGGAATGGGAATACTAACTTTGTTGACAAAAATCCTGACTCTTGATTTCTTTATCAAGGCAGAGGTTTCTTCTGAACTGATCCATACTGTCCTGCTCTGGCCTTCTCTTATGTGTGAAGATGGGGTTTGCACTACTGCTGTAATTTTTTATTACAGAAGTTATCTCTCATAAAAGAGAAGTTATCATGAAGCCTAGTAAGTCAGGAAGGAGACTTAGCACTTGCCTTCTGTCCAGCCAAGTGATTTTCAAGCTAGGGAGCAGGAGCAGTTTACAGTAAAACAAGTCCATTGACACTTCCTTCCTTAGCCAGCTTTGTGTTTTGTTGGCTTCTTTGCATGCATTCAGACATACGCATCTGCCTAACACTATGCAGAGAGCAGTTGCACTAACTACAGTTCGGTGGGATGACTCACACACAAGTTTCTGCAAGACTGGGATGTGCATTAGCAGGAATTTTAGGGCTTTAGATGGCTATGTTCATCTTATAAATTAGACATAGTATACATTTCTGACCAGTGTTTAACTTTTGATCAAGTTTCCTAAAGAGAAGCAAAATGTATATTAATAGAAGAGTCTGGAGCTCTACAGGACATAAACAGAAGCTTCGAAGACATGCAATCAAGTCCACAAACATGATTTCAGACAGAGAAGTAAATAATGAATACATTTTCCCTCCATGAGTAAGCAAACAGATGGGAAGCGATGCAGAGGCTTCAAAAGGGAAAAACATGAAGCTGTGTTCCAAAGAAAAAAGCTGCAAGATCCATTCAGATGTGTCTCGCTGGCTCATCAAACAGAGGCAACCCAATAAGCTGTGTGAAATCCTACTTTGTTAGATGGAGCTTTGGTTTTTCTCCCTTGCTCTTTTATCCTCTGGTGTTTCTTGTTTTTCTTGCAGAAAGAGAAGGAGCCCAAGGTCACCTTTCCCCAGCTCCTTTCCATATCAAAGTTGTAGAGCTGAATGTGCTCTAAAATGAACTGGGTTTGCCAAACAGCATTCACCCCGATGCTCGGGAAACTCCTCTGAAATTTGCAATTTGCCAGACATTATGAGTGACCATTGCTCTTCATGAAACAACCACAGAATATCTATGAGCAGAGCATCTGAGGATCTGCCTTTTTCTTGGGCCTTCACTGCTCCTTCGCACTTGAAGGTGGCACTTCAGCCCATTTCTGATGGACTGTGTCATCCTGGGAGGTGTGAGCAGCCATCTCCACAGCTTCCTGACTGGTTCAGCCAGCAGATCCTTCAGTCTGCCTGAAGTAGAAAGCGATGTGCATTCACCTGTTAAGCAAATACCATCAGAAGTATGGTATCAGAAGTGTCCTCTTCAACAAAGGAAGCACAAACAGGAAAGCATATGCTGTGGCAATGCTGTCTATCTGAACTGAAGTTCTTTTGCTCTCATCCATTTATTTTTTTTAGCATGTATGTGCACAGACACTCTTTCCCTCTGATCATAATGCGAAGGTGATCTTGCAGTCTTCAACAGATCCATAATTTGTGATATGGAAACTTCAGAGCAAAAACTTTTCCCAAACATCTCAGACTCTCTCAACAACTAAGTAAATGGAGGTTTTTCCAGAGCAAGCAGTGTTCCAGCCCAAGCATAATAGTCTTAAATGCTGGTGAAACAGGAATGTTTGGCCTGCATCCTATGTGCTTAAGATCCTGCTCACACAACTCTAGTTTCCATGTTGATCAGGCACTAAACCAACACGGCCTCATATTTTAGCCTTCTTCATTCTTGGTAGCTTGATTGGCTCAGCACTTGCCTGGGGAAACATGAATTTGACCTTCCAGGCACATTACCTGCATGAAAACTGTCTCTCGATCCTCAGACCTTTCTTCTGAGACCATCCAGTAACAGCCAATTACTATTTATGGTAGTTTTCGAAGCAATATTATGCACACAACTTTTACACATGCTGAGGGTTGAACGTTTCCTTGGTCATGGTGAGATTCCTTGTTGTCTTCTGAAATTTCTAATTCTAAGAATGCATTTCTTAAAGGGCACATCTCAAAGCAAATTCTCAATAGAAAATGTTTCTCTAGGAGGTGTACTCATTCCATATAATACCAGGCAGGGATAAGATTATCTGACATCTAAGACTGTTTCTGATACTTTTAAAGGCAAAATAACTATTGATTCTCATGCACAAACAGAAGAGTAAATATGACAGAGATTATTTCACTGCTTTGAAAATTCCAGGAAGTAAGAAAATTAAATAAATACAAACCAACTAGTGTGCATTTTGTCAGATGAAATCAGTAAGGAACGATATTTTCTTTCTGCGAGCATAAGACCATATTAAATACAATGAAATAGTAGGTTTGCTTGGTTTTTAACAAGATGGAAACAATAAATGCACACTTGCATCCACTGATAGTCACTCCCTGGGCAGATGTGAGTGACAGCTTTCTCCAGCTACAGAGAGCAGATTGAAAGAAAACTTAGGAGAAGTAAAACAGGCAGTTTAAAAGAAAAAAAAAACTGAGTAGCCTGAGAGCAGGAACATCAGCAACATTTGTCTTTCTGAATGGCAGAAAGTTATCAGGTCAGTAACACCAGGAAGACAGCCACACAAAGTGTAGTATGGCAGCCATGTGTAATCGCTCTGCTTTTTTGCATTTCAGATTGTACTCGTCTCATTTGAAAAAAAAAAACCAAAGTATTTAGTAACTCCAGAAGGCCAAAGGGGCCTGGGATTTGAATGACAGAGATAGATTGGATTTAAATGAGAGATCCATGCCAGACAGTGGGAAATCTGCCTTCAGGTGAGAAACCTGGAGACATTAAACAAAAGAAAAATGCAATAAAGAGCAAGTCAGAGGAAAACTCTTTGGATACCTTCAGCAAAACACCACGTAGCTCAGAAAACAAGATGAGCTCTGGCTCTCATGATTCTTTCACCAAATAACTAGCCTACTTCATCACAACCTCCAGTGAAAGCTTTGGCCCCACTGGCTGTGTCAGCCAAACACTGAACCCATCATCCAGGCCTTCAGTGCATCAGTACTTTTAACATTCATGCCCAGGAGGCAGATTAAAATGGGAATAACCATCACAAAAGCCTCAGCAGCGGGCTGCAAATCTCAGGAACCAACAATCTGGTTTCTCATTTGTGCAAAAGAAAAGCATAATGCAAAATGAAAACCCTACTCAATTCTTTGTCCCATGACACCAAGGGCCACGAAGGTTTCCTGTTCCTCCCATCACTGTGAGCACTAATCTCTTTAGCTACATATTTGAAAATACACCTCATGCTTCCCTAAAATTGAGAGCTCGCTCAAGCACACAGCAGTAAGTGCTGGTTGTAGACAACTTTCCATGCCATAGGGTACAAAATGATTTGGCAGACTCTGCTTTGCAGAGGTCTAATTTCATCCTGACAGATAGGAATATACATTGGGAAGGGATCCAGAGAAGTCAAAGTGTGGGAGGAAAGCAAGGAAGGTGAGAAGAAACTGCTAAGCAGACACCAGCAGTGCAGTCAAAGTTGTTTGAGAAAGAAACAGTCCAAGCACTTTCTTCCTTGAACCATTCTTATACCAGGGCAACACCCTTATCCCAAGAGGTGCTATAGTGCTATACCAACGTATTGGGTTGCGTGGCAAGGTTTTGGTAGCACGGGGGCTACAGGGGTGGCTTCTGTAAGAAGGTGCCAGAAGCTTCCCCTATGTCTGATAGAGCCAATGCCAGCCAGCTCTAAGATGGACCCGCCGCTGGCCAAGGCCGAGCCCATCATCATCAGTGGTAGCACCTCCAGGATAACGTATTTAAGAAGGGTAAAAAAAACCTGCGCAATTGTAGCTGGAGAGAGGAGTAAGAATATGTGAGAGGAACAACTCTGCAGACACCAAGGTCAGTGAAGGAGGAGGGGAGGAGGTGCTCCAGGCACTGGAGCAGAGATTCCCCCGCAGCCCGTGGTGAAGACCATGGTGAGGCAGGCTGTCCCCCTGCAGCCCACAGACATCCACGGTGGAGCAGATATCCACCTGCAGCCTGTGGAGGACCCCACGCCGTAGCAGGTGGAGGCACCAGAAGGAGGCCGTGACCCTGTGGGAAGCCTGCGCTGGAGCAGGCTCCTGGCAGGACCTGTGGACCCCGTGGACAAAGGAGCCCACACTGGAGCAGGTTTGCTGGCAGGACTTGTGACCCTGGGGGGACCCACACTGAAGGACTGAACCCCGTGGAAAGGACCCATGCTGGAGCAGTTCATGAAGAACTGCAGCCCGTGGGAAGGACCTGTATTGGAGAAGTTCGTGGAGGACTGTCTCCTGTGGGAGGGACCGCACGCTGCAGCAGGGGAAGAAAGCAAGGAGGAAAGGACAGCAGAGACAATGTGTGATGAACTGACCACAACGTCCATTCCCTGTCCCCCTGCTCCACTTGGTGGGAGGAGGTAGAGGAATTGGGAGTGAAGTTGAGTCCAAGAAGAAGGGAGGGGTGGGGGGAAGGTGTTTTAAGATTTAGGGTTTATTTCTCATTACCCTACTCTGATCGGATTGGCAATAAATTAAATTAATTTCGCTGAGTAGAGTCTGGTTTGCCCATGACGATATTTGGTGAGTGATCTCCCTGTCCTTATCTCGATGCACAAGCCTTTCGTTATTTTTTGTTCTTCCCCTGTTCAGCTGAAGAGGGAGAGTGCTAGAGCGGCTTTGGTGGGCATCTGGCATCCAGCCAAGATCAACCCACCACAACCATGTTTCAAATTTTAGTGAAATCATGTAGCCATACATTTCTTATGGGCAATGCAAAAATGTTAATCCACTGTGCCACAGTCATAGTGGGGCTCAGACTTACCCTGGGCTACATTATCTGCTGGTGTAACCTGGCATCACAGTCAACAAACTCAACAACTCCTACTCTTCAGGTGGAGTTAGCTGAGACACTGCCAGGGAGCTAGTCCAACTTGAAGATGGGCCAAAAGTAAGGCCAGCAATGCTTATTTCATACACATTTTCAGGACAAGTGAAGCTGCAAGTTCTGAACCCAAAGCAAAGGCTTCCTATCCCTGAGAAGAGCAACTTCTTGAGTTGGACTTCGGTCTGGTGAGCAGGGGCCGCAGTTACCTTGCAGGAGATACATTTATCTTCCAAGATGCACAATGAGTGGGCAGTACCCACTATCAATCTGCGCCAGCCACCCCCTCCATCTACAGCCACAGGGAGAGAGAAAAGCGCTGCACGTTACTGCTGTACACGACTTTGCTGCCCAGGGTGTCCAGAAAGACCAAGCAATTGAACTGGCTGACGGATGCAAGATGTGCTCATGCCCTATCACAGGAACACAGGCCTGGAGAGGGATAGCTACATCTAGTTACTTTCTCCCTGGGGCAACTGTGCCTATACTCCCTGTCACAGCCCTACCATATGCCTGTTTAGGGCTGATTATCATGTTCTTTCTCAGAAATACACTGCATTGTTTCTCCCCTGTCTGGCAGCTTCAGTGAAGCACTGAGGAAGCAGCCTGAATGAATGCATTTGCACATCACATAAATTCCTGAAAGAAAAGGTTATGCAAATATTTCATTTCCACAGCAGCAGGCTTTGACCTCAGGGCAACCTCCGTGGCTGTGTTATCTCCGCTAAAGGCTTTCAAGTATGCTCAGATCTGGCATGTGAGATTAATAGCCATGTAAACGGGTTAGGTTTTGTGCTGAAATAACGTTGAAAGGCATCACAGTGATTCCTCTGACTCAATAGGAAAGGAGTCTTGCTATACAGCTCCAGTTTGGCCAGTGGGATGATTTCATTCCAGCTCCTTCGGGATTAAAAGTTCAGGTTCTTTCTGCAGCAGTCTAACATCCAGCTCCTCCAAGGCATTGGGGTACCCCATTCTCAATACATAGATGTATAAGGGGAGCAACTATACTCATATAATCAGACTCCTCGGCTCATCCTGGGCATAGCTCCTCAGTTGGCAATTTCTGCCACAAATTCATTGCTTGTGCTGGAACAAGAGCACTGTTGTCACCTCTCATTTCTGGGCTTTTCTGGGGAATTTTTCCAGAGTTGAGCTGGCTGCAATGTGACTGCCAGAAAATGGTCTGAAATGAGTAATGTCTTTCACAGCAGGTCAGCTCTAGACCCATATATTAAACCATGTATTAAACACTAAGGGGAACGAAAGTGTTGAGCAAGACCTAGTATAATTTGAGAACAGTTAGTTGGCTCACGGCCAGCACACAGAGATAATTTTCTAGCATTAGGGACTTCCTCTGACAGAGCTGTGATCTTTACATTTAATGGCTTTTGATGGATTTTTTTCCCCCTTTTAATTTTACTCCACCCAGACTTCTGGTATTCTCACTGACCTGTGGCAAGGAATTCAAAATGTTCATAAAAAACCTATGTGAAAAAATGAAAGAAAAGTATTTTTTAATGTGCAAACATTGAGATCTCTTCTTCTGTCCCTTTATTCACCTGATTTACTATAGAATTCTCTGTTATTCAGCTTGTCAAAGACTCTTTCCTTACGTATCCCTCACTGTGGAGGATACATCCTTGTAGGCCACTGTCCTCAAAACCAGGCTCTCCCAGCCATTTGAACATATTTAGCTTTCCTCTCCAGCTTTGGTTTATCTGTTTCCTATGCAGGTGACAGTCTTGATATTCCTCTTAATTAAAACAAGCATTTGGAGAGGCAAATGCCGCTCTGCATGTGTTATCTCCGGCACTTGACTGACTAAATAACAACTTGTTGCCTCAGCGAAGGGCAACTCCTTCATCTTTCACAACTGTGTACATCTTCCAGTGTGAAGCTCATCTCCTGCTGATCCTTATGTTTGATATATCCTTATTTCTATAGGGATCTGTACAAGCACACTAGATACAAACAACTACATGGTATACGAGTATTGCTTATTATGGTGTGCAAGGTTTGTGTTTAGGAATGATTTCTGAAAAACTTTGGGACAACAATAGGTCACGGTTGATCTACAAAAGCTTTCTTCTTTGAAGCAGTACTTTTTGTCATCCTTGCTGTCCTTCCCTGCACTTTCTGCAGTGGATCCTCCTTTAAGGAGTGTGCACACAATTGCCAGAATCGTAACAAAATTAAAGTCAGAAAAGACCTCAAGAAATCCTTTTGTCCAAACTCCTGTTCAAAAAAGGGCTTTGAGATTAGATCTGATTGCTCAGGGCCTTGTCCTATGTATTTTTTTAATATGTCCAAGGATGGCAACTCTACAGCTATTCTGGGCAACGTGTTTCAGTGTTTGAATTGGCATTGATAGCACGGAAATTTTGGCAATAGACATTCATCCCAGTCTTCTCTAGCTGTTGGTTTACCATTCTGGAACAAATTTTGGATGAGCACCTGCCAGCCTGGACTTGACAAGCATTGTACCTCTGTTCTGTGTGTCTCGTTATCAATATCGCAAACTAGTTGTTCTCAAGAGTTTTGGCTCCAGGGACTGTGACTGCTTTCAAATTGATGGCCCATGGTCACTTCTTGTTCAGATCCAATGTCAGAATATTTACTGTGGCCTCATGGGCAACAATCTGGAAATCACTTCCTTCAGCCTTTCTGCCCATTGAGGAACACTTTTTATTGGTACCATAGAAAAGAAAAGTCAATGGATCAAACCAGCCATCTGAAGACACTTCCCACAGTTCTTTCTATCTGGAATAACCGGGGAAAAGGGAGAAAGTTTTGATACCTTCTTGCTTTTTTTTTTTTTAAATCCTTCTTTATCAAGACTTGAAAAATATCCTGTTTTCAGGTTTCCAGATGGCCCCAGCTCTATGATTATTTATTGTGTGGACATGAGGAGGCTGGTTGGCAGTAAACAAAGGTCCACAAATTTTCAAAGGAATTCATACCACTTGTTGAAAAACTAATTAAGTGTCATACAGACTAGATGCATGCTACAGTGATTGCAAATGCTTTGTGTCTCAAGTGCTATCTTAGCACAGACATCAACTTTATAATTTTAATTTCCTTACACTCACCCTCTCTTCAGTTCCGCCCGAGTGATTTATTTGGGCTTTTCAAGTGGTATAAATTAGCATAAATTGAAATGTCAATATCAGGCAAGAGAAAAAAAAAAAAACACAACAAAAAAACCAACCAAAAAAAAAACCAAAAACTCAAAAACTAATCACTGTTGGGAAAACTATGTGTCTTTTTTCAGTTTCCTGAAGACTCCTTATTTTTAACTAAGGAAGCATTACCACTTCAAAATGCTATGACCTCAGGTAGTTTAGTTAGTCTCATAAAGCAGAAGGAAGTGCAGGTCATGGCTTAGAAGACTCTAACTGGTTTGTCATTCTCAGTTTCCCATTCTTACAGTGCAGGAGTGGATAAATCTCATGATTTATATGGCTAGGACAGATGACAACACACGGCACAGAGCCTTGCTGGGTGACGGGTGTCCTGAGTGCAGATGATGGTCTATGACCGACCCAGCAACCTCATGTCAGTAGCTGAGTAACCGCTTTGCAATAGCTGTGTGACATCCCTACCCATGTTTAAGACTTTATCAATCACAAGATCAACTAAGAAACAGACCTCATCCCAATTTAGTAGCACTGAAGCCTGCTTGCTATTATCCAAGTCTCATCCCAGAGGAAGGGTGGAGAATATCTCTCTGTTTGAGGCTTATGCAGAAAAAAATTCATGCAGTCTTAAAGGATTACTGCTTTCCTTTCATACGGAGGGTGTTCAGAGGGTATCACACTGGGCAGAAGGAGAATGTAGGAAATTGCCTTTCTTATGAGCAACTCATTGCTCTGAGTACAGACAGGAAGCTAGACACTGGAGAAACCCGAGAGAACAAGACGATCCCTAACACAGTAAACTTTCCAGCTAAGGTGACAGGGATTAGACATACAGAAGAAGGTGATGTGCTAGATGACACTGTTTTACAGGAGGCTTTTTAAAAACCAAGGGTCAGTAAGCCAGTGCCATTTTTCTACTTCATCTTGTCCGTTCTCCGGTCTTTAGGAAATCCTCCCTTTATCGTCACCATCTGTGACATGAAATCAAACCTAGGAGCAACCATTTGAGAAGTCATAAGCACACAGTTGAGAAGCAAAGGTGCTTTTTCTGTAACCATATCTGTAAGGGAAGAAGGATGGCTGGTTGTCTTCACTGTTCATCAAATAGCTAAGCATCCTTTGACCAAAAATGCTAAATAAGAGTCAAATGTCACAAAGTATGGTGATGGCTATAGTAACGAACTATATAACTAGAAGCAGACAGAAAACAAACGAAGTGTCTGGAATCAGTTTTCATTTCAAAGTGCAATCACTTCCAATCAGCTGCAGCACTTTGTACATGGCTTTTGCAACCTGGATGCTGTAGCCACTGATTTTTCACAGGACTGTAACTGTCTCACTCTGACCTCATGATCTTCCTGCCCACAATTCATTATGCCCACCTGCTGTCCTTCATCAAGTGCTTAGACCATAAACTCACACGCCCTTGCACACAGGGGCTGCAAGTGCTTATCTTTATACACAACCTAGCTTTTCTCTCTTGCTGTTATTCCATGCCAAAGGGAGGAGCAGATTTCCAGAGGTAGCAGGAATGAAACATTTCAGAGCTGGGAGCTCCATTATTTCAATACTGCAGGTGCATTATTGCTCCTCGAGGCTCATTACTTCCTTCGCCTTCAAGGAAATCGGAGACCTTGAAGGGATCAATAAGTACATTATTACTCTTGTTCAATTACATTCCTGCCTGATTCTGAGCCATCTGAAGGAAGCCATTCATTGGATTCAGCTTTCATGAGCCGATTGCTACACAGCCAGGCAGCTTAGCTCTGAAGTGGTGCCAGCCATCCCCTCCTTGTACAAGGTACACTGCCTACAAGGGTAATCAGAACACGTCGTTATCTGAAAGGCAGCAATGAATATATTAGGGATGAGGCGCGAAAACGATAAAACTGCTGAATATTCTTTTTGACAACCTATGAGCTCTCCAATTGCTCAACTGTAGAATTGCAGCAGCATTTAGGGCAAGAGAGATTTCATTGCTTATTAGTTGCTTTGTTCAGTACAAAGTTCTCTCTCTAGCTCTTTTTAGAAAGGGAAGGATTCCCATTTCCTAAGGCACACTGTTAAACATCTTTGCGTGTATGCCCTATTTTTATGCCGTAACGAAGAGAAACAAATCTGGAGCCAGCTGTGTTAGATTCTGTGCCTATACAAGTAAAACTTCTCAAAATAGGAAATCTGTTCATTTTCCAAACTTCCTGCACAAAGGGGAAAGCCATCTCCCCAAACTACTTGCCTGCATGTTGGTGACACTAAATCCAAAGACCATGTTCTCATCTCAGTTAAATTGGCATCAACCCATTCATTTTCTGTCACTGCCCAGCTAACTTCCAGTTTGCAGTTGCGATACTATAACCCTTTGCAATCCCTTCTGCCATTAGTGCAGGCACTTGAGGTGACAAGACTTACCTTCATTTTTCTTTTGGAAAAAGAGACTTTATGATGATCTGCAACCCTTTGCCCTGCCAGAAGCTTTCTGCTGGAGGAATTTTCTTAATCATACAAAGATCTAGACATTAGTTTCAACCTGAAAGTCGGCAAAGTTTGAAATGGAAATGAGAGGCTTATTTTAACAGAGGACAATTAACTATTGTAGCTTGTTATGATGGGATGAAGGAAAAATCTCCAATGCTTGAGCCCCTTACTCAAAGTTGGATATCCTTCTAAAAAGAGTGGTGATAAATCATTAAGCAGCAATCTGAATAAGATTATAAAACCATGCGGAGTATCCACCTAAGACATCTTTCTCCATACCCTAAGCCTTTGTATCTGTTTATTCTTTTGGTGGATTTAACGTTCAGAGCACTAATCCATCACACTGCCTGAGCTTTACAAACAAGCGAATCCTCACAAGGTTTTGCCTAAAACAAAATTTGTTATATGGTATCAGTGCCAATCTGTAGGCTTCTAACAAGCCTCCACAATCTAAGAAGGCCCAATGCAATACCATGGGAGACTCAAATATCCCAAAATGCAGACCAGTTGCCATTCATAATGAAACCTCAGTGTTTCTTTCTTCCCCAGAGGAGGATGGAAACCTGGTTTTCTGGCTGCCACGTTGCCCAGCCATCGGCATTGGAGCGGAGGACTCCAGAGGCTGCAAGATACTGACAGGTAGCTGTCCATCCAGCATGCTGGTCACGGGGTGCTGGCAGGGAACCTGCAAGTAGAGCAGGCTCGTGAGCAATTTGCTGAATGGAAAAAAAACCACACCAAAATCTTCCTCAGGATGTTGCAAATGACACAGATCAGCAATTCCAGTAGCAGGTGTGTTTTTCTCAGCATTTTTTCTACCACTTCTCTTTACAGGTTCAATATTTTCTCACCCATGCTGTATTTCTTGGTTCCTAGAGACTCATCGCTGCCTGTCAGACAGAGGGCTGTTTCAAGCTGTATCCTCCCCTGCTGCAGGAAAAATCCTGACACTGGTTTTGGCTAATCTAAATTTGCTTTGAGACATCTCTTCCCCGGGTGTTCAGTTTAGTAACTATGTGATTTTCTGGACGATCTTATGTTTTACAAATAGCAAAAATTACCTTTTAGTAGAGAATGAACAAGGAGAAAGCTGCTCTTGACTGCATGAGAATTGCAGCCTTTAGCTAACACAGTTAAAATTTACAGATGGTGCTTTGAAGGAATGACTTGGAACAGGGCCTATCTTTCCTCTGCACAGCAAAGACCCATTGCAGCGTAGGAGCAACACTCAATAAATGCCTTAATTAATCAATTTTCTTTAGGAAGATATCAGACAGAATGGTTCCCAGACAATTCAGCTGGACAACTGTTTCTGAGACGTAAGAATCGGATGTGATTGACTGAATTAAAGAAGCAAAGGGGCAGAGATACACGCGGTTCCTGCAAACCACTGCCTAGATTTACCCTTCACATTTCAAAACACTGCTCTAAAATACCTCTCTGGGGCAGATTCATTTGCTAGGGAGAGATTTACGGTAGCACTTTCCCACAGCCCATACCCATTTCACTCCAAAGTAGCTCCAGTTCTGAGCAGTAATAAAAAGTAAATTACATTTATTAAATCCCTTGATCCCACCTTTAAAGACTGCCAGTAACAGCATTTTCATAAAAGGAAATGTCTCTCTCAGCTCCAAATCTTTCCATTTCTGTTGGAATTTAAAGTGGGGAATAATTTCTTATGAAAAGATTTCTGCCAATGGCTGACATTCATGTTAGGGTTAATATTTAATAAAATGTTGAACATACCATGCCATATTTCAAACTCTTCAAAGACTAGATACTAGATGAATATCACATGAGCGAGATTTCAACTCACTGACTGTTCATTGCCGTTGCTCTGGAGACTGTGAACTTTCAAATTGCTTTGTGTTTTGGGGGGATTTTTAGATGGATTCCTATCAGAGGAGAGGCGATGTTGGAAAAGATAAAGTCCCTCTTGGAAGCAGGAGGGGTTGAGATGCCTGTCACACACAACACAAACCCTGCACATTGGCTTCACAGTACTTTTTGGCCATTTGTCTACAGCCTTGGAAGGACTCAAGAACATCTATCTGTACAGGTCCAGGTCAGAGCTCCTGGTGTTCTACCCCAGTGTATGGCAAGCACAGGGTAGTTAAAGAGGAGTATAACGACAGGTCATAGAGAAAATGGTTCTTCTCTGATATACCCTCCCATCACCTGCTTTGGTGACTACACTGATTTTAGGAACTTCTCTACTTGAAGATAGGATCCAAGTCACTATTGGCATGCCATATATGTTTAATAACAGACAATCCAAGAAACTAATGTGCTTGCTGGATGAGTGCCTCTAGCACACCAGTTCTATGGGAAGCAGTGGATATCAGTGGAAGCATAGGACACAGGAAAGGTGTTTTGCTCCTCATTGTTCTCTGCTCTGTGCAAAGACATTATCAGTCCCTCATTTCACCAGTTCGTCGCTTTCCATGACATCTAGATCTACTTTATGAAGAGCCAGAAAATAAGCCCAAGTCAGACCACTGGTTTCTTGATTGAGCAGCTTGAAACCATTGTGGATCTCTTGCAAGTGGGAACAGGACTCTCAGCACCACGCCACTGTAGCTCCTCTTCTCCTCCCAGTGGAGGGAGGACTTTGAGTTTGTCACAGTGACATATTCACCACCTGATGAAGCAGCTTCCAGCAGCTGTGCTCGATACTAACTATAAAGTCCCAACAGAACCTCTGGCCCATTTGGATTGATAGCATCCCACCTTCCCACTGAAAAAAAACTGATGAGACCAACTCCTACCAGTGCTTTCTGCTTATTCCTGGTATCACAAACGCTGGTTCTGCTTTTAGACTCTCATCATCATCTTTAAAGTCCTTGGAAAAATGAATCAGACTTCCTCAGCAAGCCCATTTTTCTACTGTAGAGCTGCAACAGCTGTAGTTAACAGAGATGTAAGGGCTCAGACTTTGCAGGATGATGGATGGTTATTGACTCTAGAATTCCCTCAAAGTAGTTGTATGATGCAATTCATGTCCAGCAATGGCAGTACATTTACCAACAGTGATGGGAAGAGATTTGCACTCCAAATTTATCCAGGAAAAATACTGTCGTCACAGATAAATTAATTCAGGTTATCAAAAGAAGGCAAAGGAAGAAGAGCAGACTGTGAACAACAGTCCTTCATCCTCTGTGTGTTGCCACAACACTGTGATGATGAATGAAAGAATTATTAACAGCACATATAGAAGCAGAAAACTTGTCTCCAGTTCTTAAATTTTACCTATTTTTAAATTAAATCTCTCACTAGAATACAATCACCTCCAAATCAAGAGAAGTGTTAGCTTTTTGGACATTTATATAGGAATATGCATATACATTTATATAAGAATATGCATATACAGGCTTGAAGACAAGGAAGGAAGGATACCACCCAGATGTGGGATTTTTTGTTTGTCTATTTGCTTGTTTGGTTTTGGACAGAGTCTTACTGGAATTTGATCAGAAATCATTGCTGACATGCCAGCATTTGCGAAAAGACTTCAAAATCTTTTTCAGGTCTCTTCCAAAATAAAGTCTGACCTGTTAGGCAGTGCCTGTGCTTACACACAGTGGTACTGATTTAGCTGTGACTCCAGGAGAAGAGTGTTACAGGGGCTGAAAGGTTGAAGCTGCCATGGATTTACTGCGGGAAAAGCCTTTAGATCATTTATCTCTGAAGATTAAGTACCTTGCATTTGCTGTACACAAGGGAATATCAAGAGTATTGTTATATTACTATGGTCCTAGCCCATTTAATGTCTGACTAAGCAAGAAAAAGAGAAAAAAAAAAAGCTTTTAGAAATTAAAAAGTATTAGATGAAACCTTAGTTTTAACAGTCTCCTCCTTTTCATTTACCTGCTTTAATCTTCAGGTATAAAGAGTCTCTGCTTTAAAATAATTTGGGATGTTTTTATGGGAAGATCACAGAATTGTTGACGTTAGCAGGGAAATTGCCTACTCCAACACTCTGATCAAAACTGGGTCAGCTAGAGGAGTTTGCTTAGCTGAGTTTTGAATATCTCCAAGGAGGGAGACACACAATCTTTCTGGGCAACCTGTTCCACTGTTTGACCACCCTCACAATAAAAACAAAAAAAAACCAAACCAAATCAAAACAATATTTTCTTATGTTTAAATGGAATTTCCTGTATTTCAGTTTCTGCCTGTTGTGTCTTGTCCTGACTCTGGACGCCATTGAGAAGCATCTGTCTTTGTCTTCTTTACCTCCTCACATCAGGTATTTATACACATGGATAAGATACCCCTGAGCCTTCTCTTCTCCAGAATGAACAGTCCCAGCTCTCTCAGCCTGTCCTTGTATGTCAGAAGCTCCCATCCTTTATTCTTCACCAGTATGACCTTATTTAGATAGTTGTGAGTTGCTACCCCTGAATCCTGACCCTATCTGCTTGAAGACAAGCCTAAGAGCCACTCAGAGAGGAATAGAGGATAGAAAGGAAAGAGAATGCAGCTTCAGTCTTTAACTCTTTCTCCTTGGTAGCTTCACTGTTGGGAAATTGCAAGCACAACACAAGGTCTTTGAAGACATTAAGAAAGCACACTGCATACCAGAAAAGGGAAGGCACCTTAGATCATAGAATCATAGAATATCTCAAGTTGGAAGGGACCCATATGGATCATTGACTCTGATGGCTAATCCAAGCTTGTAGAAGCTGTGGTCAGCATGGAAAAGATGGAAAAGGTGAGACAAGGAGAAGTAAGGCAGGCACTCTGCAGAGTGTCTCCAGTAACAGAGTGGTATAGCCGATAGGGTTCAGGCTAGGACCAGATGTTGAAAGCACTGGTCAAGTACTGCTGGTGGTCACTACAACAGTAAGATAAACTAAAAAGTGTGTAAAGTAACAGGGCTTACACTTTAAGGACTTCCTCCGTGAGTAATGGCAGCAGATGTGAGCTTGCTACTGCATAATAGCTTTACAGCACAAAAGTTTGTTTCTCCCAGATGTCTGTTTTTCTCACAAAGCCAGAGGTGCTTTTACCTCTTGACCTGGCTGTCTTTCCTTCAGCACTGAGAAGAAACAGTCCACAGTCAATAAAGATCTGGCACTCCCTCTGGAAAGCATGGAGATAAATTTGCAAAATGGTGTGGTGGAATCTTATACTATTGAAATATATGCACCGTCTTAAGGACTGTCAGATTAAATGCTTTCATGGCATTCAGTTGGCTGAATGCTTCATTTTTTTCCCATTTTTCTTTTTTTTAATAAATATCCATATTTCCCCTGGACTGCCAGATTATCTTCAGGTAGGTGCACATCATTGGTCTACATGTTTTTTCTCATTAGCAACTCAACACTCAGACTGATATCTGGGGTCCCTGCCAAACTTCCCTCTCTTCTACTTGAGAAAAAACGTCTCTGCCATTTAGATTCGGAGGATTCATTTGTCTTTTTGGCATTTCTATGACTTTTTTCCCCCACAAGTTCAGCATGTCCAAAAGAATTTAAAATAATCTGAAGTATAATATATGAAATAAGGTGGGCAAGGCACAACATCTCTTGCTGGGAATCTAAGCTGAAGTCCTTGTGCCAGAGGGTTCTTGCACACAATCTATTGCTGGTGAAGAGTCCTGCTTTTGGTGACTGTAGTGGCCGTGGATTTGGGAAAAACTCTGTGTTTGACGTAACTGAAAACAGGTTCTTGGAGGAAACTTGATTCTCCAGTCATCGGTGCCTGAGTTTTAATACCAAAATGTAACTTTTCTCTGTACGATAACTTTAGAGTTATTAATTCAGAGAAATAACTGAGAGAACACTCTGGTTTTGTGTCCATTTCCTTGAAGACAAACTAAAAGAAAAATAGAGCAAATTCCTGGTCATCTCTTTTCTGCCATCTTCCTACCTGTAGAGCCATCATCTGGTCTTTAATAATCACAAATAGTTTTGAAGAGGCGACCTGGTAGAAAAGCATCCTGCATCATTTCTATGGTTTTAGTTAATAGAGCTAAGTTACCCTGAGACCATTTATGTCTGCTCTTCAGCTGAACGAAAACATTGACTAACACAACAATATTTGTCTTCTTTTGGATCCCTGGTTCAAAATGATAGCAAAATACCTCAAAACACAATGTGAGGTAGGAGATATCCGTTACTGCAATTACACATAGCAGCCACGTTAATTAGTCATCTCAGCATAGATGGTGTAGAGGTGAGATTATAAATTTAAACTGCCTGGGTCACAACTGTAACAAAGCCAGAATATAAGCCAAAAAGACTTGTGGGAAAGAGATAATATTTTAACTATCTCTATTTTGGAAACATTCATCAATTGTGAAATGCCATAGGAGTTAAGAAAACATTTATCTACTAAAACTGATTGAGTGTTGTTTCTCTGTAGAGAGGAAATTCTTGCCTGTTGCTATTTTTTGTTTCTTCAGAAAAATTTTGTCTCCAGAGACTATGCCAGGATTCAAGCCCTCTTGAACCTATTGCTACTAGCCATAAGCTTGAATATTTTGTTTTGTTTGTTAAGGAATAAACTTGTTATTTTGTCCCAGTTAGTTAAATTAATTTTGCTTTCTGCACCGATCCCCGAAGCCCAGCAGAAAACAAAATATCAGCACTCATTTATTAGAGAAAAAACATCAGAACTGGAAGCTGGATTTTGCTGGATTTTTAGCAAAAGATTTTCTTGCTTTTGCAAAAATAAAAGGAAGCCAACTGACTTGCCAACACTCTGCCTTTTGGTTGCTTTGCAGAAACATCCATTTATGAATGGTTCAAGAATGTTTGCCTTCATCACAGGTCCAGGACGACAACCTAACCTGCCATAGTTTGATTCCTTTTTCCTGTAAGCATCCATCACCCCTTGAGAGCTCAAAAGTTCTGAATTTTTTAAACTATGTTTTTGGAAGATGTGAACGATTGGGTTTCATTTTCTGGGTACACACCAAAAACATGGCTTTTGAGAACTTATCAAAGGAAAGAGGAATAACAGGAGTTGTGGCAACTTTGTCCTCCTCTGCCTTCCAAGCCCCTGCTGTTCTTCTCCACCTCCTCTCCATCACCACAGCCAAACAAGGGTTGGTGGTCCCCACACACCACCTGTGACATTGCCACAGCTCCGGTGCCTCTTTTGCTGTGGAAAACAGGGTATCTGCTACCACTGAGAGAGGGCTCAGAGCTGTGGCAATTCCCCAGAATAGATCCCAATCCCTCACTGCTGTGGTGGGGCAGCAGGTCCAGCTCTCCAAAGTTTTCCATCACAAATCTCCACCCCATTGTGCAATGCTCTTCTTGCTCCTCTTTTCCCACAGTGGGAGCAGCTCAGCTCCAGTCCCTGATCAGTTCTGCCTCTTGCTAAGAAGCCTTGAGTAGTCTTTGATGCAAGAAATGGCACAGAAATTAAGACACTGTCAAAACTGATAAACAACTCCCCACACCCACCCCTTATGGAAGACCACAGAGGGGATGTAATTACCAGTTCTGTCACATGTTTGCAAACACTGGAAAGGAAAAGCACCTGGTAGGGTTCTGGAAGTCACATAAGTGCAGCCAGATGGCCTTCCTTGGGCTGGGGGCAGGTCTGCAGCCTTCAATAGCAGAAGGGAGTCTGTCAAAGGGAGGGTGCATCTATGCAACACTGCCTCAACACGGGCAAACCCCATTTCCAGCAGCCAGTCTCTGCACACTCACCTCCATCTGTCTCCTGCATGTCTCAGGGCTCTGCTTGCCTTGAGCTTTAAATCTGAGAGCTATGCAACCTTAACAGAGTGGAAAAATAGTTAGGACTTGGCCATTTCAGTTTGCACTTTTTGGTGTTGGGGGAGAAGGGATCTAGAAGGGAATTGGCTGGTGGTGATGTTATTTTGGTCAAGATAAAACATGTTCCAAATATGAATGTAGAAAAGAATTCTAAAGTAACTGGTGCCTACCTCTTCCCCCTTGCAGAAATGCTGGGACACTATTTCTCCCTAAGTGGAGGGAAAGCTGCAGAGAGATGAATTTTTTCAGGAAACACAACTCTAATGAATGCCGCTAAAGACAGTCACTGACTCTCTCCTGTTGTCCTTCTCTAAACATTTCACCTCTTCATCTAATGGCTTTTTGGAGCAACAGGGCTGATTTATCCTTGTCACAGAGTGAACTGGCCTTTGACAAAGATTTATCCTACCTTCACTTTTCAGGAGGCTCAGTTCTCCTTTCCAGACCAAGTGCTCATGTCACATAAAAACCAGACTTGCTGGGACACAAAGAGCAGAAGGTCATCAGCAATGTCCTCTGGGACGACAGCAGCTTGTGCTTAACTGATTTTTCTAGGAAAAAGAACACACATTTCCTAGAGCAAAGGAACCAAAACAGTACAACTACCAAGAAGTTCCATGGTAAGGAGATATACTGGTGTGTGAAATTCCCCTGCCTCCAAAGGGCTTTATTTTAGGTAGCCTCAAGTACGATGTGCAAAGACAGAAAGGGGTAACAGACAGGAATGCAATAAAGGATTTGATATAGAAGTTCCCAGGCACCATGGACACAAATCTTGCTCCAGAAAGTCAATGTGTAAATGGAACCTTTCAATGTATGCAGTGTCACAGCGTGAGTAGAACAAGTGGGAATGTGAGGGTGGGTTTGTTTTTGTTTTCTGAAAGATTTTTTGCAGTATTTTATGCTGCACACACAAAACATGCACAGGCTGGACTTGCAAGAATTTAACTGATGGGACTATTCCTCACAGAAATTTCTAACAGTTCAGGCTGTTTTGGGCTCATATTGGCTATGGTTGGAGGAGAATGCACATAAGTTATTCTGGATAATTTTGTGCTAGGGTTAAAAAAAAAAAGACACGGAACACTGGTCCTTCTTTGTTTGCTGTATTAACAATTTTTCTTTTGCTATTCCGTAAAAGTAAGCAAACTTCTGTGATTCCACCTTAGAGATATCCAGAGGGAATGATACCCCAGAAATTGTCTCCTGAGACAACATCTAACCATTTCAGTAGGAAGTTCACATGAATAACATGTCTCAATGAATAGCTTCTTTTCTAGTTGCTTTCAGTGGTACGGTTGGGAGGAGGGTTAACATTATCCTAAGGTAATATTCTTGAAACCCGCTATAAAACACCAAATTCTCACAGGACAGCTGATCACCTTGGCCTGAAAGAGCCATAATTTAGTTGTCTCTTTTGGCCAGTTTTATTCATAATCATACCTAACCTAAATTTTTCCCCTTCTATAAATTGAAAGTCATAAAAATTCCTCTCGCTCTCCCTTATTTCGTCTTGTTGGTCTAGATAAGGGCTACTTTATAAAACATTCTGTGCCTGTGTATTTACATATAGCTTAACATAATGAGCCACTAATCTTATTTGAGGCCTCCAAGCAGTATTGAAATATAGATTGTTATTAATAATGATAGCTCTTCCATATTACTGTTGCTGAAATGGCAGTCCTTCCCTCCCTGCTTGCAAATGCTGCATAAGAGTATGTTAGCTGCATTTCAAATGAGTATGTCAGGAAAACAATATAAAACACAGCAGAAATTCCCCCCTTCACTAAATATGTTCCTTCTTTGAATGAATTCTGGCAGTGCAGATTCCTAAACCAAAAAAAAAAAAAAAAAAAGAAGACATTACATGTTGGAAAATTTAGATCAGGGTTGCAGCTGAATTGAGCTGACATATGTCAGGCAAGGCGAGACTCCACCACGCCTGATAAATCAGAGAATACCTTTGGTGTTTCATCATCTTTGCTGCTAAGTGAGGGGAAGGCCGTTCACGAAGATCCTTGATCCAAAGAGGCAGGATATGCATCGTGGGCAGCTGAGCTGGGAAAGCTGCCATGACTCCCCTCCCAAAGTTGTCCAACTCTGCTGGCCACAAAGGTGCCAGTCTTCAGCTGTGCCATCTTTAGAGCAAGTTGGGAACATTTGTGACACAACAGTTTTCCACCTGTAAACGACATTTTGTGGAAACGGAGACATTGTGCTGAAACATGTTGATTTCGGTGAAATTTCTGATGGGAAAATTGGAGAAACAGGGATTGTTTTGACTTTCTCATTTCACTCTGATGTTGAAATGTTTTGTTTCAGTAAAGCAGAGAGATTTCGTTTTGACTTTCTTACTCTGTTTTATTTCACCCTAATTTTATATTACGATCCTTTCAATACTGTGTTTATATATTTGCCTATTATAGTAACAGTCTCTTGGGCCATCTGAAAATATGCTGAGATGAAAGAAAATGAGTATATTTCATATTTTCTCTGAATAGTATTGATTACTTCACATCATAATGTTTGTACAATCACTGATGTTTTTGATGTCTTTTTTTTTCATTTCACTGAAGTTTCATATTGCAGCAAAAGCAATTTTCAAAATGGCAGCTTTTCCCACAGAAGGGAACATTTATTTACCATCAAAACTAATGTGCTACACTAACAGTGTCTAATCACATTCAGCTGCCAGGACAATTAATTTGCCCACTGCCTGGCCCTGCCTGCCCTTTTTCCTGCTGATCTACAGGGCCTCATTGTACAACCTTTGCCTTGCATTGGAATAAGTCATCCGGCCTCCTTGCTTGGAAAATCAGGTGCTATTTCTCTACAGTGTCCACAGAAAGCAGTTTTTGACTCCTAGTTCAATGCAATTGAAAACCATGGCAGCAAACAGGTTAGTTTTCACATTAATCCTTGCAAGGATGTGAAGGCAATCGAGGAATATCGCCAGAAGGTTGACCAGCCTTGTTCTGAACAACCTCCTCGTGGGATTAGTGGATGGTAGCAGTGTATCTCCACCAGTCTTACCCCCAGAATGTTTATCTCTTGTTACTTTCCGGCCCAAAGAGATCTCAGTAATCAGAGCTAAAGGAGATCTGTACAGTCAATGCAGTGGGAACGAGATCTTTGCTGAAGGTTTGCCTTTGGTATCTGATTCCTGGAAGTCAGGATAGGCAGCCTAGGTCTCCACCTGGAAGTCTAAAGACTAACATACTAAGCTCAAAGCCAGGTCTAACACTGTGTCCCATGCTATATCCCATGTGAACATAGCCCTGGGAATCCTCCTGTTTATTTCTACCACTCTCCCAGTGCAATAAACCCCCCCTCCTATTCTGTGTAGCCCAACTGGTGCTTTCCAATGCTCTGGGGTGTGATTTCAGGATGCTCTGGTATCCATCGTGATCTTTCCTGTGCTTTCAGATTTATAACCATTTCTCCCCACTTAACTCTTAATATTCTTCATACACACCATGCATGAAAACTCTGCTGTTTTTTTCAGAAGCGGTTGTCTCTGGCCATACTTCTGCCAAATAAAACATCAGCAGTATAATGATGCTATCGCATACCTTCAGTTTTAATGTTCTGACAAGGTTTTTATTACTCCAGATTTTGACTAACATATTTGTATTTCTAGATGCTTTCCTTGTTCTCACTTTTATTTCCACCTCTGTACTGCTGTTATGTATTATTACCGGGTTGCCACAGTAACTGCATTCCTCAACACTCCTTATTTGTTCCACACCAATTGTTATATGGACTGTGTTTGTTCCCACTGTTGCCAAGATCTTGGTCTTTTTTTGTGGAAACTTTCACCCTTATCTCAGTGGTTTGGAAGCTTTTGGCTGCATGTCATGAGGCAAGAAAGAAGAGAGGTACCTCCTTCTCCAAGGCCCCGTATTCACATATCTCATTGGAAATATTGCTGTTTTCTGAGGCAGTTGACTCTTACAAATCATTCTCTGCAGGTAATCAAGGTTTTCACATCTCTGACCATCCTCTAAGGAGCAAGGAGAATCCCTCTTTAGCCCAGGACTGCTCTGAGTGGGAGCTATAGCAAACTGCCCCAGCGGCTTTGTCCGGTCTGCAGTAACATCCCCATGCACAGACTGGACAACCCCAAATCCCACTCCACACCAGTGTACCCTTCCTGAAACTATTTAACGAACTCCTGCAAGCTCTGCAAGGGGATTTCCTTCTCTCTCTCTCAATCTCTATGTTTTGCTGCCCTCTCCTGCTCAGCTAGGAAACCTCTCAAACCTTTCAAATCGGGGACTGCAGAGCCCCCCTGGAAATTATAGGCTCCCTCATATGCACGACAGGTCTTGCCAGAGCAGAGCCGCCCCGATGGGAGCAAACTGGCAGAGGCAGCAAGCAGGTACAGGGTATTAGCGGAGACCAGTATTTACACTTCCCGACTACCTGCTCTGAGAAAAACCTGTGGAGTGAATGTTCTGCAGAAGAAGCAGTAATTAAATGCTCCTAGAGCGTTACCCCAGCTGAAGCACCGATGGGGGCATTTTCCAATGCCCACGAGTGCCCTCGGAGCAGTGAAGATATTTCCCTCCCCTTTTCACCCATCTTGCTCTTTTCCCTTAATTCACTGGAGCTCAAGGTGTGGTGGTGGGCAGGAGAATGGAGATGTGCTGCCAGCATTGCAGCCACCATTGTGGTGCAGCCTCTAAGGTCACAATTTGGAGCTCCCCACGGGCCCCCCAACATGCTCTGCTCCCCGAACAACGGCAGCAGCAAGGTCAGTGACTGCAACCACCTAAAATGGCAAAGGTGCCACCCCCTTCACGCGGACCCTGTGCCCAGGAAGCATCTAGCTGCCAATGTACCTGCCTCAGAAGTGTTATCGCCTACTGAAGTGGGGTTTAGCCTCCATTTCAGATGTGACTGGAGTGATTTCATGGTGCTTTTACTAAATTGTTGATTAATGACATTGCTGCGCTGCAGAACAGAAACTTTCTTAGGGTTGAAATAGAAACCCAGCACCAAGGGCATGAACTGCTACACCGCTGCCAAAGCATCAGGAATGGAGCCATTTCCTCCCATTAAAAACTGTCAGAAGTAAGAGGAGATTTGGGCTGGTTTTAGTGGATTCACTCACTTTCTCTCTGTCGTGGTTTAATCTGGCAGGCAGCCAAATACCACGCAGCCGCTCACTCACTCCCCCCACCCCCCCAGTGGGACGGGGAGAGAATCGGAAGGGTAAGAGTGAGAAAAACTCGTGGGTTGAGATAAAGACAGTTTACTAGAACAGAAAAGGGAAAATAATAATAATAAATAATGATAGAATATACAAAATGAGTGATGCACAATGCAATTGCTCACCACCCGCGCTGACCGATAATCAAGTAGCAATCGGTACTTCCTGGATCATGCCTACCGTTCATATACTGAGCATGACGTCACATGGTATGGAATACCCCGTTGGCCAGCTGGGCTGGCTGTCCTGATTATGTTCCCTCCCATCTTGTGTACCTAGCTCAGTCAGTAGGCACGGGAGCTGTCCTTCGACTAGGAGGGCATTTAGCAACAACTGAAAACATCAGTATGTTATCAACATTCTCCTCATACTAAATCCAAAACACAGCACTAGGAAGAAATTTAACCTTATCCCAGCCGAAACTAGGACACTCCCTGAAGGGAAGGCAAATGGTTTCCTCTAACTCACTCCTTGGGATCGGGTGTTAGGACATCACACGGTAATGCAACTGAGCCATCATCTCTTCTTCTTTCAGTGCTCTTGGCTGACACTGCTGTTGTACACATTACTGAACCCATGGTTTGTTTTAGACACCAAACTATTTTCCCCACCTGAAAACAGATTGGCAAAAATTTATACATTGCAGCATGTGATTTTCATTCACAGTTTCCATGTATGATTCATAACTTTTTTCTCTATGGAGCCATGTCAAGTAAAAATGTCAAGCAAGATACCACTGACAGCAAAAGATGGTATTAAATAGCATTCTCCTTCAGCAGTATACTATATTAGTTTAAATTTTTGGAAGGGCTAACTTGACTAAACAGTCAATGAAAATACCAACATCTTTTCGCTATGAAAAGGGACCAACTAAACTAATAACTGGTAAAACTGAAGGTGTATATCCAACTTCCATTAAGAAGATCAAACAAACATTCCTACATGGAATGTAATTCCTAGATGACTAACACAGCCATCAGGTGATGCTTGTTCCACACAAGCAGAGAGGAGAGACTAAGGCCAGATGCACAAACATGGACATGGACATGAATGTGAAGATAAAAAAAGTCATGGAGAAAAAAGCTGAAAGAAGATGACCTTGACAAGTCATCTAATGCAATACTTATTGGCTTTTGATAGAAGAGTTGATTGAGCAAGAAAGAATGACACCAACCAATACAGGATGAAAATAAAAACATGGTAAGAGTTGGCTGAAAGCTCTGTTCAAAGCATAAATGGAAGAATATATAGCAGGAAGAGGGATATATCCAAGACAGAGATGGTGGACAAGTTACCCATATTCTCAGTGCTCAGGGACCTGCTGCAGGTAAGCTGCAGCAGTCAGTATTCTGGAGAGGACATTATACAGCCTGGCTGCAACCAGGGAAAGACTAACTTCTCCGAATGTCCTGGTTTTGGCTGGGATGGAGTTGATTTTCTTCCTATTAACTGGTATAGTGCTGTGTTTTGGATGTAGTGTGAGAATAATGTTGATGACACGCTGATGTTTTGGTTGTTGCTAGGTATTGTTTATGCTAGTCAAGGACTTTTCATCTTCCCATGCCCTGCCAGATGTGCAGGGGGCTGGGAGGGAGTGTGGCCAGGGCGGCTGGCCCAGCTGGCCAATAGGCTATTCCATACCATATGACGTCATGCTCAGCATATAAGGCTGGGTGAAGAAGAAGGAGGGGGGGCGTTCAGAGTGATGGCGTGTGTCTTCCCAAGTAACCGTTACGCGTGATGGAGCCCTGCTTTCCTGGCGATGGCTGAACACCTGCCTGCCGATGGGAAGTGGTGAATGAATTCCTTGTTTTGCTTTGCTTGCGTGCACGGCTTTTGCTTTCCCTATTAAACTGTCTTTATCTCAACCCACGAGTTTTTCTCACTCTTACCCTTCCGATTCTCTCCCCGTCCCGCTGGGGGTGGGGGGGGTGAGCGAGCGGCTGCGTGGTATTTGGCTGCTGCCAGGTTAAACCACGACACTGAACAACCAAATTACTCCAAATCTTTCCCAAGAATGCCATCCTTATGATGACGTCAAGATCTGGAGTTTCCAGTGCTAAGGAACTCCCTGGAAAACAAAACAAAACAAAACAAAACAAAACAAAACAAACAAACAAAAAAAACAACAAAAAAAAAAAAAAAACAAAAAAAACACGTAAGAGCTGGCATCAGGCAGAAAGTGCATAAATGGCTGGGAAAACTACTGACAAAAAACAGTTTTATTTTAAATTCAGATATTAACATTTACACTGAAATGTTGAGCCACAGGAGAATGGAATCAAGTGAGCCTGTAAAAGCTTGTAAATAGGCCATATTATTAGACAGCACCCTTAAAATAAGTTTTGATGTTCACTTAATTATATCCCTTTGGCTGAGTCTGGAAAACAGAACCTTGCCTTATTATTACCATTTCACATTGTTATGAAGGTCTTTGATCGGGTTGAGTAGATGGTCTTAATGGAATCTGTCAAACAATAGGATAATCCTAAATTAAATGAAAAAGCTATCTCTCCCAAAGGCACTTTTTTTGATAAATGGCTCTTTCATTTAGACACAAGCCTAGTAAGGCATTGAGTCATGTGTTCAAAATATAATGGCTTACTTGATTAACACAGAGTTAACATGGGAAAGGTATAATGTACTTAAGAAAAATCTCTTTATTCCCAAGAAGGAAAAGAAGGCTGGGATAGCAGGATTAATATTTACTGCCAGCTCTACAGCAACTACCTCCACACTCAGTATAAATTCTTATTTAAATTCCACTGCCCTCCAGTAGGGTGGGGGTCCAGGGAACTTAGGACAATAGATCATTTAGAGTTGCCTAAAAGTCTAACTCTATTGGAAGAAAATTCCTTGATAAGCTTATCAAAATTATTACCAGAATGAGTAATTTCTTCCAACACAGTTAGAACTTGAGCGTAAAATCAATCAAATCAGTGAAAGCAGAAAGGCGCATTTATCAAAGCAGTATTACCAGCAAGGAAGCATATTACAGCAAAAGTGCAGAAAACTGCACTTTCTCTGCTCAGAAAAGCTATAATTTGGCAAAGAACTTCAGCATGTGCCTAAATTATAAAGTATATTACATATGATGGAAACCAAACAGTGAGGTTATTATTCCCCAGAATGGTGTAACTTAATTTCCTCCATTTGGCAATTAATGGACCATGGGAAAAAATACCTTAGAAATTCAAGAATAAATATATCCAGAGAAGTGGTAATATGAGTCTGATTGGTTCAAGACTTCTGGCTATGATGTCCAAATATCACCAAGCTTGTACAACTATATCTGTTACTTATTCACCTGTAATCGAACATGCTACAGATCTGCCAATATACCAGAGTGCCTCAGGCCTTTTTGGAAACCCATTCTACAGGAGAAACAAGAAAATCCAGACTTCTGTTATTTATGATTTAAAGCAGAGTCTCTAGAGCTTTGGCAAGGCTCAGAAATGTTCATGGTTCAGGGCACGTGGTAACCTCCAACTAACAGAGGTCGGGAGAACACCTCCTCGCTGGCAGATTATCCTATGATGGCAAGACTACCTGTAGCATCTCAAGGTACATGTTATGGGCTACTGTCAAAGACAATTAGCTGACCCTGTCTGGTAATTCCTCTGTCCTTGATCACTAGGGGCATCTCCATGAGGACCTCAAAGTATATTGGTGATGGAACAACAACTCATGGTAGAATCCCTGTGATGGTCCTTGCTTCTTCCCCAGCCAAATGCAACCCATCCAGAGGCTTGAGTGCCTCTGTGCAATGGATGTTGGCTTTCAGGTTAAACCTGAAGAGTGACAGACAATGTAGCTGTACACTGGGAATTGTGACTAGAACTGGAAATGTGGGGAGGACACCGTAACGGAGAGAGATAATGAAAGCAATGTGCTTTCAGCCAGAAGAGACGTGAAGAAAGGAGATCTGGTTTGTATACAGCATCACTCTTCGTCTTTTCAAGTCAGCCCCAGCGCAGCCTCATGACTGTCAAGAGTGTCATGCAGAGACCTTTGGACTCAGGTCTCACTGGATATGTCCCTACCATCATATAACTTAGCTTCGAAGTCACCTGCAGGGCCCTAGTCCCTGATCATCTGCAGATGCGTAAACGTCAGTTCAATCCCAAGCTGTTTTGCAATAAACCAGCCAGTCCTCTCCAAAACAACCCCTAGCTTGCCATGGGTAGTTTTTACTCCAAAACCCTTGCTCAGTGAGCAACGTACGTGAGATTTCGCCAGGTTCAGCTCTCCCTGCCTTACAATGTCTTCAAATAGGGTCCCAGCTGGCTTTGCATCCTCCACAGTGAAGAGCCCAATGCAGTGTGAAAGCAATTGGTCTGCTCTAGAGGAGACAAGTATTGATCCCCATGGAGGAGCAGTGGGCATAACCAATGAGAGGAACAGGGAAAGGAATGAAAGGATGGCAGTAATGGTTGAGAAAACACAGGAGATGATAGTGTGATGAAATCCCCAGACTTCATAAGTCCTCTATGTTGAGCGTATTATTCCCACTCAACAGAGTGAGTTGAGCACAGAGTTCCCAGTTACAGCCCAGCACTGCAGCCCCTTTCCCCAGAGTGCTGCCGTCCCATCTTACCTGCAGCAATGATGGACAAATATAGCCAAGCTGAATGCTGCAGGGCCAAAATTTCTCCTGGAATGGTTACAGCTATGCTAAGCTCCAGTCTGTCCCAGTAGAGCTGTGTGGAGCTTTGACAGAGGAAATCTGGGCCCAGTCCTCGAGAGTTCATGAACCTTTCAGTAAAACTGGCTCCTGTTCCAAAAAATCCTGGGCTGACGTCCAAGAAAAACTCCAGCTCCAAGAACATCCTGCCTTGCCATAGCTCTTCTGCAGCCATCTACCCAGCTCACGCCAAAAGATGCTAGATGCTCTTTTCCTCTTTAACTGCACACACAAAACATGCTAAGGGATCTTGCTACCAGGAAAACAAATGAAAACAGAGAGGCCAGGTGTCTACTAAAACCATCTAGAAGGATCCTTTCTACCCTCTAGTAGCTGGTATAACAAGTGGGTATTAATTCACATGAAATTACAGCTGCATTCCCATGGAATTATACACTATATCCACATCTGTTCTTGCACTGAATACCAAGGAAGAGGGAAGAAGCTGTTACGCTTTTCCTCCCGTTCTGCAAGCAGAAGGGCATTTGGCTTTTCGTATTTGTTAACCTACTCTGGGAAAGTGACTTTCAAACACATGGCATGAACCCAGGGAGCTGCAAATAGAAAAAGGGATTTGATGGTGTATGCCCTTGCAGACAATAGCCGTGCGCAGGCATTGTTAGAACAGGCACAGCCAGCCCGCAGCTGCCAGACTTCATTTGCTCCCCGCGCAGTCCAGAAATGGCTCTCATGTTCCGTCCCTCGCCCTGCAGCAGTGCCGAGCTGCCAGGGTGTCTGACCCCTTGGTCACTGTAGGAGATAAGCAGAGAGGATGGACAACCCAACCTCTCCAGGTGGCTTCTGGGACTCTGTCATGTAGCCCAGCCAACGCCACCCTGATTGTGTCCTGTCACTTTGTTGTGTCCTGTCCTGCCCGTGGACTATCCCTGGAGCAGTTCCAGCTCTCCAGATACGTGTGAAATATCCACATTTTTCAACTCACAGCCATACGGAGTGTCTGGTATGCTGCAGGTAGGAGCAGGAAGGTTTCTACCCTTGAATGACAGTGTGCACCCAAAGTCTGGAATCTCCTTCCAGCTGTGACTCTTTCAGGAAGAGGTAAGGCATGCTCAGGGGACTTAGACACCCACCATGCAACAGTAAAGGGCAGAGTGCTCTGTGCCAGGGTTTGAGCTTCTTTCAACCACAGGGCACAGCAAGTAGCTCAGGGGTTTACAAAGCACTGGTATATCAAAGAAACAGCTATGTGGATTTTTTCAGGTATAGTCAGACAGGGTTAGACAGGGCTAGACGAGCATGCTGCTATTGTTTGCACTGCATTCCTGGCTATTGCACGCTCAATAAGCAGTGAAAGTTCTGCCCGTGCTATATGTACTAAGCGCGTAGGACAGCAGTTGAACAGCTTAGGACAACATCACTATATAGCCTATACCACTGACATTGACTTTCCTTTCAGTCAAGAAGGAACAGGGAAAATCTCTGTTTCTGCCACTGTCACCTCCAGGAATTTCCAATCGTCCACGCAGAGAAGCTTGTTATCATCACTTTGCAAATCATAAAGGAAGCAAAAATCCTGCTGATTTGACACGCAATGCCAGCCCTCTGAGGAGCAGGTTTTGGTCTCCATGCCACCTCCCATTTCCTCTATGGCTCTGAGAAAGTTGCTTTATCTCTCTGTGTCCTTCAGATCTGCCTCTATAAAACGAGGTTAATGCTGCTGACCCAGAAGGCTGTTGTAAGGAGAAAGGTCTTCAGTTATCTCTGGTACCACGCAGAAGGAACCAAGAGAGTGTTCAAGGAGAGGAGAAAGGGTTTATTTTCAGCTCTGCTTCTTAATTGAATAAGCTGCTATTTGGAAGTAATGGGGGAAAACACTCAAGTGTCTGTGAGTGGGGTGAAAGAGGAGAATTCCTGTAATTTACATTTCGTTGTGGCTAACTGAGATAAATATGCTTTTCTCTTTCTTATCAAATTACTGTGAATGGTGGCCAAACTGTGCAACACCAGTCTGTCCTGTGTATGGATAGCTAGCATATGAGCTTAGCACTGGCAGGACAAATGATTAATGAGACCTTCCTTAATGGTGATGCGTTTTAGCTACAGTTATTACCTAATACTTAAACTAATGGGTAGATAAAGTCTGGAAGTTTCACCTGTTTGTTCCATGAAAAAAGCTTTTTCCCTCCAGCCTCCCATCCAGTCCCACTTACAAACTCCAGTTCTGCTGCAGATTTACCCAATAAAGGAACTGGGAGAGGTTTAAGTCTGTTTACAGCCCTGACACCAAGATCCAGAGGAGTCTATACAAACCGCAAGATGAAGAGCAGGTCTGATCATGAACATGATCTGGCCAAGACTACATTGGAGGTGGTTAGACTGACTATAGCCCAGAATCAAAGCAGACACATCATGTTTACAGAAAGCCAAGCTCAGATACCTTCCCGCGGACTGCACTTTCACCGTGCTTCATCTGCCCATGCTGCATGAACAGGCACTTGGACCTCACATATTCCTCAACCCATGTCAGACGATTTGTATTTCAGCATTCACATAAGCAATGTAAACAGTGGTTGAGGTTGGACCCACATGCATGCTGAACTAGTTACGTGAGCAGAGCCTTGATGATTTCATACGGTTTTGGATCAGGCTCTGTCAAAACCAGCCTGGAATAAAAGAAAACCTAGAGCCTTCCCAGTCACCTGACATCACGGGTAGCACTCAGATTTAGGATATCCACATGTAGGCGTTGGCATGTACCTGTGCGCTAGTGTCTGAGCTCCCATTAAAATCAACGGAGACTATGGGCAGCACTCAGTTGCTTAAACAGAGGTCTCTAGTGCCATTTTAAACACCCTAGGCAATCCCATCTGGCTCCAACTACAGCTTCAGCCAGGCACAGCTCTCCTATATGGCCTCTATTCTCTCTACCAACCCCATGCAAACAGTTTGGGTACCATGGGCTATGTCAAATGGCACTAGAAGCCCATAAAAACTAAGTCCTTCCACTGGTGAACAGTGCCAGCTGAGCCCAGAGAATGACTCACTCTAACGCAGATGCCTTTGAGCTATCGATCCAGGAAGGAGTCAGTCACTCATAAGTCCTGTGCTATTTCTACCTGTCCCATAGAGATTTTGGGATGCCATCAGGCATCTCAGATAGCACTGGGCATCTGTGTTTGGCAAATTAATCCTACCTTTGCGCTGTCATTTGCACTAGTGAAAAAATAACGTAAAATGCTTCCAGAAAGGAATCGTACCCAGTGTCGATGTAAATGATCTCATGAACTATAATGCAGTTGGTAAACAAATCCATCCTTTTGGGTCAGTTTCTTTTCTCTGAGCAAAAATCCTACCTAACATTTTAAGCTTGCAAGTCTGCATTAAATAATAGCATCTCACTTAACTCATTTTACATTTATATTGCCTCTCACATGTGTTTGCTGCATAGGATGCTAACTGCGCTCCTTACCAATAAGCCGTCCAGAGAAGCAGAACAACATTAATGACCATGAAAAACAAAAGCTAGTCAATAATAACCTCAGTGGTAATTTCACGATGAGAAATTCACTCGCACCTTTATTTGTGCCTGGGAGCTCTCATTGTTCTTATTATGAATCCTCGGGCATGAAAAGTGGATGTGATTTCTAATTTAAATAGAGTTTGTATCATCCTCCAAAAATGAATCTTCCTGAAATGATTAAGCAGGGCTCTAACATTGCATTTTGAAGAGCACTGCATGTTCTGAATAATGTTGTAGGTCCATAATTGAAATGATGGAGACAAGCACCACTGCCCTTCACGGGACAGAAATGGGACCCCTTAACCATTGCCTCATAGACTTCACATAGCTACATGCTAACACAGACTGGATGGAGGATCTGTGCTTCTGGAGCAGAAGCATGGGGAGTTTTCCCTGAGGTATCCCAAGAAGTCATCATGGCAGAGAGCTGCTGACCTACAAAGGATTGAAGGGATGCCAATGACACTGATGTTTAGTGGGACACGCTGATCATGCCTCATCTTGAATGTCTGAACATCTGGAAAAGAGAATGACACCCATAAACCTAGAAACTTTTGCCAAACTGGTAGCATTGACAATTAGACATGAGCCTCACTACTTCAATGAATCAATGGAGTTTGCTTAACTGTTGCAAGTTAAGAAAAGACATTTCTTTCTCTGACATTACATATCAAACCCTTCTACAGAGCTCATGTGGACACGCATCTTAGTACCCTTTAGACACCACAAAGGAATGTAGTATCTCTCTCACTTATCAGAGAATCAATAAGGCACCAACAGCACCGTTCAAAGGACTCCCACACCCTTAGATAGACATAAAATATGAAGTAGCTTGATCACTTGATAAGGTTAAAGCAGGAAATAATATATTTATTTGAAGATAGAGTTCCATCACTGGATTAGAGTTACAGGAAACTATGATGTCAGATTTTATTACAGTTTTGCAGAACAAAGATCTTCCTTAGCTGTAGCAGTATCTCAGATAGCTTCTGTCTCTTCTCCTTTCCTAACTGAGGTGGAATCTCCATCCATGGATTCTCTGTTGCTTACACTGTCTAAAGCAATGTGAGTGTCAAATATAAGTTTTGAAAGTGACCTTTACATCCTTCCTAGCCCCTGCCCTTTGGTCAGAAGGAAAGAGATGTGGTATGAAGGCTTCTAGATCCTTTAAAATTAGCGTTGCCCAGCCTTGCTCACCTCCTCCTCATGGTCATCTCCTTCCTATTTCTTATCATCAGTGCTGCATTTGTACCTGATTTAGCACATGTCTGGCCTCAAGCTCCTTGTGTCTGCTACAGCTGCCTAAAAACACATTCGTAAAACTCCTGAATGTTATAAGAACTATTAAACATAATTTCTTGCTATAGTCATAACTATCTTCTCTCTGTGACAATACCACCACATAGTACCCATCAGGAGCAGGGTGATTAAACTGTGTCACACTCCACACCTCATGCACAATGACTGGGAACTCTTTCTACAATGGTTGTCTTATTAATTGTCCCTCAAGTATAAAACAGTGATGCAGTGCTTCTGTTTGTGCCGGTTTCTACATGTCAGACACTCTGGCAACTCTGCATCACTCATTGAATTTTCCACCAGCGGAGGTGGCATTAACATGAAGGCAGATCTCAATCAGCAAAACACACCCTGATGAGCTCTTCTGGAGACCAGCATCACCTACCTAAAGAGCAGGTCCCTCCTGAACTAGACATGCTTAACACAAGATGCCCCCCAATGCTGCACCCAGCCCGGCATCCACGTCTGGGTCACACACACTATGGTGCCATCACACCTCCCTCTTCTTGCGTGACCATCAAAGGGTCCTCGGGTGCAGCAGTCAGCTACACTCAGGGGTCACAAACCGGGGGCATGCCAGGGTAGGCAGCGGTAAGGAGTGGTGGGTGCTCCTCTCCTCTCCTGCCTCCCCTCTCAGTCAATTCACCTATTTAGGTTCAGGAAGGCCAAGTACATATTTTTTGGAACATTTGATTTTTTTCTGAAATAACTCTGCTTACTCCTACAGGGAGGACAAGGACACAGGGATTTGGGCCACCCCTATAGCAGGGGAGCTGTGTTTGGGAAAGCAGAGTTTCTGCAAAGGATTTTGAGATCAGAGCAATCTTCCACAGCTAAATAAATCCTTAGGTGCATGAAGTAAGCAGGACTAAGGAGGAGTTTTAACCTCTGTACTGCAATCTCATGTACAGTTTTGGGTCAAGTAGGCTGAAAAATATTTAAAAGCCTACATTAAACACTACTCACACTGTTCAAGAACTATGGAAAGGACTTCTGTGAAGTTTTTGAGGAACCGATCACACAGAAGATGAGGCTGATCTGATTCTTGCAGAGAAAAATGTAGATATTAATGAGTTATTTCACAAAGCAGAGAAAGAAATGGCAGTAAGCTGGGCTGTCAGTCGATATACCATTTCCTCTTTCAACCCTGCCTCTGGAATTTAAGCAAAATTATTACCCAAAGAACCAGTGTACCTTCATTTAAAAATTAAAACAAATCCTTTACTATGTTTTCACCAGCAAAAAATACACTTAAAACCCTACCCTTCTGATCCTGTGGCAGCATTCAGAGCTCTGACATGGCAGAAATAACTGCAGAGCAAGACGGTGATAGAGAATCAGGACCCTCATGGTGAAGGGTTTGCAAACTACCTCTGGGGTTCAGAAGGGTGAGCAGGTCTCCAGCATATGGCTGAAGTAATTGCTCTCACTGCCTTGCTTCACAGAGCAGCTCAGGATACCGAGCATGGCCTCATAACACAGCGGGGGAGAAGTCAGAGCATAAAAACTGTATTCCTCTTTTATCTCGGAAAGTAAGAACACGTGGTTTGCAGAGTCAGCATCAAATGGGCATCAGTGACATAAAAACTAGGTCATTTCCAGACCCATCTGTGTGTTATGCTGAAGGTTAAGGTGAACTTGGGGGAGTGCTGGCTGATGGGCATGAAAAAAACCAGCTTGAAATCAAAGGCTCAGAATTGTTGATTTTCTCTGTCCCAGGATAAGACAGTTCCTGGCAGCAAGAAATCTTTCTGGCATGCTAGCATGTGAATTAACCCCTTCCTCTGCAAATCATTTTGTCTTATAACATAGGTGAAAAATTATCAATTCCATTGCTGGGGTGATGCCAAAATCCACTTTAATGACTGGTGAAAATAGATCAGAAAAGAATTATTATCTCCATCATATACAGAGGGAAATTGTGGCAAGGAAAGGGACTGCTGGGAGCTCAGAGAGGCAGGAGCTGGAGCTCCAGCAGTTCACGGCTGGCAGTTTCTCTGAGTCCCTGTGCATCTTTTGTGGCCCAGAAGCTTATGGTATATATTAAATTTCCAAGCAAAAAGAACAAAAGCAGTTAAGAGACTTTAATGAAAATGCCTCAAAGAGGGCACAGAGCCCAGAGATCTGAGCTTTCAAATTTGAAAAAAAAGCGTCTCTTCAGCAAATCTAAATCCCCCTTTCTTCTCTCTTCCCCCTCTGGTCCCCATCTCCTCCAGTGAACGACATACCAGGACCCCATAAAGCCAAGTGAAAATGCCGCGTTTAAGCAGATTAATATGGGCCAGTGCCAGGGGTGCGGGGGTCACCTCTGAAGATTGCGCTTTTATAGACGGCAGTTCATTGCTTCAACGCTGGAGCACTTTTGCCAGTATGCAAAGGCCTGCGAGCGAAGTCTGTTATTTAAATCTCACCTACGACAACACAGGCAATAAGACTCCTTATATCTAAAGAGCTTTGGGTGCACACTGGGGTGTGAGGAGCTACTTCTGTCCAACCGCAACCACATTCAGGGTAATTTGATACTAAACCCTTCCTCCCCATCTAAGTCATCCTCTCTGCACATACAAGTCACAGCCACAGACTATGCTATAGGAGGTCCAGCAAATTGTGGAGGGAAAACTTGCAATTAACTACACAAAGAGATCATTAAGTTACTCATGAGTCGGAGCTGGGAAGAGTTAATACAGCAGCAGCAAAACCTCTGGGTGCAGGTTAGTGAATACCTGTTTGGTGGGCTCCTCCAGTTGGAGCATACCAGCATATCTCAGACAGGACCTGGGCAGGACAACAGTTACCAGTTATTCCTTCTGACTCCTGGTGGGTACAATGGAGTTATGAGGCTCTGCAACATGTTTTGATCCCTGGATGAACATCAAACTCTTATTCCCATGAGGCAATACAGACCTACTCCACACTGAGATAGTATTTTCTTCCCTGCAGAGCTAGGCTTGCTGGACCCAAAAGCTCTTTTCTGCTGCATAGAATCATAGAATCATACAGGTTGGAAAAGACCTCTAAGATCATCGTGTCCAACCGTCAACCCAACACCACCATGCCCACTACACCATGTCCCTAAGGGCCTCATCTACACGTCTTTTAAATACCTCCAGGGATGGTGACTCCACCATTTCCCTGGGCAGTCTGTTCCAAGGCCTGACCACTCTTTCAGTAAAGAAATTTTTCCTAATGTTCAATCTAAACCTCCCTTGGCGCAACTTGAGGCCATTTCCTCTTGTCCTATCGCTAGTTACTTGGGAGAAGAGACCAACACCCACCTCGCTACAACCTCCTTTCAGGTAGTTGTAGAGCGCGATGAGGTCTCCCCTCAGCCTCCTCTTCTCCAGGCTAAACAACCCCAGTTCCCTCAGCCACTCCTCATCAGACTTGTGCTCCAGGCCCTTCACCAGCTTCGTTGCCCTCCTCTGGACACGCTCCAGCACCTCCATGTCCTTCTTGTAGTGAGGGGCCCAAAACTGAACACAGGATTCGAGGTGCGGCCTCACCAGTGCCGAGTACAGGGACACGGTCACCTCCCTACTCCTGCTGGCCACACTATTTCTAATACAGGCCAGGATGCCGTTGGCCTTCTTGGCCACCTGGGCACACTGCCGGCTCATGTTCAGCCGGCTGTCAACCAGCACCCCCAGGTCCTTTTCCTCCGGGCAGCTTTCCAGCCACTCTTCCCCAAGCCTGTAGCGTTGCCTGGGGTTGTTGTGGCCGAAGTGCAGGACCCGGCACTTGGCCTTGTTGAATCTCATACAGTTGGCCTCGGCCCATTGATCCAGCCTGTCCAGGTCCCTCTGCAGAGCCTTCCTGCCCTCCAGCAGATCAACACTCCCGCCCAACTTGGTGTCGTCTGCAAACTTACTGAGGGAGCACTCGATCCCCTCGTCCAGATCATTGATGAAGATATTGAACAGGACCGGCCCCAGTACTGAGCCCTGGGGAACACCGCTCGTGACCGGCCGCCAACTGGATTTAACTCCGTTGACCACAACTCTCTGGGCTCGGCCGTCCAGCCAGTTTTTTACCCAGCGAAGAGTGTACCTGTCTAGGCCGTGAGCCGCCAGCTTCTCTAGGAGAATGCTGTGGGAGACAGTGTCAAACGCCTTACTGAAGTCCAAGTAGACCACATCCACTGCCTTTCCCTCATCCACTAGGCGGGTCACCTGGTCATAGAAGGAGATCAGGTTGGTCAAGCAGGACCTGCCTTCCATGAACCCGTGCTGGCTGGGCCTGATCCCCTGGTTGTCCCGGACATGGCTCGTGAGCACCCTCAAAACCAACCGCTCCATGATCTTCCCCGGCACTGAGGTCAGGCTGACCGGTCTGTAGTTCCCCGGATCCTCCCTCCGGCCCTTCTTATAGATGGGAGTCACATTGGCGAGCCACACATTGCAGCTGTGTGGTTGCTCATTGTCCCTTGCCTCTAGGATGCTCCTGGGGGCGAAAGTGTCCTTTACACTCCCGGGTGGCACAGCAGGGACTTAACAAGTAAAGAAAGACTCCAGTCCCCCTGCCTATCTCTTCAGGCTTCATCTCTCCCTGCTCAATGCCAGAGAGTCACAGCCACGCGATCTGCCACACCGTGCATCGGTCAGTCATCCAAAAGACGTGACACAGTAGAAGAAGGGGAGACAGGGACATACACAGCCAGTGCGTCCCTCTCCCCTCCACGTCCTCCCTTCCAAGCTGGGGGTTTCTGAAAGCTGAGTGGGTATGACCAGGCGATAAGACTTTGCAGACAATTCTTCCTATGTGTGGGCTTGGGCGTTGGGGTTAGATGGCCATTGGATGGGACCCGTACAGCAGCTTTTGGGTTCTCATTCACCATATCCCTCTGTTTCTGCCATGCTGCAATGGCTGTCCCACAGCTGTTTCCACAGATGTAGGAATGGGTTGGGGGAAGTCAGAGATAAACCTTGGAATTCTACCTTTAAGTCTCTAGTTCTGTCTTTCTCTGATGAAAGATTAGTGCTTGACTACACAACAGCAACTTATGTTGTTATTTCCAGTCCCCTCATCTCTATCACTGCTGGGAAATGCCTTATTTTGCTTGCTGTTATTTTAACACTTTTCAGAACACTTTGAAGGAGCAGTTTCTCTACTAACCCTGAGCAACACATGCCATGCTACCTACCAGGATTTCCCCTCTTTCTACTTACCCCCTCCCAGCCACGGTTGGACTGGACACATGGTCAGCACAAGGTCTCTGAGCAGTGCCATCCTGCATGGTCTTAGTCCTCCCCTGCCCCATTATAGCACAGCTGAGTTTACTTTTCTTGGGTGCCATCACACAGGTGCAGTACCTCTAAAGGTAGCCCTGTTCTTTTGTTTCAAAGACAACTTTGAGGCACCCCCACCCAGGATCAGGAGAGCATAGATATGGTATGGCAGAGGTAGCCCTAAAACTGACAGTTTACTAGGGTGCACTGGGGCAGTCTGGATAAAGCATCTTATCACCATACTATTACTACAGTCCATCCTCTGCAATATTAATGCACCATACAGTCTCAGTGGAAATGTGGTACAATGCTAGAAACCACAGGGTTCACAAAACATGGGTGTAAGTAATGTCCTCTCTACCATCTCCTACCAGCAGACTGGTGGCCCATTTAAAAGAAGTTCAGACTGAGGAGAGAGCTGGGAAGCTAAAAAAGCCACGATAGTTCTCACACACTCAAATCCCCTGCTCCAAGAAGAGCAAGCCACAGTGCCTGCAGTCCCTGGGGCTGTGGCTGACTGGTGTCAAGCAGTGGGGTGTCACCCATCAGCCCCCCTGGGAGTGACTTCCCACTGCTCCGCACTGGGAGAACAGCCTGTATCTCCAGGTTCTGAGGTCCAGCTCCCACACCTGGATATGTCCATTCTTCCAGCCCAATGCTGAGACTTGCCCAAGCTCCGTTGACTGCAACAGCAAGCAAAACAACCCGTAGAGAGATGGAGATGGCTGCATTACAGAGTCAGATCAACCTCACGCTTTGTGGGGTTGATCTGGATGTCTCCCCCTCTTCATCTCCAAAACAACATGCCGAACTTCTCCCCTTACACAGCAAAAATAACAATACTGGATGCCTTCTTCATACTCTCTTTGTTATACATTGCCTGAACAGACACAACTACTACATTAGGCAGATGCATAGGGGAAAAATTCTTCCATGAGTTATTTAAAGAAAAATCATATGCCTTTCCCTTTCATGTTGATTAAAGGTTTGTATATTTTTTATTGGATCATAGATCAACTACTAGGGGTGGAAATCTATATCAAAGTTAGTTTATGTTTTCATTGCAAAGGTTTATTTGGCAAATAAAGCTAATTTGGCTAATTAAAGGAGGAAAAGGAGAGCGCGCTCCCTTTTACTGGGCAATAAACTGGGGGTAGTGAGTTAATAAAACAGAAAAAAAGCTATCATGGTGAAAAGAGATGCTTTTTTTTCAGTTTCCCACCTTCATCTCAGAGAAAGGCAGGGCTCTGCATTCCTGGGTATCCAGAACTCGCCCAGGGGTGGCGGATGTCTACACTCTTCCCATGCCTCTCCTCTTGCAACCACAGAGCACCCTCAGCAAGCATCCGTTGTTTGCTACTCGTCGAATCCATCTTGCAGCTGCTGTGCCTTTCTCCATCCCTTAAGCACTCTGAGCCATAACCAACAACACCTGGTAAAGGAGCAAAAGGAGCCTGTGGCTGCTGGGTTAGCAGTCAAACCTACTGGTTAAGAAAACAGGCTCAGGGAAACAGGTGAAAACATGAATCAACCCAGCAGGCACTCATCCACACACGCAGCCTTGCAAAACTGGAGGGGCAGAGATCTTCTCAGGGAAGGAGGGGGCTGTGCAGGACCCATCTGAGAGCTCCTACACACCAGAGAGGTACACATTAAGGAGTGTCACCCAAGAATAGGTCAACCTGCATCCTGTGGGGGTAAGTGATCATGCACCCCATCAATCAGCAGGTCTTCCTGCAGGAGCAGGCTCCCAGCAGAGGATGTAAATCCCGGGCACCACGCGGGCGAAAGTCTGCCCTTCGCTCCAGGTCTTTGGGTTCGGCCGCAAACGACAGCAAGCACAAGGGCAGGCAGATCCGAGATGCAGTTTCACACGACCTTCCTCCCTGAACCAAAACTGCTGACGTCCACCCAGCCCCATTTCTGGGCACGGATCCAGGGCTTGCCTGTGAAAGTTTGTCCCCCTTCCAAAACATCTCAGCTGGAAATGCTGAATCCCTGAACCTGCTCTGAGAATAACCCTGGACCGCGATTCACCTACATGCAAACACAGCCTCGGTCTGCCTGTTGCACAGGTCTGCAGCAACAACCTGCTACACCTCCAAAACAGGGGAATGGAGACAAAAAGCAGCTTGCAGACTCACTGTGGCAATCCATAAGTGAGCCTGGAAATTAAGCACTGGCATCCTCAGTTTGTAGCCAAACCCCTGTCTGTCCTACACACACTACCTGGCTTGCTACCCTGTGCGCACCACCACTTTGGTGTCTCCTTCTACCTCCTCCTTCACAAGCGCCGAAAAGGCCAGACCTCAGTTGTACAAGTTACAATAGAAAGACTGGAGAAAGGAGCTGTGGGTTTTTTTCTCTTTTTTGTCTTATGTTAGTCTTATTTTCCACCTAAAATAAATAAGGAAATGATTCCTTTGAGAAGTGTCCTTATCTTTAACAAGATACCTGGATTTCCATATCAAGGGGCTGGCTCTTATTTCTCCAAGATAATAAAAAAAATGCCCCAGGGAATTCTGATTTACCTTCAATGGCTGGTGAGAAACCTATTGATAAAAATTGGGAAATACTAGAGGAAGAATTGGACAGATTGTGTCTGAGGATTATCTCTACATCCAAATAGGTGTGAAAAAATAAATAAAAGCAATAAAGGCCATTCCATCTAAACAGAGATATAGACATGCTCCTTTTGCAATAAGAAAAGCAGTTATTGTAGTTCTTATTCTCCAGAAAGAAGAACAAAGAAGAGCTCAAACCCATAAACTAGCAAGTCAACACGATTAAAATAATCTATAAACATGAAGCAGACAAAATAGGAATGTAATTGGGACAACGAAGGAGAAAAAAAAATAAATACTGAATTGCAGAATAACATTGCAAAATAACATTTCAAATAGCAATTTAGCCTCTCTCTACTTATAGGCTGGAAGGAAATGAGCTTAAAGAAACCTGAGATAAGCAGATAACTGCATTATACTGATTCATTCCTCCCTCCAACACAGCTCCTTTAATGGGATCTTTGTGCACTGGAGAGGGGTAGAGAACCAGCTGCCATCCCTCACTTAACAGTTCAAATCCTCTTCTCAATGAGAAGTTTAATCCCAGATCTGTCCAAAGGATCACAGGACAAGAAATGGGCCAGACTAGCTTCTGAGTAGTGTTGTGCCCCAACTCCACCAACCCTGGTGGCCACCAGCTGGGATATGATTGAACATCTCTGTGAGAAACAACGACCCTTTTGGTCCCTGCCATGGGTAGATTCAGATGCTCTAAGTCTTCTCCTGCTCCAAGCAAGGGATAACAGCACAATCAGCTCCGGCCAACATCAACCAGCAGCTCTTGTCCAGGTCTTACTTCAAATCTAGAAGCATGGTCCCTTTGCAAGAGGTCTACTCAGAGCTGCTGTCCCACCTCAGCAGCTCCTCCTGTCCTTTCATACCCCACCTCTTCACCCTCTCAGCTGCACCTTGCAGGAATTGCTCAGGCTCTGAGGAAAGGTCTAAGCTGGTTTATAATGTAATGGGAGGCTGTGAGGCACACTCCTTGTGAAAGCATTTCCATCCCTTTAGACAAGCACCAGCCTTCACTCTTTCATACTGGTTTCCTATCAAATTTATTTGCAAACCTTCAGGGGTGCAGGGGCTTGGGTTTAGCATTTTCTGTTCACATATGCCTGAATAAGTGATGTCCCTGGTGGAAACCTTTGCTGGCCCCCTGTGGCATGCCAGAAAGGTGTGCAGCAAGCACAAGTCTCGTTACAGAGCTAAGGAAAGCAGCAAATGGTAAGAAGTCGAAATCACCCAGAAAGAGGGTACTCTTCTCCTCCCTTACGGAGCTGCAAATAGCTTCTGTGAGATTAAAACAGTTTCTAGGGAAGATTTCCTGGGAAAAATGTAGTTTCTTGGGCCACAACTTTGTCCTTGGGAAGACCAGTCTGGTCTGGGGTCTTCTTAGTGTTAGTGGGCAGAAATAAAGACTGTCACAGTGCAAAAGGTCTGAACCACTTAGCTTCTACCCAAGGCCTCAAATGGCTAAATGTCTTAATGAAAGTTATACTTGTCTACATAAATAGTGACTTATAGTTTCTGTTCACCCACAAAACACGAACCATTTAGGTCAGAAAAGTGATATTTTCCCCACGTCAGCCCTATGGCTTAGCCCTGGGAGAAGGAAGAGATTCAGACAACGGGTCTTCCCAGGTGTTCATCCATCACAGCAGCAGCTATTTCCAGGCCCTCCTGGCCAGGCCCACACAGTCTGAACAAACCCTGCTCAGCAGACGAATGTCAACTGTCCCATTCAGGTCCATTTTCCTAACAGGTTTCCCCATCAGCAATGAGCAAAAGGCAGGCATCGGGGAGGTGAGTGCCGGGCAGGTGGTAGATGAACACTGCAGCATTCACGATGTGTGACAAGGAAAGCTGAGACAAGTGCTTCAGCTAACAGGTGGATAACAAGGGAAAAAAGAGAACAAAAATATCTTACACCTGCTCTGCAGCAAGGCTTGAACACATGGGAGGACACAGAGGGAGGAATGTCCAGGAAGGACTGCAAGTGCTCCAGAGAGGTAAGATGGTGGTGTTGACCGAAGGCTGAGGAAGGAGGCAGATGGGAGCTCTCCCATCACAGCCATGAGCCGTGACCTCTTCCCAGCCGAGCTCTGGATGGGCAGATACCAAAGCACCTGGGATGGACTGGGAAAATAAGCCCCAGCTTCAGCCAGAAACTTCAATGGGGAGGGAAGGGAAAGGAGCAAAGTAGATAGGACATTTTCAAGGCAGGAGAAGCACCATGTCTTGAGAAGCTAGGGATGTGCCTGCTCTCCAGCGAGAGGGCTCTGCATCTTCCTTGTCTTCCCCCAGGATCTTATCAGTTCTAACAAGACCCTCACAACACCCCATGAGGCCAAAGCAGAGGATTCAGGTCTGAGATCACAATTCGGGGATGTACCCTGAAGACGTTCGGGTCTGAGGTATTTTTGCAGCACATTGAAAAGAAACAGGTCATTTGCAAAGAAAATAAAACCACTGGCTCTCAGCTTGGCCTTGATTTTTCTAGAGGCGGCAGATGTTTGATTCAAGGATTTTGGCAGATATTTGCACCAAAGATATGAAGACCACAGAAAGCAGAGGGCAGGTAGACAGATATCTACACTGAACCCCAAGTATATTTGCCTGAGGGGGGTGTTGCATGTATAATAATTTCAGCAAAATGCCATAGCCTATTAATTAACTGAAAAACTAATTTTATAGAAAATCTGTTACACTTTTGGAAGTAAGTAGCAGCCCTATTTAAGGCTGCTTGTTTGGTAAACAAGCCCAGGTCAATGGAAATTTTGCAGCTGACTATATGAATCCAAGTCATAACATAAAAATTTTTATGTTTTATTAATGATCAGCAATGTCATATTTATCAGCCTACGGGCCACTGAGAAACGAACTGATGGAAACTAGAACCTGTGCTAGGCTGTGCTGACTGGTCCCACCGTGGTGACTGGCACTCAGAGGCACTCCAGTCAGCTCCAGATACTGAAAAATCCTGAGTCAGGCCTTAAAACTCACATGCCCTGCTTGAAAACCCACAAGAGAATTTGACATTTCTAAATAATAACAGCAGCAGCAGCATCAACCTTGGTGTCTTACCCTTGACTTTCTGCTGTAGTTCCAGCTTGTAATTCCCAGCTAGGATTTACTTTTTGATCACGAAACCTGAGAATATCATGTGTTAGAGGGTCCCAGGAGCTGGATGTATCAGAAAAATGTCATCTATTGCAAAACTAACAGTAAAATTACATAACAACAGTGTTGTGCCTGGCATCTTTACAAAGCAGGCATATATGTATTTCTTTCACTTACCTAGACAAGTCTACCAAACGTCTGTCCTCTCCAGCAATTAAGGGACTTTATGGGACAGTAAAATCCCAGTGAATAAACCCAGAATAGGAGCAATAAATGATTGGCTTGAAAAAAAACTTGCCATGCAAAATATCAGAGCTGCTTAAAAAACATTGGGGAAGAATTAAGCAGTTTCATAGCTGATTTCAGTCTGTAGGTTTTGAGGGAACAGGGGTTTGCATCCCAATGACCTTCTGCACATGAAGCATTTTTAACCCCCTTTTTTGTTTGTTTGCATTCGGACATTTTTACTTGTATCCTTTTCTCAATTTCTTCAGTTTTGCCTTGAAAAGGCGGAATAAGACAGCAGCAATGGGAAAGCCAAAAATATCCTTGATTTTCATTTTCCAAAAATGGCCCGTTTGGAGGCGAAAAAAAAATGTTTTGTTTGGTGGGTTAAGGCAAATGCCCCATTTCAGAAAAAAAAAAAAAACACCCACGCTGTTTCCAATCCAAACAAGCCTTCCAGCACTAGGAAATATGTGATTTGATTGTGCAAGTCAAACGTGTTTCAGTGGGCTTAGGGCAAATGGAGAAGCAGTGGGCGCGTTCAGGACGGCAACCACACTGCTGGCCTCTGTCCCCATCTCTGTCCCTTCTGCAACAGCCTTAAATCTGCTGCCTCAGTTTCCCTGTGTGTAAAACACACTAAAAATAGTAACTCTCCTCCCAGAGGAAGCTCTGAGGAATAATTAACTAATGGTTGCAAAGTGCCAGCAAGCACTAATTACTATCATTATGCAGGAGGGGAACAGTTGGGGTTTGCTTTGGTCCTAATGGTGCTTGTTTTCCTGAGCTCAACGAGCCACTGCATCGATGAGCCACTGATGGGGCTGTAAGTGGCTCCTAAGGCGCTGCAGCAGTTTCTGAAAATATAAATACTAACAAATTAATCTAGCTCTCCAACAGCCTCCGGGAAAGTGAAGGCTCCAGCCTCCAATCAGCATGGCACGCTGGGGAAAAGAAAAAAAATGTTATTCCCCTTATTCTGGGCTGATAAAGTGCCTGGGCTGAGCTATACATCTCCATCCACCCTTTGATTTGCCCTGCAAATCTAATGTGGTCATGTCAGCAGGAGCAGGGCCATCATGGTGGCTCTGGTGCAGCACATGGAGCCATGCCCTGGGAGCAGGGAGCTTGGGACGGGTTCAGCACTGGTCCAGGCTGGTGCAGGCAGGATGGGGGAAACCACTGGTTTTGGAGGGAGGGAAAGAGAAGAAAGGACTTAGCCTAAGGAACAAGATGTTCATGTACCTTCTGGCCAAAAATCAGGCCCTGGCTAAAAACCAGGAATGGTTTGGGAAAGGATGAGAGGTATGGACATCACCAAATTCATCCATGGAGAAGGGACTTCTGGTGGCAGACAGGCCTTTCGCTGAGCAGAGAGGCATTATGAAATAGAGGATCCAATCTACAACATGCCCAACCAGAGTTCAACCAGAAATTACAGTGGGGTCCATGAACATGCAGTCATTTGCGATATGCAGAGATCCACCCTCTGCAGGGCCTTTCCAGAGGCAGGCAGAGACAGCATCCTTCAGCAGCATGACACCACCAGAGCCTGCAGACCGATAAAAGGCTTTCTTCAGGTTTGAAAGAGAAATAGCCAAGTTCAGCCTAAGTGCAGGCTGGGAACTGCAGCTCAAATTTAATTGCATTCCCCAATTAGACAATTGGAGAGAAATAGTCTTGCTGATTAGCGTCTATTTGTGAAGACGTAATGAAGCGGGGAGATGGGAATAGTCCTTGGCCTGGACATCTTCCCAGGTGGTAGCAGTAAACACGAGGAGCTGTTCCCGCAGTCCTGGGAACAGTGTCAAGGAATCCTCTTTCACAGCTCTTTCCTGTCTTGCAAGAGTTTTTTAAAATTAAATACTCATATATGTATATATGCACTCTTGCACATACCATCTCACGAAGCAAGGCAAAAAGTCAAATATTAATGTTAGTGTTTGAAAAGTGGATCTAATAAAGCAAAATGTCTTCAGTCCTGAAATTTCCCTTACAATACTTTAAAATCTCTTTCTTTCAAAACACAAACTGAGCTTTCCAAGCACAAAGTCTTTTATAGCTCATACCCCAAAATTTTAAGTAAAACCTTCGAAGTCCCTTCTCACCCTCCCAAAATGTTTTGGAGATGGGAGAGCCATTCAAACTCACCCTCCCTAAAAAACAAGTTGGTGAAGTCTCTTGTTCTCCTGCCAGTGAAAAATTAGCTCTGATGAGCTAATTACTGCTACAGATGTGGGGCAGGGCTGGTGGGCATGGGGTTGTGGAAGAAGTGGGAAGGAGGAGGCAGCCTTGGCATAACCGAGGTGTATCAAATGCCACCGAGGAAGGGTGGCAGTCCCCTGGCAGGAGAATCTGGGACAGGTCCCACCAGAACGGTAGCGGTGCAGAGCAGACTGGCTCTGTGCAGAGCAGGATGACGGGGTCACAGCTCCGTGGCATGAAGCTTGAAGTAAAATGGTGTGAGCCATCTCTTGCTGCCTGGAAGTAAAAGATCCTTTTTTTCCCCGGGAAGAAGGTGCCTCTTTAGAGCCAGATGGGCCTGATCCTCCTGCTTACTCCAAAGCCCCTACAATTAGTAGGATTAAGCTTGGAAAAAACTAGCCTGTGTTACCCCAATATGACATTAGATGTCACCCATGCACTGCATTTACTGCCTGTCCGCCTCTCCTGGTCCCCACATGGGAAAGTCATGTATACCCCATGTTCCCCCACGCACTAAGGACTGGTGATTCAGGTCGGGGAGATTTCAGGAGATCACATCATCCAGGCAGATGCTCCCAGTGCCAGGAGAAATGCCCAGGATCTGATACCTCAACTTGGAAGGAGTGGGATAAGAGAAGGGTATCCACAGCCCTCATGGCCTTGCAGGACAGAGGTAGGTATTTGGCTATAAACCAGCAGAGCCAGGACTCAGGAGATGATCCAAGGCCCAGATGTTTAACTCTGTGCACAGTTCATGCACCGTACCAGCTAGCACTGCTCATGCCTGGGCACCCTTTGAGAGGGCTGAAGGGTTTGGAGATGGGTCCCCACTGGGATGCATCCCTAATTCAGCAAGAAGAGCATACAGTTGTACGGACTTTAGACAGCTTGTGCCACATATCCATGGCCAGGGAATGGGTCCTCAGAGGGGACTGCAGCCAGAGATGACATAGAGGTGCCTGGACCACCCCCATTTTGTAAGGCGTCCAGGGTGCTCTGCACCTCCCCACCCATACTCCCCTAGCTAAAGGCCTCCTTCATACAACCTCTCCTCCAAGGGCTGTTTTTGCCCTCCCACTCTCTTGCAAAAGGGAGGCAAAGACTTTGGAGGGCGGCCACCAGGCTGCAAAGCTGGGATGGAGCCAGCTGAGCAGCCCCACACTGGGAACCACCCCTGGTGCTCTCCCAGCCCTACACCAAGTGGGGCAGGATCTCTCACAGGTCCAACCAAGGCCAGCACGAGGAATGCCGGCATCCCCCAGCCCCGTGATGGGTGAAGGAGGCCGACCTCATTAAAGCCCGTGGAAATCCCCTTCCACATTCCCGGCTGCGGTGTTTCCTCTCTTGCAAGGGCGTGCGGCGGTGGCAGGCGGGGGGAGGCACTTTGGGGAACATGTTTACAGAGCTCCTGCCAAACCACAGGAAGTCCCAGCTCCTGGGGATGAAGAACTGGAGGAGGAGAAGGCAGACGAGGCCAAGGCTCTGTCAACTCCTCTCCACTGCCACCAGCAAACGAAAGCTAGAGCACAGCGCTGCTGTTATGCTGAGCCATGTGAGATGCAGGAGGGGCTGGAGCCTTCTCCCCTTGTTGTTTTATCTCAGAGTAGCTCAGCGGGTGAAGTCCACCAGCAAAAAGGAGAGAAAAGCACCTGGGAAATATGTTGCTTTTCTGCACACATCTAGTGTTAAAGTACACCTTGGTGGACACCGTAGCTTCTGGCTGTGGCAACTGAGGACAGACTCTTACAAATATGATATGGGACATGGTTTAGTGGTGGACTTGGCAGTGCTAGGCATTGGACTCAATGATCTTAAAGGTCTTTTCCAACCTAAACGATTCTATGATTTCATGATTCTATGACCCAACAGCTCACAGTGCAGAAAGCTGATACTTAGTTGTCTTAAAATTTATTTGCACTGATTTCTAAACATCATTCATTTGTTGCATTCCTATTTACACATCCAAGGGCTGCCATCTTGTGCAGTTCTCCTGGGTGTCTGAAGGGCTGGCAACAGAGCTGCCCAAGCATCTGAGGAATCTGCTGCCATCGCCACCAACCCCAGTCCCAAGATGCCACTTGCCCAGTGAGGCTACCAAAGGCTTGGGCAACAGCTTGAAGATGCTCCTTTTTGATCAGAAGGTGTTGGACACCCCTACGACATATCCTAGAATGGCAAAGAGCTCTTGAGACTGGGCACCATGGGGCTCTCCTCTGCTGACACCACCTGAGCAGGATTTGGGCAGCAGGTCCACAGCGCAGTAAGCATTTCATATTCCTCTTCATTTCATTAGGGACAACAGCCTTACAGCAGCCAAGAATATTTCTTTATCTCAGAGTGCAAGGCGTCATGCTTTGCAGCCCTTGGTTACATCCTTGGCAAAGACCACGCACTCGTAAGTGTCTAAAGAGAAGCACTACTCACCATTCACTGCAGAATTACTCAGTACAGCTGCTCCCTGTCCTCACCATTTCACTTGTTCAATGAGGACAGACACTCCACACCCTGATTTATCTATTCACATCTGTAGGGGCACAGACAGGCAGAAAAACAACTCACCTACCAAAACATTGCCTCACATTGCTCAAGCCATTCGGAACTGCAAATTAATTCATAACAGACTGAATTTAAGACCTAAAGAAAAAGATAAGTTCATTTATTGGACATGCTATTTCGGAATGAATAATATAGCTCTGTTTTAATAGCCATTAAACAGCCAGATTCACTAAAAGAAAAGAGCAAAGTTCCCAAGAGGTTTCAGCTGACAATGAATATCATATTGAACATAGGGAAGAATAGAAGTTATTGTAGTCTATACAATTGGTCCTTCTCTCCATACCTGTTTAGCAACTGCTTTATCAAATCGCAGATGTCCATACTGAGTTAAGTGTTGCTGGAACACCTTGCAGTCAAAATCTTTGTGCAGGCTCTTATATCCTGCAGTGTTCATTATCATTAATTAAGTATATACAATTCCAGCTCCCAGAAGAATGTCCTCTTCTATTAACTGAGCTATATTTAAACTCAGGAGAATTCAGCATACATTTTTAATAGAAATTCAACAGACAGTATCGACGTTTCTTTTTGGTTTACAGCAGCCTTTCACATCACAAAAACCATTGTGATGTCCCAGGGAGATTGGGCTTTTGCTCTTTAAGCTAAAAACCCCAGTTCTTTAAACCTTTCCTCCTAGGTCAGATTTCCCAGGTCTTTCTATCACAGTTTTCTAGACTTAGAGCCAGAAATACATTGCTCCACTTCCAAGTACTAAACTTTGAGTTTCAGGCTAGGCTATATGCTTGTTTACGCCTCCCAGTATGCTCTCTGCTCTCTCCAGAAGAGGGTGGATTTCCTGACTCACATTCCCCAGGTAACCCATTGCCCAAACCGGTTGTTCCCCATTCTGTATTTGTGCAGCTGGATGTTCCTGCCTTATTCTACCCCACGCGCCTCCCAGCTGAAGCTCATCCTACTTTTTCTAGGCTATTCCTCCACCATGTTGAGGTCACCCTCCATCCCAATTTCATCCTTCAGTGCCATTCTCAGTCCTTCCTGACTCTGCGTGTCCTGCAGATTGAATAAGCTTCCTCTGTATTCATTCATCCACCCTGCAGACCCATGTTCACAGTCACCTTCCCTTCTTGGAGGCCATGTTAACAAGTATCTAAGTCGTAAGCTTTAGCTGTTTTAGGAGAATATCAGTGATGAAAGCCTTGCTGGAGCCAAGGCACATGACAGCTACTGCATCTCCGCTTTCCAGAAAGACTCTCACAAAGAGAATTTGATTGATCTGAAAGTTTCCCCTTAAACCGTCCCTAATGACTGCTACCCATCTCCTTGGTACCTATCATGTGTAAAGAGGTCATTTGATTGCTTGTCCCTTGCTTGTTCTTTGTAGGACTAGATATTTCCTACTGTATTTCCCCTGCTGGCTCTGTTAATCCCATTTTACTGTGTCTGTAAATCCTGTCTTCATGGGATTCTTCCTCAACATCCTCAGCATGAAACAGCCCTGTTACAGGTCACTAGGAAAAAAAAAACCTCTCCAAAATCCTGTACATATCTGCTAAATATTCCCACTGCCTTCAGTGAGCATTGGGATCTCATTCCTAACCGTAGTCCATCAGACCCTAAGACAACATTTAACTTCAAGTACACAAGTAACACATCACCAACTTTACTACACGTCCGTATAGCTTTGGCTCTGGCTCATAACTTTGTCAAGCCTAAACATCCTCATCCTGGGTTAAAAAATAGCCAGTGATGCTTATCTATTCCAGGGAGCACCTGTGAAATGGATTCACATATGACTAAAGTCTCACAAGTCTCAAAGGGAAAACACGTGAGCCGAATCCTGCTCTCACGCTCAGGACTGCCGGTCAGCCCACAGCGACTGCGGGTGCCGCTGCTTGGGCAGGCTTGGGATTCTCGGCTTTCATGAGTCGTGACAGCTGACAGCAAAGCATCCTCCTGGTTTGTTCCTCACTAAGATTCTCTTGGAAGCCCCCCGTCACAAACAATTAAAAAAATTAAAGAAGAGTAAAGAACACGGCTGATTACAATGGACACTGGATTACAATGGACACTGTCTGCTCTTCCAGGGTCACCAAGTCCCAGTGGTTAGCACCTGACCAACCCGGAGGTGTGATACACAAAAAGCAGTTCTCATGGTGGTTAATGAAAGTTAACCTGCCAGAAGTCTCCTTTCTAACCCAAAGAAACTTCCATCGTTCCTCGTAAGGTCAGCCCCCAGGAGGGAAAAAGCAGTGGGAGTAGGTTATGATGCTCTAACCACATTTGAAATAACTTGTGTTCATCTCATCGGAGAAATGGGAACCCAGGATTTCTTCAGCACTTCCCGGCCAAGCCCATGCTCCTGTCCTCCTGGGAGGGCAACCATTCCCACGAAGGCTGGGCTGAGGAGCAGGGAGAAAATGTGAATGCAATGAAGAATGAGCTGGGGATGACACTGTCTCCCTCCAGCAGCAACCCACAGGGTTTATGTGTGCAAGCTGCTTTGTACCTGCTGATGTGACCGAGACGTGTGCTAAGGTGGCCTCGGCAGAATTTCAAACACACTTGACTGAAGAACCTACATTAAAAGCCTGCTCCCTAGGGTCCTTATACAACTAAAGAAAAGGAAGAGCATCAGTCCTGGAGCTTCTTTAGGGATCTGTGAGATAGCAAGCATGAATGTCATGGTTTAACCCCAGCCATCAACTAAGCACCACACACTCCCCCCCGGTGGGATGGGGGAGACAATCAGAAAAGGTGAGAAAACTCACAGGTTGAGATAAAGACAGTTTAATAGGTAGAGCAAAAGCTGCGCCCACAAGCAAAGCAAACTAAGGAATTCATTCACTATTTCCCATCGGCAGGCAGGTGTCCAGCCATCTCCAGGAAAGCAGGGCTCCATCACGCGTAACGGTTACTGGGGAAGACAAAACGCCATAACTCTGAACATCCCCCCTTCCTTCTTCCCCCAGCTTTATATGCTGAGCATGACATCATATGGTATGGAATACCCCTTTGGTCAGTTGGGGTCAGCTGTCCCAGCTGTGTCCCCTCTCAACTTCTTGTGCACCCCCAGCCTCCTCGCTGGTGGGGTGGGGTGAGAAGCAGAAAAGGCCTTGACTCTGTGTAAGCACTGCTCACCAGTAACGAAAACATCCCTGTGTTATCAACACTGTTTTCAGCACAAATCCAAAACATAGCCCCATACGAGCTACTGTGAAGAAAATTAACTCCATCCCAGCCAAAACCAGTACAATGAATCCCAGCCCCCTGTTGTTTTTTTTTTCTTTCTACTGCTTTGGGGCAAGTTGCTCACAGTTACGACAGGGAGGAATCAGAGCTTGCATTTCTCCCACCGCTTAGCTGAGACTTGCTTCAGGCTGCTCAGCTCTCCTAAAGTGAGATAAAATTCATCCCAAAGCCAGTCTCTCAGTGCCAGAAAATGGAAGGGGTCCAACGCAAACAACAGGACAAATAAGCCAGCCAACGCCAGCCCTCTGTCAGTCAGCCTTCCCTCTGAAACCAAAAGCAAAGCAACTCCCGGAGGTCTCTCCCACTCTGAGCATGGCTTTGCAATTATAAATTATCCCAAGATTATCTCTGTCCCCAGCGCTGCTGTATTCACCTCCTCCGTATTTGCTGGGGGATTAATTGCTGCTGCATTGGCTGCACTGCAGAATAAAAGCTGGGGATGCAGCAAACTCCTAACTACCACCATCATTCAGTGGCAGCAAGGGGTGATAAATTTAAAGCCAAATACATGAAGAAACACTTTCTGTTTTAACGTAGTCTGCAATTAACCAGCACAGACTGTTGCTGGGAAGGGAATCAAGACAAATGGGACCAGGCATCCAGAGGTCCTGAGCAAGAAAGCAGATTAGAGTTGCATTGGCTGAGATAGCAGTGCCCAGAGCTGACCATCCTGGCATCAGTAGGCACCATCCAAGGACCCGGATGTGCTTCTTGCTCTTACCACGTCCTAGCATGATGTTTGACATTGCCTGGGTGCAGCATCCGTCTTATCCCCTGACACCCTCTGCTCCCACGAAGTCAGGAGGCCTCATCTGCGATGCACAGCTGATGGAGCATCAGCAAGACAGGAGAGGCTGCAGTGGTGCCAACTTCTAGGTCTCTGCATTCAAAAGAGCAGCTCCGGGACAGTGTCCCCATCCAAGCTCTTTCCCTGATGGACCACACGTCTCACATGGGGAAATGTGGAGATATCCGAGGAGAAAAGATGCCTAGAAGTCTAGTGCCATTGCCTGTTCCAGTGCGGAGCACTGGATTTTGAGCTTGCTTTTCAGCTCAATGTCTCTGATTATCTCTGAATACCCTGCCTGAGTGTGAAGGAAGGAGGAGCTTCATCTCCAGCAGAAACATCTCTGGCTTGCAGAAGTCCCCCACAGACTCACCATCCTCATCCATGGTGGGAACAAGAAGCAGATACACTGCTCCTCACTGGAGCTGGAGCAGAGTAAAGCCGACCTCCATGGGACTGCAGGAAGGTCCTGGACACCAGTAGTGCTGTCACTCTGGTGCTGCGGGACTTCCAGGTGCACAGAAATGTGGTGAGAGCCCCAAACCCAGAGGCTCAGACGAAACACCAGAAGCTCCATGGCCCTGAGTGGGACTGGGCTGGAAATCTGTCAAGCTTTCTCATGAGATTTCCTCTCTCCCTCCTGGTTCTGTTTGGGCTGGAAACACCATGAGAATAACTTTCCTCCTTGCATTTCAGCAGTTTTGCTTCCGGGCCTGGGCTAAACAAGGAAGTGCAGAGGCGTGGGAACTGAGGGGAGACACAAACACACGAGAGCACGGTCTGAACTGCTCCAAATATCTACGTGCAACTCACTGCCTCCGTCAAGGCGATTCTCCTGCCAGCTTAACTCCTCTGCCTGGGCTGACACCTTCAGGTGGAGATGGTTATCTCAGACTTCCCTGTGGGCCAGATGCTGCTCTCCCTTAGACAGCAAAGCAATCCCAGCAATAGCCACTCAAATTTTACCAGTGTGAGACAAGAACATTTGGACCATGATCTTGATGCCTTTTAAAGACACATCACCTAGCCCACAGTAGAACACTTGGACACAGAGCCCAAACCTCCAGAGAGCCTTGGTCCTTTTGCTGTCTTCCACGAGATGTGGTAAAAGGGCTTGACTTCTCAATGCACTCAGCATCTCAGCACCCCAAGAACAGAGTGCATTTCAGGTGACTGAAGTTAAACTGATAGTGTGGAGTACCACAAACCTTCAGCACTTCAGGAGAGGTTGACCCACTCCTCCAGCATCCAAATTTCTTCACTGCTACCACTGACAAAACAAGGTGTGCCCAACGTAAGCAGGTATGGCATGTAAGGATGAATAATGCTCCTCTCATCCCATATGTATTTCAAGATAAAGTTCAGGCATCACCACAAGCTAACCCACCACCTAACCTATGTTTAGACCAAACATTCAGTATCTCAAAGCTACAAAGAATGCGGAAATGGAAAGGAGTTTTTCTCATCCCAACCAGCTTGCAACTTAATGCACTGCTCTTTCCCATAAGTCTCCACGAGATTGGCATGGAAATCTCTTTGGGATTATGAGGATCTATTCAGTAGTTCAAAGGTTAATTGGAGCAACACCAGGGTTATGAACAGAAAGGAAGGGACAATTTCTAGCAGCAAGGTCGCAGAGCTACTGAGCACATCCCTCTGGAGCATTCATCATTATTTAATTATTGCTGTACTAATAGCTAGTATGATTTAAAGTATTCAAGGTCTCTTAGGCTTTGTGAAAGAAGCAAGCCTTTTGTGTTTTTTAAGGACCAATAGGAGATGGGTGTAGCTCCCTCCTAGCCCAGCAGGCCCTGTCTTTCAGCACTGAGCACTTAAGGCAAATGACTGCACTTGCTTGGCTATATGACTTCTAGGCAGGAGCTGGCCCAGACCATGGGCAAAGAAGTTCAGGTGCACCTCAAGGACTCACAGACAGTGCCGGTACTAGCCAGGAGAGGACTCAGTGACTCGAGAGACCACTTCCAATCCCATCTGAAAACCTGGCTGCATCTGCATACTGCTCAGCACCAAGGGATCTCCATCCTGCCAGAGGCTTCTCACTGAGCAGGTTACCTCTGAATTTGAGCCCATCAGTCAGGCTTAGTACCAGTTCCAAAGCCATCTTCCCTTCCTGGACAGTGCTACCTACCACTACCATCATCTAGCCAGGTTCTATTGTCCTCTCCTCTACAGCAAGCACCATCATGTGCCTGCTCTGTACACTGATGTTAACTGCACTGCTGGAACTGAATCCCCAGAGGCATGTGCAGAGCTTCTCCATGTCCTTAGCTCACAGGGAGAAGCACAGCCCTGAGCCCTGTCCTCCTCTCCCTGTCAGAAGAAGCAAGAGAGGTAGAGATGCACCCAAGAGCCATCCTGTGACTCTGGTCCCTGCCAGCTCTCTCCAATCTGCCCTGCCCAAGGCACTTTTCCCTGTCACAGTCTGGCACGTCTTTTTCAGATCTCAAATGCAGAGGATTGCCACATATCACAGGGAATGAGAAACAGATTCCCATTGGGGAAGCAGGGTCCTAGAGCAGTGTGGCGTCAATGAATGCCCTTGAGGTTCAGAGGAGGAGGAACCCAACTGCTTGTTAATCCTGCTTCCCATCTGGTGATTTCCAGGGATAACCTAGCCAGGGAATTCTAGGGAAAACTTTAAAAGAACTTCTAGTAATGCACTGTGAGAATAAAATCCCCAGCATTGCAGCTCACAGGGAGGCAACACTGCTTATTGCACAGTAAACCATGTGAACCACTGGACACAGATCCAAGGCATCAGGAAAGAGGCAGGAGCATCTCTACACCCTCCTAGCAAAATTATCTCTCTCTTTCATTGGTTAGCATTAGAAACCTGGGCGTGACCTCCTTTGCTGGGGTAGATTTCATGATGCCTCCAAGTCTACCTTTCAGTCCCATTTTCCATGATTCTAGGGTTTTCTCATGTTATCTTGTGCCAGGTGCTTTTCATCTTCGAAATGACTCATGTTCACATATTCATCCTCACTGCATTCCCCTCCTTGTCCTTATCCCAGGCCCTCCTCCCCAGCTTCCCCAGCCAGCATGAGCCCTCAGCCTGTTCTGGACCTCTCAGCATTGCAGTCTTGAGCTCTTTGGACTTTGCCTGAGACTTTACCCATTAGCACTTTTATTAATTTAAAGATGTCTTGTCTTGGAAGAGAAAAAATACAGCAACCTGGAAGCACAAGGTAAGGCCACATGATTGCTCCCCCAGAAGACAAGCATCTGCTCAGTGGCCAGCTAAATGCTACCTTGCATAGTCCTGCCACTGAGGGCTAAGAAATGAACCAACAGGACAGTGCTGCACCTTTACACAGGCAGGAAAAAGAGACAGAGGTGAAGGTAAGTCATGAAATCAGAGCCGCGTTACTCAGCAAAATGTCATCACATTTTGCGACTGACCACCTGAGTCACAGGAGTGGAATTCATCTCACTTAAATTTAGACATCTAAAACGTAGAATCTTACGTCTGGCCATGCAGCTTCAGCTTCTTTTACAGTCTATGATTCATTTGACCTCTCTCAGATACTATTGTAGTTTGAATCACACTATGGTTCTTCCTATTTCTCTGCATCGCCAATAAAGGGAGCCAACAGTGACTAGTTCATCTGAAGTCAGACCTCTCAATTTTACATGCCAAAATAAAAGCAAAGGAATCCCACTCTGGGTATTGTCATTTCTCCCTAATTGAAGGGCTTAAAACTTTCAAAGCACAAGGACAATGACAGCTGAATTTGTGGTGGGGCTTTTCATGCCAACATTCAGAGATCGTTTCTCCCCTGCCAGCTTGCTCAGCTTAATTTATGGGAATGTCTAGAAACGGGAACCCTGGAGCACAGCAAAAATGAGCCAGGCTCTGGCATTTGTGTAAGCAACCAGTTCTTAATTATTTATTTGACTAATACTAGCATTATGCAGCAACCATATGCACCAAGGGGTCTGCAGAGGTTTCTTTGCCACAAAGATCCATGTACAAACCTCCATATGGAAGGTGGGTCTAGTGTTTCCGCAGTGTTTCAGGTGCAAGAGCACAATGCTAAACTAAACTCTTTTCAGGGTGTTTGAGGAGTTTATAAGGTATAATGAATCTGCCCTTAAATGTCATTTGGGTCAGGAAGGATCAGAGAGTCAGGGAAGGTGGGCTAATGCTGATCAACTAGGAGACTTATCACGGGCATGGTGCAAACCCTCCCATGTTCAGGAAAGGACAGGAGCATGCTGCAGCAGGAGTGATGGGGAGAACCACAGGAGTGGGGTTTTCTGCACAGAAAGGACACAATTACCCTGGAAGGAGGCTACAGGACCAGGCTGCAAAGAGGGTCTCTGAGCCATGAGGATGGAGCCAAAATTACTCATAAGCCCCTGGAGGTTGGATACCTGGGGAGATAAGGTTTCTCCCTTCATTAGGAGATAGGTCAAACATAACTAGAAATTAGGACTTTAGCTCCCCACCCCCAGAAGTATTGCTAGCAGAGGGTTCTGAGGCACAGCAGAGCCAGGAGGGAAGGAAATGTCTTGGGCTGTGCCCATGGGCTGCACTCAGACCCCATGGGGCTACGGCAGGGCCAGGAGGAGAGCATTGGGGAAGGAAGTCTTACGGCAAGGTCGGACAGCAGCTGTCTGCAGGAATGAATCCAGGAGCAGCGTCCTCCTGGGATGGGCCAGGAGGATCTTGTGTTGACTGACTGCCCTTCCTGAGTTTGGGAGGAAATTAATCTCCCACCATGGGCTTCAGTTTATTTTTACATTGCAAGTTAGCCCAAAGGGAAAAAAAAAATCATAAAAAAATTCTATTCCCTAAAAGGAATCACAAATTTCACAGCGACCTAAGGAGATTAGTCAAATCCCTGTGACCGTCAGCAGTTTCACTTAGGTCAAAGCCTGGCATAACTCAATCTGTGTGAGAAGAGAGGAGAGGAGCGGTACGGACTGCCCAGCTCTGCAGGCGGGCCAGGCTCTCCAAGAGGGCCCTTCTGCAATATCTGGAGAGAAATATCCCTTTTGCAGTCCCAGAGCAGAGAGGCAAACAGTCAGACTGGCCTGGAGTGCAGACAGCGAAAGGGAGCGTTATCTCTTGCAGATACCACAGTGAGACCTTCCAAGCTGGGAAGCAGAAGGGGGACTGATTTCCCAGGCTAGGAGACATCAAAGGCTGTGTGAAACCTTCTGAAAATGCTCACCCTGAATTTCTCATGCATGGGTGGGCATATGGGATAACTCTCCATAGGGTCAGGGAAATGTAGAAAGTGGAGCAGTCGGGTCCGAGTCGCCTCTTGCTCTGGGGAAGAAAATGAAGAGAATGTAGCTCAAAAGCTACAAATAAATATGCCACCCGTAGATTTGGTTTTGCACAAAAATCAGCCTGAGTTAGGTAAGCTAGGGTCCTTTTTGGATGAAATAATTTCCATCCCCCGGCAAACATGTCTGTGTTAATGGGCTCACAGAGGCATCAGCCTTTCAAGCTGTGCATCAAATTTCATCCAGGGGATCAGTAATGTGGAGGAGCTGTGGTACTGCTGCCACAATGCACACATTGAGCAGAGAGGTGTTGGAGAAGGAAATCAAGGACAATCTTTTAGATTACTCTGAGAAACAAGGCTTTCAGCTCATATTCCAGAGTTTTAAAAAGATCTGCCTCCCTCTCAGTGTAAGGAAGAAGCCTCTTGACAGAAATCCAATAGGAAGTCTCCTGCCTGTTGTGTGAATACACAGTATTGCTTTACATTATATCATGAAGCCAAATAGGATGGGAAAGTCCACAGTGTCTGCCCTCTGCTACAGAGAGGCAGGAGGCGTTTGCAATTGATTCCCTTTCCCTGATAAAGTTACTGGTGCAGTTTTTAGAAGAAACTAACTTTTTTTTGCAATTTTTGGCTCTCCTCACAGGGCAACTTGTTCTCTCTCTGTGGCCTCTCTGCCGTTTCAACTCTTCCAGTAGTACCAGCCCTGAGGTTTTCAAAATTATGAGTAAGGAACTGGGAAATCCTCACACTGATTTAGAAACTAAAAGATTAAAAACAAAACAGCAAAAGACACCCCAACCGCAGGGACTTCGAGTTGCTTCTGGTCTTTGAGCTTTTAAGGTCAAGAATGGCATAGTCCCGTTGCGATGTTTCCAGGTACCATCACACCTGCTTTTCTATCTGCTGTTTCTTTTCTCGTGTTAAGAGCTCTTCAGGGCAGAAAGCATCTTTCGTCCTGTGAACGTGCACCATTTAGCACATGGCAGTCTTCACGCAGGATTCAGCCTCCTGGGCACAGGGAGAATGAATGCAAATCATTACGATCCGCCGTTTCACCTACGAAATACATAATCTAAGCAAAAACATTTGAGGAGAAAGCAAGATAGCAGATGGGATAAGGGAAGGTAGACAGCATCATTGTCCACCACAGCTGCCAGCATTTTCAGTCTTTGGTATTTGCTCCTGAACCAGTGAGAGCTTTTCTGTGGGGGGAAAAGGAACAATAAAGATGATTCCCACGTTGTTGATGCACACAGAAAAGGACATTCAGGTCCAATTTTTAATGGCTGACATTGTGGGAGCCCCTGAAAGCCCTCTCTTGATCAGGTTCCCACTTTGATTAGCGCTGTACCAGCAAACAGGAAGATATTCCCACTCCCAGACACTTTACAGACTACACACCTCTAAGGCAGGGCACAAAAACAGAAACATGGTCCTTGTCTTCACAGGTGGGAAAAGCAGATCCAGTGGAGTGAAGTGACACGAGATTCCACAGCACTATGCTATGGAAAGGTCAGAAATAAAGCCGGAGCTTCCCAGCCGTGTGGCTGACTCAGACACGGGCAAGCTCTGCCCAGATCGGGAGCAGCTCTTACTCCCAGGGGCCAGAGCAGTGCAGTCATTCTTGCACAGCACCGTGTCTGACCACTAAAGCCAGTCAGACCTGCTCCAGCCAGCCCTCAGACATCTCTGCTCTTGGCCCTCTGCAAGGTCAGGTCTCTCTGAGCTGGAGTTTGCAGCCCTGCTTCTCACCCTGCACTTAGAACACACACGAAGAGGACATGAGCCCTGATCTGTTTGACCAGTTGATCTCTTGGTCATTACCAGGAACTCTGCAAAACTGCCTTGCAAACTGCATGGCTTTGCCACTTATTTCTGCTCATGATCTTTTCCAGCCCAAAATGTCCCTGATCCTATGATTAAAGCTTACTTTGATCTTCCTTTAAGGAGTGGGAGCTTGGAGGAAGAAGTGAGGAAGTCTGAACGCTTCTGCCTGCTGCAATGACCTGACTTTGCAGACAGAAATGCAAGAGCTACTCAGAGAAGCAAAGACTTCAAAATATTTGATCCAGATGGAGGAGTGGGATCAAAATCACAGTAGTGCCTACTTCTCAGATCTACCTATGTCAGGGGTGAATTTGTTTCTGGACCTACAGAAATAATAATAAAATAATATTCCTCCAACATCAACACAAGGGAGTGTCCTCCACTATTCCTCTAACATCAAGACAACCAAAAGCATGAGTTGGGCTTTGCACTAAGTGGGTTCAGGTTGGGCAGAGGTAACGTGGCCCTTTACTCCTGATGATTTCACCAATCTGACATTTGTTCTCATGCATTTCCCCACCCTCCACCCCCCAAAAAACTGGAAACACAGTTTCTCTAACAGGAAACGCACATTTCATAGTAACATTTTCCAGACCACTTTGCAAGAGGTAAAGCAGGATGAATTTTTTCAGCATAGCTTTAGTGGAAGCTCACTGCTCTTACCTGGCCCCTCGGTGTCCGTATCCTGACAGACTCCTTCAGCAATCTTCAACTCCTCTTGACTTCGCCTTTTTGTGGTGTTTGTTTCTTTGCCCTTCTTAAATAAACCATTGGCAGTTACTATGGTAACACGCCTCATTCTTTCTCTCTCCTCCCTAAAAGTCTATTTAACAGGCTTTTAAAAAGACTCTATTTATACTTTCTTTTGTTATCCTGCCCCTGCTCCCTTGCAGTCAGACAAGGGCAGGCACGGAGTAGTGCGTGTGTTACTAATAATGGCCATCCATAAACACAAGAGCAAGCCGTGGGGATCAAAGCTGTGACCTTCATCAGGAGATGCTCTGCTTCTTAGATGAGCAAAAAGGAAACCTGAGACACAGCACACCGTGTACTCCAGCGGGAAGCACTGCTAGCAGGGGCCATCCCCACCTTCCCACTCTCCAGCAGCGTGCTGAGGGGCTGCAAGTCCCCGGAAACAGCCATCATGTGAAAAACAGCCTTGCTATCACTGCAGGCAGCTTCCACCTTTCCTCTTTTCTCAGTGTCAGACATTCTACGTTACTGGTAATTGGATAAAGAAAAAAATTTGAGCTGTGGTCCTTTTTGCTTCCTATTCTGTGAAAAGAAAGGCTCCCTTCCTCTCTATGCTTTTCTGTTTTAAATCTCAAGGCTATTAGCAAGCATCAAGGTTTATTTCCTTAAGGTTCTTTATATCATTTAAACATGCAGATTATAATTTATCTTAACCCTTAGCTGAAGCAGTAGGTGTCTGAATTTTTGCGATGGCAGCTTTTCTCCTATTGTTTTTCAGGCATTTCTGCTAATAAAAAACAATGGGTCTGAAACAGTCCAAGTTCAATTTGGTTCCTTTCTCCATTGAGAGGTTTCACTTGCATGGTCAGGCTGGTGCCAGAAACCACACGTTTTTTGGCCATCTTTAGGGTGTTCCAGGAAACATATTGTCAACATATCTCAATTTTTCAGTAGGAAAAGCAAGTAGAAGGAAGACTCCCCAGCCCTTCCCTTTTTTCCTCCACACAGAGACAGCTTTCAGGACTTCTTTATTGATGAAGAATGATCCCAAGAGTTGTAAATTATTTTCTTCTCGCTTGTGATCTCTACAGCTTGGCCAGCACAAGAAGCTGTGATGCCCTCAGAGTGACACTCCAGAAGGGGTTAAGGTATCTAAAACTACAGCCTCAATAAGCAGCTCACAAAAGTGTCCTGTCCCCAGGGTAGGATCAGTGTATGAGAATTTGCTCAGATCATGTAATGTTTGTAACTTGATTTCCTGCCGGAAAGCTTCGGTGGGCGGAGTTTCTGCTGAACCAGACAGAACTAGAACTATTTCCTTCTCCAGACTGCTTGTGCATGTCCAGTCAAGCTCAACTGAATTAATAGCAACCGGCTTGTTTCCCCCCCACACCCCTTCCCATTCACCTCTTGCAGTGGAGATACGGGAAGTATGTGATAATCTTGCTGCCCGGGCAAGTGCCTCAGGAGGTGGGATGATCCCGCAACCTTGGGCAAGTCCCGTTCTTTCCCTGCACCTCTGGTCCACCTCTTGTTATATTCTGGAGAAAGGATGTCCTAATGACCAGCCTCCCGCGCCACCGATTTCCTACATGACCTTGGGAAAGTCACTCAACCTTTGCCTGCCTCTACTTTCCGTGAAATGGAAACTAGCAGAAGGCTTGCTCACCCTGCTGCCACCACCAGTATAAACCAGGACCCATGAGGATTGAAAGTAGGAACCTCTCCAGTTTAAGCGTAAAGACTAGTCACTATTGTCTCCTGAAACAGTGCAGACCTGTGGTGGATTGTCAGAAGCATTTCTGCAAGGGAAAACCAGCCCTGTTACCTCCCACACTCCCAACTGCAAACTGATTCATTCATGCCTTGCCTCTGCCATCCCAGAAACCATGAGTTTCCTTCATATCCATCACTGGAAGCAACCAAACCTCCTTGGAAAAGCCAGATCCTGCTCCAGGTGCTTGGTTTTTTACCAAAGTTCTAGGTTTCACCAAAGTGGCCTAAGCTAAACCCCAGCAAGATGCTTTCGTCTATACTAAAGAGCATCCACACACAGATGAATGCATGCCTACCCAAGTGAGATCCTACAGTTCTCGTAGGAGAACAAATCAGAGCTGTGGTCAGAGATCTACCCCACATACAGCTTCAGGACTCTGCTGGCTTTGAATGGTGCCAGGTCAAGTTATTTGAGTTTCAGCTGGTAATCCAGACACTTCATTATCGAGTTAAGATGAAGGTGAGTAAGCTCCCTTCCCTCAGTCAATTTTCAGCAGCACCTTTCGAAAATCCTTCCCAGGGTAAACAGCGAAGTCACCCCGACCAAAAAGAAATGAAGCACTGTTGTTTTTTTTTTTCTCACGGGACCAAGGAGGAAACTCCTCTGAGGCACAGAGACATTTCCAAGTTCCGTGTTTCTCACCCTTTTCCAATTGCTGTCTCCACACCAGCCTGTCAGTCTCAGTGCTTGTCTTTGCTGGACGCCTGGAGCACACCCTCTCCTCCCCACACCAATAGTATCATGTCCTTAGGATGTGTCTACACTCCCAGGTAGATCTGGTTACGCAGAATAGTCCTTTCCTTAGGCCTGGCTAAGTCTGGAGGCCTGGGCGTGAGATAGAAAGTAGGCACTGCTCCTTATCATACAAGGAAGATTATGCAAGCATGTCCTTTAATGAGGAAAACGAAGGCTCTTTGAATAGGTATGTGGGGTTGGCTGCAGGTAACTTCTGGCAGCAAGCAGGGTTCTTGCAGCATGTACCAGCCCAGGTTTCCAGTGCCAGATGAAGTGGGCCAATCAGCCGCACTCCACCAACCTCCTTAAACCGAATGAACAATTCACCTTCTTTCATAAAAAAGACAAAACTTGAGGACCATAACATCACTGAAAGAACTGTCACCGGGACCTATCTATTACTGTTACTTCATCTGCTTTCTGATTGCTGGCTTGCAGGCGTGGGAATGCAATGTGTATGGTTTTGGTTTTTTAATTGCAATCATTTTGCAGACCACCTTCAGGCATGCTAGGGACCACCAGTAGTGCAGGGACCGCATGTGAAGAAGCCCTGCCCTAAGAGACCCGTCCTGCCTTCCCTGATGTGGTTAAAATGCCATTCCACGTTATGGTGCTCGCAAGGATTCAACCACGTTCTCAGCCCAGACGAAAGCCCTGGACTATGCCATGTGCCTGAGAAAGCAGGACTGAGCTTCAGCCCTGTAGGAGGGCAGCTGCAAGAAGCCAGGCTATCTGCAGTGCTTGGTAGTGATCCCTTTATAGCCTCCCCCATCTCTCTTACATGCAAGTGCAACCTCTTAGTCTCTGGGCCCAGCTCTTTCTGTTCTGAAGTCTTCATTGGCTATTAATACCTGGAGAATCTGTGAAGTAGGCAAACAAGGTTTTGATGAGTGTGGGAAAAAGAAAGGCGTTACCACGTATGAGTGAACTTCAGTTTCACTCGTGCTGAATTAGTCAGTGCCTTCAAGTGAATTCCAAGTGCTGGTCCAGCTATTAAATGACTCTTCTTGAAGAGGTAAGTGCTCCATTTTGAGCCTCTCTTGGAGGAAAAGCTAACTTAAAAAAAAAACCAACCCTGAATCAGAACTTTTCTATAGGTTTTCTTTTTTTTTTTTTTTTTTTTTTACTTTCTTACCTCTCCCAAAAAGAAAAAGTATCCACTAGTCACTGCACAGCAGCTCCTAGGACATCTGCAAGCTGGAGAAACTGAGGTTGCTTGTAGTGCAGGTGAATGTGGTGATGAAACTTCATCCAGATGTTGAAGTCCCAGAGGAACACGATGTGATAACTGCTTCACCAAAGAAGCAGAAGTACCTGGTGTAGAGAGTCAAGACACAAGCTCCAGCGGCTGAGAAACTCGGTGGAGGACTTGGTCAGTTTAAACAGCTAGTGGATGGGAAGGAGGCATTAGTGCTGGAACATTAACACTGACATATCAAGAATTCATGTTTCACTTCCCAGCCTGGAGAAGTGGTTCCTCCTGCAACCTTTCGAACCCAGAATTAGCACTTTTCCGCTGTTTCCTTCTCTAACACAGCAGCCATGAGAAGTGTTGTCTGCAGGTGGCAAAAAGGAGAGTAATTTTTTTTCCATCAGTTCACTGTTAATGGTGTCCTGGCTTGAAGAAAGCTGCATTTGGCTGAAATGGAAATGACAGAAGGGGTAGGGAAGGACCATGGAAAAAAAGATTACAGAAACTCAGATAAAGCAGGTGTATGGATTGCATTTCCATCCTTCCTGCAAACATGGAGGCTATGTGAGCTTGATCCAGGAAAGCGTCCTAGCTGTAATACAAGCACTTTGACAAGCCCACGTTAAAACATGGCCAGGCTTTCCACTAACACTAAGGCAAATACAGCCCTCTGGGATTAGTATCTGCACAGAGGTTACATCCTTCCACATCGCTTTTCAGTGCATTACGCTGAAAAACATGCTCAAGGATGCTAACGTGCACAGGAGGTTGTCAATATTTGTGCTGAAAATCCATTCAAATTCAGGAAATTACAGCTAACATGAAGCTTATTTGATCCTCTTAAGGCAGTGACCTGATTGTGGAAACATTCCTCTCTGCCTGTTTCTCTAAAATACAGAGAGGTAAGGCAGGGCTTGACTGAAGATGGATTCGGGCTTGCCAGGAGACCTGAAGGTGTTGTTCCTCAGTTGTGTGGCATATCAATTTTTAATGCCTCCATTTTCCCTCCAGCTTACAATGGACAAAAGTTCCCCTACCAAAGAGCAGCAGCAAAACTGGTATGAATTTACACCCTCGGCCAAGAAGCTACTCTCTCAGGCACAGCAAGCCTTCAGCCTCACCCATGCAAGAGGGATCAAGCTGGGTTTGACGGCACTTCTGAGGCAATGTGGTGGAGGCTCACACTGTTGCCCCTTTTTCTTTTGCCAGAGCTGTCAAGCTGAGATTGTGCTCAAGCGCTAGAATTTGCCATGTGACATTTCAAATGGTAAGCAAAGAACAGCTTGCCAACCACCACTTTCAGGTTCTCAACTAAATAAAAACAGATTACTGGCATTTGCTGCATCTGAAAGAAAGGCGGGTCTATCATATTCACAAACAGTAAAGGATATAGAAAAACAAACATACCCCCTCAGAGCCAAATACAGTTCCTCATCATGCCTGGGAATCCCCATGGAAGGAAAAGGGGTCATGCTGTTTTAACAAGAAAGGATTTGACCAAAAATACCCAATCAACTAGAGCAGCTGCAAAGTTGCTTCACTTTGTGCTGGATTTTTTGTTTGTTTGTTTCAGTTTTCAATTTTTTGCTTTTAAAGAAAGCATTCGCAGGCGGGTTTCTCAGTTGGTCCTACCATCACCAGCAATAGCAGGAGGACTTCTGCCCTCAAGGGCTTTCACTAAGCTTTGCCAGACTGATTCTAGCACCACTGAAAGTCATGCTCTGAGCATTTCATTAAAAACGTTGATGTGAATAACAGGTAATTTTCTCACCTAGAAAAAGTAGCAGGGAACCAAACAGCAAAATGCTAAATGTCAATAGCAAGGGAAGTAACAGTTTTCTTTCTATTTTCAGCAGACGTCTATTGCAAGGTGTGAATTTGCTGATGTTTAATCAAGCTTATGCTATGCCTCCCCCTCGAGAGAGGAAGGGGAAGGGGGGAGCTAGGCATGCCGATGGATATCCCTTTTATCCAGCTGCCTGTTTTCAAACTTGCAGAAATTGAATGTCTCTAATATCCTTTGCAATTGGTCAATAGATTCAAAAATTTTAGCAAAGGATCCATTTTATACATTTATAGACATACACTGCAGTTGCATAAGATTCACTGCATTAAGAAACCTTGGTAAAACTGACTTGTTTCCTTTACTAATTCTTTTTGTATGATGCATTAAGAAATTCTGAACTTTTTCTTTCCTTTTTTTCTATTCTCTTTTCTGTTGGAAACACTCAGTATGCCAAATCAGCCTTTCTCAAGTTCTGCTGCAGGACTTGTAGATCTTGATGGGTCAGCCCTTAACCAAAGAGGAGGCCTCCAGGCCCTTTTAAAAAAGCATGTTCTAGAAACATAAAGCATTGTCAGGCGGTTTAGAGGTCACCGTTTAGTGCCTTTCAGGGAAGAGGAAAAAACATCCTTGAAATGAAAGCATATCTCAGGATCTCCCAATATTCAGCTGCTGTCCCTTCATCTCCACGTGTTTGTGTACAAGTCCTAGGAATCACCTCATCCCTCCATGCCTGTTTGTCACACCAAAAAGCCCTAGCCTACTATTCTTTTAATGTCTGCGAAGCCCTTGGCTGCCTCCGCAGTAACTTCTGCTAAAAGAGTCCTCAATAAATCAGAAATAAATTAAAAGAGTCAACTTGCGCTGAAGTCAGGTGCTCTGTTCCCATTCCTTTGAATTTATGGTAGTTCTTTACAAAACGCCACAGATGTAGACAGGGATTTATAGCCACAAGGATCGATAACCTGCAGCAAGGCCCTTGGCCGGAAAGGCTGAGCGATAGCAGCTCCTGAATCGCGCCAATCCCTGGGGCGGCGACCCGCTGGGCAACACCGCTGCACCTCACACCGCTAACGGCAAGACATTAACTATAACCTTTATAGCGCTTCAGGAACGAGCGGCCTGCTCCCCACACCCAGCCTGGCCGGCAGGGGCTCTCGTGGGCCTCTGCCCGGCCTGTGCTGCCTGGGGGAAGGGGGGGGGCACCCCTCTACCAAGCCCAGGCCTGCGCTGCCTGCCCCTGCCCCTGCCACCAGGCCTCCCTCCTTGCCTTCCTCTTTGTCTTCCTCATCTTCCTCCTTCTCGTCTTCTCCTTCCTCTCCTTCTTCTTCCTCCTCCTCCTCCTCCTCCTCTTCTTCCTCCTCCTCCTCCTCCTCCTCCTCCTCTTCCTCCTCTTCCTCCTCTTCTTCCTCTTCCTTGTCGTCGTCGTCGTCGTCGTCGTCATCGTCGTCGTCCTCCTCCTGCCACACTCACCTCATCCCCTGCGCACTCACCTGACGCCCCGCGCCTCACTGCGCCCCCTCACCTGGCCCAGCCCAATCCCCGGACACGCCCATTCTCTAGCCACGCCCACCATACAGCCCCCCCCATAGCCACGCCCCTTACCTAGCCCCGGCCCTTCACCAGCCCGGCCGTCTCTTCTCTCCCCTGTCCATTGGCTCCCCGGTGCCACGTGACGCCGCGGCCACGCGCGCTGCCGGAGCGCGGGGGCGGGGCCCGGCGTGGGCGGGGCCGGGGCGGGCAGGGGGCGCGCGCGCGCGCGCGCGCGGGCCAGCGGCGGTGGCGGCTGCATGTGCGGGCGCGGGGCGGTGGACGGGGCTGGGCGGGCGGCGCGGAGCGGAGCGGAGCGGGGCGGCACGGCCGGAGCCGGCGAGCAGGTCAGTGCGCGGGACGGGCGCGGGGAGGGGGAGCGGTGGCGGCGGCACGTGGGACCGCCCGCGCAACAATGCGGGCGGGGTGGGGGGGGCCGGGCGCTGCCGTCCGCGGAGCGCGGGGCTGGCGGTGCACCGCGCGGGGGAGGCGCGGGGTGATTTCCTTCCCCGTCGGTGAGGCCGGGCGCAGGGAGATCGCGGCGGAGAGAGGCCGTGCGCGGGGCGATCGCGGCGTGCGGGGGAGGCCGCGCACGGCGTTGCACGGGGCTGACCCGGCGGGGGTGGGCGCCGTGCGCGACGCTGCGCGATGCAGTGCCCCCGGAAGCGGCGGGGGGCCGTGCGGGGGGCTGCACGGTGCAATAACTCCGGTAGCTGCGTGGCGGGGCCGTGCGCGGGGCTGCACGATGCAGTAACCCCGGTAGCTGCGTGGAGGGGCCGTGCGCGGGGTGCACGGTGCAATAACCATGGTAGCTGCGTGGGGGGTTGTGCGTGGGGTTGCACGGCGCAGTAAGCCTGGTAGCTGCGTGGCGGGGCTGCAGGGTGCAATAACCCCGGTAGCTGCGTGGGGGCGGGTCACGCACAGCCTTGCACGGTGCACTTCTGGTAGCAGCAGTGGGGCTCAAGCAAGGCGTTGCACAGTGCAGCCATCCTGGTAGCAGCGGAGGGGGGTCGTGCACGATGCAGCAGCCCCGGTGGGGAGGCCATGTGCAGCGCTGCACACTGCAGTCACCCACCTCATCAGGGGACTGTGCACGGCGCTGCACACCACCAGGGCAGCTCGGAGCAGCAGAGCTCCCTGACAGGCACGCGGCCCACTGCGCTACACGCTGGGTGTGATGCAGAGTGCAAATCAGCGGGCATGAGCACTTTCAGGCTCCAAGGGGCCTCACCTCCCCTCACGAGGCCGGACACAGGGCTTAGTGTTGCAAGGGGCCCAAGGGGGGAAACGCATACTCCGGCTGTCCGGTCTTGCTATCCCAATGGACGTTTCCCACCTCTTTGCAAGAAAAAAGCATCAAACACATGGGGCTGCGCTGGCTGCATCAGCAGTTGCAGCAGTGACGGCTTCTCCTGGGCCATATTTGAGCGTGTTTCTATTAAGCTGACGAGCCTTTCAGTGGCCTGGCCATGGCTTGGGGGATTTGAGAGGCTGGTGAGCCCCATTGTACGAGCAGGCGGGTTGCGTAGCAGGAGGACACCCCATGCAATGGCTTTCTCTGCCGTAGGTAACGTGGATTTTGCATGCGACTGGAATTACTAATCCAAGCAATTAGCTGGAATCTGGCAAGTTTGCGCTGCTGCTCCAGTTAATTCAGTTACGGCTTCATCTTTCTGCTCAGAGGAGCTGAAACATAAATGGGGTGACTGAGCGTCTGGAGCTACTGGGTTGGTTTTCTGTGCATCTTCCTCGCTAAAGGAGGATCAGCAAGAAAACAGAGCTTTAATGAAGTCATGTATTTATTGATAGCAGTGGAAGAAGAGTACCGTGGATAAATGGAGCTGGTGACTTGTTTGTATACTAAATATCATGAATCTCCCTACCCTGTTGTGAGCTGGATTTAAATTCCACTGTTATAATGATTGCTAATTTTTTGGTCATACTGTTGCTAATAGTCTATGTTGAAAATGCTGCAGGTGGATTTAAAGCTGGGGGCTTTGTACACCCACCAATATTCTGCACTGATAGTTATATACATCCAGGAACTTAATGGTGTGTTGTCACTAGGGTTCAGAGTTAACCATCCAGGTGCTGGCTAGTGGGGGCTGTTGCAGCATAGTCCCCGACACAGCCGCTTTTTGGGGATGTCAGGTGCTACTAGCGGCCACCAAATTTGACATGTGGGCAAGTGGAGGAAGAGACTTTTAACCTTTGGTAAAAGCAATACTTCTGTTAACTTTCATGAGGCTGAAAATAGTCGCGTTACCGGAGCCCCGCGAGCCTTCGCCCTGTTGGCTCCGCTTACAGAGCGTGATGCTTGCAGAAGCAAAAAGCTTTTATTACAGCTATTTTAGTTTTATTTTTATGTGTGTCTTGATAGCTCAAAAATCACTCCTCAGCTTCCAGTCAAGGCGGTCCCCAATGAGAAGCATCCGCTGGGATTGGCCTCTTAAGTGCATTTCTTTGATTTGACAGTGCCCATAGATACGTCAAAAAAACCCGGCATTTAGGCACATTTCCAGGCTAATCATCCCCTGCAAGCGATGGAAATCAGTGGCTTGAAATCCAACAGCACTTGATATTAAAATAGCAAACATTGGCTCCTATCAATAACCTTAATTATGGTTTGGGTTTTGTCTTAAATAGGCGCATGTTGCCATAGGGAAATAAAAGTTTAGCATCCAGACGTGCTCAGCAGGGTGGTAGCGTCTTTGGACGTGGCGTAACGTGCTTTTATAGCATAAATTAAAATCAAATAGGGTTTTAGTAGCATAGTGTGCTGTTGTGTAAGAAAATTGCAAACTTTTGGGCTGAGACCACATGGTTTCTGGGCACCGTGTGCTGCAGCGTGTTGGTGGACGGCGTTCCCAGGCGGCTTCGGACAGGGAGAACGAGTTTTATCGCTCCAGAGCTGAACCCCGCTGGGGTTTTTCAACCATAAAACAAAGTGCAGAGGAGGCTTTGTGCGTGCCACTGATAGCCAAACCGAAAGCAAAAATAAACACCCGCAAAAGTTTTTTTTTTTTGGTCATTGACAGAAAAGGAAAGTGCCGGTCCAGGGGCGGGTGTGAAGTGCCACGTTCACCACGCTTCGAACCTGGAAAATACGGATCGCAGCACGTGGCAGAGGCATGCACGGCTCCCCCATAAGTTTTGCATCTTTTCTTTTTCCCCTCTGATCTTATCCAAAATTCAGAGAGGGAAGCAACGCTCTTCGGTCCGTTAAATTGTTCATTTTTGCCAAGTTACGCCACTTTGTGAACATGAGACAGGACCGGATTCCTGTGGCAAGGAGCCCTTAAAATTTCAGCAGCTCTACCTATAAATATAGTTGCCGTGAAAGGCAATCCGGCTTTAAAAAAAAAAAAAAAAAAAAAAAAGTCATGCTCTTTTTTTAGTCCCACTGTATCTGCCTGACTTTAGTGCAATGCAATGCATCTCCGGCCGGGCGGTGAAGGCGAGGCAGCGTGGAGCATTAAGTCTCTTAATTCTTCTTGCTAATTTATGTGAAGAATGGGTGCAAGCAGAGAAAAAAAATCATTTTCGTTGTCCCAGAGATTTTAGAGGGTGGGATGGTGAGGCTGGCTCTGTGCGAAAGCCACACAGCTTTTACAGAGGGACCTTTGCTGGTCGCTTGGTCCTGGTGGGTTCCCCAGCAGGGCGATGCAGGACGAGGGAGGAAGGAGCCTGAAGCATCCCTTGGGTGCGCAGCGATGTCACGTCCCAGGTGAAAATTAAAGAAAAAAAATACTAAATAAATAAAGAAAAAAGCCGGCTGCCACCTCACCCTGGAGGTGTCTGGGCTCACCCAGCTGCTCTCTGATGCAACCGCGGCTGCCCGAGGAGCTCAGGGGCTGGTTTTGGGCATGCCCAGAGTTGCCCAGGGACAGGCTGGCCCCGGGAGCGGGTACGGCGTGTTCTCCTGGGTTCTCCTCCACGGCGATGGGACCCCCCACCAGCCCCACATGATGCAGTGGGGTGATGGCCACCATGCACATCCCGGTGGAGAAGACACCGCTGCCTGCAGGACTGGGATTTAGCTGGAAAACCTAAAAGAAGGGGTGGTTTTGCAGCTTAGCGATGCTTTTCTGCGTGCCCTGCACTCGCATGGCAGAAATCCACCTTTGTGGTCGGGGCGGCTTCGGCATGAAACCCTCGGTCACTTTGCAGTGCAAAAACCTGCTGGGGGTTTTCAAATGGGGCACAGGCTGGAAAACGGGTGAGAGTGGGGCGGGAGATCTCGACGCGGCAAATTGCTGCGTGTGCAGTTCGGCGAAGTGCTGAGCCTGGGCTGCGCGGGAGCTGCAGACAGGCTCCTCACGTGACCGTCTGAATTTCAGATGATTGCTGGACCACTTTGCCAACAGCCTCTCGCGACTCATCAGCTGCAATATCGCTTCTTCCCCCTCCCCCCTTTTTTTTTTTTCCCCTTTTCTTCCCCACCCTGCCTGATTTCCAAGCCGAAGCAGGAGGCGTGGATACGACACGGAGGGTGGCTGCAGCTGCGCAGGGTCTGTATCCAAATGGTTTCCTGGAAGGCAAGTTTTTTGGGTTTGGTGTTTTTTTTTATCTTAAAAATATTTGTACTGCAAGTCTCTTGTATCTCGGCTGTTTGGATGTCAGGTTTAGTTTCCCGTGACATCAAGCGATTAGAGGAGGGGGGGAAAGGAGGGGCTGAATGCTTTTTTACGTGCAGATCTCTCTGCAGCGGTATCATAGCTGATCGACAGTAAATGTGTTCCCTCTCATCTTTGCGATAGTTCTCAGTGATTTCCTCTTTGACGTCACAGCAGTTAATAAGATGTTTAACTTGGGAGCTGGGGGCGATGTGGCATGTTATCACGTTGTAAGGAAGAGGGGGGATGACGCGTTCCCGCACAGACTTGTGTTGGAGAAGATCGTATCGATGCAACCTTTCAGGCTGGGGAGAACAGCTAGGTTTGGAGTCAAACCGTTGCCTTTTACCCTTAATGAATCTGACCTGGCTGCATCTAATTTTTTAAATTTTATTATGACAGTGATTACTTTTCCTTCTAATACTGAGAGAAGCAACTCAATCCTCTATATCAGCTGCATTGCCAGAGTCAAGGGTGCAGCCGCATGATTTTTTTAAGCAGACTGTGCCTGCCTGACTGGATTTTGATTTTTCCCCTCCCCCCCCCTGTTTTTTTGATCCCCTGAGGCATTTCACAAGACCACTTGATGGCTTTTTTGTGGTGATGTTGGGGTGACAACGCAGGTATGGTGCCTGCAGAGCCAGAGCCTTCTCCAGAAGGGTCGTTGACTGTTTGTTTTGAGTCCCATGCATGTCGCCAGTTGATTATAGAGTTAATAAAGCATTGCCGTTGTACGCGCCTTCACCAGAAATAGCATCCCTCCCTGCCGTGGTTTGCAAGGCCAGCTTGTCGAGAGCGGGCGAGTTGGTCAATAAACGCTCTGAGTGGCACCCTTGGGAGTTTTGCACCAAAATGGAAACGCCTGTGTCCTTCAGCCCTTCCCTCCTTGCCAAGTTGTTTTCTTCCCCCACTCCTTCTCTAACCTGCCACTCAAAACCTCTGCTTTCTGCTGTGTTTTTCCACAAGTGTCTTTCGAGCATGACAGCAGGGAGAAGGCGGCCGGCGTGGGGCAATGGGCACCGTGGCACAAGGGGCTGATGCCTATCAGCCCAACCTTTGCCTGTGGCTTTGGGGGCCCCCTTCGCTCCGGGTGATGTGGCAGCTGTCAGCTGGCCACGCGGCACAGGTGGGTTCGCATCCGGCAGCGGTTGGGCATGGGCCTGCCTCTACCCGCCAGCAGACCCATCCCACCTGCCTGCACCTCTTCCAGGGCTACCACCTCATCTCCAGGGTTTGAGTCAGATAGCCCAGCCAGGGTGACCAAAATGTCCCCATGTAGGTGTGGAATGAAGAAGGGCTCCATAACCCTCTCAGGGCAACGGGGTGGGCAGGGTGGCGTGGAGGTTTTGCAAGAGGAACAACCACAGCTCCGGTGATGGCATCTTCCAGTCTTCAAGCAGGACCTATCGCTTGCAGTCCTGCCAGCGCTCGGCCACAGACTTCCATCGGTGATTTTGCTCAATAACCCTTTTTTTTTTTTAATTGAGAACAAAATGCTTCTTGAAAAGCAACGTGCCAGCAGCATGTTGGGACGTTGGGTTGTTTTTTTGGAGGGACACAGCCTCCCAGCTCTGCTCTTGCTCCAGGGAAGAAGCAACGCCGTTGGGTGCAATTTTCAGCCCTCATGGGAACAGGGTCTTAAATAACCCCACCACATCCGAGCTAAGCAAGCTCACGCCCTCGTTGCTGGGTGCGGGAGTTAATTTTTCTTGCTTCTGCCATGCACAACAGCCCTCTCCGTGCTGCTCCTGCAACCTGGGGTGAGGGGAAATTCGGGTGCAACTCCAGGCGGTGCTGGCTCGGCACATGTTCCCAAGCTGAGCGGCCGCTCGGGGCCCACTTCATGCGAACGGGGTCAGCAGCTGGGAAATTGCAGAGCAAAGTGCCTCCCTGGTAATTCCCAGCTGCCGTTAAAGCGGCTTTAAAATAAATTCCCTCAAAGAGCAATTCCAAGTATTTGAGGGTTTGAACTTTTCCGGAGAAGGGTTTGGGAGCTGCCGGCTACCGCACTGCACCCTGGCATGGTGGGGAAAGGCGCCGGGGGAATTGCCTTGATTATCCCAACCTCTAGAAAACACTTCTTTAATGTATATATTTATTTACTAGCTGCATGTGCAACACAATGGTCAGAACTGGAGCGCTGCTGGAAGCAAAGCTTACATTAAACTTGGAAGTTGGGTTACTGAGCAGTGTCCTGGGCTGGAGACAAAACCCGGGCTCGGCAACCCTCACCGTGCCCTCGTACCTGGCCACCAGTGCTTACCCGGGGTGCAGCCCGGCCCGGCGCCCCTCGCCGCGCATTCCTCAGCCGGCTCTGCTTGGTAACGTGGGCACAACAGAAAACAAACTTTGCAGCAAGCCTTGCTCTCCCAGAACCCCTGAAGCTTTTTGAAAAAAAAAAAAAAACACAAAAACTTTGGAGCAATGTGGTCTTTTTTTTTTCTTTTTTTTTTCTCATGCTCATGAAAATTCTCATGCCAAACCAGTAACCTCCGCTGCCCCCAGTTCATTATTTTTTAAGGTGGCATTAGGGGGCATTTAAGGGGATGCTTGTCCAGCCTGGCTTCCCAGCCTCTGCGTACCCTCCTCATCTGCACCCTGTCAGTGCCAAATTCAGCTTCGTGCTTGCTTATGTGGTGGACAGAAAAACAGGGATGTTGGTCAACAAAACAGGAAAATTTGTCTCATCTCCACTTCCCCACCCCAAAAGGATCTGGTTGTCCCTGTGCTGGTGTTCCCCAGGGTGATGGGGTGATGCATCCCGGGGGGTGCAACCTGCTGGTCACGGGGATGTCCCCATGAGGCTGGGTACCCCAAGCTGGGGACAGCCTAGCCTTTCCTTTCAAGGACAGTGCTGGGCTTCTGCCAAAGTCCCCTCTCCAGGGCCCTGCCACCAGTGCAAGCGCAGCCAGGCTGAAGGCTGGTGATTAAACCCATGATCCAGGTCACCTCCTGCCCCTCTCAGTGCCCCAAACGATAGGGATGCTGATAGCAGGGCTGCGTCCAGGCAGGGAGCTTGCACCTCTGTGTGCACATCCGAAGGGGCTGGGGATGAACTGAGCGGTTTGGGGTAAAACCACCCTAGAAACCCCATTGCAGCTGGGGTTTCCTCACTGCGCACCCTTCATTGCCATGGCTCAGCCGCTCCCAGCTTAAACCGATTTTGTTCGTGGGCTGTCCTTTGCTCTGGCAGCTTCTTAATTAACTTCCTATCATGTATGTAATTTTTTAAATATTTTTTTTGTGCATGGACATGGCAGAGCTGTCTCCTGAGATGGGAGAAAACACATCTTGCTTCTTAAGGACACGTAGAGAAACCTGCAAATTGCACAGGGAGATTTGCCGTGGACGGGACAGCAATGGGTGCAATCCCAGCTCAAAGTCGCATCCACCGGACCACACACTTAGTTCTCTTGGTTTTTTGTTTTTTTTTTTTTTTTTCTCCAAAACTAATCCCTCCAGCCCCTTAGGCTTTTGTTGTTGTTGTTGTTGTTGTTGCTCCTCTCTGAATTCCTTCTAATTTGCAGGCTTACTGCCAGCATACAACGCGCTATAAAAAGGGGACTTGTTCTTCAAGCTTCCCTCCGGTACACAGCATTTGCACAAATAGCAACACGCTTGACAAATAGGTCTGATTCCCCCTGCTATTACTGAAATGCTTGTAGGGTGTTTGGGGAGTAGAGCCGCTGTCTTAAGACAAGCCAAGTTGAATTTCACGGAGGGCCCTGAGCCCAAATCCCAGCCAGTGTTTAAGCTCTTGTCAGCTGGAAAAACGGAGCCGTGCCTTTTTATTTTTCTCCCTGTGCAGCGTCCCTCTCTCCAAGAGTAAGCGGATGAGGTTTGCATCCCTCCATACCCCACCGGTGCAGGTACGTCTGCTGGGCAGGATGCGGGCTGCGGCAGAAGACCCACATCCCACCAAAGCCAGCCCCAGGGCCACCACTGATTTTTGGCTGGTCTTGAGACCGATCGCCATCACCACCGTTACAGGCAGCCGTGATGCAAACCCCCTGCCAGCTTCCTTCTTAAAACTAATGAGCCATTTGACCCTGGCAAGTCCTCTGGGAAAGCCGCTGCCGGAGCCTTGCTGCTCGCACGGATACAAACTGCTCTTGTTTTCAGCTTAAATTTATTTGTGGATGACTTGTACCCATTTGGCCATGTTCTTCTTGTACCCACACTGGCTTTTAGCTCAGATGGCTCTTTTCCCTGCTCTGGTATTTATCCTCTGGCGGGCTGTACCAAGTACCGAAGGTCTGCCAACCTAAATAAGCCCAGTGCTCCTGGTTGAGAAGGGATGGAGGGGGCGTAAGGGCATCAAGGTTTCCCCATCCCTGCAGTGGAACAGCCCCAGTGACTTGCATCTGCAGCTCGTCCTCCCGTTGACGGAGGAAATGCCTCTCGACATTCTCACCAGGGATGGTCCCAACCTGCAGAAGGACACCCAGTCCATCCTTCCCGCTGACAAAACCCCTCCAGTTCGAAGCTGTCATCTGATATCCTTAGCATGCTCCTCTTTTGCAATGCAAAAGCCATTTTGGCGGAGGATAAGGGTTTTTTTCCTAATGCAGCCTTCGGTAACACCCTTCCCTCTCCTTTTGGTTGGCAGCCTCGGGTAGCCGCACGACCGCTCGTGCTGCCGGCCGTGCTAATCTCAGCCCTGGATTTCTGAAGCAGAAGTTTCCTGTGCACAGCTGTGCCAGGAGCTTTGCTCAAAGGCTGAAGTGGATTTACAACACTTAAGTTCATCAGAGCAAAATATGCACACAACTCCTTACCACCGGTTGCCCTCCGGGTACAGATGGACCATCCGGGATGCAATTTGTTTTGATTAAAACCTGTATTGGGTTTGCGTGGCAAGGTTTTGGTAGCGGAGGGGCTACAGGGGTGACTTCTGTGAGAAGCTGCTAGAAGCTTCCCCCATGTCCGATAGAGCCAATGCCAGCCAGCTCCCAAGACAGACCCGCTGCTGGCCAAGGCCGAGCCCATCATCATCTGTGGTAGCACCTCCAGGATAATACATTTAAGAAGGGTAAAAAAAACCTGCGCAATTGCAGCTGGAGAGAGGAGTGAGAATATGAGAGAAACAACTCTACAGACACCAAGGTCAGTGAAGGAGGGGGAGGAGGTGCCCCAGGCACTGGAGCAGAGATTCCCGTGAAGACCACGGTGAGGCAGGCTGTCCCCCTGCAGCCCATGGAGGTTAATGGTGGAGCAGATATCCACCCGCAGCCCGTGGAGGACCCCACACCCCATGCTGGAGCAGGCTCCTGGCAGGACCTGTGGACCCGTGGAGAGAGGAGCCCACGCCGGAGCGGGTTTGCTGGCAGGACTTGTGACCCCGTGAGAGACCCACACTGGAGCAGTCTGTTCCTGAAGGACTGCACCCTGTGGAAGGGACCCATGCTGGAGCAGTCTGTTCCTGAAGGACTGCACCCTGTGGAAGGGACCCATGCTGGAGCAGTCTGTTCCTGAAGGACTGCACCCTGTGGAAGGGACCCATGCTGGAGCAGTTCATGAAGAACTGTAGCCCATGGGAAGGACTCACGTTGGAGAAGCTCGTGGAGGACTCTCTCCCAGGGGAGGGACCCCACACTGGAGCCGGGGAAGAGTGTGAGGAGTCCTCCCCCTGAGGAGGAAGGAGCGGCAGAAACAACGTGTGATGAACTGACCGCAACTCCCATTTCCCGTCCCTCTGCGCTGCTGGGGGGAGGAGGTGGAGAATTTGGGAGGAAAGATGAGCCCAGGGAGAAGGGAGGGGTGGGGGGAAGGTGTTTTAAGATTTCGTTTTTATTTCTCATCCTACTCTGATTTGATTGGCAATATATTAAGTTAATTTCCCCAAGTCGAGTCTGTTTTGCCTGTGAGGGTAATTGGTGAATGATCTCCCTGTCCTTATCTCGACCCACGAGCCTTTCGTTGTATTTTCCCTCCCCTGTCCAACTGAGGAGGGGAGTGATAGAGCGGCTTTGGTGGGTACCTGGAGTCCAGCCAGGGTCAACCCACCACAAAACTCTATTGAGGGGGTTTGAAACTTCGTGCACAAGACCTTGCAAAACTCTGCACTCAGGGTGATGGCTGGGAGCCTGCTCAGATACAGGAAGAGCTGCGAGGTGCTTGCTTTCCCCCCAGGAGTGGTAATTTCTCACCTTGGGGTCTCATTTCCCCCACCTGTTCTTTTCCCTGCCACATTTGACATCTTTGCTGCAGGTTTTCTTTGCACGTGGATGCCTTTTTGCACTTTCTTTGGAAGCTGTGTGATTATTCCTGGTGATGCTGAGACACTGGTTTGCTTGTCCCGATTTGCACCCCTGCCTTCTCCTTGGCAGGCAGAGCTCGGCTGGTACCTTTGATGGAAAGAAAGATGCTCCAGGTGCCATCATTCACCAGCTCCTTACTTCCTCCAAGTTTTCCTTTAGTTAAGAACCTATTTTTGTTTATTTTTTTTCATCCTGCCTAATCTAAACTGCATCAGTGTGTGTCCATTTCAGGCAGGATTTTATATTCCCCTCCAGTGTCCTTCCGTCATGCCGCACACTCGTTAAACAACGTGTAAATTGGCATCATTGAGGAGGAGCTGGGCTCTGCGGTTATTAGCAGGATTATTTTCATCTCCCACAGTTTCCAGCGAAGCTGCGAAGCTGGTATAACACAATTCCCCCTGACGCTCGTCTCCACTGTTGGGGAGAGCCATGCTAATCCGGCGCTGAGGATCAGCAGCAGATACTGGGAGGAAAACAGCAGACCCCATCACATCTTTCCATGTTAAGTGATTTCTGATCCTGAACTCCTATTCTCCAAGCCATGCTTGTTTAGTACATCACATTGGCATTAACTTTCCACCCTGAGTCTTTTCCGAGCAGCCCGTGGGCTCTTTCGCAGTCGCAGCTCCAGTGCGGGAGTGCATCGCATCCTGCGCTCATCGGTGGTATCGCTGGTTTTGCTTTTTGCATCATGTTTTCTTGCCTAAATCAGCATCCACGGCTTCCAGCACTCATGGTGGGTGCAGCTGGGCATTTTCTCCCTGCAGTCAATCTTCCACGTTCCTCTCTCCCTGTTTATTTGATTTCTCGCTGTATTTAAAGCCAGCGGTGGTCACTGCGTGTTTTGCAACCTTCTGCTCCTGTTATTCATTTCTTAGAAACGAAGAGGAAGGAACCACAAGCAATAAAGAGCCTGAGGTTTGAGGACTGCCTGTTTATTTGTCAAAGCTAGAAATCCAGTGGCTGAAGAGGCCGAGAGGAAATCCTCAGTGCAAATGTACCTCAATTAAATTCAGGCTTGTGTAAGTCAAAACTTGGGGGTGGGGGGGCATAGCCGTAGCAGCTGGAGGGGGGGATTTCCTTCTGCTGCAGTTTTAGATGGAAGTGTTACCACTGCCATTACTGCCAATAATGTCTTAGTTTTGCCATTTGCACCTCATTTTTGCACCCCCCAGGCTGGCTTTCCTGCATCGTGCCCGGCTGGCGCTGGGGAAGCAGTGCTGCCCATCTCGGTGGCGTCTTGGCTCCCCTTGCAGTGGGATTGCACGCAGCTGGTGGCAAGTGGGTGGCTGTAAATCAGCCCCAGGGATGCAAACACTGGCCAGGACGCTAAGGCCCAGCCATTAGCTGCTGGGGAGAGGTGATGAGGAGCAGCAGGATGGCTCAGACGCCAAAGCCAAAGATGCTCTGAAGCCCAAAAAGGACAAAAATAGGTGTCTGGATCCTTAAAGAGGGTTGAGGATTGCCTAAGATCTTCTCCTTCGGAAGTAGCAATTACCAGATGAAAGAGAACATCTTCAACTAGGCGTTTTGGAACATCTGTTTTGAATTTCATGCATGTGTTTGGGGAAGCAGGGAAGGCTGCTCGCTGGGTTGATGGCTGGGCAAGGCGAAGGGTGTCCTTTAGGGGATACGGCTGGTTGGTTACGAAATGCATTTTGACACCAGGAGCGATTTCCACATCTCTCCTCCTTTTCGGATTGCGTTGTCAATAACTTTCCAAAGCACTGATGCTGGGCACGAGCCGAATTTCTGTCGCGGGAGGGCAAGGGGCCGTCTCTGCATGAAGCGGCGAGCGGGGGGATGTGCACGTGGTTTTCTTTTTCCGTTTTGCCCCTCCTCACTACAGAGGAGGCATTGGCATATAATTACTGCCGGCTTTAATCCAGCCAGACCAACTCTCTTTCTGGCAAACGCAAATACAATAGGAGCCAAAGGATATTGCACGCCCTAAATAAAACCATTACAGCCCCAGGGCCTCACCCAAGCCCAGTCCGCAAAGCATCCAGGGCCGGCTCGGTTCAGTTTTCCTGAGCCCGGAAGACTTGGTTTGATGGCAATGACCCATAACTTTATTTTTTTTTCTTAGTTTCACCCTGCAAAGCCACCTGCACGCTTATGGCCACTGCGGCACCTGCCAGGACCAGCACATCTGGCCAGCGTTAGCAAGCTCGCCGCAGGATGCGCTTGATTCAGGGTTTTCTTGCTAAAATTATTAGCAGCTTTAATTGAAACCAGAGGTGGGCGAAGGCACGTCATGCAGACGCGCACCACTGGCAGGCGTGCATGGCTCAGCCCGGCGCGTGGCTATGACCAGCGTCCTCGCGAACCGCTGCCGGATGCAACCCGATGTCCTGCCTATCGGTGGGATGGACAGGGATGTCAGGCACCACACAAAGTCCCGCTTGGCCTGGAGGAGCCACCCAGGAGCCAGGGTCCCACCTGCATCCCACCAGGCTTTTCTTCCCGTTACTGCTCTGAACTGGGATTTACTCCAAAACCTGGAGGATTTAACTTTCTATCCCTGAGCAAATACAGCCCGAAGTGATGCAAATGCATGACCTCACCCAAATCTCAAGAAGAGGTAAATATTGCATCACGCTACATGTGCTGTATCCTTTGCCCCAGTCTGAAAGCTCTGCCCAAGTACACCCTGCTGCAAGGACAAGCCAGGCCAGGGAGGAGGTATATGGTGGGAAAGGCTTTCTCCTCGCCACCCAGTTTAATTATCGGTGTCTCGGCATTTACAATGTGATGGACGCTGGTCCTGCCCCCATGCAAGGCTGCTCTGGCCACTGGCGTCCCCACAGAGCTGCCAGCAGGGAGGAACTGGGTTTCACAACCCATCTTTCCAGGCTCCCACAAGATTACTGGAGGAAGAGGAATGTGCCGGAGAAAATATCCCAACTGCTGTTAAAAGGCACAGCTTTCTCTGCCCCTTTCCGGGACGGACATTCCTCCACCGCACCAGACACCCTCCTCCAGCTGGCAGCACCCACTGGAGCCAGCCCTGTGTCTCCTCCCCGTCTCACCCTAGGGTGCCTTTGCCCTCCTGGCCTCCCCTTGATATGCAAATAATTGCAATCACGATAAGCAGGCTCTTTTATGAAGAAACTCTCTGCTTTTCCCTCACAGTGCTCCTGGGACAGAGCTCAGTCACTTTATATCTGGACAGTAAATCTCCAGGCTCTCCAGGACACACCCTCCACGCAAGGCAGTAATGCTTCTTAAGATGCTTGTTCTGTCTGGGTGAAGAGCATGCCAGCCAGTTGCGATATCAGTAGACCATTTGCCAGGAGAGCCCAGGCAACAGGGGAGTCTCAGCCAAATCCCTTTTGGCCAACCCTTTCGAATCATGGTGAAGGTTTCTGGGCTACCCGCAGCGGAAACATCTGTGAGCTGCGGCAGCCCGCGGTCCCAGGGTGGAAGATGCATCCCACACGTCTCAGGAGGAAGATGGAGAAATCTTCCTCCTTGGTCCTTCTGCTTCTGAAAGGCATGAAATCCTTGCCAGGCAAAGGCTAAGGTAGTCCATTTTCATGATCCCACTCTGCGTCTGCTGTTGCTTCAAAATGCTGGGAGTGTCAGGTGATGAGATGTGGTCCTGGGCAGTGGAGGGCACTGAGGAAGCTTGAATTGGTTTGGTGTTGGGTCATCTCCTCCTGGGTGATGGAACATGAAAAAGGCTGAATGTGGGGATGGCTTTCTCCGATACGCCTTCTCTGTGGGGTCTTCTTAAGGAGGTCCACAACCCCAGTCCACGCATTTTGCCTCTAGCAAGAAGAATACCTACAAGTTCTCTGTAGAAGATGTCATTGCATCTGGGGTCATGGCTGGGCAGTTGCACTTGCCCTGGTTTCTCTCCCAGGCTAGTTACAAGCCTTTTGGACTCTCTCAGGCAGCTTTGGCAGGTGCTCTGCTTTTCTAGCTCCAGTGCTGGGGAGCCCCGGCCACAACCATAAAGTCTTTCCCCAGCTATTAGAAAGTGGTTACGTTCCTTGCGTGTCTTTTCATTGCCAGAAGCTGGTAAGTGGACGGGTCCTACACAAATAAACTTCTCGAGGGCAGGGAGTCAAAATATCCCTGGGCCTGTTTGGTGGAAAAAGGTTAACTAGCGTGAAGTCTATGAATTGCTGCTGACCCAACTTTGTTGACAAAATACAGTGCTATTAATTGGAGTTGCCGGCAAACCGCCTGGGGATATTTAGAAGGAGCTTGTCTATCACAAGGGCCGAGATCTCCCTGGGAGAAGATCTGACCGGGCTCTTTGAAGATGCACCTAGGGTCTTGGCCATGGCTCTGGTTTGGGATTTTGTTGCTGAGGATGAGGTGTGTAGGGGTCTCAGTCTCCCACAGTGGCCATGGGAGTGTGGGGACTCACTGACAGTGGAGCTGCGTCACAGAGAAGCACAGGAGGAGCCCACCAAGAAGCCAGGCTCCTATAGGACGAACTGAAACGGTCTCTGTTGAAGATGTCCCTGCTCATTGCAGGGGGATTGGAGTAGATGACCTTTAAAGGTTCCTTCCAAACCAGACCATTCTATGATTCTTTGATGACTATAATGAGGCTCCTGGGTCCCTAAATTCAGGTTTCTGCTCTCAAGCTGAATCCTACCCATAGTTTCATAGTGAAAGTGAAGTTCAGGAGTGTGACCTGTGCTGCTCCCAGCGTGGTCCTAAATCTCAGCAGCTGCTGACCACTGCGTTGGCGTGGGAGATGGTCACTGTCACCCTGCCGTTCCCCCAGCCCAGCGGCTTATTTTAGACTGTGTCAGGGCAGTGGTTGGTACATGGCCCTGCGTGCCATCGCAGCATTTCAACCAGAGAAGAGCCGCCGTCGTGGCAGCCGAGCACGGCAAGCTCCAGAGCCGGCTGCTCCTGTTGCGGCTGGCAAGTTTGTTCACAGCCTCTCAGGGCAGCGCGTGACAAACAGCTTGCTTCCCTCGGCTTGGAAGCCAGCAGAAAACCCGCGCTGGCGCCAGCCCAAGACAGAAGCTATGAGAATCCTCCTCGACAGCGTGACAGCAAACACTCATCTTGAACGGGGCCGGTGCCGGGAGGCTCTCACCCAACAAGCCCACGGCGAAACCCGTCCTGTTGCAGGAAGAGCTTGCCTTGGGCTGCGAGGTTTCCTGCACCTGTGTGACTAAGCGCGCTGGAAAGCACCTTTGGTGCATGCCAGGGTGGTGGAAATTGGGCTGCCAGCAAAAAACGTGCCAGTGCGTGTTCCACCGTGCTTTGAGGAGGTGGGTAGCACCTAATGGAGGCTGGCAAAGGGGCTGTGTCCTCTCCTCAGTTTCCCTAAAAGGCTGGCAAACACCTCCCAGGTAAGGTCAGCCACATTTAGGTGGAGCCTCGTATGGGTGAAAGGTGCTCCACAAGGGCTGCCAGGTCCTTGTAGCCCCACAGCTGAGGCCCCCTCTCTTGGGATGCTCAGCCTTGCCTAATTCAAGTTGTGCCGTGCGAACATGACCTGGGAGAGCCAACGGGAGCAAGATCCATATGCCTGTTCCTCTTGCGCAGCCTCTCGGCATGGTCTTGCCCGGGGTGAAGTGGCTTCAGGGGTGGAGTAGTCCATCGGGCAGGAGTTTGGAGCGGCTTGACTGTTCTCCGCAGAGCAACCATGGCAAGCGGCCCACGTTTCACAAGTGGGGTTTTCCCATCAGGCTCTCCAGCTGCTATAAATAACAGGAAATGTTTTGTCGTTCTCTGCTCCAGAGAAGGTCAGGAGCTGGATTCTGTGGTCTTCAGAGCTTTAATGAGGTTAGAGATTTATGTGGTATACCCAGAAGTTCCCCAGGGCAGCCTGCCTGGGGCCATTTGGCTCCTTGCATGGAGAAGTCTTGAATGCCAGCCTTTGACAAAGTTACCTTAGCCAGCCTTTATGAGATGTCAGGTCCTGCTAAATCCTTCACATGCTCTTCATCTCCGAGGCCAGATATTAACTCTTGGATTGCTGCAGAACCCACTCACGAGAGGTTTGAACCATCCTCTATGTGCGGTAGGAAAAGCTGCTACCGTGGTTCCCAGGACGGACACAGGCAAACCAGCCACTGGTCTCATGAGCTTGCTGGGAGCTCATCTTGCAGCTTCCCTGACTCATCACCACTTGGTATTCCGCTCATGGTGGGCAAATTCCTAAAATTTTCTTTTTGCCTTCTCCATCGAGAAAGGCTGATCCTTCCTGAATCTCCCCTGGGACTGATGGACCAGCTGTTTGACTCCTGGGTGGTTGGTCTCTGACATCCAGTCCATTGCATTTACCAGTGTGTTCCTGCCACAGGGGAACAAAGAATCCCCGACAAATGGCAGAAGACTTTAAGCAGCCCTCTGTGCAAACTGATTTTCTAACTTTTATTCAAATTAGAGTATTTGCCTTGCAGTATCCCCCCAAAGCAATACTCAGTCAAGTTTGAGGTGAAACTATCCATGCAGTGCTCTGCCATCTCCGTTATTGGGGTGTGTTCCTTGTGTCTGTCTCCTTCTGCCCGTAGAATCCTACCAAAGCTCTGGTTCTTCAAGGTTGCTGTCCTCCATCCTCATAGCTAGGACTTTGGTTAACACCATGGTGCCAAGGGGTGGTTGGAAAGGTCCTAAGGCATAAGAATGGTCTCAGCAGAAACAGATCAAAATAACCTATTTCCAATGCAATTGATGTGTGCACACCAAGGCTGGGAGTTATCCTACCATACCTCTTAAATTAGGGAGGTGACTGCCCCATGCTCCCACCATAGTTAGCATAAGGGATGGGGAGATACCTCCAGAAGTTGGTTTCCTCCACAGACATGACAACTGCCCTTTCTCTCTCCGTTAATTAGAGAGGGAACAAAGTGCAAAGCCTGAAGGGTGCTTGTCTGGGTCTAGCTGGCATGGAAGAAAGTCACGCACACCTTCTCTGGCTGGTGGCAGTGATGGGTCTCCATTGGGGTCATATTATTGGGCATCCCCAGCTCCTCTCTTCATGGTTTACCTGGCTTGTGCTTGCGGCAGGATGGAAGCCCAACAAATCAAGCGGGAAGATCTAGCCCCAGGAGTTTGCTCAGACATCTCAACAGCTTTCCTGGGTCATGGAGAGCCACAAGCATCAGGTCCGTGCTGCCTATCGCCCCAGCAGCCGTGCAGGGAGGAGCCAGAGCCGCTGTCTGCCGCCTCTCCCATTTCCCTAGCAGAAGCAGGAATGCTTTGATGTCTGCTCCCCCAGCCCCGAGTGTCCAGCACCAGGATTAACCACCAGTCAGACCCCTCCACCGCCTCCAAATAAAGCTCCTAAACTCAGGCAAGCCCTGCTCAGAAGGGTCCCGGCATTCCCCTCTTGCAGAATAAGGGTTAAAAATAGTTTCTCCCCTTGCACCTGCCCCTCCGAAGCCAAGACTGTGTTTTATTTCTACAGCCCAGATTTCCTGGTGGTTGGCTCCTCTCCTGGGGCATAGAGGACAGGGACAAATAGAAAAATTACCTGTCTCAATGGTGCAAAGAAGGTAGGCAACGTAGAAAGTGCTCATGTAATGCATGGGTTGGAAGGAACCCTTCCCACCCTAACCTCTCCTTCCTATAACCTCATGCTTTGAAACCAAGGCAAAAATGCAGCTCCAGGAATGGTCCCTAGGAAAAATACCATCTTCTGATCCTGTTTGCATTTTTTTTAGACACCCCTTCAAGGGATGGGAGGGCTGCAAAAATTGAAAATGGAATTGCGTGTTTGTGAGAGTGTTATATTTGTCTCTAAGGGGTTTTTGGGGTCTAAGTTAGCATCCCCTGCATAGATCTCTGAAGTGGCGAAGGAAGCCTGGCTCAGCCCTGATTAAATGGTTTCAGTGAGGCTGAATTATTTTTTGTAAAAGCCTGTGTTTACATTTCATAAGCTTATTTTAAAATGCATGTGTATACAAGAACAGGCTTATTTATAAGGCAGAATAGCCCGCTGTGTCCTTACCTGACTTAAGTGTCAAGGAAGCAGGTTTTTTTTTACTTTTTACAAGCACAGTTTAAAATAAAATACTGGTTTGCTGCGCGCCAGTGAATCTGCCCAAGAGGAGGTCAGGGCAAGGTCTTGTTTTCCGACTGTGAAAAGCTATTTTGCTTGTTTACGGAGCTTCCTCCTGCCAGCCGTCATTTTAGGTTAATCTGTTAAAGACAGCTATAGGTAAAAAAAACTCATTTCTATCCCCCAGAGTCCTGGCAAGCCTGCATTGCCAAAATCCCAAACTAGCCAGGCTTCCCAGTGAATGGCGTTTGTGAACTTTCCATCAGTAAAGCAGGATTTGCTGGGTGACCCTTTCAGTCCAAGTCTTGGCAAGGTTTCTGGCTTCAAATCCCCAAGGGAAATACATGAGAAAGCCTTTTGGGGGGGATCTTGGTATTTTCTGCTTCTCCCGGGGGAAGGATTTTATTCTTTCTTCTTGGTTTTAACCGTATGAACTGGCAACGCACCAGTGCGGTGGCAGGAAGATGAGGAGCACCTTATGGTGATGAAGTAAGGCTGCAGGTAGATGTTGAAGCATGGTGAGTTGTTAAATATGGACCTTAACGGCAGGACAGGGAGGGTGAGGAGAGCCCCACGGAGCCACTAATTTACACAAAAGCAAAGTGAAGCTTTGACTGTAGGCTGTAGAATTTATCTTGCACAAGGGACGAAAAGCCCGTATGTGTTTTTATGCCTATGCTCGGAGATATTTTTCTGCTTCTAGCAAGCTTCCATGAAGCACGTGGGCCTGATGGGTATGAAGATGAAGACCTAGGAGGCAGGGAGGTGAGCAGATGCCATTTATACTCAGGAAAGAGCTGAAGCAAACATGGTGTGAGGGACAGTTTTCCATCCAGCAGAGCTGTAAACCAAAGCCCTGACCACTGGTGGTTATTTAAAGACTCCCACGGCATTTCCTGCAATGGGAAGGTGCTTGGCCTACGTTCAGGCTGGGCAACTGCTCGCTGCAAAGCCAAATAAAGAGCAGCCACTTGAACTTTCCACCTTGCGGGCTCGGCCGGATGCCCTGTTCCCGGGCCACAACCGGGCACCATGCCTCAGACAGGCTTTGTGGACAAGCCTTCGTGGAGGATTCAGGGTGATGACCGTGTTTTGGGTTGAGGGGTGCTTTTCCCGGTGCATGAAGGATCCCAAGGGAAGAGTTCGGTGCTGCTTGGAGCTGAGAGGGGGCATCTGGGTAGGGAGGTCTGTGTCTCCAGGATGGACTGGGATGCCCTATGTGTGGATCCGTGTCCTTCAGTGACCTTGGGCAGGGCAAAGAGAGAGGAAATTATATCCTTTAACGCTAGACATGTACTTCAGATGCTAAATTTCCTGAGAGGAGCACAATCCAAATAGCCAGGACCAGGAATCTCATGCGTCCATCAAGGCATGTCGGGGACACGTGAGTGCGGTGACCATCTCATCTGCAGGATGTCCATGAAGGTGCCAAGGCATCGATGATGAGATGCCTATGGTGATGCTTCATCGGCTGGGGAGGTTGGAGGTGGTCCTTTCCAATCTCAACCCTTCTGTGACAGTCAATGTGAAATGTCAGGTGCTTGCCTGTATGTATTTTGGTGCTTTTATTGAGTTGTATTTAATGTGGTGCATTTCTCTCCCTGCTTCTGACCCTTCCCCGGTGACCTGAGATGTTTCAGCAACTCACATGAACCCTGCGATGGATGCTCCTTCCTCACATCCAGCGGCAGCCCCTCAGCCTGGGAACTTTTGCAAGACTTGGCAGCAGGGCCGTTGCAGGAGTATTTCACACAGGACCCAAAAATATTGCTGTCGGTGCAGCGTCGGTCGGCCTGAATGCAGGGTCAGGTCCCTAAGAAATCAGACTGTTGACGAACAAGCTTGAGCATATTTAAATGTTTCGTCTGATTTTCTTGGACTGCAAAGTTTCCAAGGGAGCCAAAAAGCTGGCTGCTCTTCTTGTTGACTTTGCAGACCAGAAATACAGCCGGGTTCAGTGAAATAAGGAAGCTCAAATTCTTGTATTGGTGTGGCAAAGAGGGAAAAAGCTCCATTTGGAAAAGCTCAAATGTCCGCTTTAGAGATAAAAAGTCCAAGGTGGGGTCCCCCGGTTCTGCTGCCTGCTCTCTGCCTGCACTGAGCATCAAGGATGATCGCTCGGGCACAGGGCAGCCCACAATAAATAACCCCAGGACCAAAATCCTTGCTTGACATCCTTCTAAATTTCTAGCAAAGAAGCAAATCCATTTCTCTCGATCAAGGTCAACAAGGTGGGTCCGCACAGGCATTGGGGAGTGCGGATACAAGCCATGCCGGTATGTGCATGAGAGAGTGCAGGAGACGTCAGGCAGGAGCAGAGCATCGCTTTAAACTACAAATGAACTCTGAAATGACAGTGAACTTGAAGCAAGCCCGTGTTTCAGGCCAGGCTGGCTGTGAATCAGCCCTGGAAAATGAAAGATGAAACTTTCTGACTTCAGTTCAAGTTATGAACTTATAAACTCCCAATTATCTGGTTTAATGGATGGAAGCCAGAGACAAACATTTTTCGAGGCGAGTGTATGGGACAGCTTCCTGAAAATGAACTCATTGAAAAAGGCGTGATTTGGAGACTAAAAGTTTTACTCAAAATCTCCTATTTTAAAAAACTGGGTTAATTTGACATGAAGATATCTTGCTGTGGATCCCAGAGCTACTCTTGAGCATCCTGCATCCCTTTACTGCTGTCGTGGTTTAACCCCAGCCAGCAACTCAGCCCCACCCAGCCGCTTGCTCACTCCCCACCAGTGGGATGGGGGAGGGAATCAGAAGAGTAAAAGTGAAAAAACTCATGGGGTGAGATAAAGACAGTTTAATAGGGAAAGCAAAAGCCACGCACGCAAGCGAAGCAAAACAAGGAGTTCATTCACTCCTTCCCATCGGCAGGCAGGTGTTCAGCCATCTCCAGGAAAGCAGGGCTGCATCACATGTAACGGTTACTTGGGAAGACACACGCCATCACTCTGAACAGCCCCCCTTCCTTCTTCTTCCCCCAGCTTTATATGCTGAGCATGACATCATATGGTATGGGATATCCCTTTGGTCAGTTGGGGTCAGCTGTCCAGGCTGTGCACCCCCAGCCTCCTCGCTTGTGGGGTGGGGTGAGAAGCAGAAAAGACCTTGACTGTGTGTAAGCACTGCTCAGCAATAACAAAAACATCGCTGTGTTATCAACAGTTTCCAGCACAAATCCAAAACATAGCCCCGTACTAGCTACTGTGAAGAAAATTAACTCTATCCCAGCCAAAACCAGCACAACTGCTCTTTGCTAAAGTGTAGGGGCATGATAAATCACTTCAAAAAATGAAAGTTGAAAAAAATACCACATTTTAAGCCCATCTGAATGATGACAAATGTGCAAAAAGCTTTTGCACAGGACAGCCACATAAGCTTACTCCTTTCTCCCCCGAGATAACAAGCTCAGACTGGCAGTGAACTATGGAAAAGTGGAGGCAACAGAGCAGCCCATGGCCCGGCTTTGCTATTTCATGGCACAGCCTTGGGGTGGGGGTTAAAATAGGGATGTCCCACATACGGGTGCAGTTTTTGTGAGCAAATCTTAGTACTGCAGGGTTTTTTGCAGATGCTGTTCCAGAATAAGGCTTTTTCTCCCGTTTCCCTTTAAAATACTGATTTCTTTTCTCTATTATTTTTAAAATGTCAGTATATTCCCCAAAACTGTCTTCAGGCATTAAGAAAATCAGAATATATGCCTGAAGCTCTGCTAGGGATAAAAACGCAGAAAAGGCGTCATGCACACAGCTGGGCAGCAGTTCCTCTCGCGAGCTGCTAAAATTGGCATCTGTTAAAAGTTAGTGGAGATTTCATTGAGCTCTTGCTTGTTTTATTGAAGTGGATGGGTCAAGGACCGTGGTTTTATCAGCGCCCTGGCATCAAAGGGATGCACCCGTGGTCCCAGCTGCTGGGAATCGTCTCGTCCTTGGGACTGTGGCCACAAGCCGGGGGTACAGCCGGGGCGTACTGCTGGTGAGGAGCTGGTGACCCTGGTGCCCACAATGATGCTCCTGCCCAGCTCCTACCTGCAGTTGTGCCAGCGAAGTGGGTGAGCTTGGAGTTAATCCTCAGCATTAACCAAAATCTCCTATTCTTACCCCAGTGCAAGACACGGGTGCGTTCATTCAAATGCAGCTTGCCGCAGTCCTGCAGGCTCACGGAGGCTCAGCAGGGGAGGCTGTGGGTCCATCTTCAAGCGAGAGGTTGATCGGCATTTCCAGACCCTGCAGAGAAGCCTCTTGGCGAGGTCCCCAAAGTCCTTCAGGTGCCACCATCGGGTGGAGCAAATGCAGCACATGAGTAGAGCTCGAGGGAAGTCCTTCTGCTGTGTTTCTAGCAAATGCCTGCCACCATAATGATGGTGGAGAGCATGTGCTCCATCTGTTTGATGAACGACACTTACGGTAGATCTAGAAACGGGGTGGGGAGTGTTTTACCAACCAGCCAATAAAAGAAGATGCCTGGGAAATTCCTGCCTGGGAACACACAGTGGAGTTTCACACCATGCCTCAGCATTTAATTACAGCGCTCATTTAGCAGCTCTTGGCTGCCCGTCCCTGTCCTCGTGCTGCCCACAGTGCCATGCCAGTACAGCTGCCTGTTTGCAGGGAGATGAGGTGGGAATGGATCCAGCTGACAATCCACTTTTTTTATTTATATACAATTCCCCCCAAGGTGGGATCAGTTCCTCGGTAGCTTCACCAAGGTGGCCATCGACATCTAGATGCCCTCGTGCTGGCAGGGTTGAGCCGAGCTGGGTGGTGGCTGACTTTGCGCTGGAGCGGATGAGCCCCATGCCCTGTGGCTGGAGGGGACATCTTCGGTGGCTCTCATATCTCTGCTCCCTCGGGCTGGACTGCAGTGGGACAGCCTGTCCCTCGCCAGGTTTTGCTGTTGGTTGTCATGTACAATGCCAAATTTAAATTATTTGTAAACAGCAAAACATCCTGTGCTGGCTGCTGCGTGTACTCTGTGTACAGCTCCTGTAGGACGCTGTAATGTGTTTTTTCTGCTAAGATAGTTAAAATAGCACGAATTTCAGTGTGGAGCCAGGTATATTAATAGGAATGCCCTGATTTAGCTGCTTCTCCATACTGCAGGAGCTTATAATAGCGGAATTGATCAAGCCCTAAGTCAGCGCTGGGTGTTCCTGCACTTCTGCAAGGTCTCTGTAGATTTTCCTCAATGTTGTGTTTTCTGTTCACTGCAGCCTGGCTCTTTAGGAAGCAGCATGAAGAAGAGATGGAGAAAAACCCTGCCTGGGATGTCCCCGTGACAGGCAGGATTGGGAATGGCTGTCTGCCTCCCTCCCCAGGCTGAAACCATCTTGTGTGCCCTGGGAGTGGAGAGGCGGGGACCACTCTGGCCAGATCTCAAAGCAAGTATTTAACGCGATAGGCCAAGCCGCTCCTGACAACCTCTGTTTCTGGCAGACCGGGAACACCCAGGGTAGGTCCTGTGGCTCCCCTCTGGAGCTTATACATGTGGGAGCACCCGGTGCCGCTGAGCAAGGAGTCCAGGGCGGGGATCGGCGGTGCCAAGCACAGCGGGGCAGGAGATGAGAAGGGACAACGATGGGGCAGCCTGGGTTTTAGGCACGGTCCCATTTTTCTCATGGCACATGCAGCCAGGGACGTTGGGGGGATGCTCCCCTGCACTCGCCGCCTACTGCCATGCCCCATGGCGAGGCAGGGCTGGTCGCACCAGCTTTTCAGAGCCCGGCGCAGCGGCTCAGTCTCCAGGAGCCTGCAGTGGGATGGTTGGAGCATCACTGGGTTGGTTGGGACTAGGCTCCGTGGGTTTGCCTCTCCCTTGGGTCTTGTACGAAGGGCCTTTTCCCCTGCACAACATATTTGGCTTTTTGCTTGTTATTGGGGTTGCTTTTTCATTCACCTCCTTTGCCTTTCCTCCCTGCACAGAGGCAGAGCACGTGCATCCCCAAAAACATTTATTATCCTCAAGTAGTTGGCTGCTGGCTTCGTCATAAATGATGTATTTGAGGTTGTGGCTTAATTTATCCAGGGAAACTCATTTGCTTTCAGCTTGGTTAGAGCCTGCTCCAGCGCAGCAAGGGTGGCCGGGAAATGCCACCCACGCTGGGGTGTCAAAACGCCTCTGAAACCATCCGGGAGCCAAGCAGAGCCAGAGCAGCTTGCGTGTCTCCAGGCCATTAAAGCTTACCCCTGGGGCCGGGGAGGATGTGCAGAACACGGATGAAACACTGCGTCCTGCCCGTCCCATCCCTGCCGGATCTGGCCGAGGGAGCTGAGGAAGTTTTCCTGCTGAGCAGGGTGGGGAGGCTTCACATCTCAGCCTTTATTTAATTTTCAGGTGATAAAAGCGTTGCTTCCCTGCCCGGCACATCTGAGTAGCCAGCACGTTCAAACACTTCCCCTTCTGCAGGGCATTTGCATTTCCCTAAAGGCAGCACAGGTTTTATGCAAATATCCCAATGAAAGAAAGTCAAAGCCAAAGCATGCTCATGAGTAAGCATTCCTGGGCATTTCTCGAGCAGTCAGATGCTCTCTTGCAAACCTTGCGTCGTTTTGGGGAGAAGCAGCATGGCATTGCCGACTGCAGGCTCCTCTGGCCCGAAAAGCACTGTGCGATTACCACTTCACCTCCACGTTGTCCCAAAAGCGGGATCAGTCTGGAAAGGTGCTTTGAGGTTGCAACGTCCAGCTGTTGGATTTGCTTTGCCTGGGTGCACTGTTCCTGTGGGACGTGGCATCCCCACTTGTTACGGTGTTCAGATGATGCTCAGCAGTGGCACTGTAGGCAGGATGGGTTTCCTCGGCTTCCTGCCATTCCCCTGAGGACGTGGTCCTTCTCCTTCAGTGGTCTCCAAAATCACCCGGGCACGGTCCATCACAGCCAGATGGGCTTTGCTGCACAACCTCCTCCTTGCTTCCCTGCCGGGATGGGGAGAACAACAAGTAGCAGCATCCCATGGTGGCTCTGGCATCTCCTATTCGGAGCAGGCTTTTTGCTCATGCAAGTCGTTGCAATTTCTCCTTCTGAGATGCCAGACATGCTGGCTTTTATAAAGCCACTGCTGGAAATCGTTCCTGTGAATGACAGGAATATGATTAGATGACTCTGTTCATCTTATGTATCAAAAGTTCATGTAAGTGACAAGAACCACCAGGATCTCTGTAGTTTGCCATCAACTCCTTTTTTAGCCGGTTTTGCTTCAAACAGCAGCCGGGAGCAGCCTTGGCATGCCAGAGCATCACTGCGTTACAAGTGAGGATGTGATTTAAAACGTGCTCGTCTGGAGTGCCAGTAGCCTGCTTTCTGCTTCTGGTTTGCAGCCCAGAAGGAGACCAGATTGATTGTAATGGGGGAGCCCATTTTTGCAGTCTGAGACCACGTCCCAGGCTGCAGCGGGGTAGGACTCAGGTCCTAAGGAGTTTTCAGCCCGTTTTCCTAATGCTCAGAGTCCTGTTCCAGCGAGGTTTTTTAATCCCTTGGTTAATCTTGTATCCAGTTTGGACCCCACTCAATGAAGAGGCAAGCTGGGAGGTGGGTGGAAGCCAACGTGAAAACGCTGGGGAAGGGCCACAGTGCACCCAGCCACCCTGGCCCTCAGGCAGTCATGGAATCAGAGATTGGTCTGGGATGGAAAGGACCTTTGAAGGTCATTTAGTCCAAACCCCCTGCCATGGGCAGGGACATTTTTCACTAGATTAGGTTGCTTAAAGCCCCATCCAACCTGACCTGAAACAGTTCCAGGGGTGGGGCATCCGCAGCTTCTCTGTTCTAGTGTCTCATCACTCTCACGATAACAAATTTCTTCCTTATGTTTAATCTAAACCTACCCTCTTTCAATTTAAAACCATTGCCTTTTTTCCTACCACTACAAGCCCTAGTAAAGTCTCTCTCCGTCTTTCTTATAAGCTCCCTTTATATATTGAAAGGCTGCAACAAGGTCTCCCCATAGCCTTCTCTTCTCCAGGCTTCTCCAACCCCAACTCTCTCAGCCTTTCTTCACAGCAGAGGTGTTTCAGCCCTCTGATAATTTTTGTGGCCCTCCTCTGGACCTGTTTTAACAGGTCCATGGGTCTTTCTTGTCCTGGGGACCCCAGAGCTGGACATAGTACTGCAGGTGGAGTCTCATGAGAGCGGAATAGAGAGGGAGAATCACCTCCCTCAACCTGCTGGCCACACTTCTTTTGATGCAGCCCAGGATACGATTGGCTTTCTGGGCTGCAAGCGCACATTGCCGGCTCATGACCAGCTTTTCATCCACCAGTACCCCCAAGTACTTCTCTGCAGGGCGGCTCTCAGTCTCTTCTTCATACTGGGGATTGCCCCGACCCAGGTTCAGGACCTTGTGCTTGGCCTTGTTGAACTTCATGAAGTTCACATGGCCCCACTCCTCAAACCTGTCAAGGACCCTCTGGGTGGCATCCCTTCCTTCAGGCTTATCAACAGCACCACTTAGTTGTTGTCATCTGCAAACTTGCTGAGGGTGCACTCGATCCCACTGTCTATGTCATTAATAAAGATATTGAACAGTACCGGTCCCAATACGGACTCCTGACGGACACTACTTATTACTGATCTCCATTTGGACATTGAGCTTTTGACTGCAGGTCTTTGGATGTGGCCGACCAGCCAATTCCTTATCCATCAAATAGTCCATCCATCAAACCCTATCTCTCTCCAAGTCCCCAGTGGCCGCTGATTCCTGAGCTGGAGGAAGACCTGCAGGCTGCATCCTTGCCTTTTCATGCCCCTGTGAGCCCAGCTGCAAGATGCATTTCCAGGGGACTTTGAGTTTCAGGAGCTCCCCAGTTTGCAGGCCCTGAGCAGCCTGAGCTCTGCACTGGATTAATCTCCTTCCTCCAAGGCGTTGCTCGATCCTCCCTTCTCCTACTCCTTCCAGTTTGGTCACCTATCTCCCATGTTGATAGGGTGTGAATCGGGCTGAGGACAAGGGGCAATGCTTTACACACCGAGTGGGCTCTGCACACCATTGTCCCACCAGCAAGAACGGCTGCGACTTTTGGCATTTCATCCCCTTTGATCTTTTATTTGAAAGAAAACCACCTTTATTTGTTCTGCAAGCTCTCACGGGCGGGGGACACCTCTCGATGCCTGCCGGCACAGCGTCCCTGGGCGATGGGCTTGTGCACAACAGCAGCAGCGGCTGAGACCAAAGGATTTTGTCCCTGTTGCTGATGGTGCAGGGTGCAGGGAGGTAGGAGAGGGTACAAGATCAGGCCATGCCTGTAGTCATGCATCCAAAACTGGCAGCTCGGAGGTACCCGCTTTTATCCCTAGAGCTTTGCCAACATGTTGCCTTTGCAGAAACAGCGGTCCCACAGCAACCAGGGGTCTCTGCTGTGGCTTTTTGCTGAAGCTAAGGAGGTTTCTGGAAGGGGGTTGCAGGGAAAACCTCTGCAGGACCTGGGCTTGGTGGGGTGAACCAGGAGCTTGGCGTGCTGGGGGTCTGCAGCGTGCCTGGGCACCGTCAGACCTTGCAGCATCCCACGCAGGAGCAGGACGTTTTCCCATCTCCTTTCGCTTGCTCCACGGCTTTTAATTATACTGGCTGACACCCATCATGTTTCCCCCGGCGTCTCTCCGTATTATTAGTAGCCCTGGAGGGGCACTTACTACCTGCATGCAGCATCTCTGTCCCATCCCGTTGGGAAGGGTACAGCCCTGGAAGGGGTGGTTTCTGCTGGGAGGTGGCAGCGGTCAGGGCTGGTGAGGATGAGGAGGAGCCATCCCAGAGTTTTCTGTGGAGCACTAATCTCATCGGCTGGTGGCTGCATTGAAAAGTGCTTCGGTGCCCACCGTGAGGGAGAGGGCCAGCGGCGTTGCCATCCCCCAGCAGCCTGTCACGATATGTATGACCCTGCATCCATGGGGTGAAATGTTTAGACCCACTACTGGGGAGCAAGGGTGAGATGGTTTGGGAGGGCAATCACTGAGAGCACAGAGTCTGGATGGTGGAGGAAGCTCAAGGACGCACAAATCCCATGTCAACCTGGTGCCATTAACTTGGAAGAGCTGCCTTTCTCCAGAGCTTGGCTTCTCTGGTCAATGCTGGCTATAGCTTGATGCCACCGGAGAAGACCTTTCATGAGGTTCATCACAGGCAAAGCATGTTTTCTTCTCTCCTGTGTTGCCATCCCCAGCATGTCAGGGAGCAGGGTGTACTTTCAACACTATCTGCAGGTCGAAATCCACCCGTTGGGTAGACTGAGTCCCCTGGAGCCCCCTTCTTTGTCAACAAATGTCCATCAAAGCCACCGCGGCCAGTTGGTTTTGGGGGTTGTGCAAGATGCGCCAGTGACGCAGAAAGGGCTGCCGGTGCCCTTTGGTCAGGGCTGCTGTTGGCTTGACGAGGAGGTAGGACTGGGCGGCATAGGGACATCTTCGCATTGGGATGCCACCACCAAGCGGGGACATGCAAAATAGCAAAGTTCAGGTCCGGTGGAAAAAGGGCAGTTGAAGATCAGGGGCCAAAACACCGGTGCTGGGGTAGGCAGTGGAAAAACTAAACCTCTCCCAAAAATAGCCTCCCCGGCACAGGCTCAAGCTGTGCTTCGAAGGGGAGGTCACGACAGCCCCCCCATGCCCTTCCCAGGGGGCTGCCACTGCCCGCACTCCTGGTGTTTACCCCATAAGGGACATCGCTCCCCCCCTGCATTTTGCCGTTCAGGCACCTGCCACGAGTATTAAATTCACTCGAAATGCTTCGAGAAACCACAAGAAAAGACCAGCAGATGTTCAGCCACGCCGGAGATTCGGGGTGGGAGACGCACATGGCGGTGGCGGTTGTCGAGGGGGGCCACTGGGGTCGGCTGCCCCCCCTATGTGTATTTTGGGGCAAGGGTGCTGCTTTGGGATTTTTTTCTTTCCAAGGATGCTCTTGAGCAAGGCAGGAAGCCTGGAAATGCCCCAGCAGATGCAAAATTGCTTTTTTTTCCTGATTCCTCTGGCCAAAAGAAATCCCTGAAGGATGGGGGGCAGCTGGCCCTCAGTATTTGGGGTGCCTGACTTCCCTGCGCATCGGGTGCCGGAGCGTGGAGACTGGCCGTCCCCAAACAATCCAGCCTTCCTCCCTCCCTCCCAAAAAACCCCTCCAGGGCACACCCTCTGCAGATTTGGAAGGCAGCCAGCCCAAAGCCTGCTATTGTAGTTCCCCGTGGAGTTGGCCTCTCTTCCCCCCTGCACTTTTTTTCCTCCTTTCCCTTCAAATCCAAGCCAGGAAAAGCCTCTGACGTCGGCATCGCGGCTGCGAGCTCCTCGCGGCTGCTGGGGGAAGGCGGCAGAGGGGATATCCCGGATCATAAAACCAGGATCTTGCTGCGAGCGGCTGCCTGTGAGTCGTCTGCTGCCGGGGACGGGGTGGGAGGGATGGGTGGGGGACTGCGTTCAGCTGGGGGGGTCCTTTTCCCCCCAGTGCTGAAGGTTTGGTGCCTTTTTGTGTTTTTTATGAGCTGCTTTTGGTGGCTGAATCTCTTATGGTACAAGAAGGAGGTTAAAAAAAAAAATGCCTGAGATTCAAGCTGCTTGGAGGTTACATGTGGGGTGAAAACCTGAAATTACACCTAAAGGGCTGTTCAAGGGGTGCCTGGAGCATCTTGCGTTTCCTCCGGGGCATTGCCCCACAAGCACCGGACAGGGGAGGCAACCCCAGCACCACTGGCCATCACAGGCATCCTTGCGTCAGCATGGGGTCCGTGTCCCATAAGGGCTGTGGACCGGCACCGAAGCGGGCGAGAGGGAAAAACAACTCCCAAAGAGCCATTTTAGGCACTTTCCATGCTGTGCCTCAGCCTCTCTTCAAATAAAAAAGGTGCAAATAAAAGATAAAAAGGGGTCGATCATGATACCGGGGCCTCCGGTGCATTCCCAGCTTGCACAGTGCTAGGAAGACTGTGCTCTTCTTTTTATTTGTCTGGCTGGCTCACTGTCTCATCTTTCCCATTCCTCCCTCTTTCCCGGTCTCCTGAGTGCCTCGTGTTTGCGAATCTCCATGCTGACATCATGCCAGCATCATTCCCCGCTGCCTAAATACCACCAAACTCCTTAAATCTGACCGGAGCTATACAGTCAGGGGCCGTACGGCTCTTTTCTGCGAATTTACGTGTGAGCCGGCATTTACCGCGCGCCAAAAAGGATGTGGAGAAAGATGCATGACCTGGTTTATCTTGCAGGTGTGTTTTGGTGGGCTGCCGAGACCTCCCCGTCGCTCTCCCTCTGCACCCATGCAATTTTAATCCTCCTTGCCGTTTTGCTCAGAAAACATCCTCTGCGGCAAAACAAAAAAATAACCCCTTGGGGGAAAAACCCCGCAACACTTCCCTGGCAGATGGTGCTGGGCACTGCTCCGCTCCTGGCAGCAGATATCCCACAGCTGCCACCGCCTCCCCACGGCACCCGGCACGGCTTTTCCGGGACATCCCTGTCTGCTTTTTCCAACTCTGCACCTGGAGCAGGACGTGCCGGTGGCCGCTTATGCCTCTGCTCCCAGACACCGGCTCCTGCAGGGTGTTTTGTTTCCGTCGCTCTCCTCCCGGACCTTTCCTGTTTCCTTCCGCGTGGATGTGGCCAGAGGAAATCTCAGCGCCTTGGCTTTCCTCTGGCCAGGTCCCAGCTGCGGTTGCAGGCTGGGGACGGCGCTGTGGCTCTCTGTGTCCTGGGACCTATCCTCCCTGGCAGTGGTGCTGGTGGTGGTGGTGCTGGTAGCAATGATGGCAGTGGTGGTGCTACTCGTGCTGGTGGCACTGGTGGTGCTGCTTGTACTGGTGGCACTGGTGGCGGTGGTGGCACTGGTGGTGCTGCTGGTGCTGGTGGCACTGGTGGCGGTGGTGGCACTGGTGGTGCTGCTGGTGCTGGTGGCAGTGGTGGCAGTGGTGACGGTGGTGCTGCTGATGCTGCTGGCAGTGGTGGAGCTGCTGGTGCTGGTGCTGGTGGGTGTCCTCGTGCATGCAACCAAGCCTCGTGGTCACACATGGCAGCGGTAGATGCGTGCAGTACTGCTGCGTGGTAGTAACTGGCACCACTCAGAAAGTTACATCCAGTTTTCAGGGTGATGGAAATGCTTGTTGCGGAGGTGGGATTGCAAGCAGGGAGAGTTGGATTTGATCAGCCATAGGGGGAAAGGGCCGGTCAGTGTCTTGCTACGTGGGCTGAAACCAGGAGAGAGGTTGAGCAAATGTAACACAGATGAGTGTTTTGTTAGATTTTTCTGAAGGTGAACTTTGAACGTGAGATGTGCTCACTCGGGAGATAGCTATATTTATATACGGGTAAGATACATATTGTTTGGGTGAGTAAGAGCCTTTGTTCCAAGTCCCGCTGCTAAAGCCCACGTGGAGCGACAATTTGGCTCTGCAAAGCTTCCTTTTCCTTTGCTTGGGGAGTTGCTGTGCTTAGGAAAAACTGACTTCACCAGCTGCGTCCCGCTAGCCCGAGTACCAGCAGCGTAGCCGTCAGGTCTGGCATCTGCTCACCAGTCCAGCCAAGCCCTTTCGTTAACTGCAGCGAGGAAGACCTGGCCTTTATTTTACATCAAGGTGCCGGAAAGAAGAGCAGCCCCATCCCCGCCATTGCAGGGTCCGTCCCTGGACGGCTGGGACAAGGCCAAGGTGTGTGTAATGGAGCCACCACCACGCTGCAAAGGAATCATTTGGAGAGCCCCATGATCCCCTCTGCCTTGGGGTGATGGCTCAGCGGTCCCCGTCCCCTGGAGGAGCATCCTCCATTGCCACGCTGGAGTGCATGTGCCCTGGATCTTCACCAAGAGACTGCAAAACTTCTCGGGGAAGAACCAGAAACTTGACGGCAAAACTTCTTGGGGAAGAACCAGAAACTTCCACAACCGTGGTGAAAAACATCATTGCGGCTTGCACAGTACGTGTGTCTTTAGGTGTCTTTGCAAGGAAGAAGCCCACTGGGTCACACCACTCCAGCCTGAAAATTAATGCTTGTAGAAATTCAAAGGCAAACATCCGTGGTGAAGCTTTGAGATGAGCTTGCAGATGTTGGGGTGGCAGCGATGGGCACATTGCGGAGAGGTGGCCTTGGGCACGGCAGGGGGACGGTGGCAGCAGGGTACCCGGCTCCTCCAGTCATCCGTGCTGGATTTCCTTCATTGGGCTTCACCCCGATGGGTTTGAGCCTGAAAGGCCAGTGCTGCACCGCTGAGCATCCTCATCCAGGGCTTGCTTACTGCATCCTTACATGCTTCGTTCAGATCCAGATCCCCTGTAGCGCTCGAGTCAGAAGGATATTTATTCACTTGGCAGGTTATTAATACTAGCTGAAATACCCTTTTCTACATTGTTCTGCCATGCTTAATATGGTGATCAGCATCGCAGCCTGCAGAGCTGGAGATGATTTGCGATTGAATATCCATTAGGGATTTATGGGCTTCGGGGCTGAATTGCCGGGACGTGCAATTGCCAAAATACTTGAAATGCTTCCACTGGAGAGGAGACCTTGTGGGAAAGGAGCACTCGCTGTTCTCGTACGCAGGCGGTTCCCAGTGAACCTCCGTTACTGGCAGCGAGCACACCCAAGCCAATAAAAAATTATATGGTATCCAGAGCGCTGATGAAGCTTGAACCGTGTGTCGGATGATGATGGGGAGCAAGTTACTGCTCCCAGCATGCGATGCTGGCGTTGGTGCTTGCTGCGGCTCCCAGTCCCACGGGATTGCTGAGCGGGTGGGTTTAATCCGGGACACGATTAAACACGGGCACAGTTTGTATTAACACGACCCTGCAGCTGGTTAAAACGGGGAATGAGGTTTTCTGGAGAGGGAAAAGTTATTTTTTGCTGCTTTTCCTTGTGCGCTGCAAGCACCTCTCATGCTAGTGCATCAAGCCCGAAGAGGCAGAAGGCAAGATGTTGTTAAACGCGATGGAAGCTGAAAAAGCCAAGAGCCGAAGGCATTAAAAGGAAAAGCAGAAGATCCTCGGGTCCTTTGTTTCAGAGAAACTGGGTTTGCAAAGGGATGATTTCGGGCAATACCTGCTTTCCAGCAGCTCTTCCCTTTGAGCAGGCATCTGTGGCTGCCCATCCCTCCCGCCTCCTGTCCCTGTGGAGGGTTTTAACCTCTTTTTTCCTTGAAGAGAATGGAGAAGGAAGAAGAAAGCTTGCTGAGGGCTTGCCAACAGGTTTTTCTTGGGAAACGTTCACTCGCTGGGTTGCTGGCTCTTTTTGTGGCCGTGCTGGCCCGCAGCTCAATGGCTGGACCTGTAGGAGCCACATAGCCAAAACCAGCCCAAAATTACCCTCCAGAAATACCATTTCTTACCCAGCTGTGGTGAGCTTATCCTGGGGGGGAGCGGACCCCGCAAGCGAAGTGATGGGTGGGAACATCACTGGAAAAGCACAGCGAGCCCCGGGGGGAGAGCAGGTTTCCCATCCCATCTTGCAGGAACATTGCAAGCTTTGAGCAAACATCCCGGCTGCCATGGTCCAGCTGGGGAGGCTGAGCTACTCTGAATCAGACCTAAAACACTTCTGGGAGGCAGCTCTTGCCTAGCTCCCATCCTTCAGCCAAGCTTCCAGCCTCCATCAGCTGCTAAAATGTGATTTTCTCAATGGGGGCTGGAAAATCCACCCCAGGATGTCCCACTCATCCCCTGCAGCCCAGGCAAGGTTTGAACTTTGCAGAGCATCCTTGCAGGGTAGATTATTATTGTTCTTCAGCATCCTTCGAAAAAAAAACAAAACCAACGCACCCTAACCGAAGGACCCCATGGCTCGATGCTGCTCGGCCACGAGTCACCATCGCAAACCACAGAGCTGGTTCTGTCCCATCTCCTCCTGGCTCTGGGGTAGCATTACCCCATTTTTTTACAGCCAAAAAAAATGAGTCAGGAGTGATGGGATGTGATTGACAAGAGGGTTCAGGGCAACTCAGGGGGTCAGGGACATACGAGGGTCTGGAGAGGAGCTGGGGAGGGCTCAGTGCTGAAATCCCCTTGGGTTTTGGCCCTTTTCCAGCTCCTAGCCCCCTCTAAGCTCCTTTCCAAAAATCCCGGCTGTAAAACCATGGGTGCCGCTGTGCACCAGGGCAGCGCCAGGGCTCGCACGTGCTGCCAATAATAAATAATTAGTGCCCTGCCAGCGGGAAAGTCCACAATTTTAGCAGCCAAGCTGGGCACGTTTAGGAGAACAGCCCCGCTTCCCCTCGCCTGGCTTTTTTTCCCTTTGCTATTTGACTTTTTGCTATTTGTTTTTTTGCTATTTCATTTTTTCATTCCTGGGGACCACTGACGAAGCAGGAGCCGGCGAGCAGGTTGTAAATAATGCTCAGGCACCGAGGAGCCCGGCAACAGCACTCGGGCAGCGTGATGAGCTAGTCGGTCCTCAGCGCACCTCCTTGCTCCCACCTTGTCTTGTATGGGGATAAAAGAACCCGGAGGGGAACGTTTCTGGGCACTGGGGCATCAGGAGCAGAGGCGAGGGGGTGCATGCCAGCTCGACTCGGGTTACTTATGTGCTTATGGTCTATTTTGAGGCTCCAGCCACGCAGCGCTAAGCAGTCTCTGACCCAGGGAAGGGACCAGCTTCAAAACAAGAGTCCGGCGGGTTACGACCCGGGGAAGCACCGGGTTTCCCTCGTCTCTGAGTAGGGCTGGCAGCACCCTCGCCTCCTCCCTGGGCCCGTTCTCTCTTGGGTTTTGGCATTTCCACAGCAGGAATTGATTTTCTTTTTTAATTCTTCCCACTGCCATCCTTGAAGGTAGAGATGCCCCAGGTTGCGAGGCCAGGGTACTTTATAGGGAGCGATGCGCTGGCGGTGATGGGGATGCGGATGAGCGAGCAGGGGGACACCTCCATCACCAGCGTTGGCGAAACTGCTTGCCCACAACCCCCTCCTCTGCTCCCCCCCTTCCCAAGAAAGCTCATTTTGCGGGCGGCTTAGTTGGTCTAAGAGCATTAGAGGTGCATTTGGTGGCCGTTAGCCGCTCGAGCAGTGCCGGGAGCATGTGGCCGATTAGGGGCAGCAGCGGCTGGTTTCGGGCAGAGCGCCGCATTCGGGGCAGAAATATTCGCCGTGCGTTTCGGGGACGCAAAGGTGAGGTCTGGGAGGACAGGATGGGTGCCGGGGAGGGGTCAGCTCGCATGGTTCGGGTGCTTAAATACACCAGCTGGGTGCTGATGTTGGGTGGCGGGAGGGCAAACCCCTTCCCTGCCATGCGCTTTTTCCGTTTGCGGGGGAGATTGCCCCCCTGGCTTTCCAGTGCCATTTCAGCTTTTCAGATGATATTTCAGCTTTTTCTTTAAATACCACCTCGCTTTCTAATCTATGATCTCCTGCGAAGATGAGCATGGTCAGGGATGCGGCGCGTGCTGGTACATTCGGGGACACGTGTCCCCCCGCGCCATCCGGGGGCTTCCTTGGAGCCAGCCTGGGGCGGAGGACACCCTTTACCACCGTGTTTCCCTTTCCCTCCCCTGCAGCCTCGCTCTCCGCCGGGATTTATGGAGGTGCTGAGGAGCAGCTCTGAGCCCCGCGGCCCCCGGCAGCCCGCCCCGTGAAGCAGCACCCGGCCGCCTCGCTTCATCTCGCCCGGCATCCCGATCCTCCGACTCAACCATTCAAGGCTCCCGTGCATGGATCGCCCCAGCGAGGGACCGCTGCCGGACGCCGCCGACGCAGCCCCGTAGGCTCCCGGCCCCCCGTGCCACCCCCAAGTACTCCACATACCCCGATGGGGTAACGTGACGGGGGTCACCCTCCCGCCACCGCCACCCCCCCGTATGCAGAGGCCTTTCTAGAGCGCCAGGGAGCGCGCGGCAACGGAGGCGGAAGCCGCTCGCCGTCGCACACACACCGAGGACGCCGACACTACAGCAAAGGGATTTTTTTTTTTTTATTATTATTATTATTATTATTATTATCATTAATATTATTTTTCCCCGTTTGGCTTTTTCCCGCGGGGGGCTTGCGGTGTGTCGAAGAAGCCGGCGCGCTCCCAGGAGCTGGGATTATTTGCACAACGTCTGTATATTGAGTTCTCGATCCTGTTTTATTTTTATTTTTTAAGCGCAGAGGAGTTGTTGGGTTTTTTTTTCCTCTTCACGCCACGCTTTTCTTGGGTTTTTCCCCCACCGCTGTCAGCACCACCTCACCCTCCTCCCGTCCCACCATGGCCCGGATGAACCGCCCTGCGCCGGTGGAGGTCTGCTACAAAAACATGAGGTTCCTGATCACCCACAACCCCACCAATGCCACGCTCAGCACCTTCTTGGAGGTAAGGAGGGGAGGCTGGAAGGGGGGGACCAGGGCCCAGCTGCGCATTTTTGGGGCTAAAAGCCGATGTTGAGATGCAACAGGGATCAATCCTGTGTAGGATGAGGCAGCGGCACATCCTCTTTGGTACCACGGCCTTCGGTGGCATTCCGGGGCGATGGGTCCAATCACTGCCGGCTAATTGGGGTAGGATGTTTTGGAGGACCCCAGGCATGGTTTTTGGCACAGCAGAGATGGAGCAGAGTTTCCCCGTTCCTGTTGCATCCCCTGCCAGCTCCACCAGCACAACACGTGAAAGGGCTTTGCAGTGATGCACATGGATCCCCTGCATCTCCCAGCATCTCAGTAAGGACTTTTCATCCCAAATATCCCAGAGTCTTTCCAATGGCCAGAGTGCACTGGATGGTGAGCAAGGAGTTGGAGAGCTCGGTGTTGCATGAGCCAGCGATGGTGCCCTGCCTGGGAGTGCTGCCTCCGGCACTGGCAGCTGCCGGGAGTTAGGGAGGGATTAATGGATGTGTGTCTGCGGTCCAGGGCGAAAGGCTTCGACTTTTTTTATCAGTGCCTGGGGGAAAGGCAACATCCTGCAGGTTCGGTCGAGCCGGCGCAAGCAGCTTCTGCGTTTTGGGATGTTGCTGCGTTCATGGGGGAACCTGGGGCTGTGTGTGAACCTGGCAAAGGGTTTTTGCCTTGGACCTAAACCGACTTGAGGTCTGATGTGCTGGCACTAGAGGCATCCTCCAGTCTCAAGGAAACCCTCCCAATGCACACCCGAAAAAACAAGTGTGAGTGCCACCGGCTTGGAGAGCCACAGCAAGGTGGTTGGGATTTGGGGATGGCCACCCCATTCCCTGCATGCTGCACACAAGGCGATGGGGATGGCACGGTGGGAAGGAGGGAAATTCCCCTTTCCTCCAGCTTCTTAGATTTTTGGCTGAGCTGCGATGTGTGTAGGGGTTTGCTGTGGTCTGGCGAGCGCACATGGGGAAGGAAGGAGATGGATCATGGAAGGGGATGATCTCACGTGGTGCCCATGCAGCCGGTATGCCGGCACATAATCTGGGGGCAATCCGTGCGGCGGGCGATAAGCCACGCTGGAAACAGCCCAAGTCCCACACCCAAGCCTGCAGTGCATTGGAGTCATGACGGGATACGGCAACAAGGTCAAGAAGGAGCCCCTGAGCAATCTGCAGGATGCTGAGCACCATCGGCGGGGTGCACTACAACCCCTCCAGCCGCCTCCGTGCATTTCTGCAGTGGGAGTTGCGACCTCGCCAGGTGCAAATTATTTATCTTTTGGGGGATTTGCACCTGTGTCAGGGATGTTTCTTTGCCTGGGGTGTAAAGTCCCTGCTGGTGCGGCCATCGGGGCTTAAAAATAAACGGCCCCGTTGGCACTTGTGACTCCAAGGAGTGGTGGAGGTGCTGGGTAAAAATCCCACCGTGGCCACGCAGCTTTAGTGCCCTGGGATTTAATGTTTCCTTGTGCTTCCCAGGCTGGATGGACCACGGAGGGGTTTGCTCTAGGGTCCGGAGATGGGGCACGGCACTGTTTTAGTGTCAATAGGGGTCCGTGTGGTCATAGCAGGGCTCGAATGTGTTGGGGTTAAGTGGGGTGCGACTAGCAGGGTTTTTTCAGACCCCTCCTTCTTCCCTCCCCAGGACCTGAAGAAGTACGGTGCCACCACAGTGGTGCGAGTGTGCGAAGTGACCTACGACAAGACCCCCCTGGAGAAGGACGGCATCACCGTCATGGTAGGTGGGCAGCGGGATGGGTGCTGGGGGAGCTGCCCGCCCCTTCTGCTTAAATATCCCCATCCCTGGGGTCTGCTAAACACCCCGCGTTTCGGATAGACCAAATTGGCATCACGCTTGCCCAGGAGCAGGGTTTGAAGCCCAACTTCATCCTCGGGGCGAGGCGGGTGAGCTCCCTGCTCCCCGGGCTGAGATAGGGCTGGTGCTTTAAAAAAAGAAAGTGCTGCCCACGCACCCGAAACTGTGACTCATAGGGTTGAGTCGGCAGCTGCCTTCCCTGCCTTCCCTGCCCGTCGCTCGGGCTTTAAAGCATCCAGGGGATGAAAGCACCTGATCCCACGTGGAAGATGCGCGTGGTTCCCGTTACCCCCGGCGTTATCTTATCTTGGGGGAGGTGCAGGTTTTTTTGCTCTTCCAGCAGCCGGCTGGGGCAGCTCTGGGGGATGAAGGGGAGCAGGCAGCAAGCAGGAAAAAGGCAAGGAGGCAGAGCAGGCAGCTGCCTGGGCTGCCTCTCGGCTGATAAGTAATTGGAGATGATGTCAGGCGTGATTGCCCTGCCAGAGAGTTCAGCTCCAGCTGGAAAAGTGAGGCTCTGCTCGTTATTTAGGAAAGGGTTTGGAAGTGCCTCCTGTCTCCTGGGGTGGTCCTCTGCGTGTAGGTCCTCTCTGTAGAGCTCTCTCTGTGTAATGTATATCCTATAGAGCTATATCCTAGATCCTCTGGGATATAGGTAGGTAATAGATCCTATGTCTCTCTAGATACCGGTACCCCAGATGCAGATCTCTCTAGATATAGATGCTATGTCTCTGTAGGATATATTTTACAAAGAAAGATAGCTGTATCCTACATATAGGATCTGTATGTAGGAGGTCATCTCTGTTCTCTTATAGACCAAATTCTGCCTTTTACCCTGTTTCTGGCAGGAGTCCTTCAGTCTGAGTTTCTATATCTAAGATATACATACCTCTCTACATACCTTATGTAGAGAGATATCTATATCTAGGATATGTTTTATATAGGGAGATATCTATATTATACATATAGAGACTATGCAAGATACTATATAGAAACTATATAGTTTCTATATATAAGATACAGGTTTCTATAACTATATAGAAACTATAAGATATATAGAGCAATATCTACATCCTATGTATCTATGGATAGATATACCTATGCAGATACAGACATCTCTCTGTACATGTATCTCTATATACCTATATCAAATATATAAAATAGAATCTAGAATAGTTTGGATTGGAAGGGACCTTTGAAGGTCATCTAGTCTAACCCCCTGCCGTGAGCAGGGACATCTTCAACTAGATCAGGTTGCTCAGAGCCCTGTCCAGCCTGACCTTGAATGTTTCCAGGGATGGGGCATCTACCACCTCTCTGGGCAACCTGTGCCGGTGTTTCACCACCCTCAGTGTAAAAAATTGCTTCCTTATATCTAGTCTGAATATGTGATATATAGACTATATATGTCTTATCCCTTTCTTTGGGGAATATGCACGATCTGGTCAAGGCCTGACTGGTGCGGTGTGCCTGGGCACTGGCATCCGCAGCCGCGATGCCCACGGTGGTTCCATCCTGGACGTGCTCCCTGGAGGGTTTTGGATGCCTCCTCTGCTTTCAGCTCCTCCGCGTGCTGCAGGGGATCCCGAGCAATCTCTAAAGCTGACGGTGATTACTGAGTCGTACTGGATGCAGGTGTCCTGTGCTATGGACATCTGCTTGGAGGCCACATTCACCGGTGGCTCCTCCTTTGCCGATCCTCCTCCCGGCCAGGCAGCACTCGGCGCTTCGGCAGCTCTGCCAGCAGGTTGGAGATGGGGCAGAAATCCTGCCGGGAAACCGGCGCTGTGTGGGTTTCACTGTAGGAAGGTTTATGGTGCAGGATGGATATACTGTATTGGGTATACCAATACTGTTTAATATCTTCATCAACGACGTAGGCGGTGGGATTGCGTGCACCCTAAACAAGTTTGCAGATGACACCAAGCTGAGTGGTGCAGTAGATACACTTGAGGGAAGGGATGCCATCCAGAGGGACGTTGGCAGGCTTGAGGAGTGGGAACATGAAGTTCAACAAGGCCAAGTGCAAGGTCCTGCACCTGGGTCGGGGCAATCCCCAGTATCGGTACAGAGCGGGTGCCGAATGGATTGAGAGCAGCCCTGCCGAGAAGGACTTGGGGATACTGGTGGATGAAAAATAGGACATGAGCTAGCCACGTGCACTTGCAGCCCAGAAAGCCAATCATATCCTGGGCTGCATCCAAAGAAGCGTGGCCAGCAGGTCAAGGGAGGTGATTGCTGGCTGAACATGAGCCGGCAGTGTGCCCAGGTGGCCAGCTGTACCAGAAATAGTGTGGCCAGCAGGAGTAGGAAGGTGATCGTGCCCCTGTACTCGGCACTGGTGAGGCCGCACCTCGAATACTGTGTTCAGTTTTGGGCCCCTCACTACAAGAAGGACATTGAGGTGCTGGAGCGTGTCCAGAGAAGGGCAACGAAGTTGGTGAAGGGTCTGGAGAACAAGTCTTATGAGGAGCAGCTGAGGGAGCTGGGACTGTTTAGTCTGGAGAAGAGGAGGCTGATGGGAGACCTCATCGCTCTCTACAACTACCTGAAAGGAGGTTGTAGCGAGGTGGGTGTTGGTCTCTTCTCCCAAGTAACAAGTGTTAGGACAAGAGGAAATGGCCTCAAGTTCTCTCAAGCCAAGGGAGGTTTAGATTGGACATTAGGAAAAATTTCTTTACTGAAAGAGTGGTCAGGCCTTGGAACAGGCTGCCCAGGGAAGTGGTTGAGTCACCATCCCTGGAAGTATTTAAAAGACGTGTAGATGAGGTGCTTAGGGACATGATGTAGTGGGCATGGTGTGTTGGGTTGACGGTTGGACACGATGATCTTAGAGGTCTTTTCCAACCTTAATGATTCTGTGATTCTCCCTCTCTACTCTGTTCTCATGAGACCCAGCTGGAGTACAGCTCAGGGCACCCAAGCACAAGAATGACATGGACCTGTTAGAGCGAGTCCAGAGGAGGGCCATGAAAGTGGTCAGAGGACTGGAACACCTCTGCTGTGAAGAAGGCTGAGAAAGTTGGGGTTGGAGAAGAAGAGAAGAGAAGAGAGAGAAGAGAAGGCTGCAGGGAGACCTTATTGTGGCCTTTCAATATATATAAAGGGGGCTTATGAGAAAGATGGAGTGACAGGACAAGAGGCAGCAGTTTTAAACTGAAAGAGGGTAGGTTTAGATTGGATGAAAGGAAGAATTTTTTTACGATAAGGATGATGAGACATTGGACCAGATTGTCCAGAGAAGCTGGATGCCCCATCATTGGAAGTGGTCAAGGTCAGGCTGGTTGGGGCTTTGAGCAACCTGATCTAGTGAAAGATGTCCCTGCCTATGGCAGGGGGGTTGGAACTAGATGATCTTGGAAGGTCCCTTCCAACCCAAACCATTCTATAATTCAATGATTTTCTGGTACGGTGTGTCATCCCCAGTGCAAGCCCGGTGACCTGCGCTCATGGTTGAAGCAGTGCTTTCCGCGTGCCATGGGAAGGAGATGATCTTGCAGGATGGGTACCCTTGAAGCCCAGCACACTCCTTTCCTAGCGAAGCCATACTGAAATCACATTACAGGTTCAAACACTGAAGTGAAGCTCAGCAGCTTCTTTTGCCATCTTACGCCAAGGATGACTCCAGCTTAGTGACTCGCTCCTCAAACATGAGGATTACAGCCCCATGCTTCCCACTCCGGGGATCGCTGTGCCACGTCCCCTCCAAGCGATGTTCCGCTGTCCGTCCCCCTCTCCCACTCCTGTGTAGCCAGTGGCCACCTTCCTCCTGCCAAATCCATTTTGGGAGAGAATTCCTTATTTTGGGAGAGACATACAGCCTCGACTGGCTACCAGTGCCCATGAGGAGAGACCATCCCTTCCCCAAAATGCTGCAGCAGTCACAGGCAAGGGGGGTGACACTTTTCCCCCATAGCAGAGCCCAGGGCCGGGGAGTGCTTAATGCACCACCTGCTTTATCCACTTTGTCACCGAATTCCAATGCTGAGTCCATGCAGTTTGAGGGTGAAGCTTGGAAGAAGATGGGCGCTTTTTTTTTGCCCCGTAAGAGCCTTTCCTGAAGGATGCTATTTAAATGGCCCCATTTGGAGGGGTCTCCCTCCCTCCCTTTGGCTCTCTCTAGGACTGTGTTTGGGGGTCCCCAGAGCATCCTTTCAGGGCTGTGTGTTCACTTTCACTCCCATGTGTTGCAGCAAGCTGAATTTTGGCATCGCGTCAGGCCCTGAGATTTCAGCCGTCTCCAAGCCACCTTTGCTCAAACTTCCTACAAAGTGGCTTTGCGCTCCCAAGTGCTGGATTTAGACAGGAGCTGGCAGGGGGTTGCGGCTCCTCAGAGCTCAGCGCGGTCATCCGAACGGGGACCACAGAGGTGGTCCACGGAGGCAGGAGGACATGGAGACCATGTTGCGGGTCCTGTAGGTGCTCCTGAAGGCTGAACCTGTCCATAGGAGATGGGAGGACCCCTAGACTTGTATAGCTGCTACATCCCTGTGGAGCTGTGTGCAAGCCCGGTTGCCGGCACACGCATCCGCCTCCCTGCTGCCGAGGTCCAAAACACCATCGCCCTGAGTAAAAAGCAATCCCCTGAGTTTTTCCCCAGGGTCTGACAGTGTTTCTCCGTCCCCTGACCTTGCCCCCACCTTGCAGGATTGGCCGTTCGACGATGGAGCGCCTCCTCCCAGCAAGATAGTGGAAGATTGGCTCAACTTGCTGAAGACCAAGTTCTGCGAAGACCCCGGCTGCTGCGTGGCCGTGCACTGCGTGGCCGGCCTGGGGCGGTAAGTCAGAGCTCGGCACCCCAGCTGCCACCCCACCCATGAAGGGGAAGAAGGAAAACCATGCCTGCTCTCCTCCTTCCACCTTAGAGCAGGGGTTTTGCATGCAGTGGAGACCTTAGTGGGAATAGGCATTGATGGGTGTGGCTGCTGCCTGAGCTCCCCCTTGCACTTCTCATGGCCAAATCCTGGGCACCAGGGTGGACCTGGGTTGCTCGGTGCTGTCCTGCCAGTGCCCCACGGCAATTTTGCTTTTGCTAAGAGCTCGTCATGGAAATACTGCAAAATGCTTCCCGCTACAACCGGGAGCCATGGCACCAAGTTGGGCGGGAGTGTTGATCTGCTCGAGGGTAGGAAGGCTCTGCAGAGGGACCTGGACAGGCTGGATCAATGGGCTGAGGCCAATTGTATGAGGTTCAACAAGGCCAAGTGCCGGGTCCTGCACTTCGGCCACAACAACCCCAGGCAACGCTACAGGCTGGAAAGCTGCCCAGAGGAAAAGGACCTGGGGGTGCTGGTTGACAGCCGGCTGAGCATGAGCCGGCAGTGTGCCCAGGTGGCCAAGAAGGCCAATGGCATCCTGGCCTCTATGAGAAATAGTGTGGCCAGCAGGAGCAGGGAGGTGACCGTGCCCCTGTACTCGGCACTGGTGAGGCCGCACCTCGAATCCTGTGTTCAGTTTTGGGCCCCTCACTACAAGAAGGACATGGAGGTGCTGGAGCGTGTCCAGAGGAGGGCAACGAAGCTGGTGAAGGGCCTGGAGCACAAGTCTGATGGGGAGCGGCTGAGGGAACTGGGGGTGTTTAGTCTGGAGAAGAGGAGGCTGAGGGGAGACCTCATCGCGCTCTACAACTACCTGAAAGGAGGTTGTAGCGAGGTGGGTGTTGGTCTCTTCTCCCAAGTAACAAGCGATAGGATGAGAGGAAATGGCCTCAAGTTGCGCTAAGGGAGGTTTAGATTGGACATTAGGAAAAATTTCTTTACTGAAAGAGTGGTCAGGCCTTGGAACAGGCTGCCCAGGGAAGTGGTGGAGTCACCATCCCTGGAAGTGATTTAAAAGACGTGTAGATGAGGCGCTTAGGGACATGGTTTAGTGGGCATGGTGGTGTTGGGTTGATGGTTGGGCTCGATGATCTTAGAGGTCTTTTCCAACCTTAATGATTCTATGATTCTATGATTTCAAGAGCTGCTGTGTTTTGCTGCTCTCCGCGCCACAGGTCAGGTTTTGCATGTCTATTTACATCCACTTTTCCGCTAGATTTGCCTCCAAAGTCCTCAGGCTCATTAGAAGAGCAGCAAACAGCTGCCAGCCCCGTCCTGGGGCTTTTACCCCTAAAATCAGCCGTTTGTTGGGGCAGCACTTGCAGCCCAAAAGCGAGAAATTACAAACCAGAAGCCAGCACAGGTGATTACCCGCAATGCCACCATTACGGCCCTGCGGCGTGTCCCCCCGCCCCAGGACGGGATGTCAGCCTCTGGGCCATGTGGCTGGGGAGTGACCGCCGCTGCCATTGCCTTTCAGCGCTCCCGTCCTCGTCGCGCTGGCCTTGATTGAGAGCGGGATGAAGTACGAAGACGCCATCCAGTTCATCCGACAGTAAGTCGAGCAGCGTTTCAGTGTCGGGGGAGAAAGTAGCCCCTCTCCAAAGGAACAGAGATCTGGCATGCCTCAGGGTTTTTATGGGGCGCCGGGGTTGCTTTTCTCACCTTTTGGCATGGAAGAAAAGCAGGGGCCAGCACCAAGCACCCTGTGTCTTTGCATCAGGGCTGCAGGATGCTGGGGAGGCATCCGAGAGCATCCTTTGGAGGCTTTTGGCAGGCACCCCGCTTTGGGCAGCCTCCCCACGTGTTTCTTCTCTGGCTCTCCATGTCCTAAGACTTGCAGGGCAGATGAGCAAGATGCTGGGGTCAGGGCCTGTGTCCATCCCTGGAGGACACATGAGGCTGCAGCCTCCAAATCCCTTCTTACTCCAGGCAAGGGGGTTCAGCTCCCCAACAGGGATGGGTTCGGGATGGGGGGTCTTCTCCTGCCCCACCACTGACTGTGCCGGCCCTTCTCTGTCCCCACAGGAAGCGCAGAGGAGCCATCAACAGCAAGCAGCTGACGTACTTGGAAAAATACCGACCAAAGCAGAGACTCCGATTTAAGGACCCTCATAACCACAAGAACAAATGCTGCATCATGTAACCTCAATGACCTCTTGCCAAAATCCGTGCATACAGACACCCGGGCACTTGCACGCATCCCACCCCCTCACCTCCTCGCCCAGCCCCATGCACCCCACGCGCTGCCCCACTGACAGGGCTGGGGTGGGGGGACATGGAGCACCACCAACGTGTCCCAGCACCCACAGCACGGTCGTCTTGCCAGACCCCCAAAAAGGGCTGCCCCGAGGAGGGAAGGCAGCGCTGCCCTTTGACTCTTGGCGTTAGCAGGCAACGAGCTCACATGACGGTTCTTCATCGCCTTCCTCCTCCTCCTCCCTTTCCCCTCCCATTGCACTGAGAGGGAAGGGCGGAGGGTGCTTGGTTTGGGGTGACGCAGGCAGGGCTGTGCCAGCGGAGAAGGGATGGGGAGCAGGAGGGCCGGGGCACCCCCAGAAAAATCCTTTCCCACCTCTTCCCTGTAAATAAGGGCTGCAGCAGCGGGGACGGAGGTGGGGATGGTGCAATGGCCTCAAGGGGGAAGATGGTGATAGCTGGGAGAGGTGAAGGGGGCTCGTAGCTTGGTGCTGGCCTTGCGGCCACAGGAAGGGCTGAGCTAAGCCCCCCAAGCACCATTCCCTTTCTCCTGGCCCCTCTGCCACTTCACCATCTCCCCGTTGCCTTGATGCCAACCGGGATGCTGCAGGTGGGGCTCCTTGGCTTGCTGCAGTGAAGGCAGAAGCACTGGGAAATTCAGGGACCGTGGTGGGGCTTTGAGGCACCCAAGCTTTGCCAGGGTGCAGGGTCAGCACTGGGTCCCCCAAAATGTGGGGTGCTCTTATTTATAGCTTCCAAATTCATTGCACAGGGTGGTGGGTTCTCTCCTGTCGTGTCCTCATCACCGAGCCACGGCACAAACCCCAATTCTGGCTGCGATGCCTTGGGGACGCAATGCGTATCTCGAGGCACGTCCATGTCCTCCACCGCTGCGTTTGCTGTCCAAGGAGCTGGGCTGCAGCTTTCCTGGGGGATTTCGGGTGCTCCTGGCAGGAGCACGTCACCAAATTTTGCACCTGCCTTTCCCACACCTGGTGGCATCTGTAACGCGACGCCTGGCACCCCAAAACCCCCCGGCGTGTGCCCTGGTGGAGTGGACTCAGCTGCCCCTGAGCCAGGACATTAAACATCTCTCAACTTTCTGCCTTTGAACGCTTGCAGCAGCTGGAGCGGTGGGCATGTAGGGGACGTGGGGGTGTTTTTTCTTTTGACGAGGATAAGAAGAAATTTGCTAATTAAAGGAAAAAAAAAAAACCTTTAAAAAAAACCTGTTTGTCTTCCGCACGTCCTCTGGCCTTTGTTTCTCCCATCACTGCCTGGTGGAGCCCGGGAGGTGACCCATGGCCCCCCAGACCAATCCCCCCCAGCACCGTGCCATCTGCTGTCACCAGGGCATACGTGTGGCCCAAGGGATGCTCCAGCTATTCTTTGGGCTCGCTGCTGCTCACCCCCTCAGCTGCAGAGGATCGCAGGTGTTGGGGCAAGGAGGGCTAGTCATCCAGCACCTTGTGGTTTTAGGTTGCCCAACTTGAGATGCCTTCAGTGCCCTGTGATGGGTATCTCCAAAGGTTTGTGTGCCTTCCAAAACGTAGTATCCAGAGACATTTGCTTCAGAGGGTTCATCTCTTGGGATAAGTGGCGAGGAAGGCTGGTTAGACACTTCTGGTACCTGCAGAAGGGTAGGGTATGGCTTTGTGCCACCACACATGGGCAGAGGAGGAGCTCGGAGCTGTTTCCAGCAGTCCTCCTCCTCTCCCGATGGGAGCCAGCCCTGCTGCACGGCAGGGATGGCCATCCTGTGGGACAGGCCGTGGTGCTGAGCGAGGTGGAGACCCTCCACACATGGCCCTGGAGCTGTCATACCACACACCTCAGGCCTGTCCAAGCCCTCACATTGTGGGACAGCCCTCAGTCCCTTGAGTTTCTCCTGCCCCATTCCAGGCTGTTGGTTCCTATGACTCGTGGGGAAGGTGGCGGTGGTTGAAGGGTCTGCGTTGGTTGGGAAGGGTGAGAAACGGGGCTGATAAAAAGGCCTGATCCTGTACTGCAGCAGTCCCGCTGGGTGGGTCACCATCCTCTTCTTGCCCCATTATGTCCTCCTGCTGCTAAAATAGGTGCTGCTTCATCCCTAGGGGCAGTAGGAGATGGCTCAACATTGTGACGGGGACAGCCCTAATCCCTCTTAGCCAGGAAACCTCATGGTCTCATGTGCTCCCTGGTCACAACAGGCCATGCCATGACTTGGGAAGAGTTTAGGATAAAGTGGTGGTAACCGTTGCTTTGCAGGCTTGGAGATGTTTGTGCCCTGGCAAGAGGAGGAGAAATGTTTTCCTTGCCCACACTCATGGGAGCATCGCATTGGCAGATTGCCCAGGGCAAGCAGTCCAGGGCTTCAGCCATGATTCTTTTGAGTTGGGGTCAGGATGGGGACAGAGGGGCTTGAGTTCAGCCGCCTTTGGCCACAGGAACTCTTCACCTCCTCCATGCAGGGTTTGATGGTAGAAGTGCTCAGAGCTCTGATGAGAGTACACTCAAATCTCAACTTGGTGGGCTTGTTTGGGGGAACACAGCGGGGGGGACAGGCTTCACAGTGCTCCTTCGCTTTATGTAGCATCAACCCAACCACCTTAAAAATAGAGAGCTTCTCGTGTAAGAGCAGTCCTTGACATGGTACAATCCATGTGGCCAAAACCTGAATGCCTCTGGCTGGCAGAGCGGAATCTTGATACTCTTCAGTTTTGTGAGTCACTGAAAAAAAAAACCCAAAACCATGCTGCTTTAATTGTCCTAATTTTTTCTTGTTTCTTTTTTTAATGCACGTCTTTCCCCTGTCCTGGAACTTGCTGTCACCTCCCATGTGCTGCTCCATGGACAGGACACCTCAGCAGCCCAGCAGCTGCCGTCCCTGCATGGAGGGCTTGAACCTGCTCCAAGGTTTCTCTGGGTTGGACTGCCAAATATTTGGGATTTTTTTGATACGGACTTGGGCTCCTACCTCTGAGGTACCAGCTCCTTGATGTTTCAGCCTAGAGAGTGTTACAGAAACATAACAGGCTAGGGAAATTGAGGGGTCTTCCAACCGGATTTTGGGTTAGAAGTCTCAAAGAAGAGCCCAGTTCCCTCACAAAAATCTTGGGACAGTTGGGGAAGAGGGAAAGTTGGAGCTCAGTAGATACATAGCACCAGAGTGAGGCCTAAGCGGCCAAGGGCTCATCGTTTGGGCTGGTTTTGAGGTCTCTCCTTGTATGCTAATCCTTATTTCACCTCAGATGCCAAGATGTTGAAATGAGAGCCTTAAGAATCTGACGTATTCGCCGATTCTGTTACTGCTCGAGTTATGTCCATTGGGTCTTGGCAGACGTCATAGGGAACAGACATTCCCATGGCTTTGGCTACAAACCAACCATCCTGCCCTTTTCTGCAGAAGCAAAGGCACAAACTGGGTTTTTATACCTCCTCGCCCCTACCCACATCCCTCGCCCCCTCCATGGAAACCCGACATCTTTCCATAGTTTGCAGGAACAGGTCTCCAAACTGGTAGCAAGGGCTTTGGAGGGATGGCAAAGCAGAGAGACCCTAACCATCAAACCAAGAGCTTGTAGGCTTTGCCCGGGAATCAATCATGGCTGAACCTCATAAGGGGGAATAAATCTGAGCAGGAATTTGTAATTGTGTCCTCTCACCGGTGGCACACGTGTGCCCTTATCTGCGTTTCAGTTAAGAGGCTCGTGTGTCCCTTCTGTTCTCCATGTTTGCCAGTCAGATGGAGGGCGTGGTGGGGGCAGCAATGGGAAGGAAGGCGGCCGTCGCAAATGGCCAGCTCTTTATTTAAGAAAGGTCTGGTGACGCGTATTTAAAGACTTCACATTTTTAAATTCATACTATGAGTCTTGCAATAAGGCTGACGCTGTGGTGGTTGGGCTGAGAGCTTTGGATGAGGAGGTTTATGAGTAACAGATTTCCCAAGGAAGCAAAGAGTCTTGCTCTATCTCCAATAGAATGAGTTGTTTTCTTTTTTTTTTTTTCATTGGGTTTGTTTGGTGTTTTTATTAGTCCCAGTGGGAAAGCGCACAGGGAGTTTCGTGACTTCCATGCAGTTTCCAGGGTCTTGTATCTTATTTCCTTCCAGCGGGCTGGGTAGGTGCAGTTTGGTGAGTGGATTTGGATGGGATACTGTCTGGTGGGAGAAAAATGTGGCTGGTTTCTTTGCGCAGCGGGGGGTCACGGGCCGGCTGCGGTCCCGCTCGCAGGCTCTGGCAGACATTCCCGGGGAGGGGGGTGTTTCGCCGCGCTCGGCTTCCCTTTAGATGACGATCTCCCAATGAACTCTCGACTTCCCTGCTGTTTCTTTCTGTGCAACAAAGAACTGCATATTTTCCTTTTTAACTCCGTGGGCAATCATAGTAGTATGTAGATTAAGCCCAGATGACTTCTTTTTTTTTTTTCTTTTTTTTTTTGGTCTGAGCCATAGCTAAATTATTATACCCAATGCTTTTTGTATCAGACGGCATCACTTTGAATATGCAGATGAGGTATAGGATCTTGACACTTTATAATCTTTCTAAAAAGAAACTTGTCTGTTTACTTACGTCTTGTGTAAAAAGGAAAAAAAAATGTATGCCTTTTAGTAATCACTTTTTTTTTTTTTGAGTTTTATGAAATTACAGTGGTTTCACTCCAGCAGCGAAATAAAAAGCGTTCACTGTTTTGTACATCCCTGTGTGCTGCGGTGCTGCTAATGGGGGAGTTATCAAGATGGGGGAGGCAAAGGCGGAGCTGAACTCTGGCCAAGGGATGGTGGAGGAATGCATGGGGGGGCTGTCGGGGTCCTGCTGCCTCCCCTTGGCTGGAGACCTCAGCCCACTCCTGTCCCATCCCAAATGTATCCCAGCTACATTCCCCACTCATTTCCTGGGTTATTTTCCTCCTCTCATCTTATTACCCTTTCCTGGGAGCTCTTGGGACAGACAACGGAGATGGCTGGGAAAGGGTTGGACCTACTGCAATTAGATGATGGGCTGCAGCCAAATTAGGTAGAGCCCAGGGCAGAGAGAATTTATTTGCCCAGTGCCAAGGCAGGTGCAAGGGGTGCACCCAGGGCTCCAGGCATTCACATAAAGCCCTCTTCCCCATGGGCTGCTCTCTGCCCCATCCAGCATAATCACTGCACGGTCCATCTCCAGCACTTTCTCAGCAAAACATCATGCAAGTCTTCAGCAGTGATTCCCACGTCCAGCATCCCCCCCAGCATAGCCAACATGATCACAGCAGGGTCAGGAGCCAGCGCCTTGCAAGAGAGAGTCCAACCATCACCACAGCATTTACTCCCAGTCCAAGCAAGGTCTTCTCCAGAGGAGGGTCTGGCAGCTGGAAAATCCCAGAGCTTATCTGCAGCAGCAGACTTGCCTTGGCTGAGCGAGCTAATTGCATTGCTCACTTACCAAAATGTGTCATGGTTTTTAAGTACCCACCTCATCATCAAATAATTGGCATAAGCAGAGCCCACACACAGCCTGATCCCGTGTCCAGTACGTCTCAACTGATGCAGTTGGATAAAAGGTGTTGTAAGGCTCAGAGATGCCTTTCATGCCGCGTGGAAAGAGCTGACCCCATAGCAAGGCTGTAGGGTGCTGTTGGACAAGCTGCCCAACTGAGGGCCCCGCTTGGGCCCCCAAGGGGCCATGGCTAATAAATCATAGTGTGCAAGAGCCTGACAACTCGACGCCATCTATGCAGTGGGCAGCCCTTGTACCAGAAACACACCAAATACGTGGATCGACTGTGACCAGCCTCTCCGGACTCTGGCATGAAGCAGCAATGGGAGGGACCAGCTCCTAAATAGGCCTCGTCCGGTGGCACAAACACACCTGCCAGAGATGCCTGGGTTAGATCTTGTAGCTGGAGATCTGATGGCTGCTTCTCCCTCCCGTGTTGCTTTTCCTATTATAGACCAGTTTAACAGCTAAATCTACTGGGTGGAGAGCAGCTGTTCAGTGACTAAGGTCTTGGGGCAGCATCTCCCAGTTGAGCAACACAAGACGTGTTGACCTCAGTCCACCAGTCCCCCAGCACTGGTCAGCACACCAGCAAGGAGGAGCCAGGTTGAATATTAGGGTAGACTCTGCTGGCGAAATGGACTTTTGGAGGGAGGACGTGGTATCCAAGCCCTTGGAGAACTTCTAAGAACAGGACAGGCATTTTGTCCCATCCAAGGTCAGGATGGGAGGATGACCTCTGTAATGTGATTTTTATCCCTAATTCCACTAATGCTTTGTGGTCAGCTGTGATCCAGCCTAACTCCTTCTTCAGGCTCAGAACCAACTGAGCAAGTTAAAACTACGGAGGAAACTGCCAGACTGATGGTTCAGTATTAGTCTCGATGATTAAACTATCTGCAGCAGGGCCTGTAGGGCCCTTTTGTCCATCTCTCTACCCCAAGAATTTGAATCCAATGACTGATTTAACCCCACAGAGCATGAGAGCTCCCAACAACACCATGTTCCTACAAGACCAATGAAAATAGCAGATAAAGGAAAGACCTAAATGGTATGTCCAGTAGAGTATGGCTTAACCTTGGTTAGACACCCAAGAGTCCACCCAGAGGAGACATTACACACACCCCACCCATTGGAGATCTTCTCAGTGCTTCACCACTGGCAGAGACCACCCATCAGACAGAAAAACAGGCTTCGCTCACGAAACCAGTTGGTTTTTTAACTCTGCCCTCCATGACCAAGTCAGGAAGGCCAAAACCAGAGGCTCCATGGAGGCTGAGGAGCAGGAGCTTGCATGAACAGGCTGGTAAGCAAGGAAAGCTGACACTAATTGTGTGAGCTCCCAAGTAATTACAAGGGGTTGGGCGGGGTAAGTGTGGAAAGGGGGAGGAAACTCCCCTCATGCTGCTGTAGGCTCAGGAAGGCTTTTTGTGGAGATGCTGGCTTGGAAAAGGGGAGGGCTGCAGATCAGAGCACAGTGGGGTGGCATGGCCAGAGCTGTCCTTGGATTGCCCCAGCACTCCCCAAGTGCTCTGCAAGGCAGATCCTTATCTCCTCACAGGCTTTGAACCACGAAGCTACAAGGGGCACTGCCTCCAGGGTTGTGCAATAAGCAACTGGGCCTTCAATCAGCCTAATTGCTGCCTCGCCTCCCAACCGGGAGGGCCAGGGGGACTTCTGAACACGGGCGTGTGTGCTGGAGAAACACCCGCCTGCGCTCCTGTCTGTACACGCTGTCTCCTACCTGCCTGCATTCCTCCTCACCTTCCATCACCTAAAAACGTGCACCCCTTTGCAGGCCAGACCCTGACTCTCCGTGTTAGGCTGTTGCCACTCCATGCACAGGTTCCTGCTCCTCCACAAGAGGAGCACTATGAAAGCCCATCAAATTGGGGTCGTCTGGAAAGGTCTGAATTGGCCGCTCGCAGGTCCTGGGATCTCTTCTCAACTTGTGCCATGGTCTGCAGTGCCTTAGCCCCTTCTCAGCAGAGGAGGTGGATACCTACAAGCCCCATCACAGGCATGTATTTCAGTGCCTTCAGTCTTGCCAACACCAAAATTAGTGAGATCCACCCAGCTCAAGGTGGGTGTCCACAGTGTGGTCTCATCCCTGGCTCCCTTTCCAGTCAACAGAGATCAAGTCAAGAGTCAATGCTGCAGATTCAGAAGGGATCAGTCTCATACTGGCATGGACACTTCTTTCAGTGCTCCACCACTGCAGAGGGTCCCCAGATACCCAGCTTACATAAAGACACTCACGCTGGAGACGCCCAAAGCCTTGGGAGATGACCCATGGCTCAGAGCTCACCCTGTCAATGTTACTAACCCACCTCAGAAAGTCAGCTCTCTGCAGAGCCGTGGAGGCAAAGGTTGCAGGGTCTTCAGTAAAGTCTAGACCAGACATGGTCCAGGCTCACAAGACTGGATAAAAAATGCCTTGTTCCCTGTTTGCTATGTGCCGAGCCATGATGAAACCTTTCCTTGTTTGTTTTGGACCGCTGCTGGCTGTCACAGCCAACACTGGCTCTTCTTGGGCACAGCACAGCTCTCATCACGGCTCCTGTCAACCCGCTTGGGATCGGCCCTTTTGCAACACCTCCACCTGAGGACATCGTGCTGTCTGAAAGAAGTCTTCCAGGTTCCCTCTGTGCCCAGGGAGACGTGCACCATTAGGGACAGGCTGTGCAGCGATGGGAGGCTGCAGGGGCAAAGGTCTCAGGATCTCGGGGACCCTGTGGGTCTGGGCACAAGGCACAGGAGGGTGGGAGGTGCTTCCTGCTTGCACTGCGGTATCTGGAAACTCCCATGCTCCTAGGTATGAAAATGTAGGGCAGAGCTTGGATTGGGAAGAAAATTAAAGTGTTCGCAACAAATGTAGCTGAAAAGTCAAGTGGGGAATTAGGCACTGCTTGGCAAAGGTACAGTAACGCCGATCGCCAGGGGTGGGTTTTGCCCTGGGAGCTTTCCCTGCAAACAGAGCAAGGAGGGGAAGGAGAAACTCTTTGCCCAAACTTACACGACCACCCCCATGGTTCAGAAAGGGCGTTCTGCAAATCACTGCTCCGTGCCGTGACCACAGCTCACTGGGCAGGACCACGGGGCAGAATTTGTTTTAACCGTCGGAGAGAGCGAACATTTGAGTGGCAGGAGGGGAAGAGGCTTGCACAGCACCTGGAAAGGGCTGAGTCACTCGCTGTCGGCATCAGCAGCCGAGGAGAAAGCGCGGCTGCCAAACAGCCACCTGGAGCTTTGTCAGCGCATCCTTAAAAAAAAAAGAAAAAGGAAAAAATCTCAACTGACTGCCTCTCCTGCAACCCATCGGAGAGCTACGTGTGCTGCACGCAGCCAGGGAGTTCCCTGCAAAAGCAGCGGCTGTGGAAAATGCCCTTCCCTGGCTGCAGGTGCTGGTTTCTGTTGCAACATCTCCCTTGGGGCTTGCAGAGCAGAGGAGGCTGTGCGGCTCTTCCACAGCAACCAGGCAGCCTCCAGGGACGTGTCACGGCCAAGCTGGGGTTCGGTCCAAGGAGCGGGGGTGGGAGATGATTAGAGACCTGACGGCTCGGCGCTGGGAGAAGCACGACGCAAGAGCTGCCTCCGCCTCGCGGAGATAACTGTGAGGCTGGCAGCGCTGCTGCCTTCAGCCAGGGACTGACTCACCTACGCCAGGGCATCTTGTCTGGATATCAGGTGGAGACAGGGAGAAGCAATGCATTTAAATGAGCTTTGATCCTTAAGGCAAACAACACAGGCTTGTTTTGCAGCACTTAGGCAGCTGTGGGTGACAGAGAAGGATGGCCAGATGGGGTTCAGGGTGCCCAGTTCAAGGCACTCATTTTCGGTGGGTGGATGTTCAGCACTCAAAACAAGGGCTGTGATAAAGGGCTATCACGAAAACGCACCTGGTGCTGCCAAATACCAGGACCAAACATCTGGGGGCTCTTTCTGGGTTGCAAATCTGCTAGGTTGAGGGAGACAACACAGCTCAGTAGCACAGAGACACATGACTCTAACTACCCCAGCTGTAGCCAAGTGACATACCTGCGAAGCAAAGTTGAGTCCTTCTGGTTGCAGCTCCTCAACCTGTTGTATCTGCAGTCTCCATCCTGGGAGGGTTTCAGGATAAAGCCATGAGCAACTGAGCTGACCCCCATAGCTGACCATTCTTTGAGCAGGAGATCTCCTGAGGTTCCTTCCAGCCTGAATTATCCTGTAGTCCTATGATGATCCCAGAGAAGAAAAGAGTATCTTACAGCTCATAGGGTGCAAAACTGGGTCACTGAAAGAGACTCCAGAGAGACACTCCCCTTGGGGCATGCACCTTCTCCTGACACTGTAACTGTCTCCCTCAGCTCCTTCTGCTAGGGTTAAGGTGTCCATAGCTGTAGAGGGAATTATGTCCAGACTGCATGCTCCCCACATTGTCAATTCATTATCCTCTCTCAAGTGTGGACACCAGAACTATATGTTGTACCCATTTCAGACTCCATCTAAAGCAGTTAAATCACTTCCCTACATGCACCCCTTACTCAACCTGTCATCTGTTTTCTATTGAGAGTGTTTCTATCATGGGATGCAGATTTACCAAATGCAAAGCCCTGCAAAGAGATGTCTCTGGCTCCATCAGCTGTCGCCACGCAATCCGTCATGCTGTGAAGAGGTTGAGCTACAGCCCATCGCTCGTTGATCCCTCAGCCCACCACTGGGTCCTTTTCCCCGGGGATATAACTTTTCCAGCTGGCTGGGCTAAACTCTGCATGGAAACAGCTTCTTACCAAGAGGGGCTGACCAGGGCTGTCCCTGTGGCTGTCCGTCCTCATTCACTTCATTCCACTGATTTTTCTCCCCTCCAGCTTCTTCAGGAGCAATTTTGCCTTTATTTCCATCTCACTGGTGGAGAAGGCTGCATGGCTTTTGGCCTAGGATTTTCCTCCAAAGAAACACATCCAGTTGCTAGCGATTCCCCATTATCACCACTTTTTGAGATCTGTCAGTTAGCCAACTCTTAGCTCATTTAACACATGCTCTACTGATGTGTGGTGCTTTTTTCCCCCACTGGAATGCCACGCTGTACAAAGCCAATATTTTACAAGCATCTTGCATATACAGTTATGTTTATGAACCAACCTTACAGTCTAAAAGAACGAAATCAAATTGGTACGACAAGACTCCTTTTCCATAAAACCACATTGACTGGCATTTATTATATTTCTGTCCTTTCTGTTTTCATGAATCAGATTCTAGATCAGACTGTTATTATTAACAATCAGCCTGTTATTATTAGCCTGACATCACTCCTAGACATGTCTGGCCCATGAAGGCAGTTGAGCTGCTCAGCAGGCTCCTGAGGCTTAGCACCGCGTTAGTATGGGTACTGGAGACCAGGAGAAGATATTGGCCCATGCATCAAAGCCTTTGCATCTGCCAAGGAGCCGAGCTCTAGTCTTGCTTGGGTTGAGCCTGAAACAGCTGCTCTTCATCCAAGAATCTAATTTCCTTATTTCCTTATTTCCTAAAAACTTTCCTGAAGTTTTTAGGAAAGCTCAGTTAGAAGATAGGTATAATGGCAGCACCTAAGCTCACGGGGGCTCACAGCATCTCCCCGTGGCCTTGCACAGCGGCCAAGAAGAGGAGGTGGTTGTGTGAAGCCTGGTAGGAAACCCCTGGTGAGAGCTTAACTCACCGCTCTGAGCTGTTGGAGATGTGCAGCCAGGGTGATCTGCAAAGTCCTTTCTGTGTGACAGTGGTATGTTGTGGTCTCTGACCCTCGGGCTGCAGGACAACAGGGATCAGGCTGGGTGTGATGCACAGCTGTAGGAAGCTGTACCTGCCCTCAGAAGTTTAGGAAGCAACAGCACCATTTCTAAAACCTCAAATCCTACCCAAAATCAAGGGGTGAAGCAGCTGACCCGCTGAGACCACACCGGACCACACCAGAGAACCCCACTTGGCCATTTCCGTAAGGACCCTCCTGTTGCCTCATCTCAGGCTCTGCTTGGGGCTGTTTGGCCAGAGACAGCCCTCATTTTATTCCACATGTGCAGCTTCCTCCACAATATGTGTCTTCCTCACAAACTCCTGATCCACCAGGTCCCCTGGTAGCCCCCAAAACCTCAGTGCAAAAGAAAAGATGCCTCACATTTTGGACCCCGGGTCAAGCCAGATCCTGGTGCCCAGTTCCACTGCCGTCTCATCCTGAGCTCACACCCACCCCAGCCTTCTCCTCTCGCAGCCTGTGCTCAAGCAAAATCCTTTGCGTGCTAAAAAACCCACCAGCACAAACAGCCAGCCGCCCACCCATGTTCTCAGCCTGCCACCAGGGTAGAGAATCCCCGTCTTTAAGGACGCAGCCTTGAACAAAAGCCAGGGAAATAAAAAAACAAAACAAGCTCCTCCGCAGCCTGACCTTTTATTGTCCGTAAGGGGCTGCCAAACCAAACTGCGCCGCGGGTCTTTCCTGCTCCTTGCATCTCATCTAAGATTCCTCCCCGCCCTGCCACGGCTCAGGCGGTCGCAGCCCCAGCTGTGTCATCGGGTGTCCCCGGGAGCGAGGAAGACAATGGGGGGATCCTCGGGGTGGCGTGGGCAGCTTCCTCTGCCTCCATCCAGGGAGGGAGTCCTGGGGAGGGAAGGCTCAATGGAGGGTGGGGATCTGCAACTCCTGACAGATGGGACAGTGAGCAAAGGTGGAAGAGCATCTGCAGCCTTTCAGGGTTGACCACGTTGGAAAGACTAGAGGGAACATGTCAGGTTTAAATAATCTTCTCCCCTCCAGGGCCCATTTGGGCCACTTCAGGAGGAAAAAAAAAGAAAACAAAAAGAAAAAATAATCCCCCTGTGAATGTCTGGTGCCAGCTGCCAGAAGAAAAGCTTAGCTCTGGGCTGTGCTTGCCCCAGCAGACCCTGCCTTGCTTTTGCTGCCCTTCACATTCTCCCACCACCCCGCCCCGGCTCAGCTCGCAAGCTCCTGAGGACACGAGCTGAGCTCAAGTGTCTGAGAACCCTTTGCCTGGTCGTGGCAAGCCGTGCCCTCCCTGCCTGCAAACACATAGTCAGGGCTTGTCCACATTAGACAGAGCCGGCTGCCTCTAATTAGCAGTGGGTGATAAATCCAGGGGGGAGATGACAACCTGGAGGGATGAATCCAAGCATCCTGTCCTTTCAGTTCTCTTCCTCCCATCACACACAGCCCGGCTTGCCCGGTCTTCTCATATAATGGCAATAAGCCATCCCCCCTAGATGGGGAACGAATTCGGTGGCTGTGTGTGCAGCCCCATCTGATGGACTAACCGAACGGGGCATTTGCTTTGTGCCCTCCCGTTGAGAAGTGGAGGCCGTCCCAGCCTCCCTGTCCCACTGGTGGTGGAAGGAGATGCCATGAGGTCTCCTCTGTAAGACCATGGAGGGGCTCAGACGCATTGTCCAGCATGGACATGCAGTGCCAAGCTGGCCTGGGACCCTACACCAAACACCTCCGAGAGGTGGGGGACAAAGGTTGGGAGCGGACAATGGCAATACAGGGTTGTACAAGGTTTCCACGGCAGGAGGGGATGGTCCACACCAGCAGATTGATGCATCGGCCGGGTGGCACCTCATCCCCAAAGACACAGTCCAACATTACCACCTGTCCCCACTCTCAACCCACCCCAATGTCTCCTGCACACCATACATCCATGCCCCCCCACCAACCCCCACTCTCCCCAGTCAGGGCAGGGCCCTGGCGCCCCAGAATGCCACCTTTGCCTGTTTCCAGCTGGGAGAGCAGCTGGTGTGGGACAGGCTTCAGGGACAACACCTTTCGCACCTGAGGCTGCTGGGGTGGCCAGGCAGAGGTAGGTACCAGGGCGGAGGGGCTCCTGTGGATGGAGGGGCACAGCTCACCCCAGTTTTTTGCCTGTGGTTTCAGTGAGGTTCCGCCAAGCACAGGGAGGGCCCCCTCAGTGCCACGCTCCGCGAGGGCAGTGGCTGCTTTTCCCCTGCAAATCTGGAGGGAACATAATCTCCTTGAGGGGCTCTTCAGCTTGACATCATTTGGGTTGAAACTGCCCAGGATGATTCACGTAAATCTTGTTTCTTTAGGAAAACAAGGGGAAAAAGCTGGGGTGTGGTATAAAAGCAGCTTGCCAAGAGCGTCCCTGCTGGGTTTGGAAAGCCTTCCCTGGTGGCTTGCAACCCTGATCTGTGATCGGCACTTTTGGGAGACCATAAACCATCACTGGGACTGGCATGGTTTTGGGGACCGCCAGCCCCGGGGGTGATGGAGACCAGTGTCTGCTCTGCAGACCTACATGAACTGCTCTGAGCCTAGCCCTACTGCTGGCTGGGGTGGACAAGCTGTGAATTCATGCCCCTTCAAGAAAAAAATGGACTCACAACCATTTCTCAGCTCTGCCTCCCGTAAGGGAAGTGTGCATCTCACTGGGGAGTTTCTTCACAGTGTTGTACAGTCATTTGGTTTATGGTGCATTTCCAATGGCACCAGACTTCCTTGCGGGGGAAATAAAAAGAGAGAGCAGATGTAGGAAGATGCAAGCCTTGGGTTTTAGTTCAGGCTGGGGTGGGACGCATGCTGGAGCGGGGAGGAAAGGAGGAGTCGTGGGACATGGTTTCACAGTGATACCCAGTTACATGCGGGGACACCTCATTCAGGGCTGGAGGTTTGTAGAGGCATTTCAGACCCTCTCAGCAACCTGGGAAGGCAAAAATCACAGTTAGTTGGAGGAGGAGTCAGCAGGTGAGGGTATGGACGCAGAGCCGGGAAGTCTGGAGGTTTGGGGTGTAGCCTCAACTCAGTCACTGATCTGCTGGCAAATCGATTCTCCTCTTTTGCAGCAGCCTGACTCCTTTTTTCGGGCACAGTTTTCACTTGGCTTTGGTGGAGCAGCACCTGGCACAGTGGGGGTGGCTGGGACATAGAGCTGGGATGGGAAAACTGCAGGTCTAGCCATAGTTAGCTCAGCCCAACACCGGCCCAGTGCATCGTAGAATCATAGAATCATAGAATCATTTAGGTTGGAAAAGACCTTTAAGATCATCAAGTCCAAACGTTAACCTAGCACTGCCAACTCCACCACTAAACTATGTCCCTAAGCGCCACATCTACACGTCTTTTAAATACTTCCAGGGATGGTGACTGAACCATTTCACTGGGCAGCCTCTTCCAAGGCTTGACCACTCTTTTGATGAAGAATTTTTTCTTAATATCCAATCTAAACTTCCCCTGGCACAACTTGAGGCCATTTCCTCTCGTCCTATCACTTGTTACTTGGGAGAAGAGACCAACACCCACCTCGCTACAACCTCCTTTCAGGTAGTTGTAGAGTGCAATGAGGTCTCCCCTCAGCCTCCTCTTCTCCAGGCTAAACAACCCCAGTTCCTTCAGTTGCTCCTCATCAGACTTGTGCTCCAGACCCTTCACCAGCTTCGTTGCCCTTCTCTGGACATGCTCCAGCACCTCCATGTCCTTCTTGTAGTGAGGGGCCCAAAACTGAACACTGCAGCCTCACCAATGCTGAGTACAGGGGCACGATCACCTCCCTACTCCTGCTGGCCACACTATTTTTGATACAAGCCAGGATGCTATTGGCCTTCTTGGCCACCTGGGCACACTGCTGGCTCATGTTCAGCCGGCTGTCAACCAGCACCCCCAGGTCCTTTTCCTCTGGGCAGCTTTCCAGCCACTCTCCCCAAGCCTGTAGCGTTGCATGGGGTTGTTGTGACCCAAGTGCAGGACCCGGCACTTGGCCTTGTTGAACCTCATACAGTTGGCCTCAGCCCATCGATCCAGCCTGTCCAGGTCCCTCTGCAGAGCCTTCCTACCCTTGAGCAGATCAACACTCCCGCCCACCTTGGTGTCATCTGCAAACTTAATGAGGGTGCACTGGATCCCCTCGTCCGGATCATTGATAAAGCTATTAAACAAAACTGTCCCCAATTCTGAGCCCTGGGGAACACCGCTCGTGACTGGCTGCCAGCTGGATTTAACTCTATTCACCACAACTCTTTGGGCCCGGCCAGCCAGCCAGTTTTTTACCCAGCGAAGAGTGCACCCATCCAAGCCGCAAGCAGCCAAGTTTCTCCAGGAGAATGCTGTGGGAAACGGTGTCAAAGGCTTTACTAAACTCTAGGTAGACAACATCCACAGCCTTTCCCTCATCCGCTAAGTGGGTCATCTTGTCATAGAGGGAGATCAGGTTAGTCAAGCAGGACTTGCCTTTCATAAACCCATGCTGACTGGGCCTGATCACCTGGTTGTTCTGTACGTGCCATGTGGTGGCACTCAAGATGATCTGCTACATAACCTTCCCTGGCACCGAGGTCAGACTGACAGGCCTGTAGTTCCCCAGATCTTCCTTATGGCCCTTCTTGTGTATGGGCGTCACATTTGCTAACTTCCAGTCAACTGGGACCTCCTTGGTTAACCAGGACTGCTGATAAATGATGGAAGGTGGCTTGGTGACCATTTCCGCCAGCTCCCTCAGTATCCTTGGGTGGATCCCATCCGACCCCGTAGACTTGTGTGTGCCTAAGTGGTGCAGCAGGTTGCTAACCATTTCCCCTTGGATTATGGGGGCTTCATTCTGCTCCCTGTCCCTGTCTTCAGCTCAGGGGCCTGCATACCCCGAGAATAACTGGTCTTATCATTAAAGACTGAGGCAAAGAAGGCATTAAGTACCTCATCCTTTTCCTCATCCTTTGTCTCTGTGTTCCCCCCTGCATCCAATAAAGGATGGAGATTCTCCTTAGCCCTCCTTTTCTAGTGAATGTATTTATAGAAACATTTTTTATTGTCTTCTACGGCAGTAGCCAGATGAAGTTCTAACTGGGCCTTGGCCCTTCTAATTTTCTCCCTGCATAATCTCACGACATCCTTGTAGTCCTCCTGAGTTGCCTGCCCCTTCTTCCAAAGGTGATAAACTCTCCTTTGTTTCCTGAGCTCCAGCCAAAGCTCTCTGTTCAGCCAGGCCGGTCTTCTTCCCCGCCGGCTCGTCTTTCTGCACATGGGGACAGGCTGCTCCTGCACCTTTAAGATTTCCTTCTTGAAGAACATCCAGCCTTCCTGGACTCCTTTGCCCTTCAGGACTGCCTCCCAAGGGACTCTATCAACCAGGCTCCTAAACAGGCCGAAGTCTGCCCTCCGGAAGTCCAAGGTAGCAGTTCTGCTGACCCCCCTCCTTACTTCTCCAAGAATCAAAAACTCTATCAGATATTTTGTGATCACTGTGCCCAAGATGGCCTCCAGCCATCACATCACCCACAAGTCCTTCTCTGTTGGCAAACAACAGGTCCAGCGGGGCGCCTTCCCTAGTTGGCTCCCTCACCAGCTGTGTCAGGAAGTTATCTTCCACACGCTCCAGGAACCTGCTAGACTGGTTTCCTCTGTGCTGTATTGTATTTCCAGCAGACATCTGGTAATTTGAAGTCCCCCACGAGAACAAGGGCTAGCGATCATGAGACTTCTCCCAGCTGCGTATAGAATATTTCATCTGCCTCTTCATCCTGGTTGTGTGGTCTATAACAGACTCCCTCCATGATATCTGCCTTGTTGGCCTTCCCCCTGATTCTTACCCATAAACACTCAAGCCTATCGTCACCATCATTAAGCTCTAGACAATCAAAACACTCCCTAAAATACAGGGCTGCCCCACCGCCTCTCCTTCCTTGCCTATCCCTTCTGAAGAGTTTATAGCCATCCATTGCAGCACTCCAGTTGTGCCAGTCATCCCACCATGTTTCCGTGATGGCAACTGTATCATAGTTTTCCTGCTGCACAATGGCTTCCAGCTCCTCCTGTTTGTTGCCCGTGCTGCATGCATTGGTGTAGATGCACTTCATTTGGGCGATTGATCCTGCCACTTTTGGGGGGAGAATCCCTAATTCCTATGTGACCATTCTCAGGCACTTCCATGGTCTCTAACACATCCATAACCCTTGAGTCTTTGCTGCTGTATGGATCTCCGTCCCCTACCTCCACTGAGACGGCAGACCGAAGGACCTTGCTAGCACACCGTCCCTCAAACATTGTCATGCCACCCCCAGGCTTATCTCTAGCGACCCTGGTTTTATCCCTTTTCCCCTTCAAATCTAGTTTAGAGCTCTTTCCATGAACCCTGCTAACTCCTGCGCAAAGATCCTTTTCCCCCTTTGAGACAGGTGTACCCCATCTGTCGCCAGCAGGCCTGGTGTCATGTAGACAGACCCATGATCAAAAAAAACAAAATTCTGCCGTTGACACCAGGCTCGGAGCCAGGTATTGATCTGTTGGCTCTTCTTGTTTCTTCCCTCATTGTTCCCTGCAAGTGGAAGGACAGAGGAGAACACTACTTGTGCTCCTGATCCCTTAACCTGTCGTCCCAAGGCCCTGAAGTCTCTCTTGATCGCCCTCGGACTTCTTGTTGCAACTTTATCACTGCCTACATGAAAAATCAATAATGGATAATAATCTGAGGGTTGTACCACGGTAGGACATTTTCTCATCACATCTTTAACCCAGGCTCTGGGAGAATTGCAGACACTTATAGCAAACAGGGGCTGGAAAACTGCCTGGTGTAAGAAAACCAGCCTGAGTGTCATCTTCCTAGATGGTGCAATGCATGAGGAGAGGAAGCTGCTGCAGGCATTGATCTACTGCTCCCTCATAGAATCATAGAATCATAGAATCATAGAATCATACAGGTTGGAAAAGACCTCTAAGATCATCGTGTCCAACCGTCAACCCAACACCACCATGCCCACTACACCATGTCCCTAAGGGCCTCATCTAAACGTCTTTTAAATACCTCCAGGGATGGTGACTCCACCACTTCCCTGGGCAGCCTGTTCCAAGGCCTGACCACTCTTTCAGTAAAAAAATTTTTCCTAATGTTCAATCTAAACCTCCCTTGGCACAACTTGAGGCCATTTCCTCTTGTCCTATCGCTAGTTACTTGGGAGAAGAGACCAACACCCACCTCGCTACACCCTCCTTTCAGGTAGTTGTAGAGTGCGATGAGGTCTCCCCTCAGCCTCCTCTTCTCCAGGCTAAACAACCCCAGTTCCCTCAGCCGCTCCTCATAAGACTTGTGCTCCAGGCCCTTCACCAGCTTCGTTGCCCTCCTCTGGACGCGCTCCAGCACCTCCATGTCCTTCTTGTAGTGAGGGGCCCAAAACTGAACACAGTATTCGAGGTGCGGCCTCACCAGTGCCGAGTACAGGGGCACGATCACCTCCCTATTCCTGCTGGCCACACTATTTCTGATACAGGCCAGGATGCCGTTGGCCTTCTTGGCCACCTGAGCACACTGCCGGCTCATGTTCAGCCGGCTGTCAACCAGTACCCCCAGGTCCTTTTCCTCTGGGCAGCTTTCCAGCCACTCTTCCCCAAGCCTGTAGCGTTGCCTGGGGTTGTTGTGGCCGAAGTGCAGGACCCGGCACTTGGCCTTGTTGAATCTCATACAGTTGGCCTCGGCCCATCGATCCAGCCTGTCCAGGTCCCTCTGCAGAGCCTTCCTACCCTCCAGCAGATCAACACTCCCGCCCAACTTGGTGTCGTCTGCAAACTTACTGAGGGAGCACTCGATCCCCTCGTCCAGATCATTGATGAAGATATTGAACAGGACCGGCCCCAAAACTGAGCCCTGGGGAACACCGCTCGTGACCGGCCGCCAACTGGATTTAACTCCGTTCACCACAACTCTCTGGGCTCGGCCGTCCAGCCAGTTTTTTACCCAGCGAAGAGTGTACCTGTCTAGGCCGTGAGCCGCCAGCTTCTCTAGGAGAATGCTGTGGGAGACAGTGTCAAAGGCCTTACTGAAGTCCAAGTAGACCACATCCACTGCCTTTCCCTCATCCACTAGGCGGGTCACCTGGTCATAGAAGGAGATCAGGTTGGTCAAGCAGGACCTGCCTTCCATGAACCCGTGCTGGCTGGGCCTGATCCCCTGGTTGTCCCATGGTTGTCTCATGTCTGTGCTCTGGTCTGCAGAAGGGTCTCTTGCAACCTGGAGGAGAACAGGTTTGCTAGGGATGGTGGAAGCATCCTGTGCGTGGCCAGGTGATATTGCTGTCACCAGGTCTCAGCTATGAGGGAACCAAGGCTGCACATGACAGATCTCCATAAGGTCTCACCATGTGGGATGGGAGGCATTGCTTTGCCACCTTGGAAGTAAAGAAGACAAAGCAACATGTGCAGCAAGCTGGGAGACCACGCATCTCATCTGAGAGTGGCCCAGGACCAGAGAAATGTTGCCCAGGGCTGACAAAGACTCACTACATCTCTGTCCCTCAGCCCCGTGCTGAGTGCCAGGAGCAAGTAGTTACAGGAGCTTGTTCTTGAAATAACTTCACTGCTACTGCCTTTGGAGCAGCTAGACCAAACCCTTCTTGAATGAAGTCTGTCAGGACCAGTCCAAGCAATTACACCCGGGTGCTGGTTTTTAAAATGTCCGGTGGTCTCCAGATCAGTGGTCCTAGGAGGGTGCACAAGAGAGACTGCTCTTCCAGAGATTTTCCAAGAGGACCCCCACATCACCTTGAGAATACGTTACTTTTACTGAAGCCATCCATTTCACCTTGGACCTTCTTCAGTGCCTCTCAGATAAAGTATTCCTCGGCGACTGCAAAGGCTGGGGAGTTAGGAGCTGTCTCCTGATGGGCATTTATTAGTAGTAATGTACAGAAGCAATGTACAGAAGGTGGCTTTCCCAGCCTTGGATCAAACACAGCATAGGCAGGGTGCACCCCAAATGAACAGCAGTTGAGCAAAATGGCTAACTACCCTTTCAGCTTGCAGGTGGGGCTGGATGTTCATGGGTGCCTAGATCAAACGGGGTAATGGGAGCTGAAACCCATGAGCTACCTCATGAGTTTTGACTCAGATCTTTTTCTCCTTTGAGTCATTTGGACTCATTACTATGGTGTCATTATTTGGGGAGCTGACATTGAAAAAGTGGTCCCACCACGTGGTGAGGGAGATAGATGTGAGTAAAGACCTTTGATTTTTTGGCCTTTACCTTAATTACATAATTTGAATGCTCTTGGGGGGTTTTCTCTGCTTTTTCCATTGCAAATTGAATGGATAATTATGTCTTGTGTTTATAGGTAGCTATATGATGTGCTTCCTTATTGGGCTAATAATTACTGGGAAAAGATTAACGAAGAGCAGACATTTGAATAGTTGTTTGAAGTCCAATTTTTTGGTTAAGCAACAGAAAGGGTCGAGTGCCTTGACTGGTGCACCAGCCACTCATTGGATCCATAAGGTTTGTGTTCCCTATGTTCTTGGACTAAGTTAACAAATATTTACAGGCTGAGGCTCTGATTCAGCAAAGCGCTCAGCTGTGTGCTTAAATCTCCTTGGCCTCAGTGGCACTTAAACACAACCTTGTGCAACTTGCTAAATTTGAGGACCTTGGATTTTTTGGATAACAAAGACAACATGTCATTGCCAAACTAAGGGTCACCGAGTCACATTGCTGGCTAGCACAAAGCTCTTCATCCCTTTTGTTCTCTCTTAAATGGTGAAATAGTAGATGACTAGGTAATTTTCACATGCGTTTACTTTTTTGTGGCAATGTTGTTGATTTCTAAATGACCTGTATGAAAATCTTTTAAAGTGGATTCTGAGTTTGGAGGGCTCACTTTTTTTTTATTTGCTTTTTTTGTGGTGCTGGTACTGCTGCAAGGCAATCAGGAGATTTTCTCACATGCACCAGGCGAAGAAAGATTGCTGAGAAAGTCTGATGTCCCTTTTGTGAGTGAAAATGCAGAAGGACTCACTCAGCAGGTGGCCGGGAGGGTCACTTCTCCACAGTACTAGTTCATCTCCAAGTGAGGCTCATAGAGCACCTCAGGAGATCAAACCCCCCTTATATTCAGTGTGTGCATTTCTTTTTTCCTTGCTCTTGCACTCCCTCTGCTGATCCGAATGATCTATTAGAATAAAGAAATGCTGGTGCCAGAGCTAAGCGAAGTGCAGGGTGAAAAAAGCTGTATAACAAAAAATAAACCAGCTCATCCCAGATGGAGATTACCTGAAATTCAGGGGGCAGAAAGGAAAAAAACATAGTGAGAAATGGAGATGTGGCAAATACAGTCCCAAAGCAGGGGGCTCCCAGCAGTCCCAGCCTGAGCATGAACTTCTTCAAAACCCCAGATTCCTCCCTATTGAAGCCCCCATCTCTGGACAAGCTCAAAAGTGGTGGCAGCTTCTTCAGTGGGCCAAGAGCCCATCTACAGAGTTGTCTGAGGTAGAGCTGAGCTCCCTTTTCTCTCCAGCAGTGGCCATGGCAGAGGTGTGCTGGTTTTGGTTGGGATAGAGTTAATTTTCTTCGCAGTAGCTCATATGGGGCTGTGTTTTGGATTTATGCTGAAAACAGGGTTGATAACACAGGGATGTTTTCGTTCCTGCTGAGCAGTGCTTACACACAGTCAAGGCCTTTTCTGCTTCTCACCCCACCCCACCAGCGAGTGGGCTGGGGGTGCACAAGAAGCTGGGAGGGGACACAGCTGGGACAGCTGATCCCAACTGACCAAAGGGATATTCCACACCATATGACGTCATGCTCAGCATATAAAGCTGGAGGAAGAAGAAGGAAGGGGGGACGTTCAGAGTGATGGCGTTTGTCTTCCCAAGTCACCATTACACGTGATGGAGCCCTGCTTTCCTCGAGATGGCTGAACACCTGCCTGCCGATGGGAAGGAGTGAATGAATTCCTTGGTTTGCTTTGCTTGTGTGCGCGGCTTTTGCGTTACCTATTAAACTGTCTTTATCTCAACCCATGAGTTTTCTTACTTTTACTCTTCCGATTCCCTTCCCCATCCCACCGGTGGGGAGTGAGCGAGCGGTTGTGTGGGGCTTAGTTGGCGGCTGGGGTTAAACCATGATAAGAGGTCATAGGCTTCATGGGATAATTCAGGTTGGGAGGGACCTCAGAAGGTTTCTAGTCCAACCTCCTGCTCAAAGCAGAGTCACCTTCAGCAATCAGCCCAGCTTGCTCAAGGCTTTCTTCAGTTTGGTCCTGAAAACCGCCAAGGATGCAGGCCACAAAACCTGTCGCAGTGTTTGACATCTTCGCAATCCAGCTAGATCTACTTCAGGCACTCTCTAAGTCAGCACCAAGGTCTTGAGCTGGCACAGCCAAAGCTGTATCAGGCTGCAGACACTCCTGCACGTCTGCCTTTGTCATCACTAAAACTAAGTCCTTCTGGGTACAGAAGAGAAGCCCAGCTGAACCTTTGGAAACCAGCAAGTGCCTGGGTTTAAAAAGTAAAGCTGCCAACCTCCTTTCCTTGGTGCACTCACATACCAAACCAGTAGTCTCCAGAGCTGGAAAACCAGACCTCCAGCAGTTAAAAACAAGAGACCCTTTGGCCATGGCCCGTACAGTCTCACCTTAGCAGGTCAGGCCCATAGGACCCATTTCTCACCGCTGATAGATGCACCATCAGTGGAGAAAGGAGGCAAGGGCTTATACAAGTGCCAGCAGCTTTCCCATTCAGCTTGCACCTTGAGGAGCTTCAGCATCTGGAGACCCTTTACATGGCATCATCCTCCAGACAGAGGTGGGGTTGCTCTCAGTGGCCAGATAGGGTGAGATGTGGTGACTAGGATTGGAAGGGCAGAAGGCAGCTCTCCAATCCTCCATCTCTCTCTTCACAGACCAAAGCTGCTGTCCCCTGCACCCTTTTCCTTCCCCAGTCTTGTGGTGACAGCTCAGGTCATGGTGGCTCTCTGCAGCCCAAAATAACCAGGAGGAGATAAGGTAGCAAGGAGGCAGGTGGCATTCACCTTCCTACACTCTCTCCAAACCATGGCCAAGGCCATGTGTCTGTCTGTCAGCCACCCTCTTCTGTGGATGCCTCTTGGTCCTTTGGGGTGGACTTTGGCACTACCAGCACATTGGGTGCTTACCCCTCAAAAAACCAAACCCAAAATAAGAAGCCTCATTGTTCAGCTTTGGAGGCAAGCTCTGTAGGCCAGAAGAAACATAACCCACAGGGGCCCAGTTAACCTTTCCCCAAACCATTTTGCCTTTCATAAGCCAAAAAGATGAGAACTAACGGGGCTGCTGGGAAGTGAGGGAGAAGCAGAGAATTGCTCTCTGTGTCCTTTAGAAGGTCCCAAAAGTAAAAGGTCTCTCACAGGGAGTTTATTTTCATTAAAAATGACAGGCCCAGCTCAACCAGTCAAATAAACAAAGCAAGTCTGTAGAACAGCAAGTGCAAAAGGTCCTGGGTTATTTATAAAGGGCTTTTAAGTATATTAGGCCTAACACCAAGATAAATCAACCTTGCTAGGATTCCAGAGGCATATCACATGTGGCTCTAGCTGTTGTCAGCTTTGTGCTGGAATATATTTAGCCTCCTGTTATCTGCCAAAACCTCCCTGCTTTTTCCCTAGGGACTCCCCTTTGAAAATTAATACATTGAGACCAGACACAAGTTCCTGTCTTCAGTCACATATTGACCAGCTCAAACCCTTCAGAAGCATTCAAATCCTTGCCATTGTAATCAACAGATATTTTGGCGCCCAGCATGTTGCAGAATGGTGAAGGACCCTATTCAAGACCAGGTTTGCTCGAGCCAACAGGGTTTTTTTTTTCTGAGACAGGCTATTCAGTGCAGAGGGTCACCAACTTCTACCACGGTGAACTTCAATTCAAATAAATCTGAGGGATTAATTCTCATCTGGTCAGAAGGAAGATGAGGATGTTTGGGATCTTGTGGGTCTTGTTCACACAGCTGGTTGAAGACCCTGCAATCCAACTAGATAAAATGTGAGTGATTTGTGAAAGGGACAGTAGGAGTTTGCTCTGCTGCCTCTGGTCTCTGGGATGTAGGACTGGGAACCAAGGCAAGCTACAGGAGCAACAGAGGTAAGAGGAAGGCTCAGTCTAAAAGCTGGCTCCTTCACTTTGACATCTGGGCCCAACGCTCGTAGAGCGGCCAGAAGAAAATTAAGGGTCTGGTCCACCTAAGACACAGATATACCTCATTTTCTGACAACCAGTCCTTCATGGTCAGACCCTGGGCAAAGCTAGTTCTGGGAAATAGCCACATGTTGGTCTGCTGCTGCCAATTCAACCTCTTTTGCATTTCAGATCACTACTTACAGTGGCATGGGCACAGGAGAACTTCTTCAGTGCTTTCTTCTCATGTCCCGCCAGCACAACTCTGTACCTTCCCAGAGCCAGGGTCCAGCCCAAGTCCAGTATGACGTGGCATGTCCAGAACTGCACAGAGTGAAAGAGAATTTCAGTTGGAGATTGGCTGTAGAGGTGTCTACATGTAGGTGTTTACTGCATGCTAGGGGTGCAATCTAGTGTCCTAATACAGGTCTTTCATACCGTATGTGGTATTTCCACTGACCTCCAACCGCCACAACAGCAGGATATGGGTGTCCTATGGATCTATCTGGCCTTCCCTGTACATCCCTCGGGTATCCTGATGCATCTCAAACAGTACCAGATGTTTAGGCAACTGCATTATTCTGTACATCCCAGAAACTTGGGGACAACTTGGGGGAAACTTGTCCCATATAGTGCCTTGCATTGTAAAACCAGGGATAGTCCTATTTCTAAGTCTCATTTCTGGCTTTAATTGCTCCAGCTCTTGTTTGGAAAGGACACTACATCAGGGGAGGGGACTTTTGAGGTAGAGGAAAAATGTTCTTAGAGCAATGTTCAGATGGGCGCCCATACTTGGGATCCCAGTTCACCCACCAAATAACTTGGCTGTTTGTGCATCCCTTGCTGGAGCAATCTGGACAGCTGGATTCCCTCTTCCAGAGAGGATTCAGGACAGGCTTTTCATCTTTGTTTTATGATGAGGTCAGATGCCTCTGTGTGCCACTGCCTGGGAAGGTGATGACATTCTTTCATCATCACAAGGCAAAGGCCAACATCATAGGTAAGGTTTCTGAAAAGTAGTGCAGAGAGGGAACTACCTGCTTTGGGGAATCCTTTAGATTTGCTTTTCAATGCCAAATGCCTCAGCTGTTTTCAATTTATTGAAATTAACTCCAGTTTAGTAACAGCCAATAATTGCCTAATTGGTTTGAACTAATTGACTACATACAGCCCAGAAGATGCCAGCTGGTGACCCCCTGCCTTTCTGAAAAGGCTGTGGGAATTGTCTGCAGGAACAATTGCTCAGCAGGAAAGGCAAGTTTTGCAAAATCAAGCTTCACTGTGAGAAAAAGCTGTGGTTTTGCTCAAGTAATTCCATTTTTTTGTTTGTTTGTTTTTCTTCCCGGAAAACTCAAATCAAATATCTTCATTTGGATTAGTTTAGTGCCAGACATTTGCTTTTAACTTTGTGCCATGACAGAGCCCCAGCAAACTTCTTGCTTCAGCTGAGCTGTGCTGGTGATGCTTGTGAACATGGCTCCCCTTCCCCTTAGCCAGACAAGAAGCAGATGAAAGCGCTGAGATTGAGGAAACTAAAAATTTGGCTATTGGGTCTTATATAGGGATTTCTGTAGTCCTTTGCCCCCATAAATAGGAAATGAAACTATTTTTTCCAGGGTGACAATAAGCTCTCCATCTTAAATACGAGAGTTAAAAGATCATCTGTCTTAAAGACAAGAGTTAGCCAAATTTTAGCAACCCCATAGACTGAGATGCTCCCTATGAAAATCAGGGGTCTGGCCTCCACTGCCGATTGCTTTTCTTTCTTTCCTCCATCCCTGCACTCAGCAACTTGCTGTTTGATGCCCCAAATATTTCTCAGGGGAGAATCAGGCTAGAAAATGCCGAGGATCAAGGTGATCTCTCCTTGAGCCATTCAGTCCAGGAGTGCTGGGCTAAGACCAGCAATATCAGCTTTGCTCTGGCCAGCTATAAAATCCCAGGCGAGTATTCTCATGCTGGAGCTGCTCACACCCGGTTAATTCCTGGAAGCTTGCACCAGATGGCAGTGCCAGCCCATCTCCAGCTTCATCTCTTAAATAACTGAAAAGGCAAGCTCTGAAGCATCCCTGAATTGTTTGTGTGTGTGTGTGTGTGTGTGTGTGTGTGTGTGTGTGTGTGTGTTAATGGCTGATACCTGCTGGAGTGCATGAGCCATGCAGGTGTCCCATGCAATGGTCCATGCTAAGCTGTGCCTCTGCTGTATCTTGCCAATATCCTGGGAGGAATATATAGATAGGAGAGAAAACATCCATCACTATGTTCAGGACAAAGAATCATTTATAGAGGGGAAAACACGGCTGGATATAAGGGGTCAGAACAGAGTGGGGAAGGTGCCAAGAGCAAGATCAGGGAGGAGCAGCACAAGCCATCAAGAAACCGTCCTGTCCCGTGGCCTAGTAGATATTCCCCACCTCAGTGGGTTTAAAGCAGCTTGTACAGAGCCCTGATAAATGCATGTCTCTGGTCACTGATCTCTGCATCCACATGCTGCAGCACCGACCTTGCAGTGATGCTAAACAAATTTTGTTGTCTCTGAGTCTTTTTGTGCTCCCCTCTGCAGTTCCCAGGGGCCCGGCTCTGGGAGACAGGCTGGAGCCTCCACAGTCAGCCTGGCCATGAGCATTTTCATCACCCTGATGTATGTTCCCAGTGCTCCCAGAACCTGTCAGGGAGCTGCTCAGTAAACAGCAATTGGATTTACAGAGCTCATTCCTGGACGGGAAGTGCTGGCGGGTTGACAGGCCAGATCCTGTACGTACCTGGTTCCCTCTGGCCACGTAGAATCACAGCCATGCAACCCAAAGGGCTTGTCCCGTTGCGGTGGGTGGGAGGTAGAGATTGCGCCATGAGCCCTGACTCACGTCCTGCCCATGCATTGGCTTGGATTGCGATGCAGCGTGAGCAGGGGAGGGCTGTGTACAGAAACACCTCCTGCGTGGACACAGGTGGCGTGATGAGCAGAGCTGGACACAAAACAGGCCTGTCAAGACGTTAGCTGAGAAAACTAAACTTTCTCTGTACAAGCCTTTGACACGCTGGCCTGAAAAGCAGCAGCCAGCGAGCGGGGGCTCGCCCCAATATCACGCCGGGGACGCACAGTTTGAACCGTGTTGGTTGAAATACGCAACTTCCCAGCCTGATCCTTCTCTGTCCAGCATTTTAGGCTTATTATTTCTACCTGAACAAGAACTGGGAATGTGATTTACCTGGTCAGATAGGAGCCCGGCATCCCCCCCTACTCAGAGGTGAAGGACGGCTCTGGGAGGAGGCAGGGAGAAGACAGCTGGTTGAGGAAACCAGTCTGGCCTCACTGGGACATGGCATTTGCCATTGCCTGATGCAATAACAAGCACCTGCTCTATGCCGTGGTGGTTTGAAAGCCCTGGTTGCAGCCGGCAGAAGTTTCCATCCCCCATTTGCCCCTGCAAGCACAGCCTGATCCCAGGGGAATTCTGCATCAGAACGAAAATATGTCCTAACATTAACATGTGCAAAGGTTTAGACCAGGCTGTCAAACAAACCCTGATCATTCATTCTTCAGCAGTTATAGATCCAAGCTACATAAATCGGTGACAGAGTATGCTGGGAATTCATCCACCTTTCTCTTCTGGAAACCCTCAAGGAATTTAGGCATGACATGCCTAATGACCCTGCTGATCTCTTCAGCCAGTCAGGCAGATGTGTTTGCAGGTGGTGCCAATCCCCTGCATGACAGGACAAGCACCCTCTGACCAGGGAAGAGGACCATAGAGGGCAGGTTGCAGGCAGCTTGAAGTTATGTACCTGCCCAGGGTCATCTCTCCCCCTCAATTCAATGGGGTGGGTAATAAAATGGTTTCCTTATTCTCAGAAATTCTGAAGAACTGACCGAGGAAAAAGAAACGAAGTCATCAAGTTTTTCACAGAAAATCAGAGAGAATGGGGCAGATGCAGTTACTTTTGCTTGGCCAGTCCATAGACAGGTCACTTAAATGGCCTACCATAGTTCACATCTCTGTTTCACCCTCATCCAACTCAACTACCCAGCTTCCAACCACTGCCACAAGCGAGCCCATGTTTACCCCTGCTATTGCAGAAGCATGCAGGCTAGGAGGCTATCGACTGTGCCCAAAGCTGGGCTGAGCCACAGCAGGTTGCTCAGAGCCTTGCCCAGTCAAACTAATACAGCCCAGTACACGGTTAGTCTTCATCACTGCAAGGGCACGTTGCTGTCACATCTGTGTTTAATTGTTCCGCTTTGTAAAAGCCAGTATTCACTGCAGCAGGGATTTGAACCTCTGTCATCCCTGTGCTATGGGATTTCCATATCCACCAGGCTGAGAAAAAACTGCATACGAACTCCCTTCCTCTCTGGTTTCGATCACAGAGGCTCTGGGCTTTCAGGTTATACCCAGCAACCTTCTTTTTGATGTACAAACATGGCATGAAAGTTTTTAGCTTGATGATATTAATCTATCTGTCTTTACTTGATTAGGAGTGTTAGTGTTGGCCCGCCTTAGTTCTGTTGAAAAACCTTTTCTGGATTCAAAGCATATTTATTGCGATCTCTAAATTCTTCAGCTGAACGGGGAAAGGAGGTTGAATCCTTAATAAAGACTTCCTTCCTCCCAGTGTTATTTATTCGTTGGATAAAGATAGGCTAAAATAAACATAAATTACTGGTAAAGACTTAAAAACTTCAGTGATTAAAACATCATTCTCCTGTCAATGCTCCACATAAATTCCTTGATTCTTAAGATACTCTTTCTCGATTTCTCCGGTTCAGCCTAAATTACCTCAGATGGCAGACAAAGCCAGTCTTTATCATGAATCAAGGTTGCAGATTTTTGGAAATCAAATAGTCTGAAATGCATGCACGGTTCCTCTAATCTCTCCAACTTGTAGATCTGCAGTTCATTAGAGTCTTGGTCAGATAAGGTTTCTTCTGCCTGACCTCCTGTCATATTGCAATAGTTGCATATGTTGTCCAGCCCTGTTTCTATGTCAAACATTTGTCTCTACTCTGTGCCCCTTTGAAAGGTTGTAACTCACTGCTTTCCCCGACAACTCCCATGCAGAAGAAACATCCCTCTTTGGAGAAGGCTTGATGATTAGGAGTGGATCAAAGCTGACAGCCCATGTTGCCTTCAGGGTTGTCCCAGTCCTTTCCTGAGGAGGACACAGGAGCACGAAGTGCATTCTTTAAGCAGACATGAAGCACTTTTGGACATGGGTTTATGGCAAAACATTGATTAGTTTGTTATATGGCAGAGGCACCTGCTTTTCAGTCCAAAGTGGTAGGAAAGCTAAAAGAGAAGAGTTCAACTTCAGGCCACTTGAGCAGTTACTGGCAAAAACACCTCTTTTCTTGTTGAAGCTGCTTATGTGTTTAGTCCTTGGAAAAACAGATCACCTGAGAAAAACACAAAAAGCATGTGATCATCATTTGGCTTTTGAAAGAGAATAAATGAGAAAAGACTATGCATTTCCTCTGGCGCATCTCCACATTCAGATCCCAAGGCACTGTGTGCTTTGTGTTTCTGAGGTGCAGCTCCATAAATTAGGGACCACTAGGGCAAAGCATGCCATACATGGCAAAAAAGGAATGGTTTCTGACTGCTGATCATGCTAGAACCCAACCAGTATCCAAAGAGACAGTCGGGCAAACATTTTGATACCAACAGAAGGAAAGGGCTTTCCTTCTACATGATGCATGTAATTAACTCGTGGGACTCATTGCCACAGGAGGTCATGGAGGCCAACATTATGCATGAGATCATAAAGGATTTATTCAAAATCATGGAGGATTTCATTGGGACAACTTAGCACAGTCATCTGGGTGCAACTTCTGCTGCAGGAAGTCCCTAAAACGCCAATTAACAAAGGCAGAGAGTCTGCCAAGTGCGTTGCTCTAGGCATCTGTGTTTCTTGAAGTCATTCTTCAAACATCTGCTCCACTGTCAGAAGCAGCATATTGAGATGCACTGACAGAGTTAGACAGTTATTTATTGACCAGGGTGGCAAGGAAAGATTGGGGATTAAGGACATAATTCTTTATTTAATAGGATGTGGAGGGCAGATTTTCAGCTGCTGTAAATCAGTTTAGGTTCCTAGTTTTCCATGAGGCTCTGAAGATTTACCCCTCCCAAGGATCTGGCCCTCTTTGTTTTTTCCAGACCGACAGGACATTAGTTTCCAGCATGCCCTCAAGAGCTCCCCTTGCATTGCAAAGGGTCCTAGCAAAGCCCTTGAGACTTGCTGGAGGTGCACAGTTTCCTCATGTCCCTTTGCTCTTTGGACCTTCACAAGACCCTCGCTGCAGTACTGTGCCCACACAGGCCGTGCAGATGTCATGATGGAGATATTCAGACACTCCAGACCAGCCAAATGCAGGGAGTAATCAAGGAGCAAGCCAAGGGGCCTTTCTCCAGCACCAAGCCTCTCTCCTCCCCTGTTCTTGAGCTTTTTTCTCTCCCTTCAGAACTGCCTTCAGCAAGGAGGGGAGGATTTCTTAAGAGAAGTGCCCCAAGACCAGCTAGTTTGTGAGGTTTTCAGTGCAGCATGCACTTTACTTAGCAATGAGCAATGCACACCTCTTGGGATCTACCAGCCACTTGAACTTTGAGTGGCTGGGGAAAGGTATACAACATGTCTGCTAAACTAACCATGATAAGGCAAGCCAGTCCTTCTCAAAAAAAAAGGCAGAAACACTCTCTTGCCAACAGAAGAATATTGTGCATACTAAGCACCGAGTGGGCAGCTGCTTGGCAGCCCTCAACCCGTTCCCATGGGACCACTCTATCTGGTCTTACAGGATTTGCCATCTCATAACATTGTAAGGTTTCTTTCCCTTTAAGTCCCTAAATAAACTTTTCTAATACCCGTAATGTGAACTGATCCCAGCTGCTCCAAAGACGGATGGCTGTATCGCAGATCAGTATCAGGTACTGACGTAACACTCAAGAGCTTTGCCTTCCCCGCTTCCCACCCCTTATGAAGCCGTATTTCACAAAAGTAGTTGTTAGCAATCCTCAGCCAGCAGCTCAGAAGCTGGAAATTATATGTAGAGAGGAGATCTGCCCCTGCTCTGAAGGATTTATGCCAGCTGACTGAGTTTCTGTAAGCAGCTAGGGAGAAATGTTGCTTCCAAATGGTAATACTGTGGCTGGCAAGTTTTGGGGTTCCTGCTGGTTGACACAGACTCAGCCTGGGATGGTGGCAGCCCATGGAGAACAGTGACCTCAACCCTTTCTCTGCTGGTTTAATTACCACAGACCCCCTCCAGAACTGACATCAGCTACCAAGCTATTTGGGATGAGAGACTTGGGATTTATTGTCCTCTGAGACCAAAATACCATGTGGCTGCTAAAGGCTGTGCCTTCCACCAAGCATTGGCAGGGCAGTATGAAGAAGATGCTATGAAGAAGATATTATGTGCAGCTGCAACTGTCAGGGCTGTATTTTTGCCTGTGATAATAGTTTTACCTGTGTGCCAAGGTAAAACTGATCACCTAGTCCTTGTCATGTGCTAAAAGCAGAGACAGTCAATGGGCCTTAGCTGGAAGTGTTACCTCCCAGCAAGCTTCATGTGAGACTTCCTTCTTCAGTTTATTAGCTGCAGCCTATCAATTAGTCTCATAGAGGTCTTCTCAGGGGTCTAGTCCTACAAAGGACAGCCAAAGGTTTGGGTTCATCAGTCTTCTGTCTCACACCAGAGCGAGCACTTGCCTAGGAAAGAGCATGCAAACAAGGCTGGACTGCAGCAAAACTTCCCCAGAACATCCCTACTTCAGTCAGAAGAGTTGTATTTCTCCCTAATAAACCTCTTTGTATTTTTCTTCCATGAATTTGTCCAGGCATAGGAATCCTTTTCTGCATTCACAAGACTCTGTGGTCAAGAGATCCATGCTGAGCTACACACTTGGTGAGAAAGCAGCTGCAACCAGGACCAGTTTAAATATGAACCAGTTCCTACTGGTTCCAGAAGCAGAGACCTCCCAGCCCTTGATTTGGAAATGGTGTTAGTTTTGTGTATTTTCTGGGCTGCCAAAAGCCACCAGGCAAATCCCATGTTTACACATGCACATGCACTCATGCAGAGAGTGACTCATCCATCTTTCATTGTATAGAGCCCCAGAAAGGTCCTTGAACAGCAGATTACAATCTCTGGTTCTGGACAGTATTTTCTCGCCCTACCCGATGTCCTCTGGGTTTCCACAATTCTTTGCCAGCATCTGTCATGGATGCTGTGACCCGGGTAAGACTGAGGATGCTCTGGCAAAGCTGAGGAGAGAGCACATTAAGAGACCTGTGATGAGCAGTGCACTGGAAGATGGGAAAGAGTGAATTAAAATACAACATTCCTGCTTGTTTGTATGATTGACTACACGTGGGTGCGACAATGGCAATGTCCACCCATGAGCCAGTGGCTTTCCCAGAGTGAGTCAGTAGGGTTCAGGGCATGGACCATCTCACCCTAAAGCAGATGCAGGGAGCAGAGCTGTGTCTCTGCTGCACAGGGGTGGCCAGGCCCAAAGGTGGACTAAAGCCTGGTGCGCACCCAGAACCCATCGCACTCATTTTGGCCTGGAGGCTGACATGCAGGAAGGTCTTCTGGGTGTCTTGTCTGCCCGGAGATGATGCTGGGCATCACTCCAGGTACATGGGGAGGGCTGAGCCAGAGATGGCCCATCTGCACTACAGGGTAATACCTACAGGAGGATGCCCCAAAGCACCACAATTATATGAGGCATAATAGCAAACATAGTAGCAGCCTCAAGAGCATAGTCTACACTGTCCTGCATTTCAGCTTTCCTTCTGCCTCCAGACCAGTGAATCCCACCCCACCCAGCCATCAGCCTGCAGAGCCCAAATGCAGACAGCAATACCATAGACACCATAAAGACTTCTCCTGTCTCTCACATGCTCTCATCACCCAGCAGCCAGCCAAGGCTACTCCATGAGCTTGAGTGTAACGGAGACATATTTTGGAGTTAAACATCCTGCAGTTCAGAAGGGGCTGCCAAAGGCAAAAAATAGCTTCCTTCCTTGCTTTAAATTCTTCAGGTTTTTTACAGCTGGAGACATCTCAGGGTCTTGCTGTTGTTCACTAGTCTTCTCTCCCTTGTCCCCACTGGATGGATGTATCTCTGATCTAGCACAGGCCAGGGGTACAAGTATTTGGACCCCTGAAAACCCAGTGCCTGACACCAGGAATCACCATCCTTTGTCCCCAGTGCCAGCTCTGATGTCCATTGCTGTGTGATTATGGAAGCTTTCACTCCCATTTTGATACCTCAAGACAGCACCACTATGCCCTATGAGAGCACCTCCTTTCCTAGCCATGCTTTGGAGCTCTCATCCATCTCTGAGATAGAAGAGGAAGGCACTAGGTCAAGCCTAGGGAGAGATCTCAGGTGTCCTGGCACTCAATTTTGTTTTCAGCATCAATTTCCTTCCTTGCACCAAAAGAAACCTCACCAGGATGTTACCCACTGCTCTCTAATGCCATTTGGTTTGTTCTTGGATGTATACAGAAAAGTGCTTAACCTCTCTCTGGGCTGGTATCTTCTCTGTCTACTTCTACTCCCAGGTCTTGGTCTCTTCCCTGTCCCCAAACAGAACTGGAGAAAAACATGGTTTCTCCTGAACCTTGCGCCCAGCAAAGGGCTCAGAGTAGCCCCAAAAATCTTGGGGCAATTTAACAATACTTGTTTCATGCATTTAACTAACTTAGCCTTTTCTTCCTGACCTGCTTTTCCTGCGATGCAGTTTGCTACCCTGCCCTGCTAGCTCATGGGTCACACTGCAGCCCAGACCATCTTCCCAAACCCAAATCCCTGCAGCAACCCCTGTTCTTCATCACCAAAGAGGAAAGGCCCTTCGTAGCAGTCACAGCCAGCAGTAGAGGGTTTTGCTGGCTCTGCCCATGACCCTGGGAGGCTCCAAGCACATCTCTTCACCCTACGGCACCTTGTCATCCCTCTGGGTCCAACCACTGTCCCATGTTAGCCACCGGCATGGGCGTGAGCTCCCCAAAGGGAAACAAGACTGAGGTGCCAAGATATGTTATTGCACTGACTGCCGGATTTACACTTTCTTCATCTGGCCAGACGTCACTTTTCACAGCTCATTGCTCTGCTTTGTGCCCAGCCCTGCTTCTCCCTCCCTCCTCTCCCTTTATGTATAGATATTTTATTGCAAACACTCTGGCTTTTACGACCGGATTTTTCACGCTCTGGACCACTTCCCCCATCAATTCTTTTGTCACTTTTACTGTCAGCTGCTCTTGGATAAAAATAACAAGAAGGACTAGGTTTCGTGAGCTGGTCTCCATGCTTAGGAAAACTGCAGAGAACAAGGGGAAAATTACATTAAATAACCGGGCTACCTGTCAGGAGAAGCCGTTGCTAATAATATGCTGGGTGAAATGCATGGTGCATTGTAACTTACAATTTAATTGAAATGCTGTTCTGTTCTTCTTTGAGGTCCTCTTCTTCTGGCCAGAGAGCGACTGGGTGTTCTTTAGAGAGCCTTTCACAGTCCACCCCAGCCTGAGCTGAGAGCAAACAGATACTGCTGTAATTCCCCAGTGAGATCCTGTTCCCATCAGAGCTGTGCTCTTTCCACCCAACCATGGGTCTCACCAGCCCCTCTCCCAGGCAATCTCCAGCGACTGATGTAAAAGGCATCATGCCATGAAGTTAAATCCAGAGGAAAACTCATCCATTCCCTGGAGAAGTTCACAGACCCAGTGCAGGAGGGTCTTCCCTCAGAGCCCCATACCAGCAGGGTTTCATTAGGAACAGGAAAACCTCCAGAGTCAGGAAAGGCAGCTGGTTCTCTTTGGCTTAGTCAGTCCTTGCTGCACCTTGTGAGATTTGCAGCAAAGAAAGCAGAATAATCCCTAATTACACACTCAGAGCAATTAATGCTGGTTTTCTACCACCACTGAATAATTAGAAAGGGACTCTCTTTTGCAGATGTTCATAAAACCCACAAGAACTCAGCCAAGTAGAATTGATCCTGCTTCTGTTGGCACAGCACTTGGCATGACTTTGACTGGGGACAGCTAGCACGCTCCTAAATGATTCCCCAGCACAAAAATCAGGAGTTAGCCCTGGCCTTTTCCGACCAGGCAACTTCCATACAGCCACTTCGCTTTGGAGGTAAAGGGTGTTTAGCAGTACAGATGTGCCCATTGAGCTCAAGGTAGTAGAAAATTTCCTGACACTGGCAAATTTACTGTTGTAGACATAGGTGGCAAGTGCAGATGAGCTGGCATTTTGCAGCTGCTTCCCTTCTGGCCTGAGCATTACTCAGACCGTAGAGCTTTGTAGGACTATTCCTTATGGAACCAGAAGTTAGTGCTACAGCCAGGGACTTTGCTAGTGTTCATGTTTACCTACAAAAAAAGCTACCGTAACTCATCCTTCACAGCAGTTCCCACCTGCTGTGAACCAGCAGATCTGCTCTCTGCTGGCCTCTGTCTCCAAGAAAGTGCCATCTCCCTGCTTGTCCTCCTTGCTCAAAGCTGTTCTCCTGGTTTTCTACCCGCAACCCAGGCCAACACCCTGGCCCCGGTGTTAGCAGCTCCAAGACACCACTTCCCAGCTTGCGCCTTTCTGTGCTTCCACCTTCTGCTCCTCTTGCTGTCCATACTCCCCAAAATATCTTCCTCTTAACTTTCCACAATAGACCTTCCTTGGTTGGTTCTCAGCCAGAAAAGAGTGGGCACAATCAGGCACTTTTCTTCTCCACAAACCACAGATGTGGGCTACTGTTTTAGCTCTTTCTCTTTCCTTTCCAAGGCAGAATTGACTGCCCTTCGCATGGCAGCTCACAGTGGTTAGTGGGGGGTTCACCTGAGCAGTGCTTCGTAAGGTTTCAGCCACGTTGCACCATGCATGCCCAGCACACTGCTCTGGAGGAGAGCAGCTCAGGAGGCAACATCCACCAGACCACCACTCCGCATGGGGCACCAGTCCCAAAGCCAGCCTGGCCTCACCAGAGTAGCAAAGGGGAGAGCAGTGTCCCATTAGCCATACTGAGATCTCAGTGCCCGCCCTGGTCATGGAGGCATATATTTCTACAAAATGTTACTCTTTCAGTAGACTGCCATTTTCTGATAGAACAAAAGCCAACTCTAAAAAACAACGCAGACGCCGCTGCTCCAAGAAGAGAGAGAGCAAAATTCATTTCACTTTACTGCAGGCACCCAATATTTAGGCATTAAATCTGAGTCTGTCATTTAAGCTCTTTCTCTGGTTAGTATCTGAATGGACCATCCCATGCATATTGTAGCTGAGTCTTTTCAGATGCTAACTATTCCTGGTAAAAATACCTTCTTATGAAGATGGAAGATTCTCCTTTAAATCTGCGAATATCTGCCAGATCATATGGGTTACAGTACGTGAGGGCTGAATCTGTCATAGAATTCAGTTCCTTGCAGGGAAAGAAAGACTTGATTTAAAGGCTAAAAATTTTCTTTTGAAAATGACACTGAAAAAGAATTTCTCAGTTCTTTTTCACAAGCCTGGAAGGGAATATGGTACAGCAACTCATAAACACCTGGATAATGCAGCAGCTCATCTCCAGGGATATGACTTTCATTTATATCGTAAACTAAACAAAGTTACTAAAGTTGCACAGGTTTTTTCATTTGCATTAATTAGACTGAGAGTATCACAGACAAAATGACACAATTGTGACTATAATTGGCAGGAAAGCAGAGTTTCCAAGTCGACAGGAAAAAAAATTTCCTGTCCAAATTGGATTCAAACCAGTGTATGTATAATTTTTAGTTTCCTAGAGTCTGGAAGCTTTCCAAAAATGGTGCACAACACCCAACGGAACTGGCATTTCATCAGTTCCACAGCTAGTAGCAGCAAAATAGAAATTGATACCAATTGCACTGCATTGCTGCAGGCAGCACCTACATTCCCCTGCTCCTGGGGTTAATCACTATGTGAACTCACCCAGGCCTCGAAAACTGGCAGGTTCCAGAGTTCCTGGCCCATAATCCTGGCCAAGTTCCACTGAAGCCTAACCTTGGACTCAGTAAAATCACTTTAAACACAAGTTCTTTCAAATGAAGAATTTTGTGTTTGCTGAATTAGTATTTTCCCATGACCCTTTTACTTTAGCAGAAAAAGAAAATTAATAATTCTGGTTGCGACAGTAGGTCTTTCATAGGTGTATCCTTGATTTTACACGACACCTGTGCAACCTCTCCTACCCAAGCAAGGGCCAAGCGCGCATAATATAACCACATAGCTAATAAAAGTAGTTCACGTCAGAGATAACCTGGAAACAGGAGATAAAACCACAGATTAAAAATAACTTATATCCAGATGAAGTCAAGGTTGAAAGCATATCAGCAATTTTCAGGTAAGCAAGTTACAGGATACAGGTGCCAAAATAAAGCATTAACAAACACTGGGAATTCACTTTATGTTTAAAATTAAAGAAGTCCAAGCACGTTAATGTAAAGAAATGCAAAGCTAGGATAGCCAAAAATATTAACTCTGCCCTGTAGCAAGTCCACAAAAAAACCATTTCATTATGATAAGTACTCTAATTCTATTTTTAAGTCATCAGATAGCTTGAGCTGCCCACGGTCACATTTGATACTTTCATTTTTCTCTTTTGTGATGCAATTCAGGCAAAATTAACAAACGGACGTCAAGAGGTTTAAAAAAGCGGTTTTGCAAAAGTACATGTAGGCAGTGGAATTTTCTTGCAATAACAGTCTTATTGCTGGAGTTGTTTAAATCTAGATGAGGCACTTGAGAATGAAGCAAAGAGACAATCTCGTTCTGCTCCTGCTGGGGCATGTGGACAGGATGACCTAACAAGTCTTTCCCATCTGCCATCCCTGTGGTTCTCTGAGAAATTAAATCCCAGGAGACCCAGGGCCTGATCCTGAGAGGTGAACACAGCGGACTAGACTTCACCCTACTTAGGCTTACTATAAATAAGTTTGTGTCGGGGCCAATTACTGGCATTTGCCTCTTTCTCAGTCCTTTCAGTCAGACCCTCTTGGCATTTAATGATGTGATTTTTCCAGCAATATATGGATTACTCTCACTTCCATGTTTTCCCAGCTGTCCGACTCAGAAATGTGGGCTGACTTGAGTAAATCTAGGGTGCCAATGCTAGAAAGATGGGCAAAGATGTTAAAAAGAAAAATCCCACACCCTAATTTTGCAAATATTTGTGCAAAGGAAAAAATGAATCTGCCTCTCACGTGTCTTGCCCTCTTGCTGAGTTTATAGTGAGTATGCCAGCTGGCAGGAAAACTGGTGTAAAGAGCCCACATTAAGTGAACGCTTGAAAATATTTCAGGAGGGTTAATTTTCATTGCACAGCCCTCATCCTAAATGTCATTAATCTCATCAAAGATCAAAAACTTTACTGTTTAATCTGTGTACCCTACAAAAAGTTAACCAGACATGAAACTGTCACTAACTGAGAAATATTTACTACAACTAGATGAATAATAATATCCAATAATGTGTACAATCAAGAAAACTTTCATCCCCTAGGGGACAAATTAAAAACAGAAAAGGAGGCTAAATTCCTGGTGTGTGTTATTTAACTGAATTATGTTCTCAGCCTTCATTTCGGTTTTTTCATATATGCCTTCCAATCTGGGGAAAGTATTTGACAACATTTTAGAGCTGTTCAAAATTTTCGGTGGGAAACTACTTATTTGTATGAAATTCACCATTTTCTGTCAAACTGGGAGTTTACACAAGAAGTTTCTATTTTTCATGTAATAATTTTAGCCAGCAAAAATGCCCTGGGACACACATTTCACTCAATCTAATGGAAGTTAGCAATTAAGTCCAGAGTGAGTTGCTGAGAATTTGAAAATTATTTGCGCTCAGCTTTCAAGCACGGAAAAACTGGAACTTTAAATATGCTAAAAATTGCATGATGTTTACAGAAAATGGCCTTTTTTCACATGCACATCTGGGGGCAGAAGGTGGCCTTCTAGCACATCAAAATATCTTCCCTACATGCTAATAAGATCAGCAGCAGTGTTGATCCAACCTGCTGTGTCCTGTGGCTAGAGCTATAAGAATACGTCATCACCTGGGTTAGCCCTCAATCCCCTGGATTCTTTCTCCTTCATGCCCCGCTGGGTTAGATGCCATCAAGGTATCAACTGTGGAAAAATCATGCTGTACAAAAAAGATGGCATCTTACAAAGACAAGAGCTTCCAAGTTATGTTCGCCAGCACACGTGCATATTATAATTTCTGCAGCAAAAGTGGCTAGAGGATTTTTCCTTTTCCCACCCACACAGAGGTTTGAACCCTGGCCAGGACTCCCCTATATCTGTTCCATAAGAATGGGTACAGGAGTGTTGCCTCGTGTCACTTTTTACAGTCCTCCACGAGTCAATAAAGAACACCTCAATCCAGCCCAATTTCAGTCCAGAAAACTGCTCCTTGTCACCTTAGCATGAGATATAAAGGAGCCTTTTGGTGTACAGATGGGTCATTTTCTCCTTCTGGTCCATTCACTGGTTTCCATTTGCCAAGTCCTGTCCACTTTCCACAGAGCCACCATCCACGGTGGAGGTGATGCATGGACCCAGTGTGTGGCTGCCTGGAAAGGCCACTGAGCAACAAGAGGATCAGAGGTGAAGATGTCCAAGTTGAATGAAGCAAATGTACACCAGGTGCCCTGACAGATGGTAAAGACCTGGGGACATTCCTGGCTCTCTGTACCCTTTTCAAAACGGATTGATTTGTGTCCATCTTGGATAGAACAACATCACGCATTTGAAGACAAGGCAACAAAGAGAATGTCCTCCGAGCCCTAGTGTGGTTATATTCATTATTCCTACCCCTCCACCCAAGGACTGTGTCTGGAAGGTGCTGAGTTCTTCCTGGTGGAAGAGCAAGGCATTTTATTTCCACGTCCACATGGTCTCAGCACTTTACAGCTTGACCATGTCCTGGGCTTCCACCCAGCCTGAGGGGGCTTTGGGAGTTGGCAGCCCTCTGTTACAGAGATAATCTGTAATAATCAGATCAATAATCAGTGAAAATGAGAAATGCATTTGTGGGGGAGGCTGGGGCCACACTGAGGAATGACTCCGTGTAAGGAAGAGACAACTGCATGCTCTTTCTCATGGGATTTTCCCCTCACTGAGCTGAAAGGCAGGCAGACTAGCAGGTCAGCAGGCAGGCACTGAGCTCAGGGATGACTGGACCTATTGCCAGTGATGGAGATGACAGTGCTGTGGTCTCTGCACCTCTCCAGAGGAGCTGGCTATAGAAAGTTCCCACCAGCACAGACTTCTCAACACAGTTCTGGGAAAGCTATCACAGGAGGCATACAGTACTACCCAACCATCCCAAGCCAAGACATATACCTGCTGTCCACAACGGCAGTGATGTGAATCATGTCTTCAGTCCAGTCTATGCAATGCCTTGCCCTTCCCAAAAATGACTGGTTCCAAGGGGGAGAAACTGATAGCCGTTTATCTGAGCCCTGAGAAGAACAGAGGACAGTGAATAGGCAGCAAGGGTAGAGGGAATTAGGGCTACTCTGTGCCTGTTAGATTCATGCTTCTGAACCTCTAGCCACAAATGGAGAATACGCCTCTTCAAAGGAAGATCATGCTCCTATCTCAGCCAACAGCAAAATGCCCAGTGATTTCAGTGGCAGCAGAAAAAAGCCTTGTGAAAAAAAGGGCAAAGAAGGAGAGCAAATTCACTGTTGCCATAAATGTGCTTGCACGTCAGCTTTCTATCTGCATAGACTTTGTGTGAGCTAACCTCATCCCTATCACAAGCCGTCAGCCTGCATGTGGGTGGTCAGGGCAGCGTTCACGGCAGGACGGACGTATATCAACGAGCCATTGAGCACCAGAAGGTCTGCTTTGCTCAGAGGGGACGTCCTGAGTGCTGAGATTGCCCATGTTAGGTAGTGCTCAGGAGGCACATGGATTGTGCCAATCCATCATGCCAGACCAAGGAGACAGATGAGGGAAGTCAGATGGGGAAGTCAGCCCGTGTATGTCATCCTTACACCATGCTGCTGACACTCTGCAGAGGAAAGTGATAGTATTGGCAGGGTGGCATCTGGGTATTGTTTCAAAATACAGCTTTGCTCTGGATTCCTTATTGCCCAGGAAAAGGAACAGAGCCCAGGCTCCAAGGCAGCTTGCCAGGCAAAGATCCTGGAATCTCCAGCTCTGGGCAGTTCACCTGATGAAGCATTCTGAAGGTCTGCAGAAAGCCTGGTCTGCTCAGCAGCCTCCACACTAAGCAGTAGAGAAATATGGCAGGAGCCAGGTAGACATGCACTACAGTCTATTTTGTTGGAAGCTTTATCATCCCAACTGGATCTGCTGGCATATCAGTGCCATGCAATACTCCAAGGTATGGGAGGGTCTGGACTATACTCCCACCATAAGGGTAATTATGCTTCATTTGCCTGGCTCATCACATAGGCAGTTAGTCTGGTCGGGCAGAAACTCACTTTGTCTATTCACAAAATCTCTCTCCTGAAAATCCTACAGAGTAAATTAGCACATGATAGACTTGGAGATACAACTATTTTCTCGGATATATGTCAATTTTTTTTTTTTCTTTTTTTTTCGGGGGGGGAGGTCTAGACAACCTTTTGGGGAAAGAGGAAGAAATATTTTTTTAAGATGAAAGAGGGAGGCAGGTGCAACATGAGCTCTCATCTTACTGAGCTGTGGCCGTCAGGAGAGTATTAGGGCACTGGATTCTCAGACATTCATCTCCAGCTCTTGTATAAACAGAATTCTAAACCATCAAGCAAAGGCTTTATCTCTCAGGGAATTTAACATTTTTCTTGAGTGCTCTTCAAAGCAAAAGAATGTAGCTCCAGAGCTGACAATTTGCTTTAAGCCATCCTCATGGTTGATGTCACTGTGGATAAACAAAGCAACTCTGGGGCCAACCATGACAAAAATGGCAAATTCTTCCTTGAGCAGTTACACCGAGAGCTACCTTGCCTGCTCGGAGGGCAAAGCAAGCTCCTGCCCAGCCTGCCAGAGGACTCTTTGGAAAGTGGAATAGACCCTGAAAAGGCCACAGAGACATAATTGCTGACCTACATTGTCATAAGAGTACCACCATTTTCCTCAATGGGACAGAAAAGCCCCAAGACAATTGTACTTGAGGCCAGCCCTCCCCTATCATCCCTCACTTTGCAAAGTGCAGGGTACAAAAGAAATCTATACCGTGTGGAAACGGGGTCATGAGTGGAGGATAGGGGCATTATTCTGAATAACAAACAAATGTTGTGTTCTCTCCTGAATTTGTCTAACAGGAATGAAAATAGGATGAAATAGTTTGCATTCCTGTCATGTTCTCATCGCCATCCTCCTGATTCACCTACCTAGGAGGCAGTGCAGATTGAGACTCCCACCAGATTAGGACACCCAAGTTTAGGTTTCCATCACAGTTACGGGACATCAAGTCAATGGAGCTTAGAGCTTGATCCAGCCCACCCTACAGTAGATTCCCAGCTTGGGGTGGATTCATTTGCCTAAAAGGAGACACCTAGAAACATCTGAGATGCACAAGGATATCTAAGACATCCACATGAGGCTGGTAGATAAGACACAGGATCCATTTCAAATGAGGAGTGTTTCAACAATTGAATCCCATCCACAGCTACCCCATGGGGGTCAACAACATTGACAAATCAGGTACCCAGGTACCTCCTCAGGAAATCTGAACACTCGGTTTACTTAAATCATTCCACAAACTTTTGAAATAGTGTTAGGCAACTGTGCAGTCTTTTCTGCAGAGTCTGACAGAAACCCATGCCTTTGGCTCACAATGGTGCCATACCAGCATTTCTCCTGAATGGTCTCCTCAGCATCTGGTCTTCAGGAATGATTTCTTGTTGATGTTAAAGAAAAGTGTTAACAATGAAAATGTCACCTTGCCCGGACAAATGGAGTGCCACTCTCTGTTCAGACTCTGGATATCCCCTCCCCTAATAATGCCTTCTGCTCTGATTTCTGTGCTGTCCAGCCTGCAAGGCACCTGCCTAGCAGAAAGGCAATAATCCAGAGACATCCAGAACATATCAAACCATAGTGAGAAGACCTCCACAAAGCTTATTTATCATTGCAGATCAGAAAAGATTCATCATTTACCCAGAAAAAGGTCCCTGTATAGTCTTCCGTTCTTAGTATTTTTGGTTTGAAGCAGCCCGGATAGTCTGTTAACTCTCTGAGGAGACACCTCAAAAGAATCACCATTCTCCAGCTCAATTCCATGCTATATTAATATAACCCCTTCATTTCCAGAGTTCAAAGATGTTCATTGTATATTGGTCTTCCTGCTATTTAGGCACCATTTCCCACCTAATTCTTGCAGTGACTTCACTAGTTTTGGTGGAACCTCCATTCAAATCATGATCCTCATGTTTGATATGGGTTTTGTTGGTCCTAGAGGGCTACATTTGAATCTCAGCCATGTCAGCCTATGTCCACGCTAGGTCAAAAAGAAGGATTCAAGAAAAAAAAATGTGTCGCTAGGCTGCCTAGCTATGTCTGAACCCAAGGTCAGTATATCCTCCGTCCTATTGGAGCAACGTCCTATGGAGCAACAGCTCCATTTGATGTAGATGTCTCCACACTGTCAGCTCCTTCAGCATGGAGGCTGAGACAATAACAAAATCTAACCACATCCATTTTCCCACTAAAATTAGAATTTCTTTGACTCCATCCAAAATGCTTTCGTTCCCCGGCTCCAGTGCACCAAACTGTGCGTACACCACCTCTTGTGGACACTTCAGCCATCCCCTGGGACTAACGGGAGAACAGGCTGGGTGAGTCAGCATCCTGCCTCTAACAGTGGACGCCCAAGAACGAACATAGGCTTAGAACAAATATATAACAATATTTCCTTAAAACACTTCCCAGCATTCAGCAGCCTGTGACTTGGGAATTTCCCAGGTAAGAAAAGGGATCTCAGCAATTAGTAGTCTTCAGTGAATTTTTCTCCCAGACTTTTCCAATCTCTTTCTGAGCATACACAAACTTTTCATATCCACAAGGCGCTCCACAGTTTTATGATACGCTATGTGAACAACCACCTCTTTTTGCTTGAACTTCTCTCTCAGTAACTTCTGTTGGTGTCCTCTAGTGCTTGCATTGGCAGAGATTGTGAAGAGTTGTCCCCCAGTCTCCACCTCTGTGCTGCTCAGGAGCAATATTGTCACATGCCCCTTGACATGACACTGTCTCCCACAGCATTCTCCTAAAGAAGCTGGTTGCTCATGGCTTGGATGGGCGTACTCTTTGCTGGGTGAAAAACTGGCTGGACGGCCGAGCCCAGAGAGTTGTGGTGAATGGAGTTAAATCCAGTTGGCGGCCGGTCACGAGCGGTGTTCCCCAGGGCTCAGTACTGGGGCCGGTCCTGTTCAATATCTTTATCAACGATCTGGACGAGGGGATCGAGTGCTCCCTCAGTCAGTTTACAGATGACACCAAGTTGGGCGGGAGTGTTGATCTGCTGGAGGGTAGGAAGGCTCTGCAGAGGGACCTGGACAGGCTGGATCGATGGGCTGAGGCCAACTGTATGAGATTCAACAAGACCAAATGTCGGGTCCTGCACATGGGTCACAACAACCCCATGCAACGCTACAGGCTTGGGGAAGAGTGGCTGGAAAGCTGCCCAGAGGAAAAGGACCTAGGGGTGCTGAACATGAGCCGGCAGTGTGCTCAGGTGGCCAAGAAGGCCAACGGCATCCTGGCCTGTATCAGAAATAGTGTGGCCAGCAGGACTAGGGAGGTGACCGTGCCCCTGTACTCGGCACTGGTGAGGCCGCATCTCGAATCCTGTGTTCAGTTTTGGGCCCCTCACTACAAGAAGGACATGGAGGTGCTGGAGCGTGTCCAGAGAAGGGCAACGAAGCTGGTGAAGGGCCTGGAGCACAAGTCTGATGAGGAGCGGCTGAGGGAACTGGGACTGTTTAGTCTGGAGAAAAGGAGGCTGAGGGGAGACCTCATCGCGCTCTACAACTACCTGAAAGGAGGTTGTAGTGAGGTGGGTGTTGGTTTCTTCTCCCAAGTAACAAGTGATAGGACAAGAGGAAATGGCCTCAAGTTGGGCCAAGGGAGGTTTAGATGGGATATTAGGAGAAATTTCTTTACTGAAAGAGTGGTCAGGCCTTGGAAGAGGCTGCCCAGTGAAGTGGTTGAGTCATCATCCCTGGAAGTATTTAAAAGAAGTGTAGATGAGGTGCTTAGGGACATGGTTTAGTGGGCATGGTGGTGTTGAGTTGATGGTTGGACTCGATGATCTTAGAGGTCTTTTCCAACCTTAATGATTCTATGATTCTATGATTCTATGATTCAGTCCTTACTTCTCCAGCCTGAGGAGTCCTAAAATTTGGCAGCACTCCTTCTCTCCAGAGCAGGTCAGCAGAGGGAGCTGATGGTCTGAGCCCTTCCAGCAGCTTATGTTTCTTCGCGTGTTTCAGCTTTTAACGCTCAGTCTAAATATAAAACAATACCCATTGTTTCTCCCAGCTGCATGTCTGAAAGTTTCAGAGGAATACAATCAAATAGCCAATTAAGGCAATGCACTCAAAAGAAAGAATACTAGTACTTAAGATAATGTTTTATTCTGAACAAAGGCAGATTTCAGGGCTTGTCCTAAGACACCAGCCAAGAGAACAAGACAAGGAAGACAAAAAATCCTGATTCAGAATGATGCCTCGACCTTGGCATGTTGCTCTTGCCTGTGTTATCGGGCCATGAAAGATCCTGCCTTGAATACCATGTGCCATCAGGGTCTGCAGGAGCATAGCTTGCCTTTTGCTAGAAACCCCCTTTAAGCCTTGGAGACGTCGTCTGAGCTCTCTGTGCCTCAGTTTCTCCACTCGTCTACACTTTGTCCATCTTTATGGTAGTTACCTCAGGACGTGGGTCATGTCTTGCCATGATGGTTAGAGAAAGCTCCAGCTAATGTGACCCAGACTGGCCCAGACTTCACCACTATACATGAATCTTGTCACAGGTTCAGCTTGGAGGAATTAATTATCTGCAAAATTAATCATCTGAAAAAGCTCAGTTTCCAGAGTCTTTCCCCAGATTCTGGGGCATGTTTCCCCTTAACATTTTTTGCGCTGTAAAAGGACTTTGCCTCAGTGTGGAGGAAAGCAGAAACTGGGGGGATGTTTCCCCTGAGGAGGTGATGTTGGTGAGGTCTGCCATGAGATCCAGGACATGGAAAGCTCTGTCTGCAATCCCTGAGCTCCCCAAGTATCCTTAACCCGGGCCCTGGAGGCACCAGCTGAAATGGGCTCCCTGGGAAGCCAACGGCATCAGGGGACCCAAGGGCTGATGGACCCATCAGCCTTCCAGTCCTCCGGAAACTTCAGGGGAAAAAAAGTCTGGTTTTGGTCTGATTTGGAACCAAACCAGCTCATAAAAAAAAAAAAATTACAACCCTCACTTGATGACATTTCCCGCTAAGCGGAAAACCAGCAAGCTCTCGCTCCCCCCATCACCCCTGGTTTTGGCATCCTCCAGAGTCAACGTGCTTTGGCCGAGTTTTGTTTGATCCGCAGCGCAAAGGAGCCTCGTGTCTCGTTTCTGGCAGCTGGATTGCACCACCGGGTAATTCTGTGGCTAAACTGTTTAAATAATGTTAATGGCTTTACAAATTCACTTTCAAAACAGCCCGAAGTGTAAAGCCAGCGCAGCTGAAGCAGCATGCTGGGGCTTAGGCATGTTTAGATAAGAGTGGGTGCAAAGTAAGCTTTTAGAGTGCTCCACATGAGCTACTCAAAAGCTGGGAACCGGGGACTTCTGCCTCTTAAGTACATCTTCTGCACTGCGATAGGGTAGATGCAAGGCATCTACAGTAGGACAAAGGATTGAAAGCCAGCGCATCCAGAGGCTTTGAGGGATTATTGTTTTTATTTTTCTTGGCAGCTGGTTCTCTCTGTGGCAGGTGCTGTTGGAGAAAACAACAGCAGATCCATGGGTATTCTCAGTTTTTCAAAACAGCAATAAATAAAAATAACAAAAAAAAAATCAAAGGCTTAGCTGTGGGTGCTGGATGTATGAAAAAGTCAGGTTTTAACATGGGGCAAATCTGGATCACATCCACCTACTTGAGGCAAAAATTGCAGTTGTCTGGCGCGGTGTCATGCTTTTAGCTTTTAGTCAGGATGTGCCCTGGCTCCCCAGATGGTAAGGAGGAAGTTGAGAAACGCAATGCGGCTTGCTGGAGGGCAGGACTCAGCTGCATGAACCTGGGGAGAGTGCAAGCCACGGAGATGCAAGTCCAAAAGGCAAAGGCAGAAACACGATAACGTGGGCAGCAACTGCATTTCCACACCCAGACCTTTTCTGGATACAGCACAGGAAGCTATCAGGGAATACCAGAGCTCTCTGTGCTCAAGGGTATTTGCACACCTATCCTTCCTCCGTGCCTGCACGGTCTTTGTGCCCACCACGCAGGTCATGCTGTGATCGTGATAGTCATAACAGCATCACGCAGGATTATCTGTGCCTTTTAGCAGCCCGGATTTCACAAGGATCACCCACTGCATTCACGTAATCGCAGCTGTACTCAATAATTTCTCTTGGCCAAATAAAAATAAGTTCGGGATATGTTTGTGCTTTGATTTACATCAGGATAAATCAGCTCTTCTGCCCCAGTGGTCGGCTGTCTACCGGCAAACGAAAACTGAGATAAGGTCAGCACAGACCTTTGGAGTGCCTGCAGGAGAGATTTAACGTGTGACAGCATGGCTCAAACTCGTATTTAGGAAACCAAACAAATTCAAATGAAAAATTAAGTGCATGTTTTAACAATGCAGATGACAAACCACTAAAACAAGCCAGTACGGGAAGAGGTGGATTCACCAGTTCTTGATGCCTTCAAATCAAAATCAAAGGCTTTTCTAGCCAAATACAACTTACGGCGAGTGAGCCACCCCCCCCTACAAAGCATGAACGTACTGGAAAATTTAGGTTTCTTACCAAGCAAGAAATATAGGTTTGCTGCCAGTGTGTAGCCATCCTCACACTGTTGCCAGCTAAGAGAAAACCCAGCCATGACCAGAGAAGACCCAAAGCCCTGAAACAGCCCATGCTTCTGAAATGCCATCCATTGTGTCCCTTAAAGCTGTGTCCCAACATGAACCAGCAACTGCTGGTTCCCTCTGAATCCAATTCTGGTCATGCAGTGCCCCTGCCCAGAGGATCCACAGTGCTCCCAAGAGCAAACCATTGGGCTCAAAACTTGCTCTACACAGACCTGATAGTGACACAGACCTTGCGTGATCCCAGGGTTGGGTCTGGTAGGAGAGCCCCACACTCAGAGCTGGACCTAGAGCTGGGTTTAGGCACTGTGTAGGGCATGGTCCACCCTGCCATGCCATTTCCACATCGCAGAGTTCTGGCACACCTTCTATTGCACTCAGTGGGGACTGGCAAGGGTCACTGCTCTCTCATGAGCTCTCCCCCTCCAGGTGGTGAGAGTGATTTTTCCAATCAGCTGTACCCAGGCCAGAAAAAAATGCTCATATATACTATCCTGTTGAGATGTTCCACATCCCCTTGCCTCCAATTGCAATCCCACAGCCTCTGTGAAAGAGGAGCTGTGTCCAGAAAGATAGGAACAAGTCATCCAAAAAGTGAAATTTGGGGGAAATTACTTCACTTTGCCAGGCCAGTAGATGCTTCTCAAACATGTTTTTCGATCTGTGCACATCTGGAGTTAACATACATGGTGAATAAGAGCATGCAGAGAGTTAGATGTGATGGCTGACCACTCATCATCTACAGGATCCTTTTTCTTAATAGTTCCTCCCAAAATTATTTTGGGCAATTTACTGAGCAATGATGCAAATGCCTGAGGCTGCTGAAGTCAGAAGGTTGGCCAATGACTCTGAAGGTTTGCAATCTGGTTTTAGCCTTGATGGGATGAGTGTGATCAAACAGGAAAGAGGGTTTGGGAAGAGAGACAAACTCTGGCCAGCACAGAAGAAAAACCAGTCATTTGTTACAGTGGTGGTTGTGGGGACCCTACAGTAAATATGAGCCACAGAAGGATTCTGTGTCGTGAGGTCAGGGGTGGCAAAGCTGGGATCTCAAAGACAATGCATGTGTAAAGGACAGGATGGAAATAAAAGGCAAGAAGACAGGCTGTGTCCATTGCTAATGCTGTCTCACCTGGCAGCTTCCTCCTGGCCCAGCAGTGACCTGGGACATGTCCACCCCGTGGTGATGGACCTACTGCAACATGCTGCCTGGGATGGTTCTGGCCCATAACCCCCAGGCGTCATGGTGACATTAATCACTCATTTTACCCAGCTTCTCCTGATTAAACGGTCTCTGCAAACCAATCAACACACAGTCCGGCCTTCCCAAAGCCTAGACAAGTGCCACCATTTCCTGTTTGTACATAGGGCGCTGGTTTGCTAAAGCAACCCTAGAGTGCTAGCTGGTATCTCCAACACCAAGTGCTGTATTATCCATTACCATGGACAACTTGAGTCATAAATATCACCTTCAGTCTTGGCAAATAGCTTCCTCCAGACCAGACAGCAGGACTCTGCCCAACAGCTTACCCCAGGAAAGGTGTGGGGGATCCCCTGGTCACAAAGCACAGGGCCCCATGCCCCATAGCATCATCAAAGGATCATGGGGCAATTCAGGCTGGAAGGGACCTCAGGAGGTCTGTAGTCCAACCTCAAAGCAGGGTCAGCTATGGGGATCAGCCCAGGTTGCTCGGGGCTGAATCCAGTCTCATCTCCCAGGATGGAGACTGGACAACCTGTCTCCTTGGCATCACAACCTGTTCGTCGTTCACCTCAGCTGGGCTGGGGTCAGGTCCCCCACACAGGCTCAGGCATGTCAGAGTCACCTCATCACAAGCACCCCCAGAGGAGGCAGCCCAGGGAAGATAGACGAAGGAGCACGGCCATGCTCGCAGAAACTGGACACAGCCTGGTAGCCTGCCTTCATCTCTCCCCAGGAGCAGGCAGGCCTATGATCCCACCCAAGGGGGTGCAAGGAGCTTTGCCATTCCCGTTCCCTCAGTTCCCATCTCCTCGTGGCCCCTCCCAGGCCGCAGGAGGCCGAAGGCACCTCACACTGCTCCGGGATGGCTGCGGCTCCTCCCAGCTCAACCTCTCCAGCAAGGGTGCCCTGTGCTCCTTCTCCAGCTCCCTGCCCTGCTGTGATTCATGGCTCCACTCCTGCCCTTCCTTATATGGGAACTTTGCATTTCTTCACATTTCCTGCACTGGGAAAGCCAATGCCAAAGGGTGCCTTTTTATATGCTCTGCCACCAGCCCTGTTTGCTCCCCAGGTCCCCTGCCCAGGGGCAGGTCACAGACCCACCATGCCCCATAATGCTCCCCAAGCAACAATGGTTCCTTTGTGCTCTCATCCCATGCCATCCCCCATCACCTGAGTCATCACAGATGCCATCCACATCCACAGGCACATGTCTCTTCCCCATGCAGCAACCCCTGGTCATTCCCATGTCCCCACATGATGGCACATGTGCAGCAGAGCAGATCGGCCAGGCAATGCATCCCTGCTGACCGCAGCATGGGCAAGGGGCTATGGTGTAGCAGCTTGTCTCAACGTGGGCATTCACTCCTGAGTGCTGAGAAACTTGCCAGAACATTTTCCCTTTGAGGTCTCCAATCCATTGTCCTGTTTAGTTCCAGGTGGCCTAAAGATTGAAAAGTTAGAGCAGGGAGGAACATAGGGAAAGATGGACAGACACTCATTTCCTTACGAAAACAGGCTAAAAATAGGGCGAGATCAGCTCTTGAGAAGGCACCCAGTCCACCCCTTTGTGCCGAGGTGGGACCACTTCTACGAAAGCATTTGCGACAGGAACTATTTTTAGCCCCTTCCAGCTCCTCCCCAGGCAAGTTGCTTGTGTTCGTCCCCACAACCCTGCTCCCTCGTGTCAGGGGCACACCACAGGGTTGCCCATCTCTTCCCACCAGCGATCCTTCCCTTCGCAGCAGCCATTTATGGATGCAGAGGCTGTCACCGTGCGCTGGCATCCACAAAGCCCATGAAGATGATGTGTCCTCACCCTCCTCTTTCTGCTGCCATTTCCAAATGCGTGTCAGACACACAGGCACTAACACCCAGGGATTCAAGCTCTTGTACCCAGACAACATAAGCCATAGAAGCAATGAGCACCTCCTTAATTTTTACAAAATAAAATGGAGTAAAATTTGTATTTATTCCAACTATTTCTTTATAGTTAATTTCTGCCTCTAGACTTCATGGCTGATTTTTTCATTTCCATCTATTTCCCTGGGAGATGCTTTCCTACACTGAATGCCATCTGCTTCGATTCTCCTGTCCCTCCTCAGCACCAGATACACCCAGATCTCCCCAGCATCCTTGTTCTGCTAGATATGAAATGGATCCAGCAGTCATGTACAGGGTAAGGTCGACTAAACCTGATGATTCTCCAACCATCTCAAACCCACATCCTCAAAGGGGGCCATATCCTCAGAAATGCCATCCCTGCTCATTTCAAAATCCTTTTCCCAGCCAGTCCCTGCCCTGGCAGTGATGTTCAGGGAGACCTGCCTCTCAGCTCACCCCCATTTGGAGTCAGAAAGTTTGCCTTTCCCCATCTTCTTTCCTTTCTCCCATTCTGCCCCTGTGGAGCAGCCATCCCCTGTGGCTTTTTAATCCTGATTAAGACGTTCATTGTAGTCTAGTTGCAGCAAAATCAGAACTTTTAGCTTTATGTTGGGAGGTGAGGTTTTGTTTTTATTTGGGGAGATAAGGCTCTCCCTATGCAAAAAATAAAGGCTGAGGATTTATTTAGGGATCAAAAATGTATTCAAATAAATTAAAATAAAATAATAAAAGAAAAGAAAAATGCAGAAAGGAGTGCAGTAGCTAAATCTCAGAGCCATTAAACCACGTGCTTTTTACTGCCTGTGTCCTTGATGGAAAGATTTTGATGTGTAATGACAATCTGCCTTCTCAGCAGCCCTTTCCTGTCCACCAATTTCCAGACAAGAGTATGCCAGTCCTGACTATGGCAGCCAGCTTGAAAATGCTCCTTTTGCAGCCAGGGAAACTGCGACAAGCAGATGTGGCAAAAAGTGAATGGCAGTATCAGGAAGTCAATTCCCAGAAAAATCTTCTGTCTGGAGAGAAGAGCATGGAAAGGAAAACTCTCCTGGGACAGAAAAGCCTGTGGAGGAGAGACGAGATGATGCAGAGCTTCAGACACTCCATCTCTCTCCAAAAAACTGATTCTCCTGAATATAAAAATAAAACAAGGGAACACGAAGGGACAAATACGTCTGATGTAGGAATGAGCTGGTCAGAAATTCTGGAAGAGGAAAAAGGAAAACAGTCTTTTCCAAACAGATTGAAAAGGAGAAGAGCATCCAGCAAGTGGGCACAGAAGCCCAGCAGGACGGGGAATCTTTGAACAGTTGCCCCCCATCCCTTCCCTCCCAGCTGGTGGCAGGCACAACACCCATAGTCACAGCCCCACCGGGGCAGGGGATCATTGCAAACATTGCAAAGAGAAAGGAGTCTGAGCAAGCTACCTCACGGTAGCTTTGAGCTGTGTTCATCCCAGCCGGTTTCCAGTAGGATAAGCCTGCCTTCCTCTCCGTGCAAAGCCAGCTTGTCCAAATCTCCAGGAGACTGCAAAGGGATGGAAGATACTGCAGAAGTCCCCAGGGCCCTGATTGCACAGTCGTGTTCCTGGAAGGAAGGGGGAGGTTTAGCCAGGGTGATTCCTGTTTGCAGTTCTCACATGCACAGCTGGAGTTTGCAGTTTCAGAGATTTGGCTCCAAAGCCCCGGGTGTGATTTCAAATCTGACATGCCGTGCTGCCTCCCTGCATTGCTGCTCATTTTCCATGTGCCTGGCAGGTGAACAAGGAGGATATGATACGTACTCTCATGGGGCTTGGGTGATTATTGCTTTTGCTGCTCACATTTAACAGCCACATGTTCCCATTGACATTTATTTCAGATGACTTCCGTTTCTTCCTACAATGATCACGTCTCTCTGTATGGAAAATTCAGCTGCTCTAAGTATCAAACTGTGCTGCTTGTTCCATATGGGAAGGATCAGAAACGGTTTAAGTGGGGTTTCAAAATGCAGATTAAAATGATGGGCTGGAACAAGATCTTGGTTTGGAAGCACCATGAAAACATCATCTCAGGTTTCGGCAAGCTGAAAGTTAGGAATGAATTGCACGCCAGGATTTTTCAGGCTGGAAAAGAAGATGAGCAATAGGAGGGATGGCAGAGATTTATAAAACCATGAAAGACACAGAAAGGGTACAGAAACTGATTTTTCATGGTCTCTTTTAATGCAAAATCTAGGCCTTTAATCAAGGAAGATTCAAAGCAAATGCAAGGCAGTTCTTCATGTAAAGTGTGGTCAAACCGTGGAAATCCTTGCCACAGTATTTTGTGGGTGCTAAAAATTGCATGAAGTAGGTCATGAAGAAAAATACACCAAGGATTGCTAAATACGTAAAACCCACATGCAACTCAGAAGACCTTTAATGCACAAGTATTGGAAGCAGGGAGCATACTTGCAGGAAAAATTTCATGCATGTTTACTCTCTTCTTATACAGTGTATGTACATACAGACAATAAAGCTTCAATTCCCCTGTAAGCACAGAGGAGACGTCCAGCCACCCTAAGCTGGGTAGCACACAGCAACTTGAAAATGCCCTGCTCTTGTGTTTTTAATCAGATGAACACAAAGGCTGTGCAAAATAGCCCGGCCACTGGGCAGGGACAGTTCATTCCTTCTGTTGATTCCCAGTTCAGACAGGCTCTTCCCCAGTAACGAAAGGATGAGTGAAGGAAAAATCTCCATCCACCGGGGGGGTGCTGTCAGGAAGCAGCAGTTTGACCGGAGGTGACCGTGTCTGTCCAGGACACAATGAACAACCTTGCTTTGCCGCAGGTTAAGTTCCCCAAGGTCTGCATGTGATAAGGTATCTTCTTGGTGTTTCACCACAAAACAAACACCCAGCATCCCTGGATGTCCCTGAGGCTGCTTTGAGCCAGGAGAATGGGCTAGAGATTGCAGAGGTCCTTTCCCAACCTGAATTATCCCATCACCCTGTGATCTGGTGTTTATCTGCTGCAGTGGTTGGATTCCTCCATTGCTTCCTTGGCAGTGGATCGGTCCATCCCTGCAGGGTTAAATCCACAGCAATGCAACACAGCATTTTGGTGTGACCAAACCACAGCCACACTCTGTAAGCCTGTGTTTAAGTTAACTGTATAGATCATATTCAGGTCCCTGGGATGCTCCTGTATAATTTACTGGTGTAGACATAACCTGTGCATCCTCCCACCTGCAGACATGGTGGGACAGGTGAGGCCAAAACAGCCCCAAGGCTGAGCTCCAGTGACATCAGGGTGCTGGACAAGGTGAGTTCAACTATGACTTAAGTCCCTGGTGTTCCCCATTGCCATAGCTGTCTGGACATGCAGGGAGGAGATACCATTTTCCACCTGATCCAACCCTGTTACTGATGCTCCCGAGCATCAACGATCACTCAGCATCAATTAAATGCTCAGTCTCCCCCCAAGCATGTTTCTCTCCTACTCCATGCCCTCAAGTTCAGTCTCGCCTCGGGGGAATTGCAACAACTCAGCTTTAACCAAAATAAACTGTCCTGGCACAAGTTCTTGTTTTTCAAGATATAGCTTTAAAATAATAAGGACCAATTTTCCCCTTTCCTTGCTCTTACAGGCAGCACGGGCTCCATTGTGAAAGCTTCAAAGATTGTCACCTACAACACTATAGTGACCCCAGAGTACCCGTCTATTTATTTTCTCATGAGAGGCAATTCTGTAGCTGATGGAGATTTATAAGTTGAGAACAGACAAGATTTTCCATGGCTTGTAAACTTGTGGAAAAATCAGAGGGACAAAGACAGCTTGGGGCTTCGAAGCTGTAAAACAACACTCAACCCATCTGATTTTAAGTGCTTTAGACCTTATATCAATATTGTTCTTCCATTGGGGGGGTAGGAAGAGGGACCCAGCTACCCCAACAGCAGGAGAAATCTTTTGGAAACAACAACAAAACCACAGGCCTGGGTAATCCCTGTTAATAAAAACAAAACTGCAGCTTGGATTGTATGTACAAGCTGGAATCAGGCAAATTTATTCCCGTGGTGCTGTGAGACCGAAGAGATATCAAAGTGGTCACAGAAGTGTTTTGGAAGCTCCCCAAGTGCATCCTTTTGTCATCTTCTCTTTTCTCTTCTAATTTGAAGGCATCGAGCCCTGAGTACTATAATCCAGCTTGGATCTCCCACTCTGTTCGTCCTGTTATTTTAACTTTAGGCACAGCAGTCCTTTGAAAAAGTGCCCCGTTCCCACTGCCTGGGAGCTATGGGAAAAAGCTATCTTGGTCCTATCAGGAATGTGCCTCGCCTCTGCCCTGCGGTTGTGCTGCCTTCGGAGAAACTGGTGTCACGAAGCACCGCAGAAAGACGGGCCACGGCGTTCCCTTGGAAGAGCTGGGAAAAGGGGGGGACAAGTGGATCAGGCTGTGCTGTCCCTTTGCTTCTTAGAGTTAGAGGAAAGTTGGAAAGACCAGGGTTTTTTTTTTCCTGCTTCTTGGGGATAGGAATGTTTTAGAGAGGTGGAAAGTTTAGGACAACGTGTGGCAGGGCTTTGGAAAACCCATGCCCTGTGAGCTGCTGGAGGTCACACAGTGCTAGGAGCCTGCAGAATCAAGACCTTTCTGGCTGGTCTCTGTTAACTAACTCTCCACAAGGTATAATGGGAGCTCAGACACCTAGTACACATGGATACATGGACATAGAGACTCCTACATGTCCCGGTCTCCATCCAGAGCGGAATCCCACCCTGGAGCTGGTGAGATTAATTCCCACTCACATGGCCAAAGGGTTTCATGGGTATGTGGACCATGGAAATTACACAGCAAGGGTTGAGTGGGGAAGAGCAGGTTTTGTAGTTTGGGTTTGCTGCAGGTCCTACTTGACACAGCTCCTGGAAGTTCATCTTTAAAACCAAAGGTTCAGTCTCTTTGAAGGTGGAGGAGCTTAAGTGAGAAAAGAGGAGTCCAATGAGCAAGTACTGACCTATGATATGAGCATCTAGTACTTGCCTTGCAGTCAGGAGGGGTGTTAAGCTGCAGGACATTACATACTGGAAAGGTACATCTGGCATTCTCCAAATAGAACCACTACCCGTGGAAAATTAGAGTATCCTGCCCCAGATTCTCTAACAGGACAGACGTGCCGAGACATCAGGACACCCAATCTCAGGGATGAATCTATGCATTAGTTCAGCCTTTGCAAATGGGGCCAAAATCTGCTTTCCATGTCAAAACCACTGTCTCCCTCTACCTGTGCCACTGCCCTCTATCCCACAGCCTATGTAAGCTGCAAGCTCCAAAAGTGCCTCATGCCAGGGTGTCTCAGAGGTCTGGGGATGGAAGATTTGACCCCTCAGGAGCTACAGGAGGTCCATTGCCTTCTGAACCAACCAATCAGGCAATATTCCCAAGGGCATCTCAAATAACACTAAATGCCCCTGTTTAGGCAGTTGGAGCCTGACCATGCCTGACCATCTTCTCATACACCCAAACCCAGCATCTCCATCTGATTTGCAGGTTCAGCTTGCAACACCTGGTTGTTCAGAGTCCAGAAATGGGCAGGTGTTCCTTCCCTTGGTGTCCACAGCAAAATTCTCACTAACCTCAGAGGAGAGGGCCAGAAGTCACAGCCCTCAGTGGTGGAAAATGCACAGACAAGTGATGAGGAGGGAAATCACAGAAAACAGCTTACCCAAAGCTCCCCCAAACCACTGTCATGGCCCCCTTCACCTCAGCCTCCTCCTCAAGCACATGGACCCCCATCCACGAGTGAAACTGCCAGAGACATTGCATTTGGCACCTGATGTGCCTCCCCAAAATACCTTCAGCTGTGTAAAACATGGTTGGCTCCAGTCTGGAAACACGAGCCACTCTGAGGAGAGCTCTTCCCCCATTAGCTGTGATGGGATAGAGCTGGTTAATCCTTTCGCAAGGGTGCTAGGCCAGCTGCCAAGCCTGCCTGTGGGGAAGCCATCCAAACCTGACTCATCCTCAAGCGATTCAGATTGTTCCCTTCAGTACTTTGGAAAAGGTTATCAGTCTTCTTGCTTCAAGCCAGAGCAGGATTGATGGATGGGAGGAGAAGGCAACACGCACCACACTTGGCCTTCTTCAGAGAAGAGGACTTTATCTGTGGAAGGCAGATAGAGACATGTGATTTGGGACTCGCTAGTTGCTTGCCCTCCACAGAAATCCATTTTCCACATGTGAAATGAAGGGGTTTGCACTTCTCTGCAGTATCTGACTGCCTCAGGAGATGACCTCAGACTAGCCAAGCACCCCAACTCTACTGGATGGGGACCCCGTAAAAAGCAAAGCAAGGGGTGAGTCAAGCACTTGGTATGCTGCCCTTGCAGCAGCGCTCTGCGGTAAATGCACTGGCCAGAGCACAAAACCCAAAGAAACAGCATGTCCAGTGCAAGCCCAGCCTAGAGCTGGGAACGACACACTCTCCTTTCCACAGACGTCCCTAAGATCATGCTGTTTTCTATGCCCTGGAGAAATCTGGGTGAGAACGCCTCATCTTTGCTGAACCACCAAAGCCAGGAAAGGTGACAATAAATGTCAAGCCACAGGTAGTCACTTCTTCCTTCCATCCTCCCTTGGAGCAAGCAGGCTCCTCATCTGCACACTCTCAGATGGGTAGGATCTCCCTCACTGGTCAGCGGCCACATCAGTGTGTCTTTTGCTAATGTCAGGGCTGGAAAATAACTATAGGGACCCTGTAGGAGGCAGAGGGAAAGAACAGCAGGGGTAGCTGGAAAGAACTAGGGTGAGCTGGTTCTGCAGCAAACAGACCCAGCACCATGAGGCTCCACACGCAGTTATAACTCCAGACCATCTCCTCTTTGACTGAGCCCACATGTGCCTTTGCAGGCACCCTGGGGAAGGTTGTACCTCAGTATCTCCTGCCTTTTGTCCCTGTTCAAAAGGCGATCCAGGAGCTGCTCAGATTCTCTGCATCCAGCATTTGGTTTCCAGCCTGGTTTCAGGTGAAGATCTCCAGAGATTTTCCTGTCTCTGAGAAGCTTCTGAGTCTTGGTCTGCCATGTGCCCATTCTCCTGCACAGGGCTGGCAGAAGATGCCTCATAATTCCTATGAATCCTGTCCACTGCAGGCTGGCTGACTTTTCAGAAGAACAGCAGAAATTGAACAACAAAAAGAAATTGCCCATGGTCTCTGCCCTTCAGGAGTGAAGGTGAGTTTAGATAGAGCCCACATGAATATGGTTCTAGCTGGCAAGCTACCACATGCCTGTCCATCCACATCCCCACACATATGCGCACCTCTTGGATGGAAGATGCATCTCTTCAGGTGTCCATGTCTCCATAAGCTGCCAAGGAGGCAGCTGCTTGGAGGGGACCTGCTGGTTCTCTTGCCAGATGCATTTACTAAACTATCATAAGCAGGGATCACAGGTGTAGTTATAGCACTTTTAAGACCAAGAATATCTTGGAAGGAGATTTGGGAGTCCTTTTGACTGAGTAATGAACTGAAATGAAGAACAAAGCAGATCAGAACAGCATTTGCAAATACGGACTCTTTCCAAATAATGGGGTGTCAGAATAGTCCTAATTAGATCAGAGAAGACATAAAAAGCAGGTCATAGCAAATATAATCTAAATGGGAGGGCATGCTTATGTCATTGTGTCCCACCCAAAGTGGTCAGACGTAACCTTGGAAAACCTCAGAACCAGAGGCCATTTCCGATAACAGCACAGAGCGGCCGCACAACCCGCATTTGTTCATCAGTGCTTGATATGGCTTTGCCTCAGAGCTGTGCTGGCAGCCAAAGATAATTAACACCACCACTTTCCTGTTAATCTGTGGCCCACACAGCCATTGGGTGCATGGGAGCAAAACAATATGTTGCTGAGATCTGCTTCTTTCCCCCATTTTTACATCCACTGTCCTTTGCCAAAAGTTTCCAACGCCATCAATAGGAACAAATCAATAACAGGCTTGTAATCACTTCCAGGAATGAAATGTGTGCCTGTTTCTAGTAAACTCCTAAAGGAAAGACCTTGGCCTCATTGCTCAATGTCGTGGTTAAACCCCAGCTGGCAACTAAGCCCCACACAGCTGCTCACTCACTCCCCCCAGGTGGGATGGGGGAGAGAATTGAACAACTAAAAGTGAGAAAACTCACGGGTTGAGATAAAGACCCATGTTTATGGGGTTTAGAGGTAAAGCAAAAGCCGCATGCACAAGCAAAGCAAAACAAGGAATTCATTCACCACTTCCCACCGGCAGGCACCTGTGTTCAGCCATCTCCAGGAAAGCAGGGCTCCATCACACGTAACGGTTACTTGGGAAGAAAAACGCCATCACTCCGAACGTCCCCCCTTCCTTCTTCTTCCCCCAGCTTTATATGCTGAGCATGACATCATATGGTATGGAATATCCCTTTGGTCAGTTGGGGTCAGCTGTCTCAGCTGTGTCCCCTCCCAGCTTCTTGTGCACCCCCATCCTACTCGCTGGTGGGGTGGGGTGAGGAGCAGAAAAGGCCTTGACTCTGTGTAAGCACTGCTCAACAATAACAAAAACATCTCTGTGTATCAACCCTGTTTTCAGCACAAATCCAAAACATAGCCCCATACTAGCTACTATGAAGAAAATTAAATCTATCCCAGCCAAAACCAGCACATTTTCTACCCCTTATTCCATACCATTTACATCATGCTCTGGTACCATACTATCCAATACATCCTCACTAACCACCACCCCCCTTCCCATCCTTTGATATAATACACAGATATCATTCCCTTAGTCTGTGGACCACCCCTATAAAATGTCTGTAAAATGTCCATAAATGTCCACAACATGTCCATTGAGTTCATTTAGTCCATGACCCTGGGTTCCATCTGTTATGGTGGTCACCCAGGACAGGAAAGGTGGTCTGTTGCATGGAGTTACTGGGCACCAAAGCCAGCTCAGGTTGGGTCACTGCTGCACTTGCTCTGCTTCTTGAAAGGCTTGTCCTCCATTGGTTCAGGTGGTTCCTGCTATAGTAATTCCTATAACATGCAACTCAAATCATGGGTTACAACAATTTAAAGGTATTTCCATTACAGTCTCCACCCCTGGTCCCTTAGGGTCAGGTTATACGGTTTAACATTGCAATGAACTCTTCCCATTGCTCCTAGCCTGGCTAGCAACAAGGGGTTCCTGCTATGTCATGGACTTATCCATGGCCACACACTTTGAGGTGCTCCAGCATGACCTCATGCACAGCCATGATGCTTCAAGGTGTACCTGCTGCAGCATGGACTTATCCACAGCCACAGATGCTTCAGGGTGTATCTTCACCAGCGAGGACTTGTCCTTGGCCACAATCCCTTCAGAGGTATACCTGCTGCAGCACAGACATAACCACGGCCACAGATGCTTCGAGATGTACTTGCTCTGATGTGGACTTATTCACGGCCACAGATGCTTCAGGGTGTCCTGCTTCCATGTGGACTCATCCACAGGTCACAGTCACTTCGACTCGAGTTCACACTGGAGTTCCAGCCTGTCCAGTACAGCAGCACAGAAAGAGCAGTGATGCCCTGGCCATCTGCCAGCCCAGGCGCATCCCTGTTGCTGTTATCAGAGTGTTCCCAGGCACAGCACAGCAAGGTGATCAGCAGCACAGCAGTACCGTGAGCAGCGAAAGCAAAAAGCAGCCACTAACGAGCTCAAGACTCTAATACACAGTAAGGCAAGCAAGCCCCATGGCAAGCACAGGAGCCTGTCGATTAATAGCTAAATGGCAAAAACAGCTATAAATTCAATCCAGCGCATTCCAATCAAACCTGTCGTTATCTCGAACTCTTCGAGCCCCACGTTGGGCACCAAAAAGGACTGTCGTGGTTTAACCCCAACCAGCAACTCATCCCCACCCAGCCGCTCGCTCACTCCCCCCAGGTGGGATGGGGGAGAGAATCAGAAGGGTAAAAGTGAGAAAACTCGTGGGTTGAGATAAAGACAGTTTAATAGGGAAAGCAAAAGCCGCGCACACAAGCAAAGCGAAACAAGGAATTCATTCACTGCTTCCCATCGGCAGGCAGGTGTTCAGCCATCTCCAGGAAAGCAGGGCTCCATCACGTGTAACGGTTACTTGGGAAGACAAACGCCATCACTCTGAACGTCCCCTCTTCCTTCTTCTTCCCCCAGCTTTATATGCCGAGCATGACATCATATGGTATGGAATATCCCTTTGGTCAGTTGGGGTCAGCTGTCCCAGCCGTGTCCCCTCCAGCCTACTCGCTGGTGGGGTGGGGTGAGAAGCAGAAAAGGCCTTGACTGTGTGTAAGCACTACTCAGCAATAACAAAAACATCCCTGTGTTATCAACCCTGTTTTCAGCACAAATCCAAAACACAGCCCCATACTAACTACTGTGAAGAAAATTAACTCTACCCTAGCCAAAACCAGCACACTCAAGTACACAGAAAGGCTTCATAGCGTGCAAATTAAAAAGCTGTAAAATATACCAATGAACTAGCTATTCCTTAAACATTTTACTGCTTCCTTTTGTGTTAATACATCTTCTTGATGGGCTTGAGGCTGAAGGCAGTTTGATGGATACCACCAGTTACATAAGTAGATGGAGGGAGCTTGGCACTTCCTTTTTAGCGCACATGGGCCAAGCTTACACAACACAGCCCCTCCAACAGGCTGGTACAACGGCGCAGATGGTGATGTTAGATGCCAAGTGCACATCGGAAAAGAAGTATATTTTCTGAGCTCAGAAGAGTAATGACTCGTGGGACTGTGTCCTTACCAACAACTGACTGAGTGTAGCATTGCAGTCATCTCCAACCAATGCTAAGTCCATGCTGTTGCAGCAAGGACCAGTCCTGCTTCACCCATCATGACCTTCCTAGCACACATGAGCTCCCACGCTCCTTTTGTGCAGAAAGGCTGATTGGGGAACTGGTCCAGCATGGCATTAAGCAATGTTTCATTTTTCCAAGATCCTTTCACATCACTTCTCTGAGTCAGTTCCCAGGAAGCGACTCCAGCATTTGCCCGGTGCAGATAGGGCAGGAGAAATGTGCGGCTGGTGGGAGGGGAGGGTGCAATGACTGCGGAGCTCTGACCAAAGCAGAGGAAACCAACAGTGCCTCATCCTCAGGCATGACTTCTGCTCACCCATAGACAATAGAGGCAATTTCAGAATGGGTGGATGTTTGTCACCGTCATCTGCAAGGTGTTCCCACACAGCAGCCTCTCATGGCAACCTGCCCCGTCCATTTCAGTGCAAGGTCCTGCGGTTCAACACAAAAGCCAGCAAAAGTGGTTTCTGCCAGGTTTTCTCTGGAGGATGTGGCCTCCAGCCTGGAAAACAGTGACCTGAGAGTGACAACTTTGGCACTACTACCAAATCCTCTGGACCTTTTCTGTTCATATCTTTATTTGCTGCCTGCCAGAGCAGACATGAAAAAACCTATATTTGCATCCTCTTTTAGGCTCCTTTGCATCATCAAAGGAAACTTTGCGTAATTCAGAATCAGACTCAAAAGTGAATTTGTCTCTAGGAAGGTATCACTTGCACATAGCACACGGCATGTTAATGATTTGGCGTATTCATACAAGAGCTTGACAGACAATTTTAAATTGTAGTTCAGGGACAGCCCAGAAAGCTTCCTTTCCAAGGCAGATTGCTTGGAAATCTGGGTGTAGACAACGCCACTCTGTAGATATGCATACCCCTGCTCACGGGAGGAGGAGCATTTGGCCATGAGCCACCTGATGCTATGCAGAAGATCAGTGAAAATCATTTGGGCTCCAGCTCAGGTATTGGTTGGTTGTTTTTTTTCACAAATAGTTTTGGGAAACTCTTTCACCCAAAATCGCTATTCTGGAAAAGCCAAGGAAAAGTTATTACCTCTCATGTAAAGACACATAAACTCCTGTGACAACTCCTGTATTCATGTCACAGTACATGATACGTTGCCTGCCATAATTCATATTGAAGGCCCTGCCTAGAAGCTGAAGGACCCAAAGGCACAACTCCCATCAATTTCAACAGGAGTAGAATTAGCCACAAAAGATTAACTCCTTTGATTGCATCACTAATGTTCAAATTGTTTACATTGTTACTCATCATCAAGATGAGATTGTCCGTGATTCTACCTAATGCCAGCAGGCTGACTTTGGCCCAATAAAGTCCTGGCTATTCCTCCATTGGTTGAACTGCTTTATATAAAACAAGCGTGTTATTTTCTTTACAAACATCTCAGCTCATTCCAGACACAAATCTTTGAGTTCACTACATCCTTAGAGCAAACTGGCCAAGGGACAGCAAGGACACACTTAATGAGAGCAGGGCAGGGCAGGGCTTGCCCTGCCAGTGAACCTGGAAATTAAAGGGAATAGCTATTTCCCCCCAACTTTTTCTGCTCTGGGATAGATAAGTCCCTCTAATGTCAAAGTTCATGTATTACTGGTCATGACATCGTGCTCAGCACTGATTACATACCCACCCAGGAAATTTTACTTGTCAAACTCACATTAAGTAGCCAAGGTGTAAGTGCACAAATCACCAGCTTTGCATCAAATTGGCATTCCCATGGCACACAGCTTATGCTAACTCTTGTCAAGGTTGGGAACAGCTCTGCACACCAGCCCAGCTGGTGTTGGCATTGCTCCTATGTTGTGGGGCACCCATCCCATTGCAGTGCAAGGACGGGAACAGGTGGTTCCCTTAAGAATCCGACCTCTTCCATCAAAGGTTAAACCACGGAAAATTCCTAAGTACCAGATGATCTGCCATTTGCAAATCAGGCAGTTAGTTACGTGTGTTCTTCTCTGAACAATTGAACTAGGACTTATATGAGTTGTCCTGTTGACTAATGGAAAGTTAAGCCTTAAGGGCTCTGAAGGTTGGGCCACTGAGCCTTAAAATCTCTGTGCTTTGCCAGGTCGTCTGAGACACTTTGGGCAGTACAGGACATATTGTCATTGGGGTTTTATTTATATTTTTAATCTTAATTTTAGCCAGAATGGAAGAGCAAGATGATGGAAGAAATGTAGTAAGAGTATTTGAAATGGGCATGGAATTTTATACAGGAGAGAGCTCCCAGAAATAGCTCCAAAACAGACTGCTTTAAAAAATTTAAAATAACAGATTTTATTGGTGTTAGAAGGGTGATTTCTCAGGGCTCTGTTTACTGTGGCAAGCCTAGAAGGGAGGGAACGCGTATTCCTACACAACAGAAAGCAGGAGATGTGCCATTACACAGCCAGACAGCACATGAGACCAGGCTGCTCCACCAGATATGCTGTTTAGATAGTGGCATTGCAGTCCTATATGTTCATATAGAAAATGCTTTTGTAGATCTAGATGAAAGACTCCTGGAGATTTGTTCCGATCACAGGCTTATTGGTTTGAGAAGGGGAAGGGTAAAGATGCAGAGCAGCTGCCATCTGCTTCTTCAGAGGGTGAGGATGAGGGGGAAGGCCAACAAGGCAGATATCCTGCTGGGAGTCTGTTATAGACCACCTAGCCAGGATGAGGAGACAGACGAAATATTCTACAAGAGGCTGGCAGAAGTCTCCCAGTCGCTAGCCCTTGTTCTCGTGGGGGACTTCAACTTTCCGGACGTCTGCTGGAAATACCACACGGCAGAGAGGAAACAGTCGAGGAGGTTCCTGGAGTGTGTGGAGGATAACTTCCTGACGCAGCTGGTAAGCGAGCCCACCAGGGGAGATGCCTCGCTTCACCTGCTGTTCACAAACAGAGAAGGACTGGTGGGAGATGTGGTGGTCGGAGGCCGGCTTGGGCTTAGCGACCATGAAATGGTAGAATTCTCAATACTTGGTGAAGTAAAGAGGGGGGCCAGCAAAACTGCTACCATGGACTTCCGGAGGGCGGACTTTGGCCTGCTCAGGACACTGGTCGAGAGGGTCCCTTGGGAGACAGTCCTGAAGGGCAAAGGGGTCCAGGAAGGCTGGACGTTCTTCAAGAAGGAAGTCTTAAAGGCGCAGGAGTGGGCTGTCCCCATGTGCCGCAAGAAAAACAGGCGGGGAAGACGACCGGCCTGGCTGAACGGGGAGCTCTGGCTGGGACTCAGGGAAAAAAGGAGAGTTTATCACCTTTGGAAGAAGGGGCAGGCAACTCAAGAAGAGTACAGGGATCTCGTTAGGTCGTGCAGAGAGGAAATTAGAAAGGCAAAAGCCCGGCTAGAACTCAACCTGGCCACTGTCGTGAGAGACAACAAAAAATGCTTTTACAAGTATATTAATGACAAAAGGAGAGCCAAGGCGAATCTCCATTCTCTATTGGATGCGGGGGGGAACGTTGCCACCAAGGATGAGGATAAGGCTGAGGTACTCAACGCCTTCTTTGCCTCAGTCTTTAGTAGTCAGAGTGGTTATCCTCAGGGTACTCAGCCCCCTGAGCTGGAAGACAAGGACGATGAGCAGGATAAACCCCCCATAATTCAAGAGGAAGAAGTTAATGACCTGCTACACTACCTGGACATTCACAAGTCTATGGGGCCGGATGGGATCCACCAAGGGTACTGAGGGAGCTGGCGGAGGAGCTTGCCGAGCCGCTCTCCATCATTTACCAGCAGTCCTGGTTAACTGGGGAAGTCCCGGACGATTGGAGGCTCGCCAATGTGACGCCCATCTATAAGAAGGGCTGGAAGGAGGATCCGGGGAACTACAGGCCGGTCAGCCTGACCTCGGTGCCAGGGAAGATCATGGAGCAGTTGGTTTTGAGGGTGCTCACGAGCCATGTCCGAGACAACCAGGGGATCAGGCCCAGTCAGCACGGGTTCATGGAAGGCAGGTCCTGCTTGACCAACCTGATCTCCTTCTATGACCAGGTGACCCGCCTCGTGGATGAGGGACAGGCTGTGGATGTGGTCTACCTGGACTTCAGTAAAGCCTTTGACACTGTGTCCCACAGCATTCTCCTAGAGAAGCTGGCGGCTCACGGCCTAGACGGATACACTCTTCACTGGGTAAAAAACTGGCTGGACGGCCGAGCCCAGAGAGTTGTGGTCAACGGAGTTAAATCCAGTTGGCGGCCGGTCATGAGCGGTGTTCCCCAGGGCTCAGTACTGGGGCCGGTCTTGTTCAATATCTTTATCAACGATCTGGATGAGGGGATCGAGTGCTCCCTCAGTAAGTTTGCAGACGACACCAAGCTGGGCGGGAGTGTTGATCTGCTGGAGGGTAGGAAGGCCCTACAGAGGGACCTGGACAGGCTGGATCGATGGGCTGAGGCCAACTGTATGAGGTTCAACAAGGCCAAGTGCCGGGTCCTGCACTTCGGCCACAACAACCCCAGGCAACGCTACAGGCTTGGGGAAGAGTGGCTGGAAAGCTGCCCAGAGGAAAAGGACCTGGGGGTGCTGGTTGACAGCCGGCTGAACATGAGCCAGCAGTGTGCCCAGGTGGCCAAGAAGGCCAATGGCATCCTGGCCTGTATCAGAAATAGTGTGGCCAGCAGGACTAGGGAGGTGACCGTGCCCCTGTCCTCGGCACTGGTGAGGCCGCACCTCGAATCCTGTGTTCAGTTTTGGGCCCCTCACTACAAGAAGGACATTGAGGTGCTGGAGCGTGTCCAGAGGAGGGCAACGAAGCTGGTGAAGGGCCTGGAGAACAAGTCTGATGAGGAGCGGCTGAGGGAACTGGGGTTGTTTAGTCTGGAGAAAAGGAGGCTGAGGGGAGACCTCATCGCGCTCTACAACTACCTGAAAGGAGGTTGTAGCGAGGTGGGGGTTGGTCTCTTCTCCCAAGTAACTAGCGATAGGATGAGAGGAAATGGCCTCAAGTTGCGCCAAGGGAGGTTTAGATTGGACATCAGGAAAAATTTCTTTACTGAAAGAGTGATCAGGCCTTGGAACAGGCTGCCCAGGGAAGTGGTGGAGTCACCATCCCTGGAAGTATTTAAAAGACGTGTAGATGAGGCCCTTAGGGACATGGTGTAGTGGGCGTGGTGTGTTGGGTTGAAGGTTGGACACGATGATCTTAGAGGTCTTTTCCAACCTTAATGATTCTATGATTCTATGATTCACTTGGTCACTGAGAAAGGGGAAGAAAAATCCAGATAACTGCTACCATATGTTCATTTTCTAAGTAAACTCCTTGGATATGGTTTTGCATCTCCCTGGATCTGGTCTGATACCTAAATTTCTGCAAAATGGGAACGGAGGGAAAGGAAAAGCTCCTAGCAAAATGAGCTCAGCCTGAGTTCCCACAATCCTTACTCTGAAGACCCTTTCACAGAGGTCTGGGAGCAGCAAAGCAAGGAAAACGCAAACTCTGAATGCAACCTTCAGCTCAGGCAAAAGTGCACTGGGAGAAATAATAACCCCTGGCAGGGCTCCAAACGAACCATTATGTGTTTATGAGCCATTGTTTCCCTTATTGATGGACCAGCTCTGATTCACAAAAAGCTGCTTTTGCAAGGCAAGAGGAAAAAACACATTTGAAAACACAGAAGTGAGGCTCTGCGTGCTTAGGGCACCATGGGAGCGTAGTGGGAATCCAGCTGTTATTTACCCTGGACAGCTGCATGGACAGTTTTGAAACGTCTTTGTGGACAAATCACTCGCTGTCTGCTTCAGACCCTTGCGTCTGTAAACCTTGCTGTGAAGTTTTCCCTTTGGGGCTAATGTTTGGGGTAGCATCGCAGCTAAAGGACCTCTAGCAGTTTCTCTTGCCTTCCCCCACCACCACCACACACCACACTGATCACACAGATAAGGCTTAAATGAAGGTGAAAGAGGCTGAAATCTGACCTGTTTCATCCCTCAATTGATCAGATGGCCAAGTGATGAGACCACTGGCCACCTGGCTTGGGAGAGGGTGCTGGGGCTCAATTTGGTTGTGCACTTGGTGGCACCTTGAGCCACTGGAGTTGTCCTTGGGCAGCCAGTTACAGCCTGTGGGAGCCCATGCAATTAAAGAATAGCAAGCAGGGGCCAGGTTAGCACCTCTAAAATGGCATCTGCATGTGGGCAACAGACTCAAGACCCTCTGGCTTGTGACCGAGTCTCTGTCTAGATGACCCAACTGTATTGACTAGATGTCCAGTGACTGGAGCAGGAATCTGGACATGCAGAGGACAGGGAAACACCAACACAGACTTCACATCAGACAGTCTGTGCTGTGTCAGGGTCAGATGTCTAACGATGTCTGAGATGCTCTCCTCACAGGGCTGTGAGATATCACACAGGTCCTTCTGGAGCCCTGTGAGCTCAGTGGCTATGCTCCAGCATCTTAAATGGGACCAGACACCTTCATACAGACAGCTTGAGTCCAGCCCCAAGCTTTTCTTCTCTGCTTCCGCCTCTAAGCCAAGCCATGCAGATCTGTGCCATGAAATGCACCTATGTGCAGAGCTCATGGTGCCAGGCAGAGATAGCTGCAGGCATGCAGCCAGGGGCACCAGCCATGGGGACATGATCACACAGTCCTATGTACCACGGCTGGCTCCGATGCCGTTGCCTTCCACAGCCCAGCCTGGCTCTGCAGAAGGAGACAGCAGGCTGGCTGGGAAAGAGATGCTTTTGCATCTTGAAAAGAGATGTCTTTTGCAAATGCTACTGTGGCAAAGAGCTCCCACCATGCTCACAAGAAGTCTGAGAGTGGTGTGTCCTCCTGTACTGGGTGAGAGGGAGATTTTTGCCAGCATGAAGTGGTGAACCCTTGTTGGACTCCACCTCTGTATGTTTGCTTTTGAAGGCTCCGCTGCTGATTCTGGAGTGATGCAGATTTGCCTGCCTGCAGAGGTGGTTTGGAGGCAGCTCTTGCTCTTCCCAGGATACCTTGGATGTTCGTGTCTTCAAAGCACAGAGCCATGCTCCTGCAGCCTCCAAGCACCACCTGCACTCCCAGCAGTGGGAATTGCAGGGAATATTTTCTTCCACCCTAGAAAGCTCCTCAGATACATGCCAAGCTATAATCTACACTGTCCCATCTGCTCTGTGCTCATCTACATAGTGTGGGCTTGGAAAGCCAGTGCATCAGCTCATCTAAGTACCTAAAAAGGCTCCCCAGCAGCTTGAAGCAGTATGAGTCTGACATTGCCTGGGGTCCCTGCCCTGGGAGAAGGGGGAAGCTAGGGAAAGGAGCATCTCGCTTGGAGCCATGAGCAGCTGAATATGCATCAGGACATCCTAAAGGCAAGGAGCAGCTAAGTCTACCCTGCAGGGCCTGGAGAGCTGTCATTCAGCTTTGAAGAAGAAAACATCCCGCAAGCTGCAGCCACCCAGCAGAGGACCTGTGGGACTCCATCCTCATGGAGGGTTTGAGAGCCTACAGCCTCCCTAGCTCCCACCTCAAGCACAGATGTCTAAAACTGTGGTCCTAAACCTCTCCTGCACCAGCTATACTGGAGCCTGAAGTCCCCAGTGTACCATCTAGGGGGGTTTTGCCAATCTTTTTCACTGGAGCCAGCTCTCACTGCTGAAGCCTAGAAGTACTTGTGTTTTCAGAGCATTGAGCCTTGCTGAGATCAGTGGCACTTCAGCCCAGGAGGCACTTCAGCACAACCAGCCCTACATAAGAGCAACCAAAGGATGAAGACATGCTTATTTAGAATTTTTTATCCAATATTTCAGAAACTCACTCAAAATAGGGACAGAACTCTTTTTCTTACTGCAAATCTCCCAGTTAAAGTCCCTCCTGCACACAGGGGTGTTCAAATCCATATCACTTGACTCTCAGTTACCAATTTAAAATACCCAGGGATGAAGGCCTCATATTCACCTCTGTAGAAGATTTTCCAGTTTCCACTAGGACTCCCTGTACAGACCGGGCACATTATTGTGCAGCTACATAGCCAGGGTCATGGAAGAGATGCCATGGCAGTCCCCATTCTAATGAACATTAAGATACTTCCAAAAAATCAGACCCTGAATATACTCCTCCAGAGTTAGCAGAGCAAGGACTGCCATGCAGGTGTCCAGCAAGAGCTTCCTATCTATGAGGTGTGACAGAGAAGAGGCCACAAATATCTGCCATCCTTGGGTGTTTTCACCATCCACCCATCAAGGACTGCCTAGGCTTTTCATTCAAATTGAGAGCTCTGAATACATGGCTTTTAAGTCCCTTCAGCCAGGTGTAGTCTGTGTAGTGGCTAGTAGACCTCATTCCCCTGAGACCTCCGAGAGCCCTAGCCAGGATACGCCACAATTCCCTTTCAATCCAACACCTCCACGATCATAAGATCTCCGTGAACAACCCTCCACACCCTCCAAAAGCTGCGAAAGACTGTAAAAATCCCTGCCAGGTGAATGAAGAGTTAATATTCCTGCTACCTGGGAGGTTATCTAAAATGGGTTAACTAAATGGGAGGTTAACTAAAATGGGACTCCTGCCCAGGAATGATGGCTTACGGGCACAGCTCCACTGTGATGGTTTCTTCAGAACTAGTTGGTTTGCCGCCTTCTGTTCAGGAGGTCCATTTGTAGTAAAAATCTATAAATAGTCTGTTAGGTTGGGAGAAGAAATGAAAAAGGGCCACTGCTGGGTCATTTAATGTATAGACAAATGCATGTTCACTTCATCTGCCATGTAAACCTCAACTGTTCAAGTTTATCATTCACTGCCAAAAATGCTATTACAGCAGCTTGAGATTTCAAAGACAGTTTTATTCCTGTTTCTGACTGACCTTTGGATGGATTTTTCAACTCGGAAAAAGAAAAAAAATTTATGTGCTCTGAAATGGAGCTTAGAAGGTTTAACACATTTCTAAGTATAGACATGGTGATTTATGAGGACTTCTTTTTCTGGTTTTTATAAGACTGTCTTTCTTCAGCCGTGAACAATGTATTGGTTCTGACAGGGACACCAGAAATCTCTGAGACTTTAGCATTATTTATGATGGAGAGTGTGTGATCCAATGGCCAAGAAACTGGACTTATGACTTGGCTCTGCCATGGACGTGCTGAACAGCCGAAGAGCTTTCCCTTCCTGCATCTCTTCTCCTCTGTAGTGATGGTACACTGGAGTCAAAAACTATTTTCTCACTACTGGTTTTCAAATAAACCAGTACAGCCCAGTAATTCTGGTGGTACCAGATGATGTTTCCCTGTCAATAATCCCTGCTCCCTGCAAGGTTTTATTACTACAATTTCCAAGAGTTGATCAACCCAATTACATCGATAGCACCAGGCGACTGGGGCTGTTTATAAGTGCTCGTGCCTGGATTCATACAAACTAATCTCAGTGCTTGCTCCTAAGAGCTTACAATGAATGGTTTGCATCAAGGTATCATACAGATGATCTAATAACGGATGACAGACCAGTTGTGTTAAGAGCTGGACAGGTGCATCATAGAAAGGTGATCCATGATCCAGAGAGAACACAGGTTTAATTGCTGTTGTGCAACAGCACTGGGGCAAGCTCCATATTCGCCCTTACATGAGGCTCTAACATCTGAGCGCTCAAGTGTTTGCATCACGCTACCCAAGTGAATCAGTACGCATGAATCTAATGGAAAACTATCAGCATTTAGGGCATGAATGCCTTACGTTGGAATTCCTGGAAGTTGTTTGGCCACGCAAAGAAATCTGGCTTTGCTCCCAGCCAGAAAGAAGCCCTAAATGCAGGTGTGATTAATCTGCTGTGAATAATCCAGCGTTAATGATCACTCTAGCAGGTTCCACTTTCTGCCGGTGTTCTCCAAATCCCTCACAAGCACCAACTCTGTGCATGCCCCAAAAACATGTCCATGCACACGTCCGCTGCACAGTGGGTGCACAGAGCTGGGGCACAGATGTGCACACCATACAGCAAAAATCCCAGGATGAAATCCGAGCCTTAACCTGACACAGCAGGATCTCCGCAGGAGACAAGTACTTACAAGGGTCTAGGGAGAGGACAAGTACTCTCCAGCCTTACAAGGGTCTAGGGAGAGGTGAGTTATTCAGGTGCTTGAATCTGAACACTAGATGCTGCGATCTCTGTCAGCCTGTAAAAGACCGATCTGTATGTACATACAGGCATATTCAGGTGCACGCTCATCTACAACTGCACGGCCCATGGAGCCGTGACGGTAAAAGCAACCCAAATTAGCATCTCCTACTCACTTTGACTCTGGTCTGGCCTGGCCCTGGCCTGGGCACAGAGACAGCACAACTGGGCGGCTGTGTCCATGTGGCATTGCGTAGGGGCACTAGACCTCCCTCGGTCCCTCAACATTCCCTCTCCCCTTGACCCAGCATCTAGGTGCAAACAAATGTGGGGGAAGGCAGGGCTCGTGCTCCCAGTGGGGTGCTGGTGCAGGTGGGAAAGGAGCTCTCTGTGCAGATGTGAGGGTCAGGCCTCCAACATACCCATGTCCAGGTGATGATCTACACCTAGGGTCAAGGTGGGCTCCATAAGCACCCCTTCTTTCAGCAATAGCCCCTAAAATCTCCCACCGCTGGCTGCCCACGTCACAAAAACTCATCGCCAGCTCATCCTCACTCCTCTCCCTTTCCGACCCCTCCCCTCCACCCTGAAGACATCCTTTTACCAAAACGAGCCGTGGAGGCTAGAAAAGACACTGACGTCAATGTAAAAGTAAACCAAAGAGGTCTGGTTCCTGTATCATCGCTGCGCCGGGCTGAGCACTGGGAGCGAGCGCACGGTCGCTCGGTCGAGGAATCTGGGAGCGGGCTCGGGGATCAGCAGCTGAGCTTTCTCACTCAGGCTGTGTAAGTACCGCTGCGGCATGCTTTGGGAGAAGCAGGCAGTGAGGGGGGAGAAGGGGGGAACTTTACCAGCTGCAGCTCAGGAAGGCAGCGTGCTCCAGACCCGGCTGGGCTGAGAGTTTGAAGGCATGCAGACAGGGATGGGAGTCCTCGCAAGCCGGGTCGAGAGCGAAGCACATGGGTTTGGATGCGGTTTGGCTCCACAGGTGTGGGAACAGCACTGGAGAGGAAGGTCTTCTCCGCTGGGTGCTGCAAGGGTAGAGGAGGGTCAGGGAGTTTAGGGCTGGTGCAAAGGAAGAGAATGTCTCATCGAGGGAAATGGGAGTGTTTCTAGATACTGAACTGGCCCATTTGGATGCCAAAGTGTATTTGTGCTAGTCCATTATCTCAGTCAGCTACGTGCATGTGGGGACACACACATCGCTACCTACCAAGCAGGCTGTGGGCAGAGCTGTCTGAGGAATTCCGTGCCAAAAATTGAGTGTTTCTGGTATACCTCCATATACTGACCTCTGTCAAGTCCAGGTACACATACACATACGCATCCTGCAAGTGTCCCTGTATAGAGATGCAGGGCTAGACACAAGGCTTTTAGACTCAGACCATGAAAAAGTGGTCTGAGAGGGCTCAAAATGAACTTTATAACATAGGATTAGGAAGCAGAAAACTTTCCCCAGGGAAATGGTATGGAAATGTCCTTACTTTGGGTGCTATGTGGATGGGGAAGCAGCCGGGCCAGAGCTAGGGTGGATGAGAGGGATGAACGGCCCCGCTAGCTCCATCGGCAAGTCGCTGCCAGCTGAGACGTGTCCAGCCACAGTATATCTTATAGAGAGCATCTCCTGTCATTTACACAAACTATACTCAGTGGCAGAGTGTGATGAATTGGCAATGTGGCTCTTCGGACTCATTTCAGCTGTGTTTTGGTAACACGAGGCGCCTTTTCTTCTAAAATTTCTCACATGCCAAGGCCAATTTCTCTTCTTCAGCAAAAAGCCATCCCTTTTCCTGAAATGGCAGCTACTTCAGCAAAGCTAAAATTCCCCCATTCAGAAATAAAAGAGAGTGGGCATACAAGTTTAATCCCTATTACGTGCGCGTGACAGTCCCAATTGAAAACCACTGGGGCAAATGTCTCTTGTCACCCATGATTAGATGCAATGCTGCATCTCAGCTCGCCCTGTGAATCCCTCCCTGAGTGGAGGAAAGCTGGGCAGCCATGGAAAAAAGGAGGCAGAAATGCCTACCACCTCCATGTTATAGCATCTACTGGCACAAGTGAGGGCAGAATCCTGCCGTGAATGGAAACCTCTTAGTATACTAAGAAACTTTTCTATCATCTCCTTTGCACACAGAAATCTCTGCCAACCCACAATGGGAAAGCAAATTTCCTTCTGCACCCTTCCTTTCTTACAAGGACACATGGCAACTTACAGCACAATCGATTTCAGCGCATTTTTCTTAATTCTGCTCGAGCCTCCTTCCCCATCTCCCCATGCATTGAGATAAAACACAGACAGGGAGCCATTTCTTCCCTCACCGCAGAGCGTAAAGGCTCCAAAATCACCCTACAAGTCTTCCTTCCCCCGTTTTGAAGAAGGAGGCAAAGGCCAAGGAAGGAATTGTACATGAAACATCTTTCACAGCACGTTCTCCTGAAGGCAGAGCAAGCAGAACGGGAGAGGCTGCTGAACAGAGCAATAAATCCCACCACGCGCACGTACAACACCGCCGCAGCTCTGCTCCCCCTTACGTGCATCATGCCCTGGGGATGACGTGGTTCCCGCAGGGATGCGGGCTGTCCTGCCCTTATGTCCCCTTTCAGGGGGGAAGACCGAGTCCTGCACTCCACCTTGTGAGTAGGTCTGTGGGATTTTGGCTGTCTGCATTTTAATGGGCTGGAGACACATAAACAGGGATGTTTAGCAGGCAGGTGCTCAGCACATTCAGGGAAACCTCACCCTTTAAGGAGATGTGAGTCCCGGCATCTAAAAACAGAGACATCCAAATTCCTGAGCCCTTTTTAAAGTGGGAGCCAAAAATCCCCCATGGGAGTAATGCTCTAACAAACACACAAAGTGCACATTGTTTGGACTTCCCTTTGCACCATGGGCTGTAATAGCAGGTTTCTATAAATGCTCAGTTGCTAGGTTTAGGGGGAGGTGAGACAATTTATTACCTAAATGTGCATGTTAGCGAACCTCCTGTGACATGTAAGGTAAAGTCTGCAGCCCCTTCTGAGGATTTGCTGCTTCTTAGCAAGCCTTTCTGTAAATATTGTAAGGACCCTGCCATCCCTTCTTGCTCTTTCTTTTACCTCTCCTCCAGTTTTCATACTTGCATTTTAATTTGTAGCTTTTAGCTGTAGATTTTGCTCCCACTCAAAACGACTGATTAAGGATAGCTGAGCAAATCCTCTTGACAGCTTAGCAGAGAAACACTTGCCATCCAGTAAGTCCTAGAGAGGCACGGCAGAGTCCAGCTAAGCATGATGAAGTCCAGAGACAGAAGTAGTTGTGCTGAGGTGAAAGGTGAATCAGGGGAATAGAAAAGTGAAGCCCAGGGCCAGAGCAAAGTGGATCAGTAAAGCTGTGGGGTCAGATGGGACTAGGCTGAGCTGGCTGTGACACCCAAAGAAACGGTGTCACCCATCAGGATGACACTAACCAGGGATGCTGCTGTTCAGTCTCAGCGTGATACTTACGGGGATCGATACACCATTAGTATATAGACTCAGAGGAACTGAATTCTTTATTACCTCTTACGCATAATCCATAAAAGATGTGCATCTCATCTATCACAGCCTCAAAAGCACCACTAGAGCCATTATCACGCAACAGAAAGGATGATTTCTTCCACATTGGTGCAAAAAGATTTACTGTCCAATGTTCTCTCCTCTTCATGGCTCCAGTCACCTTCTCTACAAATACCTGCCAAAAAGATGGGGCTCTGGAAAATGCCCCTAAGGCTAACAAACATGGTGTATGGCTCCTGGTGTGGTGGTCCAGTAGACAGGTCCCCATCCTTGCATGCACTGAGGTTATCAGCCCTTTCTACGGGACACCTGGAAAGATGGATTTGGGTCTCTTTGGGGAGCTGCACCGTAGTGAAGCTATCACAAGTAGACTTTGGCCTCATGGATGAGGTTGAGGATGCTGCGGAGGTTTGCCGAAATTCTGTTTTATCCAGAGCTACAAACAGCTGCAAAGACCTACATTAGAGTAGCTTGTTCACCACAGGTAGGCATTAGCAAGAGGAAATGGCACTGAACTCTGAGCACATGGACTCACACGGAGACCATGGCAGGCATTTGTAACCCACTAGGGTCCTCTCAGAGTGATGAATCCAGAAGGACGTAGTAAAGTGGGTACCTGGGCACAGCAGGAGAAGACACCGAGGCAGGCTCAGCACAGCGACCAACTTCTTGTATGACATGAAAAAGGCGTTTCTAGCATTCAGGTGCAGAGGACAGGAGATTGCTGGTGGTCAGCTTACATGGCAGAGTGTTGGGCACAGACCTCTACCGTGCAGAGCCAGTACTGTGCAACCAGCCCCTCTGCTCCATGGGGTGTAGAAGCACTGTCTTGCTGGTCTGCCCACTCTTCAGGAGCCAGCCAACAGGCAGTGCAAACTGAACACGGGAGCACTCCTTCCCTTATAACCGGCACTTGTCATTACCCATCTCAGCAGGGAGGCCAACACATTAGCAGGCTTATTAGCAGGACATTTAGCCGGGTGCAATTTCATCCTCACCCCAAGAGTCCTCTTCTGGAAGGATGGAGAGAGAAAGCTGTTGTCTTGCCGGGTTTCACCTTCTTGGCTCTCGCGGAGTCGCAGTCTCCCAGCAGCCAGGCTGGCTCCTTTTGCCTTGGTTGAATATGCCAAGCAATACATCTCTGAGAAAAATCCAGGCTGCCAAGCTGTGTTACGCTGTCTCCAGCTACCAATTATGTGGATAAATTGATTGTCATTAGAGTGATGAAGTAGCTCAGCAAATAAACTTTCAGGAACAAGGCAGCCCATTTTTCATACACCAGCCTCAAGGCTTCCTGCTGCTTTGATCAAACGCACAGAAAATCGTCTCCAGGCTGCACTGGTGTTAGAGACACAAACTTGTGAGGGCTGGAGCAAGCCTGTGAGGGACAGAGATTTATAATACACCAGTAATCCCACATTTGTGCACTGTTGTGCAAGGCAGGTTGAGCAGATGATACTTTCCAAATGGGTCTAGGGCTGAGCTGTGAAGCAGGGTTGCACAGGGCAGGGATGCACAAGGTACAGCCCAGGGAAACACGCTGCCCCCAAGCTACCCCTTTTCCCACCACCCACAAAGGGGTTTGGCAATGTTGGGAATAGTGCATAGGCATTTCCCACCCCTGCCTCAGCCACGCAGATTCAGGTCAGCAGCACAAAGAGGGATGGTTGTCACATCCCACTGTTGCATGAAGCCACCATCACTCCAGATCACTCCAACCGGCAGCCACCTCGGAGGATACCAGGACTGAAATAGCAAGGGGCAGACGTCAGGAATCAGAGACACTGGCAGGAGAGGGAAAGGAAGGGGAGTCGTGCTGCCTCTGGCCCCTGCCTAGATTAGGTCTGTCTCATACCAGGGCTATTCATCTCCCACTCATGACAGTATTAAGTTCACCCAGAGAATCAGAGCTACTAGGACACTAGCAGTAATAAATCCCAAAGGTATGATTCCTCATGAGCAGCTTACCTAGGAAAGTGCGTGATTATTTTAAACACGCTGATTTATTAATACCCTCAGGATGGCTCAAGCCACTAGTTCTTGCCCAAGGGAGTTCAGCAGTGGAGCTCAGCATCTTGACTCACAGTATTGGGACTGATATATGACTAGCCGTGATCAGATGGCATATCTAAAAATACAGAGCCTGCGGTTTATTTTTCTTGGAAAATGGAAAGACACCCAAAGAAGCAGAGCCCAGTTTAGCAACCACAGCAGGCTGGATTTTTGCTTTAAAGAAGCCAGCAGGATTTGCCCAAAAGAAGGTGCCACTTAGGTTGTGTTACAGCCATGGGATTAACCTGTGGCTCTAGCACCATGGGGGGATCCTCCGGCTGCCCCAACTGCTGCTGTGACTCTAACTCTGTATTACAGAGGGCAGGGGTGCTGATTGCACATCCTTGCCTAGGAGACACGAGCAATGGGATTCCTCTGACCCAAAGGAGGTCTTTACACTGGGACCACCAGGAACTGGGCTGGTCATTTAGTACACACCTGTACTAATGAACTAAGCCCTGCAAGATGAACCCACCTTGCACCATTCCCAGGAAAGCTGCCGCAGACATCTCTGGACCTGTTATCAACTCTGCCTTCAGTCATCTCCTCTCTAGACTAAACAAGCCCGGTTCTGCTGCTCTCTCCGGTGGGTCATGTTTGCTGGACCTTAGCTCATTCCCACTGCTTTGGTTTGGACCTTTTCCAAGGCAGAGACACATGTCCCTTTTATTAGCCCATTTAACACTATTTATTACATCTAATAGTGCTATTGTAGAAAAAATCCCTCCAGATTACGCAAAGGGCATGTCAAATCGTACCTTGTAGCACCTCCTAACATAACAAAGACTGAAGCTGTCGGTAACAAGATGAAGTTATGGAGAGGAATGATTTAGCAGTGGCAGGTTGAGCTTTTGCTCCTGATAAAAAATTTGCTTTAAGGCCATAAACACAAACTGGAGTAGAGTCTGGGTCTTCCCCCCATCCTACCATCCATTGCCCACAGCACAATGAGTTCAAGGCCTCCTTGATAACGAGTGGTGACAATCTGTTCCTGTCCATAACCTCATCCCAGGCAGAGAAAATATCCCCCAGGATTTCTGAACCGTCGTGTTTCCACCTGACTCAGGTCCACTGCAGGTCCCCTCTACCCCCTGTGAGAGACAAAAGGGTCCGCGATCCTATAGCAAAACCCACCACCACCACAAACAGTGCCTGCTGGATTCTGCTGCCCAACCATTTGTCTTCAAGAGAAAATTTATTATTCTGGCATTGTGATTTCCAGTAAGAACCCCCTTTAAATCACATGTATGATTCCCTCCTTCCCTTCCTGAAAACTTCCCAGGACATATCTGCACCTTGTGCTTAGAGGGGTCTTTTCAACATTTGGGAAACTGAGGCACCTCCCCAGAAACTGGCTCTTTGTCCCTGATGAGGCCCCTCGCACAGAGTTCGCCGCGGGAGCAGGGACCGCCTGCAGGGACAGGAGCTAATTCCAAACAGCTGAAAACACAAAGGAAAACACCCCCTCCAAAATAACAGGAAAAAAAAAAAAAATCAGCAAATGTACCAGCTTCTTCCAGAGGCAGCAATTTTAGGAATCACTTGTAACCAGGCAGCAGCAGAGGGGGTTTTTGTTGTTGTGGGGTTTTTTTTTCCAAATGGGGCCCTTTCTTTTCTTCATGTGCCCATAGGGTTTTTCATCACTGTGGCATTTCCTACGATAATCCATAAGATTTATGCTGCCCTGTTCCAGATCAGAGCATCGCTGAGCTCTGTGCATGTCTAACAAAAGACAGCCCTGCCCTGAGCCGTTCGCAATCTTTACAAACCAGGCGAACAAAGGGGATGAGAGAGGAGGATTAGCGTGTTTGCAGAGAGAGCAGGGAGAGGATGTCTTTCTCTAAAGCCATTTGAGGCGCGTGAGTCCAAAGACCAGATTTTCTGAGTTGCAGGCGTCCTTCCTCCTGGGATATGTTGCTCGTACAGCAAAGGACACTGGCCATTGAACAGACGGCCCTGGAAGCACCCCGCTGTCCCTTACCAGGTTTGTGCTTGCTGCTAAATGAGAGCAGGTGGAGGTACCAGTCTGCTCCCCTAAGGTCCCCACCACTTCCTTGCCATGTGTTTGTGAATGTCCCTTCTGTCCTCTGCAGCCTTGCAAGGCACAGTGCACCTTGCGTTCAAGGTTTTCCCACTCAGCCCTGCCACGCTGTGCTTCCCACCTCCCCAAAAGCAAGAGCAGAGTCCTGAGAGCTGCCTGGGGGCTCTCTCGACCACCCTTGAGCCACATCCCGGTGCAGCCACGCCAAGCATCCTGCTGATTCCTGCTTTGCCGCGCTCAAGCCAGATCTAGGCAAGAACTGCTCTGCCTGGCTCTGACCTCCCCAGGGCACATGTGCCCAAGTGATGCCAAAGCCCTGCCTGCCTGCGTAGCTTTCCCCTCCAAGCACCAGTGTCCCTATGTGCCCAGTGACAAACAAATCCGGCAGGAAATACTTCGCTGGGAATGGGGAGAGCTCCGCGGTGAGGTTATGACACTGGACGTTGTGTTCTTGGCAATTAGCTCCTGAAACTTTGAAAAAATAGCAAGAAAAGAACAAGAGGTGGCTGCTGGCCAGAGCTGGGTTGGGGGGACATAAAGATCAGATCCCCACAAGGGATCCCAACACGGGTTGGATTGCAAGGGGCAGTGGAGATAGGACATGCCCTGTTGGGTGGCCAAAGGGTCTTTGTGGTTCATTTTGTTGGTGCCTTGACTGAGGGTCCTTGTCAGAAACCTCACTGTTGTGAAAGCAGTGGTGAACTGGGCAGACTGGGATGGAGAGAGGTATCCTGATTCACCCCCACAGGGTACATTTATACCAGGACAGGGCACATCCAATTTCACACCCCTTGTCATGCAAGAACAGACAGGACCAATGTACTCCAAACCAGTCACCCAGGAGAGACCTCAGGGTCACCCAGAGGAGCAGCTTGCTCTTTGCACCCTGCAGACATCTTCATTTTTCTTTCAGCTCAGCAGGTCCGTCAGCAAAAATGCCATGGCCTGAGGAGAGAAATGGAGGGGGAGGCAATGGTCAGAAAAGTCAATTCTCAAATATGCAGCAGGCAGGCAGGAAACTGGCTCCTGCACCCTTTCTCCCCTGTGCCTGACTCACCCAACAGGAGCCATGACCGTCATTTGGGAATCACTTGTCTTTCCCTGTTCCTCATCAAACGGACAAATCGCGGCTGGATCCCATCAGCAGAGGCCCCCATATGGCAACTCTCTGATCTCCCTCTTTGAATAAACACGCAGATGGGGAGCCTGTTCAGAGGCAGGGCCACATACTAATGGTGGCCTCTGGCCTTTGCAGTCCTCTGAGGACAGTGAGCGACAGCCCAGCAGGCACTGGGAAGCGTCTGTGATCTCGAGCAGTTGGCAGAAGATGCCAACTGCTCTCTGCTGAGCTTCTTATGTCAGGTAGGTGCCGCTGCCTCTGGGGCACCTGCTGAGATGCCTTTACAGAGGCAGCTGAACCATCTTTTATGGCTTGCCACAGCCTCTGTTGCCCATGCTGAGAGTCAGACAATCAGCCCTGGGGGTGTTGAACATGACCAGGGGCAGTAGTCCAAGCCCTCCTTCTCCAGGCAGAAGCAGCTCATGGTTTTTTGACTCTTTGATGTGTCTGCCCCAGCATTGCAGGAGAAGGATGCAGATTCTATTTAGGGCTCAGTGCAGAGGGCTCTGATCTTTCCCTACAGCCCCTCCAGCTACCACCTTAGGCGTAGCCATCACGAATGTTTCAGGGTTCAGATCCCAAAGGAGTCTCTGATCTCCCAGATGTCCCAGCATGGCACGCCTGGATCACCATGAGAACAGCAGAGAATGACCTCTCAATAGTCCAGCAGCTGAAGCCCCTTCCTGCACTGGCAATGGACTAGGACTGCGTGAGGGACAAGGAGCAACCCCCAGCCCTGATCCCCTGTGAACTCCCTTTTCCCCGCTGACCCTGTTGTGGCCACCCAAGCCTCTTTCTCTGCCATGGGGTTGCTGTACCGACCTGAATGCCAGCATCCCTGTAGGGGCCAATTTTGACTCAGCTTGAGTAAATGGAGTTCTGCAGGGTCAAATCCAGCCCTTCAGCTCCTTCCCATGCCTGTCCATGAGGCCTCCCACCCTTGTCCCTCACTGGCAAGGAGATGATTGCCACCCACAGCACGAGCAGGACCCAAGCTGGATATAGGACAGGGAGTGAGGGGTTTTCCTTGGCCGTTTTCAGCTCCACCAAATCAGAATAGCTACAAGTTGTTCCCACCAAATATCAGCTTCTCTCCCCTCTCCTCACTGTTGGCAGGGGGCTGTAAAAGTTAGGGCGGGTGATTTCATCCATCAGGCAGCACCTGGCAGATCCCTGCCCTGCTCCATTATGCTCTGTGGCAGGGCTGGGACAGAAGCCGGTGTTTTGTTCCTCATCCTTGGACAATGTTCCCACACTGCTGTCCAATGCTTTCGTTCCAGGGGAAGGCAACGTACGTCCCATTCATTAATGATAAGGAAGTGTGATGGAATTGAAGCGCAAGTCCCTTTGCAAGGAGGGAAATGTCTACACATTTGGGGAAGTCTCAGTGTCTGCAGATTTACCCCTAAACCAAATGCCAGGTGGTGCCTTCCTGTCAGTTACCCTCTGTAAGAGGTGACTCCTGGAGGGTAGTCCAGTGCAGTGACTTCTCCATCTTTGGTCCATCTGGGTTCTCTGGGTCAATTCTGAATCTGATTACAGCATCCCACGATAGCCCTGGAGACTGTAGAGAATCAAGTATTTAGGTCTCATGGGCAGTGTATACCATAGGGACATACATGAATGTTTTCCAGCATTTATTAAGGCCTGGGGATCTTCTGTGGCAGATTTACTAGCAGGAAGAGTAGTTGGGAAGAGTAAAATGGATGTAGCCTCTCCTCCATGGCATTAACTTTATCTGCCATGGCAAAGGGTTTACTCACCTGGGAGGGAGCAGAGCCCATCTACTGTTGCCTGCAGCTACATCAGCTGGGCAACCTCCCCTGCAAGCAATCTTCTTGAAGACAAGATCGTGTTTGTGTGTTGTTGTTGTGTCTGTGGGCATTGCTTGCTCCCATTTCCCCTTTTGGTTCTCCTGCTTCCTGGTGCAGGAGCAAGACAGTGGAAAAATGTCTCAGGAACACGTTTGTTGGAGGGAAAAAGGGAGAATGTTCAATGGAGGTGGTCTATGGGCATGTGGGTTCACTTTCCCTGAAGTAGCTGATAAAAAAGATTTCCCAGACAGCTCAGTGAAGATCCTACCCTTCAGTGTCCTCCATGTAGTGAGGAACCCCCCCTTTGGTGTCCTCCACGCAGTCATGACCATGGGTTGAGGCTCCTCAACTTTCTGAGCTCTGATTCCATCAGGTTTGGGTCCAAGAGCTTCTACCCAAAAAGCTTCTCTGTCACTGAAGAAAAGAATTCATTTCTGAGAATCTGTTCTGGATAACAGAGCCTAAATTCAACTTCCTAAAAAAAAAACAGGCATTTTCAGACACCAGATTCTGGTTTGGGTCCTTACAGAGTTGGTCAACAGAGACATCTTGAAAGCTGATCCAGCCATGTACCTTAAGCCCATCGAAGCAGTGCAGTAGTTTGTTACGCTGTGCCCAATCTCAATCTCTTCTCCTGCAGCAGGGGATGAAAGGACACTCAAGTCCCCTTTTTAGGGCCACAAAAATGATCAGAGTAATGGAACACCTCTCCTATGAGGACAGGCTGAGAGAGTTGGTGGTGTTTAACCTGGAGAAGAGAAGGCTCCATGGAGACCTTACTGCGGCCCTTCAATACTTAAAGGGGGCTTATAAGAAAGATGGGGACAGACTTTTTAGCAAGGCCTGTTGCGACAGGACAAGGGGGAATGGTTTTAAACTAAATGAGGGTAGATTCAGACTAGATATAAGGAAGAAATTTTTTACGCTGAGGGTGGTGAAACCGTGGCACAGGTTGCCTAGAGAGGTGGTAGGTGCCCCATCCCTGGAAACATTCAAGGTCAGGTTGGACTGGGCTCTGAGCAACCTGATCTAGTTGAAGATGTCCCTGCCCACGGCAGGGGGGTTGGACTAGGTGGCCTTTAAAGGTCCCTTCCAATCCAAACTATTCTATGATTCTATGATTTTTGAATAGGACTGGAAAAGTATACCCTTCTCCTGACAAAAACTGAGAAGATATCTCCCCAGGGTGGTGTGTGGTATCAGACTACCACGCTTCCTTCAGAGCCATCTGGCCTCCTGCTTTGCTGCTCTGTGCCACAGAAGACTTTTAAATGGAGCCCTGTCCACCCCTATTTTACATGGCACAGTTAAGGGATTGCTGCTAAGGAATGCGGTTAAGGATGCGCAGTTAAGGAATTATTATGGGCTAGTAGCACCCTTCTCTGCAGTAACTATTATTCCTTCTCCTACGTGCTAATTTCAGCTGCGTCAATACCTTCTTCCACCTACAATCTCACGACATTCACTGCACTATTTAACAGTCGCATATTCAGCGAACAAGCTTGAAAATTTTCCACTTACTAAAGCTTCACTTTTTTTTTTTCTTCCTTTCCCCCTCCTTGTGGGAGGGTGATAAATGACTGAAAATCAAGAGATGATAGAAGCTCTTCATTCATCAGCTACGGTTGCAACTCCTCCTGAAGTCGAGTGTGGGAACCACGTCTGGGACAAAGCATGGCCCTGAGCCCGGATGTGCCTTCTCCACCTTAACAGCAGCATCTGCTTCCCAATAAGGCATGCTCTGCACTATCTCAGGCACAACTTGAAACTTTGCAGCTGTTGCCACTTCAAGTCTAGCTCTAAATCCAGCAAGGAGGGAGAGGCTGGGATAATGGGGGAGTGCAGGGCACTCATTATCCTGTGCACAGGGATGGGAACAAAGCTCACATGCATCATGCAGAAGCACAAAACCAAGCCAGTCCTCGCATAGGAAGGGCTGGGCAGTCCCAGAGCAAGTGAACAGAGCATAGGTACCAATATCTTATCCTGGAGGAAAATCTCCTCTTTCTTTCAGTCTTGCATTTGTAACTCCAGAGAGCTATTCCCTAAGTACAAAAGTTTTGTTGACAGGCTGGGGGAAACTTGCATTTGGCACCATAGGCAATAAGAATGGTTGGGTCAAAGTTCATCCACCCTGCCCAACGTTGGACTATAGGTTGGTTTCTTCTCTTTTGTTCTTCTCCCTGTTCAACTCCCAAGATGGAAGGAAGTGAAGGCAAGATTATTATTACTCCGACAGGACTCATGGAGGCCTTCCAATCACACTTGCTTTCCAAGTCATAAGGAGGTGAAAAGCAGATGAGACCCCAGGCACATGCCTGAGCTGGAGCTCAGTTGTGAAAGGCTGGATGCCTGGATCAGGGAGCACATAAAGTCAAGGAGGATGTTCCTGAATTTGGGGGAAGAATCTGCCCCTCAATGTGAGGAAACTCAAAATAGAAAATCAATAAAATAACCAGACAAAAAAGATCAGCTCAGTCTTCCTGGGAAAGATCCAAGGGTGAAAAACTAATTCCAGAAAATGAGGTCAACCTTCTTTAATAACCATAGCTACTGTTTGTGCTCCAGTGAGACATGCATGTGTGGAGTTTACCTCTCCTCTATTTATGGAATTGGCCTCTTGACCTGGAATTCAATGCCTCTCAGTTGATTCTGTCGTGTTGTGACGGGCCATATCCTGCGTGTTTATTGCATTGGCACCAGTGTTGTCTTTATCTAAAGGGTGAGGGAAAAGAGCAGTCCAGGGATGACGCTAAAATCCAGCATCCATCCTCCCTGTCTTTCTAAACAATTAAATTTGATGCAACTTCTCACTTTATTTTTTTTTGCCTTTTCTCCCAGGAGGGACCTCTAAAGCTACTGTAAACCCTCCTGGAGAGAACATCTGTGCAAGCCCCACAAAAGATGGCTTTTTTGGTACCCAGTTTAGAGCAGGAAGTATCCCATCAGGAGGTGGGACTTTGGGGGATTTGGGAGATTTGAGTCCTTACAGCATTGGTCAGCAAAGGCATCTTGAAAGCTGATCTGGCCATGTGCTTTGAACCCATCTCAATGATTGGATAGTTCATTATGCTTTGCCCAATCTCAGTCTCTTCTCATGCAGCCAAAGGTGAAAGAATACTTAAATCCCCGCTCCGCAAGGGACCTGAAGCCACAATGACTCTACTACCAGTAGGGAAGGGCTGTGTGAGGATGAACGAACATGTTGGGGGGCTCCTCGGTGGAACCTCAGACTCTCTGTTCCCACCATCGACTCATCTACGCTTAGTCACTTCAGCCCAGTCCTTAGACAGATCTTATTAACTCCTCTCCCAAATGACTTCAGCCAGAGCGTCACCAAAGTGTGCAGGGTCACCCTTTGTCTCCCTGTGCCAGGTTACTTCTCAGTGAACGAACAGCTGGGTTGGTTCAAAGCATGTTGCAGGCTTTGTGGCATTTGGTCCAACACTTTCCTGCAACTGCCAGGCATGCTTCTGTCTAATCCCAGTTCATATCAGGAAGATGAAAAGAGAGGTATTTTCCTCGTGTCACATAGTGGTGGCTCGGTGGCATTGCGGTGGCCTTGAGCTGGCGAGTTCTCAGCAAGGAGATTTTGTTCCCACAGAGACACAGGAAAATTGACCCGGGGAGGGGACAAGAGCGGGGCAGCACCATCAGTTTTAGTTTACTAGAGATATTCAGGCATTAGCACCGTGAGGAAGGCTGGAGTCCTCTTTAGCGTTTCCAGCACTTCATAAATTTCAGAGAGATTTAGGGCAAGGAGCCAGATGTTTGGGGAGAAATTCTGAAGACTAAAGACAAGTGGAAATTTTTTTTTTTTTGGTAGTGTGTATTTTTTCCCATTAGTTGCAAGGCTATATTTAGAAGAGAGGGGGGGAGAGAGAGCGCGAGAGAGAGATTAGGCATTTCTTCATATTCTGTAGTCACTCCAGTTGTTCTGCTTGTAGGAACAGATGTCTCTTTCCTGGGGTGATAGCATTCAGGTCCACGAGGAAATTTTCTTACCGGCAGCTCCTCTAACATAGAAGGAAGATCGGGCCAGAGGTAAGTCAGTCCATCCTGGAGGAATACACTGCAGGGACCCTTGCAGTGAATGCTTTGGGATATTGGTCAGAGAGAAAGGGAGGGCATGGGGTCGGAGAGGTGACAGCGGGGGGCCTGGAGGGAATTGCTGGAGATGGACCCCAAGTCCGGAGTGGAAAGTGTGGTTATTGCAGCAGGGAGCCCTGGCAGGGATGGCAGTGGAGAGGGTCCTGCACCGAACATGTGGAAGAGCAGCTGGGGAAGCTCCTGGCTCTGCCCGTGCGGCAGGTGTGGAAGTTCATCAGGAGGTGCCCGACCAGGAGAGCCAGGCTGCACCGGTGACTGCAAGGGGCTGTAAGGGGCTTCCTCCACCATGAGCTTCTCTGCTTTTGGGTTTTGGGGCAGTGCTGTGATATTTGGTTGTTTCCTGAGGACATGGGGGTGATGAAAATATGTGAAGGTACTGGCTTTCTCCCATTGAAAATTACTATGCCAGCTCTTGTGAGGAGTGGGGTGATGCCTTGTTTGTATTTGTGTACTCCTAGGCATAATTAAATTTTGGGGAAATGCATTCAGGGAGGTTTTGGAAGCCAGGAGAGGAGATGGTGCACTGCCCGGCACAGGGTCAGTTGCAATTGGGGATGTTTTACCCCTGTTTGGCCACGCAGCAGGGTGTGAGCTCATCTCTAGGAAAGATGCTCTTTTCTTTCTCTGAATCTGCTTGCTGGGTCAGTCTAAGGAGAAAGAGATCCTTTCCAAAGTCCTTAACTAGGTCCCTTCAGAAATGTTCCCTGCTTTCATAGCAACACACTCACCAACAGCTCAAAGTTTTTTGGTTAATCCAAAATTTGCAAAACCCTGAAGGCACTGTGGGGTCTGTCTGCACAGCACAGTGTCATATGTGCCTAGCAAAGGAAACCACAGATACCAGTCTCCCAAAGGGTTAAGATCTGGTTATCCATCCTGGGATGCCTTGAAAAATGTCTGCTCCCTGACCAGGTCTCCCATCTCTCTGCATTCCACGGGCTAAGCCCAGGCATAACTCTGTGCCTCAGTTTCTGCCCACAGCCAAGAGAGCAGCACAACTCTGCTGGGCTGCAGAGCTTATCCGTGGTGGGCTGCTCTGCTGCTCATGGCCCACCTGACCCCTCTCCCCACTGCATCGCCCCTTTGTCCCTACCTGCATTTGTGTCATCTCCGTTCCCCATGCTCCCTTGGGTGTGAGTATTGCCTCTTCTGTCCTGCACCCCTGGGCCATGCAGGACCCCAGGTATTCCTCAATAACAAACCTCTGTTGCTGCTCCTCCCCCACTGTCCTTCTCAGGCTTCTTGCCAAGGGACAGAGCAAGCAGGCAGTTGAAGGCAGAAAGAGGGAAAAGTGCTCAAAGATTGCTAAATTTGCAATTAAAATTTTCCTTTTTAAAAGCAAGCAGCAATGCACAGGCCAGAAGTTGCTCAGTTTAATCTCCCGCTATATTTTTGCACTTGCCTGTGAAGTTCCTGTATGTGCCTATATGGTAATTTTCAGTGCAGGGTTCTCCTTGTACACAGCCACAACAGAGCTTTTATTCCAAACTGACATTTCTAGCACTTTGTCCCAGGCACCCTTGAAATGCTAGACGGATTACTGTAATCCCAATAAAATCAAACACATTTCTCTTGTACTCTTACAACCTCCCAAGAAAACAGGCATAAATCCATTTCTCCTGGCTGGACCTATAAAACGCCAAATCCACATATTTCTTTCCAGATTTAGCTTTTAAAAAAAAATTTAAACCCTCCTGGAAAAAATTTTCCACCAAAATATGTGCTTTCCCCTCACATCATACTGGTCCACAAAGGACGGAGAGGAATACACACAGGAAGTCATGCTCTGATTTCTCTTACAGCATCAGAGCTAGAAATACACAGCATCTACTGCAGAGATGTCACTCCATGCTCTCTCATGACAGATGGCACTTGGTGCTAGCCCTGACAGGCTATGAGATATTGGTCTTTCAAATGCTAACAGCATGATTTATAGAGCATTCACCAAGACACTTATTATTTCTGTCACTCCAAGGCCAAGATCTGGTAATGCAGAAAAGAGGGACATGAAAAATGCAACAGTATCAATAAGGCATTGTAGACGTCTAAACATTTCAGGAGGGACTTTTCTATACAGTGTGCTATAAACAAGCAAGTGGAGATGTAAAGCCTTTATTAGCACTTCTAAGGTGACCGGTACTAGCAAGCCTCATCAGAGATGTGCTGAAGGACCTCTGGGTGCCCACCACTGCTGGGTGCGATTTTGCGGGTCTGGAGAGGCAATGTATGTACAATCCCACTTCTTTGTTTGCTTGTACATGTACATCTGGGCTCCTTCTTTCAAAGGCTGAGGCATTACTGCTGCAAATGGGCATAGAGGAGGTATAAGCTCATAAGAAATCTGCCAGCACATGAATTTCTTGCTCTGTGTATCTTTGGGAGCTTCATTCCATATTTTCCATGCATGTTCAGGATGGGGCTGGGGGAGGACCATGCAGATCTTTCCAAGTTTTAAATAGATTGTCTCTGGGGTGTCCAGGACTGGTGACCATCACCTGGTTTTAAGCAGCAGGTTCAAGCCTAGATGCAGAGAGTGGGCATTTGGGCCAAGCCAAGTGACCTCCCTCCCCACTGGGTCACTTTGCTCCGTGAAGAAGATGAATGTAGTTTGGAGAGTTGTGCTCTCCCTCTTCTAACTGGCAGTGATCCCTCATGGCCTAGGATGACCTGTATCAGAAATAGTGTGGCCAGCAGAAGTAGGGAAGTGATCGTGCCCCTGTACTCGGCACTGGTGCACACACAGCATCGAACACAGCACGGTGGGTGGAGCTCAGATCACAACTCATAGCGATACCCATCGCCCATCCACAGCAGGGCCTTGGAGATGAACAACCACGTAGGCTAACTGGCACATCAGGCAGGAGGCAAATGGCTCAACAGCCCATCAGCAACACAAGCCCAACGACCAACATTGCATTAGCCTCCACACATCCTTAGGCCATGATTGCTTAAATGGCTTGAAGGAGACAGCCCCTGGCCATGCCTCGGACTGGACATCCAGAAGGTCATTAGGGGGGTGTTAATCCCTCTTGCTGTTGTGCAAAGTGAGTTCACACCTTTCCCCTCCCAGGCAAAAGGTGTAATTCAGCACATGACCATTCAAACCGTTGGACAAGGTAAGTGTTGCTGGCCATCACGCTTTTCATTGCACATGGGCCATGTCTGACCAGCGCATACACCAGGCAATCAGCTATCATCTATCCTCAGGCTGGTTCTTCATGAGGAAGGTATGATTTGGTATAAATATGAAATTATTTCACTTCAGGCAAAGAATGAGAGGCAGGCAATGCTCTCTCTTTGCAAAGAAGCCATCCAGCCCTGTTTGCAGTGTTTCAATGCCAAAGCAATTGTGAATTTGCAGTGAATAAGATCTAAATTAAAGGATGTGTGGTGGAGAGTGCTAGCAAACTCCTTGCAGGTTCACATTAGAGAAAATAAGGATTGTGCTCAGTGCCTATTTATGTGTTGGTCAGCTCTGATTTCCTCCGTCCTCCTAATGTTTTTCAATCTGTTGGCTAAATTCAACCAAAATTTGGCAGAAGGGAAAGATCACCTCAATTTTCAGGAGATTAGGCAGCAAAGAGAGGAGAAAGTCAAACAAGTGTCGGAGCCAAGGAAAGGGCTGGAACGTGAGTGCTCATCAAGGCAGCCAAGTGTCCACATGGGAAAAAGTTATAATAAGCATCTCAACCAGGGCAAAGCATTTATCCAGCCCTGCGAGCCACTGCAAGACATGAAACCGTACGAAAGCAGGTGTCATTTAATCTGACACTCACAGAACTATGTGTTTTGTGTCTCCAAAGTACTTTTGATTTCCACAGCATTGGAGGGGAAGGAATTATCCAACCCTGGACTGGGTTTAACCATTTCCAACTGCAGTTCCTCAGTGTTTCACATACTCTGTCCAGCCACCCTCAGACCTGGAGGCTTCTAGAAGACATCAGTGCTTACGAATCAAGTGAGAGCAGAGATCAGATGCCCGCAAATACAGGATCTTCCCCACCCTGGGAATAGCCCCATTTCTACTTCAGGGTGGGATCTTTCTCCTCCAAACATTAGCTCCATTCTCACAGCCTGAGGGCTAGATGGGCACCAGCTTTTCCCTTTCAGCAGCTGGATTTATTCCATTTCTCTCCCTTTCTCCCCCTTTCTCCCTCAGTTCCCACTTCCAGCAAACCCAACCTCCCTGGGCTGAGCATGAGGCATACAGAACAAGCTCTACCACATATAGGGCAAGGTCCTCAACATGCACAAAAACACCATATTTGGACAGTTTGTGCCAGAGTTGAGTGAGAGCTTGCCAGAAGAAGAATCATACAATTTAAACTGGAAGAGAGTGAGTTTAACCCTTCATTTATAAATATGATGATAAATCACTCAGGGAACTTTAAACATGGAAAGGCTGCAAAACTAAACACATGCTGCTGCCATCCCAGGCAGCAGAGTAACACTAGCAGGCAAGTCAAGTTAAGGGAGACAGGGGGGATGATAGAGGAGCCAGGTTGCCATATCAGATGTTCTGATTCAGGACAGGGAGATGAGAAAAGCTGAAGCTGTTTATACTAAATAACACTCACTCTCACTTGTTAATGTCCTTTTCATCTTTCTGATCCCAGTGCATGGCTCTCTTATTCTCTGTCTCAGGGTCTGCATGCAGAGATCCTATTATCAGCACACACCAATAAATAACTCTTTTGGAGAGTGGTTAGGACAAAGCTCAGTTGCCTGACCTGCCTTTTCTTTTGTATCCCATTACTTGAATTGCTGAGCCAGATCCAAAATTCCCCCAGGTCAAGGAAGCAATCCCCATTGACTTCAGCAAGTGGAAGATGAGGCTTAAGACTGACACTGAGCTAAAAGTTGGGTGGAAAGAAACACAGAATGGTCAAGGATATCCTCCAGGGGTAGTCGTAGCACTGAGCTGCCCATGCTAAATGAACAAGTGTGATGCCAAGCAGCAAGCAAGCGAGGGAAGAAGCTGCAGGACCTGGTTTCAGCACAGTGACCATCTGTTTCTTATTTGGCTCAAGAATGATGGAATCGGTTGTGTCACATAACAATAAGAAAGGATTTCAGAGCAAGTCCCTCTCTCCCAGTGCTGAGCAGGGACCTTTATCAGAACAAGGGAAACCAGGTCAACCTCCAGTCTCCATTCCTCCCCTTATCCCATTTCTACCCAGATGCCTGCTGTACTTTTAAGGAAATGCTACCCACAGTCTCACAGCCAGACAGACAAAATCCAGCCTGAGAGGTATAATATAACAGCATAGGCCAACTGGCGGAGTCAGAGAGCACTCAGAAGGACACATGTTTACCTATCTTGGGCTTTGCAGACTGCCAGCTCCAAGAAACAGGGATTGCATGGAAATCTGGGGGGCTGAGAGCTGAATTAGGCATGAAGAAGGTTGAGCTCTAAACTCTTTGAAGATTTGAGGAAAGGGGTTAGCACAGGGGCTATTTACTCCGTAAGCAAAGGTGATCATGGTTCTTGTAGCTCTGCACGAGCTCATGCCATAGCTGCAAGCAATAAATAGTGTGAAAATAAAAATAACATAGCAAAATAAAAGTTTGCAGAGGCTGCAAAGCTTCTCATGTATTCTCACCACTCCGTGGTGATGCGTAGCTGAACTGACTCACTTTAACAACTGCATGAGTATTTCCAATGGCAGAGAGAGAGACCTGGTTGGCGTAATTTTTTGACTGGGGGGGCAGAGGGAGGGACAGAATTGGAAATCTTTGGAAATGTGTGCTTTTCCTCAGACGCGAGGTCACGCTGCCATTCTGTGCCTTGTTCAGTCTGCTGCAAAATGGGGCAATGTACCTTTATCAAGTGCTTGGAGACCCACAACGGAAAAATACTTAGTAGCTGTTAACCCGGGGTTTGGTCCAGCTCCATCTCATTAAAAGCACTCAGAGGAATGCTATTGCTTTGCCAGTCCAGCTCCTCGTCCCTTCTGCTTGTGAGCCATGAGATGAGAGCAGTCCCACAAAGAAAGAAAGGAAAAGTCCATTCACCCAAACATCCATCAGTAACAATTTGATTAGAGGAAGACTTTTCCCACTGCAGCCCAAGAGGCAGCTTTTCCATAGCCTGTCAGTGAGGAAATCTTTGGAATTACTTAAATTTGTTTCATGTAGATACTTGGATTTTGAGTTCAGATAAGGCAGTGATGGAGTGGGAAGAGACAGAAACTCTAATTCAGCTCCTCCATTGCATGTTCAATTTGGCAAAAAAATGCTACTTGTTTTTTAACTGTTTACTATATCTGGAGTTTATTTCACTGCCCATGGGGCTCAGTGGAAGAGGTGACTATGTAAGCCATCACACTGTATATGCTGATGATTTTAATTTCTGTGTATGACAGTACTCATAGGGGATCCTTTTCTATTAGTCTGTAAAGTGCCCTACATACCTCAATAGCATTGTGAGGAACATTTGAAAGCATTTTGAGTTACTGATTTCACTGAGGCAGGAAAGGAAAAAAGTAAGATGAATATCAGGTGTTTGTGATAAAGGATCTGAGACTGAAGAAAAGTTTCCCAGCAGAGACAAGCTACTAACAAGATGTAAAATCAGAGCAAACGGCCAGTGCCTTAGAATTACAAGTCAAATGCATACGCAACTCAATACACTCTAGTGCATGCTAACAGATGGGATGGGTGATTTTGTGTTCTCCCCTTGCTCAACTATTTGTATGAACACAGATACACAAGCTCACGTCGCACTCAAGGGGCAACAAAGTCTTTATTTCTTGGTTTGCAGTGGTGCAGTGGCTTCCGCAGTGCTCCTCTTGATAGCATCTGCAAAGAGAAATCTGGAAGCAGATCCAGGCAAGTGTTCATTTCAGTTTGTTTTTGTAATTAAAAAGTGAAACAAACAAACAGAGAAGATCAGATGGTGAGAATATTAGAAAATCATTAGAAAATGGGCCAGCGTTCTACATCCTCCCCATGCATCTTTTTCAGGTGCCAGACTTCACAGCTCCACTATCTTCAGCCAGTCTTGGGTCCAGTTTTTCCTGTTATTCACTGACAGCATGCTTGGCACAAAATGTAAAGAGACAAGACCCTCTCCCAGGAGTCTGCAGGCTCAGTCAAACCTAGACAAAATAACGTGAACATGTGTGCTACTTTGGCTGCCACTGGAGTTCAGTGCAGGGTGAAGTAATCTTGGTCATTCCTGAAACACAAGATCATAGAATCATAGAATCATTAAGGTTGGAAAAGACCTCTAAGATCATCGAGTCCAACCATCAACCCAACACCACCATGCCCACTAAACCACGTCCCTAAATGCCACATCTACACGTCTTTTAAATACCTCCAGGGATGGTGACTCAACCACTTTCCTGGGCAGCCTGTTCCAAGGCTTTACAACCCTTTCAATAAATAAATTTTTCCTAATGTCCAATCTAAACCTCCCTTGGCAGAACTTGAGGCCATTTCCTCTCATCCTATCGCTAGTTACTTGGGAGAAGAGACCAACACCCACCTCGCTACAACCTCCTTTCAGGTAGTTGAGAACGCGATGAGGTCTCCCCTCAGCCTCCTCTTCTCCAGACTAAACAGTCCCAGTTCCCTCAGCCACCTCTCATCAGACTTGTTCTCCAGATCCTTCACCAGCTTCGTTGCCCTTCTCTGGACACGCTCCAGCACCTCAATGCCCTTCTTGTAGTGAGGGGCCCAAAACTGAACACAGTATTCGAGGTGCGGCCTCACCAGTGCCGAGTACAGGGGCATGATCACTTCCCTGAAGATGCTCCAATGTCCGGTTGCTGCTGGAGATGGCCTATGTGCAAAAGTGGACAGAACTAGGATTGCTTCTCTTTGCCCAGGAGTTCTTTGGGACATTAGAGGTGGTCTGACCCCAGGCTTTGGAATTTCAGTCCTGCAGCATAATCTGGCACTGGGTTGATCTCAGCAGGGCTTTGTGGTTGTGCGCCAGCTATTCCAATGGGCAATCCAACTACTTGGGTTTGAGTGGCTACCTTAACAGAACAAATTGCCATTTGATTATAAATATCCTTCCAAGTTCAAGGATATTAAAAACCATCTTTTTCTTTCACACCACTTCGATAGATGAGAGCTAAGAAGAAACTAAAGCAATCACCAGACTCCAGGTCAACAGACCTAAGCTCCATCATGGTGGTAAAGTCACTTCTCCAAGAATTTCCAGAGGGAACTTCACACCAAGTCTTCTAAATTCTCAGTCCTTATCTCTGCTTTTGCCCAACAAATCTTCTGCTTTGTGCTCACCTGGCTTGAATGAATCATACAGAGTAGCCACGACTAGACTGTATCATCCCATGAGGACTCTTGATCTTGAATGTTGACCATTTACCAAACATACTTCATTCCCAGCCCTCTCCAAAGTGAGAAGAGGCAGGAAAGCACCCACACTTTGGTCACTCAGTCCTCCACAGAAGCCTGCCTGGCCATATCCTATGACCCTATTCACCACTACAGGCTGGGGACTCCTCTACTGAAAAGGACATGGGTGTTATGGTGGATCTTAGGCTGAAAAACAACCAGCAAGCAGTGTGGACTCACTGCAGACGAGGCAAAGTACATACTGTGCCACATTAGAAGCTCGTGGTCAGCAAATGGAGGGGAGTTATTATCTCCATCAACACTGGTGAGGTGTCCAGTTTGGGAGCGCTCTGTTCAGGGGAATGTTGAAAGACAGGAGAGGGTCCAGCAGAGGCTTCAGCAAGATGGGAGGAATGCACCAGTACAGTCTGAGGCCAAACAGCTGGAAAGTGGCTTTGCAGAGGACTTGGGGGTCCTGGTGGATGCCAAGTTGCACTTGAGACAGCAATGCACCCTTGTGAGAAAGAAGGCCATCAGCCTCCTGGGTTGCCTTAGGAAGAGCATTGCCAGCAGGCCAAGGGAGGTGATCCTTCACCTCTGCTCAGCACTGATGAGACACATCAGGAGTGATGTGTCCAGCAAATGCACAGAGACTTGAGAATCTCTTTTTCTAAATCTCAGTTCCCCAGCTTTTTATCCCAGAGAGCTGGAAGCCTTCTGCCTTTGTCAGGAGGTGTGGAGGAGTTCAAAAGCTTGAGAGTTACAGCTAGGAGGGATTTGTAGTTCATTAGCCCGACAAGCAAGCTTTTAGTGGCCAGGCAGGCAAAGGCTTTGGCACTTGTCAGGCAGGCTCAGAGCTGCTGTGATGCTCTCTGGACCCAGTTAGGACTGTCCCTGCAAAACATTTGCTTTTGGCCAGCAGAAACTCTCCTGAGGATCCACTTTTCACTGGAAGGCTTCTGACCTCCTTTGCTTTCTACATGGCCACCAACAGCTTGGAGCATCTCACAGGCGATGTGACACCTTCAGTCCATCCACCCAATCCCCATAAGCACCAAAAAGGACTAATGCAGGCAGAAAGCCAGCTACCAGAGGATGGGGCATGCTTGGGGGGGATGGGTATCCAGACCTCCTTAGCAATTCAAGTCTTCCTCATTGAGACACGCAGCCCAGGCACACTGCGGTTCCTGTGAGCACTGGAAGATGTGTTTGCAGCTTATTGTCTCCTAGCCCTTCCACACTTGGCTCTTTGGTAGCAGGGATTTCAAACCCTCATAACTCAAGTCTTTCAGCATCATTCTCTGCTGATTCAAGCTGATTTTTTTAACCTCAAAGTCCTGCTCAGCCGCTTTGAGATATTCCAGACATTTTTCAACCATTTATTTTTATTGAAAGCAGCCAAGTCTCTGTATATATTGGGCTTTTTTTTTATCTTTTTAATATACAAATCAGTTTAAAATAGTGTGTAAGTCAGGAATGATTTGCAAATTAAACTGTCAAACCCTGGCAGGAGTAGCGGCTGACGCCCTTGGTTTGAAATCTCCCGGCTGCAGTTGCTGTGAGTGCAGATCTCCAGAAGATGCCACACAACCTGCCTGTGCTTTCCTGGAAAATTCAGCCATCCTTTGATTTCAGGAAAATCTTACAGTTCCTGAAAATGCTGCTGCATGTAATTCTCTAATGGGATCACCCGGCCAAGGGAAGGGATGTGATATTTTAGGAATCAAATGCTGGGGTTGTGCCAATAGGTTGAGCAAATGTCTTTTGGCTGCCAGCACTATCCTGCTCCCATGGCAGGGCAGGAAAAACCTCCAGTCGGGAAGAAGCTGCTCCAATGGAAGAAGGACTCAAAAGAATAAGACCATGTTCAGGAAACAAGACTTGGTAGGAGCCGCATATTGACCTGACCCTCCCTGTCACAGCGTCAAATGGCCTGTGCCCTCCATGAGCATCAACGCACCCTGCTTGGACTCAGCAACCCTGCCTATTTCTCTGGGCCATTTGCCACGTGGCTGGCTCAAACATGACCATGTGTACGTCCCCCGACTTTCCCTTCTCCTTTGCTCCCCTCAGCATAGTTCACTTCTCTGTTCTTGCTCAGGCCTTAAAACCACTTTTGCGCAGGGCAGAGGAAGAGACATTTGAAGTGGGGATTGTATGTCTTCTCCAAAACATGCATCTGGAACCACTGGAAGACAGTAATTATAAACCCAGGTATTTTTCTAGCGACTATTGGTAATCCCATATTGATAGATGAGGTGTTCAGAGAGTACAGCAATATATATAACTACTGAAGATGTACAAATATGTTGGTTAAAATGTTCTTAGGTGACAACATTTTGAACCTTAAGGAATGCTGACATACCCATCAATATATGTCTATTTCTTTTCTTCCAGATCGCTGGGAAGTCAGCGACCATGCCGACCTCCTCCACTCAGTTGCCAGCCCTTGACTCTATCAACTCCACCCAGCAACCCAACTCCAGCATCTACTTGTTCTCCAAGTTCATCCACCCTGACAAAGAACTATATACAGAATTTTACAACCTGTGGATTGCCCTGATGGTAGTCAATGCCATCATTTTCCTGGTAGGTGTTGTGCTGAACAGCTTGGCGCTATATGTCTTCTGCTTCCGTACCAAGACAAAAACTACCTCTGTTATTTACACCATCAACTTGATTGTTACTGATCTCTTGGTGGGCTTTTCCTTGCCTGTCCGGATCATCATGTTCTATAGTGCAGGGGACTGCCTGAATTGTTCTTTGGTTCATATCTTTGGCTACTTTGTCAACATGTACTGCAGCATCCTCTTCTTGACGTGCATCTGCGTTGACCGCTATCTGGCAATTGTACAGGCGGAGGCCTCACGTAAATGGAGGAACCCCACCTGTGCCAAGGGGATCTGCGTCTTCATTTGGATCTTTGCCACTGTGGTGACTTTCTCCATCCTGACGATGGCAATACAGTTTGCTGCATGCTGCCTCTCCAAGATTCTGGTCCTGATGGTCTGCGAGTATTTCTTCCCCCTCATCATAATCATCTTCTTCACCACCCGGATTATGTGTGCTCTGTCCAAGCCCAGCCTTATGCACCAGAGTCGGGAGAGGAGAATGAGGGCTGTGCAACTCCTTATCACCGTCCTCATCATCTTCATGATCTGCTTCACTCCTTTTCACGTGCGACAGGTAGCAATCTCCATGAACCCAGACATGCCCCATGATGTCAGCCTCCTCGTCTACCACGTGACAGTGATTCTGAGTAGCCTCAACAGCTGCATGGACCCCATTGTCTACTGCTTTGTCACCAATAACTTTCAGTCAACCATGAAAAACATCTTCAGGAAAACTGAGCCAGAGCAAACCAGTGTGGACATCCTGGGTATGAACAAGAACTCCAAGGGTGCCAATGCAATCATTGCCTTCTCAAACACAATAGGAAGCCCTGTGAACTTGCCATCACCAAGCAGTGTCCAGATATAACCCACACCTGATGGGACATGCTGCAGTAAGCCAGTGTCATGATGCTGGAATATTGCTAGGATGCACAGTACTATTGTCTTTGACCTCTTTGATTTTTAGGCTGAGGTTCAGAATGACAGTGGTGGAATTTATTCCTCAAGAACATTGTGGTCTGTTTGAAAAATGGAACTTGTAGTGCTGTTAGTACCAATACAAAAGAGAATCTATTAATTACTGTTCCCAACAGAAAAGTTTTCTTTGTATTTTAATACAGACATTTTGCTAGCAACAAATTCTTTACTGTGGTTTTCTTTTCATGTTTGACATCGTAATGCAACACTCCTAAGATGACTTAGAAAGCAGGAAATCTTTGTTTTCTATGAAAGCTTTTGGGCATTGGGCATGTGCTTAGGAGTAAAGGGTAAGAGGGATGTTTCCAGAGCTATCCACTACAAAGATTTTACATGCCAATGGAATGGGAAAGAAAGTATTCCAACCCACCTGTCCCTAGTAATTACTCATTTGTTTCTGAAAAAGTCTGAACCTTCTCAGGGAAAAGACAATGAAGTCAAGCAGTAAAGTCTCCTCTCACTATTTCAGCTATAATAAAAAAATACATGTGGGTGTATATATTTTCATACACATTGCCTGGGCTTGGGGAGAGGTTAAGGATATGTTCCACCTTCATTTGGATCAGTAAGTCCCCTAAACTGCAGATGAGCATACAAAAAAGCTGTGAAAATGAACATGCTTTCCAGCAAACTCCGCTGTTCTGCTCTTTCTCCCCAAAGAACAGCCAAGATGAAAAGCGGAACCAGACTATGATGCTATACTACTCTTGTTTGATTTTTCTTCCTGGCATGTTATGAAATCAGGGCTTGCTGTCCTAGTTCCCACTATCAGTCCATCCACTCAGTCACTTAATTGCTGATGCTTCCGAGGACAGAAAAAGAATCCATCTCAGGCATCCAGGTTGAAATTCACCCCAGTATAAAGTCACTAGGATGATTTAAGAGCCATGTTTAAAAGGTATGTGAGGCTAAGGATGCCAGAAAATTCTGTCCACAATGGTGGGTAAATGTTTTAGATTACACTGTACCAATTAAGCAATGCAAATACGAAAAATTATTCTAGCAAAACAACAAAACCTGCAGCATGAACAGCAGTAACTGTTGTTACCGCTCCATGTCTCCTCGCTCATATGCCTATTGCCCCTCCAGCTACTATAGGCTACTATAAATTCATCAAGTTTAGTGAATGGGTTTTCTTGGCACTCGCTGGTGTTACCATTCAGAACAGCAGGATTTATGGTTGGTCCAAGCTAGAGCATCCTAGAGTACTCTGCTTCCCTGGGGTCTGACGATAGGACGGTCATCTCCATTTCACAGGAACACAACATAGCCAATGCTTCAAACTGGCTCTTGCACTGAGTGTGCAAGCATTTGCCTCTTGCACACATATGTTTCCCCTAATCTGTTTCCCCGACCAATCCAATGGTAATAAAAATGGAACAGTCAACATCACTGCAATACAGGGATCTATCCAGAGATAAGTATAGTTGTCCCTAGGAGCACTGAGTGTCCCAGTTCCTGTTCTGGGCAGTGGAGTCCATGGAGAGCTATTCAGCACATGGAAGCAGAGACCTCTCAGCTCAGTGACCCTGGCCTCCATGTTGCCTAGATCTCCAGGAATATAACAAGAGCCCAGACACCACCTCCAAATGAAGACACTTTAATGCATGCATGCATGCATCTTAATTCAGCACCAAAGTCCCCCATGGGAAAGACTCAGTTGCCAATAGGCCAGTGCCTAATTCTATGGTAGGCATGATGGGGTGTCACCGCACCTCTAGCTCCTGCTGCACAAGACTGTGGTTCTCCTGCAAGTCCTGCACCGTCCCGATAGCCCTACCCTCAGGTATCCCATAGCATTCACTTCTGCTTAGGCAGCTGAGTCTTGTGCCTGAAATAAAATTATGTATCTGGAATCTACAAATGGGCAGTGTTCAGTCGGCTAGTGCAGGGACCTGCAGGTCTCACCCAGAACATCAGCACAATGCTGTCAGCTGCAGTTGGTCCATTAACTCAGGCTCTTGATCGCCCTGGGGCACAGCAATTGCCATTGCTGGGTATGTTACCTCTTTGAGGCTTTCCCAAGCAATACAGGTGACTCATTGCCATTTTGCTGGGAGCTCTATTCCTTTGAGGAGGATTTTTCTTCCAAGTGGTTGTGATGAGGGCCACCAATACTGTGGCACTACCGCACCGGATGTAAGACTGTTGTCCTGGTCATTGTTTCCCATTCTAGACATGGCCATAAACATGGTAAGCCTTCCCAGTACTGTGTTTTCCTTCTGCCTCATCTATTTCCTTATTCACCTGCAAATCACTGACATAGGCACCTAACAGCCAACGCCACCTTCTTGGCAGCTCTCTGTTAAATGATGCATTAGCACATACGGATTAGGCTCTGACTTCTCAGCCAGGCTAGCCAGTTCACATTTCTGCCATGGTTTTCCACCAGCCCCTCATCTGGAGAAAGTATTTTATGCCTCAAAGGTCTACACTTCCCTGCAAACCCCAAAAACTCATGCCCACCATCCCACAACATGCTCTTCCTATGCCACCTAAGTTGTTTGTAATGAGAATGCGTCTCACATATACAGAGCTGTTAACAGTATTGTCCTTTGCCAAGACTATTTCAAAGAAACAGGAGGAAAAATGCAGGCTCAGTGCATAGCTTATTTTAGTTTCTTTGTTCCACAAGCTACAGCTTCACACCTCCCTTTCTTTTGCTATCAACAGTATTTTTGCCATATACAGAAATGTCTTAACATCTTTCTCAGTGCAGTTACTCATTTGAGGTCAGTATAAAACCTCTAAGATTTTTTGCTTAGATTTTTAAGTTCCTAAACAGGTCTCAGTGGAAGCTCTCTCTTTCTGCTGTAAACTTAACTTGTAGTAGTCACAATTCTCTTTACTGTCAGTATATTATTCACTCCCCATAAAAGCCACCTGAGATTGGATAGTTTTCCTTATTTGGTAGTGTCTATTGCCTTATCCAGAGCTTTCAGTGGTCCTTCTTCATTTTATACCAGCTCCAAAGCAGGGTCTGGTCCTTTATCAAGGACACAGTCTCCAAAAATTGGAAAGGGGCTAAATCATCCACAAACTAGCTTATTTTTTCAGTGACTTTTTGTGTTATTTGTTTAATCCATATTGTTTACACATCTTGCTTTTCCTCAGGGTGCAGCACTTGCTAAACTTCTGTCCTATTTAAAGTCACCCATTTCTGCTCAGGGCACAATGTTGAAAATCAGTACCAAAAACTCAGCTGTGGTCAGAAATATTCTTCCAAATGGTACAGTTTTGGTGGGCACCTTCCACCTGCCAGTTCTCATTGCTGCTGAAGCCTCCCTCAGTTCCCTGTGTTTCTGGAGATTGCGGCCAGGTCTCTTGCCCCATGACCTGCACCATCCCTCTGCTCAGGGTATCTGCTTAGGTTGCCTCTAGTGATCACCAATAGGGATTACAATAGTCCTATTCCTTCCCCAAACTGCCCTTTCTCTGATGAGAACAGCCACACATGACACAATAGGGAAGCCTCTAAGGGCAATGTGAGTAACTCCATGCATCATTACATACACACAGAGACTGCCAAGGTAAAGCATATACAAGTCAGCTTTTACAGGGCAGTCTTTTATGCAGAGTATTTAAAGATTTAGATGCCAAATTCCCAATGGTTTCAAACGAAATCAGGCACTTAACAGCCCTTGAGAATCTGGATCATTACCCAAAGGCTGAAACAGTAATAGGGATGGATGGGCATTGCATATCATACTATCATCACCAAGTCTGTGGTAGACAGAATACAGCATTCCCTAAAGTGCTTAACAGCAATAAAGAGCTCTGTAAAAAGCCCCGACCTTTCAGGAGAATTACAGCATTCATTCCTCTTTGATGTGTTGTGGTTCTCTTGTGCATCTAAAATCCCATAAAGCAAATCAGAAATATCCTCTTCTACCAGCTGCCCAGAGGCCAGCAAAAAAAAATGTGAAAAATCTCACATGTGTTTCTTGGGATCTCAGCCATTCCTGTGACAAGAGATCTCTGCTAACCATGAGCTCGCCTGCCTGAGTCACAACACACAGATGTCTGTAGTCTTTTGGCATGCCAGGGGATGGGCATCCAGGAATAAAGTTTAGCCTCTTTCTCTCCCTGCTATGTTTCACCTGTGTTGCATCCAGCACAGCCCATGTTTCAAAGCACTTCTGTCTTTGCAAGGCACTTCCTATTACAGCCCAGAAACCTGTAGTGAGGCAGAGGTGAAGAACAGCCATCCCTCAGTCATACTGCAAACTTATCTGGGCCCAGCAAAGCTGAAAATCTCCAATTCTGCACCAGAAAAGGAGCCCCTGACTCCACACATGGGGTTATCTGCCAGACTAGCTTCCTCCTGGGCTCTGAGCCCTCCCTCCACAACCGTCTTGATAACAGCAAAGAGGAAACAGCACAGCTATGTGCAAAGGCAATTTCTTCCTTCCTTGTCCCTCTGGGATTTGCTGCCCCTCAGATGTGTGCACAAGAGTCTCATTAGTCAGCCTAATCAGCCTTAATAAGCACTGCTAGCAGGTGTAGGCTTGACTTGCGGAAAGGCTGAGGAAAGTGGAATTGTCCATGCTAGGCCACCGGCATTAGCATTGAAGAAACAGGGGCCTGCCACCCTGCCTATTCTGTACCTGTCGGCTGCCTCCGTCCAGGTGTAAGGGCAGGAGTGTTTCCGGGGAAGGATTTGGGAGGAGAAGGCAGATCTCATCCCCACAGCTGCTCCGGGGCAGGGGAAGGTGAGGAAGACATTGCAGAGGAACCTGAGCCCCAGACAAAGTAATAGAGGAAGGAAAGGAGAGGGAGCCAATGGGTTAAGCAACAAGTGGAGCTCCATGGAGTGAAGGGCTGGTGAGAACAGGGATGAGGAAGCTAACAGAGGGGAAAGCGGTCAGGGATATTTGCTGATACCCAGCAAAGGATGATACAGGAAAAAAGTGAGGGCTTGGCTTGCTTTTCCCCTTCTGGGCATCATTACTCCCAAAACAAGAGCTCTGGGGAGGATTCCAGTGCCTGGGTCAGATTTGGAAGACTCCCATTTTAGGAAGAAAAAGCCTGAAAGCAGAGCACTTTATCCCCTTCCCATGGTGAGGCCCAGGAAAGGGACAAGAGTGATCTCCCCATATCCGTCTGAGCTTTTGTGGTCTTGCAGTAGAAGACAGAAAGGTCTCCTGTGTGGGAAAGAGGAAGAGGGCCTTCATCGCTCCACCCTTGGGAAGAGGGTGCAGGGGGTGCAGGAGGGGATCTGGTGCAGTGTGCCTGCTCATGGGCTAGTAGCAGCATCCATTGTGTATGTTGGCTACGTGATGAGCAGAATTGTCATGGGAAGTGCTGGGTGATGTTTATACTAGACGGTGCCACCTGAAATGTCACATGTTCTGCAGGGCATCCCAGGCAAAGGCAGGCTGGGAGATTGCAGCATGTCCCCAAGCACAAGAAATGATTGATTACTTCACTGCAGTATTTCAGTGCAGTATTTCAGTGCTTTGTGTAGGTACTGTTCAGCTATTGGGACGTAATAGGGATGCAGGGGGGAATATCCACTGCAGTACTCACCCACTTCCAATCTCTCTGATCCCTTCTCATCCTTTTCCTCATGCCCCCAGTCTGCTCCATCCCTGTTCCCTTTGCTGCAAGACCCTGTCCCTGTATGTTCCCAGGTCTCCAGGCCTTATCTGAAGAGAAGTCCCAAGTCCTGCCATCCTGTTTTTTTGCCATCACAGGGTGTAGAGCCACAAGTCTGTTGCTTTCTGAGATTTGCAGGCTGATATCTTCCTTTGCTGACTGCAGGCTGTCCATATAATCATCCTCACAATAGTCCCATACCAAGCTGAGAAGAGGACATCGGACCAGTAAAGTCCTTTACCCGGGGCAAAGAACTAGCTTTGCTTAGGCCTAGCTCCATCCCTTCTGTATACCCAGCAGATGTTGCAAAAAGCACCAAAACCTCCCTGGCAGAGACGTGAGATTCTCTAAGTGTTTTTACAATCTGCCAATGCTGGCAGTATATCAAGGTCTTAGTTCATGAAACTATCCTTCTTCAGGATGCTTGACTATAGCGTCAGAGATCAGATTAATTTAGGTATAGGTTTGAGTTCTAACACAAGTGATTTTGTTTTTCCTTCATGGCTGTATGTAGAGCTAACAGCCCAACTGAGGACTGAGGTTCTCCTTTCCAGCTGCCCATGCAACAAGAAAGAGCCTGTCAGATGAAATAAAGCTGAGTTTATGTGTAGGAGAAAGTTCTTGTTAACTTCATGGCAATCTCGGTGAAAGGTCGCAGAGAGGAGCTTCTGCCATCCCAACGAGAAGGTAAGTAGCCCTTTCCCAGCTCCATTCCCCTTCTTGTATTTGCCTTAATAAACCTCATCTTCATATGGGGAAGGGCAGACTGCTGTCCATCACCTGTCAACACCGGGCCACAGAAAAGCAGAGGGAAATATTTACCATAAATGTTTAGTTTAAGCTCCATTAAAAGCAGGAAATTAAACAACTGGCAGCCCTTTCTGGTCTGCTTTCTTCATTGACTTGACAATATAAGGCCATCTTGGCAACAGCCCACCAAAAAAATGAAACGTACTTAGGACCACAAAGAGAGATGAAACAAAGGGATAACGTGGACAAGCGTGTCCCCCATCACTTTCATGTTATGTTCTTTTGACTCAGTTTGAGCTAGACAAAGAAATCTCTTTACCTGCCTCCTTCCAGCCCGACTACCCACTCTGTACAGTTCTCTCAGGTAACGCATCTGACTTGCAGCTGTTGTAAAAGGGCTGAATGGGACTTAAAGAGCTGATTTTCCTTGAGCATTCTGCTCTTGACTACAAGATGTGATTGAGTAGATGTGGTACAGCATGTAGACCTCTTATAAGGAGGGAAAGGGGTCACTTCAGGAGAGCTTTCTGGAGACCTGACCTGAAGCTGCTCATTGAAAGATAAATGTGGATAGAGGTCAAAATGGGCTGCAGTGCCATGCCTCAATGGGCAAATGTGATCCAGAGTTTGGTTCTCATATGGGTCATGGAGGGAAATACATTCTGACTCTCAGACAGCCATGTAGAGATGAACAATGCTCCATGAATGTGTAGATCTGCCAGAATAGGTTTTATTTTGTCAAAATATCAATCAAGAGCTCTGATCCAAACATATCTCCTCCAACCATGTCACCTTTGCTTTTCTCAGTAAGAGCAGCCAAAGAGCAAGTACTAGGCTGAGCTCCAGCCCCAAAAGAGGTATTTTTGGGGATGCCCTGAAGGCCTTGCCTCTCTCCCTTGCAGAAGACCCCTTGGCTTCTCTTTCGTCCCTCAGTGGACCCTAACAGGACTTTCCTGACATGACCTTAAAGCAACGAAACAAAATTCCCTCTACGTGGTTCAAGCACCCAGGAGCAAAATAATAGCCAAGATGTTACTCAGAGCAGCTTTACTGCCATGTCCTCCAAAAGAGGCCTCTAAAACAGGTGTAGAAGTGCTTGTTTGTCTCTACAAATGGAGAAAAGTGGGGATTGCTGAGGTCAGTTAAACAGATTCTCTGAAGAGGCTTGCCCAGGGGAAGTCCATACCAGAGTAGGGCACGGCATGAAAGCCTTGGGCCAGAGCCCAGCCATTGGCTCATCATTCCTCTGATCTCACAGGCAGCATCTCTCCAGCCAGAGGAGGACCCCTATAAATTCATTCGTGAAGCTCATTAGATGGGAGCCTAGACCAAAGCCCAGTATCTAACCCCCTGACGTTTTGGATAGCTCAGAGGCTGCCCAAATCCTGGCTTCCCAGGGCAGGCCTCTCTTGATTGATATTATTTAGAGCTGGAAATGCCGTCCTGCCAGCATTGCTTGGAGAACATGGCGGTGCTCAAGACGCCGGTTCAGACGGACTTCTCTGCACAGCTGCCCATTTGCAGTGCATGTGGTGGGAATCTGTTGATAGGTTCTTGACAGAAGTTATGGCTTGTTTATCTGGTAGCTTTACTTTGTGCCTCCTACCCAACTCGGAAACCCTTCTTTTTCTAACCTCTTGGACTGCTATTATATACAGACTAGTCTACATAGTAATTTTGGTAACCATGCTTCATCTTATGACAAACACTGCATAAAGCAAACAGATTGGTATTGTCATAATTAAAGCAAACTATTGGATGGTTTATCTATACAATCCTAACAGTTCTGCCACTGCTAACACTTTACCTGGCCTGCAGAGGTTTCAGCAAGCCTCTGTAGGGTATATTAACCCATGCAATATCAAACCAGGCACAACGATCCTGCTGCCTCCCAAAGCTGGAAGGACTTGGAAGCCGGCAGGACTGCTTTCTAAGGTTACTGCATGCCTAACAGAGATGAGAAAGCCTCACTCAGTCATCCCAGCATCAAACCATTTAAACTGGAGCCCCTTTTTCAGAAAAGCCTGCAGTTTTGCTCTAATGTCTCTTTGAGGTTTAGAGAAGATAAAGCACCTTCATTGTCTTTGCAGTGTTACATTCCAAGCCACAGATATTTGCTCTGTCTTTGTCTAACTACACCCCCAGATGCCAGACGACTTTTCTTCCCGCAAAGGTATTTGTAAACCTTACTCCATTCCTGCACTCCAAAAAAATTAAATTACTCTGTCTCTTCCTATGAGGCATGTTTCCAGGGTCACATTTTCTGGTGGTTATTTGCTGAGCTTCTCCAGATGTTTCAGCTGCCTTTTTCAGGTAGGGGCATCAGAGAAAGATGGGGATGGGGGACAGAGGGGTGTTAGACCATCAATTGATTTAATGTAGGTTAAACCCCTTCTTTACACTGGGGCAGATGGGGGGTGATACAGATGGACTGAGGGACACAGCTGATGCTCAAGGACCATGGGAGCATGGTGCTTCTTTACGCACCCAGAGCTCCAGGTTTGCCAGCATCAATGTGTATCTTCAACATTTTTAACTTCCTTTCAGCCCTTCCACTATCTGGCCAGATCTACTTAGCAAAGCCCACATACTCTGCATTTGGCAGCCATGTGTGTAGCTCTTCCAAGCCCACAAGGATTGGAGGGGGGGGGGTGTTTTCTGCACATTGTCTCTACAGCTGCCATGTTTAATACTAGCAGCAGCAGCTGCCAGTACAGGGGATGCGGATGTGCTATTTGCAACTTAACATTCACGATCAATAGAGCAGCTGTTTGTTCTGCAAGCTCCTGGGGGGCAAGAAAAATCAATTGGTTCTGCCAAGAGTATCCTGGAGGGTCATTTGTCAGCAATGCTGAACAAGGGAGCAGGAGAATCTGAAGGGAGAGCTGCGCAGAACGGAGTAAAACACCTGCACAGAGACATAGGTGTGCAGAGCCACGCGGAGCAAGTATGGGTGGCAATGCAGAGTGTGCATTTGCAGTTATAACTGTATGATGGAAAAACAGGGCAAGGAGCCTGGCAGAGACAGCTGCAGGCAGGGAAGTCCTCTCATCTGTGGCAAACAGCAGGAGCCTGTGGGCTGTTTAATACACCAGCAAATTCCTACTATGTGATGTGAATCAGAGATCACCCAAATCCTGATCCAGCACCCACTGGCATCCAGGGAGGATTTCAGTGGAGGGGTTTGGGTCTGTCCTGGGCTATTCCTCGAAGCCCTTCTCACCTGCAGCTCCAGCAGTGTGGTGCAGTTGGTGACTTTGCAAGAAAAAGCACTCTTGATCCCCTGCCCTGGGGTCTGAGAGAGCTGAGCATCTGGCTGAACACCCTGAGAAGCAGTAAAAACAAATAAACCCAAAAGGGACAAGTCTGTGCAATGATGTGTTCATGCATGTGAAGAGAGAAAGAAACACTTCAATGTGGCTGGGGAAAGGACTTGCAGACCCCTACCACAAGGGTACAAACCCTGAAGAGACAGGGAGACGAAAGAGGGGCCAGAGGTACAGCAGGGAGATGCGGGGTGAAAGTGAGAGGGAAACTGAGGCACAATCTCTGCATGCGGTCTCTAGTGAAAGAGGTCAGGAGCTTACCTACACCAATTCCAAGGGTCACCTTAAGGGGTTTGTGGAGTTCCCCTTCCCATGAGCCATGTTTGTGGCGGGAGAGCAGCCGGCAGCATGGGTACCACCAGACGACGTGAGCAGATCAAAACACAAAACAACTTTTGGGAGGTTAGCTTTTTAATGCAAGCTCAAAGGGGAAGGCGATCCCTCCGTTCTCTTTCCAGTCCCCTCAAGGACAAAATTTCCTACCCATACATAGCAAGGTGCAATTTTTTTCCCCCACCATCAGCAAAAATCTTTCACAGAATAAATAAATATGTTTTAATGGCTCTCCAGGGAGGCCTCTTTGCCCAGCTAACGGTGCATAAAATCACAGGAAACAGCCTGCCTAAGGTCTTTCCAGCAACTGGAGAAAAGATAAAGCTGCTGGGAATCAGGCGTAAATATCCTACTGGCTCTTTTTAGACTTGGGCCTCATCCTAGGAAGTGGCTCATCCCTTTTGCCTGCAGCTGGAACAGAGGATGCTCAGCACCAGACAGGATTTGCGTTACACCTGTTCTGGGCGTTACATCAGAACAGGCCTCCCATTTGCCCTGGGTCCCTCCATCTTTCCAGGCTTTTACAGCTCTTCCCAGCTGGAACTTATATGATATATAACATATTAATTATAATTAACATATACAGTTATTTTTTTCCTGAGCCATTCATCATCCCTGATCCCTCTCTCCAAAAATCGATCCGGCCAGCAGAAGTGTGGGAGCAAGAAATTGGTCAAACAGTTGCTATTTTCTGGCTCGTTCCTGTAAGCCAAAGTGAGACTGTCACTTGTGCCATCAGGACATATCCCCTCTGTGCCCTAAGAGTAGCCCTGTTGGGCTGTGCCTGGTCCCAGAGCAGTGAGCGCCGAATGTGGAATAGGATTTTGATCCAGGTTTCACATTTAAAAAACCCATATATCTGTGTGGGGAAGGGCACAGGGCCACATCAGGCACACAGTGAGGTGAAGGGCCCAAGCTGGGCAGGCAGGTCATGGATAAGTGCTTGATTTTATTTTTGAACTTCTTCACTTCCAGTCCTCCCAGCCTGTCCGGTTCCTCACAGGCTTTGCTCTGCCTTTAAACCTGTGTTATAGTCATTTTCCCTCTCCTCTCATCCACCCTTACTCACACCAGTGCACCCAGTGTCAGTGAACTGGAATCCAACTCTTCCTGCACAGAGGTGGGATCCTAAAGCTGGGCTACTCCAGCAACCCCAAGGCTGCAGCTCAGCGACAAGTTTGATGTCATGTCGTTTGATGTCATGTCGGCTGTCATCAGTCCCATACAGAGCAACTGGCCGGGAATCCCCGGCCTTGGCCTCCTTCCCGCAGCAGCATCTGGCGTGCCAGCAGCCGCAGGGGGACTGTCACAGGAGTTGTCCCCTGGCGTTCCCTTCCCAGGCTTTCTGGAGCAGCTTAGAGGAGCTCCATGCCAATTTTGCTATGTTTAAGTAACTTTCCCAAGATCACCTAAGACATCCTGCTCGGTCCAGGTGGCTGATAACCTTTTGTTGCAGGAATTTTTCCCTTCCCACAGGGACAAGATGCCCAGATGATGAGACGCTGCGTGGTATGCTTCACTCACATGAGCAGTACTGGCTCCATTTACTGTTTAGGGAGATTTTATAAACACATATAGCAGGTTTAAGGGTAGGGGTTTTTTATTTCAGTTAAACACTTGCGGATAACTAAATGCCAAACTTCTTGAAAACCAGCAGTAAATCAGCAGATTTAAACCAGGTCAAGGAATCATAATTTTTTTCCTTGGAAACTCTTTTTTAGTTATGTAAACTAGCACAGGGTGGGAAAGGGAGGTTTGTTGAATTTCCCCAAGAGACTTTGCTGACCCACCATTACCCCTACATTGCACTGATGCAAGGCAGGGACGATTTGCTTGCACCATCCTTTTCTACAGCTTTTTGGGGTATTCTGCAGCAGAATGATTTAAGCAAATAGCAAAGTCCGTTGCAGTGGTTTAACAGGTCTGACACCGCCAGCCAAGTAGTGACCAAACCAACCACTGCCCTCTGCTGAACACAACCCGAAATCCCCGCGGAGCTCCCACGGGTCCAGAAAATTGTGGTTGAAATCCTATTTTGCTGGGAGGATGGGAGAAACTCAAACTCCTCCCTATCTTAGATTGTGAATCTCTCCTTCAGGTCAGCTGCCGAAATCCTGTATTTTGTGTCTTCCATGTCACATCCCTGCTACACCATTGCATCTCTACAGTACGTTTAAGTATGCATTGCTACACAAGGCTGCTATTTTGTGCTAACCATCAAGCATGCTTTGTATTTACATCTGGCTAGTCCACCAGCCACCTAGGTTAAGGATTTTGGCAAATGTATAAGAAAAAGAGAACAGTTTCTCATGAGAATTATCACAGGAGCACCTCCAAATAGGCAAAAACATGGGGAATGTATTGTATTTGAAGGGAATAATCCACAGAAACTGATTTCTAAGGGACCTTGTGGAGTCTCCATCACAGGAAAACAAGCCTGGGTGCCCTCCTCAAAGGCACACCAACATCCACTCACGGGCAAGAGGTGAAGTCTCTAGCCCCTGTTTCAGTGAAGGCCAGACTAGGTAATTACACACCTCCTTCAACTTCAGAATATTAATCGCTCTCTTGACTAACGCAGTTTGGGTTCAGTTTCCCTCATTGGGAGAGCCCGAAGAGCCTTGAGGGTTATGGTGTGCTGGACCCCACAGAAATCCCTGGTGGGGTCTCATGGCCCTAATCTCCAGCCCACTGCTGGCAACGGACAGCGTAGCTTATGCACGGCCCAGGACAGGAAGGATTTCTTGTCCCCCTCAGAGCTTGCTGTACACCTGTCCCCAAATCTCAGTCACCAGTGCCCCCAGGGCAGCCCCTGCTTCAGGCCCTCTGGCCCTGGAGCTTCACCCATTCCCCTCAAGATGGCTGCAGACCATCTTGAGGTGCCTGGTGCTACTTTTACCTGCGGATGAGCAAGAAACTGTGTCAGAGCTCACGACAAAGCGTCTTTAGAGCAGCACCTGGGAAGGGAATTGATGTTCGCCCTTGTGTGGGAGGAGGGCGGTGGCAGAGAACTGCGTGTCCTCCCCTGGGGCTCCTCAGCATCCCCCGTCAGGGCCGCAAACACGGGCTGGACCGTTGTCCCCCCTCGTTCTCCTCAGCCCTTGCCCGAGCTGCGAGCTCAGATCCGGTTTCTGGTTCCGCCGCCGGGGCTCGCTGGGTCGAAGGTGTAGCGCGGGACCTGTGCCCGGCGGCCGCGGGGGAGGCTGAGGAGAGAGGGGAGAGGAGCCGCCGCCCGCCATGGCCGCCCCGCGCGCCGCCGCTAGATGGCGCTCCGGGAAAGGCCGAGGGCCGCCATTGCGACCCGGCCGGCTCGGGGCGGCGGGGCCGGGAGCGGCGGTGGGGGGGCGAGCTCAGCGTCCCCTCAGTGACAGGACCCTCGGTCCCTCAGAGGCAGGACCCCCGGTCCATCCCTTGGCGGCGGTGTTCAGACCTCATCCCCTCAGAGGCAGGACTCTCCCGCTCTGTGGCAGGGCTCAGACCTCGTCCCCTCAGAGTCTCGACTCCCGCTCCACACCCTCCGTGACAGGGCCCAGGGCGTTGGAGCTTTTCGGGCACTGCTCCAACTGTCTGCGGCCGGGAGCTGGGCCCAGGCAAGGGCATTGAGCGCCCTGGGCAAGGGGAGGACCGCTGGGACCATGGCCGTAGTAAGGGACCTGGGCTTAGCAACGGAGGGAGCCCAAAGATTACTTCAGGCACCCCCTGCTTCCCTCAGTCCGTGAGACAAGGAAAGGGGACATGCTCCTCTCTTTCGCCCACCACGGCATGTAACGTAGCCGAGGTTTGGCCCCATTCGCTCAGCCACTCTGGGCATTGAACTGCGCAAATGCTCCCAAAGCCAGTGGCAGCCAGGCATGTGACAAGGTCATGGCTGGGAGTTGTCTTTGGATGATTCAGTGCAGGAGCAGCTCCTGTAGCTAAGCACACGGAAGGGACGTCGGCCTGCTACAGACCCTGCTTGTCTTTGGGTGGTGCTGGCATCTTTACAAGAAGGGTTCCCCTGTTCTTGCCTTGGCATACTGTTGCACAGGTGTCCCTGGCATAGCCCTGGGATAACCTTTCCCACTACAAGTCCTTCCTCTCTACACTGCAGCCCTGGTTTGGTCTAAATGACCCTTTTCTTCCTGTAGATACATGGGGGGCGAGTCACTGTCTGTGTCTTGACTTGTTTGCCAGGCTGCATTCAGTGTCCTCAACACACCTGGCTAGAGCTGCTGTAATGGTCTGCAACTCATCCACCCCAGCCACAACTGGTCCAAGACCAGGCCTCCCAATGAACTGCAATTAGTATCTGGCCTGGGTGCACTGCTGGATCCAGGACTTGGAAACACTCTGGGTTAGTCATATCACAGACAGCATGTATGGGAACGCTTCAGTTCCAGTACAAACCTGCACAGTTACACACTGCGTTAGACTCTAACAGTTTCCTGTCTGAAACTGTGTTTTATTTGTCATCTTCTGGGATTGCTAGTAAATCACAGGAGGGGAAAAAAAGCTATGACTTATCCCTTCCATTCTCAAACACAAAGTGCTCCTGGTTAGGCAATGCTTGGATCAGGAATTTCCTTTGGGTAACCAAGTCGCTACGGAAGGAAAAGGTCCTGATGGAAATAAGTCACCACACATCAATCCTGTGAACCACTTTGGAGTGCAGAACTCCAGACCAAACCACCATGGTCTCCTTATGCATTTTCCCCAGGCGTTAGCTGCATGTCTGAAAGAGCCCCCAGGAAGCCCTGTTCAGAGCCTTGCTCGACCACCACCCTCCATGTGCACCACAAAACACAATACAGTATCCCAAGCAGTTCACAGTCAAGGAGAGACTTGAAATACAAAGGACTTAAAAGCCTCCAAGGACAATGTGCCATTGCAAAAAGGCAGGAGACAGCAAGTGTGTTGCCAAGGTCATGGGTCCATGCCTAATGATGTCACCCACCCTCTGCATTACAGAGAAGGAAGGACCCAGCCCAGTTCCTTTCTGACGTTAGGTCTGACTCTGGGATAAATTTTGGGTGTGTGGATGAGATGGGCACTCAAAATATTTCTTTCTCGTTCTAAAAGCACAAGTGGAGTGCTTGTCTCCCTCACCCCACCCTAAGCCGATTTTTACTTCGGCCAGTCCAGTGCTAACAGGGAAGGGAGAGAAAAAAGTCTCCAGAACAAATCAAACCCAAAGCCAAGTTCTGCATCAAGGAGGAAAGGTTTCCTTCCTCCTGGCAGAAACCCTGAAACATGGGAATAATTCAACACAGTCAAAGCAGCATGTGACAAACTGAGAACAGCAATGACCATCCCCTTCCAATTCCCTCTTGAGGATATCAACAAAATACCACACCCTCATCCAGGCACTCTTCACCTCTGCCTACGGGATGGCACCTCTCCTGTGCAGTTCTTTCCTCAACTGTATCTGTTGCACACTGAAACAGGTTTGATGCCTTTCTTTGGAAAGTTTTCTTAAAATGTCTCTGAGGCTTAGAAATATTATTCTCTTTCCCAAGCTGAAGACGCCCATGTCGAATTGATTCCCATTTGATCCTCCATTAGTACTATCTTTTAACATAAATACCTCTTTTGCCCCAACATATTTAACATAAATACTTCTTTTGCCCCCAAACTTCTTTTGCTTTGCTTACAAAAAGCATCTTTCAGCCTTGGTTGACTAAGTGATCCATATGCTCCTCTCACAAAATACATCCCCCCTTTCCCTGATCATCCAAAGGACAGTCTGAACTCCCTGAGACTGTGTGCAACACTCTGGGAACCGGCTTGTAACACTCAATGCTTAATTCCTACTTGGTTTCACTTAGGCAGAGAAAGTTTCACAGCTCAAAATGCAGCAAGGGAGCCAATATTTCTATTATCTCCCTTCTATCCCTGATTGCACATACCTCTCTCTGTGACACATAGCCTGCTGCAAGGCCATGAGGCATCCATATGCTGGGAACATTTTCTGACGTTCCTTTCCTAATCCGTTTGAACCCTAACAATTTGACAGGTCAGGCAGACCTAACAGGTTTTGCTACCAGCTGGCAGAGCAGAACAGAATAGCTCATCCCGCTTTAAGTAGGACCCAAAGGACCAGGAGGCCATCACAGCCTCCAGCCCTGTGAAATGCACAATTCGGTGGGCCGCTCAGGGAGACAATCACCAGTAATCCTGGAGCCTTCCCTCTAATTCACACTCACGCGGACAGGGCATGTAACCTGCCTGTGACTCATCTCATTCTCGGCAAACTGCCACAAAGGAAGAACATTCAAAATGGCCCATGATGACTCTCTGCTGCTTGGCTCCAAATAAAACAGGAGAAGCAGCGGCAGCTGCAGAGGCTGTTTCAAAACAGAGCCACAATGAAACGGTGACACAGCAATTCGCACAAGCCCAAAACAGAGCAAGGCTCTGACATAAGCAGCCTCTTTTACAACACAACCTACAGAGGTGAGGAGCTCACCTGGCTGGTGATTTGATCTGTTTCTGAGTGACAAGTCAATACAGAAAAATGTGGTGATGCATCACAGTCAGAAATAGTTGTGCGCAGCAGCCAGGCAACCCCAGAAACTGCCATCTTTCCCCTTTCCTTTTTTAGCAAAGCAGTGTGGTATCCCAGGGCTCGTTGGTATTTCAGAGGCAGGGGAGTCCCCAGCCTTGCAGATGAAATGTAGACTCCATGGAGGAAGCGCAGTGAGTGGCCACATCTGGCTAAATATCCATATGGAGAAATGATACCACCTTGGCACTGTTGTCCATCAGGGCTCTGGGGCCCCTTGTACCCTCTACCCTAAAACATTACCTTACCCTTATAGATCTTTCGGTTTTCTCAGTCTACTGACACATTCTTGCTTAGACCACATTAAACCTCTGTGTTGACTCTGAAAGAATTAAAGCAACTTTATTTATACGTAGCTTCATTCACTGTGACCTGGTTTAATGAGCACACTTTAAATTCACCCCTTTGGGTAGTCCAGTTTAACTTGCAAAGATGTCTCTGCAGAGATGAGCTCCCCCATAACTGCTCCATGCTACTCCTTTGTTACACATCACAGGCTTCTCTGCACTTTAGTTTAGTCTGGTTTTGGAAGTGGAAGCTCTGAAAAGCCCAGCAGGAAGGATTAATCTGGCTAGTATTTGTAGGGTGCTATCTACATCCTAGCCGGAGATGATTTCAACATAAGCGTTGACTGTATCTACTCTCCCCTGCATTTGCTAACACAGGATCTACCTAATCCTCTTCCCAGTCATGCCCATCTCGTGAGCTGAGCCTAACCCTTTAGATCTGAGTTGATACCAAAGCCATAGCATGGGAGGGCAGAGAGACATGCAGAGCAGGACAAATACAGCTACACCCATCTAGGGAGAGGAGCTGGCAGAAGCTGGCAGGAGCAGAATGAATGGGGCAGGAGTGTTAGGTAGACAGGATGTACCCCTGAGGCTATGGGTTTGTTGGCAAGTCTCAGGCCATGGCAGTTGAAAAGAGGAGAGTTCTAACAGCTCAGACAGCAATAGTGTAGGACATCCTAGCTTCATTCGAAACTCTTAGCCCATCATTTGTACACACAAAAATGGGGTGGGAGAGAGTCCTCCTTCGCTCCCAGAGGAGACAACACCCAAGTCAACCTCATCAGCAGAGGATGACCCCAGCCAAAGACAAGGAAGAAAAAAAGGCACTAGTGGCTTTTGTGAAGAGGCTCAGCTGCATCCCAAATAATCTTGCTTGCTGACAGTACAGGAGCCAGCAACGCTTGGCTTTGTTGCATGTAGATCACTACCAAAACAGAGAACATGATGAATGTCTTCAGGAGGACTATCAAGCATGTGAAAGGAAGCTCCAGTAAGATGAAAGGAGCTACTGTATTTTTTAAGTGTAAATTATGCCTCTGCTTGTACATATAGATCAGATTTCCCATAGATTGGAAACTTTGCATTCTCAAGAACATCCAAGCTGATCTGTATCTCCATAAAAGCCTAGTCTTCATTAAACCAAGCAAGTGCTTCATCATCTGAAGGAAGCCTTTGTACACTCAAGACACTAACTTCTCTAAAATCCCCCGAGCTGGGGCAATTTGCTTGGAGAGTTCACCCTTCTGCTGCAGTACAGGCAGCCACTGTGTTTCAGCTGACATTCTGGTTCCGGGAGAAGGTTCAAGTCTGCCCAAGGTTATAACCAATACATGAAATTAGCAGTGGCTTCATCTCAGTTAACCTCAAATTGCCTATGTCTACACAGACACGCCTTGAAGCAATTGAACTTGAGCTTTCCCTTGGCACTGGATCAAGCACCATGAATTTGCATTTGAGTTTTAGCTCATACTGCACATAAAATTTATCCAGACAACAAGGTTATATGAGCATTTACGATCAGCTTCCCTTCGTTCTTCCTATTTCCCCAGCAAATTGCTGAGGAGTGTTTCTGACAGCCTTTTAAAGCACAAATGGTCAAAATATATAGGTACAGTATTTATAGACTACTATGGCCATAGAAATAAAAATAAGAGTCTGCTACTTTGCTGCAAAGCTCAGATTCAGTCTACCTTAAATCATGCTGTTTGCAAGCTCCTCCACGCACAGCACAAGACCTATCTGTGCACAGAGACTGTATTCACACGTGACACATGGTCACTACAGGTGAAGAGTTACAATACTTGCAAATTATCCCCTTCACCCTAACCATTCCCAGCATTTTGAGGCACAGAGGTCACCAGGGCTGCGTTCCTGGATCTAGCTTCACCCACTGAGTCCCACTGCCTTCCCCACTGGGAGAAACAGGCAGATGGAAAAATCAGTGGTGCTCTGGAGAACCTGGGAGTTTGGCTCATTGCAACCGGGTGCAGGCAGGAGCTGGCAATGCAGTTTGTTTATACAAACTTTGCTCCTGGGATTGTCCAACATTGCACCATGATGTTGAGGAGAGCCTGATGACCCATGTGGACTGCTATATCAAATCTCAAACACTGAGGTTTTCAAAGACCTTGAGTTTTGTGCGGATCAACACAAGCCATTTCAAGGTATTTTTTGGTGCTTGAGAGTGAGTTAGTCTCTATGGGGAGCGTAGCCATTGTATTAGGAGGTGCAAACCCCACTCTACGTTGCACAGCCTGACCCAGCAGCAGGTCCACAGAGACAGCTAAGACTAGTCAAAGCACAGAATAATCCTTGCTGTATGCTGCAAAGGATGGAGGTCTGCTAAAGGTCACTAGATCACTAGAGTTTGCTCTGTAATCTCTGCCCTCATTAAAGCAAAAAGAGGTCTCTTCCAAGTGCCTATTTCCGGTGCTGAAGACCATGAATTAAATCTTTGCCATTGTTGTCACTGTGGCTGTTACCTGTGTGCATTAGGAGCATCCCTCCTCCGGGGAAATGGGGAATGGAGTGAGAACCTATCCAGCAGGTCATCCATCCTTATACTCATTACTTGACTATGATGAGGCCTTTTACGTTCCACAGGCCATGAACCATCCTATTATCATGAGCCATAAAGCAGCTTGATCCAGCAACACAAACACTGGCCTGACAGTGTTTCTGGCATTGGATGCATTGGGGAGGGCAGATCATGCAAAGAAATTAATTAATGGTTAATGTTCAGGGCTTTTTTTGTGTAAATATCAATGTCAACAACTCTTTATTCTTGCAAAACATAGCTATGGGTGTACCATGGCCAAATCTCTTCCACAGTGCCCTAAAACTGGCAGCAATACTTTGCTGAGATGTGCAGATGTGCACATTTAAGAAAACACACAGAGAAAATTACAGAGCCGTAATGCAGCCAGGGACAGACATGTGCCCTGTGCCTTCCCATATCTCCAGGACTTTGCTTTGTCGTTCTACACACCCCATGAAGCTCTGCAGAAGGACAGCCTTGCTATCACTAGTCATGTGTTACAAAACTTCAAAAAGTGACAAGGCTCCTTGGGATCTGGCTAGAGGAATTCAGAGACAGGCCAAAAGTGGAAGGTTGTTTACATGGGGAACAAGTTCTGCTGAGAGATACTAGCCTTCATTCTCTTCTTTTGGGGATAACACCCACTGTGCAAATTTGAGTAGTCCATAAGAGTAACACAAACTGAACGATGGCTGGAGGAGGTGGCAGAAATCTGGCTCGGAGGAGGGCAGAGGCTGAGCTGTAGCAGATGTCTGCTCAGACACCAGCCAGACAAAATCCTCTTTTGTCTCTCCCCTTACAAAACAGCAGTCAGATCCACCTCAAGATCTTGTGATGTTTGTGAAATACTGTGGGGTCTTGGCAAAAGACACAGTGAAATGCCTGGGATTTGCTTACCTGGTCCACGCATCTGGTAGTTGAACTGCATTTCTCAGGTCAAAAGGAGAGGCTAGGGTGTTTTTTTTTCAAGTGCACAAGGCCTGAAATCCCCAGTTCCCTTCATCATTTCTGTTTCTTTAGCACTTTGGAAAAATCTTCCTCTGTGCTGATTCTCATTTCCATCTGAAAGTCTTGACTCTTGGATCCAGGTGCTGTGCTGTGAATCAAGTACTGTCAAGGAATAACAATCTGTCCCATTAAAACAAGAATGGGTCCCTTGCTTTTAAAACAAGACTCATTGCTGTTGATACATTTGCAATGTATCAATAGCATTGTAATGATATTACTGCCTGCTGGTCCCATCCCCCTTTAATCTGTCCCCTTTTGACTGTCCTTCTGGACACACAGACACTTGCAGATTGTAATGCTGCTTTCCCATCTCCTGATAAATCCTCCTGCAGACAGTTAGCTACCCACATATATCACTGCAAGGTACGTTTTCTGCCTTTTTCTTTTCAAACCATTATCACCTGGAACAATTTCTACATCCATCACTTGCTGTTAAATTTCAGACCATCTTCTTCAGCTGTCTCTAGAGACCAGAGACTGCCACCAGCCCAAGCCCGTTCCCTTAGCCTGCTGTACTGCCCCACAGCCAGTGGCAGTCCCTGTTGTTTCAAAGATGATTTCACAGCAGGGACAAAACAGGAGGATGGAAGAAAAGGACACACTCACAGAAACTTCCAGAGACTCCTTTCTCTAACCTTCCCAGACCACAGCACTTACGACCAGCGTAAGAGTCAGGCAGAGACATCTGGAAGACAACTGTGTCTTCAAGCCCTTCAGAAGCCCTTTGCAACATCTCCACCTGGCCGAGCTCTCCCATCGCACCTTGGCTGGGCTATTCAGCACAGGGAAAATGTAAGTTTTGTACTGTTACTCGTATAGGCTACTTGTTTTACCCCTACAAAACCAGCGTGATCATACCAGCTGAAATAATATCTGTAGGGTTTAAATCCCTGGTGCTACACCTCATGGAAACTCTGGGCCGGACTCTGACATGGTATAAATGTGTATAGCACCACCAACGTTGTTTAAGCTGCTATAAATCAGGAAGGATCTGGATCCTTTGCCTCTGGTGCATCCCTGCATGTGTTGTGACTTAATAAGCAATAGCTAAGAATAACATCTAGTCTCCCAGCCTGAGTGCTGTGCAGAATATCAAAGTATTTTACCAGGAGTGCAATAACATGACTTTCTCTGTCCTTCACAATCATAAAAATGTCCTCATCTCCCACATCCAGGGAAACAGTGAAGTCACTTATCCCCTAAATTATACTGAAGCCGACAGAAGCGGCAGAGTCCTTGTTTTCCCTGACGTTCCACTTGAAAAGGAGCAACGTGAGAGCCTCTGTCATGGCAATTGCTTGTCCCTAGCAGATGAACTGTCTCCAGGCCTCTCCAATTACATCTTTGCTGTTATAATTCACATCCTGCACTTATTAGCGATAAGGTCAATGGGAGCAAATACAATGGGAGCTGCTGAAAACTCTGTTGTTGCACATGCTCCCAATGATACTCACAGTGCTACAGAAACAAAAAATAACTTCCTGGACTCCCAGAGTGGCTTGGAAAATATTTCCCTGTATTTTCTGGGTTATGGATAACTTCCCTTCTTTAGATTTATAGTGGCTATTTCTCCAGGAGAGCCGAACACATTGGGGGCATGTGCCATTTTCCTCTGCGCTCTGCAGAAGTGCTCTCACCCTGGAGATCTCCATACCGTCCTTACAAGGGCAGAAAATCACTCTCCCTCAATTTCTCTGACTCCTGCTTATGCATACACAGCTTTAACTCAGTATTTCTCCCTTTCTTTCTGTTTTCCAACATACTCAGCCTTATCTTCTTACTATAGGGCTCCTAATACTTGTATGAGAGCTCTCAGTGCATGCCCATAGCAGACAGCAGCAACATTGCTTGTGTCCTCTGTTGTTTCTCTAAATGAAATACACACCACCCCTGAAAGTCCCAGAGGCTCTTTTCTACTTGTTTTTAGGGCAAGAGAAGGAAAAAGTGCTCCAGGAGCTCCATTTCTTCCCTAAGAACAACCACATCTGCAACTGCTAAACAGCATGACAGCAATGGACCAGGAAAATTACGTCTGCTCTAGCAATCTAGATTTTTTTGCTTCTTCCTACCACTTTTCCCGTTTCTTCCCATGCTTTTACTGCCTTCGCCTGGCTCTGAATGGTGAATGCAGAGACTGTCTCTCTGCACTGGCAGGGTCTGCTTTGCTTAAAAGCTCATGAATTATCTTTGATGTTCTGCAAAAACCATTTTTTTTGACACACATATTAAACTCCAGAACTGCCATGAGTGTCAGAGGAGATATGAATGCGATATGAGAATCCACCCAGGTCAAGAGTGAGCAAGAAGCATATACAGTGACCTTTGTGAAGGTCAAGTCCTGCAGATAAGCCACGATATCATAAAAGCCATTAGCACAAATTGTTTTTCTAGCGAGAATCCCAATCTCTTTCCCCCCTGTGCATTTGAAAATACAACTCACACACATAAGGGGTGAACCTAGAACCGCTATTGCAGTGACACCTGGAGACCTCAGAAGCCAGCAAGGCCCTGTTGTGCTGTCATATGGAGACACGTGGTAAGTCCCTGACCTCAAGTAGGATAAATAGGCAGGGCAGAGAGGGCAGAGTAGGGACAGGCAAAGTGTTGCCCTGTTGGGCAGGGGAAAAAGAATTCAAAGCCCTTTCACTAAAAATTTATTATTGCACTGGCCACAGAGAGGGATTCCTTTGCTGGGACTGATCGGTCTGGCTGACCCCAGACTTCCAAAAAAGCACATGAACTTCTGTGTTTTTAAGTACGCTAAAGGCTTTGACTTTCCCTGATCCAGCTGCAAAAAACACCAGCTTTCTTGACATCTACAACTGTGGTAATGACTCATTGTCAGAGCAAACATCTGTGTCTCATCTAACATATGGTGCAGCACAAAAAGGGACCAAGTTATTCTGTAAAGAAACCAACAATGACCTGCCGATCAGGCCAAGAGGAGGAAGGCTTCAAGCTGGTTTGCACTGCTCTACAGTCTCTAGAGTACTATTAAAATGTACAAGGATGTGCAAGACCTGGAACGGGGATCACATGCCCTTTTGTGACCTCATATGCTGCATCCAAGTTAGAGATACTGAGCACAACTTGTGAGCAGCCAGCTGCTTGGGAAGCAGCTCTTGGATTCAGCAGGAAGGATTAAATCCTGCAGGGCAGGAGTAGGATCTCCTCTGAAAGGTAAAAGTCCCAACAATCACTGTACCGAGACTGCAAGGAGTCCAGGAAGCTCTGCACACCTAATTCTGGCAGCGAGAGCTTCTACTTTCAACCAACCAGTAGAAATAGCAGTGACACTTGTTGGATGTGTGCAGAGTGGTGTGTTTGCTCTCTCAGATGGAGAAAGCAGGATGAGCAGGCAGAGTTACCGTAGCCCGCTGAGATCCTGCTCCATGTCCTTAGAGCTAAGTGATGCTGTGGGTCACACTGGGAAGGGCTGTCTTCAAAAAGCCACTGGTGGTAGTGGGGACTCCATCTACCCTGGGACATGGTTTGAACAATTGCACCATGGGGTGCAATTCAGAAGGACCCTGTACACAATCCACCTGTCCTGTGCTGGCCATGAACCCCCAGCCTCCAACACGGCTCCAGTCACACCAGCTTTGGGGGTGAGCCTGGAAACTGGACTCAGCTATGGCCCAGCTAACTGCAAAATGCCATGCTGGGGGACAGTTGAGTCATTTTGGAGTCTGGGAGCCTGGATATCATGCTAAAGGTTATTTAGCCTTTGGGTACCTCTGGTCAGGGCCCTGGCTTTGCAGCAGGCAAGGAGGCCAGCTGGCTTCAGATCACCAATGTCACCAGAGTCAATGACTGGCATCTGTTGGGAAAACTGAGCCCAGAAGCATCCTGCTGCATTGTCACCAGCATGTTACCTCTGAAGTCATGTCTAGCCCAATCTCCTACTCAAAGCAAGGTCTGCTATGGGAATCAGACCAGGTTCTTCAGGGCTTTACACAGCCTGGTCTTGAAAACATCAAAGGACAGAGACCGCACAACTTTGCCCTGTCCTGTCCATCCAGGCAAAGAGCTGATCTGGGCATCCCACCAAGCAGACCCCCACCTCCTTTCTGCCATCAGCCCAGGTAATGAAGCCATGGGTAGCTCTACTCTTGAACATGGGGCCTACACGTCCACTGGATCTGAGCCTGTAACACCTCCAGGACCAAGGAAGGCTGACACATCCCTGTGTACATGAGAAAAGCTCTACAGACATCAAACATGCTAAAATGCTAAAATGCTAAAAGTCCAATGTTGAACTTGCTAAAAGAGTCCAGAGTTGTACTTGCTGCCTCTGCTCATTGCCAGCCTGGTCCCTGCCTTTCCAAGAGCTCTAATACCCTGCTTGGCTCCCTGCTGTTACTAGCAGAGGAGCTACCTGCTCTTTGAGTCAGCCAGAGCCAAAACACTGCAGATGAAATGAGAACTGCCGTCCCAAAGGATGTCATCTCTTGGTGGCTTGGCCTCATGAGGGAAGGATAATGCAGGAGCAGAAACTCCTGCTTCAAAAGGTGCCTCCACACGGCAGCAGAAGGATCTTGGTAGCAGTGAATTGCCACAGCCTTCAAAGGGACCTGGGAACCTGTCTCGGATACTGCTGCCGGGAAAAGACAGCCTGGACTAAAGGGGACACCACTTTCTGGTTGCAGTGTTGGAGTCTGTGTGGGGCTGGATACTTCTGCTTCCACACACGGGTGTCACATGGAAGGCTTGCGTCCTTCACTTGCAGGTGAACATGGATACACGCAGTCAAAACATAGCCAAGAGTCTCCTTCGGGCAGTTTGATGGACACTGAGGGTGAAAGGAACATCTTTCCAGTGAACTGCGTGATGTTTGCTTCTCCAGCACTAGCAAGGCCCAATTTATGTGGGGTGCTCCAAGTGAAAAAAGCAGAAAGCTCCCCAGACTGCTTTGGGTTGGGTTTTGGAGGTTGGATTGGGTTTGGCATTGAGATTCATGGCCCCAGTGAACCTAAGGACTTCCAAAAACCTAGCAGAGCATCACAACCTCAACTCCCAGCTGCTGCTGCTGAAAACCTTGCTTTGGAGTCTTCAGTCTGGGATGGCCAAACACCTGGCCACATGTAATGAAAGTGTATTCTTAAAGTGGGAAAATCATAGAATCATAGAATAGCTTGGGTTGGAAGGGACCTGTAAAGGTCATCTAGTCCAACCTCCCTGCCGTGGGCAGGGACATCTTCAACTAGATCAGGTTGCTCAGAGCCCCGACCAACCTGACCTTGAATGTTTCCAGGGATGGGGCATCTAACACCTCTCTGGGCAACCTGTGCCAGTGTTTCACCACCCTCACCGTAAAAAATTTCTTCCTTATATCTAGTCTGAATCTACCCTCTTTTAGTTTAAAACCATTCCCCCTTGTTCTGTCGCAACAGGCCCTGCTAAAAAGTTTGTCCCCATCTTTCTTATAAGCCCCCGTGAAGTATTGAAGGGCCGCAATAAGGTCTCCCCGGAGCCTTCTCTTCTCCAGGCTGAATAACCCCAACTCTCTCAGCCTTTCATCATAGGAGAGCCGTTCCATCCCCCTGATCATTTTTGTGGCCCTCCTCTGGACCCGCTCCAACAGGTCCATGTCTTTCTTGTGCTGAGGGCTCCAGAGCTGGACGCAGTACTGCACGTCGGGTCTCACCAGAGCAGAGTAGAGGGGCAGAATCACCTCCCTCGACCTGCTGGCCGCGCTTCTTTGGATGCAGCCCAGGATACAGTTGGCTTTCTAGTCTGCGAGCGCACATTGCCAGCTCATGTCCAGCTTTTCATCCACCAGTACCCCCAAGTCCTTCTCAGCAGGGCTGCTCTCAATCCCTTCATCCCCCAGCCTGTATTGATACCAGGGGTTGCCCTGACCCACGTGCAGGACCCTGCACTTGGCCTTGTTGAACCTCATGAGGTTCACATGGGCCCACTTCTCGAGCTTGTCCAGGTCCCTCTGGATGGCATCCCATCCCTCAGGCATGTCAACCGCCTCACTCAGCTTGGTGTCATCTGCAAACTTGCTGATGGTGCACTCAATCCCACTGTCTATGTCATTGATGAAGGTATTAAACAGTACTTGTCCCAATACGGACCCCTGAGGGATACCGCTTGTCACCGATCTCCATCTGGATATTGAGCCGTTGACCACAACCCTCTGGATGCGACCGTCCAACCAATTCCTTATCCACCGGACAGTCCACCCATCAAATCCATACCTCTCCAGTTTAGAGAGAAGGATGTTGTGGGGGACCATGTCAAAGGCCTTACAGAGGGCCAGAGAGATGACATCTGTAGCCCTTCCCATGTCCACTGATGTAGTCACTCCATCATAGAAGGCCACTAGGTTGGTCAGGCAGGACTTGCCCTTGGTGAAGCCATGCTGGCTGTCTCGAATCACCTCCCTGCCCTCCATGTGCCTTAGCATAGCTTCCAGGAGAATCTGCTCCATGATCTTCCCAGGCACAGAGGTGAGACTGACTGGCCTGTAGTTCCCCGGGTCTTCCTTTTTTCCCTTTTTAAAAATGGGGGGTTTGTTTCCCCTTTTCCAGTCAGTGGGAACTTCACCGGACTGCCACGACTTCTCAAATATGATGGATAGTGGCTTAGCAACTTTGTCCGCCAGTTCCTTCAGGACCCGCAGATGGATCTCATCGGGTCCCATGGAGTTGTGCACCTTCATGTTCCTTAGATGGTCTTGAACCTGTTCTTCTCCTACAGTGGGCAGCTCTTCATTCTCCCAGTCCCTGCCTTTGCCTCCTGCGGCTTGGACAGTGAGGCTTCAGCACTTGCCGGGGAAGACTGAGGCAAAAAAGTCATTGAGTACCTCAGCCTTCTCCATATCCCGGGTAACCAGGTCTCCCATTTTGTTCTGGGGAGGGCCCAGTCTTCCTTTTATCCCCAACGCACCTATAGAAGCTTTTCTTGTTGCCCTTAACGTCCCTGGCCAGATTTAATTCTATCAGGGCTTTAGCTTTCCTAACCTGTTCCCTGGCTGCTCAGACAATTTCTCTGTATTCCTCCCAGGCTACTTGTCCTTGCTTCCACCCTCTGTAGGCTTCCTTTTTGTGTTTGAGTGTGTCCAGGAGCTCCTTCTTCATCCATGCAGGCCTCCCAGCGTTTTTGCCTGACTTCCTCTTTGTTGGGATGCGTCGCTTCTGAGCTTGGAGGAGGTGACCCTTGAATATTAACCAGCTTTCTTGGGGCCCTCTTCCCTCCAGGGCTTTGTCCCATGGCACTCTACCAAGCAGATCCCTGAAGAAGCCAAAGTCTGCTCTCCTGAAGTCCAGGGTAGTGAGCTTGCTGTGCGCCCTCCTCGGTGCCCTAAGGATCTTGAACTCCACCATTTCATGGTCACTGCAGCCAAGGCTGTCTTGAGCTTCACATTCCCCACCAGCCCCTCCTTGTTGGTGAGAACAAGATCCAGCATAGCACTTCTCCTCGTTGGCTCTTCTATCACTTGGAGGAGGAAGTTATTATCGACGCATTCCAGGAACCTCCTGGATTGCTTATGGCCTGCCGTGTTGTCCCTCCAACAGATATCGGGGTGGTTGAAGTCCCCCAAATGACCCAAATATCTCAGATATCACTGCAAAATCCCTCTTTCAGTTTCAGATCCATTGAGGAGGGGAACAGTTCAGAAGTTATTCTTTCATCTAAATCAAATTTGGGTGTTCGAATGCTCCCCTGACATCAAAACCAAGGTAAAAGAGCTTGAACAAAAATCAGGGACATGGAGAAATCTCCTTCCCTCCTTCCCTCCCTCCCAGTCAGACACACAACCGCTGCCCAAAGTCTCAGGCAGTCTTCTTGGACCCTGCACCACTGTCTCTCCCCCACAACCTTCTCATCTGCATCACTACCCTTTGCCTCCTTAAGTCCAAACCCATCTGCTGTCTGGACCAGACCCATAACAGGGCACATGGTCTATGGCCACTTCTTGTCCCCACGTGTTGCCCACCAATACTGAGATGCAGCTGACTTCACACCAAACTCCTCCTGTGGTCTTGTCCTCCATCCCAAGCCAGATCCCCTCCAAGCCTATGGCCTCCTACCTTCTTCTTCGTCCTGCTCACCTCAAACCAAGACCTCAATGCTTAGCCTCTGCTTTCCAACTCCTTGACCCTGTTCTCCCCAATTCCTCCTCAAGAGGAGCCTTCCCTGCATCCACCCCATAAACCTCAGCAGCCTCCTTTTTCTCTTCCATGCCTTCTACATCCTCCATGGCCCAAACCATGGGTGTTTTAGAGCCAGCCCACCCCAGTGTAGGGAACCATTTGGTTTACTCCTGCTCTCTTATGGGATCAGATGTGACAGCAATGAACACAACAGAGGCAATATACAGAGACTGGACTTCAGATCTAATGACTGGGAACCATTTCAAGTGTTAATCATTCTTCTTTGTTGTTCTTTATCCAAGTTGAAGCTAAATCTTAATCTCCTTAATCCCAGTATTTCCATGTGAAAGGTCTCTGGGCAATGTGGGAAATAAACTCATTTATTTCTCTTAGAAGTTATGTCAAGGAGCACGAAGGGAAGATCCGCATAGACAGGAATTTTTAGCTACAGTCCCCCAGGGTGCAAGCACCGTGTTCTTTTTTCAAACCTGATTAATTCTGCATCAGTTGGGCACATTATAGACACCATTTTCCTGAAGTCTACAGTGTATTCCCTGGGCCACAGCTGCTGCTTCTGCCACTACTTGCTATTTGTGGAGTGATTGCGTCTGACAAATAGCAATGGGAGAGATTTCAGGAATGACTCAGAGGCAAAGGCAATTTCACATCCAATTTTACATCCAAGGACAGCTTTTCACTGGTTACAGACGTATGAATGAATAAGGCTTATTCCTGTCCCAGCACCCTCTTGGGATCTTGTTGAATGTCACATTTAAGCTATGGGCAGTCCATCACCCTTCAGCTTTTCTCTACTCCCGGCAAAAGGGACAATGACTGTCAAGTCCTCAGCACATTTCTTGAGTTTCTGCCAGGCTGGTGACAGTGTGCTGGGTTTGGATGTACCCTTTTTTCCCCCTGGAGAAGCTGCCAGTGATGGGTGTCTCCATCCTGTCCTACCTTTGTGAGTCAGCAGGATTTGCTCACTGGCTTTTGTCTCCCAGCCTGGATGTCCTGAGACAGCGCACGTAGATGTGCTGGGATCTTGCTGATTTGCTCATCTAGGCGCCGTTTACACCTGCCGTTTGTGCAACCCTTCTGCTGTTTGTCCCTCCTGGTGCTTCTACACCAATCTTCATCCATTCTTCATTCTTGCCAGTGTCAACATTTCCATTATAACTCCCAACGCACGCAAAATGCCTTCTCCCGCTGACAGCATAACACCACCTTCACAATGGGGAAAGATGTTGCCACACAGGAATCTGCGCACACAGACCGCAGCTGAACCAAACTGGTCTGAACCTTGTCCCTTGTCCTTTCAGGCCCACAAAAAGCAAATCTGGGAGCAACACACACTCTTGTGCCTCTCAGCAACCAACTAAAATGTGGGAAAAGACAGGAGAATGGCATTGCCCGGAAGCAGTGCTATTCAGCTATCTGGATAGATGAAGATTTGCTTGATGGAAGCTTAGAAAGGCATGTCCATATACGCTCAGCAGCAAAATAGATCTGAGACATTTCAAACACAGTCCCAAGCTCCTGTGGGAAATATTGCAGGATCAGCAAATTCAGGCTATTGCTCTTCAAATCTCTTCGCTCGAAACAGCTGTAAAGTTTTAGCCACTATGGTGTAACTAATGTATAACCCTGAGACAGCGTTATATGTTCACACCGAGCTGTCCTAGGGGATCATTTCTCTTTGCTGATAGTGCATTGGTGTGAATTTATCTCAGGAAGGGCTAAGACAACAGCAACCCTCCCTTCCTCCCCTCCAGCACCATTCAGCAGAGCACAAGCTCTCTCTGTCTCATCCTGGGGAGGTCTGTAACATGCTGTCTCCTCCTGTCAGCTCTGTGGCCGTATGCAGCCCTGGCATGGTACTACCTCTTCCACTCCTCAAAAGCCCAACTAGCCTGTGCTCCCTTTGGAATCAAGTTTCTGTGTTTCATCACCAGAGATAGATGTTGGCCTCCTGTGTGCCACCTCGGAGGAGACAGCACGTCCACAAGTTTCACAGCACGTGGCACTGCTGGTGCAACCTGCCAAGGTCAGCATGTGCAGCAAGGGCACGGTAAGAGCATCCTCAGGCTGGAGTGACAAATTAGCGATAGCAAGCAGCCAACCTGGCAATAATGAGTGCTCAAGCACCATCAGAGTAATGAGAATTGAGACTGTTCCCCTTCAAATCTAGTCCTTCCCGGAGCGCTAGCCAAAGCCCATTCAGGAAATAAAGCAGCAAGCGGCAGATGTCAGCAGAGTAGCTTGCAAGCTGCAATGTTGCCGAGTTTCTGATACAATCCCAGAGCTGGCATAATCCTCAAACAATTAAAAATGGATCTTGAGTGCGCAGTTTCCAAAGCACCCAGGATATTAACTACTAGTGACAGAACATCAAGCAGGGTGGTATATAGCCACAGTACTGTCTTCCCTGCACCTGCAGAACCCACCTGCTAATGGAGACCTAGAGACCCCTTGTCCTCCACTGTGGGTAAAGTTGCCCCTGTTACCACGTCCCTGCTAGCTCTCCACCTCTGCCTCTGCTTCTGCAAAGCAAGGAACATCATCCATACTGCATACCATGGGAACACAGAGACCTGGGCCAGACTGTGCCTGCCATCTCAGAAAACCATGTGGACAGGAGCTGCTGTTGCTCCCAGGTTTTAATTTTAATTTTCAGAATCTGGCTTTGTTCCACATCGCAACAATATTCCAGAAGTTTTTGGGTTTGGGGCTTTTTTTCCGTAGAAGAAAATTATGTGACAGGTGATATAGAGGAGGATGGAAGGGGAGTTTCTTTTTTTTAACTGGGATTCAGTTTTGATATGCTAACTTTGTGTTAGAACACTACTATTTCACAAGTTGGAAACAGTCTTCTCGAAACACAGATTCAAAAAATATCTTTCAGAAATACTAAAACTCAGCTTTTCTCTATCATTAGAAAGTGGGCAAAATCCCCCCAGCTCCAGGAACCCCCCACTTTGCAGTGGAGGCGCATTGACCTCCCAGGGGAACATCCTGCTACATGTACATCTATCGCTGCGTGATCAGGCTGATCTGTGGCTACAGGCAGCGACGCACACAAAGCTGTCGTCCAAACACAGGGTAGGAAATTCAGATGGGAAACCTTCAGGGTGAACATGACAAGTGCCACCCTTGCAGTTCTGAGCAGCTTCCCTCCGATGTACTGCCAGAAGCCAACCCTTGACCACCACCAGCTCCTTTGCACTCCAAATATTCCTTATATTCCTGCTATAATTCCCAACCCTGGAAATTACACATTTGTGCATCCCCTTCTAGAATTTGCCCATTCTGCCATTTTTTTTCTCCTCTCAGGAATAGCCTTGAGTACCTTCACAAACAGATGTGCAGTAGGTCACCCCTACCTCTTTTTCTATGGTCTGACTCAGGCTGAGCCTTTTCTTCATGGCCTTTTGAAAGTAACGTGTCTCACAATGCCAAATCACTGCCCTCCAATTTCAGGAGGACTAATAGCAGAGATGATAATTAATATGATGGAGGAGCAACAGTAATTACCAGTAGATATCAACGCCTATTTTTACTGCCATTGTTATTAATATTAATAATAGTAATTGTTGTTATTCCTCTGGCAATTAGAAGAGTAATAGTGTTATTGCTGTTATTATATACTGTTGTCATTGACCTGTAACCCTGAAGCACCTCAGAGTGCTGGTCATGGGTGAGGACACGCTTTCTATGAGCCAAGCCAGCCATGGTGACCCAAGCCTCAAAGGACAAGCCAAGAGGCAGTTTGGGGAGATGCTGAAATGGAGATGAAGGAGGTGGGGACACGTGATGTCGGTGTCAGCACCTTGGCACGAGCAAATGGATGCTAGTGTGAAGGTCGGGGAGTCAGGAGATCCAGGAGTCTCCACCACAACCTTCCCACATGACCTCCAAGCAGGCATTTGGAAAGCCATCAGGGACAGGAGGCAGCTGCAAGTTACAATGCTTAATTGTAGGTGTCTCCATGGGCGTTAGGTGCCTGATCTCACATTACAGCCACCAAGGAGCTAATCAGCACCGTCAGTGGAGACTAATAAGCAATTTAACTGACTGGATGTACAGCTAACCCACTTGCCTAAACATAAGCACCACACGCTATGTGAGATGCTGGGTCGTACCTCTGACTGAAACCCACTGAGTGTCTTCATGGCGCAGTTCCCCATCAGTTATATAGAGAAGTTATGGCTCACTCCTCTACAACTGTGTGTTTCAACATGCCATCCTCCATGATAAGAGGAGTCCAGAGCTCTGCGCTTGACTGATAGACATCAATTATGTCACTAACAACGTAAGAGTTTTGTTTTGTGGTAAAGCCACGATGCTCAGCGCTTGATTTAACTCACAGTGCTGGGCTCCTATATGAATCTTATGTTTGGATGTAAGGTCTCAAGATGAGCCAAACACTACATACATATTTTGCATATATTTGCACACTTCAACCCATCCTGGAAGCCTATGACATCTGTGGATGAGAAGACAGTCCAGCTCTATGTGCTGACCACATCTCTAACAGTAATTCACCAGCTACCAGTCAGGAACTTTGCAGAAACCAGTGTTGGTCCTGCAGGCCACCCTCTGCTCTCCAGGAGTGACTGGGAGAGGGAGAAAAGGGACTCCTTGTCCTCCCCCCAGGTATGAAGCAGGTTGTACTAGAGACCTCCCAGGGTCCGCTCCCACCTTAATTATCCTATGATCGTAGGTTTCTGCAACAAAGCATGGATGTCCCCTATGCGCCCAGTGGTGTGGCCTCATGCCAGGAAGGGCGCATTAAGGGGCAGGTTTTTGTTGATTCCAGAATAACAGCATTTGTATCATTTGTCCTTCGCTCACATCTCCTCTGTGCCAGGAGGCCTGGGGGGCTCTGCCCTGACAGCAAAACCCAGGTTGGACTGGGCAGACCTGGCCGTGGAAAGCCTGCCAAGGCAGGGTGGCTGGGGCACACCACCACCTCAGTCCAACTCTGGGCAACAGCACAGCAGGGCCAGAGCGTTATCTTTGGCCCCTCTCCAGCAGGTGACTGACCTTCCCGCTTCTGAACGGGGCTTTTGCCAACAAAACACATGACCAATATTTATTTGCGAGCCAGGCAGATAATAGCAGTTAACCCGCTGCTATTACAGTCGCTTTGTGAGGATGACAACTTTGAGCCTGGACTATGGCTACACAACCAGACTGGCTCCCCATCCCAGGATGCTTTTTCTTTTTCTGTACCCAGGTTCTCCATTCACTGTATCTCATAGGACAACCTCCCTCTGCTCAGCTGGTCTACCCACACCATGGACAGACACATCATTCCACAGGACCATGAGTGGTGCGGGAGAGGTATAAAAAACAAAGCTCCTCCCTGTTAACGTTGGTGATGCTTGTTACATGGAGTCCGTGATTTCCTCCTCTTGGCCCAGGGCCACGGGAAGGACTCTTTGTTACTCAGCGCCTTGTTTAATCATTTACGCCACGGCAAAGTCAAGGTGGGACAGACACCGTGTTCTCAGGACCTCAGTGCTTGGGGAGGTATCACATTGCCAGGACCCCCCAGCCTTCCCATCCTGCTTCTGCAACCCCACACCAGGCTGACCTGGGGACTCACCCCCTGCTGCGGCAGAGTCCTCCTGAAAGGCCGGGTTATTTGGAGCAGGGTTCAAACCGCTGTTAAGGTCCACACCCAGACACATATCTGCCAGGTAATGCCATTCCTGTGCTTCACACTATGTACCTACTTGACCCACACCCAGTTCCTTGCCCTCCCCACCCAAGGAGAAATTAACTCCTTCCTACTCCCTGTCATACCCAGGGAGTCCTGGCCATTACCTGGTGACCGGCTAACAAACACAATCTCCATGCCACGATGCTGACACTCTCTCTGAGCCCCAAAAGGTGCCACTGGGCATCCTGGTCCCTCCCCTGGGGTCAGGAGCACCTCTGCACTCCCCATCCCCAGTGCCATGCATTGGGGGTATTCACATTTCTGGTGGGTGAGCCCCTGGCCTTGTGCTCTTAGGAGAGCTTTGCAGGAGGACAGATAGTATGTGGTATAACAAAGAGCTAGCACAGCGTGCAGAGCAAACACCTGACGTGGCAGAGAGCTGATACAACATTAACCCATCAGTATTTTATGCAGAAGCAAGAACCAGCAGCAGGGCTTGGTCTAGGGTTCTCTTTGCAACATGTACTGTTGACGCAGTTCAAGGAGCTCTGTGCATCGTACGCTCACAGCCCCAGAGCCCCGAGCACTGTAAACACTGTGGGAACAAGAGCATGGGTAAGACATAAACAGGAAGACTAAGAGATCACCAATGGGAGGGCCTTGTTTCCAAAGTAACTGGGTGTATCTTCAAACCACTGAGAGCAGGATTGGGAAGGACATGAAGAGGTGACCTCTTCCTTCCCTCTGCCCCAAGGCAAGATCAAGCATGCTGAACCAGTCCTGAGAGCGTTCAGTTTAACCTGCCCTTGAACATCCAAGGCCACAACATTTGTTGCCCCCAACCATGCCAAGTCCCTGCCTCAGTTTCCCTACCTGTAAAGGAGGAATGACCAGAACAAGTCGATCCATTGCTGGATTATTTGAGGAGAAGGAAGTAGGGAGGGAAGCCTTTGGCTGATGGTTGATGATTTGCAAACATCTGGTGAAAAGCAAGAAATAAGCATGGAGTATTGTGTACATATGGGTGTTTACACCTGTTGATATGGGTTTGATACAGCTGCAAAGCACTGTCAGTGTCTTATGCAAGACGGTCCAGGTGTGCACACATGTGAACGTTTAGTTCTTCTTGTGCTCCTCCGAGCATAAGATGGACATTTGCCTTGCAGAGGAGTTCCCAGTGACTGTGATCAGATTTCCAAGGGATACCAAGTATCTCCTTTTAACTGTAGCAAACTTTGCTTTTGTATTTTATTGATCATGGAAAAGGGTAGGAATCACAGGGCTGGACTTTTTATAAAAGGTCAATATTTGGTAGATTGGGCCAGCATCCTACTTCAGCAAGGAGAGTGGCAAGAAGATTATTATTTGTGCCCAATACTGCATATGTCTGATGCCCATGTGAGCACGTGATTGCAAGTACACTCAAAAGTGTTTTAAAAAGGGCAGCATTTTTATGGCATTAATTGCGATATCCTCAAGGTTTGGACTCTACTGCTTTGGAAGACATCCTGAGCCTCCAAAGCTGGTTAATGTGGGTCCAGGTCTCTGGTCAAGACCAAATCAACACTTTGCCTGAATTGATAACTCTCAATCCTGTGCAAAATCGTGCCATCAGCTTGGGCTTGAACATTCATAATGCATCAAGGCACGCCTCAGACAGGCTCTGTGTGTAGCAGACATCTCAGAGCGCCTCGCAGATGTCTACCAGCCCCTCCTGACCACTGCGGAGAGACATTGCAGGATCTGCCCAGGATCTACAGGTTCTTGGTGTGATTCTCCAGTGCCCCATATTAAACATTATGGCTTATCCCTGTGCAAGCAAGCATTTACCTTGCTTCTTACAGGTACCATCTCCTACCCAGCCATGTGAGAGACATGGGAAATGGACACCACCTCTCCCATAGGACCTGTCAGCCTAAGCCAGTGCCTCAATGACTATGTTAGATATAACTAAAAGCAAGAAGAGAGCCTATTTGGAGACAGGAGGTGGTGAAGGCTACAACACAGGCTGTGGTTCATAGAGTCCTTTGGGTGCTGGGGCTCATTCAGAGGCACAAGCCTATTTCAGCTGGCTGAAAGCACTATCTGATGGGCTGCACCTTCACTGGAAAACCTGGGGAGCCACAAACAAAGCAAGGCTGAAAACCAGGCTTTTAAGCCCAGATACTCTCCTGCACTGTAACAAGCATTCAAACATACATCCCAGAAACTTCCAGTGACTCCAATTTGCCAAAAGGTTGGGGGAAAAAAGCAAAGACAAGTAGGATTTTTTTCTCAAATTTGGACAATAGTTTTGGCACCTGCGAGAAGACCAGAGCAAACTTAATTGGAGTTGGTTCAGTGTCCTATACCTTATTATGTTCCTAATTTAGCTCTTAAGTCACTGCTCCAGTCACTACTTAGAACACTAAACTTGTGTCATTAAATCATCTCACAGACCTCTGGGGAACGTTAAGACTCAGGATGGCCGCTCAGCATTACTGTGCAATTTAGCTCTGTTTAATTCCTGTTAGCTGAGAAAGATGATGAAAATGTATCTAGGAGACTGGTCATCAGCAATACAGCTTCTATTCTTGACAGATGCACAAGCCCAACTTTCCATTGATAGTAATTGCTGAAAACTAGGACCTCATGATTTATCCAAGGCTCCTAAGAGCTTGATATCTGCTGTTCTTCCGGCATGGAAATGCAGAGTTTAAATATAAAACCTGCCTTTAAAATTTCTGCGCAATCCAATCAGCCAGTAAATTTCTTACAGATGATAGCACACTGATCCTGGCATAATCCAATGTTTCATAAATGTCTTAAAAGATTAAGGCATCATTTTCTGCCCAAATGACAGAGGAGATTCACATCTCTGCAGAGTAAACACTGGCAACAGTCTTGCATAAGAGCCAGCAATATTGCTAAAATTCTCCTCTGTGCTTCCTTACAAGGGCAATTACATAATCAGAAGCCTTCACCTATCAAAAGCAATCCTTTTCATTAAAAAAGATCCTCTGGTTTAAGTGCACAAGCACACATCAAATGGGAAGGAAGGGAAGGTAGCTCGATGACATCTCCTGACAGACCGGGAAAGAGGATTTTTAACCATTTAATAACCCATGCCTGCTTGCTATTTTCTTTCGTTCATTTCTAGCTCCAGTTCTAAGAGTATGTTTGAAGGAGTGCACCAAGACCCTTTGACTCATGAATCATGGTCCCCAACGTGCAAGGCTCTGTGCTTTCAGAGTCGCACGTGCCCCATGCTTCTTTGTAAGACGAGGATTGTACCTACAAAGGAGAAGGGGTCAGAGCAAGACTCTGGCTGAAAGACCGGTGGGTGCAGAACTGCCAAAGAAGCCTCACTTGATCCTTGCCAAAACTCTGAAGAACTAAAGACACCATCCTGCTCAGCCAAGCTCCTTTAGAGACAAGTAGTTCTGCTGCTCCCTCTGCCAAAGGGTCCCTTAGCTCCTAGTTTATCCTAAGCCCTTATGAGATCTGCAAATTAGGGCAATTACTGCTTGAATCTTAAGGTCAGCACAGGCAGGAGCAGGTGTCTGCATCTGAGCTTGTCATCTAGACTCTGTAGCATCCACAGGGAGACAATGCCTAATAAGAGATGTCCTAGTCATGCTTGTTTCTCTCAAAGGGTGAATCTGACACAACCTGTAACACTCCTACTATTTCTCTGCATCAGCTCTGCAAACAGATTCAGCAATGGGCACCATTGGCACCACCTCCTGATCAGTAGAGAGCTCCAGTCAGCAGCTGTCTCAGGACAAATGACATCAAGAGCCATATATGTGTCCTGAAGGACCATGTCCAGTTATAAAACCATCAAATATGCTAACTAACGTGTTACAAAAGATCTCTGCTGTGTTGGTAACAAGAGCCGCTGGGAGAGCTTGGGCTCTAACACAGTTTGCTGCCTCAAAGAAAAGCCATGGGACCTCTTGCCCTTACTGGGGCTTCCTCTTGAGTTGGTGGCTCAGGTTAGGATGCAAATATTGTCCCCAAGGAAGATAAGGCCAAATTGTGCAGGGGCCCTGAGGATGCCCATCTGGGTTTGGGATGGGCCTCACATCTCTGTGCTTATCGCCTCTTCATGATTCATCTGCAAGGGGAAAATAAAGGACTGAAAGGACCGGATTTAATACACGCGATCTCCTCTAAGGCAGCTGAGTGAGGGATGTAATTCACTGAAGTGCCTTCCCTCAGCAGGAGAGACCTTCCTGACTGCTGCTAATGAAATAGCAGGAAACAGTATTTTCCTGCTCAGACCTAGCAAGCAAACAGCACAGAGGGGGGATTTTTGGCAGAGTTCCTCTAAAAGAGCAGAAGGTAACATGGTAATTGGATGAAGGCAAATCAGAAGCAAAGAGAAGGAGGCCATGACAGCAAGGTCGCTAGGGAGGAGGTCAGAGTCTGCAAGACAGCTCGCGACAGAGTTGTGAGCTGGAAAGGGAAGGGAAGGGAGCAAAAGGAGGAAGAGATGGAGCAAGGAAGAAATGAGTCAGGGACGGAGGGGCAGAAGGTGGGTATCCCCAGAGAGTTTCCACCTGGGGCAGAACTGGAAGAGTCCTGACGTACAACACTGCTATGACCTGCTAATGTTTCTGGGCCTCCTAAAGGGACCATCTCCTCTACAGAGCAAAAACGTGAAACCAGATGGATTTTGGTCAGATTTTTATTTCTGAAAAGATCCCACTTTATATGCAGGCTGATCCAGTTGTGATCTAAAAGTCCCACGTTATCTTTCACTGCTGTTTCTTTGGCTTCAATTCAGGCCCCTTAAGTTTCAAGGCTAAAATGATGCAACATCCCCCCACCACGACCCACCCAACCTCAATACGTTTCTCCAGCAAATAAATTCCTGCCTTTGAAGCTGCAGCTCATTCTCATGGTGGCAAAAGGAGTTGATATAACTAGCATAGAGACATGTACCAAGGCTGGAGGATACTGCTGTGGTCCTCCCTCCTATCACCAGTATGACCCAGATCACAAAGCCATCTTCCTGCAATGGTACGGTTTCCGTGCTGTATCAGCTCATCCAATCTAGGACTTACAGAGGGGGGAACTACAAGCCCAAGAAGATATGGGAGAGGACCTAGCAAACTTGAGGACCTAGCAAACCCTTGCAAATCATTCACTGCAATGGACAAGTTGTCCTTGGAGAAATGGAACAATGAAACCTGGTTTTTTAGAGATCGGAGGGGTTTTTAGAGAGAGATTTTGGAGATTTTTAGAGATTTTCTGCTCTGGGCTAATATGTAATGTACTCATAGCATTGTATTTCCATTAGTGGAGGCACTGAAGGAGACTTTTCCTCTATCCAGCAACCAATATTGCAAAAGTGGTAGGAATTTTGGTATCTAAGATCCTTTGCACTTCACCAGACTTGGCTGAAATGGGTAAAGGATTCAAAAATATGGAAGAGTGAAGGGGAAAAAGCACATCAAGAGAAAGCAAGGCAGTATTAGCTTTTTATCTCTAGTATATCAGAAATCAATATCCTTAGCTATTGACTGTGATATTCATTAGCTATTGCAGGATCTGGCCTTGAAAAGCTCTGAAAAGATGGCTCAGTAATTTCAGAGGTTCAAGATTATTTTGCCACTTCCAGTTAGTATTTTCAGGAAAAGCTGGGCACACACTGAGAGGAGGAGAGTAAACACAAGGCAATTGTCTGACTGATTTTTGACATACATTCACGCGGGCGGTTGTGCAGTCAATAGACTCATTGAAAGTGTGTTTCAAAGCCAGGCACGAGATTGGTTGCAGAAAACAAAGTTTTTGTTGGAAAGCATTAGCACTGGAACTAAATACCTGTTGTGCTCTGCCCATGGGAAGGCTGCAGCTTATCTCCCCAGCAGCGAGAAAGCAACCCAACCCTGCCAGCAAAACAGAAGACAGCAGCGGGATTAATCAATAGCGCTCAAAGAAGAGAAAGTGCAGGAACAAGCTGTTGATACTGTACTCAGAGGACAGATATGCTCTAGGAAGCCACTTTCAAATACTTTAGGATGAGACGAAAAAAGGCTTTTAAGATCATTTAGACTTTGCAAATGATCCTTGCGATCGAGTTTCCATGGGTCTGGGGAAAGTAACACACAGGCTGTGATGGGAACTGGGGGCACCACTCCATCCTTTTGAGCCTCAGCAGGGTAAACATAATACTGGGACAGTAGAAATGTCAGAGCCTGCACCGGGCAGAAGAAAAGGAAAACTGCTGATGTTGCAACCAAGGGGATTGAAAAGCTGAACTGACTTAAAGCAGGTCACTTCCACAGAGTTTGCAAACTGCCTTCAAATTATCCGGTCAAATGAACATTAGATAAGCAGAGAGTCTTTTTGGGCCTTCAGGGGAATTCAGACAAGAAGGTTATTCAGCAGCTGGGTGATGACTAAAGCTTTCTGAGGCAGGTGGGGGATAAATCACTGCTGCAAACCAAAGACTCAGCTGGGGCTGCAGGGCAGGTTGGGAGGGCATCTGAGAAAACCTGGGTGGCTGAGCTGGGGCAGGGACAGGGGCAGGGTCCGTCCTGCCCAGCTACCACATCCCTGAGCTCTTTGAGGAAGCTGATTTCAAGAAGGGTTTTTTTTGCTTGGATTTGTTTTTCAGCTAGGTTTCCTAAGTGGCTGGGAAATCCCCTTAAGCAACCACTGTGCATGTCTGTAACTCTCCCTCTACCCAACAATTTTTACCCCATCAACCCAGGGCTTTCAGAAGTCCAGAGGAAGGTTTTTCCTACACACACTGTGAAAATGGGAGGGCAAGGAAAGCGAGGTGTTTGGGATCAAAGGGTTTGAGCAAAACGTCATGGGGTCACAGTCCCTCTGTCCCCTCCATAATGCCAGGAGAGAGGACCAGTCTCTGTAGAAAAGCTGGAGGATGCCCACCCTCAAACACACATCAGATTGTGGAGATGGACAGGAGATGGAGAGCATTCCCATCTGGTGGGGACCATCTCTGCCTGCCTGAAGCCAGGGCTGGACCTGCTCTGACACCCTGGTGAACACACTGAGGCTGTGCACAGAGGGACCTGGAGAGTACCGCATCTGTGGTCTGGCACAGGACTATCATAGGAGATAGCATGGCTGAGACAAAGAGGGATGGGATATAGGAGTCTGGCTTCTGCCAGTGCATCACTGCAGAGCTGGGCAAGCTGCCTGTTCTCTTATGCCTCTAGTTCTGGCAAAAACTAGGATACAGATCTGTCTCCACATTGGGCTCTGAAATCCTCTGAAGGAGGCAAGGTATGTGCGTTAGCCATCACAAGCCTATCCTTGTGACCCTTGAAAAGGGAAAGTGCACAGTTTCTCCTGCAGCCAGCGGTTAGCAGTGCCACATAAGTCAGCTGTTGATGATTCAAAGTATATCAGTAAGGTTAATGAAGGACACTGAAGTCATCGCCTCCCCCTTCTCTTTCTTTTCCTCTCCTTGTCAAAATAAAGATCTCCTTCTTGTGCTATCTGAGAACCACAGAATAATTTAGGTCAGAAAGGACCTCTGGGCATCTCCAGTCCAATCTCCTGCTGTAAGAAGGGTTATCTTCAAAGTTTGATCAGGATGTTACCTAGGTGACTTCTGAGTATCTCCAGGTGTGGACATAGCACAGCATCCCTGTGCACCTGTCCCAGCGCTTACCCATTCTCAGAGTGAAAAATGTTTTCTTTGCTGTGCAGAGGACTGTAACAGAAATGTTCAGACTGGAGTGAATGGGGATGTTTTGTGTGGACGCACCAGAAGGAACAAATGGCAGGGGAAGGGCTACACAAATGGCACATGCTGATGGCACTTAGCAGAACAAGTCAGCAAGATGCCAGCACATCTCCATGCACCATCTCAGGACATCTAGGCTGGGAGACAAAGGCCAGTGAGTAAGTCCTGGTGACTCACAGACATGGGACAGGATGAAGAGATTCAACAGAGGGCATCCCTTGTCCTCCATGGCATTGCAGGGAATCCTTGGACACAAGTGTTTTGGTGGGTGCACTCTTCTTGGTGCTCGTGGGCATGAAGGTCTGAATGCAATGAATGGCAACGTATTTTGTTTAAAAATTAAATCACCTTCCTCCCTACAAGGTCTCACATCATGCATTACTACATTATCACAATGTCATTTCCTATAGCTGCAACTTGTGTTTGTTGCCTCATCCTTTCACAGTGCACCTCGGAGAAGAGACTGACTGTCTTCTCTATAGCCTCCTCTTAAGTAGCAGAAGACAACAATTGCATTCCCCTGAGCATCTTCTTTCCCAGGCTGGTCAAAGCCAGCTCCCTCAGCCTTTCCTCATGTGTCTTGTGGTCTCCACTGGACCTGGTCCAGTTTGTTGGTCTCTCCATTGTACTGGGGGACCCAAAATTGAACGCAGTCCTTCAAACAGAGGGGAATCATCACTTCCCTCAACCTGCTGGCTATGCAAGGAACCTGCAAGGCACGAGTATGGGCCCTGCAGGAGGACACTAACTCCCACTAAATTCAGCGATGGGTGAATCAAAGTCATCTCAGAAGACCCTAACAGTCTTGCTATCCCTTCCTGCACCATGTCTTCGGAAATCTTATCTGAGAATGAGACAACAGATATATCTTGTTACTTGCCAAATATCTGACTGTGTGAACAGCAAGAACAAGCTCTTGCATCTTTGACGGCAAAGCTTTAAGTATTTGCTGACGCGAACTAACATTCCCCACTCCACTCTGTGTGTCTACTCTGCTCTGCCTGATAAATTGGCTCCCACATCTTCATGTCTGCTGAGCAAAATCTGATTAGCAGCAAACCTTAGAGAAATGAACAGTAGAAAGTTCCTGCTGGTTTGGAGATGAAAGGGTGCTTTTAAATCATTAAGAAAATATGATTTTTTTTTTCTTGTTCCAAAGCAGGAGCCCAGATCAGCTCTTAATTATTTCCTCACCCCTACAGCCTCCATCGGCAAGTTATTCCCCTGGCTGATTAAGCTCATCGTGGTCCAGAAGCAAGAGGAGCCTGCAAGACAGGATGTCTGGGTTCCTTTCTGAAGTCTGTCCCTGACCTGCTGTGGGAAACACAGCTCAGCCCTGCTCCTGATGGGCCACGGTTGCAGATGTCGAGACCAAGTCTGCCTGAGAGGTGGTTTTATGCAGCATGCGTCACTGCAGCTGTGGTTTCCACTGCACTTATCATATGGCACTGTCTTATGGAAGTGTCAGGAAGATTAGTTGATGTTTGCTCAGCGCTGGACAGATGCGAGGAGAGGGGAAAGGTCCCCTGCCAGCTCTTCCTTCTCACTGAGCAAATGTAATTCTCTCTCATGATGTTTTCAAGCCCTGCCAGAATCCCTGTGCTTGCCTTTGCCTCCTCCCCTCTGGTGGCCCTTGCAGACCAAGGTCCCAGAGCACAGCCTCTCCACCCAGCACAGCAGGAACCTTCTCATGGGAAAAATCAGCACTCTTAAAAAGCCCTTCTTTCTCACACCTTGCTTTTGTGTCCGTGAGCTCCACTCTGGACAAGCTGAGAAACATCCTTGCCCACGAAGCTGACTTGGCCATCAGCCCTGGGGCATGAAAAGTGTTCCCCCTCCCAGCTCTCACTGCCTTCCTCAGACTGCGCTTGGGCTAAAGCAAGCAGCACAATGTCCCTTTGTCTGAGACAGTGGGGGCGGAATTGAAAGTGGTGACATACTACCACAGAGGTGACACACACCACAGTGCCACTGCAACAGGCTGCAGTTCAGCCTGGCTGCCACTCGCTCTGTGCACACTCTGCAATGCAGCAGCCTTTCTTCTGTGGGTGGCCAGCCAAGAGCTACAGTAGTTCAAAAGCACAAAGCCAGGACCTGCCTCTGGCAGGGACATCCCGTTCGTTTCAGCTATGGTCCCACTGGGTTTTTCATTCTCCATGCTGAGGGTTATCTGCATTCATTGAGCATCTCCTGATGCCTCGAAGTCCAGTCTGAGCTGCCAGACAGTCTGCAGCTGGGCTGCTGTGTCCTGCAGGTCCCTTCTTCTGTCTGGGCACAGATCGAGGTACAACACATGCACAGCTTGTAGGAAGCACCAGACAGACCAAGTGTGGCCGAGCTGGTCACTCCTGCAGCCCCATGAGGCTGGGTATGTCAGGAGCTCCAGCTTTGCGACTGTGTCCTATGCTATGCAGACCTTCCCTTCTTCCCACCATGTTCTGATCTTCTCCCCAGCTGACGTCCCTTCATCTTTCTCTTTGCCCTAGCCCTTTCGCTAGCCACGGCCTAAAGAAAGCACATGCTGCTCTGCCCCACACTGCCTCTCAAGAGAGCTGTGGCCATTTTTCCAAGCCAACGCCACCACAGTGGCAAACACTGTGGTTTTAATGAGCCCCATGGGCAATAGCCACCATGAATGCAGAAAAGCAGCAGCCAAGCAGCGGCATGAGTCTGCACAGCTGAACTACTCTTTGAGGAATGAAGAAAGAAATCCCGTTTTATGTGACCCTGCACTTGCCCTGCTCCACTCCCTCTTTGCTGCCTGGAGTGTAGGCGTTGTGATGGCTTTGTCCACAGGAATGAGAGGCAGGTTAGCTCTGAACTAGCTCTGCTCTCTCACACAGCCCGGTGCCTGCAAAAATCATAGAATCATAGAATCATAGAATCATTAAGGTTGGAAAAGACCTCTAAGATCATCGACATTGCTACCAGCTGAACCAGCTGATGCTGAGTGCTGAGCCCATCTCTGATGCTTTTCTGGGTCACAGACAAGCACAGCTGTTGGGCAGGGGTGCTCCAAGAGCAGAGGGGCAGCAGGGATACGAAACCAGCAGCATCACTTCAGGAGAGCAACACACATCTGGCTGCAGCAGGGAAAAGAGGATGAATAAATGCACTCGCTTCCAGCTAAAGATTGACTTCAGTGAACAGCTTTTGACTTGATGCCAATCCCAGAACCGGCAGATGTTGAGGAAAAAAAAGCAACCCAACAACAAAAGCCCAAAGTGAAGCATTCCCATAGTTGCAAGGGGAAGTTTCATGAGGCCTTGACCCACAGGATTTTTTTAAACCTTATCTTTTAAAATAACCAAAAAGAGGGCAGCCAGGAGATAGGAATCTCAGTAGTTGAGACGACCTTCATCCAACCAAGCTTTCAAACAGTCCTGAAACTTTTCCCACAAGGTACCTGCTAGACTGACCCAGCTGTGAACAGCCTCTCTCCATCCTGGACCCTCTGCTGAGGCAAGGCTCCTGCTGTGGCCAAGCTTCCCAATGGAGTACGGCAGTATGAGGCATCAAGAATTTATGCAGAATGCATCCACCTCTCATGAATGGAGAGCTGCCTCTCAGTGTCACGGCCCAAGCTCATCCAAGCCTGGTTGTGCCGCCAAGTCGAGCAGTAAATTGGGCTCCTGCTTTTAAGAAGAAAAGAGTTTCTGCAACACACTGTGGTGCCTGGCCGCAGCTTGCTAGTTAGCACGGGAGAGGTTGCCATGGCACTGCAAAGTAGGAAAATTTCTGGGATGATTAGGATTAAGCATCAGCTTCCCAAAGACCAGGCTCCCCTCACCAAGCACCTCTCTGGTGTTTCTGCCGGGCCCTGCTCTGCTTTGCGTGGGCACATCCGAGCGCCAAGGGAGCACCTCAGGAAAGGGTCCAGGAAAACACAGGGGTGGGCTAAGCGCAGGACCCCCGCAAGCTTTTCTTGCAGGGAAACAGGTGTGTTGCAGACAGAGACATTGCACATCTACCGGTCTCCCTCCTTTCAAGCATCTCTTTTGCTCAGTGGTTTGTGGCCAGCTCAAAGTCAAGCCATAAGGATGGCCCCCTCATCTCAGTATCAAGTTTTCCCCACATTTATTTGCATGGGAAGCAGAGATTTTGTAAGCAATGCTGCACAGCACCTCCCTCACCGTGTAATGGACCCACATGGCTTCTCAAATGACTCTGGCTAAGAGGGACCGGTGACCAGCTGTTGTTTCACGGAGTCACAGGATTTAAGGCACATGGGATGTACAGTGCTAAGCAATCTGCCCTCTTGCAAAACCCAGCACTGACCGCCTCTGCCAAGCCATCAAGTTGCTTCTGAGCAATAATTTTGCTGCCTTGATTTAGAGATTTCCAGCAATGGAGAAGCTACCGTCCACCAACTACCCCAGGTGGCTGGTCACAGTGGTTTATAGCCTCCACCGGTTAAAAACAGGAGGGCGTCTGACTGAATCTGAACATATCTGGCCTCTGCTCCAGATCACTGGACGCGGTTTGGTTTTCTCAGCGTGGCGGGAGCGTTGTTCAGCCCTTAGCACTTCTTTGCATCAACCTCATCCAGGTCAGCTCCTTTGCTTCTGCACTTCACCACCGCTTTGGGCACAGCTGTGTCTGGTCATCCCCAGTGGCTAAGAAGAGCCGTGCTCTGTTCCCTGCTCTGATCCCCTTGATTTCCCTCAAGGCCATATGTTACACAAGATCTTCGCAGATGTTCAAACAACAGAAGAGCCACCCGAGGGCTGGGAATGCCAAATCAGCATCCTGCCTCTGCCGGGCAGATTTCTCTAAAAGAAATCATAGTGGGGGTGCAGGACGGACACACAGGTCCTGTGGATGGTAATATCTGGGTGTATTTTTAGAAGAACTCAACATCGTGTGCTGTCAGAGTCTCCAATGACCCCCCCACACATTTTCAGTGATCCTGGTAGTGCCAGCAGCCTGGGACCTCAGTTCCAGCTGTCCTGCCTTCTTGCTGCCCCATGGGTAGAGGCAGGTAATCTGTCCCCAGAGCATCTCATCCTTCCAGTAAGAGACTGCTTTCAGCCTGGAGATAGACATTTTCAGTGCATTCAGGTCCAGCATGCAGCTTGTTCTCCCCAGGAGCATCAGATCCCTGGGGACATTCTGGGCATCTGCAACTCCCCGTGCCGGAGGTGGGGGCGGGGGGGAAAGTCTGGGTCTGCCTTGTCCTCGAGTCCAAACCCCAGGCAAACGGGTTGTTGAATCCCGCGTGACCTCAGTGACCTACCAGCTGGAGACCTTACCCCCAGTTTCCGTCTCGCGCATCTCCGTGGCCATTTCATCTCTGCTCTGGTTATCTCACCAATGCTGTTTTCTGATTTAAGTCGAACTCTTCCCCAGTATTCAGTGCTGTCAGAGAAGCCACTTTGCCTTTCAGCCACCAATTTCACGGACGTCTTTGAAATGCCAGCTCCTGCCAGGTGGGACACTGCAGGATCCCTGAGCAATGGAAGAGCCGCAGGGGTGATCCACGTAATGCCTGAGCTGCAGCCGGATCTCGAGAGGAACAAGAGAGGGAACGCTAGCGTGTGAGATCTGACAGGCTCATAACAAACCCAGCTGGCTGGCACACACACCAAGCCCAAAACACCCCAGGCCACCCCCCCTCCCACCCTCCTGATACCATCACACCCCTCCGCATTTAATTAAAAAAGGATTAAAGCAGGCTGTAAGGACGTGGGCGATGGCTGAGGCCAGGGGGTGCCTTGCAAACCTATGCCAAGTCCCACAGCTGGTGCTGGGACAGTGGGCTGTCTGCTGGTGATGCCAGCTTCTCCAAGACTAAGGCAGGTCTAATCTGAGACCCAGGCAACTTATCCAGGCTGCTTGCCTCTGGTAGTGCTGCTCTGCAAGGAGAGCTACAGGGCAAGGATGGGATCAGGGGTATAGGAGCCTGCAGGGAAACGTTTATGCTGCTGGTAAGAGAACAAGCAATGGTTATGGCATTCCTCCGAGGCCTCCACGCTGTCCCGTTGGCCCTTCCCTGGGCTTGTGTTTGGCTGTGTCTCCTTCCAGAGCTCACACCCTTATCCCGTGCGAGCCACCTGCAACCATCCCAGCCTGGCAGTGAGGTTCGGCTCAGGCAAGCAGCTCTGTCGCAACAGTGCAGGCCGTTCCAGCCCGCTCCCCATTTCCCAAAATATGAATGTTTCACCAGGGCAGAGCTCAGAGGCTTTTTCCAGGCAGACAGATGCCAGGCAGGTAGGTCCTTCCCAGATCCAGCCTCACAGAAAGCCCTGGGGACGTGTCTGTGGATGAGGCACAGTGCCAAGGAGTCCCCCATCTTACCTGGCTGGAGCAGCCATAGTCATGGATGGCTGAAAGTCACCTCCGCACAGGAGTTAACCCTGGGATTAAAGCCTCAGTGTCAGTGAGCTTCACCTTCAAGAGGGACACTTATTAACAAGAAGGTGGAGAAAACCCTAGCTGACTCTGAGGCCATTCCTCCCCCATGCAGAGGTCTCTGGGAGCAGAGGCAATGGCATACATGGGTAGCTCCCACATGGAGAGAAGTAGAGGGCAAAGCTCAGCAGGAAGGGTAGGGGGAAATGGAGAGATTGTAAAAGCTGGAATTTGCTAGCACAGAAACGAGGACATGGGTCTGGGTCTGAAACCCACCCCTGAGTGATGGGACACGCTGTGTGGTGGCAGGAGAAGAGACGTCTCAGGCTAATGGATGGACCGTACTGCACCAATGTTCCCGTTGGGAGCCCCTGGCCTCTTGGCTTGTATCGCTGCACAGAGTACTGACCTGCAGGATGCAGGTTGGTCCCTCAGCAGCAGCTTGATGGCCCACCCAAGCCTATAACATGGGGCCAGTCCCTGCAGGGTGGACAGGTGAGTCCGTGGCACATGTAAGTGCTCCCCATTTTACCCAAATCAGTCTCACATCCCCTAAAGCATTTCAGTTCAGCCCCAAACTCACCTCTTTCACAGTGGCTTGGCCATAACAAACCTGAAGAGCTCAAAGAAGTCCCTCATGACCTTTTTAGCTCTTTCTGCTATGAATTCATTGCCTTCCCCTTCTCCTTTTACCTCCATAGCCTAAGAGAGCTCTGCTCCCCTCAGAGCAGGCTGCTCTGCCTAGGATCTGACCCCTCTTTTAGGTATTTCTAAATGCTCTGAGTCCCAGCGGCCTCGGTAATTGCTACTAACCTGTAACCAACCCATCATCCTGTCACCCAGCCTTGGAAAGTTTTCTCCCTCCTTACCTCGCACTTGCCAGAGACCAGCTGATTCATCCACTATCTGCCTCAGGCAACCCACGCAGCCACTGATGATTGAGTTACTTAACAATTAAGCAAAGCCTTAAATCTTTGCAGCACTTAACATGTATTGACTAATTAATCCAAGCACCTATCTGAGGTAGGTTAGTTCAGTCTTGCGTGTATCTTTCAAACATGCCCATGGCTGCCTCGCGGGTCAAAGGCAGAGGCAGTTTTGCGGAGGTGATAGGAGGTCCACCAACCCCATTGTCCACACCTCCAAGGGACCCATGCAGCACTGCCCCTCTGCGTTGTAGGACCCTCTGAGACTTCAGAGGTCACCGGGCCCAAGGGACCATGTCCCCAGCCCAGGACTCTTGCAAAGCTTGCCCTTGAATGGGCTTTTCTCCTGCGTGGTTGCTTTGTTCTCTGGTTCTCCCCCTCTCCCACCACCAGCAGGGCACCCTGCACATCCAACAGCTGAAGCCAACTTGCTTGGACAAGCAACCAGCCGCCTGAGGCTCTGCCAGACCTCGAGCGCAGGTGGGGAAAACCTTCCCCTGGGGTTCCGCTGCAGCCAGCCACGATGCGGGAGAACAAACCTGGCCTTCAGGACGGTGACGGGAGAGCACAGTACGCTGCTCCGCTGCATCCTGCTGCAAGTGCCGTCCAGAGGGAGCCAGGCTTTCCCCGCAGCCCACCGCATGAAGCCTATTCACACAGGCTGTCTCAGCCACATCAAAACCCACGTCCCAGTCTCGGCTGTCAGCGGGGAACGAGGCCAGGCGTGGGAGGCAGGGAACCCGCTCCCCGTGTGGATGAGCTGCAAAGGAGCTTTGTGGAGATGAGCGGGCTGGGGAGATGCAAGGATGCACCCGAGATTGCACAGAGAGACCGTGGCAGAAGTCAGTACCTAGATGACTCCCAGCCCTGGGATTCAGGCGAGGGAAAGGGAGGAGGTTTGCCATAGCTAAAGCTATGGGTAGAGACTGGGAGAGCTGAGCTGGGTTCCCAGCAACACAAGCCTTGGGGCCTGATCCTCTGCAAATCATCTAACTTCTCCCTTTTTCCTCCAACACAGTCACTTTTCACCTAGCCAAGACTAAAAGGAAATGCCATGTCCTTGTGCCACACAGGTTTCCAACCATTAGCTAAGGCCAAGGCAGACATTAAAACTCCTGGCCATGCCATGGTCCTCTTGCACTAATGTGTACAGGATCCCCCCAGCACAAGGACAGAGACCCCAGAGGCATGTGACGCTGTTTGACTCCCTGCCACCAAAAGGTTTCAGCTCATCCGAGTCCTCCGAGCCGCTCATGCCCTTTCCCTGCCTCCCTGTCACCCCAGGGCTTCAGCACAGTGACACTCCCTGTCCCTGACAGGGTGATGAGGCTTGAGAAATGCTTGATGCAAAGGACCTGGCAGCAGAAAGGCACTCTGCCGACCTGGGAAGTTGCAAAGCAGCCAGCTAGAAGGGAGCTTAATCTGAACAACCTTGCTCAGAAAAGCCAGGACCAGCACAGTCAGGATCTGCTCAAACCATGTGGTGTCTATAACAGCAAGGTACTGGCTTGAGTCAAAAAGCATCAGCGTGCGCATTATAAAGGTATCTCTGCTGCTCGTAATGGTACCCTTCATATGCCCTCCAACTCATGCTGCTGAGGACGGGGTTCCTGCCTACCCTGTGGATATACCATTTGCTTACTTTTTAACATGCATCTAACACCACCAAAGGGAGAAGAGAAACTTCCTCTCCCTATGAAATTCACCCCAGAAAATCCTGAGTTGTAAAGCAGAGGAACTTGTAGACCAACACTTTACCTCTGGGTCATAAACCATCACTTATATTAGGAGTGATTTTTTTTTTTCCCCTTGCCTGAATATGTGCTGATCTCATTCATCTTGGGAAAAGCACAGGGTGTTCTCATCCAGGCTATACCTGGCAAGCTGCATACACTGTAACAGAGGGACCCAACTTCTGAGCAAGCTCTGCAGTGGCTGCTGCTGGGCTTTTTGCGGTTTATTTCTTGAGCGAGAGGCCGGCTTCTTCACCTGGCATTCTTGAGAGAGATGAAGGGTAAGTCAGAAAATCAGCTTCATGCACTGCAAACTGCTTTCAGCCATGGCAGAATTAGCTCAGGTCGGGATTTGCTGGAAGCCGGGCGAGAAACGTCTGCAGGGCTTTCTCCCCTCCACCTCCCCTGGAGGGAGAAAGCAAGCAAATGTTTTTAACGTGCTGCATGGAGGGAGGTTGCAGGAGCTGTGGTACCCGGCATGGCTCAGCAAGCACTGCCGGGGAAATCAACAGGGAACGTTCCCGATGCTATTTTAAACATCGGCAGAAAACGCTAGCTAGCAACACTGAATTCGACGGGGCTGCATAAAGCCAAGAGCAGCGGCAGAGGCTTGAGCTGCCTGCCTGTACAGCAGGGATCCCACACACCGCAGAGCGAGCTGTTTGCACCGATGTGCGGGCTGCTCGGTCGGTCGGTTTGTTGATGTATTTGCTAACTACGACGTTGCTTTGACATGTCAACCGGCAAGCCAGCATCTGGATGCCTCGGCGTCGTGCAGGCACCTCCGTTTCAGCCCTGGGGAGAGCAGCTTAGATCCGCTGGCCGGGGTTAAAAATGAATCGCAGCTAAGCTGTTCAAAGGGATCCGCGCTGCCGCCAACGTGAGTGCTCCGCGCCCGCCAGTGCAGGTGGAAGTTGCATGCCTGTCTCCCAGGGGAGATGCAGCTCTTGCTGAAAAACACCCTTGCTCTACCGGCTCTCTCTGGAGCCTCTTGCCTTGCTTGCCTGGGAGAGGATGGAAAGAGGGCATGTTGCAGGATTGCCACAGCCGGTGGGTGCTGCTAAAGGCAGTATGTGAGATTAAAGGTGGTATCTGAGAATAAAGATACCGCAGCAACCTCTAGATTAAGAATAATGAATATTGCAGGTCTGGCTACTGCAGGAAAAGTCCCCTTTGTAAATCGTGCTGTCTGGAGCGAGAAGAGCAATTACGTGGATTCTGCTGCAGCTCATTTTAGTCGGGTTAATTTGGGAAGAGGATGTTTGCTGGCAGCTAAAGGAGATGCAGAATTACCAGACCAGGCTAGTGTTTGGAAATGGTATAATAATCTCAAGGCAGAGGAACATGGTTCGGTATGATTTATCTTCTGAGATAGTCGGGAGAGGAGATACCTTAGCTTAGAAAAATATTTTCAAAGACAGAGCCTGTTTTGCAAATCCCAGATACCACGATGATGGGCATTGCTAAAACCAGCTGTCTTGCCTGCCGTCTGAATGCCAGGCCTTTCCAGAAACAGCTCTCAGAGAAAACACTCAGTTGCAGGGGAGTTTTTGCACGCCCTGGTTTTGTGGTGGGTACGTGTGTGTGTGTGTGTGTTTCGGGGGAGGAGGCGTGAACTGCTCGTTGTACCCCGAGTCTGACTTTGCAGCCATGGTATTACTGTAGCTGTGACAATGGGTATTACACAGGGCTGTGCATTTAACAGGAGAGCCCCGGCTGGGTTTAACGTAACGATCGTTCCTGGTGCTTTCAGTGCTCACAGTTTGGGGCATCTCATAGCTAAAACTGGTGCCTGTTTCTCAAAAGCTGGTGTCAAATGCCCAGTGCTACCAGGGGACCTGGATGCAGCAAGGACGCGAGGTCTGAGCTGACAGGCAGCTCCAGCTGGGGTGACGTCGCGAAAATGCCGAGGAGGGCGAGTTGGCAGTGTTGATTTGGACAGACCGGAGATCGGAAAGGAGGGCAAAGAGCAGCGAATCCTCCCGGAGATCGGGGATCCAAAGGGAGAGGTGGCATTTGTGTGTGCTGGGACGGTTCCTGGGGTGTGGAGGGGGCAAGTGGTATGTAAGTACACAGACACGGACATGTCTGTGTACTTGGAGCGGTTGGTTTTGAGGGTGCTCACGAGCCATGTCCGGGACAACCAGGGGATCAGGCCCAGCCAGCACGGGTTCATGGAAGGCAGGTCCTGCTTGACCAACCTGATCTCCTTCTATGACCAGGTGACCCGCCTAGTGGATGAGGGAAAGGCTGTGGATGTGGTCTACCTGGACTTCAGTAAAGCCTTTGACACTGTCTCCCACAGCATTCTCCTAGAGAAGCTGGCGGCTCATGGCTTAGACAGGTACACTCTTCACTGGGTAAAAAACTGGCTGGACGGCCGAGCCCAGAGAGTTGTGGTCAACGGAGTTAAATCCAGTTGGCGGCCGGTCACGAGCGGTGTTCCCCAGGGCTCAGTGCTGGGGCCGGTCCTGTTCAATATCTTTATCAATGACCTGGATGAGGGGATCGAGTGCTCCCTCAGTAAGTTTGCAGATGACACCAAGTTGGGCGGGAGTGTTGATCTGCTGGAGGGTAGGAAGGCTCTGCAGAGGGACCTGGACAGGCTGGATCGATGGGCTGAGGCCAACTGTATGAGGTTCAACAAGGCCAAGTGCCGGGTCCTGCACTTTGGCCACAACAACCCCAGGCAACGCTACAGGCTTGGGGAAGAGTGGCTGGAAAGCTGCCCAGAGGAAAAGGACCTAGGGGTGCTGAACATGAGCCGGCAGTGTGCTCAGGTGGCCAAGGCGGCCAACGCCATCCTGGCCTGTATCAGAAATAGTGTGGCCAGCAGGAGTAGGGAGGTGATCGTGCCCCTGTACTCGGCACTGGTGAGGCTGCACCTCGAATCCTGTGTTCAGTTTTGGGCCCCTCACTACAAGAAGGACATGGAGGTGCTGGAGCGTGTCCAGAGAAGGGCAACGAAGCTGGTGAAGGGCCTGGAGCACAAGCCTTATGAGGAGCGGCTGAGGGAACTGGGGTTGTTTAGCCTGGAGAAGAGGAGGCTGAGAGGAGACCTCATCGCGCTCTACAACTACCTGAAAGGAGGTTGTAGCGAGGTGGGTGTTGGTCTCTTCTCCCAAGTAACTAGCGATAGGACAAGAGGAAATGGCCTCAAGTTGCGCCAAGGGAGGTTTAGATTGAACATTAGGAAAAATTTCTTTACTGAAAGAGTGGTCAGGCCTTGGAACAGGCTGCCCAGGGAAGTGGTGGAGTCACCATCCCTGGAAGTATTTAAAAGACGTGTAGATGAGGCCCTTAGGGACATGGTGTAGTGGGCATGGTGTGTTGGGTTGACGGTTGGACACGATGATCTTAGAGGTCTTTTCCAACCTGTATGATTCTATGATTCTATGTGACGGCAGGGACTGCCCCCCATGCTAACTCATCGGTGTATACAAAGCCACAAATGAGAGATTTTGTGCACTTGCAACAAAAGGGACCTTTGCGGCTTCCCCACTTCTCTATTAAAGTTCGCATTGCAACTCTGCTTTAGCTCTCCCTCCAGAGGGAAAAGAACAGTTGTTGTAAAGGCTGATTTTTTAAAAGCAGTAGCACACGGAACCTAAAGCACAACCTTCCTCCTGCATAACTTTACTCTGTTCTAAATTCCCAGTTGCTGTTTCAGGACTGATCATAACCAAACCATTTGGCAGCGTAAGGGCACTTCCTCTGCAGAAGTAGCAGTCTGCCGTGGATTGCTACTTCATTTTCTTTCACTACAGTTTTTTCACTAAATTTATGTATTATTTTGTTTAATGCTGTTAAGGACAAAGGGCCCTCTGTACTGAGCAATCACATTAAAACATGCCTATTAAACCTCACCCTGTGAAACCACAGGGGCTGACTGCTGCAGGCTTTGGTGGCCGTCGTGCTGATGTTTCTAGTCTTGAAGATTCCAGGAATCGAGCGTAGAACAACGTCGCTATGGTCGGAAAGGCTGGAGATCTGGTGGTAGGAGAACGAGAACGGTGCATGAGGAAAGGCTTGCAGATCTCTGGCTTGCAGGAGACCATCCAGTTGCCTTCACCTAAGGTGGAAAAGGAAACAGAGTGAGGGCTGTCCCTCCACGGCTTGTTGATAGTTTGTCAAGCAGGGATTGGAAGGAGGCTCCAGTGAACAATTGGGCATTCCTGCCATTTCTGTCCTCCAGCACCCAACGCTGATTCATAATCTGGATCTCCAGGAATCCCTTCATCCATCTCTGAAGCATGGTCACTGCTTTGCCTTGCAGGGATCGGAAATTTGGTTATAATCTTCTATAGAATTGGGTGTAGCATTTTAGCCCTCCCTCCTTCCCACCATGGAGGGACTAAGCATCATTAGCAAACTGATCTTGGCTGAGCTTCTCTCCTGGACTGACATCCACAGCGTGCCTCTCTCTACCATGAAGTCGTGTGTGAGTGCAAGCTGCTCTGAGAAGATGGATCCAGACCCAAAACTAGCTGAGGGCAAAGATCTCCAACATCGCAGAGCAAGGGGGATTAGATCACATGCAAAGCAAACACCTTGCCAGTGGCTGCACGCATACGCTGAAGCAACCACATATCCCACAGCTCCAATACAAAAACATTGACCTGAACGGCAGCCAGGTCATTTTTAAAGAGAATGCACCGTTCTTGAGCAATTTTTCCAGCACAGCCCACGCAAACAGGTTTTCCTTGAACACCGCACGGCAGCATTTACCATCTCATGCCAGCTTTTTTTTTTCCCTAATTGTAAGGGGTGGGAGGGCTGTCACGTATCACTTAGTGTCTCCGTGCTGGTGAGCACAGAGTGTGAGTGGTGTATCCTCAGGGACACAAAATCCAGCGCTAAACCATTTCATGTGACCAGTTCTGCCAAAGTCAGACAAGATCCCACTTTTCCGCAGAAATCTGAGGCCTTCAACTTGGCACACATATACCCGTCTAATAACATGGCCTTCCTCTTCTCATCACCACAACAGCCTTCCCAGGAAGGGCACATTGACTCTTCCCAGTTTGCATGCAGTGGGTTGCACTGCAGAAGCGGCGTTGATCCTTCAACACTGGCACTAGCTATTGGTTTCTGTGATATTTTGCTAAATTAGCTACATTCTTGGTGGTAAAAATGGGACGTGGTGGGAAAATAGATAGTGTCTGTGAAGTCATGGGCGTAGCTAACATCCCACGCATTTCTGGCCCAACGTAGCCTGTGCCCACTCTGACCTGGAGTTTAAGCTACTGTGAGAACAGGGAGTTTTTAAGGCCTTATTTGGCCCAATTTATCAACTTCCACCGCACAACAGTACCTCGGGGCTGTATCACCAGATACGTTAATTGTACTTCTTGGTTAGTGGTGAGTGATGAACCTGTGTTATTCCTAATTAAGAGAATTATATGGGAGAGCTGGAGGGGTGTTTCTAGGAGAGCAGCTCTGCTCCTTGAAAAACACCCCTCTTTGATCCAAGCTTGCGATCTCATCACGTCCCTCATTTTTGCATGCAGGAGGGACGGGGAAGCGAAAGCAGCACTGCCTCTCCTGCTGTCTGCCCCTTCGAACCCTGTACATTGGCCTGATTTGAAGAGCGGCAGAAAAATTGTATTTATTCTAGACAATCTAATAAAAATCTCCCATGTTGTCTCATTCAGTAGAAAACTGATATTCTATTTCTTCCTTGATCAAATTTGATCACCCTGAAAAGTCCATTAATTTTAACCTGCCAAAAAAGGACTGGGGGATATAAAACTTCAGCCCCAAACAAACAAACAAAAAATTAGTAGAAATTGAGTATTTTCCTTTATTCGCACTAAATAATGCTCAGAAGTGGCAAATGCCTAGGGAAAACTGTTTCATCACACAGTTTTACAAGGGAGAGAAGAAGCAAATCCTATAGTCATGCAAAGGTGGATTGAACCCTGTCCCTATGCAATGCTGGAGGCAGATTGAGTAGCCTGCTAGGTCTCCTGTACCTCTCCTGTACTTCTCCTGTACTTCGTCAGACCTGTTTCAGGGATTTGACATAATTCTTAGCTAACTGTCAGGCACAGGAGCAGCTTCTGGCTAGGATCACGACTGTGTCTTTAGCTGGGACTCCTGTGTTTGCTGTATTCATGAACATCGAGCAAATACCTGTTAGGAGAGAGAGAGGATGAGCCGGGTTCTTCACAGTTTGTAGTCCGCGGGCCACTCATCACTGCCAGAGGATTCACTGTGCTTTGGCAGGGAGGAGAGGGAGTTTCAGATAACAATTCTCACACGCACAAGCCAACAGAGAAAACAATGATAAACACACAAAGAAAAACACGGCTTAACTTTGCTTTAGCGACCTATGAAAACCACAGCAGCAGTGCTGCACAAGGGGGGATTTGCACACTTAAGTCCAAAGATTAAGTGGCCGCGGGAGTGAAAAAACATTGACAACTGCTAATATATTATGCACTATTTGTCTGAACATCCCGGGCATCTGAATTTTCCCCTTAGTGAGCTACATTAGGCTGCAGAGCAGCCTGCTGTCAGAAAGCTTTGGCAGTAACAGTGGAGAGGCTGGATGCTCTTGGCATCCATTTTGACAAGTCTATTGTGCAGATGGATTCGCAGACCCGCACTAGGTACCGAGAACAGTGGCCTCTTCTGTGACCGGGCAAGAGCTGTGGCTCTCCACACGTTGTGCAGTATCCGCTTCGGCCTCCGGCACAAAGCCCTGTGAGCAACAGAGCTGGGACCACGTTGCCTCTTTGTATGAAGTCTGGGCAGACACATCCAGGTCACTCGCTCCAGACAGCATTCATGACCTGCTTTTTTGCCATCTTCCAGTTGCCCGGAGGGGAGCTCGGTGCCTTGGCAGCAGCCCTGCCTCTGTCCCCACGGTCCCTGGGCTGTGCTGCCTGCTGGAGCATGGCCGGAGCGTGTGGCAGCTCAGGCACTTGGGAAGAGGCCACCACGTCCTGCTTGGATGTGATGTGCCTCACGCCACGGTGCCTTTTGAGTTCATTTAGGCACACAGCTCATTCTTCACTGGCTGAAGGGAGATCCAAGAATAGGATTTAGCTGTAGCTCACCTTCCCCTTCCTTTTCCTCCTTGATCCTTTAGGAGGAATAAATGCAAAAGAGAATGAAGGTCATCCATGGCCAAGGCAAGTCTACGCTAATCTCTCTCTGGAGCCTTGGTGGAGTCCAGCATTCAAGCTCTGGGAAGTGTTGGGAAATGGATAATTGAGCAGGAAGGGCCAGATTTTGGTAGCTGTGAAAAGGAAAGGCACACTTTACCCATGCCATAGAGTGAAAGGTGAGGATTTCCCTCTGCTCCCAGGCTTTGGACACTAAGGTACGTGGGTTGGCAGACTGGAAGACAACAGACTGTGCCACGCTTCTTGTCAGGCTAACAGGGAGGGACCACACTGGAGAAAACACAATGGCTCGAGGATGACTTTCACACTCATGGGGCAGCTCACTTCTGTGCATACCCCTCCTGTGCTTGCTCCCGTGGCATTTTTAGTAGATGGCCTTGTATGCATTTGAGAGGGAAAGAAAATCTGTATGATACTCCATTCTTCTAGAAGATCTTCTCTTTTGTTTCTGAGGCCAGCTGTTCATCTCAAAAAAGACTTTTCTCTGCCATCCCAGAGAGAGAACTGGAAATGCAGGATCAGCTGAAAAAGATGAACTTGCTGCAAGCAAACCCAACACCCTCTGCAACATCGAAGAGACCGGAAACTTCGTTTGCTTTGTTTCTACACAACTGATCAATTGAAACCAATCGATGAAACACTGTTCCTGCCTCCACCCCGCAAGGCTTGTGGTGCCGCCTGATCTGAACAGCAGATCGGCGTTAGCACACACACCAACAGACTCTCCTCCAGTGAGATCCCAAGTCCTCCTGCAGGCTTGTTTTGGCTCTCAGTAAGGAAAGGCCAGTTCAAAGCAATCATCCCAGGTGACAGGATATCTCATGGATGCCTAAAGTTCAGCTTGGATAAAACAGAGTTTTTGACATCCCTTTCCTCCCAAGCCTTCTCCCTAAATCTTCTAAAAACAGTGGGCAACACAAGGTGTTATCTGCCATGCAGACATGGCTCCTGAATGCCACCTCACACCTCTTTTTCAAGGTCCATGAATTTAGACTGCTGTAGATTTTTTCAAGCCCAGCTTCTCCAGTCCTGCAGGTAAATCTCTTGCATACCTCTTCCTTCCTCTGTTACTAAAGTACCTTCCATGGGCCCTGCTCACGCTTCACTCTTACCCATTCAGGATACTACCGTGGAGATTTTTCCCCTAACCTCTCCCTTTTGTCTTGCTTCCCAGTCTGTATCCCTCCACTGGCTCCTCCCTTCCCATAACATCAAACTCAGATCTTCAGTCTCTTCTCTGACCATGGTGATTCCCACCAACAAGCCCACGATGGCAACCTCTGTGGCCAACCTCCTCATACCTTCTACCACGTGTCTTTGGAAGGGCTCTTCAGAAACATCCACAAATCAACCCCATGACAGCCCCCCCAGTCCCTGATAGAAACACATCTTTGCCCCCAGTACAATGCTCAGGTTGCCACACAACATATTGACAAACATCGCTTTCCTTCCCGTGTGCCTCTCTGTGGCTGAGCCCACCCATTTTCCTATGTCTCAATCTTGGAATAGCAAACGTAAGGGTTTGTTGCATAGCACAGCTTAGCCCAGCTGCAGCTTCTCGTCCTATGGCAACAGAAACCAGGAATAATAATAGCAAGGTGGTGACTCATTAAAACCAATAACCTCAATAATTAGGCTTACTTAACTTTTCCAATTGTATAAACAACTAAAAAAAAAAAAAGATCTTAAGCTTTTCCAATATTTTTTATTTTTCCGTTTTCTCACACAGAAATTGTCAGCATTGGGCACTTGTCTCAATCAAATTTCCTCTCTACACAACAGTAAATTCTCAGAGTGAGGTGAAACGTTTGCTTTGCCCATATTCTGTTAGTGCTAAAGACTCTCCAGCACCTCTTTGCTTCTGAGCAAGGAGGAGCCCAGCTGCAGCCCTGCCTTGGTGCAGACACTGTTCCAGCTGCCGTTGCTATAGGAAAAAAAAACAAAGGCAGAACTGTCCAAGTTTCAAGTTCCTGAAAAATCTGTTTAAATCAGCACGGATAGAGTCTGGATGCAAATTTCTTTCCTGATCTGATGCTCGGTGGGTGCATCTCTGCCATCCACCACTGCATTCAGCTGCTGCCGGTGGTCCAGCCTCTTTTCTGCTATCCCTGCTACCTGCCCCGCTCTAAATAACTCTTACCTGCCTATCACCTCTTGCCAGAGGCAGAGAAGAAGGCATGGACCAAGACAAGAACTGCCTGTGGGATTAGGAGAGCGTGTTTGTGGGACAAGGAGCCATCAGGAGGAGGAAAGCACTTGGGAGAAGGCACCTGAGGGACAGATGGAGAGGCAGCCTGGGGGCAAGTGGGGCAAAGAGACTGGGACAAGGTGGCTGGTGAGATAAGGAGGAGTCCGGATGGAAGGGGGTGGAACAAAGGAGACAAGGAGCCAAGGAGGAGGATATGAGAGAACTGGGCTGAAAAGGGGACAAAGGGACCAGACTGGGAAGAGAGATGGGCATCAGATCCCTAAGCAGAGCCTCACGCTCCTCTGTCCTTCTCCTTGCGTTTTGGGCACACCAGGACCTTGTGTTCAACTTTGTCTTTTTTTTAATTGCGAAGGATCTCAGTACCCTGCAGCTCCCAGGCAGACTGGCAGCAGGAGTGGCTACTGAACCAGCTCTGCCCTGGAAATGGCTGCTTAGACCCCAGCAGGGCAACTGCCCTGATGCCAGCATTGGGGAAGCCTTAGTGTAGACAAGACCTCAAGAACTTGACCTCCAGGCTGTCAAACCTGTCCCATAGCCCTCACCCTCCCCCCAAAAAAACCCCAATGAGTAGAATAATATGGTGTTAAAAATGGAAAGTGCTTATGGAGAGAGATCAGCTTGCTTTGTTATGCAGTTTTATGGAGTTCCTTTTGATGTAAATGTGTGAAATTACACATTTACTGCAAGATTCCAATGTAGCCATGGCAACGTGATTATCAAACAGTTGCATATGGAAGTGTAAATCCATACAGGTTTCTGTCTGGCGAGATTAAACTGCCTAGGGACAGGACTCAATGTACACGAAGCCAAGGCCCTCCATGTCCAAAAGGAATCAGCTCTGGCTTCTGTGCCTGGGAAAATTTCATTTCTTTGCATCCAAATTGTCTCCATTCAGCTGGGTTCACCACCAAGCAGATGCAGAAGGGCAGCTAAAGAAGCCAGTACCCTCAGCAGAGACGTACCCTCAGCAGAGACGCAGCATCATGCACCTCCCTGCACACTGCTACACGGGGCAACTCTGCCTTCAAGGCTGGTTTAAACAAACTCCTTTGCTCATCCTTGCAAGGGACAAAGAGAGTTCAGCCAGGAGCTGTGTCTCCGAAGAGTAGGTTTAAGTTACACCTCGAGCAATCATCAGGCTGTATTCATAGATTTACCATGCAAGAAAACAGGCTGAGCAGCCAACAGCACCGTGCTCAGAGCTGCCAGGGCATTCCCCCACCCACAGTTCGCTTATGTGACAGCGATCTGGTGACATCCGAAGAGGGGATGAGCAAACCTTGCATGCGTACTGGCTGCAAGTAGAAAAAGGCTGTGCCCTTACAGCCTCAAAACCGTGACCTTGCCGGTCATTCCTTGGAAACAGAGCCCGTCAATTAATTTTCCACAGCCACCAGTTACAGACTAAGGCACAGTATCGCAGCCAAGGAAAGTTTGTCGCAGTCTTCTGCCTTCTCCCCTGGACACGAAGCAGGATCCAAAATCTCATGTAGTGGTGTTTGCACGTGGACCGTGCGCAGCTCAGAGTCCTGTCATGTCCAGACTGATGAAACAACCGCAAAACTGTTATTAAAAGAAAAAGAAAAAAAAAAAGGGATGTGCTCCCCAGCACGGAAACAGGCCAGTGGGGAGGAAATAAAAGTTTTAAACAGACCTGCAAAGTTTGGCTGAACTTGGCTGTAAATGAAAACAGTAGTGGAAGTGCACAAATTCGTCCTTGTTTTGCTTTTGTCCAGAGACTGGAGGTGGCTCTTTCACGAGAAACACAAAAGTAGGGCACAGTCCTCCAGCAGCCACCCAGAAGGTATTCACAGCCCTGAGGTTTGGGCATCTAAGGCAGGAGCCCTGGCATCCCTCTGTAATCAGCAGAAAAGCAGGTTATCTCCACGACAAGGTGGTAAGCAGCTTACTTGGACACCTAAAACATCTGATGGCAATGCCCTCGAGCTGTCATATAGGAATTCACAGGATGGCTTCCTCGGTAGGATGTTCCTATAGTTAGTTAACCTCTGATCCTTATTTCCAGCAGGAATATCTCTTGTTTCTGTCTCCAGCAAATGGCTCTTGCAGGGCTTTGCCTAATAGATTAGACAGCCTGCTCAAACCTGGCATCTTCTTCTGCCACAGGTATTTCTGAGGACCGATCAAATCCCTTTTAACCTTCCCTCCTGCAAGGCAAACATACCGAAGCTCCACCACGCTCTTGTTTCCAAACCTTCCCAGTATGTGAAATCCCAGATCAACTGTCCTCCTCAGTTTCTCTGCATCATGACGTTTTATAGCAGAACCTCTTTAGTTTTTCTCAGGGACTATTTTAAATAGTACTGTTTCACAGGAAATTTTTGGCTTGAATAAAATATAGGCTCTCGTCTCTAAAGACACCCCTTTCTCAGTAAACACGAGGCTTTTGATTTTAAAAGTGACGAATATTGTTTCTTAATTTAAAAAAAGATTAATTTCCCTAAGCCGTTTTAGAAAATTTATAAAAGCTATTGCTGTGCTAATTGCTATTACCCAAACAATTTTCACATCAGCTCCTGCCTGTGGCCATGCAGATATGGGTCATTCTGCATACGGACCTGCCATTCCAGGCTGCAGCAGATTAAGTATCTGATTTTTGGTTAACCATGAATTATCGCTAAAATAAAGGCACCACAGCCCTACCGTTAACGCTGCCTGATACAATGCCCAGACTCCCACAACGTCGGAGTGCCGGTGTACTGCTGAACCGTCCAAGCCATGCTGCCACGGCATCTGCTCCCCAAACTTGGTCTCTGCTGCTTGAGAAGATGGACCAAGCCCCTCTAAGAGGGGAGGCGAAGCTGCTGCCTGCATCTCCTCGTTTCCCTCACTGCACTGCCCTTTGTAGTCCTTTGATCTCCATAACCGGAGAATACTAATGGGAACGCTAGAGTCTGAAGTGGCTTAAAGCCATTTTCTTTATTGCTGGATTAGTGCTGGGAGGGTATGAAATCTGCCAGCGCTCGGCTCAGAGCAAGTCAAGAGCTTTCTGCTGCTCGCAGACATGAGTATGCTAAGCGTACTGGCCTGCATCACTGCAGCAGCACGGCTAACTGCTTTTATGAATGGAGTTAAAAACAACAGATGCTGTGAAGCTGTTGCTAAGAAGCTTTTTTTTTTTTTCCTGGTGTCCTGACTGCTCCGGCCAATGTAAGCCACAGCACTCCCGAGTACCGCACAGCCCTGAAATCAAGGAAGTGGGCAGGAAAAGAAAAGCACAGGTTCCCTATCTGTTCTCAGCCTGCGTTTAGTTGAGCAATTATACAATTCCTGATCTGCGATTATTCCTGGCAAGGTTTATTCATCTCATGGGAGACTTCTGGAATAACACGGTGCTTTTGTAGGGAGTGTCAACCACCAGGCGAACGTGCCTTCCAGATCTGATTTTTTTTTTTTTAAATATGTAAGTAATTGTTTCTTTAGAGTTTGGTCTTTGCCTTTTAATGACTCACATTTCTACCTTGTCAGCTTTCAACACAGGCCCTGCCCTCCCTCCCAGTACTACAATCCTCCCAGATCTCACCCACTGTGCCAGGTCACCCAGGGTGAAATCGTGAAAGACGAGAATCCATTTTGTCAGTGCCCTGTCCAGATGTTCTGCTTACGGGGGCTGCTTTTAGGGGGCTGCAGAGACTACGGGCACGGCAATCAGAAGGCATAAAAAACGAGGTGCAAGCCTGCCTCTAACACATTCAAATAGAGGTTTGTCTGTAGTTTATTATTTGGACAAATCCAGATGCATTTTCACGGAGACGGCGACAGACTCTGATCCCCAGTACTGCTTCTGTGCCAAGTGTCTCATTCCTGTTCCAGCCTCCCGCAGTGCAAAAGTGCTCTTCAAAATAAAGAGGGAGAAAGCTTAAACATTCATAAAACTAATTCTTTAGCTTTAACCTCAGTGAAATATGATTGCACCTTTTTAAGAGGCTTTTTTTTGTATAACTTTTCCCCCTTCACTCCTCTCCGAAAAATGTATTCAGCTTAAGGCAGGGAGCAATTATGGAAAATTTCAGGCTGAATGGTTAAAGCATGGCCAACTTGTAAAGTAATTGGAAACATAGAAGGGAAAGTGTTTGGCAACATGGGATAAAAGTTTGCTATGTAAGTGGAGGATTCTTTTTTATTGCAAGCTCTCCTCTCTCTGATATGTTAATTGTGTTTTGCCTGATCCCTTGACAGTTCATTAATTTTTTGTCCAATTGCAGGCTGTTGAGTGCAGATAAATTTCAGGCTATTATGGGAACACCCTAGAAGTTTGTATAGAAAGGAAATTCTCTGTTTCCTGTATCATCCTTCTGGGGATCTTGAAAGAGTTCACAAAAGCCACTTAAGCAAACTTTCTTTGCTGGATAACGGAAGGAAAGGAAACTGTGAACAAGCAAACACCACTCAATTCCATGAGACAAGAGATACTCATAGGTCATTAGAGAGAAAGTAAAGTCAATGAATGCAAGACACACACACACACACACAGAGAAAGTATTTTGTACTCTAAAAATAATGGGAATTTCTGCACCTGCACACTATTTCTGAAATATAAAAAGGTAAATCATGCCAACCGCCAGTGAGACGGGTGGTGGAATATCCGTCCCTGCAATGCGTGAAATCTTTTTGAAGTGTATCATGGGCTAAGTTGGAAATGCTCGTGGATCAGCTGAACAGCTTCACTTTCTCCTGTCATTAACAACACAGTTGCCAAAGGTCTGCTACAACCAGCTCTGTATTTTTTGTCACGTACAGATCGAAAGCAAAGGTCTGAACAGCTGTAAGTTTTCCTGGGGCTGGCTTCAAGCACAAAATGCAGATGGAGCTCAGAGGGCTGGGGTAAAACACAGCTTCAGGTGTGCAAATGCAGCCTCTGCCTCCAAACCCTGGAAATATTGGGGACTACAATTTATAGGCTTGTCCCTGTATCTGAATTTTACGCCAGTTTTCTAAGGATGTGAGATTGGTCCAACAGTATTGCTCCCTTTCCTTTCAAAAGGACAACTTTTAAACCTCTTGGCTTCAGCTGCATTTCAGAGGGAGATCAAAACCAGAGAGTGGATGAAATGGTGCAAGTTTGTTAAAATAAGTGCTTAGAGGAGGAGATTTGCAAGTGGCTCATGTGGAATATGGATTTTGTGGTATTTGATATGAGGAAATCCACATGGTGGAGAAAGCTTCTACCTGCTTAAACCACAGGAAAACTTCTGGTTGAAGTTTGCAGTCAACAGCAAGGCACAGACCTGTAAGAAGAAATGGTTTACAGGAATACTTGGATAACAGTAAGCAGAGCAAGGAGGGAGGAAGGGAGTGAAAGGGAAGCAGTACAGCAGCATCTCTCATTTCTGGGAAGTGAAGTTCAAAACAAGCCAGAAGGGATGACATGAAGCTGACATCCCCTACAAAACCCACTAACCCCTCTCAGAAGAGGAAGAGTTTGTCCAGCAGGGTGACTGAAGATCAATATGAAAGGACGAGGCCATCTGACAGGTCATTTTCAGGACTACCTGTTAGGAAAAAACAATCTAAATTTCAGCTCAGTTCCGTGCCCCATAGTCCCTGAATACTCCTCTGAATTTCTCCAGCCACACTCCAACCAGAGCCTCACCAAACCACACTGAGAGGTCGTGGGGAGCAGTGTTGCTCGTCAGGGGTCGAAAAATAAACCTCTAAAGGCAATGTCATGGGCTTGTTGGGCATCTCAGAAGGGAGGAGAAAGACAGAGTGAACTACGGAGCCAGCACCAGCAGGTCTCCAGTTCGGGTCTGATAGATGATAAAAAAAAACGGGAGGTGGCTGGTATCTGCTCTGTACCTGTTGTATCATTGAAGAAAGGATTTCTGTCTCCAAGGGTGCTGACTGGCAATTCCTGAAAGGCATTTAAAAAAATATCAATTGTGAAAACATTTTTTCTGGCAGATTCTGCAACATATGCTTCTGGTCTGACCAAAACCACTAACAGGGAAAAAAAACGGAGTGAGGAAAATACATGAAACTTTTGCCAGCTGGAAAAAAAATATTTTGTTCAAATTTGGAGCAATCCATTCAGGCCAGTTCTTGTTTAATTGGGACTGGGGAGGGCCTTTTTTTGCAGAAATACAACTGATTACTTGTCAGGAAAAATCCAAACTCCTCAAAAACATTTCTCCTGGTCTCTTCTCAAAGTTCTCTGCAGCAACAGTGCTTCCCTGGGGAGCTTGTTAAACCGCCCAAATAACCTCATTGCTAGGAACTTTCTCTCCTCTCAGTTTTATTAACTTATTTATCTTAAGCCATAATCTCTCGAGTCTGCTCTTGAGGTTGCAAATAATCTCCATTCAAATACTTACCTTTTGAGCTTCTGTCATCTTTCTGTGCTTTGGCCCAGGTGAGCGCTAAGACATCCTTATGGAGAGCATCCGTCTGTACCCAGCATAAATGCATTGCCAGTCCAGAAAAATGGGCTGAGACCCATTCAAGGAGAAAGGATCTTTATTTCTGTTCTGAGATATTCAGAAAATACTCCCTGCTGCATTTTATTCACTAATAATAGGAGAAGAAAAACAGTAATACAAAACTTTTGGTCCCACCAAAGCAGCCCTGGGTCTTTGAGGTGCTTACGTTAGGAGCTTAGTCGCTAGGCTCCCTTTAAAAATAAGAAAAGAAGCTGCTGAACTGATAGGATTGCCCAAGTAAGAAGAGCAGCAGGGAAGCACGTTTCTATTACCTTCCTGGTTTCTTTGCTGTTGGCACAGTGTTCACACACAGAGCTCTACAAAAGAGCAGTGCCACCTCCAGGTCCTCCTCCAGCAGATTGTGTCGTAGCCTTGGGAAGATCTAGGAAGTCTTTGAGGAAGATGATGAAAATGCTTGAGAAGGAACTGGAAAGTGCAGCTGTTTTTATAGGGGTCAGAAGTGAGAACTGGAGGGTGACTTACCCTTGAGTACTGCATCCAGCTCTGGAGCCCTCAGCACAGGAAAGACATGGACCTATTGAAGCAGGTCCAGAGGAGGGCCACAAAAATGATCAGAGGGGTGGAACACCCCTCCTGTGAAGAAAGGCTGAGACAGTTGGGGTTGTTCAGCATCGAGAAGAGAAGGCTCCAGGGAGACCTTATTGCTGCCCTTCAATACTTAAAGGGGGCTTATAAGAAAGATGGGGACAAACTTTTTAGCAAGGCCTGTTGCAACAGGGCAAGGGGGAATGGTTTTAAACTAAAAGAGGGTGGATTTAGTCTAGATATAAGGAAGAAATTTTTTACAGTGAGGGTGGTGAAATGCACAGATTGCCCAGATAGCTGATAGGTGCCCCATCCCTGGAAACATTCAAGGTCAGGTTGGTCGGGGCTCTGAGCAACCTGATCTAGTTGAAGATGTCCCTGCCCACGGCAGGGAGGTTGGACTAGATGACCTTTAAAGGTCCCTTCCAACCCAAGCTATTCTGTGATTCTATGATACCCCAGGAGAGACAATATTATGTGAAAGGACCTGACCGTTATCTGTCAGCCTCTGCAAGCTGAAACAAGGTTGAGGACTGTCGCATGAGTCAATGTGTGTGGTTTATCCAGCAGAAAACTATTCCTTTTTTTATGTAGGGTTTCCCACCAAATCAGTAGATGAACTGACTCATCCTGAGCATATACAATCAGTGGATGAGAAGGAAAGGAAAAGTTTCTCCTTTTGGGAGAAACTAGCTTTTAAATCATTTTAGCTGTGAAGTGAAACTAGACCCCAAGAACAGCAATGTGCAGTATCCACACTGTCCTTCAGGTAGAGGGACTTCCCCAAATCAAACACTGCACGAAAATTGATGACTGGGGTGATATTCAGTTCTAGGAAAAGGGAAAAATTGTTGAACACAACTATTTTAAGTTAATTCCAAAAACTGTGAATTTGTCAGTTTCCAGCCAACTTTTAGGGGGGGAAGCCATTAAAAAAATCTCAGTATTTTGCTGGGGATTTTAATTTCCACTCCAATCAACTTTGGGCATTGGAAATGCATTTTATTTTTTCCTCAAAGTTTAAAATCACTGTCACATGAAACACTTGGGGATCTGCAGTTATTTGGTTGTGTTTGGAAATTCAAGCAATTAGAATAAAAAGTATTCACCCAATTCATTTCAGTTTCTCGGTCACAACTACAACAACAGTCTGCTCGGGGTTATTCTTGAAACTTGGGTTGCTTAAGTCATTTAAATAGATTTCTATTTCAGAAACAAAATGAGAGCCAACAATTTCACAATTAAAAGCTCGAGGGCTATAAAACTTGGCTTCACCTAAGACTCTTAACATTGTTTTTATTATCTTAATCACTAGGTTCTTTACATACTAATTTTCCATCCCATTGCCAACCAGTGCCAATCCAACTCACTTTTCCATCACCCAGGTGAGCGTTACTCATGTTTTCAGGGGAATGTTAAAAAACCCTGAATATAGTCAGCACAACAGTGTCTATTTTTGCGACTGCTCATGGACCTCTGCTAACACTGAGTCATAGCTGCAGAAGTCACTAGCTTAGGTGTAGCTCCTTCTGAGTTGTTTCCCAGGATTTTCCAAAAATACAGAGAAGGCTGTCGGTTTTCCAGATGCAGTTTTGATGACACAGGGCTAAACAATGTGAAATCCTGTCTATGCTGGGACCCAGAATATTACAAACACCAATTAGGTATGTGACCGATTAGGCAAGGGGAGAGATGAGATAAATCACAACACGTGGTTGTAACAGGCCTTAGCAGAGCAAAGAGTAAAGCGAGTCCTCCAGGAAGGCTATAGAGGCTTCAGGTCCCACCTGGGTGATCAAAACAGACGTGCCCAATAACACCTGCATACTTTGAATCCAGCTGTAGCTAAAAGGCTGCAAAACAAGAAGGCAGTGTGAATAGGGATAAATGCTCAGTTAACTAGAGGTCATGTTTTAGTGTCTAGAGCTATAGACTAAGCATTTGTGTTGTGACCAGATAAAATACAGTATTTTATTCTGCACTGGACTAGCCCAACTGGCTATCATCTATAAATTAAACCATGAAACGTTGTGCTGTTATGAGAAAGCATTAAGGAACCAAGATCTCTCAGGTGAAACTTCAATAAAGTTGGCTTTCCGGCAGGCTGCAGGAGCCTGTGCAGCCAGAAAACTAGCCGGTCTTTTTTCTGTATTCACCAGTGTAAACTGGTAATAATACCGGCCAGCTTTCACCAGGGTAAGGCTAATGTGAATGAAGTCACTTGAAAATCATCCCAGACTTAAACAGCCTCCTGTACTTCAGGCTTTGGTTCAGGATTTTGGTCCTTTGCAAACCCAACATGATGAAAATGTATCCATTTTTCAATTTGGCTTTGAGTAAAAACAGAGAGACCAAAGTACAAATATCCATGTGCAGCAATGGAAACCTCATAAACATCATAGTCATGGTTTAATATGAGGCAGCTCGGAAGGAAAACTGACTAATCTCAGCTCATTGCCCAAGCGGAGAGAAACAGAAAGAGTAAATAGCATTAAAAAAAGAGAGGTTCCGATCTCTCCATTGCAAGGGAAGAAGTAACTGAACAAGCCCTGCAATTCTCAAATGCTGTCTAGCAGCATTTTAACTGCTCTTGGTGCTTAAGTGAGAACTGAAAGCCGCTGTTCTTGAAGGCCTGTCAAGTCATCCCTTGTCAACTATAAACTGCACTGGAGCTTAATTCCTCACAGTTTTATTGTGAAGATAATTATAGACCACATAAATTCAAGAGGCAGGATAATTTTGCAGCTGTTAATACCACTTTTTAGCTGTGCAAACCAGGAAAATAATGACAGAGAGCTCTCATTCTTCAAATCATGAACTCATGATGAGACCTCAAAAGTGGGAGCAGCAGCAAACGCATCTTACAGCCTGTATTAGCATCTTGCCAACATAACTGCTGTCAGCTTGAGTCTCCACCATAAGCCGTTTGTTTTCCATATGGGGATGGTGTGGGAAGGTATAGCTACTGCTTTTATTCCAGGTTTCAGCCCAGGAGAAAGGCAAAGAGATCCTACACCTGCACCGCCCTGTTTGCTTAGGACTGTTGACATTGACCTAGGGTGACATGAGCCAACTGGCTCCAGATGGGTAAACTTTGGGCACAAGACAGGGCAAAGGGCTGGGTCTCACTCTATAGCTGCAGGTCCTGTCTGAAGCCATTTGGCTCTCAGAATTCAAAGTCAATTTTGGCTACCACGGGCAACCTAAATTGACCAGCAAATCTGCCTGTCTGGGTCCCAGTCACAAACTCGCACGCAGTATCCTGCTGTCCATGACTTGCTTGCGTCCAGACAAAATATCTTTAGTTGGCTTGCTGTAAGTCTACAGCCCTCATCCGACAAGCAGAAACCAGAAGCATCCCAATGTTTTTTGGGGGGAAAAAAAAGCATCAAGGGACAAGGGCCATTTTACACAGCCATTAAAGTTCCAGTTTAATGACAGCATATGTTGGGAGAGGGTGCGAAGAAGGATAAACAGCAGTTTCAAGCCCAGAGCACTGGTTTCCCATCTCACCTTTTGTGAGAGAGACACTGGGGATAAGTTACAGACCAAACGTGTAAAAGTTGAGACTCATTTTTCATGTCCTGTTTACAAGTGTCCTGGCTGGGAGACCTCACCTGGGCTTCTGGGTGCTCAGATTTGCTTCAAGTCTAGCCTCAGGCTTCCCAAATCCATGGCCGCTCCCCATTAGGAGACACCTCTAAGAGTTGGCTGTGTCAAACATCATTAAGTCTGAAAGCAAGTCAAAACAATCCCATGGGCTTTTGTCCATCCAGATGAAGAATTACCTTTTTTTAAAGTCACAGCTTTCAAGGGCTTAGGAGCAGCAGCAGTCTCATGAGGTTTGGATAATCTAGGAATCCCTGCGTTTCATATAAAGCAATTCACACTAGATCTGAACACTGGCAAACAGTCAGCTAAATCCATTATCGCATGATAATGCTCAAACATTTCATTAATTCCTAACCAGCTGTCCTCTGCTCCCTTACCCCTTTCATCATACAAACATTTCTTTAACTGTCTGAGGGAGGGGAGAGGGAGGATCAGACGCAGCCTCGTAAAATTCCTTCACCCGCTTTGCCTGCGGCAAGTTATTTCTTTTGACACGCATGTAAAATAATATTGGGGGTGTTGTTTGTTTGGCTTGGCTGGATGGTAATTTTCATAAGAATTTTGTAAGCCAAGTACCTGTGAAATGGAGTAGAGAGAACTCACGGCAGCTTGTTGATGATCCTGCCATCTGGTTAATTAACGTATGTCATTAAATAGGGAAGACCCCTTGCTCCAATTTCTATGCCAAGACAGAGGGCAAGGCTTTTAGATCAGGATATTGCTCTCCAGCGTTCAGAAGTCCCGTAGATATATTTTTTTTAAAGTCCTTGGGTACTGCATGCCAAACAAACCAGTGGAAGCAAGGATAAGTGAGGGATCAGTACCTTGGGGGTTTCTCCAACTACATGACTCACAAAATGGAAACAAGTATAATAAGAGACATAGAAAAATTTTAAGGTGACTTCTAGATGCTTTCTTTAGGGAAAGCTCTCGCTGAAGTGCCTCAACTCGCTATACATTGCCTAGGGATGCACCGAGGAACAGGACTCAAACACCACCCTGCTGAGCAGGGAGCCACTAAAGGCAGACCCTCCCGAACACTGGGAAGGAAAGCGCGTCTCCAACCTCGCTCTCCGCCACAGTTTAGGGGCTTTTCTCCCAGTCCCACAAACATCAGTCCCTCTCTCACGCAAATGTAGCACACGTCTGGACAGCACATCAGTCTCTTGACTGACACTTATTTCTCCCCTGCCAAGACTTGAGGATACGTTTATTTATTATGGGTTAAATATTTGGAGTTGAGTAAGAACCTCAGAGGGAAAAGGTGGGTCTGCTTCCTTGGATTTTTTTTTCCACCCCCTCACTCTCGTCATAAAAAATTGGATTTTTTAAACTCAAATGCACTTTTTATGGAAAATTACCCTTTCTGTCTCTAGGCTCAGCTAAGAGCTGACAGTTAACAACTCTCAAGCAAAAATAACATGAGGAAATACAATGGAGAAATATCTGGACACGTCTGGACATGTCTGGACATTGCTGGAACAGGTCTAAAATGTCAGGGCGAGGTAAGGACCATGCTTCGCCACAACAGCAGGCAACAAAAGGACAAAAAAAAAAGGGGAGGGGTGTCACTTATTTTAAAGCGAGGTGTCAAAACATCAAGGTAGCCCAGACTGCCACAAATCTATGAGTAACAAGAAGCACATTTTAGAAGTTGTCACTACACCACATCTTGAGATCCTTTCTCGGTGTTTTCAGTTGTGTTAGGGTCTCATGTAATTTCCACTAAAGTCACTGAAGTCTTTTCTCTTACCACGAGTCATTAGACTTTTCTACTACTATAAATATAGGTATATTTTGTTTCTTCTGTGGAATAAACGTTAATGTTTTATTAAGCTATACTTCATACATTCAGTTGTGACACAATGGATGTCGTTTTACTGTCAAGAGTAGGTGTTACACTGGGCTGTCGTCAGTATGGTAGCTTTATCTTTACCATTTGGCCAATTAAGAGAATTATTTCACCACATTTTTTTTCAAAAAGCTAGCAATATCATTATAGTATTTATAAACTCCAGTAGTATGTCAAAAACCCCATCATTCTTTGAATAGACTTTGGGAATCCTCACCAGAGGATGATTAATTTAGTGAGTTGTGCATGATTGTGGTCATGCATGCTTTTCAGTCCTTGGTCTGAATTAGCCTAAAAATAAATACATATTGATAATAACATGCTGGAATAAAAGATTAATGCCATTTTTTTTGTTTCTTTAGGGCTTGCAATCACAGTATTTTTGTTAGACTCAAGATTCATATTGCTTTTTAATAGTGCGTAGATGTGTACAGTTCTTCCATTTTGCCTTCTGTGGTTTTCCTTTTTCTTAAGTCTGGTATGCTTCGTGGTTTATTTATTCATGAGCTGCAAAGAAAGAAGTTCACAATAAAAAAAAATTGTTTTGGAATATATAGTTAACGGCGTGTCAAGAAACAGAAAACAATTACACTTATGCAACGGAACGTGCATTTTTACATGCCACTCACACACTACTTTATGCATCCCCAGTTTATGTAAGTAATGAAAATTAAATATTACGCTACCCTGCCTAATGCAGTCAGCACAATTAAGGCTAGGAGACGTAAGTAATTGGGAATGAAAAACCACACGCCCGTGCTAAAAAAATGTATTCTTTTATGGCAAGTTTGCAGGGGGTGTTTACAACGCGGCAGGACTATGGCTGCAATCAGGACTGAAGCATTTTAATTTCCTGGGGGTTGCTGGATGTTGTATATTGAGCATTGCATATTATAGACGTGACGAATGCTAATTGCACCCTTGCACAGAGCGGGCGATGGTTGCCTGGCACGGCACACCCCATTAAAGCGCTGGGCTGGACGTGTGGAGAGGAGGCTCGCGGCCTCCGGTGGGTGTAGCGCAGCAAAGGCAAGGTGGGGAGGCAGGATGGCACCTCGCGTGTGGCCAAACCTGAGGAAAAGGTGTTATTTTTCCTCACGATGAAGGAAACTTGCGACAATTTTGGGCCGGCGTGTTTGCAGTAGCTCAGGTAGGAAAGGGCATCCGTTCCAGCACTTTCAAAGTTGTTACGTTTGGAGCCGTACTCGGCACAACTTTTTCGGACAGAGGAGAGGAGCTCCGCACCACATGGCCACCGAGTTTCTGTGGAAAACGCGCTCTATCTCGGTGGGGGCTGTTCAGGTGGCAGCTTCCAACCGCCCTCTGGTCGCCTCTCGGCGACTCAACGGGCTCCCTTTCCGGCCAGGAAACCCCCTTCGGCCCCAGGAGAGGTGCCGGCGGCCTCGTCCTTCCCGCCCGGCAACGGCCGCTACACCTGACCCGCCCTCGGCAGCCGCCCGCTGCCCTCCCCGGCTCCCCTCAGGTGGGAGCGCCGCCCGCGCCCCCCACCCCTGGGGGGATGCCTGTGCGCCCCCGTAGCCCGCCCGCCCGTCGCCCTAGCAACGCCCCCCGCCCGCCCGCGGCCGCCCCCCGGACCACGCCCCCTCGCTGCATATTCATGACCCCCGGCGCGGGGAGGGGGCGGGGGCGGGGAGGGGGCGGAAGCGGAAGCGGGAGACGGTTTCCGAGGAGCCCGGTATAAAGCGGCCGCTGGTGCCCGGTGTCGCCCGCCGCGCTCGTGCCGCCGTGAGTGACCTCGCCCCTCCCTCCTCCCCCTCCCCCCCACCCTCCCCGCGGGCTGCTGCGGCCACCTCCCGGCACCGCCGCCTCCCCCGCCGCACGGAGCAGGTCCCGGGTGCAGGGGGAGACCCGGGGGCAGGTAAGGGGGTCGGCGGGCGAGGGGCCTCGGCGGGCGGTTGAGCTGTAAGGGGTGCCTGGAGTGAGGAGGCGGGGTGTGAAGGTAAAGAGTGGTTGGGGAGCTGTGGGGTGAGGGTTTGGGGCGAGGGGGACGAAGGGCTGGGGAAGGTGAGGAGGGGTTTGGGGCGAGGGGGACGAGGGGCTGGGGAAGGTGAGGAAGGGTTTGGGGCGAGGGGGACGAGGGGCTGGGGAAGGTGAGGAAGGGTTTGGGGCGAGGGGGACGAGGGGCGGGGGAAGGTGAGGAAGGGTTTGGGGCGAGGGGGACGAGGGGCGCGGGAAGGTGAGGAAGGGTTTGGGGCGAGGGGGACGAGGGGCGGGGGAAGGTGAGGAAGGGTTTGGGGCGAGGGGGACGAGGGGCTGGGGAAGGTGAGGAAGGGTTTGGGGCGAGGGGGACGAGGGGCTGGGGAAGGTGAGGAAGGGTTTGGGGCGAGGGGGATGAGGGGCTGGGGAAGGTGAGGAAGGGTTGGAGAGCTGTGGGAGAGAGATGTGGGTTGGACTGAAGGTAAGGAAGGGATGAGGAGCTTTGGGGTGAAGGAGTTATGGGGCTGGGGAGGTGAGAAAGGGATGAGGAGCTTTGGAGTGAGGCGTATGTGGGGCTGTAAAGATGGGAACGCATTGAGGAACTTTGGGGTGAGGGAGATGTGAGGCTGCATAGGGGGGAAAGGGATGAGAAATGAGGAGGGAGAGTGAGATGGGGGAGACATGGGGCTGCAGAGGTGGAAACTGGAAAGGGTTGAGCTCTGTGGGGAGGGATTGGGCCAAAGGAGATGTGGGGCTGCAGCGGTTGGGAAGGGATGAGGAATGAATGATAGGATGAGTAAGGTGGGGGTTGGAGAGGCTTGATTGGGGTGTCTGGGTTAGTGAGGTGAAGATCAGATAAGAAAGAGGTGGTGAAGTACCTCTTTGGGATTATGTTGGGTGGTGAGTATGCTGGAAAAGGACTTGACAAAGGGACCAAAGATGGGAATAGTGTAGCTTTTCAGACTATTAAACTTCACTAGTCTGTCATTTGAATAATTCCACACTTAATCTGTAACCTGATCTTGATGCTTTACCATAAAACAGTTGAGTCTCACCTCACCTAGTCTGATATGATGGTGGGAGAGTACTCGGGGAATACATTACTTAGCACTTAACTCTTAAATCTCCCATGAAAGCTGTAGTTTTCCTTAAGATCATGTTATCAGTGATTTGCAACTCTAAGATGCCCTAATTTAGCACCTTTAGCAGGTGCAGAAACTATGTTTGACCTTGAAAAATACTCTCCCTGTGGGGCACTTTCTGTTGTAGTGATTGGCCTCCAGTATTCTCTATGTATAGAGGAAAAAAGGAGGGGAGGAAAAGATCTAGCCAATGCTCTGACTTGGCACTGGGTGCAGTGAGTGAATCAATGTTGCTAGAGCTTGGCTAATGCAGTGAATTACAAATGGGAGAGTATAGGAAAGATATTGCAGGATGTTGAATGTTGGACAGAGGAGGTGATTTCTCCTTCAGGAAAGGAGAGATTACAAGAAGTGGACCTACAGGTATAGGCAGCACTGTAAGTGCAGAGCACAGATACTGCAACATTATGAGGATTTGTGAGAAGAAATTGCACTGTTACAGCATGTATCCTTACTGCTCTCTAAAAACTGCTCCAGTATGATCTGCGTCATGTTCCACTGCCTTGATCAGACAGTTCTACTAAAATATTTAATGAAATATGGCTTGAGCAGGCACTTGAGCTCAAAGAAAGAAAGAGCTGGTGAATACTTTCTGTTTCCCTCCAGAAGTCAGGCTTTTTTGTAAATATCTGGCAGAAGTGGTTGCTGATGTGATTATGCTGACATAGCTTGTGTGTGCCTTCTTCCCCCACACCAGTATTGCAAAAGATAAGGTCTTCCTCGCTTGGTTTGTTTAATGATTATACTGGATTGACGAAATGTTCAACAGGCCCAATTTTTCCCTTCCTAAATAAGGAAAAGGACTTCAGATAAGAGATTAAGGTATTTAGTTGACGCTCTGGCTATAAATGCTTCCAGAAATACTTTTTACTGTAAGTTCGAAAAGCCGACACTACCTTAAGCTCCTAAAACTGCATCCAGTAGTCTCTGAGGCATCCAAAAACATCTATGAGTTCCTATGTCTGTAAAGGTAATGGCAGCTGCTGTCTTGGAAGTGAGAGCTTTATTCCTGTATTAATGAGATTAAATTGGGTATTTAAGGGAGTTTTCATGACAAAATAACAATTTCCGTGATGTAATGGATGGGATCAGTGGAACAACTTCTATTTTAGTTAGCTATTTGTAATATCAGAGGACAGTTTACATGGGTTGGCTCATGCCTCTCTGAGCAAGTAAATGATAGCAGTTCTTACACTCAGTTATGTGTGACTGAGGCATCTTCAGTAAAATTGAAAACGTATGGTTTTATAGATAACCCTCTTGCGTAATGCACGTTAACTCCTGTGGGAACCTGCTGCTCTCTGGGAGTTTGTCATTGAGAAAGGGATGAGCAGTATCTGCTGACATGATCTTGTTTGGATGCTATGGGGACTGCTTGCAATCGAAAGCAGTTCTCTCCCTCAAAGCTGAAATGTCTTAGCAATTCAGTCTGTTTTAAATACACTTGTATTGTACTGCCTTAAGCTGACAAGGGAGGATATCTTTTGCTGGAGGTGTCCTTCATTAGTGGTGAGAAGGTGGTTGGAAGACTGACACAGCTGGTGAACTTGCTGCTCCTGTGTCATGTTACAACAAAATTTATGAAGTGCAACTTTGTTCATGTGCCTTTTCAGTGGGGCAACACAAGTGGAATATTTACGTGGCTTCCAACAAAGCATGGTGTAACTCTGACTGAAACAATACACATGCTTGTATGTCTCAGTACATGTGACATAAATTTTTCAAACTGAAGCAAACGTGTAGCCTATTTGAGGAGCTTTCTGAAGCAACTGCCTTTATTCTGCCATCCGGAAATACAGGCTCTGAGGAGCTTAGAGAAAGCAGGCTGAATTTGGACCCATCTCAGAAGGCTGTGACCTCAGAGGTTAATTACCTTTAAACTCACTCCAGTCCTGGATTCATGGACAGCTAGAAAGCTAGGTCTTGGTAATTTAATATTGCTCTGCTTGTGTGCTAAGGCTGGAATGTGTGGACTCTGCCTCTACCCCTGTATAAACTTGTTTTAGATGGATCATTCCTAAAAGCTATGAGAATACTAACATTGGATGGTACCTGCAGAATATTTCACCAGCGAAAACTGCATGTAATGTTCAAAAAACCTTCTTGAAGTCAAAATGTGTTGCCAACTGGGTAGCTTAGAAAAGATGCTTAAGCTTTAAGAGGCATCTTATAAATGCCTAGGTGGGAAGCTGACGGCTGAAATGACCTACTAGTTGCCAGGTAATGCCTGCAGTTGTGAATACAGCTGTATGTAACACTTCTGTACTTTCAGCAGACACTAATTTAAGCAATAAACAGTTCCTTTACACAGTACCATTTGATCTTGTCTAGTTTAATCTGTAAATTCTGCCTGTGATGTACTGCTGTCGTTCTTAGTTGAACACCTCATGACTTCAAGCTTCAATTCCTAGAGAAGGTAGACAGTCTTACCCACAGTATGTGGGCACCTCTACTTGTGTGTTAAGCAAAAGCAGTGAAATCCTTTCTCACTGCCCATCACACGAAGCTGCAGCCGGCAGTTCTTTTTGAGCTTAACTAGCAGTCTGTACTGTTACTCCTAACAATAGAAGCCACCCTAAAATACTTGCATCAAATGATCAAGCAGTGTGTGTTGAGCAACAGTGCACATGCTTGAGATAAAAACAAGTTTCACTTGCACTTCAAATTGACTATAATGTGGTGGTTAGTGTAAAAGCACGCTGAAGAGAGGCAAAGCTACTTGAGTTGAAATGGGGCTTTCCAGTTGATCTGCCAGGAGAGCTGGTGGAAGTGATGAGGCTGTCATGTGATGGAGGGGGAAGCTTCAGCAGCTTGCACAGTAACTGGTAACATGAAGAACTGTTTGTGTGCTGCACTTTAATTTTACAAGGGTCTCTCCCATGACCTTTACCTGTAATACTTGCAAGATCCAAGGCTGCGACCTATTCCAGCTATAGGCATAAGATTCATCAAAACTATGCTGACAATGGCATAGCCTTGTGTGCAGTTGTTTCCATTACAGAAGGCTTAACTGATTTGATAACTATTCTGTAAGAGCTCTTGGCCCTTCAACTTGCAGCACATTGTCAGCCTTACTAAACAGCTTCTATTCAACAGTGTGGTTAACTCAGGGAATACAGAGTGCAATGATTGTCACTTGGCTTAATATACCAGCGCTAAACTGATATGAGTGTTTGAAACAATACTTTTCCGAAGCAGAGCATTACTCCTGCCTAATAACTGCTTTAACGAGCCCAATAAACTTTCTAGCATGGCTGTGTATTTAAGTTGCCATACAGAAGCAGAAAATACAAATGATTCTAGCAAATCCAGTTCCCAGAAAGTTGAAGCAGAATGCCTGCTGTCAGGGTGAGTGACACAATGTGTGTAGCTTGACAGATAGCTGGTGTTTCAGTTCAAGAGTCACCTTCCAGATGGGAGATCCTGGACAGCCCAGGAACCAAGCCTGGAAGCAGACTCTGTTAAGCTGCGGAGCTCTGTGCTGTGAACTAAAGACTTTACGTGCTTTTGGTAAGCTGCTGCTGGTCAGGTGACTGTTTTACAGTCAGCAGCTTATCAGTTACCCACACATCTTGCATTTGGGTCACAGCCCTGCTCGGAGTAACCACCCAAAACTTCCACTGGTAAAGGATATTACATCCTCCAGCTGGGACTGTGAGGGTCTCTTGAATCTAACACTGAATAGTTATTGCTATCTTGAATAAACTGGTTATTCTGTCATGCTTCTGTAACACAGTTCACTCCTCCAAGTGGAATAAGATACTCTGTGTATAAAAGAGCTGAGTTCATACTATTAAATCTAGACCTCTGATAGAGTTGCCGGAGACTGAATTTGCCTCAAGCTAAAAGCTGAACTTCAGGCATCTCAGCAATGGATTCAGAGCACTGCAGCGTCTGAGTCACGGAGTGGTTTGTGTGCTGTGAACTGCCATCTTAGGGAAACTGGCACACAGTAGCTTAACTAAAGCCCCTTAGTGCTGGTATTCTGACAAGTGCTGTAAAGTCATTTAGACTGCGTCTGGCCTACTGCATTATAACAACTTGGGAGAAGTAGCCAGGTTTCTCATCAAACTTGCTCTTGGCAAATGACTCTGGCAAGCATCAGGACACAAGGCTTTCGTTGGGTAATGATTTGGTTTGGCTTAGGAGCTGCTGCTGACCTTTGTTTGGCTCTTACTGGCATGTAGTCTGCTCAAACATGATTCTCCATATATAGGTGATGTGAAGTTGGTCTCCACAACATGGACAACTAATAAAACTCTCAAAACGCAGTTAGAGCTGGGGAAGACTTGCTTTCCAGGACTCCCATCTATGAAGGATATTAAACTTGTCTCTTTAGCTTTAGGACACCTGGCTGGCTTGACACTTTAGGATTGACTAGCGGTCTCTTTTGGAGTGTTATTTGAAGACTGACTGATCTGGAGGCCTGAGGTGCTCTGGAAGTGGACAGAGACCTACTTTCCTTGCAAGACTGAAATTGTCAGTCAGTAGCTGCTCCTCATATAGCAAGGCATAAAAGGGTAGGAGATAAACAAAACTTAGTCCTAAGGAATAGACTGAAGATGCTTTTAAAAATATTAGTGTGTAAACAGCAGCAGGAAAGCATTACCCCTGAATTGTTTTGCTAAACTATATCTGAGGTGGATTTTATCAATGTTCTGGGGAGAGCAAGACTGGCGCTCTTAGCAGAGTGGAGAGAGAACCTAGTTTCCTCATCTTGTTTTAAATGAGAGCTCTAATGTTTTTGTAACTGAAATTGAAACCAGTGTTATGCTGACCCTGCATATTTTCTATCCTCTGCTGGCTGGCCTGGACTACTTCAGCATGCAGTATAGTTCATTTATTTTGGAGACTTGAAAACAAGCCATTATCACCCTTCGGTGCTAGATAAATAAATGATCTAACTGGGAGCTGAACCCAAAGCGCTCTTTTACAAAAGCACAACTCCATGTCACACTTATCTTCTTCATTCTCTCCTTGAATATATGATCAGTCTTCCTGGACCACATCCAGAAACCAGTGGCTTAACCCAACAAGCGATGACTACAGAACAGTCAGATTTCTATGCCATTTAATTTGCTATCATCACTTATACAGAGCAAGCAGTCTTTAAGAATACACTTAATCTGAGGGCTGTTTAACCTACAACTTGCTTATCAATCATATGGGAGTACAAATAGGAGGAACAGGAATCAACTATTAAAGTAGTGTCGATGCTGGATCTTTGCTTCCAGGTAACAAGAGCTTCAGGGTTTGGGATTTTTTTTTTGTGGAGAGGGAGAAGGCATGCGTGCAGGGTAAAAATACTCCCCTTTTATGAGGTGAATATCTGAGCAAGTACACTGGCCTGTGCAGTCTGGCTCTGGGTACTCCCAGAGGAGTGATCTGACAGTCTGAACTATTGCTCCTTAGAGTAGTGTGGCTGGCCAGCTAAATCCCAAGAGTTCAAAAAATAACCCAAAACAAATGCACAACTTGCTTTAACACCAACAGGTCTAGTGCACATGTCCTGTTTGCTGTCTGAAATGTGTCTGGGGGAATCAGCTCGTGATGTAGGTTTGTTCTTTTTCTTGGCTCTTGTTCTGCTCCTAACTTTGGTGGAGAGAGGGAAAAGGCTTACACTTCTCAGTACAGGAGTTATCCTGATTGTTTCCAACATCATAGCACTTCTGTGGCTCCGGCTGCCATTCACATGGCAGATTGTCACAGCCTTAAAGTCAAAACACTTAGCTCCTTCAATGGGCTGAAAAGGGGAGTGATCTGACAGTTATCTGTACCCTTTGCTCCTACAGTTATTGCTGGCCTTACAGTTGGAGCTTTTTCTGCTGCTTTGCTTTCAAATCACCTTTCCAATTTGTCATCTTCTAGGTATGGTCTGTTTAAAACTCTCAATATGCAGCTGTGCATGCAGTAGACTCTCAGTCTACTGGAGAAATGGCATTGAACTAGATAATGTGTGTCCTCTTCCAGATGGTCACTCTTGGGATAGTTTGTGTGGCAATTTAGGATGCCATTTGAAAATAAGCCTTTTGACCCTATAGTACTAGTAGGATCTCTAATCTTTGTATGCATATGAGCTGGACTGGAGTGCTAGATAAAAGTATATCTACCATGGCCTTTCAACTGTGTAGTAGTCCCCAGTTAAGCTGTAATTAAAAGGGTTTGGGTTCCCATCCAGTAAATCTTGTGCTAGCATCTTCCATAGATGCCTATTCATCTGGTGGGCTTGATGTTAAATTGGTATTAATTCTTTACTAGTTAGGAACAGTAGAATATATTTGTGGGCAAGTAATAGTCTTTGGTGTGATGACTTAAGATAGAGCCTTACTACTCTGTTTCAGAGTATTCTTAGCCTGTTCATGGCTAGATCTAATTAATAACACTTTGTCTATGTAAAACCTAATGTGTCTCAGGGATGTTCAGTATAAACTTGACTCTATACTCCTTGAACAGATTTCTTTGCGTCTTCCTACCTCTGCACAAGTCACTTCATGGAAAGCTACACAAAAAAACCCAGTGCTAAATAACTACAAACTACTAAACATAAATGTTCATCAGACTACAAACTTCCAGCTCATTCCAGCAGCCCAACACTGCACAGTATTTCCCTGAGCTGCACTTAGCAGCTTTCTCTTCCTCTTTAACTATGCTCCTAAATTAACACTTTCCAAGAGATCAGTTCCAGTTCTGTGTTAAGGCTGGTTACTGAATAACTGGTTGTAATGAATGCCTAAATTTATCATTGGTACAATAATAGCTACACTGTTCCCTTAACTTCAGCCTCTTTCAGAAGCTTTTGGTTAACAGACTCACTGTCTGGGTGGCTTTGTAAGGAGTCTGTGTAGGTATTTCTAAATATCTCACTTGCAGGATCCTTCAATGAACTTAGCAACAAGTTGCCTTGATTGTGGATCACAACCTCATTCTGCCTACTCGGAATTTAGTAATTGATGTGTCCCTGATGGCATTCACCAATCTTTCAAGTTTTAGGGGCTTTTCCACTGACAAAGCCACAGGCTGGTAAGTGGCCCATGGTCAAACATTCCTATTAGACAAAGCTTTAAGTCCCTGCATAGCAATTACTGTATTAAGATGGCACATACACCACAGCTTATAAAAGACAAATTCTTTAAGTGAGTAGGGAATATGACTTCACATTACATGCAGAATTTGCTGCAGTCCAAATGATTTGGAGATCTTGCCTCTTAGGAAATGGAATAAGAAAGCTGCTGCAGTTCTGTGCTTCAAGCATTCTCAGTAAAATTGCTTTGTGGTTGAAAAGAATAGGCTGACCTAGAGAGGTGTTCTAGGAGAGGTGTTGGTAATAGTTAATTACCCAAGCTTTAATACTAAGGGTATATTGTCTAATAAGGGCAGGGTCTAATGTTAATGTGTTTAAATACTTCAGCTCTGTATTTATAACAGCTCCACCATGCAATATACTTTCCATCTGGCATCTAAATTAGTGTGGTCAGGGTGGAAGTACTGTGCAAATGAAAGCAACACTTTGTTTATCTCCAGTAGCTGCATTCAGTTCATTAATATTGCATCTACCTGTAATTTAGAAAATGAGTGGAAGCCTGCCAGTGACAAATATTAAATAAAAATGTGTTCCTTGTTTTTGCTTCAATGACTGTCCAGCATTCTTTCTAATTCTTACGTGGTGTGATAAGAATGGCGCTTACCTTAGTGCCATTATAATGCTTCATTTTCTTGCTCACTGTTGATGTAGGGATTAAATAACTTCCTTTTTAATTGTCTGGGTAATAGTGATATCTTTTCAAATAACAATAAGAATACTGGCCAATTCTTGGCTTTCACTAAAGAAATCTTTAAAATATTGGACTAGACTGAGAGCAAACCAGGAAGCCAAGGCTGGAAACTTCTCAGCTCCTTCGTATTTGATAAATCAAGTAAAAGCCCAGAACTTACTTTCATTAATTTGTTAGCCTCACAGGACAAACTGTAGCTCTATAAGTTGTTTGATGTGAGCAGCTAAGACTAAAGCTACACAAGTCTGTCTTTTTGCATCCAAAAAGGTTTAGGCTTGTAATAATGCTGTCACCCTTCCAACCTTGCAGGAAGGAATGAAAATATAGAAGGCTTACATGACCAATGAATACATCTCAAATTGTTTATATCTGGGCTTGTAGTTTAATGTTAGATCTGCATTCCCCAGACTTCTAAGTAGAAGGTTAGGGACAGACTTAAACTGCAGATTGTGCAGGGAAAGCCTGAAAGTCTGGGTAGCTTTTTCTCATCGGTTAGGTGCACAGTTTCACTCATAGCATATATGGGGAGGATGTATCCAAAGTGACAGACAAGTGTCACTGTTCACAATCTAGTGGGATTTGGAGTATGACTTTAGTGTATAACTGCCAACACTTTTGAAATCAGCTTAATCACAGCAAATGGTAGTCACACCTGCTCCACATGGTAGGAAGTGTTTAATAGAGGCATGTGAGAAGGCACATACATGTATTCAGTTTATTTTCCATACAGCAAAGAAATCTGGGATCAGGCCTCTCAAGATCTGAAGGCTGATAACGCTTTATTTGCATTGGGGAAAATTTCATTGGGGAAAATAGAGGATATAGTTGCACATTTTGTATTCATCCTGTTTCTCCAGACTTCCTGTATGATAAGTGGTGAGCAAGGGCATACTAAGTCCTCAAAGGAAGGTGAGTTGAGAAAGTCTTCTTAGCCAAAACTTTTTTGGGTTATCTGCAGTCAATGCAAACTGCAGTGTATAAGTAGGAAGAACTTTACAGACACCACATGAATTCTTTTCCTGCAGGATTTATTTTTTCCTAGTAAAACAATAATTCGTTATTCCCTAACTGTCTACCCCAATTAAGTTAACTTAAACTCGCTGCAACTTGATTGAAAACCAGAATGCAAGCTAAGGATAGTAATGTGTCCCATCATGGCTGTTTCAATGTGGAATTGCAACTTAGAAATTTAAGTATCTTTTGGCTTAAAAATAAAGGTTTAAAACAAAATGGAAGTGACCTTTTGAGCTATGGCTGTTTTACTATATGGTAATCTGTACTTCTCCAGAGAAGTTCATGGGTGAAAAATCTGCCCATTTACTTTGCAGAAATATTTTTATGGAGGAAATGCGTCGGACTTAGAAAATTGCTACTGGAAGAACAAAAACTTAAAGCTCTTGCAGGATAATAAATGTATTTCACTTAAATGAGACAACAGGGATGTGGTGCCCCTGTTTTTTCTATTAACTCTTGACTGCTACACAAAGCAACATTAAGAAACTTAAAGTCTGTTTAGGCTTTTAAAACCTAAAACATTTAAGAATATGCTTAACTGCTCATTGCTTTAATCAAATCTTATTCCTCCCAAAAATCTGACAGGTGATTGTTCAAACAGTAAACAAATTAGTTTATTGCATAAGCTGGTACTGTAATTGGAAAAGTAAAATGACTAAGCACAGCATTCTTAGTAAAGCTGCCAAAATAAAATACAGCTCAGAAGGGCAAGCTACACTTTTCATTAAAAATAAGCTTCAACAACCATGAAACTTTTCACCCTAAGTGCTTCCTCACTCTGACAAGTGACTAAAATGTATAATGTCAAATACTTCCATGTGCTGACCAATAACTTGGATCAATGTTAAGATCTTTGTCAGTCAAATACTAAATGTACTTTCTTGTTCACAAGCTACAAGAATCGAACCGTTTTCTTCCTCAGTTTCCTGTGTTATTGCTGAAGGCCCACAACTACACATGCAGCACATGTACATGTCTGTGCCTTTGTGGAATCTGGTAGCTAGGCAATTTTGTGTGTGTGTGTGCTCACAATTGAAGATGCAAGAATTGCAAGGAGCAACCTCAGCTTGTAGAGCCATGAGAAAGTTATCAATGAGTGTGGCAAGGAAGGAGTGAACCTGTTTTTTGTCTTTTTCATGATGGATAACACATCTGTTACTGATAGCATGTAGAGAATATGCTATAATCCTGTTTACAACTTGGGCCAATCGTTACTTCTCTGATGGAGAGATCACTTCATGTTGTCCTTTCAATGGCTTTTACATTTGAAACCTACTGTCAAGCCTTTGTTTAAATAAGTAGCATAATCTATGCCCTTCAGACTTGTAGTCATGTCTTCTGGTTCTTGTCCTTTCTATTATTTCCTCCCCCAGCTTTTTCTCCTTGGCTCAATCTGTTTATGTACAGCATGCTTTGCTCACTGAAGTGGTCAGGTTGAATGTTGTTGTGTTTGATGAGGAATCATTAGTCACGTGAGGTGATCCTTACCTCTAGTATAACACTAGGATAAAAGTAAGAATATCTGCTTTCAGTAGGATACTGACTCGGGTTCTGTTCTCTGCTATAATCCACAGGTCTTCCTGAAAAATGTGTAATCCCTTCTCTAGTTAACCTGCTAGCAGGAGCAGTCTTTGAATAACTATTTGCAGATTTTCTGTTTTTATTTCAGACTGTCCTTTGCAGTCCTTACAGATCTCTGTTCGGTAAGCCTGCTCTCAGTGCATGAGCTGATGATACTCCTGGACTAACACTGGAAAGCTCCTGAAACCCTACTTAGAAATACTATTTTGGAGTCAGCTACTCTTCATAGCAAAAGTTGTGGAAGCTGTTGTAATGTTCTCTAAGTCCATCTGAGTGTCCTACCCACTTCTGTGGCGGTTTCATCTAAGGTTGCCAGAGCCTTAATATAGGGATGCATGGCACCTACTACTGCTTATTAATAAGACCTGTGAAATCCTACATAACTGCTAATTTATTAAAACCTTCATGTGTTTCAGAGTAGGATTCTTCCTGGAAGACTCTTGAGTGACCAAATTCAGGCAATTCCAGTTGTCTAGAATCGATTCTAAAAGTCTCTAACTGAAACCAGAGAAGACCTATAACAATCCATCCAATAGCCAAAGTGCTTGCAACAGGCTTTTTAGAAATTCTAGGCAAAATGAATGTCACCACAGTCTGACCTGGATAACTCTGCCAGTTGTTCAAAGCCTGTCACTTGATATTTTTGGTTTGCCTGTTCTTAACAGCCATCTACTTTAAGCAGGTGTAACACTTCAAATACTTAGGACTAATATGTACATCGCTATGTCAAGGACTTAGCTCTTCAAGGACTTCGCCAAGTAAAGTTGTTCCTTAACCTGAATGACAAGTCTGTTAATTCCAACAAACTGTTGCCTATAAACACCTTGCAAACAGTGAGGGAACCAGCCCAAAGCAGCGAAATAATTCGGGGCAAATGTGCTATCCCTTATCAACTCTGTGTGTCATAAATGGATTTAGTAAGTTCTGATGTTAAAGAAAGGAATCCTGTAAGTACTAACTATCTTCATGGGAACTGGGTTGGAAGCCAAGCCACTATCTTGTACCAGAATAAATTGATAAGAGAAAGTATTCAGTTTAAAAGTAGAGCAGTTCTTTAAAGAAATAGTCTGTAATCTTTGAAAATATGAGATTGGGTAATATTATGCAGTATTCATTCAAATACTTGCAGTATTCATTCAAGTACTTGCAAAACCAAAACTTTGGTTTTGCAACTTCAGCTCATCCCTTTGTTGTAGGAATTATGACTGTCCTCCTGTTTTCCCCCATGGATGTAAGCCTGTGATTTCCTCTGCACCACAGAAATAAAGCATCTGTTTCTGAAATTTATCTAGTCAAAAACACCTAACAGCTTCAACCAGGTGCATGTGTGCTCACATCATACTTTATCTGACCTCTGCATATGATTAGGTGTTGGTCTCTTCTCCCAAGTAACTAGCGATAGGACAAGAGGAAATGGCCTCAGGTTGCACCAAGGGAGGTTTAGACTGGACATTAGGAGAAATTTCTTTACTGAAAGAGTGGTCGGGCCTTGGAACAGGCTGCCCAGGCAAGTGGTTGAGTCACCATCCCTGGAAGTATTTAAAAGACGTGTAGATGAGGCGCTTAGGGACATGGTGTAGTGGGTATGGTGGTGTTGGGTTGATGGTTGGACTCAATGATCTTAGAGGTCTTTTCCAACCTTAATGATTCTATGATTCTATGATTAGTGATGCTCCTTACTTGGGTTGCTGCTGTTGTCATCTCCTGGAAGATGAACATCAAGTCAGTTTTGAAAATGGAGAAATTAGTATATTATAGCAAATAGAAGCCACCAAGAGTTGATCAGGGAGCTGGAAACATAACATCTAGAATACTGTAAGGTCAGGCTCAGCTTTCTTGAGGAGCAGTGAGAAGACTCCGCATCCATTATACTTTTAGGATCAGAGAACAGAAAGCAATGAAAGCTTAAAGCAAAGAGCTGAATGCCCTAGCTTGTGATATGCCTGTTCTCAACAGCTTCTGCTGAACCACAAAGAAGATTAAACCAGAGCAAAGAGCAGAGGCTAAAAATTTTGTAGCAGTGTTTCTTCTACCATACAAGCAGAGCAGCAGAGGTGAAGCCAGACTGAATGCGAGTGGAGCAAGATGAGGAAAAGTCAGTGGTCCAACCACAAACTTTAAGCAGCGTAATAAAGGTGTGTGGATGACAGAAGATGAATGGAGAGCTATTTAACTATCTTCATGAAGCCCATGCTGTTGCTATGTGTTATTACTCAAGAATGGTCTAATAGTTTAGAGAAGGCTCCTGTCAAACTGTTGAGATGCATAAGCGGATAGCTTCAGTGCATTAAAGGCAGCTCTCAATTTGGTCAGTTCTTCCTCTGATATGTTCTGTGAATAGCCATACAGTCCCTGAGATAGGAGGTCCCTTAATGTTAGGTGCCTGTTAGACTAACCTTAAAGACTTCTCTGAGCAAGACATTGCTGTTCCTGTTTATCCTTCAAATCAACACTCAACAAATTTCACTTGCTAGTCTTCAAGCTGTAGTTGGTTTGCATTTTAAAAAATTTAAAGGAGATACTCAAAGTCTTCATCTATATTCACTTGACCAGTTCTGGGGTCCTGAATTTAAGTTGTAGTTGATATTTACATTGAAAGTATACTCAGTAGACTATGGAATCCCTTTTATTTTCCTTCTGAAGATGGCTTACACTAATTGCATGTGTATTTTGGTGTCTCTTTAAACAGTAAAGGCACAAAACCAAACCTATTTTGTCAGGTGTTCAGGTTGCTACTTCTTTCCCTATCTGCCAACTGATTTCCTACTTGGCTTTGAGACTTCGGGATCTATCCAGGGTAATAGAATGAGAAAAATTATTGCTTGTTCTCTGACTCTAGTAAGTAGATGATCTGATGCCTTTCTGAGGATATTAGATGTCTAGCAGGATAACCTGCCAACTCAGCTGTTGCACTGAAGTATCATGCTATTCTATATACTGAAATTCTGGCATTTCCCTCATTGTCCTGCTCTTCTCATATGCTGCTTTCAGTACCTGCAAGTATTAAAGCAGCTCTACCTACCTACAGAAATACCTGTGATACTATCTGACCGCAAATTCATTCTGCGTCTGAGAATGATCTCGAAAGGTACTTTAGCTGGTATGCAATTAGCTGTGTGTAAAGAAACAACCACTAGATTAGCTTTGTTTTCTAAACAATCAATCATGCTTGTATAGGCTGAACTTCTCACTACCATGTTCTTTACGCCAGCAACCCTCCATCTAGAAAATGACTCAAGTGCAATCACTTTGAATCTTGCAACTAAATTAATGTTGGCTATGATTTGTTGACTTTAAATACCCTTTTTATGCAAAGAAACTCTCCTCCTAGTAGAAGAAGCCTGCCTGGTCCAGTAGAAACTATTGCAAAAATATTTTGTCCTCATGAGCATTCAAGAAAAGATGCTTTAGCATGTGTAAGATTGATTCACTGAGGATGTTTTAGGTAATTTAAGGCTACATATCCGATAGTAACCTCCAAGAGAAAATGCTTGTGAGAGACTAGATGCTTTTCAAACAGTGTGGTAATAGTTCATAAGGCCAACCAATATTCTAGCTAGTTAAATGTAGGTTAGCATCTCTACTGCCTGCATAGCCTGCTTGCGGTAGCCCCAGCTGGCTTGTAACAAATAGCTATAGTGCAGCTGACAAAACCGTTATCCTGATTCCTCTTAACCACTCTACCCCTGGAAAATGTCTCTGTGGGGATTTAAAGGGGCACAAGATCTATGCTGTAGGTCATACAGTAATACTTATAGTTCCATGGATGAGATCTGCCCCCGTCTCACAGTGCAGCTTTGTCCCTAAAGGATTCCTTAGGTCATATGTAAAACTTCCCTTGAAGGATGACAGCTGTATATTTTGCAGCAAGCATACAGGAAAAGTTGATGGACTGACAGAGCATGATCAAATTGTCTGAATGTGACAGGACTAAGACTAGACTGTGAGATGTATTTACTTTCATTTTCACCTGCCGGAGGTGACTGTCAGCTGTAGAAACGACTGTAGTGATTGCACTGATACGACAGCAGACTTCAAAAGCGTTTCAGCTTTGGTACAGAACTGCTGCAGGTCTCATCCCGTAGTGGTCCAGATGTATGCTGTTGAAGTGGCATGGATGCTGCAGCTTGTGGATCCTATAAGAGGAGAGTGGCTGACAGTCATTCCCAAATGAGGTAAAAATGCCAAATTCTGACAAGCCTTTGCCAAGTGCTTCGTAGTTCTACAAAGTCACAAATGGAAGAGGTCTGTGTCCTCTAAATATTTCCCTGCTAGCAGGTCTTTATGTATCGAGTCCAACTGCCAAGCACTTGTAGCCTCTTATTATTTTAGTGTGTGTGTCAGTAAATATCTTACCCTGCCAGTTCTAACAGGGTTACAGCCTGGCAAAACATTACTAAGATAGCATTCGTTCATAGTCTAAAATCAAAATATGTCCTGATCAAGCTGCTCTTAAATGTGGCCGCCAGCTTTCTACAGGGCTGCTTATAAACCAGCTGTCTAAATCCTATTACTTGTGCTAAAATTTTCTAAAAAGGATGGTTTGTAAATACACCGTATTCGCCAAAGTGCTGTCCGTTCGTTACCTGTATTTCTTTCTCCTAGAAGATGTAACTCTAAATAGTATGTTTTGCCTACTTTGCTTAAAGTACTGTTTGTGGAAGTTCTTACTGTATTGTGTTCCTAAATGCTGTAGATATGGTCTGAAATCAGTGTGGTGATGCAACCCTTCCAAGCACTGATTTATCCATATCATTGACGGAACAGTATTCTTCTGGTATTCTTAAGATTTATTAATTTTATTAATTATTGGTGTTAAGAGCGGATGCTTAATTTTGGTTCTTTCTTTATCTTACACCTTACTTAAAATATATGGGCTATGCATCACTGCTAGGTCAGTTCAAATGTTTATTTAAATAATTCAGAAACTAAATCAAATAGCTATATTTTATGGCAATGAACATAAACATGTCTGTCATCCTGGTATTTGGGACAGTCTGAAAAACTGGAGCAGGGATCTGCTTGAGTGCTTTAGCTATACTTTTTATGGAGTGTGCTTTCTCAACGCTTGTTTGTAATCACTTGTGCTTCAAAAGGCAGGCACTGAAGATGTTTACCAAAGGTGCTGCACCCTAAAACTGCTGCTCTAACCTATAGCTGTTTCCTTTATCAGCACCACCTCATGCATCGCAGGCTTGAGGTCATGTGGCTGAGAAGCTGCTATTTTACCGCACCCTTTGCAGCATGGTTGCATTAGAAAGAGTCAGGCCTTCTTGGATGCCAGGGAGAAAGTAAGTAAGAAATAAAAATTTATCTCTAAACACCTTTATTCCTTTCTTTCAATACTATAGTGATCAGCTCCATTTAACACCTCATCAGGGGATGTTAGAATATTTTACTTGGCCCAGATGGAGGGAAGATATGCGAAGTTGGGGTGGGGAAGGGGCGGAAGGGAAGAGATCTCTCTCGTTTATGCTGACAAGAGACAGTTTCCAGCAATCCTGCTGAATCTGTGTGGGCTCAAACTGCAGGCTGTAAACAGTTGCTTATTACCAAGCTATCACAGTGATGATGCACCAGTTGATATGTGAGTCCGCTCAAAGAAGGCAAAATGAGAATATTTAGTGCAAGATGATATAACCAGTTATAGTTGTTTACAAATCCTTCAGAGAATCTGAAATGTGAGAAACCCTCTTCCGCGTTGTTTTGGTTTTCCTCTCAGGGAGTAATTATTTCCTCAGACTTAGTAAAGTCTGGCCAAAACCTAACTTCTCCATCTTTGTTGGAGGGTGAACAAAATTCTGTGGATGCTTTCAAAAGCTTACTTTAACAGAGTTTTCCGAGATTGAATGATGGTAATGCGTTTAGGGACTGGTAATTGGAGATAATTCCAATGAATTAGACTTTGCAGATGTTAATGATATGCTAGAGGAAGTTAGCTTATGAAGAACTATGCTGTGCTCTTTTTTGTCTTGATCTATTGAGTAGCTTCTGTAATTGTCTAATACATATTCTGGCAGTATTTGGGTTTCTTAAGCATTTACAGCCTGAAGAAACCAGCCTGCGAATTTGCAGAGCAGTGAATATAATTAGTTCAAATGCCAGTAAATGAAAATAAAGTATTGCGCTCTTCATCGTAGGTACAGTAACATCTGCAAGGAATATCTAACTTTGCATATACAGACTAAGTAATCAGTCCTGGCTTGACTATTTTTTTATGGATGAATATTGATGCAAAACGCTAGTCTCAGCCTATTGTATAGAAAGTATTGCTCATTCTGGAGAGTAATTTGCAAATGGTTGTGCTGGTATACTTCATTTCCCACACTGTGCAATCAGGAGGACAGTCTTGGTGAAAGAACTTGCAAAAAAAATGCTAGTGGCAACGATGTACTTATAGGATTATTCTTGCACCACTGGCCCCACTGGGTTAGACATTGTCCTTCCTTCTGCAGGAAGGTAAGATTGTTCCAGTTAATCCACCTGGTAATGTATTAAGATGTTCCTTGATGATAGCCTTAATTTTGTTTTCCTCTGTTGTCCTACCTCATTGAGACAGAGGGAATGAATCAATTTAATTCTGATGGGAGATAACTCTTGTGTTCAACATGGTTTAAAAATTTGAGGATCTTCTAGCAGGGCATGCCTAAGATAGGCCATTCTTAGCTTGTGCCAGACTGAAGTTTGACTGTGCCTATCTGACCAAATTAGTGGATTTTCTTAATGAAGGTTGTTACTCACAGCAGTGTTAGACCGTAACAGCATATTTGCACACTGGCCTGAGTGATCTCCATCCCCATGAGTTTTTGAGTTCTTTGTGCTTGTGTGGTGACTAGGTGGTGGTGTTTTGGTTTTGAAAGTACTTAGCTGTTAATGCTTGCTATCTTGCCCTTAACCTTTATGTAATGTTGGGGGTAGAACCTGCTACTTGGTGATCCAGCTTTCATGAATAAGGCATGCCTGTGTCATTGCTGTAGTGTGGAACTGTTTCTTAGTGCCTGTTTTACCAGCATCACCGGTCACAGCTGTTATGTTTTCTGCTAGCTGGGAAGACTTCTCTATTGCTATTTATGCCCATACCACCTTAGCTGTTTACTTCTTTAAGGTATCTGTATTAATAAACATGCGGGTAATGGGAGCATATATGAAGTTTTTCACCTAGCAGTAAAACAAAAATAAGTTTAATCAGATAATGCTACCTCCCCAGTTTAAGAAAATGAAGTATTTCCTACTAAAAACAGCAGCAGCAGTGATTTAACAATGTAATCTGATCTAATATTAGTAACAGCCTGTGCCTTTAGGGAGCAGTATAATATCCAATCCACTGAATAAAGTCTGTCTCGCATTAAATTCTGGACCCCTTTTAAAAAGATGGCTTCCCAGAATTGTTTCAGTAATTTCATAAAGATCCATGGTTTCCTACGTCTTTTCCCCAGTAATATAATCAGGCTGGGGAAATTACATTGGCCCCCAAAATATAAAGAATGGGGAAATAATGCTGTCTTATAAAGATGTTCTCCCTTCTCCCTGATGTCATGAGGACCTTCATCTCTCCACCTTACGTCTTAAGCTTTCTGTTCCTCCCCGCATGTCTGGGCAGGAAAAAGCCCATCAGGGGAGTTTGTCATGCACAAATTGCCATCTGTGACTGCATCACCACGACTTCCAGCATGAGCCAAAATCTTACTCGGTCATTTTCTGAGTAAGCTGGAAGGGGGTGGGAAGAGGGTCCCAAGAAAGCAAGGGGGCTTCTAGTCAAGGTCATGCTTTACGGAAAGAAGTAGTCAGGACACCTTATGGAAGATTTAATATTGGCAGGGCTGGAGTTGGAAGCCTGTTTATGTCAGGTTTTAATAATTTCTGGAATTCTGTATACATACCAAGGAAAGGGCGCAACAAGTCTTCATTAACCCTTTCATAATGAAGCAGCACACACCCTCGCTCTTATATTTTGGGGAGGAATTGTTGTTTGGATATTTTTATGGATTTGTTGGGGGAGTCAAGGATGTCAGGCGTTCAGCCCTAATAGTAGGAGAGCTGCCAGAATCATCTGCTTCTCTTAGATGAGTATATTTTTCAAACGTTATGCCCTGGCTTAAACAACAGCAAAGCAGAGGTTGTAAAAGACATCAACTGGATTACAGTGTGTGAAGAGTCCTGAGGGCAGGCAAAAGTTTGCATTGCAAGAAGTGGAAAAAATGCTGCTTCTCCGTGTGAGGTGGATTGCTCCATATCGTCTTCATTAGCAATGTGCTGCAGAATGATTTCCCCCCTCCCAGACTTTGCTTCGGTGGCCTAAATTGTGTGGTAGCCTCAAAAGTAGGTCATGATGCAAAAGCACTGTGCTGGTTCCAGTGGCTTTTTTTTTTAACCCAATCTCAGGTTTCAAGATGAACTTGTTAAAAAGCTCATCTAAGCCTTCATTAGGTGTCAGTCGTAGGGTTGCTTAGGCACAGGATCCTTGTAGAACAAGCTGGTGTATGCTGTTGTGTTTCAATGCCTTTGATTACCTGAATGATGGATTAAATGTTAGGACATGTCAAATGTGGTTCTTTATTGCACCCAGTTAGCCTTAACCTTTTTCCTTTGGCAGGCTTTTAGTGATTCAAAACAGGTTAGTCCAGTTTAATGTAAGATTATTTTAAAATTAGAGGTTGACTTTCCTCTCAAGATCTGGGGTAATGTTGCTCACATATGGGACTGTTGTTAAGTAATATGGGGTATAATTGCATTTTTTAAAAATTATTCTTGAACTAGTCTTCCCCCTCTGATAGGGTTAATGAAGTTCTGTTTTTAGAAAGCAGTAGCTAAAAATCTGTGTTTGCATTTAATATGTGAGAAGTCTTAATGGGAATGTAAACAACTACCTGCCTATAATTGATGCCTTTTTGAACCAAAGGCCTCGTGACTCACTTATATGATGGTGCTTCTAGAAAGTCACAGGATTTTTTGAGTCTAAACTTGTATGAAGGAAGAACATAATCTGTCCACGGAAGGATACAGTCCCTTTGCTGAATTTCAAGTAAAGTAGTTGCACGCATTTGTCCAGCTGGGCCAAAAACTCCAGGTATGTTTTCTAGATGCTTTTCTTCCTACCGCAGTGGTTGAACACTTCAGTGTCTTGATATGGGCCAAAGAAACTTCCCCTGTGGCCAGTTCTGTTACTATAAACAGCTGCTAATAATTAGCAACAGAGCCACAAAACAACCAGGGAGAAAATAGCTGCCTGTTGGCTAAGCAAGTGGTATTCTGCCTTGCATCTGGCAAGTACTAGGAGGCAGAATACATGATAGCTCTCACAGCATGACTGAAGGTCCTTCTTCTGCCTTCTGAAAAGGAGGTGTCTTGAGCTGGGCAGGTGAGTCTGCTTTTTGACCTTGTAGCCGCAGGGATCCACCGACAACTTCTCTATGTGAGCTGCAATTTCACACTGCCTTTGGGTATTGCTACCCAAAGTAATACTTCTAGCTGCCCCTATTCCTCCCTTCCCCCGTTATGTTGGTATGGATCCATGCAGCCATGCAATCAGACAAAACCAACCTGACTTTAAAAAAATATCCTTTTTAGCTTCTTGGATGTGTTCTGTCAGCTTAGTTTTCAACCTAGATCAGTTACACTGTCTGGTTCACTACTTAGATGCTTGTGTGGCTGTGCAGGAAGGGGTGGGAGTAAGGAACCTGGGGCAAAGAAAAGGAAGAACAGACTGCTGCTTTTAGAGGAAATACTTGTTTATGCCAGCTTAAAGCAATTGAGAAACCTATAGTGTAAGCAGTATAATAAGCTGGTAATGTATTTTATGTGATATTCCCATGCAAGCAGCCGATTGTAAAACAAAACTACCCTTGCTAGGAAAACAGGCTGTCCTAGCAAAAGTATAGTTTGGTGTTACAATTTGAAGCTGCCATCAGGTTTGTACTGCAAAGAGTATCTGTCTGGTTTCAGCTGCTACTATCTCTGTAGTGGAAGCTGCTGTTCCTAATGCAGATCTGTAGAACAAAATCAATCGTGGGGGAGTCATCTGTACAAAATAGGTTGGATCGGCACATTATGGAATCGTTTTTAACTATTTTGAGAATGGACAAATTTTTGTGAGGTGGTGTAGCCGTGCTTGCAGAGGGATGAAGGACAGCCTTGCCTTTTAGAGCTGCTCTTTCACAGCAACATGCTATTGCTCTATTGGCATGGTGGAGCACCAGAGGATTTGAACTCAAAACATTAGTAATTATCCTTGGACAAATGCCATTTTACTCTTGAAAAGGCACAAGTCCAAACGATGTATCATTTTGCAAGCCAGTCAGATGTTGAAGCAGAACCCAGTGTCCATTTTGCATTTAATCATAGAAGGAATAATAAGTCATGTTTTTCTGCAACATAGGAGTAGAAGTGTTCAGCCAAACATTTATTTAGTCTGAGGAAAGCCAGATAAACTCAGAATGTCTTTCTTTCCAATGGTAATATTAAAGCTATACTTAAATCAGTCTAGATAACTTTTCAAGAGATGGCCAGATTACTTGAAAACCTTAGCATAACCAACTTGGCAGAAAAGTTAAGTATTTGACAAATAAATGGAATGACTAGGCAATTATAGGCTTGCCAGCCTAACATGATTCACAGGTGAAATAGTAAGGTTACTAGTGTGTATGTCTGTGGGATGTACTCATTGAAGGACTGAAGGACAGTAAGGTGTAAGACTCTGGGAGGAAAAAAATCTTGTCCTATTAGACTGGCAGCTTCTGGACTCTACACTTCTTTTTTTTCCAGTCAAACATTTGAATATTTCATAAAGTTGAAGTACACCTACCTTGTTTTTTTGTTGTTTATGGTTTGCTCCATGTGTTATGCCGAATGTCACATTAACACAATAATTATTGTTAATGTCAATAATATGACATTAACATTGTCACTGTTAGTGATCCAATGACAACTGTGACCAGAATCATTAAAGCCTAGTTAAATTCTGGAAGACTTGGTTCTTAGCTATTTTTCCTTATGAAGTTAGTGGTAAACAATGAAAAGACATTTGTACGCAACGATGGCTCAAGGTATCTCTTCATCCTTCCTTTCAGTGACAGGAAGGTAAAATTCTTTTAAACTATAGACTCTTTGTTTGAGCTAGAGTATTTCCTACATCGCTAGAAAACAATTCCTGTGGAGCAAAACTCTGAATGCAGCTTTTCACTATGGTTTGAGGAGACTTTGATCAATCTGTATACTTGCACGTAAATGAAAGTAATGATAATGGAAGAGGCAGATCTTGAAGACATGATATGGCTAAATAAATTACTGGAAGTTAATGCAATAAACTGTAAAGACCAGGATGAGAGAAGGGGGTAGTTTGCCTCTGCTCAATTCCCCCCTTGTTCCCTTAGATATTCAATAGTGTTTGAACACAACTGTTTCCACCCTTTTCAGTTTGCTCATTCCAGTTTTTCTTAGGCCGTGCTTATTTTTTCCTTCAGAATTTAGGATTTTGTAATGCATGCACACCTACCCTGTTGAAATGAATTGTTTCTTAGCCCAATAAATGCCTTAAGCATTGCCTAATGGCTTCAGAGGAAGAAAGCCCTCCCAGAGAGTTCAAATTTTCTTATGGTATCCAGTTCGGCCCATTTAACTGTATCTACAAGCCAAGCTTTATTACTGCTTAATAAAGTACGTTGTGATTACCTGAAACTTACTGCATACTCCACAGCTTAATTAAAGTCATATGCTTTGGCACTGGTTCAGAAAATCTAGTTGCGTGTTGAACAGTACATTCCTATTCCTTGTAAGCAAGAGATATCTGGAAACATGCATTAAAAATAGTCCAGTCTTAAAAGATTTGGGCAGGATCATTAACCCCATTTATTTTGGTATTGATGGGTGTACCACCAATATTCTGACCTCCAGATGATGGTATCACAAATGCAAAAACACTGCTTGTCAACCTCTAAGTCCTAAACTTACAAAACATGTTGAGAAGTGTGATAGAGGTCATTTGCCTGAGGTGTTGTGTTGCGTAATTGTCTAGTGTGAGCTTTTTGTATGTCTTTAGCATCTTAGTGCTCGCTAGAGAAAAGAAAACCACTGAATTTTGTGGGCCACAAATATGACCTATATAACTCTTCCTCTTTGGAAAACCCTAAAGAAAGGCAGTAATTTTCCTCAGGTTCTTTGATGATTCATGTGCTTTGTCTATAAACGCTACTGATTTGAGGCACAGGATTGTTGTGATATAGCCTTGTCAAGCCTATAACATGTTGTTTTGTACTTCACATAGTCATGTTATGACTTATGCCTAGATGGAAGATAGATAGTAAAAGTATAACAGATAAGATTACAAGCAATTTGAAGAGCTTTTATAAAATTTTGCTTACAGATTAGTTTTCAGAATATATTACTTGCCTGTTTTGTTGAAATATTAACTACCGCTTTATAGGGTTTGTCGTTGTCGCAATGTGGCCAAAGGTCAAAGTAAAACGTGCAGTTAGGTTGAAGAGCTAGTGTAATCAGTCCCCTCCTCCCATATACACTTTGCAAGATCAGGAATATTTCTGTATCTAAACTTTCTTCATACCCAACCTCTGTACAATGCCCAACATGAACCCCTTTCCATGGCTGAAATTCTTCATTCTACTTCCTTATTCTTTGTTATTCATGAAAATGCCTTTTAAAACTTTATGGAAAATATAGTGAGAGTGCATGGCAGAATGGGGGACATGGTCTCAGCTTCCTGAGATAAATGCTGTCTCGTGTGCCACTTTACATTTTTAAATTATTTTGTTTAGCTGCTGCATGACTGGATGGTCAGAAAGGTACAGATGAAAGGGAAGCTGTCTTTCTGAAACCTTCTGCCACCATGCCTCTTGACATCTGTTTGAGGAAGGGATGCCAGCTCTCTTAGTACCTAGTCTGCTTGAATGACAGGTAAAAATGTGAACCTAATTCATCACTTCTTTAAAAAAAAAAAATAATAATACTGGCACGTTTCTTAGGTGGACTCCTCACACCATGAAGCCTTTGAACCACACGAGTAAAGGGAATGTGTTGGAAATTACCATGGATATTCAATGCTACTATTAAAAAAAAATCATTGTCAATTAAGGTTTGGTTTTACTAGCCAACAAACATGAAAAAAAAAATTTGTGCTAGATGCAGGCATGGGAGCATGCCTTCTTTGGTATTTTAATCCAACTCCTCTTTAGATACCATTTACTTTGGAGTTTTTTGCTGCATAAAAGCTTCTGTAATATTTATTTCCAGCAGGTAAATGAATTTGTCTCCCTTTTTGATAAGGAAGAATGCCACTATTCAAACTTGCCAAATTCAAAATGAACTTGGAAAAAGCAGCAGCAGAATCTGGATGGGTCTAAAATGAGTATGAACACAATCTAGCAGGACTTACTAAAGAACTAGAAGACCTTTCTGAAAGGCTCTTGTTATTCTCTGGCTCTTGTATTAGACATGCACTTGGAGTCAGATGAAAATGCTGCAGAAGACTAGCATTATGCTTACCACAAAATTGGCATAATGGAACAGTAATTCTGTGTTCCTTCAGATCAAACCTGTCCATTGTGCCTCTTGCTATTGCACTTGAATACTGTAACTGCTTTTTCTGGCATGTTTAAAATATACTGTTCTTATCTGTGTCAATTACAGCTTCAAAGTCTACCTCCATCTATCATCCATTATTCCTGTCTCTTAAATTATCTGATCGCTCCTCATCATCTTTCACTTCAAGAATAACTTTTTCAGTCATCCCTTAAGAGTGTTGCTCAAAAGGGCTAAATCTCAAATATCCTCTTTTGTCCTTTCCAGTGACAAATGCTCCCAGCCTGGTGTCATCCTGCTTGCGTATGCAGGCTGCCCCAGTGCATCATAAAACATTCTGCTGTGATGAACTGCCTGCCTCTCCGTGCCTCATTCTGCTACCCTGTAACTGAGTATTAAATGAGGTGTTTAGGGAAATTAGTTAAATCCTTCATAGACAGTGACAGGAGGGGAAATTAAACATAAGAAAATGCTAGAGATTTTAAAGCCATCTTGTACAGGAGTGTTATCCATGAACCTTAGTCTGTAATACAACACGCATGTTCTGAATGATTTCTGAATAATAAGAGCTGATATGCAAACTTCTGAATTCTACTGAATTCAATTTTGCCTGAGTCTGCCAGCAATTAAACATTTTATGACTAGGCTGTAATTAAAATAATTGCTCCTACTCTAGAGCCTGTATTTTGTAGGTTTTACTCACCCAAAACTTGTGTTATGAAAAGTGGATGGGTGTCTTTTTAATACACACAGTACTTAACTTCATATTTATGATAAACTAATAGCTCTTCAAGGATTGTGTTGAAACCTCAGACACTAAAGCAAAGTAAGAGAATCGCATCACTTCCCCTCCTGATGCAAGTTCAACACTGCACTAACTACTGGAAGGAGGCAAATGAACTCTGCCACATGTAGGAGCTTAGCAAACCCAAACCTTGACTGGTGGAAAGAAAAACCTTTATAAAAACAAGGTGCTTATGAAGAACTTGAATAAGTACCTGTCTGTGCCATAATTCAGTAACCCTAGGCAGTGCATCTCAACTCCTGTTAATTCTGAGTGGGTGGAGAAATGCTTTCTTGAGTCCTTTTTGTTCTGAGCAATTTAATGCTTATAGATTAAAACTTGGAACTTAAAACTCTGCTTATAGCACTTGTGTTCAGTAAGTTATTTTAACTTCTCTCATGTGATTTAAAGGTTTGACTAGCTCAGAAGCAAATTATAGTATTAAGTTGTTATTGAGGTGATCAAATCTGAGAACTCTGGTAATCTTGGGGAGCCTGGGAGGAGAAGCAGCCCAGACCAAAAAAGATGCTTTTGAATGGAAGAACAAAGTACACGCAATAAACCCACTGGGGGTACAGCTCGAAGGAGGGTATCAGCAGGAGGGAGTGCTCAAGGTGATGTTTCTGTGCTGTAGTTTTAGTAGAACAGTGTGTCGGGTCATGCTGAAACGGAGTTGCTGTTGTGTTGTGCTTTAAACCCCAAACATGTCATCTTATTTCTTAAGGCTCGTTTTTAGGTTCACTGCCTAATGATCTGGTTTATGCTCTAGCCCACAAAGAGTTTTTGTTGCCACAACTGAAGGGGCAGTGAACTGCAGCGCAGGGACTTCTTTGGCCAGCTTTGTTGCCAAAGCCAGCATCTTGTGGAACCATACCCCCGAGGGGTTTTGTCCTGGGATGCGAGTTCACACTGTGTGCATAGATGTGAATATGCATCCTTCTAGTGCAAATGTTTTTGCATAGACTTTTTATAAAATGCTTTCTTTTTTTCTCCTAAGTACTTAAACACATTTTGATTGACATGGTACAGTATGTATGTCTGCTTAGACTTTGTGGCACAAAGGACAGTGAAATACAGGAGAAGCTTGTCTTACCTGGTTGGAATATGTTTTAATGATTTTAATGTGTGGTGGAAGATACTGTACCATTCTACTTTCATGGACTTCAGAAGCCTCATAGGATGTGAGATTAAGATGCTCTGGTTTTGAGTGCAGAAAGTGAAGATGGATACATATGCTGTATAGAACTTCATTAGAAGTTTAAATATTTAAATATCAATCCTCAAAGTTATATTCCTAATGGCTTGCTTTTGCTCATGCTTGCTTGAGGAATCTCTTCGTTATAAGATGGTGTCATAGTTACTGCAAGGTAACTGGCAACTTCCAAAAGTCTAAACGGAGATGTCTGTGTGGCCAGTGAGTAAATGGTAATCGATGAATCATCTTCCTGGCATAGTACTGGAATATCCTACGCCGTTTCTGAAATGGAATCTGGATTAAATTTCCCAGAATTTGTTAGTCTTGTGCTCGATGTTCTGAGGATCTCAGACAAAAACACTGATATATTCTTCGGTGGCTTTGTGTAGGACCACAAACTGGAGGAACTTAGGAGTACAGTTAAGCATCATTTAAACATGAGGAGTAGCTGCATTTCAATGGAAAGTCCAGGGGTAGGAGGGAATGTGGAATAAAAGACCCTACACTAGGCAAGGACAATGGAAAGCATTAAGCAGGAAGTAGGGTATATAGTTAAGGGGGGGGCACAATATCCTGAAAAATGCTATTGAAATTTTTAAATGCTTGCTTTTTGTTGCAGATTAATCAGCCACTCGATGGGGATTAACAGTGGAGCACCTCTTTGTGTCGCCTTTCCACCTCTCTGTAGCAAGAATAACAACTTCAGCACTTCTTCAATAATAATTATGAAACTGGTATTAACTGAATGGCAATTATGGATTTTTAACTCTAACTCACAGTAAACCAGCAAGCCATATGTTGAAATTCCTACCAAATAGCTTTTCATTCTTAATGTCTCATATCTATACCAGAAGTTGCAAGATACCTGTTTGTACAAGAGGAGTATAAGCATTACTTGCCTGAGGAACAGAAGCTGAAAGAGAAGACACGCTAACTTGTTCGTGGAGTTATGGTAGTATTATTTATATAGATATAACAAATATATATATTTTTATGGTAATGAAAATGGCTCCCCAGAATGCTGACTCGGAATCTATGCAAGTTCAAGATCTACCTGTGGCACAGCTTCAGAAACCAGAAAACAAGGAGAATGAAAGTAGGGAGGAGACCATTAGTGAAGGATCCATAGACCGGATACCAATACGCCTGTGGGTGATGCATGGTGCAGTAATGTTTGGCAGGGAATTTTGTTATGCCATGGAGACAGCTTTGGTAACACCCGTATTGTTACAAATTGGTAAGTAATTCTCATTTCTGTAAATTGAAACTTTATATATCTTTTTGCATTGATTGAAGTCAGAGGAAGAGGGAAATGGGGTCTACCAACTAAAAATAGACAAGGTAAAAAAGATTTTCTTTTTTTGTTATTGGCTGTGCCACAGATTCAATTTTGTGATCATGTTTAAGCGGGGAGGATTTCTATACGCATTCATCTTCTGTCTATTATTGCTTCCCTCCGTAAAAATTTTAACCTGATTTAAGTTTTGAGTTCCCATATAAAGCTAGCAACCTCAAAAGCTTCTAAAATTCTTTATTGAAAGGTAAGTGTCCTAGAAACTAGAAACAACATTAGACTATAAAGGATTGCAATGAAGCTTTTTTCGTTTATGGAGAGATGCTTCAAGTTACAGTACTTTAGAATAAACAGTTAGATAAAAGCTTTTCCAACTACTAGTGAAATATTGCATTTATTTCAAACCACTAGTGAGTCTTGTTTTATGTGATTAATCTGTCTAGATTATAACACATGAATATATATGAATAAATCATGATACCAATAACTTTAGATAATAATGGGGCGTAATGAGGTTTAGAATAGGAGTAGACAGTGTTAAATTTCATGGTGAGTACTGTAATTAGGTTTCCAATAAAATGCTTACAGTATTAACAGTGTCTGGTATTACCTTTATCAAATCCAGAAAATCATGTTCTCTATCAGATACCAGAAAATACTACATGAAACTGAATGAAGTGTCGGACTGAGCATGCTTCCATGAGTGAATAAATCAACGATATACATACAACAATATATATACACTGTATAAGTGTATATATAATATATGCATATTATATGTTTGCTAATGTTTGCTTTGGCTTATACATGCAGTTATACCTTACAGCATGCTCAGTTGTGGCCAAACAGAAGCACTTGACCAACTCTCTAAAATAATGTTCATTGAATACTATTTACAACATGGTTTAAAAATTTTGAGGTTAGCATCTCAAATGAAACATCTGTATTTTTATATTTGATATGACAAAAGGGCATAAGAGATTGAACTCATGAGCATGCAATGTACAAATTCTCATGTGCAGTCTTCCTGCAGTTAAAAATGTGGTTTTGTATGAAATTACTAGTTGGCTTACTTTGAATCAACAGAGGGTTCAATAATCAGTGCAGCTGATGCCATGAGAGATGCTGATAAGTTATGCCTCCAAGTTTTCCTGAAAATTGTCATTTTCAAAGCTCATCAAATTTCCTTTTTGGATCTATTCGTGGCATAGTTAAAATAGATTGTAAGTGTTCCCCAAATAGGAGCTTTCTGATCTATCTGACTTGCTGAATAAAATACATGCAACTTCATCTAGAAATGTTTATAATGTCCATAACTTGTTTTGAGGTTTTGACTTTTGGGTAAGTTGAGATTTAGAGACTTAAGTTTGTACTAGCAGCATTGGTTCAATTACTGTCTACCATGAATGCAAAAACTTGCATCCTGCTTTGCGTGGAGAAGACTCCCAGTTTTGTAAGTGACCTGTACTTTTTTGTTCGTTTTCTTGTTTGTGCTGGCACTTGGATGTTTAAAATGTATAGCTGGCTAAGCTGACTTTTACCTTACCATAGAGTAAGGTCAGACAGTATAAATAAACCATCCTCTTAATTACTGACCAGTCTACTAGTTTACATTTCTTTTGTGAGCTCTTCTAGCAGATCTGTTTCCTCCAGATAATTGAGAAATATCTCTTCCCTTCCTTCCCTAACCCTACTGATCAAAATAACATTGGGATTTGGGGGAAGGGAAGAAAAGAGCTCTCACTTCTAGAAAAGCTGGCAAATGGCAAAGTAACGCAAAAGCCTGTGGGGATGCAGTGATGATGTTCCATGCTGTATAGACAAGAAATGGAGGTAGCTGGTTACAAATGTTAGCGCTTTGGGAACTAATTGAAATCTTTCGTGCTCTAGCTCGTGTTCCCTCAGCAGGGGAATAAACAATGCTGGATTCAGTGAAGGGTTAAGTTATTCACGGGTGACTTATCTAGCCTGTTTGGTAATTACTTCTTACATGGTTCTGTTTACCTTTATCAACCTCAACATCTGTCTGCCTCAACATGAGGTATATTTATTCCTCACTGGAGGGGGTTGCATATAGCTGTAGAACTGCTGTAATATTCCCTTTGCTTCTTGTTTTGGTAAAAGCAATATTCAGTTACTTTCTGTGAGATTAAATTGGCTCAAGAAACTATTTTTGGGAAGTGGCACCTGGGGAAGTGTGGTGACTCAACCAACTAACTTTGCTTATAGTAAATTGAAGAACCAGAAGCCTTTTGGGTATGCAGAAAAGACTCTTTCTTACAGATGTATGTTGAATATTAACAATTAAGCTTTACGGTGTGTGCTTGTGTTCTATATCAGAGAAAACTTTGGTCACTGAAATAATCTGAGATTCTTATCTGATACCTCCATTAAAACCTTAGGCACATTAGTATGGTGTTACACGCTTTCTGTTTGCAGGTATTTTACTTTCCTAGCTGTTTGTGTACCCTGGATCAGAGGTGTAGTTATGATTTGGCAGATCAATGACCTGTCCTGCTTGTACTTTAAGCCATGAGATTTCAGCAACTGAAGGAGATAGTCCTTTGCATAGTCCCTTTCCAATTCAACAGTGGTTGAATTCTCGATGTGTTTAAATTTCCTGACGTTTTGAATTCTTAACAAAAGAACGAAAGGCAGCATTGAGAGCCGCTTGGATTGATGGATACTCTGAATTGGAAAGGTCTGGAACTGCCCGAGTTGCTATACCCCTACTGAAATAAGTTCTGATTTGTGACTTTAATCTTTGTCTTTATTGCTCTGCTTAGATTGATGTTACATTGCCTTGTCAGAAATGCAGCTACAAATCTGTAACAGCCTTGTAGTCGTAACTGGGCTTTAGTAGCTTAGCAACAAGAACAAGCCAAATATATATTAAATTTTTTTTATTCTAACTTGCTCTTTGATTTCTTGCTATCTGCAGCTTAAGAATTCAAAATGAAGCCGCTAGCTTGTTTAGAAGAATTTGGAGGATATAAAATTATGCGAAATGTGAGAAGTGGCAGACTGGCTCCAGATGACATTATATTAGTTGGCACTTTCACAAGTTTTGATCTCTAGAAATCTTCATTAACCTTTTTTAGAGACCCGTTTAATCAGCAGTTCATCCCAGCCGGCGTTAAAACTTTACTAGAAAATAAACTGTCAGCACCTTCAGCACTCTAGGTTTACTTGTTCATCAGTTGAGATTTTTGAGAAACAGTGATTGCTTGTTACTGTTGAGTATGTTCTGTGCATTAACACTACTGTTTGCTTCCCCTGTCACATTTCAGCCACATACTATAAACTCCATAGGAGAAGGATGAGGCCTTTGTCTTCTGAAACATCTGGTACTTAATGCTGCTTATCTGTGGGAGGGAATTAAAATCCCTGCTATTGTTTATAAATGACAGTGTATTTTCTCCCATCATTAAACTTGGTTTCTAAGGATTAAATCTCTAAATCTATTTCTAGTTCATAACAGTTCATGGAAAATTTGGATACATTTTAGAAATTATTTTGCAAGGGATTTTGAGTGAATAAAAGTGAGGAGAAACTATTGACTGGTATAGTGTAAACTAAGAAAAACTTAGCTTTTTGAAGAAACTTGTTCAGTGAAATCACAATACATGGCTTCTGTTAACAACACTTTAAACCATTAATAAATAACATAATTTGGTAATTTCAGATTGTTTCAGTTGTAATTCAAGCACAATTTGGGTGGTGACGCAACCAGTAAATCCATTTCAGTTCTTCTGAAAAGTGGGATCCATGTGCCTGTTTCATTAGGACTATGGAAGAAAAAAATCTGTGTTCTGTAACTTAGGGTGGCTGCTGCTTTCAGCATGAAAAACTTGCTGTCTTACTAATGAGTAGAGGTAGCTGTAAACATGAAGTTTCACGTTTTATATTTAATATGATAAAAGCTTTGCCAAGCCTTTACTGTTGCTTCAAAGGATCTTTCCAATGCTATTGAGTGTTTTATGAATAGTTAATAGGCACAGAAGTGACTGTCAGCACCAGAACTGTTCCTCATTCCCATAAATTAAATATATTACACTAGTGCTTTTAAAAAGAAACTATGTACATTTACAAAAGGAAAAACATGAACAGTTTACAAGTGCTGCTTACCTTTATAATGTCACTTAAATTTAGGGATGTTTCTCTGGTACGGTAGAGAAATAGCCTTGATTTTTATGCATTTCGTATCTGAGCGCCTATCTGTGATGGCATTACTTTGTTTTGCTGTGAGAGTTAATGGGCTCTTGTAGTAAACATTAGCTAGTCTAGCATTAAATATTGAAGTTGGTTGTTTTAAGCTTAACCCTGAGCATGGTGTTCTTTTTAGGCAACAACACTAAGGAATAGCATTTCTGGAAACTGCGTATTTCGGTGCTAATTAATAGATTTTAATACAGAGAAAGGCTGAGCTAGGCCCTGCAGAACAAAAATAGGTTATTTTTGTTTGGAGAAGAAATTATTTTTCTCATTAAATGCTTTTGAATCAGCAAAATACTGTAGTTGCTCATGTCTCATGAGACATGACACATTTCCCACGTGTCTCGTACATGTAGAAAAGCTGTTCGGGGATTTGGGCTGTCATTTCTCAGTTAAAGCATTTAGACATAATATCTCAGAAAAAAATTAACTAACATTCAAAATTCTTCCAGCCTAAAGCTTAGCAGACCATGCTTAAAGGGTCTTGAAATCTATTCATGTGAAATTGCTAGTATGGAAAAAGTGTGTTAAGCAATAATTCAAACTGCTGATTCTGAGAAATCTCAAAGTGGTAGCTGAGAAGTCATTATGCTGAAGAGATTTAATATTACGGAGTGAACTTTTAGTATGAAGTAGTGAATCTCCCCGTTGACATTTAATGTTGATACCTGTCTGAGAAGAATGCATGTAGGTAAAGAGGAGATTATGGAGACACATTTAGAAACCAAGCATGAAATGTTACAGATTAAGTTAGCTTTTAGGTATGTTTCTTCAAAGGAGTTAAGGTAACAATTGCTGACTCAGTTCAGTGTGGAAGGGGAGAGTCTTCCTAGGGCTAAGCCCGAGATCAAAGGAAATCTGAAAACCTTAAAGATCTGGTGGGGGAGAAGGGAACAAAGGGATTGGATGAGCTTTTAGAGGCTGCCTATAATTCAACTGAAGAAAGGCTGACTGGCTGGAAAAACTTTTGCAGATGGAGGAAGCTCTTCAGCATAAAGCGGCACTGACTCTTTATTTCAGCTCAACTTAAGTAGTCAAGTTTATTCCTAATCTCTGCCAGAGGTTACATCTATGTTAAGGTTATATGTATTTATAACTGTCTCTCTACAAAGCTGCACCTTAACCATTTGAGCTGTGCCTTACCTTACCTTGTCTTACCAGGAAGAAACTGTTTGAGTTGCTGTAACCTGCTCTTTGACTCTCAAATTCCTGTACGATCCAGCTGCATCTGGGCTCCCAGGCGTAGCTGCATTTGATGCTGAGAGTGAATTGCAGGATCTGAATTCCCCCTTGGAAGAATTAATGGCTTGAGAGCTGACCTGTCCCAAGAGGGGACTGTAACCCAGCTAACCTAAGGATAAGAACTGAATTTACAGTGGATGCAGAAAACCTAGAATAATAAACATGTAATTAAATACAGTTTTCAACCTTGTTAGCTTTGAAGTTAGTCTTTAAGATCATGTAAAGTTTGTATTCAGATCTCAAGTGGTGGAATGTATAAAACTGCAAATATTGTGCCTGAGGCACATGTTAATTTCCCTATAAAACCTCCCCACCCATCATTTTTTACTTATTGACTAATTTTATGCCCACTAAGGGGTTGTGTAAGACTAATTTTACTGTACTTTTTTTTAACCAATGAGCAAGTCAGTAAGGCTTTCATATCATGTATCACTGTTCTCTTACATAAAATACCTTTTGACCTCAAATCAATAGCAGCACACTTTTTGAACACATGTAGTCCTTAGTGGAAGGTTTGGTTAAGGATATGTTTAAGGCACTTTTAAAAGAAAGGTGCTATGCAACTATTAAGATTTTTAATCCTGGGGGCAGTAGGAGCACATGCTTTATTTTCATATCAGGGCGAATGCCATGTGGTCTGGCAGTTTACAGAGCTTTTTTTATATCAATGTTCTGTTTTTCTTTAAGTAACACTGAATCTGGCCTTCAGAGGCACAACTGATAACACATGGCAGATTTTCAGCTGGGGTAACATGAGGATTCGTGCTGGCTTTAGGATTGTACAGACTGTGTGACTTCAGATGAATAGCCTTACTAGGAAAGGGAAGTTGAGTGTGAAGGAATTCGGAGGCTTCTCCCATAGCATGAAACATGTTTCCTATTACTTAGCAGTAGGTAACTTTTTGTTCCCCTTTTTTTGGCTGAATAAGGTCTGCCGAAGAAGCTGCTTCTAAAACAAGTCTCATACTTGCTCTGGTGCCCGTCTTCTCCTATTCCAAATCTTTAACAAAAGGACTTGATCTTTTAATTGTATACTGTAGGAATGTTAAGACTTCTCCCGCCCCTGCGTAAAGAGTGTTTGCAGTAAAAATTGTGTGTGAGAACTTCTTTGAATCCTCCGAAGTTTTCCTTTTGAGAGCTTGTGTGATCTGAGGTTAGTGTGAGTGACCATATATGACATGCAAGAAACGCTAATAGGTCTGAGAACTGTGGACCGATAGAAAAAGCACACTGCAAGACAAAGCAAACTGTATAAAAATGCAGACTGTCAGCTCTTATGTGAGGATGGAGGTTTAAAATCAACTTTTAATTTCGTTGTCATCTCTGTTCTTCAAATCCATTTTTTTTTCTTAAGCATTTTAGTCTGATTTGAGGAAAGAGCTTGAGGCCTCCAAAAATAATCACTCCCTAAGAAGAAAATGGACATCTCTACCCTTATGTATTTGCTTCTTTCTACCAGTAAATCTTTCCTGTCCAGCATGCTGCCTCCTTTTTATCTTGAATACCCAAGGTTTAAGAGAGACTAAACTTTTTGGAATTACTTAGGAGTACTTTGGTATCTCTGTTCCCCTTCCCAAATCTCTTGTTCTCTCCCAACACAAGGAGATCTAGTAAAACAGCAGGAATAAGGTCCAGTTAATAACACTGCTACAGGCTAATAGTGCTGAACTGGTTATGGGACTATTAAATTATAAGCAGATTTTTTGGTTGTTTTTAATTTGCATAGCAGCCAATAGTTTTAAAATTTTCTTTCAGTCTATTATAAATGTACTTTTTACTTCTCTCTTACGTGGGGTCACTGAATTGTCTTGCAATTCTTCCCTCCCACACATACTGGACCCACCTTGTTGCTATAGCCAAGACAAGCCTATACGTTTTCTCCTGCTTTCAAGGGCAGCTCTGGAGTAGAAAGGGGCACGTATAGGACTCGAGGAACTGCAGGATCCCTGTATTTTTAGTGCTCCCTTATGAAGATTTCCTGCGGGTAGTGGGGGAAGGATTGGGAGAAGTGGGGGGCAGACTTTGGCCTCCTGAAAATGTGTTAAAATTGAGTGGTTTTAATCACGCACTTTTACGCAACCTCTTTCCTAGCCTAAACCCTTCCTCTTAATCTGCTTTCTGCCCACATACACTCTCAGCCAAATTTACAAAGTCCACATCTTTTTATACTTCTGTCTCAACACCCTCTAGGAGAGCAAGATGTCAGGTGAACCTGTGAATGTATGCACGCACAACTGCCGTCTGAGTTTCAGTTTTCTGTTCAGAATTTGAGTTTGACCCTCACCTCTGACCGAGAGGTAACTTTGCCGTAGCGATAACAGATGAAACATGATAGTGCTTCCATGCTCTTTATTACGAAGTAATTGCCACCAGGGCAATTTTCCAGCCGGCAATTGCCTGTTCTTTATTGCAGAAAGAAACCTTTCAGCTCTTTGGGGTTCTGGTGGCGGAGACTTGCAGATGCAGAACCGAGATTCGGGCACCCAGCTTTTGAAACTTGCAATGCCAGGACTTCACTCAATGGTTTTCTATTGAGCATGGATTGTGAAACAGGTTATGAAAAGGGAATGGCTGAGAACTCCTTAATGAACAGGAGTCTTACTTTTCAAGGAAATAAAATTAAGGCCATTTTTGAACTGAAAAGAATGTCAACAGGCTGTTGCCAGATCACGTAATGCTTTAATAAAGCTTGCTTCAAGAGGATTGTCAAAGCTGCAGCCCCTTAAGCTCTATTCTCCTCTGAGTCTCCTGTGTGCTTGTTGCAACAGTATTTCTGTTGTGATGTACCCTCTGGGACTCCATTTTAATCATCCTCTTTTAACCAAACAACAGTTGAGAAGGTTTCAGATATGTTTCCTGCAGGCTATTTTGCAAGAAATTATTGGAAAAGTTTTGAGCTGCTGATTCAGTTTGACGATAAAATTTAATACGAGTCCATTTAACTAAACAGGGAAAAACCAGGTCATAGATTTTATTTACATTGGTTTGGACAAATCCCCAATAGCTCATGTCATTCCGTAAACATATTCCCCTCTGAAGTCTTGAGCAACAGTGGGTACAAAGCAGCACACATGCAGATTTTGCCATAAATAGATAAACCCAGCAATATACCGTATTAACATTTGGTGATCTTCAGTGGATTTTTTGCAGCGTAGTAGATGCAGAGCATGTAAACTGAGTATGACCTGTTTTTCTACAGAAGTAAATTGGATTTAAAAGGGTTTCATCAGACAAGCAAGCATAACTTGCCCACAATCAGAATGACCTGAAAGCTTAAACTCTGCAAAGAAGAATAGGATGAGTAGGTAGAGAAGGAGATGGAAAGACTTTTAGCTGGGGGCAGTGATGGGCAGATAGTGGCTGGCAAGAGCACTTAAGTGCTTAGCAAGTGCTGCTAGACCTGGTAGGTGATTTCACTTGTGCTTTGAAACTGAGAAGAGATTCAAGTCCTTTATTTATTGTCAGTCCTCATTTGGGGAAAAACATGTAACATAATCCCCATTCCCACTGCTGGGGAGGATGTCTAGCAAACAACATTTCCCCCTTCCAGTCGCAGTCTTTGGAAACTTCTACTTTGTGTAAAATAGCATAAAAGTTCGTGAAGGCAGGTCTTCTGAATAACTGTGCTGTCACTGTAGCACCTGTCTCAGCTGTCCCTATTTATATTGAATCCCTTTGTAAAGTAGGTTTTTTATGAAGTTGTTTAAACCTTGAAATGTCCCATGTCCTTGTGGCTTTCTGAAAAGTAAAGATTTGGATGCAGATACCTTCTTGGGAAGGTAAACAGAAGGATTTGAGTCCGAGTTTCTATTATATAGAGAGAACGGTGACTGCTGCATTACACTGCTCTACAGCAAAGTTAGATGCCATCTCACTGGGCTGTGAGGAGTGCTCTGTGTGAGGACGGAGCTGATGTTTTGCACAGACACAGGTACTGGGCAGCTGAAACCATTCAGACACTCCTGCATCTGACCCCACCAACATTTTGCATAGCAGCTGGAGGGAGACTTTGGAGAAAGTCAGATGAGCTTAAACTTCGGAGGTAGAGCAGTTGAATGCCAAAATCACAATTTCATCACCTACCTCCAGATTACTTTACTAAGTAAAAAGCATTTTAGGGAAGCAAACTTTCTGCAAATAGACTGAATTACCTGGAAGCCAAAACTGTGGCCATAAAGTAATGTCAAAACGTAGACATTACTGTGACAAGCAATCTTCAGAAACAGCTTCCACACTCAGCCCAAGAAGCCTTAACGCACCTCCAGGGCAAGACCACTTTTCCCTTCAGAAGTGTTGATATGGAGAACAGTGAATGGAAAGGATCAGTCCCTACCCTGGCCTGGTCCTGTCCTCGGTATCAGTTTTGTCTTTGGCAAGTGTCCCACCATGAGGCAGTGCAATCTCTTTTAATATGCCGATAAATTTTGTATAGCTTTCTGTTCAGATCATCTTAACCTTGAATTTCTATCCTTTTCTGGATCCCGATTTATGTTCTCTCTGGCTCAAGTGATAAACAGAGATGGATCATTTTCTACGTGTTCTCATGTGTAGACTGTTTAAAAACATGAATTTCCTCCTTTTATCAGTTGTGCTGCTCTGTAAACAATGGTCTTTCAATAATTCAGTCTGTCAGAATTGAGGCCCCCCCAGGATAATTTGCAAATTCCAAAAATATCCTTCGGGCTTTAAATGAGCTCTTGATCTGGAGGTGTTTAATGTTATGTACAAATGTTATATTTGAACACTTCTGGAAATTAAGGCATTTCCTTGGAGAATGGAGATCAAGTTCGCACGCTTCAGAGTTCATGTAGGTGGCAGGAAAATTAATACTAAATTACATATTCTAAAATTAGTATTAAACTTTGACACTCTAGGAGACATCTTCAGAAACCTAAACTGAACGAAATGCCGCGGGTGTTCAGATAAATGATTGTTTACCAGGGTAGATTAGTTGTAGTGGATACGGTTGCAGCATTCACAGTGTTTTCCTTGCCTGATTTGGAAAGTCAGGCATAGTGTCTTACCAAGCCAGACATTTTCTGGCAAGGAAGAGCCATTACAGGCATACCTGCTGTCTTACGTGGACTACATCAGGTGACTTAAAAATGATTGTTTACCGTATGCTGATGCAAATTAGAAATTCATGTAGCAATGGAATGCTACTGCAGCCTCGGAAACATCTGATCTGGTGTTTTGTTCCAAGCTACAACAGAAATAAAGAACAGACGCACTGTGCTCTGCTCCTTATGTCTCCCCTTGAGTCATTATTCCGTAAAACTTTACAAAAATAGGTTTCTGGTTGCTAGACGTCAGTGTCAGTTTATCACCTCTGTAGTGGTTCTGCACTATATTATCTGCCTTTTTAGAAAAATTGCTTATTCAAAGGGTTTGTTTTTTTTCACTAAGGGATATATTCCTAATATTAATGCCTTTGCAACATAAATCGAATGATGCTGACTTTATACTGACTTTAAATGAGAGCAGAAGGAAACTGTCATCTGTCTGAAATGAAAATTGAGTTTAAAATTTTTTCTTTTGTGTTTGGTTCAACAAACAGCAGTATGCAAGAAACACGGTTTACAAACCTGGACTGGCTAGCATCTCAGAGGTCATCACTAGCAACCTGTGGTGAGCAGCAGTGTTGATACCCCTTCCCTAGTGATTTGCCGGGTCCCCCCAGGTACGGACACACTGTATAACGGTAGAGAAGCTGAAGAAGTGCATGGGGGAGCTTTCAGGATAGCCCATTTGGGGATGGAATGAGAAAATGAGATGATGTAATCATTTAAAAAGCTGACAGTGGCACTCTCTCTGTAATTTAATTAAGGAGTAGTCTTAACAAGTGCTCCCCCCTTCTCTGAGGTAGTCAAAGTCATGGGTCATGAATCTTGTGCCAGGGACTCCATCAGTTTGGATAGCAGTCAGCGTGTGTGACAGGTTATGGAGATAAATGAAGGGGAAGGTTATTTTTCTGCACTATGGATTCCTATCCCATTGTCATGGCAAATGTGTTTAAAATGTAACCTGCAGGGGAGGGGTTTGGTACAACTTTCTCTCCGCCAGATGTGAAAAGATTGCCAAATTCAATCTTGAAAATTATTTAGGTTTCAATCTTAAAATTTATTTAGGTTTCCTTTGTTGGATGACTGAATAATGCTGTGTTGCTGACTACACCTGTAACATATATATATATAAAACTCGTTCCATTCTTTCCTAAGTTCAAATGACAAGAAAAAGGTTACAAGCAGAGTGATGTAGAGTAAAACACAATATGATAAAAATACTTGTCTGGTTGTTTGGAAAAGAGTTCTGTTCTACTTTGTCCCCATTAGGGCCTAATTCTCATAATTTGCACATTTGGAAAGGAAATGTTTGCTGGTTTAGTTGTTGTGTGCTCCGCTTGTTTAACTTCAGATTTTATTGGTAAATTTATCCTTCCATGCATAGCCTCACTGATTGTGAAACATAACACGTGCAAGTAAAGATTGCATATAAAAGAGTCTGCGGTAAGAAGTCTGTTTCATCTTGTGTGATTTCATTTTATTCCAAACTATCAATTCCAGTTATTTGGTGCAAAGTTACTCCATGGATCTCATTATCCTTCATGTAGAAATGCAAGTAGTATAATTTTTAAACAGCTCAATAGGGGGACGCGGAAAGCTTGTTATTTGGAGTGGTGGCTGAGACTTGGGGGTTAAGTTCTGCTCTAGTTACTAAAATTTCCCATGTGTGCAACTTTGTAGTATGACCCTGCAAGCTCAAAATACTAAGATCAAGATTTTTATATAGCTAGAGTTTAGAAGACTTCAATATGAAAGGAGCTCTGCTTTTATATCTCTCTGGTATGCGTGTAGAACGTGTTTCATGTAAGTTAATGTTCAAGCCAAAACATACAAGTTTATAGAAGAAGGCATGTAGGAAAGTTGGAATGTTTGAGGCAGGCTACATGAACACTAACACCGTCTTTTTAATCAGCCCCCATAATTTCATCTGAGGGGATGGTTTTCTATAACGCTTTACCCACAAGGCAGGCAATTGGTGGCATGGATGGCTATAGAGGAAGACCACTTTTTTGCGAGGGGGGAACCCTTAGTTGAAAATTCTCTGTATGGTAGTCCTGTTACCAGCATTCATGTGTCTACAGATTGTTAAAACAACTGGTGAACTGCAATGTTTTTCCTGGAGCAATGGTCTACGTGGAAAAACATGCCTGCAAACTATAATCTGCAGTTCATTTGTTGAAGCAAATAGGAAAAGGACTAATAGGATTTATGTTTCACTTGATATAACCACATGAGGAATTAACCTCAATAAAGGCAACTGCGTAGAGGAATGCAGTTTCTCTTTAGGAGCTTACTATGGGTTATTTTCAAAATTACTCTTTTTTTTTAAAGTATACGATGAATAATGAGTTAGAAGAGTAAATACGTTTATTTATGTATAATTCAGCAACGTTTTTAAAATAGCAAACATAAAAGCAAATGCAGTGTTACTGTTCTTTGCTGACTTTTAGCTGGTAGGGCTTCCCAGTAGCACAGTTGTGACAAAAATGATCGCAGGCAGAGTGTTTATTCCTATCATAAACAAACCTATAGTCCCAAAGACTTTAGAAAGGCCACAAGGTTGATTTTGCAGTGTAGTAACAATTAACAATACACTTTTTGTAAGTCTGTTATGGGAATGGTGGCTTTTTGGGAGGCTTTGCATGTTGAAAAGAAGGGGAGTAAAGCACTTTGAGACTGCATGAATGGCCTAAGGAGTGTAGGTAGGAGCAAGTCAGCTTTTTTCCCCTCTGAATAGTTTGGGCATTTCTAGCTGGAAAAATAGCTTTTAGAATATGAAGTTTATATGAGGTACCTATAATGTTTATTAGCTATTTGTCTTGCTTTAAGTCAGCTAGAGTAATTATAGAAGGAGCTGCCTGCACCGTTTACTGACCCTTAAAAGGACTATGCAAATGTGATCCCGGTTGAAATTTAGAGATCAACTGTCTGGTCAGTAATCCCCAAAAAGATGAAGGTTCTCAGATAATATCTGCAGGGGCACGCGGGCCAAAAAACACCTTCTTGAGTCACCACTTTCATGTGGCTTCCAAGCGTGTAGTCGAGCTTAAAAACTGGGGGAGAAGAGGTTGATTTTTATCAACGTGCGAAGACGAGCTCCTTGCATTTTACTCTGCTGTACACTTACTGAATTTTCTAATAAATGCAACTTGAGGCTGGAAATGAACTCTTTTCTTTGCTGCTTGCAATGCAAGGGCGTGAATGTTGTGCTGACCATACTCTGCCTGGCTGCCTGCTCAACAAAAAATACTTTTTTGGCTACTTTCAAGTCTGCTTGCCTTCCTTTTTCAAGTTCTGTTCCTGGATACACTGACCAGATGCCATGCTGGGCTAAGTATATGCCAGTCATTTGTTTGGCAGTGTGAACCAGATCCTTTATGGTTTCCTAGGGCTTGGGGGTTGGTGGGGTAGAACGGACACATCAGGAGTAAACTTCTGCTGCAGTGAATGGGAGTTTAATATCTAGGGGATGCCTTCTAGCCCAGTGTTTCCTTTGCTGGAATGGTATTTTAAAAGTCTTAACTCTGAGCGAGTCTTATAAAATTTGGGATGTCCTAGCCATGCTCTTCATCTTGCCCTTGCTTAGTTATGTTAATCATGCTTCTACCTTCCCTTGAGGTCTAGTTAGAGCAGTGCAGAAGGGTAGTCAAAGCCTCCCTTAGACGCAAAATCCGTGCACCGCAGAGCAGCACAGGACCAGAGCACCCAAGCAAGGGCTCAGGCTGCACCTACTGCTGCCTTGTGATGCTGCTGGGCAGCTCCCTCCCAGCTATGAGCAGCCCCATATTGAATAGGTCCCCATTAAGCAAGTATGATTTTAATTGAAAATTTGTTCTTAAGCAGAACAGAAAAGTTGTTCGTTAACCAGATTTTTTTAGGGGGTGGGAGAGGGTCAGTTCAGTCTGAGATGAACACGGATTTCAGAGTTAACAGTTCAGATTTGGCTCTACTTGGAGGAAAAAATAGGTGTTAACACCAGTTTCTGGTTAGGATTTGGTTCAGCTATGTAAGTAGACAGTCATATTCTGGGGTATTAATGTGTTAATCGCTGCAACAAAAGCTCCACTGTTGATAAACAGCACAGGCTTGTGAGTTGGTGCTGAAAGATTTTCTATTGTATATGTAAGAGTCTTTTGAGTTTGGCAATTTTAAAGTGCGTTTGAGCCGAAGTGCCTTTGTTTATAAATTTGCCAATATTCTGTAATTGGTGACGAAAAAACCCTATTGAGCTTTGGATAAACTGGGATGCTGCATATCTTCAGGCAACACATGTCACAGTAATTGATGTCTGATCTTGCAGTGAGACGGAGCGGTGAAGTGCTGCAGTGTTACGTAATGCGCGGAGTCGAAATGGGGCATCATGTACAGCTGATGCATTTTAATTACATCCCGTAAAGGCGAGGGAAGGATTAGTGTGGCAAAACGATTTATTGATTGCTGCATTCATATACGTGCCTGCGTACATTTAGACACTTGTGAGTGATGGGAAATGGATGCTAGCGTAGTTGTGTGTGACCTTTGAGTCTTTCTGTATCTGCAGGTTGCTTAACTGGCCAGCAACAGGAGACAGTGTTTGCAGCCTGGGAATAAATACACTGACATTGTGAAGTTAGCCTCCGGTGGTTATATGATATACATGTATAGTTGAATACAACCTGCATTTTTCTGGGATCGTGAAGAAAGTTCTCAGCTTTTTATTTGAAGTAAACACCTTTGTTATGTCCCTAAAACTGCTCTTCGGTGGAGGTTAAAAGGATTTTTTTTTTATTACTGCTGGGTCAGCACACTGGAAGTTGCATCAGATTTAATCTATATTCAATTTCAGGTCGTTAAACACTGTGATGCAAATTCCGTATTAGTGTCAAAGTGATATATTTCTAAATATTGGTTAAGAAGTGAGAGAGGAAGAAAAGTTAAAAGCAAGTTTCCCAAGAGCCAAAAAGGACAGCACAGATAATCTAGAAAACTCCAGTGAATCAGTTTCAGCAGTTGATAGGAGCTCTTGGCAATGTTGTGTTTCCTTGCCCTCTCTGGAGCTTAATTACCTGCTGCAGCATGGAGAAAGCTTGTTTGGCACTGTCAGTGTTTTGAGTATAAAAGGTTCAGCTTCTGGCTTAAGTAAACCTGGCACTCTTCACTGGTCTGAACGTACCCTGGCAAAAATAAGTACCATCATTTTGGTAAGGATGTCATTCTGCGCAACCTGTAGGAATTGCTAAGCATTTTTGCTATAATTAAAAATCTACAACAGCAATTGATTCTCTGGTCTTTCCCTGAGCAGGGCATTTCATATGTCTTGCCTTTGATTCCTCCTCTTCAGCAGCAGCAGGAGTAGCTAATATTGGCAATATGTCTATTAGTAATTGCTTGATATATTGGATAAGAAAGTAGAAAGCTGGATTGCTATACGGGCAGTAAGCTAGAAATAATCTTCTGAATTACCACAGGTTACTCCTGTGGAAGTAGGTTAGTAGGAAGGTTAGAAACTTAAAAATAAATAATTAAAGCTTTAAAAGCATTACTTGACAGCATTTGTGATCACGCTAAAAGGAAAACCGTATTTGCCTGCCTGCAGATCAGTGCATGTGTTCTTTCTCCGATGCCTCAGACCCCAGTTGTTCTCAGGCTTTTGCTTCCCCTCTCCCCCTTCCACACATACCTTTGGCTCACTTCTCTTAACATATGCTTCTCCTTCCTGACACAGCGCCATAAAACTGGGTTATAAACTAGAAATTGTCAGGGAAGCCACATAAACCTTTCTACAACTTTGGCAGAATGGCAGTGTAGCAGCAGAGCTTAATGAAACACTGATGACTCCCACGGCTGCCAAATATGAGAAGGGGAGGACAGTTGTAGGAGGTTGAGGAGCAATAATTGAGCTGAGACAGAAAATGGGAAAACTGGATCATGAAATCCTTTAAGAGGCCTGTCACTTATTTCCTTAATTCCATTTTTCACAAGTGTTGTTTAACCTAACATGGTTGCTGCTGGCATGGGATTGCATGGGTAATTTCAAAAGCTATTGCTGTACTGAAAGGCAGAATAGCTTTGCCAGAAGGGGATATTACTCTTCTACAGCTTAAGAACACCTCTAGGACTCTGTATGTGAAACACCGCGCTAATATTTCTGTACTGAAGCTGTTGGAGAGCAAGAGCATTCTTTTATTACCAATTTGGTAGTTGTTCTTTCAAAATGGGTGGCTGTAGTCTAGTTGTAGGCATGGCATGTAATAGTTGTAATAGTTTCCAAATTTTTTGAATTTGTTTCTGTGGTAAAAGTGTGACTTGTTTGCATCCAGCTACTAAGGAAATTTAAAATTTGAAATACAAGTTTTAAGGAAATGTTGGACAGTTTTTTGAGCATCTCTAGCCTAATTTCATCCTTTCAATATTCCTATTAATTATTTGTTCATATATCTCAAATCTAGATCCAGCTTTTGTCTATAATCTTGTCCTTATGACTGGGAGTGACTACAGGAGACATGTAGGTACATTTTAAAGGCATGAATCTGCTGTAAAAGTTTTGGATGTCACAGCAATGCAGGTAGCGGATCCCCATCCTGGAAGAGGAAGACAGACAGTGCTTCAGCCCTCTGCCCTGCAAAGTGTGTCTTTGGTCCTGTAGATTTTTCCTGATGCATTCAGGGTGGGCTGCAGCTGACTTTTGCTGGCAGCTTTGGAAAGAATTGTCTGCATTTTGCCCTTGGATATAGTCCTTCGAAGTACCGTACTTTTTATGTCCTTGTACTATTCCTATTAACTTTTTGTTCTCTTGATTAACACTCCCCTCAGTGCTAATAACCCCATCCAAATGGGGGAATTGTGCTTTATCCCTTCACTCTTCTTTCCCACAACTGATTCCTCATTCGCAGTGAAGAGGCAGCCCTATCCTCACTTCATATCATCCAGAGCAATAACAGACCAGCTGAGTGAGGCCGAGAGCCCAGCACTGCCAGCCGTTGTGCAGACATCCCTGATGACGAGAGCTAAACAGGAGGGGGAAGGAGAGGATAGACTTCTTGCAACTGGGTAATAGTTTGTGTTCCAGAAAAGTATGTTCAGATTGCAGAGTGCACGTACTCCTGCCTATAAGATGTATATAATGTGCTGACAGTTTGTGAATGTTGCAGGCTAAGCAGAAGAGCTCTTATTTGACAGGCGCAAGAAGAATTTCAGGATGTGGATTTTACCAGTGGGAAGATTTAAGCCACAGTTTTGATATTGCTCCTATTTTATGTGGTGTTTATTGCAATAGGTCATTTCTAAGACACTGAGAGAATAAAGATGCCTGACAACTTGATAGGCTATCATTTTTATGTAGAAAGCTAGCAGCAATTAAAAACCTCATGGTACTGATTTTGTTCTGAGTTCTTCCACCTGCATGCTTGCAACCAAGAAGATCACACATACTGGTCAGTATAATTTTCTTCCAGTATTGTGCAATTTGCAGCTTGTTAAGAGCGACCTCTGAACAAGCACTTGGCTTGAGCAGGTGTCATCTTATCATACAGGCTGGGTAGGCATAATTTGATGAAGAGCAAAATTTTCACATAAAAATGAAGTCCAGTATTGGGCTTCATTTCTTCTCACACCAGCAATCGTAAGATGATGTAGCATTAAGGGTGCAAATTAGAGGCTCTCTCATCTCGTATGATATCAGACTCTGATTTCAAGTAGTACTTAAAATTATTTCTTTCTTAAAAGCTTGTGCTCCCACATTTGGAAGCTGCTCAAATCATGGTAATGGGCACCAGGAGAAATTACTGTGCTTTTTCATATCCCTTCCATGTTGGTCAGAGTTCTTATTTCAATCCATAAGTTAGAAGGTGGTTTCTCATGGGTGCAATAAACTCAACGTACAAGTGCTGACTGTACTGCAACAGTGCTCAGACCACCAGTCAAGCCTATTCCTATGAACCAAGTGCATTGGTTCAACATATATTGGCTCAGATATGGGTTTTTTGGCAGCTGGGAGTCCCACGTGAGCTCTAAGCCATTGGAAGCCCTAAAATCTGAGGGGAGATAGCAAGAAGAAAAAGGATTTGTGGTTGACGTTTCATGGGGATACAGTTGTCAAAAGAGGCATGCAGCTTGTTTGCAGTTTGTCTGGGGAACCCACGTGTGGCAACTTTGTATTTTTATTTTAAATATAAGGGAGTGGATATCGGGGTGCATTTATGAAATTATTGCAGGTGCATTCTGAAATCCCTGTTCCTCATTTAGACGCTCCAAAGCTAAAATGCTTGAGTTTGCGGTGGTTTCTACAGTTCTGTTGTAACAAGATGAAAAGCAGATACTGGGGTTCTAACTTTTTCACAGTTTTTTGACAAGCGTTGTTTTTGCATGCTACTCTCTTTAAGAATATAATCTAAATAAAGCAGCTTGTATAAGCCGTGCATTTTAAACAGATCAATATAAAATATTTTTAGCAGCACACAGTGTTTTATGCAGGGATGAAATTGCAGAATACAAAATATTTGCAGGGCATGACAGCTTCTTATGTTAGTTCAGAAATTTGTCTGGTGTTTACTTTAAGAGTATAAACAAGTCTCTAGGTGATGATTTCTGACAAATGAAAATAGGAGCTTAGCATCCTATTCCCATATCAGATCTTATTGTTAAGCGTATAAAGAACTATTTTTCCCCCAATAGAACTTATCAAAAAGAGGTTTTGAATAGAAACTGCTGCATGTGACTTAATCTTTCTTCCATGTAACTCGTGACCTCACGCAGCCCTTAGACTGATGGTGACACAGTGAGCATTTCCTGTGAACCGTGAGCAGTGCTGGTCCCACTATTGTTGGGCACTTTTTTTGTCTGGGAAAAAACAAACCCTTATTTACTAGAAGCCAGTGTCCTGTTTGTTTGTAGCTGGCTGGGAAATGCCATATTACAAGGGTCTCAGTGGCAGTCGTCGCTGCTAACAGAAGCTGTTGTTGTGTTTTGCTCTTTTTCTCACTGATTTGTATGAGACTTCTGAGTCTGCCTTGTGACCTGCTCCAGATTCAGTTCACGGCACAAATACTAACCTTGTTTATCCAATATGTTTTTTTCCTCCTCGGTGTTTCCTCAGATTAGCTGTCAGTAAAAGGCTAAATTATAATCCTGCAGTTATTATTCCTCCCCCAAGAGGCCACCAGGTTACTTTTCCAAGTTGGCGGATGGTGGTTCGCAGTTAGAGCTGCTACCTGGCAAGGCAAGCACAGTGGTGGAAAATTACAGACAAAATAAACGAACAGCATTAAACTGGTAATGGGATGCAGCTGCTTTGGCCTTCAAGTCCGTATTTGAGTCTCAGCAGGCTCTGGTAAAGTATTTGCTGCATGATACTTCTCTTGGCCATATGAAATTGGTCCCAGCCTAGTTATAGCCTGTTCCAGGTGGATATAGCAGCTCTCAGCAGTTGGGACATTTTACATTTGGCTGTAAGAGGTTGTAGTGAGGCAGTCATACGGATGACCAGCTTGCTGTGCGGTACTGCCTTGAAACCTAGTCAAAGCCAGCACCCGTACATCTGTTCTGCACATCAGAGACTGGATGCTGCAGGGTTGCTGGCCGGGCACATCACCGTAGCCAAGTTTATTTAAAATACATGCTGCATCTGAGTCCTTGCCACTAGATGAGGGTATCAGAAGGAACTTCTTGGTGTCAAAATATTCCCTTTATCTTTTCATTTCTGCTCATTGTCTTCTTGTCCTGGCTTGGATGCCTTCTTAACTGTCGTCCCGTTTTAAAATATGGTCAAGTTGTGTATGTATAGCAGCATGTATATACACAGAAAGGAACCATTAGGATATGTAATTATCTTCCTTGACTGCCTCGTGCTCTTCGCCGACATAATTTCTATAAAGTTTTATTTTTAGAGCTCATTCTTGTTGTCAGGCAGTAAACATTTGGAAGACTTGTATTTTTTATATATATACACAAAGGTATACACACTATCTCTTAAGTATTTCAATTTTCAGTCATCTTATTTATTTTGCTTCTACTGCCAAATCATGCACGCCAACCTAAATATGCATATCATGTATGCAGACATTCGAGATACTAAAACCAGAACAGCCTCTTTAAGGGAAAAAAAGTATTTTGGAGTTGGAGTTCTCTGCGTCTGTCTGGAACTTTCTCATTTACATGAAAATGTGTAGCGCTAAAGCAAACCTACTGTTGAAATCATGAAGGTCCTGTAGACTCTGCCAGTATGAAGCATGAATTTTAAGAAAAACATCTACAAGGTATGTTTTGAAGTCTTGCTTCATGGGGCAGTGGAGGGTAGTGCTCAGTGCCTCGGAAAGCTCTTTCCTGGAAGACCCATGGTAGAACATGGCTGTGAGCTTTATAAGTCTGACTTTCCAGCAACAGTGCTAAGTGCAGACATCAGAGGTGACAACTAAATCTATACAGAGAGAGAAGGCTCTTCTAGGCACCAGAACTGTTGTCTCGCAGAGTTTTGGTTCACTGGGCAGACTACAGCTCATCAATAACACATCTCAACTTCAAGATATAGCAAGCAAATGCAGAAGGAAGCTTTGGGTAACTAACTTTACTACCCATTGCTAAAATGATTGCTCTGTTTGCCTGCCCATACATTGTTCAGGTAAGGAGTCTGCTGTCTGTCAGCCAGGTTCAGGAGGGAGTTCTCCCGCCAGCAAATTTTTCCTGTGCTGTTCTATTTTAGCTTGCATGTGCACCAGTGTCCCACCAGGAATCTTTAACCCCACTCAGTATTTTTCCACTTGAGTAACCAGCTAAATTCAAATGTGACGATAATCACTGTTTACATACTTATGATAAAGAAAAGTCATACACTTCACTTAATAAATTATAACTATTTTGAATTCTACATAACTGTATATAAAACACATATGATGATTTTATAAACTGCTAGCTTACACTTGGAATGCAATTTATAAGAGCCCTGCCACTTAGGTTATGGAAGTAGTCCTATAGCATGACTTCTCCAGCAAGAGAAAAAGCAGGTTGTGCTCATGTTGATGGTTTCTACCATTATACAATCTGTGGGAATTGCTCATGTTTCACTTAAAGTTACCCCTTTCCTGTTTACTTGGAGGAGCACTGAAAGCTTTTTAGAAATTCTTCCATTTTTCTTGGCATGGGGCTATTAATTCTTGTATAGATTTTTATCGTGGTCTCTTTTTCTAAAGATAGATCTTTTGGCCGCTAAAGAGTAGTTCGATAAAAAAAATCAAAGTGGTTTGTCTAAAGAAGGATCTCCAAACATACTGTTCTTGGTTTTTTAAGTGTCCTTTTTACCCTTCCATAAAAGCTACATCCCTAGCTCTGTTCTGAAATCATTGAGATTCATGTCTTTTGCAAAGTAAGCCATTTTCAATGTAAATATTTAGATTTAGGCTTTTATTTATAGTACTTAGATGTTAGGAAGATCACCCTTTTCAATCAGTGAAAATAAAGCCTTCTCAAGAAAGTATTTCAGTCTCTCTCCTCTGACTCATACGTGGAAAGATAAGACTCCCTAATTGTAGGCATGTCACAGAGGTTGGGTAAAAACCCTTTTTTCCTTTCTTTTACTGGCCTGGAAAATCAAACCAGAATGCAGGCCTTAATCTGATTTTGAGTTATTACATGCAAAGTTGACCTTGAAAGTACTGAAGTCAAAGTAATGCTGGCAGTAAAAATCACTGTGTTTTTTAATAATCTTAGGACATTTTTATGACAGTTGGTTAACTGTGGCTATAAAGCATAAAAAAACCCTATCTTTTCAATTTAGAAATGTGCAGTTTTTACAGTTGAAGGAAGAATATTTGTAAACAGGTTTTAATTCTCTGCAGAAGTCACCATTTCGAATTCAGTGTTTCGAAAACTTTTTTTGTTAAAATTTGTATACACGACAGAGAAGTGCCATTGTAGACTGGAGACAAAGTGGTGGTCACTGGAGACAAAGTGGTGGCCACAAGGACAGAGGGATAGTGAGCTGTGCAAGCCCGTGGTGTCCCTGAATATACACCCCTATTGCTTGTCCCTGCTGTACTAGAGTTTCCTTGTTTCCACTCAGTCTCCATTAAAATGAGTTGGTTGTCTCAATGGATGTTCGAATATTAAGAGTCGCTAATTGTATCCATTTTACTTATATCTATTTAAGGTTGTCTATTCATATAAGATAGGATGATGCTTGTAACACTAGTAACGGAGCTCTTGCTAGCCTTCATCCCCTGTGTTTATTTAAAGCAACTGTATGATTTACTGCAAAACATTCCCTATGTCTCTCAAGTGTTTACTGATGGATGAGCTCGACTGAGATGTCCCAGCTCATAATTCACAAGTCACAACATAATTCAGAAAAGAAACTTCTGCTCTCAACATACAGCCCTCTTGCAGTGATATGACATCAAATTACTTCAGTTGTTGGTGATCACTACAGTGAAGATCAATGACTTTGGTTAAGCTATAGCTTCTAACTTTGTTTAAAACAGACTCGCTGCAGTGAGTTGGCATAACACAATAGCAGCCTCTGATGCATAACTGCTGCTCACAGGATGGCTCTGTGGAGACAAACTGGGATGAGTATTTACACACCATTCCTGCAGAAAAATCATTCACCCTAAATGAATCATAACCTGCCTACCAATTAGTTTGGCTTGCCTTGAACTAAATGTTTCCTCTTTCCCATCATTAATTTTTTTTTGAAGCAGATCCCCCTCCCATCTGTATGCCAGCTCAGGCATTGATAAGCGTTAGCATCTTGGAGCAGGTGAGGTGCCAGTTAAACATGCAATGCCTGAACCTGCTTGCTTGGGAAGGCTGTTGAACTCGGTGAAGTTAAAAAAGGATGTTAAAACCACAGGGAGATGGAGGTTTTTCTCTGCACTTTTATTTGGATTACTGGCTTGTTGACTTGCACCTATGATTAGGATAGCGCTCATTAAGAGAAGCTGGATGGTGCAACTGCAGGTTGGGATCTGGAGGAGCGGTGGTTTCCTGAACAAGAGCTTTAAACCTAATATGCCTCTCCCAATCTTAGTGTTCCCTACTAACTATGTCTCAGCTAAAACTTCCATGTCAGCCAAGACATCACCAAACAGCTGGAAAAGCTAAGCAAGAGGTAGTGGTTTGAACCATGATGTGAACAAGGTGCCATCTGTACAAACACAGCCCTGTCCTAGAGATCTAAAACCTGCTGCAAAAGGAGTCAATAGTTGTTGTATGGTAAGTGCCCATGTGGAGTATTGGCCTCAGGTACAGGCCTTGCTACAGGTAGCAAGGAAAGATGGCTAAACTGTGGTGCTTTCCCTGTTCCCTGTGGGCAGAGTGCTCATGGGCCTGTTTGGGCCGAAAGCAGAGGTTGAGCAGGTTCAGAAGAGGCAAGTCTCTTCCAATAACTACTCATTGAGACAGCTGTCGCCGTTAGCTTGTTCGTTAGCCAAGGTTGAGTCAAATCACATAGACCTTGGCCTCAGACCTGGATTTTGAATCCTGATAGTGAATTTGGTTATTTATGGTAAGTTGTGGGCAAAAAAGTCTTATTTTCCTATAATATTTCTGTATCACTGCAGAGTGCACCAGTCTCAAGGAAAATGTGATTTTTCTCATGGAAGAAGTCAGCATTGTTAGTCAAGATTTGATGGAGCTTTAAACAGCGGGAGATTAGACTTCCAAATTTGCAGCATAGGCTATTTTGGGCAGGGATCGGTATAATCCTGCGTCGTAATGGATGCCTTAGTGCGCTGCACAGGGAGCCCAGGTTGATCTCGCCAGCAAAGCTGGAATACTACTCACACTCACACATATGTGGTTTTGAATAATAAATGGTTTTCCTTCCTCGGGTAAAGACACTGAGTTTTTCAGTCTTGGCATCAGTTGGACTGCAAGAAATTGATTGTTTTGGTTTTAGTGCTTTACTAAGAAACATGTCAAAGTGGTTATCTGACCTGTGCTGATAAACTGCGAGGGAGACAGATCTCCAAGGACCCGAGTGTAGCTGCTCTTCTGGGCCAGTCTGCCATCTGCAGGCCATTGCTCTCCATGCTGGGGAGGTGTAAAGCAGGTCTTTGGGGGTTTCTTTCCTTCTCCAGAAATTATTTGTAACAAGGTTTTTTTTCTAGGTAAATATTACATAATAAATCAAATTTGTTTCCATTTCATCCTATGAACAGTCAGTTCAGTTCTGAAAAAAAAGCAAGGCTGGTAGAGATGAGCAAGCCTCTTTAGCTGCTCTCTAAAGGTTAATGAATAATTGCTTTTTCTTTTATTGTCCGTTGTTCAATTTTATAAGTAAACATTTTTGTGCTTAGAAATGGGACATTTCGTATGACAGTCAAATCCTGTCCATCATTCTCAGTCCATTAAATCTTTAGTAACTCTTTATGGTGGTGGTCTTAGATGAACAGTACCACTATAATGTTCAACTCCTGTTGAATGTTAGAAGTTTTGCTGAGAAGGGGATAAGCGTATACGACAACCAGGTAGCTTTCCAAGCATCCGGAAGATCTTTTTTTTTTATAGTCCACAAATGGATAGAGGATGCAACAAAGCTATTGGGCTTCCACGCAGCAGACCTTGGCTGCTACTTCTTCACAGAGGCCGTGAACCAACACGCCCATCAAAAAAAAATTCGGTACAGTCAGCAAAATTCAGCAAAAGTGTGATTTTTTGGACAGTAGTAACTAATCTAGATGTATTGGGTTTGCGTGGCAAGGTTTTGGTAGCTGAGGGGCTACAGGGGTGGCTTCTTTGAGAAGGTGCCAGAAGCTTCCCCCATGTCCGATAGAGCCAAATCCAGCCGGCTCCAAGATGAACCCGCCGCTGGCCAAGGCTAAGCCCATCATCGTCAGTGGTAGCACCTCCAGGATGATGTATTTAAGATGGGTAAAAAAACCCTGCGCAATTGCAGCTGGAGAGAGGAGTGAGAATATGTGAGAGAAACAACCCTGCAGACACCAAGGTCAGTGCAGAAGGAGAGGGAGAAGGTGCTCCAGGTGCCGGAGCAGAGATTCCCCTGCAGCCCGTGGTGAAGATCATGGTGAGGCAGACTGTCCCCCTGCAGCCCATGGAGGTTAATGGTGGAGCAGATATCCACCTGCAGCCCGTGGAGGACCCCACACCCCATGCTGGAGCAGGCTCCTGACAGGACCTGTGGCCCCATGGAGAGAGGAGCCCACGCTGGAGCAGGTTTGCTGGCAGGACTCGTGACCCTGCAGGGGACCCATGCTGGAGCAGTCTGTTCCTGAAGGACTGCACCCTGTGGAAGGGACCCACGCTGGAGCAGTTCATGAAGAACTGCAGCCCATGGGAAGGACTCACGTTGGAGAAGTTGGTGCAGGACTGTCTCCCATGGGAGGGACCCCACGCTGGAGCAGGGGAAGAGTGTGAGGAGTCCTCCCCCTGAGGAGGAAAGAGCAGCAGAAACAACATGTGATGAACTGACCACAACCCCCATTCCCTGTCCTTCTGCGCTGCTAGGGGGAGGAGGTGGAGAATTTGGGAGGAAAGATGAGCCCAGGGAGAAGGGAGGGGTGGGGGGAAGGTGGTTTAACATTTAGTTTTTATTTCTCATTATCCTACTCTGATTTGATTGGTAATAAATTAATTTTCCCCAAGTCGAGTCTGTTTTGCCCATGACGGTAATTGATGAATGATCTCCCTGTCCTTATCTCGACCCACGAGGCTTTCGTTGTATTTTCTCTCCCCTGTCCAGCTGAGGAGGGGAGTGATAGAGAGGCTTTGGTGGGTACCTGGCGTCCACACTAGTCACACTAGACTAGTGATTCCACTATTAGATATATCTTTTTTTTTTTTAGCTTTTATTTCAGTAGCTTAAATATACCTGTTGTTGCCTTCTTATTGCCCAGGTATTTGAAAGATATATGCTCTGTGCTTTCCTTAGCTGTTTTTTTAGCCACTGATAAGAAATCTTAACTGAGTTGTTCAGTTGGGAGGGAATTTACTGTAGGTAAATTACTGATCAATTTACAGTTTTCAAAGGTATAACAAAATTTCATGTATAAAGTGAAATGTTTGGTGTGTACCACATAACCTTTAAATCATTTTTGTCTTTGTTTTAGGTCTTCCTGAACAATACTACAGCCTCACTTGGTTCCTTAGCCCTATCCTGGGCTTGATCTTCACTCCGCTTATAGGTTCGGCTAGTGACCGCTGCACACTGAGCTGGGGCCGCCGGCGGCCTTTTATTCTTGCTCTCTGCATTGGTGTCCTCTTTGGAGTTGCACTTTTCCTTAATGGCTCTGTTATAGGTAAATAATGAGGAAATCACCTGCATATATCTCCTGCTAACATATCCGCTTTAAGATTTTTATGTAGGAAGTAAAGATAATGATATGCAGTTGATTTAACTTATGTTTAGTGTTAAAATCATTAAAAATCTCTGCAATGCTGCATTTGAGCGATCCATCTTGCATGTTTTTATTCTTATTTGAAAGTTACGGTGCTGTACTAAGTATTGTGCAATCATAGCTGTAACTATTAATACAGTGTTATTAATACAATGGTTGCCAGCATAATGTTTGCAGTCACTGAGACGAATTTGGTCGATCCTTGACATGGGAAAATTGTAGCAACCTGTTCACAGGGAAATGTTTCCTGTTGTGATCCATTTTCCCTTTAATGCATATCTGGCAACACATCCTGTTTCCAGCATTATTTCAAAAATTATCTTTTCACTTTTTCTTGTGCTTTTCTTAGACCTGGTATTGAAAAAGTCCAGAACACAGTTAATATTTGTTTATCAAAAACTATGTGGGAAAATAATTTTTCCTGAGCCCCCATCAAAGCTGGTAAAAATAGTTTCCCTTGAACATAGTTTACTACCGAACTTAATCTACAATCTCCAATCTCCAATCTCTTTGTAAATTTAGTGTAGGAGAGGTGACAGCAAGTACATTTGGGGAAATGTTTACATCATGGTTGGACTGATGCAAATGAAAGGAACTTAGCACCTAATAATATCCTCTTGGCTCTCTTTTTTTTGGGTTAGATGCAGCTCTATTGTGAAAAAGTTTTGCTAATTGAGGGAAATGAGTGGAACATTACCTTGGCTCAGCATGTTTGCTTTTTAAAGCCAGATCGAGGTGCCATATGATGGTTTTCAATTTTCTGCAAACTGCAGTGGACAAACTGTTCAGATGAATGACATTTAGCTTATGGTTTTTTAATTTACCCAAGCAATAAATATTAACTATTTGAATTGCTATCACATGGTATCAATTGTACTTTGTAGTTGTGTCTCCAGTACTTATTCCTCCTCATCCAGATGCCTGCAAGATGTTAGACTGCAGCCCTCTTACAAGATTTTAATTGATAGGAAGCTCTTACTTCCACACAGTGGTTTAGGTCAGTAGCCATTGATAGTGGCAAGCAAAGTTCATATGCAGTTTATAGGTTTATTTTGCAGTATCTCACCTTCTAATAAATCAGCAGAAAATACTGTCTTTGATTCTTTGTTACACAGTAACACAGTCTATTGCATAGCTTTCTAGAAAACCTGCGCTTTCCAGATACTCCAGTGGTACTTTTGTGCAATGAAACTTCTTATAAACACAGAGGTTGTTGCAATGCAGCGCAAAAGTGAGCTGTGTGCTTTATGCATCTGTTCCTGGGACGTGGTTGTGGTGGATTTTGAACAAAAACCCTCTTCTGAACAGCACTTTAAACACTGCTGTGCCTCTCCCGAGGGAGCCTGGAGCAAATTGAAGTGAGAGCCATTCCATGGTCTTCTCTTAGACTTCTTCTGTACTAGAAAACAGAGATTTGCCACTAACATTCAATTTACATCACCATAAGACAGCACTTGACATCAGCATAAGACAGCACTTGATCTATTATTTAGAGCAGATGCACAATATGATAAAGCAATATTAGTCTTTCTTTAACTGAAGTTTTTGAAATGGTGGCTTGTGTCACTTTTCAGAGAGAAAAGGTACTGCTTACCAGTCTCTCACAAAAGAGGGTCTCTAGCGGTTTGCAGGAAAAGACCTCATTTGTAACCAGATTTTCTTCTAGATGGACCCTGTATGCTTTCACTGTCTGTCGTCTTCCCATTTTATGTTCACACTTTCCTATCCTTAGTCTCCAGTTACTTGCACTCCTAATTTCAGTTTGGGGCTACAGAAGATGCTGCAAAAACTGAGGTGGTCATTGTGTTGTACCCTTTTTCATAACCTGGCCTCTGGCAATAGGAGTCATCGGGAGAGGAACAAGGAGCACAAGAGCATGCTAAAAAAGAGGTTCTCCAATCCTAATAGTAATACGACCATGTCCCAGGAGAACAGCTGTGTATAGATCTTACTCAACTCTTGTTCTCTCCACTGTATGCACTGTTCAGGTTCCCAGCAAATCTAAAGCACTGACACCATTGGTGTTTTCTGCTGTAAGATTCAACCGAGCGTGAAACACGTATAAACTTCTTTAGCATTCAGAGGACTTGGTATAAATGAGGATTGAATATGCAGGAATCATAGCACTTGAGATTTAGATGATACTTGGTGGCTTAGCCAGTTCATCTCTTTCCACAGTCATTTTCATCAGTTACACTAATAGTTTTATCAGACTCTTGCATGTGTAACATTTTAAATCTGATTCAAGTAATTCATGTTTTTGTCAATGGTTCGTTTCGTGAAAAATTCTCCAGCTATATACTAATGCTGCTTTTCTACTCTGTAGACGAAAAGCATTTCATCCTGTGCTATCAACAGAAGCTGACTGATGCTTTTTGCAATGCAAAATACCTTAATGTTTCTTCATCCTTAAAAGTTTTGCTTGTAAAAGTGATCTAGAAACTATGAATGTTTAAGAAAAGCAAAGAGAGAGGTGAGGGCCTTAAATTTCACTTTATGCTGTTGTGCTATGACCATTACATGTTGGGCACCGTGTCACGAATGCAGTCAGCACTGCAGTTACCTGTATTTGTAACTGACAGATGAGGTATGACAGTTTAGTTTTGGGTGCTCACCTCTCTCACCATGGCTGTCTTTTATAAAAACAGCCTTCAGCATTTGAAGGAAAATACACGCAAGGAACATGAAATAGTATCTAATGCTCTCAAAGGTTTAAGAGATACTTTTAAAATAACATTTTGAAAAATAAATGTCAGTCCTAAAAATTTAAAAACATAATCTTCTGTCCCAGATGTTCCATGAAGCTGTGCCAAAGAGCTGAAATTGCCATTTTACTCTGTAAAGGAATGTTTCCAGTGAGTGTGTTGGCCACCTTTCTCTTAAGGAGTTGAGCTTGCTCTTAGTAGTTTTCCCTTTTTGAATGACATGCTCAGATTCCTCTTCCGTTTTTCCTTAGGTCTGGCTATTGGTGATGTCCCAGACAAGCAGCCCATTGGTATAGTTCTCACGGTGCTTGGTGTTGTGGTGTTGGACTTTTGCGCTGATGCAACAGAAGGGCCAATTCGGGCCTACTTGTTGGATGTGGTGGATAGTGAAGAACAAGACATGGCCCTTAACATCCATGCGTTTTCAGCTGGTATGGAGTTAGTTGATATGTTTTTCGCAGCTGTCAAGTCTTCCTGATGACCAAGTTGTGACTGAATGGATTTTTCCTGAACTCACTTCTCGTTTTTCCTCTTCCACAGGTCTTGGAGGAGCAATCGGTTATATGTTAGGAGGGCTGGACTGGACACAGACCTTCTTGGGTGGTATTTTTAAATCTCAAGAGCAAGTCCTTTTCTTCTTTGCAGCCATTATTTTCTCTGTCTCCGTTGCTCTCCACCTTTTTAGCATTGAAGAAGAGCAATATAACCCTCAGCAGGACAGGATTGATGACGAAGGAGACACACTTTCCAGTGTCAAATTCAGTGGTAGTCTCCCCCCTCTGAATCGACTCAATGTAATTAGTGAGGAAGAGCCGTATGGAGCCTCTATGTTCCACGATGAGGTTCAGTCAGAGCATGATCTCAATATGGAGTTCCTTGAGGTGAACATTGTAAGAAGTAAGAGTGACTCAGTTCTGCACATGCCCGATGCTACATTGGAAATTGAATCGGAGCTGCTTTTTCTGCATGACATTGAACCCTCCATATTTCAGGATGCTTCATATCCAAACACTCCCCATAACACAAGCCAAGAGATCATGAAGTCCAAACTCAACCACCTGTCTGCTTTCCTCAGGGACAATGAGAAAGAGGAGGAAATGTTGCTTGATAATCGCTTAAATGAAGATAAAGTCCCAAACATGAATGGCTCCCTACCAAAAGAGTTCCTCAATGGACACGCTAGAATAGGCATGAAGCAATCTAGTACTTCAAACTCCATGCGAAGGCGGAGGCACATGTTCTACCGTCAGCCATCTTACACCTTCTCGTACTATGGCAAAATAGGCTCTCACCGCTATCGCTTTCGTCGGGCCAATGCCATCGTCTTGATAAAGTCATCACGCAGCATGAATGATATCTATGACATGCAGAAGCGGCAGCGACAGAGGTACAGACACAGGAATCAGAGCGGCACGACAAATTCAAGTGGAGACACAGAGAGCGAAGAGGGGGAAACTGAAACCACTGTCAGACTCTTGTGGTTGTCAATGCTAAAGATGCCAAAGGAGCTGCTGAGACTGTGCGTCTGTCACCTCTTAACTTGGTTTTCAATCATTGCTGAAGCTGTGTTCTATACAGATTTCATGGGCCAGGTCATCTTTCAGGGCGATCCAAAGGTAAGAGAGCAGTTACCATTGGCCAACCTGCTTATAGTTACTCGTTACAAGAAAATGGTTTTGTGTTTGTGTTTGTTGCAGGCCCCTTCTAACTCAACTGAGTTACATGCCTATAATGCTGGAGTTCAGATGGGATGCTGGGGACTGGTAATTTATGCTGCTACTGCTGCCGTTTGTTCAGGTAAGAGACTGCCCAATCAGACAGTGGAATGCACCTCATATATGTATTTGCAAGTTAAAAATAGCTTTGCTTCAGTTAGTGTCCGCCTCCTTGTTTGGGGTGAAGGATATTTTGGAAGAGCATTTCACGTGGTCATAAGGGAAGAGGCTTCTTTAAGAATCAATATTAAAAAATTCCTCCAAATGTAGAGGTGGAAATATGAACAGATCAGTTAAGTGGCATAAAGCACAAAATGATATCAAAAGATATTGAGTGGCATTTAGCTAGTCATCAGGAAACTGAATTATGCTGGTTAGAAGATTCAAACATATGTAAAAGGGTTTTTGCAAAGACTTTTTAAAATCAAAATTATAAATACATATTTCTGAAAGTATCTTTCTTGCTCTCTAATAACAGATAAACTAACTACAGACAATTTAGGCTTGGAATACAGACTGAAATTGAAAGCTTTTGCCAAAGTTAAGTTCTGCCTTTTGCAGCACGTGTGCAGGCAAGTCTGCACAGATCAGTATCGTGGGGGACTGCCTCTTTGTTGAGACATGTCAAATTGAAGTTCAGATGGGCAGCTTGTTTCTGAACACAAACTGAAATGTGGCTATAAACATGAGTGATCTGATCGCTTTGTTTAGCGGCTGTTCTTGCATTAGAAACAGAATCTCCTCTGTGCTCAGAGCGTACCTGCATTGAGAAAGTTAATAAATAGGTAAAATTAATGAATGGACTGAGTGGACCATGGTATGTTTGAGTCTCAAAGCATTTTGTTCTGCCTCAGACTTGTAGCATGGTTTAGGCAAGCCTCTGAGCTCATTTGTGCCCCGGTTTCTGAAGTAGCAATACATCCTCTTCCCAGTGAGGGCTGAGCTATGCTGCTAAGCCAAGGCAAATATGCAGTGAGCATCCAAGTCCCAAACAGCGTATTGAGCCGCCACGGCCACATCAATACCATAAAACTTCACTGAGTAAACTGATATTTATGTTTTATTCTTGATCTCTGCAGCCTTGTTGCAGAAATACTTGGACAACTATGACCTTAGTATAAAAGTGATCTACATCCTGGGCACGCTGGGTTTTTCTCTTGGCACTGCAGTGATGGCTATGTTCCCCAATGTGTACGTCACCATGATAATGATCAGCACTATGGGAATAGTCTCTATGAGTATCTCCTACTGCCCCTATGCGCTTTTGGGACAATACCATGATATTAAACAGGTACGTGGAATATTTTGAATATTTTAGTCAAGGCAGAGCATTCACATTTCTCTGAAAATCACAGTGGCAAAATGGATTTATTAAATCCCATTATTTGAGATACCTGCTTTGTTGGGACACCTGTTTGTGTGCCAAAGCACAGATTCATCCTTGATAGTAAATAGCAAGAGCTGCTACTTAAATCAGATGGTATTAGCATCAAGTTTGCTCAGTGGGGTCATGATTGCTTTACCCTGTGCTGAGGTATAAAAGGATTTGGGTGCATGTGGCAGATGAAGAGAAATGAAATAATTATTGGAGTATTTATAACATACCTAGTTGTTACTACTGTTCCCGATGTGTTATGTTAGCATTACTCAGGTTCTTCACAGTCTTAGATACTGAGATACGTCTGGAAATGCAGCTATAAGTTTGCGGAGACGTAAGGCAAACTGATTCTGCTGGAAACAAGGACGGATTTACTTTCCACTTTTTAGCACTGTTCCATTTGTATAACAAATTACAGGAGGATCATTTATTTTAACATTTCTGCATTGGGATTGGGAGGGAGATTCCTTTTTCTAATCATAAAAATAATTTCCACTGTTTCATGTAAATTTTTTTTACAAAACCTAATCTTGGAGCCAATTCACGCTAGGAGTGCCCCAGTAAATATCTGCCTCTTGGTATAAGCTGAGGAGGCCATTGATAAGTAGATAAGGAGGCTGTTGCTCTGGACTTGTATAGCCTGCGTGATGCACAAGGATGGCGTAAAGTTGACCACATGGCTGAGAAATTCGAGGAAGATACTAGTGTTTAAATATTTGATTTCATCCATTGTTTTACCTCCTAACACGTTTCTTGTCTTTTTTCAGTACATTCACCATAGCCCCGGGAACTCAAAGCGAGGATTTGGCATAGACTGCGCTATTCTGTCATGTCAGGTTTACATCTCCCAGATCCTCGTGGCCTCTGCGCTTGGTGGTGTGGTGGATGCGGTTGGCACAGTCAGAGTCATTCCCATGGTGGCTTCAGTGGGATCCTTCCTGGGTTTTTTGACAGCTACCTTCTTGGTGATTTACCCCGAAGTCAATGAAGAGCCAAAGGAAGAACAGAAAGGACTAGGTCCTCCAGAGACAACTGAGGGCAATGGCACGAGCGCAGAGAAGCCGACTGTGCTGAAGCTCACGCGCAAAGGAGCTGCCGCATCGGAGCTGGAGAGCGAGTCAGCCGTGTGAGGCCGTTGCTTGTTGTTCACCCACATTCCAGGGAGGGCAGGTGCAGGATCAAGAACTTTTTTTTTCCCCAGGAAAACAAATTAGGATCTTCACTACTTGTAGCTAAAATTGCAGAAGAAAAGGCAGTTTCGTGCAAAAGTGTAAATGAAATTCTGTAGTCCTTAATATAGGCTTGAACAGGTAGCTATGATGCTAATTGCTTTCTCTACAACTTAGAAATGTCATTTCTGAACACTTTTTTTATTAAGAATACATTTAGATTTCGAATAAGTTTTATTAATCTGCATGAGACTCACACTGTATACAATTAGCAGTTAGAAAAATTAAGTTTTCGGCTGTTTTTAAACTAACTGAAAATGGAAGCTATCTTGACTTATAGTCTCTTGCTATTTTTTTGTCTGAACATTTCAGATTTCACTAGTGTAACAGCTGAATCAAACGCTTAGACATCTTGATCAATTTTTTTCATAAGCATGATATTACTGGTCTGACAGCTACAGTTCTTTAACGTTAATTTTAGACTTCATGTTTTTGTTAGTGCAATTACTACAGAATAGTTTTATTTGTAATTATTTTCAAGAAAAACAAAAGCAATTACTGCGGTTTCTAAGAAACTGCTGTGAATCCTTTTAGTCATACTGTTCAGCAACTACTCCCAAGTCTGCTGCTTGTCAGGAGAGGGTGACATTGGGTGCATGATGTGAATTGTAGATGGAAGGAGCAGCAACTGGGAGAGGTGACCAGCACTGACAGGTTTTTATCACAAGTGCTGAATTTTATGAATGTCATTGGAATACGCTGTGACAATTTTTAGCTCAGAGTTTTGTGTGCTGGTGAATTCGGGGGTTTTCTTGGCATTTAAACCTGATCATCTCTGGATGAAGCTGCCATGGAGAAAGGGCGTCTCTGGGGTCAGCTTCATGGGAGGGCGCGTGTGAATTCTCTCTCATGGGGAAAGGAAATCGTTGATTAATTGCACTTTTGATGATCCTTTAACCTCCTGGCTGGGAATGCAGCAGCCAAGGTAAAGGCACAGTGTCAGTACAAGGTAAACCGAAGGCCTACCTCCATCACTTTATGGCATAGTCTGGGTGTATAAAAATCTATCAGAAACAGTTTTTAGGCCTTAAAATTCAATCCATTAGCATGTGTTGCTGTTCCAGTCCTTGTGTTGGAGGAATTGTAGGCTGGAGCTCTTCCGAGCTGCTGTACCAATGTCATCGGCGCAACCTCCATGCCCCCTTCCTTGATTCAGGACATAGCTGCAGTGCAAAGACATTTTTCTGTGAAGAGCTTGAAAGAGTTGTGCTAATCTGATTTAAAATAGTGTTTGGATCGCTAGCAGTGTGGCCCAATCCATGGGCAGCCAAAGCTCAGAGATCCAGCAGCCATTTAAAGAAACTTTAGAAACCGAACTTCGTTTGTCATCTTATTGGAAGTGTTTGTGATGCTATTTACTCATTTTCGCATGGACCTCTGGGCTGCAGTCAATCCGTGTGCTAAACAGACAAATCACAGCTCGTAAGATTTCTGCTGCCTCAAACTTCTCATACTACAGTACTTTAAAATGCATGTGTAAATCATGCTGCAATATAGTCATTCAAAAGAATATATATTTCAAATGAAAAGCAGTTTTTAATAAATTACTTGAATTGTCAATGTATTTAAGAAATGTATGTTTTGGTGTATTTGAAGTTGACGCGCAGTCTTGGCCAGCATCGTTGACGAATTCCTGGTGGCATACATGGGTTTCTTAGCTGAAGGCTTTCAGTTGGTGCCGATGTTCTATGCTATCAAGGGTGACAATGTTGTTTTTAGGCTGGTGAAATCGCCGAGCACTAAAGTACATGTAATCGCACAGGACTTAGGGGGTTTTTTTTGTTTGTTTCAAGTGTCTTGAGAAAGTCTTTTTTTCTTTAAGGTGAATATTTTTTTATTTAGAACACATACTGTGAACTGTGTTCAGACAGGGGAATAATACTACTGAAGAATATGAGACCTTATTGAAGAAATCAGTTGTGAGAAATACTTTAACTGAACTTCTGCCGTGAATTTTATCATCTCAATTACATTTAATATATTCTGGTGATGATCATATATAACAGAGATGAGTTGTATTTCACCCTATAACTGGCATTCATGTAAAATACACACTGAGTTAGACATTTTAAAGTGGCTTTATTTTATTTTTAAAGCTCCTTGAAGATTCTGCTTTTGGTTAAATGAACGCTGTCAAGTACTCCTTATTTTAATCTCTGTTTCTGGAAAGGTTCTTCTACAGTTTAAAAATCTGCACCTTCCAGCAGAAGGTAAGGTGCCAGCCTTACCCTTTTCCCCATAAACATCATGGATCAGTGTGTTTCAAATCACCATTACTCCACATAGCACCTTCGTAAGCCAGTATTTCTTTCACAGCACCATCGAGCTATCCAAGGTCTAGCAGCAAAGAGGGAGGAGAAGTTGAAGCTCCCTCTCAATTCACACCCAGCAGAGGGAATGTGAAACCGTTTTGGGGGTGAGCTCACACACATTTATTTAGCTTTCTCAGTCAGGGGAAGGACAAGGAGGGACGAAAGGACGTTTCGAACCCAGAGGGTTTCAATCAAAGGTAGGGCAGGTCCAATTTTGTCCCAGCCAGCATTTGGCGTAGCCTCATTTCTAAGAATTGGATGTTAAAATCCATATTTGGAGTTGTTTATGGGGCTGTTTAATTACCGTTCATAATGCATGAATATGCACGCTGCCCTGTAGCAGGAAGCTCTATTTCACTCCCCTGTAAAGCCGAAGGAAATAATTATCCATTGTAAACGTGCTGAAGTATTTGTAGTATTGCCAGAAGAATTAACTTGGGGGAGCCCCTGCCAAAGTATCTCCTCCTGTACCTTGGCCAGCCTCTGAAACCACCACGCTGGCTTCCACTGTGCTGCCGGTGCAGGCTCCTGAGATCTTTCATAGTAATGCTTTTTTCTTGAATTTGAGAGAGTTTTCTTTCTAGCCCCGGCACTTCTCAGGGTAGAGTGGGCAGTGATTTATTTCTTCATGTGTCCCTTACCTTATCTTTTCATACAGAAATGATTTTTTTTTTTGTCACAATTAAAAGGTAAAGTAATACGATCTTATGTATTTATTGCAGAAGTTGTGGGAAAAGAGATTTGAAGGGGCTTTTTTTTTTATTCCTGGTGACAATAAGCATCATTGTTTTGTTTGTCGGTATTACTGTATAGTCAAATTCATCCCACATGCTCCATCTCTTTGGATCTTTACTGCAGCAGGTTTAAGGTTTAGCGGTTTCATTCTGTGTTGCTCTATACTGTAAACAATTTTAATATATTCTGCTGCAGTCATTCTGGTGACATGTAACACCTCGGACATGAGATACCGTTAGTGCTCAGGTTCTCGAGTGCTGTAGTTGGTAAGCTGCACGTCTAAAAATACTTCACATGAGAGCAGAGAAGCTCAAACTTTAACCACTCAGAAAGGCGTGGTGTGGATTTTGCACCATTGGGTTATTGCAAGAGTCCAGTCGGATCTGCACTGTTTGTGGATGGCAATTTCAGACTCCAGAAGCAATAATTTCTTAGGAATGTTTCTCTTCCTGCTGGCTAGATGACTTTCATAGCGATTTATTACCTAAATAGCCTTTTAATAACATGAATCTGGTCGTTTGCTAGTGCTGGCAGTAAGCAGTTACGGAAAGATGTGGGTTGTTCATCATCAGAAGGGAGGAAGCCAGTAAATCCAACGGAGGTTAGCGCTCCTTGAAACACATAATGTCCTTTTCCCCTTTCACTTGGAGCCTTTTTCTAGACTATGAAATATTCCCAGCTCGGTGGGTTGAAAAGGAGGCAGCTGCAAATTTAGCCTCCCAGTTTTCTTGCCAGTGCCGGTGCTGGCATGCAGACCCCGTGATGAAATAGGCTTGCGTGAGGTTTTCCACAGAGGCATGGAAGCGAGGGCTGAGCCTTTCTCATTCCTCTCCTGTCTGATCTGAATCCCCCCAGCACTTGGAATGACAGCAGCAACGACAGTGATTATTGCTAGGTACCTCATTAAAACCTCCGTTCCATCACTAGAAGGGCATCCGCCTGCCCTCAGTTTGTGATGAGCTTGGCCTTCCTCCAACGTCCACCATTAAAGGCAGGATTTTCATGGCTACCAGTGGGGTCTTGCAGCCAGGCGGGTTGACGTCACATTTACGAATAAAGGTGGATAAAGTCACAGTTTGTTCCTGGGAGAACTCCCTCCGCGTCCGGGCAGGAGGGGAGTTCAGGGGGGGCTTCCTTCCCAGAGGCGTGTCGCAAGGGTCAGCTTTCGTTTTTGGTGGTCACTCACGTTTTCAGTAATTTTGCATAGATGCGTAGCCAGGTTGCGCAACACTCCGTTGTTCAGTCCCTGCGATGAGTTGTAGTTCAATCACTGAGAGGCTGGGTTTTTTAGGTGTGTGTGCGTGTGTGTATATGTATCTGTGTGTGTATACGTTTATATACACACTGCTCGGGCCAAAATATCTTTGGTGGTTGTATGCTCGTCGTCACTGTACTCAACAATGTTTTCAACTGAGTTCTTCCAGGTTTCCCTCATCCTAGTCCGATGCAAGACGAGCTCAGCTATAAATATGTATCCTATTTAAATGAATAAGTAAACTCCTGCATGATATTCCAAGCACATGTAGCAACTTCGGCATCTGAAGTATCTATTGTGAAAGAGAAGTTGGTTTTATTTGCAGCTGTTTTGTCCTTCTTTCCTTTTAATAGGCCAAATAAATGTAACGAACACCAAATGTTGCACAGAAATGTTATTAATGACTGTGTAGAAGAAATACCAAATTTTATTTTTCTTTGCAGAAACTTTATGGTTACAGAGAGTCCTCTAGCTGTTATTCTTCCTTAAACGACAAAGCTGAACGTTTGTAAAGTGTGTTGAAAATGGTCATTTTTAAAAAGTGGAGCTACCCAAAGTTTTGTTTCTCATGTTGCATCCAGAACAAGCCATTGGCAAAGGCGAGCTGCAGAAGCTCAAATATCAACTGGCATTTTGTTTCCGAGGCTCAGCAGCCCAGACAGTTAGGAAATTGTGTTAGATAATAACAAAAAGGCTCAATTGTCTTTTCATAATGTCATACTAACATCTTCCAGGGCAGCAAGGTCTGCTCATTAAGATGTTCCAGTTTTTCCTTTAATTTAAATTAAGATCACCTCCTGGAAAACCTGTTTTGTTTGGTTCCTCAACCCAAGCAGCCCTGCGGCTCACCGGTCTTTCAACCTCACCTTCCCTCGCCCGGGGGAGCACAGAGGACCGCGAAGGGTGCCCAGGAGAGACAAATCCGCCCCCAGAAGAGAGCATCTGCTAAAATTAAAAGGCTTTCAATGTCCTTGTGATCTGCTAAAGTGAAAACCCAGGACACTGGTCAATTTGACAAGCTCTGACACATTTTTTTCTTAAATTTTGAAGCTGGGGTGAAGCTCTAGAAGCGTTTAGCCAAACTAGGCATCACCTTATTTAGTCTGCACATACTCAATCCTCAGTGATAGCCAAATTGTAGTAAATAGCCCCAAAAAACAGTAAGACTTTTCTCTCAACTAATTGGCAGTTCCCAGTATTATTTTTTTTTTCTGATGTAACATGAACACTAAGCCCTTGTGGTAGCCAAATGACCAGCTTATTTTAAATGCCTCATATTAATAGAAAGCTGCATATAGGCATCTCATAGCAAAAAAAAAAAAAAAAAAAAAAAGGAGAATATTTAGTTCCTTTGTGAACTGGCCATATGACAACTACTTTTTTATCAACTTATTAAGTTGGGGCACTATAATAGCTCTTGCTGAGTTTAGCAATGTTTATAAGCATGTGTTAAACACATAATGTTAAGTTTTATGAGGAAAAAGGGATAAAGAAAAGTAATGTCACAGATGAATGTTTGAGTGCGTAGACGGCATAATGTATGTATGTTTTTTATTTCTACACTGTTGAGCTTATTTTCTGTTTTAAGGTTAAAAAAAAGAGATTTGTTGCATGAGAACTGTTTTGTTGTGTTCTGCACTTTCTGTTCTTTTTGTATAATCTTGATTTTTTTTTCATTTATGCATAGAAAGGAAAAATCAATTTAGAAATATTCTACTCCACCAGACATTGTGTTCCGATCCGTTGTTCTGAAGTTTGATCTTAATAAACATTTCAGTAAGAGTTGGTGGCCCGTGTTCCTGTGTTGTTTGTAGGGAACATGAGTAGAATCATAGAATCATTAAGGTTGGAAAAGACCTCTAAGATCATCGAGTCCAACCGTCAACCCAACACCACCATGCCCACCACACCATGTCCCTAAGGGCCTCATCTACACGTCTTTTAAATACTTCCAGGGATGGTGACTCAACCACTTCCCTGGGCAGCCTGTTCCAAGGCCTGACCACTCTTTCAGTAAAGAAATGTCTCCTATTGTCCAGCCTAAACCTCCCTTGGTGCAACTTGAGGCCGTTTCCTCTCGTCCTAGTAGAGACACACGTCCTTTCTGTGATGCACCTGCGGGGCTGGCAGCGATGCAGGCTCCCTGCTCCAGGCCGAACACTGCTGCTGCTTCTCCTCGTCCCTAAGCTGTACAAGCCCAAGGCTTAATTAATATTTCTAAAAAGGCTACTACAAAGCATAACTGACAAAAAAAACAAGTGCTACAATTCGCAAACACTTTATAAACTCACCTGACACATGCAGGGTTCAGGTGTAACAAAGGAAGGAACACAGATGGAGGCGCAAACCAGCGACGCCTGGGAGGGGTGATGTCCCCAACTGCAGACTCTGCTCTTGCCCTGGTTGCTCTGACCCATTCCCAGGAGACGAGGGGTGGTGGCTGTCACCTGCTAAGCTAGCAAAATCCATCATCTCTCATGCCATCACTGAAAGTGCTACCAGGGCTGAGGGGCTGTATGCAGGGTCTTCCCTTCGAGTGGGTGGCAGGGGGCTCAGGCTCTTGCCAGTGCAGCAGGGAGGGTCTCATCTCGCCTTTGCCAGCACATCGGCCTTTTCCCACTCCTCTGCCTTACCGTTGTGTGGGAGCCCTTTGCACCAGAGGGCCTGGGAGCATTTCAGGAGGAAGTAAGCATAACCGGAAGCAGCTTCCAAAGAAATCAGTTCATCTAAACTACTTGGGCCATTGCAAGTGGCAAGAGAGGGGGAGAGCCCGAGGGACCTCTGTATCAGATTACAATGCCAGCTGACAGGGTTAACTTGCAGTGCGAAGAACTCAGTTGTCCTGCTTTGATTTCTAGCAGTTTACTTGACAGATTTGATCTGTGATGTCTCCTGAAGGCATTTCTTCAGAATCAGCATCAGCAGCTCAGAGAAGTTGATGCCCACACAGTGTTTGGTTCATTTTTGACTAAACACAGCTCAGCTGTGCTCTTTTCTCACTGGACCTGAGGTTAAAGAAGAAGTGAAAACATAAAATGCAGTAAATCTGACTTTCGGCCTGGGCTATGAACTTGCTTTTTCACCAGCACCAAGGGGAGAGCATGGACACTGCCACTGCCTCGCTGGGAAAGTAGCCACTCCAAATACCTACAGAAGACCCAGAGGAAGGCTGTGCAGGTTTTGGCTGGGATAGAGTTAATTTTCTTCATAGTAGCTAGTACAGAGCTATTACGAAGTATGGGGGAGTGAGCAGGTGGCTGTTGTGGTGCTTAGTTGCTGGCTGGGGTTAAACTATGACAAGGGCAAGAGCCACCCCTCCTCATCCCACTTCGCTCAGCAGAGTCCTGGGCACTCGTCCTCACCACGTAGCACTCCGACCACCTGGCAGAGCCCGAAATGAAGTGGGGATAAAGTGGCAGGGACTGTCCTACATCCCTGTCCTCTCCTGGCATGATTAAAAGTGAAGAGGCCAAAGGGATGTGAAAGCAGCAAAGAAAGAAACCTGAACGTCCCTGGGCTGGGTCTTGCATCTCCTCCCGAGTATCTGCGTATCAGCCCTATCCCCTGTAGCAAGAGAGGGGGCGGACAGGGCAGCCCTCTTCATCCTTTCCAGTGCCATGGCAGGATGTGGCCAGGGGAGAGCAGCAGGAAGCAGAAACGTCTCGGGTGGTGTTGTTCCTGCAGGGTGATCCCCAGCAAGGAGGAGAGGAGAGAAAGTGCAGTGCTCAGCTCAGGAGATGTGGCACATCCCCTGGCCCTGGGAGCGGGACACTGCGATCCCCAGCCAGGGGCACTGGGTCCCTCCTCGGGGTGGGAGCAGGGCCTCGGGTCTGGGTGGGCCGGAGCATGCCGAGGAAGGGGTGAAGACAGAGGAACTGCGTCACTCCCAAGCTATTGTTCAAGTTAAATGCAGCCCTTGTTACAAAATAGCTCGCAGTGGCCTTGAAGGGGCTGGGAACAGCTCGGAGAGGAGCCTGCTCCAGTGCTGCCCGCTTCCCAGTCTGGACCAAGGATGGAACAGCCAGCAAACCAGTATCTTCCCCCCAACCCCAGTCTGCCCCTGCATCCCTCAGGCTTTGCAGCAGCTGGGTGGCATCTCTCCCATCCTGGAGGGGGGGGGGGGGGGAGTGGCATATGGTCCCCATGTCCATCACCAGCCCTCAATGCTGGAAGGGGAGGTAATGCCACCAGCTGCCAAGAGCGATCATTAGGTATTGACAGAGGAAAACCAATGGCTGCTCGCCACCGCCTCTGCGTGGCTGCTGCTGCTGGATGCAGGGTCTCCTGAGCAGCCCCAACCCAGCTGTGTCCCGCAGGATCGGGCCCTATTGTGCACACTGCGTGGATGCCCCCACACAGGCACCAGGCAGAGCTAAGACCTCGTGCGCTCCCAGATCCCCCACTACCACCCACTCTCCAGCAGCTCCAGCCTTGCTGCATGTCACACTCATGAGCACAGAGCTCACTGGGGACATGGGATGTGCCTGTGGGGTGTCACCATTTTCCAGCTGGTGACACCACAGACACACACCCTTGAGTTGGGGTCCCATGTAGTGGGCAGACCTTCACATCCCAAAAAGGGGCAGGGGGCAGCCATCCACCAGGGAACCAGCCCTGGTGGGCCACAGTGATAAAAGGGGAGTTGCAGCAGGACAATGGCCCAAATCCTGGGGCCAAGGGTGGTGGGCAGCTGTCGCTCCAGCTCCCAGCCCCGAGCAGGCAGCGTTTGCCTCCTTTTCTGGGCCTGGGAGGCTGCACTGGTGCCAAGTGGCATTTGTGTGGCATCCTCCCTGTCCTGACACCTGGGGTGGCACAAAGGCCACCCACCTGCTGCCAAGAGCAGGGGACCTGTGCCGAGGCACTGGCGTGAAGCACCATCGAGGGGGAAGCCAGACACCAGGGGGAATCCTGCAGCTTACATCCTACCTTGTCCTTGGCCCCCAAACGGCAGCTGACCTCATCGCAGCTAGGACCCACATCAATGCCACGCAGTGAATGACAGCCCCTGCCATAGGGTGTGCTGCGCCCCTGGGCAGTCGTGGGGAGAGGGCTGGGAATGCGGCAACTGAAATGGATGCAGGAAGAGCAACAGAGGTAAGTAATTCATGGCAGAGGGGTGAAGATGGCTTTTTGCTTCATTCACTCTAAAAGGCTGACAGTTCAAGGCAGGATTTTATCGGTACTGACGGAGGAAGGGGCCTACGAATAGACCCACAGCAGCCCATGAACACAGGCTGGAAGGCAGAGGAAGGGACTGTTTCCTACCTCACTGCATGGCCCCCATCAGGGAGATCACAGCCAGGACAAGACAGCTGAATTTCCAAGCAGCTCCCGTCTCCCCAGCCAGGTTATTTCTACAAGCAAATACTGCCATCCCTTGGTTTGAATCATAGAACATCTCAAGTTGGAAGGGACCTATAAGAATCATTGAGTCCAACTCCCTGCTCCTCGCAGGACTGCCTAAAACTAAACCGTATGACTAAGAGCGTCATCCAGATGCTCCTGGAATTCTGACAGGCTTGGTGCCATGACCACTTCCCTGAGGAGCCTGTTCCAGTGACCGACCACCCTCTCCGTGAAGATCCTTTTCCCCCTTTGAGACAGGTGTACGCCACCTGTCACCAGCACGCCTGGTGTTGTGTAGGCAGACCCATGATCAAAGAACCCAAAATTCTGCTGGTGACACCAGGTATTGATCTGCTGGCTCTTCTGTTTCTTCCCTCATCATTCCCTGCAACTGGAAGGATAGAGGAGAACACTACTTGTGCTCCTGATCCCTTAACCTGTTGTCCCAAGGCCCTGAAGTCTCTCTTGATCGCCCTCAGACTTCTTGTTGCAACTTCATCACTGCCTACATGAAAAATCAATAATGGATAATAATCCAAGGGCCATACCAGGGTAGGACGTTTTCTCATCACATCTTTAACCCAGGCCCCAGGGAGGCAGCAGACTTCCTTAAGAACTGGGTCTGGTCAGCATATTGGGCCTTCTGTTCCCTTCAGAAGGGAGTCTCCTATGACAATGACCCGTCTTTTTTGCTTTATGGAAGTGGTTTTGATGCAGGACGTAGGCCAACTTAACCTCACTGACACCTGCAAGCTAGATGAACCATCGTCCTCGTCATTGTTCGGTTCCACCTGCAGAGCCTCATACCTATTATGCAAGGGCACCTGGGAAGGTGGGGTAGTCACAGAGGAGACGCGCCTGCTGCACGAGACAGGAACTTGTCACCATTGCCCCTATCCCTCAAGTCCCTGTGTTCTGCCGGGTGGAGAGAGGACAGCGAGTCCTCTGTATCATGTGTCCTGTCTGTTGGGCCTGCCTCAGGGATGGTAGGGTGCGGTTCCCGTGGTCTCTCTCCCTCTCAGACTCCCTGATACTCCTCAACCTACTCACCTCCTCCCGGAGCTCTGTCACTAAGCAGAGGAGCTCCTCTACCTGGGCCACCTCCCTCAGGTGTGCTCACTGCTGCCGGCCGGTCCTGGCGTTAAGAGGAGAGCACAACCTGCAGCTTGGCACCTGGGCGGCTGCGTGTTCCCGCCGGAGCTCTGTCTGGGAAGCTGCGTCAGTCGTGGTGGGTGCAGAGCTTAGGGAGGACACGGCCTTCTGCCGGGTGGATGCCATTTCTCCCTGGTCGAGCTGGCAGAGCTTCAGCGCCCTTCCTGCGCACTCTGCCACATGAGCTGCCGCGCCGCGCCCTGTTTCCCGCCCTGGCCGCTAGCGCTCCCCAGGGGTTTCTTTTATACGTGGAGGGGGGGGTTGGCCGCCGTTGCTTCTGGTCCCGCCCAGGTCTCCTCAGCCGCCGAGGCGCGAGCTGCGGGCTCCTGGTGAGTCTGTCCGCTCCTCTCAGGTTTCCCCGGTTCAGGAAACCCCTCTGTGCACCGCACTAAAGCGCTCCGCTACCGATCGTGCCGGCACTGCAGCCGCTCGCCTCGGCGACTGAGGACTAATTTCGGTTACACCGCGTTTAAATTTCCCGCCGTTGCTCCTGGCCCCGCCCAGGTCTCCTGAGCCGCTGTGGCGCGAGCTGCGGGCTCCTGGCGAGTCTGTCCGCTCCTTTCAGGTTCCCCCGGTTCAGGAAACCGGGGAAAAATCAATGGCAAAAAGGAGTTAAAGAAACATTAGCCTTGAACTTCAGCTGGCTTCCAAGAAATGGGCAACACTTCACCGAGGCAGAGGAGAAGGGGATGGTGGCACAGCCGGACTGGCCAGAGGCTCAGTGGAGGCTGAGTAACCCCAACAGCAGCTCAGCGTTAGGGCAAGAGAGGGATTGAGTGTGCTCAAACCGGTCACTTAACTGCGTCTCTTCTGCAGTGGGTGTCTTACTTAGAGGGACTTCGTCCCTTCTCTGGGAGGCAATTACTTGGAGACAGGCAGAGAGGAGCCAAAATCTCTCTGAGCAAGGGAAAAGAGAACAGACTGGCAGGATGCAGGGGCTCTGTCTGGTCAATCAATAAATTTAGAAATATTTATAAAACTTCTGTCTTCTATTCACGTAGCAACCTCTAAACACTGTTTGAGCTTGAGACAATTTCAAGTAGAGCATAAAGCTTTCCCACTGTTTGTCAGCCTGTTTTCAGCCCTGACAATCTGCTTTTTAACTGAAAGGCTCAACAAATGGTTTACAAAATCCAAGCCATCAAGCACTAGTATTTATAGTGTCAAGATTTGCAGGAGTCCTTGCTATGGGCCAACACAGCGTCATGCTAAGCGTTACATGAGCACAACCAGAAGAATGGTCTCTGCCTCAAACAGCTTACCCCAGCATGAAACAACAGCCGGACAGAGAGACCAATACACAGAAGCCACGAGCCAGTATCAGTTAGCAGGATCAGTGCGGGCTGCACACTGGCAACTAGACCTGGCAAGCTCTTAGAAGGTATTGTGGCAAAGAGGAGCTCTGAGGACCACGAGGGATCTGAGGATCACTGCCCCTGTGCCTTCCCACCACCAAGGGGCCCATGGGAAGTAACTGAAAATCCACTGAAAACTGAACAAAACCCCACAGCACTGCTCCTGCAGGTTTGTTTCCACAGCTGTAATGCTAGAGCAAAGCTGAAATGGTAAGAGAATACATACCTGAGCTTTCTCGTCACATTCTCGTCACACCAGGTGAGACAAATCAACATGCCATTGTTGGCTCCTCAAGTCAGTTGAATTGGTATTGCTGGTCCTCCTGCTCTTGGGGATGGGTTATTTTTCTTGAAGGATCTTTGTATCTCGTGGTTTTGTCTGTTGTGGTTAAACTCTTCTCCTATATACTGGTGTTCAACAGCTGGTAATAAAGCAAGCAATGTTTTTGAAAAAGAGACATCTACTCAATAAATTGTGTTCCTATTCAATAAATTACTTTAGAGTCTTTTATCAATAAATGAATTTACAAGTATGAAAATGGACATTTGCTAGTTTTGTCATCTGACATTTTCACAAGCTGGGCACGAACTAGTTGAGAAGGCAAAACCAGGTTTAAAAAGTCTGGCAGGAATGAAAATCAATGAATGCAGTGACAGGCAGATGGCAGTGTGGTGTAGCCGGGTTCATCTCTGCAGCAAATGAAATTTCTTTAGTAGCACTTGTGTGTCTCTGTACAGAGAAATCTTTTAATTCAGTAAGTAATTCATTTCACTTACCACCACCAGCCAGACAGCTGCCAGGGAAGGAAATAAGCAACATGAAAGTTACAGATGAGGGGCTCAAAGGAGGACCCATTACCAGCAGAAGCTGGTTTTAGAAAGGAGAATATAAAGAGAGAAAAACCCAGGCAATTACTCTCTGTAGAACACAGGTAAGATGGGAGTCACTGCTAAAACCCATCATTCTTATATAGTGTATTGAGTTAGACAGGAAAAAGAACAAGATACAAAGAGACACCAGAGTATCAATATAGTGTTTAATATTCTTAAATTGAAAACAAAAACCCAAAAAACTAAAAAGGTAAAATTTCAGTTACCATCATATGATAAAACCTTTCATCAGCACATTGAAAGAATTAGAAATATTACATTGAGTGTATTTCCAGTAGTTTACACTTCTATTAGGCCTACGCTGTTTCATATTTATTAACAAAAGTAGCAGCCCATTTTTTCCTTCTATTTACAATATTTTAAATACTGTATTCTACTTTACTCAGCACTGATACAGATAAAACTATTCTGCATAAATGTGTTGTTTTACTTGTAGATAATGGTCATCAATGGAAAAAACAATGTACATCAGGAAATGATTAGGGAACGCCGCTCAAAAGAACCCTCTAGACTGCAATCTGATGATGCTCTCTTCAGTAATTAAGGAGCAGCTTGATGATTCTGCAGTAAAAAATTAAGCAGGCTCTACACAAAATAACAGCAGTTCCTCTGATTACAGAAACGATAACTGAAGGGAGGAATGGCAGAGGTTTGTTTGCACAGTAACTGAAAGGTTGCTTCCAAAAGCAAGTACAATATATATGGAAATTAAATAAATTACATGCTTCAGAAGAAAAAAATAATCAGTTTCACAAACTGTTACAAATGCCAAGTGCTGGCATTGCTTTTAAAGGAAAAACAAGTTTAAAAAGTAAAACAGTCATTAAGAATATCCAAGTATCTTGTTTCATCAGCAGGGAGCTTTCAGTGCTATCAGGGAGAGTCCGTCTGTGTCTACATTTTAAATAATACAGCACCATAAATATACATACAGGGGTAATGGACAGTCTTCCCAGCTAATCTAGCTGCTAGTTCAGAAAGATACTCAGTATTTAAAGTAACTCCATAAATCCAACAAATGTACTTAATTTTTTCTTTTCGTTGACCATTTCCAGCTGTAATAGGCTGTAAAGACAGTATCGAATCCCATTTTTCAGGCAACTCATGCACTGCCCAAAAAGAGCTCCCGTGGAATTATTGAGCTGGCTTCGGCTCTCTCAATGCAATCTGCACCAGAGAGTCTGGCCTATAATCCTAGCCCTTCACAACACCACATGTGAAGTTTAAAGCCAGTGACCTCTCTATTCACATTTCTGTTTCTTTATCAAATGTGCAGGAGCAGTACAAGGTGCAAGGAGAGATTCACTTCTATTTCGATTTTCTACAACAATGTAGGGACTAATATAACTAAATAAATACAAAATAGTAACACTGACAGGTGGTTGAAATATATTCAAAATGCTGGAGTAAACACAGCCTGAGGTCTTCACTTTTTTCCAGCACAGGTACACAGATTTTGAATAGCTTAACTATTCAGCTTTCCAAATGGCAATCTTCCCTTCTTCCTTTCCAGAGCCGCTGAGGACATATCTGTCCTCTGCTGAGCACAGCGCCTTTACTGTATCAGCATGACCAACCAACTCTTTCTCCACAGTCTTCTTCTCAGCACTGACCACATAGATCTTCCCTTTACTTTTGCCTTGCGATCTTCCGCTGCTGCCAACCCAAATCTGGAGGAAAGACAAAACAAAACCAAACCACAATAATTTTCACTACTTTACATTTCAGTCTAGGACACAGTCGAGGAGTTTTACATGCCACATTTATACAGTGAGGGTTCTCTCTTGCTAGGCTGGGAAAGGGAAACACTGAAAATTTCCTATATATATGTATCTGTTGGAGTTCATGTCTCTCTCTCTCTCGCTCTCCCTGATACTCCTCAACCTACTCACCTCCTCCCAGAGTTTTGTCACTAAGCAGAGGAGTTCGGCTACCAGGGCCACCTCCCTCAGGTGTGCTCACTGCTGCCAGCCGGTACTAGCATAAGAGCAGGGCACAACCTGCAGCCTGGCACCTGGGTGGCTGCGTGTTCCCGCCGGAGCTCTGTCTGGGAAGCTGCGTCAGTCGTGGTGGGTGCAGAGCTTAGAGAGGACATGGCCTTCTGCCGGGTGGATACCGTTGATACCTGGTCGAGCTGCAGAGCTACAGCGCCCTTCCTGTGCGCCCTGCCGCACGAACTGCCGCGCCGCGCTCCGCCCCGCCTTGTTTGCCCGCCCTGGCCGCTAGCGCTCTTTTTACGGGAGGCTTGGGCGCCTTTGCCCCTGGTCCCGCCCCGGTCTCCTCAGCCGCTGTGACGCGAGCTGCGGGCTCCTGGCGGGTGTCTCTGCTCCCCCGAGCTTTCCCCGGTTCAGGAACGCCCCCTATGCACCATGCTAGAGCGCTCTACTGCCGATTGTGCCGGCACTGCCATGGCGACTCGACTTGCCTTTGGTTCCACAGACCCAATGCAAAGAATAAGACAGAAGGTGTCACTTTACCACTGCATAAACCACAGCATGCCCTTATCTTGAGTGCTGTGTGCAGTTCTGCAGTTCTACTCTCTGCACTGCAAGAGCAGAGAAAATCCAGGGAAGAGTAACTAAAACTATCAAGAGAAAGGAACAGCTGTCCTATGACCGAAGATGGAAAAAGCCAGGACTCCTTAGGCTGGAGAGAAGGCAGCTAAGGAGCGATCACATTAAGGTTTACAAAATCACAAAAGTGCAGATAAGCAGAATGTAGAACCATTGCTCAACATATCCCGCAATTAGAGAAGTAAGGGACATGTGGAAACCAGTAAGGGTTCAGTTTCACTTAGAAGAAAGTACTTCTCTGTACATGGCTGGCAGTGAACTTCTGGAACCTGCTGCTATAGGAAACTGTGGCACCAGAAAGTTCAAAATGAAGTCAGATCCACAGAGATTGGGTCCAAAAACAGATAATAAAAGACTGAGACAGAGGTGTACACTTTAGTACCCCTAAACAAGAACCATGGACAGTGAGGGAGCTCAAGGGGAATGGACTGCAGATACAGGCAGTATGTTCTCCCTACACAGCATTGCTATTGCCACCGTTAGAGGCAGAATAGGGGGTCAGCTGCACCTGGTCCAGCCCAGCAGAAAACAGCTGTGGTCTTCTTGTGCATAGTTTTGTACCAGGTAAGTACTCACCGTTGTGTATTAGTAATGCTTACCAGCCAGAAAGCATCCAATTTCAGATAGACACATTATGCAATTGGTTTTGTCTCAGGTTTCTTAAAGACAAACAATGGCTTGTTTTTAATTAAAGCGCCTAAAAGCAAGCCTGTGGCAGACAACCCTACCAATGTTGTTGTTAGCCTTTACCAGGCTGCAAGTTTATTCTCAGTAATTGTCATGCTGTGTAGAAGAGTATGGGTGCTCCAGCTACTACAACAGACTCCAGACTCCCCCTTGGACAACCGAGGCTGCCAAGCTGTTGGCAGGCTGAAAGATGGCACATTGAACACTCAGGTTCAGGAGATGGATCACACAGGGATATTTTCCAGTTGTTCCTTCTGTATCAATGAGTTGGACTACAATGTTAGTTACGGTGGAGCTGAGTGAGAAGTAAGTGGAAGAGAAAAGGAGCAAAGTTCTTAAGTAGAATAAAAGAGAGCTTAATGCCTTGGCGTTTTTAAACAATCCTCTAACTCCCTTAAAACAGGGGTTAAATATATCCATGTCCATTTGGGGGAAGGATATCTCAAAAGGTTTTTCCATTTCAGTTCACAAATCTAACCAAGGGCTGAATACACAGAAAGCTTCCCTATTTTATGAGGCACTTCATGAAAAAGTGGGGGTTGTGATGGCTGCATCCAGCTTATGCTGGACTTTGGGGACGGATGGCAACACAGTAGCCAAGGGCTGTCTGGAGCAGTGATCCAAACGTCTTGCTGGTATGCAAATATGACTATAAGTCAATCATCTCACTCTATAAATAGTGGACAGCCCAGGGCTTGTTGAGCTGTTCTGCACGGCAGGGGCACAGCAGGGTCTCCCCTTGAGTAGGAACACCTCTCAGGGTTACTCCTCAAGGTTGAGAGGTTCCTTGCCGCAACAGATCCTCAGTAAGCGACTAATAGCATGCTAAACTTTGAAATCTTAGCTAAGTGATACAAAGGATTGATTGCGCATATATAATCCTTTAGACATAAACTGTTGACCAAGTCTGGGACTAGGATTGGATCCAGCTGCACCTAGACTCCTCTCTGAGAAGGAGTTTAGAAAGCAAGGGGGTCCTTTCTGAACCTCATGACTCAACGGGAGGGTCTCCCTCACAGTTTTGTTCTGACCCTGTCCTCTATGCAGTAAATAATCAAGTGTACCTTGCCATCGAATCTTGTTAAACCACGGTCACATTTACCATTGAACTTTGTTAATTCACTGTTTTATATCAAGTGTATTTTTGCTTCTCTCTTACAAGTGAAGTGCACTCTCACTCCATCCACGACAAACTGGTATAGTCAGCAAGATGGCAAGTAGTATCACTGATTATTTACTGAGGCATGGAGTGAATCCAAGTCCCAAATTCTCAGAAGAATGGGCTCGTGACAATTGGCATAATTGGGAAGCCGCTGAAGAGCACTAAAAGTAACTAGGGGCCGCACAAAGGATGAAAAGGGGAAAGGAGTTATCTGCAAGATGCTAGGTTCCTGTTTAGAAGCTGCATATCGAGAAACGGAGAATAGAAATAGGAAGGAGCAGGACCTACAGAAAGAAATAGAAGGTGGGAAGGCAACTGAGTTGTTACTGTCTTTAAAAATTGAACATCTGCAGAAACAGTTACAGGAAGAAAAGAAAAAAAGACAAAAGTTGGGACAAAAGATGGTGCTTATGCACGCTCCCCGCCCCCTTGGCATCATACAGATTAGAAAACTGATAGTATCCGCTGAAGATGGGGATGGCGATACCTGGGGTGATCCCAATGATAGCTAGCCAGAAGATGACGATCCTTTGTTCCCCACAAATCGTCCTGAATATGAAGCCAGACCCATTGTTAAAACAAAGAACTGTGGGACCTCGGGGTGGTCATCCATGACATACTACGCAAACCATCCCCTGGGATCTGTTGCAATTGACAAATTTGCAAGAGAGAGCAGAAAACCAGGTGAAACTGAAACTGAATACTTGTGGCAAGTATGCCCAAGTGGTGGCGGCCGAATAATGTTGAGTGAGGACAAAGCAAATGGCTGTTGGGGTCTGGGAATTTTCTTAAATTTAGGACCCGACCTGGCAAATACACCCTATTCTATCACCAGCCAAGTAGCTTATTGGACTGGAGGAATAGACACCATGGAGCGACTTGAACCCTCCATAATCCCCATTAAGTCTCTAAGTGGGCTCTCTACCACCCTCACAAAAGCCGCTTGCATACAAGCCATGGGCAAAAAAGGACCCCATGATGTTCCACTATCTGCTACAGTCGATTTTGCAATGCTAAAACCACTGATTAGGGGAGCCCCGGCAATTCTTAAATCCCATCTAGTTGCAAAACGAGATAAGATCAAGAAAGACACAGAACACAATGAAGGACTAGGTGATAACACTCAAAATGCCCGCAAGCAACTCCCTACATGGGCAGAATTAATGTACGGCTTTGTTAACTACAGCCGTGAAATGGGCTGGGACCATGCACCAGCTGAAAAACAAAACCTGAAGCCCCGGGGAGGAGATCACAAAGTAAGACCCGTGAAACAGGGAAGAGAAACTAGATCACACGGACAAGTGAAGAAGTAAAATTTTTAAGTACTTGGTGGATAGCAGGCAGTGCAGTGATTCCTCCAGATACCTTAAGAAAAATTGAAGAGCTGCAAATGCCCCAATCAAGGAAGGAGTTACAACAATTAGTGGGAACTTTAGGATATTGGAGGATCATTTCCCATCCATTGTACTCTTATGGAAAGGTAAACCCTGGGAGTAGAAATTAGAACATAAAGAGGCAGTCAAAACTCTAACTGAAGAATTAAAAACATATCAGTCACTGGGACCAGTACACCCCCGCGACCAATGGGGTTTCGTCAAACACGCTACAGTGTAACCTGTTCCAAACTGGCCCCGATGGGCCAAAAAGACCTTTATTGTTTAGCTCAACTGCATTTAAAGAAACAGAACAACAATATTCTGAATGGGAAAGAGACTTTTGTCTTCAGTCCGAGCAGTTAAACAAGTTGAGAAAATACATCAGGGACAACCTGTGCAAACTAGAGGACCACTTAATTTACTAGAAACAATCCTAAATGGGTCTGCTTCTCCAGAAGGAGTTGCACAAAATCCCACTATCAGAAAATGGTATGCCTACCTCACAGGAGTTGCAGAAAATATGCAATTAACTGAAGGACACAGTAAGGTTTTCAAATTGCAGATGCCCATAAACACAGACCCTTTAGCGTTACAACAACCTTTTAAACCTTCACCCATTCTGGATGCACTGCCCCTCACTGAGGGTACACCAACAAAAAACATTTGGCTTACGGATGCTTCAGCAAAAAGTGTAAAATAGTAAATGGCAATATACATCCGTCGCATTAGATGCTACCACCAGCAAACGAGTAATAGAGGAAGGTGAAGGCAGTGCACAAGTAGGAGAAATAAGAGCAGTTGTTTTGGCAGCACAGAATGGAGCAAAAATCATATATATATGATATATACATATCTCTTATGCTCTGTGGGCTGGTGCCACACAGTGGCTCTGTCAATGGGAAACCTTGACTTGGGAAGTAAACAGATCCCCAGTTTGGAGAAACACAGATTGGCAATTATTACTAGATATAGCCAGGAAAACACCTTTCAAGATGGGATGGGTAAAAGCTCATGCTAAGGATAATCAACAAGCCACAAAGTGGAATCAAAAGGTAGATGAGCTAACTAAAATTAGGAAAATCACCTTAAATCCTGAGTGATTTTGATTGGGAGAATGGTTACATCAAAACCTAGGCCACACAGGTAAAGAAGCACTTTACTTTGCTGTACAGAGTAAAGGCTGGCCTATAAACAGAAAAACTTGTGGAACTATTCTTACAGAATGTCCCCAGTGTAGACTGAAATTACAAGCAGATCATCCTGCTAAAGCACCACCTCTATGTATCAATGAAGGGAAAAATTTATGGTCTACATGGCAAATTGATTATATTGGACCATTCATATCCTCAGCAGGATATCGATACATCTTCACAGGAGCGGCAGTAGCCTCCAGCTTGCTTTTGGCAACTAAATGTCGGAAAACCGATGGGCAAAATATAGTGCGAGGGCTATCGTTCTGGTTCTCAAATCTGCCTACTCCTGATGTTATCCAAAGTGGATAAATATCCAAAATGGCTCACATTTTTTGTGTAGGGAAGTACAAGATTGGGCAAAACAAGAGGGAATTAAATGGGTATTCCACACCCCATACTACCCTCAATCAAATGGGATGGTAGAAGGAGCTAATGGCTTATTGAAAAGGAATCTCAAACCACTTGAGGCTCAATTGGATATGAGACTTTCCAAAGTACTCCATCAATTAAATAAATCGCTATGGGCCTACTGGAAGTCTTGTAAGCCAAGCATTCTTTGAAAAAAACGAGTTTAGCACTCCACCTACTGGGAAAAGAGAGTATCCAACAACATTACAGCTAGGACGGCCTGTGATGGTTAATCTACCATCTATCAGTATTGTGCCTATGACTTTAGCTAAACCTCGTGGCCCACTTGCCTGGGAAGCTACTGATAGCAGTGGTGCAAAACATGGAATTAGTGCATGATAGATTTTTTCTTCTTTTTAACGGGGTAACCTGTTTGGACTCTCCCCACAGAACAAGTCCCTATTTTTCTCTTACTGCACCCCACATGATGGCAAATGGAAATACTGTGTTCATGCTACTATTCCAAACCCTAACAATGCTGCTTCTCCTAACCTGTGGTCAAAGAACCCTAGAGTGGCCATGGTCTCAAGCTCGTGTTAAGTATACTGGGAGTATGGGAATACACTCTAGTAAGGGAGATTTACATCTTTCCACCGTGGTCATGCACGGAACTGAACTATACTTAGAAAACGAACAGAGCTGGGATAAAGATGAAGCCGACGATAAAGTCCCCCGACTTTGGGGAATGGCAGGAAAAGAAGTTAAAATAGGATGCCGGATGATCAATGGGTGTATCCATGAGAAGGCATCTCAGATTTCTGTGTACAACATTACCTCAAACCCAATAGCTAAAGATACGAAACTTTGTGCCTCAAAGATTGGACTGTTGGTACGATTCTACCTTACTACAACCTGTTTTTGTAGTCTGCTTCCGGGCTCACCATAGCATGGAACTATCAGAATTTAAATTTAAAATAGACATTACTGAGCCTAGTACAACAACATCCACCCCTATTGTAAAGGATAAGAAAACTCTATCCCCACAAATTTCTGAAATTGAACTGTATGTGATCAAAAATACAGGCCAACAAGAAGTGTTATTTAATCTATCATGATCTCTTAAATGAGTAGAACTATTGATGCAAATTAATATCTCTACAATCAAATCGACCTGTTCACCATTCCTGAGTTTGTCCTATGCAGGATGGTTAGCATGGTTACATGGGCGAACCCTTACCTCTCCAAGACGAACAAGGAGAGATGTGACTGGTATAGAGACAGGACTGGGAGTCTTAAATAGTATAAATGCTGAAGTACTTGTAAATAAACTGAGCGCAACAACAAGTGATTTAAACTAATTAAAACACCCATTACAGTCTTCTCTATTAGCATTGGGAACTAACCAATGGCTCTCATCTGATACACTGCCTCAGTGGGAAAGAATTAATGAAAGGGACCACCAATTGATTGTGGATGCATTTGGTGCAGCCCAAAACAATGTTTCTCTAGCTCTTAGTTGTATCCAGGCTCAACTGTGGATCCAATCTATGGTAGCAGTAATTATAAGAGAAGGTGAAGAGGGCACCTTACCCACTGAAATTCGAAAGGTGATTTGGGATAACGCAACTAAATTTGAGAAAGAATTCCAATCCTGGTGGTATTTAGTCAATTTCACTTATGACCCCATCAACAATAAGGCCACAGCTTTTGTCTTAACCATATGCAATGCTTGGGTATACACCATGTCACAAATCATTGCGTTAGGATTAAATTACAATGGAGCTATACTCTATCCATTAGAATATAAAGTGTGGGCTCAACGAAATGGAAACAAATGGCAACTATTGATGTTAACGCATCCATTGTATGGGAACAACAAGGATTTATTTGTGAGAGTAGCACCATGAAAGCCCAAGACGTGTCATTTTGAAATACATCCCAATGAAGCCCCTGAAACTGTACTTGTATATATTGAAAAAGGATTTACCATTGAACTTTGTTAACTCACTGTTTTATATCAATAAAGTATATTTTTGCTTCTATCTTCCGAGTGAAGTGCACTCTTACTCCAGCCGTGATAGGAACAAAGGAAAATTTGAGAAAAATTCAGAATGTCGCTTTCCCAATAGCTATATATTAGCTATTTATTTGCAAATTAACTCCAAACCTGTCCATGTGGTATCACAACTACAGTCATTTGCACAGCTACTGATACTATGCAGAAAGAGCAGGTATACAGCGCGAGGCCAATAATGACAGGGACACAAGACTTCTAAGGTAGGAAGCCGTGGGCTCCTTTGGTTTCTGTTGAGTTAGGAATGTGGTAACTAAACAAGAAAAAGGTCATCTACAAAAATAGGCCAGCTAATTGGCATTTATTGTTTGTCTATTAACCTTTTCCAAGGCTTAGTCTTAGGAGCCCTGAGATTAAATATCAAGGGACCTAAACTTTCAGTTTCTGTGGTTGCCTGAAAATGTCAATGGCTAATAAAAGTCATCACACATTTAATTACTGATGAGGCTTTTGGCTTAACATGCATTTTGGGGTATACCTTTAACAGCCAGTTGTGTTGGGCAGTCATTAGCTTCTCTGATTTCAAAGAGGAATCAACGTTTCAAACTAGTACATATGCAAACACCCAGTAAGAAAGCTAACCAGTGACAGCCCACGAGAGCTGCAAACAAACAAAAATTCAGTAAAGAATTCCACAAGTAAAAACAGTCCAAATGTTTCTCACCTGATTTTTAACTCTTATCATACAAGTAATCTCAGAGCAATCTTGAAGATGAATCTTTTGAGGGGTACTTGGTAAGTCTTTGGTGTTCCAAATATACAGGTCACTACTCCCTGAATAAGACGCCCACACTTCGTCTCTCTAAAGCACAGAAAGATATGTTTAACATGAGCACTGCTGACAGGAAGTACATTGTGATAAGTAACTATGGCTTGTAATGCCTCATAGTCATGCTTCATTTAAACTCTATTAACAGTTTAAATATACTACCTCAGGAAAGAGCTGGAAGGAGAGAAAATAGGAACACACATCCTTCAGGTGATGCTCAATTTTCATCCGTAGTCGAAATTCGTATGTAGACATTACAAGTATACAACTTCCAGTACCTTCAATATTAAAGATGAAGGGTTAGTAACAGAAGTGCCTACTTCCTCCATTTCTATAAACCATGGAGAAAAAAGGCAAAATAAAATGGATGCATCTAACAACTGTCTTGTTTCTCAATCAGTAGTGAAATCTTTGAGGCATTTCTTTCTGTTTTTCACAGTATCTATTTTTAGATCTGTTCTTTCTCCAAAGGCTAGTCGCATTCTGCAGTGCATACACCTGTTAGTTTAGAGTCCAAAAATGATGAGAGGAGAGGAAACAAACTCCTTAAAATTAGGAGATCTCATACTTAGGTTCTCAAGTACGCCATTATTTTCATCTACAGAACTGAGACCAAGTGGCTGTGCTACAAAGCTGTCAGGGCTGAATCCTTATCCACCACGGCAATGGCAGCATTGCTACTGCCCACAGCAAGACCAGGAATTTTGCAAGGCTTTTTTTTCCGCAAGCTGCTGTTCTGTGGAGATAGGTTTGGATCTAGGCTCTTGTGTATGGCAGTACTGAGAATCAGTGCAAAATTCTTGAATCGGTCACCATTTCTGAAACAACTTCAAGATGATCCTTTACCTTAGCACAAAGCTTTACTTTATTCATCTAAACTCCTACAGAGGGGATGACAAATTTCTAGAAGTGGCCAAAATGCAGATCTGGGGATTACCAAGTCAGACCAATACCATAAAGTCTAGCTGAAATACCAAACACAATTTGCAACCACTATTGCCACTCTAGACTTTAAAAGGACTTTCTCAAAGTTTTCCATTCCAATTTACAGGCATCACCAGGGGAGATCAGACAAATACAGTGTAGCCAGAAGTCACATCCTGCAGCAGGGGCAATACCTCCAGGAGCAATCCAAGCTAGCCATCTATAAAGTGTTTTGGAGGTCTTACCTGCAGAAGGCTGCTTAAACAGACTAAGTGGAGAATGAGGGAAGAACATCATGTACACATAAATCTGAGTTTGAGATTAATATATTGTTAAAACAGCGTATTATGTGAAGATGTAATTTTTTTTTTTTTAATTATTTGAGGAATGAACTTACAGCACCACAGCTGGTCATTATGAAGCTTTATAGAAGTGAGATTTTGGCAGGGCAGCTGAAAGACACGGTTAACTTTCAGAGTGCTGATGTTCCAAACAATCACTGTTCCATCTAAACTGCTTGAGTATGCTTCACTGTTGGCACAGATTAAAAAAATCGTAACAATAGAATAGAGTACATTCATGTTCAGAACAGAGTGCATACACAGAAGAGACTTAATTGCAAAATAACCAATTTTACAGTAAGCCAAATTAATGTTCTTCATTTCAGAAACTGGAAGAGTAAAGCACAGTAACTATTTCCAACAGAGAATGGACTGAAGTCCAAAAGCCTTCAAGGCCAGATACTATAATTATTTTAATAGCAAACAATTAGACTGGTTCAATTCTTTTAAACAAGGTGACTAGAGTCTTGAGTGGAGAGGAACATGTCCATCCTGTGCCCACCAACATGCCTAGGGAAGGATCTAAACCTTTTTTCTTCCCTCACTATATTCTGGGTAGCTGGCTCTAGACAGCTGAAAGTGCATTTAAGCAACCAACAGCTCTGGGTTACAGCCAGGCATCCACCTTTCAAGCTGCTTATGTCTCCTATTGGAACAAAAGTTTTCTAGTATAGATATTTTTTTCTTCTTCTTAAGATTATACTTTACAAACTCTGTATCACTGAAAACACTGCAGGCTAATTCAGAGCTCTAAATGAACGAGAGCACACATTACATCGTGAGGAGTTAAGTACAACAAAAACTTTCCTTATAATTCTCCTGAACATTCTTGCCTGTTGGATTTTGCCTCTTTTTTTCTCTCTCAAGTTAGGACAAAAATACCTCAAAACTGTTTTTCTTTGCTACTGCACCTGAGAAAACAAGTTCTACTATCCCTTTGTTTTTTTTTTTACCTTTAACATCTGTTGTCTTCAGATGAGAAAATCTTTTTCTCATTCCAACAATACCTAAGCAAATTCTCCCTGAAATCCAGTTACGCCTGCTGCACCACTGGCAGAGCTATGGCTGATGTCTGGTCTGGCCTGGGAGTTGCCGCCCCCATGGGAAGACAGCAGGTTAAGGCCTCCAGCCAACAGTCTTCCCAGTGCTACCAAAAGATCAAAAGCATTTTGCCTGAACAAAACAATAAATGTATTATTTCTTTTACAAACAGGCAGAAAAAAATCCAGAAGCATGCTGTAAACATCTAGTTGATGATGTGCTCAAAGTAATAATGAAGTGGTCTTTAAACTGCATCTGTATTGATTCATCGCTGGATGCTGCCAATTCCTGGCTGCTCTCATCCTCGTCCAAAAAAGCATTCCTTTATCCTCTTTTTTACAAAGTACATTATGCTCTTTCTTTAAAAAGGAAATTCTTAGTTTACCATATACAATATGGGAGTGACAAAAATGGGCTAAATGAAGGCTTATGTTAGCAGGATAAGCCCCCTCCATTTAAAACAATCAATTCTTTCCAACATCTAGGAAAATCAGTCACTGGTTTCCTGTATGGGCTCCTTTTCCTTGAGCACAAGTTAACTTTTTGCCTTTGTTTCAGTCAAATAATTAAAGCACAATACTATATCATTTGGATCTTTAACTAGTCCTCTAGTCACTGTGGGCCAAATTCTCTAGGCTAGTGAATACTGCTCTAGCTACATAAAATAGCTTTCTATTTAACCACAGAAAGATTCTCCGCATGTCCATGACTCTTCCAGTGTACAGACGTCCTTCATATTTGCTTGTATATGTATTTTTAAGAAGAAAACATTGTAATTAAATATACCTGGGTATTCCATTCTTATTCTCCACAATGATGTCTGTAACATCAGAACGATGATCATTTAGTTGCTTATTACAAGACATACTGTGGGTGTTGATTATATAAATAATGGAGTCTTGAGATCCAATCCACACTTGACTCTGTTCTACCATGATCATACAAGTCTGGGGAGAAAAAGCAGGATTAAATAAAATCTAGAAGAAGAATCACTCTTTAATGTAACATGGAAAAAGGCTATACTAAGATGCTACAGTTTTCTGGTGATTACAATAAGAGATCAAGACTTGGCGCTCCAGTATTCTATCCTTTGCTCTGCTCTATAAATAATGAGAGAGGATAGATCTCTTTGCTGAGTTTATCCTTCAGTAAATAGGATTAATGATGTATCTTGGTAACTGACTCAAAGCTGTGTTTCCTGGCCCAAACAAAGTAAAAGTTACAAAGGACATCAGGGGAAACCACAGAAGTTAGTGTATTTCTCTCTTCCGGATTGGAAGCCATCCTAACCATCTGATATAAACATACTTCCTACTTCAGTTAGAAGTGGTGTCTAAGAAAATACTGTCTGCTCCTCTGCTGTCTCTGGAACGTCCTTCCCCCATTCAGAAGCTCTTCATTTCTCTCCCTCCCGAGTCCCATCAGTTCCAATCTCTCGTCCTCTTTTCTTTCTCTTCTTTAGAATAGGTCGGTATCCGACTCTTCTCCTGGATTTCCATCTTCCCTCCACCCAGCCCTTCACTATCAGCTTTACTTCTCCTTTTTTGACTCTCTCCTACACTCATCCACAGTGATGTTTCTCAGCTTTTACACAAGTGACCTATGCAATCCCTTTTCCTGCGTGTTCTCAGTCTGCAGCTCTGGTTCAGCTTCCCCTTTCATTGAGAGAGTTATTCTTTTCAGGTGGTCTTTCACAAGCAACTCTCTTTAACCTGCTGGTTAGTCATGTTCTTTCAGAGTGCCGTCTCTCTTTCAATATAATCCACCTGGTTTCCTTACATCTTTCCCCAATTTCCAGTTCTTCAGCACAAGTGACTTTTCATCCATTCTTAGGGCTCGTCTCATCTTCTCTTTATATTGATTGTCTCCCTTATTCTTTCTCCTCAACTGTTTCAAACCCACCTTCCTGCCCCAAGAAGCCATGCAGTCAGGCCAGCAGGCCCTTCTGACATCCAATCCATCACTTCCCATCAGTTGACTTGTTTCTTTGTGAATCCATTTTCTCTCCTTTCTATTTTTCTCAAAAATCTCCATTTCTCCAAGTTAACTGAAGTCCAGACAACTCAACTGTCTTTCACTTCTAAGGAACGGCAGTGATTCAGGGTCATACAGGCTACAACAACAAAAACACCAAGCTAAAACAGCAGTTGTGGTACGTGTGTCAGTCTTACCAGTTTAGAGCGGCCCATTTTGAAACAGTGTTGTTGAATAGACCAGGTAGATGCATCAAAGACCACCACTTTCCCCTCATTTAAAGCACACCATAGTTTTGGATGAGCATTGCCAGGTCTTTCTGAAGGGTCAAGATGCCCTAGAAATGAAGCAGAGAAGATGAGAGAAGTAAAAGAAAAGAAACCACTTTTGGAGACGTGTGAGAAAACCATTATTAGGCAGAGCAGCTTTCTAACAAAACGCATCTGTGTTCTGGAACTTGCATCACCAGTTAACAGATGACAGTTTTCACAATGAATTTGTGCTTGTCTCATCTATTTGTTGAGCTCACCTTATGGTTTAATCTTACACTTCAAAGTTATTCAGAGCAGAGATAATCTTTTTCGTTGATGACTAAGTATTTAGCTAACTGGGATTGCAGGAAGGCTTTTAAGCCCTATGAAATACAACTAATAAATCCACTCATTCTATCTGCTCCATTAGAGCTCCACTTAGAAGCCTCATACTACAAAGAAAGAAAAGCACCACTGAACCCACCACCACCCACCCACCCACCCACATACAATGGCTCCTGCCCACTCTTAACTTCGGAATTCCACTAACTTTCCCCTTTCGTCTCAAATTGCCCAAATGCTAGGAATTACATACAAACTTACATCAGAAGACTAGTAAGGTTATGAAGTTAAGAGTTAGGAATTTCCAGAATTAACGTATCTGCTACCTAAATTAATACCCATCGCATACAGTCCTTAACTTTTCCTTTTTTTTTTCTTTTTTTTTTTCCCTCTCCAGTGCTTTTTGAATTAGTCAGATATAAATGTGCCAAGTACCACACAAAAGCTCACAAGGAAATTGATAATGCTTTCTTCAGGGATGGACTTAAATTACATGCAGTGAATAGTACATTAGATCACATTCTATCCAGTGAGAGTTACAAGCGTATAGGTCTGGCTGGGATTTCAAGAGGTGGCACACTATTCTCTGCACTGTGGTTCAACGAAACACCCCCATATGACTCTACTGAAAAATAAAAAAATAACAATGAATCTTGATCAATGGTGGAGCATCATTCATCCACCTTGCTCAATAAATGAAGCAGAAATCTTAAAGGGAAATGGGCACATTAAACATAATTGAAGTCTATTATAAGGCATATACACACAGGAAGACAAATTAAGACTGTGAAAGCTATGCCTTGGAGTATCTTAATATGCAATATTGCTGTTCTTTTTTAATGACTTTCTGTTTTAGTATTCAACACACAACCAAAGCATGTCAGAATGTGAACAAAATCAGGCAGACACAATACCAGGTGTTATGAGATAACATGCTTTATAAGCTAATTAAAGCTGGGCTAACATAAAGAAAGCAATACATCATCTTACCTGGCGTATAAAGCAAGACATCTATTGCCTGTGGAAATGTCTCACCAGCTGAGGGGTTGATCTTGTGCTTTAATGTCTCTGAAGTTGTTTTGGGGACCATCATAGGCACTAAAATAGATTTTTAAAAGGTCATGAAGTGCACACTTAAGCCTGAAATAGATCTATAATTCTTATGAAATAATAATTCTACACCATTTATTCACATTTCTCACTCTTCTTTCCCTCTGGCCTTAGCTGACTAGGAGAGCCCGAAAACCATTTGTCTGAATTCTGGTAGCAGAAGCATGCATACAACACCCAAGCAATCTAAACAATCAAAACAAAAACGCAGCAGCCAACACCGAGACAGACATGCCAACTAAGGTTCTGATGCACAGAAGCAGAAAAAAAAACACCAACCTCTAAGCTTTCTATTAATACTACGTCTGTGAAAGTGCAATTAGACAAGTATCTTTTTATACTTCTACAGATAATGACTTTGAAAACTGGAATATAAACAGAAAGAGCTGAGACAGAGGATGCAACAACAGCAGGCTTTGTGGCATTGCCATGTGACTGACCTTCATTTTTCATCCTGTCAAAATAAGACAGTTTAGAGGCTGCATATATGGTTTTGGAGGACTGCAGGGCACCAACCACAGCATCCATCAGGAGAACATTTGTCAGTGCTTGCTGAATATACTGAGGATCCTAAAGACAAAGGTCTTACTGTAGATTATCTATTGCTCGTTATTCTTACAAGTCTCCATGTTTAACAATCACAACGCATGTCGTGCTTAGCGCAAGCACTAGCCAGTTGCTGCCCTGCAGCATAATTCATACTTCTTGCAGTCAAACCCCTCTCCCACATCACATGTTCCACTCCCAGCAAGGTCATGGAGCAGGGAACCAGGAGCCTGCATTAATTCATTACATTGAAAGAAGTATTTCAGATCTGGCACAATCTTGATACAGGATGTGCAAATGAAACCACATGAATGGCACTGATGGAAAACAAACAGCGGACACAGGATGGATACCCATTTTCAGGCTGGATCTTTCCTCACGGGAGGGAAGTACACATTATGCTTCATCTTGGCTAAAATGATTCAAATCCTTCCTGAAGAACCACCAAGCTACATTTTACATTTTCACTATTAAATTCAGCAGTCATGAAGAATTATGTGGTTTAAATGGAAACCCTGCTTGTATGATCTTTTTTCTCAAGGTTTCTATGCAGAAGAATACATCTTGCTCTATTCATTGAAAGGATCTATAGCCACCAGGGTTCCAGCATGGCAAAACTCTTTCTACGCATTATATTTTGAAGCAAGGTAGAGAAAATTTTCTGTTAGTTAGGAACACTATTCTCATACATTGTGAAATTAAGAAAGTATTTCACAGAACTAGTGAATAAATTAAAAGTTCCATGCCAACGGATGAGAAAAAATATCCTATATTTTTAAATGTAATCACTATTTTTTTCTTTTTTCGTATTATTCCATAAGTATTATATTTAGAAGTAACAACAAAAAAAAGTTTATTACTTACCTATTGTTTGCTGAAACCTAAAAATTCTAAGATTGATGCATGAATTATTTAGAACAGAGTCAGAAAGCACATACTTCGTACTTATTTGATTAGAAATTCCCATATTTATACCTTGTGATCATCTGCCATTTTCTTTCCAGCCCACATTTCTTTCACTATCAGGTACCAGAGATCACACTCAGTTTTAAGGTTAGCTTCAAAGACTTCTTTTTTAGATAATGTTTTAATCCTCAGAGTTGGTATTCTCAAAAGAAGGAAAGCTACAGTCGTGCTCTTAACATCCTAGAAATAGGGAAACAAAGGAAGCAAAGAAGATACACCATGCAATCACAGATAAGGTGCAGTACTCATCCTATAGGGCAACTTTCTCTATTAATAACTACAGATAATGATTTTAATTGTCCATACACACTGTTAAGCAGAAATGGTTTTATGAAAATGTAAATTTCAAACAACATCATACAGACTTCACTACACAGTGGGTACAAGCTGGCTCGCTGACACCACAGTCAAATAAGCACACTTAATGCTCATGTTATTAACCTTCTCTAGCTCTATATCCCATCTTTGCACCTTTCTGTACATCTAGAGTTTATGACCTCTAGATTTTTATTCTATGTCATCTAGCATCTAGCAAACCATACTACATCAGCCCTGAAATTCTTGGTCCAAAGACCCTGAATTTTATCTATCACTCATAAGCTACTGACTTCAGAGGTGTTTCCTACATTCCTTACGGAAACTTTAAGTTGAGAGACAGATCTCTGCAGAATAGCCTATATCCTTAGGCATGCAAGAGAACAAGAACTTACTTGATGCTCACCTCTATATCCCTGAAAGCAGCAATCTGGATATAGCCAGGACGTCCTCCTTCAGTCAAAAGGAACAAGCGCTTTTGGGTCAGAGCTATTTTTCCTACACCATAGTTAGTTTTAACTGAGCAAGATAACTTGTAGACACATTCATTTTTATCTAGATGCTCTATTACTGTTGGTGGCAGATTCACCTCTTGAGCTTCTGCTTCAGTTTCTTTCCAGTAGTTGTAGAAATCTCTGAATGTTTCAGGATCGATTTGTTTCTGATGTCCTACAAATATTTTAAAACTTGTTTACTGTGAGAAACAGTTATACAGATTTGCACAGAAAGACAGCTTTAAAAGATACCAACTTTCAAATTGTGTCCCTAACAGCATAATGGGTAAGCGAGGTGCAAAAACTACAAAAAAATAGGCCTGGAAAACAGTTAAGAGACAAAATTCTTCTCTTGAGGTAGAAAGATTCCTCTGTAGTTAGCTTAGGCCATAGGTCCCATGCATCTGGCATCCTCCCTTCCACCCTACTGTAGGGAGGGAGGAAGCAAACACTGTGCCAGATTGCTTTTTTAAATTCATGCCAAAAATCCAGTCAGACAATGGGAAAGGATTTATACTTCCCTACTGAACGGAATATTTTTCATTATGACTTTCCAGTTCTTCATCCTATTGAATGCTACTATATCACATACTTACCAACCTGGGATAAAAGCTAAACTTGTAACAGTTAAAGACTTCAGCAATAGGTATTCCAAGTAATTAATTAATCTAAAAATTCAAGTGTTTGGACAGCAGAATCTGTCACAAATTCTTGTGAGATTTATGCTACCTCTGGCTTCAGAAAGTCTTGCTATAGTCTTGCTATTTTGACCAATGTTTAATCCTTTGTGGCCACAAAATATAACAGTTACCAGAGAACCAGGCACAGAAAGAGAACTGAATAGTATTTTATAAAAGCACTCTCAAATTATGTTTTTAGAAATCAATCACAAGATTCAGATCTCATTCAGGAGAGAAGAAAGTTCTCTCAAATATAAACATAACCTCTCCTTTTGTTATGATGACCTGACCATCCAAGGGGAATGTAACTGTAGCTACTTGACTTCTGGATTTTGTTAGTTTATTTTTAACAGACTGCCACCTTGCTTTGTTACTTAGCGGTTTTACAACACACAGGTATTTTCCATGAGCAACTACGACAGTCTTGTACTTGTACTTTACTCATAATCTAAGCCAAAGCAGAACTGCACATCATCAGATCACGAAACTACCTCACCTACACAACCTGAAAAATTGTAAATTGTGTGCCCAAATATAAGTAGATTCCTCGTCTATATTTGCATCCACAATAAAGACATTCTTGTATACATTAAATCTATTCTCCATAATTATCCTAATTAAATAAAATTGTCCATAAAGCTCACATACTGTGAGTTTTTAGAGGCCCAGAAAATGCTGAATAATAATTAAAAAGAAAAACAACTGGAAACAAAAATTTCATTTTTGGCATAAAAAAACAGTTTGAAATTGTCACTGCACCAATGTAGATGGTCATTAAAAATGTATCTTATACTCACCTACTGTTAGGGCATCAAATAACCGATGTATAGTGTCTATATCTTTGATAATCCCAGATTCTTGGATTCGCTTGACAAAATCATCCAGTTGCATGTGTGTTTTTGGCAATTCAAAATTTTTTACATGGTCATCTATTTTCATAACTTCTCTTTGTTTTTCCATCACTCGACTTATCAGCTTCTTCAGCTCAGGTTTGCGGTCTGCTTGAGAACGCTCAGAAGGAGACAAGGTTTCCACTATTTTTCTTACAAGATCAGTAGGGAAAATTCTTAAGTCTGTTTTATCTAGGTTCTGAAAGTCAGAAAGTGCATTTAGTAGTTTCCCTTGCATCAAGCTAATAAGCCCCCGGAGGTAGAAGTACCTTGCCAGCAATGCTGAGTTATCAGGTGGTAAGGTATTTATAGCTTTGCTGAGATGGTTGAAGAAGTCTGTATAGTAGGAATGAACACACTGGAACATCAGAGGAAAGTGAATTTCTGGGATTTTGAACATACTAACTGATTTGGAGGGCATTTTTACAGCTAAAACCAAAACAAAACAAAAGTACATTGATTAGTGTAAGTAGTGAATAAAAGTGCAAGTATCTTCACAACCAGCCATACTACAAACAACAAAAAGAATCCCCATCACAGCAACAAGCAATTACATTACATGAAATTCAAGTAAGATTACAGTTGTGCTAGGGACACAAATATATTTCTATGTCCATCATCCTTATTATCAGAATATTCCCTAATCTGATAATATCAATTCTGGGAAAGAAAAAAAAAAAAAAAACAAAAAGAAAAAAGGGAAAAAACCCAAACCCATGCAATTTCTATAGGACTTGCTTTGTTAAACGGTGATAAGCCTAAGCCTACATTTAAAGGTAGTGGAGAACTGGACATAAGGTGGGTGACGACTGAACGTGGTTACTGACCCAGGAAGCAATTCTACAGTATCAATCCTATTGTGACCAATCACTTTTCTGTGGTACAGCAAAACTTACAGCAGGCTACAGACTGATTTAACACACAAGGAGAAGCACAGACAGGCCTTAGCTCAAAATGACGCAGCTCACCATTTCTTTCCAGCATCTGACGCTGTTTCTGTGGAAATTATTCAGCGATGTCACCCATAAAGACAACAGAAAAGACACTGTATTTGTTCAACACATTCTTCCCTTACCAATGCCTGTTTCTATTCTTCGAAGTGAAGAATTCCTAGTAGGGCCCTCTGGCAGCTTGATATCTTGCAGATTAGGCATACTGATTACCATACGCCTACTAATCATGTACTGTGGATTAAATCGTTTAGAAGCCATTTTCTCCATAGTCAGTCTTCTCGGGGTATGAAACATCAAGTTTAATCTGAAAAACATATGTAACTAGTTTTAAAATTCAGTATACATACACATTAAATTACTATTTGATTTTATTTTTTTCTGTATAATAGCATTAAATTACAATTATAGTACGAATTTACAATTTCAACAGCCATGATTGGACATGCTCATATCACCCTTTTACAGTAATCTTAATAAAGTGGCCTATCAATTAGTCATAATCTTATTCATAGATGACCTGATCTCATACCAATAGAATCAAATGGACTTTTATCACTGATATCAACAGAAGATTCAAAACCAGAATAAGGAATGAGAAAACCTTACCTATCCTCTTCAGGCTGGGTACTCAACTCAAGTCGAGCAAAAGCATCCATCTTTCTGTTCAGACGAGCTTTAAGAAAAGAGTGAAACATGTAGGTCTCTAAAACCTGTGAGACACAAACTGGTTAACTGTGGATCATTTACAAATTACATTTTTATTAGCATGTTTTGCTCATTTTTATTAACATTACATATGCAAAGCTGAGAATATCCAATTTAGCAATCACAAAACCAAAAATATTTGAAAGCTTCAACAACAGAAAATTAACTCAGTTTCCATTCACCTTCTGTACTTTCACAATATTTGCTTAGTGGCAAACAGTAATCTCAGACCACCCTCCAAAAGATGAAACCAAACAAAAAAGAGAAATAATGAGCAAAACGGAGAGTTCTAGCTACTGAAGTTTAACAGTATATTTTCTGCCTATAACTAAGTGCTGATAATATTGTCTATGGTTTGGGATAAGAATTTTGTGGCATAAATTAACATTATGTCATCAAACTGAGAAGACAAGTGAGTCATCTTTTCTCCTGGTAACACCAAAATTGTTCCCTGCTCAGGTAATTATTGTGGTGTCATCCAGAAATAATTTCTAAGAGGTCAAATTGCTACTTTTAGGATAAAGGACACTATAAAAAATGCCAAGCGGGAATTAAAAAGAATGGAAAGCTACCATCTCCCACCATTGCAAATCAAAACAAGATGAAAGCTAGGATTTGAGGCAATACAATATGTGTACTATATTAATGTTAGTTCTAGCACAGGGCTCAAATAAACAATTCAGAAAACTAATGCATTCAGAAAATCAAATGCAAACTTCGTCAGGAGACAATATTGTTATAAACAGGAATCCTGTCTTTATGTTTACACAACCTCCACCCTTTACAAACTTACTAACAGAAAGACAGTTGTATCTTTGAGTGTAATTATGAAAAATTACTTTGATTAATGATATATCCCAAAGGCTTGCCTAAAGTACCCTTGTTAGTCCTGGACTTTATCACAGGTCAAAAAAAAAAAAACCCCACACCCAAAAAACCCACTGATCAGACATCAGTATGTTTCTATGATGTTTTTAAAAAGCAAAGGAGAAAGATTCATAAGTAATCTAGGTACTCTGAAATTAATGGAAACATTTCACCAATAAATAGGTCATTCTTATTCAAGATGCCTCTTATCAATCCATTTGCAACGTATCCTGTAAAATGGTATCTACAAAAGCATTAAGACTTCTGCTTTTATGTATTTCTCCAGTAGATGGCATATTTTGTTGGCAATTGTATGTACAGGATTTGACAAGCTGCAGGAACTGAAAGGTTCTTTCTAATGGTTTTCGGAGTTCTCTTAATATAATTCTAGATACCACTAGTAATTACTCCGTATTGTGTTCTCTTCTAAGATTTACTGGAAAGCAAACCTGCCACTATATTATTTAGTGTTTAAGTGAGTCAACTGCTCAAAGTTCTTGAATGTACACTTCTGAATTTTAAATGAATTTTAAATTTCAATTCATAAAATTGCCACTATTTCACTTATAGCATTAGAAACTGCTGCTGAAAATATTTTCATTCTTTCTATTCATTTGAAATCCTGGTCAAAACATTTCCGATTAATATCTCTCCTGATGACGTATTAACAGCTTCTTTTTAATTTTTCCTTTTTGTTTGTTTGTTTTTAAGAATGTTTGCTAGTGTTGCAAGCTTTCTCCAACAAACATTATTTCCTATTTAGGATTCATCAGTTTGTTATCTTTGAATTGCCAGATATTCTGCCAAGTTTGGCAACTACCGCTTAGGTAAAATGAGATACTTTTCTGATCATTTCCTTCACACACTGACATCTCTTTTAAACGGATGTTCAGAAACTTTTCTTATCATATGTCTGAAGTAGGAAACAAACAGGAAGCAAAAAAAGTTATCAACCATGGCCTGTTGATGTTAACGAAGAGATTTTTTTGCCAGGTAAACAGTAAACAGTTACTCCAGAGAGTCAACTGCCAAATTCTAGCAGCAAAGGAAACCTCTGTAACTTTCATATGCACCCATGGAACATAATTAAAAGCAAATGTAAAATTTCTTACATTCCTTGTTAAACCTTTGCTTTGACCCACAGGTTTGTTAAACAAGCTATAGTATCACCAAAAAAAGTGAAGACGCAACTCAATAGTATTTCACTTTTGAGAAGCTTAAATAACAGCAGATGTCTTACAGTAGGTTAGAATAACAAGCTACTTAATAACGTATCTGTTAAAAACTACTATGTAAATTGCATCAAAGGGCGCAAGAAGCTGAGAAAGAGGTCTTGCATCCCTTCAGAAATCAGGTATTGACCATAGAATCATTAAGGTTGGAAAAATCTTAAGATCATCGAGTCCAGTTGTTAACCTAACACTGCCAAGTCCACAACTAAACCATGTACCATGGTGCTTAGGGACATGGTTTAGTGGGCATGGTGGTGTTGGCTTGACAGTTGGACTCAATGATCTTACAGGTCTTTTCCAACCATAATGATTCTATGATTCTAAGCGCCACATCTACACATCTTTTAAATACCTCCAGGGATGGTGACTCCACCACTTCCCTGGGCAGCCTGTTCCAAGGCTTTACAACACTTTCAGTGACGAAATTTTTCCTATTATCCAATCTAAACCTCCGCTGGCACAACTTGAGGCCATTTCATCTCGTCCTATCACTTGTTACTTGGCAGAAAAGACCAACACCCACCTCACTACAACCTCCGTCCAGGTAGTTGTAGAGCGCAATAAGGTCTCCCATGAGCCTCATTTTCTCCAGACTAAACAACCCCAGTTCCCTCAGCCGCTCCTCACAAGACTTGTGCTCCAGGCCCTTCACCAGATTCGTTGCCCTTCTCTGGACACGCTCCAGCACCTCAATGTCCTTCTTGTAGTGAGGGGCCCAAAACTGAACACAGGATTCGAGGTGCGGCCTCACCAGTGCCGAGTACAGGGGCACAATCACCTCCCTGCTCCTGCTGGCCACACTATTTCTAATACAGGCCAGGATGCTGTTGGCCTTCTTGGCCACCCGGGCAGACTGCCGGCTCATATTCAGCCGGCTGTCGACCAACACCCCCAAGTCCTTCTCTGACAGGCAGCTTTCCAGCCACTCTTCCCCAAGCCTGTAGCGTTGCATGGGGTTGTTGTGACCCAGGTGCAGGACCCAGCACTTAGCCTTGTTGAACCTCATACAATTGGCCTCAGCCCATTGAGCCAGCTGTCCAGATTCCTCCCAGTTCAAGGTAACAGTCTTCCAAACAATTATTTTTTCATTTAACTAAGGTAAACTTTTTATTTGGTTAATAATCATGACACTTAAAAAAAATCACAAGAGTTTATAACTTTGGATTTTGGCTTGCTGTGTCAAGACTGAATTCTCCTAGAACACTGTAGTGGCTAGACACAAACCCTTAAAACATTCTGTTTTTCACATACACAACAGTTTAGCTTAATTATTTGAAGGCAAATATTAATTTAATCAGGTGCAAGGAGTTTAATGTAAAATAACAGTCTCAACTGCAAGAATGAAACTCTCAACCTTCCCACTTCTGGGCAAAGTACCCTAACATTGCAAGATACTCTCCCAGGAACCTGCCTACTCTTAGTCTCTCTTTCTCTCCCTGCTCCTTTCATTCTGTTCCCCCTTCCTTTCTCTTTCCTTCTCACCCAAAGGATCTCCAACCTTTAATGGTCAGTGACAGTCCTACACCAAGGGCATGGAGAACTGCTCCAAATCCTACAGCCTGGTGACCAAGACACTCTCCTTTTACTGAGGAAATTAAACCCACCCCATTTCCTTAGGATATACAAAGCCACTAGATAAAAGGCAGACTCATGCGCCAGTACTGTCTACACTCCAGAGGAACACAGACCTGCATCCTTCATAAAAACCTGGTTCACTGTATACACTGGCTGAAAATTGAGTCATTTTGGAGCTTCAGCAGATCAAGCTCATGCTAACAGAAGGATCAAGCTGATCAGAGCAGGTGCAAAAGGGACTCAGGGCTTGTACAGAAAAACTCCACACCCCTATAGGGTTTCAAACTCAGATAAGTATCTAATAAGCTGAGTTAGCAGAAGGGCTAAGAAAAACTAAGTGGGGATTTCAGATTCTCCTTTAGCCTTCGACACTATTGGGCCTGGCCCGAGGCTGTGCACTGTTTGAATATTACTTCATAGGCTTCACCAGCACATAAAAGTAAGCTACAGTTATACTACCTGGTAAAGCACTTAGCTAAATCAACCTATATCCCGTATGCCCTGTCCCACTGCAGACCCTAGGGACACCAGTACCACCCATGTGCTCAGAGTCAGCAGCATGCGTTCGCTGTGACGCATTGAGGGAAACAGGCACATGGCCTGGAGCCAAGCAGGTATCGTCAACTCCATGCCCTGTTGCTCAGGCTGCAGATAAAGCAGGTACTTCAATTTGTGTCATTTGAGCTCCCGTCTGCTGTGCTCACAGGCTTGCTGAAAACTCATGTCTACATATGGGCTTCGGTCCAAACAAACAGTTTGGACAGGTGCCTATGCTTAAAATACAGTTTAGAAGTAGCTTTACTGACCATCTGCCATAGGTTAATCTCACCCCCGAGGAATTACATTTAATTTGCTCTGGAACTACATAGTACCTTGCTCTCCAAAATGCTGTCTACTATTTTATCTGTTTATAGTAAATAAAATAAATTTGGTAAAGCATTCTGTTTAAGTTGGTGGTTCAACAACACCACACAGACCAAACTGTGACTGTTCTATTAATTTTTGGCATTAATCCTAAAATACAGATTAATAACAGAGAATCACAACATATTTAACACTGAATTTACCTTTTTGTAAAATGGCTGGTCTCCGATCGCCCTTGTTTTCAGAAATTCTTCGCTGTTAAACACTCTATGTTCATAATTTAGATGGTCTTTTACCTCCCTGGAAACAAAAATAAATAAATATATAAATATGCTTGGAGATTTGTAACCAAGCTGCACTTTTGCATTAGCAGCAGCCCACTGGTACTACCAGAAATACGCTGCAGCATCAGAACGCAAAATAGAAATATGCTGCAGTATCAAAAGGCAAACTAAGTTTTAATGAACAAGTCTGAGTTACTGAATCATAGAAAAAGAACGCAAACTCTTATAAGTAAGACAGGCTACCTGCCACCACTGCCATTTCAAATCAGCAAATTCATTTAGAGTCTGTGGGATCAATTTTAGTAACCCACAGAGGACAATCTATATATTTAAGTCATGACTTAGGTTCCAATCCTGGAATTACATTTACATACACAGTTCCTGAATCACATACAACCCATCTGGAGCACTAAAAAGACAAGTGTACGTATCCACATAGGCAATTTGAAAGATGTGATCTGACCTCACACTGTCCCGTTACATTGCATCTGTAATATGCACGTGAAATATTATAGATTACATAGTTTTTTGCTGCACTCTCAAACTCTGCTTATAAGCCAGCAATAACTGGAAACTGTGTTAAACTAAAGAGACAGAACTATTGAAATAAAAGCAAATAAAGAGATAAAGAACCAATGCATATTTTAGTATATGCATTGTGACAGCAGGCAGCAGAGGCCCTATACTACCCCTGGAAAACCAGACATCAATAGTAACTTCTGTGCCCTAAAGGTGAGCCAGAACAAGTTGTTTCAGGAGCAGAAAGTGGGATTTTTTAAGAAAAAGGCTGTTCTCTGAACTGAAGTCTGTGAGTAAGAAAGGATAGTTATTTAAGCTAGATATGTGCAAGTGGCTAAAATCAGGGCTCCTTTTATTATTACATCTTATTTCATCTACTTATGCTGGGTATTGAGGAATAAGAAATTCCCATTAAAACATGTGAATGAAGAAAATAATTTGGTGAGCTAAAATTTGAATGTAAGCACAAAAGGGGACTCTCATACCCATGCATAGACCTGACAGAAGGCCTATACATCGCTTGTCTTTCATAAATCAGTGATAAAAGCCCATTACCAGTTTATCAAGCCATATGGGTTCAGAAAAAAGATGGTTAGTAAAAGTATATAGTTCTATATAATTCTACATAATTTAGCATTGTTTGCTTTAAACATGGAACCTCCACACACACAAAAATACTACAGTGCTTCACTGAAGACAGTAGCAACTGGCAGCTCAGTGGCATCAGAGATTTACTTTCCTTCACTCCCGGATGCTGGCAGAGATAGCATTAGAAGATAGAAGAAACAAGGCTGAAAAAAAGAACAAAGAAAGAAAGTTTGAAGGAAAGGAGAAAGCAAGCAAGAAAAGAATCAACCCCTTTGCAAAACATATTATCTCTTAGAGAGCAAAGCATCTGTTCATTTTTTGTAGCCAAGCATTTAGCACGTTAAAGAGTTCAAGCTGTCAGCAGCAAAATGCATTTCTCCTCATCTTTATCTGGAACATATTGTTGTCAAACACTGAAATTCACCAAATCCCACATTGGTAGCACGTCAGGTTGTAAATGCATTTCATTTTCCTTATCCAGCTGTGCTAGCCATAAAGTCTGTTCTATCTTCTGCACCCAGCAGCTAGTCCCCCTGGAGGGCCCAGCCACTTGTATGAACGCTCCCCCCAAGCTGATCCAACAAAAGTGAGCAGGTTAACAGAGACCTGGTATTTGGACTACATAAATTAACCCAGCACCTTCTGACTGAAAGTGTTACGGAGCATTCACGTGAGCAATTCAGTAGCTTATCCAAAAGGGGAGCACCATCTGCAGCAAGAGGCAGCAAGAAATAGCTGGGGATGGTTATCTGCACAGCTATTTGCAGACGTCTGTCCATATAATCAGATTCTTTAGAAATACCAGGTAGGTAATTTCATTTTCATGGTCAAGTATGTAAGTATCTATGTAAAAAGAAATGAAGTGTACAAATCACCTATCACACTTCCATTCCCTCCCCTTATACAAGGAAATAATAGCAGAATTTACAACCAGTACTCAGATAAAGCAACTGTGGGTATCAACACATTAGATTAGGTTAAGAAACAAGGAAAATAAGCACAGCTGGGACCTTCTTCTAGAGGGGGGAAAAAAAACCCCACACACAAACCTACTCTGCATCATTATTAAAATGTTACTCCCAAAACACACCAAACACCCAGAAGTTCTTGTGCCAACCCTCTCCTTGAGCTGAAACAGCTCCTCTCGGTCCTTCATTCTCTTGTGGTTGCAATCTCCAGATATCTCATCCCTTCTCAGAATTTGTACAATTAGCCAAAACACACCCAAGTGTTTTGAACTCCTGATCCTGCTTTCAGCTCTTCTACCCTGCCCCAGTTCAAATTCATTTTTCTCTAGCAGGACTGACTAAAACTGTTTCCAGTTACAAATTAATATCCCTACTGGGCCTTAAGCTTTTCCTAATTATGAAATGTGAGGACTGCACCTTCTCTTCCTGTAATCTTCATACAAGAGACATACAGGTTCAAAATTGGAACAGTTTTATTTAAAATGTCCTAGCAATGTGTATGTACCCAAATACATTAATTATTGATATTCCAGCAGGCTAGCAGGACCTCCTTCTCACATTCCCTCACAAAACTTAAGAGATTTACAAAATGTCTAGAAAGTAAGACAAAATAAAGAATATTTTCAGTGACAGTGGAAGTGTCTTAACCAGTACCATATGCTCTTATAATAAAAAATACCATATCCACTCACCTGAAGATATTAACAATTAACTGCAAAGTTGTTTGCTGAACTTCCGTATTCAGTTTCTGTTGCCAAGCCCTTCTATGCATTTGGAGTTCACCAAGATCTGTGCTGGCTCGGAGATGGCAGAGCTCTAGATCATAATGCAGCTGAAGACTCTCCACTCTACACGGAGAACAAAATTATCAAGTTACATCCTAACACCAATGATTTTTTTCATACCTTTTAAAGAAAAAGTCATTTAGGTCTCATGCATCTTACAGATAGAGAAAGTGCAAGATTGATTTACAAGTGTTGACAAGCTAACAGGATTCCTGAAAGTCCTACTCATACATGTAAATCACAGTGCACTCATTCGTCTGTGTAAAGAACTGTAAAGTTCAGAGAATAATCAGTATCAGTAATAAAAAAGAAACTAGCATTCCAAGTATTGCAAAACAATATGGTTATGATTACGACTGCTTAAAGTTACTTGCGTATTAATTAATTGAAATTTTCAATTTGCCCTTATCAAATACAGTGGTTTCATATGAATGAAATAATATAAGATAATAATTAATAATACAAAATTAAAAACTTAGAAAGAGGGTCAAGCATGATTTATGCACTAAGATAAACACAACTTCAACATCTTTTCACCTTTTTATGAAAGTTTCCGCTGCTTGTGCTGGAACATCTGGAATTTCAGGTTCCTCTTCAGCCATTTTTGAATGTGTAATAGCTCCATTATCTATATTAATTAGAATTAAGTCTTCAGTTTCCTTTTAACAAAAGAAAATAGAATGACTGTAAATATACTTATATTGTAAAAAAATTTACTTCTCCTTTATGTACTCCTCAGACAATGAATTATTTCAGCAAGAAGGTAAACCAGAAAAGGATTGACTTTTTTCCCCAACTAGAAGATCATATGGATAACTAAACAATTAGTTTCAAGAAAAAAAAGAGTCATTAAATTAATAGATATTAATCCTCAATACATAAACATTTGGTAACCTAATATGCACTTCATGTAGTATTAAATTAATATTGGATCTCTAAGCCCATCCTTAAAAAGGTATACATTATATGGTTTTGTACATATCTTCATATGTACACAAAGAAGCTGCCAGAAAGTTTTCTCCATTCAGCATTTACTCCTGTACCTACCCTGTGGGATGACAGGAGAGGAAGGGTTTATGTATTAGTCTCAAACACAGAAACACATGCTAATGCATAAAAAGTCACATGGAGGTAAAGCCAATGCTGATCTCTCAGTTTGCAATTTTAATAACCTTAAAGATCAGACTGCAACACGGTGTATATATAAGCAAACATATCATCTTTCAAATTATGTCAAAGAAAGGTATGTTCTCTAATCTGTACTTATTTCTGATAGCAACATCATCTTACCACTAAATAAAATAAATATTTATCTGCTTCATTTTAACTTAATTCTTTGTTCATTTTGGACTTGCCTAGATGGACCAGTTTCACTTTGGCTTATAATTAGATGGATTCATCTAACATAAATTTACACAATTTTTCTGTATTCGGTTTTGAACACTCACAGAAGCCCTATGTGACACCCTCAAAAAAGTATACTCACATTAGCCCTCCACTATGAAGCTGAGTTTTTCTTAAATCTTTTTGGGTAACCAAGATTAATGTTACCCACTGAAAGAGGCTTAATTAAATAAGATTCTGAAAAAAGAAGACAAAAAAAACCTAAGAAAAATGGTGAGATTATATTCTTTACATTGCTTTTTCTCTCTTATTTTATTAAATACTTAACTCCACTATGGGGAACAGCAACGTCATTAGAGTATTTCAGGTGCATGCTCAATTCTTAACCCCGATGCCTGGAAAAGGCACCTAATTCGTCCCACACAACTCTGAGCAAAAAATAATCTCACCAATCTGAAGGGAAACTATTTATACTATACAAACGACACGTAAGTAGAATTTTTCCCCAAATGAAACTTGAACTCACAAAAATCCTGATATTATCCTGCAAAGAAAAAAAGGTAAGGGATACAACAATAAGTTTTTTCCAATTAGCCAGTGGTCACATCAGTATGGTTCCATTACTTTTAATTTCTTCACTTCTCACACACGTAAAAAACAAAAGCAAGTTTCTAGATGCATCTGAAAGAACTAAGGGGACAAATGCACTGAAAGTGAATAGCAAGAATAGTAATTGTCCAAAACATACCGTGCTAACTTCTTCAAAATTATCAATATGACATCCCATAAGAAAAGATGTTGGGGCCATTACAAAATCCAGCATTTGACGAGACAGAATAGGCACAAAAGTGTGTTGCCACTGAAGAGGATGAAGGTACAACATAAAGCATTCAGCAACGAGTGTCAACAGAGCCCAATCAGAAGAGAAGAAAACTATTCTCTGCTCAGTCAAAATACAGGTCATAATCTGGAAAAAAACAAAATGCTAAATGTTTACAAAGAATTATATCTAGAACATACTAGATATGCACAAATATTTCATCTGCTTGCGAAACTCAGCCTCACAAGTTCTGTTTTCCAATAGCTACCTTACATATTTATAAACTGAAATAACGTCCACTTAAGGATTCTTACAAAATTAAGAGAGGAAAACAGAAAAGGAGAGAAAATTTAATTGACACTGAAAGTCAATGAGAGTTTTGCCCCCAATGTCAAGAAGGCTAGGATTTAGCTGGAATTACTGAGAAGACCTGCTGCCTTTTCCTCCCAGTATTAGACTGTAAAATGCCTGTAAAAAGTACCCAGATGAAGAATATAAGCAAACCTGTCTTTGATGATGAATGCAAAGACTATCTAGGTTTTAGACATCTCAGACAAACATCTATCCAAGACTCTGGCCAGTCACATTCCTTATAGTGCGACTGGAGAGCAGTGCTTTCACGGAGCAATTCAGGAAGCTATCTGGAGATGTCCACCCTTTTTCACTGATAGAAAGGGGTCCAATGGCATCTAAGCACCAAACCCAGATGCCTCAAGTTAGGTGGGATGAATTCAAGCCAAGAAGACTAATGGCACACATGGGACATCTCGCAGAGGTGCTAATACATAAAATTCCATGCTCAAGATGCATCAGTTGCAGAGGGCCATTTAGGATTTAGAATAGAATAGACTATTTCAGTTGGAAGTTTTATTCGTAACATGCACATGCGGGCAGAAGCCCACATGGGTGAAAGAATGGGCATATCCAAAAAAATAAGCCAGCATTGCCTACTTTCAGGACTGAGGAGGTTTACAAGCATCTCTGGAAAGAGGCCTCCAATCTTCTCTTTTTAGAGGAAGTGTCACCAATATTACCAAGCAACCTAATTTAACTTCACAAGAGGCCTTTGAGCAGCGAGTTGCATCAGAAAGCCTACAAAGGATGCTCCAAATCAAAATTATTGTATGATTCTATGAAGCACTGAAAAAATTATTTGCAAATAGCTTTTTGTATTTTCTTGTCTTTCTACACCATTTGCACTTTATTTATATGAGAGTGCCAACTGTTACCATTCCATCCTACAGGTCCCTTTCTTACACATGACAAAGGTTCTTACGAATCTTGTAGAAATGCATGTAATGAGAATTCAAAATAAAATCTGTCAGTCAGCTTGGGTATTTATATTTTAAAATATACTCTTGAGAAATTTAGCACCTATTGCTAACCACAGGAGAAAGAAATCCAATATGACTTAATCTAATCTGGTCTATAAGGAACAAAATATCTTAGTAAGAAGTATATTTTATTGTGCCATATCTCTAATGCAGAACTAACACTATTCTGTATTCCTGGCTTTATAATGTTTTTTGGGTAACTAAACATCTTGATTTTTTTAAACCACAAATTACCAGTACTATCAATCTCTAATACATTTTAAAGTATCAGTTAGTATTACCTGTAGCACCTGTTCTGGCTTGAAACACAGCAACGGAAGATGAAGATCCAAGTCAATAATTGGACTGTCCGGATCCTCTTGTGAAGGAATTATTATTTGAAGTGGTTTCATATTAAATACCTGTAATAACAGATGTTTTCCATTTACTTCTTAATGAAAATGTTCCCAAAACACATTTAATTCGGGATGCTAGTTCCAACTACAAAATACTAACATTAATTGAGAGCAAGACGACAAATATTTGCATACTGCAGAAAACTGAAATAGAAAGAGAGGGAAATACTAAAAGACATAATAACTAGCTTGAAAGATTAACATGGACTTTGTCTCTTTCCATTCTCATAGGTTGTTTAGCCAATAAAACTTTAAATATATATATTCTTTTAACAGAATTAAACTTGTTATAAGCGTAACAAAATAATGGAATTTATATTTGTAGATACAACTGGCGAATCAAAAGTATTGATAAAATTCATACAGGAAATAGAAAAAATATGAACAAAAGAACTGAGCATAGGTGCTCACATTAAGAAGATAGAACATGCCAAAACGAATGAGTTCTTTCAGTGTTTCAAATACCCCAGCTCAAATCTCTGGGGGCCAGATCCTGCACATGCTCCATATTTCAGCACTTAGCAGCTGGTTCAGCCAATCATTCAGACAATTTTCCAGCTATGCTATTTTTTCCTCTGCTCCTAACCCCTCACCCCAGGGTCAAGGAAAGCAGCTAAGGAGAAGTCCATGGCTGAAGCGCTGCTTCCCTAGAAGCCATTTCAGTAGACAAAAGAGAGAGTGTGCTGAAATCACTGACTCAGTGAACATGTAGCTTGACTTCGAAAGGGTTATAAAGAAGAAAATACAGCCCACACATCTCAGCTTCTACACTAAATACAAATGTTTATGTGAGTTTCTCTTGTGAGCTAGGTCTTACCCAGACAGAAGCCAATCCAGAATATTTAATCCACTCACCAGAACATTTAATCCACTAGACACTGTTCTGCTTCCCCAAAGCCATTCAGACACAAGAAAAGAACAAGTGCAGAGCTGTATGTGTTGTTCCAGCAACTTATTTCTCTGGCCTCTTTTCTCTCACAGGGACTGCACTACTTCTCAGTCACACCACTGCACATCCACCCATCACACAATCAAGGTGACAGCCATGAGCATCCGCATCAGACAGCATGTCTTGATATCAGACACAAGATAGGGAACTCCCACACTTCGGTTGAGTGATAGTTACGTGATTTACTGGAGTTTATATATGTGTATTCAATGAGATGGCAAACTGTTCAGGTGAAAGGTACGCTTCCATTCTCATACTGCAGTTACAGACTGGAGCTTCCAGCTTCCAGCTGCTTCTAGTAGAGATTATGCGGGCTGCCCCTCTAGAAACCAAAAGCTAGATTATGCCATCCCCAACCTACCCAGGCATCATCTCAGACAGCAAATAGTTTGCGTGAGCCAAATCCTTCCCAGAAGAGTATTAAAAATTAAACAGCCTGACCAACTGGTATGCCAGTGCTCAAGCCTGCACCCTGGTCACACCATTATTTCATGTACTAATAATGCATAGCCTTATTTTCAAAGTACAGGTATTGACATCAGTTTTATATCAGCAAGTAAAATCTCTGACCTGACAGTGAAGAATTTCCCCCAATTTATAGAAAACAACATGTTAGTGCTTTATAAAACATAATGTTAAAGTAATTATGAAATTCAGCATCAGTAATTACCAAGTGGAGTGGTCCTGGTGGCGGGCTGGGTATTAAAAATAGTTTTGCTGCAAATTCTTTTATGTGTTCCTCAACATCTAAATCCTTGAAAGGTCGCAGTTGCACTAGTAAGCTGAAATTAAATTACAGAAAATTACTTATAAATAGTAACACGCGAACGGGGAGGGGGGGGAAAAGGCTTTTGGCTGATAACCTAGAGCTAAAAAGAATATATATATATATATTAGGAGTAATGAAGCTATTATTCCAGCTAATTAATTTCTAATTTATTACATACTTTAGTGGTTCCATTTAATTTTAATGATGCTGCTGTGTCAGAAGCAGGGTTTTTTATTTCCATGCGTAATATACTACTGCATCATATTTATCAGAGGATGCAGATGGCACACTGAGTCTCATGATGGCCAAGAAAACCTAGAGATGCAGCTAAAGGAAGCGTCTTATAGAGATTGCTTGAGCAACAAAACACCCACAACTGCAACATAGTGGTATGGCGTTTCTTCCATCCCAAGCATCAGACATCAGCTCTGGGATGGAAAACAACATCAAAGAGAAATTGTAGACATGGACTTAACTGTAGAGGAATGTGAAGCAAGAGCCATATTTAGCATAAGGCCTAGGCCTGCACGAACACTGCTCTTTGCTATTGTTCCTACCCATACAAAGAACAAATACAGGTGTGCAAACCTATCAAATGTTTCTATTTTAGAACTGCATTAACCTAGCTGTGTCAAAGCCACAAAGGTCATGCGGTTTATATTATATGCCAGATCAATTCATGAACATTTAAACATACATGATATTAAGACTGCAAACCGCTAAGTCCAACAGCATTTCTGAAATGTAACAATTAAGAAGTTAGATATTTTTAGTCATAAAGGGCATTTTGTTCAATATAAGATTCACATGCAAGTTTATAGCAAAAAAAAAAAAAAGACCCCAAACCTTTACAAAATCGGAAATTTAAGCCTGCAAATCTATATATACAGAAACTAGGAACTTAATATGGTTATATTCTCCCTTGAGGTTTTATTTCAGTTTGCAGTTTTACTGGTTTCCTACAGAAGAATACTTGCTCTTCAGGAAGAAAGTGGTCTAGAAAGCAACTGAATAAGTCAAGAGATATATTAGAATCCAGGACATCTTATTTGTGTACAGTATTTAGATTCCTGAATAAAAATATTCTGTCACATATTACTGAGCTTTTAATTGGATTAATGAGACATTTAAGTTTACTAAATTCACATTTGGAAACTGCCCTGGGCTGAGTACTAGGCTGTTAAACATACTCCCAAAAAGCCCATCAGCTATTTAGGGGCGCAGAGGAGGCAGAGGGAGTGGAATCTAAGAATTATCAAAGAAAACCAGACAGTAGAGTGCTGTCACACTTAGCAACGCATTAGATGTGGCCTAAATGCCTTTTTTTTGTTTGTTGGGGGTTTTTTGAGACAAAAAGCACATCCAGTAAATGTTACAACAGAAACAACATGACCCTGATGCTGAAAAAGCAGCAGATGCACAGAAAGGACGGTAAGAGCTCCCTAATCAGAGTACACTGTGCCCATTAATGCAACGTAATAGCAGCTGACAGCTCTGCACTGCAAACGTCTGCTGAAATAAATGAAGTAATCTCTGAAACATTAAAGTGGAGAGCTAAGGAGTTTATGAACCTTCCACTACCTCTATTAACTGTCCACAGACAGATGTTTCAGGAAGCAAGAACATCTAAGAATAGGTTCTTTGTACTGCCTCAATGCTGTGAGCTATTTGGACACTTCCACCTTTTCTCAAGGCAGCTGAAAGGACTAATACACAGGTTGGAAGATTTACAGTTTGAATGGAGCCTATTCATCCATCCAAGATGGGAGTTCATCCAGAAGGAGATTACTGCCAGGAATATTTCGCTTTTCATGTAGTGTAACAGATTGAGGTGAAACTACCTGTGCGAAGTGCCAAAACCTCTCAATTTAAAACTGAACCTTTTCAAAAATGATGTAGAATAATCCAACAGCCGTAGTGTTGTAAAAAAGTCTAGATGCACATCTGCTTGCTTTGGAGAGAGGCAGACACGCTCCATTCAAATTGTTCTGGATTTGGAAGCTCTGTACGCTAGTAATATGTGAATTAGTTATGAAATTAATTACACAGAATATGAAGACCTTCGTTACTATGATAAAAGTTTGCAAGTTCCCCTTGCGGTTCAAAGCACCTACATGGGTTTATAGTTTGACATTGCCTTTGTATCTCAGTTTGGTCTCAGTTTTCAGTTGTGATTTCTACTATACGCTGCCATTTGAAAAACTTTAGGAAGCCAGGTTTTATCTGGGAATGCTTATGATGATAAAATACCTTTGAGGACTCTTCTGAATGACAAGAAGTACCACGCCACCTATAAGCAATCCTGTGCACTGCAGGTGCTGGAGAAAATAAGCTATGCACAGCAGAATTTTGGAGGAAAATGAAATCTGTTGCTGCAAAAAGGTCCTGAATGGAAGCAGAACCCCTTTAGATGCTACTTCAATATCAGGCCCTCATTAGCAATAACAAAGAGTATTTTTCCACTAGTACTCATGAGGAAAGGGCTACACACTAGAAATACGTGGTTTGAGGTCCACCAGCAAGTGTTTTCAAATCCCCAGACTTGCAGAATGATTAATCAGTTGAAGCATCCTGCAAAACACCACTGAAGCATACCAAGGATACAAGTGCGCTGTTGAACGTGTTATTATTTGTTAAGTATACGAGGCACTACTACTTGAGTACACTCGGTCAACGAAAACATTTAATTAGATTTTTAACCCATTGGCCACCTGATCACAGCTAAGGCATCCGAAATGAAAATAACTCCCTTTATGGTTTACAGGAAAACAGTGTCAATGTTTTGTAATGTTACCAAAAGCTGAAGCACCCACAGCTGTACAGGGCACTGTACGCTCAAATATATCATTGAGGTCTTTACTGTAATAGCTTATATTCCATTCAGAACAGCCACACATCCCAGCAGCTGTTTCATGCCACATGGAAAAATTTCAGTAACACAACCAAAACAAGGAAAAACAGTACCTTTCCACCCCTTCCTTTTCTCCCACTAAAGTATATTCTGGCACTTTTCTAAAAAAAAAAAAAAAAAAAAAAACCACAAACCAAACAAAAAAAACCCACACAACCAGAAGGGCAGACATTCTGAACTTACATATCAAGCAGCATCAAGGAAAATTATGTGGTGATCATGAGATTTTAAAAAAAAAAAAAATCCAGAAGAAAATATAATGGAAATTTTATCAGTTGAGTTTCCAGTACAGTGGGAAACGCCAGCACAAATGCAGCTTTGCCCCTTGCATTTTCCCCCTCCTGCCAGTTACACACATTTGCACCTTACCTCCAGGTGCAGCAGCAAAAAGGAGAGAGAAGAGCTGTGCAACTGTATGACATATTCCCCTGTTAAATGACCAGAACAACACACAGTACTAATGTGGAAGGCTATTGTCCTGTTGACAACTCCCCTATAGTTATTCACATATTTACAAATCACTTAAAGCTTAGATGGTAGGTTACTGATAAATCTGAACTCCCTTTAGAAACCAGTACAGACTCAGCTTAAAGGGAAAAGCCATCCATAATAGTTAGCTTGGATGTTAATGCTTTAAATAGGTGCAAAAACCTACTATCTATTGTCGAGGCAGAGATGTTTAATTATAATGTTTAAAATACCTCCCTCAAAAGCAGAAGTTTGCATCTCTAGAGAGTTAACTCCACCTGGTTCCTGTCTTCTTTGGACAGGAACAAATAAGAGACCCAGAAGCATTTTTGTAATCTCTAGAATTTTCCGTGGTTTTCCTGAACATTTTCCCACTTCTCCCTTAGTGGGCTATTTAAAAATCAGTTCGCAAATTGACTGCTTCTCCCAGCTAAGCGATGTCTCACTTCAGAGAAGAGATTACTTATTTATGAATATACTATATAAACCACTGATGAACACCATAACTGTAAAGCTGAATCTATACTATTTCCCACCCAGTGGAAAGCTCGTGTGTAGTGAGCCCTCATACAGGCTGAGTTCACAGTATAAAAGAAGCATGAATCCTACTATAAAGACTGGATATATACAGTAAAGCACCACAGCTCGGGTATATAGCTGTTAAGAGTTGCACACGTAGATTAGCGTTTACTTGACATTTGAGACTATAAAAAGGCAGCAATGAACCAGCTCCAGCAATACCAACAGCTGATGTAATTGACTTCTACATAAGGAGTGGAAAGAGTGATCTGGGCAGGAAAGGAGAAAGGGAAACAAACATTTCCTTTTTATTATACTGATTATCGCCAATTTCGCACTAACCTGTTGTCATGGTTTAACCTGACAGGCAGCCAATACCATGCAGCCGCTCACTCACTCCCCCCCAGTGGGATGGGGAGAGAATCGGAAGGGTAAGAGTGAGAAAAACTCGTGGGTTGAGATAAAGACAGTTTAATAGAACAGAAAAGGGGGAAAAAAAAAAAAAAAAAAAAAATAATAATAATAATAGAATATACAAAAATGAGTGATGCACAATGCAATTGCTCACCACCCGCACTGACCGATAACCAAGTAGCGATTGGTACTTCCTGGATCACGCCTATCATTCATATACTGAGCATGATGTCACATGGTATGGAATACCCCATTAGCCAGCTGGGCTGGCTGTCCTGATTATGTTCCCTCCCATCTTGTGTACCTAGCTCAGTCAGTAGGCACGGGAGCTGTCCTTGGACTAGGAGGGCACTTAGCAACAACTGAAAACATCAGTGTGTTATCAACATTCTCCTCATACTAAATCCAAAACACAGCACTAGGAAGAAATTTAACCCTATCCCAGCCGAAACCAGGACACCTGTGAATACCTAGTTTCCATCATTTTGAAGTCCCTTGTCCACATTAAATCCCTTTACTAATAATGCTTTGAAAATGACAGAGCAGAGGTAGCATGAACAGCGTCAGTGGTGTGTTTGCTCATATTTAAGGGCTGCCAGAGTGACTAATTTTTGATATCACAGCTTTTTTGAAGGCAACATCTGAACTGCCCAAGAGGAAGGCACTCCTTTGTTCCTCCAGGGCTCTCTTCATCTAAACCAGGGAAAGCCAGTCAGTGCTCCAACCAGATCCAAGCCCACAGCATTGGGAAGAAGAGGTGCATGGGGTGGGGAAATCAGTGCTCAGATCTCATCCTGGTATGGAGTCAGGTTAGGGGCTAGTGATGCACCTCAGCTAGCACCCAGGAAGCACACCCTTGCTTGCTCATCTGCGCAGCATACCAACTGCCAGCAGAACGAACTGGCAGATTCAAGCTCCAGCCGAAAATCCTAACATCTTTCAACTTACGTATAAGAAGCAAATACCCGCAAAAGAAAAACACCTGGCTTTAAATGTGACTCTAGAAAGCTTAACTGGAATTTAGTGAAAAACACTCTTCTACCTTTGGACTACAGATCTGCAAGTAAAGATTACCCAGTAATGTCCAATGTACAGAGACAGGCTCCCTGATGCAAGAGGTTTTTAATCCACTTCAGAATAGAAGCACATAGATTTTAACAATTTAACGATAAAGCAACACACAACCTCAAAATAAGTTAAACTACTAAATAATAAGACAGACCCATATTCACTTACCTTTTAACTCCTCTACATTGTGGAGTATTTGAGTGTTTCTAACCATTGAAGTACTCTGTATCCTAAGATTTTCTCTCCTAGTTCTATGACAGCCAAGTAACCACTGTACTCCATCAAGTGACTTGGATTATTTAGTTAAAGAATAAAGTGTCATTAAGTGCTTATTAATACATATATTCACGTTCTTATGACATTTATTTGGTGCATTATAAAAAGATTTTTGTGCTTTCAAAGTGATTTTTACCAGCGTGGCAAAATTACAGTTAACCGTCTTCCAAAAAAACCAAAATCTTTGAGAAATCTGTTCCCTGCAAGTTAGTATTTTCTAGACTTACCAAAAACCTCAAAGAAAATGAAGACAACATCATAACTAATTTCCTTGATATTTAGAACTTGTGCTTACTGTCTGGGTAACATTCACATTACATTTCTTCTTTTCCTCTCCCACACATCTCACACTACCTTAAAACTTTAACACCAGTTTTAGCATTATGCAGCTATCCTGACCACATCATGCAAATTCATGTATTAAAACCTACACAGTTATTTCCAGGAGAAACACACAGGATAGCAAGTCTTACCAAGAGAGACAATCCTTGAGGGCATTAAAATATGGATATCTGGATATAACACAAATAGCAAATGGTACAAAACAGACAGGCGTCTTCCCAGTCTGCGCAGATTCCCCATTCGAGGGAATAAAGCCATCCTGCAAGAAAACTACAGATTAATGTGTTTATGTTAATCATGAATTTATGGCTGATATTTTCTTGAGAACCCTAGAGATACGATACCCAATTCCCTCTAAATTTCAAGGGGATTTGGATGCCTATCTCCCTTAAGCTCTTCAGAAAAATGTCAGCCTACAAGACTTAGACATATGTATTAAAAGAGTTTCAGTGCAAAAGATATTTAAAGAACACAGGATACAATCTTCACCAAAAAAATGTCCAAGGGACAAAGTCTATTACTGAATATTCAAAACTCCTAATTGAAATCCGTAACAGTTTTTCCTAATGCAATGCTGTTCCAATGTACTTAATTTACAATGGCGATATAAACTATGATTTGTTCTGTATTCCTACTAAAATAAAAACGTATCTGTTAACTAATTTCATAAATTAAACCCGACATTATTCTCAAAGTATTTTGTTTTATTTTATATCTTTTAATATGTTTTAATAAAAGCATGAGTTAAATAACATACTGGCATAGGCTGGTAGTACTGTGCAACAACACTGTATGTTCTGTTACCACAGACATCTGTGAAGACCAGGAAATGAATGTGGTCGTCTTTTGATTCAGAAGTTACATGAAGTCCTCCTGCAATGAAGGCAGAAACCTTTTTTTTAACTACATATTTAACTACAGCTGCTTGAAAAGTGATTCATGACAAATACTGCACATTTCCACTTAATTTCAAGAGAAATCTCTCATTTTAAGGGATTAAAATGCACATATGCAATCCATTTGATCTAAGGGTTGTTATAAAGGCTGTAAACTGCACATTATTGAAGAAGCAAAAATATTATATAATTAGTCTGCATTTTAAGTGGCAAAATACAATAGATGGGGTTTGTTTACTTTTTTTTTCTTTCATTATATTTATAAGGTCTGCAATAGTGACATGCATATTAAAATTTCTGCAATTAAACTTGGAGGAAACAATCACTACTTCAGGTATATCTTAATACCAAATGAAAAGTGAAAGAGCACTCTGTCATTTGAGGGGGGTCAAAGGGGGGCGGAAATTAAAAGTGTGTGCATGTGTGCACTCAAACGAAGATTTACCAATAAGGGCTAAAGTGACTTTCAGCTTCCCGCTCTTGCAGGTGTTGCAGCTACTATTGCTAATAGATCTGTTTCACACAACATAGCCATACAGAGTAAGGGCACCCCATTCAGGTAATAGCTGCTTTCATCACTGACCTGCTCACAAGCAGACATATTTTTTTATACTGTGAAATACAAAGAGGTAGAGAAGATGATCATAAAAAAAAAAAATGGCTTTACTATGGGTCAACAAATATATATTAAAACAGTTCTCATTAAAAAATGTGAACTCTACCTGGGAAGCATAGCTGTGGCAAACCAATAAGATCAATGTCCTTTGGAACTGTAATATCTTCAGTGTCAGGTGCTTTCTGCTCCCCATTGAGACTCTTGACATTTTCAATCTTTGGTTTCTCTTTTTTCTTTCGGAAAGACCGGCGTTTACTTTTATTCAAGTTATTACCAGCATTAATCACCTGAATATCATCTTTACTGATAAACGGAGGCACAAATACAGAAAGAACTTCTGGATCAAGGGGAGGAAGACTTCTGGGTTTTCTTTGAGTACCCTGTAAAAAAAAAAACCAACAAAACAAAAAATACAACCAACCACTAAGTTGAGACTGATCCTGATAGTTTTTTTAAACCATTTTTAGCCCTGTTTTCTCTCTACACCTGAAACTGTGGGTTTAAAATACATTTTTTCTTCCTAAAGAATTAATTTTTCCTTCTAATTTTTTGCTTTACATATGTTAAGGCAAGGGGAATACTCCAGGCATTTTCAGTAGGCAAAGAATCATTCTTCATCGTTCAAAATGCAGCATATCAATATTATGCCTTTGGCATAAGAAAACTAACAAATACCAAATATGATATTTCCTCCTTTGAAGTGTTAGGATATACTTAAGCTATACTTAAAATAAACACTGGTAGTAAGAGAAACCAGGCAACAAATAAATGAAAACAAAGGAAAAAAGCTGAATGCCCTAGATAAGTCTTTATTCAACTTTAGGAAAAGCTACATTTTAACTCACAATAACCTCTACATAGAAGAAAAAAAAAAAAAAGAAACACACAAGCTTTCACAAGACAACTTTTAACTTTATAAGGCAATTAAGAAAGTACGATTAATAATGACAATCGCTGTTACAATAAACACAATTTTAAGACACTGTACAACATGAAGCCATGAAAATTTCTCCATATAGCGATGATTAAGTGGAACAGGAATCCCAACAGCATGTATGAAATTATAACATTTTTTAGTAGGCAGCTTTGTAAAGTACTATTGCACTGAAAGCCCTTGCTACCTTGCTATGAAAAACCTGTGGAGGAAGTGTTCAAAGAGGAGATTTCCTTGTACTTGGGAGCACTTTTTGTATTCTTGACCATATAGTAGAGACAAGTAGCTGCATTTTCAATTACTTCGTTGCAATTTTAGTCCTTCCTGCAAGGTCCAAACAGCAAGTAAAAGCATTGTTTAGTCAACGGATATTTGGAAACAGGAAAAGCGAGCCTCACTGTGGCTGAAAAGCTGTTTCATTTTCAACTTTTTGCTAACTGATTCAAAGATAGATGAAGCATAAATGCTGCTTTTACCTTCAGACAGGATGCATCGGTATTACTTGCATTTAAGATATTCCTTGAGAACCAATGCTTGCATCTCTCATCATTTCCCTACCTTTTAAAATAGCTACAACATACAAAGCTGTATTGCTTCACCGGAGCCAATCTTCCACCATCCAAATTTTGGAACAGAAAGTCTCAGCTTATTTGTCCTAGTAGATGAATCCACCAGCAGTCTTCTTGACATTTGAGCATCATAGGAAAAATGAGAAAGAATACTTACCTTCATGATATATTAGTTACTGTATCTTAAGCTCCACAATATTCTATAATAGGATACTTGAAAGAAAGTACTTCAATAAAAATAAGAAATGAAAAAACACTCTTTCAATGAACACACACAGTCTGAACTAGAAAGAAATTAGAGTGGAAAAGATAAAAGTTCAGGTAAGTATCCACTGGGATATTCAAAAGATAGCAATGACTTTAAAAAGCATGTTACAAATTGGTGTACTGAGTGCAATATCCTGCCACGCTAAAAACTGCAAGTTCATTTTCCTTAGCTGGCAGCTGACATCCATTTCAAGTGAAGAAACTGGAAACACAGATAAATCCAACACGATCACTCTCAAAATAACATGCAGCTAAACATTTCAGAAGAAAATTAAGAATTAAGGCTCAGCCCTGAGGCTGTTATGCAAGAAAAACACAGACCTACTCAAACAGTAGCAATCTTAACTTGGCAGATTTGCCCTGCAGAGGTTTTCATACAAAGTTGCTTTGACAAGGCAATCCCTGACTTACATTGACGGCATCTCTGTGCTACAAAGTGCTGGATGACAGCCAGCGATTTGATAGCCTCACAGTGTAACAGCTTCTAAAATCGCAGGTCCTTGATGCCTTGAACTACAACAGAGGCATTAAACATCCTGTTTTTTTCCCACAGAACAGCTCTGTCAGCATTGTTGCTGACCCATTGACTCAGTCGTCAGCATTCAAGTCAGCTCATATTAACGTCTACGGCCAAAGTCACATTTTCTTAACCTTTCAGTTCAAGGATAGTGAATAGGCAGCAACAGAACAATATTCACTTGTTTCTACTATTCTTTGAACATTTTATATTCTCTGCTTCCACTGTTACTTCTTCATTTTGAAATGCTTCTCTTCTGTCACTCATTACTATCAAAGCATCATACATAGCTTCTTATAAACACTAATGCCTTTTCTTTCCTGCAATTCTGCAAGATTCCAGAAGTCAGGGATTTTATTCCATGCCTATTTACTGATTATGTTCCTGTAACAATGGTGCTGTATAGGACACGGATACGAGACAGAGTTTTTACAATGACCGCAGTATTTTAGACACAAACAAGTAGTAGTGTGTTGAAACCACAGATCAGAGTGTGATCTCAGCTATTTGGTGTTTCCTTGATTTCATTCTCCTCTTCCCATCACTGAAGAAGTTAATTTCATTTTGAATGTCATGGAAGAACTGGCTTCTTTAAGGAATAATTGGGCAGGGAAAAGTATGAAGCCTTAGAAAAATTAGGCTGGAAAGGACTTCTGGACGTTCTAGTGCAACCCTTTCCTCAAAGCAATGATAACTTTGAAGTTAGATCAGGTTGTTCTGGGTCTCATCCAGTTAAGTTTCAGAAATCCCTTAGGAAGAAGATTCTTCCCCACTTGTGCTCCAGCCCTCATATAGCTTAGCTTCTTCTGGTCTCGCTCCCATTTGCCAGCAGTTCTCCAGTATCAAGGTACCCAAATCTGGGACAGTATTCCAGATGTGACCTCAAGAGTGTTGAGTAATAACAATAATAGTGATAAACCCTTCCCTTCACCTGTGAGCTACGGTCCTGAAGATGCAAGCCAGTACACAGCTACTTTTCACTGCCACAAGCGCAGACTGCTGATTAATGCTCAACTTGATCACATCTCATTTCTTTCACACAACTTGACACCCAGGGGGGCATTACAAAAGAAGGAAAAAATTGGTTTGGTTGTTATTAGCAGGGCCAGAAAGCATAATGCAGGCATTGTAAGAGACAAGATCTGTATCACTGGCTGTGGTAGGTAGATACAGAACCCAACGATGTAGCCGACAGGAAGATCTGAGACATCTCAGATAGCTTGCACGTCACGCTTGCCATATCAAAACCCAGCTTTATAGCTGAAAATAACTTGGGGGAAAGAAGTCTTATCAAAGATCTTCACTATTGTACATCTCATTCCTACAAAATACGTACTTCCAACACTAAAAGAAGTCATCTCTAGCTGAAAATAGTGGCCTTTGATCTCTTCAAATGGAAATCTTAGAGTTATAATTATCTTGGCAATAAGGACAATTGATGGATGACAGCCCAGGAACTTCAGTGTCATGAGCTTCAGTGAAAAACTGTATCTTTGTTCCTGGAATCCCCATCAACAACAGGTCAGTCATGTAAGACTTTTCTTACTTTGGCAGTGGGTTACATCATGTTCCCACTAACTTCATTGACTTTATTATTCTGTACTGCAATAAAGTTAAGAATGCACAAACACACTTTCAAGACCAAAATTTGAAGCATTTGTCAAGATTTTTACATCTGTAAATATCATCAGAGGTCCACTACTTTCCATTGAAATGTTCTTATTTTCTGTCAATAAGGTCTCTTTTTTCTACACTCACTGAAATTAGACACAAAGCATATTCCATCATTTCCTCATGTAGATAGTGCTACAGAAGGAAAATTAAGTGGAGTAGATCTATAAACTTGCCCTAAGACAGTGATTGAAATCCTTGTGGTGTAACAGCTTGCAGGGACATTACTATAGTTAATATTGACAAGCGTAGGGACTACTTTCCTTTCTGACACTCCATTTTATACCTTGAGCAAAGAAACAATTCAAAACCTGTAGTGTGATCGGAATATCGGAATGGCTTCTACTTTCGGTAGCCAATTTCTTATTTGTTGTTCTACAGGTTTTTTGGAAGCAATAAGATCAAACTGAGCAGACTGGAATGAAAAAGAAATTCCCCTTGTTTTGGGTTTATTTCTCAGGCAGATGCCAGAACAACACATACACACCGATTTCAAAAGTCTGGTGGTGACATTTATGGCACAAGTATTTCCCCAATTTCCATGTATACATGAATGAGATCCTGGAGTGTGAACTTCTGCTTAGCCGTTATCACTTAAGAAACTGACATCAGCAAAAGCCGTCTCCTGAGCGAGCGAACAGCAACAACTTTAACAAAGACTTCTTTATCTAATGCTATTAGAGCATGCAATCAGATTCAAGTTCAAGCAAGACAACCGAGATCCCTGGGAGCAGCTTGGCTTTTCAGCACGTGCTGGCACCACAGCTATTCCCACAGCGGGGCGGCTCGTAGGTATCTAACAAAACCATCAGCTCATTTTAACAAAGCAAAATCAGGAAGAGGACTTTAATTGTTAACTCACCTGTGAAGTGCCTATAGTCATAAACAAATTATAAACCACATATTTAAAGCAGAAACCAACCTATCAACTTGTGCCAAATTCAGAGCACTAAGCTCACAGGGATTTAGACCTCGTGTTGTCCTAAGGATACAAGTTACCAGGCTTTATTCCCCTATATTTAGCTTTTCTCTCCAACGGAAGACGGGAATGGGATATCATCCAGTAAGGGATATGCGTTGTTCAAGCATTTTGCTGTTCCTGCTTATATAAAGCTACATCGCATTCTTCATCTAAACTCAGACCTTTGAAAAAGTGTAATTACTTAACACCAGTACCAAACTGTCCCTACTTTGTTTATGATCGCCTGTCAAAACAAACTTTCTTTAAAGTATTTCAGCTCTATCCAATGATAACAGCAACAAGGCAACCGAATAGTTTTACTCAAGTCCGTACGGGGGAGAGAGGCCCGGCCAGGGAGGAGCTGACCCGGCTCGGACTCCGGTTAGACCTCTGAGCAGAGAACGGCGCTGACAGAAGCTGCCCCACAGACCTGCCGGGGCACCCGGCCGGCGGGCACCGCCGAGCTGGCAAGCCCCGCGCTCCCTCGCTGCACCGAACCCCCTCTCACCTGGAGGAGCGCCCTCACCCGCTCCCTGGGCACGCCGACCAGCAGGCAGATCTCCAGCAGGCCCGAGGGCAGCACGTCCTCCATGGCACAGCGGGACGGGGGCGGCCGGGACAGCGGGCTACGGCGACTCCTTCCCGCAGGGCCGCTCGGCCCCTCCCCGCGGGCCGGACCGGGCTTGGGCAGAGATGAGGGAGAGCGCCCGCTCCCTCGCACAGGCAGGCGCGCGCACAGCAGCCCTCACCTCCCCTCACGGTAACTCACGCTTTGATTGGCTCTCTTTCCCGTCGCTCTGAGGACCTATGACCAATCAGAACGGCAGCACGTGTCCGCGGTGGCCTCGCGGGCTGGGCGGGGGCGGGGCGTCGTTCCTCACCGCCCGTTGGAGGGCGGGGCGCGGGGCGCGTGAGCTGAGGGCCGAGGTACCGCCCGCCCCACCGTTGCGCGGGGGCCGTTGGGGGCCGTTAGTCCCCGTCTCCTCACCTCGTCGCTCTGCCCCGCCGGGAGAGCCCCCGGGGAAGACGCTTCCCGAGCCAAGGGGGAGGTCAGTCTTTTCTCCCGGCCAGCCACGGGCTGATTTCCCGATGGGGCCGTTGGCCCAGAGGGGCTGAGGGGCCTCAGGGCTGCCCGTCGCCGGCGCTTCAGAGAGGTGGGTGAAATCATGGCCTGGTGCTTTGGTAAGTGGTGCCATTCCCTGCTGTTTGCTCCAGGTGACTCAGCAGGGGTATGTGACTGCCACTAAATAAGTGTCTTGTATTTATCATGGGTCATAGTTTCAATGAACTGTAAGCACAGAGCTCATTGCAGACTGCGTGGTGCTTTCACCTCCGGAGCAGCAGCGTTCTCAGTAGAGCTGCCTGCGCAGCAGGGAAACAACCTAGGGGACTCCGGGATTTCTTCTTGAGCTGTTTAATCTAAATAGACAATGAGTCATTCTGTATGTATTGGCTGTGTGTAGATCTTCACTAAGAGAAAATGTGTTTCTTCTGGGACCAGCGCATAAAGTACCTGAAACTGTAGAGAGCAGTTTCTCTGAAACTGAAGGTATGAGACATAGTTTCATCACAGCCACAAACTTTTTTTGTGGACTAGTGTTCACGTATTTTAAATGCAAAAAATCCCAATATAAATGTCTCCAGGCTATCATGAGTTTGTTAGCAGTCCAGTGTTCAGAAGAGACTTCTTCAAAAAGTACACAGAATGTCAGAAACACAAGGTGTGGTCTTCATGGGGATTTTATTATCTGAAGTTTTGTGGTGTTAAAGCTCAGGATTATATGGCCTCTGGTGTTCTCAAATAACTTATTTAGAGGAAGTCACAAATGCGGAATATAGGAAACTATGTTTATATAGCACTGACTAAAAGAAGGAAATTCTTGAAAACCTGGAAGTTCAGAGATCGCTTCTTCAAAGAGATAGAAGAAGATCATAGGCTCAAAGATAATGAACTTCAAGGTCATAAGAGATTGTTAAAATCATCTTGTTTAGCTTGTGTAGCCCAGGCCGCAGAATCAGAGTGATTCTTGTATTAAATTTGTAACTTCTGGCTGACACCATGGGTTCCTGCAGTAGAGGTTACTAACAATCACTGTTAAAAGTTGGGCATCTCATTTTTAGTTTCACTGTTTAGCTTAGCTTTTTGCCACTCAGTCATGTTACAGTTTGCTTGCTGTTTGAACAGATTCTTTGCTACAAAAAGATTTTTCCTTGCAGAGGTCAAGATTATTAATCTGAATTTATTTTTAAAAGATTATACAACTCATACTTTTAAAATTTTTTCCTAATCACTTGTGTGCATCTTTTCTCAACTTTTTCAAATTTTTCCAATATGCTTTTTGAATTATGAACACCAAAAATAAGCTTTACTATTGCTGACTATACAGTGGTAAATCACATTGCTATTTCTAACTGATATCCCCACCTAATTAAAACAGAGAAAGACTAATATATGAATCATTCAAAAAGGGTGTAACGTTTAATTGGTCCACTGGAACCCTGTATGGTTTTCTTAGGGTTATTACCTCCAACATGACAGTCCTACATTTTACATTCATTGGCCTGTGACTATGACCTAGCATTTGACCACATTAAAAGAAAATTACAAATGAACCAAGGCTATTAAGCAATCCAGGTCACCCTGTAGTTAATTAATCTGTATCATGATTAGTTTCTGATTTCTCTGCTATCTGCAATGATAAATACTGGATTATTCTTGTTCATAATTAATGTAGCCCTCAAAGCAAGGAAACGGTGAATTTATTATCAAAACAGAAGTACAAGATGAAAGGTAGTAATGTGAATCTGATAAAATCTCAAGAACTCTGGAAGCAGGAAACCTGCAATATGGGGTCACTGTTAAGAGACAAAATAATTCACACAGAGAAGAATCTCTCTGTGCTACAAAAAGATTCATGTAGTCAAATCATTTTGTTCCTAAGAAAAATTGTCAACTGAGGAAGAAATGCCAGCTTTTATTATGTGTTTTCTTTTTGTAAGATCACAAATACAGTAAATGTTTGTTCGTTAACTGTCTGATGTGGTACTCGGATGCTTAGAGCTATATGCAGAAAAAACTGCTGATCTTGATATATCCTCAACATGGGTAAGGCTTTATCAGACCTGAGGGCCATATCTGAATAATTAAAGATTCCCTTGACATAGAAATCTAATTCAGCTTCCAAATACAGTATTTATGTTTTAGCTAGACTGCCTCTGTTAAGAGGAGAAAATAATTTTACAAGTCATGTGTTTCTTTGATGCGATCTTGCTTATAAAATATAACCTACCCAATCAGATGAGAAGCCTTGAGCTGGCTCTAGCTTTAACAAGGCCACCCTCAAAATCCTATACTCATAGGTGATATAATACAGCCTTCCATGTTCAGCCTTACATTTGAAGTACCTTCCAAAATTATCTCCAAACTTCTACCCTCACCTCTTTCAAATTACTGCTGTAAATTGGGAACTATGAATGGGATTTGTCTGGCAATCATGCTGTAGACTGCATGGAAATGGTTGAGTTGCTGTCCATCAACCATGAAGGGAGCTCAGAGGGACTTGTTGAGTTGTAGATGCCTATACAGGGAACACCTCAATCTTGAGGGATATGGGCCAGGTGAGAGTAGAGTCAGGATCCTGAATTTTAGGAGAGCAAACTTTCATTTGTTTAAGGAATTAGTGAATGGGACCCCCTGGGAAACTGCTCTCAGGGACAAAGGAACTGAAAAAAGCTGGCAGCTCTTTAAGGACATTATTCTTAGAGTGCAAGAGCTCTCAATTCGCATGTGTAAGAAATCAAGCAAGAAAGGGAGGAGATGGACATGGGTCAGTAAGGACCTCCTGGTCCAACTAAAGTGTAAGAAGGAAATGCACAACCAGTGGAATAAAGGACATGTACCCTGGGAAGAATATAGGAACACTGCCCAGATGTGTAGGGATGGGATCAGAAAAGCTAAAGGCACAGTTAGAGCTGAATTTGTCAAGGGATGCAAAGAATAATAAGAAGGGCTTCTGCAGGTATGTTGCCAAAAACAGAATATTAAAAGAAAGAGTACACACATACCACCAGATAAATAAGACAGGAGAACTGGTGAAAACCAATATGGAGAAGGCTGAGGTACTCAACAATTTTTTGCCTCAGTTTTCAATGGTAATCTCTCTTCCTACATCTCTCAAGCCCCTGAACCTCAAGGCAGGGACTGGGGGAATGAAGTTCTTCCCATCATAAGTGAAGATTGGGTTCAAGACCACCTGAGGAATCTGAACATACATAAGTCCATGGGACCTGATGAGATGCATCCCAGGGTCTTGAGGGAATGCGCTGATGTAGTTGCCAAGCCACTCTCCATCATATTTGAAAAGTCATGGCAGTTAGGTGAAGTCCCCTGTCACTGGAAAAAGGGAAACATCATGCCCAATTTTAAAAGGGAGGACCCTGACAACTACCGACCAGTCAGCCTCATCTCTGTGCCTGATAAGATGGAAGACATGTCGAAACATATGGAAGACAGGGAGGTGATTCGAAACAGTCACCATGGCTTCACCAAGGGCAAATTGTGCCTAACTAATCTGGTGACCTTCTACGACGGAGTGGCTGCATCAGTGGACAAGGGAAAAGCTACAGATGTCATCTACCTGGACTTCTGTAAGGCCTTTGATATGATCCCATACAGCGTTCTTGCCTCTAAATTGGAGAAATTTGGGTTTGATGGATGGACTGTTAGGTGGATGAAGAATTGGTTGGATGGTGGCATCCAAAGAGTTACAGTCAATAGCTTAAAGTCCAAATGGAAATCAGTAACAAGCAGTGTCCCCCAGGAGTCCATACTGGGACCAGTACTATTTAATATCTACATCAATGACATAGACATAGTGGGATCATAGACAGTGGGATCGAGTGCACCCTCAGCAAGTTTGCAAATGACAGACACCAAGCTGGGTGGTGCAGATGATTAGCTTGAGGGAAGGGATACCAACCAGAGGGACCTGGACAGGCTTGAGGAATGGGCCCATGCAAACCTCATGAAGTTCAACAAGGCCAAGTGCAAGGTTCTGCACCTGAGTTGAGGCAATCCCCAGTATCAGTACAGGCTGGGGGATGAAGGGATTGAGAGCAGCCCTGCCGAGAAGGACTTGGAGGTACTGGTGGGTGAAAGACTGGACATGAGCCGGCAATGTGCGCTCGCAGCCCAGAAAGCCAATTGTATCCTTGGCTGCATCAAAACCAATGTGGCCAGCAGGTCGAGGGAGGTGGTTCTCCCCTTCTACTCCACTCTCATGAGGCCCCACCTGGAGTACTGTGTCCAGCTCTGGGAATCCTAGCACACGAAAGACATGGACCTGTTGGAGCGGGTCCAGAGGAGGGCCACGGCAATGGTCAGAGGGCTGGAACACCTCTGCTGTGAAGAAAGGTTGAGAGAGTTGGGGTTGTTCAGCCTGGAGAAGAGAAGGCTTCAGGGAGAACTTATTGCAGCCTTTCAATACTTAAAGGGGGCTTATAAGAAAGACAGAGTCTTTTTACCAAAGCCTGTAGTCACAGGATAAGGGGCAACAGTTTTCAACTGAAAGAGGGTAGGTTTAGATTGGACATAAGGAAGAATTTTTTTACAATGAGGGTGGTGAGGCAGTGGAACAGGTTGTCCAGAGAAGTTGTGGATGCCCTGTCATTGGAAGTGTTCAAGGTCAGGCTGGTCGGAGCTTTGAGCAACCTGATCTGGTGAAAGATGTCCCTGCCCACGGCAGGGGGGTTAGACTAGATGACCTTTAAAGTTCCCTTCCAACCCAAACCATTCTATGGTTCTATTTCATGAAATGAATCCTAGCCTGTGTAATAGTAAAGCCATTCAATGTATTTTGAATGTATCTTCATCATAGCATCTTCTCTCACATGGATGTATTCTTTCATCTTTGGTACCCATAATATAGGACTGAGTCCTCAACCCTTAGGTGTTCCCTCCCAATGGATATGATAAAACCACCTGATAACAACAGCTGTGTGGTAAAGCTGAGAAAGGAATTTGCCCTCCAGAAGCTCCAGGACTGTAAGCCGTAAAATGTCTAAGTGACTTAAGGAGTTTCAAAATATTGTGGTTATTGGGCATGTTCTTTTAGTGCTGATTTTTATTCATAGAATCATGGAATCATAGACTCATTAAGGTTGGAAAAGACCTCTAAGATCATCTTGTCCAAGCATCAACCCAACACCACCATGCCCACTACACCATGCCCCTAAGGGCCCAGCTACATGTCTTTCAAATACTTCCAGGGATGGTGACTCAACCACTTCCCTGGGCAGCCTGTTCCAAGGCCTGATCACTCTTTCAGTAAAGAAATTTCTCCTAATGTCCAATCTAAACCTCCTCGGCACAACTTGAGGCCATTTCCTCTCATCCTATCACTTGCTACTTGGGAGAAGAGACACCCGCCTCACTGCAACCTCCTTTCAGGTAGTTGTAGAGTGCGGTAAAGGTCTCCCCTGAGCCTCCTTTTCTCCAGACTGAACAGTCCCAGTTCCCTCAGCCGCTCCTCATAAGACTTGTTCTCTAGACCCTTCACCAGATTCGTTGACCTTCTCTGGACATGCTCCAGCACCTCAATGTCCTTCTTGTAGTGAGGGGCCCAAAACTGAACACAGGATTCGAGGTGCGGCCTCACCAGGGCCGAGTACAGGGGCACGATCACCTCCCTGCTCCTGCTGGCCACACTATTTCTGATACAGGCCAGGATGCCGTTGGCCTTCTTGGCTACCTGGGCACACTGCCGGCTCATGTTCAGCCGGCTGTCAACCAGCACCCCCAAGTCCTTCTCTGACAGGCAGCTTTCCAGCCGCTCTTCCCCAAGCCTGTAGCGTTGCATGGGGTTGTTGTGGCTGAAGTGCAGGACCCGGCACTTAGCCTTGTTGAACCTCATACAGTTGGCCTCAGCCCATCGATCCAGCCTGTTCAGGTCCCTCTGCAGAGCCTTCCTACCCTCGAGCAGATCAACACTCCCGCCCAACTTGGTGTCGTCTGCAAACTGACTGAGGGAGCACTCAATCCCCTCATCCAGATAGTTGATATAAAGATATTGAACAAGACTGACCCCAAAACTGAGCCCTGGGGAACACCACTCGTGACCGGCCGCCAACTGGATTTAACTCTGTTCACCACAACTCTCTGGGCTCGGCCGTCCAGCCAGTTTTTTACCCAGCGAAGAGTGTACCTGTCTAAGCCATGAGCCACCAGCTTCTCTAGGAGAATGCTGTGGGAGACAGTGTCAAAGGCTTTACTGAAGTCCAGGTAGACCACATCCACAGCCTTTCCCTCATCCACTAGGTGGGTCACCTGGTCATAGAAGGAGATCGGGTTGGTCAAGCAGGACCTGCCTTCCATGAACCCGTGCTGGCTGGGCCTGATCCCCTGGTTGTCCCACACATGACTTGTGAGTGCCCTCAAGACGAACCGCTCCATAATCTTCCCCAACACCGAGGTCAGGCTGACCGGCCTGTAGTTCCCCAGATCCTCCTTCCGGCCCTTCTTGTAGATGGGCGTCACATTGGCAAGCCTCCAGTCGTCTGGGACCTCCCCTGTTAACCAGGACTGCTGATAAATGATGGAGAGTGGCTTGGCAAGCTCCTCTGCCAGCTCCCTCAGTACCCTCAGGTGGATCCCATCTGGACCCATAGACTTGTGAGCGTCCAGGTGGTGTAGCAGGTCGTTAACTGCTTCCTCTTGGATTATGGGAGGTTTATCCTGCTCGCTGTCCCTGTGAGATTTCTGCCAGCCTCTTGTAGAATACTTCATCTGCCTCCTCATCCTGGTTAGGTGCTCTATAACAGACTCCCAGCAGGATATCTGCCTTGTTGGCCTTCCCCCTCATCCTTACCCACAAGCACTCGACCTTATCATCACTATCATTGAGCTCTAGACAATCAAAGCACTCCCTAATATACAGGGCTACCCCACCACCTCTCCTTCCTCACCTGTCCCTTCTGAAAAGCTTATAGCCATTTATTGCAGCACTCCAATCGTGAGACTCATCCCACCATGTTTCTGTGATGGCGACTAAGTCATAGCTATCCCGCTGCACAATGGCTTCCAGCTCCTCCTGTTTGCCACCCATGCTGCGTGCATCGGTGTAGATGCACTTGAGCTGGGCTACCAATTTCACCCCCAACATTGGCATGCCGCCCCTAGGCTCTTCTCTAGTGAGCCTGGTTTTATCCCCTTCCCCCTTCGAACCTAGATTAAAGCCCTCTCGATGAGCTCCGCCAACTCATAAGTGAGAAATCCTTTTCCCCCTGTGAGACAGCTGAACTCCATCTGTCGCCAGCAGGCCTGGTGCTGTGTAAACCTCCCCGTGGTCAAAGAAGCCAAAATTTCATCACTGGCACCAGCCCCTAAGCCACGTGTTGATCAGGTGTGTTTTCCTGTTTCTTTCGGTATTCTTCCCTGCCACTGAAGGGATTGAGGAAAACACTACCCGTGCTCTTGATCCTTCCACCAATTGCCCCAGTGCCCTGAAGTCCCTTTTGATTGCTTCTGCATGCCTGTGCATCTTTTCAAATAGTGCTGAGAACTACACGTAGGCTAACTCAGGACTTCGTACATGAACTCTTGCAGAGTCTCACCATGATGTGTATAAGGACTACAGGAATTTCCTTTTCAAACTGAATATAGACATCATTTGTATTTTGCACGTTTATTGATACATTGCTCAGTTCAATACCCTCTCTTTGGCTTATGACTAAGATTGTTGCATAGCAGTATCTTTAGGTGAGAACTCAGACCACTGCTTCCTTCCACTACCTGGCACACAGGAATATACATTGCCCAGAGAGGTGGTAGATGCCCCATTCCTGGAAACATTCAAGGTCAGGTTGGACGGGGCTCTGAGCAACCTGATCTTGTTGAAGATGTGCCTGCTCATTGCAGGGTGGGTTGGACTAGGTGACCTTTAAAGGTCCCTCCCAACTCAAACTATTCTATGATTCTATGATTTCTGTGTCTATGCTAAGCAGGATTGCATAGATAAGTAGTCTTTATTCTGTCTGGTAAGAACTGTGTGCTCTAGCCAAAGAGAAGACAGGAAGTACAGCATGAAGTATGCTGCTCTAATATGTATCAGACAACTCTTTGCAGTCTAGAAGTCCATGAAAAAACACTGCATCTCAGGATTTTAAACCCTTTGTCAAGATTTTAAACGCTTTGTCAGGATTTTAAACCCTTTGTCTCTAAAATCAGTTCTTATTAACAAGGTCATTCATGGGGGAAAGGATTTGATTTGAACAAAACTCAGGGAGTCAGCTTGACGTATTCTCTCCAACTTCAGCATTTCTCATTTTATATTCCTTCTTCCAGAATAATGAAGCAGGAGAATTCTATGAATCTGTAGAGAAAGATCTTTATTGGCAGATAGAATATTTCTTTCATTGCAGGACAATACACTTTCTAAATTTACATTTATATTAGCAACCCAGCAACCACTTGGTAACTGACTATGCAAATTGAATCATCATTTTCAAACTAGGGCCCTGCACAGTCTTAAAATTCTCCTCTCAGTGTCTCAGACATTTATTCCCATTCTTAATAATGCTACAAAAACCTACTATGAGAATTCTTTATTGTCCCGGGAATTGTCCAACTGAGTGCAATGACTTTGATCCCAATATCATTCTGTAAAAGGTCACCAGGTTCAGCATAAATGTATCAGAGGGAAAGGAGGACAGCTCAGACATCTCTGCGTCTATTAACAGTTCCATTTGCATCTTCTTTCTTTTTTTACCTGACTTGTCTGGTTTGTGTTACCACTGTTTATGGTATAACAGAATACAATTTTTTTGCAACATTAACTGTCAGTTAGCATGCATCTCTTTAATAATACATAGATACGTTTCACTGACCTTACAGAAAAATGCTAGCACGAGACCAGTTTTTACAACGTATCACCAGATGGGATTTGTATTCTCCACAGATTGTAACTGCCCACGTACTGGAGAAGTCAGCTACTATCTGCTATTTCCTCAGTTCTCAAGTTATGGAAAGTTACCCCCAATTCAAACTTTTGTAGGGAAAAACACCCCTTAAAGCTCAGATCCTTGTGATTTGTCTACATATGCTGAAGGACTTTGTCATGTTTCTCTGCACCTCTGAATAAGGAAGTGCAAGTACTAAAAGCAGGTAGCAGTGAAGTCTGCCATTTCACCCTGGGAATGATCTTGAAGTACCTGAGCTGGTACCTCTACCCTGCACTACAGAGTGCAGTATAGACATATCCTAGAACCGTCAATAGCAGTCTTTTTAACCTGCAAAAATATCAAATTTATTTAATATGCTGTATGCAGAATACTCTTTGGTTTATATTGTGGCTGTAATTAATTACCTTAATGTCTGCCATGTCCTTTTAAACATAAACATAGATCAAGCCACACTGTGAATGAGGGTAGGATATGGGAGGGAGAGAAGGGTGCTGTAACCACACGTGCACCTATGTCGTGTGACCTGGTGTTTGTGCCCCACCAGGGAGGGAGAGAGTGCTAATGAGGAGAATAAACTCTCCTTAGCCCCACTGTCATCCCATAACCCAATAAAAGCTTCTGCAAAGGACTGTAGGATAACCATATGCAAGACTGGGATAAAGACATTGATAAATCAGAACAAATTCAGCGGAGACTGCCAAGATGGTCAGGGCTGAAGTATTTGCCCTGTGAGGAGAGCCTGAGGCAACAGGGCTGGAGAAGAGATGGCTTCAGGGGAACTAATAGCAGCCCTGGTACCTACAGGGAGGTCATCAAGAAGACAGAGCCAGGCTCTTTATCAAGGTGCCGAGCCAAGAGGTGGAGAAACAACAGTCATAAACTGAAACAGAGGAAGTACTGACTGCATCCAAGGAAAAATAGTTTTCATTCTGAGAGTGGTTGAGCACTGGAGCAGAGGCCTAGAGATGTGCTGTCTCCATCTTCAGAGATTTTCAAAAAGAGACTGAGTAAAGCCGTGAGCAAACTGGTCTGATCTGACAGCTGACCCTACTTTGAGCAGGAGGTTGGACTAGAGATCTCCTGAGGTCCCTTCCAACCTGCATGTTTCTGTCATTCTCAGGGACTGCGTACAAATACAGCCAGAGGGTTAAAAATTTGTATATGAAGGAAACAAAATGTTAGAATTCCAGTCAACCAAGTAGGGAAAATCCTCAGCCAGTTTACAGTCAATGAGCTTTCAATTTAACACAAATAATTTTTTTGTGACGGGATAACTGAGGCCCAAGGAAATAGCTTTGGGTGTCAATGCAACACTTACTCCTCATCGTCTCAGTATTTCTGGTAAGGAGGCTGGCTGTAGTTTTGTTTTTCTGAGAAAAATCTGTTGAAAGTCCTGGAAAGGGGAAAAAAATAAAAAAGCTGAGCTTTATCACAGCTCCTGCATCTAGAGAAATGTAGCAACACTAAGCTGTCAGGTCTTGGCAAAGAACCAGACTAATGTGAGTGCTCTGAATATTAGAAACACTTTGCATTGTAGATATTGTGAGATACTCCTGAGGCTACAGAAGAGCTTATTCCTGAATCTAATCACTCTAGGGTCAGTTTTAGAAGTGGGATTTATGTGGGATGCATAAATGTCCCTCAAATCTGACTTGCTTAACATGACATTTGTTATACTTCTAGTTCTTTACCATCTGGCACAATCTCAGGCAGTCAAAAGAGATTTTGATAGTTTTGCAGCTGCTTTTATAGTAGCATTAAGACTCCGTAACATTTGTCTAATAGCTTCTTGTACACATCAATGTAAGAAATCTTAAAATACATGAACACAGATATCATAATTCACAACTATGAACTCCTTTTTTTTTAACAAATTAAACTTGGTTTTGTCCCTGGAATCTGAAGAATCTCCTGGGATATTCCACTGTGTTCAGAAAAGATCTCTCAGCAGTTCATAGCTCAACAAAAGCACAATATAATAAACTTCACCAGTAATTAATGTTAGCTTAGTGAAACACATATTAAAAGCCAAACACTTTCCCTCTTGATCTTTTTGTAGCTGCCCCTACATCACTCTCTCTATGAAAAAACAGCATATATAAATAAAATTAACTTTGTTATATAAAAACCAATCTTCCCTAAGCTTGGGAACTGTTTAAATATGATAATGTTGTTCAGTTTTAAATATTCACATTACAAGGTTGTTGAAGAAAATTAATCCAGGTGTGGATCCAACCAGAATACCAAACAGTTGTATTTTCTGTATAAAATAACTAGCTTCCAAGTGACCTCAGTTTATCCCCAGATAAAAAATGCATCAAGAAGAACCGCAATAAGGCAGCATATAGCAAGTATTCTGTATAGCAGTCTAATGTAAACACAAAAAGAAGAGAATCCATGGGCATTAGCCAGTATGGTTACATATAGCATAAGACCATTCTAACTGGACAGCATTTCATGCTGATGCTCCTCGTTCTCTAGCAAGCAGTGCACAACATTGTGGAGCAAGACCTCATGAAAGCCATTTCTAAGCACAGAAGGGACAGAAAGTGCTTAGAAGTGGTGAGCATGGGTTTACCAAGGACAATCATGCCTTACCAACCTGTGTACTTTTCCTTGATGACTGACTCTGTAGAGGAGAGGGGAGAAATGGATGTCATTTACCTTCTCACAAGGCTTTGACACAGTCTCCCATAGCTTCCTTGTAGCCAAGCTGGGAAGAAATGGTCTAGATAGGTGGACCACAAGGTGGCTGAAAACTGTCTGGACCATCAGGTTCAAAGAGTTGTGGTGAACAGTTTGAAATCTGACAGCTGCTTATGAGTAGCATTCCTCAACGTTTGATACCAGGGCTAATAATACTTAGCATCTTCATCATGAACGTGGACCATAGGATGAAGGGCATCCTCAGCAAACTTGTGGATGCCACTATGGGAGCAGAGGTTGGTATGCTGAAGGGCAGAGCTGCCAGAAGAGAAGGCTAAGGAGGGATCTAATTGCAGTCTATCTGAAGAGGGATTATAAAGAAGAGCAACACAGATTCTTCTCAGAGGTGCACAGTGGGAGGAGAAGGGGCAACAGTCGAAAGTTGCAGCAAGGGATATTCTGATTGAGTATAAGGAAAAAGGTTTTCACCATGAGAATGACTAAGCACGTGAGCAGGTTCCCCAGGGAAGCAGTGCAATCTCCTTCTTTAGAGATTTTTGAAACTTGGCTGGATGAGGAGCAGGGCAACCGGATCTAACTTTGAAGTTATTGCTGCTTTGAGCAAAGAGTTGGACTAGAGACCTCCAAAGGTCCCTTCTAAACATTTATCTTTGATTTTATAATTAATTAAGCCCATATTGTTTTATTTGCATCCAAGGGTCCTTAGAGATTTAAAAGTGCAGCAGACAGAGAACAAAGTTCAACCATTTGCATAGCTAAACATATCATATACTTTTAGGCGTACTTCTATATCACTATAAAAGAAGTATATTTAAATATTGCCTGACACGTCAAATATAGCAATTAGGCACGTGTTGCTGTATCGTGTATGACTGAAACTGGACAGAACGTAACTTCTCGTAAATAATTAACTCCTGTTTACTGCTTCAAAAAATCCTTCATTTGCATGAGGACATCATGGGGCAATTTCTACCAGAGAGCAGGCATGCTGTGCTGCCGTAAGGCCAAGGAGGATTCTGCATAGCTGACTATGTAAAGAAAAATTGCAGTAGTACAAACACCATCCAATAGTCTGTGCTTGTTTTCCATGTTGCACTTCTCCTAATAGTAAAAAAAAGAATTGCCAAATTTGGGGTTGGAAAACTTAATTGTTAGTGTATCTCCACTGTCTTGTTTTCTATGGTTCTTTATTCCTCCATAATAGCTATTTCACTTTTCTGTGGGGTATCCAGTTAGTTGAAGAGCAGAGAGAATATCTCATCTACAAAGGTGAATTATTCATCAAAGGTATTTTAAGAAATCATTTTTAGAGCAATTTAGGCTTTCTTTTCTGGCACAGCTGAATCTAATGCTGTCTTTCCTTACTTCAATTTATCTTTCTTTGGTGTTTGGAGAATTTTTCAGAGTTGATTTACCTCAAATCTTCAAATCTTTTAGTAGGAGAAAACCACCAAAATAGAACATTTCAACTTGGTGAAGTAATGTAACCTGACTTAAATGGAAATTACTAAAAATTGTAAAAGTAGGTTCATATTCCACAAAGAGTAACCTTATGTCCCATTTTCAAGTCAGAAAGAGCAAACCTTCTAAAGGGTAGCTATTAGTCTTCTGTGTTTGCAGAGCACACACAATGTCAGGACCCCAGTTTGGTCAGCTGCCAAGTACTTTTGTAATATGTTACAGGAGTGCTCATAGTGATTGTCAAAAAAGAGAGTTTTTTATTTTATCAAGAGTTGTTGTGAATGCAAAGGCAATTATTGAATTCTAGAGTGGAAAAAGAGTTTGTCATGTGATTTGGGAAAGCTTCCTCTTAAGAGAAGCGGTGACTCAGAAAATACTGCTAATAGCTTCTATAATATTGTCACCAAAGCTATTCACCTACTGAGGGTAAATTATGTAATACAAAAATATATAGAATTTCCAGAGCTTGTATTAAGTACATTTGTATGAAAAACTAAAAATATATATAGCCCAAGCTAGAGTTGGAAACAAATTTATTAGTACTCCCACAGAGGACAGTATTTTTAAGTCGTGGCTAAAAGAGACAGACTTCTTTTGAGTTCTCAGGTTATGCAGACTGAAGGCTTAAACAACTATGTTTTCTTATTAGTTTTGTTCTCATCCATGTGTTATGTATTGGCAAGTTCACTTCCTGCATCTTTTCTAAAATTAAGCCTTCAGCCCTCAGTTTATTCTTCAGGATCAAGCCCACACAACTCATTATTGCATTGCAACCTTAGACTGTAAATGCCTCAGGGTGGGAGGCGTTTCTCTAAGTGTAGTACAATTATCCTACAGAGTAGGGCACTCATCCAAGGCATGCGGATAACAGCACGAAAACAATAACTAATTGCTTTCTGGTATTTCTTTGTTAAAGTTCTGCCATTATTTTAAAAGGAAGCTGGTTTAAATCTTTCAGCAGGTTGCATTTTGGCCCTTCACAAACATGGCTGAAAGTGACATTAATATAAATTGTGAAATACATCATTCTGCAGTATCCCATATTGCACCAAAAGAGATGTAATTTTTAAAGCATGCTAGGAATGTGTAGTTTGGCACAACCATGTGAGGCATTCCCTTTCAGGCCTTTCTTCAGGCAGTGCAAGTTGCTCGTAGGTCAAAAAGTTGATCATACACTGATAAAATCCATGTGTCTTTAATGACCAGAGCACACGCTCCTAATAAAAGCTGATTCAGCAAAATTTGTTTTGCCTTTTCTGTCTTTCTTTGGCTACAGTTACAAGAAAGCGGCATTGTTTAATTAAGAAAGCACATTAGTGGAGTTCATAAATGAATCTATGAACAGATTTTCCTGCGAAGTCTATAATTCATATTTCCCTGGGTTTTCTCCCGGATTTAACAAGATTTTTCACGGAAGCTTTCTTACAGCGATTTGCTGCCAATATATTGCAGCACCAGTAGAGAGCTAACTGACTTGAACAAGATACAATCACCTCTTCATAATGACATGCATGATTACCCCTGCAAATCATGTAATTATGATAAAGATTTCAAAGGAAAGAAGGTAATTTATTTGCGTACTGTCCAGAAACAATCAGTCTCTTCATGTGGAGCAAAACCTGAATCTCAATATGGAAGTCTTTAGAGTTACTGTAACAAGACCAATCTGAGTTAATGAGGAAGGAATCAAAGAGGCTATTAATAAAGCAGTGCCAAGAAAAGTGCTACAGGGCACTGTGCTGCAGTATATATTTACAATATGTTATAAAGGCTGCATTTCTTTCAAAATTAACATCTTTTAAAAAGCAGCAGATTTTGTTTGGCAGAAAGCAACCCTCAAATTGAGTTTCCGAGTGATCTGGACCTATCTAAATCTTGTGAAATAACAACAGCCAAGCCTTCTGTTCTTCAGCTCAGCCAAAAAGCAAACCTTAAACATAAACAGCACAAAAGCTTTGGCACTAACCAGAATCTGTAATTCAGCACTGAGCCAGCTATTGAATCCCCATACAATATTTTTGTACTCTGATTTATTTTTCCTAACACCTAGATACCCCAGGGGGGGCTTGAAACACCATTGATGGTTAGTGCCCTATGGACCTATGGCATAGTCTTTTCTCCGAAGAGCTTACAGAACCAACAGCCAAGCAACATGGGCTTGTTTTGTCTTTATTCTCTGAGTACAGATGGTGTTCAGTTCTGCTAAATTAAAATAAATATCAGAACTTAAATATACAGTTTATATCCTCCAGACAAGTGATTGCATAAATATGCAGAATTTGCAGCCTTGCTTTTGTATTAATTCTAACTGCATCTCACTTACATCATCAGGCAATGTTTTGCCCTTATTATCGTTCACTACCAGTCTCATTTCAGACAGCAAAGCCAGCTCCAAACACATGCTAACTCTATGATAACAAAACATCCATAGCTACCTCTGTAGTCTATGACAGAGCTCTGAAAAGCTGTGCTTACTCCTCTAGCTGCCAGCAAGGAAAAGGGAGAAGGTGTGTGAGATGAAGGTTCAGAGGTTGCCAGCGCATAAGCAACAGCTACTGACTTCTACTTTCCTATTCTGTTCAAGGCAGAAAGAGCAAGCACAGCTCTTCATGGTTTTCCCATGAGTTTTCTAGCCCAGGTCTTCTCCTTCACCTATTCATCCTGTTTCCCATGCCAGGAAGCCCTTAGTCTCAGCCAGGCATCTGTCCTCACTCCTTTGGATGACAGTATTCAGATTGCCTGCAATGACGGTAACCCTGAACTATCTGTACCTGAAAAACAGGGAGTTTATAGGTATCCTCTAGTTTCAGTGCTTAGCATTTGTTAATGTTGCTTTCACCCTGTAGCTATAGCACCACTCAAAAGCATCATGGAAATACGTAATGAATCATTTTTTCCTTTTGTCATGTTAGAAGATATTTTCTGATTTGCAGCAGGGGAGTATGCAATGTTTCTATGAAAGAAAAGGGTCGGGAAGGAGGCTGAGATCATCAGTTTTTTCAGTTACACATAGTTTTCTCTACAGACTGCATGACCCTTACTTTTGGCAATGGAGCTCAAAATGGTTCCTACAGAAGTCATTAGTACTTGTACTGCAGTGGTACCTAAAGCCATCAGGATCCAGACTCTACTAAATGCAGTATAAATGCAGTAGTCTTTGCCCTAGGGAACATTCACTCTTCACCTTTCTTCACCCTCATTGCATATTCTGCCCCCAAAGCAGAATGGAAGCAGTTAACGGTAGCTGTAATGATGACTGTTATGTGAACACTTTCCACTGCAAACTGTGTGGATGCCAATGCTGATTTCTCTTCAAACACAGTACTAATTTCATGCCATTCAACTGCCCTCAGTAACGGCTAAGTCTGAATTGCAAACTAGGCTCTAGTCTTCACTCTTGCAATTTACCCATCCAGTTTTTCTTCCTTTAATTGACAGAGAGGTGGTGAAATTCCCATTCCTGGGCAACCTAATCTAATTTCCATGTTAGTCCTGCTTTGAGCAGGGGATTGGGCTAGAGAGCTCCAGAGATCCCTTCCAACTTGAATTTTTCTCTGATTGTACATTTTATAAAAGCAGGTGATTGGATGTCCATGTCCAGAGGTGTTCTCAGTGAGAAGAGGCCAGAGGCTGCCCCTGCATCAGACAGAGCCAGCTCCAGCCAGCTCCAAAATGGACCCACCACAGGACACAGCTGAGCCTGTCAGCAACACTGGCGGCACCTCTGAGAAAACATAGTTAAGAAAGGACAAAAAAGCTGTGCAGCAGCTGAGAGGAGTGAGAAAAATGTAAGAGAAACAATGCTGTAGACACCAAGGTCAGTGAAGAAGGAGGGGGAGGAGGTGCTCCAGGCACCAGAGCAGAGATTCCCCTGCAGCCCATGGAGAAGACCACGGTGAGGCAGGTTGTCCCCCTGCAGCCTATGGAGGACCCTGCTGGAGCAGATATCTGCACCGCAGCCTGTGGAGGACGCCATGCCAGAGCAGGAGGGTGTGCCCTGAAAGAAGCTACAGCCTGTGGAAAGCCCACACCAGAGCAGGCTCCTGGCAGGAGCTGTGTTCCATGGAGAGGAGCACATGCAGGAGCAGGTTTTCTGGCAGGACTTGTGGCCCATGGGGGACCTATGTTGGAACAATCTGTTCCTGAAGGACTGTACCCCATGAAAAGGACCCATGCTGGAGCAGTTCTTGAAGAAGTACAGCCCATGGGAAGGACCTACGCTGGAGAAGTTCGTGGAGGACTGTATCCTGTGGGAGGGACGCCACGCTGGAGCAGGGGAAGAGCATGAGGAGGAAGGAGCAGCAGAGACGAAGTGTTATGGACTGACCACAACCCCTATTCCCCATCCCCCTGCACTGAGTGGAGAGGGGGGAGGTGGAGTAGTTGGGAATGAAGAGGTAAAGTTGAGCCTGGGAAATAGGGAAAGTTGTTTTAGTTTTCTTTGTTTCTCACCATCCTGCTCTATTTTTAATTGGCAATAAATTAAATTAATTTTCCACAAGTTGAGTCTGTTTTGCCTGTGATGGTAATTGGTAAGCGATTGCCCTGTCTTTATCTTGACCTGTGAGCTTTTTCATCTTATTTCCGCCCCCCATCCTGTTGAGGAGGGGGAGTGAGAGAGTGGCTGGGTGAGGTCTGGCAGTCAGACAAGGTCAAACCCACTGCAGCAGGTGTTGAATTTTACAAGCAATTACAGCCATGCCCTTATCACTTTAAGCACATGAACAACACTGTGGAATTCATAGAGGGATGTATTCAAGTGCATAAAGGTATCAGGATATGCCCTTTAATGGTTGTTCTAGATCTCCACCACTACCAAATCCCTTGAGCCTGTGCACAGCAGAGTTCAAAAAGTGTTGCACTCTGCCACGCACAGTATAAAATGCTGACACATAAAAATACATGTGTCTCATATGGTATAACTGTAAACCTATACTTCTTTATGAAACCATTGAAATGATGCTAGCAGATTTCAATGCTAACATTTTTTGTATACAATGTTGAGGAAAATACGAGTGAAAGACAATCTTGCAGCAAGGCTTTTCTATTTACAGTTAGACAGGCTACTTAAATCATTTAATATCACTCAAACCATTTAATCATTTCCTGATTTAATTAGGAAACAATAAAACTTTCAATTATCAATTTAAGTTCTTTGCTTTCATTGCTGATCTTTTGGGTGAATAAATACAAGCATGATACATAAATGTAACACAGACTATTTCTCAACAGGGTTGAAAGAAAAACAAGAAAGAAGAACAAGAAGGAGAAAAACAAGAAAACCCAGTAGTAAGGCAATACTAAATGATGGCAAACCTGCAAACTGAAGGACTGATTGGTTCCACACACAAAGGTGAGCAGGAGTCATTGTTATCTCCCTTCCTCCACTGCAGGTATTTTCTTTGTAAGTTTTAATCCTCTGCTCTCACTAATGTCCACTTTTTTCCAGAAGAAGGAAAAAAAATACTTCTGGTAACACCAAGGATGGAAGGAATAAGGAAAGTACAAGCTTGGGAAAAGGCTGCACACATTTACTAGTGAGTACTGTGTAGCATTTATCCTGCATGTGTTGATAAAACTTGCTTTGAATGTTTCAAAACTGGGCACTTGCAGATCAAACAAAAGCAAAGCTCCAAAAACTTAGCAGCTGTAGAGCAGAGTTACGGGCCCAGATGACAGCTAAGGAATTAGCAATGCCAAATGAAGTATGTCACATTAGATTCACAACATCAAATCTAGCCACCTCTGCTTGCAACATATACCAGCACTAGCTGCACATAAAGAATAGGAAAAAACAGGAGGTGAGTTGGTAAAAAAAGCTTGGATGGAAACATCACTTTTCCTGGGGAGGAGAGGGGAAATGCTATGTTATTACTGATGTATTTAATATGACAGATACGACAGCTGTTTGTGACACACTGTGGACATGCAAGGTCCTACTGGAAGGAACCTGTCTTTGTAAGTGTGTGCAAACATCCTGGATGCAGACCATGAAACTGTAAACAAAGGTGGAAAGGTCTGCTTTTGACTAGTAGTGGTGTGGGCATTGTACCTTTGTAACCAGAAGTTCCCCGTCTCCCAAGACTACACACAAGTAACCAACTCTGCAAAAGCCGGTGACAGTTAAGGATGTTCCACAAACGTTTGGATTTCTGAGCATCACTGCCACTAATTTTATATGTTAGCAGACCAGTGCAAGTCTTTTCCCTCCAGCCTGTCGTGCTTTAGGCTTGTAGATACTGCTTATACACAGCAGTATATAAAGATGATCAGTTGGTTTTGAAAGTGTACCTCTTGCTCATAACAACTGTGGAGCAACTTAGACCAGGATTCAAACTGACAGTGGAATGAAGACACCACTGAGAACAGAAGGAGTTTACAGTGGATTTCAGCTTACTTCAGTTGGTACCTAAAGACCGATGTGATAAACCTCAGCTTAATTGTTCTAATAGGAGTACAGAGACACAAGAATAACTAATAAATACATATAAGAAGTTGCAAAATTCTAGTTACAACTGAGAAGAAAAAAATCCCACGCTTGATGTCATTTGCGCATTCACTGCTTAGACTCTCGTTGGAATGATTAAGAAGATGCTAGATTATATAGGGTTTTTTCACCTATTTTTGACTGCTAACAACAAATTACTAAGACTAGCAAATTACTTTGTCTGAAAAATTAGTCCAAAGTTTATAGTTCAGATGAACAAAAAATAACAAGCTGGATTTCCCTTCCCTGCCAGCCCATTCATGTTGAATAGTACTGGCAGCATTTTCCATATGATGCATAGTAATGCTGTTATTTGGTTCCTCTAGTTTATAAATAAAATACTTGTATCTGCACCTCTCTTTGCCATGACTCACCTCTGTAAGATCACATGGGAAAAATCAGTGCACTGCTTTCTTCTCTACCAGGCAAACAGTGTTGGCTGCCGTCATGCCTTGATATTCAGGACCTGAGCTGTCTGCTTCTTTGTTTCACTTTCTGTGCAGAAAAAGCAGGTACAATGGCTCCACAGGATTTATTTTTAACCGGCTTATTTACCTTGCTCCATCTGTTCAAAGCAAACAAACATTGTGAACAGGACAGGTAAGAGGCTGGGCTAGATGTACGGAGGTGGTTACCTCTGTTCTATTTCATGCAACTCCTGCTCTTCAAATTTAATAAACAAGGACTTCTTTCAAGCTCTGTGCAAGCATTAACTCATAAACATACCCGTAAAGGACCAGGTAAGAAGCAACCATTTCACAAATAAGACAACTCAAAATATTTGACAGCCGGCTGAACATGAGCCGGCAGTGTGCCCAGGTGGCCAAGAAGGCCAACAGCATCCTGGCCTGTATTAGGAATAGTGTGGCCAGCAGGAGTAGGGAGGTGATCGTGCCCCTGTACTCGGCCCTGGTGAGGCCGCACCTCAAATCCTGTGTTCAGTTTTGGGCCCCTCACTACAAGAAGGACATGGAGGTGCTGGAGCGTGTCCAGAGGAGGGCAACAAAGCTGGTGAAGGGCCTGGAGCACAAGCCTTATGAGGAGCGGCTGAGGGAACTGGGACTGTTTAGTCTGGAGAAGAGGAGGCTGAGGGGAGACCTCATCGCGCTCTACAACTACCTGGACGGAGGTTGTAGTGAGGTGGGTGTTGGTCTCTTCTCCCAAGTAACTAGCGATAGGACAAGAGGAAATGGCCTCAAGTTGCGCCAAGGGAGGTTTAGATTGGATATTAGGAGAAATTTCTTTACTGAAAGAGTGATCAGGCCTTGGAACAGGCTGCCCAGGGAAGTGGTGGAGTCACCATCCCTGGAAGTATTTAAAAGACGTGTAGATGAGGCCCTTAGGGACATGGTTTAGTGGGCATGGTGTGTTGGGTTGACGGTTGGACATGATGATCTTAGAGGTCTTTTCCAACCTTAATGATTCTATGATTCTATGATTCTATGTCAGTTCTGGGGGGGGAAAAGTGTATTCTCAACTTGGGCTGGACAATTTGAGCCAAAACTGCCATGAGTATGGCACTGAGGTTTTTAACCTGGGTTAGTAGTAAATGAATACCTAAAAGGGAAACTTGAGGATAAAATCAATCCCCTTCCCTCTATTAAAACCCCAGCTGACTTATCTTTATCTTAACACAAATGAAGAGCGTACTTTCTTCTTTCATTCTTTCTTTGGAATGTAAGCACATTCCTAAATGGAGGCAAGGAATTTCAGAAGTAGGTACTGATTTTGACTATGTTTTTTATGTTGAGTTTGAAGTAGCTTAAGAGAAATCTTTAGAAATGCTGTCTCTCTGACTGCAGTTGTATTCAATAGAAACTGGAGGTGTACGGCCATCACGGCTTCTTGGCAACTGAAGACATCTCTGAGGAAGCTTGGGGGAAAATTACTTACCCTTTCTCTGAAAAACAGAAGTCAGATAAAATGCTGGTGAACTGTGGACTTCCCTTCCCTAGCACTGCTGATAACAGGAGAAAAAGCTGTAAGTATTTGTTCCTTGCCAGCATGTGTACAGTCTGAAATCGAAGTCCTGTCTTCTCCAAAGAGCCTACTTGGAGTGAACTGTTTCCTACAACTGAGATCAGGGTTTCCCCCACCACAAAGTACTCCTTTTATCTTCCTTTTTATGTGCAGTATGTTCCAGCTGAGAAAACCCCAGCTCCTTTTGTCCACCGCCACTTAACTCTTGGTAGGCCTAGTCCCAGATTCTTTGGAAAAACTGGCTGTTTGATTTTCACTGAGACTCAACAACCCTGTTTTAGGTTTCACAGAGACTTAAAAAATTTGTACTTGATAAAATACTCCGACACATGTGTCCACAGCCACAGAATGAGCTCATGTCTGAGCTAGCCTGAAACTAGAGCTTGGGACTTGTTAAATTAATTCCCTATGATGTCTACACAGATCGTCTAACCCACCACCTCTCTTCAAGAACAAGGAGATACTTCCCATGTCATAAACTTCCTTTTTGGTATAGGGCGATCAGACTTATAATTGTCTGAAAGAGGAAGAATGCTGTTCTTCTGTGGGACTCCAGCTCTGAAGGTCATGAGAAGAAGGCAGGAGTTACTTCAATTGGTAATGACAGAAGATACTCATTTGAATACATTCAGCATGTCGAGTGGCATTTTAAAAATCCTTTAAGGGCAATATGGACACAGCTGCAGGTGACTGCTTTTGTCTAGGCAGTAACAGGGCACAGAGGGGTCACATTTCCTCAGGCCAGAATCATCTTGCACAAATCACACTAGAAAGATCTTTTTAAAGGCTTCTTGAAAAAGATCAGATTTGACAAGCTCAAATTCAACTCTTAAAACTAGGACAGAGAAAATCTCGTAACTTTAAAAAATAATAATAAACCTTTGCAGTCATTTAAAAGGATACAGAACCAGAGGATCTGTTTTTCAGGAAATACATTTTAACTGCTGTTGCATGTCACAAATAACTAACTTCATACGAAGTCTTTTTCACAGTTGTCTTCACTGCAGACAGCAGACAAAGAGTATTCAGAGTCAGTGGGCTGTGTCAGGAATCGACTCAGAGGAGCTTTGTGAGATTAAAAGTTGGAGTCCTTTAAAAGCTATTTTCTATTCTAAATAATAATTTCAAAATCAAATTTTATGTGGCACTGACACATGCTTAAGAGCAATGTTGGTTTTAGATATGATGCTTCCTCATTATAGTTACCTCACTTATGCCGAGATGGGCAAACTGCTTTGATGGTAACGTACTGGCTGTAAGACTGTGTATTTTAGTTCTTTTATGCCAACACACAGGTAAGTAGTTCTCTCGCCCCAAGAAATGTCTTTTACTTCCTGAAATCAACACACACACTAGTACTGAAGTCAGAGCAGCCACAACCGGTATTTTAGCCACTGCAAATGAAAATAAAACCCAGTCTGATATGGCAGACTCTGTACTTGCGAAAAAATCCCTTTGGCAATTTTCATCTTAATGACCTCCTCTGTTCATATTAGAAGGTTATGGCCTGGCGGCTTCCAATTTCTTCGCTCATCGCCTGTCTAAAATCATGCTGCCTTTCTTTAAAATGATTCTGAGACTTTTCCCTGGCATGATTAATTTAACAATACTCTACTCTTCCATAGCATTTCAACACACTTAGACATGCTCATGAATTAACCTTCATAACCTCCATTACGAATTCATGGGTATCATACTTACTACACAAATTAGTTACTGTTAGATGTTCAAACAATCAATTTCATGCTTTCTATCATGCTTTGGGCTTACAAAAATATTTACAGAGCGCTCTCATTAGCTTTTCTCAAATCGGTCATTAAAATTTTTTTGCCACAATACAGAAGCCTTGGCAACAGTTTATACCCTGTGCTGGCTGCCTATCACACTGATCAGTATTGCTTCACTGTTGCCTTAAATTCCCCTCTATGAGTGTATCCATCTGTTGTTTCTTGTCTTACACCTCAAAAGCAATTTGGGGCAGGATTACCTTTTCATTTCAGATTTTTATTGCTTCAGTCACAATGGGATCATTTTCTGTGACTGAAACTCCAACATGCGACATGCACAGTAGTGAACAAATGGGGAGACAGATAGGAAAAGGCAAAATGACTTGCCTAAAATATCCTGTGATGGCTAGGAGTCAGGGCACTATCCATCTTTCTGTGTTTGCATCCTTCTTCTCACAGTTGTCATCCTTCTCATTACAGAGGAAATCCAAGCATTCTAGCAAGGATGAAAAATCAAATTTTAAAAAGGAAGGAAGATTACAATGGGTAATTCTAGGGAAAGGGAAGAGTTAGTTACGCAATTTTCCAAGAGCTTCAAAACTCTAGCAAAGCTCATGTAAAACATGTCATGGGTGCTTTTAACCACTAGGAGCCGTATTCAGACCATCTCCCGCCTATAATGGACCTGGCAAATTTTAGCATTCAGGTCAAGGGAATAGTTAAGATCTTCTGTCATCCAGGGCTGCCAGATGCGGTGATCCTGCACCTCATCCATCCTTGTGTTTGGGATTGCTAGGCTCCCAAGATGCCTGGGAATGCCCAACATGTCCCAGCCTGAGCTGAGACATAAGCTTTGTTATAACACCAACCATAAAGAGGTACCTACCTCCAGTCTCGATTTCCTCACTGTCCAAGTGTAATCCCATCACACCCAGCACAGACAGCCAGTATTGACAAAGCTGGAGGGAGGGGAAGTGGTTCTACTGAATCTTACACAAAAACTTTTGGCAAAATTTGCAAAGAGAGGGTTGTAGGCCTTTCTGATTCTGGAGGGGTTTGTAGCTATAACTCCTACTTCTCAGGAAGTCACTTCAGCTAAAGGGCCTGTTCTCATTAATGACTCATCCTGTTTTCACAAAGCTCTGGACTCCACAAAGGTCTGGAAAGGGGGCAGACATAGCTTGGCTAGGATTGGTAATTGGTATGGGTTAATACACTTTTTTGCCTTCAGTTTGCCTGAAAAGCTGATGACGTTGGGCATTTGATTGTTTTCAATATTCATTCTTGCAAAGCTTGAAATGTCTCTTTTGGGGAATTTTGCACTCCTGTGATATTCACCATTTCAAAGCTCAGATATCACAAATGCCTTTAGAAAAGTATGCTAGGTCAGCTCCAGAAAGGCTGGAGTGTCTCTATCCACTGCCTGTTTTGCCAAACAGGCGTCAAAATATGAGGAGCTTAATGCAAAAAATCCAGATCTTTGCTGCTTTTCTCAATCAAATTCTGTCCAGTCTAACCAGTTCGCACACACAAGTTTACAGGACAAATTCACAAGCTTGTACTGAATTCAAAAACTCAGAAAATTATTTAGAAAGCAAACCTTTTGATAACTTTTTCATTATCCAAGGAAGGAAATAATAAACAAATCTGCATTTAAAAATGCATTTTTAGATATTATGGCTGTGATTTATTATAGCAACTTCCACAGCCTCACTACATTGGCCACCTCTCTGGAAGCTGAAACACATCATCTCATATTTCCCAGCCTACTACAGATGTGAGCGAGGAGGATTAATTAGTTGACGCTTTGAGAGGTATTTAACTTCTGTGTGATGCAATAGGATTGCAGTGCTGTGCGGTTCTCATATTAAAAAAGCGCACTTAATAAACACCTAAATAATATACAGATGAAATTTGGTCCCATGAGGTTTAGAGTTCAACAGGTGCAAACCAAACACCGCTTGCTACAATTGCAGGTATGAGAAGAAGCAGCACTGAAGGCATCCTTAATGAAGTGTGTGGCATCAGAGTGACCAGTGTGTTACAGATTGGACATACATAGGTTTGAATCTTGCTTGGCAAAAAAGGTGAAAGTCAGCTGGCTCAGCTGTCAACTGTATCCATTTATATCTGATCATACAGGCTAAAGACTCATAGTTGGCTGGATACGCTCCTAGCTACATCTCTCTCTTTTGTGCTAGTGGCTACTCAAATTGCCATGCCTTAACCCTGCTGCCTTTGGCATACCACAAGCCTTCATGTATTTTACTGAAGTGTAACAGCTACATAGAACAAGCTGGTTCCACGTGACTTGACAGTTCTCTGTTCTTCATCTGCAAAGACTACAGAGCCAGAGCTTGAAAACTGTAGTGCTCGGCAACCAAACCACAAGAACCAAATAGGTGGGACCAGGCCACGGTGTGTGGCAGCAATGCGATGGATGCACACTAGCCAAACAACTCTGTGTCTTCTGCACATTCCTCATGCGTCTTCAGGGCTGGACCCCCTTTCCCAGCCTGTCGTGTAACCCTAAGCAAACCATTCTACCTGCCTACCACACATTTCTCCTCTGTAAAAAGAGAATGAGAAGGCTTCCCTCATCCATGGGGATCACTTCCTAGCATATGCAAAGTGCTTTGAGAACCTCTGATTAAAGGGGTAAATTTGGATGTTTTATTAAGTAGTACATGCATTATTTCAAAGATCAGACTGCATTTGTAGCATATGATGCTGACACACTGACAGCCTTTTCTAAAAGGAAGCAGTGTCATGGCTGTGGACTAGGATTTTTTTAAACTAGCTACACAGAGAAGTCTTCCTAGCAACCTGCAAAAACTTGCACAAGTAATTTTTGAGCACCAGCACCAGTGAATCCTGGTTTCCTGGAGTTTTGTGTCCTGACTGGCTGACTTACATATCTAAAGAAGCAAAATCACCAAGTGAAGCTTTTCCCACAATAGCAGGACCTACAAGGTGTCCCTCCCACTTGAATTCTCTAATGATGCATGGGTTTCCAGCCTTTACTTCGGTAAGTATGCCTACGGGTGTTTTATTTTCTACCCATCTCCCTGTTTTCACAAAGGTGGCATGAACTTGTGTTCAACATTTTGCCCTTCTGTCACATTTGACTGAAAACAGATTTAAACATTATTAGCAAGAGAAAGAAAGATGAGGGGAAATCCATCAGGTGCCATGGTTCTGCAAGTCTCCATACGAAACCAATCAGAAAATAAGGAATTAAACTCCAACCAGTATCAGAGAAAGACAGGAAGACACAGCTCTCATCAGACAGAACGAAAATGCTCCGACAGTAAAAAATAACTCTCTGTGTTTCACTCTCTGTGAAGGTCTCTTTCCAGGCAGCACAGAACATCCAAACACAACCTTTTCCTCTGGAATCCAGCACTGACTGGATTTTTTGCTCAGCTTGCATATGTTGCTGTACGCAGGAAGCACCTAGGTCTTTATCTGATCTCCATGACAAAAAGCAAGAATAGATAGCTAGATTTGCAAAATCTGCTTTTTATTTTCCTGCTTAGAGAAAATAAATTCTGTAGAGGGGGCACAGAAAGAAGTGCTGACAGCTTTCTGGAGACAGCAAGAAAACCTCCTTTGGCTAAGTTCCCAGTAGAAAAACATGCATTGTTGTGATGCTAATTGTGTCACACACATCTGTACCTTTTTGTGCTTTTCAAGGAGTTAATAGTTGCTGCCACAGATCCAGCTTTCGTGGAATTAGCCTCCCTACTCTACAGGGTTAATGTTTGCAAACAAATGCACAATCATTTGTTTATGCTCAGCTGCATGGACAATACAGACACAGTTATGTGCAAACAACACCTCGCCTTGTAGGCAGCCAGTCACATGCCTAACATTAAGCGTAAGTCATGTGCAAACTCATCTCTGGCCCTTGTCCAAATCCCTGCTTACCCTCCCACATAAGAATGTACAACATTAGGTGGCAATGAATACCTAAATCGAAATTCTCCTTAGCTTTATTGAAGTAACAGACTGCAGCTCCTTTTGGCTTTTGCCAGCACACAGGTGGGAACAGCCATCTTGGCCCCAAATTACATGCAGAAGGCAGCACACTTAAGCATCTTATTACATTACTACAGCATCTTAAATGACTTCTAACAACAGTTCAGAGACCTCCTACCGAGGCTTGGCAGAGCCTGGCCCCCATGGCCTAGTAGTCGTGGGTAGCAGGTGGCCTGAATTGCTCTCATGAACTCAGTATGCCGTGTTATTCCATCTGTCATAGGCACCATAAGGTATATCCACCCTATATATTAAGCCTGCCATGCAGAGTGAGCTGCCCAGCTGAGGCTGTGCCTGCTTATGAGTTCCTCCAGCCCTCTCATTTCTCTGTCTGCTGGATCATTGAGCAGAGCTGAGCTCAGGGATCAGCTGAACCAGAGGAAGTAGCAGCTGAACAGCAATTAGGAGTAGCTCAGTGCCATCCCAGACCACTCCACCAAGTTCTGACTCTGGGGTCTCTTAAAGACTTTCACCCTTGGCTAAAGTGCACTGTGGCCTGGGGATAGAGGTTTTACAGTGTGATCAGCCGGCCCAAGTTTAATACATGATGTGAACATAGCCATAGTAAGCAGATGGGTGAAGTCTTTAAAGTTATGTATTATAATAAAATTATAATTAAATATATGTAATTATATATATTTAGATCTGTTTTAGGATATAGCCTAAAAAAAAAGGTAGGTGTCATTCAGTGTGTTTTCCATACTGTACATACAATTACCAGCACTCTGGGCTTCAGGGAGGGGAAGGCCACTGCATGCCCCCCTGATAAAACTGCTTTCTGAGATCTGGCTTTGACATGTTTTGTGCTTGATAGTCAAAGTGCTGTTTGTGCACAGCCCAAATAGTGCAAGGGACCAGCACAGCAAATAGCACTTGACCCAGGAAGAATTGCCTCCAGGCTCCCATGGGAGCAGAGATTGCTTGTACCCATCGCTCAGCAGAGTGGGGGGGTATCTGAGTGCCATCCCCTCACTTGACAGGCTTTCAGATTTGGTTTCAGTGGGTACTCACTAATTTAAATACTCTGGCTAGAGGTTGTATCACTTCAGATATGCTTTTTAACTTCAAAAAAGGCACACCTGACAGCGCAAATTAGTCACAGCTAAGGAAAACCTAAGAAATGCATTAAAATTAGAGCAAAGACTTGGCTCCCAGGAGAGACTAGTGTTTTCATTAGCTGCAAACTACAGATAAGATTTTTTTTTTTACTGTTTCCTATTTACATTTTGAGAGCCAGAGTTGCTGGATATTCCTTTCAACCAGGAGCTCTTGAGTGCTTCACACCCCAGTTGTTTTCCATGATTTCTAATCACTAATCACTTCTCTTCTGGAAAATTCAATTCAAGCCCATGTCTACCTCTAATGGAGGGAAGCTTCAAGAATCTGAGGCATATTCTTTTTGCATCAGTCTATTTTTGTATCACTACAAACGTTTTCCTGCTGTGTGGGTCTGCAGTAAAGTCCTTGCTATGAAACTCACCTTCTGAGGTACAACAGAAACCGAAAGGAAATGTCGCTTTTGCAGGTTGTGGGGAGACCTTGTGAGCCAAGGCACAGCCAAGCCAAAATGCAGATGAGGTCGAAAGGATGCACACAAGCGCCAGACGTGTCCACCTCTCACCGCTCGTGCCACACGCTGCAGCTGGAGCAGGATATTTTGCCAGGAAGGAAGTCACCTCCTCACCCCCGGTGGGATTTCCCCTAGTATGCAGATGGCTCTGGTGTGATGCGAAAGTCCCGCTGCTTCCTAAGCAATTCCTCATCCCCCTCCTGTACCATCAGCAGCTGCTACTTCACTGCTGAGGCTGCTCTCACGTTTTACAGGGAGGTAGTCACAGCAGAGGGTGCTGGGTGACTGCATCAGCCTTGCCCAGGCAGCAGCATCCGTGAGATGAGCAAGGATCTGGCTACAATAAGGAGATTGTTAGGGCCTTTGGTTTACAGTCCAGCTCTAGTACTCTGCCAAAGAAGGATTTTGCCAGGTTATGTTCAGGACCAGTAATTAGACTCTGTTTCCAGATGTTGCCCAGAGAGGGACTCTGAAAGAGGAAAGGAGGTGGTGGATTTTTTTTTTTATAAAAGGTAGAAGTTTGTTTTCTGACAGCTGGACAACATTTAAACAGCATGGCAAAACCTTACATCAGTTTTAAAGACACGCTTTACTGGAAAGTGATTTCTGCTACAAAAAAGCCACTGGGGAAGTAGAATGGTTTTTATAAAAACATTTCAAACGATCATTCTAGCAGAGGAAGCGAGAGAAAAGGCAAGCTCGAAGTTTCACATTGTCTTCCCCATGGAGAATAATCCATTACTATCACACGCGGTGCAGGTGGATGGGAAGGGAAGAGGTGAGCTCCTGCTGGACCAGGACACGGGAGTTCAGACTCAGAAGGAAGATGGCATGTTCTTTGGTATTGTGGTATACAGAGGCAATGCTTAGCCAGCAGTAATGTTGCAACAGCATGAAATACCACAAGATTTTCATAATAAAGACAGAGCTGATTAGCCATGAAGAAACAATTAGTTTAAAGAACAGATAAATGAAAGTTTGGCCATTTACCTGAAGCCTCATATCAACACATTAATCAGGAGGAGAGCAAGGGACTGATCCGAGAGTGAAGGAAACGGACAGTGCCAAAACCGGTTCTGTGAAGATAAATCACCACAGAGGAAGAGCATGAATATTAATTTAGTAATGAATATTAATTTTTGTGTGTGTGCTCTTTAGGGGCTTGAGATAAATCCCGTTTGGGGTGCATCTACCAGAGTCCTGAGCAGTGCTGGGGAATTTCCTCCTGAAATTCAGGGCTGAAATCAGAAACTCTGTGGTCATACATATGAGAACGTACAGCTATATGTACATAAAGTTTTACACTTTGGAGAGGTGGCAAAGCAATGTCTATAATAGCTTTAGGTTTCTTAAACTTTATAGTGAAGTAGACTGAAAATATGAGGTGAGGGAAATGGGCTGGACAAGGATGAATGACTCTTGACCAAAGGGACTGAGTAAGATGACTGAAAGTAAGGATTTGAGCTAGAGGTCCTGAAAAGACACTGGAACAGGACAAGGCCTGGGAGATTACCTTCCTCCAGATATGACTTGAACATGACTATCCTTTCCACTGCAGCTGAGATGGCAGTCTCCGACCTGAGCTGTTGCTGTAAGCATGGTGGCTCATTCGTATTTTGTAAATGTGTTTCTTTCCACCTACCATGAAAAATTCCCTGTTGTCAGCACCCTGCATCACCTCTGACATGGCTTTCAGCCAGGCCCTTGAAGACGCAGCACTTGATGCTTCTGGTTGTGAACTGACCCACGATGTGCTGAAGCACCCTGTATGGGCTGTGCTGAGCTACCCGCCAGACCACCTGCCCCCACCTGCCATCCTTCTCCAGGCAGCACCGGACCTCTTGCCTTTTTTTCTGGTGGCCTTTTGGTACGTGGCCTCTCCCCACTTCCCGAACTGTGGCGGGGGTGATTTTTTCCTCTCCTCAGGTCCCTTCCCTTCCTCCCTCTGCATGGGCGTCACTGCCCGTTCACCGCAGCAGTACTGGATGCAAGCACTGTGAGTAAAAGCTGGGAGACTACCAGCAGAGGAAATGCTTTGAAAATGAGATCTCCTACTTCTGTGCAGAGGAACAGGCTATTTTAGGACCAGACTGTGTTGGAGATATGGGCTGGGACGGGATTACTGCAGCTGCTAAAGGAAATGCTGTTGTATCTAAAGCTTCCCAATAAGCAAGGGGATAGACATCACGTAAAAAAACCCTCTAGGCTCATCGGTTCCTCTCCTCCCTCTTTGGCATGGCCTCTGGACTCAGAAGCAGTAGGCAGGAGTTTCCCCAGCCACAGAGACCACTGCTGGTTTACAGCAATGTAAGGGAGCAACCCTGCCATTCACACCTTCCTTGAATAATAACAGTTTCCACACAGGCTCCTAATTACAGCAGAAAGGAAGGGTTGTCCTGCTGTCAGTCTGAGGGCAGCACAAAGGAGCGTGGTAACAGACAAAATTCCAGCAGTCCTGGGCATGTTTAGCAACATTGCTAAGAAAAATTCAGTCCTGAGCAGCTCCCAAGGAAATCACACCTCCTTCTCTGCCTGAGATTCACTAATTCTCCCTCCAGCTGCAGCACCCCAGCCATTTAAATGAAGTCAGATAATTAAACATACTATGAAAGCAGCTACAGTGTGCTTTCTCTGTCAAAGTTCTGCTGGGTTTCACCAGAGATGCTTCAGCTGAAACCTTCAGTTCTTAAATTTGCTCGTAAGCAGTCTGTTGGGACTGGCAGGCCACATATATTTGTCATCACCTTTATCTTCAGTACATAGGTCCCATCTGCCGAGGCAGCAGTCTCTAGCACGCGGTACCCAAAAGCAGTCCCAGTAGCCTGACTTGCTGTATACTTCTCCAAGCTACATCTCTGTGCTACAAGCAGGAGAAGCTGCAAGTCACGCTGTAGAGCCCTGCAGACCTTTGTCCGTCATCGTGCTGAACGGTCGCTCTGAGAATTACCTGCAGATTTATTACCCTTCAATGTAACTTGAGAAGAACGTTGCTGTCTCTATTCTTACAGAGATTTACAGCACATTCTGCCTAGAAATGGGGCTTTTTTCTCTTTTAATAGAGTGATCTGTCTTTGGGGGAAATATTTTATTTTGTGCTGTATGTTTCAAGGTCTTTGACCGTGTCACTTCCATTTTATTTAGCTACCCTGTCATACCAGCCTGTGTGCTCCCTGTTCCACTATCCATGGCAACCTTCATGGCTCATACATTTATTTTTCCTTTTATGCATCTCCATGATTCTTCCCAAACTGACTCTTTGAGACTGGAATGTGGCCCTAAATTAGGACTTATCTACATGGGAGACTTTTCCAGAGATTCTCTGTGGAAAGACTTGCTGCAGCATACATGTGCACAGCTGGGAGTTATACCAGTGAGCTGTCATAATTCACTGTGCCTTTGTGCCACGATAAATTAGTACAAGCACTAACTCAGAAAAAGTCCGTAGCTATTACTGGAGAAAGGTCAGTTAAGAACTGTGTTCACTGTGTGGCCACATCCAAAAAGCAAACATATATGAGGCTATATAAAGGATGGCATGAAGGGTTATATAATTCAGTTACACAATGTATGTGATTGCTGTCATCGGAAGACTGTCTTCAGTGCTTGTTACTCTGTTTCAAAAATAAATAATAGGACTGGGGAGTTCAGGGACAAGCGGCGTTCTTACAGCGATGAACAAAAAAAACTAAAAGAAGGATTGGAGCCATTTATCTGGGAAGGATAAGATGTGATAAATAAAATAATGAACAGTCTAGGACATGTGGATTAAGAATACCTGTTTTCCCTTTCATATAATAAAAGAGCAAAGTCATTCAAAGAAATGAGAAATAGCGAATTAGAATTTTACAGCAGCAGCACTTGCTTGACATAGTTACAAACCACGGAGCTCTGGAATTTACTTAAAACCCAAAAGTGAGAAATCTTGATGTGGTAACAGGAACATATACAGCTGCAACATTGAAAGCTAAAAAAACAGAAAGGAGATAAATGCTTCAGTATCTATTATATAGGGGATTGATTTACATCATCAGGGAAAAAAAGATACCAGCGCTTGTTTCCACCTTCTACTGATGTCTCCATTACTAAACCCTCTCAGAAACAAGCTATCCCACCAAATGGCCATGCATCCAACAGGACAGTGATGTCTGTGTTCCTAAGGAACAATAACAGCACTGAAGGCAAAGGAGCTGCCTCTTATTTCCAGAAATGTGTAACGTCTGCCTATTGTGCCCTTGCTGATACTTAGCATGGCTGCACACACTAGAGCCACTGTTCAGAAACAACTTTCAAAGATGCCAGTTCAGCCAGTGAAAAATATTATGTCTGAAAGAGCTTGGATTTGGTGAACTTTCATCAGATCTGAATTCCAGCTCTGGTTGCCCTGGAAACACTGGGATACTGAAGACACCTCATCTTGGGGCAGCTTTCTCTGGGGGGTTTGCTCGTTGCCAGGAGCCTCAGCCACCACAGCACTTGCCGAGATACTGAAGAGAGCATCAATTTCACTCAGCAACTGCAGGGCAGGTCAAACTGCTCCTTCCTGAGATTAATATTGGTTCACATCCAGCCCAGACCTTTTGAGCTGAGTTTTCTTAGTTCAAATGCACATCTGTGCCATATGGCAGCTGCTCCTGGCTTTCAGTTACTAATTCCCCCAGGTGAGTGCAGACACCGTATCTCTTATTTGCCCTGACAAAGCGGCAGAGGGAGCTCAGGCAGTTCAAACATATCCTAGGAGAAAGTGAACAGTGAATAGACTTCTGGCCACTGTATCAGAGTTTGCTACCAAACACACAGCTGTTCTCCAGTTGCATTGCGAGATGGAGCCAGACCGACTATTCTTCTCATCTCCGTTACCAGTTTTCCACTGATCTTCTTGGCTGCCTGGCCTCCATGCTACATGAAGCTGAGAAACTGCAGCGTTTATAGATTCCATTAGGAGCTATGCATGCTCAGTGCCTCTCGGACCAGGACCCTATTTCATTCTACTCTAAAGGCTGATATTTTGTGGCCAAGTTTCTTTCTCAATCCCAAGGTTTTACAAAACTCTAAGAAAAAAGTTATGCATCCAGGATCTAAATCCCCAGATTACGGGGCATTCTAGGAGTTAATCATAGAATCACTTAGGTTGGAAAAGACCCTTAAGATCATCGAGTCCAACCATAAACCTAACACTGCCAAGTCCGCCACTAAACCATGTCCCTAAGCACCACATCTCCACGTCTTTTAAATACCTCCAGGAATGGTGACTCAACCACTTCCCTGGGCAGCCTGTTTGAATGCTTGACAACCCACTGACTGGAAAAGGGGAAACGTAACTCCCATTTTTAAAAAGGGAAAAAAGGAAGACCTCGGGAACTACAGGTCAGTCAGTCTCACCTCTGTGCCTGGGAAGATCATGGAGCAGATCCTCCTGGAAGCTATGCTAAGGCATATGGAGGGCAGGGAGGCAATTCGAGACAGCCAGCATGGCTTCACCAAGGGCAAGTCCTGCCTGACCAACCTAGTGGCCTTCTATGATGGACTGACTGTATCAGTGGACATGGGAAGGGCTACAGATGTCATCTCTCTGACCCTCTGTAAGGCCTTTGACATGGTCCCCCACAACATCCTTCTCTCTAAACTGGAGAGGTATGGATTTGATGGGTGGACTGTCCCGTGGGTGAGGAATTGATTGGATGGATGCATCCAGAGGGTAGTAGCCAATGGCTCAATGTCCAGATGGAGATCGGTGACGAGTGGTGTCCCACAGGGCTCCGTATTGGGACTGGTACTGTTTAATAACTTCATCAATGACATGGACAGTGGGATCAAGTGCACCTCAGCAAGTTTGCAGATGACACCAAGCTGAGTGGTGTGGTCAACACACCTGAGGGACAGGCTGCCATCCAGAGGGACCTGGACAAGCTCAAGAAGTGGGCCCGTGTGAACCTCATGAGGTTCAACAAGGCCAAGTGCAAGGTTCTGCACATGGGTCGAGGCAATCCCCGGTATCAGTACAGGCTGGGGGATGAAGGGATTGAGAGCAGCCCTGCCGAGAAGGACTTGGAGGTACTGGTGATGAAAAGCTGGGCACGAGCTGGCAATGTGCGCTCGCAGCCCAGAAGGCCAACCGTATCCTGGGCTGCATCAGAAGAGGCGTGACCAGCAGGTCGAGGGAGGTGATTCTCCCCCTCTACTCCACTCCCACGAGGCCCCACCTGGAGTACTGCGTCCAGCTCTGGAGCCCTCAGCACAAGAAAGACATGGACCTGTTGGAGTGGGTCCAGAGGAGGGCCACGAAATGATCAGGGGATTGGAACACCTCTCCTATGAAGAAAGGCTGAGAGAGTTGGGGTTATTCAGCCTGGAGAAGAGAAGGCTTCAAGGAGACCTTATTGCAGCCTTTCAGTACTTCACGGGGGCTTATAAGAAAGATGGGGACAAACTTTTTAGCAGGGCCTGTTGCGACAGGACAAGGGGGAATGGTTTTAAACTAAAAGAGGGTAGATTCAGACTAGATATAAGGAAGAAATTTTTTACGCTGAGGGTGGTGAAACACTGGCACAGGTTGCCCAGAGAGGTGGTAGATGCCCCATCCCTGGAAACATTCAAGGTCAGGTTGGACGGGGCTCTGAGCAAACTGATCTAGTTGAAGATGGCCCTGCCCACGGCAGGGGGGTTGGACTAGATGACCTTTAAAGGTCCCTTCCAACCCAAGCTATTCTATGATTCTATGATTGCTTTGGCCGGTTTGGGTCAGCTGTCTTGGCTGTGCCCCCTCCCAGCTTCTCACTGGCAGGGCATGAGAAGCTGAAAAGTCCTTGACTAGCGTAAGCACTACCAAGCAACAACTAAAACATCAGTGTGTTATCAACATTCTTTTCATACTAAATCCAAAACACATCACTATACCAGCTACTAGGAAGAAAATTAACTCTATCCCAGCTGAAACCAGGACAGTATCCACCCCTTATTCTATACCATCCTACATCATGTCCAAGTCCCACACTTTCCAGTACGTTCCAATTAATCACGACCACTTTTCCTGTCCTTTGATATATACACAGAGATATCATTCCCTTAGTCTATGGGCCATCCCTCTAAAATGTCCAGAGTTCATTTAGTCCATGACTTTGGGCTCCATCTGTCATAACAGTCCTTCAAGGCAGGAGAGTTGGTGTGCAGTGTTGGATTGTTGCATGCTGGAGCCAGTTCTCGTTCCATTATTGCTGCGCTTGTCCGGTTCTATCATCGTTGCACTTTGCTCAGTGTCACCAACGTTCATTCTTCATTAATGTAAGTGATTCTTGCTGTAATACTGTTGATATGACATATAGCCACCATAGAAGTGATGATACACAGTATTATATAGCAATTAACATCATATAATTTAATTCATTGGCTATTCTTACCCAAAATCAAATCCCCTTGAGGTACACACCAGACTTCCCCATCCTTCCACATCACCCACCAAGTGCACCCAGGTCCTTGAGCAAAAGCAATCCCACGGATGGGTTTTCCCTTGCCTGAGACAGGAGTAACCCAGACTGTCTTCCCCAGCATATTTTTTATGTATACTACAGGGACTTTATCCCTACAGTAAATAAATGTTTTGACTGGGCAAGGCCAGCTCGATTGGCAGATCCCCTAGTGTTGACTAGCCAGGTGGCTTTTGCTAAATGTGTATCCCAATGCTTGAATGTCCCATCACCCATTGCTCTCAGTGTTGTCTTTAGCAGTCCAGAGGCTGGTGCATGATAGGGGATGTGATATACCCACTCAATGCCGTGCTCTTTGGCCCAGGTGTCTATGAGGGTGTTTCGGAAATGAGTCCCATTGTCTGACTCAATTCTTTCTGGGGTGCCATGTCGCCATAAGACTTGCTTTTCAAGGCCCAGGGTAGTGTTGCGGGTGGTGGCATGGGGCACAGGATAAGTTTCCAGTCATCCGGTGGTTGCTTCCACCATGGTGAGCACATACCACTTGCCTTGGCAGGTTTGTGGGAGTGTGATATAATCAATCTGCCAGGCCTCCCCATATTTATATTTCAACCGTCATCCTCCATACCAGAGAGGCTTTATTCGCTTGGCTTGCTTGATTGCAGCGCATATTTCACATTCATGGATAACCTCTGCAATAGCGTCCATGGTCAAGTCCACCCCTCGATCACAAGCCCATTTATATGTTGCATCACTTCCTTGATGGCCTGAGGTGTCATGGGCCCACCAAGCTATAAATAATTCACCCTTATGTTGCCAGTCCAGATCCACCTGAGCCACTTCAATCTTAGCAGCCTGGTCCACCTGCTGGTTGTTTTGATGTTCTTCAGTGGCCCGACTCTTGGGTACATGAGCATCTACATGATGTGCTTTTACAACCAGGTTCTCTACCTGGGCAGCAATATCTTGCCACAGTGCGGCAGCCCAGATGGGTTTACCTCTGCGCTGCCTGTTGTTCTGTTTCCACTGCTGCAACCACCCCCACAGGGCATTTGCCACCATCCATGAGTCAGTATAAAGTACTGGCCATTTTTCTCGTTCAGCAATGTCCAAGGCCAGCTGGATGGCTTTCACCTCTGCAAACTGGCTCGACTCACCTTCTCCTTCAGCAGTTTCTGCAACTTGTCATATAGGACTGCATACAGCAGCTTTCCACCTCCGATGCTTTCCCACAAGGCGACAGGACCCATCAGTGAACAGGGCATATTGCTTCTCGTTTTCTGGTACTTTATTATACAGTGGGGGCTCTTCAGCACGCATCACCTCCTCCTCTGGAGATATTCCAAAATCTTTGCCTTCTGGCCAGTTCGTGATCACTTCCAAGATTCCTGGGCGACTGAGGTTTCCTGTTCAAGCCCATTGTGTGATCAGTGCAACCCACTTACTCCATGTAGCATTGGTTGCGTGATGTGTAGAGGGGACCCTCTCTCTGAACATCCAGCCCAGCGCTGGCAGTCGGGGTTCCAGGAGGAGCTGTACTTCAGTACCAATCACTTCCGAAGCAGCTTGAACCCCTTCATATGCTGCCAATATCTCTTTCTCAGTTGGAGTGTAGCAGGCCTCAGATCCTCTGTATCCCCAACTCCAAAACCTCAGGGGTCAACCTCGAGTCTTCCCTGGTGCTTTCTGCCAGAGGCTCCAGGTAGGGCCATTCTCCCCGGCTGCGGTGTAGAGCACATTCTTCACATCTTGTCCTGCCCGGACTGGCCCAAGGGCTACTGCATGAACTATCATCTCCCATTTAATTTGTTCAAAGGCTTCTTGTTGCTCAGGGCCCCATTTGAAATTGTTCTTCTTCCGGGTGACGTGATAGAAAGGGCTTACAATCAGGCTGTAATCTGGAATATGAATTCTCCAAAAGCCCACAACACATAAGAAAGCTTGTGTTTCTTTTTGCTAGCTGGTGGAGACATGGCTGTTATTTTGTTGATCACATCCATTGGGATCTGACGACGTCCATCTTGCCATTTTATTCCTAAAAACTGGATCTCCTGTTCAGGTCCCTTGACCTTACTTTGTTTTATGGCAAAACCGGCCTTAAGAAGGATTTGGACTATTCTCTCCCCTTTCTTGAAAACTTCCTCTGCTGTGTTGCCCCACACGATGATGTCATTAATGTGTTGTAGGTGTTCCGGAGCCTCACCCTGTTCCAGTGCAATGTGGGTCAGTCCATGGCAAATGGTAGGGCTGTGCTTCCACCCCTGGGGCAGTCGGTTCCAGGTGTACTGGACGCCCCTCCAAGTGAAAGCAAACTGTGGCCTGCACTCTGCTGCCAAAGGGATTGAGAAAAACGCATTAGCAATATCAATTGTGGTGTACCACTTGGCTGCCTTTGACTCCAGTTCGTATTGGAGTTCTAGCATGTCTGGCGCAACAGCACTCAACAGCAGCATGACTTCATTCAGGCCACGATAGTCTACTGTTAGTCTCCACTCTCCATTAGACTTTCGCACTGGCCATGTGGGACTGTTAAAGGGTGAGCGAGTCTTGCTGATCACTCCTTGGCTCTCGGTCGACGAATCAGCTTATGGATGGGAATCAGGCAGTCTCGGTTGGTGCGGTATTGCCGCTGGTGCACTGTTGTGGTAGCGATTGGTACCTGCTGTTCTTCAACCTTCAGCAACCTCACAACAGAAGGGTCCTCCGAGAGACCAGGCAAGGTGGACAGCTGTTTAATTTCCTTCGTCTCCAGGGCAGCTATACCAAAACCCCATCAGTATCCTTTTGGGTCCTTGAAATACCCTCTCCTGAGGTAGTCTATGCCAAGGATGCATGGAGCCTCTGGGCCAGTCACAATGGGGTGCTTCTGCCACTCATTCCCAGTTAGGCTCACTTCGGCCTCCAACAGAGTTAGCTCTTGGGATCCCCCTGTCACTCCAGAAATACAGATGGGTTCTGCCCCTTTGTAGCTTGATGGCATCAGGGTACACTGTGCACCAGTGTCTACGAGAGCCTTATACTCCTGTGGATCTGATGTGCCAGGCCATCGAATCCACACAGTCCAGTAAACCCAGTTGTCCCTTTCCTCCACCTGACTGGAGGCAGGGCCCCTCTAGTCCTGATCATAGTATTCATTACTCACTTCTTGTAAATGCGAATCAGAAGTCCCTTTATTAAGATCAGAAGTAAAATCAGTCCTTCTACTCCATCTGGGGAACTGCTCACTGGAAATTAAAGCAGCAGTTTTCCTGGAAGAACCCCCTTTTGTGATTGTTTTTCCTTGCAACTCACATACCTGTGCCTCTAGGGTCGAGGTAGATTTTCCATCCCACTTCCTCATGTCCTCTCCATGGTCAGACATGTAAAACCACAGGGTGGCCCAGGGTGTGTATCCACTATATCCTCTCTCTTGAGCAGAAGGACGCTTACTCCTAATGGCTGAGATACTGGTACATACGGGTGGGGAGTAGGACATATGGTCTTTGAGTTGCTGGAACTCCCGGGACAGTTTTTCGGACAGTTTTTCCACAGCCAAGACGCAGGCCTGTAGGGAGGAAGAGAGACTTTCTTCATATTGCCAGAGTTGGCCAGCCAATTCATCCACCGTTTGTTCCTTTCCGTCTTTCCAGGTCATTACTGCCAATGAGTTTGCATATGACGACGGTGCACACCATACAAACTTCCGCCACATGGGTCAGGTGCACCTGACTTCATCTGGATCTTTGGATAACTGCTCGTTGTTCAGGTCATCATAAATCACCTCCAGCACAGCTAATTCCCTCAGATACTGGATACCTCTCTCCATGGTGGTCCACTTGCCTGGGTGACATATAACATCTTCCTTGAAGGGATATCTTTCCTTCATGCCTGACAGCAGTCGCCTCCAGAGGCTGAGGACTTGTGCCCCTTGTCCAATCGCTTTGTCAATGCCCCCTTCCCTAGAAAGGGATCCCAGCTGCTTGGCTTCCCTACCCTCTAATTCCAGGCTACTGGCCCTGTTACCCTAGCATCGGAGCAGCCGGGTGACAATGTGCTCGTGTGGATGACGACTGAAATCTTTTTGCATATCTCACAGTTCACTCAGGGATAGGGATCGGGTGGTTACCATCTCATTTATGGCTTCTTCCTCTTCCTCTTACTGTTCTTGTGATGGCCCTGGTTCATCTTTATCCGTTACTAAACAAGCTGATTTTCTTGTGTATTTCTTCTTGTGTATAGGGGCGACTGATACTGGCATGGTTTAGTTCTCTGGTTCAGCCGCAGTGCCTGTCACCAGGGTTTGAGTAGCTGCAGTGCCTGTCACGGGGGTTGGAGTAGCTGCGGTGCCTGTCGCCAGGGCTGGAGTAGCTGCAGTACCTGTCAATGGGGGGTTGAGTAGCCGCACTGCCTGTTGCAGGGGTAGATATCTGGATGGTATACTTAAATAGTTGTTTAACCCTAAACAAGACCTGAACCACATTCAGGAGACATAGCAATAGGAACATGCTGGTTTGAACATCCCAAGGGTATTAAAAATTCTCAAGAATTTTTGTAAATAGCCTGAAGGAGAAAGGGAAGGTGAAGGAGTGGGGAAAAGTGTCTCCCGCTGTCTCCCCCATAGATTGGTTCTCCGAGGAGAAAAGGTAAAGTTTCTGAGAGGTGGCTCCCGAGGTACAGAGATGATGGCAATGCTGAGTACAAATACCAGATTAGTCTCATGACTAATAATTTTATCATATCATAAACCAGTGTTAAACAGTGTAGCAAAATGATAACCTTGATCCAGTTCCCAGCGGTGATAAACAGCACAACAGGGAACATATACTGCAAGTAAGGTATTACATAATTACAACTTTGAGAGCAAGCATGACAACTTTGAGAGCAAATAAATCAATATTGTGACCAGCAACTATTAAACCAATATAATGAATGCTTGTAACAAATTTGCCTTAACATGCTCTGTTCAGATCTGTCATTATCTCAACTCTTAGTGCCCCACATTGGGTGCCAAAAGGACTGTTGTGGTTTAACCCAGCAGGCAGCTAAACACCACACAGCCCCTCACTCCCCCAACACCCCTCCCAAGTGGGATGGGGAAGAGAATCAAAAAAAAAAGTAAAATTTGTGGGCTGAGATAAAGACAGTTTAATAGGATAGAAAAGGAGGGGAAAAAAAAAATAATAATAATAAAAAAAGAATATGCAAAATAAGTGATGCACAATGCAATTGCTCACCACCCACTGACCGATGCCCAGCCAGTTCCTGAGCACTGGTCACCGCCCCCTGGCCAACTCCCCCTCAGTTTATATACTGAGCATGATGTCATATGGTATGGAATATCCCTTTGGCCAGTTTGGGTCAGCTGTCTTGGCTGTGCCCCCTTCCAGCTTCTCACTGGCAGGGCATGAGAAGCTGAAAAGTCCTTGACTACGTAAGCACTACTAAGCAACACCTAAAACATCAGTGTGCTATCAACATTATTCTCATACTAAATCCAAAACACATCACTATACCAGCTACTAGGCTGTCCTGTTTTTGGTATCCCTGAAAAGTCTGGGCCTAAAAAATAGTGTGCCCAATTCCCATCTAGATTAACAAATTTATTGAGAAACAAGTGGGGAGGATGTGGAGAAAGAAACAAAGGAAAGAAATTGAAATAAGAAGAGTAATGGAGGGAAGCTGGACAGTTACAGATAAGCAGTAGCATGGATATGTGAGGGGAGAAGAGTATCAAATGAAGCAACTGTTCAAAAGAGGAAGGAGTAGAAAGAGGAAGTGGGATGGGGTTAAAGGCAGCAGGTAAAGAAAAAAAGTTCAATGTTTTTCTTTCTGATACAAGATGGGAGTACCAGCAGGGAGTACCCTGTAAGAGAAAAACTGCCAGATGAAGAGGACAAGACTCTGAGAAGGTGGAGGGAGAAAAATACCAGAAATAGAACCAGATGTGACCATTGGTTTTGACATCCTGTATAGCACAGCCCTTAAATTTCACTGCTGCTCTCTCCCTTTTTGACAAATGACAGATTTCCCTGAAGTGATGCAGTCTTAAAGACTCAAAGAGTTGGAAAATTATCTTGGATAGCTGTGATCTTGTCGATAATAAAGGAACGATTCCAGGGACAGCATGACCAAAAGAGAAGGAAGGAGGAAGATGGTTGCAAGCAGTGAGAGTACACAGAGGTTATGGGAGGGGAGGGTGAGAAAAGAGAGGAAGTTAAAGATGAGGAAGAAAAACAGAGTGTAAATAAAGCTTTATGCTGGTGAGAGGAGGGGAGGAATGGGGTAGAGAAGGAGAGAAAGAAGAGATGACTGTTCTAATGTGGATTAGGATGACATCAGAAAAACTGTCTGTGCATTGATGCTGACACAGCAACCAGTTTGCCCAGGCTAGAAATAGATAATTGATACCATCCTTTGGGAGCTGCTGTTCATCAAAGCCCTTTGGTATAACCCTAGAAACCACCAGTCTCTCCTTGCCCTTAATTTGTTTTAATGGAACACTTTTCCTGCCTCTTCCTGTATTTTTTAGCAAGTCCTTGCAACCTTTCTCTATCCTCAGCACTTTAAGCAAGTGATAAGCTGCTGGTAACCTTGTTTGCAATTTGCAGTTCATTAGAAGTTCAGTCGGAGGCAAGGGCAGCGCTTGTGTGCAGGGTGAATTGTTGAGCAGATGTGTTTGGTCTGAGCCTTGTCTCTGCCAGCCACTTATAGGCACCACCTAATCCTGATCAGTCAGCGCTCACTGGGGTTTCTTGGTCTGCAACTCTGGTGTCAGTGATGATAACCATCAAAATGGGGAAAAAAAACAAGTATTAGCTGCACAAAAAGCACAAAGTGAGCATCACTGAGAAAAGCAAGGGGCAGGATAAGATGAGGCAGGAACAAGACAAGTGAGCACTGAGAATGTACTTACCGCATCCATCAGTTGCCACCGAGTTGCAGGTTGCCAGACTGAGTCCCAACTCCCTTGTTTCACACTCACCAAAATGCCACTCAATGAAGGTGATGATTTTCGGTGTTCCATTTCTTCTCTCTGACCTGCAAACTCTTCAATGCCAGGACGCCTGCAGACCTAGGACTATGCCCCTCTTCCCTAGAGCGTGGACCACACACCCAATCCTGCAATTGAGCTGGGAAAGAAAAACGGAGGTGGATGAGCAATAAGGTTAAGAGATCTGTATTTGAAAACACAGGGAAGCCCATGTCCACTGGGTACGGTGCCCTGATCATATATACAGTGCCCTAATAGTATATACAATGCAATGCGACTCCAGGCAGAAACCTAAAACCCTTCTCAGCCTTTCTGGTTTCCACTGTTGGTCTCCAAGCAGCACCTTTAAGCACTGCAAGAAGGCTCAAAAGGGTGCCAGAAGGAACAAGGGCAGCTCCCACATACTCTGAAAGAGGGGCGGAATTTGAACCTGTCATATGGGAAATGTCCTCAACCCAGAATTTCTAAAAAAGCTGTGGCTCAGCAGTACAACTTCTTATCCATAACCTCTGCTCTCACCTGGCAAAGGAGAAAATTGACTCCCCAGTCCATATGGTCAGAGCCCTTCTGCATTTTATTTGCCTGTGTCTTCTTCCCCTGTTACAGTATTTCAGGGATCTCCAAGGTTCTTGCCCAGATCTTAGCCAGGATCTCTTCTGATGAAGTTTCACAATGCAATTTCTATTTTACAGTCCAAGACTAGTCCCTTAAGGTGGCACTTTCTGAGTGTTTGTGCTCTTGTTCATCTTTGTGCAGGTCCAGAGCTTTATGCTGACACAGGGGCTTCCCGTGCTTATACAGAGATCAGTGGTGGGGACTGCATCTTTGTACATTGAAACGATAAGGTCTGAAATAAAGTTAATAATCTGGGAAATGACTCCTTTTCTCCCACTGCTGCTCAGTATGTTGCAACAGACGTACCAAACAAACCTAAACATCTCCTATATTGTCAGCTGTTGCGTGCTTTATAGTCTTGTACCTCCACAATTTGCTTTTCTTTATTCTTTAATCTGCTGGATGCAGGTAATGAAGATTTAAGTACTAGGTGTAAACCCATCTGTCCTGGCAGAGTGGCTGGAGTTGCACAGAGCCACAGAGCTGACGATCATTGTAATCAGCTCGATGGGTGGTTCTGCCTGTGGCCAAATGGATTCCATATGTGAGATCGTCTGTCATGCAGAAGGCACAGTCATTAGCTCCCTTTCTAAGAAGTCCTTCTGGTCTCCTAGATGAAATACACTGTCACCTACCCCAACATGTTGCCTTGCCATGATGGTGTCAGTATGGAGCGAGCCCTTCTTTGGTAACTTTCAAAATTACAATGCCGCTGTTCATTTTTTTGGACTGCAAACAGATAATGTTGCTATTTCATTAATTTTATTCTTGATGCAATTTTGAGCCTCTGCATGAAGATGATTCCAGTGTCCACATACCTTTGAGAAACATCATCTTGGGTGAGCAGAGTAGTCTGGATTGAAGATATGCCATACCTGTGCTTTTAATTTTAGGCTTACACCATTAACCAAAGAGCAACAAGCTGTCACTCTGCATATCTGTGTAACATGCTGGACAATCAACCTATTGCAGCCAACATCTTCATCCTCATTTCTCTTTTTATAAGGAAAGCAGGTTCTCGTGCCCGGAGTTCCTCAGAGAATCTTATGTGACAGGGGACAAGGTAGCTGCGGAAAGGGAGAATGTGAACTGCTCTCCATGTCCCATGGGGGTGGGTCTGGTGTAATGAGTTTAAACTGAAACAGAAGAGTTAAGTTAGAGATGACAGAAGCCTGTTTGATAGAGGGGAGGACAGTGGATAGATGCCTAGGAAGACTGTGAAACCTCTAGGACTGGCAGTCTGTCCAATCTGTTTCTCATCTCTCAGGAATTAGTTGGGGGCTAGCTCATCTGGATTCTTTACCAGCCAGTTTTTCAGCTCTGCTTTCTGCTGTTATGTAGCAGCAGATGTTCAGATTCTGAATATTATTCTAAGCTACCCAATTATTATTAGGTATAATTAACACCAGAATCCTTAATCCATAAGCCTGCTCTAGGTTGGCCCAGTCCTATTCTGTGTTTACAAAATAAAACCTCAATGTGAAGATCACCTCTTTGAAAAGCAAGAAGCAATCCTAGCTCCCAGTCTCTCCCTGTGAGGTAGAGAAATACTTGTAGAATATAGAAAGCAAGGAATATTACTAGAAGATGTAGCTGTTTGCCATAACAGTAGCATAACTTAACACTTACAAACTCTCCAAATTTATTAGTGCTGAATTAATTACCTAATCATATATCTAAATTCAAATGTTCAGGAAAATGATTAATATTACTCAGAACTACCAGTTTATGGATCATTGTCTGTAATCAGGTTGTGGTAGTTCAACGAGATCCACATTTCCTGTGGTTGACAATGGATTATTCACATAGGATGTGCGGCATAATTCAGTTAGGGTTATGGAAACAAACATACCTTCTGGAATTTACCCAATCTGAGTCACATAGTTTAGTACAGATAAAGTTGCATAATTCAGGGGTATTTTTATGCACTTGCACTAAACAAACACTATGGTCATGCATTCTTAAGAACAACATCAATGTGATAGGAACAGTCTTGGTTCATACTAGGATCTGGTTAAATACATTAGAAGTACAGTGCAGTAGTTTGGGAGGTTTCAGTTATTTCAAGAAACCCATGAGGATTTCACTAAACTCTGCAGCTGCAATGTGTGCAGGCAAACAGGATGCTGTTCTATCACCAAAGGAATAACAAACAATTCCAAAAGAGGGGGTAATTTAGTTAAATATAGCACTTGAAATAATATACTAAGAAATCACATCTTTTGTGGTCGTTCTACCTTTTTTATGCAGCAGATAGTAGCAAAATCCTCAAACTGCTAATGACTGCATGGTGTTCCTGTAAGAGAAGAAACAAAAATTTGGAGATAACAGGCCGAAGGACAGCGAGGCAAGCACAGGCTCTAGGAAATAAGATAAAAAGAAAAAAGCACCCGAATGTCTGAGATCATTGCTTTGTTGGCTTCCTAGGCCAGATCCTTGAGGTCTTAAATGCACAGCAACATGGAGAAAAATGTGCAATATTCTAACCACTGTGAAGGTGTTGATGGTCAGTGCGTGAGCTTATTCCCTGGTTTAGTGCAGCCTGAGGACCAATCTCTGTTATCTCTAAGAATCCTTCTCTGACATCAGCCAAAATAGATGCTTCAGGAAGAGGGTAAGAATTGGACAAAGCAGACTCCCTGTTTGCAATCATTTGAATTTCAGAGACTTCTTGAAAAGGTGGGCTCGGTATATTAATAACACTCAATCTCTCTCTCTTCCTTGAAGAGGCTGCTTGAAGGGATGCTTCTGAAGCCACATCAGCTTTTAGCTCCCACAACACACTGTGGCAGGAAGTTCCAAAGTTTAACTACAAGCATAAAGAGTCACTTCCTTCCATTTTCTTTGAGCTTGTCCTCTCTTACTTAAAATTGCTGCTTCCTTATTCTTTTATTGGAAAATCCAATGAAAAATCAATCTCTTCACCTTCTCCATGATGTTCATGATGTTATAGATTTATCCTGGTCATCTCTTAGATTGGAGAGGCGAACCTATTTAGTTCTTCCTTATATCAAGTAGTTCCATACTCCTATCATACTTGTTAACTTCATCTGAATCTTTCTAGCTCTATTGTTTCCTTTTTAAGTGAGAGGACCAGAGCTGCACACAGGGTTCAAGCTAGAAGAGCCATAGATTTATACAGTTGCATAACAACGTTCTCTATTTTGTTCTCTGTCCCTTTCCTGGCGATTCCTAACATTTGATTTGCTTTACTGACTGCTACTAAATGCTGAGCTGACGTTTTCATGGAACTATCTATTATAGCCCCAAGTTTTCACTCCTGGCCGGTAATGCCCAGTTCAGGGCCACATGTGAGCTGAGGGCTGCTTTCCCCCTTGTGCATCATTTCTCTGTCCAGTCACTGAGATTCTGCAATTCTTCACAGTCTATCCTCATCTTTAATACCCAGAATAGTTTTGTATCATGACTAAACCTTGTCACTTCACTGTTTACGCCTTTCCAGCTCATGTACGAGTTTGCTGAGCAAACAGGACATATCTTCAGGGGACACCACTGCTCATAAACCTCTACCACAAGACCTGACCATGAGCTCCCACTCTCTGTTTCCTAGGGTTTTTTTTCATTCCTTTTTTATTCATCCAGGGACCTTTCCATTTATGCCTTGACTTTCCTTAAAAGCCTTTGGTGAGAGATGCTGTCTGCAGCTTTCAGGAAATAAAAGCTGGTTATATCAACAGGATATCCTTTATCCAAAGGCTTGTTGACACCTTCAGAGAAATCCAGTGGGACCATATGGCAGGACTTCCCTTTATAAAAGCCATGCTGACTCTTCCACGGCACTTCACATTTACCCATGTGTCCACTAATTCAATTTTTTTTGCTAGTTTCTACGAAGCAACAGTACAATACCAATCTGCACTTAGCTTCTTATGCTGCTGGAAGAGCTGAGACCTCACAGTAATCTGAAAGCTGGGACAAAGGCGCTCCCACTGGATCTGTATTTTCCAGACTGCAACCTTCAGGTGCCGGAAGAGCAGGAGTTGGGATATTTTTTCCAGAATTTCCTCCTAGTGTTTATTGTTGTTTTCGGTCAGATATACAAGTGAGTGCATGACACTCGGAGAGCAGCATTGTTTCCCCATGTCAGGATTCCTCTACCTACCCCAAAATATTACAAGCAAAATTCCCTGCTGCGGTCAGTCCTCTCTGCGTTGTCAGAACTGCAAGATGACCACTCGTCTCCCTTCAGTTACATCTCCAAGGGGCAGGAAATGCCTCTTTCTCACTGTGTCCCCTAAAAGCCTGGGGGTGGGAGTCCTGCCAAACAAGGGAAGCACCAGACAAGTTAGTTGCTGTCAGCCGCCAGCTGCAGTCAGTCGCCAAGGGAAAGCGGTTATTTAGCGTGTGCTGAAATGATTCTGTGCGGTGAATCAGGAACACGTTTATAGTTCCCAGACAGCCAAATCTTCCCCTCCCTTTTAGGAGGGAAGTTCAGGCAGGCGACAATCTGGCTTCATCGAATAAGCCAATGTGAATTATTTCCTGATCATTTATTTCAATGATGATTTTTGGTTTTGTGGGTGCAGGTTCATCAATCAATTTATCTGCACTGATTGCCTGGGAGAGCAGAGGACTGGCTAAGTCCTCTAACCAGTCTCATACCGCTCTTCTTCTTGAGATGGTGGGATTATGACTTCTTCTTTAAATTTTAGAAAGTATTGAAAGCAAAATAAATGATGGAAAAAGAGCAGCTGCTAAACAGCTCCAGAAGGGCCTTGTGGTCATTTCCTCAAAAATAAACCACCAAAAGGTAAACAAGCATGCTTCCCTCTCATGAGGAGTACATTTCATCCCTTCCTAGGTTTTAACAACTTTTGAATGAAGTGAAACACCAGCACTTTTGAGACTTGCATTGACTGCAGAGATCTTTCTGGAGCTACCGCAAGGAATGTATTGCTTTGACTCTTTTCACAAAACCCATTCCCATATATTGCAGTGGGCTCACAGCACAAAGCTGACCTCTCTGGGAAGCTTGAAGAGGTGTAAAGGTTTTAGCAGACACCGGCAGGAACCAGCTGTCACACTGCAGAGTGACTCATGTTACAGAGTGCTGCTGGCAGGAATACAGATGTGCAAGAAGCAAACCTTCGTCAGACTGAGTAATTCAGGTGAGCACAAGCATGACACCGGAAGGCACGTACATGCTGGGTGTGATGCGCAAGGTTGTGTAACCTGGAGTGTCCTTATATAGATGACCTCAGGGGTCTATATTATGGCTTCGAAAGTGAACCACACTGTCCCCTGTCATGGAGAAGAGCTTCCACTTGCCTGCACCATGGGAAGCATGGCATGCTTGCCTGCCATACTTCCTGCCTCTCTCCCAGCAGCCCCGGGATGCTCTCAGATTACCAAGTCTGGTTTTGTTCAGAAGGTTCCTGAGATCACCCGCTGTGAGGGAAGATGGGATCTGTAGGCTGGCAGACTTCAGGATTCACTTTACTCTCTTGCTTATCTCATTCCCTTAGGAAGAGCAGAGGTTGTCTAAATCCCATTTGATTTACCAGGACTTTGGACACCTCGTTCCTATTAACTTCAGTAAGGAGTATCCATATCCTGTAGGAAGTTTTGAACACAAGGCTCTGGCATGTTTTGATTCAACCCCTTCCCAATACATCAAGTAAAAAAAGTGACCATGAAGGGAAAATAAAGGACTGACTTAGGAAAATCTTAAAAAAACCCCACGCCTTATGAATTCAGAAGACCAAAATCCACCTACAACTTGACTGTAGGTGAATGATGATGAGAATAAAATAAGTCATTTCCATGCATTTTTTTGAATAAATGGAAAAGCCATTAAATTAACATGGACCACAGTCTAAAATACCAGTACAGGCACAGAATAGCTGCCATGAAAAAATGCCGCCACAAGAAATGGTCATGGAATCTGAAATGTGAGTTGTCAGCAAAATTGCACTTTCAATTGCATTGAAAACAATGATACAAAATCTCCTTTTGCAAATTTATTTGCACTCTACCTCCAGAGAAACAGGAGCAATGCAAAGTCTTTAGTCTCTTCCAGGCACTCAAGCAATTGTCCCAAAGTTAGTATAAAGGTACCAGTTATAAAGTGACACCTAAGAGAAATTGGTGCCTTGCCCATTTGCAGATGACAGATGCAAGAAGAAGATGCCCATGCAGGACAACTTCCTCCAAAATGTCCTAGAAGAACTTCCCAGTAGGTAAAAACCTAGGTAGTTTTGTTAAGGAGCTTGATAAATGAATGAACTGCCTTGTAAATCATGACTGCCCTACTTAGGAGAATATTGGATTAATTTGGTTTGCAATTTTAGACTTTTCTACTCCTGTGTTACTCAGTTTATGCTGGACCTGTACAAAGCATACATTGTATGCACCGGCATATTGACAGCAAAAGAGAAAGGAAGATTTGAAATATAGCTGCTGCGATGATCTCCTGTGCCCAGCCTGCTCTGTTCTTGCAGATACCTATTGAGATAAATTCCAACATGCAGAACAGTCTCTCCTCTTTGCAGTGCAAAGAGCTGTCCTTGTCCACTCATGCATGGAAATCTACCCTGAAAGCCAGAGGCAGCAAAGGAAGTTCTCCTATGGAAAACTCACAGTGTTGTCTTAAGATCCCATCTTCTGTCCAGCTGCAGGGATGGTTGCACATCTATGGGAGCAATGCAGAGATGACAACAAGCGGCTAGATGAAAACAAGCAGCAATAGCAGGGGATGGATGGAAAATCCTGGAGCTGCCACTTATATCCCTGTATCATCAAGCTGTGATTCATCTCAGTTACACAGGGTTTGCTGTAGGAAAATCTGAAATATACCGAGCTCCACTGACTCTCCTCGCAAACCTTGTACAGCTGTACGCAATGAAGAGTACCTGAACTGCAATCACTTGGTCTCTGCTTCCAGCTCATGTTTGCTACTTTTTGCCTTTTGCTCAGTTCACAGTGAGGAATGTTCATATAAACAGATTTGAAGGAAATGCCTAGGGAGTAGCTGCCTGCTATGGAAATGCATGTGGCGGTCATTTGTAAATATCCGCCATGGAGAGCTCGTTCTGGATTAACTTCTCCAGCCAGAGAAGGTAAACTTGACTTATGATTCATGTCAAAACTGACAGCACAGTTCAGTTTAACCCATCTGCCATGAGCTGCTAATGGATAATTGATAAGCCATGACTTACTGAAAAAAAAATAGGTAAGAAACATGAAATAAATGTGATAATAATAATAACCTGCTCTGTTAGCTCCTGAAGAAGAAAAGAGATTGCATTTGTTGAACAAATTTCAATACGTCACTTCTCACACTGGTACTGAAGGACAGCCGTTACAGGATACACGGCTCCGTAGGGGTCTGGGTAACTGTGATTTTATTATACAGTGGAGCCAACCTACCTTTAACCACTGCCAAGAAGGATGTCCGGCTCCGTGATGCTGTCCCTGACCCCGGCATGCATCCTGCAACTTCCATTTCACCACACCGCTATGTCCCTGACCTACACTGTGCCAGTGCAGGGAGCTAAACCAGCACGGAGCCCTCCAGTTTTTATGCCACAGAAGGTTTTTTGCTGGTGTAGTTGCCAGCACCAGCATGAAGCAAGATCAGCGCAACGGACGTAGTGGAAATGTGTAGCCTGGTGAGCCTGACCATGCTTTCCAACAACAGCTATCCATTAATTAGGATCAAAAATATGATAAAATCTCATTCTCAGCCTCCTAATACCACCATGCCATGCAGAGAACAACAGTGGATGCCAGGGAAGAAGCAAAGGGCTGTAAGGGGAAGAAGAATGCAGTCATGAATGACCGTGAGAATTAATTTCTGCCATAAAATACGGCTTATAGTACGAAATGTCTAAGAACCATCTTGAAACCTTGTCCTCTAGCAGTTAATTTTAAAAGTATTAGTTATGGCTTAACGTAACCTGAAAGTACGCGAATGCCTTGCAGCACAGACTGACAGGCAGGGCTGCAGACCTGGGGAACTTGCAATCTAGTTAACACTTGACAGCGCAAGGGCCACCGTCTATAAAAGAGAAATGGAAGGCCACCAAGTGAAGCCCCTGATTGCAACAAGTACTAGCATGTAGCTTAGTCATGGGCACAATGTAGTGGTTTGCTAGACAGGGAGACGGGAGAGCCTCCAATGTCTGGCAGTGAAGGGACCAGGAGAATATCTGGCCGATGCTGTTTTGAAGTTTTCTGGAAGTTTTTCCTATTGATTCACCCCATGGAGATATGTGGGGAAAGGGCAGTTGTTAGGGAGGAATCTGAAGGAAAAGGGGCTGCAGCACTCTCCCTGCTCTCAGCATGGCCTTGCACTGCTGTAGGCGTTGATGCAGAAAGCAAGCGTACTGAATTAGTGTGCAGAAGTGGGGGGTGACAGGGACACATCTGTTGCCTGAAAAACTGCCCTGGAGGGACAGGGAGGGATGTGAGCAGCTGGATATGTGAGCATGTATCATATCGATTAGTGAACGGGCTCCTATAACTGTCAGAGTTACATGCAGTGTCAATACAAGTTACGGAGAGGCACTTCAATTAAGAGAAAAACCAGTAACAAAAAGACCTTTCTGTTCTTTAGAAACACTGGCTGAAGAGGCTTATTTCTAAATCGCTGCCCACACTGAGTCATATTGTTCACATAAATTAACTTGGCCTGAAACAGAAAGTTCAGGAGCTGCCAACAGCAAAGCCAGCCACGGGTATGAGCTCATGAGAGGATGCCAGTCCCGCGGAGTTAGGCTGGTCCCATCATGGATGGGAAAGGTCTAAAGAAAAGCCAGGGTGTGGGAAGAAGGTGCGTTGGGTGACCTGCTTCCATCGGACACGGAGCTGAGCGAGGGGCTTTGCGTGGTGATAAAGAACATCTCTGGGGGAGCAATGCGGCCTAATCATATATATAACAGACATTGTGCATCTCCCTCCACAGTCTGATGGATCGATGGTGTTATTCTGCTCCAAGCAGTACAGCAGGAGACCACTCGATGCAGATACACTTTTACATTCAAGTCATCCCACAAAATAGGAGGCTTGCTGTCATTTCCAGAGATGACACTGAGATTCCATTAAACCCCCTAACCCATGCTCAAAGAGAAACTATTCAGGTTTCTCCTCTCTACTGTTAGGGATTAGTGTTAGGAATAATCATTGCTTCACAGTTGCATCTCTCCGCTCATACAGCGTTGCCAAGGTATATGTGTTTTTCATAGTCACCCAGTCTATGTTCATCCATTTTGGCTCTTCAATAAGCTGTTATATACTGACATCCTTTAAACTGAACCCAGAAGTGTTTACTGGACTGAAAAAGACATCACCAGATGGCTCCAGTATCAGTCTAGAAGGATTTCTATTCTTCAACAGGCACTAAATGTGGCTGAAAAATCAGCAGGCTGTAGAGTGTCTGCATAGTCAAATCACCTCTAAGAGGCTTTGTAATTGCATTCAGTTCTGCTGTGCTGGAAAATGAGGATAATAAGCTCAATGTATTACACTTAAACTGGGGCTAGACTCCATATATAGTAGTAATAAGAAACGCAGGCTGAGGTTTTAAAGACAGCTCGTGGGGCTCAGCGCTTTGCTTAGTGGAAAAGGAGATGCCAAGCTACCTTAGTTCACTTGAGAGTCACGGCCATGAACTCCTAAGTTTCCAAAAGTCCCCACTGATGGGGCATCACCTATTTCAGATGGTGTGAGAGGGCTCGGTTCTGAGAAGTCAAGTCTTATGCTCTCTTTAAAAATCAGGCTCACATAGTGATCTTAGGGTGAGAATCTAAAAAACTGCACATACAAAATCTGTAGACATTTTTTGGACATTCAGATAACAAATTGTTATTTTATTAGTCACTAGCTTTAAGGCTACAATATTCTTTCTGATACTGAAGCTTTACTAATCATTAAGATACTTAGTTTTGCCTTGTTTTGCCTCACTTTCATTTCTAGCTTTCATTTTCTGGCTCTGTGCACATGAATTACGCTGAGGAGTTTCCTAACAGTTGGCCATATTATCTACCAAAAAGTCTTGAACACATTTCCATGAACATCTTCTCTGTGTATCAAGTTCTTTTCAACCAAACCTGAAAAAGACCTGGCCTTCTACTATCTTTTGTCTTTTTTTACTGCACTGGGGATGGTGCACTGGGTGGATAAGTCAGTAGTAGGTAAGTCAGTAGTAAAGTCAGTGAGTAGCTAAGTCACTCCACTGGGTTTCACTTTAAAGGAGTACTTTCCCTTTATGCTGTAGGCTGGCAAACACTTTTTCGAACTGAATGCCAGTTCGAGCAATCCCAACATCTCCTCGTGCTGCCCACTCAGTTGTGCCAGTACAACCTTCCATGGGCTGCCCAATAAATCCTGCAGTGATCGATCTGGGATAATAATAACTTGACCAAACATGACTCCCTTTTTTTCTTAAAGCCCTTTTAACCCTTCTTGAGTCTACTTAGCTCAGCGCTACCGCTGAAAAATTGCACACCAGACTGCACCAAAAGCAAAAGGGAATAAATTTGACAGTTGGTTTCAAATTACTTTCGTGAGTCAACCAGCCGCATCGCTGTATGGAAATTCAGTGCAAAGTCTAATGTACTCATTTATCATCAAGCTCAGATCAGAGAATGTGCAGCCCCACAAACTCTCACTCTGCAGTTGTAGCTATGTTCCAGGCACTAAACAACTTATTTTTATGTATCAGAGCAAAGACTCACAAAACCTTCAGCAAAATTGGTCCCACCATGGATTTGAAAGCCCAATGAGGGATGCTGAAGTCCTTCTGCAGTCCCTGGAGAGAGCGAGGCATTTGGTACAGACAGCATGACACCACAAACACCAACCAGGGGGCTGAATGGAATGAAGCAACAAGAAACACAAAGTGCATGGCTGCACCAGAACACCTCCCCTCTGTGCAGCCCACGGGCTGCAGAATGAGCCCCTTCTGTCAGCCTGGCTTTCAAAGCCTTCTGGGGCTCAGCACTCTGGGGAGGAGTGGGGTATTCGCTAAACCCATCTTTAGCTGTTTTGTCACTCTAAGTGCCCTCTCTGGTCTTCAGTTAGGGGCGTTCAGAGGAATTTTGAAGAAGATTTTCAGATCAGACAATGACACTTAGGATATGATTCATCTCACCTCACTTTAGTAGTCCACAAAATGCAGGGTTGGGATTCAATTGCCTATCTAAGTACTAGATACCTAGTGCAATATGGGATATTCTGTGTCACCCAAGACCTCTATACAGGGCTAGCAGATGTGACATTGAACATACAGGAGACCTGCACATTCTGCAATGGCAGCTAGCATCGCTCTTGTCACCTTTGTTAAGGCAACTAAATGTCACCCAAGAATTCTACATCTGAACTAATGGTCTGGCTACTCATCATGGTTAGAAGAGGTCTAATCATCGGCATTAAGTGTAGGGTGTAATTCACCCAAACAAATGCAGGTGTCTTCTTCAGGAGATTAATTACACCCTGTGTTCAACTGACTGGTGCCTACTGATTACAAAGGTGACCTGAGTGAGTTCTCAGGAGCCACGCTGTAGATCCACATATAGTCAAATGAGTCCCATGCCCAGGAGTTTTCAGGGTGTGGTAGCTGCTTAGGCAGGATTGGCTGGACTGCAACTTTCTGCAATCATTTCTTTAACCAAGAAGAATTTGTTGTCTCAATCCTTTGGACCTTTCAGGTCACAGACTATCACCAGCTGTGAAGGCAATAAAAATGGATGTTTCTTGTAATGGTCTTCAAAGCACTTGACAAAGATCACTAAAAAGACAGTGCCTTGTTCTAAAATAGTTGATTGAACTGGTTTGCAAGTAACTGGGCCCAGTATAGGACACTCTGAGGCCTTTGCTCCTTGGATGTCAGTGGAGAGGGTCATCTTAGCCCTTTATGACTGTTGGTGGCTGTTGCCTGACTGCTGCCAGCCCAGTCCCCCCCAAAAAACCTATGATGTGGGCCACAGGAGGTCAGGGTTCCTTCTCACAACCTTGTCTGTGGGCTTCAACAAAGCCTGCAGAGAAAGACAGCTTGTGGTGCAGGAGTGACTTCTGACTCATGTCAGTCAAACTTTGGCAGTGGTGCTCTCTGTGGTTTTCACATTTTCACATCTCCTTATATATACTCATTTTCTGATCTGTACCATGTAAAACACTACGGGATCTCCCAACAATTACCTGGAGTTGCACTCCAACAACTAGCTCTTAACTGAACGATTTCCAGCCACTCAGCTTTCTGTGCCCAACACTTCCTTCAAGCTAGTTGGACATTTCTGTATAAACCAGATTGTAAGTCCCTGCCCAGAACAAGTTGACTATTATTACACAGCCTCCATCATTTGTTTGCTTGGCTTATTCAAGACAAATCAAATAACTGGGTACTGCCTCATGCTGCCTGCAACTTAAATTAGAAAGAATAGACCACAAGAACAACTGCAGTGGTAGGAGAAGTGACTATAAATAAGGAAAGGAAAGTGTTTCTCTTAGAAAGCTTTGTTCCACAGAGGGAAATTGTAAAAGTAGTACAGGATATTTTTGTTGCTGCTTTTTAATTTGAAATTTCATCTCTGGAAGCATTTACAGACATAGAGTGTTGTGCAATGTTTTTGCTGCAGTATGGTGATTGCTAAGATTAGCACAGTAACAGATCTTTTCAGGGTAAATTGCATATAATTAATAGGAAGCAGGAGGAAAAAGGAATAATTGTACTTTAATCTAAATGCAAGTTCAGTTCTCCCAGAAGGTGGAACCAGCACTAAGGCCATACTAAAGAGGAGCGCTTTCCGTTCCTTTCAGCTGGATAATGAACAATAATTATGTGCCTGTATTGCAAATTCTCATTTTCAATTTGAGATGAGTTTTACCAAAGTGCAGGGATGTTCAGAGCTGGAATTTGTTTCAGATCCTTCCTAGCAACATTGGAGATTATTGCTTTCTGCTTCTGGCTTGTCTCCCATCCAATGTCAAAACACATTACAGACATTAAAACAATGTTTCCTTGTGAAGGAGCTATGTAAAACCTATGCAACACAACTTACATTTTGGCCTCTAAGGCAGGACTTCATTGGTAATCTAAACATGGCTTCAGTTCGCCATTTCTGAAGTGAGGCTTCAATGTGCTGCAGAAGAAAAGAGCAATTCCTCTCCCGGTGGAGGAGCACCAGAGATTAAGCACCAGAACAAAATCTCGTACACTCCAGACACGGTTTCTATGTGTTACAAACCCTGTGACACCTCACAAGAGGTGATCCCATGTCTCATTCCAACATGAGTAATTGCCCCTTCTCCCCAAACCCTTTTGGAGCTCATGGTCAATAGGGGACTTGTGCTGAAGCCACATGGTACATGGCGTAATGAGCTCCCGTCTTCCATCCCACTGAAGCAATCAAATTTCCCAGTGGGTCATTGTGTGCAGTAATAAGGAGGGACAAATCCACACACCTGCTTCAGTCAAAGCTTTTCTCAGCTCTTCACTTCCTCACACAGACATTCCTCCCTGAAGACACTACAGCATCACAATATTGCCAGATGCACAGCTCAATGAAAGTACTGAAATAAATCATTGCAGCCAAGGTTTCACTTAGCTGCTGTTATTAATCATTACCAATAGCTATTGCTAATTAATGTCATTACACATCATGACTATTAATCATAATCTGCTGATGCAAGACATATTGTCTCTCGTAGATAAGAAAGAGGAAAAAAGCAAGCAAGCAATAACCAAACTTGAAAATTATGATGGGCAGCGTCTGCAAATTCACATTGCAAACTTCATGCTAAAAGTAAGACAACATCCATGCCTCGGTGGCTGTATCTCAACTGTGTTTAAGCAGTGCCACTTGTCACAAAACCACACACCACCAAACTGGGCATACAGCTTTAAAATAGTACTTAGTGATGACATCTGTTGATGATACAAGCTCTTAACCATGTGGGAATGAGATTTCAATTAAACTAATTGTCTCTTCCATAGTGCTACACCGCTCTCCCCCACCAAGAACACCTCCATGCTGCTATCTTTATATCAAGGTCTTTCAAAAAGAGTTAAACTGCTCAGTTCAGATAGAAGCTGTTAGGCTGCATGCAAAAATCACTGAGAAAATGCCTATGACCTTTGTTAGGTAGAAGGTGCAATTAGCTGACCCTAAAGATCCTTTGGTCCATGAAGTCTACAAAATGCTACGGTGCAGCAAATTATTTGACATCAGAAGTCTGGGTCATTAGGATTTATTTGTCATTAGGATTTAAACCCTCATTAATCACTTTTTTTTTCCCTTATACGGAAGGAAAGGGAGATTTCCTTCATTTTATATTTTAGTCTCAAGTGGAAATTTAAATGCAGGTGTCTGAAGGTGAGATGCAAGAGTGGAATCAATTCTGTAGCTCATAAAATTTATTTGCCCCAGACCTGAATTTGTAATACATCCCTTAAGTCTGGAGCTGCAAGCAGTCCAGCACACCTGCTTTTCCTGCAGCACAGGAGAGAGCTCACATACAGCCTTCGGCTACCTGCCTTCATATTGATGAACGTGGACGTTGCCTGCTCAGAAATGAAATCTCTAAGCAGGAAGTTACTGGCAGTGGTTTAAACAGAAATTCACTGCAATAGCAATCTCACAAAGGCACGGTGCAAAGAACAGGACGTATCTGCTGGCTTTGGGTCCGCAGACTCAGGGGTAATGCGGTGCCAAGGACGGTCATACGGAGGAGAAGGTGTCAGTCCTCTGAAACAAAAGTATTTCTGCCGCACGTTCTGATGGCCGCATCTCCATCTGCTATGGGAGAAAGGGCTGTTGGTCACAGTGGTGAGCTCATTAAAATGAGATCAATAGAGATTTAATCTAATGCTGAGGATTATTCGAAGTGGAACGCTCAATTAAGTGTGGAGAAAAAAGATGTAACACATCAAATGAATTGCCAGCTGATTCCCCTGCTTGATTTGGAATTTAGCCCAATATCAAGGAGGGCTGATAAGCTAAGGCAGAACTGTGAAAAACAGCTGATGCTGGGGGGTAGTGGTCAGCAAACACAAGTTAAATGTGCCACATCGTTACTCAAAAATTTTGCAGCAAGCTCCACAGGTACATAGTGTTTGGCTACATACCTGCCAATTTCCACTTCTATTCACACCAGTGGCTCTAAGAATATTCAAAAGCTGCTAAAGTGAGGATTTGCATAAATAGGATTTACCATGGCTCTTGGAAAATTGGAAGAGTTAAGTGCGATAAGTGCTACAAAACTTGCCTTTTCTTTGCAGTTCTTCTGTAATCCTGGCCATTTCTCCCTCCCGCCTCCTCCACCCCCAAAATGGAAACCGTTGCTGCCTCCCCAGCTCCCTCACCTCTCCAAGCAGCGGCCACACACAGGGACAAAGAGGATTCTGTTTTGAATGAAACATTTTATTCTCGAGGCATGAAAACGCAGTACCAGCCAGTAAGCCAAGAAGAAAGAAAAAAGAAACATATTCATTAATTAAAACAAGCATTGCTTGCTTTGAACTAATAAAATCATGTTAAAAAAATTGGAGCGATGAGTTCTCTGCCTCTTGAAGAGAAGAACATGCTCCAGCCCAACCAGAGGCAGCGGCACAGCAAGCGCCTGCATTGCTGCAGGAAAGGAGAGGCAGCACGAGATGCATTCCCCAAACTTGCTAATTGGCAGGCGCAGGGCCCTGTGCCACTTACAGAGAGAAGAATTAATCTTAACATGAACAGCTATGTGGCCTGTTGGCACAATATCACAGCTTTTTTTTTCCCAGCAAGTAGCATTTAATCTTTGCCCAGACGTTTCAAGGCAGAGCTGTCTTATTTCTCCCATTATGGCAGAACACCTTCCCACGCCATTCCCTAAAGTCAAAATTTCTGGGAGCCCAGCAGGATGAGGTCCAGCCAAACACGACCTCCCTCATGCGTCTTCTTCTTCTCTTCCTCCAAGAGCCTCACCATCCCTAAGGTTTACGATTGCCTCTGAGAAGTTCAGCAATTTACCATCCTGAATATTTCACCCAAGCTCCCACACTCTGCCCCCCTCTTCATGACCAGAGTGGTTAAAAACATCCTGAGGCTGCACATTGTTAATGGCGTATGAAGCAATGCTGCCTCTGAGGCTCTCCACGTTGCTCTGCGTCCTGGACTGAGAAAGGCCAAGCACAGTTATCTTCTGCTGCCTGTTATGACCTACCCATAGCCCTGTTTCTTTGCTATTTATCACTATTGTTATTGCTATTTATCACTATTATTATCATCTCTGTGGTTCAGAGTATGCAGCAGGAGTCTTCCTCCTGCTCCCTCTGTGCTGTTCAACACACTAAAGAGGGGATATGTTATATACATATATGTTATATACGTATCAAGATGGGATGTGGAGGGTGGGAAACCATTAGCCAAGGGAGTTAAAAGACCGAGTGGCACCTATGGCTATAGATTTCTCAAAACAACTGACTTTGGTATGTTTTGTTGCAATTACCCACCAAGTGGGAACAGTGGTTTTGCAGGGCCCCCAGCAGCAATCTCTCTGCTGTCTGTTCTGCTTCTGCAAACTTTTTCCAGGGCTTTTTGCAAAGCTTTTTGAACTCAGAGGGACAAGAGCCGCACTGGCATTCAGGGTTGCATTATCCCATCTGGCCCCAAACGGGGGCAAATGCCTGTAGTATTTATAGCCTCTCCTGTCATTGCCCTCAGGAGCCTCCCAACTCACAAACAATCTCACAGACAACAAACTCTATTGTCCTGTGCTTATAATGCAGAAGACTGCTCTGACGGTCACTCCACATCCATGCCTCTGTAGCAAACTGGCAGAACAGCACAAAAAAAGAGCTGCTCTAGGACGAAACAGAGAGATTTGATGGAAATTTCCTCCAAAGTCTTCTCATATGTTTATACGGAGGAAGAGAATCCTGCAGGACATACTGTGGGATGTGGGGTACAGCATCCTGGCTTGTCCCAGCACTGATTATGTCTGTGGGACCTACTGAGCCTTGAAGGGAGCCAGCAGGGACCATGCATCTACCAGAAGAGCCTCCTGGCTCCCCAACAGAGGCAAAACATCTCCCCGCCAATGCTTCTGGTGTCAGTACATTATCAATTGCTTGTGAAGTCTGGGCTAAAAGCTCCAAATAAGAGTGGCATTTGAAATGCAAAAAACTCCTACATCGTGGAGTCTAAGCTCCTTGACCCCACCACGAACACACTCCGGATGCCAGCAGGTGTGGTACTTTCTGTGGCATGAATAGACACGCAAAGGGAGTTTGGCAGGAGCTACCATGGGGTACAAAGCAGAAACATTTGAGGGACTCGCTATTTTAGTGATGGTGAGTACAAAACCAAGAAGTGCTTTAACTTTGTACAAATACAGCAGTTAAATACAAAGCAAACAGCACTCACTGGAGAAAAGGGTACATGATGAGAAAAAAAAAAAAACAAAAACGTGATTTATATATAGCATAGATCTGTATCCTTGGTGTTTTACAGTCATAAATTCTACAAGACTTTCTATAACGTTCTGGCAATGTTTTGTCTCAGGGTTATTTTGAGGCTATTAGAAGAGACGGTGCATGCCCAACTTCAGTGAAATTTGAAGCGGAAGATGTAGAGTTGCTGGTGCAATTCCACCCCGACTACGCCGTCACCTTGCAGTGGCCAAAGGAAAACGGCACCAGCCCCAATGCCAGCGTGCAGTCTGTCAAGTGCCAGGATCGATATCTTCATAAAGAAATACCATTGTGACTGAACACTCCTGTCAAGCAACCGAGCTGCAGCTAATGCTTCCTCTCGCTGTGTCCTTGCTATAGCCAGCATCAGGAGAAGCTTTAGAAGATGAAGATAAATGCCCAGGCCAGACGTTTTCAAGGAGAAGAGTAAGAAGCAGAATTCAATCCAGAATTGGTGCAAAGTCTGGCATGTCTGTGCAGCCCTGAGCACCCTGCGTTGTCCCTAGTCATGCAATTCTTTAAAAACAAGCAACTTTTTGCAATTATTTGCTGGCACTCCATGAAAAGCAATGCCCCCTTCAATTCTTTCTTTCTGGACTTTTTATTGAAACCAGGCAGTCAAAAAAATGTGGTTCTATTGGAAACAGAACATGAGGACAGTTTTCACTTGTGTGGCAATTTTCTCCTTGCGATCTGCTCCCAGCAACAGCCTATTCTTCTCCAGGACTTGGAACAATAAAGGTCTCAAACAAAGGCAGATCACACAGCTGGAGAAAGCATGCTCAAGGTCAGGGCTCCTTCCTTAACCTTCGGTAAGGTCAGTAAGACAAGTTGTGCCGGTCCTGCTTTCCTGGGTGAGGCTCACCACAGCCTGTGGGAGCTGCTTCACCAAGCCCAGGAGGTGAAGGAAATACAAGGTCTCATGCAAGATGGGGTTCACAGTGCTTTTAGACCTTTGGGGTTCGGCCCCTTGTGCTGCAGAGAGGCTGTCTCCACCAAGGTCCATGCCAATCCTGGACTGAGGGGCTCCCTCCATCACTCTAATCTGACTCTTCTACTTAAAAGGGTAATTTTGTCAGCTGCAGTCATTTTTAAGCCACAATTTTAGTCTTCCTGGCTGTGTTTTTTTTTAACAACATTTTCTAAGCCCACTCTATCCACTTAGGAAAACACACACATACAGAAATACACAAATATATATTTTGCGTGCAGCATTGTACCATTTAATAACATTTTTCCCCCCCACCTTTGGACTCCATGTCTTTCTGTAACACGGAAAACCCATTTGTCTACCTCGCTGGATACTGAGTGGATAAATACATTAAATACTTTGAAGCACATTGGCCTGTTTTTTTCCTAGTCAGGGCATCAACATATCTGCACCACAGTTAGACTCAGGAAAACCAGTGAACCATATAAACCGCAACACTGTGGGGAGATTGAACCGAGATAATGCTCATACAAAACACGTGGTTATTCAAAACTCAGGATGGAAAAGAAATATTAACATATTTTTACTCTGATGACAGAAAGGAGTTAGCTATTGCCGTTACATCAAAAAAGCAAGTCAGCACCTGGTGGTTTTGTCCCACGTTAGTACATACTGGTAACTTGACTCTGTGAAGAGTAGAAGAGAAATACTGAGTCATTGAGCAAAAAAATCATCCTTGCCTGCAAGGATGGCTTTCCCAATGCCTCTTTTTGCTTGCGACAGCCCCAAAGCAGGTGGCAGCTGAGAGGGCAAGCACAGGGCTTCATTTCTTTTTACAAAACAGAATGTAAAATGTAGTCACTTGCGCTGGTTGGGGGCCGTGTGGTACTGTTAAATTTTTTAATAACCTTCTCGGCTGGAGCCAGCTTCCTCTTTGATGTGGTGCTGGTTTCATTAGTACTTGTTCAAGGTGAATACCTGATTAGCTATGGAGAGCTGAAGGGTTTTTTCTTTCCCTTTTTCTTTTGACTTTCGTAATACTTACTACAGACAAAGAGCACCCGTGCCCTTCCCATGTTAGAAATATAACAAGCAATGTTAGGCCAGAATAAGTGAGTTTGGGTATGTTTGGCAGTTCAAATGAACTAATTCACTCAGCCACAGCCAAGCTTTTTGTGCAAGCTATTTCCATGCTGCACTTCGTGGTGTTTTCAGTCTTTTGGGGCTCTTCTCTCTCTCAAATCCAGGGCAGATGCAGAATGGCTTGTAACTAATATTTCACCACCCCTCACTGCAGTGGCTCTTCTGCGCGATGACCGTGAGGGATTTGTGAGCGCACGAGATCTTACTGTGTAAGATCTTACACCTGTAGAAATAGAGCTATGCAGGATGAGTTTCAGCAAGATCAAGGCTCTTTCTTCCAGTTTTCTATTGAAATAGACCTATCAACCCGCTTGGAAATGGTCCTCTGAAATGCTAGATAGATCCTAAATGTCTTTTTATCCCTTCCTTCCCCGGGAAAGCATTGTAATAAGAGACAGATTATCCAGTATTATACGTGAGATCAAGAAAAGGGCTGCAGTTTTGGGGAAAAAAGAAAACTTTGGTTACCTGAGAACTCCTAAGAAATAAATTCATCTGACCACTTGCAAAAACTTCACAGATTTCTCTCTTTGATTTCCTTCATGATTTTGAAGACGGATGCTTCTGTGCTCTCCAGGCAGAGCAGGAATGCAAGGACCACACAACTGCCAGGGCCAGTCAAACAGCAATCAGGAAACAACAGGAACCAAAGCAATGCTCTCTCTGCCCGACATCCTCATTACATCTTTTCTCTTTCCCTAGTAACATGACAGGACTCCAGGACCCAAAATTCCCATCTATTGGCTCCAACCTAGGTTTTGATAGATCATGAGGCTCAATAGAAAAGCAGAGAGCCTTTGAATAATGTTCCCCAAGCGTATCTTGCTGGAACCAGTCTTGCCCAGCACGCTACTGAGTCTGCCGCCTGTGAAAGACAATGCTGCGTCATTCCAGAAAGCTTCATGGAACACTGAATAGACTTTGTATAATAAAATATCACCAGTGTCCTTACCAGCTTCTCGCACATTCACAGTTTTTTTAAAGGCAGGAAGAACCACCAGCTCATTTCCCAAGAGCACACAACACAGTCTCCTCCTCTAGCCCTGTTTTCAGCCTAGGAATCTACTCTTTAAGTCACCACACTGTGCAGAATGGTGCTGCATGTTAATCCAAAGCTATCAAGAGATCGAGAGTCCATCACTGGCCAGTTATCATGTTCCCGTGTTTAATGAAACTCTCATTTCTTATTTCAATTTGTCCAGCTTTAACCTCCCAGCACTGGCTGCTGTCATGCCTTTCTGCCCAAGATTAAAGAGCCTCCAGTTATCTGGTGCTTCTCCCACAAAGTACATAGGCAAGATACCAAGTCATCCCTTGGTCTTCTTTTGGATAAACTAAACAGGCTCCTAAACTAACAGAGCTCCTAAATCTGGCTATGAACATTTTTGGTGGGCCTTAGGCTGTCTCTAGCTTCTCCCTCCCACCAACACCAGCTCAGCTCAGTCTTCAAAATTTTCTAAATCTCCACATGCAAACTGGATGTGGTGTTTCAGGCACCAAAGGCAAAAGCTCGCCCCCACACTGCCCTCTAGTATGCCCTGGCAGCGTGGCTGCTGTCATGTCTAACTTTGCATCTGCTTTAAGGTAGATTTTATTTGTCCCAATCAGCTTATTAAGTCATTTATCTCATAATGTGTGACATTCTCCCTTTTTAGCGGGATGGGATTTTAATCAAAATTGCCTTCTCACATCACTGTGAAATCGAGGTGGTTGGTCAGCTGGTAAAATCCTCTTATAGAAAGCCCAACTTTCATTCTTTCATATTCTGCTTCAGTACTGGGAAATTATCCCTTTTGAACTACCCAATATATTCATTACCACGTCGGTCCGTCCTCTGCCTCTTTTGAAACAGAGTCCCAGCCATATGTTCCTAAGATACCGGTCAGCTTCCAACGCACAGACCAATCTGTCAGAATGAAATCTGAAATACTGTTATCTCGTGTTGGGTGTAATATCTTCTGGGCTAGAAAATGATCACACATCATTTGAGAAACTTCAAAGAGATTTATTTCTGGTTATATGAGACTTCCAGCATACATCTTTATGATTGAAATCTCCTATTACCCGGTATTTCTTTCCATTTATTACAGATAAAAGCTCCAGGAGCAACTCGCCTCTTAATGTGAACCCATGGTCTGTAATCCCCTTCACAGGCACAGGCACACTCACTCCTCACTACATCCCCTAACTTCGTTAGTAAGAGCTTTAATATCTCTGTATTTAACAGCTAAATGGGTCACGGTCTGCTTCCCACTCAGCCATTTCTCTTGGGCACATGCTACAGTTCATACATAGGTTGTAGTCAGCAGTTTTAACGCTCCAGTCATATAAGTCAGCCTCCTCTCACTCCATTTTGGCAATTATATCAAATTTCTTTTAATTACAAGCATTTGCAATTCCTGTCATTGCCCACATTCCTCAGAAACATGAAGAATGAAGGAGGAAAGTGTTCATACAGCCACCAAATTTCAAGCCCTGATAGCCGAAATTAGACAATTTGCTTGGGCACGTGATCTGCCTCGATGGATAAAACAAATCTGCCAATCACTTTTTGGTAGGTGCTTTTAGGCAAATAACTGCCAGGCAGCATACGCCAGGCAGCATGATTGAGGAATGCTATTAAGCATTGTCAGTCAGTCATCTGGGGAATAATAAATAAAGTTCATAGAAGAAATAGGGTAAAGGTAGAGAGCTGCAGGGGACACTATAGCATCTGCAGAAGACGTTCAAAGTCAACCTTACAGCATCCTGCTTGGAGGAAGGCCCTTTGCCTTTGTTTGGACCTTAGCAGGAAAGGATGTTTATAGGTTGTGTCTTTTAAAGTACACCGTGACTGAGTCAGAGGGTGTGTTTACATTTGGTTGTTGGGTGTTTTTAATATCAGCACAAAGTCCAAAGAATAAATTACTGTAACGGGAAAATAAGGTAATGTCACTTTTCACTGATGCAACAAATTTTAGTGCTGCAAAGCTAATGGGTAACAGGGCAAGTCTGTCTCTGTTGATATACCTGATGCAGTGCATCTGCAGTGGTATTTGCTCATGAAGCTGAGCACTTCAGCTGAGCTGAGCATGGACCAGGCAGGTCCATGAGATGGAAAGACACACATGGTGGTACAAAACACCACCTTACCGATGGCAGCTTTCTGGTCCAGGCATATGTAAACGGGCCAGAGAGGAAGTGTAGCAGTACTTATGCCAGTAGTAGGAGGCAACCATTCCTGAAATAATCAAAACTTCCTCAAAGTCTCCGAAAACACTCTTCATACCCAGAGCAAGAAGAAAATGGGACCAATTCAAACCAGCACTGCACCATGTACTGGGATTCCTCTCCCTGGTGGGGAGTGGTTCCCCCTTGGCAGAGCAAAACATCTTAGAGATCCTCAACCAGCCCAGGGAGGGTTAAAATCTCACTGCAATTATTTAGCCCAGGCCTAAAGAAAATAAATTCTTTCATATCAAGCCGTGAAACTTGGCACAATCAGATGCTGACAGGGACACAGAACACTCTCCAACCATCACAACGCGCTGTTATTCTAGGATAGGTGGTTCCAGGACATTTTGGACTGTGGAGACTGACTAACTCCACAAAGCGAACTTCAATGCAAGCAGGAAGAGTATCTCAATTTTTCCCAATCAGCTGCTAAAAGCCTGGGCCCAGCTCAAAACAAATTGGTCTCAACTTAGCGAAGAGGCTTGCACATGTGTGAAACCCAAATGAATAGGCAGCAGAAACAGGTGAGAGGATTGGAGGTGAGATCTTTAAACAAGCTGTCCCAGTGTTTTCATTGGGAGGGGCTTGTGTTCTGTTCAAAATTATTTCCTTCTGTTACGTTTGTTTTATTCTGTATTTTTATACACTGCTGATATGGTGGAGTTCTGCCAAAATTGGATGTTAAAATGCCAAAAGGAGGAGAGGCTCTGCCGGAGCCTTTCTGAGTCAATAGGAGCCAGGAAGCAAGGAAGCCACAGGCACTTCTGTTCATTCACAAGTTCCAGCCCCAAACTGCTGGCTCCGGAAGCTGGATTTTAGCTAATCATCTGAATTAAACCCATAATGGTCCGTCATGGCTTGTAAGCAGGTGCACTTTTACCAAGAATACTAATTGCCCTGGAAATAACGCTGAGAGCGCTGCAGCCCAAAAGCCCAAGAGAGTCCAAACCCCTATGCGAGGCACTAACACTCAGTATTAATTTCACACAGAAGACCTTTTCACCAGAATACTCTCCTTGGCATCCTATAAGACATGCTACATTCCTGTGGGGATAAATGGAGGTTTGTTGCAGCTTTGACTAGTCTCTTGTCAGACACACAACATCTAATTCACGATGGTATTTCTACTTGTCCCACTCTGGTTGGACATACGTGCTCCCACCATTACACTACTACTCTTAGCTGGGATGGTTCATATCTTCTTTGATTGCTTTATCTCCTGTAAAGCAAAGCAAAAAGGGATGGTCTTGGAGGTCAGTGTGTGGCTCAGCCCCAAGGTCGAGGCAACATATCTCGAGGGACCTTTCCATTTCTACAGAATGATATAGTGGGGTTTGCTGACAAGTAGCACCCAGTCTCTCTCCCTGCGTGCTCCTCTCATCCCAACCTGCAATGGCCAAACTCAACTCACCTGTAAGTGTCTACATCTGGATTCATTTTATGATTTGCTCTTTTAATCAGTGGAGAGAAGCAGGTTCACGAAGGATGCAGTTCATCTCATCTTAAATTCGGGTGAACTGCCCCCGGGATGACTTTTTGCCCTCATCAGTGAAAAGGGGAGTCCAGATGCTCAGATAGGGCTGTTCTCATTGTAGGGGCCCGCTTTTAGGTTAGGTCCGAGAAAAAATGTAGAGACCTTCTGCCCTCCAATCATCCTTGCTGAGCTGGGAAAGAAAGAATCTCAGACACAGATATAAAACATTTCCCTTCCCACAGCCTTTTCCTCTCTTGTCATTGAGAAGATGACATTTATATTCGCATAGCATTTAGCACAAGGGACCCCCACTCTCATTTCATCCTTGGGCGCCGCTGTAGTAAAAATAATAAACAGTTGAATGTGGCGGTGGTGTTTGGGAATGAAGCCAGCTAACATTTAAAGGATAGGCCTGGTTATTTCTTGATGAATAACAGCATTTACAGAAGGCCTTTCACCCCGAGGTGCTTCACAAATTATAAACATACATCACCACATCACAGAACAGACAAAACAGCCAACTTCAAAGTTTCGGCTGGGAAAATCCCACACACAGCCCACTGCAGGGAGCGATTCACCTGCCAGATACCAAAAGGCAAGGCAGTCCTACGCACAAGGGAGGGGTTGCTGCAAGACACAAGGCATGTCCAAGCTCCAAAGCAGACCATAGGATCATCTTTCTCCTCTCTGGAAATCATTTGGATAGTCTTTGAGTGTCTGTGTTTAAACAACGTTACTCCCTCACTGCCAAAGTTGAAACCATCTATGTTTTATTGTGTTTCAACACGTTTGCAAGGTCCATGTGATTGTTCACCTTTATTTCTTCCCCAAACAAGTGTTCCTCTCTATTTCCTTCACACGCACTCGTGCCAGCCAGCCCTTCCTCACAAGCAGCAGTCCTGCAACCCCACACCAGTGCAAAGACCCAAAGGAGAAACTAAAAAGATGCATGTCTGTATCAAAATGACAGCTAAAGAAACCTTAAAAAAGATGATCCTGGAGTTTTAGCTGAGAGTGTGTCAGGAAAGTTCAGCTGCCAGGATTTGCTTTTACACCTTCTGAAAACCTTGGAGAGTGAAAGAGCCTGAAACTGAGCATGGAGGCGAGGAGCATGCCCTGAAGGTGGATCTGGAAGGACTTCCAGCCACCTGCCCTGAGTGTGGAGCCGCCTCTAACAGCAAAGGTGGGACCAAAACAGGACCATGCCATATGCAAGCTGCATCGCAGACATTTCCCATCATCACTGACCACCCCGGTGTTTTTCTATCTATCTTCAGGAGCCTAGATAGGGATCAGCAAATCAAACCTCATGCTCCAATTAAGTGACACTTTTACAGAAGAATCACAGGATACAAAGCATACAAAGCGTGTAAAAAGCCAACAGTCCAGAGAGAAACTTCAATGTTTAACTGGCATCCTTTAGTTTGCATTCACCAGTTTATACTGAGACTTCCTGCTTTCGACAATGCTCCCTGCCTGTCCCAGTGAAGATCAAGATGCTTCGGTGCTGGGGGTGAGTGCGGAGGCTTTACCAGGATTTTTCTCCTGTGATAGGTAGCTCAGTGCAGGTTCATTCATTCTCGGCTGTAGTAGACTGAATCAGCAGATAGATGGGACAGTAGAAGGACACCATTACAGTCAGAAGTGAGCAGAGAATAATAAATTGAAGCGTTCGGATGTAATTGTCCAAAGGAAAATGCAGATTGTGCAAAAAGAAAAGCTTCTCAACAGTGTAATTTATGAGACTACAAAATAATCACACAAGCGAAATATGGGAAACCCCAAATTAGAGACATCTGAGCATCCAGAAACCATCTGAATACTTTCTTCCTCTCCCTAATTTCCCCAGTGCTCTGATTGCACAGTTAGTTCTGCAAGGCCAGGTTTGTTTTCAGAGTGATTAACGATTAGCAGCAGCAACAATTTTTTTCAATCCCTTCTGCAGACCGAGGGAGGAAAAAAATGCAGCTCAGACAGAATTTCTGCCTCATGCTTCCTGTTCTCCGCAGGGCTGAACTCTCCGAACAGCAAAGGCAGGTACAGGTGGTTGCGGCAAGAGTATTACCAGGAGAGGATTTGCTCCACCTCATAACTGACCCACCCACTCATCCTTTCAGAGCTGATGTTCCTTTTCCTTTATTTATATTAATGAACTCCACCCCAAATAGTTTGCTGCGTGATAAGAACTCGGATAATCTATTAACCACCTCGCGTCGGGTGGCTGCCCCTGTTGAAATGAGATTTGCATGTCGTCGGGCACGCATTCCTGCAATTCAGAGCCTCCCCTAATTGCATTCTCGTGCATATTAGCATGAATTAAAGCCTGGTTGCAGAGGTCTTGCTTTCCTATTTTGTTCCTGTAATGGTTTTTGTTCTAGCTGTTGCTGCTGAATAATCCCCGCTTTGACAATCAAACTGAACCTGAAAGCGTTATTGGACTTCACAGCAAATGAGTCCATTTTAGGCAGCAGATAAAGTTTCCAGTGGAACAGCATTGCCCTTGATGAGTTAACCTCCCTCTGCTCCAGTGTTTCCTGTTTTCTCATTGTCCTTTAAGCTTTATATTTAAGTTATTTATAAGCATTAAGTCGGAATTTATGTACACTGAGAAACGTTGAAATTATAAATAATCTAATCCTAATAAATGTATAGAAATAAATATGTATGGAATACTGAAAAGGTATCATTAGTGTTTGTCCTTTGAAATAGACAGCTTAGAAGATATTATTATGCATTCTTATGCCAAGAAGTGAGACCATATCATGCCTAGACATTATCTCATTAACATCCTTTTCATTCCCAAATCTACATCCAGATTACAATTGTTTAATTTTGTGTGTGTATATATAATTTATGGGTTGTCTACCTTTTGGAGAAGTCAAGAGATCCGAGGCTACTGCAAATATGTGAATTTCCATTCCCACAGAAGACTAGCATATTCCACGGGTCCCTTCTCTGAGTTCAAAAGGTGTCTTTAAAAAGGACAACTCTTTGAATTACCCTCTTTGCATCCAAGGAAATGAATAAATTTGTACTGACCATACCACTTAAAGGTAACTAAAGATATGTACCATGACCTAAACCCTATTCCATTCATCTCTAGCAGGGCAAATACATTAGAACCACATCATGTAAGATGCTGCTATAGCTGGAAAAAAAGACAGTCTGATCAACCTCGTTCCCTGGTAAAAATCACACCAAATACTCTGGGAGAAGAGGATAAACATCCTCCCTCAAAGTTTCATTCCACGCATGTTGTCCTCCAAGTGCTTGAGAAACCGGAGAGGTGCTGCACTTTGTTGATAGCCGAACAGAAGGCTGAGGTTACCTCCAACAGACCAGAAATTTTTTTAAACACCTTACAAATCCTTTATGGAATTATAAACAAGAGAGTCTCTGGTTACAAAGGAGTGGCATTAGTCCTGGGAGAACAGACTCTCCTCCAGGACATCGCTCAGTGGATCGTATAACCAGCTTCCGAAGAGAAAGCCTGAAACACCAGCACCGTCTGCAGCAGCTTTTCACCTTGCCAAGAGCAAGACTGCAGGGGAGAGCAGGAGGCAAAGATAATTTATATAGCGCCGTACTGGTGTGTCCACCTTGCTACTGATACCCAAACAGGGTAGTTCAATGCTGTTATGGGTCTCCCTACATTACACTGCTCTGTAGTGGGGCAGGTATCTCCCATTACCCCATTTTTTAATGCAGCTTGGGGGAAGTTTGTATTAGATTACAAGTTTGGCTGATGAGGGAATTGATGTTAGGCTTCTGTAAGAAATGTGCCTTGTAACAGTACAGCATGTTGATGAAGTAACTAAAACAATACAAAACCACTGTAAAACACATTAAATGGATTAAGAATTGGCTAACTTCAGGTCTCAAATATAATTATAACCAGAGAAATTTTCTTTGAGTGGGTGTGTGTTTGGAGAGATCCCACAGGGACTGGTTCTTGGCTCTACGCTATTGTATTTTATCAACAACTTAGGAAAAAAAACCCTTTAAATCATTATCAACAAATTTTTCAGATGAAAAAGGCTGGGAAAGTGATAAAAAGAAGGAATACAGGTCACTGATAGAAATGGGTAATTGGTAATCTGAAGGTAAGCAAGTACAACTGAGTTAAGTCACAAGGTCAGAGAAAGAAGATATTTGCCTGGTGAGGGCTGCAGCAGTTCTACACTGGAAAGCCATGACCAAAAAAGGGTTGCAAGTCACAGTGAGTAATAACTGTCCATGAACTGACCCAATCTGTATATGTCTAAGCAGAGGAAATCCAGGGAGAAGAGGATTATATTGTCTGAATATTCCCCCTCTCCCGAAACTGCTGCCAACGCATTGTGCCCTGCTCTTGCGTCCACGAAGCGAGCAGGAGGTTGAAAAGCTGGAGACAATTCAAGAAAGAAACACAAGAATGTACACAAGTCTGAGAAAGATGACTTGCAGGGAGAGATTTAAGGAGCTTAGTCTATTTAGCTAGTCAAAAGAAAGCTAAGGGGTGGCTGGACACTGATCCAAGAACCTCCAGGGAGAAATCCAGTATCAAAAGTTGTCTTCAGTCTAGCCAACAGAAATGTCCCATGCCACCGGATTAGGTCCAAATTCCCATACGAGGTGCACGCCTTCGCCATGTCCTGCCACCATAGGTGGGGAACACACCAACCTTTCTCTCAAAGAGAAATCCAGGTGCCTGGTCCAACCAAGAGCTACAGCATGCTCTGACAGGTCCTCCTATCTAGTCAAGCCAGGGACTGGGAGCCTGTTGTGCACCAGATTTTGAGTGTGAATGTGGCCAAAGAATTTGGGTCCGGGATCCTCCAGCTCTGTTTTCATTCTGTGGTTTTTGTCTCTGTTCTGATCCTGGTGCCAAAGAAATATTGCATTGTTTGAGAGATTTGAATCTGGTGGCATAGCCTGTCTCAGAACAAGCACTTTCAAAGTTCTCATCTAATCTCTCAAGAGAGAAGCTAAACTGAGAGACAAAGATAGCAGGCTCAAGCAAGAAAACTGCTGTGCCTTTTTCCCCCAAATAAAGGAAGGATTATGCATTGACCAGTTGGAGCAAGAGAAAAATGGAAAGGCTGGAGAGCAGCAACACTTTGGAACACTGTACATGAGAAAGACATTAAAAATAACAGTTATTTACTGGGCCCATATCAGCAGCATTTATTTCCATCGTCCTACCTGCCCCTTTTGGAGACCTCTTATCCTATCACTTCAAAGGCCAATAGCCAAACGTGGCAGTTAAACAAAGGTCAGAAAGAGGTGGCTAACATCACACTGACTCCATCTGGCTGCAGCTACTGCCTTGAGTGCAGTCCCTCCCTTTTCATGTGTGTGGGTTTTTTTCTTCAGCTCTACTGGGAGATGGCTGGAAGCACAAAGAGGGGAAAAATAACCAGTGAATATGTAACAGGAACAATTTGTTCTTGGATTTAGAGCTGTCTATGGACAATTTGTAAGCCAGCATTTTGAGTTAAATATTTGACTAATGATCCTTACAAGGAGTATGGAATAATTAATGCCTGGAAGTGATATACAGGGATATGGGGAAGTTGGAGATGGGTGTAAGAGAGTGGGATCATGGCAGTATTTGAGAAAAGCCCACACCTTTGAAGGTAGTTTTTCATGGGGGAACAAGCTGTGAAGAAAGTACATGATGAAGAACAAGGTGGATGCTTTAGCACACTTTTAAAGTGCCTTTAACACATCATAAGAATGTGTTTAAAACAATGTTCCTGTATTTTGGAAGCAATCACAATGCTAGCTGCATATTTTTAATTGCAACAAATTATTGACTTGCACAAGCTTTACAAAACATTGCTGAAACTCAGGCCATTATACTTAAGAATAATTGCATGAACTACTTAAATATGAACTACTTAAAAACACTGGTGAATAAACAAGTATTGTTCTGTATTAAGTTCTCAACAAATTGTTGCTTCTTCTGGTTGAACCTTGTGTTCACTCTAAAGACTACTTTCTTATGGCACTTCTAAAAGCTTATGTGCAAGTGCAAGTGCAACGTATAATTTGAGGTCCTTTTAGTTAATTGCCCACACAGCTGAATTCTACATAACTGCTAAATTCCAAAAAGGCAAAATTGGAGCTGTTTGTTTATTTTCTCTTCAGTGGGAAGTAAGCTTTCTACTAATCAGTGACTGCAGCTGAAATGAATTCATCATCACAATAGTAAAACAAGAAGTGCATTCATTTAACAGCACGTTAAACTGTGCATGCATTTTAGCCCCTTTGCAATGTCGTTGCTATGGCATTTGTGGGTGGTGGTGAAGATGACAGGAGATTCTCAACATAAATGCCAAACCACGCTCTAATATACTGACCTGCTATTAATTCAGTGGCTGCTCTTTTATCATAAAAAAAAGATCAGCTCAACTTTCACTTCAAGAATGGATGTGAAATTCAAAACAGCAGTGGCTATAAGAGTGTAAATCACATGACAGAAACTTTAAAGGTTGTTTTTTTGTGTTGCTGGGGCTTTCTGAAACCATAGAAGGATTATAAGGAAATGGGAATAAGTTGACAGTCGCAGTAAAAAGTTAGGCTGTGCACCTGCCCATGGACTTAGTTCTAGCAATTTCATCTTGCCATAAAATGTAATGATTGTCAGGAACATATATTAACTTAAATATGAGGTTTTAATTCCCTGTGAGGTTTTCTTTTTTTCCCGCCAAGGTGGATGTCAAACCTGTAGCAGAGCTGGGTATTTCTTTGGTCCCATGCTCTTTATTTACAAAGAATTTGGAATTTTGTTTTCCTTACCCTCAAGAAGAATCAAATAATGAAAAATCTCTTTCATGCTCCTTTTCCTTGGGACTGTGCTTATCATCTTTGTGCCAGGGTCTGGGGCTTCTTTTTCAGCTGCATGGAAGCCGTTCTCCATCCACGTGTCCTGCACATGCCTTTGTTTGGGCAGGGACAGTAACTGTTTCGTGTAATTGCCTCTATTATTTCAATTATCTATGTCTTTAATGAAGATTACTGGCTACTTACAGTTATACTAACTCTAACATGGCTCTAAGACAGTCTTGTGAAATAAAACATAATTATATAGGAAGCAGAAGGTATGGATTTGTGTTTTCTACTCCAGATTAGCAACCCCATGAGCATCCTGTCTGGACCATACCAGTGGCTGGTGGCTTCTTGCTCATAGGAAGGTGACACCCTTCCTGCATGCACACATTTCTGAAACTGCTCTGGAGGTTGGGTATCAACAGGCATTTAGAGTATGCTGGCACTGGACTCTTCCCAGAAGAGCAGCCTTAAACCTGAGCTTCTCTGATGGTTGCAACAGGCTGTCGTGTGGTGAGAAATGTGGCAATTAAGACATTGCCTGCTGCTTGCACTGGCAAGTAAAATACTGCCAGAAATAAGTTCAGCAGAGGATGCGAAACTGGCTTATAGGTACCAAGGCTTGTCCTCTTGTCTTTCCCTGCATTGTTTTCTGCTCTGCAGATCCTGACCAAGGTCACAGCGGGCGATATGCCCATTTCCGTCAGCCCCCAACCGTAGAGCGAGCGTGAGCAGTGAATACTAGGACTATTCATGGAGAGCATGCAGGCTCTCTGCACAGAGGCAGCCAGAGTTTCTTTTGTTCTGTATAAGCATTTCAGCTCATCTGGCATTTTTCATTCAGGAGCATTAAACTACAGTCCAATATAATTATGTACTATATGCTCTTAAATTTTTAATTAGTTACATGCACTCGAGAGCAAATGGTCTCTTTTTTCCCCCGATATACACATATAACTCCTCTCAGCATTAATGGGATTTACATGGGTTTATCAAGTGATAATAAAAGCCTAAACGTCAGCTTCTGCTAACATTTACTATATAATTTCCTGCTCTCTCAACACGTAACTATGCACTATTAAGTACAACGTAACAAGAAGAAAAAACATTTAAGGTTAATGCTCGGCTTTACCCATGTCATTGTTGGAAATCTGGTACATAGGTGGTTCATTTTCAAGTGTTATGACAAATCACACAGAACGAAGCAAATCAAAGGGAAAACTGATTTAAAAGTCATAGATGGGTCTTTTCTACCCTGCAAAAGGGCCCGTCTGAACATCTGGGTGAGCAGAAGTCTTTGTAGGAGTCTGCGCGTTGGAGGTTGCAGCACCAGCAGAACGGGAGGGTCCATACAGCACCTTGCTCTTGCTCTGAGGGGAATATATGAAGAAGATAACACCAGCTGGGCTGATTTAATCTAGTCCTATGTGCCTCCAGTCTCCCGTCGGGCAGGCGTGAAACAACAAGTCCTTAAATGCTACCTCAGCATTTCCTTGGGGCTGGAAACAAAGTTTAGTCCCAAAGGGTTGGACACATCTCTCCCAACTTCAGCAGCTGTCTGCGGCATAGGTGCCTCCCATAGCCTTCTTGTCCCTAAAGTGCTTAAGTCTTTCCCCCAAATACTAAGGAATAAAACTAGCGCACCTGAAATTTGGTGACACCAATTCCATCTAAACTGTGCATGAACGGCCCTGGCTTTTCCATGATTTCTAGCTACAAAGCTGTGGCCTGTTTCTTCCCCTGGAAGTGCCCTGGTCTTTAATGATGAGAAAAAACTGCTATGAACAGGTGTGCACAAGGTTTGTCTCACTCCTGCTCTGTCCAGGCAGCTTTAGGGTAGAAAGGGCTACATTATAAACTGGATTATTGAGTCACAGCCATTTCTGCAGTTGTTCAAAACAAACCATTTAAAAATCTCTTCATAATGCCAGTGTTTTTTAATGATTTGAGGTCTGAATTTTGTATTAAGAACTTACTTTTTGTGAAGGTTTCTCATGCAACACGCATTAACACACAGCCTGGATATATTTTATATGCAGTTTCAGTGTAGAGTCTCAATATTGTTCTTCCAGCCATTTCTTACGTGCCACAGCAGAGGTGACTTGTAGAGAGGAAGCTGAATGGGAAGAGAGTATGGAAACAGAAGCAATTTTAGTAACCGCTAATACAAATTCTAGCCACATGCTTAACCACCTCCCAGAGAAAATCAGATTAGCATTAGCAATAAGACCATGCAGATCTGTTTATTGGAAAAATCGAAAAGGAAAACCTCTGTAGAGTGTGACTGCTCCAGATTGAACTTCTGTTGGACAGATGCTGAAAACTGATCTCCCCTAGCACTCTACGGCCAGAAGGAGTGACACACATTTATTGTGCCACTGTAACATGGCTTGATGGAATAGCCATGCAATTTGCTGCCTTTTATCTACCGACTGAAATAAAATAGGAGAGAGAGGTTTTTTTTAAACTTTCATATTGGAAAACTTGCCTCTTCTAAGGGGAATGTCGTGCAGGCTCAGCTGCAGGCAAATATGCCCAGAGGCATCCCACACACATACCAACACATACATAGGGAGCCATACACAATATGCAAACACCCTGAAATCCCAAATAAATATCTTGAAAATCAGTTGTGCTCCAGGGGAAACAAGGGGCCTGCCTACACACAGAATTAAGAAGTTAATTAGTGTTTAAATATTTCCTTGCAAGCTTTGGCATTATTACTGCTTCAATGAGTATAAAACTAGCAAGAACAAGTGACTATATGGGAGAAGAATGACTCTGTTCTTCAGTATGCTAAGATAAATGATAAACAAAAATCATGCAGGTAAACTGTGCATGGTTTTTATTACAGCTTTAATATGGCATGATTGGGAACTGAGGGAAATACTTTTTTTTAAAAGCACATTCATTTTGATCTTTTAATATGTTCAGGTCCCTGCAGGAGAGACGAAGCTACTTGTGGTCTTCTGTAAGAAAGAATGAAGAAAAAAGGCACTTCAAGATCACATAAAATCAATGATCAGCCATAGGAAAATACGTTTTCACCCTCTCAAGTAATTCACTAGACTTGATGATCTATTTATTTTGATACATTCCCCTGTATGACTTCAAGGTGGGATGGGTTTTGTTGGGTCTGCCAAGAAGACTCATCTGTCATCTACAGTTAGAGAAGAATGGGGTATCTCTACCATAGCTGGACAGATGAAATACTGCTTACCCATTCCTGTAGTCATTTTTATATTTACCTATCTGGGACAGAAGCTATGATTTTGTTTTGTTATCTCTTTTAAGTGCCACCAGCAGATAGCTAATATAGTGCTGAGGGAATCAAAGATGACTAAGGCACCTTCCTGAAGTTATTAGTCTCCCTTTACCATTACAGTACAACTCCAATGGGAATAGATGGACGGTGGAAAAGAGTACGGATTTATACTTTACTCTCCACACCTTGGGCTTTTGGATTTTCCTTTTTTGAGAATAGAATAGAATATTTCAGTTAGAAGGGACCTACAACAATCATCTAGTCCAACTGCCCGACCACTTCAGGGCTGTCCAAAAGTTAAAGCATATATTAAGGGCATTGTCCAAAGTTTTTTAACTCTTTGGTTTTTAATTTACTTATAGGTCAAGTTTGCACGTTGCCTCTAATGGCACAGCAATTTCACTGCAGGTATTGAAGCTATACATTTCTCTTTTCAGGCCTCTAGGGACTTAGTTATAAGCTAGGTGCTTCTGCTTCCAGAAACATGACTAGCATGTCAAAATGGAAAGATCCTTGAATACTAAATTTAAAAAAAAGTATGAGTGGTGGAAGGGTTTTCAGGCTGAAGTACTCCGTGATCAGAATATGTGCTTACCAAGCTAAGAGTCTAGCAAATAGTTTTACATAGGACCAAAGCTTTATGGAAACTTGCATCAAGGATGGAGAGGAGAAACATCACCACTTTAGTACTTACTAATTGCTGCCTGCATTACAGTTGTGACAGCCTAACATTTTACAGTTCGCTTCTCTTAAGGGCTGATAAATGGTTTGGTATTATCTGCGATTCTTTGTCTAGAGAAGTTCACTCGTATCAACAAGAGTAAGATCGATGTTCCCCGAGCACAGCTACAGCAAGGCAGCTAGCTGCCATCAGTACATATTAAACTCACCTCTCAAAGTTCTCTTCCAGCTTTGCCACCAACTCATTTTTCTGACCTTGAGCGGGATGTTTTATCTGTTGAGGTACCACCTGGCATGCCTGCAGATGGGAATCCTTCTTACTTTTCAGAGACCGCTATCAATTTAGCTAAACCTGTATCTATAATGTGCTTTGAGCTCTTCAGATGAAACATCACAGAAGTGCAGGTATTATTGAAACACACAGGTAGAAGCCATGGATAAAAGTCTTTCTGGAAATGACTCTTATGGTCTCAATTGCCTGTATGCAGTATTTGTCCTTGGCACATCTTGAACACAAAGGTCTGAATGTGTTTTTTCTTTTAGACATGAAGAGGTGGATCAGCAATGAGAATATTCCTTTATTTTATTGGAAACCGGTACTTCTATTTAACTCTGAGTAAGACGAAAAGTAAATAAATGGAAGTAAATCTCAAGTTTTTTTCCTCCCCTCTGGTTTCTGCAACTGATATGCGTGTTTGTGTGCATTTATCTTACAACTTTTAACTATATTTAAGAAAACTGTATAATGGTTGAGACCCCAACATGTTTTTTTAAGCCAGAGAAGCTCCACAGTCCAGCTCCCAACCCAGCCTCTCAGGCATCTTTACCAATATGGTTGTAATAGCACAGCGCTGGAGTGAAAAGCAATGAATGAGAATACTTTAATTGAGTATTGCTGTTGAGGACTCAGCATCTTAAAACCCCGGCCCAAAGGACTCTCTTTCATCAGAGAAACTGCAAGCCTGACAATACTAAGGATGCTAGATGTATCTGCCACAGTGAATGATCCCTGGCCCCTATGCAAGGAAGTGCAAAGCAGTGATGTCCTTTGCCCCACCACTGGCAGTGTTCAAGGTCAGGCTGGTCAGGGCTTTGAGCAACCTGATCTAGTGAAAGATGTCCCTGCCCATGGCAGGGGGGTTGGACTGGATGATCTTTGAAGGTCCCTTCCAACCCAAACTGTTCTATGATTCTATGATTCTATGATGTGCATGGTTTTCAGGGCTAAACCCTCTCTAGAGCAGATTGACGCATCTACTTGGGGTTCTCGGGGCTCCTCCCTCTTGCCATAAGGCCTAATTGAATTTTTTTTTGAGGGTGTGAAGCCTTTTAGTAGGGTCTTGGAGGACTGTATAGGACAAAGGGAGATAAACCTATAGAACTGCTTGTACAATGCCCTGGGAGCAGTCTTTGAAGTGAACAAACCCAAACACTACAGCTAATTTTTATTTCAGAGGGAAGTATCTGAGTGACTCCCACAGACAGTTGGGATTGAACTAATGTTTTCGCATTGTGGATGCTCAAGGGAGAGGACCCAAAAGTGAATGGGGAACTAAGTTACTTAAGAGGGTGGAGACACCTTAAAGGGACAGAGGGAAACTGGCTGCTGCCTGTACACACAGAACAGGAGAAAAGAAGGGAAGGGAAAGAAAAGAACTGTTTAACCTAAGGTACAACCTGGGGAAAAAGGCAAACACACATAATATCACAGACGAACGTACAGTGGAGACTGAAAGAAGGTTTCTCACTTGTGACTAATTTACTACGCACCTTTGTGCAGGATTGGGAAGTTAACTGTTTTGTGGTTGAATTTGACCAATTCAGGATCAGGCTCATGCCACGAAACGGTTGGTGATAGCAGGGCACCGCACTGATGACTTCTGAGCTTCCTTTCAGTCCGAACCTCGCTCTTTGCAGGATGGTCCCAATCTATGTGTTGCCATTCTTTTCTCAGGATAGGTCTCCCGGCCTGAGTATTTCCTTTCATAGAAATAATAATGAATGTTAAATAGTAGCATTTATTTTAAAATAAATAATAAACATGAATAAAACCGTAAGATAAAGGGCTTACTTCTCAGTTGGGATGAATAGGGGCAGTTCCGCTCACTTCTAAGGCCCCATTATGGCAACGAAGGATTTGGTTCAGATAAAATTAATCGCCAAAAAAGGACTTGATCTTCTTTTGAACTAGGAGTATCATTAGCTCCTTCCTTAGTCTGTTCTTCCAAAATACTGCTGAACAAGAGAGGAAAAAGGATGAATCACTGCAAAACTGCAAATATTTGGCTGGTTTAACAGTAGTAAAAGCTATTCTCCTATAGTAATCTCTTCCTCTGTGGGCTCACTTTGGTTTATTTTAGCTCATGAATGAATGTATCAAGTATGTCTCTTGAAATTCAAGACAAATAGTTTAATTTAGAGCAAAAAGGCAAAATGATGAAGGATTGTTGGACTATGTACCTAAAAATAAATATCACCTGTGTTTAAGGACATAAAATATTCCACAGGTGACTTCCAGTAATTTTAATACTTGACACTACAGCTGCAGTGTAAGAAAGACAAGAGAAGCCTAATGGACTCTAAAACAGTCCTCATTTATTGTGGTCAATAGTCTAGTATTTGTGTTATTTTTACTGAGGGGACATTGTTCAGCACAGTAGCTTAAAAATAACACTACTATTGCTATTGAATTTGTTCTTTTTAATTTTTGTTTCCCATGGAGTACTTCCACGGGAAGAGACTGACTAAAGTGGTGCAAGGACTGGATCTATCCACATAAAAACTAGGGCTGCAAACTTTCTCATAATTTCCACTAGATGTAAATAAAACTGCTCCAACTCTTCACTAGCCCTAGAGAAAGGGTGTTCTCTTCACTGCAGGGAAATTACAGATAAACTTAAATTCCAGAAGCTCTATTGCCAAACTTCATGTAATATTTTATGTAAACGTAACATTTCTATTTTTTCCAAATGCACAGCGACACTGCTTTCAAACAGTTCAGAGGTTAAATCTCTCAGGTACCATATTAAAGCAAGACTCGTAAGATAGTAATTCTGTGCACAAAACATTGGAAGTTACTTTTTTTGTAATAGAGTATATTTAGAAAAAGTTAAGTAATTGTTTTGAAACCTTTCAGCTCACAAAGAGAAATCCAACTCTAAGACTGAACACATGCATTTGAGATCAAAATAGCAACAACTGTAAAATTAATAACTGATTTTACGTAAAATTAATAACTGATTTTATTACAAGATAAAGTTTTGTAAAAGAGGAGTACTAATTTATACCATGATCCAGTGGTACTTAAAAGACACTAGCATGTTGTACTGCATTATGGTTAAAAAGGCAATTTGTCTTCAACAAAACAAAAACTTCAGAATTAATTTAAAAAATGTAGAAGGTCCGTCTCAGCTGTATAACATGACTAAGTAAAACTGCGCATGGCTTGGCAAACTGAAAATGGAACCAGAAGCCAGGTTCTCTGAAAGGATTTTCAGTAAATTATTTCTCTTTTCCTATCAATAAATTTTGGAAATCTTTAGAAATCTATTTAGTCTATAACTAGCCATCTTAAAACATGCTAAATTCAGAGCTTCTCTAAAACATAGTGTTATTTTCATTTAGAGCTAATAGCACTACAGTGAAATCCTACTTTCTGCACTAGTTACATATACTCTTTACATTTACCATATGCATTTTTCCCCTCCCAGTAGCACGCTATAATCATGTGCACATGCACGTAAGAATATCATTGCAATGTGCATATTATACGCGTGCACAAATCATATTATATTATGGCACTTGGTATAACCTGGTCTTTAACAAAGACAATTGCTTTTCAATGTACTAGAAAGCTTCTAACTATTCTGGAATTCTCACTTCTGAAACATTTTAAAGATTAACAGAGACTGACACTCTTTGAAGTATACAGATAACCATATAAAACTAAAGCATACAAGTGGTCTCTTGCTATAGAAAGGGTAGGAGAGGTATACGTGCCAAGTAGCCCAGATGCCAATACCTGGAAGAAACATTGCAAACAGCATAAAGCTCTTTGTTTGCCTACCTAGGCATTTCAGCTGGTGGCTCTGCAGCTGCTTCCGAGTTTCTGAGCTAGTCACTGTAACACCTTGATATGTTGAAGGAGCTTTTTTTACTTACTATATCATAATAATGACAAAATATATAAATATTCCAAAAATATCATATGTTTCCCAGAATATTTACATATTATTTCAATGTGAACTTAAGGAAAACAATATTCTCCGCAGATATTAAGATTTTCCTTGGCACCTGGTTAGAAGTGATGGACTTTATTTCTATTCTTGACATTAACATCTGTGAGTTTCTGTTTTCAGACAAATTGCAGGGCTCCTCTCCTTACAGCAAAGGAAACTAATATGTACTTCTAGACAAGAATTTGCTTTTTAAGTATGAAATCTCTCAAATGTCTTAATGGTCTTTTGTATTACATATTTATTACATATTTTATTACATACTTATTACTTATTTTTATCACATCTTGGTTGCATTAATCTGATTTAAATCATAGTGAAAGACAGCATTGGGAAAACTATCACGAGCTTGAAAAACCTCTACACTTGTTGCACCTGCTGGGTAAATAAACAAAGCAGCTCAGACTGTAACTAGCTTAACATAAACAGATTTTTTAAAAAAGTCTGATGCAGGAGCTGATCTAGCAACATCAAAACAAAAAAGTAAGGAAATCTTTGCTTCTCCATTATGCACAACTCCAGTCCTTCACTGAAACTGTAGGAGTTTTTTTATTAAGATGCAGATAAGAGGGTTGGGAAAACAACAACTATATGAAGAAAGAGAAAAAACAGCTTATACACTCTGTCTTCAATGTTCAGGCACCTTCAATCTCTTTTCTGAACCTCTCCTAATTATAATATCTCCCAATACCTTCTCATAGCTATCAAATTACTACGCCTATTTTACAGACTAGAACTGGAGGCAGCAAAATACTAAATGACATTAAACCCCATATGAAGTTCATAGCAGAAAAAAAGACCTAACACTGCACTGCTTCTTCTAACTTGTAAACTCTTTGACAGTTAAATATCCTGTATATGTATTATGCGGATAAGTAATATTCTTACAAAGTTAATATTGTGATGTGCAAAAAATATGTTTCTAAATAAATAATAAGAAATAATCCACATCTAATTTACAAGGCTCTTTCCCTTCCCGCATACCAAAGCACCCAGGTAACTTTCTAGAGAGGCAGACATCCATAAGAAAGAAATGTTTGACTCTTTTGGAAAGAGAAATCCATGATTTGGTACACAAGCTAAATAGTCATACTTTTTAAATTGGTTCAATAAAAATTAAAACTATTACAGTTTTTTCTTTTTGGGGGGAGAGTAACATTTTCAAGAACAAATTCTGATTAAAAGCTGTGTTATAGACGATTCAGCTGCTGTCAGTTCACTTTTCTATAGCTAATAGTGACTTTGATGCAAGAATGTTTGATTGCCACAAAGAACAAAAATCTTTGTGCAAAATGAAATGCATCTGTCTGCAATCTTTCTGCTATAGCAATTGTTTTCAGAATAAAGGAACCCAAGAGAAATATTTGTTTTCAGTGCTTGCTATATCAAACTGAAATGGCAGACAACATGAGGATATGCAGAGAATACAATTGTTACGGAATGTGATCTATTCTTCAGAGGTTATTGTAAAATATGAACTCACTCCTACATGTGCCGCAATCAACTCATTTAGTCCTGCAAAGCAAAACACACTGATTTAAGTCAAACCACAGGTCTCCTCTCTCACCTTTTTTTAGTGTGCAATATTCTTCCTACAAAGTAAATAAACTCAAGTGTGGCATCGAGGTAGTGAGATACAAAGGCACTTCACAGAACACCTCCAAAAGACGCAAAGTTGTTGTGCCTGTACTGATAAAACTAGTAGGCAGAACTGTGTGTGTAACAGGGAAAAGAAGACAATACAGAAAATCTCTCTTTTTCTATCTATACTGCAAATGCATACACGCCAATGAATGTCAGCCAGTGGGAATAAAGAAGGGATAAAGAACAGGATATCCACGAGTTTGACAATCCTGCAAAGAAAGTATTTTCCAGTGCATCACTGTCTTCTAAACATATCTGCTATGATAATTAGCTCCATATTTTATCCATTGCAGAGGCTCTCTTCAAGAACTTTGTGCAAGAGCAGTATCCTTTCTCTGCAGAATCCTAAATGAGAATAAATTATCAATTTTTAATTAGGCAATTGAAGAGCAAGGACCTGAACTCAAGAAAATTACAATCCTCTTTTACTCCACTTTTATTCCAGCTTTCAGAGCAGCACAGGATGAACAAATTAGAGGAATGACAGAAGCCTTCTACCTCCTGGCTGACTTAAATTTATGAGGTCACTCATTCAGTGGTTCCCAAGTAATGACTTCATGTAGACAGCAGGGACTCTCCATGCAGCCATCGTAAAATGAATTCATACAGGTCAGCAATATCTTGCCTATAACTTTAACTGTTTTTAACAAGAGGAAAATGTAATGCAAGGTGATTGCCTCTGAAACAGGATACAGGATAGGAAGATTCACCCCACCCCAGAAGTAAGTGCTAGAACACGTCCTCTTCACCATGTCCCACAGATAGCAACACAGCTATCAAAGCCAATGAAACCTGGTCCAATAGAGCGATTACAGCCCCTATCCCCCACTCTTTTGTTAGAGAGGAGAGAAAGAGCAAATTTCCAGAGCCACAACTTTAGGGAAGATGAGGAGAACCCGATAACTCAGAGGAAAGTCATATGCAACAAGTACTAGTCCTCTATCCCACTCCTAAAATCCAAATCAAAGTAGTATCAAAGTCTTCATGATTCTGGGACAGATTCCAAAGTGACTGGTCACATTGTCTCATCAGAACTCTTTCCACCTGGAATTAGAAACTAGCTTGGTAACAAATTTGTAGATACTACAGTTGAATAAAGAGACTGGAAAACAAAGAAAACATTAGAAGAATCAATATTCACATACATTCAAAATCATTCACTGAATATGAGACTGGGCAGCAATGACCATTAATACCCACAGAAAATAGTCTCCCTACTTAATGTATTTGGTTCTGTGTTTGAAAATAAATCTACAGAAAATTATTCTCTGATGTCTAAAATGCCATTTAAAGTGGCTGAAAGGATTGCAGAAAGGAGATATTTTTTTTGCCATTTGCTTAGATGTTGAAAAAATGTGAAAGAAAAAAGACAAGTTTTCCCAAATGTGGTCACTGTAACCTTTTAGACGATAGGTGTTCAGAACATTAGTTAATGTTATCGTAAATGGATAAGGCTTAACACAGTCTTAAAATAAAATAAAGAAGTTAAAATATTCCTCACCAATCATCCCTGCCCTCCTTGCTAGCTGGACTGATGTCCCGTGGGCCCAGTGTCACTCTGTGGAGATCAGGAGGATTAGAGTGATACATTCACATCTGACTGCTATAAGTGTGTTCAAACTTGCATTAAGTACAAGAACTCCTTTGATCAAAACATTGCATACATTTTACACATCAAGGGGCTCTACAGAAAAAGTGTAAGCTTACCAAAGCAGCTGAAGGGATTTTTGGGAGGGATTTGACAGAGAATAGAGTGATGACGCTACTGTCACAGTTCCTGCAAAAAGCTGATTTGGGCTTGATCTGATTAATGACAAAGAACCAGAACTACGTAAGGACAAAATAAAAAAAAAAATCAATTTTTTCAATACCAATTTGACTAAATGAAAAGACAAGCATCACAGGTTGGCTCAGTACTGGAAGAGACGAAAGGCTGTATCTTTACCGGGAAAACCACCAAGTGCACTCCTGGAAGTGCTGCGGAATCCATAAGCACTGCGGCTCCAACCCTGGCTGTCCCACAAGCTAGCCCCGCTGACAGCGCATACTTGTGAATACCCTCCTTCTCTCTTGAGCCTTTCTGAGAAAAGTGTGGAACACAGCTCAAGGCATCAAAATGGTAGAAAACTGCAGAAGATAAGTCAAAGAATTCAAGTGTTTCTAAATGTCCATGGGAACTCCATCCCCTTATGCTGCTTGGTCTCAACAGAATGCAGTTTTAAAATATATGGTTTGGTTTGGCTCAGCTACAAGTTTGTCTGAGGTTTGGTTGACAAAAAAAAAGAAAAGGAAAAAAAAAAAAAGGTTGATTTCCATCATGGAAGCCAAAATAAAATGAGAAGAAAAGAATCTCTGATGGGAAGAACAGCCCTTTAGGATAGATCATTAATTTTACTTCCCATGCCATCACACTAGGGCTCCGTCTGAGAGTCTCCTGACTCTCTTGTGCTTTCATACCGACCAGACACAGGATGAATCTCTCCTCTTTCCTTTTAATTTCCATTTCTTACTTGGAACCAGTCTAACTAAGCCAACGGTGGGACCTTTCCTTTCTTTCTAGAAATCAAAGCTACCAGTCAGGACAGAAATTTTGTTTGATTTTCTAGAAAGATAAATGAACTTCTTGATCCCATGCTTCCACCTAGTCACCCTGCTGAAAGTAAGGTGGTCTACGTTACCGTTAGGATAGCAACGCTGCAAACACACATCAGAAAATGAAGAAGCAGTACTGGGAGGGTTCCCTTGCTGCCACGTTTGTTTTTAGCCAGTTATATCCAGAAAAAAATAGTCTTGTTTTTGTTTTGTTTTTTTTGTTTCCCACTGGGAAATCTAGGAGGTTATTACCCTGCTTCTAATTAACACATTAACATTTGCTTTGGAGGTTTTAGTTAATAACAGCAACTCATCAAGTGGGTCCCCCAGCTGCTAATTAGTTTTTTCCACCAAATTTTCTATCTGAAATTTCCTTCCTGATCCTGTGTAATTTTGCCAATTTCCCTTGGAGCTTTTCTTTAGATTTTGTTTGTTTGTTTGTTTGTTTGTTTTTAATAAATTTGAAAAACCTCGATTGGTGACTTTCCATTCAGCTTCTACTCTAGACGCTCCCCAGAAATGCTAATATAATGGTTTGCCTTTTTTTTTTTTAATCCAGAGAGAAGCAGAGATGTGCACATTAATATTATTAACATTTTGGTGCCTTTAATTGTTCAAGTCTGTACCTTGTAACCATGAGGCTGCACATACCACTGTGCCCCTAATTGCTGTAACACCCATCCTCCACCTGTGTGGCATTATTCACTGTTAAATGTAGGATCTGATCCCTCAAGGTAAACCATGCCGCTGACCCTACTGATTAAATATGAAAACTCCCACATGAGAAAAACTTGCAGCATAAGGTTTGCAGCAGGTTGTAACTCTGATAAGAAGGGCATTGTAGTTTGATTTCTATCTACTTATAAAATAGGTATTTACTACATACTTTTCCTTCACCAATGTCAGAGTACTATGTAGACTCCTTATGTATGCAGTTGAAGAACTGCTTCATCTGAGGTTGATTTAAATGATTAAAAAAAAATTCCTCTTACGATGAAGAATGTTACTGTGTATTTTGTGAAATATTTAACATCTTGCCATTTTCTCCTTTTTTCCAAATCCCCCTGCATTTCATTGTCACAGCTTGACATAGCCCTGCAGTTCAGAGCTACCTGTCTCTCATAAGCCTGATCAATCTGATTGCTTTAATGACTATTTACCATCCTGCAGAAAAGTTGAAGATGCCCAACAGCAGCTGTGCTCCAAAACACCGGAAAGAGCTAGTTCTCTTTAGAGCCATTACCTCCAGCTCCATCACTTAATAAAAGGAAAGACAATACATGCTACACTGTAATGAAGTTTCCTACCTTTTTGTTTATACCAAAGCAGCACAGGTTTAATAACCACTCTAAATTAAATGAAATAATGGCATGGACTGGACAAATAATACCATTAGTATTAAACTGATGTCTTACCTCAGTATTAATCATTGGATAATAAATTATAGGGGATAGTCTTTCTTCCACCTACCAGCAACCTCTGTGTAGACAGAGCGGGCAAGAAAATTATTTTATTTTTCTGCGCAAGTTCTCAAGAATCAGAAGAAAACAAGAATCTTAGAAGACAAAGGTGCAAGTCACAACTTATAAAAGTTTACCTATGTAAAGATTTAGGCTAATTACCTAGGCTCTCCCGTAGTCAACTGAGAAAAATAGAGGTCATCAGAGAGCGATTCATTGTATTCTCAATAGGTGGGATGGATGAGCTTCTGTAAGTGCCTTTCTCATAGGCAATTAGTTTGGATGAGACCCTGAAGTTGGAGGGAAAAAAGCCCGGCACCTAGAGACAGAGCAGAGATTTGAATCTGGAAGCTTTATAGTCCCTACGGAAGCCATGACTATCATCCTACTCATGTCCCATGAGTTTCTGCAGAAACTATTGTTTTGGATAATCATGTAACTTTTCATTGGACATCAACACAGCTCCCCTTTCCCAGCTGAGAGCTTGAATCACCAGCTTTTATGGAACTTCCTCTACCTTTGACTAAAAATTGCATTCTGTAGTGTGAGAAAGATTTCCCAGCAAGTGTTTTATCAAAATCAGTACGTTGCTGAAGGCTTCTGTTTTTACAAGCATTTTGCTGATGAAAGAAAGCAACAAGAAACCAACAAAAAAATTCTAACCAGGACCTGAAACAGAGACTTCTCAGGAATTGCTACGAACCATCAATTTGATATATTATTTTGGGCTTGCCTTCATCCCATTAAAACCAATGGGAAAGCTCCCAAGGACTTCAGACAGCATACTTCTTTTCCATATGAAAAAGTGTAACTATTAAAAGATTGAGCAGAAATATAAGAATCAGATTCACAGTTCAACGATTGCTCCGGCTTTACTCTGTCTCTTCCATAAATAACCCACCTATCTCCTAATAGTAAAATGGAGAGGGTTGGTATATTGACATTGCCCAGAGAACCTTCAGAGGATAAAGTCATAAAACCACAAGAATAGTAATCATTTATTAAAGCAAGGACATTGGAAAAGATATCTAAATGAAGAATGTTTATTAAACCTGTATATAAAATCAATAGGATATACTATGCAGGACAGAATGTAGGTATTGCTACTATCTCATATGCATAGGATATAGCCCCGGAGAGGAGATATTTGCTTTTAGGCCTGTTCATCCAGTGAATAATGCGTGAATTTGGCAACTCAAATACTGTTTCAGCTTTCCAGTGTAAAAAACTATCTTCTTCACAAGTTTGCTGAGAGGCTAGAGCACTTTGACAACTGTGGACGAAGGCTGAGACAAAGGAGAAATTATTAATCATTGGGATCAAATGCTTGGAAGGGTCATTTAATGCAATTCCCTGCTATTGCTAACAACCATGTAATAAAAAGTTCTGAAGCTCAATTTTCCCTTTCATTTTCCCTTTCCAGTATTTATACCACCCCTCCCTGTGTACTAATCATAAAATATACTCCTGTTTTACTCATGCATTTCCTTCCATTTTTACTATCCCAGTCCTCAAGAGCATTCAATTTTTCCTGTGTGTTACCGTGAACATCCTCTTTATTGATGTCTCCCAACTTTCTGTCATCGGTAATTTTAATTAGCTCATTTCTACCTTTTCTGGCAACACCATCAATAGCCACCCCAAGACCAATAATTATAAAATAACTGAAATCATTCTTCCTTCCTTCCTTCCTTCATTTCTGCATAGTGGTCCAGCTTCAGTAGAAAGGGTAGAGCGTATTTGCTATCCTGTCTAGCCTACAGTCTGCTGGTTAAAGGACTCTCCCAGGAGACTGACAGATTCAGGTATGAATCATTTGGGCTAGGGAAGTCACTAAGTTTCCCATTTTGTTAGTAACTACTCTAATGGCCAAGCATTTCTATAAAAGATGGATAGGAATGCTGTACTGCTGTTTAAAAGAGAGTTTCTAGGACTTACTTTTATATGGTGCTCAATGCATTTTGCATTTGTATCATGCTCAGAGCTTACCTGATGGATTGGCTCCTGGAGGGGCTGGGACATTTTGGGTGGGATTCACCCGAAAAACTGTATTTACAATCTAGGTACCAACTTGTTTAGCATGTCTCCCTTGAGTTTTCTTGTAGTGCCTGGAAAACTAATAAACATAGGTAAATTTAAGAGTGTGACTTGTCTTACCCTAAACTACCCATGTTTGATCAGATGAATCACATCCCAAATGCCATTGACTATACTGACTACTTCTCCATCAACTATAAAGGCAGCCCAGCCAGCTAGCTCAGCTGAAGATAGGCTTAAACCAAAGCAAAATGCATTCTACCTCCAGTTTCCAGACACACTGGCAACTTCCAGAGGTGGAGGTTTGGGATCTGCTCAAGCTCAGGCTGCCTGGGGCACGCAGAAGAGCAAAAACTGAGTTCAACTGCCACTAGCGGCAAGCAATAGACTAATAGGGACTTTTAAAATGACTATTTCAGACTTAGGTTATTAAATATACTCAGTGACTGACAAGCATGCAAACACTGTGGTCATATGTAAGTAAATATGCAAGTATTTCCTTGAAAGAGAATGTCCCAGCCTTGAAACAAGAGAACAATTGTGCCAACCGGTGCCACCGTGGAAATGAAGCATGGCCAGAGGTCCCAGAAAAGGCCACAGAGCGAGTTTGTCTGAGGCATTTTCACGCCTCCAACCAGCTGGGACGCCCGGTCACAAATGAACAGGGAGACACCGAGGACGCAAGCTTGAGCACCGAGAGCCGCTTCTGAAAAGCGGAGTGAGGACAAGGGGTTAAACTTCCCCTTTTCCCGAGCTAACCCGCCCTTTCCACCGGCCCTTCAGGATCTGCGTTGCCTCGGGGAAGGAGGGCGGGAAGAGCCCCTGAGGCCGGCGAAGGGACGGGATGCGCCCCGCCGCCATTCGCCGCGGCCGCCCCTGACAGGATTCGAGGCGGCGGCGGGGACTAACGGGCTCGCGCCACCTGAGGCCCGCACGCCGCGCCTGCGCAGGCGGCGCGGGGCGGCTCCCCCCCCCAGTTTGAGGGACGGCAGCCTGACAGCCCCCCCTCCATCCCCCGCAGCCATGTTAGTGTGGGGAGCAAACCAGGCGGGGAGAGAGGGAGAGGGCAGCCGCGCATCCCATGGTGCAGCGCGCCGGGAGGGCGGGGGAGCGGCCTGGAGTGGCCGGGGCGGGTAGGCAGGCAGGCAGGCGGCTGCCCGCGCCGCCGCGCAGACCTACCTAGAGCGGGGCGGCAGGCGGGCGGCCTCAGCAGCCGGCGTTGGCGGGACAACGCCGCTGTTTCTCTTCCCCTCGCTCCAGCTCGCCGCGGCCCCTCCGCTCGTCGGGGGCCGGCCGGCCGGAGGCGGCTGCCCGCAGCGCGGTGAGTGCTGGCGGCAGGGGCTGCCTGAGGAGAGGAGGAGGAGGGGACAGAAGGGGCGAGGGGGACAGGCGGAGTGAGGCGCAACGGCCCCAACGGCCCTAACTTACATAACGGAGTGGGGGGAGAGGGGAGCGGTGGGAAGAAGTGGGGGGGGGGCAGCGGCTTCTCCTTCCGTGTCCCCCCCTTCCTCGGCTCGGGGTGCGACGACGGCCCCTACTCCGCAGAGGAAGAGCCGCCCGTTTCTTCTGTATCGCTCGGGAGGGGGTGCCATGGACACCGGGGAGGGGGCACAGGAGACACCTCCCCTCCGCCCCCCCATGGGGCACGCGTATGTGCCCGCGTACATGTACACACGAACCGCACGCCGTGGGTGTCCGCGGCTGAGGGCACCCAGCGGCCAGGGTACGAGCGAAGGGCTCCGGCCGGCCGAGGAGGAAAGCGGGTATGGGGGGGTGGGCTGGGGGTCCGGGCAGAGCCGCTTCCCTTCCCCCGCGGCGCCTGCGAGGGGGCTTGGTTGGGCGGTGTTGGGGGGACGGGCTGGATGGGAAGGGAATGGGAGAAGAGGAGGCTCCGGGGAGAGGTCATTTGGTGCACCGCCTGCCCCTTCCACCCTTCCCCGGGGCGAAGCCGGCCGCCCCCTCCGCCCTGCCTGCCCGCCCGGGTGGCTCGGCCCGCGGCCGGCCCTCCCTGCTCCCCGGGGCCGGGGCGTCCGCGCCGGTCCGGTCCCACCGGATGTGGCGGGAGGGCGGCGAGGTGCTGGCGGCTCGGCTGTGGCGGGGCCGCGGCTCGGCGAGGCGGAGCGGGACGGTCCGTAAAGTAAACAAAGGGAAAGGAAAGGGAGGAGGAGGTGTCCCCTCGCTGCCGGAGCCGGGCTGCTTGGCTTGCCCCTGCCTCGCTCCAGGCGTGCTGGTAAATCTGTGGTTGCTTCTTAGAGCCTGGGTGGGAGCGCAGGGGAAGTGGTTGAGGTTTCTTCTTTTTTGTGCGTGTTGGGGTTTTTGGGGGTTTGGTTTTGGGTTTTCTTTTGGGTTTTTTTTTGGTTGTTCTGTTACTGCGCTCGCTGGAGAGTGGGGTTGTTTGATCCGGAGAGAAGTAGGGGCAGCTCTTCGGTCACATACACGTTTTAACCCGGGGATAGCCTCCTCAATCTAGCGGGGGAGGGAGAGCAAATGCTCCTCAGCGTGGCTTTTGATCGCCCCGGCTGGTGCCGCAGAAGTTGGATTAGATAGAGGAGCCTTTGCACTTCTTGAAGAAATTTGATATTTTTTTTTTCGGTCGTAAACCCGATTTTGGAGTATAGTGAGAATTGTACTTCTGCAGCTGTAACAGTATCTTTCTCCTCAAATCCCTGGGACTAATTTTGAAGCATATGCTGTATATTGCCAATTTTCACATCCATTCTCTTTCCAAGTCTCCTTTACTCAGATGATGCTTTTTTGGAACAAGGGGTAGTCTTTCCCTTTGATTTCCCTTTTTTTTTTTTTTGCTGGCTGAAAGACTGTTCACTATATTGTTTCTATTAGTTGACTTGCAGTCAGTCTTATTTAAGTGCTCTGAAAGCAGAGTGTATCCTGTAGGCCCTAGCACTCTTGCAGTGTCAGCCTGCAGCTGAGTTTTTGGCAGTTTGATTAGGATAATAGCAGTGCTGTAGTAAATGCATTGAACAAAAAGTTCACTTGAAAGGAGAAACACTTGGGGATTCATATTGAAGTATTTAATGTATATGTTAGCTTAAAAGTGAAGTATTGCAATGTCCCTTAAAAATTCAGACTCCTTTGGCCTTTGGTTGTTTAATATCTTTTTTTTTCCCCTGTGTTAATTGGAAAAGTCCCACATTCCTCAAAGCTAATCTGCCTTTATCATTTCTGATTCTATTAAACCTGGGTAAGGTCAAGAGCGTAACTGGATTGGGGCCAGAAAATATTAAATGTTACATAGTTATTTGGAACAGCTTGTTACCTTACTGAAGTTGTCCATGTCTAAAATTCCACCACTTCCTTTCTCCACCCGGCTCCTTTTTTGTTACCTCTGAAATTAGGCTGTTATCCTACCTTGCATCTTTGTTGGAACACCTTTGCCCGTGTGGTGTGATTTACGGATGGGGGCCACTGCCTTTGGATTTCTTAAAGCAAGGTTTATGGCCGAGATTCTGTAAAGAATGTGTATGCGTACCTTTGAGATCGGAGCCCATGCAATAAATTTAATGGACCTAAAATATGAGGTACTGTTAACAATACAAACAAAAAAGCCCCCAAAAGAGGGAGGAGACACTAGTTGCTGGGAAACGTTTTCTCTCACAGGACTGTAAACTCTACAGGCTATTCATCAAGAGAAAAACAGTTCTGAAATTAATTTGTCTTTTGTGCTATTTTGTCTTAAATCCAGTTTTTGTAGAAGATGGCTTGGATTGATGTTTGTGTTGGTTTTGCGGGAAGGTTAAAATGCACACATAAAAGGAAGATGGCATAGTATTTATTTATTAAAAGGTCTAAGCTTTATTTGGCCTCAGCCTTAGGTATTATTAAAAGTACTAAGCATATGTATATGACATAGCAATCAACTAGTAGTGTATTGGAGTACTTATTCTAAGAATATTAATTTCTGGATTAGCACTCTTGTGTCTTGAATGTGTAATTTGCTGAAATAGCTTTAAAAATTGTTTCAACTGCTAGATATCTAGTGATGTAACTTTGCTTCAAAGTATGTTACATGTTGTTGAAAGAGCTTTTTTTTTTTAAAAAATATAATGGTTTACCACATGATGGCTAATAGTTGAATGGGGGAATGATTGGTTTTTCTTCCCCTGGTAGGCATTGCCATGTGTAGCAGTATGGTCTTTCATATGATAGAACATTCATAGTAACAATACATGCTATTCCCATTCCTTTTGTATCTCTTAGGATTTGTGGAAAAGCCTTTTTCACTATGGCGGAGAACTTTCTGTGTTCTCAAAGTACAGTTTTGAAGTACATTGTGTTGCTGGTTGTTCTTAAATATATGTATGTGTATTCATCTACAAGTTTTTGACAGCTAGCTGCACTGGTGTTTAAACAATAGTCATGTTTTGCAGAATATTGGTAACTATAAGTAGGTTGTAATTTTGCTGTAAAACCTGTATATTCAAATCTTGTATGTTTTTAGTCTTGCATAATTTTTTTGTCTTAAATTGAACATTTGTAGCTTTCATTTGATGTAGATTATTGCATAAAGTGCCTCTGTATTCTCACGTTCTGGACAAATTTCAATAAATTGGTAGAAGTTATTTAAAAAAGTTATTTATAAATTAAGAAAATATTCTACACTTACACTAGAATTCATACTCCAGATCTTTTTTCTTGTGTTACAACTACCACTCTGGGATTGCTAGTAGTGAAAACATGGGTTTTATTTACTTCTTACCAGTAAGCTTTTGAGTCCTCATTTTGGACAGCTGTCAATGAAAACTCAGGTGTGTGACTGATACTTAGCTCCATCAGATGTAGTTTCCAGACTAAATCTGTTTTTTCTCTCATCTTGTATTAGTGTAATTCTAAAGTTTCAAGTACCATTGCTAAGTAACATGAAAACATGGACATATTGACTTAATTTCTTGAAAAGGTTTTAATTAGAGGTCAAGATTTTAAAAACTGCAACAAACAAATCCTTACTGTATCACTTTGAGCTCTTGTATGGAACGACAGCAGAAATGATTTAGGAACACTTTAGAGAACACTGTTGAAGAAAGTGGCTATTTAGGGACTGAACAGCTTGAAAACCTGCAGGTTTTGTGTTGTAGGCTTATATTTTTATTTTCCCTACCCCATTCATTTTAACTTTGTGTTCTTTCTACCATGTAAGCTTCCTAAGGTAGGAGTTTGTCGCTTGCTCAGCATTTAGTGTTCCTGACACTGGGATACAAGTCTTGCAACTGGGGGGACTTTTGAGTGTTAAGTCTTCATGAATAGAAAATGGTTTAAAAAAAAAAACCCCAACCGCACAAAAAAAAAAATCAAACAACCAAAAGCACAAAAAAACTTCAGATGGCTTGATCTGATTTTCTCTGTTTGTATTAAAGCAGACACAAGAGACACAGTTGTGATTACCCAGGTGTGTTGTTCCGAAAGGTGTATGAACTACTAAAATTTGCAAGGGGATGTTTTGAAAGCTAGGTCAGAGGTATGTGTTTTTGGAGGGAGTTGACACAGGGAATGATGAGTGTGAAAGTCATAGTTTCAGAGATGGCAGGAGAACCACAGAAACTGAGTGCTCTCTGGCCTGACAATAATTGAAATCTGGAGATGCAGATCACTGGTGGCGTCAGTGGTTCATAGTTTAAGAAGAAATTGGGGAATAGTTTCTGAAATCTGGTTTACAAGGTTTGAATGCAATTTCTTTCAAGTAAAAATCAGAATGGAAGAGGTAAATAACAAAAGCTGAAGGCAACAGGCTTTGTTAGAGAACATCTGAGGCTTTGCTTGCATCAGCATTAATTGTGGGTACATCTAAATTTTCTTCAGATCTGCAGCAGTCCACGGCTGAACTGGTAAAACTCTCCTGTATTGGATTTCCTTTGTCCCCTATGACTTGAAGCCTTTTTTTCCACCCTCTAACTCTCTGCATTGGTCCTCTGCCCTTTTTTTATCATGTTCAGTGCAGAAAAGGCATATAGAAAAAGTTTAAGTAGGTTTTGTTAACTTCCTATTGCACTGAAGTGTTACTCTCCCCCCGCCCCCCCCCCCCCCCTTTCCTGGGAAGGGGAACTGACCAAGCGCTCAACTCTGTTTCATTTTGCTGCAGGGTTCCAACTTCATACAGTGTAATATAGGTCAATTTAGAGCTTAATCCTTAAGATTAATCTTGACCCTTTCCCTGCCCATGGAACTGTAATTTTACTCATTACCCTGGACTAATTTCCTTCCTTTTGACCAAAACTGTATAAGCAAAACATGTGCATCAGTTTTCCTGGAGACAGTAATGGGAGATGACATATTCTTTGCCACTATCATTCTAGGTACATTGATGAATAATAAATCTAGAAGCATTTAGACAGTGTATATGTTAAGAGTCCTTAGATGAGGCACTTCTCATTGCCTTTGCAGAGGTTGTAGTGATACAGCTAAAGCTGTTCTCACTGTTCGGGACAGTAAGAAAGAGGTCAGAGGGCTCTACTGACTGCTAACTACTACTGCTTCCTGCTGCCATGCTTGGGGTTTTTCATTGTTTACCCACACATGAAAATGTGCAATTCCTGCTTTTGTTTTATTACGTTTTGGGGGAGGGGAGAGGGAGCAGAGCATCTGAGGCTGTAAAGTATCTTTGGAAGTCAGAGATTATTTTTCCTTTTTTCCCATTAAAGTTCCTGGGAAGGATTTGAAGCAGCGGCTGATTTTTTTTTTTTTTTTTTTAATATGGGAAGGAGCTGATACTCTTTCCTGTTTTCTTGCTGCTAGGATAGCAAATAATTTGGTTGCAAGGGGGTAGCAGAAGACTAGTTTAGCAGAAGCTCAAAATGAGCTAAATGATATATTTTAGAGATCTGAATGCACCTCTTTAATCAGGTACCTAGCTTTTTTCCCAGACCTTTCTTAATGCTGCAAGGAGTGTTTACTGGTATAATCCATGGGGCATAGAATAGCCAGTAAGGTCTCGGGTCCATCTACATTTGATACTTAATTTCCTAGCATTGCCTTCAAGATTACTGCTGCTGAAGATAACCGGTAAGAGACTTATAAATCCCAATGTCTGAGTTACACCCAGTGGTGGGGATTTATATCAATCAATACCTGTTTCATCCTGTTTGTTGTAGGTTTTATGTTCACTGTGAATGCCGAGGCAAGTTTCTCCTCAGTAATATTCTGTAGCATTGAGATTCAGAAATTCTGTGATCTTTAAAACAGAATTTCCTTTTACTGATTTTGGGCAATCTTTTGAATTCTTTTTCTATGAAACATAGTGTAAAAGCATAAAATCCACTGCCATTTTCTTATTTTTACATAGGTATCTGCGATTGATTTCCTTTTTTGGACTAGGCAGTCGTAATCTTTCTGTCCTGTGAGGAGAAAAATTGGCTATGTTCTGGTTTAGAATATTGGAATTTTTATTGCCCATTTTTCTCAAGTAAAGGTTGATACAGAAAGGAGAGAAATAAAGTTAATGTTTAAAAGAGTACCGTTCCTTTTTATTTTTGGTTAATTAACCAAGCTGTTTTCCAACTTCTTTTTCCCTGCTATTTCTAATACACTTTTCTTCAAGCAGAAATTCCTTTTGCTGGTGGCTGAATGCTCTTGTGGTTCTTTTATACCTGCGTATACCTCAGGTTTTAGCAGTCTCCTCCTTCATTCTTTCTGCTCCTTTACTGATGCTTTTCTGTAGTGGAAGCTGTTTAAAGGCAGGGTTACTTCTTCATAATTGTTTTTACAGTCTAGGCAGTAGCATGCAAAAGTAACATGTGTAACGGGTATCTTTATAGTTCAGTTGCTTGAACTTACTCATTGTAAAGAGTTAAACTTCATACTACTTTAATTTTGTATTAGTCCTATTGCCCTTTCTTCACCCTTTCCCCCAGCAAGTTCCAGAAAGTGATGGAGGTATTGTATTTTTGCCAATGCCTAGGACCTCTCGTGGTTGATACCACTGTTCTTGTTAACCAATTATGGAAGGAGATAGGAAACATTGATACAACCAACAGTATTGGAAGTCAGGAGACAAGAATTTTATTTCTACCTCTTTTGTGGCTTATTTTTTTCCTTTTGATGGCTAAACTAATTTATCTGCTGTGCTGTTGTTTATTCCCCTTTAAAATAAGGACAGTGCTTTGCTCAGGCTTCATCTGCTGGCATATAAACACATGGCAATTCTGAAGTGCTTTCTGTAGAGGTGTCTGAAGTACCTGACACAAGGAAAAGTAGAAACCGTGATGTTAGATCAAGGTTGTTCATTTAAGGTGCCGTCTTACTGCTTGGAATGAACCTTGGCATGGCCATCACAATTAATTCATGTTTGTCAGTGTACTTGTCAACCTTTCATGATGCCTGACTCAGAACTGCATTTGCATTTACTGAATAAAATGCACTTGCACTTATGAATAGGAACAAAAGCTGGTTGATAATACGTGTATAAAAATGCACATCCCTCTGAGATGAGCCACAAGTTGGAGAGTTTCAATCTCTAAGTTCCATTTTTTAATTGTGTTGAAGACTGTTAAATTTTATTACATTTTTAACTAGTTTTCTATTGCCAGCGTTCACCCAGGAAATGTTTACACACTGCTGACATGGAAGGGTCGCTTCCTTGCAGTGAAGCTCTCTGCAAACGTTACAAATTACAGTTTCTGTTCTTACTCTTGTGTTAACAGCACTATTATGAAAATTCTGTTAATTAATGGCTAAAGAAGTAATTCTGAATTTTTATCAGCTCTCATTTTCTATTTCAGGCTTAAGTACTATATCCTAGAGGCTTCTAGATTCCAGTTGGTTAATTAATTATCTTGTCATTTTCACTTTAGTTTGTATAAATCACAAAGCTGATTGTTTTCTTTACTTGTTCTAGTGCCTCTCCACTCCACAGCTTCTTCCTACTCCATATTTAGTGCATTTTGAATTTTGTTGTTCAAATGTCCGCTCAAAACATGCTTTTCAAGTTCTGCAAGAGCTGAGTAAGCAGTGATGTGCAGGTTATTGATTGATTGGTGCTCCATTTGTGATTAACCTTGTTCTGCTGGTGCAGAAAAACAAATGCTCTGCTGTGGTGTAGCAAGGTGGTAAATACTTGGAGTAATTGTTCTACTGAATTCTATACTGATAGGATTTAGTTAGAATGCGATTTTCAGTTCTGGACACGGTACATCGAGAAAGGGTTTTCCTCTCTTTTGGGTGCTTTCAGTAGGCAGATCAGATACCTGAAGAATATGACACACAAGAATTGAACAAATTAAGATGTTAACTTTTTATCTCCTCGTAGTCTTAAGTTATTCACATGCATTAGGCTACTACAAGGAGGAAGAACATAAAGGTTTATGGGGGCTAAAACAAGAAATAGTTGACTTAAATAGGTCTTGGGGGGAAGACTTCTAATGTTAAGAATAACAAACCATTGGACAAGAATAGGGAGGGGACTCTTGTCACTGACAGTATCTAAGAATAAATTAGACGTCTGTCAGAAAGGAAATGCTATTTATCCCTACTTCAGGAGTGGCAGATTGACAAGATGACCTCTTGAGTCCTATCCAGCACTGATTTTAGTGATGCAAACAGGTAAACAACGTGGGGTTATTATTTTCAGTTTTATGCCGATAGTCAAAATGTAGTTGACAGTAACCCCAGCAACTGATAGTTTTCTCTGAGCTCTTGTAAGGAAGTCCTCTTTGTTACCTTGTTAGTTATTGCCTGAAACTGTGCAGCTTTGATATAAATCTGTTGCAGGCAAAGCATCTTGTATTTTCTTTGTGGAATGCTGTTTGCAGTTACAGCTGTAAAGGTCATGGAGAGAAGATCCCTTCCATAAGTGAAACATCTGCATTCTATAGATGCAGATGTTACCTAAATGTGGCTTGAAAAACCAGAATTATAAACTGGTTACTGATATTAGAACAATTAGCTTAGTTGCCATTTTGTTGTACATTTACAAAATTTCATGGAAGAAAACATGCAAGACGTCTAAACTGTGCAAGCAAGTTAATAAAGTGGCCTTAGAGGATGACTTTTCTTATTCCTTTTGGTATTGCCCTATAATTAATGACTATATGTTATTACATATTAATAAACTGAGCTTTGCTTTCAGAATAATAGGAACTTTGGTGGATCTATAGTTTCTTTTTATGTCTATCTTTCACTCTTTAATATGATAGCTTGTATTTTGATGTTGCATCAGTAGGCTTCCTCTTAATTGTAACTCAAATTAATCTATTTTAAAGCAAGTCAAAATGTTTCTCAGCGTTTTGTCATGGAAGGAGTAAGTCACTGCTGAGCTTGGGAAACAGAATTAAGTAATCTTTAGTGAAAATGTGAATGGAGACAAATTAAAACATGGTCTGTATGCCTTCCTGTACTCAGTACAACCTCTGCTGGAAACTAGTATTAATTACACACTCTGCATTTGAGACGTTCCTTATGAAAGAATAAACTCATTGATCGGATAGCTTTTTAAACACTATGTTAAAATTTAGAGGCAAAAGCTGCTGGAATTAACATTTCAGTGCTACATCTGGGCTTTCAGGGAGCCTCTAAACTAAAAGGTGGAGCTAAGAGTGTACGTTTGTGCAGTGTGTATAAACTCTTGTAAGCTGTTTGCTATGGTCTGGGGAACTAAAAGTCATTTAAAAAAGCCCAATGTGGTGTGGAGGCAAGGGGAAGCCTCTTGCTCATCATTTGTGTTGAATTCTGTTTAATCAGTTGTAAAAGCACCTAGTCAGACTAGATACTAAATCTTCATTATTAGGGTAATATAATAATTTCAGATTTACGTGGATTCCTTGTTTAGCATTGCCTTTGTAGATTGTGTGACTTTGGCTGGGGGGGGGGATCTCCTCCAAGGTGGAGGATAGCATTGTTATTATATACCTTAGTGCATATGTACATAAATTGTTGGACATTTTAATTAATCAATGGTTATCGGGGAAAAATCAATCTATTTCCGGAATTGAATAATATTCCTTTTATTTTGCCCATGTATTTGGATGGTGCAGTTTAAGGATTGAAGTTAGTTGAGAAATAGGGGGAAAAAAGTATATGGCATGTGTATCTCTTGTGGGAATATTCTGACTGTCTCTTCTTGAATGCTTTGTGAATATTAGATTGAGTTTTATTACTTGTATTTCTTGGGTTGTGGGTGGAAACAAAAATAACATAGTCAGAGCCCCTGTAAAACTTAGTCAAGGAATGGAGTCAAAAGGAGAGGGATATAACACCAAATAAGCTGCTTTTCCATCTTCTGCCTAGAGTTTGCATCAATATTTCATTTTTATAAGAAATCAAGCTTTAGTTCTCTGGATTTCATTCCCTTGTTGCTGCACATTTGTTACCTACATGAAATTAATGAACAACCAAGTGGATTTCTTTAGGAGATTAGGCACCTTTAGAAGAAGATGGTGTGCAGCATAGACAATTAATTCTCAGATGGGGATTTAAATGAAGGGAAAGTTTAGTTGTGTCATAGGCTACAAAGCCCCTGCTGATTCAGCCTTAGTAGAAGGGGGAGAGTTTCTTTGTGTGATGGCAGTACTGCTTGTCTCATACTGTTTCAGTGCTTTCAACAGCTAGTTTTATGCCTTGCTCTCTTTTCATCAAAAGAGGAGCGGGAATTCTTAGACAGGAGTGTGTATCATTGGGTTCATTTTACAACTGAATCAGCTTTTTCTTCTCTTAAAGGCAAACAAAACCTTTAAACTGTTTCATAATCTGGGAAGACTATTGAACACAGAAGCTTCCTTTCCTACAAAACAAATTTTGGAGTTCTGTAATGTATTTATCTATGTGACTTTTTGGGAGATAAATGGGGATTGCATTGAAGTTCTTTTTTTCAAAAGTCTTTGTTACTTCTGTCGAAATGGGTATTGAACTACAGTATTCTCAAGTGGGAGTAGGAACGCTGGTCATATTATAGCAAGCAAAAGATCATAGAGTGGAAGTACGGGAAGGGTGAGGACTGCAGCAAGTTGTGAAAATAAATGTACATAAAGCACGCCTGCTTTAATACCTTACTCTTGAAGTTGATAGAAGTGGTAAAATACCACAAGACCTTGTGGGTTGCTGAGTCGAGATCAGTTTTGGAAAGGCAAGATGAAAGTAGAGAGTCTTGACAAAGGAGTTGAAGCATAGTCAAAGTGAAATGGGGAGGGGGAAACTGTGCTGCCTATGTGCATATAATGTGAGTACTTAATGCACAGCTGTCACTTGAAATATGATAGTGTTTTGGACTGAGTGTTACAGCAGATTTAAGTGTTATGTTTAACTTGTGTTCTATGTTGTTAAATCTTTTTCTTTATAGCTGATTTTATATGATGCCCTTATGAATAGGAGGTGATAATAAGTATGGACTCCTTTATTTTTTTGGTGTTTTTAATATGATGCGGAAGTGAGATCTTACTGCAGTTTGCCCTTCCCCCAATTAAGTTATAACAATCTGGTTAAAAGTTTCTGTAGAACTACTGGTGGTGAAGCTGACAGTGGCCATATGGATATGTTTTGTGGTGACATGTTTAGGGTCTATGTTTGGGTCCACTGAATCTTTCAAAATTCTGCTTTATGGACTACGTTATTCTGGTGTCCAAGCCACTAAGCAATGTTAAGATCAAGTTAGTGCTTTTACACCAATTATCCCGAAACACTAAGGGTTTCAAGACTACTAAATCTTTACAGCATTGTATCCATGCAAATAGAGCCTTTGAGTCAGTCTAGAATTCAGTAGCTGCCTTGACTGTTCTCGGACTTTTCCTGAAGGCCATAGGTCATTTGTTAGTAGACTGTACTCAGGGCTGCGTTGCACTGTTCTTCTGCATAGGTTTCTTCTTGGTGCTACCGCTGAAAGTGCTCCAGGCAGGTCCATTACCCTCATTGCTTGAGGTGTAGAGAAGCTGTGTATATACAGTTGTTTACGCAAGATATAGGAGAGTATCTAAAAACCTGTGCGTACTGTATAACTAGCAGGAACAATAACATTGCAGATAACTTAGTTATAATTATGTCTCATCTCCACTAAAGAAAATATTAGTTATGTCCAGAATTGCTGTTACTGTTTTTTCCCTGCACTAGCAGAGCTCTTGAAGCCTTTCCTGTCTACCATGATCTTTTGTGGAGTTGCCCTGTGTCTTACTGTAGTGCCAAAGGCACATCATTAGAGACCAGATCTGATCACATTAAATGCTTTATAAGGATAAAAATGTTGCACGACACTAAACTGTTTATTCGCTTTGCTGCTGCAGATCAGAGGTAGAAGGAGAGGGAAGTGAAACAAGTTTATCTTTTGTGGTCCATCTTTAGCTTTGTAAGGCTTGACATGATGAATTGCTGTATTGAAATGGAGTGGAGGATTTGGGAGAGAGTTAGAAGGAGAGGAATTTGTAAAGAATAAATTAATGGAATGATGAGAAAAGAGCAAAGACGACAAATTTTCTTGAAGAACGTGATCAAAGAGCATTAAGGGTAGTTGAAAACAGAAGGAAGCTGAGGAACGAGGTCCATGCCTAGAAGATATTTTAAGATTCTTCTTCTTGGATACTAGTAATTGGCTTATGTCTTCAGTGATATGCTTGGTGAAGAAGTCAAACTGGAGAGGGAATGGAATGATACTGGAAAACAAAACGTAAAATTTCAGACAGTGTATATGGAGATTTAGATCTACAAGTAAGATGCTCTATCTTTTAGTTGAAAACCAGGTAGAATTATGTGTGATTTTTAAGAGGAAAATAAAGTAGGACAGTGATAGATAAAACTGAGTAAAAAAAAAAAAAAAAAAAAAAAAAAACAAATAAAACTGGACCAAATGCGTGACTTACAGCCGCCAATTGGAAAAAGTCTAAAAAGGAATAGTTTTCCACCACAAAAAATGTGTTACACTTAACATTTAAATATTGTCAGTTTACTGAAAACCTCTCCCTTGTCGAGAAAGGTAGAAAAATTTCAAAAGCCATGAAAAATTCCTTCCTCCCCCTCCCCCCACCCCGGAGCAGATATATTTGCGGTTTTTTTGCTTTAAAGAAACCATTTTGTAAGATATATAGGGTTTTTTTTTTACAAAACGTTGAAATAAAAGTGCAATATTTTGCTTAACCCAAACCACTTTTTATGTTTAATCTCCTTTTGACCACTTTAGAAGCTTTCAGTATTTATCCCAATTAGAATGAGACTAACTGATGTCTTAAGAAGCATTACAACTGGTCAAACATGAATTGAGCATAGGAGAGTTTTTGTCACCGCTTGCTTCCTAAGTAATTGATGAATGAATTAAATCAGTAAGTAATCTGCAAGAACAAATCTTGGGAAGGTATGCCTGGAAACGGCTGTCAGTGTAAGGGAGATGAAGTGATCCTGTGTTTGGATTGTCTCTGACTGCATTACTCTCTTAATAGCTAACGACCAGAAGAGAGGCCCTTTATCTGTGCTCTAGGGTTGCCGTCCAACGTCAAATCACAGTAGCATGTGTTTGTACGCTGAATTTTACACACATGGGTAGTTCTATTGAAAATCTGGGGGATGACTTGTGTGGAAAATTTAATATGCTTGTAAGTGTTTGCATTATTGATGCCTAAGTAATTAAAATAATATTTTTTTCTAGTATTTGGTGCATTTTTGATGTTGCATGTGAGTAAGTCCCGTGATATTACACACACAATTATTTTAACAAATGCTTTAAGGGTGCTATTGACGTACTTTCCAGAGTGGGGAAAGGTCATTACTATCGGTCTTGGAAATTAAAAGTAGCTTTTGCCGTATCAGAAGACATCTTTAATTAAATCAATAACTGCACAGGTTTCTCAGGCTGAGAAACGGTCTCATAAGCAATTTCCCTTTTCATAAAGGACTTGTCATGATGTCATTCCCATTGTGTTGATTGTTGGTGTTTTCACGAATTGTCCCAAATCATGACTAATTCCCTAAAAATATTCAGAGCAGACATGATTCTGGGGAAAGCTGTTGTTTGCCACTCAGTCTGGTAGAGATAGTGGGACAGCTGGCTAACTTAGCAGATTTTGTGTTAACTTTAAAATTAGTATTTCGAGGCAGTGCCATTCTTTTTACATGCCACCATAAAAGCAGTTCAAGTTTTCGGTGATATTTTTCCCGATGGTATGGATGGGTATTTCAGGTGAATGTCTGTGGCACATTTCTGTGGCCTTCATGTAGAAATTTAAGTATTTTGGTTTTCTTATTATTTCAGTTTATTAGAGGTTAGATGAACACTTAAAATAGGATTTGAGTGTTCTGTTTTTTAATAAAAAAAATCTCTGCACAGTTTCTCTTTTTTGTGTTACTTTATCTCATCAGATTCTTTTCTCGTGTGGAAATCTTTTGGTGGCCTTTGTGTGTGGGAAAAATTTAAGTAGCTAAGGTGAATAAAGTTTCAGAAACAGTTCTTAAAAATTGATTTCTCAGTGCTTAATATGTAAGCTTAGGCTTTCTACTGGTACTGCCTTTGTCCCTGTAGTATATATTTGTTCGAGAGGCAAAAGAGCAAAAACAACTAACAAAATAGCAAACCCAACTCTGGATTACTCAACTCTGGAGTTCTTTCGGTTCGATCATTTCCTTTAAGGAGAAAAACCACAACTCCTTCTGGACAGTGTATTACGTGTGTGTTTTGAGCTATATCTGTCTGTATTTGTTACTTCAGCTAAAAACTGGCTTGGCTGTCCTATGATGCACATACCCTGAGGAAATAAATGCTTTTACCTAGTTCCTCCCACACACTTTTTTTTTTTTCCCCAGGGAAGCACTCTTTCTAATCCTAGATCTTGATGCTGCTAACGTTTTGAAACACTCATCAGCGTTTTCAATACTCACTGAATTGTTGTTTCCATTAAATGTATGTTAGCTATATGAAAGGTTCACTTCAGAATCCTTCTTTAACCCTCCTCCTTCTTCAAAATACCAAAACTATACAACTTATGAAATTTTTAGTTTACTTTGATGGGACCTACAGGATTTCTGGCAACGTGCTTTGTCAGGTATCTATTTTGAGTTCAAATGTAAGCCCTTGGCTTCTACTTCTACAAACTTCTTTTGTGTGGGGGGGTTGGTTTTTTTTTTTCCTTCGTAAGGACTTCCAGCTAAATAATCTGCACTTGTAAAATAGGGTACATACTGCAGCTCATTCCTTTGGAAGGTTATCTTGTCTTCACAATAAGAATATCAGTTATTTGCTTTAAAGCTTGTTGGATATTTGAATACTTTGATGTTAGGTCAAGAAAATAGCCTGATCAGTTCTAAATGTTTATTTCAGATTACATGTTCCATCCTGTGTTGAGCACCTGCTGCTGAGAGCTGGAAAGCCTACTTAAGGTATGTGGAACAGCTAATGTTTTCACTTTCACACAGCGTTTTATTCTGGGTAAAACGGTTCAAGTTGAGATTTTTTTTGTTGTTGTTCTTTTCTTGTAGTTATTGCTGAAAGTCCTAATTTTTAAATAGTGGATGTTAAAACGGAATTTCTTGGTTTGTCTTTTCCCCTGAGCCTCCTAGAACTGGCCTTTCTCTAACATGCCGTTTATGGCCCTTCCATTCAGCCTGAGGGCTACAGAGGTGGGTAGGCCCGTGCAGCAAGTAATTTATTGTGCCTGGGAGGAATTTGTAAGGTGTTTTCTTGCTTACCATAAATGCTTAGCTGGAAATTGTCTGACCAGACTGATGTACTGGCTTTGGAGCGAAATATTAATGATTCTCTATTTTCACGTTCTGCTTTTCTGTAGTACCTAAAAATTTGTCTTAAGCAAAATTTTCACTGCAGGGGCACCTGGCCTAATCTTAAGTAGTTTTGCTGTAAGCAGGAGTAGAGAAGTTGGGTAACCACAGTATTCTTCACAGTATTACAGGAATCTATTTCTGTTCTCCTATTTTTTTTGGGTCCTTGTGACACCCCCCTCTCCCAGGGTGAATATATTTGCAAACTTCAGTTTTGTTCCTCAATATTCTTGGTATTTCTGACTTCTGCTTTTATTGGTGCTGACATACATGGATGTTTGGAATATTCTTACATTTGAGTGTGGCTAGAATAATGTGATGGATCTTTTTTTTTTCTTTTCTAGTTTGGTGGTTTTTGTTTTCCTTTTCTTTCTACAGCCTTCTCTGTAGTTGGTGGTATGGGAGCCTGTATTACATTATTTTTTTCTGTTTCTTAGGCTTTGGCAGGTAACAAAATTCATCGCCTGCCACTTCAAGAGCACTTTTGCATCTAACTTGCTAATGTGGAGAGCCTTATTTAAAACTTCTGTATCACCTGTTTTAGATTATGTTAATGTTCTCCTTGCCTGGGCTGTAATGTACTTGAGGACAAAGGATATGTGGCTGCTAGCATTTCATGTGGACTAGGCCCCTAATGGGATTTCAGACTGTTATCTTGCAGTTTGACTTCAGAGTACTGCCTCTCCAGGATCTCTCCATATTTTCACCTTCAGGAAACAGCAGAGGGTCACTTAGCATCTCCTGACTATCTAAATTTGCAGGGGTAGATGTCTTTATTCTTCAGTAGGTTTTTTGCTTAACTTCTTACTTCGTGAATGGTCTGGATGTTAGTCAGCCTTTCTTAAACTTCAATTTTCAAGTTTATGGTGGCTAATTGCTTCTCCTTTCTAATTTCTCCTTTCCCTTTTCTGGTATGGGATGATGTTTGTGTTATGCAGTTGGCTTTTTTCCAAGGAATTCCATCTACTTTCACCACTCCAAGGAATAATTTGAGTGGTTTAAAAAAAATAGTAGTCTTCAGTTTTGTCACCTAACTTGGAAAAAAGCCAAAGTACTTCAGTTTGAACAAAAAGCACCAGTACTAATATTTTTATCAATTAAGACTAAAATTTGTTGCCTTGTGTATCATGTTAAAACTGAATTATGATTTGGATGGAAACTCAGACATTTTAAAAACTTTTTTTTGAACATGGAAAACTAATAGTGTGACAAACCCAGAAAGCAAGGGGATGGGGGGAAAACAGGCCCACCCTCTTCAGTTTATCATATATAAAAGCCTACAAATCAGACCTATGATTTCAGTTTTTTTATGCTTCCTTTCATTTTGTTTGACCTTTTAAAAGGAACAGCTATGATTGTCGTGATGTCATAAGCAAAAAAGCACGCTTCTATGTCTTGTGAACTGAAGCCATTTGTTCTTTGGAATACATCGTTTGTAAAAGGCTGAAGTGAGTCATATCCTGGTAAAACCATGACAACTAAGTATTTATTAGTTTGTTAGGTAAATATCTCGCACTACCTTCCTAGGTAAGACTTTGTAGAAAACCAGCCCTGTGAATAACAAGGCTGTGAAATGTGATGGCAAGTAAGAAGAAGAAACAGTGAAGGATCTTAAATGTAAATTGCAAGTACTTCTGACTTTGTCAGGTTTACATTGAAATATGTGTATTTTTTCTGGCTGGGGATTTGGTAAGAGGAAGAGATTAGTGCTACTTACTCCTTGAAATTGGTATTATATATGCAAATACTGGAATGACAGTTCCAGTGGAAATGGCAGAAGAATGTACTGAATCTCTTGCTTACCCAGCTGCTTTACAAACTGTTATTGTAAGTCTTACATTCAAATTGCAAAAATTAAACTCTTATGTGTATCACGATAGTCCTTTCATTACACCATCACATACTTTGTTCTACAGAACCACTCCTTGTCTGGTACCAAAAATATACTTGTCTATTCACTGCATTCTTTAAGCCTTTCTCTGACAGGATGGATTTTTCCTGTTAAGTTTGCCATGCTAGTGCTGGCTTTACCTGTTCATGTTATGTTATTATTAGTATTTGTATTGGATGGAGTCACAGAATTTGGGATAAAAGGTTTCAATTTTAGGTCCCTGCTCAGACATGCCATTTTTTGTTGTAACACTTAAAATTTGCACTCAAAGTAGATCTCTCACTGATTTAATAGCACCTGAAAGTACTTGGCAGTTCTGTATTTAACCCCCTAGGTATCAGGGCATGTGTGTATGAAAGAGAAAAGCATGGTGATTGCAGAAAACTTGACTAAATGGCTCTGCTAGCATCATCCAGAAACCCTGAATGCATAGATGACACTTAATTGCTTTAGCTTATAAAGTATTCTTTGTCTTCTTCCTGATGCTAGTTATTTACTCTGATTATTTATTAGCGAATGCAGAAGACATGTATCAATAGGAAGGGATTATGAGCAACAGTTCTGTTTAGCTTTATTATTCTGACTTACTCGTCAGGCCAATCTTTATGCCCTGAATTGATGCAGGGGTTCTGTAGGTAAAACTACGTGTAATTGTATGGGTATTTGTCATGTGTGTGTTTTCAAAGATGTCGGACCGCCATTGACAGTAGGTGGTGCTAGCACTTCCACCTAAGAAGCAGCTTCCAAAAGATGTTTTCCTGATTGTATCCCTACTGCAAGTGACATCTGATGCTTTCCAACTTTACAGTTTTATTTCAGTTGAAATTAAACTAGTATTTGGTGAGCAACCCTGTTGTATCCGGCACAGTACTCACTTAAATTAATGTTCCTTTTTATCTCTTACAAGTAAGAAACACTTCCCCAATTAAATCTTAAAGATCCATGTTTTTTGTGTATTTTGGATGTTATGCGTGTAATCTTGTACATTCAGGGCTTTTCCTTCTTGATACAAAATCTGTTTCAAAAGATTTCAGTTTGCATTTAAAACTGTAAAGAATAATCACTCTATTCTCAAGTGTCAAGATAATCAATGTATATTGCTTCTTATCGATAACACCTATGTGCTTATAGCTCCTCCTGGCTTCTGAAAGTGGAATTTTGCTGGGCTTGCTACTGGTTTATTATCCTGGACTTTTGGGGCATTGGAGAAAGATTTACTTTTCCCCCAAGGTTATGGTAAACTTCAGCTTCTTCCAAGCAGGCTGGGTTCACACGTGTGTGTGAGTTCATAAGCGGTTCAGTGCAGAACACGCTCTTCTCTCTGGCTGGGTTCTTGCTGTGAAGGGCTCTGTGGTCTATCTGTATTGGCAGGCATCACCAGAGTTTTAAAAGCAATGAACTTGAATGTAACGAACACAATCCATGCCATGTGGTGCTTAATGCCTTCCTGAACTCTCTGTCCTGGCCTTTGCTCAGTATAGTTGTTGTTCCTTGGCCTCTTCCCAGAGCAACTGTTGTCTTTACATAGAACTAAGTGGACTGGGGAAAATAAATTTCAGTGCTTGTGATATTCTCCTTAGTTGTCTCATCCCTCAGTGGAGTTTAATAAAATCTCAGCCTGTCTGGATTATCTCGGAATGTGTTACCGAGGTAAAATGAAGTAGGGTTTTAGTCTTCCTTCTGGAGGTGCCAAAAGCCTTCTGTATACCAAAACAAATTGTTTTGGTTGCTAGCCCTTCTGGTGAATGTGAGTAGGGAAATACAAAGCAGAAAACAAAGTTTGACTCTGTAAATAGTACTCCTTTGTAATACAACTTGGATGGATCTCTAGTAGTACATTCTGATGATGCCAGGCACAGCCATGTAATGCTGCTGCTGCTACCTTCCAGACTGTTTAAATTGCAGATTTCTGAATGATTGACTTGATTAAATATCCATGGGGCTTTTCCCCATACATCAGGGCATTAGCCTGTACATTGCACCATTATGTCAGCTTGGAAATGTTGAAACCTTTTCACAGAGTAGATTCTTCTTCTCATCTTGGGGCAACTAATTTTTTTTCTTCATCCCAGCCCTGCAAACAAATACCTGTTCAAATTTATGCAACCATGTTGACATGTTCAAATCAGTAAGAGTAGTTCTTATATCTGAAGTCAAGCATGTCTACACATGTTTTTTTAGCTATTGTGGTGGTAGGCTCTTATTTATAGTCATAATGAAGGTGGATGCAACCCATTTATTGGTCTAAAAAGCAAAACTAACTCTGTTTCACTATGGCTATTCTGTTCCATCCCACCAGTGTATTTATCACTTCTCTAAAAATAGACTTAAAGCTCTTGGGAATGCAGGGCTATATTTGCAGTAAAGTTTGCTGTAGCTCTATTTCTATGAGAACACTTCACTTTTCTCACTGGTAATGTATAATCCTCCTTTGATCCTGTATTTTGGTTAATGGGTTAAGATCTGTACTGCCTCTTATTTGCTGCAGGAAATACACAAGACTGTTCAACACTGGCCTAGGAAAGTTTCTAAAAGCAGCAGGATATTCTGAATCATTCACCCAGACCGTATCTTACACAAGATAATCACTGATAATGTGCTCCTTGCTGCTAGGTGATAGAATGACCTTCCAGTATGTTCACATTTCAGACACTCAACTCCATATCAGCCTTTGCGTGCACTTTGACAAGTGTGTTACTTTCCTGCTTGTAAAAAGAAAACTTGCAGAGAATTTTCCGAGAGCATCAAGAAGACCAAAATTCAAACCAGACCATAATCTTTTCAAGGCTTGAAAATTTCAGTTTTTACCTGTAAACTGAGTTTACAGGCGTGCCAGGCTTCCTATTATCCTTTGTGATAGTGTTTGTTATTGGTGTGGCATCTTGAGTTGTAGTTGCAGACCAGGTTGTAATGAGTGTCCTTATAAGAAAAGGAAAATTAGTGGATCCAAATGTACTGAGAAGACATAAAATACTGTGGAAAAAATACTGGCCATCTTGATAGGCAGCAGGACCAGCAAGTGACCAGCAAGTTGCCAAGGTTGATTTGTGTGCTCTGTAGTAAAGGAAAGATCTGGGTTATTTCATGGCAGATGTTCATGGAGAACTTCCTCTGAAGAGAAGCAGTCTCGAGTAGACTTCCTGAAATGTGTTTTAATTAGCACTACCTGAGACGCAGAGAATCTTACTCCTCAGGAAATTCAGGGCTTATAAATATTGTGCTGTGCTCAAAACAGGACCTGATATTTTAGCTTAACCCTTATCAGCATTGTATAAAGTGAAAAGATTACTTGTCTCCCTTATGTTTGGCACCCCTTGTTCACAAGTCCCAGCATAATACTAGTTTTTTGTTTATTTTCCCCTTCTCTGTCTCAGCCATTCTTGTTCACTTTTGAGTCACTAAAACCTCCAGATTTTCTGTGGTATTATTGTCTTGCTAGTAATCTCATTTTGTATATGCATGGTTGGTTATTCTTACCTAGTTGTAAATCTGGTGGAAAATCATGCGATACAGTGTTAGAAGCCTGATGTGACGTCTTTCCTTCTCATATATTTATAAGACACATTCCCACAGCTATATGTGAACAGCCAGTATAAATCCTTTCAAATTGGCCTGACTCCCCTTTATGTCTAGATGCTTGCAGATAATTTGGTTTGCTTATTCTCTTATTTCTTTGGGACCTGGAGCTGCGCAAGTCTTTCTGATACATCATAATTCTTTAGATGCCAATTTCTTTTGAAACTATTAAGTTTTGGAAATAATGCTGTGTTTTCATGTGCTTGTATTTCATTAAATCCCTTTACAGTAGCAGGAATTGGCAGAAATAGTGGTTTATTTTTGATTATATTTTGTACTGTTCACACATACTGCTATCTTGGGTATAGAGCAGATGGCTATCAGAAGTGATGTGGTTTCTTTTGTTTCTTTCTTACTGGTAGCTGTAAATCAGTACTTTTTTTTTCTGTGGCAAGAAGTAAAGCAGGCAACCTGAATTCCCTGGGCAAGATTCTGGACTAATGCAGCTTGGACAGTGTTTCCTTATTAGGGAGGATGAAGAGGACGTGAGAAGGCAAGGAGAGTCTATAACTGCACCCATAAATGAATGCATTAAATGAGATACAATGCTCTGTTCCAAGAAGCAGCCTTGATCACCTAGCAGAAGTTATTAATAGCTGTTCCAGGTGCCACTGAAATACTGCCCTTTAACAACATGTGGAAGGTATATTGTAACACAGTCTACTCCCAGCTGTATTGTGGAAGGTGCAGTCTTTAAATTGCTAACCAAGATTCCCATTAAAAAAAAGGTCATTTCTTATTTTAGTAAAATAGTATTTAGAATGTGGAAAAGAAAAAGGCACTTAAAAAGTCATGGTTGTAAACAGGACTCCATGTTTGGCATTCCATGTTATATTTGTATGTATTGTTAGCAGGTGGTTGTGTTGTCATTTCCCTCTTTCAGGATCAGTCTACTCAGTTTAGCTTTCAGGATAGGATGATAAAAGCTTGGCAGAATCATAGTAGGTGTTAAAGCCCAAAGGAATTAGGGCAGCTGTGGTCATGGAGTTCTTCCTTTCAGCATGTTCCTTTATTCCAAATGATCAAAGAGCAATGTCCAAAAGGAATGGTAGGCTTTTTCTGATATTATAATACTCAATGTATTTTAACTTTCTCCTGTTTCTGAAAGTCTTTTCGTGTTGTTTTGCTAGTACTAATATTCCTGGGAGTCTGAACATATTTTGTCGTAGCTATTTTAAGCAGAACAGTTCAGGTTGTACTCCTCTGCCTTTAATGTATGCTAACTCTTACAAATCACCTTACATATAAATTTGAGTTGGACTATTATTATGGTGAATAATTTATCTTAGAAGCCTCTGCATAATAATTTTTGTTTTTGAAAAACAAACAGGATGTTAACTTGCACCTCCTTTTTGCATGGTGTTAGGGACTATGGATTAATCCTTTGATACCCTAAAAAATTCCTAGGCACAGGTTATATTTGTATCTGGCCTGAGTCCTTGTGCTTCTAGCCCTGTGCTAAATCCTAAGCAGATGTGACCCTAAATGAAGGTGGCTGTTAAACAATGACCTCTAAGTCTTTTTGGGGGAAGGTTTTTTTGGGTGGCTTTTTCTTTTTTTTTTTTTTTTTGTCCCCTCTCTTTTTTGGTCCCCTCTTTTTTTTTTTTTTTTAATTTATTTTGAGGCCCACTTTCTCCAGGAGATCTTGTACGGATGTAGGTAGTCAATGAAGAATAGGACATCTGGTGGTGATGGTAGTGAAATCTGAGCTTCAGTTCAGAGGCTTTCTGTTCATAAGGTTTGAAGAGAAGCCAAGCTAAAGCTGCCTGGAAGATTTGCTGGGGGCAGGGGGGAATGTGTGTATAGATGTATATGGTGTGAAACTTTTAACAGTTACTCTTCTACTTCTTGAAGGAAAAGGTTAAGAGTTAGAGCTTTCTACTAAATCCAGAGTTCAAGTGACATAAAAATTACTGAATCCTGATACTAATACAAGGAATTAATATTTTTGGTAACAAACACTTAGCTTTGGAGACATAACATAAATGCAGCTCTCCCCCTGGAAAGGAGAAAGAATGACATAAGGAAAACAGTAAGTTACATTGCTTAATATACTGATGGTCTCTGTATCCATAGTGAAGACAGCAGAAAAACCTGCACAGAACGCTGCTGCCATCTCTGCAATAACTGTATACAAGCAGTATGACTAATATGGGTCAGAAGATGCTGTTTTAGCTTTTCTAACTAAAACTCCCACTCGAAGGTATCATCATACAAAGAAAATTTGTGATGGTTATATTCTGGGGAGCATTACAGATTTCAAAATTAGCTGAAATGCACAAATACAAGTTAATTGTTCTTTTAGCATCTAATGCTTTTCTAGTGCAAGTTGTGCATCCCCTAATTCTTAGTGGGCAAAATGTGGAAGTATTAAGGTGGGGAGGGAGGGTTGCGATCATTCAGAAGTCTCATCTGTTTTTAAGTACAAGACTACGTAATCCATTCTTCACTCAAGTTCCTCACCTGGTTTGTATTTTTAAAGAAAATACTTAATCCCTAAATTTGCATCTGAACTGTAAAATACTTTTGTCAGGAAAAAATAATTTTTGTTATTTGCGTGAGTTGGGTGGAGTTTATTTTAAATTTGTTACTTTAGTATGAACTTCTCTTTTCCCCTTTCTTAAAAATAATTTTTCAAGAGAAATTAGTGGGAACCTGTGAACATTTGAAAAGCAGTTTGTAGGAAAGGCCCAAAGCTTGGCCTCAGGTCTAGAATTTTTGCTCTCATAGAAGTTATGGTTAATTACAGAAGATTATAGAAATTGAACAAAAGACTTGTTGCTTTTGGGAATGGTAGAACTACTGTTTTTCTCAGTTTTCTTGAGTGGCAGCAATGCAGAATTTCTGCAAATTGGCACATTTCAGTTAATATTGGTTTTCATCTCTGCAGCATCCATATTTTCTGTATAGCTGGTCTGATGACTAATCGAGGTCATACGCAGTCCATTCAGGAAATCCTGGTAACTGCATTTTCTTATTTTTACTGTTCTCTCGTATCGTTAAAATTGCCTAAAATGTGTTTTGAAGCAAAGACACGTCTTGATTTGTCTGCGATATCTCAAATTTCGAAGAATGCAGAAATTTGAAGGAGGGAAGCAGTTAGGGATGTGAGCAGCCCAAGGACAAGGAAACCTCTGCAAGCCTACTTTATTCCCTGTGGTAGAAAGAAATATGTGTAAAAAAATTTGGGTTTGGATTTTTGGATTATGCAAATAATGGTACATATGTGCCATTTGTAGCTTAAACGGCATGGTTATTCCAAAATTTTTGTTAAAAGCAGGGGATATTAAAAAAATTACGTTGAAATATTCATAGTATATAATTGCTGAGGCTGTTAGTAGTACACATTTGTATTTATTTCACTTTATGGTTTAGAATATATACACTTTGTAGATAACTTCTGTTACATTTTTTAACTCCTACGCTGACTGCAAATTAAATATTGATTTGCGCATTGCTGGTTTTTAATCTTCAAGGCACTTCTGAGTTGTGGTTAATTGATCTCCAACTCCATATTTTAACACACAGTGGTGGTTCTGAAAGCAAGGCATCTGAATTGCAAATTACTGTATATTTTGCACATGCAGTTCACATATTTAAGTGATTTCACAAAGTTGAGACTAACCTGTTTTGCTGTACAAGTTACTCTGAAATGCTGGTAAATATGAAGAACAAAATGAGAAATAAGCTGCTGCTAACAAGTTTTCTAATGTGAAAGTAATGTTATTTGCATGTAAAATATTTGGAAATTCCACACTCTTATCATTTACACTGTCCATATCATGGCAGTCAGTTTCCCAAAAACCCAAAAGTCAGACCTCAATTTTCTGGAGCTTTCAGTCACAAATGTCAGTATTTAGCCAGTAATCAGGGCTGTAATCCAGTCCATGAATGTTCCCAACATAGGTTTCGGCTAGCTTATTCTCACAGCTTGTACATGTGAATTAAATAAATTTCATCATCTGTCATGGTTTTCTTGAATGAAAGGATTTTGTCCCTAAAAATAAATTTTTGTGGCTGTAGTATGAGGCCATATGAGTTATTTTTAATATTTTATGCTACTTAAAAGCATTTGGATGCGTGTGGAGGTGGAGGTCCACCAGGTCTCTAGTCTTGGTCATAATGTAAAATTTAAAAGCCCACCAGGAACTCTGTTTCATAGAGGGCAGCTGTTGAGTTCAGCAGTTGAAAAGAGCTGCTTACTACCTGGAAGTCTTGTCTCTGATGAGCTGATAAAAGTTAACATAACACAGTGAGATTGTCTTAACTCTTCCGCAGGTAGAGTTGAAGGTTCCTTGTTCTTTTGTCTTTGAGATGTAATTGAAAAAGCTGATGTCAGGAGGGAGAGCCATGTTGGCCTTAGGACATCAGATGTAGTAGGTTGCCTCCATCAACGAGCAGTTCATAAAGAGACAAGGTGTCCATTAACGATCTGCATGGAAGGGAGTGCAAGTCATTGGAACCATTTTCTGACAAAACTACTGTATTTGCTTACCCCAACTGCAAAAGCAACATATTTGTATTTTGAATGGCTTTAGTTTTAGAGTTTGGGATGGAGGCTGAGGAGACAATGGGGAGCTAAGTCCTGTGGAAACTAGATCTTGGAAGCCCAGATAGAGATGAAGTCCTTAGTTTCTCAGTCTAGCTTTGTATTTTTGTACTTTGGGGAAGAGAGGGAGGAGTTGGAGCTTTATATTCTCTTAGTATTAACTTCTTAAAAAGCCAAACAAGATAGTATTTTTCTTCAAACAGAAACAGATGTTCTGGATGTAGGACAGATCAGAAAGGTAAAACTTAGGTGTTCTTGCATTCATGTTAGTGCTTTGGAAAGAGGCCTCAGGATGAGTCATGGCAAGTCACTGCTGTCTGCCCAGCCTCAAAACTGCACTTCATGATTTTTGGAACAGTGTCTCATTAATTTGTAGACTTTAAATTCTAGAGCTGTATGTAATTGCCAAATCTGTTGACATTGTCTAATGTCTACAGACGGATGTGAAGATGTCTTCATTAGAAAAGTCTATGTGGGAAAAACCGGAAATCGTTCTTTTTCGGTATTGCTTTTTCTGAGGTGACCTAAATGAGTTTTAGCTAGTATATTGTAGTTGTATATCGCTGGGATAAGCCTCTTTGTGTATGTTGTCTGTAAAAGGTAGTTTGGGCCAGATGATGCACTTCTTCCCTACACAGAAGCTCCCTTGGACAGGATGAAACCATTAGAAGTCACCACCCCTGACATGACACTTTCCCTCTCTCTACAGTCATGTTCTTAATGACAGTGTTGTCTGTCATTGCCTTGCTTTCCTAAATAATTATAGACTTGTGCTGCCTACCATCTCTCTGATACCCTCTCCCCCACACTTTTTGGCCATAAGCTAGTTTATACCAAATGCAGCACAGAGGCAGAAGCTCCAAAACACAGCTGAATGGAGCTGCTGACTTCAGGCTGCCGACATCAGTGTGCACACAAGGTGTCCCCCAAACTGGTACACGTGGAACTTCGAACCTTCCAAAGCATTATGATGCTTCTTGCCAACTGGTAGCAAGGAGGTGGGGTTGAGGCTTAGGGGTTAGCCAGAATGGCTGTCAGGAGGCAGGTAATGGCAGATCGGATGAGTTTCATGAAAGATTTGCTACTGTACAGGTGCATTGGGATGAAGGGGCCACACGAATGGTGGTTGTGCTTACTCCTTGCTCAAGGGTGTTCCGAACACCGTGATGCTGTTGAGTATATGGGGGTATGGGAAATAATGCTTTATTAATCTATTCAGAAAAGTTTCTCGATTTTTAAATTTTTCAATTTGGTATTTCAAAACAATGTATTTAAGTATTTTAATGTTTTAAGAAGGTAAAACTGTGTTGGAAGGGTGTAAGGTGGTCTTGTGATCTTGGATATTCTATTAAGCACTGTGCTGTGCCATTCATTTGCATTTTAGTCTTACTTTTTAAATTTGGAGGCTTTCTGGCATTGCTTTCAGTTTTCCTTTGCACTGTAAAAACGAAGCGATCTTTACAGCTGCTGAGGCAAAAAATAAGTTTGAAAACTTATAAAAACATCCAATTAGGGTGTGGAATTCACGTGGTTAAATGGGATAGCAGAAGGAACAGAGTTGCCCAGTTTACCCCAAATCCTCTAGAGGATTTCTGTGGTTTTTCTCTTCTCTGTGGAAATAGAGACACACGCCATAGGTTTTCTTCTGGCCTCGTGACTTTTGCCACTGCTCGGTGATTCAGGAATTGGGAGAAAGGAGGTAAATGGACTTACTTAAAGAGCATTCATATGGCAGCAGGGTTAACATCCCTGTCATTTAGGCTGAAAAGAATTCTTGCATTCTGTGAGCCTCCTCTGGTTTGCTCTGAGCTTTCAGTATCCTGTTATTAAGAACTTGTGCATTTCTTCTTGTGTGGGGCTGCAGCAGACAAATACAAAGTAGAAATTATTTCAGCTCCAATTCTGTGACACGTTGTTAGCATATGCAGCCCGGAATTCCAGCTGTCACAAATGCTTAATTTGCAGAATAACAAAATAAATATTAACTGTACCAGAGCTGACACTGGAATAAGTACACACTACAGTTCTTTAATTTGATCTCTTTCTGCATATCAGCAGAAGATATATGTGTTCAGAAGTTCCTGAAATACTGGCATCCTCGTGCAGTAACTGGATGATTTTGTGCCAGAATTACTTCAGTGTTTTCGAGCAAATTTAAGTTCACATCCACTCTGAACCTGTTTAGATCTTGAGATAGCTTGCACTGAAAATGAGTCTTTCTAATAACTATTGGAAATTTGAATAAGGTTTTTAATTTGGACCTTGAGCCTCTTTCTTTCACATTTATAAGCTTGAACTCAAATGTTATTTTGAGGGTGAGTTTTAGGATGCCTTCACCAGCAATTCAGAGAGGGAAGATTGGGGAAAAGAGATCTTTATGAAATCAATGTTGTTTCAATATTTGATTAATTTCAATTTTTTAATAAGCATTGCATATGTATTCTGCACGTTATGAGAGTTAGAAGATACTGTTACAATGTATTCTAAATAACTTAGTGTGCTAGAGGTACCTGACACTTCATGACATGACAATTTGAAAACTGGATCATAGTATAATTAAAAATGTTCACCACCTTAATGTTACTGAGGTTGAAAGTGCGTGAAACAACTGTCAGTTCTGTTCTTCATAATCATTCTTAATCTTGTGGGATTTGGTGGCATCTGACTTTGTCTAAGTTGGATCAGGAGCAGAGAAGCTGGATAGCTTTTTTTGCTGGTCTTTCCTTCTTCCATGCGCAATGAATGATCAGAAAAGGAAAAGCTTTTTAGAGAATAGTCCTCAAATAAGTTATCCTTGCTTGAAATAACAAAAGAGGTGAGTTGCTGTTGGTTTTTCAGGCATGCAGAATGGTGGGATAACGAATAAACAACGATATCAGTGAAGAATTTAAAAAGCTTGACACTGTTTTTTCTTGGTTTAAGCTTTATTATCCTTGTTGCCGTAATTTCCTACAGGTTATATTGTGGTACAAAACATTTACATTTTACTGCCTTCCAGCACTCATTGCTGAGGCAAAAGCACACATTTCTTCTGTACAGTTCTTTGTGGTCCTGAATTCTTATCTTTGTGCAGAAAATATTTGTTCACTGAGTCCAACCTACACACGGCTGCACCAAATACGCTTATATAACTGGGATCTTGTTGGTTCTTTTCTGTTTAGTCTTAAAGGACTACATCATGATTTTCTTTATTTCTGCCAATGCATGTTACAGCTAACTTGCTGATAAGGAATCATTATACATCAACAGTGTATGTATTCACCATTAGTATTGCATTTTATATATCAACAAAGCAAGTTCAAGTAAGATGTAATTGTACAAGTGTATACACTATATGATCCCTCTGCATAAATGGAAAAAGCTGTTACTGGAATATTTGACTATGTACTTTTCAAGTGAAACAGCACTGTTTCTTAACATCAGCAGAAATAGTAAATTTCAGACTTTTTTTTTAATATTAGATGCATTTTGTATTGGAAAAAAAATTTTTGTCTAGGAAGTCATGTCTAGATACAAAATTTTTGTAGACTTAAAATCCATTTAAAATAGACATGTAATACTCTGTAGTACTTACATACTTATCAATATAAGGTAAGTCAGACTTACTAAGGGACTTAGTGATTTTTAGCTAAGAAAGAAATGAGCGTGTTTTGTGAACAGCACTCCTGTCAGGATTCCTTTCTCTGCTGCTGCCCTTAAAATTGGTCTGTTAATTATTTGCGAGGAAAATCGGTTTGACAGCCCTGAAGGCAGAAGTGTTCGCTTCACGGTACAAATAGTGCTGTCACGCTGTAGCCTTGGCGCTGGGGTGACAAGAGCTGCTTCTTGGTGAACCAGCTCTAGTCTCGCCCCAGGATCGTTCGGGTACCTCCAGCTTTGGGGCTGCCAGCAGGGCTGACTAGTACATGTGTCTTCTGTAACGTGTTAACTTATAGCTTCAAACTGTTCTGTATGGACCTCCAAACATTCTTATGTGGCAGCTTTCTGTCATTGTCTTTCAATATTTCTGTGGATAATCTAACTGGTTTAAATTGAACCTTGATAAATTTTGGGTAGGGCTGTAAGCTGCTTGTTACTTCATCTGAGACAGCAGGGACCTGGACCTAGAACTCATTCTGTTCTGACACGTGCATTTATCCAACCTGGTTTTGGCCAGATACCTACACAGGAGATGTAAAATGTATATAAATTGAGAGTTGTCCTTGCTGTCCTTGTTCTTTCTCCCTAGTGTCTGTGGAATTTATCAGTGTTGTATGAAATATTATTTTTATGAGATTTTACTTCAAAAATTGCAGTCATGGCTTGTGTAGGAGGTGCAACTTGGGTTAGCTGCTGGGGAGGTAATTGCAGTGTTAAATACAAAAACCACAGCTCTTAGACGCAATATTGTGTCTACAGACTATAGCGTTTATAGTGTATCTAATGTTTATCTGCCACCTAAGATGTAATGAATCTTAAATCTTTCTGCAAGTATTTCTGGTGGTCTTAATCTGTTTCATGCCAGAGGCAGAGAGAAATAATGCATTCAATTTTGTCAAATTAATTTTTTACTGTGCATTAAATTGATTAAATAGATCAGCAGATTAAGGCGAAAAATACTATCTTAAATTGCAATTCAGGACTGATAGAATCTTAATGATGCCAAGCTGAAATTTTTCAGTGCGTTTGTGGGTATGAGAATCCATTAATCATATATGCTAGACTTTGCGTGTTACTGTACTGGAAACAAACTATTTGACTTGCTCACTTGCTGGTATGAGTAATGGCCGTGTTTGGAAGTCGCAGCAAACAGAATATGAAAGTTGCATGCGTGTTGTGTTCTGTCAAGCCAGCTGGGTCTCTTGTTTGATCACGTTCTTGCAGAGAACAGACGTGTTGGGGGTTTTCCTTTTACATGAATGACAGTGTCTTTTGAGAGTCGCTCTCCGATGGCTACATGACAGAACTAATTAAGACAAGAAAGCCTGTCTCATGTTGTGTACTGAAATTCTTCTGTCTGCAGTCTTGTTCCCGCACTGCCCCCTTTTTTTTTCCTTCGTAATCTAGTTTTCGTCAGTCATCTCTTTTGGTTTCTTTGTCCTGGTGTATGTGTGTGTTTTTCTTTTGCTGTTTTTTCTGCCTGTGGTTCCTCCCCACCTCCCTTGTCATCTTTTTTGCTGTCTTAATTTGTCCTTCATTTCTTTTCCATCTGGAAAACTATATAAAAGGGGACAGAAGCAGAGGAGAAGATAGGGAAAAGATTTTTCTCTGTTTCTGCTTGTCGTGGTTTAACCCCAGTCAGTGAATAAACCCCACGCAGCTGCTTGCTCACCCCCTCCCTCCGGTGGGATGGGGGAGAGAATCGGGAGGGCACAAGTAGGAAAGCTTCTGGGTTGAGATAAAAACAGTTTAATAATTGAAATAAACCGAAGTAAAACAGTAATAATAACAATGAGAACAACAACAACAACAGAATACACAAAGCAGACGATGCACAATGCAACTGCTCACCGACCGCGTGTCACGAACGGGGGCGAGGCACCTCCCCCCCCCCCCCCCCCCCCGGTTTTTATACTGAGCATGATGTCACATGGTACAGAATACCCCATTGGCCAGCTGGGTCCACCACCCCGGCTGTGCTCCCCCCTCCCGGTGCAAGCACCACCCAGCAACAGCCAAAGCATCAATGGGCCATCAACGCTCCTTTCACACCAAACCCAAAACACAGCACACCCCCAAGCTACTGGGAAGAAAGTTAGCTCTGTCCCAGCCGGAACCAGGACACTGCTGGTGCATCTGCCTTGTGTGGGGCGGAGGGAGGAGGGAACTGACCTCACACAAATACTACTATCATGAAATGTAGCAAGAAAAATTAATTATGTCAGTTTAGATGAATGCATAATACATAGCTTTATAATGACTCTCCTGCCTTTTTCTGATTTGTTGTCTTTATTTCTGTGGCCCCTAAATTCCTATTTCAGACCCTGAGGTAGGCTCTGTCTTTTAAGTCTTTTTGACTTAAAAATAATTACGTACGCTTGTGTAACGATAAAAGAAATAGTGTTTGTTATTATCTCCTTGCTAATTCTGATTGCCCTGTGTCCGCTCTGTTCTTTGACAAATAATTTATTAAATCTAGGTGATTCTTGAAACAACATTCCTTTGTGACCTAGGTTTTGGAAAGCTTTTTTGACTTTTTCATTAAAAAAAAAAACAACACCCCACCCCCCAAAACCAACCAAACAAAAACCAAACAAAAAAACCCCCAACCCACTGGAATTACACTTTGCAGCAACAGTACAGTAGTTGGAAGTGGTGTAATCTGTGTCCCTAAGTAAGACATGTAAGACTTGCTGAAACAACAAGATTACATTAAAGGAGTCTTCTCTGTGCCTGTGGTGGTACATTTATTGGAAGTTTTTCTAGCACACTGAGCATGCTGTCCTCAGTTTTCTGTTATTTCTTACATTATTAATGTCTAAAACTGTCATGTCTCACTGTAGAACTCACTTCAGACTCTCTGTAGCTCTACTGCAAATACCCTGCACCATATGCTTGTGGAAATGCCCATTTGTTGTAAAGGGATGTTATGCTTTGCTTTGAGAATGAGCTCTAACTGCAGCAAAATTTTTCTCCATCTATAGTATCACTATTAGACTAAGAAAACACTAGTATTCTTGTTAAAAATAGATTTCATCTTGTTTATTGGGGCAGATTTCTGTACAGAACAAAACTTCGGTAGCTGCTGTCAAGTTTGCTTTGAATGCCTTGCAGTAATCCCATTGAGATCAAAAAAACGTTTTATTTTTTAGGCACTAAGTAAATTAGTCTTTTCATGCATGCAAGTGTTAACTAATAATGGCCCCTTTTTTTTTTAGGTAAGTACAATGTATGTGCAAAGATGATAATCTTCAGTTAAACTTTTGAGAAACTATTTCGTGTGTCTTTTTTACTGGAAAGCTGTCCTTTAAACTTTTTCCTTCTCCCTCCCTCCCTCTGTGCTGGTTGCATTGATTATCTTCAGCCTTCTTTCACTTGTCTTCAAATGAAAAAACTTAAAACTTTAATTCTAGCTTCTGAAAAACTGCTATAACAATGGAATCCATGTGTGGGCCATAACCATGGAAACGGCATAATTTTACAGTGGTGGAACACGAAGGGAATGACTCTCCCAACTTTCTAAGAATTTGTCTTTAAAAAAAAACAAAACCAAAAAAACTTGCAAAATACTGTTTTAATATTCCAAAAAGAAACTTTCAGTGGGTTTTTGTTACATTGTTAGTCTGTTACTCTAAATCTTCTTAACTAGTTATCCTTTCAGAAACAAAAAAAAACCCCAAGATCCCCTAAAAGACCCCAAAACAAAAAAAAAACCCAAGAAAGCAGTTTTCTCTTACATTGCGTTCTGGGATCTGTAGCTCCATTTGAGTTATTTTTTAGTTATTTTTTGCCTGAAGTACTTTCTCCTAACTCTTCTGTTCTTGGTTTTGTCCTTGGTGTTCATTTCTCTACCTGGAAAAACATTTATTTTACCTTCTGAAATGCTCTTTCTGAGTTCCTGTCATACCTAGAGTGCAAAACAGCTTTACTGGCATGCAGTGCTAATGTGTATTTGAGTACAGGAACTATAAAATCCTGTCACCTTTTGAAAACGTGGGTGACTTGTGGTGGCACACTGCATGTCATGAGTCTGTCGTGGAAAATGACAAGGGAAATTCAATGATAACAACAACAAGACAATGGGTTTTTTTGGGGGAAAAAAAAATTCCACTAAACCTAGCACTTTAAGAACAAACACTCCGTAGTACAAATGGGGCGGGACTAGCTAGACACATACAGAGTGCATGTCTACAGCTTTCCCTAAGCTTGCCTTAGGGCCCGAATTGTTAGGTTCATAAAATGTCACAGTATTTCCATCAGGATTATATGATAGCAGGTCATAGTGCTGGAGGTATTCCTGGTAGATCTGAACCATTGTCAGCACGCAGATGGCCCTCCTTAAACGTCTTAAGCGGGTTTAAAGTTTCCTGGGCTCGTTCAGAGCGAAATGCGTCTCCTTTCGCTATAAGCCATTAAAGGATAAGAACACTCCTATAATGTAGCTGATATATTCTTAAAACTGCACTTCTGATTGAGTAGATATTCTTATAGGTCTCGTCTAAAGCTCATGACTGTCCTGCGTCTTCACAGAGCCACAATGGAGGCATTTAAGAACACAAGAGATGCTGCTGGATGAGACCAGTGATCCTCCAGCCCAGCAGCGTGCCTCAGTGGCAGCAGGTGGTGGTGTTCAAATTTGCATGCCTAGCCCTGTATTTCCTCGGCATCCCCATTGCGTCAGGGATGCCAGCCGGTACCTCCCTGACTAGTCCTTGTCATCTTTCCTTGCCAACCCACTGTAAGCCGGTACCTCTTTGACTAGTCCGTGTCATCTTTCCTTTCAACCCGCTGTGAATCTGAACATCTTGAGCTTGCTGATGGTAGCTGCCTCTGCACCCTTCTCTGGCAGGAACTTCAAGAAGCTCACTGCTAGCTGTGAAGAGAGGCACTCTTACTGGTTTGAAGCTGATCTCCAGTAGTTTCCTCAAATGCCTCCTACTACTCATACTCATACTGGCAGGATTTGATGAACAGTGGTGCTGCATTGATTTGCTTCTCCTTTTTCTCCTGCCCCCCCCTCCCCGAAGGGTCCCAGATTTTGTAGTCTGGCCTTACATGGCAGCTGCTCCATCCCTTGATCACTTCAGCTGTCCTGCTGTAGACATTCTCTTAACTCTATTATGTATTCCTTCTTGTGCAGAGACCAGAAGTGAACACAGGATGGGGATGCTTTATTGTTTTGTACAGTAACATGTTTGAATACCATGTTTTCAGTATCCTTCCTAAGGCTACACAATGTTTTATTGCCTTTTTTTGGTCAGCTACTGCACTTTGAGCTGATGATTTCAGAGAAAACAGTGACTCAGCCTTCTTCCTGCAGTTGGAACTGGAGAAAGTGCAAGTGTTAAGTGGTTAAGGAGGTATTGCTCAGAATATTTTTCCCCTAGATGCATTACATCACGTCTATCTATGTCGAACTGTATCCGCTGTCTTTTAGCGACTTGCTTCATATTGTGAGATCCTTCTGGATTTTTTCCCCATTGGCATAGCTTTTGTGTACCCGTAAGAGCTTAGTATCATCTGTATACTTGAAGATTTCACTTACCCATTTTGTGATGCTGAAGAGAGCCAGTTCTTGGGGACTTTACTCCAGACTCTTCTCTATCCATACCTCTCTTCCCCATAGGCAAAAGGTTTATATAGAACTTGTGTAGATATTGAGAATAAATTTTTTTTTATCTGAGTTGCTCAGATACTGCATGTTCTGTAACTCACTGTGTAATGAGATTGATCCCATCTGTCCTGAGTAATGATTGGGTTATTTCTTTTGCTCTTCTTAACCTCCTTGAATGTAGCTTCCACCAGAACTTTTTCATTTAATATCTTACTGTTCAGTGTGCCTGTCTAAAATGTGGCTGCTGGTGGCTGAATAGATAACTTTGTGGACATGCTCAATGATGCGGTGTAAATGAATTCAAAGTTTCCAGGTGTGTGCTTTTTTAGTTCAGGGCAGAGTTCAGGTGAGATGAAGGAAAATACATGTGGATTACTTTCAATGTCTTAATCAGAATTTGGTTTTTTTTTCAATTTCAAAAACTAGTATTTAAGAACCATAAGCAGAGTGATTTAGGAGTTGTCTCTCAGTGGCAGGGGGGAAGTTGTGATTGGAAACTGTTGAAAGACTTTTTGTAGATGCTGTAAACTAAGGAGACTAAATCACGGTGGGTGGGAAGTAGAAGGCAGGTATAAACAGAAGATTGGGGGCAATGAGAAGAATGCAACAGTTAATTAGCTACTGATTTGTCAATTTGTTGTCAGTTATGGAAGTAAATATAAACTGAACATGTTCCTGAGCTACAGGACAAGTTAGCTGACACTGACCCTTGTATTGCTCTAATAACAGCATGTGTTTAAAACTATTTGAGGTATGTCAGATAAGGTGGTGATCACACTGTAAATGTGCCTAGTACATATTTTGTCAACCAAATATATAATCTGGAAAAAAAAAAGTTGGTGTTCTATGCGGTACTTCAGTTGGTCCTCCAATTTTTCCTTGCCTTAACTTTGTGTTTCTTTTGTGTTTCAGAGGCAGCAGCTTGCATTAAAACTAATAACTGGTTAAACAGAACTTCTGAAGCATATAATATAGGCTGTGCACGTTTCCCGAGGAGGGTCTCATAGCGGTTCATTCTTGGCTGTTTGCTAGTTAACCTTTTCAACAGACATAAATGAAAGCATTAAATCATTACTGCTGATATTCACAGTTGAAGCGAAGATTTAAACAAAGATAATAAAGGACTACAGTGCAATGAGGATCTCCTATGAAGTAGGGTTGTAAACAAAAGATGTGTGGTTTTGTACACTGAATTTCTTCTGATCTGCCCATAGCACAAAAAATTGCTGGCAAGTTTCATGGATGGAGGTGTCTGCCCTATAATTGTCCCACCCTATCTCTCCCCATGGTAACAGATAAAAATTTACAGTTAATGGTGGATATTCAGCTGCTGCTGTGCATAAGGCAAATGCAATAAGTATGTCAATAGGGGAAAAAACTCCATCTAAGTAAGCAAATGGTATTTTTAGGGCTGTTATGATTGACTTATGATTACTGTGTCAGGTGTTGGTGTTTGCAAATCGGGGAAGCTGCTAAAAGCAAACATAGTTTAAGCATTCAAAGACTTGTAAGGATGATCAAAGGTTTAGAAAAATGGACCTTTATAGTGAGCCACTTCTGCCTTTCATTCTACGTAGCTAATATAAGATTTGATTGAATCACTCTTTTAAAATTGCCCTAAAATTGCCTTAATGGGAAATGATATAATAAAAGGCTGTTAACATTCAGCTCTGCAGACTGCTAAATTAGAAGTAGGTTAGATTTAGGTTAGAAATAAGAGATGCACTTTTAATGATGAAGGAAAAAAAATACATATATGGCACAATCTAACTGGTGATTTATGTAATCTTATAATCATATTGTAAAACTTTTTAACAGCTTTTTCCTTCGGGGTGTGCTGTCAGAATGAATTCATTGTATCTCCAAGGTCTTTGCTCGATAGATTGGATGATCGTGGACAAATCCTTGGAGTTTCTCAACAAACGTAATTTTACAAAGCAGTTTTTTTTGACAGGTGACTTGTGTTTTCTGCTTAATTATTTGCTTTTTAAAAAAAGAAAAGTATTTTGACATAGACGATGAGATCTCAACTTCATTAAACATTAGAGGAACATCCAGCTGCCTTTTTAGCTTGCTGGAGAATAATAGGAAGGGAGACTTCCGGGCTGTTGAATCCAGCCTCTAAGACAACATCCTTCACCATCAGTCATGCAAAGGCTAAAAGCTGAATATGCACGTGTATTCCTAAATGATTTTTGTATTGGTAGATAAATAGGAAAATTGCATCTTACACTGAGTCTGTGATAGTCCTCGTTCAGTTGGAAGGATTGTTGTTGAATGACATGTGCTACTCGGCTTCCTGGAGACTGTGGTCTGTGGTTCCTCATGTGCCGCGAGCCTTTACTCTTCACTGGAATGAGAGATTGGTTCATGAACTGAATATCTGAATTCATTTCAAGGGAATACTGTTAGGTTAGAGTCAGTCAGTTCCCGCTACAGGAGAACAGGATTAAATTTCTTGTGGTCTGCTGCTTACCACAGCTCTGGAAAGAGATCAGTGCTGCAGATGGGGTGAGAGTCTGAGCCTCTGTGGTTGTCCATGGAGCCATATTCTCATTTTACCTTGAGGTAGGAACATGAAGCTTACAAAATACTCCTGTTTTTGATGATTAGATGTTACTCTTGGAAAGAAGATGTTAAAGTTGTGGCTCCATTTCCAAGAAAACATTTGAGGAAACTCTGCAATGCAAAATGCATAATTTCATAAAAACGAATACAGTGTTAGAGATACCCGGTAGTCAAGGCATCCATAAATCGTAGAAAAAACTATTTGTGATGAGATCCACAAAGCCTGATGGGATCCACAAAGCTTATTTGAGGACTATACTGCCCAAAACCATCTCAATGGGTACAGAAGTAATAGTACTATTCTTTCTTTAAAATACAGTCTTTTTTTTTTTTTTGTTCCTCAGTGAATTCATGTAGGTAATTGTTTTACTTGGCAAGTTTTTTTTTACTAAGGAACTTTCTTATTTTGTAGCACCTCTAATGTCGTTACAGCTTTTTTCCTGTTCTGTTAGTGTCATCTGTGTATGGTATTATAGAAACCTTGCTTGGAAAGGACCTCTAAAGGCCATCTGCTCCATCCGCCCAATATCTATTTGGGATAAAAACAGTTTTCCTTGAGAACTGGTTAACCTTTACAAAGTATGTAAAAGTTTGTAAGGAATATGGTCCAAAAATTATTTTTCTTTCTGCCTATTCAAACTCACAGTTTGCTCCCTACCTAGTAGCACGGTAAGACATGTAAGAATATAAATGCAGAACATCACTGATCCCTTGAAAATATCAGTAGGAGTAGAAGCGTGTGAAATGTGATTAATTTTTAATTTCACTTTGAAGAATGACTTTGGAGCAGATAGGAAACGTAAGGTTGGTTCATGTTCTACAGCTGTAAATGTGGTTTGTGTGATAGCATTCACATGCATTCAGGAAACGAGTTGTAGGAGAAAAGTCAGTCCAGATCTCCATTGCGTGAGGGAATCCTTACCAACAGGACAGCTCCCCAAAATGCTCTCAAGCCTCTCCTTACAGTCACAAACCAGATTAGGAGCCTAGCTTCCCCCTTCCTCCCCCCCAAATATCAGCATTGAATGACTTTCTCCTATATAGAGATCTGAATGCTATAATGTGCTTCAAAAAGGGAAAGGTTTTGCACAGCAAAGAAGGCAAGTTTGTAAACGAGATCTGAAATGAGCAGCTGCCTAAATGCGTAGTCTCAGTTTACTTCTCAGTGAATGAAGTTTTTAAAATGTTGCCAGAATTCACTAATCTTTTTTCAGTGTTAGATGTTAAGTGAAAACCATATTTGGAGAATAAAGCTAAGAAGTTTCAAGCCAGAAAAGATTAGAGTGTGCTGGGGAGACAGGGTAAACCCCAAGGTAAGAAATATCATTGAAGTTCCTTATGTGACTCTGCAGCTAATAAAAACACATGAAGGTAGCAAACATTCATTTACTGTTGTGGTGTCTGGATACACAAACACACACACAAAAAAGTGGAATTGTTACTTTTATCTTTAGAATTGTGACAGTGTTTACTTCATTTATGCTATTATGAGTTGATGTTTGTGTGGTGGCTGTGTTTGCCTCTATGTTAGCCTATAGAGGACCTTGTGCTTAATGGAAATCTTTGAAAAATATGATACAAGTAACTTGCTAAGTGCATTTATACAATTTTGAGTAGACTGATATGACCTTCAGGCTTCAATTTCTTTTGTCCTACTTGTTTTTAAATCTAGCGTGTGTCGATTAATCGTAGAAAACAGTCTGTGTTACGCTAAATTGTATTAGAAGAACGTGTACTTGCAGGAAGCTGTTCAGTATATTTGTCCCAGAGGTGTAGCATCTCTTCAGTTAATGCACTTATGGAACTAATTTGCAGTGGAACATGGAAGTAAGAAATCATTACAGTGTTTGACTTAAATATAGTAACAGTGCTGATCTTGTAGATACCCCATTTGATTAGGTCCCAGTGCAGTAATGGGATCTATGTGCATGCTGGTGCCTGCGTGGGGAGCGATCACAGCAGAAACAGTGGCTCAGGTATTGGGGGCAAACACTACAATATGATCAAGTCTTTTTTAAGTGAAAAATATGTGCATGTCTTAGTTGCAGAGCTTTCCCTGGAGGTGTTTGAAATTGCATGGCTAAGTTCCTGGAATGTAAATTAATGTGTTCTGCCTATCTTTGTGTATATGATAACGTATTTTTCTGGTTTACCGTTATTTTTTTGAAATCTGTTGTGTAGGCACATTTAACCAAATAGTCTACTTCAAGAGTAATAAACGCTGTGATAAAACTTTTCCGGTACATCAAGAATTAGAAGAAAATTTTAATGCAGCTTGTAATTCTTTGTAGTACCTTAAGTTTTTCAGTGTTCTTTAATTTTAAATATAAATGGAACTTAGAGATTAGTTTCCATCACTGTAGAAAAATTAAAATCAAATATGCTATTTTCTGCTCTGCAATTTTATTTTAGAAGTTTTTTTACTCATGGTTCGCATTGTATAGCCTAGTGACAAGCAGGAATTTTTTTTGCAATTTTATAAAAAAAAGTGTGTGGGAACTATCAAACATCTGTAAACAAACAGAAAGATGCAACATTTCTCTTGATTTACTTAACTTTCCAAGTTAATTGTCACTGCAACATATTTTTCTGCTGGAAGAAAGCTCCATTCCCAGTGCACTGGTCTGGATTCTGTGTAGAAGCTGTTGCAGGAGGCGACTTTAGGCTTTTCCTTCCTGCAGTTTATGCAGCTTCTTCCTGTCTGGTTTTCTCTTGTCTAAGGCATTACATAAGCTGTTTTTTTTTCTCGTAAGCAGAGAGCATGATGAGAATCTTTTAAATGTACCTTAATAACTTTTCAAACTTTTTATGTTCTGCCGGAACAAAGCATGCAATGTTTTCTCTGCTGGGGTGTCCTATTGCTATTTTCACTTTGCATTTTAAGCGTGTGTTAAATTTATTCTGCTGTTTCATTGTCTCCTCAGAGAGTACCACAGTTCAATTTTGAAATTTTTAGTAGGCTGCCCTTAAATTTTAGGTGTAATTCTCTTTGGTATTCAAGTTTTATTACGTTTTGCAGCCACAAACATGGATTATAAGTGAAAGCAAGCATGATGTTAAAAATCTGTTGGTGAGAGCAGGGCTAATGAATTTATTAAGCCTTGTTATTTCTTCTAATAGGTAGCAAAGTAGTGGCCATCTGCCCTGACAGTCTATGAATCTGTTCCAGTTGCTACACCTATGGTTAAAGTTCAGTTTCCATGTGGATTTTGTACCCAATATGACAATTTTATTACTCAACATTGCTGTCTCCTTTTAAGCAAATAACTATACAAACCTTTTTCTTACGTTCAGTTCAGTTTCTTATTCATTTGTTTTTACTAGTTCCTTTTTCTCGTCCCCCCATGCTTGCATTTATTTCAGCTTTCGTTAACCCCTTGATGTGTGTCCCCAGTTCTCGTCCTTACAGACTTTTGAGTAATTCTTTCTTACTAGTTCTTTGTGAGTTCTAGTTTCTGTTCTGAACTCTGATCGGCATCTCAAGTCCCAGTTAAAATCGTGGGTGCTCAGATGACAAGTAATGTGTGAAAAGCAGGCAAAAGGAGTTATAGTTTATAAAATTACCTATTTAGGAAAATTTAATGTATATGCATTTATACCCATCTTTCTTGAGGGTATAATTTTTAATACGATCTATTTAGACTCTGAGGCAATGGTTCTTTTAAAGTTGCAGCTCAAGGCAGCCTTGGCATTTACTATAAAAATGTTCAGCTACTGTGTCTCGTGCCTCAGTGACAAAAATTTTTTTCTTTTAATATTATTTCTTGTGTTCCATATTTACCCATTTGTAAGCTTGGCTACCTTTTCTCTAAAGGTTTCAGAATAAAGAAAGCATACAATAATGTCCTCTTCATTTGCAAAGACTAACCCTGACACTTTCAGCTCTGAAATTATGTAGGTGATAATGGTGAAATCTGTATGTAGCACTTAATTTGTGCGTTGTGACCTGTATTCTGCTGTAGTAATTACGCTCATTGCCTAGCAGTATAATCTTTGTCCTTCGGTTAGGTGGGCAAAACGTAATCTTGTTAATGAACAGGGTGAGACAAGGAAAATGCTTTTGATTTGCATGTGGCGTGCCTAGCAGCTAGCAAATTGCTTCAGATAATGTGCTTTATTAAACAAGTACAGCCTTGCAGAAAAATGATTAGGCCAATGCAATTTTAAAGCTATTTTTCCTTCTGTTTCTAAAAGTATTTCTTTATTGTTACAGATATTTCAAGACTTTCCTTGCCAACAGGTAAGTTCTCTTTTTCACTTATGTCTTGATGTGGCAGCAGGCAGCTTTTAAGGGCTTGCTTGCAATATAGTCATGCTTTTATATAATCAGAATATCAGTTCTTATTGGCACTGTCATGGTGCTTAGTCATGTGGGGATCTGAGGTCAAAACAAAACCTGTTGAGGTACGGATTTTTTTACATTTAAATAGTGTATTTTGACAAGGGGAGGAGGTAACTGAGATATAAATATATGCAGTCGTTAAATATGCGTGTGATATAGTTAATGCTTAAAACCACTCAGCAGAGCATGTGATACAGCTGTCAGAAGAACAGATGAGCAGCAGCCACAAATAGTATTAATGGTGAACCAGAGGGACAACATGCAAGGAAATGTGGATGGGTGGTTTATGGGTGGAAGGAATCTCCCCAGGTGCTAGTGGGGAAGGTGACAGGCATGTTCACTTGCCTGGGGTCACAGGTGAGTTGTACCAGAGCTGGAAATATCCCTCCGCTCTGTTGGACCCTGTGTCTCCTACCAGTGGTGTTTAAAAACAAACAAACAAACAAAAAATCCAAAACAAAAAAAAACACAACCCACCAAAAAAACTAACCCCAACAAAAAAACCAACCCACCAAAAAAAAACCCCACAACAAAAGACTTGATTTTTAAAAATAGCATTTTTTGTTTATTGTTCGATACATTTGGTCTTTAACACAGTATTAAGCTCTATAAATTCACTTGTGCTGTGGGCTCAAGTTGTGCTGTAGAGCTCAGAATGATGATGTCTTCTGTTCCCCAGCATTTTGTCTCTCTATTCACCGTTTGTAATGTGAGTTCTAGAATCATAACCGTAGTGCGCTTTAACTCCTGGTTGGGCAGGTTTGGCATTAGGTGTTTGTTATCAGGCGTGCTGACTTTTGTCCTTACTCTGTGTTGGTGATTTTTGCTTCATATCTGTCCACAAAATATCTTTTTACAAATGAGTATCTGAAGTATAATGGTACTTAGTCAATATGAATCTGCTCCGGATGTAGTTGCTCTTTCCCGTTTGAATCAAATGGCAATTTAAATTCAAAGCTTGATAGCTGATGTGTGGTAGTCTTTTCCACAAGAACTTTAGAGTGGCTGTTCTGGAAAAAATCATGTTTGCTTGAAGCAGTGAAGAGAATTCTAAATATGGAAAAATTTGGGTGGTGTGTTTTTTTTTTTCTTTTAAGGAAGGTATCTTAAAAATAATTTTGAGTGCTGAGAGCAGTTGTCAGGAAGGCAAGTACTTGTGGAGAATATTGGAAAAATAAATGTCTGGTCTTTAGTCAGGCTGACAGGAAAATAAGGGGTGTCATGTTTTTTCTGCAGCTTCTAGAACAAGGATGTGTGATGAGACTTCTTCCGAGTTTCCATTTGGGACTTGAAGAGTTTGTCTGATGCTGTGAAATTGAGTCACAATGAGATTATTCTTTTCAATTTGGGTATGTGTATGGGGATGTCCTAATTGTACTTTTTAGCTGTGTCATTGAAGTACTGATAGAGGGCAAAAATTTGCCCAGGATTTTGAAATGGTAACCTTTTTCCACGGCAAGACAAGAGGCCTTTATAGAGGGTAGGAAAGCTGTACACCATGGTTTGCCTATAGCAGGGATTTGACAGTATTCACTGATAAGCAAACTACGGAAACCTGTTTTAAAAACACGCTTAAAATATTGTCAAAAGAGAAGGGTGTGTCAAATGGAGTCCCACAGAGGTCTGACTTGTCCTGTCGTATTACAGTATTTTCATTAATGACCATGATGACAGACTTTATGTGCCCATGCAATCTACCAGTAACACCAATATAAAAAGAGTTGGGAGTGCATTGGATGACAGGATTAAAATTCAAAAGAAACTTACAAATTGGAGAAATAGCCAAGATAAAAGATATAATGCATTTGAATAAAGATGAGGTTCTACCTTAGATGGGAAGTTTTAATCATCAGAATTCGTATTTCCAATAAATAACAGTATTTTCTTATTTCAAGTTTTAAAGAACTTTTATCTTTTTTTCTGAGTGCCACTTCTAGCAATGAGCAACAGATTCCACTAGAAATGCTCTCACTTTTGCCACCTGGTTTTAGTACTCTAAATTTGCATCGTAATACGGTGGGGAGTTTTGCAGTGTTTGAAGACTTTGCAGTAGGGAGGAGGCTGCTTAAAATGGTCTTTATTGTGGTGTCTTGTTTGAGGTTATATTACATGTAAATTCATTATAGTCAGTGGTATACCAAGGTCATCCAGAACACTGCCTTTTCACTTTGATTTCATAGCAAAATCTTCACCTAAAGGATTTGTGTGCTGTTGAATGCATTAGTTGATTAGGTCGTTAGTTAAATCATTACTCAGGAGAGTTATCCTATATTAATCTGTATCACTGCTTTGAAGTCTATGGGTAACTTGGTTTTTTACTACCTTGTAATTGAGGCCGTGGATATGAGCATAGAGAATTTTTGGAATGTGAACCAGTAAGGGCTTGGAGGGCAACTTGCTAAAATATTATAATTTCAAAGCTGAATAGAGAACGCAGTACTCCTGTCTATATGTGAAGTTATCTTGGAACACAAGTGTGTTCACAGTACGCCTGGAGGAATCAAAGACTAGTTTCCTTCGATAAATGCAGTTAAACTTTGTCTGTTGGCACTGTTGGGATTAAAAACAATCCCTCCTGGATTTTGTCACCCTCTGAATTCCAAACAGGAATAGCATCTGTGTGGCGCAGGTGACTTTTCTTTAGAGTTGGCCCTTTGTTCTTGATCCTGTAGTGCAAATAAGTATTCATGACCAGAATCAAGAAATGGTAAGAAAGCAAAAAGCTATACCAAAGAACTATACCAGATAGGTAGAGGAGAATAAAGAGAAATAAAAGAAATGAGCGTATACTGGGTTTTTGGTTAAAAATGGAACAAAACATTCTCCAAGAGTGGAATCTTAGGTACGGACATTTGTTCCTGATGACCTCTCTCCTTCAGAGAACATCTGGTGAGTCTAGTAAAATCTTGCTGTCCTAGCATAAGGTATCAAAAAATTAATAGGAAATAAGCATCCTTTGTGTAGCTTAATTCCAGATATGCAATATATTTGAAGTCTGTCTGATGTGTTTGTGTGCATTTTTTTGATATATAGTGTACAATTTAGGTAAGCACCATCCACACAGTCATTGTTATCTTGAAATATTAAATGATTTTGGAACTAGTTTTAATTCCAAGTGCTCATTTAGGACAAAAAAAAAATTGTTAGACAATTTCAGCTCAACCTAAAGAAGTTGTTCTTTCTGAATTAAAAACATGTCCTCATTCAGTCTTTCGTTAGTGTGTATGGCCTTGCTTCTTACATAAGGCCTGCCAGTGATCCATTTAATTAAACCAAATTAATCTCTTGGCACCTTCCACAGAAGCACACTGCCTCAAAACAACCTGCTGCTGCTTTTTTTTCCTCTTACCCACCGGATACGAGGTGGGGTGTTTAATGTTGTGCTGTATAATTAGATCTTCCTTATCCTAAATCTACACCTGTCTGTGTGATGAACTTAAATACAGCAACTGAAATGCAACATAGCTTTTCAGACTAGAATTAAAAAAACCCAAACAACGGCATGGATACTTTCTATGATGTAAAAGATGGAAGGTTAAAAATCAGTTGAGGAATTGCCAGATGATGTAGCAGTAGCAAGAACTGACAGAATTGAGGATATGCAGAATTCTTAAAATAAATGGTCATGTTTATTACAGGAGTAATAAATTATGCAGCGATTATTCATGCAGCTGACAACAAACTCGGTAACATGAGCAGAGAACTGTTAATGTCTCTGCTTAAAGGGGGGAAAAGTAACCAACTGTGTAGTCAAAAGTAAAAAAACTACAAAATAATGGCTTTTTGATGTCACTTTAATTTTAAATAAGAACTACATACAAGCTGCACTAAGATTGTAAGCAGTTCCTCTCATGTCAGAATGCCTGACGTGGTGCTTAAGCATTACATAAGGAAACCTGCACTGCCTTATTCACAAATAGTATTTTCAGTAATACCTTTGAAAAATCGGGATTTTTTTTTTCTAGGAATCTTTGCAAGTTTTATTAAGAATTCTGATTTTATCCAACAATAAACTTAATGTTCATATATTTGTAATGCTTTTGGTTGTAATTTTTTTATTTGCACTCAAATTATGAGGTACTCTTACAAATGAATGAGTATGGAACTGAAAACTTTTCAGTTTATGAAATGTTAGTGCTATCAAGTTAGAATAGCTGTCTACATGGCCCTTACCGTTTAGAAGATGTGAGAAGGCTTTACTTCTTTTGATGGAAGTATGCCTTACAGTTTTAATTCTTTTCACTACCAGCGAGGTATGTGCTATTTCTAGACTTCCAAATGCTGCATCATGAAACTTCTATTACTACTGGATGAGATTATTGTTGACAAAACTTAAATGTCACTTTGAGGAAGTTTCCCTTGCTATTTGTATGTTAGATCTTCCTGTTCTAAAATTTTGCTGAGTAGTTTTAATAATCTAATCATCTGTACCTCATAAAATGCATTTTCCCATTGTTCTATACCTCTGATACTTGGAAAAGCAATATATTTATCCTTCGTAAGCTATCACTGTTAGGTGTCTGGTTTTTTGCATTGAACACTTCGGAGAGGTGGGGAGATGACAACTAAGATCTTGACTAAATCTATCTATTTGCAAGCCTTTCTAGTGAAACTTTCTATGCTTATTTTGGCTGCACTTTTGACGCTGCCCTCTTCCCTGCACTCCCATCCATATTTTATAGCTCAGGTCAATAGTAACAGCATGGTTTGGTAAGAAAAAGGTAACATTTTTATCAGTGAGCTATGTAGTAGTGTTGAGATGATGAGACATATTAAACACCTCACTAAAACTTAGGTAACTTAGAATTTCTTCTTTTTCCTTTAGAAACTGGTGATCTTACTAATCTTTTATTTGTAGTGGCTGGCCTTCACCTGGACTTTAAGCTGCTGATTGCAACCGTTTGAGCCTGACAGTCCAGACAGTTTCCAGGTCATCTCACTGTCTATTTATTTAGTCCATACTTCATCAGTTTGTTTATTAGGATGTTGTCATGGGAGACAGTATTGAAAGCCTTGCTGAAGTGAAGAGAAACAACATCCCCTCATCCACCAAGCTAGTACTTTCATCATAGAAGTCAGTCACGTTGGTCAGGCATGATTTCCCCTTTATATATCCATGCTGACTACTGATCACCTTCTTGTCCTCATATGTTTAGAAATGGCTTCCAGGGATATTTGCTCCATCATCTTGTCAGGAATGGAGGTAACGCTAACCCGCCTGTAGTTATCCAGAGCCTCTCTCCTTGCCCTTGAAAACAGGAGTTCCATTTGCTTTCTTCCAGCTGTCAGGAACCTCCCCCATTTGCCATGACAGTCTGTAAAATGGTTTATAGTTAAGAAACTTGCCCTGGCTGCAGGCCATTGTTTTTCTGGGAGTATGTATAGGGATAGAGGAAAAAGGAGGAGATGGGGTAGAAGGAAAGAAGTTTCAATAGAGAGTATTGAGAGTAGGATTAAAAAAAAATTCAGGAGTATTGGGAATGATGTGGCACCCCTAATAACTGCTTTAGTCTGTTTTCGTGCTCAAAGAAGGTGAAATTTGATATATTTATCACTTAATGGGGTTATGACATGATTGCATGAGGAAGTAGGGAGTAGGAGTTGATATGAAAAGGTCCTTTGAGTCCTATGCCCTTTGTTTCTATAAATGTTAACAAGCTGGGTTGATAGTCTGAGAGTTTAAAACAAACAAATAAACAAACAAACAAAAGCAGCAGTTCAGCACATTCCTTTATCATTTCCTGTCTGTAGTTTTGGTTCCTAAGATTTTGGGGACGTTGCTTACTCCTGTGCAGTTACCTCGAAGTGGAAAAATTCCAGTAGTCAAGGGTACATCATATACAAATTGTATCACTTGAATATACAGTATGTAAGATTTTTTTTCTCCTTTGTTCTCCTTTCTTCTGATTCATTGCTATTTTAGGACAATTTGGAAATTTTTATCTGCTTCCTTAGAAATTAATATTACAAATTATGTCTTTAGAATAGGAATTTTGCAGTTTGGAGGGATAAGGATATTCTTCCTAGGGAAAATTGTTCAACTTCTTTTTGCTAGTGACAGAAAAAAGTGTGGGTGAGAATCAGCGCTGCTCCACTATGGATTACTTGAAATATTCTGATTTCAGTTATGCAGTTCAGCTTTGAATTAAGTCATCTGCACATTTTCTCCGTTCTTTTAGATAGTGTACTTAACTTTATTCCTAGTTTGGAAAGTTTGTTTTAGAAATGCTAAGATTGTATATATTCTCTCACTGAGGATGATGGACAAGAAACTTGAGCTTCAATGTCATACGGGCACCTGTTGACACTCCTCAGCCAGGTTTTCCAGGAAGGGGTTTGTTACTCTTCCATTTGAGAGGTGGGTAATTTATATCTCGCATAGTTAGGGGTGCAGGGAAGGGGGATTGTCCAACGCTTCATTTTAAACATAGTAAGAGTTGGCATTATTATTATTCTTTTAAAAAAACAAACCAAAAAAGGCTACCTTTTGCACAAAGTATAAAAGAAGAAAATGCTGAAAATTCTTTAGGTGGTTTTTTTTGGGAGGGGAAAAAACCACGTAGGACAGAAGCTATTGAATTTTATGGATTTTTGTCAGTAGTAGTTTCAGGGGAATTGCAGGAGGACTGAGAACTCTGTACTACATGCTGTCAAAAAATAAATAACTTGTGGTAATCTTTTGCTTAGAACACGATGCTTATTTGCTATGAGATGTTTCCCTGTTTTGGAGTCGAAGGAATACAGACTGAAAATGGTTATTTGTGGGTTCTGTGCCATTAAATTTTCTCTTTCATTCTGTTGAAACAAAATGGGTGTCTAGGAACTGACAGTTCACGTTCAGCTGAGGCAGTCCGTAAGTGCTCTCCTGTGACCGAAGTGAAGTTCATTCCACACTGTGCACCCACATGTATGTTCTTGGTGGCAGCGGTAATGCAGGAAAAGCCGAAGGGACATCGATGAGCGTTATTCAGGTGGCACAGTTGATCTAGACCTAAAGTAGAATTTTGTCTGGACTCCACCAAGGTTATAAAAATGCTACATTTTTCATGTTTCTGCAGGAGAAACTAATTCTTGGCCTTGGGGAGTAGCTGTTGCACTTCTCACAAGTGGAGGTTGCCGCTGGCTTGCAGTAGAGAGGTGAAGCTGGTGCTCTCATTTCAGTGGGTACCCCTGTAAAGACCTGACCGAGTGTCCCTGTTCTAGCTCAATATAGCAAATCCTGCTGAAATAGGATTTGCTAATATGAGGATAGTAGCAGGACATGCAAAACCTGTTGTCTGTTTTATACTTACTGTGTGCAAACAGTGAACTAATTTCCAGTACTATAGTTAAGCATCAGCTGGAGAGAGTTGCTTTTACATTGCAAGACTGGCTGTACGTGCTTTAAGACGTGCACCTGCTTACTTACCCAGGGACGTTGCATGGTTGCAAATTTTAGAAGAACTTTTTAAGGGTATTTGGTAATGAGTTAGGAACTTACAGGATTTTTTTTTTTTTGTTTAGGGTGAGGTTTGTAGTTTATAAAAGTTTTTGATAGGCAAGGTAGGGGGTAGGTATCTGCTAAGAGGACTGGAGAATTCATCTATCTTTTCTTACAGGCGAAAAAAAAAAATCCAAAAGCAGAGCCAGCCTTGCAAATGGAGGACTGAGCTATAATCAGGGCATCAGGATATTGTGAATGAGAGATTCTGTTGCTTCTTTACAACACAAAACCTTCAGTGGCAGTCACTGAAAGTATCTTTTTCTGCTGCAGAATTACTTAATGAAAACACAAAACTTTGAAGAAATGAATAATTATGGTACATAAACATTTCTTCTTTACTCTGTCCTGTGAATAATATCCTGCTTATGCCCATGATGTATTCACTCTGTTTTTATAAGACTACTCCACAGAAAGTACAGTATCTGCTATTTTCTGTAACCGCTTCAACTCTTGCAGTTCTTTCAACTTAGATGCATAATACACTTAACAGCTTTCTGTGTGAGTTTCTGTTAAATCCACACACCACACTGGTCTCCTATCCAGTTATATTCGCATCCCATATTGTAGTGTCCTACTGCGGGAGCAACCTAAATGAGCAAGAACTGACTGAGCCTCGATAAGATTTTCAAGCTGTTACCTCTTTTTGTTGTTGTTTTTTTGTTTGTTTCTTTTGTTTCTCCCTGTTGATAAAACACAAAGGTGTTGGAAAGGAAGATTCCCCCCATCCCTCCATTTTGTCAAGCAATTAATACTTCTACAGTAGATTTTGATGAAACCTGAAGCTTTCTTGGATGAGTGCATTGGAAATTCTCACTATCGTATCCAAGTATCTTAGTACCTAAGGTTTTCATAGCAGCAACTGTTGAAGTAAAGGAAGGGTGGGGATGATAGTGTTACTGAAAGAAAGATTCTGAAAATCAAGTTGGATCTTGTGTAGCTGGTTTATATAAAGTGTTAGTTGTTAGAGTGCGTTTTTTGTTCTGTGAGACCTAGGTTGGGAGTGGCTTGGGATCTTCTCCCAAAATATACATAAGTTTGTTTGAAGTGGAGTATCACAGCCTACAGTAAACTAAGAGGAAAAACACTGCATGACTGAACTTTTATCAACTACTTTATTATAAGTTACACCTAAAATGACCATAAATAAAAGGTTGTATGAGCTTTTCTTTAGTCTATTTTTACATCTTTGACAGCTCTTAATGTATAGCTCCACTGCTCTGCTTGTGTAGTTAGCTAATAACTTTTTATTTGTGCAGGTTTTTTTTGCTCAGCAGAAGACTGGAAAAAGGAAGTAGTAAGAAAAATTGTAGATATTGTACCTATGACTTTTCCACCCTTTCTCTTTTTTATTTTCAGAAGGTGAAGAACATATTTAAGAAAATATCCAAACAGTTTATCATAGCTGTGATGTTCCCTGCAAGCCTTTCCCCTGTTGGGTGGGAGTTGGGGATCAACTATGCATCCTCCAAGAGGAGGAGTAAAAGGTGTTATTCAAACTTGAGGCCTTATGATAGAGAAAGGTGGGGGAGCCAAATGATACAGTGAGATGTTAGAGGTAGGTGTGATCGTTGAGGTTCTGGAAACATCAGTAACTGAATTATTGAGATTTTTATATAAAACTTCTTAAAGAAGGGTTTTAAGTAGAAATTTGAAGGACAGTGATCAGGCTTTGTTTAATGACTTGCGTCCTTCAAAACTTGAGGGAGGGAAAGGAAATCTGTCCTTCTACCCCAAGGCAGAATAGACTGAAGTCATTCTTTGAAGATATTTAACCTGTTAAGATGGCAGTTTCACAGTTCCTTCTGCAATTTAAAAATTCTTACTATGCTTTCATTTCAGGGTACTTGAACTTCTCTACCACCAGTTTAAGTTTACTACACTTTGTTCTCCATGTCTTGGTGGCAGAATAAGGCTCATAATCTTCCTCTGTTTATGCATTCACTGATTTTTGTCTCAGTCTCTTCCAGTTTTTTGAAAGTGGTGCTCGACAGCTCAGTACCACACAAGGGATGAGCTCTTGACCCTGTCAAATGCTGTTACGTGCTGACAATGTTGTTCCTGTGATGTTTGGTAATGTAGGTCATTCAGGCTGCTATCAGAAAGGTTTTATTTTTTTTAATGTTCTGTCTACCACTGCAAGACATTGGATATATATTTAATATCTTCTGGACTGGAAGAAGGACTGTGCCCAAAAAGTCAGCTGTATCAGTTGGTCTTGTAGATTTTGGTCTTGCCTAGTTTAATTTTTATAGGAGCATTCTTGAATGTGTCTTCAGCTTCATCAAAACACTGCCTTTCGTGCTTAAGTTGTCCTCAAGTCAACAGATGCAGTTTAGTACACTCAAACTTCAGTTGAATTTGGAACTACAGAGAAGAGGTTGTATTTGTCTGCCTATAAATGTATGTATTATAAAAGGATGCAGACTGGGGATATTTGCTGTCTTTGAAATACTGAGTGCTGTTTCATCTAGTTTCACAGCTGGTTAGCTAAACTAACTTGAGCTTTATTTGGTTCTGAGCTCCTGGAAGCTTTTTTAAAACTAAGCAACAAGTGCTTGTGTTTTCTGAGCACTTTGATACCACTCTGCAGGCATTTTCATAGGTGAACATAACTTGTTCAACAGAACTGTGCTGACAACAAGCTGTCTTGTGTAATTGCAGGAACAAATGAGGCTATTTAAGGCGGTGGATTTTGCATCAAATAAAAGGTTTTGTGTTACCTGAAGATGACCTTTGATTCCCCATAATGGAGCATAAAATGACTGCCTGAGGAACTGCTTCTTGAAAGTTTATTGCTGTTCTCGTGAAGCAGCGATATAGGTGAAAGCTCTTGTAAAGTGAATGTCCCTTCTTGGTATAAAATTGGGAGAGGGATTGATTAAAGTGAATAGGAATTGAATTTTCTGTGGTTTAGAGGCTCAGCTACACCTGGACTGTACTAGAGGTTCTCCTAAACAAAACATCAAACTCTATTTGTTGGAATTTCTCATGCAACAGTTTTGAATCCAAATTATGCTAATTGGAGAAGGAAAGGGGGATTTGTGTCTATTTAAAAATATTTTCGTGGGTTTTAAATACACTAGTCTTTGCTTGAGAAGTTAGGCACAGAATTTGCTTGGTTAATAGAGCAGCCTTAACATTTGTATTATAAAACTTTAAAAAGTTATGTAAAAATTAATTTTTAATTTTCTATTTTCTTAGACTTGAAGGGTGTCAACACTGGCTTGTTGATTTGTTCTGTAACACTGAAACTTTAAAGTTAGATAGCTATTTGTCTTAGCCTATAAGTGTTTATTTAAACATAGGGGATTTATGCTATGCTCATCCTTCATTAAGAAATACAATGTTAACTGTTCCACCAGTGTGTTTTTAAATATAAGTAGAATAATGTTCCATTATTGTGAGCTCATGGATTATTTTTTATTCAGTTTGGAATTGCATTTAATGGTTTGGAAGTCTGAGGAATTGCTAATGTTATATTTGTGGTTTATGTAACACTGGGAGTCTTTGAAAATTACATGCTTTCTTCTGAGGTGCAGTGATACATAAATCAGGTACAACTCTTAGTTGTAAACATCATTTTAGCACAACGTTTTTTGGTAAGCTGTTGTTCTAACTTCGTGTTTAGCATATGGAGAAGAAGCGGGACAAGGGAGACATGTCCAGACTACACCATTTTCTGGTAAATTAATTGGACTCTCTGTGGCTGCACAGCTTTTTTACTTTCTTTTGTGTAACCGATTATTAGATAGATGAGAGAGAAAGCAGTCCAGATATGAACAGACACTGAAGAGACTTGCTGACCCATAAGCAACTTCATTTTCCTATATCCCTCTTAGAAGATGTGACTAATTATTTCTAGGTTACCCTTGAATTAATGAAGAGGGGTTTTAAGAAGCATCTGTAAGGTCAACTGATCCACTTATGGATCCCTTCCACAGAACAAAAGTAATCCTCGCAGAATGCGTTTCCTTTAAACAGCATCAAAGGAATGAGTTCCTCCCCCTTCAGATACCTTCTGCTATGTTTACCTCATACATAGAAGGGTTTTCCCCATAAGTAGAGGAAGCTTTATAAGGTCAGGAAATTCTGGTGACCATTCTGGGCTAGCTTTGTCTCACTCCTTCTGTCACCCCTCCTCTTTCTCCCCATCTGAGAAGGTTGAAGAGAAGCAGTGCAAACTGATAAGCACAGTGAGCTTGTTACAGAGCAAAATTATCAGACTATTTTGCAGTAAAACAAGGAGCAGGATGTGTAGAGTTCACTTTTTCTTCTCTTAGTTTTCCAGGTCTCCGTGAAGCAGATTTTCGCTTTAAGCACTGGAATTGTGAAGGAACTTCTCAAAGATGTCTTGAGGATAGCAACAGTGTTGTTGTTTGGTTGGTTGTTTTTTTTGTAAATAGCCTAGAACATGAAGAGGCAGAAGATTGGAATCAGTGCCCTAAGGAAGGAGTAATTTTAAACCATTCTCAGCTTTCATGGCACTGACTTTATACTTCTCTACAGTAAGCCTTCAAAAAGTAAATGGAAGGAAGTGGGAGAATGTGAGCGGGTTAGTCCACCCACAAGAAAATCTGCTGCAACTTTCATGCCTGAACATTAATACAACCCATGTGGGTTTAAAAAATGGCTAGTCTTTATTTATGAAAAAATAAAAATTAAGTTAACTTAGTGGTCCTTCTAACATCTGTTGTCTTAACAGCATGGGCTAGGAGGCTGCCTGCTGTCTGCTCTGCTGCTCAACATCAGAGGATCCTTTGGGAAGGCAAAGTATGGGAAACTTCATTAACACTACATTCTTCCTGCTTTCTTCCAACATCCTGCTCTGTTTTCCTTTCCCCACCTCACTACTACCAATAGGTTGAGATTTGAAAATAAAAGCAGTGAATTCTGTCAACTAGTATTTTAAAATGTAGTTCAGAGGATAGTAAGGCTGATTAGGTGACCATGGCCCAGAAGGTGAGAAACTGTTGCTTTAAAACTCTGCATATTTCAGGCATAGCCTAGGTGTATTCTGCTAATAAAGCTCACCAAATGGAGGAAGGTAACAATAAATTCAGTATTGGATTGAATTTATGCCAGAAGAATGTCTTAAGCAGAGATCCAAAGCAGTTTCTATTTTAGAATGAGTTTATGTTGGTATACTGGCATCTTCTTCTGGTCAGTTGAAGCACTGTAGCATGAATCTTGCAATGTATTTTCTTCTTTCCCTGGTTATCCACTGCCTCAGGTTGAATCTAGGAAGTGTGAGCTTCAGTCTCTTGTAATTGTTCAAATCTCAAGCATTCTCTGAGCAAGAAATCTTAAAGCAGGTACCGCTAGAAGTTCAAAGTGAAGACTAAATTCACAAACCCAAATTTTTCATTTGATTGATTGGAACCTCACAAAAGAGCACTTAGCTTTACAGGCAATGGATGTTACTAGTAGTTTGCTTTGTGTGTGGTTGTTTTTTTTTTTTTAATTTATTCTCTAAGGTTTATTTCCTAAGTCCTCATTACCTTTTTCCTTAAGGAGAAAAATGGCCTAATCTAATCTAGAGCATGGAATTAGAGTTAGTCCATATTGCAGAGAGTCGAATTCATGGAGACGATGTTGCTTCTCAGTTGTGCTGAATTATTTCTGTCAGAGGTCTGGCCTTGGATTTTGACACTCAAAGTAAAATGGCATTTGTTTTTCAAGTTTTATCTGTCAGAATGCTCATAGTTAAATAAGAAAGAACATCTCTGGTGGCAGTATAGTGATGACTGAACTTCTCAGTCTCCAGAGATCCTTTGAGTTCATGAAACCTGTCATCCTTGTTCTCTGTTGTGTCCTTTGGCAAAGGGTGTTCAGGAGAAGACTATGCTAGAGAAGATGTGGGTGGAGGGGCAAGGGGTTGCTAGTGGGCAAGGATGATAGATGTATAGAGACCAGGTAATCCAAGATAGATTTCCAAGACAGCCTTAGCAAAATTGAGCCTAAGGTAGACTTCAGGAGCTGTAATTCCAGATTTAATGTCATGGCGATGCACCATTTTTCAATAGTTCCTGTGAACAAAGGAGATGATGTTTGTTTGACTCTGGCCAAAGGGAAAGTTAGGGCAGATAATCTTTTCCACTCTTAAGTATTATGCACACAAAATAATTATAGTAATTAAAAAAAAAAACATAAGGAACAAGCTTGAGAGAATGAAGATTAATGAAAACTACAGCGCAGTTTCAATATTTGGAGAGCATTTTCGCAGAATTCTGGATGCAAACGAATTAGGGTGCAGAAGATTGTTACATGAGCAATAAACACGTTTTAATTTTTAGAACAGTCATCAGGCACTCTTAGTTTTACAGGCTGTTCTGCAGTTGTCTCAGTAAAAACCATTTGTGGCTTTACAAAAAGAATCCTCCACTTTTCTTGAGGGCAAACTTGGTTTGGGAGCTCTCATTTTTTATTAGCAAAATGAATGCAATGAAGAAATGTTCTTCTTCCATCTCTTACATCAATATGCAGAGCTTCTTAAAATAAATGCACTTACTCGCCAGCATCTACTAGAGGGATAAACAGTAGCCCATGAAGTGGCTAAGACTACGAATGATCAAGTCCAAAATAATAATAATGATGATGATGTGATTGCTATGCTCTAGGCTGTAGCTCTTCTTTTTTGTCTTAACAAGCAAATGGGCTGCTCTCTTCTCTCTGTTGGAAGGAGGTCTCTGTTGCTGGTATGTTCATCTGGTAGCTGAAGAGGAACTGAAAAATCTTTATTCGGCTGTCAAACGCTGCTTTGATACAGATCTGTCTGCTTTCTTCACAAACATTCTGAATACTGAGTTTAGTTTGGTTTCTCAGGGCAGTGGAACTTGGGCAAGCATTCTCTGTTTGGCTCTGTCCTGTTCCCCTTCCCAACAGTGCTTGAACTTGCCAGCCAGTTTGATCAAAATTTGATGAATAGAGATATTAACTGATGTGAAAATAATTGGTTGAATAGTGGAGAGATCCTAATGATGCCATTCACTGAGGGAGAAACTGTAGTTAGCTCTCTGCTGATCAGATATCCGAGACACCCCACAGGAGCTCAGTCTTTAGACTTAACCCTAGAGAAAGCCAAGCTTTGCCAGTTCATCTGATAGGCATTTTAAATCTTTATTCTTGTTTGAATAAGGTTCAGTGGAAAAAATTATACAACCTTTTATGTGCCTTGCCGTTGTACAAAACTGTTGTTTAACCCTTTATTCCACAAGGCTTTGATTTTTGCAGTCGACTTCACTAGGAGACAGGATCAGCCCTGCAGGCAAAATTAAAACAAAAACCTAAATGCCTTGATACAATTCAAAAGCTTCTGACTCTTTCTTCCGCTTGCTTTCAAAAAGCTGATGCTGATGTTCAGTAGGCTTTAAAACCAGGCTGAAATTGAGCAACCAAAGTTATAGTCACAGTAGAAAAGTCTTGGCTTGAATTTCCTTGGAGGCAAAATGCCATTTCTTAGCTGAGGACCTTAGCCTGTCTGTTATTATTGGGGTAGTCTGAGTTTTTTCTGGTTAGAATGTGTGTGTTAGGAAAATGGTCGGTGCTTCTACATGTTCTTACAGTATAAACTGATGCATTCATTTTTTTTTAAATAAGTATTTTTTAGAATTTTCTTTGATATTTGTAAGCATCATTGCTTACATAGTGAGTACTATGCAGATACTATCAGCGTATGTCAGCATATGCATCTTGCACAACACGAACGAACGTTCCTGTTTCACAGTCCTAATTTCTGACAGATGTTTCTTAGCTCAGTAAATGTTATAATCTGATTGGCATTACTTAAAACAGATTATTTTACATAAATGCTACTCAGATACCTACTTGATGAGCAGTATTTATAAAATGTTGCAAATAACTTGATATTAAACATACTAGAGACATATTTAACTTTCCAGTTTTTTTTTTAACTTTCTGCCTTGTCTTCTGCTCTACCTGCCCTGCTTCCCCACCGCAGCTGAAAAGTCTGGGGTTTCTGACTTTGTCCAGACACAAATTTCATGCTTTTGGCTTTTTTGTACAGAAAAACTGAACATGTTATTTGAAAGAAGAGAATGAGCATATGTCTACTGATTATTTTTTACAAGAACAAATAGAAATTAGGTAATTTTAAAAAAAAATTTTAGCATCAAAGAAGCATTTGGCTTATTTTGAAAAATCTGTGCTCAGAGTCTAAAATATTGGATAACTTCTAAAACTGAATTAAAAAAATTCTCACGCTGTGTAGTACTTTTTCACCTTCATTTTGTAGCCTAATAATACAACAAGAAAGTATGTCCTTGAGGAGAATGATTATAATACTCGTATCATCAATAAGGATAGCTGTAACGAGCAGACAGTATCTCTTGACACTTGGATTTATAATCTGTATTAGTTGAATCTGTTAAAAGTATAAAGAAAAATATGAGTCCACACATTCTGTTTATTAAAATTGTCCTTGGTAATGCACTTACCAGTTGATATTTAAAGAGTTTTGTTTTCCTGAATAAAACTTAAATGTAGGTCCTACCATTTTTACCTCTTGAATTTTTTTTTTAGCTAGTTTTCTGCAAAACACTTTATTTTTATGGAAGACACACAGGCTTTTTATATTTTATGCCCTAAAGCACAGACCAAACCAACTTAGGGAAAACTAAAGAAGTATCTGCAGCTTTCAGTTTTGTAACGAAAAGAGACTGACTTGCTCAAGGTCCTCACGGAAGCCCGTGGCAGAGCTGGATGTGTGAAAGCAGCTTTCCTGTGCTGCGAGCTGCAGCTTGAACCAGAAAGGCGCCTATCTGTGTTCGTGCATCTTCTGTAGGCATACAAATACAATAATTTGTGTTCTAAATATTACTATAACCTATTTTGCTTTATTATTGAAGGTAAATAAAATCGACCTTGTTGCTGGAAGTATTTGGCTGTCTGTGTAGCACTTAGGGTCTTTGAAAACTTTATGGTGGGGGGGAGGAAGGCATCCAGGCATGTCTTCAGTTCCCTTTGGCTTTCTTCAGCCCCAGAAAGAGCTTTGTGCCTGAGCAGTGATGCAGAACATCTGATGGGCCTGCTTGTGGCCTAATCTCTCTCTCTCTCTCCTTTTTTTTTTCCCCAGTGAATGTTTTTTCTCCTTTAAATATAGAAGAAAGCAATACTTCAGAAAAAAAAAAGCAGCAACTGTATTTATCAAGAGTTTTGACATACACTGCTGTAGTTCTGCATAGCCAGTGTATTGAGAAATGGAAATGGCAGAATTATAGTAAAGAATGGTAATTAAACATATGCTGTAGATGAGTGTGTGCTGCTACAAGTAGGCAGATAGGTTAAGTTGAAGGCTGCTAGCTTTAGATTAATTCCCTTTTGGTTATAGTCTTGAATAAGCCTTATGCCTTATGCTGAGGGCTGGGAGTGAGAAAAGATTACTATGGAATATATAAAGCGCTTTAATGATCCGTGTGTGAGTCTTGTTCCTGTTGATTTTTAATACATATTTTAGCTGAATCAGTTGTTCATAATTTTTGTGAAACCTTTTGCTAGGAGTAAAATGAGTATTTTCTTTATTTCTGTATACATATGCTGCCTGAATGTGTGTTTATAAACATATGCTTTTGCAATGTTTATACTCACATTTTTAAAAGAAGAAAAAAAATGTAAGTAGTTTTGATGTTACGTGCTGCGAAGTTGAGAAGAAACAAATGCCATGCTGCCTGGGGTGTGTACATTTGTGGTGACCTTTGCCTTTTGCCTAGAAGTATATAAAGAAGCCCTGGTTTTAGAGGAGGGCTAGACGTGGTACTGAGTAATTAGTGGCATGGGCTGTGATATTTGCTCTTTATTTAAGGCAAAGGAACACTACCAGGGTTCTTTCATCAATAATCTCGTCATTGTGAAGTCAAACAGGAGATGATGTAGGGTCTAACCCCAATTCCTGCTCAAGTTTATGGAAGTTCTCGTGTGCTTTTAGGGTGTCGGGTTCTTTTTTCAGTACAGCCGTATGCAGGTACAGATACAAAATACATAAAAGCAATGCCAAAATTCGAGTGCTCGGTGGGAAGGTGTGATTTTCTGAACAGCCGGGGCTCGGCCCCGGCCGGGCATTGTGCGGGGCTTCACTGTGCCGAGCTGGAGCCGGGCTGGAACAACGGCGACAAAAAATGGTCGGGGGAAGCGCATCTCCAGACATGACCCGGGTCAGGCTTGATTTGCGGCTTAGTCGCTTTCAGAAGCGGCTGTCAGTTTGGTAAACAGGAGGCTGCCGGGTGAATTGAACAGAAGGGGGAGATTAGCATATTAATGTGGCGCTTGCTAATCGCCTTCCCTCCCTCCTCCCCGCCTCCCTCCCTCCCTCCCGAACGAAGGCAGGAGTACGGGCACCCACGCTCACTCCGCTGCCTGCTCTCTCCCTCCTCGGCAGCTCACCCCGGGAAAGGATGGTGCGGGCTTTCAGCCGCCGAGGCGTGAGAAGATGAAGCAGCGGCGCGGCCTCCCCCCTTCGCTGCCGCCGCCGGAGCGCGCTGCCCGGGGCGCGCTGCGGCGCCGCGCTCCCGCCGCTCCCGCGGGCAGGTGAAGCCAGCACAGCACGCCCGGGGAAGGTTAGCGGTTCTCCTCCTTGCTGGTGGATCGAGTACGTTCAAGCGGGCTCCCAGCTCCCCCTCCCCGCCCCCGCAGGACCACATACTGCTGGAGCACTGAATTGGGACATTGTATGCCGAAGCCTTGCTTGAATCTCTATACGGTCGTGTGTATGTGGTTGCTGGAAGTGGCAGGCCAGCAGGCCCCGAAGCGAGCAGGTGCTATCTATATGGAGAAAAGCGGCTGTAGCCCATTCCCGATATGCTGGGCTAAAGGTACACGTACCTTTTTTTAATATTTCTTTTTTTCCCCCCCTGTTAATTTAATGTTTTACCACCTGTGGGTCTATAGGTTTTTTCCTATCAAAGAAAAAAGCAAAGCGAGAAGATAATTTTTTTTTTTATTTATTCTCGTCATGTGCTTGTAATGCGAAGCAGTCCACAGGATCTTCTTTCACCTGACAGCTGTAATGCTTTTTTTTTTCCCGTGGCTTTTCAGAATTATTTGAAATGAAAGAGCACTTGAGCTGTTTGATTTTTACTTGCACTGATGTGAGGATCTGAGGGCTTTGTTTTTGATCTTTGTATGTTTGAAACCACTGTGAGTGTAATTCTGCTTTCACTTACCTTTTGGAAGAAGTAGTTTTTAAGTGGCTCATCATAGGTAGTGTTTACAATGGAAGACTAACATCTTTTTACTTGGTGTCTTAGAAGTTGCCACCCCTATTCACCCCCCCCAAAAGAGACAATAACTAGCCACAAAGCATGCATTTATTACAGTGACAGGGTTTGACTTGAAATTGACGCTTAACAACAATTAGATGGAAATGTGAAACTCATTCACAGGATTATCTTAACTTGCATCCCAAGACATTTATAAAATTATAAATCTCCCAAAGATATTTACCCTATTATAATCTAGAAGGTATTTGTATCTGTATATGTGTTGTGGGGGGGAGTATGTATATGAAGATACGGTGCAGGGATAAAGTTCGAAATTCTGTTAGTAGCCAAAGAATCAAATCTTCCTTAGATGGAAAACAACTGTAAAAGGTTGAGTGTTGCTGATTGTAAGCATAACTTTCCTCACTTTCATTTCAATGTACTTTCTTTTTTGGAAGAGAAACTGGCAGTGAAGTATTGCGTCACTATAATCTTGGATCACAGACAGAGGCAGTTACTTCAGAAGTTCAGGGGAAACGTATCTGAACTGAGGAGTTGGTAGGCATAGCTGATGATTAGTTGTCCTGGCAAAAATAACTAAATTTATTTAGAATTTTTATTGTCTCGTTATTTGGAGGAGACACGAAGGAGCATTTAACACTGTCTTTGTCTTGCCTGCTTTCTGTACCTTGCTGAACTGGTCAGGCTAAACTAGCATTTGCTGTACATTGACATATTATAGTAGCACATATAGTAGAAGTAACTTGAAGAAATTGCAGAACTTGAACACCACATCCTGGTAAAGTCTCATGAAGTTCAGAATCTTGTCAGCTCACTGGGGAATAATAATGAAACAGTGAGTAACAGTAGCTGGAAACAAAGCTAAAACAAAGCTGTGCTTTGCTTTTAGTAAAACCTGTTTACCAGGAAGGGGTAACAGTGATGCCTGCTCCTGTGTGCCATAAATTGGATAACGAAAGTATTAGGTGAAAGTGGGCTTTGTCTCCTTGGACTATTCTGAGGGTCAGAATGAAGGTACTTCCCAGAGATTAACTTTCAAAACTAGGGAAGAAAAATCTTTTCAAAGAAAAAGCAAGTTGTTACCATCTGTTGTTAAGGCTGTTTAGTATTGGGGATATCAGTTTTCCTCCTCCTCCTCCTCCAGCAGGATGACTACAGCAGGGCTAGCTGCTTCTTGCAGAAGATGGCTGCACTGGGCCATGATAAAAGGTATCGATTGCCCCACCACCCACTCCAGCAACTAAAATGAATGAAAAATGATCCCTCCCTCTTCCCCTGGTCGCCTGTGAAATGTTCTCAGAACGTAACTTTGGGAAAGATTGCTTATCCAGCCTCCTCTGCCCTGAAACGGAGAACAGCCATGTAATTTCTTTTTATTCCTGTTGCGGGGGAGAAGGGGGACACCAGGAGTTGCATAAGAGGACAAAGGCACCAGCATCTTCGAGGCTGCCAATTGTGGTGATTTCTAGAAAAAGCTACATCTCAGCCTCCAAAAAAAAATAGGACAGATAAGAAATAGCTTGTGCTATATTTGTCGTTGAATGGTGGCCATTCCTTAGTTGATGAATGCTCTCTATACTGTTCACCAGCTTAACCTTAGGGAAATGAAACGGATCTGGCCTACTTTGATAAGGGCTGTGAGATATCTACAGTCAAAGAAAGGTAATATATTAATGAGAGAAACATTTAACTTGGATAGCTTTATTCTGGCCCTTTGGCTTTTCTGTTAAAGCTTCAGGTTACCTGCAGCAAAAAATGATAAAACTTTAAAAAGTATTTTATAATGTCTTAAAATGTGATCTTGATATATATGTTTTATTATCCATAACTTCTTTCTAAATGGTCTGTTCTCTATTTGAATGTGACAGATTAAGCTTTTGGTGTGTTATGTGTGATCTCATAGCAAATGTTCGTTCTTTGAAAATGCTTTGAAATATTTCAGTGAGTCTGTGTTCATATGGAGTGTGCTTCTGCTTTTTTTTTTAGTGTTCTTAAATCTAAAATCTTCAATCTTCTTAGTGATGCTGTTTGCCCTAATTGCAGCCAATTCTGAATGCTCTGTCTGTAGGACTGCATCAAAGAATAAGATAATACTTGCTTTTTTTATAAAGTATTCATGTAATCTGTATTGCCAGCTTTTGACTCCTCTTTACGCTAGAGTCAGATCTAAGTAATGTTACTGAATTCAATAATTTAGTCTAGGTCTGCATACTCCGTATTTGAGATTATTTTGATTGGCAAATGAAGAGAAAGTGTGTATTTTGTTTACTGGCATATTTCTTCTCAGCAAGCAAGTCTGTACTACTTTACTTTACTTTAGTAGTATTAAGAGTAAGACATTTTTGGCTGCTTCCCGCCCTCTCCCCTTGTTAAGTAATTTGAAACTTAAAATCTCTGGTCTTGTGGAATAAACAGCCTCAAGCTCGGTTCCAACTTTGGGGGACGTTGAAGTGGGTGTCTTGGTCCCTGAGAAGGCAGTACTTGTTTTCCAGCTAAGAACTGAAAATTTGTGCCAGTATCATACATGTTTTCTTTCTGACTGTAACAGTAGACTAAAAACTAGTCATGGATCATTAAAAACTCTTCATTAACATCTCTGATCTTTGGTAAGATTATTAATGGTATAATGGCTTGTACTTTGGTTTAGATGTTTTTGCTAGTGACCTTTTTTCCTGAGTTTCATGTGGCATGCCATTTCAAGCTTACAAAATAACTTAGTGAAAGAAATGTAAATATAACAATTAAGGATAGTTGGATAGCTGTGCTGTATAGTTGTAAATTATCCACCCCAAAAAGGAGGAAGTTTCTTGAGTATCTTTCACGTGAAGAGCTCTGTTTAAAAATATATGAACAATAAATTGATGTGATGTTGTTAAGTGTATGTCATGTGAGTAGTTAGTGACGGGTGATCGCAGTTCTTGAATTCAACTGTTCAGCCTAATATGAAAAGGTCTATATTGTCTTAAGATAATCAAGCCCAATTCAGTCAAAAACCTTGTCTTGATTTAAAACAAAAAAAAATTAAGCTGGCTATGTTGTGAAATGTATTTAATCAGCTGGGAAGAAGTTTTACCCTATTTATTGCAGTCTGTTAATGTTGCAATCTTTTTTTTTTTAAAGTGATAAGCAATTCCAAGTTAAATGTTTGGGTTTTTTTTTTCTTGTGAACCCTGCTGTTTCAGGAGGTGTGTTCAGATGGAACCAGCTGGTGATCTGTTGAGTATAAGCAAGACAGTTGGATACATAGGAGAAAAGTTCAGTGCCGTTTCTCCTTCATCTCCATCTCATAAGTCTCTACTGTTCTGCTAACAGAAAAATACTTGGGTGATAATTTTCAGTCCAACAGACCCTTAGATTTTTAGGTGATAGGTAATCACTAAAAGGGACATGGTGGTAGAAAACGGAGTAAGGGAAGTTGCTGATACCATGAAGGTAGGCAGGTAAATAGTCTCCGAAACAAGATTTCTTACTTTTTTGACACAGACACTGTATATATAACATAGAAATATAATGGCTGTTGTGTATTAGGAAAGAAAAAAGCCCCTCTGTTAGAATGAGTGTTCTGCTGCATCTTCCTAGTGACTTTCAGTTGAGGTGACTGGAGGGAAGCACCCACTTTTTGTGGATCTATAGGTGTAGTTCAAGAATGCAGTGAAGCGCTTTTCCCTTGGTTTCTGAGGCCATAACAACTGTCGTTTGACAATCTATTGTTGACTTACTACATTGGCTACATCAGCTGACGTGACATATCAGCTATTTCCTTCCAAACCATAAATTTGTCTAAACTTTTGTTAAACTTTATTAACTTAGTGGCTTCTTAAGCTGTGAGATTTGCAAACTGTTAAGGCATCTGTTATTTCAGTTCATGTGTGCCTGGTTTTTTTTTTTTTTTGAAGTCTTTGTAGAAAAAAGAAAAATAGCGTTAATCTCATCAAACCACCAATTTTCAAAGGCAGTTTAAAAACAATTCCTGAAATGCCTGTGTATATTTAAAAGTGGAAAATGGTCTGGAAAAGCAGGGGCGTTTCTTCCCTTCAGTGTTACAGTACAGCACGCGGTAGCGTTGATATTCTTCAAAATGTATAGAAAGTATGCAGCTATGAGAGTGCTGATGCATTGCGTGATTTGTTTCTTATTCAAAGTCTACTGGAATAGAAGATGGAGCTTGAGATATTTTTACAAAAAAGGAAAGTGATTGTATTAAGCGCTGGGGGAGCATTTGGTGTTCCCTGTGTAATGGAGATGTATGATCTTATCAATTGTAGCACCTAGTAATGAACCGGTGAACCAGTGTGGAATTAAATTCTGAGCTGCCTGGGAAAAACTAAAACGGAAAACGAAATGTTTTAAATATCTTTTTGAAGATGCATTAGAAAAAGGCTGAAGAGCCAAGTGTGGAAGTCAGCATTTAAGAGAACGATGCATTGATTGAAATGATGCATTTTTGCTGAAAAGTCAAACAGGAGTTTGTGGCCTTAATAGCTTTCTTATTCAGTTTATATTTGAAATTTTTTATCACAAGTCACATTGTGTTTATGTGTACAGATATATTTATTTTCTGTATGGCACACATATATATACACACACACACACATTCAGCATAATTTTCCTTACCCAATTAGCCTGGCAACAGTTGCAGTATTTTGAAATTAGCATCCTTAAATACTGAAGATGATCTCTTACCTGTTTTTGTGTTTTTAGCAAACACAATTCATTGGGCAACTGATCTTCATGCACAGCTTTTGTTGGAAGGACTATTGTAATGAAATAAGCTTTGACTGGTGTTTTATTTGTAAGGAATATATCAGCTTGTCTCAATCCTTCCACTTGCTGAAGTGTTGCTGAAAAGGAATAGTTGCAAATTCATGTCTTGTAAAAATTTCGGTGTGCCAGCAAAGAGTATGTAGTTTTCATTAATTGTTAGTCAGAAAAAAAACCTCACTAGTATCCTTAAATTCGTGACCTGATACAGATTTGTTCATGGTAATGTGTTAAGAACTGGAGACATCTTAAATTAATTTTATCACATTACAGTAGGCAAGCCCATACAAGCTACTGAGTTCTATAAACTAGTACAGCAAACAAGACATACATAAGGAAATGTCTTTGTAAATGTTATATTAAAACAAGCCTAAGTACAGCACATTATAAATGTATTTAATTATAGCAGTTATAAAAATACTGTAGCATTCATGAAGACTTCATCATCTTACAAAATAAATGAGATCACTGCAATATCTGCTATTGAATCCATGTTGAGAATTAATGATGCCAATTTTTTTCTAACAGGCTGTAAAGGACAGGGATTGCTGAGGTTATGGAGTTAACTGGTGGTTGCCCAGCACTTGATATGATGCTTTATTTACTGGCATACAGGAAGAGGGTTGGATTTTCCTCTTCTGATATTGAATGTAGCTTAGCAAAGATGTTAGGAAAAGTATTTCTGGGTGGAATTCAATCCTGCTGAGTCATTTCATTGAAAATAATCTGTAAACAAACTCCTTTTTTTTTCTTCTTTTTTTCCCTTTTTCATTTGATAACCAAGGTTTGTTTCTTTGCCAGAAGAGAGGTTGCTTAGTATTTTTCCCAAGCGCTGTCACTGCTTTCCAAAACCATGTTTCCCCTGCCAATGATTTGAGATCCTTAAAACTAAGCACTAGGGGTTCGATTTGTCTGTCTTTATTTAAATTGGACTCACTCTGCAAATTAAGTATCGTCCCTTGCTTTATTGAGGAAATTTCTAAGGAAAAGCAGCTTTTTCCATGGCCTAAGTCTCTCCATCTTGAGTAAGTACAGGAAGAAAATCAGTGTGTGACCTTCAATTCTGCCATTACTTCGTACAACTGCTCACAGCAACTGAAAACACTTCAGTGAAGAGCTGTAGAGGGTGTCATATCAACAAATGAAGAGCATAATAAACTGAAGTGTGGCATTTTGAGACTGAAAGCTAAACCTTGACTTCAATTTGATGTGCTGTAGAACTAAAAGTCTCTTTTTGTCGGAGGAAATTTGAATAGTCTTAACTTCTCTACATCCAGTGTTTGATGGTTTATTTTACGTTAGCTGAATGGGCCCTCAGGGATGTGGCGGTTTTCTTTCAGAATTGGAAGAGGTACAATAATTTTAAACATGTCCAAAACAGTGATGGAAAGCTTTTGCTTCTCAACCTTGTAGAAGATGCAGATCATCTTCACTGTCGTGTTCCTTACAGTATGAGACACCTTGGGGTTGTCTGACTAATGATTAGAGAATGGTAGTGCCTTCCTTTCATTGCATGCTTTTTTCCTAATTCCTGTAAGAATTTTGCCTAAGCCAATTGTACTTAAAATCGTCAGTAAAACCAGACGTTTCTTCATTTAAATGATACTACTTCTTGATGAAGCTAGACTAATTACTTTATTGCCAGTATTTCGTCATGGATTCCTGTACGGGTTGAGTTTTTTCCTTTAGTAAGTGTATAAAGGTTATTGTAGCAAAGAACTTTTTCATCACAAGTAGTTGCAGGGTAAGTAATGATCTGCAGTCCTCTTAAATCTTTATTTCTAGGGAGGAGGATGGGAAGGGACTGGATGTATTCCTGAAGCTTCTCAGCTGGCTTCTGAAGATAAGGGGCAATAAGATTTAAGCTCTTCTCATAGGCTTTCTGCTATTACGTTTGCAACTCAGCAGTGATCTGTTGTCCTTGCTGTTATGGGAAATACTAGTAGGAATCGTATTCCTGAAATCCTAGTGTGTTCAACTCAAAGGGGGTTTTGTCTAGTCTGTGACATGATGGTTGGTCAAGATAAACTGAAGAATTGCAACAAAGATACTTTAGAGTAGAGCAGCCTTTTCAATTTGATCATAACGGCTGATTCCCATACAAAAACTTGCATTGCCAGTCGACTCGAACAGCAGCTTTTTGTCCATTCAGGTGTTTGATTGCAGTGGTCTTGAATCATACTGGCAGAATTAACAGGCTCAATTAAAAGGTCTATGATTTATGGTTGTATATAGCTGTACCTGTCAACATGGAAGCATATGTGCTGTAGATATCCATCCCAACCCTTCACCAGAGGGTAAACGTATCGCTCAGATGGCACGGAGTTGTGTATCTGTTCTTCAGATACCAACGGTGTTGGCAGTGTAGTCCTAATTAGTATGCTTCTTTTATCATGCAAGTGGCAAAGAAATCGATGATTTGCACCCTAACCTGTTCAGCTGTTCTGAGCACAGTGCCCTCTGGCACAGAGGTGGGATGGGCAGATAGCAGTGGTGCCTGTCAGTTCAATATGTTAATGTTTTATCAACTAACTGTAGGTTTTAGCAGAAGGTAGTCTTTTCTGTATGTGTTTGAAAATTTGTGCTTTCTAATATTAAGGGTTTTTTGCTCTAGTTGTAATGGGAGGACTTAATGCCTGGGGTTTTCTTATACAGAGGTAGGAGAATATCATTGCACTGTTGCTGTTCTGCCCTTGAAATGAGGGATTTGCACCTTCGTACTTTTGCTACTAAGTTCCTTCAGCTACAGCGCTTTTACTTTTCTATTTTTTATATATATATATACACACACGTTATTTTATAGAGTATATAATATGAAATATAAACTAAATAAATGGATACAAGGCATAATCAGTGCTTGGATAGGAAAATGTCCATTACTTGTTCTCTCTTCCAAAGTCATTTTGGGAGTTGTATAGATTCTGGTTTGATCTGATATTGAACAAACTTCTTGCTGGTTTTGGGTGCACTGATCTAGTTTTACTGAAACAAACTGTGTGACCTGCATTGGCCAGTAGTGTTGGGCATGATGCTGAAAGTACCAAGTTCGCACATCTAAACATAATTTAAAATATCTTTTGTCCATCTGGAGGTGCAGTAAGAATTCATTTGGAATATTTGCTCTCATCTGTCACATCTCACTTCTTTTCAGCACTCTGGATGTGATATGTTTGTACAGTTTAAGTATACTATCCCACAATGATGAAAAACAAGGTATTACAGTATGAACAGCAGCACTTGCTATGGCTGTGGCTACCTAATAATTTCTGTGATAAACCCTCCTTCAGGTTGCTTTCTGAACTCAGAATTATCAAAGTTCTTACTGTTCGTGCTGGAATTAAACTCCGGAATCTCTTTGCTCTGAAATTGCTCATTCCTAAAATTTGAAGGGAAAGCAGTTACGCTGGTTCTGTGTCCGGTCTGTTCTGCAAGGGAGCAGTGACTGTTAGAGAGATGAGTGGGGTGGGCCAGCTGGTAATAAGAATTATCTGAAATCCAGAACAAGCGCACCCTGGATACACAAAAAGGTCGTGTTCATTATTCCCGTTTCATACTGTAGGAAAAGCCAGGCAAGTTACTTAGTTTGGCTGGAGGTGCGACTAAACTGCGCAGCACCTTGCGTCTTGGGGGAAGCAGTGGGCCAGACTGCGTATTGATCAGTGGTGCTGCTGATCTGAGCAGTGTTATACTGGGCCCCTTCTAGCAAAATTTTTCTACAAGAAAGGAAACGGGGGAAGTAATGTATTTTTAGTGTTTCTGTAAATACAGTGCAGCTCTTTTAATTTAATACTACTTTTTTGGTTTTACTCTCTCATTTTTTTTTTTTACGCCAAGATTTCATCTAGACATTTCTGTTGTTGTTCCTCTACTCTAGTTAACAACCACGTTGCTCACTGAAAATATACACTAAGAAGGACTATTGTATAAGATAAATCCTTTTCTCACTGTTAACATTTTATTTTTATGTTTCCTGGTGAGATGTTAAGTAGAAAATAGTTTTAGTTGCTAAACGTTGACTGGAAAGTAGCAATAGATTCGAGAAAGTTGATATTGTAGTGCAGAGTAATGATGAAAATAGCTGTAAGCACCTGCTCACTATTTCTTGCAGGGCATTAGTTGAAAAATTTAAAGAAAAGCATAACAAGTTCTTTAAAGAAGAGTGAGGAAAGAGAGAAAAGTGTAGTTAAGTGTTTCGGTAATGCTGTCCTTGGACACCAGAATCATTTAAGTAATGAATATACTGTATAAGCCAGTGGAAATCACAACCTGTACCTCTTCCTTTTCAAGTCATGCACACCCTTACCTGATGTGTGATATGCACCAGCCCACTTGTGCTTAAAGAAAATACTGAAGTAGAGAATTGCTTTTATGAAACGTTCATAGTTTAGCAATGAAAGACAAAGCAAAAATAATGACTATGTGCCAATCACCGACCCACTGTGAGGTTCTTTAAAATCGGATGTCTGCTTATTGAGCTGATAGAAATGAGTTTGAGGACTTGTTGCACAGAAAGTTTGCAGTAGTTAAATATGTGATTTAAAAAAAAAAAAAACCCACAACAAAATACTAATGTTTATCCAGCATAGAAAAGCAATGGCAGACTCTCACTTCTGTTTAATTTGTCTCCAATTTTTTTTTTATGTTAAAATCACAGTCAAGTCAAAGTAAAATAAACCAAGGTGGGATGGTTTGGGCTTAAGAATCTCAGGAACAAGTAAAATTCATCAAAAAGGGGGAAAAACCATCATATTGGAAACTACGTATTTGAAATTGGTTATAAGATGGGATCATACTTGGGTACGTATTTATGAGTAATTATGAGTCCAAAATAATAGCTTCAGGATTTTTACATTAAAGTTTTTCAAGTTAATGTACTCAGCTTGTGTAGCTGTGATGGCTTGTGCATCTTCAGGAGAATTAGAAATTAAGCCAGCTTTGAAACTTGAACTCGCATCTCTTCTTCCTTCACTATCATATTAGGCAATTCAGAGAAGTTTAGTATGAACACACTGTATTTGGAGACGTAAAAACAAGAGGGCAGACCAGAGGTAGAAAACCAAACCTCAACTTAAAATGGGTTTACTTGTCTGTTAAGTGTGCTTGCCTATAGTGTGTGTTTGTGGATCTACACAAGCTGTTGATATGCTGTAATGATTTATTTTAATGTTTGTTCTTTTTAAAGTATTAGTCACTGATGCCTTGAGCCAGTTAGTATTTTCCTGCTCAGTGACAGGAGTTGAGTAAACTTTAATTTTTTTGAATAACACTACATTTGGGGGAGTGGGAGCCATTCCCTGGACAGAGGATGTGACAATTAATTGTGAATTTTAGTTTTGTTTCTGTCTCTGTGGTATACGTCATGCTTCAGCCCTGGAATAATCATATGAAGCAGGCGTTCATCTATAACTTTTTGTAACTTATTACCATAAAATTCTTGGAGGGAATATTTTTCCTTTTTATTAGACTTTCCTTGCTCTTTATATCCAATCTATACTCAGATTATTAATATTGCTCCAGTTCTGTTGGAAATGGAAATAAAATACTGTCTTGTTCCTTTCCTCCAATGGGAAAAATATTTCTCGGAGCAGGCAGTAGATGGGACGTAAGCTATTACCCTTCTGTTCTTGCAAGGACAGTCAACCTACTGTAATGCAATAAAGTTGCTCATAAAATGTGTCCTTTGTGACCAACTGTGCAGTTTTTTACAGGTTTGTAGGGCCAGGTCTTTTCAGGTGTTGTATGGTTCCTCCTTCCTTATCTGTGTGCGTGTACATATTCCAGTGCTTATCGCCTGAACATAAATATACTTGTATATTCGAATCTGCTGTTTTCCTGGAAATCCACAGGGATAGTCATTGCTTTGCAAAATTAAGGGTGGATCCTGAACAGTTCAGGTTGTCGATTTGTTAATTATGGCATATGTTTTCTTTGACATTGGTGGTACAGTGTAATTTGGCACTGAATTTTTAGATGGACTGTTATTTCTGGCTTTGATTACTACTTCTTTGTGTTCTTTCCCTTTGCTTCTCACTCCTTTCAGGCCACGGAGATGCTGTTAGTTCTATTGTTGTGAACTGTTTTGTTTAGCATGTAAGAGTAGATTATATAAATGTTATAATAACTTGATTTATAAGTTCATAGTTTTCTGTCAAAACAACATGTTCTTAGGAATATTTCTAAAGTAATTTGTTGTATCTGTCTCTAATCTTAATTTTGTTGCATTAAAACAAACAGACAAGGAATTTAAGCCTCTCCTGCAAGATGTCCTGGAAGAATTGACAAACCCTTTCAAAAAGATTTCTTTGTAAATACCTTATCTTTGTATATACCATTGTTAAATGCCTTATAAAGCAAAATAAAGAAGGAATGTAAATCTGTAAGTTTAAAATGGAATACATGCTGTGCAGTAACATACAGTCTTTTTTAAATTAAAGGAACAGAACAAATCCAGTTGTAAAAGTATGTCTTGCATCTGGAAAATGAGAAGTAAAGTATTTGGTCTTTTTTCTAGACATTTATCTGGTTGATAAAAGCAACAACTCTAATTTCAAAATTTTTTTTTTTATATCAAGTATTTTGCAGGTGACAGAAAATAAAACAGTTGAAGGCAGACACACCGGTGAAATATTTTTTTAAATTAAAAAAAAAAAAAAAAGTTTTCTTAAGTCCTCATTTTAAATACTGTAAAAATAACTGAATTGGTATATGAAAGGGAAGATGGATAAGCAATGTTTTTAACAAATAATCTAGTGCATCGTAAGTGTGAAGTAAAGAGAAACTGAAACAAGTTTTTGTATAGTTTTGGCATCGGTTGTCTTTGTCTCTGAAATGTTTGAGCTGCAAGTTTCTTTTGATTAAAAAAATGAAGAATCTTCAATTGTCTAGTTTAAAAAAATATTCTCAGAAGAAGTCTTGAAAGAAATGCAGCTTTCTGATCTTTAGCAAGAGCTTGGTAGGGGATAGTTAAAACAAGTGAGTAAATGGGGGAAGGCTGTGCTGCCACTTTTGCAGTGAAGAAACAGACGAATATCTGTTTCTGAAGGGTTTTTTTCTTACACCAACACCCTTTTCATGTGTATCTCACTTCTGCTGCGAAGTATAGCAGTGAAACAGTCTCTGCAGCTGAAGTTTTTGCTGTGAAAAATACATTTTTCACAATAAGAGTGGAGCGGGGATGTTTTAAGTCTGTTTATTAACTGACATCTTAAATAAGGAATTAGTGTTGTACATTAATGAATCAGAATTTGCTCATCTTAAAACGTTGTAAATATGTATTCTTACAGTAAGTGAAAGATGATGGCTTGGGGGTGTTTTAGGGGATTGTGATGTTTTGTGGGTGGGTTTGGTTTTTTTTTGTTTTGTGGTTTGTTTTTTTTTTGTTTGTTTTTTTGTTTGGTGATGTTTTGTTTTGGTGTGGGTTTTTGTTTTTTGTTTTTTTTTTACCTGAAGGGGTAGAGTAAACCACAATGTCTCATCAAGTGTGCTGCTCTGTACTCCCGGTTATTTTAGTGAAATATTCTTCTATTCGGTCTTTAAAGTGAGTAAACTCATTTCCTTCTGGAGTGTGAAAATAATCTGCAGCTTATTTCTTCAGTGCAAATCTTATTAACTCTTAATGTCTCAAATTTTACGTTTGTATAGAAGGAATGTTGGTACTACATCTACCGAAGTCCAGCGGCAGAGCAGTATGTACACTGCGTCCCACAAGGACAGTTCCTCATTGTCCAGATGGAGCAAAAATGTTCTTGAAGCCTGACGAGCTCTGCTTTTTGCTCTTTGCTTCTCTCATTGCCTCTTTTCGGTGTCCATCATTCCTTTGAGTTAGCATTGTCTTTGACAGAAGAATATAGCTGCATTTTAAATAAGTTTTTCTTCTTTGAATCCATGAAACTCACTTCACTTGCTCAGTGAAATATTCTGCAGCTGATTAAAATGTAATAGAATCATGTTTCAGACAAATGCTAAGCATCTTTAAACCGTACTTTGACATTTACAAAATACTGGGAAATAATTAGAGGTTAGGTGTGCTTATGCTCCCATTGACTGTGCCAGGCATATTTCAAATTAACCTTTTTCCTTTACACTTCACTGTAGTTTCATGTTCTATCATGTCTTCAAATGGTCTCTGGCCAAAAAGTTACTTTTAACAGGTAATGTGGTGCTTCTAACCACCTCTTTAAATTCTGATCCCTGATGGAAGATCTGTAGATGGTGCTGTGATAGATAACTATGAGGTGCTTTGTCAATTTTGGTGCAAATTACAGGTGCTCATCACAGTCTGCCTTGTAGCAGGTGCAAACAAGCCCTACTCGTCTATCCTATTCCCCAAGAATTTCATCAACTTCTGCCTGTGTCCAAGTTATTGGAATTAAGAATTTCATTGGTTAGAATGTGTCAAATGGTAAAACCTGCTTTAGTACCAGAACTACTGTCTAATCTGTTAGTAAACACCCTGCTCCTTAAAAAAGGGAAATTGTAATTGTTTTGAGTAAACTAGGTAATTAGACTTTTTTTTCTTTCAGACTGTGCCTTCAAGGCCTTCAGCTCATGCACTATCTAATCTGAACGCAAAGTCAGGAGATGCATCAAATTTTAATAATTTTAATAGTAAAAGTTTCTAGAGATACAAAGTTCTCATACACTTTTGGGAATATGTTTGGTATTTCACAGGTATTCTTTCTGTACCTTGTTCTTCTTTCGCATACATCTTGTAGTACCATCAAAGTTGCATGTTGTTAAACATAACATCAGATTGATTATTTTTATTTTTACGAAGATAGTTGTATCTCAGAAGAACACTGCATGCTGTAGCAGCCATAATTGTCCAGTTTACAAACATTTCAAACCGGGAAATCGCTACAAGATAAATCGCTTCTATTGCTCCGGAAAAATAAGAATAATCTTAAATTAATGATAAGCAATTAATGTATGTCTGATGTCTTACATTTAGTCTATTATATACAATCTTTTTACATCTGTTATAGAAACAAAACTTTTAAGTTCAGCAAAGCCATTTTTATAAAAACTTTATTTTTCATTAGTAAGATGGAACAGATGAGTCCTCTGCAGTTTCCGTTCTTTTTTTATTTAGTATGCAGGGTAAGGAGTAGGGATTATATAGGTCTGTCAGTAACCTAAAGAACTGTTCATCTTTATTATTACGGAGATGTACATAGGAGCTTTGTAGATCAGCAAGATGCCTCTGTGGTGAGGTAGGTGAGGCACTGGAAGGTCCAGGAAGCTGGACTCCGGTTTTTGAACCTGCTGCTGAACACCATAGAAATTCAGTCACTCTGCCTTGAAGGTGTTACTCATTTTTCTCAGCAGCTCCTCCCTATTCTGTCTTCATGTTTGTTCCTTCTTCTGTCCACTCTGACACTTTTTCTGTGCCATTGCAATACGTTACTGTTAAAGATTCTTGGTCTCTTTTTCAAATCTGCCCGTTTAGTTTGTCAAACTTATCTGGGTACGAGCTAATAGTTGATAAATGGCTTTAAAGGAAGAGGAAAAAAATAAGGTTAAAGTTGAGAATGAGACTTGAATTTTTAATATTGGTATTTTAACCACATTATTTTTGCCTTTTTTAATCATTACAATGGAAGACTTCCTCTTCCTCTCCTACCAGTGCTCCGCCCTCCCTCCTTCTCCCCTCTCCCCCCCTGCCCTCCCCTTGCCCAGGTATTGAAAATCAGTAAATGCTATTTAATATTTTAGCATCGGAGGCTCAGAGCTGTCAGATTTGGACTGCAAATGATTTGTGCAGCTGTACTGAAAAAAGCAATTTCACCAAAACAAAACTCACTCATTTCTCCTACCCTTTTGTGAGTGCAGAGGAAGATGGTGTACATCTGATGTATTTATTCCCCCTGCCCAAGATGTCCAAGAGCAGCAGTGAGCCGACAGACCAGCTTGCAGCTGCCAAAAATGGGAAGCCTCCTCCCTACTACTGGCCATGTGCTTTGCTGTTTACTTTGTGCTGGCTCCAGAGCTTTTTAGAGCTTTTCTGAGCCACTTCACCTCATTTAAATGGACCTCCCCCCAAAAAACCCCAAACAAAACCAAACCAAACCCCCACCAAAACCAGAAAAAAAAGAAGCCTGGAGTGATTTCTTCTGTCTTAATAAGTAAAAGCAGCTCAAAAACTGTTTAAGAAGCAGCAGGAGGCCACAGAAGGGAAGCAAGGGCTGCATAGTCAGGAGGAGTGGATGAGGAAACACTTGGCAGGGATGAAGGGGGTAGCAAGCGCCGCAGCTTTGGCAGCAGCAAGGACAAATTGGTTATATTAAGTTAGTTCAGCAGCCTGTGGTGACAACTTACTTGCCTTTGAAAAATTAACTCAAACCTCTGTACAAATATATTCTTCAGAAATAATCATATATCAATTCTGTAGCTTCTTACAGGCAGATCTGAGAAACGAGACTTAAATTCCTTTAATGATATTTGAACATCAAACGATACATGAGAACTTGCACTGTGTGCAAGAAAATATTTAACACTTTAAAAAAAAAATCTGAAAATATTGTGTGAGTGATAGGCCATCTTTAATTTTGGGGTTTTTTTTAAACATGCTTTTATGAACCCTTATAAGGATCAGAATATACAGAGTAGACTTTTCTGATGCGTTCATAGATGTGCTTTTTTTCTAGGATTGTTTAATTTTCTGATTTGTTCTATGCAAGAAAAATCATCAAAATGTTATTTGACTTCTTTTAGTTTTCTGACTTGATGTCAGTCTTTTCCAAGCCTGGAAATCATCATCTTGCACTGGCAGCTATTGGCTTGATAAATGTAGTCTACAAAACATAAGGCATGAGAAAGCTCGCAAAGGTGGTATATCTGTATTTTCATCTGAACTTTCTGGAAGCCTGAAGGGTCATATTTCAGCTTCAACAGTAGAAGCAAAAGGTTAAGCTTTTATGGATGTTCTTAATGTAAAAAAATGTATCACATCAGCGGTACACTCTCTTTGACAGCATCTCCTATTTGTGACTCTTTCAGGAGACCACGTGAGCATGGCTGTTGTCTGCAGTCCATCCTTGTGTTTCTTCAGCATCCACTGCATTACAGACTTTTGGAGAGTCTTTTAATGTCCATTCACGTGCCTGTTGCCCATACCTTTCTGAATTTGCTGCTACCGTCTGCCTTCACAGTCTGCTGCCCGCTACCTCCTGTTTAGAAAAGATCTTTTGACTGAAACTAATTAGGGGATTAGTTTATCCATCAGTTTATGCATCATCATGGATTTTGTAAATATTGATCAAGTTCTCAGGTGGAGTCCCAACTTTTTTAGGTTCCCCTCACATGGCTGCTGCTCTGCCCCTTAATCATTTTAGTTGCACTTCTCTGGACTTTCTGGACAGTACTCAAGACTGTCAATGGAAATTCCATTGATTTCTCTACTCTGCTGCTCCTTGGGGTTCAAATGGAATAAACTTATAGTTCTCTGCTGGCAAGGGATTGTGTGATGCTGAAGATACTAGACACCCACCCCTTGCCTTCAGTAAGCACTGACAGAACCTATTCCAAGTTAAAAAGATCCTGAAGACCCAATTTCAGGCTAAAATTAATAATGCAATGAAATACTGTATTCTTCGGTTGGAATACTTAATAATATTTTATCCCTTTGTGTCATTTTTCCTCAAGCTAGCTACTGTACCAGTTTGCATAGGGGTTTGAGTGACAGTAGGTACCTTCGACCTGTGAAAATACTGCTGCTTGGAAAAAAATGAATTGTTTGTAGTGTGGAGGGTGTATTGTCACAACAATATTCTGGTTTTGTGTGGAAATGTATGTATTTTCATACATGTTAAAGCACATATACTCCTTGTTAAAAGAGATTGTTTTCCTATTTTGTCTCTAGCTACTATGAAGTACTTACTGCAAAATAAATTTAAACATATTAAGAGCACAGATTGCAAATACGTAAGAACTCTTTGCTTCCTGAAGCTCGTGTGCAAAGATGTTTTAATTACTGGATGCTCTTGTAAGAGATTGTATTTTCAGGCCAAGTACAACTCAGTGTTTTAAAAACTGCACATGTTTAAGTAGCCCCCCCAAATTAATATTTCTGTATGTTCTAATAGGGACTCAAGGAAGATTGGACTGATAGCTCTGTGTCTATTGTTGGCTTATGTAGGTGTCTTGTTTGTGTAACACCAACTTAATTTATTACCATCTGCTGTTTCTGCAAATGGTCAGATTGTTGTACACAAATTGCATATTTCATCACTATGATGTGGTGGGGAATTGATTTATTGTTTGCAGAGAAATAATTGAATAGAATAAAAATGCACTATAAAGTAACAGTTTCATCTTTATGAGTCTTCTTAATGCCAACCCGTGATCAAGTATATTGTAAAAATATGCAATAAATTCTTGTGGAGGTAGTGAAACCTGCTTACTTGATTTCTTCAGGTTTTCCGTAGCTTATTAACCATGAAGATGTTACACCAGTCATCCCACATGTTATTAACCATGAAGATGTTACACCAGTCATCCCACGTGTCCTTTGATACCCTTGCAATGATGAGGGACAGCACACGCTGGTGGTTTTGGACCGAAGTGAGTGCTGATAGATCTGTCATTATGTTTGTGCTCATTAGTTAGCTGATGGGCTGTCAAAGAATGTGTGAAGACTGAATTTTACTACTGTGTTTTTTCAAAATGGGCAGCATTTTAATTACCTGATATTTCTGACCCCATTCCAAGTTGTTTGAAATTAGGTAACTGTCAGTAACTAATAAATATCTGGATTTGTTCAGGTAGGATGAGATGGGCTAGATGAAACAACATAATTATTTTAATGGAAGAGTCTGAAACTTGTTGTGGCTACAACTGTGTTGTGTTTATTGCCCATGCATTGAAAAGCATGGTATAGTTTTAACCCAGGATGCCCCCTATTATGGGATAGCAGAGGGGAGAGGAAAACAGTGCCACATATACTGTGATCGAGTATTCTTGAGATGTTCCTGCATGATTTCTTCCACAATTTGAAGTGACAAAAATTATGAAGCTTGATTGTAACAAAACTTGTCTTGCTGTAGGGGATTGAACCCAGCTCTTCCGGGTTCCAATTAATTTTTGTACCATAGACCAATATCTTATCCTTTAAAGTATTAAGTTTCTCTTTCAGAGAACTTTGTTGGAGGAAGCCCTAAAGTAAACATATTTCAGCTGGTTAATACCTAGTTTAAGAATGGCTTTTTTTCCTTTGTTTAAAAACTTAGGGAAATAGCAACTCAGTTGGAAATAGAGTGGTCTAATTGCAGCTGTTACAGTTCAAGTCACAAGCCTTAACTTTTTAATGGCTTGTGTCTCATGCAAAGCTAAATCTTTGGCTGATCTGACATATTGGACATGGTTATTTAAAAAAAAAAAAAAAAACAACCAAAAATAGTTTTTCTAAAATCAGTTGTTTGGTAAGCAGTTGTCTGTCTTCTGTCGCCATATACTGACTGTTGAGGAAACACCCATTCTGAACCCCCTTTATATCCTTATAAAGTTACTTAAGTGACAGCTTTCCCATAAAACTGCGAATTCCTTATTTCTCTGTGCAGTGTGAATGTTGAACCTCAGAACTTCTAGTATATTAAACATGCTTCTTTTCTCTAATCTAAACTCAAGGAAGGTTCAGTAGCCCTGTGTTAGCTGATTTGAGGTAAAAGACTGAAAAATGCCTTTGGTGAGGGCCAGGGGTGTTTTCTTGGACGATACCGTCTTCGGAGCTTTTCAGTGTTGATGGTTCTATTCAAAGACTTAATGGAGCATTCACTGGAAAAACCTAGAAGAGTCAGTAGCATAAACTCCATCTGTATGAAAAAAGAACAAAGTCAGTGAATACCCCTCCTAGTAGATGCGCAATGCACAGAATAGAAGTCCATGGTTTTGTGGGGAGAACATGGGGACAGGGACTATGTCCAAGGGAGAATTCCAGCTAGTGAGTGAAAGGGCAGAGGTCCTGGGTTTAGATTCAGCCCTACACAGCATGTCAAGAGGATCCACCTAGAATGAAAGTGCTGGTAGAGAATCCATAAATCTTACTCTGCCACAACGCAATATGGAATCATTGGTATTGACTCCCGAAGTCTGGAGGGGGCCCTGATGTACTGTTTTGTGTGGATTAAGTGTCTTAAATTGCCTTTTAAAGACTATATCAAGTTGGGGTTTTTTAATAACAAAAATCTTGAAGCGGACCATAGAGGATCTGTCTATTCGCTCCTAGCTTGACTTCACCAGAGTACTGAGACTTACTAGTCATCATATTAGAGGCTTGGACTTGTGCCTATTTCATGATCACGTCGGTACATGAATCCTGGAAGCCACCAACTGATTTCTTACCGGGCATTATGCCTTTGACTTGACTGTTAAATGCCAAATTTGAGAAGGTATTGCTTTTGTTTTTTGACTAATTAAGCTAATTCTGCTTACTCTTCTGTCTTTGGGTGCAGTAGATGGAGACTTTAGGAGAAACGAATGCCTAGCTGAAGGATGATGTGGCTGGTGTTTTGGTCCTCAAACGCAGCATAGAGTCTTGAGCTGTTGAGGAGCCAAGAGCTTTGATTCCTAGGGGGATCCAAGGGAATGTCACAACTTACTCTGCTCTTCAGGATCTTATGTGAGGGTGCAAGGAGACACATGGTACATGCCCAGTTCCAACAACTGCAACTATGAAAATCACTGATTTTTTTGTTTTTGTTTTTTGTATGGTTGTGGAGATACACAGAAGCATCATCTCAAAAAGCTTGTAATTAGGAGAATTATTATGGTCGGCCTACATTGAACTTCCCATTCAGTCACTTGAAAAAGAATCACTTTGTTCTTCATTTCTACCTATATACCAGAGTCTGTAATTACTGGCTTTGGAAAACACTTGAGCCAGAATAGGTTTAAGTAAAACTTTTTACAGGTCATTGATTTCTTTAATAGGCCATTGTCATGCAACACAACAATGTGACTGTTGTCATGCTCTGTTTCTCTTGAGCACTTAATTGTCTTTTATCTGATGTGTGCTTCTGGTTTTCATGAAAAACAGGGATAACACAAACACAGTTAAAACTAGATTAAAGGGGATCAAAAATTAAAAGCCTATAAAGTTGAATGTTTTGAAATATAGGGCTGGGGTGATATAATCATTCAGTAAAGTAAAGCTAGGAAAGGCAGGTTTGAAGTCAAATGGTAGCCAAACCCAAATGTGTTAAGCTGTGATAGTGCATAGCCAGAATACCTTGCTTTTCGTAACTGCCTCTAGTTCAGACATTTCTAGTTCTTAATTTCTGAGAAGCACACTTGCTTTATCACCAGTTCTAATTTATTTTTTGCCTTTAATATTCTAGAAAGACAGTATACACTCAGTGCTTCTATTTACTTCTTCTAAACCTGTTTAGAAGACGACATTGTGCTATGTAGGGCTTCCAAAGAGTAATATTTCAGTAAGTGGTATTAAAAAAGATTACTTGAATTTGTACGGCTTACTGCACCCTCTTGTTTTGATATTCATATAATTAGGGCTGCTGCCAACCAGTGGTGCAACTTCAAAATAGAATTTTAACTTTTTTTTGGAAATAGGGAATTTTTACTTTCTCACTTCTGTGGTGTCTTTTTTAAGAAAGCTGCATCACTATAGTTCTCTACAAACTTGCTAGAGAAATTCAAAAGATCAGCAACAGAAGATGTAAGGGGAAATTAGTGTTTACTTGGATTTCAGTGATACCAAGGGACCACAGTGAAGGTTCAGAGTATTATTGAGAAATGAAGCAAGTATCTAGCTGGATAGCTTGTTCTAATTAAAGCATATAGAGACATTGATTTTCTTGTATTCCCAACACAACTGATGCTTCCTCATTATTAAATTTTTTAATATTAAAAATAGAAATTGGTGCCAACTCCAAAGGGAATTGCTGATAGCGCAGATTATGCAATGTTACAATAAAATTGGGTTAAACTGAGTATTTAAGGCATGTCAGGACTTAATCCTGTGGGATTCTTAGTCAGAAGGATGGGTACCATTTTGAATGTTGCAGGATGGATAGGGTGCAAGACATCTTGGTAGATTTGAATTGCTGCTTGACAGTACAAATAGTTCAGCTGGTTGTCAGTACTCTTTGAAACTTTTCTCTATCTTTTCATCCCAAGGTGCAGTGCTACCAGAGTAAAAGGCTACTGCTTCTGTAACACTTTTTAAAAAAAAAAAAAAGTTACTTACATGTCCTTAAAACAGCCTGCATCAATAGGAGCTGTACATGGAATATGCCAATACGCCCTTGTTTCAATTAGTTTAGGCGATGTGTATATTTATTGATTGATTCCCCCTCCCCCCTTACTGCTGAGATATGCTTGCTGTTTAACAGGCCAAAGATTGTCATAGAATCATAGAATGGTTTGGGTTGGAAGGGATCTTTAAAGGTCATCTAGTCCAACCCTCCTGCAATGAGCAGGGATGTCTTCAACTAGATCAGGTTGCTCAGAGCACCATATTGCTTTGGTTCATATGGGTCTGGTAGTTCATGCTCTCTCTGAATTCCTCCTTCATTCTCCTCTGAATGTTTAATCTCCTGAAACATTGATATAATTGAAATAAATTTTCTCATGTTGGCAACTTGCATTGCTAAACTTGTTTTGACTTTGGTCTGTATTATCTTTTCATGTTGATTTTCTAGTGTATTTCTAAAATATACTTAACTCTGCAAAGACAGAAAAACTATACATTTCTGCTTTGAACTGTATTGAGACATAGAGTCACTAGCTGTTCAGGCAATATTCCCTGGGGGGAAAAAACGTGTTCAGAGGAATTGCCAGTACCAGGCTGTTCTTCCATTTCATATCGATATAGTGAAATATTTGGTGTGTCAGTTTAGACTAAAATAGATATTAACAACTCATTTTAAAAATTGTTTTATTGTGGCTGGCCAGGCTGCTTTATACTTTGACTTGGTGGGCCTTCATAAATGCTTTTGACTGCAATTAATGTACTTAAAAATACCTATATATCTGAAGAAGGGGGGAGAAAGCAGTGACCGGGGGGGGATCAGAGAGGCGGCAGCAAGAGAAATAGATGAATTCTTGGATGTAGCCGTGGCAAGTATTACCAAGAAGAGTGAATATAGCTGAAAGTTGTCTAAGGTGGAACAAAGGATTACTGCTTTTTTTCTTTTGCTTTTGAAAATCAGTATTAGCTGAAAAGAATGAGAACAAGAAAAATAAACTCAGTAGGAAAAAAACAGAGACTTTTCAATGTGACTTACAGAAATAGCTGAAATTATTGACTGTTTCTGAAGGCAAAAGTGATGATAATAGAAAAAAAAAAATACCCTTTCTCCTCTCTTTCTATGTTTGTCCCTAATTTGAAATCACAAACCTAATGGTTTTCTCAAAGTTTCATTCTTAAATCTGCATCCTTAAATGTGAAACAAGATGTTAACATCAGGTAAATGCAAAAAAAAATTGTTGCACACCTAGTGTGCTTGCTGCTTCTTTCCTGTGGCATATGTGTGTTCTGGGCGTGCTGCTTTGACCACTTTGCTTTTTCCACCCTTCATTCTTCTGGGAACGGGACTGTTGCCATAACCAGGCACTCCACGCCACATGACCATCAACATGTAGTTGAATGCACTAGGACTGTTTTCTTAGAAGAAATGTGTCCTTCAAGTGCTGCTAAGAACGATTTTAGCGAGTCGTGCATTGTATGTCCAACAGCAAGCATTGGGACTGGATCTTAACGATAAATATATGTGTGTGTCTATCTCTCTCTCTCTCTATATATATATATCAGGAGATGGCATACCAAAAGTCAGCAATGTGCTGATTCTTAACACAGACTCCTGAAAATACAAGCTTTGTCACGGGGAACATAGTTAAAATCGTACTTAACATCCTTACTTTCTGTGAAGTTGAAATAGACAAGTTAATATTTGCAAGGTGAGCTATGAGTAGGATTTAATACAAACTGTGAAAATGGATTGAACTTGAAACTCATGAGATGTTTACTGTCTGATGTGAGATGCATTATGGATAATTCTAAGGAATTTAGAGTGTGGAAGAAATTCTTAGTCACCAAATCACAAAATCCCTGAGGTTGGAAGGGATTTGTGGAGATAATTGTGTCCAACCCCGTTGCTCAGAGCAGAGTCAACTACACCAGGTTGTTCAGGTCTGTGTCCAGTCGTGTTTTGAATATCTCCGTAGATGGAGACTCCACAACCTCTCTGGGCAGCCTGTTGCAGTGTTCACCTACCTGAGTAGCGCAAAAGCTTTCTCTTATATTTAAATGGGAATTCCTATTTGTCACTTTGTGCCTGTTGCCTCGTATCCTCACAGGGCACCACTGGGAAGAGTCTGGCTCTAGCTTTACTCTTCCCCAACAGATATTTATACGCATTGGTAAGATTCCCCTGAGCCTTCCCTTCTCCAGGCCAAACCATCCCAGCTCTCCCAGCCTCTCCTCATGTGACAGATGCTCAAGTCCCTGAATTTTCTTTGTGGCCCTTTGCTGGACTCTCTCCATTATGTCCATGTCTCTCTTGCATTGGGGAGCCCAGCACTGGGCCCAGCGCTCCCGATGCCCCTCACCAGTGCTGAGTAAAGGGAAGGATCACCTCCCTTGACCTAACACAGCCCAGGAGGCTGGTGGCCTTCTTTGCTGCAAGGGCATGTTGCTGGCTCATGGTTGGCTTGTTGTCCACCAAGACCTCCAGGTTTTTCTCTGCAAAGCTGCTTTCCAGCCAGTCACTCTGGTAAAGCTGCATTGTTTATTGAGGATGCAAGTAACCTAAAGGCTTTTATTTCTTTTAATAACATCAATATTTTGAAGTATTTTAAGTCTCGTAGAATTTTTACACCAGGACCAGAGAAAGAAGTGAACTCTGAATTTTTATTGTATTTTTAATAGATTTCTATACTTTAAAATAGATTTATATAGACTTTTACAGGTTTGAATTGAGATGGACCAAGTTATTCTGTGGAATTGCAACCTGAAAGGGGCATTATTTCATAGATGGCGATTCCTTCAATCCTGAGATAGGGGTCAGAATATGGAGGTTGGGCAACATTTTAAAACTTCATCATACCTACAAAGGACAACATGAAGTCACAGTGTGAATAATTACAGCTTACTTCCTTGTCACATGGACTTGTTAACACTGTGTTGATGGCCATCTGCCAATGCTAGTATGAGGAACAGTTTTTGGTGGGTTTTTTTTTTTTTTTTTAAATTTATTTATTTTTAATATATTATCAAACTGCTAATGTTGAACACATTATTTTCATTGAAAAGATTTCCCTTATGAGACTACTTTAACTTTTCTATCAGTTTACTAATCAATTTTTAGTTAATTGATTTAAATATTTTATTATTTTTTGACTCATAGTGGAAGTGATTTAGTTTCTAAGTACTCGGAGCTGGAAGTGAAACGTGACTTTGAACTTTGATTGTTTGTACCACTAAAAGTCAATACTGACTTTGTTCCTGATGTAAGTAGCAAATATGGGGAATATGCAGTGCTCATAAGATGTGTCAGCAGGAGTCACGTTGAGCAGCAAATGACTTGCAAACAGAATTCTAGAAGGATTCAATTAGATATCTCATTATTTTGTGGGTTTTTTTGAGAAAATAACTTTTATTATACTAATGTAACTGGTACCTAAGTGATGAAAATGGCAGATATTCAAACTCAAGTTGTACAAAGACAGAAAGGAGCACAAAAAAGGTCAACAGTCCTTACTTGTAATTTACTTGAGAAGCTGTGAAGTGTATTGTTGTTGGGTTTTGTTTTGGTTTTTGGGTTTGTGTTTTTTTTTTTAAAAAAAGCTTTATCTTCTAATGTCATTTATCTGTCTCCCATATACTTTCCTAAACCTCAAGTACTCCACCACAGTAGAGCATATCGTCTGAAAAATAACATGCATCATAGTTTGGTACAAATGTAATACCTTAGCAGAGCCACTAAATATCAGCAGGCCATGTTTGGCTTACTCCACTCTGCTCCCCGAGCTTAGAATAAGTCTTTACAGTACTGAGAAATGTGTTTTTTGTAAAGTGTGAGCATTTGGAGAACAATAGTCTTTACTCTCAGCTCAAAGGGATAGCTGGCACACAGCTTCAGGTACAAACAAGTTTGAACAGACTTGATTTTAGATCATTAGTCTTCAGGGACATCTTTCACTAGATCAGGTTGCTTAAAGTCCCGTCCAGCCTGCCCTTGAACACTGCCAACGATGGGCCATCTAAACTGTATCTGGGCAACCTGCTCCAGTGTCTTACCACCCTCATCATAAAAAATTTCTTCCTTATATCTAGTCTAAATCCTGTCCTCTTTTAGTTGACTGTAACTTGTTTCTGCTCCATAATAGCATACTACTTGTCTGTTTAATACCAAAAGGACTAGAGCTGCTCTTTTAAACTGAGATCTGTAATGGCAGGACTACAAACCAATCTGGTTTTAATTTAGAAGAACCCAAGTAAGCATCCTAGTCTTGTAATCTTGGCTTTCTTTGTATCTTAAACAACCAAGCAGATCTTGTTAAAATAGTTGCTTAACTACCCTTGCATCAAGAGCACTATGTTTTACAAAGTTTTGTCCTGGGGCAGAGTTTTACAGTCACATTATAAACTCAAACCCAAGGGCTGGTTTTAGTGGGAATGTTAATAGGTCCATAACCAGAGATAGAGCATGTGTTTCTATAACTTGAGCTATTAAATTTATTGCTCTTTTGGTACCTCATAAAGTAAGCATTGGGTTTTGTAAAGAAGTTGTAACGAACCCAAAGATGATCAAATTTTGAAGGAAAACTGCTTTTCTAATTTTGCATAGAAGATTGTTTTACCTTTAAAAACCTCTGATCCATAAAACCTTGTGAAAACTGACAATAGCCTGTACCTTGTATGGTCAGTCCAATGTTTGATTTCACATTTTCCCTTCAATGTGATGAATATGAAAAAATTGTAATAATGTTTTGCCCAAAATCACGCTGCCTAAGAGCACTTCTGTGTATAGGAACTGATGTCTTCCATTGCTCTTCTGTTTGCTGCTCCCAAGGGTCTTAGATTGTCCGTATTAAGTCTGTGGTCAGACATCATCTGAGTGCTTGTTTCTACATTTTCCTGTAGCTTTTCTCCCCTTTCTTTTTCTGCTAAATAAAACCTGGTGAATGTGTATGTTAAAATTATATGCAAATTAATATTAAAGCAGGCTTTCTTTTAGTTCTACATTACTAAAAAATTACTCATCTTTCTTTGGTTTGTAGCAAATTTTCCTGCTATTTGTGTGCGTAAGCTTGAAATAAAGCTTAGCATTTTTACTAGTGCCTTTGAGGTAGAGTAGGTTGTTCTGAAAGAGGCAGAAGATAACGCAGAAGGGTTAAAAGTGGCCCAAGTCTGAGCCTGAAAACTGCCATTTCATTCCTAGCAGTTGCACTATTGAAGGGCTTCATCTGTACGAATTGTCCTAATGAAACTCCTCACCCTGCGAACATTTGGAGTTTCACGATGGCTATTTTAACCTTACAGGAGAGGAGCCCTGCAGTTAGGAGCATGTACGGTCATGTTGTCGTGGTATTAGTCTGCCACAGGGGAGACTTTTATACCTGCTTCAGCTTTCAAGTCAAGATTTATATGAAAACAGCTCCTTCGGTGAGGATAAGTCAAGAGTAATGTTGTGGAGGGGTTCCTGGCATTTTTTGGATCTGTATCCATTAGTGTAGGGTGGTTAGGAGGGCATAAGGTTGGCTTAGTACATTTGTATCGATTGTCAGAAAAGACAACAATAAAGCAAGGTACAAAAGCTGTAATGATTTCTTGAGTTTGCAGACAGAGTCAACAGAGATACGAAACTAAGCTAGCACTTGGCGGGTGGGGGAAGTCCCTCAAGGATTAGGCACTGGGAGAATGTTGGGGAGAAGTATCTCCTTGGCCCGCTCTTACCATCTTCCTGGAGGGCAGGACATTGGAGGTCTTTTGTCTGACCCAGTATTGCCAATTTTAAGTTCTTAAAGTTCTGATGGATGAATGCAATTCAACCATTTATTCAAGAGGTAAAGACATACTGCACAGATGGGCTGTTTGTTTGCTCTTTATTTTGTGGGTCTGAATTAGGTAGACTCTTAAGATCGTTGTGTTAGACTTCAAGTCCTGTTTTAGCCTCTAGCAAATGTCGTTATCTACAGTCTGAAGATTTCAAGCCTTGATATTGCCGGTAGTGGATTCCTGTTCGCTGAGCTCATGGTGTGGTTTGACATTACTGGTGAACTGGTGTAATGGCTAGCTGCTGCTGGAGGGGATACGGTCTCCCCTCCTGCCCCTGACCACCGGCTGCTTCTGCTTTTCTTCCTCTGTCCTTGTCTAACGTCTATGGTGAGCTACTTCAGGCAGCTGTGGTATAGAACTAAGCCAACCCTAAAAACCAAATCACTTTTTTTTTCCTTTTCCTCCCCCCATAGAGTTTCCTGAACTGATTGTCAGGGGGGTCAGCAGAGCACCATGGCGGGTGGCAGGTTGGTGGCTGAAGCTCTGTTGAGGGGCAGCCAGGCATTAGGGGATCTCAGCTGGAAGCGTGGGTCTCTCTCTGCCTCGCAGTGAAGTAAACTAAGGCTTAGGCGTTCAGTAGCAGTACTGAAGCAGTTTCGCTCTCCTCCAGCCCCCTTTCGCAGGCCAGCTTTACTACCAGGAAGGCGTTCAGAGTACTATGCCAAAAAGATCAAGTTTATTTTATTTTTAACATCTCCAGTTTTCCAAAACTGCCTCTCCACTGGCTGCTCGCTGTGAGGAGGAGGTGCAGAAATCTCGGTGCACTTGCCTAAGCCCTGGAGCAAAGCCCTGCAGTTCTTTGCTCTTTCCAGCCAGCAGACTGGAATGATGCTTGAGACTGTCAGGCGAGGGAGGAGGTATTGTTTGCTCTTTTTCTCTTGTACCGCATTGATTTCTCAGACACCATCTGCTTGTGGCTGACTAATTTGCAGCAGTAGCCAAGAGGCAATTTTTTTCTTTTTCCTTTGAGATGCAGACTCATACCATGGTCCATGCCTTTTGCCACCAGACTTGGAAATCACTTGGAAACCTGGCTAGTTGATGATAAAACTTAGCCACTTATTTAGTAGTTGATGAGAGGAGGGACAGTGGTGTTCTTAATGATTCCTCAGTGAGTGATGAATTTAGCTCTGGATGGTTTTGAGTTGCACTGGTTCCCAAAATAGCACAAAACAAGTGATGTGACAATGTCTTAGCATTAAACAGGAGAGCCTGGTGTTAGTGTGTGGCTTCTTAGTGGAAAGCCTCCAGTTTGGTGACTTGCCTGTCAGGGTTTCCCTATGCTGATCTTTACAGGCTTGTTGCAGGACCAGACTTGGGAGATTTTAGAAATGGGAACTCCTGTTAAAACTGGAAGGTGCTATTTGGTCTTGAAAGCTTTGGTGGGGGCCTCTGTTAAGTCATTGAGAAACTAAAGGAAGAAGTCTTGCCAAAGATATCACTTTTGTTAATGATTGTGGTGTTCAAATTTGGATCACTTGCTCCAAGGGGCTTGCAGTTTCTCTGGTAGTCATCTGGGGAGGTTTTTTATGTTGTAGATGGTATAACTATTTTAGGAGGGGACTCCAAAAAAGGCAACTAATTGTCCTTTAAAAATGAGTCTTCATGGATTTCTGGTAAATGCTTTGTATGAATCGGTGTAAGATTCAGGTATAAATAAAATTAATTTATTTTTTGTTTCCCTTTCCTAGAATATGACAGATACCTAGCATCTAGCAAAACCATGGCAGCAGCTTACCTTGATCCAAACTTGAATCATACACCAAGTTCAAGTGCAAAGACGCACCTCAGTACTGGGATGGAGCGTTCCCCAGGGGCCATGGAACGAGTCTTAAAGGTTTTTCACTACTTTGAAAATAGCAGTGAACCGACAACGTGGGCCAGCATTATCCGGCACGGAGATGCTACTGATGTCCGAGTAAGTGTTTTTAGCGTTCTCATGCCATCTTTAGGTTAGGTGTTAACTTCATGCTCAACAAAAGGGAGGTAAAAGCCTGGAAGCAAACAAACACGGAAGTTTTTCTGTTTATTTTAAAAGAATCTTTACCTGTTGTATTTTGTGAGTAACTTCAGAAGAAGCTTTAAGTGGTACCAACTTTCCTTGAGAACAAAAAAAACTAATGTATGATTGTGTATTATCTTAAAGAAATGAGAACTCTTCCCATTTTTGCGGAATAGAAACTTCAAATTTAGAACAGTGGTTATCAGTCTAGATACCACTACTGATGGATGTCAGTTGACTTTTACCGCTTTATACTCCCCGAAAGCCTGTGTGACACCTCATGGCAGGATGGCAGGGATGAGGCCTGGGATGAAGGTGATATTAAATGACACTTCTCATGTTTTTTGTTTTTTTTTTTTTTTTTTTTTTAAAAAATTTTTTTTTTTACATGTTTAGATGTAAGATGTGTATATTTACATGTTTAAAATGTTTAAATATAATGTGTACATGACTTTTTAAGAAAAAAAAAAGTCTTGTTTGGAAACTCATTCCCTCACAGTGTGGGGAAATTGAGCTGAAGAGTCCTTTCTCCCCCTGTAAGTCCCTTTGTTTCCCTTCCCCCGCCCGGTAGTCACCCGCTGCTTGTATTTGTACAGTGTTGTCCTTCAGTTAGTCTATGCAAAAAAATGAAGGTTGGGATTTTTTTAAGAGTAACTTTAAGTATCTGTAATCTTAGAGGTATGTGGAAATGTTATGTATGCATGAAAAACCAGTGTTTATTCTGAAGCATACATTCTGTCTAATGCCGAGACCTTTACCTACCATTTGCTACACTTATTCTTTCAATTTTGAGGTGTTGCGGTATTTAAACTGAAAAGCTCAATTTAACATGTCTTTTAAACATGACTTTTAAAACTTTGTGGTTTACTTGTTTTTTAATTATCGTCCAAGAGCAGAATCTTGCATGGTGGTAGGTGGTGTGCGGGGTTGTTTTCTTCTGTGAGGTTCTTACTGTAGAAGCAGGTTCCCATCTGCTCATTCCTTCCAACATTTGTATTCTCTGCACAATACTTCAAGTTCTGCTATAAAGACACGATTTCAGTCCTTCTGCCCACTATTAAGTTTCCTTTGTGCAAGAGAAAACAAAGTAAAAAAGACTAAAGAGTTTTGAATGTTTTCTCTCCTTTGCTACTGTTTATTTTCTAGCATGGCTGCGTATGAAAAGACCTAACAGCATTCCTACGTGGAGTAGATCTTGTGACAGTGATCATTGACCTATGAAATTCAAGGATTTTCACTGGTGATGATCAGAAAATCTGTCTCTCTGTCAATTTAGTAAGTTCATATGTGTGTTTAGGGATACCTTGGTGAGCGGACAGATTAGAGGTACAACATCGGGAATCATCAATAGCATACACTTATTTTACATGGAATAGAGTTTTTTGGGTGCCGCTTGAAACATCTTTGCTCCCTGGCTTAAGTGTAGTGGTTTGATATATATCTAATGTGATTGATTCATTTCATAAAGTGTATTACTTGGTACAAGGGAAGAAAAACTGTCTCAGTGTATTTTTAACCTTGCAAGCCTCTACTGTGGACGAATGTCTAGGGTTCTTTATATGGTACTTGAAATTGAGGTTACTTTCCAAAGAAGTATGTAGAAACTTGAAAAACAAAAGCAGAGATTACATCTCTGGTTTCTCCAGCTCAGAAATACCTGTGGTTATGGGCTTTAAGGATCCAAAAGTTACAGTCCCTGTAAGAAATTCAGTGCTGAGTTCAATTTGCAGAGTTACATATCCTTGTTCTAAGCAAAAATGTGTCATTTTTTATAAAAGCGGGGTCAAAAGAACAGGCAAATAGCAGTTACTTGAGGCTTGCATTAATTTTTACTTTTCTTACATGCACATTTAATTAGCTGTCTTTTTGTAAAAGTATTGCGATTTTTGTATTGTTCTCCTTTCCTAATAAAGAAGAATGGGATGGGTTGCTGTTAAACTTAGTTCTTTTAACAACTGTGGTTCTTTTTTAATTTTGTTAAACTGGGACAATAACTGTTGAATGTGCAGGTGCTCCGTAGTGAAGATCTAGCACTGATATATTACTGTGTCCTGACATTTATTTCAGAAACAGTAAACTGTTGTTGGAGTACAAACCTACATTCCATTGGAATGACTGCTGTTTGACCAAGCCGAATAAGATTAAAATAGCCTTTAAGGTTTTTATGCCTTAGTTTTAACCTCCCCTCCTTTTGTGGAGGAAATGGTCTGCCATAGAGCTTCCATTTCTTCTGAATTACAAACTGAAAAGGAGACTGGTGCTGGGTTTGGCCTTTGGCTTGTTTCCAAGGAGCTCTTTGAGAATATTCAGAGGTGGATGTCTTTAGGACAGCTCTGCAAATAAAAGGAAAAGAAAAAAAGGTTTTTCAAGACTACTCCCTTGTTAGCACAGCTTCTGGGATGATAGCCGAGGAACCTCTCCAGTATTCAAAGGAAGTCAGACTTGGCCTGAAATCTCCAGAAGAGCCAATTAAAGGTATTTCTGCTGGTAAAGTGGACGACTTTGTGGAATGTACTAATACCAAGGGAAAGTAAGGGTGGCGTTTTCTTTCCTGATTTATAACATCTTCTGTTTCTAACAAAGTCAAGTTTGCCTTTGTCAATGGAAAGGATGTGTTTGACAGTCAAAGAAGTGAGGAAAAGCCCTTTTCCTTTAAAAAAAAAAACAAAACCAAAAACTTTTATGATTTCCTAAGAGTGGAAACAGTGCTTTAGCAGTATACATTATACACAAATCCTTGATCATGAGGGGAAACCCTTTTCATTAAAAACCTCATTTTGTTAAGCTCATATGAACAGAACTTAGCTTTCTGTAAGAGTTTCTTTAAGTGGCTAGACTAAAGGTATGATTTCCTTGCTATTTGACTTGAAATATCTTTAATCATGACAACAGTGTGGCTATATGTAGGCTTTATTTTGAGGAGAACTTCTGGCTGTGGACCTCTGTTTATTCTGGATGGATTTAGTCCTTCAAAGACAGCTGTTTCCTTTGAGGGATGAGTCTGTATTCTGCAAAGGATTCAAGGGCAGTTTTTCAATTCTTGGAAATGCTTTCTTGGATGCTTCCCTTTATCCTTTTTTTCCTTGGTGTAATACTAAAGATATGTTTCACTTCCCCCTTGCCACCCCCCCGCCCCCCCCTGCAAAAAAAAATGCTTTTATGAATGTGCAAATAGTGGTCTCCTACTGTGAAATGCCACGTGTTTGCCAGAGAAAGAAAGGTTGTTTATCTTCTCTGTTTATCTTGGTGTGTCTTCACTCGGATGTGTTGTCTACGTGCATATTCACAGAGAGGGATTTTGAGGGCTTTGGGGTTGGAGAGGATGCAGGGCATGCTCTGCCTTGTTCAGAGCCTCAGGTGTGGCATGCAAGTAGGTGGGTGTTGCTGAGATGGAATTTCTTTGGTCTCAAGTGCACCCTGAAAGTAAACACTGCCACCGCATCTTGATCAGCAGTTACAAGTAAATAGTTTTTCTGTTTTCAGAAGTCGTGGTTGAAGCAGAATTGTAACAAGCATATTTGAAAGAGAAATGAATGCACTGCATTTAGCAGATTGAGGGGGTAGGGAAGGGTTGGGTATTTTAGAAAACAGACATTTGGAAACCTTGTGGGAGCCCTTAAAGATGGCTTTCAGTGAAGTGCAATTCTGCTCCATGGTCTGCATTCGAAGCCCAGAGGTGCCCAGCTTGCATCCATTACACCGTCTTTTAAACTTCTAGCCCTTAAAGCTTAGCCTTGATTCTTGAATAGTAGTTGTGAGACGTAAAGATGGCATTGTTGGTATGGAAATAACAACCAGAAATCTCAAACCAGGTTAGTGCCAGACATGCATTGCACCTTGATTCTTATACAGGTTTGTTTTCTTCCAATTTTGTAAGACTAGCTGACTAAAACATAAATTGGATAGAGATAGCATTAAAACTTTTAGCTGTCAGCTTTGTCCTTATTTCTGGAGCTAGAGAGCAGCACGGTTAGAAGTCTTTGACAAATAAAGATACAGTGTCCAGGGCTCTCTCAGCCCGTTCATCATTCAAATGTCTTTTTCTCCCTTTTTTTATGTAGTACCACCCTACAATGTCAGCTTCTTCAATGTTGACAGAATAAGAACTCAAAAAGCTGAAGAAAAAAAAGAACATCATTAGCTAAGGATAAGGATATATCTAACTTAATAGATATATCCCGAAAAGGTTTGAAGTCAAGGGGCATGCCTTGGCTGTGTCCCATCCCTACATCAGGGAAAAAGACCAGAGCAAATCCATCAGCTTTCCTGCTCACCTGCAGAATCTTATGTTTCACAGGTAGAAGGCATGGGTGCAGGGTTGGAAGACTCTGTATTCCAACCAGTTCCCTAATTTGAGCTTTTTAGAAGGAGAAGGGCTGAAGCACATTCAGCCGAGACATCACTAAAGTAGTTTATTAAATTGCGTTACTGTGTTAGTATTTGTTGCTTGCTCTTTTCCTGTTTGACTCTCCCCTTCTATCCATGTCCAATTTTTATCTTCCCAAATGATTTGCAATTTACATGTCTTAGTTCATCTTACAGTGTCTGTATTTCACTCTGTTTTGGCTAGCTGTTCTTGCAGTATTTCCATTCCTTCCAGGTTTGTCTACATTAGGCTTTTGAGTTTTTGCGGGTATTTCTGCACTATGGATGATTACTGTATTTTACCCTGTAATACAGGAGACTTGAGTATTTGACTGAAGATTCAGTTTGTGGTGGAGGAATGGAAAGAGTCTGTAGTGCAAAGGTCTACAACTCAAATGATATCCTAGTTAGACAAGTATTTCTTCTGGCAGCAGTGCCAGCTTCCTTCTCACTGTTTGTTTTCTCATGCTGCCACCTTAGTTGTGCTGGCATAGGTATTGTGACTATTTGGCAAACTCAATCCAAGCTAAAATGAATGATTGTTTTAGTATTGTTTTTACTCCAGACCAGTTCCGCAATCTTGTTAGCTGCATCGTCTTGCAGACTGACACAACTGAGAAAACTGGAGGAAGAAAGGAAATGCTTGACTATGCTGGCACTGCTCAGGTCTGCAGTGTTACTGCACCACCAGGGAATAGGCTATTAGAACCTTATTTATAAGCATCCCCCATCATCCACTGCAGTGTTCCTGGTTTCCATACACTTCTTAAAGAAAGATATTGCCTATCTTGAAGAAGGGCAGGAGGCTTGTCGGTCACTGAGAAAACTAACTTCTAGCCACAATGCTACCCATTCAGCTTCATCTCTGTACTCCAAGTCTTGCCCTTTTTCAAACCTGCCTTATTTTGGCCTAATATCTGGACAAAAGGCAGCAGATGCTGTGGCTAGGCTGGAGCAGAGCTGGTATATACAATACTGATTCTGATCCACTACTAGGTAGCCAGAAGTTGAACACACTGCTTTCCAACTGCTGAATGGGCCAGATACGTTCTATTGCTTCTTGGTTCCTCCTAAACCAAGCAGATAGCTTGAACAGTTGTAGGGGATTGGGCATGTGGTAGGGCTGTTCTAATGTATCTACTGCTATCTGTAAAGGAGAATGCAAATGTATTATACAGGAAATTTTTTTTCATCTACTAGGTTTCTCTTTTAAAATAGATTCTTATGATAATGTAGTACAGGGGTAGCAGGTTGGTCACACAAAGTTCTTTCACATTCAGTTGATGGTGAACACTAGCAGGGCTCAAAACCATGCCAGGTAAGTACTGTTTGGTGTTACAGAAATCTGTTGTATACAGCAATGGTTATATATCCAAATCTAATTTCTATGTGTATACAGTAATATATGTGCTTTGAGGCCGTGGAACTTTTTGATGTATCGAAGCAGACTAGAGTGCACTGATTTCTAACATCAATTAGATACGTGTAGAAATGTATAAAATCATTCCTGATCTAGTAAGCTAGAAAATAAGTACCATTTACCTTTTTTCCCTTCCTTTTCTCCACTGCACGTCTACATGCATTGTAATAGATGACAAGGCATAGTTGTATTGTTAGTTAATATGTGCCTCTCTTCTGCAAACTTGAAAAATGCACCAAGAACTCAAAACTACGGACCTGCAAATGTAAGCAGTATGAAAAAGAAGGTAGTCGGTACTCTGATATTCAGACTAATTATAACAGACAAAAATACCCTTGGTCTTTAGAATGCCTTTTTTACTTGTGCAAAATACTCTTGATATCCTTGGATGAGACACACATGCAAAATAACATTTTAAGAACAATATAAATAGCCCTTTGACATTTTTCTGAAAACACCTAGATCTATAGGTGGCTTCAAGTCAAAGAATTATAGAATATCTCAAGTTGGAAGGGACACATAAGGATCATCATAAGGAGCAACTCCCTGCTCCTTGCAGGACTACCTAAAACTAAACCATATGACTAAGAGCATCGTCCAGATGCTCCTGGAACTCTGACAGGCTTGGTGCCGTGACCACGTCCCTGGGGAGCCTGTTCCAATGACCGACCACCCTCTTCGTAAAGAACCTTTTCCTAATGTCCAGTCTGAACTTCCCCTGACGCAGCTTCATTCCATTTCCTCACGTTCTATTGCTGATCACCAGAGGGATGAGATCAGCACCTCCCCCTCAAGTCAAGAGCACATCCTGGATTAGAGTTAAGCCATACAGGACTGGATCCAAGGAAGCGCCTAGACTTTGCAAGTGAAACTGAGGATAGGGGATAGTGAGTTCTATATCTTAAGCTTCTGGAAAACTAAACTTATTGTCAGCATTTAAAATACTGTTACATTTATTTAGGAAGCTATGCCAGTGTGCAGTAGGATCAGAAGAGTGCTGATTCAGATGAGGAGACTGGAAAGCACGGCTGTACTGGCTCTGTGTTTGTCGATGCTGTTGGCGTGTGCTCGGAGGTTCCCTGAGGAATGACGTGTGGATGTGGGGAGGTACTTTGGATGACTGATCTGTGTATGTCTTAAGTGTGAGAGATGCTGAGCCACTTAGGTGGATGTGTTGCTTGAGTTGATGGTGTCTCTTGTCTTGCATGGTGACAAAATCCTAGGCACCAGAATAACGTGTTTTCAGGCTATAGTTTCAATATATACTTGTTACTGCGCTTCTGCAGCAGAGTTCTTGTTCAGCTGGATCAGTTCCCCAGTCTAGTTTATCATGTGATGTACAAATGTGTTTGCTGGATCAGTGCGGGAGAGAGAAAGTAGCACTATAATGATAAAGAGGGATGCGGGCTTTGCTCTTTGAATGTCAGACATAGTGTCATTGGAGGACAACCTGTATTTTGGATGTTTTGAGGGCATTCTAGTGTTTTCCTTTACAGAGATTGTAAATTAATTTGCATCAGAGCTTTGTAGTTTACTTTTGTCCAGCTTTTCATTTAAGCTCCCGATATAAATCTCTCCTCAGAAGTTATAATACTTAGATATATAACTAGCATTTGACATATTTGAAGTGCTTCACAAACATGAACTCCCTATGTCGGAGGTGCTATTTAAAGACTTTTTCTAGTGCAAGATGCTCTCTCCTTCCTACTAAATAGGGAAATTAGGTTTGTAGTCACACTGGGAGTATATTATTCCAACATCGATTTATTCATAGTAGCACATCAGCTTTGTTAATTTACAATCAAGCAATTCATTTTCACTCATTTACAGAAGCACAAAGTATTATTGATACATACTGAGAGAGCCTAGGGTATCCTGTGCCTTTTGGCCTTTCTCTGGTCTGTCTTGATTTTTCAACAGCCTCCTAAATATACTGTACTGTAAATTCTATTTTTGGATACATTCTCCTAGTTTAGGACAAATATTAATCTATTTTTCAAATTAGCAGTGTTGAATATCTGCGGGTTCTTTAGACAAATGAGTAAAAATGAGTGTTACCCAGTTTTCTAGCTATTGAAAAAGCTTTTTTTTCTTCCCTCTGGGTTAAAGGGAGGGAAAGGTGACCTATCACTTTCCTATTATTGATTGGAAATTCCTCTAAGGGCTTCCCATTCTCTTTTGCTCAGCTGCACTAGCCTATTTTATGTTTGGGATGTAAATGTTAGCTCTGGAAACCTAATTAAACTCAATGTGATTACAGTAAACAGCATTCAACTGGCATATGATTGTGCCACTTCTATACAGTTGTAGAGTATTTATGAGACTAACAATAGACACATGAAAACTCCTCATAGAAATTTATATTCATGTAGGTATCCTGTGTATACCCAAAGTGAAATCTCATTCTGGAGTGGGCTTCTGCTGGAGTCAAGCTCTCCTGCGAGTATTAATTTGAGGTCATAAGTTTGTAATCAAAGTTGAAACTGTGGTGTTCCTTACCTGTTTTGTCCACTCAAGAATGCATCTGAGGAGCTTCCTGAGCTAAAAGGCTGGTTGTAGTTAGGTCTGGAGAGATCTCAGATGTCTTAGGCTGTGATTCCAGTTAAAAGATTGTCATGACATATCTCAGCAGGGTGTTCTAGTCGCTATTGTGCAGTGGTTAAGCAGTTAAATTCTTTGTCTGGAAACTTCTGATTAAGTATTCTGATCACTACCACGAAGAACATCAGGCATGCTTCTGGCAAGGCTCCTCACATTGCGACTATGAAAGACAGAGAAGCTGTCACCCATCCTGGAGTGATGGCGGTGGCTTTGTTTGACACTCCAAGCATCTCTACTTGGTCTGTGGAGGCTGTCCAGAATGCAAGGAGACTCTGTGCGTTGTTTACTATGCAATCGGAGTTAAATACACTGACCTGATTATGGCTGCGGTGCCACTGCAAGTTTGGAGATTAATCTTGTACTGTTTGGAAATAGCAGCCAGATAAAACAAACCCTGTCCTGCTGCATGGGAACTTACTATACTGTTTATATGCTGCACTTCCCTTGGTGAGAGTTCGTGTTGCTGAATGAACCGCACTGTTGTAGTGCTGGTTTATGTTGATTGAAGGTGTGGCTCTAAATGTTTTAAAATTCAACTTCGCTGGTTTATTAATAAAAAAGTAAAAAATTTACTTTAGAGGCTTCCCCTGCAGACCAGCCATTTTGAGTGTCTTAATCACCACATTTCCTTATTTCTCCATTTTTTGATTCTGGCTGTGGTTTGTTAGCATCTGGAATGAGCTCTGTGGCATTCCTGAACAAAAAAGAAGAGAAGCCATTTAATGTGTTTGTTTTGCATAAACCATCACTTCTTCCTTTCTGGGCATATATAAGTTTTTAAAATGTATTTTCAAGCATTTGCACTTGACCTCCTTTGCATCAATGCTGCTATCTTCTTAATGTTTACATTTAGTTACGTTTTTCTTGAGTTGCAGTATGTACTAATTGTTGCTAATTATTTTCTTGGGGTGATACCAACTACCTGGCTAGAAAGGATGGGGTACCCTTCTTACATGATTTAGAAAATACATTTACTTTTTTACTATTATTTACTTTTGGTTCTGTGATAGGTTTAAGATTGATTGATGATATAAAAAGGATAGAGGCTTAAAAATCTCACTCGCTTTTGATGGGAGTTAAGACATCTGACTTCTTAAGTCCTTTTGAAATCCCAACCTGAAAATTAGAGAGGTTCTGAGATATCTGGCTTGATTCTTTCCTGAGTAAATACTAATGGTTTCAGCTGAGTCTTGTGAATCAGTATTCTTGGTGGCTCATGGTCATAGATAATTTTGCCTTAATTTTTTTTCTTTCCAAAGCCATTTCTTATCACAGCAGGCATAACTATCGTTTAAGAACATGTACCCCCATTTTCATTATCAACTGACAGCATCAGAGACAGGGGAAGGTGTGAATTTCCAAAAACAAGCACTGCATGTTATGTACTCTATGCAGGGTGCAGAAAGAGATGAAAATGAATGAATCTCTTCTGTTTGCATGCATATAGAAAAGCTGGCAGTGTTCCCTTTAGAGGAGAGCATTCCTGCCAAAATGTTAGGCTTTACTAACTAAGCAGAGATTGTCCTTTGGGTGAAGACGAGGTTAAATGTGCCTCTGTCACTTCTAAGAGTACTTGGTGGTTGTTACGTGTTTCCTGGGATACAGTCAACTGTTCTCCTTTGCAGTATTTGATACAAAGACCCTTAAATGCAGGCAAGAAACAAACTTAACCAATTTTTATACACTGTGCTCAATACATTTAATTCAGGTTTAAAACCGTTCATTGACCTGATAATAGACCTTTGGAACTTGCTGGGAAAGGTTGCAAAAAGTTAACTGCTTTATGAGGAGACAGGATGAGTAACTGGAAGAGTTTCATTGAAGGTTGATGAATGACGGAAACAATGCTTGGCTCAGGAAATCCACTCAGATAAAAATAGCCAGAGGCTGGGAGAGCACTGAGAGTGTCGTATGTGCTTGCCTGGTGTCGCCTCTTCCCCCGGCATCCATCTGTGGCCACTGTGGTTCTTCCTTCAGTTGTTTTACCAATGTACCTGCAGGGAGGTTACTTTCGTTTAAATCAGACATTTGTCCCAGCAACTTGGGCACCTTCTGGCTGCCAGGATTCAGCTGTTCCTGGTTAGTCTGTGTGGTGCTGCCAGCTGGTAGTGCTGCTTGAAAACTTTGATTTGCCAGAGTGTTTTAAAGTCTCCCTCCCACATGATACAGTCCTGTGCAAGCATCTTGCATGCTTTGCTGTTTGTGTCCATCTTCCTTCAAGTGTAAGGTTTGTGATCCACTTAGCAGTGGATGTCCAGCTTCTGAGCATGGAAGAAGAAAAGGGTGTTGGGAGGTAGTACCGGTACTGAAGCAAATGATACTTATGAGGATGCTCATACTGCTGCTGTTGGAGAAAGGGTGCTGGGCTTGATGGAACCTCTTCTGACTCAGACTCCATAAACTTACTAAATACGGCTTGTGTTTCCTTCTTGTAGCTTGTAGGCTGAAAGATTTTTTTTTTTTTTTTTTCAACATTTCACAATGCACTGTGTTGCTTCTGGAAGATTATTTAAAGCTTGCAGTTTGATGAGATGTGTGAGCTGATCTAACAGCTCGCTATCACCTCACCAAAAGCACGTGATTCCACTCCTACACGTGTCATCTTCCCCCTCTATTCAGATTAGTGCTTAATTCTCTTTTTGCAGTTAGTTTTCTGCTTGCTTAGTTTGCAGAATCAGGGTCTTAAACAATTTCTTCGGGATATAAAATAATAAATTTTGGGAAACCATGTCATCCTGAAAAAAAAACAACTTTTGCCTAGCTCACTCCAGTAGCCCATATAGAACTTATCACTGGCTATGTGTTGATGTTTTCTGAAATTCTGAGTAAGAATCAGGAGCTTGCGCATCTGTGTGTGTATATATGTGTGTATATGTATGTGTATATATGTGTGTACACACACACTCACACATGAGCATTTTCAGACCATTGCGGGGTCAGAAGCAAAGGACTATGAATTCCTGAAAGAAGTGTCTGGGAACAGTGATAGCCCGTGCTCCTGCTGAGCTCTAAACTCTGTGCTGGCAGGGGTCTGCCGCCTTGCACACAGACAAGCTTTACCTTCTACTGAGTTGTGAGGCAGCAACTCTGATCTCCTGCTGACTTTCTAATCTGGATAAGAGCAGGACAGCCTGGCATGCTGCACCTGAAAGGTTGCTAATCCACAATCTACTAACACATTTGAATTTTAGTGACTGTTAGACCTTTCTAAGGTCTAACATGGAAGGGAAATGGCAGTCTGTTAAAATTTTTTTGAAAGGTTCATTTCTTGGGTAAGAGGTCCTCTAACTATGAAATTTACCTCAGGAGAAACATTTGTTTTGTTTGAGGATCTTACCAAATAATTGTCTCTTGCCTCGTTTTATAAGGGATCTGTGCTGAATCTCAGGAGAAAATGTTTGGGGTAAGAGGGGGAGGAAACCAAGGGGCTGTGACGTGACCTACCAAATCCTGGCTTTTGGGACACTAAATAGGATGAAAGTCTTAAGACGATTTTCCAACTGTAGATGAAGAGTGACTTTTAAAGACTGGTGGTGTTTTTTTGAACAAATCCATCTTTTTATCCACGAATCGGCTTTTTATATTTTGGCTTTTATGTTATTCTGTTTTATATAGCGGAAATAGTAGCTTAATTCTGATACGATGCATGGAAACTATTTACTGATGTTTTGTGAAGCCATGCTGGTAAAACTTCAGAAATTGTAAATGTTTGTTTGAAACAGCTTACAAGTGAACATGTTTAGTATTCTTAATAAAGGTGATACCTGATTTATTGCTTGGTATGTTGTATAGGGTATGACATTGTTACATTTTAAAGCCTTACTGTAGAAATTTTAGAAAATATATATTGCTTTTTACGGCTTGTAAGGAGTGTATGTTTCTCTGTTTTAGGGCATAATTCAGAAGATTGTGGACAGTCACAAAGTGAAAAATGTGGCCTGCTATGGGTTACGGCTCAGTCATCTGCAGTCTGAGGAGGTTCACTGGCTACACCTGGACATGGGGGTGTCCAATGTGAGAGAGAAATTTGAACTAGCCCACCCTCCAGAAGAATGGAAGTAAGAGTATAAATCTGTTCAGTGTCAAAATCGAGTCATATAAGTCTTTTTGCCTTGTCATAAAAAACAACTCTAATTTGCTTTATTAAGGAAGATCCTCTTGTGGTGGAATAGAGGTGATGGAACAGGGAAAAAAACCCACAACTTCTCACATCAAAGAGCTGTAAGCAGTGAAGAACACTTTTTGTTGTTTTAAGGGGTTTCCTGCAAACTGAGGAGAACAGATAAGTGTAATCTGGGATTTAGAGGAAGCATAAAGTAGGAGCAGAAATCTCCTAGTCATTTGTCCTCAAAAAACCTGCAAAACTTGTGATATATCTGGTGAACGAGCCCCGTCTCGGGTTTTGTCATCCTTCCTGTTTTAGGGCAGGAATCCTATTCCTATTTGTGGTATAGGAACACCACTGAAAGTTTAAAAGGATAAATCTTGTTATTTAAATGAAAACAAGAAAATATTGTTAAGTACTGGTAGTGTTTAGATATAGACTAAGCAGGAGAAATGTAATTTGAAAAGGCTGAAATGCAGTGAATAGATCAGTTTATCCCTCTGCAGTTGTAAAACTTTTCAGTTGTAAAACTATTGGATAATGAATTGAGGCCCAGAGTGATGAGTGACATCTGCCTTTCTTCTGACTGGGATCTTCGGTTATTCCAGCAGCAATGAACAATAGAAAGGTAACTGCAGAACTTGGGGGTTTTTTTTCCCATAGCCTACATACATTTGCTGAGATATTTTCATGATACCAGTTGGTTGGTTAAAAAAAGCGGAACGACCTCTACGCTGTTGAAGGTTGAGTTTTCTTCAGCTTTTTAGCAGAGTAAGCTGATGGTGCACGCTCAGGAGAAGGATGTAGGCTGGAGAGGAAGAAGGGAAAGATTGTCCACTTTCCTGGTAGAAAGACAAGAGGAAACTAAAATTTATTTGCAGAAGGACACAATGGTCTATTAGAAGATGGGGAGCTCAGAGTTTTAAAATACCATTAAACCAAGTATAGTACTAAACATATGGGGGAACACCAAAAAGTAGATTACTATGGTTACTAGTTCACTGCAGGGGTTTTGTGCATGTTTTTCTGTGGTTTATCTTCATAACCACAATTTGTGCAAAAGTTGCTAGTATTTTAAAGACTTAAACATATCTTCTGCAGAATTATTGTAAATAGTCTATACTTAATTTCTTGCAAATGGAGTTGTTACATACTAGCAAATGTCACAGTTGGCAATTCTTCAGTTTATAAATTCTCTTTAGGGGCCTGCTTTTAACAAATGCAACAAATTCAAACAAATTAGGTATGTTTAAAGTTTAGGTTTCAGAAATGTTGCACATTCTCTTCTGTACATGTTACATTTTATTGTTTCTGGGATGCGCATCAATATTTTTCCTTCCATGCCTTACAAGAAATTTTTCATTGATAATACTGTGAAATCACAGCTTAGGAGGTAGGGGATTCCTGAATCCTTTCCGTGATAGATACTGCGTATAAGATGTGAATAATTTATGGTATGGAAATTTGTTACGTGGTGTACAAGTGTCACTTCCAATTTTATTAGGCGGTGCAACTCACGCTGTACATGTTGCAGAACAAAGTCAATCAGTTTTAAAAGCAAAGTTAGATGATTGTTTTGAAGGTTGTGAAAAGGAATTATATAAAATACTCATGAAAGAGCTATGGCAAGATGTAAATTATTCAATACCTTTCCAGAGTGCCATGTAATGTTTTATGGAATACATGCAGCCTGATGTACCTTTTAAACCCACGGAGATTTGCTGTGCATAATCAAAATGCTGCTGTCATATTTGTAATACCATAACACAGAGTGTTTAAGATCATATGACAGTACTTGTAAAAATAGTTAGATCAGTAAAGGGAGACAAATCTTGGAATGGTTCTTAAATTAAAAGCTTCCTATAGTGTTAATAAACCAGTAACTGACTCTTGTGTGGTTTTGGTTTTTTTAAATCATCTAAATTAAAAGGGCTGTATATTCAGTGTTCAGAAATTAGATCTCAGACATTCTCCTGGACTAATCCAGATAATAGAAGTTACACTGATTGTCAGTAGGTTTTATACAAAAGTTACTAGAATAAAATCCGTCTCCTGTATATGCAGCTTTTATTTGGTGCTGTGCTGTTTATAATCCTTCAGAGGATGGGCTAGTGAAGGGGAGAAATAGGGATATGACTGCTTCAGATGACATAGCTGTAATTAGAGCTAAGGAAGAATAAATAATAGTGGACTTCAGGGCAACAAGGTCACTTCAAATTTTCTTCCCTCTTTCTATGGCAAACAGTTCAGTTGTGGGAGCACACACAATTTAGCTTTGCCAAACTGCCAGTGGATAACCTCAGTTATGTCACAAAAGATGAACAGGAAATCACTGCTTACTGGAAGTCTTTTTTCCCCCACCCTTATGTTTGCTTTTACATACTACTTTGACCGTCTTCTTGCTATAAAAGGTTTGTATTTTGCACGAGATAGCAAAGGTTTGAACTACCTTGTGGTGGTGTTTTTTTCGTTTGTTCGGGTTTTTTTAAAGAAAAATCAGTAAAGACCTAATACTTAGTTTTTTCCTACAAAGAAGAAAGATTGGCACTAAATGTCAGATAGAAGCCTTTTACTGACTGTGTCTGCATCTTCACTGTATGTTTACTTCAGGAATGTTTGTGCTAGTTAATGGTATCAAACCAAATATCCTTTTTCAGTTTTATTTTATACGCTGGCAATGAAAATAATTCCATCCAGTATCAGAAAATTCCAAATGTGTCTAAATCATGGTGCCAAAAACGATCAGAGTTACAATTATTGGAACTGCTTGCTTGTTTGTTTGTGGTAGTCTGTTCAGGAAATAAGTATTCTGGAGTCTGCTGTTGTTTTATGTCACATTCAGTAATAACGGTCTTATTTCTTTGAGTTATGCAACATTTAGCACTATAGAAGCATTGTATAATTTGAGTGTAATTCCATGCAATTGCTTTAGAATAACTGTAGTCTTCCAAATGCAGTCTGAGATCTTTGTTCATTACTGAATTACAGTAGGACTGCTGCTGGAGTTAGGTTTATCTTACAGTAGCATAAATTGTTAATTCTTCCTTAGGCATTTGCTTGTATGAAGGCCTGTACCTGTGCATGGGATATGATCCCAGATGACAAGTGAAATACAAACAAACAAAATCCCAGGGCTTTTTTACAGGAAAGCAATAAAGACTGGAGTGGATTTGTTTGCTTCAGGTTTCCTCTTAGTGTTTATGCTAGCAAGGCAGACCTGGGCACGCATTAAACTCCATTTTTAATGAAGAAATTAATCTTCACTTGTAGTATTATTATTTTAATGATTGGATGTTTCCAAGGGCATGAGGATGAAAGATTAAAAAGCCTTCCTTCCTTAACCTTCATCTTTACCCTGTACAGCTAAGTGAACTAGGGTTAGCAGGATGTAGGACTCTTAAATCATAACATAGACCCTGGTCATTTTTGGTAATACCGAGTCTTCAACAGCAATCACAGCAGCTATCCTTTCTGTCTCTAAAAATGCTATGTGCCAAAGCACTGTTCCGTTTGCTGGTCTTTTTTATCCCGCAAGGGGAGAATCAAGACATTTGAGTAACAAATTGTTCCCCGCAGGGTAGACATCTGCCGGTTCTATACTTAAGGTTTGTAGGTAAAGCAGGTCCTTGTAACCAGGCAACATTCATGTTTTGGCTCTAACAGGTAGAAGATGCCCCAATGCTTAGCAATCCTGTACTGTAAGTTTTGATAGCTGCAATACAAATGCCTTGGCACTGATACAAAGGCCAGACCACCTGCGGAATGATTTAATGAGTTGACTAAGTTGATCTAAAAGCTCTGTATCTCTTCTCTCCACAGTCTGTATTCTCCCCTCTCTCGCTTCCAGTTATCCAGTCCTTTCCCTTTTCTTCTATATGCCTTAATGCTTGTCTAATCTTTCAGTGACCTGATTGAGTTCATTAAACTCACACAAGGCTCCTCCTTTGTCTGCCCTTTTTGTTCCCATCTTCTCTTTTCTGGTTACTTTTTTGCTGATGTGAACTGAATTAGAACTTGGTGGAAGCAACCTACATGGTTGGGACTGGTGAGATTATTTCTTTCAGTGCCACAAAATATTAAGCGTTGGATCATCCTTTCTTTTTTAGCTCCACCAACTGCCCAGGTAGTGCTTGTTACTCAAAGAGAAGCTCCTAGAACTGCTCACTAGTGTATGCTATGTTGTGGACAGGTCACTTCACCATACAGCTTGTTAACTGTATTGATGCCCACCTTTCTGCAGGTCTGAGCGGAGGCCTGTAGTGTGTGTCAGTGTGTGCATGGAAGCATCTATACCACAGTATAGATGCAGAGCAGCAAGTAGAATAGTAGTCTCTGGTTTTATCAAACATAAAGGAAATGATCATCAGCTGGGATACTTGCTCAAAAAGCAGACCTGGTTTGTGAGAAAGGGACTGGTCATCCTCATGCTGGCTGCATTTCAAAGACAGTAGATCTAGAGGATATTGAAAATCAAGCCCATCCTTGAGTTGGCCTTTGGAAATCAGCTTCTTCATTCCCATAGGCGTAGTCAGAGATTAGGTTATAAATAGGTAATGAAGGTCACTCCCAGTGACTGTCCCAGCCAAGTTGTTTTGCCTTACCTGATTTTCTCATGAGATCCTGTTGCAAAAAGCAGTACTTCTCATGGCTCCTCAGTTAAGAAGACAAGTCCCTGTAAAGGAGAAAGATTGTTTTTCCTATATTTTTTTTAATCCCAGAGGGTAAAGTTGTTCTACATTCTGGTCTAGATCAGGGTGACTGAGACAATATGTATGCTGCTGAAGGTCTGAGATCAGTTCCACATGCATTTCCTCAGGCCTGAATGGTCTCTGATTGTTGGCTTGTAGGATGACTGAAAAATAAGAAAAGAGGTGGTGTGGAGTTGCTACCAGTATTTAGGCAATATTTGTTATTAGTACATTGGAAGGCCAGATAAAGCATTCTTTTCATTTGTATAGTGTGAAAATTCAACCCCATCTTCAGTATCTATTATTAAATAAGATGTCTGAAACACATGCATTGAATCATAACACTTTCCTTCCAGGATTTAGAAGGTCCCCTTGGTCAGGTATTTGATACCCCTGTGGTGGGTTGATGTTGGCTGGCTGCCAGACCCCCACCCAGCCCCTCTCACTCCCTGTCCTCAACAGGACAGAGGGAGAAAATAAGATAAGAAAAATTGTGCGTCAAGAATAAAGGGAGATCACTTACCAAATATGGTCACAGGCAAAACAGACTCAAATTCCGGAAAATTAATTTAATTTATTGGCAATTAAAATAGATTCAGGTAGTGAGAAACAAAGACAAACATTAAAATCCTTTCCTACCATCCCCTTTTACCCTGCTCACCTTCGTCCCCCACTTCCGACCCCTCTCCCCGTAGAGGGGCGCAGGGGGTGGGGATGGGGGTTGCGGTCGGTCCCCCCCAGCCCCTTTCGGCCGCTCCTCCCTCCTCCCCCGTCTCCCTGCTCCAGCGCGGGCCCTTCCCCGGGCTGCAGCCCTTCAGGGACAACCTGCTCCCGCCGGGGCTCCCCACGGCCGCAGCTCCCGCAGGAAATATCCCCCTGCTGCGGCCTGGGGCCCTCCCCGGGCCGCAGGGCGGGTCTCTGCTCCCGCGGGCTCTCTCCAGGGCTGCCGGGGATCCCTGCCCCGGGCCTGCAGCCCCTCCTGCCCTCCTCCTCCTCCGGCCTCGGGCTCCCTCTGCCGCTGCTCCCTCCTGGGCTTCCTCCTCCTCTGCCTGTGCCGCCCGTGGCCCTTTCGGAAACCTGTTTTCCCCCCGGCGCCCCGGCTTGGCTGAGGGGCTCAGCTGTGCCCTGCGGTGGGGCCGCTGGAGCCGGCCGGGACCGGCTGGGACCGGCTGTGTCCGGCACGGGGCAGCCCCGGCCTCTGCTCACAGAGGCCCCCGCTGCCAGAGCCTGGGCACACCCAATACAACTTCTTAGGGCAGGTACACTTTCTAACTTATTCTTTGCTTTGAAATATTTGAAAATACCTTGTCCATTAACTGTCCCCCAGAAGCACTGTGTGCTGGTATTCTGTCTTGTACACAAACCAAGTATGTGGCAGTCCGTTCAGGTAAAGCCATAGCTGTGTGCCCAGCTACAGCCCAGGAAAGTGGCCTGTGTTAGTTTGCAAGATCCTGAATTTTCCTTAGTTGACTTTACTGATTTATAAATTCTCTTGTGCCATGCTAATGCACTTGAGTTTCATGTGAACCTATGCTATGAATTTGCCAGTCCCCCACAAAGATTAATCAAAACAATAATAAAGAAGTGCCATATTTTGTATTAACATTCAGTGATTTGACAAAGTGCAGCTCCAATGGGAAAGGATGAAATTGTGTTTTAATTAACCGGGAGGTGCTGCAATATGAATAACCAGTTACCCAGTCACTTTGAAGTATCGGGTCAGTCAACTTTTCTTTGCTCAAAGGTTGGATCTCCACTTCTGAATACTCTTTTTTTTCCTGCTTACTGTTTCATGCAGCAAGGCTTGGAAGGTGATGTGGAAACTTGCTGCCATGGAGAGGAATTCAGATAGAAATGGATAAAGGATGAGGAGAGAATAGCAGGAGAAAGTGCACCTGGGAAATGACGAGAAATTTATAAGGACAGTTTTCAGAGAACAGTGTTGGTTTTAATCTTAAAATGCAGAAAAACAACTAAAATGCACTGGGTTATAGAGTCCCAAAAAATGTAAACAAGCAATTTTTTTTACACAGATTTGTTTTATTCCGTATCGGTCTTTGTAGTGGTGTTCAGTGATAGATTTGAGGGGATACGGCAGAAGCAGGCGATAGGGGAGGCTTTGCATTTCTGCTTCTGGTCAGTGTGCTCATGTGCTTTCTCTCCCTAGCACTTAAACACCTGCAGGTACGATTTGGCTTATATCTAAAATTAGATTAATAATTAGATATCTGCTATGTATCATGAAATGTAAATGCTGATCAGCAATAGAAGGTGGTTCTGTGTGCCTTCTCAATTAGAGTAAGTTTTGAGAGTTTGTCTTAACTGTGACTTTGAATCTTTTTTTTGTTTATACGTGTCTGTGGTGTTGTATCAGAGAATGGTTTGGGTTGGGAAGGACCTTTAAGGATCATCTAGTCCAACCTCCCTGCCATGCGCAAGGTCATCTTTCACTAGATTAGGTTACTCAAAGCCCCATTCAACCTGGCCTTGAACACTTCCAGGGATGGGGCATCGACAACTTCTGGGGCAACCATTTCCAGTGTCTCACCACCCTCATTGTAAAAAATTTCTTCCTTATTTCCAGTCTAAATCTACACTCTTTCAGGTGTCCTCCACCTATTTTGCATACCCTACTGTCTGAAGACTCTTTTTAGTTTAAGAACATGTTTTTTGTGCAAGAAGACTGAGCATGCATTTTCCTTTATGAAACAAACGTGCCATACTGTGAAAAAACTTCATTTTACGTATTCCTAGTTTGTATATAGTGTGTATGCATGTGTTTATAGTTTCTAAATGTTTTCCTTGTTTTAATGATTTCTAACGGGACAATGTATTTTCAATTATTTCAAAGAAGAATACCGCAACTTCTGTTCGCAGTGGAATCCTAAGCAGCAGTAACTCCTAGTAACTTTTTATCAAATACCTGCATAAATCTTGATTACAGGCAGCCAAATCACTTGCTGAAAAGAAGTTCTTGGCCTGCTGAAACCAACAGGTTGAAATGTTGCAATATTTGCTCTGACCATCATGAGTAGATTGTTAAATATACTTACTTTGGGGAAGGGCTGTAAAGAGTTTTATACTTAGGATATTCTGTATTGGCACACCCAAAGGGATGAGGCCATTTATTATCAGAATTTCATTGCAGGAAAGTGTTAGAGGCGGAAGCATGCAGTATGTGTCAAACATCATGGGCAGCTACCGCAGGGCAAGCAGTAATACTAAATTTAGGGATTGGAAGCAGAAGCTTAGGTTTGAGAAGGGATACAAATTTGGTATAGGTCATATATGATCAAGGCTAATTCTGAATTTCCCTCACTCCGTGGAGTACTATTAACTTGAAAAATATGACTGTCACATTGAAAACTGGTTCATTTGGTTTTTGCATGCATCTTGATGATGAAGAAGGAAGTAGGAGACCTTTTTACAGAGAAATCCCTTCAAAACCTTTGGAACAATTCAGAGGTGAATATTGCAGCACTTGATCAGAGAAGGAGCAGAGTCATGTTCCTTGAGTAAGCCCTGGTTTTGTCTGTAGCATGTGGCTCCCTGGTGAGTAAGGTTGCCACTCTTACTTGTTGGAGCAGTGGGATCTGTGTTTTAAGTACCATGCTTGTGATAACCAAAGATAAAAGCTGTTGCCAGGGGGTCATGTCAGTGGTGATGGCAGCTCATCTGCTGTCGTCACCTAATTGGGGCCTTCTTTCCTATGGATCTGGACCTGATAGCTTATCTGCTGCAAGTCTTAATGCTTAAGTCCTCACTGAAGCTTTGAGAAGGCAGCAGGGGTTTTATGTTTGCTTCTATTACAAAGGTCCTTGGTAAACATCTTTATGAAATGTCAGGTACTGCATACCATTTTAGTTCTCTGAGTAGTCAAAAGAGGAAGTTTTCCCTTAGTTTTCTGAGTTTGTTTTGATTTTATCCTTATTTTTAAGAATGTTTGAAGACGTCTTTTATTTCTGAGGAAATCTCAATTACTATTTCTGTCTCACCAGTTCTCTTTCTTGCTTTTCAGATATGAATTGAGAATTCGATATTTGCCAAAAGGATTTCTAAACCAGTTCACTGAGGACAAACCAACTCTAAATTTTTTCTATCAGCAAGTATGTTCAGTTCTACTACACTTTCTTTTGCTGGCATCAATTTGGGAAATTCTGGCTTTGTTTATGCGGATAACATATTACTGCAGAAGCAGAAATTGGTAAAATTTAAGGTTGCATATATAAACCAGAAAGGGCGTGAACCCATGGCATCTTTCTCCTTGAGAAGTGGTGAGGAATATTTTCCAAAGACAAGGTAATTCTGCAGTTGTCGTCTTAACTCAGATAAAATTTACTGTTGTTCAGCTGGCTTCTTATAGTTGTTTCACACTTTATTAAGTTGCTGAATTTCTTTATTTTTGCAAGCGCAAATAAGTGGGCAGTTTCACTAAAACCATGGAATGTTTTTTCCACTCATATTGTTAGGTTATTTTCTTGATTTGAGTATGTCTTATTGATTAGTAAAACTGAATAATAGTAAAAGTTTCTGTAAATTAAGCACCTAAATCTTCATTTTGTTCACTTAAATAATTTCAATCTGCTTTTAGACTGGCAAGCTCAAAGTAAAACTTCATAGGGGTATCTGTTACAGGAGTCTGGACTAGAATGGTTATAGTATCCCCTAACTTTAAGCATCCATGCATCTGTGAAAATTCAAACATGAAGTTATGTGTTAGGTGGGTCTTTTCCAGTGTCTGGATGGTACAATGTCTATGTTCATGTACTGAAATATTGTTAGTGCTTACCAAACAGTTTGTGTTGCTTATGGTGATAAGTTTGTGAACCAGATATGGTTTCATGTCATAGTTTTAAGCAGTACTTTATACTACTATATGGAGGATTAGTTTCAATCTAGATTAAAGGAGCCATTTTATGGAGTATTGTCATGATAGAGATGGAACAAGGTAGGAACGAGGCGTAGGGTGAGAGGGCTTGTGAAGTCAGCTGAAATGGCAGAGCTCAAGAACTACACCATGAAAGCTCTGGAGTTTTGTTTTGAAATAGGAATTTTTTTTTACCTGATGCATTTTATTGTGTCAAAGGAACAACAATATGATGTGCTGATAATGTTCTCGAACCCCAAAGGCTTCTACCAAGGAAAACTATTGCAATGGACTACTGTCCTTTTTGTTGTGTCTCTGCCACATTCAAAAATATCCTGATCTTAGGGGGGCACACCATAATTCTTGAGCAACATCCCCTAAAATTAGGGTGTAACTGGAGCTGGTCCAAAGCATGGCACTCTTCTGCCCTTATGAACACACGTTTGCAGATGAGTGTCCTGGTTCCGGCTGGGACAGAGCTAACTTTCTTCCCAGTAGCTTGGGGGTGTGCTGTGTTTTGGGTTTGGTGTGAAAGGAGCGTTGATGGCCCATTGATGCTTTGGCTGTTGTTGGGTGGTGCTTGCACCGGGAGGGGGGAGCACAGCCGGGGTGGTGGGCCCAGCTGGCCAATGGGGTATTCTGTACCATGTGACATCATGCTCAGTATAAAAACCGGGGGGGGGGGGGGGGGGGGGGGAAGGTGCCTCGCCCCCGTTCGTGACACGTGGTCGGTGAGCAGTTGCATTGTACATCACCTGCTTTGTGTATTCTGTTGTTGTTGTTGTTCTCGTTGTTATTACTGTTCTTCTTCGTTTTATTTCAATTATTAAACTGTTTTTATCTCAACCCGGGAGCTTTCCTACTTGTGCCCTCCCGATTCTCTCCCTCATCCCACCGGAGGGGGGGGTGATCGAGCGGCTGCGTGGAGTTTATTTTTGCTGGCTGGGGTTAAACCAGACAATGAGGAACCAGGAAACAGTAATTCTGATTATATTTTCTTTTTAAGTTTCTAAAAAGATGAAAACATAATCCTCCCTGCTGTCCAATACTTCAACTGAAAGCAGAATATAGAATTAACATGCTTGTACTAATGTCTTAAATGTCTTCTATGCTTTATTGTACACACACATATTTGTGTCTTAGGTAAATGCCTTTTAATTTCTTTAATATGTATTGATACATGATGAAGTTGATTTGTGAGAAGACAATTCTAGTGCAGTGCTTATATGGACTTAGCATTCCAGTTTAACTAATCTGTGTGATATGCTTGTTTCAGCCTAAAAATGCCTGGGTTTTGTCGACTTTTTAGTTCTGCCAGGGGTTCTTCTAGAAACAAGAAAATCATGTTCCTTTTTGCTTTATCAGCAAGTGACTTTCTTCATACTGGCTTTAAACATAGGAGAGTTGTGTTTTCCATGATGCAGAAGTGGCTGATGAGCTCCAAAATAATTTCCTGAACTCCATCATTTACCTATCCAAGAGCTGGGAAGCCTGCAGTGTCCTTTCATTTGTGCCTCAGAAACTATTTCTTTCAAGCAAGGAATTTAAAATGCCGGAGGAATATTTTTAGCATTTTCTGAGAAAAGTTTACTAAATTTGTGGAAATCATTAGAAACAGATACAAATGGCTCAGAATAGCAAGAAGGCTTATGAAGGTCAGCAGGAACTCATATGAAAAGACGACAGCTGTGTGTATCTGACAATGCCCTGAATCCTAGTTCTATCATGAAACGAAAATCAGAGATTCTTGTCTCCTTGCTCTGCACACCATACCATTTTTTTTCTCTTCCCCTTTCTTGTCCACCTTACTGTGAGATATTTCTAAATCCAGTTCTTCAAAAGTCACTGTTCTTTGTTCTAGGGTGCTGCAAGGTAATTTGGGTCTCCATTGTCATAGAAATTGGGTGCACAACTTTTCAGAGCTGTCATTCTCTATCCATGATTCTGTTTTGCTCCGTAAGTCTCACCTGACCTCTTGAATAAATTAGGACAATTTCTTTTATCTGGTAAAGTGATATGACTTAGGAAAAGAAGGCAGGAAAAGAATTTGAGCAATAACGCTGCTTCATAAAACAGACCTAAAACATAGGAGGATGTGGAAAAACAAGGAAAGACGATTTTTCACATTCTATTCCTCTCTCATTGTCATTCCCGCAATATTTTAACATCCTCTTTTGCTAACCGCAGCTCACCCTTCACAATCAGACACATCATGTTGTATATAGGCAAGAACAACAGAATATATGTAAATCATACATGCATACATAGATATCTTGAGCTTTCTGCACAGAAATAACTGTATTGGAGATTATGAACATAGGACCCAGTTACAGAATTTTAAAAAATCCAACAGAATAACACTTCTGTAATCAAATTGGCTTTTGTAGATGTAAAAGTCAAATACATTGCTGTCTCGTGTGTTATAAATGAGAAAAAAAGATTTTGAGGACCAGATGCTGCCCATGACTAAATCTTTCTTTTCAAGATGAGGCTGAGAACCTATTACCAACTTGATAACATTTAAACACATGTTGTCTGACTTATTAAAAATGTACAATATTGAATTAAAAAGCTCATGGAGAAGGAAGAGAAATATGGTGACCTCAGTCACCCACGAATTGTCCATGGATTTTAGAAAATGTAATTATTTTCTTGAATAGGAGTTGCAGAGCAGCAGTATTGTTGAAAAAGAAGCTGAAAGTTTAAGTAAGAGACTGAATCCTCAAGTGATCTTCGTCTTCCAGAAAAGCACAGAACATTTGTAAAGATAACAAAATGTTACCTTAATTGTTGTCAACAGAGACAGTTTATTCATACAGTTAACCCAAACCACAATTATCAGGCTGTTAAACTGAAAACTGGCACACGTTTGTAACTTCACATGCATGACTACTCCCATTCACTTCAATGAGTGCATTGCCCTGTAATAAATTGGTGCAAGCATTTAAGTCTTATCAGCTTAGACTTAATATGTGAATTTTTTTTTTCTTAATTTTGACTATTTTAAGGATACTGTGACCTTTCTTTGTTTTGGATATTCTTTATTTTCAAGAGTCTTGAACAAATCAAGAACCTATGACCAGAACTGTTTCTAGCTTGATGTACAGCTGTTTGTAATGAGTGGCAGTCATTCCGCCATCTGCAGTGGGCGTAAGCTGTTCTAATTGGAAGTATAAAAGCAGGACACTTAACGAGACTTTTCATAAGAGTGCCCCTGGTTTGCAATCTGTACAGCAAAGGATTAAAATTAGTGTGTGTGAGGGAGGGGAACCATGCAACTTGTTTGTAATGTCAGAATTAGTCATACTAATATTGATACCATGCAGTTCGTCGAAGCATCTGTGTTTCAGGCTTTGAGACTTGAGATGGGGGAGAGGCTGATGCTTTGACCGTTCCTCTTGACTGGAGGAGTTGTGTGTTCAAGACATGTCACTTTACATCCCAGTTGAGAGCTCAGATCAACGCACTAATGTTAGAATTGTGTCGTCTTTTTTTTACTGGTCTGTTTGGAAGGTGTCAAAGATAGTGGATGACAGGTCTTCAGAGGTGTCTTCTCTTTCTTTCATTAAGTAGAGCATTTAGGTGGTGATATTGCATTGACTGTATTATTATTCCCCTGGGCCCAACTGCTTACAATTTCAGCCGAATTAGGCAAATCGGATCCCACCCAGTGTTGTTTGAATTGTGAGGTTAAAGTATTAAAAAGTCAGGAAATGCCAGATTTATGGTTGTCTACACAGTTGGCAGATGCTTGCTGTATAGGTTTTTATGTGCCAGCCTTCAGTGGTGTCCTGTTGTATTGCATACCTAAATCTGAACCAAAATGAACTCTAACCCCACCCCCAAAACCTTAAACATGAAGTGCACAAGATTGCTGAATAAAAACACTGTAAGTTAATTTTTATCATTAAGTAACCTCCTTTTTTTTTTTTTTTTGGTTCAGTGGACTGTTTTGTAAATATCAATAAAGATCTCTCTCTTTTGTATGAATTTTTATCATTTTTCAAGAAAACTTCAGAGGAAACAAGCATAAGGGTACAAAAGGAGAATTAAAAATTGGAGTTTTTTGAGTAATGAAAATTAGACTTCACATATTTCTTGTACTTTTTGGGAGCATTTCCAGTTGCTTTAAATAAGTGTTGGTGAAATTCATTGCGAGTGTCTTCCTTTCCCTCTGTTACAGTGACAAGGCTGTTGGGAGGTGGAAATAAAGTGGACAGGCTTCTCTCTTTTCCCTTAATAGCTGAGTGAGGAACGAAAGCCATATCTCGCATCAAGACAGAATACAGCTTTTAAAAACATCCACATAATGAGAATCAGACATAAGCTACTTGAATTGCCTTCCTTCTATTGTGGGACAAGAGCCTGCACACATTTATCCTTGAATAACGTTAGCCCCCAGTAATTGGAGATGGTTTATCCCTTGATGAAAAGGCAATAAGCATCTGTATGAGAGTGGGGGGGAAACCAGCTCTTAGGCATCAGCTGTTCCATTGTTGCTGTCCTTGTGCTTCAAACAGAAGACTTTTAAAGGAACTTTTTGGGGTTTTTTAGCTCCGGAAGAACAAGAAAAAGTTGTTTATATCAGCGTAGAATTTTTCTCTATGCTGTCTCGTTTAGCCTGCAGCGTGGAGCCGCCCTGGAGGTCTACATATATATAATAAAGGAGACCATAGGATTGGACGATGGTTTGGTTTTGCTTTTTAAAATGAGCCAAAGTTCATGTAATGCACAAGAGAAGGAATTGCAAGCAGAGGGAGGATGATCTCAAAGTTAGGACAGGTAGATGATGTTCTGCAAAAATGGAGCTGAATTCTGTGCCACAGGGATTCTGTATTTCACCAGACAAATACAATGCAGGTTCATTTTCATAAGAAAACTGTTTTTAAAAAGAAAAGGGGAAAAAAGTAATACTTGTTTTCCTCTAAAAAAAAGGAAAAAAAAAAAAGAAAATTGTCTAAAGAAAGAGGAGGCAAAGTTTCTTGTGGAAAAATGGCACTCTTTGCTCTCTCTCTCTAGTATCTGTGAAGACAATGTTAACACTTAAAATGTATTTCCTTAAATGAAAATTTTCTTTTATATTGTGGCAGATAAATGCATCATGCAAATTAAATTGTTTTTATAACACTGACCCCAAGATGTAGGAAATTTCAAGTCCAGGCAATTACTGTAATAACTTAATGATTAAAGTTTTATAAGGCTTAGGTGCATGAGATATAATTTGAAGTGCAGGCTGGGAATTAGACTCTTCAACCTAATTAAATAACAACATCTCTTATACCGTAATAAAAATAGGAGACCTAAAGCAAATGACTTTGACAGGAAAAGCTTTGAAGAAAATCAAGGACATAAGGAGAAAAGCTGGCATTGTTCGTGATATTGGCAGCCTGTTTAAAACAAAAAATAAAACAAAAAGATCATCTTTCAGGAAAAGTTAATGGTTGACACATAAACTGTGCCCTAAAGGGTAGTGGTAATAAATGTAAGAATTGCAGCCACTTAAAAAGATATTAAAAAATCTTTTTAAAAAAAAAGATAAAAATATAAATCAAACTGAACATCACCTGTCTGCTCCTTACAGCTTGTAAAAGTAATTATAAGTGAGATATCCTTTACAGGGGTCAGTTTCTTGAAATTGCTGAAATTCACAATTCCTCATAAAGTACTGATTTTTTAACTATAAAAGTTGATTTACACTCTCAAAACTATGCTGACATTCTTGCAGATCTTCCTGTTTGTATCGCTGTGTAGCTACTTCGGTATCTTCCAAATGTTCTTTGTCAAATGTCTGCTTTCTGTTAGCAGTGCTTATGATACTCGTATTCCTAAATACCTCTTAAATAGTCAGCCAAGCTCAGTCCAAAGAAAAATGGCTGGTTTGATTTAAAATTTCCACCTGTCATCCAGAGTGGTGAAAATAGTGCTTGTGGGCTTTCTTGCAGTCATACGTGAATTACTTTTAATTCAATACGATAAATTTAAAATGCTCAGGACAGGTTTCCAGGTACTGATGCATGGGTATGTCTTTGTTAGTAATCTTGAACAAAATGTTATTCCAATTAGTGTATTAGGTTATATATAACATGCATCAGACCGGAGGGGGCGGGAGGGGGGAAAGTTGACTCAAGTTGATGCTTGGACTCATTTGTTCTAGAAAAGCAAAATTTGCTGTTGGAGAGGAGGAGTATAAAATTAGCTGTTAGCAAGGCATGCTTAGTAGGTTGAGTACTATATGGCTCCCAAGAGTATAGTCCTACTTTATCAAAGATCTGAGAGGCAGCAGTGTATATTGCAGTGACATCTGGAGATCAGCCCACTCGGACAAAAGGGATCATTTTTAGCCATTCTATCCCTAACAATGCCTCGTCAGAAGTTGATTTCCCCCCCAACCCCATCTCTAATGCCCTTATTATTAACAGAGGAGCTTCCAAAATTAGTTAGAGATGTCAAAGTTCACCTCTAGATAATACAGAGACTGTGACCTTCGAAGACGAAGAGGAGGAGCAGCTGAGGACAGATGGCAAATGAATGTTATCCTGATGCAGAATCGGTGCTTTTAACTCCACTAGAAAAGGCCAAAGCCTTAATTTTCCCTAATGTAGACTTATCTTCTGTAATAAGTCTAATATTATCAAATGGGTAAATAGGGGTGGAAACACATATGTGTTTCCCTCCTGTGCATTCTTTAAAAACTACCATTACGATCATTAAGATGGCTCCTAAAAATACTGATGACATTAGAAGCATGCTTTGGGCTTTTGTGCATATGGTACTTCATTCAGAGCAGATGAGGCACAAATCTTTGAGGGTTAATTTTGCGTAAGATTTCTGAAGCTGTAGTAATGTGGGTTGGGACCCTACTCTTTCAAGCTGATTATTCTGATTCTGCAGTGAAGAAAATTCAGTGTCCTACAGGAACCTGCTGTTGTTAAACGAGGGTGGACTCCGCTGTGAAAAGTTGGAGGAGCCATCTCCTTTTGCAGTTTGGTGATTACAGGTAGAAGCAATTATATAGGGTGACTGTTCTGCATTCATCTAATGATGTATCTGTCCCAGGCTACACTACAGCATTCCTGTAGTGCATTTAACACTACAAGACAGATCACAGAATATTTGAGATAATTATGTCTGATAGGATACCACAGAAGATCTGTGTCGTGGATCGTGGTGGACTTGCATGTGGTACCCGCTGCAAGTGCGGAACAAAATGCAGTCTGAACAGGAGTACTCTGAACACAGAGCAACTTTGTTCATTTTGAATGTGAAATTGTGGGGAAAACAAATGTGGTATATGCTTCAATCATTGTCTTGGTCACATAAGTAGTTGCTGAAGATCATCTTTTCTGATGGATATATTGAGGTACTCCGGACTTCCATGTTATGGAAGCTGGATTTAAGAGTTGGTAAATTAAAGGAAAAATTTCACTGGACTGTCGTAGGACCAATGTCACCAGAAGTGTTGTGTGTTAGTGTAAAACAAAGATCCTGATAAGCAGTTCTTGTGGTGGCTCAGAGTGAGCTATTACATGCAAAAAACAAACACCAAAATACCTTCAGGTATTAGAATCTTGAATGTTTAAAAGCAGGTGCAAGAACACACCTGAGCTGTTAAAAAGGAGAATAAATAAATAATTATTCCAGATATAGGAAGGTTAAGAGGAAGGTTGTATTTGTTAATATAAATGTCGCACAAGTACGACAGCACAAGTACGTAATTTCTGAATATAAAAAACACCAGCTAAAAATATCTGGATAGAACAAATGGATAAGGAGAAAATGGTGTAATGTGAATCTTTGTTTTCCATGCTTCATTAAACTATTATAATTACGATTCTTATGCTACTTACTAAATAGAATACAGAAGACAGTTTGTTTCTTTGCTTGCTTATCCAAATATCTTATGTGTTACGGTGGTGATTTTTTTTGGTTATGCACTTAACTCTTTAGGGGGTACTTAATCACTGAAGTGCTGTTTAAATGCAGTTCTCAAAGCAATGCCAATTTGGAAAAAAAAAAAGTAAAAAAGGACTAAGTTGTGTAAGTAGGTCATAGACATTGAAAGAGAAATAGATGGCTTATTTTTAAACTGTCCTCCTGAAAAATTGGAGATCATCCTGCGGGAAATTTCTTGGTAACATTAAATGAGCTGGGAAAGCCAGCGTAGTGGCAAGTATTGGTATTCTCCTTTTTTGAGACACCATTTGATAGTACTGTTGCTAAAGAATTTCCACAGTAGTTACACTTGAAAAGAAAACTCAACGGAAAGTTTGATTTTTTTTTTAATAATTTCTAAGGATATAAACAAATTTAAACCTAAAATATATTTTAAAGACACAACAAGTAAGTTTTTTTTAAATACCTAAACTCCTGGAAAGCATTCAGTACTAAGTTCAGAATGATTTTACTCTTGTTCTTAATAAAGAAATTTAAATCCAGCTTAGTGTTTTTATGAACTGCACTGGTAAGATGGCTTGTCAGCCTGAGTGAACGTTTTTCTGAAATAGTGCAGCTGCATAAAAAAATTGTATACAAAAAAATGAAGCAGATGGCTTTTGAAAGTAGCAGCTGGTATATAAAATACGAGGCCTGTGATAGATTTCTTCTTAAATCATGTGTGCTAGCGTAGGGCTATTCTCTAATTTCTCCATCTTCACAAACATGGGCTTTCCTCTGTCTCCAATTTTTATTTTAAATTATACCAGCTGGAATTTGCTAGCCATTTATATAGCTAGGAAAGTGCCCATTATTTCCTAGTAAATTTTAAGAAGTTAGAAGTTATACCACCAGTAATTTGCCCATTCAAGTAAAAACCCAAATGTTTTAAAAGTCTGACATCAGAAATGAAACTGGGCTTTTGTTTACGTGCCTGTCTGCCTTGTGGTAAAAGCTTATTAGTTCATGGTGTTCATCTCCTTTCTTTTCTTACGATTTTGGAGTATCTTTGAACTTTTAATGCTTAAAAGACTAGAGACATAAGAGAGATTTTTGTTCTGGCTAATCAATGAAGAATAGTGATGTAAAAATTTTTTTAAAATACTGGTGAGAATAGAAGGTAAATAAACAAAGTGAATTGTTGCTGAATATCAGGATGTTAATATGTCAAGAAATACATTGTGGCATAGGATTATGTTGAATTTCGAAATTCTTGTTTGTTATAAATACTACTGCCCTTTCTAAGCATGTATTCATTGAACACATGAATGTGTGTGTTGGGGGTGTGTGGCAGTTTTGTTTCACTTTTTATTTTATCAGGACATGTAAAAGACTTCTTTTTCCTACCTCCGAGAGGTGCATTTATGCTTGGCATTCATGTTTTCCACATATTGCATTCCTTCCTCGTAGTAAACTGTTTGTAGCTGTCGTGACCAAGAAGTTAACTACAAATGTGAAGCGTAGGTCACACTTTGATTCTTATTCACCAGCCTGTGAATGAGCAAATGCAAGTACAGTTATTTCTTCTAACACTGACATTGTAGTAGTACTCATCCAGAATTCTGAAGTAGTTTTCATTTCCACTATACCATGTTTAATGGAACTTAAATAGACTAATCCTTTTGCCCACAAAGCATACACCTGCTTGACTGTGAATCTGATTTAAACTTGTTAGAACATTTACAGAAAAAAATCCGAGGGAAAAGGTGATTGAAATCAACACCACAGTTTGCAGCAAGAAATTATTTCTGTCTCTATCCTCCTTTAAACTGCTTTCAAATATATTTTTCTCTGGAAGTTCAGATAAGCACATTCTGCTAGAATGCAAAATGGGTAAGTAAGCAGAAGCAAGCGTGTTGCAAGCAATGTAAACCAAAGTGATTCACTTAATATTTGGGGATTTTGATTGTTACCAGATAAAAAGTATATAGGCTTCCAGCAGTATAACACTTGAATTCATACTCCTAGTGTAAATCTAAGTGTTTGCCTTGTTGACCTTTATGCATTTTTATTGCTAAAACATTGTGACCATGAAGCATTTGAGATGACTACAGGCTTCATGTAGTTTTATCATTGCCAGAGCATCTGGTCTCTAGTGTGTGGTGTAGCTGAAGTAATACCACACAGGTGTAGTAGAGTACTTTAAAGGCTTCATTGGGTTGGTGGAAATTGGTAAAGGTTGCTGCTTTACTGTTTCTTGTTTGGCTGGTTGGTTTTTTTGGGGTGGCTTTTTCAAAACCAGGTTTGTGTGACAAGTTTGTATAAATTAGCGTTCTCTTACAAACTAGATAAAATTAAGTCATATTAAATAGCATCCTACAGTATTTTCTGATTTAGTCTTTGGAGAGATCCCATTCTGAGCAACTAAAATGGGGAGCAGAACAGCAGCAGTGGTACTTGGTCTGCTTGAAGAGTATACATATCTTGGTGATGTACTCTTCAGCCTTCCTCAGGTATTGCATCCTGTTAACTGAACTTCCAAGCACATACCACCAAAGAGGCAGTTCTGCAGGTGTTACATGAGCTCACAGATAACAGCATCAGCAAAACCCACAGATCAGGATTCATCCTCCCTCTTAACATACTTCTTCTGAATTCGTAGTAAACAGAAAAAACGGGTAGAATTCTTTAAATTTGTCAGAGTTAAGTTTTTGTGTCTTTGTATGTATGTAGGCTCTATGCTCTTAAACATAGGGCCTTTTTTCCCTTAAACAGACAAAAAATACTCTCATTTCTCTCATTTAACTATATTAACAACAATAATAATAAAAGTAATAATTGAGCAAACACAAAAGACTTCTAGAAAAACTGTTCAATTGCCCTGTGGCGGTGCGCTTAATTACCATTAGATTATCTTTTGCATCTCTTCCATTTAATATTTGTTCAAGCTTTTTCCTTAGGAGGTTATGCAGCTCGTGCTGAACCTCTTGCAAAATTCTTATCTAATCTTTGCATGAGTATTAGTTCATGCAATGATCTAATGCCATCTCAAAGAGAATAGTCAAGAAAAATTAAAGGTGATAAGAGAAGTTCTCATTAGTATTCTGGGAGTAGAAATTGAATCTGCTTTTTTTTTTCCCTCCCCTTAGACTTACTGAAATTTAAAGAAGAATGTGTGTGCCCAGGTTTCTGAAAAAAGCAAGATAAAATTAATTCCTTCTATCAATTTATTACTTTTGCTATCCATAATAGGACACTGCTCAATCTAATTAGACCAGAAAATTATGGCCATAGGCTTCCTGAAGCTTATAACCTCTTTGTACACCTTCCAAAGTTTAAACACAAAAATAAATAGGTGTATATAATGTATATGCAGTGCTTTATGATAATCAAGTGCAGCTATTAATTTTGGTCAGAGGATGTCATGACTGATTTTGTGAATGCTGCTATTAGTCACTTCTGGACACTGAAGGAGTGTATTATTTCTATGTTTTCATCTCATTTCTTAGGCAGATAAAAGCATTTTTATGCCACTCTTCAGGTTGAATAATGTAGTGAATTTGAAAGACTTGAAACTCATGTTACTGTACCAAGGAACTTCAGAAACAACACCCACACACACACACCCCCAACGCAATAAATCAGCAAGGGAGAGTCTCTTTTGGCTGAAATGTGAGGTGGAGGGAATATATGTAATTTAGTCCTTTATGAAATATCTGTGTTTGTCCATCTCTTCTGGACTGGGATGTGCAAAAAAACCCCTTTTTTCTGCTTGTCACACTGACAAAATTATGCACTCAAATAGGCAACTGTCAGCTTGCAGCATTATGGTGAAAATGTCTCACTTATGTCTTGCAAATAAGCTGAGAATTTTCACAGTACTTATTTCTTCTTCCAAATTGTTGGGATTGGGTGGGTTTTTAAAACTTAGTCAAGTTCTGGTGCCTGTAGTTGCAGAGTCAAGCTGGGAAAATATGACTGGAATTTGTGAAAGCACACAAGCCAGAAGGCAGGAGGAAAGAAACTCCAAACTTTAAATATTTGGGTAATTTTGCTTATTTATTTATGGAGTAGTAGTTACTTGAGGCTAGCAGCATTTTAAAATATGTTTTCATGAAACTGAATATGTTCTTAAGCTGTTTAGTTTAACAAATGAAGTACTTCAGTACTGGGATCTACAAGGCAATGAGCTGTGAAAATAAATGAATACAAATTTGATCATGATATACTAGTAGCCTCAAATTAGCGTAGTTTCTGCAATGGGAAGTTTTGTATGTGAGGATTGAAAAAATACTTTGCTGCAGTCAGTTCTCTCTGGCGTCTGAATGCTTTAAAGAATAGGTGGATAACAGCTCTGAATTTTCCTGGTGATGCAAAATTGCTGAAATGGTTCAAAAAATTGAATACATAGTTTTTTAAAAAAAAAGTTTAATTAAATATAAGTGAACTAGCCAACGGATATTTGATTTGAGTGGATGTAAGGCAGGCTAGCTAATGGATTTTGTGAACAGATATGTTAGCTTTTTAGGTGAAGTAACTTGGCCTATACATGAAGATGAATTCTCAGAAAAAGGGTAGGAGAATGAAATGAAAGCTTCTATTTAAAGTACAATTAAGGTTCATTAAATCTCAGTATGGATGACTAAGAAGTAAATTGATTATAGTTTCCTTTAACTTGATAAATTTCTGGAATACAGGCATCCATATAAAAACTGAACTCACATACAATTTGCATCTTCAGTTTGTTTCGTACTTTTCAAATACCCCCATGTAGACTTGGGGACAAGGAGTACTGTTCTGTTGTTTGCCACTATGGGTATTACAGAGGTCATTTATGGTAATAACATGGGAGCCTGCAAATTATATTCCTCATAAAAATGCTCTGAACTTGGGTTTGACGGTTTTAATGCAGGACAGGTTTCATATCCTTACTGATGAACAGAAATTCTGATTTTATTTTCTCTTTAGGTTATTACATTGTGCCATTTATGAGGGCATCTAGATGCTAGTTCTGACTCAAAAAAACCCTTGATTATAAAAGATTTTCTTTTAGAGAAATACTATGCCATTACTGATGGGTGCAGTTCTGCAGTAGAATGAAGAGTAATTGTAAACGGACGCTAGCTGAGATAAAAATCTCAAAATCTCTGCATTTTTTGTCTTGTTTCCAGAAGTGCCCTTTCCAGGGAAACTTCTTCTCATTTTGGCACTTGATGATACTGAGCAGCAGGCTGGTCAGAAATGCCCAAACTTCCCGTTTTCCAAATTTCTTGGAAATGCCTAAAGGCTTTGTAATGACTTTCAGTACAAGAGAGCTATTGAGCTTTTGGAGAGAGTCCGGCAAAGGGTCACGAAGATGATGAAGGGAACGGGAGCATCTCACCTATGAGGGAAGGCTGAGAGAGCTGGGACTGTTCAGCCAAAGAAGGCTAAAGAAGCTTCAGAGAAGAGAAGGCTTAGGGCCACCTTAGCAACGTATGTCAATACCGGAAGGGAGGAGTCGTCGTTTAACCCCAGCCAGCAACTAAACACCACGCAGCCGCTCGCTCACCCCCCACCTCTGGTAGGATGGGGGAGAAAATCAGGAGGGCACGAGTAGGAAAACTTGCAGGTTGAGATAAAAACAGTTTAATAATGGAAATAAAACAAAGTAGAACAGTAATAATAACAATGATAACAACAATAACAGAATACACAAAGCAGGCGATGCACAATGCAACTGCTTACCACTCGCTGACCGCGTGTTGTGAACAGGGGGAGAGCTCCTCCCCCCCCCCCCCCAGTCTTCATACTAAGCATGACATCACATGGTATAGAAATACCCCATTGGCCAGCTGGGCTATGCTGCCCCTGCTCCAGCTTCCCCTGCACTTGGCAGAGCATGGGAGGCTGAAAAGTCCCTGGTGCAAGCACCACCCAGCAACAACCAAAGCATTAATGGGCCATCAATGCTCCTCTCATACCAAAAGCAAAACACAGCACACACACACCCTCAGCTACTGGGAAGAAAGTTAACTCTGTCTCAACCGGAACCAGGACAGGAGGCTGTGAAGAAGATTGAGTTAGACTCTTTCCAGTGGTGCACAGTGACAGGACCAGAGGCAACGGGCACAAACTGAAACAGAATAGGTTCCTTCTGAACATCAGGAAACACTTTTTACCTTGAGGGCTACTGAGCACTGGTACAGGTTAACCAGGGAAGTTGTGGAGTCTCCATCCTTGGAGATATTCAAAAACCATCTGGATGTAGAATCATAGAATAGTTTGGGTTGGAAGGGACCTTTAAAGGTCATCTAGTCCAACCCCCCTGCCGTGGGCAGGGACATCTTCAACTAGATCAGCTTGCTCAGAGCCCTGACCAACCTGACCTTGAATGTTTCCAGGGATGGGGCATCTACCACCTCTCTGGGCAACCTGTGCCAGTCTTTCACCACCCTCATTGGAAAAAATTTCTTATATCTAGTCTAAACCTACCCTCTTTTAGTTTAAAACCATTCCCCCTTGTCCTGTCGCAACAGGCCCTGCTAAAAAGTTTGTCCCCATCTTTCTTATAAGCCCCCGTGAAGTACTGAAAGGCCGCAATAAGGTCTCCCCGGAGCCTTCTCTTCTCCAGGCTGAATAACCCCAACTCTCTCAGCCTTTCTTTATAGGAGAGGCGTTCCAACCCCCTGATCATTTTATGGCCCTCCTCTGAACCTGCTCCAACAGGTCCATGTCTGTCTTGTGCTGAGGACCCCAGAGCTGGACGTAGTACTGCAGGTAGGGGTCTCACCAGAGGAGAGTAGAGGGGCAGAATCACCTCCCTCAATCTGCTGGCCACACTCCTTTTGATGCAGCCCAGGATACGGTTGGCCTTCTGGGCTGCGAGCGCACATTGTTGGCTCATGTCCAGCTTTTCATCCACCCAAGTACCCCCAAGTCCTTCTCAGCAGGGCTGCTCTCAATCCCTTCATCCCCCAGCCTGTATTGATACCGGGGATTGCTCCGACCCAGGTGCAGAACCTTGCACTTGGCCTTGTTGAACCTCATGAGGTTCACACGGGCCCACTTCTTGAGCTTGTCCAGGTCCCTCTGGATGGCAGCCTGTCCCTCAGGTGTGTTGACCACACCACTCAGCTTGATGTCATCTGCAAACTTGCTGAGGTGCGCTTGATCCCACTATGTCATTGATGAAGTTATTAAACAGTACCAGTCCCAATACGGAGCCCTGCGGGACAGCACTTGTCACCGATCTCCATCTGGACATTGAGCCATTGGCTACTACCCTCTGGATGCATCCATCCAATCAATTCCTCACCCACAGGACAGTCCACCCATCAAATCCATACCTCTCCAGTTTAGAGAGAAGGATATTGTGGGGGACCATGTCAAAGGCCTTACAGAGGTCCAGAGAGATGACATCTGTAGCCCTTCCCATGTCCACTGATACAGTCAGTCCATCATAGAAGGCCACTAGGTTGGTCAGGCAGGACTTGCCCTTGGTGAAGCCATGCTGGCTGTCTCGAATCGCCTCCCTGTCCTCCATATGCCTTAGCATAGCTTCCAGGACGATCTGTTCCATGATCTTCCCAGGCACAGCGGTGAGACTGACTAGCCTGTAGTTCCCGGGGCTTCCTTTTTTCCCTTTTTAAAAATGGGGGTTATGTTTCCCCTTTTCCAGTCAGTGGGAACTTCACCGGACTGCCACGACTTCTCAAATACAATGGATAGTGGCTTAGCAACTTCATCCGCCAGTTCCCTCAGGACCTGCGGATGGATCTCATCAGGTCTCATGGACTTGTGCACCTTCATGTTCCTTAGATGGTCTTGAACCTGATCTTCTCCTACAGTGGACGACTCTTCATTCTCCCAGTCCCCACCTTTGCCTTCTGTGGCTTGGGCGGTGAGGCTCGAGCACTTGCCAGTGAAGACTGAGGCAAAAAAGTCATTGAGTACCTCCGCCTTCTCCATATCCCAGGTAAACAGGTCTCCTGTTTTGTTCTGGGGACGGCCCACATTTTCCCTAGTCTTCCTTTTATCCCCGACGCACCTGTAGAAGCTTTTCTTGTTGCCCTTGACATCCCTGGCCAGATTTAATTCTATCAGGGCTTTCGCTTTCCTAACCTGTTCCCTGGCTGCTCGGACAATTTCTCTGTATTCCTCCCAGGCTACCTGTCCTTGCTTCCACCCTCTGTAGGCTTCCTTTTTGTGTTTGAGTGTGTCCAGGAGCTCCTCCTTCATCCATGCAATCCTCCTTGCATTTTTGCCTGATTTTCTCTTTGTTGGGATGCATCACTCCTGAGCTTGGAGGAGGTGACCCCTGAATATTAACCAGCTTTCTTGGGGCCCTCTTCCTTCCACGACTTTGTCCCATGGCACTCTATCAAGCAGATCCCTGAAGAGGCCAAAGTCTGCTCTCCTGAAGTCCAGGGTAGTGAGCTTGCTGTGCACCCTCTTCGATGCCCTAAGGATCTTGAACTCCACCATTTCATGGTCACTGCAGTGAAGGCTGCGCTTGAGCTTCATGTTCCCCACCAGCCCCTCCTTGTTGGTGAGAACAGGGTCCAGCATAGCACCTCTCCTCGTTGGCTCCTCTGCCACTTGGAGAAGGAAGTTATCATCCACGCATTCCAGGAACCTCCTGGATTGCTTATGCCCTTCCGTGTTGTCCCTCCAACACATATCGGGGTGGTTGAAGTCCCCCATGAGGACCAGGGCTTGTGAATGTGAGGCTCCTCCTATCTGTGTACAGAGGGTCTCATCCGCTTGGTCTTCCTGGTCAGGTGGCCTGTAGGAGACCCCCACTGTAATGTCACCTGTCCCTGCCCTCCCTTTAATCCTGACCCACAAGTCTCGGTCAGCTCCTCATCCATCCCCAGGCAGAGCTCCTTGCATTGCAGCTGGTCATTGACATGGAGTGTGACATCCCCTCCTCGTCTCCCCTGCCTGTCCTTCCTAAAGAGTCTGTATCCCTCCGTCCCAACACTCCAGTCATGGGAGCCATCCCACCACGTCTCTGTGATGCCAATATGATCTTAGCCCTGCAGGCGTGCGTATGTCTCTAACTCCTCCTGTTTATTCCCCATGCTACGTGCATTTGCGTTAAGGCATTTAAGCTGTCTTACTGGCTGGGGTTCCTTTGTGCCGCTCTTCAGGCTCTCTCCTGCTGACCTGTGTGATCCTTCTCCAGGCTCTGGGCATCTGTTGCTGGCCCTGGCATCAAACTGGTAGGAGTGGGATGGATTGAGGTTCCCCTCCCTTGGCAATTTTAGTTTAAAGCCCTCTTCACCAGCTTGGCAAGCCTATGACCGAAGATGCTCTTCGCCTTCTCTGACAGATGGACGCCATCAGCCCCCAGTAGACCAGGTTTCTCAAAGCGAGTCCCATGGTCTAAGTAGCTGAACTCCTGGCTGTGGCACCAGTCCTGTAACCATTTGTTGATTGGCCAGATTTGACTGGCTCTTTCAAACCCCTTCCCTTTGACCGGCAGGATTGATGAAAAAACTACCTGTGCTCCAGAGTCCCTTACTACCGCTCCCAGGGCGCTGTAATCCTTGATACTCCTCAGACTGCTCCTGGCTGCATCACCGGTGCCCATGTGAAACAACAGCAGCGGATAATGGTCAGTGGACTGTACGAGGCTTGGTAGCCTCTTGGTAACATCCCTGATACGAGCCCCCGGTAAGCAGCACACCTCTCTAGAGAGTGCGTCAGGTTGGCAGATGGGTGCCTCCATACGTCTCAGAAGAGAGTCACCTACTACGATCGCCCGTCGCCTTTTCTTAGTTGCGCTGGTTGTTATACGGGGGACAGATCAGGCTGCCTTACCCAGCTCCAGTGCCTCTCCTGGTGTGACGGGTCTTTCCTCTTCAGCCTGCAGAGCAGTGAAGTGGTTCTGCAGGGGCACCTCAGGCTTCAGGGGAAGTCTTTTCCTCCTGCTGGTCCTTGCTGTTGCGACTGTCCATTCTTCTGCATTATTGGCCCCCCTCCCTTCTGCGTGTGCCGGTGGGGGAGTTTTTGGCTGTTTGGCCGTGGGCCCACTGCAGACTGTGCTTGGAACCAGCTATCTAACTCCTTCTCAGCCTCCCTGATGTTACGCAGCCTTCTCAGTGCCTCTTGCAGCTCAGCCACCTGCTGCAGGAGGTCCTCTACCTGGGTATACCTTTTGCAGGCAGGTCTGCCGCCTGTCCCTGCCCCAGGGGAGAGGTTTAGGCACTTTCTGCAGTTCGAGATCTGCACTCTCCCATCAGCAGCTCCATCTGCATGGAGGCATTGGCCACCACTGGGGTAGATGGTGCAGACTCCAAAGCTGGAGCTGCAGCCTTTGCTCTCAGACGAGTGCTCGCCATTCTGCCTTGCGGGTCAGGTAAGATGAGTGCCCTTGACCTGCGCAGATGGTCACAGAACGGTGCCCAGTTGCTGGGTTACGTGTATGCCGAGTCCCGCACTCGGCCCGTGGCATGCCCCTCCTTCGAAGAGGCGCCCTCCCGCGCAAACTGACGTGCCACGCCCTGTTTGCCCGTCCTGTTGCAGTGCTCCTGGTCGCCAGTGCTCCCTGGGGCTGCCTTTTGTGGGAGTGGGGGTGGCCGCCGTTACTGCTGGCCCCGCCCACGCCTCCTCAGCCGCCCTCGTGGCAGCTGCCGGCTCCCGACGGGTCTTTGCGCTCCCCTGTGAGTTCCCCGGCTCAGGAAACCCCTCTGTACGCCGCGATCCGCGGGACACGCCTGCACCGGAGCTGATCCCCTCCGCGAGTGACGGGTTGGTAGCGGTTACACCGCGTTTAAATATGCCGCCATTACTCCTGTCCCTGCCCACGCCTCCTCAGCCGCCCTCGTGAGAGCTGCCGGCGGGTTTCTGCGCTCCCCTGTGGGTTCGCCGTCTCTGGAACCCCCCCCCTGTACGCCGCGATCCGCCACTCCGCTGCGGGGCACGCCTGCACCGGAGCTGATTGCCTCTGCGAGTGACAGTTGGTGGCAATCATAGTCCTGGGCAACTGGCTCTAGGTGGTCCTGCTTGAGCAGGGGGTTGGGCCAGGTGAGCTCCAGCGGTCTTTTCCCACCTCAGCCATTCTATGATTCTGGGTGATTCAGATGGGAGAACTCTTTAGTCAATTCATAACATTAGGTAGTGTTTTACACCTGATGCTGAAGAATAGGACCTTAAATTACCCTGCAGAAAATATTTCTTCTTTGCTGAGTCTTTCAGATGAATGGAATGTATCTGACATATCTTATAAATAAATAGATGATAATATGATATATACTGTAGATACACATAATATCTGTGGTCATCAGCTGACAGTTGTTTCTAATTTATACGTGATGGTTTGTAAATGATGTCATCAATTAGAAGATGTTTCTTCCATTAGAGCAATGACTGTTTACTTGGCTAACACATAGGACTCTGCACTTAGGGACCTTCATGGTTTTGAATGAAAATACAGAATCAAACCATCTTGACTTCCTGAAAGATCCATATCTCTCTCTGTTTATATCACTTACAGCCATTGAAATTACCAGATAGGGTCTGCGCTTTTGGAGGGCTTTTTTTAATTTTTTAATCAGATGAACTTTTGTAAACATTACCAGAAAAACTCAAATAGAATGCTGTTTCACATGAGAAGCTATGTTTTTTAATTGTAAGCATAATGAAGAAAAAGATAATTATTAATTCTACATATTTTAATTTGTGTATTACTACCATGGGAATACAGAATGACTATTTCCATACAAATTGCGAACTACATGATGCTGAAGGACAATTATTTCTTCTCCTGACTCTGTCATTAGTATTTGTGGGAGTTGAATTGAGAAGGGTTAAGAGTTTATTGTTTTGTCAACATGTTGAGTACCTGGGTGAGTCCAAATGCAAGAAGCTATTGTAATAATTGCAGCTATTGTAATAATTCAAATTCTCACTCTTTCATAGTTTATTATATTTCTTCTTCCACATCTCTCTATAACAAATTAAAATTTTTCATGCACTTCATAACTAGGAAGGTCTCATGTATTTGTTGCTTTGTAGTCTAGGGCTGGATCCAGCTGTCAAATTGGTGGTGAGGGAATGCTGTGGTGCATGCTCATGTGTTACTGGGAGGATGCTGACTGGAGAGGACCTCCAGCTGTTGGATCTGCTGCTGTACTTCCTGTTCTTTTAAATTATGAATTTCATAGTGGTAGCAGTTTGAAATAGTTTTTCTTACAACTTCTCATCACTCAAAAAATATTTCGTGAAGTGTATTTCTTCATAATGTATAATCTCCTCTTTGATCTGCAAGTCAATCGTGGATTTTTATGATATTTCAGGACTTTCTGCAACTTTAGGATCTTAGGTTTTAGGATCTCAATAGCAAGTTTATGATTTCATAAGATAGAGGATAACATGAGCCATTAAAGAAAAGTTGTACTTCTGTAGAGATATGTTACTGTAAGAAAAGCCTGCTGCACAGAAGACAGGATTTGCAGAGTTAAGACCTTCAGCACTAGTTCTGTTCTCTCTTTCTGTCTTTTTTTGTTAATAACTGTATAAATGACTTACTCCAGTGTGGTGAAAGTATTACCAAAAAAATAGGCTTGCTGCCTACATCGATATTAGTAAATAAAACAAGTCCAGGACACGTCATGAAGCTTTGACCCACCATGGTCCATTTTGTTGAATACTTAGCACGCTCTGTGGTACATCTTTTGCACATGCCACTTTACCACTGTTTTAGGCTGTGCCGAAGCACAGCTGAGGCTTGGTGCATGCCAGCAGTGGTCCAAATACGCTGTTTTGGCCCAGCCATCCTCTTCAGGAGGGATGACCATTTGGCCATAGCATTTGGCCTCAAGGTCAGAGCACACTCCTTGGCCTGTTTTATTTCCTACTGTAGATGGTAACCATCTAGCTACACTCTTGTTTCTTCTTGCTCGTTCAAACATGATTTTAAGTCACTATGTAGTATGATTTTCACATACTACTCTTTTTACTTAATGCTATTATTATTTTCACAGTAACGTGCGGACGTTTGTCTGTTTTATATGCATGATTAGATGCACCTACAAAATTAAAAACTATTGACACAGATGATTTAAGAACACAGCGTACATTTGCATATGCAGGTGCCACCATCTGCTCAGCCTCCTGTGAAGATTTTGAGCATATTTAATAAAACATAGGTAATATTGATGTAGATAAGGAAAATTTTTTTATCAAGTTCATTGCAGTTGAAATGGGTTTCTTACAAAAGTGCAGCTTATTTGTGGAGAATATGAACATAACTTCTTTTTTCTCTTCATGCACTGAAAATATTCTAAAAAATTAAACTTAAGATGTATTTATTCTGTAGTTGTTTGGTCAGTATTTTAGTCTGTATTGGGACTGAACTGATCTTTCTGTGATGCGTACCTACTTCTTTTGCTGTAGGTGAAAAATGACTATATGTTAGAAATAGCAGATCAAGTGGACCAGGAAATTGCTTTGAAACTAGGTTGCCTTGAAATCCGGTAAGCTGATAATTTCATTTATTATTCAACATGTTTCTGACAGAATATATACATTAATTTTTAAACTGCTTATAGTTTATCGATTTCTGACCAGTATAGCTGAATAAAAACATCATAAGACTTTTTTGCTACCAAGTAGTTTGAAGAAAAACTGAGTAGACTGTATTGTAACCAATTTCTAGTGATTTTAGATTAACATTAATTTAAAAATTTTTATTAATTACATCTTGATACTGCCTTTTGGGTGAATTCTTTGTCCGAATAATTCAAAGGCCTGTAGAATACAGCGAAGTATACTTAAAAAAAATGCATCTGTGATGTTATTTAGCAAATAGTCATTGTGCATATATAAATCCTTCAGCTAAAGAACGTAATTAAAGATAAATGCTATTACCTTTCCTCTCTGCATTTACTCAATTTTTAATGTGCTATTTTCAAATGATTAAATCTTAAGGATTCTTTTGGGTGTTTTTGGTGTTCTTGTCAACTGTATAGACAGCTGGAAAATAAAGATAAATTTATCAGATTAAGAGATCCTTGAGAGAGCTTCCAGCACAGCTTTTGAAATTCATATTTTGGTTTTTGCTAATTTATGGAGAATTTCTAGCCTGAAATTTGCTTTAGTTATGCTATTGTCTCACACAGGGAGATTAGGGAAGAAGTAAAATTGATAGGAAATTAATGGCAAATGTAAACTTGTTAGCAGAGAATAAAAGTGTCCTTTCAACAGTACTTTCCAAAATAAAACAAAATTTAGGCTTATGAATTCACCTAGGTATCATAGGAGAACCTGATGTCTTTGCTGTAAGTTTTGCCAGTAGCCCCAGAGAAAACAAAAATTCTTTATGTAACTGCAAACTCCTTACACACTTAAAAAATTGTTGGTGCCTTATTTCAAAACATGTAATGAGTATAATAATCCATGGTTATTTCAGTCAAGTCCTGCTTTCCATGGTTCTCATGCTGTGGCTCTTCAGAGCATTTTCATGAGAGATTTCTAGTAAATGACTACTAAGACTGTCTTACTGTAAGCATTACTAGTCCACTTTCTCAGTGAAAACAATGATCCCAGCCCTCTCCCAACAACAACTGCTATTTATTTATTTATTTATTTATTTATTTGAACATGTCTGGATTGAAACTGTTAGTTTTCATCATTCCCTGCTTCCTCTGTTGCATGCACAGACATGAGTGCTGTTACAAAGGAGGGAGGTACTGTTGGAGGTAGAAGGGAGCTGCTGAAGGGCAGGTTAGATCACTTCTTTTGATAGCGGTGTAGTTAAGCTGGTTTAAAATGGTTCTACAAATGCAGTACCGCTATAGTCCTGTAATGTTCCATACATGGAATTACTTTGTAAAATAAAAATCTGATCTATTAAGGTGGGAGAATAATATATTAATATTTATATTTGAATTCATTCTGCCAATGTTTTCTAATGCTAAGTCTCTGAAAGATTTGACTACATTGATGTTGTAGTTTTAGGCTGGATCATTCAATAATTGTCACTTTCAAATATTTTTCCTGACTTCAGGAGATCCTACGGAGAGATGAGAGGCAATGCATTAGAAAAGAAGTCCAACTATGAAGTGTTAGAGTAAGTATTGTGTTCTAGCTTGAGGTTTGAACTATTTCTTAAGCAGGAACATTAAATTCAGTTAAATAATGGAACGTTTCTGTTGTAATTTTTTATTCCACAAAATTTGTTGAGATCTTCGAGTGTTTTAATGTAAGAAAAGGATGATGAAACCTATCAAGGTATAGAAGTAGGAAGAGCACCTTTAACTCTGTTCCAGGGAAACAGGGTTGGAGTTATTTAAACTTGATCATGAGGCTTATTATGATTCTTTGCAATTTTGCTAATGTTTATGGGTTCGTCAAGTCTATTTCTAAGGTGATTTTGTTTCTAAATGGTTTTCTGTGCGTAGTTGCATTCTTCACTTGTGACTCATCTGTGGTAAAGTTTGAGTTACTTGAAAATGTTTGCGGTATTGTTTTTTCTTCTGTTTGCTCAGTATGTGGATTTCTTGAATTATGACCTTGCAATTAGCAAGTTTATAATTTATCTTTATATCACAAATTTTAAGAAGACCAAGAAGCATCCTTCTACTGAAAGTATTTTGGTTACTTAATCATGTTGTACAGTAGATGGCTTCAGTCCAAACAATCCAAAGTCCTTTAGAAGCTTCAGGGATTGAAAACTGGTTTTATTTGTATTAATTTAGTGGAACAGTGTTTCATACAAACATATACCAATGATCTACTCTTCACTACTGATTATCTTTGTGAAAAGATGCTGTATAATTTAACATAAAATTGGGATAAAAAGTTGGTGTAGCAGCAAAGTCTCTATTTTTTATTTTATTTTTAATAAAACGTGTGCGAACTTTTAGAGGTGTGAAATTAGAGAATTTGGAGGTGGAAGATAGGATTGTTCATCACAATGAATAAGTTCACAAGGATTCTTGAGGAAACTATATGATTTTAAAAGGAAAAGATAAATTTAATGAATTGCCTGCTTATTTATATAGTGCCTGCTGTTTATATAGTGCTCCTCTATCTGTGCAGAATTTTTAAAGCTTTGTTTTTATTTGAATTACGGTTTTTTTGAAGGACTTCATTTTTCTGTCAGTAGCCACTAGTAGAAATATCCTGGTTGAGGAAATGTATAACAAAATGAGAAAAGACTAATAAAGATGAACAGGATGAACAGATAGATAAGGCTAAAAGGTGATATAAAAAAGATTTGAAAGTACTGTGACCTGGAGAAATTCAGATCCCATGTCATCCTCTTCAGGAAAAGGGAGCTTATGAGTTGTTACAATGGTTGTAGTTTACATACGTTCCAGCAAAAACTTGAGAAAGGTATTTTTAAGTCAGCAACTCACAAGCTACAAACATTAGTAATTAGGTTAACAACTTTGGAAACACTGAGACAAAGGAAACAAGGGTCATAATAGATGACACAAAGTATTAATTAATAATTGTAACAGGTGAGAGTTCCTGGAGGACTCAGTGAGGACTCCTGGAGGAGCTGCTTCCAGTTTAACAGTGACTTGTTTCTTTCAGTGCCTGTGTTTTCCAGGCAGTAACTGTTTTGGTAGGAAATAATTTAATGGCTGCTGTGAAAGACAAAGTGAAGCAAAACCCTGACATGCAAAATCTAACAGCTTAATGCCATGCAAAATTGGAAATGTAGAATTGTGCACTTCAAGATTTTTTTTTTTTTTTGAGAAGCAAAATGTGTTTTGTATGGGATTTAGCTAGGAGAGATGAAGGATAAAAGCACCTTAAAGTGGCTATAGATAATTATAAGCTAGTAAGAGTCTGCAAAAAGTGCCAGCGATCCCCAAAATGTACTCATTCAGTGTTACCACCTTAATAGCCTAGAAAGGTTTATCTACACAAGTAATATTTATTTCTCAAGTGAGGCTTTTTGTTTGTTTTGGTAGTTTTAGTACATCATGAGGCACTTAACCAGCTGAGTGCAATTTTTAAATGGCACTTTTTTGCATTTGGTGTGATTGCTTCTTGCCTGTCTTTGTCAGATGTCTATTTGATGTATATTCATCTTTGATCAGATTTTCATACAAGAGCAAATCTGGATGGGAAATGGTAGATAGAATCAAACTGTTAAGTAGCCTTTAATAGTTGGGCCTTCATGTAATGAAAGAAGAATTTTTTCATAATAAATGTGAAGCCTGTTAGCATAGAACAAGGATAATTACAAGTACAAAAATGGGAGCTATATGAAGGAACAGCTGCAGCCACAATTTTGTAAACAGCATGTTAAAGTCTATTATGTTAATCTAACATTACTTTTTTTGTTGTAACTTCAATTGAGATGAAAAATAGAAATAAAGATATATGTTGCCTAAAGCTTCTTGTCATTGCATGACAAGCGATATCATGTATCTGTAGTTGGTATTTTATTAATCCTATTGAAGTTTATACATAAAAAAAAAACCTTTACATTTAAGCCCACAAGTAGGATGGAGTAGATGAGGTTAAATACAAAGCTGTAGTAGAACTGTATGAACCAGGATCTCGCTGCTAATTATCTCCTACTGGCAATCAGGAAACAGATGTCTGAGTTCTTAATTTGGGGACTGAGTTGGTGTGTATCCCGAGTTGGCCATTTTACCCCCACGCCATGCAGCTGAGGAGGGAAGGGAAAGAGTTCATAGGATTGTGTGTTTAAAACTGTTTGTATGTGCCAATTTCCAATGCTTATTATTTATAGGTACCCATAGTTTGTTACTGACCATGGCATTAAATCTGTATGCTTCTTATGTTAAATTCTCCTCCAGTAAATAAGTTTGCTGTCTCAGTTAAACACAGGATATGTTTTATTAACAAATTTTATTAAGAGTTGTGTTTTGTTGTACTCTGCATAAGAATTTCTTCTGAATTTGTTACATACAGATCTGTACAAAAGGCTACTCTACAACTCTTTTTAATAACAAATTGAATCAGATTGTCACAGCCATGTGCTGCAGTACTGTTAAAATGAGTAATACTGGAGTGATGTAGGGTGCTTCATTTTTGAAAACACCATTTCTCTCTCAAATGCTTAATGCTAAACTAATATATTCCTTGTCAAGATGTCTTTGCATGTTATTTAGATGGTAATAGTGTGTTAGATTTATTTAACTGTGTGGGTTGATAAACCGCATATAATTTGCATTTGAGAAGAAATGCATCAAAGGAATTAACATTTATGAAAGTTTTATAATCTTTCAGCTTACTGTCATTCCACAGATGCCAGTGTTCGCTGCTGCGCATGAACATTCTGCTCTTCTTAGTTGAGGATGTTTTTAGTATGTTTTGTGAAATTGTATACTACTTGTCTTTAGAGAGTTTTAAAAATACGCTGTTTTATTATTTTGAGTAATCTGTTTGTATTAACTTTAATGTTGACTTTCTTCTTGTGCCGTTAGGTAGCAGTAAATATATACTGTATCTCTCAGGCTCGCTAACAGCTTTTCTTTTCTTTGCTAAATGTAAGAATTCCAGATGTATTTCTGTTTATGTTCAAAGCATGCAGTCATGGAAGGCTTTTTTTCATACTCATTTCAGAAGCAGATACGGGTGTTTGTTTAAAAGAGATTGTAACCCCTTAAATTTAAAGGAAAAAAAAAGTCAGTAATGCCTTTGAGAGGCAAGGATATAAGTCCTCTTCCTATTTACATTTTTATTTTAGTTTTTCTTTTGTCTTATGCAAATTTTCTGCTAATACTATACAACTAGTTCACGGTCATGCAACATTTGATATACCTGGTTGTATAATGATCTCCTTCTGCACTAACATATCTCTGGCAACTTCTCAGGCATCTTTCTTGAAGCTAGTGTTTAGTTGTAGTGATACATACGTACTCAGACATAAGCTAGGTGCAGCACATCTGAGCCACAAAAATATGTAATCCTTATGGCTCTGGGTTTCAAACCAGGGCTGCAACCCTATTTATAAGTGTGAAAGTGAGCTTGATGTTTGCAAAATCTGAGCTCCTAGACAGAATTAGGATCTTGATTTAGAGAAGTGAGGTTACTTGCAATAAAAAGCTGGGAATTTTAACATTAGATGCTCAATATGAGGAAAAAGTGATTGCAGAAATTAAAAAAACTTTAATTATAGTGCTGCAAACGGTAAAACAGTAGTGGAACAGCAGTCAATATGCTTACTGAAGTGATATCATGAGAAGTCCTTTCCTTTATGTTGTATCTCCTACTCAATTCTAATAGCTGTTTATTAGAATATGCCATTTTCATGTTATTCCCTTCTCGCCTGACTACATGCTGTAACAATGTTTTTTCAATATTCTTTAAATTATGAAAACATGTACAAAGAACAGTTTTTATTCTCAAAAATTCTCTGTGCCCAAGCCAACATTTCAAATAATACACTTTCCACACCATGTACCTGTTGTAAATGTGATATCCTTTTGAATTTAAACTAGAAGATACTGCTATCCCGTATTTGCTGTGGAGTGGCTGTAGTTGGCATTTTAATGGTATTGTGTTTGTTACTCTGAGATTGTCAAGGACCTTACTATGAAAATAATTTACTATATTGCATGTGCTAGTTAAAAAACTAAACAAAACAAAAACAAACCCAAAACACCACCCTGAAAAAGAGCAATACAATATTGCGCAATGTTTTTTATATTAATGCTGTGTGTGTTTTTGTTTCAGGAAAGATGTTGGTTTAAGACGTTTTTTTCCGAAGAGTTTACTAGATTCAGTGAAGGTAATTATAGTTCCAGTCAATTGTATACTACTTAAAAAAAAAAAGTGTCAAAAATCTGAAAATTGCATTATCATTTTCACCATATAGTCATAAGGGAATTGCTGTGCAGTTGTGCTGTCTTGGTGAAAAAATATCAAAGCTATCTTATCAAATTGGTAGGCTATAAATTCCCATAGTACAGGTGTGCAGCTGGCAGAACTAAGATAGTAGTGATTTACGTGGCCTTGCTGAGCTACTGTGAGAGGTACCTCTACACCTCTACCTCTCAAACTTTGTGGCCAAAAGTTCAAAACAAGTCTTCAGATCCTCTAGTATCAAATAACGTGGGGGGTTTGTTCGTTCGTTTGTTTGTTTTCTTCCCCTTCTTCTCCCCCTGAAAGAGAAATGAGACTTCTGGAGAAAGAGGAAGGGGACATGTATGAAAACAGCATATTTTTAGTGGCAGCTCGATAAAACAAATTCTGCCTTCCTTGCTCAAGACTGTATCCGATTCATTCAAGGAAGATTTCTAGTAGTTGCCACTTATGTTAATCCTAGTTAAGACTATAAACGTTAGTCGAATCTCGCTTCCATTGAAGTCCATATGTTCCCAGAGTAAAAAAATGCAAATTTTTCTCGACATATTTTGAAAAGGGGGATTAGGAATGGTCACCAAGTATTTTTACAGCTATATGCATCTTGATATGAATGTCTTGGTAAAATATCTCTTACCATTCATATGTGAAAGTATAAATCACAAATTGGTATTTTGGAGCTGGTTTTGGGAAGCAGTGATGGTTTTATAGGAATAATAGAATTCAACTTCAGATTTAGAAAGTTTCTACATTGTGATTTCAGTGAATAAACAGAAAAGGTCTGACATGAAGAGGTTTTGTTTCAAAAGACCTTTGAAAATCAGAAGCTAATGAAGTGAAGTGGATTTAAGTAATCCCTCTGCATTTTAATTTAAGCAATTATCTGAAACTGTATTCTCTGCTAAAGGGAGAAATTGTGGTGAAAGGTTCCAGATGTAAAAGAATGGATAACTATCTCAAAAATTATATTAACGGAGCCAGAAAACTGACCAACAAAGAAAACTGCTCTTTAGAAATCATGAAATGGAGAGAATAGCAGAAAGAAGTAGCAGGAATTGCCAAAAGGTGAAGCTGAGTAGAACCTTGCAAAGACATGAAAAAGATGTTGGACGTATGAAGAGGAAAAACAAGGGAAGGGAAAATGGGTCTGCTTTTTAATGAAAATGAAATCCCTATTAAAAATAATCTAGGTTTGGTTCAAGTGATTAAATGACTCTCTCCCTTTGTGAAGACCAGTGATTTTGAACTGGCAGGCAAAGGAGGGCTCCTGATGGCCATGAAATATAACATTAATTATTTCTCTCTATTAGCGAGATAAAGCTTAAAGTATAGTGCAGTGGTAATCAAATTTGTTAATGTTATACATTTATGAGATGCCTGCTATACAGAGGATAGGATGTATGCTCTATGTATAGGAAGACCAGAAGGCTGGAAAAATGAAAATCAAAATATTTAGCAGTGCAAAGTATGAGGTGATATACAGGGGTTTAAAACCAGAAAGTTCAGCTTTATTTGGGGAGCTCATTAAATAAATTTTAAAAAGTCAGGAGTTTAAAGACATCTATATATTAGCTGATCGCAGAGTGTCTGTAAGACATAATGTTGTAAAAGAAGGCAAGTGCTGTCCCAGGAGGTGTCTAGGGAGGTTTCTCCAGAAGGAAACATTAAAAAACAATGCACTATATTTCATATATGCTGCAAATAATTCTCTTTATCCGTGTTCAAGAAAGAATAAGTCTAATTCAAGTACAGAGGAAAAGTTACTGAGTCAACAGGACTTCCATTTTCATTACTTCACTAGAGAAGAATAAGAAACCTTCCTTTGTTTAGCTTTGTAAATTAGTAAATGGTGCCTCTAAGATGACATGACTGCTAAGCCATGCTCTTTGTATGTAGATATATCAAGTATGCAAACACCATGGGGGAGAAAAATCTACTTACACTAAACCAACAGTTGGGAGGTGGGGAGGATGCTGGAAAATGGATGTAAGCCAGATGTGTTTAGTTTGCAAATTAGGAGTCTCCCCCTCACTCTAGAGCATGCCTTAAGCAAAAGTGGAGAAAAAAAAATTTTTTTCTTAGGAAATATTTTAAAAGCAAATTTTCAGTGTGTTTCCCTTGAAGCTGTCATTTGCACATATTTTTTGTAAATGGCTCTCTTCTGTTATGGAAGAGGTGTGTTTTTCTAACTGACTTCCTATGTTTACACCATATTAATGATCTCAAAGTTAAAGTGAAGAGTAAGTCGTCTTTGTGGACTTAAAAGAGCATATGCCATTATGCATGGAAGTCAAGATGATGCTGAAAACAGGCCAGGAGAACAACCCATGGGCAGAATAAAGTATCTTTCAGCAACCGAGTGTCTGAAATACTTGGGACAACTTGAGCTATCAGATTTTTTTCTTTTTGTAGTGTCTTGCTCCTGCTATTTGCCAGGTGTTCAGTTAAGGTTAAGGTCTTCAGTTCCCTTAATGTAAGTTTTCTCTGTAAAAAGGAAGATAACAGAAGGGTCCAATCTAGTATGTCTGACTCCTAACAAAGCCTGAGGCAGCTTTGGGTGCAGTAGGGAGGTCTCCTGACTGCCAGATGCTTTCTTTATCCTACCCAGTATCCGCAGCCTGTTAGAGTAATGATCCACCTGATAGTTGGTAAAAGGTTCTGCTAAAGTGACACAGTAATTTGAAATTACAACAAAATGGCAGATTTCTTTGTTAACTTCCTACCATAAAGTTTATGTGCTGAGCTGAAGGGTTTTTCCAACCCATATATGGGTCATTGCAAAACTGATAATAATTTTGTATGAATATAGAATCATAGAATCATAGAATCATTAAGGTTGGAAAAGACTTCTAAGATCATAGAGTCCAACCGTCAATCCAACACTACCATGCCCACTAAACCATGTCCCTAAGTGCCTCAACTACACGTCTTCTAAATACTTCCAGGGATGGTGACTCAACCACTTCCCTGGGCAGCCTGTTCCAAGGCCTGATCACTCTTTCAGTAAAGAAATTTCTCCTAATGTCCAATCTAGACCTCCCTTGGCACAACTTGAGGCCATTTCCTCTCGTCCTATCACTTGTTACTTGGGAGAAGAGACCAACACCCACCCCACTACAACCTCCTTTCAGGTAGTTGTAGAGCGCGATGAGGTCTCCCCTCAGTCTCCTCTTCTCCAGGCTAAACAACCCCAGTTCCCTCAGCCGCTCCCCATCAGACTTGTGCTCCAGGCCCTTCACCAGCTTCGTTGCCCTTCTCTGGACATGCTCCAGCAATTCAATGTCCTTCTTGTAGTGAGGGGCCCAAAACTGAACACAGGATTCGAGGTGCGGCCTCACCAGTGCCGAGTACAGGGGCACGGTCACCTCCCTAGTCCTGCTGGCCACACTAGTTCTGATACAGGCCAGGATGCCGTTGGCCTTCTTGGCCACCTGGGCACACTGCCGGCTCATGTTCAGCCAGCTGTCAACCAGCACCCCCAGGTCCTTTTCCTCTGGGCAGCTTTCCAGCCACTCTTCCCCAAGCCTGTAGCGTTGCATGGGGTTGTTGTGGCCGAAGTGCAGGACCTGGCGCTTGGCCTTGTTGAACCTCGTACAGTTGGCCTCAGCCCATCGATCCAGCCAGTCCAGGTCCCTCTGTAGGGCCTTCCTACCCTCCAGCAGATCAACACTCCCGCCCAGCTTGGTGTCATCTGCAAACTGACTGAGGGAGCACTCGATCCCCTCGTCCAGATCGTTGATAAAGATATTGAACAAGACCGGCTCCAGTATTGAGCCCTGGGGAACACCGCTCGTGACCAGTCGCCAACTGGATTTAACTCTGTTCACCACAACTCTCTGGGCCCGGCCGTCCAGCCAGTTTTTTACCCAGTGAAGAGTGTACCTGTCTAAGTGTTGAGCCGCTGGCTTCGCTAGCAGAACGCCATGGGAGACAGTGTCAAAGGCCTTACTGAAGTCCAGGTAGACCACATCCACAGATGCAACACCCTTGAATCACTGCTATTAGACTAACTCTCTTCTGAGCACTCTTTTTAAAAAAATCTGGCTATGTAGAGTTCTGTATGTTCTTTAAAGGCTTACTAAAAATGAATGCCTAATCTGACTGGAAGTTCTAACAATGAAAGGAAGTTTATATTTGTGTAATGCCTGGATCTGTTTAACAGGCAACATTAAAGAATGAAGAGTTCTAATGCTGTTAAAATAGGACATTCAGATATGTTTTGGTAGAGGAACAATGGTAATTCCCATCTTAACCTTGACATACGGCAAAAATAAGCATGGTTTTGCCTTCTGTCGTTGTTAGTTGGAAGATACATTATAAATGGATATTACTAATGTTTTTTAAACCCATTCAGTCACTTTAGACATGGGTCAAGCTTTGGCAAAGGGAAAAAGAATAGATGTGTTTGTGGTTTTGACATTTTGGCACTATGTCATGAAAACAGTGGGTCACCTGGCCCTACACTACTTAACAGAGCTTACCTGTACTGTTAGGTCTTTTCCGACCTAAATGATTCTATGATTCTTATGATTAGGACAGATGAGGAGAAGGCACTGCACTTCTGTCTAGGTGAATTCTAGTGTTTAGAAACAGATGGTTTTATTCAGGATTCTTGATTGCTTGTTCAGTTTTCAGGCACGTTAAAGAGATTGCTTCTCAGATTCTGTTTTTATTTTCGTATAAGTGGCAGTCTTCCCAGGGTTTATACATTATATACAGGCAGATACTTCACTTTTCATAAGTTTTAGTTTAGTTATCCTTTTTTTTTTTTAAATGCAGTTGTTTGAAAGCCTGCTTGTATCCTCTACGTGCTTGCTTTTTCAGGATATGTAATTAGGTGTCCCACTGTCCCAGATGTTGGGAGGATGATTTGTGCTGCTCTTTTATGTGGTTATTTCTATCCTGAAAACAGTTAATAAAATGATATGCAACATAGTTAAAATAGTCTAATTTAAATGTTTGTTTTACTTTTTACATTAATTTTTAATTTACTATTTAAATTTTATCTTTTTACGTGGAAGTTATTTTGCATATTATCAGACTTTAAGAATCCACTATATTATGGATAGTCTAAGATACTGTGCGTAGAGATTAAGATACAGCTACAGCTGGGTTGTTACTACCAGATAAGAGAACGGTGATTTAAAAGCTTGTATGAAGGTGTAGGTTGCTGTGTTTTTGTATTGGTACACTGTTAAGAAGTTGGGAGAAATGAGGAATCTAGAAAAAATAGTTCCTGCAAAGGTTAACATGTTGTCTTTTATTATAATTTATTCAAAACTTTGTTAGTTAGATATTCCCTCTATAATATATAGCAGAAATAATTTTGTTCCCAAGCAGAAGTTAGAAGGCAGAACTGTAACTTGTATTTTGAAGCTTCTTTTTTTTCTTGAGAATTCATGCAGAAACTGTTAGTGATACTGTGAGACTGAAACTCTTAAAATGCACCGTCACTGACTAGATATAAAATAACTGATCTTTAAACATTTTAATGCACAGGCCAAAACACTACGAAAATTAATCCAACAAACATTTCGACAATTTGCCAACCTCAATAGAGAAGAAAGTATTTTGAAATTCTTTGAGATCCTCTCTCCAGTGTACAGATTTGACAAGGAATGCTTCAAGTGTGCTCTCGGTGTAAGTAGAGTAATGTGCCAGTCACCAGAATACATGCTGTAGTTATGAGTCTAATTGGTTTTGCTTAGTTCCTATTTTGATGTAGAGACGATTGGATTTCATTAACAACAAAAACATATTTATTGATTTTATTTAGAACTTTCTCAGTTGACTGTTAAAAAAGCACCATTCATTAGTAGGGTAAGAATTGTACATTATTAAATATTTTTATTGGTGCTTCGTTTGTGAAAGTCAAGCAATTTTTAAGCTGGTTTCATGAGGAAATGAGACTTCTCAGCTTCTTCTGTTTGTGAGTTTTCCTCTCGTGCCTTTTAATCTCTGCCAATTGCAAACAAATTTTGAGGAAGGGCCTTAAGTCTGCAAGCTTTATGAAAATAGACACTCAAGTAGAAATTAGAACATCAACATTAATGTCCATGAGAAGAGAAGAGGAAATACAGGAAATATATAGTTCTCATGTAGACCTAAGATAAAACACATGGCAACTCATTTTGAGTAGCCGGGATCCCCAGGAAACCAGTCATGAGGAGTTTTGCTACTTATAGAATTACTTGATTTTAACATATTTTAAATTGTTTGAAGAGTTGAAAAGCTTCTAGAGATTAATTACTAAAAACTGTAATTATAGCATTGGAGGATAGTGTTCCATAGCAAGGTCTTGTCTTACTATTGAAATTTTGCCCTGTCTTTCTCCTTCAATTCTGAAGTCAAGCTGGATTATTTCAGTGGAACTGGCAATTGGCCCAGAAGAAGGAATCAGTTACCTTACAGACAAGGGTGCAAATGTAAGTCTACTTCTGTTTTGTTTTCTCAGTTACTGTCTTAACAACCACTAACTTGAACTGAACTTCACACAAAGGGGAATAACAAGTCTAATCTTTGAGTTAAACACAAAAGAGCTGGGAGATTCAGCATATACAGCTGTTAGTCAGATATTAAGTCATAATTTGGGATCGGAGAAAATGCAGTTGGGATAGTGTCAGCCTTAGCACTGAATTTGTTGACTTTTGTACCCAGTGAAGTGCTCAACTGCAGAATTTGAAGCATTAGTGGTGACTTTTTAACAATGAAACATGCAAATTATTCTGAATTATTCTTTTCTTTCTTAGTAATGTGTAAATGAAAAGCTTGTTTAATCAGTTAGTGCTTAGCATTTGTGCAGTCATTGCTGGCTTATTTGCTTTACTTCATACCCTTAATAGCCTTTTCATTACCTGATATTGACTGTATTACACTATTTCCTGTACACCTCTGTGGTGCAAGGAAGTTATGTTCAGACAGTAAAATGTTTGGAACCTTTACAATCATGACTTAAGTTGAGCCCAACTTCTATTGAAATTAATTCAAAGGTAGTGAAAAGGTTTGGAGATCAGAAATATGTAGCCAGCTAAGAACATACCTTTCACAGCAGTCTGGAGGTATGTTAAGTACGCTGTGAGTGCAGGTTCCATGTGGTTAACCTGTTGAGTTTTCTGTCTTGACCTCCAAGAGATTGTTTCCATTATGTACTTTAGCATGTGCCTGGAGTTACTCAACAGTGACCTCTGTAGGCTGGTTGGTGCTTGGTTTCATTTTGCAAATACTGTGGATATTTGTGTATGTTGTTAGCCAAAGCCTAACGTAACTGTAGAAAAAACCAGAGGAACAGATTTCTGCAAGTGTAATTTGGAGATCAAAGTCTACATGTGCTTTTGCAACATCAGGAATAAAGGCAAAGTATTTTGCTGTAATTTTGAAATTTTCCCCACTTTTTCCATTGCCTTTCTGCAGCCAACTCATCTAGCAGACTTCAATCAAGTGCAAACTATACAGTATTCAAACAGTGAAGACAAGGACAGAAAAGGGATGTTGCAACTCAAGATAGCAGGTGCACCTGAGGTATGACATTGAAAGTTGTGATAAACTTACTAGCTTTGGTTTTCCTAGGAAGGGGTGGAGATTAGTGTACTCTTAATGAAGATATTCTGTATATTGTACTTTTGTTCTGGTCTGTAACTTCATTTTGGATTTTTCCACTATCAGTGTAGTTATGATACACTAAATGTATACTTCACTTTTGTATGTGCATGTTTAAGCTGGGGACTGCCTATCTGTGTATGTGTACAAAGACTTCAGTTATTGTTAAAGTCTCTTGCTCCTCCTGTAGTTACAGCCAGTGCATTATATTTTAACATTGTAATTCCGGGCATTCTGCAGTTGTTCGATTTTTCTTGTTCTTTAAGGGAAAAGGGAAGTTGAGTGTGAGCAATCATCGTTGTACTAGTCAGATATTTTTGTTTTTAAAATAGATTTAGAGCTCATTACATATTTTAGGTTTTGCATCTGGTGCTTGTAGACTTTGATATTTGTAAAAGAAGCTTAATTTAAAAATACTAGCCCTTAAGTGCAACTTAATAGTAGCCTATATATGTATATGATGCTACATCCTAAAGAGGAAACTGAGCAATTTCACTTTTGTGAAAAAGGGAAGTATGAAAGAGGGAAAATTTGTTCCCTCATATTACATGGAGGCAGAGCTGGAAGTGAAATCAAATCTTTTCCTTGGTCCACTGCACTGGAAAACAGTCAGTGTGTAGAGAAGGATTGAAAGCAAGTTGGAAAATCTGTGCAGAGGATGATGAATGTTGGAGGTAAAATTAATAGCTTGTCTGTATGTCTGTCATCTCTCTTTCCACTATCCGTCTGTCTCTTTTTTTTTTTTTTAAATCTTTTTTGAAATTGGGAAGGCTACTTTTTAGGGCAAAAAATAAATAGCTGCAAAAAGGTGGAAAAAAGGTACCACCTTGTAAGAGTTTTAAGGAATAAGCAGCTTCTTCAGAATTGTCGTAATTGTAGCTGTAAGAGTTACAGCAGTTGTAATGAACAGTGGTTGACTGAAAGTTTAGTGAGCAAGCCACTTAAAAAGCCCAGATTAATATTACATTTGGGTGGAGGGTTTTATCAGCTGTGCTTTCTGAACCTCATGTTTTAAATTTGCTACATAAAAGGTAAAGCAAGAATCTGATAGTTCTTTGCTCACCCACATTTTTCTGTTTACTGTTCACAAATGTCTGTAAAGTTCTGATGCAATGACACAGCTGTTCTACTCAGTGTTTGCAACTGCTATAATACCTCTTTGTTGGTCCCTTGTTTTTTTACTTCTTTAGCCTCTGACAGTGACAGCACCATCCTTAACCATTGCAGAGAATATGGCTGACTTGATAGACGGATATTGCCGACTGGTGAATGGAGCTACACAATCTTTTATTATCAGGCCACAGAAAGGTAAGGAGATGTTTCATTCTGGTAGTTGGTATACTCATATTTACCGAGAGATTATTTTGCATTTGAATAGAAGACACAAGGTATCAGCAAAAACCTCACTTGGAGGCTCTTGTCTTTCAGGGAGGAACCACGAGGTATTTTTGTTATGGGAAACACTGATAGTAAATGTCACTCCATCAAAAATTACTTAATGGCTGATAATTTAGACTAGTTTTCAATAATCACTGCTTTACACTATTCTAAACCACCAGTGCTTTTTTGTTCCACTGGTTTTTGCTAGTTTGTAGTAGTTCAAATGGGGTAATGTTATTAACATAGTTCAGATCTTTGGCAGGTCCATATATAGCATCCGGCAGGAAAAAAATAACCACCTGAAACTTGGTCATTCAGTAATGAAGAAATTGTGATTGTAGGGTGTTAGATGTTTTGACAGCACTTAGTAATTGTTCAAATTATTCTTAAATTTGCATGTTTGTTTGTTATTTCTAACCCTTAGCATGTGTGACTAACCTTTAGCTCCAACACAAGCAGCTTTGTTAGAATTTGCGTTATTCATGCAGCCTTATCTCCATACAAAGGAAATCTTCCCTCAACACAAATTCAGCTCTTCTGGCCCACTTAGTGTGCAACTCAGTAATGATGAACCAAAATTTGGCACCAAAATTTGACACCAAAAGGATAAGCTAACATCAGTGATAATGCTAGTTTATTGTTCTAAAAATAAAATAGGCATCACAAACCAAGATTTCCGTTTCACTAGTCTAGTCTATACCTGTGAGCAATTGTCTTCTGTGTCTCTTCTTTTCTGAAAAATTGTAGTTCGGGGTTTGTTACAATTATTCACTCCCAAAACTCTGCTTCTCGTACCCAGTGGATTGGCTATTTTTCAGCCTGAACTATAGGAGCCAAAGTTGAGCTTTTAAAACCTTTTCGTATCTTAACACATTACCTCTTCCGACCTCTCAGTCGTACTAAGTTGATGGATAGCTCTTGACACTGTCCTTTGCTTTTTCTTTAAAGGTATGCGTGTAGAGTATGTCTAATTCTTGCCACTTCTGCACTGGTGGTATTTCAGAAATTGGGTCTGTTCAGTCTACATTGCCAGTGCTATTATAGGCTTGCTCCTCTGCTATTAGAATGGCTTTCCTTTTCTTACCTCTACATAAATGCTTTTAACTCCACAAAATACCACTGCCTGATGATTTCTAGTTCTGTCATTCACAACAGCAACCACAGGCAGCCAAGGCCTTCATCAAGTCTTAGCTCTGTTCATCCAGTGTGCAAGTTTCCAGTGCTGTGCATTGTACTCCAGTCACTTGTGTTTCCATTCTTCAGCCAAACCCTGCTCTGCTACCCTCTATGCTGTTCTTGCCCAAGCAAGGGAGCAGCTCCCAGTCAATCTCTACAGGATTTACCATGTCTTCTTCAATACTTACTTGTTTCATGATGCATACAAACAACTGCCATCTAAGATTAGCAGGGCACGTGGGTCCTGACTTACTGCTGCTGTAGGTAGCAATAAAAATTGACCCACTCTGTTTGCACTTTTTCTTTCTAATTCTTGTCTTCCTCTGACCTGACTTCCTTATCATTCAACTGTTACATCTTCTAGACTCACTGAGCTCTGTTAAGGGCAAGATCTCGATTTTTCTATGTGTGTACAGTACTAGGCATAGCTATGCTTTGCACTGTGGTTTGCCGGTAGGCATGAATGCAAAATAAATCAATCCATTTAATGGAGTGTGTTTATTTGTGTGATATTCTGTCGTGGTTTAACCCCAGCCAGCATCTAAACACCACACAGCCGCTTGCTCACCACCCCCCTCCGGTAGGATGGGGGAGAGAATCAGGAGGGCTCAAGTAGGAAAACTCGCGGGTTGAGATAAAAACAGTTTAATAATTGAAATAAAACAAAGTAGAACAGTAATAATAATAATGTAACAACAACAATAATAGAATATACAAAGCAGGCGATGCACAATGCAGGTGCTCGCCACCCGCTGACGCCCAGCCCATCCGCAAGCTGCGAGAGCCCCCACCTTCCTGGACCATGCCTCCTAGTTTATATACTGAGCGTGACATCATGTGGTATGGAATACCCCGTTGGTCAGTTGCGTTAGCTGTCCTGGTTATGCTCCCTCCCAGCTTCTTGTGCACCTGGCAGAGCATGGGAAGCCAAAAAGTCCTTGACCTAAGCACCACTTAACAACACCTAAAGCGTCAAGGTGCCATCAACATTCCTCTCATACCAAACCCAAAACACAGTGCCACACCAGCTACTAGGAGGAGAATTAACTCTATCCCAGCCGAAACCAGGACATACACTTATTGGTGTATTTTAACACAGAGCAAATGAGCAGTGATTGAGTTAAAGGAACATTATATAGCACTTCGGGAACACTCCTCTTTATGCAAACATTAAGAGAATCCCTCCAGTAGAATAAATTGTGGGGTTCTTTTGTCTGAGATTTCTTTTTTTGAAGTTCATAGCAATACTCAACATATTAATTAAACATTTCATAGGAGAGGAGTCCCCACCATGATCTGCATTCCCAGATCCCTCCCACAGTAAGCTTTGATTATATAAGGCACATCAGAAACAAATCATGTAGCAACTCTCAATCCAGCAGATGTGTTTTCTCCCCTCTTTGAGCCTTCCCATCCCCTCTTTGTTGTAAATTTACATGTTTATTGCAAGTCTCCTCATAAATTATCCTCCTTGATTACTAAAAGAACCCGTGTTCTTGTGATATTATCTGTCTCACTATCTGTTAATGATGTAGTTTCTCTTAATTTGGTGAGAGCACTTGGTAATGTTGAAGACCTGGACAGTATTTGGCATATTTCCATTCAGTTTGTTTTATTTTTCATAAATATTTTGCTATACAGGTCCCTTTAGACCAATGTGGAAACTTTAAACTTAATATTTGTGTTTCCATTATCACGCTTATCTCTTACAGGCAAAAAGCACAAATGAAGCAACTGATAAAAACTGAAACTGATATGAAGTGGCTATTTACTGACTGGACTATGCACTAAGTAGCTTTCCTGTGATCTAGTGGAAGTCTAGTGGCTGAATTTTGTATCTATTAATTACTTTAAACAAGCTTTATAGATAATGCAAAATTGTCAAAACTCTTATAAAAGACTAAAAATAATTTCAATTGGATAAGGACAGTTTATGTTGTGGTAAATCAAAATACTTGAGAGTTCTTTTCATGTCTCCTGGAGCCAGGGGTTATAGGAGTGATGGAAGGTACTGGGCGTATGTGCCAAGGTTTTGGTCGCGGTGGGCTGCAGGTGTGGCCGCTGTGGGAACAGACCTGGGGCTGCCCTGTGCCGCTCACAGCCGCCTCCACATCATTTCACCCCTTGCCTCTGTGACACACACACACCTGATAATTATCATTAAAATACACATTCATCACACATTCTTTATGACCTTCTCTTACATCAACAGAAATTCCCAATATCAAAATCTGAAGTATCATCATCACAAAAGCAAAAAAAACCCCACCACAACAGTATATACACAATAAAACTCCTCTCCTTGTCCCATCACCACTTTACAATGACAAATTCCCAACACCAGCATCTAAGTTCCCCACAATTATTGCACTTCCTAGTATTCTCCAGTCTGAATTTTGGCCACTACCTCTTTCAGTTACTGTTGCTGCCTTGAACTCCTGAAGCCTATGCTGGGCACCAAAAAGGTGGGTCAGCCCTGGCCAGCAGCCAACCTCAGCTGCTCCCTCAGTCCCCCTCCTCAGCAGGACAGGTGGAGAAAATAGGATGAGAAAGCTCATGGGTTGAGATAAAGGTAGGGAGATCACTTATGACCGTCACGGGTAAAAGAGACTCGAATTGGGGAAAATTAATTTATTACGAATTAAAATAATTTGGGTAGTGAGAAACAAAGACAAAACTAGAGGAACACCTTCCCCTCACTCCCTTTCTTCCCAGTCCCACCTTCACCCTTCCACTCCTGAACCCTCTCCCCCTGAGGGGCGCAGGGGTGGGGATGGGGGTTGCGGTCGGTCCCCCCCAGCCCCTCTCGGCCGCTCCTCCCTCCTCACCCATCTCCCTGCTCCAGCGCGGGCCCTTCCCCGGGCTGCAGCCCTTCAGGGACAACCTGCTCCCGCCGGGGCTCCCCACGGCCGCAGCTCCCGCAGGAAATATCCCCCTGCTGCGGCCTGGGGCCCTCCCCGGGCTGCAGGGCGGGTCTCTGCTCCCGCGGGCTCTCTCCAGGGCTGCCGGGGATCCCTGCCCCGGGCCTGCAGCCCCTCCTGCCCTCCTCCTCCTCCGGCTTCGGGCTCCCTCTGCTGCTGCTCCCTCCTGGGCTTCCTCCTCCTCTGCCTGTGCCGCCCGTGGCCCTTTCGGAAACCTGTTTTCCCCCCGGCGCCCCGGCTTGGCTGAGGGGCTCAGCTGTGCCCTGCGGTGGGGCCGCTGGAGCCGGCCGGGACCGGCTGGGACCGGCTGTGTCCGGCACGGGGCAGCCCGGCCTCTCCTCACAGAGGCCACCCTGCAGCCCCCTGGCAGACACCTGGGCACGGACACCCCGATACAATCACGAATACCCCATTTTTTTAACTGAATTTAGAATTGGGCAAAATCTCGTGGGTTTCAACTTGTGAAAAACAACATATGCTTTTACTGGAATGCTGTTAGTAACAAATTTTGACTTCAGACCTACAAAGGTACTAATGAATGTTTCATATTTTATTTGGGATATAAGCTGTAAATGGATGAGTACCAACTTGGGAAATACTGTCTGAAGTGAGCAGTTTGTATCTAGAGAGCACGTAGGCGTCTATACGATCAGCTTTGATTTCAACAGTAGTTCCATGCAGATGGATTTTTCTTGAATTTTCTCCAGTGAAAGGGGAGGCATCTCTAATACTACTTGATAGTAGGTTTTTATTTCTGGCTGCTTTTTTATTTTTTTAACATATGCTTACTTTTCCAGTTTCCCCTGTCCATATCTGGCCCCCCACTTGGCGCGTATCTCCAGCAGCCAAAAGGGGGATGTTGTCTGTGTAGCCGGTCAATGCATATGTCAGATTGTGGCTTAAGCGCGGTGCATGTGCTCCTTCCTTCTCCCCAGGGCTAAGCGTGCATTGTCCACCTCTCCGACCCTCATCAACCCAGAGAACAAGGGCCCAAGTTCTGTTCAGTGCATGACAATGTGTTGCTCTGCTACTAATGAGAACAAAATCAGTCATGCCTCATGGAATTTGGCAAAGGACAGTGAAAAGGAAGATGATCAGAAATAGCAAGGTTTTAGTTACATTGGACCCATGCATGCTGCCTGTTTTTCCAACCAATCTGGAAACAAACATTCATTTAACTTGGGTTAGAGTCTCTGCTTTTCTCTGTCCATCCCCATAATTTCCTCTCACTGTTTTCCAGCCATCTTCAATTCCTTGCACCTTTTTCACACTCTACTCGTTAACTATATCATACTAGTCCTCAACTAACTACATAATACCACTTCTATTCGTGTTGTCCTTTTCTCACAAAATGTGTAGAATGGGTTTACTATTAAGATGGAATCAGGATTGTGTTGTGAAAGGGATTTTTATTACAATCCTTGCTTTATATTTTGCACCAATAGGAAGCTGTGCAGTTAAGTGAAGTAGGGACTTGCAGGAACAGAATGGGAATCTCATGGTTAAGGAAATTTAATACTGCACTGGAAGGCTGATTCTATCTTTATCTCTCTTAGATCCTTTTTGATAGGTAGCAATTGACTTCAGCATACACTAGCAGTTGCCTCCTATGGTATTTCTTACTTTCTTAAGAGGTTGGGGTCTACATTTGCAGGAGAGGGAAATGATCAGATCTGCAGCTGAGGTCAGTACTTTGAACATATGAAGCACTGTGGCCCTGCAAGTGTTATGAAATCATTCACTGATGTTTCTGAAGTCCCCAAATATGATACTGATGTGCTCCACACAAAAAAAAACCCACTAGAGGAAATGAAAAGTTCTATCTTTAGAATACAGTTTGAATAGTGTGCAGTTAATATGTATTGGAGCTATGTATTAAACAGCAAGAAAAATTATTTGGAATACCTGTCTTCAATTGTGCATCAGTTATCTCGATTTAAAAGTATCGAATGATGAAGTTAACTTTGCAGTTTAATAAAGTTCTTTTAACACAGAGGTTTGTATGTTTGTATCATTGCCTAAGTGTTTAGAAACAACAGACTACAAGTATGTTTTACCAGTAACATACGTGGTTCATCAGCAACGTCTAAACCATTAAATCCACTGCCAAATGTAGGAGCAGTGTTGGAATAACTAACAGTAGCCTCATAACTTGATATAAACTAGAACATGGGATGCTTTCACAAATAATGATGGCAGCTGGTGTAGATATCAGGTGTAACTTAAGGTTCTTGAGTCTCCTTCACAAACCTAGGGAGGCCCGCACAGTAGTAGGCAGGACTCACCTGCCTGTTTCTCTAAGCTTGATGTTTTTTGCCCAGTTCCATCCAGTGTGAATCCTCTAGTGCCCATTTCAGTCTCTTTTTTTTGGGTACCTCCCCTCCAATCTTTTTATTGCCAGGCTGTCACCTTCAAGCATCTGATCTGATACTTGTCACTCCACACTTCCTTTCAGGATCTTTGCCTTTTGTTTCCTTTCCCAAAAGGTATCATTTACCCTAACATCACAATACCTTTATCTCCCACCTCATGCTGCTTGTATAATCTTGCTGTCCGCCCTCTGGTTTCAAGTGCTTGCTCTAGTCACTTTGCTGAGCTGGTCTAGGTCATCTCCCAAACCACAGCTCTTTGTTTTCCTTCTTTCCTGCATCTTCCTTTTCAACACCTCCCATCAGAGCCTGAGGTGCAGCTCTCTTACCCTTTCTGCACTTAAGGTAAACCTGCTTGCTCTTCAGCACCTTTAAGTACAATTGAGCCTGTCTCCTTTTATTCCTGTGTCCAAACTCGCTGGGAAAGATCTGATTTTGTAGTCCTGGGCTTGATTTGGAGCATGTGCAGCCCACTGCAGCACTGCAGTGGTTTTTTTCCCCCAAAACCCCCTGATAGCTGACTAAAATTAGGCAAGCTTTCATTGAGATGGTGAAAGGAAACATCCTGATACAACACCCATCTCATAGCAAATTACGGTGCATCCTTGATCGAAACTAGAGAGGCCTGGGCAGTTTCCAAAGGGGTCTTTTGTTTTTCTTAAAGTTAAAAGGTCTGATCAGTCCCCTAAAAGCCAGCCAGCCAGCACGTGGCAGAAATTGCATGGAAGCAATAGATGTGATTGGTGAAAGTACAGCAAAATTGTAGGAGATGGAAAATGGATTTCTGTGAACTTAACAGGCCATGCTCTTAAGCATCATTTATGACTTAAACGTTGTTGTGGTTTAACCCGGCAGGCAGCCAAACACCACACAAGTGCTTGCTCACTCCTCTGCCTCCTCCCAATGGGATGGGGGAGAGAATCGGAAAAAAAAAAAAGTAAAATTCATGGATTGAGATAAAGACAGTTTAATAGAACAGAAAAGGAAGGGAAAATAGTAATAATAATGATAGAATATACAAAATGAGTGATACAGAATGCAATTGCTCACCACCCACCAATGCCCAGCCGGTCCCCAAGCAGCAATCGCCCCTCCCCGACCAACCCCCAGTTTATGTACTGAGCATGACGTCATATGGTATGGAATACCCTGTTGGCCAGTTTGGGTCAGCTGTCCCGGCTATGCTCCCTCCCAGCTTCTTGTGCACCTGGCAGAACATGGGAAGCTGAAAAGTCCTTGACTAGCGTAAACACTACGTAGCAACAACTAAAACATCAGTTATCAACATTATTCTCCTATTAAATTCAAAACACAGAACTATACCAGTTACTAGGAAGAAAATGAACTCTATCCCAGCCAAAACCAAGACAATTGTTTCAGATAAACTTAAAAACAGACCTGGGTTGGTGAGCCAAACTATGTTGTTTACCTTTAGACAGCAAAAAAAATTGTAACAAAATACTGTAGTTTGCCATGTTGAGCGTGGCGTCTGAATCATAGAATCATAGAATCATGGAATCATACAGGTTGGAAAAGACCTCTAAGAGCATCGTGTCCAACCGTCAACCCAACACACCATGTCCACTAAACCATGTCCCTAAGTGCCTCATCTACACGTCTTTTAAATACTTCCAGGGATGGTGACTCCACCACTTCCCTGGGCAGCCTGTTCCAAGGCCTGATCACTCTTTCAGTAAAGAAATTTCTCCTAATGTCCAGTCTAAACCTCCCTTGGCGCAACTTGAGGCCATTTCCTCTCGTCCTATCACTAGTTACTTGGGAGAAGAGACCAACACCCACCCCACTACAACCTCCTTTCAGGTAGTTGTAGAGCGCGATGAGGTCTCCCCTCAGCCTCCTCTTCTCCAGGCTAAACAACCCCAGTTCCCTCAGCCGCTCCTCACCAGACTTGTGCTCCAGACCCTTCACCAGCTTCGTTGCCCTTCTCTGGACACGCTCCAGCACCTCCATGTCCTTCTTGTAGTGAGGGGCCCAAAACTGAACACAGTATTCGAGGTGCGGCCTCACCAGTGCCAAGGACAGGGGCACGATCACCTCCCTGCTCCTGCTGGCCACACTATTTCTGATACAGGCCATGATGCCGTTGGCCTTCTTGGCCACCTGGGCCCACTGCCGGCTCATGTTCAGCCGGCTGTCAACCAGCACCCCCAGGTCCTTTTCCTCTGGGCAGCTTTCCAGCCACTCTTCCCCAAGCCTGTAGCGTTGCCTGGGGTGGTTGTGGCCGAAGTGCAGGACCCGGCACTTGGCCTTGTTGAACCTCATACAGTTGGCCTCAGCCCATCGATCCAGCCTGTCCAGGTCCCTCTGCAGAGCCTTCCTACCCTCCAGCAGATCAACACTCCCGCCCAACTTGGTGTCGTCTGCAAACTTACTGAGGGAGCACTCGATCCCCTCGTGCAGATCATTGATAAAGATACTGAACAAGACCGGCCCCAGTATTGAGCCCTGGGGAACACCGCTCGTGACCGGCCGCCAACTGGGTATTGGACATTTCTCTACTCAGTCCCGTAATACACAAAGGCAAAACTGTAGTTCTCTTTTACAAGGTCTGGAAATTTAAGATACTTCAATATAGGATAAGAACAACCCAGAATTAATATGATTTTTGTGTAATCAGTATGTATCACCATTCTCTAAAATGGTGGCTCTTCCATTTTCTTTCAGGTCACTTTATCAGTACTACAGTGATTTAGAGAGTGATACTCATTTTAATTGCCCACTTTCCTTCCCTTCATAGTGTGATCTACTGTAAATCATTGGTGTTTTACTAAAGGATTAGTAACTTCCCCATCATCCTTCCCCACACAGATACCAAGTGTCTCATCAAATCCAATAGGGAAAAAAAGCTTGATTATGTACATCCAAGCTTTTATTACATAATATTATCAAAGAAAGACTGGCAAGAATTTGAAAATAGTTTACAAAAAGCTAACTTCATCTCTGGCTACTAAGCATTACTATTGTGTAATCTCAACCAAATGTGAAATCAGTATGATATGTTATGTGCTTTAATAATTTATTTCAGTTGTCTTGCTTGGAAGTCCAAGTTGGCTTCAACTGTTTTATTTATATGTTAGCACTTGGCACATCTTGGAGATAAAAGAAAAGTGTTTCTTAGTAGAGAGATGAGATACTGTTATACTTTCTGCAGGAGATTTATTGGAGTTACTTGTCAAGAATAAAAAAGAACTTTTATATTCTGTCTACGTTGTTCTCGCAGATAAGAGTTTGCCAAAAGGTCTATATCACTGGTCAGAAGGAGTTGTGTTGATACGCTGCTCTTAATATACATATAGAACAGGCTTTTGAATCAACATAAGTTTCCCTGAGAGATTGTGATGATTATTGTTTCGGGCATGTATGTATTGCACATTGAGAGAGGTTATTTGGAAACTTCAAAAAATTGTAATCCTATTTTCTTCTTGTTTACACAGAAGGTGAAAGAGCTTTACCATCAATACCAAAGTAAGTTTTATACTTTCTTTTTTTTTATATTAAAAAAATGTTTTGAAAAATAGTTTTGCTTAAGTGATGCTTTAGGACTTTATGTGCTTAATTTTTATTGTTGCTTTTGGATTCTAGGACAAATAGCAGGCAGTCATTTGGGACTATGGGGCATAAATGACTGACAGCAGCATTAAACTAGAAAAATACCAGAAATAAAATCTGAGGAAAAAAGTGCATAATGCATCAATCATATTTGACAGTAACAAAAGAAGGATGTTTTGGAAAAGACTTGACTGGGATTCAGGCTATTTATTTTGAGTCCATGAGTAAATTTAATTACAGGAGTGATGCTAAACAGTTTTTGAATTGTGGTTTCAATCTGTACGTCAGTCTGTGCTCTTTTTTTCCCTATTTGTCCCCTTTTCTGCTTATGTGAAATACAGAAAATATTTTTTTTCTCCTATCGTAAATCTGTCATGTCACCTTTTGTTAATAAAATTTCCGTAATGGGGACAGCCTAAGTTGGGATCTCTAGGTTCAATGTAATAAAGAATATAATTTACATAGCAAATACTTTTAAATCTATTTTTTAAAATCTAGTAATGTAGAAGAATTCTTCTCCGATAGTAATTATGGATTTGTAGAAAATGCTAATCTATGTCAGGCACATAGAGTTGCATTTTTTTTCTCTGGCTAGTTTTATGGTGATTCTGTATCCAAGGTATGCTGAGAGATGCTATCTGCATCTAATAATTCTTACATAAAGTATGCTAAGATACCTCTCTCTATTTTTCTCCTTCCCAAGCTTTAAGGTAAATAAGAAAAGATTTCTAATTTAGCTCTGTTTGAACTAAGAATACTTCTTATGTTGTTGGAGTTGGTAGTCCATAACGCAGTGGTAGGCAAGCCTATTAATTCTTCCTGCTGATTCTCTACACTCCTGGTGTCAATGGCTAAGTCTCTGTCCTATCTGGCAAGTTGTGATGGTTGTCTTCCCTTTCCATGTGCAGTTTCTTATTGTGGCCTCCTAAACTTCAGTCATTTAACCAAGCCACTTTTTTTTCGCTTGTTTGTAATCAGACTGCTTTCTCAGTAGCCACATTCAGGCCTGTTTTAAAGCCATGTCTCATCATCTCATCAGATCGTTTTCCTTTAACCTTATCAGGCAGTATCACCCATATCCAGTAGCAGGAGATAACTATTGAAAGACCAAATGAAATTTAGCAGTTTATAGTGACTTATCTCTTCCTTTTTCCTTTGGGACACAGAGACTGTGTCTACTTTGATCCAGCCACCTCATTCTGTTTCTTCCTTGATTCCTGGAAGGAGTCCAGAATTATTACTATTACGTTTTTTAACTATTGGGTGGAGTATGGAACACAATTTGTTCCTGAATCTGCAAGAAACTAGCCACTTAGATATTAGTGATTGCTCTTCCTTCACAGGTCCTGCTGCAGTCCTCGCCAGCCAGGTAGCTTTCTCATGGTGCAGAAGGAGAGGCGTTAAAATGCAGGGAGGAAAACGAAATGGAAGTCAAGGCTGGAAGCAGTAGAACTGATAAACTTAGTGTGCACTCATATGGAAGAGAAAAATTTGGTTTTACTTAAATAGATACAACTGAGAAACACAAAATAACTTTCTAATTACATAAATTTTATCCTTTTTTTATTTGTAGGGATTTCTGGGATAAAATAAGGCTTGAAGGAAAAGCTTCTTCCCATTTTTGGGACAGTTTACCCAAACTGAATTTGTACTCTTGAGTCTGTTTAAACAAGGGCACCACATATGCTCATAGTCTGGCAGCAGAGGAATGGGCTTTTGTCAAATACATAAAACTACTAGCCAACACTATCTTGCATATGGAAAGATTTGCCTTTGCCAGATGAAATTACAGATTTCTGAAGTGCAGTACTCTCGCTGTCTTACCATTAAAGTTATGTTTATATATGTACATGAAAAAAATTTAGAAGAGTTCTTTGGAATTTCTTTTATTAATGAACATTTATAGCTAACTACATTTAAATTTAATTGTTTTTCTTAGTTTACTTGACATGTAAATCAATTTAAGATTGTTGTACAGGGGAAGTCATCTTACACACAAAAACTCGGTTCATACTTTATTTCCAGTAAATAATACAGAAAGTAGAAGCACCATCAAATTACCTACATTGACAAAGTTTACACATGCACAGCTTGATTTTAAAAGTTTGTAAAACTTAGGTTTTGGTTTTTCCGTGAAATTTGCTCTGTCGTTATGAATCAATATGCTAATTAAAATGGTAACACATTCTCTCCGCTCTTACTCCCCCAGATGGGTTTGAAATGGTAGATTCCTTTCTGACTTTTCTCCCCCTCAAAATCTGTCACTGTGGGAAATGGATTGGCCCTGCTAATTACAGTAGGTGCCCTGTTAGGATGAATTCCCAGTGTATGTGACCGTGAAGAATGTACAGCATTCAGCGATTCCAACCTCTGTTTTACAGGCTGGCCAACAATGAGAAGCAAGGAGTAAGGTCACACACAGTCTCTGTGTCAGGTAAGGCTCATTAAAAAAAAATGCAAGTTTATGTATAAAGCTAGCAGATCTTTAGGCAGATTTTTCACTCACAGTTAGCTCGCTGCTTGCTACATGGCTGTTGACTTTCCCAAGACCATAGCTGTGCTGCCTTTGTGGTGCAGTTTCTAAAGAGAAACTTTTTGCAGCTATCCTACGGAGTGTTGCTTGCGAGAACAACCATATCTGTGCAGTAATGTAGGGCCAGAATACTTCAAAGCAAAGCTGCTTGTCAGTATTTTCACTTAGCTTTGTAAGGAAGTAGAATGTCGTGGGCTAGAACTTAAATTGCCTGAGTATGTGTTAATTATGAAGGAGCAGCTTTGAAAAGTGAAAATAGGCAATTAAATATTAATCATCACTTTTCAGAAAGAAGAAACTTAATAGCTATTTTTTTGTAGCTGCTGTTTAGATCAAAGCACTTAATTTTTGCTATTGAAAATCACAAGTTAATTGAAGGATGAGCATGTGAGGTAATACATGTTGTTTCTATAGCTTGTAGGCTTCTAAGTTCTCTGTTAGTTACTGTGGGTTTTTTTAAGTTTTTATACTTGAGAGAGAACATTTTTCTTTTACAGAATCTTAAAACAAATCCTTTTGAGGGATTGATTCAGTGTCTTAGTAGAAGATACGTTTCTAAATCCTTATACATGATATTTACTAAGGAGATTTTCAATGCAAACGTGGTAATATTATGGTATGTTCTTATAGATTTCTAGTATTTGGCCACGAACTTCAGGAACCAATATTGTCACCCAGTGGAGTGTCCACCCCTGACTTACAGGGAGGCTACAGCCCCACTTTAACATTTATGTGAGCACTTAGTGGCACATTTTCAAAAACCCAACATATTTTATACAAGAAGGAGGAAAGATACAAAGATGTTTAATTAATTTCTTACTTTCAGATTCCTTTCCCCACTCTTAACCTTTTTTTAAAGATGTTTGAGATTCGCCACTTGGCATAGGAAGCCCAAGTAAACAGACCTTGTGCAAGAAAATAGATGAGAGGATCTGGAATTAAAATGTGTATCAAGCTGCAAAGGTGTAATAGAGCTTCATCAGTTACTATTACCTCTCAGAGTCAAATAGCAGTTCTTCTTCCTTCAGTACCTATCAAGCAAGCATGGTAGATAAGCATGAAGCATGGTCAGCATGTTCTCTCTTGATTCTTACCCGTGTGGCTCATTTTAGCTGTTAGAAAAAGTTGAAATTTCTTAAGTGATTAGTGTTGTGCTTTTTAATCACTCTGCATACACAAAAAAGCTACTCTTCAGGACAAAATAGGCATACTCCGCTGCCACCTCAAATTTTCATCCTTTCGATTTTTCTAAGAATGCTGATGTACTTCTACTATTAAAAGCAGTTATAAATGCTTACTTCATGATCTTTTATTGCTGCCACTTTGACTTTGCAAATCTAGATATCTTTTGCTTGATGCATTTTGTCTGAAGTAGTGTTGTGTCTCAGAGCACAAACTTGGTTCTCTACTCTTCTGAAGTACTGTTTTGATATTAATGGTGAATTTACTTGTAATACTACATAACTCTGGAGTTTAGGGTGTCACATAAAGGTGAATGGTGGGCAAATGAGAGCTTTGCTGTAGCACCACAGAAGAAACAGAAGCAGTAGCGCTGGAGATGAGCTGGTTGTTCCAACTGAACGTCAAGGAAGCTCTAAGGTGCAAAGCTGGCTCCTGATGCCATAAGCAAAACAATCAAATTAAACCAGTAAATGTCCATCCCTTTCTTTCCAATACTGAAATCAAAACCAAGTAGGTATTTTTCTTGCATTGTAGTAAGGTTTTGTATCTTTCCATAATGAAATCATTGTGCTTGATTCTTGTTTTTTATCCCATGTTACAAACCACTGGAAATACTGACATAGTGCTGGAATGATTCAAGCCATTGCATTTATTATTCATTCTCAACAGTTCTTCTTTTTAATAAGGGTACATAGAACACTGACATACTTTTTGTTAGTGGTGGTTTGGTTTTTTTGCCCCAAAATTATTTGAAATGAATCAAGTGTGGCATGGATGTCAGCATGTTAAATTTAAACCACAGACAGATTGTTGAGATAAAGTTGTGTGATAAGGGTTTTTCCTCGGGAGGTGCTTTCTGTAAGAATCTCTGAGTTCCCAAAGGAATCAACTTGTTATAAATGAAGTAATACTTCACGTAGATGTGAAGAAGTGTCACTCCTTTTGTCACATGTAACTGATCCATCAGTATGAAACAACGGAGGCAACAGATGTACATAATGTTCAGTTAACCCAAGAGTTACAGGTCAGCAGAGTCTGAGAGCTGACAGCATCCAGTGCAAAGCCAGCTGTGGGTGATGCTATCTTGGTTTGCAGAATAAGAGCTTTTCTCTGGTGACATTTAAGTGACTTAGAGCTAAAGGCTTCAAATAAGACGAGCTTTTATAACTTACTGACAGCTGTAACATCCTTCATGCCTTTGATGGTTTAAATCATAAATTAACTCTGCTGTTTGTTCTCAGAGATTGCTATTCTTTGTTTAAACCTCTTCCAATGCTAAAGCTGAATAGCAAAAATCTGAGACACATATTCGGCAGGAAAATTAAGCAGTCAGACATATTTATAGTATTAATACCCTTAGTTCTAAAGGAAGATTTCACAGCGAGTTCCCTACCACATTTGGGGGAGACCAGCAATAGTCGAAAACCGGTGTGGAACGTGATTTGGTGGTCTAAAAGTTCAGGTATTTGTCTGAAGTTTTGTAGATTTAAAAATGACCCTGTTAATGAAAGACGCCTTGTCTTTATTAACATACCTTGAAATATTTCTGGTCTAGTGAAATGAAAACTTGTTCTTTCCAAGTGTTTCAATATTCCAAAGCATACAAAGATAGAAGGTTTTTAAATACTTCTCTTTTTTTTTGCTCTAAATAAAGGCCTTTTCAAACTAGTGAAGGGTGAAGTTGGTTTCAGGAATCCAAAGCAGCAGATTGCTGGACCTGGGAGCCAAGAAGTGTTCTCTTACAGCTGTGTGTCACTGAACCAGGTTTCACCACACACCTCTTACTGCATGCTTCTGTTTCTGTTTCTTCTGGTATTATTTGTCTGCCTTGCTTCTTCAAATTATATGTTCCTTGCAGTGGGCACTGTCTTTCACTGTGTGCAAGTAAGATGCCTGCCAGATTTCCCCCGTTTTTTAAAGCGTATAGTAATAATTTTATCCCTCAAATTTTACGTTCACGCGTGTGTAGGATTATAAATAAATATAAACAAGAAGTCAAATTAAATGAGTTGGATTTCAGATTTCTTTGGTATACATCTGATGTTTTGGTTTAAGTTCCTGTGATTCACCAGAAGCGATGAGTGTTTTAGTTAATAGATAAGTAGTTCCAACTTTTATCTCCTTTTCCCTCTACTTCTGTCTTTACATTAAAAAAGAATTCTTTGTACTTAGGCAAGAGTGTACACTCAGGAAACAGTAAGGCTAAACCATTTGCTGTGTGCAGATAGTGTATCAAATTTGTAAGAAGCAGCATACTAGTTTAATTTCATTGACTAGATTTTCTCCTGTTTTGCTTGGAGTCACCTTATTAAAATGCTCTACTCTAGCCTACAGGAACTTATTTTGGCCAGCAGCTTGTTTTGATACAGCAAACATTAGCCTTAGTAAGGTGATGCACATATTTCCTGATACACGTATTTCCAAAAATAATAATTTACCTAGTCAATTATATATTATAAAAAGTTCTTCATAAGATGAAATCAATAAAGCCTTAGTTTGCTTGCTCCCGTTTTACATAAATTCTTTCTCACACAGAGCTCTTTGGTTTCTCCTGCCCCATCCTTGCTTATATAAATATGACTCGGAAGAATAAATATGCTTTTGCAGCCTTTGGCTAATTGTTGTGCCTCTTTTGCAGTAGAGAATTCTATGGATGTAAATTTTTTTAATCGTAGCTCAAACATTACTTTACATGCAGTGCTACAGAATATGACATTTTAGACTTGTTTCAGCGAGTATTGAACAAGCAGAGTATTGAACAAGTCTTGGCAGTGTTCGGTTCTTGGCAATGTTAGGTTTATGGCTGGACTCCATCTTAAGGGTCTTTTCCAACCTAAATGATTCTATGATTCTAAGCAGTGACTCTTGGCATTTGGATATTCAGGTAATGCTGAATAAAATAACGTGTTTGTGAGGAGGGAGCTGTAACTAGAAAGATGACAGTAAGGAAGAAGATGAGCTGTTCTGCAGGAGCCAGCACAAGGAATGTGCCTGGAGGGCGTTTTTAGGGCCTGCCACAGGATTGGTCTTGGTTCAAAGTGGGTGCTGGTTGTGCAGCTTTAGTATGTGCTTATTTGGTGAAGGAGATTGAAAGGTGTTTAAAAATATGATCAGTGTTTCAGATGTAAAGGCAGGCTGTTCAAGCCATCTAAGTAACAGACCTCAGGACACATGCCTTTAATAGGGAAGCAGGTATCTTAAAGAGAATTTGTTTGCAATCTTGTTCCCTAGCTGGTGTGGCTGTTGTTACAAGTAGTATTTTAAAGTCAAAAGGGGTGTAGCTCTAAGTGCATGGTAATATGATGGCATATGTTTCTAATAATGCTGGTGTACCATTGCCTCTCTATAGAGGAAAAAAAGAAAATTTGTTTGCTTATATTTGCTTACATAATTTTAATTATAACTGCATCCCATCGTTTAGATATATCCAGTAACGTGCCCTGCAAAGGAGAAATCTGATCTCTTGGAGAGAGCTTCCTTCTAGGAACTGAAGGATTTTAGCATCCTGAAAGAGGGGTTTCTCAGCAAGTTTCCAGGTTCTGCCTTAGGATCACAGATTTATAGTATAATATCATTACACTTAAATCACTTACTGTGGTTAACTCCTGATCATGGCAGTGAAGTGGTATGAGAGTTCTTCTCTAAGGTGCTACTTATGAGCAGATCCTGTTTGAAGTAGTTGCCAATTTAATCATACCATTTAGCTGAAATTTCAATTTGAATGAGACAATGTATCTTTTGAAGGAGATATAAGCATGATTTAAGTGAGGTTTTAGCATGCAGGAAAAAATTAGATGGTATATTCATCTGTGAGAGAGACTTCCAGTAGGTTACCTAGAACAAACTGAAATATAGCAGAAGCCAATGTCAAAATGCAACAAACAGGAGAGAAAAAAATAATAAATACATTCACCTGATTTCAGTATTACAACCCTTAAAAATGTTCTTAATGAAGGAGATGTCAGCATATGAAAGGACCTGAATGTACGGGTGAATGATGGGGCTAATCACAAGCTAAGCTGTGAGCAAGGATGGAAAGACAAATACAATTTTATTGAATCACTTCTGCTTGCAAATCACAGTGCACGCTCTGTTTCATGATTCCTGTGCCCAAAATGAAGGTCTGCCCTGTGCTCAACTCCAAAAGAGTTTCTTGTGTAGGACTTGTATTTCCTAGTTCCATTTGAATTAGTTGGTAAGGGAAAAAGGTGTTCTTTGCTTGAGATTGTAAAGATTTTTTTTTCTCATGTTCATTTTGTCAAGTCATTCCAAAAAGACAATGCTGAAAAGTGTAAGTAAATTTTTAAGATGAAAAATTGTATCTTGAATGCTTTTGACTGTGTCTGCTAGCTCAGTTATGTCATACTCTACAGCTCACTACTTCTGAAAAGAAAGACTAACAGTCTTAGCATAGTTTACATAGTTATACATCGAAATTATTAAATAATTGGAGGAATATAAAGGCTCTGTACAGCTGTAGCTCTGCCATATGGTCATAAGACTGGGAGACATTCAAGCCTAAGGTTTATTGCAGATTAATTTTACAAACCTTGAGCAAGGCATTAGTCTCCAAGTTCATGAAGGGAGTTACTTGCTTCTTAACTCACCCAGCTATTCTGCTGATTAGTAAGATACTATAGTTAAAAATACCCTTAATGCTAATAAATTACAATATTTCAGATTCCCGTCACAGTTGAATAGACTGGTGGTGTTACCTGTTTTGTATTTTAGACTGACTAAACCGCTTCTTTTCATGCATAAGACCAGAATGAACTGTGGTGACAGGCTAAACAGACTTTCTCCGTATCAGTACCTAGGAAGTTACTGCATTGATTTCATCAGTCTGTTAAAGAGTTCTTACCCTCCTATGCTCCTCCTTTATGATCCATTCATTTGATTTGAGCAGACATTTTTGCTTTGCTAGTAATAACACTGTAGTATGACTAAAGAAATGTTCCATGAAGTATTAGGTTTGGGGTTTTGTTGTTTATGTATAAACATACTTGATGTGACAACTGCATAGTGCTCATTTTATTTCAAAAGCTTGAAAACAAATAGGTTAATTCCTTCCACAGATTTTTTTCAGGGTTTTTCCTCAAACTGATTCAGGAATGTATGACTAAAATAGAATGGGAAATTACCAGTTTCAGCCTTCCAGTATTGGTTATCTACTCATACAATCCTAACAAGAAGCTCCAGTAGTAACTGCCCACTAGCCTGGTCGCTTCCTTTCTAACATAGTCTGTTGCATAGCAAGTGATTTGTTCTTTTTTTTTTTTTACACAATAATTTTAGTGAATACTTAGTGCTGAGAAGAGGAACTAAATTAAAAAAGAAGTCCAGTGCAGCTTTCAGCAGCATTTCTGAGCTTTATGGGCAGTTATATATGCCAGTGATATCCTGCCTGGAAGCCGGTGTGGAATGGTGGAAATCCTTCTACGTAGTATTCATTTCAAGGAGGTGCTCTCTAAGCTCCTGAAAAAGTGTTGGAACTTCTTTTTTTTTTTTACCCTTAGAATCAACTCTTTACCTAAATAAACTTTCTTTTGTAGCTAGACTTGAAGATGTGGTACGTTTAAGACAAAGCAGTCTTCTGTTTAGTCTGGCAGAATAGTTAAGACAGTAAATCATAAAGGCGAAGCTTGAAATGCAGAAGACAAGTTGGACTGAGTATCACAGGGCATCAGGACATGTACGTGATGGATTAAAAACACCTTTGTCATTTTGATGTGCCCTTCATATGAAATATGCCCAGGGAAGTGGTTGAGTCTCCATCCCTGGAAGTATTTAAAAGACGTGTAGATGAGGCGCTTAGGGACATGGTTTAGTGGGCATGGTGGTGTTGGGTTGACGGTTGGACTCGATGATCTTAGAGGTCTTTTCCAACCTTAATGATTCTATGATAAATAGGTTAGTCAGGCTTCAGTCAGCTTCCGCTATCCACATAGAGTGAACAGCATTTCAGCATTTCAAGCTTAAATTAGCTTTGTAGCCTGAGCAGACAGGTCAAGAGTTGAAACATCTCTTCCCCTTTAGATAGCTTGCATTGCTTCTGGTGACTCTATACCTGTTCTTCTGTTTCAGTACGGAGTATTCGATTCCTTTATTCTCATTTCAGTACCTTTTCAGTAGTCTCTTAAAATAGCTGTAGTATTTTTTTCTTTTCTTTCATACTATGTCTAAAGCTTTTTATGAATGTTACCTCAGGTTTGTGTTAGAATGATAGTGCTGAAAATTGTGCTATGTGATGTTAGGAAGATAAATCCCTAGGATTGCAGTAATGTGGTATACACAGAAATACTGATACACTAACTTACTCAATAATTTTGCCCTCTCCTTGCTCCTCTTTTAGTTTTTAGCATTGAATCTGATTAATGTTCTGTCATTTTCAATGACATGTACATTTTCACAATTGATGAATGATTTCTGTTTGTTGAATCACCCCAGCAGTTTTTATAATGGTACTTTTTTGTTGTTTAGCATACAATGATAAATCTCATCCACTTATTTTAACTTTGGAGTAAAATTGCCATCTTAGCGAAGAATGAGTTTTACATAGTAGTGCGTTACCCATTAGATTTGCATGCGTGAAATTCAACATGCAGCCTCCAGATTGGACAGTGATTGAACACACTTAATACACCTTTAAAAAAATTCTGCACATTATCCCTCAAAATCTGGCCACTAAAAACTGCACAACTGTGTATAAGATGGTGCTTTTGTGTAAGTGTAGCTGCTTTGATGGTTCTTAGGTTTCCAGAACCTATGAAAAATGTGAAGTTATTTTTATTAAAAGGTAATTCTCCTTTTCTGCCCTTCCTCCACTCCTCCCACCACTGACTAGTATGCTGTGCCAGTATGCTGCTTCTATAGTACTGGGCTTCTCTTTCAACACCTTTATAACTCAAGGTGGCTGGACCTCACTCTTGAGTTTTGACTGTAAAGGACTACCAGCAACAAAATGCGGGATTTTAGTTGATTGGCTTTTAAACCACCTCTCACATTTCCTGAGATAGAGGAGAGAAGGAAAAGAGGAAAGCAGAGAGGAGCGAACAGATAACAAGAGAAATAAAAGGAACAGCTATCTTCAGGTTCTTAGTGTGGTCTTGTGTCCTTTCGCACCTTCTGAAATCAGTTGTGGCTTCTTTGTATTTTCTCCTACTCAGAAAACTCTCTCCTCTTGATAAGCGCTTTGCTAATTCAATGCTGTAGGGTGCTAGGAAAGGGGACAGTGAGGACGGTGCCATGGGTGTTCGCCCAGAGATCCTTGGAGAGCTAGAATATCAATTGGCCAGACAGGTCTGCACTGGGGATAAAACTCCAGTGGCAGATATCAGATCATAAAATATGTCAGTGTTGTATTTCAGTGGGACAGAGAAACTGTGTTTTTCCTTGTTCTGTGTAACCCTGCTATGTGAAATACTTGTTTTGTGTTAAGTTCTTTTAAGGGTCCAGAAAGTCAATGCGTCCATGTTTAAGTCTGGTGACTGCCACTTAAATCAGAATTTAGCTAGAGCACAGTCTAGTAGAACTTAGATGGGAAGCTTGCAAAAGCGAGTTACACTTCTGGGATAGACAATGTTCTTTGTGTTGTCAATGGATGGTATATATAGTTGGGAAAAGCTGACTTTTTTAATAGATTCTAGTCTCACTTTTAAAAATTGAAATAAGAATAACTGCTGTAGAAAGGAATTTGAAGGAAAATACCAAATATGCTTTAGAGTTTCAACAACATTCGTATATCCATTTGTGTATACAGAATTGTAATGTAAACCTTTACTTTTATGTTCATTCATTGTAGATGTTCTCTCCAGTCTCTTTTCTTTTATTTCCAAATAATTTGTTTCTGTTTTTCTCTTTCCTTTTCTTGCCTCTTTGTAAAGGAGTCAATCACTGTCAGCATAAAGTAAAGAAAGCTAGACGCTTTCTCCCTTTCGTCTTCTGTTCCCATGAGCCGCCGCCTAAGGGTACTGCACTGCTCTTTGTATAGGCTGCCTTATTAACCCAAAAGCTGAATATACTAACGCAGTTACTGGTTTTTTTACTACTTTAACCTCAGGTAAACAGAGTTCCAAGAATAATTTCATTAAATTTCTACTACTCCTTTCCTCCTATTGAATTGGATTTTCATGCAGTGTCACAAACTTGCTGGTCCCCATTTTTATGGGGGACTGAGTTTTAAGCATCATATTCTACAATGACAAACATACTAATAATTTCATTTGTATAGCTATGCAGCCCCTGTTTACCCATGGGCTTTTTGGTTAATATATTTTTACTTCATTCTTGGACCCCTGATACAGCATGCTTATGAATGAAATAGAATAGCAACAATAAGCATCAGCTAATTTCACTTTGAATTAAATACTGAATACAGTGATGCTTTTGGCTGCATACTGGTTCAGCTTTTGGTCTGGACCAGTTTGGCTTTGTTAGGGGTAAGAAGAATTGGAGTAACAAGTGCATTACTTTTACAACATTAATGCTCATTTTCCTTTTATTTATAAATAATGTCTGAAGTGCATCAGCTTGTGCTGTGGGTATTGGTGTGGAATAGGACTGCTACCATAAATGTGGAATATGGTGCTCATTTGAAGAGCTTTCCAGTAGAGTTGCTCCATTTGCCATTGGTTTAAATTTCAGCTTTGTATAAGTGCAATATGCTCTGTATAATTAGTACTTAGATGGTTCCATTTCTTGCTCATGTCTTAGTGATAGTAGAGGAGTGCATTTCCTTTGAAAGGGTGAACACCAACTCTAGTTATCCAAAGTCCTAAGTGTGTGAAAAGTCAAATTGAACTGACTCGTGGCTGTAGGAGATCCATTTTGTAGTGAAGTATTGACTTAAACCAGAAATTGGCATTTCTTAACAATGCATTAAAATAGTTCCACTCCTAAATTTAATTTTTGTGTAAATTTGTGTTTGAAAGTCATTAACTCTGTTTCATCATACAAGCTTCTTAGAACATATCTTTGTCCCTTGGGTTTTAGGTGAGAAGTCTTAAATTCTGCTACTTTTCTGGTTTCTCTTGAGTCAGGTATATAATATAACTGCAGTCTGAATACTTTTGGATTACTCATGAATTTAATAGTATATTTTCCCCTCCCCTTCTCTGTCCCTTCTCTCTCCCCCTCTGTTTTTCTCTTTCCTTGCATGCCACCTGGATCTGCAGATGAAATTAGTGGGGACGGTAATATGTTTTCTAGTCTGTGTGTTACTAACATGCAATATGCAACTCTTATATCCATATACCACTTAATGCACATTTCAGTAATAAATTTTATACAGATTTTAGTATTAAAAAGCAGTCTGCTTTGGACATTAGCCAATAAATACTGTACTTTACAGGCTATGCAACTAACACTTTCTGCTAACCTGGAATTGAAAAAGGAAAAACTATTTCAAACACGCAGGGATGTGGTATTGCATGCATTTGCAATGAGAGTTCTGGCATGATGCAGAGGAGGTTTATAGGTTTGCAAGAGTGTCCATTCAGTTTGATTGAGATGGTTGTATCACAGAATTTTTTTGGTCAGTGGGTGAGATCAATGGATGTAACATGTGAAAAGTGAGTCTACTAAGTGATGCTTTAAAGGCATGGTAGCATCAAAGTGCTCTGTAGTCCACTACTGCTCCTTGCATAAAAAGAAGCTGTACAGGATAGATTAATGTAGATTGAATACATGAAATATTAATCAGGTTTCAGCTACTCAAACTGCTAATTTTAGACAGATTTTAATGTTTTTCTTCAAAACGTCAAAACTTATTACAAAATATTTAACTTTTCCAGACTTTGTAAGTCTTTTTTGCTAGAAAATATTGACTTGCTATCCTCTGAAAACAAGTTGGATTTTGGTTTTGTTTTTTTAAAGAGATTTTTAGCTATTTTTCTAAAGCATTCCATCTGATATTGGGAAGAAAATCAAACACCTACTACTGATAGTGTATCTTTATCCTTATAAGTAGGAGTACTAAAAGGGCATAAAAAGCAGTATGCAAAGGAAGGCGATAAGAAGAAATAGAAATAACGTCTTGTGGCCTTGCTCAGTAAAATGTAAAGGGGTGTATAACTTTTCATTTCCTTTCTCTCCTTCAGATATAAATCAAAGATAATACTATCCCAATTTTCTTTCTTTTCTTAAGCATCAAAAACTCAAAGGACATTTTTTCTGTCCTAAATTCAGAAATTGTATTTCACATACTAACCCTATATAGCTTTTTATTGGTGCTTATCTTCTTTTATAAATTACGGGCTCTGATAAATGGGAAAAAATAATGAAAAGGGAAATTACAAACGGGTGGATCATGGATTAGATCATGGATTAGCTATTATGGATTTAATATCCTAGGATGTTTTTTCCTACTGTTTAATAAATTATTCAGATTTAGTAAAGCTTAAATTGGCTCATTCACCTGTACCACCAACACTGTATCTTTGTCCAAAAGCAACCTATTCGTTTTTCCATCTAGAAGAATCTGGGGTTGACCAACATGTTCAGTGCTGGTTTTAAAACGTGTGAGAGAGCAGCCGTAATGAGCCCTATTTTTAAATCTTAGTTTTTCTAGACTTATGAAGGGCCTCGAAGATAGGACATCTCCTGGAGTCGCTGCTCTGTTGTGAGTGTTTAGCTCTTGAGACTGCTATAGCACATCGTTCTTCGTAAAGCAGTCTGGAGAGCCTTGCCCAGCTGAGTTTTGCTTTAGACTCCACGTGGGTTCTGGAATATCTCTTAGCAGACATAGTCACAGTCATAGCAGACTTGGTAATAGTCTCATACTATATGACTCTAATTGTGGGGTAAAGACTACATGTGAGAGAGGTCAGTTATCTTTGTTGCAGAACACTTTGAGCACGACTGTTAATGCCTTGATTGAATTTTCCTCTAATTCCCAGAAACAATGCCAGACATGTATAGGAATTATTTTCTGAATTCTTATTATATATTCCTTTCCAGAGTGTTAAATGTGTAACAAAAATACTTGTTTAGTTAATTGCATTCATTAATTTATTTGGATTGGCTACTGAAGACCCTTTTAGTTTCAGGATGGTTTTAGGCAATGTATCAAAACATGTAAAGTGCTCTGCGGTGTTCTGATAATGCTTTTATTATGAATTAACTTCATTAGTTTAAAATAGAGAGATGAACAAGCCAAGCCATTTATCACATTTTGAAAGCACTGTTCCATAATCTAGTGTGACAAATGTTTTAGTTTTTTAAAGACCAGTGTGGCACCAGTTCTAGTTTCCAAACTTAAATTCTTCTCAAATATGTTTGTAATATCTTTCATTCGGTCCTTTTTTTTTTTTTTACATAGATTAAGAACTTTCTGGTATCCTTAAATATTAGCCTGTAACAATAGTTGATATATATCACACTTAACAAAAGTTAGAAACATCTTACCACAATAGTACAAGGAAGCAGAGTGATTTATCTCCATCACATTGGTGTCACACTAATGATTTCTTTCAAATGGATGCTTATTTTTTAGATCAAACTGGGGCTTATTTTCTACAAAAAAATTAATTTATGATGTAGGGAGGAAAAAATGTACCAAGAAAGAGCTTAGTGTCTCTGGAGTATGCTGCCTGTTTAGAATTGTGCACTGTCTTTATAATTAATTGAATTTTCATTAGGTGACTCTGTTATGCTGTGTCCTAAATAGAAATTGCCTAGCAAAAACTTAAATGGCATAGAATTTCCTGATTCTGTTTTTACAAGACACAGTATATTTGTACAGGAGTTCGAAAGAAAAGTAGATCTAATTTTATTTAAGTAGTACAAAGTTAGGATCATAAAACTACATTTACTCACTGAAGTGTGTTGAACTTCAAAGGTTATAGGCAACCTGTAGTTTCCTAATTGTTGAGTATTCAGTTTGTATGAAAATTAAGCCTCTTGTTTATGTATGTGTATGATATTTATGAGCCTTGCTCTGGTTTCAGAGTTGGCTTAAGTTGGTTGAACTGAGGGCTGCTGCCAAAAGGGATCATCCCATCCTTCTTTCCAGTCTCACTGTGGCTTTGTCCCATTCACCATTCAGAAACCATACCTCTAGAAATGATGCCAGGGAGTTGTAGGGATATACATATGCTCCAGGGCAGATGGGGAAAAAGGGGGAGTAAATCATGCCTTTCAGAGGAGATCAAATATGTGATTACCTGAAACCAAGCATGAAAACTGCATACTGGATTTGAAATTATTCAATTCTGAGAACCTCTCTATGCATTTAAAGTTGGTGAGTAGAATTTAACAGTCTTGCAGTGAAAAATTATCTCACTGTTGTGGACTGGTCTTGTAACTCCCCAAAGAATTTATCTGACCTTTAGGAAATTACCTACGCACACTGGAAGTTCTTTAGAGCAAGAGAAGGATCTTTTGATATGACTTGACGCCATTTAAAGCATTTTGAGAACAGATGATGTAAAAGTTGTAAGTTTTAAACAGAGGAAGAAATACAATATCATTTTTCAGAAAATTTTGAGAATTGGTTGTTTTCAAACTCTGTCCATGAGAGGAAAATTGAGACTAATGCAAGGAAAATGGGTGTAAGGCAAGAATGTGACTTAAAAGATCTTTATGCTCTAGAAGACTATGGAAAATAACTCACCTTGCCACACTGACAGTAGGTAGATGCTGCCCTGGAACATCTTTACTGTCTGTTCTGCCTGTTTGACATAAAAAACTAGCAAACTGTTATTCACAGTTTATTGAAAGTAAAGCAGTTTAATCCATTAATAATGTTTTCTCCTTACTGCAGTGGAATTTGCTGTTAAAAAGATTTTCTTTTTAAGTCAACAGTTTAGATGGGTTTCAATTACAGAACTTGAACTTTTTTGAATACAAATGAATCTTCCTTTTATTCCTTGTTGAATGCATCTATGTGACGTAGTATAATTGGCACTGAGGTCATTATCATACCATAAATTATGCATGAGCAAGTTTTATTCATGCTGTTGTAAATGCGTCCCAGCAATGCTGAAGTTGGGGCATGTGACATATCAGCTTTGATAAATTGGAGATATTGTTCTGGAGAATTGTTTTCATCTGCTTTTCCCGAAACTCTTCAATTCCTCCCTTTACAGAGACAGATGACTATGCAGAGATTATAGATGAAGAAGATACTTATACAATGCCATCAAGTAAGTATGGTAGTTAACTTGGGAACTTTTCTATCCGAAAGCTTCTTTGGTTTAGCAGGGACTGAATCTTATATTTCAGCCCTAAGTAATATGTGTGCAAACAAAATATTCTTCATGATGTTTTGAAAAATCATAGATTCAGTGTTTTTCAAGTTCAAGTTTTGAAGCAAATAAAACCAAATTCTATTTTGCTGCTATCAGTGACTTCACAGTGAAGTTCCTTTTATGTCTCAAAATGTAGATTTTTTTTGATTGTAATGCTGAACAAAACACTTAAAGAAAGAATGGATAAGATTTCTGTGATAAGAACAAACAATTTGGAAAGCTTCTGTGTGTTGCTGTCTAACTGTATCTCACCCTTGCTCTATGACAGACTTGCTGCTCTTGAATTCCATGATAGAGGAAAGTCATCTGTACCACATGCAATTTTGTTAAAGATGAAAGACTTTAGAAACAAAAATAAAAATTCAAAGTTCTTCTGAGTCTTCATCTTTGAAGTAAAAAAAAAGATCATTAGCCACCACAAGGATTTTGTCTCATGGCATGTTTGAATTATATAATATAATCTTAAACTGTCAAGGCTAACTAACTAATGTGAAAGTCTAGTATTCTGATTTTAAAAGTTATGTCTGTAAAATTACAGTTGTATTTTGCCAACCAAGGATTTATCTAGAAGTAGACAATCTGTTGATACGTACAAAAACATCAGGTTTGGTTAGTGTAAGAGGGGAGGATTTTCCTAAACTGGTACCATGTTCTGCTGAAGAACTGTGAATGTCAGGATTTCTAGAGTTCACCATGTCGCAGGAATGTTTCATGATCACTTCAGTGTTTAAAACATAGTTTCCACTACTGTGGAAAATATTTGAAAAACAAGAATATATGTTTTGAAAAACATATATATTTGAACATAAATATTTGAAAAGCAAGAATATATGTTTTCCAGAAATAAACAATGTGTTTTGAATGTCTTGCAGTAACTCACTACATGATTCTACTAAATAATTGCAGGATCAAAAAGTACTGTGATAAATTATATCCTTTATTTTTTGGTAACATATTAACATTGTGGGATTCCCCACCCCCCACCCCAATCTTTTCATTTAAATTCTCATGGAAGTAATTACTTATGGGCCCAGCCCTGGATTATGCTGGACGTTTAAGTATGCCTTCAATTCAAAGCCCATGAGATGGGCTGTTGAAGTGAAATTCATTAAGTGCTTTGCTGGATTGAAGTAGGCTCAAGTGTTCAGCTCTCAAAGGACGGTGTCAGTAAAGATCACAAGAACAGACCTGTGACTTCTGCTAATGTAAACTTAAAATTGCATCAGTATATTTCTCCATTTTTTAAATCAATGTTAAAAAATGTTTGTCCTTGTCTTGATTTTAAGAAGCTATATCTAAGTAAGCATTTGATTTTTCTCTTAATTGCACTGCAGAAAGCTATGGAATAGATGAAGGTAACAGGAGACCCTTTACCCATCCCTGTATGCTTGCGATTTGGAATGATGTGGAATTTTTAAGTTTACTATTCACTTTCATTTAATAAACATTATTTATTTATAGTTAAACCAGTTAGCTTCGGGATTTTAAAGAGGAAAATGCAGTACTTAAAAAAAGAAGTGAAAAAGGCACTTATCACTTTGTTATCCGGGTCATGATGACATTATTTCTGTAGTGTTAATGAAGTCAAAATCATCAGTCATGAAGTCCTAAGCTGTTTGATTATATTTTTTTCCTCTGAATAATACAAATAGAGGTGAAAACATATACTGTACATGCTTTTCTGCTATTCCTGAAATATTTTTCCATGTCTGCTAGAAATGAAATTGCAAATGAAGTAATTCAATTGCAATTGATTAAATGTTTTGCTGAAGTACTGAGCCATTTTTAGCAGTAAATTCTCAATCTATTAAACAACCAACTTAACAAAATTGCATAAGTCCACAAAACATATCAATTTTACTTCAATTACACACTGATAGAGGTGTAGTGCACTCAAAATTTTGCTCTTTCATTTTATCTTTATTTGCTATGTCCTTGTTTCTGTATTGTTTCTTGCAGTTACCTCTTTAAAAAGTCTCTGGGCTCATTTGATGGTTCCAAACTCTAAAATACCGCATAGTGGAGTTCTCTTAAACATATAAAGGGATGTGTGCTAAGGCTGTTTTTAATATCATCAGTATTGCCCTGGGCTATTTGTGTTCTTTGTCTTTTACTAGCTATAATTAAGAAGGATTCAATTATGTCTATTGCATTGAAATAAATAATGCATAATAGTTAATTTAGCAAATTAGATTTCACAATTCCTTTTTCATTGCTTTGATTCAAACATTTGTTTAAGAGGTTTCCACTGTGTGTATACAGCATTTCTATAGGTTGGTGTGCAGCAAATGTTAATCTTAGCTATTCATATGTGAGACATTTGAGTGACTTACTTTGAGTTTCGTATCTTGTGGATTATTTCTTTGCCCTTCATTGGAAATTTGATATTTTAAGTGCATTATATTCTTATAGCCAGAGATTATGAAATTCAAAGGGAGAGAATTGAACTGGGGCGCTGCATTGGTGAAGGACAGTTTGGAGATGTACACCAAGGAGTTTATATGAGTCCGGTAAGCGTCACTTCTGAAATAAAAATAAACAAACACTAAAACCTTTCTAGTTAAAAAAATAAAATAAAAAATAAATGTATTCCTTAGATGCCTTGGTCTGAGTCTTCCGGAACAAATAAAAATTTACTTTTAAATTTATTTTTCAGAATAATCAGCATGTAGAGAATATTTCCAATGTTTCAGATAAGTAGAAAACTAGCTCCAGAGTAGTTTTTCTGCTCCTATATTCCCATTTTTTTATAGATTAGAAAAGGAATCAAAAGAGCCAAGTAAATTATTTGGGACCGTACTAAAGCCAGTCGCTGAGTCAGAATTAGAAGTCATTGCTTTTAACCACAACTATACACTTTCTTCTTTATTTTGAGTGTGTTCAACCATAGTAAGCACACGTCCCTTTGGCCATACTCCTCTATTCAGCGTTCAGTGCTTTAGAATCTTTTCCAAAGTTTAAAACAGTATTTATGGGTGTTCAGCTTGACTTCGGTTTAGGTTCAGCGTTCCGTGCAGAAGCTGCTAACTGTGTCAGGATAAGCTAATCTAACTTCTGTGCTGAAATACAGAGAAGAAATTTTAGTCTGTTATGCTGGAAGGGCAGTAGCCTACAGCAGAAGGACAATAATGTCCCAGGAGAGGGACTGGTCTGGCTGGTCTCCAGAGGTCTCATCCAGTGCTGATTATTGAATCCTGATTTCAGACGGGAATAGAATCATCTTAATTTACCACCAGTTTTTCAGTCAGTTTAGGCATGTTTAGGTATGACACAAGATTTTAATCAATGTTTTCCTGCAAAGTCAACTTGAAGAGCTATGTTGTGAGTAACTTAGAAAATAGACATTTAAGCCTGAAAAGTATAAATATTATTCTAATTCTGATAATGTTTGTGTGTAAAATTAGATTTAAAATAGAGCAAGCATGAGCAGACATAGAACATAACTTTGTGAATCTTCAGCTCTCACTGGCCTTAAAAACTAGGTGAGGACATATATCAACCCTGTAGCCTTTTGGGGAAAGGTTCATTTGTAATCTTCCCATTAAACGATGCACAATTCCCAATTTCCCAGTTGTAAGGAAGGCATACTAGTCCTTGAGCAGGCCTATACCTAATGTAGAAGCTTAATTTTAAAACACTTAAGCGTCTTCCAACCCATTAAGAACTTGTATGAGTGACATATGAGCACTGCATATTACCGTGGGGTTACACTGTGTTGTAAAAATACCATTTTCTAAGTAAGTTGTGGCATTTTGAATACTAGTGAAGCTTGAACACCTAAAGCTTCTTCTCAGGAGAAAAACGCTTGCAGCTTCTCTGTGCTGTCTGTAATTTATGGAAAGGGTATTTGTAAAACACACCAAAGCAAGAGAAGATGAAAGACGCTGCCTGAACCAAGAGGCCTCCTTTGGACTGTCTCGGTGCTTCTTATTTTTCAGTATTCAGAGGATAAGCAATCAGATGGTAAAATCTGTTTCTGATTTTGAATACATGTGTTCTCTTTAACTCAGTTTTAAGCCCTTGATATAACTGATTGTGAAGCTAATATGTAAAATCTTTGTTTTACTTTCCTTTGTAGTTTGAGTTCAAAATTATAGCCAGTCTTTGCTCTGCAAGAGCCACAAAAAGTTCTTTATTTGGCTTTCCAGGTTGCTTGCTTGCATAAGCCAAGTATGTTTTTTAGGCATATATCTACTTGATTTCTCTGCTTTTGCTAAATACTGTCAAGAGTTTACCATCCTCAATAACGCAAAAAGTTTACAGTACTATTCAGTTAAACTTACTATCGTTTGTCATAATTTTTGTAAAATTTAACATAGTTTAAAACAGATTAAATATTTCCTAGGCACATTAGATGTTAATGTTGTACACTGGGTGTCTTGACTATAATAATATTTTAATATTGAAGCTTTCAAAATGTAATTTCTTAACCAAAGATATTTTTGTTAATTGTAATTTTCTCTAAAGCAGTTTTGCTAGAATTTTAAAGGACTTAGCTTTTGGTGGGCTGTATTTGGTGGGCAGTATTTCAGTTATTTCTCAATAATGTCTTTCAGGAAAATCCAGCTATGGCTGTTGCAATCAAAACATGTAAAAACTGTACCTCAGACAGCGTTAGAGAAAAATTCTTACAAGAAGCCTGTGAGTATTAAAATACTTCTTTTGGGGTAGCTTCTGTAACTGGTTCTTGCAAAGACTGCAGCCATCTGTGCCAGAAACTTCTGATACTAATGTTAAATCTTCTATTAATATATAGCATGACCTTTTCCTCTCCTGCAATATGTGCCAGGAAGACTGCTTTACATCCTTGTATTGCCAATGTATATAATTATATATTATAAATATATTTCAATATTATATATTGATTTTCTAAATTGAACACTTATGTCTGACTCCTGTAAGGCTTCAGAACCAGTTTTGGAATATTAGAGATCTGATCCTCTTTTTCCTTCTTTCTCCTTAATGAATTTAAAAAAACACAGCACTTGTTTCAGTGTATTACTTCAGAAGGTCAGGTGGTTGTTAACAAAGTTGCTAAAAATGTTATGTCGAAGAGAGATCTGTTTTGAAAATTCAGAATTAAAAATTATGATGGAATAAACCAATTTTCTAAATAATTGCCCACAAATATTGCATTCCCCAAATAGTACATTTCATTCATGGAGGAAGGCTTTTTGTTGAGATGAATACAGAAAACTTCTATAAGAATGTTGCAGTTACTGATTTCTCTGCTGTTTGGTTTTGTAAGAAAATTAAGATATGAGACTTAGGCCTGAATTTTTGCCTATTATCCTCCGCTATTGTATATCTCTAAATCTCATAAAGGTATTGTATTATATCAATAAATTATTAGGTTATGGCCAGATGTTACAGTATACTTTTATTCACTATTCCTTTGTTCAAGGATTTTTTGCTAATTGTTCAGAAAATGTGTGTTCATAGCTAATGGCTTCTTATTTTTGGATGTCAGATTTTTCTTAAATTACTGTAATTTTTTCCATTACATTTCTACCTGTTGGAAAAGTAAATACTATTGCTTATAGTAATAACTTAGCAGTCAAAGGTAGGCTGCTGTCTCTTAACAATGTAGAAAATAATTGCTCATTGAATGCTCCTTATTATGCTTTGAGGTTGACAGATTAGGAAATGCCAACGTAGTAGACAGATAAATAGTGCTTTTCAATTTTGATTTAGTAGTTTTGCCATTTCTTCTTTCTTTTTTTTTATTTTAATTCTCATCTGTTACCTTTCTCTTGTTTGCGTTCAGATTGCAAATGCTCTCAGAAGATACTGCCTCCTAGTTTTTAAGAGCACTCTTCAAAAGGTCCAAATCCAACATCTGGAGGGGCAGAATTGGTTATTTCACTGAATTAAGACATTTATTTCCTAATATGTTATTTTAATAGTAGGAATATTAAAATATTTTAGGGTTTTAGTTGTTTGCTTGTGGAGGAGTTTTCAATGCTGAAAAGGTTTAGTGTTGATTCTTGCAAGGAGGAACACCTCAGTATAAAAAATAGATGAAAGAAAACCTTTTATAAGCAGCATCTGTCTCTTCATTCCTGTCGGCTTTTGCATAGCAGTGTATTAATGCATTTGTATATGCTAAAATACAAACCACCTGGTTTGGGGAGATTTTTATTGATCTTCCACTGGCTTTGGTAAATTGCTCCTTTCTACAAGTAGTTCATTCCTGTAGAAGCTGGATGGCAAAATGATGTAATAACTCTATTACCTTTCTGAATTTGTGAGCTTGTCAGCTAACGTGATTGAATTAATCTCTGGGAAGTACTTTCCAACAATGGAGTTTTTATGTTTAAAACTGGTAAGACCGTATGATATAAAACTATTCGTGCTAATTGCCTTTCCATTGCTTTGATAATTAAAAGTGTATTCCTGCTTCATTTTTACATCAATGAAGAAACATTTCCATGTTGTAAGATTGTAGATTGCATTGAGTTAGATTAGCACAAGAGAACCCTAAAGCTAAATAATTGGGGTTTGTTTGGAATATACACTTTGTTTACCAAGATTTTAATACTAACATTGGGTTTAGATAAATAGTTTAGCAATGCATACTTTTTCGAGGTGTCAGAAATAGCTTCCCTCTCTGGAATTCTGTTTACTTCAAAGGGGGAGAGGGGAATTGAATGATTTAGGAATCTAGCTTCAAGTCTGTGTAGTATTTTAGCAGTTATTACTGCCCATTTGACATTTCACCACATTATTTATTCCTTTTTATTAATGCGTTAAGCTATGTCATTGATAGGGATGTTTGTTTTACTGATTTTTTTTCTGTATTATTCATAACGCATAAATATTTTAAAGAATATGTTATATTAAGTTTGCCCATATAAGTTTCTTTGCAGGAAAATACATTATTGAACCATTATACATTAGGTCTTATAAACATCATTGTCCAATGATTTTTCTTGGAGTTTGTGGTGTTGCAAGATGTGTTGATTATATGGCTTCTGTGTACCAGTGGACAGCAGTAGAATTCAGAGCTCATCAGAACAGAAATCCAAAAACAGCTGCTGGTTTTAGCTTGTAATTAATTAAAAGCCAAAAGATAGCGTTTTTTATTCTTACCCAGTTTTAGGTGAACTGAAGCAGACATTCCGGTTTGATAATTACCATACATTTCTGTTGACACTACAAACTGTAAATGTAAAAGAGATACTACTTCAAGATTAAATTAAGGATATTTGCCAAGATTAAATTAAGGATGTTTGTCATGCGTACGTTGGACAAGAAAAACTTAATCAGAGGACTGATGTTTCATTTAACCTACCAAATACACCTCCCCAAAACATTAATAAGCATTGAGTGAGTCGCCGAGGCGAGCAGCTCCAGTGCCGGCACGATCGGCAGCGGAGCACTCTAGCGTGGTGCACAGGGGGGTTTCCTGAACCGGGGGAACCTCAGGGGAGCTGAGAGACCCGCTGGGAACCCGCAGCTCGCACCACAGCGGCTGCGGAGACCTGGGCGGGGCCAGGAGCAACGGCGGGAGGTTTAAACGCGGTGTAACTGCCATTAGCCCTCAGTCGCCAAGGTGAGCAGCTTCGTGCCGACACATTCCACAGCGGGGCGGAGGGTCACGATGTACAGGGGGGTTTCCTCAAACAGGGCAATGCCAGGGTCATGGAGGGAGCCACCAGGAGCTAGCAGCTGTCACGAGAGCAGCTGACGAGGCTTGGGCGGGGCCAGGAGCAACCTCGGCCAACCCCCGCATCTGTAAAAGGCAGCCCCCAGGGAGCACTATGACCAGGGGCAAACAGGGCGTGGCGCGCGAGTTTGCATGGGAGGGTGCACAGGGAGGGTGGCCTCCGACAAACGGGCTGTTTTCTTCTGTGAGCCAGACAGAGGTAGCGAACAAAATGGTTTCCACCCGCTGCAACTGCAAATCTGTGACTGAAACCCAGGTGGAAGTGGTAAAAACTCCCTATGTGGACACCTACCCAGACTGACCCCCCAAGAACTGAAAGAGCTGCCCAGACCCAAGTTGCATGGAACTCCAGAACCTGGAAGTCCCCCTAAGGTCCAAAGGCAGAGGTGGATGTCATGGGTGCAGGCGAGCCCAGCTGGAGGAACTCTTCAAGCAAGTGGCCATGTCACAAGAGGAGCTTAACAGGCAGCGCAGTATCCGGACATCAGAGCAAGAGATCGATGTGTGGTATTGTGCACTGTCACAAGCTGAGCGACAGCCCTGCCTTCAGACTTTGCAAGGGGAAGGTAAGCTTCTTTTCAACCCTGAGGTGACAGACTGAACCAACTCACGAGACAAAGGAGACTGGACGCTCATCTCTGCTTGGGGCAGGAGGAGGAATATTCCCTTTCCCCCTGAAGTGCCCCTACGTAACAGGTACGATGCCCTGGGGCTGGAGAATGAAGAGAGAGTAACGGGCAAGACTCAGGGAAGGCCAACTGTGCAAAGTTGGTCCAACCACCCCCCTGCATTAGAACCGGTGCCAGCAGAAAAGTAGGTAGGGTTTTAGTAATTGGAGACTCCTTGCTGAGAGGCACCAAAGTGCTCATTTGTTGTCCAGACAGTATCTCTAGAAAAGATTGCTGCCTGCTGAGAGCTCGCATCCATGATGGTCATAGAGAGGCTGCTGAGCCTGGTAAAGCCTGTGGACTATCACCCATTCCTACATTCCAAGTAGGGTCAAATGATGCTGCAACGAGGCAAATCAGAAATAATCAAAAGAGACTTTATGTCCCTCGAAACAATGTTAAAGGGATCGGGAGCGCAGGTGGTGTTCTTCTCTATCCTCCCAGTTGGAGAAGGGGATTCGAGACAAATTGAACAGATGAATGACTGGCTGCATAGTTGGTGCCATGCTCAAGGTCTTGGCTTCTACGATCTTGGACATACCTTTGAGAAATCAGGCCTGTTGACAGCTGACAGGGCTCAAGTGACCAAGTGGGCAAGAGTGTCCTGACCAATAAGCTGGCTGGACTTACAAACAGAGCTTCAAACTAGATTTAGTGGTAGAAGGGGATGGTGTTCTAAGCACTCAAGAAGAACCAGGGGCTGCTGAAGCATAAGGAAGTAACAGGGACACACGTGTGAATTGCCTCAAGGGAATTAGGGCGAGCTCCTCTAAAAAGGAGATGTGGCCCGTAGCCCAGCTGAAGTGCCTCTATACCAATGCACGCAGCATGGGAAACAAACGGGAGGAGCTGGTAGCCACTGCCCAGATGGAAAACTACGACCTGATTGCTATCACAGAAACTTGGTGGGATGAATCGCACAGTTGGAGTGCTGTGATTAACAGCTATAAACTATTCAGAAGGGACAGGCAAGGAAGGAGAGGTGAGGGAGTTGCCCTCTATGCCAAAAACTGGTTGATTGCACAGAGCTATCTTTGAAGAACAGAAAATGCGCAGGTTGAGAACTTATGGCCGAAAATTGGAGACCCAGCCAACAAAGGAAACTTTGTGGTTGGTGTCTACTACAGGTCACTCAATCAAGAAGAGAAGGTTGATGACTCGCAGGTCCTGTTCCTATAGGGGACTTCAACCACCCAGACATCTGCTGGAAAAGAGGCACAGTGAACTGCAAGCAGTCCGGGAAACTACTGGAGTGCGTTGAGGACAACTTCCTAGTACAGATGATGGAGAGTCCGAGCAGAGGAGAGGCACTGCTGGACCTATTGGTCACTAATGCAGAAGAACTTAATGGAGAGGTCAAGATTGGAGATAGCCTCGTCTGCAGTGATCATGCCCTGGTGGAATTCTCAATCTTGAGAATGGGTAAAAAGTAGAGTCAAGGACACTAAACCTCAGAAAGGCAAACTTTCGGCTGTTTAGGGCACTACTGCATGGCATCCCTTGGGAAACTGCCCTCAGAGGCGAAGGAACGCACGAGAGCTGAGAGATATTTAAAGACATTTTTCTTAGGGCGCAAGAGCTCGCAATCCCAATGTGCAAGAAGTCAGGCAGGGGAGGCAGGAGGCCAGCTTGGCTAAGTCAAAACCTCTTAGCCAAACTAAAACACAAAACCAAAATGCATAGGCAGTGAAGGCGGGGAGATTATAGGGATATGGCATGGCCTGAGAGTGCAGGGTGAGGATCAGGAAAGCCAAGGCACAGCTGGAGCTGAACTTGACTAGGGACGTGAAAAATAACAAAAAGGATTTCTTCAGGTACGTAGGACAAAAAAGGAAGATGAAAGAAACTGTACTCCTCGATGACCAAAACGGGAGACCTGGCTACAACCAACATGAGAAGGCTGAGGTACTGAACAACTTTTTTGTCTCAGTCTTCAGCAGCAAGTGCTCTAGCCACACTGCCCAATTCACAGAATCCAAAGGCAGGGACTGGGAGAATTAAGTATTGCCCACCGTAGGAGAAGATCAGGTTCGAGTGCACAAGTCCATGGGACCTGATGAGATACATCTGAGGGTCCTGAAGGAACTGGCAGATGAAGTTGCTAAGCCACTATCCATCATATTTGAAACGTCATGGCAGACTGGTAAAGTTCCCAGTGACTGGAAAAGGGGAAACATAATCCTCATTTTTAAAAAAGAGAAAAAAGGAAGACCCGGGGAATTACAGACTGGTCAGTCTCACCTCTGTGCCTGGCAAGATCATGGAGCAGGAACTATGCTAAGACGTGGAAAATGCTTCACAGAGGTGATTGGTGACGGCCAACATGGCTTCACTATGCACAAATCGTGCCTGATAAGTTTGGTGGCCTTCTACAACAGGGTAACAGTATTGGTGGATAAAGAAAGAGCGACTGATGTCATCTACCTAGACTTGCCAAAGCATTTGATACTGTCCTGCACAACATCTTTGTCTCTAAAATAGACATGGATTTGAAGGGTGCACCACTTGGTGGATAAGGAATTGGCTGGATGGTAGCACTCAAAGAGTTGCGGTCAACTGCTCAATGTCCAGGTGGAGAGCAGTAAAGGAGTGGTGTCCCTCAGGGGTCTGTATTGGGACTATAGAATCATAGAATCATTCAGGTTGGAAAAGACCCTTAAGATCATCAAGTCCAAGCATAAACATAACACTGCCAAGTCCACCACTAAATCATGTACCTAAGCACCACGTCTACACATCTTTTAAATACCTCCAGGGATGGTGACTCAACCACTTCCCTGGGCAGCCTGTTCCAAGGCTTGACCACTCTTTCAGTAAAGGAATTTTTCCTAATATCCAATCTAAACCTCCCGTGGTGCAACTTGAGGCAGTTTCCTCTCATCCTATCGCTTGTTACGTGGGAAAAGAGACCAACAATCACCTGAGGTGATTCTCCCTCTCTACTTGGCTCTCGTGAGACTCCACTTGGAGTACTGTGTTCAGCTCTGGGGCCCCCAGCAAAAGAAAGACATGGACCTGCTCAAGTGGGAGAGAAGGGCCACGAAGATGACTGGGGGCTGGAGCACCTCCCCTATGAGGACAGGCTGAGAAAGTTGGGGTTGTTTAGCCTAGAGAAGAGAAGGCTCCAGAGAGACCTTATAGCAGACTTCCAGTACTTAAAGGGGGCCTACAGGAAAGATGGGGAGGGACTCTTTATCAGGGAGTGTGGTGATACGACGAGGGGTAATGGTTTTAAACTGAAAGAGGGTAGATTTAGGTTAGGTATTAGGAAGCAATTCTTTACTGTGAGGGTGGTGAGACACTGGAAGAAGTTGCTCAGAGAAGTTGTGGATGCCCCCTCCCTGGAAGTGTTCAAGGCCAGGTTGGATGAGGCTTTGAGCAACCTGATTTAGTGGAAGGTGTCCCTGCCCATGGCAGGGAGGTTGGAACTAGATGATCTTTAAGATCCCTTCCAACCCAAAGCATTCTATGATTCTATGAAATTTATGTCTTATTGCATAAAATATATTGTGAATGCACTGCTGAGACTGAAAAGTTAATTAAGTCCATGGAAAATAAAATGAGATGTGAACGTAATCATTAAATGAGATTTTCGTCTATGTCATAAACCGACACACATTTTTTCCAGACATTGAATTATACGTGCTGTTTTTTCCTTCCTCCTCTTCCAGTAGAAAGGTACAGGTTAATTGGTCATGCACTGGATTAATAGGTCATTAGCTTAACTTCTGTTATGCTCAACCAGGGCAGAAGAGCCAGGGAGCCTGACTTGACTTGCACCTTCCACAGCAGTTTACTTTTTGTGAGTGGAGAATAGTACCACTAAAGCAAGCAGTGTTTCATACTGCCCGCAGCACATTAAATGACCAGCCATTGCTTGCAAGCAGTTGTTTCAAGTCCTGCAGAACTGTGATTATGTTTTCTGGTCATAGACTAAATGCTTCTTAACTGACTTTCTTATTTTTATTTTAAAAAAAAAATGATTTTATGTAACACACCAACTTGTTTCTTTTCCTTTTAGTAACAATGCGTCAGTTTGATCATCCTCACATTGTGAAGCTCATTGGAGTTATTACAGAAAACCCAGTTTGGATAATCATGGAGCTCTGTACACTTGGAGAGGTATGAAAAATCCTCATGCAACTTTTTAAAAGAGATCTTTTAGCTCACAGATCCCTTTACAAAAGACTGAAAAAATCACTTCTCGGTACTAATGCAAAGGCACTGTCCTCAAACATGATATCATACTTGTTTGCAGAGTTATGGACTCAGAAACAGGAGTGGCAGAATTTGACCTAACTCCTCCACTGAGGGAACTGCATCAGCTCATACCAAAGTGATTTAGTCACAGTTTTCAGAGAACTTCAATTGCTGTTCCAGAGTGAGAGCATGACCTGTGTCAAGATGATGATAATGCAATACCATTTAAACAGCATTTGCAAACATACCTTCTAGAAGTGAAATTACGTGGTACTTCTTTTATTCTTCCTGAGTAATACTGCGTTTTCCCTTGGAACGCTGAATTTCTTAGGGTTTTTTTCTGTACAGTCTCTGCAGCAGAGACCCTAGATAGACTTTCCTCATTATTACATCTTTTGGATGAATAGCTTAAACAAAACTAGATCTCAGTTTTTATAATCGATTTGTTCTCTTTGAGCTTCGTGTTTCTGAAAATGTGAGCTGAAGTGATATTTCATACTGCATTGTAAGATAGTCATTGTAATTATCAAACTGCAATATGTTGTCCAAGAAAAAAAAAAGGCAGAAAAAGCTGTAGTGGAGAAGTAACTTTCTGTCAAAAAATGACAGATTTCCTTTCCAGTGCCTAAATCACTTTTCAAAGCCTTGTTTTAATTTATAAGGAGACTCTAGTGCCACCTTCCATTAGGTCTGAAGTGCCTTATACTAGGAATATAGCTTATGAAAATTGTGCATTGATATTTGCTACTCTGAGCTAAATCCAGTTGTTTTAGCAAATGTAGATTAAAATTAATGCTTCCAAAACAATACTGATCTAATCAGTGTTTGGATTGGCATGTACTGTTTTATTCTGAAATTATTTAGGCCAAAAATGTGCGCGCTTCTCAAGGGGAGAATGCATAAAAAGTCCAGGAGTGCTTTACTCTGGAACAGCTGCAGCATATGCTCTCAGTCTTCAAAAGGAGCCTGAAAGGAATGCACAAAATTTATTTTTTGTTTGGCTAACAGTTTTCATGTAAAAAAACCTGCTTGAAATTAACCCAGAGTCAAATTTCTTCATGGCAAGTGATTTTCCTTTCTCATCCAGTCGTAAGAGAAAGCACGCTCATGGATTCTCATGTAAACTTCACAATTTGAGATATGCCGTGTTCAAATTTGTTATTTTTTTGTCCTAACTTCGTTCTTTTTTTCTCCTTCTTTGTGCAAAAAGTTGAGATCGTTTTTGCAAGTAAGAAAATACAGCTTGGATCTGGCCTCTCTGATACTCTACGCTTACCAGCTTAGTACAGCACTTGCCTACTTAGAGAGCAAAAGATTTGTACATAGGTAAGATTTTATACATATATATGTGTTCGTGTCTACTTTTATATGTAACTACTTGAAATTTTAAGGAATACGAGGTGTCCTAGATTACCAGATTTTTGACTGGCAGTATTCTGGCTATTAGGTACACTTGCTTAAGTGAAGACAGAAAGCTTATAACACATAGTTGGATTCTCTGAAGCCTTCCTTTTGTGTTTCTTTTTCTTGACTTACGATGAATGTGTTGCAGCAATACTTTGAAACTCCTAAAATCCACTTACCTGTTTTATGTCAGTCTCCGTATTAGCATGTCATTTTTTTCAGACGCTGCCACCAAAATTACACCCTTTTCAAGAGTGACACCTGCTGGCTCATTCCGAGATTGACTCGGAGATGGTGCTGGATTTTAATCAGAATAGATTTCAGCTGGGTTGTTGCTTTGTGGTTGCAGTATTTTTTAAAGCAGTAATCTTCCAAATACAGAAAAGCAAAACAAGGGGCAGCTGGCTTCTTAAGTAAAGAATAGGGAAAACAAAATATTTATAAAATACAAGTACTTGCTTAACCAGAAAGTGAACCTAAATTTCTTTCTAGGTGTGTTTTGAATTTTATTCCCTTGAATTTGAACATGAGCCTTCTAGAGAGAAGAGACTGGCTTTAGCCTCTTGCTGTATGCAATTAAAAGTTCACAGCACTCCAATTATCATGTATGATTTCATTTTGAACTTGAGCGTTTTATTTGTGTTTAAATACTTACATTCAAATTCTATATATGTGTTATATATATTGTACATAGAAACATGTATATGTAAGTATTAGGTATGTATACATAGATATGTATACATATATAAAAACATTGTAAATAACAGAGCCTTACGATTGTTACAGATACTTGAATTTTGGCCAAGTAGCTGTTTATTTTAACTCTAACAATAAAATTTCAAAATACAACTTATTCATACTGTACTGAAATGTGAAAAAGTAGCACTGCTTAGTTTGCTGTATTTACTTCACTGCTCAAAGCTAAACCTGTCAATACTTAGCCAAGTTTGCTGAAATCCAGAATCAACAGACACATAAGGCGGGTTGTCTCACCTGGGAAACTCCAAGAGGAAAATGCCCAAGTCTTTTCATAATCCCTGTGGCATCACTAAAAACTGAGCTCCTTTTTAGGAAGCCTCTCACAGGACTGAGATCTTAAACTATTTCCTTACCTTTGCAGGGTCAGGAGGTAGATTTTCTTCTTTCCATCAATTCTAATTGCCAAAAATTGTTAGCCTGTGATATTTAAATAGCTGAAGAATAAAACCTTTTCCTCTTGACATTGATGGTTATACTTTCGGACGACAGCTATTACTCGTAAGGATCAAATGTAATGCAGCATTTCTGCAAGCTTCTCAGTATCAGTAGACAAATATGTAGTCATTTTTTCTGTACATGCACACCCAAACCATTACTAGAAAAATAATTCAGTCCTCTCAAAGGCGTTTGATACTTCTGGGTTTTAATAATTTTTTTCAAATGATATTTCACCACTTAACGTTTTTAAATTACTAGAAATAATGTCTCCTCTGTTTGGCAGGGATATAGCTGCTAGAAATGTGCTTGTATCTGCCACTGACTGTGTGAAATTAGGTGACTTTGGTTTATCCCGATACATGGAAGACAGTACTTACTATAAAGGTAAGTTGACACTCTGCATCCTTCTTGCAGGCCAGTTAGAACACAATTGCTTCTCACAACATTGAGTTTGTTGTCAAAAAAATTAACCAGATTTTCTTGGTTGTATTTGTATAAAAAGGCAAGCTATTTGACAATTTAATAGGTGGCAGTAAATTCCTACATGTATGCTAAAGAAAAATAATCACAAGGTCTGATTTTAATTGCAAAAAGTAGGAAATTCATGTGTAGGTAAAATTCCACTTTTTAGGACAAGCTTATAGTGCTTTCTTCATGATTTTTAGAAGATTATCTGCATTTGAGGGTTGTTTGAGATAATATTCATATTTATGGCATAATATAGGTAGCCTACAGTGAGTTCAAGGTTACCTACAGATAAATTTTGAGTTTGTGCTGTCATTGTATGCTGCATATTTCAGATGCCACTGGACTAGGGATGTTCAGTACAAAAAAGTCTTTGAAGCCTACTTTTTCCCCCATTTTGGATGGAATACTGATCTTAAGTCACTCCAGCAGCTGTGAGATGTCCTGCAGTGCCTGACAGATGGGAAATACAGCAGGAGAATAGAGATTGCATGTAGGGTACCAAACAGTAGCATTTTAAATCTGGTGTATATTATGAAACCATATATTCATAAATCTAATCTTCAATATATTTCTAGTTTCAGTCATATGTTTTAAAAAATCCTTTATCTGTCCCCTTACACTCCATTATGTTTCCTCGTTTCATTTGTCTCCTATCACTGTGAGCTACATATCGTTGTTTTAATTGCTGAGAGGCGGAATACTTTTGACATGATCATTTCTTGTTGTGCTTTTGGGGTTTGTTGTTGGGGGCTTTATTGGGAGGTTTGGGGGATTATTTTTTTGTTGGTTCTGTTTTATGTAAGGCCAAACAACCTACCCTTTTTTTGTGAATCATTTAAAAACACCTACTCCCTTGCTGAGATTTTGTGACAGTTTCAGATTTGGTGCCAGTACCTTCTTAACTGCAGTAGTTGCATCTTGAAATAAGAATTAACTTAAAGGAGCTCAATCAGTCTGAATATTTAGGCAAAGTGCTGCTCTTCTCTCTACATAGAGGACTACCGGCAGAACTGGTCAGACAGTGCAGAAATCTCTTGTACAAAATTTGATAGTTGAAGTGCTTCACTGGAGACGGGTTTTGCCTATGAATTATTTCACTGAGAACAAAATCTATGTTTGAGCTCACTAGTAGGAATAAAAGCCTGCCTTGTCTTGCCTTCCCTGTAGCTTCCAAAGGAAAATTACCTATCAAATGGATGGCTCCAGAGTCAATCAACTTCCGACGGTTTACCTCAGCTAGTGATGTGTGGATGTTTGGTAAGTGAATACCAAATGGTGGGGTTTCTTAAGTGTTCTGCTGGAGAAGTTCAGTTTCATTTTAACTACTGTAAATGAATAATTTCCCGATATTTGGCACTGTTTTTATCGTACTTTCTGAAAATATGATTCTTTCTAGCACATTTTCCATCTCTGTATTTTTCTTTCCTTTTTCTACTCTGTGAGCCTAAAGTTTCATGTGCCTTTTCGCCCCAAGTAAGAAGCTGACAGAAATGAAGGTGCAAGGAAATTAGGTCATAGTCGTAATGGAGATGATTTTTTTACTGTTGTTTTTCCCTCTGATTTCTTTTTGTTACACCATTGTTATTTGCTGTTTCTATTTTGTATTTTCACTTTTTCTTTTATGGTCATATGCCTGCTGCCTTGCTTAATGCATAGATCAGCCTACATGATGTCCTGTTTCCAGATCTTTAATGCTAAATTCCCACTTAATTTGTATTTCATAGTGCCTGCTAGCTTACAAAATATGACCAGAAGCTGAGTAAAAGTGAGGGTAAATGGGAATATCCTGAAACCTTGATCTTTTTTTCCTAAATATGCAAGTTTTTATATGAATCTGATCACCTGTGCTCAAACTGGTCCAAACTGCTGGTCTGGACAGACAGAGCATAGGCTGCGTAAAGGAACAAAAATGATGAAACTTGAAATAAGAGCAGAACAAGTCAAAATAAAATTTACGAAATAAAATTTGAATGTTTTTAAGTGGAAGGTATGTGAATTTTAGCAGGTTTATGATAGTTTGAAGAAAACTCTAGCACAGTCAGAGTTAGAAAAATGAAGTCTATGGAATATTCTGGCCAATCCTAAACTGACAGACCATTTTTCCCTTTGTGCTTTTAACATAGTTTCAACAGAAACTGGTTTATTGCATAGTTTCAGCACAAAAAGTTTGGATCAATGCCAGTGTTAAAACACCCTCAAAGTGAAAATACGCTCTACATGTCGAAACAAGCCAGTTGGAACTAGTCAAAGGGAAAAGCAAACACAGCTCATTCTACCTCATAAAAAAGTAGATTTGAATATGAGCAACCATCCTGATTTACAATAGGTAAAAAGTAGCTAAATGTGAAGCCAGGCTGCTGTGAGCCAGCTGTGGGTCATGCTTCCTCATAAATAGTTCAGGTTGATACTGTGCGTAATCCCACTGCACATCACTCCTCTCTGCTGCCAGCTGGTAAGTCAAAACTGATTCCCGAGCTATACATTTCAGAAGAAATTGCATTGTTTGGCTGTAAAAAATTGGGGTTTGTTTCTTTTTTAACAGGTTTTGTTGTTTGCTGACACTGGGGAAATTTTTTTGTGTGTGTTTCTCAGGTGTGTGTATGTGGGAGATCCTAATGCATGGGGTAAAGCCCTTCCAGGGAGTGAAGAACAATGATGTGATTGGGCGAATTGAGAACGGTGAGCGGCTCCCAATGCCTCCAAACTGCCCTCCTACCCTCTACAGCCTTATGACCAAGTGCTGGGCATACGACCCTAGTAGACGACCCAGGTTTACTGAACTTAAAGCACAACTCAGGTAGGGTTATACTTCTGAAAGGTCGTTTCCTTGTTCAGAAATATTTATTTTCACTGTATCTTCTGTTACAGTATTTTCTTTCCATGGAAAATGCAAGACATAGGGTATTAAGTTTAATCTTCAGAAGGCCAGGTTGTTGGTACTCTTTTGGAAGTCTGGACCTTATCTGTTGGAGAAAATTAGACTAGGCAATGAATTCAAATAACTGGAAATATGAACCACCTTTCTCTCCCAAGAAAAACTTCAGATTTTACTAGCAATTTGTTTGTAAGTTTAGCTATGTATGTTACAATCCTTGGGGAGGGGGGTAGAAAGAATTTAGAGTGATTACTTAGTCAAACATGCAGTGTAAAGTTTTGGGGTAGAAATGTATCCTTTCTTAAATAAATGAACCATCAGGTGAGTGCTGTTGAAAGTTATTTTCATAACATATGCAGCACACTAGTTGCCCTGTGGCAGCTGTGTCTGCGCAATTGCAGAGCCTGCAATAAATGCAGAGTCATTAACTAGAAATTCCTTTGGCCTTTGTAAACCAAGATATAGACTACCTTATGTTTATCTTGGAATAAATGTGAGCACACACTTTTGAGACCCGTCTAAATTCACACCCTAGTTTATTCTGCAATAATTTATTCCAGTGTCCATATCTCCATTTCACCAGCCACGAAATGGGAGTGATATTTAAACTTTGAAACATCAATGAGATATTGTGTAGACAAATTTGATATTTGTGACCACCTTTGGGATTTTTGAGTGCTCAGTATTTATTTTGCCTGAGTCAATATAAGCTTCAAACAATATGTAGGTATTGTACTCTTGGATTGTTGTAATTCGTTGCCAAATTCTTCCATTTTATCTTGTTTCAAAGTTGTGCTTTGTAGCGTGTTTCATTTTCATGGTATCATTTTGTGGTGTCACTGGATGTTCATGGTACGAGATAGTTCATAGGTGGTTAAAAAAAGGGACAATTTTAATACAATTATGATGCTGTTTCAGAGTTGCTGTATGGATACCTTAGCTACCTTTAAGTTTTTTCCTGTTTCTTAAAATGTCATATGGTTCTGCCATCTGTTACTCTGGGAGCTCCTATGTAGACTAATAATTTACATAGCTAGAGGAAAATGTAGCCCTTCTCACAAAGAACTTGTGCTATTGACTTTGTGGAGTTAACTGCAAAGGAAGGAATGGTATAACTTGGTAGGGATTGCAAGAAAAAGATATGACACGTTTGTGTGATTTGAGTAATAGATAGAAATTGGCAATTCACTTGCTTTTTCTTTTTTTTTTGCTCTGGAAGAATAGAATTCTTTTTAATTTGCAGTCAGATTGTACTGATAACTTACAGCTGACTGGCACAGAGGAGAATGAAGCCCTAGAAACATGTGACTAGGAAGAAGGCTATAGTGTGTAAACCCAGGCAAGGGAGAGTATCTCACCAGTAAGGGAAGACGGATGAGTAAATCCAGAGTAAAAGTAATTGTGTTTAGGAGGTGGAAAAAATGTAGGCTGTACTCAGAGAGAGAGTGAACAGCAGCATCACTTGTAACAGCATGAGTCTGGAGGGGGAGAGGGGAAAAAAGTGAAAGACATGGTATTTATCTGGTACCACCAGATAAATGGGATAGACCAGAGCCCAAGAGCCTGGCTCTCCTCAGAAATGCACAGCCAAAGAGCGAGAACCAAAAGTCATGACATGCAGCCAGGCAAATTCTCGTTAGTTACAAATCAAAATGTTTCCCAGTGTGCATGGGTAAGCTCTGAAACAGGTCACCCAGAATGACTCTGGAATTTCCATACGGGAGACTTTCAAACCTCGACTGGAAAAGACTCCGAGGAACCTGACCTCGCCGTGCGCGGAGCCCACCTTTACCACGAGATTGGACTCAAGACCTTCAGGAGTCCCTTCCAACCTAAATGATTCTCTGGTTCTAGATGAAAAATGTACGAAGGGGGGTGGCTTTTTGCTCCTCTAGTCATGCTAGGAGATTTGAAGCACTGTTTAGAGGACAAGCTCTCTCGTGGGGCCACAGCAACCCTAAAATCCAGTTTTTACTCTCTTCTCACCAAAGCAGAGAGTTTGCTGCTGCTCCAAACTGATGACCTGTATCTCCTAGAAGTTAGGCAGCATGGTTGTCCTTAGGGCTTCTTTGTGCTGCTCACAGACAGAATTAGCCTCTGGTTGGAGAGGCTGCCAATTCCCTTACGATGAGGCAATCTCAGGCAGCTAGAAAAGATTGTGTTTCAAAACTCAAATTCCCATGAACTTGCAAAAACAAGCCATTTCCCTGGTGGCCTTTTCTGTGTGGTGTTGCTACTGCTCGTTCTGGATCCTATCCAGGGTAGTCTTTTCAAGCTGAGAGCAGACTAGTTTGCTTGAAGCCAGTGATACAGCATTGCAACACTCTCTGTTTTAATGAGGAAAAGTCCATGGCTTTGGGAAAAAACTTCTTTTCTGCATCTGAAATAGCACTTCATGGGTTCTCTGTTTGTTATTTGATGCTTTTCCTATTTCATAGTAAAATCTGCTTTGCACAAACTTTATTTGCAGCTGCTTGTGTAATGCGAAGATGCGAATGTAGAATTTATATAGGGTTATTAAGGTAGTAATAAGGCCTGTCCAAAGCGGATAGGGATGAGTTAGTCTTCACAGCAAACACAGAAACAAATGGGTGGATTGTGGATTTTGAAATTTAATTCCTCCTCGCATCCTAGGTCTCTTTTTCAATTTTGGGGGGTGGTAAAAGTGAGAATAAATCAGGAAAGTGAGGCGCTACCACTCTGCTACTCCTGTGATTCTGTCACTGACTGGGCCAGAATTAGAATCTGTGGTATTTTAATCAGGAGACATGTGTTGCCTTGCTGATTTTGCGTGGAAGAGATTTTTAGTCTTGCACTACATGGTAAATAACATAAGAGGCCCTTTGCAAAGTGTTTAATGTATCCAAATCATGCAATATCACTTTTACAGCATTTCTCCTCAGAATGACTCCTAGCCACTTACTAGAACCATATACTTAGTATACTATATTTGTACACTCACTAAACCATAGACTATCTCATACATGCGTGTATTATAAAATTTAATTTATACTTTGCTATGTTCAATATGCTGCAGGTGTGTATTGCTAAGGTAGCACCAGTATACTCACAGGCTTTCTTACAAATCAGCTCCCAGGCTTGTGCTTGCGAGTTGTGGTGCCCTGAGTGTCCCTTTGGTTGATAATGCTTTTAAAACTGGGGTTTTTTGCATTGGAGGTTAAGTTGGATTTTAATTTTGAGCTTTCAAATTAATGTAATTGCATGACATTTTCACTACGTCTTTGAATGAATTTCATATAAAGTACCTATTGCTAACGCTTTCTCTCTACTAAAAATAGCAAAATAAAGAGCAGTTGTATCCCTGCTGTGGTAAGAATGTGAGTCCGGTCCTCTGTTGGTCACTGATGAAGAAGCATGTGTTTTAACAGAGTGGATGATTCCACTAGTATCCCAGCGCTGCAGGTCACATATTAAATACAGCTCTAAAAAGAATGCAAAAAAAAAAAAAAGAAAGCAAGAAAAAAGACTTATTCATGCTTTTAGTCTGTTTTTATGACAACAGTAAGATAATTAACTGATGAGAACCAGACTTGAGCCTTTTTGTGAATGCATTTGATGTAGGTCTTGAGATGTTGCTTGTAAATAAAAGAAACAAAACTGCTAAGAGTGAGGGTAGTCTGTCCTCTCCTTTCATGGCATCCTGCTAAAAAAATATTTTAGCACATACCTGAAATACATGATGGAGGTTGCAAAATGCTTGTTAGCCTTTTGGTTTTTGACAGTGATCATTAGGAACAATCTCCATATGAAAGTGCTTTTAAATTAGGACAATATGAGAAAATCGTTCGTCTGCATCCAGCATTGCATTTCTGATGGCTGGAGACCACAGAGAGAGAAAAAAAGAAGCTGCTTGTTCAGGGTCAGCACTTACTGTTGGTTCCCGCAGCACTATAGCAGCAAACGCTGGTATTGCTGTGCCTTTTGAAATGTAAGAATACATTTTAGTATTTCAGATACACTGAAGCTCCCAGTAAATGTTTCCTTTTCAATGTCACAGGCCAATTTCAGTAAAAAGATTCTTTGTAAATGAAATAAGTTTATCAATTATGCAAACATTTAATAGTTGAGATTTTTCATCAGACTTAACCTAGCCAAGAGGATGAGTTAAGTTTGTCTGTACTACCTCAAAATTTGCTAGGGAAATCATATGAATAGAAGTACTTCTCTGCTTGCTCCGCTTTGCTGCTAAAAATATGTGCAGTTTGGGAAAATATGCCTAGATCTGACTTTCCTGACCTTCTGCAAATTCTAATAAACTGTTCAGAGTACTTAAGCAGCTGCACTGAGAAAAGGTCAAAAATATCTCTTGGCATGCTTTTACTCTGTCTGTGGATTGGTCTTCCCTTTGTAAAAACAAAGACGTTTCTGTGAGTCATTTATATTCTTTGTGTTTTTTCGAGTGATGCTTCTCTGAGGCATTTCTATTTTATATTCTTGTCAGCAGTACTCAAGGGCATCCAAGTACAAATTCTGCTTCAGCTGATCAGCCTTTGACCAGGCTACTTACTGGGTTGCTGGGGAAAGGACCTCCTGATGGCACAGGCGACGAAAGAGCAGGGTGGGATGAATTGAGAGTTGTAACGCAAAAATCTGAGCCTATGTTATGAAAAACAAGTCATTTCAGTAGAAATTTGTCATTTCCAGTGATATGATTGAAGTTAATGGTATTGTATTGAATACTGTGACACCACAGATAAAATGGCTTTGATAGCAAGGCAGATAGGTATTGGTGTTTCATTCCTTTTTATGGAAAACCAGAACTGTGCTGTGACAAATTATACCCATCGCCCCAGATTGTCCATAAGCCATCTCTAAATTTAATCAACTGCTTTTAGCCGACTCCTCTTCCATTCTTTTGCTCAGATTAGAGCAATTGCTGTATCAACAGCTTTGTTAAAAATCTGTATTTTATTCATGCAATGTCTGGGTGGATTTTTTTGTATTGTTTTGTTGTGGTTTTTTTAAATCTTGAGGTATTTCTTGTAAAATCATAATCATGGTTCATGGCTACATGTTCTTGTGCTACATAAAAATGCATGCTGAATATCTGAAGTGTGACCTAGCTTTAAAGCAGTGGTTTTTTGCTAGTTCTTCATGGGTTCAGGTAGGAAATATTTAATTTTCTATTATTATTCTAAAGGAAGAGAGAGGTAAAATAGAAGGATTTTCTCTTTTTAGTTCCCACCGTTGGGCTGTAGCTGTGTTTCTGTGGTAGTTATATCAGGATGACTTTTGCAAATAACTTGTCTGATTTTGTTTTTGTTGCACATTCTTGTGTTACTTCAGCAATGATGGATTGAAATTGCAGCAATACTTATAAACTTGGTTTAGCTGCAGTGAGACGAGATGACTTGTCTGCTTTTTAGAAGTGGCAGATTTTTTTTTTTGGCTGAGTAAGGAAAAGCAAACTTCTCGTCTCCAGCCAAGCAGGAATTTATTCTTGAAATATGCATTAAAGTTCCAAGATTAGAATAGATTGCTGTAGTTGATCTCATCCCCTGCATGAGTAATTCTGGGTGGTTATTTAGTAGACTGAACAGGGGATGATAAACTCAGAACCTAGCTTTGTTTCTCGAAACTTGAGTGATAAAGAAGCTGGAATAGCTCCTTTACAGGATTATCTTTACACTGGGGATATTGACATGTAAATGATCTGCCCTACTCACATCTCCAGAATGTCCATGTAGCGTGCAGCTCCAACGAATTTGCAGATCCCTATTTCAAAGCTTCATTCTGAGTATTTTTCAAATGGCAAATATCCAACATTAATAATCCACATAGCAGAACTGGGAGGAGGCTGCTGTGGGGGCAGCAGTATCACGTTGAACTTCAAACAGTCTTTTTAATAGTCAGAACAGTGGTAAGTAGCAAACTAGTTTTACTGCTGTCTTGTACTTTGTTGAAAATGTAGCCTTTTGACCTGAATGTTTAGAAGCTGAGTGAATACTGTCAGATATTGCTGTTTTGCTAAATTTGTTTGTTGAATGTGTTCCTGGTTAGGCTAAAATGTAAGAGTTGAAGACATAGTATTTAAAATGTTTTTTGACTGCTTTGTTTAAAAAAGAAAAAAAATCCCAGTAATCTGAAGCTCTGTTGAGAAGAACATTTTCAGTTTGTTTTGAACCTTTGCAGCAGTTCAGTAAAATATTTTCTTGTGAAAAATAAGTTTTCATGCAAGTAAGTGCTCGATTTATTGTCTTTGAGGATTCTTCTGTGTAATTACACATCAAAAGAACTGTTGACATGCAAAAAAAATTTTGTACAAGATCAACCACAGCTTTCTAAAAACTTGGTGCTGCTTCTGTTGTTAAAAGCATGCTGGTAATCCTACAGAAGTATTTCTTCCTGATACTGATTTTCAGAAACCTAACCAATGTAAGTAAAAGAAGTTTGTGTTTCAGTTCTCAATCACTTTGTCAAATAGTATTCATTAGTCTGAAAAATGTGGGAGCTCTGGGGAGATGTTTGTTAGACATTGAACTGGAGTTTTACTTCAATATTGTTTTTCTTAGTACAATACTGGAGGAAGAGAAGCTGCAGCAAGAAGAACGAATGAGAATGGAATCCAGGCGACAAGTCACAGTATCCTGGGACTCAGGAGGATCAGATGAAGCTCCTCCCAAGGTAGTTAAGACTGCAAATTATGTATGTTTAAAAAAAAAACAAATAAACAATTTTTATTCCATTTATTTCTTCAAAGCCTCCTTTGACGGGTTCATTCGAACAATGCCATTCTGGCCAATTTTGTCATCATCTGCCAATATTTGCCTAAAATGACCCCGCTCTACTTGAACTGTTATGAGAACTAATCCATGCTATAATATCGCACTAGTGATTTTCTGTTTCTTGTTTTTTAACTTGTAAAAGACTACCATAGTTGCAACAAAATTGTTTCCTGGCCTTTTCTTTATTCTTCTTTCTTGTAGCACTTCTATGAAACGTGAGCTTTCAGACCACCGTGAAGTTTATTTATAACACATCAGTGAGAGGATAGAAATCAGTTAATTGCATTTTCCTTATTCTGGACAGAAAATTAGGGGTTTGCTTTTAAGGACCTTATGTGTTTTAGTTTACACTTAATTTTGTTTCGTTACATGTCTGTCCTGTTTGGATGTCGCTGATGTGTTCTGCAGCTGTGGTAGTCTAACCTCACCAGTTGCTGAGCACTCTCTTCTCTTAGTAACTTGTCTGCTTCCTATCCGAGTTATTTTGCACTTTGAAGGATCGAGCCTGTGTTTTGAAGAATTTCATTTTGTACAGTCACCATTGTAATGTGGAATATTATCTGCTCCTGATCAGTTTGTGATGAATTCTTATAGCTCGCTACGCTAGCTCTGGTGCTGATAATGATATCAGTAGTACTCATGTGGCACCTTCTGCTGCACACATCCCCCAACAGTCATAGGAAGGCAACTTACTTTTATTTTGTTTAGTTTCCCCATGCCCAGGTTGTTTATTTTGTTTAGTTTCCCCATGCCCAGGTTGTAGATTTCCGAGCTTGGTTCGGCATTTTGATAGCTTTATGGCAACCAAGAAATATGGGCAGTGGAATTGTTGCTTTCATTTCAGAGTTAAAAACAGCAAACAATCCATCAACCTGTTTAGTCATACGAGATTAACTAGCAGGATTTGGTGTATATATAAACAGACGATGTTCCAAGTTACAGAAGCAGATAAACTGCATAAATTGGAATATGCTACTTAATTGTTACAGCCTTGTTTGAAGAATTTGTTTAGTCTTGAAGCTTTGGGGCTAATCCAGATAGAATAAATACCTTTTACTATTAGAAATGATCACCGTTAGAGCCTTGGGTGTGATGTATAAACTGAAACACTTGACAAAAGAGGTGTTAAGATTGAAATTAATTCAACCACTGCGTATCTTTTTTGAGGGGGTCAATACGTCCTCACTGTATATGTGATGCAGTTGTTGGTTAGGTTTTTTATACAGTCTTTTTGTGTAAAATATGTGTAAAATAGACTAATGACATTTGAATTAGTTGAATTTCATAGATATGGGATTTTAAGTATCTCTTGTTATCTAATTCTCTAATGATGACAACTGATTTTTTTCTTCCAACAATTCATTATGCGAGTTTCAGGTCTTTGTAGGGCTTAAACTGCATTTTATTTATAGCCTTAAATTTCTACACGTTCTTAAATAATACACAGATATCACAATTTGTACTATGAAGTTACTTGTATCTCACAGTGATTTCAGTTAGAAACGTAAGACAAAAAAGATCCTAGTTCAGAATGATAATAACATTTTTCATAAAGTGATGATAAAATTCTGCAATCTCAAAGTAATGTGGTGGTCACCTTTAACTGCCAGAAGGACTGGAGGAGCCCGTTTGCAGAATTATGAGGTTTGGGGTTTGTTTTCCCCTCTTGGGTTAATTTTTCTCCTCCTGAAACACCCAGCAGCACTGCTTCTCATTAAAAAAAAAAAACTAAATATACTTTTGGAGGTTAATATCAAACAAATAACAGAACACTTCTGCTTGGAAGATAAAAGTGTGTTGTTCTGAGCAACATTTTCCAAAATTACTTATTTCAGTAGTGTGAAATTTCTATACCTATTCTAGCAAAAGGATGATCTGTTCAATGTGTGCAGAAAACCAGGCTCCTTTTCATGCAGTTTTTTGTAATAGTACTGTCCGAATTTCTGGTGACTTTTCTGATGTATTCCTGTGATTATACATCTTGTTTGTTTATGTGTAAAGTATTGTCCTTCTCCTGAAGGGGTAAAGCAAGGTAGTCAGATAGAGGCTCTTGATAGCTGTTCTTTAGCTGTCCTTTCTAATAGGACCTAGTTCTGTCTTGTTTTTTTCTTGGCTGGGAATGGGTTGCAAACAAAGCATGGATAATGAAGCGACCATGGAGTTCAGAATATGATCAAAAGCACCTTCCATGTTGAGGCAGTTAGTTACACAGAAGTTAATTATCAGAACTAACTTTAGTCCTCATAATAACACATGGAAATATTCATGCTAAACAAACCAATTTGATTTGTGTTCCAACTGAAGCAAAAGAATTTACTTTTGGGAACAGTCACAAAAGCAACAAATTAATAGCAAAACTTTATGTACTGCACGTTGTGAACTTAGAAACAATGCTATATTTGCACCTGGAAACTTGATTTAAGAATTATGTTCTTAGTTGATGTCTTCTCTAGAGTTAAACAGCACAGAGCAGGTAATTTAGTGCAAGCAATTAAATATGCACAAAGAATTCACAGAGAAAACATTATTTATTGACATACCTAGCAAACAATTCAGCTGCTTCCATTTCCAAGCAAAAATGGAGGAAAACTTGATTTTAATTGTTTAAAAAAAGTTAGTCATTTTAGAATATTTATTTCAGGGGTTTTTTTGAGCTTGCATTTGTGGTGCACTGCCTGTAAATGTTTGTCTCACCGAAGAGTAATTTTCTGGTTATAGTTTTCTGTTTCTAAACACACTAAAAATTCCTTTGTATTTACAGCCCAGTAGGCCTGGTTACCCCAGTCCGAGATCCAGTGAAGGGTTTTATCCAAGTCCACAGCATATGGTACAGCCAAATCATTACCAGGTATTACATTTAACACTGTGCATGCATTTTTCCAAATGTGGGGTTTATAACTCAGTTGCAGCTGGTGGGATTATTTCACTTTTTACGTGGTTTATTTTCATTCAGTTCTGTTAAATTGTGTTTGTTTTACATCAGAACAAACCCCGAACTGAACCTGGTAGGTTTACTCCCAATGGCAAATATTTTCATATCTGATACGGTGCTCAGATTCCTAAAACTACAGTGAAACACATCAGACATTTTCATATTTATTGAAGGAATGTGGTGTTCATGTTAACATTTGTGCTAAGCTATAAAATTACTTGCCTTATAAATGGCATTAACTGATGGACTTACGTTGGGCTTATTGATACTCTGCTCCCTGATGATTCTCAAAACATTTTTATTTTCTGTTGGCTGATGGCTACCTGTAGATCTACCACATCGTATACTCACAGGTTTTGCTTTTCTTCCTAACACTGCTGAAGAAATTTAAAACAAAGTTTGTCATGAACGTACTTTAAGCATTCTTGGGTGTTCAAACCTACAGCCATATACAGCAGTCTCGGTCGAGATTTTTTTTTCCATGGAGAGGGGGAGGTTTTCATTGTTTTAATGAGTACTTAAGACTCATTAAAACTACTTTGGTTTTCCTGTGGAGAAGTTCTCAGGCTGCACAGCTAAGCACACTAATTACATGCTGTCACTCAAGACTTAAGCTTGTAACGTACACTAGGGGGTACTTTTTTATATGGCTCTGTAGGGTGATGTGTGCAGGCTCCTGTTAACTTGAATATGAGCTCTGCATGTGTAGCTCTTACAAATGTGTCAATAAGTTTATTTTTGTTTATCAGAAGACTTTGATCTTCTTGGCTGCAGAGGTTAAAACGTACTTTCTAATGCTGCTGTTTCGATAAGCATCCTCAAATAGTTATAGTTGTCCTCAAAAGTTATATTTCTGTATTTCTATATAGTTATAGTTATCCTGAAGTAGTTATTGTTATGTTATGACAGGCATCCTCAAAGACTTAAAAAAGAGTTTTTGTGTCATATTTTGGCTTGGCTTCCTTCTTCTGATGTTGCTTCCCCTCCTCCTCCTCCCTCTCAGTGACTGAATTGAGTCATTTCTGCGTGCTCATATTTGCTTCCTTGGGGAGCGGAAGCGATTAATTATGGGGAAGCATAGGTCTTATTAATTCAACTCTTTTTTTCTTTTTTCCTTTTTTTTTTTCCCCCTAAAGGTGTCTGGCTACCCTGGTTCTCATGGGATACCAGCCATGGCAGGCAGCATTTATCCTGGGCAGGCTTCTCTCTTGGATCAAGCAGATTCTTGGAACCATCGGCCTCAGGAAATATCAGTGTGGCAACCAAACATGGAGGTATCATGAACTGACACATCTGTTGTTGTGCTCTGTACAGTAAATACACTTTTTTGTTACTGAGGTACATCTGGAGATTATTGTAGGAAAACTAAGTGTTTCTCTGGTATTTTTTAAATTGCTTTACTGCAGTGGGATGGGAATCATGACTGAATTCTGTTCTTTTCCTCCTATGTGAGGTTGGGCATAAGGTGTACTCTTTACACAAATTCTTGATGAAGTTACTACTATTTGTTATCTTAACTCAGTGAGTGATAGAAGATATTTTGTGTTTGTTAAAAGAAGGCTTTACTGAAACTTATTGCTGTTAATAGAGATGGGAACATTCATGTGAAAATATGTAATATCATTACTATTTAAAAATACCTCTCGTGGGAGATATCCAGCATAGCTGGAGGCTCCTCTGTAGCTCATCCAGAACAGAAAATGAAATGGTCTGCAAAACTGTTCTTGAGTTGTATTCCTGTTAGGTGCTTTTCAGCCTGTCATGATTGCACAGAGCTGCTGCAAAGAACTTCAAATTAATTCCTCCTTTAACCTTCCATCATTTTTTTTCTGTTCTCCTCCAGTATTTTATACTTTTTTCATTCCATTTTATCCTCCCACAAAGATTCACTTTGTGCAGCTTCTGTGTTAAATCCATTTCCTCTCTAACCAGTGCTCTATTCCCTGTGCCTCTGATAAATATTTAAGTGATAACTGAGGCTTACCCGTTAAATACAGGCAAGCAGATAGATGTCTAAGTCTTCAATTTGCCTCTGCTTACTCTTGGTTGATTTGGCCATACATTCTGCCATTATGACTTGCTGTCATGCTGTTGTTGTTCACACTGTATGTAGTTGAGGGTTGTAGTCCCAAGTAGTTCAACATCCCTGTAGATTATTGACTGCAGAAACAATGTAGTCTAACTATGTCGTACTTGAATAAAGTGTTGGTGGAAGGACATGAATGCTTTAAAAGTGTTTATAATAACAAATTATAGCCAAGTTTTCACAAAAGCTTGGGAAGTTGGTTACCTAAAAACAATCTTAGTGAAGTTTGTTACCAAACTCCCCTTGGCTTCTCTAAGAATACTAATTTATACACTACTTGCTAATGATTTCCAGAGAGCATTGGGATATGGTATATTCAGTATTGTAAGCTTAAGACATGCATAAAAACTTACTCAAAAATCATTAAAAATGTTTTTGTGACATGCTTTGCAAGTGTCAGCTAAAACTGAAAAGCGTGTTTGTTTGGAGTGAAAAATCTTGCAGCTTTTAACAGCTGGATAGTTACATTATTGCTCAAGACCGAGAAGATGAAATTGATAAATCTGGTTTTGTTGTCCAACTTAAATGAAGTGCAATATATGAAGTGACAACGTTACTGAAAAACAGAACAGAATTTTTCAGATCTTTTTGGTTCCAGTGATTATGAGCAAGGCAAATAAAATGTTTCTAGTTGGAAGGAGTTTCTTCTGATGGTCTGCTTCAGGAGTCGAAGGAACTCTGCTTGACTGCTGTTGTGCATTTGGGCTTTTAAAAATCTATTCTTTTATCATCTCTAAGTTTTTGTAGCTGTTTATACAAATTTTAAGTTGTGAGACTGAATAAACTTACTCTGTTTTGTAGGATTCAGGCACTTTGGACATACGAGGAATGGGCCAGGTTCTACCCACACATCTCATGGAGGAGAGATTGATACGACAACAACAGGAGATGGAAGAAGATCAGCGCTGGCTTGAAAAAGAGGAACGATTCCTGGTAATGCTTTGTTTCATAGTGCTTCTAAATTCATTATGATTTTTCTTTTTTTATTGCAGCTTGCTAAAACTGATCACTTCTGTGAAATGAGTGTGTTTAATGAACATAGGAGTCACTACCAAAATGTAGGTTGGAAATCGTTTTTAAATTAAGTGTTCGGCTTGTAAGTGAGTCCTCTGTTACAAATACGTTGAACAGCTGGGTTTTTTAGTCACTCTCACTTTATCCAGTTGAGTATTTGTGTGTGGGAAGTTGTGGGTATAATTCTGTGCCAATCTGGAGATTGCCTGTTTGTTCTTAAGGAGATAAATCTGTGCATACGCTACCCTTAAAAAAGGGATAACCATCAGCCATCTAACAACCGTGACTATAGTAAGTGTAAGCACTCTTGCACTGGAGGAATAATGAGACACATTAGTGTGAAGAAATAATTTAAGAGAGAGCTCTGTGAGGTGGGGAAAAAGCTCTGAACGTGACCAGGAGGAGAAAGAAGAGATGCATTGGTAGTGGATCTTCTGTTCCTGTTTCTCTGCAGTTCTGTGTTTTCTTGTTGTCAGTGCCACTGGTGTAGGTATTTTAGTTCAGCTCTGGCTTCCCAGTTGTCAAAATTCATGTTCTGTGTTAAAATTCTTCTACTCGAGACTGATGGCTACAGATGCAGCAGAAGATGGTAGTAGCACATTACTCTGTATAGGCTCATGCTGGGGACCCTATGGGTGCGCGAGCCTCACTTGACAGGTGGATAATTTACGGTGGTGTGGTATGGGTTGTGACAAACATTAGTCGCATGTTTAGTCTTAAGAAGTGTATTTCAAGGAATGTTTCTGTTTGGAAGCCTTTTATGTTGTACATAGTTACAAAACACGCCTGTATAAATGCAGGTGCCATAGGTTTGTTGCGGGAGGTTAAGTTTGAATAAATATGTTCTCTCTTTAAAGCAGATGATGATAATGGTCTATGGTTTCTGTAAGAGTTCTCTGCACTGCCTAGAGCTGGTCTCCAGGAAAATCTTAGGTGTATAGATGAATATTTTTATTTTAGACACCAAAGTTGCTGGTCGTCGTCGTCTTGCAGAACTTAAACAGTCTTTTAGGGATCTTGAAACCAGGACATTATGTTTCTTGAAAATAAGAATTTAGGCTTTATTCTACAGCAAGCCAGTGGGCGGGAATGGAGAGCAGCTCTTGTATGTAGACGATGTTACCAAGACCTTATTCCTTGCCAATTGAATTGTCTTAGTCTCTCAAGGGTTTAATTATGTATGGCATTCAGAACTGTTCAGAACAGCTGACGGCTGTGAAGTCAACCAAGGTAGGATAAATCTCTGCTAGCTCTTGAGAGCTACTGATAGATGCCCCCATGTCCAGTACATGTTCTAGCCAAGATCTAGATTGTGCCAGAGTTAAGATGTTACTTTTGATTAAAGGATGTTGAATTTTGCTTTTGGCTGGTTTCCTTGTAAGTGCACTTGGGAATTTGCAGTTTTCCATTGAATGACTGTAAAGAAACCACTGTACCCAGATTGCTTTGTCCAGTTTATTAGGAGCTGAAGAGAGGGAGGGGAAAGGAAAATTTCTTCCCTAATTTAGGCATTAGCTTTTCCAGTCTTGAGTGGCACCAGTTGCTTGTGACTTTCACAAGCCCAGGAGGTCAGATTGATCCATTGTGGGTTAAAACTTTCAAGATGGTCAAGAACTTTTTGAGGAATTAATGTATTTACTGAGAATGAGGCATTGTGATTTCAGGTGGTGACACTAGATGGTGTGGGAACTTTCTGCAGAAAACTTTCTGAACTTTCTGACCTTTTCTGCAGAATAGATGACAATTACTTGTAGTGTTTGTTATTCTGCTTTGATTCAGCCTCTGGACCATTAGGCTGTTTACTGTCCCCTAAATTGCTGTTTGAGGAGGGACTTTTTGATTTTTCTTTTGATCTGTAATACAATCTTAGCATACATTTGGAAAAAAAATACTGCATTTTCATTATGTGTTTTTATTGCAAGGAGACACCATCTCTATTGCCACCCCCTACTCAAAGGAGAACTAGCACTGATGAACTTGTGAGCAGCTATACAGCTCTGCAGCTTTGCCAGAGCTGGATTTGGTTGATGTAAACCCTTAGTGGGTTAAAAAGGCAAAAAACAGAAAAAGTTTGGGTGGAAGTAAGCATGAACTTAAATGGCCAAAATGAGGAACTGGAATCCATAAGAGACTTCAGTTCTTTTTCTTTCTGCATTAACATTTTGACCATACAGACTTTGGGGTTTATAGTTGCATGCCTGTTACAGATTTATACTCTGTGTCAAAAGCTAAACAAACTAATGATAGCCACAGGGTGTACTGGAACCCATAGCAGGATGTATGTCAGAGGACTCTTCAGTTTATAGATTGGTGTTTCTTGAAATGTGGTTTTCTAGGTTTAGCCCTGAAGAAGTCAAGATGGTAGAAAAGTCACTGTGGGGAGTCACTCTTGGAGGCCTTGCAGATCTCCTTGCAGATATCCACAATTCATACATGAGGGTCCAAACACAGGTCCAGTGTAGAAATAATCCATATATTACATGCACACACTTCTTGCCCCATGTCCTCTAGTGAGTGACTAGTGATATTTCTGCTCCTGGGAGAAGGGCCTTCCCTAATTTCACTCCAGGTGATTTAGGGGGGAGAGGCAACTTTTTTTTTCCCCTCAAAATTGATGTCATGTCTCTTACTTGCTTTGAGACGCCTTTCTGCACTAACCTTTAGATTTTGATAAAATTCTTTTGCTGAAGTGTAGCTCTCCCTTGCCTGCTACAGGCAGGTTTCAGAAGAATATTTCTCCTTTTGAGCACAGAGAACAATAGAGAGAGTAGAGCCAGATTTTAATTTTTAACTTATGTAACTAAACAGTGTAATGTTCTTAGTTAAAACTGGTTACTTTCAAAAGCTGCTCTATTTACACAGTCTTCAGGCTCCTACAGTATATCTCACTTCTACTATTGAGAATTGGACTCACAGGGGAGTAACTGCAGATCATTTAGTGTAAGACACTGCAACGAGAAGAAAAATCCTCAGTGGGGTTTCTGTTAGTACAATTTTTGTTTCCCCAGAGTAACACCAACTTGCACATGACTTGAAATTTATTGCTGCTTCTACAGGATAAAAATACAACTCAAAACATGTTAATACAAATATGAACAGCACTGATGCTGTGTTTCCTAGAAGAGACACCCGAGATAAAGAATGAAATTGCAATGGCATTGAAAGGGAAATTTGCCAGGTTCCGGAGAGGTTGTTATCTGTGTAAGCAGTTTAGCTGAAACTGGTCCTTTGAGAACATGTGACTAGTCAATACTTGAAAGGAGTCAAAAATTTTGTTTGCAAGCTGCAGCTTTAACAGAATCCAGAATTCTGAAATTCTGCTGAAAAAAAGGGAAAACAAACAGATCTCTCTTCATGGGAACCTCCTGAGTGAAAATAAATCTGTTGTGTAAAAACTGAAGAGTAAAGAAATGTTTAATTTTAAATTGTACCGAATATATCCACTGGGAAGTGAGAGGAGAATTGCGGGTTGATTTTGGGGGACTTTTTTTCCAGGACTGACACTCCCTCCCACCCCCTGATAAGAGGGGGGATGTTGCACGCTAGTCTGGTAGCTTTAATGGACACTGAAAAGTGCTTTGATATCATCATCTCCAGGAAGGAGGACAGAAATTCTGAATTATTTTTGAGGAAGCTGAAGCAAAGACAAAGCATTACTGCATTTAAAGCTTGATACAGGTAACTATAGAAGACAGTCTCTGTCCAGGACGTATGCAGGTGGAGGGGGTGAGAGAGCTGCAGTACAAACACATTACATCAAACAAGTAGAAGTCTGTTTGGCCTTCTATGTAAGGAATCTTACTGTTAGGATTTTTTAGGTGCTCAGTCTCGTTGACTGAGTTTTTCACTCATCGTTTATAGCCTGTGATGTTTAGACCTCGGCAGACAAGCAGAATCACAAGAAATTAATGAATTTCTCATTCTGCACTTTCTCCTGAGTTGTTTTTTGATCATACGGGTATTTCCACCCCAAAAAATAAAACTGACGAAGATTAATCAAGATTTTACTTGTACACAGTGCATAGCATATAGAAGCTGAATGAACAACCTCCATCCCCAAAAGCAGTGCTCCACAATTGCAAATGGCCTCTCTGCTGCTGGCACTTGCAGCTCGCTGTAACTAAAAGATTTGGCCCATTACCCTGCAGTTTGGCATGCATGCTGCGATACTCACCCTTATGTCCAGGGTTTCCTGGATTTCCTTTACAGCATTTGCATACACAGAAAATCAGCCCATAAGGATCAAATTACTCCATTAGGGCCACAGTATGTGTATGTTAATATTCCAGCCCTGACTTCTTGTGTGTAGAATTAATTTAAAAGCAAATCAATTAATTAATTGAGTTAAAATCATGTTTAAAGGCCCCCCAAAAATGCTTTTATTTGTGGCTTTTGACAGAAGTTTGGAACTGCCAAAACCTGTCTTGATATTTAGGTTTTTTTAATTGGTTTTAGGAGAGAGTATACCTTGTGTATTTTAATACGGAGTTTGACCCAAAAGGAGAATCATCTGTAACCACAGATAGGAAACGAATGGTGGTGGTGATGCCATGAGAGAGCATACTGAACTGGTAGCTATTTAGTTTGCTTCACAGTAGTTGTGGGAAAGAAACTATGTCATTCTGTGTCTTTTCAAGGTGACCTTTTAAGTTCAGCAGTATAGTGAAGTTAGTGATTTTTATGCTGTAACTTCTGGCACTTTCACTATCTCTGCACGTTTTGCAGAATGCTTTTCTTCTTTTGGGCCTGTTTAATTACCTGCTTCCTCATTTATATTTAGTTTCCAGTTTGAACCTTTCTTTGTGGCTGTATTGATGTTATGTGGCATTGTTTTTAATCATATAAAATAAAGATATATATGTGCATGCCTTTTTGTAAGTCCTCAGCAGACAGAGCAGTGTTGTGCTAAAAAATTTATAGTCCTTTACTGTGATAGGCTAAGAAGAAATAACTCACATAGTTTCCTTATCGTGTTTGGGTTTGTTTTTTTCTGAAATTCCCACATAGTTGTGGTTTTGTCCTATTTTGACACTGAGAACTGCAATTCAAATATAATTGATGTGAACTGTTGCTAAATTAAGATTTTAATTTTTAGCCTGAGAAAATCCCACCAAGACATTACAATTTGGCATGTCCTGAGAATGCCAAGACTTACATGTTCTTTTATTAGTGAGTAACCAAAAATACTGGAAATAAAGTAGATTATGTTCCAGTTTGTCAACATACGCATCCTGTCTGAAAAGTCCTCTTGACGTTTCCAAAGATTTCAGATAATAGACTATTTATTAGGAAAAAATCCATTTGCTTTTGAAGGATTTTGATTTTCTGCAGGATTTTAACAACATGTAGTTCGTCCCTTAAATATGTATCTGTAATGAATATAATAGTAAGTAGAAAAGACTTTGCTTAAACTTGCATTTTAGTTTAGTACAGTTGGCACTTTCACCAAAAAAAAAATTTCAGAGCACTACGGTTTGTATGCTTGAGAAGTCCCACCATACTATGAGTATGAAACACATTTGAAGATGATTTGTCATCATAGTCGGTCACTGTTTAGCTTCAAGGCTTGAAAAATATACTCACAAGTGACAACTTTTTCAGGTAAAGCTGAAATCCTAAATCTCTAATTTCCCAAAGGCTTCATTTTCTGAAACAGCCTTACGCTGCAAAAGGTGTTAAAGAGGGCCTTTGTAGACATACACTCTTACTAGCTAAGTTCAACTTGGGCGCTTCACAACCAAGTGGATGTCTTGAGGGTTTTCCCCCCTCCAACTCATCTCCCTGTTGTATATACACCCTCATACAGTTGTGCTTCAACAAGTGCCGGAAATGTTCTCCATTAACGCACGCATGCTGAGCACCTCAGCACCCACCACCCAGTTTCCAGCCCCTTTAGCTGCCTCTCAGAAAGGATCGTGTCCTGTCCAGCCAAGCAGCTCTGTATATCTAATGGTATGCCTAGTACCAGGATGGGAGAATCATTCAGAGTGATTTTGGAAAGGATGATGGTTTTGGAAAGGATGCCATGGAGGTATAGGGCCACAGCAGGGACTGGAAAGATAGAAGGGTGTGCTTTGGGGCTGTAAAATGGTGTGTAAAGTACAGAACAGGTCAGTTTTGGTGCGAGGCTTATTTTTGACTTAGAGAATGTTGTATTAAACGTATCTGGATGTCAGTATTAAAAATTGAGCAATGCATTGCTATGTAATGCCAGCATAAGGGGCTAAAATTAAGCTCTTGCCACTGTAGAAGCATAAGAATTGCTGCTAAGTAATATTTAAAAATACAATGGGAGTTTGATCTTAGATTTCACCTTTACTGTAAAATAGTTTGTCTTTTGAAATTTCCACAGCTACGCAAATGAGTAAATCAGAATATCATTTACTAAAATATGAGTTGTAGAATTTATTAGAACACAATCAAGTCACTAGAAATATAATTGGGCCTGTTGTTAGTCATTGGACACAAAAATGTGTTGAATGTTTCTCTGTTGTTCCTTGTGTTCCTAACTATCCAAATTTTGATGGGGCAGAAGAAGGAAAAAGTTTAGAGAAGTTAAAAGGGCTTGCGTTTATGTACCACTAAAGATTTTCAGTCCTTATTTCTAAGACGTAAAAAGGCAGATCGCTGAGATGCAGGTGGGTTGTGTAGCTGTACAGACTGCTCATGGACCTGCTGGTTTGCCATTACCCATTGGTGCTTAGTATCTTCATTTTCAGATCAGGTTCTTGGAGATGCCTGGGCAACATCCTACCTTTCATGGCTTTGCTTGCATGGGGTTACTCAACAGGACTCAGTATTTTTCTTGGCAATGTGTGAAGCAAGTGTTTGTCAAGTCAATAATGCTCATTTTAGTAATATTTTGTGTGTATTTCCAACCTTTCTGTGAAACGGTTCTTGGACTGTAGCTAGGTGGTTGTATACTGGTCATGTATGTAATGTTCTGAAGTCCACTCATATGCTGCACATTTGCTGCTGATGGTTACTTGGGTAATTAACTTGTTGCTGTGATGTGAGGTTGTAGAATTGAGCATTTAGAGAGTTTAGATGCTGAAAGGGAGGACCTTTTAGTAAGACAAGGAGGGGAGGAGATGGATATTATGTCTGTTAATTTAACTTTTTTCTTATAATACTAGAAAAAATCTGTTATTTGGACTATGTGTGCTTCTGAATCTTTAAAAATGCTCAATATTTCATTATCTGTGGAGTCTGGTTTAGGGTGCATTTCTGGAGTAATAAATTGTTAAAAGTGCAAAGAGCATTTAAGACCCCTGTGATAAAATAGTCTTTGACTATTTCCAAAGACTTTCGGCACTTCCCTGGCTGGAAACGAACATAAAATGAAGGCAAATTTTGAACATCAGTGTAATAGAAATTCAGTTAGTTGTATGCTTAGATAAACAAAGATAGCTATTTGCTTTAGCTTAAAAATATGAGAATCACACCTTACTTTCGATGTCTAGTGAAGTATCTAACATACCCATATCAAATGAGACTTTAATCAGAAAAAATGCCTTAATCATAATAAAGGAAATAAACTTGAGATTCGTCAATGGTAGGTTTCATCATATAATTTGTCACAAATTCCTGGAGAAACACTGGGAAATCGCTTGCTTGTGTCTGCTTCAGTTCTTCATGTTTAAGATGGGGTTAAATATTTCCCTGTCTAGTATGATTTGTCTATTTTTAATCTGCAAGTTCTTTCAGGCAGCGACTGTGTGGCTGTGCCTCTGGCTGTGCCTCAGTCTGCAGAAGACTGAATGAAAATCCAAAGTATAAGCCCTTCTGACAGACTAGCAGCACAACTGGAGTATTTTTAATGATAAAAGATCAATATTAGTGTATCTTTGCAAGTTCCATTTGCCCTGCTGGCTTTTTAAGGTCATTTAGCAGGATATGGGAGTTGGAATTATTCTTTAGTGCTTTTAGAAAGAAAGGAAAGGGTTCTGGAGTAGCTTTAAACAAGAAACAGATATATTTGTCCCCCAAAACTGACCCTGAAAGAACATGTATCTGTTCATGGGGTCAGTTAAGTTACAGTCAATATTCACATGCCTGCATTTCTCTAAACAAAAAATTTTCATTCTCATTCAGTGTATGTCTATTTTATGTATATATCCATACAGACATATGAAATAAGTTGTATTTACACTGATGCAGATGTTAATTTTATCCATTTTCTAAAGAGAATGAGCTCTGAGTCTCATAGGAGAGTGAATTGAAGAGTCAGATAAATCCTCTTTCTTTGTTGTTGTGTGCCAGAAGTAGTGCACTAGAAAAGCACTCTTATTTTGCTGAACTTGTATCTTCAGATCAGTGTTAACCTTTGTTTCACATCGGCTCTTCCTTTGTCTTTCCCTGTACTTAATATTGTCCTCAAAGAGTAAGTATAACATACCTAGATTTGCTGGGGAGATGAGAAACATGACCGGTTTCTATGTGAAAAAATTGGGCCAGTTTTATTTTTACTTTTTAAAACAACCAAGCCCTGAGTTCCTGTATCTCGCTTAAAACGTATAAAATAGAAATTCATTTGGTTTTGTTTGTCGCTTGTATCACGAGAATAGTGCATCTGGATGTCTTTATTAGCTTTCTGTATCCAAATGCAGTGTTTAAAGAGCTCCAGTAATTGGCCCCATTTGCAGGCTTGGAGAGGGAGCCAAGTACATATAAGCCGTCCTCAGGCAGGAAGCGGGAATTAATGCACAGCGTTTCTCATCCCGTGGTTGAAATTTTGCTGTTGGGCAGCAAACAATTTAAAAAAAAAAAAAAACTTTTGCTGCCTTTGAGAAAATTAAAATGCAGGTTTTCCAATGTTGTGTTAAGGAAATGGTACTACCAATATTTATAACAAGCGTTTTTACACGTGCGCTGAGAACGGGTGGTTGAGAAGCAGTCGAGAAGGCTGCCAGGAGTTTCAGTAGCTGCAGTTGCAGAAGCGCGTAGTCGCAGCAGCGGGGGTGTATAGGCTGGAATGAAATGACATCTGTATTTGTCAGTGTAAATTTTTAACAGTATTCTCCTGTCTTTATAATGATTTTAAGCCTAGGTTGCATGAATCGGTAAGCAGAGTACAGAATGAAATTTTTAATTTTTGTTTTAGAAACCTGATGTACGGCTCTCCAGAAGCAGCATCGACCGAGAGGATGGAGGTCTCCAGGGCCCAGTAAGTATGTGTGGGATCTTTTCATCTCCCAACTCTTTCTCCGGTTTCCTGGTAGAACATGTTGTACGCTGTCTTGATTATGGGAGATGATTTAAAGTTTTTGCTAAATGTTTCCACTATTATTACATGATTCTACAACTTCCCAAGTGGCTCAGCTTCTGTGGGAACAGCAGCCGTGGCAAACTTATTCATGCAGCAGTTTGGGGGATTTGGCGTTTGTTTTTTTTTTCCCCCCTTGAAGCTGCTGTTGTAACAAATACTAAAATGTTTCCACAAATATGTTGCAATAATTTTTTAATGCTCACGTGCTGTATAATTGGGCCTTTTATTTAAAAATATGGATAGCTTTCTGAAAGTTCTGTCAACAGGAAGCAGGATTAAAATAACTTTTGCAGTTGTTTAAATATCTGAAGGGTTTTCTTACAGGGAATGTAAATGGTACTGTTGTATTACTCAGAAATCTGTTTGGGGTAAATGATCCGCTATGAAACAAATGGAATAAACCCCATCGCCATTGATTTATTGCCAGACAACAGCTGCAGCTGTGGTATTCTTTCTAACTGGCTTAACTTCTGTCTGTTTAACTAAAAACGTCTCTCCAATTGTTTAATTGCCATTGGAATCTCTGAATCATACTGATCAAAAGGAGGGGTTAGGCTAGGGACTGTTAATGATAGAAACCTAATGCTTCATCTACTGTTAGTCCCCAGGGATCACCTTTAAAATAGCTAAGTTAATATTCTAAATTCACTTTCCTAGTTCATTTGGGATGCAATTGTAAACTCCTAGTTTGGCTTCAGTATTTCTTCACTACCTAAGAATTTAGGGACTCTTCCTGCATTTGCAGCCAAAGTACAATCGTGAATGAGTATATTAATGACAGACTGCAGCGTGGTCTCTAGAGACATTCAGGTCTGGAAGCTGCTAAGATTTTTTTCCATGAAGTTGGAAAAGACTATTAGTTATTGTTATGTCTTTGCTATTGTTGCATTTTTATATACGGGCAAGTAAATTATCGCTGCATTTTGTGCTACTCATGAAGATGCTCTGAGATAACCTGGAGATTTTGAAGTCATGTCAGAGGTTTGATTCAGGTGGCTGTCAGGGGCAATGGGTTTAAAGTACAGCTTCTTGCAGCCAGCTGTTTTCTCTGACTGCTATTTGTTTTCAGCATGACTGCCTGGGGTTAGAATAAAAAATACAACACCCACATCCCAAACTGCTTGTAGGGGAAGTCCTGTCTTCCCAGACTGGGTAGTAGAATTTCACACCCCAGTTGAATGAGTGTGAAGAACACTTAGTGATCATTGACAAAATGAGTTTTAAAAGAGACTCTAATTCGTGATAACTACATTTCTAGTTCCAGAATTTGATTTTGCATTTTTATAGTTCTTAATACATTCAGAACATAACTTTGACTGGCTTTTGCAGTGGGAAATGTCTAATGCTTCCGTGAGTCAATCTCAGTTTCTCACCTAGAGGATGAGAAATAGGCAGTAGTCATTTCTAGGAGAATATGATTAAATAATTGTCCAGTGTAACACAGAGATTTCTGTGACAGTGGTGAGGACGGAATCCAGTTCACTGAGGTGTCATTTACATCTTCCCCATAAAGTGACTTTTTATTTGAGTAGTCGTTGTGGTAATTGGAATGGGAGCAGAAGGCACAGCAGCTCTGATTCCTGCTCAGAGCAGCAGCATCTGTGCAGTTCAGGGATGCTGGGAGGGAGGATTAATACATGATCCTGTTCTTGGATGTGGTGGTACAAATGAAAAGTTATCACATGCATTTTATTAGTTCCTAACTGATAAGCACGTGGCTGTATAACTTCGTGCACATTCTTTTGACTTATACTTTTAATACACAATTTCCTGGAAGTCAAAAAGCAAGAATTGTGTGAAAAGGGGAATTTTACTCTCTTTCCTCTCTTCCTCTCTTTCTTTTCCCCCAGGGTTATCAGATTTGAAATAGGTTAACAACACAAATCAAAGTTAACGACATGACTGATGGTGCTGGCAGAAAGCAGATGTTGTTTCTAACTAGAGAGGGCAGCTGTATGACAGTGTGTGAGATGATCGGCCGGTGGATTTCAGAGGTTCATGGTGACAGCAGGAGAGTTTCAGGGCTTTGGATCTTTGATTTCTACTCCTGGTTCCTGAAAGTGAAATTTGATTTTTTGAAGTCTGTAGTTACAGTTTTAGAGTAGGCAGGGTGATTATGCTCCTCTGTTTCTAGCCATCACGTTTCTGCTCTGAAGTATTAAGTTGATAGAATATCATCTACGAAACTTAGAAGAACTTCAGATTTCTCCCTGTGCAATACATTTTTATGCAACCTTACTTCCTGGAATTTGTGCTTCTTGACAGAGTTTTCCATAGCAAACTGATAGAAATGAGCTTGAAGTAGAGTTAGTGTGGGAATTTTCATTTCATACAGTTAAAATTTGAAAAATTTTTGAGCAGCTGAAGGCAGGCCTCATGAAGTGCTAGGCAACCTTAGCCATAGGAGCTACTGTCAGATCTGTCTGTAATTTTAAAACCATAACATTAATTTCTAAAAATGCCAGGCTGAAGCTTTTAATAAATGCTGAACTACAATCGTGACTATCCTTCGAGTTTGTTAATGGGTCGGTTGCAAGGCATGAGCATCTCAGTTCAGTTCGGAGGATCTCCTGCAGAGTTTCTGTGTGCTGTTGGGCAAGCTGCTTGGTATCCTCATAGTCATCTAGCACTGAAACGAGGTGATGGTAGAATTAGAAGCTAAGGAATAGTAAGTGTACTGCTATTGTCCCTGTTACCTGGGTGTGTTTCTGAAAATAGAGAATGTGAGACATTCAAAAACAGTTGCTTAAAAGGTCAGAAAAGAAAGTTAATGAATTAACATTCTTAGATGGTGATTTATGACAGCATTATCCAGACCTGAAGGTGAATTGAAGCAGAACTGTTTTCGTACCATTAAAAGTGCATTCTAAGTCTGAATGTCATCTTCAAAATGTTAAAAAAGCAGCTTCCTTAGGTCTGACGCAAAGTAGTATTCTGACTTTGCAGAAAGTGGTCTTTATTTTATAAATAAATGCCTTTTTGAGATGTTTCAGTACTAGACCTATTACATTCTAACTACTTTCAGTGTTTTACTTTGGAATGGAAACTGCTTTATGCAGATATGCTTGCGTAAAATGTGACTCTGTTGGGATTGTAATACTTTTTATTACATGACAACTGCAAGTTTTGTGTAAAGTATTAATTTGGTTGTGACCAAACAGATTTTCATCTTCTATAGAATGATAGAATACCTCAAGTTGGAAGGGACCGATAAGGATCATCAAAGTCCAACTCCGTGCTCCTCGCAGGACTACCTAAAACTAAACCATATGACTAAGAGCGTCATCCAGACGGTCCTGGAACTCTGACAGGCTTGGCGCCATGACCACTTCCATGGGGAGCCTGTTCCAGTGACCAACCACCCTCTCAGTGAAGAACCTTTTCCTAATGTCCAATCTGAACTGCCCCTGACAAAGCTTCATTCCATTTCCTTGCGTCCTATCACTGGTCACCAGAGAGATCAACACCGCCCCCTCTGCTGCCCCCCTTCAGGAAGTTGTAGACTGTGATGAGTTCCCCCCTCAGCCTTCTCTTCTCCAAGCTGAATAAGCCAAGTGACCTCAGCTGCTCCTCGTACATCTTGTCATCAAGGCCTTTTACCATCTTGGTTGCCCTCCTCTGGACACACTCTAATAGTTTGATGTCCTTCTTATATTGAGGTGCCCACAACTGCACACAGTACTTGAGCTGGGGCCGCACCAGGGCAGTGTAGAGTGGGACAATCATCTCCCTCGACCGGCTAGCTATGCTGTGCTTGATGCACCCTAGGACACGGTTGGCCCTTCTGGCTGCCAGGGCACACTGTCGACTCACATTCAACTTGCCATCAACTCAAACGCCCAGATCTCTTTCCACATGGCTGCTCTTCAGCATCTTGTCCCACCATTTTTTATGTGTAACCAGGATTACCCCGTCCCAGGTGGAGAATCCAGCACTTGCTCTTGTTAAATTTCATACAGTTGGTGATTGCCCAACTCTCTATCCAGATCTCTGTAAGACCTCTACCCTCAAGGGATTCCAGAACTCCTCCTAGTTTAGTATCGTCAGCAAACTTGCTTAATGTACATTCAATTCCTGTATCCAGATCATTTATAAAAACATTAAAGAGCACTGGCCCTAAAATTGAGCCCTGGGGAACCCCACTGGTGACTGACCGCCAGCCTGATGCAACCCCATTTACTAAAACTCTTTGGGCCCAACCCATCAGCCAATTCTTCATCCAACATATTAGACTTGTCTAGCTGTGTGCTGGATGCTTTGTCCAGAAAGATACTGTGAGAGACAGTATCAGAAGCTTCGCTGAAATCCAAAACCAATCACATCTACTGGCTTCCCTTGGTCAACTAGATGGGTGACCTTGTCATAAAAGGAAATTAAGTTGGTTAAGCAGGACTTTCCCTTTGTGAACCCATGCTGGCTATGGCCAATGACTGTGTTGTGTCTCAAGTGTTTTTCAATAACTCCCAGAATAACATTCTCCATAATTTTACCAGGCACTGAAGTGAGACTGACAGGCCTGTAATTACCAGGGTCTTCCTTCTTACTCTTCTTGAAAATAGGGACAACTATTTTCAAAAATAGTTGAAATAAATAGTTTCAAAAATAGTTGAAAATAGGGACAACCTCAAGCTTGGACGTGTCAGCGAGGTTAAGTCAGCCTTGTCATTGTTTGGTTCCACCTGCAGAGCCTCATACCTATTACACAAGGGCACCTGGGAAGGTGGGGTAGTCACAGAGGAGATGTGCCCGCTGCGCCGGGCAGGAACTTGTTGCCGTTGCCCCCTATCCCTCAAGTCACTACGTTCTGCTGGTGGAGAGAGGACAGGGAGTCCTCTGTATCGTGTGTCCTGCCTGCCTCTTGGGCCTGCCTCGGGGCAGGCAGGGTGCGGTTCCCGTGGTCTCTCTCCCTCTCAGACTCCCTGATACTCCTCAACCTACTCACCTCCTCCCGGAGCTCTGTCACCCAGCGGAGGAGCTCCTCTGCCTGGGCCACCTCCCTCAGGTGTGCTCACTGCCGCCGGCCGGTCCCGGCCTAAGAGCAGGCACAGCCGGCAGCCCGGCACCTGGGCGGCTGCGTGCTCCCGCCGGAGCCCTGCCTGGGAAGCTGCGTCAGTCGTGGTGGGTGCAGAGCTTAGGGAGGACACGGCCTTCTGCCGGGTGGATGCCATTGCTCCCTGATCGAGCTGGCAGAGCTTCAGCGCCCTTCCTGCGCACTCTGCCACATGAGCTGCGGCACCGTGCCCTGTTTCCCGCCCTGGCCGCTAGCGCTCCCCAGGGGTTTCTTTTATACGGGGGGGGAAGGGCTTGGCCGCCGTTCCTGGCCGCGCCCTGGTCTCCTCAGCCGCTGTGGTGCGGGCTGCGGGCTCCTGCCAGGTCTCTCTGGTCCTCTCAGGTTCGCCCGGTTCAGGAAACCCCTCTGTGCACACGCTAGAGTGCTCCGTTGCCGATCGTGCTGGCACTGCAGCTGCTCGCCTCGGCAGCTGAGGTTGGCATGAAGGTTGTATAAATATAATTACCAAGGAAAGTCACTTCAATTATTAAATACTTCCAGATGAATAAACAAACTGACCTTGACCAAGAGCTTTGCAACAAAACCAAAAAGTAAACCAGCTTAGAAATCTGTTGCCATTATGGAAACCATTCAGCAGTGCAGAAATACCTTAGTCTTCTAATTGTTGCACTGCCATTTCTTCGTCACCATGACTTCTACAGTTTGATCTCTGAATACAGATTAAAATGATTGTGAATATACCACCACATCTGATTAATAATGAAGGTTAAACTGTAATGTAGAGGCCAGAGCTGTTGTGAGTGATACAAAATAAATGAAAATTCTTTTTCTTACTGTATAAATACTATACCTGCAGTTAGGAGCTTAGCTAGTGATGGTGAATAGGGATGTATTTTTAACTGTTGGGAGATGTGCTAAGAACTGGCTACTCTCAGTGTTTGAGGTTGTGCTGATGAAAGTTGTGAGCACTGTAATAACTAGTCTAAATGTATATTTTATTTTATAGGCTGGTAACCAGCACATATATCAGCCTGTGGGTAAACCAGGTAAGCAGGAAATTCATATACTGTCATCTTGAATTCTTGATTACAAGTCTTCTAGAAGCGGTAGTGAACAAAGATTTATTGCAGTATTTTCATACAAAGGGTAGATTCAATTTCAGATAACTACACATAGGTGTTTCGGTGCGCTATGTGTTTAAATTCCCCATGCAGTCCCCAGAGATGTAGTCAGCAAAGCCAAGAAAGCCGTTTCATCAACAGGCGGGAAGTGTCTAGAGGAAGCTGAGTCACTCTGTGGAATTTCACCGTGTGTGGAGTTCAGACATGTAAAACAAAAGTAGACTCCTAAATTTAGGTTTCTCAATTTCAGAGTGAATCACACACAGGGTTTCTGCCATGAATAAGTCCGGTTTTCCCAGACATACGCAGCATGTATGGCACTCAGCTGTGGTACAAAGGGGCGAGTACCTCTCAGGTCTGGGGTAGGTGTACTGAGATGAGTATCAGTTGCCCCGTGAAGGGATTTTTGAAATACCTTACTAAAACAGTCATGTTCTCATAATCACAGGAAAACTTGATGAATTCACAACCTTTTCTGTCTGCATTTCTTCAGTAGAAATACAGATTAAAGTGTAGTTCCTACAGTGGATTTACTGCAAGACGCATTAAGATGTACATCTCCTCTGCTAGTACAGTAAAGCATGTGTAGCCTTTGTAGTGTTGACAGACCAAAATTATGCAGGTACATCTGATATGTTGGTCCTCTAAAATGCAAATTGTTTTGTTAACCAGATCATGCAGCTCCGCCAAAGAAACCTCCCCGCCCTGGAGCCCCCAGCCATTTGGGCAGCCTTGCAAGCCTGAACAGCCCTGTAGACAGCTACAACGAAGGCGTGAAGGTACATTGCTCAGTGTCACATGAAATATGCTTCAGGAGATTAAACATTATCACTCTGAGATAGTTTGCTGTTCCTGGAGTAAAGACCATGGAAAGCAAAAGCATGTAAACTTCCCAAGTAAATGTTGTCATGGGGCAAACATGCACTGGCAGCTCTCCAGGGAAGTGGGAAGTTAACTGGTAAGCTCATGTCCTCCGTTACTGTGATTCAGCATGTTCCTCACATAGAACCTTTCCCAGGTGAGTTTATTTCTAGTTTGAAGAGCATATGAGATCTCCCGTATGGACTCAGCCTCCCTGCTCAGCAGCTTTGTTAAGCAGGAGGGAGCACACCCAGGGTTCCCAGTTACTCAGGTAGTACCAAAGTACCCAGTTACTGGGTCACAGAGAAGTGAGACATGTCTGAACTGTGGTGCTCCAAAAAGCTCTTGCTGCAGCACCAAGGCTCCTAAAGCCCTGCTAGCTCTGGGCAACAAGGGAGGAGGGGAAATAGGCTGTCTGACCTGTGATTGAGATACTTTCTAATGTGTTGTTTCATCTCCAGTAAATAGGCAATAAAGCCAAAAATTAAACTTTACATTTTCTAGGAGAGAGGTGCTGCAGGGTGTTGTGAAACACGGCGTCCTGTCCCCTGTTGCAGTTGGTGTCAATGGAACTGCTCCTTAGTATGTCAGTCACTTTTAAAATCATGCCTCTAGGTGTTGTTCCCTGCCTTTGGGGCTCCATTACCTTTCTAATCTTCAGGAAACAGAAACCTGAGTGACCTCAGGGCCTCCCGAGGGGAACCAGTGGAGCTATTTCTGATGCAAGCAGTTTCCAGCAGCTAGATATAATAGTGGTTGGGAATTCTCTGTCGGTAATACTCTAACAGAAATGCAGCTGATGTATACACATCGCCATTTTGTTATTTCACAACCTTTGCAGCTAAACAAATACCCCTCCACAAAGACTGTTGGTCTGACGGCGGTATTACTGACCAGAGCGTTAAAGCAGGATCACTCCCGCTGCTGCTCCCATTCTGTCAGTTGATGCCATCAGTAGCACCCAGGGAGGTGATGTATTTATGCTCCGTCTATTTCCCAGAGTAGAAAGATGGAGTCTGTGTCAGAGCACAGGCTTCTACAAATACACCAGGGCAATCCCTACTGTAATACAATAGCTAATGCTAATAGTACAGCTCCTCACAGGAGGAGAACGTCCTGCTAATCTAAGCCCTGCCAAGCCTGTAGTAAAGAACAGGAATCCATGTTGTGGTAGACACAGAAATCCATGTTGTGATAAGCAACATTTTATTTTAGACAATTTAACAAAATACAGAAAAAGTACAGTTCATCTGACCATGAAATTCAAAACTTCCATCAAAGCGATATGTTTAGCACAAATTGATCTCAGCCACTGCCTGCCTGTCTCATTCTTGTTCTTTTGTCCGAGATTATCGGAATATTTAAGAATCAGTGTAAATAGACAGCAGTGACGAATTTGAGCAGGATTATTTATTATAAACTGATGCCAATGCTTTTCAAGCTGCTAAGCCTCAGAAAATGTCAAAAAGCAGTAACAGATGTGTTACTAAACTTGGCTTCTCTAAAATTTCCTTTCTAAATGCTGATACTGGAACATGAAAAATGTTTTCCAAAATACATCCTTTAGACAATAAACCAACCTGAGCCACCAAAGTCATCAGCAATAACAAGTGAAGAAGATTCGTGTACTAAATAGCTTCTTCAGTAGAAAACAAGGGCTGATTTTGTTTTTTCTGTCAAGAGTTTCTTGAAATTGGATCGGTTTATGCCCCTTCAAGAAAACAACCCATTATTTTTTAATAGCATATAGCTTTGTTAATGTCTGCAGTCCTAAACTGAAGATGCTTCTGGGGTTCATTTCAGACTCCCTTTTCTGTACACCCATTTCAGACTCCCATTTCAGTCTCCTTTTTCTGCAGAATACAAATTAAAATAAGAGAATTTGAACTGCTTGCCCTCAGGAACCTTCAGGGCATGCACCAGGAAATACATGGTTTTGTGTTACTTGCTGAGGCAAAGTCAGCCAGGCCACACAAAGAAACTCCTGACTTCATAGTCTGCAGAGCAATAGTGTTCATGTTGGGTATAAACAAAAAAAAATCGAGCGTTGAGAAATGCAGATGTCCATACTCTTGAAATGTTAGGGCCTGGCTGTAGGAATGAAGTGGGTTGGGTATAATCCATCCAGAACGGGTTCTTGGTAGTTCTTAACCACGACTGTGATTAGTCATCGTGAACAGGAGCTGCACAATTAGATGACCATGTATTTCCTATCATGACTTTTCTAAAGGAAAAAAAAGGTTTCAGAAAGATGAAAACAACATTTTTTTAAATCTGTTGGTTGATTGTGTAAAGGGACCAGGGTTGCACAGGACATGTTGTTTCCCACCGTTGCAGAGGCCCTCTACTCCATTCACCACTTTGCTGCTCACCAGACTGGCTTGCTCCTGTCAAGCTTTGCATGATCTCTTCCCCATGTGTTTAATAAAAAGTAAGCATGGGTGCATGGCAAATACTTCCACTTCCTACACGGGTGCACAGCAGGTCGTGAGCACATGGTGCTTCCGTAACAAATGGACCAAGAGCTAACATGAATGACTGCCGATACTGTGGAGGATGCATTTTTGTTGCAGGCTTTTTAACTGGTCTCTTATTGCTACACATGTTTTGGTTTTGGTTTGGTTTTTTTCCTGCTGAGTTTTATTAATATTGTTTTTCTTTTTTCCCTTCTTTTGGTAAATTTCTTTAACCTTCCCCCACATTCTGCTCAACCATAGCCATGGAGGGTAAGCAGTGCGTGAGCGTGTGTGTACGTGCCCTATTCCAAAATGTCTTTGCATGTGACTTTGCCAGATGACTGTTTAACTTCTCGATTGCTGAAACCAATTAGAATCACAGCCTTTCACTGGTGATTGAGGCAATTACAATATTCTTTTTCCTAAGGTATTTTCTGATCAGCACACTAGATTGAATCTCTGTAATAGTTGTCAGTACCCACTTAATGAAATGCCACAAAATGGAATCACCATGCACTCCTTAGACAAAGTTTCATCCAAGTATTTTATAGTTTCATCAGGGTGGTATCTCAGGTGCTTCCAGTGAAACATCTCTGTAGCTAGGACCAGTTGTAAGAACCAGTAGTAACCCCATGTGGTGGGCTGAAATGCCATGAGCCATCTTAGCTCAACAGGGTGGACGGCTGCTGTGTGACCAGTAGGAAATAAGCAATTTTTTAACCTTCTGCTCGCACTGAGTGGTTGCTTGGGCATCCTGTAGCAGTGAAGAGCTGCAGGGAACTGGGATGCTTGTAGTTTTACAGTCCAGGAGCAAAGATACTGAGGACCTTACAGAGGAAGTTTTCAAAGTTTGTTTCTTTTCTGAGCGAGGATTATTTCAGTCTGTCTTGGCTTTAACTCTAGACAGATCTGACTCAATGGAAGTTTTGCTTGAGTAAGGACTACAGGATTTTTAACCTATTGGGTTTTTTCTGATCTATTGGAAACAAACTGTATGAAAACATTCAGTGTTTCCCACTTGTACTAGTGACACCATTTTTGTTAATCTGCTGTGAATTTTCACTAACAAAACAATAATATGTACTGCAATATTCTCTCTTTACTATATCAGTATGTTAACTATGTATTCTGACATTGTTTTGGAGCACAGGACAACTTTCTGGAACGAGGGACCTGTTGCCTTAGCAGTAGAACTTGTCCATCAGTAGTGAACCACTTAGACGTGACAAGTACTTTGTACTCCTCGTTCCTCAAATTATTTTCTTCTCTGTTGTGCGAGTTATATTGGAAGCTCTTCGGGGAAATCCTGGTAAAAATTCCCCAGTGTAATTTCACAGATCAGGTTCAGTCAGAAGAACTAAAGGAAACTTCCTTCAGATCCGGGAGCGAGCGTGCTCAGCCAGGACAAGGGGACCCAGCAGGACCGGGCGGGGGGGCTGTTGCAAATACGAGACCTTGCCGGCGGTCTGCAGAGGTTGGGAAGTTGCTGAGCCCCATCTGCTGGGGACAGGAGGTTAAACAACCCCTCTCTGCTTCCAGATTCAGCCGCAGGAAATCAGCCCTCCTCCTACAGCCAACCTGGACCGCTCCAACGACAAAGTCTACGAGAATGTAACTGGGCTGGTGAAAGCGGTCATAGAAATGTCCAGTAAAATACAGCCAGCTCCACCGGAGGAGTATGTACCCATGGTAAAGGTATGGAGGCAATTCTTAAAATCAGTGTTTTAGTTCTCTCCTGAATGAGGTCTTCAAGTGGCGCAGGAGAAACTTCCTGGAAAGTTGGAAGTAGAAAAGCTTTTTGTGTTTGCTGGAGGGGTAACTTGTGGTCAGAGTGCTGGAGCGTTGGATACTGTTAAGTGTTGTGGGAAACAGTGCTTTTATTCCCCAGCTTGCCTGTGCTTATCCAGGGGCAGTGAGTTGTGCACTATCATCTTCTCTACGTTTCACTTTTTCGAAAGAACTTTTTTTTATTAACCCTTTGGCATTTTGTTTTGATGGTGAAACATGGAATTGCAAGTGGGGTTTTCAAACTCTCTCAGCCATGTTCTAACTCCCTTCTTATCCAGATGAGGGATTAAGCGTATCGGTTGCTTCCTGCGCTCTGGCTACAAGTCTCTCATCCATTCATTCCAAGTTTTTAAACCTTATTTTCTTTTTTTTTTTTTTTCTTAGGAGGTTGGTTTGGCATTAAGAACCTTACTGGCAACAGTAGATGAGACCCTCCCCGTGCTTCCTGCAAGCACCCACAGAGAGGTACGTAGCGCTCCCCTCACCCGATGCTCAGTCTATTACGTTTCAAGTTAGCCCCAGCCAGGACAGCTATCCGGACACGTTTTGGCTCTCTCTTTGCACATGTTTTGACTCAGTAAGCAGTATGAATTCTCAGGTTATAATTCTTCTTTAAATTAATTTTATTAGCATCCAGTTGCTGTCTGGAAGTAGGCTTGTATTGACTTAAGTGAATCAAACTGGATGTAATTGAAGAGCATACGACACACGCATATATGAAGTTGACATAAAAACTGTTAACAGTGCTTACGCAGAACTTCTTAGTGCAAGTTTAATCTTTCATTAAACTGCAGCTTGCACGCAAAGTCATTAAACAGGTAATTGAGCATAGCTTAGTGCAGCTGGAAGGTTGTGATGAGATATCTCGCAATAACCTAGTTCTAGATGAGAAGTGACTGAGATCTTTCAGTGAAGTTCATGAGTCAGGAGTAAAATTGTTTTCCTCCAAAACCTTGAATGAGTGCAATAATGAGAAAGCCAGAGAATGGTTCTTTAAGTGCCATCTTAGAGAATCATCCTGACTTCAGCTATGTGGTTAAGTAACCTGTATCTGGCTTCTTGACCTGTTTTATTTTTTACTGCTTCAGAGCTACTTTAATAATAGTACTAAAAAGGGTGATGATAATAGGAACCTGGAAACCTAGAACAAGGTGTTAATTCTTAGACCTGGGTTAAAATTCATTACCAGCGATTTGGGTCTCGGTGCTGTTTAAAGGTGGGCGGCTCAGCAGCTGACAAGGCTGCTCTTGATCTCCACGCAGCGTAGACCAGCAGGTGCCGAAATTGCATCTGCTCCACCTGGTGTGCACAGGAATGGCCCCAGCTTCAATCAGAAATCTCAAGCAGGGGCTATGAGGGTGGATGGATAGTGCCATTGCTCTGTAGTATCGCAGTCACGAGTGCAGTGCTTCTAACGACTTTACAGAGTTGACTGAATCTTCTTGTTCCAGATTGAGATGGCACAGAAGCTGCTGAACTCTGACTTGGCTGAGCTCATTAACAAGATGAAACTGGCACAGCAGTATGTCATGACCAGCCTGCAGCAGGAGTACAAAAAGCAAATGCTGACGGCTGCTCACGCTCTGGCTGTGGATGCCAAAAACTTGCTGGATGTTATTGATCAAGCCAGACTGAAAATGATCAGTCAGTCCAGACCGCACTAAGTACTGAGGGAAGAGTTTCATCAGTCTAAGAATTCTGCTTGCGAAAGGATGTTATTTCACCTTCCACCAGCAGTGAGGATTAACCCAGTGTAGTCCTGGCTTTCCAGCACCTCTTGCTTCAGCAGACCTGACTGACAGCTGTTGGTTCTCTCATTACAAAAGTTTAACCAAGTTTTTATCATAAAGCCAAGCTGGTCTGGGATTCAAAAAGTGGCATTAACACAAGATGAAGTTTGTACAGAAGTCCTCGGGAAATCACGGCTATGGCGCGCACTTGTTTTATACCATCGCATGGGACACGCTTAGCCTAGAGCTGCCACAGGGTTATGGTCTCAGAGCCAGAACTGTCCAAGCAGCAGATCAGAGAGATATTGTGAAGTGAAGAATTCGGGGAAACCTCAGGGCTGAGAATTCTTGCCCACAGTATATGAACTATCCAGACTGGAATTTTTTTATTAGAACACTTACGTCGCAATATGCTAATCACAATTTACAGAGAAAGAATAAAAAGCTATATTTTCAAGACTTCAGTCATTTCAAGACAAAACTAAAGCCCTCTTCATCTTCCTGCCTTTTACTTTTATGTGAATGTGTGAAGCATTTGTTTGGAACTAGCTGTAGAACACAACTGAAAACTCTCATCTTTTTCACCAGAATAATGTGCCAGTTCTTTTGTAGCAATGTTGTTTTCCTTGGAAGCAAAAATGCTGCTTTGTACCAGAGCAATTCAGAGCTGCATTTAGAGGAGTTCTGTAACCATTCAAGTCCCCCATTTTTATATAATTTATAAAGACAGATTAAAGCCATGTTCAATATTTTAAACCCACTGTAGTTAACTAACCCGTCCTTTTGTCTATCTTGCCTGGGAGGAGTTACAGTAGACCAGTGTAATTAGATTTTCCTTGGTTTTCCAGTTATGCCATCTGTTCTGTTAAAATAAAAACCACACTCCCTTTTTGCTGTTGAGGGATATAAATTATTCTCAGGAAGAATATAATGAACTGTACAGTTACTTTGACCTATTAAAAAGGTGTTACCAGTGAAATTCTGGGTATATTATTTTGTGTGTGCATGCACTGCAGAAGAAACCACTGAGAGTTTTCTCTGCTTAGAATTTTTCCCCCTACCCTAATCCGCAAGCTTTTAAGAATTCACTTATGCAGGACTTAAGGAGCAACAGTAAGCATCTAAGGCAGAAATCCAAGATTTGAGTAGTCTTCCAGAAAGCAATTTTTCTTCCAACTACAGAGCACAGGAACAAGACAGTGTTGTCCGTGTAAGTGACTTGTAGTTACTTGGGTATCACTCCTTACACTCCTTTAGACACTTAAAATCAATTTTCCTAAGGGAAGGTTTCTTTAAAGAGGGTTGGGGGAACATAGTTGAGTGGTTTGCAGGAACTATTTTCGAAGCTCAGTAGAGAGTTTGCAGCAGCAGCAGGGGGTTGCATGGACTAAATTCATCCATGGGTGCCTGCATCTTTCAAAAAATGAGCTCCAGTGTTGTGGGAAGATGGGACAGTGCAGAGTGCTTCCATCGTAGGTCTAGATGTGGAACAACCCTCCTACGCAACTTTGGAGTCCTTACACACTTGAACATTTTGCTAATGCATAATTTTCATTTAATATTTTAGAATACACATTAGAAAGACAGCCCCTTACCTTGCTCAGTTCTCTGGTAAAGTCCTGTTCAAAAGTTGTTTTAGAATTACATACTTTTTAAGTTACTCCTTTCATATGTAAAGATACACAATCTTCCACACCTACCCTTCAAAGCAGTTTTCAGAGATGCTCCTTAACTTTCTTGGTGGAAAGGCAAAAAAAATTACACACCTTACACAACCTAGGCTTGGTGCCTTGGTGCCTAGCACTGCAAGACTCAATCTGCTTTTAAATTATACCGACTCATGAATAAACAGTATCCTAGCTTTAGCCTCCAACAAGGGCCTTTAGCTGAGAATTTCAGCCTTTTTCCCCACTCTTCAGCTCAACAAGTGTCCTCCACCATGAAATGCACGCAATCCCTGCCGTGCCACAGCTCTTAGCTGCCCCTGAACAGGTCAAATCACCTGGTGCTAGAAACTGCCCGAGATGGAAGCTGCGCTGTTGCTAAAGCATTAGACACGTTGCAGCTTCACAGAGAGGCTGCAGCACAAGCAGCTCCTGACTGCAGTACCAACCAAGTCACAGCACTTCTGCGAAACGTGACCACATTCTGTACCTACCCAAGCTGTTACTACATCCCACATGCACTGTGATTACATTTCCACCTTTGTCCGTACGCTATGAATACAATTTAGAGCTGTAACTGTCACTGTGCTATGGGTATGTTAAGTATGAAAAACCAACAAGTGAAGTTGTAAAACCCTAGATTAACATGGGATGACAGCAGTTTCGGTACCTGCAGGTAACCTGGCCATCCTTCATCCACTCCCCTTCACATGCATCCATATTAGAGACAAGAGTACATGTAGATGTTCTTTATTATAGACAGGTACAAAACTAATTAGTCAAAAAGACCAAAGCCCATGTCATCATCAGATTCCTCTGATTCTTCTTTCTTTTCCTCTTCTTTCTTCTCCTCGGCTAGAAAAGGAGAAAGGAATTTTTCCATTTAAAGCTTTTTCCATTTTATCAGCTCATAAAAGTCACATGCCACAAAAGACTTCACATACAATGTAACATCAAGAAGCAAGAGCTGAGCAATCCTAACAAGCTAAGCTAACAACCCAAAGAGACTAGTGCTTCCTCTATTAGGGAAGTGGGTTTGTGCCTTCAAAATTAATTCCTATCAAATCTGAAAAACTTTAAAAAGCAGGTGCTCTCCCCTCTAGCCATCATGAGGAGATCCTGGTGATGTACAGGAAGATCAGCCTTAATTCTGAGGTAACACTGATCCTGTACACTGACTCCAAGTGCAATTCCAGCCTTTCTAAAGGTGAGGGTCTGTTTTGCTCTAGAACACCCACTTGCATACTACAAAGCACAAACCGCATTAAAATTGCAAGAGGAAGAGCCAGTCTGACTCTCAAGCTGGTAACAAGCAGCTTTTTAACCAAGTATTTCTTCCAGCTGAAGATGGCTACATTGGACACAGAAGCCCACTTACCAGGGGCAGCACCGCCCGCAGGTGCAGCACCGCCCGCAGGTGCAGCTGCAGCTGGAGCACCACCACCACCAGCTCCTACGTTACAGATCAGGCTTCCGATGTCGATATTAGCTAGAGCCTAGGGAGAACAAGTAGCAGTAAAGCCTCGTTAACACAGGGTGCGTGGGGCAGCTTTGCTTCAGTCCTGTACACCTGCTAAGTCATGCCATGAGTGCAGTGATTAAACCGCACCGTGACAAACCAGGAGTCTGCTGCACTCCCACCAGCGGAGTCACCATAACCCAGTGCTTTTTACGTTCGTTAAAGGCAGCATTTCAAAACTAAACGTCTAGGGGTCTATCAAGTCAGCACGGCCGGGGAGCCGTTGTTTGGTTGTGATCTGCACCCAGAAACCCCCACACCGAGACGGGGACGTCCCCACACGCCTCCCGCCGCCCCTGCCTTCACCCCTCACTCCCCCCGAGATGCCCAAGGCATACCGGCCAGCCCGCGGCTCGCCCGCCAGCCCGACCCGGCGCTCCCTTTCGCCCACCTTCGCGAAGAGGCCCGGCCAGAACGGCTCCACGTTCACTCCGGCCGCCTTGATGAGCGCGTTGATCTTGTCCTCCTGCAACGACAGCGGCGCTCAGCAGCCAGCCCGGCCCCGCCGCCTCCCGCCCCGCCGCCGGCCATGCCGCGGCTCGCCGCCATCTTGTGCCGGCGGGGCCGGGGCCCGCACTCACCGTGACGGTGACCTCGTCGTCGTGCAGGATTAGAGCGGAGTAGATGCAGGCGAGCTCGGAGACGGAGGCCATGGTAGGGGCGCGGTGCCAGTCGCCGGGGTGGGACGGCCTTAGCTTCAGCTGAAGAACACAGCACCTTGGGCCGCCAGGGAGGAAAAGGGACGCGTGGTTACGGGGGAGCTTTATAATGGCGCCCTGAGCCAATCGCAGACCCGGCGAACTGAGACGCAACAAAATCGTCAGCACGGCTGCCCAACCCGTGACGGACAGGGCAGCCCTGACCAATGCCCTCAGGGAAGCGCTCCGCCAATCGCAGCGTAGCGGAGGATGACGGGAGCGTCTGAAGGGCTCGGATGGGCGTAGCGGGACCAGAGCGGCCATGGCGCGGCCCGGCCCGGCCCGGCCCAGCCCAGGCAGCGTCGTACGGCCTCCGGGGGGCGCTAAGCCTCCCTGTCCGCCTCCCTGCCCGTCTTCTCCGGCGCTGCTGCTGCTTCCCTCCCCCTGGGGCCGACGTGGGTGCGGAGCCGGGTCCTGCCTGTGTCCCGGCGCTGAGCGGCCCCGCCCGGCCCGTGGGAAAGGCCCTTACCTTCCCGGGCAGGCAGGCACACTGCCAGCTTCCCCGCGGCTCTCCGCGCTCCGGAGCGGCGCTGCAGGAGTCCTCCACGTTAGAGATGTTGTCTTCCCGTAGAGATCTTTTTCTTCCCCCTCCTTGTCAGAAAAAAAAATCGTCTCAAGATGTGTCGTTATTATACATAAAAGAGGGATTATGGACTGTGAACTACCAAAAAAAGAAAAATACAATACGGAATACTCATCAGAGCCGATACCGTTGACGTAACGATTGACCAAGAGGTTAACGCGGTGGACGGGAATGGCTGGGACCTGCTTTTTCTGTGTGTCGGGCGGTGTCCCCAGACCTTCGATGGAGATACAAACTAATACCATTTACATCAGAATACAGAACTGCCAATTTTTGTTAATGTTCTCCAAAAAAATGTCAATATGTACCGTGTTCTGGATTTAATCAGTGCTGTTATTTAGGGTGTTAAATGCAAAAATTTTCTGTAATGTGCATATGTAAAAAAATGAAAATAGGAGAGGCAGAATGAGTCATTTGTGAAAACTTCACACTTCCCGACTTCTACAGAACTTTGTAACCTTATGAGCCTTAGCAAATTCCAGCATTTCACTCTGAAAGAATAATCAGATTATGAAAAATAAATGTTCTCTAATTTTTATGTGTTCTTGACAGATGCACATTTGATGGGTATCACGGAAGAGTCACGGAGTTTATGTGCCACAGCGCTTGCTCGGAGTCCTGGCACACAGGATGGATTTAGACCTTTGAGAAGGTGCTGAATCAATTGTGCTCTATCTGTTGCTCTTTCAGCAAATGAAGTCCCCTTCAAACTGTGGTCCAGGTAACAGCGACATCAACAGAGGGATTTCAACTGAATCAGTCAGGACTGCAGATTTTTATTTTAAATGGTGAATTGGCAAGATAGGCATGTTTTTAATTCCTCCAGAAAGATGGGAGGTTGGTTTGAAAATATTTTGTCAAAAGGGGCAGAGAAAATAATTATTTTGAGCGAGAGGTGGGTACTTAACTGAATCAAAATATCTTCCCCACCAAAACCGAGCTTTATTTTCTATTTATATACAATCAACCGACTTCCAGACAAGAGTGAAGTTACTTAAACAGCATTTTTTCAGAATGTTGTTGATGCGAGCTACTCCGGAGCCGTCCCGGTCCGCAGCGGAGCGGCAGATGCCGGCGTACATAAGGGTTTCCCGAGGCAAAGAAACGCCGGGGTAGCCAGGAGCCTGCAGCTCTCGCGAGAGACGCTCACGAGGGCGTTGCTAGAGCAACCGCGACCCGCCGCCCCCCCCCCCCCCCCCCCCCATAAAAAGCAGCCTAGGACGCGCTAGCGACTAGCGCGGGCAAACGGTATGGCGCAGCAGTTTGCGCAGGAAGGACATCATCATCCTACCAGCTCAAAAGGTCAGTTCAATTAGTGATCACCACCTTCCCAGAAGGAGCTTAGCTATGGAATCCACCCGGGAGAAAACCATGTTTTCTGCACTCACCAGAACTGATGTGGCAACCCAGACAGAGCTCCCACGAAAATTTGCAGCCATTGAGGTCTCAAGCTGCAGGGAGTGCTAGAGGCTTTCACTGGTAATGGATAGCAATAGTGAGAACAGCTGTGTGAGGTGTTACCAAGTGGACCACCTGCTCAGCCTGGTGGCAGAGCTACAAGAGGAAGTAGAAAGGTTAAGGAGCATCAGGGAGTCTGAGAAAGAGACAGACTGGTAGAACCATGCTCTGACCTCCCTGAGACAGAAACAGGAACAGCCACCAGAAAAAAACCAAGATCAAAGGGATCCTCTATCTTCCCTCCCACACCGGGCAGTAGCTTAAAGGAAGGGAGTGAAGGGAGGCAAATCCACACTCGGGGCGGCAGGCGATCCCCCTCCTTGCCTGCTTCGCCTTCCTAGGTGCCTCTGTACAATAGGTATGAGAATGTGGAAGGTCAGTCAATGAATGATGTAGATGATGGTCCATCTACACCAGAGGTGTTCCCAAGGTCAGAAAGGCCTAGCCCCTGTATCATGACCGCTCCATGAGGAAGAAAAGATGGGTTATAGTTGTAGGCGACTCCCTTCTGAGGGGAACAGAGCGTCCTCTTAGGGAAGTCTGCTGCCTGCCTGTGGCCTGGGTTAAGGACATCGCTAGGAAGCTTCCTAGCCTGGTACGGGCCTTGGACCATTACCCATTACTGCTCTTCCATGTGGGTGGCGATGAAGTCGCAACACGTAGTCCAAGGGCAATCAAAAGAGACTTCAGGGCCTTGGGACAGTTGGTAAGGGAATCTAGTACACAGGTAATTTTTTCCTCTATCCTTCTAGTTGTGAGCAGTGACACTGGAAGAAACAGACATGGACAGTCTGTTAATACATGGCTCGTGGCTGGTATCACTGCTACAATTTCGAGGTTTTCGATAATGAGATGCTCTACATGGCACCAGGCCTGCTGGTGTTGGATGGGATTCATCTTTCTCAAAGGGGGAAGAGGGCTGATTGACAGAGCTTTAAACTAGACTTGAAGGGGAAGAGGGGATAATATCAGGCTCGCCCGTGACAGGCAAGCCATGGGACGACATGCCAAGGTTAGAGGAATGGGGTGCTAGTGAGGGCTCTCAGCCTGTTGCTCTGAGACTTGCTGAGTATACTGGAGCACACCTGAAGTCTTATGGAGATGAGCCAGGGGCTCCTGAGATAATAGGATGCAGCAGGGGAACACCAGTGAAATACCTCAAAGGAATTAAGGGGGGTTCTTTTAAGAAAGTGACATGGCAGACAACCCAGCTGAAGTGCCTCTACACCAGTGCACGCAGCATGGGCAAGAAACAGGAGGAGTTGGAAGCCATCATGCTGCTAGAAGGGTACGACCTAGTTGCCATTACTGAAACTTGGTGGGACAAGGAGGTGATTTGTGACAGCCAGCATGGCTTCACCAAGGGCAAGTCTAGTGGCCAACCTAGTGGCCTTCTGTGGTGGAGTGACTACATCACTGGACAAGGGAAGAGCTATGGATGTCGTCTGTCTGGACTTCTGTAAGGCCTTTGACATGGTCCCCCACAACATCCTTTTCTTTAAACTGGAGAGATATGGATTTGATGGGTGGACCATTCAGTGGATAAGGAATTGGCTGGATGGTCACATCCAGAGAGTAGTGGTCAACGGCTCAATGTGTGGATGGAGATCGGTGACAAGTGGTGGTCCTCAGGGGTCCGTATTGGGACCGGTACTGTTTAATATCTTCATCAATGACATAGACAGTGGGATCAAGTGCACCCTCAGCAAGTTTGCAGACGACACCAAGCTGAGTGGTGCTATTGACATGCCTGAGGGATGGGATGCCATCCAGAGGGACCTGGACAAGCTCGAGAAGTGGGCCTGTGTGAACCTCATGAGGTTCAACAAGGCCAAGTGCAAGGTCCTGCACGTGGGTCAGGGCAACCCGCGGTATCAATACAGGCTGGGGGATGAAGGGATTGAGAGCAGCCCTGCTGAGAAAGACTTGGGGGTACTGGTGGATGAAAAGCTGGACATGAGCCAACAATGTGCGCTCGCAGCCCAGAAGGCCAACCATATCCTGGGCTGCATCCAAAGAAGCGTGGCCAGCAGGTCGAGGGAGGTGATTCTGCCCCTCTACTCCGCTCTGGTGAGACCCCACGTGCAGTACTGCGTCCTGCTCTGGAGTCCTCAGGACAAGAAAGACATGGACCTGTTGGAGTGGGTCCAGAGGAGAGCCACAAAAATGATCAGGGGGATGGAACAGCTCTCCTATGAGGAAAGGCTGAGAGAGTTGGGGTTGTTCAGCCTGGAGAAGAGAAGGTGTTGTGGTTTAACCTGGCAGGCAGCCAAACACCACACAACTGCTCTCTCACTCCCCTGTCCCCAGTGGGACGGGGAGAGAGTCGGAAGGGTAAGAGTGAGAAAACTCGTGGGTTGAGATAAAGCAGTTTCATAGAACAGAAAAGGAAGGGAAAATAATAATAATGATAATGACAGAATATACAAAATGAGTGATGCACAATGCAGTTGCTCACCACCCGCCAAGCACTGCCCAAAGAACAGCGATTGCGACTTCCTGGGACACGCCTACCATTCATATACTGAGCATGATGTCATATGGTATGGAATACCCCACTGGCCAGCTGTCCCGGCTCTGCTCCCTCCCAGCCTCTTGTGCACTTGGCAGAGCATGGGAAGCTGAAAAGTCCTTGACTAACAGGGTACTTAGCAACAACTAAAAAACCGCATCAGTTTGTTGTTAACATTCTTCTCATACTAAATCCAAAACACAGCACTAGGAAGAAATTTAACTCTGTCCCAGCTGAAACCAGGACAGTATCCACCCCTTATTCTATACCATCTACGTCATGCCTAGGTCTCACGTTTTCCGATACATTCCAATTAATCACCACCACCTTTCTTGTCTTTTGATGTATACGCATAGATATCATTCCCTTAGTCTATAGGCCATCCCTCTAAAATGTACATTGAGTTCATTTAGTCCATGACTTTGGGCTCCATCTGTCATAACAGTCTTTTAGGGCAGGAGAGATGGTGTGTGGTGTTGGATTGTTGCATCCTGAAGCCAGTTCTGATTCCATTATTGCTGCACTCATCCGGTTCTATCATCGTTGCATTTTGCTCGGTTTCATCAGAGTTCATTCTTCATTAATCTGGGTGATTCTTACTGCAATACCATTGATAGCAACTATAGAAATAATGATATACAATATCATATAATAATTAACATCATACAATTCAGTTCATTGGCTATTTTCACCCAAAATCAAATCCTCTTGAGGTACATACCGGACTTCCCCATCCTTTCGCATTACCCACCAAGTGCACCCAGGTCCTTGAGCAAAAGCAATCCCACGGATGGGTTTTCCCTTGCCTGAGACAGGAGTAACCCAAACTGTCTTCCCTAGTTTATTTCTTAAGTGCACGACAGGGACTTCATCTACAGTACGCAGAAGTTTTGATCTCGATTGAAAGATCCCCTGGTGTTGACTACCAGGTGGCTTTTGCTAAATGTGTATCCCAATGCTTGAATGTCCCACCACCCGTTGCTCTCAGCGTAGTCTTTAGCAGTCCATTCTATCTTTCGATTTTCCGAGAGGCTGGTGCATGGTAGGGGATGTGATAGACCCACTCAATGCCATGCTCTTTGGCCCAGGTGTCTATGAGGGTGTTTCGGAAATGAGTCCCGTTGTCTGACTCAATTCTTTCTGGGGTGCCGTGTCGCCATAGGACTTGCTTTTCAAGGCCCAGGATGGTGTTCCAGGCTGTGGCATGGGGCACAGGATATGTTTCCTACCACCCAGTTGTTGCTTCCACCATGGTGAGCACATAGCACTTGCCGTGGTGGGTTTGTGGGAGTGTGATATAATCAATCTGCCAGGCCTCCCCATATTTATATTTCAACCATCATCCTCCATACCAGAGAGGCTTTATTCGCTTGGCTTGCTTGATTGCAGCGCATATTTCACATTCATGGATAACCTGTGCAATAGCATCCATGGTCAAGTCCACCCCTCGATCACAAGCCCATCTATATGTTGCATCTCTTCCTTGATGGCCTGAGGTGTCATGGGCCCACCAAGCTATAAATAATTCACCCTTATGTTGCCAGTCCAGATCCACCTGAGCCAGCAGCCTGGTCCACCTGCTGGTTGTTTTGATGTTCCTCAGTGGCCCGACTCTTGGGTACATGAGCATCTACATGATGTACTTTTACAACTGGGTTCTCTACCTGGGCAGCAATATCTTGCCACAGTGCGGCAGCCCAGATGGGTTTACCTCTGCGCTGCCAGTTGTTCTGCTTCCACTGCTGCAACCACCCCCACAGGGCATTTGTCACCATCCATGAGTCAGTATAGAGATAAAGTACTGGCCATTTTTCTTGTTCAGCAATATCCAAAACCAGCTGGATGGCTTTTACCTCTGCAAACTGGCTTGATTCACCTCCTTCAGCAGTTTCTGTGACTTGTCATATAGGACTGCATACAGCAGCTTTCCACCTCCGATGCTTTCCCACAAGACGACAGGACCCATCAGCGAACAGGGCATATTGCTTCTCGCTTTCTGGTAGTTTATTATACAGTGGGGCCTCTTCAGCACGCGTCACCTCCTCCTCTGGGGATATTCCAAAATCTTTGCCTTTCGGCCAATTTGTAATCACTTCCAAGATTCGTGGGTGACTGGGATTTCCTATTCGGGCCTGTTGTGTGATCAGTGCAACCCACTTACTCCACGTAGCATTGGTTGCATGATGTGTAGAGGGGACCCTCCCTTTGAACATCCAGCCCAGCACCAGCAGTCCAAGTGCCAGGAGGAGCTGTGCTTCAGTACCAACCACTTCCGATGCAGCTTGAACCCTTCATATGATGCCAATATCTCCTTCTCAGTTGGAGTATAGTGGGCTTCGGATCCTGTATATCCCTGACTCCAAAACCCCAGGGGTCAACCTCGAGTCTCCCCTGGTGTTTTCTGCCAGAGGCTCCAGGTAGGGCCTCTGCGGCTGGGTGTAGAGCACACTCTTTACGTCTTGTCCTGCCCGGACTGGCCCAAGGGCTACTGCATGAACTATCATCTCCCATTTAATTTGTTCAAAGGCTTCTTGTTGCTCAGGGCCCCATTTGAAATTGTTCTTCTTCCAAGTCACTTCATAGAAAGGGCTTACGATCTGACTGTAATTTGGGATATCCATTTCCAAAAACCCACACCACCTAAGAAAGCTTGTGTTTCCTTCTTGCTAGCTGATGGAGACATCGCTGTTATTTTGTTGATCACATCTATTGGGATCTGACAATGTCCATCTTGCCATTTTATTCCTAAAAACTGGATCTCCTGTGCAGATCCTTTGACCTTACTTTGTTCTATGGCAAAACCGGCCTTCAGAAGGATTTGGACTATTCTCTTCCCTTTCTCGAAACGTCTTCTGCTCTGCTCCCCCCCCCCCCCAATGATGTCATCAATGTATTGCAGGTGTTCCGGAGCCTCACCCTGTTCCAGTGAGGAGTGGATCAGTCCATGGCAAATGGTAGGGCTGTGTTTCCACCCCTGGGGCAGTCGATTCCAGGTGTACTGGACGCCCCTCCAAGTGAAAGCAAACTGTGGCCTGCACTCTGCCGCCAAAGGGATTGAGAAGAAGGCATTAGCAATATCAATTGTGGCATACCGGTTGGCTGCCTTTGACTCCGGTTTGTGTTAGACTTCTAGTATGGCACAGCAGCACTCAGTGGTGGCGTGACTTTGTTCAAGCCACAATAGCCTACTGTTAGTCTCCACTCTCCATTGGACTTTCGCACTGGCCATATGGGACTGTTAAAGGGTGAGCGAGTCTTGCTGATCACTCCTTGGCTCTCCAGTCGACGAATCAGCTTATGGATGGGAATAAGGGAATCTTGGTTGGTGCGATATTGCCGCCGGTGCACTGTTGTGGTAGTGATTGGTACTTGTTACTACTTGCTTTTTTCTTCAGCCCTCAGCAACCCCACAACAGAAGGGTCCTCCGAGAGACTAGGCAAGGTAGACAGCTGTTTATTTTCCTCCCCAGGGCAGCTACACCAAAAGCCCATCGCTGCCCTTTTGGGTCCTTGAAATACCCTCTCCTGAGGTAGTCTATACCAAAGATGCACGGAGCCTCTGGGCCAGTCACAATGGGGTGCTTCTGCCACTCATTCCCAGTCAGGCTCACTTTGGCCTCCAATACAGTTAACTCTTGGGATCCCCCTGTCACTCCAGAAATACAGATGGGTTCTGCCCCTTTATAGCTTGATGGCATCAGGGTACACTGTGCACCGGTGTCTACGAGAGCCTTATACTCCTGTGGGTCTGATGTGCCAGGCCATCGAATCCACACAGTAAACCCGGTTGTCCCTTTCCTCCACCTGGCTGGAGGCAGGGCCCCTCTAGTTCTGGTCATAGTATTCGTTACTCACTTCTTGCAAATGCGAGTCAAGAATTTCTGCGTTACAATCCAAAGTAAGATCAGTCCTTCTGCTCTGTCTGGGGAACTGTTCGCTGGAAACTGGACCATTGTTTCCTGAAAACTGGAGCAGCATTTTTCCTGGGAGAACCCCCTTGTGTGATTGTTTTTCCTTGCAACTCACGTACCCGTGCCTCTAGGGTCAAGGTAGGTTTCCCATCCCACTTCCTCATGTCCTTTTTGTGGTCATGCAAGCAAAAACCACAGGGTGCCCTGTGGTGCGTACCTTCTACACCCTCTCTCTTGAGCAGAAAAACACTGACTCCTAGTGGCTGAGATACTGGTCTGTACAGGTGGAGAATAGGTCATACCCTCTTCGAGTTGCTGGACCTCCTGGGACAGTTTCTCCACAGCCGAGACAAGGGAGGAGGAGACAGTTTCTTCGTATTCCCGGAGTCTGCCAACCACATCATCCACTGTTGGTGCTTCTTCCTCTTTCCAGGATGGTACTGCCAACAAATTGGCATACGATGCTGGTACCTTCCACACCAACTTCCGCCACATGGGTCACATGCACTGGACGTCATCTGGATCTTTGGGTACTTGCTCATTGTCCAGGTCACTATAAACCACCTCCAGCACGGCTAATTCTCTCAGGTACTGGATACCTCTTTCCATAGTGGTCCATTTGCTTAGGCGATATATAACATCTTCCTTGAAGGGATACCATAGAATCATTAAGGTTGGAAAAGACCTCTAAGATCATTGAGTCCAACCATCAACCCACCACCACCATGCCCACTAAACCATGTCCCTAAGCGCCTCATCTACACATCTTTTAAATACTTCCAGGGATGGTGACTCCACCACTTCCCTGGGCAGCCTGTTCCAAGGCCTGACCATTCTTTCAGTAAAGAAATTTTTCCTAATGTCCAGTCTAAACCTCCCTTGGCGCAACTTGAGGCCATTTCCTCTCATCCTATCGCTTGTTACTTGGCAGAAGAGACCAACACCCACCTCACTACAACCTTCTTTCAGGCAGTTGTAGAGCGCGATAAGGTCTCCCCTGAGCCTCCTCTTCTCCAAACTAAACAGTCCCAGTTCCCTCAGCCGCTCCTCATAAGACTTGTGCTCCAGGCCCTTCACCAGCTTCATTGCCCTTCTCTGCTCCAGCAATTCAATGTCCTTCTTGTAGTGAGGGGCCCAAATCTGAGCACAGGATTCGAGCTGCGGCCTTACCAGTGCTGAGTACAGGGGCGCAATCACTTCCCTAGTCCTGCTGGCCACACTATTTCTGATACAGGCCAGGACGCTGTTGGCCTTCTTGGCCACCTGGGCACACTGCTGGCTCATGTTCAGCTGGCTGTCCACCAGCACCCCCAGGTCCTTTTCCTCTGGGCAGCTTTCCAGCCACTCTTCGCCAAGCCTGTAGCGTTGCCTGGGGTTGTTGTGGCCCAAGTGCAGGACCCGGCACTTAGCCTTGTGGAACCTCATATAGTTGGCCTTGGCCCATCGATCCAGCCTGTCCAGGTCCCTCTGCAGAGACTTCCTACCTTAGAGCAGATCAACACTCCCGACCAACTTGGTGTCATCTGCAAACTTACTGAGGGAGCACTCATTCCCCTCATTCAGATCATTGATATAAAGATATTAAACAAGACCGGCCCCAAAACTGAGCCCTGGGGAATACCACTTGTGAGTGGCCGCCAACTGGATTTAACTCCATTTACCACAACTTTCTGGGCTCGGCTGTCCAGCCAGCTTTTTACCCAGCGAAGAGTGTACCTGTCTAAGCCATGAGCCGACAGCTTCTCTAGGAGAATGCTGTGGGAGACAGTGTCAAAGGCTTTACTGAAGTCCAGGTAGACCACATCCACAGCCTTTCCCTCATCCACTAGGCAGGTCACCTGGTCATAGAAGGAGATCAGGTTGGTCAAGCAGGACCTGCCTTTCATGAACCTGTGCTGGCTGGGCCTGATCCCCTGGTTGTCCCACACATGGCTTGTGAGCGCCCTCAAGGCGAACCGCTCCATAATCTTCCGTGGCACCGAGGTCAGGCTGACCGGCCTGTAGTTTCCCGGATCCTCCTTTCAGCCTTCTTGTAGATGGGTGTCACATTGGCAAGCCTCCAGTCGTCCGGGACCTCCTCTGTTAACCAGGACTGCCAATAAATTATGGAGAGTGGCTTGGCAAGCTCCTCCACCAGCTCCCTCAGTACCCTCGGGTGGATCCCATCCGGCCCCATAGACTTGTGAGTGTCCAGGTGGCGTAGCAGGTCGTTAACTACTTCCTCTTGGATTATGGGGGGTTTATCCTGCTCGCCGTCCCTGTCTTCCAGCTCAGGGGGCTGAATACCCTGAGGATAACTGGTCTGACTATTAAAGACTGAGGCAAAGAATGCATTAAGTACCTCAGCCTTTTTCTCATCCTCGGTGGCAATGTTCCCCCCTGCATCCAATGAAGGATGGAGATTCTTCTTGGCTCTCTTTTTGTTATTAATATATTTGTAAAAACATTTTTTGTTGTCTCTTACGACAGTGGCCAGATTGCGTTCTAGCTGGGCTTTTGCCTTTCTAATTTCCTCTCTGCATGACCTAATGAGATCCCTGTACTCTTCTTGAGTTGCCTGCCCCTTCTTCCACAAGTGGTAAACTCTCCTTTTTTTTCCTTTTATCATACCATAAGCCAGTGTTACACAGTATAGCAAAATGATAACCTTAATCCATCTCTCACAGATGACAATCCCCACATAAATACCAACAAACAGCAGTATATACAGCCAGTAAGGTGCTACATACCAAAACTTCAAGTACAGATCTGACAACTCTGAGAACAAATAAACAAACATTGTGACCAGCAACTACTAAACTGATATAATGAATGCTTGTAACAAATGCAAATAACCCGCTCGGGTCAGGTGTGTCGTTATCTCAACCCTTCGTGCCCCACGTCGGGCACCAAAAAGGACTGTCGTGGTTTAACCCAGCAGGCAGCCAAACACCACACAGCCGCTTGCTAACTCCCCTGTCCCCAGTGGGACGGGGAGAGAGTCGGAAGGGTAAGAGTGAGAAAACTCGTGGGTTGAGATAAAGCAGTTTCATAGAACAGAAAAGGAAGGGAAAATAATAATAATGATAATGACAGAATATACAAAATGAGTGATGCACAATGCAGTTGCTCACCACCCGCCAAGCACTGCCCAAAGAACAGCGATTGCGACTTCCTGGGACACGCCTACCATTCATATACTGAGCATGATGTCATATGGTATGGAATACCCCACTGGCCAGCTGTCCCGGCTCTGCTCCCTCCCAGCCTCTTGTGCACTTGGCAGAGCATGGGAAGCTGAAAAGTCCTTGACTAACAGGGTACTTAGCAACAACTAAAAAACCGCATCAGTTTGTTGTTAACATTCTTCTCATACTAAATCCAAAACACAGCACTAGGAAGAAATTTAACTCTATCCCAGCCGAAACCAGGACAGAAGGCTTCGGGGAGACCTTATTGCAGCCTATCCGTACTTAAAAGAGGGCTTATAAGAAAGATGGCGACAGGCTTTTTAGTAAGGCCTGTTGCGATAGGACAAGAGGTAATGGTTTTAAACTAAAAGAAGGTAGATTCAGACTAGATATATGCAAGACTTCTTTTATAATGAGGGTGGTGAAACACTGGAACAAGTTGCCCAGAGAAGTGGTAGATGCCCCATCATTGGATGTGTTCAAGGTCAGGCTGGTTGGAGCTTTGAGCAGCCTGATCTAGTTGAACATGTCCCTGCTCATTGCAGGGGGGGCTGGATTAGATGGCCTTTAAAGGTCCCTTCCAACCCAAACTGTTCTATGATTCTATGATAAATAAGTCAAACTTTCAAAAATAAGCTTGAGCAAAATAATTCAAGGATTTGCAAAAAGCTTGAAAGATTACAATCCTAAAATGACAATTTTCCATTACCAGCAAAGCGTATCCAACAGCCTACTATTGTAATGCTCCTTCATAAAAATCTGAGGATTTATTAGACCATTACAACTAAAAACTGAGGTAGGCAAGAGGGATTTGACCTCTTGTATCCATCCCTTCCTCATGATCAGAAACAACTCAAAGTTTTCACTAAATGAAGATTTGACACTACTTACTGCTGGAGATGATAAATGCAGAGTGTTGCAGCACTTAACTTTTGGGTGCTTAACCCTGTTAGTGGGGTCACCAGCTCTGAATTTAAGCATTTACTACCTATACAAGGCATAGGGCAAATGTCTACATTTTTAGTACCTAACTCAAAGTAGCAAATAATACATCCTTCCATTAGGATGCAATATCCTGGAACCTCTGTCATTGTTAGGTGCTTGAGGATGGGATTTCACAAATGACTTTGCATGAGCCTGCCTTATCTGTCCCTCACTCCAATGTTGCCATGGCCTCCCATGTGAAAGCACTCAGAGCTGCGCCGATAGGTCCATGATACGATCTGACTGTGAAAACTAGCAACATGAGAAGAAGAGATTCCTTTTCAATCAAATGAACTTGCCAATGATGGTGGCCTGGGAAATGAGTAACAGAAGGGTGCAAACAAACCACAAAATTATAGGGTAATAGAGACCAGTCATAATTTGCTTATGAAGGAAGTCCATATATAGTATATAAATACGTTACAAATATCAGGAAGCAGAAACTGGAGTTTGTTCAAGGGCATCAGGATCTCAGAGTAACTCCTACTACAGCATCTCTGGAAATGTACAGCTTGTCAACAGGCTAAAAAAACTGCAGAAGACCCAAGCTATTCAAATAAGAAAGATTCCCTCCTAAGCGGGTCCTGCACCAGATTACATTTATATATGTGAGGAAGGAACTGAAGATTAGACCAGCCCACATAAGGAGCTGCTCAGATAGCTTTTACTTTATATCTAAAGGTACTGCCACCTAAGAAACTGTTAGATTAAGCATCTGAAACGTCTGCTCCATTGAAAACATCCTGTGTTAAACAGGAAGTAACTTATTTTGCAGGATTTAAATAGTGGCTATATATCATTGCTCTCTTTAGACAGTAGAGGAAATCTAGCTTCACTGAACTTGCAGGTTGTCTGTATTCCAGTGATTCTTGTTGCAATGAGCAGCGTGTTTAGTGCTGTTGTACTGAAATTGAATGCATTTGGGGACAGTATGCAAGCATTCTATTTCTTGTGGATATGAAGAAAGATGAATAATGGGGGCCAGCATTTTCTATTCCGCTTTAGTGGTGAAAGTACGAATGGAAATTTGTGGGGGCCCTAACAGAGGGAGGAGGAACACTGATAACAGTTCTGATATAACAGTCCTTAAGCTAAAAATGATTAAAAATGCTGATGCATTGTTAAAAAATAAAATATGAAGACCTAGAATTTAAATGTGACATTCACATAAGCTTAGGCTTTGGTTGGTAAAGATGTTAATTAAATGGGATTTGCCTACATCCTTGCTTCATGGCTGTCTTGCTGCATCTATTGAGTGACACTGATAAGGCTCCTCTGTAGGGGCTCAGAATAAAGTTATGATGAAAACAAATCACTATGTAATAAGTAAGCTAAAAACCAGTTTTTCTGCTTCCCAAAGCTTTTTGAAGCTCAGTTCCGACGCAGACCAAGGGGTAGGATCTAGAAATCTGCAGTGGTATGTGCTTTTCACCTCTGATCCTGTAACTGTCTATACTTTGTACAATCTATTTAACACATCACCGTCCTTTTGTGGCAGAACAGTCTCCATTCTAGATGAATCTATAGCAAATAGATGGGGGCTTAAAAAAAAAAAGTCTACATGCTTCTGTCTATTCTACAATTCCAGGGTAGTGAGTTAGTTCCAGGGTGATGAGTTACTGCGACTTGGTCCAGAAAACCAACGTTCTGGTTTAGGATGATAATAAAACTGTGTTGCTAGCAAGCTGTTATAGGATAGCACAGGAGTGTCTTCATGATAAACAAAACAAGTAACTTGGGTATGAAACGTCCCTGAGGTGGGTATTTTACACTTAAGAGGATGGTGAAGAGCAGTGGCAGAGATTTGGCTGGATATGCTTGTGCATTACTTACCAGCCAAAAAAGGAAAACATCAGCAAGGTGCGGATAAACTGAGGTGATTCTTCCTTTCTTAAAACAGCAGTGTCCCAGCTCTCAAGGCTGTACTTTTTCAATGACCAATAATGGACCATAAGTGAGTTATTGATGGTTTGGGGGCCTTTGCGTTCTGTCTGTACCTTTAGTTTCAGGACCCTTGCTGTTATCCCACACTTAAATATCACAGCATGAGACACCTGGTATCAAGTTCCAGTTCACAGAGTAAGCTTTCACACAAGTTAGTAGCAGGTCTGATGAACCAGGATTGGGGCCTTCTGGAGTTAGTATAAGGCCTATAGCCTGTTAATAGCAGGACAATAGTATTTTCACCAGACATTGGGTACAGAATTGCTTATAAAGTTATGCTGTATTAGCATGCGTATATTTGGGTTCAAAACAAACTAGCATTAAAGTCTGCGTAGTGATTGTTCTGTGGTTCTAGAAAACTGCATCATATTGTGACTCAATACTAAGGAAGCAAGAACAAGCAGGGTAGGCAAAATGGCAAAGTCTTGTATCTGTGACTTGAAGACAGCATTTCAAAACATGAAACAACACGAGTTAAAAACTTAGCCACATATAAGACCAACAGGTAGGGAAGACATTTGCACGCCCCAAAAGAAGAAAAGATATGACTGCTTGACAGAAAAGAAGACAAAACCAAGATTTCCTTAGCCTCTCAATGGGCTTTGTCTTGCCCAGAATCACTTACATCTTCTGTATAGATACCATAGTCTCCTAAAAGCAATCACTGTATGACAGTGAGAGGACTTAAAAGCAGATAAGCCATTTTAGGTTGTCTTTCTTACTACAGTCCACCTTAGTCTCTGTACAGTTCCCTTTCTTTCTCTAGTAGTTCATTATTTTTTTCTTGTTTAAACTGTTCAAATGGTCTAAATTGTTCATTGTCCCTAGAAGGATGCTAATTTGGCTATACAAGCCTGTATCTCCTGGTTTTAGCAATTAGCCACACTAATGAACTTCAGGTTGTTGATCATCATCAACAGGGTAGGAAGGCTATACAGAGGGATCTGGACAGGTTGGGTTGATGGGCTGAGGCCAACTGTATGAGATAAAACAAGGCTAAGTGCCAGGTCCTGCACTCAGTCACAACAATCCCATGCAATGCTACAGGCTTGGGAAAGAATGGCTGAAAAGCTGCCCGGTGGAAAAGGACCTGGGGGTGTTGGTCAACAGTGAGCTGAATATGAGTCAGCAGTGTGCTCAGGTGGTCAAGAAGGCAAATAGCATCCTGGCTTGTATCAGAAATAGCAATCGTGCCCCTGTACTCTGCACCGGTGAGGCCGCAACTCGAATACTGTGTTCAGTTTTGGGCCCCTCACTACAAGAAGGACATTGAATTACTGGAGCAGAGAAGGGCAACGAAGCTGGTGAAGGGTCTGGAGCACAAGTCTTATGAGGAGCAGCTGAGGGAACTGGGACTGTTTAGTCTGGAGAAGAGGAGGCTCAGGGGAGACCTTATCGCGCTTAGGGACATGGTTTAGTGGTGGACTTGGTAGTGTTAGGTTAATGGTTGGACTCTTACAATCTTAAAGGTCTTTTCCAACCTAAATGATTTTATGATTCATGTTAACACCTTCACCCAAAGGCAACGGGTTAAAGTCTTTCCAGCTCTCACGGGAGGGAAAGTGTTGGTAGATAATCAGGTTGCCCTGATTGGGTTGAGTCACTGTTTATGTGCTGTTAACCAGTCATCCCCTCCTGCAACTGTTTTCCACTGTTTTTTGCAGTTGCACCTACTGTGCCATACTGAGTCAGGTGGAGGGTTTTTCTGAATTTGACAAAGCAACTGTAAACCATTAAGTTGTTTTCCCCACGTTTGTTCATGAACAGTCTCAGGTACAATATTTGCTTCCCTTATCTTCTTTTTGGAAAACTACTTGTCTCCCTAGCTGTTTTGTTTTGTTTGGTTGGGTTTTTTTTCCTGATAACTGGGTTATTACAACAAAGAACAAAACTCTGTTACTACTTAAAACTGAAATAATCAGCACACCTAACATATCCCCAATAGGTGGTGCTGCATCTTTTTCATAGTGTTTAATTGTTGTATTGTTGGCCCTGATCACCTAGAAAGGTTAAGTCTTTCTTGAGTGAACTGAAGTTAGTAATCTAATACTAATAAATACCTTGCTTTTTTTTTTTTAATAAGTAAGTATTGCAGTTCATTTGGCAAAAGAAATGAAGTGTGGCTTTGTAGTAATTAGAACAGTCATCTGGTTGTGGAGAGACAAGAATCAGGTTTTGGTCCCTCTGCCATGGATTAATTGTGATTAAATCAGTAATTGTAAAATAATAAACAGTCTCTGGGGAGAGGACCAGAACCCTCAAAGTCTTTGTAACCACATGAACACATTAGATCGTAGAGTACTGGTCTTCACTTTTGTTCTGATCTCATTCATTTTATATTCTTATGCAAAGCAGAATACAGATTATGTGAGACGTCTAATGCATGCACTCCAGGATGATATCTTAAGTTAGGTCAGTTGAGAGCTGAAAAATGTAAGCTTAAACCCCCTCAGAGCCAAGAATAAAATTTATATCTTTCTGCTCTGAGTAAAATTTTTTGCTACTGTGTCATTGTTATCAATGACTAAAATACATTTATAAACTCTGGAGTTTTTTAATTAATTTAATTTAAAAAGGGAAGGGTTGTTACTTAGAGAGATCAATGTATGTTTTCTAATCAAAAGAAAAACCATATTGTTTGTCACTAGCCTATTTGTATATGAAATATTTACCCCAGATTGCCGCTGCTGATGTAAATGATTTTTAAAAGCTCTTCCTAAATGATTAGAACATGCTCAGTTTTTCCAAAACTAATAATTCGTTCTTTGAGAGATACCAGTTCTGGGAAATGTCAGCTTGAAATCCAGCAGTTATGATAGGTATTGTGGCCAACATTCATTCAATGTTTTCTTTAAAGAAACCTGATTTCTTTAAAGAAGTGTTTAAGCAGTTCTTCTTATACTACTATATAATTGTTAATATAGCATATAACAGCATGTATAAAAGAATGCTTTTATAGAGCTTTCAAACCACTCTTTCAAATCAAACCTTTTCAAAAACTGAGGTCTTTTTTGGGTGAAATTGCCCGGTAAGACATAATTAGGTTTCACTGTGCGCCAAAACTTCAATTGTCAGTGACAGAAAGCATTAGAAATAAAGCAAGTGACATGGCCCAAAATGAGCGTGCATCCTGTTACTTCAAGAACAAGTAGAAGAGAGCTGTAACCCTCCTTTCCTCAATAACACAGAAATGCCGCTGGAAGTCTGCAGTAGCATGAAAATAGCCTGCAGGAACAACAGGACTTCTACATGAGAAAACAGTGCTTAAATAAAACTATTTAACTAATTTATTATTTAACTGATTGTGTAAGTCTGCAGTCTGCTGTATACACAGCGATAAGCACTTTTGCTTATGAAGTGCTAAATCCACAAAAATCAGCTTTAAATCAATACGAGTATATTGCACTCTAGGATGTTCCAGGTATTAATTGCTGTTTTCGGCATCTCTATTTTCCAGGGAATTTCTGAAATCAATTGCAGAGTATCCTATGGAGCCCGAGAGAAGTGTGGGTTATGGGTTTATTGTTTTGTGAAACCTCTCCTTATATTTCAGCTCTCTTCTGTTGCTTGTTAGCTTGTTGTTTTCAAACTGCTAGCAGAATACCGTAATCTACTTTTTTTTTTTTCTTTTGCAACTGTGTGAGGTGTCAGGTGAAGTTCCGTGTGGATACATCCCTTCAGCACGTAAGCTTCACTGACTATTGCTTTCAGGCCAGGATTTCACAAGTAGAATGATGTGGAAAGGTGAGACAGAATTATCTGTGTTTGTGTGTCCAACAGTCAGTCAGTTTGGTTTTTGTCCATCTATAGGACAGAGATGGCCATTTTCCTGGAAGTCTGTATTGAGCTCATTCCACATGTCTACAAACATGATCTGATGGAGGTTAGCTTCAGTGCTGCTAGTCAGGGTGACCAAATTAGTCAAGCAGACTTTTCTAGAAATCCATCAGTGTATTTTTATGCTCTTTATGCTCTCTTGTACTTAAATGCAAAAGGTCTAAGAAGCATGATAGTGTGCGTAATGTTAGAGGGAGTTATCTTCCTAATCAGATTGAAGAGATTGATTTAAATATAGTATCAAAAAAATTAGATATTAATACAGGGACTGCATGGTTTCCCTCTGTCACCTCAGCATTTAGTATGATCTAATATGGCAGAAAGGCCAAATTTGCCTCAGAAAACTCTCTTCTGGCTCTTAGTTTTGGGGATTTCTTCCCTCCCCCTGTTTTCAGCCTCTAGTAAGGTTATATAGCGTGAACCAGAAATTATTGGTGGTTGTGCAAAAATGTTACCCAACTCCTCACAGAGAGGAAAACAGCAACCCCTTTGCCAGCTCCCGTGTTTATCTTTATAATTTTGCTAGAGCTACTTGGCTTTACTCTAGAACTAAAGTTGACCTATGATTTTTTCTTTTATTTGTTTATAGTTACTGGTAAATCTTTACTTTCCAGCAACTTGAGGAGCTTGGAATGCAGACAAATCCAAAATCACTCCAGTGGAAACTCTAATGGTGACAATGGTTTCAGGAACAGTACACTTCAAGTGAAAGCTGAGCTGTTAATAACAACCCTTGAATACCTACAAGTATGACCCAAACGGAAGACTAAACATACAGTTGATGTAACTTCAGAACAATGAATGAGATGCTTCAAATATGAACTGATGAAGGAGGATATTAATTGGTTTGATGAACCATACAAGCCATATATTTCTGTTGTCCTTTGGCAGATGATAATTTACTGAAGGAATTCAGTTGACTTTGAAGGGGGTTGACTGTTCTGGGATGAAAACTGCATTTTTTTTTTTAAAGGCTTCCACATGAAAATGGAGCAGGTGAATGAAAGTATGGATGATAGCTGCTATACTGTAGTTCTGTAGGTAACAATTTCTGGTGGAAGCGAGCATCATTAACTTGCTCTTTGCCTCCTTAGCAGGTTTAAGATTTTTTTTTCCTACTTTCTCCTCCTGAAAGGAAGAGGTACCAGTGAGGTGATTACAGGACGGCTACAGGAATCATCATCACTGGTATCTCGTGGGTCTCAGTGCATCATACTGAGCAATACTATGCCTCTTTCACATTATTGCTAGTCGGTATTCCCCCGTACTAAACTTTACATACATACGGCCAGAGATTATCTGGTTGTACAAGACAGTAAGGTACCACAACACAGCTGGGTTTCATAGATGTAACAAAAAGTGGATGTGGTATGGAGGTGTGAGATCCGTGAGGTGACTGATGTGAGGTTTTCACAGCAGCATTGCTTTTGTCTTATAGGGTAGGGGAGGTATAAAAGAAATGCAACAATCAGATCCAATTTTCAAGTAAACAGGGCATTCAAGATCAAGCAGTACAAGTAGTATTGATGCCATTCCAGCATTCCTTTTAAAAATGCATAACTAGGCCAACTGCCTTGAAGGAGAGGTAGTGGAGAGCGAGCTAGAGGCACACAGTTATTTTCCAAGGTCTCATTGAAAGAAAGAACAAGTCTCCTGTCTGTAGCATACACTTTGTTTTAGTTTGACTGTTGATGTTGCACCTGCCTAAGGCAGAGGCTTGGTAAAAAGGAGCCATGGTTCATCTTGGTGGGTGACTCCAGGGCCTAGAAAGGCTCCTGCTACAAATGGTTCGTGTCTGGTTAGCCACATTGGCAGGCTGTAAGAAGAGCAAAGCACAACGTGCGTGGGTACTGACGGCAGGGCTGTGGTAGAGCTGTTCAGATCCAGTTGATTAAATTCGTGCGGGGGAGGAGAGGAGGCGGCAGAAAGGTGGTCAGCTCCAATTGGCGGACCGGAGGCGGTGGGCGCGCGGCTCGGCCCGGGCCCACCGCGCGGCCGAACTACGGGGAACGGGGCCCCTCGGGCGGGCCGGCCGCCCTGCTTACGCGGACTACGGGGGCCGCGGGCAGGAGGGCGGAGGAGCCGGCAGCGGGCGGAGCGCCCCTTCCCCGTGACCCCGCGGCTCCTCCCTTCTCCCCACCCACCTCCCCGCTCCTCAGTGCCGCCGAGTAACCAGGTTTCCCGGCGCCGGCCCGGCCCTCCTCCCTCTTTTCTTTTCTTTTTTTTTTTCTTTCCCCTTTTCTTTTCCTCCCTCCTCCCCTCCCCTTCCTCCTCCTCCCCCTTCCCCCGACAGCGTAGCCGGGGCTCGGGCTCGCTCCCTCCCCCTCTTCCCTCCCCTCGAGCTGCTGCCGCGGTAGGGACCTGGAGAGAGGCGCCGCCTCCGCCGCCGCACACGGAGACATGTACCCGGGAGCCACCTCCGCCGGACCCGGTGAGGCTTCGGCCGGTTTTGTTTCCCTCCTCCGGGCTTCCCTCGAGCCGCCGGAACGACTTTTTCTTTCTCGGGGCGGCGGGGTTTGAGCTCGGCCGCCGTGTGTGGGGTGTGTGTGTGAGGGGGTGACCGTTGGCGCACGAGGCGGTCTGTCAGCGCGGGAGGCGGCACGAGCCCCCTCTGCGGCCAACTCTGCCTCCCCCCCCCCCGCCCCCAGCGCCGCGAGACGGGGGGCGCGAGGCGCCAACGGCCGGCGGCGAGGCGCTGGGGGGAAGGGGGGGGCACCCTGCGCGAGCGCGCTCCCCTCCCGCCCCGGCTCGGGCCTGGCTGGAGCCGCTGAGGCCGCGGCCGGCCGCGCTCGCGGGGGAAGGAGGGGTCAGGCCGCTGCCGCCACCTCGGGGAGGGCGGCGAGCGAGCCTGCGTGTCCGGAGGCCCCTTTTAGGGGGAGGGTCGCCTTCCCCTGTCCTCCTCTCCCCTCCCTCTGCCGCGGCGGGAGGCTGGCCCCGGCCTGAGGCGGGGAGGGGGGAGGCGAGCCTCGAGGCGGCGGGGAAGGAGGGGCGGGCGGGCAGAGGGGGGCGAGGCGAGGGGGGCTGCTCCCCTCTCCCGGGCGAGAGGTCCCATCACGGGGCTCTGGTAGCCGCTGCGGTGGCTGCTGGGGCGGTGGGAGACGGCAGAGATCCCCCCGCCGCCCTCCCTTCCCCGTCCCGCCGCCGCTCCGTCCCCGGGGTGTCCCCTCGGCTGTGCGCTACGTGCTGCCTTCCCCAGGCCAGTGCTTGGTTGTTCCTGCCAGCTCAGCCTCCTGCTGGCAGCGCGGTATGGACTGGGGTCTCCATTTCCTCCCTCCAAGATCCTCGTAGCGGCTGCATCCTCCTGGGCTAGCCTGGGATACCCGTCTCGCCGTGCACAGAAGTTCAGGCCGCTGTGGCCGTGTTTGGCTAACAGCGTGTTTGTCAACGACTGTGCTGCGCTAGTTTGTGTTGTTTAAATGCAGGTAAACCGTATCCAGATATCGGGTAGGGCTGGAAGAGGTTATCGGCTTCATTAGATGTCTTCAGGCTCCGTCGTGTAATGAAATCTGGGAGCAAAGGAAGGCTGTGTGTGGAGAGAAGAAAGGTTACCAACTCGATCAGGGACATTTAATATTATTTAGGGGAAAGATAGGTTAATATTGTGGGAGTTTGTGCAGTTAATATGGGACAGTGTTTTTTCTTCTTAGTGTTAGGCTGTTTCTGTGGTGAGAATTCTTTTCTTACGTAGAAACTACAATGTTTGGGTGACTGGTACCTAGTTTTCTTCTAGAAAAGTTTCAAAATAAGTGGAACTTTATTTTATATTACTGTTCTCAACAGTTTTGCATAAAATCTTTTCTCTTAGACGGATAATCTAGCAAAGAATAATGTAGTGAAATATAGGACCTGTAGCTGGGATGTCTTTTACTGCTTCTCTTACGAATGCTTCTACTGTAAGAGCGTTCACCTAACACCAGAGCTAGGTGCTGGCTTCTTTTTTTTCTCTGATTTGATTCTCTTGAAGGGACAAGAATCAAGAAAGACAATTAGAATGATTGTCTTCCTCTTAGAGTACAGCTCCTCTGTTTTTACTTTCTTGCTTTTCTTTCTACAATGCACAAAGACTTTTACTAGATGCACCAGGAAGATAGGTCTCTCCAGCTGTGTGTATCCAGACTGATGTTCAAGATTTTGCTTTCATGTATAACATCATTCGCACATTTCAGTACTGTGTGTGACTATTGATGTAACCATTTGGTGGCTTCTAGTGTCAGATTCTCTTGCTCAGGTACAGCTATACTTTCAGTTCACAGGTATTCATGGTGCTCAAATTGTGCTGTTGTTGCTAATGTTCACCTATTGATACATCTTTTTTGAAGTTATACGTAAGGAGCTAAATAATTGAAAATATTGCCAGTGTATGGGCTGAAAGTAGTTTTACGTGTGGGAGTCTCTTTATCTTCCTTTATTTGCTCTCTGTCTGATCCTGCCACTCTCCCTTTCACTCAGAATGATATTACTTCCATGTCACCAGCATCGCTGGCTGCTGTCTACCATCAGGGACCCACGTTCAGTGTGTAAGGGTATTTTCCCCTTACCAGAACACCTCTCTGTTCACCTCGGGCTCTTGATAGAACAAACACTGTACTTCTGCTGAGTCCTAGGTTGCTACATGTTACTGGTGTGTGTCTCAGGCTTCTGCTATCCTGCTCCCTCCAGCCAAGCTCATCTTCCATCTTGTTTACTTCCTAGTTTATCTCTGTGGCTCAGCCCTTTCCCCCTGCACAGAGCTGGGCAGTGGTGGTGTCTGTTCTGGGGTATGAGCTGTGAGTTCTCCACATCGTGAGACTCTCCGTTTCCTTCCTGTGAAATCATCCACAGAGAGCCTTAGCAGCATAGTGGCTTCTAGCAGTCCAAACAGCTTCCTGCTCCACACCAAATCATAAGGCAGGGCATTTGAGTAAAGTTTTTTTAAGAGAGCGTGGCTGTACTGTGAACTAGTCTGAAAACGGGGACTGTCAGCAGGATGCTTAGTTGTCTTGTGTAAGGCTACATGTGGCCTGCGAGCTGCCAGTGAAAGTCCCTTTCCATATGTTAATCTGATACCTATAAAATGAATGTATGCTGAAATCCTGTTCTGAGGAGTGAGTAAGAAGTGTGGTTTACAACAACAGTTACAACTGAGCCACAGCTGCCGTGAATGCACAAGAACTCCAGCCTCTATATGTCTGTCAGCACGTCCTTGACACCACTTAAAAGCTCCGTCCACATCTGTAACTTAGATCTTGCCGCTGTTTGCTTCTCCAAACGTTGCTGATGCGTACAAGCTACTTTGCTCTTCCAGCTCCCGTCGCCAAACTGGACACTGCAGCCAACCCTGTTCTGAGGGTGCCTGTGGTGCTGGCCTCCTGCCAATGTAATCGCTCAATTTGCCACAGGGTTTGCTATTTTAATCTTAATTCTTTTTCTGGAAACAGTATAAAGCAATTTAGGAGGCCATATCTGACTAATTTCAAAAAATTGCTGCTGAATGTGGAAACTTTGTTCAAACATGCTGTTACATCGGGAGTAAGATGTTTTTTATACAAGAGGGGGACATCATGAAATCACTGTTTTCATGCTTAGGAAACCTATGATCCCTGTTCCTTTTTCCCAAATACCATTCGAGTTCTCGACTTGGTGTTGAATTTGCTGAAGCATTGCGCCCATACACTTTTTTTGCCTTCAGGAAACTGTGAAAAGTAAAAAATCTGAAAATACAAGAGAGAAATTTTTTTTGTTGTTAAGAAAAAGAAGTTTGGTGCTGCTACATTTTGGTATATCTTTTTATAGAAGGACAGAAAAATGTCAAAGTGGCATAATAAAAATACTGTCGTTCAGTTTAAAGAAGTATCATAGAATCATAGAATTCTATATTCTAAGTGATTAAACCTTGCATAAACTTCTGTAATTTACACTGCTTGGTATTCGTGTATTTACAAATTCTAAACTTCACACGCTATAGATTCTCTTTTTATTCTTTGAAAGGATATTTGATTTTTGCCTGCTACTCAAGGTCTTAATTTATTGTTGAAGCAGCAGTTGTCTGAAAAAGAGTGACTTTGTGAAGGGAGTTATGGCTTTGCATGTAAAATATAACCTTTTTTTCCTAACACAAAAACCAACTTTGAGCCCTCTGCATCAAACTAGTGAAACTAAGGTTATTTTCTCACTTGTTGTTTAGTTGTAAGTTACCTCTTTAAAATTGTTAACAGACTTGAAACTTTTAAATCTTTCTTGTTGTTTTTCAGTGTGTGTACTTGTTTCTAACTCCATATATTTTCTTGAAGACCTGCGATAGTTGAATGTTGACTCTCTTTTGGACTCTTTAGTCCTAAAACGTGATGCAGGGAAGGGTGTGCTCATGCCTTACTTGGGATGGTAGAAATGGCAATGTCTTTGTCTCGTGGAATTTAACTCTACCAGCATCCTCTTGGCTCGCACCCCAGTAGCAGCAAGAACTCCTGTGTACCTCCTGTCAAGGGTCTGCTCTTCTCTTCTTAGAAGGGCTTTTTGTTTTCGTTTGGGGATGGATCTGGACCTGCTCTTACTGCGCTAGCTCTGCTGGTATCACAGAGTTGCCCAGTTCCTTTGGCTTCATTTTAGAAAGTAAATTATGTTGAAATTCATTGTAAGCTGCCATACATAGAAGAGGAAATGAGAACTGAATGCACAGCTTCAGCTCTCTTCCTTTTTGCGTGAGAATTTTTCCTTAAATTTAAGTTGCATTTGACGACATTACAACGTACAAAACACAGTGTAACTTCTTCAAGCGTATTGTTGTCATGGCCAGTATATTTTCCTAAGGAAGAAAAAGTCTGCATATTATTATGTTGCTTCAACTAGCTGTGTAGTCGTAAGGTGGCTTAAAGATGAGGTAGTCATTTGATGAAAAGGTAATTGATGTTGTCATACGTGTGAACCAAACTTTCTCCTTTCCTTAGTGAACTGAAGTATGCTATTTGCTCTGTGAAAAGTGAAACTTTTTTCAGCAGTGATTCTCTTACTGACCATGCAGTCACATGGGATTTTGTACACTTATTTTTCCTTCTTCTTGAAATTTTTCACTTTTGCATTGTGTCCTCATGTATACTTAGTGGTGTGTTGTAATGTATATAGAAAGAGTATAGAGGAACAGCCAAACCTTCCTGACTTTCAGGGAAGTACTGCTTTCACAATTTGTATACCTTCTCCTGCACTGCTATGACGACCAGTCTTCCTCTATTTCACAGAAGGGTGGGAAAGGGGGTTAAATGCTTTAACTCTGTAAAAGAAAATATGTCTTAGATTATCATACGATGGTCTGTTCTTCTACCCACTTTGAACAGTATAGGAGGGAAAGATTTTTCCATTTCAGAAAACAGCCTTTCTAAATACTTTTGGCCTTCCAGAAAATGCAGGGATCAAGTCGATGAACGTGGTAAACTTCTACCTGCTAAATTGGCTTTGCAAACATACACAGTTCTTGCTAATTAGGAACTTTACATGTGTAATGAAAGTCTTGTTTGTGTCAGCTAAGCATGTGCCAACAATGGCTTTACAAAACTTGTAAGACTTGTCAAAATTTTGTTGTGTATTGCCTTCCTTATTTCAAGTTTTAGTGGAACACTTGGTCATATATTTAGTGATGGAATTTCTAATACTCAGACTACCAGAAAACATTACTAAATTTGAAAATTAAGAAAAGTCAACCTTCAGTATCTTATTTTTGGTAAGTTATGAACTAGAAAAAAATAGCTGGTGGAAAATATTACATAGTTTTAACTGTAGTGGCTGTGGATAAGGATCTGTTCCATGCATTTGTCCAATAAATTTGCTTTAGTATCATGCATCCTTTCTGATGCACACACAAAGCAGCCCACTAGAATGTAAACTATCTCTTATCCTATCGACTAGGGAAGTGGTGCTGCACTTTCCAACTTGGTGCAAGGGGTTTTTTTATTTTCTTTTCCCATTTATTGTAGTAGCCAAAGTTGAACTTAAACTTTTCCGTATCCGTTTTATGCTATCAAAATTGGGAAAAGTAAAAGACAGACCTGAATAGCATCATCCCCAGATAGACTGGACTTCTATAGTGTATCTCATGTCTTACACCAGAGTTGTAATTTGTTAGTACACAGTTCTCTTTGGTAGCCATTTCTAAGAAGTAGTGCTTCCAAGAGACTTTTTAGTATTGTCCAGGAAGTGTTTTTTTTAAATCCTCAGACTGAGATGATGCCCATATTTTTGTATACTCATGATAGGTGGTGTCTTTCAGTGTGTTTAGTGAGCACCATAGGTTAATGCAATTCATTTTAACCTCTCCATTTTAATTTGTTTTGCTTTTACTATTCTCTTTTCAGAGTAACCTTAGTGCTTTTAAATAAAAATTTTTAGTATGAGCATTATTTCATCTGTTTCTGTAGTCTCTCTTTGCTTTTTGTGTTAAGGAAAAATATTTCTCCTAAATATCTTTCTTTATAGCCTTGCTGCAGCTGTGAAGCAGTGTGATACCTGGTGACCAGGCTTTCTAGAAAGAAGAGTTTGGGTTTTTTTTAAACTGTATGACTTCACAAAACTGGACACAGGCAAGGTAGAAGCAAACCATTGATTTAGGTGGGAAAATACTGTTGATAAATGGCATAATCAAGTCAGTCCAAAGCTTGCTTTGACGTTTTTCTTTCTTGCTGCCATCAGCGTTGTCTTTTGAATTCGGTTCTCACTGAGCTGTCCACAGTGCTGCCAAATTTTGTTTGTATTTTTTTTTAATCACAGATGTGGCAAGAGTAGTTCATTCTCTCCTGTTGTGATTTGTTTGTCCTCTTTTATTTTTTGCCAGTGCTGCTCAGTTGTGTTTTGTCTTTGTTGTAGGTTTTAGTCTCCATTCAACCTTCATTAAACAGGCAACTGAAAAATAAAACTTTTCGTTGCTGAGAGTAGATTTAGAAGCTGTCTGTGTGTCAGCCTGTAGTTTTACATTCATCTTAAACTAGCCTAATGTAGACCTAACGCAGAAAGAAATGGTCCTGCAGGCATTAGTGTGGGAGGCTGCCTTGTGCACTGTTGGGCAGACCGATCCCGAGTAAAGCCAAGTCCCTTTCATTACTTGCCTTCATGCCCCTCCTAGTTTTAGGTGCTTTGCTTCTCTGCAGGAACGCTCATGATAACGCAAGTTTTGGGATCATAGGGCAGACTGAACGGCTGCGTGAAGGCAGGACTTCTGTTTCGGTGCTAGTTCTGTCTTATACCAGCTTAAGTTGTATGTGAGCTTCTTATGGCCTGAAGTGAAGTTGTTAAGGCCTGGATGCCAGCGTTAATATATGCCATGATAGCTCTGCGGTTGTGAAAGTCTCTATCTTTGAGAGAAGTGTTAAAAAATTTAACTTTTCAGAGATATGGAATAACTACATACACCTGCACTGTTTTGGGCTCCACATGTCTTTCCTAACAGCTCTTGTGGCAACAGCCTGATTGCATTCCCTTGTACAAGTTGCTTTATAATCAGAACGTGGAGAATATGCTTAATGTTAACTCTTTCACCTGTATGAAGAGTTAAATCACATAATACATAATTCCGTAAAATATGTCTGAAGACCGTATGTTTAAACAATATGTGAACTTTATGTCTCATTATGTCACTTTCAACCTGTACTGGGATGTGACTGAAACAAGGGGGCTGCAGAGCAAAAATTAAGTCGTCAGTCTTTTGAGGAATAAACTAATCTCAGCATGTCATCTTGGGGAGCATGAAAATATACTTTTGAAACTATGTTGGTTTTACAGCGCAGATTTGAGTATAGGGAATCAAGTTGATGACTTTGTATGTAGTCTAGGAAAAAAAAAATTGTAACTCTTTTCTGGCCAGATGAAGAGCTGACTTGGCAGGCAGTGTTAGATACCGTGGGTGGCTCTGTTCGAGCTGCTAATGTCACAGATTGGAGCTTTAGAACTTTTTGTCTTAGTGGTGCTTTTTTTGTGTTCTTAGTTCAGTCATGAAATTTATGTTAGAGCTTATTAATGTGAGAAAATAATGAAATTTAAATTTTAATTTAGTAGTAGGAAGTGTGTGTGGATGTGCTAATTTAGATTTATTTAAAATAAGCCAATTTTAGAAGAATTCCCAAGAGGGGAGGTTTCACTGCCTTAGCTAGATCAATCTAAAAATTGTTTGAAGTTAAACTTGTCATGTAGATGAATAAGGCTTTAAAACGTAATTATTACTGGGGCCTCATTATATACCTTCTGAAACTTGTTTAGCAAGTGTTTACTATTAAAGGACAGGCATCTATTCATACGGAGGGTAAATAAATGTTGCTGTGTTCTTGGCTTCGCTTATCCTTTGATAATGAACTTATTTTATTGTCCTTTCATACAACTTGTGGTTTGCAGTGAATGCACCCTTTCTACTGTTTTGTTTTTTTTTTTTTTTTTTTTAAATCAATCCCTCTGTTGGTTGTGCTCTCTGGCCGCATCATACTCCTCCATCGTTTCTGAAATCTTCGTTTGCTCCCATGTGGAGGACAAGACTTTGGGAGAGCAGGGGTTTTCTTGTTTGTGTTTTTTAACTGCCGGTGAAATGTAAGGTTTCTCAAACAATAGTACTCGTCAACTTCAGCTCTTTTGACTTGAATATTTCTGTTGAGAAAGCTAATGAGAGACATAGGTTTAAAAAGAAAACCCCCAAAACCACCAACCCTCCAAACCACAAACAAAACAAAAATAAAATAGAGAAGAAACCCAAGTTCAAGTAGAAATGACAATACGGAAGAATTAATGTCTCTGTGAACCAGTATGTTTCTTTTTGGAAAGAGCTTCAGTGTTTAATGAGGAAATGTTTAGGAATAATTCGTATGGATTCAGAATGTTTGCATAAGGGTGTGTTGTTTAAAAAGTGAGAGCTTCATTCAGAAGGAGGAAGCTTCCCACCAGGGCAAGGAAGTGAAGCTTTTTTGTTTGGGTTTCATTATGTGATTAGAATACAGTAGTGGTATTTTTTTTTTCTAATTGTTTCTGACTTGCAAATCCCCCTTTAAAGTAAAATTTCAGTGGAGGTATAGGCCTCTCTGTAGGAAACTTATGTGCTTTTAAACTTACCTTTCACAGACTCCTTAAAGTAATGCACAGACCAAAAATGGAAATTTACAGGACTAGGTGCCACATGGAGTAAGGTTTTGATAGTGACACTGCAGGAGAAAATTAGTTATGTCCAGAGAAAAAGATCTGTGGTGATTTGGATCTCCCTATAGTAAGATGCCATTATTTGCGGTCTCCTCCCATGTTGTTGCCGTCATGACTGGGGTGGCACAGTGCCACAACTGAGTTTTGGTTTGTATCAATATGAGAACTTAAGTTGCTTACCAGAAGCAGGTGGAGGGAAAAAACCCAAGATGTAATAGGAAAAAAAAATTTCTCATAGGGGAGTTCTGCTGAAAGCCTACACTCTCGTCATATCTCAGTTATTCCATTATTATGAAACTGCATTTTACCCCTCTTTTCAGCGATGCTGAAAACCACAGCCCTATCTCTTGAAACCGCATTAGATACTGTTGGATCTCTTGCATGTTGAAGATGCTGCTACAGTTGCTTTCACTGTCTAAAATGATGAAATAAATCATAACCTCGGCTCTTAACTGTGAATTTTCTATTTTGAAACTAAGCCACGAGAGGGTTCATGTTTTTGTAGATTAATGCAGTATGGGTATGGGGAAAGATTTCTTTTTCAAGGAAAGCATGACTGCTTCTGAGTTATAGCTCAACAGTTGAGTTTCGTAAACTAAAAAGTATCTTAGGTATGAAGACAACTTAAAATTTTTATTTTTAGATTTTACAAAAAAATACTGCTAGCCAAAATCTGTGAGGATATGAATGTGCTCACAAAGGTACAGTGCAAAATATGGCCATCCTAGCTTATTTCTTTAATAAGCTGAGGACAAATTATTTCTGTGTTTCATTAAATTGTATACAATGTGAATACCACAGAGAACGGGGATTTGGGGCCTCTGTGGCACCAGTTTCCAGCTGGGGAGGCACAGCACACTAGAAAGACATGCCAGCGGCAACAGAGTAAAGCCCAAGCCATTAGAGCTCGTTAAGCTTAGTGGAGCTTGTGTGCATGTGGGCACTAATGTCTCTAATAATACAGAAGGCGAGAGGAGAGGCATGGGAAGTAATGGCAAGGGATCTGGAAGGAGAAGGAAGGGAAGGGAAAGGTGTTGGTAGAAAGGTTGGGGGAGCAACGTTATGCTGAGAACTACAACTCTGGTTCAGGTGATTTAAGCTGTCCAGTGTCTGCTTGTGAGCTATAATACAGAGACCAGTTCATACTATTTCTAAGCGGGGAAAAAAATCTATGACATACTGAGATCTTGAGTTATAGAGGTAACGGAGTGTCATAGTGAGGTGTACAGTACTGATGCTGTTATTTGATAGCAGTTTGTGCGTGCAAAGGTGTTGAAGTACTTAGCCACAGCCCTTCGCCCCCCTCCCCCCCCCCCCAGCGTTAAGTACCCCTTGTTGAGCTCAGTTCTGCGCCTGACACTAGCTGGAATGACTCTGTGTGCTCTCCTCGGGACTGAATGCAAGTGCTTTTTCATCTGATATTCACACCAAGTAGTTTGGTGGAGACTTCAGTGTGTGCATTGAAGTAAATATTATTGGAAGACTCAGTACGGTCAAGTGTGATAAATAGCACTAAGAATGTTCTCCATTTCCCCCTTCATCGAGTAGAGGTTTGCCTGAAGATGGAGTTATTTTGTAGTTTGAATTCACGTTTAACTTTGAACTGGGTTGCTGACTTGTGGGTAAGCCATAAGCATCCCTTCCATTGTTTGGATGAGGCTCACTATTTGGATGACTTAACTCAACATTGCAGTTTGTAATTAAAAGCATTTCTCTGCATCTCTTAAGAAGGATTTCAGTAGTATTTTGTACAATTTTGCGTACAGGGATTGGTTAAGCCACCTGGCTTATTAACAATAAGGATAGATGTTTTACGCTCTGTATGCTCCTTGTGTGCTCTGATGGTGCTTTTCTGCCACTCGCCCCATTTGCAGGTGGCCAGTAGAGTGGTGAGAACCAGCTTGTTAGTATTTGAAAATTTGGAGGATGACTTTGAAGGTCTAGGCTGAAAGGAGAATGTGGGAGGAAAAAGAAAGTACTAACACTTGGTGTCTTTTGCTAATTGACATTGTCCAGAAGAAGCTTGCGGGCTAGAAAGAACCATTCTTAGTTTCTCGCCTGCTGCTTTCTTGCTGCAGCATTGATCTTTTCTGCTTTGGTTCTCTGGCGTTTTGTTCTTGTAGTCTTTCACATATTCTTATTTGAAACATGGTCATAACTTACAAAGCAAGGTGGATTGATGTCTTGTTTCTCCCTTTCATCTCTGACTGCAACACTTGCTCACACCATTGGTGTCTGGGAGTGATTCTGGTCTCTGTGTATCATATCACTTCTGGCACTGTGAAGAGATCACGTCTCTATCTTACAGAGGTCAAAAAGTAATCAGGATAACCAAGGGAGCTATAGATATGTAACTGATTATTCCAGACAAAATAATCATAGAATGATTTGGGTTGGAAGGGACCTTTAAAGATCATCTAGTCCAACCCACCTGCCATGGGCAGGGACATCTTTCATAAAAGGGTTGACTTGAGAGTTAACATTGCTTGAATTCTTTTGCAGTAAGTGACAATTACTCAATAAAAATCATGTCTAGATTAGGTCTACTGAAGATAATGAAATTACAGGTTTGAAGGCAATGCTGTTTATCTAACACTCTGACTCCTTGTTAAGGTATTTAATTTCATACTACAATGCTAAGAAATTAGAAGCAATCTGGCAGAGTGGGATCCCTGAAGTTCTCAACAGTCATACCTGGGACTTAAAATATGACCAAGTATGAGGACAGCTCCTTCATTTTTGCTCATGAGTATTGAAGCTAGCTCTGATAGCCCACCTCGGCATACGCAACGTGCCGTGGCTAGAAAGTGTGGTAGTCGCTCACTGAGAGACCAGAAGAACCTCTACAGAGGGGCTCCATCAAAAATGATGTGAAAGGCATCATATATGAATTCTTGACAGGATCCAGGCACAGTTTATATATGGTCAGAGTGAGAAAAGAAATGACAGAAATGTAACACATGCAGAAAAATATCAAGAGACTATGAGCTGCAGCTTTGAGTTTTCCTTATCTCGTAGAAAACACTGCCAGCTTTTTTCCTATCTTTCTCTAACGGCTCTTAACAGAAAGCCAGTGCAAAAGTTAAACTTCTGTCTATAACCTAGACTGTAAGAAAACTTGAAGACAGCCCAAAGCTTTTTTCAGCTGTGTCCTAAAAAGAAAAGGCTCAACTTCCTGTATTCCTTTTCTTGCTTTGACCATATATATATGTCAATAAAAACTCTGTGCAGATCCTGTCAAGGATTCGTATTGGATGTTTTCTACATTCTTTCTGGATTCCCTCTATCGCTGGTATTTGAATAGCTATTTGTGGAAACCCTGTTTCCTCTGCCATGGAGTGTACCCTCTCCAAATCTCCCATTCTCCCACTTCAAACTGCACTCCCAAAAGGGCATATTACCTGTTTGCAAGCCCAGTGACAGGCCACCAAGGTGGCTAGGGGAAGGAGCACGTGGCGTACCAGGAGAAGTTGAGAGAATCAGGTTTGTTCAACCTTAAGAAGAGAAGGCTAAAGGGTAATCTTCTGGCTGTCTACAACTACCTAAGGGGAAGCTATGGAGAAGATGGAGCCAGACTCGTGGCAGGTGCACCAGAACAGGGCAGGAGGCAATGGAGAGAAGCTGGAACACAGGAAACTCCAGTTGAGTATAAGGCAAGTTTATTTTACCGCGGGGGTCATCAAACACTGGAACAGGTTGTAAGAGATGTTGTGGAAACTCTGTCCTTGAAGATGTTCGAAACTTGACTTGACAAGTCAACTCCCTTCCAACCTACATTATTCTATGTTCATGGTACTCAGCACCTCTACAGCAGCTGCTGGAAAAGCCTTTTCAAGCAGATGTGTCTGTTCCTTTGCCAGTCTTGGTTCTTTTTAACCTGATCATGATAAACATGTTTGTCATTTTTTTGTTTCCTGCAGTTCTGGAGGAAAAACAGCTGATCGCTAGTTGAGGGCAAGTTATTAAACCCCTTTTTTTCCAAGGAGTGATGCCTCCTCTGTCTGTGTGGTGGAATTGGTAACTGACCTGGAGGCAGCAATGAATATGCACAATGGTTGTATAGTCCGTGCTGTCTGCAAGGCTGGGGCAGGCAAGCAAGGTAGATCAAATCAAGTGCTGCAGGAGAATTGAATTACATATTGAATTAAAATTCTGTATACTAGTATGAAGTTTGGCCGCCTTGTATTAAATACTTGGGTATCAAGTAATTAGTGTATCTAAAATACTTTGAAAAGCGCATCTTTTATTGTGCGGCAGTATCTGAAAACACCCGTAGTCATGATCCGGAAAAGGTGCCCTGTTGTCTGATATTAGAAACCTTAACTGAAAGTGAAGCTTCCAAATAAGGCTTCCTTCCTTCACCTTAGTTTCATTTAGAGACTATATTTTTAGAAAAATGGTTTTAGAAAGACTTCCTATCGACAAACATGGGTTGCGGTAGCCCAATGCTAAAACATGCTTTGAGTTGTGAAAACATCACCTGATTATTAAATATGCGTTAGGACTTGCCACACAAGGAAACTTACTGATATAATTACATTAGTATAATTATGCTCAGACGGTTTCCTGTGTCGACAAGCCCTTAGATGCAACTAGTTTGGCCCTTTCTTATTTAGTAACTCATTAGGCATCTGACTGCACATTAAAATTGCATAATTCTTTGCTAAAAAAACTTCTATGTGCGAGTATAGTGCTGACTGGCAGCGCTTCCAGGGTGTTGAGCAGACAAGCAGTTAAGCTTTAAAGAATGATGAAGAATGAAGGACAAAAGAAATGAACGCTCTATGTGTGGGAAATGGTTATAAATTAAATGTCTTGAAAAATCATCATTATACAAGTGCATGGATTTTGGAGTAGATGAGCTGAGCTCATTCAAAAGTGTGGCTCATTCACACCTTTTATATACTAGGAGTGTCTTGGCCAGCTGACTCCTTGAGTCACTCTCTTATCTCTAGTTTTGATCCACAATAACGTGCTGAAGTAGGAGCACACACAGAGACAGCCTTGCGTTTGTAGTCATGTTTTCGATTTGCAAAACTCTGTATTTGTAACAAAGCAGCATTTCTGGGATTGTGCAGAGTTCCTCTACCACCACCTTTCCCCTGCCACTCTCTTTTGACAGAGTAATTTTGCTTGATTATTAATTTTATTTTAGAAAACTGCCACAAGCTTGTTATTTTTCTAATATCTGTCTTTTTCCAGATTTCTTTTTTTTTGGTGGAAATTACACTTCTTAAGATTGATAACGATGAATGTTGAGTTTATGTAAATTGGATGAATTATAATAGGAAGTCTGATTTTTTTCATGATAAAAATAAGCCTAAAGACAGTATACTGGCACCTTATTATTCAATACCCAGCGTACCTTACTTCACACGTTGAAAACGGGGCTCTTGATGGTCTCAATCATCACATCAAGGCTGAAACATTCTCATTATTCATATTATCATCTAGCAAATGAGTGAGGAGCTTCTGATACTTATCACACGGATGCTCCAGTTTATTAGTCTTTCATCTTACTTCCAATTCATTCTTCGCTTGACAGCGCTTTAAAAGTAAACTCTAGGTATGCATGTAGATTTTCCAACGCTTTGAAATAGTGTCTCTCCAAAAGCATCATCTGCGTTCGTAAAGGAATCTCTGAAAAACAGAAATGGAGCAAGAAACACGCGTTGGGGTATGAATTTTGGCAGGTTTCCTTGAGCAGGGTGTCATCTCGAGCTCTGGTGTCCGGAGGTATCCCCTGTAACACACCTCACCACACTGCAAAACCTCCCAATAGGAACCTCTGTGCTAAGAAAAGCCTTCTCTTATCGGTACAGCTTCTGTCACATTTAAAAGTGAGGGAGTGATGGGAATTACGCAGGAGTGCTTGAACAAGGAGTTGGAGCAATTGAATCGCTTTGAATGTAGCAACTGTATTTTACGATTGAAACTCACGGTTTTTTCTTTGATAGGAAAGAATAACAAAACTATCCTTTCGTATCGGCACTGAATTCACTATTTTGTGACTCTGTACACTTCACAGCTGGTTGCTGTAATCCATTTTACACAAGATAGTTTGATTTTTGCATGCTTAATTTGAGGCAGTAGTCCAAAAAGTGAATTCAGATCAGTAGTTGTAATACTTAGGTTTTTTCCCTTGAAGTTCAATTCACATCCCTCAGTCCTATAGGTAACGCATACATATCTGTTTTATGTGGCAAAAATATAGGTTGACTGGTTATTAGGTCAATGCTGCTGTTTAATAAACAGTACTTATCTCTTGGAAGCAACACCCTGCCCTAAATAAGTTTGCCTAGGGAGTTGAGCCAGAAATAGCTTGCCTTTTTTTTTTTTAATTGGATTGTGAAGAAAAAAAAAATTCAAAAATACGTTTAACATGAAAATACAGGTCAGTAGTAGTCCTGCTTTCTGAACAGCATGGTTCTTCTTTTTGTTTGTTTGTTTTTCCTTCTCTGTCAGAGGTGCAGGTTGTAAAAGTGCGATCACACACCCCAGGAGTCTGTGCTTCTCCCAGTGTTTCACGTTATTCTCAAAACTGAATATATGCCCTCACTTTTATTTACTGTTTGTCACTAAAACTCCAGTGGAGGAATGTAATGATGTTGTTGAGCAACGTGATTCTGTTGATCCCTGAACACTTCTAGATATGGCTTTGTTACGCCCCTGTGAGAAGTAGTAAACGATCCCATTTTAATACGGTGGGAGGAGGATGTGTTACTTAATTACAAAATTACTTAATATTGCAGCATAAAAAGCTTGTGAGGGGGTTCCCCCCTTTACGATGCAAGTCTTTGTACTTCCAAATCTTGTAAGCTTTTTTTTTCCGTATTTCTGAAAACTAGTTGTGACGTACCAAATCAGGCACAGAAAAAGGAAGGGCAGGGGAGTTAGGATGTGGCAGTAGATACAGAAATGTTAGAAGGCATAAAAATAGCCAGTAAAGAGAAAGGAAATGCTTAATATTGATGAGATAATAGTTGACCAGGTAATAGTGGTAAGGCAATACATAATGCAGCTAGAATGCACAGTGTGGATAATAAGAAATGGAAACTTAAAATAAAAATGCCAGGAGCCTGGGCAGAAAATGAAAATATTTTCCAATGGGTGATGCTATAGGGATCATACGGAACAATGCAAAAAAAGTCATAGAATAACATTAATGACTAGAACGTGGTTTTCAAATGGGAATGTTCTGTTACAAAAGATGGAAATAAAAATAACTGCTTTAATGCAGTGATGAGCTGTAAAGCATTAAGCAACAGAATGGCTGAAATCATAGGTGGGAGCCAGATTTCTTTGGGAAAAGATGGTAAGTGAGATTCTGATGGAGTAGAGGTAGATGCTTGCTGCAGCTCCTCCTGATCTGATTTGGAGGTGGCTAATAGAAACCTTTGTCATATTGCAAGTACAAATATTTGTGGGAGTGTTTTTTTTATGTAACTTTCCAGCTGTAGTGATAATGCTATGAATAACTTTGTTAATTGTCGTATCTACGATAGAGGGTTCCTTCCAATTAATGACACAGAAACTCTGTAAAGTTCCTGAAGTTCCCCAAGCAAGGGGATATGGTGGCTGTGGGGGCCACCTGAGCGAGTTAATCACCTTCAGAAAAATATTTGAAGTAAGCAGAGGTCCTGTAAGTGTTCAGAAAAGATGACAAATCCATGTCTCACACAAGATGTGCAGGAATTCAAAATAAAAAAATTGCCAAAGGTTGAGCGGAATTAGTCAGCTAAGTATTTTGACTTGCCTTCAGGGATGTAAATAGGAAAGGTCAGATGCAGAGGCAGATGGCTGCTTGCAGTGAGGACTGGATTATAGATAAGAGTCTAGAGCTATTGTGTGAAAACTATGAAGATACTTTGCTTCATTTTTCAGTACAGGTGTTGACACTGCAGAGGCAAGGTGGATAAATAGAATAATATTCAAATGAGAATTGCTATGTTTCCATTGAAAGCAAAAGTGAAGGAGTTGGTGTATTTAAATTAGGGAGACAGAATAATCTTTTATCACAGAAACCTGAAGTTTTAGGTCATGGAAATGCAAGTCTTTAGCATCTTTAACATATTGATCAAGTTAGTGCTGGAGAATCACAGACTTTAATGGCAATGTTTACGAAAGGAAGGGGGGAAAAAAGCAAATTGAACTTCTGTAACGTGACATCAAAAGGGTTTATGCCTCAGAATATGTTTGGAATACAAGATCTGAAACAAGCTTCCCAAATATAAAACACATGAGAACGCAAGATTTTTTAAAATAAATAAATAAAACAAAATAACTAACAAAACCCCTATCATATTCCCAATGTCAAACCAAACTATCTGGATTCTGGTGAAATATCTGATATGTGGGGAAGTTGGTGCTGAAAGTCAGGTTAACAGAATGGTAAAAATAAGTAAGGAGATGCTGATGAGTGGGAAACTGGCCATGAGGAGTGTTGAAACGTAAAGTGGGGAAATGATGCTACTGAGGTTGGGAATAATCTTGTTTATTATTTCGTTAATGATCTTATGCATAAATGTTAGGAATAAGTACATGACACTTAATCATAAGGCATAGGAGGCCTTGTCAGAAAAGCAGGACCTGAGCATCATACAGAAAGCAGTAGGGTAATAGATATGGGTTAAAATATATATATATTAAAGATCATGTTACGTGGGAGTTACTAGTGAACTGGGAGATGATCGGTCATAAACAACTGAGACAAGCATGCACGTACTGACTGGTCACTGGATGGCCAAGAGCTGCCATTATAAGGCAGTGGTGCAACAGGCAAATGTAGTTTAGGGCTCATTAACCTGACATTTCCAACTGAGAGATGAAAGGATCAGTGCAGTTGTGCTGGACCCTGATGGGACCTCATGTAGAATAACACTTGGTCTTGTTCAGGAAAGCTGAGCTGAAAATGCATTAGCTTGGAAAAACGGCTGGAAGGATGAGAATGAAGCCTGGTTTATGAGAAGAAACTAATAGAAGTAGTATAGCCTAGAATTAAGAATTAAATGGGAATTTCGTTTAAATCTAAAAATACAATGAGTACTTAATCTAAAGGTCTGTGAGTATAACCTGACAATGAATAAATAAAAATGGAAGGATGTTTCTGAGCATTAGAGCATCACAGTTCTGGAACAGCTTTCCAGTAGGGAAAGTGAGGGTGGAAAAGTGGTGACTGATCTGTTAATGAGGGGATGCGTATTGTTTCTGGTGCTAGCAGAGGACTGAATTCGATAATCCCAGGAAACCACACCTGGATTCTTACATAAGTAATGAGAAGCCTCCTGGGTTATTTTGCTGCAAGTTATTATTGCTCCAGACCACAGAAAACCTGAGTACTGATGCTGCAGGAGTTTTGAAAACTCAAGCTGGTACCTTATGCATTTCTCTGTGGATTTTTGATGGCATTTCCTAGATTGAAACGACCACTAGCAGCTATTATGCTTCTTTTTTTTTATTATGCTTCTGTTTCACATTGTCTGATCTATGGCTGGTATTTGAGCTCAAGAATACAGTACAGCAGCAGTAGACTATTTGCTCTGTTTGCTTTCTGTTTAAAGGAAGCAGTAGGATATAGTTTAATTCTAATACATAGCGTTTTCCAGAAAGCTGCAACATGTAGGAACAGCTTCTGTTTTTCCCTCTTTGGCAAGCTGTGCGGTATGGTCATTAGAGCAAAATGTATATAGCTGAAATGCATGCATTGTATTGGCTTTAGATGCATGCAACTCATTCAAATGTGATTGCAAAGGTGGTTTAAGTGGTAGAAACTCCATTTCATAGGTGTTTGCTCAAATAAACGTGGTTAGGTTACTCGCTTTGGTGTCTGTTTTGAAACCGAGATTCTTCCCTGCAACCAAGATCTGGTTCTCACTTTCCCAGCAGTGCCCGCTTGGCCTCTCAAGTTCCCACCCATCTGACTTGTAGTGTAGGAAGATGCAACTGGTTTTAAGATTTTGTTCAGTAATCAGGGCTAAGAAATACGGCAAATGGTGAACCAGCATGGGAAGAAGTCAGAATTCATGGACTCCTGATAGCAGGGTTTTTTTTTTCTTTTCAGTTTTTAGATTGTTTAAAAGAAGTTACCTGAAAAGTAACTAAAAAGAAGTAGCCTGTAAATTTGTTTAACTGTCAATTTGATATAGCTTATGGCTAATATGTGCTTTCTCTGTTTTTCAGTGCTTGCACCTCCTCCACCGTTGCCACCACCAATACAGGGATATGCCTTTAAACCCCCTCCTCGACCAGATTTTGGCACTTCTGGGAGAACAATCAAACTGCAGGCCAACTTCTTTGAAATGGACATTCCTAAAATAGATATCTACCATTACGAATTGGATATAAAGCCAGAAAAATGCCCTAGAAGAGTTAACAGGTAATACTGTGCTTTGCTTTTCCTCAGTTTATTTACATTTTGTTTTCATTGAGGGCTTGGAGGATGTGTCTGTCTTTAGTCATTGTTTGTACTGATCGCTTCCAACTTTGCATATCCATCAACAGGCATTTTTTTTTCCTCCAAATCTTACTGTACCAATCCAAGATTTCAGTGCTAATTGTCCCTTATTCTGATTGAACTTGTCAGCATCTTAAGATGCTCCTGATCAAAGCCACTGGTGACAGATGGATAAATTGTATTGGACTCTAACGGAGCTGGGTCAGTATAAACCAACTTGATAAATATGATTCTTAGTATTGCTTGGTTAAATATTGGAGTGCAATTGGCTGACAAGCCCTTTAGCAGGGAGTTGGTGTTACCAGCTTGTTTTCCCACCTTCCCCTACTGACAAGGGGAGGCAAAACCCATTTGTTTGTGCAGCTGCAAGAGGATCATGGAGGGACTAAATTAGGTAAGAAATTATCCTTCATCAGTAGATTCTATATAAGGGAAAGATACACTCCTGAGCCAGATAGCAAGGTGAAAACATGAATCAGTTGGCCAAGGAAACAAGCAATTAGGTCTTACATTTTGCATGTGTGCCCTATTAGTCACAGTGTGGCAACATCATTGACTTGAAAAAGAGTAGTGTTGCCAGAAGTGAAACTTGAGAACAAGACTTGGCCCTAACTGGAAACCGCAAGTGTCATCATCGTACTACCTACATCTTAACTGTAGAGTATCGGAATGGCATCTTTATATATGCAAGAGCAAAACCTTTCCTTTATTAAAAAAGGTCACGTGGGTGGAATATGCAGTCATGAACATGAACAAAGTGCGGAGTCAAAAAAGCCACCCGAAAGCCAAAGTTTTCTTAACGTGAATTAATAAACCGGAGTGCATTATCCATTGTTATACTAAAGAGTTGGTAATGATAGCATTTTCATAAAGCAGCATCACTACGCTTTGCTGTCCTGTTGGTTTTTTTTCTGTGGTGATCTATTATAAATTTAATTTTTAAGCCAGTTGGGAATTGAAAACAAACACTGTTGTAAGTGAACTCTCTCCTGAACTCTCCTCTTGCCCAAGGGCAACCCTGCTGATTTCACTGAGATACTCTTACTGCATTGGAGCACTGAAAAAAATTTTCAGCAGTCACTTTTTTCATAGTGGGAGCTGAGAGAGCTTTGCTTTCACCAACCAATATCCCTGCCACCAGCTCCAACCCTGACAACTGGCATGCTGCTGACTCATGCAGATTGCCATGCCTCTGTAGCTCCTCTGGGAGCTGAGTGCTGCACAGCTCTTGCGTGTGTTGTAGTTCTGTGTGATCACGTCCGTTACAGTCCAGTGTGTGGGTGCTTGCTCATCAATGGAAGAAAGCATAATTATTAAATAATAAAGCAATTTTTCTCACTGAAAAGGCAGATTATATTCAGTAGCAAGTTCTTTCTCCACTGACAGCTTCTGACCTGCTTTGCTTTATCAGGTTAGTCACTCCCTCTGTTGTGGTAACAGGAGCAAGTATAAATCTACATAGATTAAATGCCTTTTGCAGTAAACAAGGATGTCATAAATGCATTCAACAGTGGTATGGTGCATGTTTCTCAGTGCAGTGTAGGAAGAATACAAATTGGATTCACTTAATGAAGTGTATTTATTTCTTTTGAGTGCTTATTGCTGCATGCGTTACCCTGTAGATGTACATGCACTCACCTGCGCCTGGGTTTTTGTGAGCCGTGACCTTTCAGTCCTACATGTATACCTATATTTTCCTGTGCTTATGTATATATGTATATATATATATATATATATAGGATTATGCAGGATGCACATATAGTCCAATTCTAAATGGTAGTTTTTTCAGCTGGCTTACACGTTTCTAGTATTTTGGTTATATAATTCAGATATATATAAATAGTTTTTATCATTGCTTTATTTGTTATAACCTCTAGAAAGGATAGAGGGAGATTTTATTTTCATTTACACTACTCCCTCATTTGTCCCAGCTTCATTCTTCAGTTTTATTCTAGGACTTACTGTGGCTTGGACTATGACCCTGCAGACCCACTGCAGGGATGTGTACAGTGTACATGCAAGTTCCACGCTGATGAGACGTGAGCTGGAGCAGGACTGGAAAACACACAACTGAGACAACGTGCTGCTGTGCCAAATTAATACAGTCTAGCTACAATTCTTCACATGTTGCAGAAAGTCCAGATCTATTTGGATAGTTAGATAGGGGGAGTAGGCAATGTGAGTTTGGTTCTGCACCATGGATGCCCTCAGTTTAATTCATGAGGACGGCTAGGACTTGTACAAGGTTCAAGATGAACTTTGCTTGCAGTGCTGGCCCCGAGATCTTGGTGTGCTTGCATGATCTCAGTAGAATAGCAGTCCCAAAGGCTGAAGTTAGTGAATTGGTAACTTCATTTCTTTTAACATCACATGGCAAAAATAACTTACTTTTCATTAAGATGTCTCCACCCACAGCTGAGAAGCGCCATCGCTGAATATGGTTTGAAGCTTGAAAACCTTAATTAACTGCAAGTGTTCATTTTTATATGAAGTAGTTCACAATCGGAAGAACTTGCTCAGTAAGAGAATGGGGTTTCCATTGCTCAGTCTTTAACTCAAGGTTGAAAAACACCTTCTTCCTCCCACCCTCCAAATTATGTACTTGTTCAATCAGACATTGCAGACCTGAGGCAGAAATTACTGGGTCAGGCTTTATTCATGCTTCTCAGGAGGTCAGGCAGGTTTCTTTCAGTGGTCACATCTTGTCTTAAAGCCTTGGGACACAGCAAAGAAATTGTCAATTAAAACAGTCGTCATGCTTTTCTTGAATGAATTCAGAGTTTCATCTCAGAATTTTGCATCACAGTAATATCTAACTGTATGCTGGGTTAATTGCCTTTCCAAGTCAAGGTGTATAAAATAGTCATCTGCAGCCTCTCTGAGCTGCTAGTTGACAACATTACTGAAGAAAGAGCATGCCGTGGTTTCCTTTCTGTGTCAGTTTAACTTCTTAATGCCCTTTTGCCCCAAGCTGTATGTTAAGGATCTTGAAGGCAGCGTATTGTAGACCACTGATGGATTTCAGATTTTACAGCCTTGTGATACAGTTAGCCTGAAGGACGTCTCTTTGGGACATTTGGACCAAAGACCTTTGGCATCAAAGGATGTTATTATTCCAACAGACCTCTCATCAGCTGGTGAACTGCTTTGCATGACCAGTGTGTAAACACTGTGGTTTGACAAGAACTTTGTGAGTGGTTACCTTATTCATACAAACATGCAGTCTAATTCCGACTATGCTTAAATGAATATGTATTTTTAATATGCACGGTCTCAGTGAATGCGCATATCCAGTTTTGTTGGATGGATCCCAGTTTTGTTGTGTACGTGAAAAAAAAGTGATCTTTCTCAGTGCGATGCAAAAAGTTTGCATCTCGTTGTCATCATAGAACCATTGTCCTTACACTAAGGCTGTAAGCTTGGATAGTGATTTTTTTGAAAGCTGCTCAGGCTGCTGAGCTGTTGGTCCATGGTCCTCTGCAGAAAAGGCTCTAGGACAGAGGAGCAGAAGCCTGAGGAGAATACCAAGCACCTCTCGTTTTGAGCTTGAGAGAGCATGAGCTTTCGCTTTAACACTTTCAGTAGATCACAGAAAAGAGGAAGGAAAGTTTCAATGTGAACAAGCTAAAAATAGCTGCTTTAAGAAAACAGTTTAGTCTGTGAAAAGGTTGCTTTAATTCAGATCCGTTAAACAAATCTTGCCTTTAATACTCAACAGTGGACAACCCTTTCATTTACCTAATGCCTCTATTCATAAATATTAGTGTTAGTGTTAATTTGCTACTTAACATCAGAAGTAAAAAGATGAATTAATGTAATCTTTTTGTATTTTCAGAGAAATAGTGGAACATATGGTTCAGCACTTTAAAACCCAGATTTTTGGGGATCGCAAACCAGTGTTTGATGGAAGAAAAAACCTTTATACAGCTATGCCGCTTCCCATTGGGAGAGATAAAGTAAGTTTTAAACAGAAAAGTTTTTAATTGGAGATTTTAATGTAATATTTGCAGAGCCTTTCTAATAACTGATAGGAACTGATTTTATATTTCTGGAGTAGATGCCTCCTTCTGTTGCCACTTTGCTCAGGATGTGGTTTGCCAGGACAGAAGTGTGAGCTTGCTGCTATCAAAATGGTCACTCCCCTTCCCACATCCCTTCTTTCCTCCCTCTCTTTCTCCTCACTCATGTGGTTTCTGCTGGTTTGGTGAACTGGATCACTGCCCAAGACAACGGACAAGCTCCATACTGGCACTGGGGAGAAAGTGAAAGTACAGTTGAGTTTGGGGAGCGGAAGCACCCCTCTGGGCAGCAGCAAGCTGTTGTGTCAGCTTGTTAATCTCATCAAAGCCCATTGTAAGCTGATTCTCACTATCCACTAGCTAGAAGAAACTCCTCCATCCCTCTGTTGGTGGTATGGAACCTCTTCCCCAATCCCCTACAACATGAGAGCCAAGTTAATTTAAACTGCACGGGTTAAGACCTCCTAGCTTAGCCCTTGAGGCAATTGAAGAGGACTTGCATGTTCTGTTTGCCAGCTCTGTATGTGGGGCGGTGACCTCTTTGGTCACTCTGGTTGGAGCTGCGAAGCGTACCCACATCTGTGCCCGTTGATGACTGGTGAAGCAGAAGGGACTGTGTTGGAACATGCTAACACACAAACTGTATAAAATAATTTAGCCTACGCTTCTGTGATCTAATATCAGATTGATTTTTCTGTGGCCTTTTTTATTTAGATGATGAACCCTTGAGGATAGTCATTCTCATTACTCACTTATACTATGGTAGTTGCCAGAGGCCATTATACCCTTCTGCTGTGGGTGCAAGGTGAGGCACACACAGTTACAGGGGAAGACTGTCCGGTCCTGTAGAAGTTGATTACAACTTAACTAGTAAAAAGTAAAATGTAAGGGAGCAAGGGAAATACAGAGAAAGGTGGAAACTTGCTTATGTGATAAAACTGGGAACACAGCTTAGATCTTCCTAAGTTGAGTAGCAGTGTGCTACAAAGTAGTTCATGCTGTCCTTCGCTGTCTCATATTGTATGCCTGTGCAGTGCTTGACATAGTTAATAGTTCTACCTGAATCAAGCTGTTAATGTCATATGTGTAACACTTATTTTCCCCAAATGTATTTAAGTGAATGTCATGCAGTAAAGGTCAGTCTCTACTCCAGTCTTAATTATATTTCATTAACTGATAAGCTAATGTCTAAGAAAACTATAAAAGTATTAGAGATTTTTTTTCACTTTCACATACAGTATTGCAGTTCCTACAGATTTGACATACAAGTTTGCAAAGTATTTGATGAGTGTCTCCTAGCAGAGTTACCTTATAACTATAATACGCTCAAAGTTGTGGATGACTGACAATATATTTTACGACAGATAGGAAGTTCTGCATTTATTAAGTAAAGGCAAATGAAAAATGGTTTATTCTATGGAGGGTAAACAAACTGGGATCAAATTAATCCTCTGATCAAATGAGACTGAGAGATGCAAAGTCTTGACCTACTCTGATTGGGAACTGCATGAGATGACCTGCTCCTTCTGTTCCTTCTGTGTCTGAATGCCTGCTGACTGAATAGGACTTGATTCTTGATGCTTTGGATTTTAAAGCCCACGTATACTAAATCATACATGGTAAAAATGAAGTCTAGTGACACTGTGTCAGCAGGAAATGCTTTTGACGCCCCAATTCCTTCGTGTCTGTGCAAATGAATGTTGTAACCTACACTTGGGAAAAGGCTGACTTTAATTATTTTATTAACCATTTTGGGTGAGTGTCCTGGTTTTGGCTGGGATAGAGGTAATTTTCTTTCTAGTAGCTGGTATAGTGCTGTGTTTTGGATTTAGGATGAGAATAGTGTTGGTAACATACTGATATTTTAGTTGTTGCTAAGCAGTCGAGGACTTTCCAGCTTTTCATACTGGCCTGCCAACGAGAAGGCTGGAGGTGCACAAGAAGCTGGGAGGGGGCACAGCCAGGACAGCTGATCCAAACTGGCCAAAGGGATATTCCATATCATATGACGTCATGCTCAGCATATAAACTGGGGGGAGTTGGCCAGGGCACAGCCGCTGCTTGGGGACAGGCTGGGCGTCAGTTGATTGGTGGTGAGCAATTGTTTTTCGTTTGCATTGCTTGTCTTTCTTGCGTTTTATTTCTCTCTCTTTTTGTTATTTTCCTTTTCATCATTATTATTATTATTATTATTATTATTATTATTATATTTCAATTATTAAACTGTTCTTATCTCAACCCACAAGTGTTCTCACTTTTACTCTTCTGATTCTCTCCCCCATCCCACCGGGGGCAGGGAGGAGGTGAGCAAGCAGCTGTGTGGTGCTTAGTCGCTGGCTGGGGGTGGGACACAATTATCTAGCTGGAGCGATTGCAAAAGGCGGTCACTGAGGAAAGTGTTTTAGTGGAGGTTAGCACAAGATGGTTCAGGTAGTTTCATCTGTGGCTCACATTTAGGCTTGCTTTTAATAAACTCGTATTTTTTCCCTATTTCTCATGTCGGTTGTTCTGCCATACATATATTACTACCCTGGAGGAAAGAGCTAATAGAGATAAATCTTCAACTGGTTTAAATCGGATGTGGGGAAATTTAGCTTAATAAGGGAAATTTTTACATGGTGCTAAATTGGTTTAAGCACAGTTTAAACCAATATAAAGCTTGTAGGTATTAGGACTTTTCTCCAGCATAATTAGATTAGTTTCTTTGGGGTTTTTTTTGGCTGTTCTGTACATAACAAATGTAGCAAGTTTACTGCACATCTGATTACATTTAGGATCATATTGAAAAGATTCACGAACATACAATGGTTAATAAATGATCTTTAATCTAAGTGGAAGAAGACCTTGATTTACTTGCAGTGTGCATTGGTAGTGGAAGAACTGATGCTAAACAGAAGGCTGACACCGAACTGCCAACACTTTTTTTTTTCCTCCCCTCCTGTTGCTCTTTAACTTAATTAATGCACTCTGTCCTCATCTCTTGGTGGTGGTGGTTGTTCTGGGGTTGTGGGTTTTTTTTTTGTCCTTGCCGACAATCCTGCTTCTTTTATAACTTTTTCTACTATTATATAAATACTTTTCTGCTTGGCCTTCATGGTTATTGTACCCATTTTCATTCCTTCTTTATTGTGTCTTATTTTCATCCTTTAATTTGTTCGTTTCTTTAGACCTTTCGGAGCAAATATGGAATATGTAATAGTAGCAGCATATTTTCTTAGTTTTTCCTTGTACACATTGAGAAGAAAGAAGTGTGTAGGAATATTAATTTTGACTGCCTACTATAAATTGTCAACTCGTTTTTTTGGCGTATAGGAAGGCTTATTATTTGTTTTATCTTTCCTTCCTATTTTTTGACTGAAGAAGCTAACTCTTGCAAAAGACCACATGATTGCATATATTAGCTTGCCGTTACCCGTGTATTATTTTTGCTAGCCCGCTAATTACGGTTTGTCTGTTAAGTGGATGCCTTTTATATTTAAATTGTAAGCTCCCTCAGACAGGAAAATGCAGTGTTTTTGTTTATATCCAGCAGAAAGGATATTCTGATCTTGTTATTTCTTGTAGTCACTCCCAGAACTGCTAATCATTTCAGACAAGCCTTAATTTTAGTCAGTTTAAGAACTTCTGTGCTCAGGCTTTCTTTGTTTTAATAAAGAGGAGAAATCAGCATTACAAGTAATTACATGTAATCGGCTAAAGTAATTTACCGTAATGTAGTTTGCCAGTGTTTTTTAGACAAAAAATTCAAAGTAGGGCATAACATGTCAAAGGAGTACCCCTGTTTCCTGCCTGATAGCATCACTACTACTTGGGGGCCATCGTTTATTCTTTCTTTGGTACTTAAAAATAAGAGGGTTTTGGGTTGGTGGGTTTTGTGGGTTTTTTTGTTTTGTTTGGGGGGTGTTTGGAAAAGCTCCTTGCGGATTTTATTTTCTCTCATTTGATCTATGTCTACAGTAATAGTATATAAAGCACTCTGGTGCTCTAGAGAGTGAATACCAGAAATTCATGAATCTTGGCAGGTAGTGACAGACGACTTTTTATTTTAGGCATGCAGGAGCTGACGTGAGCGATGATGCATTAGTATGTGTTAGGTATCTGAAATCAGGTTACCGGATCTTCACCGAGACCTCCCTGTTGATACGCAAGCACTTGCAAATTATAATGTTGCCTCAAAGAGGGAGATAGATGCCAGTTGGGAAGCACGCCAGCTTTCTGAAATACATCTTTGGAAAGATCTAGCTGTAAAAAGAGGCTGTACCTAATGTATATTGTTTCTTCATCATTGCTTTTTGTCTCCTCCCATGCTTTATAGCACTGTTCAGAGGAATCCATCGTCCCTTCCAAGCCCCTTCCATTTTCCCCTTTAAATGGAAAGAATCATCTTGGTTTGTTGTTTGGCATTGTTGCAGGTGGAGCTGGAGGTCACGCTGCCAGGAGAAGGAAAGGACAGAATATTTAAGGTGGCTATAAAGTGGATGTCCTGTGTGAGTTTGCAGGCTTTACATGATGCTCTTTCTGGTCGGCTGCCAAGTGTCCCGTTTGAAACCATCCAGGCACTGGATGTAGTGATGAGGCACTTGCCTTCCATGAGGTGAGGGGAAGACGTTGACGTTGTTTAGGAGGTTGCATTGTTATTTGAATCGCTTCAGAGGCTTTTTGGGTAGGAAGTGCTTTTGTAGCTCAACCAAAGTAATAGCTATCTAGCAGATGGCATGCTTAGGCAAGAGGCAATACAGTACTTTTCTGCTCATCCGGTGGAATCAGTAGCCTCCAGCCTGGACACAAGTCCCTTTCCCCACTGGTCTTCAGACTCACTCCATGTTTGTGTGCTCTCAGGTCAAGGGTGCCCTGCCATCTCGCTCGTAGCCCGTTTCTCTGTAGGCCTCAGAGAAGGAAGCCCTTCCTGAGTGGAAAGTAGTTGGAGGTTGGTAGACATGTAAGGGTGGTTTTAAAACTTGATACCATGTTCCTATGTGTCCTTGGGCAGATGTTTATTGCCAATTTTGTATAAAGGAGACTGTGCTAGGGGGACATTAATGTCACCCAGTATAGCAGTTTTCATAGAAAAGAAAAACTTGAAAATGATTTGGTGTTTTTCCAAGCAACTAGAATCTACAGCATTTGCAGTCAAACCCGAGAGATCCTGGGTTTAATTCTGTTGCCATGAAACAAGACACTTAAGATTACTGTTCAAATTACATTCAATTGGAGAATAAAGAACAAAGTTTAGTAGGGCTGAACTTTCCCATTTTGAAAGGCTAAAGGGGAAAATTAGTTAAATATATGTAAATATCTTTAAATAGCCTTATATTACATTGACTTTATCCTCACATTAAGGACTAAAAAAAAAAATAAATCGTTTTAGTCAGGTTTTGCAACACAGAAAATGACCCAGACTAGTTGTCACACATCTTTGTTCAGAGAAACATATTAGCACTGGTTTTGATTAGTTTGATATTAAGTGTGCAGTACCGAATTACCAAGATGAAAGATGCATCAAAAATATTTGTTAGATCAGTCGTTCACCCACACAAAGTTTCCATGGATTTCAGAGGAAGCGATGCACAAGTAAGGGGAGAGATTATTACATTGTGTTTTAATAGCAAAGATGTTTTATTATTTTTCTTACTGAAGCGTAGCTGAATTTTTAATAGAGTACAAAAAAATTATTAATGCTTTTTGTTTGAATTAGTAGGTATATTAAGGAATATACTGAAAATAAATTTAAACAAACATGAGTAGCAGCCAGTTTCTTACTGTAACTAGCTGGATTTTGAGAGGTGTAACCTGAATCCTGACAGGAATCTCAGATTATTGGTCATTTGAAACACTGACATTTCTGTGCTTTTGTGAAAAGGAATTTGCATTAGTTACGGCTTTATTGCATTTTTTTTTTGCTTTAGTTTTATGATCTGAATTTATTTTCTTTATTGCAGATATACTCCTGTGGGGCGATCTTTTTTTACAGCATCAGAAGGGTGCTCAAATCCATTGGGTGGTGGCAGAGAAGTTTGGTTTGGCTTCCATCAATCAGTCAGACCTTCATTATGGAAAATGATGTTAAATATTGATGGTAGGTCTTATAAAAATCTTTTCTTGTTCCTTCTTTCTCTTTCAGTGGAAAGGCAAAAATTGAGTTCCATTTGTTGGATTTCTTAAAATTTCCTCAGTAAGGTTGTAATATAACATTAACGTTTTTGTCTACAGTATCTGCAACTGCATTTTACAAAGCACAGCCAGTTATTGAGTTTGTATGTGAAGTTTTGGACTTCAAAAGTATTGAAGAACAACAAAAACCTCTGACAGATTCCCAAAGGGTAAAGTTTACCAAAGAAATAAAAGGTAATAATTAAATTACATAAAAATGCTTTGTTCTGTCTGATGCGTTGCCACTACATGTTTAAAGTATTTTCTATAGCAGTTGCCTTATTGGGTCTCCCCAATTATCACAACAAACAGTTCACATACAATTTTTGAGCAAAACTAAGAGGCAAGAATAATTTTATTACTTGTATGTATTTCAAGATGTTCAGAAGTCTACTGATCAATTTTGTTTAGTCTAGTTTGTTTCTCCTTTTTTCTTACTACATTGGTTAATCTCTGTAGCTTGACAGAGTCACTTTGTGAATATAAATGTGACAGATAAGTACATGGCTTCAGGTTTGATGAATCACCAGTATAAAAAGTTAAGTGAGCTTTTTTTTTTTGAACCAGCCACATATAAAGCTCAGATATGCACATAAGTAAATTATCACATATTCAAGAATTTCTGGTAACTATATATGCATGTGCATTTTGCCTGTGGCAAATATAGGGTAGTTTAATTAGGTTTGCCCTTAATGGAAGTGCTTTAGTGAAACTGTGAAGGTGATACATTTTACTCTAAGTGATGGGATGAACTAAAACTTTCTAGCAGATGGATGGTAATTTATTTTAGTGAGATTAGTTACTGGCTTGTGACTTGTGCAAGCTTCTCCTCATTTAAGTGTAGGTTCTCTTGACATACCTTCTTTTTTTTTTTTGTTTTGTCCCTCACCACTTGATCAAGTGTCATGTCAAAGTTACTGGTGCATGTTGGCATCTGAGAGCATCTCAGTGCAGAGGAACTACTGAGATCTTTTCAGCATGTAGAGCAGCATCCCTTATTACGTCAGTCTCCTTAAAAACAATTTATCTTCTCAAGTGAATATTGCTTTATTGTGTTTAGAAGTTGTATTTACTGTACTGCTTTACTCTTCTTAAAGTACCCCCATGTCTAGAGTAAATGAGAGTTAACAGTTAGAAATACAAAAATTTCATATTTTTCTCTTTTGAAACATATCGGTAGTGCCAATCCCAGTTCCATGACAAAGATACTCTAGTTCCTAATCTAATGATTTCAAAATGTTTACAAAGACTGGGATTTCATGTTTTTTAAAATCACCTGATCTTAAATTTTTCCAATTACTGGTGTCAAGATTTTCATGTTGCAGATTTTACTAATAATTTAGCAATGTGTTTTTGCATATTTAGATATATTTCATACATATACTCTCCTGGAAGTAAATGATAGTTATTCTAATATGTAATGACTAAATCGAAGAGTAGGAGGAAGGAATCTTACTGTTTGTGTTCACTGAAGGTTTCTTCTGGAAAATTGAGGTCATTCCTTCATGATATGCTTGATAGGAAGAAAGTAAGTTAAAAAAGAAAAACAAACTCCATAAACCTATCCTGCAACTTCCTTGTTTCCACAAAATGTCCACAAAATCATCTTTGCCCAACTAGAAGTTAGCAAGAAAAGTATAAATAAATCCTAACTTTGTACTGGTTGTAAGTGTTTTGAAAAAATAATCACTTTTTTCCATGAGGATTTTCATTCTTCAGATGGAAGAAGTCATCTCAGATTTGCAGCAAAGCTAGTTGTAAATTGAGGTATTGAGGTAACAGTTTATCTTTTAATGAAAATACCGTGATACAGATTTTGGAGGTATTCATTAAAACTTGGTATTTATTGAAGGTTTCATAATAGATGGCACTTTGAGCCATAACAAATTGCGTGGAAGGATTAGTATGTTGTTTGGCAAGTTATTAGTGCCTTTGACAGATAGGGGAAATCAGCAGCCTGAGTTTATACACACGTGTGGATATATAATGCATATTCTATCTACAGCCCCCTCTTTCCTATTCCCACACATTCCACTTCCTATCTCAAACAGCCCACCTACATCTGTTTCTGCCTAAGCATGGAAGTAATATCGATGAAAACGCTGCATTCAAGCTTATATTTGTGGGCAATGGTAAATTAGAAACAATTCTTTAGGGGTAGCTGTGTTGCGCTGGTTTGGGGTGGATAATTTATTCTTCTAGAAGTTGTTGGCTATCAGGTGGGCTCAGCTTTTGTGCCAGTGGGGTTTGCAACAGATGTTTTTCTTCACGAAGAATAAAGCCCCATGGCCTCATTCCCATGGGCTCCTACAGGCTTTATGGGTATTCCCTGCCCTGATTCATTAGTTTGGGGTTGGTTGCAATAGTTGGAGGTCTCACAGACACTGTATGTTTAGACATAAAGTATAAACAAGCTTTTTGTTTCAAGGAGGTTGCGTGCCCTTTTTGTCCTTCTACCATCCTGGACTTCTTCAGAGGTACAGAATCGGAATTCACAGAATGTGTTCAGCTTCATCTGTGAACTCTTGGGGCTTTGGGGTTTCATCTTGTCGCTAAAATTCTTCGTTGAACTTTGGCTGAAGCTCAGGGTTTTTGAATTTTAAGACTATAAATTGGTTTTTTGAGTTCTGTCTGGGATACCCTTTGGTGCTCTGAGAACATGCTAAATAGTGAATAGTTTTACTGCACAGTTTAAGTGGTCTTGGGTAGCAATTAAGGGGGCTGACACCTTGATTTTGAAGAAACGGTGATACGTGTGTTCCAATTTTTAGGTCTAAAGGTGGAGATAACACACTGTGGACAAATGAAAAGAAAATACAGAGTGTGCAATGTCACCAGACGACCAGCAAGTCACCAAACGTAAAGTATTTTGCTTCTTTTTAAGCATATGTTTAATCTCAGGCTGGAAAAGTATCTTGCCTGCCTTACTGTCATAGGAAAAGTTGTCTTGAAAAATGATACTTTCTTTGGTCAATGTATTTAAAATACAACTCGGAGTACTTTCCCAATTTTGCTGTTCTTTTTGTTCTATTTTTATTCTGTAATGAACGTCATGGCATTTGAACCAATCACTTTGTTTTAAGTCTGTGGTGGTTTTTTTTATTTATTTACGCATTTCTTCAACATTGGAAGAACAGGGTGCCCTATTGGTAGCGTAATGTTTCCCAGAACTATTGAGTAGAAAAGTAGTGCCGATTGGGATCAGCTTTCTAATCTTGCTTGTTACTAATCTATTTTTCCTCTGGAAAAAATGTTTATTTTTAATCACTATCCAGAGATTTGCAGATAACTTGAATATGGAGGTATTTATTTCCATTTTTAAGAAAGTAGTATAAGGAACAAAACTGATACCAGCTTTTTACAAGAAGATAACTGATCAGTATCTAAATCTGGTATTTAATTGTTTGGGCTTTGTTTCATGCTCTTTCAGTGATGTATTATATTAATGAAAAGACAAAATACTTGTGCCACCTTGATGTAAGTATATGCAAATGTGTGTGCATTTGTAATGTACAGAAAGCGAGAAATGCATTTCTGAAGCAATAATTGGTTTTGCAACTCTCATAGCAGGCTTGCTATTTTCTGTGCATGGCATATCATAAAATGTAGTACTGTGAGTATCCCAAATAACCAGAAAACATTAGTCTTTGTCTCTAAGGCACCTGCTCTTAGAAAACTTAATTTATAGCTTCAGGTATCAAGAATGCTAGAGAAATAGCCTTCTGTGGTACTATTAGAAGAGAGACGGTAGTGGCAATGATGGAATCTTAATTATAGAAGTACACTTGGATGATTTCAGCAAGATAGGTTTAATCTCCAGTAAGCTTAACTTGTGCCAAGAAGTGTATAGAGGAAGTGTGGGAAAGTATTCTACATAAAGTAATGGTTTATTTTCATATTTGATCTCCAATAGATTCCCACTTCAGCAGGAGAATGGACAAACAGTTGAATGCACTGTAGCTCAGTATTTTAAGGACAGGCACAAATTAGTTTTACGCTATCCTCACCTTCCATGTTTACAAGTTGGACAGGAGCAGAAACACACATACCTTCCTCTTGAGGCAAGTAAACTTTTAGATAATACTGTATTCTGGGAAGGGGGTCAGAGGAAAAAAGGCTCAAATGTTGACAAACTGTTTTTTGAGTAGCCAACTTTAGAAATTGTGTAGTGCAGGGGAAAAAAAAAGAAAAAAAAAAACAACAAAAAAAACCCAAAAAGAGTTGCATTGTGTTTCTTAACTCCTTTGTGCGGGGATATTTTAGGTGTGCAACATAGTGGCAGGACAAAGATGCATAAAAAAACTCACTGACAATCAAACTTCCACTATGATTCGAGCAACTGCCAGATCAGCACCCGACCGTCAAGAAGAGATTAGTAAATTGGTGAGTATTCTGTTGAAGTTGAGTGAAGTGTAATAATGGACTTAATTTTTCTCTTACTATTAGCAGATACTAAATAGTTTGTGCGCTACGCACAGTTTATAAACTTGTTTTCATAAGACTGTCTCCATTAATCACAGAGAAATACATTCTCACAAAAGATTTTCAAGTGTTCTTTTGGTGCTTTATTCAAATTTTGAGGCATCCATGTATCCAAGTGGAATTAACAGAGGCTCTGAATGCTTAGCATCACCCATCTATAAGGGGTATGTGCCCAAATACAGGTCATCTCAGAAAGTTTTGGATCTCATAAAAAGAACTTCTTTTTCTGCAAGAAATACCTAATTCTTTTTAATTTCAGATGCGGAGTGCGAGCTTTAATACTGACCCTTATGTTCGTGAATTTGGAATAATGGTCAAAGATGAAATGACAGATGTGACCGGTAGGGTTCTACAGCCTCCTTCAATCCTCTACGGAGGCAGGGTATGTTGAACAGATACTCTACAATCCGTGATATATTCAATTACCAGCTGTGATAACTTCTATAATATGGTTGCTTTAAATTAATGATGTTGGGTGTAATGGGATAAAGTCATCCGCAGTGTAATGTTTAGAACTTAAATATAATTTTTGAAACTCCGTAAATGTAACAGGCATGTTGTATGTGATGATACTCTGTCCCGCAATCGCATCTTTATTTCTGAAAGTAAAGCTAGAGTAAAAATGCGCTTATATAAACTTAAGAGAAAAATGAGTGTAAGCAGTGTAACACACTGTTTTATTTTGTGTTGCGAGAAGAAACCTGCAAATAGTGGTTCAAATTGGTGTGTATGGAGAAGAACAGAGACAACTTCCATTATTACTGTTCATTTTTGCCTCCCCTAACTCTGAAATGTTCCTGAACTTCTGGTTGGTTTTGAGTGTTCTGAGTGGAGCAGCTGTGTTTTTTTCTAGAGCCATCTCTTCCTGTTGGAGTATTTACTCACACGTTTTTTTCTTTACAATGGCTTTTCAGATGGCCTTTCTGATATAATCTTCCTACTGTGGTGTCTTTCAAAAAAAGCTTGAGAAACAGGATTTTCTACCAATTATATAATGTGTCTTGGTTTTATGCAAGATGAAAGCTTTGATAGCTGGGATAACTTAATTTGTGAAGGCTTCTAATGAACCTCTTCTAGATCATGCATTGCCAGCTGAAGGTAGTTCTGTCCCTATGCACAAATCAGACTGTTACCTCCACAAACCCGCAATGGGAGAGGGTCTTGCATTTTCTAGTAAAGCTCTTCAGACAAAATCGGGCAGATGAGCTCAAACCTTCCTTCACTGACAGGTTAAGATAACCCAGCTGTCTTTGCCTGATCCTGATTAGGGAGAGCGCTCTCATGAACTATTCTGGCACTAGAGGAGCAGAGGAAGCAAGAGCTTAATGGGAGATGAATGATGGAAAGTCGGAGTGGGGGAAGTACTGCCTTCAGCAGACACAACTTTTTGCAAAATGAGTTATCAAATTTGTGTGTGTGTCCTGAAAAATTCCCATAAATTTTAGCTGTTGCTGCTAAATGAGAAGGCAGGCATCGTGGTAACTTGTCTAAAACATCTATGAGATATTAATACTTATTAAGGTAATTAACATCACCAGAATTACTTTAGTCATCTTATTATATCCCTTGTCCTCTAGATAATCCATCACAGTAATGTCTGCTTGATGGGAGAAAAAAAGTATTGCGCAGGTCAAAGTTGAATAACTGATCATCTTTTGTCAGCTTGTTCACATTTTTTTTCTAGAGTTGTGTGAGTGACATCAAACCATTATTTGCCTCTACTTAGTGATGTGTAAAATATTGATAATATTTAATTTAAGTTGCTCTTGGAAAGTTCACTGAGCATTTGTAAAGTCTCTGTAGAAATGTACGTTCTTGTTAACGTACCAAGCATGAATCTGACTTACTAGCCATATGTAACTTCTATCTGCTGCTGATTTATATAACCAAAGGAAACGATCAACAGTAAAAATGAACAATATGAGCTTTATTTTTATGAGCTTTATTTTTCACCAGGCTAGCAAGCTGTCTTGCTACAGTGACAGAATGATTTTTATAAGATACGATAGATGTTTGAACAGTGGAAAGAAAGACCTGAGAATATAAATAGCCTGCTAGTTGGAGGGAAGTAGAAGCGTAACTGATTTTTGTTAGCACGAACCAATTTTTGCATTAGTGTTTTGGTTTTGTTTTTTTTCCTTCCACTTCCAGAATAAAGCAATTGCTACACCAGTTCAAGGAGTCTGGGACATGAGGAATAAACAGTTTCACACTGGAATTGAAATAAAGGTTTGGGCAATTGCATGCTTTGCTCCCCAGCGCCAATGCACTGAAGTTCATCTTAAGTAAGTGTGTTTCGTAAGATGGTGATTTCACTATTTATTATGTATAGAAATACCATCATTTCACTTATTTATTTAGAATATATATTTTGTTAAATTGTTTAACGTATGGCAATACATATTTAACAGTGCTTTTGAAGTTCTGTTTTGAATGTTGCCATTGTGTTTTGAATGATGCCAATATGATTTCAATGCTAGCATCATGAAATCTTCCAAATCGGACTTAGCAAAAGCAATTTATACTATATGGCAGGTTTCTGACCATTGAGGTCTTAGGACAGAGTTTAAGATGACTGAAATGATGTAATGACGGGTGTTTATCACTAAGTATTTGTCAAGAGTGAAAGCGAACCTGTACGTCGTCTTAAGTTCTCTTCCTGGTTATATGGAATAGATTTATTCATGCAGAACTGAATTAAAAGGAAAATTTTAAAAAGCAATCCAACTTTTGTCTAAAACTTTCTACCCTCTAGAGCTACCACAATGTGCAAGTTGCTGTATTTGCAAGATGAGTAGGACTAGTTGTTTTGTTGACTTTGAGCATTTGAATGAAACTTTCAAATTTGGTTTCTTTATCTTTGGATGGAACATGATTGTTGAGAGACTATTGTGAAAAGTGACATCTACCATTCTTAGATCAGGGAAAGTGTGCATGCCTGTGTAGATGGATTGTCTAATTCTTTCTTTTGCACACAGATGCTTTCCCTTCATGCATGGGCAAGTGCAGCTCTTACAGCTGCCCTAGCAGGTGACTCAGCTGCTCTTTGTAAGGTGAATGTAAGACAGTGATTGTTCATAACAATGGTATTGCCATAACAGTGTTCCTTTAGATGATTTGCCAAATAGCTTGGGAATTTTTCCCTAAGAAGCGGTGAGCAAACAGTGGGAATCTTACCTTTTACTTTTCTTCCCATTGTGTAAAGCTAGGGACTTGTTCTCTCCAGGTACATGGCAGGAAGTAAGCTGCCAGAGAATTTTCCCTTCCACACTTCCTTCTAGTGGAAATGCTGCGTAGGAGAAGTTAGTCAGTTTTGAGATAGGCAGAAGTCTTCAACATAATGTGGCAAAATAAAATTATTTGATGGCTTAGATGGAGTTTGTCCTTACCGTGAAAGGACGTTCCTTCATACTAGGAATATGGCTGCATCCAGTTGCATCTTGTTGCCTCTTGTTACATCTTGTTGAGCAAGTAGGACTCGGCTGCTGTAGATCCGTCAGAGTAAACACCTTCAAAATCCATAAAAGTCTTCAAAATCATCCTGCTTTACCTCTCAGGAACAGGGAGAGAACCTTTCCTCTTAGACACCATACTTACAGATGGACTTCTAAAGGGTCAAAACCTGTGCTGTTTTAGACTTGCATGTTCTGCCACTCTCTTTCTGCTTATAGTGGTGAGTGCCTGTTTTGCCAGGGAAAATGCTTAATGTGCCTATTTTCTGCAAGAAGCCAAAAGCTGCAGGGCTGAAGCTCACAGACTGTTATGATTCATGAAAGTTAACAATGGGTTTGGAAGAAACTAAATCTTCACACCCTCACAGTAGGTAAGACTGTATTATCTGGCACCCTTTGGTGGAGACGAGCAACTTTTTAGACACCTATGGGAGCATCCACTCCAAAATAATAAAATGGGCTTTGTCAGCGTTTATGTCAGTTAAGCATTGCTACCTGGGATCTCACGTTTACTATGCTGGTCATTAAACCAAGTGCCGAAGAAGGACATCTCTGGATGCATCTGCACTAGTGTTTTAGTTTGGATCAGGAGTGCATATTTGAAGTGATGCTCCTGATGGTCACCAATTGCTATACCATGTTCTGCATCAAGGAGCAGTCTGAGTGTACAATGTGGATTTTTTTTTGATAAAACTGGGCTAGAGGATGTGCTTCCGCCACTAAGGGACGTTTAGCCCACCGCACCAGACTACAGTCACTCTGATGAAAAAACCCAGAAACACATGTAGCGTGGATGTTGGTCCCTCAGCACCAGGTACTCCGCTCTACAGGTCTGCACTGTGACGCCTCATTACTTGCTCATCTCGCCTTTGTTTTATGGGGATGGGACTTGCAGACTACTCATGCACCATTGACTGCAGGTGTCTAATCTGGAGAAGCCATGACTTTGAAGATGCTTTCCAGGCTGGGTATACTTTATAGAGCCCTAGACTGCTACGCTGAAGTGCTTTTGATTGTCTTGCTTACAACAGGCACAGTGTCTTCTTGGTGTCCCTTCAAAAGGAAAGATAGCCAAACACTACCACGTCAACAAGAGCCAGAGAAGGAGGCAGGGTGCAACGCGGCATACCCTGCTAGCAGGTGGCCTGAAGCAGTCTTCACTGATAAAAGCCTCTGACAAAATTAGGTTGTCTCTGTTTCTGACCAGTTCCATCAAAGGGTGACTTATCTTTGCACCATCCCTGGAGAAGGTTTGTCTTCAGCTCCAGGATACACCTTTTCTCTGATATCTAGCAAGGTTTTCTTGTGCATTATTATTGATGTTGGATCAATTCGCTGAGATGCAATTGCTGGTAACTTCTGTTGGTTGTTTTCCTTACCAAGAAGAAGGAGGAACGCCAGCCATTTCTGTAGTGGTAGTACCACACAGAAGTATGGTAGAGCAGGCTATCCAAAATATGATTGTTGCTGTATCTCCCGTAGAAGGATCAAGTAAGGTGGAATTTGCTTTGGAAATGAAGTTTTTAGTAATGGTGTTATTTATACAGTGTGTTTCCTCATCCTCCCCTGTCTTTCCTTCAGTGACTACATAGGCACAGTCAATTAAAGATGCGCTTGGGATAAATTCCCAGGTTTTTGGACAGTGCAACTCTGCAAGTTTAACAGGAGTGTTCCATTAAAAAGAACAACAAAAATCAAGATGAATTTTGCTACCTGAGGATCTAATTTATTTATTTACATCCTTTAGGTCCTTTACAGAACAGTTGAGGAAGATTTCCAGAGATGCAGGAATGCCAATCCAGGGGCAGCCGTGCTTCTGTAAATACGCGCAGGGAGCTGACAGTGTGGAGCCCATGTTCAGACATCTCAAGAACACTTACACTGGGCTGCAGCTTGTTGTAGTAATTTTGCCAGGAAAAACGCCAGTCTATGGTCAGTAAGTGCAAATCATGAGCGTGTGTGTTTCAGTCACAATTTCATGCATTTTTTATGAAGTATCTGAATGAGAGAAGTTTAATTCTGATTTAACTATATAAATTCCATTTAGGGAATGGGCTATAAATTAATTTTATTATTCTTGTGCTGCATGGTGTTTTATATTAAGACCTTAATTATTTTGATTATTTTTGTCTATGCTTTTAATTTGCTTTTCCACATTCTTCCTGTTGGTTGTTTTTGAGATGCAGTTTGCAAGTGAGAAAGCTAAACCAGGGCTTTTGTGAAATTGATGAAATTGATATGCAGTGGATTAAAATATACTTACTATAATTTATTTATTAAAAATTCCAAATGATTGAAGAAGTAATGAGTTCAAGAACTGTGTAGCTTTTAGAACATTTTTTCTTACTCACGCCATCACCCTTTGGCAAAAAAAGTTGAGTGAAGGAGAAGATTTCTGCCAATTGATTTTTCCTATTCTTTTAGTTTTTTAACTCTTGGCTTACAAGGACATAGATGCATGGACAGGTGAAAACTCAGCAACTTAAACTGTTTTCTGGAAGCATTGACAATTAGTGCATTTTACATAGCACATACACATAAGTTTTAATATGTTTTAGATAAACCGTGCATTTTGGTTTTAGCTAGCTCTTCCTATAGGCAAGACTGCACGTTTTCCTGTCCTGCCTTCCTCCTTTTTTCACTTACCCTGCCTAATTGCAACACCATCCACTGTTTTTCTCCCATAGCTTCACGGACTGTCTCTTCTCTAATGGCTGAGATCTACCAAGCAGCTGTAGATTTGTTTTATCCCATCCCTTCCCACGCTCTCGCCAATTTAATATAGCAAAAAATAATTTCCTAACTTTCTTTTCTCAAGATTAGCTCATATAAGATAAAAAGAGAGATTAAAAAAAGAACCTTAACGAAATAGTACCTTTTTTCCCCCTTGAATTCAGCCTTGCAAAGGAAGTGGCCTGTGTCTAATTTGTTCAACAGAAATTCAGTGCAAAATGACATTTTCACTTTTCCTGCTTGGCATTAAAAGGGGACTCTTTCCTCTATTTAACCACTGAGAGGATGTGGTACCACTCTCATCTGCTTTCCGTGTCATTATCTTTAATTAGAGTTCTTTCTGCCCTCTCTAATTATCATTTTCTCCCTGCACTCTTCCGTACTCTTGCACTTCCTATACCTACAGTCTTGTCTTTTCTCCTCTTCTCACCCTGCTCCTCAAAAAGCCTCTTTCCCTCTCCTGTTGCCAAAGGGGGGTTACACCTTCTCTGAGCCTGTCTTGGAGCTTAAATTTTTTCTTTTCCTGAGTGTAAGAGTATGGCTCTCTTAAAGCCTTTAAGTCTCAATTTTGTTGTTAACAATAGGATTTGTTTTAACCTTTTGAATAGTACAGTTCTTAATGAGTTTCTTTTGGAGTTTCTATGGGCCATCCTTTGCTAAACTGGCTGCTTTTTAGCAAGTGATAAATTTGCAGTGATAAACTGGTTGGCTGAATGTTACTCAGCACCTTACTACTAAGTTTGCCTTACTAGTCCAGTGTTAATAATGAAATGAGTGCTCATCATCCTAATATTATCCACATTACCTACTTCATTAGCCAAAGGTTCTTACACGCTGGTGATAAAACACTGTAATTCTAAAATTACAATTAGTGTAATTTAAAAAAAAAAATCTTAGTTAAAATAAGCCACCGGTGCCTTTGGTTATATTTAGGAACCAATTACTGCACTGTCAGCAGGTGGAGCAGTACAGAACTGGGAGGAGATTTATTGGAGACTGGGGTTGGGTTTGGGGGTTAGGTTTCTTGTTTCTTTAAGCTTAACGACCACTTTTCTAAAACTCTAGGTGTAGTCAATTGTCACTGAATTAACGTCCCCTACATTGTTTGATTTGCAATATGCAAATATTTTTTGGTGTTTTTCTTCGTTTTGCAGCGGAGGTGAAGCGTGTTGGCGACACTGTGCTGGGAATGGCTACGCAGTGCGTTCAGATGAAAAATGTGCAAAGAACAACTCCGCAAACTCTGTCTAACCTTTGCTTAAAAATAAATGTCAAATTAGGAGGCGTAAATAATATTTTACTGCCACAGGGAAGGTAAGCCATCTTTCAAAGAGGAAGAGGATGTTGTATTGTAAAGAGAACGTGTCATATTAACATAACAGGGTGCTTTTATCTGTAGTCATAGCACTAATAGTTTAAGTGACTCTTCAGATGAACTATCTTTTGGCTTCTAATAAATAGTCCTGCAAAAGTTAGGTTACGAAGACTGGAGAGGAATACTTGTTCCAGTTGAAATGTATAATAAAAATATTGTTATTGCAATTTGACCATTGAAGTGTACAACTTTCATTTGAATGAAAAAATTGTAATATTTTATTTGCCTTGAGTTTTCAGAAACAAATAGAGACTATCTTGAATAGTAATGCCTTTTCCTTTGTAGTTTAATTGTGGTCAAGAGTCTTCATTTTGTTGTATGTCTTAACTTACATAGACATCTAAGAAAAAACAAGAGCTGGGAGCAGAACTCTTAATTGGTTTCCAGGTCCAGTTTACCTTGCAATTTCTTATTAGTATTACATTGAAAAGTTTTAGTTACACTGTGACTATATTCTGTGAAGTTAAATTGATACTATTGAATTCCGTATCTGACATGTCACTGAAGTCCTGCATATAGTTGAGTGGGAGTGAAATAAATATCTTCTTATTTGTAAACCTGCTGTTAAAAACTAAATTTGGTTTGTGTATCATTTTAAAACAAATGTTCTAAGATTGAAACTTTTCATCAGTTTTATTGAAAAATCGGTGACAAGAAATTCTAATGGAAAAATGAATAAAATACAGCTTGTTTTGTCTTACCTGTGCAGGATAGAGAAGGCTAGCATGAAGATATATAAAGTTACTTTAATGAAAATGAACGACTAGGTTTCTACGTCAGTAAAAAGATGGCGTTTTTACAATCATTGCATTTCAAGCTGTAGAGAGAGCTCAGGGAATAACCTGCTACATCATTCTTGGAAGCCTGTTTCAAAGAAGTCAACATTCTGTTTTGCACAGATAAGCAAATTTTCACTTCGACGTATTTAGGCTAGTCACAAGGCAGCTGCTGAAAAATAATCCAACAACAAGTACTTAGGGAGGGAAAAAAAGAATACATTATCAGAAGGGATATAGATTTTGTGTATCTTGTTAAATTCTGTTTATTGAACTAAATCTACTCAGCCTGGGTAATGTGCTTGTTGGAGACCCCTATTAAAGCAAATAAAAATCATCATATTACAGAGCATGCATTTCAAAAAGGCACAGTGGTTTTTTTTTGTTGGTTTTTGGTTTTATTTTTCAAAAATGAGTTCAAGATACTGCTGTGGAAATAAAACAGAAATACACCATATAAGTAGTTTTATGCTGGATTCATAAACATAAGGTCTCTGTTAAGTGACACGTGTTGACAATAGTGTGGCCAGAAAGTTGAATTCTGCTCGTTATACCAATAAACTATGCATTCATGAAAATGGAGTTAAGTAAAGGGGGAAAAAAAATGGTACAACTACACACAACACCTAGGCATTCTGGAAAAGAGCAGGTTTTGGGTATTTAAAACAGAGCTCTCTTATTTTCTGTTGGTTGAGGGGATGGGAATAGAACAGCTATTTATTTGTATAATTGCATTGTAAGTTACATTGTTATAATTACCTTCAAATTCCTTTTTTAGAGAAGGTCTGAAAACAGCTTAATCTATCTACATAACTGTTCCCCCACACACCCACATACACATGAAAAAATTCTGGTGGCCTAAGATTTCCTGTTTAAAATTGTTTTATTAAGGAATAGAGTTGAAGCTTAAAACTTTCAATGTAGTGTTTGGGTATTCTACTCTTGATGCAGTGGATTAATAACTTAAAGGTTTGTTTAAAACTTTGAAGCATAGTTTTAAAAAAAAAATCTACTTTTAAAATAATACCTATGATAGCCACAATTTCTGTACTTCCTTACCATCGCTGGTTTTTTGTTCAGAAACAAAATCATAGCATCGGTATATGTGCACAGTTCTTTAATTTTCTCAGGTGCTATTTGATGCTAAGGAATCAACTTTTATTCTTTTCTGTGGTCTAATTAATAAAGGCTGCAATTCTCCAAGTTAAAAAAAGAATTTTTTTTTTTTACTCATTTTTAATGAAAAGTAACAATTAGCTATGCTTTAAAAATATGCTTAAGCATTTAGTATGAGAACCCTAATCAGGACTTCTAATTACTGTCACAGTACAAGTGACGAACTCTGATCAAGCGCAAATTGTTGACTAATTCACTGCAAGACTATAGAGCGCTGTTTACTTGAGTTATAATGCGTTTTATTAAGTGTTAGCCTTGCTGCTTTAACAAATTTGCTTTCTCTTTATCAGACCACCAGTATTTCAACAGCCTGTGATATTCCTTGGTGCAGATGTAACTCATCCACCAGCTGGAGATGGAAAAAAGCCTTCCATTGCTGCAGTGAGTAAATTGTGTACTGATCTTTAACCCCTGCTCTCTGCTGCTGCTCAGCTCTAATGCTTTCAATTATTGCTTTCAATTCTTTTGTGGTCCATTTCTTCTGATTGCCTAATCATAGTATTATAAATTATTTTTCTGCAGGAATCTAATGAAACTTTGGAGAGCTTGTTCTGATACTAATTACCTAAATGTGTGTATTAGTTTGTAAAATGCCTGAGCTGCTAATACACAGAGGAGCTTTTCTATTAGCTAATATTTATCAGCAACCTGTAATAAGCTGGTGCATGTTTAAATCTGCTTTTTCAGCAGTTAAAAATGTTAAGAATTTATCCATTACTGATAGGGAACTAGGCCTCCTGACAACACAAAAAGTGCAGTAATCTCTTGGAAATGTACTCCTTAAATACAAGGAAAGGCCTTTGACTTGCTTTATGTCAAACACCTGTAATGGCTGCTGTGGCTTATTTAATAACAAAGGTCTTTGGTGACAGTATGTGCAGTATCTTAGCCTGTGGTGCTAAATAAACAAATACCTGTTTTAAAAAGTTACAGACGTATGTCCAGGCAAAACCAGGTGGAGATGTGCTTAGCTGTGATTTTTGACATAGGGAATTTGGATTTGTTTTGTTTGTCTGTTTATTTTTAAGTCCCATGCCACTTTTACAATAGATGAATTTTGATGTTTTATAAACAGAAAAATCCTTTCCCTTGGGGAGCAGTGTCTGTTTGGTGTGGATATTTCTGTGATGCCTCACCATTTCAGTTTTATGGATTCATCCACAGTGTCCCAGAAAAGCACTTGGTCTTCAGGAGTTCAAATTCCTATGCTGCAGTCCTAACTAAATCAATGGTTTCATGGTATCAGTGCTCCAAATCGTATTTGGGTTTTTTTTAACTGTTTGTAGGTGCAAATAGGAAATCAGTCTTCTAGATTTAAAATAAATTTTCCATTTCTGCAGGGTTTGTTACCATGGGTAGACTAAACTCAAAGCTCTCTCCAAGCACATCATGATTTTGACTACATCTTTGCTAGGTCAACCCCTTAGTTTACAACACACTGTTAAAATGCAATTATCTTCATGAAATACCTTTATTAAAGCGCTTTTAACTTTGGTTTGATACTAAGTATTTTTTCAACAGGTTGTAGGAAGTATGGATGCTCATCCTAATCGATACTGTGCCACTGTTCGGGTCCAGCAACACCGCCAAGAAATCATTCAAGATTTGGCTGCCATGGTCAGGGAGTTGCTTATTCAGTTCTACAAATCAACCAGATTTAAACCAACTCGTATAATCTTCTACAGAGATGGCGTTTCTGAGGGGCAGTTTCAACAGGTGGGTTGGGTGTTTTGGTGGTTTTTTTTATTTTGATTATGTAGTTTTCTGGAAGTAATGTGGTTTTATGGAGTTGGAGTTATGAAAAGAAGTATACCCTCAACAAATCTTCCCTCAACAAATCTGTTGTATTCTAACCAAGCAGGGAAGGTGTTTTCATATTTTTCATGAGCTTTTTAAAAATATTTTTCCCTTTTAAAATATTTCCCTTTGCAAAATTATAAATGATAAAGTATAGTTTTAGCACTCAAGTTATGTTCAATATCTGTGACCTATGCAAGATAGTCAAACTATATCCCATAGAACTTGAACAGTAAAGAAAAACTAAGTGTAAGCTAATTTTCCTGCTTTTTTAACCAGGATTAATAAATGCTGTGTTTTCATACTGTCACTTTTAATTCATTCCCGATAAAATTCAACAAATACTTTCTTGTATTTATTTTGTTTGCTTATAAGTACCATATTTTATGAAATATTTTTCTATATATTTTAAATATACTTACATACACTTTCCTTTCCAGTATTTCTATATGTAAATTAAAACATAGAGAATTTAGTCAACTTCTCAAAATCCAAGGGGAAGGGAGTAAAGGTCACTTAGTAAACTTGAATTAATAAAATAATCTTTGTATGAACTTTTGGTTTTTTTTTCCTATTTATTAGTGTTTTTCACTGAATTTTTAATTTATAATTAACACAAACCCCAAATCATTGCTTTTTGTTTTATTGCACTTCCCTCTCTCTTGGTTTTTATTGATGCCTGTAGTCCAGCATGAGAGTTCACAAAGCTGGGAAAGAGCATGCAGTTGAGCAGTTCTGGATTTTATCCCTTGTACTAGTCTGAAAAATAATTAGGCTGTTGTATATTCAACAGCCTAATTAAATGTTCATTTGTATTTGGCAGTTAAAAAGATTTTGACATACAGCTTATTAGTCCAAGCCTCATGCTTGGAGCTGAGCGGAACCAGCTCTCGCCTGGCTTAGGAAACTGGTGATCTAATTTGTTCTCATTAAGTGAAGAAATTAAAGTTTGATCCTTCATGCTTTGACATCTCATTACTCTGAGTGACAATGCAAGAAGGAACATGATAAATAAGAGTAATCTGTACATAAATAAGAGTAATCTGTAAGATAGCTATCTTTCATATTTATCATACATCTTTATGTTTATGATTCAGGTTCTCCATCATGAATTGTTGGCTATCAGAGAAGCATGCATTAAACTAGAAAAGGATTACCAGCCTGGAATTACATTTATAGTTGTGCAGAAAAGGCATCACACCAGACTCTTCTGTACAGATAAAAACGAACGGGTATGTTCTAATTGTGACTGGCAAGTATCTAGCAGGCAGCCAAGTTACCTATTACTTACTGCTTATTTAAGCAGTAAGAGACTTGTTTGAAGACTTACATAACATAGTGGGTGAGATCTTTCTGCCTGGAAAGGAAAACCTTCATTTTCTGTCCCATATAATAAACTGGCAAGAAGCTTTTATGAAATGTCAGCAGGACATGCCTTTCAACAAGTCTGTTCATCCTTTTTTAAGCTCATCATCAAAGTTTTCAGGATTCTTTTCAGTTTTTTTACTGTCTCAAGATCCTCAAGGGTTGAGATTGATCTGAGTAGTGTCGGGTTTATAATGTAGATGTCTACATCTGGAACAGTTATCTCAGGCACTCTGTTGTAAATGGAGATCTGGTTAGTATTCCCAACGCACTTTAAGGCACATTTCGTCTGCTTCTAGCGCTAGTGAGTTCACTGATTTGGTTGCCATTGACTATAGAGTGACTCTTGGGTTACCAGCTGAGATGTAGACACCTGCGCAATGGACACTGACATTGTTAGGTAAGGTGAAACCTACACTTCAAGAATATTTTCTTTTCCATTAATGCTACCTTTAAGGTATCTTAGGTGTCTAATGTCTTAAACACGTGGAGTTCAGTTTGGGCATATCAAGTGTCACAACACATTCTTTGTAGTGCTGAACATCTCAAATTGTTTTATGAGTGTTTCATAGTTGTTATTGCATCTGTGTGAAATACATGTAGAAATACTTGATTCCACCTTTCTGGGGGAGAGGAGACTCCTAAGTCTAGGATGGAGTCATTGCTGTAAATGGAGAGTTCCTAATGGCAAACCTCTGTTCACAGATAGGGTTTTTCATGTTCTTTGTCCTTCTGTCAGGCTTCTCCATGTAAGCATTTGAAGCCCACTAGGTTTCAAGGCAATAATTAATAACTTTTAATGCTGACGTGAAGGTGCTTTTTGTATTGATAACATGCTACGATTACAGTTGTTAAATTGTTTTAAAGTAAGGAGTATTTTTAAGTTCTGCTTTGATATAAACTGTTTTTGAGGGAAGGAGAGGCCTGTCTTACAACTATGGATTGTCCTCTTTCAGGTATAAACAAGAAAAGTTACAGAGGAATAACCTGTCCTGGAACGGGAAGGTTAAAAGAATTTGACAAATCAGTTGCAGGAAATTCTTTTTACATTGATCAGAAAAGCTAATCTTTGTAGGTAACTTCTAAGAAGATTTTGCAGCTTGTGGTGTTTTTTCCTCTGTAGTAGAGACAATCCAGACTTTCAGTTGAAGAAAATTTCAGTTTTGTTCATTCTGTCTTGACTTTTTGCTTTTTGCAGATTTTTTTTCCTTATGTCTTTTCCTTACTACACAGCTGAAAAGAAAAAACTTTGTGTGTGCCTTACTATATTTGCATTTTCTGTTCACACAGGTTGGAAAAAGCGGAAACATTCCAGCTGGTACCACAGTGGACACAAAAATCACCCATCCGTCAGAGTTTGACTTCTACCTGTGTAGTCATGCTGGTATTCAGGTACAGCATTTTGTGTGGGATGGTAACTTTCAAAGATAACGCTGGCTGTTGGTATTTCCTGCATTCTTTACACAGGAGACAAATGGTACAACTTCCATCTGTGTATTTCAGCTTTTCATCTGTGCCATCCACAGTGCTCTTCCATCATTGTTAAAAACTGAAAGAAATAATGAAACTAAATAGATAAGCAGCACACACCCTGTGCATTTAGTTTATTATGCTTCTCTCCTGTTTGTATGCTCTTTTGAATGGTAGCAAGGTATTTGGACTATTTTACAGAGCTGCCTCTTGCATTAAATTCTCTTGAAATGTGCATCCAGTTCCTAGGAAACAACTAATACATTTAGATAGCACCATTGTAGTTTCACATTTTCTTGTGATTTCTTCTTCCCAGTCAGAAACTATTAATCAACAAGTATTGAAAGTCAACATTTGATATTGCCTAAAAAAGTATATTCAATAGGGGCACAAGTTAGATTGCTGTTAGCTATTAATATTTTGCCTAAAACTACTTTATATGATGGCTTTTTGTCAGGTCTAAGTTTCACAAGATGGAAGTGCATTTCAGTAAGATCATTTAATTTCAGTAACAGGGATGAAATTCTATAAAATGCAATCCCATCCAAAAATGCAAAGGGATTAGTTATATGGGGAGCAAGGAGGGAGGTTGTTTGCTTTTTTAAAGGAAAAATTTGCTGGAGAATGTAGAATTGCTCACGTGATTTTTGGAGAAGCGGATGGTTATACTGCAGTTCACCTGCAGAGGTGGAAATTTAAAGAAGTGTTTTATAAATGCTGACGTGCTGTGTGATCTGCCTTCAGGGAACAAGCAGACCTTCTCATTACCATGTCCTCTGGGATGACAATCGTTTCTCTTCAGATGAACTGCAGATTCTTACCTACCAGCTGTGTCATACGTACGTACGCTGTACTCGTTCTGTTTCCATCCCTGCACCAGCATATTATGCGCATCTGGTTGCCTTCAGAGCCAGGTATCATCTGGTGGATAAAGAACACGATAGGTGAGTTGCATAGTTTTGAATTATTACAGAATTTGAAAGGAAGCAGGAAGTGGGCTTGTTAATTCTGGGGTCAGTAGTATCCTCAGTTAGCAGTTTGAGGGTAAATTTGGTCTTACCACTGAATTATTTTGTGGAAAAAAGTAGATGTTTCTGTATGCTTCTGTGCTTTTTTTTCTGTTTCAGAACTTCAGTGGTGTTTTAAGGGTAATTAACTTTTGACCGTTCTGTTCAGAAGAAATTAATGATACGAAAACTTTATATGCAAGGAGAGGCAGATTAAATAGGGTTTCTCTTCTCCCCTCCTTTCCCCCCCCCCCACCTCCCTTCTTTTTCAGTGCTGAAGGAAGCCACACTTCCGGTCAGAGTAATGGCAGAGATCATCAAGCACTTGCTAAAGCAGTTCAAGTTCATCAGGACACGTTGCGCACTATGTACTTTGCTTGACATGTTTTAATGTTTAGCGACTCAGTACAATACAGAGTTGGATTCACATGAGACCAGCTGCACTTAGACCAAGAGTTGCCCAAGCTACAGTGACAGCCAGCAATGAGTTATGCATCTTTTTTTTTTTTCCCATTTGCAAGAAAGCCTTCCGTCCAGAATTTCAGACTTGATTATGAACTGCATTCTTGTACCAAACCCCACTATTGTTGGAAATGTGGTTTGCCAAAAATCTCTAAGCTGCTTGGTATAAAACAGACCCATATTTTATAATTAAATCAAGAGCTGTGATCTCAGGGCTTAGGGGAAAAAAAACAAAACAAAACAAAACAACAACCCAACCCACAAAACTCCTCATTCAGTTTGGTATTCATTGAATTGCTTTTGATAATTTGGAAAGATCTAATTCATACTAAAGTTTGATGGGCTAAAATGCTGTGAATTAGCTTTTAATACAAAGGAAAGCAAAGCATTTTTTGACTATTTATGAAGCCTTGATTATTCTAGATGCATTTACAAAATTTTTATTTTCAAAAGAAAAGAGTGACAAAATTCTGGTTTTCAACTGTCTTATAAAGATTATTCTCTGTGTGTCTAAGGGCAAATGTATTTTCTGAAGCTTGTTCTTGAATGTTTTTTTATTGTGCTGCATTTGAAAATGTTTTTCATAGACTAAAGAAGAATTTTAAAAAAGAATGAACTTGTACCTAAGCTTTTAATAGGTCCACTTAGATTGGCAAAAGAAAATGTGCCATTTAAAAAAAAAATTTGTAAAGAATTTTTTTAAAATCATACTGACAGCTAACTAGAATTTGTCATACAGGACTGTGACACTTACTTTCCAAAGCCTCTAAAGAATACGGGTCTGTGGTGATAAATACAGTACAATCCTTTTTCACTGTTTGAGTTAATGTAAATTTTATATATGTTTCACAGTATTAATGTGATAGACTAGATGCTATTATTTATTTTTATTTACTAAGGAGTGCTCATTATACTTCTGTTAACATATCAAGAATGCTTTGGATTTAGAAATTAAAACCTTATTGTGGGGACATTACGACTCAAATGCAAAAATATGCAATTGACTTTGATGTGAGAGTTCAGAGATACATACAGTGTATATTGTATAGCTTGTAATTTGTAGAAAGGCTTTTTAAGCGTGCACACAACATAGCAGGTTTTACCTGTGCTGTTCAGAGACGCACACGAGACCAATGTTCTACGTTCATTCAAGCACAAAACAATTGTATTTTATTTATATGTTGAATATTGGTGAAGCAGGAGCTCTAATAGAGAAGAGTGGCTCACTGTTTGTAATTTAGACAAAAGTCAGAGAATCTATGCAGTAAAGATAAATCTTAGGAAACTGAAGTTTACTTATGAAGGGAGGTGAAACTCTCTTCGTTATGCATAAGGTCAATAGTAAATGTGAGAGTTTTGCCATTCTCTTGGGAGAAGCATTAATTAAAACTGATAATTATTAGACAAACGCTTCTGTTAGTTTGCACACTGGGTTCATAAAAAAACCATAATTCATATGTAAACCATTGCACTAATTATGATGCCACAAGCAGGTTTAGAAGAAAATGGAAAAAGCCCAGGAAACTTGTTTATGCTGACTTGGTTTTGTTTATTTTTCATAGGATAACTCAAATAACATGCTAAGAGGCAGGTTTTTAAAATTTCATTCTCTTCCACTGATTTATTTTGCTTCATCTTTTCCCTTTTCTCTTAGCAGATGCTCAGTTGCTGTTTTGAATATATTTACCTCTAGCCACTGAGACGGGCGAGCAGCTTTAACCAGCACAGAGGTCTGTGCCATATAGCGGATAGACTATAACCAGTTGCTGTTGGATAAGCTAGAAAATGCCCAACCTTTGCTGCATAAAGAGTTTTAGGTACATAACTTTGTGCAAGTTCAGATCTTCACCTTGTAGCAGCGTGTTGGTTGTCGGTGGTGTTTAGGTGAAATAACAGTGTAAAATCTCTTAATCGATTAATTGTATTATTCTAATTCGGTGATTAGGCTGCTGGGTCAGATTTTCTTCTTGGTCACAGTTATGTAAATCCAGATTTTAAATTATGCTGGTATAACAGAAAGCAAATTCCAGGTCGCATTGTCTATCTTTCTGTGTTCCAACCAGGTTGTATATATCTCCTAAAGAACTGCTAAACTGCAAAACCTTTCCATGGTGGGTATGTTGCACTTCTCTGTGCATTCGCTTGAGAGGTTTCAGATTTCAGTGAAGATTTTAATTTGGCAGAGTTTTATATAAGAATTATTTTTTTATATGAATTATTCCTAACAAATAGGAAAAAGATCAACCATTTTAAGACACCATTGAGTTTGTTTATGCAGAGACCCCTTGGATGTGAAATTCATCCTCCTCTTTCCTTTCTGCGCACATTTGGAATAAATGACTTTGTACACATCGTCAGATGGGGTGAGGAGGGCAGAATCTGTCTTGACCTCAAATTTTATTTCTGAAGCTGGCTGTGGGACTTCACTGCATCCTATTTGGGATGTATTCTTTGGGCTGGAATAGTCCAACAACTCCTTTTTGTAAGAAAAGGAGTATTAGGCAGACCCTTAATCTGAGAGTAGCTGTTGTCTGTGTATCCTTTTGGAATGAACAGAAATTTTGCATAGCTTTCCTTCCCTGAGTATGAAGAACTTGGGATGGTTATATGCATTTCAGGCTAGGGACATTTTTATCTTTTACAGATCTTTTTAAGCCTCCAATACTGCTAATTCTTTATGGCTTGATTTCTCCCTCCTTTCCCCTCACCTCCCACCCCCTGCAAGTGGTGAATTAGTGAATAATTTAAAGCATTTTTAAAAAAAAAAAATTAAGTATATACTTTGAAGAGTACAGCGTGCTATAAGTCCAGCAGCTGCCTTTCTGGGAATATTTTTAATTAAATCATGTATTCAGAAATGTGTCCTGTCAAAAAAAAAAAAAAAAAAAACACCATGAACACTTAAAATTCTTTTTTTTTTTTTTTTTACCTGCCATGTGTCTTGTAAGAACAGCAATATCTCAGGTAAACACAAAGCTCAAGATGTCTCTCTCTCACACATTCCTGCTGTTGAAGTCACAGTTGAGGTTGACAGTTATAACCACTAAGTCACTATGCAGCTCAGGTCAGCAATAACCAAATGTGCGTTACCCTCTGGCAGTTGTTTGGGTTTTGGTTTTGGTTTTGTTTTTTTCCCAGCCCGTGCAAAGGAATTGCATGACTCCTGTTGCAAAAGAGCACTGGGTAGGACCTCATCCCTTGCATTCCTCTTGCTCTCCGTTATGTTCCTGGCAAAGACCTTTGCTTCAATTCGGCTGTCGGTGCAGTTGATCCTGGTGCTTAGCAGTCTGAAAATTGATAGTAATTGCACCCTGGTAACAAAAATATGTTATTCCCATTGCAGGCATGAGCGGTGTGATGGACAAACTGACCACTGCCAGTACTGCAGTATTTCTTTTGTTTTAAGAGCGTGCTTGAGAGATAAACAGATTTCTTTCCTCTAAGTTTTTTTTATGGAAATGGTAACACTATCAAAGACTGAAGCAGGTTGTAGAATTTCTGTCCTCGGAGAGGCTCAAACTTGGCTGGACAGCTCCCTGGGCAGTCTCAGCTCACTGGATCTGCTTTGGGCAGGGGGCTGGACCAGACATCTCCAACGAGCCCTACCGAAGCACGTGGTTCTGTAGCAATTACCCAAAAGCCAGCAGCAGCAAGTGCAAAATGCTCCTCTTGGGAGGCGAAAAATAATATCGACAAAGATAAAATACTTAAAAGTTGTCTTTTTTCTTTTTTTATGTAGGAGATACAATGCAATAATTCGGTTTGCTTAGTTTTGGAAATTTCTGCTCCAGTGGCTGAATATTATAATAAGTCCACTCCACCTCTTCGAGCCCCCAGAAAACAGAGTTGAGTCAATCCTAAGAGGAAATGTCCTGTTGTGAAATGTTGGAAGTAGGTGGATTTGTCTCTGCCTTATACAAGTTTGGCATTCAAGATAGCCCTATGCAATCTTTTAGTTTGTATATATGCACTGATGTACGGAGTGAGATCACTTGTTTTTATTAGAACTCCTTATTTTGCCTTGGTTTGGGTTAGAATATTTCAGTAACCATATTTGGCTTGCTGAATTACAATCAATGATCCTCCGTGTTACAGAAACTTTGGCATATTAATTTCCTTGTTTCTAGATCTCTCAGGTTTTGGGTGAGTTGTTAGGGAAAGGTGTTGTGTCTTAATCTGCTGGAGCCAGCATGCAAAATTTACAGGAAACTTTTATGCTTAAACCAAGAAATCCATAATAAATATTTTTGATCTTCATCCAAGCCTCCAGGCAATGTTCCCTGATTGTAAAAGCAAAAAGGTTGCGAAGGTTTAGCTTTAATTCTGACTCTATCAGTAACTCCTGCAGCCTTTGTCCATTTTTAACATAAGTTGTGTTCAGATGTTAGTAGCTCATTTTTATAGCTAAAACAAGAGAGAATATTTACACGAGGATTTTAAATTTAAACTTTTGAAGGGTAGGTGTGGGGGTTTAGGTTTTTGTGTGCCCAGGTTACTTTCTGAAAAGATTGACGTTTCTAATTGAGTTAAGATGCTTCTGAAGGTTTTATCCAAAGTCTTAACGTGTACATGCACAAAGGCTTTCTATTAAATAGAAGATGGTGATCTGGAGGGCTTTGTGCATTGCTGCCAATGCTGTTTTCTTTACTGCAGCAGTGGGTTCCTCAAATACAGTGGTCATGTGCGTCTCACCTGTAGAAACCGCAATCTTTCTCATGCCAATGAATCTCTAAAATTTAATTGAGAGCAAGGATAGGAGGAAGGTCTATGACCCCCCCAGTCAAATTTCGTGGATTGCTCTAGGCTTTTTAGTGTACATGCAGATTGTTTCTTTTTGAGGAAGAACGTTGAGATTTTGAGGTGAGAATTGATTCTGCAGGTCACGCTTATTCAAAACTATGAGTACTAGAAATGCGGGACTGGGACCTTTGGAGGTTTAGATGGACATACTTGCCTCTTGATGTAATCCAGTAAGCATCTCTGGTGGCATAGATAACCCATAAGGGACTTTTTTTTTTTTAAAAAAAAGAGATCTTTTACACATTAAATAAAGGAATGTAAAAAAAGTTCTCACTCAGTATGTTTCACACTCGATACCAATGTAAGGAAATCACTTTTTTTTTCTTTTTTTTTTAATACTCTTTTCCTACAGTAGCATCTCTTTTTGTGTATTTGTCCTGCCAGCGTGGCTTTCTCAATTTCTAATGCAGGACAGTACATTTTTTTATTTTTGTATTACATTTGGTAACATGCTTCTTGATGCATACATGCAGTCTTTTCTAAGAAAAACTTCAAGTAGAAGGTAATTGCACTGATTATTTTTTTTCAACTCCCTTTTTACTGTAAGACTTCTTTTTTGCATCTGCTGTAGCTGTTTAAAAATACTGTAAATAGTGCTATGTATAGCGAATACTGAAATGCTGTGGATACCATTCCTTGTTGTTCTTGTATTTTTCGGAATACTACCATGTTTTACAGTATTGAGATACGAGCTTTGGTTTTAAATGTTGTTATACTTTGTTTGCATTATGGTATGAATCCAAGGGCACAGTTGCTTTATTACAGTGGAAATATTTAGGGTTCATCTGTATTTATAAAATATTTCTTCCTTCTCTCCTCTATGCACATTTTTCCCACACCGTAAAGATACAAAGGCAGTTTTTAAGCTACTAATGTGCAACGTTCAAATGCCGATCTTTGATATCACTGTTAGATGACTAATAGCATTAATGTAATATCTGGACTGTAGCTGTCACGTGTTTTCCTTGCTTCTTTCAGCATCTGATTCTTGTGTCATATGAAGGAGAACCTGTCTGTGTGGCAGAATCAGTGGAATAATAGGGATTTGGGATCCAAGTTACAATGTCTTGCTCTCTGTCCCTCTGTGGGTGAGGGATTGTCAAGTGCAGTGGATGTTTTAGTGCTCTGAACTAAGAAATAGTGTTGCCTCTCTGATTGCCCACATGAGAAAGCCATCAATCTCCTATCCATCAGTAATACCCTTTTGCTTCAGTAACCCTTGAGGACAGGAGAGACCCAAACGCCAGCCCCATCATCTAGCGTTAGGATGTGAAACAGCATGTTTTGCCTCCTGTTTCTGAGGGTTAATGTCCGGAAAGATGCATTCCTCCGAGATGGTTTTAATCCGAAGGATATGAGGTTTTTTTTTGTGTGTGTGCTTGGTGTGGCACGTAATTCATTTTATCTCATTTAGTGTTTCAGTTGCTTTTTCTATGTTGTTTCTTTGCCTGAAGTGTTAATATGAATGTAATGGCTTGGCCAAATAACTACAAAAGGTGGTTTTGTAATACTCTTTAGTTAGCAAGCAGATGCAGTTAAAGGCTACCTCCTGTATTCCTCTGCAGATGAATTAATTTTTAAAGTGAACCTACTACTAAGCAGCCAAAATGCTCCCAAACGAGAACTGTATTTTTACTGTTTTGTTTCTTGCTGGAGAAATAGCGGTGCCATACTGTGATCTTGGACGGCTGCTCGTCGCTCCTTCTGTCTTCCTAAAGCATAGATGTGGCTTGTGTTGATGCAAGGTATTAAGAAGGTATCAGAAATGGCGAGGCAAATGCACATCTGGCACGTTCGCTTTTGTGCAGGGTTACTCGATAGCAGCAACTCCTTCTATAACCTGTCCCTTCACTCGCTGAGTTTGTATACTGTTGGTTCCAAATTAAAAATGTTTTCATACTTTAGCTATTGGCTGAAAAATGTCACGCTTTCACTGAAAATGACATGAAGGTGCTTGAAATATATTTTGAATCTGAGGCAAAAATTATGTATTGGAATATTTTTTTAAACGTATTTTTTAGATAAGTTGACATGAGACTGTAACAGTGAAAATACTGTATTCCCTGCTCAGATCATGATAAACTTTAAAATGGGCGGAAAGAAAACAAAACAAAACACCAAAAAACAGCCCCAAACTTGAGTATGTTCATATTGTGAGTATTTAGTGTCAGTTATGTGCAAAGCCTTGGCCGTAACTCAACCTTGAAACAAGTGCACGCAGACTAAAGGTGCTTTAAATGACATGAAATGGAACTGTAGAAAACTGTGTTAATACATCGTATTTTGTTTACAATGAATCCAAACAAGCTTCCTCATTTTATAATTAACCACTCTGCTGACAGAAATACTACCTGTTTAAGCACAACGTGCTGGTGTGGTTTCATAGCAGTGTTATAGGTTTGGTTTTGTTTTGTTTTTTGTTTGTTTGTTTTTTTTTTTCTATTTAAAAGTAACTGGGCTTTATGCTACGAACGTTGGCATCTCAGAAGCAAATTTGCTGGCATTATATGCTACCTGCAATTTCATTATCTTAATCTTTGGGCGTAGACACTAATGAAGCTTATTGTTGGCAAGGAGGATTGCTGAAGTTCTGACATTCTGGAAGCCAATTCTTGTTGAGCAATGGTGAGTGACTGAATAACTAAGCTCACTAATAACTGAACAGGGTAAAATCCTGAAAATTTTGTTCAGTTCTCAGTTATAATTTAACAAAAGCATGAAGTATAGGGTTTTGCTCTAGGGTAAATAGCTGCTTTTCAGAAAATATTTCACTACATCTTGTAAACACTATTGATGTTGCTGTGGCCTAGAAGGGGTTTTACTGTGCAGGCGTGCTGAACACACTTCTCCGTGAGCATATCCTTGTAAAATGGCAAGACTAACGTGTGTGCTTTCTAAGCTAGGTCTGCAAACCCAAAGGAGCATCAGGAAATTTAAGCAACTGAAGAGCCATGTGCTAGGTGTTTGTCAGGCCTATACAGAAGAGAAATGCCATCTGCACTATGCCGGCTACCCTGTCCCTCATGGAAATCAGATAAGGAGGCGAGGGGAAACATTTTCTTGCAAAACTGCTAATTAAGCACTTGTTAAGGTGACAGTTAAATAATACTGTCTTGGTTTTCCTTCTGGCTTCCCTGTGAGGGGCCCCTGAGTGCAGCCAGAGCTGTGGCGCAGCCCCTCGCAGATCCCCCACCCTGCACACGTCTGTTGGCCTCTTCCCCAAAAGCGGAATATTGGTAGGCAGTTCCCTCAAGTTGACTTCTGGTTTCAGCTCTCCGTATCAGAGGGCTTTGGACTTGGTTGGAACAAGGACAGGGGCATTCGCCGAATTTGGAGGTGTGAGAGGTTGGCGAGAGCTAGTCTCGGGAGTTTTGCATGTGGCAGCACTAAGAAAGTGGACCCACAGCACAAGATGAAGGCTGGCTACTCCCTTCCTCCCATCTAAATATCCTTAAAAGAGTAATTGCTTTGAATTTGTCCACGCACTGCCTCAACGGCTGCATCTTAAAACTACCTGTGGCTGCTCTTCAACCAAACAACTTACCTATGTTGTTTCGAAGAGCCTAGTATTTGCATTACAAATCTGTATTAAAGGACATATTCATTTCTACGTGGTTCTTAAGAGTGCACAGATTTTAGTTATTTTTTTCCACACCTTTTGGATGTGCTATTGTACTGGGCTGCTTTAGTTTTGTTATTTTTTTTCCCCCTTCTTTAAGCACGACTAAAATACCTGCTGGAATAACTACTATCTAATCATCATCAGGGATTACAGATATGACTAACCTGGGAGCAAGCCTAGGAATATAAATTTAAACTTTTCTGGCCGTTTTATGGTGTTTTGAATGTGCTTGGCAAGCATGAATTGTGAAAAGGACAGCAAGAAAGTTTGGGAGTTTATAATCCCCTGGCTGGTGCTCTTTGTATTTGCTTTATTAGGTTAGATTTCCTGTCGGGGGAAAAAAAAAAGAAAAAAAAAAAAGAAAAAAACCACAAACAAGCAAACAAAAAACCCCAAAAAATCAAAACAAAAAAAACCCCAAAACATTTAACGTGACTCTATTCTGTATTTATCAGCTTTTCCTGTTTTTAAATCCATGAATAGAGGAAGCTTCACTCATGCCAGTATACATAAAATTGCACATCTTTGCTTGCCTTGTACTTGACTCAAAGTTGATCTGGTCTGTGCTTTAGGGGCACCCCAAAATCTCAGCTACTTGATCATGTGCTGTGGGTAGGATCAAACCTATCATGTATCAACATAACATACAAAGAAGTTTGTTTCTAGATTTCACCAAAGTTAATTCTGCATCAACTATGAGATGCTCAGATCCCACTGTTTCTGTGCTATAAAAATATAAGACATATCGACCCTAATTATTTTGTTCCTGATATGTTTTCTCATGGAACTTAACAAGACTGAGCCCTTAAATTGCTCATCTCATTTACAAGTGACAACTTTGTAATTTTACTGTAAAGTAAATAACATGTCTCTAATTGCCTGACTGACTTGAATCTAACTGATCTTCAGTGGTCTGTCAATGTTGAATCCCCAGAACGTCTCCCACCAAGAGATTGTTGCATTTTTCCAATTCTTTATTACCTGGTTTTGGGCAGTAGAAATAACTTGAGTACATGGAAGGGAAGAGTTAGATGTTATGTGCTTTTCCTCAAGGAAGTTTACTTAAGGAATAATTACCAGTAGACCATTTGGGAAAGCAAGGCATTTGTTCAGAGGGGAAAGAAAAGGGGGGGGAACCTAAACCCAAAAAAACCCATTAAGGAGTAAGTTTCAGAATTACGTATCTTGGAAAATCACATTTTAAATTAGGTGCAGTGAGGAAGTATATCTGGCAAAGTTATGTGCTATCCTGAAGAGTGTTGCTATTTGTTTCCTGTAATTTGTTGATACAGCTTAGTAGATTTTATATAAATATGTACGTGTGTGTGTATATCCCTATGTGTGTATGTGTATACACACACACGTTAGTGAAAGGAAAGCAGGACTGTTTATAGACTGTTTATAGAAGATATAAAGGCAGTATTTTGCTGAAATAATAAGCACAATTTCACTGGCTTCCGCAGTACTTCATTAGTTTGTACAGTCACAAAAATCTCAAAATTTAGGGCAGTTCATAAGTAAAGATCCAGTCCCAGATTTCTGTGCAGCAAAGTGGTTAACTTGATCTCGGGAAGGTGAGATGGAAAACAGAATGTATTGATTAAATCAATTTTTTTTTTCCCCTTAATTTTGGTACATTGCAGATTTAACTGACATCTGTTAAGGTTTTAATCTTTTGTTAAATAGTCTTCAATTTTTTTTTTATTTTTATAAAATAACTGAAAAAGAACCAAAAATCAGTTCAGAAATTTCATAGTGTAAATGTTCCCTTGAAACAGAATGTTTTTATAACCATTTAAAGTTTGCTATTTTTTTGAAAGGGAAAAAAAAAAAGAAAAGATACGATGTTAAGGGCCTCATTTCAAGTGGTACTAAATGTATGTTGACTAGTTTGTATGTGTGTTGCATCTGTATTAAAATGTCTTGTGCTTGCAATATATAAATGATGTAGTGCTGTTTGGGTAAGAGTAGCACTTGTAATACAAAAAGCAGACACAGAAATACCCTCGACTGACTTTTAAGTGCATCAACGGCGTTGTAGAATTTACTCCATGGATTGTAAGTAATTTATGTTACTCAAACGATGAGGTTTCACGTAGGTGTGTGTAGTTTAAATACATTGTATGTATCTTGATAACGTAGTTTAACATTTGCATGATGCTGTGTGGCGATGCCACTTTAAATTAAGCCTTAACAAAACGATAAATTTGTCAGATTTTTCTCAGAGTATGCAAAAATACTGTTTAATTAGAGTAGGATGTTCCCATAAAGCTGAGCTGAACTAGTAGAAAAGGAAGTCTTCTCACCTGAGAAATAAAGGGAAACTTGTAGATCTGTATACTGTGACTGACCTCTTTAGGCACTGGCTGTCACTGTTGCTCTACAGGAACTGGGCTCTTGGGCGTTTCTCTGGCAGTCTACCGAAAACAGGCTTTCTCAAATCTCAGCTTTTTGTTGTTGTTGTTGTTGAACATATTCTCCTCCCTCCCCCTGCTAGGAAATCTCTGCGTGAAGGAGGATTGTGATTTTAAATTTACATCGAAAAAAGCTGTTCTTGAGTTCTGTGCTTGCTTCAGATAGTGCCATCGTTTCCACTTCTTACGACTGACATATAATCCTTAAAACATTTTAAATAGAGGCAAATAAAATGTTGGGGACCCAGCTTTCTTTTTTTCGATTTGGATCTACCTCATTTAAACAGTTGGGTGCTATTTACTCAAATTGTCGATGAGATTGGCAAAAGCGACCAAACTGCGTGTGATGACTGACCTCTTTGGAGGCAGCATTCTGCGAACCAAAACCTCTGGGTTTATTGTTCAGAGACAACAATATTCTATTTGAGTTTTATTCTTTGTGCCTTTGTGTTTTTTCCCAGTGCATAACAATCAAAAGTCATATTCTTAATTAAAAACAGCAAATGAATTTTAACCACAAAGTAAAAAAAAAAAAAAAAAAAAAGCCGCAAAACATAGTTTTAGCAAATTTTAAAATATTTTTCAGTGTATCAAGTCATAAAATGTACAGTATCACAGCAGAACTAGGCAAAGAGAAATAGCCAATAAAGAATTTTTTGAAATATATAATCCTGACCCTAGATATATACATTTCTGTGTATATCTATCTATATATGCATTTATACACACACCTATAGTACACAATTTTGTGTGTGTGTGTGTGCATGTATATATATAAAATGAAGGGATACGTGTGTGAGGGTAAGGGAATAAAATGTCATTGACTTTTCCGCTGTTTTGTATGTAACAGTTTACAACTATGTGTAAGTTTTTCTACTATGTGAACCTTTTTTACTTAAAAATAATTCCTTTTTGGAAAATTTTAAGTTGTGATATGCTATCATTTTTTGAAGTTTAAAAAAAAAAAAAAATCGACTTTTTACCAGTACCTAATACAGACGGGGAATCTTTTCTGTAAAATTGTATTTAGTTTAAATATTAAAGAAAAATCTATATATGGAATTGTAAAAGTGCTGACATTCCATCGTGCAGGACTTCAAAGCTGTTTCCTAAGGCTTTCTGCTGCAGAGAGACTCAAACAAAAGGAAAATGCCTCTGTTAAATGTTTTTATAAAACTGCTCCATCAGGTCTATACTTAAGCTATATTTTCTAAAGCCTAATCATCCTTTAATATGCTGCATATAAATTATCAGCATGGTTGCACTTTCTCAATAATAATGTATGCCCTGCAATTGGCTCATGATAAGGACTTTAGTTTTTTAACAAAACAAATAGTACTTTGGGCAGAAGGTAATATTTATATAGGTACCTCAAGAAAAAAAAAAAAGAGCCTGAATATGCTGCATTTTGTTCCTTTAACATTTTTCATGTAGCATTTGTTTGCTTTTATTTTTTTTTAGTAGATTACTAGCTACCTGTTTTGCTTTGGGGGACCCTGGTAGCATTTTAGACCGTTGTTTTCTATTGATCTCGTAGAATGTAGTATCCTTCCTTGGTTTCATGCAGTAGTTCGGGATGGGATTTGCCCTGCATTGTGTACGCAAGGGGGAGGGGGACCATGAGGAAATATGCTTTACATAGACTTCAGGAAAAGGATACTATATTTCTGAAACAAGACAATACATGTTCTTAATTCTTAATCTTTTTTTTTTTTTTGCTCATACTGCTTTCTTGACTCCTTTCTCAAATGTGAGTGTGGAGAGGGGCAGCTTATTAACGGAGGAAAACCAAACTGACCAAACTTGCCCTGTTGGTCAATGTTTTGGGGGTGATGGAGAAGCAGTGGGACATGGGCTCAGCCACGCTGTGTGCCGAATTACCCAAATGCTGGCTTTGGTAAGAGTTGCGCCCCATGTCGGAGGAGGATCCATCCTGCTCTCTGGCCGCTTGCTAGTGTAGGTGCGTTGTCTACTTCTTCGTTTCCGAGTCAGTAAAAATCTAAAAAGGTGCAGAGATGGGGAATTTTTTTGAGAACTGTTGAAGGAAGCTTCAAAGGCTGTGAAATTGAGCATTTATTGTCATGTTTTTAAGCTTAGGTGGGTCCTTTTCCAAGTTTGTTTTACAGCTTGCAAGGTAAAATAGTTTGCACTACTTTTGCAATAAACTCATGAAAAACCTAACAGTTTCTGTTTTGGTTTCTTACTGTATATATACAACTAATACTAAAGATCTAGCATAGTGTTTTTCACCTCAAAACACAAGACTTGTAACACGCTCAGAATGCTGTAATTCCTGACAAAATAATGATGTGAATGATATTTTATAAAGTTATTTTGTATGGTGTCAATTTTGTTTTGCCTCATAGTATGTCAATAAAATAAAATTCCTCATCTTTACAAGTTTCTGTTTGATGTCTTTTTATTTAAATTGGCCACTTTCTGCAGTTACTTGTGCACTGTGAGACTGTTTTTCCTGTGAGCACACAGTGGGACATATTCATGGCCTAAATAATTTTCCAGTGAGTAGAGAAGAGCGGTGGGAGGACATCTCATGAGTGGGGAGCTGCTGAATGCCACTAAATAGAGAAATCCCAGGACATGGGTAAAAAGTCTGTGTGTACTATGCAAACAGTTATTTTACAGCATTGGTGCTCTGTTTTTCTTGCTGCCAAAGGTCAGAATCAAATTCTAAAATCATTGATTGCTTCAGTCTGTAGCTCAGAAACAGTTGATAAAAGCCCCCGTGGCAGATCGGAGATTGTACTGGAGCGCAGAGATCTTTACGCTATACCAAATTCTGCTCTGTCAAATCGTTACCCAAATTTAAGTGTGCTGGTCTGGAGGCTTTTTTTGTGTCGAGAAAAGATCCATGTTGCCTGAGAACCAAAAGTTCTCCTAGTCCCATCGCTCTCCCTTGCATTACACCGCTTAGGTGCATTTCAGGTGTTTCTGTGGGCGCTCACCTGCTCTGTGCCCAGATTTGCAGAGGCAATATATGCTGCTTTTAACTGAGTGTCTTACGAGTTACAATCCTGAAATTATTTATGGAAAGTCAGCATTTTGGAAACCACTTGCCTGAAATCCTACCTTTTGTTGCTTTCTGAGTGAATACCTACAGCGATCAATTTTTAAATGGAAACGAAGTAAGCACTCGGTGTTCTATTATAAAGCATCAAGTGAAGGGGGATATCAAAAAGAATGCAAGTATGCTGAGGAGCTCCTGTTGGGAGCCCAACCCTGCAAACACAGATTAGTTTTACTCAATAATACGAAATAATGTCGCAGCCATCTCTTCCATCTCAGGCAGAGCTTTATTTTTTCCCTTGTTTTTGAAATACTACTTTGAATTGGACGTAGTTTTGCTCTCTGTCAAGCTCTTGGGGAAAACAAATACCACTGACTGGTTTTGATGGCAACAAGCATTGGCAGATGCAGGGTCTTGGAGATGGCTGTGGCAAATTTTGGCTGCTCTGAAGTCCCCATCGAAGATTCTGTCTGAATGAATCCAGAAGGGTGTTCAAGTTCTTGTGGCCTCGCTAATTGACAGAATATGTGCATCATCCCACAGGAAACTTCTAAGAGGGATGAAATATGGTAATTTATACTTAGTAACCACAGTTCTTTTGTCATTTTTGCAAGCTTAGGAAGCTTCATCTCCTTTGAGCAGCCTTGGCTGGGGGGGAAGGATCTCACAAGCTAGTATTGTAGGGGGAAAAAAAAAAAAGAAATATGTATATAATAATAGAATCATCCTGGAAAGTGTCCCCTGGCCTGTGTTCCACTGTCTAAAATCCCTGAACACCTTAAACAGGTCAAGATACCCCTAGTGGTACCACCAGCTTTCCGCCTCACAGGTGTCTTCCCTGCAGCGCAGAAACATTCAGCAACTGCAAACTTTGAAAACTAAAAAAAGAAAAAGCAATGTGTCTCGTAAGCAAAGCTGGCTCTTTCCACTACAATCCCCCATTTAGGATGCCTGTAATTTTGTCGAGATTTGGCTGTTTATAGTGAAGTTTCCCCATGCTAGTTACGGATAGGGACTTGATCACAGCTTTCTAGTACCTGAAGGAAGGTTGTCCTTGGCATCATGGACTTTCCTGTTCCTCCTTTGAGTGTAGGAAGAGGCTGTTTCAGCCCAGGCCGTGGTGGCTGAAGTACTCACAGTTTTGATGCATGGTCCATGAGCAGTAAGCTCCTCACCTGAAAAGTTGGCAGGAGGAAAAAAGTCCTTCAAAGTCAGCAGGGGCGGTCATGGCAAAGCAAAGGGATCGCAGAGGCCCAAGCGGTGCATTATCTGCTTGAGATCTTCAACAGCAGTGGAGAGCTGGGTGCTGGTGGGGAAGAAAACCCTGAGATGTAAAGGGAGAAGTCTGAGACAATCACTTTTTCTTGCTTTCCCCGTTGTTTCAGTGTAGAGTTTAGTGGATGTTATGCAAATTGTACAGTTATAGAATAAGACATAGTCTGCACGTGTGCTTCGTTTTGTTCAAATGCTCCTTGGTCACTTTTGGACCAGTCTGCTGGATAAAGGTGGGCTGTACGTGGACTGGGATATGTCACTTGAAATCTTACACGGGTGTCCCACTGTTCTGGTTAGTCTATGTGTACATCTGATCTCACTTAAAATGTATTTATTTCCTTTACTGTGTAACCCAGTGTTAATGTGCTGTTTTGGCATTTCTGGTTGTGGAGGGTTGACCTTGGGGCCAGCTGCGCCCCCAGCTGTTCTTTTACTCCCCCACCTCAACAGGACAGGGGAGAGAAAATAAGAGATAAAGATCATGGGTTGAAATAAAGACAGGGGGATCACTTACCAGTTACCATTACAGGCAAAGGAGACTCAACTTGGGGAAAATTAATTTGATTTATTGCCAGTTAAAGTAGATTTGGATGGTGAGAAACAAAGACAAAAACTAAAACACCTTCTGCTCACTCCCTTTCTTTCCAGTCCCACCTTCACCCCCTCCCCCACTCCCGACCCCTCTCCCCCCGAGGGGCGCAGGGGTGGGGATGATGGGGGCTGCGGTCGGTCCCCCCCAGCCCCTCTCGGCCGCTCCTCCCTCCTCCCCCGTCTCCCTGCTCCAGCGCGGGCCCTTCCCGGGCTGCAGCCCTTCAGGGACAACCTGCTCCCGCCGGGGCTCCCCACGGCCGCAGCTCCCGCAGGAAATATCCCCCTGCTGCGGCCTGGGGCCCTCCCCGGGCTGCAGGGCGGGTCTCTGCTCCCGCGGGCTCTCTCCAGGGCTGCCGGGGATCCCTGCCCCGGGCCTGCAGCCCCTCCTGCCCTCCTCCTCCTCCGGCCTCGGGCTGCCTCTGCTGCTGCTCCCTCCTGGGCTTCCTCCTCTGCCTGTGCCGCCCGTGGCCCTTTCGGAAACCTGTTTTCCCCCCGGCGCCCCGGCTTGGCTGAGGGGCTCAGCTGTGCCCTGCGGTGGGGCCGCTGGAGCCGGCTGGGACCGGCTGGGACCGGCTGTGTCCGGCACGGGGCAGCCCCGGCCTCTCCTCACAGAGGCCGCCCTGCAGGCCCCGCTGCCAACACCTGGGCACAGGCACCTCCTACACTGGTGTCTCTCGGTATCTGTACCAGTTTTGCTGTAGACAGACTCTAAGTGTGACAGGAGGGAGAAGCTGAGAGGAAGTAAAGCACCGTGAGGGGCGTGTAAAGGGAGACCAGGGCAGACACTTCAGAAACAGGGGTAATCAGTGTGCAATGAGGAGAAACACTCCTAGGAGTGATTCATCCTTCTGGTTTTCCTTGTGGGCGTCCTTCCTTCAAAAGTATGGCTCCTCCACCCTCCAGCTGGATTTTTCTTTCTTGTGCTTTCCCTCCTAATTGCATCTTTTGCCTGACATTCAAAGACACCAGTTGTGTAGAGCATCCTCTGTGTTCGCTCCCACTCCCCAGGTGCACACCGCAGCACTTTGCAGCCTGGCTACAGGGCCAACACGAGGACATGATTCATACCAGGTCTCTTCCCAAGCAGTCCGTTCAGCTCAGGCTCTGTAGCCACTGCTTGGACTACAGGTCCAGGGCAGAAAGGACGCATTCCCCTCTGCTGTGAATGAGGATGGGTTGCAGGACAATGAAGTATGGCAGTCTGCTGGTGTGGGCTACTCGTAACTAGGGACACCTCTGCCATTTGCAAACATAGCCCAGGTACATGAAAAATATGGTCAAGCACTGCATTGGCCTTTTACCACCAGAATTTCCGCCTTCAGTTGACCCTCACAGGACTGGCCATGATCTATCACATCCCAGTAACAATATTTTGTCTTCAGTCCCAGAATACCAGTGTTCCCAGTTGTGTCAGCACAGGCACGTGTACTGGTTCATGGTGTCAGTTTTTGTTCTGGACACATTGGCTGATCACGCTGAGACACTCTCTTTCCCAGGCTCATCAGGTACTAGTCTGTAGAGCAGTGACTGATGAATGTGTTGGGGATTTTTTTTTTTTTCTTCTTTTTTTTTTAGGGTGTCTAAAAGCAGAGTTTCTGTGTTACCTACCAAATGTCAGTGGTAACAATCCATTGACAAGCTGAGTGGCAGCTGTACCAAAAATCCAGGAATGATCACCCCCTGCAGATTATGAATGGTGGGAGATGATACTCACTTGTGGCTGGGGGCTGTTTTGGCACTTTTCCTCAATATTGTCCTTCATAACCTACACCTGGCTCCAGGACTGGTTTAAAAAAACACTTTTCAGAGGGTTCTGCATAATGGATGACTGGGTTAGCTACACAAACAGAATTGGTGGTGGAAAACGCCAGGTCTAAAACTAAGCAGAACTGTAATTTCTATAAACGTGTGTGCTATAAAACTTACCAGCCCTGATGTCTTTACCTCGAAATACATGTGCCCAGCATGAAGACTTCTTTGCCAGTGCTGCTTGAGGTCATTGCATTCTACGTAACATAACTGTGGGTTATGCCAGGTATTGTTTGGCCTTAGCCATAATACCAGTGAGTTGAACAATAGAGATGCCAGCTCTGGGATCAGGCTATTCCTCTGTGAGTCTTCAACACAACTGGTGTGGTGGCCAGTGGTTTATGGGCCCTCAATGATTTGATTTACCTCATTGCCCTCTCCCCTGTTTATGCTACAGAATTACCATGCAATTTTGTGCTAGAGTAGAAGTAGCTTTTTTTTTTCCCAAAAAAAGCTGGCAAGTACTAGACGCACCAAGCGTTGAGCAATGCCACACAATTTACATACCCTACTGCAGGCAACCCGCCCCCCTCCCCAACAGGCAGCATTCAGCCCTCAGTTTCCCACAGATCTCCATGCGCTTTTAATAATAATATTTTTTAAAAAAGCAAAACAACGCTTTCAACAATAGTATAGTTCTGCATACCCACTTGGGAATTTCTCTAGGGATAAAGCATCACTTAACACTCACTGCAGCATTCCTGATACAATATGATTTTGATTTATGGTAACTTTGGGAAAATTTTTTATAGTACAACATACTTTGATCTTTTAAAATAAGAAGAGCATTTCTTGTGTGGCTCAGTAGCTTTACTCTTCTGCCAGTCTCTGATCTTACCCGCCTAACCCCCATTTTTGCTTACTTAGAACAAATCTGGAATGTGCCAGGTCATGGAGTTGCTAGAGCTTTCTGCCTTGTTTTAAGAGCAGTTTAGTGTATTTGTGCCTTCAACCTAAGAGAAGCTGTTAGTATTATCCTAACAGGGAGGATAGTTTCCTCGTAACTCTACCATGCCATCCAAATGAGGGTGTTGCTTGAGACCTCTCCCTTCCTGACTGATTTAGGGCACTTTTTGTAGATTTTGTTCCTTAGTAATATTCCCATGCTTACTTGGGGCATTCTTCACATCCGGGGAGAGATCTTGGTCACTTCTCTCTCACTCTGACTGACCATGACATTGTGCAAGCGTTAGTTGTGTATCAGCAGAGTGCTGGTTAACACAGCTAAGACTCCCAAAGCAAACTGGATCTCGTTAGTATTGCTGATAGAGACTATTCAAAGCATCACTTAGCCTTTTGTCCCCCCTTTCTTCCTGGAAAGATGAACAGTGAGCGTGCTAGGCTTGTACACGACTGGAGCTGGAAAGAACTGTATAAAGTCTCTGCATCAATTGTCACTTTTCATACAAAACATTTATTTTTAAAAAGTTGCATATAAAGTTCTACACAGGACGGTTACCATTTCTGTAGTAAAAAAAACCCCAAACAAAACCAAATGAAAAATCCAGCTCTGTCACTCAAATGGTAAAAGGGTTGCTCATTCTCAACAATCCACATTTAACAGACTACAATGTGCATTTTGGTAGCACACCATGGACAAACTGCAGAAGTAGAGTTCATTAGAGAAAAAGGTTCTAGATGTACATATTTACATCTAACACATGTACTTTTTACCACCACAGCTGCAGAACCACATTAGCTCTTGGAATGGATCTTATCCTCTACCCTGTTTCTGTGCCGACATGGCTATTTACGTTGCATTACAGAAGCAGCTGTTTTTACAGAAGAGTTTTTTAATGGGCTTTGTCCACTGCTAATGCCCTGGCACTGTTCCAGAAAACTGAGGGAGGGTTTGATCGATTATTGGCTCCCCAAGGAGAAGACCGATAGTAGACACTGTGTAAAATACCTCCTCTCCCCTCACCTCATCTTCCGCTCTGAGGAGAAACGCAAATTGGGGAAGGACTCCCTTCCAGTCAGAGGACGAAAGAGCTTTTGCACTGAAAGCTGCCTGTAAGAAATTTTAAATTTGGATAATGATTGTCTGAAGAAGTAATTTTAAATGATCTGAGCAAATTCTGCTGTCAGATTTACATTAGCTCTTCTCACCCCGCCATGTTTCTGAGGGAAGAATTCCATTCTTCAACAAGTATAAAGTTCAATTTCTAAACAAAGCAAAAGCAGATGGCTCAGTATATAAATATATCCAGCATCTGGATTCTCAGTCACAAAAATAACATCCTTTATACAACAGAAAACTGATCACTATGAAGCAATTCTCTGTTGGTCTTAAGACCCAACATCTCCATCAACAGTTTCGTCTTCATCCTCTTCCTCCTCATCCTCTTCATCATCTTCCCCCACTTCTCCATCTCGCTTCTCTTTTTCAAGCATTTTTAGGTATTTGCTAGCTAGAATCTTCTTTGGCAAGATATCTGGAAGGTAGAATTGTTTCTTTTATAGTCAGTTTGAATACTTATATTGCCTCATTAATACTGTTGCATCCGTACCGCTAATGAAATGAAGTCGAAAAGATGCTTTGTTAAAAACATTGTTATTTAAGTGAATAACCAGATAAGTTAGTCTGACCTATACAGCTGTAAGAATAAGAGGGAATTACCCACTTATGGTACAAGTAACCAAAGAATATTTATGACTGATTAATGGCAAGTCTTTACTATCTGCTCATCTACATTATTTATTGGATGTAAAATAGAGTGCTTAATTACTTGACTGCCTTAGATGGAATCAACAAGACAGCTATCCCATAGCTGTCCTGTAGAAACATTTTTTCTGCATTAAGGTAAGACACTTGTTCAGGGCAGTAATGATGGACCTGAGACAAAGCGGGTCCTGCATGCTCTGAAAGTATGTCCACGGGGAACCTAGAGAAAGACTGGGCTAGGAATATCTTATTCTCGACCTATATCCTATAGCTGAGTGTTAGAACAAAAATCCAAGTATCAGTAAATGTGCGTGCGCACGCGCACTTGTGTGTACATACATATATATAAAAAAAGAGAGAGGGACCATATGATGAATCATTTTAAGAAATAAGACTTACAGATTTAAATGTGTAATTTTGGGGCCACATAACTTCTCACATAAAGATGTGCAGTAATCTTGTTTTCTAGACTGAAAGCTTTCAGATGGAGTTGCTGGAATTTAAGAAATGCTTAAGGCAATATGCTGAGAACTAATTAGCATTGTATAATTTTGAAGCACCAGAAAAATCCCCATTCACAAAGAAATGTTTTCAGTGATGTAGTTTATGAGTTCCAGTTGAATGTTATACAGGAGATTAATGACCAGTAGGAGAATTGTGCTCTCACAAATTAATTCAATAAGAGCAAGATTTCGTTTTCCAAATTACATACTAGATTTACCATCATGCTATAGATACCTGCAAGGAACTGAAAGGTCTCACACTCTTCTGCAGTATGAGACAGGTCACTGTACGTTAGAGCGTTCTTCTCCTTGCCTCTGCCATGTTTGTAGGAGTATGTAGCCAAATACTGAACAAAAAGCTCCTAAAAAGATTAAAACAAAAGCAAATAGTCAAACTATGAATTCACACATGTAGTTGGCAGCAGTTTTCTTTAATCCCTGTTTAAAGACACAAATACCACATTTAAGTGTACATATACTAGACGCTTTGTGGAGAGACCCACTTATTTCAGAAGAGCTTAAGATCAGGATATAGTTGCATCTCCTTGGAGCACTGACTGCCAGCTTGGGTTCTGCTTTGTGACTTAATTTGTGCTGCTCTTCAACACTTTCCACAGCCCAGCAAATGACACTTGGGCTCAGAAAGCAGCAGAGTATTATTTCCACACGGGCTAATTTATACTAATTGACAGTGGTGGAAATAAGAACCTCCTGCATTGCTCATAGACTCTGGGAGATCAGCTGGACGGGACGATGCCCAAAACCCCTTTTGCATACTGGGAGCCTGTAGCGTGATGCTTCATGGCCGCCGAGTGACAGACACAGGCAGGAGGGGAAGAGAGGTGCGGTAAGAGCCGCTCGCTGGGGACGAGGTCGGCACTGAGCAGAGACGCAGCGCAGCTGCCGGGGTGCCCCAGCAGCGGTGAGAGAAGCGACGTGGGAGCCCAGCCCGGAGGCAGCGGTACCTCAGGGAGGCACAGGCCCAGCACGGCGGGGAAGGAGCGGGGTCGGCCGAAAGGGAAGGGAAGAGGGAGCCGGTACCGTGGCTTTGGCGGTGAGGAAAAGCGCGTCCTGGTTGATGCTGGAGACCTCCGGCGAGCTCTTCATGATCACGCGGATACGCGACAGGGGCAGCGACACCAGCCGGTTCTCACCGCCGCTCAACCTCGCCGCCATCTTTCCCCCCTCGACCGGCTCCGGCCCTTCACCCCCAGCCCGGGCAGAAATGGGCGGCCGCCGAGGCACGGCCCGCTGGGAGCTGTAGTCTCCGGCCGCCAGGGGGACCCGCGCGCTGCCAGCGGCCAGCGACGGCGGGACTACAACTCCTGTGAAGCCGCGCGCTCCCCGCCTGTTCGCCGAGCGGCGGGAGGACTACAAGTCCCACAGTGCAGTTCGCACCCATCCCTCGCCTGCTCCCTCGTTCTCTTCGCGGTGGGGGTACCGCGGTTCCCAGGATGCATCCGGGCGCACTGAGGAGCTGGAGGCGTCTGGCTGCCGGGTCTCTCAGGGCTTCGGACTCTCCCCTTCGGCCCGGCGGGTGAGGGCGCTGGGCGGGTTTCCAGAGGCCGGTGCTGGCCCCAGCATAGGCTGGAGGGGCCTCAGGGCTTCCCTTGCTCAGCCCTTCGATATGGGCCTTAGCCCCAGGCAAGCACCTGAGATTTGGGAACTTGTTTTTAATGGCAAATAGGCTCATCCTATATATATTCCAATTATAGGCCAGTGGCTACAAAATTGTTAACTCAAACTGTAATTAGAGGCTGCTAAATATCTCTTTTGCTGCTGTAGTACAGCAAAAGGGAACGCTGTCTGGTAATCCTGACGCTTGTCAGAGGAATGCTGAGGTGTGGAGGGCACATGTAAACTATTAAGTGATTATGGGGCTGTGCCTTTATTATTAACACAGTCCTCATATACAGAGAGTACTTAACCTGTGTGTCTACTGTGTAGGTGACTTGTAACATCCTTACGGATGACTTGCGTCAGCCTAGGCCTGCTAAAGGCAATGGGGGTTTTGCTGCTGCTGCTACTGTTCGGTCAAGAAGTTCATCTGTGCGTGTTCGAGTGAGAGCTACTGTACTCCACTGAGAGTGACGTAGCACTTCCAAAAATGATGACGCATAATGTGCATTTCATTAATGGCTTTAATCAAAAGTTTCCAATACGCTTTACAAACAACATGCCTGATCGTTTGTGTTGGTACGAGGTCTGCTAAAGCCACTAATTTGATTACTACTTAGCATGAGAAGGAAGAACGGGAGCTTTTCCATAGCATGCAATAATAGTTTACATAGAATTTAGGGCAGAAAGAGATGTACCCATAAAGAATCATATTAAGTGGAAAATCTAGGGAATTTGTTAATGGAATAGTACTAGCTTATATAGAATTTGCCCAATACATAAGGACATGGCGTTCATACAGATGATACTGATTTATTAATGAGAGACTGCACCTTAAGCAGTTGTAAGCACCTTAGTGCAAAGATGGTACAGTGATGTATTCATTGGCTTCAGTTCCAACACTACTGTATTTGGAGACATCTTTTACAGTTAGCTATTACAGATAATCTAAATCTCTTAGACTGCATAATTCCCTTGAGGTTACAACTTCTGTGAGGCCATTCTGTGTAAGTTATATCTGAAGTGAAGCATAATGTGCTATGATGCTATATGTGTATCCAGCAGGCTCAGTTTCTTCTTTGATCCTTATCGTCTTGTGACATCTTGTGGAAACAATTGACATTACTATGACAGTGAATTTATAAATACTGCTGGGGTCTTTAATGATTTCAACATACATATAAACCCCCATCAAACTACCAAGATTTCTGAGGTCATTGAGCTATTTGGATATGGATTTAGCATCCATACAGATCCCATAGTATCTGGGAACCTGCCTGTAGGCATTTTACTCAGCTGTGGACAACGCAGTGTAAGTCCTGGGTAAACCAGGACTCACTCTTTCTTCTCCTCTAGCTCCTATCTCATTATCAGATGTTTCCCTTTTCCGCATGCAGTGCTCCCAGAAAGGCCACGCATGGGACAGCTCTGTCTTCTTCAGTACCATGCTGAGCAGATGAAGGCAGGAGAAGAATAGGAGCAGGAGCACAGCAAACTTAAGACATCTCTCCATGCTGCAAACACAGCTTTGGTTCGCCAGAGACAGAAACCTGGTGTAGCTGTATAGCATAAAGTGGGTGTGCACACACTCAGAGAATACCATGATACTGCGATATTACTGGCATTTAATAATTAAACTTTTTTTAGTATATTTTGAAATCGCAAAATTAATGTCGTACCAGTAATGGAATTGAACCTGTTCCTAATTAAAAACAAACAAACAAATCCATAGAGCAGTTCATACTATAATTATTTCTCTTGAATCAGAACTGAATTGGTATTGTTATTAAGAATTCTTTGTCAAGCCTGACTGGGAACACAAGTAAAATAAATCTCTCCTCTGGTAAATTCAAAATAACAGTTTGCCTAAAAACTACTATGCCCTGTTCAGTATAGGGACTGTGTGTACTAATTACAAACTGTAGAGCAGCATCACATCTCAGTCTCTCCTTTCCTACTGTCACTTGACTCACCAGTCCGTGCTACAGGAGTCCTTCTTTTTGCTGTGCTTTGCAGACCTGAGTAAGAAACTGCTCAGTGCAGGTACTTTTGTGCCTTTTGAGCTCTCTGACTAAATTAGGTCTCATAAAGGAGTGACCGGAGATGCTATTATTGTCCTGTAGTGAAGATTTGTTTCTTGTTACTGACACCTGTGAGCTTCCCCACAGCAATCTAATTTCTTTACTTCATTGTGTAAATATGTGTCTGGGTCGTGTATGCACATGCACAAATTTGCCAGGAAAAAAAGGAAAGATCAGATTCTTTTCCCTGACCTCTGTCTCACTTCCCCACTGCAATTTGTACTCTTAGTGCAGTGCCATGGCTTCTCTAAGCTTCTCAAGCTCTGTTTCATATTTGGGGAATTGGAGAGAAACTTTGGCATTCTGCTAGCAGTACAGGTACTGTGCAAGCTCCAGCAGGAGAACAGGAAGAGGGTGTTAAAGCCTTTTCCTAGCTGCAGTCTCGCCCTATAGCATCACCCTTTTAATTTATTATATATGTGAGGCAGTGCGCATAAATTCCACAGTACTGGTATAAACTCTTAGTCCTCTGAACCTGAACTACACTGAACAAATTTATTCATGGGCTGAATCTGAAGCAGAACCTAACTGAAGAAGTGTACTAATTTGACTCCCTAATTTACTGATTTTACTTCTACTGTCCTGAATTGAGTGGAAATACGGCAACAGCAGAAGTAAAACTTGCTGCTCCAAGAAATAGTCCACTCAAATGGGGAGAACTTACTCACATGTACTAGTGAGCTACCTGAAAGCAGAAAAGAATGTTGAATCATTGAAAAGTACTTCTCTGTATCAGATCTTTATTGTATGATATTAGAAGAAAAATAATGATAAACCTGATATAATCAGAATTTCCCATGGAAGAGAATCTGGAGAAAGTGTCTGCTGAATTCGCAAAAGTTAGTGAGAGAAGTTAGAGTACTATTGGAGAAAGAGCAAGTATAGTAAATGGGGTTACATCAGGCTGGCGGCCAGTCATCAGTGGGGTTCCCCAGGGCTCAATTTTAGGGCCAGTGCTCTTAAATGTTTTTATAAATGATCTGGACACAGGAATGAAATGTACGTTAAGTAAGTTTGCCGATGATACTAAACTAGGAGGAGCTGCGGAATCCCTTGAGGGTAGAGAGGCCTTACAGAGAGATCTGGATAGAGAGTTGGGCAATCACCAACTGTATGAAATTTAACAAGAGCCAAGTGCTGGATTCTCCATTTGGGACGGGATAATCCTGATTATATGTACAAATTGTGGGATGAGAGGCTGGAAGGCAGCCATGTGGAAGGAGATCTGGGGGTTTGGGTTGATGGCAAGTTGAGTATGAGTCAACAGTGTGTCCTAGGGTGCATCAAGCACAGTGTAGCTAGCCAGTCAAGGGAGGTGATTGTCCAACTCTGCACTGTCCTGGTGCGGCCCCACCTCGAGTACTGCATGCAGTTTTGGGCGCCTCAATGTGAGAAGGACATCAAACTACTAGAGTGTGTCCAGAGGAGGGCGACCAAGATGGTGAAAAGTCTTGAGGGCAAGACTTAGGAGGAGCAGCTGAGGTCACTTGGTTTGTTCAGCTTGAAGAAGAGAAGGCTGAGGGGGGACCGCATCGCAGTCTACAACTTCCTCAAGGGGGGCAGCGGAGGGGAAAGTGCTGATCTCCTCTCTCTGGTGACCAGTGATAGGACACAAGGAAATGGAATGAAGCTTCATCAGGGGAAGTTCAGATTGGACATTAGGAAAAGGTTCTTCACGGCGAGGGTGGTTGGTCACTGGAACAGGCTCCCCATGGAAGTGGTCATGGCGCCAAGCCTGTCAGAGTTCCAGGAGTGTCTGGACGACGCTCTTAGTCATATGGTTTAGTCTTAGGTAGTCCTGCGAGGAGCCCGGAGTTGGACTTTGATGATCCTTATGGATCCCTTCCAACTTGCGGTATTTTATGATTCTGTTATAGAAAGAGCATGAAGCAATTCTAGCTGCACTGAAGATCTTCCATTTATTCTAGAGAGAATATGAGGACTGTAAATTGCTTGGCAAAGCCAAAAAAACCCCTGAAGAATACGTTTTCTTTATATAAAAAGAGAGCATGGCTAAAAAGATTGGCCACTATATTGCTAAGTGACATTTTAAAACCATTTCATACACATTTAAGAAGTTAATAGACTAATTAAAGATTTAATTATTTATGATCTGTAATCACAAAAAATAATGAAATTCACCATTTTTGTGTAAAGAACAGTGGATAAGTGCTGAACTAGGGAAAAATCTGCCTGTGTCAGCAAACAAGGGAAGGCGCTGAAGTCAGTCTGGCAAAGCATAAACACAATATATGGATAAGTAGTTGGCACAGACAATAATAAATGTAAAATTATATTAAAAGAAAGAGGTATCTAGCACAAGATGCAACTGTAACAAAAGAAATTAACTTCTGCGTTCTTTAAATTTGAAGTACAGCAATACAAACCCAGCATTTATAAACTAAAATCAGACAAGTTCATGATGAAGCAGAAGCATTTTCTTGCACAAGGCAAAAAAAGCTAGTCTGAGGGGATTTGATGAAGTGTTATTTGGTAGGCATAAGAAGGTTGCGTCATATTCAAAATATGAGATAAATCTGAGCAGTTGGTAAATTACATGTTAATGCACAAATGCAAACAGAAAATGACTGAACTGACAGTAGTCACTTTAAGATACCTACACATTTGGAAGTCTCAGGGAAGGCTCTTAGTGTAGAAGTTCCTCCATTAGACTAGCTGGAGCAATGAAGGTTTTCAAAAGCAAAAATAAATTAATGGAAGCCAAGCTTTTAGGCAGTCAATACAATGTCTAATCTTCCATTTCTATTTTTGATAGATATTTAGGCAACTTCTCTTCAGAGTTGCTCTACCACTTGGAATTATTCAGAACATTACATGCCCTCATCTTGAAGGATCTCAGGAGACTGAGTAGCTTAATGGCAGTGAGAAAGCTCTAGATCACAGCATTAACAGAGCCACAATCTAAATTACTTTCTAGAGATGATAAAATGTTAGATACTCCAATGTACATTTAGTAATAACTGTCTTAATTAATGCAAGTCATAGATTGTCATCACCTTTTTGTCTCCTAGGGAAGAAGTGAAACAATAAACTGCTGAGATGAACTATGTCAAAAAATGTTTCTAAAACCCTCTCCAAATAATGCTATAGGGTAGATTCATGAATAATGCTGAGCATTGGCTGTGTTCACATGAGACCAAATCTTTAAGGTATCACTGATACCGCAACGAAATACAGTGTCAGCATTTGCAACCCAGTTAGTACTCACATCAATCTTGTAGAAATAAATGTAGCGATCACTTCTCTGTGAGAAATGCTCCTAGTTACATTCCTGGTAAAATTCTGTGAGAGAAAACCATTTATTTTCTTTATTTAAAACTGTCACTCTCTGTCCCCTCCATCCTAAATGTGGCCAAGTTTCAACATCCCCATCTTCCCTCCCGAAAGGGGTGTGTAGCTTCCTAGTGCAGTCCACAGAGCTGCTCTATTTGAAAAATGCAGTTCAGTCTGTATGATCTTTGAATTCATGTTAAATCAATTTACACCAGTTAAAGGTGTAGGCGAGCAGCTCCGGTGCCGGCACAATCGGCAGCAGAGCTCTCTAGCGCGGTGCACAGAGGGGTTTCCTGAACCGGAGGAACCTGGGCCAGCGGAGAGACCCGCCAGGAGGCCGCAGCTCGCGCCACAGCGGCTGAGGAGACCTGGGCGGAGCCACGAGCAACGGCGGGAGATTTAAACGCGGTGTAACCGAAATTAGCCCTCAGCTGCTCAGGCGAGCAACTCCGGTGCCAGCACGATCGGCAGCGGAGCGCTCTAGCGTGTGCACAGAGGGGTTTCCTGAACCGGGGAAACCTGACAGAAGCGGAGAGACCCGCCGGGAGCCCGCAGCTCGCACCACAGCGGCTGAGGAGACCGGGGCGGGGCCAGAAGCAACGGCGGCCAAGCCCCCCCACGTATAAAAGAAACCCCTGGGGAGCGCTAGCGGCCAGGGCGAGAAACAGGGCGCGGTGCGGCAGCTCATGCTGTAGGGTGCGCAGGAAGGGCGCTGAAGCTCCGCCAGCTCGACCAGGGAGCAACGGCATCCACCCGGCAGAAGGCCGTGTCCTCCCTCAGCTCTGCACCCACCACGACTGACGCAGCTTCCCAGACAGAGCTCCAGTGGGAACACGCAGCCGCCCAGGTGCCAGGCTGCCGGCTGTGCTCTCCTCTTAACGCCAGGACCGGCCGGCAGCAGTGAGCACACCTGAGGGAGGTGGCCCAGGTAGAGGAACTCCTCTGCTTAGTGACAGAGCTCCGGGAGGAGGTGAGTAGGTTGAGGAGTATCAGGGAGTCTGAGAGGGAGATAGACTACTGGAACCGCACCCTATCATCCCTGGGACAGGCCTGTCAAGAAGGAAGTCTTAAAGGTGCAGGAGCAGGACATCCCTATGTGCCAAAAGATGAGCTGATGGGGAAGAAGACCGGCCTGGCTGGACAGAGAGCTTTGGCTGGAACTCAGGAAAAAAGCATTTATGACCTTTGGAAGAAGGGGCAGGCAACTCAGGAGGACTACAAGGATGTCGTGAGATTATTCAGGGAGAAAATTAGAAGGGCCAAAGCCCAACTAGAACTTAATCTGGTTATTGCCATAAAAGACAATAAACCATGTTTCTATAGATACATTCACAACAAAAGGAAGGCTAAGGAGAATCTCCATCTTCTATTGGATGCGGGGGGAAACATAGTGACAAAGGATGAGGAAAAGGCTGAGGTACTCAAGGTCTTTTGCCTCAGTCTTTAATAGTAAGACCAGTTGTTCTTGGGGTACCCAGCCCCCTGAGCTGGAAGACAGGGACAGGGAGCAGAATGAAGCCCCCATAATCCAAGGGAAAATGCTACACCACTTAGGCACACACAAGTCTATGGGGCCGGATGGGATCCACCCAAGGGTACTGAAGGAGCTGGTGGAAATGCTCACCAAGCCACTTCCATCATTTATCAGCAGTCCTGGCTAACAGGGGAGGTCCCAATTGACTGGATATTAGCAAATGTGACACCCATCTACAAGAAGGGCTGGAAAGAGGATCTGGGGAACTACAGGCCTGTGAATCTGACCTCGGTGCCGGGGAACGTTATGGAGCAGATCATTTTGAGTGCTATCACACAGCACGTACAGGACTACCAGGCGAGCAGGCCCAGTCAGCATGGGTTTATGAAAGGCAGGTTCTGCTTGACTAACCTGATCTCCTTCTATGACAAGGTGACCCACTTAGTGGATGAGGGAAAGGCTGTGGATGTTGTTTACCTGGACTTAGTAAAACCTTTGACACTGTTTCCCACAGCATTCTCCTGGAGAAACTGGCTGCTCACGGCTCGGATGGGCGTACTCTTTGCTGGGTAAAAAACTGGCTGGATGGCCGGGCCCAAATGGTGAATGGAGTTAAATCCAGCAGGAGGTGGCTGGTCATGAGCGGTGTTCCCCAGGGGCTCAGTAGTGGGGCCAGTTCTGTTTAATATCTTTATCAATGATCTGGACGAGGGGATTGAGTGTCCCTCAGTAAGTTTCCAGTTTGGGTGGGAGTGTTGATCTGCTGGAGGGTAGGAAGGCTCCACAGAAGGATCTGGACAGGCTGGATCAATGGGCTGAGGCCAACTGTATGAGATTCAACAAGGCCAAGTGCTGGGTCCTGCACTTTGGCCACAACAACCCCAGGCAATGCTACAGGCTTGGGGAAGAGTGGCTGGAAAGCTGCCCAGAGGAAAAAGACCTGGGGGTGCTGGTTGACAGCTGGCTGAACATGAGCTGGCAGTGTGCCCAGGTGGCCAAGAAGGCCAATGGCATCCTGGCCTGTACCAGAAATAGTGTGGCCAGCAGGAGCAGGGAGGTGATCGTGCCCCTGTACTCAGCACTGGTGAGGCCGCACCTCGAATCCTGTGTTCAGTTTTGGGCCCCTCACTACAAGAAGGACACGGAGGTGCTGGAGCGTGTCCAGAGAAGGGCAACAAAGCTGGTGAAGAGTCTAGAGAACAAGTCCTATGAGGAGCAGCTGAGGGAACTGGGGTTGTTTAGCCTGGAGAAGAGGAGGCTGAGGGGAGACCTTATTGCTCTCTACAACTACCTGAATGGAGGCTGTAGCAAGGTGGGTGTCAGTCCCTTCTCTCAAGTAACAAGTGATAGGACGAGAGGAAATGGCCTCGAGTTGCGCCATGGGAGGTTTAGATTGGATATTAGGAAAAATTTCTTCACCCAAAGGGTTATCAAGCATGGGAACAGGCTGCCCAGGGAAGTGGTTGAATCCCCATCCCTGGAGGTATTTAAAAGACATATGGATGTGGCACTTCGGGGGACATGGTTTAGTGGTGGACATGGTAGTGTTAGGTTTACAGTTGGACTCGATCTTAAAGGTCTTTTCCAACCTAAATGATTCTATGATTCTATCTAAATGCAATTGCTCATCCAAAATCTTCAAAACCTGTGAATGCTGTTGAAGTTATTTTGTTGGAGTGCCACTACTTTAAGTCATGACATGCCCCCTTTTAGTCCAACAAGCATCTGCACTGGAAAAATAGAGACAGAGGCTGAGAATGCTCCCATGCTAGAGGTTTTGCAAACTGAGGCTGAGAGCAGTTTTCACTTCCCTTGTTTTGGCTGAAGAGCAAAGGTGGCAGGGGAAGGCTTGCAAGAACAGATCATACAACTTTCCTTTCTCTTGACATTCAGACAACAGAAAGATGGTTTGCTTGATGCTCTGTCTTGATAAATGCATAAAATACTTGGGCCAACCACCTTCATGGAAAGTGGAGTGGCAGCAGGTAGATCTCTTCTATGGGGAGAAATAGCATGTTGGAATAGTTGGTGGCAACCAGGAACATATGTCTGCTCTCCTGCATTACTGTGGAATATAAAAAAACCTACTGGAATGAGGAAGAGGTTGTCAGAGGCGATTATTCCCAATGTTTTGTAAACAGGGTTTTATATATATATAAAAGCATATATATGTATGTGTGTGTATATATAGAAAAAAAGTTAAATTATAGAAGAAGAATCTGGTTGCTGAATGTTGATTTCCAACTCTCCCCATAGCTGGCACATCAGCAATGTGCAAAGAATTAAGTTTGCAGTATGTCTTTTGTGGTTTCACATGCATCTCTAAAGCTAATAAATGATGTGCATTTTAAAGAAAGACACCTAGCTCTCAGGTGTCTCTCTTTAAAATGGCGTCTCTCCATTTTTTTTGCTGAGGTTTCTGACCTGTCATTGAGAAATATATGTTTACCATGTTATTAAAGTAATTATTTTCCTAAAATGGGCTAAGACCATTCATTTGCCTACATTTACATTTAATATTTGTGTCTTGGAGGTAGGCTTGTGTCCCAAATGACCCTTCACAGGCTCTGTAATCTTTCCCCACCAATACACTTGTAACAAGGTCTCCCTAATAGTGACCTTTGAGGGAGCCACATTGCCAATAATGTAAGTAAATGACAGTCTCTATCTAAAGCTGGTAACTGTATTTTTTAATATCCCAAAAATGTTTGTATAACTACTTCTAAAATTTATGTTTTAGAAAATTTAAAGACTTTACACTTTCTAAACTCAGAGGTAATGTAACTCATTTTCCCCAATTTTTTTTGGGAAGGGATACATTTGCACCACTTATGAGCTGTCTGTTGATAAATGAGATGGCTATGTTCTTTGGGCTGCCTGCATGAAGAATTTCCCGCTGTCGACAGCGAATGCTTTATCAGACTGTTTCATGAATAGAAGTCTCATAATTTAATATCATAGTTCAATTGATGATCAAGATTTTGGGTTATAGAAAATCCCTAAGAGTGCAGTCATCTGTAGTGAGATCTCAAATGGGAAGGGAGGCAAATATGGAGAGGCTTGGCACCACTCAAGATGTTGCTGTTTGGAAAACAATGTTGGAAGAATGTTATTTGGGGCCCAGAACTCAAAAATTGCAGGTATGTCCTGTCAACTCTTGCCCGAGTGAAAAGCAGAGGATACTCTGAGAATCTGAGTTAGAGAGCTGCTGTAATGAGGTGTGCCAATGCTTTGTTTTCTTCACCAAACCTAAGAACTGGTTTCCTAAGTTTATAGTTTAGTGGAATAAAACGTTGTTTATTTTTCACTTAAATACTGCCTGATTTCAAGAGCGATTTCAAAAGTATTTGGCAAATACTGAGATATGAGATGTCATTCTCACTGAGAACTGCTGCTGTAAGTAGGATGTCATAGAATCATGGAATGGTTTGGGTTGGAAGGGACCTTTAAAGATCAGCTAGTCTAACCCCCCTACCACGGGCAGGGACATCTTCCAGTAGATCAGGTTGCTCACAGCCCCATCCAACCTGATCTTGAATACTTCCAGGGATGGGGCATCCACAACTTCTCTGAGTAACCTGTTCCAGTGTCTCACCACATTTCTTCTTTATGTCCGATCTAAACCTACCGTCTTTCAGTTTAAAACCGTTGCCCCTTGTCCTATCACTCAAGGCCTTGGTAAAAAGTGTCTCTCCGTCTTTCCTATAAGCCCCCTTTAAGTATTGAAAGGCCGCAATAAGGTCTCCCTGGAGCCTTTTCTCCAAGGCTGAACAACCCCAACTCTCTCAGCCTTTCCTCATAGCAGAGGTGTTCCATCTGTCTGACCATTTTCATGGCCCTCCTTTGGGCCAGCTCTAACAGGTCCATATCTTTCTTGTGCTGGGGATCCCAGAGCTGGACGCAGTACTCCAGGTGGAGTCCCACAAGAGCAGAGTAGAGGGGCAATATCACCTCCCTCGGCCTGCTGGCCACACTTCTTTGGATGCAGTCCAGGATATAATTGCCTTTCTTGGCTGCGAGCGCATATTGCTGGCTCATGTCCAGTCTTTTATCCATCAGCATCTCCAAGCTCTTCTCTGCGGGGCTGTTCTCAATCCACTTATTGCCTAGCTTCTATTGATGTTGGGGATTGCCCTGACTCAGGTGCAGGACCTTGCACTCGGCCTCATTGAACTTCATAAGGTTCCCATATTCTCCACTACAAAAGCACCCGTACTCTCATACATGGCTTGTGCTTCCCAGAATCTTCAGGATTTTTGCCCTTTAAGCTACAAGAAACCGAAGACCGATTTCAGAATTTGGAAAGGCTAGGAAGACTCACTTTTGGCCACTACTAAGCGTTAGAGCCCCTGAAGTTTTCAGTTACACAGCAGGGAGAGATATTAGCAGCTGGGATTCACCTGCCAGTTGATGCTCATTCCTTTCAATTAATTCCTCTTCGAGGAATGTCTTGTGTTTGCAGACACAAGCGGAGTCCTTGGAGAAACGCCGGGAGAGGCACCCCGAGCAGCAGACCGGCGAACACCACCACCACTGACCCACACAGCGAACCCGCCAACACTCCCCACCTCTCTTTGCGCATGCACCGCCCTCCCTCGGCGGGGCGTGGCTGCGAGCGCCCATTGCCGTCAGTTCCGCCGCGCCCCGCCCCTGCCCGCCCCGCGCGTCCGGCAGCAGGAGGAGGCGGGGGCGGTTCCTGTCCCGGCTGTGAGTGCCCCTCCGCCCCCCCCACCCCCCGCGTTACCCACCCAAGAGCCCGCGCCGGCCCTGAGGCGGTCGCTCCCCCCACCCTTCCTGGGAGACTCAGCGCCCCCCGCGCTCCCCCGGGCCTCCGCGCTCCTCACGCTGCACTTCAGCTCCCTCCCTCCCTCCCTCCCTCCCTTCCTTAGAGGGCGGCGGGGCGTGTGTGCCTGCCGCCGCGCCTCTTTGGGCTCATCTCTTGTTTTAACATTTATTTCTTTTCCCTTCCTAAACTTCGCCGCGCCCAACGTGGGGATCTGCCCGGAGAGAGGGAAACGGGGGAAGCGGAGCGGCAGGGGCGGCGGTTGCCCGGGCAGACCGGCCGCGCCGGGCGAAGCCCTCACACAATCCCTTCCTGCCCGCCCGCCCGCTGTGACGGGACGCGGCCTCCTGCTGAGTCGGAAGCGGCGGGACGGGCAGCGGGTGCAGGGCGGTGCTCTGCTGCCTGCGCCGCTGTCAGCGGGGCTGCGCTTCTGGCTGACGTTGGGGAGCAGGGTGGGGGGACGGGAGAGGGGATTTACTTTAGCGGGTCTTCGCGCTGCCAGTAGTTGTGAGGAGCCCCTCCCCATCTAACAGCTGCTTTTCTGCCACCTGTGCTGCCGGGCTCAAAACTCTTTTTCTTCGTTCCATTTGGTAAAACCAAGTAGTGTCAGTGTAAAGCCGTGCTGTGGGTTTTTTTTTTGGGGGGGGTGGGGGTGTTTTTTTGTTGTTTTTTTGTTTCGTTTTGGGGTTTTTTTTTTGGTGGTATGTACGTTTTAGAGGGTGCTTTGGAGCTGAAATCCCCCAAGGGATCTGCGTGGTCTGGGAGATCTCGAGGACGTGCGAGGGCTTAGCTATGTGCATCTTCATTTAAGACACAGCTGCAGTACAGTAATCAATTTTAGATAGCTCAGGGGGGAAGGAATTCTAAATATTTAAATATAAAAGCAGAAAACATTGCTTGGTCCTTCTGATGAACCCGAATGTGTTTTGAGAAAATAATGACTTCACTTTTTCTCAAAAATAAGTGTTCTGGACCTGATTTTCCTCTGCCTGGCCATGTGCAAGCACTGACAGCTGTGTGAAGTTTGGTCATTCCGATTTGGTGTCGGCTTACATCCCACCTCACACAATTTTCCATATTTCCCCAAGACGTGTTGTGGAGACAGACTGGAGAACCTGAGTCTCGAACGTCTCTTCTGAGGTGGTGCTTTAGTAAGCATTTAATCTGTGGCTATGGTGCGGAGAGACTCTCTGTTGCCCCATGTGTTAGGTTGGCTTGTGTAGCTGCACAGTGAGTGGGAAACTGATTTGGTTGGAAAAAAACTAATTTACAAATTTTTGTTTGTGGCCATACTGATATGTGACTTAAGAACACTCCTTGTGCACTGTGTAACTTTGTCAGTAGGTTACATGATTGAAGATTTAATAAAATGATGAAAGTAAGTATTAGTATTGTAGCACATATATACAGGATGCAGAACTGTTTAGCATCAAAGTTCTGGTTTGATTCAGCAATGATGCGTATTTCTGAATATTAAAAAATAATATACGTTTTTCTTTTACTAGCCTGCAGTTGATGCAAAATGAGCGTTCCTGACTACATGCAGTGTGCTGAGGATCATCAGACTCTTCTGGTTGTGGTTCAGCCGATTGGCATTGTACCTGAAGAGAGCTTTTTCAGGATCTACAAGCGAATTTCAGCAGTGAGTCAAGTTAACGTGCGCGACTCTCAGCGTGTGTTGTATATCCGTTATAGGCACCATTATCCCCCAGAGAACAATGAATGGGGGGATTTTCAGACACACCGAAAAGTTGTGGGACTGATAACTATTACGGACTGTTCTTCTGCAAAGGACTGGCCTCAGACTTTTGAAAAATTCCATCTTCAGAAGGAAATGTATGGTTCTACTCTCTATGATTCCCGGTTGTTTGTCTTTGGGCTTCAAGGAGAGATTGCGGAGCAGCCCCGCACAGATGTGGCGTTTTATCCCAGTTATGATGAATGCGAAACTGTGGAGAAGAGAATAGAAGATTTTATCGAATCCCTCTTCATAGTATTGGAATCTAAGCGGCTTGACAGAGCCACTGACAAGTCTGGAGACAAGATCCCGCTCCTTTGTGTTCCTTTTGAGAAGAAGGATTTTGTAGGTCTGGACACAGATAGTAGGTAAGCAGCTATTTTTGTCAGCTCGCAGGTCTTGAAAAACATATGTGGCAATTGCTTGCCTTTAGAATAAGCCTATTAGAAAGGACAAATCGTACTTTGTTACAACAAAGGTGGTGCCCCTGTCTTATTGTGTATGTCTGCTCTAATTTAAGAGAATTTAATTTGTAGTCTGACTATATTTGATGTTTTGAGTTTTTATATATATATACACACACACTTAATTTTATGAGGCTAATCAAATAGGAAGAAGTCACAGGAGAGGTTTGACAGATTGTGCTATAAAGGGACTTTTGCTGGAAAGCATCAAATTGTTTATAGACATACAGTATTAATAAAGAAATTCAATTAACATCAATGAAAAATAATTTTGTTTTATGTTGAGTAGTATTTGACTAATCCTACTTACTGTAGTTTTTTTTCCCTAAGCCTCTGTCTACTTTTTCATCCTATGAAACAGTGACCATTTATTTTGGTGACCAAGTTCAGCGTCTTTCCCTGTCTTTCATTTTTATTTAATTATTTGATATTCTTGGCCAGTCTTGTTTTGCTACCGTTCTTCTCGCAACTGTTCTCTTTGGTTTTGTGTATGTTATAGTTTCGTTTTGGTGGTGTGTTTTTTTTTTTCCACATCACATCTTTTCTTCCTAATCATTTGCATGCTCTACTTTCAGATTTGAGTGTTACATAGTTCTCGTATTAGGGATTAGTAATTCTGGCTTGCTAGCTACCAGTAGGTGCAAAACATGTTTGACTCCACCGTTCACAGTCAAATCCAAAGATCACAAGCAACCGTCTTCCTTTTGTCTTGGAAAAGACAGAGATGTGGAAGCCCTATCAAAATACATAGTATGCATAGGAATAGTATCTTTCACATCAGTCTTGTACTACTAGGGATGCCAGCAGTGGTTATTGTGTGTAAAAGCTCAGAGATATCCAGGATGGGTTGTCCAGAGCTGTCGAGGAAGGTTTGTGAAGCCTTCTGATCATGTTAATCAGCTCTGCCTGCATAATTAGTTCTAGCCTTAGAATCTCTGTATAAGAATGTGATAGACTGGAAGAAAGTATTCTAAGTTTCTAATCCGTTTGAAGCCCTCCATTAAATTATCTCTCGTTGCTTGAAGGACCAACAGTACCTTTCTCCCCTGTTCCTGGTCATCTTTGCTGGTGAACAGAGCTTGCTTATCCAATGTTGTTCCCTATTCGAGGTACTCTTCCAGTGTTGTGGTTAATCCCCATACTATTCAATTTTCATTAGTGGTATAAATTACTATGTTATTTTTTGTACTCTGCATGGGCGATAAAGTTTTGTAGACTAGATGAGCCCTTTTAGAATCTCAGCTTTAATTACGTAGTTTGGATGACTTTTAGTTGAATGTAATCACCAAGATTTCCTGTTCCAGTTAGCTAAGAAAACTACAGGTTTTGGCCAAGAATCTCAAAATCAGAATTAATTATGCTGTTCAATTTTGTCTTCTAAATAGCATGCTTCCAAATTGTACTTTGGAAGTCAGTTCCTTACATAAATTACTTATTTATGAGCAGTGGCTGTGTTGTAGCTAGTGGCTAAATATTTCCTGCGAAGTTCTGAAGTGGTGGGGAGCTCAAATAACAGGTAGTATGTTTGTCCACACGTATACAAGAAGATATTTTATGCTGTTGTACTGAAGAGTTGAAACAGATTTAGTGTGATGCTTGAATTCCTTGCAAAATGGAAGGTGTATGACCCTGGTTCATAAACATACGGGTTTATACTGAGTTAATCACTAGTTCAGATATGCGTACAACCTTGCTGGGTGGTTTGAATACCAAATACTTTTTCAGTAAGACTAGATCAATGGATATACTTTCAAAGTTTGCTGCACTTAACTGCTCAAAGAAAAGGTCTTAAATATTCTAATCTTTCCTCTTTCAGTTCAATAGTAAGAAAGTTTTTCAGCTTTATTTTGCTGTGGAGTTAGTACTTCTGATTGTTTTAAAACTTACGATTTATATATGAATAGCATAAGCAAGCTGAATTAAAAGACCTTTATATTCAGTTTAGTATTTTGTGTGGCTGAGTAAGGAAATACTCTGAATGCCTGGACTTTTTTTTTAATATTTTTGAGCTTTGTAACAGAAGGGAGAAATTAATGTAATCCCAAATAAACATCAGAAAAGGAATTGTCCTTGAGTTAGAAATACATGCGCATAGTGTACCTGGGCTTCTCTGCACAGGCACCTTTCATAGAATCATAGAATCATACAGGTTGGAAAAGACCTCTAAGATCATCGTGTCCAACCGTCAACCCAACACACCATGTCCACTAAACCATGTCCCTAAGGGCCTCATCTACACGTCTTTTAAATACTTCCAGGGATGGTGACTCCACCACTTCCCTGGGCAGCCTGTTCCAAGGCCTGATCACTCTTTCAGTAAAGAAATTTCTCCTAATGTCCAATCTAAACCTCCCTTGGTGCAACTTGAGGCCATTTCCTCTTGTCCTATCGCAAGTTACTTGGGAGAAGAGACCAACACCCACCTTGCTACAACCTCCTTTCAGGTAGTTGTAGAGCGCGATGAGGTCTCCCCTCAGCCTCCTCCAGGCTAAACAACCCCACTTCCCTCAGCTGCTCCTTCATGTAGCATTACACATTTTTGCTTCTGTGTTCTACATAGCAGAAATTCAGGACCGTGAAATGTGATTGAACTAAGATCAGTTTATTAAATTAACCTACACTTTCAAACTTAAGTCTTTAGATATGAAATGGTAGTATAGCGTGTTTTATTACTTTGGTTGCAATAAAAGGTTTTTATTGTAGCATGTTCTCTTTTGCAGTGACAAATTTCCTAATTAAGGGGAAAACATTGCATTAAGTTATAACAGGGACATACAGGGCTATAAAGGACCTTCTTCAACTGAGTCCAGTTTCTGTTTTTGCAAGATGCAATGTTGTATAATTCTGTTCAGGGAGGGCTAAGGGTTGTCTGAATGCACAGAGTGCATATGAGAACTTCTGGTAGAGTAACTTTTGCTACTTTGTTGGTTTTGAGTCTGTTGGCATAATAAGTTTAAAGAATGAAATTTAAAAAATTATGACATTATTGAGATATTGAGGCAAATAAAACAGCTTTTTCTAGAATAGGTAGAAATTTCTAAAGGGTTAAAAGATATGTCCCCTTGCTCTTTTTTATATACCCTCTGTCCTTTTTTTAAAATTTTTTTTGTATATAATGTATCCTGACCTCCTAGTCAGTGTGCAACGAATATTCTATATTAAATAGATGGAAGAGAAAGCACACTCTCTGTGTTTATAACAGAGAATATATGTTTTTGCTGCTGTAGTTGCAGATGTCTACTTAGGCTAAATAAGCATATCTTTTCCTGTAACTTCTAAAATTGAAGTTAAATTTCACTGTGTAGCAAAGGTCTCATTAGATGTAGAGTGCAGCTGTAACCTTGAGCTAATGAACTGGGTTGATACATTGAGTGAAAATACGTTAAGAAGTTACATGGGACATAGTAATTCCGATCACGTGATTTGAAGACTAATTAAAACTACTGAACTTTTTTTGTATCTTGAAAGAGACTTTTCTCCAAGCAATTTATTGTAAAATATTAAGGTAATACTTACGTTATGACCAGGACTAGATACATAGAACTGATCTTCTCTCTCACCCAGTAAGACTAGTATTAATTTGGTTGCATAATAATTGCAATATGATTGGCTTCTTTTAAGATGCAGAGTTCATAAATTAGGAAGATGGATTATTATGCTGCATTTCAAATAAGATAATTCTCAGAAAAAGTGGAGCTGATCTTTGTCTTTTGCAAGTTGTTTATTGTTGTGGTTTAACCCGGCAGGCAGCCAAACACCATGCAGCTGCTCACTCACTCCCCCCTACCCCCAGCGGGACAGGGAGAGAATTGGAAGGATGAGGAAAAACTCATGGGTTGAGATAAAGACAGTTTAATAGAACAGAAAAGGGAAAATAATAATGATAATAATAGAATATACAAAATGGGTGATGCACAATGCAATTGCTCACCACCCGTGCTGACCGATAACCAAGTAGTGATCGCTACTTCCTGGATCACACCTACCATGCATATACTGAGCATGATGTCACATGGTATGGAATACCCCGTTGGCCAGCCGGGCCAGCTGTCCCGGCTATGCTCCCTCCCAGCCTCTTCCAGAGCATGGAAGCTGAATCTTCTTGACTAGCCCTGCCAGCCAGGGTACTTAGCAACAACTAAAACCATCAGTGTGTTATCAACATTCTTCTCATACTAAATCCAAAACACAGCACTAGGAAGAAATTTAACTCTATCCCAGCCGAAACCAGGACACTTGTGTAATGAGCAGAAGAGACAACATTCCCAGAACTCGTACTGAGATGATAATATACACAAACCCATTATATTATTTGTTTAGAAGAATTTTTTTGACTGGTAGAAAACTTTATGTATGAAAAATAGTGGATTAAGTTTTAACAAGTTTTGAAGAAAGATTGTCCTGTTAAATAGAAGTTGTAGGACTGGGAGTCTGACCTTAGTTTAATTCCTAGAGCACTCAGCCAATAGGTGATCTTGGCAAATCTGTAAATTTTTCCTTCTGTTTCTTCATCTGTAAATTAGGTAAAATATTTATGTGGTCACAGGGCTGCTGAGGATAATTGAAAAAGTTTCTGAAATCAGTTGCACTTGATAGTTACTTGTAGAGGCCGGGAGACTCATTGAAAAGAATGGAAATGCATGTTCTCATGATGATACAAAGGTCCTACAAACTTGAAACTAGGAAACATACTTGCCAGAAATACCAGAAATCCCATTTGTTTAATTTTTCTATTTCATTTCTGTTTTCAGCTTAAAAAATAAACATACTCATGTATGATTATAAATCTACTTGGATAAGCTCATTTTAATGTTGTTCACATCAGTCTGTGTCTTAGGTTCTTTCTTTTTTAATACTGGTAAGGCATCCATTTAATACTATTGAGTGATGAGAAAGTAAGGCTCTATTTATAGATGTGTCTTTCTCTACACAGTATCATAGATAGGATTTGTTCACTGATCTATCAAAGGTTTATGATATCTCAGTATGTGTATGTGGCTCTTAATTTTCTTTCTGTTGTCTGTCTTTCTAATTTTTGTTTTGTTCCTTTTTTTTTTTCCTTCTTCTCTCATACTGCCCTGTGAGTTTGTTGTTGGGTCTAAAAAGGTAGGCTGTGATTGCATATATTTAAAAATAGTTAGCTTTCTTCCATGTACTGCCTTTCCACTCCGCCTTCATTGCATATTTTAGTGTTGCTTTTTATATTTATTTTTCAGTACACACAAAAATAATCGTTGCCTGGAGCCTCACTACTGTGGTTGACCCTTTTTGGCACATTTGGCAATTATATTTGGTAGCAATGCTGATTTTTTTTGTAGGACACACATAATTTGCTTAGGCGGCTGCTGGCCTCTGGAATTTGCTTTATTTTTTAAACTCCAAAGCCATGAAGCTGTTGCTGCCTGTGTTTGGTTTCCAAATTCAACAGTTCTGGCAGTCGATCAAATGCCCTAGCTGTGTCTTTTAAGTCTGGATAATGTTATGATTGGTGATATCTATAGTTCTGCATGCTAATTGGAAATAGCGGAATTTGATGGAAATTTTTGTTGAAGCATTTTGCATGAATACTTTTGCAAATTCATTTTGCATGTTTCTTGTTTTTAAATTTAGCCACTTTGAAATTTTGAGGATCCAGAAATTCCTTCAAACCTGTTGCTGGATGGTTTGTAGTGCAAATAAATTCTGTCTTGAAATATAATATTGTTGCTCTGAATGTTCCATAAAATTATCCTGGGATCCTAGAAAAGAGTTGGGGATGAAGGGGTAAAGCATGTGTCCTATATAGCAAATTAAGTAGAAATGGAAATGGGGTTGAGCAGCGCTTTTTGGTTCCTGGAACCAATTGGTTCCTCCAGTTTAAAGTAGTAGTAGTGGTCACTGATGGTAATGATTGTGGTTATTATTCTGAAGGGAACATAAAGAGTGTGTCAGGTACCAAATTAACACAATTAACTTTAGAGAATAAGATTTTAAACTAGTTTTGTAGTCAACTGTACGTGTACATTTGTTGAGGAGAGAACCTTCTGAAAAGGAGTTTGGATGACTGACGCTATGGAGTATTCCACGTGTGGTCCTGCATTATGTGGTATTGCCTTCCCTGAGGATATTTCTGAGTGCATCACACTCCGAAAGGGGTTTGTGGTATGTCTTTGTGTGAGATTTGGGTGTGTCTTTGAAACTTAATGTCTTAAATGATCTTCTAGAGGAAAAATAAATAGAAACAGCTCTTAGCAGTAGGGTATTAGAAGGAGCTGACCTAGAAAAACGTTGTCATTTTATCCTAGAAAAAGTAGCAGTTAACTTATGTGGACTTCTTGTCATCAAATAGATTAGGATTAAGCAGTAGAGAGCCAAAATAATTAAACCGTGTTTTAATAAAAAATAAATTAGAAAGAAGATATCTATAAGCTTCTCGCTTTCGGCTTTGTGGCCAGATTCTTCAGGTAAAGCTGTGAGGCAAAACTAGCTAGGTATTAAATTGAATGATCGTAATTTTATGCTGATATATATATGCATGTATGATTTTTTTTCCATTAAATTTGCAGCCCAGTATGCATTGAAGAAACCAGCAATCATTTAGACATGCTTTTAATTACCTGTCGTGGTTTAACCCCAGCCAGCAAAAAATAAACTCCACGCAGCCGCTCGATCACCCCCCCCCCGGTGGGATGGGGGAGAGAATCGGGAGGGCACAAGTAGGAAAGCTCCCGGGTTGAGATAAAAACAGTTTAATAATTGAAATAAAACTAAGTAGAACAGTAATAATAACAATGAGAACAACAACAATAACAGAATACACAAAGCAGGCAATGCACAACACAACTGCTCACCGACCGCCGACCGCGTGTCACAAACGGGGGGGAAGTCCGTCCCCGTCCCCCCCCCCCCCCCCCCCCCCCCCGGTTTTTATACTGAGCATGATGTCACATGGTACAGAATACCCCATTGGCCAGCTGGGTCCACCACCCCGGCTGTGCTCCCCCCTCCCGGTGCAAGCATCACCCAGCAACAGCCAAAGCATCAATGGGCCATCAACGCTCCTTTCACACCGAACCCAAAACACAGCACACTCCCCAAGCTACTGGGAAGAAAGTTAACCCTGTCCCAGCTGGAACCAGGACATTACCTGATACTGTAGATATTGTGGAGAGTGGGTTTCGTTTCAATGAAATCTTTGCCTTTTGTCTTTGTGGACATAGTTGCAGTAATTTGGGGAGGGGGGGAAGCCTGAATTAATTGTACTTAATTGTGAGTGCTAAATTAAGACACAGTTTATACATTTGTATGGTGCAAACTTACTTTATAATTAGTGAAAAAATGTTTTCCAGGAGGATGGTCAAGGCTTGTAGGGACTGTAGGAGATAGATCCTGTCGTGGCACCACATTTAAGAGCTTAAAAGTAGGTGGGATGAATTCAGTCTTTGAATAATTAATAGTAAATTTCTTCATCACCAGGAATAAATTATCTTTTTGTTTATAAATAAAGAGAGTTTCTAAAAGAGAAGTGTTTTGTATGAACAATGTTTATTGATGTCTAAGTGAATAAATGCCTTCAAAGTTTGCATATATTGACATATGCATAATCTGCAGCAAAATTAGGTATTGCTTAGGAAAAGCTGTTGGTGAGGCAGTATGATTGAAACCATTCCGATATTAGGTTCTGATTTAGGAGTCTGGCACCATCTCTTTTCCTTTTGCTCTATGACTCATGAACTTAATCGTATGCAATCTGGAAAATCTGGAAAAAACAGTTAAAAACTACAGTTTTGAGAGAATAAGAAATGTAATTTGTCCATAAACATAGAGATTACTTGAAAGTGTAGAGAGAGGAAATTTAGTGTTAGCATCTTTGAAAGGAATTATAGCTGTGTAAGGAAACAGTGATTCTCCAAGTCCACTATTTATTCTGTGTAAAAAAAGTTAAAAGCAATATAACACTTATAATCTTAATTTCATTCTGGAATACAGAGATTAGTAAAACCTGACTTGTAAACAATTTATACTCTCCTATACGATACTGATTCAAGATTACAAAGTAACTTTTTGAGAGGTATTTCTCTATAACCCAAAGCTCAGATTGAAATCTTGGTAAGATTTGGTGCCCTTCCGTAGTTTATCCAGAGCAGCTTTCGTTTTCACTTTGAATTTTCTTGCATTTTTTCTTAAGAAGGTCTGTAAAGTACATGCATGTTGAAAAATAAAAGATAAGAAATATTGCAATTTCTTGACATATCTGAAAGATAAGGAACAACAGTAGTCTTGTATTTAGCTTCATTTAAGTCGTCATCTTCACATCAATTGTGAATATCATGTGATAGATCTGAAAAGTGGGAACATTTATAAAGGAGTTATTTGTAACTTTTTAGATGGAGAGGAGCAATAGGAGACATGCTTCTTGTCTCCTTTTATAATTTCCAGTTTTTCTTGTAAACAATGACACTGGTTCTGATTGCTTTGCTGTTTAATTTTATAAGGACATTGTATGTGCTTCCATATATCTTCTCTTTTTAAACTTCTGTCCTCCATCCATATAAATCAGTTACTTTCTTTTCATCTTCTTGATGAACTATTCTTTTTTTGAACCAAGTACAAGGAGTAAGACATTATTTGGCAGCTGAACGCAGTGGTTATCCTTTGGACTTGATGCTTCTCTTTAGTGTAAAAAACCCAAACCAAACCAAAAACCTCAAAAGCAAACAAACCAGTAACATGTAATTGTTTCTATTATTACCATTTCTCCTAGCCTTTCTGCCTTAAAATCTAAAGGAAATAAATTAATATGGTTATTCCTACCCTTGTACTTCATATGTTCTGTCCCCCTTTTACTTTTTTTTCGCCCACATTACAGACTTCATGAAGACAGTCTGTTCAGATGTGTTATGAGAGATTATTTCAGTCACAATTTAATTAATCTCTAGGGCCCTCTGGGAAGTTCTTTGCTGGGAAAAAACCCACCACCCCAAACCCCATTTCATTCCATAATCGTGGCATTTCCTCGTATATTCAAGTCTTGCTCTAGGGTATAAGAGTTCAGCATCTGGAGAATGGATGTTATCCTGGTGTTGGTTTTCTTTTTTTGTTGTTTTGGGTTTTTTTTTTTTTTTTTTTTTTTTTAAGTTGTTAGGTTCAAATATGCTAGGTAATTTTTTTAAAGATACTCTGTTGGACTTAGTTTAATTGAAAAAGTATCACTACGTCTACTAAAAGCTAAAAATGTAGAACTATGACAGTCAATCTGAGATGGTTCTTTGTATTTTTGGACACCCCTTTTAACCAGATTCTTTGATTACTCCATGTATACTTCATGTATACAATAAAGAATGACATCTACAGCAATTCTTTTAATTAAAATTTAATTCTCAGGTAACTTTTATTTTAGTTGAAACCATCCAAAGAAAAAAGATTTTTTTCCTTGGTGTGAAGTTTTGACAATGAAATTGTATGCCTCTATATATTTATGTACTTCGAAGACATTGTTAGAACAAAAGGATATACTATTGGAGTAGTGCAGAGAAATGAATAAAATACCTAAGTTGATGTTTAATTTTTCTCTAAGAAAACAATTTTATAAGGTAGAGCAAGGACGTTTGTGCTAGGGAATACTTCTGCAGGAGGGAGAACAGAATTGCTGATGAGGTCAGGAGAGCAGCATTGTTCTGAACTGTGACTTAAATCATGAGGTGCTTTGAAAGTCTAGTGTGTCTTACTCTGCATCTGTTACATTTCTTTAGCTGCAATTTACTAAGAAAAATTAAATAGTAAGGTTAGTGTGTCTTTATCGCATGGATTTGTGCCCAAGTTGCCTTTTCAGTTGTACCGAAGTCTGTTTAATACTTTCAGGAGGACTTGATTCGCCTTGGCTATTAATTTGTTTGGAAGGGAAAGAACTTCACCATTTATTTTAATACGTTAAAAAAAGGGGTAGCAAGAGAAACCCTGTCAGTTCTTACCTGAAGTGATAGTGGTCTTTAACTAATCATCCCTTTAAAAGAAAAACGTACCTATTTCAGGATCATGACATTTCTAAAAAGATAGTATTTCTTCACAAACATAAGCAACTTTTTACAAACCGTGGGAAGCTAACGCTGGCGGCAGCAGCAGTAGGAGCAGCAGTTGCTGCGTGCCGGGAGGAGTGCGAGGCTTGTGAGGCCCCGCCGGGTGCCTGAGGGGGTTTCTGGGCCGCCAACGCCTTTGGGCTGTGTGTGGAGAGGGCAGGTGTCACCAGAGGAGAGCGGCGGGCGAGAGCTGGGCGGTGCCGGCTGTCCCCGCGGCCAGGTCAAAGCGCGGGAAGCCGCGTATAACCGGCCCTCGGGGAGCGCCAGCCACCCGGAGGGTGGGACGGCAGAGGGGAGCGGTGGCAGCAGTTTGCGCGGGAAGCGGTGCGTATTCTGCTAGTGATCGGGCTGCTGCTGGCTCTGATTACCTGGCTTAGCCTGCTGCCCCGACAGTCACCCCAGCTGGTGCTGTGCAAGCCTACCCAGCAGTTTGAGGTCTCCAGGGAATTAGAAAGGTTTATTAGGCAGTGCTTTGAGGTTGTCAGCAGCATGGTGGTAGAGACCAAGCAAGGGCTGTGCTCTGCAGCTGACAGGAATCAGCTACCTTGCCAGGCAAGCCTGGGATGAGTGGAGGCAGCCACCCAGACAGAGCTTGCTATCAGAGCAGCTGCTGTCCAGGTGGAGGGCTGCAAAGACTGCACCTCTGCCTCCAGGGTGGAGGAAGGTGGAAGCTCCACTTTGTGCAAGGTGTGCTCTGGTGGCACATTCAGGCAGTGGGTGGAGGAGCTGCAGGAGGAAGTTAGCAGGTTATGCTGTATTAGGGAGGATGAACAAGAAATAGAGTATTATTTGAGTCTTAGCAGGAAGAAGTACTAGGGCTCCGTGGCACTGACCTCCAGAGACTACCAGACAAAGAGCTTCAACAACGAACTGACAGTACCTTGGAGAAGGAGGTGCCAAGGTCTCTGATAATCCATAGGAACAGAGTATCACTTCAGTCCCCTTCCTTTTATGTACCAGCCAGCAACAGATAGAAAGCCTTGGCAGAGGACAAAACCCATGAGCAAGATTCACAGGGAGAAGCACTCCAGCAGCACATAGTAAAAGCTGCAAAAGGACACGTCAGGTGCTAGTAGTGGATGACTCCCTGCTGAAAGGCACCAAGGCACCCATCTGCCAGGCGGGTATACGGTCAAGGGAAGTTTGCAGCTTGCCAGCAGCCAAGATCTGGGATGTCAGAGGGAGACAACTGCCACAGCTGGTTAAAAGCACAGACTACAGTCCCCTACTTCTTTTCCATGTGGGCACCAATGACATGGTAAAGCAAAACCTGGGCAAGATCAAGCAGGCCTTCAGAGCCTTGGAGGCGCAAGTAAAGGGGACACGTGCGCAAGTAAAGGGGACAGGTGCGCAAGTGATCCTCTTCTCTGTCTTGCCAGTCACAGATAGGGGTGTACGCAGAAGTTGATGCATCATGCAGATCAATACCTGGCTTTGTGGCTGGTCTAGTTACCAGCGTTTTGATTTCAGTGATCATGGGTAGATTTTCGATGAATACAGCCTATTGGGGAGAGATAGGATCCACCTACTGAGAAGAGGTAGGAGAATCTTCACTAGCAGATTGGTTGACTTCACGAATCGTGCTTTAAACTAATGAACTTGGGGTGGTAGTGTCCAAAACTGTGACACCTGCATATTCATAAGCAACAGGGTGGATGAGTGCATGTACTCATGGGAATGCTCCCCAACCCTCTCCAAAGGCAAGAATCCTAAGTTCAGCCACCTCAAGTGCATGTCTACCAACACAAGTAGTCTGGGCAACAAGAAAGAGGAACTGGAGTTCCATGCCCATTCTGAGAGTTATGATGTCATAGGAGCCACAGAAATGTGGTGGGAAAACTCACATTACTGTAAGACCACAGTGGATGGCTGCAAGCTCTTTCAGAAAGATAGGAAGGGAAGAAGAGGGGATAGAGTTCACTTCATGTGAAAAAGAAGTTTGAATATATGGAGCTGAGCTATGGAGGCCATTCTGTTGAATGCCTTTGGATCAAGATTAGAGGGATCATCACCAAGGGACATCTTATGTCAGATATCTGTTACCAGCCTCCCAATCAGGATGACAAGGCTGATGAAACCTTACTTCAGCTGCTTAAGGAAGTCTTGGGCCAACAGAACCTCCTCCTCATGGGTGACTTCAATTACATGGACATTTGTTGGGAAAGCAACACAGCGGTACACAAGTTGTCCATCAGTTTCCTGGAATGCATTGAGGACTGCTTCCTACTATAGATACTGGACTTGCCAACTAGGAACAGTGCAGTGCTAGATGTACTGCTCACAAACCAAGAAGACTTGCTTCACAACATAACTACCAATGGATACAGTTTTGGATACAGCGACAACAGCATTGTGGAGTTTAAGACCCCGCTGAGCACACTGAAGACCAGGAGCAGGACAAAGACCCTGGCTTTTAGAAGAGCCAAATTCAATATGCTCAGAGCCCAGATGCAAGGGATTCCATGGGAAGCATCCATGGACAGCAAAGGAGCTTGAGAGTCCTGGGAGTTATTTAAGAACAGCCTCTGGAAGCACAAGAACAGTCCATTCCCTTCCGAGGGAAAGGAAAAAGCAGAACAAGAGACCACCCTGGCTTAACAATGAGCTTTTGGGTGTACTTAAAAGCAAAGCAGCATACCAGCTGTGGAAAGGCAGCCAAATACCCATTGAGGACTACAAGAACCTTGCTTTAGAGGTTTTCAAGATGTGACTGGACAAGGTGTTAGATAATCTCATCTAGGCTCCCTTTCCCGTGAAAGGTTGGACCAGATGATATTTCGAGGTCCCTTCCAACCTGGGTGATTCTATGATTCTGTTTTATTTCATTTGTGACAAGGCTATTAAAGTGCTCTGAAGTGTAGTCTTTTAACTTGGTGACTCTATCTGCATAAATGCTATGTAGCCAAACTACATGATGCATTGCTTTTTTTCAATATATCCTCAAATTGTTGGTTCTTTTACTTTTGCATATTATGCTGGTTAGAATTCATGCTGGATGCTTGCTCAGAGAAAGAGAGTAAATTAATGTTGATCTACTATTACGGAGGAAAGAAAATTGACTGTAGGTGTTTATTACCTCAAATAAGCGTTTTCTGTAAAGAACTGTAAATTATACCTTTTATTTTGCAGACACTATAAGAAGCGTTGTCAAGGCCGGATGCGGAAACATGTTGGTGACCTGTGTTTACAAGCTGGCATGTTACAAGATTCCTTGGTGCATTATCACATGGCAGTGGAACTTCTGCGGTCTGTGAATGACTTTCTGTGGCTTGGAGGTAGGATTAAGTGGTGATAGTGAATCAAATAATTAGTTGCTAAAACCAAATAAATCAAACTATCTGCTATAACTGTCCTTCTGTATTGTGCAAAATAGGAATTATTTTGGTGACCAAAATCTGAGTATCAGGTGTGACTAAGAATTAAGTTGAAATAAAAATTAGTTAATAAGACATGACAAAGAAATGTGTTTAAGAAAACCTGCAACATAAAATGTGTTACTGTAGTAAAGCATGTACTTAAAAAAAAATTCTGCATCTGACTTTTTAATGATTCTTTGGAAAGTGTTTGGTTTTTTTCAGTGGATTGTACAGGTGTTTTTAAAATCTTTCCTGTGGGTTTCTACCATGGACTGTTAGGAAAAGATTTTTGCCTTTACATCTACCAAAGCCACAAGTGTTTAACTTCCACTGGCATAACTTCCTTTCACATTAGGTCCTAGGCTTCACTTTTTTTTCTCCTGCCTTTTTCTTTATCCTTTCCTTTTCTTTTTTTCATTCCTGCTTTTTTTTATTTATTGGATGTACAACTGATCTTTGAGCACAATTTCTGCTTCTTGGTTTCAAACCCTTTCAGGACAATCGCTGTCTTCAGTTCTGCTTTTAGCTTTCTCATTCTACTTGGAAATCCATTTAGCTTCCTAATGGCTCTGTAGGTTACATATTATGAAAACCTTAACACCTTCTGACCTTCCATTACAAAAGGTTAAATGGCTCAGGATTCTTCAAGCAGGAAAGGAGAACTTTTCTCCTTGTGCAGAGCATGGAAATATTTTAAGGCCCATCTGTTGGACTACCAAATTATACTTACAGATTCATAATTTGGATTAGAAGTGACCTCTGGAGGTCCCCAAGTCTCTGCACTGAAGGGCTGCCCTACTGTTCCCTCCAAGTTGGTATCACCCAGGAATTTTCTGGGAGTGCCCTATGCAATCATCCAGGCTGTTAATGAAGACATTAGAGTATCGTCCCCAGTATTCATCCCTGAGGGACACCACTGGTAATGGGCAACCATTTGAAGTTTGTACTGCTGATCACAATCCTTTGAGCCTGGCTGTCCAGCCTGTTTTCCACCTACTTAGTAGGCCAGCTATCCAAATCTTATCTCATCAATTTGGCTATAAGCATGCTACGGGAGACCATGTCCAAAGGTTTTCTGAAAATCAAAATATACAACATCGACTGCTCTTCCTTTGTCCACTGAGCTAATCATCTCATCATAAGAGGCAGTGAGGTTGCCAAGGACTGCTTTATCCTTGGTAAATCAATGTGTGCTGTTCAGAGCCACCTTCTTGTCCTTCATGTGCTTGGAAATGGCTTCCAGAAGGATTTCTTTATAGCCTTTCCAGGGAGCTGACGTTCACCTGCCTGTAGACCCCTGGTACTTCCTTCTTGAAGAAGGGTATGATGTTTCCCTTTGTCCAGTCATTAGAAACCTTCCCCAGTTGGCATGACCTGTTGGAGGTGATAAGAGAGTGATCTCACGTTGGCTAGCTCTCTTGGCATCCATGGATGCATCTTGCCTGGTTTTGTGGATTTGCGTCCAGTTGGATTAAGTGCTTCATACGTCTGTCTTCCTCTACTGTGGCTAGTGTGTACTCCTGCAGATTCTGCTAGTAGGCTTGGAGACCTGGGAGGTCTGAGAGTAAACTTACCAGTGAAAGCAGAGATAAAAAGGACATTGAGTATCTCAGGCTTTTCCATGACCTTTGTCCCTAGGTCTCCATTTGAGGCATACTTTATGTTTGTGTAAATAGACTTCACTACATGATACTTCACTTCTTGCAAGTATCTCTACTAACGTGTTGGCTTTTTTCTTTACTCTACAGCTGCTCTCGAGGGGTTATGCTCAGCATCAGTCATCTATCATTATCCAGGTGGTACTGGAGGTAAAGTTGGATCTCGCAGGGCACAAGGAGGTTCTCTTTCTGCTGAGGCAGGCAACAGGCACAGACCAGGTAAGGATGGGGTTTCATTTTTATTCTGTTTGCCACCACTGAACATCTGAAAATTTCCTCTCTATTTCCTAACTCTGTAAAATTATACCAATCACAGGATAAACTGGAGGAAGGGGGTGGGAGGGCAGAACTGTATTTCTTTTTAAGATTTTTACATTAATGACTTTTCTACTGTTTTGGTGTTAATTTTGACATGTGTGCTTTGCGTAGAGTTGCAAAGCTTTTGATATCTTCATCTGATTGTTAATAGTGTCTGCATTGGTTTGAATTTTGCTGGAGGAGATGCAGACAGTTTTCATAAAGAACATATGATGTGGCAGAGCTGCACATATTAAGAAGAGTAAGTTAGGTACATTTACTCAGGCTACTCAGCCCCCTGAGCTGGAAGACGGGGATGGCGAGCAGGATAAACCCCCTTAATCCAAGAAGAAGCACTTAACAACCAGCTACGCCACTTGGATGCTTACAAGTCTATGGGGCTGGAGGGAGCTGGCGGAGGAGCTTGCCAAGCCACCCTCCATCATTTACCAGCAGTCCTGGTTATCAGGGGAGGTCCCAGACAACTGGAGGCTCGCCAGTGTGATGCCCATCTACAAGAAGGGCCGGAAGGAGGATCCGGGGAACTACAGGCCGGTCAACCTGACCTTGGTGCCGGGGAAGATTACGGAGTGGTTCGTTTTGAGGGCGCTCACAAGCCATGTCCGGGACAACGAGGGGATCAGGCCCAGCCAGCACGGGTTCATGGAAGGCAGGTCCTGCTTGACCAACCTGATCTCCTTCAGTGACCAGGTGACCTGCCTAGTGGATGAGGGAAAGGCTGTGGATGTGGTCTACCTGGACTTCAGTAAAGCCTTTGACACTGTCTCCCACAGCATTCTCCTAGAGAAGCTGGCGGCTCACGGCTTAGACAGGTACACTCTTCGCTGGGTAAAAAACTGGCTGGACGGCTGAGCCCAGATAGTTGTGGTCAACGGAGTTAAATCCAGTTGGCGGCCGGTCACGAGCGGTGTTCCCCAGGGCTCAGTACTGGGGCCAGTCCTGTTCAATATCTTTATCAACGATCTGGATGAGGGGATCGAGTGCTCCCTCAGTAAGTTTGCAGACGACACCAAGTTGGGCGGGAGTGTTGATCTGGTCGAGGGTAGGAAGGCTTTGTAGAGGGACCTGGACAGGCTGGATCGATGGGCCGAGGCCAACTGTGTGAGATTCAACAAGGCCAAGTGCGAGGTCCTGCACTTGGGTCACAACAACCCCATGCAACGCTACAGGCTTGGGGAAGAGTGGCTGGAAAGCTGCCCAGAGGAAAAGGACCTGGGGGTGTTGGTTGACAGCCGGCTGAACATGAGCCGGCAGTGTGCCCAGGTGGCCGAGAAGGCCAACGGCATCCTGGCCTGTATTAGAAATAGTGTGGCCAGCAGGACTAGGGAGGTGATCGTGCCCCTGTACTCGGCACTGGTGAGGCCGCACCTCGAATACTGTGTTCAGTTTTGGGTCCCTCACTACAAGAAGGACATGGAGGTGCTGGAGCGTGTCCAGAGAAGGGCAACGAGGCTGGTGAAGGGTCTGGAGCACAAGTCTTATGAGGAGCGGCTGAGGGAACTGGGGTTGTTTAGCCTGGAGAAGAGGAGGCTGAGGGGAGACCTCATCGCGCTCTACAACTACCTGAAAGGAGGTTGTAGCGAGGTGGGGGTTGGTCTCTTCTCCCAAGTAACCAGCGATAGGATGAGGGGAAATGGCCTCAAGTTGCACCAAGGGAGGTTTAGATTGGACATTAGGAAAAATTTCTTTACTGAAAGAGTGATTAAACATTGGAACAGGCTGCCCAGGGAAGTGGTTGAGTCTCCATTCCTGGAAGTATTTAAAAGATGCGTAGATGAGGTGCTTAGGGACATGGTGTAGTGGGCATGGTGGTGTTGGGTTGACGGTTGGACTCGATGATCTTAGAGGTCTTTTCCAACCTGTATGATTCTATGATTCAGAGGTGTTTTGCTATTCTAAAGTCAACATTTAATAAATAGATTTGCTTAACTAAATACCAATAAACCAACATAATTTATAAGTTCTAGTATACTTTTTCTAAACTAATATGAGGATTGTATTAACATGGATGTGATAGACATTCTTTGAGAAATGATCTGCATAAAGAATTTTAGAAATTATTAGGAGAGTAACAAAGGGAAAAGAATAGAAAGTATCATTAAGTCTGCGGTTCACCTGCATCTGGAATATTGTATGCCATTTCAGTTTTCCATCTCAAAAGGGTGTTCATGTTCCCTATCTCCCATTTTTCTACTGCAAGGAGGTTGCAGATTGGCAACAATGATGATCTTGGTATGATCTCTGTACAAAGAATAACTGTATAGCCTAGGACTCGTCAGTTTTGCAAAAGAGATGGCCGAGAGCGCTCTGTAATATGGTGAATGTTATGGAAGAGGATGGACAGGGATCAGAGGTTCAGTGTTTCTTCTGACAGAAGAACTGGAGGACATCAGAGCTAGCAGATGGAAAAGCAAATGAGAGGAATTATTCTTTATCCAATGTATAGGTATGACATGGAACTTGTCATTAGGAGTTACCAGATCTGGTAGCGTGATAGAGGCAAGGCTGCTGCAACTCCATGTCCCCAGGTCCAGCCAGTCATGAGGCTTAGCATGCATTCCCAGTAGGTGTACAGGCACACACACAGACCATGTATATACACACAGTCACACAAACTGACACAGACAGAAAACACAGCTTTGGATTACAAGAGTTACTGGCACCTGGACCTACAAGCCTCCGAGACCCAGAGCCCCATTCCAGTTGTTGGTACTTAGACCTACACACACACACACATGCCCTCCCCTTATCCCTCTATTTTTCCATGCTTATTCCCTTAACTGCCTTGATCCCGCCTTTTCTTTGTCTTTGGTTTTTCCCCTACACATCCCATAAGAAATCTTGTGCAATCCAAAGATGTTCTTTCCCTGTATCCTATAATGAGCCCCATATCCCTGTAGGCAGTAACCCCCCACAGTCTGTCTGCAAGGTGATCCAGAGAACTGGTCATGTTAACTGATCTTGATGGGTTTCACCCCCAGACAGCTCTGTTGGTTCTGATTAGGTTATTGGGGTTCAGCTGATTGCCACTGTTCCTCTGTGCTCCTTTGTGTTTGTGGAGATGAACCTTTAATCGCATAACCTAACACTGGCCACATGCTGTTAAGGCTCCTGAAAGTTTCTATGGCTTCCAGGAGAGGCTGGCTAGGGTAGTGAAAGAAAAATGTATTGATTATTATAAGTTAGACAAGCCTTTGGTCTAACCCAGCATAGCTGTTTCTACGTATATACTCGGGTTCCTACACAGTACTGAAACAAACAGAAGCTGGGTTTAAGTGCTGGTGTTAAGTACTTATGTGTGCAATGTGATCAAAATGAATTCCTTCATCTAAAAAAACCAACCACTCACCTTTATTCATCTGTAAGTCACAATCTAGTCAACACTTGCTTTGTATTATCTTTAATACAAACTGTGTATGTTGACACCAGATAATTGTGATAGTAAAATTACCTTGTTTCAGGAGAGAATACTAATTTTTCATATGATATCTCTGCATTTGGTCCCATGGCCTATGAATGCATTTTATGTTGGCTGTTACAGTATAATTTCATACAGTTATTGATCTTTGTCCACTTTTCAACAAATATTTAACAGTACACATTGCAATCTGTTTGTTTGTAATGGGTACTCCTTGTTACTAAAGAAGGTATCAAGTCACAGCTATCAGAATAATTTAATAAAATATATTTTGGGTATATTATTGCTGTTTATATAAGTTGTCTTGTGATTCAAAGTCATGTTTGCAAACTTGTTAGTGTGGTCATATTTTAAAAATGTTTTACTTTCATATGACAAGATTTTTCAAAGGACTTTTGTGTGAAGAAAAACTGATTACAGGTTTTTTTCATCCCTTCCAGATGAAAATGTTACTTCGTGGTCCATTAGATATTGTTCCCTAACTCTAGTTATGATCTCTTAATGTTTTGCGATTCGAACTGCTGAACTCTGTCTAGCCAAACAGCTATTGTTGTGATGTTTTTTCCCTACAAGGTTTTCTGAAAGTTTCTTTTCAATACCTTTTTTGACTCTGCAGTGCCTTTAATTTAAAATATTTTCAAACTGCACCTTTGTTTATAATCTACTTTGTTATAATTAATTTTGTGAGGACGGTATTTAATCTGGGGAATGAATTCCAGTGTATCTTTTTGTAGGGTAAGGCCGGAAACAAAAAGGGGTTTCCAAATTCTGCACAAATCAAGAAATGCCGTACTTGGAACTGACATTCAATTTGTGCCTACTTTTGAGGCATATAGATGTGAGAGTTACTTTTATTGCTTCCTGATGTGCCTGGAATTGCACCTCCTCTTGGGCCCTGTACTTCAGCCTTGACAGGAAGGGGTTTCTTGGTATTGCCTTTGTGCCCAGACCCGATCAAGAGAAACATCTTTCTCTTGGATCTCCTGTGACTTCCACCATTTGGCATTTTTAGGCTACAGAACAAGACGTGGCTGCTCAAAAAATGTTGTGGTGTCTGCTTTATTTAAAAACATCTCTGGAGAGACAAGCATTAATATTTTCTCTTTGTATAATATAGAGCACAAGCTTAAGAGGGCAGTGTTAAAGGGGGTTTTTTTGGGTGGTGAGTGGTGTTTTTTTTTTCCCTACTAAGCAGAATTGAAATATATTTCATACCTATCTGTAACCATCAGAATATAGTCTGTTTTTTTGTTGGTGCACCTTTCAACTTCTTTTGAAACTCTTTTGATAGGAATAGTTCATTCAGAAGAGAATTAGTCGATAACATAGTGTTAAAGTACTTGCCTGGGGGAGGGAGATACGGAGTCTTGCCTGCTCCAAAGACAGGTTTCTTCCTTGGTTACTGCCATGAGCCCATGGACTTGGTATCTTGCTGGTCGTGAAATGGAAGCTTTGACATTTTGAAGAAGTGTGACTTCTCACGTTCCTAAAACCTTTTGTTTCTGAGGGGAGAGCTTTAGATTGTGTCCCCTTGAATGGCTGGATTCATTTTTGCAGCCTTCAGTGTAAAAGCAGATTTTGAGTTGCTTGGTTCCTGTTGGCCAGGAACCTGGCTGTGGTCTGTTGGCTATGTGATTTGTATGTTGAATAAGCTATGTTTAGATTGCTTTGTTTAGCTTACTAGCTATTTGGGGTTTCTCTATTGTGCTTTATTTGTTTGAAGTGCTAAGATCTTAATTTTGTTGCTTGACCTTCCTCTTTCCCCAAGCAGAATTAGGACACCCGAGTGAAGTGTTGGAATATCTTTCTGATCTCGCTTTAAATCTCTAATTTGCTAGTCTGGAGTCTAAGCAAATTAACTGAAGGGAGGTCCTGTTGTGCTCATAAAGCAATTGTTTTTGACTGCTTAACCCTTCATCTTAATAATTTTATTGCCATGTTTAATCAAAGTTTAGGGCAACAAGGTGTTATATATCTGATAATCCAACTTTGCAATACTCTTGGCAACTATTTTATGTGAATAGTCTGGCTTGTTGGGTTGGCGTGACTCAATTATTCAGAAAATTCGATGGAGTGAAATGAATGACAATTGAAAGGGGTACAATTACTTGAAAATGTTATTCTAGAGTATTGTGTAGATTAAATGAGCTCCCACAAGGAGATTTAAGCACTGTAGGACTTGATATTAAAATATAGTAAGTGGATTGTGATGGAAACTTGCCAACTAAAACAAGAATAAAGAAAAAGGAGAAAAAGGGTATGGCTTTAAATTATACACAGAAAATCCTTCAATTCTTCTTGATGTGTCTTAGAATTCATTGCAAGTTTATGGGATTTTTATATTTGTTTTTTAACAAAATGAGATTTAATATACCGTGACTACTTGAATTATAATTGGTAGTCCTTCAAAATAGCAATGATGATCCTAATAAATCCTATAATTTTGTTCAAGCCTGATGTTAGTTATAAAACATTGTAAGAACTTATTTTGTTGGCTATACTTGAGGCTGAAAAAAAAATCATTTTTGTTCCTCCTTTTAGGGGCACAAGAAGTTCTCATTGATCCAGGTACATTATTTTCATGCATGTTTCCAAAGTCTTTTCTTTTTATTACTTGCATTTGTTTTGCATTTGTGTCGATAGTTACTGCCACTTGCCAAAACTAATACTGATTCCTGATGCTTCAGTTTTTGGCTATAAATCTTGAGGAAGCAGAGACTGAAGGGTAACTGGCACAAAATAAATGATGTAGTTCCATGATTGTGTCCCTGTAAATTCTAATCAAGATTGTTTCTTCTCACAAGTAGTGAGGTTAAATTTCTTTTTAACCAACAAACCTGAACGGTCACATGTAGTCTTGTAGTGTCATGGTATTCTTTCAGTCATCACTCACAGAGATTTTCCACTTAATTTCCATAAAAACCCTAAGGTGTTAATCTACAGATGTGCTTTGTATGATTCTTTAAGGTTGACAAACATATAAAAGAGGCGCTTTAGTATTTGAGCATGTAAAATAACATATTTCTGAATATATAGAAGGAATAGAAAGTATCTTTCACAGTAGTTTTTAACTGTCTACCGAGAGCTAGAACCAGCTCTGAAACACAAAAATTTCTTTGCCATCTTAGTAGAGAAACCTCTTGAAGAAATAAATTACCGTATAAATTTAGGCATGTAATCCTACAGATTATGTAATGCTTAAAAAGGTGTAGAGCCTTGCCAAACCTTTGATTGATGTTTTCAATTTTATTATGTTAATTCTGCAATAAAATTAAATTCTAGAAATAAAATTTTCATGTTCTTTGTAATACCCCAGATTTCCTTGGCTTCTATTTCAGATTCTTATCCCTTACATATGTAAAAACTCTTTCTGTCTCTTGCCTTCTTTCTTATATAAGAAAAGCAATTTCTTACTGTTTTGTCTGAGCCTCAGGTAATTTTTTTTTTTAAATGCTCAGATTTGGTGGCCTTTGTTACAATGTAACACTTGGTTTTCTGTGATTAGACATAGGGAAGAGAAGTATTTGTTTTAAATGACTGGAGGAGAAGGTCACTGTTCTAATAATTAGTTTATAAAAAAACGGCACTTTTTTTTTCATAGGTGTGCTTTAGAAATACAATTTTTAAGTAGAACAAGGAATATTCCAAGATTAAAATTGCATATTTAGCAACCTAATATTTTATTCATAGTCTAAATATTCAGATAAGTGTAAAAGATTATGAATATATTTGGTTTTTACTAAATGAAAGTTTATTTCCTATTTGCTGGTTTATGATTGAATCCATTTTTCATTTGCACTCTTTAAAATAGCATAGTAAAACAGAACTAGCATTTTCTAGGTAGGGCATGATTTCTTTCTAGGTAGGGCAAGTATTCTCTGTGTATGCTTTTGTCAAACCTACAGAATATCCAAGTTTTCTTATTAGATATTTAGTATTTGCTAAAAGTCCTTCTGCTCATTTCTTACCCTGTTCTGTTCTAGGTGCGCTGACTTCAAATGGTATAAATGCAGATACCAGTGCTGAGATAGGACGTGCCAAGAATTGCCTAAGTCCTGAAGACATCATAGATAAATATAAAGAAGCCATTTCTTACTACGGCAAGGTATTCCTACATATTTTTAAGAAACTTCACAGAAATTCTTGTGAATAATGAACTAGTGTGGTTTTGGTTTCAGAGGACCTTCTAAAGCATGTGCAATAAAGTTTGTAAAACATATGATAATGGAAGAAATAGTTCAGTAGTATAAATTATTCCTAAGTGCTTGGTTTGGAGTCTGGGAATCTCAGAACTTTGATGAAAAATGACACTTAAAATAGTAATGTGCTGAGTAAACTATTTACTGTACCTGCTAGTACCTGCAGGTTTTGGATTACTTGTCTTACGTTTTTAAAGCACTCTAAGCAGAACTGTTAGATATTTGAAAGTTTGTTAACTATATGGTCCTATATGGTTAACTCTATGTTTATGGTCCTTAATACATACATCATCAATTCCAGTGATGCTTTTATGTGTTGTGTCAGGTGAATGCTTATTTACTGTGCCTGCTGGAATGATCTCTGGGGAATTCAGGAGTTTATGAAGATGTTGCTGATGATGCATATGATTTTAAAGGATTGTTCAGGGAGGCTAGTATTTAGAGCATGCGGAGAGGTAGGGGGTCATGGAGGAAATGTGAAGGACAAACATTCTTAAAAGAGGATTTAGAAAAATCAAAGTTTTCAGCTCTACTGGAGCATTTTTTTAGATTTTTGTGCAAAAGCTCAGAGCATAAGATAGTAAGATAGCTTAATGTTTGCATTCATAATATGAAAAGAAGAAAATTATTTCATACTGTGACAATAGTGGCTCAGTATCCACATCAACATTAAAGATAAGTTTAATTGTATTGCAGTGTAGTTAGTTATGCTTTAATCACCTTTTAATTTCAGGTATCTCTCTTGTTTTATATTGAAAATATCTTTAGACTAAGCTATGTAAATATGATGTGGCATTTCCATGTCTGTGTTGAAGAGAGACTCTCCAAATGAAACAAGATAAATTGTGTGCATAGGTTAATTTATGATCAGGAGCAATGAAAGGTGATAGTTTTAGGGATAGTTTCAGATAGATTTGAATCCATCAATATAACAATAATTCTCAAGCATGCATTCAGCTTTTTATGTTTCCTTAAGGGTAAGTTGCTCATCTAGAAAGAGTATGATTTCTGTAGAAGTATAAAATTATTTGACTTTGGACTTAAGGCAGGATATTTATATTTTGATTATAATAGTATACGTTATGCTCTCAGCAAGTAATAACTATGCTTCACTGCAGCTTCACTTGCAAATAACGAGGAGCTTTGTCTTGGGACTGATCTATAACTGTTCAAGCCAAGCATAGTTAGCTTTTGTCTGTTCAAGACCTACAGATAGAGTAACTCCTAGTTCTAATGCTGAGGAGGCAGCACTTTCTACATATTTTTTGTTATCACTGAACTTAAGAAACTTTTGTAGCATCTTCTAAAATGGATTCAATCTCCAATGATTTGTTTTTGCTGATATAAATGCACAAGAGAGGAATATGTAACTGCTTTGGTGGAGTAACTCTTGCATTTCGTTCTGAGCTTTATTTCCCCCATTAGATTTCAAACATGATAAATACCTGAACAGAGTTTAACTTCAGCAGGAGATAGGCTGACTCAAATATCCAATATCAGTATTGTTTGAGGAAATAACTAGATCAGATTGTTTGTCTACAAAATTGCCTGTGTTTGTTGTCAGAGCTCAAACAGTTCAATGCACATCTACGTTGTCTCCTGCCTTTCTTATGCAAGCTAAATAACTGAAACAGTCATTTACAGAAAATGTTTTGTAAATAGATGCAAGAAACTCAGAATGGTTTGTAATTCACTTGGCATCAGTGATACTGTTTTAACTAAAGAGAAAATTGATGCAGTAAAATGAAAGTTCTGTTGCTACAGCTTCCTGTGCTATATAGCGTATTTTGTAATAAGTGGAAAAAGCAAAATTAATTCTTCATTTATCGTGATAGAACAGTTTTAGGTGGTGATGAATTACTGTAAAACTGATCTTTTTGCTTACATACCTATTACACTGTGAAGGTAGAATTTATTTCTTTGTTGCAGACATACCACCCATACTCACCGTATATATAAGGTTATCCAAAATTATACTAATATTCCCAATTTTTCTTCTCGTCTGAACTCTGACTGAAGCTGTGCTGTGTCTCAAAATAAGAGAAGTGAGTGAAGAGGCTGAAAACAGTTGTTTTGCGTAATAACATTTTAGATGACACCTTAATTTTCACTTGGACATATGTTGATAATTTAACAGTATAGTCACTAGCATTAAGGAATTGCTGGGTTTGGAAGATATGTCAGCTGATTCATGTGTTGAGCAGAAATACTTATCAAATCTAACAGGTGCAATACTTCAATATTATTTTAATTTTCTCCCTATTCAAGTACAAGAATGCTGGTGTGATTGAACTGGAAGCCTGCGTGAAGGCAGTGAGAGTGCTTGCAATACAGAAAAGGAGCATGGAAGCCTCTGAGTTTCTTCAGAATGCAGTTTATATCAACCTTCGTCAGGTCAGTGCAGAAAGTCCAGTTATTTTTCTCCTCTCATTTGAGAGATTATACTGAAGTGTGGAAGTTACTTAGATTCAAGAGACTCCAGGTTATTTGCTGTATCACTACCTTCCTTCTCTCTAGGACTTGACTTCTGAGGATTTTCACATCTGTGAGTCTGGTTTAAAAGGTATTCAGAGTTCATCTAAAAACATGAGGATTTAGTTTGAGATTAAAGACTCTATTGGTTATTCTCCCGTGTGAAGAAAAAAAAAATCCCATTATTGTTCTATTGTGATGTTGTAGTAGGGAAAAATAGCTGCTTGGGACAGATCTGCAATGGATTTTTTTTTTTTTTTCCTTGATTGTATCTCATTCTATGAAACTGTGAGCAAATCGGGAATGGCCTGTTGCAAAGTGAGCTTAAGAGTCTGACTATTGTTGTTAATCAATTGAATTTTTGTTATGTAATGCGAAGTTTTGGTTGGGCCAAATTAGAAAGGAATTTAGAGGAGAAAATCAGTATTTGGAACTGTGAGAAAAATGCTCAGTACCACCACAGAACAAGACTAACATTTTATCAGTGTCTCAAGCTTGGTGTCACTGGTTACAGAGACACTGCTGTGGTTGAAAGAATTCATAAAAAGCTGTTAGGTTTCTTACCATTTTTCCTTTTTTCCTCGTTATATCTTGGTAAGACTAGCAGTTTAAGTCCACACCATCGAGCTTATTAAGCCCAGATGGGGACAGCAAATTTATGAGGGAGGTAGAATACTTTCTTTCATTTGTGGAGAATCCTTTCTGTGGAGTCAATTTTCTAACCCAACATAAATAAGAAATTAATTAATTGATAATCTATCATAAAAATCTTCAATTCTGTCACAGAGTATCTTAACTGCTGTAATCCTTGCAGTGCTAAGGGCTTTCTCTTTAATTCTGTAGTCTGTCTGTCACTGGCAGCTCTGAAGCTGCCTTTCATGTAAGCTGCTGTGCAGTATTTTTCCCTTGTTGTTCTTGCGCTGTTATTCTTGTGGCCTGCCAACTCCAATATTGTTGTTATGATGTTTTTCTTATAGAAGCAATTACTGTCATTGTGAGAATCACCTGTTCTCCTCCTTGACACCATTGTTGCAACTTCCACTTTATATGAGAGGAAAAAAATAAGACTTAGTGAATGGCAAAGTGTTTAAAGTCATTTAAATAGCTGATAAGTATTACCTAATAATACACAAGCACAAAGCTTGGCAGCATGCAGCATGTGCCCTGATCAACGCTTGCCTCAGCCAGCTCTAATAGTGTCCCAAATAGAAACAGCTAAGAGTTTGAGTGGGTCCTGATGAAACACATCTAGTGAAAAAGCGTGGTGAGAAGACATCATCGTTTTTGTCACAGGCTGTGTTGGAGAGAACTAGAGAAGGGTGTTCTGGAGGCCCCACTGCTTTTCTTCCTAGGTGGCTGGTCTCTTTCTCTTTTCTTTGTTTTTCTCCTAAAGGAACTTTGAACTTGATGTATGCCATCAGCTATTGACCCCTGTCCTAGTTTTGGCTGGGAATAGAGTTCATTTTCTTCCTAGTAACTGATATAGTGCTGTGTTTTGGATTTAATAGGAGAATAATGTTTATAACACACTGATGTTTTAGGTGTTGCTAAGTAATGTTTACGCTAGTCAAGGACTTTTCAGCTTCCCATGTTCTGCCAGGTGCACAAAAAGCTGGGAGGGAGCATACTCAGGACAGCTAACTCAGCTGACCAACAGGGTATTCCATACCATATGATGTCATGCTCAGTACATAAACTGGGGTTGGTTAGGGAGGGGTGATTGCTGCTTGGGGTTGGGCTGGGCATCGGTCGGCGAGTGGTAAGCAATTGCATTGTGCATCACTCATTTTGTATATTCTACCATTATTATTATTATTATTACTATTTTCCCTTCCTTTTCTGTTCTATTAAACTGTCTTTATATCAATCCACAAATTTCACTTTTTTCTGATTCTCTCCCCCATCCCACTGCGGGGGCGGGGGGGAGTGAGTGAGCAGCTGTGTGGTGTTTGGCTGCCTGCTGGGTTAAACCACAACAACCCCGCAAATAAATCTTTGCGCATATAAAGCATGCCTCAGTGTGCATTGTGACGCTATATAAAATATATTCTATAAATGCCAGATCTCCCACTGTCTGGAAAACCTTGAAATAAAAATCAGGTATATTATGTATTTTTGTTGTAGCTCAGTCAGAATTTAGGGAGTTACTGCAGATATCATCTAGCAACCTTCAGCAAAGTGTTTGACACTGTTTCCCACAGCCTTCTCCTGAATGAACTGGCAAGATACAGACTGGATGGGCGGTCTGCAAGATGGGTAGGAAATTGGCTAACAGGCGCACGCAGAGGGTGATGATCAAAGGTTTTTACTTGGGCTGGCAGCCTGTCACAAGTGTGGTCCCTGTTGCAAATGAGTGGAATGCACCTCACAAGAAGAGAGAAGCAGCAATACGTTTTATTGAGGTCAGTCAGTTCGATGGAATTTAACAAAGCTTAACAGGGGTCTGCCAAGGTTCAATAAGTTTGATGGCAAGGTTCACCTTATTAATTACTGCATGGAAGAAACGTACAAAGGAGAATCGAGTTAGAATCGAGTTAGAATGATTCACACAGAGACCGGAGATGCAGAAGGGTAAGGAAGACCCTCCCATTGAGTCACGAGGTTCAGAGTGGACCCCCTTGCTTTCTAAACTCCTTATAGAGCCTAGGTGTGGCTAGGTCCGATCTTAGTCTCAGACTTGGACAACGGTTTATGTCTAGTGGAATTATCTATACAAAGTTTATAATAATATTGAGTAGCTACACGGATTAGTAATGTTTCATTAATATTAATTCAGCATGCTATCAGTCACTTACTGAGGATCTGTCACGAGTAAGGGATCTCTCCACGTTGGGCAAGGAAGGATCTCTTAGTCTCAGGTAAGGAATCTCAAACCTTGAGAGGCATCCCTGCTCAAGGGAAGAATCACCCGGCATGCAGTCCAGCTGCAATTCAGGGAGAGCTCAAATTGGACTTACCCAAAGATCTGCAGTTGATAAAAGGTCTCTCTGCCTCGAGGAGCAACCTTGGGGTTGAGGGAGAGAATCGGGGAAAAAAAAAGTAAGATTTATGGATTGAGATAAAGACAGTTTAATAGAACAGAAAAGGAAGGGAAAATGATAATAATAATAATAATAACAATAATGGTAGAATATACAAAATGAGTGATGCACAATGCAATTGCTCACCACCCGCGGAGCAACGCCCAAACAGCAATCGCTACTTCCTGGACCACGCCTCTTATTTATATACTGAGCATGACATCATATGGTATGGAATACCCCTTTGGCCAGTTGAGCTATCTGTCCTGGCTATGCTCCCTCCCAGCTTCTTGCGCACCTGGCAGAGCATGGGAAGCTGAAAAGTCCTTGACTAGCAGACTGCTTAGCAACAACTAAAAACATCAGTGTGTTATCAACATTCTTCTCATACTAAATCCAAAATACAGCACTAGGAAGAAACTTAACTCTATCCCAGCTGAAACGAGGACAAGTATATGGTTGCTTTAATTAAAAAAACAAACTGACACCTTGACAATGTTGTTTATTTGGGCATTGAGGCCCACTGCTGAGCTGTGAACCATTCTTTACTCTGTCTTTATTGATTTCAATCAAGGATGACATTCATCTAGCTTGACTGTGCATGTCTACTACTTTGTCATTTTCTTGGGTGAAAGTATTTCTAGAAAGCATTATTATGAGAAATATGAGTAGGATAATCTTCCTAGTGTTGTATTTTTTTGTATTTTTTGTATTTTTATGGAATGTATTTTCCATAAAGAGGAGTATGGCTGGGAATTATATTTACAGCTCTTCAAGATTTACTGTATATAGCATGGAAGCAGATAATAGTTATAGTTATAATTTGGACTAACTCAAAGGAGGAGTCATCTTGTGATAGGTTAGGGAAACAAACTGTAGGATAGTGTTTTTCTCTTGCAGATATATAGAACATCAGCACAACCAGTATTCGACAGTAGAAAAAACACCTCACAGGATAAAGTGTATGCCTCTGATAAACAGGAAAACTGGTTTCTTTCCATATATTCAATCTCCTACACAGCCTAATAACATTAATTGGTGTTTTCTGATCATAGGAGAGCTGCAGGTTAATAAGACTTTTCTTTGCATCCAGTTATGAGGAATAAATTGTAACATCTAATTACAAAGAAAGTGAGATTATAGAATTTTAATATAGTAAGGAATAATAAAAAAAAAAACACACAAATAAAAAGCTACCCTCTTGAAAGCCTGTCTTAAAACAAGCCTGTGAAAAAACTGGCTCAGTTGCTTGCATAGTGAACTACAGCCTTTACAGATGCAATTACTAACTTGGTTTGTTATAACAGTTAAATGAAAATTAACCAGATGGAAAAGAGGCTGTGCTTCAGGTGTTGGCTATTTCACAGCCACTTGATAGGCCTTAAACTTTTATAAATTTGTAAGGTCAGGAGAGATGTTTGTGAATGCTACACTAATGGTCTGCAGAATGCCTGCTGCAGTCTTCCCAGAATTAATTACTTGGAGTATCTGTGTGGGATTTTTTTTTTTTTTTTTTTTTAAATCCCTGGGTGCTAACACGTAACTATTAGCGCTCAGGGAAAATGCAGTTTTGCTATCCTTGTTGCAATGAAAAAACAGTTTCCTGCAACTGCAAAAAGTATTTGAGTAACTTTGTGGGCAATCATTAAGCAACAGGTTAGATAGCAGTGTTAAAAACTTACTCAGATACAAGAAGAATAAAACTTTCTGAGAATCTGTTGCCTCCCTGATAGTTGTTCCAATTATTAGTAAGCGCTTTTATCTACCTAGATAGCATGACCCTGTCTCTTCTCATCTTAAAATTTAGTTTCCATAGGTGTGTGAATATTGACAGTATTATGTATTCAAGGAATAGCTTTTCTAACTTCAGTACGCAATCATGCACTCATGCCCTTTCTAATTCTGCTGCCATATTTTTTTATTGTGTTAGCTTTTTAAAAATTACATAAATGGAAAAAAAAAAAAGGTGGAGCAGGTTTTTTTTTTTTCTGCTAGAGTAGATAACCTTAATCTGACACCTCATGTTCTTTCTGAATGATAGCTTTTGGGGATTCTGATAAACTGGTTTCAAATTGTTCTGTATTTTCTTCTTGTGCCTTGTGTTCTTTCCAGCTGTATTGATTCATGAAAGCTTTCAGCTTGGTGCAATTACCTTTTTACAACTCTCGTTACAGGGATTGGTCTTTTATATGGATGGGCAGTGTTTTTGCACTGGGCATTGTCTTGCATTGAGTTCTGAGGGAAATAGCAACTTCAGCTTCAAAAATTGTCTGTAACTTTCTAAAATGATTTGCTAGTCTATCTATCTGTGCCTCTTCATATCCTGAAGTGCTAAGATTTGAACTATCAAATAAGGTCATGGTGCCTTCTGAAAACTCTAGGCTGCTTTGAGGTTTCTCATATCCCTATGTCCAAAATTAGAAGTGACTTTTGAAAACAGACTATTTTTTTTTTAATTATATTAGGATTTAAGTGACTGAAAGATGTTTTGCAGCTTCATTTATAAGACCTAATTATTTCTCTAAAAGTTAACCAGTGTGGCTAGCATTTTCTTTTGACTTGCCAAGGCTTTAAGTATCTGAAACTAAATGTACGGAATCCACTGATTGATACTTTCAGTTTTGAAGAATGAGTTGCAGAAACGCTGTTTCTGTCCTTTAGTGCTATTTTTGTATGAAGTTTGTAATTTTAAACGCCTTTGCAAAACGTGTTAGCAGCTTTAGAGTAATTTAAAACATTTTCTATTGCTTTTGGTTGTGCATGCCACATTGTGCACTAGGTGTCAGCATTGGTCCACCTTCAGAACTCAATATTGCTTGTTACTTGGCTGTAGACTTGAAGTAGTTGGTAGCTTCCAGAGTTTCTGCGGCAGTTTCTTCTTGGCTGTCTGATTTAAAAGCAAGATTGTCATTCAAAGCAGAGGGGTTACATGTGACTTGTGCCAATATATTGATAAGCTAAAGAAGTACATGTTGGTAGTTCCTTATGAAGTTTGTTTCAACTTTAAGCCTAATGGGGCTGTCGCTACATTCTTCCTCACTAGTTGGCAGTCTGCATATGTATAGTATCATGGAATAAATATTTTGTGGTTTACAAGATCAGAGACACATAAAAATTGAGACAGTAGTTTCCTTGCTTTCATAGCTTGAGATTTCAAGATTAATAATTAAGTTTATTCTTAAAGGAATGAAAACATTTAACTTGGTAAATCAATAGACATTGGAAGTGGTGTATTTTTGTGTTATTACGCACATGAATATCATGCTAAATATCTTCCATAAAATGTGGAGCTGTTTAGGTGTTATTGACTATTTTTACTATTTACTTGTTAGTTCTACTGACAAATAAAGTTGATAAAGAAATCTATCATTGCTGCTCTTGTTAGTTGTTAAACTTGAAGCAAGCTTAAATTTTCCTTGTAGTAGAAGCTGTCATGACTGGCTCTATGAAAAATCACTGGCCCTTCTGTACTGTTGGAGATATGCCTACTACATTTTTTTCCTCCTGTTTTTTTTAAGTCAGATATACGCTTTAAGGTTTATTTGATTAGAAGCATACTTTTTCTCTTTTGCCTTTAAATTTCAGCTTTCAGAAGAAGAAAAAATCCAGCGTTACAGTATTCTTTCTGAGCTGTATGAACGTATTGGTTTTCACCGAAAGTCTGCTTTTTTCAAGCGTATAGCAGCAATGCAGTGCGCTGCACCTAGCATCCCAGAACCTGGGTGGAGGGCCTGCTATAAACTGCTTTTGGAAACTCTCCCTGGCTATAGCTTATCATTGGATCCTAAAGATTTTAGCAAAGGTAAGTCCTAGGTCACTCAACTGGCTTTCTGTAACTAATTTCCTTTACTTATCTGAAACTAATTGTGGCAAACAGAGGAGTTCTTTAAAATGGTACCTTCACTTTTTGTTAGTATTGCTTTCAATAATTTCCAATTTCTGCGAGCTACTGCTGCATGTGTTGCTGTATTCCTCTGTCTGAGCAAATAATTACGTTTTATTTATGAGAGCTTCATTTCTACTGTTTCAAAAATGTCTTTGTTTTTTATTATACACTTCTCAGTATAAAAAAGGTCATATTTTATTTTTGAGTATTTTTTAAATTAAAGTGCCTCCAATTTATGTATCAGAAATTGTATTTCTCTTGGTATTTGTTGTTATTTGATCTTAGAATCAAAGAACTAAAGATTCTTCTACATATGTTTGTAATAGACATGCATACATACATACATATAATGTAATTCTCTCTGTATCTGTAGGGACAAATATGTCACATTTTTCCACAAATTAGATCAGAGTCATGTTATCTATAAGACTAGCATTTGGTTAAGACATTTCAACAGTTTTTAGATGCTATATATCATTTGAATTACTACTTTATTGCATCTATGAAAAAACAATGCAAAAATAGCCCATAAGAACACATGCCTATTCTTGTAGCTGTTAAATACTGTGTTCACTTTCTGCAAGCTATATGCTGCTTGCTGCTCTTCTTTAGGTAAGCTATGTTTGAACAATTTATCAATGTTATCTAAAGCTGTATATAAAGTAATAATTTTTAAAATTCTGTTTATTTTAATATACTGTGCTGCATTTTGCCTCTAAAGGAAGAGGCAGCTAATATTCTGCTTGGGAACTCCTTCTGAGTAAACCTTTCCATGAAGCCCAAAAACTTGCATTATATTTGTATAGTAGCATTTCTGGGGACTATTCACTAAATGTTGTAGCTGCAGGGGTGGAGCAGCAAGCAATGGGCTGAGCATGTATTGATGGAAGGAGGTGGGGTTCACCAGTAAGAAAACTCTGAACTGGTTTAAATGTGAATAAACAGCAGCTGGCAGAGTCTTCTCCCTTTTGTGAGAGTACATTGACTGTCTATTGTTGGGATTCCAGTTTGAAGTTGTCTTGCAAGTTTAGGTGTTTTCATATGTGCTAGGTTACTTAGCTCCATTATTGTCAATGGCTAGCTGGTCAATTCAGTCAATAGAGAACACTCAGCTGACCAGCTACAATGGAACACAATGGAAATACTCAGCTGACCAGCTACTACATGGTATTTTCCAGGCTGTCTTAGCTGCATTTGTGATTTCCATTGATGAAACAGGCATGTAGACAAGCTGCTGTATGTGTGGATGCTTAGTTTTTTCTTTTTAAACTGGTATGATTTTAGCAGTCACTGAAAGAAATGATATGTGAAAGGAGGCAGAAAATGCCAAGTGGACTAGACAGAAAGATACAAAGCGTCTAGGGAGAGGGAATGTAGTAGAAAAAATAAGCTGTGGCCTATGGTGGAAAAGGAGAAGACTGGGATGGGACTGTGTTGGGAGAAAAGGTTGTACAAGTTCTGCAAGAACTGACGATTACAAAAAAAAGGTGACGATTGGTGTTTGTCTCTCATTTTTAAGTTACCTTTATGTTGCACTGAAGTGCTTTGTCAGATTTTACCCCTAAAATGGCTTTTTCAGAGACATATGGAAAAGATCACTGTAAATTGTAAGAACTGCTTGATAAGAACAATATTTTGCACATGAAAAATGAGACTCCTGTGTGCAAAATATAAACTCTTAAGGTTTGTTTGCAGTAAATACTTCTAGAAAAGTTTGCCAAATGCTGAAGGGTAATGTTAGAAGGAAGGCTGTTTAGAACTTTATGAAGTATGGCCCATCTTGGAGTATCTGTTATTTAAAAATTATTGCTGTTGCTTACTACTAAAAGCAGGTTTAAATTTCATGAAGAGTACTGCATATTACATTTTTGAAAGAAAAGTTACGTTATGATGATCTATTATTGTTACCGTAGATACTTTGCAAATATGAAATAATTTATAGTCCGAAACTTAGTTTTTTAAGACTGAAAATCAGGAAATGTGCCTCATGTCCTGTAGTTTTATTATTTTTTACTGACTTTTAATGGCCAGGAAAGCATTTAGAGAAAATATCTTTTGCTTGATCTTCAAAGAGAGTTAAGTAGTACTTGATTTGGATGAAAATGAAGTTTCTGTATGAAATCTCATGTGAATTTCTTGTTCAGAGAATTTAAAAAATATAAAACTTTAAAGGTTTTGTATCACTTTATTTATTACTTCATAAGGAGTGTTAACTTCATTTTCTGAATTCTAATGATAAATTTATTAGTTGATAGACAAGCATATAAAACAAAAATTGCTTTCGCATTTAAATATTCAAGCAAACTCGAAAATCCTAATTTTTCTTTTGTTCTGAGTACAAGATTTGGTTTTGTAATTATTGGTTCCACTGGGTGATTTTTATATATATAAAATTAAATTACTGCTTAGTATATAAAGAAAACCACAACTAATTGGTTTGTGATGACTTACAGCTTTAAAAAAAGTTAAATGACTGCTTACTTTGTAGGAACTCACAGAGGATGGGCTGCAGTACAGATGCGTTTGCTTCATGAACTAGTATATGCTTCCAGAAGAATGGGCAATCCTGCTCTATGCGTCAGGCATCTGTCTTTCCTTCTCCAGACCATGCTGGATTTCCTTTCTGATCAAGGTATGATTTTTAAAAAAGAGATATCCGTACTTTCTTCAGTCAAATCATGTGACTTTGTTTTGAAATATATTTAATTTGAGAAGTAATAGAGAGCACAGAAGTTAGGGAGTTCTGTGTGTGCATGAGTAAGTGACAGTAATCAATCACGTGTACAGTGTTATTAGTTTTAAATATTACAGTGTTCCAACCTTGATATGTAGTATCTAAAATAAAACTGTCTTAAATGTTTTCCATCAGTAGATGGCCTGCCTCAAGCCTGATTGCTCTATTTACTTAGTAAATATTAGGAATATGATCAGACGGCTTCATTTGCATGTGGATTAAAAAAAGAAGTATTATTTGAAAATACTAGCAGCCTTCAAGCCTTCATAAGTGCTATTAATGAAGAGATTAAGAGGAACTGAGGCTGAAAAGTAAATTCAGAAGAGAAGAGTGTACTGTACTTCAGAATGAATCTACTATGAGTTTTCTGATGAGAGATGTTTTCTGATGAAACATTAATAGTCTGGTTACAGAAGTCATCTAAGGGAGTAGGCACAATCCTTGTCCCTGTGTTTGAGACAATGGACTTGTAGCAGCTGAACATGATGGAATTGAATTCAACAGTATTTAACTAGGACAGTAGGCTTAAGTTTCTAGAAGTAAGATAAATTTCTGTGGTTTCTTTCAATTTGTGTTTTGGTTGTTTTTTTTTTTTTTAATTCAGCAATACGTTTCAGTGGGTTTTATTAAATTTGTCAGTGGGTAACAATGGAATGAATGTGTCTGTGGATGATTTTCAGAAATGGTAATGATATGTGTGAGGACCATTTTGGGGGGGGAGCATGTAGCACTTACAAAATCACCTGGAAAAGCAAAACGTGACAAATATTATGTTTCTATTACGTTTCTTAGGAAAAATGTTTCAGACAAATTTATTTATCACCCAGAATAATGAGACAGAATTAGTGATGAAAGGTTTTAAAAATGTTTTTGATTCACAGTAAGCTAAGTAAAAGCTGCATATTTTTCGGTTATTCCCTTGTTTACAATAAAGAGGATGAGAGTAAAATGATCCAGGTTTTTTTCCCCTCTTTTCTGCTTTAGTAATGGCCAAATGTCTCTCCTTGGTGACTCCTGCAGCAAAAAACTTTGCTAGCAAGCTTTAGGTCTTTGCCTACCAGTGAATTCCGTCTGTTTAGTGGCTCAAGTCAGTAGTGGAGGAAGGAGAGGAACTGAGAGGAACTGATAAACTGGGATAAATTATCTTTCTGTCTGTAGATCTTATGTGCTGTCAAAAGGTCCTTGGATTTTCCTGGACTTTTAATGAAGCTTCATTGATTTGGAAGGTTTGGCTGAAGACAAGGCTTGATGTTCTTCTACTATGCATGTCTACATATGATATTGCTAATCTCTAAACCTAAAAAGGTTTGAAATCTTAAAGAGAAGCAACTTTTGTGTTTCTTGTCTTCAGACATTGTATGTCTGAGTAAAGCTTCTAAGTTTCATAAGACCTATGATAACTGTAATATTTAGTGTCTTTGAAAAATCAAACTAAATGTTCTCCAATGTGTTTGAAAAGTAGCTGAATTTTTTTCTCCTTTTCTGCTGAAGACATCCAAAATAGAACTTAGTGTTGTGTTTGAAGTCTTTTATTGATAGCATGTTGCTCAGACACGGTTAGTGGTGTTCCAAACTAGCTAGAGTGTGGATGATACAGTGCCAGAAATCTATTTCTGGCTTGTAATTTTTTTGTAATTCTTCTGAGATTGATATCATGGTTCAGTTGAAGTTGAGATACTGGGACTTCAGAAAACAGAAAAAATTTATTTCTTCTTCACTTCAAGTAGAAGTTCAGAAGATGAGATTTAGTAGTTACCATGAAAAATCTATTAATTAGAAGCTCTTGCCTCTATTCACAGAATACAAATGCATAGTTAAAACTCGTTTGTGTTTAAAACAAAGTTTTCTTATATTTTAATTGAATGATACTTGATAATTATTTTAAAACACAACTTTTTTATATGTTTACTTGAATTACAATTTCCAACCATGCAGCCTGGCAAATCTGAATAAAAAGTATCATAAATGGGAGATGTCAGTCACTATTTTAACAATATGGAAGCTAAGAGTCTGATTTAAAATTAAACTATTTAGTTACATAAATATGTAAAATGCAGTCTTCTGCTTAGCAAAAAGGAGTACCAAATTCTGCACAAAAGCTTTCTAATCTCAAGCCATTATGTTTTAATGTTAACAAGCCCTTGAGAATCGCTCTTTCTTTAAATAAGAAATAAATGTGCAATTTCAAAGTTGCTTGGAATTACATCTAGCTCTTTTGTATAATGCTTTGTGAAACATAACACTGTGTGTACAGCTCACACTGAATTAGATTTGGGTAAGGTCAGATACTTGGGAAAAACCCCAATATTTTCTTGGGGATCTTTATTGATAATATCCATAGTACTTAAAAGGACTGTGATTTGTACTGTGTGCAAATGATTCTGAGTTGGCTCATCTGTTAGGGCCTGTCTAAACACTAGCTACTTGGAAACAGCTATTATCAAAAAGTGACTGTCCAGACAGAAACCACTTACAGAGTGCATGTGTGTCTTGCCTGCAAGCTCACATTCTCTCAGACATTCAGTGGGTTTCCAACTGTCATGCCTGCTGTTTTGCTTCTGGTGGCAAGGATCTCAATGCACTGAGATGACCTTTTCTCACCATTCATGGTATGCGATGAAACTAAGAATGCTTCATTCCTTTTTTTGGGGCGAGTTCAGTTCATTAAAGATTCTCTAAGTTTGTCTGTTTTATTATTTGGGAAATTATGAAGTGCTTCTCAGTATACCTCTGCCACTAAGATCTTCCTGTCCTGTGATTGTTGTTGCGCTTTAACTCTTTTCAGCCTTCTGGTGGGATGACAGGCTTCGCATCTGAGATGTCTATTGATCTGTCTGTTGTGTACTTAAACTACTCACTCTATGATGATTCTGCCTTGCATGAAACATGCAGAGGTCATTTTTCATCTGTTGACCAGTATTCTGGATGTCTTTATTCTTGAGGTGACTGACAGCAGGTGATGGAGAGAACAAGTTCTAGAAGTACTTCCTGAAACGTGCTAGGGTCCTTCCTGTCATTCCTGTGTGTGGTTGATGCTTACATCATTGGACACCACTGTTAATTCCAGCTGCATCCTCTGTTACCAGACTTTAGGACAGAAGTTGGTTCCCAAAGCAGTTTGGCAGGGGTTTGAGATTGTGGAGGCTACTATGAAGGTGCACGTTGGCCTTTTGACACCAGTTCTACCTGTTGGTCCTGGAGAGTCAGGAGGGAAAGGCAGCAAGACAAATGACAATGTTCCATATTTTTCCTTCTCTCTATCACGGTATTGATTTTGGACACAGCCTGCATGATGGTCTGAGATCTCTTGGGACCCTTTAGGTGCTTCTCTAGCCAACCAAACTGTCAGCACAGGGACTGCTACAGCATTAGCATGGTCTTTGGTGTCTCAAAACGTCTATTCTGCTGTTCCTATCATGCCCTAGATTAACACAAATACTCTCCTTAGAAACAGAACCATGTTGGCTAACAATCTGAAGAACGACCACGTGGCCTCTCATGTATGTACATGTTTACCTTTCAACACCAGAAAGACAGAGAATAGTGCACCAGAAAGACAGAGAATAGTGGATATCATGTAATTCAGAATCTTTCTGTCATGACCTTTGCCTTTAGTCTTAGCAGCAGCAGCAGTGACCAAAAGTAAACAGGCGAAGTTCCACAGCCCTGACCACAAAATGTCTGTCAGCTTGGCAAATAAGATACGCTACTTGTTCCAGTTTTGTTGATCGGGTTATCAAGGCTTCTTTGCTCATTAAGTATAAGATTTTGAACAATTTTAGCTTATTTCTCTTTCTGCTGATGTCATGAAGAAATTTGTTTTAGCCCTAGCAAACTAAAAATGATATCCTGGGCTTCATTACAAATACCCCTTCGACAGAGGCATGCCCTCCCCAGAGTGGATACTCATCACCCTGGCCACAGTCATTGACTCTGCTGAAAGACATGAAATCTTTAGTGAAAGACTTAACTTGTTATAACACTCCTCTTCAACCAGAGGACAGACGAGGTCCTGCATGTGATGAAGGACTCAGGGGGTTTCCTTGCTGTAGCTGGATATTTTATCTTCAGAAGCAAATCTTGTCAACAGAGTTCATCAGTCTCCCTTAGGAGGGATTTCTGTATGTGGATTTTCATTTTCAGTATACCTACTTTATATATCTCCATACAGGCATTGCACAGGAAATACCATGGATTGGCTGAAATCATTACTTGGTCAGGAGTTGTTTTTATGGTTCATCTCAGAAAGCGACTACGTGCCATGGCTGCACTGGGTCACTGGGATGATAAAAACATAGCTCTACCTAAGAAAAAGGTTTTTGTTCCTTTCAAAGGTCCTGAGTTGAATTTTCAGAAATATCCCTAGTTGTCTAAATTTTATTGATGTGATTCTGAACTCCATGGTGGCAGGATTCTATCCCTACTGCAGTAGTGGCTATTACTTGGCACTTCAAAATCATATGACACATTGATCCATGCCATGCAAACCTCAGAGGTTTGTAAGTTTGGCTCCAGGCTGTTTTCTCATGAAAACAATCTCTCATCTTCCAGAAGACACTTACTCTCAGCCTGTGCTGAGATCATCCTCCCTGATGAAGAATTTCTGCCAAAATTTATGCTGAATGCTATTTCAGTTCCCTTCATCCTCTAGATCAGTTGTGATGGACTTGTCAGTGTTGGCTGGGCAGGCCACTTTGATGCCTTGACAGTTTAGAATTGTTGCTATTTGGAGGACCAGGGACTGCATGCCAATAATCTGAGATTGCTTTCAGAACCTTTTCATCCTCCTTTCAAGCTTGCTGTGCTCAGGTGATGGCTGACATGTCAACTGCCGGGGTGAGGTCTGTGCCTTTTGCAAAGAAGTGATGAGCTTTATCTCAGGAAAAAATCCCTAAACCTTGTTTATCTTTAGAAATTACGGTTAAGCCTGGACTGATCATAATTTGATCATGTCAGACGCGGTGTCTGACAACTCTTAAAATATGCCTTTCTATCTCACAGCTTGAAAGAGGAAACTGTGCAGTATTTTACAGACATTTTTATTTCTAGAACATTGCATATGCATCCACTTGGTGATACTTAAATTTCAAATTGCTATGTAGAAATACAGGAAATAAGAAAGAATATTAAACTGGGCTTGTAAAAATTGACAGCTAGACCAAAACCAAATGTGTTAATGCCCTTAAATGTAACCCTTCTGCCAAACCTATATTGGCAGCAGTAAAGACCAGACTCAATTTCTGAGGATCTTTACTGAAAACATTGTCTTGAATTTCCACCCAAACACCTGGGAAGATGAAATAAAGCTGCATGGGCACTTGGTGAGTTATACTTCCCCACACAGAATTGACTAAATAGCATGTCACTGGAGAAAGGGAGAAGAATAACCTATAAACCTACAAATAACTGCTGCTACTTTAGAGCATGGAATGATTTAAAACCGCCTCTTGTTCTGAGCGTCTGCTGGAGCAACTTGTTACTCTATGTTCACCTAGCCGTGTCCTGTTCTCTTGTTTATGTCTTGCTATGACTTTCTCATTTTTCCCTGTTTAGATTGCTGTAGAAAGAGTTCTTGAAAGCTTCAGCTCATTTTCTTTAGTTTGAGCTGGTTGCTCACCATTGCTCCCCTCTGCCATTCCTCCTGCCTATTCCCATAGTGCTCCTCCTCTTTTTTTCTCCTGTTCTTCATATTTAGGTCACAGGAAACAAGATTATAAGTATTAGAAATAAAATGTAGGATAAACAAATAAGAGTGCCTGATTTTAAAATAAACAAACCACCTTGACAGTAGTATTAAACTTTGAAAGGAGGAAATACCTAAAAGTAAAGAAGCTACTCGGAAGAAATTGAGTGGCATGTTTGCTGGTAACATGGAGACTGCTTAAAGATGCCGTAGTAGATTCTCAGGAAGCGTATTCTCCTTCTCCATGAAAATAAATCAAAAAATCATGAAAAAGCAAGAGTAGTTAAACAGCAAAATAAATGCAGTTGGGGAGAAAAAAAAAGTTTACTGTATAGAAGTGGATGTTGTGTCCAAACATAGAAAGTAGAAGGCAACGTCAACCCTGATAAGTTAAATAAGTTATGAGGGAGGAACATAAACCCAGAAAAGATTATGAGGAGTAACTTGCTGAACTCATGAAAGTTAATAACTTGTTCAAATATATTAGAAGCAGGAAGCCTGCCAGAACTGAAACATAATTGAGGTATAAAAAGAGACACTCAGGGAAGATTGAGCTGTATCAGAAAATTTTGATCAAGGTTCTCTTTTTAGGACGGAAGATTCCAAGGCTTGGTCCTTCCTCTACAGAGAATATATCTGTGGAATTCTTTCAAAGTGTAATTAGAAGTGGTTTATGGTGGGGAGTGATCTGAACTGTAAAATGAGTAGTAAATTATAAGAAACTATAGTAAATAATAGTAGGCGTATGGATAATTGATCTAATGGGAAGGAGGTAGAACATCTTTGAAGCGTGATTTCTTTCCAAGAAATGATGGAGCACTTAAATGAGTGTGATTTAGTTAATACAATGTTCCTGAATCAAAAAAAAACCACCTTTTGGTACATTGATTAATTAGTGATTAGAAGAGATAGAAAGAAACAGTAAGTGAATGAGATTATGGTGTTGAGGAAAGAGATTATTAGTCATGTGGCTTTTGCTTTTCAAAACGGTTGTAAGCTATTAGGAAACTGGCAAAAATGGCAGTATCACAATTTATTGCTGAGCCAGAGTTATTTAGAAGAGTTTCTAGAGTAGACTTGATTGTGATATTGTTTCTTGAGAGTGGAAAGTAAGAGATCCTGTATTGGAAACCTTCTGTTAGAAGGTCTGCTATGCTGACCGTCACAAGTAATCTCCTGAAGTGTGTGTAATGTAGGCACCAACTGCTTTGCTCTATAGCTTCTCTTCTTTTGTGCTGCAATACTTGATAATATAGACTTAGCCTGTCAGCACTTCGCAATGTTTCGTAGTCATAAGGAATGTTATTCCTGAATACTGCATTTAAATTAGGACAGCATTTCCCCTAGGATCCTCTATAGTGTGTGAATTAATTTTTAGAACGGTAAAAGTTACTGATTTCAAGGGCTGAAAAGAAGGAAGCTGTAATCAGACTGAACAGAGAATATAATGCAAAATAAAACTTGGTGTAAACTTCTGAGTTGAAGTGAGGTTTACTTAACTGACACTAATGAACTGGTTTTAATGCACTGCATTGTATTTTAGTTGACAAAGTACCTGCAAATTGTTTTTGCCTAAGCAATAAATCTTTCAAAAGGGAGCTAATTTGGTTGGTCTTATAATATTAAAACTAACTGATTTCAGGATGGAGACGGAAATCTTCAATATAATTACTAAGGAATATTTATAGCAGCATGGTAGGTTCTTAGCCATTAATTGGAAATCTTTTTACAGCCTGAGCATAATGCCATATCTTATCTGTGTACGTATATATAAAAAATTGTATGTGTGTATATATATAAAAAATGTAATTGAACCGACTTGTCACCTCGTGTGTTCAATGTATAGCAGTGGCACAATATGGCGTTGTCGTGGTTTAACCCTAGCCGCCAACTAAGTTCCACACAGCTGCTCGTTCACTCCCCCGTGGTGGATGGGGGAGAGAATCAGAAGGGTAAAAGTGAGAAAACTCGTGGGTTGAGATAAAGACAGTTTAATAGGTAAAGCAAAAGCCACGCACGCAAGCAAAGCAAAATAAGGAATTAATTCCCTACTTCCTATCAGCAGGCAGGTGTTCAGCCATCTCCAGGCAAGCAGGGCTCCATCACACGTAACAGTTACTTGGGAACTGCCATCACTCTGAATGTCCCCCCCTTCCTCCTTCTTCCCCCAGCTTTATATGCTGGGCATAACGTCACATGGTATGGCATATCCCTTTGGTCAGTGGGGGTCAGGTGTCCCAGCTGTGTCCCCTCCCAACTTCTTGTGCACCCCCAGCCTACTCACTGGTGGGGTGGTGTGTGAAGCAGAAAAGGCCTTGACTCTGTGTAAGCACTGCTAAGAATAATGAAAACATCCCTGTATTATCAACACTATTTTCAGCACAAAACCAAAGCATAGCCCCATACTAGCTACTATAAAGAAATTAACTCTATCCCAGCCAAAACCAGCACAGGTGTAAGAATGAATATATTAAAAAAAGCTTGAATGTAAATGCTTTCTGAGATATGGTAATAAAAGACTTCTGAGATTGCACATGAAGTAGGAGGAAGCTTCTTAGAAGCCACTTAAATCTTCTTACTCATCATGGTATCATGAATTTTGCAGCTTTTCATCTAGTTCTGTGTTTTCTTCAGTTGTGTACTATAAAACTTCAGCACTGTTATGTGCTCCTGTTGCTGGGAGCTGTTTATCTGCAACACTTTTTCCTGCTTTTTAAAAAACCTTTTTTCTTTTTTTAGTTCAAAATAGTAGCAGCAGGGTAAAACTCTCTGGGCTTGTTTTATTCTTTTAAAATCTCTCTCTGGAATTGGTGTTTTCTAGAGACAAGCTGGCTTATTAAATAACTTCACTCAAACTACTTTATTAAAAAGGTGTAATTTATTTTCCTGAAATACACGTCTTTTAGACTATGTAGAAAGTGAAGATCGCTAAGAGGAAAACCACAATGCCTATATGTGTTTATCTGTTTCAAATAATGATCTGCTTATCCTTGTGTTCCTTGAGTAACTCTGGTTCAGATCCTAATTCAGTGAATTTATAATTTTGAAGTGGAATAAATAAATGAGACTGAGTAAACTAACAACAGCGATAAAAGATTTAAATTCATTTGCATAGCACAAAATATGAAGACCAACAGTTTTCTGAGTCATATGTTATATGAAAGAAAACCACTGTAATGTAAATGAAGACTAATTTGAATTGTCCAGCATTATAAACAAACCTGGAAGTCTTTCACACATGATTTACCTTTTTTTAGACTTGCGTGTTGATGAGGTACAGACAAAAACTCCAGCCAACACCATATCCAAATTCTTGGGTAAAACAGAAGATCAATCATTACAATAAAATGGTGCATTTCTTTATGACAAAAGTTTCCTATTAATTTGTATAAAGTCATTCATGAACAAAATGAAGTTTCTGACCTTTAGCTCAAAATTCCTATCTTCATGTAGTTATCTCTGATTTTTGAAGAAGCCTGATTTGATCAATTGAGGGAAAAGATAAAAGTGTTCAAATGAAGACAAGTTGCAACAATTTTGTTGGAAAAAAAAAAGATTACTTTGGGGGAAGACATAGTTTAATTGGCAATATGAAGATGTGAAGAATTTGTGCTATTTTTGTGTGTATTTTTAAAAGCTAAGGTTTTTGTACTGAAGGAAGCTATTTTAGGAGGTGCTATATTAACTATTTTACTAAAATTCAAATAAATTTTATATGACACTTAACAGACTCAATACTGCTCTCTTTAGCCTAAAGCCAAATGAAGGCACTGGAATCAAGCTGCTACTGAAAGTAGCAGTTTATATGTAAAAATAAATACCCATGTTTAAAAGAGGATCATCCATGTACTTCGGTGAACTTGCCATGTGATGTCCTTTGAGTATGATTGAATGTGCTAAGAAAAGAAGAGAAAGATCTAGGAGTGGTACCGAAGAAATGTTTTTTCAAAAGGACTGGAAAACTCAACTATATGTTAGTTGAGAGAGCTGACATGTTTTTGTTGTAAGTTTTCAGTCCGTGGTCTAGTTTTTTAAACAATTAAACTGTCCTTTTCTCAAGCAAGAGTCTCTTCTCTTTTTATCACTAGTGGAGGCATTGAAACTTTGAATCATGATAATCCTCACTGGCCAAATTCATATGACTTTGCATAACAGTATATTGGGAAAAATGTCCCACAGGAATTAGCATGTTGTTCTTGCCATCTTCTGTCTCTCTGTGCTTCTTCCACCCAAAACGCAAAATCAGATATGTTTAACAGTTACACTATTGTATCTGTAAATTTTTACAAAGCCTGCTTTGCTCAGAGGCAGCTTTGCAGCAGTCCTTAACTTTTTTTTTTCTGTTACGGAAGTTATCTATGCTCAGTTTGCTCCACTTTATGTTAAGATAGGTCTTTTCTTAACAGGAAAAGATCATTAATGTTGTTCAGTGGTTTACATACTGATTTTGTATGTACAAAATATATTTTTGTAGTGTTCAAAGTACACAGACATCTGAAGTTCTCAGATATGGTGGAGAACTGGATACTGAAATTTTAATGGCATGTTTCTGAACTCTGACTTCAACTATGTCAATTTTTCATGAGATTTTATCTAAAAATATTTTCGTGCTTGCTGTGAATTTCAAACTGACTGTGACTTAATGTGTACACATTTTATATAATTATTAAAAATCTTGTAGTAGAAGACCGTGATGTGTTTAGTCAATGTCTTCCCATTGTCTCTCTTTGTGGTGGTCATCTTAGAAGCAGAATGTTTTCTGCTTCTAACAGACAACTCTTCTATTTTTATTTATGTTGAAAAGATTATCTTCTTCCTCCACTTCCTGCAAAGTTAGTAGTAAAGCTGATAATTTCTCTTTCAAAGATGAGCTATTACACAACAAATAACTGAATCCTTTTGCTCTCATTCTCTTCATTGTATGGATGGAGCCACTTTCTTTGATATCGTTCATGATAATCTGTTCATGAAAGTGGGTCTAGCTCTCTGGGTAGCATAGATTAATTATTTTCTTGTTCCTGCTCTTTTCCATGTCAAACTGTGAATTTTATTAGTTTTAGTCTCCACTGTATTTATTTAGAGATTTATTTTGCTTGATTTCTCAGAGAAACAGGATTCATATAACATGCTGTCTGCCCGTGCCTTTCTGGTTTTCCCCATAAGAATGGCTTTTGAGTCTATAGACAAAACATGATGTGGAGAACAGATCAGAGATGTTAATTTTTCATGACACTTGTTTATACATAGAAAAGGTAGATGTTAACAGTGCCCTGAAGAGCCGAAGAAAAAAAGACCATTAATTCCCACTCGCTTTGGTCATTTTGTCATCCAGTTGACCAGTCAGATTGCATGTGCTTCCTGTCTAACTGATGACTTAATGAATATAGGTAGGAGTCTGAAATGTAGCTGTTCAGGGCAGTATAAAAACATAGGTAAGTCCTGAGATTTATTGCAGTAGAGAATACTGGAATGAAACCCCAGTATTCCTTGTGTTGCTTTCAAAGCAACTTGTTCAAGTATCAGATCTCTGAGCAGTTTGAAGTCATGTTTTCTTGCTCCATGTATTTTTCAGAAAAATATTAGCAATGCTGTTTGTTTACTAAAACTGTAGAAAATGCTGTCATCTAATACCTATCAGACTTAATATAATGGAAAAACAGGTAATGCTTGCCTGCAAATTAGAGATCTGCTCTGTTCTGCTGCATTAAACAACCGAAATACTGAATTAGTGGATTGTTCATGCAAGTCTTGCGAAGGCACTTCACTGCCAACATTAGCTTGCTTGTGGTAGTGAAGAGTGACGTACTGAGTATACAAATAAGATGCTTACTGTCCATCGGCATCTATCCAAAACTAGAGTTGAGGGACTACCTGAAAGGTCATGAAGACCTTTGCATACATGCTATAATCTAGTGATTAACTTCAAGGTAAAAAGTTTGTAGTCTATGAATACTCAATTTCTACTTCAGCTTTTGTGAGGATCTTAGCGTATTTTGTGGCCTTTTTGAAATTCTTTTTTTAGTTTAAAGAACACGCTGCGTCTTGATGGCGGGGTGATGCTGAAGATCTCTGGCAGCAGACACTGACTTTTTTTTCTTCTCTAGTTGTAAGAGGGCTCACCAAGCAATTTTTTTTTTTTTTTGGTGAAGGAAATATCTATGTTTGCAGGTGCTGAAACTAGTGTTTCTCTTGCTTTTTCTGCTGTCAGGCTGACTTTTCTGTCTTGTTAGATGTTACTTGAGCAATTTATCAAGGAGATGTTTGACTCTTTGTTCCTGAGAGAGTTGGGTAGGCCAGCTGGCTGCCAATTCTCAGGGGCTGACTGCTGCAGGAGGTCTCATTGGACTTCTCCTTTGTGAACATTATTTGCTGTTTTCAAGGGGGAAGGAAAAGCTCAGCCACCACAAAGAACCCTGGGTACTAGGCTTTTTTGTTAAAACTTTGATTCTGGGCTTATCACCAGGGGGAAATTGAAGTCAGAAGGCTTTTAGCTATTTGTTTCCCAACTTCCTTTTTCAGTATTTTAGCAAGCTGCGTAAGGAAACAGAAAGTTTTTTGTCTTCCAGTGTAATTGGCAGGTCACACATAAACTGTTTCCTTTCTTCATCCTACCTTGCTGTAGGTTGTTCTGCAAGGGACATAATGACTTGATCAAAAAAACATCAACCAATTGTTTGCCAGAGAACAAATGTATTTTTAATATTTGACTTTGTTTTTAATGGGTAGTGACTGAGACCGAGTGCAGATATTTTAAATTTCTTCAAATATTAAAGTTAAAGAGCTGAAACGTACAGTTATAGCAATTAAGGTGTTCTAATTTTCTCCGTTATCTGCCAAGGCATGAAATGCTGTTTGTGTGATACTGTTAAATCACAGTTACTGAAGTGCTTTAAAATGTTAGTCTATAACTGACCTTCTTTCCTGTCCTGGTCTGATTTTCCAATGGCTCCTTCTTTGTGAAATACTGCTTCACATTATTGTGAAACTAGCAGGAAGACTTTTCTTTTTCTCAGTTAGTAACTTTCAGTCACAAATGGTTTCTAACTGTGCAACTGAAGCTTTCAGATTTTTGTGTTCTCATATTAGAAAAAGGTTTGAAGCAGCTTTGGGACAAAACCAATGTTCATTGTGTTGACATGAAGTAGTGTCATGGTTTAGCCCCAGCCAGCAACTAAACACCACACAGCCGCTCGCTCACTCCCTTCTGCCCAGTGGGATGGGGGAGAGAATCGGGGGGGGGGGGGGGAAGTAAAATTCGCGGATTGAGATAAAGACAGTTTAATAGAACAGAAAAGGAAGGGAAAATAATAATAATAATAATGATGATAGAATACACAAAATAACTGATGCACAATACAATTACTTACCACCCGCTGACCGATGCCCAGCCAGTTCCCAAGCAGCAGTCACTGCTCCCCAGCCAACTCCCCCAGTTTATGTATTGAGCATGACATCATATGGTATGGAATACCCTGTTGGCCAGTTTGGTTGGGTTAGCTGTCCTGGCTATGCTCCCTCCCAGCTTCTTGTGCACCTGGCAGAACATGGGAAGCTGAGAAGTCCTTGACTCATGTAAACACTACCTAGCAACAACTAAAACACCAGTGTGTTATCAACATTATTCTCCTATTAAATCCAAAACACAGCACTATACTAGTTACTAGGAAGAAAATTAACTCTATCCCAGTTAAGCAAAAAATTACCAAGAACATTGGTGGACTTGCAAAATTTTCAGTTGTCAGAAGCAGCCAAAAAAAGGTAACGAAAACAATTTGGTATGAAATGGGGAAATTGTACTATGAGGTTATACTGAACAAACTGAGAAGTACGTGCTCGAGTGGCAATACTGACTATGGCTTTGTTCAGCTTTATTTAGTTGCAGCTGTTCTATGATCCTGATCTTTCAATGAGTCTGGAGATAAACTGGAGGGGAAAAAAAAATCATGAACGTAGTTATTCCAGATGACAAAATAACCCATCATTTCTCACTCCATAAATGAGTCTCTGTAATACCTACACAAGAGTATCCAGTAGGGTTTCCAGCCGCAGTGCAGGCTTTTAAAGCTGTTGAGGTGAATTCACAGGTCAAAGGATCAAGTGGTGATTGCTTTCCTGCAGAGGTTTACAAGCATGAAGACACTAGGAGGGTAAAGACCTCCAAGAGTAGCTGTTTTCTATCTTTTCTTTGCAAAGAGAAAGATAAGTACTAGTGATAACTGTTTCAGTCACAGTCTTCTAAACTATGGGTCAGGAGACTTAGTAGTTGAATAGATCCTCCCAGGAGGTCGGTGCAGTTTCTGATTGTGTCAAAATATGATGACAGCCAGGCAGATGCTAGGCAAATTCAGAGATATTTGAAAGTAGCAGTCTGGAGCAGGTTTTTGGCAACTATTAGGCTTTGCAAATTTGACTAAGCAGAGAAATTTGTATCATTCATTCATACCAGAGAGGTCAGGTAGCAGAGGTGCTCAGTCAAGGGAGAAAGGCTCCAACATTTGCTTTCAGAAGTGGCTCTCAGGCAAGATCATGCTCTTCTGCATCATGAATGCTTCTTGGTATGTCCTATCGATGTAGATTCCTTTAGCAGCTCAGCTGAGATGCAGTGCTAAGTAAAAAGTAATAGAGCTGTTGGCTTGGCAGCAGCATGTTTTAAAGTGCATTTCATACAATATCAGCATAGAAAAATGTCTTGGTTTAGCCTTGTCTTTGCAGAAAGCATGCTGAACTTCTACTGTGAAATAAAAATGCGACTCTAAAATCTATAAACAAATTCTTTTTGCAAGTGGCAGCATGCTTTCTTTGAATACAGTAATTGACAGTATTTCACACTAGGAAATGAAAGCCAATTCTTCAGAATGACAGACCTCCGGTTTCAAGCAGAATTAAGTGCATACTGTAGTGTTGTCTTCGTCATTCTTGGTAGCTGTGATGCTTTCCATCCCAGTGAATTCTCCTTGTACTATGTGCCTTTGCTGACACAACATGCAAATAACAACCTAAATGCTGTAGCCTGAAATTTTTATGAAAATACTCAGTCTTGAACCACTATAACTCCTGGCTGTACTACACTGATCTGAGTGTACGTGTATGTCTACTAATGTATTTTTGGGAACATTTCCTACATGCAATTAAAATGTGGTGGGTGGCTCAAGAGGCAGTTCAGTGAAACATAGACACAAGCAAGGCAATTTGTCAGTTATGTGGCATTAATTTCATAGTGAAGGCGATTACAATTCATGTTTATTTGCTTTGAAAGAGTATGTACTCATGGCTTTAGAAGCTTATAAACTAAGCTGGATTGATGTGGGCAGTACAGACATCAGTGGATGTTTGTGCCTTTCAAGGCCCACGATAGTGTTTTGGGCAGTAGCATGGTTTACAGGATCTGTTTCTCTCACATTTTTCTCACTCCTCCCTCTCACAGCTGCTATGCAGCATTTTTTACCCTTTCTTAAATATGTTATCACAGAGGTGCCACCGGCATAACTGATGGGCCCAGCTTTGGGCAGCGGCGGGTCCATTTTGGAATTGCCTGGAACTGGCTCTCTCCTGACATGGAGCTACTCTTCACAAAGGCCACCCCTACAGCACCCCTTGCTACCAAAACCTTGCTGCATAAACCCAATACACTTGTCTAAGCAGTTTTTTTCGGAAAGCAGTATTTGCTATCACCCTTCCCTTTTCTATTTTGTTTTATCGTTGAGTATTTTGATCTCTGAAGTATTTTCTAGAAAGAGTTTAGTTATTGAATAGTTATTTTTATTGGTAGCACATATATGGAGGAATGTTCACTGTGCTTTAAAACAATATAAGTCTAAGAATTTTCAGCTATCTCATTCTCCCCTCTAAACACACACTCTCGGGCTTATTTCTGTTTGCAGGCTCCCATGTCATCAGAGAAATACAATTTTGTGTTCGGGCCATATATTTCCAAATAGACATTTTTTCTGGAGACACATTGTTGAAAATAATTGTTGGATAAAATTCATAAGCATTTATGATACATTATTGAAGATAACCCAAATAACACATGTTTATTTGAATATTCTTGTATTTTTAAGCAAAACCAAAAGAAATTTTCTTACCGGTTGTTATGATGTAGTAGCATAATATAGTACAGTTATTTTAAGAATTAGGTAGTTTTAACACAAGGTAATATCAAAAGTAATTTGTTTCTCTTCTTTGCCTTTAGTATTGTTTCAGCTCATGTTTCAGAACAGGGCTTGTTCACATAACAATGCTATTATTAATAACCTTAACATGCTTGAGGCCAATTGTGTTGGATATGTAGATTTACTAGAGAAATTGTAGAAATTTTTATCTTGACAATGAAAAAATTAACAAAAAGCAGGTATAGACTGACACTTGAAAAATTCTGAAAAGTCCAGAAAACTGTCTTGCTTAAGGTCACTTAATTATATTTGATCCATCCATTCAGGCTTCTGGAGCATAACTCTAAGCATTGTATGCAAAAATTAGTTGGCATTCCATTAGAGTTATTTTGTATAAATACAAAAAAACAAATAAAACTTTAGGTTTTAACTTCATCTTAAACTTTTGTTACATCTAAGTTTGAAATGGTTTTTTAATTTTATTTTAAACAAATTTATTTTCTAGAGAAGAAAGATGTAACACAGAGCTTGGAAAGCTACACAGCAAAGTGCCCTGGTACAATGGAATTCATCACTCTTCCAGATGGTTTGAAGTTACCTCCTGTTCCATTCACGAAATTGCCTATTGTGAGGTAAGACTCAAAAATACAATCTTTAACTTTTCCACGTTACCCGTCATATTTTAAAGGATACTGGAAGGATGTAGTCTTCTCAGTTTATGTAAGTTGTTCACAGTAACATGGAAAAGTGTCAAAATGTCAAATTGTTTTGAGAAGTTCTTAGGCAAAAATAGAGCCTTTGAGCAGAAAATACTTTCTGTGGCCTGTAGTTTCAGAAGGAGAGGGGTGGTGTTTTTTTTTTAAACTGTCATTCAAGAGTTTCTGATACAATCAAAGAAAAGTATTTTTTAATTGCACCTGAGATTTAAGTTAGATACCTGATCGTACTGAAGGTCCACGAGTTAGATGCTCTCTCCATCTGTGGAGCTTGGAACTCAGCTGGAACTGATGCTTTTTGTAGCTGTTCCTTTCCAGATGCTGCATTTTCAAGCTGGCACCTTCACTGGCCTATTCTAAATCTACGTTCCTTTTTCTGCCTGCGTGCCCAGGCACATCATGCAGTCAGTCCAATGAATAATACCTTGTTTAGATTAAAGCCTAGCATGAAGTATTAGAGAGAGTCACAGAGAGAGAGAAAACAGCCATTGGGCATCAATAACAAAAGAAAAGGCTAAAAGAAAATCTTTGTCAAGAAGTGGCTTTTTGAAGGAAAGATAATTGCTATTCAGAAAAAATATGGTAGAAGTTATTGAAGAGAGTTCTCATAGAGATTTGAGTTCTCAGTGGGATGTCATCAAACATTTCATAAAGCAAGAGTTCTGGTATCACAAAAATAATAAAATGTATAACCAAAGAGTGAAAATTATATTTGTTTTCAGATTACTTTTAGTTTCTAAAATGAAAATGAATGTTTTACTCTATGACTATTTTTCATGATACAACTAGTTTTACTACGTTCTCTCTAACTTCTTCAATTTTTCTTTCACATTTACTGAAGAAAGAGACCTTATCTAACTATTTGTACTGCATTTAACATGATAGGTCTGTTCACACTAACAATTTGTTGTGTGGGAGGTGTTCGCTTAAGGTGCAGGTTTGACTGGAGCATGTGGTTGTATGTGGTCAGGTGGAATTGTATGGGGAATCAGAACAGCCACACCGTCTCCAGTGGGGTCCTGGAAACTGTTTTTTCTCCTGGTTGGATCAAGTACAAAGCTGTGTGCTGACTAGCCACCTGGGTCACCCCACTTCTAATGTGTACTCACGGGAGAAAAATGCATCTTCCCTGAGGTCTTCCAGCATTTTCCCCTCAGTGGATTCAGTTAGCACTGACAAATCATCTAGGATGACTTTGCAGATACCTGCTGTGTGTTTCCTGTTCAGTGGTGCAGTGCATACTTTGGAGTTGCAGCTGATACCAACTTTTTTGCCGGAAAACATGCAGTGTGGACATATGATCCCAAAACCTTTTAGAACCAAAGCTACATATTACAGTGGGAAGGTTATTTGAGTAATTTATTATCAGCTGACCTTGGGGCTGATTTAGTTTCACAAAAAAATCTATGTATAGAGCTAAGCTAGTCATATTTGACTATCCTAGATCATGTTTTCAGTCACGATGCGTAGGTAGTCACTGCCAGGTTTTTGTAACCCAATTTAGATATCTACTTTAGGATGAGTTGAATTACTGGAGTATGTGGACTGTATTGACTCATTTTCCATTGACCTTAAAGATGTCCAATGACAAGTTCGGGTAACTGTGTCTGTGTTAGATGAGTTCCCTGGTAAATACATTCTGAAGGCAGGTTCCCAGCTAAATACATGAAGCTGGCCTGTATTTCTTCTCCTGAAAGTTTTTAGACAACAAACAGTGCAAATTTTAACCTAGTCTTTTTTTTAGAAAGAAAAATCAAATAGTGCTAAAAAACCTGAAGCTAATTAAGCAAACTTGTATAGTCCTTTCTAGTACTTGAGTTACGTGATTGTAGAGAGAAGTTAGAGCAAAAGCTTCCATGAAAACGTTTTTAAGGCAAAAGACTTTCTTTTGAGAGCAAGAGTTCTGTCAGCCACTTACTGCCTCTTGCAGAGCTGTGTTCTAGGAATAATCTTAGTATTATACAGTATAAAACCAAAACTACCTTCCTTAATCTGACTGTGTATGGTATCAGTCTGCCTTGGCTGTCAAATAGGTGCAGAAATGCGATGCTGAAGTTCCCTTGAGTCTAACCCCTAACTTGTGCTGAGAAAGCAACACTGTGTTTAGCTGTGAAGTGTTAAATCCTGAATTAGTCTCAGGTTTTTGCTTTTTGCTTAACTTTTAAACCATGGGGGAGGTGGATTGTACTGAATGTATTCCGTAGCACTTTCTTGTTCTTCTCCATGCTGAACATTGAAGAAAATTCAACGTGGAAGATACAGAAAATGCCGATTGAATCCTTTTTTATAGGAGTTGTGCATATAGAGGCTGGTCAGAACTTCGGCGTCAGATTACCAAGACTTCAATGGGAAAGGCTCTGCCTCACTTAAAATGTTTTGTATGCTGAGAGAAGGGGACAAGCACATTATATTTACTTGTTATTCCTAGGGCTAGCTTTAAGATATAGCTCACCATCCAGGTGCTTCATTTACACTATAAGCTTGTGCTGACCTGGTTGCGCTTGGAGTGTTGAAAATAGTTGCTGCTGTTTTGCCATAGGGTGGGGAACCCAACATCAACATTATTTAACAGCTAAGAATTGCTGTTTGTACTCCTCTCCCCCTTCACCTTTCTTGTCTTTTGAAAGTTCTATAAAAGCCATAGTGATAAAAATCTGTCATCCAACAAAATATGAGTTGCATCTAAATATAAAGCCTCCAATTACATCTACACAGCAGACCTAGTGTATTGTACAGCTGTCCAACTAGTTGGAAAATAGCTGTGCTGTAGGACTGCAGAGCTCTTTGAGCTAAATCATGTTAATTTTTGAGACATAAATTATAAATGTGTGGAAATGTGGTTTTGATCAATGTTGAATAACCTAAGCTTATGATTCAATCCATGCTAAAGCCCTCTCGAAACATACACATTTACTGATGATGATGACTTCCATTTACTGTGGGCATTTCATGGTCTACTAGTTTTCAATCCATTTAATGTGGGGTGCTTATTTTGGATGCAGATTTCTTAATCAAATTACTGTCAAACATTGAAATGCCCCAGTGAAATCGGAACATAGTTGGACTGTTACCTTTTTCTCCCCCATACCTATAAAGCAATAGAAGAGATTTGACTTGGCAAAATGTTTATATTCCATTACTCATGTTAACCAGTATTTAATGTCTAGCTGTCCTTTATTTAAGTATGGTATTCTTTATAATCTTTCTTTTTTGTGTGTGTCTTTTAACTAGATGCTTGGTCTATTATTGATGTGCTTTAAATATGTCCTGGTTTTGGCTGGGATGGAGTTGATTTTCTTCCTATTAACTGGTATAGTGCTGTGTTTTGGATGTAGTGTGAGAATAATGTTGATGACACGCTGATGTTTTGGTTGTTGCTAGGTATTGTTTACGCTAGTCAAGGACTTTTCATCTTCCCATGCCATACCCTTCCGATTCTCTCCCCGTCCCGCTGGGGGTGGGGGGAGTGAGTGAGCGGCTGCGTGGTATTTGGCTGCTGCCAGGTTAAACCACGACAAAATATTATCATATTTTTATGTATTTTCTTTTAGCCTTTGGAATTTTGGGATTTTTTTTTTTTGACATTTCAAATACTGTAATGCAATCTGGAAAGCTCTTCAATGAATTTTTATTTCTTTTGATGAAGCTTCAGGAATTAAAAGCATGTTGGATTAGAAAGTATATCATTATAGCATACTATGAAGTCATAATCTAGTATTTTATCAAATAAAAAATAGAAGAATTTATTGTCTTTCTGTTCTAATAGATGCACTATTCCCATTTTCATAACTTACCTGTGTTAAAACTCATTTTCTTACTAACATACTTAAAAGAAGAAAGAATTTTCTTCCTTTTCACCACTGATGTCTTTTAGTTGTCCTTATACACTTTTCTTACTACTTTAAATTTACTTGGTGTCATTTTTTTCCTTCCCTCTGTTTACTTAGTAGAGTTGAGGTTTTTTTAATTATTTTCATTTCCCCTCTAAGCAAGGTTGTTTTTAATTAACACAGCTTTTTCCAGATAGAAGATTTTGATCTTCTGGGAAGTCAGTGAAATTATTTTGTAATTCCTAATTGTCACTCATTTGAATTCAGTTGGGCTGGGCCAGGGGCTAGAAAATATACGTTACTGAAGCTTTTCACACAAAGGAATTAAAAAATTTGCCATGTGCTATATATGACCTGTGAGAGTATAACTGTCTAATATGTGGCTGAAGAACATTCCTTCCTTAACTTATGCATTAAGATAAAAAAGTTTATCCACCAGTATTTACATAATAATGATGGATGAGCCAAAGCACTTCTTTCTAGATATAAAATAAAGTTCCTTTTTATTAGCACTTTATCAAATTTAATGTTTGTTTCCTCAAATAAGTACCATTCACATGTTTTGCTTTAAGTTGCATTCTAATTTGTAAAAAAATTCTATCAGAAGAGGTTTCAAAATATGAAATATGCAGGAATCTCTCACAGTTTCTCTCTATTCCTCAGGCTTATTGTCTGTTATTTCGCATTTGATTGCAATGCTGATACCAACAGCAAGTATCACCAACAGATAATATATGGATGTGATTTATTTCTTGTTCCAAAATATTTTTAGTGTTATCTAGTAACTTCTCATCGGGTGTTTTATATCACAGAGATAACATGTCTGTGTAGTGTTACTCTTACAGCTTCATTACTTTTCAGCAGTAGCACATTATCTTGAATGATTGGGGTAATTTTTAAAACAAATTGTTTTCTTGTATGTATGAACTTTCTATTAGTGGGATATTGATACAACTGTTCTTTAATGTGCTGAGGACTTACTGTGTGAGCCGGCACAGGCAGCACACAGGAACAACCACAAAACCACAGATGAATGCAAAGAGTAAATTTATTTTCGTTACCTCGCCAACCGGGGGATCCCTGAAGCAGCACCTGGGCAGAGGCACACAAGCGGGAACGCAGGCACTGCGGAGCTTGGTCCATGCTAGAGGATCAACAAACCTCCTGGTTTTGCCTGTTTATCAAGGATCCATGCAGGCGTAGTTTACTACTGTGCTTTGATCTTTCCACAGCAGGGCAGGAATCTCAAGCATGTTCGATAGGGTGCCTCTAAGTCTATCACAGGCCTGTGTTATCTAAACACAGATGTTCTACTTGTCCAACATACAAGGCCAAACAACAATTAGTATGATATATGTGTTTTTCGACACCCCACCTGCAAGTCACTTGAGCGTGTTTACAATCCTCCTTGCCGATCTTTTGTTATTTTCTCACACTTGCATTATTTTCATGTTCTTAGTAATAGTTTATATTTTGAAATTAAGTATAATTCTGTAACTTTGGTAAGTGAATTACTTCTGTTATATTCTGTAAATGATGCAAAACTGTTTCAACATGTAAAAGAATACTTACCTGCTTTTCAAAGTGAAGACACTTGATTTTAAGTTGTTTCTATGACCTTTACAGCTGAGGAAGGCAAGTTTCTTTCTTAGTGCTCCAGTGCTCGTCATAGTATTTGAAGAACTTCATAAAACATGACAACTTAATCATGTACTGTAACATTGATAACCTCTTTGCTTTATTATGGCATTATCAAAGAATTCCAGTGAGGTAATTTTTTTGGGAGGCGAATATAGGAAAGGGGGGAAGAAGGGAATTAATCTTTGAACAAGTTGGGGTTTTCTAGCATTCTTGCACTTGGCCTATTAACTGGTTTTAGAAGTCTCCTAGAGTTTTAGCTAGACTGTTGTTGTTCCTGTCTTGAAACAACTACTATATCTTTAAGTATCTTTTAAAAGTTTACTGCTTGAAAGTTTTGTGAGCATTTTATTTCATTCTTGTTTGTCTAGCAGTGTGGTGGGATGCCCCTAGCAATTAGCAAAAATAGTCATTTATTCTATAGGAATTTTTTTTTTTACTTGAAAACCAATATTTAAAAAATTTGGAGATTTAATCCATGAGTAATTGTAAAGGGGAGATTCTTGTCTCTTGATGACGTTCTTAATTAAAAGCACAAATACTTCAAGCTTAATAGACTGTAGCATAATAGCTATGATACTGAATGGTGCCTTTATTCACCTTTTGTTTTTCCTTTCCTTGCTCCTTCCTGACTCTTAAGTAACTAGGAGTCTTACAGGCTTTTATAATGCTGCTATTTTTATTAAATATCCACTAATTTATTGCTTGTTCTTATGCCCAATATTTAGTCTTTAATTTCCCATCAGCATTGGAAGGCCAGTGATTTCCCTGCATGGTATTATAGAGATTTGGGTCTAACAGGGATATAGTCTAATAAATAATTCATTTTCTGTCTATTTGTAATTGCTTTCTGGTCGTTCAACAAACCCACTCAAATTTCTGGGATGCTTCCTTCCTTCCAGAAGCAACTCTGCATTTTAACTGTTTTAAAATCTGGTTTATTCACCTCGGAGAAGTTCTTTATTTGTATTACATTGTCCAATGAAATTTTGTCTAGCTTCTAGTTTGGATTTAAGTTAAATAGTTGGTTGCTTGCTGCACTGGACTTGTGGTGTATCTGTTGTTCAGTCTGCACTTAACCTGGAAATTAATAGCTGGATTTCAAATCACCCATCTGGCTAGTTTGGGTTTTGTTGGTTTCTACAGAAGGTGTTTTTTCCTTTGGTATTTGTTTTCTGAGAGCTTTATGAAACTTTGCCTTTAGTTTCCTTAGGTTGGTACTACTTTCTTTTGTACTGTAGGTGTTTACTTCATGTTTTCCATTTCACATATTTTAATCAGTACCTGCTCAGTGTGTCACTTAGTATTTATCAGTTCATTTTTAACACAGCCATCTATAAAATTATTTTTACTCAACAGATCTGTGAAGCTCTTGAACCTCCCGACCAGTCTCCGACCTCACAAAATGAAAAGTCTACTTGGTCAGAATGTGTCAACCAAAAGCCCCTTCATATATTCTCCCATTATTGCGCACAGTCGTGGGGAAGAACGAAATAAGAAAATAGGTACGAATATTTTGCAATATTTTCCATTGTTTTGTTAAATTAGAAAATCTTTCTTGGTCAAGGAAAGCAAACCTGAACGTTACTTTCTTGTATTTGAAATAACCAGCTTTTTAGCCTGAAGTTCTGAAGGAGCAAAGCTTTGTTCTCCATAGGACAGTTTCATATTTGAAAGAGGAATAAAGTGTCATAGATGATAAAATTGATTTTCAGAGGAGATAAACTAGTTTTATTTCCTTCTCAAACGAAAGAGAAATCAGCGAAAACATTCTGTTCGGCAGCAGCCAGCTTAGCAGTTATCACGTGTGGTGCCCTGAGCTAGATGCACTGTTGGGGTTTCCCCTTTTCTAATAAGGATATCATCATGAACACAAAGAAAATAGGATGAATGAGCTGCAGTTTCTTGAACAAAAAATGCAAATCCATAGGAAACTGGAGTGTGGTAGTTCATCACCCATAGAAATTTTTTTTAAATTTATTTTTGGTTAATAGTGTTAGCCCATTGGGATTTCAAAATTGGTTTTCAGTTTATCTCTTTCAGGAGAAAAAAAATACATCTAGTTAATATCCTATTATCATTTAACTTAAACTCAGAATGATTAACTGTCTGATTATTCGTTTTTTTTTAAAGACAGTTCAGCAAAAATCAGAAGAGCCTTATAAACAATGTTTAGAATACTACAGTCATTTTCTGCTAGAGGATTATTTCATTTATTATAAAGCTCTTCAGTGCAGTAATTGTGCCACTGGAAGTAGACTACAAGGCTTGTTTCAAATCCTGGATTAAGTTACAAATATTGGTAGTCTTTTTTGTTGCTTTTGTGCATATCACATGTATGATAATTTTTAACATAATCATTAGTGTCAGCACAAAAAGGACTTGTGTGACTATGAAACAGTAAAAAATTTCTTTCTTATATTGTGATGAAACCTCTACCAGTGCAACTTGTACCCATTGCCCCTTGCCTTCTTCATATGGCTCGTTGTGAAAAGAAGGTCTCTGTCCTCTTTGTAGCCACCCTTTAAGTACTGGAATACTGTGATGAGATTCCCCCTGAGCCTTCTCTTCTCTGGGGAGAAGAGACCTAACTCCTTTAGTCTTTCCGCATGGGGTAGTTTCTCCAGCCCTTTGATCATATTCGTGGCATTCCTTTGGATCCTCTCCAGTCTGTCCGTGTCTTTCTTGAACTGTGCGGACTGGAACAGTACTCCAGGTGGAGCCTGACAAGTGCTGAGTAGAGGGGGATGATCACGTCTCTGTTTCTGCTAGCAATGTCCCTGCGGATGCAGCCCAGGAGCCGATTTGCCTTTGCTGCTGCAGGAGTGCACTGCTGACTCCTGTTCAGCTTGTTGTCTACCAGGACCCCCAGGTCCCTTTCAGCAAGGTTGCGCCCCAGCCAGAGATCCTAGCCTGTACTGGACTGGTTACGTCATCCCAGGTGTAGGACCTTGGAGTTGTCACAGCTTTGGACACTACTCCCCCAAGTTTGTTAGTTTAAAGCAAGATTGGCAAGTCAGCCAATCTGCTAGCGAAGATTCTCCTGGCCGTCTAGGTAGGTGGAGCCTATCTCTCCCCAATAGGCTGTATTCGTTGAAGGACTTCCTGTGGTCACAGAAACCAAAGCCGTAGTGACAACACCAGCCATGAAGCCACGTATTGATCTGCATGATGTGTCGACTTCCCCCTGCATGCCTATCACTGACTGGCAAGACAGAGAAGAGGATCACTTGCGCACCTGTCCCCTTTACTTGCGCCTCCAAGGCTCTGAAGTCCTGCTTGATCTTGCCCAGGTTTTGCTTTACCATGTCATTGGTGCCCACATGGAAAAGAAGTAGGGGACTGTAGTCTGTGCTTTTAACCAGCTGTGGCAGTTGTCTCCCTCTGACATCCCAGATCTTGGCTGCTGGCAAGCTGCAAACTTCCCTTGACCGTATACCAGCCTGGCAGATGGGTGCCTTGGTGCCTTTCAGCAGAGAGTCACCCACTACTAGCACCTGACGTGTCCTTCTGCAGCTTTTACTATGTGCTGCTGGAGTGCTTCTCCCTGTGAATCTTGCTCATGGGTTTTGTCCTCTGCCAAGGCTTTCTATCTGTTGCTGGCTGGTACATAAAAGGAAGGGGACTGAAGTGATACTCTGTTCCTATGGATTATCAGAGACTTTGGCACCTCCTTCTCCAAGGTGCTGTCAGTTTGCTGTTGAAGCTCTTTGTCTGGTAGTCTCTGGAGGTCAGTGCCACGGGGCCCTAGTACTTCTTCCTGCTGAGTCTCATCCTCCCTAATACAGCATAACCTGCTAACTTCCTCCTGCAGCTCCTCCACCCACTGCCTGAATGACCCCACTAGACCACACCTTGCACAAAGTGGAGCTTCCACCTTCCTCCACCCTGGAGGCAGAGGTGCAGTCTTTGCAGCCCTCCACCTGGACAGCAGCTGCTCTGATAGCAAGCTCTGTCTGGGTGGCTGCCTCCACTCATCCCAGGCTTGCCTGGCAAGGTAGCTGATTCCTGTCAGCTGCAGAGCACAGCCCTTGCTTGGTCTCTACCACCATGCTGCTGACAACCTCAAAGCACTGCCTAATAAACCTTTCTAATTCCCTGGAGACCTCAAACTGCTGGGTAGGCTTGCACAGCACCAGCTACCTGGGGTGACCGCCGGGGCAGCAGCTTAAGCCTGAGGATAAGCAGAGCAAGAACCGGCAGAGTGCGCAGTCCACTGCTGACACCGCTCCCCTCAGTCACCGCTCACTGCGCACCCTGCAAACTGCCCGCGCTGCTCCCCTCAGGCACCGCTCCCTGTTCGCACGCCCTGTCGCGGCGCTCCACATGCCTCGGGCTCCCATGGGGCTGGTTATATGCGGCTTCCCGCGCTTTGACCTGGCCGCCGGGACAGCCGGCACCGCCCAGCTCTCGCCCGCCGCTCTCCTCTGGTGACCTGCCGCCTTGCCGGCCGGTCCCTCCCCATACACAGCCCAAGGGTGCGGTGGGCCCAGAAACCCCCTCAGGAACCCCGCGGGGATCTCGCAAGCCTCCCATTCGTCTCGGCACGCAGTAGCTGCCGCTTGTGCTGCCAGCATCGGCTTCCCGCGATTTCGATACTATTGCAAGGAGGTAGTTCAGAGAGTATTGTACACTGACGAAGGGATGATATCTGTAAAAATTAAGAAACGAGCCTAGAATCCTTTCTTTTTGGAAGGAAAGACAGATTAAAGCATCAGACAAATCAATGGTTTGCGTTTGCTTTGAGTAATAGTTAGATGAAATCAAGAGTTTCCAACATGGTTTTCTGGTCATTGACTTTTTTAGAATCACTTCTTAAGTGGTTGGATTGAAAGCATTTTAAGAAAAGACATTCCAGCCTTGTGGTACTTCTTACAATGTGGAAATTGCTGTAATTTACAAGGACTGAAGTACCTACTTTGGCTACTACAAGTGCCTATGTTGATATAGTTAACCGTAATGAGGCTTCAGTGCTTAAATATCTTTGAAGCTCTGTACAATACCTCTTCAGAGGAGTAACGGATTCTTTTGGGGACTGCAGAATGCAGAAGACATTGTGGACACTAATAAGCAATTAAATAAAAAGAAATTTTCAGAACATCTCATACAATTGTGCTTCTGGATGTTTTGTTTTAATCAACAGTTTTGCTTTTCAGGTTTCATAGTAATATAACCTGTTAATATCTCTGAATGTATGTTTTTAATTTCCGCTAGCATTAATTGGGAGTTAAACATTTGCATTAAGTACATCTCCCTTGAGCTCTCTAATATTGCTTGCAAGATGTAATCATATAGTAAATGATTGTGAATGTACAATTAGAGTACAGATGGTTTCAACTGTGTATTACAGTCTTAATACTAATAATCCTCTTTTTTTTACTGGACACTTTCTAATATCCTAGTAAAAAAGTGTTAGTAATGTATGTTAAAATTATTGAGTAGACTAGTAAAAGTTAACCCATGTATGTTATAGATTAGCTTATAGTAATCGTTTATTTAACAAATACAGTTAAACCACCTTTTGTTTATTTGGACTGCAGGTCCTCAGCTTTTATGGAGAATCTTTTCACATTCAGTTTTAAGTCTGAACATCAGGTGCATGTGGTTAACAGTGAGAAAATTGGAAGGTGAACAGGATCTTTTGGGCTGAAAAGATCATAAAGTGCTGATGTAAAATAATCTTTCTGCATTGAACAGTTCCTCAGAACTTGCGTCTCTGCTACTGACCTCACTTCCATAAACCTCTCGCCTCCTTAAATTAAAAAAAAAAAACAACAATTTTAAATTTGGCAGGGTGAAGTGTCTTTAAAGTTGAACCTCTGTTACTTGTAGTGAGATATAAACTGAAAATACAGCTTATTACCTGACCTATTTTTGTTCATTGTCTTTCCTAAGTATTTTCACAAGTTACTAAATAATTTGCATTATTACTTGTCTCCATTTTGTGAACCTCAGAAAAATCTGTATCTGTAGATCCTAGTGTCATCTTCCATGCCCACAGCATCTCCCAAATTATTTACTGTTTCCCAAAGAGAAGTAGTGGGAGGAAACTAAGATGGCATCTTGCTCGTGAGCAGTTGTTTCCTTCTTAATTTAGGATGATCTTTTATTTACTCTGTATCATCAGCTGTCTATATGAAGATTTGTTTCCATTATTTTTAATTTCCTTCTTCCTGTTGTGTTCATTCCTTATCTGCTTGCTTTTCATCTGAGTCTTAATTATCCAACGTGATATGTACTCTGTACCTAACTCTGTACCTAACTCCAAGTATGTAAGCCTTTAAGTGTTTCAGGATGTGTTTAAGTACTGTTTTGAATTGATGCCTGAGTTAATTTTGCCAATGTAATGTTGGCACACTGGGTCTTTGGAGCACTATTACTGTATTAATGAATTCTTCTGGTCCTTTAACCCGTTGCTTTGCCTGTGATGTATAGCTTGTGTCCCACAATGCACTTGAATAGGACTTGGGCTGTGAAGATTATACAGAGATGTTAATTTAGAATATAAAGATAATATAGTAATCTGACAGCTCAGCTGATGCTACTTTTTTACAACACTATGATTAGGTAATCTTGCATTAATTCTGTAATAATTTCATGTAGATTTCCAGTGGGTCCAGGGAGATGTATGTGAAGTTCAGTTGATGGTGTACAATCCTATGCCTTTTGAGCTCCGAGTAGAAAACATGGTATGTATCTTCCTAAATCTCCCCTTTTTATTATTTTTTTCTGAAAAATTTCTCAGTTGAACTTTCAAAGATGGTTTTCTGTAAATCAAGTAGTTTAAAAAAATCATTTAAGCCAGTATAACCTTAGTTTAACAGTGCAGTACTGTCAATTTTCTTTTATTTGTTGGTAATGAGGTGTTGAAATGAAAATCTCTGCCACTCAGAGTGTTTAAATGCTTTACTGTTACTGACCCGTAAATCAATTCTGTACCTTTCTGCATTGACTAGAACTCATGCTACATAATTTACATATACTGGTCTTCAAGTAATAATTACGATAACGCAAAACCTAATAATTAGTGTATACTTACTACTGTAATTTAAAAATCTGCATTCATCCTAGCTTTTCAAATTCTTATTTTGACCACATTTTAAAAAATCTGAGGAATAAAATAGTTCTGAGAAGCTTTGTTTTTTACTGGAAGCTTCAGCTCACGAATCTGCTGTTCCCAAGGATATATGTTATTTGAAAACACCGTAAGCTAAAATTATTAGGAGGGAGGAAAAAAATGCTAAAATACCAGAGAAGCATGTAAAGTTAGAAGGATCAAGCCCAAGCCATCTACTACTTCAGTCGACTGTATGATATTAATTTTGTGGACTGCTTGCAGAGTAACCTGAAACAAAGTAAACTGGGTTATTTTTGCCCTCTTTATGCCAACTGATAGGATTTTTGTTTTTAATTTATATTCATTTAAAGGTTAAAAGCCCTCTAACTACCAAACCAACTTAATCTCTGCTCAGTCCTAATCCAGTGTTGTCCTTTATATTAAATATTTTTACCTTTAATATTGTTTTAAAAAATAAATCCCATCTCTTAGACCCTATTGTTCTGTTAGGCTAAGTGAATCAGCGTGTATTTATTTGCTCAGGATTTTTGTTTGTCTTTGTTTTTCATAGGTTTACTGCAGTGGCTAGTCAAACAATTTGACCTAAATTACTGATAATATGCCACACATAATAAAGTGTTTTTCCACGGGAAACGAACATGCCCAAAATTGTGCTTATAGCATAACAAAATTCATTCTTGGAAGCTAACACACTGGTTTCTTCAGCAGCATTTTATCTAACCCTTACAGAAGTATTCCAAATTGTTAGGAATGAATAGAAAAAGTAATTGTAAAGCTGTGCATAACAAAGGACTCTCTATAGGAATTAATTTATTTAAGAACATTTTGATTTATAGTCTGATTTGTATTGTGTAAGTAATGATCTAATTATATATTTAAAAAACTGGGTTTGGATAATTTCTTAATTTCTTAATGAGGAAATTTCTTATGAGTGCTTACATATACTTAAGAACTCAGAATACAGTTATTTGCATAGATATGCACTCCATCCATTCCCTGAGCAAATTAATTGTAGTGGCATGAATACTTCTTTTTACTGATAGCGTGATAAAGTTCTATCTTTGCATTAATACTGAATTTCAGTTTCATTGGTAAGCATAAGAGGAAGCAGGCATGCAAACTAGATACAAATAATTGAAGTGATTAATGTAATTCTTTAGTCAGTGCTCCATAAAGAGAGTGCTTTGAGAAATTCTGCTGTGTGCTAATGTCATCTCATTGGTAAAAATTAGTTGATTTTGCTTGATTTGTCTGTGGTATCAAGACTGTAGCCAGCAAGTTGAGGGAAGTAATTATTCCCCTCGATTTGGCATTTGAGAGACAGTGTCTTTAGAAGCAAGGCCAGTTTTGAGCTCCCCGTACAATAGAAATATTGTCATACTGGTAGCAGTCCAGCAGTATTACCAAGATGATTGGCAGGCTGGAGCATAAGACAGATGAGGACAGGTTCAAAGAGCTGAATCTGTTCAGTTTGTAGAAGAGAAGAATACTGGGGTAATTCCTATTGCTTTCCTCGATCCCAAAATGGAAAGGTGCAGTGAAAAGGAAGCCAGACTCTTCCCAGAGGTGCCCAGCGTAAGGGTGAGAGTCAGTGAACACGTTGCAGCAATGGAAAACTTTCCTAATAAAAAATTTCCTTTTTTCAATCATGAGGGTGATCATACACTGGAACTGGTTGCCCAGAGAGAATGTGGGATCTCCATCTTCAGAAATCTTCAAAACTTGAGTGTATAGGACAGTGAAAAACCTAAACTACCATCAAAGTTGGCCTTGTTTTGAGTAGTGGGCTGGGCAGTAGCATTTCCTTCCAGCCTAAATTGTTCTGATTTTCCAGTCTCATCTGTGAGCTTTCTAGAACGTGGGAATAGTTATTACTTTATCACACGAATAAACTCTTTTGTTTTTATTTTAATAATTCAAAGTGTTGTTTAATATTTTAAAATGTTTTAGTTTATTATTAACATGTACTCATGCCTGCAGTCCCCACACCCTCTTGTTGTTTGATTTCTCATCATGTTTTACATTCTTTCGTATCATTTCGTCTCCCAGAATCATTTTCATAGCAAGCATATCTTTTTCTGTCATTTAGGGGCAATTTCAGCTTGTCCCAAAACTTTTTTCCTTCTGTCTGACTCAGCACCGTACCTTTGCAGTATGACTCGTTCAAGCTTGTTTCCAATGACTGGCAGTTCTTCTTTGAGTTCTCCATTGCTTGATTTTCTTTGTTCTTTACCCTTTTCATGGTTCACCATTCATCAACATGTCACTGTCCTGAAATCTATAGACTTATTCCTTTTTTCTAGTTTTCCCTTTCCGTCGTCTTTCAGTTTATGATTTGTTGTTCTGTTAGCTTATCGTTTCATGTTAAATGAAAAATGGAAGCATCGATCCAAACTTTTATCATGATACTTTTCCTAATGGGTGTTCCTGTTACTTATGGCTGAAAGTTGTGATGGTAAACAACTCATTGAAAGGCTTCTCTAGCTATTTTCATTATTTGAAGTATTCATGCTAAGTACATAGAATCAGAATCATAGAATCATTAAGGTTGGAAAAGACCTCTAAGATCATCGAGTCCAACCATTAACACCACCATGCCCACTAAACCCTGTCCCTAAGCGCCTCATCTACGCATCTTTTAGATACTTCCAGGGATGGACACTCAACCACTTCCCTGGGCAGCCTGTTCCAAGGCCTGACCACTCTTTCAGTAAAGAAATTTTTCCTCATGTCCAGTCTAAACCTCCCTTGGCGCAACTTGAGGCCATTTCCTCTCGTCCTATCGCTGGTTACTTGGGAGAAGAGACCAACACCCACCCCACTACAACCTCCTTTCAGGTAGTTGTAGAGTGCGATGAGGTCTCCCCTCAGCCTCCTTTTCTCCAGGCTAAACAGTCCCAGTTCCCTCAGCCGCTCCTCATCAGACTTGTGCTCCAGGCCCTTCACCAGCTTCGTTGCCCTCCTCTGGACACGCTCCAGCACCTCCATGTCCTTTTTGTAGTGAGGGGCCCAAAACTGAACACAGGATTCGAGATGTGGCCTCACCAGTGCCGAGTACAGGGGCACGATCACCTCCCTGCTCCTGCTGGCCACACTATTTCTGATACAGGCCAGGATGCCATTGGCCTTCTTGGCCACCTGGGCACACTGCTGACTCATATTCAGCCGGCTGTCAACCAGCACCCCCCCAGGTCCTTTTCCTCTGGGCAGCTTTCCAGCCACTCTTCCCCAAGCCTGTAGCGTTGCCTGGGGTTGTTGTGGCCGAAGTGCAGGACCCGGCACTTGGCCTTGTTGAACCTCATACAGTTGGCCTCAGCCCATCGATCCAGCCTGTCCAAATCCCTCTGTAGGGCCTTCCTACCCTCCAGCAGATCAACACTCCCGCCCAGCTTGGTGTCATCTGCAAACTTACTGAGGGAGCGCTCGATCCCCTCGTCCAGATCGTTGATAAAGATATTGAACAAGACTGGCCCCAGTACTGAGCCCTGGGGAACACCGCTCGTGACCGGCCGCCAACTGGATTTAACTCCGTTCACCACAACTCTCTGGGCTCGGCTGTCCAGCCAGTTTTTTACCCAGCGAAGAGTGTACCTGTCTAGGCCGTGAGCCACCAGCTTCTCCAGGAGAATGCTGTGGGAGACAGTGTCAAAGGCTTTACTGAAGTCCAGGTAGACCACATCCACAGCCTTTCCCTCATCCACTAGGCGCGGTCACCTGCTCATAGAAGGAATCAGGTTGGTCAAGCAGTACCTGCCTTCCATGAACCTGTGCTGGCTGGGCCTGATCCCCTGGTTGTCCCGGACATGGCTTGTGAGCGCCCTCAAGATGAACCACTCCATAATCTTCCCCGGCACCGAGGTCAGGCTGACCGGCCTGTAGTTCCCCGGATCCTCCTTCCAGCCCTTCTTGTAGATGGGCATCAAATTGGCAAGCCTCCAGTTGTCTGGGACCTCCCCTGATAACCAGGACTGCTGGTAAATGATGGAAAGTGGCTCGGCAAGCTCCTCCATCAGCTCCCTCAGTACCCTCAGTACATGTAGTTTAATTGAGGTATGCTTAAGTAAAAAATTGAATTTATGAGACTGTGGAGACAAGATTTTGATCATTGTTGCTCAGATGATAAGCCCTAGACTCTCTGAAAAGTGGATCTTTTTGTTGGTTTTTTTTATTGTTTTCAAAGCTCTTTGCCCATCTTTGTTGTTCTTGCTGTTTATTCCCTGTCATGAATATTCATGATTTGGGACTCTATTTAGATACCTATTCTTCATGAGTGTCTCATTTATGTATTATCTTTCTGTCTTTTTCTATTTCATGTTTTTGTTTTGTCCATATAGTTAGAAGGCTGATCCATTGAAAGGTGCAATGGTGTTTGTAAAATGTTAAATGAAAATGTTTAATCATGGAATATGGAGGTGAGTAGGTCCAACAGCTGTGTATTTTAGTCAATAAAGCCAAGTAGGAGAGATCATAGGAGTCTTCAGAAGAAGTTAGTTAATAAAACTTAGCAGGTACCTTAAATCAACAGAGTGCGCCTAACTAGCTTTGACTGCAATGGATTAGAGAGAATATTTTTGCTATCCTGGTGGTGGAGCCCAAGTTAACAGGAGATGTTAAGCTGTCAATAAGTGTATATACCACTTTACTTTTTTTCCCAGGAATATTGATTTCTGTAAAGACTTGTTCAGGTATGTGAATGATAGCTTCTATCTCTTTTGTGGTTACTAAGCCTTTTTTCTGTCCAGGAAGAAATGACCTTCAGATTTCAGGCCTTCAAAAAAACCCCCAAATTCTGAGAAGTCTCTGATGGATTTATTTTGTATCTTGGGATAAATGTTTAAAGCAGTAAGTCATGGTACAGTCTAGTGAGATCTACTATTAAAATAAAACGCATGTGAAGATGCACTGCAAAGTGTGTTAAGTCCTCTAAGATTTTAACTACTTTTTCCTCTTTGTTTCTCAAGTTTCATATTAAAGGCAAAAAAACCCCCAAACCACCTGATAAATTTGATACAATGTTATTTATTGAGTGAAAGCATTTTTTCTGCACTTATTGTAGAAAATATAGCCGTGGTTCTAAGAAGGCTACAGTATGTACAGAGCAGTGTAAACTGTATTGAATAATATTGAGAAACTAAAAAATACTACCCCAAACCACAGGGATAATGTAGTTTATAGTATTAAAAGCTCATTATTCAAAAAGAAAGTCTTTGTTCTATAGTTGTCCTTCTATTTGGAGCATTTGAAGACAATTTAAATTTGGTATTTTTATTAATGATGGTATAAGAATGGCTGTTACATTCTTTTTTGCAAACTTCAAAACTATAGTATTAGCCAAGAGCTTTATGTTGATGTTTAAAAATACCATCTAAAATTTTGATAAGTTTTTATGTATAATCAGTCCCATAACTTAGCTTATGTTCTTTTAAATTGTTTCCGTGAACTGTTTTTTAGTGAGTTCACATCTTTGTACTGTTTCTGCCATCTTGAGAGAATATTTACTTACTGATAGACAACACTTAATGGAATCTATATTGGGTAAGAATGTACACAAAAAAGGTGAGGGAGAGGGATAAAAATGGTCGTGTTCGGTGTTTTCTAGGTCTGCTGAAAATAATCTTGTTAGAAATAGTAGGGAAAATTTCCTTTTAAATAAATATTTGACAGTTTTTGTGTAAAGTATTTGACAACATTGTATAAAGTATGTTCAGCATGAAAATTAACTTTGATGGCAGTGTTACTTTAAAAAAAGAATGATTGCGTTTCAGGATTGGTAAGTAAAGCCTAAAAAAAGCAGTTACATACTCATGTTTTTTTTAACAGCATCCCCAAATGCTACCATTTACATAAAAGTTCTTTTGTATCTCTAAAACTAAATTGAGGTTTGAAGTGATTGAAAGACATGCTGTGATAATAGCATGCATATATTAACTCTATGACAATTTAAGTTGTTTTATAAGAATACAAGGAAATGTAACTACTTTTTTTTTTTTTGTGATTCATATATTCTCTGGAGGAAACCTTGTATATGGGTAAACTTTTCCTGTAAGGTCAGAAAGAGCAATGATTACTAAATAGTATTACTTTAAATAAGGTATAAGACTCAAGGGAAATGAAACCTAACACACACTTTTGTTTGTTTGTTTGTTTTGAGTCTGATATGTTTAGGTAAAGGATATGACAGTACTGCAGCCTTGATTTGATTGTCACTGTTAACGTAAAAAATTCTTAGGCACCAGAGGGCAATGTTGGTCAGATATTGCTGAATTCTGCTAACCAGCAAATAGCAATATTGAAAATGTCTTTCAGACACTCTAGATATGTCATTGTCTTTTAAAACTTATTTCTGTGGGTTAATTTTTAAGGGTAAGTATCTTGATTTCAGTTTATGTCTGGAATTCCGAAGCCTAGTTGAGGTTTATATTGGGTTTTTTTCCATTTCGATGAGTTTTTATGTTTTCTTAATAACTTTACTTTTAAAGACTTGAAGTTTTACTGAATAGTAAAACTCTCATATTGAGAGAAATGAATGCTGTATTCTTCGTGTGATAATACACTTGAGGCTCTTTTATTTCTAGTCCAGGCATAGTATGTGCTTAGCGCAGGTGTTTTGGCATTTCCATTGCGTTTGTTCTCTAGAAAAGCTCTTCGGTTTCATGATCTTTGTTGTTAAAGAATACACTGAGAATGCATTCTTAATGCATTATAAGAAAAATACATTGTGCTGAGTACTTATTTTGCTTTAGCAGTTACCTGTGATCAAAATGCTGTGTTTGTGATCAACATGATCCAAGGGTGGATATATAATTTCAGGGGTTAGGGAACAATGTACACTGTATCAATTTTTTTTTTTCCTCTACTGTTATTAAATCATTTTAATACTAGCAATTGCTCTTACTAGTAACTCTTCCTTCTTGTCCATAAGCACATGCGTATTTTGGGTGATTGTACTCCAGATGCATTTGCATGCCTTTTTGTCTATTACTGTCTCTATTTATCTTGATTTTTGTCTGGATTTTGTCTGCTGTTAACATACTCAGTTTAAATCCTTTGGCAAAGAAGATGCTTTCTCTGACAGCTGGGTTGTGATCATTGCTTTTCCTGAGCCTTGACCATTAGCCTTTAAAAATATTACCATTGATTTATTTAATTTTTCTCAGTTCATTTCCCTGTTTTTTTCCCCCACGGTTGTGATCTTTAGTTTCTTCAGGGTTATTTGGCTCTGGCCCATTCCAGGCCTCAATTCCCTGCAATGAGGGAACTCATTAGTGTCCTAGATCAAAACTCTCGCTGGGCTGTGAGGTTTTGACTGGCATTTTTAGGGTCGTATGGCAGCCTGTGTATGTGCACGCATGGCTACTTCAGATGCATTTCTCAGGGCTGTGCTGGTTCATGGCCCCCCTGTGAGGTTATTTTTTCCTTTACAGGAACCTAAAAGGCTTCGGGGAAACGTCTTCCCATGCACCCCCTCAATCCAGCTTGATAGTGGAGGATGTCTGGGGTGGGGGACTAATTCATATTAAGTAAGAGCACAAGACTGGTTATACTGCAAGAAGTGAAATGAATGTATAAATGTATGTCCTGACATCCAGCTTGATTAAAAATGTGAAGTAGAGGAGTAAGAACGTGGGAGAAAGCTGTTTTTACTCATTGCTTCCGTCTCCCCCTTGCGCCAAGGAAAACTGGGCTAATTAGGACCATGTCTTAATGAGGACCTTCCCGTATTTCAGGAAAGTGACCTGACTATGGTTTTGCAATGGTGTTGTCATTTCTTAGTATTTTGTATATGTTTATAGGCATTTGATATACTGGCTAATTTGGGGAATTAGCTAGGAATGGAAAAATAATGATGTGTATTAATTGTTACAAGGTAAGTTCAGTCTAGTATTAGGAGAAAGTTTGAACTGGAAAGTCTTTCCAGTTTAACCACTGCACTAAGCTACCTAATCCCCTCTTAGAGACTACCACTGAGGGAAATTCCAAAACTCCTTAGAGAAACATGCTGGGAATGGTTAATGTGGGGTTGGCTCTGCTTCAGAGGAGGAAGATGAGTTAGAAGGGGTCCCTTTCAGTTCTGTTTATTTGCATTTGCTATAGCTGATACTAAACAAGACATTGGAGGGTTTTTTTTGTCATTGATTTTTTAGGACTTTAAGTCCTTGGATGAAAGTATTTAGTTGAGGTGAATCCTGAATAATATATTTGAATACCTGGCCAAGTGATAGTTCGGGATGCTTTCAGGACCTGTTTTAAAAGTGAGTTTCGAGTGTGTATGGGGTCACCTTTTGTTTATGTTCTAAGATTTGCTTCAGCCAAAGCAAAAGCAGGAAGATTGTGATGAAGACTGAGGCTAAGTCATTATTAAAGTGTGAATGTTCACCCCATTTCTGTGGGGTGAATCCCACTGGAAGGATTCATATTCAGTCACGTGCAATCAATTATGTTGCATCATATCTAAAATTAGTTTGTATTGTCTGGGTATTGCAATAATTATTTTGATCTCTTTATTCTGAAGTATTGCAAGGGATATTTCACCAAGAGCGCAAACAAGGCCTGCTTAAGCTTCCAGCTACATAAACATACCTATTTGAAAAGTAGTGACCAAGCTTGCGTTTACGAAGTGGGAATCAAAATGCGTCAGTGGTCTGATACACTGGGTAGTGAGCGTATAGGAAGACAGAATTAGTTTTTACTTACTTTTCTGCGGATTGTTTCTGACAGCTGAAGTCTCCATGTGAAACTGGGGGAAAACTAAAATTCAGTAGAAGTGAGGGTTTGATACAGTATTTTCTGACAAACTCAAGTGAAATTATATTGAATTTTGTGCAATATTAGAGAAGGATAGAGTTCTCTAATGCACCTTTCCACAAAGCAAGAAAAGCTTTGTTTGAATTAGGTGTTGTCTCAACAGTGTCAAGTCTACAAAGAAGTAATTGCTAGAACGAAAGATTTTTTAGCTTTTGGGTATATTATAATCTTGATGACTTCAGATCTTCGTTAGAAGAGAAATCAAGAACCTGATAAACCTGTTCGATTTGCTTTCTTAAACTTCTGGTGTATTTAGGACTTTGCTGTTAAAAATCTTAGGTGCAAAGTGTTTATTTAGGTGTTACGTAGCATGTACGTGAAAGATGTTTGTTAATTTTCCAGAAGGCACACTGCCTTCTGAGGAGGGAAGAAATTCTGATAATGGCTTTTAATTTAGTTCAGTTTTTGACTGCTGGTGGGTTGATTTTGGATAATATCTAGGAATTGCTTGAAGAAGACTTGCTGGTGGTTAGTCCCAATGCAAATCAGGCCATTAAAACTTAATGTACATGACAGGTCAAGTTTCAGTCATTGGCTGGGTAATTCCAGTGATGCCATTTGCATTTCTTTAAGTACTTGTTATACGAGTATCAATTTTCCTAATTTTTAATTGAGAATTGGAAAAAGAGGGCTAGTCTGCCTTTTACAGCTGACATGAGCATTAGAGGTGCACCATTCAAAACGCAATTGAATTAAAAACTAGGCAATCATAGATGTTTTCAAAGAAAAGCAATGCTGGTATTCTGGCACTGTGCAGATAATGTTGCTGCTTCTTAAACTCCTTCTTCAGTCTCTTTGTGGTTTTCTGTGGCTCAAACCATGAGTTTTTTCATCTGTCTTTACAAAAATAATATCTACCTCTTTCATAGAGTTTTGAGTTCCTGTGAAGCATCCTCATGGAGTTGAGGTTTAATCCAATTGTACTTACTGCATTAATTGATGGAGATATTTGGGTGGCATCTTTATTAAAAAATAAAAATAAAAATCTATATGTATAGAAAAGCAGCTGGTAACTTAGACTTACGTGCTGTACAACATTAAATTTCTTACTTGTAACAGTACATTCTGTGTTCAAGCATCTTAAATTCATTAACTGAGCTTAAAAAAACCCCCAATCTACTAAGGACAGTAATGCTGTGTTTAAAAGTTTGTTAAGTAATTTTTTTTTTTTTTTTGCTTAATTTCTTATTTTGTCCTACGTTTTAAATATAGGATGCTAAGAGATTTCTCTGACATGCACTAAGGAAGTAAATCATACAGTCTAACTGCAGGCATCTAGGCTTCATAGAGGATCAATTTAGCAAAGTGAATGTCTACTCCAACTCACTGAGACGTTTAGGTTGGACAGTAAAGCCAGACTTGCTCTATTATCTGTAAATACTAACATTTTTTTCTCCCCATAGATAAATATTTTCTGGCGAGGAACTTTAATTAAAGTTAAGCAAGAATTGCTATTGATGTTTCATTTCCACTGTCCAAAACATAAGCAAATACACAAGTAAGGTCACAGGTACAATTAAATGTAGGTGCAAAACACCACCATGCAGATTATATCACTCATTCTTTTTACTGTGCTTGGGTATAAATTTTTATTAGTTTTTCATACATCGTTTCCACCTCAGATCCTGAAACACGCTTCAGTGTTGAGTACAAATCTTGCCGTAATTCTAGATGCATGCTTCAGTCACTGGAACTTAAAAACCAAAATAACTACTATGGGCAAATTGGAATAAATAGTAAAAGTTTGTGTGATGTAATGCAAGGGATTAAAATATAAGTATATATCGTAAAAATGTAAGTGTATATCATAAAGGGATTTATCTATGTAATATGACTTTTTCAGGGTCTCTTGACAACAGGAGTAGAATTCGAATCTCTTCCTGCAGCTCTTTCTCTACCTGCAGAATCTGGTCTCTATCCGGTAACTCTTGTTGGTGTTCCTCAAACTACTGGACAGATCACTGTCAATGGTAAGGGATGTCTTCAGTCATTCTCTACCTAACAAAACAACCATGTGTTTTACATCTCTGTGGATTACATAAGTTTGAATGACACATATGTATTTGCCACTCTGAATTCTTCTCAGTAAGTAAAAGAAAAAACAAAACAAAGCAAGCAATCTGTTTTCTATACTAGGTTTCATAAAAAATATAGCCTGCAAAATCGCTTGGTTGTAACAGCAGTAATAAACACGTTTACAGTATCTCATGTATGAGAGGAAAAGGATAATGACTCAAACTCCCCTTTATTAATGCTTTCATTTGGAAAGCTTCTGAGGAGGATTACTTGAACTTTTTAATGAGAATGCAGAAGATAATCTTGGAGTTCGTTTTTCTTAATTAATTGTGTTCATCTAAGATTACAGACATTTTTGCAGATTGCTTCTGTAGAAACAATTTAGCCAATGTATGTAGTCAGTTGCAGTTGAGATATCATTTCATTAATAAGCCTAAATAAAATTGTGTTTGTAGTAAGTAAAGAGAATTAAAGAGCTTTTGTAGAAGACGAGCAGATCAGTCTCCTAGAAAAGGAGGTATATGTGAAGATAATAGATTCAACACATAGTAGGACTGAATCGTCTTACCAACACACAATTTTAGGTACGTGTTCCTGGAATACAGTGTTACAGGAAAAGAACCATTTTAATAAAGCTAAACACCAAAAGAAGATGGCTTTGAACTTGATGAAACTGTTCTGAGTTTTTCTTAAGTGCTTTTCTGTCTGCTCATAAAACGATTCTTCATTTGATTTTTTTTTCCCAGAAACTATTTCAGTAAATACAGAATAGCATCAAAGCATTCAGAGCATTTGCGCTGTAGTTGTCTGCTTTTAGTTTCACATACTAAAAATGTATTGCAAGTAGCAGAATTGATTTCTGTACTTGGCAGCTGTTTGTGTGTCAATGTATCAATTTTTCCTTCAGATATAGCTTGTATATATTGCCTGGTAAGGAATCGGTGTAGAGATACTTTCCTACTAGACTGAACTTTTAGAGGATGAGCTGTGGTCTTTTATGGCAGGTGTCTGTGTGTGTATGCATGTATGCGTATATACTTTTAGGATTCTTTTTTCTTTCACTTCTGGATACAGTTGAGACTCTTTCCTATAATCATTTTTTAGAGGAAATAGGGAACTGTTAACATATGTTGAAGGGTAACAAGTTTTATGTGCATGAGTGGATTAGGTGATGTAGTATAAAATGGTGGTCTCTATACTATGACTTGTGATGTTGATCATGTAAAAGATTTTACAGAACTTGCCACAATCTGTGGTAGAAATCATGGACTCTTTATTTTATTTTTTTTTTAATTTGCATGTTACAGATACAAAGGCATACATGTGTGTTGTTTGTATGTTGTCATGTAGTTATATATGTTGTTTAGGGGGTTTGAAAACTTCTTACATCTTTTGTGTCCTGAGAAGATTCTTCTGTAGAGAAGGTGGTGGTTTGGGTAGCAGAAATATTGGCAAGATCTGACTAGTAAGCTTAGTACTTTTAGACTTTTCAGAAAACAGAAAAATTCACAAAATACTGGTGTTTTCTTCTAAAAATCAGGTTACCATACTTCAGTTTTTGGGGTCTTCAGTGATTGCCTTCTGGACAATCTGCCAGGAGTGAAGACCAATGGCTGTACTGTTGAAGTCATTCCAGCTTTGCCAAGGCTGCAGATCAGTACCTCTCTTCCAAGGTGAGAAGCTGAATTAAATGATGATTTTATTTGGTCGTATTTAAGTGTTAGTCACATGCTGAATAAAAACTCCTTCATCTGAGTATATAATCAGTGCTTTAGGAAAACAAAACATAAACTGTATCTGTGCTATTTACTGCTTAAAACCTTGGAATTTCATAGAAAATATTTTGAGATTTAATTAACTGAGGGAGTATAATGGTTATTTATTATTGAAGTTATAGTTTTAAACAACTGAATTCTTAAAAGCTAAATGTTCATAAAATCTTGAAGTAAAGTGGTGATCCATGGAATAGTGTAGGTTGGAAAGGACGCCTCTGGAGGTCATCTGGTCCAGGATCTTGCTCAAAGCAGGGCCAACTTTGACAAGTGATATGACTTAAATGTTACATCAGGTTGCCCAGGGCATGATCCAGTTAAATTTTAATTATCTCCATGGGCAGTGTTTCCATCACCTCTGTGGGAAATCAGTTCCAATGACCACACTCTCGAGTTTTTTTCAAACTGAGCAAACCCAGGTCTTCGAACTTGTCCTCATATGTCATGTGCTTTAGCTTCCGCATAATTTTGATAACCCTCTTCTGGGCTTGCTCCAATATGTCAATATTTCCATTGTTCAGGAGGGGCCCAAACTTAATACCATACTACAGAAACAATATGTTTAAGAGGTACAGGAAGGATCAACTAAAATAACTTAATTAGACACTCACCAAAAAGGACACAGTAGTAGTGTAGGGTTTTTGTGGGAGTTTTTTTTTAGCTTTTTTTGTGTGAAGAATGTGGCTGACTAATTCCACGATTTTAGAGAGAGATGGTAAGACATTGATTCAATTCAATTTTTGGAACTTTTCAAGGTTCAAGAGCATTCGCCTACTAAGCTGCATGTGGGTCGCTATATCTCAGAGTCTTGCCATCCATCTACTGTTTTGCAAATAGTTGTAAAAGTACGGAGTTTCAGTTGTTTTGTTTTGTTTTGTTTTTTTTTAAATATTCCTTTTAGCTATGGATCAGGAAACAGCCTTTTGTTACTTACTGCCTTGATAGCTCAAGTGCCACAGCGATTGTTCTATTGATTGGAAGATCTCAGCTCCATTTATGATCCTTAGTAGGATGATCATCAGTATCATATGACGCAAAGGGATATATATGTGTGTATATATGTGCATTTTTTTTAATTGTCTTCTTCAGTATGGTTTACTTAGTAAAGCAAAGGAACCCGTTTGGTTCTGATTTTTCCATACTGAATTCTACTTTTCTAATGTGGAATGGGCTGTGTTGATGGCATTGCATTACAAAGATATAAAAGTAATATTCTGATGAAGACAGCAAAATAATAAAATGCTACAATTGAGTTACATGTTGGTAAATTCCCTATAAAAATTCTGCTAGATACGGAGTCTGTGTGGTTTAGCTGTAACAAAATTAATATTGGCTAGCCAAAGTTATGATTATATTAAAGAAGATGATGGGTTTGAAATACAGAGGGAATAGCAAATATTCTTAAATAAGCATAATATCTGCTTTTTTTGCATATATGTTCAGCTGATAATGTGGAACATTAACGAGATTTTCTTTGTATATTGGTGTGTATTTACTTTTTCATTGGTGTTAAATTTACTCTTAGTTTCTTCAGATGCTTTAGTTTCAGTACTCAGTCTCAGTTCCTGTAACACCCTGGGAATTTAGATGTGCTCTTGGCTACCTTGCAGTGTGCCAGAGAGGTCTGTGTGTACCATCACTTACTCCTTCTCCCAGCCTCTATGATACCAGCAAATTGCCTCATGCGACTCCTGTCAACAGCGTTTTATCCTTTGGGTTCTCCGGAGGATGATGTACTTTAAAAGACATGGTGAAGAAATGAAAGAAAGAACATTCTTAATTAAGAGACAGCAGGATAAAATTTGAATAATCCAATTTCTATCCTTGCATCTTGCTTTACTTTTACATTTCCGTTGACACCCATCTTACCAACATTTTATGTTGGGCTCTATTCTTGAGAGAGAGTCTTTTCCTGACAGAGCACATTAGTTTTTATAGCTGATTGTCTTTGGAACCTTCTGCTGGAGCTGAGCTGACTTTTCTTAATTTTTCACCAAATTTATTTATTTTTGAAGTATTTGAGATAATCTTGGTACTGTATTTATTGCCTTGCTTCTTTGTAGGTGAAACTGCTGGTATGTAGGAACAAGTTTGAAATGTCAAAGATGTATAGCTGTTTATAATTTCTTCAACAGTTCATTGATCTGATAGTAATTTTGTAGTGATAGTCATATTCGTAGGCAAGAATAATTCCAGGCCTTTCTAGGCATACCATAATGTCTTGTTAGAACTGTAGATTTTTTTTTATTGATCTGTGTTATGGAAGGTCAATTTAATAAGCTCAATTTAGCAGGAGCTGTAATGAAGCTTGCTGTCGTTGAGAATGACTTAGTATATATTTTCATCATTATATGTATTTACAATTATGCATAAATTGATATGTATCATATATATAGTATATAAAAATACACTACTGAGTAAAACAGTCTTAATGGAAAAAGCCTATAAAGTAAGAAAATTGAGGTAAGAAAATGAAAAATTTATAAATAAAATAATGAAAAACTTGTAATATGGATGAACTTGGAAAAATACCAGTCATTTCCACAAGAACCAGAAATTTTTGAAGCTGCATGCCAGTGTCCCAGATATTACAGGTTGCTTCCTTGATGAGTACTTTCTAATATACTGAAATAATTGTGCAGTACTGTTATGGTCAAAATCTTGTTTATGGGCAAAGAGGAATATATAAAGCTAAGATTTTACTGTTTGTAAAATAGTCCAATACAGGTATCATTATTAATGCAGATGCAATCATTACAGAAGAAAGAAAAAGAAAAAGAGAAAAATACTCTATACAGAAGAAGAATCACTAATAAATACAGTTGTTATACACACACTTCCTATTTTCTGCCTATTGTCGTGTTATACTCACCCTCCAACTGCTCCTCTGGGTCCTAAGATTGGCCTTTTCAGTCTGGTGGTACAGTGAGTTGTCAGCATCTGGAGACCTTCACTGAGAGGAATATGTTGTTGCTGGTTTCCCCCGCACCCCCCCTCACTCTAGAAAGCACTTGAGGTCATTTTTGTTTGCTTACACATTTTTATGCCATGTTTTTTTCTCTTCACTGAAGCTCCACGTAACGTCCAAGTTTAATATATGTGGTGCTTTTTTTTGTATATTAGGTTCTTGTTTTCTTTGTTTTCTTTGTTACCCCTGAAAGCTCTTTTTGTCCAGCTCGAGGTCTGCATTTCTTTGACTGTTAGTGAATAGCTGTGGGGTCTCCAGTGCTAAGCGTGTGCCCCATCTCTTACCATCCCACACCAGTAGTGTTCTCCGCTGCATCCGGTGTCTCCACTTCACAATGCCTCTGCTATCATACCAGACCTGTGTTTCTCTCATTGTTCTAGTCATAAATACCTCATTCTACCTAGTACACCTGCTTGTTACTACTATCTATATGAAACTATGGTTGTGCCAAACAGAGGTAACAGAAATAAAGCAATAGGCGTAGCCACAAGGTCAGAAGAAAAATTGCTGCCACAGCTACAGTAAGTCAAACCAAAGTTGCGGGCAGGTCAGGACAAGTTCAGAGCAGGCACAGAACCACAGAATGGTTTGGGTTGGAAAGGATCTTTAAAGGTCATCTAGTTGAAACCCCCTGCCGTGGGCAGGGACATCTTCCATTAGATCAGGTTGCTCACAGCCCCGTCCAACCTGACCTTGAACTCTGCCAATGATGGGGCATCCACAACTTTTCTGGGCAACCTGCTCCAGTGTCTCACCACCCTCATCGTAAAAATTTCTTCCTTATATCCAATCTAAATCTACCCTCTTTCAGTTTAAAACTGTTGCCTTTTGTCCTGTCACTACAGGCCCTGCTTAAAAGTCTCTCTCCATCTTTTTTATAAACCCCCTTTAAGTACTGAAAGGCCGCAATAAGGTCTCCCTTCTCTTCTCCAGGCTGAACAACCCCAAGTCTCACAGCCTTTATTCATTAGGGAGGTGTTCCAGCCCTCCGATCATTTTTGTGGCCCTTCTCTGGGCAGGCTTTAACAGGTCCATGTCTTATGCTGGGAACCCCAAAGCTGGACGCAGTAATCCAGGTGGCATCTCATGAGAGTGGAGTAGAGGGGAAGAATCAGCTCCCTCGACCTGCTGGCCATGCTTCTTTTGATGCAGCCCAGGATACGATTGGCTTTCTTGGCTGCAAGCGCACATTGACAGCTCATATCTGATTTTTCATCTACCAGTATCCCCAGGGCAAGCCTCAGTCCTGAGATCTTGCAAGTTCAGAACAAAGCTGGTGGCTACACAGCCTTAAACAGGAATTGAGACTTTTTTTAATTTAACAAGCTGTATTACAGAAAAGGATGTGTAAGCTGAATAAGCTTGGGCTCAGGTTTCAGATGTACATTTATACAGTAAGTGAAAGTACCATTTGTTTAGTTTGTTAGTATGCAATTCCTTGATACTTTTGTATAAATATGAGGGGGAGAAAAGAAATTTCTTCTTTCCTGTCACTCCAAATGCCCAAACTTCTGAGTGCTGCAATGATAACAATACATGACAGTAAATTTTAAATGATCAAAAAATACATTTTTTAACTACTTGCTGTCATAGATGCTTTCTGAAAGACTAAAATATGCTCTTGTTTGTGGAGGCTGCTTATCTTCTGCTAAGAAAGGATAGGATAGAAAGGAAGGATAGCAGAAATACCTGCCAAAAGAAGTTACTGAACCTGGGTTTCCCAACTGATTTATTGGTCATTAATCTCAGTAGCTTTTGCCCTTGTATCCTCGATCCCTTCTGACCACTTTGTATTAGCATGAAAAATACAGTCAGAAATTGAACCTCTGCCCATCTGTCTTGTTCTGCAATCCTTCTTCCCTCATTCGTGTTCTAAAGAGTTCATTTATATTCACTATTTCACCTTTCACAAAGTTAATTTCTTCCAGGATCCACTCCCATGAGGTTTATGCCCTCTGCTGTCCACTAAAACTTCATTCTCTGAACTCCCATATTACTTCTTCCTAGGTCAAGGTTACTGCTCAGTTCTCCTTTATCCATGATGTGTGGATATGTGCATATGTGCTATTTCAATAATTGACTGGTTTGAGGCATTTGTTACTTCAAAATGAAATGCTTGATACTCGTTTAAATAAATTCTCATGTTTCTGAAGCTTTAGATAGCCATGCATTTTCTCTACCACATATAACTTGTAGAATATATTTTTTTTCATCTCTTAAGTTGTTTTTACAACATATTGCTCTACTAAGTATATCTTACCTTGTGTTTCAGATACTGTTTATGATCTCTTAAGAAAAGTTTCTGGGTGAACAGCTGTGTAAAACAGTTAGTGCTGCTTATCTGTCATTAAAGGTGTTTCTGTCTTAATTCTGCATATATCATATGTTGGTGGAGTTTGGGAATGCTTAACAATGTAAGATAATGTATCCTCACTTGTGAGTACAAAGGTTTCATCTCTTCTGAGGTTTCTTCTACCAGTTAACTTTATTCTCACTTTTGTAATTTTTACGGGCTGATCAGAGAGCAGTATGGACTTCAGGATCTTGCAGAGGACTCTCACCCTGGTTTCTCTTATGCAGTGCTCAACTTCTTATTCTCCTCAATTTTATTTTTTATTATTTTTGTTTTACGTTCAGCTCTTGATATTCATTGTTACTCAACCCTAGTGTTCAAATACTTGGTAGCTACCACTTTTTTCGAGTTTGCTCATTCTAATGACCTGCTCTTGCTTTTTTGTTCATTTCCCTTTCTTACGGTTTTTGCAGCAATTTTTAACAAGCTTTCACAGTTAGGAATACATATTTTATATTGTTTGAAATCTGACTTATCTTATGCATAAAATATTAACGTTTAACCTCACTGGTTATAAAAAATGACCCTAAAATGAGAATGGAAAATTATATCTAATATCTTCAAGATTGCAGAGCAGTAGTTTCTGAGTCTTCAAAGAATAGTTAATAGAATATAGTAACTTGGACAGACTTTTAACATGTTTATCATAATATTTTGTTTGTCTATGTGTCACATTTTGTAGGTCTGCTCATACACTTCAGCCTTCTTCAGGGGATGAAATCTCCACTAATGTGTCTGTCCAGCTTTACAATGGAGAGACCCAACAGCTTATCATTAAGTTAGAAAATATTGGAACAGAACCATTGGAGAAACTAGAGGTCACAGCGAAAACAGTCAACACTAAGGGTGTGTATGCTGATTTATATCTAGAAATAATAATGATCACTTTTTCTCTGATAAAAGGGGAATTGATTGTATTATACTTCTTTTAGGTCAGTTTAGAATAAATACCATAATCCCTGTTAAGGAACTGGAATCATTCAGTTTTATTTTATTGTAGGAATGTAGAAATGAAAGGGAATGTAAGAAAATGTAGAAAGAGAATGAAAGAAATTGAACCATCTGTGTGTCAAAGGGTCATCTGCTTTTTGGAAATCTAGATTTCATTTTAATGTTACTTGGGAAAAAAAATCCTGAGGCAATAACTAGTAAAAAGCAAGAATCTTGGGTCTAAATTATTTTCTCCTTATGTCTAAATAAACTGATTAGTTAAATAAATAAATTACCATTAGCAGTAATGTTGTCCTACTTGAGGGAGTGGAAGTAAATAAGCCTACCTCTATATCTCACTCAGTAAGCAATAAGAAAAAAATGGGATAAAAGACTTTAAAAAACAAGGCAATAAATAAAATAAGCTACTGTGAGTTAAAAGAATAATTGAAGGTATGGAAGAAATACAGTACATGTCCTGCTTTCAGTTATTTCTCCTAAAATACTCTGTACATATTAGTATTAAAAAGTAGTCTGAGAGGTGAATCTTGTTTTTATTTCGTGATGTGTTTTATCATTTTTGGTTTGTCCTCTGAGGCATCGTTGAAAATGATATTAACAGAAGAACTGCAGTTGACAAGCAAGATAATCTTTAATTGCAATAGAAATACCTTATTTTATTGCAGGTTTTATTCTGTCAGTGCCAGAGTATTAAAATGCAATGTGATACCTGGTGATTTTTGTTCATTTCAGTATTCGAGCTCGTGATTTTTTTTTCAACAGAGTATCCTCTTCTCTGCAACCTGAGAGGAGTTGCCAATCATCTAAGAATAGATTTTCTGTCTGAGACTTTTTACCAAGTATAATTTTAGAAGCTGAAACATATGATGACTTACTGTTGTTATTTCAGTAATTCCAATGTGCTCCTACTGTGCTAGGTGTTGTATGTATGTAATGGAAAGACCAAATACAGCACGCATATTAAATGGTGAAGTTTATGTAATGAAATGTATTAAATGGTGGAATACATGGGTCTCTGAATCAGATGTTAATTGGACTCTTAGTACATAACATTATGCAGTTAATTGGTTCAAAATTTTGAAAAAGAGACTCTTGTCAACTTTAAAACCATCATAATCTCTCAGTTACAACTTTTGTTAAAAACAGTGAGGAAAAAGGAGAAAAGTTGATACACTCAGCTATGAGTTCAGTAAAACTTTAATTTTACTTCACCCTTCATTTTCTTTCTCTATAGAAAAATTTTATCATGAACCCTCTTTGTGTATTTTACAATATCTTAGATGTTATTAAGCATGATAATAATTGTCTTTATCAGAGAAAGGAAAATTTCTGATGAGTAACTCACAAATATGCATACCCCAAAAAATGCAACACTTACATAGCCATTTTGGAAAAATAGAAATGAGAGCGAGTTTTGAGAGGCATCGAATGATACTTGTTCTGAGAGTGTGAGAACCATGCCATCAGAATCATAGAAGTCCCCACGTGGGCAGGGGCCTCTGGAAATCATCTTATCCAACCTTCTTTTGAAAGCAAAGCTTTAGATTAGGTTATCCAGCGTACTGTCAAGCAGAGTCTTCAATTTCTTGCAGTGTCGCACAGAAGCAAAATGCACGCCTGTACTTGGAACTGTATACTCGAGATGAGCCATTTTACTGGAAGAAAATACATACTTAAATAAGTGTGACTTTTTACGTGACTGTCTGCTGTGGGTATGATGTAAAGCGCTGAAAAATGCTATCCGTGGCAAAAGAACTAATGGTCCACAGTAAGCATGTAATAATTATGTTATTTCAACTGTGGTTGTACGTAGTTCTTACAAAGGATGGACCTTTGCCTTTTTTAATGGATTCTCTTCCATTTTAGTTATTTATCGTAAATCGATACAAATGCATAAGGATGGACTTACGGTACAGTGTGACATGGGATTCTGGTGATCAACAGGGAACTAAATATTTGTCATGTCAGCAGCTTAGTTTGGTCAGTGAATACTACATGCATGGAAATAATGTGGATACGACATTAAACCATCTCTAATAGCAACACAAATTCTTGATATTATATATCAAGTTGAGAGCATATGCAGACACTTATGAACTATCTCTAAGTGCATTAAGAAGTTGCCTCTTGGATGTTCTTTACTACTCCTCAGCTGAAATGTGCCTGTGATTTGAACTGCTCAAGGTCTCCCTGAAAGATGTTAGGCATCTTCATCTGCCATGACCACAGCTTGCCTGTCAACTTGGGAGCCCATAAGAAGTTGTCCAATTTCAGCCAGATACAAAGAGCTTTCAATGATCCTTGGTTTAACCTGATTTGCTTTGGTTCTTTTAGTCTTGGCAGTTGCTCGTAAATCATTTGCAGCTGCTGCATGAATGCCCGTCTGACTTCCATTTCCTTACCTTGTTTCTGGGGCCACAACTTTTAGCACAAAGATGAATACTGTAAATGGCAACCATTCTCAATTTTTTGTGTAAATTACTGGATGGGATTAGCTGTTGCAGTGCAGTGACCTGACCTCCCTCCTTTGTTATGTTAGCTATAGCCAGGCACTTTTCTTGAGGAAGCCCACTTCTCTGGCATTGTTTTCAATGGTGTCTTGTTAATGAGGACCTCTGGAGATCAGGCTTTCAAACTTGCCTTCCCTTACTTTCTCTCTTCTGTTTCTTTCAGATGCAGCTCTTTAGCTTTTCCCCTCTGGCCCTCAGATAAATGAGCAGAAGTTGCAGCTCACCCTGTGCAGTTCATAAAGGACATCACAGGGTTTTTGAGTCCTTTAGCAGCCATGTGTTATGGAACAGATCCTGAGGCAAATCAGCAAAAGGGACTTGTCATGCTGCCACAATAAACGTGTCCGTCATGTCTTTTAATGTCTCTTGCACCACTCTGTCTACCAGGCTGTGGTATCTGTAGGTTGGACATCACATATATACTGTGAAGGTCAACACTGTGTCACCTCATATTGTCCCTCACCAGGTCAGATGGTCTAACACTTTTTTGAGAATGATGACATGTGCAAAGGGGGATGCTTTTCCATCCTTTGTCTCCAGTCAGCATTTGTCAGAGGCTTGTTACGTCTTAGTTAGGGAGTGCGCTCTAAAAGCTTTGATAACGCAACTATTTGATCCACTCGGGCAAATGTGACACTGATGTTTTCAAACTTGAAGTACTGAGGAGAGCGTGCCAGGCGTTCTTGCCAGCCTCACAGGTTATTAGGCGCTAGTAGTGAGCACCAGTTGCACACACTGTATGAACTTGGATGATGAAGCAAAACCTCACTGATCTTTCTTAGAAGTGATTGACCTCTGGAATTTAAACATAGAGAAATAAATTTACCTGTCTAGCTGTATTCTTCCCATTGTCTTTGAACACAACTGCTTGCAGTCTCAGCTGTTTAGCTGTGCCAGACCACAACTGAAAAATCTACTCTGAGGTTCAGGTAACCCATTTTAAGAACTGTGAATATCCTGGAATAGATTGATTTACCTTTTTTTGCCAAACAAAACTGTAGTGTCTTTCAAATTGGAGTTATGTTCCATAGAGAGTTGTGAATGCAGGCAGGCTTTTCTCCAGTTAGTCCAAACGTCCTTGTGAAGGTAGGACAATGAGGAGTGTTGGTAATCCAACCCCAGTCTAGCTGCTGTGATTTTACTATCTGGGTTTCTCAGCTCAAATCTCTTCCTCTCTGCCCACAGCCCTCTGGCTGACAGAGATAATAATGATTTTGTATGATTCTTACTAACTCTTTTTTCCACTCATAGGATAAATGTCAAATGGTTCATGATTTTAGAGCAGTTTTTGTTCTCCTTTTGGGGATACTGGCTAATTGCCTAGAGGAAACTCTGCTAGATACATTTACATTGTAAAGAACATAACAAGTCCTGCAAATTCATTTCTATCTATCAGGTCTGAATTCAAAATATTCTGGGTTGTCTCCTCACTTCGAAAGAGGCCAATCTCAAACGAAAATTAGTATCGGAACACTGCCTACGAGCCGATGAACTATTAGTGCTTTTATCTCCGTAATTCTAGAGTGCACACCCCACAGTTCCTCATTTTAAGAAAAGGTGACAGATACTGTGCAGTGCTAAATATGCAACTTTCCTTTTTACTAGAATTTCATGCACTTGAGAAGTTAAGATATATGAATACCAATGCCTATGCATTTAGAACTGATAGTTATTTTGAGGTCAGAATAACTGATAGTTATTCTGCTAGGAATATAACTTCAGCTGGTGAGGCGTCAAGAATCAGATGTGCAGATTATCATGTAAGTCTGAAGAGCTTTGTTGCTGTTGTGATTTAATCCTAGCCAGCAACTAAACACCACACAGCTGCTCGCTCACTCCCCTACCCCCGCAGTGGGATGGAGGAGACAATCAGGAGAGTAAAAGTGAGAAAACTCGTGGGTTAAGATAAGAACAGTTTAATTGAAATAAAATAAAGTAAAATAGTAGTAATAATAATAATGATGATAATAACAATAGAATATACAAAGCAACTGATGCACAATGCAATTGCTCACCACCGCCGATCGATGCCCAGCCAGTCCCCAAGCAGTGATTGCTGCCCCCGGGCCAAGTCCCTCCAGTTTATATACTGAGCATGACGTCATGTGGTATGGAATACCCCTTTGGCCAGTTTGGGTCAGCTGTCCTGGCTGTGCTCCCTCCCAGCTGCTTGTGCACTTGGCAGAGCATGGGAAGCTGAAAAGTCCTTGACTAGCCTAAGCATTACTTAGCAACAACTAAAATATTAGGGTGTTACCAACATTATTCTGGTACTAAATCCAAAATACAGCACTATACCAGCTACTAGGAAGAAAATTAACTCTATCCCAGCTGAAACCAGGACAGTTGCCTTGAAGCACATCACATTTCTATCTTCCAAGTGTCTCATCGTATTTGCAGTCAATGTATCTTCGTGCATGTTGAATCAGAGATGTGGCGTACTCTGGTCTCATCCTTCTGTGCTAGCTGGAAACTGCTCTTGCATTTTTATTTCCTTTCAACTGCTCAGCTTGCGAAGCAGTGGTTTAGTTATATTCTACCCAAACTTCACCTTTCAGCTGTAGTCTGTTACATTTTTCTTTCTCTTTGTTTCCTTTTGTCCTTACTTTTAAACTTTTAAACTCTTTTAAACTGTTCCAAGGGTTTTAATTAAACTGCCAGTAGCGTTGCTAGCATCTCACTGGACCTCCAGGCTAAACTGCATCTTTTTATCCTCCTGTGGTTTTTTTGTAAATCTCTGTTTGTCAGGAATCCACAACTGTGCTCAGAACACTATTCCACGTATGTGCCCTGTCCCTGATGCTTTAAGTTCAGTTTGCAATTTTGAGGCTGTCTGCACAGCAAAATGTTGTGGTTAATAGAGGATTCAGTCCCATCCTCTCCCTTTCTCCCACAGAAAGACAAAGGCATAACAATTTAAGAAATGTCCTACTGGGGCTGATGGTCCATCTAGCTCAGTAGTCACAGGACATTAGGAGATGTTGCTTAGGGAGAGCATGCAAGTCTCGCCACTGTTGTGGTGTTTCTGTTGTGCTTGCTCAGCATCCGTAGCTGCTGTACATACATACTCCTTTTCAGTAGCCCTTTGTGGACTTACCCATGAATTTGCCTAATCCCATTCTGAAGCTGCTGGTACTGCAGCAACAGATTCCAGAAGTTCACTACCAGCTGGGTAGAGAAGTGCTGTATGTGTTTTAATCTGATCTCCTACTAGTTTTATGAAGTGCTCCCAGTTCTCATGCCAGGGAATTTAGTAAACAACAGTTCTGCATTCACTTTATCTGCCATCTTTGTAATTTTTGTATACTATAGTCATCTTCCCCTACTCAGCCTTTTGTTCAAACTGAAGGGTCCCAGCATTTTTAATATCTGCTTACATGGCAGCTGCTCCACCCCCTTGATCATTTTATTTACCCTTCTTTGGACTGTCTCTAGCGCTAATATGTCCTCCTTGCAGTACAGAGACCAGAACTGTAAATAACACTTAGGATATGAGCACACCAAGGTTTTATGCAGTGGCAAAATGCCCCCCTTTGATTTGCTGTCAGTATCCTTCCTAATGATGACCTATGTTTTGTTGGGTTTTGTTTTGTTTTGTTTTGTTTTTTGTTGCTGTTCACTAAGCTGATGATTCCAGAGGACCATCAATGGTGATTCTAGGGTTTATTTCTGGAGTTGTAACTGCCAGTTCCAAGATCAACATACCATGCATGGCTCATATTTCCTCCTCCTCCCCCCCCCCCGCCCCGAGATGCATTATTTTAACTTTATGTATGTTGAAGTCCATTTTTTTGTCTACTCACTTGATTTTGTGAAGTCCTTTTGAGTTTCTGTCCTTTGACATTATTACTCCCCCAAAATTATTTTGAAATCTAGTAAAGATTAACTCTCTGGAAATGAATCTGATCAAGCGCAGGATGTAATTTGCACAACAATTAAATGCTGATAGCCTTAAACATTGTTATTGAAAGAAATCATAGAATCATAGAATGGTTTGGGTTGGAAGGGACCTTAAAGACCTCGGGCAGGGACGCCTTCCACTTAGACCAGGTTGCTCAAAGCCCCATCCAACCTGGCCTTGAACACTTCCAGGGATGGGGCATCCACAACTTCTCTGGGGAACCTGTGCCAGTGCCTCACCACCCTCATAGTGAAGAATTCCTTATATCTAATATAAATCTACCCTCTTTCAGTTTAAAGCCATTACCCTTGTCCTATCACTACATGCCTTTGTAAAAAGTCCCTCTCCAGCTTTTTTGTAGGCCCAATGTCTTTGTCTCCACTGTTCTATAAAGCATTTTATGAAGAGTAAAAAAGAAATTAAAATCTTGGTACCTCATAAATTTGCAGTCTATGCAATTGAGATATTAATGTTCAAATATACCAAATACTAAATACAAATTGCTAGTCTAATTTGAATGTGTTCCTATTTAAGTGATTCTTAAATTCATCATTTTATGGTTGTGTTTCTTGACTGTTTATCTTAAAAGCAAATAATTTTGAGAAAAATGGTAGCAGTCCTAGTAAGTGTTTTTCTGTACCATAGCATGAACTTGTGATGGTGGAAAGGTAAAAACAGATTATGGCTTCTCACAATGGTTTTAATAGCCATGTAAAGTTATATACCCAAAGAGTTAAATTATTTCCATAAAGAATTTTATAGATGTGCTTACATTAAAATAAACCATTTGTGCATCTTTTGAAAGAGATTAAATTAGGAAAATGAGAAACATAGCAAAAAGCCAGATTTACCTGGGAACTTAAGATTGAAAAGAATTGAGGTTCTTGTGGTCTTGAAAGACTTGCTTTTCTATTGAGTTTCTCTACAGAAAATTCCAGCGTGGATTTTTTTTTGGCAGACGTTAAAATCTCTTAAGAGTTAGATTGGGTTAGGGTAACCCCAAGTTATATTGTGGGTAGGCTATTATATGATATTTGTTATGATTTTAGTGATTTAGTATCCATTAGAATGATAAAACAAGTTACTAATTTAAACTCTTGACTAAAAGTCACTGGTATCTTCAGCTGGTTGCTAAACACAAATTTTGGACTCTAGAAACAACTGAATGCAGGCATGCTCCAAATAAGAGTCTTTCCCACTGAACTGAAAGGTTTGAAACCCCATGCCGTAGTATTATTCACTGTAATAATGATTACTGAACAAGGTGAAGAAAACATTATTAAACTATAAACCAGTGTCAGATAAATATAGACGAGATTTTTCTCTACAGTTTAACTTTTAGCTCGAGGATTTAGACCTTGTCTTGTAATTACAGGTGTTAAATTAGAGAGTATCTGCAAGGGCTATTCTCGCTTGGAAAGTTTTTTCACTCATAAGGTCTTCATAATACGAAGACATAATAAATCTCCTACTTCATGAAAATACATTTTGGAAACAATTTGGTCATTAAACTGAAGATACATTCAAGTGCTTGGGATATGTCATTCTTCTTTGCTTACACTGAGGAAAAACATCCCTTTAGCATGTGATGTTTTTACTTATCAGGAAAAGTCTATAGAGTTTGCTGTACTTGCTAAGCTATTTATTTTCTTGTAAATAGAAGAAAATCAAATGTGGTTACAGCTAAATCATTAGATGAGGTGGAGGTGACTTTAAAGAAACAATTATTAGGAGGATTTTTTTATTTTTACCTCATCTTTGCTCTTACAAAGAATCACAGAATCATAGAATAGTCTGGGTTGGAAGTGATCTTTAAAGGTCATCTAGTCCAACCCCCCCTGCTGTGAGCAGGGACATCTTCAACTAGATCAGGTTGCTCAGAGCCCCATCCAAGTCTATAATAGAAGTCTATAATATTGATTTGATGTGGAAAGACACAAGACAACAATTGACGGTCTGTGAGAAAAATATATCTCAGGCAAAGCAGTTATTGTTTAGGTAGAAGTTAATGGAAAAATATTCACTTTTTTTTCCTTCCCTAGATGCAGTTGTTTCTGTGCAAATCAACAAAGTTTGGACTGGAATTCTAATTACGTTTTTTGAAAGATCCTTAATTCTAGATTGTAGTTGTTGAATCAGTCTTCCCACCCCGTTTTCTCACACATGGATCTTAGATGATGGCTTTGGAAAGGCTCTGAAATGACAATATACTAACTTGCTCTTAAATACAGTAGCCTGGTATGAAGTAGAGATGAACTGTGTGACTTTCAGTGGTCCCCATGTTACGGAAGCAGTGCTCAAATGGTGTTTAAATGAGGATTTAGAAGAATTCTTCAGTGTACTTTGGAGATAGTATGCGTTGCTACAATAAATTAATAAATATATTTTTAGGATTCTGCCAGTCAAACCAGCATGTTTATTTTATGTATTAATAGACTTTTCTGCAGTGTTTAACATCGTATGGTCCTGCAGATATTAATGAATTCATGTGGTGGGTTGACCCTGGCCAGAACCGAAGCCCCCACCCAGTTGCTTGCTCACTTCGCCCATCCTCTCCCCCAGTGGAGTGGGGAAGAGAATTGGAAGGGCAAAAGTGAGAAAACTCATAAGTAGAGATAAAGATTGTTTAATAAGCAAATGAAAGAGGAAGAAAAAAACAAAACAAAATGATATTTTATGGCATGGAATATCCCTTTGGTCAGTCTGGTTCAGCTGTCCTGACTGTGTTGCCTTCTAGCTTCTTGCGCGCTGCTGGCCTACTTGCTGGCAAGGCAGAGTGGGAAAAGAGAAAGCCTTGATGCCATGCAAGTACTGCACAGCAATAGCCAAACAGCTGGTGCGTTATCAACACTGTTTTAGTCACAAATGCAAAACACAGCACCATACAGGCTGCTGTGAAGAAAATTAACTCCACCTCAGCCAGACCCTGTACAATGCATTAGAAGTGAAGCACTGAGAGAGTAAGTGATATTTTTTCCCCCCACTCAGATCATTCATGAAGTGCATAAAAATAAAGAAGATACTAGCAGATATTTCTTGTGTCTATTTAGTATCTGAAGTAAGATGAAGTCAGGAAGAAGTCACTGTGTTATTGTACCATTCTAGTACATTACATCTGTCATTCTAAAAAAAAAAAAACATTTTATCTTGCGTAAAGTTCATAAATATCACTTTTTTGATTGCTTTTGCTGAAGGTACTTAAATATCTGTGACTCTAGCTTTTGGCATACTTCAGAGCTTGAAATAACACATAACTAACTAACCCTTGTTCCTGAAGCAGATTTAACCCTCCGCTCGTCTTTATTTCAAGATGGATCTTTCGATGTTACTGGAGTACTAAGGAGACTGAATAACTGGATATAGTATGTCAATGTATTGATGAATAGTAAATAGGTTTTTTCCTCATATTAACTTCTGGCATGTTAGGCTTAGGAGAGAGGAGCTAATAATTACAGATGCCCTATCTCATATGGACCGATGATAAATAATTTATTAAACAAGTATCTTTTAACACAAACTAATCCTGTCTGGCAGCATCCTTAATGTTTGGGTCTTGTATACTTCACGCTTCTCAGTTTCGACAAAGGACTTTATTTTATAAAAAAATGAGAGCCAATAGTCTTCCTAACCTTCTCCGTGGCTCAATAAGTAACTAAATAATGATGTTACAGGTGCTTCAGAATTGGAACTGATTTATTTTGGTGTAATGTTTTGATGAAATGTTTTTGCATTCATGTGACATTTCCTGAATTGAAGTCTGTATGATTCAAAACTATATGAACTTTCAGGTCCCCTTCAGGCTGTATTCAAAGTGTATATTTAATGCTGCCTATTGTACAATATTTTTTTTCTGGTAGTGATCTTCACATAAATTCATATTTTGAGCTTTGTGATCTACGTGCTTCCAGGTCCAATGTCAGTAAACTCTGTAATATCTTTCCAGTGTTACATTAATTTTTAATGCCTTAATTGTAAATATTTTGGAATTTAAACAGGAAATGACAAATCAGTTAATACTCTCTACAACAGTTATAAACTTAAACTTCCTTAACACAGGAGTTATGCTCATGAAATATTTACTTATTTTAATACAGAGAAGCTGTACGGGGACTTCTTGAGTTGGAAGCTAGAAGATACCCTCTCCCAGTTTCCTCTAAAACCTGGAAAGATTGCAACATTTACTGTAAACATTAAAGTGAAGCTGGACTTTTCATGCCAAGAAAACCTTCTGCAAGATCTCAGTGATGGTGAGTTTTTAATTTCTCCTTGCTTAGGAGGGTTGTATGTACTTCTGAGAAACACTTATCCAATTGTTGTGCCATTCGTTTTAAAATACGCTGTGTGATGTGGCTGTGTATTTTCATATTTGTGTCTTGTAATGTGAAGACAACTGTTCAGTGAGCTGTATGGATTGAAGACTGAATTTTTGTGACAGCTGTGGGCATGATAGTCTGACCAAACTTCCCCATCATGAAACCTTGCCCTGCTATCTTTTTAAATCTTTCTTGACAGAGAGTTTTGTTGATGTTTCTCTTTGTATCCTTATCTTATGAAGATAAAGAAAAATAGCTTGCAAACATCAGTGGGTTTTAAAGAGAAATAACGTTAAGTTGATCATTTAGTTAGCTGAGATTGTAGAATTCTTAGTCGTGGCTGACTGCAGTTTTGCCTGAAGTGACATACTGCAATGTAGGGCATAATCCCCCTAATATTTGTACTGTAGAGAAAGTTTCATGTGCTTAAACTCATCATTTCTTTTGAATATAAAAAACAAACAATGTTTGCTTGTATTAGAATTATCTGGAATTACAAGTACCAGATACTTGTAATAAGGATTTCCTTTTTATAATAAACACACAGTCTCACTGGAGTATTTGCTATACACTGTATTTTTTCAATTGCCTGGTATATTTACACTGATTGAATTAACTTGAAAAAACAAGATATTCCTGTATTAAAAAAAAAAGTATCATTATTATTTGGACTGTTTCCCAGGATCCAGTTGCGCGTATGTATTATCAGTATAATTAATCTTTAAAAAATAAATATTTTCAGTATAGAAAAAATACAACAAAATTACATGCATAGCTTATTCAAGTTGAATAGGACTGATTTCTGTGAGTTATCTTGCAAATGCATTTAGACAGAAATTATATTAATTGTTAGTAAAGATTAAAAGACTTGTTTTTTAAACCTCCCTGGTGTAAAATACGTAAATTATAAAAGTATTTCAGAATTAAACTGCACAAAACCCATAGTGTTGCTATGCTAAGGTTTACTTTAGAACTTTTTGAAAAAGCTGATAGTGGAGGAAGACCACACCCTGATATTATTGTGAAAACACAGCTGCCAAGGAATTGAGGCTTTGAGAAATGCCCTTGATAGGAAATGTAATTCCGTACAGCACAAATTTGTGCTACAAATTCACAGAACTGGCGGGGTGAGGGAGCAAATCCGATGCTAACTGTAGGATGATTTTACTGTTTCAGAAGCAGATGATACTGCATTATTTACAGATCCCTGAACTCTTGGTCCTCATGTACCCCGTAGATGACCTCTCTTTTCCATGGAAATTTCAATGGCTTATTGCTTGCTTATTTTATAAGAACTTTTATTAGATCATAATTCAACTCATTATCTATTCCATTGTATGGAAAGGGTATAGGCCAGTTGATTCAAAATTTAAATTGAACTTTGGAAACTTAGCTTTTATTTGTTGACAGATTAACATTAATAGGGAAGAAATCAGAGGCATGGAAATGAGAAGGAACATGATCAATGTCATCAATATAACTTGAGAAATAATTATGAAAGTCAATATTTTAAAAGCTAGACATTGCTGTCTTTAGTGCCAGTTCTGTTGATTTCATTTTTGTAGCTTCCAAATATATTTTTTATATATATATAAAATTTCCTTCATTTGCCCTGTCTCCAAAAAGTTTTAAAGGCACTCTGAAGCTGCACTTGCCCAGCAGTTTTTCAGATGAAATAACATACAAACAAAATACTCTATAGGAGGAGAAGATAACATACATACTTCTTGGTATTGACATAGAACAGTTGTGGGATAGTGGATTTGGGCCTCTGTTTTTTTACCTGTATGGGACATAGGAACAAAATCTTGGAACATTTTTACCTTGTTATTTCTGCCTATAGCTTCTTTGAAAGGTTGTGTAACTGAATCCTGGAAGCAATTCAACCTTTTCTCATTCAGTGATGATAAAGGAGTAGAATCCATTAGTGTTTCTTTAGAACTTTAGTTATCTTTGGGTGCTATGTACTGTGTGTACTTTGAACGTATTATTAGAGATGCTAAGTACATTGAAATTTTTACTTGCTCCTGTAATTTTTCTATATTGCTTTTAACTTTACAAATATTGTACTTTCTAAAGAGGCAGGTAAGATCCTGATGTGAAGAACAGTAAAGAGCTAGAAAAATCAAGGGCAACTATGACATGACTTTTAATCATATGGTAGCTATGGTACCTTTTTCTTCTGAAGACCAGATTTACAATGATGATCAAAATACTTCTGTCTTTTAAAAGTAATGCCCTTAGCAGGGCATCTGTTACTTTGATCTGTTTTCATTTGCTGCTAAAATTGTTTCCTTTTACGCTGTTTGTAATAAGGACATAGTACAGAGAGGATAAATTACTGATGTTTCTGATGATACGCTTATCCAATTGGAAAGTAAACTAAGTTATCAATCAAAATTGCTGATCTAATTCTTGTGTGTTGATGGTATACTGTCTTGTAAGGAAAAATGTTAGATGTTCTTCTAGATTAAAGGAAGCAAAAATACATGAGTAGCTGTACAGGATCAGATCAATGACCGTCTAGTCCAATATCCTGGCTGTGATAGTGGCTAAGAGCAGATGCCTGTGGGAGAATATAGGGATAATCATGAACATACATGCTACTTTCCTTTAGGCTTTTGGGCTCCAACTGTTGTTAGCTCAGGAACTTCCAGAACCTGATAAAGTTTCTCTGGTTTTAGGCATTGTTGTCATCCGTAGTGGGTTTCTCCTTCATAAAACACAGGCTGGATCGATGGGCCGAGGCCAACTGTATGAGATTCAACAAAGCCAAGTGCCGGGTCCTGCACTTCGGCCACCACAACCCCAGGCAACGCTACAGGCTTGGGGAAGAGTGGCTGGAAAGCTGCCCAGAGGAAAAGGACCTGGGGGTACTGGTTGACAGCCGGCTGAACATGAGCCGGCAGTGTGCTCAGGTGGCCAAGAAGGCCAACGGCATCCTGGCCTGTATCAGAAATAGTGTGGCCAGCAGGAATAGGGAGGTGATCGTGCCCCTGTACTCGGCACTGGTGAGGCCGCACCTCGAATACTGTGTTCAGTTTTGGGCCCCTCACTACAAGAAGGACATGGAGGTGCTGGAGCGCGTCCAGAGGAGGGCAACGAAGCTGGTGAAGGGCCTGGAGCACAAGTCTTATGAGGAGCGGCTGAGGGAACTGGGGTTGTTTAGCCTGGAGAAGAGGAGGCTGAGGGGAGACCTCATCGCGCTCTACAACTACCTGAAAGGAGGTTGTAGCGAGGTGGGTGTTGGTCTCTTCTCCCAAGTAACTAGCGATAGGACAAGAGGAAATGGCCTCAAGTTGTGCCAAGGGAGGTTTAGATTGAACATTAGGAAAAATTTCTTTACTGAAAGAGTGGTCAGGCCTTGGAACAGGCTGCCCAGGGAAGTGGTGGAGTCACCATCCCTGGAGGTATTTAAAAGACGTGTAGATGAGGCCCTTAGGGACATGGTGTAGTGGGCATGGTGGTGTTGGGTTGACGGTTGGACACGATGATCTTAGAGGTCTTTTCCAACCTGTATGATTCTATGATTCTATGATTCTATGATTCTCTTCATCAGCACTGTACAGCATGCTGTGGCAAAAAGAATCATAGCTAAATTACTTTTAGCAGCTTTGCACTTACTGGTCTCCTTCTGATATTACCTGGTTCTTATATTGCAAGAAACAGCTAACAGTACATCTTCTAAACATCTTACCTACACTCATGATCTTATACATTTCCTCCTGTTATTGCCACAGTGGTCTCTTTCGCAGACTGAAGATTTCTAACTGGCTTAGTTGTCCGTGTTATGGAAACAGTTCAACACATTGATCAGCCTTGTTGTCACTTTTGAACCCTTTCAATTCTGTATGTTTGAGATAGGCTGTAAACACTATTTGAAAGGTAATCTATGTATTTCTGTAGCGACATAATGATGCTCTTTATTTTATTTTATATTACTTTCCTTATAACAATGCAATAATGCACAATTTGTCATTTGCTTTTTTGACTATTGCTGAACATTGAGTTCATAGATTCGTGAATTTGTGAACCATAGCTCCAGGATCTTGCTCCTAAACAGTAATGGTATGCCAAGAGCCTGTTATTTCACATACAAATTTAGGGTTGTTTTTTCCCCATTTATTTATACTGAATTTCAGTTGACATTTTACTGCCCAGTCATTAAGTTTTGTAAGGCCCTAGCTGTGATATCAGGAACATGCCATTCTGTCTGTGTTGTATAGGCTTCCATGCTGGGAATTGGGTTTATGCAAATACAGCCTAATAACGTGCCAGATAACATTGCTGAAGAATGTGCATCCCATTAAAGCACATCATTTAAGGTTCTTGTCACAATCTAGATTGCCTTGGTTTATTATCTTTGGAATTAATTACTTCGCAAACACTTTGAACGGCTTGGCAGGTGTTCTAGAGACCCTTTGTTAATTAGGATTAAGAAGACCAGGTTTATGTCTTGAAGGCAGTTGACCAAGATTCAGGAGTTCCCTGTAGGAGATCTGTTTGCTGCAAATGCTAATGAAGCTTTGGATCTCCTGTCCCTCAGCTGGGTTGTTCAGGGTTCCTTCTACATATGTTCTTGGTTCTGTGGTGAGGAAAGTCAGGGTGTGTATTTAACTTGATTCTAAGGTTGTTGCACTAGGTAAGACAGGAGGAAGCACTGTATCTGCTTGGTACAGCCAAGCTTAAGAGCTTAAGCAGTAAGGTCTCTGTCACCTGTTAAATCAAAGAGGTCAACGGGATGCTCACGTTATAAGCATAGTCAATTCTCCTTCCCAGTCATTCTACTTTAATTTCTGAAATCCAGTATTTCTCTGACGGTAAATGGGAAAAAAACAATAGCTGCTCTTTGTGAATTGCATTATAAATGGTAACTTGTTAGTGGGAAGCAGTCTTTTAAAAAAAATTCTGTTACATGGGGATAATGTTTTGCAAAGTTAATGAATTAATCTATAGTGAGTACTTCATTATGTAAAATGTTAGCGTTCATTCATTCTGTGTATAGGGAACCTAAAGACAGGTGTGAGAATATTTAAATTCATAAACTCATCAAAGGAATTAATTAATTACATGCTAAGAGAGAAGCAAATCTATGCCTTAAGTCTCTCCTTCCCTTCTCTGGGGGAGAAAAGGTTGCGGACAAATAATAGCATATTTCTAAAAGCAGTGATCTTAAATATTTTTTAATATTGGTATACAAGACCACTGTCTGCTTCATACTCACTTTGTTGCTTTTCTGCTTAAATGGCTATATTTTATCTACTTAAAAATGTTCCTACACTTACATAGTGTATAGACAATATATTTCTTTGTTAGTAAGATACCTGGTTTTGAATTTAAATGTAGTCTTGACAGGTCTTCTGAAAAACTAAGTAGCTTAGAGAACTCTATTAGGATAATTGTATTACTGATGATGATGATGGAAGTCTTCAGAGATGTTTCAGTATGATCATTTACATGTTACTATGCTTGGTTGCCTTTATTACATTTAATCTTTCAGAATATTTTTTCAAAGTGACTTCATTTCTAAGAAGTTTTTTGTCTCTGCAGTTTGAAGATGTTGGTTTTCATTTTGGTTGCACTGTTAATCTGAGTAAATGAGTTGGTTTTTTGTGGTTTTTTTTTTTTAAACTACAAACGCTTCTGTGTCCTCCATAAATTCATCACTGAGGTACGTTAAAAATATTCTTAATTTTTTGAAAACTTTTCTTACAGAGTTCTTTTTGAATTCCAGCTTTAGTGCTTACAGAAGATAAGGTGCATTTTTCTCTTACAACTGCCTTTTAATCTAGATAAATAATCTTGTTTTATAATTTGCCTGATGCAGGGTGGGGTTTTTTTAACAGTATATAAGGGCCATCGGACGTTAGCCTATATCAGTTGTACCAGCCGCTATACAAACGTAGTAAGAGGTATTTCAGGCCCCAAATCTTTCCAATGTAAATAGGTAAGACAGACATGAGGCAAATAGCAATAAATCTATGATTAGCACATACAGGCTAATTGACCACCATCCTGTTACACTATTCCTTTGCTGAGGCACTTAATTTTAGCATCTAATGTAGTGTGCATAAATAATCTCTAGTCTTTGATTATGAATTTCTTTACACTTCATTTGCTCCCTTTTATTGTATTCATCTTATTCTAAATTTAACTTCCAATTGTAGTTTAGTTAGTTCACCAACCTCAGGAAGGAATCCTTCCTTATACTGCATTTGCTATTATTAATTATTATTACCATCCTTTTCAAATGTAATGGAGTCTCAAAGAACTCTGCTATGTGTCATCTCTGCCCTGCTCATGGGAGCCAGAGAGTTGATGCAATCCTAGTAACTTTGCCTGGAGTACTGCTGCCTGTGGTCTCTTGTGTGATAGTCTTAAGCGTGTTCTTGAGAGAGGGAAGGAACTGCATCTTAATGCCCACCTGTAGTGTGAAGGGTGGATTACATTGCCTAAAACTCTGTCTACTCCTCTGTTATCCCCTCTTTGTTGCTGCAGACAGCAGGTTTCTAGAATTCTGCCTACTTTCAGCAGAATACAAGATCGGGGTTTTTTTCTGGGGAAAAAAAGGGCATATTCCAGTTTGGCAAGCATACGCTTTCTCCTGTCTTGAGTTGTTTTTTTCTTTTTCTTCTGCATGCTGAAAGTACCTTAAAACTGTTACACTATTCTTAGGAGAGGTTGCCTACCAGGAGGCTTTTTGTTTTGGAATTTCTATCGAGTAATGGATTGACAAAATAAACAAATGGGTTGAGGGGGTATTTAGTTTTCATATTTTATGCTCAAGTTGTGTACTTTCCAAAAACTCTGACATATCTCATGGGTGATTATTTCATACTGTTAAAACACTCATGTAAGAAAGAAGTTACTATAATGTTTTTCTTTTTTTTTAATATGTAGTGGTTAACCTTGACTAATGGCCAGATGCGTCCCCCATTCCTCCCCAGCTGCTTGCTCACTCCCCATTCTAAACAGGACAGGGGGGAAAAAATACGATGGGAAAGCTCATGAGTTGAGGTAAAGACAGGGAGATCGCTTATCAGTTACTGTCAGAGGCAAAACAGACTTGACTTGTGGAAAATTATATAATTTACTGCCAAATAAGATAGAGCTGTGTGGTGAGAAACAAAAAGACAAACATTAAGATAATAACTTCCTGCCCCTTTCCTACGCCCACCTTCACCCCTCCACTCCCGACCCCTCTCCCCCTGAGGGGCGCAGGGGGTGGGGATGATGGGGGCTGCGGTCGGTCCCCCCAGCCCCTCTCGGCCGCTCCTCCCTCCTCCCCCGTCTCCCTGCTCCAGCGCGGGCCCTTCCCGGGCTGCAGCCCTTCAGGGACAACCTGCTCCCGCCGGGGCTCCCCACGGCCGCAGCTCCCGCAGGAAATATCCCCCTGCTGCGGCCTGGGGCCCTCCCCGGGCTGCAGGGCGGGTCTCTGCTCCCGCGGGCTCTCTCCAGGGCTGCCGGGGATCCCTGCCCCGGGCCTGCAGCCCCTCCTGCCCTCCTCCTCCTCTGGCCTCGGGCTCCCTCTGCTGCTGCTCCCTCCTGGGCTTCCTCCTCCTCTGCCTGTGCCGCCCGTGGCCCTTTTGGAAACCTGTTTTCCCCCCGGCGCCCCGGCTTGGCTGAGGGGCTCAGCTGTGCCCTGCGGTGGGGCCGCTGGAGCCGGCTGGGACCGGCTGTGTCCGGCACGGGGCAGCCCCGGCCTCTCCTCACAGAGGCCACCCCTGCAGCCCCCACTGCCAACACATGAGCATGGACACCCCATATATAATATTAAGTACATTTCGTATGTCTTTAGAAAACAGCAATAAGCAGGTTTGTACTGCTATTGGATTATTTCTTCTGCAGAGAAAAAGCAGTTTAACTTAAAATCTTATGCTGTTTTGCATCTCACGTGACATCGTATTGCCAGTTACCTGTAGACTGCCTTGGAATACATACATACTTCTGTGGTGTCCTGGCTTCAGTGGTAAGGTTATTTAAGGGTTTCTTTGCCACAGAATTTGAGACCACCATAGTTGTGATACACCTTGAAAACCGTATATATTTTTGTCACTTGGCCAGTGATCGTCATACAACACAGCATTACAAGGAATTTCTGTATTAGAATGGAACGGAAGCTATCCCATGCCAGCTTTTTCTTTAGTGCTTAGTCATCGGGTTGTAAATCTACAGGTTTAACTCCCTTAGTAAACTTTCCCTCATTCAAATCATAGTATCATAGAATCATTAAGGTTGGAAAAGACCTCTGATCATCGAGTCTAACTGTCAACCTAACACCACCATGCCCACTAAACCACGTCCCTAAGCACCTCATCTACATGTCTTTTAAATACTTCCAAGGATGGAGACTCAACCACTTCCCTGGGCAGCCTGTTCCAAGGCCTGACCACTCTTTCAGTAAAGAAATTTCTCCTAATGTCCAATCTAAACCTCCCTTGGCGCAACTTGAGGCCATTTCCCCTCGTCCTATCACTAGTTACTTGGGAGAAGAGACCAACCCCCACCTCGCTACAACCTCCTTTCAGGTAGTTGTAGAGCGCGATGAGGTCTCCCCTCAGCCTCCTCTTCTCCAGACTGAACAACCCCAGTTCCCTCAGCTGCTCCTCATAAGACTTGTGCTCCAGACCCTTCACCAGCTTCGTTGCCCTTCTCTGGACACGCTCCAGCACCTCCATGTCCTTCTTGTAGTGAGGGACCCAAAACTGAACACAGGATTCGAGGTGCGGCCTCACCAGTGCTGAGTACAGGGGCACGATCACCTCCCTACTCCTGCTGGCCACACTAGTTCTGATACAGGCCAGGATGCCGTTGGCCTTCTTGGCCACCTGGGCACACTGCCAGCTCATGTTCAGCCAGCTGTCAACCAGCACCCCCAGGTCCTTTTCCTCTGGGCAGCTTTCCAGCCACTCTTCCCCAAGCCTGTAGCGTTGCATGGGGTTGTTGTGGCCAAAGTGCAGGACCCGGCACTTGGCCTTGTTGAACCTCATACAGTTGGCCTCAGCCCATCGATCCAGCCTGTCCAGGTCCCTCTGCAGAGCCTTCCTACCCTGCAGCAGATCAACACTCCCGCCCAACTTGGTGTCATCTGCAAACCTACTGAGGGAGCACTCGATCCCCTCGTCCAGATCATTGATAAAGATATTGAACAGGACTGGCCCCAAAACTGAGCCCTGGGGAACACCGCTCGTGACCGGCCACCAACTGGATTTAACTCCGTTCACCACAACTCTCTGGGCCCGGCCGTCCAGCCAGTTTTTTACCCAGCGAAGAGTGTACCTGTCTAGGCCGTGAGCCGCCAGCTTCTCTAGGAGAATGCCGTGGGAGACAGTGTCAAAGGCTTTACTGAAGTCCAGGTAGACCACATCCACAGCCTTTCCCTCATCCACCAGGCGGGTCACCTGGTCATAGAAGGAGATCAGGTTGGTCAAGCAGGACCTGCCTTCCATGAACACGTGCTGGCTGGGCCTGATCCCCTGGTTGTCCTGGACATGGCTTCTGATCGCCCTCAAGATGAACCGCTCCTGTCCCTGCCCACGCTGAGTCAGAGCTGCCGCTCGTCAGGAGCTCACTCCTCCGGCTCGGAGGGGGTGGGGAGCGCTGGGGCACCCTCTCTCTCCCTGCGCTTTTGCCCTCGCGGGTTTTGCCGTGGTTTTGCCGCTTTAGGAAGGGTCCCCCGGCGCGATCCTCCGCTCCGGAGCCCTTCGCCGCGGTGGCTTTATGCACCAATCAGTGTCACGTTTCGTTCTAAATGTAGAGCTGGTGAAAATCATTCATCAATTTGTAAATAATTATTTTTTCTGAGGTGAAACTTTTAATTAAAAAAGAGTGTATTTCAAAGCTTGCTATCGAATAGATTTATGATCAGTTTTGTTGGCAAGGTATCTTGAAATTCTTAGTATATTGTTGCCTGAAATCTTAGGCTAATAAGTATGTTTGCCTTCATAGCAGTTGGCTTTTAAGAGATTCTAAGAGCTGGTCTAGGAGTGTTTTGATACCTTGTTAGAAATATAATACTTATTAGCCCATACAAAATTCTTTCATGCTCTATCTCCCTTCCTTTTCTGTGGTCTTCATGGGCTACATTCCTTAAATCATTAAATATAGTTATATTATAAGAGAAAAGGCTTTCTGAATTTTAGTTGAATATTAATAAAAACTACTAAGTTTAGCTGATGTGTTTTCCAGTTTTCCAGGATATATGATAACTCATATGATTGTCTTCCCATTTGTAGCTACCCTATTCAGACATACCCCTTCTGATTTTTTTTTCATTTAGATGATCCTGATAGATTTTTCTGCAGTGGACCCACATGGAACAAATATGTTTTAATATCTAATATTAATAAATGCTCTTAATTGGAATATCATAGGGATTAAAATAAGAATTCTAACAATAAGGAAAACCCTGCTAATGCTGCATACTTCTCAAAGTAGTACAATGTGGACATGTTCCCTTTGTGCTCTGGTTGCTCTCAGGGTTGTTTTTTTTTTCTTGTTTTGTTTTGTTTTGTGTGTTTTTATTTTAATGTATAAGTCATTAAATAGCTAACCTGGAAAAGAACAACAGTGAAGGTAAAAAAAGAAGGTGAAGTGGAGTTTGACCTAGATGATATTTAAAGGTCCCTTATAACCCAAACCATTTTATGAAAATGCATGGATTATCATACGAGCTAATAGTCAAAATACAAACCTTTGGGTTGGATAACTGGAACTACTGTTGCTTGAATTTGAGATAGCATGATGCCTTATCTTTGCTGTTCTTATCCATGATGCCATCTAAAAGATGGATAGATATTACATCATATATTTAGCTTACTTTGATAAACCTATGCGAATCACTTTAATGTCTGTCCCTTAACAGTAGCCTATTAAAAAAATTGCTACTGAGCAGTCCAAAGCAGTTTTTGCACATGGATAAACAAATTTATGCACAGTAAGTTTTGACTAATTCTTAGTAAAGCTACATTGCACAGGCAGGGTGTTCTCACCTGCTTGTCCTGCTCTCCCCCAGTAACTGATAGAACAGGATATTCAATGCTTTGGCACTATGCTTGAGTAAAGATATAACACTGGAAAACACAGTGTTAGTCTTTCACTTTTAAATTCTTTCATACTGTCCATTGAGGAATGCTTGATCTGTGCTGGCTCTCTAAAGGTGGCTGGAAGCTGTAATCTGGCTGGCAAAGAGTTGTTCCATCAGATAGTTGGCAACCCTGATTAATTTAAGTAGACTGCAAGTTGTGTCGTTCTGAAAATTCATTAGGGGCTTTGTTGTATTTGTATCTTACACCTAACAAAACTCTAAATGCCTAGTCTTAAATGTGTAGTATATAACGTCTGATCACACACAGCTTTTTTATGTTCTTATACTGCCCAGTGATCTCACTGTAATTCCTTATTTAGAATTGCTAGATTTAGTGACTAAAGGCTGTATCCACATTAAGATGATGCAGTAGGAATAGATTGGTAGGTAGAAGCACTTGGTGCTAAAACTCTTACATTACCTTGTAGTGTGATTCAGGTGTTTTACCTGAGGCCTGACTTATTCTGGCCCTCTGGATAAAATATCCCCTCCGCATATGTCTCCCCTCCATATTTGTCTGAAGGGCTGCTTGTTGGTTCAGACTATTATGCTCCCGTTAAGGGTTGGAGGACATTACCTGTACTCTGGGATTGAAGTCCTTGATTTTGGTTTGTTTATTCCAAAAAGAATCTAGTTTGCATGCACTGAAATTGCTCTGCAAACCCAATTAAGTGGGGATGATGATGAGATTTGCTTCAAAACCATGCACCAAAACACAAGGTGTGGCAAAGTCCATCCTAACTGTTGCAGAAAGACTTACATCTAATGAACATTAATCATAAATGTGACAACTTGTGCTGTGGGTTGAGGGGGGGAAAGGCAATTTTTCATGCACTCCACACAAAAATTGATACATATTTTATTTAGCCACTAGTTCTTTTGCTTCTGTGTGAAGGTCACCAGAACCATCAAAATAATTTTCCCTGCCTTTAAATTTCCCTTCCTTTAAAATTTGCTTCCTTTAAAGCACTGAGAATTGTTTCTGTGAGTTGGATCATTCCTTCCACTACTTCAGTGGTAGCATCTCGTGTCATCTTCCAAAGAATAGTACCGTGGCCCTTGGGGAGCCAGTAGTACAGTGTGGTAACAGCAAGACATCTTCACCCAGTTTCCGGCAATCCTCTGCAGAAGTCAGTGGAGGCCTTGAGAATGTCGTGGTTTAACCCTGGCCAGCAACTAAGCACCACACAGCCGCTCAGTCAGTACCCCCCACCCCCGGTGGGGTGGGGGAAAAATTGGAAGGGTAAAAGTGAGAAAGAAACTCATGGGTTGTGATACAAAGAGTTTAATAATTAAAAAAAGAAATAATAATAATTTTTAAAAAAAAGTAAGGAAAAGAGGAAAAAAAAAACAAAGAGAGGAAAATAAAACCCAAGAAAGACAAGTGATGCAAATGAAAACCATTGCTCACCACCAACTGACTGAAGCCCATCCCATCCCTTAACAGTGGGTCCTTGCCAACCTCCCCCCCCCCCCCCCAGTTTTATTGCTGAGCATGATGTCATATGGTATAGAATATCCCTTTGGTCAGTTGGGGTCAGGTGACCCATCTGTGTCCCCTCCCAACTTCTTGTGCACCCCCAGCCTACTTGCTGGTGGGGTGGTGTGAGAAGCAGAAAAGGCCTTGACTGTGTGTAAGCACTGCTCAGCAATAATGAAAACATCCCTGTGTTATCAACCCTGTTTTTAGCACAAATCCAAAACATAGCCCCATGCTAGCTACTGTGAAGAAATTTAACTCTATCCCAGCCAAAACTGGTACAAATATATAGTATCAAACCAGTACAAATATACAGGCTTTGCCCACATGAAGTACATGAGTGTATGTGAATACATCTTTTGCCATAATCTGTAAAGGTTATTGACCTTTTAGGAAGTCTTGAATGCTCTTGTTTGATTGAGCTGATAATGTTGATGACGGTTGGTGATGGAAATATTAATTTCCTGAGAACTAGTAATCTTTCTTTTCACTTAATATTTTTTTTTTTGCATATGAGGTAAGTTAATTGTAAATTAAAAACTTAGGTTTTTTGACTAGTAAGCCTTCTGAATCAGAATCTTCAAATCTGATGTTTATCATGGTGTTGCACCTTTAAGGCTGAACTAAGGTGCATTTTAAAACCAGTTAGTGAAAGAAATTGGAAGTAAAGGAATACGGGAAATGCCCTTTGTTTTCTCATTTGGATACTTGTGAAGTTGGATTTTACTGAAGCAAAACCATTTCATGCTTCATCTTGTTCTTCTGGTTTCTTCTTTTGAGGAATGTGTCTGCACCAGGACCAGATTCAAGGTCATCCATGGAATTGGAATGTGGTACTAGCAAATATAATTTGATAGGAGCAATTTCCAAAGAGGAAATATGTTTGGGTTTTGTGTAATAACTCGGTGTTTCCCATATGTTTAAATACATGTGTCTGCTGCGATATATGAGATTTTACTTGTATTTAATTGGTGTTTGTAGATTGCAGTCGCTCTGCACAGCATAAAGGAATAAAATCCTGCTCTTCTTTGGACTTTGGATGTAAATCAAAATAATAACGAAATGTTAATAATAAATTGTGAATCTAGTTTTAATGTAACTTCATTATTTTAATTTTCTTGTTCTCTGACTTTTTGATTCAACAGTAATTTTCACGTTTTAATGGTTTGTGCTTAGAATGTAGCTTTGGTAGATTGAGAAACCCAAATATGCTGCAGTGTATTTATTTACCTTCAAGTTATACAAGCTTGTCAGCAATAAAAAGTACTACTAAGTTGTCATATTGTCTTTTATTGCTATACTATATGCCAGTACACAGGCTGCTAGTAAATACCAAACTGAGGACATTCCTCTAAGGATATCTATTTCTGTTAAGCTTTTTCTTGACTATTAAAATGTAAACCTTAGTTTCCATTCTGTCTTTGTTACACATGACAAATGTTTTATATATCTTTACATCAGTAGATGGTACAAAAGATGACTTCTCTATTTTTTATTCTTTTCCACAGTATATACTTGAAAAAGGAATCCTCAGGCCTCATACTGGAAGTTAGTTTAAAGATACTAAGCAGTTGATAGGGTCATTATCATGGAAAAGCACAAACTTTTATCTTTGTTCTTTTCTAATTTTGTAAATATTAAAACTAATTTTATATTATTAACTCTGACATCTCTGTTGTGATATTTCAAATGCAGTTACCTTCCTCTCCTGTGACTTTCACTGAGTTTTAGGTGTATTCTTGTTTGGGTTTTTTTGGCTTCTAGAGAAAAGTTTAGCAAAATAATCTTTACCTTTCGTTTTGCCTTTTTGTATAAAATGTTAATATTTGGGTTTGTGTCTTCTTTCTCCCTTTGATAATACAGCTATAGATGCGTTGGAATAAAATATAACGGTGGACAAGCAAAAGTAATTTAATTTATTCTGTTTCTAGATGGAATCAGTGTTAGTGGACTTCCTCTCTCCAGTCCTTTTCGGCAGGTTGTCAAACCAAGAGTAGAGACTAAACCTATTAATCCGCAAGAAAGCAGCAAAGTTGGTGACTTCAGTCATGTGAAGGTAAGTAAGTGCTATCAAAATAAGTAAAAGATGTAGTTTTCATTGTACTGTGTTACGGTTTGTTGAGTGATTAAAAAATAAGGTTTTCTTAGTCTCATAAATATTTCCCTTTGGTTTTTTTTTAGAACAGCTTGATGCTTTCTGTCTTTGGATTGTTGTATTAGAACAAACAAACAAGAAGGTGAAACAAGATCAGGCTAACAGTAGAAATTGTAAAGAGTTGGTTATCAGTATGGTACACTCAAGGAACTGTCAGTTCTTCACCTTATGTTGCTTTCTTACGCTGTATACTCTGTAGGAAGGTGCTTCTGTATGAATTCTTGGTTTTCGTACATTAAAATGTACGGAAGGATTTCTACCTTCTAAACATTTTGGGATCGAAGTCTTATCTTCACACTCCCAGTAGTAAGCCTTTTAGAGGTGTTCGTGTAAGTAATAAAACAGAATAGTTGAGAGAGCCAAAAGAAAAGTAAATAAAAGTAGCAAGATGAAAAAGCAACTGTGTAGGTAGAAGCTGCACTGTGCTTACTGAGAGTGAGTCTTCCCTGGAGAAAGCTACTATTTGTTTTTCTGATGAAGATCTTACCTGTTGAAGATGTAAACTTCTTGTTTTGAGCAGTGAAATAATAACAGCTTCATACTGGCCAGATTTGCAGAAGATATAATTTAAGATGAAAATAATGAAGATTGTAAAAAATGTACTGTAGCACTTCACTGGTCTCTTCCATAGCTTTCGTGAATGTTTTGCATGCCTTGTACTATTTGATATGTTTCCTACATGAATCTGTGTTCTGCATTAGTGCATTCAGTCAGAATTTAGATCGAGTGTTGTACAATGCAATATTCGGCTTAGCATGTCTTTGGCTGAGAAGCAAACATAGGCTTTGCTTTTCTCAGTAACTTGCTTTGCATATGAATTTGCTTTCTTCCCAGTGAGATTATTTACAATTCTATTTTATCAATAAACAGGTGAAGCTATTAATTTTTAAGTATGTTTCTTTTGGACCATTAGCACTGCTAATTCATCATCATTTGATTCTGCAGTACAAAAAAGATGATGACAGCATATGAAAGATGATAAAAAATTAGTAAAGCCTTTCTTTGTATTTTATGAGATAGCAAGGTGTTTCCCAATTGCTTATAAATATAAATCAGCATGACTGAGGAAACAATTTGATATTTAAGTGGGTAAAATGTCCAGCATTAATTTTTAAGCTTAGAACTTTGTGTAGAATGTCTGACCTACAGACACTTCTGACTTATGGAAGCAAGGGGAATGTTATTTTGAAATCGGACTAAAAATCCAGAAATGCAGAATTTCTTTGCACCAAATACGTGAAAAAACCTTTTGGTGCACTTTTTGCTTGTCAGCCAGTTGTCCTGGCAACCAAGAAGTTGCAGGTTTACAATGATCTATATATTACAAGGATGTTGGAGAGCTGTAAAGCAAGAACGTGGTTTTTAACAGTGTATAGTGAAACAGTTTGGTAGGAATGCACATGCTTTATTCTGTTGTTAGGTTTATGGAATGAATTTTGATTTAATTAATTGGTATTTTGTGATGGAAGGACCTTGCAGGTGATCAAAACTATGTTCAATAGAGAATACACATTCCAATAGCATCAAGGGGTTCCTTGCTCAGTAAATTTATCTGTGTATTGAGCCTGATTTGTATGACTGCTGTACAGCTCCCATAGCATGCCTGAAATTAACAATCTACTGTGTTAACGTCTATTCTAAAACAGGTTTAACCAACAGGCTTAATCACTAACCTTGCACTTTTGTAATGTTCGAAGAGATGATTTATAGAGGGGGAAAATTAAAAATCAGGGTGTTATAATATCCAACAGGATAAAGCTCTGGAGGAAGTCTACAAAATTATATTTCTAATTACTTAAATTATTATCATTCTGATCATGTATTTGCAGACAACATCCATGATAGGAAAAATATGACTTGTATTTTTCCAATATTTATAAGATTGGTCTATTGTAGATGAGGAGAGAGAAAATCACAGTAAGGTATCACCTATCTATAGGGCGATTTACTGTCATGGCTCATTCCATTTTAACAAATGTCCATTTCTATAACTTCCATTTCTATTTACCACGTTAATATAATCATAAATAATAATCTTATCCCAGTTTGTTCCAATTAAACTACTATAAACCAATAATTTGATCTATCTGGATTAAAAATGCTTATGAAGTTCAGAATTATTTAGAATATCTTAGAAGTATTTTTCGATTCACCAGACTATCCACATAATTAAGTCTCTATGTATATGGACATACATAGTTGGTACTGGGCAAATGACCAGAAGAAATCACCTGTCATAACTGAAGAGGTTGCATTTGTCTATTTAGATGACCACATTACATCTGACTGCTAGTTGTTCTGTGATAAGGTATTATATCCAGCTTTGTCCCCTGCTGTCTACTTCTGTTTAATACTGTCTGAAGTAAGACAGTATTAAACTGGTAAGAACCACCAGTAGATTAAAATAAAAGCTAGGCAAATTCCAAATAAACTGTCAGGCAGTTATTGTAAATAATTGAGTCAATTAAGCATTTAAAGATATAATTAGAATGTGTTCTGGTCCAGTTTTCTTGGCTGGGTTCTGAGGAATTTGCTGTATTTTTGGTTTTGACTTGCTTGGTTTTAGACTGGGTATCTTTCAGAGTACATGAATATGTGTTCATTGTCAAATGCAAATGCTTTTGCTCAGTAAGAACATGGTTGTCTAAAATGTAGCAAGCTGGGATATATACAAGAGAGATGATCCAAGGTTTCCTTTGAACCTGAGTCTCAAAATATTTGATATTTATGAATCTTTTTTAGTTCCCTAGAACCTCCTTAAAAGATACTTCAGTTTCTGTTGCTGCAGAACAATTCAGCACTTGTGGACTATGGCCTGTGTCCTGCACAGTGCCATTTGGGACGATTGCTTGATTACGTTTTAAGGTTTATCTTGTAATAGTCAAGCCAATTAAAGTAGTTTGACAAAGACTAATGTAAGAAGCAAGTGGGAGTTTTTAAGTTGAGAAACAAGATTGATTTTAAGGATCACCTCCTCCAAGCTCAGGAGCAATGCATCCCAACAAAGAGGAAGTCAGGCGAGAATGCCAGGAGGCCTGCATGGATGAAGAAGGAGCTCCTGGACACAAAAAGGAAGCCTACAGAGGGTGGAAGCAAGGACAGGTAGCCTGGGAGGAATACAGAGAAAGTCCAAGCAGCCAGGGATCAGGTTAGGAAAGCTAAAGCCCTGATAGAATTAAATCTGGCCAGGGATGTCAAGGGCAACAAGAAAAGCTTCTACAGGTATGTTGGGGATAAAAGAAAGACTAGGGAAAATGTGGGCCCTCCCCAGAATGAAATGGGAGACCTGGTTACCCGGGATATGGAGAAGGCTGAGGGACTTAATGACTTTTTTGCCTTGGTCTTCACCAGCAAGTGCTCGAGCCTCACCGCCTAAGCCGCAGAAGGCAAAGGCAGGGACTGGGAGAATGAAGAGCCACCCACTGTAGGAGAAGGTCAGGTTTGAGATCACCTAAGGAACCTGAAGGTGCACGAGTCCATGAGACCCGATGAGATCCATCTGCGGGTCCTGAGGGAAGTGGCAGATGAAGCTGATAAGCCACTATCCATCGTATTTGAGAAGTCGTGGCAGTCCGGTGAAGTTCCCGCTGAGTGGAAAAGGGGAGGCATAACCCCCATTTTTAAAAAGGGAAAAAAGGAAGACCCAGGGAACTACAGGCCTGTCAGTCTTAACTCTGTGCCTGGGAAGTTCATGGAACAGATCCTCCTGGAAGCTATGCTAAGGCATGTGGAGGACAGGGAGGTGATTCGAGACAGCCAGCGTGACTTCACCAAGGGCAAGTCCTGCCTGACCAACCTAGTGTCCTCCTATGATGGAGTGACTACATTAGTGGACATGGGAAGAGCTACAGATGTCGTCTGTCTGGACCTCTGTAAGGCCTTTCACATGGTCCCCCACAACATCCTTCTCTCTAAACTGGAGAGAGATGGATTTGATGGGTGGACTGTCCGGTGGGTGAGGAATTGGTTGGACGGTCACATCCAGAGGGTTGTGGTCAACGGCTCAATGTCCAGATGGAGATCAGTGATGAGTGGTGTCCCTCAGGGGTCTGTATTGGGACCAGTACTGTTTAATATCTTCATCAATGACATAGTGGGATCAAGTGCACCCTCAGCAACTTTGCAGGTGACACCAAGCTGAGTGGTGCGGTTGACATGCTTGAGGGACGGGATGCCATCCAGAGGGACCTGGATAAGCTCGAGAAATGGGCCCATGTGAATCTCATGAGGTTCAACAAGGCCAAGTGCAAGGTCCTGCACCTGGGTCGGGCAACCCCTGGTATCAATACAGGCTGGGGGATGAAGGGATTGAGAGCAGCCCTGCCGAGAAGAACTTGGGGGTACTGGTGGACGAAAAGCTGGACATGAGCCGGCAGTGTGCGCTCGCAGCCCAGAAGGCCAACCGTATCCTGGGCTGCATCAAAAGAAGCGTGGCCAGCAGGTCGAGGGAGGTGATTCTGCCCCTCTACTCTGCTCTCATGAGACCCCACGTGCAGTACTGTGTCCAGCCCTGGAGCCGTCAGCACAAGAAAGACATGGACCTGTTGGAGCGGGTCCAGAGGAGGGATGGAATACCTCTCCTATGAAGAAAGGCTGAGAGAGTTGGGGTTATTCAGCCTCGAGAAGAGAAGGCTTCAGGGAGACCTTATTGCGGCCTTTCAGTACTTAAAGGGGGCTTATAAGAAAGATTTAGCAAGAGGTGTCTGTTGTAAATATTCAGGAGCAGTAGTTATTTTTCAATCCTGCATGCTGTACATAAGCTAGTCTTCAAATAAAGGTGAATTTTTGCAAATGAAAATTAATGTAAATCAATGCTTCTCTTGTTGCTGATTCTGAAATGTCCTTGTTCAGATATTTACAAGTCTTAGTGCTTAAACCTTCCCTCCCTACTTGTTTGCCTTATAATTTTTGTGCTTCAGTCTTAGATATTGCCAGTATTGCAGTTGAACTTCTCTGCAATCTACGTTTTCAATTTTGCTACAGGCTGTCTTCTAATAAACCAGTCACTGGCTTCTGGAAATGACTGTTATAATGATCTCATAAATTCAGTATTAAAATTGCTTTATGACCTCATCATAAAGCTTGCTTATACCCTCAAGCTGAATAGAATATCATGGTGTAATATTATGTTCAGATGTACTCTTTTCTACTGTTCACTACTGAGTAGTTGTGGTAAGCATTGTCTAAAACCCTTGGTCGTTCTAGGGTGCATCTGTACGGCAGAGTGAGTTAGCCCCTGCTTAGCTCTGCATTGCTGTGGTTATACTGGTATGTGAAATAATAGTCTATTTTAAGGCTGAATCTGTTACTTTTTGAGTAACACTGCAGTGTGTGTTTAGATACTCAACTATTCTATTTCTTAATGCAAAAGCTGCAGAGAGAAATTTAAACAAATATCATAATCTCTCAGCAAACAATGTGTTATTTTTAACCTAGGGAATTCTGTACTGGTTTTCGTGCTTGGAAGCTGAGATTATTTGGCTTAGTCTAGTTCTTGTCAGTGATGGAAGAAACACACTCTTACTCCATGCCACATATTATGGACTTGAGGCTTAGAGATCAGTCTGTTCCATGGAAATTTGGTCCTTAAAGTCACAGTGATTACCATCACGTAATGATAATTCATTGGTAGTTCCTTTTTGTCACAAGGTCAAAAGGAGAATTACTCATCAAGTTATCTCAGTTTTACATAATGTCCATGGTTTCTTTGGAAAAAATCTTCTGGGATTAAGAAATGCTACATGACCCTAACTGGACAAAAGACCAAATCAAGAGTTGAAATGGAGAAGTTTTTTAAAAAAAACTTTGAAGCATATTGTGGGTTTCTTAAAATCTTGGTTTAAGCTGTTAAACATAGAAATTGAGGCCAGTTGTATGGCAGACCGAGGGCTGGTTTATAATTTATAAGGGCCTCGGCTGACTTATTTATTTGTTTTGAAACTTGTATGTTCAGGAGAATTTGCCTCTGCATACTGAACATGAGCTGTAATTCTAGAGATTCAACTGCAGAAATTGGAGAGATTTAAGTATCTCATGGAACTACTCTGTTCCTGCATTATCAGTAAATGGTAGAAAGTGTTAAAATATGGCATGTAGGGCTAATCTAATTTAATACACCATCTTTAGTGTATCTTTTCTGATTTAGTCAGCAGTGTATTAAAATGAGATACAGACCTTAATTGGATTTTTTCCATGCAGTTCTCAGACTCTGCTCTTCTAGTATGGAAGTATGCTTTTAATTGAGGTAAACTTTATATTGTTGATGCTTTAAGCTCAAACTCCTTTTACCCATAAGCCTTAAATCTATTCTAAGTTTAAGCCCTTAAACAGAACAAGTTGGATTTTTTTTTTTTTTTTAACTTTTGAATAATTCTGGATCCTGCTGGAGTTAGTGGGGATGTTGAATCTACAGAGCACAATTGAAATTTAGATTCTTTCTTTTTGGTTGACTAAATGTGAATTTAGGAATGAGATCTTAGGCACAAACATATAACCCTAAGTTAGATGTTCTACTTTCACACTGTCCTATTTTGGAATTCAATACTATGCTTGTAAATCCTGTGGCCCTGAGTTCTCCTTCAGTATTAAACATGTCAAGTCTTATGAAGAAAAAAAAAAGGAAGATACAAGTCTCTGTTTCCCTCATAACTTTCAAGCCTGTAAAAGAGAAGATAAAAAAATCCCAAAGCTCTTTCACTTCCCAAGTTGATTTTTATCAAAATAATATGTATTTATTTTTTATAATTAATTGACATTTGTGAGAGAAGTACCAGAAAGCCAATCATATTTCCTGAAGTCTACTCAGATTGGAGCCGTGAGCCAAATCAACTTTTGCCAGGTCAGCAAGGTATTTTTTGTTGCCTTCCTAGTCAATAAAGTGGATGATAAAAGTAGAGTTGTTCTGCAAAAACGAAAGAGCACTGGGTTCTTGGTAGTTGGTACCTGCCTGGCAAAATTTGATTATGATCTGTATTTGGACCAAAACCTGCAGTTTTTGAGTAGTCTGGGTCTAAACGCTCTTCCCTGCCCAGTTTGGCATTGCTTATATTCCTTTAAGTGCTTTTTGGGTTAGTCAACTAACTACTTGTTCTCTGTGAATTGTTCCTCTTCTGTGAATTGTTCCATCAAGAAATGAACACTTTGTTGTGCCCTAGAGACGACTGTACTTCAGAACACGAAGAAAATATTTTACTAAAGCTATTCTCTAGAGCCATGGGAAAAATAAATTTTCTACTTCCCCCTGAATTTGAATAATTCAATTCATTCATCTCATCTGGTATTTTACATTCAGTATTATCATTGTAGTAGCTGCAATTTCAATTCAACACGTTTTACAACTTGAAGTACTTCCTATTTTTGCCATTTTATTTGACATGAAAGAAGCATTAAAAATTTTGTAAAGTATCGGTAGAAAAATTTTGGATAGATTCACTATCTGCCTGTCAAAAGCACCATTTTCTCCAGACTTTTTTCATTGTCACTCAGTAAACAGGAGATGATAGTCTACTTATACCCAAACAAATGTCTCATCAAGGGTAATTGCAGCAGGTACAATCTACTATATAAACCACACTTCATCTATCTTTCTTTCTTGTGTAAAGGTGAACAAAGAAAAATTAAAGTTGACATCAACACAATAAACAGAGCTTATGTGAAAGTAATAGACTCTGCTTCTTTCCCCGAGGAGTGATCCATGGCCGTCGCTGGCCTTGTTACTCAACTACAGTAAAATCTTGTTGCTATAGTTAGGACATGTCAGTATCTCTTGAGATGAACAATTTCTGGTAGTTTTTCATCAGGTTGCCAGACTACATTTAAGTCATTAATACAGTTAGTGAGTATCAACAGCAGACATCATCCATATGTATCTGTTACCTATGTTCAGAGTGTTCCAATGCTGTCACATTGGAAATATTTCAGACAAAAGGAGTTCCCTCTGAGCAGCTGTTGTGACTTAGAAGGTAATGGTAGATGAACCCATTTGGGGATGGGGTTACCCCGAGATCACCGTAAAGTCCGAAAATTACTTTGGACTGTTTATCATGGTAATGCCTAAGAAGTGCTGTCTACAAATAGAACAGCAATAGGTGGTTACTTCCATAATGACATTATGATAAGAAAGCAGAAAATCTTAATATTGAAGTGGGCTTATGTAGGAGAGCATAGGCTGTATAGAAAGTGAAGGAAAAACTGGAGGTGAAGGTGACTGGGTTAAAGTAATGGAGAAAAACAAAAGATGGGCTTATGTGAACACTTGCTGAGGTGGAAACTTGAAGGAGAGAGAGGGTTGGAACAAACATTTAGAATAGAGTGGTGAAAGTCCAGTCAGCTCTGTAAGAAATTTTAAGAATAATTAGAAATTGAGATATTTGTGTGAATGCTCAGCTTGCATTGGATGATACATTTCCTTACAACAGCTTTTCCAGAAGACAGAGATCACCTGTAGCCTAGACCTCTCAGAATGTAAACTGCTATGTGCCACATCGTCAAGTGCCATAAATTCAGGATACCTTGGATATATATATTTCAATTTTGCCCTTGTGAGTTCTTGCATGTTTAGTTTTCCTCTTTTAACGAGAACAGATGAGGTAGGTCAGACATGCGGTTTAGACCAAAGACCACTCTTTATTTCAGGTGCCTTATTTATTTGTTTCTCAATCTTTGTACATTTTTACTGCTCTTGATGTTGATCCTCTGGCAATCAAGCAGGGTCCTCATGAGTACTCCTCATGATTGCTTCTGCCAAATGGGGAATGTTTCAGCACCAAGAGTTAGGAATACAGTTGATCAGCCCTCTGAAGATTTGCTCTACTTATCAGACTTAGTTCACCACAATGAATTGCCAGTACTCAGCCTCCCTGCTCGCACTTTGGATTTCGTCTGAATGTCCAATTTAAAGTGTTTTTTCATCTCCTCTGCAGGTGGATTTTGATTCATTGTACGTGCTTCTAAAATGAGAGTGTATTGTCCAAGTCTGAATCAGAAGCCCTGTAGCATATTGGGTATCATGCTATGCTTCAGCTAATAAATCCTTTCTTTCAGCAGTGCTTATTTTATTCATAGTGCTATACTTCTTTGACTACATGTCTTCCAGTTCTTAACTGACTCATGTTCAGTCATATGAGGTTCTGGACAGAGTGAGCTCAAGTATGTTTATGAAAAAGCTATAGGTAAGATTTAAAAGATCTGTTTTACCCCTAAGCGCAGAAAATCTGACTCTGCAACGCAAGAATTCTTCCAGAATGACTTATCTGAAAATGTGGGAGAGACTTGCATTCTGTTGTAAGTAGAGACTCTTTCAAGCATTTGATATTTAGATTTCAATTATAATAGAAATTCTGGATATTCTGGATATTATATTAACTTTATGGCCAAATGTATTTCCACACTTCATCCTTACATGGGTATTGATAAACATTTTGCCGTGCTCATTTTTACTAGACTCGTGATGATAATTTCTACTGTTTTAACTTAATCAGAAGTGCGGAATTGGCTGGGAGGAAGGCAGCTGCTCTGGCAGGAAGACACCATAGCAGAAGATGAAATGCACCAGAAAATAGAACTTGGGAGACCAAGTGATAGGGCAGCTCTTATCAGCTGGAAGGTTCTCCAGTGCCTACATAAATTGATCCAGTGAAGTTGTCCATGTGCTTTTGAAAGCATAATCAAGATTTTAATTCAACCTATGTCAGTGTGAAATTAAATGCAGAGAGTGTCATACAGGTGCTGTCTTACTACAGTTAACTGTAACTTACCTTAAGGATGTTATTGTTCCTGACATGACAAGGTAATGCCATTTAATGAACAGTATCAGAGAGAATTTTATTCAAATCTGTAGATCTATGCAGAGAAGAAAATATTTACAATATAAGATTAGAGTTTCAATGTAATGTATATCTTGGTGTATATCAAACAGTTGGAGAAAAGTTGAAGTGTATTAAAAGTAATTTTTTGGATTTGGGTTATTCTTTTCTGTAAAGCAAAATTCTGAATACAAGGAATAGATGGAGTCATGGTTTTGTTTTCATTACTGTTATTTCATCCGTTTCAAAATCTTGTTGCTACTTAGTATGACACAAAGTTGTCCTGAATTGAGTATCTGTACATTCTGTTTAGTAGCTTTGTGTTTGTGAGTTGTTCCATGTAAGTTCAGTAAAATTCATGGCTGCATTTTCATTTTTAGCTAGATATTAAAATCTTAATAATTTTAAATGTGCTGTGATACAATCAATATTCTAAGAACTTGCCTGAACAAATTTTGTTTTACCATAATTGAACTTGTGCAATTCCATAGGTGCCTTAGCAACATTAAGGGCATTCCATCTGCAATTCTCCAGCTCGCCTTTCACCTACAGCTTAATTTACCCTTTTCTTCCTCCATTTCTTCTCTTTTCATCTTGTAGGTTTTAATTTATAACTCCATAGTAAGATCTCTTCACCCTTATCCTCATAGCTGTTAGTTTATAACTTTAGAGCCTAGTAGATAACATAGTAGGTAAATCACATATGAAATAAATACTACTCCTATCTTGTTTACTTTTTAGTATCTCTTTGCTTCTTGTTTTGCCCCTGAAAATAAGGGAGACTACTTTCTTATAGCTCTGGAAAACTGCTACCTGGAGGAAATATTTTTTCTAACTTCTGAGTGATTTAGTCAAAAATGTAAGTTTACATGCAGCATCGTGAACATACATTATATTTCCTTTGACTTAGATCCTAATAATGATGTATTACTGTTTTAAATCTTCCCCTGAACAATAACAAATGGCCTACCTCAAAAAATCATTCTGATGTGATAGACTTACCAAATGAGCTTGTAAACAGTCATTTAGGATAAAAATGATGTGTTCTTCAGAAGAGTAGTTTGTAAGAGAGGAGGCATGCTCTCCAAATTATGGTAACTGGAACAGTTACTCCATAAATGTAATAACCACCTTTGATGCTGTGCAGGAATGGCATCCTGATCATCTTCACATACAAAACCACCTGTTTAGGCTTTCATTTCATTCATAGTTAGTGGTAGTGAACAGTGTCTCCATCCTAGTTGTATTCATTTGTGTAGCTGCTGATATTAGCACATTCTATTTACGCTTCTTGTCTAGAGCCAAATACGAGTAGCCTCTTTGAATATGTCGAAGCAGACGTGGATGAGAAAGGGTAATTTAGGTTCTTTTTCCTCTATTTGGAGCATTTTGTTCTGATCACTAAAATTTAGTTCTTACATTATGAAATGGTTAAGTTCAAAATGTAATGATCTAGAAATTTGCTGCTGAAGTTGGTTTCAACCTTACATTACATTTTTGCTTAAATATTGCTCATCCTGCATGTGATAATCTCTTCTTGCCAAATGTTTGATGGAACTTTTTTGAGATTCTGTAAATTTTATCAATTTAATCTTTTCTTGTGGTCTTCTAACCTCAGGGACCCAGTGCATTGACAAATAATGATAAGTGCCATGTACCATATGCAGGACTTAGCAGCATATCCTTGATTAGTTTGAAATTGCTCAGTTTTTATTCTGTTCTTTTTAAAAATATAGATCAGTTCTTTTTCTATCAATTTGAGAATAAATACATCTTCAAGCAAATTCCGTTTCTGAAGTTTTAAATTAACTTTCTTCTTGAAATATTCTTGATTTCTCCATCACAGGCACAGATCATACTTATGTATGGAGGTTTGTTCTGGTTTTGGGGCAACTAGCCAAAGGAGTTAAAGTGCATCTTCATAAAAAAGAAGAATCTTTAGACTGCAGATCTTCTGTTTAGTTAAATGTGGCATTCTTAATAGCTACCTTACTCAGGAGTATGAGAAAGAGAATAAAGTTTGGTAATTTATCACTGTGGGGACTTCAGAAGAGTAGGTCAAGTGTGGTAGTTTTCCGCAGAAGAAATTGGAAACTGAATGTGATAGCTGTAATTGATGCCAAGCCATTTTTGAAAGGGCACATCAGAATCTACTTTACCAACTTCGTTTCAGCTAGGGAAACGACTGGATAATCCATCACAGCAAGCTCCCCGTTTACTGTTTATGGGATAAAACATGTTTTAAATGTCATAGTTTGCAATTTCTTACTAAGATGGTTTGTACTAATATTCTCATTAAGGGATTGCTTAAGAGAATTCCAATTTTATTTATTTATTTGTTTAAGGCTTTCTACTGCTCTCAGTGAAAACGGGCCTAAAATCTCAAGTTTTAATGCAGGTTTATATTGTAATATAGTACTAAGAATAATGTTGTGCTAACTTTATCATTGATCAGTGTCAAAGGCTGACTCTTTGTTAGGGTGAGTAGGACAAGTTTGGCTTTAAAAGCCTTAGATTTCCAGGATATGAAAATTATCTAAAATTGTCAAAAGTAGGGGAGAGGAAAATCCTGTTACAAGAGGGGAAAAAAGCGAGACTTAAATAAATAAATGCAGTTTTTAATATTGTGTTACATGAAATAGATCCAAGTTATAACTTATATTTCATTGGCCATTTTATGAAACTGTTTTCTATGCGTTGTCATTAAACTGCTGTTCTTGCTGTATATTGCAGTGACTGATGATGTGAGAGAGGAGAAACAGGTGATGAAAAAAATTCTTATATGAAGAGGGGAAAGTGCAGGAATTGGGAGATGCTGATCAAATAGAGTGTAATTTCTTAGATTTTTCTCTATGATTGGTTTAGACCTGATTAGGTGTAAAATTATAGTAAATTAAATTTCTAATGTTACTGTGTTTAAATGGGATAAAAATCTTGTTCTCTGGTGGTAGAAGATGTAGAGAAAAGTACTATGATTATTACTGTGGAAAAATTAATCCTTTGCACTGGTGCATATTGTTTGTGCCTAGAATATTTTCTATGCCCCTTGACTTAGACATCTGTAGTTTGACAATGTATTAGTATAAATATTACTGTTAAGTGACTTGGACGTACATCAACTGTAGCCGTTAAGTACAGTGAACATAATATATAATTCTCTGCAATTGTATTTGTAAAAGTGGAGAACTCATAATGACTAGCTAATTTTAAACCTGGGACTCTTAAAAATTATTATTGATTTAGCTGAAATAGGTCTGACAAGAGCAAAAAACGCAATTAAAATGCATGTTTTTTAATAAACTGATTCTCAGGGGCAAGGAGGCTTCTAGATTACTTCATGGTGGTAGCTAGTTTATATAAATTTTATTAAGTTTACTTTCAGTTATGTTATATCTTTGTATAAAATGACTAGCAAACTGAGAAGTACATTTCAAGTACTGTACAAGTAACTTTATTAGGATTAAGGCATTCTGTAAAACTCCACTCATTTTTTGTTAGGCACTATGCAAATGCAAGTAATAGACAGTTTTATTACTATTGCTGCCATTTGATCTAGTGGCTGACAGTCCAGAACAATGAGTAAATGACTTGCCCAAGATTGCACAAGATGTACAGTTAGGAATATTTCTGATATAACTACCAAATGTTCCTTACTGTGACCAGGGTGAGAAACAGGTGATGTAATCCTGTTTCTTAAGAACCAAAAAAAAAGTCTAAAATCCCACATTCTTCACTGCTGGAGAAATTCAACATGAGATTTTCTCCACTCAGTATCTTGATACTTTTTCCAAAAGCTATTTCTAGATTTCATCCTTTGCCCAATGCTTGTTTCCCATGGGTAATTATCTATGTCTATTTATTTTAATTCTTCCATGTTAATTTCTGTTTTGTCTTAATATATTTTTCTACCTCTTGCTTGGTCAGTGCAGTGCTGTGGTCGATCCAAACCCTCTCCCTGAGTTTATCTGATTGCTTGATAGCCACCTGTAGACTATAATGTTAGATCCTACTCCAGTCTAGGACGGGGGGAGCATAGCTACAAATGGAGATCAAATGAGTTGAAATACAAAAGATGGAATGTTATACAGATGCTGCGAATCCATTCTTGTAGCCTTGGTGAAAACTTCCCACTGATGATCCACCTAGTCTGATCCTGATAAATTTACTTCAGTGGTTCCCGTATCAAGCCAAGAATTCTGAACTGAAGCATTTTTGGAAGTCCTCCAATTTTATTAAAATATTTCAGTGGCAGAAAACTTTCTACATCCTTATAGCAGTTACTTTAATAGTGGCATACCCATGTCATTCAAGAGTGCATTTTACCATTATCCTTAATTTGTCCCACCTTCAGTTTCCACCACTGGGTTTTGAAGCAAGATACCTCCTGTCCTAGGTATCTTTTCTCGACTTATTGTAAGTGAGCTCATGTGAGACCAATTATTTTTAGAGTTTTATTTTGAACTTTTGTGTATGACAGAGATGTCAAATTCAGAAGGAGGGAGACCGCTACCTTTCCAGCACTATTATACAGCTCAGTGATTTCCCAAAAAGTGCTGGTTTTGCTGTTCAGGCTGTATCTCTGTAAAGTTTTAAAGTTTTACAAATTCTAATGAACATTTTTTAATGTTGTGGTTTTGAAACTAACCTTTCGGGTTTCCTTTGTGGTGGTACTGTCGTGCAACTATAATGCATAACTTCACCCAGATAATTTTTCTACTACAAAAGGAGTAAAATAGTTTGATTGAATCGTAACCATTCTTTGTACTTGCTATCCAAGCGTGAGTTATGATCTCCCAGTCTAGATGGAATGGAATTGCAATGTTAGGCGATCATTAGATTTTTAACTGAAAAATTAATTAAAAAAATAGTAATCGTATTATCATGATCTATGCCACTTAATTCAGTGAGTATTGCTCAGAGTTGAACTTGCTTGTTGTTGAACTTAAGAGAAGTCAGTTGAGAAAAAGAAAAAGCTGTCCCCAAATTTGAGCATTATATTTAACTATATTTAACTATATTTAACTGAATAATTTGACTATGATTTCTGTGGAGGAAAAAACCAAAAACCACACAAATCAAAAGACCTGATCCTCCGATGTTAGTGTAGTGGCAGCTCTGCTTACCTTACCTCTTTTGTGAAAGTCACTCGCTTTGAAAAGTCCCCATTGTAAAAGGTAACTCCTGTGGATATGCGAGTCACGGATAACAGTGGAAGCAGTATAACCAGTGGGGACCATTTCTAACCGTTACCTAGTAGCATTTTTTCAGTGCATATTTTGTCAGGACACTTGGCATTTGAATTTAAAAGCATGACAATTATATACTATGTGTAGCCAGGGGACCTTGTTCCCCCCTGAGAATAAGAAGTGATGACATAACTGTGCAAAATAAGACATGGCATCTCTTTGCCTGTGCAGTGCCAGGCTGAGTCCTGTTGGGTTGCATGTACATCACACTAGGCTCTCCTAGCTGTGTGTATTGAATCTGCCCTGGAACAGTAAGGTATAAGATAGGGTATTTATATTCCAAGAACAAACTTCTAGGGGATACTGGCTGAAAAAGAAAGGAAAAAGGAACGCAGACATCAACTTAATAATCTTGCTTCTGCATTCTGGACAAAATTTACAGATGCTTCTCTAACCTCTGTTATCATGATATCCATCTCACTCCAGGGAGGAATGTACAGGAAATCATAGAATCATAGAATCATTAAGGTTGGAAAAGACCTCTAAGATCATCGAGTTCAACCGTCAACCCAACACCACCATGCCCACTACACTATGTCCCTAAGCGCCTCATCTACACGTCTTTTAAATACTTCCAGGAATGGAGACTCAACCACTTCCCTGGGCAGCCTGTTCCAAGGCCTGACCACTCTTTCAGTAAAGAAATTTCTCCTAATGTCCAGTCTAAACCTCCCTTGGCACAACTTGAGGCCATTTCCTCTCGTCCTACCGCTAGTTACTTGGGAGAAGAGACCAACACCCACCTCGCTACAACCTCCTTTCAGGTAGTTGTAGAACGCGATGAGGTCTCCCCTCAGCCTCCTCTTCTCCAGACTAAACAACCCCAGTTCCCTCAGCCACTCCTCATCAGACTTGTGCTCCAGGCCCTTCACCAGCTTCGTTGCCCTTCTCTGGACACACTCCAGCACCTCCATGTCCTTCTTGTAGTGAGGGGCCCAAAACTGAACACGGCATTCGAGGTACGGCCTCACCAGTGCCGAGTACAGGGGCACGATCACCTCCCTACTCCTGCTGGCTGCACTATTTCTGATACAGGCCAGGATGCCATTGGCCTTCTTGGCCACCTGGGCACACTGCCGGCTCATGTTCAGCCGGCTGTCCACCAGCACCCTCAGGTCCTTTTCCTCTGGGCAGCTTTCCAGCCACTCTTCCCCAAGCCTGTAGCGTTGCATGGGGTTGTTGTGGCCGAAGTGCAGGACCCGGCACTTGGCCTTGTTGAACCTCGGCCCATCGATCCAGCCTGTCCAGGTCCCTCTGCAGAGCCTTCCTACCCTGCAGCAGATCAACACGTCCACCCAACTTGGTGTCGTCTGCAAACTGACTGAGGGAGCACTCGATCCCCTCATCCAGATCGTTGATAAAGATATTGAACAGGACCGACCCCAGTACTGAGCCCTGGGGAACACCGCTCTTGACTGGCCGCCAACTGGATTTAACTCCGTTGACAACAACTCTCTGGGCTCGCCCATCCAGCCAGTTTTTTACCCAGCGAAGAGTGTACCTGTCTAGGCCGTGAGCCACCAGCTTCGCCAGGAGAATTCTGTGGGAGGCAGTGTCAAAGGCTTTACTGAAGTCCAGGTAGACCACATCCACAGCCTTTCCCTCATGCACTAGGCGGGTCACCTGGTCATAGAAGGAGATCAGGTTGGTCAAACAGGACCTGCCTTCCATGAACCCGTGCTGGCTGGGCCTGATCCCCTGGTTGTCCTGGACATGGCTTGTGAGCGCCCTCAAAACGAACCGCTCCATAATCTTCCGTGGCACCGAGGTCAGGCTGACGGGCCTGAGGTTCCCCGGATCCTCCTTCCGGCCCTTCTTGTAGATGGGCGTCACATTGGCAAGCCTCCAGTCATCCGGGACCTCCCCTGTTAACCAGGACTGCTGGTAAATGATGGAGAGTGGCTTGGCAAGCTCCTCCGCCAGCTCCCTCAGTACCCTTGGGTGGATCCCATCTGGCCCCATAGACTTGTGAACGTCCAGGTGGCGTAGCAGGTCATTAACTTCTTCCTCTTGGATTATGGGGGGTTTATCCTGCTCGTCGTCCATGTCTTCCAGCTCAGGGGGCTGAGTACCCTGAGGATAACTGCTCTGACTATTAAAGATTGAGGCAAAGAAGGCGTTGAGTACCTCAGCCTTATCCTCGTCCTTGGTGGCAACGTTCCCCCCCCGCATCCAATAGAGGATGGAGATTCTCCTTGGCTCTCCTTTTGTCATTAATATACTTGTAAAAGCATTTTTTGTTGTCTCTCACGACAGTGGCCAGGTTGAGTTCTAGGCGGGTGTTTGCCTTTCTAATTTCCTCTCTGCACAACCTAACGAGGTCCCTGTACTCTTCTTGAGTTGCCTGCCCCTTCTTCCAAAGGTGATAAACTCTCCTTTTTTTCCTGAGTCCCAGCCAGAGCTCCCCATTCAGCCAGGCCGGATGTCTTCCTCACCCGTTCTTCTTGCGGCACATGGGGACAGCCCGCTCCTGCGCCTTTAAGACTTCCTTCTTGAAGAACGTCCAGCCTTCCTGGACCCCTTTGCCCTTCAGGACTGTCTCCCAAGGGACCCTCTCGACCAGTGTTCTGAGCAGGCCAAAGTCCGCCCTCCGGAAGTCCATGATAGCAGTTTTGCTGGCCCCCCTCCTTACTTCACTAAATATTGAGTATTCTATCATTTCATGGTCGCTAAGCCCAAGCCGGCCTCCGACCACCACATCTCCCACCAGTCCTTCTCTGTTTGTGAACAGCAGGCCAAGCGAGGCACCTCCCCTAGTAGGCTCGCTTACCAGCTGTGTCAGGAAGTTATCCTCCACACACTCCAGGAACCTCCTCGACTGTTTCCTCTCTGCCATGTGGTATTTCCAGCAGACATCCGGAAAGTTGAAGTCCCCCACGACAACAAGGGCTAGCGACTGTGAGACTTCTGCGAGCCTCTTGTAGAATATTTTGTCTGCCTCCTCATCCTGGCTAGGTGGTCTATAACAGACTCCCAGCAGGATATCTGCCTTGTTGGCCTTCCCCCTCATCCTTACCCACAAGCACTCGACCTTATCATCACTATCATTGAGCTCTAGACAGTCAAAGCACTCCTTAACATACAGGGCTACCCCACCGCCTCTCCTTCCTCGCCTGTCCCTTCTGAAGAGCTTATGGCCATCCATTGCAGCACTCCAATCGTGAGACTCATCCCACCACGTTTCCGTGATGGCGACTAAGTCACAGCTACCCCGCTGCACAATGGCTTCCAGCTCCTCCTGTTTGCCGCCCATGCTGCGTGCATTGGTATAGATGCACTTGAGCTGGGCTGCCGATTTCTCCCCCGACATTGGCGTGCGGTCCCTAGGCTCTTCTCTAGTGAGCCTGGTTTTATCCCCTTCCCCCTTCGAACCTAGTTTAAAGCCCTCTCGATGAGCCCGGCCAACTCACACGTGAGAATCCTTTTCCCCCTGTGAGACAGCTGAACTCCATTGGTCGCCAGCAGGCTCGGTGCCATGTAAACCTCCCCCTGGTCAAAGAAGCCAAAATTCTGCCGATGGCACCAGCCCCTGAGCCACATGTTGATCCGATGAGTTTTCCTGTTCCCTTCAGTATTCCTCCCTGCCACTGAAGGGATCGAGGAAAACACTACCTGTGCTCCCGATCCTCCCACCAGTCGCCCCAGTGCCCTGAAGTCCCTTTTGATCCCTTCGGGACTTCTCTCTGCAACCTCCTCACTGCCAGCCTGTATAACCAGTAGCAGGTAGTGATCGGAGGCCTGCACGAGACCAGGGAGCTTCCTAGTAATGTCCTTCACCCGGGCCCCAGGGACGCAGCAGACTTCACTGTGGGATGGGCCTGGCCGGCAAATTGGGCCCTCCGTCCCCCTCAGAAGGGAATCACCTATGACAATTACCCTCCTTTTTTTCTTAGCGGAGGCAGTCGTAATGTGTGGGGCTGACTGCCTCGCCTCGGGCAATCCCCTGGATGGGCCTTCATCTGCATCCTCGTTTGTCTGGCCCTCAAGTTCCAGAGCCCCATATCTGTTGTGTAGGGGCAGCTGGGAAGGTTGAGGGGAGGAAGGCTGGGTGGGGATTCACCTGGCGCCCCGAGCAGGGACCTGTGTCCATTCCCCCCCGTCTCCTGGGTCCCCTCCCTCTGCCTGGTGGCAAGAGGGCAGGGGTTCCTCCGCTTCTTGTGGAACCTCCATGTGCTGCCCTTGCCTCAGGGATGGTAGGGTGCGGCTCCACCAATCTATCTCCCTCTCACACTCCCTGATACTCCTTAACCTCTCCACTTCCTCCTTCAGCTCTGCCACCAGGCTGAGCAGATCATCTACCTGGTCGCAGCGCACACAGGCATCGTCTCTGCTGCCCTCCTGTACAAGGGACAGACTCAGGCACTCCCTGCAGCCAGAGACCTGGACAGATGTATGTTTGCGTAGGGGCTCGGTCTGGGTCGCCACATTTCTTCTGGCGATGGCTTTCGGCCGAGTGGGTACTATGGCTAGGTCCTCTTCTGGGAGGGCGATGACCATGAGTTGAGCTAGCCTCTAGAGCCTAGAGGGGGGGCTGGGCCCTGCCCGCATGCCTTCCCCGCATGCCCTGCTGGCGCCAACTGATACCAGAAGGACAACTTGACAGCAGTAACCTGCAATAACTCCATTTGTCCTTCATAACAGGGAAGAGCTGTCATAATTGCTACTGTCCAGTGACAGAAGAAATGCCCCAGATCAGTTCTGATACCTGGAGAGTGTCTCCCATGCACAAGGAAAATATGAAAGAGCAAGGGCCATGTCATTGATGTAGAAGCATCTTCTTCCACTTCTATATCTACATAATTGAATGGAATAGAATAGACTATTTCAGTTGGAAGGGACCTACAATGATCATCTAGTCCAACTGCCTGACCAATTCAGGGCTGACCAGAAGTTAAAGCATGTTATTTAGGGTATTGTCCAAATGCCTTTTAAACACTGACAAACATGGGCTATTGACCACCTCTCTAGGAAGTCTGTTCCAGTGCTTGACCACCCTCTTGGTAAAGAAATGCTTCCTGATGTCCAGTCTAAACCTCCCCTGGCGCAGCTTTGAACCATTCCCGTGTGTCCTATCACTGGATCCTACAGAGAAGAGATCAGCACCTCCACTTCCCTTTCTTAGGAAGCTGTAGAGAGCAATGAGGTCTCCCCTCAACCTCCTTCTCTTCAAGCTAGACGAGCCCAAAGTCCTTAGCTGCTCCTCATAGGACATTCCTTCCAGCCCTTTCACCAGTTTTTTTGCCCTCCTCTGGACGCATTCAAGGACCTTCACATGCTTCTTAAATTGTGGGGCCCAGAACTGCACATAGTATTCAAGGTGAGGCTGCACGAATGCTGAATACAGCGGGATAATCGCCTCTTTTGACTGGCTGGTTATACTGTGTTTGATGCACCCCGGGATCTGATCTGCCCTCTTGGCTGCCAGGGCACCCTGCTCATATTGAGCCTGCTGTTGACCAGCACTCCCAGATCCCTTTCTGCAGGACTGCGCTCCAGCCGCTCCTCTCCCAGTTTATACTTGTGCCTGGCATTACTCTGTCCTAGGTGCGGAATCAGGCATTTGGACCTGTAAAATTTCATCCCATCATTGCCCAGTGCTCCAATCTATCTAGATCCCTCTGCAAGGCTTTCTGTCCCTCAAGAGAGTCAATAGCACCTCCCAGTTTGGTATCATCAGCAAACTTGCTACATGTCTCTGTAATTTCAGACATGCATACCACTGCCTTATTCTTTCACTTAGTATTTTCCTCCTTTGTAACACTAGCACGTGTCTAGCCATTTCTAGAATTGTCTTTGCTGATAGGTTACTATTTTTATAATTAAGCTGTTGGAAGCTTTTCTGCCTTTTGGTTTTTTTGTCTCTTCTCATCTCTCATAGTATTTTCTTCTCACTGAAGTGCTTTGCCATGTACAAACCCCTGGCTTTCTTTTTCAGGAATCTTGCCATCTGTTGAATACCTTGTACTAGCCTAATGTGCAAAAGTAAGACTCAGTTCATGTTCTCTTTTCCTCATTTGTTCAGCATACAAGCTTGCCATCTTACTCAGAAAGAAAATCAAACTGTATGAACATTAGGCTTTTTAAGGATATGTAGAAGAATATCAAATGGGAATAGAAGTCAATCTATAATTGAGATTGTAGTGCATTTTTGGTTTACATCTTAATTTTTGGCTTCCTTTCTAGGTTCAACAAAAAAATCTCCCTATTTCAAAATGCTCACAGTGTGTGTGTTCTAGACTACAATATAATGAGGCCATACAGTTTGGAGTTCAAAATTCAGTTTTTCTCATGTATTTGAATATACTCAAATGTGAGTTAGTTTGAGAATCACCAAAATATTGGTGAACATAAATTTACTGTTACAAATTTTCCAGCCCTTTATTAAAAAAAAAAAAGAAAGAAGTTATAGGTAAGCCAACTTCTTTAAAGTCTTCAAACAGACATACAGTACCTTTAATACTGAATATTTTCTTTATTGAAAGTTTTTTTTCTCCCAGTTTGTATAACAGTGTTATAAAATATCTGATCTAGTGAACATAACATTCTTACCAGGCTCATGTCCCTCCAAAAAAGGACCAGAAAGTAAAAACTTACTGGAATCTTCTCAGTGAATGAAGATTTAATTGCCTTCAAAGAGTTAGAAAGTCTGTCTACGTATCTCAGGAAAGAGAGGAAACTGCTCGGTTACTATTCACTATGCTTTCCCTGCAGACAACCTGAAATTTATAAAAGTGAAACTTGCTTTTGGAAACAGAAACCTTCAGGTCAGAGGATTAGGAAAACAATGGAAAATGCCCTTTGTAAACTTGCTCTTTGAGGCAAAAGCTTTTTTGAAGAAGTTGAAAAGTAAAATTCAGAATGCTGCAAAATGAGGAACTGTTAGTCCTTTGTGCTCAAATGGTTAAAGTCTCCAGTGTAGTGAAACACTTCATTAAAATTTTGTCAGCCACGCTGAAGTGTTAGCCTTGGACTAACCTAAACAAATGTGATGGATTGGCACGTGAGTATCTTGCAGTGCTACATCTCAACACAATTTCACAGTTTCTCTAACGTCTTTTTTTTTTTCTTTTCTTTTTTTTTTCCCTGCTGTATTCCTCCTTTGAAGGAAGGTACATTTTATTTTGATCATCCTGTATTTTAAAAATTTATTCCTTCACATTTGCGTGGCTACCTGTTTGGAGTTATGGTGGGCCTTTTATTTTTCTGACCATTAAATAAGCCTTGAACTTCAGCTCATCATACAGCATAAACTGAAAGTTTTCATACTTCTCTGTCTGTGTGACTAGCTTGCTGTTTTATATTTTATTGCTATTTTGTGAATTAGGAAAACCTTGAACAATAGTAGCAGATTTTAAAGAGATTTGCATATTATCCTCTGTGTAACTTGAAATGCATTTCCTTGCAGTTTTATCTGTGGGTTTTGTTCAGGGCTCTGTTTGATTCGAAAGCAATTAAACGGAAAATAGACACTACAGTTTTAGAGTTACTCCGCAGGTTTCTCTGCAGTGTTTATACTTGGGGAGTAGGTTCAGAACTGGAGTGGCAGGCTGTAGTTGTGGAGGATAACAAATCTGGATTTTCAATATAGGGCGTGAGAAGCACTGGGTTCTTGGGAGCTGAGATTTATCTGGGGAATTCTGAAGTGAAAGAAATATGGATTGATCCAAGTCTACTGGTAAATGAATTTTAAGGTGAAGAGATGAGGGATATCTGTATGTCTTTAAGGAATACTATTGTTCTATAATATATTCTACATTTCTATAATACTTTCTAGAAACAGCGACCAAAATTGACAAGACAGGAAGAATAAGAAAGGGTTTTCTGGTTATTGTCCTAAAAATTGGGTTATAGCTTAAGTTTTGCTCCATATTTGACTCCAGTGCATACATGGTTTCTAATCTGAGTAATGCTTTATATATGATAAGGCAAGGATACACCTTTCTCATTGAACTAAGAGTGTTAGGATGATGCCTTTCATCTACTCATTGTATTCAGTTCGGGTACTGTTTTGCTGTGTGCTCATCCTTGCTTTAGCTAGGTTAACTCAATAGCAATCAATTATAGTGTGAATAAGTACGGCTGCAAAGAAAATAAACAGGAAAAACACTGAAATTTGAATATTATTTGCCTTTTCCTTAATATCCCGTGACAGTGTCCAAGTTCTTTAAAATACTTGTGATTGCTACTATTTTTTTTCTTTTTTTTTCTCTCTTTCAGGAATTTCCCTAATTCCCTGCCGCTAACACCTCTTCAGGTCTTTCTGTCAGTTTATGATCATATAATCTATGGCAAATTGCTACCCTGCATCTTTAATAAATATTCAGGGCACAAAGTGAAAAGAAATCTATGATCTCATAGAAAGAATTAAGATTTTTCTGGAGCTAGAGGTTTTTACCTGTAATTTAAACAAAATTATTTAACTGCAAATAAACATAACTGAATTGTTAACATTTCCCCCCCAATTGCATAGTATTGTTTATTTGCTTCTGGGTAGGTTTTCATTTTTCCTTTACTTTTTCATTTAGGAACTTAGAAGAAGAGGTTATGGCTCTGAAACTTACATAGTTCTGTATCACTGTTGTGATAACAATGTCATGTTAAAAATGTCAACAGTGTCAAATACACCCATAGATAACTGTGTCTATTTATGTCACTGGCCTTTTGAAAGCAATCTTGTTAGAAATTATGTGTACGTCGGTGCTCATTCTTGAAAATGTAGTGATGCACCTGTTCTGAAATTAATTCAAGAGGATATTTCAGTGCTGTGGCAGTCTTGGCCAGAAATAATAGAGAAGAGAGATCTTCTTTGACAAGCACAGTTGTGCTTCTGTTGGAAGTAACTGATCTATCAGGTGTTAAATAATTGTGATGGAAAGGACTGAAATTATCAGTTTTGAGGCCTTTAAGAGTGTCTACACTTTCTGGGAGTTCAATAAAGCATACAAAAAAATTTTGAAGAAAATAATGCACCAGAACAATTTGGGAATAGTCAGACTACATAATATAGAAAAGTGTTCAAAAAGATTGTTTTTCTTAGACTCCATTGCAGAAGACAAGTGAAATACCTCAATTTATTTAGTACCCAGAGTACACCTGTAAGCCTATGTATGCTATACTTAGACTTTCCCTTAGTGATTCAAATGTTTGTAACATCTATCATATGAAAATGCAACAACCCAATTTGCAGGAAAAAAGCCCAAAGAAAACAAGGTTTTATGGGCATAGAGTAGGTACATTGGAGTGCGTATAATGCTTAGGGGTGTAGTGCAGAGATTTGGAGCTACTGATTTTTGGAAGGACATTAATGAAGGCTACATGGTTAGTAAGCTGATATTGTTGCTTGATGTAGTCTTCATGTTCTCTTGCTGTGTCCTTTCCTTTTTGTCATACAATTATATGGTGTATTCTCTGGAAAATTGTACTACTGTCATTAAATGTATGTATCAGTGCTTTTAGTGTTCTAATCTATGGCTGAGGTTCTAAGCCACATAAGCTACAAATAACTTGGAAATTGCAAGATAAAATGAATTAATTCAGCATTATGAAAAACAATTTAAAACTGATTAATGCCAGTTAAGATTGTATACAAGTAGGTAGATTTAAAAAAAGAGAAATATAACTTGCTTTTATAAATGAAACTGAAGATATTTCAGTCTTACTTGATTTATATTTGGAAAAAGAATACTGTGACTGTTCTACTTTCAGCTGTCATTTTTGTCAGTTCTTAATTTACTTCTTTCTAAACAAGTTTATAAATTTGTTCATTTAAAATTGAAAGTTGGCTGCTGCTGTTTCTGTTTAACACATGCTTGAAAATGTGCTACTTTTGAAGATGCTTATTTAGGTGAAAGCTTAAGTCAAGCATTTGAATGCGTTTACTTTCAGAAATCTGTTTCAATTGTCTGCCTAACTAGGTCTTTCAGTGTTCCTATTTTCTCATTTTAACTTGCAAGTGGAATAAAAAACCAACCACCATTATTTGTTTAATATGAATTTGGGGACGAGTTTGTTTCGACTGAGTAATAGATTACATGAAGTTATATATGTATAGTTACATATAGTTGTAGAAAGATTCTTCTCACTTTCTGCTGAGGAGTCCTGAGAAGCTGTATGAATCCTTACACTGTAAGAATTCTGTGAACTGAATTTTTACCCTGCAGTTTTGTGTTGAATGTTCTAATTATGAAAGCTTACATTATATGTAGTGGTTTGAGTGTGGCAATTTGAATGAAGCTTTGCAGTAAATTTCTCTTGTTGAGAGGGAATTTCTTGTTACAACAGGGTACCAATGCCTTGGCACATGAATAGTCTGGTAGTAAGGACAATTGCTTGGAGTGGTTCAGCTTGAATCAAGCAGGAGATGTATTTTGAATAGATTTTCCCTTATTGTAAAAGTGCATTTCATCAAGGTTGACTTGGCCAGTATCTTGTCCGCATTTCTTTATTGGACTGTTGGTGAATTATTTACAGCCTTTGGGGTTTACAGTGTCAAACGTGTATCCCATCTCTTATCGTGCCATGTCTATACTTCTCTGCACTGCATCCACCTCTCAAAGCCTCCATCGTGATGCAAGGCCTGTATTTCTTTACACTACGTTGTCATCTTATTCATAAATATCTCATTCTACATAAAGTAATTGCTTCTTACAACTATCTGTATAAAACTGTGGTTGTACCAACAAAAGTAAAACAAATTAAGTATAGTATCCTGATTGATTGGACAAATTGTTGTGGCAGTTAAACCTCATAAAACAAAGTTGCAATCAGGTCAAGAAAAGTTCAGAGCAAGCCGGGCAAGCCTCAATCTTGAGGCCTTGCAAGCTCAATACAATGCAACAGAAATACAATATCTGGTCCATTACTAGCTAGGGCAATATAGTGTTACCCAGCTTAGATGACACAAAGTTTGTTTTAGATAATTAGTACACGAAAGAGGTGGACATGAGTTCCAGTCACTTCTCTAATGAATGTTCATTCAAGTGAATAGAAAATGATTCTGTGGCACCCTAGAATATTAATTTAAGAAAATTACTATTCCTTTAGCAAGATTGGTTCTTTTTCCCCCGCCATTTATTAAATAGTTGTGTATGCTCATTGTTGTCAGGAATAGGTTATATTACCCTTGAAAAACAAAACTGGTATCTTTGCACGTGAATTGCTTTCTAGAAAACAGTGAACAATGGCAAAATTATTAATCAATTGCTTTATGGAAAGAAAACTTCATCAGAAATTATTGACCTGCATAGTATGTTCAGGATGATTCTACTTGCTGGGTGTGGAATCAGAGCACTTGTTGCAGTGAAACTTTCAGAAGCAGTGGATTTTGTTTGGCAACAGCCTTTCCCATTTTGTACAGTAGATAGTGTGCCTGCTGAAATTTCTTACATAAAAAGGGACATAATAATGTCTTCCACAGGAAAATAGGAAATAGTTGTTCTCTTTGAGCGTCTCAGCTGTTTTTCTTATGGGATAAGTGAAGCATTTTGTTCCTACTTTGAAGGAAAACAGTAGCATCTGAAGTAATATTTAATGTTTTACTCGTGATTCCTTGTGGATATATTTAATAATAGAAGAGATATTGGACTGGAGATTGAGGTAGTGTTAATAATCATAAGCACCAATGATACGAATTCTTTTTCTAACTCATCAGGTACGCACAGTTTGTTTCATATGAAGTTGACGTGTTTACTCTTATTGAAAAACTTAAAGAAATGTAGCATTACATGGCATCTTTTCATTCAAGAAGGAAGGAGGGATGGAAGTCTACTTGTAATTTTTGTTCAATAGCTATCTTGTTTTATGTAACAGTTTCTGGCCGAATTGTTTGTACTATCGTAACTTCCAATCAGATATTATTCTTACAGCATGTCTGTATTGAGGAAAAATGTTATCTGGTATAATACAGTATTTCCCTTAGTGGTCCTCTTTTATAGATATGCAGTATATTACAGCCTTGTCACTTATTTTGTTGTGGGAAGGGGTGAAGGGTGAATAACGACAGGAATATTTGTTGTGAGTTTGGGGAAGGGGAAAAAATAAAGGTCAACACCAATATGAGAAATCTTTCTCCAGTGTTGCTGTCTTCATCAAAGTGTCAGAACTTGGCTCATCACTTCTATAAACTGTTAAAAGAGATAAAATATATAATAAGCCTGGGAAGTCTATCTGAATTTTTCATATGTGAACACAGTAAGCTGATCAATAAGTTTTATACTTCATATTTGCGATTTATCTTCACTGTTTATTCATCTGCCACCACTTTTAAAATGAAAGCTATGGTAATTTTAGCAACAGAACTTGAAAAAAAAGTTCAGTTTGTCCTTGCATAGCTGGCTTTTAGAGGCCAAATTCCAGGGAAAAGCAAACAAAAAGCATACCCTTCCATTTATCTCATTCTTGAGATCATGCTGTTCATTTCCATCAATAGCAACTTTTATTATTTTATAGCAATATTCATATGACTTAGTGGTTAAAGTCCACCATGTTCCTAGTGCACATTTAAGTTTGGAAGAAGAACATGCAAATTGGAAATTTTGAACCATTCCAGTTCATAGAGAATCACTTCTGTCTTTGTCTTCAGATAAAAATTAAGACAAGAGGAGTGGGTTAACATAGGGTAATGGATGACATGAGGTGGTTTGATGAGCCTAAAACATACCATCTATTTATAATGTATAAGAGTATAAATAGTCACCAGATGGCACTGTGGCTGAAATTTAAACAAGGCAACCATAAATATAGTCAGCTAGATCTTGGAATAAATGTTAGTTTTCTCTGAAGTTCTTGTATCAAGCAGTGTTGTTTTTTTTTTTTTTTCCTGTGTTGAACTTTAACTCTACCTTTTCTTAGCTTCAGTAGCTAGTGCTTAGGACTGCTGGTTTATCCAAGCAAAAACATTTATGTAAATTGAGCCATCTAATTGATACTTGGTAACGATTAGTTTTAGACTATCTGATTAAATTATAATAAATTCAGACAACTTCTGATATTCTGCTTTTACTTCTAAGGGGATACATGCAACAAATTATTTGAGAAAAACAGTCATTCTGATCAGAGTCAAATGCTACTTGACCAAAGATTTATACCAGAACAGAGTCATAAAGTAATAGTCATAGTATTCTGTTTAAATTCGTGGCACAAGTTTAACTGGATCTCTTATCAAATCGTTTACCATAAGGAATAAGAGCAATTTTGTAGTAGACATTGAAGTTAAGTGGAACAAAAATTACTTTCTTTTGCACAGAGGTTTCATCTAATTTTTGTTTTATTTGTAAAAATCAGTTACCTAAATGATGTTTTAAAAGAACACTACCAGTCAAGCTATTGCTCATTGGCTTATTTTTCTCATGAATTTTTCTGTTTGAAAAAATATCTAATCAGATCTGACATAACTTTCCTTTAGTCCTAAGCATCACACTTCTTTGACTGGTTGAGTAAACATCTTAGTGGCAGTAACATCACTTGGCAGATATGCAAAAACCTTATATAGAGATGGAGTAGTACTGTCAGTATTTATACAAATGTTCAGAAGTTCAAAGTGGTAATGTATGCTCTATGTTCTAATTCCTGTGTGATAAATCTAGAAAAAAGATTGGAAGAAAGAACCGGTGTGTAGTTGATAATGGACAAAACTGAGTAGAAGTGTTCTTTTTGCCTTCCCCTCTGTTCAGTGCTTGTGACACCACTTCTGGAGTACTGTGCCCAGTTTTGGGTTCCTCAGTATAACAGAGACGTGGACATGGTGGAGTGAGTCCCGTGAAGAACCACCATGCTGGGTAGGGCATTAGAGTCCATGACTTATGCGGAGAGTTATGAGAGAGTTGGGTTTCTGTAGTCTTAAGTGGAGATGGCTAAGGGAGTTACATGATGGGAGAGTGTAGAGAGGAGGGAGACAGAGTCATCTCAGAAGTGCACAGTAAAAAAATAATCACAGAATCACAGAATGGCTGAGTTTGGAAGATGCATCTGGAGGTCATCTAGTCCAACCCCCTGCTCAAGCAGGACCACCTAGAATCAGTTGCCCAGGACTGTGTCAAGATGACTTTTGAGTATTTTTGCTAAGCAATAGGCCCAAGCTGGAACATAGGAAATTGCAGTCAAGTATTAGGAAGATTCTTGTTCACAGTGAGGGCACTCAAACAAAAAACAGTTGCTCAAAGATGTTGCAGAATCTCCATCTTCAGAGATATGTTCAGAATTTGACTCTGTGAATCCCTAAACAACCTATTGTAACTTAGCCCTGCTTTGAGCAGAGGGTTGCACTGGATAACCTCCAGAGATTCCTTCTCAGCTAAAATATTCTATGATATATGACATTATTTACTCTGCAAGCACATTTTTGTTTGTGAAGACCTTCATCATTTGTACCATTTTTTTTGAACGGCCACATTTTCCAGTGTACGGTCGGTTATTAGGAAATTAGCAGTCTGTATGTTTATTTGGTAATTTAAAGAAATGTAAATATTTCCCTGAATAATAAAGGAAGCTGGTTTGTTTTTCATCAGCTGACCTAACTGGCCACAATGGTATTACTGCAGTATTACGAACTGTGATCACAAAGATTTTGAATTAAGACGATGGACATACTAAAAGTAGCAAGCAAAAGATACCTGTTTTTGAGAATGTGTGTCTGAATTCATGACTACTGAATTTAGAAATCTCTTTTCAGACAGTTTTCCTTTATTCATACTGAATGGTAGCTCATACCGTTGTTAGTAACAACTGTGTAGCCATCATTTCCTTGTTTCAGTTATATGGAAGTATATTAGAATGAAGCTGAGCTCCAGCAGCTCAGACAGATGATTTGTGTGCTTTTGATTACCATGTGCTCTTTTATTTTTTCCTTGTAAAATGATTTTTGATTCTGCCCTTGCTTCATGTACTTTGAATTCTAGGCATTACTTCATGTTTTATAGCAGCCTTTTCAAGATTTTTACTGTTGTGCTTTTATTTGTAGTGTTATAGGCAGGAGGGAGGTCAAAAAATGTCATACTGTCTGTCTCCTGTGTGCCACAGATGTTCATTTTCAGCTTCATGCAGAAAAAAACTGAAATTCACTATATGTATGTGACAAAGTGTTTCTGAGGACAAGTGTTCAAATGCAATATTGTCAAGCTATTTTTAGCCAACTGCTGTCCCTATAGTGCTCTTTAAAGATTCAGCTCAGGCTGCTAATAGATATATTTATAACCATTCTGTCAACTGCCACAGCATGAGTGCTGTTACAGATGATAATTCTATTCTTGGAAGCAGTGCCATGGTTACCATTCCCCTAGCTGCTCAAATAGAAGCTATACATCTGTATACACTTAGTAGCATTTTAATATACTAACACATTTTTACACTGCAAAAAAGAACAAAGCTAGATGTGGTATTAAAAGAAATAATACATGCAGACAAGCACATGAAAAAATTAAAATCAGTGTATTTACTTGTTTAAGAAAATACAATAACTTCTTTAGTTACATTCTGAAGTCTGGGTGTGAAAGAAACTGTGTGAGGGTTTTAAACTGCATTTTACTGGCATTTATTTTTAATGTAAGCAGTTTGACTTCACTGGTTTTTGTTTCATGTCAGATTGCTAATGTATAGACACTGAAGTACAGTATGAGTGTGTGTAGACATGCTTTTTGTACTGTAAAAAGTCATTATGCTGATGAGGGTGGTGTTATGCCTTCTAAGAAATTCAGAATTTACTAAATTAGAAATTAATCTGCTTAAAGGTGAAATTTGATATGAAAAGTTTCACGTGGCTTTACATATGTGTGCTGTGCTCCAAGCATGGGTTCTTGAGATGCTCTTTCCTTTGGAAGCCTCCAGCTGTGGCTTTAGATGGCTGTCTGGCATCACAGCAAGCAGCTGCGTCTTTTCTGAGGCTGAGTATCATGTAGAAGCCTTGGATACTCCTTCATTTGGGCCTAAAACCCAAGTGATCCAAGGTCCTGCAGCTTTCTTAGTCTCTGACTCTTTCGAGTAAATATTTGCTAAGTGATAATACAGAGTCTGTGGCTCAACTGTTTTATTTGCTTTCTGTAAGTACTGAGGAGGCTTTAAGTAAGTGTGACTGGAGTGAGGACATTAGGTCCCCCATTTGAAGAAACTGTGTTTCTAGTGGCTGTACTGTAATGTTCTTGCAGCACTGCAGCATGCCTGACAGACAGAAAAGAGTGTACACCTGCATGGTAGGGGAGCTGTCAGGGCTTTGGAGTTTGTCTATTTTTGTTTTGTTTTTGCTATTAGGTTTGCAGGGAATTGGACTGTAGGGCCATGAGTAGTGGCAAAAGGCTCTAATAACATTGGTGATACAGGTTTGGGATGATGTGCTCTCCTCCACCATGCTGGGAAAGAGATGACATGGTCTAGTTTTACTCTATTGCTTTTGTGGAGTTGGGGAAAGGGCTTCTGTGAATCACGGACAGCAGTGGTTAATTTTTATTTGCCTCTAAATTCATTAGGTACAGATCAAAAAAAAGCTATCTTGGCTTTTATACGACTACTGTAATCATAAAAAGATCAATAGGTTTTTTTAGTACATTGTCATTGTCATTGAATGTATCAGTTTTTTGCTAGACATTGACATGAATTACAGATTATGCCTGCCTGAAAAATTGAAAACAAAATGAACTTTGATTTGTAGGAAGATTCGTGGAAAGATTAATATTTTGAAGAAGATAGCATCAGTATTACTGATTTCTTCAGCTGTGGGAGTTACCAGGTGAAGTTTTAAAATAATCAAAAGGAAGTTTGTTTTCATAATGTGCATAATTTAAATTGTAGAATTCATTACTACTAAATGTTAGGAAGGCCAGAAGAATAGACATGTTCAACATGGAACAAAAGAAATGGAAAACTGGATTTCATAGGTAGCTATTGTCTGGTTGATCCAAATGCAATGTCTGTGCTAAAAACTTTTGTGGCTGAATACTGAGAATAAATGAGAGTGATGATAATTTTGTTGCCTTGCTTGTCACATTCCTCCTTAAACAGATACTGCTGTCCATTGTAGGATGCAGAGCTACGTGGACGTCTGATTTGTTCCAGTAAGATATTAAGAAAAAGAGCAGCAAGGCTCCATGTAGCCAGAGTATTTTGTTACAAAATAAAGAAATGTTCACAAGTCATCCAGTCTATCAGAAAGCGTCCTACTGATGTATCTAAAATAAAAAGCCAAGTCTGTTTGGTTTGGCTGCTCAGAGGAATTTTTCTATTTTTAAAGTTTTTCATACTTTTTACTGGTCTATTAAGTGGGTTTTGTAAAATCTAATGAATTTGCTGAACAGTTTCAAAAAAAAGATAATGTACTGGCTCATTACTTGATAATTTTACTTTTTGCACAATTTTCAGTGAAGTTTTCAAAAAACGTTGAAGTAATGTGGATGTTTTTATGTAGATGGTAGAACAATTACTAGTTTTATTAGTTTCTTGAGGATAACTTTTGTTGTAATAAGTGCAGGCAAGTAGTCTGTGTCTTCTAATTGTGAAGGTGATGAGGGATGAACAGATATGAATCCAGGTTCTTTTAATAAGTTTACTCAAATTTTGTACCAGAAATGTGAATCATACTGCAATTTGTCTTTCTCGTTTATTATTGGCATTGCAATGTGCCCGATTGTGTCTACAAATGAAGCAGGTATCCAGCTTGTATTGTGAATGTGAAATAGTTCAGGCAAAATTGCATTAAAAGAAAGACTAAAATCTAGTTTGAGATGGATTGAATACGGCTTGGTATGCTCAGAATATGTACTGCTTAGAATTTTTGTGTGGTTTCTAGAATGTACAAGAGGCTTAGGTGTTGGGTAAGGTGGTGTGTAAAAATCAAGAGAGCGATTAAGAGCCTTATATCCTGGTTTTGCGCTGGCCTTCATGTGGAGAAAGATGGAGCAGGAAAAATGTCATGCCAGTGATTAATAGTGATTCTACTTCTATAAAAAGAAAAAGTAATTGATTGACAGAAGAGTTTATACATGATGTACACCTTAAAACATATTACATCTGTGAGATTTACTACTCTTAACCGTATAATGCTATCAAAGCTATATTATGCATTACAGTGAAGGTGACTGTGATTAAAGCTGCCCGTGTTCCGAAAGTGCTTGGAATGAAAGTATAAGAAGATGCTGCAAAGTGAAGGGTCTGTAGGGTTGTAATATCTGAACTACAGAGGTTTGTTTTAAAATGAGATAGGAATATTATCACATTAGATTCATTTAATAGGACAGCAGGAAAACGTGTATGAAGGAATGGTCAAAACAAACTTTATTGGACAATGAAGAACTTCACTGCATTAGTTGGCTTGTCATGCCCAAAATTCTGGACATATACGCCTATATAAATTACTGGAGAGATATATATACCTCTCTGTGTAAGTATGTATGTATTTGTATATATGTGCACCTAGAAACAAGTGGAAGAACTTGGTGTTTGGTCTTGGGCATGTATAGAAAAAGAAAGAAAAAATGTCTGAAGATGAATTTACGGTAAAAACCAAAAAATTTGTAATGACAATGGTGGAGAGCATGAAAAAATGTGTTGGTAAAGAGGAGAGCTTTGAAGGAAAGAATTACTTTATTGTTGAATAACATTCTGTAGATGGCATCCAGGTGTGATTTTTGAAGTGGTGCAGTTTCTTTTTTGAAGTCTGATGAAGGATATAGTGTTTTTCATATTGAAGGGACAAAAGCAGATTTGAGATTGGTGACTCAGGAAGATTCCTGATGACTGGAAAAAAGTTAATGTTGTGCCCATCTAAAGGAAAGATAAGGAGGCAGATTCAGGGTTGCATAGGCTGCTCAGCCTCATTTCAGTTTCTGGAAAGATAATGGAGCCTTTTTCAAACATGTGAAAGACAAGAATGTAATTGAGCACAGTCAGTGTGGACTTACCAACCTCAGCTTAAACTTGACCACCCTGATTGCCTTCTTGGATGAAATTGCTGGTTCTTTGATGACACTGAGGCTGATATCGTCCATTATCAACAATCCAGATGGTGAAACAGAATGCGTCCTCAGCAAATTTGTGGATGATACTGAGTGTTGGGTAGACATTGTAAGTGGTAGAGATTGAGTCCAGAAGTATCTTGGGAAATTTGAGGTTGGAGCCAACAGGAATTTCAGAAGTTCGGCAAGGAGAAATGCAAAGTTCTTCTGATGAAATGATCTTTGTAGTCACAGTGGATGCCAAGTTTAATATGAGCCAAGAGTGTGTCCTCACTGGGAATAAGGCACAGCTGTTCTTGATTTTATATATTATGGAGTATTTTGGAGTCCTTTGTGGAGGTAAAGCAAGTTTGATCATTGTTAAATTCTCAAACACATTTCATCTACTTCCTCTTAAATGCAGAAATCACAGTGGTTTTATTGTTTAATAATACTGTATTAATAATGGAAGAAGTCAAGCATGAGTGCTGTATTCAGTTTCACTGGCCATAAGAGATGGTTGCCAGATCTCCATGTTATCTTACTGTTTGGCAGAACCATGCTTTAATTATTCCCTTTTTATTCTCTCCCAGACAACTGAGTTGTTTGAAGCAGTTGTTTCTTCTCTTCCACAAGTTTTCCCATGGAATTTTTTAGATTCCTGCCAACCTTGTCTTTTATGTGAGACTGCAAAGGAGGTTGTGACAGATTGGTTTGCAGTTTCATCAATATGCTGCTAATATTCATTTTTACATCTCCCTTTCATGAAACACAGATGGTCAGTTTTTTTAGATGATCCGTGTGTGACTGAAATTGGGTTTTGGCTAAGAGCTGTTGGCTGAAACTTATCCTAACTGAAGCAGATGACACTGGTTGACTAGGGGGAAAAGATGAGAAGGTAGGAATTTGTTTCTTCAAGAAGGTGTAGCTGCATTTAGTTGTTAAGACATATGATGCTTGGCTTAGATTGTTGCTTTTGCTTTTTGGATATGAAGAAAGAAGAGGCATCTAATAATATTTCCTAATGTTCATTTAAAATGCAGCTTTCTGCTTTTATTTTACTGACGAGATGCTGGCTTTAGCTGATGATGTCAAATGTCATTTTTGTGGCTTTGCCTTCAGAGGTATTGAATTCCAGTTACCAAAAGTGTATCTGTGATACGACATGTACCTTCCTCTGTTTAGTGTTCTGCATAGAACACATTATATATAGCCTTTTGGAAAGAGCATTACCTTTCAGAATGTTTTTTATTTCTGTCTGGAGCCCTTAAAACAACTTTGTTTGCATGTGTGCATCTCAGTTTCCTGTTCTCTTGACTGAGAACAGATAGAATTCTTAAGATATGGTTCGTAGATTGAGCTGCTGTCATTCATCTTCTGCTTGGCATATTAGTTTCTTTCCATTTAAGAAATAATAATTTCCATAGCTCAGTTATCAACAAATGTGTGTGGCAGACAACAGTGTTCATATCCACGTTGTACTGAGAAGTTCTGGTAGACGTAGTTTTTTGTAGCACTTAATTAAATGCCTACAAGTCTCAAACAAATACCTGGAAGAACCCCTGTATTTGAATTAAAATCTAAAAGAGAGATGAAGTTATATAAAAATCTCTGTAAGCCTAAAATATTGTTTAGTCTTTGAAAACACTGCTAACTTCATGAAGGGGTATCCAATTACATTTATTGGAGCTGCGCATCAAGAATTCTACACGTGTGCATAGAAATCATACATTTTTATGCAACTCTCACTTAAATTTGTTTTATATATACTTAGACAAAGTAGAAGTTTAATTTGCAAAATATTCCTTGGCAGGCATTGTCTACTTTCTGTGATGATTCTTTTGTGATCTGTTTAAACACTGGTATGCAACATGCAGAATTACGAAGACAATTCTAACTTTTAAGAAAACTCTTTTCAGTTCAAAATGATGGTTTTCTGGTCTTGTTTATTTAGACAGATGTCCCATACTTCAAAAAATGCAACATCGAGAAACGTTCACTGTATTTTAGAATTGAACGGAAATTGGAGAGTGCTGTGGGGAACCAAAAGGGAGCAATACATCTGGGCAGATAGGTTGCAGAGAAGTGGCATGGACAGCCATCAAGTGCTAAGCAGTTGTAGTTTGCCTGCTCAGGCACAGGTGGGAAAGCTCCTATTTCATTCTTCCATCAAGCATGAAAGAAATAGAGTAGATGTCCTTTGAATGAGAGAAAGATGTATATATATGTGGAGGGGCAGAATAGCCTCAACTATTCTTTTCTCTGTTCTTTTTGGTTGTAGTAGTGGGGGCTTGTGGTACTGTGTAGTTTTACATAAGATTGACAGCAACTGGATTTTTTTACTGTAACTATAACTTGTGTTGATATTTGGTAGCAAATATGTAACATACATGAATTTGGAAAACTTCCCTTTGTGAAAAATATATTTCTGGTAGTCTGATTTGCTGCATTTTTTTCCTTTTGCCTTTTTTTTTTTTGCTTTTTTTTTTCTTTCCTTTAAAGAAAATCTCAATTGTTAGGGAAGACCATCCTTTTTCTCTCTCTCTTTCAGAAAGTCTGTTTAAAGAAATTTTTAAAACTTTTTATTGTTATTCATAATCTGAAGAATCATAGGCTAGTATTTGTATTTATCATGGCCCTGCCTTTAAATCTTGGCCTTAACTCTTCTTCCAAGGGATCAAGTCCTGTAACTCCTGAATGCTGTGGAGCAAGTTAAAACCTTTAACACCCAGTCTTTGGAAAAGAGTAAGGAGGAACATGATTCTCACCCTGCAGATACTGGCCATGCTCTTGGATGTTCTGCCTGATAACATAAAGGCCTTTCTCTTCATCCTGGTCTGCTAAAGAGGATGGATGGACTATTAGGTCAGATTTCTTTGAGGTCACCAGTTAACTTAATCGCATTCTCAAAACTTTTGTCTGTACATCCTCTGATAGTGACATTTAAATTTTGACACCCACATTCTCTCTTCCAGAAACCTTGAATTCCCTGCTACATTTTTTCTAGCAGAACTTGGCACTGTTATATTGCAAGAGAAATCCTGCAAATGATTGGTTATCCCATTGTCCCATTCCTCATAGTTTGAAAAATCCATCATTAGTTCTTGTTTGTCTGAAAATCTGTGGCCAGCTCAGCATCTGTCTGCTCCATCGATATTTAAGAGAAGATAATTGCTACTATACTCCTTGTAAGGACTCATCATGTTTTTTAGACTGTCAGTTTTAGGATCATTAGTGGTAGCACTGCTGATGAAAGCCGAATGCTCCATTATGAGAAAAAGGAGTAAGCTTCTTCAGAAAGCTGTGAGTCATAAGAACTAATTTTTATAGCCTTAAAGGAAGGACATCCATCTTTTTTCTTGATAAAAGAGCAGCCAAGAATACTCTATCTATTCAAAAGTGCTGTGTAAGCAGATCAGTGCAAAAAGTATTTGTTTTACCAAGGTAAAAGTAATTTATTTGACATACAGCAACAGTACTTTTTAAAGCAGACAGAAGTTTCTACAAGGTTAGAGAAAGTAGGCCTGTCCAACATCTGTGACAAAAAGCTATCCCTTTCACACTCCAGAAATTTGCTGGATTTCTTGTGTCCTGCCATGTTACCTTCCTACAGGTTGCTGAAAGTTTTTTGTCCTCCATTAGAAGGACTGCAATTGGGAGATGTCTTTGATTTGTTTAAATAAGGCTTTGACCACTTCTTGGTCAGGCAGTTTGTATTAATATGTCCATTGTAACATTCTCTTGCTGGTCTCTCCTTTGATCTTGGCTGGTCATTCTTTCTGTAGCTGAGCTTCATGTATTTGAGCCTTTGTATTCAAGTTTTTTCTCTCCAGCTTGTCTATTCTGCATTTCTTTCTCAAAGTGCCTGTATCCATTTACTGCAACACTCTGCTTGTGTGAGCTATCCCACTAAGTCTCTGGAATCCCAAATACATTGTAGGTCTATTTATTGCTAGGCACAGACTTCTAATTCCTTCTGCTTGTTTCCCAAGATGTGTACATTTGTCTAAAGGCACTTGTTACGGGCCTCTGGTTGCACTGCTTTCTCAAGGGCAATGCAAAAGATTCGTTTGATACCCTGTTCCATGCTTGTTTTCCATCTATTGTCCAGTCATCTGCTTCTCTTCAGGCTTTGGTCTCCATCCCACAGTGAACCTAGCTTAGAAGCATTCCTCACAAGGATAGAGAGTTTGCTGGTCAAGATTGCCTTGCTTCATCAGGTAGATCCTGTGTCTGTAAAGTCGTTCTCATTCTGCAAAGATGTCCTATGGCCATAGAAGCCAAAATACAGCTGCCAAAACTAGCTGTGTTGCCAGGTGGTGATCTGCTGGATACATCCACTTCTGCCAGCGTGTCTGTCCTCCTGAGTTGCAGGATCCAAGAGAAGTGAAGTCCTGTAGTTGCCAGTAATCTATGCTCTTAGTCTCCCTTTTTAGTATCATTTGTGCCCACAGGAGTGAGAAATAGAGGGTAGTGATTTAGCACTACATGAGCCTTAGCAATCTTTTTGGCATTCCCATTCAGGACCCTAAGCAAACAGTATATTTCCAGACAGATGGGTGCCTCTGTCCTTCACTACTAAAAGTTTTACTACTGTATGCACAGTTGAAATTCAATAAAGCTGTTTGGTTACAGACATTTACTAGGATATCTAAAGCAGTCCCGCAGAGAGATGTGGGATTTACCATCTTGTGAGTTATCAAGCAAGCCCTTAAGTAATTTCCTTTATACTTAACTTGTATATTTATTAGATGCAGTCACAGATGACTAGATGTGTAAACAGTCAGTATAGAATAAGTTTATATGAAACAATAGGAGAAGCTGTGGGGGCTCCACATAGCAGTCAGAGATTTCCAGTTTAAAGATTATAATCTAGTTAGTGTGGAAAATAATTTGTAGCAAGCGTGATATACAATAACTTTTCATGCTGCTTGGTCTTCTAGATTGACATATATACGTGCGCATATATATGTATACATATATATACACACAAACTTTAAACAGTCTTGTTTATGGGACTTGGTTTATGTAATCAGTAAGAATATTAGGAAAATCCCATTTAAATGCTATTTACTAGTTCTTTATTTTTCAAAGAAACTTACATGTGCTATTGCTTGTAACAGAAAATGTTAAACAGAAAAAGTAATAATCCATTTTCTCAGTTAATGAAGGCAAAACCCTGAGAAAATGTGTGTACTGTGCATTGTTTGCAGGCTGATACTTTCCTGGGCTAAGTTTTGGGGATCAGTAAAATTCCTCAATTCTTAAATCATACATAAAGTTAAGCTGAAGTTGACAGTAGTTTTGAGAGGGCATATACTGCATTCTCCTGGGAAACATGACCTTGAATTTCTAAAGATCAGCTTTTCAAAAAAGCAAACATTCAAACCTCACCATGGAGATTCAACTTCTACTTGTATTTTTAATTCCATATAACAGTCTTTTTGGTTGCTACCTACTAGTTTTGTGATGTGATTCTTGCCTTGTTGCAGGATTACAAAAAAGAAATTCTTTACTTGCCATTATGTTCCTTTCTTTATTAATGGTTTGACTTTCCTGTGTCAAGCATCCTTTAAAAGAAGGTTGCTGAAAGTGGGGCTCTGAATAAGGTGTAAGAACACCTGTACTTAAGAAAGCTCCATCTAGCCTGGTATTGCATCCCTAATACTGGACACTAGTAATGTAAGTTATTCAAGGAAATAATATGAAAAGATGGCATAAAAAACCAATAGTTTTCTGCTCCATTTTTTCAGGTTTCAATATCTAGTTGGTTGCTGGCTTCATTAAGCAGAGGGTGTAGCTGGTCAATCTTATCTAAAACCTACCACCTAGGCATCTTTTACATGAATTTTTCAAATCCCTTTCTGAGCTTACGGCCTCCAAAGTATCCTGCTGAAACTGGGTTTTTTTTTGTGTGTAGAATTTGTCGTCTGCCAAATAATTATATCAACTAGCCTCTCTTCCCTCTCCTGTCACAAATGGTAGCTTAATCATTCCATACTCATTTTCTGCACAGTGTTTATTATTTGATACATTGCATTCATATTGCCTTTCAATAATGTCTATCTACCTGAAAAGACTCAGTCTCCTGAATCTCTCCTTTTGGAACTTGCTAACTACTTTGCAGGTGTTTTCAGAGAGCTACCCACAGTAATTTATAACCAGTCACTGTGTTTAAATACGTAGTATATTATTATATCAACATATTATTAGTAAAACTTACCACTTATCAGCTACCCCATATTCTGATCATGTGACTATATTGCACAGCTGATGAGACAGGACCATCTTGACCCCAATGGTAGTATTTCCCTACAGTGTTTTAAAAGTACCTGTTTGCACTGTCTGTTGAACCAGTTTTCTGTGAGGAGAACCTTTTCTCTTATCCCATGTACCTTGATGCCTTAAGTGCTTTTTAGGAAGCTTTTGAAAAATCTGAACATACTCATCCTTATTCATGTTGACACTGACTTCCTTGGAGAATAGATTTGGCAGACATTGTTTCTGACCTTAAAAAACATTTGAGCATTTCCGATTTATCACTTCAATCCATTTGTCCACTAATTTTGTTTTCTGTTACGGTTCCTGCCCGTTTGCCCAGTACCGAAGTCATTTACAGATGGCTAAATTTCCTTTATCATTTGCTGAGAATCTCCTTCCTTTAAAAAGAAAGAAAAGGCACATTGGACATCCTGTTTTGCAGATAGTTTATATGAGTAGTCCACCAGTTTGGTACGTGAGTTCATGTAGGTCTCTAATGTGAATACCACTGTAGCAATTTAGAATCAGAGAATCATAGAATGGTTTGGGTTGGGTTATGGTTTAACCCGGCAGGCAGCCAAACACCACACAGCCACTTGCTCACTCCCCCCGCTCCCACAGTGGGATGGGGGAGAGAATTGGAAAAAAAAAAAGTAAAATTTATGGATTGAGATAAAGACAGTTTAATAGAACAGAAAAGGAAGGGAAAATAATAATAATAATAATGATGATGATGATGGTAGAATATACAAAATAAGTGGTGCACAATGCAATTGCTCACCACCCACTGACCGATACCCAAGTAGCGATTGCTCCTTCCTGGACCACGCCTCCTACTTATATACTGAGCATGACGTCATATGGTATGGAATACCCCGTTGGCCAGTTGGGTTAGCTATCCTGGCTATGGTCCCTCCCAGCCTCTAGTGCACCTGGCAGAGCTTGGGAAGCTGAAAAGTCCTTGACTATAGGGTACTTAGCAACAACTAAAAACATCAGTGTGTTATCAACATTCTTCTCATACTAAATCCAAAACACAGCACTAGGAAGAAATTTAACTCTATCCCAGCTGAAACCAGGACACGTTGGAAGGGACCTTTAAAGATCATGTTGTCCAACCCCCCTGCCATGGGCAGGGACATCTTCACTAGATCAGGTTGCTCAAAGCCCTGTCCAATCTGACCTGGAACACTTCGAATGATGGAGCATCCACAACTTTTCTGGGCAACTGGTTCCAGTGTCTCACCACCCTCATTGTAAAGAATTTCTTCCTTATGTCCAATCTAAATCTACTGTCTTTCAGTTTAAAACCATTGCCCTTGTCCTGTCACTACAGGCCTTGGTAAAAAGTCTCTCTCCGTCTCCCCCTGTAAGTATTGAAAGGTCTCCCTGGAGCCTTCTCTTCTCCAGGCTGAACAACCCCAACTCTCTCAGCCTTTCTTCATAAGGGCAGTGTTCCAGCCCTCGGATCATTTTTGTGGCCCCCATTTGGTACTCTTTTCCTCATTACATCTAAAATTTACTGGCCTTCCAATTTGAAGGTAATTCTAAAGACTCATCGTATATAAAGGAAGTTATATGCAGTCTAATACATATAAAAAGAAAGAAATATTGCCCATGCACTGAGTCGTATGTCAGCCACTGAGATGTATGCCAGAGAATTTTGATACATTTATGTTGACAATCTTTCTTCCTCTTTACCTCTGTCGAATATGAATGACTAAAAAAATGCTATCGGGTAATGTTTAAAATGGTATGTACTAGAAATGCTAAAAACCATTTTGATTTGAAACTTGCTCAGATACCGAGTTTAAAAATTGGAAACATTATTGTGATCTGCTTATGTGGTGAAAAAAGTTAAAAGAGGAATATTCTTAAAACTTAAAAAAAAACTCACCAGAAAACCCTACAGATTTTTTGTGCTCAGAATTATCTGTAAAGAAGGTTATTTTCTGACCTAATTACACATAAGGGAAATCACAGGGAGCTAGTGAAAATTAGCTTTTTGCTTGACTGTTCTTACATTTGTGTGTATTGCTTTACCTTTTAACAGTATTTGTTTGCACACATTGTTGGTAACAGTTATAATAGTAGCGCTTTTTTTCAAGAAAGGCTTGAGGGAGAAATGTCACGCTTGTCAGTGAATGATAAATGTATTGAATAAAGGTTAATTACTTTGTGATTCACAAAACAGCTGAAAGCACAGATGAATGCACCATGGAGACTAACTTTAAAGCAGGATCAGAGCTGACCTTAAATGCTGGAAAAAATAGTGAAAATGAAGTTTTCTAAGCTAAGAATTAGTAAGATAACAGGGCTGTGGTAATGTGCTGTATTTGAAAAGCTTTGGTATGTTTTGTATAAAGAGTAATATCTTTTGTCTCATATTTGGGAACTTTTTGTGTAGGAATGATTAGACAAATAGTTAAATCTCTGTATGTATTTATTAATAGAATTATTATACTGTATCAACTTGAAAATTCTGTAATTATTTTTCCACTGTATAGGTTTTGGTAATAAAATAATAGGTAAGAAAAGACAGTGTCCCAGCTCTAGATAAGCATTTATATCTTCAGACTACTCAGAGTAGTAATTCATTACTCCTTAAAGATTAAAATAATACTAATCTTTTTATATTTGATGAGAAAAACGTGCATGCTAGTTATGGTGGTTGTATTAGTCATTCCCTGACTGAAAGTTGTAGAAGTAGTAGTTAACGTTATCAGTAACATTAGATTTTTCTGTTGAAATTTTAGATTCATGAGATGCTTTCTGGTACTTGATGTTTCCTTGATCTTATGAACGTTCAGCATAGAAATATGTTCAAAGGTTAGAACTTGAAAAATTGCAGATTTCCTCACAAACAGTAGATTACTGATGTGGAGACAGCATTACTACAAAATGTTTCAATTATATTTTACTCTGACTGTCTTCTTTCTTCTCATTAAGAGGCAAGGTTATCTGTTCTGTAGCTGCTGAACACATTGATATTCTTTTTGCGGCTGATATCTCAAAGTCAGTAAAACTGAAATTATTTTTATATTCCTGGTTAACAAAAAGTGAATGTGCTGTTCTTTTATGTGTATGTCATTAAAATAAAATAGCTTCAGTTAATAATACTGCTTTATGATCAGGTTTTTTATCAGAACCTTTTAAAAAACCTTCCTATTCTGCCTGAAGAGAAAGTAGATTTCTAGGAGAAAGTAGGATTTCAGTTAGCTTGTACTCAGTTTCATTACTGACTTCTTAAACAAATATTCCAGCTGCAGTTAATAAATTTTCCTGTTTGTACAAGAGATGCTAAACAAATCACAGAAAGTAGAGCTGGGAGGGACTTTAAGAGAACTCTAATCTCTATTTTGCTGCCTCAAAGGTCAGGTTATAGAGAAGCAATGCCTACGCCATTCTGGAAGAAGATCTGGTGATGGAAATTCCACAATCTGTGTTTAATCATAGAATCATAGAATCATAGAATGGTTTGGATTGGAAGGGACCTTAAAGACCATCTAGTTCCAACCCCCCTACCATGGGCAGGGACACCTACCACTAGACCAGATTGCTCAAAGCCCCATCCAACCTGGCCTTGAACACTTCCAGGGATGGGGCATCCACAGCTTCTCTGGGCAACCTGTTCCAGTGTCTCACCACCCTTACAGTGAAGAATTTCTTCCTTATATCTAATGTAAATCTACCCTCTTTCAGTTTAAAGTCATTACCCTTGTCCTATCAGTACATGCCCTTGTAAAAAGTTTCTCTCCAGCTTTCTTGTAGGCCCCCTTCAGGTACTGGAAGGCTGCTATAAGGTCTCTTCTCCAGGAGCTTTCTCTTCTCCAGGCTGAAAAATCCCACGTCTCTCAGCCTGTCTTCATAGGAGAGGTGCTCCAGCCCTCTGGGGCATCTAGCCTCATCTCTAGTCTCATCTCGAGCCTTTGCTATTGTGGAAAGCTGTAGAAAGCTTTTCCTTTTTACTGTACTAGTTCTTCCTTTTCATGGTTTTCCTATCCCCAGTAGAAACTGTTCCTGTCCTCTGCACATGAAACTTTTAATTACTTAAAAACTGTTATTTGATCTTTTCTATCAAACTTCTTTGGGTCTTATAAGTTAGGACTCTAAATAGGAAATAGGTAGAGTTTTAATTCAAAACTGAATCACTAGTTCATTTTTTGACTTTGGGAGAGGCGTCTAACACTGTCATTTCAGGGAAAATCCAATTCAAGATGAAGATCTGCTTCGTCTGGTTGAGCATAGCTAGATTAATTTCCTGGAGTGGAGAGTGTTTCGGTTATAGTCACCAAGCTGTTTTAGATGGAAGACAAAACTGAATTTTAAAACACAACACTATAACTAAACACTGTGGTCCAAATAAGAAGCAGACTCAGACTACTTCCACAGATTAAAAAACCTTAAACCACCTTCTGGCATTCTGTAGATGTATGGTTGATTTGGCAAATTTTTTATGCCAGAATGACTTTGGTTATAAGTTGAATAATATCATATAATTGTGTGGGTTTTTGCCATCAACTGTCAGGTGTAATGAACTAGTTCGTGAAACTATGACAAACTGATTTTAGCAACAGTAGAATTCTTCTTAAAATTTCTGCAATTAAGATATTTCTTTTAAAAAGGCTTTTAAGTGGTAGTCAGAGTAAGAAAAAAGGTCAGTGAGCACTATTAGCATACAATTTGAGAAAGTATGGGCAAACTCTTTGCTCATCTGTGATACAGAGTTTAGAACAGCTTTACTTTCTTGGTTGCCATGTGGTTATAATTTATTTTAAGGCTTTATTCAAAAGGACAGGTATTTTTTTTCTTTAGGCTTTTATAGACTGAAGTATCTTATGGCAGAAGGGTCACAAAGCAATAAAAGAATTGAGAAAATAAATGCATGTTATACTGATTGGAGCTTAAGAAAAAAAATGTAATTTTCTTCTCCCCTTACATTTTTTAAATTGCTTTACCAAAGTGCAAGAGGTAGGAAACATGTGGAATACTCTGCATAAAAAAAAAGATAGATTTTGTTAATTACCTGGCAGAGTAGTACATAGCCCAGAGGAAAAGGACCTGGGGGTGTTGGTTGACAGCCGGCTGAACATGAGCCGGCAGTGTGCCCAGGTGGCCGAGAAGGCCAATGGCATCCTGGCCTGTATCAGAAATAGTGTGGCCAGCAGGAGTAAGGAGGTGATCGTGCCCCTTACTTGGCACTGGTGAGGCCACAACTCGAATCCTGTGTTCAGTTTTGGGCCCCTCACTACAAGAAGGACATTGAGGTGTTGGAGGGGTGTTCAGAGAAGGGCAGCAAAGCTGGTGAAGGGCCTGGAGCACAAGTCTGATGGGGAGCGGCTGAGGGAACTGGGGTTGTTTAGTCTGGAGAAGAGGAGGCTGAGGGGAGACCTCATCGCGCTCTACAACTACCTGAAAGGAGGTTGTAGTGAGGTGGGTGTTGGTCTCTTCTCCCAAGTAACCAGCGATAGGACGAGAGGAAATGGCCTCAAGTTGCACCAGGGGAGGTTTAGATGGGACATTAGGAGAAATTTCTTTACTGAAAGAGTGGTCAGGCCTTGGCATAGGCTGCCCAGGGAAGTGGTTGAGTCTCCATCCCTGGAAGTATTTAAAAGATGTGTAGATGAGGCGCCTAAGGACATGGTGTAGTGGGTATGGTGGTGTTGGGTTGACGGTTGGACTCGATGATCTTAGAGGTCTTTTCCAACCTTAATGATTCTATGATTCTATGATTCTATAATGTGTTGAATGCATTGATTATTACATACAGCGGTTCCTTGCAGAGATGAAGATGGCTAACATGAATATATTGGTTGCTTATATATATTTTTTCAACTACTAATACTTTGAGCAAGGCCAAGTTAGCAGTCAAAGTGCTTCACACTGAAAGTGTGTGAAGATGCAGGGTTTATTTTATTTATACATGGTGTATATGCTTATTAAATTTATTTTTACTACTTGTGAAAGATTAAATACACACTGAGCACTAGTTCTATTATTTTTGATAAAAATTGGCATATTGATGGAGACATTTTAATTCAAAGACTGAATTTTTTTGAATTCAAAGTAGCAGAGGGTTATACATGAAGCTTGTTATTCAGTTTGCCTGAGCAGTTATCTTATTAAGCTGTCACCTTCGATAGAATATATTAAATGATTTACTACAAATGAAAACATTTTTTCATAATTACTATTAAAGTTATAAATATTTTAGAAGACATTATAACCCATACACTCTGAACCAAAAAGTGCCTTTGCAAGTCAGTAATTTTTAAGTTGCAAAGGATATTTTTTTTATTGAGGATGGAATATCGAATAAAACATTCTTAAGCTTGGAATATTTTGATGTGTTTGATAACTCATGAAAGAAAGTCTTGCTTTTTGTGATGGCTTTGCCTTTTCCATGTTTTCTTGCAGGGAGGAAAGATTTAATATAATACATCTTTTAGTGATGTCAAACTTCTCCTGGTATAGCCAATGAGATTAGTGTTTCTGCAGAGTTTTGAGGCTAATCTATATATTTTAGTGTAGTGTTACCCTTTTACATGTTGTTAAACATTTTTAACTTAGTCTGGGATTATATGAAGGTACATGGTGTCCTATAAAGTCTTCAGGGTTGTTTGAAGTTATCGTCCCAAACTTCAGCGGTTATCTGATTTGCTTGTCACTTCCTGATGTTCTTGTACATAATTACACAAGATAACCTAGAAAAACAGATAACTTTTTCCTGTACAGCTACGTTTGCATTATCTGCACAGTAATATTAATGTAGCCTTCATTACATTTTCAGATGTAAAATGGTGACAGCTTGTTTGTTTCTGAGAACATATTTAGTTAGGTTTAGTGGACTCAGCTATAAAGTTATGCTCACAGTTGACATTACTGATTAGATTTTTTTTTCTCGTTGCTGACATAATCAGGTACATAGTTATTACCATAAAGAAGGAAAAAGTGTTTAAATTGCTTGCACATAAAACAAATGGAAGCTCTCTTGAGATTCTAACTATACTAAAGGAAAATTAAAATTTTGATTAAGCAGGCTTTGAATAGAAAATATCTAAATGTGCATTCGTGATGTAGACTTTTGTGCACCGTGAAGTGCTCAAGGCTGGAGCTTTTTTTTAGACTAGGTAGTATATATAGACAATGCATACCCCATGTTCTTTCTGCTTAGATGTGTGGTATATGTGTGATAGTGTTTTTCGGTCTTGGACTTTGTACCTCTTGAATTCCGTTGATTTGGGATGGAGCATTCAGTTGATCCTCTGCGAAAAGCCTTTTTGCTTTGGCTACCTGAATATGGTTTTTCACAGGAACTTTCTTTGAGTTATTTTATTTATTTATTTATTGTTCTTTTTCTTTTGTTTTAGCTCAGTGACTTACGCTGCTATCCTTTAATGCGGTAGTTGACTCTGGGCCATAACTTTGAAGAAACTTCCTTTCTGTGGGTGTTCTTAAGGCCTTTTACTTTATTTTTCTTTCAATTTTGTTGTCCTTTGACAGTTTGTGTTAGTGTTTTTTTTGAGAGAGGAATAGCTGAGAGTTATACTGATGTTAAATTATATTAAAGTCACTACAGTTTTTGGAAACAATGTTTATTGGCTATGAGCTTGCTTACCAAAACCATTAAAAAAAAAGTTTCTAGATCCTGTTTTTGTGTCAATATTGTATTATGTCTCTTAATCTTTGTCATACATAATAATACAATATCTCTCCAGAGAATGGGAGACAGATGTAATGTTAATATTCTGGCCAGTTCATTCAGCCTTCTTTCTTTTCTGCTGGGTTGTTTTGGTTTTTTGAGACTGCACATTAACATACTGCTTCCCGTGCAAGATTGCACGGTACTGCTTGGGTTTGGCCTATACAATATTGCTTTAGGCTGTGATTTCTGCAGTGTAACGTGCCATGTCACAATTTAGCAAACTTGAATAGGTTTGGGACTTGGTTTACTCCAAGATTTTACGTTTTTGTGGATGTGAAAGGTCAAGCAAACACCAGGTCTGAAGTACAGGATTGGCTGTGGAAAAACTAACCAAACTGTTGCTTTGAAGACAAGTACTTTTTAAATAGCATGACAGCATAAGAACATTAATTTGATAGGCGATGTAATTAGATATTTTTTCAGTAGCCTGCTTAGTGATTAACCATTATTAACTGATTATTACATTAATAATATTCCAGGTATTGTTTTCATTGCCTGAATTTTAAATTTCCTAGCTATGTTGGACTAGGGGAATCGGTCAGAAAAATCTTGTGAAAGTGCACATTGGCAGAAGAGAATATGGGGTTCTTGAATTCTCTTCTGCCTTTATCTAAGCTCACTGACAAATGACAAAGCTGTTTTACAAAGTCCAAAGTTCTGTGAGTCTCAGTATCTGATTTTGAAATCATACTTTTGGTATCAAGGTGAGCACCTCAAACACAATCATTTTGCTTTCTTGTAAATGTCCTGTCAGAATGGAAGAACTCCTTTGAGGACTTGAAGAAAGCACTAAGAAATTAATCTTTCCCAAGTGGTGCATCGATGTGTTTTATGAGTGTCAGATGAATGAATTGCATTCACAACAAATAAAGCATTAACATGCCTTTATAAAATGGCAATAATAAAAATGTAAAATGCTTATACGAGGAGATATCATATTGCAGAGCAATCAGTTTCACTGTCATGCTGCAAATGTTTAATATAACTTGTTAGAAGTGTTAAGAGGGAGCTAACAAATGTATTCAAAATTTGTTTATAGTCTTTCTCTTTAGCTCCTCCTTTTACAATTCCGTTTTGTATACCAGGAGTAAAATGTGGTGTTTGTTTATTTACATATTATTGAAGTGTTTGACAGGATAAGGTGTTACTTATGGAATATATAGATACGTTGACTAAGGGAAAAGGTATATCTCATGTTTGATGAAGAGCAAGCTTACCAGCAAAGGTTAAAAAGTAGAGCAATTTTAGTGAAGTCCTTGAAAGGATGGCTTTTATGTATGTGATATGAAAGGAAATGGTAGAGTGTAAGTCTGAGGTGCGACAAGAATAGAATGTTAGTCAAAAACAGAGTGATGATCTCTTCCTTACTAAAGGAAACCAACCTTTTGGAACATTACATTAGGTTTTAATTTATTCCAAAAGATAAACACAATACACTCTTAGTATTTCAAAGTGTACAATATATCTATAAATATACCCTGGGATAAGTGTATAAACTTTTCAGAGAGGGCTTTAGAAGCTTTTTCAGCAAAATGATTATAGTTTGAATAATGGGTGTAGTTGGATGTCAAGTACTACAGCACCGTTTCAGTGGTTATATGTATTTTTCAGATCAGTGATAGGTTATTTTAGTAGGATATTTTATATCACCAATGGCAATGCAAGATGTATCTTGAAAGTGATCTCGAGTAAACAAATTTACTAAGAAAATATTTTCTTATTTTCCTGGTGTACTTCCTATACTTCTTTTTCAGATGTAGTATATCGAATGGCTGGTATCTTAAGTATTGTAGTGTAAGTGCTAAACTTTCCTGTTATATTTCAAAAAGAGAATTTTGTTATTTTGTTTTTGTTCTTGCCTCTTATTTCCTTATTACAAAATCCTTGTTTTGCCCCATTTTTTAAAAAATGAAAATATCCTTGTTCTACTCCAATGTCTTGATGCATGCCGCTGATTTGAACTTACCAACTTCCGTATATGAAAAATATCAGTGATATGAAAATATCACTTTCTATTTTGTCCCTTCTCAAGCTTTTCTAATGTGTGAAATTTTACATTTCATATTATAGCCTGAACTCTTCTGAGAAATTAAACAAATCTGTTGGTTTTTTTTTTTTATTTTGCCTAATAATTTCTAAGCAGACGTGTTGCTTTGACTTCACCCATTTTCAAGAATGTTTAGGTCGTTTTTTCATTCTTGCACCTGATGAGTCATTCAAGTGTGTTTTGTATTAATTTTTTTTACTACTTGTCTTGTTTATTTGTTTTCCTCTGGTGTAGTACTTCTCCTGTGCTTGTGGTATTCCTTGTATTGTAAGGGGTATGGAAGGGTTATCCTTAATCCACTATTGTGTGTCTGAAAACAGAGATTATGCATATGTAATAGGGCTTTCTTTGGCCAAAGTGCAGAGAGCAACTACATCTAACAGGAGGATAGCTTTTGTTAGTAAATAAAGGCTGTAAAAGCAGCCACTATCTAAACTAAAACTCAGGTTTTGTGCGTTAAGGAATGCAGTCCACATCCTGTGCGTATGTCTGTTACCAAAGATCCCATATATATTTCAGCATAATTTTCAAAAATTTTGCCTTAGCTCTCCATTGCATTTTGTATCCTACACAAAATTGCTTTGCTGACATTTAAAATTGTCTACCAATATATTGCTGTTTATCTCAGTGACCTTCTAGTTCCTTATATTCTCATCTGAGAGCTAAGGTGTAGTGTAATTTGTTTTCGTGACTCTTAGACATTTGAAATTACCAGAGTAGTTAGTTGGAATATAATTATCCAAGTGAAATTTGGCCAAAACATGAAGGTTAACGCTTCTCTGCTTGCGAAAACTATCAGGTTTTAAGAATGGGGGCCAGAGTTCTAGTTTTATGTCTCATCAGAAGTATAATGCTTTCAGCAACGTATTTAAATACTATACTATGAGATAAAGTCAGTGCCTCTTCCTAAAGAAAGAGTGCTACCTTCTGAAAGGTGAAGGATTTCCTTTCTTTAGGCTGTATTATGGACTTTTGAACTATATACTTATTTTTCCCACAACTCAAATTCAATTCTAAAATCTTTCTGTAACTTGGCCCCCTTTACGTTTTGTTTTCTGCTTCCCGCAGACTTCTACTACTTGCAGTGTGCAAAGCCTCCATTCTTAATAAAAATATAGAATGTGAATAGTTCCTTTAATTTTTGGAACTGGTAAGGGTGAGTACAATATAAGTGGCACATTTATTATGGTTCACCACCTATATTTAACTCAGATATGATGATGTTTCTGACAAGCTGCTTGCATTTAGACCAAGTCAGCAGTTCTCCATGATGACACATGAGCTGGGACAGGAGAACAAATCATCTGAAAAGGACAGAAAATACAGGATTCAATGGCAAGATGTTAGGAAAGAAAATTTAAAGTAAATATTGAAAGCAATATTATTGTTAATTTTAGTCTGTCAGTTTGACATCTGTGAAGTGCTGAGTGCTTAACTTTTTTGGTTACACAGATCGAAGACCCAGAAAGATTTAGTTCTTACAGTCTTTACAAGTACAAGAATATATTGTTTTAACAAAAAGTTAAGATTCTACATGCTCTATTTTATTTATTAGCCTTTTTGATTTCCTATTATGATCCTCAATCAGAACTTCTGTGCTTGTTTTTCTGGTTATTTCCAGTATACACTTTATTATTAACAAGTACACTAGACTCTATCAATTAAAGAATTGTTTAAAATTATAGAATCATAGAATCATACAGGTTGGAAAAGACCTCTAAGATCATCGTATCCAACCATCAACCCAACACACCATGTCCACTCAACCATGTCCCTAAGGGCCTCATCTACACGTCTTTTAAATACCTCCAGGGATGGTGACTCCACCACTTCCCTGGGCAGCCTGTGCCAAGGCCTGACCACTCTTTCAGTAAAGAAATTTCTCCTAATGTCCAATCCAAACCTCCCTTGGCACAACTTGAGGCCATTTCCTCTCGTCCTATCGCTGATTACTTGGGAGAAGAGACCAACCCCCACCTCACTACAACCTGCTTTCAGGTAGTTGTAGAGCGCGATGAGGTCTCCCCTCAGCCTCCTCTTCTCCAGGCTAAACAGTCCAAGTTCCCTCAGCCGCTCCTCATCAGACTTGTGCTCCAGGCCCTTCACCAGCTTCGTTGCCCTTCTCTGGACATGCTCCAGCACCTCCATGTCCTTCTTGTAGTGAGGGGCCCAAAACTGAACACAGCATTCGAGGTGCGGCCTCACCAGTGCCGAGTACAGGGGCACGATCACCTCCCTGCTCCTGCTGGCCGCACTATTTCTGATACAGGCCAGGATGCCGTTGGCCTTCTTGGCCACCTGGGCACACTGCCGGCTCATGTTCAGCCGGCTGTCCACCAGCACCCCCAGGTCCTTTTCCTCTGGGCAGCTTTCCAGCCACTCTTCCCCAAGCCTGTAGCGTTGCCTGGGGTTGTTGTGGCCCAAGTGCAGGACCCGGCACTTGGCCTTGTTGAATCTCATACAGTTGGCCTCGGCCCATCGATCCAGCCTGTCCAGGTCCCTCTGCAGAGCCTTCCTACCCTCCAGCAGATCAACACTCCCGCCCAGCTTGGTGTCATCTGCAAACTGACTGAGGGAGCACTCGATCCCCTCGTCCAGATCGTTGATAAAGATATTGAACAAGACCGGCCCCAGTACTGAGCCCTGGGGAACACCGCTCGTGACCGGCCGCCAACTGGATTTAACTCCGTTCACCACAACTCTCTGGGCTCGGCCGTCCAGCCAGTTTTTTTTATGACACTGAATGAATTTAATTCATAAATATGAACAAATTAGGGGAGAAGGGAGTTCACGTTAGAGTGAACTCTGTTAGAGCCATTGACTGTCAGAATACGGTTTTTTGTAAGGCCATTGTAAAAGATAAGCAAATTATCTGTTTGAGGTCTAGTAAGAAGAAAAATTTAAATGCAAATTATGTTTTTATAGACAATTCCAGTGTGGTGAGATGACCTTGGCTGGCTGCCAGACACTCCCCCCAACAGGATGGGGAGAGGATAAGATGTAAAAGCTCATGGGTGGCAATAAGGACGGTAACTAGGAGGGGGTAATGGGCAAAACTCAGACTGGACATTGCCAGAGAGTGGAATAATTGTGTGGAATCTTTTGTTGTTGTAAAGCGGTGAAAGGACGAAGGTTGGTGTTGTATTATGTGTGTAAATTGTCCACCTTTGTCGGTGTTGTGATGACGTTGCTTTGATTTTGGTCCAGCGTGGGCCCTTCCCCGGGCTGCAGCCCTTCAGGGACAACCTGCTCCCGCCGGGGCTCCCCACGGCCGCAGCTCCCGCAGGAAATATCCCCCTGCTGCGGCCTGGGGCCCTCCCCGGGCTGCAGGGCGGGTCGCTGCTCCCGCGGGCTCTCTCCAGGGCTGCCGGGGATCCCTGCCCCGGGCCTGCAGCCCCTCCTGCCCTCCTCCTCCTCCGGCCTCGGGCTCCCTCTGCTGCTGCTCCCTCCTGGGCTTCCTCCTCCTCTGCCTGTGCCGCCCGTGGCCCTTTCGGAAACCTGTTTTCCCCCCGGCGCCCCGGCTTGGCTGAGGGGCTCAGCTGTGCCCTGCGGTGGGGCCGCTGGAGCCGGCCGGGACCGGCTGGGACCGGCTGGGACCGGCTGTGTCCGGCACGGGGCAGCCCGGCCTCTGCTCACAGAGGCCCCTGCAGCCCCCTGCCAGCGCCTGGGGATGGACACCCCATTCATGCAGTAAACAGAAAAAATAACGTAAAAAACCTTCATTCAAGAAATAACTTCCACCCCAAACTTAGATGCTCCTTTTTCCCCCACTGCTGGCTATTTGCTTGTCAGTTCTTCCTGATAAAATTCCTTAGACTCTCAGGTTGAGTAGACAGTAATGGTGAAAAAGTGGATCCTTTGTGAGGTGATGCAGTGAAAAACATCAGAGAGCTCTACTGAATATGTGTGTAATTAAAACATTAAAATACTGCTATGCAAAACACTTATTACACCATCTATCATGATCATTCAAAGGAACTGCTATTTTAATAGTAGAACCAAATTTTACTTTGTGCAGCTGTGAATTTAATGAGCAATTTGCTGTTAAAATATTTGGAAAATTTGAAGGGAGAACATTTGCAGGTCATATTTTGAATATTGGGCTTTTCACAAGAAAGAGGTTTTATCTTTCAAAACTACAATCAAACTACAGTCCCTTCTTCTGTTTCTGGTGCTCTCCTCTGTGTGGTGCTGTGTGTCTACAGCAGTAAAAAGCTGAAATTTTTTGAGTAGTTTTTCTATACGTTAAAACATTTGACACCAACTTCTTAGCTTGATTGAAGTAGAAGAAAACATTCCACATCTATAGATAAATCAGCAACCTGGAACTTTGCATGCATGAATCGTCTGTCACATCTCTTATGTTTTGACTGATATCGTAGCACTTAAAAGCACAGGCAGATTAGTGAGTTCCATTAATAATGAGTTAAAATGTATTAGGTTAATCCTGAATTTATTACCTATCACATAGTTGCAGACTAAGAGATGAGTGCAGGACAGGTATTCCAGAAGTGAGGAACACTCACTGTGTTGTGGGATAAGGAAGTCTTTTAGACAAGTCTGCGGGTCCTTGAGCTTTGAAGTCCAGTACCGTACTGTACCGGACCATTCTCTTTAGCATAACTATAAACTCCGGAACATCACTTTACAAATTTTGTTAACATAATTTAGAGTTTCTAAATATTTCCTCCGCATTACAACGGTGGGCATTTCAGTAAATGCACAGTAGGTTTTTTGATGGTGGTATAGTGCTATGAATTAAGGAAAATTTTAAGGAAATCATATTAATAAATCAACCGTATCACTGAGAATTTCTTTGTTACTAGCTGCAACAAATAACACAGAATTCCAAGCCTGAAATTTAAGTCCTAAGTAGGAAGAAGATGGTAGTGAATCAACACTATGGCCTGGTCGGCATGATGGTACTTACTGTAGGATCTTAGTGGAAATTAGAGAGCCTGTGAATTTTGGATACAGTAGTAAGAGATGACCGCAATTGTTCTTTTGTAAATTGGACCAGTGCTGCACTGGGACATGAGACAGACTAAATTTGCAGACATGTCTGTTTTGTGGAGGAGTTGATTAGAAAGCCAATGAAAGTCAATCCCTGACATTTTCTTGGGGAACATGTAGGACCTGGTTCAAAATGTGAGGCTGAAGTGTCACCTTGTAATAGTGATTTTATTATGCTTGGATACAGCAAGAATAGTCAGGGAAGTAGTGCACAGGTTCTTAAAGCTATGTAAAGCAAATATTCATAAAAATGAGAAAAGCTGTTGAAAAGAAAAGAAAGAGCAGCTGAGAGTTAAATCTTGGTAGGTAGCATGGAAACAAATCTTTGAGAGCACCGTATCAGAAGCACAGAACAAAAATATTTCCATAGGAAGAGCCTTTTACCTGTCAAGAATGACTTGAGAAGAGGGCAAAAGACATTGGCATGTCTAAAGAGTAAGGCAAAAAAGCACATTAAAAGCAAGATGACATCTTTCAAAAGTGCCCTGAAAACATGTTTGTTAGGATCCAAATTTATGTGGAAAATAATGTGATACAAATAAAAAACCCTAATATTACTGTCAACAATAGCACCTCTGTGAACTAAAGCGTAATGGTTGTCAACTGTAGTTTGTCACCTCCTGCTTTCAACCATCTTTGTGCCTGAGGATTGATTGATAGATGGCAAATATGATGCCAGCACTTTCTGAGAATTCCAGATCTGGGACTCTGCGTACTGCTAAGCCTGATGTCTCTATTGGACACTTCGATAGAAATTGTAATACAGAATTAGCGGACACATGGGTATGTCCGATATACTGGGGACAAAGCTTTCTTATTTTTCTTTTGAAGTCGATGCTTCACAGTCCATATGCTCCACATACTGGAGTTCTTTGAAGATGGGAAGAAACACTTGGAGGAGGGAGATGGTGAAAGTTTTTCTGGATTCAGAGAAACATTGAACAAGATCAGAGAAGAGAGGTTCAGTGGGGGTTACTAAATACATAGAATTCACCTTTGTTTCAACGAATCTCATGCTATTTGTGATTGGGAGAGTGGGCTGGGAAGTATTTTGTGTGCTTGCTCTGTTCTCCAGGCATCCTGTTTTGGTTCCTATATGTGGCCACTCTTATGAGTATAAACTCATACCAACTTTTCTCTGCTGACTGTACCATTGGTGAAATCTTATCTTAGTTATGATATAAGACTTTCTACTTTTAGATTGTATTAGTGAAGCTCAGTAAATTTAGGTGAGCAGGTGTCCACCTAGGGACAGCATTGGACATGCTGCATAATGGTCTTGTTTAACTGAAAGAAAGAAGAGTAAATGAGCATTAAAAAATTAAATATTTTTGAAGAAGATGCATCCTAGCAAGAGAGATAGACAGGAGCTGGATCTTCTGATGCAAAAGGTTTCAAGTAAAAAGCATCTATTTTTTACTTTATTGTACTAATCATTAACTTTTCAAGATGTGGGTTTGTATTAGAACTGTTAGTGCAAGCTAGGTTTTATTTTTGTTTTATATGTGTATGTTCATGCATTGATTCTTGTATCAAACATTTCAAAGAAGCCCTTCAAAATGTGAGAGTGCATACAACATGGCGATATAATTTTGAGACTATCAGTGAAAACATACAGCCACTCCTAGCGCATTTGGTTGTTTTAAGTTTGTATTATTATCTCCATTATACAGACAATGGCTAAACCCCCTAATTATTCTCTCTCCAATTACCAAGCTAAAGTTGTGCATTGTGTTGGCCTTTCTTTATCTTTTTCAAGCGTATGAAAAAGTAAAAGAATTTAATTTGTGTGAAGCAGGAAAAAGGGAGAGCAAGGCCTGAAATGTCTGAGTAATGTGGGCAGGGGGTGGCTAGTGTATAACAACTTGCCATATATTTGCTCTGTAGAACAACATTTTTTCTTGACGTCATTCATAAAGCTGTCATACCCACAGCACAATAGAAAAATACTTCCCTCTACAAATTTTACAATATCTTGCAAGCTTGTTTGACAGGGCACATGACAGGTCTATCAAAACCGAGAGTCTCCTGTGACAAAATTCAAGACAAGTAAATCGAAAAGGTGGAATTTATGTATGTCAAAAGCCACCCCATTTTAATTTAAATTTCTAAGAGTCATCTTACCATTTTTTCTTCTCATTTTTCTATCTATAGGATTTGAAATATTAAAAGAGAAACACATTAAAATGCTGTCTGGCTGTACTATGCTTTTATATAATCTTACTTGAACACGTTCTCATCTTATCCTTGGATCTCTTCCTTTATCTCATTTCGTTGGAAAGATTTAAACTAGAGCAAAATTGAGAAATAAACTTTAAAAAAATCCATTTCTTCTATTTTTCCCTCAAAATATTAGAGGTTTATGGTCAGTGAAACAGATGGCTGAAGCTTGACCTGCAGACTGCTGTATGCTGGCAAAGGCTTGTGAGTTCTACTTGAACAGGTGCTCTAATGAAGCCAACTAAAAAAGAGCAGAGAAGCAAAAGGCAGTGATGAACATGGAGTCCATAAATCAACCACAAATGCTACATTGCAATGCCTGAGGACATAAATGATTTATTTTTATTAATTGAGGATATATTTAGAATGGTGCAGACTGTCGTCCATGGTACTTTCTTAGTGTAAAGTGGTGAGGCGGTAGCACATGTTGATTATAATACTTAAAAATGCATAGTCATTCACCTGTGTTACACAACCCAGCACAAATGTATTCAAGTACGAGTAGCTGTAGGCTGTGTTGCTGTACGAGGGTATGGCTGAGTAGCTGAGAAGGCGGCTAGAAGGTCCCTGCTTGCTGTGTCCTGGCTGCTGGGTGCTAAGTTGTTTTGAACCTTCTGGAGAGGAGAGATTTTTCCTTCTGGGGGAAGCTCGTCAGAAGGCTTGAGAGGGAAAGAAGTTTTGCAAGTGAGGGGTGAGGAAGGGGAAAAAGGAATGGCTGGAAGGACGGGAGCTCTGCTGTCAGGAAGCCTAGACATCAGCAGCCAGGGAGATTCATGGGAAGAGCAAGAATCATATCGTCAGCTCTCTCTGGTGACAGAATGGACTGTATCTACATTATTAAGTAATGTGGCCAAAAAATGCAGATTTTTAAAGAGAAACAGTTGCTGCTAAGCATAGGATGTCTGTGGTACCAATGGTTTTGAGGAAGGATGGGGGATTTTAGTTTAGACTGTTTCTAACTTGGTATTATGGACTTGAATGCCTAATAGTGGATGGAATACACCTTCCAATTTAATGTCACAGAATCGTTTCTGTTGGAAGGGATCTCTGGAGGTGGTCTATCCAACACACTTGGTCAAAGCATGGTCAGCTAGAGCAGGTTACTCAGGGCCATGTCCACTCAGATTTTGAGTATCTCCAAGAACGGACACTTCACAAGCTCTTTGGGCAACCTGTTCTAGCATTTGACTCTGCTAACAATACTAAAGCTCTTCCTTATGATTATAGGGAATTTTCTGTAGTTCATTTGTACCCATTGCCTCTAGTCCTTCCGTTGGAACCCACTGAGAAGAGCCTGGCTCCATCTTCTTTGCTCCCTCCCATTGGGTATTTATACACATGGATAAGATCTCCCTGAGCCTTCTCTTCTCCAGGCAGAACACTCCAAGCTCTCTCAGCCTCTCCTCGTATGACAGATGCTCAAATTCCTCAGTCGTCTTCATGACCTGGGGCTGGACTTGCTCCAGTATGCCTGTATCTCTCCCAGCACTGGACACAGCACTCCTGATGGGTCTCAGCAGTGCTGAGTAGAGGGGAAAGATCACCTCCCTTGATCTGCTGGCGATACTTCCTAATGCAGCCCTTCATAACTGACCCTGAAATAATCAAGTTTGCATGCTTCAAGACCACCCCACAATGTGAATAAAGACTCAGTAAATAAGAACAAATAGGAGATTGACCACAAAAGGATCTTCCTGATCCAGACGAACCAAATCCTGAAAATGCAGCCATAAAGACCAACAGTGGATTGTGCAGAGTTCACACAAAGTCACCAAGGTCGACTGATAGAAAATGTGAAAGAATATAGTAGACAGGGAGAACTTATTAACAAAGCTTTTAAAATTCTGTTTTCTCTCTCTTTTTTTTTTTTTCTTTTTTTTAAATGGTACCTGTTCTCAGAAAATTCTATCTTCTAAGGGGTGGAAAGAGAGGCTTTTAGGAGGGAGAATTCTAGATAAATCTATCTCAAAGTTTTGGCTGACTTGAAGTCCCATCATAATTTTGTGGTTAATTTTATCCTGTGGTATTTTAAACCTGGATATTTTCTTTTTTACATTTTGTGCCTACTGCAGTTACCGTGGCACAATTTTGGTACCAAATATTTGAAATATTATATATAACTCTAATAACTTGAATTTTTCAGAATTCATTCGGATTTCTTGTCTGCTTTGGAAAAGTTAATTTCCTTTTTAAAATCCATATAGCTTCTTTTTTCTCTGATATGGGTTGAGTGTAGATAGGTTGCCTTAGGCAAACAATTACAAATCAACCCTCAAGCAGAGTCCTTAGGAGTAATTTACCCTTTTTCTATATTAAAGCTGCGAGGCTTATATATTTAAACTGAGTTCTTATGTGTCTTTATTTCAATAGAAAAAAGTTACCCTCATGTTACCTGGTAAAAATAGATCATAAGTTGCCAAACAGATTGTTACCATTTGGTATGATAAAATTAAAATGTTAGAGATGGACAAGAACAACTTGATTCTTTATAATCTTAATATTTTTTTAAAGCAGGGTGTGACACTTGTCATCTAGATGCAAGAATATGTAGTCAACTATTTATGCTTCATTGTTGCCTGACTTTGAAAGCGAGTTTTGACTACTATTTATCTTCTGTTAAAGAGAGTATAATACAAATTTATTGTTAAACAGTTTTCAACTTCTAAATGTTACAGTTCCTAACTGTATTCAGTAAAAACCTATATGTAATAGAACACGGATATGTAATACTCAGTGTTCATAATTTCTCCTGGTAAGCAACTAAAAGGAATGAGTCTGTGAATCGGAAGGGAACATATTTTTTTAGCAAAATCATCACCTGATTTTAATCATTTAACTTAAAAAAAGTGGAGCGGGCATAGGAGGACTTCTGAATGGCTGAAGTTATGTATTTTGATACTTTAAATAACCAAATCTAATTTTCATGTCTTTTCAAAAAAAACCCCTTGATTTGGTTTTGAATGAAGGAAAGCATCATCATTCAGGTTGAATCAATTTGAATTAAAAAATAAAATCACCATTCTATCATAATTTTTTTAATTGCCTTTTTTTTTTGGTCTCTTTTTTGTCTCAAAACTTTGTATTCCATACAGATTTTCCAAGAATAGGATACTGGATTTCTTTTGACTATTGACTATTCTGTAATTGAATGGGATCATACCAAAAATTATTCCTGACTTTTAGCCAGTGTTGCTGTAATAACTGGGAAGTATTGGGCCTGTTTGCTTGCAGGTACACCAAGCACAGTGTCCTGATCTGCTGTGGGAAGTGTGTAGCACAGGATGGAGAGGGTCAGGGCTCTATTCAGTCCTATGTATGGCATGCTCGTTGACTCCTGTGGACTTAGTTTGCTTTCACAAAACTGCTCAAAATAGGCTTTAGTTAGTGGTTAGTTAGAGTATCCTTCTTTAGGCTAAATAATTAATGAGATATGTTTTATACATTTTCAGAAGTATGGGAAAGTGTCTAACCCTTTTGTTTAAAACTAATCCCTATGAATTTCATTGCATCTCATGCAGTAATTTTGCCATTCGTGTGACAAATGGGATGGATAGATGTTTAGATTTTTGTTATCGTGTGATGATATTAATTTGCATTTATATAGTTTTTACATTGTGCACACATTAGATTGCCTTTTGGTGAAATGATTACTGAAGTGACTACAAAAAAAGCCAGTATTTTACTAAGATTTGCAAAAATGAGTTTATAAGGCCTTCTTCTTGATTTTACAGAAATCACTACGTTTACAGTAATGACATATTTTTAATACTGTTAAAATTTTAAAAGATACTTTTCTTCATTTCAAGACAAAATAGGAGCACTATGATGATATTTAGCAGTAAACCATTAAACATGTATTCTAAGTATCATAATTCTGTAAGAATAGGTAGCTAGAGGATGTCAGTGCATTGTCTAACCAGGAACGTGACAGGATTGTTGAGTTGCAACTTTCAATAGATATATGTGAACAGAGTTCTATGGAGAAGAAACTTTGAGATTGTTGCATGTTCTCAGATCATGTCTCATTTTTCTTTTCTCTAGGTAAAAAAAAGTTGTCAAAGTTGGGTTTTTGTTTGCTTGTTTGCTTGTTTTCCTGAGTCAATCAGTCATTCTTATATAAAGTGAAGACAAAATCCACCTACACATCAGTTGTAAGGGAAAGAATTATTGTTCAATGTATGTTTATATGAAATAGTTTTTCCATGTAAGTTGTTAAGAATTAGCACTCTTTCCAGTTACCTGATTTTGGTTGTTTTTTCCCATAGCACTCTTATTTCTGTAGAACTTAACGGATGGTCAAGTGGAATTCACAGAGGCAGGATGGTTTTGACTTAGGATTTAATAAGTATGAGTAACAGTTGGAAAATTCATGATTATTTGTCTGTTTTAAACCTCTGAAGTTATGAGTCACTGTTTCGGAGTTTCCTGCTGCATATTTATGAAGTTCTCTGAGTGAGCTGACTCAGTGTGTTTTTTAAATAAGCATTTGTAATCCTTTTAAATGTGTGCTAACCACTTAGATTGGAAATCAAGTTAGCATCCCTAATAAAATCAAAATAGTGATTTAAAGATCAGGCACCAGTACCTTATCTCTACCTATATATTTATAATATTTCATAGAATCATAGAATATCTCAAGTTGGAAGGGATCCATAAGGATCATCAAGTCCAACTCCCTGCTCCTCGCAGGACTGCCTAAGACTAAACCATATGACTAAAAGTGTCGTCCGGACGCTCCTTGAATATGTATATATTTTTATTTGTATATAAAATATATACATATTTTTATACATATATGTATAAAATATATACATATTTTGCAAAAATCTTTTAAATTTAATAATTTGTTTAGGTCAGTTCATCACTGGGGATCCCTAGAGAGTAAAGTGGTCAAATGAGAAAGAGGTTTTTGCTGAAATTTTATTTATGTGTAAGTGGTTGTTGGAATATGTTGGGGGAATACGTTTAATGTTCTTGAGTGTCTCAGGGAAAAAAGGAAGCAATCAGAGACTGACTATTTCCTATTCACACAGAACGAAGATTTTCTGTTTCTTTTGTTAGAAAGTGGAATTCTCCTGATTTATTAGCATATGATGGTTTTACAACTTAGATTCTGGAATTAGATTTGTCATGTGTCCTTCAGGAAAAGATCTCGGAATCCGTTGATTAATTCTCTTGTTAATGGTGAGTTATGACCTAATAGTAATGACATTTAGTTGACTTTTGAGAATGTATTTTGTTGGAGGGGAAAAAACCAAAAGTAACAACATACATTAAGCCTTTTTTTGATGTTATTTTTATAGGATGTTCTGTTATTTTTAGAGCATAATTGATCTATGTGAAAGTAGTGGTAGCTTGATAACAGTGATGGTCCAAGTATTTTCCGAATTGTGAGATCATGCTCAGAAATCAATAATAAATGCATACTGCAGACCAGTCTGACATACACTGTTCAAATTGTGACTAGGCCTTTATAAATCTATATTTCTGAGAAAACATTTTGTGATGCCTTTCATCTGCTTTAAGACCTTTGCCTTTGTAAAATTTGTCTGTTTTCATTGTAACATCACGGAATTTCGAGTGTATTCTCAGCCTTCAGGATTCTTTAGTGCGGGTGGGACTTGGAGTAGGCAATGGTGCTGGAGCCTGTTGGCATGGACCATGTTTACCTGGCTGAATTATGGCAAAATAGGATCAGTGAAGAGAGGAAATGAATTTTAGTGTCATCTCTACTTTTGTTTCATATCTGCAATTATCTTCTTGTGTTTACTGAAGAGCTAAGTCCAAATGTTGAGGAAAAACATTTGAGGAAATCACATACACTGAGTTTATTAAGAGAACTGTATGTTTTAATAAAGTGAGTGAATGCTTGGTTGCTTGGCATATTAGTTTTCGGATAGGATACCCAGTGAAAGAAAGAAGATACATTAGAATGGAAAGCGTCGCTGTTCTGCAACTCTAGGACCTGATTTCTAGCAAAACTGTAGGACAAATTTAATTTCTGAAGCGTTAATCCCTGAAAACTAATTCACTAATTTTTTATTCTGTTAGTTTTTATTGTCAAATTAAGGAGTAGGAATTTGCAAGATTCATTCCATATAAAACTCATCAAATCAGTGATAAATTTAGCTCAATAACTTTACTGATTTTGAAAATGATTGTGCTACTAGAGCCTCTATTTCCAACCCAAGTAGCAGCTGAAAATTCTGAAGTACTGAGTCTTCCATATTTATGTTAATGGCTATGCTGAATAAACAGATCTATTGATTAAGTTGTTCAAGCATTCCTGTTTTAAAACCTCTTTCTTCATTTGCTTCTACTTTTGAACAATCATTTAATTGGGCTTATCCCTCCTAATCACAGGAATTCCTGAAAAAAATGAGGATTGTTTAACACAAGAATACCAAAGAGCTCTCATGTAAAAATCTGATCACTTAGTTTCAAGGATCTTTTATGGGTTATAGTAGATTTTTTCTTCTGATTGGCTGGATGCATTATTTCTTTATAAGGTACTTCAGCTATTGCAGAGGAGGATTTGTTTTATCTTTTGAGGGTGTGAGTATCATTTTTGTTTAGAGTACAATACAGCAGTATTATGAATAAATAGTATTTGAATAGTGAATGGAGCTGGGTTCTTCAGGAGACCGTTTTGAACAGTGAATGGATTTGAGATTTTCAGGAAACCATCTGTACTTTTTGTGTGCCCTTTGTATGGGATGGATTTGTGTGTTGTAAAATAGAAACTCCAAATTTTGCTTACTTGGGTAATGGTGATGGTCTTGGACCGGTGTCAGATCATACACCCATAGGGGAATACATGCGACTATTCCTTCTTTGTCTGGAATATAATCTTCATATTCTCTGGTGTTTTAAAAGTTTGTAAACTTTGAAAAGTCGAGTTTTATATTGCCATTGGGGAAGCAGAGTAACTAATCTGATTACTTTACTCTTATTTTTGGTAAATATAGTAAAAACAGAAATGTAACAGCAGAGTTAATAATAAGGTTCGTATGTTGGGATACTGTTGAAATGTTTTTTTATGAAAGGCAGAGATTCTGTGAGAATCTTTTGAAGCATGTGCTGAGCTCATGAGCAAAGGGAAAGTTGTTGATACTGATTACTTGATTCCTAAAACACTCCCCAAAAGACTCTCACAAAAGGCTCTTTGAGAGAAACAAAGTGCTGTGAAATAAAAGTGGAGATCCCATCATGAGTCGAGAGCTGGTGCAAGGCAGGATAAATAGCCCATTTACTCACTGAAAGGTGGTCTCCAGCCTAATTCGTAGGGATCTATATTGTGCCTGTCCTATTCAGCATGCTCATAAAGGATCTGGATATTAGGGTGATTAGGATTGTGTCAAAGTTTATCAAGGGTAGCATACATGAAATCCAACTTTTAAGGATTACAGGCTTATTCTGTGATAGAGATGGGTTGTTAAAATTTGAGATGAAGATCAGCGTTGATCCACATGTGCATTGTGAAGTAATGCACATCATGAAGAAAATGCAATCTTAATTCCAAGTACACAGCGATGGGCTCTGAATTAATCATTGCCATACAGGATAGATATCTCAGAGGTATGAAACATTCTACGGAGATGTTAGTTTAGTTTGTAGTAGCAATGCAGAAGACAAACAGAATATTAGGAATAACAGAAAGTAAAGGAGTAGAGAGCAAACCAAAAAGTTTCTTCTGTGTTTACCCCACTTCGTGTGCAGTCTCATTCCCTTTTCTTACAAAGGACATGGTAGAAGGGAACAGAGAATGGATGGGCCAGTGTTGAGGAAGTGTGAAACAGTGTAGAAGTGTTTGGCATGAAAAAATAAAACTAAATAACTTCATTGTGTTACCCAGAAACTTCAGGTTGTTGCATGTGAGCCTATTCAGGCTTGGTGTTGTTAATTTGATTTCCTTCCTGGGTGGGAAGGTTGGAGAAGAAAACTTGCACTCACACTTGCAAACTTTAACAGTGTCATACAGCTTTCTAAAATGCTCATTTGCTTAACTCAAAATATATACTGCAAGGTAATACTTGATTGCTGAGTCTGCAGTAGCAAGATGTGGTGGATCGCAATTAAAACGAGCAGTGTTCTCGCTCTCTCGAAAGTGAGACATGACCTGCTTGTGGATGAGTAGCAATATTGATCAGATGTGTCATTCTTAACTGGGGAGTCACTTGTGCAGCAGTTGTTTTTGGTTTTTTCCTGATGTTCTTTCTGGGGTTGTGACTGTTTTTATACTGTCTGGTTATTTCATTTATGATTCCATGACATGCTGGACACATGTTCTTTGCACCATTATGCCCAAGAGTTGGTTTTATCCACCTTCTCACGGGTGTGTTCCTTTAGTGAGAAGATATCTGCCAGCATCTTGTGCCTTTGCTTTAGGGACCCTGCCTACAGGGTGCAATGAACAGGTTTCAGTGAGGAAATACATTCAGTGATGCTTCTTTATAGCAACCAACACGTTACATAGCCATGGCTGGGAGAAACAGTCTGAGTTGTTGGTCTCCACATAGAGAAATTTCCCTTTTGAAGGGGGTGTGTGTGCTTGTGATTTGTTCATTAACATCTATCCCTGCATTTACTCTCCTTTTGTACCTGCCTACTTCAGAATCAGGGCAGGATTTCAGAATTGGAGAAGTTATTGAGGAACATGTGTGATGACTTGCCCCTCCATTCCTTCATGCCCTCCAAGAACAGAAAGCAGGGCTGCCTAATTTCCTAGCACACGTTTTTCTAAGAGGTTCTGCAATTCAGCGTCAGTAGACAGAAAACTCTTGATGGGAATGTTCCACATAAAAGTTACTTGTATTTAAATTATTTTAGATTCTGTGATACCTGCGGTCAGCAGTGCTTGTATCTAAGTTGATGGAGGTAAAACCTTTGAGGCAGTTAAGAACATGCATCAGCCACTTGGGCGTTCGGCTGCAATAGTACTGCCCTGGAGGCCTGGATGCAATTTGCCTTTAATTAAAGAAAGCAGAATTCTGTGATTAATATTACAAGAAGAATTATGTATTATATTTCCTGACTATTTCCAGAGGGGAATTGAACTCTAGGAGGGAATAACTATCCAGAGGAGTAATGCTGTATACTCCTATCTTTCTGCTATCTTTTGGAAGTAACAACTTGTGTTCTAGCTAAAAAATGCACACAAAATAACTTGTGAATGTGTGGCTGCAACAGCCAATTAGAAAGTGCAGAGTTTAGTGTGAGATGAATGCTCTTTAGTAAAAGATTGCTGTATATTGTATTTTATCTGTCAGTCTGTATATTTGTTTGTTAGATTGACCTTTGATTCACCCTATTCGTTAATGTGGAATGACTATAGCATGCCTGCCTTTAAATTTAATATTATTCTCCTCACATCTCCATTCTCATTATAAACCCGGCTATTTTTAGCTAACACAGATTTAGAATATGCCTTGTAAGCTTAAGGGGGATTTACTGAGCTCCTGTGTGTATTCACTAGAGATTCCATGTTGAAGCTTACTGATTTAGGATTGGGGAGGGGTAAAATGTACTATTTAATTCCCAGCATATGCCTGCAGGAACTATATTTAGCCTCAGCTACTTGTCGTTGCCATTGTGCTATTTTTACAAGGGGATGCAGCAGTTTCATTGTTCAGGGGCTTAACTAGACTGAAATGTAGATGGATGAGCTAGATAAACATTGGTGTACTGCAAAAATTGCTACTGAAAGTCAGTGTGTAGGCAGTAGGTGTACTTGAGTAAAAATGCACTAAAGCATGAACAGAACAGGCACCTTGTTCAATAGACTGCTTGTGTAAATTCACCTGATTAACACATGTGCTAAGATTATATTTAATTTTGCTTTAGCCTGATAAAGTAGTTTAACAGGAATAACAATGTGGGCTTTGTTTGTATTTGTACATAGAAACTACTGCAGTAGCACAATTTATTTCATTGCTTAATCAGTTATTAAGAATTTTATCATAGCTTTTGCAGTTGCCATGTATATTTTTAGTGGAATACAGAGGAGAAAAATTAGTATGGAGAATGCTTGCTGCAGTTCGGTCCTAGGGGGTGATTACATATGCACTACAAGATGATTACATATGCATATCCTTTTTATAATGCATGTATCAGGGCTCTTGCTATCAATTACTATACTATTTGGTGCTTTAAGGAACAATATCTACTGGGAGAGTCTCCTTTTCCTATTTGGTGAAAATTAGGAATTCTACCTTGATCAATTAAGTATTCCAGTAGATTTAGATTTGCTTCATGATTTGCATTCAGAGAAATGTATAGGTACTTTCTGTCCTTTCTTGGCTGTTTAATTTCTCCTTAAAAATACAGAATTTATTTTTTAGCTAAAAAAAAAAAAAAAAAGAGAGTTGTTGTGTCATTTCTAAAAATACAGAAAACCTAAAATATATTTTGTGTATCAGAAAATCAGACAGGTTAGCCATAAGTGAAAAGACTAATATACTTCAGTGAGAGAGAGAGCAATGAATAGATCTCTTTCTGCAAAGTTCATGATATCACTGCACACTCATTCCATCAATTAGTTTCATGTAAAAATTCAATTCATGATATAATTTGCTTTTTATGAACCATGATACGGTGTTTTCTACAGGTAGAAAATTTCATATATGGTTGTTCATGTATTCCACTTCTGATCTTCATTTCTTATTGTGGACCTTTCTTGGGCAGCCTAAGATTTGTGCCAGGTATTAAAGACATAAAGGGAGGACTAATTTATTTTCAGTTTTGGAATAATACTCACCTTGAAAGAAACCTTATGAGATAAAGGCTTGGTGCTCTTCTTATCACAAATGACATGCTCCACTTCTCGTCCCAAATGTCCTTTCAATACCAATATTTCAAGTAAAGGAAGGTGTAAGTGTTTGAGGGAATGATGTGAATTCCTGCATGGAAGAAGCTTGGAGGATGACAGCAGCATCCAACTCCTTGTGATCTGAGTTTTGCAGTAAGAGACCGGTCCAAAGAGTCAATACTAAGAAGCATGTGTATCTCAGAAACCATAAAATATGTTGCGAGAGCATTCAGATTTCAGTAATGCTGTTCTTTGCTTAGCTCTCATCAACAGGGAGTAATAGAAACACGATGCTAGTGACAGTTAGTTGGAGGGTTTTTTTCTATTAGATTGGAGATTTTTGTCCTCCCAAGAAGAATTATAGAATCTCTAACTAGGCAGCAGTTTCTCTGCTTTTCCTCTTTAGTGGTGTGGGGGTGTGTGTTTTTTTCTTTTATCCTCCTGAGAACAAGTGGGCAGGAAGATATTCAGCTTATGTACATAAGGGCACCTGTTGCTTCTCCCAGCACTGCTATTAAGCCTTATGTTTTTATACTGACTTTATCCTTTAAGCCTGATTTTTATACAGACTTTATCCTTTGTCAGGTTACCCTGTGGAATCATGGACTGTAGACTCAGTGATGGGAGAAAGATGCAAAAATCACAAGTAGTTGTCTTTTGTTAGACTATTGTAAATTAAAACTCAAGAAAGTGCTAATTTAAATTAATTTTGATAGCCAAATGAATACATAGGCAGAGATGTGTGCATTTCTAAATGCCAGGACTGAATTTTTTCATGAGAACAACTCTAAACATAGACACAGTCTTTGCATTCACAAATTGGTCCAAGGACTTGAAGCTTGACGTATTTGAGTCCCATCTTCCTTGGTTTCAGCTACATAGGCATCTCCATTTCCCTTCCAATGCTCACATTCTGATCTTTCCCTGAAAAAAAGATTCAACTGTGTCCAACGTACTGCATTTCTGTATGAACCATGTTGCTGGAGCAGCATATCCCACGTGCTTGGATTGGAAAGCTTGCAGTCTCCAAGACTGGATCTTTTTGGGTTTGGTCTAGTAATGCTTGGCTAAGCCAGACAATTTTGATAGTAAAGATGAGAAATTGAGGGTATGGAGCTACATATAGAAAGAAGGATAAAAAATTTAGTCTGACTAGGGCAAAACACCTCTACTTCACTCTGTGATAACTGTGTGCTGTGCAGATGGGGATAAACCACGCAACTTCTCAAGCGTGAATGAAAATGAGCCCGTAGGACTGGCCTGAGGCAGCAAGGAGCAAAAGGGGGCTTGAATGCACCGTTTGGAACCATGGTCTGCAGCCTGAAGCATCACAGAGGCCCTGCGGGGCTGTGTGAGTATGACAGCCCTGAGGAGAGCTCAGCCTCATGGCCCAGAAGCAGCGAGGAAGCTATGGAAGGGCAGAGACCAGGAGATGCCACCAGCACTGCATTGCTGCACCCAGGGAGCCAAGGCTTGGAACGCTGTCTGTGTCAGCAACGTTGGCGCTCTGAGCATGCTTTCGGCTGGCCATCTCTTTGCTGTTACTAGCATATTTATTGCCAGGGTTACCTGCTGCTATTGAAAAGAGTGTGATTAATTTGAGAAACTCGTTTTCTCTTTGTTACTGCCAGATAATTTCATTAGTTACAGTTAGGCAGCTGAAATTGCTGATCCTTGATTTATTTACACAATCCTCAAAGCTCTTAAAAGAATATAAACATGGCACCCAATAGTAGAAATTGAGAAATTAATTTTGTGGAGAGAGTTCTCTGGTGACTGTTGCGAGATGGAACTGATGAACTAGTACATTTTTATTTCTCTTTATTACTGATGAATATCACTGATTGCCCATCGGAATTGAATATGGGAATGGAATACTCAGAGAAGGAAAGAAGGGGGGAGGCAGACAGAGAATTTAACAAAAATGGGGTTTATAGTCTGTTTAAGGGGAAAAAAAACCCAAACCTGAAAACAAAAGGCATCCAATAAGAAAAGGGACTAGAAGTCAGAAAGAATGGCTAAGCACTCATGACTGCATGGAGCATGTCCTGCTAGTGCTAATTTGCATTAGAAGCAGGAGATCAGGAGCATGATGGGATGTGAAGGTATATTTGAAGATTACACACCTAGAATATGTTCTTTTTGAAATTTGAAGCCCTAATCCTGTGAGAAATTATACTCATTAGTAAGAATTGTTTTCTATAAGCAGTTCAGAAACTAAAAGGGAAAGATTATGTTCTGAATTTATATATTTTTAGTCTGGTCTTCTGTATCTTAATGGGGAACGTGCAATGGTACGTTCTGGTATTTCTTCACAGTTATTGCAGTCAGTATCTGCAGGGTCTCTTAGGAGCAAACAGCCTGTAGCTAAGTACTGTCATTTCATCTTGTATTAAATGTTGAGATCTACTTTGTGTCATTTTTACTGTTAATAAATATTTCAGAAATTAATGTTCCAGTTTGGAAAAAAGTTGAGGACAAAATTTTGCTTTGCTATCTGAAACTCAAAATGCAGTATGTGTGGTGATGCGATACTGTAAGAAGAAATATTATAAAACAGAATCTTCTGGTTCTTCCAGTAGCAAGATAGGCACAGGGATAAAATTAGAGTTATTGCTATTGTAAATAGCGAAGTAGCATAGTAAAATTGCTTAGGAATAAAGAAACAAAGAATAAAGAAACAAATCTTCTAAGCCAAATAGATGATGTAAGAATTAAACCCAGGAGCTTCTGACCTGAACTGTTTCCAACTTTGTAAATTTTACAAAACCAAGAATTAGATGCATAAAAGTATTTTTCAGCAGTGAGGAGGAAAGTATATGAACATTTTATTGATTGTTTACTCGTTATCAATATATCACTATAAATTTGAGTTTCCTGATTACTAATTCACCTACTGTGTATCTCGTTCTCATTGTTGGTAGTTTCTTTGTTGATTATATCTAATGTTGCTGTTCAGTAATGATTTCTGTTTTTTAAAAGAAAATTACTCTTTCAATGTTTTTCATATCTTGAAGGGTTTTTTCTTAAAAAACCAGTCTAATTATGAGAGTTGCTAATATTAAATTAAACTAATATTTTGTGTTCTTCTATGGAATGTTTATTTTCCTTTACATACAGCATGTAATGATTACATCTCTGCAGGTGGATTCTTATATCCTTGATTTATAGTTACCTTAACATACTCTTGGTCTAAGCCAATTTTTTGAGCTAAAATAGTGTTCTTTGCTACATATAACTTTGAACACTTTTTTGGGATAAAGCTTCTTGACTCTTGTAATAAATCAACCCCCTGACTTGAGAACAGCATACAGAAAGGACTGAGCACCATATTTAACTTCCCAGCACAAGAAATCTGCTTCATCACTGCTCTTTCCCCCTTCATTTATATGTTTCTTTTGTCATTAGCTGTTTTGGGGAGATCTGTTCTCAAGCAGTAATGTTCTAGCTTCTGTGTAAGTAGCAATATTCTGTAGAATTATATGGAAATTGTCTTTAGATTTTACTCTCTACTTCTGGGTAGGAAGTATTATAGTAGTAGTTCAGTAGAAATAATTGATCCGAGTTGTAGATTATAATTGTTTGAACTGACAATTAAAAATCAGTATATGAAAGGTATTACTGTTCAGACAGAGGGATTGGCAGAAGAGTACTAAGTGTTGTCATTTAGTTAGGAAACTTTAATGCCAAATGTTTTGCTTTTCATTAGTGGCATAGTGTTATTCAAATAGCAGTTCTTTTCTGATTTTGCTTTTAATTTTGTTATGAAAGTGATTTCCGTGAGCAGACCGGAGAGAATGATTTAAAAAAAAAAACAACTGGTACCTGCTCTGTGCAGAAAATAGGTTTGGGGACAAAATGCATGAGAGAAACCAAAATGGTAATTTTTTGATAGTTTATCCGTAAAATATTTCTTGTCAATATAGTAGGTGGTATTAATGTCTGCTGCCGTTGGTTAAGAGTCTTGTCATCTGGAACTTACAGTCAGAAACACTTTAATTTCCTTTTCTTCATCAATAGAAGGAAGGACAAATGAAGTCGTAAAAAATTTATCAAGCCAAAGTCATCATATAGGTTAAACAATTTATCCGTATTTTTACTATTGAGTTTCCAGAATGCAACTCTGCTTAAAAACAAGAATCCCCTCCCTAGTCCATAGATACTCTGAATTCCAGATGTGTTTAGTTAACAATAGGCTTCTTTTCCTGGCTGCCTGCCCTGAGAGGGCAGTGTACTCCATCCTTCCTTCCTTTTCTTTTTTATGGATCATCTGCAGGCAAAATTACGTTCGTAGTGACACCCTGCCGTTTCTTTTTGGTCTGCAGTGATGCAGTTTGGAGAAATCTAATAAATTCTATTGGTATTTGTGAAGATGAATAGAATCTGCAGCTCAGTTTGTTATTTGTGTAGGTTTGACAAGGCCACTGGAGTAAGTATACAGCATTATTTAAATCGGGGTCTGTAACATTTGGACCGTTCTTCTCTGCAGGTGCTGTGGGAGAGAGTGGTAAATTGTTTTAAATTGGAGCTTTGTAAGCTTATGAAAGTATAAGATTTTTTTCTATCCTAGAGATAGAAAATCAATCTTTCATATAGTATGTGGAGTCCTTTCCAAGGTACGTGTGCGTAGAGGGGTTTAAAGGAGATTGAATTTGGGTTTTTTTTACATCCTGTTGATATTACATGAATCCTAAGCAATAAAGCTTTCTCTGATCAGCTGAAGGCTCCTGAAAAAATTATTTCCTTCAGTCATGCTCTTCCCCTACACATACGTCTATACTCCTGATGTAAAGTCTGCCTGATGTTTCATTTTTGTGTGTGTGTGTACGTTCCCAGAAAGCCTGCAAATTATCACGGCCAGAGAAAGAATATAGATTTGAGTGTTCTGTGGTACTCAGAGATATTAAAAAATCTCTTACATCCCCAGTGTTAAATGTCCCCAGTTACGTCTTACATTTTGGGTGAGAAGAGATGTCCTCCTGTTGTCTAGATTAATAGAAGACCATTAGGTTTTCTTTTCTCTGTTCTCTAGCATGGGGTGTGGGACACGCGCAGGGTCATCAGCAAGTTTTCTTTGACAAACAGGGACCAAGATTATGATGATGCCCTTAAACTCTCCTGCTCATCAATGGCATGTAGTGGTTGTATTTTTTAGACTTTTTCTAGAATTTTTTCATTTGGAATTGGTTAGGAAGGGTTTTGCATCTGGAATGATAATGCTATGTGACCTTTTGAACTAACACTTATTACATGTAATTATATGGGATTGGGTTTAATAAAGCAGCTTTGTGCCATGGTTGTATGTAGAATGAACCATGGATCCATACCACAGTAGCTTTCCCAAGCAGGATACTGAGTGTTAACAGCAATAATACAGAACATACATAGCTAAAGTTTTCACAGATTACTTAATTGAAATTGAAGTCCATTCTCACATTACGATGTAAGTAGTGTCAGATCCCTGTACTTGTGGAGTTTAGCTGCGATTTTTATTAGATGGTCCAGCTGGTTAATTAGAATGAAGTATGTTTTGAATGGGTTTGTGCTTTTTTATTTTTGTGTTTAATATTGATTAGCTTCCCTGACATAACATAAACTTGAGTTCATTAACTACAAATTAAGAATTGACATAAACAGAGTAGACGGGTATGTCCGGAGTGCCCAGTGAAGGTTTTTATTTGTATTATAAGGTGCCTCTCATGAATTTTAATGAAACTAAATTAGGAATTGGAGTTAGCCACTTTACTTAAAAGCAAGCTGGAAGTAGGCAAAACATTTAAGTGCGCACATGTAGCAAAACATTAAACTCTTGATTTTGGTATTATTTAAATCACTGGATTGTGGTTATTTTAAGAAATTGATTGTATCCGTGTTTCTGTTCCTTCAGCCAGACTTAGAAGCAGAATGGTATCAAACGTAAATGTTTTGTAAGTTAGAAAATCCTTAGATTTTTCCTTAGAGCTTATGAAAAAAATTAACAGGTTTCATAAGGTGTAAATCTTCAATTGAAAGGGAGAGTACTTTTAACTGTCTGAGGATTGATGACATCTGATAAATATAATTGGTTTCCTGGATAAGTTGTTGACTTCAGGTTTGGGTTTGTTTTGTTTTGTTTTGTTTTTTTAAATAAAGCATGAGCTAAAAGCTAATCCAAGAGGAGACGCGCATCGTTTCAAATCTTTTGAAGAAACGGATGTCGTCCTAGACATAGGCTTCAGCATAATATTGTAATGTCCATGTTAGGGTAGAGGTCTGTCTCTACCTCTGTCCTTGCTCTGAGTCTTGGCAATAGCAGGTGACTGGGGGCCAGAATAAGAGCTGAGGAAGAATCCAGTCATGCTAAACAAACTCTCGCCTTGCTTCCAGCAAATTATATTTCAGGAATATAATGAAAGAAGAGGTGGTGTATAGTCTCTTTGGATGAATCAAAGGTGTGTTCGGAGCTTGAACGCTGATGATGGCATGGGGACTGGTATGCTGGGAAGCTTCCCACTTGCTGTTCATTAAGGAAAAAGACATAGAGCGCAAAGTTTCATCACAGAAATAAAGGCTTGGTACTACTGAGAGTAATGAGTGCATAAGACTAATGCTAAAGAATCATCCTCATTTTTAATATTTGCTAACCAATCATGTTCTATAAAATGAACATCAAAGAAAGACAAGGTTCATGCACTAGATCTAGTCAACAGTGTTGTTTTAATCTGTTAGTTAATGGAGATGAGCATATGTTTACAGTGACTTGTTAAGAGACCAGATGCTTTTAGTTTTGTATAATCTTTATCTGTCCACACTCAAAAACTTTAAAGGTTTTCCATTTGATTATGAAGGTAATGAAGTGGTGAATATTTTTCAAAAGTATGACAGAGCATATCATTTAATAAACGCTAAACTTTTCTAAGCAAAAATAAGCTCTTCATTTTTTCTGCGTTAAATGTGGTATGGAGAGGAATTATATAAAGGGAAGTCCAGCTGACTTTGTTCTGTACTCCTTAGTTTTTGAAAGGATTAGGAGAAGAAGCAACTGTTTACATAAGATGCAGTTATTTGTTAGATTGCCTTTTTTCTTGAGATAATAGAATAGATGGGTTAGGAAGGCAAATTCTTGAGGGCATTAGAAACTTTGTTAGTAAATCACTTCTATGGTCTAATTTAATTGAACTTGTGAAATGCACAGTAATGAAACATGGCTAATAAGTAATTTACTTTTATTTCTTTAGACACTGGAAGCCATTTTGAATTTTAAGTACTCTGGTGGACCAGGACACGTTGAAGGATATTACAGGAACCTTTCACTAGGTCTTCATGTAGAAGTAGAGCCATCTGTTTTCTTTACACGTGTCAGCACCCTTCCAGCAACAAGGTAAGCCTTGTTTTGACTCTTGTATATTTGACTCATTGTCTCTATTATATTGGCTATAACTTAAAGACCATGCTGGAAACCTTCCATATCATCAGCAACATGTAGGTAAAGAATTATGTGAAGAAATTTTCAGAATTCCTCATTTAGGAGTTTAAACTTCCTTTAACTGCAGACTATGATTAAAGCAATCCATATGCATTGGACAATTTCTGAGGTTCAAACATTTTTTCATGATGGTTTATTTTACCAGGGACAGGATATCTCTTGTTTATTGTAATATTTGATGACTTCTTTCTATATCTCTTTGCTGTTGTGGTGTGTTGTGCATTACATTGTTTTGTGTTTGTCTAACAGAGTCTTACCCAAAATGCATGTGTAAATGATTGTCTTTGGATGTGAGGAATAAATTGTAATCATTCTCTCCTTTGGTGCTTGCTTTCTCTTGTAAGCCACAGAGTAGTTTCACATATCATAGTGAGTTTTAAAAATCATGGCAACACGTGAAGGTGGTCAAATGCCATAATTACTAAAATCTGATTGCCTAAAATTCATCAGCAACTGGGTACAATCAGTTTTAATAAGTATTTGTTTTGATAAAATTGTCTTTATTTGCTGCTACATACACGGTTCCTATTCTATATGTTTTTATTAATTTTATATTGCTTTACATACTGCTTAAACAAAACAGCTTTTGCAAAAATGAATTCTGTAAGTTAATGATTTTACCGATCCTTAATCAACAATTTTTTGTTAATGTAAGTTCACCTATGCTAATAGTTAAATACTCTACAATCTTTAAATATTTGGGATGTATTCAAACTCTGGCAGTTCCAGAGGTGGCCTTTGAATAGCTGTCATTCAAAAGATGAATAAACGAGCTTGGATTTGTTGGGAAGAAAGAAGATTGAGAATGGACTTTGTTTCAGTGCATAAGTACTTCTGAGGTATAAATATCAAGGAGGAGGAAATACTTTTTTAGAGGAAGGATGGAGTTAGTGCAAGAAAAAATTGTTACAAATTGGACAGGAATATGCTTTTATTAAAAATCCCCTTGTAATAATCAGCTACCAAGTACCAAAGTAGCAAGATTATTGAAAAGAAAGCCAGTGTGCATAGTGGGAGCAAGTATTTTATTTGGTTTAAAGTCTGAAATAATTTCAGTGCCATTATGTAATACTACTACTAATAATAGTTGAGAGTGAACTTAATTGATTCCTACTGGTCCTAGGACCTTTCTCATGACAGACTTCGGACATAAAACCCAAATATAGGCAAGAAGGGAATATAAGTCTAGGAGATATTGGGACTGTATTTCATTTTCAAAGGGAAGAAATGAATCACCAGTATCATACCATTGCAAAAATGTCAAAGGATGGATGGACAGCAACATAGCTTGCAAAACGTGAAATGTTTCTTTTGTTCCTGTGAAAAAAAGAAGTAAAGCCTCAAGAAAAGTTACCATATCTAGTTTGGGGCTTGAACTTGGAGAAACATGGAGAAAAGTGGACAAGTTGGAGAAAGTCTAGAGCAAGAAGAGTGATAAAATGTGACTTATGCTAAAGCATGAGTTTAAAGAAACTCTTAGTCTTGCTGAAGCCAAAGAGAGGACTGACAGAGGACTTAAGTTTTTAATTACATCAATGGCATTGCCAAGAGGATAGGTATCTGTTTTTCACAGCAGGTAATACAGTAAATAATAACCTTTGCATATAGCAAGGGAATTTTAGGTTAGTCAAAGATAACGAAACACTGAAATAGTTTTTGTAAAAAATGTTTAAAAATGAGACAAACAGAATTGTTTCAAACTGAATTTTTTTAATGAGTGGATTGTGTCCAGCTCTTATAAAAGAGACCTAAAACTGTATGTCTTTATTGGTAAGCAGGTTTGTCAAGCATTTTGCTGCTTGAAAGTGTAGCATAATAGGCATCGTTTTATTCTTTTTAGGAACTGCTCTAGTAAAATAATCTAATGCTACCTGCGAAGTCAGAACACAGTATCCAGAACAGCTGTTTGCAAAATCCCAGGAATCTTATTAACGATGTTCAGAATTTCATCCCTGCAACGGCACATTCTTAGGCCTTCGTAAGGTTTTCAAGGTTAATAAGTGGTCTCTCTTTATCAACCTGGAAGTACCACAGCACCTACTTTAAATAGTTTTCAAGAAGATTCATTATAAAGGTTAAAATACTCAGTTTGCATTTATTATTTGCATGCATGGTCCTCTTCATTCAGTGTCAAAAATGTCTTTTGTACTCTGTCTATGTATACTTTTAAATGGATGGCACGACTGCTCTTTGGTTCACTGCAATTACTCTCCTATAGTCACAGAGCAGCTTGGGTGTGAAGCTGTGAGCCTTCCATAAAAGCTTCAAATACAACATGATGCTTTTCTTTGAAACTCTCTTGTTGGTAAGCTGGCTTTTTGTGCTGGGTTTCCCCAGCTGTGTTTTGTGTAAGACAAGGTTATCCTACCCCTGCCTTGTCAATCTATTCTCAGGAATTTACTATGTGAGGAAAGTATTTAATCCTGAAATCTTTAAAAATAGATTGAGGTGCTAATTCAAAGGTAGAGTTTCTGCGTTGTTCAGCTGTGTACAGTTTCACAAGTCTTATAGCAGCAGGTGCTATATATAGTGGCTCCAATTCAGCCAAGTGTTTCAGCTCATATTGTATGCATTTGCTTCATTCTTTGCCTGTTTATCATACCGATCAGCATTTAAGTCAGTGGAAATTTTATTTTAAGTGATTTGCGGACTGGAGATGTAGTTAAAGGTGTGACTGCTTTTAATTACGGTACCAAAAAGCTTTACTGAGTTGGGGGGAAATACTGTAATATTTAAATTTCTTTCATAAATGTTTTATTGTAAGACCTGTCAAAAGGCTATTCAAATCTTTTTTTGTTACATTAGGTATATATATTGTCTGCTAAGTCATGAATGCCTTTTGTTTTTAAGTGCTCTTATCTCTTGCTGTTTGTTCTATACTATTAGCTTCAGTGATCAGTAACACCATTCCTTTACTCCTGTGTTTCCCCGTGTTGACTCTCCATCAGAAGAAGTCATGTGTCATTCGATACTCTGTTTTAGAGTGAAAAATAGCAGAAATATGTCATCTTCCAATCTAAGGATAACTATTTATCATTAAATGAAAAAAAGATTGGTTTTTGACTGTTGATCATCTCTGCCAATATCTGAGACTCAATGACAGCAAATTATAAGTCAAATTTTGTACTTTTATTTGCTCTGTTAAAATCTTGAATCTGATTTCCTTTTGATTTACAGCTGAGATTTCATTGCTTAAATTCTCTGAGACGCTGAGCTATTTTTGTTTAGTCATTATGAGTAACTGTATTTTATAATTTACCTTCTCAGCTGTCATTTCAGAATGAAAATTACCATTGCTTGCATTTTCTGGATTAAATTTTTTCCCTTTCTTTTATGTTTTTGTTGTTTTTATTTTACATTTTATCTCAACAAAAGCAAGGAACAAGCCCCCACTAGCTGCTGGGCTTAAAAAGTCATAGCAAAATAAAAAACTTTGAACATTGATTCTTCCCTTAGGCCTTTACTAAAAAAAAACAGGAAAAATGTTAATGAAATAACTTTTTTCCCCCCAGTTGTAACATAAAGATTATGGTTTATGTAAAAGTCTTCCAAACTTAATTGGTATTTCTTTTATTTAGCTGCCTGAGCAGATATGCATGGGAAATATCACTGAAACAGCTGGGGATTTGGGTTTGTTTTTTGTTTTTCTAAATATCTAGCCAAAATTATGTCTTCCACTCATGCACCGGTTTCTGCTATATCGGGAGAATTTTCATTAACTGCATCTTCACTATATCTTAAGATGTGTTTAATCCTGACAAGAGGTCCTTTTAACCTTTATCTGTGCTGGTCTGTAGAGGCATCCGTGGTTAGCTTGATGCAGCCCTTGACATGCTGCAGTGCCTAATCTGTTGCCTAATTCTGATTCAGAAAGCAGCTCTCCTGTCGGAAGAGATGATGCTCTGTCAGTAAACGGACGTAATCTGCTCCGAGGTTTTTCACTGGGTATATCAACCTATGCCTGCATCCGAAAAGACTGGCAGAACAGCCTTGTGCTGGGAAATTGTTTGCCTCTGATCATGTTACCTGTAATCCTTGATTCTGCTTGTTTGCGCTTGCCTGGAGATGATTATCCCGTGATGCCTAATCAAGGTGTTTAAAGCAGCCCAGATATAGGGTATAAGAGATAATGAGTTAATGTTGAAAGTTTTCGCAGTGTGACCTACAGCTCACTGACCTGCAGATCACTGAAGTCTTAAAGGGCTTCAGGGATCTGCTTGCTTGACTGTTTATTTACCATAAAATGTAGATAAATCTATATAGTAAAATTGTATTCATTGTCTTCTGTAATTGAGTATACCATGCTAATTGATTCCTTATCATGTCTTAGCCCCAAAACCACTGGTGTGATTCCAGGCCTCAAAACAGTTCAGTTACCAGCAGATTATAGACTGCTAGCAGAGATCTGATGCTAATGGTTCAGTGTAAGGGAAATGTTCTGCTGGCAGTTTCATGTGATATACCTCTTCATTCTGACATACTGTTAACTCTAAGAAAAATCTGCTGTTGAATCTTGTGCTAGCTAGATTGTCTTGAACGATATCCTTTATATGTGTTGATTCTCTCAAAGGCATTATCTGCCAATTTTGGTGGGCACTGAATGTCCTTCCTTATAGCCTTTATCAAAGAGCAGAGAGCATGAAAAAATGCCAGAAAAAATACTGCTTCACTCCACACGTTTGCTAAGAATTCAAGTAAGGCATGCTCTGCATGCTGTGAGGTGCCTGTTGGTCTCCTGGTGTCCCTTGCCATTATGCCATCAGTACAAAATTGTGTTAAATAAGAGCCATCTGCAAAGGTTGGAAAATCTTGGTCTAGCTTATTACAAAGGTGGCGAGATGGTCTGAATTTGTAGATGAAGTCAATCTGCAGTGCAACAGGGATGCTTCCTTCACTTTTGGGCAAAGTTCAGAAGCCAGATATGTAAGAATATTCTTACCTGTAAATTCTACAAATTCAAGGTGGTGAACAAGGTAAATTTTTTAATTTTTTTGAAGCGGCGGAGTTTTCTTCCTATCTTAAAACCACTGTACAGCTGACGAGACATCAGCTGCAGATCTCTTTTGGCAAGTGCAGAGGCCTACACTCTGTTCTTGTAATTGAGTCAGAGAAAAAAAAAGGAACTGCAGCAGGTCTGACATTGTTAAATTCAAAGTGTCAGTTCATCTAACTGTAGGTTCAAGTTAATTTTCCTTTGTACCATTAATGTATATCATTTATTGAAATGTTTAGTTCTGTAAAGAAGGCATCAGATCATAATAAAGCCCGCAGTGTGCTCCCTAATCTAAGACCTTTCATTGTTTTGTATTTAATGTTAGGATCTAGTTTTTCCAACTTGGTTTCCCCAAAGTGTTTGGAGACTGAAAAACAACAATCTTGACTATGTTGAGGTTCTCAGGAGATCCTCAGTTTGGTGGGTAGAACTTTGGGTCTTAATGAAATCAGACATAATTTTCAGAATTTCCATTCCAGTTTCCAGGGTTGCCCACATTTTCACTACAATAAATTGCAACACAGCCTCTTCAGCCATGTCAGGTTTGGGTTAGAAATCCTGATCATACAAGGGAAAGAGTAAACAGCATGTTTCTTTGGCCATGTTCTAACAAACATTTTTGTTAGGCAATAGAAAAGTTCTGTAGCATTTTCGGAAACACTTCTTGGTTTATTGTAGCTGAGTTTTTAAATTAAATGTTCACATTTGCTACATTCAGAATAAGAATCATCTACCTACTGACAGGCAGCTGTTGTGAGTCTTCTGTTTCTCAATATTTCAATGTTCAAATGTCATAGAGCTTTGAGGGGTGGAGAAAGACTCTTGGTTGGGTGCTTGAAGAGTGATCCGTTTAGTTTGGAGGAAGGCTAAGATATGACCTGTTTAAAATGGATGGCTGTTTCTACATGGAGAAAATAATTAGTATTAAATTCACTGTTTTGTTAATGAAAAATAGTCAAAATGGAAACCAGGCAAATTTAACTACAAATAAAGCTCTCATTTTGATCGATTAGACATAATAACCATTGGAAAAATCTGTCAAGGAATGGGTTTAATAACCATTTTTTAATGTTCTCAGGACTGGATGTCTTTCTAGAATACATTATTTATCTATAAACACACCACTGAGCTCAATATAGATTCCACCGAGTGGGAACCCATGACACATGGGAGGTTACATCCAACAGTTAAATCATCTTGCTAACCTTAAACTCTGCTAGTGGTATAATGTTGCATGTTGCAGAGGGTTCATGGAAGAGCAGCAAAAAGTAGCTTACAGATTGAGAGAATTAATTTTTGAGATCAAAATGTTAAATATGTATGGTTTGGCACATGAAGACGTGAGAACATAAATCTGCAAATATTTATAGATATGCTGGGAATATTTAGCATAATTGAAAAGGTTTACAACTGGGAGAAGTCGGATGAGGACAGTTCTTGGAATATTTGAAAAGACCTTTTAACAGTAAGATTGATAATCTGATTTAGTCATCTAAAGTGAGTCTTGAAAGCTTAATTTTTAGAGAATTTAGTAAAAATAAAATTGAATTAAAGAACCCCTATTGAAAACACAATAGCATCAACAAAGATGCTCTAGATTGTTGTTTTGCTATGTTGCTCTTTGTGTTTGTCAGTGGATTTTGGAGAATAGGGTTGTCATCTGGCATGCCATTGCCTGTCGTCATTGCCAATGCTTCTCTTCACTTTCTGATGTCTCTTTTTGAGTAGAGATGCCTGTTTAAAGAAAACGGAAAAGAAGCAGAAAAAAGCGTGGATGTGAAAACACTCCATGATTTCAGTTGATGGGGAGACTGAGCTGAGTCAGGATGTAGATAACTTGCCAAACCCCCCTGAGCATTTCTTGTTTAAACTGACTTTAAAACTAAGCTAGAATCAGAACTGCAATAAGATTATTCACTGAAGTGAGCTGTCATTAGAGCATGGCAGCTGCATCTGGTTTTTAATACTGTGTTAAATGTTACTGAAGAATATCCTCTGCTGTCATTTCAGAGTGCATTGGAATAGTAATCGCAATACCCCTGAAAGAAATTTCTAGTGTAATTGTCTCTTGCCTTAATCTCCCATGGCCCCAGTTTTGTGACTATTTTTGGAATCATAACTGGTATTGTAAGATTTTAAAAACACCGCATGATTCATCACATCACTAATTTTTGTTTGTGTTATATCCTGAATTCTGCAATAGGGGATAACAGAAATTAATTTATACAATAAATCTTCAAGACGCTGTTGAATTAACTCAATTTTTAATAAAAAAAAAGAATTCTTATTTTTTATTGTTTGAAATGAGTATTGACTTAAATTTGCATGTTATTCTGAGACCTTCAGATTATAAATCAATCAACTGAAAATGTTTCCTTGTAATTCTAATTTTTACCTGTACAATCTTCTGATGTATAGACTTTTGTGTTACTTGTAAAAGAAAATCTTGAACATGAAATTTATGGCAGATTTTTCTAAAGGAAACATCAAGGACAAGATGGACATAAGGAAGATCATTGAAATGGAAAATGTTTGCATGTTGTGAATTTTAGTATTCTTCCACTTAGGCTCTGAAACTGTTTGTTTGACCCAGGCTTATTTCCTTTCCATTAGCAGTCGAAATGACAGATGAAAAGAAGACTAAAACCCTTTCAAGAACTTTTGTTCTTTATCCTAGCGTCTATATACAGTCCAGTACAGTTTTAATTCATCTTCATTTAATTTGGACTTTTAACATAATGCAATAATTTGTATATCATTCCGTTCAGAAAAGACAGATGTTGTATTTGTGGTGTCTGCTGTATTTTTCTGGATAATTTTATATTTTATTTCCTAGGGAAATGAAATTTATATGTTCACTCTAACTGTTTCCCCCTCTTCCCTAGGTAAATTTTGACTAATTGCAGCTTCAGGGAAAGGTTAAATATATAGCTGCAGATTGGTGACTGGACAGAGAAGAGATATCCTAATTTATGTCCCAGTGAGGAAAGGCAGAAGCAGGGGCTCAGCAGTTACCTGCTCTGTTCCCTGTGCCAGTTGGCATGGATGAGCTCAGGGCCAGCCACAAACATTGCGCTGCCCACTGCGGTTGATGGACGGGTGAGAAAGCTGTGGATAGTTTGGGGGGTGTATGATGAGGAGATAGAAATGTGGATATATGAGAGTTGAGGTTTTTGTGGTGCAATAGTGTATTTCTGTCCTGTATCTTCCAGAATAATCCATGAAGAGTGGATTATTCGGGTTTTGCAGAAATGGGAAACTCTGTACTAATTCATATTATTTTCTTAAATGCTTGTAAGTCCATGAGTATATGGAATAAAACTAGATGACAGTTTAATTTTGCATGTGTTAATGTGTTATGATACCATGCTATCTCAATAGATGTTCTGGAGGGAAAAAAACCCATAAAACCAAAACACCCAGACACAAACTGACTTATTTTAGATGTGTTTGACCCAAAATTTAAAAAGGAGTTGGTAACTACAAAGTGACCCAGAACCTCTAACTGGGAAGCCATTGATGTCCCTGCACATTATGTGAAATGTTGAAGATGGAGTTCTCCGCCTTCTCTGGGATGAATGGTAACTAACTTCTACTTAACTAGACTTAGAGGACTCAAAATCCACTTAAAGTGGATTTTTTCCCCAGTAACTCACCCTGTACCTCCCTCCCCAATCCACTAAACATTTAGTGTAAACTCTTATATGGTTTGGAAAAGTAAGAAGAAATTGGGTAAGTGTGGGATAATCTTTCCCAGTTCCAGGAATCAGTGGCTTATGTCTGGTATTTCTCAGCCAAAAATTTCAGTAGGCCATTATGGTATATAATTTAATCATCTTTAGATCCATTTATTATTTTGAGTGTTTTAAGTTTTTAAAAGCTTACATACTTTTTTTTTTTTAAATTAATTTACCTAGTATGGAGGCCAGGGTTAATGGTCTAAGATTTATTCCATTGCCTTAAAATCCTTAAAACAATATGACATTGGAAATTTCTCTGATACGGAGCTTAGTTTAAGCAACAGATTGCTGACTGGACTTACACGTAGTAGTTCAGCAAAGTCATGTTGGAGTTCCTTTATCACACTTGCATGGTTATAATTTGCCTCTCAAATCTCATTTATTGACACTTTGAGACAGGTTCTTTAATTCCTGTCTCTCAAAGGACGGCCTTCTCTAAGTTCACCTGTAGTGAAAATTGATGTAATTTGGCTTTCTTGCTAATTCTTTTTTTTCCTGGAACTTCCACTTTCACCCAGATCGTAACTCAGCATCATCAGGTCTATGCAGTACTACTGATTGTGGCATGTTAAAAAAAAAAAAAAATTGATGCTAGTTTTCAGATCTTTAGCAAATTGCTTTTTAACAACTTGAGGTTTTCTTTTTTCCTTTTTGAATTTATTATGGTGTTACTTCTAATTTTCCAGAGCTTATACTTTGTCTTGGTTTCCTTACTTGGATACAGGTTCCAGTATTTCAAGCTTGCTGTTTTAATTAAAATATTTTTGTAACCTTTAGTTGTATTTGTTTTTCATTGCTCAAATAGTCTCTTTGATACTGTCCTGTATTTACTCTGAACATCTAATGCTTCTTCTACAGTCTTAATGTTACCTTCAATCCTTTTATACCTGTATTTTATTCTTCTAAGTTTTCAAACTACTGTGATAATTCTGTAACTTTGTTTTTTATTCATTAAAGATTTCCCTGGAGAATTAACTTAAAATTGACAAGGAAAGAATTATTTCCCCTACATGTCTATTTTGTGTAGTGTTTGAAGAAGATTAAATAGATGTCATGATGATGAATAATTTTCACTGCATAGTCCAAGAGTTCATATTTGGGAATTTTTAGTATTAATGATGGTGTTTAGGACTGCAGAAGGGCTGCTGCTTGTATAGGTCCTTTATATTTATGGCATGAATTGTGTTATATACAAAACTTTGGTTCTGCTGCCAAAAGATATTGCACAAGGTTTGAATGTTATTTCAGACAACTGTTTGGTTTTGCTATGGGATAAATAAAAAATTCCTTCCATGTTGAATTTTGTAAACATAGTCTACACTAGAAGTCTCTCTTGCAGATAATAACTTCGTATCTACTGGAGAGGCAGAAGTTTGCTGGTCTTTACAGGTCTTGTCCCACTCTCCCAACGATGAGATGGAAGCCAGGCTTTTTTTTTATTCTTTCTTTTTCATTCCTTACTGGTAACAGGATAGCTACTTACTCAAATACTGCCCTTCCAGTTATTTCTTTCTTGTGAGCTGTTAAGGAAGGGAGTTTCTAGTAAGAGTTATGACTCCTTATTTGTTATAAATTCTTGAGTTTTGACATGTTTGCTTCAGGCACTCGGCTACCTTCATGCATTCTTCTTTATATTCAGTATTCATTGAGGTTTTACCCAAAGAAAGTGAAACCCCTTAAAATACGTATCAAAAAAGCCTCCACCCTCACTTTTGCTTTTTACTTTTGCTAAGAGACATGCTACTGCCCCAAGCAATGCTTGCTTGTCATTTAGGGCCTGAGTGCATGTGACATTGCTATCACTTTTGTGACCTGAACTTTAGCCTTCCGTGCTTGTCCTAAGAGTGTTCCCATTTCAAGGGTTTGCCAAGTAGCAACACAGTTCCTCCTGTATATGCTCTGAAAATGATATCTCTTGATTTTCAGAAGAGAGTTGTATTTTGAACCAGAGAACCTGTTTCCAAACTAGAAGAGCAGTTCTTAAACTCTTGCACCTCTTGAGTTTAATTGCCTTTGGAATGGCTGGCATTTGAGTTTAATTGCAAATTATTATGCCATAGGATACATATACTTGGTTGCCTTAGACACACAACTGTATCTTACTTAGTTTGAATATGCATATTTTTTGAAGGATGGCTCTGATGACTCAATACCAACATATTCCTCTTTCTTCCCTTTTGGGGAGCTTCTGATTTCAAGTGGACACTCTCAAATTAATGCTGCTGGTGGGTTCGATTTCTGACACCAAATAGAAGTTACTTTTCCCTACTTATTGATTCTGATAGCAATTCTATGGGATGAGATGATCCATAATCTTTGTACAATGGCTATACTACTTTATACTGTAACTCACAATAAGTCACCCAATTTTGTTATATGTGCATTTAAACTTCAAAGTCATTGATAGCTAAAGCTAAATCGTAGTGATGCTTAAGGCTGGGATATTTCTCTGTTGTTAAGTAGCTTCTTAGGAAGTTTTGAATTTCAGAGTAGGCTGATGAAACATTATTGCAGCTGTATGATTGTATTTGGCATTTTGGTATCTGGTTCTGATATTTTTCCATGTGTATTATATTATAATCATTCAATGCTGCTATTTGTGCTTAGTTTCACAAGGAAGAAAAGTTTATAAATAAGAATAAAAATTTGGAATAAAGTTTCTTCTCTGGAGCTTTGTCAGTATTATTTCCTAAGGTTACCAGAAATGCGGTTGGTATATTTATACTGAATGCTTCTAGGGAAATTTGTATTTGAAGGATAGGAGCTGACAAATACAAGGTTTTCTGTGAGAGGTGCCTGTGTTTGCCTTTCTTACAGAAGGGACAGAGTTGTCTCTTTCAGAGTAGTTGGTATAATGGAAAAGTACTCCAGTTGCCAGCTTGCTTTGGTCTGTAGACTAACTAGCTATAGTAGTAAATGGAATTACTCCCTGACACTGGGCAAGGTTTTAAATTTTTCCTTGTAAATTTGTTTCTTAAAAAGATAATGTCAAGGTAATTTGAAATAATAAAACTGTTTCATGTGAATGCTCAAAGAACTGTGGCTTTTTCCATAGAAGTGAATCTGAAAGCTGCGGAGTGAGAATATATAAAGCTGATCAAATGCTATGGGGCTTAATATTGTGCAGGTAGTAATTGCCATGGAACTTCATCTCTTTAAGATATACGCTTCTGTCTAGTTTTAGTAAAAAAAAAAAAACAAATTTCCAGTTATTAAAAAAAGAAAAGTTATTTAGTATGATACTTTTATAATTGGAGTAGGGTATAAAACATATGTATGTGAATGTATGTATATTTATATTTATGCATATTTATTTATATTTATGTATAAATTTTAATTCTGATATATGTATAGTAATTCTGTGGTGTGTTATTGAAATGGTGCTATTCTTTTTTCCCCCCATCTGAACAGCACCCGGCAATGCCATCTACTTCTTGATGTCTTCAATTCTACAGAACATGAATTGACCATCAGTGCTAGGAATAACGAAGATTTAATTCTGCACGCTGGGGAATGTCAGCGGTAAGTGCTTTCAGTATTAAAAGGGCCCTGTTTTTAACCCTATTATTTATTTATTTATATACAATTGATGATATTTGGGGCCTATTTTTCTTTTTAAGCATTGTACACATGTCAAAGAATATAAGAGTTTTATTTTCTTTAAGGTGCATCACTGAGGTCTAGCAATATCTCATGTGAATTTATTTTGGCTATTAATCTAGTAGTACTGAAAATAACAAAATACAAAATAGTTGGTTCTGAGGTGTACAGATGGATATAGCATTGACCCATTTTGTTTAACTCGTTTTTGTAGAATCTTTTAATATAATTTTCATGTGCTCTGGACGTAGTACTGGTGTTAAAACCGGATCTCACTAGTTCGTTATTCTTTCCCAGTTTTAAACAGTCTTTTCTTTATGTAGTTTTCCAGCCATTTAATCAGTTTTCGTAGAAAGAAAACTGCAGGAAAGAAAAATAGAATTGAAGAAAAAGCAATCACAATCTCTGGAAAAAATATTCTAGTTTAAGTAGGCTGTTATGTGTATTGGTTCTTACAACCCTACTATGGTGATGTAAAGATCATTTTGTAGCAAACTATAACCATTATTTGCCATAATATATCTACATAGTATTCCTACTGCTGACTGTACCCTAGGTTGCTTGGTTTGTCTCCTTCAGATGATCATTACATCTAGATGACACCATTTGCATATTGAAAAGATGGAACTGTGAGAAAGGAAATGTTTCCATTTGGTCATACGCTATCTGCACAGTTCTCTTCTTTTGGAGAGTTGTGCTACAGTCTTAAATCATGCAATCAATAAACTTATTTAAAGAGAGATACTTTAATGTCTTCAAATCTCAGTCTGAATATTAAGTTCAAAGTAAAAACACATCAATTGCAAGGCATGCAACTGTCAAAAAGAAGTATAGAATATGTAACAACAGCAGTAAATTTGGAATGCTTTTTGCCTTAGTGACTCTGAAAGCACAACCATGAGAAAATACATTGACTCAAACCAAGGCTGAATTTTCTCAATTTTACTTTATCAAGGAATGGACAAAAATATCAGTAACATACAGTGCTTGTTCCTTTCATTTAGAAAGAATTGGGTTGTTTTTTTTTTCTTAAAAGCAGTCTAAATACTCACCAAAATGTTCGTGTTCTTATACATACTGTCTTGTAATTTTGTTTTTATGCCTCTTGCTATTTCCCATCATTTTTGTAGTTGGTAAACTCCTTGAAATTTTTCACTCCCAACTTTTGGGACAATATGTAACAAAAAGGAATAATGCTACAAATATGGTTATAAAATTACTTTGCATCTCCTTGATTGAATTACCTTTATTTTCCTATGGATTTAATAATTTAAGTTTAAATATTCTTAAATCATTATATTGTAATGGATATAAACACTTTCAATAAGTCTTTTGAAACAGTCATTTATCAAGGCAGATTGTGTATTTCTTGCAAGTATTTAAACCTTTTAAAAATAGTGATTTTTATTCTTACTGCAAAATATTTTATTGTTTTACGCTTGGTTAGAAGTTGCACTGAGTTTTTTTATCAGTTCTAAACTTATTTGTTATCTATTTCTTGAATGATAAGTGCTTTTAATTGTAACAATGTGTATATAGCTCCTATGTTGCTTAGAGTTTTAATTTTTATTCTGATGGATCTGCTACAGAAACTTAGGCAGACCATACACTGGGCCTTAAAATTAGCATCCTCCTCCTAGCAAAGTGCTTTTGTTAATCTTACACACACACAAAAAAAATCAGAAATCTTCCCCCTTTTTTGGAGCAATGGTCTTTGGTCTTTCTTTTTTAACATAGGACTATCGTTCTCAGGAGTTTGCATTTGAACCAAGTGTTTTCAGTCCAGATATACAATGCTTTTTAACAAAGCCTACTCTTAGATTCTCCTTTTATAATTTTTTCTCATCTTTGGACATTGATTTTTTGTTAGTATCTGATTAATATTTAAAGAGAGGCTCTTCAGTCAAGTTCAGGGTTTTTTCCCCTTCGCTGTACCTTCTTGATTCCGTCCTCATTCTTAATGTTTTCTTCATTCCACTTTTATTTAAATTATAACTTTTTTGCCAGCCTTGGTCACTCTTGCTTCCTTTTGTAATTTACTGTCCCTCCATTCATCACCATCATTTTGAAATCTCCTGTCCTGACAAAGTGTAGATAGCAGGAAATTGTTTTCTTCGTTCCTGCTCTTATTGCTGGAGACTCTAAGTGTTTTCATATTCTCTGCCTACAGACCTACAAAGAAGGATAATGCTGCATCCTGCTTACCGCTTGCCCCTTTGCTTCCCACTTTGTACGTTTATAAAGTAAAGTAACTTGGAAGTCTTTGATGTGTTGCTTCTCTTTTTTATATTATGGAGCTGTCGCTGTAGAATATGTTTTGCCCTCCTGTGCCTGGTGAGAGGGAATTTGCAGGGGATTCTTCGTTGCTTTTATGTAAAATGAAGAATGGCAATGGAACGCTCTGGCTGCTACACTTATTAAAGCACTCTCCATAACATATTTGATTTATAACCAAGGTCCACAATTGACTATGAAGCTGGAAACGGGGAGCGTGTAGGAGATGGAAGCAGAAATGCCAAAAAAAGTCTAGGATCAGCAGCAGATCAGTACTGGCACTGCCAAATCTTGCTGAGTCCATGAAGGGCAGTCCCTGGTATCCATCTTATAATATCCATATTATTTGGTGCATTCCAGCCCGCTCTGGTGCTCCGTCTTATTTGTGTTTATGTAAAATGCATCAAATGCATAGAATATTAGACACTCCTTTTACTTTAAGGTCTTAAGTGAAGTTTGCTTCAATTAACTTAAAGGCAGGGAAATAATAACTCTTACAATAATACTGCATATAGTATGAAAAAATGGTATTATACTATTAAGGAAAAATGAGATCCTTTAGGCCATTAAAATACTATCTGGAAAACATATGCCTTTTTGTACAGTAAGATTATACTGCTGACTAGTAAAGTTTATCATTTTAGCTTTCAGAAAACCTTAAGCTTACAATTTACTGTAATTTTTCAGCCATTGATTGGGAATATTTAGTGTGTGCATTGTAACTGTTCTCGGATATGTAAGTAAGTAGTGTTTCTGAGAAGCAACACTCTTTTCCCTCTATTTTAGGATAGAGGAATACATGCTTTGCTCCCTATCATTTTATAGTAAGAAATGATAGTTTGGGCTCAGTCATTATTTTGTTCACTCATTTTTCTGTCTTTTATCATATTTTCTGCGGATACACAAATGGAAAGGATCGGCCTTTCATTTTTTTCCTGTATCCCACGATGTTACTTAGTGATCTTCATGCTCCCCTTTTTGGTTGTCATGTGATATGAAACGTTCCTCTGTGTCCCATTAAGGGACAATTAGTGATATGTTTTACTTGGAGACCTTTTGTTCTCAGAAGATGGCGGTGGTGAGGAGAGAGAACTAAGACTCATTTGGAGGAGAAAAGGAAAAGAAAGGAAATTTGCCCTCCCTCTCCTGTGAGGTGGCATGCTGAAGAAAAGAGAGGGGCAAGGGGTTTGCAGGGTCCTTCGATGAAATCCTGAAAATATAGTTAGGTTTCATTACAAAGCTAGATTCAAAATAAAATTATTTTTTGCGGCTTTACATCTGCAAGAGTTTTTTTAAGCTTTAATATACACAGGGAAATACATTGGACAACTGGTGTCCAGGCAAAAATTTGTCAGGCAAGTTACTCTACTGAAGTTCTGACTGCAGTGAGTGATGCTGAGATGTTGGCAATGTCTTCAATTGATATCAAGTATGTTTGATATACCACACTGCGGCGTCAACATGTTTTGTTAATCTATCCGGTTGAATATGCTTCATGTGATGATGAGGGAAACAAGTTCTCTGATATACGCTATTGGGAAGTTCAGCCTTCAGATATTTTGCTTGACTAGCAGAGCCTCCCGTCTGCAAAGCTGTTTCTTGAAGTAGTCAACTGCACACTGTTGAAGGGGCTTTGCTATGAATGTAGAAATGTTTTGAATGTAATCAGCAGTAAAACTGAACTTGTTTATCACAGTGATGTGGCATTCAACAGGTTGTTCTGAAATGGAAGAATATAGCAGACAGCTCTGGGAGGGGAATTGTATTATGTATGTTACAAAGAAGTGTTGCCACTAGCAGTGATTTTAGTTTATTGAAAAACTTAGGTATGGTAATTATTGTGTTTCTTACTTGATTATCAAACCATTAAAATTAAATTTCATGACAACCCTCATTTATGCGTAAATCACTTCATAATTTATGGTAATAGATGTTATCTCATTATGTGCCCCAGGATATCTCATTTTGTACAACATACCCTGCATTGCCTTTACATTTCTATTCTGTGCACGGTGTGTCTAGCATTTGGCAAACATCGTCGTCAGTGGAAGATTTATCATGCTGATGGTCTGAGTAGATCAATCCTCTCGTTTATCCTTGTGGTGAAACACAACTGAGTTGTTAAAGTCTTCCATGTATATGGGACTCCCCAGTTGGTGGCTGTAGATACAACAGTTTTAGACATTAAGAGTTTTCAGACTATTTTGGCCTTGGTGTGAGGACCGTAGGGATTAAAGCTTGGGACTGCCCAGGAATAGGACTGGAGTGAGGAGTTAAGAAATGAAGAGCAAACAGGACCTGTGTAAGAACAGACTGGAGAAAAAGGGTCAAATGGTATCAGTCATGGAGAAGAAGCTGTGAAGGATCTCTAATCTTTCAGGCATCTTCCTAACCAGAGAGGATATCTTCTTTACTAGATGCTGGAATGAAATCTAGAATTTTTTGAGTGTTGTATTTCCTTGAGAAAAGTAAACGGCCCTGAAGCTTCTGAATAGGTGTTTCACTGGTACAAGCCATCATAAATGAGGAAATCCTTTTATTGGTAATTCAGATGGCAGAGGCTTTTGTGCAAAATTTACAAGTTCTGACAAGTACCGGTGATCCATGTGAATGCTGATGTGAAATAACATGATGGAATATTTTTTTTTTTAATTGGGAGTTGCATAAGAAGAAATAGGCTAAAGAAATGCTACAGTAGCAAAGTCAACACTCAGAAGTTCAGAATTGCCAAGCTTCTTTCTGGGTCGGCAGTTCCTGCCTTTTAGCAGGGTTATAGGGTTAAATGAATGAGTTTACTAATACATATCCACTATAGTAAGTTTTGTTGTTTTTTTTTTTAAAGTCAGCAGAAGCAAAGCTTTTTTCCTCAGTTTTGATAAGTCAACTTTTGTATTTATTGACTTCACCTATTTTTAAATACCTTTTTTGTCAAATTCTAATGAGTCAAGAATAATTAAACAAATTATTGTTTTCATTTTTATACCTCTCATCACACAGTATGGTGTTTCTTTCATCCATGGAAAGTAAAGAATTTTTTAAAAGTCCTTTGTGTGCATACTATTAATGAGGGCCATTGACTACTGCTTAATTATTTTATTTAAATGCGATGATTAATTGAGCTGTGAAGTCTGTGATGTGATATACTGCAATTTCTGCAGCATTAGTTAACAATGCACATACATATTGAAAACATTTTGAAATAAGTCCTCTTGCAAAGGGTCTGAGAATTAAGAATTCTGCCCCTTTTTAAGCCATAAGTTCCCTTCATAAATTTATTGTCCATGTGTAGGTAAATCATGATTGTTATTTCTCGTAGCTGCCAAGTCAGTGTTTAATTTGTGCTTTTGTTTATGACAGGGCATGTTGTCTGTATGAGAGATTAATGATTTTTTCCTTACATTGCTGTTACAGTTTATGTTTTAAAGACAAAGCTGCGATGACTAAGGCTTTGCATGCTGTCATTGAGAGAAAAAATTTCACAGCACTTTCCCTGGCTCTTCATGTTAAGTCCATGGCAAGCTGGAAGTTTCTGAGAAACCTTCAAGTCAAATTAAAAAGTATCAAAGGTTGTATTAACTAAAATATGAAAATCACCTGCTATTTTCAGGGTAATCATTTTTATTTTGTCTTTTACTTGACATTTGTTAAATACACATATAATTTTTTTAAGGCTTGCCTTTTTTTACTAATAGCCAAATCAATCTTTAAACATACTACATAATTTTGAGTGAATAATTAGTTATTTTCAAGAAAGAAATTGAAAAGGAAATGTTTGTTTGGGTAGGAAAGGGTGTTATATCTAGCACTGGTCAGATCCATAGTATGATCCAGTTCTAATATTTATTTCAAAACACTTTTCGAAAATTGGAGATGTTACAGGAAGAATCTGCAAAAATTATAGGCTGAGAAAATAATAAACGTAATAATAAAAAAATAAAGAGCAGTAGAAGGAATAAGAAAGAGAAATTTCATTTTTGGACTGCTTTATACTTAGAGCACTCAAGGAATTCCTGTGCTGAAATGAGGCATGCTTCCCATGAAAAGTTAGTCCAGATGCTCTTTTGAGGTCCCTTCCAACCTTGGCTCTTCTATGGTTCTGATTCTTTGGTAAGGTGCAAAGGCATGATGGGTGATTGCAGGGTGGTTGCGAGTCCTCAGTGCAAGTGTACTGCAAAAACCCAAATGTGATCTGAGAACAGGACAGGCAAATAGAAATAGGGAATAATAAGTGAGAATTATGACATTCAGTTCTGGTCACACGTATACAAGAAAGAGGAGATCAAATGGTAGAAGATGCAGATAACTGGTGAAAATAAAGAAGACGTTGATTTTGGTTTGATAAGCGCTGTAAAATTTGAAAGGGATTATTAATGTATTCTATGAAGTCAGGGACTTCCTCAGGGACAGAGGAGGGCTCTCTTTTAAAGGTTAAGGGAGGTGAGGACACCAAGAAAAATGGAGCTTTGAGCTGTCTATGAATACAGCTAGAAATGAAGAGATTTCCAGGCCTCAGACATCATCAGATTGTTCAGCAGCCTCCCTCACAGAGAAGTGGAGGCAAAGAACCTGACTGCTTCTAAGGTGTCCTCAGCGGAATTGCCAAAGACCTGCCTGCAATTGCCGCACTTTCCAACAGGAAGACCTCTTCCAGTGTTCTGTCCCTGTAACTGATGACAGGAAAACAAATGCCTGTGTAGGTTTTACAGCAACAAATACGTGAATAGATACCTGTTCCTCTCTCTGTTCCCTCCACAGTACAATAACATTCTTTTGTTCTGAAAATGTAGTTATGGTATATTTCTTTAGGCAATGTGCAAGAGAATCTCTTTTCTATGATTTGCATTTGAATTTAGCATTTCTGTTTCTGTCAAAACCACACATATTTGGAACACAAATAAACCTGTCTTCTCTAATTGCTGGTATGGACACTTTCCCCTTTATCAGGTTTGTCTGTGTAAGGTGTTTCTCCCCTCTCCCAGCTTAATTTGAAAGACTCAGTGTATTGCTTATATGAATTGGAGGGTGCTACGCTGGGTAGACAGCTGCTTTGGTATTATATGACTTCTCAGAAGACCTTTCTCTTCTTCCCACTTCTTCAAAAGTAGGTCTAAGCCATTTGACTGTTTTTCTAAATTGGGGGTGGCTAACTCACTGGATCTAACCTGCATGACAGTTTTTCTGACCTCTTTGAACATTGACTTGACCTCAGGAGACCCAATTTGCACTATTTCTAATATTTTGTGTATGCAGCTAGGGAAACAGGAGGTTTGTGAATACAGGCCAAGTTTGTCTCTGACAGGGTTTATTAAGTTTAATAGGGTACAGTATAAACATGGCTAGATAGGTTGGCCCTTATACAAAATATCACACAGATGTAATACGAGTTTGCTATCCTAGTTTTAGATGATCTATAAATCACTCAAAATCCAAAATAGTCATCTTCCTTTTCCCCTTAAATCGTACGTAGATCACAGGTTGTAGGAGGTGCAGGGTTCAAAAGCTCTCTCTTGAAAATGTCAGAATAACGATATCAGAATTCAGATTTAGAAATTATTAAAAAAAAGAGCTCTTTTTTTCCATAAGAGAAACCAGGCTTTTTCCTTCCTTCCTTCATTTCTTCAATACTTGGAAAAATTATTTATTTATTGAAATTTTTGGATGCTAGGCAATTTGTGGAAGCATTTGACAAAGTGCAGGTCTATTAAAAAAATTGGCTGAAGTGCTAATACTTTTTAATTGAGTTTTCATTTTTGTGCAAGACACATGGAAGAAAAAGTAAGAATGTAAGAAAATCCATAAATGTTTCTTTTGTTAGATAGCAATGGAGCAACAAGCTAAACAGGAAAAAATACTGCTTCCTGAAGGAAGTCATAGTTGAAACGGTTTGTGCTTGCCCTTAATTCACACATATTCAAGCCAATAGATTCTTATTGTGGTTTTAGAAAAATCATGTTTCAACATTGATGGATGATGGAAAAAAGTGGCGAATGAAGGTGAACATTATCAACCTTTCACTGCGCATTAGTCCTCTCATTAGAATTAAATAAAAAATACCAATATTCACAGGAAGAAATGATGCCATGGAAAATTTGGGGGTTGTCTATTTTTTTTCTAGTGGACTTTCTGAACATTGAAGGAGCAAGGTAAGTAGTGTTTATCAACATTGTTTTTTCTACTGATGTTTGTCAGTATTTCTGTGAGATGGAAACTTCATCAAAATTTCTGTTTTGTCCCGAACCTACTCAGTGGTCAGCACACCTGAGATAGGCTGTTGCTATCTCTCTTCTTTTAGTAAAGTCCAAGTTGGAAACCTAGGAATACTAAGTGAAATGAGGATAGACAACCACAAGGTAAAAAAAGGTGCCATACAGATGAGTACAGACAAGTAGAGAGGTGCATATCTGCAGTTCTGCTAATATAGTTGGCGCGGCCCAAATGTCTGTAAGACTTGCTTTGCGGTCTAAATTCAAGGTAGGCTGCAAACATTGTTATTGCAGAGGTTATTTCATAATTCTTTCTAATCTAGTTGAATGTGGCACTGCCTAAGGCATGATAGGCGAAGGGAGTTGCGCTGTGCTATGCAGTGTGCCTGGGTGGGAGCAGGGTTGCAAAAAATAAGTATCCCTTGCATGCTGCTGTGCTGCAAACATGAGTCTTTGGGGCTGACTTCCAGATTAGCCCTGCTTTGAGTGAGGGGTCTGAACTGGATGACCTCCAGAGGTCCCTTCAAATCTAAAATATTATTTGATTTGAAAATCTACCTACACATTGATAAACTCACTCTTTCTTCCCAAAGCCAACAGTGTTACGGGCACGTGCCCATATGAATTGGTTCCTCTATCACTTTCTTTTGTCCTCTAAGACTCTTTCTGTCTTCCCAACATTTGTCCTATTCTGTATTGTTGTTTTTTTTCCCTGCCAGAAGACGAATTCCTTTCCTTAGCCTTTCTTCCTTTATTTTTCTGCTGTTACAGATGGCATAGTGCCAGTTTATGGTAAAGCTTTTGGCCTCCAGACTCATGTATTACTTTAAGTAGTGTGTTATTGGGGGTAGCGTGTATTTGCACAGTCCTCCTTCATAGGTCCGATTAGATGCATTACTTTTTCTGTTCACTCACACCTAAAACCTGGTGCCTTGTATGTTCATCTAACAGACGAAAAATTGCTGTGGAATTTATTTTTCTGATAAATTGCACTAATACAGTATTTGGAGAGTTGGAAATAGGGATTGAAGGGTAACTAGATGTGTAGAACCTTTAGAGGTCGTAGGTTCAAATGGCGAAGATAACTGAATAGTTTTAGTCCATTTCCTAATTAACCATCATCTTTATTTTCGGGGAAAAAGCTACCTAACGCATTTCAGGACATTTTTGTTCATGCTGCCAGTAAAAGAGTGAGCATTTGGGTGTAGGTACAGCGCCAGGTCGCACCTGGTTTGATCGATATCTGTAGATAAATAGATTAATTTAGCCTACAGTACTATCAGTATTTAGGAGCACTTGCTGTGTTTTGTGGCTGTGGTGACATGGTGACTGCATTAATGGGATGATAGAAGATTGTCTTGAGTGGCTGCCAGTTACGTCTGCTTTAATGGCCAAAGGATTTATTAAAGTTACACTCTGATGTTGCACTGATTTGGCTTTCTGCCTGCTCTCTAATGTTCTGTAAAAGATCATGGTGGTACAGCATAGATTTCCTGAAGTTGGAAATGAAAATACCCAATTCCTATTAATTTATTTTAGATGATCAAAAGTATAATTAAAATAGCTGGGTTTTGAGTCTTTCCTTCAAAGAGAACAGTCATTTAAAATTAGTGCTTCAGCAGCTTGAATTTATTCTTCAGTCTTGATATCCATTTACTTCTTCCTTCATTAACTGGAAACAAAAGCTAAAACAACAGTGATCTGAAAAGATCTCTGAAAGATGTTATGTAAATGCTATAGTATATAAAGCCTGCTTTTTATGACGTTTTCATTTTGCAGTTATAAAGGTGTCTCCGGAAGTTGGTTTGAAGTGGAGTCTTGGTTTTCTATTTTTCTCCTGATGCCGCTATACTAACTGGGATCGTAGGCAAAAAGTTGAAGCCTTCTTTGGAATAATGCAAGGGTTTATATGTTCTAAAAACAATATTCTGATAAATTTGAATGCAACTTATGATTTGCCCTACAGAACTGTATAATCTTGGCAGGGAATGGGGTGGTGTTAAATCCATAATCTTTCCTCTTCAACCACTTTGTCTTTCCACTCCAGCCTGCTCTTTCGATGGCTGGATCTCCCCAAGGGAGAGCTTTACCCACGTTGGCTTGGTATGCTCTTAGTCCACAACGCAGCATTTGAAGCACATTTGCTCAGTTTTGGAAAACACATACTGCTTCTAATTCGTTTTCTTACAGTTGACAGCTGTAATAAAAATGAAGAATTCTGCTCTAGCTTTGGATTTTTAAAGAATAATAGACAGTTCTTAAACAAGTTCATTGGAGTTGTTTAATTTTCTGGCCCTCAGGACTCTAACTTGAGGGAGAGGAACTCTAAATCTGAGTCCTGTAGTACTTTGATTTCTATCTAGTTTGGTAGGTGTGTTTAAAGCCTCCATATATACGTTTTTTTAAACTACTCCTTGTCTTATATAGTGTTTTCAGGCTATGAAAGATCCCAACGTTATGGAAACATTCCACATTTAATATGTGAATTTTAAGTGACTACCCTCAGGAAAGAGGATGACTTGTAATAAAGAAGGTTAATTACAGGTTTCTTTCTTTTTTTTTTTTTCTTGTGTACGTCTGCATTGGGTAAGTGTGCTGAATTGGGAAAGAGTAAACATGGTTTTATGCCGGGAAGTTGTAGCTCATAAATCCATTGAAGTTCTGGTAAGGAGCTAACAAGCTTCTGGGTAAGGAAGATCTAATTAATATAATTATTGACATATGGCAGAGTTCCCCACCAAAGGCTGATAGAGAATCCAAGCTGCTGTGGGATAAGAAGGGAAAGTTATTAATTGGTTAAGAGAAAGGTGACAGAGGAGTGAATAATGACTTGTAGAGATCAAGTCATCATTGGAGCCCTCCTGGGATCTGGGCTGGGCCTCTTTGGAAACTGTGTGGGAAGAGGAGTGAACAGTGGGCTGGGAGGGTCCCCAATAATAAACTCTGGGCTGTAAAGGGGGAAGCTGACTGCGAGGAATTACAGAAGGACAAGGTAATAAATTGGTAGGTGAACTTCAGTCTTAGTAAATGCAAAGTGATGAACAGGGTGGAAAAAGAATACGAACTTTAAATAGTGAGTGATGAGCTCAGAGCTGTCTTCCACCTCTTAGGAATTGGATGCAGGTTTTAATACATCTATGAAAATGCTGCCCGCGGTTCAATAGTAGTTGAATAGAAACCAACCATCTTTTTGAGCAGATGTATTGTATCAGCACAGGATAGGATGTTTTCACTTCTTTGGTACGATTTCACCAAATGAGGTGGTGATCATTGAAAACTATTTAAGTTGAAAGGAAGTGCTAGGAAGAAAATATTTGCAAAAGGGAACCTAATATGAGAGAGGAACGTAGATGCTGTTACACTTGAGGGGGAAAAAAAGAAAGTAAAAGCAAGCACACATTGTAAATGGAAGAATAAATTATAAAACTATTTCAAGTTTAATAGCCCAAGATGATTGGTAATATTTTCTTTTTCCCTTTCAATTATGAGATTAAATTTTTGCTATCTGGTATAACTATTGGTAAGGTGGTTAAATGGAAACTGGTTTATTGATTCTTATCTTCACAAACTAAATTAGTTACTTCTTGGTGAAGGTTTTGCTATTGTCCGCAGATCTCTTCCTGACTCCTGACCTGAAGGTTTCTGGAGTATTCCCACACATGCAGTTGATGCAGGATTTGCACTGCTGAAGTGCAGCTTTAAGGAGAGGAGCTGGTAATGGGTTGGAGCCTGTTTATACTAGATTATTTGGGGATGGAACAGAGATTTTCCTCACTGATGACAGGTGCTCTTTCAGATTCTTCAAATTCTCCGAGATATTTCTCTGTTCCCCAGTTGCTTATTCTCCTCTTCCTTTCAGAGTCTTCTTTCCCGTGAATTGTGCTGATGCCAATCAGCTAGTCGTAGGTCTGTCCTTTAACTGAGAGGGGAAAGCAGTGGACAAGCAGGAACAGCAACCTTTGCTTTAATATTTTTAAAATCAGCTGAAAAGTTTTATAAATTACATGACAAAATTAAAAATTAGAATCTGGATAAATTCAAATATGCATTGAAACTAGATATACTCAGTATAACAGAATAGAGTGGTTTGTGTGGCTACATGACTTCAATACAATTAAAATAATTTTTCCTCCTTGCTGTATGAGTCTCCAGAAACTAATCTTGTTTTGGAAAGAATCTACTGAGTCATTGCTTGCATGAGGAAATCTTTCTCTCTAAATTACTCCTGCTATAACAGTTTACTAGGTCATCTATATTTTTCCTGAAGTGTTTATTCATTGTTTTTTTTTTCAGTTCAAACTGAAATATAAGTCAACTCTGCAGAAAACATGGCAGAATATTAATTCTGTTAATAGTTGCTGTGAAACATTTGTGATAAAATCCCAGCCATGGGATGTATCTATCTCAGCTAAAACCTTTCCCTTTGACAAATGAGGCCTAACATTATAAATACTGATTCCCAAAGTTTCCTTCCAGGGTTACTTCGTCAGGGAATCTTTGTTCTCAGCCCTATTTTTTATATCAAAATGGTGTTAATGAGCTGTGCATCTCCTGATGAGTTGGCAGAGCTTTCGCAGCTTCGAGGAGATCTAACACCTGCTAATACCAGTGCGAAAGCTTGGCTGCTAAGTTGCCAAGACCACATTTAACCTATTTAAATCGCAAGCTACCATTGATCTGGTTTTCGCAGTGTGTTCTCTTGAGTGCTTTGGTTTTAGGAGATGTATTATTTACAGAAAGATTTTAGTATTCAATTTGCAGTGTTTAAAAGGAGAGAAGCTGCCTCTTTGGGATTGGTAAAGGTAACAAAATACAATTTAGTAATAATTTATTGATAATAATTTCTGAGCTCATAAAGGTCCTTTTAGTAGGATTCTTCTGCTACATGAAGATTCAGTTTGGTATGAACAAAACCAGACTCTTATCAAGAAGAAACTTCAAATGGTATGAAGAGAAAGTTTTAGTGAACCGTATCCGCATTAACAGTGAGGGTAGGAGCAGTGAATGACACCGTATATAAACCAGGTGTATCCCTGTGGTTCTGGCGTAGTTGAATTACCACTTTCAGCTGGCCCAGGTTTTGAGTATGGTGGTACTATTGAGCAAACCTTTCCATCGACGTGTGTAGTTTGAAATTGTAAAACTGTAGAGTGGTTTGGGTTGGAAGGGACCTTTAAAGGTCAACTAGTCCAACCCCACTGCCCTGGACAGGGACATCTTCCACTAGATCAGGTTGCTCAGAGCCCCGCCCAACCTGACCTGGAACACTTCCAATGATGGGGCATTCACAGTTTCTCTGGACAAGCTGGTCCAGTGTCTCACCACCCTCATCATAACAAATTTCTTCCTCATGTCCAGTCTAAATCTACCCTTGTAGATTGCCCTTGTCCTGTCACTACAGGCCTTGGTAAAAAGTCTCTCTCCGTCTTTTTTATAAGCTCCCTTTACATATTGAAAGGCCACAATAAACTCTCCCCGGAGCCTTCTCTTTTCCAGGCTGAGCAACCCAACTTTCTCAGGCTGTCCTGACAGGAGAGGTGTTCCAACCCTCTGACCATTTTTGTGGCCCTCCTCTGGACCCGCTCTAACAGGTCCATGGGTCTTTCTTGTGCTGGGGATCCCAGAGCTGGGCGCAGTACTGGTGGGGTACCAAGGAATTGCAGCAGCACGCATTTCATTATTTTTTCACAGTCCTGAAAAATACGCTATTTAGGGTCCTGATGGGAACTGTGTCATTTTGTGTGTACAGTAATGAGTTAACGCAGGCTTGTCTTTAATGAGGGTGCTTGTGGTGGCAGTGACAGTTCAGGTTTGAAATTGGCTTTTTTTGGTAAATACTAGAAATGGAAGTGAAATGGACTTTGTGCAGAAAAAGGAGAAACCTCATTTTTTAAAGCTGTTCATATTGAATACTTGCTTGTGTGTATTTGGAAAAAGTACCAGACATATATCTGCGATAATTTCTAACTGGTAAAATATATTTTGTAATATATAATTTTGTAAAGATAACAGCTGCATATTGTATTGGCAAATAAGAGAATTTATACAAATTTTTTTACAAATATTTGCCTTAGTTTCAGAATGTCTTGTTTCACAATACAGTAAAATTATTATTTTACTTTAAGTCCTGTGGCTATATCTTTGGGTACGTAGGTGAACCGTTTCACCTTTTGCTACTTGGAGTTTTTGTACGAGTTGTGAGCTAGATTTGTTTTGCAAAGAGTAGACAAACCATGGGTAATGTCTGTAAATCTAACCTGTTCAATTTGAATAAAACTTACGTTGAGGTCTTAACAGTCAGTGACTGAAGAAGTGGAAAGAGAATACAAAATTAGAAAAATACACATATTAAAGCTACTTGTGTAGCAGTTTACTTTCCTGCTGCTCTTTGAAAAAAGGGGCCAGGGAAGAAAACAGTGTCTTTAAATAGCCTGTCAGGCTGCCGCTGCATCTACTTCTTGTGTGACAGATACTGCATTTCTCATTAATGGTACCTTGCAAGTGCCTGTGGTTGCCATAGTAACTATCTCCGAGCCTTATACCTTAAATTTATCCTGACAAAGGTTATTGTGGCAATTCCTACTAATTGGCTTTTTTTGCTGCTGCTATTTTTAATTCATCTCCTCCTCCTCTATTTAAGTTACAGATCCTAAATGGAATGAATTGGCAGAATGGCTGTGGGTGAGAAAATGCTTTACAGGGCAGGACTAATTGGCAACTAAACTCTACGTTTTGTTCTTCAGTGCTTGGTCAGAAAAAACTAAATCATAACTTTCAGTGGTAACTAAAATATTATCTGTTTTGTCCTTCAAATGTTTTGATATGAAATAATATAGATGCTCTTGAAACATGGTTTTGGTTCATGTAGGGTTCTATTGTTTATTACCAAATATTATTCATGTTGTTTATTACTAGATATTACTACCAGCAGAGATACAAGGAAATGAGCCATATCCTGAAGACCTGAAAAGCTAATTTAAAGTAAGTCTTTAATAAACAGAAGATTGCACAATAAGAAGAGTTAGCCTTGTGCTATATTAGCACCTGGGACAGGTGTTGTATTAGTACGAATGCAGTTACCTGGCATCTGCTGGTACAGCAGGTTGAATTAAAAAGTTATTCATAGGCTGATGATATCATTGTTTAATTTCCTGTAGGTGTTTTAGAGGACTACTGCTACAACATTTCCAGTGGCTAAGAACTCTCAAATTTAATCACTTGATTGACTTCAGTTACATTTTCCAGGCTCAGGACTGAGACAGCAACACAGTGACTTGATGAGCAGTCGCAGAGTATTCATTTCATGGATACAGAGCAGCAGAGAAGAAAAGTTACAGGTAGAATGGGGGGCTCTCAAGCACTCTAACTTTTGATAGTGTGGAGAACAGTTCAGTTCTGCTGAACAGCAAGAAATGTGATTGCATCTATGATAAGGTACAAAATGTAGCCATAAAGAAGGCAACATGATAGGACTAAATCAAACCATGCTATTAGAGGAAGGGAAGGGGCAGAGGATTCTCAACTTTTCAGTAAGGTGAAGGATACAGATGCACATTCAACCCATTGTTTTATACTCAGCCGATTTCTGCATGGCAGAGTTCATCCAAAGGTGCAGCCAGCAGTCATTTGACCTTTTTCTTTCTTTTGAGACATATGAGAAAAACTTTTAAAACTTCACAACCTTTAAACATTGAACTTCCTCATTTTAATATCTTCAGTTCAGTCCTGATGTAGATCAGCACTTAAGTTTAGGGCACAGCAAACTTAAAAGATGTAAGAAATGTTTTTTCACAGTTGACCACTTCCGAAATGTTAAGGCTGATGCATTCAATTGCTTTGAAGCCCAAGAATACATCCACTAGAACTTCTTAGAACAATTTAATTTTCTTTCTGTGCTTTGTCAGAAGGAATTTACAAGGACTGTAAATTCATGTCTGGGAAATTTGCTGCAAAGCTAGAAAGGTCCCTATGGAAATTTTTAAAAAAAAAAAAAAAAAAAAGAGATTTGGGAATTATATACCTCCTAAGGGCCATGCAGGGGTATGTCTCATTCAGCATTGTTTCTTCTGGTGTATAACTTTGACCAGAAGCCTCTTTTTCAATAACAAAAACAAAATGGAAAGCTCTGGAGATAGTCATTGGCTTCCAGCATTTTTAATTCTCCTCCTTCACCTTGAAGGATAAGATGAAGGACAACTCTATGCTAAGTAGGTGGACAGGATTTATATCTTGTTTACAGTAAGTCTGCCTTTTGTATAATTTAAAATGAAGGTAACAGAGCTTTGTGGGATACAAAATTAATATTTTGTCACTATGAAGCCAGTTCAATGTGCTTCTGAGGAAACCTCATTCTCTTTCCTTATGTATTTTGACGCTACAATTCCTAACACACTGTTGAGCTTTCTAGATTTTCCTATATTCTTCACTTGGTATTTCTGAACAGGAACAGAATTCAGAACTGATATTTGCTCATTTTTTGGAAACTTCAGTCATTTAATGTAACAGGTAGTGAACTGGAATAGCAAAGTCCTTCTCGCATGTTTTTTCATCCATATGCTTAAGTATGTTATAAAAGAGGTGTATGTTGTCATTGGGGGCCTGAGAGACAAAATGGTAAGCGATTTTCTGGCTGTCACTCAGCAGGAAAGTGCCAAGAGCAGAAACACAATCTGCCTTTCTGGGTTTGCTGTAGCCGTTGCCGTTGAGTGCTGAATTCACTGCCCTGGCAGCAGCTGAACATGTACCGTTTACCTGAATGTAGATATACACGCAGTGATACCAAGAGCTGGGATGTATAAAGAGCAGCTTGAAGATTTCCAGAAGTTTTTACTTTACATCAGCAATAGTGGTCTGAAATGTAGATGATGATTTACAGTGACGTAGAAAATTACAGCATCGGTAAAGACAAATCGTTTCGTCCTGTGATCAGTCCTGGAAATGCCAGAACCCTGTTGGAAATCTAAGATTAAGTATGGATTGAAGAAAACAGCATTCACATGCTGTTACAATTTTTTAACCTTTTGAGGCATTTAAACTTAAATTTTATATAGCAAATTATACTAATTTGCTGCGTAAAAGAATTTCTAGCTGAACACCCGCTGAAGACTTTTTCTTCTTGTGTTGACTTTTCTATTGTGTTGAACATTAACTATAATTTTTGTTTTTCTCAGCAATTTTATATCTTCGTTTTGTTTATAAATCCATTGTCAATGGGATGTCTTTTTCCTGTGTGTGTTCTCCCTGACAAAGTGATTCTGGTCAGCACTTAGGTTTTATACTTGCTGCTGCAGGAATTACAAAAGATTAAGGAATAATGCAAAGTTATGGAAAAAGAAGAAAATACTAATTTAATTTTAATATGGAAAAAGAAGAAAATACTAATTCTCAACAGCGAATGTGTTCTCAGATCTTTCACTTAGGCATACAGAATGTATCTAATACTAATTTAATTATTGTTAGGGGAACTATAAAAATTATTTTTGATACTGTGATAGAATATAATACATTGTACTGAATTAAGAACTGCATGTTTTATTTTTCATAAAATAGTTTCATCCTAAGACCACTACAGTTAGTGTCTTGTGCAATGCCCCAGAAAAGAGGGAAGTCACAGAAACAAAAAACTATCTGTAATAATAAGATTGAATCCTGACTGATTCCAAACAGGTAGCATAGTTTTGAAAATACTGCATTTTCTTCACCGAGTAAGCATTGGAGTATCTTGATCAATGTACCTAACAAAGCAGTCTTGGAGTTTGGCTGCAGGGAGAGAGATTTTTAGGAAGAGCTATTTGTGATAACTCAGCAGAAGGCTGGTGTAGAGTGGAAGCGACAGGAAAGACTACTTTTTACTAAAACACTGACCAAATCTTTGACAAGCATAAGGTGCTGAAGAAAAGTCTAAGGTAACAGTGACTTTCCATGGAAGTTAGTCATATACCCGATTTTAAAAGAATTTCAGTTTGTGTGCAATAGGTGTTTAGTGTGATTTTTCAGAATCTGCTTTGCAGTCTGTCTTAAATCCTAGATCTAGATAATTCCAGATAACTAAGCAGATTTAGAAACTGAATGGAGTACTCAGGCAGTTAACACATTTCTGTGTCTTCTTGCCATACAAATCCAATTTATGAATGACTCACCATAAGAGGTTTGTGAAAGCTCATGGAAGGTAATGGTCTAATAAAATCTGCAACAAAAATTAATTTGTTTAAAATGACATTAAATTTTATCTTCATGCATTAAAATATAAATCATAAGCTCCTGACAGCTTGAACCATTCAAAGTTTTTTCTTTGTATTATTAATGACAATAGATACAGTTTAAATACTCAGGACATTTATTTAAGACTATTTTGGTTTGGATGTGAATGCTCCATCAAAAATATAAATGAAATGTGTTTTCACAGAATCATTCATAGAATCATTTAGGTTGGAATGGACCTCTTGATGTCATGTAGTCCAACCCCCCCTACTCAAGCAGGGTCACCTAGCACAGGTGCCCAGGATCGTGTCTAGTTGGCTTTTGAATGTCTCCACGGATGAAGATTCTACAGCCTCTTTGGATAACCTGTTTCAGTGTTTGGCCATCCTCACAGTGAAAAAAGTGTTTTCTCATGTCCAGATTGAATTTCATGTGTTTTAATGTGTCCAGTGCCTCTTGGCCTGTCACTGGGCACTACTGAGAGGAGTCTGGCTCCCTCGTCTTCATTTCGTATCACATATTTATACAAATTGATGAAATCCCTCCCGACCCTTCCTTTCTCCAGGCTGAACAGGTCTCGGGTCTCTCAGCCTTTCCTCATATGAAAGATGCTCCAGTCCCTTAATCATCTTAGTGGCCCCATGCTGGACTTACTCCACTAAGTCCGTATCTTGTACTGGGTAGCCCAGCACTGGACCCAGCACGCCAGATAGTCTCAGCTTTTCTGGGTAGATGGGAAGGATCACCCCCCTCGACCCGCGGGACACACTGCCTAATTCAGCCCAGGATGCTGTTGGCCTTTTTTGCAACACAGGCACATTACTGCCTTGTGGTCAGCTTGTCTGCTAAGAAACCAAGGTCCTTCTCTGCTTTCCAGCTGTTTGGTTCCCAGCATAGAATCATAGAATCATTAAGGTTGGAAAAGACCTCTAAGATTATCGAGTCCAACCATCAACCCAACACCACCATGCCCACTACACCATGTCCTTAAGCACCTCATCCACACGTCTTTTAAATACTTCCAGGAATGGTGACTCAACCACCTCCCTGGGCAGCCTGTTCCAAGGCCTGACCACTCTTTCAGTAAAGAAATTTCTCCTAATGTCCAGCCTAAACCTCCCTTGGCGCAACTTGAGGCCATTTCCTCTCGTCCTATCGCTTGTTACTTGGGAGAAGAGACCAACCCCCACCTCGCTACAACCTCCTTTCAGGTAGTTGTAGAGTGCGATGAGGTCTCCCCTCAGCCTCCTCTTCTCCAGACTAAACAACCCCAGTTCCCTCAGCCGCTCCTCATAAGACTTGTGCTCCAGGCCCTTCACCAGCTTCGTTGCCCTTCTCTGGACATGCTCCAGCACCTCAATGTCCTTCTTGTAGTGAGGGGCCCAAAACTGAACACAGTATTCGAGGTGCGGCCTCACCAGTGCCGAGTACAGGGGCACGATCACCTCCCTACTCCTGCTGGCTGCACTATTTCTGATACAGGCCAGGATGCCGTTGGCCTTCTTGGCCACCTGGGCACACTGCTGGCTCATGTTCAGCCGGCTGTCAACCAGCACCCCCAGGTCCTTTTCCTCCGGGCAGCTTTCCAGCCACTCTTCCCCAAGCCTGTAGCGTTGCCTGGGGTTGTTGTGGCCGAAGTGCAGGACCCGGCACTTGGCCTTGTTGAACCTCATACAGTTGGCCTCAGCCCATCGATCCAGCCTGTCCAGGTCCCTCTGCAGAGCCTTCCTACCCTCCAGCAGATCAACACTCCCGCCCAACTTGGTGTCGTCTGCAAACTTACTGAGGGAGCACTCGATCCCCTCGTCCAAATCATTGATAAAGATATTGAACAGGACCGGCCCCAGTACTGAGCCCTGGGGAACACGGCTCATGACCGGCCGCCAACTGGATTTAACTCCGTTGACCACAACTCTCTGGGCTCGGCCGTCCAGCCAGTTTTTTACCCAGCGAAGAGTGCACCTGTCTAGGCCATGAGTCGCCAGCTTCTCTAGGAGAATGCCATGGGAGGCAGTGTCAAAGGCTTTACTGAAGTCCAGGTAGACCACATCCACAGCCTTTCCCTCATCCACTAGGTGGGTCACCTGCTTATAGAAGGAGATCAAGTTGGTCAAGCAGGACCTGCCTTCCATGAACCCGTGCTGGCTGGGCCTGATCCCCTGGTTGTCCTGGACATGGCTTGTGAGCGCCTTCAAGACAAACCACTCCATAATCTTCCCCAGCACCGAGGTCAGGCTGACCGGTCTGTAGTTCCCCGGATCCTCCTTCCGGCCCTTCTTGTAGATGGGCGTCACATTGGCTCTGATTAAATCTGGTTATTTTACCAAAAAAATGGCTTAAATCCTGCAAAAGGTAATTAACTTCATGTGCTACAAAGCCATGTGTACCATTTAAACACTATGATTTTCTTTTCATTATCAGAACCTGGAATCTAGTGGTTCTGGCGAGGATTAGTGCTCTGCCTCACCTTTCCAAGCTCCTTTTTTGAATCTGGTTTTCTAACAAAACAAGTTTGATGCAATTGCTTTTTCTGTTCTGTCACTACTAAGTTTTGAATTCACCAGTAAATTGAGGAATAGAGGTCTCAAAGGTAGATTTAATTCCTAAAATCATTGATGGGTAGAGGGGAAAGAGAAAAATCACTGCCGCTTTTCTGGGAAAGACAGGCAGAATTTAGTGAATGTATATTTGATTTGACACCTGGAGCTTTTTGGTTGTTTGGCAGGGAACATGCAGAAATCAGGTCTGAAGTTAGAGGATAAAGAAGAGTGAAAGAACACAAATCCTTATGAAACAGACTTTATTATTCTTTCTGCTTATGAAATAACTTCTTTGACTAAAGTAGTGTTCTCTCAAATTTCTCAGAGGGCAGGATTTTGACCAAATACTTCCTGTGCTTCTGTTTTACCTTTGTTAAAAAAGATTCCGAGTTTTTATCCCCACCTGAGATAACTTCTTATATTGTCTTTAAGGAATATAGTAACTTGACAAAGAACAGAATCCTAGTATTAAATGTACTCTTTCTGTAAAGGACCAAGTTTTCTAAGACACGATTCTTTTAAGATGCTATGTGCCTTCTGCTCCTATGTCTTTGAAGAGCAGTTTTAGAAGTTCAAGCATTTATCTCTGCTTCTGATGGGACTCGATCCTGAATGATGAAAGGAATAGGAAGGTTCCCCACAGAGCAGCTGATGAGTGAGTTGTGTAAGATGAGGATGCTGGAAGTCCTGCCTTAACTGACTGTCCTGGTTTTGGCTGGGATAGAGTTAAATTTCTTCCTAGTGCTGCGTTTTGGATTTAGTATGAGAAGAATGTTGATAACACACTGATGATTTTAGGTGTTGCTAAGTACCCTATAGTCAAGGACTTTTCAGCTTCCCAAGCTCTGCCAGCTGCACAAGCGGCTGGGAGGGACCATAGTCAGGACAGCTAACCCAGCTGTATTCCATACCATATGATGTCATGCTCAGTATATAAATAAAAGGTGTGGTCCAGGAAGTAGCGATCACTACTTGGGTATTGGTCGGCAGGTGGTGAGCAATTGCACTGTGCATCACTCATTTTGTGTATTCTACCACCATCATCATCATCATCATCATCATCAATCATCATCATCATCATCATCATCATCATCATCATCATCATCATCTTTCCCCCATCCTACTGTGGGGTGGAGGGGGGTGAGTGAGTGAGCGGCTGTGTGGTGTTTGAGTAGGTGAATCACAGAATCAGTCATACATTTATTTTGATGGAGCAAAAGTTCTATAAGTTTCTATACAGCACAAGTTCATTAAAAGAGTAATGGTTTTGTTATTAATACCTGAGTATTTACGGCAATCTTACTAGTGTGTTGTCAAACCTGCTTAAAATCATTGAATTTACTTAAACTCAATCAATTTATGTCAGGTTACAGCAGTAGAGGTGGGACTCTGATGCTTTGTCCAAGCTCTACAACAGAACACAGATTCTGATTATATGCTGTGTGTACTAAATACGTAAAATACATATGATTTGGGGGAACGTGTGTTAGGGTCTCAGTTCATCTTTGGAAGAGGAAGCGGTTCTGCAGTCCTGATCTCTGTACCGTCTTTTGGTGAAGGATTGAGCCTTGGTACTTCCACTGCATGTGTCACAAAAATGACCGTGTCAGATCCAATTAAATACTGATTTAGCCATAATCCTGTATGTAACTGAAGCTGGTAGGAAATTGTTTCAGAGGAATTGAAAAGAACAGAGTGCATACACTGAATCTGAAAAAAAGTTGTAATTTTCTATTAACATATTTTACTCTGATGAGCTAGTTGAACAGTTAGACTGAAGCATGTTTAGCTTTGATTTAGACTCCTAAAAGTTCTGTCAGTACCTGGCAAACTTACCAAGTGATCAGCAATGCCTTGCAGACTATCTGTGAGCTGTGTTGCATGTCATAGTATAGCTCCGTATCTACTATCAACAATACTAATGCCGTGAAAAAGTACATAATTACAATTCTGTAGTTGAAAATACATTGCATTAAAAACTAACAATGAATAGAATATGCTTTTCTGAATATACTGAAAAACAAACATGCTGAGAGCTAATCATTTGGAAATGCATGATTTTTCAAGTCTGGTTCAGATCATACAAATGAAACCTATTCACATCTAAGTGTTGTATCTAATACGTTTACACAGACGTAATGGTCTTGCACAGAAATAGTGATCATCTACGGGGTTTTAAAATCATTTAAAGTAAATAATACATACTATGACAGCATTCTGTTGCTGGTCTGAGATTTTTTTTTTTAAAATCATCATTTACTGTTACACACATATTTCATTGCACTTTTTTTATGTTTTTCCTTGCTTCAGCTCAGAAATAAGTCTGACAAGTTTCCAAACCCAGTCTTGTTCTCTTAGTGTTTAAAGCAAAACTAATTATTGTCAAAGGTCTTGAATAATGTGCAGAACATGCTGATAAAGAAATAAATGGTATAACCTAGGAGAAACAATACTTCACCTTTCAGAAACAGTTTTAGAAAACAATAGCAACATGCACAAGATGATAAAAAAGCAGTAGAATGCTCAGCCAGAGTTCTCTGACTGGAGCCTCTGCTGTCATTAAACTGCTTTTGTACCATCCAGGTAAGCAAAGAGGGTACAGAACTGCCTTCAGCCAGCAAGTGAATAATATCCTATTTTAAGAAATTCCAAGTAGACAATATGATCTTTGGGGTATTGTGTCTGGGCAATGGATTAAAGTTGGATTAAGCCCAATTTTTCAGACAGGAGAAAGTTGTAATTAAGCAAATGCTTAATTACAAAAAAATAAAAAAAATGTGTTCTGACCTGGCCTGAAGCTTAGAAAATCAGAGAACCTAAATGGTCTACAAGTTTAGGAATAAGGTGTGTCCATGGCCAGAAGTGAGGCTGAAGACAGGAGACCATGAGGTTCATGCCGAAAACTGTAGTCATGTGAAAAGAGCAAGGGCAGAGCTTTGGCTAGGTTGGGTGATTGGATCAGAAGTGGAAACTGAAATTGGAGCCCAACAAGCCAGACATAAAAGCATGGAAAAAACCAAAGCTGCCACAAATTAGACATTTTCTAGTAGAAATAAAGTGTTGTTCTCTCGATTGCGATGTAAATAAAAAGCAGCAAGGGTCAACTGTCTCAAAGATAGCACAAATATTATAGATGATAATGATGCAGACGTTCAGATTTGATCTTGATGAGATGTTTGTAATCCTTGTTAAGACTGTGAAATGGAAGAAGCAGGGATTAGGTTGGAGAGTATAAAAAACTGATCTAAGGAAATGAATTTGAAATAGTATGTTTGGATAACACATTCAGTCATTTCAGATTTAGGCATAGAGATTGTGTTCGGGGATGGAGAAGATAAAGAGCTGGGATTTCTTAGACTGGAAAGAAACTTGCATTATAAGGAAATGATCTAATAAAATGGAAATGTAGAAAGAAAAATGAGTGAAAGAAGTGAGAATGTAGGAATCTACATTCCTATGCAACAGGAAGGTTAGTGTTGCTGAAATAGCAAAAAACATCAGAGGAGAGAAGGGTTCAGGACAGAAGAGTTAATCTTAGTGTGTGCTTAAAAACATAACACCCTTGTTTCATAGTGCTTGTTAGTATGGAAGAGAACCAAGAGGAGAATTATGCTTATCACCTCTCCCATTCTCAACAGTAAAATTATCCTCTCTCAGCTGCAGACTCCCTTCTGACATACAGTAGAAGACTGGGCTTTGTCTATGTGGCTTGTGTTAATCTGCCTTCTTAGACTCTATGTTCTTCAGGGTAAGTCTGCGTCATTTTCGAGACCTTGGTCTGCTAAAGCAAGAAAACATATTTCTTGTCTATAAAATAAAGGTTCAATTTTGCATGGTGTGCCAGAAGAGTGATTATATTTGACAGTTTCAGTATTTTGATTTCACACCGTGCCCCATTTTGAATTGCATCCATCAAGGTAAAGAAAAGGTTTGCTTCTACAGAGAGTATTGTCTATAAGACATGATAATCTTTATTATGCTGCTCAGCAAATTTGTGTATTTGTCTTCAGCTTTGTCTTCAGAGGGCAAAGAATCAGTTTCATTTTGGGTATGATTAAAAAAAGAAAGAATCAATAAGGAATTAAATGGTCATAAATCAGATAAGGCCTGATTATGATGGAGAGTTGTATTACAGCTTTCTATTTTTTTTTTGCTAGCTAGTGAAATGAAAGAGCAAAAATTAGAAGTAAAAGTTACAGAAAGTAAGTAAAAAGAAATACCCAAATGAGCTAAATTACTGTGATTTAATGTTTGGGGTGCATGGCCTGCCATTAGTTCTGTCTTTTCTGCTTGCACTCATCAGTAGCAATTAATTTAAAATAAGTTGTTTTGAACATACTGGCATAACCTCAGAAAATTGTTTTTGTTGTATTGGTAATTTGCTCCTTATTTCTATTATTTTAGCCTTTTACATTGGAGAACACTTACTATTACATGATGTAGTGGCTTCTAGATAAAAGTAATAATGAGACTGGTCAAGGACTTGGTAGCCGCGGTAAAGACAGGACCCTAATTAATTACTATGACATTATTTATACTCTTCAAGCCTTTTCAAACCAATATAGACTCTTTCAAGTTTCTTGTTGTGAAGTCTCTTAAGCATCATCCTTGTTTGTCAGGAGAGTGTTAATGAAGGCAGCCAGTCTTTTGGCCTGTTAATCCAACAGGAGCCGCTGCTGTTGAAGGAGCAGTAGGGCTTCTTTGATATGCTTGGAGGTAGAAGGAGATGAACATGAAGAATTGGTTAACACACACATTTCAAGCTCTGGTTTAAGTACTGAGAGTGGCAGTAAACAGAAGGGGACACTAAAGAAAAATCTGCTTTTATGACTAATCTTTGAAATGTTTCAAATTGTGGAGAGTTGTGTGAAAGAAAATGAATTTAGTGGAAATAAATCTAAAAACTAAGAAATGGTTTATTTTTAAAAAAAAAAGATTTACAACCATTTAACATCATCCTGAAATTAATTTATTTACGTAATAAAAGAATTATAGATAGTTACTGCTATAACATGGAACATTTTGAGGAATAAAGCTTGAGACCTTGAATTTCACCAAGAATCCTCTATGCAACCATAGTAGAGGAAAAGTACAGATTTTGTGAGCTTTTAGTAGTCTCTGTTACTGAAATGATTTTTGTCAATATTTTTGTGATACTAGAGTCAGATACGTGCTCAAAAAGAGAACATGAGAATAAGAAGCTTTACAATTCTGCTGGAGGAGAGCTGTCTGCTAATGAAGAGTGAATGGATACCACATAGAGAAAATACTATTTTGAGTTCATTGAGGTGTTTTATAAGCACTGCATGGTGATCTGTTGGACGATAATCAGTAATCTGAGAGAATAATCGAAGAGGATTCTCTGCTTTTTTCTGAATCCAGCAGAAAGTCATCCCTGAACCCCAATTTAGGAAGGACTATGTTATATCCAAAGTCTTAGTGATTCACGATGCTGCCGGAAGATAAATGATACTGAGCTTAGATGCACTAACTGCTATGACCTTCTCAAATAAAAAGAGAATAGAACTTTTATTGTTACAGCAAATTCTTCATCTATCTGAAGTTTAATGATGCATGTGTCATCTGAGCTATCTTGGTGTATTACGGTTAGTTTTACTTATGACTCTCTGAACCAGCATCCTCCTCCTTGCGTGGTAGAACTTAGCACTTCAGGAGATTCCCATTAGAACCCAGTTTCCTATTTATTAAGTACTCTATAAATAATGTGCTTTATTGATACTGAATGTTGTTGAGTAAATTGGCAACCTTAAACAGTGTAGTGATTAAAAGCCGTAGTAAAATGCAGCTCCAAGATCATTGTGGCGATTGGGCTTTACTGTTAAAACTCTCATTAGATTAAGTTCAGAGCTCACTTTGAAAGCTGCTTGGTGATTCGGAACAGCACACCTGTACGAGTTTACTTGTCTTCATGTTATCTATTTATTTGTCCCTGGGTGCTAAAGTGCAGACTGTGTTCATCAGATGTACCTACTGGGTTGTACTCAGGTGTTGCCCTGGAATATGTATTACATCTGCCTTGTATCAATTCTGGATGCATTAAGTAGCCATGTATAAAAATCAGCATTATAAAATTCCCTAGGGGCTCCCTTTTGCATCTTGCTCCCCTTCTCTCTCTCACGCTTATTCCCCAGTTTAACCTCTGTTTTCCTCTTACCCCTTCATCTTAAGCCGCTCCCCATCTCAAATGAACAGATTTCTGAAGCAAAAGAAGATTTTCCTTTGTTTTCCTTCTCCTTTCAGGTAATACTTTGTGTAGATACTGGGAATAACCGAAGGTTGGAGATTTCCTTACAAATAATTCATTTTTGTGAAAGTAATTGAAACAACAGTATGAAATGAATGTACAAGAAAACTTTCAGTTTTTGTGAGGGCAGAGATAATGAGCAGGAGATGATCCCACAGGTTTTTGTGTACATTTCTCTTCCACTGTGTTAACATGTTTTCTGAGCTAACTATGCCTTATGCAAGCAATCTTTCAAGTGCTTGAATGTAAAAAAACCCCACCAACCCAACTCTGCATAACTTCACCTTCTCCTTTTGCCAATGACATAAATATTTATTCCTGTAGAGCAATCTTCTAAATGTTCTGTTCTGTTTTTTTTTTCAGCCCTTTTAATGTTTGGGAATATTTTATTTATTATCAATTGAAGATTTTCCCCCATTGCTTTCTAATTATTTATTAGTAAACATAATCTGGGATCAGGAACTATTAGAAGATAGACATTCTGGAATAACTTTCAGACTGGCTTTTTGCCCTTCCAGTCTTCCTAAGTAGTTTGAAGACTGAATTGATAATTTTATGAGTAAGGTTACAGAATCACATACACAATCACAGATTGCATGGAGACTGCACAGCCTCTGAGCAACCTGTTCTAGTGTTTGTTTCTCACAGTAAAAAAGGTTTCTACTATGTCTAGATGGAATTTCCTGTGTTTTGATTTGTGCCCACTGCCTCTTGTGCTGTCACTGGGCACCGCTGAGAAGAGCCTGGATCTGTCTTCTTTACTCCTTGCCCCCTCTCAGATATTTATTCACATGGATAAGACCCTCCTGAGCCTTTTCTTCTCTGGGTTGAACCATCCCAGCTCTCTCAGCCTCTCCTTGTATGACAGATACTCTCATCTCTTAATCATCTTCATGACTTGCTCCAGTATATCCATGTCTCACTTGTACTAGGGAGCCCAGCATTGGACACCTGATGTGTCTCAACAGTACGGAGCGGAGAGGAAGGATCCCCTCTCTCGACCTGCTGGCAATGCTCTACTGAATGAAGCCCAGGATGCCATTGGCCTTATTCGCTACAAGGACACCTTGCTGGCACATGTGCAACTTGTCCACCAGAACCCCCAGGGCCTTTTCTGCAAAGCTGCTTTCCAGCTAGTCAGCCCCAGCCTCTACTGGTGCTTGGGGTTATTCCTCTCCTGGGGCAGGACTTTGCATTACATGATATATTGCTTCTTGCAGCTGGAAGCTGGACTCTGTGAACCTGGAGAATCTTTCCAGCTATACATTTTAATTAGACTAAAGAGAAGAATAATGATCATACTTGCTCTATTAATTTTTTTTCTCTAAGAAATTAAATTCAACCTGTAGCTTAAGTATTTTCTCCATTGATACAGGATGCAGTGGAGCCACAAAAGCATGCATTTTTACATCTTAGGAAATACTGATGCAAAAGGTCTTTATTTCAAAATGCTGCTGTATTTGCTTTAAAAAGGGAATACAAACCACTGCACATTTTTGCCGTGTAGTTTCCTTTTATTTGTTGCCTTAGCTTTATTTTCAATGAAAAGTCAGTCCGTTGTTTTGTTAAGATTTCCACCCACATAAATATATGATTTTTCTTATTTTTAATACATGGTTAATCATTATGGCCCCATTTCAGCTGTGGAGCCCTCCGCACAAGAAACACATGGACCTGTTGGAGCAGGTCCAGAGCAGGGCCACAAAAATGATAGGGGATGGAACGCCTCTCCTATGAAGAAAGGCTGAGAGAGTTGGGGTTATTCAGCCTGGAGAAGAGAAGGCTCCAGGGAGACCTTATTGAAGCCTTTCAGTACTTAAAGGGGGCTTATAAGAAAGATGGCGACAAACTTCTTAGCAGGGCCTGTTGCGACAGGACAAGGGGGAATGGTTTTAAACTAAAAGAGGGTAGATTCAGACTAGATATAAGGAAGAAATTTTTTACGCTGAGGGTGGTGAAACACTGGCACAGGTTGCCCAGAGAGGTGGTAGATGCCCCATCCCTGGGAACATTCAAGGTCAGGTTGGACGGGGCTCTGAGCAACCTGATCTAGTTGAAGATGTCCGTGCCCACAGCAGGAGGGTTGAACTAGATGACCTTTAAAGGTCCCTTCCAACCCAAACTATTCTATGGTTAAACAATAGGGTCAGTCATGAAACAATACCATAATCAGTAAAAAAAAAGTACAGATTTTGATCAGGCACTATTAAGCAGGTGCTGCAGACACTTTCTATCCTGAAATGTGCTAGAAGAATTTTGTTCGTATACAGCAGAAAACCTGATTTATTTTGGCATGCATCAATGTTTGACTGTATTGTCCTTCTTCAAGGATGTAATAGCCAAATTCACCTCATTTAATTTAATACATAATTCTTAAGGCATTTTGTAATTTCTCCCAGGAGGTTATTCATTCATCCAGTTGAAGGGAGATTCTTGAAACAGAGAGAAAAAGCTGGTTTAGTGTTCATGACTTGTTTTAGGGCATATTACCCAAACTTAACAAATTTTATCAGTAACATTGGAACTGAAAATCAAATGTAATTAGTGAGGAAAGTAGTATTTCTGCACATAGCTTTAGCTAAAAACATGAAAGAACCTTAGGACATAACGGTGGTAAATCTATTTTTAAAAGAGAGCATTGATACTTAATGAAATGCTGAGCCCAGGGAATGCAGTCAAGGATAATCAGAGGCACTTATCACCTTTGACAGGCTGCAGTATTTCTTATGGCTTTGTTTCAGCCCATGACTTCTTACTTTGGTAATCAAATACTTTCTGTGCCCATTTCTAGGGAAAAAACATTAAAGTTTAAAAAAATCATAGTAAGAAAAAAAGTATAGCTGGAGGGGATGGGAGAATGCTTGAAACATCAGATTTGAAATATTTAGACTCCTTAAATCAGAGGTTCAAATCCCAGGAGGATTGACTTAGTCCTTCATGTTTTGCAAGCTAGATAAACTCAATGCAGAATCATTGGAAGTCCCTAAATTGTTGTATCAGTGAATCACTTTACTGGTATTCAGAGCACACTTATTGATGGTCTTGTTAGATTGTTTTTAAAGGTCTATAAGGAGGAGCTCTGTCTCTACGATAGATACGATATTCTACCAAGGGTAGACCTGCCACAGCCGAAAAAAAAAAATTCTCAAGGAAGTCTGAGCCCCCATCATTATCACTATTTCCACAGTTTTTTCCAACTCTAAGAAGCATGAAGTATGTTAAAGTATCGGTTGTGCTGTGATATGGCTGATGTAGTTTCCACCAGGAGTTGGAGAAGAATCCATTAGCAGATCCACATGGACAAGGTTGCTGATGTAGTGTGATCAACATTGTATGTGTTCTCTGCATTCATAGTAAGGAGGCACGCTGGACTACACTGAATTGTTGAAAATTACTGATTTCTGCCTTAATGCATCTCAAATATGTTTATCTTTATTCTCCTTTAGTAAATCATTAGTCAAGAGTGGAAAGGACATGCACCAAAGTTTAATTTCAGTTAAATAAGTATGCTCTGAACACCAGTAAAGTGTTCACTGATGAGAACGGCATATTCAAGATTACTCCTACATCTCAAGCCATTTTAGTTTGAGTATAACTTGAGTTGACAGTGAAAAAATGTATAGAAATAGCTGTGAACTGGTGGCAACACCTTCGCTTTTGTCAATAGTATTTTCCTTAGTGGAAGGTCTTTGTAGAGCTTCAGTTCTTTGTGTCTGCTGCTTCTGACCTTGTGGGTAGACAGCTTAAAGTTATTTTTAGACCACTTGTGAGCATATTTATGTGACACTGACTTTTTTAAATTTGAAAAGCCAAGTAGCTTTTTATAATGTTGTTAAAGAGGCAGTGGTCATGGCTCAGTAGTTGAATTCTTTGCACTTAAAAGCTGAGATTTATCCTTTTAAGCCTTGTGTTGGCTTGATTCAATACAACTGTATGTTTGCTGGGAAGTGGTTTCTGGCTGCCTTGCTCTGGCTGTGTGGATTTCTCCCTTAAAAAGAACAGGTGTAGTTTGTACTGTGTATCATCTTTATGTTTTGTTTTCCTGTTTTAATGGATATTTATTTCTGACATTGTAGATATTTTTGAAAAACAATGCAATTTCAGGATAAAACCAAAACCCCAGCTCCACATAAAATAGCCTAAGGTTTGAATATACCGATCAGCAATTTAAACCAGAAGAAAAAAGATACCGTAATTATCCCCACATTAATCACTACATTTTCAATAAATTCACAATTAAAACTTAGCCCAGAGAAAGACTGATGTGTAAAGTACTGTAACAGGGACAGTTTCACCATGCAATGACTTGCATTTTGTCTTTCTAATTTTTTTTCCATGATGGAATTGAGAGAAGCTTGTCTTGGAATCTCATAAAATAGCTTGCTGCTTCTGCACACATTATTTGATCAAAGTCTAGGATCTTCAAGTATTCTTCTGTTAATGAAAACTGGCTGTGGAAATAATGCTTTATAGCAACTACGTCTGTTCTCTTTGTATAGTTTGCTTTTGACGCATTTTTTTGTTGTTGTTAAAATAAATACAGTTTTTTTTTTCTTTGAGTGATTGCCCCATGTACACTTTCTAACAAGGATGTGTGCATTTCCAACTGCTTGCCACCAAATACTTTAACTTCCCCTGTACTGAATGAACTAATGCCCTTAAAATACGTGGGTACATCCTGAAGGAGACTTCATCTACCTGTGTTATTCTTAGCATGACATTGCAGCTGCGTTTTTCTAGTTTCCTTCCTGTCCCTTTTAGAATATTGCCTTGCTTGCGTTCTGAATGTTAGACAAAAATATTTACAGGTGATTTGTAGTTTTGCATGTCAACTTTGAAGCTGTTGGGCTTTGAGGGTCTCACTTGTTTCAATCTGTTTCTACCTCTCAATCTCAATTTTTGATGTTTGATCCCAAAGCACGTAGATTTTCTTTTCTTGATCTCCTCTTTTCAAATGAAAAAGACAAAAAGTTTCAGAATACTCAGTCTTGAGGAAGGTCATTGGTTAGTGCTCTGTCATGAATACCAGAGTTACGTTCTCTATTGCCTTATGGCCCTGTAGATATTTACAGTGTGGGGTGGAACAGACCTCAGTCAAGCAGCCTTTATCAGCTGCAACAGAAGGAAAAAAATAGTCTTCATCTGCTCTGGTGGTGCTTATGGCTGTGAGCGTTTCTGCCGTTGATGCCTTACTGCAGCCCTCTGTCAAGTCACAGTGTTCTTCAGTGAGCCCCATGTTGCACATTTCTGGGGAAATCTCAGTCTTTCCCTGGAGCTTGCACAGCATTTAAACTTCCAGGACTTCTCAAGAACATCTTGGAAACTTGGTAATGCAATTACCTTAATAGAAGTATATCATCTATCTGTGTCCTTGAGATACCTGGAATTATTCCCATCCATAACACGTTATGTACAACATACCTGTTGTTACAGTTGATGTACTGGATTAAGGCAAACCTGTCATTACTGTGTCACAGGTTGATGCGAGGGGCACATCCTGCAGCTTAGATATACTATTTTCTCAGAATCGTAAGAGACAAAGAACTCTGCCAACAAGAATCTCCATTGCAGAATAGCTGGAGAACAGGGAGATGCAGTTCCTTGTGCTTAATGAGCGCCTCTGAGGCTTGAACTAACTTTACAAAAGCTGTCATTTGTTCTCTGCCCCTCTAATCCGGGCTCCAGCAAGGACCTGTATCTTTACAAGGGGATTGTCAATCTCTCTTATCTGCTTTGGCTGCAGGTGTTGATACACAGCAGTAATGGCCATCCTTACGGCATCCCAGATCCCCCCCCAGATAGGGGACCATCCTCTTTGTTTCCTCCCTTGAGTTTAATGGGTGTTTAAACACCTGTGTAGACACCAGTACGGGTTCTTTATCTTGGAGTAAATCCCACTGTTAGATCCCTTGCCAGTAAGAATAACTACTTTGCCCACTGGCTTTTTTCCATCCTTCTCAGGCACATTCCTCATGGAAGCCTGCTTAGAAACACTACTAAATGTCTTCCCCACTAGGTTTCCTCTCATTTGAGAAGAATGGAGCTTTACATCAGCTGTTTTCTGGTAACAAAGAGAAAAAAAGGACAGAGTCTTACTTTGAATTTCAGAAAATGGTGAACAATTTTTGTGGTTCAAGTTAAATATGGTAGCTGCGGTTGAAAAATAATTTGATCATTTCATAAGGAAAACTGGTTTGTTTCTATCCATCTTACGGGGGGTGTGCTTTTCATATTTTGCATGTTCTTGTGTAAATATAATCAGTTCGTCAAAGGTCAAGATCACTATCAGTACAAGGATGTGTAGTTTGGATTCTCTATGACTCTAGGGCTGTTCACTGGAGGTCCCTGCACCAGTAGATACGTACACTTCAAGTTAAGTGGAGCTATTTTTTATCATTACTTCAAACAGGTACAAAGATTCCTAGAGATGATTGTGCAGCTGTTGCACTTACTCGAGTTAATTTGAGCCATGCTTTTTGTTTGATGATGAGACATGGCCAGCATCTGCAAAGAGGAGCCTTTCATCTTCAGCCCTTACCCTGTTATGGTTTTTCGCTGGTTACGACACAAAATCTCTGATGCATGTAAGTGCATTGGACCTCTGGGCTCCTTTTATATTAGCAACGATCATGTTGCAGGTCCTGATGAGTACTGATGGGACTGTGTGACATGTAGTCAGGAAACTAGTGTAAAATGAAGCACAAAGCATTTTGATTTGTCTGAGTCATTTCTGGCTTCCAAATAAAAGAGCTAACATCCAAGTTAATCTCCTTTACTTAATTTTCAGCACTGAAAATGTCTGGAATTTCGTGTGTGTTGGATACCAACAAGAGATTTGACTCTGTTGTGGGTGCTACGCTGGCCCAGATCAGATGTGTTTCTAATTAACGGATTTTTGTTTCTAATTTCGCTGATTTGTGTTCCTGATTCACTGGGTGTAAGTAATGATGAATGCTTTTCCCCAATTCCAGCTCTTTAAAAATACCTTAGGAAGAAGACATTGAAGCTGCTATAGTAATTATATTCATATTATCATGACTAAGTTTCCAAAGCTGCTTTGAGTTACAGAATTGCCCCAAAGTTCAGACCAAAAGTGTACGGTCTGGGGAGCATCTCTGCACCTAACCGAGCTCTGCACTTACCGAGCTCTGCACTTAACCGTGGCTCACAGAGCTACACCGAATTTACCCCAAATCAGCTAGATATATTTTTGTTGATAGCAGGAAAAGATGCAATTTGTCTCTTCTCAACAGTGGTGGAGAGGCCAGAGACTAATTTAACACGGAGCTTGATGGAGTCGATTGCAAACTCTTTAAGACCTGCAGTTTAAAAAGTCAGCTGACTTTTTCTTTTTATCAGTCTCATTTTTTATTATTGAATTTAGTTTGGACATTGAGAGAAGCTCAAGGGGGTGAGGGGAGTACGCTGTCTTTTTTTGGGGTAATTTTCCAGCAGCATGTGGATGGGTCACAGCTTGAGTGAAGTGTTAAGTCAGGTGATAAGGCTAAGGCTAAAAAAGTAGCTTATGTCATATAGGTAAGTGTAACCAATACACAAACACTCAAGTGGACTAGGACATCTTAAAAGAACTTCCAATTTTTGGTGAATAACCTTCCTTTTCCATATTTATAAATATTAAAAGCTGGTTAGCCACTGGAGTGGAAGAGCATGATAAAGGCTTTCATTGTAGTCTGGACCATTATTCTGTATTATCTACAGAAATGTTAACTGAATTCTAATTACTTGGCCAAATTCTGACCTTCCTTTGCACTTCCTCCTCTTCTGGGCATAGCAGAACTTTGGAAAAGCTTGTTATTGGTGGTGATGAATGGGAAAAAGATTATAAACATTAATAATCTGAGTGCGGGGATTAGAAGACTGGAAGGGAGGAATGAAACGATAAATGAAAGAAATTTGATTTGGAGTCACTGACCCAATAACCATAGGATAGTTCTTTAGAATGTAAGTGCACATTAAGCAAAGGATTATTATCCTCCAAGTTAACTCAGTTTAAGCAATGAGGATTTATGGGCAGGGCTAACGTTTTGTCTAAAGATTTGTCTATATTTTTGAGAAAACTTTAGTGTTACGAAAAATCATTTTAATTATTAATAGAACTGAGATTGAGAATAGATGATTTCTTCACTGAAATAAACAGGGTACATCAAAGCAAAAATGTTTTTGTACCTTGAGATCAGTAAACCTGCATCTCCTAAAGCTGTCACACAAAGAGAGTAATTTATTTTTCTAGAAAGGCTTATGACAATAAAAATCATGAAACAATCAAAATTTTCACCCTTAGAAAAGAAACTGCATTATTAAACCCACTGAACTTTGGAAGAAGTGGGAGTAAAAGAATGCAGCAACATCTGTAGATTTAGTAGATATTTTATCATTATTAATTCTATGCACTTGCAAATCATTAGTTTTTTTTTTTTCCTTATATATTTGATATCCATTATTGTTATAAGTGTTGTCTTTTTAGGTGCTTGATCAGATCTTACTGTTTTGCATCCTGACATGAATGTAAGAATTTAGCTGCCTTTTCCCCCCTGAATTCAGTTTAGATTTATTCCTCGGCATTACACTCTATATTGTATATTATTCATTATGCACTGGAGGGAAAAGCAAAGTACGTATGTAAAATGAAATGAAAGGTGTAAGTTAAGAAGTTCAGAAACATTAATTTAGATAGGAGAGCATATGCATCACGATTGAAGTCGTGAGCTGAGGTCCTGTTTTTCATGTGAATTTAGACTTGTTAAGTAGTAAAATAAACTTAGAAAGTGAAGTTTATGTTAAGTCATTGAGATGTTTTTTAAAATATCCATAGGCTTAAATAATAGGCTGTGCTGTGTTCTGTAAATAATGCCCTAAACTGCTTCTTACTAACATATTTTGTATTACTCATGAGCAGCCTTTACCCCATCTCATCCTACAGCAACACTGCCATGCCCAACGGTGTCAGGCACAATAGATACATTGTACTTTACCAAGATTTCATTTTTTTTCCTCGATATATTGGTGGAAAGCGGGCATCACTAGCGGCTTATTTTGGCTGCCACTTATTTTCCTTCTGAATACACAGTGACTTGAGTAGGACAGAACTTAATTAAGCATATTCAGAGTCAGGACATCTTAGAGAATTTCATGAAAGTAAGTGTGCTAGTTTTGGCTGGGATAGAATTAATTTTCTTCATAGTAGCTAGTATGGGGCTGTGTTTTGGATTTGTGCTGGAAAGTGTTGATAACACAGGGATGTTTTCGTTATTGCTGAGCAGTGCTTACACATAGTCAAGGCATTTTCTGCTTGTCACACCACCCCACCAGCGAGTAGGCTGGTGGTGCACAAGAATCATAGAATCATTAAGGTTGGAAAACACCTTTAAGATCATCGAGTCCAACCATCAACCCAACACCACCATGCCGACTAAACCATGTCCCTAAGCGCCACATCTACACGTCTTTTAGACTTCCAGGGATGGGGACTCCACCACTTCCCTGGGCAGCCTGTTCCAATGTTTAATCACTCTTTCAGTAAAGAAATTTTTCCTAATGTCCAATCTAAACCTCCCTTGGTGCAACTTGAGGCCATTTCCCCTCATCCTATCGCTGGTTACTTGGGAGAAGAGACCAACCCCCACCTCGCTACAACCTCCTTTCAGGTAGTTGTAGAGCGCAATGAGGTCTCCCCTCAGCCTCCTCTTCTCCAGACTAAACAACCCCAGTTCCCTCAGCCACTCCTCATCAGACTTGTACTCCAGGCCCTTCACCAGCTTCGTTGCCCTCCTCTGGACACGCTCCAGCACCTCCATGTCCTTCTTGTAGTGAGGGGCCCAAAACTGAACACAGGATTCGAGGTGCGCCCTCACCAGTGCCGAGTACAGAGGCACGATCACCTCCCTGCTCCTGCTGGCCACACTATTTCTGATACAGGCCAGGATGCCGTTGGCCTTCTTGGCCACCTGGGCACACTGCCGGCTCATGTTCAGCCGGCTGTCGACCAGCACCCCCAGGTCCTTTTCCTCTGGGCAGCTTTCCAGCCACTCTTCCCCAAGCCTGTAGCGTTGCATGGGGTTGTTGTGGCCGAAGTGCAGGACCCGGCACTTGGCCTTGTTGAACCTCATACAGTTGGCCTCGGCCCATCGATCCAGCCTGTCCAGGTCCCTCTGCAGAGCCTTCCTACCCTCCAGCAGATCAACACTCCCGCCCACCTTGGTGTCGTCTGCAAACTTACTGAGGGAGCACTCGATCCCCTCATCCAGATCGTTGATAAAGATACTGAACAGGACTGGCCCCAAAACTGAGCCCTGCGGAACACCGCTCGTGACCGGCCGCCAACTGGATTTAACTCCGTTCACCACAACTCTCTGGGCTCGGCCGTCCAGCCAGTTTTTTACCCAGCGAAGAGTGTACCTGTCTAGGCCGTGAGCCGCCAGCTTCTCTAGGAGAATGCTGTGGGAGACAGTGTCAAAGGCTTTACTGAAGTCCAGGTAGACCACATCCACAGCCTTTCCCTCATCCACCAGGCGGGTCACCTGGTCATAGAAGGAGATCAGGTTGGTCAAGCAGGACCTGCCTTCCATGAACCCGTGCTGGCTGGGCCTGATCCCCTGGTTGTCCTGGACATGGCTCGTGAGCGCCCTCAAAACCAACTGCTCCATGATCTTCCCCGGCACCGAGGTCAGGCTGACCGGTCTGTAGTTCCCCGGATCCTCCTTCCGGCCCTTCTTGTAGATGGGCGTCACATTGGCGAGCCTCCATTCGTCCGGGACCTCCCCAGTTAACCGGGACTGCTGGTAAATGATGGAGAGTGGCTCGGCAAGCTCCTCCGCCAGTTCCCTCAGTACCCTCGGGTGGATCCCATCCAGCCCCATAGACTTGTGAGCATCCAGGTGGTGTAGCAGATATTGGGAGGGGACACAGCTGGGTTAGCTGACCTCAACCGACCAAAGGGATATTCCATACCATATGACATCATGCTCTGCAGTAAACTAGGGGGAAGGTTGGCCGGGGGGCCGCTGCTCGGGGTCAGGCTGGGTGTCAGTCAGTTGGTGGTGAGCAGTGGTTTTCATTTGCATTCCTTGTCTTTCTCGGGTTTTATTTCTCTCTCTTTGTTATTTTCCTTTTCATTACAATTATTTTATTATTATTATTATTATTTTATTTTATTTTATTTTATTTCAATTATTAAACTGTTCTTATCTCAACCCACGAGTTTTCTCACTTTTACTCTTCCAATTCTCTTCCCCCATCCTGCTGGGGGCGGAGTGAGCGAGCGGCTGTGTGGTGCTTACTTGCCGGCTGGGGTTAAAGCACGACAGTAAGTTATGGAGTGATTAGTGAGCGCTGATAAAATGGTGACAACAGGCAATAAGTACGTATACACAGGCTTTAATTGTGGAATTTAAATCTAGATGAGGAATAGTCTTACGTCAGTACTCCTTATTGTTTGTTTCCCAGGCTGTTCTATGTGTGTTCAAGTCAACTTCTTTCTTGCATTCTCTCTTGTATTTTGATGTTAGGTCTCCTTTTCTGGAAAGAGCAGGCCATCTGTAATTTTGAAGGAGAGCTTCTTGTCTGTTATCTGGCATTATCTGAGAGGCTGTGCAGGCTGGAGTCGTGTACAATGATATTTTCAAGCACACAGTGACATTAGACAGTTGGTTATGTCTGTACTACTTGTCCTGAAAACACGCTCACCAAAACAAGCCCTGGTTTTTGTCTTTCATATTGCCTCTTGCTATTCTCAGTGCTGCTATCAACTACACAAATTCACTTGTTTTTGATCCCTGTGCACAAGAACTGATTTATACAAATAATTAATGTTTAAAAAGTTAGCATTTTTAAAGGCTGTTCGTTCTTTTGATATAAACTGGATATTTGTTTTCCTAAGGCAATTTAAACCATGTGGCTTTTTCATTTTCTGCATTTCCATACTGTTCAATTGAGAAAGCAAATCACTTTATTTCCTTTCCAAGTCTTCCATTTTAGTTTGTGTAGATGTATGAAAGAAACAATAAATTCATATTTCCAATAATGAAATAATGATAATGACTTAACCACAGTATCTAAGCCTGCTTGGCAAATGTATTCCAATAGGATAGGAACTTTCCTGAGACAGAAGGTCACAGTTTTTCTATTGAAATGGTATTGTCTAAATAAATACAACATAAAAAGAATAGATTAAAAGTGAGTTATTGGGAATTACTTGAAGGAAAATACTGATTTCGCTTAGGGCATACAGGTTGTCCCAGATTTGTGAAACTGCCACCCTTGTTTGCAGAACAACTGCAGAATTAATTTAGTTCCAAAATGCAATTTGTACTTAGAGCTGTTAATCCATATCTGATATTCTGATTATCAGCTTGATAAACAATTACTGGTTTAACGAAATTCTATTGTATTGTTCTCAAAACGGGGTGAAGATGCCTTACTTTTTGACTGGTTTAGACAATTTTCAGAAAGGAAAAGTGTAGAAGAGCACCATGGGGAGAGGTAAGTGTTGCTCCTCCTCCTCCTTTGGCTTCTGTAGCCCAGGAGAGTCCCTTGTATCTGCCTTTTGGAATATGTTTTCGTCCCAGCCTGCATTCCAGCTCCTGAAGTAGCTGCCAAGGGCTGGACCAAAGCGCCTGTGCGGTGGCATGAGGACAGGGCTCCGGGCACTACTGAGCTGGTGCCCGCAGTGAGCAATAGTTTGCCTCAATGCTGAGAATGGTTAGAGATGAAGAGCCCAAAAGCTGGTAAATGAGAATCATTTGCACTGCATTTTTTTTTCCCCCACGGCATTATTCTTTTTGATGATGTTCGTGATTACAAGCCAAAATTATCCCTACTTATTGTCACTCACATTACAGTTGGCAATTAAGGTGGTGATTTGATTTAGTGATTTCCTGTGTTCTGTGATAGCATATGGATTTCTGTAAGAGAACAATCCAACTGAAAAAATGTGTGTAGGTACCTATTTGAAGGATATTACAGCTAAAAAAACCAAAGAAAACTACTGTTTATGACTTTGTACTCAATTATGCGTCATTAGAGTATTGTGTATTTAGGAGGAAATGCTGCTATTTAGCCCGTTTCCTACCACCTGGAAGTAAGTTGGTTTACAATTAAAACTGCTCTTTTTAGTAATATCAAAACTCTTAATGTACTATTTTAGTGACATGTCATACAATGTGTCATGTGCTGATTAAAGTCAAGTTTTGTCCTTTTTGGGAAATGATTCTAATGTAGTCTAGTCAAAGAATTTCATTTAATTACATGTGTAATAGAACTTTCTGCCTTTTACTTAATTGGTCTCGCCTACGTTGTTTCTGCCTATTAGATGATAATTTACAATTTCCAATTTGTATATCCCTGAGGGAGGCTCCATGGGAATAAATGGGAGTAAAAAAATCTCTGCAGCTTTATTCCTCGATTTACTGCTTGATGGCATCTCTTTATTAGTTGTATGGAAGAAGAGAAATGGAGAATAGTAACCAATAAAAAAGAAAATCCTTTGTATAAAAAACTTAGTTTCAGAACAAAGCAGACTCTGTAATCTTTGCTTAGTATATTTACAGTATTATTTGCTTAGTATAGGATATATAAACCCAATTTTAATAATATATGCTTCCAGTTTCAATATTAACCCTATAATCCATTTATACCTGAACAATTGAATAACTCAGAGCAAATTAGCACATTAGAAGCATGGCAGCTTCTTAGCTGTGGATGGGAAGGTTTATAAAACTACTACAGAATTCTGGGGTACAATTTGTCTGGTAGTACTAGACAATCATTTTGGGATAATGTGACTCTGGGATTTGCTATGTTATTTGTAGGCGGGAAAGAATTTTTTTTTTTTTTTTTTTTTTTGTAAACTGTCAAATTGGCCTAACACTCTGTATGTGTTTGAATATGTTGCAAGAACTGGGAACCAGGTGGGACAGGATGGTTTTAAGAAAAAATCTTGGTGATCTATATACAAGTGAATTTCAACTCTCTTGTAAGCTGGAAGTGAAAATACATTGATTTTTGCCTCCTAAAGATGGAGAATAAGACTGATTCCTAAACCGGGATTCAGTTTGAAATGGATGTGTAAATCTAGATATGCCTACATATGTTTTTATTATAGTCAGCAAAATCTAGTCAATGAGTGGAAAGTACATGTACTTTTCATAAAAGAGATCTCAAGTCATTGTTTTCTATTTTGGTACCTTTGAATTTTACCTTGAGTTTGTATTTTTTTTAAAGGAAAAATTGTCTTGCAGAAATTTAGAAAGCATCATGTACTGAGCTTTTGTTATCTATAAAGGAATACTACAAAGAAACAGAGATTCACAGAATTTTGATTAAATTTTTTTCTTAGTCCATAAAATTTAGATTTAGATGAATGATAAGACTTTGTAAATTTCTAGGTTAAAAAGAAATGCTAAATAAACCCCCACCTTCAACATTTACATATTTTAAAACACTACCAAAGCTTCCAAATAATACGAAGTTAATTTTTTACTTGAAATAATTGTTTCTCAGTTAATGAAGCTCTGAAAAGATTAATCTGAAAAAAATATTTTTAAAGCTAGACATTTTTAAAGCATTATTTGAAGTAGACGTGAGTGAAATACTTAAATGAAAAATTACAGCACTCCTTAATCCTGTTAGGATATTCCTCATTTTGAGAAGAAAACTTTCTCTTAAAAACCATGAAAATTTTGAAAAAGTTTAGTAGCATACTTAAAATGATACCTTCAGTGTGAACTTTTAATTGAAAGGTCATATTTTGGGAGTTTTGTTTTAAATTGTTCCTCAGCTGGGGTCTTTGTGCTTGCCATGATAACAGGGTGCTCTGGAAGTCTGTCAAAACCAAAATGTCTTTATCTCAGACACCATTAGTTGACTGCTTGTAACTTTTAGTATTTATAATCCCACTTCCCTCCACTTCCTCCAAATGTAGTGAAGAATTCCATTCGCATATAAGAAATTTGTGTATATGAAAATGATAAGAAATGTTCTTTTATTAGTGGCACCAAAAATCCTGGGTTTACCTCTGAGTTCCTTTAGACTAGCTGCATATTCTGCGAAAGCTTCCCAGGCATGACTTTGCTCACAGGTGAAATTTTCCTGTCTAAAATTCATACTACTATGTTCAGACTATTTCTGAACCATATTTAAGAAGAGTAAAAAGCCCTTTGATCTAGTTTGATTGTAACGGGGTTTTTTAATTTGCTTTAGTTCTTTTAAGATGGTTGTGTCACTGCCTGGACATTAGGCAGACATGCAAACAGGGCTGCGCAATTGATTGTCCATATATAATGTGTGGTCTATACCACCCTAATTGACTAAGGTAGGTTAATATGGCAGGCAACTGCTCCAAAACGAGTATTTTTTCATTTTAATAATTAAATAAATACTGAATTTCTAGCTGTAGTGTTCGGCTTCACTGCCCTTTCCCATGGGAGCTCAAGCTCACGGCTCATTGAATAAGAGGGCAACTGGCAGGGCAATTATTTAATAAGATGCAGCGATTTCCAAATAGGAAGTTACAGCAGTTGAGTTTTGGCTAAAATAACTTGGTATTTTAGAGCTGTGCTCATTTTCTGATGTACTAATCAGGCAAAGCAGACAACTAATGCAACACAGCAATATGCGGGGCAAAATGTGCGAAGGTAAATCAATATAAACATGATGAGATCCAAGTAAAGACAATCCTAGCTCTGCATATTGCTGAAGTTGGATCCAGGGCTGCTAAAGTATAATTAGCAATAGAAGCAACGCCTTGGTTTGTTAACCATTATTTCCTGGGCGGAAGGGAAGTGCTTTGAGGCTATCACATTAACATTCATTAAGGATGTAACTGTTGACGAGAATTGGTAAGACCAATGTGGTCTTTCAGGCTGCTGCACTGCTCAGTGGGAGAGTTTGTTTTCTGAAAATAGCTTGTTTCTGAGCATGCTTCTAAACACGTGTTTAGGTGTTATTGGTGGAGGAAGCATTAAATAAACTTCTCATGCATACAGTGTTTTTGGGGCAAAATATTGTTTAGGTGAAAATTTTGTGTGTGTGTGTGAGTGAGATGTGTATAATTTTAATTAATAGTGCTGAGCAGTTGACTGCTATGGAACCTGTACGCCTTCTCAGGTGAAGCTTACTCACTGGGAGCTAAGATTTAGGGAGCATGATTAAAGCTTAATGAATAAATGTTTGCAAACATTATTCCTGGTAGTAGTTACAAAATAAGCTCTGTAGGTCAAAACTCACAGACCACGTTGCTACAGTGGGAAATGTTCACTGTTGTACTGGTGCTTTGGTTTCTTAAACTGATTATGTCCTGATCTCCAGCTTTATTCTTTCGCAGGCTAGTTTAAGTATGGTGTCACTATGGTGGGTTGACTTTGTCTGGATGCTAGGTGCCCACCAAGCCGCTCTGTCACTCCCCCTCCTCAGCTGGACAGGGGTGAGAAAAATACGCCGAAAGGCTCATGGGTTCAGATAAGGACAGAGAGATCACTCAGCAGTTACCATCACGGGCAAAACAGACTGGACTTGGGGAAATTAATTTAATTTATTGCCAATCAAATCAGAGTAGGATAATGAGAAATAAAACCAAATCTTAAAACACCTTCCCCCTACCCCTCCCTTCTTCCTGGGCTCAACTTCACTCCTGATTTCTCTACCTCCTCCCCCCCAGCAGCGCAAGGGATGGGGAATGGGGGTTGCAGTCCATTCGTCACATGTTGTTTCTGCCACTCCTTCCTCCTCAGAGAGAGGACTCCTCACACTCTTCCCCGGCTCCAGCGTAGGGTCCCTCCCACAGGAGACAGTCCTCCACAAACTTCTCCAACATGGGTCCTTCCCACGGGCTGCAGTTCTTCATGAGCTGCTCCAGTGTGGGTCCTTTCCACGTGTCCTTTCCACAGGGTGCAGTCCTTCAGGAACAGATTGCTCCAGCATGGGTCCCCCATGGGGTCACAAGTCCTGCCAGCAAACCTGCTCCAGTGTGGGCTCCTCTCTCCACAGGTTCACAGGTCCTGCCAGGAGCCTGCTCTGGCATGGGCTTCCCATGGGGTCACAGCCTTCTTCACGTGCATCCACCTGCGCCGGCATGGGGTCGTCCACAGGCTGCAGGTGGATATCTGCTCCACCGTTAACCTCCATGGGCTGCAGGGGAGCCTGCCTCACCATGGTCTTCACCACGGGCTGCAGGGGAATCTCTGCTCCAGCACCAGAGTTGTTTCTCTCACATATTCTCACTCCTCGCTCCGGCTGCTGTTGCGCAGCAGTTTTTTACCCCCTTCTTAAATATGTTATCCCAGAGGCACTACCACTGTCGCTGATGGGCTCAGCCTTGGCCAGCAGTGGGTCCGTCTTGGAGCCGGCTGGCATTTGCTCTATCGGACATGGGGGAAGCTTCTAGCAGCTTCTCACAGAAGCCATCCCTGCAGCCCCCCTGCTACCAAAACCTTGCCACGCAAACCCAATATAGTCACTCAACAAAACTTGCTTCTGGGACTTGAGAATCTGTAATAAAATCTGTCTGACTCCTTCATATACCAAAAGAATCAATGAAGCTGTGGCAAAATAAACATTTTAAAGTCCATGGACTGGGCTAACTTGAAAAGACTCTTCAAGGAACTAACCAAGGAGCACTCTCAACAGCTCTTGTTTTTTTAAGAAATCCTGAAGATGTGAAGGTCACACGTGTGATAGAAGTAGACAAGTTACACATCTAGGAGGGGAAATTGTTTGGGAAAACAATGACTTGGAAAAGAATTTGGTTATCACAGTAAATCTTCTCAAAGTGAACTTTTACTGCAGTGCTCTGGGAAAAAGGGCAAATGTTATCTTTGTATATAAAGAAGAAGACAAGCAAGTACAATGTAAATTAATAATTCACTATGAATGTAAAGTCTAGTTGTATCCTGAAGTGATAGTCCATGGTGAAATGCGTACACTGAGCATTCATGCATCCTATCATTTTACCCCAAAATGTTTGAATCACTACCTTTACGAAAACCTTCTATGTAAAGCGCTGTATCATTTAATTTCCTCCCGTGTAATCACTGAGATGGACTGCTTTAGGTATGAATGATTTCTCAGTTGTATAGGCTGTTCTGGTGTTTTGAGCACTCTGAGTTTGGTTTTGACTAGGATCTCAGTATCTTTGAAGATGACCTTTCAAGTGTATGCAACATGTTATGGTCATATTCCTTTAAAAGACGAGCATTGCCATCAATTGCATGATTTACTGGGAATTTTTAAGCTTTTTCTCTGAAGAGGAAGTGCGTTGATGCTCCAGGTTTATCATGTGCAAGAGGCCGTGAGACCCCTCTGAGTGTCTTAGTGTCCTATGCAGGTCCTACACAGACCCAGCGCCACTCCACTTGTACCATACCGCTGTGCCCTGGGACCAGCAACAACCATCAGTGTTGGGACAGGACAGAGACCATGCTGTGAAGTGATCTGGTGGTGATTCCTGATCACAGTGCTCCTTACCAGTGTTTCTGGTTTCTTTGGGGTGTTCCAAAAGCAGAGGCACTTGACGTTTTTGTCCCATGTTCCTTAATGCTAGGTGTGTGCAGAGTCAGAAGGAAGATAAGGGTTGGAGCAGGCGAGTACCTGGTGCCTCCACTTGAGGTTACCTGAAAAAGATGCTCTGAACATAACAGAGGCGCTTGCCTTATTCACTGTATTTTTCTCTTTACTTCCTGGGGCGGGCAAACTTCTCAATCTTTTCCTGAGAAGATTGAAAGAGCTGGACTAGGCATGACTGTAGAATGAGGTTTTTTAGTCTTATTTGTTATATCTGGCACAAAATTACATGTTTTTAATTTACATATGTTTTCTTTTGAACTTTCTGCCATATAAAGGCAATACTGAATTATACAAATGAACAAGCGAATATGAACATACACCTTTTGAAATTTATTTCTCTCATTATTAATATTCCACTGAGAGAGAGGTAGGAGGTACAGTATGGCATTATTTTAGATAATGATAGGATGACAATCCATTTGTAGTTCAGCTGTGATAAATAAAGGGAGGATATTCAACTCAATCTTCAAATATTATCATGCTTATGCTTTTCTAGATTTCCTAATGGAGTCAATGATTATTAGTCTCTTATGCCCCCTAGAGAAGTTGGTGTATTTCTAGAATAGGCTATTACCATTATTATTATTATTATTATTTTAAATTTCTTATTTCATTAAGTAGCTAACAGTTTTGCTGCATGGTGATTGCCGTAGAAGTCCAAATTATTCATATGGACAAGTGAAAAAAGATGCAAGTGGAAGTTAATTGCTATGACTCTTCATTTCCAGTTTATGGTTTTCAGATTTGGAGTTAGGAATTAAGAAGCCGATTCTCAGCATGCATAGTATAATCTCATTTAAACAGAAGATTTATGTAGCTAACTATCTCTTAACACTGTTCCATTTTCAAATATTACATTATATACAGTGGAACTATTCTTTCCTAGCTTAACTTTTTATCATCTGAAATGTTGTGAATCAGGTAAGTATAAGATACTGAATTTTACAGACTTCAGCACTCTAGTTTGACTTTTATCTCCTCTTCAATTATTTTAAATAAATAATTAAGTTCTAAATGCAAATTTTTTAATTTAATTGACCTTTTCGAGATTAATGGAAAAATTTATCTTTTGCTCTGCATAGTTCAGATATTAAAGCAATCCTTTTTCTTTATGAAGTCAGTTTGAGGCCAGGAGGAGAGATCATTACTTACAGGTTGCTTGAGCTACTTATTTTTACAGTTGCATTTTATTGTAGTGAATGAAACATGGATCGCTCTTCTAAAGCAGTAAAATAATAAAAAGTAAACACAAGGTGTATGTTAGTTTGGATTACTTTAGTTTCTCATTTTTATCGAGTGATACATATGTATTCATCTCACAAGAGATTTGATTCTTGAGGTCCGTCTTCGCGTATAAATTATTATATACTGGGGTGTCACTACTCCACCATTTTTTATATCAGTTGCAGAACTTGTATTTAGGGTAGAATTATGTGTACCTGAAACATGATGTTATAAAAACGTTATTACTGAGCTTGCACAATGGAAGAATCAGGTGAAGTTTCTTTTTTTAAAGTAGGCTGTCTTTATGCACTTTTTTCCCTCGTGAAAGTGAGAACAAGAGTATCATCCTCACTTCTAGCTTGTCCTGAAATTTAAAGTCATTGACTACACAGGGACTATTCATATATATAAGCATTTTGCATAAGTAGTAGTAACACGGTCTGGCTCTGTGTCCCAAATGTCTACTTTACATAAGAAAGGAGGATAAACAGGAAGCATAATATTGAATAAAGTCTCCAACTGCCTTCTTTCAGCTTCATTATGGAAACAGCTTGCAAATTCATCTATGGATGATAGTATTCAAATAGGTAGGTAGTTAGCCATAAGGAAAAGTTTTTGGGTTCCTGTTATATTGTTTCTTCCTAAAGATAATTGAATAAGGACTATCTCTAGATTTTATGCTTCCAACCTAAGCAGCAGTATTTTATTTACTTAATGAAAGATGAAATCTAGTTATGTTAACCAGATTGGTGCTTTTCTTTTAATACCATGCCTGCTTTTAACCCTGTTTTATTTGGAGAGTGTGACATATTTAATTTCACTTTATAGATTCATCCTCCTATAAGAGATGAGGACATCAAAAGAGCCGAGATGCATCGCTGGGGGATAGGGTATGCCTAGGACCTTCCTGCTTTCCTGCCAGGAACAAGGGCGCAGCGCAGGAGGCAGGAGTTTATAGCACTACAGGCAATACTCCCTTACTGAATTTTTCACTTATTAATTTTATCTGCTATTTGCCACTTCTGTGAAACTGTTGGTGTTGCTTAGTTTTAACTGGCACTGCTTTAGTAAAGAGGGATGTGCAAGGCACTGGCTCAGGAGTAGTCATGATGCCATTTACAGGAAATTTTTTTTCTGGATACAAAGTCCTTTCTGTTGTGCATTTTGTTGTCAGGATGGACTACTATTTCCAGTAAAGTTGAAACTCATTTTGTGAGAAGTGGCGAAAAGAACTATCCAGTGTCTTTAATAATTCTGTACTGTTGCTTTAACAGGACTTTAGATACTGTCATTGAAATGTCTGCTGCACCATCAGAAGGTTTGTTATTTTTTTCCCTGTAAGTAATCCTGACAGGTGACGTGAGATGATACCATACAGACATATCATCGGCATTGCCAATGAGCTGACCTTTTCCTCTTTATTCACTTAATTTGTATTTGAATAATTTGCATCCCTGTAAACAATGCTTGGTTGTCTTGAGTAGCTGTCACAACGGCTTGGGCTCGTTTTGTGACAAAACCCAGTAGTTTCAAAACATGATTGTTTCATTATTCATGAAAACTGTGTTGTTGTTACTTTATCCCTCCTCCCGCACAAGCAAGGTTAGCCAGAGAGAAACAAAACCTGTTTTGCATTTGCAGGATTGGCTATTTAATATTTTTACATAATGCAGTGTTTTTATACAAATATCTCATGATTTATTGAAAACTCTTCTTGTAGGAAATTTAGATAGCTACCCACGAGGCAAAGAGGGTTAAAATGAAGTTCTAATCCCTTTTGCTGGAGCAAGTATATGTTTAAACTTTTGAGTTTTAAGATCTTTTACATTTTCCCTGATACATAATTACTGTAAAGGGCAAGGTACTGTGTATATTACCCTTGCACATTATTCTAGCTGTTTGTAATAAATTGAATGCCTGTTTCAGTCTGAATTGTCTTTTTTTTATGCCTTTCTCTATAGATTCTATAGATTCTTGTATATCACAACAAAAAAGAAGTGCAGAGAACTCTTGACAAGAAACATAGGTTGTAAAGTAACTGTAGACAGAAGTGGAGGAAGACTTATACGGCTAAAATACATTTCAGTTTCATTATTTTGATGCACAGCACAGTGACAAAGATGGGCAATGTCAAGAGGTTGCCTTTCACTGTCTTCTGCTTCTTTTAGGATAAAGCCCATGTGATCTCTGCAGATCACTTAAAAATTGAAAAACCTTTTTCACTTGGTGATTGTAATCCAATGTCCAGCTTATCCATTTTCTCCTTCAGTCAACTGGCTTTGGGACTTGTTTGTCCATTCATTGATACCTCACTGGTGAAATGCATCTTTTGAGATGGGAGAAATCATCATATTAAAGTGAAGCAAAGAAGCTATGTTTGTGTAGGGGTAAATTTTTAAGGATGAGTGACTGATTTAGGTTATGGTATTTATTTTTTGTTTTGATTTTTGTGTAAAGCCTTCCAATTTACTACATGTTCCATAGGCTGAGGAATAAATACTGAAGCAACATTATTGATAAAAATGCAGAGACAAAAACCGATCCGAATATTTTTAGGACAAGAGGAAGCAGAATACTGATGATAAAAGGCATATAGATTTAAGAAAAAGAGCTAGCATTTAATTTTGTCATGCTTTACTTTGAGTGTAACCATAGTCTTGAAAAATTTTATTTTATGTTTGTTGCTTTCATATATTCTGCCTACAGCTGTATTTGTGATATTGTTTAGTGTGGTATTCTTTTCTCCATAGTTCTCTTTCACTCAGACCTCTTCACTCTCTAGCTGGCAAGTATGTTGTTGGGGGTGGTTTTGTATTTTCTCACGGGACATGAGGTGTCACTGTGCTAATTACAGTATACACAGTATAAATAAAAACATGGTTAAAAAATTCGAAAAATTAGTAGAGGTTCTGAGTACTAGGAGCCGTATTTACTAAAGTTTCCATACCTTAGAGCTTAATGAACGTTATTTCAAACAGAGCTGTGCAATGAACTGTTGTTAAGAGTAATCTAGGCTGTATTCCTGAAGCTGATACGGATTTATTGTAGACTATGGGAGAAAAAAGTGCTTACATGCGTATTTAATTTCCAGAAAAAAAATTACCATATTGCCAGTAATGATCCATTCACAGAAGAATGCAATCTGAATGCCCTCAATTAAATATTAAATATTGTTAGGCAGGAATGTTTTTCTAATATATCATTCACTTAGAAAAGTGTGGAACAATAATTAGATGAGAGCTGTTTTCCAGGTCCGTTGGGAGATGGATTCTAAATATGTTTTACTGTTCGGAACTAAGATAATTTGTTGTTGAAATATGACTACAGGTAACTAACTATGAGTATTTATGTGAGAATTTAAGCAGTACTGTGTATATAATAGAAATGAAGTACTGAGTTTGCATCTGCTCATGTACCACAGAGTGATGAAGTAATCTTGGAAACAAGGGCAAAAATGATTTCTTCCAGTTGCATCTCTGCCTTCCACATGCATTGCCCATGCAAAATCCAGGAAACTCAACTGGCATTTGCAGAATTGAATCATACTTCAATGCCAGTAAGAATGTTGATGTTGTTAGCCATAGTTTCAGGCCTGATTTTTGTTTTTTAAATCCGGTCTACCGATTGTATCTAGGTGTTTTTCATTACATTCTTTATTTCTGGCTTGATTCCAGTAGTTACTGTGATACACTTTTGTAGCTCATGTTAGCTTTTTTATATGCCTAGCACTTGATGGTCTTTGCATGCAAATGAAGAACTCTTAATGATCTCTTGCTGTAGAAAAAATAGCCAAAACAAAAACACCCTTTAGAGAGGAATAGATTAATTTCTCTGCCTTTTTTGATTTTTAAATGTGAAGATCAGTAAAGATACAGTCTGCAGAAGAGGTAGCTTACAGAAACAGTAATTGTGCCACCTTTATCTCAGTGCTGTATTTGTACTTTTTTAATGATGAAGGTCGTCTTGGACCATTAATAGCTTCTCCTGAGATCTCCAGTTTTTGCTCAGGGTGAAGCATGGTGGGCCTATTTGAATTCATCTTTCCACAGTAAACTTCATAAGCTTTAGATTATTCCTTGTTCTTGTAATTGCCATGTATTTTCTCCCAGTTTCTTTTAGAGTCAAGATTCTCTTAAATTAATGCTAATTATAGAAAATCTCTTCTCATCTGGGGGGATTTCAAAGCCCTTTCTTGTTGACTTTTGTTACTAGTGTTTTCCTTTTGGCAACATTTATAGAATATGTTTCTGTCTTTATATGTAGAAACAGAAAAAGGAATAATAGTAATCCTCTGTTTTTGTGAAATGCCCTTCCCATACCCCTTCTTAGATTGTAGTTGCATTTCATCATGAATGATTTTCAAAGCTGTTGCTTGGTCTTCTGTTTTCCTTAAGTGCAAAGTCGTCTCAAGAGCAATATATTTTGATTCTTCCCTAATTATTTTTCTATTTCAGATGATTCAGGAAATTAAAGCTATTTTGGCAACACAGTATATTAGATCGGCTATAACCACATTTCATGTGATGTGAGCTGATCTAAATTCCCTTTTATATTAGATTAGTGATTCTGGTTTAACATATAAGTATTTAGTATGCATTACAGCGTAATATATTTAATTTAATTTGCTTTTATGCCTTACCGTACATTTAATAAAGCAATTATTTAACCATTTACTACCAATGAATTATACTATGATATTGTAATTAATATTGCCTGTAATTCATGAAGATATATTAAGCAAGATGGAAGTATCTTCTTAAAGAGAAAGTCAAGAGCCATATTTAGGCCCTAGTACTGTGGTTATTTTGTCTTTCCTTCCTGAGTTTTGTAAGGAAATTTTTAAAGAAAAATTTAGGAAGTTGGCTTGTAAAACCAATGAAGTGCACATGGCTTTCTAAGTGTGTTACTGTTCACTTCAGGAGACGCTTTCGTATATAATATTTTGCTTCACTTGTGTATAGGTTGGGATTAATGAACTGCTTTATATAGTATGTTCATCAGCATTTGCACCAGTCTTGTTGCTTTTTTTCAGCAAGTCTTAAGCACACCAGGAGCTTTTACATACCAAGAGTGAAGGCAGATGAACCTCTGCAGAACCACAATACGATCAACTGGTTGCAACTGCAAAACAGATGTCTTGTGTACCACTTACAAAGGCATTAAGATGTTGATTGATGTTTTGTAAAAAATCTTACCATCGTCAATAGGCTTAGACAATGTTTTCAGTTTTCTGTTTTCAGTAGCATAAATCATATATATCATTAGTATACAGACTACATGCCACTGAGACAAATATACTAATATTGTAGTGCTTGGTTTCACAGTGGTCTGCATTTTCTGCAGAAGTAACATCTGTAAAATTGTTATAGTAAAAATCCTATTTTTCTTCTCTTTCTTTTCCCTTTGCTACAGTATGGCTATCCAAGTTGACAAGTTCAATTTTGAGAGCTTCCCAGAATCCCCTACTGATGGGACACAGTTTGCAAATGCAAAGCAGCTGGAAGAAGAAAGGCAACAAGCAAAAGGTCTGGAGATTAACAGCAAGCTGGATATTTGCTGGAAAATTATATCCTTTCATAAATACTTGCTTAAAAAATATATAAAAAGATGCCCTATGACACATTTTATTTTATAATTTGACGCACTTTATAGCACTGTTACTGAAAAGAAAAGTAATTAGAACTATGAAGCTTATCATAATTATAGACTCTTTAAGGTTAATTGTGCTGTATATTATTTAGACGATGCTTGGGTCTTACTATAATGGCTTTTTCTGAGTCACTGAGCCTGCCACAAATCCTGTGTGTTTTTCCCAACTTCTAGGGAACTGAGGAAGTATAGTTAGGATTGATGAGTAGTAATTTTATAGGGTCAAATTTTTCTATTCTCCCCCACACCGAGTAACTGAATCATGAAGAAATACATGAAGCTGGATTTAGAGAGTTTTCATATATTTAATTAAATTTGAGCAAATCAGAACATATTAGAATAATTTATTTCCAAGTCCTTTTTACAGATTTAGTAATATATCTAATCTCGGGTAGGCTTTTTAAGGCTTAGAAAGGACTTGCGTGATGACTTAGTCATTCTAAACATAAAATCCCCATAATCATTCTAAATGCAGTAAAATATCGCCTTATGATTATTAATAAGAAATTACATTCGGTTTAGAATTAAATTAAACCAATGGTGTTGCTGTAAATGTCATGATTTCCATAAAAAATCTTGTGTTTGGCTTGTCAGAAATACACTTTTTCATGATTTTCATCAGGGAAACATTCTGTGCAGCCAACAGCCCTCCAAGCCATGAGCTGATACTCAGCATCTTCCAGGATATTTATGTTTTTCACTCAGATCATCCTCAAATTCACATGATAGTGGGTGGCAGAAAATGAGAGAAGAGTGACAATCAAATCGTGGTTCATCTTTTTGTACTTTTAAGGTTACTTTTATCTCGTGATCCGAAATGATTTTTCATTACTAATTATTAAATGAGCTGCACAGGATTTGTCAAAGGCAAGACTTGAGACATAAAAGAGATTCCTTGTGCCTGGTTCCGTCCAGGCTCCCTAAGCAACATTTCAGAAAGAGTTCTGTTTATGCAAAAATGTCAATATTTAACCAAAACTCACTTCGAAAATTTCTGTGTTATGGAAAGATATAAATATTCTTTGATAGCATAGTTGAATTCTTACACTGAAATTGAATGCATAGTTGTAATAATTTTGTCAGGGTGTAAAAATACATCCTCATTCATTTCTGTTGCTAAGCAACACTGTTTACATCCATTCTGTGTTCCGTATTTAAATCCAATTTTGATACCAAAACTATCATGGCTGACATGTAAGTCAGTACCTTAGAAAAACAATAGAACAATGCATGAATTCTGTGTGTTAAATTCAGTGCAAGCATCAGTTTCTGTGTTTTTAAGATTAGTTATGAATGTTCTCTCTGTTCCTAGAACTAAAACTATGCTAATGAAAGGCAACAAATTGCACATGTACTTAAAAATTCTTGAAGAAACGTGTACGTTGTTTTCCAGGTTTCATGTCCTGACTAGAATCAGTCTTTCTCATCCTTTTATTTCTAATAGCAACATTTAGATGTGAACCAGTAAAAAAAAAAAATTCTCTTCTCACTTCTGCTAAGTTTGAGAAACTTCGTTTCTGAGACATCTGTCCTCCCACCAGCGTAATTTGACACTGGCCAGCAGGGTTTGTTTCAGGCATACTGACGGACAGACACACGGAGAAATGGATGCATAGCTTAACTGCACAAGCCTTTTTTTCCTTCAGAAGCCAGCCTAAAAGCAGCCAAGAGATAAAAAGTATTTGCAAAAATAAAAAGGGATATAGTTGCTTATATTTCGTACTAGAGAAGGCATTTTTGCAAAAGTCTTTTGAATGGTAAGACCGAGTGATCTCTTTGGTGTCTACCATCTTTGAACTACTTTGAGCTCTCCAGCTCGTCCTTCTCTGCTAAGTACATGCATGAGAGGAGGAATGTGTATTTTAGAGAACACAGTTCAGACAATTTTGTTATAAGTAATCTTATTGTTTACAAGGGAAGGGCTGTATTATCTAGCTTGCAATTCTTTAAATTCTTACTGCATTGGTTGATACCGTATGAAACCATCACATAAACAAAAGCTTCAAATTTTAAGTGTGTGGATTACATTGACTGCAGTGAAAAGTTAGTTATATGAAACTCCTGTGAGGGCCAAAAATAGTTCACAAAGGATGAGGATTTCAGGTTGTATCTGTATGTCTTGAGGAGCACCAGAAGTACTTTCCAGCATGGGAAGTCCATTTTCCATGGCTTTATCCATTGAAATATTCAGGGTTTCAAGTGATGAGATTTTCAGTACTTGATTTGTGAAAGTATTGTAAAACTTCATTGATTTTCATATACTTTTGGAGGGCTGAAAGCAGGAGGTAAAGGCAACACAGCATATTATTCAATTCAATCTTTGTACATTTTTGATACAATGAAAATTACTAGGAAAATAGACCTTCTGATGAGAAAGCTTACTGCCATGCCATTTCAATTAAGAAAAATTGTGGAGTAATGTAATTTAGTGTATCATTGAGATTATAGGTGTATTGAGATCATTTAAATTAGGAACATGTTGTCTTGTTTTTTAGCATCTGTTAGATGGCATCTGGTATCAGCTTAACAACTGGGGTTTGTTTTAACACAGGATTTGAACAGATGGAGCACATGTAGTATTAAGGTAGCTAATATTTTCAAATTATGCTTCTCTTCATATTTTCTAAATATTTTTAAATAAAATTTATATTTTCTTCAGGCACCTTCTATGCATTCTGACTCGTGGATCAAGGCATCTCTACTAAGTGTCCTTTGAAGTTTCTAGAGTGCTGTGTCTGTTACTGAGTGCTCTAAGATTTTAACCTTTTTACTGATACTTTGTATCTGACTTCTTCAAAATCTTGAGTTAAGAAACGTCATGTTACCCATGTGAAAGATGAAGGGCAGGTTAAACTTCTCCTTGCGGTCTTTACATGCTCTGTGGTGCCATCTACATTTTGACTTCAGAAATTCAAATATGTTCAAAATTATTTCAGAGAATTTGGTCACATACAGGTGATCCTCATTTTTAGAAGAATAAACGAAGTTTTATCAATGTTCAGATGGCAGAAGGGGTTTTTCATAGGAAGCACAGAAAGGTTTGGCTAGGGGTAGCATCGAGAAGTTATTTATGCTTCAGTTTTATATCTATTTTAGTTTGTCATAACTCTTGCTGCTGCTTAATGAACAGTCTTTCTCTGTCCTCTAGCTCTGAGTGCCTCTTGTCAACCTGCTGATGAAGTGAGGTAAGAACGTCGTTGCCAGCAGACTTGCTAGTCTAGTAAGTCTAGCTTTAAACTTGGTGCCTTGCAGGATGGACCCCAAAGCCTGTAGAGCAGTGCAAGAAGGGGGAAGCATGGGCAGGAGAAAGTGATGGGTTAGGATCTCCGAACCGATCCTGAAGTGTGATTGAAAGCCCATGTCAGATGCTTACACCTGAACTTGCAAAAGCATGGGGAGGAGGAATTAGAGGTCAATGTGCAGTTGCAGAGCTCTGGTGTCACTGGGATTTCAGAGACATAGTTGGTAGTTTGCGTGAACATGGTGCATTGACAGGTGGGTATGGGTTATTTAGGAAGGTTGGGCAGAGATGATGAAGTGCACAGAGAATTGTTAGGAAATGAGCGATGGGACAGTTGAAAGCTTTTGGATCAAGAACAGAGGAGTCCAACAGGGTGATGCAGTGTGCACTTGTTACAGACCATCCAATCAAGAAGCGAAGCTGGATGATTCTTTAACAACTGGAAGAAGTCTTCCAATTGCGGGTTACGAGATTTCTGGAGTACTTTAAGGACACTTTTTGTGTACAGGTGCTGGATGGCATGTGCTGTGTGGGATCTGCTACTTGAAAATAATGAAGATCCAGTTAGAGGGGTGAATTTTGATGGCAGCCTTGATTATAGTCGCCCTGAGATGGTGGAGTTTAATATTCCAAGGAAAGTGAGGAAGGCAAGTAGCAGGATATTGACTCTGGACTTTAGGAGACGAGACTTTGGGGAACCGTTAGGCAGGACTGCACAGGAGGCTGCCCTCAGGAGCATGGGGTCCAGGAGAGCTGATGGACCTCCAGGGGCAACCTTTTCAAAGCCCAAGAGTTGAATCTGTCTTTTCAAGCAAGGCATATCACGAGATGACTGTAGCAAGTTGCAGCCAGGTAAATTCTGGTTAGGTACTAGGAAGAATCCATTTCACAATGAGGGTGCTCAAATAATGGAACAGGTTGTCCGAAAGTGCTGTAAAATTGATGTCTTTGACGATACTGAAAAATTCTGGTCAAGGCCTTGAACGGCCTGATGCAATTTCAATATTTTCCATGCTTTGAGCACAGGGTTGGACAGTGACTCTGGAATTGCCTTTCAATATAAATTATTCTGAGATTTGTGCAGCCACGCAGTGGGCTGGGTCAGAGAATGACCATTGAAAACTAAAATCCTTTTCCTCCCCCTGTCTCCTGCTCTCCCCAGGTTTGATTGCAGCCAGAAAAGTTTTCTAACGTACTGTGAAAGAATTGCTATTTCAGTTTGTCCTGGTTTCGGCTGGGATAGAGTTAAATTTCTTCCCTCTGCTGTGTTTTGTGTTTTGTGTTTTGGATTTAGTATGAGAAGAATGTTGAGAACACGCTGATGGTTTTAGTTGTTGTGAAGTACCCTGCTAGTCAAGGACTTTTCAGCTTCCCATGCTCTGCCAAGTGCACAAGAGGCTGGGAGGGAGCATAGCCGGGACAGCTAATCCAACTGGCCAATGGGGTATTCCATACCATGTGACATCATGCTCAGTATATGAATAGTAGGCGTGTCCAGGAAGTAGTGATTGCTATTTTTTGGGTATTGCTCTGCGGGTGGTGAGCAATTGTATTGTGCATCACTCATTTTGTATATTCTATTTTTTTTTCCCCTTCCTTTTCTGTTCTATTAAACTGTCTTTATCTCAACCCACGAGTTTTCTCACTCTTACCCTTCCGATTCTCTCCCCATCCCACTGGGGGGGCGAGGAGTGAGCGAGCGTCTGTGTGGTATTTGGCTGCCTGCCGGGTTAAACCACAGCACGGTGAAATGAGACTATAACATTTTGCAGTCATTTTCTTGAAAATATTCTAAACTTGGCCCTAATAGCCTTTAAAAAATGAGAATTCCAGTGCCACCTTAAATATCATGTTCCATTTTTAACTTTTCTAATGGTTACACATTTTTTTCTTACTTCAGCATTAATTTCTGTGATTTACATGAACCCTGTCCTATTTGCAATGTTTTCTTACATTTTTGAAATTGTATTCTGTGTGTGCCTTGCTCAGTTTTTTCTTTTCTATATTTAAACCTAATTGCCAACATTTTTTCAAAGCACATTTTCTTTCAGTCATATTGCTGATGTTGTTCTGCAGTATAGCTATATTTTTCTCACTATGGGGGATCCAAAGCTGGAAGCAATACTTCAGGTGAGGTTTCTCATAGAATAAAAGCTATACCTTCCATGTTTCAGATATGATGCTTGCTCTAAGAAATATTCTTGACTTCTTTTGCAAGTGTCCCATGCCTGATTGATTTTTTTGCATGTGGTCCAGCATAACTGACTGAATAATTATTCCCAACTTCTATTTATAGATTTGTTGATTCCTTCCAGGGTAATACTTGGAACTTTTCTTCATTGAATTTCATCTAAGTGATCTTCATAATTCCACTCATTTATTAGGTTTGTGAACACTGACATCTTTTCCAAATACATAAATTTTATGAATGTTTTTGTATTTCATCATCTAAGTAGCAAATCAGAATTTTGAAATTATTATGTATCGGACAGAACCTTGAGTCATCGCATTTGATATGCTGTCTGGGTTTGACAGCAAACCACTGATAACTGTTATTGAAATTTACTTTTCTTTTGTCTATTCAGCTTTTGATGACTTCATCTTGATCATAATTATGAATCTTTGGTTATGAGAATATTGCATGTTGCGGAACTTTTGTACATCAGTAAAGGTTTCCTTAGAAATCATTTAGTTGGATGGAGCTTTACATTTCCATGCAGCTTCTTAGCATCAACAATTGTTTGCGAAAGTAACTATTATTTAAGAACCTCAATAACTGCATGTAATTAGTTTTAATAATAAAGTACCACAATAATAATCAAGCAGAAGCTTAAAATATGACTAAGGCTACTGCTATAAGTAAACTGTGATCATTAATCATTTAAATTTGTTTTTCATTAGTATAATTTTTATTTATGAACATTTGCTAATTTGTTTATGATTGTGTGCACACTTCCACCTGTATTTATTTGCAAAGGAACTGAGAAATATGTTATTGCAAATAAATCTTTTTACAAGGATGCAAGATGTGGATGCTGCAGAGAGAAAAAACATGAGTAACTTTAAGATAGAAACCATTTTTTAAAATCTATTGTCTTTTTAAGCAGTAGGTTTTAGATAACATGCTGTGTTCTAATTGTGGGTACCCAGCTACACATTAGACAATCAAGACAGTATAAAAGACCAAAGTTTTCCCTGAGGAAATAACTAGTTCATTTGACTGTCATTCAGGTTTTCGGTATGAAACAGTTTATATCATTTACAATCTGTTGCTAAAGAAATGTGAAATAAAGGTGTCTACTGTGAAAAATTAGAATTTGGGTTTTTTTGGGTTGTTTTTTTTTTTTAAACAGCATCTGGTAGTTGTGTGTTCATTAGCTCTGAGACCCCCATTGAAACTCCTTTGATTGTGCAAATGAAAATGTCTTGAACTGCCAAATGTGAACAGTTGCACTGGAAACTGGAAGTCAACAGTTTCAGTCCTGGCTGATGCATGTGTTGTTAATAACACAGATTTGACTGTTGGAAGTGAGTCCTGGGTCAACAAAGGCATTTAAGAATTTGACTCCTATGGAAGAGCAGGTTTGTAATCACAGTGAGATTTCAGCAAAATTCTTGGAGGTTTAGTTAAGTAGATAGATTCTGCAAGGTCAAACTTAACTTTGTCTGTTCTTCTGTTTATGTGTGCAGTTTTTTTCAATGAATTTTAAATTCTGGACCTTACACTTTTGTCATTTATCAGGTTCCACTTAGAGCTAGGAATGAAAGGGTATCTTGGCACCCCCTGTTCCAACTGCTTTGCCTTCATTGACTTCTAAAGGCTTGTCTTAGAAAATAGGCAAACTCTTGAGTAAAGCTTTTCTCTCTTTTTGCTCTGACATTTTATTCCTGCATATTTTGGTTGCTTTTCATCTCCAAGGCGATGAGTTTGCTACAGTGTTCAGTTTGTATTTGCACTATAATGAGCAATTATATGTAATTGCGTGATATACTGTCAGAAGACAAAGATCAATGATATGAGATTCAATGCTATTTGTGTCCATTAGGAATGGTTAGACTATACCAACTATACTGAGCTTCTCTGTCAACTTCAGTGATTTTTGTCTTTGAGTCTGCTTGGCAGCAGAGCTTAAGCTGGACTAGATACTCTGAGGGCAAGATCTTAGGTACTGGTTAAACTAAGTACTTTTGCTGGCAAGGGAAAGCATGTTTTCTGAATTGATTTGTCCAACTTAGGCATTTACATTATGTTTGAGTCTATTTTGCCATATCTGTGGGGCAGTCTGAATACTGCACTGAATGCCACTGGCACTGCCAGGTCTTGCTGTGGAATAATCTGAAGACAACGAGGTTACATTTATTGTAGGATAATTTAGGTTGGAAGGAACCTGTTCAGTATACCTTGTGCAACTTGTGTTCATTGCCCCTCTTTGTATTACTATGCTCCTCCAAGAAGTCTGGCTCTATCTTCTCTATACCCTCCCACTATAATAAACAGCAATAAAACGTCTCCTTAGGCTTTCTCCTCTTCTCAAGACCAAACAAACCCTGTTCTCTCAACTTCTTTTTATATGTTATCGGCTCCAGCTCCCTAATCATCTTGGTAACCCTCCAGGGAACTTCATCCCGTATTTCAGTGTCTTGAACTGGGGAACCAAAACTGGACACAGGATTTAAGAAGTGTAGGTATGTCATTTTTTTATTAGTTGATGTATAGGTATGCATACTTTTTGCAGCCAATCTAAGAAGCAGTTGGCTTCAGAAATAATTTGTAGTTGTGTTGAATTTGAAATTGCAAAATGTGTTTTCCTTATGAATACATGGATCTACTTTGATAGCATTTACCAATGAGAAGTATAGAGAATCACCTATTTTATAGTCATTTTATAATGGTATCATCTGAGACATTAAGCTTTCCATGGAGCTTTAAGCAGTAAAAATTTGTAATATTCCAGATACCACTGTGAGCCAGTTGTAAGTAAATTACAGTTAAGTTAGTTTAACGTTACAGTTAATGGCATCCACTCTATTTTAAAACTTCTTTTAAATACTGCCTTTTTATTAGTATTTTCTCTCACTTATATTCCTTACATTAAAGATGTGATAACAGCATTATTTATCTGCTGTATCTATGAAGTAATCCAAATTATGTATTCTCTATCCTATAGTTTGGTTTATGGAAATGATTCTGTTGTGCTGGCGTCCTGGGTCTTATTTTTCAGCAGCAATGTTTTTCTAAGGTGATATTTGCTGCCTTCAGTTTTCCAAATAGGTGCTTTTCTTTAATGGTTTTTATGGCTTTCAGACTCCTTGGGGTTTGTGAATTCTTCATTTGTAGTCCTTTTAGGGAAAAAAAAAACTATTTAAGACACTTTTCAGGGTATAATGAGAATTATTAAAAAAAAAAAAGCTGTGAGAATGCTATACAATGTATTGATTTTCCTCTTCTGTCATCTCCTTGAGCTCTTGAGTCGCAATCACTGATTGTTAGATCTCATTTTAATCTGGGGTTTCAAGAGTTTTCTTTTAAATCTCCTGGAGAGCCTGTAAAATTATGTCCTGTGGTAGAAATTAGTTATCTGCAGTACTTGCTAATTTTCTTTTAAATGACACAGATGAGAACATACACTTTATCAGTCAGATGATGTACCTCTCTTTCCAGAGTTTTGCAGAAAAAGGACTGTTCACATTTAGGAGCTGTTTATAAAAGCTCATCTATTCTTCTATTTTTTTTAATGTATTTTCGAGGAAGTACTTTTGGAGTTGTTGATTGAAACCTTGATCAATCTTGCTAGGCGCTTAGCCCTTAATTATTGTGGGACACCACTTCACCTGTAGTTGTTTCACTTGAAGATTACAAAGTTGGTAAAGGATTTTTTCCAGGTCTCAGAGAGGATCCGGCCTCTCTCTTGAATTTTGTTTCTGTGTGATGCTCCCATTCTGGGAAAGCATGAGCCGAGCTGTAAAGACGATAGAAGTTTTGCCAGAGGAGTTCCAGTATAAGTACACAGACGCTCATATGCTGTACGTGTGCCCGTGAAGGAGCTGTGCTTGCTCCACCTCCACTTCTTCCTCTCAACCTAGCCGAGATAGCGGCTTCTTGTGGTACAAAATCATACCAAAGCCAGTGAATGCAGCAATAGTGCTGACATTTGCATGTGCTTCAAAGCTCTTTGTACTCAGTGCCTTTCTGAAGTCAGGGAATTAGAAAAAAGAAATCCAGTGCTCTTCCTGTTACAGATACATGTTATCTTGGTTGACGCATCGCACATGAAATTATTATTAATTTGCTTAAATGGAAAATATTATTTTGCGTTACACTGGATATTGCCTAAGCCTTTATATTAGTACTTGTGTAATGTGTTTTGAAGCCCTTTAAAAATGGGGATTCTGATTTTCCTAACAGTTTGTTTCAGTGCTTCACTGTCCTTAGAGTAAGAACATTTCCTAATTTTTTCTCATTTGAGTCTGATGTTCTTACTGAGTTTATACAGGAGTGAGTAGAAAGGGACGCTTACGGGTTATGTGCGTGTGCAATTCTGGCATGATGTTTGCCCTCGATAACGACACTGTCACTGCATTGACTAACATCCCTGTACCTCCACAGAACTGGCACCGAGCCAGCATTCAAAGCTCTCCTAGCCCACATTTGTTCTGTTTTGTATTGCTTTATTAAATTTTATCCTTTTTGTTTTCAGATTGCTCTTAATTTGTCATTTTGAATTCTGATCCTGCACCACATAGTTACAGGTTCTGTATTTTTACAGTTTCCAGACTTTTTTCCCCTTGTGTTTTACCACGGTACAGGTACATTTCACCTTTGCATCTTCATATTTAACACTCCTCAGTGGAATTAAATTTTTGTATTCTGAAGATATCAACTGCTCTAATTATTATTGTTAGCCAATACATGGGTTAATAAACCAAATATATAACATTAACCTTTAATAAATCTCTAGCTTGCAGTTTTGATATGCAATAATAAAAGTTGTACGTATCACATGCTCTTTTTCTCTCTGAAACAAAATTTTCCTTAATTCAAATTTACCCTTCCTTGAAGCGTGAAGGAGAAGCAAGCGTGGAAGGTGTTCTTAATCAACTGGTCTTGGAGCATCTACAGTTGGCTCCTCTCCAGTGGGGTGAGTAATGTCAAAATCTATTGATGATCTTTTTAGGGGATATACTACCTTGTAATTTTTAGCAGCATGAGAATGATGATAATGTTTTCATTTACTGATAATCTATGATACAGAAGAATTTGCTAGGAATTTTATTTTCCTTTAGATATGTTACTTAGCTGAAGAGAGATGTAAAATTGAAATTTATTTTAAGTATCACTGTTCAGTGATAGTAAATACGAAATCTGAGTATGCACTTTTCCCTGTAATTTGCAGTCCTAGTTGTGTTGTATGAGAGGTGGCTGCTACTTAATTTTCCCTTTGCCTGGCTGTATGTTTTTAAAGTAATTTCTCTAAAATAGATTCATATGGAATTATAGTATACTTTGTGGTATATTTCTTATCATGATCTAGACATTTGTGTTACTAACTTTTTAGGTACAGAAAAAGTTATTACTCTGTAGTGAGGAAGAACAATTTTTCTTAATTTTGCATTTAGAATTATGTTCCAACAATGAAATACGGAATTAATTTAATTTTGAAGAGTTGTAATAATGTGACTTCTGTCTGAGGTTCTTAACAAGGCTTGTTCAGAGGCTTTGGAACATGGGATGGTTTATCCCCAACACTTCTATGTCAGTTACAAGTTTCAGAAAAAGTCCCCAGTTCATCAGAAAATTGTTTTCAAAGCTTTTGCTTTTAAAGCAAATTTAACTCTATACTCCTTATTTTAATTAATTTGCTGACCTAGAGAGGACCAATTTTAAGGAACAATGATCCATCACTGTTGTCTGCGTTAACTATTAAAACTAAAATGATCCCCAACTCTAGTATTTGTGTAGTCTTTTAAATGCTTGTGTTTTTTTTCAAGCACGTGGACCATCCTCAACCCATATGTTAAAACTTTTAAGTACTTTGTTTATAGATAAGAAGATTAAAACCGGTAATGGTTTAAAGTTGTTTGTTGTAAACATGTCGAACTTTAACCATAATCATGTGTCTCTGAAATCATGCTTATTTGGCCTCTGTTCTTCAGAGGATTCAAGGACTTTGTAGCACTTGCTTGTATGACTGGCTTTGGCTATGATTGCCCTGGTCTTGAGAGGTTTGTGTCAGATGCCTGTTGTGAGGTCACAGGTCACTTGAGAATCATCTTAGTCTGTGGAGTGCCACTGACCTTCAACATGTTTGTAACCTGGGCTCTGCGTTTGGAAATTTTCCCTTGGCACTTTTGCATGGGAGATTGCCTTAAGGATGAAAACCGTAGTCTTTTTCTTTTCATGTTTTCTTGGTTTTTTTCTTTTAATTTTCTTTTCATGCCAAATTCCACTATTTTCTTAGTAAAAGAGGCTTTTAGAGTCATAGGATTGTATCTGGTATCCTGCCTAAATGGTGATAGTCATAGGTACTTTGATGCACTAGTTGGAAAACATGAATGTAACACTGATTTACCATAAAATCTGATTGCCTGTGGAGTTGGTAATTTCTCAGCTTGTTGCTTAATTCAGTTAAAGAATCCCGGTTACTTTCGTTTTCAGAATGTATGAACACCAGACAAAACTCTGTGATATTGTCTGCCTCATAAATGGAAAATCTTTTGAAGCACAATCTCTTGGTTGATTATAGCCTACATGTTAATTTTCTCCATTACGTAAAGCAGGCAAAGGGAGATCCTGTGGGATCTCAAATACTTGATTTGCCACGATTTATATATGACATGTCCTTTTTGAAAGTCCTGGTGGCAGAAAATAGTGTTTTTGCAGAAGTCTACTTTATTTTTATGTCTAATATTTTCTCAATCTGAAATTACTATTGCATATATTATCTATTTTGTATAACACAAAAAATATGTCCATGTAGAAGCTGTAGCTTACTGTGGAGATTATTGAAAAGGACATTTTGATTAAATGCCTGATTTTACTTGAAAACAAAAGCAAAACATGAAAATTAAAAACAATGGAAAAAATTTAGTTTCTTTTAATTAACCATAACTTCAAATATTCAGCAGTTAGATCTTTGCTAGTTGGTTTCACAATGTTGTAGCCAGGTAGCCCTACGTGGATTCATCATGAGGAAAGCTACTGCGGTCCCTCCAGAAAGTGTACTATGGCAATAAAGGCTAATTTTGGTTTTAGTAATGTATGGGATGGAGAAGGAATGAAAAGATTGTTTTTTTCAGTTTGGTAGGTGGGAGTAATGAGTTGTTGGAATGTCTGGACAATCAAGAGTGTGTGTCTGCATGTGTGTGTGTACACACGTATTTAGACAGTGTGACATGCTGCCTTTCGGAATTTAAATTGTCTTTCGGTGCCAGAATGTATTTCCTATTCAACACTTACAGGCATGGTAAAGTGTTATGTGTTTAAAATCATCTAAGATGTAATGCGAGTTCTCTTTTTCCTGTGTTTTTTTCCTTGATATTTTGAAGTGATTGACCTTAACTATCTTGGAAGAATCAGCTCTTTTTGTAGTAGTGGTCTGTACTGAGTACCAATAACGAGATAAACTTATGCAAGCTATCTTAAAAATTCTTTGACTGTTAACATTTCTACTAAAAGAGAACTATAATCTTAATATATATAATTAATAAGGCAATAGTCTACAGATTTTCTTTTCTCGTCCTGCCTCATCCAATATTTTGATGTCATTGATAAGAAGTTACTTTAAAAATACTGTAATATGATAGTATCAGATGTTTTTTTCTCTTCATCATAACACTGTAGTCACAGCCTTGCTTTGCTTTTAGTTTTGCTTTTCTGTATGTTAAGAATAACTTGTGGTTTAATGTGAGCCCTTTAATACTAGCCATCATTGTAATATAATCTTTGCATATATTGGCTGAAAATTTTGCCTTAGTTTTATGCAATAAAATTGATTCTATAATTATTCAAGGCTTTTACTATATTGATGGTTACATAGAGGGTTTACTTTATGAGAAGTGCTCACATTGAAACATGAATGAATATTTAACATGGTTTTGATTAAAAAAATGACTGGCTCTTGTTCAAATTTGTAAAAGCTGGACTTCAAAATTCCTTTTAAATTTGGCATATTTAATTCATATTACAGTTAATATTACATTTCTAAAATTATAAAAGCATATTGAAACAATTTTTCATGTAAATTTGACAATCCTGTCTTTTTTTCATTAAATGCAAGGTAAAAAGTAGAATTAAAACTTAGTAGCATTGAAGTTTTGGTCTAAGGGTTAAAAGTCAGCTCTGACGGTTGTCAGATAGAGGAAAAAAGTGTCTTTTATTGAACCATGTTGGTTGTGATTTCGTATAATTAAATGACTGGGGAAGGGAAAAGTATTTCAAACATGAGGAATCATAAAAAAGAAAATATGTCAAAGGCTAGAGTGAGAATTCTTAATATGTTATTAAAATTGATTTTAAGATTTAGGATATTTCTGTAAAATGAAGTTGTCTATTAGGGAGGTTAGTAAATCACACATAATTGAAAAACATAATCTTGTTCAACACAGCAAGTTCAATGTTCTTTAAAATTTATGACATATTTTCTTTTTACTGCTGGGCAGCAAACCAAATGTAGGAATAGATGTGGTTTTAAGGTGAATATATTAATATAATCAAGTCAAGGAAACATAGCCTGCAAAGTTTAATGAGGAGAACCAAGACTCTTCAAAGGCATATGTTGTGCAAGTTCTCTGGTTAGTTTTGAAAATGATCAGATGGAGGCATCTCTAGTTGCTGGCTGTGTGATACTTTTTCAATCTTTATTTGATTTATGTTGATAAGTTTTGCAAGCAAGCAAATTTCTGAGACCAAACACTTACCAGTTTGATGGTACTCTTCTGCATTTCATAGGAAAATGATCATAGGTACAAACGCTATGCACAAAATGTTGTTATTGAACTTGAAATAGACTGAGTTTGAAATAGACTGTTGATTGAACCTGGAATAGGCTGGACTCAGGATACTCCTACATGCGAATGAGAAGTACCTCTTAAGCGAGAGGTTCCCAATACTTTGCATGCTCTACACAAATTTCGCAACAGAAACTTATTCTAAATTCTCCTACATAAAGCAAAATAAACTTAACTTCCTTCGCTGCCTGCAACCACAAAGTAAAGAAATCTTTTCCTGATGATCCTCATATCTATAAGAGTGAAGATTTATTAGAGAAATTTGATTTAGGAATTTAGAACTGTAGACAAATCTAAACATGCTAAATGTTTCAATATATCGGGCAAATACCTAGCTTTTCTTTCTCTGCAGAAACTAACTGAATAACTGAAACCCCATGATTATATATGAACTCTAAAGAGTATTTGCGTTAATATTCTGAGAACGATATATTGGTAAAGCTTCACCATGGGCAAAATCCAGAAATACCTTTTTGTTTTCATTCGTTCTTTTATTTCATTCACTCATTTCATTCATTCTTCACTTCTTCCTTCATAATAAACATGAATATCAAGACAGTTTATAACATTTAAATTAATCATGGATACCTTTTCATAATGCAGTTCGTTTCATTTGCTAGTATGTGCTTGAAGGGAAAACTAACAATAGTGTTGCTGAATGCTCTCCAGATCATAATTAAGAAAAGTGATAGTTAGTAACCAAAGTCTTAATTGTTTACTTATAGGTAGAGAAAAGAAAACTCAAAAAGAAAACTCAAAAACTCAAAATCGAAGGGTGGTTTTAAATTGTCCCTCATAGGTAGTTGGAATCAATAGGAGATGTAGATGTAAAAGTATTTTGAAGTATTTTATGAGCATGTGGTTCATGACAACTTGTTCTGAAGTTCTGTCTGCTTAAGTTTCACAAAACATCTTATGGAAGCATTACTTTTAAAATAAATTGTCGTAATAATTCATTGTATGTTTTAGAGAGCACCAAATCAGAATCAATTTTCACAGCTTATATATTTCATGGATCTTAAAATTAATTACTGAAACTACTCACCCATTTTATTTTGCATTTTCCAGTCTGACCTTAGACCATAATTAAATCTTTCTTTCCACAGTTTATGTGATTAACTCTTAGGGACTGCAGCAGCGTCCAATCACCGCATCCTGAATACAGAGGAAAATTTTTTAAAGTCTTTGTTAGTGAGTAGATGAGGAAATGATACATCTCTAAGACTGTGTTTTGGATGCCGTCTTGACACCCTGACAGCTTGTTGTCCCCAAGGACCTAGTTAAAAAGAGCCACATCTCTGCAGACATGATCATTGTTAACAGTTTTGTTTTGGTTGGGACAGTCCTACAATATTGCTCCTCCCCTATATTTGAAATTCCAAGGCTGTCTTGGATGTTTGTTCAAAGAATAGTTTTAATGGGGAACTGTAAGGAAGAAGTTTTACTTTCTCTTTTAATAAACAAACCCCTTATAGGCCCTCCGCAGGAGCATGTAGATTATATAGATATAAGCTCGGAAATATGGAGAGATCAGCAGGGTATATGAAGGTCTGCCCTTCAAAAAAATTATGAATGTTATTCTGTTCATTCCTCAAACTAAAATATTCTTTAATTATTTCTATTTTAGAATTACAGTAGACTGGCCATTATCATCCTTAGAAAGATGAAACCAAGAGTGTTAGCCAGAAAATCTCAAGAGTAAGCTGTCTATAAGGTAGAGAATCACAGTCTGATTCATAGGAAGACCAAAATTGAGAAACAATCTGGTGGTAAATGGATTTTACTAGGTAACCAACCTTTCTCATCCATTTAGAAAAATCTTCAGGTTTGTCATTTTTATTTTTAAGATGCAAGAGAGGTGGGAACACTTTCATATCTTAACAGCTTGTGTGCGGGCTGTTTTGGAGGATATTTTGGCAATGTCAAACAAGCAACATGCTTTAGTTACTGGGAAGTGTTAAGGGACTGAGGTAGTACATTGAAAAAATGGACTAACTTGATAAAACTAGGGCATCTGGCACACGAATAATGTTCTCGCATGTCAAAACATGCTATTGTGTGATATACTTTAAATCAGCTGTTGTTTCTAACTCCTATCGAAGCCTTGGTTACTCTAAACTGAGAGGAAAAGCTTGTAGAGAAAGGGTTTCAGACATAACTGGACCAGTAGTGATTTCAAAGAAAAGATCCTAAGACTAAAGAAAGCACCCTAAAGTGAAAATAAACTAACAAAACCTCTTATGTAAACACAGATAGCTTGAGACAGGTTGGGTGGAGTGTCAGTGGTTACTTCATCTCAGATTTCTGAAAGAACTGGTAGCTGCAGCTGCAGGTCCAGCATTTCTAACAAAGCAGTGAGAAGAGGCGGGAGGGAAAATGGAGTAATAAATACTAATGGAGTTGTCTAAGTATTGGTCTAGGACCAGTTTCACCAATGTGAATCATTAGTGATTTTTGCTTAAAAAAAAAAAAGGAAAGCAGATAGGAGGAGGAGGAATAAACTGATGAAATATGCTGATGGCTCAAAAATAAGCACCACCATCTCTCCAAAAAGAGATCAGGCTACTACACAGAATCATAGAATCATAGAATGGTTTGGGTCGGACGGGACCTTCAAAGATCATCTAGTCCAGCCCCCCTGCCATGGGCAGGGTTGTCTAGGACACTAGATCAGGTTGCTCGAAGCTCCATCCAACCTGACCTTGAACACTTCCAATGACAGGGCATCCACAGCTTCTCTGGGCAACCTGTTCCACTGTCTCACCATCCTCATTGTGAAGAATTTCTTCCTTATGTCCTATCTAAACCTACCCTCTTTCAGTTTAAAACCATTGCCCCTTGTCCTGTCACTACAGGCATTGGTAAAAAGTCTCTCTCCATCTTTCTTATAATCTTTCGATAATCTCAAAAACCAGAGTACTGTAAATGAAATGGCTGAAATGTAGTCCAGAAAAGAAGGTTATCTGTTCTGAGACTAGTAACATAGAAATCTGCTAGAAGTTCAGCTGTCTGAAGTGATTGGAAAGGATTTGATTGTTACTCTGAGCTACCAGTGTAATCATCTATGAAGAAGATGTATGTGACATTTGTAGAAGTCTCTAATGAAACCTCACGTGGGAAACCTCTTCTATAAGAAGAGCTCAAATCAAACCAGAATATGAAAAAGTAAGGTTTTGGAGGTGATCAAGGAATGAAGACTTATTGATGGGTTTATGCTATGGAGATACTACACTGAGTAAAATTAGATCAATTCTCAAAAGTTGAGTAAATCTGGCAGGCGAGTTCTGTGTTCACTACTTAGATGTCTAATACAGTTTTGCTTGCTTTGAACTGCACTTTCTCCGAGACTGATTTATTTAATTTAGCAAAATCAAGAGTTGAATGATCTCCAGGAATCCATCGGAGGACAGAGTCTCAAGGAGGGGAAAAAATTGCTGAAGTAGGGCAACTTTTGGCATATGAGCATACTGAATAGAAACTGTCTGTTAATAAATGCAGTCTAGATTTTTTAAAGACCATTAAGGTTTTCAACACAATGTTACAGCAGAAATACTGGCGGAGAAGAAAGTACCAAATAATGGTGTTTAATTGGATATGAAAAGGAGAAAAAGAAACAGAACATTGTGGTAGCAGGAAAATTAACTCATTCAAGCTTGATTCAGGCACATGTGCCTAATACATTTTGTTATGTTGAGTAAGTGTGTGAGTTTGTTTTCAATATTTCATTTACAAAGACAGTATATTTTTAAAGAAAGAAAAAAGCTATGCATAGTTTGCTTCTTTATAGGAATATTGCTTAGGACATTTCAGTTAAGCCATAACAGGTGATTGAGGAACACTATAACGATGATAAATTGTTACACAGTTACGCAAGATACTTAATTTTCTAGTATTGTTAGAAGTAAATTGAATAATAGATTAATTGAGCATTCAAATAAAAAAATGAAAAGCTATCGAAATAATTATGAAAATAGGTTACACTTTCAGAAAAAGGTGTGAAGATAATTGTAAGGAAGAAGACTGAAAAGACAAAAAAGCTGTCTTGTAAAGCAGTTGGTGAAAAGTGTCACTGAATCTGCAGAGAAATAGATTTCTATTACTTTGATGGACACAGAAGATACCATTTGAATAAAAATTTAGAAAAATATGATTCAGCTTGTGGATAATTAAAAAAAAGAAAAAAGAAAAAAGATCAGAAGATGTATGTATTAACAAGAGAGGCAAGAAAGATGCTTTGATCAGGCAGGATTTTAATCACCCAGCAATTAAACGAATTGTACAGTTAAGTGTGTGAAGAATGAGAAATGGAAAATATGCTAATTGTAGTGGAGGAATATTCTGAATAGCGTATGTAGGACAGGTTCAACGTGTAATTGGTTTTGGGCAGTAAGCAAGAAAGGGGGCCTTATTTCAGAATGCATACGCTAAGCTTTCCTTATCTAGCTTCTGATATTTTTCAGCTTTTGTTTTATTTCACTTGAAAAAATAATGCATATGCTTGGAACTGAATGCCATGAATGTCGTAAATGAAAGCAGTCTTTTCACTGACTACCTTGTACTTTGGATCACACTCTTTTTTACTAATAAAATGTGTTATTTGACTGGACTATTACATCTTCTCGGTAGAAGTGCAAATGTACTCTGTTGTAGTTTGAAATTTGTACTTAATCAAGTCAAATGGGAAGTTTTCCTTTTATTTTTGTATTTTACTAAATGCAAAATTTTCCAAGAATTTGCACATGTTCTCCCTCCACCCTCATGTTTTTTTGATTCATCAGTTAAGGCCAGCGTGACCTATTATCAGTAGAAGTTCTCTGGCAAACAGACGTTTTGAGGGGAGGGAAGTTGGTTTAATTTTCAGTGTTCATTTTGAAGTAGTCCTTTATTTCATCAAGGAAGCAGAAGTGAATTAATGACTGTAAAGAACATAAATCCACCTCAGTAAGCCTTGTAATACTGAAATTAATAGCTTCCAACTGTCAAAACCTCAACAGTATGAGCACAGACTAGAAGAGAAGGATTTGTATGAGGAAATATAAGCTTTGACTGAAGTCCTCTCTCTTTCATGTTCTCTCCTTTTCTCCTTTTTAGTCTCCCTCTCTCAAAATTGGCAGCTAATTGTCTATTTTTTAGCATAAGGGATTTTTTTTGCCATCTTATTTTTCTCCATTTTGTGATTTTTCTTAGCCTGTCCTTCTCCCCATTGTCTCTTTCATTTACAAAACCATTGTATTTTTAAAGAAAAAAAAAATCAGAACTTGACTTGATTTTACTTTTGTTCGGATGGATGCATTAAGAAAAGTTACAGAAGGAGAAGGGCTATTTTTTTTGCATCTTAGGATATAAAAGAGGAGCTGAGCAAATGTTTTCTGTAGGATGGCTTTGTACAAAAGAGCTTTCGTCAAAAGATACTCGAGTTGTTTTCTGTTACTCATTACATTTTGTATAGTATCATATAAAGTTGTGGCTCAATAATATCAGACATGTACAGAGCTGTTACAGAACTTTTATATCAAGGCCAGACACAAGAGATGAAATAAGGAAGGATCTTAATTAAAAATGTTAGTAGTATATAGAAAGGGTAAAATGTCTCGGCAGTGTCTGGAATTACACAGGGAGAAATAATTGGTTGCCTCATGTGAAAACTTCAGGAAAGAAAAAAAGGCAGCAGCAGCAATCCTCAATAATTAGAAGAAGTGTTAAGGGATAATTACATTTCTGTGCTTTGATAAACAGTCAACTGTCAGTTATCTAAGTGAATGATGGGGTTGGGTTGTTCAAGCTAAAGGAAAGGCCCAGGTATTAAAAGTGTTGGAGACCATAAATCAAAAACTTCAGAGCAGAAATGCGTGCCACCATCCCCAAATGGTTTTGGTTGGAAGTATTCCAACAGTGCTCCCAGCTGTGGGAACATTTAGTAAATTTGTTTTAGTGGGACATGACAGCTCAGAGTTGGTTTTATGCTGCACCCAAGCCTCAGACTCCAGATCACCAGCTCAGATCTGGCAGGGCTTCTTGGCTTTGGCTTTGCCTTACTCGTACCTCAGACCAGTAGACTGGGTAAAACACGACTTTGCACCTATTCATTAGGCCACTTTGATTCAGAGCACTTGTTTCAAATGAGATATGTTTGTAGCTCGCTCATTCTGCCCAGAAATTTAGGCCCATGCACTCTCCAAAATGCAGGCAGACCCCACGGGGACAGGTGTCCACCCTGTGCCTAGGGGGTTCCTTCATGGCATTTAACTCCCAATAACTGCATCGCTTGTTTTACTATCACAGTTTTTCCCATATACGCTTCACTTCCAGAAAGAAAACATGCAGGTTTCTCTCACTAATGAAATTGCCAAATAGTGGTAGTGAAACAAAGAAAATGAAAAATGAGTGAGAAACATAATCTAAGTTTTGAGGTTTGGATGAAAGTAAGATCAGTAAACAGCTGTCAGTTGGAGTGAACATCCTGAACTTTGCCTGTTAAAGAGGCAAAATGACCTCTTCTGGTTTCCTAGCAGCTATAATTTTGTATAACTTGGTGGAGCAACCAGTGAGTTTCTGAACATCTGTTCCTAATGAAGGTATTAATCAGCAGTGTGCTCACTATTCGCTATTTATGAACTATTTTTGTTAAACAGTTAGGCTCTATTTGAAGGAAATTATTTTTGTTTATGGGTACTTAACAGATAGTGATTTGTATTGTCCACAAATTGTTTTAAATTAATCTCATAACATGAAATATACATCTTTATGTTATTTAATTCAGAAGTAGATTGCAGAAGGTGTCTCAATATAATTTTGTTTGGAGAGCCTTTTGTAAACCTATTGAGCTCTCTCTGAGAAGCTTGCTGTGAATAGGAATTTCAAGATTAAATTTATTTGTGACTCATTTCCAGCCCTTTTGTTCTCATGTCAATATTGTTCTTTCGTTTAAATAGCTTTTCTCAGTCTCTGGTGTTTGCCTTTTTTTACTCTCGCTCTTTCTTTTGTGCATTTCGAGGCAGCAGTCAGGACTACTTCTCCTAGTCTCCTTGATAGCATAGTGGTTTTTTTTTATTGCCCACCCCACAGTTATCCCAGTAGACTGTTGTAAAGTTTTTTTTTTCTTCTTAGATCTGGATTACAAGATTAGATCTTCGGTAGGATCATTCCTGACACAGATCCTTAATGATCTCTCCCTTAATAAAGTAAATCTGTGCTTTCATTTTCAAGACTATCTATTGCCCTCTATTAATCACCAAAATTATAGTGAATATTTAGTATTTCACAGAACATGATGTAGGCTATTGAAACGAAACATTGCCTCTCTCACAAACATTAGTTTGAAACTGGCAATGATGGAGTAAATCCAGCTTATTAAACCTTCTGGCTCATTTCAAAGTTTATGTATTAAGATCAGTGTGAATTTTGTTGGCATCTGGCTACAACACAGTGGTTAGCAAGTTGCTGCTGTCTCTCTAGCGTAGCAGGATCTTTAATGTTTAAGGTGGATAATAATGTAATCATTCTGAGTAAATACAAAATAATTAAACCACCAAAACTTTCAGAAGTTAATTTTGATTACATTTCAAGTTTCAGCTACTCAACACTATGACTAATAGTGTAGTAAAGCAGTATCAGGCCTTATTTCTCTCAGAGAAAAATATCATATTGTGAAGACGCATCGATAATATTTCAAATGGAGTACAGTTTGTCCATTGATGTGAAATTCCTGTGTTATTAGTTTTTTTCATCACTTAAAAGTCTTTCTTAGCAAACAGTAAGGAAAATGCTCTACGTAACTTTGGGAGTCACTTCTCCAAACAGCTGGAATGGTGTCGTATTCGCTAGGTCTGTGACATTCCCCTGCCTGTGCTGATGATGTTGCTATAGAAGATATTTTCTGAAGAAAAGGCTCCTTCCTGCTGTCATTTGCCCTGATGCTGAGAAAATCGTCCGTTTGCGGCTGTGAACCCTGGACCTGGGTAGCTGTCTAGTAAGAATTGGATTGATGCCTGCAGCTCATTCACTAAATGGTCCGATACATAACAGCTTTTCTCCCTATTATCTAGGCTTGTATTCTGAGTGACAAAGTGACATTTGTCTATCCAGGTGACTTGTATTGTCCTTATGAATGTAGGATCAAAGACGTGTTTCTTCTAGTATCCATTGGTGTTGCTAGCTGGAAATTCAACAATTGTTAGGAAACCTAGATATACAGATGAATTGCAAGTTTAGGTCAGTTTTCATTACACAATAATTACGGTTTTTGCCACATGCATGTGCAAAAACTTGGAAATCAAAATGTATGGGATGTCCATGCCCGGGTGCTGCCTCTGTGAGGAGAGGCCGGGCTGCCCCGTGCCGGACACAGCCGGCCCCAGCCGGTCCCGGCCGGCTCCAGCGGCCCCACCGCAGGGCACAGCTGAGCCCCTCAGCCAAGCCGGGGCGCCGGGGGGAAAACAGGTTTCGGAAAGGGCCACGGGCGGCACAGGCAGAGGAGGAGGAAGCCCAGGAGGGAGCAGCAGCAGAGGGAGCCCGAGGCCGGAGGAGGAGGAGGGCAGGAGGGGCTGCAGGCCCGGGGCAGGGATCCCCGGCAGCCCTGGAGAGAGCCCGCGGGAGCAGAGACCCGCCCTGCAGCCCGGGGAGGGCCCCAGGCCGCAGCAGGGGGATATTTCCTGCGGGAGCTGTGGCCGTGGGGAGCCCCGGCGGGAGCGGGTTGTCCCTGAAGGGCTGCAGCCCGGGGAAGGGCCCGCGCTGGAGCAGGGAGACGGGGGAGGAGGGAGGAGCGGCCGAGAGGGGCTGGGGGGGACCGACCACAGCCCCCATCCCCACCCCTGCGCCCCTCAGGGGGAGAGGGGTCGGGAGTGGGGGGGTGTGAAGGTGGGACTGGGAAAGTGGCGGGAAGGTGTTTTAAATTTTGACTTAATAAGTTTAATTTTCCCCAAGTCAAGTCTGTTTTGCCTGTGACAGTGACTGGTAAGCGATCTCCTTGTCTTTATCTTGCCCCATGAGCTTTTTTATCCTTTTTTCTTCCCCTGTCCTGTTGTGGAGGGGGAGTGAGCAAGCAGCTGGGTGGGCACCGGGCAACTGACCAAGGTCAACCCACCACAGATTGTTACTTCAATATCTGGATATTCTCTTTCAATTATTGTCTTTTGGGGAGGTTGTAGTGCAGTCCATGCAGTTCCTTGGAACCAGTAATACTCAGAAATCTCTGCAAAAGCAATAGATACTAAACAAAGATAAAAAATATGCTAGAATGACACAAGGCAAGGAACGAAAATGAGACGATACAGGATTGTTTACTTAGGAAAAACTGTTTTGGCTTTCTAGCTGTCACAGTACATAGTTTTGGTACAGGAGGTCCATTCAGAAAGGTGTGCATAATTCAGTCAAGTAAAAATGGGCAGAGGCAAACTAGGACCGCGACATGTAGTGATATATGCCGGATAGGGGAGGCAGCTGGTAATAGAGGTTGGCGATGATAATCTGGAAGCTGTTCTGCAAAAAGCATGGTGGCAGACAATGAAATAATTCTGTTCTTTTGAGAGAGTGAAAAAATCCAACTACTTGATCTTCATGCAGAACTAACCTTCACAGGTTTCCTTCTGTTCTTGTAATAAATTGTTTCTTAGGCAATGTATTGTGTGAGATTAAGAACAACTCTGACATACTGTATAGCATCATTCTTAATCCTTCTTGTTCTCTTTTAAAAGTATCTTTTGTATTGCACTGGTGCTGGCAACTTGGTAATAATCCAATAGCGTTACCTAATTTATGTAAAATACTGCAGGTGGTGTTTACCTCTATCTTTCATCTGGAGTTTCAATCTGTGGAGCTGTTCGTTTGCCATACAGCATGCCATAATAATCAACAAACCTTTAGTCAAATTAAGTTGGATAGTTCAACAGTATGAAGTCATCAGAAAATTGTTGCATGTCTAAATTTAAAGATGAAGGGACCAAAGCATTACAGAAAACCAGAGATTTCATTTAGCCCAGGAACTACATTTTATTCAGATCTTGTTGTCTGTAGATACTGATTAAAATGTTGCTCTTTTGGAATTTTGAAGCAGGTTGTCTGTGCCTTCAGTTATCTTACATTATAGTTTTCTAATTAGAAACTCACTGTATTCTGTATGGGATAAGTGGATGTTTCTCAGATGCACAGATTAGGAAACATTTCTTTACTGAAAGAGTGGTCAGGCCTTGGAACAGGCTGCCCAGGGAAGTGGTTGAGTCACCATCCCTGGAGGTCTTTAAAAGATGTGTAGATGAGGCGCTTAGGGACATGGTTTAGTGGGTATGGTGGTGTTGGGTTGATAGTTGGAGTTGACGATCTTAGAGGTCTTTTCCAACCTTTATGATTCTATGATTCCAAATGTGACCCTTGATTGTTCAGTTATTTTCATTTTTCATGAAAGTTCACTCTAACAACATGCATATTCCCAGTATGCCAGTCTTTTGGATATTGTTGGGTAGTACTTTTGGATAGTACTGTTTATACCCAAACTTGCAGTGAAGTAGTCTTTGAACTACCTTTGGGAAGAAGCTTTAAACTGAAACACTGTAGTGGTGACTCTTACGCTTTTCCTGAGGTGCTAAAATCTGGAGAGGAGGCTATATGAAGGGCCTTTCTGAGCTCTGAGATTACACTGAAGAAACAGGAGGTGTAAGTGCAGGTTCAAATATTTTCAGTGCTAAAGTGGAATTGGCCTGAGTATTTCACTAGAAATTAAATCTGAGTACACAGTATCTGGCAATTAATAGCAAATTAAAACTATCTTTATATGCAGTGATTAGACAGTCTTTAATTGTCATTACTTCATATTCTGATGGCAAAGTGAATGTATTAAAGTTTGCAAACACTGAAATAAACACAAGTAAATATTTTGTTCAGTAAAATTTTACTCATATGTAATAATGTCTAGGTGAAAAGTCATTTGGGATTCTTTCTAGTTTGAAACAGGGATTAAAATCAATCCGAGTCATCTTGCTATTCGTTAAGTAGCTCACTCCTGCTTCATCAGAAATAATAAACGATATGATGGGAAGACTCATCACTTGCTAGTGAAATTTGAATATCAGCAAGTAAGTTAATACATAATAAGATACAAATAAAAAGCAAGCTAATGTCATCATAAAATATTTTTGAAACTTTCTAAAGCTCTATGATGAAGATCAGGATTGGATACCTTCTACTGCCTAAGAAAGTGGAAATTACCAAGATCTAGCTGTAGAGCTGTTTCCTGATTTTTCCATTCCATGGAAACTGGGTGATTTTCAAATGTTCAGATAAGCTTATTCTGTAAGATCCTTAAGATGTCAGAAATAGCTGCATATTTCTTCCTTTCAACCTCTGTTAGCAGAGAAACCTCATTCTGGAAGGTCAAGGCATTATAAATAGGTATACATTGATTACCACCATCACCCCCAAAAAACCCAAACCCAGCCCACCCATAAAACTCCACCTGAGATCTCTGCCTCATTTCTGGGGTTGAATATCTTAGAACTTTTATGGGAGATCCTGGAAAGTTAAAAGGATGGTGTTATCAGTAGAAATGCATCTTTCGTTCTTCTCTCTCCCCATCCTCTCCTTTTAAGTCTCCTATATGAGGAGATCTCTTACTGAATCCAAATCATATTTGTGATTTTGAAGATGTGTGGTTTAAAATATTGTAGGCTTTGTTGGATGCCTGAAAGCACCAACGACACCAGGAAATTTATACTTTACCCTGCTAATTGTTGGAAAATATAAGCCCTTGATTGGTATGCAATTAGAAGTGTAACATTCTGTTAAACATATCACACAGCATATGGCATGTTAGTAGCAAATCCTCTAATTTAAAATGAAAAAAGTATGTGGTTCTGCATATTAGCAATTTTTGCAGGGAATCAAAATTTGCCATTTGTCTAAATGTCAGAGGGGAAAAAGCCATCCTTAGTTATTCTGGTAATCTGAGTTTGGTTTATATTTGATAAAATTTCTGTTCTCTAACAACAAATATGAAAGAGGAAAACCCATAATGTATTTAAATGTGCCATTAGTTCCAACTAATCAAAACTATATGTTTTTTTAAAAAAAAAAAAGTGAATTACTTACCACATCTGCTTTAATTCAAACAGGTTAAAAATGCTGAAGCAAAAACATAACTGCAGAACCACAGAAAAAAAAAAGTCCATGAGTGGAATTCATTGATGGGCAATCAGATGGTGCACTGTTTTGTCAATTAAAAACCTAGAATGGATCCATAGACAGATGATCCTTTCTTTAAAAACCTCACTGGTTTGATACACCCTCTAGTCTTTCAGTACATATTCTCTGATCACTTTTTTTTTTTTGGTGGGGTGTTTTGGGGCATTTTGGAATAAGATTTTCATGTATATACTGAGGTGCTGCAAGGAGCACCCTTCTGTTAGAGGCTGAAGTCTTGCTTGTATGGGCCCAGAGATGACTAGTGCTTAGATGACGTACTTAGCCCATTTATAAAGCTAATTGTAAGCACTACTAATTGTAGGCATGGTCCATTGAAACATGGCTTGATAGTCCAGGCTAAGATGGGAGCAAGTAAACTGCATCTGAGTGTGAAATAGTTTCCTTTCACAGTAGTTGTGCAGGATTACTATGTGTCTTCAAATATGATTAGTCTTAGAGGGGATTGCATTTCATTGATTGACTGCACATACACCAAAATTTTTATCAGTGAATTTTAAAAATCTTTGAATGCTTCAGACACGTTTTTGTTAACAGGGTAGTCGACAAGCTTGTTATTTCTAATATTTGTAGATGGTTTATCTACATGTTTGGCAGGTAATATTTATCTTCTTCCTCAAAGTTTCTGACTTCCAAGTCAGTCTTTCACTGTTGCTATGTGAGGATAATTCATCACTTAAAAAATGTGCCTTATATCTGCTTTAATTTACATTCTGTCTCCGGTCTTTTTCCCATGGCATAGTATTTGTGAGACATCGGTCTAATGGTATATTTACCAATATATCTCAAAGTAACCTGCTAACTCCGGGTTTATTAAGTGTTTATCCTAAAATGGTAAGTCTGCTTGTCTCCTCAGCGTCCCTGCCTTTGTCACCCTCCTACTTCCGTCACCAAGAGTGACTCTTACCGCAATGTAGCTGAGCACTGCGGAGCCACAGCCTTGTGAGAATTTGCGTCCCTATCTTAAACCGGGCAGGAAAAAAAATATTTCTGCTCTAGCAGATAACTGATCATTTATTATGCTGAAGCACTGACATCAGTTTTGTTGTGACTTTGTACGTCATTTTGACATTGCATTATACAGTCAATTTGGCATTGAACTGGAGAAAATGAGAATACTAGGAAGCTGATTCCTCAAACTATTAATTTTATATCAAAGACAGCTCTCCAAAATGTTGCATGGGGAGGAGAGTTCTTTCTCATTCTCATTCTTATTCTCACCAAATTACACAGTTACTTTGGAAATCTTAAATCTAGTACATTTAAAATCAGTTTGTGCTACAAAGCCTGAGGTTTGGTATCGGTTGTTCCTGTTGTGCGTTGTAGTCACTAATCCTTTTAATGAAGAGCTTTTAGCATTGAAGAGATTCTATTTATAGTAAAGCCATTAGAGCATAAAGCTCCTCATTGCTATTCTGCAGCATGTAGCTGTAATGTTTGTCAGTGGAGAAAAGATATTTTTAGCTGCAGCATTGAAAATCGAGGCTGAAAGGTCAAGAATCCTCGCGGGGATATGTTCTGCTACATCAGTGCTATCACACAGCTGCTGTTTACTCTCTTATCGTTCTTCAGTAATAAGAAGATTTCTTTATTGTGACACTAAAGGTATAAAGCATCAAAAGGATTTTCTGCATGAGATGAATACTCGGGAAAGGATGATGTATCCAATCACATTAAATGTTCTACTTCTCCTTAAGTGAATGATTTTATTTTCCCAAGGACTATCTCAATACCTGTTCGTCAAAAGATTCATTCTAGGAAAGTTTTTTATTAAAGGGGATAAGACCTAATGCAAGCAAAAGGCAATCTGCTGAAATAGCGAAGAATTTTAAGTACATGCTATTCTGCCTGACATCTACACCATTCATTTTCTTAGCAGCATACTGCATGAACGGAAGACATAATATCAACGTGTAGTTTGCCAAAGAAAAAAGAGCCTGGAGATTTCTATTGGTAATTTGAGGCACAGAATTGTGCGTGGTAGTGATTATATCTGCTACAGGACAGCTCGTAGCACACTGGATAGGTACTCAGCAAGCACAAAAAGATCCTGTGGTCCTATTGTAACAGGATATGATAGATGATATGTACAAGGGAGAAGAGAGAAAGGAGGGGAAAAAAGGGATAATTATAGGAATACAAGGCTGCATATATTAGCTGAGTGTACAATGTGGAGGCTTCATAGGGTTTTCTAATATCTTTATATAAAAATCAGGGGGAAAAGAGATTAATTGCCACATTGAGAAAATTAGGGCTGTATGATCAAAGGAAAGGCAGAGAAGAAATGGCCTGTTGACAGATGGCTTATGAAAATGAAAAGATTTTTCAGAGGATATGAGTCTGGAGTTTTGTGCTGCTTGGGGAGACATGGGCACTGTCATCATATTTTAATAATAATAAGCTGCTATGTAACCCTTTTTATTCACCAAACGTTATGTAGCATAGGAAAAGTATGAGTAAAATAATACACTGATAGGTACACTTTCTTCTCAGGGTGTAATGAAATTAATTGTACCTATCCTCTAAGAATTTCTTCGAGGTCTTGCTGCTGGAGGTTCTTCTTATCTTCTGACACATGGAGTCCATTATCACATACCTTTTAAAACAGGTGCCTTCATATCAGGAAATTACTGTAATTCTACTCTTTCTGCGTACACAAAACAGTTCTTAACACCATCTTTTCCAAGCTTTCTCTATAGGCACTTAGTCCATGTGGTTATAGCTGTTATGTTGTGCTATCTGCTAGAATCGTGCCAGGCAGCAGCACAGAGTGAGCACACATTAATAGGCAGCTCCTGTCCTCAGGATCTCGTACATAAATGAACCAAAAATTGAAGGATTGTCAAAAAAGAATTGGAGAAACTGAAGAGATCTCAATTCTACAATTATTTTCTTTTGTAGTTGAATGAGATATAGGTAAATGGGCATTGGCTGAAGGGAATGACAGAGAAAGGGAGGGTATGGCTTTATGAAAAGACATTAATGGCTTGTTCCTATCAAAACCAACAGATGTTGCTTAGTCCCATTATCTCTCATCTCTCACTCTTACGTGAAAGAAACTTCATGGCACAGTGACTCAATTCAACTCACTAAAACGGCAGGAAAAAAAAAACAGAAAAAAAAACCCCAGTAGTTTTGCTTTTTTGGAGGGGGTCAGGTGAGGAGGTTGAATCAGTAACAGGGGCAATGAGTGCTGGGGCAAAGGAGCAGCTGGCTCAGGCAGTGAGGAGCAGAGGGTGGGTGGAAGAGGAGGGCAGGAGGGAGCCCAGCTTCTCCTCCTGGTGATGGTGATGAGCTCTTAATTTAGCTTACCATCATATGAAATGCAGGAACAAGTCTGAAGAACAGGGACGATAGGTGGAGAGAGGCTCAATTATGCAGGAGGAAACCTGCATGAACAGCCAGTCTTCATGTGGAAGAGAACGTCCTAAGAACGGGCTGTCAAAAGCTGTCCTGACGCCATTCAAAGGGCTTGGCCCATCCCTGCTCTAACTCTTTAAAGCTACATTGGTATCTGCTCCTCATAGCTTTAGGTCCTCTGGTGCCAGGATATTTTTTTCTTTTTATTGATATATTATCTTTGAATATGCATGACTTGGAAAAAGAAGGACGCTACCTGGGGCTTAACGCTGACTTGGGAGGTGGTTGCTCATGTGCGAGGTATGCACATAGTATATGGAATGGAGGAATTTATTCTGAGTTCTTGACTTCATGATGTGTATATATACACACTTTCTTAATGAAAGAGAAACTTTATAAACATCCGTGATGGATTGAATATATTGGGACAACTGGAAATTCCTGGGATTTTGATGGTAGCACAAAGATTTCTTTCAAAAGAAAGAATTCAGGAGGTTTTTTGTTTCTTTTTATAACTGCTAGGCTACACAAGGAATCAGCAGAGAATATGATAAAAAATTACGTAAACTCATAATCCATGATCTTAACTGCAAATTAATAAGTTGTTTGTTTATAGCTTTCATAGCCTGTAGAAGTAGTCATGGTGTTGGGGGGGGGGGGGGGGAAGTAAGTTCTAGGTCGTAGACTGATAAAATAGTGTTTAAATTGATTGTTGATATTTTGTGTGAAAATGCATATGATTTTGCTGTTCTACCTACTAGAGTAGTGTGGAAATCCTGATGTATGCTCTAGTTTTCCTCAATTTCCCTAGTTAATCGTGATGCTTTTTATACTCTCTAGTCCTGTGAAATTCCATGTAGGTTTACTATCTGTGCTGCATTCTGTCTTGCTTTCTTAGACTATTTAATTCTTATTTGGGCTTAGACCAGCTTTAATTACTTTAATGGTGGTGTCTTTGTTGCAATTTTACAATCACTATGACGTCTTTTTTTTTTGTAGTTGCTTTTTTTACGGTTAGCTGTTGACATACTACCTAATTTGCTTTATTAGCTAAGCATTCTTGGGAGAAACAAAGGATTTTTTTCTTTTTTTACCAACAGTGGCTTTTGTTAGTAAAAGCAAAGGCAGCTTTTTTGGAGTCTAATGGGCATGCATTGGCATGAAGTTGAAGACTGGTAAATTTTGGTATCTATTGAAATTCAACTTTGCTGTAAATTTGTCAAATTTAATGCAAATCAGTTACTAAACCACTTTGTTTTCATTAAATTCTCCTTTGGATCTCTTCCATGTGCAAAGATAGGTTAAAAATAATTGCAAAGTAGACATGCTGGCCTTTATTGACATAGATTCAACGAACATGCAGCAATTGACAGTTGCCTTTTACTAGTTTCATATTTTCACTTTAAATACATAGTTTCCGTGAGAGAGTGGAAATGTCAAAGCTGTATCTGTAGTGAAGACAAAAATACTTGCCTGTAATTACTGTTCTCTGAAAATATTTTTTGTGAGAGAGGTTTTATCTGTTCTCCTTTCTGCTGTATCTGAGACTTATATATTCTTTTCTTGATTTGTTTGTTAACCAAGGGGAATTTTTATTTTCTTAGTCTCTTGTGTTTTGAGATTTATTGTGTGATTGCCTCTAATTTGAAACGTCGCAAATTCTATAAAATATGGAAATGTGACCTAGTTCTGACCTCATATACCTATGCTGCATTTTGTAGCGATGTCCCTAGCATGTTTGATTGCTCTGCAAGTCCTTTTATTTGCAGTCTGTCATCACAAAATGTATTTCGCTCCTGGTTACTGTATAAAAGGATTAATGATTCCTGACACAGCTGAAGTTTCGGTTTAGGAATCTCAGTTTAAATCTCCTCGCAACAACTGAAATATCAAGAGTTGTTATTAGAGAAAAATTGAGGCACTTTGAGAGATGTGTGGAGACCTGTGTAAAACTGTATGTACACTGGAGAATCTCATAATTTCAACAGCAGCTTTTCTGGCTGGTACAGAGCAGTATCTGGAGAGTTCAGTTTATCTACTTGAGCTAATCCATGACTTCAGTTTATTGTATATACAGAGCCTATGCTGTAGATCCAGTTCAAATTAAAATGACGTACTAGGTCTTAGCGTTTCACTCTGTCTGAAGCAGTAGTTGTTTGATGGTAGCAATGTCGAGAACGCTTTTGCAAATAAAGCTGCAGGTGGTGACTAACATTTTAATTGTCCTGTCCTTTAAATTTGCTCAGTTCGGGAGTCTTGTCGATCCTAATGCTGTCTCTGTAATACAAAGCTAGGATGACTTGTGATTCCAGTCCTATTTTGTTAAGCGGGTATATTTTAAGTGTAACTAGTGACTTGCTGCTAGTGGATGGTAAGTGAACTACTGACTTGTTTTATTGTTGTCCTGGTTTCGGCTGGGATAGGGTTAAATTTCTTCCTAGTGCTGTGTTTTGGATTTAGTACGAGAAGAATGTTGATAACACACCGATGTTTTCAATTGTTGCTAAGTGCCCTCCTAGTCCAAGGACAGCTCCCGTGCCTACTGACTGAGCTAGGTACACAAGATGGGAGGGAACATAATCAGGACAGCCAGCCCAGCTGGCCAATGGGGTATTCCATACCATGTGACGTTATGCTCGGTATATGAACGGTAGGCGTGATCCAGGAAGTACCGATCGCTACTTGGTTATCGGTCAGCGCGGGTGGTGAGCAATTGCATTGTGCATCACTCATTTTGTATATTCTATCATTATTTATTATCATTATTTTCCTTTTTCTGTTCTATTAAACTGTCTTTATCTCAACCCACGAGTTTTTCTCACTCTTACCCTTCCGATTCTCTCCCCGTCCCGCTGGGGGGGCGGGGGGAGTGAGCGAACGGCTGCGTGGTATTTTGGCTGCCTGCCAGGTTAAACCACGACAGTCCTTTTTTTGGCGCCCAACGTGGGGCTTCTTCAGCACGTGTCACCTCCTCCTCTGGGGATATTCCAAAATCTTTGCCTTCTGGCCAGTTCGTGATCACCTCCAAGATTCCTGGGCGACTTGGGTTTCCTATTCGGGCCCGTTGTGTGATCAGCGCGACCCACTTACTCCACGTAGCATCGGTTGCATGATGTGTAGAGGGGACCCTCCCTTTGAACATCCAGCTCTACACCGCAGCCGGGGAGAATGGTCCTACCAAAAAAGGACTGTCGTGGTTTAACCTGGCAGGCAGCCAAAATACCACGCAGCCGTTCGCTCACTCCCCCCGCCCCCCCAGCGGGACGGGGAGAGAATCGGAAGGGTAAGAGTGAGAAAAACTCGTGGGTTGAGATAAAGACAGTTTAATAGAACAGAAAAAGGAAAATAATGATAATAAATAATGATAGAATATACAAAATGAGTGATGCACAATGCAATTGCTCACCACCCGCGCTGACCGATAACCAAGTAGCGATCGGTACTTCCTGGATCACGCCTACCATTTATATACCGAGCATAACGTCACATGGTATGGAATACCCCATTGGCCAGCTGGGCTGGCTGTCCTGATTATGTTCCCTCCCATCTTGTGTACCTAGCTCAGTCAGTAGGCACGGGAGCTGTCCTTGGACTAGGAGGGCACTTAGCAACAATTGAAAACATCGGTGTGTTATCAACATTCTTCTCGTACTAAATCCAAAACACAGCACTAGGAAGAAATTTAACCCTATCCCAGCCGAAACCAGGACAATTGTCTATTTAAAGCTCTCATGAATCTCTGAAAGGGTCTTAAGGCACATTTTTGCTGTGGTTTCCTGCTTGTGGTTGGGTGCCATTCAAGCTATAGGTAGCCTTGTCTCACTGCATCTCCTTCTATATAGCATTTCAGCATTTGGGTTCCAGTGCAATTTATGTTAGCAAAATCCTAAATTGGGATACTTAAGGGTAAAACATTTCTGGAAATGAACTTTGTTGTTCTTGCTGTCAATTAAATGACTAGGACTTAGTGTAAAGTTTTCCTCTTTGTTCAAGATTCTGCCTTGTGTGCTGTTGACATGCCGGAAATGTAGATAAGATGTGATAAAAGGTACTGTTACTATTGCCTGCCTACATACATAATTTGTTTGCTGCATAAATACACCTACAGACTTGTTCCATACAAGGGTCTAAGTAACTACATAGAAACATATATTTGCTTTGTTATTTCACAGAGTTTTTCTGTGATATGTTTAACATAAACATAGATAAATAAGACAAGACTTCATCAGGGAAAACCATGTTTCTGCCAAATTGCGTTACAGTAGGCCAAAACAATTCCATCGAAAACATTCCTCGACACTTCTGAAGGGAATACCTCAACCAGCGCCTGCGACTTCTAAAATAATCAATCTATTCCTAGGGAGTAAAAGTTAAAGATGAAAGAATAATTTTGCTTTTCACCCAATAACTCTGAGTCTAGGAACTGTACAATGAATAATCCAAACTGATTTTTAAAAACATGGAGAATGTAGGAGAATGTAGGTATGACATGGGGGAGCCAAAGCCTATGAAGATGTCTAATTTGGACATCATGCATTGCATCTAAGAACAAAGTGAAAGACGAGCTAGAAACATGACTACGTAAGCAGATAGCCTCTTTGATAGCTCAAGTTTCTAACTAGTTCCCAGAAGAAATTGTTGCAAAATTCTCCTGCAGAACTGCTAGAGCTCCTCTTTCGTACTGTGGATATCTGAAGAAACATATCATTATCAGTCTCTGCAACTGCATCGCTGACCAAGGCTCCAGTGGCATTTAAATAAAATAAATGAGCAAGTCTGTTTAACTGCAGAAGCAAATCCTATCCTCACCGTTTTATCTGGTTCCTTCCCCGAACTCCTCCTCCCACGTCAGCTTTCCAACTCAGCTTGTGCTAATACGCTCTCCAGCATCTCTTTCATTTTTCTTGGCCTGTGTTGTCCTCCTGAACTGACAGAGCTCAAGTCTTGCCATTCCCGTTCTCTCTCGAGGTTCGTGGGATGACATGGAAGATCTCATCCCGTCTGGCTCCAGATTAGAAGTCCTGGAACAGTCAAATGGGTATCTTTCTCTGAGGGCAGGACAAACTTCTGACTTTTCTTTTCTAGCCAACATTATGTTTATAAGGGTGGAAGCTGATTGGGGAAGCTGATTTTTTGTTGTGTTTTGTTGTGTTTTGTTTTGTTTTAAAACCCACAAACCTTGGAGAGCTTGATACCGGAGAATGGTATAAATCTAGGTAAAAAGTTTCTTGTAACTTTTAAATTGTCCAACTGCACTGCTATGAGAAGACAGTTGTTTTCACTCTGTTGCTTACCTCTTGTGAATTTATGATGCTATTTTTCTGAGAACACTGAAATGTTTCTTATCATCAGTGAGCGAATCATATCCCTGTGAGAAGCTTAATGTGCATATTACATATAGACAGACTGAGAAAAGATCATTACTTTGCCTCAGGCTACAAAATAAGACAGTAATATAGTGGGAAGCTCAGTCTCCCAGTCTCCCGGTTTAACCAGTGAATGACTCGTTTATGATACTGGCTTAAAATGCAGTGGAATGAATGATGGTGAATAAAGCTTAGCAAACGATTGGTCAGAACAATGTCTCCTATTCAGGGTTTAATAACATGTGACTTTCACACGAGTTTTGAAATTATATGGGACTATATTTTGCTTCTGGCAATATTCCTGATTAATAAGCAAAGTGTTTTTCTACTGAATTACTTCCAGTATCTTTATTTACACATCAGTGTGTCAGAGTAGTGCTTTCGCGTGTAATTTGGCTGTTTCACAAATCTTTTTTTTGTTACTCCCTTTAGCTGCCACTGGCTTGGCAATGAGGTGGCATTAGTCTGATGTCCTTCTGAACGTGAAGACTTCCAAATATCCTCCTCAGCATCACAGCAATAGTTCTGTCCAAAGACCTTCCTCACCCTGGAGTTGCAAGAAACCACCTCTAGTTTCAGAATACAAAATTTAGATTAAAAGTAGAGGCACTAAAGCAAAGTGGAGTGAAAAGGAAAAAATAAATTTATTACAAAAGCTTGAAGTTCCAGGTCTCAGAACATCTGGTTTTGTCTTCCACCTTTACTGAAAATTTATTGTGATACTTTGGATAAGTTGGTTTTGTTGAAGGGAGTATTGTGAGTGAGCTATGAAAGTTTTAAAGAAGTTTAAAAGCACTAAACAGTACAGTATGGAATCAATACAGTGTAGCTGGACTAGACCTGTGCCATCGTCTGGTTCAGACCCCATTCAGAGCAGGGCCAATCTTAATATTAAAAAAATGCCAAGTCAGGCCAGATGTGAGGGGTATTGTCATTGTTTTGCAACTTCCCCAAGGTCAGCCCGTGAGTTAGGGGCAGATTCGACTGCGTGCTTCCACTGCAACTCTGTCTTCTGGTTAACTTGCTTATAAATAGCTGCAAAGGCCTCTTACGTGCACTGTAATTTTTCTTCAGTAATCACATTAATTATATTTAGAATTTAAGGTGAGATGAAGGACATAGGGTTATCATGAGGAAAGAGAAAACAAGTTGTGAAAGTCAAATAGCTTTCCTAGAATGGGAGCCCTGAATCTGTTGTCTTCATTAAGATGTCAACAAGATGCAAGATTACACAGAAAAACTTGTTGGTAGATAACTGTTTTCTCTTCATGTCATCTTTTCTTTTAAAAGAATACGTATCTAAAATTTTGACCCGTGGTTTAGCTTCTCAGCATTTCTGTTCATCTGGTTAAAGTATATGATATCATCTTCGTTTGACATGTTGTAACATGATCGTTCTTTCTAAAAAAGCCAAACCAAACCAAACCAAAACCCAAATCAGCATGTATGTATTCAGTGCTTATTCTACTGATCAGCACATTTATGTAAATATAATCCAGATTTACTTGAGCATGTTGGGAAAAGTTGTGGTATTTACCAGTTACGTGTTTGTATTTCTCTTCTTGTCCTTGAATTTTGGGATATGCACTCTTACAAACAGAGTTTATTAATATATATAAATAAATCATGCAGTGCAACAGAAGAAGGGAGTCAGCCTAGCTCTGCTCTCTTTCATCATAAAATTTTCTTGTCTTCTTGTACTGATTGTGTACAGAATTGCAACAGGCACTTAGGGATGTTCAGGCAACTCTACAGAAAAGTGATGCTGTTTGCCTACCTCTGACTCTGTGCAAGTATGGCCTTTGCAGATTTAGGTTTGGAGTATGTTTTCTATTTTTTCGATGGGGCTTGTGTCTGGTGTTATTGGACACAGAGACCAATATGCCTTAGCTGTTTCTCCTGTGGAAGCAGTAAAAACAGAACAGTTGGCCGTAAAGAACATTGCAGGAAAGATGCTCTCCATTCAGTTATTCCGTTCAGCCAAGAATCTGATCCTGTTGTGGTTAAAAAGTCTAGAATTATTTGTCAAGTTATGTAAACTATTATGCTCTGCTCAGGTTTTGACATGACTAACTCCTAAGATGCCTAATTTTTATCTGAGCTATGACAAAATGTAATAACTTTTTATGTATTTTAATTCACATTTTTCCTGGGCACCCTGAGAATGTTTCCTATCAGTACGTACATCTCGGAGATTTTAATGATTTTTCTCTATCATTTTCTTTAGAGAGTTGGTTCTTTTCTGGAAGCTTGTTGCCAAGCTAACTTCATTATGCTATTATTATTTAATGTTTTTTTCCACTAAAGAACACCAGAACTTCTAAGAACTTAATTTTGTGAGAGTGGTTGACTTTTTGTATTGAAAATTCACACATTTTTTGGGGGAAAATGGTTATATTTTATCTGTAGGACATCAGTCTGGAAAGACTGAGAGAACTGCTTGGAAATAACTTCTTCCAGCTACCTTTCTGTACTGATGCCTAAATTCAAATTAATAATAGTTACCAATGCCTCTTCACATGGCTTAATAATAGAATCTATGCTAGAACATCCTATCAGCTGAAGATTTCAGATATCATTTCAGGAGAGAAAACGCACACGGAATTTTAACAGCTTCAGGCCCTGTCAAGACAGGCGATTTTTAAAATTTTAGTTTTCTATTGAAGGCAGTAGTGCATTTGCTTCAGCATTAGCAGTATTTGGATCACTGACTTACACACATTGCTGACTATTATTCTGATCCAATGTACACTCAACCTCTTAGCTGTTAGCTAAACTCAAGTGCATGAAGATGGAGGAAGAGGGCTTTTGGCTCCCCAGTATGCACATTCTTTTATATTTTTCTGCAAAAATAATTTTGGAATTATTTACGCCCACCTTGTCCAGGAGCATACTTCTTTTGTGTATGTCAAGTAAAAACAAAGCATGAGACTAATGGATATTTGACCTCCTTGGAAAAATAGGATTTTACCACATAATGAATTCTGGGTGAATGATTATTACTGCTATTAGTATTACCTGTGGTTGTCATGTTGCGGCACAGATTTCTATTCCTGCCAGCTACATCAAAGTGACCAAGGGAAAGATAATTAAATTGGGTATTTGCAAGATTTAGTAGTCCTTGCTCCTTTACCCAAATCATCTTGGTATTCATTCGAGGAGGCACATAATTTTTGTCTCAGCTTTCACATTTTTCTATAAAATGTGTTAGTTGCTGTTCCTATTTGTAGACACAGTTTTATGTGTTTGTATTTATAGCGTTTCTATCACACGTGTGTTTATGTACGTGTACAAAAAATTTACTGAGGCTGTATGCAGGTGAGTTTAGTTTACATGATTAGTGTGTGACGCTGCACAAAAAATAAAATTTGGAGAAAAAGGCTTATGGGCAAGATTATGGAATCCAGGATACAGAAACTTGCTAATTTAGTCTTTGAAGACACAAGTGATATTTTCACCCTACATCCACTTGCTGAATATTCCATAAATAGACTTTATTCATATCCCTCTAGGAGAGACGTGGCTGCAATTTATGGAAAACTCATCATGCTTCATGAAAAAGCTGAATGCTGCAGCTTTAACTAAAGCGTACTGGTTCATAAATGTTGCAATGCTAACAGCAGTGTAAAAGTATACTTCTTTTTTTTCCTTTCCGGCAGGCGATATGATTTTATTGCTTGAAGATGATTCCTACAGAGTTCAAAGAGAAAAAAAAAAAAACCTCAATGTATTTTTGAAAGAAAAAAAAGTTTTTCAAAATAATCTGACAGCTTGATTGACAAGGTGTGGTTTCAACGGACCGTATACTTCCGTTGCTTCTGTTCTGACTTGTATACAGTGTCGCACTGCAATCAAGTCCCCCATTCTTGATTTGCCTGTCAAGAACTGAACGTCAGAGCTCTGGATAGCTGCAAACCCTAGAGCTTTCATACATTAATGGTGGCATAAAAATTGATCAATAGAAAATAACTTTGCTGTGTAGTGATACTTTTTTTCTGAAGATGAAAGCTGTTAGTCACAACAAATTATATTCTTTCCTTATACCAACAAGTCCATACACACTGAGTAGGAATACAACCACAGTGAAACTGGTGCTTTTAGTGTCCCTGCAGTGTCCTTGGCAAAGTGCTTGGTGGATTAGCAAGAGAGTGGTTCTATTATACAGATTAGGGGCACCTCATTCTTCACCTCTTCTTCAATAACAATTGATTATGGTCCATTGTTATTTACCATTCCATGCATACAAAAGTAAAGTTTTAATATAGTTACATTAAAGCCACATATTTAAAAAAAAAAAAAAGCAAAGTAAAAAAGGATTCACTGTAGTTGTAACTTGCTGGTTTTGAGTTTGCAAAGAACCCACAGCTCTCTGGTGGGTCCCACAACCTCATGTTCTCAGTACCTTCTGAGGTTTGGGTGGACACCAAAGATTCTGAGTCATCTTTAAGGAGGCACCAACTCTCTTAGCTCAGATCTTGTGTGTTTAAGTGTAAATGCCCCTACATAAAGTAGATGTGAGAGTACAGATGGAATATAAAGAGCATAGCCTAATAATGCTTTAAATGGGATATAGCCTACAACTGGTTTCCCTGATTCCTGTGACCTGACTCCCGCCTCTGGTCCTTCCAAAGCTGAAAATAGCATATATACTTACTGCAAAGAAAGCATGTTGATGTTGGATTTTGGCTTTTCACTAAATGGAACAATCTAGAGTATCAGGAAGATGTAAGAAAGCCCTAAAGAAATATTGAAATGAATGAAAATTTCAAAGGAAGAACCTTTTTTTTTTTTAGAAAGTAATTAAGAATCATGAATATTTTGGTTACTCTGCAATGAGCAAATCCTTAAGGAATGAAAATATGCTCTAACTAGCTGCTTTGCAAATGTATAAAATTCATGATGTGTTTGATTAAAACTTCTGTATTGCTTACTTAAGCTTTGCACTGAATTCTACAAACATTTCATAAAGAGTAGTTCATAAATCCTATAAGGTACACTTACCATCTCTGTCAAAATCTGACATAAGCACTGTTGAGAATTAAAAAGAAAATGTTCAAAACTCAATAGGAAGTAAGAAATACAGCAAGGAAAGAAAAAGGTCCTTATATTTCTGAAACCTTGGTCAATGCCAGGACTTGGTATTTTTGCTTAGAATTGCCTTGTATATGTGATATTTCAAATATTCTTAATCATGGTAGAGATACGTGACAAAGGATGGATGGGAAAGCTAAGCAGAAAATAGGGCAGAAATATGGAACTTCAGTTCTAAACCGGCAACAGATTGTTGAAGGGATTTCTACTTGATTTATTTTAATATTTTTAAAATAGAATAGTTAGGATAATTTTACTTTCTTTTCCTGAAACCCTTTAATAGGCTCACCATAAAATAAAGATTTTTTTCCCTAATTGTGAATCTGTGGGTGAACAAACTAATGTTATCCTCTCTGTACAAACAGTTACAAATAAAGTCAGCAAATTAGCTTATAAATTCTTCTGCTGAATACATGAATTGCATAATAATTAGAGGTTATAATCAAGTCTTAAATAAAGTGAGTTTATCTAAATAATACAAGTGCTGCAAATGCTGTTAATACAATGTTTTTTCAATAACCTGTTTCTTGAATGATTGTCTCTAGGTCACCTGAAGTACGCTTCTTACCTCTTTCTTTGCTGAATTTTATTATATACCCTAGTGATTTTCCAACTCAGAAATAGAAAAGGGCCATAATGACATTATTGCTGTGGGTTTTGTTGCTGAAATTTTCTCAAAGCCCTTGAGCAAAGTGAAACTGAACCAAAATTGGTGGCATTCATCAGCCACAGCGAACAAACAGGATCACTCTTCACATCAGAAAGAATTTTAATGTTTCGTTGCAATCCATACTTAAGTATCCGCTCTTTCCTCATCTCCCTCTCCCCAACCTATTTACTTGGCCATTCATAATACTGACATTTATGCTGACCTGTGTTCCTTAAAACTATTTTGTAGGCCTTTAATTCCATTTTCCAGATTACCCTGCAGTGAAAATTTTTGCCGTTCTCTTCAATGACAAAGGCTGTTAGGAACACCAGCTAGTCTTAGTATAGCCTTAATCTCAAAATTCAGTTCCAAAAGCTTCAACAAGAAGAAATACTGAAGAGAAAAAAGGGACAGTTGCATGAAAAACAATGTATAATGTTTCAGCTGGAGTGAAAGAAAAATCAATTGGATGTTTTCAGGTGTTGTGATATCTGAAATCTGACGTCATGCAGAAAAAATCACAAGTGGTAATTCTGCTTTAAGAGGGTTGATCTTGTACATCATAGGAAGAAAGACGGTTAATTTACATAGGTTTAGGGTCCCTGACAGAGTAGCAAATAAAATAAAAAAATCAATCTGCTTGCATTTCAAATTAAATTCAAAAAGTAAACAGTAAAAGATGTGAACTTGAAACAAATCAAACTTCTAGATGTTTCTGAAAACCTTTGTAGTTAATTCTGATCATTTAGCAATTTCATTCTATACTTTTATTATAATAAAATCATCATATTTGATAAAATAAAGTGTGATAGAAATGCAACAATGAGTTTTGGATTCCCAAGTGCTGGTATGGTTGTGGCCTGAAAGCTGCTCCAAGGTGGCAAAAAAGGGAAAGAAAGAAAAAAGGCTATTTTCTTTCCCTGGTCAAAATGAATCATGTCTCTCCTTGCGCACTGCCCAGTGCAGCACTTACAGCAGCTCCTTCTGATTTTCTCTTTGGTGATTCAGCGCAAATTAAGTTTGGAAGCCCCAAATTTTGCCTTCTTGATATAATTTAATGCATGGTACTCCTTTTGACCAAAAGTATGACCAACAGCAGATCCATGAGAATGTGCAAATTCAAAAGAGTTATGATGCAGATTCATAAGAGATTTCTTTCAACCCAAGAGGAACACAGTAGTTGCTTATTTCAACAGAAATGTAAAAATCTGCAGAAGCTCATAATATTTGCCCAGCCATTTCATCACTAGGCAGGGGAATATTTAAGACCTTTTAGGCTTACAAGGAGGTTTTTAAACTATACACATCAACCTAAATAAAATCCTGCCATAAGAACAATTGCCAGTTTCAAATTGTAAATTTTATTTTAAGATATTCAGAGTGAGACTTTAGCTACAAACTTTACTTTCAGTTTTATTCTGTGATGCACAGAAGCTTAAAAAGATGTTTGTGCCTGTTAAGACAGACATGCTTTTTTGACCGTAACCCTTCAAGTTGGTTTTAACTTAGTGTATTGCTTGCAGAATACCCTGCGTAGCACATCTCATCTGGTCAGGAACTTAGCGATGCACTCGGTACGTGGGATCAGCACACAGCAGATAGGAAAAGCAATCTGGGAAGTCAGATTATCTGGAAAACAAAGAGTGATCTGATTTTAGTTCAGAAATGTCAGGTTATTCTTGATCTTAGATGCTGTGGCATTTGCCTGTTGATGAGATGATGGAAAACTTGTTTTCATGTGTTGACACTTTTTCCCTTATGGGCCACTTTCAGTTGTGCATTGCAGTTTCATGAGTTAAAAAACCATTAGTAAGAGAAGACTGTGGAAATTTATTAGGAGTCCACATTTTGGAACAGTATTAAAGATAATATCTATTGAAATGATTAATTTTCTTTGCTGTTAATTGCAAAAATCCATCTGAGTTTAACCAACTTTTTATTCCAATTTGGCAATGCATCTGTACGTGATGGCTGGCACAAGTGTTTTTGAAAATACAAATCAAATTGATTAACAAGTATTTAATCCGAGGGAGATTTTTTTTTTCTGAAGACCTTTTTTTCCACTAGTAACAGCTATCAGTATTTTAACAACTGTTCTCTTTAAATTAAATATTATGCATGTTTTTGTTCATAGAGAATTTTTTTAAAATTCTTTTGCAATGCCTTTTTTACAAAACTCAAATACATGGTGTTGCACATAAGACTAGAAAGTAAAAATATGCATTAGAGTATGAAATGGGGCACTTGCAGCCCAGAAAGCCAATCATCTCCTGGGCTGCATCAAAAGCAGTGTGGCCAGCAGGTTGAGGGAGGTGATTCTGTCCCTCTACTCCGCTCTAGTGAGACCCCACCTGCAGTGCTGCGTCCAGCTCTGGAGCCCTCAGCGCAGGAAAGACATGGACCTGTTGGAGCGGGTCCAGAGGAGGCCAGAAAAATGATCAGGGGGATGGAACGCCTCTCCTATGAAGAAAGGCTGAGAGAGTTGGGGTTGTTCAGCCTGGAGAAGAGAAGGCTCCAGGGAGACAATATTGCAGCCTTTCAGTACTTCAAGGGGGCTTATAAGATAGACGGAGAGAAACTTTTTACCAAGGCCTGTAGTGACAGGACAAAGGAAAACGGTTTCAAACTGAAAGAAGGTAGGTTTAGATTGGACATGAGGAAGAAATTTGTTAAGATGAGGGTGGTTAGACATTGGAACCAGTTGCCCAGAGAAGTTGTGGGTGCCGCATCATTGGCAGTGTTCAAGGTCTGGTTCGATGGGGCTTTGAGCAATCTGATCTGGTGAAAGATGTCCCTGCCCATGGCAAGGGGGTTGCATTAGGTGATTTTTAGAGGTTCCTTCCAACCCAAACCATTCTATGATTTGAGGAGTCCATCACGCATTACCAAAATAATTTAAAATATGAGATTTGTTCTTTTCTTAATATGTTCTCTCTAGTTTTTTTTTTTTTAAGGCTAAGCTTCTCTAAGCATGTAGTTTGAAAGCTTTATGCAGTTATAGTTATGACTTAGTATTTTGATTATTTTCTAAACAATTTTATTTTTCACTACTTTTGGTTATAATTCCAATTTAGTATCATTGAGCCTTGTTTTAGAAGAGGAGATTAACTGCATTTTTCCCTGCTCACTATGTACTTTATATTTAACTTTCCACTAATTCTGGCTGAATGAGTGGGCAATGGTATTTATTGCAGTTCATTGTGTGGGTACAGGAAAGTAAGAAATGTAAAACTTAATTCAGCAAAGTAATTCTCAAGGAAAATAATTTTTTTAAACAATTATTAAAAACAAAGTGTAAAGTGATGCATACACTGAGTCAAAGTTCCCCTGGCTTTCTTTTTTTTTTGTTACATCCTCCTCCCTCCATTTTTTTTTCCCTTTCTGTAGTTGCTGTCCTATTTAAGAAAGCAAACCAAATAAGGCCATTTTCCCTTTAAATAAGTCCCCAGGATAGACCCAATTTAGGTGTAATTTACTAGATTTCAGTTCTTTACCCACTCTGTGTGTCAAGCATACATGGTAGAGATTAGTGCAAGTCATACTATGGGAAGTATATTAAAGGCATACCTGTTTAATTGCAAAATGCTTCATAATGGATTTTCTTATCTGATAATTTAAGCTTTAATTCTCTAAACACCTGGGCATTGAGTAATTTTACACCTAGAAATATTCATGTTGAACTCCGTGGCTTGTTCACATTATTGCCATACTACCTTCCAAGTTTGGGGCATTGCCATGCTCTAGTCTGAGCCCGGAGCACTTGTGTTAGTTCTGCTACCACCTTACTTTGAATTAATTGCCAAATTCTTGTATTTTTGTTTCCACCTCCATAAATTTCTGGTTTTTTTTTTCTCTAGACCATGCATAGCTCTTTTGACTTCTGACTGCCTATTAAGAAATAAAAATGACATTTGTCTCTGGTGTGGGAGAAATGCAGTGGAGGTCTTTTCAGCAAAGGTGAATGCACTTTGACAGAGAGGTCTTAGTAACTACATCAGTGGACAAGGGAGGAGCTACGGATGTCATCTATCTGGACTTCTGTAAGGCCTTTGACATGGTCCCCCACAACATCCTTCTCTTTAAATTGGGGAGATACGGATTTGATGGATGGACTGTTCAGTAGATGAGGAATTGGTTGGATGGTTGCATCCAACTACGGAGGATAGTGGTCAACGGCTCAATGTCCAGATGGAGATCGGTGACAAGTGGTGTCCTTCAGGTGTCTGTATTGGGACTGGTACTGTTTAATATCTTCATCAATGACATAGGCAGTGGGATTGAGCGCACCCTCAGCAAGTTTGCAGACGACACCAAGCTGAGTGGTGCGGTCAACACGCCTGAGGGATGGGATGCCATCCAGAGCGACCTGGACAAGCTCGAGAAGTGGGCCCCTGTGAACCTCATGAGGTTCAACAAGGCCAAGTGTAAGGTCCTGCACCTGGGTCGGGGCAACCCCTGGTATCAATACAGGCTGGGGGATGAAGGGATTGAGAGCAGCCCTGCCGAGAAGGACTTGGGGGTACTGGTGGATGAAAAGCTGGACATGAGCCAACAATGTGCGCTTGCCCGCTAGAAAGCCAACTGCAGGCTGGGCTACATCCAAAGAAGCGTGGCCAGCAGGTTGAGGGAAGTGATTCTGCCCCTCTACTCTGCTCTTATGAGACCCCCACCTTTATCACCTCTTAATAGCTCTTCAATTTAACATTCCGTTTTTTCCTGCGATTTTTAAGTTAAGCGAAAGGCAGCTGTTTCACAGTCAGAACATGCTGATGTTAAATCAGCAGCCTACCAGATCTTGCTCTCAAATAAAATTGTTTGGAAACATCTTATTTTCATTCAGAACCTCAATGAGTGACCTTGTGTCCTCTGCTTCCTCTTTAGGTCACCTACATCTGCAGCCAAGTCCAATGTTCAGACACTAGTGTGATAGTCACATAAAACACTGCAATGCCATGTGCTTATGATGCTTGTGAATGAAGTGAGAGAGAGAAAATAAATCTATTGGTTGCACATCTTAACATAAATTACGGAAATGGGACGGACTCAGAGAATCTTTATAACGTATTTCTAAATGAAAAAATGTGTATTGCAATAAAATGAACTATTGTACCAACTGCTGACTACATCCGTATCACAAATTTGTATGTGCGGTTCTCCGATAGGAACTGGGTTTGCCCAAATTTAAGATTTCATAATGTAGTTTGCAATTTCAAAAACAGGAGGGCTGTTAGCAAAGATGCTGATTTTACAGTGAATTAACCAGGACTTCAAAGGTAGTTGAGAACAGCTGGTTTTATTATAGGTTCAGGAGGTCCTAAAGCAGTACTGTTATGCCACTCTAATATTCAGTATTGGTTAAAGAGATTTAGCTGGGCAGCGATGTGGAGTCGTTTAAGGGGCAGAGAGAGATTACTCCTCTCTGAACGAGGAAAGGGGTTCAATCTGGAGACTTTCTTCCTTCAAAGGGGGACAGGCAGAGGGTCACCTTGCTGAAGCAGAGGCTGCTGGAAAAAGGAGAAACTCAGCCAGCCCCTGTAGCTCAAATGGGAATGGGCCGAGTCTGTGGCCACTCAGAAATGAGAAATTAAGAAAGAAGAGCAATTGGAGAAGGCAGCAAGACTTGTTTAAACTTTGTTTTCATTCTTTCTCATCTAGTTGTTCAGAGTGAACTCTATTTAAAGTAAATTTTTAGTTCATATTGTAGGAAAATGTAGTGTTGGTGGTAATTCCACCAGAAATTCTGAGGGTTGTGTCCTGTCTCACTTCACGTCTGCATTTGCAATTGTATTTGTCCTCGCTTTCCCTGCTAGCTCTTACAACAAATTGGGCTTTTATTACTACAACATATTCTTGCAAGTTTACAATTTACTATAGTAATATTTCAACCAAGACAAGAAATTTAGACTGAAGAGGCTTTCAGGAAAAAAAGATTCTTCTCACTATTATACCCTTGTGGGTCAGCGTTCAGTCCATTCCCCACAAAGCAACCCTTATTTTAGAGAAGAATTCAAGTGAGATCTATCCTAGTTTAAGTATCATGGTAAGTTTTTCTACAAAAGCATCCATCAATTGGTTTTTAGTTACTTTTTAACCTCTTTCAAAGATGTCTTTGAGAGTGGCTGAAGTTGTAATTTTTTTGGTCAAAATGTTTGGTGCATAATGCTAAATTTTTTAGGTAGTTGTTAGGTGTTGCTGCTTGCAATAACGTGTAGTGCAACATGTGAAGGACCGCAGAGATTATTTTATTTTGTTGTCAAGTAACCATCCTATTCTGGTTCATTATTAGTGATTCTGTACCCAAAAAAGGTCTTAAAATACTGGAAACCTTTATAAAACTGGCAGTATTGGGTAGTCTGTGTGGCTGCTTGACAGTGTGGACAAATAGGATGGTTATCTCGGCAGGGTTTCTCTTCAAAATTGAAGGTTAACAGCCACTGTGTGCAGCTGTGGCATGAACGTGTGCTTTGAAATTCGGTCTTGCCAGTGGTATGTTTAATGGGTTCATATGCAACCAATTGTTTCCCATCAGAGCATTTCTCAGCTGTGAGATTGATCTCTTGAGTGGTGATTATTCCTATACACCTGCTTTTACTCATATACCTTGCTTAGGAAGCTTGGCACAAAGCCTGGCCTTTCTCCGACAGGCAATGTAAAAAATAGGGGAATTCTTCAAACATGAAAAAAAGTATATTTTTCTTTCCAGGTTTAAAATTGCACAACTGTTAGAGAGCACAGTACCACTCCCAGATTCATTCTAATGTCATTACCAGTTAGGAAGATGATAATACAACACATGTACAAAGTTCTTTGGCAATGTCTGCAAAAAGAGTTTGAAGATTTTTTTAAAAATCAGAAATTTCCAAAATATTGATAAACTCAGCTTTAGATTACTGTACTGTACCGGCTGGCTTCCCTATTCCTGAATTTATGGACTAGAGTTTTGACATCAGTGACGGGTCCTCTGCTTTCAATTATGTCCTAACACTTTTTCCAGTACAGGCGAACAGATTTACTCACATGCTACGTAAGCCTCACATCCGAAAGTGAGCCTCACGTCTGAAAGTTCTTACTGCAGCTGTGCAGCTGCAGCACTGCAAATAAAGAGAGAAAGCAAAAGAAAAAGAAAAAAAGAAGAAAATAAAAAAAGGAAAAAAATTACTTCTTTTCACATGTGTTTTATTGGAGTGAAGCCATAGAAAAACCTGATTTTCACTGTGGAATGGGAATTCCAAAAATTGCCATTAGGGTTTGGAACCTCTGAGCAAACCTTTCCTGCAGGATTGCTGTATATGAAACCTAAACTGAGACCTCTACGCATCTGAGTTCCAAGAAATCATCACTATTAAGGGAAATTTTACTTTTCAGAATTAGACTGGAAGATGCATGGTTTGTTAACAAGACGTGTGTGCTATTTTGTTTTAGAAACTTAAAACGATGTTACCTGGAGTAAGCATCAGTAGAAGTAAGAACAATGGTCCTACGAAGTCAAGGGATGGGGTATGAGTGCAGGAGCTGGTTCAGTCTCTTTCTGTTTAATGCATGCATTAAGCTGGTTTTAAGAGGCATCAAGTAAAGTGCTTGTCCTGGTTCCCAAAGCAAATAACAAAATATTCCTGCTCATAAAATATAAATAAATTATAAATATATTGTGTACTCATCCCCGTGAATGTTCTATTATATTATGTGCTCATCTATTTTTTATTATTTTTACTTTAAATTTGTCAGTATTTGTACTTCTAGGAAGTTTATGCTCTTGCAGTGGGAAAAAGGAAAAAAAATAGTTTTCAAATGTTGATTGCAAATAGAAATGGATGAGATATACATAAATAATGGAAATCGTTTTTATCCACTGGTTTCAGACCACCGATGTATTTTACCGAGGATTTTGGTAGCAATGGGAATGGATAGTTTTGAAGTTGAACAATGTTGCTGGAGGCTCTGATATGAGTAGAGAGATCTGGAGACACAAAGCAGGTGGTTCTTGTATACATTAATTCAGTCTTTCCTAAGCTACATGTCAACTCCTTCAGTTCAGAGCTTTGTGACTAGATAAGATGGAAGAGGGTGGCTGTGAGTGCCCCTGGCTTTGAAGTAAATGTCAAATACAACCACAGCTGTAAAAACAGTAATTGCAGAAAAAAATCATATCAATTTATCAGTATGGGATGTCAAAGGGAAAGCAGTGAATCTGAATATGCTTTGGCAAGTTTGCATAGCACAGAAAAAGGGATTATTGCAGAATATATTATGTTCTTTGCATCCTAAGTTGTCAGAAAGGAACAAGATGAAGAAATCATATTTTCATTATGAAGCAGTCCAGTTCTTAACACTTCTAATAAAACCCAAATATCCAGTAAAGGCTCAGAGGAGTTTTATTGCAGTGCTCCAGCCATGCAGACCTGTTGCAAATTGTGTCATTTGTGTGAAGGGTGAGATGGCTTAGAGAAAACAATATTTACTTTCTTATTTAAAACTCAATTATTATAAGACCTGGAAGAAGAGAGTATAATTTCAATCTGTTTTCTGAAGTATGAATTTGTAACAATATTTTTAATTAAGATGAGTTTCAAGTGACAGTCTTTTGCAGTCTAACAATGCTAGTGGATGCTTCCCCTGGTGATACAACTTTTCTGGGGAAACACATAGTTCTGCAAATTTTTCAGGTCATTTGGTAATCTCAACTCCTGAAATAAGAGTACGCTTGTCTGCTCTACAGGTTTGGAAGTCATTAGTTATCCTGGGTCATCTGGCTTGTGTAGACAAAGCAAAGGTTAAAGATGATGTTCTATTATGTTTAAATATGATGGTCTATTATGTGTATTGTATGAAGTCTAATAGTTTGTAACATACCCATGTAGTCAGTTGGAATAATCCCTCAGTGATTTGCAGGATGCTGAACCAGTGACTTGAAGCTGTCATTTATTGGTAGGATAAAAGAACACTTAATCTGTGATTTTTATTTTGCAAGCGTTCATTAACATCATGAATTCCCCTTGGAAAAAAAATAAGGAAAACAGAAAATGTTGAATTGAAAATATGTCATAAGGTGGAAAACCAGTTTGGAGCTAGAAATGTGAAGTATAATGGGATGCTGTAGAGGGTACTTTGTGTTTAGTGCACCCAAAAATATTATTATTAACCTACTGTAGAATATTGAGGGAAGAAATCTCCGGTCTGCAAATGGTATCTCATGCATTGGCAGAAAGGTCACCATCAATCACTGTGGAAGGGAAGTTATCAATAGAAAGTTCTGTAAGGTTTCTTTCTCAGATTCAAGCAGAATATTGGCAAACGTGACCTCACTCTGATGCTCTTCTTTCAGAAAAATTTGCCAGCTTATTGTAGACTGCCATTGTAATGAGCAGTTGTAGCATTTGCTTTAAGACTGATTTAAAAAATGTCCAAATTGCATTCATTTAGTAAAATAGCTTAGCTAAGTGAATTTTTTTTGAACTGTTTATCATAGTTCATGGTGATATGTGTCTAAATAAATGGGATTTTGTCATGATGAAATGACAAATGAAATGCAAACTAGATCTTTAAAAAAATTAAAGCATAAGAGAGAGATATAATGGCAGTAAAATGCATTGATAATAAATATTTTAAAAAGAACCCCTAAATGAATATACAAGATGTATCATTGATAACTAGCAGAAGGTATCTAGTTCGTGCTAACTTCAGCACAGGAGGAGACAGCTGGCAGAAAGCCAGCAGAGGAAAAGTTTCAAGTCCCACATCTTGTCTCTAGTTTTTCTGTTGGTTATAAAGTGGAAGCTTCAACATAGACTCAGAAAATTATTTTTTATGGTGTCGATATGTTGATTTTTTTAAATGACATAGGAAGCATTTTTTCCTTTTACTTTTTCAAAATATTAATTTTCTTCTTCATTTGAGCCCCAAGTGAAAAAATAAAACTGAACACAAAAGTTGCTATGACCTATAAGCTGGACTTTCAGACAGTGTTTCAGATCTGAACCAACTCTGATATCTCCCATTTCAGTTTCAGACACTTTAGAAAACAAAACGAAAAGCCCGTAACAGTTTTTATTTGCGTTCATGTAATGTTATCTTTGCTTTATCTTACAGTATGCCAGAGTGCTCTGCACAAATTATGCTGAGATGTATCCTCTGGCCCGTGTCATAACATCATGTGGAAGCACAATTGTGGTGTGCATGGTTTTGGGAAGAAATGCAGATGTGTGGTGGGACGAAGCCGTAGCTGTAGTAAACCTGCCGGCCTGGGCAGTAAGAGGTCCAGGACTCTTGGGTATTGTGAAGAGCAAACCTCCCTTACCATTAGATATAGCTATTGTGAGCCAAATTAAAAGTTGTATTTCAAGTATGGAATTGAAAGTATTTTTTATTAAAATACACTTAACATGCCAAAAATACAGTATATGTTTTATTTAAATTCTGTAAACACACATGTAAGCCAACTTTTTTGGCCAGTTTTTCCCTCTCAAGTTAATGACTTGCTATTATTCACCCAGATCGACTATTCTAGTAGGGATCTGAGAGATACTTCACTCTTTCTCCTTCACTGGGCATAAAGAAAAGGGGAGGAGAACAGAAAAGACAAGGGATGCATTTTTCCCTGCCTGTAGCCTCCTCTGCAACCTTGCTAAATCTCACCCTGAATGTTATCCCTCTCCTGTCTACTGTAGACTCTAATCCCACATTTTCATTATGTACATTTTTGTCATTCATTCACATTCACCACAGCCGTGACGAGAAACGAAATGTGGTCTGCTGTTGAGGTTGATGAGCTTAAATTAAAAAAGAGAAAAAGAAAAAAAAAAAGATGAAAGATTGAGCTAAGAGATATTTTTAACTTTTTATATTAACATGGTTACCTTTTTTTTGGAAACATGTCAACCAGATTTGACTAAGGATGGGAGGTGACATTTTGGAGATGTAAGGAGATTGATTTCTTTTTTTCTTGGTAGGAAGGGATGGAGGGGGTAGTTGAAAACTAAAACAAATCTTGTCTTTCTAACAACGTAAAGAGTGTTGGATTTAGTAGCTAGAAGATGGCTGCTTTCTTCTTGCCTTTAGCTTAATGTGAGAATTGGTGGAGTTCCTCTGCTCTTTATCATTCATTTTTCAAGAAACTGTTCAGAACATTATACTTTTAAGACCTCTATTCAATTTTGTCAAATTTGGTTGAAATAATAAATAGTATTTTAAAAAATGACTGTAAGGGGAAAAATGAATATGGAGGCTGTGTGATTGAATAAACCTTGTTTTATTATGAAACCTGGTACACGTGAGCAAGTCTGAGCCAGATGCATAGGGATTTTTGCCTTTTTTCTCTGCAAGCATTGTTATCAAACTCAAACTTAGCTCGATTGTCTCCATATTTTCCCCTAGCCAATCAATTAGCAGAAACATTAATTTTTTATAAATGTCACACTGTTATAGAATTACTTTATGTCAGTTGTTTTTCCCCTGGAACTAATTTTTATAGCACAGGGAGAAGTACTAAAGTGTATAATTTTTTGGATCTGAACAAGATTTGTTACAGTAGGATAATAACCACATGCTTTTAAACAGATGGGATATCATTTTTTTGGGCCTGCTTTCTTTCCTCACAAAACATTTAATGAAAAATATAACTGTTTATCAGTAAAGTTTTTCTTTCCACGCATCCTGATGAGATATCGCCATCATGTATAAGAATCAGATCACTATCACAGGTTATCCTAAGCAAGTATTGAGTAATAAAATTCTTTTTATTTCTTGCTAATCCAGGGAAGGATTGTTATTGGGTTTTTAATGGTCTTGCAGTAGGTTAAACTAATGTTACTTTTATTTTGGTGCAGCCTTTGCTTTGGGTAAGGGAAAGAATTGGGAGCAGAAAGAAAGATGTCTCAAGATGGGTCATTATGGTTGACCTCTGAAATTTTATATCAAAAGTGTCAAGTTTCCTTGATGAAGTTTTAACCTCTGAGATTGCAGTTAATGTAGCTGGCGTTTTCTTATGACTACAGTGAAATGTACTGATCTTCCTGGCATTTTACTTGAATTTTAAAAAAATTTTTACTGTTGCAAGGAGGTGTTAAAGAAGACTATGCTATAGAAGACTACTATGCTCTTGAGCACTCTGGAATAAGTATGGAAAAAAATCAACTAGGGACCAATACTCAACTGCTTTTCATAGACTTCCTCTGATCTGCCTGTGCAATGCTGAACATCCTTCCATCAAAAACTCTTGCCTTGAAGTTAGACTTTCTTAGCACGCTGCTCAGTATTCACTAACAAAAAGCTGAAGTTTCCTTTCCTTTTGGGTTTGCAAGCTCCACTGAGTGACTTGTGTTACAGGAGACCTATGCTTGTGATGTGAAATTATAAGAATTCCTGTTCACTCAGTTCTTAAAAGTGCAAATTGTATTTTACAAAAGCAGGACAAAATGTTTTCCTTCTCACTTTCATCTGAATTTGTGTCTCAGGAAGGATTTTGCAGTTTCTAAAATCTCTGCACTTTCTAAAATCCCTGTACTTTCATAAAGCTCTGCTCATAGAGATGATGTGTGTACAGGCAGGAAGAAGGAAGTTCTTAAATAATTCTGCAATAACATTCCCAATTTCTCCTTAATATTCTCATGCTAATGTTGCTCTACAGTGAATGTAGAGCTGCACTCAAATTTTTCCTATAATGAGGCCTAGGGAATCCCAGTTTTTGAACTAGGATATGGCTACCTGTTTGCTATATCTCTGCTTCTTGTTCTCTTTGTTTTTCTGTTTCAAACCTACCAGCTAAAAGACATTTGGTACTTTTTACTAAGAATCTGGTTAACATATGGCATTAAAAAGAAATAGTATTTCAAGAATACTTAGCAGCTGTCCTGGTACATATTTGCTTTCGGATAAGGTAGCTGTATTTTGCTATTGTTTGTTTAGAAAATATAAATCTGTATCTTTTTATATAGTACTTTCTTCGGGTATGTTGTAGCATGTTCATTCTTTATGACAGCTATATCAACTTGAGTTTTTGTGAGGGCACATAATTGGAAATGTAGGCTGTTAATTGTACACTCAGCAGGTTTGATCTACAGTCATTGGCAGACAAGAAACATTGACTCACAAAAATATAAATGTTCCTACAAAGCCATTTATTACTATCTTTTTAAAAGAGTCTCATATGGCAGAGCCATAATGCACTGCACAAAAGGGGACATAAACCTGAAGTCCACCAAGAATGAGCACTGCACTCGTACTTTAAAGTCAACAAGTCAACAACCTATTTCCCGTGATTGGGTTGTAAAGAATATAATGTGTGTCATTTTTCTGCTCTTTAGAACAGCTAAATTTTCCGGGTAGAATTGTTGTTTGTCATTTCTAGTGGATTTTGTAATCATGCTGCTCATCAAACTGATAGTAATACAGGTTCTGATATATTGGCATATCCACTGCATCATTTGGAACTATTATACAGAGTAAAACCATTCTATCTTTTTGAATTAAAAAAAAAATAGGCATTAATACCCTCAAACAAGGGGATAAAGATCAATAAGCAGGAAGTAGTCAAAAAGTAATGTCTAATTTTTCAGGAGAAAGTGGCAAGCCTTACAGAGAGAGAAGAATCATGAGATAATGTATTTTGGGGGGTTTAGTAAGGTTTTTGACATTCCTTCTCATTACACTTTAAGCTGAAGAAACACAGTTTAGATTACTCTGCTGTATGGCGAATGCAGAACTCGTTGGAAAACCACCTGTAGAAAACAGTTATGAGTAGTTAGTTGTGAGACTGGAAGAATATGTTGAATGGAGCTCAGCAAAGACTTTTCATTACCAACCCAGGTTGTGGACTAGAAGGCATTCTTCTTAAATTTGCAGATGCAAGGAAGCTGGGAGAGATTACAAGTGTGTCAGGATACAGAATTAAAATTCAAAATTACTTGAAAAACTGGACTGAAAAATGTTAGAATTCTTACAGGAACAAGGACAAACTACTAAGTTTAGGTGGGAGCACTTTGTTAATTCTCCGGTGTGCCTTTCCAGTAGGGTACAGACTAATTATAGAGAATTCAGAGTACAGTCATGGTTGTGATTAAACATCTACACAGCATGATCTGAGGGAAGAATGAGAGAATTGGGGTTATTTAACTTGACAGAAGACCAGGAGGTACATAACAGCCCTCTAATATGTTACCTCTTGTACTGATTTTGGCTGGGGTAAAGTTAGTTTTCTTCATAGTAGCTTGTATGGTGGTATGATTTGGATTTGTGATGAAAACAGGGTTGATAATACAGGGATGTTTTAGTTACTGCTGAGCAGTGCTTACACAGTGTCAAGACCTTTTCTGCTCCTCACACTGCCCTGACAGCAAGTAGGCTGGGGGTGCAGAAGGGATTGGGAGGGGACACAGCTGGGATAGCTGACCCCAACTGACCAAAGGGATATCCCATACCATGTAACGTTGTGCACAGCAGTAAAAACTGGGGGAAGAAGGAGGAAGAGGGGGATGTTCGGAATTATGGCGTTTGTCTTCCCAAGTAACCGTTACGTTTGATTGAGCCCTGCTTTCTTGGAGATGGCTGAACATTTGCCTGACGATGGGAAGGAGTGAATGAATTCCTTGTTCTGCTTTGCTTGTGTGCGCGGCTTTTGCTTTCCCTATTAAACTGTCTTTATGTCAACCCACGAGTTTTCTCACTTTTGCCCTTCCGATTCTCTCCCCCATTCAACATAGGGGAGGGGGTGAGCGAGCAGCTGTGTGGGGCTTAGCTGCTTACTGGGGTTAAACCACAACACTTCTGCTGTAAAAAAGGAGAGAAGGACAAAAATAACAGATTATTTGTGTTTCTGGTTAAAGCAAATCTTAAAATAAAGTTGCAGGAAAAGAGATATATACAGGATATTTGAAAAAAATAGTAAGTTATCACAAAGTTATGGAAGCGATTGTCTAGGGAGGCCATGGAGGCTTTACCGTGGAAGCCTCTCAGATCTGACTAGACAGAAATGTCTCACGAATTGTTAGGTATAACAGGATCCTCTTGTGGGAAAAGGAGATGGAGCAGATGTCTTCTTCAGGATCAAGATCTTCTAATTTGCATGACAATCTCGCAAGGTTGCCGTATGTGGTACAGCAGAAATTTATGTGATCATCCATCCTCACCATTTTAATTGGTGGGTGTGTGTTCAGGCATGTAAAACTTGTCAAGCTGTATCCTCCATTGTTGATGAGTGAATAAATTAGATCTTTTATTTTTATTTTTATGAGACTATGAAGGCTTCCCTCGCTTATCAAAACAGAAACTTACACATTTACTAATGGGTTGTAGGAAGCAAATGAAGCTTGAATTGAGTTCTTTTCATTTTGACAACTGTTATTGATATGAAGTGTAATGAAAACAGCCTGTCTGTTGTTAGGCTTTTAGTTATTTGGTATGCTGTTTCCAGCCTTTAATGTACAAGGATGAAATAATTGACCTTGTGTCCTTACAGGTCTGACTGGGAATTACTGACTGCAGTTATGTTTTATTTAACCAGTAGTGCTGTGCCATTGAGAATAAATGGATGTGTGTCTTTAATAAACATAGAGGATGGTCTGGTTAAATGTTCTCCTCGAGATTTTTGGTACTTGATAGCCTTCTGATTGCACAAATACGGACTGAAAAAACCTTGCAAATGATGAGCAATGATAAATTCGAAGGAAATGAAGCTGAAAATATACATTAATGTCACTACTGCTGAGTTTAGGTTCTCATGGCAAATACAGAATATTTTGCTTTACTGTCCTACAACTGAGCCCTGAGGTACTTGTGAAATAGCATGCTTTTTGGTGTAAAAAATATTGTAGTGTAATTATTGTTTCCTTCAGTTGGATCTGATTACCACAAAAATTAAAACAACTTAATTCTTGTTGTTTACATCATAGATGTGAGTATCCTTTGAAGAGAGCCTGAGGATAACTACTAGGCATAAGTAAGCCTTGCAGAGCTCCCAAGGACATAGCCACAGCATCATAGCAAGTTCCTGACTTTTTTTGTTGCAGTTAGGGTCAGATTTCTGTCAAATTAACAGAATTGAGTTGCATGTCAGTTTTGGTGAGAAGATTACATGAGCTCTGTGATTGACATAGTGAAGGAGAATTTGAGACATCATAAAAACCATTTCTTGCTCACAAAGACTTGACACCTCCCCCTCCTCCATACACATTTTCGAGCTATGCCCCATCCTACTACTCTGGTGCACGTATCTTGTTTGGGTATGTCTAATCAGAATTCATATGTAATTATTTTTAATTATTAATTTAGAGAGTTATGTAAAGAGTGGGTTTTCTGGGATAAGAAAGGTTATTGGCAGCTGTCAGCAAATAGTTTTGCTAAATTTGCTATGAAGAAAGCCTAGCATAGTCACTTGGCAAGGAGTAATCTAAAACAAATTGAAAGTCTAAAGATTTTGACTTGAAGCACCAAATTGCGTTTTGCCCAAATTGCCATTTGCCATTCCATTACACCAGCATCATCATACAGCTTTCCTTTGTTTTGACTCATTATAAACTATCCACATTTCTGACTGGCAGTTTAATACCAGCCTTTCACATTTGCTCTACAGCAACCTCACTTGCTCCAAGTGCCTTTCATCATGCCCTCTGTTTTTTTTTCGCGTCCTGTTCCTAACTACTCATCCTTGAACTTCCCACCTCTCCTCAACTTGCTGGTGTATACTGTATATCCTTCTTTCTGTGCTTTTTCTGCCATACCTATTTAAATGTTAAGATACACAACGCAGGAGTAAGAGATCGGTTCATCCCATACTATTGTGGGTGCCTTGCTGCAATATTTGAGGGATGCATCACTCTTGGTGCCTTCTCTCCCTTGCTCCCTGGGACAGTGACCTATGCCAGATTATTTTCCCTAGCAGAGTTTACTTTCCTGTTTGAACAAGGAAAGCCATATTGGCTGAGATCTTGGTAGTTGTCTACTGAAGCTTCATTTCCCATCTTCTTGCCATGCATCTCCTCTTCCTCTTGCTTAAAGTCTGCCTGGTCTCTTAAATCCTTGCATAGTTTTGCGAACAGATTTATTGTTGAAAGTATATTATTAGCGTGGTGCCTAACACAGAGCCTCTGGGTGGCATCACAACATGAATAATGATAATTATAATGAGTTGAGTCAGCCATTAAATCACTTCACCTTCAAATCTTGGCTACGTGTGGAAGCCTTTTTTATTTCTAGAGCTGACTTCTTCCAAATCTAAAATTCATTACTCTGTGCATTTTTCATCTCCACAGACGTGCTGGTGCTCAGAGAAAATTGGGCCACAAAAAGAAACTGAAAAAGCTTTAATTAAAAAGCAAATACCATTTTTCAGCAGGGAAAAGAGGTGGTGAGATCTCCCCCAGGCTTTTCTTACTATAAAAAGATCCTTCTATTTTTGTTTCACTTGCCTTTTAAAATCCACCACCTACCTTATTTATTCATCCCTACTTGGAGTTTACTGATCCAGTTGTAAGAGAGGTGTTCAAAATTAGCAGCTGTGCTGTGGCAGCCTTAAGGGGTATATGACTTCCTTCTGTAAAAGCAAAATTGCAGGCTCTGCACATTACTTGTACAGCTAGTCAGCCGGGGGGATGAAGCTCTAATAGTGTCAGTACCTTTTCTTTTCAATATTTAATTGCCCAGTGTGTAAAGACAGATTACTTTTGGCAATAAGTAGAGAAAGTAAGACATGGTTTTTTTATTTTTTATTTTTGATGACAGACTAGGCTGATTGGAGATGACAGACTAGGCTGTGGTTATCACCTCATTTCAATTTTCACAATTTCGTTTAGGATGGTATGGGTTAGTGATTCCACTATTGATATTATGGGGAGAATTAAGAAATTTAGCGTACGTATCTTTTAAAATATTATTCGCTTTTTTGAATAAATAATGTACTTATCACATTTCCAAACTTTGCAGAGTTGGCTGAGTTGTGGTAGAACTGCTCTGAAAGCTTTTGTATGCAGTTTACTCTTTTGTATTCAAAATCAAAGCGATGAAAGCCCTTTACAATTTATTAGCTATTTTGATGACCAATTTGAAATCAACTGTGATCTTTCTTTGTACTTCACAAGAGCATATCTTGTTCTGTTATATTTAGCTGTAATTGGCATCTTTATTGGCAGTCTTAAGAAAATGAAATGGTGAGGTGGGCCTTGGGAGCTGATTAGACGCTCTTAATTACTGAATGTTTGTGCTCCTGGGAGACACTCGACTGTAGCTGTGGCAAAGGGGAACTTTACCCTGCTGCTCCTTTTTTTAATTATCTTTGCAGAAATGCAGCAAGTAACACTCTGCTGAGCTTTCAGTTCACCATCCTTCATATAAATAAAAAATTAGAATTATTTTCGTAAAACCATTTTAATTTCTTTCTGAATGTTGGACAGTGTATTTCTAAGTGCTTCCTCAGGTGTTGAAAGTTTCCATGTACTGGAACATGACATCCATCCCATGGTGTGGTTTGATCTTCTCAGAGATTAAATCCTGGTTTTCCTTTAGTTGGTATGAGTTTGATTTTTGGTTGAGTGATGACAAGGATTTCACCCATAAGCCATCATAAGATGGCTTATTCATCAGCTTATGTAGTGGATGATGTTTCCTGCATGTAGGGAATGAGATGTCTTTAGTATTTTTTCTTAATTAACATTTGAAATTATTACAGTGTTATACTGTTGAAAAGTACTATGCAGAAAACATATGTAAAACTTATTCTTATAATGTTGGAGTTGCTCTGAACTATACTGACATATCACATTTTTCTCTGAAATTGTGGCTTATGAAATTCAGAAGTGACATATAAATATCAACTCTAAAATGACTATGAGCTATGGCCTGATTGTTCTGAAAACTATAGTGCTTTTCAAATAATGTTTGGGATTTTGAGGATTTCTTTATTAATAGGCATAATTTGGTTGCTGTGGAGAGCTCTGCTCTCTGCGTGGTTGTTTAAAATGTCTCTGTGTACAGAGAGGTGGTAGATGCCCCATCCCTGGAAACATTGAAGGTCAGGTTGGATGGGGCTCTGAGCAACCTGATCTAGTTGAAGATGTCCCTGCCCATGGCAGGGGGGGTTGGACTAGGTGACCTTTAAAGGTCTCTCCCAACCCAAACTATTCTATGATTCTATGATTCTACAGTCTCTCTTGAGGTAAGATTTGACTTCTGAGATGTGTCTCTTTATGGCTGTTTTGAAATGGAGAATTTGCACTTCAGCATCTTCCAAGTGGCATGGACATTACTTATGAACGCTCCTTTTTTGAATAGCATAAACTCCAATCAATCAATCAATCAATCAATCAATCCATCAATCTTTTCTTCTACATCAGGGCTTTTCTTCATCCTCCTAAGAACTGACTTGGTCCTTAATGCTAACTCAGAATATGCAGTGTGATAAAACTGCAGCTGGAGGTGATTTGACAGCCTATTTTTTTATTTTCTTTTTTTTTTTTAGTTCATTACTTACGATAATCACATATAAGGGGCCTTCTCCTTTTTTCTTAGGACGTAGATGTTAGGTAGTAATCCTTCAGAGCAGTATCTACATAGCTGGCTGTTTTGCATTTGAAAGAGTATAAAACCATGAGAGTTTGCAACTACATTTAACCTTCTGCCATCAAATGTATGCATAAAACTTTAAGGCTTGTGGTTTAAAATCTTTTAGTAATAAAAAAACTTTGGAAGTAATCAGTTTCATTATAGACTTTTAGGTGCTTTTTAAGTCTCCCGAGAGACATTACCTTCCTCTTGTCTGGTATACCTGAGTGGCTCCTCCTCTAGTCCTTTAATAGATAATTATTAGTGGTTGCAATGAAGTTTACGTCTTGATTGATGTTCTGTTATTAAAGACTGCTGATAAAATGAACTCTGAAATTGTATGACAAACAGTGTTGAAACAAGTAACTGTTCAAGTTGGAAACTATACTCAGAATTGTTGTGGTAATGGATAACATACTTCAAAAAGGTCTTTTTCTTATCCATGTTATAAGTTGGTTGACTTTATTCTTACCATATAAATAAACTGGTACTGGATGTGTTGAATGATAGTGTGATTTTTATGAAGAGAAATAAGTTTGCTATGTTATTAAATGGAAATATTTCAAATCTCACTCTTTTAAACACTGATTGGAATTCTTTCATAGTGAACTCGGACTTTCAAAGATGATGTCAGCTTGAATCATCAGATGAGAGGCTTTAGGTGTGCCTCTGAGGTTCCTGCTTTTCATTTTACTGCGCTATAATTTATATTTTCTTGGCTTTAAAAAGTTTTATCCTCCTGTAGTTTGAAACAGACTGTTCTACATATACTTTGATTTTTTCATAGTCCCTTTGTTTCTAGCTTTTTAGGCAGTGTCCATCACCTTTGTTATATCAAGCTTCTTGCCTTTGTTCCCTGCCTAGCGATCTGCCCTTGTTTTTATTTCTCCTCTAGCCAGGCCAATGCCTGCTTTCCTTGTGACATTCAGATCCCCTCAGAAGATATATTTCCATTACGATGCCAACAAAACTGTAGACAAATTATAATGGTGCATTTTAAAGGCATTTATTTATTTTAAAGGCATTTATTAAAAAGGGAAGCATAACCACACTGCCTGTTTTATTTATACGTGTACCATTCTCTCTAATTCTCTTCTGGTTTTAAATTCCAAAATTTGCACATTGATTACAAAAAAGAAAAGGAAAAAATGGGAATTTGAGCAGTCTCTGAGTAACTGTCTTTTAATTGTCATCTTTCTGAAGTAGTTACCTACAAATTACCTACAAATTGTTTAAGCATCTAAGCGCAACTGCAACAGTAGAAACAAACCCGCAAATCTTCTTTAGAAGAGTGTTTGCAGACCTATTAGGCATTAGCAGTACTCTAAGATTTGAAAAATGATACTTTAAAATCAGCCTCTGTAATTAAAATATTATTAAAGGAAAAGAGGGGAAAAGATGAAGTGTCAACAGAAGTTAACGAAGTGTAAGGTATCCGTGTTATTAAACGTGTATCACAGGTTTAAAATTTTCTTGGAAGTTGTCACAATGGAAGTACAAAGCACCAGAATTTTGTATCAGTACTTAAAAAAAGTATTTTTGACTTGTTGGGAACAGTGATGGTGTCTCCCAGGCTTCAGCTGTTAGACTTGGAGACTAATAACAGCATTTCTTCCCAGTGATGAATGACCACTTAGATTTTCCTTTCAGTTAAAATTACTTTGGTGTAAAATGCTGTAGATTTTAAATTGGGAGAGGAGACTATTTATCCAGCCTTTGCTATTTGTTATATTTCTCCTTTAATATTACATGGAAAAATGATCCCCTTTACACAGAAACAGATTGTAAGCATTAAACAATTAGACAATTTGAAATACAGACAGACTGTATTTCTGCCCTTAAATATTCTGTTCGGAAAGAAGTAGTGACCGTGTGAATTTCTCCAGGAGCAGGAGGATATATCTGTGATATCTGAAGTTCAGTAAATTGAATAGGAAAGTAAAAGGATTGCACAGCACTTGAGTACTTAAACTAGGAGGAACTGTGCAGTAACTACTTAGTAAATCAAAACTCAGATTCTCCTTTGCATAAAATGGAGGGAGGAGGAGGATGGGGGTTTGTGTCCTTTCAATTTTCCAGTGAAATTGTGTTCTCTTGGGATACTCTAGTTCACCTTCTGAGCGTCTGGGCCTTTCAGCAGGCATTTGTTCACCTCCCCAGATAACTGATGGGAGCAGCCATGCAGGCGGAGGACACAGATTTATCTGCCCCGCAAGTTGTCTTCTAATGGCCCCCAGTTGTCTTCTAATCCTGGCCAGTGGCTGGTGGCTCAGAAGGGACTGTAAGGAGCAGGGATAATACAAGGTGATCCTTCCTTTCCCATATATACATGTCTGGATTTACATTCTAGCTCCTGGGAACAATCAGGTTCAGGACTTTCTCATCTGCAGCTACAATAAACTTAATAGCTGCTAATGGCGTTACACTACACAAATTAGGCTAATCTCTTTTTGAGCCTCTCTACTCTTGGTCCCTATAGTATCCCGTGATGGTGAAGTCTGATGGTGAAGTCCCACAGTTCAGCTGTGCTGTCTGAAATGTATTTTCTAGGGTTTGCTTTACCTTCGTCACTCGATAACTGGGGGTGCTGGTTGACAGCCGGCTGAACATGAGCCGGCAGTGTGCCCAGGTGGCCAAGAAGGCCAACGGCATCCTGGCCTGTATCAGAAATAGTGTGGCCAGCAGGAGTAGGGAGGTGATCGTGCCCCTGTACTCGGCCCTGGTGAGGCCGCACCTCGAATCCTGTGTTCAGTTTTGGGCCCCTCAGTACAAGAAGGACATGGAGGTGCTGGAGCGTGTCCAGAGGAGGGCAACGAAGCTGGTGAAGGGCCTGGAGCACAAGTCTGATGAGGAGCGGCTGAGGGAACTGGGGTTGTTTAGCCTGGAGAAGAGGAGGCTGAGGGGAGACCTCATCGCGCTCTACAACTGCCTGAAAGGAGGTTGTAGCGAGGTGGGGGTTGGTCTCTTCTGCCAAGTAACCAGCGATAGGACGAGAGGAAATGGCCTGAAGTTGCGCCAAGGGAGGTTTAGATTGGACATTAGGAAAAATTTCTTTACTGAAAGAGTGGTCAGGCCTTGGAACAGGCTGCCCAGGGAAGTGGTGGAGTCACCATCCCTGGAAGTATTTAAAAGACGTGTAGATGAGGCGCTTAGGGACATGGTGTAGTGGGCATGGTGGTGTTGGGTTGATGGTTGGACTCGATGATCTTAGAGGTCTTTTCCAACCTTAATGATTCTATGATTCTGTGATTCTATAACTTCATTCGTGCCCCAGTTGTGTCATATGGAACTGTGAAAGAATTGCTCCTTCTTCATCTTTATTTTATAATTCGTGATTTTATTCATCTGTATCAGATCCTATCAAAATACTGTTTTTTTCTCATGTTAAAAGTGCCATATTTCATCTTTTTTTTGTCATCCTGTTTTTTTCTTGTTCTGCTCTCTTTGAGATTGCTTTGCCTGCAGCGCCTGAGATAGGGGCACACCATGGATTTCTGTACAGTAGCACCCTAGTGTTTTCTCTCATACTTCCAATCCCATTCTTTATTAATGTCTTATGTGCTGTTTTCTTTTGTGTTGTCTGCTGAGCATTCATATTTCTTATAGTTCTCATAGAGCTGTCTACCTCATATCCAAGACCTTTTGGCATGGTAATGACTAACTAAGAACCTGTCAGCGCTTACATTATACTTCAGACCTATCTGCCTTTTGCATTTCAGCTGCCATTTTATCACCACATCACTTAGGTGGTTTAGGCAATGCTACAATTTTTCACAGTAAGCTTTTGATTTTGAGTATTCTGAACAATTTTCTGTTGTCAGCAAAATTCATCCCTACGTTGGTCAATCATTTTCCAGATCATGTGTTAATCTTTGCAACTGCACAAGTCCCCTGTGTGTTTCCCTGCTGTGGAAACCTGGTAAGTGAACTATATTTTTAGCAAACGTACAGATTTTTTCCTGCGATATCCAAACATCTTTCTCTTTTAGAAGCTTTTCAGTGATATGTATGTAAAGAATTTGCTGGTCTTCTCTTTGGTCTTCTGCATATTGCTCTCAGCACCATCGTGTTACAACCAAGAAAGAGCAGAAACTTGAGTAGGTGTTGAAGTAACCTCCCTTCATCTGCTCCGTGGTTTGCCTTGGTTAGGACAGAGGCTTATTGCGTCCGCAGGTTGTGAGAGGTTCGCATGGCCATGGCCTGTACAGCCCCTCTTTTGTGGATTACATGGGGATTTAAGGATGAATCGCCATCAGCCTTGAGGTATTGCTCATACATGCAAAATGCCATTTTTTTAGGAAAGTTTATGAAGCTGTGCGATGATTTTTTGCTGCAGCCGTTACTGTGTTATGAATCTTTAGACAGAAAAATAACAAGCAAATAACTATTGATCATCTGATATTCCCCATATTTAGATGCACATAAGTGCAATTTCCCTTTGTTGGTTTGCTCTATGGCCCTAGTCTGGCCATCAGAATGAAGTAATGTTGACATATTTCAGTTTTATGATCCTTTTTTCAAAGCCAAAACTTTGTCTGATCAATGCTGCTATATTTAATATCCTTTGCTGTATTTCCTTAAGTAGTATGATAGTCTATGCTACCGTGGCAGAATAAAACTCTAGAAAACATAATGTATCAAAAGTTTACATTGAAATACATTTTAGTAGTAATCCACCAATGGATTTTAATGGCCATCGTGCGAGCAGTTTGCCAGATGCATCGACATATTTAGATTGCTGATTTTTTTTTTTTTAAGACAGAGCCAAATTCTGTCAATCTGAGGAAAGTTCCTACAGAAATGACGGCAGGCAGGGTGCCCTCTCTTCAACACTGCTGCTTTGCAAGGATGACTGCTGTGTGATTCTAGTACTTAAGCTGCCCATATACATTTTAAAGTAAACACCTCTTAGTATTTCTACAAAAATTAAAAAACAATTATGAAGAATATTTCTCTGTTATCAGGCAGAGCTGACTACAAATATGTAGTTGACCATGCTGTTCAGAGCCAGAGTGTTTGTAGTATTGTAGGTTTATTCACATTGATTTCTATCAAGCTTTGATCGGTAACAACAACAGGAAAAGAAGGTCCAGTTTCCATACAAGCTATCCAATGAATTAGCCCTCGGGCTTGCTACAGAGCTGGAGTCAGGCTTTGCTGGTCCTGCCTTTGCTGCTGCTGTTACCTTTCCTAGCCACAGTACAAATTCATTGAATACAACTTGAATACAACTGCAAGTAGATCAGGTGTAGGGTAGTGGTAACTCAGAATGTTCTTTGAAAGCTATATTATTGAAAGGTATTATATGGCAGATACTTAACCATGTATAGTTAAATTCAAGGAATCTCACTGAATGTGTGAATAGCTGTATGCACTGGCTTTTCTTTCATTGTCTACTTTTCATGCTGGGAAGATTTAAGTGGAACCCCTGGAGGCTCTGCTTATTAGTGTTAGGGGTTGAATTTATGTCTTTTTGGAAGTAGCTAAAAGCAAAAGTAACAAAAACTGAACGCGTGAAATATTGTTTCTGCAAAAAATTGTTTTGTATGACTGCTCACTAGAGGAATGTCCACATTAATTTTGAAGACTGGTACGTTTCTTAGAATTTCGGCACAAGAAACTCCAGTGTGGAAAGATATATTTTGAAGTTTATTGAGTTAATATAACATCGTACCTAAAGCTAGAGAGCTTTTCTGTAATGTGAAATGGCATGAGTATTTAATGGCTGTACATTGAAATTGTTCGGGAAGTCTGGTATGAACCACATGCTGTTGTGACACACTTCTGCCAAATCGCAACTGCTATTTGTGTTTGCACTGAGGATGTATTGCTGTTAGCTTCTTCTGTGTACTTGTTACTTTCACTAACACTTAATTTTGGTTTGCCAATACATTTGGCTACTCTTCCCAGTGCTGTAGGTTAGGATCTTAACAGATTGAATAAGCTTGGCAGGGTTTTTGGACTGATGAGTCACGAACAAAATTTTGCAGAACACAGCCTTGAATCGGGGGAGGGTTTATTCCCCAATTGTTTCTTCCTCTTGTATTGATGCTAGTTCAGTCCTTTCTCTTTGGGAAGTTGTGATCTCTCAGCTCTGTAGAGCTTTTGAAAGAAGGATCCATGCTGCATTTGAGGGCAGAAAGCTTCAGTAGCAATTCTGAACTCCACTTAGAAAAATATAAATGGGTACACAAAATCATGAAAACTTCTTTTAAAGATTAATTAGGAAGAGAATGCAAACATGGTATATTTTTTGGACATACATTAAAATCAAGACATAAATGTCTTATTAGAGAGGTGCAGAGACAAATTAGAGATGACACCTTTCTGGCATGGTAACAGTTGTCACTTTGTAGTGAACGATTGAAATATTTATAGCTTTTAGAGCTATTCATTACTCTGTAGACTAAGACTTGTGAACTACTTGTTATGCTGCAGGTCAGGCAGACGTGTTGCTGTGGATGTGGTTCCTGTTACAGATGCAGTTGACACTTTTCTTCCCAGTCCTATTAGCAGTTATTTTCCAGCAGTTTCACTCTACGCGGTTACTGTTAGCTGAGTTGGCAGCTCTTGTTTCCCAGGGCCCAGTGCAGTATTATGTGGCTGCAGAATTTATTCTAGAATGAGTTTCAAACGCTTTCAAGTCTTCTTTTTTTCTCACGAGTCTTGATGCAGAGCTATGGTTAACAAACCTCATTGCAGATATGCACTGGAAGTAGTCTTGTATTGAGAACAGCAGCAATGAGGCAAAGGGAATGGCTTGTACTGGATATACCTGTTATCACAAATTGAAATCACAGCTTGGAGCGATTTCCACACGTCTGGGGGAGGTTATCCATTTCTAGGTACTGCAGAACCATTCCTGCAGTGAACAGTATTGCGGGAAAGCATACACTTTTCTAGAAAGTAGCTTCCTAAAAACCCTTTGTCTTGCTCCAGATTGCGTGCAAGGAGGGTAAGACAAGAGTGGAGGGAATGCTACTGTAGTTTCTTTACCTTCCTTCAAACCACAAAAACTGAATATTGAGTTGTGCAGTAACACACTCCGCGTATTTCCAATACAGTCTATGCATTTGTTTGCAAAGGTGCTCCATAGCACTTTCTCAGTGCAAGGTGTTGGGTGTTTGGGATAGGAGATGCTGGCTAATCAAAGGGGAGATGATGCAAGATTCCCTTCTCTAAAATGCTGGTAGAAACATCACTGTCATGACATAGCTTTGTTGTATTGCGGTAATGTACAGATAAGTGTTTAAAAAGTAATTTAAAATAATTAAAGCCAGCGTTTTGAAATCTGTAGTTAGCTTAGTGCTTGGATAAACCAATATTTGAGTACCTAAATAAATAAACAAACAGTTTTCAATGAAGCTAAATCCCAGTGGGTTCTATTGAGTCAATAATGGTTGTGGCTAAATTCAGCGGCATGTAGCAGAGCTCCATGCCATTACAGATGACTTGGACTCCTTAATTCATTAAATTCCAAACCTCGGAGATGATTCAGCACTTAATAATCTATTTGCAGGGCTGAATGAAATTAGTTTGCACTTGCATGTTATTTTTTTTTCGTAATAAATTCAGAAATTAGTAACTACGGTGTATCCAAAGACCCTCAGGAGAAAATATCCTGAGGAATAGAGCTTTATAGCATAGGATGTGCTTGTTTAATTTCTGGCTTATAGTGTATTCAGTAGTGGTTTTCTCAGAACTTTTTGGGACTTCACAGCCAGACTTCAGGTAAGAGAAGAAGACAGATTTTTGAATTAGGAGAAGTCTGTAAAGAGTGAAGGGAGAGATTTTTCATGAATTTTATCAGAATGAATATGCATTTAGACATACATATTAGAGCCAGTGCTTGCAGAAACCTGCTAAATTTGCCAAGAAGCATTACCAATTAACGTAGTTAATTAACAAGAAGCTGTGTTAAAATTAGTTTGGGGTTGGAGGATGGGAGAGAGAGTGAATTGTAATTAAAAAGAAATCACAGCTGCTATTTAGAGAACTGGTAGGGAAGTTTGCAGGTCTTGTTGTCGGAAGAAGCACTGCATTGCGGCTATGCCTCGTTCATTCATTCCATTCTCAGTTTTCTAGGAAAGAGCTACTTTGGTATTATGTATCACGATTTCCAAGCAATATTGATTACCCTAATCAAATTTAACTTTCTGCAGGCTAACATAATAATAAAAAAAAGTCTAATTTTTTTGAACTTCTCAGAAAGGTGAGACTCTCAGTGTTTATTGAGCATCTAATGTTCAAGAAATTATGCTGATTTTCTCTAGTTAAGGATTTGTATCATGCTGAGTAGAATGTGCTCAAAGAAAAATGCCAACTTTCCTAGCTTGTATTACCCTGCATACTGTTACTAAGCAAAGAGGAAAAATCAAGGCATTTATCTTTGCAAATTGAAATGAGTTTCACACTAGAAGATATATTGAAGTTACCCATGAAGTAGTGAATGTCTCAAATATATAATTTTATTTTCCCAATGAAAAATAAACTACAATTTATTTATAGATTCCTGAAAAGGCCTGATGTTAGCCCAGGGAATTTTCAGGTCCTTCTCAAATATATTTCTTTATTCAAAAAAATAAAATTGGGCATATGGATTAGGCTGTGTAAAGCAAACTTGAATCTTAGGTTCACCATGGCACAATGAGGCACATTACCAATAGTCTACATTACAAAGGTTTTAACAGTACAACTATTCCTATGGTGGTATAGAGGAGCTATAGTTTATCCTGTCAAAAATTGTCCTTTCCTAGCTAGTGTAATAAAACATTTCCACAAAAGGTACCAAACATATGGAAAAGCACCCTCTTACCAATGCATTCTGCACATAGGGGAAAGGATTTCCTGCTATGCACTATGGTCAGAGTTACAACTCAATCCATTCAGCTTCAAGAGAGAGCAAATTCCAATCTTGCTGTTGAGGCAGAAACTTGATCAATAGAAGCGCATGACACCTGGACAACCGATACTCTGGTTTCTGCAGCCAATGCTCTTACGACCATCTCGAGGTGAGATAGTCTGGGTTTAGGTGGTCAGGGCTTTCAGGTTTCCTTTCTCATGTGCCATTTATCATTACAATTCAGACAAATCCAAATCTTGTGCTCCTTTTATGTTACCTTGTGGATGTGTACTCTGATCCCCATTGGCCTCACTGTACCTATTCAACCAGACTTGGAGTTTGTTGAATATGTGAGTATGTTCACTCTGACCCCCACCGGCCTCACTGTACCTATTTGAAGTATTGTGTTGAGTATGTGAGTACACCTAAGCTGTAATACAACTAAAAAAAAGTCATTACACAATGCCTGGTTTTCAATTCAGGCAGACAAAACCAACATCTGTACTACTTCCCTATATAACAGCTTTTCTGGAGGTCTTTTTAACACCAGCAGTTCACCAGCTAAAGCAGGTTTTTGTGCCACTAGAGACCAGGGGTTGAGTATACACTGGGTTAGCCATGCTACTAATTGGTATTTTTTAAAGATGTGCTGGCAAAAGTTTTGCAGTATAGTTTAGGTCACACATTTTGATATTATTTAAATAGATGGGACCCAGCCACCAAAGTAATGGGACCTTCTGTTTGTGCCCAGTCAGTTTATAAATGACTTCAGTGAAGAACTCTATAGAAGATCTGCAAAGACAGTATCTGTGAAGAGCTCTGGTTACTGTGTTTGTATTTTAAGTACATGGGTGAGGAGTTATCCAGTATCTCTATGGCTCTTGGGAAGTGCATACATAGGTAGTGAAACTAACTTGGTGTCTTCTAAACACATTAAATCATTACTTACTGCTCTGGTTGCATTCAAAAAAGGTTAGAAGAGGTAAAATTTTTACTCTTTCTTTAAAAGATTTGCTTTTTCGTTTAACATAACATTTATTTGACTTTTTAATGCAGTCGATACATCCTGAAAAGGTCTGTATGTACAAGCAGTTCTGTTTAAGGATTAATAGAAATGACATTAATAGCAAATCTAGTAGCTTCTGCTTCCCCTTCTCCATTAGAAATCATGATCCTTTGTTTTTGCTGACATAATTACCTCCATATAAGCCAGTTCTAACAAGGCAGAATTAAGAGTTCACATTATAAATGAGCAGCAGGAACAGATGGACTGAGAAAATAGTCAGGTTTCATGCAAATATCAATAAAGGTGATTAGTAAAGCAATAAAAGCATTTGGCTCATATGTTCCTTTGTAGTAATAAAGCCTGCCTAACTGGGAAGGTCTTGAGGCCAGTTGGAGGTCCAGAGAGTTAGATGTTCTGCTTCTGTACGTTACAAAGTCAAGTTTTGGTTTTTGAGAAGACAACACTGCCATGAGCGGTGTCACATTGCTAAGCCCAATGTTAAAATTCATCATTTTCACAGATTCATTTAGTTTAAGGGCTGAAAGCATTACGTTTCATCCAGTGAAACAGATACTGAGCTGAGGAGCTTAAATTTGATTAAAACACTGCTGTGACTAGGGAAAATGGGATTAGGGCCCCTTTTACCTGGGTTTCAGTTTTCTGCTTTATGAACCTCCACTTGCAGATTCCCCTGGCTACAAGGCTTCCCACCGTGCCTCTCTCCTTACTCTTTCTGGAGGTATCAGTCTTCTGCAGTCCTTTGAGTTTGTTGTTTTGTGATGATGCTGGTGCACTCCTGTATTTCCCTGTACCATATGGATCTATGCCCTTTGGTAGATCTGTTTGTCCTGCCTTTTCTCTCACTTCTGTAACTGCCAGAGACAGAGAGGAGAGCAGCAGAGCCTCTGGCAACATAGAAGATAGGAAACAGCTGGAATATATGTATCAGATGTATGGCACATGTCTACATATTCCTATCCAGGATTTTTTGGAGAGAAACATCGTCGTACATTTGCTTGTTGCATGTAGCATTTGCTTGTTGACTCACATGTGCTCTGGGCTTATCAGAGTATCAACATACACGTTTGGACGTTATTCGTGTGTGCTCGACAGGTGCTTTGGAATTGCTGCCAATGTAGTTGATGCGCACACGCACTGTGGGTTGAATTTATGGACAGCCAAATCGAGCCGGTAGCTCCGACTTGCCTCTCAACCATCTGGAAAAATATCAGAAGTCCTCAGAACTTGTCTGAACGTAATTTCCTAAGAGGTATCTGGGGAAACCTAGGCAGCCCTTCTCTACATCAGAGGGTTAAGATCGCCTCCCTCTTTTTCTCACATGCTCTGAGCTGCTAAGAGTCACGCCAATGTAGACGTATTTTATGTGGGGGATACTAGGTGTATGTGTATTGCTGTATATGTAAGCTGTATTTACTCTGAGAACAGAAATTATTTCCCAGTCAGATAAAGCATATGCTGTATAGAAAGGCATCCAATGATTTTGTTCTTATTTCTTATTTACTAATGAATGAACACTTTGGAAGAAAATAATTCTTCACTTAAAATTCAGTTAGCTAACTTGTTCAGTTGTAAATATAGAAAATGCTCATTGCTCCAAGTCAGTCCTTAGATAGAGTGAGGTGATACAGTAAGATCTTTGATGGCAATAGGCTTTTCCATTGTATATTTTAGGTTTACCTTCCTGGAAGAAAATCTCTCATGACTGTCCCTGACTCTTGTAGATATTTCCATCTCTTAATGTGGGGTCTTGTGATGAATTCAGAGAGGTGTTTGAAAAATAATACTATGGAGTATTGGCATACAGTAGATCTCTTATTATCTTTGAATCACTTTGAAATACTGTACATTTAATTATTTTTTCTTCCACTTAATAACATTTTTTATTGTCCTCAATATTAACAATGGATATAAAACCTTGGCTGTAACCTTGGTTTTCTTAGTTTTGCTGCAACCATTAAGACTTCTAGCCAGAGCCCACTCTCATTTTTTGCAGTCTGCTCTGGGAGGGCAGGAGAGCTTTCTCAGCTAGAACCAAAGCTTCATGCATTTAACTTAGCTTTTGATCGATTTTGCTGCTGCTCACTGTTGGTACTATATTGAAGTTGTATTTTTATTGTTGTAAGCCGCTATGTGCTGTGGTGGTTGGCAATCTAGAAATGTGTTAAATAATATTGATTTTTTTTTTTTCCCACTTGGCAAGCATTTTATTTTACTCTGTATCTAATACTATTTTAAGTATCATTTACTGGTTTTATTTTCTTTCTTATTTACCACTTGGCATCTTATAGAGCAAGGGGCCATCGCAGTGCCTAGAGAGAAGTCCTGAGAGGGAGGATGCTCACAACAATATACTTTCCAGTTCTGATGCTAACTGCCTTTAGATAACAGCAAGATGAGTTTGCATATTATATTCTTATGACATCACTAAATAGTAGGTTTGCATATTTGTCTCAGAAAACTAAAAATTATTTTGATTTCCACTGCAATATATGTAACCTATCAGGTAGTCACCCTAAATGGGTGTTTTGACAAATCAACATCCAGAAAACATCCTTCCTGGACCTCCAAGGGCCAACAAGATGATATAAGAAGACCTGTCCATTTCTGATATTTTTCACAACAAATGCACACATTTAGGTATTTTTCACTTCATGATAAAATGTGGGTCCATCTATTAAAAGTGACTTGTTCTTAATTGTCTTTGTTTGGCATATGAAGGTATTAGGGAAAGCAAGGCTGTCCTTCACTAGGGGAAAATAAAGATTTTCTTTGAAGTGCAGGTCCTGCCTAATGCCACAGGACTTGTTGCTACATCTTAGAGCCTTACACAACATTCCCGAGTTGGAAACCTGTGCTGAGCAGTAAGCGACACCAGGGAGAATAAAGTACAGAAAACATCTAGGTGATAAAGGTGTGGTTTCCAACCGTGGTTTTCATTGCAGCTATTAAGGGAGCGCAGTGGCCTTCTCAGCTATAGTAATTGTCTGTTTCTGTTGAGACTTTTCTTGAAATAATAGTGGGAAGTTAGTTTTTAAATCAAAAGCGGTTAATACGGTTGTTTATTGTCACCGTTTATTTCTTTCACTTTTGCTCTGTACAGATTTGCAAAACTCTGAGTTGTTTCTGATAATGAAATGTTTCTTTAATAAATAGTGCTCCTATCCCAAATTTTGCACAACTGTTGAGGCATTTCATTTTGGAGGAAAAATGTAGACCATAGGTCAGGCTGATATGGCATCTTCTCTGAAACTCTGTGTGTGTGCGCGATGGGAAGAGGTTAATTGTTTTTCCTGAAAAGATTTCTTTATTTAAAAATTCTGAACAAAAATCTTCAGGAGAAATTCCAAAATTATGGAAAAATACTATCAGTCCTTTTTTTCCATGTCTGTATCTTGCTGTATGGAAAGGGGTAAAAAGAGGAGCAATTCATCAACTTCTAATGAATTTCTTTTCTGTAGGAAAGGGGGAAGGGATAGAAAAGGGAGTTTGGAGAATGCTTGGAAACCCTTCCATGGGGGCATGAGACTCACATTTTTCACTTGATTTTCCCTCTGTGAAGACTGATGAAACCTGACCTTGGATCCAGTTCTCCATAATTTGAAGTTGTAGTTAGGTGAATACATGAATTTCCAAGGGAATGGTACATATGAACCTTCCCTGTGGACAAAAATAAAACAGCCCTTATTTATGAAGTCAAGAATTTACTGCTGGTATGACTGAAATCTTAACAATTTATTTAAATAATATTCGTCTCAGTAATAATAACATCGTTTGAATTGTTATACACATATTCTATATATATGTATAAATAGAATCTTTCTTTGCTGTTACACTCATCCTTCTCTTGCCCTTCTGGGTCCTAAGGTTGATGTTACCCATATTCCTGAAGAAGCAGCCAGGGGTTGCAGCAAGTGATTAGCCTCCTCCAGTTCTTCACACCACTTGAGGCTGTTTTTATGTTTTCTGATATGTTTTTTCTCCTCGCTGTTTTTTAACTGGTGTGCAACTGCATGGCATTTTTTGATCTCTTTTTGTTACTCCTAAAACTGCTTTTCCTGCTCCCAGGTCTGCATTTCTTTGACTTACCATTGATGAGTTGTTTATGGCCCTAGGTCTCCAGTGTCAGCTTGTGGCCTTTTTCCTCCCATGCCTGTTGTCCTCCACAAGGTATCCCATGTCCCATCTTTCAAAGGCCTCTGCTGTCATACCAGCCTTGTATTCTTCCATGCTATATCATTATCATAAAAACATAAATACTCGTAGTCATAAGTACTTCATTTTACCCCAAATAATTGCTTGTTAGTGGTATTATATACAAATTATGGTTATAACATACAAAGATAAGTGAAACAAATTAGGCCTAGCCACCTGCTCATTAGAAAATTTGCTGATAAACTAAAGAAGCTAAAATGAAGCTTCAGGGAGACCAAGACAAGTTGAGACTGACTTTCCTGGGCTGCAGTGCTACGATGGACTAATGATCTTGGTAGAGCCTGAAGAGTGAAAAGTCTTTACATTGCATATGGAAATATGGACCGTCTCTAGAAAAGAGTTTTCCCAGGCTATTTTGGCTGAGAATTAACCTTTGATAATTTTGGATATCATCCGTGGCAGCAGCAGTTCTCAGCTTTTTTCAGTGTGCAGACCACTTTGAGATGTATTGCTACGGGTGTTTGTACTCATCACTTCCAAATCCTGTTTCTTTAATAAAGGAAAGTGAAGCTAGAAAGGACTAATGCCATTTCTCCTATGAATGGCACTATCCGTGATTGACTGAAGGTATAGACAGTAGAGTCAGTTGTTTAGGGGAGCAAAGCCAAAGGCACCAAAAAACCCAGCCATAACTCTACTCCATCCTTTGCCAGGCCAGCTGATGTCACTTAGGGAGAGCCCAGGGGATGTGGAGCAGCAGCCGTACTGTGAACGAGGAGACTTGGGGGCTTTCCAAAAACAGTAGTTTGTGTCACAGTCCTTCATCTGTCTTTCTTGTCCTGGAAGTAGATAAACCTTGTCCTGTCTTCCTTAGAGTGGCCATACTCTGAGGCATACACTGTTGGGAAGCCTTGAACCAGTGCTGCCTGAATCTATTTGCAGCTTTAATCCGTTTCAACTATTGAGGGTGACATTTTTTTTTCTTTGAAGCACATACAGTTTTCCCACATTTCTATATATAGACACTCTCAAATCTCCAGGCTGCCTTTTGCATTTGAAAATGAAGGAAGCCTTTGTGCTTCCCTCCTCTAGGATAGCCAGTAGCACGATGAACATTAAACATGGACGAATTCCAGCTGATTTGTAACTGTACCTACTGCATCCAATCTTCACCACCTTGACTTTTAAAATTTGCATTACTTCATAACACAGAAATAGTCTGTGGGGGTTTTTTTGCATAGGTTAGCATTAGTTGATGTGTTACAAATTCATCTCAATCATCTGAGTAATAAAACAGGCATTTCCAATCAAAAATATTTTATGGATACACTACTGTATCATCTTATTGAGCCTTAATATTATCCGTGGTTGACTATGAAGGCACCGCTTGGACAAGTTTGTAGCATCACGTCTGTGTAACTTACCTTCTAGTTATGTTGATGCCATAATATACATCTCACTCCCTTTTACTATTGTAAGTGGAGTTTTTTTTCTTCAGATCTGTTACACAGCTCATTTACAATTTTAATGAAGGCATGTTGGGGGAGTTGAACTTTGGAGATAATGTTCATGCAGAGTATTATTTTTGTCTAATGCGGCAATTGTATGCACGACAATTTGCAGACGAACGTAAGACGTGAAACCTAATTCATTTGTAATCTAAACTGAATACAGTGCAGGGTACAGCACTGGGGCAGTAAGCAAAGGCAGATGACAAAGCAGTTGGCGAGGTTACAGTAGTAAAATACTGTGGGAAAGGTGTATTTTCCGTGTTCGTTTCAATATCAGTGACCTGTGTTTCTAAACCAGACCTGCCCCTTGGAACTGTCAATAACTCCCGATGTCTGGACGAGTCTTTATTTTAGAATCTATTTGATAACCTAATTCTCCTCACTCAATTGATTTCTGACCTGACTTTCATTCTTGATTCAAATGGTTTTCTTAATAGCTTAGCTAACTACAGATGCCAGTAATTGATCCTTATTAAACATTTTTTTTAACGTATCTCAGCATTTTTGCCACCCATCTGCTTTTAAACTGCCCATTTGTATGGATTCTTTGCATAAATATTTTGTGGCTCATTTGATTCTCTGCATAATTAATTAATTGCTTCTCACTTAGTTTTCTGCATAACTAATCTACTGCCACATAATTAACAAACTCTTTAATTCCTTATTAATTATTTACTGTTCTTTTGAATATATGAATTAATTGACTGTTTAAATTTGCTGCTGTGCTGATTTGACATCTAGTTAATTTTTTTGATTAATCAATTAATTAGCTGCTTAATCTCTGCTTAAAAGTATAACCCCATGACTGCCTTGACTGCACCCTTCTCCGTTCTCTTATTCAGTGCAATCATCTCATCTGCATCTGGATGCTCAACTTACTGTCCAGGCACACATGGACTTTTTAGGCTTACACGTATCCGTCCGGTGAAGCCATCTCTATAACCCCAGTAATGCTCCTTATATCTCTGTTCTTCCTCCAAATGTGTTTTCTTCCATGTGTCACACTGCTCATACACTTGAACCTCAAGAGAGATTCAACTCTGCTTAGTTACGCCAAAATGAAAAGGGGAGAATCAGGAAGAAAAGCTTTAAAATATTGAGGAATGAAAATCCATGAGGTAAATGTGATACAAGAACAGACCCAGAGAGTTATGCATTTTTATGGCACACAGGGTGAGGATGTTTCAGATGCAATATAACTACTGAAGAAATTTGTGGTAAATCGATGTAGCTGATAAAGTTCCCAAAACTTTGTATTTATGTATAGCTCTTCCACTAGACTTACGTGTTGAGGCTGGTTTTCTCTGGTTCTTCACTACAGAAGAATTTTAGTAGAAAAGAACCTTTTTCTTTGCTTTATTTATGCGGTAATCTTGGACTTAAGATTTCACAACTGGTTGCTGTAGAAACCGCTGTTCTCTTTGGGGACAAAGCCTTTGAAAGAGGTGTTGCCTTAAAAAGTAGTTTGGTGTTATATATCATGAATAAGCCAACAGAAAACATGCCTGATATTATGAAAACTCCTTCAAAATTGAATGTTTTTTTAAAGTTTTCCACAAGGTGTCAGCTACTCTTCGAAGGTATTAAATTGTGGCTTCTTATACAAGTGAAAGTATGAGAAGTGAAATGGCTTTATCAAGCATGCCATGTGAAACACGGGGGGTACATTTATATCTTTAAAAGAAGGTGCTAAGTTGAGTATTACATTTAGTAGCAAGAGAATAACCAGGTCAGAATCAAAATTGGTTGGACTTGCTCGTATGTTTGATGGGTGCTCTCCTAATTTATTGTCTGATCTTGATCAATCTACAGACTTAATAGTGAGAGTCGTTGCCAGAAATATAATACTTTTGGAGCATATGAAAATGTATAAAAACTGTGTTATCAATGCAAATTTTCAAATACATGGTATGATAAGTTATACTGTTACAATATGTATTTAAAAAGTCACAGTATGCATAATATGTGTGTTATATATCTTTAAAGGACCATCGAGCATGATCACGTGTCAGCTGAACCATATTAGACAGTAAAAGGCTGGAGCTGCTAGAGCAGTTCTCTGGATCCTAGAAATGATACTGCACTGGCTGCCCAGATCCTCCTCCTGCGTGCCATCAACTATGGCAGCTCGACCTCCATTCGCTAGCATGGGACCATAAACACTGAGTGCATGTGGACGTACCTACATGCAGATGACTAAATTTAGATGTCTTAATCTTGAGTTGAATCCTACCCCCAGGTGTTTTTGATTAAACACTTTGGTAAGAAGGCACCAGCTGGTCCATGAAAAGACACCTTTAGCAGTGGTCTCCATGCCCAAATGTTTGGGACTTGCTCCTCTGCTGGAGAACGTTGGAGAATATGCGGAAGCTGTTACTATTTCAAGGGAGTGGATGCAGGAGTCTGCTCATCTTTTTTATCTCAAATTTCTGTGAAACTGATTATCATGAAAACTTGCCATGAAAAGATGCTAGGCAATATGCACAACCTGCTAGCTTGCTTTTTTGCTGTAAGTATAGAGGTGAAGAATTTAAAGCAGTTTGCTTTTCTTTGTTTACGTGAGGCAAATTAACTAGAGGCTTTTTCAGAGCTGTTTTACAATATATTGAGTCTAATTCATAAAGAATCTGAAACAATTGGATTCCCTGAACATGTAGTGAATAATAATGAAAAACAAAAGATGAGGTGGTTGTTATTCTGATGCTACTTTAATTAGTCTGTGATATAGTGAGTGTGCTGCAAAGTATGGATCATCTCTTAGTCTATAAGTATCTCTGAAGAATGAAACTTTACTCTTAATGTTTCCAGGCAGTGCCTAATACAAAAGCTATTAATAACTATGATCAGCATTAAGCATATATAAGTATTACATTTCAGGGAGATTATTCATATGATTAAAATTAAACATTAAAGTTAGATAACTCAGTGGACCCAAGCCCTAATAATATTCACATTGGAGATTTGCCATTGCAAAAAATTATTTTGAAAAAAGGTGCAATCTGAATGAAAAATGAGCTTTTCAAAAAGTTAAAAAAATAGCAGGAGATGTGTCATAACATGATATAGGAGAAATATGTAAAGAAGTGATACAGGTAGGAGAAATTAAAATTTTTATGTAGATATTTATTGTCAATATTTCTTAATAGTGAGAAGAAATATACGTCAACAACCCAATGGTCTATAGGAATTATTAGAGGAGGTGAAATAGCTGAGCCTGCAGGAATATAGCTCCCATTCAGCTCTGTCTCATTGCATTTTTATGTCAGCATAAATCCACTGATTCAGTGCAATTCACTCCACACCTTGATTTCTGTTTCTAACTGAAGCTGTGCAAGCAGAAACCCATACATTTCAGAGTTCCTGTTTTATTTACTGCTGATAGAGCATTATTCCAGTGTGGTACAGAAGATAACACGGTTATTCCTTATAATACTTGATTTTTTTTTTTTAAAACTAAAACTTCTTCCCTGGCTTTCTGTATGTTTAGTAGCTCACTCTCAAATTTAAGTTAACTTTCATAATAGTGTATTCAAATTGAATTTTAGTATTCCTTTCTTTAGTTTTCTTTCTTAAATGTAGAAGAATCACATACAAAAATGTGATTACCCACTTGTTTAAAAATCTGTCACAATCGTGACACGTGATTGGTTTCATCAGCAGAGTTGGGAGACAACATTTCAAATAAAAACATCTAAAACACTGGCTTCGCATGTACACAAACATGTTGAATACTGAATGATCTCTTTTTTCAGGTGTTTACCTTTCTATCTTTCTACTAGAAGCAAAAGTTATAAAATAGGTAAAATGTAAAAGATACATCTACTTTTTTGCAGGATTAGGCATATTACTTTGTGTGTGATTGAGTAGTTGCGGTTGACAAAAAGGATGGAGGCAGAATACCAGAAACCATTGATTTGTAATGGGTTTGTGTTGTATCTCAGCTTCAGCAGTCTGTTTCTTAATGATTGTACGTACTTGCTAACATTTGAAAGCTGTAAGAGAGGCTGCGGTGTTTATACTGGAAGTATATCAGCCTAAAAATTAGGTTAGCATTGTTTTAGCAAAACTTTGGAAAAATAACTGTAAGTGCTAAATAGGGAAAATTGGCTTCCTTTGCTGCTTTCTTTTCAATTTAGAATTTATTTAGAATTTCAATTTATTTGAAAATAAGACTTTGGGAGAAGCTTAATGTTCAACAACCCAATACTTTAATTACCCAGTATTAAATTTTGCTTAATTATAAAACAACACATAAAACTTTTTGACATAGCAACAAAACATTAACAGCAGCTTTCTTTTGAAATCTAAAAATCCACAGGAAAAAGCAGGTGCTGAGACGTTTAATAATGCTCAGTCATTTTACAAAACTCCCTTGAAAGACAACAGATAATTTAATGGATAAATTAGAAATAATTTAGCTGTTATTATTTAACTTATGTAAGAAGCGGAACAGCAAATTATTTTTATGTTTGTGTACATGCCTCAATAATTTCAGAAAAAATAACACAAGTCTGGCTTTGAATTTGACTTAAATTAGCCCAGTGGTGTCTTACAGGTTTCCAGAAAGTAGGGAGTTGCCTATACAAGCAACCCAACAGCATCACCTTTGCCCTGCTGCACTTGAGCGTTCAAATCAGGTAAAACTAAAAAAATGGCCTGTATTGAAACATTAAGCTTGGTCTTAGAGGATTTCTTTTGCCCAGCTCTTGTGTAGAGCATTAATTACCAAAACAAACAGTTGCCTTTTCATTGCAGTTACAGCTTAGTTACTCCCCATAATTCATTTGTATGGTAGAGGAGGTAGGTGGGATTCAAACCTGTGGGATAAAACAAAAATACTCTTAATCATAATATTTTGGTAGACTTGTGGTTTGAGCACTCTGAAGGACAGTGTGCCCATCTATATAATACAGGAAGTCAGAGAAGACTTCTTCCAGGTCACTTCTATATGAGACGTAATGTTGTGTTTGATTAAAAAGGTTCCAGAGTTACATTTGGTCCTGACTTGAGCTTCAAGAATTGGAGAAATCCATTTCCCTTTAATTCCTCTTTCCCATTGTCAACTGGGAGCCGCAGAAACCAGAATGAAATTGGTCCTTTAAGGCAGCATCAACCCTATCTCCGAGCTCCCTGGTTTTCACGGGCTTATTTATAACCAAGATTTCCAGAGGCTCTGGAAGGACACGCAGCAATGCTGGATAAAGGTAGTTACGCATAAGTAGTGTTTCTGAGAACTTTGCTTGCATTGCTTAAAAAGATGAAATAAAGTACGCAGCAAAACTTAACACCGCAATGAGCAGCAGTTAAGTTCAGCTCCTTCTGGTCTTTGGCAGCGACTGCCTCAGCGACAGAGAGTGCTGGCGGCACGGCGGGGTCTGTCTCTCCCTGTGTTACATCTCATCGATGCATCCCTGTCTCCAGTCCTCATAGCTCTTCTCTATAAATAGCAGATTTCACCAAAAAAGATACCTATCAAGAAATTAGGGAAAAGGTGCAGGAAACGATGTAGGACAGAAGGGCTGAGTGAGGGTGCTTTTGACAGGGAAAGGAAAAAAGATCATTTGGGAAAGAGGAAGAACACGGGGATTTAAGAGTTGTTTTCACGACTTGATCATGTGTTATGTATTACCTTTCAGAAATAGATTTGCTTCCTAAATAGTTCTACTCTTCAAAGCATGGTACTAAAGTTTAAATTCCCCTTGATGGTAACATCTGGCCCGCTGATTATTGTCCTATTAACTGACAAATCGGAATTTGAGCCCTGAGCGCATGGATGCAGCTAAGTTTCGGTAGCAACAGCTTGTTCCCCTGTCTGAGGCAGCTTTCTCGCTTCAGCAGAGTCCCGGGCTGCCAGATGTTTCTTTGATCTGGATCATTGACTTAGTCCTTAACGAGTCCTTAACACTGAAGGCAGTGTAACACGATGTCCCAAAGTCAGTGAGTGCCAGCTTGTTTGTGAGGCACATAATAAGTGACTGAAACGAATTTGGGAGGATCAGAAACATAATCTTGTCCTCCTTGTGTATTAAAATAAATTGGGACTAATTAATCTTTTAGATGAAAACATTATTCTGGGAGCACCTTGCTTGGATTAATCCAAATGTGGACCTTTAATCTGGCCTCATTTATCTGTGGCAAGCAGATACCAAGATTATCTGGGTAAGCACCTGGATAAAAGAGCCTTTAGGCTATTGAATCTTTGATTGAGAATTGTTCATTGTTAAATGCAGAGCTGGTGCTCCAGTGCAGTGATGGAAAATCCAGTTCTAGGTTCACTCTCCAACTCAATAACTATTGCTCTGTTGCCTTGGGCAGTCTCCTAGTCTTTAACTTTAGAAAGTGTAGAGTTCCTGAAAGGTCCATTTGAAATCAGTAGGATCTGCGGGAGAGAATAAGAGCATCAGGGCAATCGCATCTTCTTTGGTCTTCCTAACTACCTGTGCGGTCTGCTGAAATAGGACAGTGAAATAACTTGCTCCGTTTCCATTTGTTCTGTGATTCGCTTTGAGGAGGCAAGTGGCAGTTAGTCCAATCATTAAGATATTTAGTAGTACCCTAACTCATGTAAAGTGTAACCCTGACCATAAATCGTTTGTGGCACTCCATGAGAGGTACTAGAAAATAAGAAAGTCTGTATCTCAGAGCTGGTTTTCCTCCAAGCCCAGTGCAGGGCAATAACCTGTTTCTTCTTGCCCAAGTGCCTTCTCTTCTGGAGCACTTGTCCCAGGCTGGCTGGAGAGGGTCACATCGGAGCTACCATCTCATTGAGACAGAGCCTTGACAACATTCCTGTTCTTAGCTTCTCCTCACCAAAGGATCAAGATGTATCCTGATGAGAAATCTCGACAGAGAAAAACCTGAATTCTTTTATACGTGTAATAGACAGTGTTTTCTAGTCATAAATGGCCTGAAAAGCATATGTCTCTCTTTGACATATATGATGACCATAAAAGGATTTATAAAAGGCCTGGGCATAATGAATAATGGAAAATTTAAGAAGTCATAATATGACTGCCACATTGACCGTTTTTTTAATTTTTTCTTGCTTTTCATTCCTCTTCTGCATGTCTACAGCATCCAGGTTCTGATAATATTGTAAAGTTTATAAATGAAAATGTAGGAAGTGATGGTTAGTGTATTGGCAAGTCTGAACTGCACCTTGTGAAGTATTTCATATTATAAAGTTTGCTTCTAATAAAATAAGACCACTCTACATCTCTTTCTAAAAGCATTAAGTTCAATTCAATGCACTCCTAAGAATCTGTAGAGAAAGTTTTTTCAAATAGTTCTTGTTTAGAGAAATGTTTCATGCCACAAATTTCTTTCTGATAGAACAGCGCAACCGGGAGTGGAGGAGGAAAGTAGCTGGTGGGAGGCTGAACACCAGTACGCTCAGTGCCTCTGCCTGAAGGACAGCTTCTTCGTAGATGATAGTGAGAAAATAGAGATTTATTTCAAAAAGCCCTGGAGAGCAAAGATGCAGAAAGGTCTAAAAGCAACACATGAGGCAATGCTGTCTTTTACTATAGCAGGAAAATGAAAATTCAAGCCACAAAAATGCAGGGAGGATGAAGAACATATTCTTGGGGAAATTATCATGCAGTCAAAACCAGCCAGTTTGTAGTACCACAGATAGGACTTCTCTTGGCTTCCTTCCTTGCATATAAACCATTATGAACAAGTAGTTTCCATTACTTCCAACACAAATATCCTTTCTGAAAGATACCTTATTTAGGCTTTTCCTTAAACGGGCATATTGTGCATTATGGAACCACCAAATCATGCTGAATTTTCATGTTTGCATCTTGGTTAGCTGCAGCTCGAGAAAACTCAGCTGCTGTTTGGCTTTCAATTCCCCTCGTAATCTGAATGTCAGTTCCTGCTCTTTTGGGATTAGAAATAATCACTGCTAAATAGAGTCTGTAACGATGAATTTATTTAATGACTTTCTGGATGATGATGGAATCAAAATGGGATTTGTTTAACTTTCATGCCTTTATTTGTTCTTTATTCAAGAAAAATCAAGACGTATTTGGTTGAATTAGTGAAATATGAAGATACAAATCAGAGTGCTCAAGGTACCTTTTTACAGAATGAACAAGAAGTATTACCTTTGAATTTTGTCACATGATTATGAAAATTCTCATTACAGTACTCCTGGGAGAATACCATCTTATTAGGAGATAGGTGGCTTTTCCAACTTCTTCAAATCATTTGAAAAATACGCAGATGTTAACAACATGTCTGCTGCATATAGAAAGGGATGTGGCTTCTACTTCTATGCAGATGAATAATATTTGGCAGAAATATCGGCCAGAAAGTTGTTGCTTTTGACATTGCCCATTAGGATGATCAAACTGATTTTTTTTTTTTAAGGTCTTCTCATAATACTTCTCCCATCTTTGAGCCACTTCTTGAACCATGATGATTTTAAATGGAAGAGGCACAGCAAAGCTGCTGCTGTTCCAGATCACTGATAAATATTCAGTCTGCCTTTTGTAGCTGCTATGTAAGATAGGAATAAACTAAAGTACAAGGGTTTAATGCTGTTAAGAGTTGTTCCTTTGCTTTGACTCATTTTACTAGCAATTTCCAATTATTTTTTACTCGCCTTCCAATAGATGTCCTCACACTGGTCCCCAAAATATCTCCTAAGGTTCAGTTACCCAGCAGATATTTTCTTCACAGACAAGTTGACATCAATATCAGGAGCCGCTGGTTGCTTTCCCGCTTATTTTGGTATGGTGTTTTAGTAACGCCCAGTCTGGCAGTGCGTAATGGCAAGTAGCTCAGTACCTTTAACTTTTCTACAGCATCGTGTTTTATAATTGTGTTCCAGCAGAGTTGCAGAGCATGAATGTCTTTATTTTGAGCTGTTAATTAACAGTGGAAGCAGGATGTGCAGTAAACTACAGATTTAACATCTAATTTGAAGGTGGTAAAGTTATGCTTCAGTTTCTGCAGAAGACTGGAGAAAGAGCAATAGAAAGTTTTTATTTTTACCCTTTCTTCAGAAACCACATGCTGAGGTTACAGGAAAGTATATAAGAATAAATGAGAGAACAGGAAGACAAAGGTCCTAAGCCTGGTCATGTTGGAATTTAGCAACCCAAGAGATTTTCCTAAGGCTCTGGATTTGAAAAGTTCCTTCAAATAATGGTTTAAGACTTGCTGAGAGCAAAACCCCACATCTCTGGAAGCTTGCATTTGAGTAACAGATGACAATACAGAAGGTCGCTAAGTGTTTAATGATCTTAGTTGTGTTTACATGTTAATGCTTGTTTATATTTTTAGTTAAAGTAAGCTAACTACTGATATCTAAACTATAAAACCAAGATAAAGAGGTGAGAGGATTCCAGAGAGAATAGGGGGCTGAGAGGAGGCTACCAGTACGAAAGTGTATGGCCATGAACAGGAATCTGCAGCTCCCTGCAGAGCTCAAGGTCTTCTGGATTGATGCCTGTACATGTAAGCCTTGGGAACAGGAACGGGAACAGTCCTGTTACCTATGGATCAGAAAAACAGGTTTAATTTTCAGAAAATGGGAGATTATTCTTCTGTTCCTACAAGTATTTCTTGCAAAGCTGATGGTCTTGACTTGGGAGCCCTAGTTGGATTTGAGCATCTTGCAAAAGTAACATCAGTTTAATTCCTTGTGTGTATGCACCAGCAAAATGGCTTTTTGAATCTGTGAGTGGAGCTTACCCATTCTGTGAAATGTTAGGGGTAGGTGCCTGAGTGTGTGTGGGGGGGTTTCATTCTTTAAATTACTTGTGAAGTTAATGCTTCAGGTATTCTAAGAGTTTATTCAGTTCTTCTGAGCTAAAGAATGGCTAGTTATTTTAAACTGACATCAACCTATTAAACTGTGTTAATATATGTGTGTGGATGTGTGTATTTGTACAGCCAGTAAAATGCAGCTTCATTCAGTACTGCATTCTCTTTCTCTTCTTGTTGATTTGAAGCTTTGAAAGCCTTGCTGTTTCACAAGCAGAGAGCAAATACAAGAATCTCACATTTCTTTAACAAAAAAAACCCCAAACCACCACCACCAACAACAACAAAGAGAGGTGGTTGTAAGCTGTTCTGCTTGCAAAGAGCCCTGGCTATGTAGTTTGTGTAAACCTATTCCTTAGCTGAAAACTGAGTTTTCCTAGAAGTCAGAGGGTTGTTATTCACATTTCCCTCAGCGCAACCAGGACCAGATTGAAAGTTGCAAAAAGCTGTCAGGAAAGACTTTGAAATTTATTTTTTATTTTTACTGCGGGGGGAGGCTCCAGCTCATCTGGAGGGGCTGGAGTGTCCAGCTCCCACGGAGAAGGTACAAGCTCCCGGCAGGCGACTGCTGGAGCGATTCCAGCTCCCCTCTGAGCCCCGAGCCCGAGCTCTCCCCGCAGCCCCTGCGAGTCCAGCACACGAGGCAGCCTGGTCCAGCAGGCCGTGAGAAGGATGGCTTCCAGCCATGATGCTGACTCCCATGATTATCCCTTTGTCAAGCTATGTGATATTTTAAGGTGACTGTTGAAATTAAGACTACTATTATTATTTTTCAGCTAATACTTAGCATTGGTGGGAAGAACCTGACCTCAACCATCGCACATACTTATTTTCTTCATTTTCTATGTATGCTTTTGCACCAGATATATCAGAAAGCATGTCTTTCTTACATCCATTTAACATCACTAGGTAGAATAACACACAGCAAACCATAAGGGAATGGATAGTGATAAAAATCCCTCCAGTGCCGTGTGCCGGGGCGCATTCACAAATTCCTACTGCATTGTGCAGGCAAAAAATGAGGAGATGCCTTTTCTACAGTAGATTTCAAACTTTATCAAATAGTTACTTTTTTTTTTTTTAAGTAAACTAATCACTTTCAAATCTTGATGATTTGAAAGCAAATGTAGGTTTCAGCATGTTCTTGTTTATCCTTCTGCGCTTCGCGTACTTGCAGTGTAGTAAATTGGAATCTGTGTTTGAATTTAAGATCTCTTAATTTTCCTGCAATTTCATAAAGCTAAATAAAAGAACAGTTTTAATAAGCTGAATACATTATTGTTACATTATGAGTACTGTTTTATGTGGGTTTTTTCCAGATAGGTATGAAAACAAGGTTCTGGGCTTAGAGCCCTCAAGGCAACGAGTTATGGTGAAAGAACCCAAAGAGAACAGATTTCAGAGCTGCTCTTTCATTAGGTGACGCAGTATTATTTTATCTGTCTCTACTTGTTTTTTGTTGGTAGCCGGTTGCTGTTCTGAACAGTTTTGAGAGCTGCCTGATGTGCCATTTAAAAAAAAAAAAAAATTTCATTAGTCCTGGATTTTAAATCTTACATCCTTCGTAAATTGAAATGATCTTGTTTGCACCAGGACATAAAGAGTTTGCACAGCACGTGGGTGTCACGTATCTGTTGGGTGAGAAGCCAAAAACCACTTTGCTTACAATTAAATGTGTTATTGGACTGTATCTTCTCACCGCTGGAAAAAAAATCTCTCCGGTTGGTCACTCAGAGCTTTTTTAATGGTACAAAAGACAGCACTTCTGCTTTGGAATAGAAGAGGAGCTCCTGTCTGTGTGGTCTTGCTGATGCTGTGCTTCGATCCTGCTATGGGAGATAGAGGTGAATCAGCCCGTGGCGCAGCCCTGCTGTGGCCAGGCTGGGCTCTGGTAACAAGATTAAAGCTAGCTTTGCTACATATGTATATATATATTTATTTATTTATTTTTATAGATATATATGTCTATATATTGCACTCCTGTTACTTCTGGGATGGTGGGGTTGACCTTAAGTATGAAATAAGGCAGCGGCAGCCCAATGGTAATGTTAACCATGCGGTTTCACAAGAGCTCTAGTGAGCGGCTTGCTGTGCTGGCTGGAGGAGCAGGTGTTTTTCCATGGGAGAATTTCCTGCGGGAACTCTCTTTGCTCGTACAACTCCTGTAAATATATTCTGAAGAGAGACAGTTTAATGACCTGAATGTGCATTTTGTATCCTACCTAGCAAAAATGAGATCTGAAGATTTAAAATCTTGTATTTTTGATATTTCACTCTTGAATACCATTTCTGTCTTCAAAATAGTCCTGAGACTCTGCATAGCTGATGCTCACAGTATCTGGGATGCAGCTGCTCTGTAGAGTACTGCTGGGAAAATATTAACCCAAAACTGAAAAAAATACATAGAGTTGGCACCAACTTCAGGACTCAAGAACTATCCCTTTATTCCTCTAATCTCCATAAGGAAGAGAGGGAAAAAACATTTACTTTCATGTGATAGGCTGGATATTTTTGGTACATATGAACCGTGGTTCCTTCCAGAGCTATGTGATTACCAGAACAGTAATGAAAGATGGAAGCTTTGTTTAACTGTCAGCAGGTGGATGTACAGTGTCCCAAAAAAGTAAATCACCTTGAAATTACAGAGTTAGGCAAGCAGAGTCAGCACGCTGCTGTCACGGGCTGTACTCTCAGAAATGGGAAACAAGATGATAGCTCTCCTTGGTTCAAAGCTGAGGCTCAAACTCCAAACGTTTCAAGGACTTCGTGTGAATTTGTGAATCTATTATGTGCAAGGTAGTTAAGAATGCTTGACACTTCATATAGGCACACTGCTATGCCTTAAATATTCAGTCCCTAAGCTAGAAATAAGTTATAATAGAAATGCCACAAAACTCAGGTTCTTGTCCAGAAAATTAAAGTGGACGACATGAGGAAAGAGGATGGAACAGGCTGAATTTATAATGTGGATTGCTAACGTTTGTTTGATCCTAATGCAGACTGCCAGTTTGAATTTGGAAGACTTACCACATTTTAGAGACCTGTTTCATCCACTCTGGAGAGACAGGAACACCTGATGCTGTTGTCGAGGCTGGTCTGAGCATGAGTGAAAAGGATTCTCCTCCAAATTTTGGAATCACACAAGAATTCCCCATAAGTCACTGTCTAAAGTTGCAGAGCAATAAAAGAACACATAAGACTCTGTTGGAGAGGCGAGCAAATTTTTTCTTCTTCTACTCCTCTTAAAACAGTGAACTCTTTTCATGTTAATCTTTCAGACCCAGAAGAAATTTTTTTTTGTTCTTTTTGTGTGTGTAGAGTGTGAATCAAGGGTTCTCCTTGTAGCTGTTGTGTGGTGCACCTACCTCAGCTATCAGCTGCAGCCTGGAGTGAAGAAGAGAGTGGTGTTTGTAGTGTGCTCACTGCTAATGATAAAAAATAATCAAAGAAGGATCAAATAATCCAACAAGAAAAAAAAATATGATTAAGTTCTGTGTCTATTCTATAAATACTGTTCTAAGCTGTATGGAAGGTCTGGCACAATGAGCTTTGATATCTCAGCTATGTATTAAATATTGAATATATGTTAGATCCGAGAGTATTAAATTTCATTATAAACTCTATTTCTAATTGTTGTATCCCTTTATGCCAAACCACATTTTGTGGATCACAGTGGGATGAAGTGGCTACCATCGTTGTTCTTTCGATTTGGACAGTAGAAGTACCTTTTGTGGGCTCACAGCTCACCACCATTTATGTATCTAAAATTTTCTGGCTGGTTTTGGTCCTTGCAATAGCGGGGAAATAGTTCTGCATCTTACCTAAAATTAATAATCAAAATCACTATTTCTTGTTTTCTTGATTTAACTTTCTTAATTGTTTCTCTTTGCTGTTCAAAGCTTTATCCATTTTCAGGAAAATATGTGGATCCTATGCAAGAAAAACTGATGCCACTGATGGTGCAAGGTGGTTTCTGCAAATCACGCTCCAGAGAGCCTGTTCCTCTCCCTTGACATAAGGGAGACTCAAGTCCTGGTGTGGATCGTCAGATGCATAATCTTTCACATATAATGATTTTACTTGCTGATGCTTTTTATCTAATGAACTCAAACTGAAATGGATTTTATTCAGTCATTAAAACTTAAAAGAGCAAAAAGTCTCAAATCCAAACAATCAGCCTTCTGAGGTAAGTTAACTGTGCTTGTTTTACAGCAAGAAGCAAGGTCCTGAGTGTTGAAATTTGCTTACCTAAGGTCGAAGTGAATTGACAACAGATCCCAAACCAGGACCTAGAAACACGGTTTCGTGGCTCTAATTACAAGCTGGAAAGGGAGTAGTTGTCTTAAGCTATTTTATTGCATTGCATCTTTGACCTGAACATAGTCAAGAAAAATCAATATTTTCCATAGACTTCTGGAGTTGGCTTTGTGGGTGGATGAGGATAGTCTGATTTATTTAATGAAGCTGGTGGCATGAAGTAAACGTTGTCACGGAGTTTGTCACCACATATTGGAGGGAAAGCAATGATTTCTAAAGAGGCTGCTGTTTGCACATTTATTGATCTTTTGGTGGAGCTGTAGCTACCGGTCCCTTTGTGATGCCAGATTATTTTAACAGTGACGCGTCATGTGTTTCCTCCTTAATCCATTAATATTCCCTTTAGGCACTGGCAGAGCATGGCAAAGCAGTCTCGGTTTTCTGGCAGAAGGTGGCATTTTCTTTCTGAGTTGGAGCATTCACCCTCTATCATTGCCATGCTAAAAATGTCTAATAATTAAGAACTGATGTAAGTTTGGTTATAAAGAGCCAGTGGGTTCTGACTGCAGGCTTTAAGGTTGTTACTTTATGTGCAATGTCTTTCTAACATAAAAATGGAAGAGTCTCAATCTACTGTTCAGTGAAGCAAACACCACTTCTCAGACACTCAGAGGATCCCAATAAGTCACAAAAGGCTAAATAAGAGAATCTATATACTTGTTCTTGACAGCAATAAAAGACAACTTATGATGTGTTTTGGCTCATGAATTTAAACACCAGCGGAATTAAGAAGGCCTCTTACAGTGTTACCAGAATGATGATTGCCATTTGCAAATTACAGGGCTTTTTAGATCTGCTTACTGTGTGCTTCGAAGTCGCTTACAGAAAGATTGACTTGATGGTACATTTTAATATTGTTAAACTGCTGCATGTACTATATAATGAGTCCCTAACCTTGTTTGATCGAAGTGAATCAAGCAAACTTGTTAAAGTCCTTAAAGTCTTATAATTTACAAAGTTTAAAAATGATTTTAAAAATAGAGTCTAATTGAGGTACATATTGCCATTTCTGTTTCTTCATGCTCCACAAAGCCAATTAATTCTCTCAGCAAACCAGAATGTGTGACAAGGAGGAATTGAGCAGAGCCCAAGGGTACTTATATCTTTGAAGGTTTATTTTTGGATGGGACGCAGGCAAGAAACTTTTGAGCCTGTGAAATTTCAGAAGTGTCTAGGTAGTTGCAAAGGCACTGAATGCCATCAATGTCTGAAATCAGGGAGATGCGTGAGATTGGGACGCTGCCTCAAATGGGAATCTGAGAGGTTGGGTGTGCATCATACTTCATGCTGGTGGGGGTCATTTGGTGTTGTAAGTTGACCACCCTTGCAGATGTTAGTGCTTGTAAGGTCATATATTCTAGCAAAATCAGTTTTTTATCTTGAGTAGGCAAGCACAGGGTTTTTAGGTGTGTGACATCTCTTTTAAGGGGGCTGTGAGAGATGCAAACCTTTTTGTAGAGGGTTTTCAGCTGCCACTGCACCACCAGAGGGAAAAGGAGGCTGGTCTAGGGAAATCCTTATCCAGATGGTTGGAGGAGTTTTGTGGCCCAGATCAGAGTGGTGCAAAAGGTTATAATATCAGCAAGAACTTGCTGCCTTAGAGACAAGTTTTTTTAGTTTATTTTTAATATTCATAACTTCCAGATAGCTCAGGTCAGTCCTCCTAACTCGGAGCAGAAGACAAATAAAATATTTCAGCAGTGGCTCATTAATGGTATGTGGCATCATCTTAATCCTTTTCCTCCTCTGAGAATTCATTTTTAAAAACCAAAAGTCCCATAAAACATTAGGCTTGCACTCAGTTAATTAGCTGAATTCAACAATGGTATTCTAATAAATATTTGCTTTCAGTTCCTGTGTCTGTCACTTGTAGATGTTTGCATCTAAACCAGGAAATCTGTCTATTTACAGCTCACAGGATAATTTCTTCCCTACCTGGCAAAAAGATGCTGGTCTTTGTAAGCAGAATAAAACAACCAGTTGCTTCTTTACCTTCTGATGCTCTTTAATCAGTTTACCATCCTGTTTTCCAGACAGGGTTTTCTTACTACTACCAGTCTGATAACTCTGAAGATAGATTTTTTTTTTTTTTTTTGCTAGTGTATCTGTAAAGCACCTTGAGCACAAAGTCATTATCTGAGAGCTACAAACTGGAATTGATCTGTTTTAGGCTTAGCATAATTTCCATGTCTGGGCTGACCCGAATGTTATTGTCCAACAGGTTTCTGAAAATGTCAAGAGCCAGAGGGGAGGTCCCAGTGAAATTGAAGTTCTTCCTTCCCTCGGAGTAACTGAATTTTGAAGTCCCCAAGCCGTGTAAATAAAAGAGAAAAATTGGTAATGAGAAAGGGAATTAATAGGATAGTCTTTCATACGATTTATATAGCTTTCAAAAACTGTTACACTATTGTGTTTAAAAGTGCTGGTCTACAGCACTTTCACACTAGGAAGATACGATTAAAAACTCGAAGGGGCAGCTCTGGGAATTAGAAGCTAGAAGAGCTGATGGATTTTAAATGAAATAAAAGCTGCTATTGGGGAAAATTTATTTTGAAGCTAAAATAGTGTGGCTGCCAATAAAGTATTCAGAGGACTCGGATGTTTACCTTGATATAGATGTCACATTTCAATTTAGTAGACAAGTACATTTTTCAGCTACTGTTGTCATTATGGAACTCAGCTGACCGAATCTCTGCCATGTAGTACGTTACAGAGTAAATTGGAATCTGAGGCGAAGTTACTGTTATGCAGATGTGATACCCTGTTTGGATGCACGTGCAAAGTCATGTCATTGCAACCCTCTGGAATATACTGTGCTTGGACGAGAAAAAATTCAAGCAGAAGTTAGAATGGTCTTTTAATTAGAAAGGAGAAAAATGAACAGGCACTGATGCATCTGCAGAGCATCTGTCTTTATTAAAGATTTCTTTTTCAGGGAAGCTATTTATTTTAAACTTGTAGCATTTATAATGAAATACATCTTTGCGGTGAACCTTATTTTAGGGAAACAAGGGTGTAGGTTCTAGTATCAGAGGTGATGTACTCTTCATGCCTTTATTTATAATATATTTCTGTATGTCTGTAAACTCCTCTCTCCCTCTTTCTCTCAAATGTGTATATGTTCTCATTCTTGCTGTGAAAATGGCTGAATTTGTAGGCACGTGCATAGAAGTAGTATTGTCTTATTCATAGTTTTACTGTGCAGTTAATGCATTGGGGATGAGATTAAGTTGATTGCTTCTGAAGTAAGGTACCGTTGGAGCATTCCAAGTTCCTACAGCTTTCCTGTTTTTACCAGAAAGGCTTCTCTCTGAGTACATTTCTTGCAAAAAACCCCAACTTTGGTACTTTTTTTTGATAATTTCCTGCATGAAAACTCATGCAACGTTGTTGAAGTAAGGATGGGGATGCTAATTATTGTTTTTAATTGAATACGTGGTGTTTTCTTTGGAAGCTTGCTTTTTTGCCTGAAATTTGCTATAGGGAGTTTTTGCTAAGAATTTCCATCTCCTGATATTGTTGAGTTGTTTGTCTTACTTTTTTCTTCCCTTACAAGAGCTTTAGAAGTTTTCTAGGCAAACAAATTGACTGTTACATGGCAGTGTAGGAGGATTTTGTGTTGCATTTGTTTGAAAATGTTTTTGCTCCTGGAGCTTTGTTGTTAAACTAACAAACTTCTGTAGTCCTTGCTCTGTTTTCTGCTCCATTTGCACCTTTTTTTTTTTTCTGACGGCATGGAAATAATCTACAGTAGTGTTAAAAGGAAGTTAATGAACATAACATAATGAACATTAACAGAACTGTGAGTAGGAAATGCATATTCTTAGAAGTTGTTTGGTGTCAGCAGAAGCCAGGATCACAGGATGAATTCTTTCTTTTCTTTTTTTTTTATTTTTCTCGGGCTATTTATCTACAGTATTTAGTACAAAAAGAAACAGAATAACGTTTCTACCAGTATTTCCAGGAAAAAAAGAGAAGTTTTACTTTTGCCCATTTAGAAACAAAAGCACCTAAAACAGATCAGGGGCTAAAGATTTTTATATGTTAACCTATTTTTTCTAGTATATAATTGCTATGCTATTTACTGGTAGTTAGCCTATTAAGACCATATAGAATACTTAAATGTTAGAAAGAAGTATCTATAGGTGTGTTATACAGCTAACAGTTACATTAGATGCTGTGGATGACATAAAATACATGCTTTGCAAAGCCCTGCGTACCTGAACACGACTTCCACCTACCAACAATGTTCCTCCAGGGAACTCAGCTGCATTTTTAATGAGCCGGTGCAATACACACAGAAATACGGCACACCACAAAACAGAAGGTCCCATTGACCATAGCTAGTGATTGCATACAACCCTACATTGGAATATGTATTGAAATCACTAAATAATTGCAGCATATGCTGGAAGAAGGAAACTACCCTCTCTCCCACCTTTCAAACACTTCCCCGGCACTGGCAGATGCATTACCAAATGGAAACTTCACATCAATGCCAAAAATTAAGAACAGAATACAACTTGCTGATACTTCTTAACAACGATGATCAGTGCTATCTGCAGAATCATAAAATGAGTCTTTTAAATGTGTATCCCCTACTATGGGTTTCTACCAGTGAGCGTAATGCCTTGTGGAAGTTGGGGGAAGAGGGAAGATGAGAGTCACACAGCAGGACTTCCATCACAAAGCGTTGGTCAGGCGGGAGCACTCATTCATTAGTGGGAGAATAATTGTCACAAACCATTTCCTTACTCCTGATTTCCAAGAGGGTTCCACAACATACCTCCACAACATAAGATGAACCTAAATGCTGAAATTCCTGGCAGCTGATGGAAATAAAGGTTTCTCTGATGTAGTGGTTTTATGGCCCATTCCAGTCCTCAGTAGAGAGCTTCCTAATCCACTTGCCTCTTTCTTTTGCAGGTGCTATCTTAACCTCTCACCACTAGCCCTGTTGCCACACGGCTATGCTTTGCTGGGGCTAGCTATCCTCTTCTTTCAGCTGGTCTAATTTAACATTATTAACATTAACATTTAACTTAGATTCATTAAGACCAATTGTGTCTAGTGTGTGGCCAGCTTGCAGTTGTCCGTTGCTTTGTGAGGACCACAAGAGGAAGGAAGGAAGGAAGTTTGTGTTGTAGAAAGATATTAGCTGGTCTTATAAAAAAAATGTGTCACCCTATAAATTGCATTCTAGTTTCAGACCTGGTGGAAGATTAAACATGTGGAGCTCTGCTGCAAACACCAGTGCAGGACTGCTGTAGACTTTGGAGAAAATGTTTTGTGTGTCGTTCTTGGTTTCCAGCCCACTTTATTGGGGAAAAAAAAAAAAAGAAAAAAAGAAGTTATCTGTTCTGTTTAGCCAATTTACTTGTCTGGTCAGGAAGATTGTTACTCAGAACCAGTTTCAACACATTCCCCCTTCCTTAGCTGCTGCTTAGGAAGGCTGGAAAGGAACCAAGGGGTTCTTCCTGCAGGGTTTCAGGGTGGGGAAACTCTTACCAGGAGGGAGAGCAATTGGAAAGGGCATGTGGAAGAGGGAGAACAGGGGGTTTTTGTTATGTGAGAGTGATGTAAGACTTGACTCTGCAAGAAAACAGCAAGAAAATTTGTATTCCCAACCTATAGATACCTCCAGTACAGGTTTCTACACCTGAGGTTGTGCAAACTCTCACTATGGCCACTGGGCATCTGTTTATTGGGGCTGAGGGTGCTGCTCATCGAAGCATCTGCTTTAGTGGGAACCATATCCTAACTCTCTACTGACCAGAAAGGGAGAGTTTTAACAACCTCGAAATACGACTGTGATACTGTAACTTGTTTTAAGTGATGTACCTGCTCTAGGTGGTCAAATGTACAGATGTAGCTTCTCTTTAAGTCTGTTGAAACCATAAACTGAAGGGCCACTTTTTTCATTTCAAGACTCTTTTGGCATTTTGTTCGTTTGTTTTTACTTTGGCAAGGTAAGAGGGACCAGCCTAGTGACTCAGGGTGCCAAGTAAGGACCAGAAGAGGTTTGATATCCTTCCAGAACTTCTGCCCATATGAAACAGCTTCTTTCTTCTCTCTGTCTGGGTTTATTGACTTTGCTAATAGGAAAATAATGTAGAGCTAGTGTAAGAGTTGTATCTCTGTCTTTGCTAAGCTTCGGCATCATTCCCATAAGCTGTGAGGCTGGAGGACTGTTCTGGTCCTGTATCTTTGGCGGCTAAAGAGAAGCACCATAGCTGCACAGTACCAATCAGAACCATAGAATCATAGAATCATTTAGGTTGGAAAAGACGCTTAAGATCGAGTCCAACCGTAAAATTGCCATATTGCTCAAGTATACTACACAAGCTGATGTTTTTGAAAAGGCAGTGTTTGCGTGAATAGTTAAATCCATTTAAATTTTTTTTTCCGGCAAGTTTTGATCATTTTTGTGTATCGTCTAATCTTAAATAAAGCAAATTATAGATGGCAACATCCCCTGGAGCCTCAATTTCTACAGACTGTTTAATGTTTTTTGACAGTCATGTACGTTTTATTGCTGGTTTGGTGTTTGGGGTTTTTTTAAAGTTTGAATATTGATCTTATTGTGTTACTTGGTTTTTGCCTGAATGATTTTCAAGTTTGGAAGGCAGCCCCAAACCAACTACAGAGCAACTTTCAGAAAGATGACAGTAGTGTGTTAATCACAAGGACTCTACTGGTGGCATTGGGTTTTTTAGGTTTATTAATAGATTCATGTAAATCAATGTTACCAATATTACAATGCTAAACTATGATTGGTAAAAATATTTTGTATAGTGAAGTTGCCCAAGGATTTAAACACACCCCCCCTCCAAACCCAAGAAAAACTGCAACCAATGTGCAATTCTTTTCCTGAATTCATATAGAAATTATGACTGATACAGTGCCAAACAATATTTTGGGGCTTGATGGATGCTCAAGACTTCAGAGTATCAGGCAATTTATCTGGATCGTTAAACATAACACCGAAGCCTTTTTTTTTCCTTTGAATTTTATTGAAAAGCTTGGGATTGTCTTGCACATTAGAGTCAGGAACCCAAAACACGTCAGTTAAAAGCTCCTTAAATGTCCAGAGGAGTGGGACTTTCTCTTCAAAATTAATGCAGGAACCTCTTCCTCTGTTCCACAATCACCATTTTATACCAATGACTGAAAGAAGTAAGCAGGCTTTGCTTTAACTCCCCTGTGGACACAAGGAAACTGCCAAGAGAAAATGATGGTGTCTTTTCTGCATAGACATCTAGCTGTCCTCTACACGTTGCATCCAAGCCTTGAAATTCAGCATGTCACCATGGCTTATGCCCTGGCTCTTATTATAGAGGCAGAACTTCATAGGTATGAAGGGAAAGGCAGAATTTGTTTTATAGTTTATGCAGTCAGTAAAAGTTCTTATAAAATGTAAGAATTCTGGCATTAATTGCTTTGTCAATAGCCTGAGAAGATGGTAAATAAGAGTACTTATCTGATGGCATTTACACCTATGGGGCAAGAGGAAAAATTGAATATTTTGTATTGGAAAAAAAGTCAAAAAAAGTATATTAAAAAAAAAAGAACACACTTCTGAAGTGCTTGTTGTGCCTCTTTGGATCTGGAAGAGAGGTATGGAACAAGACCTGGAAGTTAGCAAAGTCTGATTTTAGATAGAATTAGTAGGTATGTGTAGAATGAAGCAAGAAGAATGGTACATGTAGGTACAGTGTTCTGTTCTTGCCAAGCCTGGCTGCTCATCTGAGTGATTTATTTGCACTGTGGAGAAGCTAACCTCAGAAAATCTACCTCTATGATAACTTTTGATGGAATCAAGGTGGATATGCAATACCAAAAAAACCCCAGAAAACAAAAAACTTAAATGTGTTGTCATAGCTAAAAATAGGATTAATGGTCTGTTACGTTTCATGCTACTGTGGCATGCGTAGCTCTGAATTACTGTGATTAGATAAGGGGACTATTTATTGTCTAAACACAGGTGAAGTGTTTCATCTCAGCACATTACTCTCAAAGCAGTGGTGTCATCTGTTTGTAAAATGCTACATGCATCCCAGCGTTAACAGGAATCAGTGCTTTAGAAAGGATATCATTAATGGCTTGGAGGCTTCTTCAGTGAGGGGATCACAAAAGAACTGATAAGAGGAGGAGAAAGTCCATCACATGGGAAATCTCACTTTGCAGTAGTTGGGACAGAAGGATCAAACATGCTTTAAATATTTAATACTTCCTAGAATTGGGTGGAAGACTATATGTCATCTTGATGCTGTGTGACACACATAGACAATGCGTATACACAAGGTAAATAGCACATGCAGTGCTTGCGCTCTTATCTTGCAGCACTGTTGTATTCTTAGTATTCAGTTTTATAGTGTAACAACAGAAAACATATTTGGATTCAGAGCAAGTCAAGCTGCACTTTATAAAAAAATGTTTTTCTGGGTATCAAATCTAGGCATTCTGGGTAGCAAATCTAAGCATTTGCGGTACAGGAAAAAAAATCATATGCCTTAGTCTGTCAAGCAAGCTCTTCCCTTCAACCCTTCCTGCCATGAATATATTCTGTATCTGAAGCCACAGGCATCAGTCTGACTCCTCGGAAATTATTCTCATGTCCTGAAATTTTCAGTCCTTGTTCTCTGAAGAAACTGGCAGTCAAGACTAGAAGACGATTCCTATGCCTAGATTGTGTAGTTTAGTTTTCAGTCTTACGCGATTTGTGCTATTTGGTAGCAGAAATAGTTAGTATCTATGACAAGTGCTGCTATCACTGGTGGTTTTTCTGGCGGTATACCTGGTACACAGTGTTGCCTATCTTTAAATAGACTATCCTCTCATTCCCACTTGCCTTCTGTTAGAGATTTTCTACTCTTTGCCCTGATGCCATCCCCTATGGATGCTCTATGGATCTTCTTCCCATTGAAATTCAGATGTCTCACCCCTGAAGTCTTCATTTCTTCTTCTTCCCTTGCTATGTTGTGAGGAGATTGCCAAGATGATGAGAGGTGATGAATTGAGATGGGAGACTTTCATCTGAACCTCAGGTGTGCTGGTATGTGGGCGCTCGTAGCAATGCTGAGTCTTCTCCCTCCGTGGGTGAGACCCTGGACGATATCTATCTCCATGCTCTGGCTTTTTTCTGTATTTATATGGAGTTGTTTTGATAGTTTGGGTTTTACTTCTCTTGCTTACAAGAAGAGCAGAGTTCAAAGTCCCCTTGAGTATATCAGCGGTGTTTCAAATAGGCAGAAAATAAGCAGGCGTGGGAGCTCTGGAGACCTCAGGAGCACTGCTGCCCAGCAGACACTGCAAAACAAGTTCCGATAAAAAGAAATGGAGGTTTTGTTCAAGTACAGCAGCAGAGAGCACAGCGGAATGGAAGTGGGTAATACGGGCCTTAGCGATGATTTCCCATGCATGCCAAAAGTTTCCAAATTAATGAACTTTGAGCAAACTATGGTAGAGTTGGACACATTACCAAATCTTCATAAAAATCAAATGCAGGCCTAGCATTCGCAAAGACAAACCACCAGCTTGGAAAGTCAACAGGGGGATATTTCATTGCAGAAATGTTATTGTCCCATGAAATTATTAAATTCCTTGAATTATCCGACACACTGTGATGTGCTTAAAAAACCCCTAATTAAAAGCTGAAGTGATCTCCCAGATTGACACAGCACAATCTGTATAGAGTAACCTTCGCTACCTGGTCTAGTAATAATAGCAAAATGTAAGCAAAGCTTTTGAAAAGAAAAGAAGTAATTAGTGAATTCTTACTAGAAAAGCTGTTATGGACCAGCACCTTCTTGGTGATGAGAACAGATTTGCCCAGAGAGGCAGGCGAGTGGCTTGGCTTGTCCTTTGGGCAGAGACTGTCTCCAAAAATGAGCTTGCATGCATGATGTGCCCCTTGCTATGTTGGAAAATACTTGATTTGGATGTGGTAGGTTTTAAATAGATAATTCTATGAAAATAACCTCTTTTTTTCTTTTTGTAAATGAAACTAAAGCTTTAATTATCTTTAGAAGAAAAACAAGGCTACAGCATATGTATTCTGAAAATGCACAAGGGAAATAAAATGCCTGTCATGGAGAGAAATGAGAGAACCATTTTCCCTTAGTTAATATAGTAAAAATTCAAAGAAGTCTATGTATGGATGATTTTTTAATCTAACCTTGATAATGTTAGATTTGAAGAGCTGTTTGAACTGTGCATCAAGCTAATGGTAACAATAATCCCCAAAATCAATACAGAAAATACCTTCCTTGTTTAGTAGAAATGTCTTAATTGGAACATTCAAGGAATAAAACAAAATTAACCATTTTGTCTCCAAATATATTTTGAAAAGAACGTGTATTTTCTGACTAAGATGATTTATGGGAGAAGGGATTTCATTTAATGTCAAGTCTTTAGGCAGTTATCGCAGCTGAGAGCAAAATCCAATTTTTTGCACATCTGTACTATGAATTCAGTTGCTATTCGCTGCATTTATTTGTATTGTTAGACTGATTTTCTGTGGAATGAGGCTTTCTGTGCTTGCGCTTATCTCTGTCACCCCCTACTACTTTTTGACCTATTGGACAACATAAACCCAATTTAAAAGAGTGGAGGAGTACTCAAATGTAATTTAAAGATCTACCAGTTTTACAGAAAACTGAAGAAAGAGACCCCAAATCTTAGCGAACTTGGGAAGAGGCTGGAGAATTTGCCTGTTTTGTGTCGTGTTTGGCAGCAGCTAATTTATAGGTCCAAATTAACCCCAGCGCTTAATCACTTTTGCTTAGTGAAGGTGACCTTGTGATGGAGAGGAGGGCAGAAGCAGCACACGTGTCCCTGGGGAACCAGGCTTCGGCAGTTCTGCTTTTTGCTCTGGTGTTTTTTGGCATTGCTTTGGCAAGTTATTCGGTGTCTCAAAGCAAGCTCTGAACAAACCGGTGTGGGAAATAGTGGCCGTCTGGTGTGGACACCTGAAGTGCATCAAGGACTATTTCACCCTGCCCACAAGTGAAGTGAGCAAGCCTGTGGCTATACTATACTTTCTACTCAAACTCTCATTTTAAAAACCAGTTCACTGTGCTGTTGTTTTACTAGATGATATTTTTGCTTATGTTGTTCAACATAAAGACCAGTTATTGTTGTGGGTAAGTGCTGTACAAAATTATTCCCTTAAGCTTGATCAGTAGTATCAGATGGTGAAGTATCTCTCTGAAGTATGTCTTTAAGTACCTCCTATACCCTACTTAAAAATGGAGTAAACCCCATATTTTACAGCCTACTTTAAAAATTGGGTAAAAACACACAACAGTGTATTTTCAATGATATGTGGGTACATGCCAAGAACTGTTTTACTTGATGCTATCCTTCAGTGCAGGCTGAATTAGTTGGCTTTGCTTCCTGATGCTCCTTTGTGCTAGGAAAAGAATTGTGCACTCAAGTTCATTGTGGAAAGGGGGCTTCATCCTTTACAAACCTGTACAGGATGATTGACCATGCTTCAAAGAGCCCAGCATCAGAAAGATAGTTTATTAGCAGGAAGGTGATATGAACAAATGGTTTGTTGTTATGGACATCAAGTACAGAATAACAAAAGGTATCTGCAGTTGTTAGCCAAAACAGTTAAATTTTATTCTTTGCTAAATGTTGCCCTTAAAAAAACAAACTCCCAAAAACCTCATCAGTTGTTTTGAATTTCGGTAACTGAATTCAAGCTTCTACTGAGATGGCAATAAGCTTTACTGGGCTGGTGATGTACATTAATTTCTTGGCTGGTGTAATGAGGCATATAGTTGTCATGCAGGGTCACTCTGGGCATAGGAAATTGTGCCAGTCGGAAGTGATAACTTGCATTCTGTCCTGCCCAGGTGGAATCGCAAAGATTTGGCTGCACCACCCCGGGCTGTAGCCAAGAGCTCATCATGCATGCAGAAACTTGAAAGATCAGATGGTGCCTTATGTGAATGGCAGGGGAGCAGAGATTAGTGAGGAACAGATATAGTTGATATGTCAGCATATTTTATGTTTCCATTCTTTATTCTTGACTTCATAATTCAAATCCATTGATATTTATTGTGCCGTCTTCTGCTTATTTCTTTAGCTTGTTTACTACATTTTAAACTTCATTGGTATTGCAGTCCTTTCGCTGCTGTGCTCTTGACACAAGCTGAGGATGCATCATTTAGCATGATCCTGTGTTTTGCTTTGTTCAATGAAATGACGACAGTAGGATGATGTATGTTGAGCTAAATATATCTTTAGGGTTTAGAAATGGCATTTGGTTGGACATATGGGGCAGTGCTGTACAATATGAAAAGTCATGCTTAAAAAGATTGTGTTTCTTCATAAAAATAATACATTTTTGGCAGTTCTCAAGGTGTGTTATAGACCCAGTTATATTTGCTACTGATGTGATCTTAAGAACATGTTTCTTTGGGGTCTGACCTGCACTGTCATATGTGGTAAAAAGATGTTCCAACCCATATGTCTAATACTGTAAGGACATTAATATAATCAAGAAGAGATCTTTACAAACTAGAACTAGTTTTAACATCAAATCAGAGCATTTTCTTAATACCTGTTTAAGAACTTGGTCAGCTGTTAATTGGAGGATCATAAATCCAGGCTCTGATTTTTAGAGATATTTTATTTTTCTTTCCTGATTGATCATATGACTTTGAGCTGTCATTGAAGGGCTTCTTTGCTGGAATCAGTGATTTAGTTAGACACAGTGCAAAATGCTTTAGTAGAATTTTTCCATAACTCACTTTAGCATAAAAATGTAAAGAAATGTTCTTGTCACTTTTTATAGTGTAATGAAAAGAATAACTTATTTCAAAGGCATCCTGCATTATTGACGGCTAATCACAAACTGCTATTTTCAATACAAAAAAATTAATTAAAAAAACCCCAAAATGTAAAGCCATCTGCCTGTAGAATCTAAACTTAGGCTTTTGAGAAGATACTTCATGCTTCTTCTCATGGGCTGCACACAATTGGTACCTTGTCCCCTATTAAGCTGTTTCAACTGCTGTTGAATCAAACTTATGTGTTTTCCCGATATAATTTAAGTATGTGATTGTGAGTGGTTTGCTTATTGACTGCTGTAGCAGAACATTAAATGCAGTCTGGAGGTGCAGGGTCATTCCTTGCACACTTGTGTACGGCTCAGCCACACTGAGATATGACAGATTGTCAGTATGTGCAAAGTTATTTGGAAACATTGTTTTGGCCCTTATTTGAGCTACTGGACAGTGATGAAAAGGGATGGGAAAGAAAAGATTTTTTTCTTGGGCAACACAGAATCCTTCATCCCTTAGTGGCTAAGGAGAAAGCATATTATCCCTGAGAAAATAACATGGTGTACTTGAACTGCAAGGGCATTGAACTGAAGAGAAGCACTCACATGCTCCTAGCTGGGGAGGGCAAAGACATGATGCAAATAAGGAAAGAAGGAAAAAAATGACTGTCTGTCTTTCTCAAAAAGAGTCTTGATTTCCCAGCCTGGTTTAACTTGCAATACCAGAAATCAGTTACTACAGAGCTTCAGGGAAGATACTCTGTTGGCTGGTTGGTTGGTTTAGTGTAGCTGATCCGATGGGTTCAACTTGAGAAGAAACAATTGCAGGAATGGGCAGGAAGTAGAAATAAACTGTTCCAGGGTTGGCAGCTCTCATTACTGTGGTTGAATCTACATTTGAGAGCTCCAAAGTTCAGCAAAGAAAAGGCATCTGGTGACTACTAGGTGAGTGAGATCTAGTGTGGCTAACACTGATTTATTTTCACCCAAAGACATGTCCTTAAAAAAGATACCTGTGCACAGCTGATTGCCCCGAATAACAGTTTCTCATCTGTTTCTCTCTCCTTCCCCTTCCTCTGCCGTGGCACTCATATTCTAAATACTTGTATAAGGATTTTGTCCGTTTTAAATTTCTGCCCCCAAAATGAGGGGTTTTGCTATCGTATATGATACATTTTTAATTCCTGTGCAGAGAACAGGTCAAACTTTCAATTTAGTTCCTTTGACTTTTATTCACATGAAAAGGAAGGAGTGCAAACACAGTCAGGTTTATCCATTTCTAACAACAGAGTGAAACCATGGTCCAGTAATGAATTGAGAAATCATTTAGTCGGACTTTTATCTGATGGATTTTCCTGTGATGTGTTGTGGTTAGGGACTGGAGGAAGAGGAAGCAGGAAAGCTTTAGCATATGGACTAAACTTAATTTGTGTATGCTTAAAAATGGGAAAAAAGTTCTCTGTTGCCTTTTTGTGGGAAGTTAGAGAAGTCCCTGGCATGTTAAGCAAGCTGTTGAGATTACGTAGTGATGAATAATACATGTGTACCAGTGGAGAGATCTCACTGCTGATTATTTAAGTGGATATTTTTGTGGCCGAACTACTGGTGAAATATGCAGAAAATTTCTTACTATTAGCAGAAACGATAAAGAGAAGATTGGACAAAGTTGTTGAATGATTTGGAGTGATTTGTTATAGGAAGTGGTTAACCACGCTAGTTGCATGGGTTTTGGAAGAGTGGCCATTTGCATTTGCAAGCAAAATTTTCATCATGACCCACTACGTAGAGATTCTTCAGCCTACCTGGCTCTGAGGAACTCATCTGGAAGGTAATACCAACGTTTACCTTCTGAGCCAGCCATGTGGCTTGTGGCTGTGTTCCCTCTTAGCCCGTATCCAGCAGTTTTCATGGGTCAATGAAATACAATTCCAGGCAACTCACATGGGAGGAAAGAGATTCAAACATCTTTGGAGGACAGGTTGCAACGGAAGTGTTTCTGTCCTCTTCACCCTGTGGTGTCCTCACAGTGCATCACAGCCGTTTTCACTGTCTTCCCCTTTTCTCTTGGTAGTTTTTGATCCAAAAATATGGAACACATGCAACTGGAGAAGTGCGGGGTTCCCAATAGAGAGTTTTCATGGTGGGGAAGGTGGGAGAGGCAGACTCCCACATTTTGGGAGTATCCAAGCCATTTGATGAAGCAAGGTAGAACCAGTTCTTCACACTGTGACTGTTTCTTTAGGATTTCACTCAAAGACAAATCAGGATTGTGGCTTTCAGGGAAATAAAAGTGCTTCCTTGCTGTTTAAAAGGATTTTGCTCTCAGTGAGGGGCAAGATTTGAAGACGCACCTGTCACCTCCATGTTTCCTCCCACCTGAGCTTGATGTCTCCTCCAAAGCTTGCCTGGGTCTGTGGAATCCACGCGACAGCAAGTCATCTGCCCAGGTGTCCTTCACACTTCCCAATTCGGGTGTGTGGCTTCAGCTAAATTGAAATTAGATAATGAGAAGGAATATTGTAACATCCATTTCTCTTCGTGGATCCAGCTATAGTTGCCTTCTAGTACTACAGCAAACAACAGTAGACATCAGCCCTGTGTCTTGTTTTTTCATTTATTTGGACTTCTTTTAAAATTAAATGTGCATACTTAAAATAAATAACCAGTTGAAATAAATTATTTTAATATGCTGAGGGTGCAGTTTTATTTTACTTGCTGTATCTCTTTTTGACTCATATAACTCTTACAGAAGAGGGAGAAAATGTATTTAAGGTTCCTTATTTAAGAATTTGATGTTATTGTATATTGATGACAGCAGGTGCAGTAGCTGGGCAGTCTGAATTACTCTCTTCATGAGCATGAGCATACAGGACACACTTCTTCCATGCAGCAGTGACAGCATCCCCCAAATCCAGTTCAAGGGGAGTAACATTAACTTGTTCCACACATGCATTTTGCTTTTGACCTTCGGGTTTGTGTAAAGTTACCGTTGTGTATTATTTCACTCAAGGGCTGTTAAAAAGCTTTCATTCCTCATTCCGAAGGGCTGTGACTCCACTACAATGCTACCAAAGATCTTGACGGTTCTCAGATATGTTTACTCAGATATAGAAATATATCTCAGATATATTTACTCAGTGTTGGCTCATTACAATGAGCTGAATTCAGTGTATTGCCCGGGCACTGTGGACAGTACAGGATGCCAAACACATTAGAGAATTCATATGGTTGGAGAGATTCCTGGTAGGGTCCCTCAGCTGCTCATAAATGCTATTTATTGGCTCCCTTGACAACTTGGTCCCCTTCTGATATCATAGGAACTGAAATCACTAAAGTGAACTTCCTCCCTTGTGTATTTGACCATATCAAACACTTCACACACGGATCCTAGTTCATCGCCCGATTAGATATCAAGAGCTTTGGCTTCACTTTCAAAGGTCTGTGCAGCTCTCACCTCTCAAATCAAGCCTTACATCCTCTGCCTTGCTGTCATCCCCAGTCTCGTTTTTCAGCTGTTCAGCTAATTGCCACCTTTCTTTCTCTTACGTGGCCTCTAACGTATATTGTAGCTCTGTTTGGCTCACATTTAAGTCCACGGAGGTTCCTCATCAGGAGTTTTTGCTTAAATTGGGAGTAAAAGGGTTCTTTCCCTTTCCTAAATTCTTGTAGACCTGACTGTGACTCCAGGCAAATCCTATACCAAACCTTGCTTGCACCTCACTTCAGTTTGTGTGCCTCATCCCTCAGCTTTTGTGTTTCTGTTTTGCTTTTGGTTCCTTAGAGCTTCAGAGGTTTTGAAGCTCATTTATAAATTTGCTTCATCCTTAGAGTGTTTGCATCAGACATTATCTTGTTCCAGTAGCTGAGGATTTATTCTGGTAGGTTGGTTTTAGTTAAATGGTAATCTTATTGCTAGGAATTAAGTATAAAATACACTGCATGTGATTTTTCTCCCACTCTTTACAATAATGATGCAAAACTCTTTCTAAGATTGCATCCTGTAAATATGACAGTGACCAGGAGCTGGAAATACAGTTCTTGACAGAGCTACAATACTTTTGGCTCTGTTCGTCATCGCGTATTATTCATAGCGGAATAAATGTCGCCTTGGTTTGCCATAGTTCCTGCCATCTCTGGCTTCTTCGATTTCCACTTCTTCCATATATCAAAAGCAATGCACAAATAAAAGCAGTTTATAAATAGAATAAAGCGGAGATAATTAGTGGGACTAGGGGGAGAGTTTTCAGCGTTCTTGTGGCTTGGTTCATTGGTGACTACTAGATGTTAGCTCAAGAAAAATAATTTTAACAAGCATCTTTGCAGTCTCTGCCCATCTCTGCTTGCCCCAGGAAATGCATTAATACTTCAGAGCTTTCATGTGCTCATCTGTGTCTTGCTTTTGGGGGGAATTAATGGAATTTACCCTGTAATTTCATTGAGCAGATATATTGCTTTTCTGTCTTATTTAAGTTATATGAAAGAATAGAGGAGGGAAAAAGCTGTGCAACCTTCCTGAGAACAGAGATTGTTAAAGGCACAAATGTTCTTAGAATTATGTCATCATAATAGTTTATTTAAAATAATATGTCAACTATAATGGAACCGTGACACTATTAAATATTGATTTTTGTTTTGTGTGCTTGCACATTATTTAGAGTAGGAAGTTTGTGGATTTTTTTTTTCCCTTTTCCTTTGGGAGTATGCTAACAGGAGGGTCATAAGTAGAAAATCATTTTCAGAAATATACTGCTGAGAGATGGAGACATCACAATTAGCTTAATCTGTTACACAGGTTTAAATGTGGCTGACCAAAAGGATGAGTTTAAATCAAGCCTTCAGATAAGGTTTAGGCATGAATGTAGGAAAAAAAGAGTATTTTTGAGAGCAGTTATAGAGCCAGAGGATCTGCCTGGTTTTTAATGTCCTCTGCGGTTTTACCGATTGCGTTGTCCTCCTGAGCTTCCATATTACATGTTTGTCTGTTTAGAGCAGCCTTTTGTGTAAGGCTGGAAGAAGTATTTTCTGTGGCTATTGGGTTTTTTATATTGGTTTTGGATATTTGTGAAAATGTTTGTATGTTCATATAATTCAAGCTTCCATAGAGTTGTAGACATTTTGGTAGACCCACGGTGGTCATCTAGTCCCATCTCCCATTCAGAGAGGGACTGTTGCCAACAGTAGACCAGGTCAGATGTCACTTGTCTAGCAGGGTGTTAAAAATCTCCTCCGAAGTTCCTATACCTTGATCTCCATCCTTCCCAATCTGTGACTTTTTTGAAGAGTTGTTGGATTATCTGCTCTCTGACTGCTAACCACTGATCGCTGAGTTTAATGACAGCCTGTATGAGGCCAGCTGCGTCATTTGAATTTGAGCATTTCAGCTCTTGGAAGGCCATACAGTATGTACCAGGCGCGAAGTAATAAACATCAAATGTCTCTACTGCCAAGATGGGAACACTAGCAAGGAATTGATACAGCTGAGAGAGAACCAGATCATCTGAAGAAACAAGTCAGGTCCTATGCTACAAACAACATGAGAAAATAAATCCAAAGCTCTTCCTTGCAAAAGGTTCCTTGGCTCCCACCTCATTAGAAAGTCTGATACATTGGGTACTGCCATGCAGTAACCAATGGCTGGTACATTAACATGAAGCAAATTCAAGGGTTTTTTTCACACAAAACTCTGCTTTCTGTTGATCTGATTTTGCTCTCTACCACAGTTTTTCTCACTATGTGTAACCATCCAGACTGCATCTTCCAAGAAAAATTTGTTCATCCATACAGTAAGACCTGGATGATGACACTCAGTTGCCGGTTTGAGAATCTGCCATTACATAAGAAGGATTCTATAGAATCATAGAATCATAAAATATCTCAAATTGGAAGGAACCCATAAGGATCATCAAGTCCAACTCCCTGCTCCTCGCAGGGCTACCTAAAACTAAACCATACGACTAAGCGCGTCGTCCAGATGCTCCTGGAACTCTGACAGGCTTGGTGCTGTGACCGCTTCCACGTACAACTCCAGTCATCAGCTGTAACAGTAAGGGTGGGGAAGAAAGTCATCTGCCCTTGACCCCCTGAGAGCAGAGTGTGATGGCTCCAAGAGGAGATGCAGCAAAGTTGTGCATGGACTGTACTGAGGACTGGTTATTGAAGCGGTTATTTTCGAGGAGCAGTATTTTCAAAGACTCTGTGGCTATTTGTCAGCTGGGTTATACTTAGGAGAAAGCAGCTGTTTTTTTGTCAGAGTAACATGCTCCATGATTACTGGAAAATGTTATTTTGTACTAGGTGAACTTTCCTTGGCTGTTGGTGGATCACACTTACTTGCGCTTACCCTGAAAGGGAGGAACACTTGCCACTTGTAGCTGTAGCAAGTTGTCAGCGTCCTGTTGACTTGGAAGAAGTAGACTTTGAAAGCTGAATCCTGTCCACTGTTCAGTGCTGCTTGCCCCCCCCCCGGTTAACTGGGGGCTGACTGGGATGCTTGTAGGTCGTAACTGCAGTCTTTTGAAAGCTAGCCACAGGTTGTGGTTAGAGAAATCAATTTTCCTCTAGCAATAGGTAACAAAGTGAAATACCTCTTGCAAAAGCCCTCTGTGATCTGTAATCATTCTGCTTGTCTGCGCTCCTAGTTTTGCTGTGCTGGGAGTAGGAGGCAGCACTGGAGATTTTAATTTTGTGCTATCAGGAGAGTGCAGTCTGAACTGACTTGACCAAAATGAAAAATTATGATGAACTTGCAAACACTGGACAGATACCGAGAAGAAGCAATTGTTAACATTTCCAGATTATTTTATATTTAGATTCTGAATAAGCTAAATCCGGGATTAAGGATTACAGCAAACCTTTCAGATGGAACATTGCAACAGTCGTTTTTGAAGAGATAAACTGTATTTCTGATAAGGTTCGCATGAGGAGCCCTCGAACCCTTATACCGTTGCAAAGGAAAACTCAGTTTATAAGGAAAAAGAGTAATGTAAAAAACACTCCCTTATGCACCTTAGAGAGCAAAACATTTTCGTAGCCATTCATAGCCATAATGTGTTCAAAGCACTACATTTGCTATTTGTAAATTGTCTTGAAGCTGGAGAAGATTAATCTGTGCAGCTCCTGACGATGCCCAACACATTGGACAGACGTCAGAGTTTTCCACTGACTTCATTTCTCCCTGTCTGTACTTTTGATATTTCCATTTCCTTTAAGGTAAACTGTAAGTCTGAGTTTCCTGACTTTCCAATATTTGGAGTTTATTTGGTTTATCACTACAGACTTTTAAAATTACTGCAGTTACCAAAATGTGTCTTCAGGCTTCACTTTGTCTTAGCTTTTAGTTGCAAGCATGTAGCATATTACAGTGCATCCTTGTGGTACTATAAAGTTCAACTTTTAGCAAACACTGTAAGCTTTTATGTGTAAACATCTCACTGAAAAGACAACACTAAGAGTGAAAAATTTGAGTAGCACTTGAACTTCCACTGGAATATTATGAAAAATGGATGACACTAGAGAAAATAATAGGTATTGACAATTACCTCTTTGTCAGATTTTCCCCAGAAAACCTCCTTGCTTTTCATGCTTTTCAAGGGAAGAATAAAAATTTCTTTTCTTGTCCCTAGTCTGTATCATTTAATCATTGCTTGTTGTGTACCGGCTTGTAGAGTATCAGTTATAGTTCAATAGCTTTTGTCTAGAGCTCATTATCTGTAATTGAATGTATGCACCAAGCTGAATATGTTTATTTGTAACTTGATAATTAAGCTGCTGCAGACACTTATTCTGGGAGAAGGGAGGAGAGGAGACAGGCAGCCCGCAAACACTGCTCTGGCCTGAAATGGGAAAACCAGGATGTGCTTGAAGGTGATCAAAGTTCACCTCCCAGCATTTACAACCACTGCTTAGACCTCACTGGGGTTACATTTGTTTGTTTATTAATTTTCCTGTCTCCACACTAGGTGGGCACTGATGAAAAGGGGCTTCCTTGTTGTTTTCATAGATTGTGTTGGCCCAGATGTTACTTAAGACCAGTGTCTTAAGGTTGTTTAAGACTGATGCTGCCCAATTTTTACCACCGTAACTCCTAATTTTAATACACCCTGCGGGTTAAGAAGTGGTGATTTCACCAGTTCCTAGGCACAATGGGCAGGATGTGCGGGAGCACCTTTTTGTTGTTACAGCTGATACTGAAATATGAAGCTTCTTTTTTTAAAAAAATACTAAGAACAAGTTTGATGGGAGTATATTACATTTTGGTATTTCTTGGTGATAAAAATGAGAGCCTACTGACGTCTGGTAGCCATGGTTGCTAACACTTCAGGGAGCACAAAAACAGGGATGAACGTAAAAGTTTTTCTTTTTCAGTTCCTAATTCCTTTCCTATGAGGTTTTGAATAAATCTGCCACCTTAATTTTTACTAAATATATCTTAGTTTGCTAATGCTTTCTCAGAGCAGACCTGAGATGACATTGTAGAACATAACTGCTTTGTTTTTGCTGTAGTTACCCTTATGCATTTTTTAAAGTAGAGCATGTTCGGTTGAATTTTTATTTTCTGTCAAGTGTAAGAGCCGGTACTACATTATGTCCCATTAATCATGTGTTAAAAATAAGTCCAGATCCTGAGAGGAAAATCACTACATTCACTGATTGACTCTCTAGGTAACAAAATAGGAAAAAAAAAATTGCCTTAGGAAGAGCTACAGTGCTGCAAGGTCCTGATCACTGCCTGTATTCTTGCAAGGTACTGAAGGGCATGTTTAATGTCTGTGCGTAAGTTGTCCTTCTGAAGCCAGTGGGACCAGAGTTTTATGAAGGTGAAAGAAAAAAGATGACGTGACTCTTAGAGGAGTGTGGTACATGAGAGAGGAGTCTTTCTGTGGCGGAATTTGAAGCCATCCTTGTACTCAGGTATGTAGTGTATGCGAGAGAATAATCTAAGGAATAAATTTCTATCACTTGGTTAAAGACCTTTATAAACTCCTAGTTGAGGTTGACCAAATGTATCAGGTTTGCTTTACCAAGTAGTCAACCTTAGTATGCTCTTAAATAGTAAAACGTATTGGAGATTAGTATTTTAAAATGGGGGTGCAGTCACTGAAATCTCGCTGCCAGGTTTGCCAGGCTGTACCGGCGTTGTTGGTTTTGGAGTCTGCAGCCGTTTTTGCAAGCTTAAATGGTCCCTGATACACTGATATAGGAGGTGCTGAAAACTGCCGAGTGGCATCTGTGTGCACAACATCTCAAAAAGGGACGGTTTGGTTTCAGGCTGAATTCCTACCAGTATTTCTCATTAGCCAGGTAAAAACTGGTTTATGATCTGTACTGTCATTGTTCGTGAGTTTATTTCGTGGGAGTAGAAAAAGGCAACAAGTCGTGAAGAAAAGGATGTTGTGAAAGTGAGCAATGCTTGTAGAGCACCTGACAAGAATTGGTAGGACTTTTTGCCTAGAATTTATGATGTGCGCATGTATAAATATGCACATACACAAAGCTACACCGCATTTTGTACCCTAAGGCAGGATTTATTACCTAGGTTTGGTTTATGTCCTGCTTGGTTTGGGGAAGTTTGAGGTGTCGGGTACACTCAGTTGTGTGAGCTTTTATATACACTTTTGTCATCTCCTGGGTACTGCAGCTATGTGTGATGATGGCTTTGGTTCCCCCGGGTTTTAATGACAGGACTGCTTTGTGCCTGTTCTCTTTAATAACTGTTGTTTGGGGATGTTATCTTTGTGTCTTGATGTAGGATCACAGCTCAGGGAGGATTGTTTTGAATCTTGCCAGCTTGTCTTGGTATTTATTTTAGTTTTTGAGAAAAAATATACCCAAAAGCCATTCTGTTACATTTTTGCATTTATAATCCCTTAGAATTAGTGTTATATTCTGGAATAAAGTGGAATATAAGAGAGAAATAAATAGCTGCCTCTAAATTCACTTTCTTCCCTCGACCCTATGTAAGTCAAGTCTCTGCCTGGCATTGTGTTTGAAAGACCATTAAAATAATCCATTTGATGTGATGCTGTGGAAAACTTCTTAATTTTGAAAGGTTGCTTTAATGCAGAAAAATGAGCTTAATGTATAAAATGATTGAAACTTCTGTATTTGTAGAATCTTTGAGTATGGCAGAATTTTTCCTGGAGTGACCATTGCATCATACTGCTGTGAATTAAAGTACCTAGGAAGATGTTTTCTCTGCAGGGATTTACCACCCTCACTTCATCCGGTAATGTGCTTGCTTCTTTTCCATAGAATAATTTCAGCTAGAAAGAGGAGGATCTCTGGAGATCATCTCATCCACTCTCTGCCTGTTCAAGTTCATCAATCTTCATGTATATTCATATACAATAAAAGTATTGTGCCGGTGTAAAAAATATGGATAAGAAATCTCTGGTTTTTTACACCTGAATTTCCTCAATTTTGTTTTTGCTCATCTTTTGTAGAACTCCGCAATGAAATCTTTTTCAGCAGGTGTGTCTGTATCTTGTGGCTTTCTTCTGTGGTTCTAATGTTCCCTATGTGTTAAAATAGTTTTGAAGGTTACTTCTCGGTTCATTTCAGTGTAACCTGAAAGTCTGTGGTTTTACTGTTTAGTATTCTTTTGTGCTTGGACGTGGACAACAGTTAGGATTTATTTGTGGGTGGGAGGATCTTAGGAGTTAGCCCATGGTGGATTTATTTTGCCTCTTTGAATGCAGTGAAAATAATTCACTGAGGGATTGCTGAATGCTCAGAAAAAGAGAAAAAAATAATTGAACCCTTTGAATATTTTCTCTTTTCACAAGGATACTGCCTTAGAGACAAAGAGATAAAATGACACAGTTTTTAAAAGCATCCCACCTAAACATGGCAGCATCTAAGCTGAGAGTCAACAGTGGAAGTGTGTGTGAAGATTTGTATTGGCTCTCTGTATATACATGTATAATTGACATGTCCACTTTCCCAGTCTGATTTCTTATCCTATGCCTTAAATTTATTATTTATCACATACCATGATTTAAGTGCCAACATACATTGTAGATTATATGGTGATCTCTGACGGTGTGATAGCAAGTCAGTGGAGCAACCACATTTAACATCATCTATAATCTTAGATTATAAAAATCCAAAAGTATTCCTCAGCAGCGGTGTCCATTTACCATGTTTTCACTCATTGTTAGCTTGGTAAGGCATCGCAGCAAAGGGGTGGTGAAGCTGCCTTTGGGGTAGATTTTATGATTAGGGAGAGTCGCTCTGTACTCATTTCCATTTTGGGAAGGAAGCAGAGCATGCCGCAGCTGTGGCCTTTCAACCTGGGACCTCTCTGGCAAATGCCCACGATACGCCAAGAAATCGAGTGAGATGGTTTCTAAATTAGGTGTTTTGAGTCCATGACACACCAAACTCAAGTTAAATTTTCAGACAAAATGCTTGACCAGTTGGCTTCATAGGCATCTCATAGCCAAATATTTGTACAAAACCTGCTTTTTTAACATTTTTTTTTTTTCCTTCCGCCCAAACATATGGAGTAGTTTTGTCTTCTTGCTAACAGGACTAAGATCTGTTGCTGAAAATTTACCCACTCCCTATAATGGTGTAAGCAATTGAAATAGGGTTTCTCGCCACATGTCTCCCCTTTTGCTTAAGTCCCAGGCAGTTATTAAGTCTTCACAAACATAAAATCCAGTAGCAATTGAGCCAGTTTTTAGTTTTCATAATTACATGGAATAATAAGTTGCTAAGCCACTATCCATTATATTTGAGAAGTCGTGGCAGTCCGGTGACGTTCCCGCTGACTGGAAAAGGGGAAACATAACCCCCATTTTTAAAGAGGGAAAAAAGAAAGACCCAGGGAACTACAGGCCAGTCAGTCTCACCTCTGTGCCTGGGAAGATCGTGGAACAGATCCTCCTGGAAGCTGTGCTAAGGCACATGGAGGACAGGGAGGTGATTTGAGACAGCCAGCATGGCTTCACCAAGGGCAAGTCCTGCCTGACCAACCTAGTGGCCTTCTATGATGGAGTGACTACATCAGTGGACATGGGAAGAGCTACAGATGTCATCTATCTGGACCTCTGTAAGGCCTTTCACACGGTCCCCCCCAACACCCTTCTCTCTAAACTGAAGAGATATGGATTTGATGGGTGGACTGTCTGGTGGATGAGGAATTGGTTGGATGGATGCATCTAGAGGGTAGTGATCAACGGCTCAATGTCCAGATGGAGATCAGCGACGAGTGGTGTCCCTCAGGGGTCTGTATTGGGACTGGTTCTGTTTAATATCTTCATCAATGACACAGGCAGTGGGATCGAGTGCACCCTCAGCAAGTTTGCAGATGACACCAAGCTGAGTGGTGCGGTCAACACGCCTGAGGGACAGGATGCCACCCAGAGCGACCTGGACAAGCTCGAGAAGTGGGCCCGCGTGAACCTCATGAGGTTCAACAAGGCCAAGTGCAAGGTCCTGCACCTGGGTTGGGGCAACCCCCGGTATCAATACAGGCTGGGGGATGAAGGGATTGAGAGCAGCCCTGCTGAGAAGGACTTGGGGGTACTGGTGGTGAAAAGCTGGACATGAGCTGGCAATGTGTGCTCGCAGCCCAGAAGGCCAACCGTATGCTGGGCTGCATCCAAAGAAGCGTGGCCAGCAGGTCGAGGGAGGTGATTCTGCCCCTCCACTCTGCGCTGGTGAGATCCCACCTGCAGTGCTGCGTCCAGCTCTGGAGTCCTCAGTACAAGAAAGACATGGACCTGTTGGAGTGGGTCCAGAGGAGGCCACGAAATGATCAGGGGGGTGGAACACCTCTCCTATGAAGAAAGGCTGAGAGAGTTGGAGTTATTCAGCCCGGAGAAGAGAAGGCTTCAGGGAGACCTTATTGCAGCCTTTCAGTACTTAAAGGGGGTTTACAAGAAAGACAGTGACAAACGTTTTAGCAAGGCCTGTTGCGACAGGACAAGGGGGAATGGTTTAAAACGAAAAGAGGGTAGATTCAGACTAGATATAAGGAAGGAATTTTTTACAATGAGGGTGGTGAAACCCTGGCACAGGTTGCCCAGAGAGGTGGTAGATGCCCCATCCCTGGAAACATTCAAGGTCACGTTGGACAGGGCTCTGAGCCACCTGATCTAGTTGAAGATGTCCCTGCCCATGGCAGGGGGGGTAGGACTAGATGACCTTTAAAGGTCCCTTCCAACCCAAACTATTCTATGTTTCTATGATTCTATAATGAGAGATGGACCTATTTGATGATGCCTGGATGGGCATTTTTGGCTTGAATACGTCAGCTGTGATTTCTATAGTGACTGATGGTGATAAAAAAACCAAAACACCTCCCACCAACTCTCCCCCCAAAAACGCAAACTTAGGCCCTGTTTGGGCCATTTTGGTCATAAATTATATAAAGGACATTTTGTGTCCCTTGCTGTGCATTATGGGGAGTGAGCAGAACAAGATGCTCCGTTTTGATCGGAGTGTTTGAATGGATGTTGCGGGCTGGGACATGGCTGAACAGCATTTTCAAATGGGAGAGAAGAGCAATTTCCAAATCCCCTAAGCAAAGTTGGGGTTCCTCCTGAACTTTTGACAAACTGCTAATGTGTTCCCTGTCTGGCTAAGTTTGGATGGCTTTGGTAGGTTTGTACATATCAGAGTTTACAGCGCATTTTCCAGTCCTTTTGGAGCAACTGTCTGGATTTCTCTTCTTGCTTGAAATGCAAATGTTAAGATGTATTTGTTGCCAACTGACAGAAAGCAAGAAAAATTATTTTAGGAGAAAGAAATCAAGCAAGCAAGCATAGCCATTCATTATTTAAATGATGGTGTTTCATGGCAATTTTGTCTTGAAATAACCTTCTGGTTTTGTAAATTGTGCAGCACTGTTTTTCAGTAGCCAAAACTCTTTGTCACAGTCTCAAAACCCTTTGTGATGCATGCATTGCTATCTCAGTAATGAAAAGGTGGGAGCAGATAATTGGCAAATAGCATTAACCAGCAGTACGTTCCAGTGAGGGTAATGAATCAGTATTTTGCTTTGGTGAATGCATGTTGGTATCCAAGCAATTTGGCAACCCTTTAGATTTGACTTGAGAAAATAACTAGAAGAGGTTTTTTTTTGTGTTCCCAGCTTCAGTATCCCAGAGTTGTCTTTCCCGTCCTGCCCTTCCACCCAGAAATGTGGAATCGAGAGGTTATTCCTCACCAGTGCAAAGAAGTTTGTCTGTTGGCTCTGGCTCTTTATTAGGATGACTATATAAGATGGACATTCTCGGTGAGGATCAGTCCCTGAGCTGAAGTCACGGGATGTGCCAATTTTTGAGGCTGCCAGGGTGTTTCAGGAGATAGGTTAGAAAGTGGCCATGTTGTACATTCAGTATTTTTTCTTTGCCATCTGTCTGAAAGAAGTACCTTTAAGTAGATTCAAATCAGAGAAGAAATTGCAGTAATTGTTTCCAAATGTCCCATTTTGTGCAGAATCAGTTGCTTTAAAGATATGATCTTTTACAACTTCTCTATAGAGATGCTTGGCTTTTTTTTTCCTTCTTTTTATTACTCCACCAATATTTCATGGGTATCCTTAACATAAAACCAGAAGATTATTTAAAGTTAGGTCCAGTTTTCCATACAAAGAGGTACTTATATAGACGAAATGTGTTGGTTCTCCCCAAGCTACTTGTGTTACAAAAGAGTTAGTATCTGAAAATTATTGTAACATACCTACATGCAGCCGTCAAAACACTGCTTTTGCTTGGGTTTTGAGGCAAAATGTTTGACTTTCAAAGCCACTTTTAGATAACAAAATAATTGCCGTAGGACTCCAGTCATCTTCTCTTCGCAGATGAAGTTCTTCTGCTATACCCAGAGAAAACTTTTATTTTGTTCATATCTCAGCTGTTTTGTGGTCTGTGTGATTTTTCGCTGTGGTCTTTTGGCTTGCAGCAAGTTGCCATGTGTGTTATTAGTGAATTCTCTCCGACAGTAATCTCTGTATCTGTTACGATATGGATGACCCCTACGAAAGCTCTCATAAAAGCTGTCACAAACACTGTGCGAGAGTAAAGGGCTCCGGGCGAGGGCTTGTTTAAAAGGTGGGTTGTATTGCTCACGTCCTAGTTTTCAGACTCTCAGTTCAGGAGTGGCTTACTGGAAATAATTTTATTTTATAACTGACATTAACAAAAAATTGTCACTGGTTATTATTTCTTTAAGTAGTGTTTCGATAATTTAAGTTTGGAGGGGAGGAAAAAGCTGCGATACACCTATGTTAGAGCCCCCGGTTATCTATGATGACTATAATGCTGGTGTCCATTGGCACAGTCCTTACTCATCACTGTTCCCTATAAAACCAGCCTGATTTTAATGGGTTATCATAGACATTTAGTAGAAGAACTTGCTTTGACTCAGCTGTTGAGGAGGAGGAATTGAAGCTGTTGCTCTCCTGGCTCTTCCTGGACTTGGCATGGGAGCTGCCGCCTCTTGGTGTGCAACACTGGAGCAATGCTGGAGTATTTACCCACGGAAAATGATAATAAATAGTGTTTGTACTGCACATTCAGGTGTTGAGCAAAGCAACGCTTCATATTGGCTTCAAGAAATATTATAATAATAAAATTTAGCAACCACGTTTGTTATATTTCATGATAGTGCGATGCAGAAGTATAAATAAAGTAGGCACACTGAGGAAAGGGAAGGAGGTGGCCGTTAGGCAGAGACCATGCTGGCTCTGTTTGTACCCAGCACCGAGAATCGCGGCTGTGTCTATTACTGGGGCCTCTAGGTAAGGTCACCATTCAAAAAAATTAAATAATCTTTGTCGGTCAGTATCTCAGTCTTATTAAATCAATGTTTCATGACTCTACACAACAAAAACCTATTATTGTCTGTGGACAAATGGGCTGCGCTTTAGACCTAAAAAGGGAAATTAAATTCATGAGTTAGAGATGATATCCAATTTTGTTGTCCTTTTTTTTTTGTCCTGATGCTGAGATTGCATTATTAGCATCTTACACAGATGCGTCAGAAAACACCTGGTGTTGCAGCTTAACGAAGTGAATATTTAATGTTCCACAGCAACATGTGACTACGGCAGGCAATGAAAAAAATTAGTCCATTATTGGCAAAGATTATACAGACAAAATACATTTCCTTCATGCAGCGGGAAGGAAAAATGCAAGCAAGGATGATGAAGACTTTCTTAATAAGATTTCTGTTTTCAAATATTCTGCTTCAGACCTCTTAATAAAATGAATGCATTAGATGCACAGAGCTAAGATCACTGTTGAATGAGATTATACTCTCGTTCATTTAATAATGATGCAGTTGTAGGTTTTTTCCCTACCTTCTCTTGTAACTTTAAATATTTAGTGCTGAGCAAATTTTGCTTGGATTTAAATGGGTTTATTTATTTTTTTTTTTTCTAAATAAGCTTTCAGTTTATGTAATCTGAATGGTGCCTCTTCTCACAAAAGGCTAAATATAATTTTTTCTAGTCATTTTGTGACTTCACTTTGTCTGTTTACTGCAGGGGCCACACGAACAGGAGCCTTTTTAGGGCAGCATTTGAAAATTGAATTTAAAGAGAGCATTTTGGTTTAATTTGCTGGGTCAATTTGTTTAAACAGGCAATAATCTTGTATTTGTCCCGGTGAGACCTTGGACAGAGAGTACATTTGGGCATCATTTTTGATGCTGCAGAATATAGCAGTTGTGCTAATAATTGCTGGTAAACTGATACGTTTATGTATTTTTACTCGGAATGACTGATTTTTGGCTTATGTATTATTTGTGATTGATTGCAGGTTGCCTATTCATTTTCTTTCTGGCTGGGCTATGGAGAGAGGAATTACTCTTTCTCTTTACTTCCTTACTCCCCTCTGTTCTCAGCCGCCTCCCCAAGAGATCAGCTCCAATCTCGGCACCGCGTGACAGTTAGCAGTTGTGACAGGCTAGCCTATTTTTGGAAGTCTGTCCCCACTCTTTCCCCGCTGGAAAAGAAAAGCAAGTTATCTTGAAAAATTAATCCATCTGGAAGAGGAGGAGAAAGCTTCACGAGGCACTCGCCATGCAGTGCTTGGGCTGCAGTTTTGCTAATTATTTGTTCAGCTTGTGTCACGGGATCGGAGAGGTTTGCGCTTCGCCTGGCATTGATCACCTGTCCTCAAGGTCTGCAAGAGCCCTTCTGTTCTGTACGGAAAAAGAAGCAGACTAAAATACAGCATGGAGCTGCATGGATGTTGTCCAGTCATGTCTTATGTTTCACACATTTCTGAGCTGCTTCTGTAAAACCAGAAATACTACTGCTTGTCTCCAAGGAACAGAAACAGAAGTTCAGAATTTGGCAGTCAGGGTGGAAAGATTTTTTTTTTTTCTCATTTATTTTGCCCCTTCTTTAGACTCTGCAGGCTCTACAAGTAGTAAAATATGTGTTAAATTGTACTCCCAGTGGGGTAACATCCATAATGCTGTTCCATGCGAAGAAGTAACTGCTGTGTGCTTAGTGATTACATCTCTTATTTTGATATAGTCTGCTTATAATCAAACTGCTACATCTCTGTGCATTGCCAACCCAGCCCAAGTAAGGCAGATGTAGTCCTGGAACTTTCTCAGGATTATCAATTAAAAAATATAGAGCAAATGCTAGTGTCTGGTAGGGAAAATATGGCAGCAGAATTATGTTGTCAATGGATAGTTTATATTCTATCAAGAAAGCAAGAATTTCAAGTATGTGAAACTATGACCAAAATGGCTTTTAAATTCTCGTTCTGTGTTGTCGGTGTCCCTAAAGCTCAGGAGCACGCTGGACAGCTGATGTTAGTTTTGATCTCCCGAAGCACTATTATTTTGTTTTCTCATAGGTGGTTATTACTGGAACTCTAAAAATAGACTCTGCTGTCTGTCTAATCTATTCATCTAATCTTGTTCTAGACACTTCACTTTATTTCCTTATATAAGATGTGAATACCTCTGTGCCTACACTTTGTATACCTGTCATCGCTAGACTGTCAGAACACCTTTCCCTGGAAGGTCAGTGCTGAGTCATCTTCAGAAGGTGCTCGTTCCTCCCCACATCAGCTTGGTATACACGGAGTTAAATATTCAAAATATCATTGATGTAAGGAGCACAAAAGGAGGGGGGAACACTTGGCCATTCAGGGCTGATCCTGTGTTTTCAAGGAGGTCTGTGGAAGCTGTGTCGTTTCAGGCTCCTGAACCACAAGGCACAGATTTATAATGTTAGTTGGCTAATGAGGCAGATGCCATAAAATCTCCAAAATAAAGTACCTTTGGAGGCAAGACTGTGATACCTAATCACAGTGCTCTGTTTACATGGATAACATTTCCTGAATGTGGCTTTTCCCTTGTCCCCTTTAAAAGATCATGATAATACTGTGTGGCTGTTTCTGTCACCTATCCCAACTGAAGCTCAAAATGTACGTAGGCTTAGCTGGTTGGAATGGGTTGAATTGAAAGTGAAGCAGTAAATTAATTTACAGCTACAGTAAAGCATGTATTGATTCCTCCAACTCTACCACTTTTTCTTCTCCTTTCTAACTCCCAAATAAATAAATGCATATGTTACACATTTTAATCCTTCAGGTTTAAGACCTTCACGAGGAATATAGCTCACCTGATTATATTCCTACCCAGAGGCTTTTTTTTTTTATTATCGTGTGACATTAAATTCACACTTCTCTCTCATCTAAGCCTTCATTACCAGGAGGAGATGCCCATGAGTGTGCAGGTACGCACACCATGTTTATACTATTTCATATCAACAAGCGTAATGCATGTGCACACTGCATAAATTCAGACTGACATGGCCAGCGAACCAGCCCCACGTGTCTGCAGGTCTTTGGTGTGCACCCTATGTGATCTGAGGCATAAAACTACATATATGTAATTCTGTGTATTTTTGAGTCATTTTATCATACCAGTTAGATGTTCTTATAGAACAGAATAGTTTCATTGTGGAAGACAAAGGAACGGGAGAGGAGAAAAAGATTTTAGGATAACTTTTGGTACGTATGTATGTGTGCGTGTGTATATGTATATATTCTGTTGTTTGTCAAGGTAGATCAGTAAGGGGCAGCTTCCTTTGGGTGTTGCATTCCTTCTGCATGGTTTTGTGCATGAAGGGAAAACGTTTGCTTAATTCTACCCCTCATCTTATTTAGTAAGTAAGAGTAAGCATAATTAGGCCCGTAAATTGATGATTACTCTTTCATATCCATCACCACTAGGATGCAGCATTTTTTAAATATTCACTTAAAGTACATGTGAACTAGCAAAGTAATGAATGGGCTGTGCTTCTGGACTTTGTCTTTTCATATGCTAAATGGTAATAGTTAATCAGCATTGGTATGTGGTACAACATCAGATAATCAGACCAAAAACATCCATCTGCTTCTGCTGAAGTGAATCATCATTCTAGCATCCTTGCTCAATATCTTCTGCCGGAGAAAAATGAAACAAACTTCTTTTAGCATAAAGAGTGTTTGCTTGCTTATTCCAAATGAATATCTAAGAGGAGGGGAAAAAGAAGCGAAGCAATACAGGTATGTATTTTTATAAGGCTGGCCGATTTGTAACATTTTCTCTACATCCTTTTTATCAGTCCACCAGAAACAAATGTGCTTCTCTGCACACTGGCTTGCCTGGACATGTCGGGAAGCATCTGTTCCTTGAAGTTTTACACTGCTCTTAATTTGTATCTTGAGCGATAGACTCCAGTCATCCAGTCTTTCTACCTTGTATACTTTTTTTTTTCCTGAAATATGAATTAATTTAATGTATTTGTATGTATTTCAGTTAATAGCTTTCTGCGCACAGTGATCAGCAAGTCGTTTCTTCCTTTTTGGCTGTATGTGTAGATTTTATCTTTTTATTTGCTTTTCTCCAAACATGTAGTCGTACTGGTCTGAATTTCATAAATCAGCCCTGTGACTATAACATGTCATGACAAATTTCAAGTCAGTCTATATTTGGACACACAGAGCAAGTCCTGGGAAGTTGCTCTGAACTATTTACATGTTTAAACTATTGTCCTCCGCTTACAAAAATCATTCTTCCTGCAAGAGGTGAGGGGTTTTGCCTTCACCGCTCTGCAGTTACTTTGAGAATAAATGCTGCTTGTACTGGTTTTTTTCTGTGGTCAGTGTTCTTTTTTATTTTTAAAATAATTATTTAAGACAGATGATTAAAATAGTTCTGATTCTGTATTACTAAATGCCCAATTAAACCTATCAGCTGCAAGAAGTTACAACAATTAATACTTTACATGTAGGCATGTTGATGGTCTGATAGCTGTAACAAAAATGTAACCCATCTTTTAGCCTTTTTTGAAGATGCTTGATTTTGTTATGCATGAATTTGTGCTCTGAGGTTGTCATTTGCCAGGTTGTAGCACGAGTGGTGTGAAAGGGGCACTTTGCCCAGCAGCTCCTGCTGTACATAGTCCAATTCGTATGCCTAACAGGGTCGATTGACAGCCTGGATGGAGTGTCCCAAAGACTCTCCGGGGTTGTTCCTGCTGTAGAAGTGATCAGATTGTACATAAGTCATTTATCAATAGTCAATAGAAACTTTCCCACAGAAATGATTATGCAGAACAGTCTTTTGTATGTCGTTAAGATACTGAAGAGACATTTTGTATCTAGTCAAGGTATATCAATAGCGATAAATTATGCATGTGCTGGGGTGGTCACAGAAGACCACGGCCAGCTGGATTAAATAACTGAGCAAAAGTGATTTGAGGAATCTCCTGACTAGCTCACACAACTTTCTAGGGGAAGTTTTGGAAATGTTGGAGAAAAAGGAGGCAAAGTATTTGTGTAAGGGTGTAAGTTTGAGTTGATCGAGATCCATGCAAATAGATATGTGATGTGCCTCTGCACTCAACTGAGGATGTGTGACTATCACTTGGAGCAAGCGAGAAAGTCTACCCAAAGCATCTGGCAGAAGATGTCTGGTTTCCTCCTCTCCCTCCCACCTCCTTTGGTCTGCAGCAGTGTCTCCTGTTGGGATTCCTTCACTGCGTCTTACCACAACTAGTGCAAGTCTGTCCTCTTGTCATTTCTGCTATTTGGAGCCTGAATCAGGGTGTTCACAGTGCATTTGAAAATTCAGAGGAAATCTCATTTTTTGCCAGCCTAAGGTTAATTCTCTCCTTGGCCAAAACTTGTTATTTCTATCCACAGGCATGTTCATCTGGTTTTAGCGTTAAACACTTACTACTCCTTTTAGTGTAGTCTCATTTAGATATAAGGCAATGCTTGCTTCCTCCCTCCCCCCCCCAATTCTACTATTTCAGTGGCTTTCCAAGGGCTAGTTATGCATATGATTGTAATTCTGCAAATCATGTGTGTCACTGAAATTCCAAAGCATGCAAATTAAAGTGCTTCCATATGGCCACCTCGGCTTTAGCGCTTTGTTAATCGGTAGAGGAAGGGGTCTAGCTGGATTTTTTTTTTCCATCCATCTGTTGTATGACGTCCTCATCTCCATGACTTTGGTATCGTCATGCTTTGCTCTGACACTTATCTGTTTGTAAAAAAAATGCTTCTTTATCGATTTGGTCGTTACACTTGTCTCTCTTTGATTACCAGCTTGCAAGCTGATCAGTGTCAAGAAGCTTCCATAATATTTATTATAATACAGAGTAAATCAATATCTGTGTAATGGAACAAGAATATATGCATTAAGATTGTGAATTATGGTGGTGTCTCTGATGTTTAGTGCTTATGGATTCTAGCCTTTCAGAAGGCTGGGATGATGCTGACTGACAAAAATATAAAAGATGTAAAAGAGCTGGTTCATGGAATTTTTCTTTACCTGTTGCTGTTCACCTCACTTTTTAACAGGGTAAACCAGGGTGCTTTATACTAACATATCTAAAGCCCACTGTGTAAGCAGTTTATTTTTTATTTCTCTCAAACCTAGGGGGAAAACTCCATTTTTCCTCCCTATTGATTAAAAAGCTTCCATGTTTATATTTCTACATAACTCATCAAAACACAAGTGAAAGCAGTAATTTCTAATAACCAAAGATCACAATGTTAATGTGCTTTGTTCTCCTGTCCTACAGACTAATGGTAATGAAAACTGAAATGACATTGGCACACTTAGATACTAGTGTGCAGAGAGCTGACTGCTATTTACGTTAGCTGGAGTTACCTTATCAGATATAATAAGAAGCAGCAAATATTTGATTTCACCTAGAAAGGATCCTTGTGCCACTCTTCAAAGCTTGCTCATAGCTCTGCTTTTCACATAGTTACATCTGCTGACTTGTGTGGCAAAGTGTTTTTTCTGCTTCTTATTACTCGGGAGCCTGGGAGCCAGTTCACCAAAGACAGCCAGCTAATGCCTGTGCATCACCATCATGAGGTTTTTGTAACCTTACTGAAAGGACTGTGCTGGGATTGTTGAAAAACAGGCTCTTTTGTTCCCTTCGATGCAGTTACCTGTATTGCATCATGACATCTTGTGTTACAAACACTAGTGGTGTTGCCATGTTCCCCCCAAAAAAGTGATGTAAGGGAATAGAGGAACTATTTAAGTGAATAATTCAGTAACATGACATATTTTTGTTAGCAAAGGCAAAGCTGTATAAGTTCACCTATATTTGGAATGTGAGGACATGGCTAGTGACATCTAGCATTTTCTTCAGCCTTGGATCAGTCCTCTGACTCTTGGGCAGTTTTCTCTTGGCACTGTTGTATCTCAGGAATGGGTTTGTTACCCCCAAAGTGGTGGTATTTGGCAATATTTTGGGTGTCTTGACTGCAAATCTTGGAGGCATTAAGAACTGTAGGGCTGTGTGATGTAACTGGTGTGGAATTGGGTTTGTGAGTTCTTTACTATTGGTGATGCTATCTGAGAAGATGATAATGCAGGTTGACTTTTAGATCCCTTTTAGAACCCGCGTTGATGATGAAGCACTTACTTTTAGGGGAAAGCAGAATTGATGCGTTAAGTATGGCATTGTGGATTCTTAGCATGGAAAGCCATAAGGCTGTTTTTCTAGGAATATTTTTCAGAGCAGAGTCAGTTTCTCATCTCCAGTGTCCTTCATATTGTGTACTTTTATTAGATATTCAAATAACATGGGGAAGGGTATCCCTATCCTGCTAATTTGGTCTCCGATCTTTCTTATATCCTTATGTTTATTCATGTGAGTTGTTCATTTGACTAGTCTGGTTGCAGAATAAGAAATGCATAAATAGTACATTTTGAGCTTATTATGCAAAGTTAAGGAAGATAAGGGAAAGCATGTATACGTCATTGCAAGCTCATTTATTTCACGGTGTACGGTACAGAACACACCAGCATGTTCTACAATGAAATTTATCCTTGTGCTGCTGGTGGTACAGAGGAGTGAATAAAATACATTTGTTATAACATAATAAATCATATTAATACCGAATAAAATAGCATAGGGATCTTGTTATAGATACAGTGGCTGCAATATAACCCTGGGCAATATGTGAATAAGTAACTATTATTAAGTGTAATTTTTATGCTGCTTTGAAAGTGACAAACATTTGACATGTTCAGTTAATAGCTTTAATTAAAATTCAAGATTAATTATGAAGATGAGTAACTCTCCTTCATTACCTTGTAGGAACAAAAGATACTTACATTTTGAGAAAGAAAAGATAATTAACCCAGTAACATGTATCAGAAGAACTGCAAATACTCCCTTACAGGAGCAGAGATCATAAATATTAAATTCTGCCTCCCCCAGCAAAGAGGGAATGAAATTCAAAGCAAATTGCGTTTGCAGAATTGCTGGGTTTCAAAAAAGTGATTTCAAAATAACCGTAAGTGCACTTGTCAAAGGGGTGAACCGTTGTTCCAGACAGATCAGAGATGATTAGAACAGGGGAAGTATAACTCAGCTGTAAAACATTGAATGTGGGATTGGTTCCCTGGGTTTAAGTTTTGAATATCCATCCCATGTAAAAAACTTGAAAGAGGGTATTAGACAACTATCCTAATTTCTTCCACTGTTTCCAACAAAGTGACAACACCAGCAGATGCATTGTAATAAGTTATATTTATAGGTCAATTTAGCAGCTTTTTCTATTAAATCTTGTCAGGCTCTGTGATTTCTATGGTATTTGTTCAGCATGCCTGTAGCAGATATGACTGGGTAATTTGAAATATGAAATGTGTTAACCTCTGAGTTGAGTTAATGATAAAGTTGGATTAGGCTAATAACAGTTTAAAACAGCCATATGTTTCCTTTCAACTTTGTAGACTTTCAATCTTAGATATGTTTTAGCCTCGTATAAAAATACAAAACCTTAATTCTTTGTAAGTACAGCATGTTGTTCTGAAGGGTCACCTCCAGGTCTTCGACTTACAAGTAGGAGAAAAAGGATTTTGTTTTTAGTACGTTCTGAAATTCCAATTTTTGAAAAATATCTCCGTCTTGTATTTCCTGTGTCAGTCATCGGTATTTAGCTTAGATTTTTATTCAATTGCCAGATCTCACAACTGGTTTAAAATGACTAGTATAGTTGTTTCACGTCTGCAGCCTTTTCTCTTGGGTCCTTTGAATTAGCTCAAGATAAGCTACAAGCATTGCAACTCTCACACCATTTTATGGATTTGATGTGAAAACAAGACATTGCTGTACCTATCATAGAAAGAAACTCCTGAAACTCGTCTGATGAGAGAAGAGTGCGTTTTGGCCAGGATTCAGCTCTTTACTATAAAACTTTACAAGCATGTTCAGCTTTCCAAAGCTGCCCTCGCTTCAGTGACATCTTGGGTGGTTGTTGTGTCTCATCTTCTAGTGTGTGCTGCAGTCAAACTATTTTAAATGTAAAATACTATTGAGTGCCTTTTTCAACAATGGACTACTATTTTTTGCTCATAAATGATGGAATTCAATTTTTAGGAGTGACATTTGTGTCAGTGTCATGCCTTGAAGGTCACAGCTTGTTTAATGATGTCTCATCATTGCTATTCCTTTTATCCCGGTTTTGCCACTTGTGTATCCTACCAGTTTACATACAAATTCCTAGGGAAACCCAGATTAGGGGGTTCATTTAGACCTTGCTTCATCCGTGACAGTAAAAATTTATGTCTGGTAATGTGGAATTATTAGTGGAGCTACTAGACTTGGAGAAGGCAAGGTGCAGATCTGAAATGGGCTCTTTTATTCTATAGGTTGAGAAATTCTCATTTCAATTAGGAAGTCCCTGCTGGTGGCTCCTTGAAATGCTGTGTGAGTATCCAGGTGTAGAAGTCAAGCTTTTTGTGTCACTCCGAATAAACAGTAATGACTCAAAAATGTAGAAAACTTAGAAGATCCCTCCCCCTTGTTCTCTTTCCAATAATGAATTTATATACAAAATTAGCCTTCTTTTCATTGTCTTAACAGCCAATTTATGTTTTTTATTGCCAGTAGCTTTGCAGGCAAATTTTTATATGTAAGTCTAGATACGCTTCCTACATTCAGTGTGTTTACCAGCACCCAGAGTCTAAAGCGCGTGGTCATGAAGATTGTCTGTGATACCTGGTATAGAGGCCGTAGAACACAATTAAGTTCCCACAGAAAAAAAATTGCCTCTGTTAGCTGACTCATCTAATGCCTAGAGGTAACCCTTAAAATCATACATATTTGTGCTGTGTAAATGGTGCTTGTCAAAATGTTTCTGTTGAGGGGATGTGGGTTTTTTATGTGGACAAGATTACTGCTTGGGCGCATTAGCAGAGAGCTGTGCTTTGCCATAGGCAGTGCAATAAACTTCCAGATCTTGACTGTCACAGCAGAGGTACCGATCTAGGGTGAATTTAGATTGCTTTTCAACACATGGCCGTGAGATCAGATTGGAAGAGCCCAGGAAAATCTTTTGAGTGGAGTGTATCAGTCACCGCACGCATCCAAATGTGTTTGCGTCTCACATAAAAATGTCCTGTAACGTTCAGCAGTGACTACAACATATTTCTTGGGTAAGCCGTTGCCTGGTGGCATGTGGTAGATTTGAATAAAATAAAGATTATCTGCAGCACAAATAAAACCAAAATGGAAATCCCTTTGTTGGACACAGCTGTGCTGCAAGTTGTTTAGATATCTTGTGTGTCATTGTCCCCACTTCCTTCTGAGGTCCATAATTTACATCAGGGGCTAATGGTCCCTCAGTATCCTGTATCTGTTCAGGCCATCTCGAATGGTTTTCCAGCTTTTTGCCAGCAATGATTTGGAAATTTGCTCAGTGATAGTGACTCTGCATTGGGATTCTTCAGCCAAAATGGAAAATCTGATGGGTTTAACTCTCTTATTTTATGCCAAAAATCCTCTCCTTTGTTTTCTTGAAAAACATAGGTCATAGCCTTGCATCATGGCAAGACATCAGTTTAAGAAAATGTAGACTACCAACCAATACAGGATCACCTCAGCAGCTTCACTGACACCTTCCCAATTCAGATGGTGAAAATGTTCTTACAGAAGATTCAGCACTTTCTGGAACCTTCGTAGAAGCTGCCTTCTCAGTGTCTTTCAATACAAGGCCAATTTTGTGGCTTATGGGATCATTATTGCTGTTCTTCTGGATCTGAGGAAGAGCTTTAGATGCCTCTGTTAGCTAGTTACGGTAGTTGCTCTAACCAAAGTGATTACCTCTTCTAGAAAACTTGCCCACATCGAAGAAATGATTTACTCTTAAGTTTGAGAGGCCCAGCTGTTGTTGGAAGCTGTCATCTGATGCTGGAAGTTCAGTGGAAGAAAAAATAAAAAGGAAAAATATGGAGTTCTTCATCTGCAGATATGTTTAATGTAATTTACTCCATTTTGGGGAAGAAATAGAAAACTTGCATGTTTTCCAGTGTAGACAATTATAGGCTGAATAGGGGAGATTGCAAGGTCACATGCTTAGAGACAAACGTTTGTGTGGAATGACAAATGATAGCTTTTATGCATTGTTTTACTGTCGATATTTTTTATGTTAGGTAACAAACGCATTTAAACCCCAAGCACGTTTGGATCTTTTTCGAAGTGCCTTAAAACACAGAGCTAGGCTGCATTTCAGTGTTTACAACGCGTAGTCCAGAAAGTTGGCTACTCTGACAGATGGCTTTGAGATATGCTTTTAGCTTTGAGGATTTCTTAGAACATAGCACAAAGAAAGTTTTCAACGAGGGAAGGAGCTCATCCCTTTTACATTTGAAAAGTTCGTAGTCTAGCAGCAAATAAAAATAACTACCAGTCTGTCCATTTCAGACCCTCAAAAGGGGGTCTACAGAGGTCTCTTCCATATTTATTTTTCATTTTCCCTTCGAAGACACTGGAAAAGTTTTTATCCGATTTGGGTTATTGTATATTTTTCTTAGTAAGATTTTGTATACTTCCCCAGGAAGGTTTGGCCTACAAAGAGTCAGATCATACCTCCCCTAATACTGTTAATAGGGAGATGTGAGAAGATCACAACTTCTCGTATTTAGGCAGGGATGTTGTGCTGGTTTTGGCTGGGGTAGAGTTAATTTTCATCATAGTAGCTAGTATGGGGCTGTGTTTGGGATTTGTGATGAAAACAGTGTTGATAATTCAGGGATGGTTTCGTTCCTGCTGAGCAGTGCTTACAGACAGTCAAGGCCTTTTCTGCTCCTCACCCCACCCCACCAGCGAGGAGGCTGGGGGTGCACAAGAAGCTGGGAGGGGACACAGCTGGGACAGCTGACCCCAACTGACCAAAGGGATATTCCATACCATATGATGTCATGCTCAGCATATAAAGCTGGGGGAAGAAGAAGAAAAGGGGGGGACGTTCACAGTGATGGTGTTTGTCTTCCCAAGTAACCGTTAGACGTGATGGAGCCCTGCTTTCCTGGAGGCGGCTGAACACCTGCCTGCCGATGGGAAGTGGTGAATGAATTCCTTGTTTTGCTTTGCTTGTGTGCGCAGCTTTTGCTTTACCTATTAAACTGTCTTTATCTCAACCCACAAGATAAAACATAGCCCCATACTAGCTACTATGAAGAAAATTAACCAGCAAAAACCAGCACAGATGTGAAAGCACGTTGAAAAGAAAGTGGGGTTTTATTTATTTTCTAGTCGGAGTGATCTGAATTTTTCAGAACTGAGATGCCCTTCTGCCACTTTTGTTCTCTGTCTGGTGCCTACCTATAAATAACAAGCCATTTTCTACATTTTCCTGTGAACTTCTTAGTAGCATTCCCCTTAGTAGTCTGAGCCGGTGGGATATCACGTCTTAAAAAGTCTCACCCTTAATCTCCTGTATTTCCATTCTGATTTTATACAAATCAGAAATAGGTGCCCACAAGTTACACTGAAAAAGAAATATTCTCATAGAGCACTTAAATATTTCTCTTCTCTTTAGCTTTTTGGGGTCTAGAAAGAGTAACCATACCAAGATCTGGTTTAGGTGAGACCAGAGGTCCCACCCTAACCCAGTATCCTTCTTCTGACAGTAGCATGAGTCTTTTTTAGGGAGTAAAATGTCAAGTCTAAAATAGAACTTTCCCAAATGTGTGTCTTTGTGGTTTTGAAAAACCGCATCCTAGGCACTTTTTGAGCCAGAGGTTTTATCCACAGCTTTGTGTTTATTAGGTCATGCTGAACTTTCTTTGATGGATTTATCTAATTAGTCTTTGAAACCACTTGTACTTTTCAGTGCCTATATCATAGTGAGTAATTTTTTATGCATGTTTTATAGCAGCTTAAAGGACCTCCTACGATTACCTACAGGTTTTTTTTTTTGTCTACCATAAATCCTTTTCTAAGTACATAAATCCAATTAGTATAGCTTTTATTCTATCTGTTGTCATTTTGGTAAACATCTCTGCATCAACATTTTTATCAACAGGTTTATATAACAAGCCATTATTCCAGTTTCTAAGTACAACTGTCCTTTCTTAGTTGTGGGAGAAGGAAATATTTTTACTTTGCCAAACTTTATAAAAGAAACCTACTAATAAAGATTTAAAGCTCTTTTAAAGCATGTAAAATTCAGATATGAACTCATATATAATTGGATTATTCAGCCTCATCCTCTCATCTTCTTTTTCTTACGGAAGCTGGTGTCAATCCATAGGACGGTTGGTTGTCTTTCATGTAAAAGAGATGTATCTGTTCCACATAATCCTGTATAAAACATGTCCAAAAACTTTTACTGTTTATTCTGAACTAGATGTCAGGTATTTCTTGCTATTTCTAATGAATTGACTGGCCTCATTGCCCCTTTTTTTCCTTAAGCTTAGCATCCTGTTATTTTCTTTACATTGTCTTCTGCTGTTAAAGATGTGGTTTCTCTCTCGCTTCTCTATTTCCTTTAAAAAGATTTGGATCTGCTTGTGCTTTAATTCCAGGGCTAATGAGATTTTTGTCACATAGCATTCAGTCCTTGGTTTTTAGGATTGGAAGCTTTAGCAATTAAGGGTGCTTTTTATCACAGCCATGCTGGTATCCAGTTGTGGTTTTTATGTGTTTCTTCTTTATTTTTTTCTCTTAGTACTGAAAAACCTGTTCATAATTTTTAAGGGATGCCAAATAAAGGTGTGCTGAATCTCTAAGAATATTACTTGTTTTTTATTTCCAGCCTCTTCACCCTAAATTGGTGGGTGATCTTGTATCTACAACATTTGGTGTATTTCCTACCAGCCAGAAGGGAATAAAGGGCTTGCTTTAATATTTAATAGGATCTCTCCTCTAGAAGCCTTATAACTATATGTTACTCTTTCATGCTTTTCTTATCCTCCATGTTCTCTGCAGGGCACCTCTTTTTTTTGTTTTGTTTTAATAATGATCTTTATTTTACTTGTCTTGTCTTAGTTGTAGCTTTTAAAATGTATTTGGCTTAGAGACTGTACTTCCAATTCCTCCAATCTCCTTGATTCAGTGTTGGAGGTACAATTTCTGATCTTAGCTCGTCAGGGACCTCTCTCCTCGCAGAGGCTGTTTTATGTCTCTTTTTTTCTCTTCTGCATATTCTGTTTCCCACTTAAGCAACCATACTTTATTTGCCAAATTCCATGTGGTATCCAGAGCTGTGATCCTCCTCCCTGGGAATTTGTTTTGGGAAATAGCACTTGTAATTGCTCCCTTCTATAGAGTATCCGTTTTATAACCAGAGGAGTAAAGGTAGGGAGTGAACAGGGAGTGGTGTTTTTGGAAGATTTTGATATCTCCCCCTTCAAACTCCAGCATCAAGCAGTGACACTGCAGGCTCCTGGTCTCTTAGTGTTTCTTTTCCTTTTTATAATTTTTGCAAGTTTAGCGTAAAGGTGAATTCAGAAATTTAAAAACTGTTTGGATGCTACCAACAGGCAGTTGTCAAAGATGAATACCAGAGCGTGTCTGTCTTACGGATTTTAAAGTACCTGAACTTGCTTTTAAATTGCCAAACCATGTTGCCAATGTTCCTTAATATCATAGTATGTATCCTTATAAACCCCAAAGGAAGTAGTAAAAGTTATCCAGATAATGATTTCTGCAAAGGAAAAAAATAGGAAGAGTTTTTAGAAACCAAAATTTGTTCTTGTTATAAAGCACTGGTTTTAAGATTATAACATGTTAAGTGTTTCCACTTTTTTATGTAAAGCAATTTGTCTGGAAATTCTTGAGCTTTTCCTGTAATGAAAAGTTCTTTAATGGAAAACCTTGCAGTAAGAGATACTCTGCAGTTTCATCTGTGGAAGATTGAGAGAGGATAACAGAGGAGCAATGAGCACAAAACTGAGGAGAAAATAAAGGCTGTGGGTTTGGTGGCTTAAAGAAGGAGCAAAGGGCCACAATAAGAAGTGAAATCCAAGATACAAGGCAAGGGTCACTGCAGAGCCGAGAACATGCACCTGCTGTTGTTAGACGTGACGTGTTGGGTGGGAGGGGAGGACCCCGTACAGTAAAAGCTCATGTCCCTTGAGAGGAAGGGAAGGATGTTTCCAGACTGTGAGACTATGAAGATAATTTCAGCAGCTGTGATTTGAACAGGCTGGAAAGGAAGGAAGCATGTGGGAATTGGATGCCAGGTAGGAAGGAGTCGCAGTAATTGAGGCAGGATATGATCAGGGCAAGGATGAATGATTTAGCTGGGCTGGTAGGAAGAGTGTTTGATATTCAGTAAATTGCAAAGCAGGGAAGTGATGTGACCTGCTGAGCATCCAGATGCCTCGCTGAGGGCAAAGCGAGCAGCAGAGCAGATAACGGTATTGCAAGGCTGCTTGAGCACGAGGTTGGGAGTGGCGTTCCCAGACGTGGAAAGAGGAGATGTGGGAGGGAAAAGAATTCACCTATTGCTAGAGTGTGGCGTGCCTTCCTGGCTGTGAAGTCTGGGGACTGCACTGGGAGACCATGCAGCAATGTTTGTGTTGAATTTGCACGTTTGCTGCATAGCAATTGCTGCTAGCTCGTAAAGGAGTGCGCTTGTAGGCAAGGGAAGAAACGTGGAGGTGATAACTTACGCACGGAGACATTTTGTGGGTGGGAGGGTGAAATGAGAGAGACGTTGAACCAGTGCTCGGAGAGGAGGTTAAAGTTTACCGAAACTTATAATTACACTATCACCCCATACTGCAGCAAAGAAAGAAGCTTTTTAGTGACATCTAATACTATTTACTCCAGGAGGTTTTGATTTTTTAACAAAGTAACCGTATGCCATGTTTTCAGCTGGAGGGAAGTGACATATGGTGGTGTTTAATAATTGAATTTATTTTAGAGCATCATGTAACATAATTGCTCTGGAAGTACTGTATACACTGCTTAGCTGCCTCTGAGAGTGAAGAACAGTGCGCATTTCTTACCAGCTATTGTGCTGGTAGATAGCTGTGAACATCAACAAGTCAAATAAGTAATGTTAAATGATGGAAGTGATTCTGGAACCACTTATATCTGGGGAGGTGAGAGATTTTTCCTGGCTTTCTCTCTGCTTTTCTTGTCAGCTGGTTGTGACCATTTGCCAGTCATGATGAGACCAAGTTAAGGCAACTGATTGTCATTGGCTGCAAATGCAGTAAATATATGCCCAAGCACTTTTTATTCTTGAATCCTCTTTAATATATTAATACTTTCATTTGTGAAAATAGATGGGGAAAAAATTGGCGTTTACTCCACTTGTCCTTCTTTTATCTACAAATCTTTCAGAGTGAGTTTTTTGTTAGTCTCCTTTTGCCCTGGTATCCTCCTTTTAACAGGGCTGGCAAATAGGAGCACCCAGGAAGGCGTTTGTAGAGCTGTCTTGGGCAGCACTTGCGGTGGCAGGAACGCTCTCCCAGCATGGCTCATGACCACTGCTTTATCTGTTATTAAAAGACAGTGTGCAATGGGGAGAATCTTCCACTTTATTCCCAAAAGAAGTAAAATGTCTGAGAGCACTGGGACTCTTCCTAGCGTGAGTCCCTGGTGATTTTTTTTTTTTGGACTTGGAAAAAGAAACTTTTGTTCTAATTGGATTGTGCTAGTGCGTTATTTATGAATGTATTTTTAAAAATCTTTATTCTGTCTCTTCATAAGATTGAATGTAAGACAGAAACAGCAGGATTGATATTCTGCCTTGGTTAGATATAAATTTTTTATCATATTAGCAATTTTGCTGTCATATTGGTTTTCACTTTCATTAGTACAAGGTGTTCAGATGTTTATTTTCCTTTTAAGTTATCTGAAATAAATTATAATTTAATAAATGCAAATAGCTGCATAAAAACAACATTAGGACTGAGGGGAACAAAAATAAGGAATAATTAATAGAGGGATAAAGATTCTAGTTTCTCTCCTTCTCCTGCTCCCACAGGGTCCCAAAATAGGCATTCCCATTGCAGACTCTGCTTTGATTTTTGCCATGCAAGAAATTTCTGTATGGAAGTGACCGCAATACAGTCCTTTCTCACACTGCTTTGAACCAAGTAGGGATGTTACGCAGTTTGTCAAACAGTTTCCCACCCTCTAGGATTTGTGCTTTATTTATTATAGTATAGTATAGCATAGCATAGCATAGCATAGTATTTATTGTATTGTACTATCTATTATTAATGCTATTAACTGCAGCAAATAATTTCATTTGTAGCCTTCTACATCGTGCTCAGGTCCATAGGTCCTTAAAAAGGTAAATCAGCTTTTTTAGGGACCACAGTGGAGCAAGTTATGTTGCTTCTACAGTTCAACTTTGGGTCTTTAGAGCCTCCATTAGTTCTTCTAGTACTCCTGGCTGCTAGTTTTTCTCATTCAGAGGGAAATTCCTAACTATATTTGAAATGGCTAAATAATTATTTCTGGATAACGATTGGCTCCATAATGTGTTTTTCCAGTTCTGAATTATATCTGCAATTGCACTTATTTTGGGGGAAGACAGTCCTTTTACTGAGCTCTCTCAGGAAAGTGTTTTTACCAGCAGATGTTTCAGGAAGGAAAGCCAGAAAATCAAAGGCATCAGTCTCTATGTCCATTATGAGCCCATTACCCCTGTGTTACAACGGGTTATTTTAGCTTTTTGGCTGATAAAAGAGGCAAATAAGAGAACTAGAGTAGCTGGCTCCTGCTGAGGAATCACCCCTTCTGTCCTTCCCTTCCATTTCCTTCCAAGAAAAAATGAGAAGGACAATATGAAAGGTAGTATCTATATCTGTAAAGATTTCACCAGGAGTTCTAGGCTTGGCTGGCCGTCAGTAACACACCATACACATTGTCAGTCTTAGAGAGTGGAATAACTAGGAACTGCTTGCAATGACACTATGGATGAGGCCATACTGTTTTGGGGATGAAGAGAATTTAACCATGTGTACATGAGACTTGCCATGGCTCTTATCTACTTGGTCCATTTTATTTGTTCATACAAATTTAATGTTTGAGGCTGTCAGAGCTCCTTTAGGAAGTTGAATCTCCAGCATCCTCCAGGAAAGATTCATATGTAATCTTTTGGATAGGGAAGACCATAAACTTAATGTCCAGACTCCCTGGCGGGGAGATTCGTGGCCAAACACAAATGACTAGAGTTTCAGTAGGAGAAATGAATGAAATTATATGTCCTGGGGAGTACAAGAGGTCAGGGAGGAAGAAGATATAATGTTACCTGTTGCTTATAATGTCTATGAATCAGGGACAAACTCTTAAAGGAAACATTCATAAATCTGAACTAGTTACCCTGCTCAATTTATTTTGAGGCAAACTGACGGGTTGGTGGTTGGCCTCTCTGCATCATGAACAGCAGCAATGTCCTCTCTCTCCACTTGACGTATAGGAACCTGAAATTTCAGATTATCTTTGCAGAAATGATAAATGTTTCTGCCTGATGTTTTGCCACTGATCTGCATGGCTACATAAAAGCCATGAAAGAAGAAAGACCGTACATGTAATTTCTTATTTCCTGACCTGTCTAGAGTTTGCATGGCAGGTTAACATCACATTGTACTGTTTGATGATGCTAGATTATGACGGGCTACTATTTCCCTGCCCTTTCTACCCAACAACAACAAAAAAAAGCCTCAAAACCAATCCAGCATTTGGCATCAAAGAGGCCCAAAGGAGGGTTGTTGGATGAAAGGCATATCACTGCTATAGGCTGTAGAAATAAACAAACAAATCAATACATTTATTCCATTCAAAACAGGGTTTGTAATTTGAGTAGTTAAGAAGAAAGTAAACAATAGCCTTGCATTCATTTGAGAGACTTCTCATTTGTTTGTATAAGCATCCAAGAAAAATGATTTTTTTTTTTTAATTAACTCAGGTAATATTCTGTGAAAGGAAGATGTATTCAAACAAGAGTCATGGTACTTGATGTAGATGTCTGTATCTAATCCTGTTGTATTAGGCTGCCTTTATACTGAAATGATAGCAATAGGCACTTGCAAGGCTTGAGTTGCTTGGCCTGTATAATTGTCTGGGTCAGGACCAAAGAATGCCTGTGGCTCCCCATTGACCTTGAAGGGAGCATACTGAGATGTAAAACTGGTGAAAACCAGCTACATTTGCTCAGCTGAATTCTGCCTTAATTATTACCTGTATTAAGGAACTAAGCTTCTTCCTAGCTCTGTGAGTTATAGAATACAACCTTGGAACAGCTCTAACCATACAGCATGCTTTAGTATGATACAATGATAAAATCTTTATAGTTATTAAGAAGTCAAGCAAGGTTTGCGCTAGCTACCAATCCAAATGTTGCTTTACATCGTGCTAACAGTCATTGGCATGTGTGCCATGCCAGAGCAATACTAGTACATAAATATTTAAATGTTAAAGGAAATATGGAAGCACTGTGCATATAAGCTATAAATGAGGTAAGATTGATAATACCAAAAGCCAATATCATTTGAAGAAATCTATTTAAATAGTTGCTTTGTAAATTAAACTAATTTGGGGAATATTTATTGTCACAGATAAAATTTCACAATGGAATTTGCTTCTAGGAAACCTGGAACACTGTGTAATATTCCTCAATGCATCTGAGGGCAGGATTTAAGGGACACACGGTTAGATAACTAAACACTGACATGTGAAAAAACCCTTGATTCACAATTTTGTGAGTAGGAAGAGCAGAATACACACTGATTTCATAAAGTTATCTTAAAATTCCAGCATGTTGCATTTAAAGGATATTTGAAGGATGCAGATTAGTTTTATTGGATCAGACCCAAACTACATGGGTTGTTTAATACACAAAATTGAGAGGAGGAAAAGATTTCGAGTGTGTCTTGAAATCTGACAGCACAACTACTGTGGTTTGCCCAGGGAATATTAAAACACTAATTTGTTTGCTGAAAATGTGAAAGTAAATGAAACTGCCTGCTAAACTGTTGATGTTTGCTTTTCAGTCCCCTTGAGGTTTGATCTTTGGAGGTGTTGGCATTATTGCAGGTTTGAAGTTGAGTAACTTTCTTTGTTATAGTTTATTTGAAACTGTGTCCCGGAAATTAGATGCTACTCAGAGAAAGAAAGATAATTCCCAAAACAAATGAGGTCTCCTGAGTTGAAGCGTCTGTTGACAGCTCTGTAGGACTCTTTCTAGAGCATTGCAAAAGGTAGCTGTAATGTATGATACTGAATTTCTATAATTTCAGTAACAATTTTGTTTCCTCTCTAATACCTACTTCCCATTGTTACAATTTTGCTTTTCTGCATTGTGTGCTGTGCATTTTTATGTAATGCAAGTAAATGTAATTAAGAGCAAAAGGAAAGGGAAAATGCTTCCTATTGGGAAGCCCATTTGGTTGAGGCATGCTGTGTGGTAGGTCTTCTTGCAAGAAGGTTGTCCCATCACTGCAGGACCTTTGTGGCTATTTAGGAAAAAAACATAGGAAAATATGGGCCAACCCTTTTCTGTTTCATACGCTTGAACTCCTCAGCCTACTTCCTACCCCAAAATGAAATATTCAGCTAAAACTGTCTTGGCCTCATAACTTCCTTGTCTTGCTTCCAGTTGACTGCTCAGCCTGGAATTCTTCCACCTCTCTCACTAGGCAGAATATCTTACATGACATATTTGGCCACTAGATAATTCAGATAAAATAGCATATGAAATTATGGATCCAGGAAATTATTAAAAAAACCCACAAAATCGACAACAACCTTAACCCCCTCTATTCTATGCATTTAGCACTGATCAAATGATAAAGCATATGTGAAAATAGAGTATGCCTACTGAGGAAAGTATTACAGTTAAACTAAGGATGTGAAAGAAAGCATACCTGAGGTAAGGAATTACTTGGATTTCAAAGTAATTTCTGGTTTCGAACAGCTTTTGTGAAATTTGAGGCGAGTTCATTAGCAGCTTCTAAATGGACTGCATATTTGCAATATTCGGGTTGCCCTTCTGTGCGATTCTCCGTGTCCTTGTGGCTGTAGGAAGGATTCTTGCACATGTTGAGTGAGGAGTTGTGTGATTTAGTAGAGCATTTTTCTCCTTAATTCCTAAGATTTTTTTTCCTCAGGAGTTAGCATGTGTCTGAGTTTTACTGGGCTTAAAATTGCTCTCTTTTAAAGGTTCATTTGGTCAACAGTCCCTGCAACGTATACCAACTGTAAAGTGTTCACTGTGAATAATGGCCTCCTTCCAGCAACCTAAAATAGCCCTGCTTTTTCTGTCCATGTCTATGAATCCTGGTGAGGATTTTGAAAAGCCAGCCACTAGGCATGGATATAAATCGTTCCTATTTGACAATGAAAATCCCATTGTATCTTCAAGACTGTATTTCCATGTGTCCATCTCTAGTATGTAGAAATAGTTTTAGTTATAATATTAGGAAATTCATATTTTTTTACTTTAAAAGAGAGAAGAAAAATGAAGAGAAACGTAAAATACAGCATCTGATTTTGGAAAGAGTAAAGTTAATAAGTGCTAATATGGGAAAGTACATTAGAAAATATGATCCATGAAAAATGTCAAAATTACTTATTTTCCCAAACTCCTAATAAGTTAATTATTATTTATTATTTTTGCGAGCACAGAACCTATAAATCCTGCTAATCCTGCTGACTAACTGGTGCATTGCAAGCAACAGGACAAAACAGGAGACTGTGTCCAGAAATAACCATCTGTGTAAAAGATGAAAGAAAATAACTGAATGAGCTGGGGAGGGTTCGAGAAAACAGGAGATGCTGTGGTTCACCGTGATAGGCAGTGATCTCTAACATGTCAACAGCATTATCCTTGTGAAACCTTTGTGGGCATCACACCAAGGAAATGCTTTAAGGAGGAAGTAAAGCAACATAACTCTTCCAAGAGCCAATGGGCAGCATGGGCAACAGCTTGGGAAAAAAGCTTGTTTTAAAATCAAACAGATGGGCCATGGATGTTCTCGCACGCCTGCTAGAGGTGAGCACAGCCATCCAGTGCAGAACGAGAGAGGAAAAGACACAGGAGGACAGACTGTGGGAGAGGCTGAGAGCAACAAAATGTGGCAGGCATTACATTTCTATACTTCTTATGTGATGGTATGAAGTCAGAATTCATTAAAGCCTTTTTATAGGTGCAGTAGCAACACCATATGGAATATTTCTGTCTTGGCCATGGCCACATGATAGTCTCTGAAGAATACCATGTGTATTCAGTACATAGCCTGTGGCACTGAAACTTTAGATGTGTGTGGAAGGGATATATGCACAGAAATAAATGTATCTAGTAGCCAACTAATAGCTAGTAAATTCTGTTCTCCTTACTACTCAGAGGAGTACACAAGCAATTACTTCCTGAGAAGAGGTGTGCTGGTTTGACCTTGGCCAACTGCCCCCTCCAGCCGCTCTCTTACTCCCCCACCTCAACAAGACAGGGGAGAGAAAATAAGAGATAAAGATCATGGGTTGAAATAAAGACAGGGGGATCACTTACCAGTTACCATTACAGGCAAAGGAGACTCAACTTGGGGAAAATGAATTTGATTTATTGCCAGTTAAAGTAGATTTGGATGGTGAGAAACAGAAGACAAAAACTAAAAAACCTTCGCCTCACCCCCTTTTATTCCCAGTCCCACCTTCACCCCTCCACTCCCGACCCCTCTCCCCCCGAGGGGCGCAGGGGTGGGGATGGGGGTTGCGGTCGGTCCCCCCCAGCCCCTCTCGGCCGCTCCTCCCTCCTCCCCCGTCTCCCTGCTCCAGCGCGGGCCCTTCCCCGGGCTGCAGCCCTTCAGGGACAACCTGCTCCCGCCGGGGCTCCCCACGGCCGCAGCTCCCGCAGGAAATATCCCCCTGCTGCGGCCTGGGGCCCTCCCCGGGCTGCAGGGCGGGTCTCTGCTCCCGCGGGCTCTCTCCAGGGCTGCCGGGGATCCCTGCCCCGGGCCTGCAGCCCCTCCTGCCCTCCTCCTCCTCCGGCCTCGGGCTCCCTCTGCTGCCGCTCCCTCCTGGGCTTCCTCCTCCTCTGCCTGTGCCGCCCGTGGCCCTTTCGGAAACCTGTTTTCCCCCCGGCGCCCCGGCTTGGCTGAGGGGCTCAGCTGTGCCCTGCGGTGGGGCCGCTGGAGCCGGCCGGGACCGGCTGGGACCGGCTGTGTCCGGCACGGGGCAGCCCGGCCTCTCCCCGCAGAGGCCCCTGCAGCCCCACTGCCAACACCCGGGCATGGAAGGGTCCTGATTATATCCAGAGTTTTAACATTATTTCATAATTGGATGTTGCTGATATGTTGCTAAATAAAGATGACACAAAATACAGGGTTTTCTACCTCCATGTTTACCTGTGGGAACTTGGAGAATTTCACAGCAGGACATGGTCAGCATCCCCTCACATGTATTTTATCTATGGAGGGATGAATATGAGAGCTTCTAATTACTGTAATTTGAGGAGAGACTACTGAACAGCATACCGTTAAGCTACAGAATGGGTTTTCTTTCTGATTGTACTATTTATTTTAGGTATGTGATAGCGAGCTCCTTCAATAAAGTTTGATTATTGAGTGAGAACAAGCACCCCACATTGCCACAGTCTTATTAACAGATATCTGCAACTTCAAAAAACCCATATACTTCATTTGCTGCTCCTTAACACAGCGTGTGAGGCCCAACCTGTGGGAGATAACCACTTCCATCCCCATCCCAAAATATCCCCTTTCCAAATACCCGTTCCAGGGAGGCGAGAAGGAAAGGAAGGCTTTCTATATTGTCATTACACTGGCTGCGTTAGGTGTGGTAGATCCTGTTGGTGAATTAACCTCTGCAGTCTGCACAGAACTTAACAGCGTGGAGGAGCAGCCTTGGGCTAAAACTCCTGGTCTGAATTTCGTGTCTCTAAATAGACAAAAGAACTCTCCGCCTAAACATCTATAAACTTAGGAATGTGAATAAAACAAAACATCAGTGGTGGTTTTGTTGCTGCCATTGTTGATAAATATCGAAAGACTCAAATTCTACCAAACCAGGGAGTGTTTGCAGTTCTTCATCACGTGAAGCCCGTTTCAAACATAAGATAAAATAAGAACACTGATGCAAGTCTCGGTGCAGATTGCAGATCTGGGGCTGAAACCATTTCCATTTTCAGTTCAGCTAATTGGTTTCCAATTGCCTCTTTCATTTCACTGCACCCAAATGCTCATTTTCAAATCTGGAAGCAACTGCATTGCTAACTCCATAAAACAGAAATATTTTTGCTTGGCTTGTTGATTATCTGAAGCACTTTTCTGGTATCAGTGAACTTAGAGCTACTTATGACACTGATAACTAGACTTACTTGATTTACATTACTCCTACAAGTTGTAAACTTACAAGGTTCAAATTGGTTCGTACTCTACTGTTGTAGCCATATCATGAAATAAGTTCATCACTTGAAACTACCATTAAGACAGGACAAATACCTTGATGTCAGAAATGTTTTAGATTTAAAAGAAATTTACGTCAAAGAAAGATGCAGGTTTTGTAGGCTGTCTACACCCAAATGGCGTGGCACATGTACGTCAGATGCATGTGTTTGATGTGTACCTTTTAATCATCTATCCCTTGCCAGCCCAGAAAAAGAATAATTTATAGATTAGTTATGGTAGACTGTGGACATTTTTATTTCTTTCTTAAATGTTTGCATGCTGTGGAAGACTTGTTGATTTGGACTAGAGGTTTACCCCACTGTCTATGTTTTCAGTTTGCCAGACTGAGGTTGTCTATGCCCATCCTTCGTGACATACTCCGTAACTACTTGCACCATTGCACTGTGTATGAACTTCAAGAGTTCATACTTCTTGAACCAGCGAGTTACTGACTCCTTTTTCAGAAACATCAGGGAAGATAAAATGCATCAATTAAGCTATATTTCATGTAAAAGCAAAGTTGAGCACTAGTAACATCCAAGGTGGTATTAACCGCAAGAATAAGAACAGCACTAATACAGTTTATGAGTTGAAGATTGTTAATGTTTCCCTGAAGAAACTTTCACATTTTTGTTTGCCTGATTTGTGATGCTCTCCTCTTTCGTTTTAATATCCCAGTTTTTCTTTTATTTGCCTACTTGGAGGATGTCTGAGAAACCCCTTTATGTTTATTTGAGCACTTAGAAGAATTAATGCTGGTTTACTCCTCTCAAAGATAATTACATTTTACAATTAGCTAAATTTTATTTTAGTTCTTCTGTCTAATTGTTTAGATGGCAGCAATACTAAAATTGCCGTGTTCTTTCATATCGCCTCTTCTCTGCGCTGGCCCATGTTCATTACAAAGAAGCCTTTGGGAAAACATTAACCAGCAAAATTTCATCGTTCAAAGGCAGCACACATCATGTACAGTGCATTAAATTCAGTCATTTTCCAGTTATCTTATGTAACAGCAATATGGAAATCTTGATAAAATCTGAATATGGTAATCTAAATATATATATATAAAATATATAGTCTTTGCACGTATTCAGTTGTAAGTTATTTTTATGTTTCCTTTTTTGTAAAGTAATAATTTTATAATAAAGATCTTAAAATGTTAAGTTAAAGCTATGTAAGTTCCCAACATGTGAACAGACTTTGATGAACATATATCTTTAGACCACCATGGTTACACCAATCCTGTTGTTATAAAGAAAAATAGCTATAGTTTTGAAAAATTGAATGAGATTCAGAAATGCTCAGATGACTAGAAAAATATGTTAAAAGGATTGGGAGGGAGCTCAGCGTATTTAGTTTTAAGAAGACAAGGTTATGAGATGTCGATTACAATCTATGCATATCTTTTTGAGGAACAGAAAACTGGTGATGGAAAGAAAAACTGGTGATGGCAAAGAAAGATCCAGCAGCTGGAGACTGAAGCTAGATACATTCAGACTTGAACCGGGTAGCTCTTCTGAGCAGGGAGAGTAACTCACTAATCACAGGAGCACTCACATGAAGGGTGTTGGATTTACCATCGCTCAGCACTGATGTTTTTCTAGAAGTCGTTCCCGTGTTAACACAGATAAATTGGAGGAATCTGGTGGCATATGTTGTATAGGTCACACTGCAAGTTCTGAGAAAACCTGTTTTCTCTCTGAGTTACGGCTAACGTGGGTGGACGTGTTGGAGATGGTGCAATCTGTAGAAGTGACAGTGTGATCCGTGGACCAGAATATTTGGTTGATCTGGTGTCATGTCTCTTCAGGAGTGTGATTGCTCTCTGAACTTAAATGTTTTGCTAATATTCCTAATGCCCTAATTCCTTTACGCGTAATAGGCAGACTGACAGGAACAGCCACTGCCTACATCATGAGAAGAAGATGAAGTTCAGATAGAGTGATGAAGTGTGTGTTCGTTGTTCTCCTTTTCATTACTAAGTAATATTCTTGGTATGAAATGATTGTAGCCAACATACATGGGTAATCATTTTTCAAAGTGACAAGCTTTCCTGCTCTGCTCTCAGGCACATGATTCATCCCATCGCATGACTTAGATTGAAAATAAGCATGCTAGAGTTTGCATTTTTTTTTCAATGCAAGCTTAACACCATAGGCTGAGTTTTCCAGAGGAGGTTAAAAAAGCCAATGCTTATTGATGGTAAGAATTGTGCCTATTATATGTCAAGACCTTTTGTAAATACAGATGTGATTTATTCATTCTATTTTATTTTCTTCTTAAATTGAGATGTCCTTCTATAGAAGTCTGCAGTGATAGTTTTTAATGTGAATAAAAGTGACTTTACGGCCTTGAGAAACAGTACCTCTGTTTCACATATGGGATCCAATTTTGGAAACAGAAACCTGTAGCAGTGACACACACGTAAATATATCCATATTTGCAAGTGTCTGTGAATGTAGTTTAAAATGTTTTGGTATATGGATTTAATACTGCTATTTAAAGTTATACTAAATGTGAAAATCATTACTGACCAATGAATCGTAGTAGAATATATATTTACTAACTTTTACTAACCAGTGGTACATAAAATACCGTGTTTTCCATAAATTGTGTTGTCCATTCTAAGAATATCTCAGATACCACTATGTTACAAACTCCAATATAGACCTTTATTAAATGTACGCTTCAAAAAAAATTATAGCAGTATTTCTACCTTCATATCTCACACCTGGGCTAAGCATGATCAGCTTGCTACCATGGAGTGTTAAACAAGAAATCCTAACTGCGCTCCAGAGACAAAAGGTTGGCAAGTGGTGACTGGCTTCCAGACTTACTGGGGAAGGAAAAATAATCTCTTTGTAGAGATACAGGGAAAAGAAAGAAAGGTTCAATCTGTTTTTTAACAGCTTCTTCTCTTTTTCAATCCTTAATTAATTTTAGCAGTTATTACCCTCTTTCAAATCTCTTTTTTATATGTAATGTTTATATATTTGCCTTATAGTCCAGGTAGAATGGTGAACCCAACAGTAGGAGCTAATAATCACGTATATTAGAAGAAACACTGAAGTTTAAATTGATTTTTTTGGAGGAAAAATACTATAACTGTTTTTGTATTCTTAGCTTTGTGCTTCTAAGTGCTAAGTCATACTGATCGGCATGGGTTTATTGCATTATTTCAATAGTGGAGATAATTAAATGAATGATGACTAAAAGAAGACATTTATATGACATTCAATTATTTAACGATGTAAACTGTCAAAGTGTTTTATTCCAAGACTCTAAAAGCTGAATTTAGAAGCCAATCCAGTGAAGTCTTTGGAATTGAATTTTTCATTAGCTTTAATGACTTTTTTTAATGGTTATTGTATGGGTCATCTGCAAAATGCAGTAATTAAAGCACTAGTGGTAATTGTAACTTACAGAAAATAACTGAAACTGAGTTTGAGTATAACGTCTGTCTTCATGCCACAGGACTACACCAAAGGCAGGTGTGCATTGTCGCGAATGAGTGGTTTAGAGGCTGTTTAAAGAATCGCCATCAAAGGTATTAGCAGAAAGGGATTTTAATAATAATTTATAAAAGGGTGACTTAACAGAGTTTGATGGCAAGATTCACACTATTACTTACTACACGGATGAAACATATAAAGGAAAATTGAGTCAGAATTAGGCTAGAATGATTTACGTAGAGACTGAGGATGAATAGGGTAGGGAGACCCTCCCATTGAGTCACGAGGTTCAGAGTAGACCCCCTTGCTTTCTAAACTCCTTCTCAAGAGAGGGGTCTAGCTGCGGCTGGATCTACCCCTAGTGTCGGATTTGGTCAATGGTTTACGTCTAAGGGATTATATGTGTCTAGCAGCAGTCTAAGGTTCATTCACAGTTTTGAGGTGGTTCACAAGATTTTAGCAACACTTAATCATTAACTAATTTAACATTTACAAAGTTAGTAGAGTCTACTACAATCACAACAGTAACTTAATTACAGACTATGCTTACTATTAGTTCACACACAAAGACAGAAATATATATAATTGTACAAAAGGTAGCTGTTAAAAATTCCCCTCGAGTTCAGTGAAGAAATACTCACGTCAAATGTCTTGGCATTTCTCAATGGGCAAAAGGTTGAGCCTTGAGGGGTGTTTCAGCCGAGGAGTGTTTCAGCCCAGGACCCGTGGCAATCGGCGATGGTCCTCCGAATATTGGAGGCTTGAAAGTTCGTGAGCTCTGAGGGGCGTCCTACTCAGAGGGAGATGCTGGGTGCAGCCATCTGCAGTCCAGGAGAGCTCAAAGGGTCTCACTCAGGACCACCCTTTATGGGTTCGCAAGATGATTGCCTTTAGTCATCTGTAAATTTCCATCCTGGCCACAGTCCCAGGTAGTAGTTACTAAGAATTCTCAAGACTTCGGTATTGTACCATTTGAGCTACGACTCAGATTAAGGTATCAGGGGATAACACCTGGGCCAGGCAGTAGGAGTACGTTCCCAGCCTCAGCTCTGCAGAGTTTCTGATATGGTTAAGGAGCGCTTAACCGCCAGACTCAGTACACCAAGGCCAAGGTTTTACGGGAATTTTTGAGATCAACAAGCGGCCCAGATCAACAAGCGGCCCAGGAGAAGAGGGAGAAGGAATGCACCACCACAAGCATGCTTTGTTTTCAGTTACCATGCTTTCCTTTCTGTGGTGGAAGCCATTGGGCAATAATTGCTCAGCATTATGAATACCTTCCACCTCATTATATTTAAGGTTCTGTTGAGGTTTTTTTCTAGTCAAATTTTAAAATAAGCTCATAGTTGCTAATATCAGAAGTGTGTTTCTGTGCCAGATAACCCTCTTTCTCAGCCTTTGGACATTCTTTACATACACTTCATGCACACAGTCCCAGGCATTTGACCATTAATAGATGTGTGAAAAAGAATAGATGCCCATTTTTCCCTAGAGCCTTCATCCTCCCTCACTCTTCAATCTTGCCTTTAAAGGGTATAAATACCAGAACATGGTGTAAAGGTCCTTACTTCAAGGAAATTGGTCTATGTCCTTTGATTCAACAGTCTTCAGTGATTCAGATTAATTGATGATCCTCAGCATATGTTTTAGCTTTTACCCCCAGTGGTTTATTGTCTTTACAATCCTTAGTATTGGGGGACAGTCCAGTGGATAGGGTGCTAGAATAAAACTCAGGAGACTTTGTTTTCCAATTTTTCTCTGCCCTACTCAATGAACACAACTTTCTATGTCTGTAAAAGAAGGGGACACCTTCCCCTTTCAGGTACTTTGAGCCTGGCAATGGAAAAAAAAGAAAAATAATTTTAAAAGGCCCTTTTATTATTATTTTGCTTTGGACTTTACTGGGAAGCAATGCACCTAACATATTCTCTTAAATATACTCTTAGGTTGATTTTGGTCTTTGCCATTTATTTACTTTGAGTTGGAACGGTCACTTAATGGTATGCATCTTGGTTTATGTCTGTAGACCAGGGGAGGTGATCCTGCGCTGCTGTGCTTCACGTATATTTTGATGACTTAAATTACTGAAGGATTTTAAGCAGGGATGGTCATAATTAGTGCATGTTAAATGCCCTTTAACATAGTGTCAAGGTGCAATTTTAATCAAGTGATTAAAATGAAGGACAGCATTGCTCCTACTAGAATAACTCTTCCTGTTTTGGGGCAAAATATCTATTTCATCATCAAGTAGAGTGGCAGAAAGAATAATGGAAAAGAGGCTGTTTCTAGTATTATGGGCTGCTGGCCTGTTGAAGTTCTGCAGCAGAGGCCCAGAAATGAACTATCAATTGAGATGATAAGGTAACCAGATTATTTTGTTTGAAGATGCTTTGAGACGCATGAATATGCATAGTGTTCCCTTTCAAGGGTTTCAAGGGGGTGAAGTGAGAAGGTATATAACACGCTTGTTGGATAGAATAGAGAAAGCTAAATGCAGTTGAGATTTTTTTTTTTGTTCTCTTTCTAACATCTTGAAAAACAGATGAGATCCATGTTGTTTCATTAGTGTGGAGAAGTTATAAATGTCTTAGCTTTGGGGGGGTTCCTCAGGAAATACAGTTATTGTTTTGTTTTTTCCTGGGTTTTGAACCATCTGTTAAAGTCACAGGTCCTTGTTTACAAATCAAGATTCCATATGTGAAGCAGAATTGTAATTTCTTGGATATTACTCTTATTTTTGTTCACATTTTTACAAAGCACTCTAGTCTCAGGGAAGGGTATTATTAATACTTTAGGCTTTTAATTTTTTAGTACTGAGTGGCTTCCAGAATAAGTGCAAACTCTTTCCTGGGAAAGCCTGTTTTGAGTTTATAGTAAAGAGGGATTTAAAGTTTGCAGATGTTCCAGTTTTGGAAGCAGGCCAGACTAGAGCTACAAACTTGATTTTATACCCTATAAGGGTAAAGAGATTGGAGAGTTTTTACCAAGAATCCTTTACTAACAGATTGGGCTTCTCTTCAGAGAAAGCTGCCAATTAAAAAACTCCCTCCAATACTTATTTATGTATTTTGGTTCTAAAGGGCAGAAGTCATGGGCCCAAGTCATGTTCCTGGTGAAGTTAAGGGGATCTGCTCTTCATTAGCATGTGACATTGTGGTTGGGAGAAGGTTTTCATTCTGCCTGTGTGTCACTAAGCTCCCAGGAGCCCAGCTCTGAAGATCTGACGCAGAGTCTACCTCGGGCAAGAGTAAATGGAGATCTTGCCTGAGGAATGACTGACTTATTTCATATAGGAATCCTTAGGATATAAAGTGATTTGTAGTAAACGAAGGGAATTTGATTGCTCATAAAGTGCTGACACACAATTCCCATGGGCTCACCCAGGGCAGAATTATTCCTTCTTGTCTGATCTTGTAAAAGTAATGTCCACAGACCGTTAAAAATCCTGCTTTGTGCCACTGGCAAGCTGAGGGGGTGATTGCCAGCTTCTTTCTGGGAAGGGAGCTTCTTTCTTGGGAGGGAATGATTTGGTGCAGAGGAACATTCATTAAACACTTGATGCGAACCTGAGTGGCATTTCAGAAAAGTGAGAAACTTTTGGAAAATGGGTAAAGATATGGAAAATTGCTATTGGCCTTATATTTCATAGATGTTTTGTGAAGAAGCTTTCAAAAGGCTTAGTACCATTTTCCAGCCCTCTGTTGGAAAATTCAAGTTTTGTTAAACGCCAGGTTTCTTAGGACCAAGGCAGAAGAATTAAAAGGGTGCGTTGCTCGGTTTTTGTTCCCTCCCCCTTCCACAGTACCAGAAGATGAAGCTCTTCGCTTTCTTTCTGGAGTATCTGGTGCAGACGTAGTGTTGGACTAGGTGAGTCTTGTGTGCAATTCAGCATAGTGATTTCCACAAACATAAACTACCATGAAATCACTGATCTATACAAATAGTTTCTGTCAAAGCATCGTATACTTACGATGCTTTAAAAAACCACAGTGGCCATAATATGTGTGGTTTAAACTTATGACTGTTGGCTACTCCTGTCACAGCAGGTAGGAGAAAGCTGCAAGCACGATTCCTTCTGCACTAAGACACTGGAATATAGTGGATCTGGGTCTTAGCTGTCAGCAACTGAAAGTTACAGACCTTGGTAAGGAATCCAAGAAAGGGTGAAAAAATCAATATTGCTTACCAAACCTGTCCAATATTTTGAGCCTTCTAGATTCCTCCAGTGACTAATATAGATGTCATTTTGGTGGTAATAGAGAGCTTTGACAAGAGCAATCTCTATTCATGTACTGAAACGATGGATTCCTTTAGACAGAGGGTATGAAGATAATTCCGGGTTTCTGAGGGGGAGATATTGTTACATTTTCCCATCTTGAAAGAAGAGATTTTAAGGAACCAGCTGAAAGCTCCAGTTGAGGTGTTTTTGTCTGGATAATGATAGGTTCAAATCTACCTTGCAGTCTACAGCCCCTTTTAGTTTTTTTGAATTGAATTGCTATCAGGAGAAAAAAAGAGTGTAAGTAGCCTTGAGGCTGGTATCCCCAGTGGAGACTGCCTTGAGCAATCTGCCTTTGTCTAAGTTGTGAGCTTAGTCCACCGTTGAGAGAGCAGCAAGCAGTTCCCAAGACAGAGCTCAAGCAAACAAGGGCAAGAAGTGTGTATCAGGGTGCTTAGCCAACTCCTCTCCATGGAGTCACTAGCATAAGTGCTCAAAGGGATGAATAACAAGATAGTTCTGTGAAAATCTGCTGAAAGTTATTTTGGGTAGAAAAAATCTACCCCAAATCCCTTCTGTTGCTGTGCCCATAGTTGAAAGAGTTTTTTGGCCACCATATTCTCAGATAAAGAAGTTTGAGGTCTAATTGGAACCTCAGCTCTTTGGGTTGATTTTCTCCTATGTAAGTACAAACTGGCAGCAGTCAGTGTTTGAAGTTTGACATCTGAAACCTCTGCTTTCACTTGATATTTGGAACTGCCTTTGAGCAAAGGTAACGTTGTGTTCCCATTTAAATGTATAGATTTAGATATGTAGGTGTCCTGGTTTCGGCTGGGATAGGGTTAAATTTCTTCCTAGTGCTGTGTTTTGGATTTAGTACAAGGAGAATGTTGATAACACACTGATGTTTTCAGTTGTTGCTAAGTGCCCTCCTAGTCCAAGGACAGCTCCCGTGCCTACTGACTGAGCTAGGTACACAAGATGGGAGGGAACATAATCAGGACAGCCAGCCCAGCTGGCCAATGGGGTATTCCATACCATGTGACGTCATGCTCAGTATATGAAGGGTAGGCGTGATCCAGGAAGTACCGATCGCTACTTGGTTATCGGTCAGCGCGGGTGGTGAGCAATTGCATTGTGCATCACTCATTTTGTATATTCTATCATTATTTATTATCATTATTCTCCCTTTTCTGTTCTATTAAACTGTCTTTATCTCAACCCACGAGTTTTTCTCACTCTTACCCTTCTGATTCTCTCCCCGTCCCATTGGGGGGGCGGGGGGAGTGAGTGAGCGGCTGCGTGGTATTTGGCTGCCTGCCAGGTTAAACCACGACAGTCCTTTTTGGCGCCCAACGTGGGGCTCGAAGGGTTGAGATAACGATAGATCTGACCAAAGTGTGTTAAGGCAAAATTGTTATAAGCATCCATTATATTGATTGGTCACAATGTTGATGTATTGGCTGTCAAAGTTATGGGGCTGGCTCTCAATGTTGGGTCATGTAATACCTTGCTTGCAGTATATGTTCCCTTTTGTGCTGTTTATCATTATTCGGAACTGGGCCAAGATTATCATTTTGTTGCTGTTTTATGAGGTGATAAAATCATTGGTCGTAAGTCTAATCTGGTATCTGTACTCAGCGCTGCCGTCATTTCTGTACCTCGGGAACCACCTCTTAGAAATTATTAGTAATTGCACTTGTTTCTCCTCGGAGAATGAATTTAAGGGGGAGACGGGATGGGACACTCTCTCCCACTTGTTCATCTTCCCTTCCATATCGTCAGAAACTCCTTTTTCTTCTATCCTCTTTACAAAGATGTCCACAATATTCCCTGAGAATTTTGAATATCCTTGGGATGCTCAAACAAGCATGTTCATATTGCTATGTCTCCTGAATGTGGTTCAGGCCTTGTTTAGGGTTAAACAACTATTCAGGAATACTGTCCAGAGATCAACCCTCAGGAACAAGAAAAGAGGGAGGGCAAGCAGCAGTGCCTCATCAGGGCGGGCGGAGCGGCGAGTCTCGGGGGCGGCTACAGACACGGTGGCTACTCAAAACCCCACGACAGGCACTGCGGCTACTCCAACCCCCATGACAACCCCTGTGGCTACTCAAACCCCGGCAACAGTCACCGTAGCTTCTCCAACCCCTGCGACAAGCACTGCAGCCACTCAAGCTCCGGCAACAGGCACTACAGTTACTCCAACCCCCATGACAAGCACTGCAGCTACCCAAACCCCAGCAACAGGCACTACAGCTGAACCAGAGGACCAACCCTTGCTGGTATCCGTTGCCCCTGTACAGAAGAGGAAATCTTGGAAGCGGAGATCAGGTCGTTTAGAAAGGGATGATGAAAGACCAGGGCCATCACGAGGAGGGGAGGAGGAAGAGGAAGAACTCATAAACGAGACGGAAACCACCCGATCCCTATCCCTGAGTGAGCTGCGAGATATGCGGAAAGATTTCGGCCGTCGTCCAGGCGAGCATATTGTTACCTGGCTGCTCCGATGCTGGGATAATGGGGCCAGTAGCCTGGAATTGGAGGGGAAGGAAGCCAAACAGCTGGGATCCCTTGCTAGGGAAGGAGGCATTGACAAAGCAATTGGAAAAGGGACACAGGTCCTCAGCCTCTGGAGGCGACTGCTGTCAGGCGTGAAGGAAAGGTATCCCTTCAAGGAAGATGTTATATATCGCCTAGGCAAATGGACCACTATGGAGAGAGGTATCCAGTACCTGAGAGAATTAGGCGTGCTGGAGGTGGTTTATAGTGACCTGAACGACAACCAAACGCCCAAAGATCCAGATGACGTCCAGTGCACGCGACCCATGTGGCGGAAGTTGGTACGGAGCGCACCAGCATCGTATGCCAGTTCGTTGGCAGTACTGTGCTGGAAAGAGGAAGAAGCACCAACGGTGGATGAGGTGGTTAGCAGACTTCGGGATTTTGAAGAAACTATCTCCTCCTCCCTTGTCTCGGCTGTAGAGAAACTGTCCCGAGAGGTCCAGCAACTCAAAGACAATAGGTCCTATTCTCCACCTGTACGGACCAGTATCTCAGCCATTAGGAGTCAGCGTTTTACTCCTCAAGAGAGAGGATATCGAAAGTACACACCACGGGGCACCCTGTGGTTTTACCTGCGTGACCACGGAGAGGACATGAGGCAGTGGGATGGAAAACCTACCTTCATCCTAGAGGCACGTGTACGTGAGTTGCAAGGAAAAACAATCACACAAGGGGGTTCTCCCAGGAAAAATGCTGCTCCAGTTTTCAGGAAAACCCTGTCTCACGACGGTCCAGTTTCCAGTGAACAGTTCCCCAGACAGAGTAGAAGGGCTGATCTTACTTTGGACTGTAATGAAGGAATTCTTGACTCACGTTTGCAAGAAGTGAGAAGCGGATACTATGACCAGAACTAGAGGGGCCCTGCCTCCGGCCAGGTGGAGGAAAGGGACAACCGGGTTTACTGGACTGTGTGGATTCGATGGCCTGGCACATCAGAGCCACAGGAGTATAAGGCTCTCGTAGACACCGGTGCACAGTGCACCCTGATGCCATCAGGCTATAAAGGGGCAGAACCCATTTGTATTTCTGGAGTGACAGGGGGATCCCAAGAGTTAACTGTATTGGAGGCCGAAGTGAGCCTGACCGGGAACGAGTGGCAGAAGCACCCCATTGTGACTGGCCCAGAGGCTCCGTGCATCCTTGGCATAGACTACCTCAGGAGAGGGTATTTTAAGGACCCAAAAGGGTATCGGTGGGCTTTTGGTATAGCTGCCCTGGAGACGGAGGAAATTAAGCAGCTGTCCACCTTGCCCGGTCTCTCAGAGGACCCTTCTGTTGTGGGGTTGTTGAGGGTTGAAGAACAACAAGTACCAATCGCTACCACAACAGTGCATCGGCGACAATACCGCACCAACCGAGATTCCCTGATCCCTATCCATGAGCTGATTCGTCGATTGGAGAGCCAAGGAGTGATCAGCAAGACTCGCTCACCCTTCAACAGTCCCATATGGCCAGTGCGAAAGTCTAATGGAGAGTGGAGACTAACAGTAGACTACCGTGGCCTGAACGAAGTCACGCCGCCACTGAGTGCTGCCGTGCCGGACATGCTAGAACTTCAATACGAACTGGAGTCGAAGGCAGCCAAGTGGTACGCCACCATTGACATTGCTAATGCCTTCTTCTCCATCCCTTTGGCAGCAGAGTGCAGGCCACAGTTTGCTTTCACTTGGAGGGGCATCCAGTACACCTGGAACCGACTGCCCCAGGGGTGGAAACATAGCCCTACCATTTGCCATGGACTAATTCACACCGCACTGGAACAGGGTGAGGCTCCAGAACACCTGCAATACATTGATGACATCATCGTGTGGGGCAACACAGCAGAAGAAGTTTTTGAGAAAGGGGAGAGAATAATTCAAATCCTTCTGAAAGCCGGTTTTGCCATAAAACAAAGTAAGGTCAAGGGACCTGCACAGGAGATCCAGTTTTTAGGAATAAAATGGCAAGACGGACGTCGTCAGATTCCAATGGATGTGATCAACAAAATAACAGCCATGTCCCCACCAACTAGCAAAAGGGAAACACAAGCTTTCTTAGGCGTTGTGGGCTTTTGGAGAATGCATATTCCAAATTACAGTCAGATCGTAAGCCCTCTCTATCAAGTGACCAGGAAGAAGAACGACTTTAGATGGGGTCCTGAGCAACAACAAGCCTTTGAACAAATTAAACAGGAGATAGTTCATGCAGTAGCCCTTGGGCCAGTCCGGGCAGGACAAGATGTGAAGAATGTGCTCTACACCGCAGCCGGGGAGAATGGTCCTACCTGGAGCCTCTGGCAGAAAGCACCAGGGGGACTCGAGGTCGACCCTTAGGGTTCTGGAGTCGGGGATACAGAGGATCCGAGGCCCGCTACACTCCAACTGAGAAGGAGATATTGGCAGCATATGAAGGGGTTCGAGCTGCTTCGGAAGTGGTTGGCACTGAAGCACAGCTCCTCCTGGCACCCCGACTGCCGGTGCTGGGCTGGATGTTCAAAGGGAGTGTCCCCTCTACACATCATGCAACCGATGCTACGTGGAGTAAGTGGGTCGCGCTGATCACACAACGGGCCCGAATAGGAAACCCCAGTCGCCCAGGAATCTTGGAGGTGATCACGAACTGGCCAGAAGGCAAAGATTTTGGAATATCCCCAGAGGAGGAGGTGACACGTGCTGAAGAAGCCCCACTGTATAATAAACTACCAGAAAACGAGAAGCAATATGCCCTGTTCACTGATGGGTCCTGTCGCCTTGTGGGAAAGCATCGGAGGTGGAAAGCTGCTGTATGGAGTCCTATACGCCAAGTTGCAGAAACTGCTGAAGGAGAAGGTGAATCGAGCCAGTTTGCAGAGGTGAAAGCCATCCAGCTGGCCTTGGACATTGCTGAACGAGAAAAATGGCCAGTACTTTATCTCTATACTGACTCATGGATGGTGGCAAATGCCCTGTGGAGTTGGTTGCAGCAGTGGAAGCAGAACAACTGGCAGCGCAGAGGTAAACCCATCTGGGCTGCCGCATTGTGGCAAGATATTGCTGCCCGAGTAGAGAACCTGGTTGTAAAAGTACGTCACGTAGATGCTCACGTACCCAAGAGTTGGGCCACTGAAGAACATCAAAACAACCAGCAGGTGGATCAGGCTGCTAAGATTGAAGTGGCTCAGGTGGATCTGGACTGGCAACATAAGGGTGAATTATTTATAGCTCGGTGGGCCCATGATGCCTCAGGCCATCAAGGAAGAGATGCAACATATAGATGGGCTCGTGATCGAGGGGTGGACTTAACCATGGACGCTATTGCACAGGTTATCCATGAATGTGAAACGTGCGCTGCAATCAAACAAGCCAAGCGAGTAAAGCCTCTTTGGTATGGGGGACGATGGTTGAAATACAAATATGGGGAGGCCTGGCAAATTGATTATATCACACTCCCACAAACCCGGCACGGCAAGCGCTATGTGCTCACCATGGTGGAAGCAACCACCGGCTGGCTAGAAACATACCCTGTGCCCCATGCCACTGCCCGGAACACCATCCTGGGCCTTGAAAAGCAAGTCCTATGGCGACATGGCACCCCAGAAAGAATCGAGTCAGACAACGGGACTCATTTCCGAAACGCCCTCATAGACACCTGGGCCAAAGAGCATGGCATTGAGTGGGTCTATCACATCCCCTACCATGCACCAGCCTCTGGGAAAATCGAACGATACAACGGGCTGCTAAAGACAACACTGAGGGCAATGGGTGGTGGGACATTCAAGCATTGGGACACACATTTAGCAAAAGCCACCTGGTTAGTCAACACTAGGGGGTCTGTTAATCGAGCTGGCCCTGCCCAATCAAGACTTTTACGTACTGTAGATGGAGATAAAGTCCCTGTCGTGCACATAAGAAATATGCTGGGGAAGACAGTCTGGGTTACTCCTGCCTCTGGCAAGGGAAAACCCATCCGTGGGATTGCTTTTGCTCAAGGACCTGGGTGCACTTGGTGGGTGATGCGAAAGGATGGGCAAGTCCGGTGTGTACCTCAAGGGGATTTGATTTTGGGTGAAAATAACCAATGAACTGAATTTTATAATGTCAATTGTTATATGATATTGTATATCATTATTTCTATGGTTGCTATCAATGGTATAGCAGTGAAAATCACCCAGATTAATGAAGAATGAACTAACTCCGATGAAACCGAGCAAAGTGCAACGATGATAGAACTGGACGAGTGCAGCAGTACCGAAATGAGAACTGGCTTCAGGATGCAACAGCCCAACACCACACACCATCCTTCTGGCCCTGAAAGACTGTTATGACAGATGGAGCCCAAAGTTGTGGACTAAAAGAACTCAATGGACATTTATATATATATTTATGTGTATATATGTATGTATATGTATTATATGTATATATGTATGTATATGTATTATATATGTATATATATAAAAAAGATAGTGATGATTAATTGAAAGGTATTGAAAAATGTGAGACCTAAGCATAACGTAAATGGTATGGAATAAGGGGTGGATACTGTCCTGGTTTCGGCTGGGATAGGGTTAAATTTCTTCCTAGTGCTGTGTTTTGGATTTAGTACAAGGAGAATGTTGATAACACACTGATGTTTTCAGTTGTTGCTAAGTGCCCTCCTAGTCCAAGGACAGCTCCCGTGCCTACTGACTGAGCTAGGTACACAAGATGGGAGGGAACATAATCAGGACAGCCAGCCCAGCTGGCCAATGGGGTATTCCATACCATGTGACGTCATGCTCAGTATATGAAGGGTAGGCGTGATCCAGGAAGTACCGATCGCTACTTGGTTATCGGTCAGCGCGGGTGGTGAGCAATTGCATTGTGCATCACTCATTTTGTATATTCTATCATTATTTATTATCATTATTCTCCCTTTTCTGTTCTATTAAACTGTCTTTATCTCAACCCACGAGTTTTTCTCACTCTTACCCTTCCGATTCTCTCCCCGTCCCATTGGGGGGGCGGGGGGAGTGAGTGAGCGGCTGCGTGGTATTTGGCTGCCTGCCAGGTTAAACCACGACAGTAGGTTCTTAATTTACAAGGTAAATTCACTCTGCAGTTATGATTGCTTTAATCTATCTGCTAAATTATTGTACTTGCTTTCAAACTGTTCTTTAGAGAGATTATTTTGAGTTTTTGGGGAGAATGATGATCAAATTTATGACTGTGTTCTCTATAGCAACATAAATTATTCCAATAAAGGCCAAATAAAAAGAGCTATTTACTTGTTTTCTCAGACAAAGACTTGCTGGAACTTTCAAGTAGCTCAGATGTCTGTATCACAGCAAGCCTCTGTAACAGAATGAATCCTCATGCTGCCTTCACATGTGTTCCCACGTTATTCAGTAGAGAGGTCCATGAAAAGGCACTTGTTGAAGCCCTAGAAACTACCTTGTTATCATGCTTTTTGTAAACTGTTTCCCCAAATAATGCAGTTCAATGCAATGGAACTTAAAATAGGAGTCAACAGTGTTGAAAATGGTTTTGGTGTTTCACTGAGTGAGTGTCACTTTAGCAGGAGTGTGTCTTTGGTCTGCTGGACTAAAATAAATTTGTTGCTGTTGAATGTGAAAAACTAGGAAGCTCCCTGCTATTTATTTTGCAACAACAAAGACTGTTGTTGTCTTTCTGTTGGAGTTCATAGTATCCTTCTACAGAATAGAGAGGCACGAAATGAAGTGTAAAGGGTGGAGAAATCTCCGTTTCTGCTGATACGAACAAGTTCTATTCTGTATGAAAAGAGGAAATAGAGGCCTCGTCCTATGCATGTGCCAAGTGGCTACTCAAGGCTTAAGCGTAAGACCAGATCACCTCACTGATTCACTCGGGCTCTGCTGTTATCACTTTTGATCTGTTTATTGCATAGCCGATTGCTTGGCATCAAAGTTACACATGTGAAATTTCTCAGATGTCCTTTTTTAAAACTATGAGGAGAATGATAATTAACATGGGATTTGTTTAGATTTGTTTTTTTTCTAAGAAACTTCTTTTTTATTAACTCTGTCTCACTTATACTCTGACTGTGATTTCCCTTAGCCTAAAACAAGGGAAATGATCTCCCCAATTTAATATTTTCCTTTGATTAGAATCGTGTAACTCATGCTGAGAGTAGTAACATGTTTTCCAGTTTTTTTCTTTATCTGTATCACTCAAAGGACTCCATAAAGAGGCAGGTGGCATTAACACCATTTTCTAGATAAGAAATTGAAACAGAGAGAAGGAAATGCCCTTCCTAAGATTTCACTCAATTGACCAGTCTGGTGCCCTCTGTGACAATGTAATGCCATTTATCTGTAAATAACTCAACTGAATGCTGGTGAATCAGATTATTTTATGCTTCAGCTCTGTCTCTGGTGATTTAGCTGTATGCTAACTTAGTCTTGCTTTGCAGACAGTGTGGGGTGTGACATGCTAGTGGTCCTAATGCTGGTAAAAGAAAAACATAGGTACTTAATTTTAAGCTCTTTTTTTTCACCCATGATTGTAACAGAAAACCACATCTTTCTAGAAAAATCACACTGAACTGTAGCAGATGGGAGAGCTGAGTGCTAAAATGTCCCGAAGTTCAGCTTCAATGCCTGAGCATTGAAGATGAAGACATAAGGCAACCAAATCTTGAGAGGAAAAGCTGTCATTCTGAGAAACAGACAACGAAATGACACCTGAGGGACATGGATGTCCAGCAGTACCCCTGGCAGGACTGGGAGTTTCTTTAGCCACCTTACTACTGGTTTCCTCATAGCAGTGGAGGTTGAGATACCATAGTTGTACCAATAGCTTGGTACAAGGTCTGATCTGGAGCTTGCTGTTGGATGATACTTATGGTCTTGGTTTCCAGTCATGGAGTATTTGACGCTGGTAAAACGTCTTCATCCACAGTATCTTTCAAAACACTAAAATGAAATAAAACTTGAGTTTCTCTAGCTTCATTATTTTCTGGAAGTAGGAGGTGAAAAGCTGGAGCAAACAGTACAGCAACAGTACGTAATGGGTGGCTTGACTGTTTTCAACTTTTGATGAGTTTCTGTTTGTAGGCAGCTGCCAACCATACAAGATTGTTTGCAAAGGAGGACTTCAGTAACATTTTACAAGTTTTTAAAGGCAACAACTATGATAAGTTGTTGACCTCTAAATTCCATAGCCAGGTTTGTTTAAAAAAAATCTCCATCATTTGTGTGCATTTACTCACATGAAAAAGAACTGTTCATGGTAAACTTCTTGTAGCCGTGATAGTCTGATAGTGTGTGGATATAAATGAGGTAAAGTTTGTAAGAAGAGGTCATCTCTTCTATTACTTCTCTCTACAAACCCTTCATTCTCATTAATATGCATTCCCATTCCCTCTACTATAGAAAACATGATCATGCACCAAAATGACTGTTCCCTTTGAGCTTTGTCACCTCAGGCTTTACAGTGTTATTTCGTTTTGGTTCTCATTTAAGAAATTACTCAAGTACTGTTTCTAAAAGAGGTTTGGAATGTTAATTAGGTCCATTAGGTCTATGCTGAGGCCATCAAATTAATTTTGCTTCTGTCCTATGTAGATATGAATCTCAGCTTCCTGAATTGAAAAGGCTATTACATTATATACAACCCATTGTGTCCTGGAACTTCTCTAGAATGTGTTTATAGTACGTATCTGCCCCAAATAAATATTTCTGCTCATTCAGGATAAGTTTAAAACACCTACTTTGCAGAAGAAGGCAGTCTCCTCTGTCTCTTTTTACTTCTGATTTGTGGCAAAGGTCTAACAGAAGTTGAACTGAAATAAAAAATATGTTCTTATTTAGACCATAGGATTTTTATAGGGGCTTCAGAATTCCTGGGCATTTAAAATAAAATGAATAAGAAATTCTGCATCTTTAGTTCTAATAATATGCTTATTTTATGTAGAGTCCCGCATACAAACTGCATCTGAAATACTTTGCGAAGTGGAATAGTAACAGACGGGAGAAGAATTATGTCCTTGGTTTGTTTGAAGGAGGCAGGACTTTGTATCATGGGTGTCAGAAGTCCGTTCTGATCCTACCAAAGAGATAGATATGACATTAATGCTACTACAAGATATTATGACCGTGTTCTGGTTTTGGCTGGGATAGAGTTAATTTTCTTCCTAGTAGCTGGTATAGTGCTGTGTTCTCGATTTAGTACCAGAATAATGTTGATAACACACTGATGTTTTAGTTGTTGCTAAGTAGTGTTTACGCTAGTCAAGGACTTTTCAGCTTCCCATGCTCTGCTAGGTGCAGAAGAAGCTGGGAGGGAGCATAACCAGGACAGCTGACCCAACTGGCCAATGGGGTATTCCATACCATATGATGTCTTGCTAAGTACATAAACTGGGGGTTGGTCGGGCAGGGGCGATCACTGCTTGAGGACCGGCTGGGCATCAGTCGGCAGATGGTGAGCAATTGCATTGTGCATCATTCATTTTGTATATTCCCTTCCTTTTCTGTTCTATTAAATTGTCTTTATCTCAATCCATGAATTTTACTTTTTTTTCCAATTCTCTCCCCCATCCCACTGTGGGGAGTGGAGGGGGAGTGAGCGAGCGGCTGTGTGGTGCTTGGCTGCCTGCCGGGTTAAACCACAACAGACAGGTTTGCATCCAAGGCCGAAAAGGATGATAATCTTGAAGGACTGCTTAAGGAAAACATTATTCATGCTAGCTAAAGAAGGCACATAAAAAAATGTAACCTGTTGGGTAAACGGTTGAAATTTCAAGTTTCAACTATTATTGCAAATTTCCTTGTAAAGGAAATCTGGAACACAGGGCTGTTGTGCATTTGATGAGGTAGGGAGGATTAGAATTTGTCTCAGGACTCCTTTGGTTCACTTTTCCTCAGTGCCTTTGGCTTTGAGTAGCCTCGGGTGCTCACAACATTTGTGTGCACTAGCTCATGCTTCACATCTCCGTCTGCTTCAGATGCAACTCATGAGTATCTCAAATACCCACCTAGGAAACCTACTTTGTTTATAAAAGTAATGTCAGTTGGGAAAGAGAGATTTAAAATCTTCCTGAAAATTCGGAATCTGTCCCTGTCCCTGATTTGGGATTTACTAAGGGGAGATAAGCAGTAATTGCTTGATGACCCTGGGGGTTCTTACAGTTTAATTAATGAATGACTCTAGATGCGCTGAGAACCTCTGATAAAAGATACCCAAGACATAGAAAGTATACTTGTTGTAATGTCTCATTGCAAGGACCCTTTCTTCAAATAAATATCCCTGGGTTAATACAATTGTCGTGATAGTCAATTACAAGTCCATGTGGTTCCTCTGTAATTCTTTTTTCTTTTCTAATTGTCGCCTTAGGAAGAAATTATTCCAGTTTACATTTTTCACAGCCAAGCTGTAAACTGTAAGTTCAGCTTAAAGGAAGCTAATAAAGGAATGCAGTAAGAAGATGTGGTTTTATGTGTGATGTCGAGAAATACAGTATAATTAGGATTTTTCTCTCGGAGGAAAAATAAAAGTGCCAAAAGAAAAGAAAAGTTTCCATTTCTGATATTTCAAATGAGAAAGAGGTTTAAAAAAATCTGAGACGGAAGCACTTTACTGAACTCTATACTATGGAGACCAGTTATCCGGTGGTAGGAGATGTAAATAGGAGCTTGTCACTTATGTCTTTTCTGCCTTGAACAAGCCATTGAACTTGATTTCTTCATCAGCAAAATTAAAATAGGGATCGACATTTTGGTTCAGAATATTGTGATGAACATAGGTGAGTAAATTTGAAGAGTTTTTCAAATGTGTTTGCAAGTAAGCTGAATTTAACCATCCAGATAATTGCAGCTGATATTGGTAGTACATTAAATCAATTTTATTTCCTATGTTTTCCTTTAAGCAATCAAAACTAAAACAATGTACAATTTGATTTAATGTGGATATATTGGGGTTTTGAGCCTGCAATATGCCCTACTATTCTACAAAAGAAATCACAGCTCTTTTCCCCAGAAAGTTTACAAGGTAAACACCGTGGTAGAGTCAGTGATACGTACGTATTTTGATTTCATATGTGTCTTTTTCCCACAACCTTTGATGTTAATTCTGAAAACAAATTTGTACAGTTTCTTTTGGGGGATTCAGGGCTATGAAGCTTGGTTTTCCCAACAGCAGATGGATTTTCATTTCTTTGTTCTATTTAATTCGTTGTTCTTATTAACCTGATCCCTGAAGGTATGCAGCAGTCAAGAATGCACCATTCCTTATTGCTTTCCTTTCCCGGTGGTAAAGTAGCCAAATACATCTTCACTAAAAGTTGTTTTTATACAATAAGAATCAAGGAAAAGTTAAACATTACTGCAGAGACACTTACGTGACATAGCTAGGGGAGTCTACTAGGTGACCAGAGATGAATGGATGTTTTTAACTTTGTAAATGTTATGACGTTAGAAGTCAAAGATGAAATACCACTGTGTCATGAGCTCAGTCAGCATTCAGGAGATGAATGCATCCGTCATTGGCGTTGTGATTAAAAAGCATAAAGTGGCATAAATCCAACAAATTATTCCAGAAGTTTGTGAGGATTTTTGCATCTTTTAAATATGAAAACTTATGGTTTCCTTGTGACGGGTTAAGAAATATCTCAGCGAACTACAGAGTAATAGATTCTCTGCTTAAAAATTATGATCCATATCATAATGAATATATGGCAAAAAACCTCATGGCAATAAAGGAAGACAGCCGAATCCATGGCAAAAAAACCCTGAAAACATGCCCAATAATATATCCAAAACAGTACGTGAATTATCGAAGCTAGAGCATAAAAACTGAGCTGGCTCTAATGTAAGTAAATTGTGTGTTTGAGGTAATAGCAAGAACTTAGGTAAATGAATGCTCCAAGGTAAAGCTGTGCTGCTCTGCCACATCCATCTGTGTCCACGCTGCCTCCAGTCATTTGTATTTTGACTTTGTGCTGACGATGCTTGAAAAGACTACAGTCTACCCTGCAGAAATTTTTGTTTGTTTGTTTTCCTAGATTTTATGAGTGCAATATAGATTTTAACATAATATTTCCTATGTGTTAGTTTTGATTAGAAGAAATAAAAAAAGCTTTCTGATCCCCGTATCTTTTGAGATAAACTAACAGTCTGTGGATTCCTGCTATATGTATGAACATAACAGGAACATGGAAAAGCCTTTGGAACTGGGATGAAGCATTGCCCCAACTCTGTAGAAAGGATGCCCAGAGTGGAAATAAGAACAAGTACAGCATGAATTAGCTATTTGAAGGTTTTGGTCTCCGGGCAAATTGCTGTTGAGCAAATAGCAAATTTTCAGTGCAGACTCGACAGTCAAAATTAAGGCATTTGAGCCTTATAAAATAATGTCATTGTTAAATGGTCAAGAGATGCCAGGTGGGAATTACACACTCTCTGAGCCATGGTGCTAGAGGACTGTGCATGTATGTGTCTTAAAAGGTCTGGTGACTGAAACGTATGTGGGGAGATTATGAGGAACATCTCTGTGTCTTCAATGTAAGATTTTTAAGGAAGTATGTGCTGTGATATTAGTAGTATTTGGCACTTGGTGTTTTTGCATATTTGAGACATGGTTAAGCCATTAAGGGACCCTCATGACATGTCTGTGAATGAAGAATAATCGCTGATGAATTCACACTCTATGGCTTAAAAATGCATGCCTTGATCTTTGGGAAATTGCCTATCTCTCTGACAGTGAGTCAATGACAGACTGATTTTAACTTAGTTGTGTTTCATACCCAGAATCTACTTGTTTGAGCTATGTATGTTGAGGAGCCATAAAAACCTAGTTGGCTTCAAGGAAAAAAAAGAAAAAAAAGATAAATAAGTTAATAAATAAACCCCAAGGCAACAACTCAGTATGTTCATTGCGACAAATATAAATACATTTAGCAATAATCCTCTTTGTTCTTCTATCTTGTTTTCATTGTCCTGGATACCCTCAGATCTTCTTTCTCTGTTGAATTTGTGGCTTCAAGCAGTGTGTCTGCTGCAGTGTGTTAAAGATATGAGAAGGAATCAGGGTGAAAGCTTACTAGGACCACCTCCAGTGCAATTCTAATATCTTACATTCAGAAATCTAGAAAAAAATCCCAGAAATACCAGATTGTAGCAGAATGGTTTGACTTTTTATTTTATGCTGTTCCTTTGGCAAATGAAGGAAGTTATCATCATCCCCCAGTGATTTTTCTACAGCACTTTGCTGTTTCAGTTGCAGAGGAGCATATATATTTGTTGTTCGGGGGAATGTGTTTTTTAGTGCCTTGAAAACCTTGTGTGATTTGATTATTTTAAATTTAGTGTCACTGCTCCAAAGTGAACTCCCTGGGCATTCCCCCTCGCCCTCTCCTCCAGGGCTGCTCCACATAGCTCTCAGGTCTCGAACCTCGTGATGTCTAAGCCACTGGTCACAGACAACATCTCCAGCATTGCTGGCAGACATAGGAAATTAAAAAGCCGAAATAGAGGCCAACAAGGAGTATTGCACCTAATGTTGCTTGCAGCTTTCAACATTACTGCCTGTGGCCAGTGAAGGCTGGTTACCTGGCTCATGCCCGAAGATGCTGAATTTTCCCTGTAACACCTTTGAGGAATCACACCTTCAGCGTGTGTGGCTTTGTCCTCTCACAGGTAATGGCAATGTTTTCAGGGCTCAGCTTTAATAAAACAAAATGCTATGCAACTGGAATAAATCCTGTCTGGAAAATATGTAAAAAAAAATTCAAGTGAACCGGTTCAGATCACTCATTGTCGTGGTTTAACCCCAGCCGGCCACTGAGCACCACGCAGCCGCTCGCTCACCCTCCCGCCGGGTGGGATGGGGGAGAGAATCAGAAGGGTAAAAGTGAGAAAACTCGTGGGTTGAGATAAAGACAGTTTAACAGGTAAAGCAAAAGCCGCGCACGCAAGCAAAGCAAAACAAGGAATTCATCCACCACTTCCCATCGGCAGGCAGGTGTTCAGCCATCGCCAGGAAAGCAGGGCTCCATCACACGTAACGGTGACTTGGGAAGACAAACGCCATCACTCCGAACGCCCCCCCTTCTTCTTTTTCGCCCAGCCTTATATGCTGAGCATGACGTCATATGGTATGGAATAGCCCATTGGCCAGCTGGGCCAGCCGTCCTGGCCACGCTCCCTCCCAGCCCCCTGCACATCTGGCAGGGCATGGGAAGATGAAAAGTCCTTGACCGGCATAAACATTACCTAGCAACAACCAAAACATCAGCGTGTCATCAACATTATTCTCACACTACATCCAAAACACAGCACTATACCAGTTAATAGGAAGAAAATCAACTCCATCCCAGCCAAAACCAGGACACTCATGTACTTCCTCTCTTAGTCAGGAGGAGCATTTGTTTCATACTTTTCTTGAATGATTTTCTTTAATTCCCCCCACAAATGCTTTTTTGGGGGGAGGGCAGTGGGTCCTTCAGAGAGCATGTGGCTTCTTATGGATTTAGTTAGAAATTCTGTTGCTAGGAAGCCTGTAAAGAAAAATGTGGTATGAATAACATGAATACATACAGTAGTCCTCTAATAGCTCTTGTATGCGTCACATGTCAACATTTGTTTATGGAAATATCCTTTCCCAAATGTCAGCCTACTTCATTCAAAACTTCACAAGTTTGCTATAAAATTGCCATCTTCAGCTATGCAGATGAGTCCAAATAACTCTAGTGCAAATAATAAGCTTTGACCTCAAGCAAAGCACTTTTATTGTTGAGTTGCTGCATTTCTCCTTCAGCTTTCACTGCCTTTCTTCAGCTATATGTGTAATTTATTCTTTATTTAAATTTTTTCTGTTACAGATCTCATAATTGCATTTTAAGCTGGGACAGGGCAAAGATTAATTTGGTTTTACTTAATTTTTTAATTGCAGTTTTCTCCAAAGCTTCGGTTACATTTCTCTGTGTATTTAGAGTTGCTACATTGGTCTAACATAAATATTAACCCACTTAAATCTACATATTAGTTTTAATCTTAGAAAAATCCTCTATTTAGTTTAGGAAGACATTTCTGCTCTGTTCACCGTGAAATTGCCACAAATGAGCAAGGATAGAGTTGTGCTGTTAATTCCATGTGCGTGGCATTGAATCATTGTTCTTTAAGGCATTTATGAATTATCCTTTGAATAGGGAATCTAGTTTTCAAAGAGATTTATGGATTTAATGTTATCTCAGAGATGTGTCTGTGTTTTCTATGTTCTGTATCTAGACTAATGTTTGTCTGGGCAAGGGCTATCTACTACCACTTAGGATCACAGGAAAAGGTTAAACATTTGTACTAGAAACAAAAATAGACTGGAGGATCTGGAATCACAGTCATCACCAAGTTGTCCCACTGTCCAGAAGGGCTTTGCAACTCAAAATCCATTTTAGAATTTAAGTTTACAGCAGGATCTACATCTTTGTCGCCAGGTACCGTGTGTAAAATGGAAAGGTCTTGTGCTCTGTGGATTAATCTTGTTATTGGCACACTGATAGGTTGGTAATATCTGCCCATGTTGGTGCTCCTTCTCAAAAAGCTTCAAGGTTTAATGTTTCTACCTGTTCGGTTCTTATGGGAAAGATGTCCCCATTGTACATTGCTTGCTTTCCTGGAAAGCTAGTTGGGCCAGGACAGATAACAATGCCGGCAGCAAGAAAAATTATACAAGTCTTGACAGAGCAGAACTTACTTGACTTCTGAATTTGTCTGAAGAATTAAAACAGCAAAATGATAATCGGTTACAATAAAAGCCTTTTGAATTTGTATGCTCTCAGAGGTCTGTCACTGTAAATGTTTCTGTTTTGGGAAATGGTGTTATCTCTCTCTCACACAAATCGGAGGACCACCAGGAATGTAGCCCTTTTCATTCTCGTATTAGCAATTGTGCTGCTCTTAATAAGGATAAAAATTCAAGTTAATAACTCTTTGTTTCAAGAACAGGCACAGGTAGTGTTTAATGTTACCTCCTGAGGTTTGTAGTCTCACTCAAATGAGATCACTCTGAAGGAGCAGACTACATCTGCCAGCTCTTAGTCATGCAACAAGGCACTAACTGCTGTGTCACATCATGATCCTGATACGCCTTCCTTGGCTTTGCTTTGTTTTCAGTAACAATATTTCAGGACGATTTGTGAGAATTTCAGGGGCCTTTTGACAAGGAGCGAGAGCAGATGGACTCCAAGGCTAAAGGGTGCAGTGATGGCCAGTGGCTCCACGACGGAGGAGGAGCCATGGTGATGGCAAGGCACGCAGGAGCCAGGATGCCAGGTGGCAAGTCAGGACTGGGTCCAGAGACACAGCCAGTGAGTCCATAGCCATGAGACAGCTCCAAGGTCAAGCCAGGAAGCCCAAGCATCAGATCCAGGTCTGGATCGGGGAGCCAGGAGACCGGACATAGCTGCTGCAGCTTGAAATCAGCTCTGACATTTTTATTGATTTCACCCCTTTCACCACCTTTCTTTTCTGCAAAGAACAGCATCTCCCAGCATCCCAGCAACGCCATGCCCCTGCCTAGGCGCATGTGTTTGCCAAGTATGTGGTGTACAGTGGAGCATCAAAGATCATAGCAGCAAACAGAAAGACTTACAGGAACTGTCCAAAGACAGACTTACAGGAACTTCAGGCAGGTCATTTTAATGGATTCACCACATTATTTAGCCATTGTGAAGAATCTTAGAAATGCATCTGTTCCCCAGCAATTTAAGAGCCATTTATTAAGGTGTCACTCAAGTGGCTTATTCTTGCCTAAGCGTCACCTAAGCACTGGCCCTGCATATGGTGTTTCCTACTTGGTGACAGTGATGAAGCTTTCTGATGTTGTTAGGAATTTGAACATGTACTAAGCTTTTATATAAGTGCCGGTGTAATTCCCGTAAGTTTCCTGGATTTTATGTGCTGTTTTGGGTGCTGGCAGCTTAAGTGGTTTTATGGGTAGTTTGTGCTGCCACTATGACATTACAGCATTTGGAAAGATTTTGGTGAATCTCTGCCCAGTACTATGTCCTTCTTTTACAGAAAAACTTTTCTGGGTGGAGATGAAGAAATAATGAAGGAATCTACAATTTGCTTATATATTTAAAATATGAATATATTTATTTATTGAGCAGGTAATCAGTCAGAAGAGGTATGAAGATATAATCTCAATGAACTTTCCCTTTTTAGTTAAGGTGGCCTTCCATCAAATGGTAATATATAACATTACAGAGCTGCCTCTCTGGTAAATTTTACTCTGACCCTGCCAATGTTTTAATAAGGTAACTGGGAATTACTATGTTTTTACACTACATTTGATACTGTTTTACCCTTATGTTTTGAAAAAGAGAAGTGAAATAGGTAAGGATTTAAGCCTATTAGTAAAATCATAAGTCAGAAACTTGTACAGCAAGTGCTGGTAATGTGCCCAATGATTGCTGTTGTAGATACCAGTGCTTAGCCCATTTTAAATTTGCTCATGTTCGTAGTATTTAGGCAGCAGCAATGAGTTGGTGTTTCATGTTCCACACTAAAAATAAAACCGGAGCTTTGTCTAAAGTTTCTGTGCATAAGCTTAGGGGTCTGTTTTTCTGGTAGTCGAGCAAAGAGATCCAAAATAGGAAGATGAATTTAAAGGATTTTGGGGACTGCAGTTTGGGTCCGCTCATTTGACTCCTTGTGTTTGCACTGTGAGTGCTAAAGTGATTTTTTACATTTCTTTTTCCAGTGGTTTTTTTCCATGCTACTGGTTATAGATTTTCTCTCAATGAGGTGCTGAGGGTTTGATATATGAAAGGATCTCTTCTCCAAAACCCATATAATCCATATTATTTGCTATATGCCTTGAACCTTCTGTTTGGTCATGTGTACTCGTTCTAGAAAGATGACAGAAAGATTTCTAGTAAGAATCAGGTAATAAATCAGGATTGTACTTTAACCAAGGTAATTGCAATCCTGAATTACTCAACTGTTCAACTTTTCATACTATTTTATTCTAAACTTAGAGGTGATCTGAGTGTTGGTTTTTCAGCAACCAGGGTGAGTGGAAATACTTACTATGTAGGTGGCTGGCTACGGTGTTTTATCGTATCTCCAAAATAGAAACAATATTCCTTTTCATTTGTGTGGAGGCTTTTGCCTGAGGATGTTAATACAGCTTTATAACATTCTTGGGAAGGAGAAGAACATTATTAAATCTAGTCTGCCAGTAGAGTAGATTTAGTCACCTCCAGCAGAGAGAGTGTACCCCAGTGGGGAGCAGAACCATATTTTCCCCATCTCTTGAGTTTAGAGCTTATATTGGACAAAGTCACGTGCTCTTGGTGGCAGATACATATTTATTTGTAGATAAATAAATCCTTTGCAGCGTTCGTTCTGTCTCATCAATATGGTCCATCAAATCATAGCAAACCGCTTGCAGATCATCAGGATCAAACTGGGACTAGTGTACATGAGCCTATGCCATCCTAACACAGCAATTCCCCATGTTTTATGCAGTGATGAAATCTGACTTAAATCAGGGGGTGTCTTTTGTGTAGTATGAATAAAAATAAAACAGCATAGCACTTCCCTTTGAAACTCTGAGGAACCGGTAAGTTGTCTCATTCATGAATCAAAGCTCACGGCAATCTGTTTACTAAAGGAATACACAGGCTCTGTTATGAAGTTTTAACAGCCACAATATGGGTTTCTCTTTGTTAATCATGAAATAGAGATTAGCATCCTCAACTAATGTTAGCTGACTGATCATAGAATTATAGAATCATAGAATCATTAAGGTTGGAAAAGACCTCTAAGAACATCGAGTCCAACCGTCAACCCAACACCACCATGCCCACTAAACCATGTCCCTAAGGGCCTCATCTACACGTCTTTTAAATACTTCCAGGGATGGTGACTCCACCACTTCCCTGGGCAGCCTGTTCCAAGGCCCGACCACTCTTTCAGTAAAGAAATTTTACCTAATATCCAGTCTAAACCTCCCTTGGCGCAACTTGAGGTCATTTCCTCTTGTCCTGTCGCTTGTAACTTGGGAGAAGAGACCGACACTCACCTTGCTACAACCTCCCTTCAGGTAGTTGTAGAGTGCGATGAGGTCTCCCCTCAGCCTCCTCTTCTCCAGACTAAACAACCCCAGTTCCCTCAGCTGCTCCTCATCAGACTTGTGGTCCAGGCCCTTCACCAGCTTCATGCCATGGGTAGTTCCCTTTCAGAAATTTATTTCTTTTTCTCACTTTGAAATACCTTTTCCTCCCCCTTCTTGTTTTTTTCTCACCTTATTTTTCCTATTTGGCACATAGAGACTGACGGAAGTTTGTTGATTAGACACTGGGATGATACTGCTGCTTTGGTACATTGGTCCTGGCAGCCCTGTGAAACACTCCTTTCCCCAGTGGTCTTGTCCTCTTTCTTTCTTTGGAGGTCTATTGGTCGATTTTGATGGAAGACAGCATCTTAGCTTTGTCCCCGTAGATCTTCCCTGTGGTCTAGTAACTATCATTGTGACTGTGGTCAAGTGAAGGATATAACAAAAAAGGTAGAACACAAGCTATTTAAGGTATTTACTGAAGACACTAAGGAAAGAGCATGTGGAAATTTATTCTGTCAATAATTGCCTGAAGTTTTTCAGGACTGACAATACATGGAAGATACAATGACTGTGTGTAAGACAAGGCTGCAGAGAGAGGGGATGGAGAGCATGGTGGGAAAGGTGGCGTTGGAGCAGGGCGGGCTCAGCGGTATCGTGAAGCGCTTGGCTGTGTGCTCACTTCGTAAGGCCAGCCAAAAAAGCCTCCTTCATCTTTTTCACTTTCTCTGCTTTCTGGAAAATTCACACGAACTGTACCTGCCTTAGAAATGCCTCATTGTTTGTAGGCAGGATTTATAAATAGATGTGTTTATGTGGCAGTTGATTTAAAAAAAAAAAAAAAATCCAAATAACAAACTTACTGTGTGATGAATTCTACATGCTTGCCTAAGGAATCAATACCCTCTTTGATTTGCACAGTATGGATTCAATTTATATGTGCTGAGAGAAGCAGGAATGCACTTTTGTAAAGGAAACAAAATGATTCTTTAAGTTGTTTATATAGAGTATTTTATTTGCAGATGAAGAATATCATGTGCAAGCGTAATGGATCTGTCAGTTGCAAATGATTTCTATGTATATAAAAAGAGATCAAAGATATACCCTTCCTAAAATAGACCTCTTTATGTAATCATTATAAAGTACTACCACGGGCAAGATAAATAGAGGCTCATTATGGTAATAATATACTTAGAAAGTTGAGTTCAAGCCTAATAAGGAAAGTATTTTGCTATTGTTGTTCATATATTTTAATTATTTGTAAGGATACTATCAAGAACAAGACAAGGGCTTTATAGATAAAAACATTAGAAAGCTGATATCTTCTTCCTTTTTCTTTCTTAAAGGTTTTGACCAGTATAATTTTGTGCAAAATGTTTTATGTGGACTATCTGATGTCAGTTCAAAGTGGGAAGGAAATGAGAATAGTATAACAGAGGTTTGAGTATGTCACTCAAGTGAAAGGATCCAACAACTAAATTAATTTAAAGCATGAAGCATCATTTCAGTTGCTTTTGCTGGGGAAATAAGGTATGTGCTTTCAGGTTGTGTTTTATGAGCAGCTTTATAAAACCCTTGTATAGTTTCAGCAGAGATGAAGAAATCAGAGTTAGGATCCTGGAAACATTTTTGCAGAAACCTTCACTTGGATGTGTAGAAGCAGAGATTTAGTGCTGTTTACAAATGTTTCTAGGGCCAGGGCCTAAAAAGAGAAAATCACTAATAGAGTTTTTAGTTCATCCTTTTACCAGTATAGAAATGTTCAGCAGAAGATCCAGTAGCTAGAAGCACTTCGGCTGGTTCCTGCCCCTTCTTTCCCAAACGAAGCAGTTGTTCAGTGCAGTCTTTTTATCTTTTTTTTTTTTCCCCCCACTAGTCATTTAATTATTATTTGGCCAAGCTGCACTTACTGCAGTATCTTTCATATTAATTTAGGCACTCCAGCTTTTGAATTATTAATGTTGACTGTGCTCAGAAATCTCGTTAAACCTTTCCAGCCCTGAGATGTGTTGAAGTGGTTTTGATGTGAAGTCCACTGTGCTGAGCAGGAATAACTAACGTGTGTCTGGACTGGGCTAATATATGTATTCTGTAAGCAACCTGACGACCTTGCTGTCTCGGCCGGTTGTAAGGCTGTGTCTGAGTTACTGTCTGTTGTTTCTCTGGGGGCTCTGGTGTTGCTGCTTTCAAGGTTTTTCTCTCCTCTTGAATATCTTTTTGATATTATTCCCCCTCACATGTAATACCTGCTGTAACTCTAATTCTGATCACTCTATATTCATACCTGTATTTTAGCCTTTTCCATCTTGATAGTGTTGGCAATACTCACTTGGGTGACATATATGAAACCATTTCATTTTAACTAAATCCAGGTCCCGCATTTGCCTCACAGCTCTAGCTTTTATTAAACAAACCACTGCCATCTACCATTACCACTTCTTATCTGTCCTTTGACCAATTTTTGTTTATAAATAAAAAAATGAATTAATTTTTCATTTCAAGTCTAGTAACTCACAGTGGGGAGTGCTTTCCTGGAGTTCAGACAGGCAGTTAGATGCACCATGTCTTCTTCATTCACTAATTTGTGTAGGTTGATCAAAAATTGCTTTCTGCATGAAATTAAATATCCTGGGAGAGTGGATGTTTTGAAAGCTGTGTGGCAAGAAATGTTCTTATAGAAATTAATATTCAGTGCAGAAGAGAAGTTGGCTGTTAATTTTCACAAGTGTTTTATGATGGCAGTAGTACTTTAATACAGAAAGCACTTCATAGCTAGAGAAAATAGATAACTCTATTATCTGAAAACAACAATAGAAACTATAGATCAAATTGTTTATGTAGCCATCCCATTTTTAAGATTTAGTGAGGCTTACTTTTAATTTTAGTTTCTACCAAGCCTTCCTGATTTATCACTTCAATGTCTCTCAGTTTATTGTAGTGCTGAACTGAGCACAGACTCCCCTCCATAAATAAACACACCCCATTATTGTGTTGTCTGTTACTACAAAACTCAGAAGTAATATTTAGGCAATAAACTTGCATAAAATTTGGTTGTTGTCTCCTTTAGTTTGTTCTGTCTTCTCATTAGCAGACCTGCTTGACAGTAGATAGCAGATAAAATAAGAACATAAAATCTGTTTTACCAGCTCAGGTGGTCCTTGCCACCCACTGTCCCTCATCCAGGACCAGGCTCTTCCAGGTCCTGTGAGCAAAGATATACCTGAGAGCAGGCATTTCTGGAAATACTTGCCAAGAGACAAAATGGCTTGATAACCCTCCCACAGTCTCATCTGTTCCGCTGAAGAAGAAAATGTACATCTCTGCCATGTCTTCTTTATTAATTTCAATAACAGTCTATTCCTTTAGTGGAGAGGGGAATGTTTATAAAGTCTTACTGAGCCATTGGCTTTACTCATACCTTGGAGAAATGAGTTTAAAATGTTTGTATGAAGTTGTCTTTGAATTTTACTGCATCTAAAATACTAGTCAGCTAGTTGGTATCAACATGGGGTGTTTTCACGTGTGTAAAATTTGCATTTGGAATTAAAAAATTTCTTTTCACATCAGACACAGCTATCAAATGGCTGCAGGAAAGGCAGAGGCCAATGTACACTGCTCTCTCTGCTTGAACTTGTTTGAATTACTGTCACATTGCCCAGCAAATAATTCAGGTCTTAATTTTTAAGTGCGGCATACAGTCCTAATATCTTCAATGGCAAGTGAGAGGTTGATGGGAAGGCAAAATCCACAAAAAAATTAAAGAATAATAGAAGAGAAACCAGGTGTCAATGACTACTTGTGCTGCCCTCCCACACATGCGCAAGCTTTCTGCCCTGAGTCAAGACCTTGCCATCAGTTTATGGAATTTGATTTGTTATGGTTCTGCTCTTTAACATCTGGAGAAGAGATGAGGTCAAACCTAGAGGAGTTGTCCTATGCCTGGTGGGAACCTGTAGGTAGCACAGCATCATAGGGATGAGTTGTGAGTGTGATGGGTTATACTGTTGCATCCTTGTTAGACCGATTTTTCTCAGAATTGGGGAAAGAGCCTGGCAGTGTAAACGAAAGTGGGTTTATTGCACAGAAAAGTGAGTTTGTGGTTGGAAATGTTTAGGAACCACTGCTACAAACTGTCATGACTATGTATCTTTGTCTCCAGTTACATACTCACAAGGGCCAAAATTAAAACATAAACCAGTTCTTCTAACAACTTTCTATCTTCTGGATGCTGTGTCAGCTAATCACTCTCTGACGGCAAAATTTGTCTCTCCTCAACATTGGTCCTAGTCTTCTATCTGATCTTCCTTTCTAAATGCACTGGAGGAATACTGTGATATATTGCCACTTGGTGGGTTGATGTTTCAGTCATTAAACCTGGGAATGAGCAAAGCATTGTGTCAGCAGCAGTGAAGGATGGGCATCTCCGCAGGTCTCCTGATGTCGTGGTTTAACCTGGCAGGCAGCCAAATACCACGCAGCCGCTCACTCACTCCCCCCACCCCCAGCGGGACGGGGAGAGAATCGGAAGGGTAAGAGTGAGAAAAACTCGTGGGTTGAGATAAAGACAGTTTAATAGAACAGGGAAAAAGAAGGGAAAATAATAATGATAATGATAATGATAAAATATACAAAATGAGTGATGCACAATGCAATTGCTCACCACCCGCGCTGACCGATAACCAAGTAGCGATCGGTACTTCCTGGATCACGCCTACCCTTCATATACTGAGCATGACGTCACATGGTATGGAATACCCCATTAGCCAGCTGGGCTGGCTGTCCTGATTATGTTCCCTCCCATCTTGTGTACCTAGCTCAGTCAGTAGGCACGGGAGCTGTCCTTGGACTAGGAGGGCACTTAGCAACAACTGAAAACATCAGTGTGTTATCAACATTCTTCTCATACTAAATCCAAAACACAGCACTAGGAAGAAATTTAACCCTATCCCAGCCGAAACCAGGACAGTATCCACCCCTTATTCCATACCATTTACGTCGTGCTTAGGTCTCACATCTTTTTTTAATACATTTCAATTAACCACCATTATCTTTCTTTATATATACACACATATATATATATGCACGCACAGATATCATTCCCTCGGTCTATGGACTATCCCTCTAAAATGTCCACTGAGTTCATTTAGTCCATGACTTTGGGCTCCATCTGTTATAACAGTCTTTCAGGGCCAAAGAGATGGTGTGCGGTGCTGGGCCGTTGCATCCTGAAGCCAGTTCTCATTTCGGTACTGCTGCGCTCGTCCAGTTCTATCATCGTTGCACTTCGCTCGGTTTCATTGGAGTTAGTTCATTCTTCACTAATCTGGGTGATTTTCACTGCTATACCACTGCTATATCATAGAAATAATGACATACAATATCATGTAACAGTTGACATCAAAATTCAGTTCATTGGCTATTTTCACCCAAAATCAAATCCCCTTGAGGTACACACCGGACCTCCCCATCCTTTCGCATCACCCACCAAGTGTACCCAGGTCCTTGAGCAAAAGCAATCCCACGGATGGGTTTTCCCTTGCCAGAGGCAGGAGTAACCCAGACTGTCTTCCCCAGCATATTTCTCATATGCACGACAGGGACTTTATCTCCATCTACAGTACGTAAGAGTCTTGATTGGGCAGGGCCAGCTCGATTGGCAGATCCCCTGGTATTGACTAACCAGGTGGCCTTTGCTAAATGTGTGTCCCAATGTTTGAATGTCCCACCACCCATTGCTCTCAGTGTAGTTTTTAGCAGCCCGTTGTATCGTTCGATTTTCCCGGAGGCTGGTGCATGGTAGGGGATGTGATAGACCCACTCAATGCCGTGCTCTTTGGCCCAGGTGTCTATGAGGGCGTTTCGGAAGTGAGTCCCGTTGTCTGACTCAATTCTTTCTGGGGTGCCATGTCGCCACAGGACTTGCTTTTCAAGGCCCAGGATGGTGTTCCGGGCAGTGGCATGGGGCACAGGGTATGTTTCTAGCCAGCCGGTGGTTGCTTCCACCATGGTGAGCACATAGCGCTTACCGTGTCGGGTTTGTGGGAGTGTGATATAATCAATCTGCCAGGCCTCCCCATATTTATATTTCAACCATCGTCCCCCATACCAAAGAGGCTTTACTCGCTTGGCTTGTTTGATTGCAGCGCACGTTTCACACTCATGGATAACCTGTGCAATAGCGTCCATGGTTAAGTCCACCCCTCGATCACGAGCCCATCTATATGTTGCATCTCTTCCTTGATGGCCTGACGCGTCATGGGCCCACCGAGCTATAAATAGTTCACCCTTATGTTGCCAGTCCAAATCCACCTGAGCCACTTCAATCTTAGCAGCCTGGTCCACCTGCTCGTTATTTTGATGTTCCTCAGTAGCCCGACTCTTGGGTACGTGAGCATCTACATGACGTACTTTTACAGTCAGGTTCTCTACCCGGGCAGCAATATCTTGCCACAACGCGGCAGCCCAGATGGGTTTACCTCTGCGCTGCCAGTTGTTCTGCTTCCACTGCTGCAACCACCCCCACAGGGCATTTGCCACCATCCATGAGTCAGTATAGAGATAAAGTAATGGCCATTTTTCTCGTTCAGCAATGTCCAAGGCCAGCTGGATGGCTTTCACCTCTGCAAACTGACTCGATTCACCTTCTCCTTCAGCAGTTTCTGCAACTTGGCGTATAGGACTCCATACAGCAGCTTTCCATCTCCGATGCTTTCCCACAAGGCGACAGGACCCATCAGTGAACAGGGCATATTGCTTCTCGTTTTCTGGTAGTTTATTATACAGTGGGGCTTCTTCAGCACGTATCACCTCCTCCTCTGTGGATACGTCAAAATCTTTGCCTTCTGGCCAGTTCGTGATCACCTCCAAGATTCCTGGGCGACTGGGGTTTCCTATTCGGGCCCGTTGTGTGATCAGTGCGACCCACTTACTCCACGTAGCATCGGTTGCATGATGTGTAGAGGGGACCCTCCCTTTGAACATCCAGCCCAGCACCGGCAGTCGGGGTGCCAGGAGGAGCTGTGCTTCAGTACCAACCACTTCCGAAGCAGCTTGAACCCCTTCATATGCTGCCAATATCTCCTTCTCAGTTGGGGTGTAGCGGGCCTCGGATCCTCTGTATCCCCGACTCCAGAACCCTAAGGGTCGACCTCGAGTCTCCCCTGGTGCTTTCTGCCAGAAGCTCCAGGTAGGACCATTCTCCCCGGCTGCAGTGTAGAGCACATTCTTTACATCTTGTCCTGCCCGGACTGGCCCAAGGGCTACTGCATGAACTATCTCCTGTTTAATTTGTTCAAAGGCTTGTCGTTGCTCAGGGCCCCATTTGAAGTCGTTCTTCTTCCTGGTCACTTGATAGAGAGGGCTTACGATCTGACTGTAATTTGGAATATGCATTCTCCAAAAACCCACAACGCCTAAGAAAGCTTGCGTTTCCTTTTTGTTAGTTGGTGGAGACATGGCTGTTATTTTATTGATCACATCTGTTGGGATCTGACGACGTCCATCTTGCCATTTTATTCCTAAAAACTGGATCTCCTGTGCAGGTCCCTTGACCTTACTTTGTTTTATGGCAAAACCAGATTTCAGAAGGATTTGAATTATTTTCTTCCCTTTCTCAAAAACTTCCTCTGCTGTGTTGCCCCACACGATGATGTCGTCAATGTACTGCAGGTGTTCTGGAGCCTCACCCTGTTCCAGTGCAGTGTGGATCAGTCCATGGCAAATGGTAGGGCTGTGTTTCCACCCCTGGGGCAATCGGTTCCAGGTGTACTGGACGCCCCTCCAAGTGAAAGCAAACTGTGGCCTGCACTCTGGCGCCAAAGGGATGGAGAAGAAGGCATTAGCAATGTCAATTGTGGCGTACCACTTGGCTACCTTTGACTCCAGTTCGTATTGAAGTTCTAGCATGTCCGGCACGGCAGCACTCAGTGGCGGCGTGACTTCATTCAGGCCACGGTAGTCTACTGTTAGCCTCCACTCTCCGTTAGACTTTCGCACTGGCCATATGGGACTGTTGAAGGGTGAGCGAGTCTTGCTGATCACTCCTTGGCTCTCCAGTCGACGAATCAGCTCATGGATGGGGATCAGAGAGTCTCGGTTGGTACGGTATTGCCGCCGGTGCACTGTTGTGGTAGCGATTGGTACCTGTTGTTCTTCAACCCTCAACAACCCCACAACAGAAGGGTCCTGTGAGAGACCGGGCAAGGTGGACAGCTGTTTAATTTCCTCTGTCTCCAGGGCAGCTATACCAAAAGCCCACCGGTACCCTTTTGGGTCCTTGAAATACCCTCTCCTGAGATAGTCTATGCCAAGGATGCACGGAGCCTCTGGGCCAGTCACAATGGGGTGCTTCTGCCACTCATTCCCGGTCAGGCTCACTTCGGCCTCCAATACAGTTAACTCTTGGGATCCCCCTGTCACTCCAGAAATACAAATGGGTTCTGCCCCTTTATGGTTTGATGGCATCAGGGTGCACTGTGCACCGGTGTCTACTAGAGCCTTATACTCCTGTGGGTCTGATGTGCCAGGCCATCGAATCCACACAGTCCAGTAAACCCGGTTGTCCCTTTCCTCCACCTGGCTGGAGGCAGGGCCCCTCTAGTTCTGGTCATAGTATCCATCTCTCACTTCTTGCAAACGTGAGTCAAGAATTTCTTCATTGCAATTACAATCCAAAGTAAGATCAGCCCTTCTACTCTGCCTGGGGAACTGTTCACTGGAAACTGGACCGTCGTGAGACAGGTTTTTCCTGACAACTGGAGCAGCATTTTTCCTGGGAGAACCCCCTTGTGTGATTGTTTTTCCTTGCAACTCACGTACACGTGCCTCTAGGACGAAGGTAGGTTTTCCATCCCACTGCCTCATGTCCTCTCCGTGGTCACGCAGGTAAAACCACAGGGTGCCCCGTGGTGTGTACTTTCTATATCCTCTCTCTTGAGGAGAAAAACGCTGACTCCTAATGGCTGAGATACTGGTCCGTACAGGTGGAGAATAAGACATATCCTCTTTGAGTTGCTGGACCTCCCGGGACAGTTTCTCCACAGCCGAGACAAGGGAGGAGGAGATAGTTTCTTCAAAATCCCGAAGTCTGCTAACCACCTCATCCACCGTTGGTGCTTCTTCCTCTTTCCAGCACAGTACTGCCAACGAACTGGCATACGATGCTGGTGCGCTCCGTACCAACTTCCGCCACATGGGTCGGGTGCACTGGACGTCATCTGGATCTTTGGGTGTTCGGGGGTCATCCAGGTCACTATAAACCACCTCCAGCACGCCTAGTTCTCTCAGGTACTGGATACCTCTCTCCATAGTGGTCCATTTGCCTAGGCGATATATAACATCTTCCTTGAAGGGATACCTTTCCTTCACGCCTGACAGCAGTCGCCTCCAGAGGCTGAGGACCTGTGTCCCTTTTCCAATTGCTTTGTCAATACCTGCTTCCCTAGCAAGGGATCCCAGCTGTTTGGCCTCCTTCCCCTCTAATTCCAGGCTACTGGCCCCATTATCCCAGCATCGGAGCAGCCAGGTAACAATATGCTCGCCTGGACGACGGCCGAAATCTTTCCGCATATCTCGCAACTCATTCAGGGATAAGGATCGGGTGGTTTCCGTCTCGTTTATGAGTTCTTCCTCTTCCTCCTCCCCTCCTCGTGATGTCCCTGGTTTTCCATCATCCTTTTCTACACGACCTGACTTCCGCTTCAAAGATTTCTTCTTCTGTACAGGGGCGACGGATACCAGCGATGGTTGGTCCTCTGGTTCAGCTGTAGTACCCGTCGCGAGGGTTTGGGTAGCTGCAGTGCCTGTCGTGGGGGTTGGAGTATTTGTAGTGACTGTTGCCGGGGTCTGAGTAGCCATAGTGGTTGTTGCGGGGGTTGAAGTAGCCACGGTGCCTGTCACAGGGGTTTGAGTAGCCACAGTGGTTGTCGTGCGGGTTGAAGGAGCTACAGTGCCTGTCGTGGGGGTTTGAGTAGTCACTGTATCTGTTGCTGGGGTTGATCTCTGGACAGTATTCCTGAAGAGTTGTTTAACTCTAAACAAGGCCTGAACCACATTCAGAAGACATAGCAATATGAACATGCTTGTTTGAACATCCCAAGGATATTCAAAATTCTCCGGGAATATTGTAGACGTCTTCATGAAGAGGATAGAAGAGAAAGGAATTTCTGAAGATATGGAGGGGAAGGTGAACAAGTGGGAGAAAGTGTCCCATCTTGTCTCCCCCCTAAATTCATCCTCTGAGGTGAAGACGTAAGAAGTGTAATTATTAATAGTTTCCAAAAGATAGCTCCCAAAGAACAGGAATGATGGCAGTGCTGAGTACAGGCTCGTGACCAATAATTTTATCATAACATAAAGCCAGGTCACACAGTATAGCAAAGCAATGACCTTAATCCATTTCCCAGAGATGACCAACCCCACATAAAAACTGATAATCAGCAGTATAGACAGCCAGTAAGGTGCTACATACCACAACTGCAAGAACAGATCCAAAAACTCTGAGAGCAAATAAATCAACATTGTGAACATCGAGTACTAAACTGATATAATGAATGCTTATAACAAATTTGTTTTAACCCGTTCGGGTCAGATGTGTCGTTATCTCAACCCTTCGAGCCCCACGTTGGGCGCCAAAAAGGACTGTCGTGGTTTAACCTGGCAGGCAGCCAAATACCACGCAGCCGCTCACTCACTCCCCCCACCCCCAGCGGGACGGGGAGAGAATCGGAAGGGTAAGAGTGAGAAAAACTCGTGGGTTGAGATAAAGACAGTTTAATAGAACAGGGAAAAAGAAGGGAAAATAATAATGATAATGATAATGATAAAATATACAAAATGAGTGATGCACAATGCAATTGCTCACCACCCGCGCTGACCGATAACCAAGTAGCGATCGGTACTTCCTGGATCACGCCTACCCTTCATATACTGAGCATGACGTCACATGGTATGGAATACCCCATTAGCCAGCTGGGCTGGCTGTCCTGATTATGTTCCCTCCCATCTTGTGTACCTAGCTCAGTCAGTAGGCACGGGAGCTGTCCTTGGACTAGGAGGGCACTTAGCAACAACTGAAAACATCAGTGTGTTATCAACATTCTTCTCATACTAAATCCAAAACACAGCACTAGGAAGAAATTTAACCCTATCCCAGCCGAAACCAGGACACCTGAGAAGACTGGGGAGGGGGTGTGTTGTCTGCACAGATGCCTGCAAATTTTTCTCGAGCTCCTTGGGGAGGTGCCTTATGTGTGAGTCAGACTGCATCATCCCAACAAAAATGCTCTCACGAGAGGCCAGAAGAGGACATTATTCCATTTGGGTTTTGACTTATTATTGTGCTTTCCCAAGTCTATTGAACCTCTGTTGAGGGAGGGAGAAAGGTGGGAAGAGCCAGACATATCAAACAGTAAGGTTGGGGAGGTCTCTTGTGAAAAACTGATTTTTCAAGAAGAAAAATTCTATTTGAATCTAACTAAAGATTTTTTTTTTTTAAGTTCTTGTGTAGAGGAAAGCAGGAAAAAAAAAAGACAAAAATTGTTGATCCGATTTGCGTGTTCTTCAAAAGAACAATAAAAACAAAGTTTGGCCTCTAAAATGTTATGGAGGTGAAAGCAAGACTTGCCTGTGTTAAAGAAATACTCAGTGGCACATGGGATTAAATATGGATTTCCTTTCCTGGATGAGTGCCCTAGCCCTTCTGCTGGTCGTATACTTGCATATACAAAGTGCTCTGTATAATGTGCTACTGGGCCTGGCGGAAATGTGTTTCAGGTCATCCACTAGCAAAGTGGTTAACAGTCTCACGAGAAGTGGGGGACTAATGGAAATCCCGGCTTTGTGTAGCTAGAGAGTGGATATTAATGTAAGTAATTAAATTTGGAGCTCTATCAATTTTTGAGAACTGAACTTTTGAGACTCTGAAACAAAACCTGGCCCTCCGCAGAAAGCTGACTTCTTTCTTAGGGTTTCTTTTTCATGTACTCTTGAGATCTAGCAATGGGATTTCTACCACTTCCTCAGCTCGTGGTTTGGAGGCTGATCTATTATTTCCAAGATATGTTTGCCAGGATCTGAAACAGTACTCGGAACTTCCCTGTTCTTCCACGTCCTTAATTCAAGTTACAGCTACAAATTTCAAAGGTAATCACAGAGGTTCTGAAAAAGCAAAAAGAAAGAGTATTTTTAAAGCAGCTGGGCTACAACCTTTCTCTGAAAGGGAAGAGTGAGGAAAATTATCAATATTTTATTTGAAATAATGGAGAGTGTCCCTGTTAATGATGGATAAAATACCCATATTGGCACTCAGTTAATGACTGTTCATTTTAATATTTGTAAAACGTGGAAATATTTAGATTTCTCTTGTAATTTATGTAAACTTTGGACCGAACAGCATTTGACAATGGCTCTTCAGTTACTGCGAATGTTTTTTTCAGTCGTCTCTTGAGAGGAATAAAACCACATTAGGAAAAGCTGCAGGTACTCATGGTTCTTCCTAGCCAAGCGCTAAAGCATTCAGCCTCATAGCTACAGAGATGAACTGAGCTATAAACTGTGGATACAAAGCTGTGCTGTAAAGCACTTTATAACCTACCAGCACAATGTACTATTTTGTAAAGCAATTTATAGCACTATTCAAGCCTGGCCAGAGAAAGCACATTACTACCTTGCAGGTGAGAAACATGTTTTAAAACATGGCAGTCAGGACAGTTTTGAATCCTGCTATAATGAGAGCCCTCTAAATGTACCAGAAAGATGGTCAACGTACCTTAAGAAGGAGGTGTAGTCTTGTCTGTAGTCTAGGGAGGTGATATTTGATGAAACTGCATCTCTACTTCCTCGTGTTATTTATATCCAAAGATATTGCCTTCTATGCCTGATATAATCTCTGTATTATCTCTGGTACATAAAGTCTCCCTCAGGCTTCTCATAAAAATGAGGCATTTATGATTTCCCTGGAAAATTAGATTTTACCTAAATACATCCACACTGATTACAAAAAGTGCTGCAAAAATCTTCATGTTTAGAGTTGCACGAATATCTCCATCCTAATTCCTTGACTGCAGCATTAAACCTTTCTGAATTTCCCCTCTGAGGAGAATTTTTTCCCGTCCTGATTTCTGCCTGAAGACTAATACATGTTTTTTCAACTTTGAGTAAAAGTTGTTCATCTGCTTTTAAACAGAATGATAGAAATATTATTTTTCTTATTACTAAATAAGCAAAAGCAAATAGATCTTGCAGCTCAGGTTGTATCTTTGATTATATAGTGCACCATCACCCACAGCTTGAATACCTTTGGAGTCTTCAAGGGATAATTCAACTTTTAAAGGGTTAAGCAGAATTTGTTTGTGGTATTACGATAGTTTCTCCTTGTTTAACTTTTGCAATTCCCCTAAAGAAAGTTTGCTGATGGCTAAAAAGAAAGCATATAGTTTTTTTTTTTAAACTGTATATTATTTAAAATGCAACTGCATTTGAAAGAAAAAGGCTTCTGAGTAGAACTTTCAGCAGTTCAGTAACCACGCTGTATAAAACAATGTCACTGTAAGTCCTGTAGCCCACAACATGATCCGAAAGACAGTAGTTTGTAGAAAGCAACCCAACCTGTTATTTCTGTCGAGACTATTCAGCCTGTTTTACCTGTATTAAAGTACCACCTTAGGGGACCACAGAGAGGGGCTTGGTCTAGGAGTTTGTTTTGTTAAATGTCATAACAATAAATGCAACAATATCATCGCAGGAAAGAACTGAGGCAGGTACTGAGCTCAGTGCAGCAGCTAAGATTTCTAATAGGAAACCATTTGGTTTTGATCACTGGCAGGGTGCTCAAAATTGACAAAATGCTTGGAAGTTACAGGATTTGTCCCAGTTTGTATGGCTTCGCTATATAGCAAAGGGGCCAGCAAGGAGATTTCTCTGTCTCCACAGAAGGAGGAAAAAACCGTATTTGGCCAGCCAAGATGACTGGCGGTTGCAACTAAAAAGAAGCATTCAAGCCAATGTGCCATTCCTCATGTTTGTTAAAATGCAAGTGAACGAATTATTGCTTCACTTCTAAATCACCAGCAGCACATGAAGTCATAAAGAGGGGATGTATTTTGAGTTTTGGCAGATATGGATGGAGAAGGAAATTGTTTGCCAAATTTATATTATCTGCCATAGTTCAACCTTTCCGTTTTTTCCTGTTTAGCTCTTGTGAAGAAGGGCAACCTTTAAAAATTAATAAGCGCAGTAATGATAAATACAACAGTGGAAGGGAAAGGAGGAGAGATTAGTTTAAAGGAAGACTTGGCAATCATACAGGAACATCCTTAAGCAAAAATTTAGAAATTTTATGTAAATCAGACCACTGCATTTAAAAACACTTGAAACAGAGTATAAAGCCCAAGCAACTGAAAGTTAATTTTAATTTTTAATGATAACATTTCTGAAATTTACTGAGCCAACTTATGCAAAGCCTTTGCTTTTCAAAAGCAGTATCTACTTCATCCTCAGTGCATAGTTGAAAACTTCTCTGTGCCTATTAAGAGAGAGCTACAGTGATGCTTGTTGCTGGCACGTTTCTACCTGTCTCGTTAAATATCATCAGAATGTGTTTGAGGTTCTTGAATAAGTTCTAACAATAAAAGCAAATAGGCACCTTCCAATTTCATATATTAAATTCTTTAAAGAATTAGGGAAAAAAAGAGCATTGGAGATGTATGTTGGTAAAGCAGAGCTATGGTATACCAGCTACTGCAAAATTCAGTAGATTTGCATGCCCTGAATAGTTGAAGAGACATATGTCTAGTTAAGTTATCACAAGTAAGTGTTTTCTAGCACCCTGCGTATTTAAAGTAGAGCCGGGTTGCAAACTCTTACATGAAAATGATCATCAGTCTAATTGGATAGAGGGAAAAAAAGTACTGGACAACATGAGTCAAAATGGAGGTAGATGAATGTTTTGCACAAAATCACAGCACGTTGTATAAATGTGGTGGGATGATGTGGAATAAAGGGGCTTAGATCAAAGAACAGTTACCATTCTGGACACCTTAGAAGGGAGAAGGGAGATGGATGTGATGGGTTTTGAGAGCAAGGTTCGGTAGTGGTTATGACATTGAGGAGATCACGGACAGCAAATGTTGACACTCTGCAGAGGTGGGGAAAGAGCTCCCCGATGCTTCCATACCTCTGCGCTTTGGTGTGCCCAGAAAATGGTGAGTTTTCTTAGAAGTCCACCAGTAACTCTTGATAAGAGCAAACTGGGCTCTTAAGTGGAGGGAGCCTCTGAAGTGCACGGCTGAGTGGAATAAAGATGGCTTTAATCAGTGGTTGCTTTTCTGTATTGTCAAGTCTATAGCAGGCATGGAAAGAAAAATTCAATCTCAGATTTCTGAGCGAGTCTGAGGTAAAAGTAACGTGCTGTAGTTGGCACAGCTGTCTGACACAGAGAAAGCTTTGAAGTATATGTGCTTCATTTGCAATAGGTTGGCTTGTTTTCACCCAGCAGAAACTGGCTTTTTGTTCTCTCTCCAGTCCCTTAATGTAAATAGATGTTAAAAACCAAGAACCATAGAATCATAGGATCATTAAGGTTGGAAAAGACCTCTAAGATCATCGTGTCCAACCGTCAACCCAACACCACCATACCCACTACACCATGTCCCTAAGCGCCTCATCTACACGTCTTTTAAATACCTCCAGGGTTGGTGACTCAACCACTTCCCTGGGCAGCCTGTTCCAAGGCCCGACCACTCTTTCAGTAAAGAAATTTCTCCTAATGTCCAATCTAAATCTCTCTTGGCGCAACTTGAGGCCATTTCCTCTCGTCCTATCGCTGGTTACTTGGGAGAAGAGACCAACCCCCACCTCGCTACAACCTCTGTCCAGGCAGTTGTAGAGCGCGATGAGGTCTACCCTCAGCCTCCTCTTCTCCAGACTAAACAACCCCAGTTCCCTCAGCCGCTCCCCATCAGACTTGTGCTCCAGGCCCTTCACCAGCTTCGTTGCCCTTCTCTGGACACGCTCCAGCACCTCCATGTCCTTCTTGTAGTGAGAGGCCCAAAACTGAACACAGGATTCGAGGTGCGGCCTCACCAGTGCCGAGTACAGGGGCACGATCACCTCCCTGCTCCTGCTGGCCACACTAGTTCTGATACAGGCCAGGATGCCGTTGGCCTTCTTGGCCACCTGGGCACACTGCCTGCTCATGTTCAGCCGGCTGTCAACCAGAACCTTGTCCCCCTCTCAAAGTATGGGAAAATCTATGCTATCGATGGCAGTTTGATGAGAAGTTCATACATCGGGTTGTTCCCAAGCCCCAGGGGTGGTGAGGGTTCATCAGGCAGTGGTCTGGGTGCAGCCTTCAGCTCCTCTTGCTCAGCTCTCTAATGGGGCAAATTCGGTGGAAATCAGATGCTCGATCCCCGATCAAAACACATCATGTTAATCCCCCTGTACTATAAATTGGGATTAGAATGGTTTCTTTAATCCTATTACCTAAAAACTATTAATTCCTTTCTCCTCTTGAATGGTGTATTGGAGAGAACTTCTACAGACCTCATGTTTTAAATAAAGCCTGTGACGTTATAATTTGGCGTTGCTATTGTACATTTTTTGTAAGTGATACACTGAGGAGCTGCTTGCAGCATCCTCGGGGGATCCAAGGGTTGTGAACACTGTGGTATCTTTTCCATTGGCCTGAGGAACCCCCATGCACATACGTGCCTACCTACTCCTTCACAAGGCATTCATGGGAAAATAATTTTCTAATGAGAAGCAAGCTAAAGCTTATTACTGGCGATCTGTTGTTTCATACCATGGAAATGACTAAGCTGGGGTGTGCTGATAGTTTGCGTGCTCCTCTGTTGTGTTTCTTATACCAAATGAAATGTGCTTTTTGACATTGGTTAACTTCTCTTGGGTAGTTTTGTCTACTTGGAGCACTTCAGTGAACGTCGTGCAGAGGTAATGAACCAGTAGTGTTTGAGACAAAAAATTGACACTGCTTGGGAAGCAGTACAGTATATTTTTTCCCCGCAACACTATGTCACTGGTGTGCCTGGGCAGAGATTTACAGTGTAGGCACTTGTCACTATGGAAGTAGGCAAAGGCCACTATATTACGCTGCGAAGCAGGCTGGAAGGCTGCAGATTTTACTCTTTAGATTAGTGGGTTTAGTTATTGCAAAGCAAAGAAAAAAATGCCTGAAGCCTGTAATTGAAGCCTTTGCACTTCTGAAGTACACCAGCTTGTATTACTTTTGAAACTTGTCCCGTTATTGTTGATGGAACCTGTTCATAAAATCTGTTTCCCCAAATGCTTACCAGAAAGAAAGCATTGCACAACAAAATTTATAATTATAGAGAGATGTCTCTCTTCTTTTTTGTACTTCTTAGTTTATTTGTGCTTTCTCTATTATATAGAAACATATGGAAGAGAATAAATAGAAAAAAAACATGTGAGAGGGGGAAAGCAGAGAAATTAGGAGACATAGCCAAAAGAAAAAAAAAATGTTTCCACGTATGTCATTTCCATCACTACAATATATCAAGTTAGCTTATAATCTGTCTCCTTGTTTATAAGTGTATCACAGTCTTGGCCAGAAGATGACAGACTGAAGCAGGGACACTTGAACTGAAAGCGCGAGCTCCCTGCCACAGCCGAGGTGGTCCAGCTGCCTTTTTGGGTCATGTCCCGTATGGCGTGCACAACACACACTGAGTGGAGCAGTCTGTGGTGAAAGGTTGTTGTTTTAACAATATACGGGAGGTTTTACGCTGTTTCCAGTGACAAGATATTCCAGATTCTTTGAGGCTTTTGATTTGACCGTCAACCCAACTTTGCTTTCTGAAGACTTTGCAGAGATTTAAAATGAAGGCTAGAGACTGAAAAAAATGTGAGGAGAAGGAAGATGAGATATTTTTGTAGCCAAGAACTGAAGCACCTGCCCAGCACTGAGTTTTCCTGGCAAGCCAAGCCTGGTTAGTCCAAGGCACTGGGAAATTAAAATACCTCCTCGTGACTGGCATGGATTTATAGCTCTCCATCAGTTCTGTTTTAGCTCATAAATATCCTTTAAATACCCTTATGAAGATACATACCTTGCATAAAATTGGGCAAATCATAAAATATTGCAAATATTTAGATAAATTAGAACTTCTTCATTTAATTACTGTATGTGCCTGAAGGACAGCGGGAACAGACAGAATTTAAATAGGATGAACTGAAATGCAGAAGCAAGTGGAAAGTTTTTAAATCTCCCTTGTCAAGTACAGAAACTCTTGTAACGTTGATCCCTTGCTTTGTATTAGTTTAAGTGGTAGAAATGCCCCTTGTGAAAATTTATGAAAGTACTTTGGAAATCTCTCTTCAGTTTTCAAGACTTAGCTGTAGGATTATTGTTACCATTGATTATAATGTAAAGTGACTCATCTGCTTTCCTGTATGTTAAGGCATGAGATCTCTTCATTTTGTACACAGATCCACTTCTCAGCTTGCGGTTGATGAAATATGTACCCTTTGCCTTAAGAATAAAGAGGCGACATGAAACATTGAGCATCCGCTGCAAAAATAGCTTCTGCGCTGTTGTCTTTAGGACTTGCTTTGTAGAAAATGGTTTCTTTTCACTGTAATTTTGTTGTTACAGAGGAAAGATAGCGGCACATTGAGCCGTAACAAGGCAGTCTATTAGAAATTTCTCTCTTTCATCAGAGTAAGTGCGTAACTAATTGCACCTTGTCTTGTCACCCAGTGGATTGAGGCGCTTCGGGTTGCAGTGGCGTCTGTCCTTTTGCGTCGTGGAGTGGCCTGATAGAGAGCCTTTCACTGCTAATAAGTGAGCGAATCTCCTCGGTTAGCGACCTGTAAAATGGTGGTAATAATTGTTACCTCGCCAGGAGGAGTGTTATGAAGTCTAGTTAGTGAATGTTTTAGTGTTCATGGGGAAGAAAAAAAAAAGATGTACAAACGCTGCTTTGATTTTTCTCTTTTAAGACTGTATCTATTAAATGTGCTCCTGTGGAATTGTTCTCAGCGCTTTCACGTATGAGATCGGTAATCTAAGAGGGCTTTGCCATCCTGAAATACTGTGGATCTTGACCAGCCTTAGGTACAAAGGCTTTTTCTCACAGATGTGAGGAAAATAATGCTTCAGAGCCCTTCGCTTCCTTTCAATAGGATGTTCTAAAGGGAAACTATTTTAAATAGGAATGCAAAGCAAATCGTAGCACTTCAATAACATCTTGCCACTGTTTAAGGATGTAAGTAAGTTTGCGCTTGTGAGTTTTCCTGTAAGTTTGCAAAGTCTACTTGAGTGGAAGTGTTTCCAAGACAATGTTACCTGCCTTTCTGACAAACTTAGATGATTCTGTCTCTGATCTGTCTCTGTTCTTTTTTTTTTTTTCCTGAAGTTTCTCTCTTTGTCAGTATTTCAGCACTTCCTAGGTAAATTAGACTTACCACAGCAAGCCTCCCAGTAGACTTCATGGACTCTTCTTCAAAGTGGCTTTCTCCTTATAAATATGCTCATTAAAGTACTTAATTACATAAAGTATGGGTAAGCTTCACAAAAAAACCCCAAATCCTACAAGTTGTCCTCCTGATAGTAAAACATCTCTCAGCCTGGTGTTCTTGGGGAAGCCCATTTGCTGGTCAGAAGTGCTATAGCTCTGGCTCTGCTGTGTTTCATGCTGAGCTCTGTTAAAAATATCCTCCCTAAAGAGGACTCTTTCCTGATTGTCATAGGCTGGGAACAATAAATAAAATTATAGCCAATGAAATTATAGCCCTGATAATATGAATAGTTGAAATAATAGAAAAAGCAGTGGAAGTGCGTTGTAATTGCTTTCCAGTCTGAGATTGCGGTATGGAGCCAGGTAGAGGGCTAGCCACTGTTTTCGGCCCAGTTTACCATGTAATCATAGCAGACTATGAAGTGTGTTGTCACTTAATGAAGCGGCATGACTGGGATTTCAGAAATACGGTCCTAGTTTCTGTGGTGAGCTGTTAACTGTAAGAAAAAGTAAATGAGACTTTCACAAGTGACCTCCCTGCCTTCTCCTCTCTGTTCATCCTCTTGCCCCACTGCCATTCGAAAAATCTGTGTGGGGCTTCCTTCAATTGCTGTAGCCTGATAATGAGGTGTGACATTGAGGCACTATCTGAGAAAAGCCTGGTTAAACTAAAGTTATCCTGGTGTTTAATTTAATTAAGTGCAGGTTTCAGTAAGCAGAGGATAAGATTGCAGCTCTGGGCTGTGTTCTCACACATTGCCCCTTTCCATCTTGTGTGTATAAAATAATAGATGGGCTGATTTTTATGTGCTGTTGATATAATAATCTAAAAGCATAGTGGCAGAAGGCCTTCCTACCATATCTTTACATTTAGGAACAGGAACAGTTGTGCTTTGGGATTTCATTCCCAGAAACCATATGCTGTTGTCCACTATTTTGTCTGCCTACGCATTTATGGTTAAGAGCGTCTCCCCTGTACCTTCTCCTACTGAAATGAAAATCTTGCAAGGGCATCTTGAAGCTTAGTGAGGTGATTATGGTTCCAATTTAATTGTTAGACAGGCCATAATATTGTTATTATTTAATTATATAATTAACTTCCATTAATTTCTTAAACCATTAAGGAAAAAGAAGCATGGTTAAATATTTGACCATAATTTTGACAGACTAATCCTTGCCTGGAGCAAGGGCTTCTCTTAGCTATTCTGTCCTTCTAAGATTATGCAAGCTCCTCCTTATTTTTAATTTTACACTTGATTAATTCTACTTTGTTTATGAATTTGTTATTTGCAGCTGACTCCCCAGGATGCTAATTGCTACTGTAAACTACAGATACTGCTGAGCTAATGTATTCTGAAAATATCAGGAAAAGAAAGAATGCCATGAATGTACAGTTCAAAAATGAGCCACTGATTTGTAATTTTGAGTTCTTTCCAAAATAATAATAAAAAAAAGATCCCTTATTCTTTGCTTCTTTTGGAGAAAATGCCCATCTCCACTTTATTTATATCTGTGAAAGATGAGAGTGGATCTGGTAAAAAGAGAGGTTTTTTCTGTATTTGGTCTTGTATTTGATATGTTTTATTCCATTGTCATTAAGAAGACAGTATTACCTTGCATATTCCAGTCAAAATTTCAAGGTTATTTAGACTACAATAATTAGGAACTGGGTCCTTGATAAAGTCTTAATCTAAGTGAAAGGAATACAGAAATTGATGGCATCAAACTTACAAATTCTTTGCATTGTCCTTTCATTGCTGCCTTTTTCCTAGTGAGGAGAAAGTAAGGTGATCAGTGGAGTGCAGATTAGCTGTCAGAAATACAAATCAAGATATCAGTCCTTTCTTAGGGAGAGTTGTCCTATTGGGTATGTGGTGATCTGGATGAGGATCAGAAAAACTTTTCGTTGCTACGTTGATCTTCCAGACCAAGTCTGACAGCCAAAGGAGAAGTCTCCCATGCAGAGGTTGGCTTTTGGTGGAGGTGCCTAGATGGACATCCAGATGTTGTGAAGCTTTTGAATGGCCTGAGACAAATCAGTTTAATCAGTTGGACTTGAATTTCTTATCTTCACAAATGTAGGCATATTTGTGTTTACCCACTGTTATAGGATGTCCCAGGGAGCTCTCTTTCCCTGCCAAATGTCAGAGAAATTTTCTAAGTCACACTGATCTTCGCTATTTCTCTTAGGTTTTAAGGTGGCATCTCCTTTTCCCAGGTTGGGGTGGATTTTGTCTGCCTTCTCCACCTTTCCCCAAAATACGACTTGGCCTTTATCCCACCCTCAGCCAGAGCCTTAGCTTCACCCTCTGGGCAATACTGAGATTTTATTTCTTTCTTTCTTGTGGCTGGACAGTGAATTACTATGTGGCAATGACAGGCACTCCGTAGTAGCCTTTTCCCTTTTACAGCCTTCATTAAATACGTTAATTACCATGTCTCTGGCTTCAGGCTGCTTTTTTTTCTTTGAAGCCTACTGAAGAAACACTGGTAATACTTTATGTGTCAGATTATCTCAAATATTTAAACACACTTGTCTTCAATGTTTGACTATTTTCTTTATGTGAACATTGATTCAAGAAAAAAAGGGTGCTTAGACCAAGTGCAATATCATCCTCCCCAGCAAGCCCTCTGATACAGGATGAGTTTTGCTCTGGCTCATCGCAGGATTCCTCTTACACCCACACTTTTGGGAGTGTTTTGAGATCAACAAGCAAACAGTTGCAGTTAAAAGCGTAGTGTTACTTCTCAATGGGGAAAACATAAATTAGTTGTAAAATAGATGGAGATCCTTATAGGAGTTGCTTAGATGGCCGTGACTTTCCCCAGCGGCGTTTATAGAGTTTAACAACCAGGGTAGAAAAATATTTGCCTGCGGGAGCACACAGCCCTGTCGTGGTCGTGTCTGCCGACTGCAGGAATTTCATTTACAGCCCCAAAGAGCTGGGCTGTGCCGTGCCACGTTTTATCATTGAATTACTATAGCGAAGGCGCTTATAGCTCATTATACTCCAAACAGATGATGCAGGTTCTTGCTGTTGTATCTGGAGAGCCTGCAGAAATGCGATGGTTCAGCTAGAAAGGCATCGCTGGCCACTCTGGATTTTCTGCAGTTACTGCTGTTATTTAAGCAGAATACTATTTGCGATGTTTGTCCAGGAGCTAGGGCTGTGTGCTGTGTTTTCATGCGGCATTTGGCCTAAGACTTTGAATTTTCATGGGGAAACATTAACATGCTGTAATATTCTGAGGATGAAGCAATTACTTTAATAGATGCTTCTGCCTTATTGGGTGGTCTCGAGTGCATTACTTGCCATCCCTTTCTCAGTGTTGCCTTCTGTAAAATGAAATATTTACCACCAGATTCCTGCCGAGTCTTCAAAATAGTGAAAAAGTATTGTATTTCATATTAATGTAGCATAATAATAGTAGTATTCAGAGTAGAGGCTGACTTAGTTTGTGCAGAAGAAAAAAAATGGTTATTTCATTACCTTTACTTAATCTTGCAAATGGGAAGTCTGTGTGGCCTAACATTCATCTCCCTTGCCTCTGGGTTTTTTGTTTAACTTGGGTCCAAATCAGCTGATTTCTAGAGCCTTGCTAGCTGATCCTTCATTTTTATGGTAACTGGGTTCTCGTGGCCTCTGTCCTCTTCTCCTTTGACATCACGTAGTACTTTGGACTTCAGTTCTAATAACTGAATGTGGAGTCTGCAGGTACTGAAATCAAAGCGAACGTTAAATCAGGATGTGCCCGGTAACTATTTAACTTGATTAGCATTTTGACTGCATAAGGAACCTGAAAAGTGCTTGATAGATGCAATATAAGGCTTTGCAGTGGCAGCAAAAGATATTACTTGTTTAATGTCAGCACTAAATAAGGTAATGTTGATAGTGTTGTCAAATGTCAATTTTCATTGCTAATTTCAGTGCAGCTTGAGTGCTGGAAAATTAATACTTCACAGTTTCAGAAATTCTTACAGCTTTTCCATGAAAAAGTAATCTTTAGAGACAGTATTCTGAAGAAGGAAGGCTTCTTCACCCCAGACACCAAATTTTAAAATTAATTCTTAGGTTTTATTCATTAAGGTCAACACGCAGGGAATATATCTCAGACTTTCGGATTTTAGGTAATAATTTTGAAAATCTTGTGATCTGAGACTGTTTCTTAGGAAAGAAAAGCAGCGCTCTGCTTTGCATCATTAATGAAGTATCAGACTTCTCCTATGAATGATATCCTGACTTCATTAAAAAGTATTTAACCAAATATTTAAACCATAGTAAATGTAGGAAAAATAACATCCTGATTTAATTAGAAAGCAGTTAAGAAATATTTAAATCACTGCAAATCTGAGAGGTGAATAAAGTATTAGAAAGTATGAGCTCCTATCTTAGAAACATCAGAGCTTTGAGAGGGGCTGTCACAAAATACCGATGACTGTTTTACCCCTGTGGCCAATAAACATCTTTGTCTTCGTTCCCACCACCAAAAGCCTCTGCCTTGTATGAATGCATCAAGCACCTACAATAGATTTTGTTTGAAATGTAACCCAAACACTATCATCTCCTCTGGTGGCAGTCTTGCTTAAATGTGTTTGTGTCAGTTGTTTGTGTACATACATTATAAATATTTCTTCAGCATATTTTATTCTGACATAATCCAATGGCTTTCTTTCAAAGTACAAGTGAATATTAGTCTACTAAATTGCATTACTACTTGGGAACTCCCTTTGGTAGTTTTTCTTAGTCATTAAATATACCACAGCAGTCTAATGCTGCATTTTACTTAAGCACAGCTAAGAAGCTTTTCTTCTCTGAACTGGGGCACAGGATCCTCAGCTATAATGTGACCACATCGGTTTCCGCAGATGGAAAGAAAATTTCAGTTTCTTATATTCAAGACACTTTCAAGGTGAGGCCATGATTTGTGTAGCTATAAATCTCAGCAATGAGGTTCTTGGTCAGCTTTTCTTTGATGCATTGTTAAAACGTGTTGGTGATGAGCCACCCAAAAGTCAGTTTGCTGCTGGAGTCCATGCTCTATCATTTCTGAAAATGACAATGAAAGAATGTTAAGTCAGGAAAGTTAAGACTGAATTGCAAAGTCAAATCTGCAAGGAGTTAGGAAAGGTAAAAATTAAGGCTCCTTCTATGACTTTGAATCTTGATGAACATTCAAGCTTTTTGCAGGCCCCAATTAGTCAATGATCTGACTCAAAATACAAATGTGGGACCTGCCATGGCTTCATGCAAATCCCTATTATTTTACACGTTCGAACTCCAAGCAGAATGTATGGAGGCCATCTGTAAGAGAGCTCAGCAAAACCATTGCTTTGCGTGCTGCAATTTTTCCCAACTCCCTAATAAGCTCTACGCATCATGACGTTTTATTTAAGGTTTCCTTACTTCTCAGATGTAGACTTTATGTTGAAAACCACATTGCTGTGAAGCTGGCAAGGGCTTCCTTACCCAAGACTAATTGTGTGCATGTACGTATGGGGAAGCGCGTAAGGGAGGACTGGATATGCTTGACAGTCATCCTGCTTTCTTTGCACTCCTCTGACATTGCTGAGACCTTGCCTACAAGTGTCCTTTTCCTTTCTGGAATGGACACACTACAAATACAGTCCTTAAGAAAGGCTTAGACGTTAAATCTTTTTACTTCCCTGTCTATACATGCAAGATTGTTCTATTTATTTGTGCTGTGAAAGCACTTTGTACCTCCGCTAATTGTTTTTATCCCTCTCAAAGTTATCTTGACAAAAACAGCATACTTGCCTTCTGCCTGAGCTTGTGAAAAAGAGAGGAGGAGGAGAGCAAGCAAAATCAAGATTCCTGCTGACTTGCATGGCAACAGTGATCTCCTTCCAGCTGGAATTAATCAATTGTGTAGCTGTGTGAATCAATTTGTCTGCAGCGTGCTGTCAACTTATTATTAAGAAAGTGAAAACGAGTGCTAGATAATCACTTGGAGTAAATGGCTGAAAGGGTTAACTGCAGGCTTGGGACTCTTAGAAATAAAATTATGGAAGAAATGTCTTCTTGATATGACGCAGTTCTGCCTGGGGATGCACTAATGGGCCAATTGACCACACTGTGGAGTTGCTTGCAATCAGTGCTAGGATATTTTTCTCCACCTTCGAATGAAGAATTTTACGGCTTTAAGTGAATTTCAGGAGAATATGTTGATTTACATCTCTTGTCAGTTTAGGGTTAGATGTTAGGCTACACATTTGAAGCAAAAAGTACAAAACCAAGAACCGCTGGGGCCAAAAAGGGATCCAAAGTTGTTAACAATCATCACATCTGTACAAGGCAGCATTTTTGTCTATGATCTTTTCACGTTGCAAAGGCTTATAAGGAAATCAGGAGTTCAGTGAGATTAGGCAAATGGGCAGAATTGGTCATTAGAATCAAAAGCATTTCTTGCTGTTCACGGGGTACATCTGCTCCTAAGCAGACAACACGGTTTGGAGATGTTTGTCTTGGCACTTGGCTACCACGGTGAGAGGTGCCTTAGCAGCGCTATAGGAAAAAAACAGGTGTATTATGAATGAACAGGTCATGGCATTTTGTTGTTTTATTTTGGTTTTGCTCAGTGCATGTACAAACATGGCACTTTTTTTTTCTTTCTTTCCCCTCCAACTTTTCCTCTATTTATTTGGTGACTGATCTTAGCGGAAAATAACTCCTCACTTTGTATGTTAAACAGTTATGGTCTCCATCTATGTCTACAAGGAAGATAAACATAATAAAGAATGCAACATAGACACTACAAAGACATAAATGACTGAAGGAAGCTGAAGGAAGACTAGTAATTTTGGAGATTCATGTGGGAAAATGTTCTCAAGCTGCTGTTACCAGGACATTGCCATTCTTGATTCAAAGATGTATTTTTTAGGGTGTACCAGAAGATTTCCCATTTATCCCAAGATAGTACATTAAAACTTGTTTCTTAACTGTCATTATTATCTCTGGAAAAAAGTCTTAGAAGTCCTGTGGTTTAGGACAGGTTTAGGAATAAAAACTGGATGGATCTCCACAAAATCTCTTTTGTGGGTATGCTGACTATTCAAGACTATTCAGGTGATTCAGACCTTTTGTTAATAATGGAAGACCCTGTTGCTTTAAACAATGAGAATGACACAGCAGAGGAAAATCAGCCTCTTACGGCATATAGAAAGCAATCAGAAAAAACCCTCAATGTTTTCTACAACATGAAGTTATGCAGCATATGGTTTCTTTGTCCAACAGCTTATCGTGCCTCCTTTATAATAATAATTGTAATTAAGTATCTGTGACATTAATGGTATAGAGAAATTTTTCATGCGTGTCGGTAATTCACCAGAACTGGCAGTTGTTAAGTTGTATCAATCATGATAAGTATAATATCATCAAAGACTGGGTAATGAGAAATAAGAGGAACTTGAAGAAAAATTGGAAACAACAAAAACTTGTTACTACTTCTCAACTAAGAATTTTTTTTTTTGTTTAAAAAGGGTGGTATTACCAGATGGAAACTACATATTGGCCTTTTTTTCCTAGTTTGTATGTAGATAAAGAAGGATGTTTTATATTTAAATACTAGAAATACAGCATTGTTCCATATCCTGACACTACAGGAGCTTGTTTAGGAAGTGCCAACGATGTAGCTTCGTAAATGGGGACACAGAGGTGCCCTCTGACTTTATCAGTGGCTTGTACCGATGTCTTCAAGAGAAAACCCCACTGAGACTTGTGCAGACATCCTGCATTTGAATTGGCATCTTTTGCAGTCAGTTAAAAATACTGTCATATAAATGCAGTGTAAAACGTTATATGTCTCTGCTAGTAGGTACTGCCTACGTGTAGGATATTGGGCAGAGTTTATGCTGTGGTACTCCGTTAAAAAATCTGTGAACCCTTCACATTCAAGCAGCCTAACAATTTGGTTAAGGTTTCTTCGCTAGCTTATTGTTGAAAGTCCATGTGCTTTCCCCCGTTTTGTTCACGTGCGATGCTATAAAGAGCTTTAGAAAACAGCACTGCTAACCAAAAGCAAAGCATAACATTGGAAAGAATAAGCCAACTGTTAAGATACCGAGCCTATCAGACAAACAACCTGGCAGTGAATGTTTGCTGATATATAGGAAATAGCCAAAAAGACCTCCGAAATACTGCTAAGATAAATTCAGTGGATTTTTTTTTTTTTTACTACAAGAGGTTAAAAGTCCAACAGGCGTATGATTAAAAAGTGATGGACACGAAGCTCTCTAATACCTTCACGGCTGGCATGTAGCGTATGAGATTAAATTTCAGCGGCCAAGAGCAGATAGATAGAAAAATATTTAACTGTCCCTCCATTTTGATATCTGATTGCTGAGGCTATCCTTCAGCAACTGAAAAAAAGCAGATTGGTTGTGCTGTATTGATGGTTTAGAAAACTTAATCTAAGTGTGTGATCTTTTTTCTGTTTCATCAGAGTGAGTCACAGTAGTTGAGACTACGCTTGGTTTGCTTTAAGTATGAAATACTTACATAGCTTGCATTACACTTAGGTGGTAAATTGATTTATAGTTTAGAGAACAATGTGAATTTTGGTAGCAAAATTGTATTAAACCATCAAAGTTATTTTTACCCTGTGGTAGGTTCCTATTTCTGCTGTGCTAACTAAATCAGACTAGTTTGGAAGTTCAGTTCCTGGACTCCTTTCAGCTAATTTTTCTTTTGACAACTGTGCATCTTCAGAAATTAGTGAACATGCTTTGTCTGTATTCAAGAAGTTTATCTGTGTTTAGGACAGTGCATGAGAATGCGCTCAAATTAAAGTGTCCTTAAATTTTTATTATTCCATAGTGGTTTAAATAAACCTGTAAGTTTAGCTTGTGCTTAAGCATTGTTTTGACTACAAGTCCTTTCCTGAATTTTTAATTTTAAGATTTGACTTTTTAGAGTGTGGTTATGTCTGAGCACCCCCAATTTTTTGGCTGACAGCGCTCTCCTAAATTAGGGAGGAACTTTTATCTCTGCTGTGCAGCTGAGAAGCAAGGGGAGAGATTTCATGGTGTGCCTCAAGCCGTGCAAGAGTACTGTGGCAGAGTGGGGAATGAAGCCTGGGTCTCCCAAGTCCTTGACTACAGCAGTGTCACTAAATCTTGAAACCATGAATGCCTTCTTGATTCATTTCTTTTCATGCAGCTGCTCAGTCCCACTTGGACCAAGGAGTGAGAACTCATTTTAGGTATGAACATTTACTCCACTACTCTGATTAAGGGCAGAGAGAAAGTGTACGGCGAGTATGAACAATTGCAGCCAGCGCTTGCAACTACTTCTTGTCTCAATGCTGGAAAAAACCTGAGCTATGGCTGACTAGTACTGCTTTTTCTTAAGCTTTATAATCCCCATTGAACTCAATGTCTGAGTTCCCTGGGCTAGCATTTGTTAGCCCAACTCTGGGCTAAACCATCCTTTTTCTCCAATTATAGGCCTTGGCATCAGTAGTTTTTATAAATCTTCTTTTTCAACAATTTTTTTCCCCATGGATAAGACTGGGATATTGAATGACTACCTTTCTGTAAGCTAATCTAATAATGCAATGATTTTCAGACTCTTAGGTACAAAATGAGAGAAAAGCCTCTTTAGACTTCCTGCTTAATAAGATTTACAGTGTTTTCTATTAACCACAGACACAGTTTCCTTCCTAGCTCAGAGTATGTTCACTTCATAGTCAGGCTTCCTAAACTAATGCCTGATTCTTTTTTCAGCAGGTTTTCACCTCTTTTGATTGGCACTGGTCGCAGGCCACTCTTGTCACATTTTTCCATCTCCACTTCAGCGCCGGCCGGCCGCTGCTCCCTGAGCTCATCCGTTAACCTCAGCTCATCCCCACCTTTCTCTCCTTCAGCCCCTTCCACTACATCCTACCCGTTCTGCTCTCTGTTGGCAGTGCGAGACTTCCAGAGCTCATCCTCGCCTTTTTCATGCACACTGATATCTGAGAAAGAAACGGTTTATTTTGTTCAGTTTACCTTGTTTAGGTCAAAACACCTTAGAAAAGATCCAGCAGTCTCTTGTTTCAGATAAACCTCTGATCTTTCTGCAACTTTTAGGATATCAAATATTGAAATTATAGCCTTAATGGCAACATTAAATTCTGTAATATTCAACTTCTGTGTCCTGTGAGATTTATCTACAGGAAAAATGCCAGGTGTGTAACCTTAATTTTCAATTATATAATTAAAATGACATAACTTGCTGGTATGTATTTTTTAACTTTTCATATATAAAAATGTATTTTTTTAAACCAGATCCTAATTATATGAACAATAACCAACACACACCTACTCCACTTTTCTTCATGTAGGTGGTTGTTAGTGCTCTCTAGCAGAAAGCCTGTGGTCTGTTTATTTTATGTATTTCCTACTTTTTAAAATGAATGCTTTAGACTTTACTCCAGTTTACCTTACCTTACACCAACTTAACTGCATTGACTTCAACAGAGTTAACCATAATCTTCATTTACGTGGGAGGTAAATTGTGCACATTTAGCTAATTCTCTAGGTGTCTGGGCTTGAAATGGAGTTTAATGGGTCTTAGTCACTGCTACGTTTTCATGCAAACTGTTAAAACAACGCTTTATTTGCAGAATTTCCCAAAGCTACGGAAAATAAAGAAGTTCGTGAGCATGCTTTTGAGTACAGAAATGCAAATCTAAAATGTGCTGATTTCACAGTGAAAGGCCCTGGGAGAAAGGAAGGAACTTTAGTAGGATCAGGGAAACTCCAAAATATCAATGGCCAACAAACATTTCCAGCTGTGACTCCTTACTAAGTATTTTCTTATTATTTTCTTAATGCAGTCTTTTCTATTTTTATTCTTATTTTCCATTTGAAGCTGATGTAGGTCAAGCATGGTCCCTGCAAGTGCAGTTAGGAAGCAGCAGAATGTAGCTAAATAGGGAAGATAAACCAGAGCACTTTGTCACTCTTGTTTTAATACCACACGTTAAACAAACCCGTAAGTAGTGCAAAATGTTTAGACAGAAGGATGTAAACATAAACTGGTGATGAGCCAACTGGGAGTTGATGGGTCAGGTTCAGAGGGCAGACCAACGCAGGCAACGCTGTGCTGGGTGTCCTCCTACAGACCGCCTGTTCAGGGAGAAGTAGATGAGACCTCCTTCAGATGACGGGAAGAAGCTTCACATTTGCAGGCGCTGGTCCTCAATGGGAACTTTAACCACCCCAAAAACTGCGGGAGGGACAACAGAGCAGGGCACAAGCAATTCAGGAGGCTTCTAGAGTACATTGGTGACAAGTTCCAGATCAAGGAGCCGGCAGGAGGATGTGATCTGCCTGGACCTGAGATTTTAAACAAGGAACAACTGGTCAGGGATGTGAAGGTTGGGGGCAGCCTTGGGATGGTGGAGTTCAGGATCCTAAGGAGATGAGAAAAATAGTAGGTTCACAGCTCTGGATTTCAGGAGAGCAGTTTTTGACACTGTCTCCCATAACATTCTCATAGGCAAACTGATGAAGTATGGATTAGAGAACTGGGCAGTGAGGTGAACAAGGATCTAAGATCCGACAATCTGCAGTTCACACAACCAAGCTTCAGAAAGCCTAATGGCCCTCTTTTTCCCTGCCTCCGTTCTTGGGTACTGATGACTGTCAAGGAAGAAATTTGGAGAAGGACTTGTATGTTATCCAGTTCACCCCTGCCCACGACTGAAGCTGTTCACAGAAATTCTTCAAAGTTGCATGGGGAACTATAACTTCATGCAATATTTGGAAAAGGAAAAAGAAAGAAACAGCTGTTAGTGGAATCTCTTAGTCCATGACCAGCCTGCTGGGAGACCTACTGGGTGTAGTTATTTAAAATGACATAAAACAATATAGGAAACACAACACAGTAATGGATTAAGAGGATGTAATTTAAGTTTCACTTGGCAGGGGCAGCAGCAATGCCTTCAGGCCCATGCTCTGCTCGCAAGAGCTGCAAACTGTTTTCGACTTCTGCCTCCTGTGTGACACAGAGATTAACATTTTCCCTTCTTTTTCCTTCTGAGAGACGGCATCTCTGAGTGGTAGCACAAGTTCAGACATACCCATCCCTGCTTCCACATCAGCTCTGTCTTCAGACTGCTCTCCCTGGCTTTCTTTAACTCCCATTTGTTTTTCGATGCTGCCTTCTTTCTTAGTTGGTAATGAATATTTTTATATTCTTCTATTTGTTTCGAAGAAGTTTAGATGAGGTGTTCGCCTTTCCATTTTCACACTGTCTTATATTAGCGAACATCCATCGTTCCCTGTTTACCCGCTTTTGTCTCTGCTGTACAGGCATTGTTGAATTGAAATAGCCTTCTGGGGAAACTAGTCTGCCAAATGAGTAAATATGTGAGAGAATGAGCAGTGAATCAGTTTTATGAAAAGCTCTGAGTCCGAGAAGATGGAAAAACTCCTAGTTCTTGCAGCCCTCTGATTGGATCTCTCCTTCCTGTTACATTCAATGCAAGCCAATATATATTTGATGTCTCTCTATAAAGTGTTATATTTAAGGAAAATCTTTGGGAAATGATCTTCTTTTCTGTAGACAACTCTTTGTTAATGGCTGTTTTGACCCAATAAAATCAGATCCCTGCCAGAGACTTCCTGCTTTTCCAAAACAACTCACTTGTCATCTATTTTATATCTATGAGATGTAGAAAAGCTATAATTTCTGCTCTTGTTTTAGGCTTAATGCTTTGTCTTTGTCTTCTCTGTCTTCCATGGACATCTTTATGAGTATGTGTTACCCCAGACTCCTATCCTCCCCCGCTGTTTATCTTCAGAAAGTGGCTGAGGAGTAGGAACATACTGAAAACCACGAGGGATTGAATCTCAGCCGAGGGACTGGTTCCCCATGTTCCCTGATTTACCCAAGCCACCCCAGCTAAAGCCGCTCTTGTCATTCACTGCTTGGGTCACTTCAGTGATTGCTTTAGTTGGAGTTATTTGCATTCACCCGTCACATCCTTCACTCCTCATCCTCCCACCCAGGCTTTCCAGCTTCGCCCTTCACATCTGCTAGGTGCTCCTTTTTGTCAGACTCTTTCCCCAGTTTTGACAACAGACTTTCTCTCTTTTGTCCCATGGTAAGCCCCAGCTCACTGCTGTCTCCCCCTTCTCTGTCCTTCACTGCCCAGGGAAGTGGTTGAGTCACCATCCCTGGAAGTATTTAAAAGATGCGAAGATGAGGCGCTTAGGGACATGGTTTAGTGGGCATGGTGGTGTTGGGTTGATGGTTGGACTCGATGATCTTAAAGGTCTTTTCCAACCTTAATGATTCTATGATTCTCTCCCACTAACCACTGCAAATGGATATCCTTGAGTCCATGGGATTTATAAACATCTTCAGTGAAAAGATACCATTCAGTCTGATCTCCCCCATGTTCTGGGAGCTTATCTGTCACTCCTTGCTATACGTCGTGCTCAACAAGTTGAGTTTGATTGTAGAAAGGCACTGGTCTTCGTATGAAGAGGTCAGGATAGGACTAATACCCCTCTTCCCTGCCTAATTTGAACAACTTCTGCTCCAGCTTCCAGCCATTACTTTTAGTAACATGTTTCTCCACTAAATTAGAGTCCTTTATTGCTCTTCATTTTCTCTCCATAGAGATACTTACACACTAACCAAATATTTTTTTCATCTTTTTGATAAGCTAAACAGATTAAGCTTTTTAAGTCTGTCACTGAAAAATATTTTCTCCAACCTTCAGGGTTTTTTTTTTTTCTTTTTTTCTCTTTTCTGCCTCCCTGTTGTTCTGCATTCCCTCTCAAAAAGGGACACCAGGACAGCATTCTGGTTATAGGGTTAGTCTCACCAATGGCAAATACAAAACTAAATGATTTCTTTCTGCTTTTTGCCTGTTCATGCGTTTCGCAAATTTTTTAATGCAACTTGGCATTAGGAGCAGAAGTTACTTATTTCCTGCGACTCTTCACATGCAGGAACATAGAAAGGGCCTTTCAGGGTTAGACTAAAGACTCATCTGGTCCAGGATCCTGTCTCTGACAGCACCCAGCGGTAGATCCTGGGGAATGGTGTAAGAATAAAGGGAGCACAGCAATTCATAGCAATTGTCATAGCAGTTTATGGCTCACCCCAGAAGTAGTGGTGCTGTATTTAACAGATCTCGATGACTCTCTCTTCTGATCCTTTTGTCCACTCACTTTTTTTTGATCACAAGGAAACCTTTTACGTTCATAACTTACCTTGGCAAGCTCAATTGTGGATTGTGTGGCGAGGCATATCCTTTCTTTGTTTTCAGTGCACCATCTGCTACTTTTGTTTGACTTCTGCTGCTGCTGCTGATAGAAGAGACTGTGAACAGTCATTCCCTGCTCACCTACTCCGTGTCACTCATCATTTAATAGATCTGTATCATAACCCTCCTACATCAGTTTCAAACCTACTGATTTGCACGGCAGGTCTTCCCTCCCTAAGAATACTTGAAGAAATACGGGTGTATTCATTTGTATGTGTTTGTATCACAATGAATGCTTTTTTGGATGAGCCGAGCTCTCTGAGTGGTCTGCGTTGTCCTTAACAGTTCCCCTGTCCTCATTATTTATTATTATATCTGTCCTTGCTAAGAAATAAAAGGGGTGTAATATGATTTCTGTGCAATATTTTCTTCATGAGCCTCTTTTTAAAACTCTGACATTTGGTCTTTTTGATACTTTTTCTCCCGGACGCGTTGACAGTAACAGCTCAGTAACAGTAATGTCACCTAATTAATTCCAGCTTGCAATCATAGATGCTTAAACAGGATTAGCCAAATAACATCGATCTATTTACGATCTTTTTGTGATGAGCTTTCTTACAGATCTTATAATGTAAAGGATTGCTATACCTAATATTTACAAAAACCTCTATTAATTCTTCTCTTTTAGGGAGGCAGATTAGGAAGTCATTAATGTAACTCCAAGGCTTCAGGTGAACTTAACCCCCTGATACGCTGTTGCTGCATTTTTTTATTTTGCATACATTCTTATCCATATAAAATATCAAGGGTTCACTTTTACATGGCAAGAGCAGCTCTGCAAATACTGACTTGTGGGGAGAGGATCAGTTATGAACTTCTTGTTGGAAAAAATGAAAAGCAAATCTTGTCTCTTCTTGCCTGCATCATACGCTGGCACAAAGATAACCTCCCGAATAAGTAGCCGGTTCCATATGCTTGGTCTTCTAAGCCAACAGCATTGCATAAAAGGGTTTGGTGGTGGTGTGTTTTTTAACATTATGCTTTTTGGAAGAAACCAACCTGCAAAGTATTTCATAACCCTAAAAAGAGTCTTACAGTGAAAATCAGGTTACTTCAGTTCTGTATTCTACTACAACAACAAAAAAATCTGATTAAACTGAGAACATTAGGAAATAACGGGTAATTGCTTGGCACTGGTCTGTTAAAAGTGTTCAGAGTGTACATTGAATGCACCTTCCCAAGAAATTACATAAGGAAATTAGAGAAAAGATTTGGAGACAAGCAGGTTTTTGCAGTCTTGAAGAGGTGACATCGTAACCTAGTAATGTCAACAATTTCAGGGGCGGGGGGGAGAAGAATGAATGTTAAAAATAGTTCAGGTATCTTTTCAGTTACTCATAAAAGTTAGTCAGAGCGAACGGTAGCCTTCTTTTCCCAGCTGCTTCTAATGGAATTTATTCTTCAAATTAGGATGTTATTTGTGTTTCTGAGGATTTTGTATTTCAAAATAGTGCAGTTAGGAACCATGTAAGAACTAGGTCTCTTCTCAGATAGTCTCTTCAGAAGGCAGCTGGTTAACTCACTGCTTCTTGGGAGACCTTCAGGATTTGCATTATCCAGGAGCACTGGAGATGCACTTAAACAGACTTTTGACTCCAATACATGTGAGTAGGAGAACGGGGACGTTACCAAAGAATAATGCAGGTGTTTGCCTCCTGTTACAATCCTGATACAAATAGGACTGGGTGCCTTTAATGAGTACTTGTACAAAACCTGGAAAAAACATATGTAGAAACTTGGAACAATCCCTGCATTACGCTGAATAACGTGTCTAGAGCCTGACCATAGCTCGCTGCAAGAGTGAAGAGAGACGATGAGCCTTTCAGACACTTGTAGCTGATATTTGGGGGAGACAAAGGTTTACCAGTACTAGTAAGGATGGTAAAACGCAAGCTTGACTTGTAGAGCTGTTGTTGGTGAGACCACAAAGTTTTGTATTTCAGCAGTCACTCTCAGATCTGTCATTCCTTACAAACCTCACAGGATTTGCAGAGCTGTGTATCTAAAGATTTTGTGTACTTTATAAAACATCATGTAACCATGAGCTACATCAGCATTATCTGACGAATCTGCCCTGCCTTTTCTCAGTTTTCTTAAAAAAATGTGACTTGTTATAAGGAAGATGGGTGATGGGTCTCGATGCCATTACTATCCCAAGTAGTGACTTTTGTTATGATTTTGAGAAGGTGATTTCCCTTCCCTATACAAGAAAATAGCACTTGTCTTTTTAAAATAATTTGAATTGTTGGAAAAACCAATTGGTCTGTTGATCCAAAATCATAAGCCAATTTGAGAATGAGAATAGACTTGTGTGATACTCCACAGCAAAAATAGATGCTGTGAGAATTAAATTTATTCACAGTATAAAATGCTTCCTACATAGGACCACAGAGGGACTGTTTTAAAGTTTCCTTGATGCAGCTGAATGCAGATCAGTGTAGTAACAGAGACTCAGACTTGCTTTCCCACTTTTCTCTTAGGTCCCTTACTTCTGGTTTACCAGAAGGAGGGAAAAGTAGAATACTTTTTGTATAAGTTCTCTGTCTAAATTTCTGTGAATTAGGGCTAAAAGTAAATAATTAATTATTCTTTCTCCAGCGTTTCTCACTCCCGTTGCATACATATACATTCATACTCTCAGAAATAGCATGCTCTTTATGCAAAGGCTCCCCTCTTTTGAAATAAAACCAATATATTTTTTAAACATTTCATAAGCAGCAGAGAATTTGATTACCTCATGCTCCTAAATTCAGCTGTTAATTATTTATTTGGAAGTGTTGGGTGGGCTACCACAATTAGCCTTGACATATTAAATAAATAGTTTTTTCCAGTAATTGGTGGTTGATGCCATGCTGCTTAGAATAGGTTTCAATATTTCATTCCTATCTTGGAGCCAGCTGTAATTTTTAATTTTGTAAAACACTTTAGGACACCGTAAGAAAAAATAATCACATTACAAGTGAGAAGTGTTGAGTAAATTTCTTTTACAAAAATGCACCCGTTATAAATTTAGCCCTTAATTGGTGGCATTACAAAGCGCTGAGATGGAAAACAAACAGGAGGAAACCTAATAATCTGTAACGTCAGGAGTCTGCACCTGCAGCTCGGTTGTGGTCTGCTTGCCAGTTTGCGTGCAGGCTGTTGAAGAGGTAGAAGCTTTCAGTCGTAAGACAAAATAATCTTCAGATACTCTGTGCCTGTGGTGGAAAGGTGTCCAGCTGAGGAAACAACAGGTAGGCAATGACCTTTCAGTTCTTATTTACTTTTATGGTCTCAGCCGAAGGGCTTTCCTGTGCTGTCGCTTCCAAGGCAGCAGGGCAAGTCATTGGTTCTCCAGGCTTCCTTTCTGCCAGGCTGCACGCTCTCCACGGGCAGGCTGGCCTCTGCGTTTTATCCAGTCTGTTGTTTGCTTTCAGCTCTAGGCAGGCGACTTGGGCTTCTCACATCACAGTCAACTGGATGGAGAAAAAGCCCCAGGTCTGGCTGCAGAGTGATACAATTGGGCTGTGCAGGTATTTAGGTCTGGCTCTATAATATCTTCTGGCTGACTGGAAGACGTCCAAGCTAAAGGACTCCTTCTCCTCTCACTCCAGGCCTCCTGACAGAACAAGGGAGCAGCAGGATTTGGGTTTGCATAGCAAGTCTACCCATCCAGGAGCTCATTTGGCATTCCTATGCTGCTTCTCTCCTTCCATCACCATCCAGGTAGTCTGTACCTTGAAAGACGTACAAGGATGATAAAAAGGGCACTTTGAGAGCTTTACTGTATCTCAGGCTTTCATACCTCCAGCAGGGTAAGATGTTATCGATAGATCTTAGTTGACATGTTTCTCAGAGAGCTTCAGCTCTCCGGTTCTTACTGTTTTCCCTGGGTTACATCAATTTCAGAGACTCCTTCCTTTCAGTTTAGTCATGAGTTCATAATGTGATGCGGTTGTCTGTTGTGGTGGGCCATTCCAGTAGCAGGTTCCTCCTAATCCTTTCATTCCACGTTTGGGTCCAAGTTTCAGACATATGCTCCTGGCTTACTCACCGGTTTGAAGAGCAGTTTTGTCTTCTGAAGTTCTCCGACCTCTCCATCTCCAGGGGCCTACTGGTTGTTCTCTGTGGACATTACTTGGGCAATTGGCCACAAGCTTCTATAGTGAAAAATGCTAAGACTATAGTTAAAAGTCCCAGAACAATAATTTTTACACTGAAAGTCTGTAAGTCATAGAGAGCTGATTATATTTCTGCTGTTTTCTGCTTATAGGAAGACGCATTTCAAAGGCAGCTTTGAGGGAAACGGTACGCTCTGCTCCACAGTGCTGGAGGTTTGATGGGTGCACGTTTCCAAACGATGCACTTTGTGCAAGGTGATCTGCGTCTCAGCATGCTCAGAGACCAGTTCTTCATTACCATCCCTCAGTAGCTGGCATTAGGGCAGCATTTTTAGCCCTGTTGTCCTTTCCTTACTAATCAGAATTCTGTTTCATTTTGCAAATATGTAGTAATTTCTCTGTACAGCTAAAGCCATTGACCTTGCTTGTTTAAATCTAGTATAACAATATTCTGAGAGACTAAGAAGAGAGACAGATTTTTTCCCCTGATACCACTATATTTCCTCAGCAATGCCTTGTATAGCCACAAGCATATTTTATAAAGAGCAGCCAGATTTTGGGGTGGTGGTTTGTGGATGGGTGGGGGGAACTGTATGATAGAGTATCTAATATAATATATAATAATATATAATAGGAGAACTCTATAAATTCTCCTTGGAGGAGAAATGAACTTCTTGGCTTTCCAGAAGTTTTTCTTTTTTCATTGTCCTATAAGAGGTAAGAAGTTTTGAAGGAGGAGATACAGTAACGTGTGTGATGTGGGGAACCATGACAGACAGCTTATTCTGCGCTTCAGCAGGGATAATGTCTGACCTGGAAGGATTCCTCTTACTGTAAATCCCTGCTGCACCAATGACTTGTGATGGTATTTCTGTAAGCCGTTGCTTCGTCAGTAGAGGGAACAAGAAGAATCCTGCTTTCTTTCCTCTTTAGAAGTTCTCAGTCAATTATTGTGGCCTCTTACATTGAGTTGTTTCTCTTCCTCTGCTCCCTTCGCATGCTAAACTGCCCTTTTCAAGGGGATGAACTTTTTATGAGATAAACTTGTGAACTGACTCTGACAGACTCTTGTTGTCTAGTACTGGAGGAGATAAGCCTTTTTAGCCTTTATCTGTTCCTTTAGGCAGCTGTATAAATTCAGACGGTATTTGATGTCATGATTGGTTGCATTTTAATAGAAGTTTGAATTGAATTATAATAAAACTTTTATAGTGGCAAATAAAGGCAGTTACATACACAAGTCAGGAAACTGAAGTCGTCTATCCATTCAGCCAGAGGATGAACTTCTGCCTAGTGCTCTGTGAATATGTTTCCCTCCTAAATGGAATCAGTTATGTAAATACTTATTTCTCCCTTTGAATACTTGATCTCTATCCTAACATAAGATATCTACCTAACAAGCATCTACCACTTGTAGATGACTGTGGTAACCCAGTGCCTCATTGCATAAAGTTGGTTTTGTATACTCAAAATCCTATGATAGCAGTAATTATGGGCTATAGTGCAATGTTTAGTGTAAGTCTTAATCAAGATGCCCCACATTTTTTCTGGTGTTACTATTATTGTAGAGCTCCCAGCCTTATTGCAGTAGACACAGCAATAAGGCTGGGAGCTCTACAATAATAGTGTAACATGTATGTATAACAGAGAAGATGTAGTGAACCTATCATCTAAACACCAAAAAAGAGACTCCAGTTGTTTACCATAAAGAGAAGAGGGGAGATGACAAAAGTGAGCATAATCTGCTCTTACTGCTGTGTGCTTGTGGCCTGGCACGGGCATTTGGGTGAGAAATCTCTGAGACTACTGCTGTGAACGGGTACAGCTGTCACAGCGAAGGTTTGCAAGGCTGTTTAGTTTTAATGCAAGAAGGAATTGAAATATGAATGAATTTCATAAAAAGCTGATAATCTGTCTCCAGTGTCTCACATCTATTATCTTTCCACTTTTCTGTAACCACTTGAGAATGGATTTCCCAGTGGGCTAATTAAAATCCTCCTGTGACATCCCATTCTCTCAACGAACTCCTCTCCCTGTGCGATGATTTGATACTCTCACTGGGAAGGCAAGTTTGGATCGTATGGACTATATGACATCAAAATAGGCTTCTTTGATGTTGGTCTGGTTTTGCTAGAATGTGACCGTATTTGTTGGCTTTAAGAGCATGTCCGAGAGAAAAGTAATGGAAAACTGATAGAGGCAAAATTTAATAAAATTGAAAGAAAGAAAATGCCATGAGAAAGACATGAACTAAAATGCAGCATATTAATGAGGACTGAAGCAGTCTTCCTCATTCACCTCTGAACCAGGCTCTGCAAACTCCTGTGCATTCTGGCTTTCTGCACATAACTCCATTAATTTAATTGAATTTTGGGGTATCCCCAGGTAGAAAGAATGATATCTTCTTTTTCTTCACAAAATTATCAGTATTTTTTTAATAGTGGGTAGCATTTGGGGGTAAGGAAGGCAAAATTTTTACGGTAAATCGTGGGAGCTTATTTTGCACGTTGAGTTAGTTCCTCTGGTGTATCGCATTTCCCTTAATGTGCTAAAAGTTAAGCTGGAGGTCACAAATAATAAAAACAAGAAGGAATTTTTCTTTCTTCAGGTATGCTCTAATTGTCAGGCCTCCTGTTTGTGGTAGAGGATTGGTCCTTTGGGGAGGGGAGAGGTCATTAATATATTGGTGTGAGCTTTTTAAAAACTCTGGTTTCACTTTTAAGGCCTCATGACCTGGTGAGGGGTATTTGTGTGGCAGTCATGTATGTTTGATGGGGAGGATTACCAGAGTAAAACCGACACTTTGAAAAATTGTGTAGGCTCTGCTTGTGTTTCCAATATCTGTCTGATGAACAGAAATGACGTGCAACTGGACCCAAAAAGATCCCTTGAGGTTGCTCAGTAGCATAGCCATTTTTTTTTTCAGAATGGTGTTACACATATTGAAATACATTGTATGTGAAGAAAGTCTGATTTCCTGTAGGAATGCATTGGTTTTTAGAGACTTAATCTCATGGATCACTTTACGGTTTTCTATTTCTGTCCTTTCTCTGTAGTCTAAACAATAAACCTTGTTATCCACAGGCGGTTTGTGTTGCTTCCTCGGGGTCCCCATTCTGGGGATTGCTTTTTACAGGGTTTTATACTGCTCTAAAAATGAAGATAAAATAAACTGTCCATATGGGGCTTTAAAGATACGGATTGTGGAGGTGTACAGTCTACACACGCTGTGAATGGTTTCTGATAGTCCTGCAGCGTTATAAGGGAAGTGCACGTTGTGCTTCTTTTCTACCTTGGAAGCCAAGTACAACAGAAAACCCTTTTTTACCATCGTCATTGTTGCTCTCAATTTAAACAAATCCAGGACTATGAGAAGGGTGCAGGTAAAGGAAGTCTGAGAGCACAGGTGTAGGCCATAGATAGGACCTCCCAATCCAGACAGCCAAGAAATCACTATGGTCCCTGTCTTGGGTTGTTTCATCTTCACGTCTGCTAAAGTTGTGCTAAAAGGATGTATGTGAGAATAGTTTCTATGATGGTTCACACAGAACTGTATGAAAACATCTTATCATTTTTATACTGGGTCCTAGAGTTTCTTGATAGTGATTTTAAGTTGGTTATTTAAAGATCGAGGTCTGCATATTGTCATTACTAAGCCTCCAAATGCCCAGCTCCGCTCTGACAATCTCTGTATGTACATTTATGTTTTAAGCGCAGGCTTAAAAATGCCACCTTTTAAAATGCTTCCTCACTAACAAAAATCTAAAATCTCATGATTGTCATCAAGTTGTATTCTAAGTTTCTCAGTAGTCAGTTTGCAAAAAGAGAGGGAGCCATGATGCACTGCAGCAGGACCCTGGTTTAGGTTTTGGGGAACCAGGACTCTGGAGCAGAGCACCTGTGTCAGTCAGCCAGGACATGATCAAGATGCACATCCAAAATTATATGGCCTGTAGGTCATATAAATCACATTGTGGGTGCAGGGTCACATTCCCATCAAAATATAATACAGCAGCAAAATCTGCTAGAACAGCACTTCTGTCACAGAGGGCAAACCTGAGCCTTATGTTTTGCTAGAAACCTAAACTGTGTAACTCTTCAAAAGCTATTTAATTTACATTAGAGCATTTCTTAATGTAAGCAAATGTCTCTTTGTACTACTAGTATATTCTCACAAGTGCTAAAAATCTTGCTTTTGCTTGGTAGTGCGTCAATGGTTTAAGCACAGTATGTTTGAAACAAGGATAATAGCAAAACATGTAGATTTTATTAGTTGCGTGTCAGGTCATACATTGAAAACCCTAAAATCTGTAGCCTAAGTTCAAACTATTGAAAGTTGTGTATGAAATCACATAGGTGCAGCGAGCTATAACTTAAAAGCTGAAGATGGTTTTATTTTCAAAAGGATATATAGGTTCAGTGACAATGTTAACATAAAGATGTTAAGATATATAGGATGGGCATGTTGCTCAAGGGAATAAAATATCTCATGGATTTTAATGTCTTTCAATAAACTATTCTCAGCTACATTCACAAATACTTGAGCAGTAACTATAAATAAAATAATTTTAATTGAATAAGTTAGTAAGTGACTTTTTCGGTGATTAACACTACATCTACACTCAATTATTTGATGAGCTGTCATGGGCAGTTCCTGTCGGAAGTCGCATTTGCCCAGCTTTTATTCCAGCACTGATTTAGAGGAGACTGAAATAATCTTTTACAAGTTTATTTTACAGTCTGGTCAAAAGGTTGAGAGCTAAAGCTTAAATTGATAATGTCGAAGTGAATGAAGGCATTAGGTGGAATATAAAGCTTTACTTGATAGACATATCTAAAAAAGGGGAAAGAAACGTCATTTGAAGCCAAAAAGCTTGTCAGTAAAAATTGTAGCGAGTCACAGCTCTTCACTGAATGTTCACTGAGTGCGTAGGAGCATGAGGAAGAGGAAGATGGGCTGTTTCTGTCAGTATTGCCTCACCTCAGCCATCTCTTTCGCCATTTCTAGAGGAATACGGGTTTGTAGAGACTGTATCAGCAGACTGGCTGGGAATTGCCTGGTGCACCACAGTGTTTTTAGTCTGGTGTGTGTCTTGGATTAGAGGAGCCACCTTGCCAGATAAGCTGTGCTGGGAGGGGAACCACAGAGGTCTCGGGGTTCATCGCTCTGGTTTGCTTCATGAGCTTGGTGCTCCCGCCCTACAGAGCAACACGAGTGGAGAAATTGGAGAAATTTACTATCCTGCTGTTTCTAAGTATCCATTTTATGAGTGTTCAGGGTGGTAAATTCTCCCCTTTTCCTTTCCTGCTTCTCTTCCCTGGCTGTCCCGGTGATTTGTGGGAATTAATTATTTTTGAAGCTATCTTCTGAAAAAAGTCATATTTAACTTGACAGTCTTCCTGTCAAGCACACTTGAGCAGAAGGGACCACACAAGGCACTTGCTGCTACTGAACAGATCAGAAAAGATGAAAGTGGGGAGTTAGAAATCTTGTGTGTTAAAGACCTTAGGGTTTTGTATTGTTGTTTTTCCCGATGATTTATTTTTTAAATAAACTTTCTGACTAGAGCAGTGTTCCAATGTCAAAGCCTGATTTTTTTCCCCTTAAAATGCCTTTAAAATAGTAGGCAGTGTTCTGCTTGCCTGTTAATCTTAGCCAGGGTCTTCTTCAAAAGAAAAGATACACAAGAAATGCAGTGTAACGGAATACAGTTAATTTGGTGCCTTTTGCAGCAAATGCAGCACAAAATTTTTAGACAAAAGAAACTTTCAAGTTTGCTGTGTCCTGCGGAAGGGGAGGAACAAGGGGAACCATTGTTAGATGAGAAAAAGCATATCCAAATTCTCACTGCAGGAAAAATGAGGATAAAAAAGAACCTCTCTTCTATATTTTTTTGAAAAAGTTGTTTTTCTGTTCATTATAGGTGGATGGGATCAGCATATTATTTCATAGCGATACTAAAAGATGTTCCCAGCCCATCATCTCATTTAATGCTTGATCGAGGAGCCTCTCCTATTGCATTTTGGAATCCCTAATTAAATGTCAGGTTGTGTTCAAAGACTTTAAGGGATTGGCCACTATTGATTTATTTTAAAATAGTGATATTAGTATTAGTAATGATACTCTCTTTGACAACATGTGCAGCAGTCAGTGAAATCCTCACTCATTTAGTTTTCCTTTACCGTGTAGTAACCAGTTCCCCGAAGTTCTGATAGAAAGCACTCTATAAATATTTTTGGCCTTTGGAAATAAGAGACCCTTTTTTGCAGTTTATATATCCCCGAAGTATTTACTGAAGCAGAAGTGCCTCCATTTTGGAGCGTTTTGCTCGTTGCAGGTTTCCCTTCCCATTTAACAGGATATTAAAAAGATATCCTTGAGGGCAGGCAGTGAAATGTAACAGCGGAAAGGTCACCCAAAGAGCAAGAAGATGGCCTTTGAAGAGCTAAATCTGCAGGAGATACAGAAGAGAAAAATTTGCTTTCTAAAATTTCATTTCAGGAATAAGAGGTCGTCTTCTTTCCCCTCCCCCCCCTTTTTTCGAACCCAGCATTGCCAATTTTTGCCCTGCATGGCTAGCAACTGTTCTGTTTTTAAAATTTTAGGATACTTTTCTTAATACTCTGGATATGTTGTAGAGGTCCAGAGTGCTATGGATTAAAGTTGTGCCGACTGCGTCTAATTTTGGGTTGTGCTTCAAAGGCCTATTTTAGCTTGTGGAAAAATTAATAGGCCTCTGTTTTCTTAAAATGTCATTACTTTTTATAGCTTTGATATAAGCTTTCCTGTCTGATCGTGTTAGCAAGAGCATGAGTCCTTCTAACTTGAACTAAAGGAGTGTCAACAAGGACTGCATGTGTAACTGGGGTCGGCTAGAGTTTTAAGATTGATGGCGGCTGGTTTGCCTTTCTCCTTAGTAACGAATGCTTGTTCCATGGTGGTGTTAATCTTTCAATTTATATGAAAGTCATCACACTTCTTTGTGTATGAGTACAGGAAAGAAAATAGCGCACAGGAGAAGGAATTGCATCCATGCTTTTGCCCTTTTTTAATTGCTTCAGTTCACCCAAGCAGTTTAAAAACATTATTGGCGCTACAGCATCAGTTGTTGAGAACTGCATGTCTAATTTTAGTCTCAAAGTTTTAGAGAAGGTCGTTGAAAATGTTCATGTTATCTTTCTTCCTAAATTTCCAGCTCACTTTGATATTATTGTTAGGGAGATGAGTGAAAGGAAATGTCTTTCCATAGATGAAAAAACAAAGCATTTCTCTGGTTTGAATGAAAGCTTTCTGTCCCTGGACACCTTAATAAAAAAAAAAAAAAAAGGTGCGGAGGGGGAGAGTAATACAATACCCCAACTAATTCATCACTTAACAAAATAAGTGAATAATGGAACTAAAGCTGTTTTGATAGTCCAAGCAGATTAGTCAATAGAACACTGACACTTCTCTGACTCACCAGTTAAAATTAGTAAAGGAGTTATGATAGATTGCGTATGCCATAAAAAACCCAGAAACTTTTAATTTCATTTTTATACTTTGATTTTTCTTTCCGTTTTCTGCTACCTATATAGAAATAGCATTCCTTGGGGTGCTATTCAGGTGCTCTGTTATTACGAAGAAGTTGTGTTTGTTTCCTTATTACTGTTTTCAGACTGCCTTTTTAGGAGCTTTTTACGAGAGAGCCCTGTATGGACGACCTGTATATATGGTGCTTTATAGCATCATATATTCTGTAAAAATTCCAGTTGCTAAATTTGGATTAAAAAAAAAAGACATTTAGGTATGCCTCTTTGCTAAGGACATACCTTTCATAAAAATGAAACATGATCCATGATCCCAGTATGAAAAGTATTGCAAAGAAATGGCCAACTCTTAATTCAGCTGCTTCTTACTTCATTTCAAATTTTGAGGATAGATGCTGCAAGGTACTAAAACTGTTGGGGTTTGGTTTGTTTTTTTGTTTTTTTTTTTGTTTTTTTTTTTTAATTTAATTTCCCTTTCTGAATTTGTATTTCATAGATCACTTTAATGCCTCAGGAACTTCTTAAAAGCCCAAAATAAAATAAGTGCTGTTCTTCTGGTATTTGAGTGACTGTATGATGAAAAAAAGGAAAAGTAATTTTACTTTTGCCACCCAAATTACTGTCTCAATCAGTAGTCTTAGGAGAAGGGGCACAAATACTTGAAGAACTACCTTTCCTTTGTTACTCTACTTTCCTGATCGCCAGAGCGCAGTCCTTCCCCATACTTTATCAGTGACTATTTCCACAATGATTTTGCTTTTCTCTTGAATATTTTAAAGGAAGTAATCTAACTCCAAATAGTCTAAATTCAGGAAAACTTTATAGTTTTGCTATGTGTAAATTCTCTGTTAAGCCTTTGTTGAGGTCGTTAAGACATGAGTATTATTGAGGCAAAATACTGAAAATAAGGTATCATCACAAAAACATTTTTACTTTTCATGCTCTATTGCTCTTATAGCAAATCTCTTTGTCAAAAGGTTGTTGACTTAGCAAAGCATGCAGATGCTTAATTACTTCCATTTAAAAGTACAGTATAGGAAGTCTCACCTGTAGCACAGTTAAAGCCACTGTTCCCCAGCCTAGCCTGAGGTGAAATTATTATCTGGACTAACTAAATAAAACTACTGTACTGCTTTGTATTTGTGATCAGGTTTGTGTCTCTGTGCTGTTCTTCATAAAGCTTTCTGTCGCTAACCGTGAGTTCTGGAACCTGTCACCATTACCTAGAAAACACCCTGTTCTTCGATCTCTATTTTTTCAACTTGAAAAGTAGGAGTGATTTTCTAAAATCGTTTGGCTACTAAAGCGATATTACTGCCCGATGAGCTTACAGTGTGCAGCAGGGTGCAAAGCAGCGGTGCTAGTTTTCAAAACGATCTAACCATGACACAGTGAAATAGAGGCACAGTTGCTGTCATGAAGAACAGTAGGTCTACAATTCTCTGTGTGCTTGCTATTGCCCTCTGTATTTTATTTCTCAGTTTCCCCAGAGGGAAAACTGGGAACAGAGTCACAACAAATCAGCTGCTTCTGGTCATCCTGAGGTCCCCTGGCTGCATAGAAGCTGAAGACGCTCTTTTAAAACCAGAAGAAACAGGGAGGCCACCTCATCTCTTCTCTAATGAGCAATAGGTTTTGGGTTTCCTCCCATCCCTCCATTTCTGGAGTGCTTACAGATGTGGGTAAGAAGTGTCAAATATGAGCTGTACCCCTCTCTCCTTGAAAGGTAATGATGGAAACCTGACTCCTTTGCCTGCCTTTCCCTGTAACAGCAATCACAAAAAAAGAAGTGCCTGAGTACAGACCTAGATATTGAGCATCATACAAAATTTTTGCTTGGAAGGGACTTCTGGAAACCATGTAGTCCCATGCTCAAAGGAAGCCTAGCCTCTAAGTTAGGTCAGATTACTCAGAGCTGCTGCCAACAAGTTTTGTAAATCTCCAGGGATGGAGAGTCCACACTTTCTCCTAGTGTGGATATTTTTTTCCCATGTCTCTGATCAAGATTTCTTTCTCGTAACCATTGCCTCTTGTCCTTCTGATGTGCACCTCTGAGAAAATCTGGCCCTGTCTTCTCTGTAAGCTCTCTTTATGTAGGGTGAGAAGCCCCCCGAGCCTCCTCTCCCTGTTTGTTTTGTCTTTCCACATACATTGTGTGCTCCAGCCCCCAACCATGTGAACTCATTCCAGTTTGTCAACATCTCTCTTGTACTAAGAGACTTGTACCAGTCCTAAAACTGGACATGGTATCCCAAGCGAGGCAGGTGACTAAAGGGGAATAATCACTTCCAATTGACTTGCAGACTGCGCTCTCAGGAGAGCAATCCAGCGTGCGTTTAGCTGTCGTTGCTGCCTGGACACCTGTACTGAGGTTGTTCCTTCCCAAATGCAGGAATTTGCTTGTGCAGTTTCTGGCAGCCCATTCTGCCAGCTTCTGGATGTCCCTCTGAATGGCAAAACCCTCCAGCGTCTTGACAGCTCTCCCTCCCCAATTTGGGGTTGTCTGCAAATTTGCTGAGAGCACAGTGCATCCCACCAGCCAGGTGAAGATGGGAAACAAGATCAGCTCCAGTACTGACCCCTGAGAAACATCCCTTGTAACCACTTCTGAAAAGATCAAGCTCATTAGCAGTACTCTTTGGCTATGGTCAGATCGTTCCTTTATACCCACGGAAAAGGAAAATGACTATAGCAAGCAGGGGCTCTTTTTCCCTTGAAATGAGAAAGTTCAATTCTTAATAGCAGTTTTTTCTTGAATGAGAATGTTCTTTGCTGATTTTTGTGGCAATGTAGTAGAATAGAATTATTACATAAAAAAAGTGTAAAAGGATCATTCTTGTAATTTTTTGTATGCAATGTGATATTCAGTTTTGTCCTAATAGGCTTACTATTGCTCCTCATCTATTTCAGTTCAGCTGCAAAATGTCAAAAGTACTGCTGCAGTTATTCTAGACAAAATGCCCTTTCAAAAACCAGCTTAAAACTTCACATAACCACTGGTATGGAACTGCCAATACTGGTCCTGGTCTGTGTAATATTGATGTATCCTTATGCCTGTGGAAGATGAGCGTGCTGAGCCTCAGATGAGTTTGATTGCCAAAAGGTTATGTGCGCTTGGTTGAAGGACTTGGGGAAAAAGAAGGGGGACGTCTTCAGCATGCGGTTGCGGTCTGGAGAACTGCCCTCTCCTTATCACAGCCTCGGTCCCCTGTGATTCTTTTCACTCAGATCAATTTAATAAACTGACAGATACAAATTTTCATTACTGTCAGCACGGCGCAGCCAATACAAGAGCAAAAGATCAAGCTGCGTGCCGGCTCCGCTTCCCCTATCAGCAGCGCGGTCGCCAGCTCGCTTGTGTCTCTGGGCTCCTGGGTGTGGGGATGGACTGCTGGTGGGGAAAAGGTCACTGGCTGATTTTTGGTGCACCAGGCTGAGGTTGCAGGTTGAACAACATGAAATATCTTGTTTTGATTCGTAAAGCGAGCAAGCCGAGAAGGAGACCCGTTGGAGGAATAGCTCTGAAACCACGTAATGCCATGCCCGTGCGTGGCTTTGATACACAAAGTCAATGCTTCTCCCTTTCCTTTATAAGCATCTTTTTCAAATACACCAAGATGACTTCTCCTTCTTAACGACATCTCCCTAGACAGCTGACTTTTGCTGTGTGGTGAGGATTACAGCTAGAGGAAATCCTCCTCCCCTTGCCTATCCCCACAAGCGATATTGTCTTCTCCTGGGAAAGCGTGTGTGTGCTACGTGTGCCCACCTCCCCACCTGGGAGACAGTTCAGGGACTGACTTGGCCACCCGTATTTTTGTGGATGCTGCTGAGCAATTGTGTTCCAGCATCCAAGCCCAACATTTGGCTTTTTAATTTGTATTGTTTTAATGCAATCGAAGGTGCTAAATGACAGTGCTCTGCTTCTGCGGAGTGCAGGAAGATCATGTTAGCTTTAGCCTGGGCTGGTTAATCATTGATGGAGAGGCGATAGCTCCTGGCCCGTCTCCTCCTTCCCTCCCCTTGCTTTCATTCTCTCTCTTCCCCATATGAAACTCAATTAATGTGCTGCAATATTTCAGGACAAAAGCTGATCTTAAAATATGCAAAATAAAGTTTTCAATTTTATGTCTTCAGTCACCTTGGCAGGGGGTATTTTTAGCCCGATTTCCACATGAATATTATATCATAAAAGGGCTGATTAAAATGAGGTAACATGACAGGAATGGCTCATAGTGAATGGATATCTTATTTGTCCTGTTGAAAGGACATTACTGTAACCTTGCCTGCAATCCTGCAGAGTGGTTCCCAGTAAGTTATGTGCCATCTAACCTTCCCTGAAATTTATTCCTAACAATTGACATGTAGATTACCAATGCAGCAGAAGTCTTCTATATTGTCTTTGGAGCGTGGGGTGGCAAGTAAGCAACCTTCCAAACAAAAATCCAAAGCGCCCATTGATAAAACTGGAGATACATAATTTAGAATTTTTAAAATTCTGGATTTTAGCGGAGGAGTAAAGGAAAAGCAGTGAAAGAATTTGGCAGTCAGAAAAGTGAGCTTTTTGTTCTCATTTCAAAAGGTTTTGCCTTCACTTGAGTAAGGTATTTCATTTCTAAAGCTATACCTGCTATAGTGTGAGCCTATTATTTTAGAAAAATGACAGAGTGTTATCTTTTGTATTGAAGATTTACAATTAACCAATGAAAAAGTTTCCTGGGTTAACAGTAACATCACTTTAGTAGAGCATTTTCCAGCAATAGATCTTGAAGTGCTAAACAGAAGACATCAGGGTCATCCTTTGTACTTGGTGGGTGGGGAAACCAAAGCATAGAGTGAGCCACCAGTTTGCCCAGCATACCAGTGGCACGGCTCTAAACCAAATGCAGGTTTTCAGAGTTCTGCTCTGGCACTGTGTGCTTAACAGTATCGCTGGCATCGCGTGCTGAGGGACGGGGAAGTCTGCAACTGGTCTCGTATTTTTAAGAAACAGCAAGGAAATACTAGAATCTCTTTGCAGAACCTGGTTCCAGAGTCTTTCACGAGAACAGCTTTCTTCTTTAAGGCATCCTGCTTCTTTTCATTCCCTTTTTTTTCACAGATTTGATGATTGAAAGGTCTGAAGGAGAACTGCTGTGGTCATCTTGTCCCTAAATATCACAGATGCTACTACTTCACTTCTTAATTTCTGCAGTGCACCCAGTAAATTCTGGTTGATGGACTGCTGGATTTTCAGAAGGATACCAGATTTTGCTCTGAATTTTCCACATCCTTTGAAAGTCAACCACACCTATGATTCATCTTTTATTTCCCATTCTAATTTCTCTAGGTTTAACCTCTGCCACTGGATGTCATTCTGCCTTTACTAGAGTGGAGCACCTTTCCAACATCAAATAAATGAAAGTAGCCTCTAATATCAGTTCCCTGAGCAGATACGGTGACCCAGTTGGTGTTTTCATTTTTTTTCTGTTCTACCTTTCAGTTTGTGCCCAACAGAGTCAAGATTAGGTGAGAAAAGGACACAAACCTTTTCTGTATTCAGTGGTAAAAGGCTTTGAGAAAGTCTCCAATGTAGTGAATTTTCCCTCAAAACTGCGACTTGTTTCTCTGCTGATTGAGAATTAGAAAAAGGCCAAAGGATATTTGCGGTCCTAATGACAAACAGATACATGTACGTTGTGCGCGTATGTTATCAGCCGCTGTTATGTTAATGATTGATGTAACTAAGGCTGTGGCTTGTTTCTTTAGCTCGGGTCTAAGTTAGGATTGCTGTAGATAGAGCTAGAGACACATGGGGTTAGGAAAGGGGAATTCTGTCTGGCAATATAGGCAGGAAGCTGGTTTTTAGCTTTATTTCCTAAGGAAAGTAGTGTCTGCAATGCTCTGACTATATGCCTGTTCCCAGTAATTTTTCAAGACAGTGGTTAATTTCAACAGTATTTGAAATAGGACAGAAATCTCAAAAATAATTATATTCCTACAAGTCAGCAAAGGTGAAGGTCTCAACGGGTCAGAGATGGTTTCTTGTATCCTTGAGGGGGTCACAAGAGACTGGGTGGGAGCTGGGGTGATTGTGGGAGTGATGGTGCAGGACATGGGACAGCGAGCACAGCTTTTGCAGGAAAATGGGCGTTTTTTCTTCTCCTGCTTGCAGGAAAACCTACTCTCGGTCTACGCATGGTAGGGCATCGTGCGAGGGAACGGCTGCTGCTGCACGTCGCATGGGGACTGCTTCGGGGGCAGCGAGGATGAATTTCCTGACCACGCGCTGTGGTTTTGGAGATGTAGGGGCTGACCCGTTGGCTGGGGCGGGGGGCAGATTTAAGCCCTTCAGCCTACGTGGCAATGGGACGCAACTTAGTGCAAATATTGTTTCTCTGTTTCTGTCCTTTCATTCTCTTTCTGTGAAGGAAAAGGTGTTTGTGGGAAAGGATTCGTCTAACTCAAGGTTTGGAGCTGGTGAAGCCAGATCATCCTTGGGCTAATTAAGGCTGAGGCTCCTGGTTGGGCAATAACGTGCAGTTTCTTTTGGCACAATTATTTTTGCTCATTTGGTTCAACACACAGGGAAGGGAAGTAGGTGCCAAAGACATGGTTAGAACAAGCTGTTTGTATCTGGTCTTAAATAGGAAACAGTTTCTCCATCCTTGATTTCTTTCTCACTTTATTTGAGCTATATTAAGTGAATGTTATGCAGAAGCTATTTTCAGAAAGTGGTAATTATATTAAATTATCTTCTTCCGGTATCCTTTCATTTTCTAAAGTATTCAAATGCTGGTGAGATATTGTCCAGACAAGATGATGATAAAATCTGATCATCTGTTACTGCTTAGTAATGAAAGCAAAATTGGAAGATTGTGTAGCAACTTTAAAAAGGGTACTTTGACAGTTTTTATTTTATTGGAGTTGTTCTAGTCTATTATTTAACAAACCATCTCTTTATTGCTTAAAGAAGTGATTGCAATATTTCACAAGGAGCTCATTTTTCTTCAATTTCTGTTCACTTGTGCAGCGTTCTTCTGACAGCTTTGTGCTCTGCTTCTCATGCTAATTCTTTTTACAGCAGCTGCTGGAGAATCTTAATGAAATTTGGCGTTTCAGCCCCCTTCACTGCCTGCCATACACAGTGCAGCAGCACAGCCTGGTCGAGCATAGACGTTACCACTTCAGCACAGACTGGTGGTAAATCTGGCCACTCGGCTCCTGAAAACCTTTCCTCTAATATCCTTTATTTATACGCATACCCCTTTTTAAGTCACTGTGTCTAATGTAAATACTATAACATCTTTCAGGTCCAAATTGGTATTGCTCCAGCAATGGCCAAAGCTAAATGTTTGTAGCAGAGAAAAAACACGTATAAAGCAATTACCGTTTAACGGTGGTAGAACATTGTTGCTGTTTTTTGAGCAAAGGCAACCATCAATTTACTCTCTGGTGCTACAGACTACTCTGACGTTTCAAATCTAGTGAGTGATATGGTGAAAACTGTAATTCACATGAAAATCAGCCCTGATTTGAAACTCTTGGCAGGGAGTTCTGCAGGTTAATTGAATTAGAGTGTGTGCGTGCTGCTTTATCCTATCAATTTTTATCTTTTAGTTTTATTGATAGATCTTTTGCTTGCATAGTCAGGAGAAAATGAACATGAGAGTCCAACCAGCTTTCTCGTTCTTTTTCTGTTGTTCAATCATCGGTGTTTTCTTCATTTCTCCTCTATAAGGGATTTATTGAAACAATTTTCTACGTTCCTGCAAACACAACCAGGCAAATTTCATTTAGACTGCAAAGGTTTGTTAGGTCTAGCTCCAAGCCTGCTATTGTTTATCTAGATGAAAATAAAATAGTCTTATTTCCTTTACACTTACAGGTATATATGAGAATATATATGAATATGTATGTTTGGCAGAGATAAGAAATTTTGGAATTTTACAGTTGCTGATTTAAGGTGTAGCAAATAACTTATATTTGCCATGCAAGCTCTCAGAGGAACTTTCATAGAGGTTAGAAATGGAAGGTAAAGGGGTATCCTCTCTTAGTATATATCCTGTCATTGTCTCTGCAGGGCAGCTCTTATAAAAGGATTCTCCTCTATATATCCCCTAGCGTATACCAAAAATCAGCCCTGAGCAGAAGTTAGCAGTCAGTGGCTGAACACGAAGAAAGCTGGGAGGTGGTGTTTCTTCAACCACCTTCTTCATTCTCAACCTGGCTTGAAGACTTTGCCACCAAAGAGCCATTTTACACTCAGTGCCCTGTTTCACTTCTCTGAAAGACAAACCCATTGCAGGGGGCATTTAATTGCCTGCCTGCTTTCGGCTCTGCTGTTGCTATATGCTTTTCTTAGCTGTCAGTTCTGAGTCTCTGGCTTTTTGCAAACCAAATAAAATGAATTTTCTGTTATGATGTACTGTGGTCTGGGTGATCCATAGGTTGGTGTGTATCACCAGATAATATTTAATCTTGCAGCCACCAGCCTTCAGATACTGCTTTTCACTATAGCTCTGTATTCCCCATTAGTATTACTACTATTATTTTTAATATTGGTGCTGATGCTGTACTTGTCAGGTGGACTCTGAGCAAAGCACTTTTCCCAGTACCTTACTGTACCTGACAGTTTCCATGTAATCACCAGAGCCAAATTTTGCTCTCGCATACACAAGAGTTACATTCACAGGCCTTCCCTGAGCAAGTCCTCTGCTCTACTTCAAGTAGACAGAAATGTGTTTAGGGTAGAGTTCGTCGTAAAGTTTATCCCAGCCCGTTCCCTCCTCTCAGCCCCCAACTCTATACTAATAGTAGGTCCATTTTGCACTCACAGATTGACCGAACTTGAAAATTGTGATATAGAGATGAGGTTTTCCTGCCCTGCCCTGAAGGTGAGCCTGGGAGGGGAGGCTCATGCTCCAAGTCCTCATCAGCTTTTCCAAACCTGCTGCTCAAGGAAGGTGGGGGACGTTGTCTATAAACGGAGTCTCAGTGATGTGTGCAGTGTTGCGATGTTGCTACAATGCTCAGGAGAAATTCTTGTGGATTGTGAAAGGCACTTTTAATAAAAAGCCAACAGTTTACCACATGCTTTTTTGAGGAGCTGGGTTGCCACTGGGGTAATCACTCTAATGGAACTGGAAAGGTGTCATGCTACAGTTGTTTTCATATTTATGTGGTGCTCTCTTTGGCTATTATTTTACTTTTACTGGGTCCACTATTGTATTTCTCAATTGGAGCTAAGCACTCCCGAGCCCTGGGGATTTTTGCAATTATTGCCACTGACAGAGCAAACAGGAGCGAGGAATCTAAGCCGTTGCTATAGAGGCTGTATATAACACAATACCCGTAGAGCACTGGGCATAATAACCGTAACATGAAAAATGAGCTATTGATTCTCTGCCCAATTCTAGGGAATGAAAAATTTCCTCCCAATCTGTAAGCCAGTGTGCTGACAGCATCGTCCTCCCGAGTGCTTGTCCGCAGAGGTCTGACTCCGTCCTCTGGTCGCTATTTAGTTTAGACTACAGAAAATGCATGTGTGTTTGAGGAAGAAGCTTGTCATAGGCTTATTTAGCGGCTGTGCAGCGTCACCCATGCAGTGATTTCACAGCACTTAGGCATGCAAGACTTCGGTGGGTACCAGCCCTGCCTTAAGTCTCAGGGAGGAGCGGGGGCTGAATCACGGAAAGCGTCAAGAGGAAATTCTGGCATCCTTACTCATTCAGAGCATTGTTACAACCTCTGCATACTCACACTGTGCATAAATGTCCTACTTGATGTGAGCAAAGATGTCATGGTTTAAGTGATTTTAGCCTAATCACACAAGAAATGTTCAGGAAAGATTAGCCCCCAATCCTATGTCATAAGTAGAGGCAATACGAGAAGTGATCACTCCCATCCTCACGAGCTAAAATTCTGCTGTTTCATTTGATGTGATCAACTATTTAGTCATCCTTGAAATTTCCCTTTTGTTCCTTGTAATTGGGATTTTCAGCAGTGCCCAGTGCAGGTTTGCTCTGTGTGCGGTGGCCTGGGGGGTGATGGCCCATGGACACATCTGCCATGAGAAATGACATCAATTTTCCTTTCCTTGACATCCCTCTCGTTGGTTTTAGGTACCAATTATAAGGCAAATAGCCCACACAAGGCAGTATTATTCTTTGTGGGCAGCTGAAAGAGAAGCACCGTGTGGATATCAGTAAAACTTGGACGCTTGTTTCACTGGCATCAGTGCCAGCGTTTTCTTTGGTTTGCTCCGTGCAGATTTGGGACCTTGTGTTTCATTTGGAATTCTGCTTGGGACCGAACCCAAGCTTGGGAAATGACACTGCCAAGTTTTCTCTGGTTTTGTGTCAAGAGCAACTTTGGATTGAAGCTGGAACTGAACCAGGCACGTGATCTAACTCCTATACTGTCTCATATGTTGAGGAAAGCCAGTCTCGTCTAGCCAAAATGGAGTCAGACAGAGGGTGTTATACATTCCTGATGTAAGATTAAAGTAACATCCATGGAGGTTTTTACTCTCCCTTTTATTCTTGGTCTCACAAAAGAACACTTGTGGAACAAACCTTCAATGTGAAGGTTGTGAATGTTCTTTTTTCCCCTCTCCATTTCTGTAGTAGCACATTGAAGGATGACTCTGTCCTTGTTGTGGTTGAAGGAAAAGGATGCGAGAGCAGCGAGTAAAGCCCAGTGGTTGAATGCCAGGTGCCTGGAGCTGCTGCATCTCCATAGCCTTGGGGACAGGTCCCCAAAAGCAGCATCTGACCCCCTCTTTGAATACCTTGAAGTGTTCTGCTGGGCGACGAGCTGAAGGCTGTCACCTGAAGGTAATATATAAGAACCCAAGTAAATTGTTTGATGTGTCGGCATTTCTGTTAGTACAAATAATTAACGAGAAGATTGATTTTTGGACCAAATTCCTTCTTCTCTCGGGGAGAGAGGTGATCTCACTAAAGGTATCTTGCTCTTTATTTAGGTATTTCTGCACTATTTGTCACATACCAAAACAGGCATTGCGAAGGAGGATTGGAATGGCATTTTTAAACCTGTTTTCAACAAAAAACATAGCATGAGACTCTAAAATGTGAGCAGTGGGTCTGCGTAACCCCACAAAAAATCTAAACCTCCCCTGGCAGAACTTGAGGCCATTTCCTCTCGTCCTATCACTTGTTACTTGGGAGAAGACCCCACCTCACTACAACCTCCTTTCAGGCAGTTGTAGAGCGCGATGAGGTCTCCCCTCAGCCTCCTCTTCTCCAGACTAAACAACCCCAGTTCCCTCAGCCGCTCCTCATAAGACTTGTGCTCCAGGCCCTTCACCAGCTTCGTTGCCCTTCTCTGGACGCGCTCCAGCACCTCCATGTCCTTCTTGTAGTGAGGGGCCCAAAACTGAACACAGGATTCGAGGTGCGGCCTCACCAGTGCCGAGTACAGGGGCACGATCACCTCCCTGCTCCTGCTGGCCACACTATTTCTGATACAGGCCAGGATGCCGTTGGCCTTCTTGGCCACCTGGGCACACTGCCGGCTCATGTTCAGCCGGCTGTCAACCAGCACCCCCAGGTCCTTTTCCTCCGGGCAGCTTTCCAGCCACTCTTCCCCAAGCCTGTAGCGTTGCCTGGGGTTGTTGTGACCCAAGTGCAGGACCCGGCACTTGGACTTGTTGAACCTCATACAGTTGGCCTCAGCCCATCGATCCAGCCTGTCCAGGTCCCTCTGCAGAGCCTTCCTACCCTCCAGCAGATCAACGCTCCCGCCCAGCTTGGTGTCATCTGCAAACTTACTGAGGGAGCACTCGATCCCCTCGTCCAGATCGTTGATAAAGATATTGAACAGGACTGGCCCCAGTACTGAGCCCTGGGGAACACCGCTCGTGACAGGCCGCCAACTGGATTTAACTCCGTTGACCACAACTCTCTGGGCCCGGCCGTCCAGCCAGTTTTTTACCCAGCAAAGAGTACGCCCGTCCAAGCCACGAGCAGCCAGTTTCTCCAGGAGAATGCTGTGGGAAATGGTGTCAAAGGCTTTACTAAAGTCTAGGTAAACAACATGCACAGCCTTTCCCTCATCCACTAAGTGGGTTACCTTGTCATAGAGGGAGATCAGGTTGGTCAAGCAGGACCTGCCTTTCATAAACCCATGCTGCCTGGGCCTGATCACCTGGTTGTCCTGTACATGCCGTGTGATGGCACTCAAGATGATCTACTCCATAACCTTCCCTGGCACCGCAGTCAGATGGACAGGCCTGTAGTTCCCTGGATCCTCCTTCCAGCCCTTCTTGTAGATGGGCATCTGTTGCGAATGAGTGGTTTTGAGGCCGCTTAAAGAATCACCAGCAAAAGTATCAGTAAAAAGTGATTTTAATAGAAATTTATAAAAGCGTGACTTAACAGAATTCAATGGCAAGGTTCACCCTATTACTCTTTACATGGATTAAGTATACACAGGGAAAATCTTGTCAGAATTGTGTTGGAATTATTTGTGCAGAGATTGAGGACAAAAAGAATAGGGAGACCCTCCCGTTGAGTCACGGGGTTCAGAGAAGACCCGGCTGGATCCAATATTAGTCTCAGACTTGAACAATGGTTTATGTCTAATACAAGAAGGGTAAGGAGACCCTCCTGTTGAGTCACGAGGTTCAGAGTAAACCCCCTTGCTTTCTAAACTTCTCAGAGAGGGGTCTAGGTGCAGCTGGATCTACCCCTAGTCTCAGACTTGGTCAACGGTTTATGTTTAAGAGATTAGACGTGTCTAGCAGCAATCTAAAATACATTCATAATTTTAAGCTGGATCACGAGATTTTAGCAGCACTTAATCATTGCAGCGACTTAATAACAGATTATTCTTACTATTGGTTATCTAAATCAATTCATACACACACGGGATCTAAATCAATTCACACACATATGCCCAAACCTAAATAAGGTATCTGTTCAAAATTCCCCTTGAGTTTCGTGAAATACTCACGTTAAATGTCTTGGCATTTCTCAATGGGCAAAAGATTGAGCCCCGAGGAGCATTTCAGCCCAGGTCCTAATGGTCCTCCAAGAATCGCAGACTTGAGACTTCATGAGTTCTGAGGGGTGTCCCAGTCAGAGGGAGATTCTGGGTGCAGGCCACTGTGGTCCAGGAGAGCTCACAGGGTCTCGCTTGGGACTGCTCTTTATAGGTTTGCAAGATGATTGGCTTTAGTCATCAGTAAATTTCCATCCTGGTCACTATCAGTGGTGATCCGGGATAGTACTTATGTTATTGTTCCACAGTAACAATCGTATCGTTTCACTTGAGCTACGATCCAAGTAGGGAATGCTTCAGAGCTGTCAGCGATGACGAATTATTCCCTGCTCTTGTTCCCTACCTTGATCAAGTAGCTGGTGTCCCTGGTAAGATCAGTGCTCCCCACCTTAGCCATGCAAAAGTGCCTGCTACGGTCAAGGCACGCTCAACTGCCCAACTCATTACACAATGGCTAAGGCCTAACAGGAGTTCCTGAGATCGTAAAGTGGCCCAGGGGAAGGGGGGAATTGCACCACCACAGTGTCACATTTGCTAACTTCCAGTCAACTGGGACCTCCCCGATTAGCCAGGACTGCTGATAAATGATGGAAAGTGGCTTGGTGAGCACTTCTGCCAGCTCCCTCAGTACCCTTGGGTGGATCCCATCCGGCCTCATAGACTTGTGTGTGTCTAAGTGGCGTAGCAGGTCACTAACCATTTCCCCCTGGATTATGGGGGCTTCATTCTGCTCCCCATCCCCGTCTTCCAGCTCAGGGGGCTGGGTACCCTGAGAACAACTGGTCTTACTCTTAAAGACTGAGGCAAAGAAGGCATTAAGTACCTCAGCCTTTTCCTCATCCTTTGTCACCATGTTTCCCCCCCACATCCAAAAAAGGGTGGAGATTCTCCTTAGCCCTCCTTTTGTTGTAAATGTATTTATAGAAACCTTTTTTATTGTCTTTTATGGCAGTAGCCAGATTAAGTTCTAGCTGGGCTTTGACCCTTCTAATTTTCTCCCTGCATAATCTCACGACATCCTTGTACTCTTCTTGAGTTGCTTGCCCCTTCTTCCAAAGGTCATAAACTCTCCTTTTTTTCCTGAGCTCCAGCCAAAGCTCTCTGTTCAGCCAGGCCGGTCTTCTTCCCCGCCGGCTCGTCTTTCTGCACATGGGGACAGGCTGCTCCTGTGCTTTTAAGATTTCCTGCTTGAAGAACGTCCAGCCTTGCTGGACTCCTTTGCCCTTCAGGCCTGCCTCCCAAGGGACTCTGTCAACCAGGCCCCTAAAGAGGCCAAAGTCTGCCCTCAGGAAGTCCAAGGTAGCAGTTCTGCTGACCCCCCTCCTTACTTTTCTGAGAATTGAAAACTGTCATTTCATGATCGCTGTACCCAAGATGGCCTCCAAATGTCACATCACCCACAAGTCCTTCTCTGTTGGCTCCCTCACCAGCTGTGTCAGGAAGTTCTCTTCCACACACTCCAGGAACCTCCCAGACTGTTTCCTCTCTGCTGTATTGTATTTCCAGCAGACATCTGGAAAGCTGAAGTCCCCCACAAGAACAAGGGCTAGCGATCATGAAACTTCTCCCAGCTGCATATAGAATATTTCGTCTGCCTCTTCATCCTGGTTGGGTGGTCTATAACAGACTCCCACCATGATATCTGCCTTGTTGGCCTTCCCCCGGATTCTTACCCATAAACACTCAACCCTATCGTCACCATCATTAAGCTCTAGACAATCAAAACACTCCCTAACATACAGGGCTGCCCCACCGCCTCTCCTTCCTTGCCTATCCCTTCTGAAGAGTTTATAGCCATCCATTGCAGCACCCCAGTTGTGCCAGTCATCCCACCAGGTTTCCGTGATGGCAACTGTATCATAGTTTTCCTACCGCACAGTGGCCTCCAGCTCTTCCTGTTTGTTGCCCATGCTGCATGCATTGGGTAGATGCACTTCAGTTGGGCTATTGATCCCGCCACCTTTTTGGGGGAAGAAATCCTAATTCCTACGTGACCATTCTCAGGCACTTCCGTGGTTTCTAGCACATCCATAACCCTTGTGTCTTTGCTGCCGCAGGGATCTCCATCCCCTACCTCCACTGAGATGGCAGACTGAAGGACCTTGCTAGCACACCGTCCCTCAAATATCAGCATGCCACCCCCAAGCTTATCTCTAGCGAGATAAGCATAGAGTTGTTCCCAACTGTAGCTCCTGTTATTTTTGCTCATGCAAAATATCTGTGCTGCTGACAGGAATTGATTTGTCCAAATTGGGAAGACCAAGAGAGATGATTTAGGTATATTTTTGTATTGGATGGATATCCGACTCCCACCTATTCATAACTAACAAGTTTTATTTTTAGCATTTGGATGCAGAGTGATAAACAGGCATGGAGAAAAACCAGCCTCAAACTCTCTTTTCAAACGTATAGAGATATCACACTATTTCATGGAGTTTCTGCTATCTCTTGTCATATCTGTGTGTGTTTCTGAGCTCTGTGCTGAATCAATCTATTTGCTTTCCCTCTTGGGCTGCCTTTCAAGCAACACCTGACCGATGCTGATCAGCCGAGAGAGATGTGATATGTGACCTACCCACTCGACTTACAGCAAATCAGGCTCCGCACAGTCTATTTTTAGAAATCTGGTTTCTGTGTTAGGCTACTGGAATTCTGCGTTTGCTTCATCTGGAGTACGACAAAAAATCTTTTGATTAATTTTAGAGGCAAAGCTCCTTGGAATAAAATTTTGTCTAATAATGGAAGTGCATTAAAAATTGATATGAGAAACTGGAATTTATGCCTCCGGGAACTTAAATTTAAATACAATCTACCTGAAACAGACACTGAGGATGTAATAAACACAAGATTCATGTTGAATGTTTGAGCCCTGTTGAGGTCTCCAATCCCATCCTGTTTAAAAACCTTTCTGCGCAGGAGCTGGTTACCACGCTTCCCACTCACAGCCTTTTTATATTTTCTAGCCTAAGTGAACACATTCCGTCCAGGTTTTTCCTTGAAAAGGTGAAAGCCTCTTACCTTTCATGTTACCATCTTCTGACCATTTTTCCTGCTGACCTGTGCTGAGTCTCAAAGTGTGGGCCAAACCCAAACCTGGTGTGCGTGCTGAAACGCCAGCAATGCCGCATGCAACTCCCGGACTTTCCTGCGTACGTTAGTACAGCTCAGAGGGATGTGTGGGTATTTCGTTATACAAGCCACTTGTGCCTGGTTAGCCAATCTGCTAGCAGAGAGCCTTCCACGAGCTGCTGGTCCCTAAGCCAGGTTTTTGGGTGTGGTTTTTTTAGCTGCTAGATATTTATATTTGCATTCTCTTGCTGAAGATTAGTATTCTGTTCTCATCTTCAGTGAATTGCATTTTACTGATTTTTTGGACTGAGTTATCAAAATCCCATTGAATTTTAATCATCAGTAGCACCTGCCAATTTGAATCAGTTTTCCTTTATTTTTTAGATCTCCCCCCCCCCCCGAACTTAAATTGTCAATGAAAATACTGGCTAGACCTCAGGACTCACCTTCATGGGTTTCACCTCTCTGAAATATTCTGAAATATTTTTGGGAGAGATACCAGATTTTTGATGATCTCTCTTTGAATACAGATTTTCAATTATCTTTAAATCATGTGTGTTACATAAAGATTCAGGCCACAAATGGAAAGGTAGATGATAGTGAAGTGCCATGGAAAAGGCTGTCATTGCTGTTCTTCTATCCCAGCTGGAAGCAGGAAACTCTCTGATTATCAATAATTACTTTCTGGTTCAGCCCTAGTTTGTAGACCTGCCTCAGCCAGCCTTTGAGCTCAGAGCAAGGATTTAAAAACAGATAACCCACAAAAATTTTGTATCTGTGACAATATGAAACAGGGCACCCTGAGGCATTAGATATATTTAAAGTTGGGTTTAAGAAAGTGAAAAAAGAGATGATATAATTTAATTCTGGGGTCTAAACACAAGGCTGAGAATCCAGAGCCTTAAAGCTTTACACCTGGCTCAGTGACTCGGCATTGCAAAAGGGAAAGTGTGTTCTGGATCACATTGTCTTTTTTAAAAAAAGATGTGTGTGGGCAAAGTGCACTAATTTACCACTGTGAAGGCATAACATTTTTTAAATTTACTTGTGCCCACACAAGTTGAAATGGAAACTATTATTTTAATGTTAAGCATTAGCTTTTTTTTGTTACTCTGCAAGGTCTGGATCCTGCACTCTTTTCCAATGAGTGCTGGACTTAAATCAGATTTTGGTCTTACATATCAATCTTATTTTTTCTTCCATCTTTTATTCCAGTTTTCTTCTTGCCTTTTACAACTCTTCTGAAGTCTATTTAGTTTTTGTGTTCTGCTTAATATACTCCCCAATATTTAATTTATTGGAGGATAACAGCATTCTGATTGAAATTTCCATCAGCTCAGAAATAGTATCAAAAGAGAAAATGATAGACGAGGGAAATCTAGGGTATTTTTAAATCTAAAAGGCTAATTTAGACTAAATGCAAAATGGGTGTGAACAACTGCCCTAGTATTTTCACAATAGCCAACCAGATGCCATCTGAAAAAAAAACCCAACCCTAATATCCTCATTTCTTTTTATGCTAAAACATTGGCAGGTATTGATATAGGAGGCAAACTAACTCATTTGAACTAAATTGGGCTGTTCACACTGAACAAAAGGCATTCAGCTGCAGTTGCATAAAACATGGTAGAGAGACCCCCTGGATCTTGGAAAGCAATGTGTGAAATTGCCTCAGAACCGTGTGTTTGTTTGTTAAAGTATTGTTTTTCTGCAAATATCACCCCTTTTTGAGTTTGTTTTTACTGAGATTTTTCTGTCCGACTCTCCTCTCACTTCCAGCGTGCAGACTGGAGTAATTGCATCTAAAATTTGGCAGTGCAGGACTGGGAGTAAGGAGCATGGTACTGTCTACTCTGACCAGCCTCTCAACAACTCATTTGGACATACATATAGAAAAAAAGTCACAGCAGAAAGTTTTGAATATTTGCCTGGAGATAAATTTTTGCCATGGCGGCAATGGTTGGCCATTGCTGTGGCGGTAAGAAATTTGGTCTTGGTTAAGATTGTTGTCTTGAAAACCTTGGAGATTTAAATCCTCTATAGATGTGATTGTCATCGCAACAAAGAGACTCCACTGAAAGATTTTCTATGGAAGTTAGAGAGTGAGAAACCTTTGGGTACCAAGAGCACCTTTTTTCTGATGTATTTTTAGCATTGATCATGATCTGTTAAGAACAGGAGTGAATGTTGGGTAGGATATACCAATTTGTTTTTATTTTCACAAGGTATTATTTTTCTATACCTTGTTAATATGCCCTGTGTGTAGCTAAAGCTTCCTGCCGAGCTTAATTAAATCCTCTCTGAGGATCGGTCCTTCTTCCACCACTGTCTATGCTGTAGTCACTTGTCAGTGCGTTTGGGGTTTTTTTCCCCATAATATACCATCTACCTCAAAACACTCATCCCCTTGCTAAGAGCACAGTCTGTTATCAAATTTGGTCTCTAGTTAGGCAGACACAGTGAATGACTGGCCTGATTCAGCTCTGTTAATTCATTCACTACACAGATGTAAAGAAGTTGCACAAATATATTATTCTTGCAAGTAACACCAGAATCAAGCCTATGGAAAAGCCATCCCTACCATGGTAATTGGAAGGTTCAATTGATGTACAGAATGAATAGATTCCATCAATAGATATTTGAGGATATTTCATATCCTGAAACTCTTAATATCAGGAAAATTCACTATGGGTGAACTTCTTGAAAGTTCAGTCACTTTCTAACCTCAGGGTTTGATCCAATCCCCTTTCATGAAGAAAATTATTTTAAATTTAATTGGTTAGTACAAGTCACACTAAGGATGATGAAGATTAATTGTCTTTGTGTATGAGCTTTTTTGATCTGCCAAATGCCTTTCCAAGAAGCATCACACAATGGCCCAAAAAAAAAAGAAAAAGGGCACTAGGAAATCAAAAGAGGCAGGAAAAAAGAGCCCACCATGTGGTCTTTGAGGTTCCCTGTTGTAGCATGATTTATTGGTCTCTCAGTTTTGTTTCAGGCCCCAGCTTGGAGGACAGTAGCTTACAGTGCGACCACGTAGGCTGGCTTGACAGAGATGCATGTTGGATCTGTAATGTAGAGAAAGCGGGAAGGAAAGGTGGCTGAGAGTTCAGGAAAATAAGGCAGCCTTTTTTCTTTCTTTCTTTCTTGCTCTCTTTGTTTCTTTCTTTTTTCTTTTTCTTTAAGTTTGTGCATAACATCACACATTTGCTAAACTATTCATTTTCCCTAGGCCTTTGAAAATTTCTATCTGCTTGTCCTCATTATATTTTTGCATTATTTACTACTTATACAGAAGTCTAACGTCATGTCATTGATTTCTCTTAATGACCAATAAATCATAAATCAGCAGCAAGATAAACAACTTCCAGTAGTATCGCGATGCATTGATATTTATCTTTACAGTGGGTGTGAAACAAGATGAATTACAGAAACCCCATCTACACTTGCAACACCTACATGTTTCTCCACTGTTTTCATGCCCATGCTATCTGAAAATGGATTTGGCATTAGAAGTGTGCCTATTGATAACAATAAAAAGGCATCCCACTGAATTACTGTAAAGTTGTGACTGTAGGAGTTTGTGCGTAATTATCTCTCTTGTATACTATAGGTGATATTTATCTCCCTTAATTTGAATTGCCTGAAAGCCCAGGCTCTCTCCACCGTCAGTGGAATGAGATGAGTAGTCCCAGGGCAATTCTTTCCATCCTACAAGAATTGCCCAAGATAAGTAGAACGGAGGCACCTTTGGAAGCCTATTTATCTCCATGAACTTAGAGAGGATCTTGCTTTTACGTGGCTGCAGTTTGAGGAGATGAATCGTATTGATGGGAATGATTATATTAGTACTGTATTGTGCCTTATATGTAGAAGACATTGTAATGGTACTTATTTTATGGGGCAGGTCTGAGGAAGAAGTATGTTGTACCTGACTAAAGAACTCTCCTGAGTGGAAATGCATGTATAGATTCATTACAAATTAAAGACAGATCATCAACTCTTTTTGTCACAGGCCGCTAAGTGTCACTCAACTACGCTATTACCAGCCTGAAGATATTAGGGGTATATGTTTCAGTCTTCCAGAAATTCAAATGTGGGCTTCAAGCAGAAAAAAAAGCAAGAAAAATCCTAGTGCCCATGGCCCATGTTAAATTATTGTGTGGGTGGAGTTCCCTCAGGAGACCCTATCCTCCCATCTTCCAGAGAAGGCTGAAAAATCCCAAAGGATGGGAGGCTCAGTCTGTGCTCCAGCATCATTGTACATTAAAAATAGTGACAGCTGTCTCACACGATGCTCTCCTGGGCCTCTTCTTCCTGGTTTTCGTTAAAATGCAGAATTTGTTGCTGCCTTCCAAGCTGCTCGGTGTGATGCCCCTTCGAGGAGAGGCTGCAGTTGCTCTGTGCGGCTCGCTCTTCCTTCTTGATATTCCTATCATGGCCTTTATGGGATGAATAAGTTGGGGAGGCAATTCAACTGGAATTGTTTGAAGCAACGGATGATTATGATTTTCCATGGCGAATGTAAGTCTTGGCATTGTCGGACAATAACTCATCCTGGGTTCTTCTGATAAATTGGTTCGATCATGGCTGATGAGCACTGTATAGCCACAGTGGCTGTGGCAGCGAATCTTTCAGAATCATTGCAAATGTGTTCATCTCCGAATAAAGCGATAGAGGCATTTTTTTTCAGTGAAACCTTTGTGACTGATGCCACAGACTGGTTTGGCATGACTAAAAATCCACTCTGTGTCCATTTTCATTCAATATCTCCTATTCAGCCTCACAATGTCCCTTTAATGAAACCATTTAGGAAAATGATTCTATTTTGCAGTAATACTGGCATGCCAGGGAGGTTCATGCTTGTTAAGCAAACTGGCTCATACACTGACCAAATCACTGCTGCAATACTGTCTTTGAGAAGGCATTTACCACTAAGTGTTTGTTAGCAAAGAGAGAACCCGAGCTGTTTTCTAAACCTTTGCAAATCTAATACAGAGAAGTCTTATCCTGGAATATCTTTTTAGGAGGTGAACTCAGGAGCTATTAAGAGGCCAGAGTATTGGTAGCAGAGAGAAGAAAATAAAATACATGCTGAAAAGAGAACATAAGATTAAAGATAATAGTTCTGCTGTAGGGGCCCCTTTAGGCGATCAGGAGAAATAGAATAAGGTTTGTAATATTCTTCTCTTTCTCTCATAGCCTAGAGAAGTCTTCATGTGCAAAATATTTTTAATCTCGTTTTCTATTTCGAGACTCTGTTTCGCAAAGTCATTTTTATACATCCCAGTATAAACACTGCAGCAGATTTAAGAGGGATTTTGTGTCTGTCAAAATTAAGTGCATCAGTCTGTGTGCAAGGCTGGGAAATGTTAGGAGGCAATCATAGTGAAAAACAAACATACAAAAAAGGCAAACATCAAGTATGGAATAGTTTTATGTTTCAGATAAGTGACTTTATTCCCAAGGCTGACTAATGACGGAGGAGAGAGAGGTTATTCAGTGGTTATCACAGACGATGGATGATTGGGGCTTTTGGGTTCTTTTTCTATGCTGACTCATTTTCTGGCCTTTAATGAGTCAAACTCTGTGTCACTGTAGTCTGTAAAAATGGGTGTAATAAGGATGTGTGTCCCAGAAGCATTCTGAGTCTTAATTGACGTTGGTAAAATATTCTGATATTTTTGTTTGAAGATTCACTAAAATGAAAATAGTATTGCTAACAGAAGCACCAACTCTTTCCATGTGAACATTTCTGCATGGAACTACACTCTTGTGGACCTAATTCTTCTGGATTTTCTTTGCTTTCCCTTAGTTTTTATACTTTGTAGATCATGCAGAAAGCTGAATGTTTCCACTGATGCATTCAGCAATGCCACTCAAATCTGACATTTGTTTCTTCCCATGTTTCTCTTTCTTTCTCCAACATGAACGCTTTTATATTGAAATTTAAGCTTTATCCAAATTGAGCTTTCTCCTTGACAGTTGCTGTAGCTCTGCTTTTGTATACGCTGCCAGGTCTTTGGGAGTGTAAATGTGTGAAGTTCCTCTCCCATGAAAGTCCGGGACAAAATTCCATTGATTTTCAGTAGGGCAGGATCAGATTCAATATTAAGAAAACTCCATTTCCTGCTAAGAATCTATTTTGGTCTCCAGACAACTTGCAGAGTTGTCTTTAAAACAAATGGCTAAATCGGATTGGCTGCTTGTTTTGTTCTCTCTAAATAACCTGCAAAAAATTACATTTATAAGGTTCAGTCCTGCAGATTCTTATCAGTATTGCTGCTGCTCATTCAAAGGTGACCCTTTTATAAATAAGGATTACTTCTTAGAATAGAGGCTGGCAGTATCAAGCGCCAAAATTCTCACAGCCGTTTGTATTTCAGACCAAATTTCATGTCAGTCAGCTGACTGTTTGCTTTGACTGCAGCGAAGCCTGGTAGATAGAAAGCAGACAAATGAATTAATAGCGAACTCAACTAAAACAGGAAAGTTTGAAGAGATGCTAAAAGAAAAAAAAGGTCTTAGGCAAGTAGAGAACATGGCTTGAAGGAGAGAGCGTATTTGTCATGTTGGAGGGCGCTTGGATTACATGGTCAGTAATACTTAGTGCAACACCAGCCTATTCTAAGCAGTAGTTTGTAAATTTTATTAAATAGAATATAAGCAGGATCTACAAATGATTTCCAAATAGGAATTACATAATGCAAATTAAGGGAAGTACTAATAAAGAGGGATAGAAATTGTGAAGCAGAGCTGTGGTTATGGTACGGGTTCTAGGAAAGAGACACTTCAATGCTGAGCGTTTCTTGCAACATCTTTGATGAGATTTTGAGAGGTTCAGAGCTGGGCAAACACAAATCACAGGAGAAAAATTGGCAGAGATGCGGGGCCATATTCAGACTGTTTTTCTACAGAAGCCTATCTTTAGCATCTGAATTTGAGAAAGCGATCAGTGATTCAGGCCACCTACAATCCAGCGCTGCCAGACCCGGCTGTCTGCACTGTCGGTGGAGAAAAGTACTCATGATACCTAAATTAGCTACTGGGAGCAGATTATTCTGAATACAGCCCTGAATTTAGGAATGGAAGTAGCTTCTTGTGCTGTTTAACTAAAGAAGGCTGTTGAAACAGCTGGGGACCCAAAAGGATGAAAGTGTGCATATTGCTTGGCTCTGATTTCCTAATTTAATAACTATGGAGGAATGTGAAAATCTGGTTTACCTTAAGGTAAATTTAAGGAAAAAATATAAGGACAAAATAGAAAGTAATGGTGATTTCTCCAGGGCCCCTACATATTTTGGGCAGGGATTTAAAGTCATGCACAATGGGAAAATTCTAGGTATTCAGTGAGGAACCTTTAAACAGAAGAAGTGCAATGAACAGTGCAGAACTGCAGCTTGTAGAAAAAAAGGCCACGTAACTGCCAGTAGGATTGTGTTTAGCTGATACGGTGATTCCAGTGAACATATTTATCAGGAGTCATGTATTCACTGTTGCTCTTTATCTTTTTAATATGGTTGCTTGTTATCAAGGTGCTTTTGCGTTGTTTTGCTTTTTGTAGCTATATTTTGGTTTTAACTCATTGTCACGCTGTAAAATTTTGGTGCTAATAATAATTACAGATGGATTTTAGTTGTCCCATGTGGATCCATTATGCTCACTCTTCCTTATTCTTTTTTTTTTGTCCCTGCTTTATCTGGTATGTTGTGCTTAGAGTTGTGTACAATAATGCCTAATGGATTTCATGGGTGAATAAAAAAACTTGTGCAAATAAGAGTAGGGGACAAAGAATAGAGAGAAGGGGGAAAATGAGGATGCTTCAGCTCAGAAGTGTAGGAAAAGCTAAGAAAATTGTAGGAGAAAGCCTGTATTACACAATTCTCTTGCACATCTCTGACAAAGATGATTTTAGCCTCTTATTTAGGAAAAAAAAAAAATTGGAAGTCAGTGGGTGGCTTTTCTAATGGCTTAGTGGGTTTTGGCTGACTGATACTCTGAGTCTTCAAGAATATGAGCAAAGTACTGTTGTTATCTGTCAGGGAGGACCTGATTGCTCTGCCCAAGAATTAAGCAACATTTAGGTGGAATTCATTTGGCCTGATGTTGGGTGGCTACATCTGAGCTAGTCCCTGAGCTTGTGCCAAACCCAGGAGAAACCTCATGAGATTTTTTTTTTTCCTTGAGTGGGGCCCTTGAGGTCAAGAAAATGAATGCTGTTAGTCTCTCAGGCTCACATTGCTTCAGATAGGCACAAAAGATCTGCCTGGTTTTTAATGATGCAATGTCATGACACTCCTTCCGAATCTCCCCACTGTAAAGGGAAGGAGTAAGGTGGATCAGAAAGCTCCGGACATGCTCGGCTGCGGGTGAAGGATTTGTGACAGTAGAGATCTGCCTCTGGAATGAGCCTGTGGGCAGATGGTGTGTATCCAAGCCTTGGCCATCATTAAGAAATAGTGCTGAACTTCTTTCAAAAAAAGGAATTGTATGAATGGCATTCACAGTGCTGCTGCTCTTGCTTTCCGAGCAGAAAAAAGCCAACCTTGTCAAATAGCAAAACAAAGAAAGATCAAAAAGCTCTTTCTCATTTTGGGTTGTTATCAAGACAGACAGTCAAGCAACCCTAAGGACTTTTGGTATTGATTTTACATGGCAGGTTTGGGGAGTTTTTGGTGAAAGGTGGTGGTAAATAAAACACATAGTAGATGGAATTAGAGCTCAAAAGACTCACTGGAGTCCTGTATGTCTTCTTTTCCTCACCCACTGGGCCAGCATCCCTGTCTGGGAGTGTAAAATGGACAGCTAATCTCTTCCAAACAAGCCAAAATGATCTTTTCTCAACCCAGTGGATGTAATGGCTGCTATTTCAGACATCAGTTCCTGCACTGTGTGGGTGCACATTGTATTTATCGTTAAATGTGGAAAAGAGCAATTAAATATGTGAAGTATTAAGTAAGACTTCCCGATTCTCTCCTCAACAACTTCCCAACATGGGCAGCCAGATGCTTCCCACTGAACTCCCTGGCTAACGATGCTGGTATTTGTGATGCACAGGAACATCTTTCTCTCGGCAGTTTTATATGCTAACTTTGATTTCTGCTTTAGCATCTTGGAGAGCCTGACATTGTAATGTGCTTTCTCAACTCAGTCAATACATGAGGAGAAATACCACTCGGAGGTCATAACATGCTGTTCCATCTGCTCTGTCCTGGCCTATATCCTCAGCTGGATTTGCAAATCGGATCATGGATATAAATGTTACATGGGAGCCAGAACACAGGAATTACCATACCAGGTCAGCGCAGTTGCCTGCCTCGTCTGGGATTGTGTCTGGCAGAGTTGGCACCATGTGCCTCAGGAAAAGGAGTGTCCTGGAGAGTAGGACCATACAGGTGTTGGGAAGATGAATGGTGGTTTTGTGCCTTCATATCTCTGTGTAAAGGACACGCTGAAAAGGACAAGGATTCACACATGCACTGGCCTGTGGCATAACTTTGTGGGAGCAAGATAAAAAATAAAAGCATGTGATTATTCCTCTCTGGAAAGAAAGAGAGTGAGTGTGTTTGCATCTCTGTCTTTCTGTCTCTCTTTTCTGCCTCTGTCTCCCTCAAGGTCTTTTGAATTTGTTTGCCAGTTTTTTATGCAATTTGATAAAGAGGTAACTCAGTGACAATGAAATCCCTGCAAATCTGTGAAATCTGGGGGAGAGGAGAGAGACTTTAAATGAGGGAAAGGCACTAACAACCAGACTGCAGTCTGGGTAAAAACCTTTGCAGGCACCACCACCACCACCTTCTACCACAGAAGGTAGAAACGTCCCTTGGAAGAGGCTGCTGGAGATCTCCAGTCCAGCCTCCTGCTCAAAGCACCAAACTCCATCAGGTCAGCTTTGCCTGGGCTGAGACTCAAATACCTCTAAGGCTGGAGATTTGACAGCCACCCCAGATGACCATTTCCAGTGCTGCACTGTTCTGCAAGTGAAGAATCTTTTTCTGATGTCCAGTCTGAACCTCCAACTTGGCACCATTTGCCCATGATTGAGAAGCGTTTGTCTCCATCATCTTTACAACTCCCCTTGGGGTAGCGGTAGGCTGAGATTAGATTCCCCCTTAGCCTCCTCTTCACAAAACAAGCTGGTGTTGAGTCAATCAATCACAAGAAAAAGAAGTCATAGGCAACCAGTACCCTTGGAATTACTTTTTCTTTTATAAATGGGAAGACCGAGGGATGAGAATTAGATGTTTCTGCACTTTCTGCAAAAATGTATAAATGCAGCTCTGCAATGCATTGATCTCTACTTTTTCCTATAGTCCTTGAAGAATAACAGCTATTGCTACAAGAACAATTACAAGTGCTTTCTTTCCAAACAAATGATAAAGTATCTTACCTTATGTCAGCATTAAAGAACAGAAATCAGTTGTCTATCTGTCAGCATTATATATTTCATGAGAAGTTCAGATACTCTCCTCTCTAGTGCACTTTCAAATCAGTACCTCATTTGCAGAGTTTATATAATGCCTTGTTGATCTACCACAGTGCTCCCTTAATGTTTGTGACTTTGCATTTCAAAGCTGGGTTTTAAATAACTTCAAAATTGCAAACTTATTATTGTGTTGCTATTTCTCCCATTGCCTTTCAAAAAATCATTAAAATATTTCCATTTTATTTTTGCATAAAGAATTGTAGCAGCTGTTGGTTACACAGGAAAATCAAGGCATCAAGAAAACTGTATAATGTAAAAGAAATTTAGAGATTTGCAGTATTTCCCATTAAATGTCAATTTACATTGTTTGGGCCAGTGATGAGCTAGGATTTAGCAACTCTATCTCATTGCAACCTCAGAAGTTCCACTTGGTAGCTTGTGTATTGTTTATCTGTAAAGTTGTACTCTTCTCTGTACTTCCACAAAAAAGGGATGCTTTGAACACGAGCTGCTGTGGTTTGCAGTGTTCATCAGGACTGTAGTAAACTCATGAGGTGAGCGCAGCTAAAAGAAGCAGTCAATAGAAGAGCAGTTTCTGTGCTTTCCTTTGACATCTCCTGGGAACTTCTGGGGCTGTCAGAGGACTCCTGGGAGCTCTTCAAGGATGTTCAGGGTGCCGGCTGCAGTTGGGAAAGGAGAGCTACAGGCCTGTCTTCCAGCAGCTCTAGCAGCTTTTAATGAGCTCTGCCAGCTATTCCTAATCAGAAGGTGCTTTGAGCTTGTTTTTTTTCCAGCTGACTCCTAGTTAGGGAGCATCAAGCACCCTTTCAGTGGGTGCTGTGGAGAAGCCTATATAGCTCCTGGCGTTAAAGCACAGCTCCCAGATGTAGCAGCAGTTGGTGCAGAAGTGGTCCAGAAAGAGATCGACTGGTTCTTCTCCAAGATGCTGAAGGTACAAAAGCCTGAACCCCCAACTGTACTGAAGGATGTGCTGGCAGTCTGTGCTTATCAGGTTGGGAAATGAAGACTTCCATGATGGCAAGAAGCTTGTGACTTCTGGCCTCAGGAGGAAGGCTCCTGTTCCACCTGCAACTACAGAATAGCTTCAGTCCCCTGGGTCCAGGTGAGGGGCTGGGAGCTCTGTCCAATGAAGCATCTGAGCCAGCTGAGCCTGAGGAGGAAGGCTGATAGTAGTGGGTGACTCCCTGCTGTGGGTGATGGAGTCCTCATCTGTCAACATGACCTGCTGCCTAGGGAGGTTTTCTGCTTATGAGGAGCTCAGGTCTGGGATGTTGTAGGCAGACTGCTTAGGCCTGTTCAGCCCTTGGACTATTACCCTCTTCCACGTGAGCACCAATGATACAGTCAAGGAAACCTGGAGCAAATCAAATATGGCTACATAGTTCCACAGGTCATGGTTGAGGACATGTGGCCCAGATGATTTTCTCCTTGAAGGGGAGGGCTAAAGAAGGAGTGGACGGATCCTGTAGGTCAGCAACTACTTGCACAGATGGTGTCAACAACAAGGATGTGGTGTTTATGACTATGGGACCTTCTTTGGGGATCAAAGACAGCTACAAAGAGACAGGATCCACCTGACCAAGTGGGGCAAAAACATTACAGGAATGGCAGGGAAGGGCAGTGATGACCCTCAGTGGTGCCACTTTATGTGAGAGTGCAGGGGGAATGCATGGAGCTCTGCTTTGGAACTGATGGTGAACTGATGGGTCATGCTTAGAGGTCAGACCAATGCAGGTGATGCTGTGGTGGGTGTTTGCTACAGACCCCCAGATCAGGAAGAAGAAGATTAGGCCTTCTTTGGACAACTGGAGGAAGCCAGCCTCAAAAAGAGAAAGCTCAGGGGGATTTTATCCATGTGTATAAATATCTGATGGGAGGATGTAGAGACAGAGCCAGGCTTCTCAGTGGTATTCAGTGAAAGGACAAGAAGCAACTGGCCCAAACTGAAATTCAGGAAATGCCATTTAAACATAAGAAAATGTTTTTTACATTTTTTACAATGAGGGAGTCTGAACACTGGCACTGGCTGCCCAGAGAGGTTGTGGACTCTCCATCCTTGCAGCTATTCAAACCTGGCTGGGCATGGCCCTGGGAAACCTGCTGTAGCTGACCCTGCTTTGAACAGAGGTTGGACTGAGGTTGGACTGAGGTCCCTGCCAGCCTCAGGGATTCTGCAGCTCTGTGAGAAACCACATTTCTCATGTTCCTTTACATCAATGAAGCAGCACACAGCAGTGAGGAACAAGGTGCCTGATTTCTGGGAATGTGCTTGGAGTTTACTTAAAGACACAACAAGTGGGAATGGTTTGCAGCACAGCTTTCCCAGAGCGTATTTGCTTAGAGCAAGGTAAATTTTCGTGAGAGAAATAAGCTACCTTGAATTGCTTAATTATTGGCAATAAAAGAAACCACAAGGCTGACCTGCAAATTACAGGGATAAAAAGCTAAGTGCAGGTTTAGACTTCACTGAAGCTTTGTTGAAACTCCGTAGGTATTCCAAGTGTATGTTTAAGAATGTCAAATGAATAAATAACAGCTACTTGAGCCATCTACTCTTTTTAACTGTAATTAGTGGTACACTGCAATCTGCTTTCTGAAAGAATTGGAAAACTTCCAAAGACAGAACAGGCCACAGGATTTTGGTACAGTTGGTAGAGATGAAGTGATGTGATGTCCTTGCAGGGTGGAGAAAGGAAAGCCAAAAGAGAATGACCAGGCAGATACTCGATGGTAAATGTCTGGATTTCAGCTCAAGCTGGACAAAGGAAAAGATTTCACAGGCTCATAGTCAGTGAATAGCTGGTGTTACTCTTAAAGCAATACTTTGAAGACCTCTTGAACATCTGTTCTGAAAAGAGCAGCATAAGATGAACAAGAGATTCATGTGTTTCAATAGTAAATGATATTCAGTATAGGTCATTTGCTAAGTGCTCAATTCCAGTAATTCATCCATTATATGCGATTAAACATAGTTTAGGACAGGCAGGTTTAGCACCTACAGGAATGGTTTAGAGACCATTCAGGGAATGTAGGAAAAGAAGTTGTTTGGTTAAATCAGAAGTGGTAACAAAGGGAAAGTCAGTGTCACGTGGTAAACTTAGTTAACTGAAGACAGGCATGTTTTGGACTGAAGAGAGCCCTGGAAACAAAGTCTCTTTAGATCCAGAAATTCATCCAACTTACCTGCAGCCAGTCAGAAGCATGTTGGGTGGTAGATTAGATGGCCAAAGACTTGGCCGGAGCAGCTGTAATAGTGCCAAGTGCTTCAGAGCTGCCTTACAGATAAACAGGGTCAGTTCTTTTCTGCTGTGCCAAAGGAAGAGGGCCATTCCCGTGTTCTGCCTCTGGGGCTCAGGATCGCTCACAATGAAGTGATGTGAAATTATGTATTGCAGTTTTGGTGGGTGCCATTAGCATTCTGCCAGTTTGCGGCAAAGCTACAGCTGTTGACTGAATGGCATGCCTGGTCCGTCCCTTCTTGCACGTAGTGCAGATTGCTTATGTGTAAATGGTGACTCCTCCCTACAGCCTCTCGCCTACCTCTTGTTTCTCCAGTTGCAAGATCTGGCCAATGCTGATGCAAAGACCGGCAAAGGTCTCCTTTTTTCTTGCTTATTTTTCATTCTTCCACTACTCTGTCACTGACAGAGACTTACCACTTTCTTTTTCCCTCTAGCCTCTGTACCTGCCTCTTTGGCCTTCATTTGCAAGATAATTTCAGGGTCTCCACTCTTGCACCCTCTCCGTTCCTTCTCTTCACCTTGACGTCAAGATTTCAGCTCTTTCTCTTTTTCTCCTTGTCAGCCCCATTTCATGAAGTCTGCTTTGTGCAGGGCTACATTCCTTGTCTCCACTTTGTAGATTCCTAGAAAATCCATTATTATTTATTATTGTGTTGCTTTGAAAGTTAGCCATAAAAATACATTATGGAACTGCAGCTATTACAGAGACATAGCAAATAATATCCTAAACCTATGCCAAACAGCTCTACTACGATGCACTCTTCCCTATTGAACGGAAGAGAAGAATTGTCTATGTAGCTAATGCTAGTGCGGGAAAAATAAAGCAACTTCAAAGGAGTGATGAGTCTGTTGGTTGCTCTGCTGAAAAGGAGTAAACTATGAATGAAATGAAAACAAACATCAAAAGGTGACTTCTCTTGCAAAAAACTGAATAAAATTGTTTTGCCCAACTGCAAGTAAAGTTGTTCTATTGCTTTTGTGAAGTTTGGAAACAATTATTTCTTATGTGTGTTGGAAACGAATTTGTTGCTAGAGACTGCATCACAGTGGACAGGGCTGAGGAGTTTGGAGGTCCTATTCCCACCTATATATCTGGCGTATAGTGTAATTGTGAGCAAATTGTTTCACCGATCTGTGCATGTTTCTCACTATTAAGTAGGGCTAATGATACTTCCTTCCTTTGTAAAGCTTTTTCAGTCTGACTGGAGAACCAAGCTATGAAAGATATGTATCCTTGCTGTTATTACACAGCAAAATACCTTGAAGGCTTCTTTTAAAATTTAGGAGAGGACACATCCACATATATCTAAAGTCAGCATGAAGCATTATGACCTAAGAATCCGAATAAACTGGAGTTGGTGCCCAATGCACATTTTTATGCTTTATGTTGCTGGTTGTTCCTATGTATAAGAGGATATTTCTTCTACTACCCACCATCCTCCTTTCTCTGCGTAGAGCTTTTTAAATTGCCAAGAATAGAAATGAGTACATAAATGGATGTATTTCTAAACCACCTTCCCCTTCTTACAGAATTTAAAATGAGGAGGTTATTTCTGCTATGCTATAAAACATGTGGAGTTGCAGTGGCTTTGAGAGGCTTCAGCACCATAAGCTTTCCAGTTAGCTTAAGGGATATGGTTCTGTTACTAGGACACTACAGAGTCTACCAAAAAATAATGAAAAATAGTCCTTTTCTTCTTTTATTTCTCCGAGGCATTGTATTTCTATTACAGTACAGAGTGATTTGATCTTATTACTTCAAAGGCAATCTAACTTTGAGCTCCTTGTGTTTATAACCATTTGGTCATCACACGTTGGTCTCTCTGAAGGTCTTGGGTAATGATGTTGCCATCAGAGCTTTTATCTGTGGATTAAGTATTTTAGGGAATTCATTCAGAGAAGCTCTGCTGCAGAGAGAGCATTGGCAATCTGTTTTTATTTTCTGCCTTGCTCTTTGCTTTCTGAGGTAGCTGTATTTTGAGAGAAACTCTGTGTGTGTCTAAACAAAAAGCTTGGTCACGTTAAATGTATGCAGGTAGAATGAGATCTGCAAACAAGGAAGACTTCGTAATGCGACCTCTTTTTTTGAGAAGATTCTTGGGGAGATATATGGATGGGTGGAAGTAATACGCTTCTCAGTACATTGACTTTCTGGAGGCGTTGTAGATCAGCCTGACTAAACCTTCTTGAAAAAGATTACTAAGGAAGAATATTTCAGATGTGTTTGCTGAAAGGACCTGCGTGACTCTCGGCGTTGAAATCAGTGTGTTAATCTTAGCTTAAGCTATCCGTCGGTATTCAGTTTTGCAGATTTGCAAAGTATTGTCTTCTGAATAATGGTTGAAGACCTCAGTCCTGGTTATCCTCCTGATGTCTGCACCTTCTTTATTTGCCATTTTAGCAGAGAGAATAAGACTTCAGTGTACACAAATGCACCCTTCTGAGAGTTAAAATGAGCTTCAAATCCAAATTAATGTTGTGTTACTAGGGCCAATAGTGGTCACATTCCTCCCTGTGATATTAAGGGAGTCAAAGCTGAAACTCATTTATAATTTGAAAAGCTACAAATCCCTCTGCCTTGGAACATGTTTTCATCTTTAGATTGTATCTGTCAAAAGAGAGAAGTCCTATACAAAATTGTCCAATGCATGAGTTGTGGATCCAGGACTGCAATCCCACAGCGGGATGTTGCTTTGCCAGGACATGCAGTCATGTTTTCTGTTTTTTATCCTTTACGTTACGTATTAAGCAATGAAATAAATATGAAAAAATAAAGAAATTATTTCAAATGGTACCTGTAAAGAAGTGAGGCTTGATGCTTTCCAAATAACTTTCTTTCTTCAAAAGTTAAAATAAAAGTAAAAATTCATAACTGAAACCATGTAATAATAATATTATTAGTCAAATAGGGACCAGTTTCTTAAGGAGAATGAAGGTTAGGAGATATGTAGTCCGGTCATGCTAATTAATTGCTTTCAGTTGTGCCATAAACCTGTCTGAAAGCAAAGAAGTTGCAGAGTTGCCTCTTAGACTGGTTCACGGCCATTAGAGATGAGATATAATAACTGGAAAGTGTTTGTACACGTCCTTTGCAAAACTTGGAAGTGTTAGTGTCAGCTGTTCTTCTTGTCATGGGTTGGAGAGCCCTCATGAGCTTGTTGCTTGAGTTGTTCTGGGAAATATTATTTTCCAGTTTAAGAAAGGACACAATAGTCAAAAGACCATAAAAACTTACATGGTGAAGTTTCAGAATTAGGGAAAGCTGGATTGAAAAATTTATCCCGTATCTTATGTATGGAAGTAGCAGCATTGAATGTAATGCTGTTGGGCGGTGAGTTAGGAACAACACTGCTCCTTCTGACTTTTGATTATTAGTAGAAAGCGTATCTGCTAGGAGAGGAGGGTTTGGATGTGCATGCACTGGTCTGACCAAAGGTCTGTGACAAGAAATCTCACGAACAAAGTTACTGAAAGCCTCTCTTGGCACTTATCCCCCACAAATCATGTGACATGAGAAGATCTCCAGGGTTTTCCATAACCATATCATTCCTGACTGTTTAACTCATTTAATTTGAAGTTTCTCGTGTGGCTTTGGGTGTAGCTGGGGGAGTCCTGAGGAGCCAGGCTGTTCTGACCTGCGGCACTCGCAGCTGTAGCAAGCTGCACATGATATTTAGAAGGGAAACCTTCCATATCTTGTGGTGCTGGAAATGGGACTACTCAGTCAAGGGAACATAGAGGGTGTCTGGATAAAAAGTCTTGACTACGAATACAGAATACACTATTTTACAAAGCTTATAATTTACAGGCATTTGTGTTGAGCAGGAAAAGTATCATGCCTAACATGCAGGCAACTGTACCTCCCCAGCCAAATTTCAGATCCTAACTATAATGCCTGAAAATGCTAAAGCTGCTCAGGAAAAAAATCTGTGCAAATTCTACACTCAGCTTAGAAATTTTTGAGTTGTACTAAAAAAAACCTGCTGTAATTGTGCCCAAACTAATTCATCTCAATGGTGAAAGACAGAACTGGCATCTTCGGTCAATATTTATCCAGGAATATTGAAAAGAAAAATCTCTGCTGTCACTCAGACCACTGTATTATCAGAAGAAATCTGTGGCAGCATTCAAAAAGCAAAAATTAACCAAAATACAATTCTCCTTTTGGAGAAAAGCAATTTAACATTTAATAAAAAAAGTAACTTCACTTGGGGGGTGAATCTGCAGCCTATCAAGCCTGCCATATAATTTTAAAATTTATAACTCTCATGATTAGAAAATGTCAAGATAATCAAAATACAGGGGAAATTACAGCTGCTACAGTAAATGAATGCTCTGAAAGTACTCAGATTGTGCGATGCTATAACATCCACATAACAATCCTAACTTGTAAAACACTTTTGTCACACACAGTTTTTTGCTTATACATTGCTTAAAGATAGTGAAGATTTGGGTATGATTTCATAGTTGATCTTAAGAGCGAGTTATTAAATCCCTTACATTTGATACAGTGCTCTGATAATAAACCTGCACTGCAGAGAAAGTGTCAAAAAGTTTAAATTCTTTTGTGCTCAAACCCTCCATATAAATCTGCGTGGGTAATAAAATTATAATCACATATTCATACCTCTTTGCAAAATAAATGTGATGATACTTTGTATTCCCTTGGCGCCAGCTCTCTCAAGTTCTTCAGGTACTTTATAAACATTAATTAAGACTCGCGCCTCTGTGTTGCGTAAGTGCCATACTGATCACCTTCATTGTTTTGTAAAGTGTCTGCCATATTTTGATTACTCCAGAGCCACTTGTTAATATTATACATATCAGTAAACTGAGGCAGGGCAGTTAAGTCGCATGATTAAATTCTTGCAGCAAATCAGTGATTAAGGTTGGGGCTGCAATTAAGAGAGTTTCGCTTTCCAGTTCCCTGTTGTAACCACCGGACTAACTCCTACGGGGACTTCAAAGGATTTTCAGTGATTTAAATTGGTTTCTGTGTTGAAAGAAAATTAATTCATAACATTTATAGGTGTGTGATTGTTAATGCATTGTCACTTGGTATCTCTTGAGGGCAAATGTGTGACAGTAGGGCAGCCACGAACCGTACTGTGGCACCCATTAAAGGTTCTTTTCCTATAATAAACTATAATAGGCAGCTGTCTGCAAGCATAAGCTGTGCTTTATTATGGTGAGTCTATGGCTCATTTATGACTAAACGGACTCTTTTCCTGTTGGTCTTTAGCTTGCAATGTGCTACTTTTTCCTCGTTTTCCAGTCAAGAAAATTGTACCTTCTCCTGGAATTGGCGTTTCTCTCCTCTGTTGCCAAAGGCTGTTTTATTAACTCCCGTCCAACTTCTGTTTCCTGTCATTTTCTGCTGCTTTTCCATCTGAAGGAAGACAGTGGTCATGTCATAATTATTTTCTTTAGTAATTGCCACAAAGATGCTGAGTGTTTCCTAATTAGATCAGGCAGCATTCATGGTGAAACCTCAGAGATGCTGTGCGAGGACACGAGTTTCCTTCAGATCTCTGTAATTGAGTTGTACAGACTGTGCTTGTGCAACCCGAGTTTCTCCCTACAGCTCTTGAAGCACACCAGGGGGTTGAGAATAGTGGTATTTAAAGAGAAAGAGCAAAGAAGTTTAATTGGGGAAGTAAAATAATGGGATTTTTTTCCCCCCTCTTCTTTAAATATGCTACGATGTGGAAATTCTACTTGGGTGTATCTCATCATGGTCTCATTTTGCAAATAGCAAACTGGAGCTAAAATACTTATGTATAGGTGAGGATCAGCTAAAAAAAATTGAAGACTTAGTTGTGTTTTTGGGGCAGATGGATAAAATTTACCTAGGGATTGAAAGCACATTTTTCAAATGTATAGTTATTTTGATGCAAAATAACTGTACAAAATGCTCTAAATACTGCCTTATTTTCCTGCTGGAGGGCTGTAAAATTATAGATCATTGCAGTGTAGATGAGATGTTAATTTGGAGGAATTTGTGAGCAATATAGAATTGCTGGATACATTCGGTGTGCTGCTTGCTTTCATTTTTATTAGTCAAAATGAGCAACAGGGTGATCAGCATTTGAGAGGATGCTTCCACCAACAGGATTAACGTTCGTGGCAAATGCCAGAAGCAATGGGAGAAATGGTAAAACTGCCCTTTATCTAACATCGTGCGGGGGAATATTCTCTTTCCCTGCTATTTGTGTTAGGAGCACCTCCCTTCCACCTTTCTGTTTAATGGATAGGAATGGGACATTTATCTGGAGATAGGATGGGACGCTTATCCAGAGATAAACCCACAGGGCATGCGGGGGGCTGTGATCTGGTCATGCCTTTGGCCACTGCTGTGCGTTTCCCATGCCATTTTGGCAGACTGGCTGCTCGGACAGGATTAAATAGTTCCCTGTACCTTGCAAGCATCATTACAAAGCAGATTAGGAGGGAGGGTGAAGCTTGCTTTATCCAGCTCAAAGATCCGAAGATCTTTTACCACCCCTCAACTCCATGTTTCCCTTGAAAATTGTGGTTTTAATTGTAGATTCTTGAAAACAATTGCATCTTGGATTCATGTCTTCCATGTAAAACCCATAGCAACACTGTGCCTAGGCATTTTTGGGGAAAAAGGGCACCTTTTTGCAGCACGATGTTTCCTTGAGCTCTCCCTATTGCATCATGGTCAGATCCCGTGCAGGGATCTTAGCTTGTGACTCTGTTTGAGCTTTCAACTCTACAAGGCTAAAAATGAATTTAATCCTTAAAAGAAAGGGTTAAAAATTGAAAGTGTCACTTAAAACAGGACCGTGAAGTGTGTGGTGGTGTTTATGTATTGGCAGGTAAAATGCTGGAGAAAAGGAAGCCATAGGTTAGTCAGGAAAAGAAGATATTAGCTGTGTTTACTACTACTAATATAATAATAGTAATAATAATTAATAATAATAATAATAATTATATCAGATTATGCTTTTCTGCTATGATGATAAAAAAACAAAGGCTGGCTTTCCAAGTCTGGAGTGATAGTTAGATACCCTGTTCATACTAGTTATTAAACCCTTCATTTGACGAGCTACTTAGTGTAAGTGCCTTCACATAACATCTAAAAATGACTCTGAAGCCTGAGCCACAGACAGGCATTATAGTTATTTTGCTAAGGAGTGGGATGAAAAGGCAACCATCCCCTGGAAAACAGGCAAAAAGATAGGAGAAAGGCATGAACTGTCTGCTTCTCTCCTATCAGTCCTGGTGGTCTAATGGTTAATGGTACAAAATGCTACTGAAGGACACCGAAGCAAAGTAACCTTTTCTTTATCCAGCAGGTGATGGAAAACATTACTGTCATTTCCAGGGCTTAGTAGATTCATTCTGCTCACCAAAATTTCAGCCTGCCGATGCTATATATACGATATAGTAACGGAGAAAAGCTGTTGCATGCTGCACAAAGAAGGGACACGTATCAGCAGCACAGTTCTGCTTTGGTCTGTTGGCAATGTGTTACAGTCATCTTTCTCTCTTAAGAAAGATTAGGAACAAATTCAAGAAACATGCTACTTCTCACAGACAGAAACCGCCATGATATATAGGATGGCAGAGCTTCTGTGAATTAGCAGGGCTTTTTTTTTTTTTTCTTCAGATAGAATCATAGAATCATAGAATCATACAGGTTGGAAAAGACCTCTAAGATCATCGTGTCCAACCGTCAACCCAACACCACCATGCCCACTACACCATGTCTCTAAGGGCCTCATCTACACGTCTTTTAAATACCTCCAGGGATGGTGACTCCACCACTTCCCTGGGCAGCCTGTTCCAAGGCCTGACCACTCTTTCAGTAAAGAAATTTTTCCTAATGTTCAATCTAAACCTCCCTTGGCACAACTTGAGGCCATTTCCTCTTGTCCTATCGCTAGTTACTTGGGAGAAGAGACCAACACCCACCTCGCTACACCCTCCTTTCAGGTAGTTGTAGAGTGCGATGAGGTCTCCCCTCAGCCTCCTCTTCTCCAGGCTAAACAACCCCAGTTCCCTCAGCCGCTCCTCATAAGACTTGTGCTCCAGGCCCTTCACTAGCTTCGTTGCCCTCCTCTGGACGCGCTCCAGCACCTCCATGTCCTTCTTGTAGTGAGGGGCCCAAAACTGAACACAGTATTCGAGGTGCGGCCTCACCAGTGCCGAGTACAGGGGCACGATCACCTCCCTGCTCCTGCTGGCCACACTATTTCTGATACAGGCCAGGATGCCGTTGGCCTTCTTGGCCACCTGAGCACACTGCCGGCTCATGTTCAGCCGGCTGTCAACCAGTACCCCCAGGTCCTTTTCCTCCGGGCAGCTTTCCAGCCACTCTTCCCCAAGCCTGTAGCGTTGCCTGGGGTTGTTGTGGCCGAAGTGCAGGACCCGGCACTTGGCCTTGTTGAACCTCATACAGTTGGCCTCGGCCCATCGATCCAGCCTGTCCAGGTCCCTCTGCAGAGCCTTCCTACCCTCCAGCAGATCAACACTCCCGCCCAACTTGGTGTCGTCTGCAAACTTACTGAGGGAGCACTCGATCCCCTCGTCCAGATCATTGATGAAGATATTGAACAGGACCGGCCCCAAAACTGAGCCCTGGGGAACACCGCTCGTGACCGGCCGCCAACTGGATTTAACTCCGTTCACCACAACTCTCTGGGCTCGGCCGTCCAGCCAGTTTTTTACCCAGCGAAGAGTGTACCTGTCTAGGCCGTGAGCCGCCAGCTTCTCTAGGAGAATGCTGTGGGAGACAGTGTCAAAGGCCTTACTGAAGTCCAAGTAGACCACATCCACTGCCTTTCCCTCATCCACTAGGCGGGTCACCTGGTCATAGAAGGAGATCAGGTTGGTCAAGCAGGACCTGCCTTCCATGAACCCGTGCTGGCTGGGCCTGATCCCCTGGTTGTCCCGGACATGGCTCGTGAGCACCCTCAAAACCAACCGCTCCATGATCTTCCCCGGCACTGAGGTCAGGCTGACCGGCCTGTAGTTCCCCGGATCCTCCTTCCGGCCCTTCTTGTAGATGGGAGTCACATTGGCGAGCCTCCAGTCGTCCGGGACTTCCCCAGTTAACCAGGACTGCTGGTAAATGATGGAGAGCGGCTCGGCAAGCTCCTCCGCCAGCTCCCTCAGAACCCTCGGGTGGATCCCATCCGGCCCCATAGACTTGTGAACATCCAGGTGGCATAGCAGGTCATGAACTTCATCCTCTTGAATTATGGGGGGTTTATCCTGCTTGTCGTCCCTGTCTTCCAGCTCAGGGGGCTGAGTACCCTGAGGATAACCATTCTGACTACTAAAGACTGAGGCAAAGAAGGCGTTGAGTACCTCAGCCTTTTCCTCATCCTTGGTGGCAACGTTCCCCCCCGCATCCAATAGAGGATGGAGATTCTCCTTGGCTCTCCTTTTGTCATTAACATACTTATAAAAGCATTTTTTGTTGTCTCTCACGACAGTGGCCAGGTGGAGTTCTAGCCGGGCTTTTGCCTTTCTAATTTCCTCTCTGCACGACCTAACGCGATCCCTGTACTCTTCCTGAGTTGCCTGACCCTTCCTCCACAAGTGATAAACTCTCCTTTTTTCCCTGAGTCCCAGCCAGAGCTCCCCGTTCAGCCAGGCCGGTCGCCTTCCCCGCCCGTACTTCTTGCGGCACATGGGGACAGCCCACTCTTGCGCCTTTAAGACTTCCTTCTTGAAGAACGTCCAGCCTTCCTGGACCCCTTTGCCCTTCAGGACCGTCTCCCAAGGGATCCTCTCGACCAGTGTCCTGAGCAGGCCAAAGTCCGCCCGCCGGAAGTCCATGGTAGCGGTTTTGCTGGCCCCCCTCTTTACTTCACCAAGTATCGAGAATTCTACCATTTCATGGTCGCTAAGCCCAAGCCGGCCTCCGACCACCACATCTCCCACCAGCCCTTCTCTGTTCGTGAACAGCAGGTCAAGCGAGGCATCTCCCCTGGTGGGCTCGCTTACCAGCTGCGTCAGGAAGTTATCCTCCACACACTCCAGGAACCTCCTCGACTGTTTCCTCTCTGCCGTGTGGTATTTCCAGCAGACATCCGGAAAGTTGAAGTCCCCCACAAGAACAAGGGCTAGCGACTGGGAGACTTCTGCCAGCCTCTGGTAGAATATTTCGTCTGCCTCCTCTTCCTGGCCAGGTGGTCTATAACAGACCCCCAGCAGGATATCTGCCTTGTTGGCCTTCCCCCTCATCCTTACCCACAAGCACTCGACCTCGTCATCACTATCATTGAGCTCTAGACAGTCGAAGCATTCCCTAACATACAGGGCTACTCCACCGCCTCTCCTTCCTCGCCTGTTCCTTCTGAAAAGCTTATAGCCGTCCATTGCAGCACTCCAATCGTTCGACTCATCCCACCACGTTTCCGTGATGGCGACTAAGTCATAGCTACCCCGCTGCACAATGGCTTCCAGCTCCTCCTGTTTGCCGCCCATGCTGCATGCATTGGTATAGATGCACTTGAGCTGGGCTGCCGATTTCTCCCCCGACAATGGCGTGCGGACCCTAGGCTCTTCTCTAGAGAGCCTGGTTTTATCCCCGTCCCCCTTCGAATCTAGTTTAAAGCCCTCTCGATGAGCCCGGCCAACTCACACGCGAGAATCCTTTTCCCCCTGCGAGACAGCTGAACTCCGTCCGTCGCCAGCAGGCCCGGTGCCATGTAAACCTCCCCGTGGTCAAAGAAGCCAAAATTCTGTTGATGGCACCAGCCCCTGAGCCACGAGTTGATCCGATGAGTTTTCCTGTTCCTTTCGGTGTTTCGCCCCGCCACTAAAGGGATCGAGGAAAAAACTACCTGTGCTCCCGATCCTCCTACCAGTCGCCCCAGCGCCCTGAAGTCCCTTTTGATCCCTTCGGGACTTCTCCCTGCAACCTCCTCACTGCCAGCCTGTATAACCAGTAGCGGGTAGTAATCGGAGGCCTGCACGAGACTAGGGAGTTTCCTAGTAATGTCCTTCACCCGGGCCCCAGGGAGGCAGCAGACTTCCCTGTGGGATGGGTCCGGCCGACAAATTGGGCCCTCGGTCCCCCTCAGAAGGGAATCACCAATGACAATTACCCTCCTTTTTTTCTTAGCGGAGGCAGTCGTAATTTGTGGGGCTGGCTGCCTCTCCTCGGGCAACCCCCTGGATGGGCCTTCATCTTCGTCCTCGTTCGTCTGGCCCTCAAGTTCCAGAGCCCCGTATCTGTTGTGTAGGGGCAGCTGGGAAGGTTGAGGCGAGGAAGGCCGGCCGGGGGTTCGCCTGGCGCCCCGAGCAGGGACCTGTGTCCATTCCCCTCCGTCGCCTGGGTCTCCTCCTTCTGCCTGGTGGCAAGAGGGCAGGGGTTCCTCCGCTTCTTGCGGAGCCTCCGTGTGCTGCCCTCGCCTCAGGGATGGCAGGGTGCGGCTCCACCAATCTATCTCTCTCTCGCACTCCCTGATGCTCCTTAGCCTCTCCACTTCCTCCTTCAGCTCTGCCACCAGGCTGAGCAGATCATCCACCTGGTCGCAACGCACGCAGGCGTCGTCTCTGCTGCCCTCCTGTACCAGGGACAGCCTCAGGCACTCCCTGCAGCCGGAGGCCTGGACAGATGTGTGTTTGCGTAGGGGCTCCGTCTGGGTCGCCACGTTTCTCCTGGCGACGGCTTTCGGCCGAGTGGATACCATGGCCAGGTCCTCTTCTGGGAGGGCAACGACCACGAGCTGAGCTGGCCTCTGGAGCCTGGAGGGGGGCTGCGCCCTGCTCGCACGCCCTGCCGGCGCGAACTGCCGCGCCACGCCCTGTTTGCCCGCCCTGTTCGCCGCGCTCCGGGTCGCTCGCGCTCCCTGGGGGCTGCTCTTGTACCTGAGGGGGTTCGGCCGCCGTCCCTCCTGGCCCCGCCCACGCTGAGTCAGAGCTGCCGCTCGTCAGGAGCTCGCTCCGCCGGCTCGGGGGAGGGGGGCTGGGGCACCCTCTCGCTCCCCTGCGCTGTTGCCTTCGCAGTTTTCGCCGCGGTTTCGCCGCTTCAGGAAGGGTCCCCCGGCGCGATCCTCCGCTTCGGAGCCCTTCGCCTCGGTGGCTTCGAATGAAACGAAATGGCGGGTGCCCTGGGTTTTAAACTGCCGCCGTCCCTCCTGGCCCCGCCCACGCTGAGTCAGAGCTGCCGCTCGTCAGGAGCTCGCTCCGCCGGCTCGGGGGAGGGGGGCTGGGGCACCCTCTCGCTCCCCTGCGCTGTTGCCTTCGCGGTTTTCGCCGCGGTTTCGCCGCTTCAGGAAGGGTCCCCCGGCGCGATCCTCCGCTCCGGAGCCCTTCGCCTCGGTGGCTTCGAATGAAACGAAATGGCGGGTGCCCTGGGTTTTAAACTGCCGCCGTCCCTCCTGGCCCCGCCCACGCTGAGTCAGAGCTGCCGCTCGTCAGGAGCTCGCTCCGCCGGCTCGGGGGAGGGGGGCTGGGGCACCCTCTCGCTCCCCTGCGCTGTTGCCTTCGCGGTTTTCGCCGCGGCTTCGCCGCTTCAGGAAGGGTCCCCCGGCGCGATCCTCCGCTCCGGAGCCCTTCGCCTCGGTGGCTTCGAATAGAATTCACATAAATAATTAAATACAAAACCTGGTTCAACCTGGCTGTCCAGCAGAAGTGAAGATAAATATTTGCAAAATTCTAAAATATATTGTCATAAAACAGGCTTGTGGCTGGATTCTTCCCAGTGTTTTGCGGTCTCTTTGCCATTCCCAACTGTTTTTGCCAGTTAGATTCTCCCCAGAGTCTGTAAGATCATACACATATTTGAGACTTTTAAGTTCTCACCTTGATAAGAAGATAACAAGCACTTAACTCGTAGTGACAAAAAAAATATTTAGGATGTTTCCCTGCAGTGTGTGGCAACAGTGAATGCAGCTTCCTAAACACAGCCCATGACTCAGGATGCTGTTTGCAAAATCAGAATCAAAAGAGTTGGAATTGCTGTCAAAATTATGCCAAAACATTAAGGGTTGGTTGCAAAAATAATTGGCCCTGCATTAAAATTCAGGAAATCTGAATTGATCCCTTTGACTTTCCAAAGATTGGTGAGCATCTGAACTCGTGTTCGGGGCATATCCTTCCAGCTACAGTCTGTCAGTCATATCTTGAAAAAAAGACCTTTTCTTTTTTTTTAAAAAGATATTCTGGACACTGTAGGCTTTTATCATCATGAATAAAAGGATTTTTCTTTATTCAGAATCTATCAGATCTCTTTCATTGCAGTCTCCAAGTAAAAGCTGTCATAATTGTTGCTGTAGACACTAGTTTTTCTTTAAAAAACAGAATATTGTTATTCAAGTGCTTGCTGTACATGGTGTCTTAAAACGAGAACACCAAAGCAATGACCGTCTTAAACCAGGTGCTGAAGAAACACAAAGCAAAACATAATGATCTTTTCTCTAGACTGTCAATACTGTATTGTGGTTTAGAAGTGGGATGTCCTCTAATCTTTCAGGACAGGTGAAGTCATTATTTTACACATTTTGAGTGTTTAGAAATGAAACGGAAATGTCTTTTTATGTGCTGCTTGTACAAAAGGGAGAACATAAGGTCCAACTCAGCATTAGAAGCCCATCGTGCCTCAAGTTTTCCAGGAACAAGGCAAATGGGAAGACCTGAACTCAGCCTTGCTTCCTCTATGGCTTGTGAACAGAATGAGAGCGTCCTTACTGAAATCATTTACGTATGTCAGCAAATGTGTCTCATATAACAGGCCTGAAGAGGCTGGTAATAAAATAAAGCAAGGTAATTTAGCAAAGAGACAATGCACTTTGGTTTTCCCCTAGGTTAGCAATGACACTGTTTTTTTTTGCTTTGTTTAAGTTGCTAAGGAACCTTATTTTCTCTTGAATCTATTTTTAATTGGCCCAATAATGAAGAGTTTTGTTACAAGAAAATGCTTTCTTGAATCTAGATTTATGAATCAGGGTCGTTCAAAGAAACAGAGTTCATTCTAAACTGAGGTGTCTGATATTTTCAAAGAACTCTTCAGTCCTTAAGACAAATGTTTAAAAGTAAATACAGACTGTAGCAGACTGAAGCTTCTTAGATATTAACCTGGAGATTGACTGTGGTTTATTGGTTTAAACAGTTTAGGAACAATTTTACTGTTCTTCCTTGAGGGTCCTCTGTTGAAAAAATGAAATTATTGTATCTTGAGCTAATTCAGGTATAACCACAAAGAAAATGAAAAGAAAACCTAACTGAAGTGGGGCCGCTGGTGATCACAGTCATGCTACATGGTCTGACTTTTGGAATACGTATTTAAGTTTATGTTCCCTTTAAAACAACTTTCACAAGGCTTACAGATTTGAGATTTTGATGTATTGCTGTTTCATTTAGACCATCTGTCTTCTGATATCCTGAAATGGTATTTCTTCTAACACAGTTCCTATCAAAGTTGTGGTATTATTAAAAATCAAATTTCATCTTTTTTTTTTTGCCAGGCAAAGCTGCTTGGCATCAACACTGTTGGTAAACAAACACAATCAAATATTCTTCCAGTACTGCATTCCCATGTGTGATTGTTGAAACTGCAGCTGAAATGAGGTTGGATGCAGCAGTTCTACCTGACTGCAGACAGGCACAGCAATATTTCCCTTTGCACTCAATTTGAAGAAGGCAGAGGCTTGACAGGTAACTTTAGTTCAGTCCTGTCCAAGATCTTCACATTGGGGATAAGTTTGCTGTAAGACAAAGTGCATCATTTTCTTAAAAAAAAGTAATTAACTCGATTTTTGAGAAATAAAAAATAACACACCTTCAGGTGCTGCTGTATTAGCATTTTGAGATATATTGTATAAAGGCCAAGAAATTCTAAATTAAAGAAGATATGCAAGATTCTTCTTGACCTTTTGGCTTAGATCACATTTCATATCAGATCAATTTAAGACATCCTGTATTGAGGGATGCATTCAGTAATCTAATAGGCCTTCTCCATTTTTAACTGATCTAATTGTATTTATTTTTAAATTATCTGACATCCATTGTTTTTTCTGATAATTTTAATTTATGCTAGTATATTTTTCTAATGTCTTCCTATGCCAGAGGGTAGTGGAGGCTGGACATATTAGAGGGATACCAACCCCATGTGGGAGTGGAATTATTTCGAGGCTAGAATGTAGGCTATAACTAAGAGTAATGGGATAAAATGAAGATGGGAACATTTAGACTGAGACTTAAGGAGCCTTAACAATAAGATCTATTGAACTCTGAAGGTATTTCCTAGAGGATATGGTAAAAGTCTCATTATTTTGAAGTTGCAACTAGACTGGATAAATTAGAAGAATTACTATACGCGGAGCACAGACTTATTGTTGGAGATTTACCTCTCTTTTCAATCTAAATTTTGGCTATTTATCCTCCTTTGCTTTATCCAGCTCTTTCAGTGGGACTGGAAAGAATTTATGGAGAAGAAAGTATGCTGTATTTGAATATACCTGAGAAAGCTGTACTGCAAGAGACATCTGTAGCTTTTTTCCAATAGAGCCAAGAAGCCACCAGAGATTTGTTTTTTCTCCGTCTCTGCCTGCTGGGCAGAGAAGTGCTGTGACTGTTCTCTGCCTTGCTACCCAAAGAACTAGTAAGACTAGTTTATTTTCATTGCTAATATTATTTTTGAGAAAAAAAAAAGCAGAATGCAGAATAAAAGCTCTCTTTCTTGAATAGCGATGGTGGCATGAATAATGCGATAAAAGTGAATTTTGATAGTTTGAGAGATCTGCCTTTCTGAAGTGCTGAGTTTGAGTCTCACTGGGAACTTGTATTATGATGATGGAAGTGTAATGCGGTAGCACCTGGATGTGCTGGGATCTGAGCACCCCTGACTGTCAGCACCTCATGTGCCTATGGCAGAGATCTCTGCTGCCCCAGGGAAGTTGAGGCAGGTGCAAGAAGTGAGCAAAATGCTTGATCTGCAAGCCTGGGGAGAGAAAGTCTGGGAAAACTCTACTGTGAAAGTGTGTGCAATGGCCAGAAAAAGAAATAGTGGTCATTTTTTCTTGTCACCTCCCAAGCCATTATCTTCTAGTAGTGTCCCCAAAAGTGTTGTGCTGGAAGTGCGGTAAGAAATAAGGTCCCATTTCTACCTGGTGATCTTATTTGGAGAGGCCATCACATGTATAATTGGCATTTTAGGAGAAGGCTGGAGAGGAAGGAGCATTTGAGACCAACCTTGGTGGCAGAGCAGAGTGTGAGGAAGAACAAGACCGTGGTCATGGATGGAGATGGGGGTAAGCTCTAAGGACCATTAGAAGTAGCAACTGCGACATTTTTTGCCGTGGGGAATAGGCATTCAGGGACAGGATCCAATGGAAGTGTAATACGACCAGAATGATGGTCTAGGAAACAAAGCCAGGCTATTTTGCCACTTTCGTTAAGCTCTTTTGAGTCTTTTTCTTTGAGCCCATTGATTGTCTAATGTCTAGTGATCACTGATTTTTAGTATGCTAGATATGTGATATCAGCTTTAAGTAGGGAACGATTTCGGAGGCATCCGTTTGAGTGCTGCCAATTTATCAGACCTGTGACAATTATGTAGTGAAGATAAAGGAGAGAAATATAAGAGAAACCAACCAGACAAGTAAACAAATTGTTAGGAATTTTTGTCTCCCCCTAAGTCGAGCGATCTTTTTGAATAATAACTATTTCAGAAGTAGTAGGACTCGTTTCATATAATCACCGTTATCTTCTTTGCTACAGGTCTCTTTCTGCAAGGTGGTACGGTAACTTGAAAAGCAACAATCATAATACCAGCTCTGCTCATTAGTATAAACAACCTGCAGACAAACTTGAGCTATTTTACTAATTAACAGCTGTATTGTTCTCCCTTGGAAATCTCAACAGAAAGGCCATTCATGCGACTGCCCAGCAGAAATTGCTCAGCTGTCAGAGCCAAAGATGGCAGGTGGTTTTCCAGGGCTCTCAATGAAGTCTGTGTCATATTTTTATTCTACCCAGGGCTCAGCGAGTGGGCAGTTAGGGAAGTGGTGTTTGCTGGCTTTGATGGCAACTCGCACTATGGCCAAGCAATAAAGAGCCGTGCTTGCAAATGATCCAAGAGAAGATTACAGTCCCCAGTCCCACACAATGCCTATTCTCATACAGGATTCAAATATTTAGGACTGTTTTGGTAGGATGATAAGTCTAGGTAAGGTAAATTGTTGCTCGGTGTTATTAACAGGCAAATCAGATCTCAGAACAAAGATTTATGTAAGTATTTCAGCGGGCTGCAAGAAAATGAACCTTGTGCTGATCTCAGATGGATTTTTCCAAAGTGATTTTGCCATGATGTCTTTCAAATTTTAGATTTGTTGTTGGGGTATTGTGATTCCATGGATTCATAATGCACGAGAAAATAACGTGTGTGAAATACTGCATTTGCAGGGGAAAGGCTGATGAGCAAACGTAGCCTTTTTTCAGTGTCAAGTAGAAATATTCTAGATATAACTAGACCTCATACTTTTAGGCATAGAAAAGCTGTTACTGGCACAGGATGGAGTCCTTCTGGACAGGCATAATTTGGAAGAAAATTCTATACTTAGTGAGCTGTGGACAAGGATGGACAAGGCATATATGAAAACGCCCAAGATTTGAAATGCTACAGTGACTCTCAGATGGGTGGGTCAATGAGCAAAGGAAGCTGACATGGTAAAATGTGTATGATGTAGCTGTATATGTAGATAGCCACTAGGAAATAATAGTTAATCAATTAGCTATCATCATAACTATGAACCTGATTACCTGGAGTGAGTGATTACATGTATTTCTCTATAAACCTAGTGGATGTATACATGGATAATTACACATATCATGAGTTTAGCAAGGTCCTAATACCAAATCTAAAACAAATGCAGGAGGCCCAAATGCCAAAGACATACAGAAAGAATGTACAGGTCATGTATATTAACTGCAGTTATCATATGTGTCATAAAGCTGGAATACCCTTCCTTTCTAGGCCATCAAAGTGTAGGCAGGAAAAAAAATTATTAGAAATTATCCCCATGGATCCCTACCAGAAAGTATCGCCATGGATTTTTGACCAGGTTAATTACTGTTTACTCACAGAAGACATAACTACAGCTTTTATTTTATTAACCAAACTACAGCTTACGTTTTATGAACCACAGGCATGTTCCTAGGTTGGAAAGAGGTTGACTGCTCTGTTAAATTTTTGCCTCATTCTCACTTCTCTGAACTTTTTAAATCATATTTTCTCATTAGCAGAATATACTTGATTAACTCACTCGTTTAATGAGGTGCTTTGGGATGGTAAAGACAGCAGTCCATTCTGCTGAATGACTTCAAGATGTTAAAAATAAATAAAACTTGTAAGTGCCAATAGATGTCCCGTTGGTCTTTACTGGTAGTTCTTTGATGTGAGAGAATATTCAACTCCGGCTAGTGTCCCCCTTCAAGAAGTTGATTTTCAGATTGTTGTTAATGGCAAGTGTTGGCACACTGTGGCAGATACTGGCTTCTTTTCTTAGACAAATACTTAAATTAAGTAAGAGTAGGTCAAGCTTGCCTGATTTCCAAGTAATTAACAATTTTATTAGTCTTTTATCCTACTTTTTAGGAGAAGATAGTGATATTAATTTAAATTAGATCTCAAAGGAAAGTGTCAGAGGAAATGGACTTTGCTCTTACAAACCATTTTTTACTTGAGGCTGCCACGCTCCGGAGTGTAAAGATGGAGCCTAGCTACAAATGAGACTGGGGAAAGAAGAGGATGGATGCTACGATTGGGTTTTGTATGATTCAGGTCATTAAAGACAACTGGAATTGATCTTTCCTGTCAAAGACAATTCTCCACTATTTTTCTATAATTTTTCAGTGTTTTGTTTTGTGGGTTTGTTGCTTCTGTACTTGAGTAAGAAACCTGAGAGTAATGTTAACTTTATTGCATTTTATGGTAACAAAGATCTTGGCTCAGTGTTTTTAAGGCAGGGAGTGATTTCCCTTTATACTGAAAGGTCGAATGTTTGGAGTTCAGTGTGCTTGACATCTGCACGTCGCTTCAACAGCTGGCAAACTTCTTGTGGAGCATCTGCTTTCTATTACAGCTACTTTTCACTGAGGCAGATTGAATGTGGCATCTGAAAGGGCTCTTTGCATACATGGAGATTTCAGTGGTCATTACGTGACAAAGTGATTATTTGACAGGGATTTTGCCTGTTTTCATACAGTGCCTGGTACACTGTGGTTGCTGTCAGAGGCAAATGCAAAGGACGTTAAGAAATGGTCAGGAACAATGTGGAGAGAGAGGAAAACAGGGAAGAAAAGATAGCAAAGTTCTACATCTGTAGATATTTACTACTGAGTTTCTAAAATGCTCAAACTTAACTTTATGGATTTTAAATGCTTTTTATAGTTTTGAATGAGATGCTTCACTTTAACAGATTATCCTACTCTGGTAAGTGTTTAAGATTGATGCTATTTTTAGAACCCTTTCAAAGTCAAACCTTTCATGAAGCTGAGTGATTTTTCACCTCTGATTTTTGTTTCGTTTGTTTTGATCAGGGATACTCTACTGACCAATTGGGTATCTAAATCTCATGAAACCTCATCCTGCTTCTACCATATTAGTGTGTTACTATGTGCTTTTATCACTAGATATGGCTCAGGAACTACAGTGATACCTTTATGGAAGAAGTAATAACTGGGATTTGGCCAGTGATCTTCCCAAATTACCATCTTACGATGTCTGTCATTTCTCAAGAAAGGATTTTAAGAAATTCTTATTGAGTGGGCTCAAGCAAGAAATCTCTTCAGAGAAAAGGCCCATGAATGGTATACTAACAGGTGATTGTATAGCTACGGACAGGAGGCTGAAGCCACCTGCACTAATATTGTATTCCAGCAATAACGTCTGACGCTATGGGTCAGGACGTTTTGTTGACTCCTACTAACATCTGTGAAGACTGGATGCATCTTCTCCCTTCCTTGAAAGCATCTCTTCTTTGAATCACCTATGCCAGGTCAGGCTGGATGTCCTCTGCTTCTCTCCACGCATGTGGTGCAAGTGGCTATCTCCTCCTTGCCCCATCCTCATTTGTTCCCAGATCATCTGGGAATACCATCTTTATTTGAAGAGTGAAGTAAGAGTGCTCCGGATGCGCACAAACACATACCAGCAGGCTCTTGCATTATGGTCTGCTGAGCCTGGTGCCGGCACTGAGCTGACATTTGACATCCATCCTGAAACTTTGAGCCAGGAACCACAGAGTTTGTATTCTCTGAGTGAGCTCAGTTGTACACCCTGGTTTATAAGGGGGACTATAATATCTGTTCGGGACCTTTATGGAAAAAGAGTTCAATTCCATTCTCGCTTGTTACTGCTTCCTCGTAGCTGTTTAACCAGTTGTCATGTTCTCCTGTGGTCTTGCCACTAAGCATGCTAATGCCATTAGTGGAAATGGATGAGAGAGAACTTCATTTGTTTTAGAGAGTTTTCCAGGAGGGGGCAGCCATAGTTAATTCTGGGTCAGTTCACGTAACACAATGTGAATATCGATAACAGGCAGTGTTTGGCTGTGACTCTCTATTGCCCAGCATGGTTTGTGTGCTTAGTTCTTTTAATTTGTTCTTTTGTTTGGATTGCAAGTGCATAAAAGATAGACTTTTTCACAAATTAATGCTGGAAAAGACAAACCACATAATAGAGTGGTTGACTCCCAATGCCCTATACTTGCTGAAATCGCAAATGCTCTTGGGAACAGCTTCCATTATATGTCACTGTTTGCTTTATGTACTTTCCAACCAGTTCATAAGCTTTTCTTCACTCTCTTACTTCAAAAATTTTTGTGGAAAAACATAGCCCAAACTCTTGCTAGAGACCTGAAAATTTCAGAAGAAAAAATTCCCTTGCACTGAAAACTTTTACTTCTTTAGGAGTTTAGAAAAGATCAGGAGAAAATTATCCTCTCTCCTCTGCTGTTTTACATAATGAGGGTACACATAAAACCTCTCTGGGTTTGGATGCGGGGTTGATAAGTTAGCACTAAGGGCATATCCCATATCCACGGTTTGGAGGGTATACGTGTCCAAATAGCAGCAACAATGTAGATGGCATCAGGAGACTTTTTTTAATACTGCCCTGCCAGGGCTATTGCTTTGGCAGAACTGCTTCTGGGACTGGGGTGGCAACCAGGACCCCTTGACACGCGCTCTCAGTCTTTGTACTAAGACTGCAAGGAAAGTTGCCTTTTCGTGTGAAATTCCTTTGCCTCTTTTTTTTTTTTTTTTTAGTTTTAAAAAAAACAACTCTTGTTTTCCTGCACCACCAAATAAAAACTCCATGAAATACCTTTTGCGGGATCCCTAGGTAATGTAAATCCATGGATTTTTATACAGTTAAAAACTGGTCCCTGCAGTTACAGAGGTGATGGGGTTTGGGAGGATTTTTTGTTTGTGCTTTGTAGGAAGAAACAAGGTGCAGTCAGCACCACTTCATGTAAATCCACAAAATGATACATAACCTCAGAGGTACGACTAAGGAAGCCATACAGTCTTTCCCTATGTTGAATTTTGAAGACTTTTATCTTCCATTTTGTCAACTTTGTCAACTTCCTATGCTTTACAGCCTCTCTTCATTTTGTAGGCATTCCACTGATGTGTATCAAACATACACAGGTAATCTCAAAATACATAAACCATTGAGAGATTGCACCAGCGAGAGCTTGTGAGATGATGCAGTGTTGCTTTGCCTGCTGTGGAGGGCGAGGAGTTAATAATTTCTCTTCTCTGCTTATGCGTCTGTGGGTCTCTAGAAGGTAGAGCAGACACGATACTGTTTCTGTAGATGAGCTGATAGCTCTGGACGCAGAGCGCACAGAGCCTTGTGCAAATAATTCTTAGAAAAGAGCCCTAATCAGCCACTGCACTACACTGATTTGCCCATAATTGTGTCTGTCTTTTAAAAGCTGAAGATAAAAGGACAGAATTTGACACCTGCTCATTGCTCATTTTTCCAGCGGCTCGGCTGGACCACGGTTGCAGGGTTTGAGCGAGGAACGGTTTTGTCACCCGAATGGAGAATTAAAAGGAGAGGGGTTTGCAGGAATGCTTTGCAGCACTTGACAGGTGAAGCTCGAGGCATGGCTGCAGTCTTGGGTAGAGAGGGGATTTATTTTTTTACTGTCTCTAGCTGAACACAGTGTTTCTTTTCTTTTCTCCCCTCCCCCCCCAATATTTAATTTGTAGTTTTGTTTAAACACAAAGTTTTCATCCTCTCTGCACTTCACCGTGCTGATATCTGAGGTCTCCATTCCTTCAGAATGCAGCAATGGGAAAAAAAGGGGTTTAGGGTCTCTCTTTTATCAAAGAGTTCTCCTTTAAATAGCATTATTTTTATTTCAATTTACTTTTCCTTATGGTTGGGTTTCCTTTTATCCTCTCTCTCCCTTCCTGCAGGTCCTATAAATCCTCAGATTTTACATTCAGTTTAGTGTAAGGTTTATTCCCATAAGGAGTTGGTACCTCGATGAGCCAGCATATGGATTTTGAAAGCTTACGATTAAGATGTTTTTCTCTATCTTCTGGAAGTCACCTTCCCCTCTCAATTCTATTGGGTAGCTTATGCATTCATTTCTGCTCAGTGAAATCTCCTGACTGCTCTTCACAGGACAGGTTAACTCCTTCCTAAAATGTCTCAGGGTCCCCATTTGGAAAACTGGTACAGTGCTCACTTCCTTGCCTCACCAGATAGCCTTGAGATTTGAGATATGCAGATATAGATTTTTTAAATTTATTTAAGATTATTTCCTTTATTGTTTCTAATTCTCTAGCAGTGCTGGCTGGAAATCCCAGGAAAATAGGTCTGCATAGTTCTAGGTGCCATACAAATTGTTGTGCTAAGCTCCAAGGAACGTGAGTATTGTTGTCCCTAAGAGCTTATAGTCTAGTATTATATATACATATGTATGTGTATATATATATGTATTTTTTTATATATGCTATAGAAGTATATACGTTATATGGGAAAAAAAAAAGGTTAGCAGGGAAGAGGAATAGGGAAAATAGTATAACAGAGTAATAGAGTAGTTCTGCACGCAAGTTGTAGTCCATAGGTAGCAATGAGCACAACTTGCCATCTCTGTAGGTGCAAGATAGCAGGTTTCTGTAAGTATTACTGTGTGAGCTCAGCAACAGTTTTCAGCTTGCACGGGAAAACTTGAGTCAGTATGTGGGGATTTAGCCTGGGCTGAGCTCTACTGCTATAGCTAGAAAGTAGACAAGCTGGGAATGACGTCTATGCAAGGTGCCATGTATACATAACCAGGTTATAGACCTACAGGGTGATCTTTGAAGCAAGGTCTTCAGTAGAATAGAAAGGAACTAGTTTGGAGGTGTCAAAAGCAGAGATGAAGAGATTTTAATTGTTAAGGCTTATAATCCAATTAGATCTTAGGCAAGGGTTTGGCAATGTAGGCAGAGTGAAAAGGTCAAATCTGGAGAAGTTTTGTAGAAAGTGGCATCAGGATTTAATCACAGACTGGAGGTGTGAGTCATGAGAGGAGATCAAGTGAAAGAGAAAGCCGAGATTGGCAGGAAAGAATCTGATTTTATTTCTGAAATTAAGACAGGTATGGAAAAGAAAGGACTTCATGAAAAACTCGGGAGCTGGGTTTTGAGCATGTTCAGTTTTAGCAAGTAGTAAATTATTAAGAGAAAGATCTTAGAGAGAGGCCAAAAGTTGTTTGGGTTGATGACTCTAGGCTTAAAGATTTCTTGTTTTCAGTAAGTTTGATTGTTATTTGTGTGTTCATATCCTATCTAACAAGGAAGAATATGGATTTGTGTCACAGAGGATGACTGAAAACTTCCATCTACATGTATCTATTAGTGCGGTTCAAATGGGATTTTGGGATGGGTCATGATGTAGAAGGATGCAATCAGAATAAAGAAGTCGTAGCACCATAGTAGGGCTTGATAGTTTCCAAGTCACATCTACCTGGATTACTGTCTCATGTCTTAATGCAAAAGTGGCAGAATGGACTAACCATACATAGGGAAAATAGTAAAGATTTAACTCAATCCGCTGGTAAGTAAAGCAACGTAGAGTCATTAGACTGAAATACGCTGTGACTGAAATTCAAAGAAACTTCATTAAGAATGTGTCCATTTTAACGTGCACCTCTGCTTTTGAGCAACTCTGGTCTGTAGACATTAGCCACATGTAGTCTAGTAACCACACGTCACACCTTCCCTGTACGTAAAGTGCTGCGATACAGCGTTTGTGCCTGGAGTTCTTTAATATCTCTCATTTAGCTCAGCTCATTGCATTTCAATCACGGTTGGGCTAAAGGAGGCCCGTGAGGCTCAGTGTCCTAGTGCTCATATTTACACAGTTACTGAGATGTGGTAAATCATCTACCTGCCTGTTAATAGGGGGTTATATATTATCTTGTACCAGGCTTTGGCTGCTCTACAGGGATACAAAAATTCTTATGGCCTGGACATCTCATGCAATATTTCACGGTTCTTTTTTAAGACAAGCATGGAAAATGGGTCATGTACCCATCATTTTTCTTTAAATAATCAGTATCACTTGTTTTGCTTTCTTAAAGCAGCCTGCCCCTATGTCTCTATACATCTCGGCATGGAAATACCTGCTGCCTTGTCTCTCTTCTCATATGCGTTTGAGTTCCTTCTGCTTCAGACAGTAAATAGTGTATTTCATCCTACAGCAGCCCCAGATACTCCTCAAATATGACAATTATACTACACATAGGATTAGTTTAACTAGCAATTTAAAGTATGATCCTTTATCTATGTAAGAGTCCAGAGCACCACTCTGTGCCTGTTGAATGGATAATGCAGAAAATACTGTTTCCACTTGAAATAGTAGAAAATCCAGAAAAAAGGTTCCACTTCCATATTGCCGTATTCAGGTAGTTTAGGTAAGTAGATTGTGTGGTGAGATCCACATATTTGACTTTGCACGCACGGAATTGAGTACAGGAGCCTAGTCTTGTGTCTCTGCTGTAAGGAGGCATTACTTCTTTCGTGACCATGTGCTAGCTCACTACCATGTCCATAGGAAACGGGCCACAATCACCACCCTTATCACTGATTTCTAGAGCAGGTAACACTCCCTGGAGGTTATCACTGATTTCTAGAGCAGGTAACACTCCCTGGAGGTCTCCAATCTACGTAGTGTCTAGACTAAACCTGCTTTGAGATCAGACTCCCGACCCCGCACATAAGGGCTACAGGCTCTTTTCTTACCATTAACTTCTCAGCCGCAAGTCAGAAACTCTCACAAAGGTTGCATGAGACCTTTAAAAATCTCCTCTGCAGAGGGTGAGGTTTGTCTCACATCCATCATTGCAGAATGGCAGAAAAAAGGAGAAAATTTTAAGTCTCATTTGCAACCAGTGAGGAATAAGGTGATTTTCTTTCAGTAAGCTGTAGGCTAAGCCACGTTATTCATGACCTGCAGCAGTTTTGCACAAAGCTGCCAGTATACAAAAAATAGTGTTATATGATATATCCTAGTATGGATTAGCGTTGTTTAAATGTAATATAGGGCTTTTTTCTTTCCTTTTTTTCCTTTCCTTTTTTTTTCCCCCCCACAAGGCAGGGTAAGAATGCTCTGAAAGTAGTCCTTTCAGAAAAGCTATAGAAATAAAGTTTTCAATAACCTAAAATAACATGCAAATCCTGGGATCACGAAATTTCAAAACACAGGCATACACTGTATGCCAGCCTGACCTTCTTGCTGTGTAGCAGATAATCAAAAGAAGTCTTCTGCAAATCTGCTTGTGATGAATAGATAAAAAGGGGTTGGCCCACATTCAGAAATGAGACTATTTAAGCAAGCTGAGGCTATGTCATGGAATATTTTAAAATAAGTCAAAAGGAGCTCAGGCTCCCTGGAAATGCAGAGCTTTGAGATTTTTAAAATTTTAGGGGTCTGCCTTTGTGCATTTAGATTAGGGCTGGACACAAGCAGTACAAAGTCTGAAGTGATTTTCACTTTGATAGCAAATTGGGCAAATCACCAAATGACAGGTTGTCTTGGCTGCCAGAGGAGAAATGAGACAAGCAGGTGCCATCCATGTGCCAGCGATTTCACAGGGCAGGAGAAATGTCTGTCGTAAAAGGCATGTGCAAAATAAAATAACTCCCACCAACACCAGAGAGGTTAAACTGAACAACTCATTTCTTAAATAAACCTGTGGTTAATGTGCATTCAGGTTTCTGTTTTAAGATCCCAAGGAAAAGTAGGAGGCAGTCAAACCCCAGAGCACTAGACGAGTTCATGCTTCTCTTTTCAGCTAGCGTGACCCTGGTATTTAGAGTTAATTGAAGAAGATTGTACTACATCTAAATGTTTACAGATGAGATCAAGCGGCACTGAAAGTGAATGCATATCACGTGTCTGCCAAGGATAGATTTGGAGATTAAAATTGGACATAAACGTTATACTGATTTGGAGGAAGAAAGCTTATTCAATCCAAATGAACAAGGTTGGAAAATCCTTTTGCAAGCGAGTCCTATGGGAATGCTGCAGCATCTTCAGTCCGTCATCACAGAGTTAAGAACAGACACGAACTCGAAACAATTTGGCAAGAACAATAATCGGACCAGTCGGGATCTGTCATCAGCATACTGGCCACTGCAAAAGAGTGATTAAATAGGAAGACACGGACAATTATCAAAGACTAATTGCTTATTGTTGCTAGAACTATATTTTAAATGTGTTTTTCTTTTTAATTGCTTTTGGAGCGAATAAAGTGTCCTTAATTCAATTGTGAAATGTTTGGGAATGGGATGCCTGCCAGGAATCAGGCAGCTCAGAGGTCTTGTGAAAGCAATTGCCTCTTTCCCTAGCCTATATTCATGTTCAGCCATCCCATCCTCTGCCAACTTCCCTGTTTTCAGGTTGGTGCCCCTGTGTTCGCTGAAGGTCTCTGGGTTGTTGGTACTTGCAGGAAGCTGCACTAGTTTGTTCATATCTTTTCCTGTATTTTTTATTCATCCCCATCCAAGGGACCTAAAGAGGAGCTGAACTCGTCAGGTTCCTAGGGGTTTTGGATCAGCAGGCTCTGCGTATAAGGGCACTTTCTAGGACAGGACTAGCAGTGGTTGACAAGGTGAGATGTTTGTGTAATTTGAACCTGTTACAATACAAGCATCTGTATACCTCTGTGCTCTGTTACTGTTGACTGCAATGAAATTATGCAGGGGATGGATTTGGCCCAGTATTGTGTCAGTATAACAGTGAATGAACACGAGGATCTTATTCCAGGTTAAGATACTCAGGTTTGGTGTGAAGAGCAGATCCAAACCACATACAGAAGATTTTATGCAAATAGCTATGAGGCTTTCGTGTTAGTAAATAACCACTCAGCGTTTTCATGATGAGAGTGACAGGGAACACAGTTTTTCTATTATAGAAATATCTTTTGTATGGATGTATTCAGCTCTGAAAATACTGCAGGACCTCGTAATGGACAAACAAATGTAACCAATGCTATATCTCTATGTGTAAATAATTTGCATGAATGGTTTAGAAAATGAAAAGGAACTGGTCTACATGAGGGAGAACAAGTGGGAAGAGGGGAAACAGAAACAGTGTTTAGGTTCATATATTGGAGGAGATAGATAAGAAAATTCAAGGAGCCTGTTGTCTCAACAGAACACCACGTGTTACCTGCCAGCTCCTCTAAGCAGCCAAGTGAACCCCAAATAACAGGCTGCTAAAACTGTTGCTGACCTGGCATGCAGCATGAGAGGAGGGACAGGGAACTTGCTTGTTTGGAGACAGGCAGGATCAGCTTGCTCTGCACACAGAGTTTGCCTGTAGTACAGGTTTTTTTTCTCCATTCTGATCTTTCTTCCATCTGCATAATATATAAGATCAGAAACGGACAGAATTGTTCAACCTATTTCTAAATGAATTATTTTAAAAAAAAAAAAAAAAGAATTCTGTTTGCATTGTTAAGTTCCTTGCAAAATCCTGAACAAACATTCTTGCAGAAGAGGACAGGGAAAAAAAAAAGTTGTTGTTCCAGACAGAATGACTGGCCCTTTTAGGGCAATTAGAAGTAAAGCTGGCCTGGGCAGACATTTTAATCAGCACTTTAGGTTTGGTGAACACAGAAAAACTGAATCATTCTGTGAGACTTTCACTGCAGCAACTCTGGCTTGGGCTTTTGGTCTTTGGCTTTCCTCCATCGAAGTACCTGATGGGCATTATCTAGAGCCGTCACCGTTGTTGCTGCTCCTCTCCCCCCCTCAGACCACAGCTCTCCCAGTTCACAGACCGAGATGAGTAAAACTAGTATTTTGGAACAGCTGTAACAGCATAAAAAAATGTCTGGTTGACTAAAATTTCCCTAACTATCACAGTACAGCTGAGCAAGGCTTGCTTTGCTGGGCTTGAAGATCTCTTTTACCTCTTATGGAAGATGTATTTACTCATTTGGGCATCTCTTGCCTTGAGTTTTGTTGACCTATCTGTTTGTGCAAAGCCATGCCTCCGTGAGGTGTTTGCTCAAAGTCTCGAGGCAGATTCCCAGCTGCAGCGAATGGCAGAGACCAATGCATCTGCTTCAGTTCAGGATTCAACATCAAATTTAAAAGCAAATATCCAATGGAAATTTCTCCACCCCCCCCTGTAAAGATGAGCACAAACACCCTGCCTTCCTCTGCAGCCTGTTTTTTAAAATCAACCCAAACTTGAGTGAGGAGAGTAAACATTGCTGGAACGTGCATTTCCACTGAGATTAAACATGTATTTATATGCGGCTTTCCAAAATTAAACTTTCACAGTGGCAAATAGGGAGTTGGGCGCGGAAATGCAATTAGCCATGACTCAGGCCTCTTGACATGCTCATTGATGGGCCAGTGAGTTGCGAGTGCTCACACAGAAACTTGACAAAGTAGCAAGAACAACTCAGCGTGTGTTAACATGAGCAGAGTAAATAACACAAAATATTAATAATATTTGGTATTCATTTCCAAACTGTTCCTTTGGGTGATGTAGACAGAAGTACACCTGGCAGGTGATGCTAAATGATATTTTTCTTGTGGAATAGTGGTTGTCTTCCCATTAGTAACATTCATTCCCTTTCCTTGAGTTTTGAGATCCTGAAAGACAGACACTATATGAAATCTGATGTGTTATTTTCATATAATGGTCTCCCAGCCATTGTGGTGTCAATAAGCATCACCTATCAACTGGCCATGAAGTAGTTTTTCCAACTAAAAGGTGAATTCATCGAGATCTCAAAGGGCTTGGCTAAGGCCATCAGTGAAAAAGCAAGGCTTTCCAATCACCCTTCTCACCCTTTCTTTCAATGATCTTAAGGGTCTTTTCCAACCAAAATGATTCTATGATTCTCAGTGGCTTGTATCATCCTCATCCTCTGCCTTCCAAAACGTGTCACGCATTTTCTCCCTTGGTACAATAATCACTTAGAGAAGGTCCTAGAAATAAAATACCCTGCACTTCCTCAGGGCGGTCCCGTGCCTGTTCACGGGTGCATGGCAGAGACTGTGTCTTTCCTTTTTTTGTGGCTATCAAGCATGGCAGGGTGATGTTGGCACCCAAGGATGCCAACATAGTGGACCTGTGTAGGGAAATGTACAGGAAAGGAGAGGGGGAGAGAGAGGGAAAAAAATAAAATAAAAAAGCAGCATTCTGGTGGCGTATTAAAGTACTTAAAAATTATTTAACTTTTAATTAGAAGGAGATTGCTAGGTCTTTGTGCTTTTTTTGCCCTGACAGCCAGAGTTTATGCTTCCACCTTTTTTATGTAATTTATCTATGCTGTTTGCATTAAACTAATTTTCTGAAATACTGTTTATCTTGTATTTGAGTCTTTGGAAGGTGGAGATACGGCCACCCCTGTCTTCTGTGCTAGCGACTGTGTCTTCGGAATCAGAGCTACTGTATACTGAAGCCAATAATGATTCACTCTCACAGCAGTGGTGTGAGCAGTCTCAGCTTTTATATGCCATCTGTGTGAGTGAGCTGAATCTGCAGAAATGGGACCCTATACACATGGCTTTTCCTCTGTTCATGGATGAAAATATTAAAGCAAATCCGTATGGTCCATGAGATGTTTTCTGTGTCAGGAAGGGAGTAAAACTGCCTGTCAAACCAAGCTGTTCTCTCTGATGAAAGGGGACTGTTTTTAAACACTCCTTTCCATAGTATTTTGCACGCCAGCCATGTGTGTTTTCTCATCTGACATCTCATTGAGATCCTTGGCTTCAGTACTGCAAGAGGGAAGGGTGTGCTGGGAGGGAAGGAAATAATCTCTCAATACGTACCCAAGCACGTGTGCACACACATGGTCTTAAATCAATCTTAAATGAGTTGAATTTTTTTAGGAATACGAAAGAATATTAATCTGGTTGAGCCAGACTTAATTGCTTCCCTTGTGTTTGGGTTTTCTCTTTTCACATGAAGATATTGGGAAGCAATGCTCTGAGCTATTATTAGATACAAAGGTGGAGACAGGGGGCAAAGGGTTCATTTACAATTCCTACAGCAAAGCATTGCATTTTAAAGCTAAAAAGCAAGTTGATGAGCAGCTTGAAAATAAAGATTCGTCCACTTAGCTTACTGAGTATTTCTGAAGGTTCATGCAGGTCTGGGGAGCTCACCGTTCTCGCAGCTGTAAGACCCGCTGGCTGGAGGAACCAGAAAAAAAAGATTTTTAAATTTTTTTTTTTTTAAATGAAAGCACTTACCTTGCAGGGAGAAGCTGGAAAACATAAACTGATATAAAGTCATGAATTGATATAAATGCATTTCTTTTGAAGGAAGCAACTGGACTTCACTTCTGTGGCAGGAGGCTGGGGAGCATAAAGATTATACACACACATTTTTGTGTTTTGAAAAAGTCAAGTCAGTTAATCCTACATAATGGGATACCATTATAACCACTACTTCACCTCCATGATCTTTGGGCAATCCTGCAAGAAGCAATTTGGTCATGTTGGGCAGAAGAGCCCACAACGTTAGTGTGCTATTGCAAAAGAAATCCAACGCCGAACAGGTTTTCTAGCCCTTTCCTAAAATGCAATGGTGATTATAACTTCCTTTCCCAGAATCACAGAATGGTTGATGTTGGCAGGGACCTCTGGAGATCATCTGGTCCAACCCCCTGCTCAAGCAGGGCCCACGACTCTGTCCAGACGGCTTTTGAATGTCTCCAAGGATGGAGACTCCACAACCTCCCTGGGCAACCTGTGCCACTCCTTGGTCACCCTCACAGTAAAAAAGTGTTTCCTGATGTTCAGAGGGACCCTCCTGTATTTCAGTTTGTGCCCATTGCTTCTGGTCCTGTCACTGGGCACCACTGAAAAGAGCCTGGCTCTGCCCTCTTTGCACCCTCCCTTCAGGTATTTATATACATTAATAAGATCCCGCCCAAGCCTTCTCTTCTCCAGGCTGAACAGTCCCAGCTCTCTCAGCCTTTCCTCATATGTGAGGTGCTCCCGACCCTTCATCATCTTCGTGGCCCTTCATCGGACTCTCTCCAGTATGTCCATGTCTCTCTTGTACTGAGGAGCCCAGAACTGGACACAGTACTCCAGGTGTGGCCTCACCAGTGTTCCCGTTGTCAAAAACTGGGCACCTCCTTTGGAAAGGAAAGTTTTGGCACAGGGACTGTTCCAACTGGGACACCGACATGGGTTTTGGATAGCTGCAGCTTGAGCGCTGCAGGTTTCTTTGTGCTCACTCTGCCAAGCCTCTTCTATCTGAGACTTGCTGCTGCATTTGGGGAGCTTTGGTCAAGGAGGGGTTTTCATCTGGGTAGTTCAGCTTTGCCTCTGGAATAAATGTCCCTTTCTGAACTTGTTTCTTCTTTGGCACTAGCTTTTTTTTTTCCCCAGTTGCTGCGCTAAGGCTTGTTCAGTTTGCCAGGCTAAAGGGCACCGCGAGAACATGCATCATTTTGTAGTTTTTCATCTAAGGCAACAAAACAAAAATAAGTAAAAAAAAAAAAAATCACTTTGGTGTAAAATGTTTTTTTCTGTGAAAGCTCCTGAAGCATAAAAATAGTGTCTTTTCTTGAAGAGGGGATATTACTAATGTAAATCCGATGCTGTTGGCAGAGGAATAATATGCTGTATGTCATAAGGCAAGCAACTGAGGAGGAGCTGCAGTGATCGAAATGCCTCATGGGCATATGAGATTGTGGGGATAGGTATTCACACAGAGGATGCTTTCTTACATATGCCCAGGGCTTTCTCTTATCTCTGAACATGAACCCATAGTGAAATAGAAATGTTCCTGTATTAATAGTGGATCGGAGATAACCCTCATCTGAAAAAATACAGTAATACTGCACAACTGGGAACCCTTTCAGAGCAGGGAATTGGACTAGCGATTTCATAGTGTGTTGGTAATGAAACATTTTGGTTCTGTATAAGCAAATGGGCAAGGTTAGTGGACACATTACTCCGGCTGTCATTGTCCCAGCAGTAACCAATTTAGAGGCTTTATATTTTCTGCTATCCCAGTAAGGGAAAGAAAAGTAGACAGTTAAAAATAGAAATCCCAGAATGAATTAAAGCGCAAAGAGTGAACAAGCTCGTAGTACTGCTGTGTAATTTTAAAATCCCTTTTTTTCCTTATAATCTGGACTTTAATATATGTACTACATTGCAAATTCTGGCAGTCTCTGTCCTGCTCCAAAAGGTCACCTCCATACAGGAGGATTTATTCTGGCTGTAACATGTGAACATGGGCATCCAGCCCTGGATCTATCTAGCTACCATTTGTATTGATGATTCTTGTTTGTATTTCCCTTCACCTGATGCTGTTGCTTTGCAGGAGAAGCACGAGAAGCATGTCTGTGGCTTCGGCCTGCAAGGGAGGAGGTTAAAAAGATATCTTTGGGTGCCTGTGTATAGATCATAATTGGTTTTTTTCATAGCTTTTTCAACAGCTGGTTGAAAACTGGTTGTTGCAAGTAGTTTCCCTCAACACTACCCTACACAACACTGCAGGCTTGGGTTTTCTTTCCTGAGGTTAACCGTCATGCGCTCTTGGTTTCTTTTAGGTTACTTTTTCTTGTTAAGTTTCCTATCAAGGTTAATACCGTTCCTAAAGCAGGAGTCCAACATAATGTGGGATTGTTTTCTTGATTTGCAGATATCCTCGTTGATGGGAAGCTTTGCGATTGCGATATCGTGGTGGACTGCAAAGTGGGGGATCCCATCCCGCTGGAGGTGAAGCTGACCAACTGGAGCAAACACAGCGTGGGGCCCTTCGCTCTCACCGTGACGCCTTACCAGGATTACCAAAATGGGGTGCACAACTATGAGCTGCAAGACGCTATCACCTTCGTGGGATCCAACACCTTCTACATCGATTCAGTAAGTCTTTCTATCAAATGGATTACGATTCTGGATGACGTGCGTTTGCGGAAAAGGGCTTCATTATTCAATTGTGCGTTTTAAGGCAGGTTAATTTTTGGAAAGCACCACGATTATGGCAGCTATTGCTAAAGGTGCTGCTGGGTTTGGGGATATAGAATCATCTCTCTGAAATGGTTTAGGGCTGTAATTTCTTATTATGTAAACCACTAGTAGACTATCAGAGACAGTAACTTTTGGTCACTCCAGATCTGACTAAATGTGAATGGGTAACCTTGATAAAATGTTTAATACCATATTGCCAGTCCCTTGAGCCATCCAGTGCAGCCTGCAGTAATAGATTTTAAATAACTTTTTCTCTTTGGTCCATAAGAAATATCCCCCAGGCTGAGCCAAGGAACTCAGCAAATCAGTTTTAGTCAGCTCCTGAGGAAATGCAACAGACTGCAAAAAGAAAATGCTAAACATTAATGACGAATATGAGGAGCTGGTTCATTTCCTTGTCGCGTAGCATACTCTTATAAAACCATAAAGAAAAATAGAAAACATTCTTAAAATGGGACAAAAAAATTCCCTTTTTAGAACAATTGAGATTTTGATTTTTCTCTCAAATTCTTTTTCAAAAATTTCAAGTCTAGGAGCTTTTGGCCTCTAAGGCAAAACACTGAAAATACGGATAAAACTACTCTCTCCCACATCCTTCCCCTAAAACCAGCAACAACAAAGAAACAGGAACGCAAAACATACGGACAGTACTGCAGAGTGGAATAAGCAGTATTTCTGGTAACTTATAAAATAAACATGAAGAAGAGGGTCAGCGTTTGGGATAGTGCTTAGGACCTTTGCTTAGGTCAGCTCTTTGGATAGCTAATAAAATGTACCTGTCAAAACTGAATATTTAAGTGAACCTTAGTAAGAAGGAAGTTAAAGGTTAACCACAGGGATAGTCACCATGCATATTTTTCAATTACGCATCATGGGAAGAAAATATTTCAAAAAGCTAATGAGCACGGAATACACCATCAACCTGAATTTTAATGGGGGATAACTATATTCTTAGCTGAATAATTTAAATATGTCAACAGAAATAATCAAGAGATGGCTTTCTTTGACTCTCTTCCTGACAATGTGGATTTTTTAATCAGAGTGGCAGTGTTTGGATGCCCAGCTGCCGAAGGGCCTGACCCTCCAGGCTAATGAGGGAAAAGGGAGATGTCAGCGTGATGTATTCTTACCTTCTGATTGAGTCTCCTATGGGGCAAGAAGTCAGGAGGTCACATCTCTTGTGCCTGCCCAGGCAGCCTTCTCATACATTACGGTCCCTGCTTTTGCCCCGTTTTTCAGTATTGTGACATTTCTCCTGTAAACACAGTCCCTGATAAGTTAAAAATAGAGTTGTTTTCCACTATTTGTCCTCCTTTTCATCCAAAAGGGTGAAATGAAGAAAATGTCGGCTCTTAGACAAGAAGTGTTATATTTCACGGTATGTAGTATTGATACTTGTCCTACACAGGCTCCCAGAGAAAATGCTTAGTCATATTTCTTTGAGGCATAGAGCCCTGATCATGGAAGAAAATCCTTCAAACGGTGTATCTAATGCTGTCAGAGGCCCTTTCATCCCCTGTAATAACTAATTCAGTAATGGAAAAAAGATTTCAGAAAGCCACACCTGTTTTGGGGACAAGAAGAAAGTCCTGGTTTGTGCATTTGATGCTTCAGGGAAGAACGAACAAACTCAGAATTGTGTTCATGCTCTGAGTTTGGCAGAAACTCAGACAGATGCTGGTTGAGAAACGGAAGCAGCTCATGGTTGGTGAGACGAAAGAGAATTAGAGTTTCTCTTTTTTATAAGTGAAAGCTGAGACACCGGACCAGATTCCCTGCTGGTGTAACTCAGTGCTGCTCTGTCGAAGCTATTAAACATGTGTCCATGATTTTTATAAACCAAGGTCACGGGCACACAATTATTTTGCTTGTTTAATGGAGGTGGCTTGAGATGGTGCCATTTCCCAGCAGCTTGTTTCTGCCCCTCTGCAGGAAGATGCTCCCCTCTTCCCCAGCAGACCCAGAGGGAGAGATGGTGTGGGCATTTGTTTTCGTGCAAAGTTGGCCAGTTTAGCAAAAACTGCATTCGTCAGCAGTTTAAGCTAATTGGGCTGACTTTACACTGACACCGGCAAGGAGGTGGTGACATGATTTATTGCACTGCCGAGCTGGGTGGGAGGAAGGATGGAGAACTAGCGTATGGTTTGGCATATCAGTAGTGCATGGTCAAGAACAAGTGGGAGCATCAGGTATTACAGCAAGAGAAGGTACTTCTCACGCCCTGAAAATTTGGCCTGTTGTCATGCTGATGCAGAAACTACGACGGTATTGGAGCTCAGTTGAATGTGGTTTCTTTGGGGGGAAAAAACCCCAAACCCAACCCCCCTCTGCTTTCCTAAATGTTCATTTCATACTAAGCCTGATACTCAGCAAATCACAATTATTTTTGTTTCCAGACTAAAAAGTTTCAAATCTGCTATCTGGAAGACAGGGGGTATATACAGGAATTTTCAGTGTGCACATGCTGCTTCGCAGTATGAATATAAATTGGTTAAAGGGTAAAAGTCATGCGATTTTGTATTGCTCTTTCTTGCAACTTGAAGTCCAGGTTAGATGATTTATCTTAGAGGTAATGTAATGAGTGCTTATGCACCTTTTTGTGCTCTTACTTCAATTCAATGCAGCAGTCTGGCTTTGTGTTACAAAGTCTGCTGGGATATACTACTTCAAAAAGCAAATTCTTTTACTGAAAATTAAAAAGGTTATTGAGGTATTTGCATGCATTTTAAATTAAGTAAAATTTTTATTTTTAAGCACAACTTCTAATTCGGTTAACCTTGCCTTTCTATGTCTGTATTTAACAGAAAAAGTGACTTCATCAGTTATCATTTAGATAGTAGATTTTTTTTGTTCAGTGAGGGGTTTTGAAACATGAGATAACATGGAGGACCCCCACCTATTAATACATTGCATTGAATTATGTTTTACCTTAATTCACAACCTGAAGTTTTAGCCGTGTTATTAAAAATTCTTAATTCTTACCAATGTTTTGGGTTTGACTAATTAGTTGATCAGACAGAGTTGCTTCTTGCCAAATTAAAAACAAAAAAAATTATCTTCTTTGGAGATTCCTGTAACTACCAGCGATTCATCTTTCCTTGTTGTTCCTGCTTTTGCCATTACAATTCTCGAGCAGGTTTTCTTCCTGCGTGTGTTATCACACACTAGCTCAAGTGATTGGTAGTGGGAGATGAGGAGAAATTCATTAGTAGCTGGTCATTTTGAATCGGCTCAGAAGCTATGATGAACATTTGATCACTCCTGGCAAGTCCTCTGTGGCCCATCTGGAACAAATTAGTTTTCTTGGCACTGTTCTACTCGCACTGTAAACTCTTTGGGGCAGTGAACAGTAGCTGGCACTAGCCCTAATCTCCAACTGAGCTCCCTAAGTACTACAGCAGTATAAATAAGTAGTAATTAGTTCTAAGCAATCGCAGTCCCACATGGTAGCCTGAATCGGGGAAGGATTAGGATGGAGCTAGAAACTTAACTTAATTTTTCTTCTATCTCAGTGGAACAGAGGAATAATATGGGCATTTTTTGCTTGATTCTTCAGTCATTTTTTTCTGGAGTAGAAGCTTCCCATCTTTGGTTTCCACGATTTGGTGGAATTTTAGTAAAATCTGTTTCACCTCTGACTCGACTCAGCAAGCATGTATTCAACAGCATCCCAGATTGGCACAACATACAAGCCGGTATCTAGGTGGTGACACTACCAGACCTGTGTGCTGCTAGATCGAATGACAATACGAATTTGGCCTGGATCAGGCACGAGTATGTGATCTTCATGTTTCTTGTAGGTTAGCTGGATCATGCGTTGCAGTCGGCGGGATGGTGTGTACTGTCAGCTACGGCAGGAAACGTCTGACTTGTGTGCACATCTGAACAAGTCATCCTGAGCTCCCTTCACAGGCAGTGGAGAGCTAGTCATCAGGGTTGATGGAGTTTAGGGGATGTTTTACCTCATTCTGCATTTGATCAGATGAATCCTTGTGTTGAACAGCTGGCTCAGATGTGGACATCCACTTTACAGACATTTGGGTGGATTCAGTTCCAGACTGAGACATCTGAATGAATAGGTGTTACCATGGGTGTTGGCCAGCTAAGCTCCCATTAGTCAATGGAGATGGAGTCTGCAGCTGGTGAACCTGGCTTACACTAACATAGACACCAGGGCTGAGATTCAGTTCCCTAAAAGTAGGTGTCTACCATCATTTAGGTGCTATGGGTATCCCACCTGGCTTCCACCTACTGCCAGAAATCCTCCTGTAAATCATCCTGTAAATCCTGCCAGCCCTTTGCAGATGTCTCAGTGCCTTAGGTCATCCCAAATGTCACGAGGTGCCTATATTTAGGCAACTGTATCCTGACTCTATAGGCTGGCCAGCTAGACCATTCTGTGTTTGCTCCACTGGCTGCATTGGCTGGATGTCCTCTTACTGTAGTAGGAGCTCGGATACCTAGTGTGCAGAGAGACACCTAAATGTACATCGTTTAACCCCAAAATTAGGCCTGTGCCCAGTATACCAGTTGAGTTGGATCTGGCCCTCTACTGACCTGACTACTGCTGATGTACTTGTGGTCTTCTGGGGATGTTTGTAGGCAGCCCCACTGGAGAGGCAGCCTTACTTCCCAAAGGTAGTTGCTATTTTGGAAGAAACTTCCTGTAACTTCTGCAGAGCCACTTGCATCTAAACAGTGCAAAGGTTTCAAGCTGCTTTTGCTTCCCTGTTTCTTCCCCAAACCACAAGTGTTGATTAGAGTAGTGGTTGCAGAAGTGGTCAAACAGATGTGGATAGTCCCCAAACCATGAACGTTGCTGTCTGGTCTGTGCGTACTGCGCACAGGGAGATGGGCTGCAGGCAGAACTGGACATAGACCACTACCTGCCTCGCTGGCTCTTCTCACTTCTGATGAAGAAACCGATGACTGGTGCAGAGACTTGTGCTGTAAAGGCAGGAGGAATGAGCAACCATGTAGGCAGAACTTCAGCCGAGTGAAAAGACTGTGTTGATGCTGATGTGCCTGAAGCCACTTTCCTACTTGTCAAGGGCTCTGATCAATGCTGTTACAGATATTTCTTCACGGTGCAGGTAGATTAGGAAAAATGGACTGGGAGCTTGAGAAAGGTATGGGTCCTGAGGAGGCTTCATTTGCTGTTTGCCTCCACCCATTGCTTGCGTTAGTGCCTGCCTCTGCCCTCCTCTGGATGCAAGTCCGCATCAATTCCAGTGAGGCAGAAATAAGGCAGGCAGCCCTGGGAGGAGGGGATGGAAGCAAGAGGGGAGACTGCTTGTGTTGTTCTGCATGTCCAGACTCAATGCCAGAGGGCAAGAACTAGTAGGCAGCAAGGAGGGGAGATGCCAAGGACAGGGGTCAGGAGAACAGCTGTGGCTGCTCTGATCACTCATGGATGATATGATGCCCATACAAGTTTGCTGTAGGTCAGCAAAAGTGCTCAGCACCAAAGCCAAAGGGAGCCTGGGCTCTGCCAGCTCTGACGATGTTGCTGCTTGTGAACAGCCAGGCCCCTGGGCAGGAGCAGCAATTTAGGGAGGTTCAACAAAGAAGTCTGGTACCCCAGGGGACTATACAGGGTTCGTGTCTGCTGGCTGAAGGACCCAGCAATGAAGGTCCAAAAAAACCTAGAATAGGAGAAAACGGAAACAAACAGCTCATTCCCCTCACATCTGAAAGCTACAGAGAACCTTCCTCACTGGAGGTGGTGTCAGGCAATTTTCAGCTCTCTGGCATATTCTTGAGGTGCTCCACACCTCTGGAAACTTTTTCTAGTTGTTCGCCTCCCCCCTCTCCCCCACCATGGTCTAGTCATCATCCTTGTTCTGGTCTTCCTATGCAATGGCAAGATGCCCTTCAGCAAAGGGTGTCCATAGACACTTTCCCAGTTAATACCCCATTATTGATGTCCCAGTTTACCATATGACCACATTTTTTATAGTGGGCAAGAATCCTGATAACCTGTCTCAGAGCCTTAGCCTCATCCCTTCACTGTTCCAGGTGGTAATGTCCCATCGGATCCTAGTGATGTCCCTTGCAAAGGTTTTCTCCCCCTGAATCCAATCAAGTCCAGCACATCTGGACATCTCAGTGCTTCTGGATCCAACACCAGAGTTTCTGTTGTGGTTGGGCTTGGGTCTTGTCTTGGCTGACCAGTGGTATGTCATGCTGTCATTTGAAATCAACGCTGGACTCTGATGTAACATGATGGACACTCAGGTGTTTGGAGATGACGGAAGAAAGGCCCATTACCAATGAGTATTCAAGTAAAAAAGAAAACACATGGGCACAGGCCTACCCGTGAAAGTAGGGATGACCCCATGAGTGTGTCTTGAGTTGATGGTTTCAGGGTCCACAGAGCAGGAAGGAACTGCTAAGATGGTCTTGGCTGAGGGAAGACCAGTACTGAGGAGCATCAGGTGCCCTTTATTGGGTCTTTTCTGCTGTGATGAAGTTGCCTTTTCACAATTTTTTGAATAAATTCCATCCAATGGAATGGCTTTGTGCTGATTCTGTGTTTTGCATCTGCAGCAACTTTAACCCAATTCTAGGCACCCTGAAACTGGATTTAACATCTTGTGGAAGAAGATATTAATTCAAACATTATCACATGCTGCGCAGTTGTGGGATTGTTAAAGTTAGAAATTACTTAAGTGTCTTGCTGAAATGATGGACTGAGATATATTATTTGTTGTAAAGATATGGATCGTATATGGTTTTGTGATGAAGGGAGATATATAAATGTAGAAACAGTGTGAACTCTGTATTTAATTTGGACAAGTTAAATCAGAGTGGCTACTTTTCATGGGATGTTTCTTGCTAAACTTGATTATTTCAATGATAGTGAGTATTAAAGATTCCTGATTAGAATTTGCAGTCAGATTGTGTCTGAATAATAAGTGGGGATGAATTTAGTTATTGCTAAGTTGTTAAATGGTGTTTAATCATGTATTTAACATGAGTTCAGAGACCTTTAATATAGATGTTGATAAATGCAGTCTAAGGAGAGATTTTGGGTGACCTCTGTCTTAAACCACCTCTGTTCTGGAATCAGTGACTCCTGAAGATCTGTATTCTTGTTTGAGCTGTGCCACAGCTTTGCTGTATGAGAGAATAATACAGGATTTAACTTTCAATGCTCTAGTTTTACCATTTTTAGAATAGGGACAAGATCTTTACTCCTTTTTGTGTGAGGGAAACACTGAGTTGTGAATCTAGAGTACTTTGAGATCATTTGAAGGAGCTACTGAATTGCTAAGTGCAATTATTTTGTTTTGTTGCTGGTTTAATTATACTGATTTTCACGTTCTCTTTTCCAGGTGAAGCCGACCAAAGACTCTGTGTACTTTGGAGCACTTCTCTTTCTCTACACAGGTGATTTCTACCTGAATATCAAATTCCATGAAGACAACTGCAGCAGGGAGCTGCCTCTCTCCTGGTTCTGCCTTCCTAGTGTCCACATCCGTGCAATGGAGCCTATGGTCCAAACGAAGCTGTAAATGTACTGGGTGCTATTTGATTAACCACAGTGCACAGAAATGCTTGGCACATCCTCTGCTTGACCCCAGCTTGTTTCTGTCCAACCCCAGGCCACAGTCCCTACTTTGGAGGAACAGCTGAACACTTTCTGAATTGGCTGATAGTCATTTGGGCAGCTGCTTTAGCTAATTTCAGAGAGAGAGAGAGAGAGATTATAACTATGCTAGAGTTTTCCTCTGTTTCCAAAAAGCCTTTGAGATTGCTAATATATGCATTATACTTTCGTATACTCTATTGATATCAATGGGTTTGAAAGGGTCTCGAGGGCTGAATTTAAGAGGGCTGTATTTAGGAGGGCTGAATTTAACCATGTGTTTGAAGGTCTCCATTCCAACTTGAATAATCCTTTTTTAGCATTTTTGAACAAGAGCTGTATATCTCTTTGAAATTCCTCCTGGCTTACGCTGGACCCATGGCATGTACCCTTGAGGTGTAGTTCCCTCTTAGATTTGTTCACAGGCCTGTTCTTGTTCACTTGTTTTCTGAGTATTTGGTGTCTTTGGTAGTAAATAGCAGTAGTGATGCTTTTTCCTGTGTTACTGAAAGAAAGAAGAGCAAATGTGCCTCCAGTTATTCTCTTCCTCCCCTGAGCCCAGTGCCACTTGCTCCTGCTAAAGTCACTGCCTTTAGTTTGGTGGATCTATGAACAAGAAATGAAAGAAGGCAATGAAGAGCTAAAGGGTTTTGTGCTTGAGAAAGGAAATAAGCCAACTTTTGGGTTGCCTAGGGCTTGCCTGTGATTTTGGGCTTTCACAGTTCTATTTTATACAATCACAATTGCTTGAAACATTTGCAGACGCTTAAAGAGCCACCAGAATTAATCAGCTGGTCATTAATATCACTTTGCATGAGTTTTTGCAAACTAGTCTGATCAGATTTGTCATGCTAATAGACTGGGCTTGATTATGTGGTTGTTTTTTTCCTTCTTTTCTTTAGAATGATTAAGTTTAATTATTAGCCAGTTAAGGCCATGGAATTCCTGACCGTAAAAGTAGTTGATGAATGTTCTGAAAATTTAGCCTGTTGTCTTTCAGAATAATGTTTTTGTATAAAGAGACCAGCATTTACCCCTGTAAAGCAGGGAGATATCTTAGCTGTATGATTAATATATTATTTCACGGACCATATGTTTCAAACCTGTCTCAATCTTTTCTTAAATTTACAGCCTGCAGCTCTTAAATTTGGTGGTAGTATACTTTCGGAGGTGGATACACCAAGCCATGGCAGGGGAACTCCAATTCGCTCCAGTTAGCTCTATACGTGCTAAATCTACATGCACAACCTCTTTGCAGATTTTTTGTTTGTTTAGGCTTCATCCAAATGTGGGCACACCACTTCATGCCTGACCTGGTCTGTCCTGCTCATCCTGTGGAGCACTAGCCCAGACAGCTCATTCTGGCACTCTGCACCATGGCCAGTTGTACTTTTAGATGTGACTGGTGTTTTCCCTAGGAATGACAGTGCTCAAAACTCAATTCATTGCATGTTTGCAAATGACTGTAATGTATTCATCCTAAATATATTTGTAATTTGAGGGAACTATAGCTATAGCATGGTAGCTATATTTCCAGTGTATGCAGGGTATTATCTCTAAAAAGACTGTATTGTGGCAATGTTATCAGTGTTTGCTCTTGAGCTGTGGCTCTGTGTACAGCTTTGAATGCCAGAGTGGAAGTCTTCAGTCTTAAACTGATGGAAATCTGAGACCGACTGAAGATTTACTTGCAGCGATACTGCTCTGTCAGCTGCCAGCACGCAATGTCTGGTAAGAAAACTGTTCCTTAGACTTGCACGGTGGTTCTGGGCCAGAGACACCCATGGCAAGAGGGTTCAAGCAGCTGCGTTGGGCATGTTTTTGGCGTTAGTGGTGCTCGGTTGACCAGTTTGCGACATGAGGCAGAATTCTTTGTCACTACATAGGCATATACACAGAAAAATAAGATCCCGGGAGAGCAGGAATTAAACCAGTTAATCTTCTCCATAAAAGCTTGCTTTTGACATGTGTCTCTGTACTATGTTACACAACACTGTTGCAGTGAAATCCAAATTGGGTTTCACTCAGTATTCCCAGCAGGTAATCTGCAGATGCTAGGAATACAACTAAGGCTTTGTAAGGACCACATTGCATTTGAAACAAAAATATTGTGAAGCAGATGCTGTTGCAGTCAGGATGCTTCAGCTTACCCAGCTAAGGGATCATTTCCTCATTTATTTTTGAGAGCGTTCTCTGAGAAGAGCGGATATTGTTCTGTGAAGCCCATACTGGGATGCAACACCCCTGTGCCCTTTACTTAGACAGGATCCTGATCCACAGCCTGCTGAAGCTGTTGGAATGGGAACAGGTTTTATTATAACAAAAGCAAGCTGCATATTTCCTAGGTTTCCAATATGCCATTATAAATCTGCCATATGTGCTCATAAATATAAGTTCTTCTGTGTGAGCCGACCCTCGATGATCTATCTGTTCATTATATAGTAGACCACTCTGTCCTTTGTCAACTTTGATGCTTAGTTGCTTTTGGCATTTATGATATCTTTCCTAATTTTCTCACTCTTCTACTTGTCTTGGTGAGAGATATGGAACACAAGAAATTCTTCCTTCTGGGGATCATTTGTGACTTATCCAGAAGGAGAATATTTAAGCGTCAGCGTAATTTGGAGAAGGGTGAGGGGAAGGTACTTGAAATGAGAATACTGCATCACCGGGATTGCTGTCAGGATTGGTCCTTGCAGTGCTTGAAAAAAGGATGATACTTTTCTGATCTCCTCTCCTTTTCTGGAACTGAAAACTTGTTTTTATTTCTCTGAACCACCCAGCTATTATTTTGAACATGAGCCAAACTGCGCATTGTTACACAGATGTAAATCTGATATGATCCCACTTGGTTGAATTAAATCATTCCTAATTTAAATCACCATTGCTGAGAGCAGACGTTGGTCCAATATATGTATGCATTGGAGAAGCATAAGTTGTGTAAATTTAACTGTCTGAATAAATACTTATCTTGTGTTATTTACGCCTCTGCCTGTCTCTTCTGTCTATAATTCTTGATAGTGTTCCTGTGTGTTTTTACTGGTAATAATAACATAACTCTTGATGCTGCATTCTGTCTCTGAAAGAATGTATTGACCCTGGAACTGAAATTTCAGCTTCACTCAAACTTTCTCTTCCTAGATGAACTCAGAGCTAATGAAAGATGTGCGCTCCATAGTGTGGCTCCTGTGTCAGTGTCCATTAACTGTCAGCTGAGGGGAAGGGGATGCACTCACGTGAAAGGTTACTTATGCCTCAGTATCCTAATATTGACAATGGGGGTGGTGAAACACTGGCACAGGTTGCCCAGAGAGGTGGTAGATGCCCCATCCCTGGAAACATTCAAGGTCAGGTTGGACGAGGCTCTGAGCAACCTGATCTAGTTGAAGATGTTCCTACTCATTGCAGGGGGTGTTGGACTAGATGACCTTTAAAGGTCCCTTCCAACCCAAACTACTCTATGATTCTAAGACCCTTTCCATCCTCTACAGAAACAGCCCAAAGGATGGAAGGAGGACCACTTTTGGAGGTGGTATATCTGGGAAGACTGACTGGAAGCACTTGTTTTGTGTGCACCATCTGATGTCCAGCCTTGTTTGAGCTGCTTCTTTCAAACAGTCCTGAGGCTCCTGTGTTTGGGTTCCCAATCTAGAAGCTCTCGATAGGACGAGAGGAAATGGCCTCAAGTTGTGCCAAGGGAGGTTTAGACTGGACATTAGGAGAAATTTCTTTACTGAAAGAGTGATCAGGCCTTGGAACAGGCTGCCCAGGGAAGTGGTTGAGTCACCATCCCTGGAAGTATTTAAAAGACGTGTAGATGAGGCGCTTAGGGACATGGTGTAGTGGGCATGGTGGTGTTGGGTTGACGGTTGAACTCGATGATCTTAGAGGTCTTTTCCAACCTTAATGATTCTATGATTCTATGATTCCATGATTACTTATTGTCCCTGTGTTCCTGATTCAGCAAGATCTCTAAGCATGTGTCTAATGTTAAGCACATTAATAGACCCACTGATTACAGCTAATTCAGTCTCACATCTGCCTGGGGAACTTGCTAAACCTGTGTCCAGATGTACAATCTGCATCTGAACCCGCAAATTTGAGATTGAGGCCCCTCTCCCATTACGTTGCATGGGCCATCACCACTGGCTCCCAGGAACCCTGGTACAAGGAGAAGACATTTCATCAAAACCTGGCACTATCATTTTAATACGTGAGGGACAGATACACACAAATCTGTGAGTGCAGAAGATCCTTCCAGGCTAGTTCTCAATGTATATCTATACCAACCACAGCAATGAACCTTGAAGGCATAAATCATATGCATAGACTTGCTTGGGAAATCATGTTATACCCGAAGGTTGTGCCCAGTAGCTGCATATTAGTTGAGAGAGTGCTCAACCACCTCCTGCTTGCAGTTGCTCTTCCAAGCGTTCCTCTTCCAAGGGCTGGTACCATCAGCACAGTCTGCGCTGACGTCCTCTCAGCCTTCCCGTCTCCACATCCACAGGAAAAGTCCCCAGGAACTGCTCAGAAATTACTTGGCATACGTTAACAAAGAGGAAACACAGCACCACTTCTGTGATGAGGGAGCGCTGGATCCTCTGGAGAGAAGAATTCGTTATGGCCCAACGTACTCTGATATCAGGACTGCAGAAGGGCGATTTCAGCCCCTCTTCACCATGTATTCAGTTTGAACAAAACAACGTAGACACTGCCAGAAAGAAATCAGGCCAACTATTGAAACGGTTTAACAATGAGCATCTTGTTAATGACTATGAGGATGTCATCACTAATCTGTGACAGAAACAGGGCCCTTTGCTATCCGAAGTCTGCCCGTGTTCTTACAGAACTGTCCAGGTCAATGGCTGAAGTGATGCCATGGTCCAGTTTAGGCATCTGCCTACCACCTCCTTTCCCAACAGCTCAGATCCAGAGCACAGATGCCATTCCCTCCCCATCCCTTTGCCGGATTCACCTCTTCGCGTGGCTGCACCAGGCTGATCCCGCGCGATGGGTTTGGCTTGAAAAGGGGAAAGAAAAGGCAGGGGGGTGTTCTCCTTTAGCGTGCGTACACGCGTGCGAGGGGGTTGCTGATGTGCAGCTCGATCGCTGCACAGACCGTTGAAGCCTGGGAGGTTGCAGCATCCCCCACAAACACATTTGCAGAGCTCTTTGGGGCAGCCCAGGGGTAAATAAGCAGTGGGAGGAAGGGAGGGTAGAAACGCAGAGAGAAATGGTACAGGGCTACAACCAGAGACACCTCCGCAAGGTACCCGAGGTTGACTGGGATGAATCAAGGCCAAATGGGTTATGTAACTGCCACAACATTAAAAATAGGTTACGCTGTATATTAAGATTTCATTTATAAATTGTTTATAAAGCATTCATAAATGTTAGATGTGGTAAGCACGTTATGCACACGAATACTTTGTGTTCCAACATTATCGATGGCAGGTATTATAGATGGTTAAGTCACAGCTCTAGAGACCAACCGGTCAATAGCAATATACAATAAATGATTCATCAATCACTTAAACATGTATTAAGCATTTATGTGTTCTTTATAAATGGAACCTTAATATGAAGTGTGACCTTAAGAAGTGTGAAACAGGGAACTTTCCCCCTTTCATCTTTTTTTTTTTTTTCTTTCTAAAAAAAATTAAAATACCTCTCAAACCACCAGTTTAGTAATGATGGTGCTTTCCCTCACTTCTGGCTTGAGAGAGGCCACAGGCTCCTGAGAATTAAAAAGGGTTCATGGAACGAGCGCGGCATTTGGATGTGCTCCCCTCTGCCTGCAAATATGTTTTGTGTCAGTTGAGGGTATGGGCTCCAGGGATGCAGAAGGATGTCACCCCAGAAGGAGGTCACCTTGCCAGCCAGGGTGTCTGCAGATGCCTGGAGGAAGCACAAGAGCAAAGGTAATATGAGTGTAAAGTAAGTCAAGAGCAGAGCAGAAGAGCTGTAAAATGAGACTTGAACAAGGTAATTTAATTCATTAAAATAAACCCTCCAGCCAGCTGTGGACATTTGCTTACATGGAAGATGCCACCAGAGAAAATGCCACCATTGCAGACCCCCAGCACAAGGCAGACCAGGTAAGAGGTTTCTCCTTCCCTACCATGGTGTTTGCCACGTAAAAGAAAACCTGGAGGAAGGTGTAAAGGTGTAAAGCTTGCCCATCCCATGCCACCTTTCACTCCCTTGGAGAGCTGAGCCCCTCAAGACTCTTTTTTTTAGTGGAGAGATACCAGATGCTCCTGTCTTTCCACACTTGGCCGAAGTCCTGGCCAGGGCTGTGTCTTTATAAGTCTCTTGAGGAGGACATTGCAGGGACCTGGACCAGGTCTGTAGTGTTTGAATTGTATATAGATATTAGCCAGTTCGTGTAGTGTCAGAACAAACCCCTTGGATAATGAGCATTTAAATTTAGCACAAAAGTAAGACAAAATATATGCAAATGCTTTGCGATATTATTTTCAATACAAATATTGGGTAAATCTACCAGATTTTCCCTTTTGTATACCTCTCCAAATGTTGCTGCTCTTGGTTTCAATATAAAATCATGTCCTCTAAAGCTGTGGACAGTCCATACTGGGGACTCGGGGTCACACAAGCTCTGTTGGGAGAAACAACAGGAGGGATCAGCGATGTTATTAACACAAGCCTCTTTGTTTAAAATCACTAGATATGAACAGGAGCCACGTGATGAGCTGTTGTGATTTATAGGGGAGTCATCTGTGCTCCCCAGGAAATCCACAGGGAAAAAGGGGCTCTGTGAGGAAACGCCCACCCTGCATCAGAACAGTCACGTTTCCAACCTGAAATGCCTGGGGTTTTGCCAGTGGCTACAAAGAGAGGCCAAGGTGACTCGTTGAGATGGAGACATCCACTTACCTGACCACAGCATTCAGGTGAGATAAATCCCCCTGCCCTGTCCTGTCAAATGCAGATGAAGTTAACTAATGTGTTTAAAAGTTTAAAAGGACCCAGGGAGGCACCTCTGCATGCAAACAGTATGAGAACAAGAGCCTCATTTGGAAGTGGGCTCAAGCAAAACCCTTTCCCTCCCCATCCAGGGTGCGGTTCCACGAGGGCCAGGTTTGTACGTGGGCTCTTCAGCGCTGCTGCGCTACAAATACCAGGACTGCGGCTCATTCCCAGTATTTTTCCTTTTTGCCCTGCACACCATCGGCCAGGTGCACAGTGACCTTCCGGACGAGCAGGACATCACGCGGTATGTCAGCAAGGAGCCACATGATGGGGAAATACAGGTCTCCTGGGGACCACCGATGTAAAATGTCCAGGGGAAGAGGGAAACCTGCTGCAGCTTTATCTTGGCTTTGTGCAAACCTGCTCTGATGAGACCCTCGGCTGAGAGGCGTTTTGAGCCGGTACCGAATGAGCGCGGTCATATTTTCCCTCTCTCCCTTCCCCGCACCCCTTGCTGCACTGTAGATAAGGCAGCTGTGTTTTGGCAGCTGGGAGGTGACGCTCTATCTGTTTGCACATATAGGATGCTAATGAAAATGTGCCACCCGTTACTGGGGTTTAGCTTGCCTCTACTCATTGCGCTGGGGACATTGGCTGGTTCTTTTGGTGGCAATGCAAAGAGCAACGATGCCGGGTGCAGATCACAGACCAGGCAGACGTCTGCATTCAACACCAAAAAAACCTCTGCATCAGCCTTGCTTACCGCTCTGGCGTAAGGCTCGGCTCCAAACCTCTTTTTGCCCCTGCCTCCTTAGATTTTCAATTTCAGGGAATTTTTTCTGGCATCAGGTTTATTTATTTTGTAAATAAATCCTTTGTGTCATTTTTCTGCAGCTAGACCGTACTGTTTGTTCGTTTGACCTAACCCTCGGTTTCTGGGTTTGGAGCAGTCAGAGAGAGTCCACGAACGAAGTCTTCCTCTCTGTTTTCAAGTGTATCCTTTACCTGCTCAAGGCTTGTCCACCTCCTGCCCTGCTCTGCTGCCTGCCTTATTTCAAGGTTAGGCACTGGGAGGAGAATAAGAGCCCTGCCTGGCTGGGCTCTCCCTTCAGACCTGGCACATCTGGTTTGAATTAGCCCACGATACTGTTGTCCTCTCTTCCCTTATTCATCAGTCCTCCCACCGGCTCCCAGCCACCACACTGGCAAAACTCTGGTTCTGGTGACCTCGGTGCACTGGAGAGGACGGAGGAGGAAAGGAGATTTAGTATCACCTTACTATCTCCTGCAAAATCCATGTTTTGTTGCTTAGTGACAACATCTTTATACGCAGTCCCAGCGCTACACGTAAGATACTGAATGCGAAGCGCTGCCGTGCAGCGAGAAGTTAAGCTTCGCTAAATGCCACATCTCCTTGCTCGGTGCTGGTGCTGGGGTTCCCAGCTCCTTTTCCAAACGCTAAAGGGCACATCAGGTCCTAGCACTGCAGATTGGCACAGCCCCCCTCCAGCTCCATGGCAGCGTGGTGCTTAGCTGAAACAGTGGTGGTGGTCCTGGTCTCTCTGCCGTACTCGGGACATCCCAAATATTGCTGGTGTCCTGGGTGGGATCTGGGGGCAGATTCAGACTGCCTAGGAGGACAATGTTCCTCAGGCCACCCTGCAGACCCCAGGAGTGTGAGGCAACTGTGTCTAGATACAGCCTTGCTTAGCTTGACCCAAAGTTTAATTTTACTGCACAGTCTTTCCCAGGAGGAAACACTTCAGCAGCTCTATTTCTCACTTCCACCTGAGGATATAAAGACAAGTCCTAACTGTTTTCAAGCCTCCGTCTTGGTGATACTATAATTCACATTAAGAGAGGAGGCCCTGGAGCTACAGGCGGTCCAACCCTGCAGTGACAGCCGCAGAGTGTACCAACCCCAACGACTCGAGCAAGGGAGCATGTTGCCCAGCCACGTTGCCCTTCCCTCACCTTGTGAACCCTGTGCACCTTGTGCACTTTGTGCTTATGGGTCCAACAAAAGCAATATGGAATGGAATGGAATGGAATGGAATGGAATGGAATGGAATGGAATAGAATAGAATAGAATAGAATAGAATAGAATAGAATAGAATAGAATAGAATAGAATAGAATGGAATGGAATGGAATGGAATAGAATAGAATAGAATAGAATAGAATAGAATAGAATAGAATAGAATAGAATAGAATAGTTGGAAGGGACCTACAACAATCATCTAGTCCAACTGCCTGACCAATTCAGGGCTGACCAAAAGTTGGAGCATCTTATTAAGGTCATTATCCAAATGTCTCTTAAATATTGACAAGCATGGGGCATTGACCACCTCTCTAGGAAGCCTGTTCCAGTGGTTGACCACCCTCTCAGTAAAGAAATATCCCCACCCCCACCCCAAAACCAAGCAATTGGCAACAACTGATCAATCAGGATCGGGCCACCCCCTCCGCAGCAGACAGTGGCAGTGAGAAGTGGAGAGGGTTTTCTGTGCCTCCTCAGCATCTCCTCTCTGGCAAGAACAATTAGCAGCCGCTCATTTGTCACTCCGACAAACCGAAGCTGGGAGACACAGATCTGGCCTCCGGCTTGTGACCCACCTTGTTACTGGTAAGTGGATGTGCGAGATAAATAAACCAAAACCAAAACAGCGGCAAAATCCCCCAGCTGTATCAGAGAGAAGAGCTCAGGGATGAATGCCTGGTTCAATCGAAATGAAGCGGCTGCTGTATGAAAATGCATATTTCATGGGCTACCTGTGACTGACAATGCACCAAATATATTTTGGATGGTCTGTCTTGCTAGTAAACTCTGCCTAATCGACTCTGGGGACTGAAGTGGTTGCAGCAGCCTTGGCTACACCAACACAATATTCCATTTTTATCTTGTTTGATACCATTTTGTACAATGCAGCACACTCTCATCCAAAAGCTGCATTGCTATTCTTATAACAAAAGAAAGATCTCCTCTCATTTTAGGTGAAGTCTCCATTTGCATTAAGAATGCCCAGGGGATGTGGATACACGCACACGCTTTATCCGAGGGAAATGTTGAGCAGGGTTCCTGGTAAGCCCCAGCTCATCTGTCTCAGAAAAAAAATAAAAAAACAAGTCAGGGCTGTAGCAACACAGTTGGCCTTTTCTTTTTTTTCTGCCACACTGGGCAGCAAACCCACACCTGCGATGGTGCACAGGAGGGCTGTAAGAGCGAGAACATGCCTCTGGAATGGATTTAGAGATAATAAGAAATCATCTTAATGCGACTGTTGAATGTACAAGGGATCCGGTAATAGTTATCACAGGTACACTTTCATTAACTCCCTTTAATTTAAAAGCTCAGTGTTTGCAGCAATCTTTCACGGGCAAGAAGAAGTCAAATCAAATCATAAAAAATCCCGCTGAAGTGCAGTGCTGCTGCTTCCCCCAGGAGCTGTACAACACAGCCTGAAATCCGCCCGCAGTGACCCCTCCAGCCCATCCCGCAGCCCTTCGATGGGCCAGGCGGGCACTGCCAGTCCTGCCGTGCCACTAAAACACCCTGTGTCATCCATTACCCCCTTATCTCTTTACAGCAGGGACCCGCACTCGCTGCCTACAAACGGGGCTTGGGTGGGACCTTTCCAGCAAGTGAAACACAAATGACAGCACCTACCACGTCACCAGAACTGCAGCTTTTCCCCACGCTCCGGGTGAGATAGCGAGCACAGTCCAGGCTTGCAGCTATGTTCCTCCACCCAGGAATAACCCGCGTTCATACCTATTGGGGGGGGAAAAAAAAAAAGAGAAAAGAAAATAGATGCTTTAATACCCAAACCTAATATAGTTCTGTGACAAAAACCTAAATTAAATAATCAGGTTGCAATGTAACCCTCCTGAAAGTTAATCAACTATTCAACCTACCCAATACATTAGCTGCACAAATCAATTAACATGCCAGGGAGATCAGGGATTTCAAACGAAAGCCCATAGCTTATGGAATTTGTGATTGCTGAGTGGCGGGAGACAGCCCCCCCTTGTTGTCCCCCCCTTTCCTCCTCCGCTCCCCACCCTCCACCCTGCAGAGGTTACTCTAAATGCTGGCAGGGAACGAGGAGAAAAGCCGACCCAACTATGTCTTGGTTGACTTTTCAACATCTTGCTGATCTCTGCTCCTAGTTTTTCTGCGAGCAATTCAGCTTTATGAAAGCCTTCATACATATTCAGGCACTTCAGAGGACAAATGCTGGGAAGGCTGGAGGAAATTTCGGTGGAGGGATGGAGCGTTTCTGTGTCTGCAATAGGAAATGCCTTTATTTGCGGAAGCAGGATGAGAGGTGGGGACACAGAAAGGAAAAAGAGTTCGGTTCAGGAAAGGTTTATTAAAGGAAAATAACCCAACCATTAGATGCTATCTGTGTTGTGAATCGTATACATTTCCAGCTCAGCTTCAATGTAGGACCTCGCTCCATAGGGAGTGTGGTGTAACAGCGTGGTGACCTTTGGGGACAGTTGGGGGTTTTAGGGCTAAATGTGCCATGGCTGCTTTGCTTAATGTGTCCCCTCACCTTGTGGTTGAGACTTCGGTTGCAGGTGAATTATTAAGAGAAGTCATCATTCTGGGGTTAAACTGAAAGGGTTTTATTAATGATCAAATGATGATCAAATGGTAATTAATTAATGATTGAATGAAAATCAAATAGTAATGGTTATTAAGCAATAATTGAATGTTAGTTAAACAGTGATTTAACAATGATTTGACAATGATTTAAATGATGATTTAAATGATAATTTAGACGGTGATTAGACAATGATTTAGACAGTGATTTAAACAACGGTCAAACACTACTACTTACTACACTTCTAATAATTAAGCTATAGCTGGGTATATATAAAAGTCGCTAGCATGCAATATCCTTTAGGCCCAATATGAAATATCGCTTACCTCGTTCTAGATATCGGATGCTGGATAAGGGGTGTCTCAGCCTGCAGGGGTAACCTTGAGAGGCACCCCTGCTCAAGGGGGAGATCACCGCCGTGCAGCCTGCTGCTGGATAGGAGAGCTCACTGGGCTCGGGGGGGCTACAAATTCTTATACCGTAAAGTAATTGACTCGTAGTCAACCCCCGCCCCCACTTTGGCGTATGTGCAGGTGTGCAGCTGTAGCAGTTTTAGTTTTGTCTAGTCCCAGCTCGGGCTGGTCCTGTTAGGTCCTCATAAGACATGGCCGAGGTTCCTTGGTTCCTGATCAGATACGGCCTAGCACAGTTAGATCATAGAATCATAGAATCATTAAGGTTGGAAAAGACCTCTAAGATCATTAAGTCCAACTGTCAACCCAACACCACCATGCCCACTACACCATGTCCTTAAGCACCTCATCTACACGTCTTTTAAATACTTCCAGGGATGGTGACTCAACCACTTCCCTGGGCAGCCTGTTCCAAGGCCTGATCACTCTTTCAGTAAAGAAATGTGGAGAGATGTGGACCTTCATGGGACGTAGCTTGCCTTAAGCTACTCCTAAGAGACCTGGCAGGCAGCCTAAGCCCAAAGCCCCAGGTGATGGGCTTCCACCAGTTTTTCTCCAGAAGGTGAATCCTATACAAGACAAAGCTGATTTGTGGGGCCGGAGGGAGAGGAAGCCCAGGGTGCAACGGGGGCTATGGCATGCACCCAGGAATGGGTTACACCTGCCTTCCCCAAGGCAGTGCGTTAGGGCTGCTCTGACCCTGCTCCAAAAACTGACCCTGCAAGGAGCTTCTGTGCTTCCCTGTGCCAGTGCTGGGTCTCTGGCAAGGCCAGGACTTGGACGCTGGGGCTCGAGCAGCTCTGGACTTGCGGGATGGATGCCCCAGTACAACAGGGATGTGTCTGGGTTAGGCCCTCTCTGACTAGGGCATCACTGAGCTGGGGGACTTCTGGGCTATGATTTTAGGTGGAGACACAGAAAGTCTTTCGATATCTTATGCCTGTTTTTTTCATTGACCTACACAATTGACTTACAAGGGCACAATTCAAAATAACCAGCAAGGAGCTTTGGGTGCATTGTAGGCTATTCACATAAGGATATGTCTGGGTCTTGTTTTCCTTCATCCTATTCATCCTTCCCCCCGCCACTCCCACAGGCTGTAAGGACACACTCAGAGCAAACAAACAGAAAGCTGGTGTCTTTCCCCATCCCATCACGGAAGGTTGTAGATGCTTCCAGCTGGGCCTACCCGGAAAAAGAAAAGGCTGGAAGGTTTTATGGGGTAAAACAGGAATGCAAAGGTACTTGTGGTTATCACAGGCATAGGAAATATGTATATATAAGTGTCTTCTGGGTACTTTCTCTGTGGTGTATCCTGGACGTCTCCTTACCCTTGGCTGGCCTTCACATCATCACTAGCTTGAGCAGAAGCTCACATGGGCTGTGGCGTGGGAAATGTGGGATGAGGGGCTTCTCTGGACAAGGGAGAGCTGAGATCTCTTCTTCCTGAAGACGAGAAGTTGAAATGAAATGAAGTGGCCATTACTGTCCGTCGTGTATCAGTTTGCAGGCAATATCCCAGTAACGGTAAGGGTTCAACATCAGTGAGGCTGATTGACTGATAGACGAAGCAATTATTTTATGCTAAAAACAGTGTCTGGAGAAAGGACTTGGCAAGGAAATCTGGGTCACAAACTGAACGTCTCCATGCTGCATGCAATAATAATCAACACACTCAATCTGGACTTTCCTTCACATGCTGGAGCCCTCCCAAGGCTACTCTGGGCATGGCAGCCTGAAGGACACTGCTGTCTCCTCTCCAGCACTTGTGTCATTTTCTCCCCTCTTCTTTTTGGCTTGTTCACAATCTGGTTTAGCTCCACTTGCTATCTGGAGTGATGATGTCCCCTTTGCAGTTGGGTACCAGGACCCTCTGGGCCCACAGGAGCGAAGAGGAGGACCTTGTATGGAGAAATGGCAAAGACCAAGCTGCAATAGGGAGGCCAGGCGGGCCTGACCCCAGCACCCTAAGAGTGGGTTTTCATCCATCTGAGAGCCTGTGGTCTGCAGGTGAGCAGAACAGAAAATGGAAATGGAAAACAGCTCTGAGAAGCCTCCTGTCTTTGCGAAACCCGTCCCACCATGGGCCATGACCCCCACAAAGCATCTCAGTATGGGAAATGGCTGCTCATCCAAACCCTTCTCTCATAACCTCTAATGATGTGCCCCAGGCTCAGCAGGAGCCTCAGAGCCATCAGATTTGGTCTCTGCAAAGCGGTATTAAACCCACCTTCTCTTGCAAGGGGCTCTGTAGGGCACAGCCACCCCAAGGCTCTGAGTTTCATTCACCTACACCCAACTTTTCACCGTCCCTCCCCTAGTCCCACGTTCGCGTGGCAGCCCTCTCTGCCGAAGGCTGTCCCTTGGTACATCTGGCAGCTTTGGCTGCATTTCTGCAGGCAGTGAGGGACGATGGCTTGTGAAAGGACCTTGCAGGACTGCAGCTCTCTAAATACTGATTTTTGCAGCAAAAGCACCAGCTCTACCAGAAACTCCTGCAGCTTTTGGGTCCATTGAAGGATCAGAAGCAATGCAAGCATCACTGGGTTCCTCGGTGAAAGCTGGAGGAAGCCTGTCCCCATGCAAGGGGCAGTTAGCACATGGATTTTGTCTGAGCAAGCCGTAAAGGATTTCTTAGCCTTGCAGTGTCTCGTTCATAAGCTGCAGAGTGGCTGGCACACGTCTCGGCAGGGTGAGTCACACCTATACTCCACTTTGGAACACAAGGCACTACATACAAATGCTCTCGGGCGTTTTTGGCAAGCGGCTTCATTCTGGTACCCCCTCTGCATCTTCCCTTAGCTACAGCACCTTGTGTAACTGAGAAATATGGCATATTTATCCCATACCTCAGGCCGTCTCTATGTTCTTTCACTGTACCTTGGAAACCAAACTTCTATTCTTGCCAACAAATCACTTTCAGACGAATGGGGGAGTGTGTGGTAGCTTGGATTTCTCTTTTTTTTTTTTTAAGATTTTTTTTGCAAACTAAGAAAAGACTTGAGGATCTATTTTTAAAGATTATATCCCCCCTCCACCCACTGTGCTGCAACAACTGAACACTTTGGCTTGATGATATTAGTAAAGCAGTCACAATCTGTAGGGTGCACTTAAAACTACGTTGCATAATGGGACAAGCGGTGAGCATGACACAAGAAAATGCAATGGGGGCTGGGATTTTCTGTAGTATATGTGAACTAAAAACCCATGTCTTCAGCCAGGATTGATCACCAACTTGTTTGCAATAACCCACCCCCTGACCTTTCCTGCTTTTGTCTCCCCAGTTTTAAATCTATCGATCCTAGAGGCATGCTAAAGCACGGTTAATACAAGGTTTTGCAGGAAACGTAACTGCTAAAACAATGTCTTTCTCCTGCTTGATATATGTTGGTATTTAAGGAAACCAATAAGTACAGTAATGGCAATGATACGCCTGTAAGATGATTTGAAAAGTGCATTTTTGTCATTAGAGTCTGGGGGAATTGCATTAGCTCTAATAAAATCCTATAGGACTTCAGAGAGGATAATAACTTTAAAATGTTGTTATTAGTAGCATTGTCAGTTCTATTCTCAGATCTGCAGTGTTAACAAATTAGACGTAAGAAAAAAATTCCATTTGATTTGGTTGAAGGCTACTGCGTTCAAGGAAAAATATAGGACTTTTCTACATTTTATTGAAAGTCCTTGGGAATCAGCCACCCACCCGGGGTGTACTGAGTGATTAATGCTGGTCATGTGCTATTTATCCCTTAAAATGTAATCACAAGTTGATTATTTTGTTCAACACATTTTTGGTGATTTGATTAAGAAGGTGCATGGACTTAACAGATCCAAAGGAAAACGCATGGAAGAGGAGTTGAAAGACAAAGGTTGCCGCTAGGTAAGGATGTTCTTGGGACCTTGGTATAACCAAATATCTCTGATTAAGATTCAGCTTTTTCAGCGCTTTAGGCTTCTGTGTGTTTGCATCTATCTTAAAAGAAGTGGGCTAAGTTGATGAGGGTAGATGAGGGGATATGGCCTTATTCTGCAGACCTTTTGTGCAGCTAGAAGAAATAACGTTGAACTTCAGGTCCACAGAACGTGTAGGGGAGAAGGGGGAGAAAAAAGTGAAGATTTGGTATGATGTTTAAAGTTTGAAAAAGAAAGGTGTTCATTCTGAGCTGAGCTCCCCTTTTTGAACAATCACTCTTTGTGCCTGCCTTGGGATCCGGCAATCAGGAACCTTTGTATAATAATAATAAAATAATAATGTTTATGTAGCTCTTGCATGAGCATATAACGAAGCACATCATTGAAAGACAAGTATATGTTTCTATCCCTGCTACTGAGATGGGGCACACAAAAGCTTTCTCTTTGACTAGCTAGCAACCACAGCACCACCAAGTCCTGGTACGGATGCTCTCTAGCCCACTGCTTGTTTCTGATTTCCTGAGCTAATCTATGCTGGCCTTCAAGAGGGCCGAAGCTATCTGCTTGTTTGGGACAAGGTGATAAAAGAAAGACGTTGTTTTCTTCAACAACTTTCTGTCTGTCTTCTTTCTTGTTTTTTTTTTTTTGCTTTGCTTTGTTTTGGGTTTCTTGTGGTTTTTTTTTTAAAGGCTGGGATGTGACAATGACAACTGAGATGCCCTCTCCAGCAGGTATTAGATATCAAAGTCTAGAAAGAGTCTTATGAGAACCAGAAGGTGGGTCTGAATCAGCTACAGAAAAGCCACGAGGTGTATGTCTGAAAATCTGCTGGCCTTATGCTGGCAATTGCAGGAAGCAGAAGAGGAGACCATGCCTGCGTGTGAATGCAAAACAGTTGATGTGAGAATGGAAGCTTATCCTAATTAACTGAGTGAAAGCAAATTCAATTTGTCTAGCAACATGTGCGTGTTGGATTCAGTTTGCCTAATAATGGTCTGAGTTTAATCCAGTTAAGAAAAGAGCTGGGATCCAGGACATAATGCCTGGAAGTTGATGGGACACTTCACCCATGAGGTGTCTGTCCCTGCCTGAGGAAGCAACTCAGGTAGAAACATAGAATACAAGATGAGGCAAGGAGTTCCCAACTCTTCTCTGCTGTGTGGCAACTAGTTTTAAAATTAGAGAGACTGACTTTGTCAAGCTTAAAAGACAGTTAACGTTCAGAAGTCCACAGACAGTAAATGATCTTTGGCACTTTTTGGCTTTGTGTGGGCTGAGATGACATTTAAAGGAGTTGTGTTCAGCCTGCTAGCTGAAGGACAGGAGAGCGGGTTTGACAGGCTTTGAAAGTAGCTGGTGTTTTAGCCTGGGAGCTTAAAACTCCCATAAGTTCGGTGAACTTATTCATACAAAAATCAACCTTTTGTTGGGTCCTGTCATTCACAGTCTCTCTGAAGCTATTTGATTTGGAGGCAGCTATTTTGTTGTTTTCTAGACTGCGTTTCTCCTGGAGATGGTTCTTCTTTGCTTCCTAAGCATTGGTTGAGATTTTCTCATTGAAGAAATGTCTCTGTCTGTGCTTTCTGTGCCAAATCCCTTCCCCATCGCCACTCCTTTGCCCTCTTAGAATCATAGAATAGTTTGGGTTGGAAGGGACCTTTAAAGGTCATCTAGTCCAACCCCTCTGCAATAAGCAGAGTCATCTTCAACTAGATCAGGTTGCTCAGAGCCCCGTCCAACCTGACCTTGAATGTTTCCAGGGATGGGGTTTCCCCTGCCTCTTCTGGGACCCCATTCCTACCTTCCACCACTTGCCACCTTTTGGATGCTTCTCCCCACTATGGCAGGCACACAGCATCAGCTAAGGACCTTTGTAATGCAACGCCTCTCTCCAAGTAGCTTATCTTTATGTGTCCCATACTCCTTCCCCAAGATACCACTCTCCCAGTCCTCTCCCGCCTTTCCTGGCCATCCCACCAGCATGCTTTTTGTCCTTCTCCATTTTCCATTTTTCATAGCCATACAGAAATTCATCCTCTTCTCACATTATGTCCAATCACTGACTCCCCTGGATCCTATGGATGGCATCAACATTTCTAGGTGGAAGTTTTGTAGGCACTCCACTCTCAGACTGCTCCTCCTGGTTCATTACTGCTTCTTGAATAGAAAACTATCTCATGTTGCACTGTTGGCTGAGATGGATGATGCAGAACTTTTTGTCTTCTCTCTGCCAGGCCTAAAGCAGCACTGTTCTTCACACCACTTAAACCCACAACACAAGGTGCCATGTTTGAGTTTGGCCATCCCTCCCCCTCAGATCCCTGCCCTCTCCAAATCACCAGGCCACCACACTGATGCACTGCTTGCAGGAACAGCTGTACCTGGCAGTTTTCTTTACTGCCTGTCTGGAGCTTTTAAGGTGTGTGAGAGAGTCCAGCTCTTTCCATTCATGGTGGGAGATGCCTACAACAGTTTTGGATGTTAGTAAAATAGTAGAGGGCAGAGATTATTTCTCCCTGAAACACAAAGTCTTGCAAGAAAAATCTCCTCTCAGGAGATGGCCAGCACAACATCTAGAGGAGAAATATGTTAAATACCCAAAAACAGAGCTGCACTTGCTGTAATATGGCATGGGTCCACTCAAGTCAAAGGAATAGAGCAGATTCACACCAGCTGAGTCTCCAGCACCTGCATACGGGCTTCAGCTGGGACTGGTTTTGCACTAAGCAAACCAGCAGTTCATAGCCAGGGTCTCTGTTTTTTTAAAGAGCAGCATAACATTGGAAAAAAAGTTGCTAACGGTGACACAGAAAACTCTTGCAGGAGGGAAGGAGCCCAGCACGGACTCAGCTACAGCAGGGGATTTGCATCTTGCGTGAGATCAAGAGGCTTCTGGAGCATCGCGTCGCCCAGCGTGGGACCTGGGAAAGGTACCACGGGGAACAGGACGTGCCGACGCTGACTTCGGCTCAGTGGAAACATGATAGAAGCAGGATTTCAGCTGCTCATGTCACAGGGTGATGATGAGATGTATGTAAGCTGGTTGCTGTCAGGGACCCAGATGTGTGCTGGGATCAGTAGAATAAATCCAAAGCCCTTACTGAGAACGAGAGACGGTCTTGCTAGTACCGACTCCTAAATACTAACGCAGGAGAGTGAGCGATAAGAAACCAGAGTCTCATTCGTTGCTGCTTAAGAGAGAGAAAGGCATGTTCAACACTGACAAATTTGCTTTTATTTTTCATTATTCTTTTTTCCTAAAGCCAGAGAAGCTGTTTCAAAACTATTTCCCACAGAATTGCAAGAGGCTAAGAAATGGAGTTGAACAGAGGAGATGGCTGTAATTTCCAGCAAACCCAAGTAAAGAATTGTTATCGACAAGGCTTCTGCCAGACCATTAAAAAACCCCGCAGCCATTTTTTCACTCCTGATATTGTGCGAGATAACAGAGTCGGCGGCAGTGTGGACAACTCCTGCCTCATTACTCCGACACCGTGCTCAATAAGTTCAAACAAGTCGCTGCCGGAGGTGGGACCAAAGGGTCTGCGGGGACTGGCTGATGCACAGGGGCCACCCAGGCAAAGTGGGGGTTGCAGGGGGCTTTTGCTGGCAGACCTGTTTGGGCAGCCAGAGACCAAAATCACAGGGGAGGGGGTGTTGCCGCTAAAGGATAAAAGTGCCCCAGGCTCTCTCACTGCCGGGGTGACAGAGCTGCTTCTCTCCTCCTTTGAGAAACGAGTTTCTAAACCATGAATAGTCTCATCCCCTCTAAATGATGGTTTAAATCTTCATGGCTCTTCTAGTTACTTTAGCAAACTGAATTCTGTGAAATTTCATATGATGGCTTAAATTCTTTTTAAAGCCCAATTTGTTAAGAAAACCAAGGCCTTTGTTGATTTTCTAGAGGGAAACTCCAGTAAGAGAGTTTGGTGGAGGATGTGCCTGTGTGAGGACAAGGTTTCTGAGTGACGACCAGAGGGAGAAATGCATCACCTGTGGTCTGTGAACCCACCCCATCTCTGACCACATAGATTTGATACTGCGCCAACTGAAATGATGGAAAACTGCCATTGCCTTCAGTAGGGTTAGATTAAATCCCTAAGGAGAATGGTTTGGAGGCAGAAGTGTGGCCCATGTGGTCCTTTCCCTTTGATGTCTTATTAGGATTCTTTCTAAAAAAGTCTGACATGGGCACTTCACTTTTAAGCCACAGTCTTGGAGAGAGTTCAGATCAATAGTGACTGGATCGGTTGTCCTCTCCTGTGTGATCAGAGGGTTTCAAGACATGGACAGATAGGCTTAGGGCATCTCACTGCTTAGATGTCAACATCCTCCTAACCAATGCCTTTGTTTTAGGCTCAGGGGTGCAATGAAGATGTGGCTGGACCTGCATGCTAAATTATCCTCTCATCCTGTAGGTGATCCAATTAAGCCAAATTTGAAAAGAACCAGAGAAGTTCATGCTCTGCCTTGCTGCGCATGAAGTCAGCAAGTTAATAATGGACATTGATCTCTAGGGCTGTCAGTCTGTCTAGGGCTGGGTGGAAGAGATTTCAGATTTTTTTTTCATCACCTCATTAGGTTTCATACTGCAAGCAATAAACTCTGTAGCCTGCAGCTGTGAAAACACTAATTTGAAAGCTTTTTTTTAATATATTTTTGAGAACTTGCTGCTGTATTTTTTATATATATAAAATATATATATATGATTTTTTTTTTTCAAAACTCCAGTAGTTATTTCAGTTTACTTTTCCCCTTTTCTAATTTTCTGGACTTTCATATTAATTAGGCTATCCCTTTTCCCCTCTTCCCCCCGTTCTCCCTTCTCTTTTTTTCCTCTCCCTCCGTTTAGTTGCTAGAGCAACAAAAACCTTCAGAATAGAGGGGATTTACTCAGTACAGAGTCTAAACATACGATGACACCAAAGTTTTGCCTGTTACTTATGAATATAATACGAGCCCTTCTCACACCTACTCCTCCATTCGGGGTGTGTTAATCTAGTACCTTCTCCCTCCTTTCTAGGACTGCGATTTCCCAGATCTGTTGGCTTCATTCCTACATCTTCAGCCTTGTAAGATCAAAAGAAATAGCCCTTGGCAAGGACTAAGTGACACTATCTAGAAAAGAAATTGTCACCCTTCAGTGGCATGTTCAAGCATTTCTCTCTCCTCTTTCTTTTGTGCCTTCACCCCGTGTTTACTCCCCAGAGATCTCTCTGCTTTATTGGTCCCTACAGCTCCAGAGTCCTGTGGTAGTTAGTACAGGTAATCTTTTCAGGATAGTTCTGCACCTAATGTGTCAGAGGGACATCAGTGCAAAAGCTGGCCATGGGAATAGATGTTCTGAAGGCAACAATAATCTTAAACCTTGAGACAATTTTGTCAGCCTGTGTCTTTTGCATTAATGAAAGAAGACTTGCCCTTCTGCTGCTGTGGGATGTTTATGGTTAAACATGCTGGCATATAGCGCCGGGTGATGAAAAGCCACATTTCTGTCTGACTTAAATACAGGCTTGGAAAATAATAACGGGAGTTAAAGTGTGACTAAGCACTTCCAAGGGCCATCATGCTTGACACTGAAGGCAGCTGGTCATGCCCTTGAAGTCCTTTTTAATAAGATTACTGTGTTGCTCATTATTCAGAGGTCTAGAAAAAGCAATAAATTGTTATGTTCTTATAAAGGTAACTAGCTGCTCGGTTATGTCCTCATTCCTCCTGCCCCAGGGCTCCTGAAGAGCCCTTTCTATGATGGCCAGGCTGGACCCATGATGTTTAATTTAGGATGCCAACTTCCTTCTCAGAGTTGCATGTTTTGTAATGAGCCTTTACTTCAGCAAAGTCCTTGGTTTTGTGCCTAAATACTTCTGAAGTCAGTAGCACATGCTTTATGTGTGTGACAAAAGACACACCAGTGCTATAGGCACTGCAGAACAGCAGCTGGGGAGATTCCAACACCAATCTTGAATGGCATCGTGTGGTCACTGACGTCCAACAGTTGACAGGAAGGGGTGCTTGATCTGCCCCTGTTATTAATGAACAAAAAGAAATCCCTCTCCCGACTGAGTCTACACTGGGCTGGAGAATGAGCCATACAGCAAACCTGACTTTAATTTCCTTTCCAATCCCCATGTTCAAATCTCCATGACTGTGATTCAGTACTGAGAAATGACTCTGTTCTACCTTCGTATGTTGTAATTAGATTAATATAGCCGTTTCGCATGTATTGGTGATGATGGCCAGTGGTTAGCACACCTGGGATTGAATTAAAAGCCTCTGGAGCTAAGAGCATGAGTCATACGTACAGGCTGAGCTCAGGAGTCAACCTTTGTAGCTGGGGCCGAGAAACGCATCTCCTGCAGATAAAGGAGGTGTGAGGCCTCTGCGCAGAGCTGGGTGGTGATCTCGGCCTCACCCCGTTTCTGTCTTGCAGAGGGAAGTTACTGGCTCTGCATCTCACCCACCGACACTGGCACATTCATGGGACTGAGAGCCCAAGCGTGTGGGGATGCTGGGGTTGGGGGTGCCGACTCCTCCCATCCTCTATCCCAGCCTCTATCAGGCTCTCTGGAAAGGATGAATACATTTGAGATTAGATGCATGAAAAGGTTTGAAAGTGTATCTTTAGTTGCAGATAGTTGTTCACAAGGGTTAGCCTCCATCTAGGTACCTGAATTTATCTTTTAGTGCAAGCGCTGCTGGTACCACCAAGGAGACTGTGGGAACCTTATCTGTGTGGAAATACTGTGCATTGCGGGAAGTGGAATCAAAACTGAATTTCATTTGGAAGAGAAAAGGAACTGGGAAACGCACTTGTCTTGAGTATCTAGGTAGATCCATTCAAGCACAATGACACAAATTAAGAGAGGGTTACTTCGTTTGCACTGGACAAAGCGACCCTACAGAGATGCTGTATTAGACAGCATTTGCTCTTGGAAAACTTTACCAAGTCTTCTACTTGTATTATCTCTATAAATCATTTGGATCCAGAGTGTGTCCGCTGTGATGGCTTTAGGAAGAAGTGTATGTACTGGGGAAGGCTGGGGTGATGCTGACTTTTGGCAGCATGCTCTAATTGCTCTCTCAGGAGGGACTCAGCACCTACCTTGGTCCATGTAGACAGGATTTAATGCATGGACACTCGGTCACTGGTCCCCAGCTGGCCCTGGTCAGTGATGCTGGAAACCCCTCGCAGCAGCAGCAGGATCGGCAACAAATATTTAACTAGTTTCAGTCTTTGAGGGAAACTGTGCATACTACTAAAACTAAAAATAAAACCACAGCAGATGGTACCTTGACAGCTGCTGGTGTGGACTGGCCCGGCCACAGAGGCTAAACTCCCCTTCGCTGCCACCCAGAAGCACCCTCCTAAACTGGGGCTGATGGGAATTTAAGTGCTGTTTGTGTTCATTTTTTCTCTGATCTGTGGCACACATCCAATGTTACTCGCAAACTGCAAGCAGCAGAAATCACTGTGAATTTTGAAATGAATTATCTCTTTTTTTTAATGGATTAGGCTGCTTTCAGATACAATGAATTCAGGTTCATTTTCAGCTTGGAGAATGTGAGCTTAAGCTATCTCTGACTTCTTTGAATCTGTGGAAATAAGAATAAAACATGACCCTCCACGTCCTCAATGGCTCAAACTGAATTGAAGAAGACAATTATTTAAGGTTCAGAACAGGTTAGCTATCTCCTCCGTTGTACTGACAAGTCTCTCTCTCTCTCCCCATCTCTTTCTTACTTCTTCTTCTGCGCTCTGGCCAAGCCCTGGAAAAAAAGACATGCCACCCCCCCACCCCCCCCCCCCAAACCGGAAACTTGGATTATAAACGTTCTTACCCAAAACAGAGTGGGAGTACTAGAAATCCAGTAAGAAAATATGTTCTCAGAGGCCAAGTGATCTGGGTAGTCCACAAAGCTTAGGAATTAGTGACTGATGTTTACTGTCAGTATTGGTTTTGTTTGTTTGTTTGTTTGTTTAAAGGTGAATTGTTTGGGACAGCCTGGACTGGACTTATTTTTGTTAATAAGCAGATAAAATTCTTCTCCATGGAAAGATACTGAAATAAAATCACTGCTGTGGTGCAGCCCTATCCATCTATGATGGTTCAGTCTACAGATCTGAACCCCACCATTGAATTTTAGGGTTCCAACACAATTTATTGGTTTTCTAACCATTGTTGCTGTCACTGGAAGCCCCTGGTATTTGGGATCAATCCATAACAACTTCTAAAATCTGCTCTTTGCATACTGGTTGTTTTTACTAGCTCTTTCTAACTCCTGCATGCAGAACTAGTGTTGAAAGGGTTTTATTGCCAGTCTCAGCCATCACAGATCAAGACACAGCCCTTTTTGCAGTAAAAGGCTGGAGCACTTTCTACTGTTGCATTTAACTAGAAGTCACTCTCCCTGTTTTTTTGTGGCAGAAAATCAATGCCGTAATAGCTATTCCTTTTTGGCAAGAGACTGATAGCATTGGCCAGCACCCAGAATAATGCAAGCAGGAGATACAGAGTTCTGCCAATATACCTTAAACCTCGTGACCTTCAGCATCTCAGGATTTCCAGCCCCGAGAAGAGAGCTTTTGGGAGAACAGATTGATAATTCTGCCTGGCTGCGAGACGGTGTCCAAGAAAGAGCCCCAGTGGGAAACTGAAAACCTCCTCTGCGTTGCTTCTGTTTTCACAGTAAGGTAAATAATGGCTGATGCCACTGAAGCCAAGAGAACCAACTACCGAAACTAGGGCTGAAGACAGCAAAATCAGTCCTCCTAGGCACGTGCTGGCTCCAGGGCTGCACTGTGTTGAATTTGCTCACAAATGTCTATTGGATGGAAACAAGCGTGTTCTTGGTGTGATTTTTTTGCCCTGCAGATCAGCCTGTGTTTTGGAGAGTGACTTCTTGTGGATGCTGATGTGCTGTTCCCCTGTGGGGTACCCACTTTGGGGCAGGCTAGCCGAGGTCTCCCTGACGCTGCAAGGCTGTCGGACTGTCTGACCCTTGCAGACTGTCATAAGACTGCAGTTAAGCATCTCTTGGCTTCTGGGAGTGCAACTTGTGCTGATTTTACCCTGATTAACCTGCTGTGTTGGTGATTACCAAGGCAAACTCACCCCGTTCTTCAGACATTAACATTTCACTTCTTGCTGAATGGGAGGGTTTGGTTCACTAGTCAAAGCATGGCTCTGGGAGCCAAAAGTGCTGACATCTCACTCTGCCTTGAGCAATGACTTACCACATGACCTTGTCCCAGATGCTCTGCCTTTATTTTCCCATCTGTAAAAATGGGTTTACGAATTCTCAGCAATCCACCTTTCCAAGACTGTTTACTAACATGCAGAGCGGTAATTTTTCCAGTTTACTGCTCACTTGACTTGCTTCATGAAATAGAGTGGGCTGTTGGATGTAATGATGCAAAAGAAACATTGCCCCAAGCTGATCCCCATAATATAATTCCACCATGAAATACGACTTCTGAAGAGATATCGAACACAAGGTTACTTATGCATTGCTGTATCTTTTTACTCCTTTCAGCTTAAAGCTTGCAGTCCTGTTGTCTACAACACGGCTGCTGCTCTAATCCTTCATGTATTACTTTCACCTAATCTGAGAAAATTCCTTCAAGGGGATATTGTGTTGTGCATCTGTGTCATTTTTTCTTTATAGTGAATGAAACCGTCCTGCCCACATGCAGACAGACTTCTGAGGAGTGAAAGGGTACTGTTATTTCATAGGTCTTAGATCAAGTGCATCCATTATAATTGTTGAACCTGATCTTCTGCATAGCCAGACTATTGAATTTTACCAAGAGATTTCTGCATGAGTGTATATTTTTTATATATATAATTTTTAAATTTTTTTTTTTTTCTGAAAAAATGCAGCAGCAGAGAGCATCTCTTCAGACACAAGTGCTAGGAAAAAAGGAGAAGCAAGAGTTAAGCTAAACTGGAAAGTGACAGTGTACCAGATGCATTGACACTAATGTGCCTCTTTAGAGTTCACGCCTAAAGGCTTTGTGTGCGATGATAAATATATTTGTTTTGGTTGCTGGAGGTGCCCTTAAATTATTAAAAGACAAAACAGAAAAAGGGCTTTTCATTTTCTAGCCACATTAACTTGTTTCACTGGCCATGAGAGACTCAAAAAAGGGTTCAGAATTGAAAAATCAAGGCTCAGACAGCCCTAAATTTAGTTATAATTTTCAACCTTTTGTTGTGTTTCATGTTCCTATCTGTTAGGTCCAGTTAGCAATGCCCTTAATCGTAAAACCCACAACCTCTGCCTGCTGCAAAAGTCTTTTTATAATAAAAGAGGGAAAATAGGGCATTTTCAATGTTTCTTTCTATTGATTTTGTGTATGTGTGTGCGAGCAAGAGAGAGAGAGGGAAAGAGAAAAAACAGAATTGTGATAAAATAATAATACAGTAGCAGTATAATTTTATCTAAAAGAAAAATGTGAAAGGGGAAAAATACTTCTGGCTCTGTGAAGTTCTTTGACACAGTCGGAGACGTCTTTTGGGCTAAACTTTTTAAAGTGGAGATTCACCTCCATCATGTGTTACCTTTTATCTATTCAGGCTGCATTTTGCTTGCTGTTGCCCATTCATTTAACCCTTTGCTCCCTCCATAGCTTTCCAGATCACAGAGCTTTTTAAAAAGGCAAGACCTCACCTGGATCTTGTGGAGTTCCATAATTACTTTTTCTTTTTTTTCCCCAAATTGAAAAGAAACCATTCGGTTGCATGCTGCAGATCCTCTTGGCATTGCTCCACTGTACGCTGAACTCATGGCTCAACTCAACCTGGTAGTGGTCAATGTAATGGTGTGTATCTGTCAGCTCTATATGTCCTTCTACGTCTCTGTCCATTTGCTCTCAGGTACAGACTGAATGTTGGTAAATAGATACCAAGCTTTAGGTCTCTCAGTTCTGAAAATATTAGCCTTTTTAAAAAAAAAAAGTTATATTCGCTAATTACTGTGGAAAACATCACTAGGTACGTGATAAGATAAGTAACAACTTCTCAGGCTCAGTTAGTAATGCAGACTGTCCTGAGGTCCTTGACCGTTTCTGACAGCATCCTGACTGATGCCAATAAAAGAACAATACCCCATATACTGGGAGGAAAACCAAGTAAATCTGACACATCTGCTTTCATGAGTTCTGTGCAATGAAGAGAGATGAATCAGCGCAACTAAGTGCCGCACAGAGGGCTCCACGTGGAGGGCTCAGGATCCCTGCAGTCCTACATATATTGATATCAGCAAGGCCTGTAGCAAATAGATGTGTATAGTACAGAAGGAAGGACTGCTTGTCTTGGGGCACAGGAGAGTTTACCTGCATTTTCAAAATGAAGATTAGTGAGATGGTGAATAGAGGCTAAACTGAAGACATGGAGGTGATGAGATTCATGGTTAATGAAGCATTGATTCAAAGAAATGGAGGTGACCTCTTCTTTCTCTCTGGCAGGAAAAGTTTGCCATGCTCTTCACCCACATCTTTGGATACCTCTTCTATACGTCCCCTGACGGCCCCCCTACACACGCATCAAAGGCCTTTATTATACAAGATCAGTCCTACTGACACCAGCTGATGTGTATGTAATGTATATGGGCATATCCTCTGATCAGACTAGGAGCAAGAACTCAGAAAGTCTTGAATGAAGAAATATCAGGGAACAGTTAAGCCTTCAAGGACGTTTAGGCAGGCACTGGAAAGCAAATGCCACAGCAGTCAGCAGTGGTCAGATGCCTGGGGCTGGAGAACAGCACCTGCCTACCCATCCTGAAATGAAAAGCTGTTTCAGGGCTAAATAAAACTAAAGACTCTGGGTGGGTTCAATTGTAAGTAAAATCTCCCACAAACTTTCCAGAAGCTGGCTTTACCACAGTAAAAGCTATTTATTTATTTTTTAATAAAAAAATGTTTTTCATGCTAAGAAAGTTCCTTAACTATGATAACCTATGCTGATCTTTATTCCATTAAACACATAATAAAACAGTATTACAACTCTCTTGTTAATGGTTTGCTCAGTACATGGCGTTTTAAAATATCAAGTCCCATTCATTTCATAGGTACCTTCACCACAGGTAGTGGAACAACATTTTAAAGGTGCCGTGAAAGAAAACCTGGGCAATCAAATATAGATGTACTTGAATGCAATTAGAGCAGCAAATGATTGTGTACCAGTGAATCTTGGTTTAATCTAATCGAAGCTATGCAATCACCTTCTGTACCCTTTTCAGTATCTTATTATTAACCTCGTCTATGGAAAAACCACTCTCAAAATGAAGGAGCAAATGAAAGTAGTTTTAATGTTAGGCTTTAAATCTTAGCTGGGTCTTTATTCGAGTACAAGCACAGTCAGAGCTGATAGTGCAGCCCATAAAGCTGCCTAAGACTTTCACTTCTATATGACCCCTCTTTTCAAAAGTTTTGCCAGACTTTCATACAACCATGGAATAACTTTAACTGCTTTGGCTAAAATATTCTGTCTGCCTATTTCTGAGCTACTTCTTTATGGATTTTTTTGGTTAGTTGGCTGGTTTGGGTTTTTTTAAGTATTATTTTTCCCCCCAAACTCTATGCCTTAATTTCAGCAAAAATGATTTGGCTGTAAGATGTAATAAGGAAATGGTGAAACTGCTTGTTTTACCCGGGTCCTGAGATTTGTTGGGAAGTTGAACGTCCAGATGTTCCACAGCAGACATGACATGCCCCTGGTGCCAGGGATGTGCCTTCCGCTTACTCCTGTTAAAATTCATCCCCATTAATTTTAGTTATGAGTTGCTGAAATATCTGCTTGCACATACTCAGTAGAGGTATATTGGAGTCTGCATGCTACATTTTGCTAAGATGCCACTCACTGTGTGTGCTCTAATCCCTCGCTATACCTCCTTGTTGGCAGGACTGGATGCACAACTATCTAAAATAAGTATGGCTAAATGTGTTAATCTACAATGCAGACATCTCCATCTCCATCTCCATCTGAGGAAGCCACTCTTCCTTTATAGATAGTGCAGAGCTGACCTGTATGGTCAATGGAGCTCAGGATATGATACTTTTCACGCTACCTCTGGTCAGATCTATCCTGAAGCCCAAGCTCTCCATGGGAACAACACCTGCTCTCCATGGGAGGTTAAAAGCTCAGGTGCAGACATCTACATTGCGGACAGGTAAAGTTAATTGACATTAATTTTGCCTGAAGTAACTGATTAGTCCAGTACTGTAGGGACTGAGCAGGAACGTGTCCTGGGAATCTGTCATAATCAAATATTTAGAGGGAGAAATTGCTTGCCTGAACGTTTGTTTAGCATCATTTCTGGGTGGAATTTTTGACACAAATTAACTCAAGCTACTAGGGATTTCAGGCCCATTCCAACTTCTCTAATGGAATGAGGAAAAGAAGAAAGAAACTGCAAACCTGTGAAAGTATCAAGCTAGCCAGATGCAGTGAGGTGCCAGTGGAAATTTTTATTGTGCAAGGATTAAGAGCAAAAGGAACAATGCTATATAAACTGACATTTTTAAACAAAGACTCATATTTCTGTGATAGAAAAAATCTCTCTCAAACAAATATATGTAATTCTAAAAGAAGAGAAGGAGTTTAAATATTTGGACAATAATTATGGAAATTGGTTCTAGGAGGAAATATAAGACCTGGACTCACATAAACTCAGATAGGATTGCCTACTGTTAAAATACATGTCTAACAGGTAGCAGAATACAACAACCTAATTCAATAATCAGTTTATATTGTGGTTCTGGACTTCCTAGACTCAAATTCTGCTGATGCTCTGGTCTAACAGGCTTGTTAAATTAGCTTGGATATGCCTTATTAAGAGCAGGAAAGCCTGCAGGTAATCACTCTTCGCATATGCACTGAGCTTCCCTCCCCCATTTGCTTTCATGATGGACATTACCTAGTGCTCAAGAAGCTAAAATGGCACTCCAGAAGAAATTGGTGAAGCACCTATAGTGTCTCAAGGCTCTACATTCTCCTTTCTCCCAAGCCTGATAAATTAATTTTAATTCCTTCCCCAGCTTCTGACCCCTGCATGAGTTCCAGAAAGAGCCAAGCATGGGGATGATCCTCTCTTCTCCAGCAGGCAGGAAAAAGCAAGAACTGCAGAGACGCCAGAAGAAATTGCTTTCACTGCAAAAGCTTGACTGAGAAATGCTTGCAGAGAAATGCTGTTCCTTTAGAGGTGGACATACATCTACTCCCTCAGCACAAAAAATAGCTGTTCTTGGACATTTCTCTCCAAGAGCCAAAGAAAGAAGAAAGGACAGTCAATCCACAGAGATACTTCCTAAAGACCAGTTAAGGATGACAGTAAAGAATGGGCAGTTCTGTAATTTTGTGAGAGACTGAGGATGCAGATACACAACCAGAAGATTCCCTGGTCTCCTGATATATGCCTTGTGCTCTCCCGGTTTCTCAATTGTCATCTGTCTGCATTTTAGTGCTGTAGGAGCTGGACTCTCAATGAGCAGCATCTGCAATGTAGCAAAAGCCTCGGAGAAGAGATCTCTGGCAACAGACCCCGGGAAGCCTGACCAAATTGGTAGCCTGTGTTGCAGCCTCTATGAACTGCTCATCCAGAAACTTCTCGGTTGTTTGTTAGCTACTGCACTTGAGAACATGACTATTCCTGGTGTTGCTGAAGAGTCTGTTTACCGCTACAACCCTTAATGGGATACAGCATGTCTCTGCTGCGTGTTCCGCCAGCCCTAACTACAAAAGGGAGGAGGGAAAGAAAGGGGTAGGGCTTTGCTCCTGCTTCCTTTTTCCATTAGGAGCGTTGGGAGGGAAGCCTTCAGTTGTGAATGGATGCTGTGTGCGGATACTGGGGTCTGCCGGTCCCTCCAGTATCTCCACAACTTGCCCTAAAAAAACATGTGGAAGAAGAAATTATAAAAGACCTCTAACAGGCTTGATGATTCAATAGCACTGGCCAGTTCTAGGCATGACATTTCCAGCAGCCTAAACAAATTCATTGGTAACTTTATAATGTTTGTCATTCTAATATTGCTATTAATAACCATGTAAGCGATCATCGTGGCTTTCATGAGTTTGTACAGGGTGTCAAGAAAGGAACGGAAAGTATCTGCTGATGCATTTTGTTTGGAAGTGACCTTCACTGGTGGCATATATACTTGGAAGATAAAGGAGGAATCAAGAATTAAATGGATTGCTGCAGATGACGAAAGATCTCACTTATTAGTCACCACAAGTGAAGGATGTGTCTCCAACATCTACTCTACTGCAGTTGTTGCCTGGTCTCAGGCTTCACAGGTATAGGTGAAGATTATTTATTTCTTATTTGTAAACTTGCAAAAAATGTGCTGAGGTGTTTCAGGGAAAGAAAATTAATAGTTATGACATGGCTTCTACCCTGGAAGACCTTGCAACCTGATTTAAATATGATGCTCCGAGTGAGCAGAGCAAAGAATAGGAGGACTAAGGGTGAGGGTCGAAGTGGTCAGAATTTGCGGTGAGTTAGTCTGTGTGTGTCTATGTGTGTGCGTGTTGCTGGTTCTCTTCCATCCATGAAATGGGCATCCAAAACTAATGAGTCTGGCTAAGAAAGAGAACGCTATTCTTTTCCTGTCTTTTGAAACCCACTTCTTAGGGAAATCTGCTGCCTTCCTGGGGCCCGGGTTAAAGATATGAAAAGAAAACTTCCTACCCTGGTACGGCCCTCTGATTATTATCCATTATTGATTTTTCAGGTAGGCAGCGGTGAAGTTGCACAAGAAGTCTGCTCCCCTACCTGCCATTTGATCTTTTCCATAGTTCTTGCTACTATTTTCCTCACTTTCAGGCTCCCTCATGCATCCAAACTTTTCTTCATTTCTTCAGTGTCCCTCTGATTCCCCTACAACACCTTTATCCTTTAACAGATACATTACCCTGAGAATGAGGAAGGGCTTGACCTGACCAGCATGGCTTTATCCCAGAAGATCCTGTACCAATGAGCAGAAGGGGGTCCTCTCCAGCTAGGTGGGAAACGGTAGCTTGAAGAAAGTCACCACATCTCCTCTGTTCCCTGCCAATTGAGTCGGCAGAAAGGATCTGCCTAATTACTAAGTCTCACAGCCATCAATGTACTCATAAGGTTATTTTCCAGCCTAGGGAGTCCAGTTAGGTGGAACATATTCCTTTGATTTATGGCCCTGAGACAGTCAGCTCATAAATTAACGTTTGCATTGGCAGCTTCAGTATGTGCCTTTTACATCTGAAGGCTGCAGGTAGCAGAGAGTGACAGGAAGGCATCAGACTAAGATGTGTAAAACATACAGAAACTGTGTTTATTTTCCATGTCTCAACTGAGAAGGTATTTCACTATGAGTGTTGTAACATGGCTCTTTAATGCATTATTATTTATAGACATGACTTGGATAGTATTGAAAGCAAGATTTCTGGGTGACAGTAAATGGTGAGGAGAGGTAAATAATGAAGAACAATGCAGTTAGACACAAAAGGTCTTAGATCATTTAAGTAATTGGGCAAAAAGATGACAAATCCAGTTCGGTGCAGATAAATGTAGAATAATGAGTCTTGGAGCAAAGAATATTAAGAGAGAATATGTTAACTAGGAGAACGCCACAGCATACTGACTAGCAAAGAGATCTGGGGAGCTAACGGAGAGAAATCTCCTTAATGCTCAGGATAGAACTGCTCCTGAATGGGTGGAGTCACAGAGGAGTAAGAAAAGGGTCAAGAATTGAATTTTTCATAGACATAAAACCCTCTTAGGTTATCTTGTCCATCCCCTTCCATCAGCTGAGAGACAATTCTTTCTGCAAAGAACCCTATTATGTTGAATTATGAGGACTGTCAAGGTGATTTATAAGACAGATTTAGTTAGAGTGTGAACATTTTTGCTAACCAACACAAAAAGCTGAATGTTTTGGATGAGATTCTGACCTCACTGACACAGATGTAAATAAAGCCACCTGTGCAATTTTGAGCAGAATCTCTCGTGCTAAACCGAAGTATATACGCACTTATTTATTCTCAGAACTGGAATTTTATCCCAGGCTTTGCAATACTGAGATTTTAGCTACAGCTACAGCTGATACAAGGCAGAATCTGGTGAAGACGGGTTTTCTACCAGGGAAATTCACAGGACCTGGGGAAGCCCAGGATGACTTAAGGCTGGTGATTGGAATCCTATTCCCTCTCCTGCACGGCTGCTGCGTGATGACCCAGTTCAGATGTTGATCTGGATAAACGGTTATCTGCTTTCTCAGCAGACCCAGTGACTTCAGATGATATTATTAGTGAGTAGAAAGAGTAGGAGTTGACTCTTGCAGTAAGAATGTAGACATGAAAAGCAAGAATCAAAGCCTGAAATTATGAGCTTAAAACCCCGTGTTCAACTCCCACTAGAAACATAGACATCTTCTATCAGTGAGTATTCGATACCAATGTTTTCCAGCTTCTTGAAGTTCTTGAAGTTCTTGAAGTTCTGCTGCTGGAATCTGCACCAAAGCCCATCTGGGATCCAGAAAAAAAGTCTAAGTTCCTTGCCTTATTTGGGAAGCAGAAGACCTAGGTTCTGATCTTCCTCCAAGGGCTGATCATACACTTCTATTGTGGTTTAACCCCAGCCAGCAACTCAGCCCCACACAGCCACTCGCTCACTCCCCCTGCAGTGGGATGGAGGAGAGAATCAGAAGAGTAAAAGTGAGAAAACTTGTGGGTTGAGATAAACACAGTTTAATAGGTAAAGCAAAAGCCGCACACACAAGCAACGCAAAACAAGGAATTCATTCACTGCTTCCCATCAGCAGGCAGGTGTTCAGCCATCGCCAGGAAAGCAGGGCTCCATCACGTATAACGGTTACTTGAGAAGACAAAATGGCATAACTCCGAACATCCCCCACTTCCTTCTTCTTCGCCCAGCTTTATATGCTGAGCATGACGTCATATGTATGGAATATCCCTTTGGTCAGTTGGGGTCAGCTGTCCCAGCTGTGTCCCCTCCCAGCTTCTTGTGCACCCCCAGCCTACTCGCTGGTGGGGTGGGGTGAGAAGCAGAAAAGGCCTTGACTGTGTGTAAGCACTGCTCAGCAGTAATGAAACCATCCCTGTGTTATCAACCCTGTTTTCAGCACAAATCCAAAACATAGCCCCATGCTAGCTACTGTGAAGAAAATTAACTCTATCCCAGCCAAAACCAGCACATTCTCCACCCCTTATTCCATACCATTTACATCATGCTCAGGTCCTATGCTATCCAATACATCCTTATTAACCACCACCCCCTTTCCCATCCTTTGATACAATACACAGATAATCATTCTCTCAGTCTTTGCACCACCCCTGTAAAATGTCTATAAAATGTCCAGAAATGCCCACAACATGTCCACTGAGTTCATTTAGTCCATGACCTTGGGCTCCATCTGTTATGGTGGTCACTTAGGACAGGAGAGGTGGTGTGTTGCACAGAGTAACTGGGCACCAAAGCCAGCTCAGGTCAGGTCACTGCTGCACGTGCACTGCTTCTCGTAAGGCTTGTCCTCCATTGGTTCAGGTGGTTCCTGCTATAGTAATTCCTATAACATGCAACTCAAATCATGGGTTACAACAATTTAAAGGTATTTCCATTACAATCTCCACCCCTGGTCCCTTTGGACCAGATTGTAGGGTTTAACATTGCAATGAACTCCTCCCCTTGCCCCTGCTCCGGCTTGGACTTATCTGCAGACTACAGTTCCTTAGAGGTGTACCTGCTCCAAGTGGAGCCTTATTTATGAGCCACAGTCTCCCCAGGGGTATACCTGCTGCAGCATAGACTTATCCACAGCCACAGTCGCTTTGAGGTGCACCTGTTCCAGTGTGGCCTTCTCCATGGGCCACGATGCCTTCAGAGACAGATCTGCTTCAGCGTGGCCTTACCCACAGCCACAGTCCCTTCAGAAGTAAACCTGCTCCAATATGGCCCTACCCATGGCTGAAGTCCCTCCAGGGTGTACCTGCTCTCTCGTGGGCTTATCCTTGGCCACAATCCCTTCAGAGGTGTACCTGCTGTGGCACAGACATGACCATGGCCACAGACACTTTGAGATACACCTGCTCTGGCGAGGACTTATCCATGGCCACAGACGCCTCGGGGTGTCCTGCTTCCACGTGGACTCATCCACAGGTCATAGTCCCTTCGACTGGAATTCACACTGGAGTTCCAGCCTGTCCAGCACAGCAGCACAGAAAAAGCAGCGATGCCCTGGCCATCTGCCAGCCCAGGCGCATCCCCATTGCTGTTATCAGAATGTTCCCAGGCACAGCACAGCAAGGTGATCAGCAGCACAGCAGCACAGCGAGCAGCGAAAGCAAAAAGCAGCCGCTAACGAGCTCTAGACTAATACACAGTAAGGCAAGCAAGCCCCATGGCAAGCACAGGAGCCTGTTGATTAATAGCTAAATGGCAAAAACAGCTATAAATTTGATCTAGCACATATCAATCAAATCTGTCATTATCTTGAACCCTTTGAGCCCCACGTTGGGCACCAAAAAGGACTGTCATGGTTTAACCCCAGCCGGCAACTCAGCCCCACCCAGCCGCTCACTCACTCCCCACTGGTGGGATGGGGGAGAGAATCAGAAGAGTAAAAGTGAGAAAACTCGTGGGTTGAGATAAAGACAGTTTAATAGGGAAAGCAAAAGCCGCGCACACAAGCAAAGCAAAACAAGGAATTCATTCACCACTTCCCATCGGCAGGCAGGTGTTCAGCCATCTCCAGGAAAGCAGGGCTCCATCACGTGTAGCGGTTACTTGGGAAGACAAACACCATCACTCCGAACGTCCCCGCTTCCTTCTTCTTCCCCCAGCTTTATATGCTGAGCATGACGTCATATGGTATGGAATATCCCTTTAGTCAGTTGGGATCAGCTGTCTGTCTTTGTTTTGGCTGGGATAGAGTTAAAATTTCTTCCTACTGCTGTGTTTTGGATTTAGTATGAGGACAATGTTGATAACACACTGATGTTTTCAGTTGTTGCTAAGTATCTTGTCAAGGACAACTACCCTCCAGGAAGCTACCAAGCTACTACCCTCCCAAGACTGGGAAAAGGGAATACAGCCAGGACAGCTAGTCCAGCTGGCCAACGAGGTATTCCATACCATGTGACGTCATGCTCAGTATATGAATGGTAGGCGTGATCCAGGAAGTACTGATTGCTACTTGGTTATCGGTCAGCGCGGGTGGTGAGCAATTGCATTGTGCATTACTCATTTTATAGATATTATTTTTTATTATTATTATTATTTTCTCTTTTCTGTTCTATTAAACTATCTTTATCTCAACCCACGAGTTTGTTTCCTCACTCTCACCCTTCCGATTCTCTCCCCGCCCTGCTGAGGAGGGGGGGGGAGTGAGCGAGCGGCTGCGTGGTGTTTGGCTGCCTACCAGGTTAAACCATGACACTGTCCCAGCTGTGTCCCCTCCCAGCTTCTTGTGCACCCCCAGCCTACTCGCTGGTGGGGTGGGGTGAGAAGCAGAAAAGGCCTTGACTGTGTGTAAGCACTGCTCAGCAGGAATGAAACCATCCCTGTGTTATCAACCCTGTTTTCAGCACAAATCCAAAACACAGCCCCATACTGGCTACTGTGAAGAAAACTAACTCTACCCCAGCCAAAATCAGCACAACTTCATATTTAACAGGCACAGAAGCAGTGAGAGGAACTCAGACCTCCCCTTTCCCCGTGAAGTCAGAGCAGACCATTACCCTCTTGTGCTTCTGCCCAATGTGTCAATGAAGGTTCTGCTCCTTTCTTCTTTTGACACAAGGGGTGGAGACCTCTCCTTCTGGAGCTTGGATTTACAGACATGGGCGAGATACCTCTTGCTTTGAGAGGGGCACTCATCCCAGCATCTCATAACATAGAAACGACAACTGTGAGTGGTACAGCATTGCTCTAAAATGGAAAGAAACCCCTGCTCAAGTCTTTCGGTGTACAGACCTATGTTGCTTCCTCAGGGAGGGTTTGGGGGGGTTCAATACTTTCTGTTCTGAAATGATGGAGGAATCCTCCTGCTACCCTGGGCTGGGTGAAGGAAGGATGAGAAAAGGGTGCAGCAATCTCCCTGTACAGTGCTATAGGGAGTCAGCACTGAGTGCTGGGTCCTGGATCTCAGATGCTTAGGGTCCCGCGTACCAGGGAGGTATTATGGTGCCTACATCTTTCCATGGAAAAAGCCCAAGATCCACAAGTGAGCTTAGTACAAAACTAACCGGGTAATCTAATCAGAGCACTGTCATTTTGTTAATTCAGCCTTGGAGAAACTTACCTCTAGGTAAACAATAGCTGCAATATCCTTTTTTCTTGTCAATGAGGTGTATATTCTACTGCATCATTCACCTCCCTCAGTTCTTATTTCCAAACCTTGCTGGGGGACCAGAAAATGCTTACACTGTTAAACACAGGCAATTTAAGAAACTAACACTCAATTGGAATGTTAGATGTTAATTAAAACGTTGATTTCCTGATCTTTAGTTCCTTTTTTCTTTTCTGTTTGTATCAGGCTGGGCAGTACTTCCGAGGGGGTAAAGCAGAGGTGGGATGAGGTGGAAATAAGTAATGCAGGGTGGGATGGAAGCAGGACTGGTGTGCTGCTGGAAACAAGCTATGCACGTTGCGCTACAATGGGCACCAAACAGCTCCCTTTGTATAAACGGTCCATTTTAACAGGGATTTTCCAAGAGCTGTACCTAAGATGTGGAAAGTGGAGGCAAACCCTTGACCCACCGCAAGCTTTCCATACCAAAGGGACTTCTGGTTTCGTATCACTCTCTGTAAAACCTATACACGCACAAACACACAGCATGTATACAGAGCCCTTCCCCATCTCCCAGCGGCAGGATACCAGTAAATGCATCAAAACTCTCTATGTCACTTATGTCACTTATGTGACACAGAGACGCTCTGTGTCTCTCACGTCACTTAGGGACATGGTTTAGTGGTGGACTTGGCAGTGCTAGGTTAACAGTTGGATTTGATGATCTTAAAGGTCTTTTGCAACCTAAACGATCTATGATTCTGTGACTTCTGATAGCTTGGTCTCGGGAGCCTTAAAACTTGGGAGATCTTTTTGGCACTTAATTCCTTTGTCAAAGAGATGTGCTCTTTCTATAAGGTGTGTTGTTTGTGAGGAGACACTAGGCTCAGCTGAATGTTTTGTGGAAAAAGAATTTTTCTTTGTGATGAAGTAGTGACTTGCTGGAGCAGTACCGAAATAATGCTATTTTATTTATTATTCTTATTTTCTTTCAAAGCTGGGGTTACTGTCTATTCCTAATAAAGCTGCTAACAAGCATCTGTGGCAATTTGTTTCCTTCTGATGTTTTGTTCGCAAGGCCCTTGAAGAGTGTGACATCACATTGGCTTTTCAACATAGAAATGAAATGTTTTTGCTGCTCTTTCATCTGCTGTAGGTTCCAAATACCTTTACTTGGTTATCAAATGGATGCCAGTGTTCAGCTACATGATTATCAGGTATTTATTCAACCTTTTTGACACATCAAAATGTCAAACACTTCAAGATGCCTTCCCTTTTTGAATACAAGGCTACAGAACTTTCTCTTAAATTCTGATGTGTCTTAACAACTTCAGGATTTTTTTGTTTTAAATGCTATATACAGCTTTAAAATAAAATTTTTCATAATATAAAATAATAATATACAGCTTTAAAATAAAATGATACCCTGCTGAGTACTAACGAACAGCTCCTAAAGCCTACCAGCTACATAGACTAAGATAATTACAGTTCCCTCTGATGGGAAATCCCAGCTTGAAAATTTATCTTCTTGCGAAGCACAAAGAGCAACTCCTGACATGGAGTATGAACAGGTTATGAACCCTGGGTTTCTGTGGGCATGGGAGATAGCCTGATCTGATGAACAAAATGGAGCAATTCTGCATGAGGTGGTTGCTAACTATCTATCATTTTCTCCATCGATGAACCCTTTCTGCAGTGCTGCAGATGGCATTCCCCTTTTTTAGGGGAGATGTCCCAACACACATATAATCTCCAATACATAATCATATTCATATAGTCATATCCCGGATCATATCCCACCAGCCCAGACCCTGGATTAATGTCACTTTGAGAAAGAAATTCCACATTTGAAAGACACAGTAAGATTCTTCCTAAAAAAAAAAGATCTGTCTGAGATGTCTTGGTGGCATGAGATATTGTATTGAGGGAGCAGGAGCAAAAGAGACTTGAACACAGAGGGATACACAAGATAGTAATTTCTATAGGATCGCTGTGTGTCATGTAGCACACTTTACTGGAAACAAAAAACATATCTCTGGTAACTAACTACGAGGTCCAGTTCTGTAGAGGTAAAATGGTGTTCTTTCATTTTAATTTTTTAAATCAAGAGTAGATATCTTTCCAAAAGACACGGCTTATTTCAAAGAGGAAGGAGGAACTGAATGCAGCAGTTGCTGGCTGGAAATCATTATAGCTGGTTACAGTAGTCCCCTCTCAATGTGAAAACCCTGGGTGAAGTCCTGGCTTCACTAGAACAGGAAAGAATGGGATTTTACCACATCAAGTGATCCTTGTACATCCAAAAGATATATGCACATATCTGTATTTTATATTAAATGAAAATGTGAAACATAGTTAATTTGTTTTGTATCAGTCATTACAGGAAGAACTCCAGAATCAGCTGCAAGAGGCAAATACAACTAGTGTTTTGATGGAAAGGTGTCCAGTAGCATCACAGAAGGATGAAGATGGCAGTTGCTGAAATGCTGGAGTCAGAAAGGCCAGAGGATACTATCTACAAGCCTTGCTTCTGAATCATGATAACAGGGTCAGAGCAGGACAAGAAGTAGTACCGTCATAGAGAAGGAGCAATGTGGGCTGATTTTTGAAAGAATGGGCTGAGATCAGCTACACCGCTGCATTTAGTGTCAAAGCAAGCTTTCTAAGCCTGGGTCTGTAGTAGGACATATTATCATGGATTGGCATATTTACAGCGATGGAAATTACTATCTAGGCTTGAAGGAAAGTGTATAAAATGTGTCCTAAATGTAGTGTGTGTGCGTAGTGTGTGTATATATATATAAAAAAATTTGGTTTTCATTGACTATGTGGTGTTTTAAACACTTGAACACGAAATGCATGAACATGGGGTATTTGGACCATTGGCACCTGTTTTGCATGAGAGTGCATGGCGCTGAGATCCAGTGAAAAGGGAACTGGACAGGGGCTAAATTCATAATTTTCCTACAAGCTTTGTTGAGATAACTTGACCTGTGGAACCATCTTGGACAAAATCAGTCTAAATCTGCGTGCCTCATCTTTGTAATCAATAAAATGGGGACATTGTAGCATGCTCTGTGAATATAATGAAATCTACAGTGACCAAAACCTTGATGTCGGCGTTAGGAGGCTCGGTATGGATTTGTGGTACACAGCCTTATGGATGAGTAAAGGACACATTCCTTGTTCAAAAAGAGGATTAGAACCTTCTCGTGCCTTTTACTGCTCCAGCAGGACATAGTTATTGGTGAAACCTCTGATTAAGAAGCAGTACTTGAAAGATAACAAATTTTCAGTCATTACCATGGGAACCACAAACGATTTCATAAGGGTGGAGAAATTATAAAAAGTTCTAATTGAGAGAGGATGAGGCTTAAAACAGTTTCTATGGAAACCAGAGGTGGCATCCAAAAAAAGTGTGTGTACTAATCTGATAGTCTGATTGGCAGGTAATTGGTTCAGTGCTGGAGTGGTGGAAGCCTTGGGATGTGAGATGAAGTGTCCATCACATAAATATATAAACCACATCGTCTTCTGAAGAGAAGCAGAATACGTTTATCACTCAATTAGTGATTCATTTTCATTCTTGTCTCTGCTGAGTGAATCTGGTTTGGTTTTTTTTCTTTTTTTTTTTTCTTTTTTGCAATGTGGAACAACTTCAACAGAGGTGATGGATGGGGCTGCTCACTCACCTCACCCGAAGGGTAGAAGTCATGAGGGTGCTTTTATGGACAGCAGGAGATAGAGTGCTTTTATGGATATCAGGTGTGGGCTCCAGTGTCCTCCTTCTCAGACAGAAAAGAGATATGAACACAGACTTCCAGCCTTCAGTAAGCACTCTGAATCGTTGGATGAGATACTTGCCTGTGTTCTCCAGGACTTCAGTTTCTTCTGACTGACTGGCTAATATCCAGCTAAGCTCAGTTCACAGAATTCAGAATTTCTGAAGTACTTTTACTTGTCAGATCACAGTGGAAATCCCAAGGACACAATGTCCTGTACGACCTGTGAAGGAACCTACAGACATACAATAAACCAGCTAACCTAGTATTTGTATCTACCAGAACCATTTGCTTTTAGGGCAAGTGGAAAACTGTTTTCAAGAGTTTTGGGGAAGACATAGGATGAGCAAATCAAATCTTTTCTCTCTTTCATGGGGCTACAGCCCAAGTACATTATGATATCCTTCAGCCTGATGCCTGAAGAGAGAAAATAACATAACACTGTTGTCAGTAAATTAGATAAATAACAGGCCTTTGGCCAGCTGCAAGTTGCTGAAGTCCTCAGCAAAATCTTTGCCAGCTCAGTGGTTTGGCAGACACATACTTTCCTCCAGTATTCTCTGAGCTCACCAAATTCATTTCTCCATTCAGCAGATGTAGACAGAAAAGTCTAGCATTCTGAAATATTTTATGGATCTGAGGTGTTCTGAAGGCAGATAAGTCTTTCTGTTGAAAGACCTGGAAGGCTGGTCTGCAATCTCTGTGTCACTGTGGTTCGTGGCCCCCCCACTGCTATCCATAATCATGATCTAAATGAAGTATTGCAAAAGTATTAGGAGAAAAAGCATCCCTTAGCTTAGCAAACGTGCATTTGGAGAATTTACTTTGCCCACTTTCTGATCATAGAATTACCAGTGCCAGCACAGTCTAGGCTGGAGCCATCTGCAGAACAGCCACACTTCTCATGGTCAGTGGCCAAACTTTTGGCAAATTTGTATCCAGAATGGCTGCTATATCATAACCTCTGTATGCTCCAGCATAAATTGGATTTGAAGAATGGTATACAAAGGTACTCAAAGAGATCAGGAAGATTTCTTGCTCCACTATTGGTCTGGTCATTTTAGATTAATCTTAGGTCAAGCTTCACACTGTGTTTTATATGTAGAACTAAGGTTAGGTGAGTCTTATACATACCACATCTCTGCCTGGATAATAAGTTTAAGCTGTAACCTTTCAAGGATTCTGTCTTTATAGTATGATAAAAAGATTGTTTTCCATAGACTGAAGGACTGAAGCTATGAGGACGGTGGTGGCATCCATTTAAAGAAGACTCTTAGAATAATGCCACATTAACAGGCATCATGCAACTGAAGGGGTCCTCAGGTGTTCACCCTGCATTGTGGTTCAGTGAATCCATTGCTGCTTGTACCACACGTTCTTTTTAACAGCATTTCACAAAAACGGGGCAGTGAACGAAACAGAGCAGCTGAAGAAAACGACAGAGGATGTAGCTCAGTGCAAGAACACCCAGGGCTCCATCTTGCTCACTCAGCCTGGGTAGCCTTATTGTTGGTTTTTTCTCTGAAAGACTGTGCATTTTTGAATTTTCATGTATGTTTTTATTCCCACTGCCACCAGTGGGCAAAGAGATAATCAGAGAAACAAACTTGACCCAGATATACTTCTGGTTGAGTGCTTGCACATCTGCTGGTTTTCTGATACATTCACAGATGCTGCTGGTCTGTGCCCTGTCTATCATGAACCATGCAAAATTTTCCCGGCAACCGAATCATAATCCATATTTCATTTCATTTCAGATCTTGCAATTGCATTTCTCAGAAGTGCGTGTCTGCGTGGGGGAAGGTGTGTAATAACCTTTATATAGATGTTCAATAGAAAGCAATAGTGAAAGTTTCTGGTTTACACAGGTGAACATTTCTGTGTGGGGTTTGCAGGTGGTGCTTCATTCTTTCCAGTACAGCGTGCCAATAGTTTTAAGCCCCTCTGGAGACTCTCACATCTTTCCTAGGCAAACTAAATGTTCTACTAGCTACAGAACTATCAGAGTTCAGCAAAAAAGGCAGCAATCCTTTACCATAGCGGACAGAAAACAGCATCTACCACCTTATGTGGGATCAACTTGCAAGAATAACCACTGGGTCAAGACCAGGTGAACTAAATGAAGGAACTTTTGTGGGGCTTAGACAGGAGATGTTTAGCCTTTTGAGGTTAAGAGATGTTTGAGCATGTGCACAGTGGTTGTTTATTATCAATGAGGAACAAAGTTTTGAGGGTAGAAAAATGCATGAAAACATAACTGTGCTGCTCTGTAGGGGTCAAAAATACAAATCAGATGCTGGAAAAAGGAGTTGACAACATAAGAGAGAACTTCATCATACCTGTGTAACTCCACACTGCCCACATCCTGATGACTGTATGGAGTTGTGTCCTGTCTATCTCAAAAAGGTACAGTAGAACTGAAAGGCATGGAAAGGGTGACACAGCAAGGGATAACTGTGTAAGGGATGATTAAAAGACTAAGATTCTTCTCCCTCAAAAGGGAACAGCAGAGGAGGAATTTTAAACAGGCCTTTTAAAACCTGAGTGGTAAGGAGAAAACGAAAGAGGAGAGCTTTCTTCATGTCCTCTTTCAACACAAGGACAAGAGGATAATAACAAAACTAGCAGATTACAGGTCCAGAGCAAACAAGAGGATGCAGTCCCTTGTGTAATGTATAATTAGGCTGTGAAATTTCTTTTAGATCACAGCGCATCCTGTGTGTCCCAGAGTACAACTTCACGCTTTTTGGCATCATCAAACAAGTTTTGGGGGAGGGCGGAGTAAGGACATTTGTAAGATTTAAAGTCCTTATGTAATCACGGCTTACATATAACAGGTGCATTTAAAATACAAACCCAGATGTTTATAGTTTTGGTCTGAACTTAGTTGTTATTTAGGCCCTAATGGCCTAATGACACCATTATAGACATTTGTGCAGATTTAAGCTAAATGAAAAGAATTTAGCTTTTTATTAAAAAAAAAAAAAAGGGAACATGTGTGTCCACCATAAAAGTGATGATAAATCAAACTTTAAATTAAACAGTGCCAGTTCTATTTGCAGACATGCCAAGAGTCACATGAGAGTGAAGTCAATGTGCATGTTCCTGAAGATCGCTTACAGTGATTTGCTTGCAGAGCTTGCAAATACAATGATTTGCTCATTTGTTGAGTGACAGTTAATACAGTAGCCTGGCTAATATATTAGCCTTCCTTCCTCCAAGCTGTGAGGTAAGGTAACATTAATGGAGTATAGGGAACAGGCATTGTTGGGAGAGCAATTTGCCATCAATAATTTCTCTGATAAATATTACCTTTCTTTTTTTTTCTTCTGTTCACAGACTGTCCGTGAATAGGCTATGATTGGAATTATGTGCTGAACAATCTCTGCTACTGTGTCTCCATCTGTCATGAACTTTTTTCTATGAATGTATGACTGACAAAGGTCAAGGAGCTTTGACTACACACATATGTTACGGGGACTGTTTCTTTTCCATCATTGGATGGCAGGAAATCTCAGAGTAAAGCCTTCTGGAAAAACAGCTGTAAAAACAAATTCTGAGTCTGCCTGCTGATTGATTCAGTTATATTTTGCTGTTCTTTTAAGCTTTTTGAAGTGCATTACACGTTCCCTTCCAAAAGATGTCATTCACAAAGAACCTGGTAGCTCTTCAACTCAAAAGCTGAAGAAACTCATGAGCTCAAGTACAGAAGCCTTCAGATCCATCTTTCATGCCATTTAAAATGAATAGTATTGCTCTTTGCCTAATCACTCTGGACAATAAAATTTTCTTACAAATATGTTTTAGAATCAGGGATTACTATAGATTGGAAAGGAGCTCTAGAGGTCTCTAGTTCAACCTCCTGCTCAAAGCACGGCTAATTTCAAAGTTGGGTCAGTTTGCTTGAGGTCCCCTTCAGCTGAGTTTAATATATCTAAGGATGGAGATACCACAGCCTCTCTGGGCAACCTGTTCCAGTGCTTAGCTGTCCTCATTGTGAAAAATGTTTCCTTGCAAAGAGCTGAAATTTCCCTCACTGCAACCTGTGTCCGTTGCTTCTTGTCTTTTCACTGTGCACCCCTGAGAAGAATCTGGCTCCATCATTACTATAAGCACCCACTAGGAGTTAATAAAGTCTTCGGCTTTAATAAGGGCAAATATGAAACACCGGAAGCAATGCTTGTCTGAATAAAGTTATGTTCAAAGGTGAACTACTTATACAACTAATAATTGGGATATTATCCTAGTTTCTAATGGCAAAATTCATCAGCACAGATGCCATTGAGATAGGACACATGAAAACATAAAAGTAAAGAAATTAAACAGAGACGTATTTAATGAACAGGATAGTTTCTATGTCTGTAATGTTTCTCGTTACAGCAAAGTTCTCCTTTTCCCCTCCAAAATACCCAGCCCTCAACCCAACTCCCACTTTGGTGTGTCCATGCAGTGCTCACATAACCTGTCTCAAATATGCATAACTTTCTGCAATTTGCCAATACTTTAATGGCATTAAAAGATTCCCACATAGAACATCACAGGAAAGGAAGAAAAAACCACCATGTCCCATTGAAACTGCAGTGCATTTGTTCTGCGGGAAGTAAATCTGCTCCATAGGCCATACCATATGTAATGTAATAGCAGGATAAATTCAGAGTGGTTTACACCAGTCACTGTGATGCTTGTAATTGCCAGGAAGGATTTTTCAGATGAGATTAGCATAGACATTGGGGATATACAGTTACAGTACTATGGCCTTTAATGGTACCAGTGGTGCAGAGCACCTGCCTGTTGCACACTGCCTGCTTGCTGATGTTGGAGCCCTGAGGGACAAGGTTTGCTAAAGCGGGCTTAGGGCATGTGGGTGCTGGTTTTCCATTCCCCTGAAGGCAGTATGAACGCCAAGTTCAGCTGTCCAAGGGGCTTCTCAGCTCTCTGTCCCAGCTCCGCTTTCCCACACTGGGAACAGCAAGACCCCACTATGGTCATTAATATTCAGATTTGTCTGTGTAAAATTAGCTTTACTCCTTATGTAAAAGATAGATTTAGAAAAGGATACCAAATCCCTCAGAAGGCACGCTTGGTTCAGTTATTGTTATCAGTACTGAGTCGTTCATTTCTGAAAAGGCAAAGAATATACCAGTATCAAGTGGTGCATTTTTGCAAAGGCAAAGAATAAAACAACTGTTAAATACCAAAGCCCTTGTCCTCCTGTGTGTGCTAACCTGGCCCACTAGTCAGACCCATTCTCATTACAGTACAACTGCTTAAGTGCCTTTCCATAACCCTCATGGATCTCTCCTAGGCACTGAGTCAATACAGTAATTTGAAATTAACTTCTCTATCCAGCTCATATATTAGGGGTCTTTTGATAGGTCTGATGGGGGAAAAGGAGGTCACGGGCAGAGCAGTGCTGCTTGCTGGCTGTTCACGGACGGTGGGATGTCTATTGACAATCTTGAGTCTGTTTTAACCAACACCATGAGCAGACAGACGAATGACCACCACTAGAACCAGGAGGGTATGAAGGTAGGTTAAAGCAATCCTGATTCATACCAGATGGCTGTTGTGCTGAATTCAGACATCTGGAACAGAAGCTAAGACAACTTGTGTGATATTGTTGAGCGGAGGCACTGGAATACTTGGTCCCAGATACTTAAACTACAGCAACTGGTGTAAAACATTCTTTTCCAGCTCAGTGGTGTCAAATGATTTCAGTTCCGTTCAGAGCTAACTGGTATCTATTCCAGCTGATGCTGGCATATGTTAAGTGCTGGGCACCTTCATTGCACTGTATGCTGATGTTAAATGATACTAAAAGAGGGGTTCTGTTAGCAGTCTGGCCATTGACTTTAATGAAATAGCTAATTTGATCATTTTAATTATGAGTTGAGGCAAAGCAAGAGCATGTTAAAATATCATTTCATGCCAGTAGAGAGAAAAGTTGACATTTACCTAAACCAAGGACCAGATTGCTGAGAATGAAGGAGAGAGATAATGAGCAAGTGCAAAGGAAAATGGGAATGAAAAGGTGAGACAATCCGAAAGCTGACAAGACACTAGAAGGACATGACCTGGAGCCAGAAATGGCTGGAAAAGCCTTCAGGTGGGGAGAAGATGAGAAGCTTTGTGAAAAGGTTTCATGTTTTTTTAGTTAGGGAGGAAGAGTCTCGGTGCTGGAAAATGGAGCCTCTATTTCCTGCAGTTCTGAGACAAAGCATTGGATGTAACACACAGAACAATCTCTCTGGATTCTCTTCTGAATGGAATTATTTCTGCATTTGTAAAGCTAAATTTGATCAAATTCTCACAGGAAGAGAAGCAGGCACACAGACTGTCTTTTTTTTTTTTTTTAATAAATAAAGCCATACTTTCATTGTCAGGCTAACAACTACAACAGGCTAACAACAATGTTAACAGAAAACAGGTTTCTAAGAGAGGAAGAAAAATGGGACTACACAATTCCTTCGATACCAGAAGCAGAGCAGAATTACCAAAGCACTGCAATTGCAAACCATTCTGGCAGCAAAGCATCTCCTCCTACACAGGTTGAGTTCTTCTTTTGCTTTAGCCATTGATTAGGTGTGTGGATGAACATGAATCATCTAAATTCTGTAAGTGAACTCGTGGCGTTGCTGAAATCAATGAGAATTTTGCCATTGGTGTCTCTGGGGAAAATAAATGCTGGTGTACAGTTTTGAAAAGGGGGTGTAAGAATATTTACTGACTTTGCAAGGTTGTTAGTCATCACTATTTGGTGTTCATTTAGCACGCGGATGGACATGGTGCTATGGGAAGGCTGGCTACGTTTGAAGGTTGATCAATTCCTGCTTTATATACCTTCTGCCAGAGCCAGATTTTCCAAGATTTTTTTTGAAATCATTTTTGTCTTTATCAAGAAGAAAATTTGTGACCTGAATAATTGCAGTGAGTTGTGTCAATACCTTTGCCCAAACGCTGAGAGAACAAAATCACCTTAAAAGCTGGGGAAAAACTGTCGTTCCCTAGCCAGACTTTACATGGGTCTGGGAAAGTTGCTGTTAATCAATATCCTCACCTGGAGATCCTGAATGATAACTGATGGAAATGCAGAGCTGGAGGAAAGTTTCTTCATAAGTGATTTCTCATGAGAACACATTTCCTCACAAAGGAAATTCCCTGTTTCTAGTAAATTCAGTAGCAATACTGTAAAAAAGAGAATCCTTGCCTCACATTAAAAATTTTTGTTCTTACCAATCCAGTAGAGAGAAATTCCCTAAGATCTTACAGTCTAGAAGACTGCTTTGATCTTATATTAAAGATATATAATATCTGACAATTTTAGTGGTTTATCGTCTGTGTAATTGGATGTAGTGAATGGATTGGGCCAAATTCTCAGCAGGTGTAAATCGACATCATTGGCAGCTTTGAAGCTGTGCATTTGCTCCAGTTTCTGTCAGCTAAAGATTTCAGTATGACTCTGAGATTATCGTGTAGTGGTTTGAAATCTCATTTGTGTGGGCCTGGCGAGGGAGCAGTCTCAGGGAAATCTGGTCCCCATAGGTACTAGACAGAGGTACATGGGGAGGCAGATTTGGCTCCTCTTTACAGCCTTTGTGTCCGCATTGCTTTCGATTGAGGTTTCTGATCTGCACAGATTTCCTGTGTGCTCCCGGCCAATGCTGTAATTTCTCTTAAGATGCAGTTCTCTGTCTGTAAGATGAGGATAGTAATTCAGCACTGAATTTCTCCTCATTCAGGTGATGCAAGGAGAAATCCATTAATGCGAGGCATTTAGGTAATAGAGTAATGGTGGCTATGAGCATCACAAATACCTGGGTCTAGTCCTGCAGAGGGATGCACTCTTATATTTATATGGAGATAAGAGCCATGTTTTTCTATCTGCTACCAAACTATTTGATGTTCTGTGTTGAAAAAGCACAAGACAGGGAAATAAATATCCTAATTGCAGTTCCAGAGAAAAATCATGTGGAAATAAAGAATGGAAAATTGGAAAGTGCGGTTTTAACTTCTGTTGTCATTGGCTCTGCCAAGCTATGGGAAGGTTTTGAAAAATAAATGTGCTGTTTTGTGGCTCCTGCTCTCCCTCTGTAATCATCCCCTCTCCTTTGCTGTAAAGCATCATGACAGTGTGGCAGTTAATAGTGATCTTACACAGAATTAAATTCTCCCTCCCTCCTCAGGTCCCTCAGACTCTGCTCCGTGTCAGGCCTGGAGCTCCTGTCCCATTCCTTAACCACACAAGTTGTGCTAGGATGGATTTAATGACATGTTCATAATAGATGCTTTGGACTAAATCCTAAATGTCTTTTCATTCATTCTCAGATTCTGCTCATGCAAACTCCCAGAGAAACCAGCCACTTCCACCAAACCCAGACTTTTGGTTTACTAGACCTCAAGACACACAGGGAATCAAGCATCTGCCCTGCATGACGTTTGGGTATAGCATCAGGTTATAGGTTCTTCTTCCCATATGAGAAGAAACTGAGGCCCAGAGGAGCGCAGAGTTGCGCCATGCCATACAGTCACCCTGTGCAGAGCCAGGAACACAGACCTATGGTGGTATCCCATGAAGGGCATCCAGAACTTTTAGCTTGTATCATGGCAGAAGTGATTTTTACTGACGACCTGCATGAGCTGGTGGCATCGGGGTTCAGCAGGCAAACTGAATCCAGGAAAGTGAGACACATGGAAATAGGTATGGAGTGAGGAGAGGAAGAGCAAGATAAACAGAGCACGAGGGCCAGAGTAACTGCGAGGTGGGAGTAGAAGTTGGACGATGGCGGAGGATGTGATAACAGATGAGGCTGCTATAAGAAGCCTCAACTATTAGTAGTATATCAGTTTTCTGTTTTACTTAGCAGTGCACTGGAAAGTGTGATGAATTCATTCTCATGTAGCTCGTGGAAAGGCAGCTCTACGTACATTTGAAATGCAGGAGATGCTGCGATCTGGAATGGATCTCAGCCCCTGTTTTATCTTGCACACCTGACATTTACTGTTGAAGGAAGCCTGCAGCAGGAAATGGAGGGCAGTTTATTTCACAACGTTTATATGAAAAACATTCAATCATATGCCCTGCTGTTCATACAGTTGCTAAGAGGATGAGATTGATAGTAAGTGGTCTTATGAAGCTATCAAGCAGCTTCATATTCAGGGCTCAGATTTCTGCCTTTTCAATCTGCCCAAAACAGGCCTTTTCAGGACTTTCCAATCTGCCCAACGGGACTTTTCAATCTGCCAGAAATTATTATCCTTGCCAAGACATAATCTTCAGGGAAAACCAAAAAGTCCCAAACTCTTCCTTCCCCATCAACTTTGCCTGACTCGGTAGACCAGAAATACCATTTGCCATTTTCTCGTAGACTTTTGACTTGTAACTCTTGCCTGTTATTTAATGTGGCTTTAGAGCAGGTTCAGTGAAGAAGAGCTCAGCAGCGCCCCGAGCACACACGCTGTAGAACCAGGGCCAGCTCCAGCAACGCTACTTGGCCAATGCTAACCATAAGCTTTTTGCTGGCCGAGCGACATTGCCCGGGGGTGTGAGGAGGTGTGAACCGTGACTGTCTAGCTATGCTGGCACCAAGTCCTAAAAGCAGTGCATTATACGGCTAAAGCTGTGTGCTGCAATCAGACAGCTTGCTTTGCTGATGGGGAAAAGCTACTAAGCTTGTGCAAAGCTCTGCTTTGCAGGCAGGCGTCTGCGGATACTTGCAAAGATGCTTTGCCACTGTAGATTAGCAGTAGGGAAATGCATTTACTGTAGACATAAAATTAATCCCGGGGAAAGTCTATTTAAAAAGCAATTTTCACTCCTGAAGAGTGTGTCCTGAGCAGTCTTTTCAGGAGAATGGTGGGAAAGGTTGTTTGGGAGGTGCGTTAGGGTTAATGCCCCTCAGCTATCAGCACACACAAGGATTCTCCAGCTGCACTCAGGGAGGCTGGGATCAGAAAACTGAGAAGTTGGTGGAGCCCTGGCTCTTTTTGTCCTCACACGATCAGCTTGACACACAAGCACAAGCAAAAGTCTCTGCAGTGTTACGTCCATGTGAGAAAAAAGCCTTAGCAAGAGATGTGCTCAGAAATCAAGGCATGATGCCCGTTGGAAACACAGTTCGAATCTGAGAACTTTATTCTGCCAGTACAGTGGTAACTTCACTGAATGTAATGTGCCTTTCCCAAGAATACCCCAGATTTTGAAGACTGCATGACAGACTATGTGACCCCCTGGGGAAACTAAAATGCGGGTGCTATCTGTTCCCTCCTTTACTTCATTGCCTTCAAGAAAAAAATGCCAAGAGTATTCAGCCAGAGTCTCCAGACAGCTGGAAAAGCTGCAGACACAGCTGAAGTGGACATTGATAAACATTTTCTGCAGTTCTGACTGCAATTTTTTTCTGCCCCGTGCCAAATGACTGATTGCACCAACCATCTCCCTCCTAGCCCCTCATCCTCAGCTCCTAATTTCTCTGTCCACTTCCTTCCTCAGTCTCCCATACCTTCTTTCCAGCCTGCTTTTTTCCCTCATGTAGATTAGTTCCCCTGCATGACAACCATCACTGTCATACTCTTCACTCTCTTCATGCATTCTGGCCCTACCACTGATCTTTTCCGTCTTGCACATGCTGATTGTGAGCCATCAGTGGCAGCCATCTCTAGTCTTGGCTGGCCCTTCAAGATGGCCTTCCTGAACCTGGTGAGCAGTCGAGCATCTCTAAACCTACTGGTAAGCATAGTTTTTCAACTCCTATCTCAGTGACTTAAATGGAGTGTGGATTGTTGAGCAAAGCCATGGGTCTCGGAGTGACGAGATACGACACCATGGAGGTATAAAAGCAGCAGCACCGTGACAATGCTGTCGTCATTTTTGGTAGCCAAGAGAGGCAAAACTGCAGAAATTCTCACTCTATTTAGGTATTATTATAACCTTATTCGGTCAGTCAGCCTGTACTGGCCTGTGCTGAGCAATCACAAGGAAGAAATGCTGTCCCAATGCACTGCTGTACGATAGTTAGGATATGGCCACCTGCATTTGGTTCATGCTCTGCCACTAATTCATTTGTCGGGCTTATAACCATATAACAATGCTGTGCTTCAGAGCAACCATCTGCAAACTGAGTACAGTACTTACTGAATCACAGGCATGTTGTGAGGCTTCATCAATCAACTGTGGTTTTAGAAGGACTCTCAACTCCTGGCCCAAAAGTGTAAATCACCATAATTTATGTCCTTGTTAGAATTTTTTTACAGAAGTCTTTGTCCTATTTTTTTCTCATAACAAATGTACACCAGGTCAATTCTCAGTGGGTTACTCCTGATTTAAATGTGAGTAACTGAGCTGAGAATCAAATCCCTCATCTTCAGCCAGAGGAAGGCTCTTAATACTGTAGCCATTTATGCACCCTCGAAAATGGAAGCTATTTAAAAGCTTTATTTGACTTCAACAGCAGGAAAATGTGCACCTCACTTTCCCCAGCATCAATTCTTTTTAAAGCATATTGTGTGTTTACAAGCTGTCTTGGGCACTGAAATTGATTTTAGAGCTGGGCAGTTATTAAAGGTTCATTTTCCCTCCCTCCTCCAGCTTCAAAATAAGTGATAATATGAGATGGTGGGAAATTCTCTCCATGAGACGATACTGCCTTTGCCCTGACTCTCTGAGTTTCTCAGGAAAGGTTTTCACTAGAGTATATATCCTGCTTGATCTCTACAAGTAAAACTATAATCTTCCTTTCAGAGAAACAGTTTAGCCTTGTGTGTATATACAGGTTGGAATTTATTTTGGAAAATAGCTGTAAGAGACTCTGGCACAGCTAAATGTAATTGAATTAGCTGGGGTTTAAGCTACTGCCATGGTCTTACTTCCATTTCAACACAGTCACATACAGTAATAACAATATTTACCATCAATTTCTTAATTACTAGTTAGTCCAGACACTGCCTGATTTTGGTGAGATAAAGCTGACATTTCCAGCATGTCTGTGGAGAAGAGGGAAGATGCTATTCTTCCACTTGCTCTACAACAGATTGGCTTGCTTGCCCCTAGTCTGTCCTAGGCAGATTCCAAAGCTGCACCCACAACTGGAGTATTCTGGGATTACACTGGAGTATTCAGGCCTTGGACCACGGAGACAGGTTTGCACGAGATGCAAGTGGAGGCAGTGGGGACACCCCACAGGATGTCCATCTTCGTTTGTGAAAGGTCTACACTAAGGCTGCAGCTGGATACGCCACCTGCCACAGGCTTTGGTAAATCTCTCTGTTCTCTCTCTACCTGAAAAATGGTATTTGCAGGAGGAAAGTGTTGGTTGGAAAAAGTTTTTCCATTACTGGGAAGTGGTCAGGTCATAAATGACGGGAATAGAGGCCAGAAAAAGTATGTTAGAACAAAACGCACTCTGAAAACTACGGAGGTATCTGAAGGGTGAGTGTATTCATGTGTCCTCAAACCGGAAAAAAATAGGAGGAGGTGTGGAAGAGCCCACTCAATCTCTTCCAAATAAAAAGGATGTGTATACATCAACTGTTTATTCAAAGGAGATAAAAGCTAGGTCCTGCTGCTCAAGTAGTCAACACAGAGAAGTAAGGTAAATCAGCACATTTTATTCAGCCTTATTTTAAATATTCCAAGCAATATGGAGTCTTTTCTTCTGGACAAGACAATTCCACAGCAAATATTCATGATAGCTCCTATTTTCCCTTTACAGTGGCATTCCTTTAGTAACAGTTGTAGCTTATTGCACTAGCCAGGAAGCCCCCTAAGCAATTAATTTCCTTCTTCAGTGGTGATTTTAACAAAATGTACACTTCCGCAAATTCATTCAGAAGTTGTTGCATCAAAATATAGTACCCGTTGCTACAGGAAGATGTCTCTCCCAGCGCTCTGGATCTTTGCAGCTCAGTTACCTTTAGTTATGACAGAGAAGGCTGTACCAGTACAGGGATCTTCCTTTCTACTTTGCCAGGGTTCTCCTTGAAGACTTATTCTTATTCAGTGGCAGTTTTGGTACGCAACATAGTCATCTAAAGTATGCATCAAATATTAGATTGAGGCATCAGCTGCAGTAAATGCAAAAATGACAGTCACACTGTGAGCATTTGGTAATCTACAAACAGATCGGGAAGTCATATTGGCCCAGGAAACTTAGGGGGAGTCAATTCAGTAACAAATGCATCAATAATCAACACCTTTGCTGTATTAATTTCTCCAAGGCAGCCTGTTCCTCTGTAGTGTGCCTACAAGACGTGCATACATTACAGTTAGTGACGGATGCTGTCCCCTTAGCTGCTCATGTTTAATGAAAGCTTTGTGCCTATATATAAATTCTGTGTTTGAGTGAAACATCTTCCAAACCCTTCACAGCAGTTCTGGAAGAGACCTTTGGCTTGTATACTGAAAAGTGAACTCACCCTTTCCGCCATGCACAAGCTCTGCAGAATAAAAATGATACATGAATATAAAAATAGAACAGAAGAGACTATTTAGGTTGGACCAGATGCTCACATTCCTGCCACCTAGGTTCATTTAATATTAGTGAATTACCTGTAAAAAGAAATGAGTGTGGGAAAAATATGAAGCGTAGGTCTGACCCTGTTCTTCTTTTCTCCCACGTGTGAACTTGCTTCACACAAGCACCCTTTCCCTAAGTCAATAAGCCTCTTCGTGCACGTTTTCTGTCACTGCTGGTTACTCTCAAGAGGACTGTCATGTTGCAGGCACAGGGGGGATGGAGGCAAGAATTAAAGCACCAGTCCCCTCTTCTACCTTCTTCTGCATAAACACTGCTTGGGGAAGGGAACGCTGTTGAATCATTTGAGACCTGCCTGAGCGTATCCAATAGAGGTTGCACTGCTTTGAACATCAATGGGAAAAAGGTACAAAGAATAAAACGAGCGCTGCACAGGGAAGGTTCCCTCCTCCATCATTTGCCCGAGCTACTGCTCTAAGGACGCAGGTGTATTCACCCAGTAACCCAAGCTCAGCTTCCTCTCACAGTCAGCCAAGTAAATCCACGGTCCACGAACACTTCAGTGACTGCAAATGCACACAGCTGGCAGAAGCAAAGGACATGAAGAGAGCTTGTGAAGCTAAAGGGATTGGCTCCTTACAATCCAGTCTCTAATGCTTGTCGTGATAATCTTTGCATTCTTGATAATAGCCTGTTCCAAAGGCCACCAGAGCTGATAGATACGGCTATGATAGGCTTTTAGTCAGGCATTGCATTTTTAAACTGAGCCACTTCCCAGTTCTTAGAATTGCAATGTTTACCTCGGTGCTGCAGCTGCATTGTGAAGAACATTCTTCATTCATGGTCAGATCATTTAATGAATGAGTTTTGTAGACTTGCAGGTAAGAATTTTTATGGGGGACCTCTGGTGAGCTATTCTTAATCACTGAAATTGCAGTGTTTTTCTTATGTATTGCCAATCTCGCTGGGTGTTGGAATTGCTACAGATGTGAGGCACTCCTCTCATGTAAACAGCGTGGCAACAACCACTCCTTGTGTGTGACCACTTTCCACGAATAATTGCCTATTGTCACTCAAAAGAACATTCATTGCAAATTTCAACACCCATCAGGTGTTGATACGTATCTCCTGCTTCCTTAGGACATGCAGCCCTGGAGAGGACAATGTCTCGTATGGTACTTTTATCGTAGTAATTCAAAGAAATCATCCAAAGGGCCAGAGACACTTCACAGGGCAAAGTGAGCCAGGGCTACACCTCTGCCTTGCTCGCCTGTATACACGGAGCCTCTTACTCTTATTGCTGTGGCAGACAGATGGGGAAGCCACACAGAGCTGTCACAAAATGCCCCTGCATGGGGGGCAGTGGCTAAAAATGGGGCTACCTTCTTGAATTTCAAAGTCTCTACCAAACCATGAGCGGCATGGAGAAATTGCACAGTTTGCTCTCTCTTCCAGCACAGGGGCTGGGGACCATTGAAGGAAGCCCGCTCTGAACAAAGAAAAGGGAGTGCTCTTCCTGCTCTGAATAACAGATCTGTGGAACTCCTCCTTAGGGGAGGATGAGAACTTTTGCTGAGGATGCAAAAATTTTAGCTGGATTCAAGAAGAGAGAGGACAAGTGCTTGGGAGAAAGATCCATCATGGGTCACTAAATAGAGCAACTAACCGAGGCTCGGAAAATCCCCTGAATTAAAGTAGTCTGAGGTTGGCAGAGTATTTAAGGAGCTGAAAAAGAATCACACATACTTGTTCTGTTCTCATTTCTCCCTCATGTCTGCTACAGCCTCTGTGGAAGAGAGACTTCTGGGCTAAATGAACCTTGGCCCTGAACCAGAACTGCCGTTCTGACCATCTTCGTGCCATTGTTTCAAGAGAAAGAAAACAGTTTCTTGATAACCTGTGTAGAAAAATAAATAGGTTAGCTCTTTTTCTTTCTAGTTTTGATCACGTTTTTCGGGTATTTTTCTGGTTTGGGGGCTTTTTTTGCTTACGCGGCTTGTTGTGACTCCTGTAGTTCAGCTGGAAGATGGCTCATGGATTGGCAGCTCTCAGCCCCTTCTTGCACAGAGAGAGACATTAGATCTCTCTCAAGGAACATCTCTGACAGGTCAACAGGAGTGACTGGAGAGGTCCACAAAAGTAATTCAGAAGCCAGCTGCCCTTGCAGCGAGCTCTCGCCTTCGTTACAGAGTAAACTCAAGGTAAAACAGGAGAGCTGCTATAACACAACAGCACCCACACGCTCTTACCTTGAACGTGGGAGACTTCTAACTCTCGTTGGCTTCTTGTAGAGGGAGTAGGTGAAATGTTGGGTTAGCACAGCTGTCAGCAGCCACGGCAACCACTACACAGCTCAGGGCTATCTTCCAGCCTCCTTGCTCTCCTTCAAGTTAGACTAAACCAAGAGGAACTAAGGTATGTGTTGACACTTCGAGTTAACCTTCCTTTTGGTGACTAGTCAAGGTTTGCTCCTTCAGTAGCTCAGTTTACAACTGTCCAGGTCCCCAGTCAGTCACTGTTCCACAGAAGAAAATACTTTTTTTTTTACCTTATGGAGAAAACTTTTGGCCAGGAAAGATCTTTTTAGCCACTTCCATCTATATTAAAGAGAGAAAAGCTCTTCACTCATCCCTTACCCCTCCAATCCTTTCCATGCCAAATTTACAAAGAGATATTTTCTAGATTCTTCATCTTTACGGTTTCCTTTTCTTTCAGTCATGTCGTACACCTCTGGGTCCCAATACTGCACTCAGGCTGACAACGAACTTTCTGTTCCTGGGTGTATGTGCCTCTGCCTCTCACTGGGGTGATGCCAGCTCAGCCTGGCACTCTGGCAGAGCCTGCGAGCTGAGCCATTGATCATCCTGTCCAACGTCAATCCTTCTCCCTGAAGTTTGCCTGACTGCTCTGCTGTAGGTGGAACGGTTGAAGGACACTTCTCTTGGACGTTATTTTCTTTGTGGTTCAAATACAGACTTCTGCTGGTGAGTCTGGATGAGCAAAGACTGGTCCTCAGGGAGGTGGATACTTTCTCGGCAACAAGGTCAGCAAAAAAGAAGAAAAACCCAAATTGTTGTAGACATAAATAGATATTTAAAAAGTGACTGTGACTTTTCTCCAAGCAATGTCGAAACCTTTGCAAGTACGCAGAACTACAAATATTTCCCGTTCCACAACCCCAGCAAAATGCTAATACTCAGGTATTTCTCCAGAAAGAACTACACCAATCCGCAGCTTGACACTGCAGCCTGATCAGAGGAAGACTGTGAGCTCATGGCCATGCCTGTACCCTCCATGACCGTCATGCTGCTTTGTGCCCTGAAGTACCATGGAGACCTCATCCCTTTCCGGTTGCCCACAGGCTCCGCTTCGACCCCACGCTAACCACCTCTTTCCAGCTAAAGGTTAATTACTCCAGGGGACATTTCCATCCAAGCTGTTGCCCGCAGGTTGCAATCCCTGCCTGAGCGCTATTTTTAGACCAGCTCCTTCGTTGCTATTGATCCCAGTCACCCTCTGTTAATTAGATACACACAACACACACAGCATTTGCAACTCATTTATCAATTCCGTTCAGCACCTCCTTCCCCTGAGATGTAATTTGGAGCCCTCCTTGAATCATGCTATTGATCTTTCCCAGCAACTTTGCTATAGGATTCTCTGCGTTGCAAACTATTTATAGATCATTCTTCTCCTCCTGCTCTCCCTAGGGGAATCAGAAATGGGCAACGGTAATCAAACTTCTATTTTTAAGGCGTTGATCGAAACCAGATATTTCCTCTTTTCTCCTTCTTTCCCCTCCTTCCCCCTGCTGCTGTTATGTACAGGCTTCCTTCGGCAGGTGAGACCTTCCTGCTCCATGTGGTGCTGTCATGATGCTGGTACTGCTCAGGCGATGCGATGAAGAATTTGCCCTGGGTGAACTCTTGTTTGATGAATTACTGAAATGAATTCCTCCTCCTCCCTGCGTCCAAGAGTTTCACAAAGGGCTTTGTGAGCTGTTCTGTCTGCTCAGCCTGAGGTGCACCTTTCAGTGGGCTTCAGCCTCGGAGTCTGCCTTCTCAGCCTACAGATTTGATCCATTTGCAAGGCACTGGGTTCCCATTGCCTCCTTGTATCTCAGGAAGGGCATCCAAAGGCCTTAGGCAATGTGTAGTCAGGACTGAGGTAGATGGAGTGGCTTTTAGGGATGGAGGATGACAGTAATGAGCCCTGGGGTTCTAGGATTTGAGAAAGACACATCACCTGAGGCGCAGAGAAATCAGAAGCAGCTCAGTCTTCATTGAGTAAGGTTGAAAATCCCAGCTCTAACGCAGGAGGGGGCCTACAGTTACCATGGGCAAGGTGACACCAGAAGGAACAGCCTTGTCCCTGGGAATACATGAAAGCAGCCCCAAGCTTCCGTGATGGCACCTGCTGCTGAAAATCTGATGGTGAAGAGGGAGAGAGGTATGCCCAGAGGAGCTGGGCAGGATGCGGGAAGGGGCTCCGGGCTCACAGTGGGCCTGGGGCAGCCACGCAGCACCGGCAGCAGCATGATGGCTCAGGAGTCATGGGGCTGGGGCTGGGCCGCGTGGAGGTCCGGCTCCTCCGAGCCAGTGGGAACGTGGCACTGTGTGCGCGTGTGTTGTGTGTGAGGATCTATGTGTGCGCCTGTGCTTGGGGAGGTTGTGCTGTGGTTGGGGAAGGGGCTGTGTGGTGTGTGTGGGATGGGGGCGGTGTGGGGAGGGCTGTGGTGTGGGGAGGGCTGTGGTGTGGTCGTGCAGTATGTGTGGGGATGTGTTCGGGGGGGGGCTTTCGTCTGTGTGATGCTGTGGTGTGGTTGGCTGGGGACTGGGTGTGGGCTGTGGTGTGTGGGGCTGTGTTTGGGGGGCTGTGTGTGTGTGGCTGTGGGGTGTGGGGGGCTGTGGGGTGTGGGGGGCTGTGGGGTGTGGGGGGCTGTGGGGTGTGGGGGGGCTGTGGTGTGTGGGGGGCTGTGGTGTATGTGGGGCTGTGGTGTGTGTGGGGGCTGTGGTGTGTGTGGGGCTGTGGTGTGTGTGGGGCTGCGGTGTGTGTGGGGGCTGTGGTGTGTGTGGGGCTGCGGTGTGTGTGGGGGCTGTGGTGTGTGTGGGGCTGCGGTGTGTGTGGGGGCTGTGGTGTGTGTGGGGCTGTGGTGTGTGTGGGGGGGCTGTGGTGTATGTGGGGCTGTGGTGTTTGGGGGGCTGTGGTGTGTGTGGGCTGTGGGGTGTGGGGGGCTGTGGTGTGTGTGGGGGCTGTGGTGTGTGTGGGGGGCTGTGGTGTGTGTGGGGGCTGTGGTGTGTGGGGGGCCTGTGGTGTGTGTCGGGCTGTGGTGTGTGGGGGGCTGTGGTGTGTGTGGGCTGTGGGGTGTGGGGGGCTGTGGTGTGTGTGGGGGCTGTGGTGTGTGTGGGGGGCTGTGGTGTGTGTGGGGGCTGTGGTGTGTGGGGGGGCTGTGGTGTGTGTCGGGCTGTGGTGTGTGTGGGGGCTGTGGTGTGTGGGGGGCTGTGGTGTGTGGGGCGCTATGGTGTGGAGCTGTGGTATGTGGGGCAGCGCGTGTGGGGGCTGTGTGAATGGTGGGGCTATAGCGTGTGGGGCTGTGGTGTGTGGAGCTATGTGTGTGTGGAGGGCGGAGGGTGTGATGTGAAGCTGAGGTGTGTGGCTGCGCGTATGTGTGGAGCTGTGCTGTGTGGGGCTGCCTGTGGTGTGTGGAGCAGTGGTGTGTGTGGAGCCATGGTGCGTGGAGCCATGGTGTGTGGGGCTGCGTCTGTGTCACTGCAGCGTGTGGAGCTATGGTGTGTGGGGCTGCGCGTACGTGTGCCTGTCGTGTGTGGAGCACTGGTGTGTGTGGAGCTACGGTGTGCGGAGCTGGGGGGGGGGGCGGCGGTGCGTGGAGCTGTGGTGTGTGAGGCAGACCTCAGCGCGGGGCCGCTCTCCCCCGCGGCGGGCGCAGCGGTACCTGAGGCGCCGCCCGCCCGCTCCCTCCGACCCGCCGAGCCCTCTCTCGCTCCCGCCCCCAGCACGGGGTGTGGCGGCTGAGCCCGCGGCGCGGCCGAAGCGGGCCGGCGGCCGGGGGGGAAGGGCAGCCCACCTGTCCCGGCCGTTACCCGCTTGCTCGGCTCGGGGGCGGGAACGGCCGGTGCCCGCTGCGCCCGCCCCACTCCGGGCTGTCCCTGAGGGAGCGCCGCGAGCCCGCCCCGCCGCCACCGCCACCGCTACCGCCACCGCCACCGCCCGGCCCCGCTTGGCGGCCGGGGCGTGGCCAAGCCCGGGGGAGGCGGGAAAGAGCCGCGCCGGGGGAGCCCCGCGGCTTCTCCCTGACAGGGCGGCGCCGACGGGGTTAACCCGCTCCCCGCGGCGGGCCGGGGCGAGCTCCCGCCTCCCGTGCCGGCGCCGGAGCAGACACACGCGCACTCACACGCACTCACACGCGCAGGCGATGGCTGAGGGGCGCGGGCTCGATTTTCCCCGAGATGATGTCAAGAGCTTGGGAGAAGGAGGAGGAGGAGGAGGAGGACGGTTGCTCTTTTTCTTAACGGCTTTGTTCTAAAATCATCCTAAATAAAGCAGCCCCAGCCCCGAGCGCCGGGGGGAGCAGCCGTGAAAGTAGCTTTTTTTTTTTTTCCCCCCCTCCTTTTTTCCTTTTTTAAATTTTTCTCCTCATCTCTGGCTTTGTGTCCGCCGGGGGCCGAGCCCCCTCCCCGCGCTCCCGGGCCGCTCTCTCCCCGGGGAAGCCGCCGGCTTTTTTTTCCGCTCCTCCCGGCAGCCCGAGGCCGGAGGCAGCGCCCGCCGCCGCCGCCGCCGTCCCGCCCCGCCGCTGCCCCGGGCAGGTGCTCCGCCGCTGCCGGCGCGCCGGGCGGGCGCCTCCTCGCTGCCCTCCCGCCTCCCCCGCCCGCCGGCCGGGGCGGCTCCGCGCCGCTCCTCCCGTTCGGCGCGGTTCCTGCGGGGCGCTGGCTCCCCGCCGCCAGGGCCACGCCGGCGGCCCGGCGCCCCCGCCTCCCGCCGGAGCGGCGGCGCGGCCCGCCGCGCCCGGGGATGCTACCCCCAACTCCCCGCCCGCCGCCTGACACCGCCGCCGCCGCCCTCGCCGCGCCGGACGCCGCTCCGCTGCCCGCGCCGCGGCCACCTGCAGCAGCCCGGCTCCCCACCGCCCGCCTCGCATCGCGGCGGAAGGAATAAAGCGCTCAGCCCGTCCCGACCCGCCCGGCCGGCCCTCCCCCAGGCAGCCGGGGCCGGGGCGGGTCGGGCCCCCACGGGCCGCCCCCGACGGCCGGAGCCCGGGCGCCCGCCACCCCTCGCCCCCCGCGCGGCCCCCTGCGGATGGGCGCGCTGCCGCCGCCCGGCCCTCCCCGGCCCCGCCGCGCCGCCTGAAGAAACTTGGAACGGCGGCGGCCTCCGCCTCCCCGCCGCGCCCCGCCCGGGCTGCGGGGGACCCTTCCCCGCGCCGCCGCACCAACTTCGCGGGGGGACCCGCCCGCCGCAGGACTCCGGCCCGGGGCCGCCGGCCCCTCGGCGGGGCGCCGCCCAGCGCCCCCTTCCCGCGGCGGGGACCCCCTGCCCCTGGCCTCGGTGCTGGGGAGGAGCGGGGGTGCCCTGGATGGCCCTGCGCACTGGGACGGCTTGGTTTGGGCAGGTCCTGCGCAGAGTTTCCCGGCTCCAGGGCACCTGGTCCCGGCGCTCCAGCAGCCTCCTGTGCCTCTCCTCCTCCCAGGAGCCCGAGCAGGCGGGCGGAGAGCGGCCGCCGCCGCAGCACAAGCTGCCCCGGAGCAGCGGCAGCGGCGGCGGCGGGCGCCGCCAGCCCCCCCGGGAGCTGCCCCCCTGCTGCGGCTGCTGCGGCCTGTCGGATCCCCGGGCGGCCAGGGGGGGACATGGTCCCCTCACTCGCCCCTTGCTGGCGGCCATGAAGAGGCAGAACGTGCGGACCCTGTCCCTCATCATCTGCACGTTCACCTACCTGCTGGTCGGGGCTGCCGTCTTCGATGCCCTGGAGTCCGACAACGAGATGCGGGAGGAGGAGAAACTCAAAGCCGAGGAGATCCGGCTCAAAGGAAAGTACAACATCACCAGCGAGGACTACCGGCAGCTGGAGTTGGTGATCATGCAGTCCGAGCCGCACCGGGCTGGCGTCCAGTGGAAATTCGCTGGCTCCTTCTACTTTGCCATCACGGTCATAACGACCATCGGTGAGTGTCTCACTTCGGGGAGGCCCTCTGGGACCAGGGCCAGGGCCAGGGCTGGGGCAAAAGCCCCCCTGGTTGGGAGAAAGGGAGAGGGGCAGGGGGGCCGTGGCATGCAAAGGGTTAAGTGCCGGATGAGTTTTTTGGCTTCTCTCCCATGTTATGTAATTCATTGCTCTTCACGGGCACTTGTTGGACTTGGTGGTGTCCCGCACCTCTTCCCCTGGAGATGGAGCCTGCGTCCCCAGGGTGGGACTGGAGAGAAGAGGAGCTGGCCTGGTGGGGGGATTGGTGCTGGCCAGGTGGCTACCATCGCGCTGTGGCTTGGGTGGCGAGGAGCAGGGGGGAAGAGGCAGGGTGACACTCTCCTGGGGTTCTCCTCAGGAAGAAGGAGGCCCTGTTGCTACGCTCCTCCTTGCACCTTTGCTTAAGAGACGTGAGGAAAACTTAGGCAAAAGGCAGTTGGATGAGGACGAAAACGATGAGGGCATGGGAACTGGATCAGCTGGGAAAGCCCTTGATGTAGCCAAGCGTAGCCCTGCTTTCGCAAACTTTGTCTTGGCGTTGGCGAGGGCTGTGGTGGGGGTTCCCACAGCTGTGGTCCCATCGCTGGGCCTCTCCTGGGCATTCCCAACGTGTTCCGGAAGTTTTTATTGCAGCTGGAGCGTCTGATGTGCCAACAGGTCACAGTCTGCGTCTCCTCTTTGTGGGCATACGGTCTGACAGGCAAAACGGTGCCCGCTGTCACATCCGTGCTGCCCAGCTTCCCAGACGTGCCATTTCCCGGGACGGTCGAGGGACAGTCAGTGGACACAGCCACAGGCTGTCATTTTGTACTTCTCTGCTTCCCACAGCTAAAGCGGAGCGTTTTCACATAAAGTTTGCTTCCCTGCCGTAAAAATAAATACCACAATATCTAGAGGCTGCAGAGTGCACACAGAACTGTGCTACACCTCTGGCTTTGGCTTGATGAGCGGGTTTGTTCTTCCTCGTTTTGTATTCATTAAGGTGGATTTACTGAGGCAGTTGATAACGTTCTTCTCCCAGCACTTCTAGATGTTCCCCCCTAACAACTGGGGAGATCGGAAAAGACCTCTCTAGCTCAGTGGCTGTTTGATAGTGCATCATATTGAACAGGACACGAAAGACTACCTCTCTTATTAATGCAGAAGGACTCGATCTTTTCACCATTTAGGGCTTGTTAGAAGAAATTTGCACATTGCCACCTGAAGATACTGACAGTTTTCAGGAGAAGGTGCTGTCCACTGCCCTTGGAGCAGCGTTTACTTACGTTTGTATTTGACTGTGTTATACCTGGGGCAGTAAAAAATTTCCTTTGAAAGACCATCTGACACTATAAAGTCTATTTGCCCTTACAAAGATGAGATTTTTAAGGGATAATTTCCTCTTTTGTTATTAGATGTATTCATATAAAATGCATATATTAATAGGCTATAGAATAGAAAGTAGAATGCAACTTTGGCTGATGACTTAGATTTCCTGCTGTTCATTATGGTGTCAGAACTCTCCTTCCTCCTTTGGTCACTGATTTTCTCTTCCTCGATCTGTCTCTTGTCATTTATTTGTGCTAAGTGAATATTGGACTGTCACGCTCCTCCGGGTTACAACAAGGCTTCCACGCACACGCCTGTGTACTCCCGGTGCCCTGTACTCCTGCCTGAGAGGTGGCTGCAATACTTTCTGCGTTCTTAAGCTCGGTCGGTGACACGTAGAAAGAGCTGTTTTTTACAGTAGTTTGCTGTTTTGATCATTTTTTACCTGGAAACAACTACAACTTGCTTGGGAAGCTTTAGCATTTTCTCATGCAAAGAGCTGGGATTTGTTTAGGAAGCTCGGAGCACCTCAGCGTGCAGAGGATAGCGTGGATTTCTGTAGGCAGAGGCACTTTGGGATGTCAGAATTGTTTAAATTTAGAATTTTTATAGCAACTGGGAACTGCTGGGAGGAAGAGTGATAAAGAATGGTGCAGAAGAACAGACATTCTTTAATGATTGTCCATTTGGGAAACTCTGCTCCAGGAGGATATGTGATCCGTCTTTCAAAAGTTTATTAATAGTTACTATCTGCATCTTGCCAAACGCACTTTATTTTGTGCATCATCTCTTCAGTACTAAAGTAGCTTCGTGATGTTGTCTGATCTACTGGTAGTCTGCAAAAGTGAACGTGGAAGGTTTTTCTTTAATTTCTTATTTATCCTAGAAGAATTTGGTTCAAAGGTGGAAAAAAAAGACTTTCTATATTTAAGTTCTCAGGAAAATAGGAAAATAAGAGAAGATTTCTCCTCTACGTTTCTTGCACGGGGCAGTGATCTTAAATGTTCATATTAATCTTTTATGATGGTTCTTCTTATTAATCGGACTGTGTGTACGCTCTCACACACATTTCCTTCTCCATCTGAAACCTTCCAGATGGACCTCAAGAAGCACGGGCAGCGGTGTCTGCGTTAGCCAACGTGCTGCAGTCAGTAGGTGCTCTTGCAAAAGTGCCTCTGACTGACCGTCGCAGGCTGGTTTTTAAAACAGACTGAATAAAATCCTTTGTTGCCTAATCTAGGGTGGTACATCTGTCTCCACAAAACTTCTCTTCGGAGAAGTGCAGTAGGGCTCAGCGGACCACAAATCTAGCAATATGCATACGATAGCAGACTAATTTACGTCTAACTTAATTGTTCTCCTTGATACGGCCGTGCTAGCAAGGCGTCTGAAGCGATTACCTCTTTACTGCCTTGATTTAAACTTGCCGTGGCTTTAACTGAATCACAGGCCTTTACGGCTGGCCGCGGACCACGGGCCGGCAGCCGCGGCCGGCCGGGCAGGGGCCGGTCCCCCGCCGCCGGCGCCGGGGAGCGCGGCGCTGCCGGGCGGGGCGGGCGGGGCGGGGCGGCGGCGGTGCTGAAGGGACAGCTCCGCCCGCGCCGCCCGCGCCGCCCGCGCCGCAGCGCCGGTCGGCCCCGGGCACCCCCCGCGGCTCGCTGCTTCCCGCGGAAACGCGGCGTTGAAGACCTGTTGGGACGGGAGCAGGAAAAACCGAAAGCCTCCCGGGCGAGGCGAAGCGCCGAGGTTTGGTCAGCGCTCACGTTGCCTCTAATCGATGGCGTTCGGCTTTTGTTAGAGGGTGGTAGGGGGTTGTTGTCGCTTGTCAAGCTGAGTACTAAACAACGAAACCAGGGCTGATCAAGTAAATGGAAACTGTTTTTTTTCACCTGTGACACAACATTTTTTCCTACTCCCCAGGCGCAATGTTGGGTTTTTTTCTTTTTTTTTTCAACCGACCCAACAAAAAAAAAAATTAACGACCTCAGGTGTTACAACATTCGATGACTCTGCTCTTAAAACCCATTAGCAGAAGAAAAATACCCTGCTTTCACAAAGTTTTGGTCATGCCTGTGAAAGTTTATAGGTGATCAAAAAGAACTAATAAGCTGTTCTTGGCTCTCACCAGTTGCTGAGTTTATTTCAGGATTGTTCTCACTTCAGAGTTAGCTAGTATAATTTCTTATCCATTTCCAGTTATGCAGCCATTTCCAGTTACAGAGCCAAAATGATGACAGAAAGCGATTTAATCAAGTTCTCTCATCTTTTATGAGATACACTGTAGAACACACCACAGAGTTCATCAAGAGGCTGGATATGATGAATGAAAGCATCAACTTTTGAAAAGAAAAGAAATTCCTAGGATTCCTACTAAGTTTTAATGCCCTTTTCTACAGGTTTATAGGAGTGAGTAAACTGCTTCTATGTAAGCAGGTGTCAACACTGTCAAAATGTGTTATTGGTATGGATATCGCTCCATCATTTAGGCCTTGAAGGGTGATAGTCATACTTGATTTAACACCATCAAGCTCTAGTAAACACTGAATATTTCTGGAGGCTTATGCAAAATGTAAAGAACTGAAAGCTGTTTATGTCACCCTAAAATGAACTGAAACAAAAACAGATTGAGGATTTTTATTTTTTTTTTTCCTGAGAAGTGACTGGAGGGGGAGAAAAATTCAGACAGTGAATTGCTAGTCTCTTTTTCTAGCTTTTATGCCTTTGTATTCAGTCTCAAACCTACTACAGGCAGTGACTGAACTATCCTGGTGAACAGAGACAAAGCATTTTTTAAGAATGTGGTACAATATCTGTAATGGTGAGTGGAATATCCACCTATTGACAGCTGTTTGGCTGCTGAGTAGCTAAACTGTCTACATCCAGATGAGGAGATTGCATACTTCTGGCAGACGGTGGCCCGACAGGGAGTTTGAACCTGCATTAATGAACTAAGCAAACACATGCTTAAATCCATTTCAGGATAGTAGTAGAGTCTCTGTATCCTTTCTCTGCATCACTTTACCCTTCTGTAAAATGGGTATAAAAATACCAGGTTGGTAGTGTTGCAATGTCTCTGATTTGATTTAGAAAAAGATATAAGTTTTTTACATGTGAATTAATTTATTAATATTGCTCCTCCTTTAAGACCAGCCTCTAGCGTGGTTTTGAGTCTGCTCTTGGTTTTTGATGGATGGTAATATTTAGAGGCAGTCCATTGAAAAGCTTTGAGTAGGGAATCATGGAAATCAATTTGCAATGGAAAGAAAGAAAAGAAAGGAAGAAGACAAGATATGAAAAGGGAAACATAAAGAACAAAGACACCAATGCTTTGATCAGTTAACTGCTACATTCATGACTTGCCAGGACCATGAAGGTCATATCTTACATAAAAAAACCAAACAAGCACAGAAAAGATTAAAGCCACTCTATTATTAATAAACTCAGGTGAAAGTAGAGAGCAAGATTTTCTGGTGATGTGAACGCTTGTAGATGCACTGAAGTAATGAATCTATTAATTTACACCATCTGAAGCTTCAGTGGAGAATACTGGGTGATCAGGACTTAGAGTATCTGTTGGTGGTATCTCCCAGGCAAGGAGGAGGTCAGCTTCAGCGAGCCACGTGAAGATGAACTATCCATAGGATTTTGCTCCCCTGCATAACTATAATACTCTGCATGATCTTTTCACACTATATTCTTTGTCTTCTGGAGAATTTTTTTTAAAAAAAAAAGAAAATCCAAAATAGTGTTTTGCTAGCTAGAGGGGACTTTGTGGCTACTTTGCTCACATGTTCATAGAAACAGTTCCTGAGTTCTTGAAAACTGGTTTTGCAATGATACCTCACATTCCTGCCAGAGGCACATTAGCAAAAGCTTTTTAAAAATCACGGATAAGCAAGACAAAAATACAGCTCAGACTGATGCTGAACTGCAACTTCCCGCTGTATGGCTTACTGGCAGTGCAAATGCAATATCCAGTAAGAGTCTGAAAACAGTTTTGGGGAAGCGTTGAGAAGCCTCTACCACTCAGCTGGGTGATGGTGTCAGCAGATTTCCTTAGCATAACCAAGCCGGAGAAATTGGTGTCTTGTAGTTTTTTTTAGGATTTGATGCCCTTTGATTTCCTCCTAACTATTCATAACTTCTTTCTTTAACTGAAGCAAGTGAGATTTACATTAGGCACGAGGAAACTCTTTCCAGCTGTCAGGGCAGTTGCGTGCAGGAAGGGATTGCCTAAGGAGACTGTGGAATATCCATCGCTGGAGCGTTTTAAAAAGAGTTTAGACAAAAATCTGTCAGGAATGGGTAAGTTATAGCTGCTTTTGCCTTTGGGGAGGAAGATGGACTGGCTGACCTCTTGAAGTCTTTATCAGCTGTATGTTCCATGATTTTCTGAATCTTCCTTTTTCCACGTCTTGAGCTCTAATAGTTCCCGGGCTAGCTTGTTTTTCTTGAGAAAGAAAACCAAAGATCTTCGAAATTCCATTTTCTCCACTGTATGGTCTTTGCTTACTGATTATTCTTCTGTGCAGTAAAACCATTTATGTGCCTTTGCAAGTGTCAGCATAGAAATATCTGTGTGTGTCCACTGACAAGGCTACAACTTAGAGGTGTCGATGAGTCTTTTGGGAAAGAAGTTAGCTGAAGAAGAAAGTGATCCCACTGATACAATGATGGCAAGCAGAAATTTTCAGGGCAGAATTGCAAAGGAGAGAAGGTGTTCTAGACAAAGAATAAGGGAAGAAGTTTAACTGTTAGGTATGGGCTTATGTCTGCTTCAACTAAAAAGAATAAAAATCCCTTTGCTTTCTTTGGGAACAGCATCAGAACTACGAGGCTTGATCTAAAGGAAAAACTGATTAATGGAGGACTTCCCTTTTGGACACCATGGATTTTGGGACAGAGGCTGCTGGTCTGGCACGCAGCAAGGACCGGAACACTGTTGTCTTCCCTTGAAGGCAACCTGAGCTGAGGTGCTTAGTTCCTTCGAGGCCGGAGCGTATTCCTTCATAAATGCTGAAAGCCATGCTCGTGGCTTCGAGTTGGAGTTACACAGCACTTTATATTCAGAATGCTGTACTGACAGTAGGTGATTCATCTTCACAACACCTCTGTGTAAAAATTATCCTCAATTTAGAGGCAAGAAGGTAAAATGACTTTCTGAAGATACAGGTTGGGAACTATTTCTAATTGCCAAACAGCTCACCGCTCTCTCTTTCAGACCACGTGGCATTAGTTTATATCCAGATAAACAGTGAGGATGAACTAAAGGCAGAGATCCATAATGAATTCAAGGTGATATTAGTAAACTCCTGCAGCTTAGGTCTTCTGACATGCAATAATAGCAGAACCTGGAGCTTTATTACATGAAGGAGCACATACAATTCTGGATAATTATCTCTGTTATTACTATGTGTCTTCTATCAAAGGCCCTTTAGGTTTTTAGGTACCCAGTTTCTATGGATTTTACTGAAGATCGTTGACTGGATTCAGATAAAGGCTGCATGAAATATCCCCTTCCCCTGTAACAGATGCTATCAAGGACGCTTGCTGGTGATGCAGAACTAATCAGTAAGAGTCCTTGCTGCTTCTAAGTTAAACTAAGAGGTTACTGTGGACTTGCAACAGATGTTTGCTGTGTGTAGCAGGCCTATTCATCTCTTTTTGGTTTGTGGATATTTTTGAGTGAAGCCATGGGCTACTTCTGAAATCTCACATACGTAGATTGCTGTGATGCAAATTAATTTGGATTCGTTACCCTCGCTGGATTATAGTCCATGGAATCTACTGACTTCAAGTTAAAATGTATGGATAGAGTCCTTCCCCCAGGTTACCTATACCCTACCAGGTGTCTGTGACTTGATTGGCTACAACTAACATTGATATTGTTGGTGTTGTAGCTATGGCAGTTTCTTAGATTAAAATGAGAGGGTCTATGGATTAGGGAATGTTAGGCAAACCCCCCCCTGGAAATTAAGGCCTGATCCAAAATCTGTTGTAAATAATGGAGAGAATATTTTGAGTCACAGTAGTTTTGGATCAGGACATTATTTGACATGAATTCTACAATGCAAGGAGCTATATTCTATAGCAAACCAACTCCTGGAAAATATCTGTAATAGCAGTTTTCAGATTTTTTTTTTTTTTAATAATGAAGCAAACGGAGTTTGTGGAGTTAAAGCATATGTTGACTTTTGCATTTATACTGATTTTTATTTTTTTAATTGAAAGTGAAAGGCTAAACTACATGTCTACTGCATACCTTAAACTTAGAGCAAAGAGAAATCTTGAGGAAGAATGTTATGCTTTGTATTCCATTTATTTGTTTTGGTGGTGGTTTTTTTTTTTATTTTGCTTTCTTTCATTGGCTGCCAGACAGTTAAAAACCTCTTCTGATCCAACATCTTCTGATCCACTGAGATGCATTTTTTTTTTGTTTTAAAAGTGTATTGCACACTTATGTCTTTTCTGTTTTGGGGGAAGAACCTCCTAAGTTTCTTAGCATTTTTTTTCTTTTTAAGGAGTTAAGTGACCTTTTTTTTTAAAATATCTGGCCAATCGCCACAAGAGGCTTATGCAGTCATCAGTTGGTTAAAGGGTTCAGTATCCTTTTTAACTGCTTTCATTATGGAGACGATTAGGGCATGTCAGTGAAAGACATATCTCTATTAAGGACTCATGTATTTGTTACTTGTTAGGATGATTAGGAGGGAATAGGCTATATTGTCCTTCAGTTCCCTGCACCAGCAAGAAAGAAGAGCTTCAGAGAAAAGCAGGCAAGTAGTGGGGTTAAAAGATATCTGATGGGAGGTTGATTGTCTTCTTGCTCTCCCGTCACAGAAGAGGATCGCTCCCTTTGCTAGCGGTGTGAGCCTTCTCAGGAAAATTTCACGGAGAGCTTTAGGGCACAGATTGATGAATGAAACCCGCAGCAGCTCTCTCTAATTGTATAGTGCAGGAGATTAGCTTCGAGGAAATGTTCGTAGACTCCCAATTTAAGGCTATTCTTGACATATTGAAGGGAAGGTAGAAATAAAAGAGATCTACTCCCAAGGCAATTGGCACTGTCAGCAATTTCCGATGTATGCTACCATTAACTCATTACAGAGGTGTTTTGGGTGCAGATGGAATATTTTATTTCTTCCACCCTCTTTTCTTTTGATGTCCTCTAGAGAGGATGTCCTCCTCCTGTGTTTAAACCATCACAGACCATTGCTATGGGAACTGTATCAGAAATTAACTGTTGTAACAAACCTGTGACCATCTGGAGTTTTGAGTTGTCGCTTTGCTGCATATCACACCGATCGGGAACTTTTCAGGACCAGACACAGTAGGAAAAGATGTTGAATGCTCTTGTTTCAAAGGTCTAGGCCTCCATTACTTGAACTAATGAATAGTTGCTGTTAGAATCATAGAATCATAGAATCATTTAGGTTGGAAAAGATCTTTAAGATCATTGAGTCCAGCTGTTAGCTGTTAATAGTTTGGACTTTATGGTGAAACAGGTCTGACTTCACTCATTGAAAATAGTGTTATTGGCAGTAATAACTTTTAAAAATCTGCAGTTTGCTACTTAGGTTACCTTTGCTCTGGAAACTAGGGGACAAGCAATAAAATGAACTCCAGCAGCAGGAAAGATGTGGAGCCCTGACCATAAGGCTCTGCATGCAGGCTGTGTTGTATAAGATACTGCATCTAAAATGTTTTTAAACTGTTCATGAAATAAAGATGATTGAACTCGCCATTACAATCCTGCATCAGAGAAACACCTCATAGCTGCCGAGACTTGATGTCTCAGTGCTCCCCCACTGTTTTTCTGGCCTTTGGGAACTTCTTGGGCTTCCAGAGGTAGACAGGGAATTTTAGAAGTGTTCCTTACGGGATAAAGCATATAGTATTTTCTGCTGAGGATTAGAAACAGTAGAAAGATGCCCTTTCACATTATTCAGGACTGTTACATATACTGGGCTGTTAAAAAAACTGGATTGCTCTAGACTGCCAAAGAGGAAAAAAGCCTATTTTGGGACGTGGAAGTCTGGGGACCAATGTCGGGGGAGTGAGAGTCTCTCCCAACATTTGAAGGGATCTACCCACCATCACTCAGCCACATCCTCCATAAAAGTCCCTGATCTACTGTTTGTTTGCTCCTGGACACCAAATATAAGTTATCATTGCAATCTTTTTTTCAATATTACTTAGGTGTGTTAGAAATGAGATAAAGCAAGTTCTAGGCAACTGATAGTTAAAACAATGACACTGGATCTGTGCCATTGGAATCACCTACAAATCCCAGAGATTTGACCTGAATTTTTCAGTTGACCTTTCAACTGATATATTAAGCATTCAGCGATCTTCTCAAACGCTCTCCCTCAGAGTTTCTCCCCTCCTTTGCTGTTTCATGTGGGAATGAACATCCCAAGGAGAGGAAGGAGATGGTAGCTGTTCAGTCTGTACTGATGCCCTATCAGCTTTTGCATTCTTTTCTGGTATTTTTGTCTGACAAACAAATAAATGATCAGTCTTTGGCAGCAAAGGCTTAAGCTCATGATTTGCTCTTAAAACGCATCCTGCCTAGTAGTAAAAGGCCTGTTATTTAAAGGGCGCTTTTCAAAACAATTAGGACTTTAGTAGCAATGTGTTTGCCTTAATGAGTGCACTCTGCCAGTCAGAGGAAACAACATAAGCTGATACCTACTGATGTAGGCCAACAGAGGCAAATTAGCAGTGTTACAAGTCAGTTCATGAATGTACCGCACATCCAAGAGTTTTATTTTAATGCGTGAGAAGCACTAGATACGATTCAGAATGGCTTCGATTTTGTTTTCTTCCCAAATATCCACCCCCAATTATATTTTCATTTAGAAGCCTTTGTACCACTCCTATGCTTGTGATAGCTTAATCTGGATGACTTGCATTCAGCTCTGGTTTGATTTGTTGGACTGGCACCAGAGATAGTTTTTCATAAAGCCTCAGTCTTACTACCTTGCTTTTGTTGTATGATGTTTGAAGTCAATGTCCTTATGATGTGGGTAGGTCAGCTGCTGGCATTTTGGTATGACATGGATTTCTTTTTTAAAGGTTTCAAGAGGTTTTCCTTTTCTCAAGATGGGCCACAGTAAAGGCTGGTGGTACTGAAGAAGTAGATGTGTGGGATACAAGCTTGGCTCTGAGTATCTAGCGATAGGTATCACAATGGAAGCTGCTGGCTCTGGAGCATACGGGGTCCTGATTTGGATGACTAGCTGAAACCTGGCTGCAGGTTGGGTGATGAGCAGTTAAAAAATATTTCCATCATCTCTTTGAAAAGAATCCAGCCTGGGGAGATTTTCAAATCTGATCGAAACCATGGTCTGTTCCCGAAGAACTTGAGTGCGGTACAGTGAATAAGAAAAGCTGTTAAACAACAGCAAGGAAGAGTTAGAGTGGCCACAGAGAAAAAAACCTTTCTAGCGATAATACTAGTGAAACACTGAAATACATTGCCTGGGGAGGGTGTGGGCTCTTCTTTGCTAGGTCTTGAAGAACAGGATAGACAAGCATCTGTCAAGAATGACCTATGCATACTGTCCTGCCTTGCGGCAAGGTATGGACCAGCCTCCTCCTGCCTTATTTTTAATGGTTCTGTACACACAGAGGCTGTTTGAAGTTTGTCTTGGATCTTGCTTGGGATCTCTGTAAGTTTATCTTGTCCTTTTTTGCTGAAGGTTCCTGCTTCCCTGAGGGATTATCAGTGCGTCCTACAATTTTGTCTCCAGCTGAATATCTGGATAAGAATCAAACCTCTTCTCTAAGCAGCAACTGTTCACTGTCAGCAGTGTCACCAGTTTTTTATGGCTGCTGTTTGAACAGCTCTACCAGTGGCTGTTGCAGGGAAAAACAAACACGCTGCCTATCTTTAAAAAAGGGACAGGAGAGAACATGGGGAGTTAATGCTCAGTCAACCTAAATTTGATACTCAGAAAGATATTTGACCAAGCTGTTAAACAATCAGCGTGAAAGTACCTAGGGGATAACAAGGGACAAGCTGGAACAAATGCAAATTTTTCTTGAGTAACTCGCATCAGACTTCTGTGGGTTGTTTTTTTTCAATAGAGTAGCTGGTCTAGCTGATAGTGGGGGAGCAGTAGATCTTGACGTTTATTGCATATGTGGCATTATAATAGCATTGAGTTCTCATAATTACGGTAGAAAAACATGGACTGGATTGAATTACAGCGTGCAAGGTCTGGACCCACACACACTGTGGACTAGAGGTTGCACTGTGGCTGGACGTATCGCATGTGTGAAAAGCACATACACTGTGCAGGTGGTTGTAAATGGGGCAGAAAATACAAACCTGATCGGCCCCTGCTAAATCTGCCACCAGACAATTTCACAACAGGATGAAAAAAAAAATTGAAAATATTTATCAGTAGTTTTCTGTCAAATTGGATGGACATAACATGTACAGTCTTACAAGGGTCTGTCTTGTAGTTGGTACTATTCAATTTTCCCATTAATGGCTTGGCTAACAGAACAGTGAGTACACATATTAATTGTGAGGGGGGTGGCTAGCACTTCGGAGGGCAGGAGCAGAATCCAAAATGATTTTGATAAATTGGAGAGATGGTCTGAAATCAATATGATGAAATTCAATAAAGACAAGTGCAAAGTATTAACACTGCAGAAGGAAACATCAAATGCACACATAGAAAAATGATATAAACTAACTAGATGCAAGTACTGCAACATCATGCTGATAAAGTGGGTTGCAGTCTAAATATGAATCTATGCTGTGAGATGTTCAAAACAGTCAAGTGTTGGATGTTAGTCACAGAAGGTAGCTATTCTGTTTTGTTGGTATTGGTAAGGCTTCAGCTTGAAAACTGGGTCCAGTTTTGGGCACACAGTGTTTTGAGAAAGGAACAGAAAAATCAAAATGCTAAGAGAAAACTTGACCTGTATTCAGTGTGAAGTGGACAGAGATTGTTTAGTCTGGAAAAGAAATGTATGAAGGGGGGAATAATAACAGTCTTCAAATACGTGACAGGTTATTGTAAAGAGAACAGTGATAAGTTTTTTCTACATATCTACCCCAGGTTTACTTTTCAGCACAGCAGATGTAGGTTCATTGTCAGCTGTGAAAACAGGGAACCTCCAGGGTGCCAGTAGTAGGATATTTATCTGAATGGGTTAAACAGTTGTCCAACACGCATGGGCTTGGTATACTTCAGCCTGCCTCAGATCTGAATGGACTAGGTTACCTGTTGAGGTCCCTCCAAGCCATGTGTTCCTAGGAGTGGGTGGTTGATAGCTGCTATACAGGAGCTGACTGATGATTTGAGTAACCCCTACATGGACTGAGGATCTAAGCATCTTGAAACAGGTACTGAGTTTTCTCCCAGCCCTCAGCTTCTGGGATTATACACTCGATGGATGTTTGTGAGTACCGTGCTAAATGTACGGTAACGTTTGCTATCTGGCAGTGGACTTCATTACGGTCAAGGCTGAACTTGCCTTTAAGAGAGCTGTTCTGCTAGAACAGGCATCAATATGCATCTTGCAACCCCTGCTCATTTTCCATTTTGGGTCACAAATTCTGTCATGCTGAAACAAAGAGGTTTCTCCTCTTTCCCTAAATCCCATGCATACAAACCAGCAATTTCCGTAACACAGACAATCACCCAATCTGTTACCTTGGCAGACACCAATGCCTTTCTACTTTGGAGGAAGGAAATCTATCCCATAATACACCTGTGCAATATATGGCGATGGTGATTTCGTTGCTAACCCCCGCAGCAATCAGTTTATGCCCTCAAGCATGGGATTTGATTATCCTTGTCATTATCTTAGCTACAAATGTTATTAGCAGCCATAAAATTGTCCATTAAAGTGAGAGGAATTACTTGCCTGCACCAAGGGGAGAACAGATAATTTACTACACAGATTTTAAGCCCAAATGCACTTTTTTTCCAGAAGAGCCCTTTAAGCCTTTGTACAGCCTCCATTTTTTGTGTTTCACAACCTGCTTCCCCCTCTATGGGCTTCACGTCTGGATCTTTATACCATAACAATGAGACAGATACATGCCATTCTTGAAATAACCCCAGAGATGATGACCATATAGTTCCTCATGTTCCGGAAGTGCAGATGCCCAAACTTTGGTTGGGTTCCATAATTTCTAGACTTCAGTGTTGGTCCAGGCTTCATTTACACACAAACAATTCCGGATGCCTTGGGCTGACTTGGCACCCATGGACTGACTGTACATGGCTGGTTGGGTGTAGGATCAGTTGATCTGCTCCTGGCGGCGTCATTTTTATAGGTTTTCTTGATACTGCAGTACTAGGTTTTTATGAGAGGAAGAGATGATGTATCACAGGGGCCAAGAAAAGATGCTGTGTCTGAGTGGGTGAGAGCCAGGGTAGTGTCTGAAAAATTTCTTTGTCTTCACTGGGACTGGCTGATTCATTCCCTTCCCACCACCCTGTTAATTCCTGTTCATGTATCAGTTCACCGTAAAGCTGCTTTTTTATTCCCATGTGGTATTGTGTTCCCACTCCCTTCCATCAACAGGGAGTGGGAGAGACCACCTACATCTTTCCCAACAGACAAAAATGGTGAATCCTGACAGACTGGGACAGATTCTGATCGCAGTTGCTCTCTGTAAATCCTGTGGAACTTGGTTGTTTCGGTGCATTTGTTAGCTTTAAACTGAGATGAATGTGTGCGCAGAATCTGGTCTGGAGACCCTCTGTTTTGAAGGAAGCATCCCCTCCTACTCACCCAACAAATTCATACACACACGGTGTAGCATCAATATTAGCTCCTGCAGCAAATGGAAATGTGGCCGTAGCCTGAAAGGAACAGAAAATGTTCTCAAACAGGGCTTAAAAAAGTAAATAAACATCATATAACCAACAAAATCAATACAGTTCTGTATTAGCCATTACAGATACCTCTGTCTTTGCCTCCATCATACTGTGCACGTTTCAGTGGTGTGGAAAATGTATAACCCAGGGGACCTCATTTCAGAACTTGGAGATGGTATATTAAATGCAGGGTCTGGGACAGAAGGCCTGACAGAGATTGGTGTTAAATAACAAAAGAGGTTTTCCCCTTCTACCCCCCGAAAGAGCATTAACTGAACCAAACAAGTGTAAATATATATCCAAAATGGATATATATTCATGGGTGTTACAACGTTACTAGAAACAACTCCTCAAAAGCTCTTTTTTCCTGAGTCATCTCCACTGACTTAAAAAATGACTTTGCAAGAACAAACGTTAGGTTCAGGACGTCCAAGAGGGGGACAGCCTTTTAGCTTTCTGCATTCTAAAAGCTTTATATTCCTCAGCTGCTCTTCTGCTTGGAGGGAGTCCTAGACAGAGGAATGTCCTTACGCTTTCCAGTCTATGCCGCATGGCCTTCTTCCTTTACTCTTCACGTCTTCCCACACAATCAGTAATATTCAGGCTATTCTTGTGGGCTTCTCTATTGAATTTGTTCAAACCAGGCTGCTTTTGGCTGCTGAAGGCATTCCCTCTGCTCCTTTTCCTTTGAGAACTTGATGTCCCTATTGATCCAGGAAGCAAGAGACAGGACTGTGGACTAAGCAGGCGGTTGATGATCTTCCCAACCAGAAGACCGTGTCATCAACTGTCTCAGTGGAAGTTGTGTTAGATTTAAAAGGAGGAAATGCTCCTGTGACCCAGGGCCATTCTTTGGTTGATTGCCTAATACACATAATATTGGGGGAACATCCTGTGTCTTTTGAATGGTGACTTTTGCTTCCATTCACAGTGCAGAGCTCTTTGCCAAGGAGAGGCTGGCAAGTTTTCCTGCACAGCACATTGGTAGAGACTTTGAAGAAGAGGAAGAAGCTGGAAACTTCTATTAGGACAAAATGGACCATTGCTTGAAATCCTTCATTCTGGTGATTTCCTGAAACAGAAATGTCTGGTTTTGGTGGTCTTCAGTCTCCTAGTGTTTTAGTTCTGTATATCAGAAAAGGTGTGCACACTCACTGAGGCTGCTGGAGAGCCACAAGAGCTGTGCTTCACTGTGTTTGCTTTTCTATTAGAACGATAGTCTTACCTGAAATGTAGATTGATAGATAGATAGACAGATAAATAATTTATTTTATTTTGTATGTGACATGCTCCAACTCTTTTACAACTGTCCGTAGGTCCTCTGGGAGGTCCACAGCCTTTTGTCTTGAAGGGGAGACAGAAGATTTTTGTCTCTGCTCTGGCTTCTCCTTCACCTCCCAACAGCAGTGCTTGATGTCGATCTTGCCCAGAGCGCCTGCAGCGTGTGTGAGACCTGGGGGCCTTGGGTTTCTTGTCTCTTTAATGGCATTCTGTGAGCTTGTGTTCAGAGAGAGACAGAACGATCAAAAACTGTGTTAGTGCACTGCGCTTGATTTTGCTTACACCAATATGAATCGATTGACTTCACTGAGTTATGAGGGATTTACAGCTGGGGGAGAACAGATTCTGACCTAATGGCTCCAAAAGAGGCTTTTCTTGGATGAGCAATGTAATTAGAGCACTGGAACAGACAGATTTTGTGACTCATCTGTGGGTCTGCGGTCTTTTCTTTGCTTCTAGGGTGTTCACTAATGTCACCACACTTTCATTTCACCCGTGGGCTGATCTAATGACGGACCAACCTTTGCTTGAACAGAGATCCCTATTCAGCTGCAAAGCATCCTCCAATCTTCATGTCACTGTACAAACTTTATTTGCTGCAGAGTGCCCAAGGAAGGGACCAGCAAGCTCAGGGTAGAGAGCACTGGGGTAGTGGAAAATTCCCACTTTCTTCCTTTGTTAGAGTAAAGCAGAGGGTTAAAAGAAATAGAAGATGTGAGGCAGGGAGCGGGGAGAATGGATTGTTGACTGGGTCCACTTCCTAATCCCAAATATGTGTCTTAGCAAGGGGCAAAATGGTGGAACACGTGCCAACGTCAACCTGCTCGGTATATCCAGCTGGAAAGCAGTCCATGCAGTTTGAGATTGGTAAAGCTCCTTTTCAGAGCTGATCGGAGGTTTGGGGATGAAATATTTTTGTCAGAAGATACCAATTCATTGAGACTACAAGGCATCACTTTGGAAAACTTTATGGAGAACGTTCCCCAGATTTGGGGAAGAGGAGATAATGGTCAGCGTAAGAGGGATTAAGCATGTGTTCAGAATGAGTGGAGGTGAACATGGTCACAAGGGTCGGGCTTGTCTCCTCCCGGTGTCTGGAGGCTATGCTGGGCACAAGGGCCTGATGGAGAGGTGGCAGCACTGAGGAGGTGGAGGTGGTGCAGCTTTGGCTGCTGGTTCTCCTTTGGTCCCAGCACAACAGGAAATGGAGTGAGGGGCCACCTGTTGCAGTTTGGCTGGTGGCCATGACTATGACAACAACAGTAGCAGGGTTTTGTCAGGGCTGAGTAGGCAGAAGTCCCTGCCCTGCTGCATACATAGTGCCACCTCTTTCTCACCCATCTCTTGTTTCAGCTCAGCAGTTGTTTCAGCTCAGCTTGTTTCAGCTGTTGCAGTGGCAGGCAGCAATGGCCTTGGTCCACTGAAGTAACGAGGAGACAGTAGTTTCAGGAAAGGGTAGGGCGATGCAATGATGCAGTGTGATGCAATGGACTAGAGTTTAGCATGGGATGGGAGAGGTGAAGCAGATACACCATATCTGGCATCATTGAGGGTTCCTCCAAAAAGATTGGGGGCCATTGATATAGAGAACCCAATGGAGGTGCCTGCCTTACGTGTAACCCTATCCTTTGTGCCTGCGTGCTGTCTTCTGAAACCTTCAAGATGCCAGGGTGCATCTACACCAAAATCACAACCTACTCCAGCTACACCTCTGCTAGATTTAGCTTTCCCGAGTGGGTTGCTGCTGGTGTGGTACTCAGCACAGATTGTAAGACCCACCTGGGAAGAAGGTGAATTGCTATGTGCTGAATTGTGTGCCTCACCACTTGGCAATGACAGTAGCACAGCTATATCTGCAGTTGGATTTGATGTTGGTTTTCTTCTGATTTGCCACTCACTGAAACTTAGAGCCAGTCATGATGATTGGTCCTGTCCTTGGATTTGAGCCCTGATGCACCGGGCTCTGTACCAGCACGAAATGCAGGGTAATTTCAAAAAAGTGTCTAGAAGACCACAGAACTAAAGCTCCATTTTCAAAAGTAGCTTTTGCACTTAGGAGGCTAGTTTCCAAGCCAAGTAAGCTCATACCTGCCAAATACGGGTTTAGAAAACAGGTTGGTTGGGCTGTGAAGTCATTGAAGAACATGTGAAAAATGTGCCTTTCAGGATGGTTTAAAACAAAGGGATACAGGTGCCTGGTAACTCCGCGTCCTCTGGTAATCCACCTCTTCAGCTACTGTCACACAAACTTCCCTTGGAAGATTTTCCTCTCCTGTTACTCCTGAGGGAGTAAGTCACCATGTGAAGTATTAATGAAAGCTGCAGTAGGTGCTGGTCTGCTTGTACACAGAAGTTAAAACTGCTCTTTCTGCATGCTTACTCACGAGGTACCAATTCCTGTTGATAATCACAGGAGCTTCGTGAATACCTGTAAAGCATGAGAATAAGTCACTGCCTTGGAGAAATTTCTGTTGCTTTGAAACAAGACACAAATGAGGGCAACGAGTAATAGGATGGAAGGAGAAGAAATAATGAAAATAATAACAGTATGTTCTGCTAATTGCTCTCAGTTGCCACCATCACCGACTAGCTGAAGAATTTATTCCAAGAAAGATACTGGCCTCATGGGTTAGTTTAGGGACATCTTTTGTGTCCGAGATGCTGTGAGAAACAATGCCTGGAGACATTTTTTGGAGGAGCCAAAAAATGCTAGTCACAGCTGGCACAAATGGCATTGCAGATGGGGAAGTGGGTGATGAGAAACAGGAGCTGGGAAAGATGGGGCAGGGCTGTGTGGTCATGAAAAACTTGAAGATGTTGTGGGAAAAGGAGAAGTCAATAGAGAGGGAAGGGTGAAGTTCTTGGGGTATTGTGCTGCTCAGAATGGAAGTGTTAACATTGGTTTCCTTCAATGTTTTTTTCAAGATAGGTGAGGATATCCCACCTGAATGGGGTAGCCTGCAGGTACAGAACATCACAGCTTATGTGAGTGCTGTTTAGAACAGTTACGTCTTGATTGACTTACCCTGGAACTGGGCTTGGCTGAGGGCTTTCTTTATGCCTTGCATGGTTGTGGGGATCTGGATGCGGGATGCACTGTCCTTTCCGAAAGAGTCTGAAGCTACAGACTGTATTTTTTAAGCCTCCAGAGATAAACACTACCATACGTTCCCAGGCTATTTGCACTGCACAGCTATCTGCAATATGGTCTAATACAACATGAGGTTCACACAGCTCACAAAGCCGCAACGTAGGCAGGGTTCAAGCATCCCAGCGCAGTGTTGGCTGACCCTACAGGTTTTGTGTGCTCTCTGCACTGGGTTTAGCATCCTAGTGTCAGCCTCGTTAGTAGCACAGCTCTTTTTAACGGTCACCAACACTTTTCAGCAAACTTTGGGGTTAAAACACACTGGTGGGAGAGCTGTAAAACTCTTCCCACTCTTCTGACCTGTGGAGGTGTTTCGCTGTTGAAACAGTCGTACCTCAGCAGCGTTAGACAACGTCTGAGTAGAAATGCTAGATCTATGGCATTGAAGCCAGGTCGTTGATCAATAATCTGCAATCCTAATTTTCCAAGCCCAGATACTTCTTAATGACTTCAGCTGGATTTGTGGACACCTTCTAGCTTTGGGTGTCTTGAAAAGAGGAAGGAGGGAAGCTGCTATCACAAATGTGTGGCAGATACACTGATGCTTCTGTATTCAGTCTGAAAAGTGGGGGCAGGGCCATGTAAGCCTTCCTGGAGCTGTTCTCTAGGTTAAACCACACTCGGGGAGTACTAAATATTGTCGTTATTACTTGTGTGACTGAAGAGAGCAAAATTACCTGGGGGAAGAAGGAACTGGCCAAATCCACTCTCCTGGCTGCATCACCCCGAAGAAGAATTTTGATTGTGAGCAGCACATCTCCAAGCTGCCGTGATGTTCGGCTGCCGTCATTGTAATGCTGAGGCAGACGTGCCGCTTCCTCTCCGGATTGTGTATTTTGAGCACGTTTCAGTACTGCTCTGAGTTAACGTTTCTTTCTCTTCCTCTACAGTGCCAGTCATTGCCTTTTCTTCATTTTAGTGATTAATTGCTCTAAATACTCCTGCTCCTGGACTGCGGGAGTACAATTTCTGAGCTGTATTTCATTTGAACTTGCTACGCAAGTACAAGCGAACTTGGGGGAGTGCACACACCCACGTATTGCTAGGTAGAGATGGTTGCCAAAAGGACACCAAGTAAAAGAACAGTTAGTTCTTAAACAAGGGTATAATCTAATAAGCCAAAAAAGAGAAAATTACATACTGGAATCTTCAGTGCCTTCCCCCTCCCCCCAGTTTCAAAATTTACAGCTAGTACAACCCCTGACTAGAGCAGTGATTTAAATAAATATAGGCATCTGTGCTTCTAAGAAAAGGAAGTGTGTCTGTTTGGGGAGCTGTGTGGAATGAGTTGGTGGATCTCAGTCCAACTTCTGGCAGCCAGGTTTTCACATCACTCAAAGCCACCCCCTCGCCCAGCCCCCTCCAGGGCTCGTGCCAAGCTCTTCATCTCTTCCTCGTACGATCCCACCTGCCTTAGCACCTTCTGCAGTGTTTCTCATTTTTGATTGTGGTCCTTCTGGGCTGGCACTGAGACATGCTGCTGGCCTGTCAGCCCTGCACGTGGAGGGTGGGGTTGGCTGTCTTCTTGCTCTCTCCCCCAGTGCGGCTGATCCTTTGCACATCGCTCCCCGCGGTCCCCATGTGTTAGACGCTTTTAGCCATCCCCATGACTGGTTTTGCCTGGCATGTGGCGTCATCTTTCAGCATGGAAGGCACGGTGCTGTCTTGTGTTAGGACCATGGCACGTCCCCTGTCATAGGGTGGACATGATGATGTGCACCTCTCCGGGGTCCGGTGTGCCAAATGTCATCTGGGATGTGGTAAGACAGAGCTTCTTCACCTTTTCTATACCGTGGCTCTGTTTTGTTACAGGCAAAAAGCTTCAGGACTTGCAACAAATTTAGCAGCTCAGAAATAGAAGGTTATTTCGTGCTGCCTGGAGGTTACAATTTCCTCCTCAGCTCCTAAGTGGAAAATCCATGGCTTGCTGCTGTCCTCCTTCATCTGTTCTTAGGATGTCCATTGCCAGGACCCTCAATCTGGTCTTGTTTATGCGCTGCGTTCCAAACCTCACTGTGCAAGTTATTTCTTACAAAGCTGTTGCTATGCCTGGGTGTATTTAGCTGTTTAACGATCCTCTTGTGCCCCTTGAAAAGCACAACAGCCCTTTCTGATGAAAGCGGCGCTCTGCAGGCTGAGTGCTTTTACCTTGACTCAAAAACTTAAAAGGAAATGTTAATTGCTTTAGTGGCGTTATTGTTGAAAAAGACACGCCGGGCAGACTAGCTCAGAAAGATGAGTCCTGGTGCTGATACGGGAGAGAGCAATCTATGCGAGTCTGTGAAAAGTCAGTAGTGCCCAGGGCAAATTCAAAAGTGGAATGGAAATAGCTCAGTGATGTGCTTCCTTGTTGCTTTTGTCTGGAGATGGCAGAACTGACTGGCATCTCAGGGCTGTGCTAACTTCTGCACTGCTTTGTCACAGGCTCTGGGCTTCTTCGGTGTGCTGCCTGTGCTGCTTTTCTCTGTTATGGCAAGTGGCCAGCTGCAATGGAAATGCAAAGAGGAGAGGGAAAAGAGACTCTTTAGGGAATGCGTTAGTTGCAGGAGTCGTGAAACACATGGGCAAGGTGTGTGCTTGCTCTTTCCTACACTCGGAGATGCTGTGGATGAAACAGCACAATCAAATTCAATATTCATTCAAGCCTGGGGGATTGAATAGGTCAGGAAAAGGTGACACAGCTCTCTGGGAGCCTGGGTTCAGAACCGGGACATACGACCCCAGAAACGTGAGGATGTCCCAGCAAGTTCACTTTCCCAGCTCCCACCTGCCATAAAGCCAAATCAACATGGACTTGTAGTTGCTGGTGGTTTGAGCTTTAGACGACGTTGTCTTCATGTCTCGGACTTGCTCTCTTTGGTGCTCAGGTGACCTAACGTATACTCTCCTGATGCCTCTGCTGTTTTGGTTTTGTTTTTTTTTTTTCCTTTAATTTTTGAGCTCTTCCAGTTGCAGTTTTGCATGTGTGCAGAGCCACCCCTCTCTTATCATCTCCACACCTAACACACATTTAGACATCCTCGGGATTATAAATAGAGGTTACTTGAAGCAAGAAGAGGTAGGGAATGAGCACTTTCTACCTGTGCTGTTAAAAACGAGTCGTTCTATAGAAAAGGATCCAGCAAGAGAGAGTACAAGGGAGGGAGCATGTGATGCTGTAGCATGGTGATCAGATGAGGAGGAAGTCTTTGACTCTGTTTTTTGTCTGCGCTAATTGTGGATTTTTTATTTCATTAAATACTTTAACAGTCATGACAACCACATCTCCCAAGCCTGAGACAAGGTTTTGAATTTTACTCTGTGAACTTGACACATAAAGCATAGGTATTGCTACACCTCTGCTCTGGGTGCTCAAGGTTCTTACTGCTTCTAGCCCTTAATCTGATTGTGTCTCGGTTTCCTACAAGTGAAATAGGTATAATCTTCCCCTACATGTGCACTCTACGCTGAGAAAGAATCCTTCCCTTCTCTTACTACATCTGTGCAGTACATAATATATAAGTGCTTGGCTGGGATTTTAAAAGCCCAGCTCAAATCCCAAAAACTAATGTGCTATTTCAATTTCTGTATGCACCTGTTATTGTTCTCCAAATTCCTGGATTTTTTTTTTCTTCTATAAATTCATGCTCATTCTACCCAAAGAGGTTTTAATGGGCAGAGAGGATTAAGGTAGACAGCCTGTAAAAATCCAGACACTTAAGAAAAAGCAGCAACCTAAATTACCATCTCAAGTTATCGCTGTACTGTGTTACTGCTTACCCTACAAAGTGCTGTGAGCTGTGAGGAAGCAGCTCGTTTATAATAGTGGAGCTGATTGGTATCAGGTAGAATCAGAAATGCCCCATTGCATGCTGTGTTGTAAGGGTGGTCTTCTGCATGAGAGCATGGTGGAAACACTCCTGTATCAGAGAAATGCTTACTGTCTTATGTGGCCACAAACTGGCTATAAATGGCATTTATTTAGCAGTATCTCCAACTCATACTACAGAATGCTTACAAAGATAGCCTATAATCAGTTAATCTTAGTGCTGGCTGGTGGGTCAAGAATAAAACAGCAGAAAAAAACGTCCTAGTAGACAAATGGGAAAGGAAAGAATCTGTAGTTTGTGGAGTGGGAAATAAATTGGCCTGAGCCAATCTTGGAAAAACGGTAGCCTTATGCTCTGTAGACTTCCAGGCAGCCAAATCATCCCCTACTTGTTTTTTCTTGCTCTATCATTCACTGATAGACTCACTCCCTTTGCATTGCTCTGGGTTTTTTTTTACTATATCTCAAGCCATCTCCCCCATTTGCTCTTTTTGATCCTTAGCCCATGTTATGTCTAGTTCATGGAATTTCTACCAAGGATCTGATGCTGAAGGGTTATACAGCAGGCAGCTGTTATGTATCAGAACTGTTGCTGGTAGGTGAACAGTGCTGGCTATTAAAAAGTGCCAATTAATGCTTGTTTGAACTATTCAATACCCTACAAAGCTGGGTGCTAGCCTGAGACATTCATAACATTCCCAGAAGGACCTGGGCTTCAGGTTTCACAGGCAACTGAGAGCATTTAATCCTAGCACAAGGTAATGTTTTTCCTGCCCTGTGACTTCTTATTCACAAGTAATGCAGACCGAGGCAGTGTGGTGATAGTGCTGTGGCAGAATGTGGCTGCTTGGGTTTAACACCACAGCTGATGGTGTTTGCATGGGTTTCCCCTGGTTTTCAAATCGGTCTCTTTTTCTGAGATGGTCCTTCTTTGTACTTGTCATTACTCCAAAGAGAACAAGCATTCAAGAGGTGGATGGACTAGTCTGGTAGTAAAGATAGCCACTTGGGTGAGATTCATGTTACTGCTCCGCTAACGGCTCAGTAAGATGCATAGAGAAGAATAGGTCCAAGGGAGACAGAAGGAAATAGTGTTATTGGAGGCTTGATGGTGGGACTCCAGAATTCAGGTCCTTCATGAATGGAGCTGTGTCACTCACTCTAACAACGGTGCTTTTCAGCCTGAAATTTCATCCTGCTCCTAAGAAATGCTGTATGCCAAAAGTGGTGTATTCCCAAACAGGGGGGGCAAGGGCTGAATTGACACTTTTAATAAAAAATACAGGAAAATTACTGTATATTCAGTATTGGTCCTCATTGCTGCAAGGGAATCCAGGAGAAGCAGCAACCCTCTCTCCAGCGCTGAAGCTGAGCACAACCCCAGTGCAATCAGTTCTGTTCCTAAAGTGAGTGGGGGCTCTGTAATAGGTCCCTGCAAGTGCAATGGGAACTTCAGAAGTGCACCCTGAGATCTGCACCCCTTGGTAAAATCTAAGCAGGCAGAGAGGAAGAGAGAAGAGTGAACGTCTTGTTCAGCTCAAGTGATGGGGACAGGTCTGCCCTCACAAATTCGCTTCAGATATGTGTTGTAGGCAGGAGAGTGACTGCTCCCCACACTCTGGAAGAGTTGTAACTGCTGGACAGCCCCAGAGGGTAATCTAAATATCTGTCACAGCATTATGGCTGCTCAAGGAAGTTAGCTTTTTTGGCCACTTGTAAGCCAGGCAGCTGTGAAAAGAGCCTAAGAAAACTGTACGGTATTTTAAAAGCAGTGGATGCAGTCACAGGGATCCTGGACACTGGGAGAAGGCTGGCAAGTGGGACCTGGTGGGTAGACGAGGCTTCCCCCAGAACATACCCTGGACTGTTGAAGTAGGAACTTCATTACGAAAAACTTCAGGGAGCCCAGTACTGTGCTTCAGCCAATTCAGTCATCTAATGCACTTTCCAATATCCTGTGAGCAGGAATAATGTAACTGTAGTGCTTTTTCTTTTATCCCTGACATTCATCACAAAAACGAAAGCAATGATGTTGTGACTCAGCCAACCTGAACGAGCCTGACAGTTCGTCTCTCTGATGGGTTGGGACTGGGTTATAATATGGAGTCATTTACTCTTAGTTGCCTTTCAAGCAGTAAGGACTTCAGAAATGTCCCTGGTGAGGTAGGGATGAGGGCACTTAGCAAAAGCCGGTTCTTATCTAACTGACAAAAAAAAGCTGTAAGAAGCTCCTTATTCCTGGTAGAAACGTAACATGGACACAAAGAAGACGGAATTGGAAAAATGCCTCATTCCAAAGTGTGTTTATCCATGGTAAAGTGCTTCTATAAAAGGCATCTTGGGACTCCATGTTTATTCCCCCTCAATGACTTCTAGACTGGGTTTGCTTGATTTTCAAGTCAACAGTTTTTGTTTTTTTTCCTACTGCCAACTGTATAAACTCAGCTGGGTTCTGGAAATCAAACAGTGCTTTCTCCCTCGCGACTGTCGCCTCCAGTAATATCCTGCAATCAGCACATGGGAAACAGCTTTATCGGCGATACGTAAGCCAGTTTAGATACCAGTTCATTCCCCACCGCAGTGACCCTGTCATGCTAAGAACAGTAAAAACTGGTCCCTCTAGACAAAATCAGAACACCTAATTTGGAGACGTGCCACCTTGAGAAAGAAGGGGCTGCTTTTCACTTTGTCATGGTGGTAAACTGTGGAATTTTACCTTTTTTTTTTCCTAGTTCCCACACTCATATTTAAAGTTCACTGTGGTGAAAAGCTGATGCATCTGTGCCTGGTTTGTGGTGGAGAAGAAGAAAAGCCCATGTATGTACATATTTTCCCTCTTTTCAGAGGGTCAAGTGAATTCCCCGCTTGTACATTACAGAATCTGTAGGTTGGGATGCGCTGTGTCCTGAAGGTAGCAGCTCAGAGAGTGATTCCCAAAAGGGAGCATGCAAAGGTGGCATGAGATTTCTATTTGTATCTCTGGGATTTTGGGTGGATGTCTGGGCCAGTTTGGGTCTTCAATGGTGTTATGGAGAGGAGAAGGAGGAGACTGATTTCTGTGAGTTGTTTCTGATGCAGCTCTGAATCAATTTTGCGCTTCTGAGAGCTCTTGCTCTTGATTTTGCTCCCAATTTTGGTTCAAGTGAGCTCCTTACATAGAACCACAGAATGGCTTAGGTTGGAAGGGGACCTCTGTTGGTCATCAGTCCAAGCCTCTCCGCAAAGCAGACCAAGTCCGGAGTTAGATGAGAGCCTTGTCCAGCTCCGTTTTGATCAGCTGCAGATTTTTAACCAGCTGGAGATTGCACAGCTTCTCTGCCCCTGTTTGGTGTTTGTTGTAAAGATTTTTATCCTAATACTGAACTTAGAATCATAGAATAGTTTGGGTTGGGGGGGACATTTAAAGGTCATCTAGTCCAACCCCCCTGCCATGGGCAGGGACATCTTCAACCAGATCAGGTTGCTCAGAGCCCCGTCCAACCTGACCTTGAATGTTTCCAGGGTTGGGGCATCTACCACCTCTCTGGGCAACCTGTGCCAGTGTTTCACCACCCTCATTTTAAAAAATTTCTTCCTTATATCTAGTCTAAATCTACCCTCTTTTAGTTTAAAACCATTCCCCCTTGTCCTGTCCCTACTAAAAAGTCTGTCCCCATCTTTCTTGTAAACCCCCATTAAGTACTGAAAGGCTGCAATAAGGTCTCCCCGAAGCCTTCTCTTCTCCAACAACCCCAACTCTCTCAGCCTTTCTTCATGGGAGGGGTGTTCCATCCCCCTGATCATTTTTGTGGTCCTCCTCTGGACCGGCTCCAACAGGTCCATGTCTTTCCTGTGCTGAGGGTCCCAGAGCTGGATGCAGCACTGCAGGGGGGGTCTCACCAGAGCAGAGTAGAGGGGCAGAATCACCTCCCTCGACCTGCTGGCCATGCTTCTTTTGATGCAGCCTAGGATACGATTGGCCTTCTGGGCTGCGAGCGCACATTGTCGGCTCATGTCCAGCTTTTCATCCACCAGCACCCCCAAGTCCTTCTCGGCACGGCTGCTCTCAATCCCTTCATCCCCCAGCCTGTATTGGTACCGGGGGTTGCCCCGACCCAGGTGCAGGACCTTGCACTTGGCCTTGTTGAACCTCATGAGTTCTCTTATGAGTTTCTCTCATAAGAAACTTGAGTTTCCCTCTCTGCAATTTGTAACCATTGCCTCTCATTTTGTGGTGCACCTCGGGGCATACAGCTCTCTCTTCTCTTGACCTGCCACTTATGCTCTTACTAATGCAACCCGGTGTGGTTGGCCCTTGTTGCTGCAAGGGCACACTGCTGACTCCTTTTCAACTTCTTGTCCACTGGCACCCCCTCATCTTTTTCTGCAAAGCTGCTCCCTCACCAGTCCTGATGATTTTCAGGTCCCTCATGACTGTTTCCAGCACTTGCACTTCCAGAGGATCATAAGAGCAAGGGACCAGGAATCCATCTAGATGAATATTAGAAAAAAGGAATGGAAAACCTTCAGCGGGCGATCTGTCACTGAGGAGCAGAGCAGAGCTGCCTCCTTTTGTAGCTGGAGTGATGTTTTTTTCTTCCCTTAGTGTAGAGCTGCTAAAAAATTGCACAGTATCAGTTGTAACAGCAGCGTTACAATTTGCAAACATGCTACGTTAAGCAGTTAGCGTGAGGCTGCGCGCCGGAGCCTGCAGGTTCCTCGGCTGATTTCGGCTGAATCCTCGTAGATGTCAGACGGTTCTGAAAGACTACGTCCATATTACATAAAATCTTTGCTTTTTCCTCAATGGACTGTTCCTCTGATGCATAGGCCCAGCGTTTGGAGTAAGCTCCTAATTTTTAGGCTGCATTTTGTGTTTCATAAATTCCTTCAATTCTTGCCAGTTTTTCTGCCTCAAGTAAAGTGTTCACATCCTTCCGGTATTTACAGACTATTATAAAGTCCTCACCATAGGTTATATGTAGTCAAACTATGTATTTATTTGACTGTTTTAATCTCCCCTCGTTAGTTCTTTCCAACATTGAAATAATTTCTCATGCCTTTCTTTGGATTTCCTTATCTCGTACAATTAGTTTATCTCGTACAATTAGTTATCCTCCCTTTCTGGGCCAGGGAGTACTATGGAGAAGCAATCACAGAGGAGCTTTTCTCCTCTCGTTTTTTCACCAGGACGCTCACGTCAATTATATTTCATCAGTGATTGTAGTTTTTAATTTTGCCTTCCCTGATGAAGGCGTGAATGCAAGAGTTGTGCAACGACGTCAGCAAGTACCGCACTGAACCGGGGGTTTCTGGAGCTGAAAGCCCCATCTGTAACTTAGGCTGAAATGGAGGAGCAACACGCTGGCCGGCTGCCTTCATATTTCCCTCTGCTCCTCGGAAACATGGCTTTTCCCAAGCTCAGCTTAACTAACATCAAGGATCATCACAGCTAAAAGGCCAAAGCCAGACCTGCAAGGGGGATGGGGACAGGAGGGTGACAGATTCACCTCCCCTATGGAGTGAGGGGATGCTTAATGTATATTCCCTGGTAGGCTCTTCTGAGCAAGAGGTGTTCAAGGAGGTGTGTTTCGCCAAGGCGTACGAGCGGACTGCTCTACTCCTCGGTGATAATACTGATGGAGATAGCTGGGACAGGCGCTGAGCGACCAAGGTAGAAGATTTGGAGATTAATCAATTCAGAAGCCGTTCAAAATGCCTGAGGCTCCGAGAGATCACACAGGAGCTGTTGGAAAAAATGTGCCACCAACTTCAGCATCGCCGCTGGTTCTGACGGCGGTGCCTGGGATGCCTTGCCTGGGGATTGGGCCCTCGTGTGCATGATCCTGTACGCGGGTACAACGGATAGCACCCCAAAGAGGCACCGTTGTTGCGAGCAATGTTGCAGGGCCTGATACGGGTTTGCTCAGCCCCCGTCTTTCTATTTATTTTTGGGCTAGCCGATAAAACGCTGTGACATAGATACCTGCGTTTCCAAACTGACTTTCCAGGGGAAGAGGATGCTTATTTCTCAAACGAGAGACGAAGGGGAGGGAAGGCTGGTTCCCCCCCCAATTTCACAGCAGAGACAGCGAGCTGGAGGCGGCCCGGCGGGGGGGCCAACTGCGGTTCCCGAGCTCCCCCCAGAGGCGTGCCGCCGCCCCGCTCCCCCCAGCCTCCGCAGGGCTTCAAACCCTCTTTTTCTTATTTTTCCACCTCTTTTCCTTTTATTTCTTTCCCAGAGAAACCCTAGGTAAGTAAAGCGTTTCTGATCTTCAGCGCAAATGTGCCCCCCCCCCCCTTTCCCTTCCCTGCGGGTTTGTTTGTAGAATAAGGCGTCCACCACCGTCTGCAATGCAAAAAAACCCACAACCCCAGGTACCTTCTGATCAGGCAGTCATCAAGGCTGTTGCAGACACTGGGATAACAAACAAACAAACAAAAAAAAAGAAAAGGAAAGAAAACCCTCCAAATTTTATTTTAAACAATTTAAACTGCTTTATTTTTGGTGTTAGCTTTTTAGGAGAGACTTCAGGTTAAAAGAGATTTGCAGATGGCTGAGCGCGTACAAACACTCCTCATTTAGGCTGTCTGTTTTAGTACAAGCCATCATTGGAGAGAGGGTGTAAAAGGCAGAAGGGACACTTGTGTAGAGTCCTTTGAGGGACGTGGTTGTGATTGGGTTTTGCCTTGTGCAGCATTTGGGCATCCTCATATTGGATGTTCCTATTCACTCTGGATTCCTGGCCAAACCGAACTCCCACTTTTTGGGAGCGCAGTCTCATGTCTCTAGGTAACGCTTGTTCCTGGCTGAGTTGTTAGGACTTCTGCAGGTTTGAGGGATGTGCTTGATTAAGGTTGTGTTTTTCTTCTGATTTTGCTGGGGAATTTTGGATCGATTCCTCCTCCCATCCCAGTCCTCTTCCTTTCCTCCCCAAAAGGGTGGGTTATTGTGATAAAGAAAAATGGGCTGCAGAGAATAGCAACATCAGTTAGACTGCAACGTGGGGACTGTTTGGTCAACCTTGTGAGTAGGTGCTGTGGAGGAGAGGGATGATACAGGCATTAAACTGATGTTTTGTAGGGGCTCGTCAAATTACATGGGTTTCATGCAAGGGATTATAGAAGGAGGAGATGCTAATGCTTTGTCAGTACTCATCTCCCAAGCGGGAGATGTGTTACAGTGTTCGGTTAACATTATGGTGACATTTGGCTGGTCTCATTAGCCTCTCTGAGATGAAGGAGGAGAAGACAGAAGTCTTTGCGTTGTCAGCAAGGCCTTGGCCAAGTCCTGGTGAGTCAGTGTACTGAAAGCAAAGGGCAGTTGGGGAGCTATGGGGATGCCAGTTTATTTGTGGAGAATTCCCATTTCAGCATGGTGGCTTTTCAACTATCCTTTCTCAGCTTCTATTTGTTTTGCTTGACACTCCGTGGACACAGTCTTTTCCCCTTTTAAATTTATTATGTATTCAGCTGGGACATGCACAGACTGATGTATTCTCTATTGGATTTCTTTTTGGCACCTGGGCTAGATTTTTACAATAGGCTATGTACTTACTAGGGATTATTTTCTGGTATTTCCCTCTTCATTTTATGGAGTCCGACTGTATTTGTCCTCCTTGAGCACAAGCTTGAAATCACTCACCCGATGTGATTCAAGTCACTTAACTGCTTGTAATAGGCAGGGAATAGCATTTGAGGTGGTTTCTTCATGTCTGGCGAGGAGTTTCTTCACTTGTTAGGAAATTTTTTTATTCCAGACTTGAGACAGAGTGGGAACCAATGTGAGACCTTCTGGGAAGTCTGAGCTCAAGCCTGAGTAACCCTGTCTGTGAAGATGTTCTCAGGATACTTGCATGTTTCACATGGCAAGAAGATGTTTTGTGGTGGAGACTGCTCCACGCTGTGCGTGTCACCCAAAGTAAATCTCTAAGGTGTGTCAGCAGGTTCTCCATCAGCATGAGAGGAAAAAGTAGGTAAATTTTTAGGCACTGTGTTTTTCTAATTAATGGGATTTATGTAGGAATTTTTTGTCTCTTTATGGCTTGAATGCTAAAGCATGTTCTTCAGCAATTACATTTGATGTCAATTCAGCTCCCCTGAAGAGCTGTGCCCTGGGGTCACTGCAGCTACTGGTCAGCAGAATAATACTGGTGGACATCAGAGAGGCTTTGGCACCTGTTACAATAGAACATCTACTGGAGCAGACCTAAAATTGGCTGGTCTGACATTTCTTATCAACAAACCTGGCTCCTTCTCTGTAACCATGAAGCTCAGTGGGGATGGAATTGGAGTGCCTGTCTTTTTCTTCTTTAAAGTATAATTTCAAATTTTTGGTAAATGATAAAAAATTAACAACCTTTCAGGCAGTGATGTGTAAACAAGAAATAAACAGCTGGTGGCTAAGTCCTTCAAATGCCATGAGTAGTAATGCTGTGTTAGATTAAAAGAACAGTAATACCATGTAAAATCTTTTCAGTATGTGTAGTTCTCATTCATAATGAAATATTACATTCAAAATGTGTTGTTTGTTAGCCAGTATCTAGCTAAATTTGACCTGTTCAGTGACTATGAAACACCTAGAAAATAAAAAACCCTGTACCTCATTGAATGTGTCAGTAAGTAAATACAAATCATATTATGTTCTGGCTAATAGACGTTTAATAAAACAGGATAAGCAAATGCTGCCTTTATGCTTTTCATTTAGAAGGCTATAAAAAAGCTTAAAACATTGTGGAAAATACACGTGTGTTGGATAGATGCACTGCTTCTAACTCAAGGAGGGTTTAGTACCAGAAGTCATGAGAAAATGTACACCGAAATACTTCTTTTAAGTATATAGTCAAATACATGTTCAAGATGACCAAAGAATTCCACAGGAATGATGCAGAGTTAGGTCTCTGTTGATATTTTGTTAAGGTAATGATTTTTTTTTTACTTTCCAGACCATAAGGTTTCAATAAAAGAAAGTGAAATTGAAGAACAAAAGTGACATTCACATTCTGATGGAATTGACTCAAATAATCAATTCCCTTGTCTGAATCATTCAACTTTTCATCAACAGAGTCATTTCTCTTCTTTTTTTCCCTTGATTTGACTATTCAGAAGTGCCACTACTTTATCATAATCATAAGAGACCATTTTTAGTATCTTCAGCAAAATGATATTTGGTGGAAAAAGGAAACGAAATAGTGAGTCCTAGCAAAGACAAACAAAGGTTTTTTGTTTTTTTTCTAGCGAAGGTGCTACTAAAATGTTAAGTGAAAATTATGAGATGTTTAAAATTGAAACAATACTTGCTGTTTGCTCTTTCAGTTAGGAGTATCAGTCAGTCATGGTCTAACTTCCACACCAAATCATCAGTGTTTCGCATCTCTAGGGCCTTGTCGTTCTCCACGACCTCAACCACCTCCGAGCTCTCACATCTGTACAACAGGGGGAAGCCTGCCAACTAAAATCCACATAACTCTCATTTAGTCCTCACTTGTTGTTCTTTCAGACTTCCCTCTGTTGTAGTATCTATTGAACATTGTCTGTTGACAATTTTCCAGCAGGAGGGAGGGTGAACTTGTATTTATGGTGTTGTTAGAAGGGGTTTAGGGTTCCTGCTATACTTCAGATTGTGGGACTCGGTTCTGCACATGAGGAAGGAAGGATATAGCCACCCCTAAGTGCTACGAACCAGTCACAAACATGGAATGAGCTGTCCTAGAAGTACCTGCACTGACATCATTGCTTGTAATGCAAATGTGTGATTAAGTCATCGCTACCTTATAGTCTTCATTTGTTGGCACCAGGCCTTGCAACTGCATCCCGTTGTGTCCACTCTCAGGACTGTAGGACCAGTGTCACGAATGAGTGGTTTTAAGGCCGTGTAAAGAATCACTGGCAAAGGTATTGGCAAAGGGTGATTTTAATAGAAATTTATAGAAACGTGACTTAACAGAATTCGATGGCAAGGTTCACTCTGCTACTTATTACATGGATTAAGTATACACAGGGGAAAATCGTATCAGAATTGTGTTGGAATGATTTGTACAGAGATTGAGGATAAAAGGGTAAGGGGGACCCTCGCGTTGAGTCTCGAGGTTCAGAGAAGATCCGACTGGACCCAGTCTTAGTCTCAGACTTGGACAACGGCCTGTGTCTAATAAAAAAGGGGATAGGAAGGCCCTCCCGTTGGGTCCCGAGGTTCAGAGTAGACGCCCTTGCTTTCTAAACTCCTTCTCAGAGAGGAGCCTAGGTGCGGCTGGATCTACCCTTAGTCTCAGACCTGGGCAATGGTTTACGACTAAAGGGTTAAGGGTGTTTAGCAGCAACTTAGAGTGCAACAATACTTAAGCATTAATCAATTTGGCAGCTATACAAAGAATTAGTCAAGTTACTACAAATACTAAAACAAACTTAACTACAGATTATACTTGTTAGTAACTGTACAGATAAGCGCGCAAAAAGATCTAGATGAATGGTATATATATGCATATGAATATGGTACGAAAGCTAAATGAAAGGCCTAGAATTAGCTAATTTATAAAGGTATACCTGTTAAAAATTCCCCTCGAGTCCCATGAAATACTCACGTTAAATGCTTTGGCATTTCTCAACGGGCGAAGGGTTGAGCCCCGAGGAGTGTTCAGCCCAAATCTTGGTGTTCCTCCGAGTATCGCAAATTCAAGTTTGCAGATTCTGAGAGGCATCCCACTCAGAGGGAGACTCTGGGCGCAGCCCGCTGCAGTCCAGGAGAGCTCAAAGGGTCTCACTCGGTACCGCTGTTTATAGGTTTGCAAGATGATTGGCTTTAGTCATCAGTAAATTTCCATTTTGTCCACTATCCGAGGTGGTCCAAGGTAGTAATTATGGTATTGTTTCATGGTAACAATGGTATTGTTCCACTTGAGCTATGATCCAGGTAGGGAATGCTTCAGAGCCATCAGAGATGACGAATTATCTCTTGTTTCTGTTCCCTACTTTGATCATGTAGCTAGTCTCCCTGGGACGATCAGTGTCGTTCCCCACCTTAGCCATGCAAGAGTGCTTGGTGCGGCCAAGGGACGCTTAACCGCCCAACTCATACACAATGGCTAAAGCTTAACAGAAGGTTCTGAGACCGTATCGTAGCCCAGAGGAAAAGAGGGGGGAGGAATGCACCACCACAACCAGTGAAGGCACCTGGGAGCAGCTAGAGCTGCTCTGTGCTCCAGGAAATCTGCCCCTGCTTGTAAAAAGAGCCTCCTCTGCTTGGAGCAAAATTAAACTAGTGCTCAAAAGCTGGAAGGAGGTTTCTCCTGGAAGCTATGTGAGAAGTCAGAAGTCCCAGAGTAGTCACACTGATGTTGTCCTGGCTTTATCTTTCTCTCTAGAAATGTTTAGAGGGACAGACAAACCTCTCTGAAAGGGTCAGTTCCTGACCTGACAATCTGGTTCAGTGAGTAGATTTGGGGTAGAAATCCTCTTAGTTTTGCTCCTTCTCTCCTTTGTTTTGTTGGGTCATTCTGAGCAAGTGGCTTAAATTTGCTGCCTCAGTTTCCTCCTCTACTTACAACGTTACCCACTGCCTGCCTTCCTGAATCCTTGCTGAGGATTATTTAGTTCATGTTGATACAGTTCTGTGGGAGTGAAGAAATGCCTCCAAAAGTGCCGATTGTTAACCCAAGTGATGAAATGCTGTTGTGAGGAATAATTCATTTTTTTTGCTGAATGAATTGGCTAGTGGCAAATTAGCTAATGTTCAGAACAATTCACTCCCAAGGTCCTGCTTAGCTGGGTTTATCAGCCATTGAATTATTAGCCCAGCATATTGTTACGTATTACACAGTGAAGCCATCGAATATGCATCAGCAAAGCCTCTATTAGCAAGACAAGATGGGTGTAATGCTGTACGTCGCAGCCAAGCCCAATTACCACGCGAGAACGCCTCTCCTGTTCGGTGGCTGCCAACCATTTCGTTGCATATTAATGGCGTTTACTCCATTTAAGTGGCTTTGCCATCCTGTCCCCGGCTCCTGTTTCTTTGGCGGTGCCGCACAGCTGTAAGCAGTGACAGGCGCATTCAGAGGTTGTTTCAGCTTTAAGGTGGGATTAATTGTCCTTTGAAGACAGGGCTGAGGTTGGGGGTTGGCCATGCTCAGCAGCACCGGTTGCTGTCCTGACCGCCTCCATCATTTGGGTGGGGTGGGTAGAAGTAGCAAGCCTGCTCTGTAGTGATCTCCCACAAAACTTTCCTTCCTATCCCCGTCTTTCCCTGGCTTCCAATTTGGTGTTCACTTCTGAAGAGCTCCAGCTTGGCTTCTGAACAGAGAAACCAGCACAGTCGGGCTTGTCCGTACCAGCTTTTTCAAGCCAATGTGAGATGACCCATATGATGGGGCTTCCTCAGCCCTCTGGCTGCTGGTACAAAAGAGGGATTAGGCCCATGTCTGATCCTCCCCGGTAATCTGAGGCCAGACATGGTCTTTTCTTTCAAGAACAGTTGCTGAAAAGATTTTAAGGATGTTGTCACAGCTAAACTCGTGGGCAAATGGAGCAGTTCAGCTGCTTCAGGCTGGGAAGGTTTAATTGAGCTCTGAGGGAAGGCTCAAAGCTGAATTAAATCTTTTTCTGATGGAGAGCAAGGTCTGCCGTAAAGAAATTCTCCTGATGCTTGCCTTCCCCACGTGCTGGACCCAGGACCAGCTCTGACCCAGTCCAGGGCAGAGTTTGTGCTGAGAAAGGGGCTGTTCGCCCTGCTGGAGTTACTTCCCACACCACAAGCAAATAAACTATTTTATTCTCTGTTCAGCGCTGTGAAAAAGACATTCAGAGCAGCTGAACTGCCATTTTTTAATTGCTGTTATCTGTAGCTAGAGATCGTGAGATTTGCAGGCTCTCAGTTGAAATGTCATAGCAAGATTGTTCCTTATAATTGTGTAAGAAGAAACAGCGTATGTGGGAGAGACGGGCCAAGAGAGAATAGTTTATCTGTTTTCCTTGGTAATATAAGGATGACACGTGTATTAATTTTGGAGCAAACTGTGGAGATTTGTTGTACGACCTCATGGGTTTTACTCCTGAATTTTACTCCTGGATAAATAAATACTCAAACTATAGCATGTTTTGAGTCTCAGGCCAATTTTTCAGCCTCCTTACTACCAAAGGTACCTGGCTGGTCCATCCCTCTAAGGATTACATTTGGAGATCCTAAGGCACTAATCTTATGCTGGAATCAATTCCCCTGGATTTCTGCACAGTAAATACCTCTTCAAATGGCTTTTAAAAAATGCCTTCAGCCCTGTGTTGCTGTTGGTAGGTGTCCTGGTTTCGGCTGGGATAGAGTTAAATTTCTTCCTAGTGCTGTGTTTTGGATTTAGTATGAGAAGAATGTTGATAACACACGGATGTTTTCAGTTGTTCCTAAGTACCTTGTTAGGGACAGCTTCCATGCTACCAAGCAGAGGCTGGGAGGGAGCATAGCCAGGACAGCTGGCCCAGCTGGCCAACGGAGTATTCCATACCATGTGACGTCATGCTCAGTATATGAATGGTAGGCGTGTTCCAGGAATTGGCGATCGCTACTTGGTTATCCGTCAGTGCGGGTAGAGAGCAATTGCATTATGCATCACTCATTTTGTATATTCTATTATTATTGTTGTTGTTGTTGTTATTATTATTATTATTATTATCAATTTTCCCTTTTCTGTTCCATTAAACTGTCTTTATCTCAACCGACGAGTTTTTCTCACTCTTACCCTTCCAATTCTCTCCCCGTCCCACCGGGGCGGGGGGGAGTAAGCAAGCGGCTGCATGGTGTTTGGTTGCCTGCTGGGTTAAACCACGACAGTAGGTTTGGCAAAGACATCCTCAGCAGCCAGCAGTCCACTGCTGGAGCATGGGTTTGTGGGATCCTCTGGAGATGGACAAAGGCTTTACTCTGAGCCTCAGAGACCCCATCTTTAGGGGTATGTCAAAAAGTGCTTCCATGGAAGGGGATCTTTATGCAGAGTGTCGTCAGCTGACTTGGATTTGTCTGTGCTTTCTGCACAGGAGAATTTGGGTTGTTCTGCAAAATAGTTTTGTTTTTTTTTTTAGGATCTGCACTTTTTTTTTAATGAGGAAAGAAATACTGAAAATCTCTTCAAAAGAAAACCCCACTCTCTCTTTTGAGGACTTTGGCAAAACTAAGAGGGTTAGATGTCTGGGTAAGGATCAGAACTGCAGAATATCGGTGTGAATGAAACTTTTGGTAATTTGTAAGGTACCGCTTTTTGTTACTTACTATAGAGAGATGCTTGCTGAGAAGATATTTTTGCAATCACACAATCTTTCCATGGATTTAACAGGAATTCAGAGAGGTCTCCTGGTATCAGATCAGTTCATTAACATACCCCTAAACTTCAAGTCTCCTAAAGACTTCATCTTACTTTTTTTTTTCAGAGATCCTCCCTTCTTGTAACATGTCTGAAAACATTTTCATTCAGATGTAACTAACCTGAGACCAACATGAAGGTGTCAGAAGTATTTAAACTAGAAAAGAGTGATTACAGAATTCAACCTTGAACTACCTGGGGTTACAGGAAAGCACAGAACTAGGCATGAATTACGGGGAAATAGATGTGAGGTGAGTGATAGGTAATATTCTTGGAGGCTTTATGATTCCAGGAAAGAGGGAAATGTGAAATAGAAGGTGAGCCAAAATTAGAGACCCTTCAGAGACACTAATAAATCTGAGGGGTGCTGATTAGTGCAAGGTTTGTGAGCAGCTTCCCATCTTTTGTGCAATTGAGGGAGAATTCTTTCTAAATCAGTGCATGCTAACCTGGTTCTCACCTTGTAGCATCATTTACACAGGCACAAAAGGTGACATAAATCATAGAGGTGATCTGTTCTGGTAGCGTTTTACCAACCCTCTGGACAGATAAAAATGAAAGCAAACCTCACGCCGGCTATACTGAATTTTGCTCTGTGACTGTGGGATTTCATTGCACAGTTCTGGGTCTTAATTATTTTCCATTTCTCTGACATGACAAAATGAAAGGAGTCTAAACCAGACATAGCCTCATCCATATCAAAACTTAAGCCAAATCTAGTGCAAAAATGAAGAGACTGGTGCCTGTGACTGAAGCTTGCGATGCCTCACCCCTTTTTATGCTAAAACGGCACTGGGAAGGGATTACCTCTCCCATAGGAGATCTGGGATCCCGTTGTGCTGTAATTCTTCCTGGTGATTTAGGTACTGCATCAAATAATGCAGGTAGCTTTTTGCTGGAGCTAAGGCTCTCTGTGACCTTGGTGAGGTTAATCCTCATGTGTGCTAGCGTGAAAACAGAATCCAGTCCATATGTTCAGCCTTGCATGTGGCTCCGGGAAGTGCCACGGATGGGTTCAATATTAGAGTCATATCGCTGTCTCCTTGGGTAGATGGAAGCTTGCCAGGACTGGAGGGGAAAATGTTAGCTGATACTCATAAAAGCAAGGACATTTATGATTTTTCCTTCTCCCACCTAGGTTAGACACCTGGAGAACCTGAGGACTTTTCTCTTCTGTTTTGTTTTGTTTAATGAGCGAAGAGATGGAAAGATTGATTTTGATTTAAATGTCAGATGACAGAATTATAGCCTTGCCAATGCCTTGGGTGCCCTTTTATTTAAAAGAAGCATCTGCGCAAGAATCAGTACCCCGCAACAAAGCCAAGGTCTCAGATAGCAAAATTAAAGTGACTCTATCCAGCCGGTAAATGCAAAGCACAAGTATGCCTGAATCTGCCTCAGAAGCTTCAACTTCTCTTCAAGCTGCAGGATAGGGGCGACAGATTTTCCTAATCCTCTGACTCACACCCCAAATTGTTCTGCAAAGCCTGTGAGCCACGGGATGTATCATTGTCCCTGGGAGACGAAGGGATGGCAACATTCAGGAATAGTTTATAATGGGAGATGATGGTGGTTTCTTAATGGTGGTTTCTCAAGGGTCGGTCACTCATTTGGCTCTGCTGGGTAATCTGATGGGGCTGGTCTCAAGAGTCCTGGCTAGTCTCGGGGGTCCTGTGTCCGTTCTGAGCTCCCCAGTACAAGAGAGACATGGACATGCGGAGAGATTCCAGTGAAGGACCACACGGGTGATTAAGGGACTGGAACATCTCTCCTATGAGGAAAGGCTGAGAAAGTTGGGACTGTTTAGCCTGAAGAAGAGAAGGCTCAGGGGGAATCTCATTAATGTGTATAAATACCTGAAGGGAGGAGTATATAAATACCTTAATGTATATAAATACCATCTTTTCAGTGGTGCCCAGTGATAGGACCACAGGAAGGTCCATCTGAACATCAGGAAACACTTTTTTTACTGTGAGGGTGACCGAGCACTGGCACAGGTTGCCCAGGGAGGTTGTGGCGTCTCCATCCTTGGAGATGTTCAAAAGCCATCCGGACATGGTCCTGGGCAACTGGCTCTAGGTGGCCCTGCAGGGGGGTGGGGCAAGATGACCTCCAGAAGTCCCTTCCCACCTCAACCATTCTGTGATTCTGTGATTCTTTGTAAAACTAAGGGTTCAATTTACTGAAAGCTGTGTCTCACCTAGCCTTGTTCCTGAAATGTGAGTGGCTCTTGAACTATGCAGCCTGCGTGCTACTCAAAAGCCAAAGCCTGGCCTTGCCTTTCTTGGGTTAGAAGTAGACTTCACCAAAACCTAGATCTTAGCTATTCCAAATGGGAAGGAGAGCATGTTTCACACCTGGCATTGCAAGGATAGACCTCACCCGCTCTAGAGAAGGAATTACATCCATCTCACCACAGCTGTATGACCACACCAATGTCTTTGTTCAAGAAATCTCTAGTAGAGGGCATCTCAGTTTCTAGAGCTTCGCTTGGAAACATGAAGCTAGCCCATATTACGGGACAAGGATGTGTTGGTGTTGAGGTACAGGCTCTGTGAAGCGACGTTTCACTGTGCTTTGCTCCCATAAATGAGCTTTGATGGAGGGAGTTCCCTGCGGTGGGGGAACCTTGCAGCATCTCAGGTCTGGGTAGTGGCAGTGTCCTCATCTGAGGGGTGAAGCTGCAAACTCTCAACCTCCGTTGCAAGTGGGCTTGCTGAGAGCTTTGCAGTGTACCCGAAATAGCAGCACAACGTGACTGACTCACCTTACGCGCCACTGAAACGCCATGCAACGTTGCAGGTGACCTGGCAGGGCTTAAATAATATCTGCAAGGCCACTGATGTCTCCTGGAGAGGTCTGAACTACTGGCACCATGTAGCACAGTGGAATAATAGGAAATGAGTTTTGATGGGAAGGAGGGTAACTGTAAAGACAAAAATCCCTTCTAGATCAAGAGGTTAATACAGGCCAGGCCAGTGAAGCGTTGCTGATAGAGGTGCGGATAGGCCATGAAAAATTCACAAGCCAACATCTCGAGCCCCTGTCAGACTGCAAAATGTGACCTTCATCCCCCGAGCCCCTGATGCCATTGCCAGGCAGTAGATGCCGAGCCTTTGCAGAAGAGCGAGATCAGGCGCCGATGGTCGGTCTGCTTTCCCTGCAGCGTTCTTCTAGGATCTGCTGATCTCTGTGTCTCACTCGGCGTCATTCCGAATATGGCTGGATGTCTGATCTGTTTGCTCTGAAAACGCAGAGCTGAGGCCTCACGGGAGGGTTGGCAGGAAGGTGGGGGCTAACTGGTCTCTGTGCTGGACCTCCTGAACTGTGGGCTTCACTGGAAACACCACAAATATGTCTCATCCTGAAAGGTCCTAAATATCTCGCATTCCACGTCATGCAGGGGTCTCTTTGGCATGGCAGTGGCATTGTAACCGCTTAACATTTCTTTGTCTTCATTGATACTTTTTCTTCTTTACAAAATGGTTGAGCATGCTTCTCTTTATCTGAAGGAAGGGAAGACTCACCAGCTCTGCTTGATTAGATGAATACTAACCTAAAGTGTTTAAAACTTGTTATAAGGATACGTATTTAAGACCTTTGCTTTGTCTAAGCCTTGGGTGACGTGGCCAATGGAAAACTGAGGAATCTTCCAACATCTCAGTCCCAAAGAGGAGAGACTGTTTGGAGGACCAGGCTAGAAATTAACTCATCTGTGTCTTCCTCCCAGTTCTGATCCTGACTTGCCGTGGTGGTTGTGTAAGCACTCTCCTCCCCCTCTGAAGCAGATAGCTCACTGCCTCGCCGGTGTCAGAAGGTCTGATTGCCTGGTGTTTACAAAATGTTGGAAATCCTCCAGTGAAAGGCTGAGTGCTATTTCACTCCTTTAACAACCCACCATTTTGTGTGAGCTGTAACCCCAGCGACAACGGTATGTCACTCTTATTTTAAGCCTAATCTGATTTAAACTTGCTTATACAAAAGCAGAGAGAGAGATGAGGAGAGTTGACCCCATTCATACCTACTTAGATTTCCAGTTTGAAGACAGTGTAAGTAAAGAGTAAAATCTGAGCAGGGTCTTCAGAGCTTGGCCTTTAGGGAGCCCTTTTTCCCCTCACAGAACAAACGTAGCGGTAATGGGAGTCCCTTGTCTCACGTCTCTGGGCCCACCTCTTCATCTGCTCTTGGAGACACAGGTTGTTTCCACCTCTCTGAGATGCAGCCCTCTCCACCATGTGCTGCCTCACCCGCGCACCATCGAGCCGTGACAGAAAAAGCTTCGGGGTCCCTCAGTTGGCAACTTACACTCACCACCACTGAAAATGTGGTGGTCTCCAAGGCACTAGCACTGGGAATTTTGATCATGCTGCTTGGCAGAGGGGTGAATAGGTGCAAAGGATACAACTCAAGCCAACTGGGGTCTTATTAGTGATCTCCAGCCCTGGTAGTGGTCAGGCAGCTGGTGAAAGATGGAGTATCTACTTGTACGGTAAATCAAACAGATGCATGTGAGACATCCAGCTGAAAAGTCTCCTAACACGTGCTGATTGAGTATCGGCTAATAAAAGCATAGATTGCATGGCTTCCATTGAACTATGTGACCCCAGACCTCAAAGATTTTACTGCTGGAAGTCAGGGGGAAACTTGGGTGCATAAAATGGTAATAAATCAGAGCCTGAAAGGTTTTTGGATTTAGTGGGGCAGTGAACAGCATGGAAACAAGCCCAAACATTTCCCCTCTTTTTCTCCCCCTCTCCCTTCAGCTTTTGTGCTTTGCCATAAGGAAGTACTGAGGGAGGATGCAGAATATCACTTTTCCTAAGATGAAGTCCCCAAGTGTTGGTGTTTTTTTTCCATTCTGCAGACAAAAAATTTACTATGACAATAAATCGATGGCAGTAATATGCTCCCCAATTTATTGGTGAATTCATGTATTAAAAGGAATGTGAAATACAACATTCCTACTGCTGACTTGTAGTTTTACAGCAAGGCAGCCAAAAACTATAGCTCCCCTTTCCATAGAGGTGGGGACCCCTCCTACTGGCTTCATTCATGCAGAGGTGATCAGGCTTCTCATAAAGCTTTGCGGGCTTCCAAATGATGCATCATTTTCAAATTCATTTCCTGCTTATGTTAATAAACAGTTGATTCATCTCCTTCTTTCTAGTTACAAGCTAGTTGCAATGACTCTAAATACTAGACCGTCAAGGTGAAAGGGAGGTGATCATGGGCAATAAACATTCAAAGGAGTTCAATTACTTGTTTGCATCAACCTTCACTCCAAAGCAGTGTTCATATTGAATTGGAAAGGGCTTGGGTGGCATGGTGAGAAGAAGATGTGTGGGAGGGAATCCCTTTCCTCTTCTGAGTTTTAGTTTCTGAGTACCATTGAACTATTCCCACAAGCAAAGCTGCGTGAGCTAGAGTATTTCTGACATAACCTCTCCTCTGTGAGTGCATCACATCAAAGCTACTAAAAGACTATCCTGACACTGGGGTTGCAGGTAATCCAGGATCCCATCTCGGAGCGTTTTTCCTTCTTTGCTCCTGCTTTGCCAATAGAATAATTAGGTGGGGGAGGGCAACGCGGAGGCTGAGAGCCAAAATCAGCATGGCATTGGAACAAATGGGGATTGTAAGGCTGCAGCATGTTAAGGAGCTCATCATGGGCACATCTCTGTGGTACCCCACTGAAGGTGGCTGGGTGCAGGGTTTTGTTCCTAGAGACCAGGTCCCACAAGAGAGGCCCAGATCAGGGCAGTGGGGAAAATCTAGGTGTCTTGAAAGAGCTAAGCAATTCAGTATTACATGGGAGATGCATAGCCATGCTGTTTAGTATCAAAACAAGCTGGAGAAACGGAATAATAACACAATTAAAATAGAGTTTTTGTTTTTTGTGACTGAGCTCTTGACTTCACTATGCTTTGCTTAGTTCACTTCATGCTGTTTGCAAGCATACTGAGAGCCCCAAAGGATTTGGGAAAGCATCTTCCAGTCTCCAAAGTCCAGTGATGATAAATCAATTTATCACTGATCAATGATTTTGCAGTGTAGTGTGTGGCTTCTCTAATAAAGCAGTTACAGAAGGTCATGGACATGGGGAGCCAACTAGGAACCAACCATTAAAAGTGAAGAGTCAAAGAAAATTGTTTGCAAATAACTTAAGGTCTATTTGCCAAGTGCTTATAAACAATCAATACATTTAAAGAAAATCAGGATGGTTCCCAAACATTCTGCTAACCAAAATGGGGCTTTATTCATAATAAATACTATTTATGATGAATAATTTGACTAGGGAGGACTGGAGAGAGGCCAATGTATCCATCTATTTAATAGGAACTATGGGTGATCCAAAGAATTATAGACTTATCAGTCTTATTTCAGTTGCTGAAAGAATAACTGAGAAATTAATTAAAGAACAGGCAATAAAACACCAGGGTAAGTATAAGTTGAACGTAGCAAAACTCCATGGATTTTAAGGGTAAAATTCTGCATGCTTTCACTCATATTTTCTAGAAGAATTGTTCCATTCACCAGTATTTCTGTATCTGCTCAGATTGTGGAAAAACAGGGATGGGGACTTTCACTCAATGTAGACAGAGCTTAGCACATTGCCACCTAATCTTTGCTGATGTCTTTGAACACTGCAGCACTTAATAAGTTAAGAGACATAATAAGTTATGTCTCTAATGTTAATAACCCCTCAATTTCTTTGGAAAGCTTAAGAGCAGAGCAGATAAAGGACAAACGGGTAAATACAGTTAATTTAGATTTTCAAGATGTTTTTGAGAAAGCGCCTTACAAGAAGCTATTAATGGGATTTTGTGACTGTAGAGGGAGAAGGAAGGCAGAGGCATAGCTTCAGCGGTGGTGAAGAGGAGGGACAGAAAGAGGAGGGCTAAGAGTTCAATTCTCAGCATGGGAAGAGGTTACTAACAAGGTCCGCCCAGAATCAGGTTCGTGAAGACTAGTGAGGAATAAAAGCAACTCCATAAAGGCCTAACAAAGCTCAAAAATTGTCAACATGAATTTCAGTATAGCCAAGCACAAGGCACTGCTGCTCGAAAGGACTGATTTAAATGCTTCATGAATGCTGACGATTTCTGCGTTCGTTTTAACCCTCCAGACCTCGGGACATCGTTGCCAACAGCTGAAAGAAGGGATTCGTGCAGTATGCAGTGGGGGCTTGCAGCGATGAAAGGACCGCTCAGCTGAGTTAAGGAATGGGTGGAGGGAGCTGTGTCTAATAATAATGATGTGGCTAATAATAATCCGATGAACTAATGCTTCATCTGTACCACCTGCTGTATTCAGTCCTGATCGCCCTTTTGTTGAGAAGAGGAACGGTAGTGCAAATAGGAAAAAAATGAGAGTGATCCGCAGCATGTGGTTCTTCTGTACGGTGAGAAGAGAAAGTGATGGGGTTTAATCCGTAGGGAAAGAAGATGAGTAAGTTAGAATTGACGTATTTTACAGGTTAATACTCACAGGGAAGAGCTCATCTGCCACTCTCCTGTTTTGCTTTTTGTCTTTTATTACTTTTCATGAAGTGATGAGTATGGGGAAGTACAAAGAAAGCTAAAGGCAGTTTGTTTCAGAGGGGAGAAGTGTTCCAAGACTGCGTGACAACTGTTTCAGTTGTGGACCTCGGTGGGGGAAGTACTTCTTGGAGGTAGCTGTATATTATTGTAATGTATGCTTATATGTATATATATGTGTATATATATATTTTAGATAAGGATCTAGTGCTTTAAGGATCTACTACTTTAGTAATCTAAAGGAAAGAAAATATCCTGGGCTGTGAACATTCAAGGTGCATACTGATGTCGAACTGGGAATGGAAAGGGATGTCACGCCGTGGAAATACCACCCTGTTCACAAGCGCTGCTGTACAAAAGTCCCTTGCACACAGCAGCGATTGCAGCGTGGGTTACCGCCTGCCAAACTGCACATCGTTCAGATTTGATAGCAGTTTTGGGCTCTAGGTCAGGCTATCTGGAAGCTGCCTGTGCCCAGTGTGTGGTGTCCAGGATCAATCTGAAAGGACTTGGGCAGGAGTGGAAGGTTTTGCCTGTGTGTGACTGCAGCTGGGAGAGACCCAGCAGTTTTGATTCAATCTCAGGCTCGGTTTTTAAGCTCATTTGAACCCCAGGAATGAAACATGGGCAGGTCTGTTCATCCCAGCTCTCGGACAGCAAAGCTCCAGATCAATTTTCCTGAAGAGGTGCAAAGTGAAATCCCTCCAAAGCTGAAGAGTGCCTTGAGCAATTGCCTGTGACCTGACACTCCTGTGTGTGCTGACACAGGCTGGGACACCGCTGCTGTGCGTGCACATGCTGGCGTGGGAGGGACACCAAGCTCCGGGCAGCTCCAAGATGGTTGCCGACGGGTGGGACTGCTGCTGTCAGATGTCAGTCCCTCCTGCAGTGATGGGGACGGGTTGCTGGAGGACTGAACGTGTGCTGTCTGTTCTCCTTTTTCCTGAAGCCGCTTGATGTGCATGTTAAGATGTGACCACCCGAGGCACCTGATAGGTCTGTTTTGTCCATAATGGTGTTTGCTGCCCCAGCCTTACGCTAACTGGAGCCCTCCAGCTGGTGCTGAGAAGTCATCTGCTGTCCTTCTGCCTCACCTCCTTTCTCCGCAGCGCTGTTGCTACTGCTGTTAACCGCAAAGGTAGCAAATAGGACAAGGAAGGTCTAGCTGGATGCTAAATAAGCACTTAAGGCATTGATCAAATGTGACACAGGGATCACGTCTTCCCTTTGCTTGAGAAGGCAGGGAAGTGTTCCATCCTTCAGTTATCACCGGAGAGCTGAGGCACAGAAAATGTCCTGGCCACACCATGCAGAAATTCAGTGCCAGCAACTGACTCTGGCTTTCCTGGATCCCAGCCCTGGGTGTAAAGCAGAAGCTTGACCCTACATCAAGGCTGTCTTCTCACCTCCTGTCTGTTTGTCACCGTGCCTCATTGCATCGTGCTTAGCGTTAGCATCCACATGTGCTATGGACAGGTCAGGTCTTTCTCTGTGAGCAATGAGCCTCACTTCAGGGCTGTTATGCAAATTCATAACAACAATGATCCAGAAATAGTAATCCTTAATCATGGGTAATTTCTAAAATGAATCAAACACATTCTTTTCTTTCCAATGAATAATTCTCTTAGTGCTGAGCATTAGTAATGGTAAGGACTTTCTAATGTCCCTACAATATGTTTTTAAAAGGCATCGGTCTCTCCTTTTAATAAATCCCCTTTGGAAATGTTCTGTTTAATTCGAAAACCTTAGAAAAAAAGAAGGGTCTGGTGGAAAGCAGTCACTGCTGCTCAGCCTTAATCACATCAAGATGGTTTTCGTCTGCAGATTTAACGCATGTGTGTGGATGTGTGGCTCAGAGCCTTCCTTAGGCGTGCACTGACTTGATAAGCCTTAATGGCCATGTCAGTGATCCACGGATGATAGGTCACGGGGAGATGGGGCATTTTGAAACTGCACCTTTCAATCCATGCTGCTGCGCCTTTGGGGGGCTTCCGAGGCAGCCACAGGAACCAACCAAGCAGCAGTGATTTTGTACCCATCACGGAGCATCCTAGAAGCACCTTGGGCAGTGACTTTCATCATACCCCTGGCCTTTGGATGGCTCTGAAGGACAACTCTAAACTGCAGGAAGTTGAGCAAAATCAGAAAGCCAGGGGAGGTAGTATTGAACCACATTGCCCTGCACTGGTATTTCTTTGCTGATTGGGGATAAAGCCCCTGCTGAATAAGCCTAGAAGTAAATGCATGAGCATAGTCTGTCCTGGAGGCACGGTGTGGAGTCGGTGGAGGGATGCCAGGAGGTGTCTGCCTTGAAGTGCTTGGACTCTAAGAGGGGACATAACTGAGCCGGGCTGAAGAGACATGGGCGGTCACACACGTGCAACATGGACACATGCCCTCACTGTCAGGAACGTAATGCTTTCAACTAATATCGATCTTTCCTTACTGCCCTTCTACTCTTTCCTCCTGCCAGTCTAGATGAAAAAAGCACAGATTGTTTCCTTAGAGCTGTGACAAGGAAAGACCAAGGGAGGAAAGTTTAATAAATATCATCAGGGCTCGAAATGCAGAAGGGCTGTCAAGGAAAACCACAAATGCTTGTGGCTCTGCAGATAATATGGTAACTGCATGTTCAAAATGCCTGCACCCATCAACGTGCCAGCTGCCCCACTGCATGAGGAGACACCATTTCATGCGGTTCCCCACTGACATGCCCACAGGACAAGTCTGTGAGCACTGCGGTTGTGAACATTCAGTCCCATCTTCAGGAAGACGGAGTTACACTCAGGAGTTCCTGGCACTTTTATTCATACTTCTCCCATAGGATGCCCTGACCACCTGGCCCAGTAGCTATTTTACCAACTTATTTTTGGTAAGTCAGAAGTAAGAAGGCGTGGAACTAACAACAGAAAACCTTTATCCTTTTTAGGAAAGTGTTTCACCAGGACTTGAGAGCTTGTCCCAACGTGCAGTGCCTGAGTGCCAGAAGTCCATTGCCAAGGATGCAAAGCTTCTTGCTCCTGCGTGGTTGCGCTAAATACCCAGCATGAGCATCTGATCTTGGTTTTTCCCTCTATTTTCAAGGTTGTCCCACAGACAGCAGTGAGATCTCTACATGGGGATGCAGGATTAGATTTGAAGTCTCTGTGTCGCTCTGTATAGCTCTGTGTCGCTATATAGTTCCCTTTTGCATGAAGAGTATGTAGATAGGGGGGATATGGCCTTATTTTACAGACCCAGAAATGTGAGTTTGAGCTTCCCTTTATGCCCCTACTGAAGGTTAAGTATGTTTCAGGATGGTGTGAAGAACAAGACCCTCATCTGAAGACCTGATGATCCAGATGGACAGCATTCAAAGGCAAGGGGAGCAAGGGAAGTGAACATCCAAACCAAGAGCTGAATAGGGAAACTTACTGCCCTTCTAGCCTATCCAGTGGATGGATGGTGGATGGATGTTGGTCTCAGTGCTTGGGTCACTGGAACTGGTAGCCTTTGATAAATAAGATGTAGGATAGTGGTAGCTACCACTGTTTAAAGTTGAGGACAAGGTAAGTAGCTTATGGTGAAGTCTGTTGGTGTGATTAACTTGGTCTTTTTAACATATTTGTTTACTTATCCTTCTAAAAGCGTGGGTGCTGGACGAATGAACTGTGGTGTATATGGCAGCAGTAAAAGGGATGGACGAAGGCAGGTAGGCAGGAACGTGTGGCTGGGGGCATCGGTATCTTTTAGACTGGATTTGCCTCTGGAGATGTTGTCATATGAAACTGCCCCCTTCTGCATCAGTGTATCAGGATGGTCATCCTCCTTCCCCATATCCTTTGGGATAACCCAGCTGATTTTGCAGTAGTTTGCTGCAATTAAAGAGCAGCTGCTCCTTGGCTTTCCATTTGCTGCCCTGTGCTGCACAGAGTGTGTGGATCATGGGACAGGCCATTCCTGGGCAGTGCTCTGATCTTCTCTCAGTCCTCTTGCAGCTCTGGGATTGCAGTCCCTGGGATTCGTGGGGGTTCTTCACCTGGGTCTGCTCCTTCCCTGCTCTCATTCTGCCTATGATGAAGAGGACCTCTAACTATGCAGAGTTAGTGGGATATTTTGACTGAAAATTATCCTCTACCTGATTTGGATGTCATGCAAGACCCAAAGTGGCCCTATAGGATACAAGAGACAATTACGCTCTTTGTGGGAGTTGTGGGGTAAGTAATGCATGGGGGCTTAGAATTGCAGAAGGCAGACATCTACTGACAAATTCTTCCTATCCCATCCTCTAACATTCGTTCTATATATGCTCTCTTACAGAGAAACTGTTCTGCAAACATTATAGAGAGCTGTAATGTATTAAAATTAGGTTTAGATTAGCATCCTCCCACCTGGAAATCCAGGTGCTTTACTTATCATGAGTTGAGCTCTCTGGAGCTTGGAGACAACCATAAAGCTTCTGTGAACGTCCTTAAATAGCTGTTCTGCACATATAAATGCTGCTCCTTTGAAATCAACCACCTAATTTCCAGAGCAAGTGATATGTATTGCTGTGCGTAGCTCTCGCCTTCCCTGGGTATGAATTGCCCTATTCTTCTGCTAAAGAGCATGGACCAGGGCCCAGAGTGGCAGTTTTTGTATGACATACTTCTGTCTGGTCGAATTTTCCTTCTCGATTTAGAGGAAGGTGCAAGTGGGCAAGGGAGAGGAAATGCCGTGTTGGAGAAAAAAAAGAAGGAAACAGTGTGTGGAAGATTTAAAAAATAATAATCAGTGGTAGTCATTTGGAGGTGTCCAGATAAGATGGTGGAGGGGTAACATCCCTCCAATGTATCACTCTTCTTGTAATCATCAGTGCTATCCTAACGACTCTCCAGCTCATCACAGGGGTATCGTTTCCCCAGGTGTGGAGTATATCAATTATTTTTAAGGGCACCCTGAAATCTAAGCCGTCTCTTCAGTTGGTGTGGGGTGGCATAACTACATGACCTCAGCAGAGCTCTGTGGATTTATTCCAGCTGAGGTTCTCGTTTATTGTCCGATTGCCATAAAACGCCCCACGCTTCGGTTCGAAGTGGCGAGTACCGAGCGCTGCATCCACGGGAGATTTTAGGGGAAGCAGAAATAACACAAAACTGGCTCGCCGCAGCTGGCATCCTGCCAGGATGCTGGGATTAAGCTGGCGAACGCTCATAAACAGCGCGGCTGGCCCTGGTTGTAGCTTTCCCCTTGATCCACAGAGTGCGATTCCTCCCGAGCAGCCTCCTGAGCCTTGGGGTCAATGCCGCTTCTGAGGAAGAAAAGCTGCCGATGAAGGGGCTGGTGCCTGGCGTCCCCTTCTTCTGGCTTATGGGTTGGGAGGCTAATTGCAGAAAGTTCCCAGCTTGGGGGGGGGAAAAAGTGGAAAAGACAAATGGGGAAAGGATGATTGGGTTTTGCTGTCAGCCTGAGGAGGTGAATAGTTGGGAGCGTGGAGTTTATTGTGAAATGGAGGCCTAACCCAGTGGCCTTTGAAATCAATAGAAAGCCTCCAACTGGCTTCAGTGTCTCTTTGTTCTAAGCAAGGGGAAGATCATGGAAATAGGAAAGCAAAATGATAACAAGCTTTAGATCTGCAGAATGCAGAATGCAGATCTAAATCCTGGGCTCTACGGAGATGCAATTACCTGTCTAGGCTCATGGAGAGACAAAATAGTGATGTTTGCCTTAAGGGAAATGATTGAAAAAAAAAAGGAAAACCAAAACCAAAGAATGCATTCAGGGGAATTGGATGGAGGTGTCTGCAAAGGATGAGGATTAAAGGCTTGGTTCTGCCTGTTGCACTCCTGCCCTAACCTGAGTTTAGAAGCAATGTAAAATAGTCCAAAGAGCAGAGGAGCCAGTTCCAGTTCTACAAGGAGATGGTGGGTATTATTAGCCAAAAGATGAAGGAGGCTAAATAAAAAACAACCAATAACTTCCTATTGTAGAGTCAAAGAACTGAAAAGATCTGTTAGAGAGTATACAGGAGGGAGCAAACCTAAGTTGGCAATAAACTGGACAGACAGGTTGTCTTGGGACTCTTCGGTCTGCCCGGTTGTCTGTGCACATATCAGCCATCTCCTACGTGGGGCATCTTATAACTACTGTAGAAAACCGGAATAGTCCATGGTATACACCGAGGGTGTTGCTTTGCATACGTACACCTGAACAATGCCTGGTTACCATGGTGATGGGCGCTATAGAAAGCATTCTTATAGATTCCTTTACAATTTGTAATCCAGTGGGGAGAGAGAGCAGTATGAGAGGGGGTCTTTGCCAGATGGGTCGCCTCTAGAGAACACCCCTGCAGGGGTCTTCACTGGAGACTCATATGTTGAATTTATATTCTTTAAGAGAAATAAAATAAGCTCTGAACAGCCGACCTCTGCAGCTAGGGTTTTTGGTAGCACGTGGCTGGACATTGGCTCAGAAACTTACGGACACTTGAGTAAATACCCTGGATTTTATGTTTAGTGAGGCCTATCAGGTATTTAAACGTGTATCTGCTTTTAAACAGCTAAATCCATTATGTAGGTGATATTAATATCCTTGAACAGCCTATGAACTGGGGTGAGTCTCACAGAATCACAGAGTCATGGAGGTTTGAAGGGACCTCTGGAGAGCGTCTAGTCCCCAGCTCAAGCAGGGTCAGCTAGAGCGGGGTTGCTGAGGGCTACATCCAGCTGGGGGTTGAATATCTCCAGGGAAGGAGACTCCACAATCTCTTTGAGCAACCTGTTCCAGTGTCTGACCACTCTCATAGTAAATAAGTTCCTTATGTTTAAATATCTTTTCCTGTATGCCACTTTGTGCCCATTGTCCTGTCGGTGGGCACCACTGAGAAGAGTCTGGCTCTGTCTTCTTCACATTCTCCTGTCAGATATTTATACACATGGAAAAGATCCCCCCTGAGCCTTCTCTTCTCCAGGCTGAACAGTCCCAGCTCTCTCAGCCTCTTCTTGTGTGACAGATACTCTCATCCCTTAATCATCTTCATGGCCCTTTGCTGGACTCGCTCCAGTATGTCCATGTCTCTCTTGTACTGGGGAGCCGAGCACTGGATGCCTTGGCTACAAGCACTGTCCTTTGGAGAGCATCCACACTGTCCATCAGAAAATGATCAAGGGAGGCAGGATCTGGACCCAAGTGTCCCAACTCCCTGCTCTGACAGCGAGGCCACGTTTTCTAGCCAGGCTTGGAGATGGTCCCCTTCTCTGGCTTCTCTTCCATGCTGTAATGAATACCTGGTTGGACTGATTATCAGAAGTGGAGAAGTTGATGAGTCACTGTTTTGTAGAGCAGTGCAATTTTGTGTGGAGCGCTGCACCGATCTGCCTACCTAGTTCAGGCGAAGATTTATTTATGGCGCTCTCCGAAGTGATACTGTAATATCCTTTTCTAGCCCACATTCCCTCTGGTGCCTGCCCACTACGAGATTTCCCCCCCCCCCAATATGTTAAATAAGATTAAAGCGTATTGAGGTTGAAGGGAGCAGGATATTGTTACGATTTTTATCATCAAATTACTACTTTAAGCAAACTGGAAGTCTCTGATCAGTCATGTAGAGCACAGTGTACTGGTCCTGGCCTTGACGTCCTCTCTCCTCTCAAAGCCCCAGCAAGATTCAGCGAGGATCCAGAGGTTACCCGAGGTAAAGGTGGAAAACATATTGGTGTCAACAGCTGCTCCTGGTGCTGCTCCTTCACTCTCAGGGAGAGTTCAGAGGCAATAGATTTGTCTCAGTGAAACATTTCTCCTGTTTGGTAAGTCGTGCTTCGCTAACGCACTCATCTGCCAGGAGGCTATTTTCAGTTTATGCCCATTCCAACATGGAAAGCACATCTCCCCACTCCTCCCAGCCTCTTTGCTCTGCCCTGGGAGGGCTCGAGGCATCTGATGCCTGCAGGGAAATGTGGGTGCTTTGCTGTCTTCTTCAATGCAGCATGAGAAGAGCGATCTGCTGAAGATGTCTGTGGCAGGCAGAGCTGGCTGGCCACTGGTTTCTCCCTATCTGTTGCAGGCATGAAGGTGGTCAAGTCACATTTAATTTTTATATAAAATTAGGATGCGTTTAGAGGCAAATTCAGTGTGTTGCCTGGCAGGGGACCTGCATTGCCCGCGGCACTACTAAGTTTAGATTGCTAAGTGCAAGTGATAAAGTGGCACCTTCCCTGCTTCAGAAGAAGTCCAACGTCTCTCTTTCTACAGTGGGCTGGTGGATGCCTGGCGGTGATGTTCCTCTCACTCCTGAAACACTAAATTTGCCTTATTTTGACTCATGCTGTCTTTCAGTCAGTATACAGTTTAATACCCAAAATATCACTCTAATACCCAAAAAGTTAACCCAGAGGGGCAGCAGTGAAATGGTTAACAAGAAGGGCAAGGTGGTGCAGAGAGATGGAGATGAAACAGAGATGAAACAGGATTATCCAGGACAAGTTGTTTCAGTTTGCTGCAGGGGGATGAGTCACTGGTGATGGTGGCTAATGTAGATTGCGAGATGTGCGTCTTTTTTTCCAAGTGAGATTTTCAATGGAAAATATGTGGACTAATGTCAAATGATGCAATGGGGACAGTAAAGTGCATATGTTAAACTGAACGGCTCTGCGGACGGCCACCCGGTGAAAGGATTGATGGGTTATTTATTGCAGATTATATGACAGGGGAAGAAATCTGGCTCATCGGGGGCTAGGGAAATTAAATGTTATTCTCCTGTCACAGTAGGTGCTGAAATCAGTCTGTTACCTCCTGTTACCTCTTTTGATGAGCATGCAAAGCAGCCTGTTGCTCGGTGGATGAGGCCAGCTTTTTAGAGTTGTAGCTGACTAATTTTGGGGGCAGCAATAACATTTCTGGTTATGAATTTCAGAGCATAAAATGTTTTCTGCATAGATCAAGAAAGATGACATCCCTGCCAAGTAAAATATTGATTACCTATTATGGAAGTGTTTTTACATAAAGAGAGCTTCTTTGAACCATCAGATAATGGTGCTACTAGAAGCATGATACTGAACCAGACCTGCCTTTTTTTTCCTGTTTTGTGAAAAATTTTGACTTCCATAGGTTTCAAGAGAGATCACCCCTATAGGGCTTGACCCTGTTTCCATGTCATGTAATTCTGTGCCATTATGTGAACACTGTGTCTCTACTTCCCTGCGGACATGTAACATTTATCAAAGTCCAAAAACACATGTTGGGAATGTGTTAGCCAGGGCAAATTTAGTCCTGTGCTTGGCGTCCAGTCATAATCGCATCAGCGATACTGCCCCCCAAACCCTTCTTAGATCTTTAAGGCTGGTTGTGGTAAGGGTTCTGCACACACAGTTGATGCCCTTGGTGACTGATTTAATTGGCCCAACTTTTCTTAAAGCAGGAAGAGATATCTCCTGCTTTGAAAACAGTAGTCATTTCTTTGCTCATCTGCCAACATCTTCTGCTGTGTGCCAGTCACAACTTATGTGTCTTAATCCAAAGTATACCATGCTCTAACACCTACCAAAACCCAGGCCTAAAAGGACTTGGCTCCTGCCCATGGCCTTTGGGGACCATTGCTATACAAATGATTAATAGTGATAGAACAAATGCTGTGGCCCTCCTTGGCTGTTAATACCAACATCTGGCAGATTTTGGCAAGAGTGCTGAGCGTTGATGCGTTACATGGTGCAGGTGAGTACTTACAAGTACCTAAGCAGGTAGAGCTGGAGAGATGTGACTGATGCTTTTCCAGCGGAGGCACAGACTAGAAATCCAAAGCTACCCTATGGTAACATACAGCTAAGTTTTTGGGGGACTTTATGTGCAAATGGATTGCTTTTTGCTGGGGAGACACTTCTTCTACTATAAAGAACCTGGTGGCTAGTACCTGACAATGGGGTTCATTGCATTCGGCTTATAAAAATTTTATTTATATATCTGTAAAGATTAAGGACCTGAGTCTGTTCCTACTGAGACAGCTGCAAGGTTACCCAGCACTCAGCATTACGAAGCGATTTGGTAAATCTGAATCAGATCAGCAGTCGTTGCTGAGAGCAACCTAAAAAACACCACAGACAAGGCGGTCTGAATGCAAGCTGAATAGATGGGACATACTGCTTTATGCAAGAGACAGTCATACGGAGTCAGGACATGGGCAAAAAGCAAGGCTAACCAGCTTAGGAGACAATTAGGCTGTGGCTGAGCGGAAGGATAGTTTTGTGATTTAAATACTGGCAGAGCTGTCGGATCGGGGTTCTGGTCCTAACTCTGCTGCAGGCTTGCAGGATCCTTCGTTTGCTATTGATGCTCTTCCCCTGCTGTTGTGGTTTAACCCGGCAGGCAGCTATACACCACACGGCCGTTCGCTCACTCCCCCCCTAAGTGGGATGGGGGAGAGAATTGGAAAAAAGGTAAAACACGTGGGTTGAGATAAAGACAATTTAATAAGACAGAAAAGGAAGGGAAAATAATAATAATGAAAAAAGAATATACAAAACAAGTGATGCACAGTGCAATTGCTCACCACCCGCTGACCGATGCTCAGCCAGTCCCGAGCAGCAACAGTGCCTTCCCCCCGCCAACCCTCCCAGTTTTTGTTCAGCAAGACGTCATATGGTATGGAATATCCCTTTGGCCAGTTTGGGTCAGCTGTCCTGGTTGTGCCTCCTCCCAGCTTCTTGTGCACCCCCAGCCTCCTCGCTGGCAGGGCAGTATGAGAAGCTGAAAAGTCCTTGACTTAGTGTAAGCACTGCTCAGCAACAACTAAAACATCAGTGTGATATCAACATTATTCTCATCCTAAATCCCAAACACAGCACTATACCAGCTACTAGGAAGAAAATTGACTCCATCTATGTTTTGCTAAAGATTTTGAGCTCATTGCAAAACCAGTCAGGTCTTGGTTGAGAGAGGGATGCTGGTGGCAAGGCTGGTTCCTACAGTATCTATAGGTATATATGCATATGTATGTGTATATATGTATTTATATAGCTGTGTATGTATGTGTAGCTGTAAGGTTGTCATTCTTGCCTCTGCCTATTGCAGACTTGGAAGTGCTTTTTAGGAGGTGATAGGGGAGGTAGGAGCATAGCTGCACCCTCGCCTTCTCCACCCTGATCTCTCCTGACGTCTCTGGCTGGCCACAGAGAGAAGATGAGGGGACCTGCACCAGGGTCTCCAGCAGGCTAAAGCAAAAGCTGAGACTGCTTTATAGGAAAAAGTATTGCAAAACAAGAAGTCGGTGGCTTCTTGGGTAGAGGAAACTGCTCACTGTGATCATCTAGCAGAATGGTGGCCCTTTTGCCCTGGTATGTGGCAGACCTGTATTGGGAAGATAGATCAATCGCCTGCTCAAAAGGCAGTATTTGCCAGCAGGTTTTATGCCAAAGTGTCCGAGTCAGTATTCTGCACGTGGGGAGCTTCTGGGTTTCCCGACGCAGCCCCGGTGGCTGGTAAAGCCCAGCGGTGCAGGAGCCGGCACTGGTCTTTGGAGGTGGCCAGTCTTCCTGCCACTGCGCACCAGCACTGTGGAGGGGCTGAAACCTTTCGTGCAACGACCTCAGGAAGCTCGAAGTCACTCGTGCTTGTCTTGTGTACATGGAAAGCTCTCTAGGAGCACAGAGTTTGCTGTGGGAAAGGGGAAGGGCAAGGGAGGGACAGATGGGTAAGGAAGAAGCAGGCTGGAGAAGATAAATAGGGCAAATGCAGGACAGACTTGGAACCCGTGGTGGCCAAACCTGCTAGCCAGAACATGCCAGGAAGAAGCAAAGATCATGATCAGCCATCAAAACGTCCCTGGTAACTCTTGCCAGTCATTTCTCTCTGGAAAGACAGAGAAAATAGTAGGCTAACTGATTTCATGTCATCCCAGGAGCCTCCAGCACAGCGTCATCAGCCGTAGCATGCCGTAGGCTGACCTTCTCTACCCTGAGACAGACTTTGTCCTCTCTTGGTTTGGAGCCCCTCTCTCAGATGGGCCAGAGAAGATCAGACTGCCAAGAGCCAGAGTGTGAAGGGCTCGACAGGCCATGACAGCCGTGTTCCGCATGGCCAGGAGCAAAAATGAATGTGACATGACTCTCCAGCCAAAACACGACAAAATGCGAGGAGCGCTGTCCCTAATTTGTCAGTCAGGCAGAGCTCTGGTGACGTGAGGAATGGGAGGTGACACCCCGTGGCACAGACACCCTTAGGGAGGAGGACGGCATGTGTGTGTGCTCAGCCCTGCCCCACATCAGTGGGGAGGTTATTTCCTACCGGTCCCCCTTCCCACAGACGTACCAGAAAAAATCTGCCGCATCAGCTGAATTAGCTGTTTGACTACAAAAGCCAGTGAAAATCTTTTGGCAAAGAACAAGGTTTCTGGAAATCAATTACCTAAAATTCAACCTCCGGCTGGGTAAGGTCCTGCACATTCCAGTATAGCGTTTGCGTTGCCTGATGGCTTTCTTGTGTTGGGGATTGCTCTCTCCTCACTTTAATTACAGCTACTTTCAACAAATGCAGCAAGGACACCCTTTAAAACCAAGTCAGGCAGCTCTTCCCCATGCACCTTTCAACTACGGGCAATGAGGCCGTTGATCTTGCCACCTTGTTACATCCAGAAATCATAAAATGAGACTCGTGCTTAAGTGGATTGTGTCGTTTTGCTCAGCGGCTTCACATGGAGAGCAGAGACCGTGAGCCAAGATTTCTGGTTCCCTGCATTGCCTGTTGGCAATGGCTGGGCTCTTCCGCAGCGTGTGACATGGCCACCTGTTTCATTATTTGGTAGAAAGCTGGGACTTCCTTTGAATGCACCTTCCTAGGGGCCTGTCCCGGATCCCTCCCACAGAGCTGGGTTTCTTCCCTGTTTATTCCTTTCTTGTTTTCTTTATATGCTTTGGTCTTAAACTCTGCAGAATGCAACTGGAAAGATGCTACATAGACGAGCTTAGAGATTGCAGCTTGTGCGCGCATCCCCCTGGACTCTTGGCATGACCTCCAGCTATGCTGTAGGTGCTAGGAGATGAGTAGATGGCTTCATGCCACGATGTAAAACGTGAAACGCTTCCTGCAAGCACAAGCATAGTGGGGAGAAGCAATCACCAGTACAGCCACTGGGAAGAAAAAGGAAGAGACTGAGGGTGGTGTACCCTATTAAGAAAGGGGAGTCCCCCACTCATAGCTTTTTAAGAGTAAGGGCAGATATTCAGACCTTGTTACGCTGTTACCAAAAAAAATGTGGATTACTAGGAAATTCACAAAAAGCAGTGGGAAGGCAATGCGAAATACTAGTGGAGAGTTAAATCTGGAGAGTTTGTCCAAGGGATGAGTAAAAGGGCTTGCGCTACCTAGCTGCAAAAGTTTAATGGATGTAAAAACCAGAGAAAGAGGGGAATGATTTGGCTTAGTCAAAGGGCATAGCACTTAGCAGTAATGGGGGGCAATCATGGAAGGTTAAAATCCAGGCTGAGTACAGTACAAATTTGCAGTCGGATGTGTTAGTTTAGAGAATAACCTCCCGTGGAGATGTGTGGCACTTAGTTGGCATTTTGTAACTAGGTAAGTGCACAGAAGGGATAAGGGTGAATGGGCATCTGGAGAAAGGAATGGCGCGTGGGCAAGTCTGTTGAGATACGAATGCATGTGAAGCTGTGTTGTGAGGACCCAGGGGTATTTTGCCCATAAATGATGTGAACAGAAGAGCTGGGAGAATCCAGTGGGATGGCTTGCCAAGCAGCTATCCCAAGGAATACTTTTATGGAAAAAATCACAAATCAACAGGGTTTACTGGAACATTTTTAGGTCCAGTGCTTGCTGTTCAGAGATCCCACAACCATTTTCACTTATTGGTGGACAGGCACCACTATTCCCAATTTACGGAGGTGGTAAAGAGAAGACTTGGAAGGCCAAGACTCTCTGTAGTCACTTAGTTGGTTAGCAGCTGACCTGAAAAAAATATTATTTCTTATCATTTAGGCTTTTCTCTGAAGCCTACCATCTCTGAAGCTCATATCTTTTTTTTTTTCCTTTTCCAATCGGTGCTGGAACCTGCCGTACCAAACTGCTGCTGCAAAGCTGTCTCTTGGAGGGGGGGTAATCTCCAGCTGAATCAGAAGAAAGATTGTACCTGTCAGATTTACATCACAACTTTTGAGATTTTTTTAAATGCTTTTTAAAAATATTCGAAGCTGTAGATGGTTTTCCAGACCCTAAAGGAGAAATGTGTGAGGTCCTTTCAGCAATCACATTGGCAACCTCATCCAGGAAACAGCAGCTTTCTTGGCTTCTTATGGTACCTGTTGTTATACCCAGTATGAAGGAGCTGCTATATTCTAAATTTACAGGAAGCCACAAAGTTCATGTGTTCATTCATTTATTTTTCATCCATGCACTGAGCAGGAGGCAGCCAACAGCTGTTGCACCAGGATCCAGGGAAGGAGGAAACAGCAGCAAATCAGGGATTACAAATAAGTCCCTCGTCCGGTTGGAAGTGTAGCAGAATTTTCAGGTGAACAAGTCAGAGACAGAGACATGTGTAATTGTTAAGGAGCCGGTCCCTAGCTAAGAAGTCGATCTAGTGAAAAATCAGTCTGAATCAGTCCAAAGAAATGTCCAGAGAACCACAACCCTTTTAAGTCTGCAAATCTTGGAGCAGTTGTGAATTTGTCCTGAGACAGAGAAGTCCAGTGGTGACAAGAGACATTACATTTTCTTTTCTTGCCTTGCTCATTTGATTTTCCTGTTTATTCTTAGCATCACATACAAGACACAGTCATTTTCCCAATCTCTTTAAAGCCCCAGGATCCAGTTCTGCTCATTCTTCATTCTGTATTTATTTAATATGTGCAAGCAGAAGCTGGTTGATGAAACATGATACTGAACTGAAAGAGGCCATCACAGGAGAAAATGGGTTTATTTTTCTCCTTAATGATGATTCAGATAAGTAGGCAATGACTCCTGGAGGATTTTGCATTGAGATCATGGAGTTACAGGCAGCTCTCCTTCCATAGTTCCCCTCAAAGCCTCAGTCTTGGTCCTAATGTGTCATGTTCATAGGCTTTGACCTCTTGGTACTGATGATGTTATGCAGTGAGATGCGTTTGGGACTTGGAACAAAGCATCCAGCATGGATCTGGTGTTCAAAGATCCCATGTTGATTACCAGACCCACAAATGTCAGTAAAAAAGTACCACCCAAGCACCACACCTCTAAACCTGAACAAACCCATGGAGCCGTGCCTTTCCTCTCAATCTGTCTGTAGCGTTGATTGATGACAACGAAGGAGGCGGTATCTCTCTTACCTAAGGCCCATGTTTGAGCACAGTGGTCTCCAGATTAGTACCTGGAGAGACAGTGCCTCCAAGTCCACGAGCATACGAAGGTGCTAACGTGATGTTGGTGCAAAGACAGGCTTTGACATAGTTGGCAGCCCAGATACCTGCTGCAGCGTGATGGTTGGTGGTTGGCATCATGGCTAACAGACCAGGGGTTTAACCAGCTACACAAGATTGGGTTGAAGAAAAGCTGTGTAGTGTTAAGACTTCCAGGACTGGCCATTGAAGAGGATATATAACACACAGTGGTATGCCCCCAGATCTGTATATGATTATATTTGACACCCTTTACTGCTTAACTTAACTTACAGACTTTGCAGGAGCAAGTATCTTGGGCATGCAAACAGCAAGATCCCCTTCCTGTCTGAGATGGGATGTTTTCTAAATTGGTTAATGCCAATTGCCTGTGCTTCCTGATAAGCTAAATAACTGCAGTTGGGATCATCTTCATGGAAATTTCCATATGCCCCTTGCAGAGAAGCCAATAACCAGCTGTCAGGCAATGAACCTCAGCCCAAACACCCGACCAAGACGGCTGCTAAATGGGTATGGAGAGAGTGATGACTCCACATCTACATCCGACTCATACCTCTGCGTGATGGCAGAGTTGCAGGGTTGCATGACTGCTTGCACAGTGGGCTTGGGCTGCTGCAGAGTGGCTATCCCAGCTACGCAAGAAGCTCCCAGGTAGAGATATGGGAACTGCTGCTGCTGGACTGCCCATAAATTCAGCCCAATTAGCGATGGAGAGGATGTCTTCTTCGTTTGGTCCCCATCCCTTTTTCAGTGCAGAGGTGGAATGAAATGCTGTGATCATCAGTGCTGGGTTATTGTAGCTCTTCCTTGGTGGCCAGCAGTCTCTAAAGGTGATCTTGCCTCCTCCAGCCCCGACAGTGCTCCCATGATAGCGGGGTGAGCTTTGCTTTTGTCACTTATCAGCTCTGCAGCAATACAATTTTTATTGCAGCTTTGTTCTTCCTTTCCTTGAAATGTAGGCTAGTGTCTCCTATTTCCCTTATGCTACTCAAGGAGTAGCAGAGATGGTGTATTTGGAGTATTTAGAGGAGAAGTTTACATTTATCTAATCTGCAGCTTGAGAGATGTAATATATGTCATTCAGGAGTATAGAGAGTTGTTTTGTTATTATTTTATTAAAAGTGCATTTTTTGGTAAAGGGGATCCTTAGCCAATAATCAAATAAGAGAAGCTGCAGATCATTAGGAAAACAATAAAGGATCAGACTAATGACTCTTAGGGCCTCATTTGCTCTCCAGTTAATTAAACAGACAACACAGATGCTGCTGCTGTTAATAATATCATTCAATTACTGTGCTGCTAAGTATTATGGTCCCTAGGAAACCATTACCCAGTGCTGATTGAGAAGGGGAACTGTGAAGGGCTACTTAGGGGACAATAAACCATGTCTCTGTTGAAAAGGGGGCTGAAAGCGGTGTTTACTGGAGACACTAGGTGCTCTAGTAGAAGTAGGTGCAAGGTTGTTTGAGGTGATGGAGGAGCTGAAGGGCTAATCTGAAAAGCCACGCTCCTACCCCAAGCGTGCTAATGAAGCTCAGAGCAGCTGGTTGGGGGTCAACGGGAGGCATTTTTGTGAAGAAGGGGCTGGGGAGGAAGGCTCTTTGCTTGTGGAAAGAAGAGAGCCTGTGCATGTAGCAGCCGGGAGATGGATGGTGAATAAAAAGGAATTGGAAATGGAAATGAATGTATCTCAACACTCTAGAGTACACTAAGCATCTCTCCGAGGGGGACAGGGGATATCATAAAAAGCCTCATTGAGCAGTGCAGGTAATAGATTCACTTGTCTGGTATTTCCACTCTCCTAGTTTGAGGGCGAGTGTAAAATCCAAGGCTGGCAGTAGAAGACCTCATCTCAGCCCTTGGGACTTTATCAAACTCAGCTTTCTCGTCCAGGCATTGCAGCGACGGGGACTATCGAGCTGAAGGAGCACAGCACAGCGCAGTCCCGCGTGGCTCCTGTTCACGGCACAAACCCAGCACCCCGGGAGTGCCGTGCACCAGGGTGGGAGAGGGCAGAGGATAGGAGCTGAAAGGAAACCTGGGCCTTCCCCAGAGTTCTGATGTTGCCTTGCAGCCTTTCCTCTGTCCCAATCCGTCGGGTTTCTCTCATTTCCCCCACAAGAACCAGAGAGTGCTCATTTTTTTTTCTTTTTTTTTTTTTTCTCCTTTTTTCTGTGTTTGCTTGTGCAAAAGGAGCTTTTGTAGTATTTATAGAATCATAGAATCATAGAATCATTAAGGTTGGAAAAGACCTCTAAGATCATCGTGTCCAACCGTCAACCCAACACCACCATGCCCACTACACCATGTCCCTAAGGGCCTCATCTACACGTCTTTTAAAATACTTCCAGGGATGGAGACTCAACCACTTCTCTGGGCAGCCTGTTCCAAGGCCTGACCACTCTTTCAGTGAAAAAATTTCTCCTAATGTCCAATCTAAACCTCCCTTGGCGCAACTTGAGGCCATTTCCTCTTGTCCTATCGCTAGTTACTTGGGAGAAGAGACCAACACCCACCTCACTACAACCTCCGTCCAGGTAGTTGTAGAGCGCGATGAGGTCTCCCCTCAGCCTCCTCTTCTCCAGACTAAACAGTCCCAGTTCCCTCAGCCGCTCCTCATCAGACTTGTGCTCCAGGCCCTTCACCAGCTTCGTTGCCCTCCTCTGGACACGCTCCAGCACCTCCATGTCCTTCTTGTAGTGAGGGGCCCAAAACTGAACACAGGATTCGAGGTGTGGCCTCACCAGTGCCGAGTACAGGGGCACGACCACCTCCCTGCTCCTGCTGGCCACACTATTTCTGATACAGGCCATGATGCCGTTGGCCTTCTTGGCCACCTGGGCACACTGCCGGCTCACGTTCAGCCAGCTGTCGACCAGCACCCCCAGGTCCTTCTCCTCTGGGCAGCTTTCCAGCCACTCTTCCCCAAGCCTGTAGCGTTGCCTGGGGTTGTTGTGGCCGAAGTGCAGGACCCGGCACTTGGCCTTGTTGAACCTCATACAGTTGGCCTCGGCCCATCAACCCAGCCTGTCCAGGTCCCTCTGCAGAGCCTTCCTACCCTCGAGCAGATCAACACTCCCGCCCAGCTTGGTGTCATCTGCAAACTTACTGAGGGAGCACTCGATCCCCTCGTCCAGATCATTGATAAAGATATTGAACAGGACCGGCTCCAATATTGAGCCCTGGGGAACACCGCTCGTGACCGTCCGCCAACTGGATTTAACTCCGTTCACCACAACTCTCTGGGCTCGCCCGTCCAGCTGAGTGGTAGCAGCTGGAGACCCTGACCGGGGATGTAGGGAGACTTGTATGCCATGACGCTTAACTGGTAGGTAACAATAGTCTGGGGTTGATGGTGTGTGTGCCTGGTACTTTCAGCTGTTCTCTGGTCCGCAGGAAATACCTTGGGTCACGGTCATAATAGCTTAAGTGATATGAAGAAATGTGTTGGAAAATGCTTGGCAGTAGCTCCGTGTAAGAAAACCGCTCCTGCATGGCTGCACTGACATTTTGAGCACAATGCTGAGGAGTTTGGTTCTGTGTCCGCTACCTCTTTGCGGGTTCTCAGGGTAAGCGAGTGAATATGAGGGTTTGGGGTGCTAATGCTCCCTCTGTAGGGAGGTGTGGCAGTGTCGGGGGCTGCACTGCCGTGTGGTGGCACCAAGCTGCATTATAACTGGTTTTGCTAGTTGCAGAGGGATCCTTTACTGGCCTCTCCTGGAACACTGTGCCAAGGTCAGGATTTCAGTTTGCATGTTAAGGGCTGAAAAGATGTATGTTTGTGCGTGGATTTGCCCGTGATACAAAATGATTCGACCCCAAACCAGTAAGAAGGGAATTATATTCACTTCTGAAAGATGCTCTGGGGAAAGTGGTCCATTTTCTTTAAAGCTGAATTTAAAAAAAAAAAAACTGGTTGTTTTTTTTTTTTTTTACCCAAACTTGCATTTTTTCATTCAGGTTCTCCTTTGCCACTGTCTTAATACACTATGCCAAGATAATTTCAAATAGTTTTGGTCCCACAGACACCTGTGCCCCCACTGAATTACTGTCTGAGCACCTCAAATCCAGAACGCAGAGACTGTTCTGGCCCCTGGGGCTTGTAGCGTGACCTGGCAATTAGCATCTCTTTGCTCGTCGGCCATGAACAAGGTACGGACTTGGGAACACGTTGGGATCTGAGACCTGGGCATGCACCAGTGTCTCGCCAGCCCTTGGGTTGGAAGGAGGCCGTGAAAGACCAAGGCCAACCCAGGTCTGGTAGTGTTGCCAGGGGGTGCATCTACTACAACGAAGCTGGTGAAGGGCCTGGAGCACAAGTCTTATGAGGAGCGGCTGAGGGAACTGGGGTTGTTTAGCCTGGAGAAGAGGAGGCTGAGGGGAGACCTCATCGCGCTCTACAACTGCCTGAAAGGAGGTTGTAGCGAGGTGGGTGTTGGTCTCTTCTCCCAAGTAACTAGCGATAGGATGAGAGGAAATGGCCTCAAGGTGCGCCAGGGGAGTTTTAGATTGGACATTAGGAGAAATTTCTTTACTGAAGGAGTGGTCAGGCCTTGGAACAGGCTGCCCAGGGAAGTGGTGGAGTCCCCATCCCTGGAAGTATTTAAAAGACGTGTAGATGAGGCCCTTAGGGACATGGTGTAGTGGGCATGGTGTGTTGGGTTGACGGTTGGACACGATGATCTTAGAGGTCTTTTCCAACCTTAATGATTCTATGATTCTACTTTGTCCTCAGACTGGGACCATCCAGATGTTTTCAGCAGTTCCAGCTCACCGGGGCTATGTAGCACCTCTTTTTGGAGAGCAGGGAAGTGTCTTGGTGGCCAAGACACTGCACATTGCTTGGCCCAAGGCAGTGGCCAAGGACAGTGCAGTATAAGACAGAATCTCTCAGGATGTGTCCTAGCACCGTGGCAAACTCGAGAAGAGAAGGTTTAAATAGGAGGATCCAGTGAAGCAGTAGCAAGGAAACTTGGACTCGACTCAGTTTTATGCTTAAAACACAGTAAATTGGGACTAACGCTAATCAGGGGAATTAAATGCAAGAACAGCCCAGCCCCTTGCAATCGCCACTGCTGAGAAAGGAGATTTATTGTGAATGAAATCATTCTCCGGGGTGCTTCGGTGTGAGCAAAGTGTCTCCTCGCTTCCGTACAATTTGTCTCTGCTGGCGCTGACCTGTCGAAAGGCGGCTCCGGATCTCCTTCGCATCGGCAAGGCAGGGATCGGCCCCGCGAGGCAGGGACACGCCGCTACGCTCGCCCGGCTGCCTGAGAGGCGGGAAGGGGCTGGGGTGACACGGGCGAGCGGGGCCGGGTCCCTGCTCCGTGTCTGGGGAGATGGAAACCTTTCCAGGATACCATTTTCCTTGCATTTCAGCTCTTTCCCAGCCCCCTGGAAAGACGCTGGCCGCTGCCGAAGACACTCGCTTCCTCTATTGTCAGGGGTGCTCGGTGACTGTGCAAACCTTCCCAGTGCTCCCACTTTACTTTTTGGTGGTATCAGCTGCAGACCCCTCCTTTATTACAGATCCATTCGTGACTTGCTAGCTGGCTTATCTCATCCCTGGCATCCCGCTTCTGTCCCAGGAATGGAAATATTAATTAAGATCAGCCCCACCGTGAGGAGCTCCACGTGTGCTCGCAGGGATGGGACCTCTCTGCAGCAAGGCTTTGGCTTTGGCACCTCTGCCAGTTGCCCAGCCACCATCCCGCGTCTGCAGCCTGCTGAGATCTGTGGGTCTCTGCCCCTGCCTCAGCTGCTCCTTCCTCTGATGTTTCTTCGCTTACCCGTTATTGTACTAAAGGCTTGTCTCGCTCCTAAGCTGCTACAGACATCTCTTTAACCACGGTGATAAAACACAGCCATTAACTCTTTCCGGGCCGATCCTCTCCCATCCCACACAACGTGTTGACATTTCTTATTTAATCCTTCAGCGTTCCTCATTTTCGTGAGGGATTCCCTGTGGGGCATATTAATGAATCTCACTGGAGTGCAACAAGAAACACCTGCAAATATTTTTTGCTTTATGTATTTATTTATTTAATTCTGATATTTCATTTCTACATTTGAGGATGTGGGAGTTGTTCAAGACTTGTTACCAGTTTTCTATCCCAGTTACCGATCTCTATCTGGACTTCGACTGAGCATTAAGTAACCTTCTTTCTGCTGAAAACCAAAGCAACGTATTCTTCTAATGTAAGGCTCGTCCTCATCCTACCCTTGTTCCGTAGCTGCCTTCTTTCCTTACATATCCAAAGAACCCTCTTCTATTTGTTTTAATGTTCATTAGGCAGTTCTCATCTTACTCCTACATACAGAAACTTAGCAGACACGGATTTGTTGATTTGTCCTTTTACCACTCCTTTTAAATGTCCCTGTCAATTCTTCCCTTGCAATAAGTTGCAAGGTCTATTGCAATGAGCGTTATTGTAATCTAATCCTTTGTGCATTTGTCATGGAGAGATCTCAAGCTGCTTTTTTATCATCCCTGTGTGATTCTGTTACTAATCCCTTTAATTTTTCACCATTGCACTTTGGAAATTAAGGACTTGGATACCTGCTTTTGCTTATCCTTCTTTTTAATTTAAACAGTAGTAGCGAACATTTGATCAAACGTTTTTCCGTAGTGTCCTCACTGTTGATCTAAACCAAGTATAAAATAGAATTGCTTTTTGCTGCCTCTGATGCTATTTCAGAGGGGAAAAATCTATTGTCTATTACAGCCAGGAAGGACTGAGCCTACGTTTCGCTAGTAACAGTAATTCTCCACTTGCCATCTAGAAAATTGCAAAATGACACATTTCTCAGTATTATTTATCTTTCTAATAATTTCCCAGAGATCTCTTGTCATGTCTGGATCCAATGGCAGAGATCTGTAACAGCTTCCCATAAAACGAATTGTATTCAGATGGATTCTGTTATATGCATGATCTCATTTTTTAAATCCTTATGAGCTACCATGTTATTCACCTGCACTGCAGTTTTTCCGTTACAGCTTTTATTTCTTTCTCAGATCATATCCCCCAGTAGTGTGTACTGATCCTATCATGTTCCTGTTATCACAGAAATGCTCTGTTTTCGCATCTGGTACCAGGAGTTCTTGTTCTTCCAAGCATTCACATTGTGTCTCTGCCATTTTCCGTGGGCAAGTTTTCCTCTTCTTTTTATTTCCTTCTCACTTTCTTTTTCTCTCTCCTTTCTCTTTCTTCATATCCTCCTTTCTCTTTTTCACCTCTTCGCTCTGCGCATTTCATCTCTTTTTCATACCCTTTCCCGTCTCATCTTATTTTGCTCCTTCCCCCCCGCCTTCCTCTTTTTCCTCTCTCGCTGTGAAATAGCTCCCATGTCCTTATAAATCCATTTGCTCCGCTCTCCCTGCTTTAGGTTAGCCTGCAAAAGAGTCGCAGGGAACCACGCTTTAAAGGCATTTAAGATGTGCTTAGTCTATAAAATACAGAGAATCTCTCTCTGCTAATGTCCCGGTACGTCAGCGAGAGTTAAACAATCAAGGTCAGTGCAGTTCGGGGCTTGTGTGCACACTGGATTACTCAAAGCCCTGCACGTAATGACACTTGTTATCTCTGCTGGCCACGTTTAACTATTTTGCTTGTGTTCCCAAATCCTGATGATTTTTACACCAAACTTTCCACTCCAGGCTACAAGGGGAGGAGGGAGAGGATGGATCCAGTCTGGGAAATGGAGGAGAGGGTGTAAGAGCTGAGAAATGATAAGGAGGGGGGCACGGGAAGAGTCTGGAAAGTATTGAGGGTGGAGAGGGGTAATGAGAGAGGAAAGTTAAGAAGGTTTGGGGGGAACCGTGGTGGTCAGGATGGGGTAACAAGGGCCATTCGGGCACCGGAATGGTGCTGAAGATGGTACGCTGGCCAAGACGAGCTCCAGATCTGTGCTGTATTGCATTTCTGCGTGCGAGGGGAGGGAAGGGAAGGGAGCACAAAGCGAAGAGGAGCAGATGTATGAAGAGAAAGGCATGGAAAGGGACTGAGAGTTATAAAATGTACAGCGGGCTGGAGGTGGAAGAGGGGCACCCCTGATCCCCCGTGCATGTATCACTCATAGCGGGAAGCCACGGTTCTCCTCCCCGGTCCCACCTGGTTTCTGGGGGATGCCGGCACCACCTTGGTGTTACCTGCCTGCTGCGGCCAACGAGCGCTGCCCGGCCGAGGATTCAGCGCTCGCTCCTCGGATCAGCATCGGCAGCGCTGGCAACAGCAGCGAAGTAACGGGGTCAGCTGCTGGCAAGCTGCTATAGTTAAAAAACAAAACAACAAAAAACCCCTATATACATAAGAAAAGGAAAATGAAGCAATGATGGTTTGGGCAATTAAGCTAAAAGCATCTGAGAGTGTAATCCAGCTCTCTCTATCAATAATTCACGAGTCCAAGATCAGTCTAATTGATTGAACACCTTCCACAGTAGTCAGCCACTAATAAGACAAATGAAATGTCTTTTTTATTTTCAAATCTCTATCTCACATTCACGCAGGCAAAATCCTGCAGGGCTTTTCATTTGAGGAGCTTGGGTATTTTTTCTCTTGATGGAGATAAATTGAGGGCCAGTGTCTGTTTTTAAACAGCAGTAAATTAAGCTGGTCTGCTCCTTTGGCTGCGGGTGGGTGGAGAAAGAGAGCTGTGCTGAGCAGGATTCACACGTAAAACTTGTGTGGGTTGTCAAAAGTTGAACCCGGTTCCCAGAGGACGTGTTATCACTGTGTAAGGATTTGAGTGCCTAGGACACTTGCCCTTGACAGACCCCTTGACTGTGCAGATCTTACCCTAAAGCCAGTGTCTCTTACCTCCCTTCCCCTAAAGAAGAACCATATTAGGATCCTTCGTTTCCTAATAGAGGTGTTGATGCGTACCTTTTGACATGGCATAGATGTTTAAAGGGGGCTGGATGAATGTTTAACTTTTCCAATTTAGCAAACCGCGTCGCAGATTGTGGAAAAAAAAAAAAGAAAAAAAAATAGTGGGTTGAAACTGTTCTGTGTTTTATAGCTTTCTTCCAAAATCATGCCAAATGCAGTGATTTGGGGGACCTCTGTGATAACAAAGCAGGGCATGCTCAGCAAATTTGCTTGATTTTGTTTCCTTTGGACATTATACCTGTGTGGGGAGGAGATCGCCCCAGCAGGATGGAGCTGGTGGACACCAGCTCCGGAGCATTGCCCATCATGATCAAAAGCTGATTTGAAGAAGAGGTGAGGCTTGAGTTGCTACCGATGTATATACAAGTGCCCGTCTGCACAGTGACATTCTGTGTGTGAGCAAGGCTTCTTTAAGCCCAGATACTCACCAGTTATGTTAACACATCCTCTTGTACGCACAGAGGCTCTGGGACTGGATTTTTAGCCAACATAAATCAAAGTAGCTCCTCTGGGGCATTCTGCTGACTTATACAAGCTGAAGATCCAGCCCTGGGGTGAGGGAGCAGCTCTGATTATGATATGTGTGTGTGTTTAATTAGGAAAGACCGCAGGCTGTGTGCATGCTCCGGAGTCCCCACCGAATTAACCTTTTCGCTGGTGTGGCACAAGTTGCCTTCTGAGCAAACCCAAAGTCTGGAGATCTGGTAGTGACTTCCCTCATTTGCTATTACCACATGCGCTTCCCCGCGGCTTGGCTGGGGGGGGGAGGGAAGGAGGGAAAGTGCCTAAAAGCAGTTTCATTTTGCCTGTATTACCGCTGAATACATATAATGAACATTTCGAGTGTTCGAATGCTTGATCTAACCAAGGAGTAGTTGTTTTACTTCCTAATCTAATAACTTCATGATGTCTGTCTCCTCTTAGCTTTGCTCTAGCTTGACTCTGCAAATGCCATTTAATTGTGTTCTTGTGAAAACTAAAGGCCAGTAGCTTTGCCAAGGATGGCTAATTTTATAATGCACCATGCCAGAATTAATCCTGTCTGCAAAGATAAGGCTGATGGTTTATAGTTGGCAATTATGGTCATAGAACAACTGTTGTATAGGGTGGTTATAGGCTATGAAGTTCTTTTAACTCTTGTGCATTGCCTAAGGACGCAGGTGTTTGCCATAGTCAAGACAGAGGACAATGAAGAAGGGGCAGATGGGAATGAAAGAAACTGGGCAAGAGAGAGGAGGGAAATAGGACCAAAAAAAGGGCATAACAGCAAATGAAAACAAGTAGGGTAAAGGCACAAGCATGGCATGGGAGTGACATATAGATGGAGCAGGGGAAAAAAGGAATGGATATGGCTGACAAGAAGGAAGAAGAGTATGGAAAAGAAGTAGAAAGAAACTGATGGGGGAAATAGGGCAGTGAGTACAGAAGTCTACCTGAGATTCAGAGCAGCCAAAGAAGATTCTTTGTTTTCTTTTGAAGGATATTTTCAGATTCTCTGTCTTTAGGCCATGTACCTCCTATCTGCCTAGTAAGAAAAGCAACTTCGTTACACAGTAGATGTGCTGATGCTTACTGGAATCTTCTCCCCGGGACAGGTTCTTTCATCTGAGAGCTGGTCCTCTGCAAAGATAAATAAAACATTGCTAGGTTTATCATCCTGCTGCTGCTACCAGCCAGGGAGTCAGGAGGTCTTCAGGACTCAGAAACAGCTTCAGCCTCAGTGTGAGCACTTGAAGCGGGTGACAACAGCTCCATCAAACCGCTTACGGTTTTGCAAAGCAAATGTGACCCAGCAGCAAATGAGGTAGCAAGTCTGGAAGTGGAGTTATGTTCTTGTTACTTCCAAGACTTACAAGCCACCAAGCAAGCAAATAAAAAATAGCTATTGATCTGTATTGGGTTTACGTAGCAAGGTTTTGGTAGCCAGGGGCTGCAGAGGTGGCTTCTGTGAGAAGACATCAGAAGCTGCCCCCATGTTGGACAGAGCCAGCTCCAGCCGGCTTCAAGACAGACCCGGCGCTGGCCAAAGCTGTGCCCATCAACGATGCTGGTGGCACCTCTGTGATATATTTAAGAAAGGGTAAAAAATGCTGCGCAGCAGCTGTGAGAGAGAAGTGAGAATACGTGAGAGGAACAACTCCGCAGACACCAAGGTCAGTGAAGAAGGAGGGAGGAGGTGCTCCAGGCGCCGGAGCAGAGATTCCCTTGCAGCCTGTGGTGAAGACCATGCTGAGGCAGGCTGTCCCCCTGCAGCCCATGGAGGACCATGCCAAAGCAGATATCCATCTGCAGCCCATGGAGAACCCCACAACAGAGCAGGTGGATGTGCCCTGAAGGAAGCTGCAGCCCTTGGAGAGCCCGTGTAGGAGCAGGCTCCTGGCAGGAGCTGCAGCCTGTGGAGAGGAGCCCATGCAGGAGCAGGTTTTCTGGCAGGACCTGTGGCTTGTGGAGAGGAGCCCACACAGTAGCAGGTTTTCTGGCAGGCTCCATGCTGGAGCAGTCTGTTCCTGAGGGACTGCACCCCCTGATAAGGACCCATGCTGGAGCAGTTCGTGAAGGACTGGATCCCTTGGGAGGGACCCCACGCTGGAACAGTTTGTGAAGGACTGGATCCCTTGGGAGGGACCCCACGCTGGAGCAGGGGAAGAGTGTGAGGAGGAAGGAGCGGCAGAGACGAAGTGTTACGGACTGACCACAACCTCCATTTCCCATCTCCCTGCATTAAATGGGGAGGGGGCACATGGAAAAGTTGGGGATGAAGGAGTAAAGTTGAGCCTGGGAAGAAGGAGGGGGTGGTGAGGAAGGGGATTTTAGTTTTGCCTTTGTTTCTCACAATCCTACTCTGTTATTAATTGGCAATAAATTAAATTAACCTTCCCCAAGCTGAGTCTGTTTTGCCCGTGATGGTAGCTGGTGAGCGATGTCCCTGTCCTTATCTTGAGCCACAAGTTTTTTCATCCTATTTTCTCCCCCTGTCCAGCTGAGGAGGAGAGGTAATAAAGCGGCTTGGTGGGCACCCGTTGGCCAGCCAAGGTCAACCCACCACCTAATTATATATATTGGTTCCCGGAAAGTTGAGGAAACCTGACTTCCACAAAACTGTGCTAAGATCCTTACTGAGAGTCCAAACTTGAGCATGTGTCTGCAACTCCAGTCCCAAACTGAAGAGTGTGAGATAATCCCGCACTGGAAGTACAGGGTATGCATGGGAGGGGTAGTGCAATGGGGGTTTGTTGTGTCTCATAGACAGGAACTCTAGTGGACCCTCTAGTGCTGCTCCTTATTTATATAAGCTTCAAAGCTTACAAGTGAAGCTGAAACTGAGACTTAAATCCCTACAGGAATGGTTCTGGAGGATGTTAGCCAGGGTTTTGTCCAAAACAGTTTTACATAATCCTCCTAGTGAGTTTCCTCCCTTCTTGAACAGATTAATAATTTTCCTCATTACATGGCCTTTTTTGGGGGGCATGTCAAACTCTTAATCTGATCTGTATTCTTCATGACTAGGCCCTCTCCCCCTCTGGTATCCAGGTCTGGAAAGTGCAGACGGTAATTCCCAGTGTCAGAGGAGAATTGTGAAAAGTCACGGACCATCTCATGTTATTCTGTGTTGTAGCCCCTGCCACTGTGGGGTCCTGGACCACAATGGAGGTTCTCAGGTAGAAAAACTGTTATGATGGTTGTGACTGCTCAGAAATGTCACATGAAGTATTTTGTCAGTCTGATTTCTCAAGCTACCTTGTGTGGAGGAGTTCAGGGATGAAATAAAATGAAAAACACCTGATTATGATGTTAAAATAATCTAGTAGGACACTGTTTTCCACCCAGCAGAACAGAAATAGTGAGGGGTAGGGTTTGAAGAAGTTTTGGTAGGTGGCTTCCCATTTCTTTCCACTCAGGTTGACTATTCCTGTTGGCTGGGAATAGAAAACCGAAGTGATGGATTGCTCTGATTATGCCTAGTCAGATGCATTAAATGGTGTCTCACTCTGCTGCCTCCTGCAATCTCGCTGCTCGGAGTGCTTATCAGGGCTGACGTGGAAAAGGTAGGTGTCTGTAAACAATAAAGAAATAAAAGGGGAGGTGAAAGATCTCAGACTGGTCTCAGCAAAAGGATTTGTTGGGAACTGGAAATGTGTTGAGGAGATTAAACCGGGCGACTTTTAGAATAATTAATTGGGATACACCTGTCAGCTTCAAGACTCAGTAGCACACACGAACCCCATCCTGCTTTTCATGGGTCATTTGTTGGGGAGATTCTTGCAGTATATGGAAAGTTTCTTTTTAGCATCCGTCTGTTTAATGCTAACATGGAGCTTTGCTCCAACGCTTGTCTCTAGTTAAACCATGAACTCGTGTACTTGAGTTATAGTGCTGTGAGTTCATACTCACCAAGAAAGATTACTCTATTTTCATCAGTGTGAGACAAAATAAGATCCCATGGATTTTTAGTACTGCGAACCAAAGACAGGTAGGTTCGAGATGCAGTACTTTATTTCAAGTTTTGTGTCAGTGCTGTCTACAAGATCTGTCTAAAATTGTATGAAATACTATTCAAAGTCTGTACAAATGGAGCATTGAATTTCTGTGTTTCTGTATCTAAATTTGGATTGTTGATGTACAAGAAAATTGAATTCAAGCTGGAAAGGTGCAAAATGCTATGAAAGTGAAACTGTCTAATTGAAGACTAGCAGTGGCTGGTTTATTCATCCTAGGAAAAAAAGACAGGCTGGTGAGATATGGCTGATCTTTATTAATCTATGGGAATAGGGAAGACAAACGGGCAGGATTGCTGTTGGAGCTAAGGACTTGACTTTTATGAGAACAAACAGACCATGAACAAGTTTGGATTGAAAACAGAAGACTTTTAGCTGTAAGAGCAGTGAGTTTAGGGTCAGCCTTACAGCTTGATTAATGGAGACAGAAGCCCTAACTGAGGTCGACCTCCATCTTTTTAGGAAGGAGATTTTCACTGCATGTGAACTCAAGTTCTGGGTTTAATACCTCTTGGGCTCAAGTTCCTAAAACACCTGATTTACCTTGGACAGTTTCTGCTGGCTGGAACAGCATCCCGTGAGAAATGCCTCTGGTTTCGTCTTGGTGGGGAAAGGTACTGGCAGTCTCTATGCTCCTGGTGTGTGTTTGCTTCTTTGAGATAAAAGTTGCTATCAGAAGAAAAGGATGAGGTGGCTTCATATGAAAGTGCCAACCCAGCGAGTTGAACTAGTCTACCTCCAGCGGTGTAATTACGCTGGTACTGCTATTCCAGCAAATCTTCCCATAGACAACCCAAGGCAAAACTTTGACCTTCCCGTTTTAGCTCAGCTCTTCTATCTTCAAAGTGCAAGGATAAATGTACCTCAAAGTTAGTACTGGCTCAATGGAAAACTGCACAGGACAGTAGAGTTGGGCAATATATTTCCATTAACTTTCTTGGTTTCAATTTCCAAAAATGCTTTCTCAATCAGAATTGAACTTCTTCCTTCACAGAAGTGTTTTGGTTGAATTATTTCAGTTTTTCAAAGACAGTTGACAGAACACACTTAAAAATTGTAAAGGAAAATTGAGAAATCTCTTTTTGCTTGTATTTTCAAGCATACATCTGTTTTGGGAATAAGAGCAACAGATATAAAAAATTGCACATTGGTAAGAATAAGCTCAATGCAAAGCATTTGAACAAAATGTTTTTCTTTTTTTCTTTTTTTTTTTAAATGAAATACATGTACCCCTTTGATGAAATCTATCTATAAATCCAATTGAATCACTGCTCGGTCTATATGTGATGTAATGGGGGAAATTATGATGGACTCCACTTGCTTTGGCTGTTAGATCAGTGAAGCCAGGTTTCAGTTAATGAAGCTGCTGCAAAATTAGAGTGTCTGCAGGGAAAATAGCCTTGGCCAAAACTGCAGCCAGCTAGAGTCAGAAGACGTGTTTGGGAGTGCTTTTTTTCAGAGAAGGGTACAATAAATGCTGTAACTGATGTAAAGAAGTCTATGACTGCAAAGATCTAGAAGCAGGAAAACTTGTGTCCATCTGGCTAATTCCTTATCGTGGTCATGAAGGGACAGAGAATGAGAAGCAAAGGAGAGGGAAGAGGAATTGGTGGTTCCTCCACACTCAATGTTCACCTGCCGAGACGGAGACTACCCTGGAAGAAGCACTTTTGTATCTGTATAACTGTCTAGATCAAACCTTGTACCACCTCATCTGTATTAGTAAAAGTCATGTCTCCTAATTGATTTGCTGGCATGTTTTTCTAGCAGGGACTGAAGTTGAGCACAGTGGGAATTGCTAACCCTTCCTTTCGCTGCCCTTTTGGATGGGGAAGCCCTGGTTTCTCAAACAGCTGAAAGGAGAATCTGCTCAAAATACCACGTGCCTATTAGTATTTTCCAAAAGTTTGAAAAATATCCTTTTTTTCTTCTGCATAGGAACAATCTGCAGTAGATACAGGACAAAATAAAAACAGATCGGTGGGCGAACTCGTGGCAAGCTGTCTGTGCTCTTCTAAGTCTTTTAGTCGCGTAGAGAGGAGAGTCGTAGAGGTAAAATGCAATTGCTTCAGTGAAATCGCAGCTGAACTGCTTCCCTAAATGCCACTCCGCGTCTCTCGCTGGACGTGCTGCGTTTTACCAGACCAGCTCTGACAGCATTTGATGTCACACTGATTTGCAGAGCTCTGTGGGCTGGATAATGACATCACAGGTACAGAGGACGTGATTACTACAGCATTAATGATTCGAGCCACTCTGCTGCGTGCCGCCCGTCGGTAACGTTTGTTTAGCGGGGTTTTTGTTGAGATCCAGCTTCTCAAGCCCTGGCAGTGTCAGACTGGGAGCTGTCTCAGGCATTCAGCGGGTCTGAGAGCAGAATCCCGTTAACCCCGCGAAGGCTCAGACCTGATGTGGTTTTAGTTTGAAAAGATCTAACCCTTCGAACAAAGAGAAATCAGTAATTTCTCATGCCCCTTTTCTGTCATCACAGCATAGTAAAGGAAGAAGAAACCCATTCAGTTTTGGCCTCTTGTTAAGACGTGAGCCCCTACGCTTCTTCCTGATGTGTTTTTCCCTGATCCCCCAGAGTGCTGTATGGATCATCCTGCTAACTCTGCAGGTGGTGAGTCCTTCATCTTCCCCCTCCTGGGTAGGTCTCAGATCATTGCCAATAAACTGGGAGCTACCAAAATCAGTTACAGAAAACTATTAAAATTGCCCAAGAAGGCCATTTATAGAGGGGATTGAGGAAAAATAATGCTTATTGCAATCACATATGTGCAGTAGAAGCAGCCTTTGGGATGTAAAGAAATGACGGCATCAGGAAAAGTTTGCTATACATTGAGGACATAATGTTATAGTGATGACCAGTCAGACCTACATACCCAAAGAGGGTATTTTGCAGTCCAGGGAACTGATAACCCTGCTGCCCTGGTCCTGCATCTATAAGAACTGTGCACTACTCTAGCAAAGATCCTGAAAGTTTCTGAAGAGCAAGAGGGATCTCAAAGAGGTGCAATAAAAGTGATCACATAAGGAGCTGCTTCTGAAGAGAGATTTAAAATCTAAATCTAGGTATACGTTGTAAAACACCTATTGTCTTCTTTGCTGCAGGACTCTGCCCCAAAGAGCTCTGTTTATAGCTAATGTTGACTAAAAGATGAAGCTGTGACTGTCTCCAAGAAGTGTGATGAAAGGCAGCATAGAAAATACAGGCTGTGTATCAAAAAAACCTTCCTAATAGTTGGATCTGCTAGACAGGGGAATAATTTCCGAAGGGAGAGAGCAGAAACCCTGTTATTTCAATCATTTAAACAAAACTGGACAAAGCCCTGGAGAATATATTGTAGGGAACGATCATATGCCGGCCCCCGGGAATGGATAATATGACCTGATAAGTCTTTTCCTAGTGGTTGCTATGATTCTCTTCAGATTGAGAACTTGTTCTGGACATGATTTGTCTTGGGACTAGATGTGATGTGAGCCTCAGGTCAATCCTCTGACTGTTTCAGAGAACAAAATGGAGAGGAGGAAGGGGATGAAAGGCGTGCAGGGGCAGTCAGAAATAGAGAGCATGGGAAAATGTTGACTCAGAAGTGCTACAGGGCTTTGTGCAGTCAGGTATCTCAGTGCCAAAGATAAAAAACACACTCTGGTCCAGACGCAAAGGTTTTACACTGAGGTGGTGATGTGCAGGCTCCAGAAAACCTGATCATTTGATGCTTATCATAGAGCTCCCAAGATGTATGAACTCAAAGAGTCATGGTCAACCTGCTTGTCCTTGGACTTTGGAGGTTTGTTTTTCTTGCTGTTACAAGAAACCAGCTTGTTGGCTGATCTGTCTTGCTGCGTCCCTGTGATGCACACACGCTCTCCAGGTGTGCCTGCCTGCCAATTTGTACAGCTCTTGATTTCTTCAGAAAGGTGGCCAGGCTCAGCTACAGTCCAGGGAACTGTCAACTACTGCCCAGATGGAAATCCAGAACAGAGCTGCTGTTGGTTTCGGGAGGAGTTGGGAAATACCAGAAACATGGCCCAAATCACTGCTGTTTTCAACGCTAGTCTGTGAGAGGAACCTCTTCCCTCTTCCCAGCCTCTTTTCTGAAGCAGAAGAAGATGAGTAGAGATAATATTGTCATGTCTGGGCAAAATTAACCGGTGAGTGTTGGCATCCTTGATTTCCTGGGGGGTGGTACACCAGGTGGCAATTACCTGGGATGGTCTGTCATCTTATTTAAAAGAATTGCCCATGATCGCAGACATCTCTTATCTAAGCAGTAAGAGTAGAGGCTGCCTAAGTTCAACAAGAGGAGGTTTGAGATAATCAGGTCTTCTGTGTCATATAGATAAGCAGGAAGATTGTCAGTGGTTTCAAGCGGTCATTTGAAAATTTCCCCTTTCCCTCATGTACTTTTTTAGTACAGCCCTTTAGAGTGTAAATTTTACACAGAAAAAGTGGAAAAGGCCCCTGTACAAAAGGAAAAAAAAACAACAAAGCACAAACAAATGCATTTTGTTTTTTTAAGGCAATATTTTTCAAGTTTTGTCTTTTGCTCGTTTCTTGAGCAGCAGCAGTAGTCAAGCCTGGTTTCCTGTGAACTCCAAAACATCCCCCAGTTCTCTTGAACCCTGATCCGCATCCTCATCCTCTCGGGCAGATAGGTATTTCATCACAGGCTGTCTTACAAGGTGACAGAGACATCCTCTTCCTGCAGTTCTCTCCCATGCCCCTACATCTCACCTTGCAGGACCCCCAGCTCCTGTTTCTGGCCAGAGAAAGAGCTGATCACATTCCAGCTGACTCTGCACTGTGTGTGTGTTCATTTTTTGGCCCTTTTATGTGTATTCACAGATTGGCCAGATGGCAGGCCCAGCAGAACAGATTACTGTCAAGTTCACATTGCAGCTTCTTCTAAGTGGTGGAAATTGGTGAGCAGTTTCAAAGCTATTGGGGAGGAAAGACAGATGGGCAGAGAAACAGGTATAGGTGGCTCATCCTTATCAAGAAATGAGAATAAAACCAGAACTATTTAGAAAAAAGAAAAGTTTTTTATGGCTTGGTTTAATCTTGTAAACCTATTTGTTCTCACAGTGACCCAGTGGGTATCTGAGAGGGCCAAATGTTGGGAGCAAATCTGTGCTGCCCCGGTAGGCAGAAGCGATAGCTCTCAAAATGGGGGAGCAATGTCCTATTGGGTTATAAGTTCAGGAGGAATCCAAAATCTTTCCCATGGGAAGCAGAGAAGCCCCCAGATCTCTCCAGCTGTGGGGAGGGTGGAAACTGCCTGGGCACACACCTCTGATGGGCACGTGGCTGAATGAGCAGCACTTCCAACTACTCTGCCCTAATGAACTGAACTGATTTGTCCCATCACCGCCCCAGGTAGGCATCCAACAGCACAGAGGAAAGACCATCCCATGTACATGCTGGTGATGGAGTCCAGGCAGGGAAGGAGGAGGAAAGCCCAATCTAAGCAGTCTGAGAACCTCTGAAACACAGTTCTCTGACATGTGCCATGGAGGTGACTTTACTGAGAGCCTTACTGGGACTGGGACACATTATTTGCCTTGATCTTTTAAGACTCCAAGAGAAGTCTCCTCAAGAGGGTCAGCTTCTTACGGGGAACGCCTGACTGTATTGCATGTGATCCCCAGATGAAACCAGCCAAACCTGAAGTCCTAAGTCCTACCCTGAATCAGAAATGAGGATGGCAGTGCATGACTGTGTTTCACAAAATTAAATTGCTGCCTTTGGACCACTATCATTTCAGGTAGTGTGAGAAACATATTGTCTTCCCAAGGTGGACCCACAGGAGGACTACCCAGAAGGCTGTCGCAGCTGATGGCCTCAGTTATTGCTCCATCATGGCTGTAAGAGTTCGGGGCTGTGTTCTTAAGCAGTTGCCCAAGCACATTTGATGTAGTAGTTTTCCTCTGGTTGTATCTTGCAATGGCACATGGTTTAACAACATCTGGTAACACTCAGGGGAGGGAATTGATGCCAACAGGCAGTTTGGGCAATGCAAAGCATTCGCCACGCTGGTATCTACTGCAACTTGGTGTGGCTGAAAGAGAAGCTATGGGAAGAAAATTACTATCAGTAATGCTCCAGAGCAGAAGGTTCAAATTTCATAAGGCAGGAGGTATTGTGTGATGGCTGCAGACCTGGTCAATGGAGGGAGTGAGGACATGTGGTGGAGGTATGAATGGCATGGAAGCTGGCATTGTGCTGACTCAGCATTTTGGATGAGACCTTCACCTCCGCTGCTGGGCTGTCATACACCAAGTTTGCTGACAGGCAGTAGATTCAGCGTGCCCGGTGAGCTTACAGAAATTGCTGTGCCGGCGGTAATTTCTGAGGCCAAGGCAATTGTCTGTCCTGACTGGATGCTCCTTTGCTGGAGCATGTCCAAAGAAGGGCAACGAAGCTGGTGAAGGGCCTGGAGCACAAGTCTGATGAGGAGCGGCTGAGGGAACTGGGGTTGTTTAGTCTGGAGAAGAGGAGGCTGAGGGGAGACCTCATCGCGCTCTACAACTACCTGAAAGGAGGTTGTAGCGAGGTGGGTGTTGGTCTCTTCTCCCAAGTAACAAGTGATAGGACGAGAGGAAATGGCCTCAAGTTGCTCCAGGGGAGGTTTAGATTGGATATTAGGAAAAATTTCTTCACCGAAAGGGATGTCAAGCATTGGAACAGGCTGCCCAGGGAAGTGGCTGAGTCACCATCCCTGGAGGTATTTAAAAGACGTGTAGATGTGGTGCTTAAGGACATGGTTTAGTGGTGGAATTGGCAGTGCTAAGTTAACAGTTGGACTCGATGATCTTAAAGGTCTTTTCCAACCTAAATGATTCTATGATTCTATGATTCTGACTCAAGATGCGCATGGGTCAGGGCTGGCTTCCCTCCCACAAGAAGACCGGCTTTGGCTGTGCCTTCACCTGCCAGTCAGCGGATCACAGAGAGAAGCCATTTCTGCTCATCCTCATTTCCTTGCTGGACACTGCTTGTGCGTGTGTGCCTGCCTAGCCGCTCAGAGCTGCTTTTGAAGCTGTTCTCCCTGAATGTCTTGAAAGTTTGGTTCTAAGATCAAGAAGAGACGTCTGTGCTCGTGGTGGGGAGAAGAAAATGAGGGAAGCCTGCTGCGTACCTGCTGCCCAGAATAGGAGGTCTTCTGCAGGTCTTGATGCAATGCAAAGCGATGAGTGTAATTTCAAAAGTGGCAGTCAGGACATGGACATGGACCTCTGCAGTCAGGACATGGAAGCAGTCATAACAGAGTAGGGGTGAGCTGGGGTGAGAGGCTGTGCCGACCTTGTCGAGGGATTTCGGATTTGAGGTTGCACCTGGGGCTTGGCACATCCTTTCTTCTTTCACACAATGTCCATGTCTTCACAACACAGGATGATATCAGCCCATATTTCTGTCTGTTCCTGTGGGGAGCCGTGTGCCACGCTTTGACCTGACATTAGAGACTGTCTTTTGGGCATGGAAGGGGAGGATGTCTTTGAGGAGGGAAGGGGAGGATGTCTTTGAGGAGGGAAGGGGAGGATCTCTTTGAGGAGGGAAAGGGGAAGCTGTGCAAAGTAAGAGAGGTTATTCAGTTATGTGCTGCAATGAGATCGACTAACAAGGGAATGAAAGAAAAAGGGAGTCCTGGAGATGTTTGGGGAGAAAGGCAGCAGGACTGAGGGAGAGCCCAGACATCTGGGAGAGAGAAGGGGGAGCAGTCAGCGGTGCTCGTGTGCCGGGAGGCTGGTGTAGTTACACGGCAGCTGTCATCCAGGTCCAGCAGCATCCATGATGTGCTCTCAGTTTCTTTACAGGAGAATGCCTTTGTCCTGGTAAATAAGTTACTACCAGTTAGTTAGGTGCGGTATCTCCCTGATCCCTACTGAAACCTCTTTCATCTGCACCATGAAGGCCATGTTGTTTCTTCTCCCTGCTGAAAGCACGAGCAACAAATCCAGCGGAGAGCCAGCCTGTTCTTTGTGGCAATTTCTCTGACGTAGATGAACCTCTGAAGTCAAGTGTTTGACATCAGGAAGATGTTTTAATCTGAATTATGCTTGCCCATCTGAGTAACAGGTGCCGTTATCCTCTTTTCATTATCTCACGGCCAGGGCTGCTGCCAGCATGAGTAAGAAAGGTTTGAGTCACAGGGATGGAGTAGTTCATTTCTTTTCGGAGGCTGTTGTCAGAAACGACCAGGCCCAAATGTCCATCACAGGGATGAATGATGTGTAGATGAATGAGGGGAGAAACCTACTCCTGAGAGAAATAAAGCGTCCCTCATGAATAACGCAGTGTTGCTTCGAGATTCAAGACATCTAGAATCTGTTGTACATTGAATGTGAATGTGAATGAGGCTTAGCCGCTCCGCAGCTACGCACTGGCCTGAACGTGATCTATAAATAACTTACCACTGCCACATTTAATTTTTATTTTTTAACACTGACCATGTATTTGGCCTGGTAACCAATGCACATCTAGAGACAAACCTCTCCCAATCTCTGACAGAGATTTTCTCTGTAGAAAAACACCCTTTGCTTTGCGCCACGCAGGCTCCATCTATGCTACGAAGTAGAGCAGGACCTGTGTTTTGTAAGACACAGAGGCCAGCAGAGATGGCATGGAGAATGCTAGTAATACCTAACCACACGTACTGCCCAGAGTGGTGCTTAGCGGCAGTGGTCCCTGGCCAGCATTAACCTCCAGAGTGGACCAGGCATGGACTTTGCGTGGGACAGTGCTGGCTGGTCCAGAGTAAAGCCATGTCGGGAACTGTGCTAATGATTTAAGAGTGTGAACAATCATGGATTGGTGGTGGAATCTATCCCTTATCCCAGTTTAGTTTGCTAGAGTAAATATTGCCTTGCAGTATTGAAGGTGGTTACTATGTAGATGCAACACACTGGAAGTATTCAGGATTTTTTCCCACAATGTTTTATTTTTGTTACGGATTTACTTATTCTGGGCAGTCTGCATCATTGCAATAGCATGGAATTGTTTATTGAGACCGTTTTTGGCCCCAGAAGCAAAGTGTTAATCAAGAGAATTTGTGTTGGAGGACAAGACAGACGTTACGGGCTTGTCTATACCCTGCAGCTGAGCGTGGTGCAAAGATCACTGATGTAGATCTAAGCAAGCTGGTCTGTCCACATGAGGCTATACAGCGCCAGAGATACTTGCTCAGGGCCTGAATGCAGGCATGGCATTTTTGTTGATAAAATGTCTACAAAATCATGAGTGACACAAAGAAGGGGAATAGGGAATGATTGTTTCTGGTCTCTTCCACAGAGGATGTGGGGACATCATACGACAGTAATGGGAGAGAAGAAAAGAAGCAATGGTGATTTTTTTAAAGAACACATGGTTGATCTGTGAACCTTCTTGCCACAGGATGTTGCAGGTGCTAGAAGTTTATACACATTCAAGGGGCAATGCCCAAGCTCATGGAAGAGAAATCCATTGTGTGTTACTAAAACCAGTGAAACCATATCTGGCTTAGGAAATCACTGAGCTCCAAATGATGAAGCTGGGTACATGAATACTTGGGGGAAATGTCACATATAATTATACCATTCCTACACTCTTCCCCAGCCATCTGCTTGTGGTCACTGTTGCATTGAGGGTAGCTGTGCACTGCGTTCCACTGCACGCTATGGTTGTGGCCCGGTACCCCAGCACAATGTCCCTTTAGAAGCGAGAGAAGGCTATTTGGGTTGTCCTCCTGAATGGACCTCACATAGATTGTAATGAGGAGTTTCTGTCTGTGCCTCATCTGAAAGGCACCGTGCAAAAATAAGCTTTGAAGGAGGTTGAACGGGTTTTCCCCAGGCTTTCATAGATACGCTCTGGCAAACAAGAAAATAGTATTCCCTTTTCTCCTAGAGTTACATATAGATGCACGTGTCTTTGAGAGTTTTCCACCGAAGAACGGACAAGGCCTGGAAAAATCAAAGGCAGGGAAGACCTCAACAGAGTACTCACTTGGTGTCAGCCCGTACGGTCTGACCCTTGGCCTCCCTCGCCTACACCTTCCTGCAGTTCTGCTTGATGTCTGTAGCCCAGCCCCTCCATAACTGGGAGGAGACGGCTTTTGCGGTGCGTTGATGCTCTGCAGTCCAGAATTGGAGTAACACTCTCAGACATGACATTTCTTTATGCCAAACTGTTCTTCTTGGTGCCAACCCGGATGAGCTCTGTCTTGAAAGCCTAAGCAGCTGGGAGGTATTATAAAAGAGAGAGAGAGTACTAATGACATCACTTCCAGTCAAGGTGAAAGTTATTTAGACTGTCCTTGATCATTCAAATTATATCTCATTAAATATCAGACAAACCTGCCTGCTGTGGTCATATTGCTGTATTGTGGGACCTCAGCAAACTGGGTAGTATACTAGTGTAGTATAGGTAGTATTTACCTAGGTGTGGTCCAATGTAAAGCTCCAGCTATACCTTTCTCACTGTTATCCCAGCCCCATGGCTTGTTAGGGGATGCATTTGCTATACCTAATTTTAAGGTCTTCTGTTTGATCTTTCTTCTTCACCACAGAAGAGTGAGAAATAACAATGTCATGCTTAACCTTTCTATTTCTCTTTAAGCCTTGTGTTTCTTATGGTTCACATGGAGTCACCTCTTTATGCTCTGGAAAAGGGCAGTGGCATTCATGTAGCGGAAGTTAGGCTGAATTTTGGTAGCCGAAATCTGCTACCAAGGCAGTCGCTTCTGCTTCTGCCTTTACTTGACACAAGTAAAACCCAACTACTTGAAGACTGACCCTGTGCACTGCGGAGGGCTATTTCCCAGCGTTAATGATCCTCTGAGCCCCTCTTCCTCTGGCAAGTACTGACCTTCTCATTTTTCCCAGAGGCAGTCTCTGATTTTAAGAAGACAGTGGTTTGTTTTAAATCTGAGATTTACTGAATTTCAGAGAACATGCACTGCTGGAGTTTGCTTTGCTTTTCATGCATTGCTCTGTTTATTGCTGGATAGATTCTGTAATGCTAAAGTAACGGAGAGTTAAGTCTTTCTCTGGTGTATTTTGAAACCCCTCATTTCAGAGTGCTGAAGGCAATGACTAAGGTGCCTATTCCTTAAAGCCATATTGTACTGGAGAAATGTATGGCTCGGACGCCCCTATACATGAATCTATTTGTAAAGTCTTATTCCAGCTTCATGAATAAAGTCCTTTTACCCCAGCTTCATGGTGAAAATACGGTAAAAGACATTTATCTGATATTGTGGAAAGTGAGTATGACGTGGGGCAGAACAAAAATCAGAATTTCTGGATATTCTGTCTACCTATGTGAATTGGAGAGAAATTATAGTCTGCCAGAGTCTGTGCTTTCCTATCTGTAAAACAGGGATATGGATATATTCCTATCTTATGAGAGAGCCGTGAGTCCCAAGTTAATTACAAAAAGTCTATGACAAATCTTAGAAATTCAATTGTGAGATAGTGTGTAAGCATATAATGTTAATATTTTATAATCTCCCTAAACTGTCTCGGTGGATATCTTTAGGGAGAGGGATATAGTGACACCAAAAGAAATCTTTTTTCACCCCAACCATTTTCTTTAGAACCCAAAGTGAAAGCTGTTTCCACCAACTGCCATCTCTGCAACCATCTGGAAAATCACATTTTCTGAAGCTTTCCTTCTCTTTATCGGCTGTAACTAAAGCTATAAAATGGGAAGATGTCCCTGGTTTAATTAACACCCCTGTAGTTCAAAAGCTGATCTTAGTAATGAGAGGCAATTATAGCCTTTACTGAGGGACAGTCAGGTGGAACAAACCCAGCATCAATCTATTGAAGACACTTCCCTTTCCAGGTAATTTGGAAACTGCTTTTTATGATGAACAGGCTACCTGGCCCAATACAACAGGTGAATCTCCTTGTTTTGTAACCTGACAAGAATTTCCTATTTTGATTTATGTGCTTCTTCTGTAAACTGATTTTTGCATCCCATCCATCTGCCAACAACTAGCAACTGAGCTAAGGAAATACCTGTTGCTTTTTGGAGGGCTGGTTCTCTCATTTTATTTTCCTGTCCACCGTTGCTTTTCATTTTGAAGGTTGCCCGGTGTTCATATTTTTGTTCTAGCAAAACTGCAGACTCTGTGGTGCACCCACATCGTGAGGGCTATGCAGAGTTCTGGTCTCTGCACCTCAAAAATGATGTGGTAAAGCTAGAAAAGGTCCAGAGAAGGACATTGAAATGATCAAGGGAATGTGATTTCTGCTATATGAGCTGAAAAGGCTGTGGCTCCAGTTCAAACAGGAGACAACTAAGGGCAGAGGTAAAGCTGAGTTTAGCTGAAGTCATGCAGGTGAGGGATAAGGTAGATGCAGAACTTTAATACTAAAGCTAATGGGCTCTAGCTGAAACAAGGAGATCTGCTTGAAATTACTTTTTTACACAGCAGATAGTGAACTTCTGGAATCTGTTGCCACAGGAGGTTGGGGCGGTAGGCAGTGTCATAGAATCATAGAATCATAGAATCATTAAGGTTGGAAAAGACCTCTAAGACCATCGAGTCCAACCATCAACCCAACACCACCATGCCCACTAAACCATGTCCCTAAGGGCCTCATCTACACGTCTTTTAAATACTTCCAGGGATGGTGACTCAACCACTTCCCTGGGCAGCCTGTTCCAAGGCCTGATCACTCTTTCAGTGGTCAGAAATTTTTCCTCATGTCCAGTCTAAACCTCCCTTGGCGCAATTTGAGGCCGTTTCCTCTCGTCCTATCGCTTGTTACTTGGGAGAAGAGACCAACCCCCACCTCGCTACAACCTCCTTTCAGGTAGTTGTAGAGCGCGATGAGGTCTCCCCTCAGCCTCCTCTTCTCCAGACTAAAGAGTCCCAGTTCCCTCAGCCACTCCTCATAAGGCTTGTTCTCCAGACTCTTCACCGGCTTCCCCAGCACCGAGGTCAGGCTGACCGGCCTGTAGTTCCCCAGATCCTCCTTCTAGCCCTTCCTGTAGATGGGCGTCCCATTGGCAAGCCTCCAATCATCCAGGACCTCCCCAGTTAACCAGGACTGCTGATAAATGATGGAGAGTGGCTTGGCAAGCTCCTCCGCCAGCTCCCTCAGTACTCTAGGGTGGATCCCATCCGGCCCCATAGACTTGTGAGCGACCAGGTGTCAACAGGTTAAAAAAAACATTAGACAAATTCAGAGCAGCAGGTCCATAACCTGAGTCTAAAGGTGATGGGCAGGGCTGAGGTAGTACAATGGGAATGGTCTGCAGAGAATGGCCATGTTCTTCTGGTCTGCCTCAGTAGTATCTCAGGCGCTGTCTGGCTTCCAGCTTCTGATTTGTAAGAGTGTGGGGCTGCTGTATGCCCTGTGTTTCATCTGCCAGCCCTCCATGGATATCCTGATATTCAGGGCTCTCAAATGATGCTAGACGCCTCTTTCTGAAAAGCTGATTTAAACCCTCAGTGTCTACAATGCAGGCACCTACGTTGGAGCTAGTCACTGAAGGTGGAGCTCTGCTCATGATTAAGACACTGGCATTTGGCTGTTTGCCTGTAGCTGTCTACCTGTGCAGTAGGTGTCTAAATTCTTCTGCAGTCAACAAACATCTAGCCAGTCCAATGGAGACCCAAGGAATACAGTCAACGGAACAGTCAGTACTGTCATTTCATCTCGCCGTAAGGTGAACTTGGGATGGTCAGTTAAATAACTCACTAGTGGCTGTTTTCATTAAATCTTTGTTGACTATAATGGGAGCTTGGACACCTAGCACACATGTAGATACCAAAATTTCGGTATGTTAATCTTGAACTGAGTTCTGTCCCGAGATTTCTGTTATAATGACTGTAGAGAAATAGGTGTCTCCTGAGAATAACTCATTGACCTGTTTTAGACACCTAGGTGTAGATGAGGTAAACTGCACTTGGGAAGTGCATATTTCAATTCACTGACTTTAAAGGGAGTCCAGATAGTGGTACCCACGTGGCCAATGCACACCATGGCCAGGTAAGTCCCAGCCATCCCATTTTGGAAACTTTGGTACTGTCACTTAGAATCTCAGCTGTAAGAAATGTAGATTTTTAAAGCAGTGTGATGTGAAAAACTGAAATTATAATTTCAAAACAGACCCCCCCACACTTATGATTTGATTTAGAATGAAGGTTTAGCCATGATTTTACTGTCTGTAAACTATGCTGTGAAACATACTACATCTTGCCTTTGTCAGACTAACTGTAAAAGCTGTACAACTATAAAATAAGCTGGTAAGTTGTTTATTCTTCAATAATTAAAGATAGAGCTGGCATTAAACCCCTAAAGTCCTATGGTGTTCCAGTAGTGAGTGGCTTTCATAGGGTGTCTAGGAGAAAGGTTTGTTGAGTATGGAAGAGTTTGGAAAATAATTTCTTTGGTCGGTGGGTCTCTGGATGTTAACTCCATGCTGCCAGCAGACACAGAATTTGGATGCCATCAGTGTACTCTGGTTTTGGGACAGGGCAACGCCAAGTCCTCTCAAAAATACTGTGGACAAGTCAGCCTATTTCCAAAGTTTCCACTATCGCTTGTGATACAGGATGGATGTGAAATTTCTTTAGCAAATGAATGCGATATAATCTTGTTTAGGAGACTGCACAGTTATTTGAGGTGGGAGGGATTGCCCGTTCTTTCATCTTTCCCACTCCTGTGCGTACAACTTTGTTGTTCTGTGTTTTATTTGCTTTGGATACAGGACATGGGCGAGGAGATAAGACGACTGTGTGACTGCAGTGTTCCCATAGCCTTGGATCTGGCTGCGGCATCAGCGTCTCTGCGATCCACGTGGCTTGCATGAAGGGGGAGCTGTGGTCATCACCTGCCTTGCTGACTGTCCTGTCTTTTCATTCCCCCTCTCAGGTTATGGACATGCTGCCCCAGGGACGGATGCGGGGAAGGCCTTTTGCATGTTCTATGCGGTCCTGGGGATCCCACTGACACTCGTCATGTTCCAGAGCTTGGGCGAGCGCATGAACACCTTCGTCAAGTACCTCTTGAAACGCATCAAAAAGTGCTGTGGGATGAGGAGCACCGAGGTCTCCATGGAAAACATGGTCACTGTGGGTTTCTTCTCCTGCATGGGAACACTCTGCATTGGAGCAGCAGCCTTTTCCCAGTACGAGGAATGGAGCTTCTTCCATGCTTACTATTACTGCTTTATAACATTGACTACGATAGGGTTTGGAGACTATGTGGCCCTGCAGACCAAAGGGGCCCTTCAAAAGAAGCCTCTCTACGTGGCTTTTAGCTTTATGTACATTCTAGTGGGGTTGACAGTCATTGGGGCATTTCTAAATCTGGTTGTTCTCAGGTTCTTAACCATGAACAGCGAGGACGAGAGGCGGGATGCCGAGGAACGGGCGTCCCTGGCAGGGAACCGCAACAGCATGATTATCCACATCCAAGAGGACTCCCAGCATGGTCGGCCACGGTACAAGGCCGAAGTAACAGACCTTCAGTCAGTTTGTTCCTGCATGTGTTACAGGTCCCACGAGTACACCAGCCGGGTGGTGTCCCACCAAAATTCGTTCAGCTCAAAGCTGAACCCCCAGTACTTTCACTCCATCTCTTACAAGATAGAGGAGATCTCGCCAAGCACATTAAAAAACAGCCTTTTCCCATCTCCTGTCAGCTCCATCTCACCTGGGTTGCACAGCTTTACAGATAACCACAGGCTGATGAAAAGGCGAAAGTCCATTTAAAGGGATTTGTCTTCTTTTGCTTTCCTTGTTTTCCCCAGTTCTTCTCCGTTGTTTTGGTTTTTCTGTTCCTTGAGTGAGACGGAGCGAGGCCAAAGGGAGCAGAGCAAGCCAGTCCTCCTCTGAGACTCCGCTCTTGAGCATGAAGCATGGATTATTACCGTTCCAGCAAAGTATGCCTTACATTACCCCCTCGGTGGATGTCAGAGGATTCAAGGTGACGTGAAGTGGGTACCAAATCCAAAGTTGCACACACAGCTGGGAGCCTTCATGTGCCGCTGGCACTCCTGACCTAATAAACTCTTTTCCTCACGAGCAGGTTGCAGCGTGCGTGCGTGCTTGCGTGCGTGTTGGTGCGGGTGCGTGTGTGTGTGCGCGTGCAATTCCACAACTAGTGCCATGTGACAAAAATTAAAGCATCAGGTATTATTTTTTTCCCTTGAAGCAATTGTGTTCCAGCCTGCTTTTAACTTTTAGATTGCTTCCAAAAAGAACGGGGAGGGTGGGAGGGGAGCCAATTTGTTTTGTTTTTTGCCAAGACAAGCATGCGCCATAAGCAGTCAATATACCAGGTGTATCATGATAAATTTTTTAATGCTAGATTTTAGATTGTATTAACATTAAAAAAAGGCGGGAAAAGATGGATCATTTTAGCTTGCCAGTTCAAAATTTAAAAAAAAAAAAATAAAATAAAGCATGCACTTTGTAAAACTGGTATGCATAATAAAAACACAAGAAAAACTAGCAATGGAATTAATAATCAAAAGCAAACAATCCTATTGATTTAACTATATTTACTTTTATCATTTTCAACTGTTCCAATAATTTGCAAGTGGAATTTTTAAGAGAAATTGGGAGAATTGTTGGAACTAAAGAGTGTATTTTGTTATTTTTATTTTATTTATAAAATTATTATTATTATTATTATTATTATTATTATTATTATTATTATTATTATTATTATTATTAATTATTTTGTGCAGCAATTACCTGCATGAATAGGAATTATATTTTTTGGAATGCTTGGATTAGGATGGGTATAAATAGGTGGATGTATATTTTTTCTTATATGATAGTGACAGGGCATTCCTTGTTTTAAATAAAAAAATGAAGATGATTGTCTCTAAATGCTTTTGATTTGTAAATAATGGAAAGCCTTTGTTGGTCTCAGGAAGAATTCAAGGGACAGTATCTTGTGTTTGGCTCACTGGGAACTTGTGAGATTAGATGTGATATTGCTTTTTTGCTAGGCGGAAAGGCAAAATGCATTTAGCAGTAATGGGCAAAAGCAGTTTTACTCCAGTGTTTGGAGGGTAACGCTGGGAGTGATTGCGTTGGCAAGTGGCAGTGGAGGATGTTGAGACCATGTCATAGAGTTGTTCCTTGGAGATTGTCCATCTTTTGGTTGTTCATCTGGACCAAACAGACTTTACAGAACCGAATTAGAGGCCTAATCCAGCTCCCTTTTAAGACAATAGGAATTTGCAATGATTACATGGGATTTAGTGCTTTGGGAGATTTATCTTTGATTTGACAGGGGTAGGACTGAGAGTTTTATAAACCTGCACCTTTGTCTCTGATTTAATCCTATCTTTTAAATCACCTTCCGTGTTAAGTCGCCATACAAAACCCGTCTTTTTTTGGCACTAATCACCTCCTGCTGATTCAACCATTTTGTGCTCTCAGTGTAAAAGCAATAATCCTTTTTTTTTTTCCCTTAAACTAGATGGTGTGTTTTTGTACAAGCCCCAGCTCTGAGCCCTGTGTGCTGATGGATGTTGATATCCTTTCAAAGAGGCATCTATAAAGAGCATTAATAGGGAGAAATAAGGAATGTCATTCCTCCTCTGTTCTCTTCTCCCTGGCTTTAAATTATTAGCTATATCAAGTATGTTCATGTTCTCCTAATTTCCATATCTGTGTTTCAACAAGTAAATGAAAAGCAAGTATCCATGACTTTGACTCCCCTATGCAGCTTCCTTTGGGATTATAAATTGCTGTGGCATGAAAACCTCCATTAAGATTAATGAAGAAATAATTTAGGATTCTTAATGAGGATGGATGAGGATGGACTTTTTCTGCCTAACGTGTGGGGATAACATCGTTCAGTACAGTAGGAGAGCATGCCCGGTGCATTAATGCTGTGCTGCTGGTACCATGTCCTAAGGTGAATGCTGATGGCAGAAGTATTGAAGCAAGCATACCTAGAAAAGCAGTTTCGGGGTGTGTTAAACCACCTCAGTGATTGCCACCTAGAAGCTGGTTTCCACGAGGGTGGGCCATAGGGTTCGCAATGCTGTCCAAATTCACTTTCGTAGTCTTTGCTTGTGGCATCCCAGAAGGGCAAATAGATGTAGGTTTCTTTTCCTGCTAAGGAGATAAGAAAAAGAAGGCCTGGAATATACACATCTGTATCGTGTATGACTGCTGGATGTATTTGACACTGGAGAAAAGCAGGAAAAGTTTGGGATTTTGCAGAACTCGAATGAAATTCTCTCTGCCTAGCGAAGGAGAGCTTTTGTAACAGGAATTTTAGCAAAATATTTAAACAGTTTTGTGAAAAAACCTGTTACATCATATAAAATATTGGTTAGCTTTTTCTTTTTTTTTTTCCTTTAAGTGGAAAATTCTGTTTTGGCTGCCTATAAAAATAATCTTTAAAAGTCCTATAAATCATGTTGAACTCCGGAAGTTCAAAGCTGTTACATACTCTACCTGATTTGTTACTAAATCTTCCCTCTGGAACCGTAAACGAAGAGTAAATTTTAATATATGGGGTATTTAACCAGGGGAGCAACTTACCTCGGCATGTCATGGGTGATTGGCCACTTAGAGTCTTTGCATTAAAACTCAGTGGCTTTATAAAAACTCTGCTTTAGCTTTGTCGAAGTTTATGGACGTGGTTGAAGAAATCTGTATGATATGAAGGAGCCAGAGTAGATGTCCGTTGTGATACTTTTAAGTCTAAAAGCCATAATGACGGTGTATGTGAGAAAGTGTTTTGCTAAAACGTATCTGCATTCCTGAGGATTTTAAAATATGTTTATTTATTTTTATTTTCTGCCTGAAGAACCCGCAATTCTGTCCAATCTATGTTTTTGTTACACACGAGATTTTAAAGTGGCAAGACATTTCCTTTGCAAGACCGCACGCGTTCAGACGTTTGCATGAGCTCTTGCAGGACTTTGCTTTGTGAGCAGCCACAAATACAAGAACTCTCACGTGTGCACATCAGTACGCCGGGCAAAATACGCCTCTCTCTTTCGTTGTTTTTGTGGCTCTTGATTGATGTGTGAATAATGACTTGGGCTGTCTGGAACTGGAACAGACAGTATTATGAAAGGGAAGCTTTTGTCCAAGGCTAATCCCAGCTTTTCAGTTACACATGAAAAATCAGCCAGTGAAAGGTGAGCTGATTTTTGTTGGCTCTCTCTCTGACTTCTTATTGCCCTACATGAACACCAGTTTTCTTCCCACAACACTGCTTTTCACAGAATATTTTCTTTGGTAATGGTTAGTTTTATTCCACTTAAGACCTTTTTTGTTTCAGAACAACCTCTCTTGCTCGCTACTTGCTCTTCTGAAATTCAGCCAGAAGCTGCTTTTGACAAGACATCCTAATATCCAAATACCTGACCTGTGTTTCCGTAGCACACACACGTCTGCTATCACTTTGTGATGCACTCTCATTCCCCAGAGTCTCATTTCCCCTACCCTTCCCTATTATTAAGCATTAGAAATAATAATAATAAATCAGATTAGTCTATTTATGTCACACTAATGTGCTCTTCATCAAAACAACACAAATTTAGCTCCCCGCTGTCGACTTTGATTATATAACAACCCTATTATCCTATCATATTTCATATTATCATCAAAGGGAAAAATCAGTTTGATCAGTGAAGCACCAAAATAGCTTTGACTGAGCATGCTGTGATATGGAAACGAAAGAGGAAACTTAATAGAACAATGCAGGCACAAGTCTCCGTTTGGTCTTCATTACTGCGTAAGGAAGATCCTGACTGATCTAACTGGGGCTGCTTTCCCAGAACTTTGTACATATATATGGTTTACAGGGATGACTGTGATGGGACAGCTGTAGAAGGGGTGTTTGGATGTTACTTCAAGGGTCCAGAATAGCTTCTTGGTTGTTATTCTATGGAGAAGAACGTACAGTGACCTTCATCAACAGACTTCTGTTTGGACTCCTCTGTAACAGCTCATTAGGACAAAATCAGCAACATTAAAATAAAATAAAAGAGGGAAGTGACCAAGTTAATCTACTGTATTGTAGGTTGTCTCATTAGTTTCCTAATGCTTCGATCAAAGAAATGCCAGGGCAGTAATCAAGATTATTGCGATTCAAACCTAAGCAAGGTAATTTCCTGTTTTCTCTGACAGTTTTGAAAGCTTTTGTTATGGGAAAAGGCATCATTTGTTGCTAAAAGCTTAAAAAAAAGCAGTCAGTGGAACCAAAGTGGAGAATGAAAATGTTCCAGAATGATTTGGTGTTGCAGACCAGAGGGCAGGGGCTTGGGTGGAAGTAGCTTTCAGTTGAAGTTTATGTCCTCATTTAGCTTTATGTAATATTCTTGTTAATATTAGGATCTAATTAAGACAGTCATTTAAAATCTTTATGAGGAAGCCAGACCAGAGAGATGTGTTGGAGTGTGTCCATTACACTAATGTTATGGGCTTTTTAATGCATTTTTCAACAAGACACTATTATTGACTGGAATATTGCACAAATTGCAATGAGAATCACACCACCACTACTTTCATCAACTAGAGGTGCGTAACACTCACAGAACTGAAAGAGAAATATTGCCTTTCTGACCAGCCTGCCTGTCATCTAACTTTAATATCAAGCTTTATTTTGGGAACTTCAGCAAGATAAAGCGTATGAAAAGGATTAGCCATCATAATGATACACCAAAATCAAAACAAATAGAATAATGACATTGGATGCGGAGAAATTGATTACAGATGGAAGGTGCTCTGGGACTCTTACGCTAGTTAATCCGAGCTCAGAGGCTGAATTAAAACCATGAAAACGGATGGTACCCTTTGCCAAAATATAGTTTGCAATTATTTAAGACGTGAATAATGAACATGGCAGAGGAACTTTCACCCAAAAAAGTAGTAGGAGGGCAAAAAGAAAGATGGAAAGAAAGAAATTGTTCTCAACAGCAGGGGTACTTGTGTTATTTCCAGTTGAAATCACAGTGAGGTGATACTAAAGACTGTTGTGCTTTGACCTGGGTAGAATCAGACTGGAGACTGACTGTCCTCTGCTCAGTCAAGGTCTACGCCACAGCGTTTCACTGATTACTGCTGGTGAGGAGATTCATGGAGGTCTTGATTCTCTGGTCAGGTTTTTGCTGCTGTCTTCATCGAAACCAGGATTTTATTCAGCCAGCCCATCCTGAGCAGTGCTGGTCCCTCTGATAAATTCTGTTAAGTCATGCTATTTCCTTTACTGGTGCTCCTAAGTGCAAGGGCTCAGTAGGATGTAAGCAAACCCTTTCCTTCTCTAAAGCCTGGAGTGGCAAGACCTTCCTCTGAAGCCAATGGACGCTTTACTAAAGCTAAACTTGTTCAGACTGGCCCTAAGTCTTTCATTTAATTGGAAATTGTTCAGTGATTGTTATTCTTATTTTTTCCTTTTCCCCAAAGAGGCTTCTCCAAAGCCCCTGACTGATTCTCAGCCAAACCGTATTGTCCTTTGCACAAATTTCCAAGTCATGTACATGTACGCATTAGTATTCCTTTGGGGGAAAAGTCCAACATAAAGCTTCGAATTGAGGAGCTTTCAGCATTTATGTCCCCGTTACACTGCGAGCTCCACAAAGTTTCTCCTTGTGTGTGCTGGAGAATGCAGACATGGAAAATGCACGATGGTTGGGTTTGCACATAACTTAGGGGATGTTGCAGCTGCTGAGCTTGCTCTTGCTGGACTATTTTCTGAAGTTGGTGGGTTTATATTGCTGTGAATTGGTAAGCTACAGAGAAATCAAAATGCTGCAAAAGCTATTTTTTTTCTCATGCAGATTTCCAATATGGTGACCTAACTGATTTGGGTGCAACACAATAAGTCCTGATTTATACTCCTTTACTGAAACTGGAATGTGAGCCTTTTTCTATTTACTGCTAGATATTATATCAGTGTCTCCAACTAGTGTGTACCATGAACAAACTTTCCTAAACCTAATGGAGAGCAGAAAGACCTAAAGACAGCAGTCAACCTGTATAATTTATGCTTTATGGAATCCAGTCATCCACAGCTGCCTGCTAATTTTAGGCTGGAAATACTATCCCTGGAGCCTTCAGCCTTCATTTGTTTCTCCTTCTGTGAATATTGTAATTAATAAACATCCCAAAGCCCTCCCTCACCTTGCTTTCTGACCATGTAAGGAGTGCTGCCATACATTAACACCCACAACAGATTGGGAAAAAAAAGAAAAAAAAGGGAAAAAGAAAGATTAATGCTGCAATTTTATTGGTAATTAATATTCACAGTTCCAAGCTGTGTTGTCTTCTGAACTAAAAGAGAACTTTGAGAAATGCAGAGCAAACAACAGCATGATAACATTTATCATAGCTGGCTAATTCACAAGTGGCGCTAGCAAATACAATAATTGAAACTATGCTCTATAATGCATCTTCCTCGTGCATGAGTTCTGATACCACTAGCCTGGCTTTGATTCATTGTTTATCTGGTCCGTGGAACAGCTTGCAGTAATTGCTGTATCCAGAGCACTCCACTTGAGGCGAGAAGAGAGATCCATTTCACAAGACAGCGGCCCTCCGGCTTTCTCCATATGCCCTCCCCCCTTTCCTACCCAGACATTAACTCATTAGCTTGCCATTTCATAGACGTATGTTCAGACCCAAGATCACCACATTCTGTACTTTCCCCCCCTCATCTATTAATGAAAAGCATTATGCTACAGAACTGCACCCTGGGGAAGGAAATGTTCCACTCTAATTACTACTGACAAAAGCAATCTACAGGTTGATTAAAAACAATATGCAGGGAATGAAATAGGAAATGCAAAGTGCATAAACCTGCACGGGTGAGATCCACTTCTTCCCTGGCCGGGATGCAATGCATTAGCCTGCGAGGAGAATTTGGGAGCGTGTTTGTTTGGGAGAAGACCATCAGGAGAAAGGGCAGCACAAATGACATGAGCAGGCAAAGAGACACAGGGGTTTGGTTCATTGTCTGTAGAACGTCGGTAAGGTCTGTGGCATGGTTTCAAAGTAAGGAAGAGCCATGGGTCTTCTGGGTTAAGTCTGTTTGCCAGCATCCTCCCCAGCAGGAGTGGCAGGAGGTGTGGGAAGGATGGAACATGGCTGGTTCATGGTGGAGTGAATTGTCATTGGTGAGACCACATTACCAATGTTGGTGTCAAGCAGGAAGCAGGGAAAAATGTGTCTTCTAGAGCATCTTCCCTCTACTACTCCTTGAAGAGATCAGTTACACCATCTGTCCTATTGCCTGCAGCAGATCCGTGCTGTGGCTCAGAAAGATGTGGATTGTGGTATCCTTGCCCATCTTTGATAGCATCTCCCCAGAGCTGTGCCATAGAAATGTGTGGGAAATGCTAAGCTTCTCCAGCTGGGTTCAGGAAGTCACGATATATAGCAAAGAAACCTCTTCGTATTGACTGTGTTTGGGCAGTTTCTACACATCAAAACATAACCAAAATTCACCTTTAGAGAAATAACATTAATTCGTTATTGCTGGCTCTCCCTACAGCACGGGTATGTAGCTCCTTAATCATAATTATTGTTAAGAGGCTAATTAATCTGATAACAGTATTTAATTAGATTAGCTGAAGTAGAGTGTATAAATTATTTTGGCCTCCCAGAATCTGAAATCGCAGGTCTACAGAATGATTTCCAAAAGGCCTGTTCGGTAATATCATTGCTGACACGGGGGTCATGCCACGGCTGTCCTATTGACAAGCAGCATCTTGGCACGTTGACTGGAGCTGGTGCATGGGAGTATCTGGGGAAAGAATTTTAGCTCAGATCCAATATATGCGGTGAGGCTCTTAATTCCCACTGAACTAAATAGGTGCTTAAATGTCTCTGTGGAGACAGGCTTTGGGCCTGATTCTGTCTTACCTGTAGAGGAAAGAGCCAGGTGTTGTGTCTTAGAGAGATGGGATGATGCAGATGGATGAGCAAGGGGCTGTGTTTCAGGATGGAGCATGGTTCTGGTACCCATTTGGTGCAATGGTCAAAGTGTCTCAGCTGTGCTGTCTGGGATAGATTATGCTTCTGGGAGGAAGGGTTGCTGGATACATGTCCAAACAGTCTGGACCACCTGGGGAATGGGGAAGATAGAGCTGAGTTCCTGTATTGATGGATTGATGAGGACACTGATGCTATGGAATATCCTTCTCTAAACCCTCTCTGAGCAAGGTTAAAAAAGGCAGAGCAAAAGATTGGATTTCTTCCTGGCCTCTGGGTGAGGGTGATGGAGGACAGGGATGATTTCTTGCACACTGGGCAAGAGCTCAGGGCAGCATTCTCCTTAGGAACCAAGACAAGGAACTTCAGTGACAGAGCCTTCAGATAGCTCCATAGCCATTTCTTCTAATGTTTCCTTTAAAGTACTTAGCACATTTCTCTGATGTCCCTGTTTTGAAGCTCTTCTTCTGAGAGCCCTTTCTGAATGGCGATGTGGGTGAATTGGAGTTTCTTGTTCAGCACGCAGCAGCAGGCACATTTCATATCTTTGTTGTGCCAGTCATCCAAATGGATCTGTGGGGCAGCTCTCAGCTATTCATCATGGTTTTGGCCACCACAACGTGGCCAAATTCTTCTGGTTGCTCTGGCAGCCGTCGTTTTGCCAAAAGATTGGCCAAGTGCAACATAGGAGCAAAGACATTTATGTGAGATTGTTTTAGCAATGCACAGTTAGTTGTTGTGGGTTTTTTTTTTATCTTCACTGTACATTCCTTTCGTGTTCTTCGGCATCTAAGCCCCAGTTGCTCTACGGTGACTTATCTTGCCATGTGACTTTTCTTTTCTTTGAAGAATTCCTTACTGTCAACACACATTTTCCAAAAAAGATGGATACCATATTGCTCCCTTTTAGCGTATCTTTTCAATTCCCAACATGGAGGGATACTGCAGTCAGAGGCAGCAGTAGGAAATTCCTCTTCATCGTTGATACTGTGCCCTTTTCATTCTCCTGGGAAGATTAGTACAGCAGAGTCTGGTGTGGTCACGGCCGACCAACACAACTGGTATGCTCGTCACAACTTAGTGATCTTCTCATGCCAATTTACCTCCTTTTCGACTGCTCAGCTGCATTTACATTGTGGCAGATACTTTCTATATACGTTGTTAGTGCAGGAATATTATTCAGATATTGGAGGACAAGGACTACCTGCATAACAGGAGAGGGGTCCCAGTGTCCAGGACACAACAGATTTAAGACTCTGTTAATCTAGCGGTTGGCTTTATTAAGTCATTTCCTGGATACCGCTCTGAGCACCGCTCTTTTGGATTTAACATTAACAAATTTGGTTAATCCACACAAAGTTAGTTTGGGTGTAAGTACTGTTCGGTTGACCCTGTGTGAAAAAAGGACGAGTATATGTTTCAGAAAGAGTCCTGTCTACTACAAACCTTTTTAACAACTAACTGATAAGCAGAAATTATGAGAGACTGACTCATTCTTTAGAACGCAAACCTAATCTCTCTTTCTTTTACAGAATGTAAATTTCTTATAATATGCTATACAACCAATAATCCATCTGTTCCTTTTTTACAAGGTCAGGAGTGAACTGTGGAAGAAAAAAATGTTTTCTTTTTCCTCTTCCCTTGACTTGTTAAGATTTGTGTGGCTGTTTGTTGCCATTGAGGAGTATTGACTAAAACTTTTGATCCTAGTGATAGGACGGCAAAGGAAATTCTTTGGAGCTGGATAGGTCAATGGGGAATGGGAGGGGGACTTAAAAGTTGTTTCCAGTAGGCCAAAAGAATGTGGATACTGTCTCTTCAAGGTGCAATTTCTTACTTCAACAAACTGTTCATCTATGAGAAACAGGGATAAAAGTGTTCAATTTGGGACCTAAGGAGTTTTTATGGAAATTCTTGGATTTCTTCCAAACACACATACATGTTGAAATTAAATTGTGATTCCTCCTTTGGAGACTGAGCCTTCCTGCTCAGACAGAAGCGTGCGTGTATGTGTGTGTTTGTGAGTGTGTGTTGATGCTATGTCTCTTTTGGATCTCTTGACACTTTTTGGTGCATTTTTGTACTTCTTTGAATGTGCATATGCGGACTTACCGATGGTGTATTGACGGCATTCTAAAGGCCCTCAACAGCCTGAGATAGAGCAAAACTCTCTAAATTTCTACCCTGGTTGATACATTTTCTGTGCAGCACACAGAGTATTAGGAGCACGGTCATCTAGAAAGAGGAGCTGCTTGGCTGTGGAGACTGCACGGGGAATTTACCTCCTGGAAGCTGTTTTCTCTGCTCATTTCAGACCTCTAACTTCAACATAGTTGTTGAGCTGGTCCTAGCAAAGGAGAAAGAGCAGGTCATAAGCATTAAGGTGCAATTTGTTAAACCAGTGATAACTTGATTACAAAGAACCAAATTAAAGACTCTTTTGTGTTTTGATTTCTTTTTCTGGCCTTCTCCGTAATGGGAGAGGATGCCTTCACACATGGCCTTAGAATGCCGTACTGGAGTTAGAATGCAACAACAGTCAAATGAAAATAAGATGTATTGCAGCTTACATAAAGAATGAAAACTGTATCACACAAATGTTTACAAGTCCAAGTAGACAGCGAACCCCTGTACAATATGTAATTTATGCAAGGGATTGCATCTTTCTTTTGTAATGAATGCACTAAGCAACCCTGTATATATTTTACAATGTCTTTACAGAGAAAAAAAAAAAAAGAATCATTTACTGTAGTGTTGTAAAATAATGCACTTTTCTAATTTTTTCATTAAAAATCCTATGGCACGTTTTCAAATGTATATTGTTTCTTTTATATTGAATGTGGAAATGTTAACTTCCTGTAAAATTGCACTACAGAAGTAAAATCCACTGATGGAACTTATTTTGTTAAAGAAAAGTCCCTTGACAACCAACAGATGTTTATGATTATACGATATGTATGTGTGTGCATATATGTGTATATAGTGTATATGTAATGTATATATATGTATATGCATACACACACATATATCTAGTGATATGTGTATATATATAAAATGATAGAGGTCCAGATTTATATATGATTGTATTAATATAATATCTATAGATTGATAGATATATAGATATGTATATATATTCATACATACACACAAGAATCACAATGTACAAACCCAGAAAGGATTACTCATTAATTTAAGGGGGTTGGGGGGGGAGAAAGATGTCATATACAGAAGATATTTTGCATTGCAATAAAAGCTTTTTTGACAAAAGTACGTGCAGAGTGAAGTATGAACCTTCATCGAATACCCAACCGTGCTGTTCCCAGACGACTACAGTACAGAACAAGCAAAACCAAAGTGCTTAGGGGAGGCATGAGAGCAGAGTCAGCGCATGGTGGACTGGAGTTAGCTGTTGAGGCTCCCCCCACCTTAACTGGGTGGAGCTGAAGGGCAAGATCTCAGGATACCAAAGTGAACAGCAGAACTTCTCCTGGCTTGAGGAGATCCGCGTTTCACTCACAAAATTATTGATCTAGTGCTTCCTAGCAAAAGAGGGGAAGGGGGTCTCAGCGCCAATTTTAGCTGGCAGGTGTTGCTGCGAGGCACAAGCACGATTCCTCGCTTGGGATGGAGCGTTGGGCAACTTGCACTGCTGTTGCCATCCAGGTAAGTCACACGCGAAGGCAGGTACAGGACCTCACTTTGTCCTTATGATGTGATTTCTACACACTGCGGCTCATGGAAGAATTCTAAAAGTTTCCAGAGCTAATATTTCATATTTGAGAAACGTCTTACCAATAGGCAGAAGTCCCTCTTTTTCCTTTTTTTCCCCTGATGATGCTGGGGCCAGAAGCTGATCCCAGCTGCACAGTGAGAAAGAATGAGAGGTTTTGTATTTCCTTCCCGCAGCCCTGATGAAAGAAAATGTCTACATGAACAGTGAGAACAGTTAATCATTAGAATAAAAAACTGGTTGCAGCAAATTTGCCGTGACATGCAGCGACAAAACAGAGACCAACTACCTTGTGCACTCTTACAGGAAGAAACCATTGCCTCCATGCAGAAAGGACTTAGTAGAAGTCACTCTTCTGTATTATAACGAGAGTGAGATTAGCTTGTCGTCACAGCCTTCGTCTGTTCTTGCTACGTATGAGACTCAGTTACAAATGAGCAAAGAGCCAACATATCCTGTGTGTTGGGACGCAGTCACTGTTATATACACCCTATATTTAGTCCCTGGCCTCCATTAAAACAACAACAAAAAATGCTTGTAAAAACTTCATTTTCTGATGGTGAAGGCAGGAGTTCTTATGGCACAGAAAGGAGGAAAAAAGCTTTAACAATAGAGATAAATATACCCGAGCATGTGTTTTCTGTGCTGCATGAGATAACATCTCTGTTAGCAATTAAGATCAACAATTTCTTCCTTTTTGAAGTGGTATTCGCCAGCATATTTTATCATCTCAATTTATCCAGCATGCACAGACAAGCCAAAGTGTCGTTGAACCCCGTCCACCCCTTTTGCAAGCAAAAAACCCTTTTAGAGTAATTAATTAAGCAATCAATAATATAAACTAGAAGACCACATTTTAAAGGGCTCCAGGTAGTGCAGCAGCATGCCCAGGAGAATTTGAAGAAGACCTTATGTGCTGAACTTTTCTTAATAACCACAGGAATGTTAGATTTTAGGGGATGGGGGAAAAAATGCAGGAAAAAACCTCCAATCTTTCATCTATAGGCATATAAATATCGTTATAAATCTGAATCAAAGTCACAGATGCCTGAATGTTCAGAGTTTGGCTGCTGCCACGTGCCTGGGTCCTGTCTCAAAGGACGAAAGAAATTAAGCATCCTGCAGCAAAATGCAAGAGCCGGCTCAGTACACATCAACTGCTTGGTTGACAGCAAACAAAATATTTCAGTCGCTGAAAATGGGTTTGTGTCTGTAATCATGCTGTGACCAAATCTCTGCATCTTTCTCACCTAAGGCAATGTCTTCAGCTTGCCCGTTGTAAAAACAGTGACTTTTGAGAGGGGACAAGTGAGGGAATTGTACTGGTAGCGTACAAAATAATGAGCAGTACAGAAAAGGTAAATGAGCTCTTCCCTGTTGTGCTTTCTCACTCTCCCAGGACAAAGCAATACCCAATTAAACAGAAACCAAAACATTTAGAACTGAGAGAAGGAAATATTTTTATTTCTGTTATTTAAAAAAAAAAAAAAAGTTCTCTAGGAAAAAAAGAAAGGCACATTTCTAGGATCTTCAGAGCCAGGAAAAAACTGTTACTTGATTAAAAGGCAGAAAACAAAAGCTGTAGAAGACCTGCAATCAGTGTGTCAGTCCAAGTTCAGCCACAGAAGGAGGTATAAAAGACTAGTTGCTGCTAATATTCAGACTATCCTTGGCTCCAACATTTCACTGCTGGGAAATTTTGACTGTTGAAGGAAAGGAAGAAAATGTTCCTATAGATGAAGTCAATGTACTGTGCCACTTACATAGCTATTAATGGAAACTCTTGGCTTTAATGCTTGATATGGATTCAGATGAGCTGCCCTGTCTTAGCACTATGGTTATTTGTTCCAGGTCTGGCTGGGGTGGGAGTGTGTCACTTGGTTTCTAAGAGGGTGGAAATACTAGAGATAGAAACTACTGACCTATACCACCTCAGACAACATGGACTCTACCTGGAGGTTAATCTTTCCCTTCTACCTCCTAGTCAAGGTTGAGAGGAAGAAAAAAACCCTTTGATAGCCACATTACTTCTACATACCTCATACACTAATGTCTGTGTGACACAACAGACTCCAGTTTCACACTGGAAGTGCAGGTCATATGAATGAACTTGGTATTTCCTTAGGTTTGAATAAAAGGAGAACATATGGTACGTCTTGATCACAGGGAATTTCAGACCTGACCCTTGACCTGTTTCCACTCTGCACTTATCTGCTGAGAGGACCTGTGAAAAAGGAGACACTAGATTGCTGGTGCCATAGGGCAGGAAGAGCATCTCCTCAGTGTGTCATACCGTAGTCAGCTTAATCATAGAATCATAGAATCATTAAGGTTGGAAAAGACCTCTAAGATCTAAGTCCAACCGTCAACCCAACACCACCATGCCCACTAAACCATGTCCCTAAGCGCCTCATCTACACGTCTTTTAAATACTTCCAGGGATGGTGACTCCACCACTTCCCTGGGCAGCCTGTTCCAATGTTTAATCACTCTTTCAATAAAGGAATTTTTCCTCATGTCCAGTCTAAACCTCCCTTGGTGCAACTTGAGGCCATTTCCTCTCGTCCTATCGCTAGTTACTTGGCAGAAGAGACCAACACCCACCTCGCTACAACCTCCTTTCAGGTAGTTGTAGAGCACGATGAGGTCTCCCCTCAGCCTCCTCTTCTCCAGACTAAACAGTCCCAGTTCCCTTAGCTGCTCCTCATAAGACTTGTGCTCCAGGCCCTTCACCAGCTTCGTTGCCCTTCTCTGGACACGCTCCAGCACCTCCATGTCCTTCTTGTAGTGAGGGGCCCAAAACTGAACACAGGATTCGAGGTGCAGCCTCACCAGTGCCGAGTACAGGGGCACGATCACCTCCCTGCTCCTGCTGGCCACACTATTTCTGATACAGGCCAGGATGCCGTTGGCCTTCTTGGCCACCTGGGCACACTGCCGGCTCATGTTCAGCCGGTTGTCAACCAGCACCCCCGGGTCCTTTTCCTCTGGGCAGCTTTCCAGCCACTCTTCCCCAAGCCTGTAGCGTTGCCTGGGGTTGTTGTGGCCCAAGTGCAGGACCCGGCACTTGGCCTTGTTGAACCTCATACAGTTGGCCTCGGCCCATCGATCCAGCCTGTCCAGGTCCCTCTGCAGAGCCTTCCTACCCTCGAGCAGATCAACACTCCTGCCCAACTTGGTGTCATCCCACCCAACTTGGTGTAACCTGGTGTCCTTGTCTAGACAAAAGCCAGCAGCTGACTTTTCAAGCAAGGAAGAACAGTTTACACCATCCTTGGTGTCCTGTGCACCGTGCATCATGAGCAACAGCTTTTATCTTGTGTTTCACTGTTGTAGTGTCTGATGAGCGTTACCAGCTGCATTTTGAATAGTAGGATGCCAAGACAAACTGCAAGATGCTGACACATCTGTGGAGTTTTAGGGCAGAGGTTTACTGTGTTGTTCACAGAAATGAGAGGGAAAGAGGCCAACTCACAACATGAATGACCTTGACCTCAAGCTATGAGTTATGCTTCTTGATGATGCTCACATTTAGTGCTATTGCTTTTCTTTCATCATTTTTACCTCATAAAATGTAAGAAATTCCATGTATAAAAAGGGGGCTGCTAAGACATGCAATCATCCTGCTCCTCTAAGACTTCTTTGAGAATGTTGTCCCTATCTCTGTCTTTGAAGATGTGAGTTGAAATAATTTTCCCAAGAGGCAAAAGGAAACAAGGAGCAGAGATGGAGCAAGACGGCAACCTCCCTCCATTCTAGACTCACGCTGCCGTTGTGAAACACTGTGCAGTACAAAGCGATCTCAGCTTATATTTCTGTATTAGTCTGTCTCTCCCCATACCGTGCATGGGCTCTGACTCTGCATTTCAGAATAAATCTGATATCGGCTCACTGAATTTATATTACCGTAAACAAGAGGAATATTTGGACTGATGGGTTAAATTAATCTGTATTTTGGTGCAAGAACCTGTGGGATGGTATGAGCCAAACTGTTGGGCGGTAGTGTAAAAGCCAACATCACTGAGATAGAACTCAGCTGAATACAGATTTGGTGAAAAAGAAAGGAGAGGGTAGACCAGCAATTAATAGAATCTGAATTATTTAACTCGTCAGATTTGATAAGAGAGCTTACCTCAATTTTTCAGCATTGCACTAAGCAGTTTAATCTAGGCGTAGCCTACACTGGGGCTGAACTTCGCTTATTTGAGCCAACCCAGCAAATTGGTGCAAGTTATAACGCCTTGCTAGCTTTACCTGTACGGTTGTCGTGGTTCCAGCTGGGACAGGGTTAACTTTCTTCCCAGTAGCTTGGGGGGTGTGCTGTGTTTTGGGTTCGGTGTGAAAGGAGCGTTGATGGCCCATTGATGCTTTGGCTGTTGCTGGGTGGTGCTTGCACTGGGAGGGGGGAGCACAGCCGGGGTGGTGGACCCAGCTGGCCAATGGGGTATTCTATACCATGTGACATCATGCTCAGTATAAAAACCAGGTGTGTGTGGGGGCTCGCGCCCCGTTCGTGACACGCGGTCGGCGGTCGGTGAGCGGTTGCGTCGTGCATTGCCTGCTTTGTGTATTCTGTTATTGTTGTTGTTCTCATTGTTATTATTACTGTTCTACTTAGTTTTATTTCAATTATTAAACTGTTTTTATCTCAACCCGGGAGCTTTCCTACTTGTGCCCTCCCGATTCTCTCCCCCATCCCACCGGGGGGGGCGGTGATCGAGCGGCTGCGTGGAGTTTATTTTTGCTGGCTGGGGTTAAACCACGACAATGGTCTTCCTGCCTGGGCACTGAGCAGGTAAATCTCCGCACCATTCACATCACCGACAGCCTCATTCTGCTCTCCTTGGCCCTGATTTCATGCTCATGATACACTTCTCTTCCTAATGCTAATACAATTTGCCTATTTTTTTTCCTTCCCAAAATGTCTGCAGAAAATACTTTTCCATTCATGTTGTAAATTTGCCTGCCCAGAAGATGTGGTCACCAAGGAAGAGCCCTCCTGCAACTATAAAACATATAGATGGTGGATATGGATGCTAATAGCTTCTGGCTCATTAGCACAAGAGCAAGTATCTGTGGGAGGTAATTGCTGTAAGGGTAATAATGTAGGAAACATCCAAACCATCGATCTCTGTGTGAAGGTGAATCCCCAGGTGCTAAATCACTTAAATTAATCACTCAGTGCTGTTACAGGCAATGATTACTGTCTGCTCTCCTGAGGGAGAGGGATGGAGAGAGAAAGAAGTCTAGAACGCAAATCACGCCGTGTTTGTCGTCTTGCGGACATTCTCCACCTCTTTGCAACAGCTTGAGGCCAATACGGCTTTGCAAGATGTGGTCTTGTCAGGATTCCCAAATGCAAACAAGTCAATCAAGTCTGGCAGATCCACTAACAAGAAGAACCACAGGTGGCCAGATGCTGTTTTAGTAAACGGGAGCGCTCTGGGAGCCCACTTGGTAAGTGGAATCCCAAACGCAGTCTATGGTGATTGCAGTTGGATAATTTCAAGATGATTTTGGCCTGCCTTTGATCATTTAAATCCATGCCTTGTTGATATCAGGAGCAAAGGTCTCACCACTGAGTAACCATCTACTTTCTTGTAACAGATGAGTTTTCAAATTTGCCATTACTTCCCTGCGCTCCTTGAGATAATCTGATAGGGTCCAGGGCTGAATGAGTTGTAGAGACAGAAGGATTCTGTAGTCTTGAGCTGCAGTAAAAAAGCATCATCTCTTGTGTGTCTGGGCCTTTAGTGGAACGGCTGAAGGAAGCGATAGTCTGGAGATGTTCCTGAGCTCTCCAGACTTCACGCAGCCAGAGAGATAGCACAAGGAAGGGTTCACATCCATCATGAAGTTAGTGTCTTAACAAGCTGTCGTGTATCAGGTGAGCTGTAAAACCTGGCCTTGGGTCTCTCCTCAGCCCATGGCCATGCTGCGTGGAGTTTTCCAGTCAGTTGTGATGGACTGTGTGTTTCTGGACAAATAGAGAGAGACATTTATTCTACCTCATATTTATGGGGGAGCTCCAATCAATGGCCTGCTCTACTCCAGTTAAGTCTCTGTAGGAAACTGATGTACTCCTATATCCAGTCAAAGACCTCTACACAGGGAAGCCAGCTCAAACCCCGTTCTGGTCAGGATCAGAAACGCTCTTTCCATTTCAACTGCTAATAGCTCTTAACAAGTTTGGGATGCCAAAGACAGTTAACGAGCCCATCTGAGGAACCAGCAGAATTAAGGGGCAGCAGAGGGGGAGGTGCTGATCTCCTCTCTCTGGTGACCAGCGATAGGACACGAGGAAATGGGATGAAGCTGCGTCAGGGGAAGTTCAGATTGGACATTGGGAAAAGGTTCTTCACGGAGAGGGTGGTCAGTTATGGAACAGGCTCCCCAGGGAAGTGATCACGGCACCAAGCCTGTCAAGTTCAAGGAGCATCTGGATGACACTTAGTCATATGGTTTAGTTTTAGGTAGTCCTGTGAGGAGCAGGGAGTTGGACTCGACGATTCTTATGGGTCCCTTCAAACGCGAGATATTCTATGATTCTAAGGTTGTTTTAAACACATGACTCTTCAAGGCAGACCCAGACAGACTGGGAAAAATGCCTCCTATTCTTACTTTGGTCTTACATGCATGAATACGTGTTATTTTGACTGCAGTTGTGCTTAATGCAAAGCAAAAATGGGGCCATTCAGCTTGGCATTGTACATGGACCACACTGAGGCAAATTGCTCCCTCAGCGTGTATATAATCTAATATGCTAATATGCACCACTCTCCTGGGAGTTACCATGAATTAATGGGGGAAAAAACCTCTATATTCTGCTGCTCCAGTACATCAAGTAGTCATAAGCAGGTAACTGCTGATGATGATGTATCAGAGAGGGAGTGACCACCACCTTAGGGCTGCTTGTGGTGAAGATCATCATTCAAAATCCACTCGAAGAAGGGAACGCACATGTAAGGAAGGCACCACAGGGATGAAAAATGGGAGAGCAATTTTCCAGGGCAGGTAAAGAGTCAGCCCCTGTATTGTGTGTCCATGCCCAGGAGGAAGAAGAGGGCGGGAGGTGCTGCAGGCCCGGGGCAGGGATCCCCGGCAGCCCTGGAGAGAGCCCGCGGGAGCAGAGACCCGCCCTGCAGCCCGGGGAGGGCCCCAGGCCGCAGCAGGGGGATATTTCCTGCGGGAGCTGCGGCCGTGGGGAGCCCCGGCGGGAGCAGGTTGTCCCTGAAGGGCTGCAGCCCGGGAAGGGCCCGCGCTGGAGCAGGGAGACGGGGGAGGAGGGAGGAGCGGCCGAGAGGGGCTGGGGGGGACCGACCGCAACCCCCATCCCCTGCGCCCCTCGGGGGGAGAGGGGTCGGGAGTGGGGGGGTGAAGGTGGGACGAGGTAAAGGTATGTGGGGAAGGTGGTGTATTTGTTTCTCACCATCCGAATTTACTTTAATTGGCAAAAAATTAAATTAATTTTCCTTGGTTTGAGTCTGTTTTTCCCATGACAGTAACTGGTACGTGATCTCCCTGTCCTTATCTCGAGTCACGAGGTTTCTCATCCTATTTTCTCCCCCTATCCTGTTGAAAGAGAGTGAGTGAGCAGCTGGGTGGAATTTTGGCCCTTAGCCAGAGCTAACCTGCCACACCATGACAAATCGATCATGTAATTAAAAGCATCTATTCATTTTCTTTGCTTCTTAGACAATATCTTTCCTTACGATTGCATGTGCAAAACTGCAGTAAAATTGCTCAGTGTCGACTCTTCTGTTGGCCGCAAAACCCACCATCTCCTCAGTGTCCTAAGACATAATGACTGAAGATCTCTGCTGTAAAGGCACCAGGAAAAGTGAAAGTTTGCTGGTAAAGCAGCTTGTTTGAGACCGTTTTTCCCATGACAGTAACTGGTACATGATCTCCCTCTCTTTATCTTGACTCATAAGATTTCTGTTCTTATTTTTCCACCCTGTCCTGTTGAGGAGTGGGAGTGAGAGAGCAGCTGGGTGGGACTTTGTCCCTTAGCCAGGGTTAACCCACCACAGCGCCCAAGTGGAAAATCCCTAAACAACTTGGTCTGACTTTAGCGTTGGCCCAACTTGAAGCAGGAGGTTGGGCTAGAGACCTCCTGAGGTCCCTCCCAGCCTGAACAAGACTGTGACTCTGTGTTTGAATCAGTGTAACATGAAGGAGACACCTGCAATCAAGACTTGTCCCATAGATACAACAGCAGCGATACAACGGCTACTTAAACATAGTCTCCCAAAATCAACAACACTTCTCCAGAGACAATAGATCTGTCACTCCAAATGGACACAGCAGAAGATTTAACCTGATGTCCATGAATTAGGAGGAAGCTTAAATGAAGCATAATCTAAGCACACTTAAAATAAATCTCCTGCAAAGCATAGTCTCTCATGGACATTTTTGTAGCCCCCTGGACTTCCCTGGTAATGATCACGCATTCATACCCATCTTCCACTGGGCCCAAGACATAGTACATGCAGGTTCACTGCCTCCCAGGGAGAGCTGCGTGCAGGCTCTGGTAGGTGGACATTAATCATTCCGGACGGCAAAGTGACACATGGCTGAGCGAACAGGGCACAATGTGCTTTCGTTCTCAAAGAAGGCTGCGATAAGCAGGAGCCAGGGTTGTAAGGACATGATTATTAGTGTAGCTGTCTGATTACAGAGAAACAGCAACAGAAAACACAATCTGGTTGCATCTGCTCCCCGAACACCTCTCCCCTGTAAACAGCTCAGGGAAAGGCAAAGCCACGTGGGAGTCGGGTGGCCCTGCAATGGTTGCAGCCCTGTGAGTTGCCTGCAAAGCAGTGTTATATGCTGAGCAGAGTGCAAGGCAGGCTCTCCCTCTGCTTCTAGAGAAAGAGATGACCTTCTGCATAAGGACAGTTGCAAGTCAGCCTCTCCTTGCCAACCCGACTCCTGACTCTGTGGAAATTCATAAAGAGACGTAAGGTCTTTGACCACTGACTTGGGAAAGGGCTGGGGAAATCAGGGGCAAAGAAACAACCGCACTCATCAGTGTTGCCACTTGCTTGTCCCCTGGGAAGCTGCCAGAGGCTCAGTGGTGGGTCTGGACTATCTCCTCAAGTCAGGGGGAATTTCCCTGTGTACCACAACGCTGACGCCAGTGCAGAGAGCAATACCCCACCTCAGGGAGACAGGTCGTTGACAGGCAAGTGTCTTGGTCATAAAAGCAGCATTCAAAATGATGCTAAAAGTTTTCCTTAGCGGAAATCTCAATACGAGAGAGATCAAGGATGTGAAAAGAAATGAGCTTCCTTCCAGCCACCTCCTAAGATGGACTTGGGTCTCTGCTGTGGCATGTAACTTGAAGAGGACCGAGATCCTTTACAGACCTCAGCAGGCAGTGGGGAGAAACGGTGCCGCACACAGACCCTTTGCCTCCTCCAGCTAGCTGACTTAGATGTTGTAACTAACTTATCTCCATCGACGTTATTGAAAACCATGCTCTGGTGCCCCTTGTTAGAAGGCAGTCTGAATAAATCACAGTCACATCAGCTGGGAGGCTTGTGCCCCTGCAAACAAAGGACTCAACTCTCCAGTTCAGTGGTGCTTGACTCAATTGATTCACAGAGAAGGTGACCACAGAGGGGAAAAAAGATGCTGGTGAAGACTCTCCTACACACCCCTATCAGATGTAAAAAATGACCTTTCCCAAAATATAGCTGGGAGGCCATATTTTATACAGCCTAGATTCTCTTCCAGCAGTTGATTTGATGGCTCTGCTTGTCTCCAGTACATGTTGCCTTCCATTTTGCTTCAGTCTGTTCTTTATCTGTGTCATCCATGGCTGAAGGACAATGATATTTCTTATCTACTTAACTTCTGGACAGGAAACTACATGAACTCACGCACCACCTCTAAGGATGCTTCTGAGGGGATACGCCGTGGCAGTGATTTAGAGCTCCGTAATAAAGAAAAGAAACATTTGCATTCAATTTTCAATAAGCAGATGGTGCACGGTTTGTTTTATACCGCAGTAAATTTTGAAGTCCCTATTGAAAAATAAGAAAAGCGAGCGTATTCGCTTTTATTTCAAACTTTCCCTGTTTCCATGGCAATATCCCAGTCAGGTACCAAGAGTAGATGCTGGGATATGAGGTATTAAATAGTTCTTTTTCTCTGCATCATGAAAGCCAATGCTGAGATCCACGTGTAAAGAAAAGCAAGTTGGGAAATGACGCAGGGACATTGAAGAATTATTACACTGAGGATGAGAAAATTTCAACACTGTGAATCCACAGAAGGATAAACTAGATTTGTCCCTTTGTTTTAGCCCAGTGCAACTCAGTTGATTTTTAGTGGAGCTGTACCAGCACTAAAAAATGGGACCATTCCCACATTATATGGGTGGTTATGGAGAAGATGGAGCCAAACTCTAGTTGGAGCTATGCAGCAAAAGAATGAGCAGCAACAGGCACAAGCTGCAGCAAGTGAAATTCCCATTAGGCACGAGGGAAAAATGAATCACAACGAGAATGGTCAAACCCTGGAACAGGTTGCCCCAGTACTAACCTTGAAATAATCAAAGCCTGACTGGAAAAGCTCTTTAGCAGCTTGATCTAACTTTGAAGTCGGCTGTGCTTTATTCAGAGGTTAGATGATCAAATTCTGCTTCCAACCTAAATTATTTTGTTATTTTATGATTCCCTGTCACAGGCACTTCAAGAAGCCTCCTTTTTCCTATTGCACTGTATATTCAGCCTAGTCTGTATTTAAGGCAACTGAAATGATGCTCCTTCTGTTGCATCCTTTTGCAGATGATTCTGCAATTTCATAGATTTTGCGTATAGTGAGTAGGTAAGCCAAATTTCCCTACTGCTCCTTTCTCCTCAGTTTTAGTATTGCCCTTGGCTGACGCATTACAGTGCACTTGACTGAGCCCTGTATTTACTATTTACTTCAGTAATTGGAGACCTTTGATACCACAACAGCCAGGCAACGAGACACCTCTTCAGATAAAATGTGTAGCCCAAGCATTATTAGCCAATCGCAACAATATAACAGGATCATATGATAATTCACTTCGGAAAGGACCTCAGGAGATCACCTAGTCCAGCCTCGTGCCTGCAAAAGGATGCGAGGGAAGCTGATTTGTACAGACTTATTGACTCAGGGAAGGGTGTGGGGTATCTTATAAGTGTCAGAGGACCTGAAATTTAACAGGCATTGGATTGCCTTCTCTAATAACAGTGAAAATATACATAGTAATCTGTTGGTGGTAGCAGTAGCAGTAGCAGTAGTAGTAGTAGTAGTATGCATTGAAGTCCTAACCCTTTAAACAAAAAAGGTATCTCCTTATTAAAATCTAGATGGGGAAAAAAGACAAAATGGGAGATTAAAAGCAGTATATTAGATTCATTATTTTACAAACTGACAAATTACATGACATTTCTGAAGGATGCAGGCTGATCACACAGCTGGAAAACACACCCACATTCTCCTCAAACCCAGACCAGTTCCTAAAGGTAAGACTACTCTTCTTTTAATGATAGCTTTTGTTCTCTGCGGTGCATGTTTGCCCCAGCAGCATTTGCGAAAACTTAGCATCCTTCAGCAAGGAAGAGGATAAGAAGAGGATATTGCCTGTGACTTGGGAAAGAAATTGAGATCTCTTTTTTTTCCTGTCTGCATGTGGTAAACCTGAAGCTTATTCTTTAAATGGGTCTGTTCTTTAAATGAAGATCTGTTTTTTCCGATTTCCAAGTTGGGCCAACATTTCAAGTGGCCAAGATTTCAATAAGACTGTCTCTGCTGATAATGTGGAAACGAATGTATGAAAATCTCCACAGCACTTTGTAAAAGCATCTGTAGCTCTTTCCTCACTGTAAAGTCAGTGGATCAGACCTTACTCAGGCCCTACAAATTCACCTTTAGTGATAGGCCAGCTTCTGTAAAAACTCTGAGCTGGCTACCAAAAGGAAGACTAGCTGAGTTTCTGAGTTCTGCAAGTCAAAGACTGTTCTGCTTGGGGCCCAAGAAGTCTGGTGTATTCCTAACCCTTTGTTCTTGTTCTTACTGTACCTAATTTATTACTTTCATGTTTTTATTATTATATTCAGTCTTATAGAATCATAGAATCATAGTATCATTAAGGTTGGAAAAGACCTCTAAGATCATCGAGTCCAACCGTCAACCCAACACCACCATGCCCACTAAACCATGTCCCTAAGGGCCTCATCTACACGTCTTTTAAATACTTCCAGGGATGGTGACTCAACCACTTCCCTGGGCAGCCTGTTCCAAGGCCTGACCACTCTTATTTTATTGCTATATTTACTACTGATTGATTATAGACTAAATATGCTTCTCTGAATTTTTCTAATGAATGTACAATGTACCACTTCTTCAAAGTCAGCAGGTATCAGTGTCTTTGCTCAGTTCATAACCTCTTTGCAACCAGTGCAACACCACATCTCTCATTGCTTTTCTCAGGGTCATACTGTCAGTATTTCTCTTGCTTCCCCTTCTTTCCCAGCCCTTCCATCTGCCATCCTGTGACTGCTTCTGTTAACAGAGGTCCTGTGCAGTGCCTCTCCCATCAGTCCCTTGTGAAATAGCCACTGGTTTGTGCTTTGAACATGACTCTGATCACTGAGCTTGTTTGCTTCTTTAGTTAATCCTGGAAGAAAGCTGGTTGTGATGCTCACCACCTTCCCAGTTGTTCTATCTAAGGGTTACACAGAGGTCTGTGAATGCTCGCTGTTGGAAGGGGATCCTAAAACAAACAACGGCATTGATTAAGTGAATAGTTTAAGTATAATCTGAGCCTGCCTTCCCAGAGAGGGAGGCACTAGCTGGGCTCTCAGGTCCTACTAGCCTTTTAACCCATTACAGGAAGGGCTAAAGAATCCCCATGGATCTAATGCTCAGGGAGTGCAAAACACATTCTTGGCCTGCAAAATAACCCATCAGAAAAGTGAGACAGAAACCCACTTGGCACAGCCCCATCTCCTAATACAGGAACAACGCCTTCTTCTGTAGTGCAAAAGGAACCACAGCTTGTGAGGTGGGCAGTGATCCAGGACACTGGGAACGTCTGAGTTCTACAAATCATTTGGTTGAGACTACTTTGGTTGTTGAGAAGAAATTTAGAAAGAGCGTGAGTCTTTTTCAGACTCCAGGAAAGGCATTTGTAGCTTCAACTGACATCCACTGGGATCCAGCCAGGTCCTGAGGCTGGGTGTGTTTTAGCAAAAAGCGCGACTGAAAGTGTTTGGCTAGACAGGTCCTGTTTGAACACTGACCACCCTCCAGGAGTACCCCAAACACCAGACAGCACCAACTGTTCAGTAACTATTTAGCAAAGGAAATGCTTTCAACAAGCACTTTCTTCTGTAGCAACAGATGGCTTGAAGCTGCCGTGAGTAAGAATTCCTAATGAGGTCCTTCTAGTGGTGCTCCTGCAAAGGGCAGAGGAGGGAGAGAAATGTGCCCTAGATTTACAGAAGTGCTCATCTGCACTCATGCTGTCCTCCTCTGATCAGCTGTAAGGGAAGAAGCAGAATCTCACTGCCTCCTTGCAGAGATTAACCTCAGTCAACAAAGACAAGCCAATGAGACAAATACAAAACCAAGCAAACAGTTTTAAAAAAAGACATAGGCTGTAAGGTGGCTTGTTTTCAAGGTTCATTGTTAGTAAATTTTTGTAGCATGTGGAGAACTGAACTTTCATATTTGCGAAAGCAATGACGTGAGTGGAGTGCTGTGCAGAAAGCGTGAAGCAGAGAGACCCCTTTGCCATTTTTGCTGCAAAATCTCAGAAAATCAATACTAATAATATTAACGCGCAGGGAGGCTGAAATAAAGTGTATGCACCAGGGCTGTGATATTTAAATACGGTCTTTTCAGTGAGCAGTGGAGAATGATGAGATATGACAGAGAGAGTAGTTCTCAGATCCAGAACTAATAAGGAACTTAGACCCCTGAAGTTACTCTCTGTGATATCTAATTTTCACTCTTCTGGCTCTAAGAGTGGAACTGAGATGTCCTGCATGAGATTTCTGGGTGTCCTATATTGTGTACAAAATACAAAACTGGGAGGTATATTTGAGAGACCAGAGGGTTGTGCTGCCTTTCAGAGGGACCTCAACAGGCTGGAGAAATGGGCTGACAGAACTTCATGAAGTTCAGCAACAGGAAATGCCAAGTCCTACCCCTGGGGAGCAATAACCCCAAGCACCAGTAAAGGCTGGGGAGCAAGTGGCTGGAAAGCAGCTTTGCAGAAAAAGACATAGAGGTTGTGGTGGACAACAAGTTGCACATGAGCTGGCAATGTGCCCTTGTAGCAAAAAAAGGCCAACAGCCTCCTGGGCTGTATTAGGCGGAGTGTTGCCAGCAGATCAAGGGAGGTGATCCTTCACCTCTATCCAGCGCTGGTGAGGGCCATCAGGAGTGCTGTGTCCGGTGCTGGGCTCCTCAGTACAAGAGAGACATGGGCATACTGGAGTGAGTCCAGTGAAGGGCCACAAAGATGGTTCAGGTATTGGAGCATCTGACATACGAGGAAGGCTGAGACAGCTGGGACTATTCAGCCTCGAGAAGAGAAGTTTCAGGGGGATCTTATCCATGTGTATGAATATCTGATGGGGTGAAGTAAAGACGATGGAGCCATCTTGCGATGTCCGAGATGTCCTCGGTGCTGCCCAGTGACAGGACAAAAGGAAATGACGGAAATTGAAACAGAGGAAATTCCATTTAATTGTAAGAGAAAACATTTCTATTGGAAGGGGAGAGACTGGGGGAGGGCAGACTCTGGAACAGGTCACCCAGAGAGTTTGTGGAGTCTCCATCCTTGCAGATATTCAAAACCAGAATGGACATGGCCCTGAGCAAACTCCTCTAGCTGATGCACAGTCCTGTTGACAAATTAAACAAATGAGCTTTTGAAAATGGGAAAGAACAGTAAAGTCCAAGACTTTAGAGAATAAAGACTCTTTAAAAGAAGTGAGATATAAGAAGGTATCCATTGGCAAATTATGTGCCAAAGAAGGAGTAATGCCCACAGAGCCAGTAATGGGCTGCTCTGCACTCAACGTTCAAAGAACTGGAAGTCTCTGTCCAGTCAGACTCCAGGGCTGAGTCTCTATTCAGACCCAATTTTTTCTAATGGCATTCTCATATTTGCCATAAAGAACCTCACCAACTCGGGTGCCATGTGATTAGAGGTAGGGTGGGACTAGCACCATTCTGCTGACGTTTCCCTCAAAACCAGAATTCATGGATCATTTAATCACAAATTCCTTAACAGCCCAGTATAGTCTTGATCAAAATCCAACAGTAGGCCACACGCATCAGTACCATTTATTTAGCTGGATAAATTGTGGTTGTCAATTTACATGGCTCTGTGGAATCTGAAGATGAATAATGAGGCTTCACTCTGGCATTTGACTATAGCGGTTGCAGGGAGGAAGATCATTTGCTTTTACAGTGACTTAATAATTTATCCCCTGACCACAGGAATGTTCATTAAATATCTTTATTGACCATCTGGGCAAACAGAGATTGCACTAAGCTATATCCAAAAGACATTACTCTTTTGAATGCTAGTGGGGCCAGGCCATGGTGTGGGTATAGGATGCTGCAATGCTCTTCTTGATTGAGTAGGAAATCTTTGGATCTGAAGAAACTGCAAACTTAAATTATAAAAGAGCGAAGGGCTCTATGCACGGGTTGCCTTTTGTGAGGCAGCCAGATGGTGAATGGGTTGTGCGAGTCCTTGAATAAGAAGGCTGAGAAGCATCTTTCAGCTTATTAGCTGAATCACAGAGTGTGAAAGAAACTTTGAAACCTGCTAGACTAGAAAGGAGCATATTTATAGAAATGTCTTTGTGAACTGTATTATCTATTCCTATCCTGCATACTCTATCTGGTATTACTACTATTTGCTCTTACCTTAGCCCAGCTTGAAATAAAATGATTTAGAGATAATGGGCTAATACCAAGTCTTTTCATCCTTTTGGCATGCCAGTCCTTAAAATGAAGCTGCTGAGATACGCCAACAGCATTCAATTCCCGGAAAATCCCAAGAGAATGGGAAGGTACGTCCCCTCACACCGCACAGGATGCCTGGCAGCATAGTACCTGGGAGCAAGGAGAATCTTCTCATGGCCACTGTTAAGCCAGAATGCCTTTGATGTGCAGCAGACCCAGGAGCTTTGTGCTGAGACCGTTGAGTTTGCAAGGGCTCTAAGGTAACACTGAAGAGACATAGGCAGCAGGCTGATATGGCAGGAACAGACTCATTCCACTAAGACTGTGTCCTGAGAAGATGGTCCTCTCCCTGGAAGAATTGCTTGGCCCAGAGCCCAGCTGCTTGGGTTACGGGTGTAGCCTATGAATAGTCTGGGTTGGGGGAGGCTACAGTTCATTTATTTCAATTTGCCTGAGAACCAGCATCAGTGAGTGCAGCACCTGCCACAGAGACAGTCCTGCTTTTTTCATAATGCGGTTTTGTAGCAGATATTGTTACCAGTAAAACAAAAGTAGCTGGGCTTATCGGGCCTGATTATGGACGTATATGCTGTTGGGTTTTTAGATCTTTCCCTGAGTGACTCGGTACTTTTCTTGATGCCAAGGTTAAGAAGGTTAGTGGTAGTGTGAGAAACAGTTACATCCTTAATCAATCAAAGCCTATTCAGTGAGAAACAGATCAGTGTAATGCAGAGGATTAGCCCTAGAAAGGTCCACACCACTGCAGAATAGTAAAACCAATTCCCATGGTCCTCAGGGGATGTGCAGCTATCTGTCCATGTAGTGAGCCGAATGTCCCGGCAGAGGGATTAATTCACCTGAGCAATATCCTCCAAGGAAACAGAGCACCTGAGATGTTAAGAACTGGATGGGGCACCAGCTCTGCCCGGCTCTCCTTACACAGGCAGTGGGGGGTGAGACTCAGTGCACAAGGTGGTGACGGGGGTTGGGGGGTGTGGGGGTGTTAGACAAGGGAGGGATGTACCAGGGCCCGGAGGGCATCCCCTTCCTGGGAGATCTGTCTGCCAGGGTGGGGGACAGCTCAGTGCCAGTGCAGCTGAAGAAGGCCCTTCCCATGGGGAGACACTGTCAGGGAGGTCCTTGGTGGACAACCCAGCCTTGCTGTGCGCTGCTGGGATGGAGGGAGAAGGAACAAGGGAGAGGAGCTCTTCGTGCATCTCCTGGCACAGCAGCGTCCTGGTTCTACAAACACAAACCCGAGCTGGAAATCCAACTGCTGTTTCCTAAAGAGTAACGTCTAGTGAAGTTCCCAGTGGCTGTCACAAGACAGACACACAAACATAGAGTCCATAGCAGACATAGAGAAGGGTACAGTATAGGACAATGGCAGTAGGAAGGCCAGAAGGGGCAGTGAGAAGCAGCTGGGTGGGAGGATACAGCAGGATGGCCGAGGGGGATTGGCATCAAACAGGGAGCTGGGGACACCTTGCAAGGGAAGAGGAGGAACTATTTATCACTGCAAAGTCTTTATCTCAAGCCTTTTTTTAGTGTGTGGTATCAATTAACACTTATCTGTGCCCTGTAGCAAGATGGTTCCTGCTCTTCTCCCCACTCCTACAGGCCAGCTGCTTTCAAAGTCACCGCTTTCCCACCGAATTGCTGAGTGGAGGAGGGTAATCCGCACATCACATATAACCTTTGTAGATGTTTTAAATCAGGTCTATCTTGTGGCCTGATCTTGGTATGGGTGGGGTTTGGGGGTGGGAGATGTTTCAGCACAGCAGTATGATATAATGCCACAGTATAACGAGTGATTTACTTGGGGTGGTGGGTCATTACTGCTCTCTTCTGCCAGGTGATCACCACTGAGGGCCGGAGTACGAGGTTTATAAACAGGAATTGAGAACTGCTATGAAAGTAGGAGTGACCTGGTTACTGCAGACAATCATTACTTTTTCTTTTTTTTTTGAGATTTGTTCCCTTAAAAGCTGTAGTGATGTTTAAAATCAAGATAAAATCTACTGCTTTGCTGAAAAAAGCTAGAAAAAATAAATGAGTTGAAAACTCAGAATTGAGGAACTAAGTCTCTCCCTTGCAGGCATCCCCTGAAACCACATGGGATCCTGGGCTTTTGGTTTTGAATGTCTGTACTCTGCTGAAAGCAAAAGAGAAAGCCAGATCTCCTGGGGCGTGGGCAATGCTTGTGTTCCCTTGTACCTAACCCAGCACTGCTGAGTGAAGCGTCTCCATCCATCCTAAATACTAGCTGCAGATTAAATGGAAAGAGGCATACCTTGATGTCAGGAAACTTCCAAGTCACAAATTCTAGGTCTGACATGTGCGGGACAACCAGGGGATCAGGCCCAGCCAGCACGGGTTCATGGAAGGCAGGTCCTGCTTGACCAACCTGATCTCCTTCTATGACCAGGTGACCCGCCTGGTGGATGAGGGAAAGGCTGTGGATGTGGTCTACCTGGACTTCAGTAAAGCCTTTGACACTGTCTCCCACGGCATTCTCCTAGAGAAGCTGGCGGCTCACGGCCTAGACAGGTGCACTCTTCGCTGGGTAAAAAACTGGCTGGACGGCCGGGCCCAGAGAGTTGTGGTCAACGGAGTTAAATCCAGTTGGCGGCCGGTCACGAGCGGTGTTCCCCAGGGCTCAGTACTGGGGCCGGTCCTGTTCAATATCTTTATCAATGATCGGGATGAGGGGATCGAGTGCTCCCTCAGTAAGTTTGCAGACGACACCAAGGTGGGCGGGAGTGTTGATCTGCTGGAGGGTAGGAAGGCTCTGCAGAGGGACCTGGACAGGCTGGATCGATGGGCCGAGGCCAACGTATGAGGTTCAACAAGGCCAAGTGCCGGGTCCTGCACTTCGGCCACAACAACCCCAGGCAACGCTACAGGCCTGGGGAAGAGTGGCTGGAAAGCTGCCCAGAGGAAAAGGACCTGGGGGTGCTGGTCGACAGCCGACTGAACATGAGCCGGCAGTGTGCCCAGGTGGCCAAGAAGGCCAACGGCATCCTGGCCTGTATCAGAAATAGTGTGGCCAGCAGGAGCAGGGAGGTGATCGTGCCCCTGTCCTCGGCACTGGTGAGGCCGCACCTCGAATCCTGTGTTCAGTTTTGGGCCCCTCACTACAAGAAGGACATGGAGGTGCTGGAGCGTGTCCAGAGAAGGGCAACAAAGCTGGTGAAGGGTCTGGAGCACAAGTCTGATGGGGAGCGGCTGAGGGAACTGGGGTTGTTTAGTCTGGAAAAGAGGAGGCTGAGGGGAGACCTCATCGCGCTCTACAACTACCTGAAAGGAGGTTGTAGTGAGGTGGGGGTTGGTTTCTTCTCCCAAGTAACTTGCGATAGGACAAGAGGAAATGGCCTCAAGTTGCACCAAGGGAGGTTTAGATTGGACATGAGGAGAAATTTCTTTACTGAAAGAGTGGTCAGGCCTTGGAACAGGCTGCCCAGGGAAGTGGTGGAGTCACCATCCCTGGAAGTATGTAAAAGACGTGTAGATGAGGCCCTTAGGGACATGGTTTAGTGGGCATGGTGGTGTTGGGTTGATGGTTGGACCCGATGATCTTAGAGGTCTTTTCCAACCTTTATGATTCTATGATTCTATGATTTTGTAGGTCTCTACAGGGACTAACACCTTCTGATCTGGCCCTTTGTTTCAATTCACCTGTACCCATGCAAACAGCAGAGGAGATTCAGCAGTCTTTTCCCTGGGGTCGGGTCTGGCTCCAGACTTTTGAATGGCAGGGTTGGTAGTATCGGATACTATCCCTTCTCAGTTTCCCCACCTTATTATGCAGTGCCGAGAGGGTTGGGAGAGGTGTTTGACCTTCAGTGCTTACCTTGCCAACCTACCGAAGCAGCTGAGGTTTAGCTGCCTGAGAGGAGTGAAATGCAAAACTCAAAATCATTAAAGCAATTTAGTTTAATAATTCAAGCAGCAATGTAAGCAAGGATGAGCAAAAGCCAAGACCTCACATCCAAAGACAGATTTTGGGTGTCTGGGGATGCAGAAGTCTGGACTATGTTGGATTTTGCTCCCTCAGTGGGTGTTTTGTGGGCAGGGCTGGACTTTCTGCCTCAAAAGTATTTTTTACACAGTCAGGACATGGTCTAGTTCTTTAAATGCAGTACAGATTGTCCAAGGAGTCATCGGTACCAGGTCTCTCACTCAGACTTGTGCATTTGCAACTAGTTTATCTCCCTTCTGCAAGATAGATATTCAGCTTGTGTAATAGGAGGTGGCTAAATTTCCCCCAAAGAGCCAACCTCAGCTCTGGGAAATGGGCTTGCAACAACATTCCTGCATAGGGCTGACAGGGGGGTAACAGGAGATTTCTGACTGAGTAGGTGTTTGAGTTATTGGGGAACTTAATTTTTTTGCTGAGGACTGCCTTCCCTTCTATGGAAGTTATTTTTTCACTTGCACTCTTAGTCTGCTGTTCAAACTGATGCAAAGTGCCTAACACAGATAGCAGTATCCAAGTCTGCTGCAGGTATTAATAGATAATTGAAGCAGTAATGCAAGCGAATTGTGAGCATCCTCCAGCGTGTAATTGACTGATGTCCTCACTTCTACAGAAACTCACAGATCACCAGCTGATCTAAGGTCTGTTGGGGAGGAGGAAAAAAACCACCTACATACACAAACATAGATTCTACCTTGTTTTAAGACTTCCTGAAGCTTATAGCGAGATTTGAATGAAAAACATTATTTCTGAAAATAATAACTTCAGTAGTTAAACAGAAATATAGGAAGGCAATGCAATCTTCCTGTAGCTGCAGATAACCTTCCAGGTCTTACACCTGGGACAGAGAAGGTAAAGCATAACTCACAGACAATGGAGAAAGGATGGAAAAAAATCTCTGAAAAGCTTTCATCAAAGAAAATTGAATTTAGGGGATGAATTTGCCCCATAAATCTAGGAGTAAAAATAGCCAAGGCTGGCTGATAGTGGTCTGAAAAATGAGTTCAGTTAGAACGGTCACAGCTGTGATGGATAGGGGAGCTGCTTCTTATCAGGTCAGGCCAGTAATGGAAAGGCAATGGGATAATCATCAAATAATTCTTTTTACTACCTATCAGTTACACATAAGTGGTTGCCTTACAGAACCAGTTAACTGGTGACAGTAAATCTGAGCAGAGCCTGTACGCTCCAAATGAGGATCTCCTTGTGCTCCTCCCTTACTTGTTCAAGTGCAGTTTGTTTTCCCATCTCTAGTGTTGCCCGTGTTATCTCTGACTAAGTGCTGTTGCCATCTGATAGTGTCTTTGTACCTATGGGAAATGTGCTAGAGATGCCATACTAGTTTCAAACAGACATGCATCACCAGCAAGCCCCCCTTCCCAAACTTAACTCGCCAGTGCGACTAAGCTGAGATGCTTTAAGAGATTTATTTTTCAGATAAGAGTAAAGCTGAAGTCATGACTATGGCTCCTAAGAATAATGCTCTTGTTACTATTGTTATTGCTACTGCTACTACTAATACTGTTACTAATACAGGTGATACAGCATACCTAGTAGTGCTAATGATAAAAGCAACAAGGAATAACAACAATGAAGACATTTCCCTTACTATTCCTGAGCCGTATAACTTCCCTGGCAAGATTAAGAATAATAGCACTGACTCCCTGGTACCATCTGATCTTGGATAGCTGCAGTTTTTCCATGCAAGGAGTTTTCTGGGGAGTCACTTTGGAGCTGGTGTTCTTTAAGTTTGCTGACGCTGTGGGTAATTTTGGTGTGTGCTGTAGGGGTGTGTTTAAACTGGGGGGTGAAGAGGGTGGGTGTATGTGTGAAGATAAATATGCTAGTGGGAGAGGCTCTGTTGGGGCTATAAACAATTACAAGCATGTTATTAGAGTCCAGTGATAAAATTGTAACCATGGCCACGTTCACACGGATGTGTGATGTATCTCTGAAGCTCATTTACAATTTTCAGATACCTGGTTGCTCCCTGTGTTTCCAAGTCGAAATACACTCCTGTTTTGTGAAACATTATAGTATTCTGGGTCAACTATTGTGCTATGTATACATAAAATAGCCAGGTCAAGATCTTGTCTGGCCCCCACTTATTGTTTTCAGTTAAAGGAGATAACCCCAGAACTGGGCAGAAAGAGTGGCTACTGGTACAGCACAGTCCCAGTTGTTTCTGTTACTTAGGATGGTCTTTAGAAAATAAACTATCTTTTAGCCTACTGGCATATTCTTGGTCATGACAGGGTTGCATCCACCAATGAAGTTACCAAGCATCGGTAAAGCAAATGGAAACCTGTATCCATGCTCTGTGCTCCCTGCTCTCCTCAGCTGCAGAGTAGAAGACATTGATCTTTCTCACCGAGCAGGGCCTGTCTTTTACTTTACTGCTTAATAACTTGTTCAGTGAAGTCCTAATTTTATGTGGGGTTTGCATACTGCTGTATTGTTGATACAACAATTGTTCGTAAAAGGGAAATGTTTACTTCTTTGTGCATGTCCTTCTCTATTTAACATACACCAAAACAAATATGCCGAAAGAAAAATACTCACCATTTGATTACTAGTGATGTTGTCTTTGTAGTTTTCATCAGTAAATCCTCATCTTCAGAGCTTCAGCTATTCAAAAAGCTTTGCAGTTTTCCTTCCAAAGCACCACATTATTCGGTGAAGCTTGAGCCAACTCATGAGTTTAATTAGTTATGTGACTTAAAGGAAAACATGGTTGCAGTTTCCTACATGCCATGTCACACTGCGCATCTGTCAAATAGGCTGTGGGAGTCTTCCAAGAAGTGCTTGCCCTATTATTCAGAAAGCCAAGGCCTTTTGTTCCCTTCAGTGGCAGCTTGACTTAATAATTAATACTTAGCACTATGTAAACATGAGTTAATGAATCCTCATGCTACTCCAAGGCTAAGGATTAGTGCTTCCCTTATATGAAGGGGGAAACCGGGCCACAGCAAGCTCCGTTGTGTTGTCTTCTCCAATTACGATGGCCCAGGAAACTCGGGACTGTGATGCCCCTGTAGAAGAAACTGGCTTTAGACCATGAACTGAAACAGGAGGGCTTTTTATTCAGGGACAGTAGGAAGAAACACTGAGTACAGTGGATCTGTGCTTCTGGACCCTGATCTTCTTGCTGGTGCAGCAGAGGGCCATGATACCCACCCTTTCCAGATATGGGCAGGAATTCATGCTGCCGTGAGTGGGGCTGGCTAATACAAATTCAGCTTCCATGTCAAAATTATTCTTAAGGGACCGTGACTCTCATAGCAGCTCCTCCTTGACCTTTTTGAAAGTTTGATGTCATAGACTGAGATACATAGTGATTAGTCAGGCTTGTCACTCTCTCTCATCTCATAAATCAAGAGGAATGGTGGATCCTTGAAAAATTCAATAGTTAAGTGCAGGTGCTAGAGTAAAATAGAATATAGAACTCAGGTCAAGGAGAAACAATCCAGGTTTAAATAAAGAAAAAACTCAGTCAGATAATAATCCCGTAAGCATTTCCTCTTAGGAATACAAGAGGGCACCTGGAGTCTCCTGCTCCACAGAATAACTATGTGGAGTTTAGAAAGATACAGATGATACCAACAATACGTTCCTCTTCTCTGCCCTTTCCCACACACCACAAGCCCCTAAACGTTCACCAGTGTTCCTGTACCGTAAGACTTTCGAAGCGCAAATGCCATACCCAGAATTCAGAGCTACTGATAAGATAAGCAGGACAAATCTGGGCTCAGACACCTGCTCCATAGTCTCGCTTTGGGCTACCTCTAGGAATGGCTCATTAGCTGAAGTTGGCAGAAGAATACTGGTTTTTTTTGAGCATGTCTCTGGAGGAAACGTATGTTCCCAAGGTACATAGATTAGGTGAGGTCTGATCAGTGTTTTTCAGAATGTTGATGATGCCTAAGCAATGGCTTGCAGTGCCTGCATGGATAGGAGAAAAACTGGGTGTCAGTGGCTTAACCAATTCACTCAAAGATCCGGCAGAGATAATAACTGGATCCAAATCTTCCAACATCTTCCTGTGTCCGCACACCTAGCTGGACATAAAATTGAACGACAGTTGTAAGTCTGTGCACTTTCCTTTTTTTCAATGGCATCAAAGGCTAAAACATCGTAGCCAAAACTCTCCTTTCTTATCAGGCTGTGGATGACTTTAACCTCTTGCAGGTCAATGCAAAGTTTGGCAGGGAAGGGACTCCAGGGGAAGGGGAGGCCTCTTCTTCAAAGCAGCTTAATCCTAGTAGGGAATTGCTTCTGAGCCCACTGCTGAATTTCATCTTCCCCTGTCCGCCTCAACTCTCTGGTGAGGAGTAACTCGATGGCTTAAGCTTCTCCCCGTGACTCGGGCTTCTCCCCAGTGATTGCAGTGATGACGCAGCAGCAGCAGCTCATTACTGACTCACTCCATCGACGTCTCTGAGAGAAGCAGGGGCAGGAGGGAGACCTGCATTTCCTTCATTGAAATTCCAGATTTTCTGTGAAGCTGGCAAAGGACGCCTGCGACCGTCTGCATGCCGTGCTAGAGAAACCTTCACACTTGCTTCCTCTGGGAAGCTGCCTGTGGCACCCAGCACCCCTCTGAGTCAGAGCTGGCGGCTCTTCTGTTTGTTTGTTTCGCTGGACGTAGACAAATGCATCACGTGGGAAAATGGGGAATGAAAATACATTCAAAAGATGGTCACTGGCACAGTGGTGAATGCCGAAGCTTTTCACCCAACACAAGGGAAAATAAGACTTAATAATAGTGGCATTGATAACGTATATGTGTGCCAAAGCACCACAAGCAACCAGAAACAGCTGCATGTTGCACAGTCTTCCCCAGTTCTCTGTGGCAATTGCCTTGGGATGTCTGATAAATCACCTTTGTCTCAAGCTGAATTAAAAAAGGCCTCTTTTGCCAGTGCATGTGTTACTACGATGTTCCCAATACTCTGGTTCCTGGTCTGCAAAGCTACCATGCAGCGAAGCCTCCTGGAATCCTTATCTTGGTGTTTTACGCAGTTTTGCCCTGAACATGTTGTGCCTTTGCAAATTATAATCCGATTTGAAAGTGATACTTATCTACAGTGGGCTAAATGACTTACAGTTCATAATCCTGGACTTCAGTAAGTTTAGGCATCAAGACACACAATATCTCTCTGTCCAGAATGTAGTCTTATAATCTGTCAAGAGCCCTTATTTGGGAGAAAGGATTGAATTCCTTGTGTGTAGCACAGACATCATTGCTTGCATGATCCCCTAGCTTTCAAGTCATTACACCACTGACTGCTCCATTTCTCAAGTGACTTCTACAGCTTCGTTTCTGTGCCTGATCCCAGGAGTTTTATTTCCCCGGTTCACGGAGCATCACAGCAGCAGTCTTCGTCATCAACCCATTGATGACATCGATGTCTCAGAGTTCAAAGCCTTATCGAGCTCAGGTGTCTTTGCAAGCAAACTTCAGCCAAGGGCTTTTTGAATAGAAAGGATATTGTCACAGTCATCAAAACAGGAGGCTTCTCTATTACAGGGTTTTTTTCAGTATTTTCTGCAAAATGGTGTTCTCATCCATTAATGGGAGTCGTGCAGACCTCCATACATGCACTGTTGTTAGTACAATGGACAGGCATTTGGAAAGATGACCTTGGTGTGCTGGTGTCCTGATGCTCTGCACCAGCTCTTGCTGTCACCAGGTGGATGATACAGTCCCTGGGAGAGAAAATGTTGCTGGTGGGGTGTTGCTGGTAACTGGTCCTTCCTGACATATAAGCTCCTGTGATAACAACAGTGACCCTGGGAAGAATCTGGAAGGACAGCAGATAAATTGTGGCTAAGTCTGTCTACACAGCCATGCCCTAGCACTGCACAGATTGCAGGTCTCAAAAGTATTTGCACCAGGGCAAGGAAATGCAAAAACTGTATTGTGAAAAAGCAATGTTTAGCATTGGAAGGCAACACCAAATATGTTTGGGTATAAAGACCCTGCAAATATAAAGCAGAGGGAGAGAATATGAGGCAGGAGCAGAGAGATGAAGAATGATTGAGGTGGATCTGGAGATCTGGGTTGAATCTGTGCCTTGCTGCGTTCAGGCAGCCTCGGACTGAGCGAGGACCTGCTCGGCGGGAGATCAGGGTCCCGTCGCATTATTGAGAGCAGTCCCTGCAGACGCTGCTGAGTTTAGCTCAGTGAGTGCCTAAGCTTCAGATGGACACCGGATTAGCTTGTTAGTACATTGCAATATTTTGCTATAAAGCAATACCCTTCTCCAAATCTGAACAACCTTGAATAACCTTTCCCAGGCAGCTCTCTGCCTGCTTTTGAGTCTTTTCTTTTGCAATTTGAAAAGAAGACAAGCATTTCTAGTTCTAGGCTGACACTGTCCAGACACGTAATGGAAACAACGTGCTTTGTTTCCGCTCCTCTGGTTGTGGCACATAAGACATATTGAAACGGGTCTCAAAAAAGCTGCACTGAGGAGGAGAGGAACAGAATGAGGGTTTTTTGCCTCAAGTGGCTCCTGAAATGAATTTGTCTTACTTTGGGCACTGCCCTTGTGGCATTAACAGGGTATATACTCCACTGCCTTAGCACATGAGAATGACCTATTCTGCTTGTGAGACCCATTTTATCCATACTTTTCAGCACTATATGAATCCCTGCGGGGATGCCTTCCTCACCTCCTGCAGATCCCACCTCTATTTTCTAGTGCTACCGCTGTGCAAGACATCAGACTTCAAACTAGCTGTTGGAGAAAGTCTTGTCCAATAACTAGGTAAGAGTGGGATGAAATCCCAAATTTTATGGGGTTTAATTTTTACGGCAAACAGATTTGATGCCTCCAAGGACATTTGCTTGACACCGTTAAATTAGAATTTTGGAAATAAACTAGCTGGAGATTAGCTCATGGTTTGAAGGCAAAATGAGATGCCATTACCAAAAATGCAGTATAGGCAGTCTCTAGAGCTGGGAGATGTCAGGTCTGTATCTGCAGGGAGATTTGGTGATTCTGTTTAACCCATTAAAGGTTTCATGGTGAAGCTTAGGACAGCTGTATTATTCATGAGTGGCTCTTATACTCCTGGTTTGTTTATGACACAGATTCTTACAGAAATATTATGAGTCGGAGAGTTATAAAACATTTTATGGTCTGCACATCCCGCTATAAATCAGGTTGCCTTAGTTACCATCTGGCTAACTGCACAGGTGAGGGGAGAGAGAGAGACCGAGAGGCAAAGAGAGAGATTAGTACTAATACATTTTTAAAATCTCGAAAGATCTTGTGAATTGTAATGTTGTGATACGATAGAAAGCTTTCAAGACCTGCACAATACAAGAGGACTATGAAAGCAAAGATTCAGACTGGCAGCTGGCAAGATAATGAACACACTTATGGGTCTTTTTATTAAGAAAATAATGAATCTAAGCCTGAATATTGCCAAATCAAAAGCTTTAGCAAAGCTAATACTTAGTCCCTTCTTAAACACTTTCTGTATTTGGGCTGGAGAGCTGTGTCTTCCCTGGTAATAAAATGTGCTTCTGCTTCTGATTATGAGAGCAGGTGGCATGGCACAACTTATAGCCATATGATTAAATCATCTTCCCAACTTTCTTACCCAAACTGTGTATTGGGACCCGTCTAGTCTATGCTACCTCCTGACCCTAATGGTTAGGCTGCACCATCCTGTGAAGCGGGCACAGGCACTGCCCATATTAATTATATGGACCAAAATCGTGCCATGGGACAACCTGATGACTAAACAGCAAAGACTGGATGCAGGATAGCATGCTCTGGTCCATTCTCTAGTCTGATTTAGTGTAAATGGAGGCACAGGGAGAATACCTTCAAAAGTGGTATGGCTACTTGAACAAAGCAGGCTGGAAGGGTGGCACTGGTGCTCCTGTGAAGCTTTGTGACACAGTTGTGAGTCACATAATAGTTGATATTTTTCTTAGAGCAAGTCCCAGCTGCTTGAATCAACAGCAAAACTTGATATTCTCAGCCTTCATTTGAAAAGACAACGGAGAAGATTAAATCATATAACTCTAGCACACACTGTCGTGAAGGAAAGCTTGCATGAGTGGAGGTCCCCCTGTGGGCAGAGAGGCCAGCATTTCATAAAAGCTGTTATTTTAAGCCAAGCTCGTAGTCTTCTGAGAACAGACTCATTTCTTTGTGAGAAGAGCAATACTGCTAGCAGATTAGATGCCTTTGACTCCTAATGCTTTCTTCATTCAACTGCTCTATGCGTCCATGGTAAACCAAATTTTGCTTCTTTTTTGTGAGGCAAAATGCACCTAAGAAGTTTGGAAATAAAACCAGAAGTGTCTGTCCCATGCCCATTATCTGCACACAATCTGGAAAGGTAGTCATGGCTCATTAGGCCCATGGATTAGCTTTTTTGTTAACTGCTACCGAATAATATGATCATATAGGTTGAGAGCTGTGTATTGACTTACATGGGAGTCTGAGCCTCCAGGGAAGGTGAATACAGATGTTTGCAGTCACTCTTCTCTAAATGATACCCTGGGGATCTTGGATATTAGTGATGATAGTTCCTAACTGTGTCCTGACAAAAATAGTTTCTCTAAATGGGAATGAGGAGAATGGGTAGAAATCATGACACATTTATTTTATTTTCAGTCTGAGTTCGTACCGAAATTGGCAGGAAATGTGGTTGTGTGGACATGCTGGCTGTTTGTTAGCCAGTATCCCCTAATCCCTTACAAGGTTTAACCTTATGATCAGTTTCAACCAAACCTAAAAGAAAGTTTGAGATGTCAGATCTCAATTTTCCATGTGTATAGGATAAAACATGCTAGCAATGCTCTGACAGTAACTCCTACTAGAGGTAGGAGAATTCACGCAGGAATGCAACTTTAGGACATGGGACCCACACTTATTGGCTTTCTGCTCAAGGGCCTACTAGTTTCTAAATGAGGTAGCAGAGGGTAGGATCCCAGACACCAAAATGGATGTTGGGGGTAACTGGAAGAATTTGTTTGAAAAATTTATTTATTTTGGGGTAGGAGTAAGCTGCAGTATTTCAAAAGAAGCCGTATCTTCTTACCTGAACATTTTCAAATGAGTGGTTATACTATTTTATGTCAGAGGTATGAAACATTTGGCCACCTAGATCAGGTTCTAGCTGGTGTGTTGCATCTCACTAGGTTTTTTTTGACTGTTAATGCCCAACCAACATTTGTTGACTCACTGTGGTGGGTTAACCCCGGTAGGCAGCTAAGCACCACACAGCCGCTCGCTCACTCCCCTCCAGCGGGATGGGGAATAGAATTGGAAGGGCTAAAGTGAGAAAACTTGTGGGTTGAGATAAAGACAGTTTAGTAGGTAAAGCAAAAGCTGCGCACACAAGCAAAACAATATAAGGAGTTTATTCACTACTTCCCATTGGCATGCAGATTTTTAGCCACTTCCAGGAAAGCAGGGCTTCATCATGCGTAAAGGTTACTTGGGAAGACAAACGCCATCACTCCCAATGTCCTCCCTTCCTTCTTCTTCCCCCCGTTGCTGATTGCTGAGCATGACGTCATATGGTGTGGAATATCCCTTTGGTCAGCTGGGGTCAGCTGTCCCAGCTGTGTCCCCTCCCAAGTTCTTGTGCACCCCCAGCCTACTTGCTCGTGGGGTGGTGTGAGAAGCAGAAAAGGCCTTGACTTTGTGTAAGCACTGCTCAGCAATAGCTAAAACATTGGTGTGTTTTCAACACTGTTTTCGTCACAAATCCAGAACATATCATCATACGAGCTACTATGAAGACAATATACTCAATCCTAGCCAAAACCACTACATTCACTAAAGAACTCAAGTATTATACATCTTGATTAAAAAATGCCCCAGTTCTCTTTCTTCAGTGGAAGTCATAGTAATAAACCATAATAGATAAGAAAATCAGGAATGCTAAGTTGATGTGCTTCTTGGAAGGAAGCTCCTTCATTCAGGTGAAGGTGAAAGGGGGACCCGGGCAGGCACTTGCTCTTCCTGCAGTAACTCTGGCTGGCTGGTGGTATTAGCTTTCCCCATAATGTAATGACCCTCTTTCACGAAACCTGCACTCAGGCAAGCATGTGCTTCTCGGGATAGTAAGACCAAACCAGCTCTTTTGGCAACTGTGCATGTTGAAGGCACAGTTGAGGTTCACCCGCAGACAGAAGACTTGGACATCAATCCTTATTCTCAATTCTGGCATTGAAGATATTGTTCCTCGGGGCTTCTTTTTAGCCTTCTCCATCATGAATGCAATCATAACTTACCTGTCTTACATGTTGAGACTTTCCTAAAGAGATTATAACATAAAAGTAGCTTTCAAAGTGTAACTAAGAAATACTTATTCTCACTGATCACTGAACTAGGTGGGACCAAATATTAGATTGGAATACAGAGTTGAGTACAAAATAGTTGTACTCAAAGGCCCCCAGTCTCCTTTGCTGCCTTGATGTCTGAAATATACTGGACAGATATTTTTTCTAGCAGTGTTAAACATAGAAAAGTAATTCTTATGGTCTTTGAAAATAGTTCAGCCAAAGAACTACCCATCTGCACAATTAATGCAGATATAACTACCACATCTTGAAATTACCTGGCTTCTTTTAAGGGCTCCTTGTTCTAGCAATTGAAGCTTACTGAAACAATAAATATAGCAACGCTGTCATTTCTGATGGGGTGGAGAGCTCAGAACTGGTTAGTGTTAATTTACTCCTTGAGGTGGTTTGAATTTTGACAAAATATAGTGTTTTGCTGTTGCTGTTTCAGTTTGCTGGCTGAGCATTTCTTGAAATGCTTACTGCCTCTGCTCAACAATATAAAAGCAAGATTGCTTTTTATTGCCATTCTCTCCCAGCACAAGATTGTGTCTGGGTCTCTTACAGACTTAGCTAAGCTTGTCAATCTGAGAACTTCATTTGTAATTTGCCAGGAGCCCTCAGGCCATATTTCTTGCAGTAGTCCTCTGTCTCCTGGGAGAGGGGATAGATTCACCTAGTCATGGTTTAACCCCAGCCGGCAACTAAGCACCACACAGCCACTCACTCACTCCCTCCCAGTGGGATGGGGGAGAGAATCGGAAGAGTAAAAGTGAGAAAACTCGTGGGTTGAGATAAAGACAGTTTAATAGGTAAAGCAAAAGCCGCGCACACAAGCAAAGCAAAACAAGGAATTCATTCACCACTTCCCATCGGCAGGCAGGTGTTCAGCCATCTCCAGGAAAACAGGGCTCCATCATGTGTAACGGTTACTTGGGAAGACAAACGCCATCACTCCGAACGTCCCCCGCTTCCTTCTTCTTCCCCCAGCTTTATATGCTGAGCATGACATCATATGGTATGGAATATCCCTTTGGTCAGTTGGGGTCAGCTGTCCCAGCCGTGTCCCCTCCCAGCTTCCTGTGCAACCCCAGCCTCCTCGCTGGTGGGGTGGTGTCGTGGTTTAACCTGGCAGCAGCCAAATACCACGCAGCCGCTCGCTCACCCCCCCGCCGGGTGGGATGGGGGAGAGAATCAGAAGGGCAAAAGTGAGAAAAACTCGTGGGTTGAGATAAAGACAGTTTAATAGGTAAAGCAAAAGCTGCGCACACAAGCAAAGCAAAACAAGGAATTCATTCACCACTTCCCATCGGCAGGCAGGTGTTCAGCCATCGCCAGGAAAGCAGGGCTCCATCACGCGTAATGGTTATTTAGGAAGACAAACGCCATCATTCCGAACGCCCCCCCTCCTTCTTCTTCACTCAGCCTTATATGCTGAGCATGACGTCATATGGTATGGAATAGCCCATTGGCCAGCTGGGCCAGCCATCCTGGCCACGCTCCCTCCCAGCCCCCTGCACATCTGGCAGGGCATGGGAAGATGAAAAGTCCTTGACTAGCATAAACATTACCTAGCAACAACCAAAACATCAGCGTGTCATCAACATTATTCTCACACTACATCCAAAACACAGCACTATACCAGTTAATAGGAAGAAAATCAACTCCATCCCAGCCAAAACCAGGACAGGTGGGGTGAGGAGCAGAAGAGGCCGTGACTCTGTGTAAGCACTGCTCAGCAGTAACGAAAACATCCCTGTGTTATCAACCCTGTTTTCAGCACAAATCCAAAACATAGCCCCATACTAGCTACTGTGAAGAAAATTAACTCTACCCCAGCCAAACACAGTACAACCCTTAGGAGTGTGAGATGACAAAGGTCCAGCACGCATCCCCCTGTGCAGGTTCTATGGGGGCTTGTGGTGCTATGGAAGGTGGGCTGCATGCTTTCCCTTGTGTCCCATTCGCAGTGGGACTAAGACAGCAAGCTGTAGGATCCCAGGGCAGTGATACAGCCCAGGGAATTGTATTTGCCGTTCTGGGAACTGTTCTGCCCCGACCTCATCCGCTGCTCATTCCAGTGCTGTTCCCTTCCCCTAACTGTGGTCCTCCATTCCACAGGCTCCTCATAATATTTCCACTCACAGCCTGGTTCTTGGTCCTTCTGCTCCTCTTGGCTGCCTGGGTGTCAGCCACCCCGCTTTCAGTTCCATAACTGTCCCTACCAGCCAAAAGAAGCAACTGCAGGAAAAATTTGGCCCATTCTTCCAAAACCAGGGGTGGAGCATGCTTGCTAGACTGTAAGTTTTAGAAGGACCTACAGACTCTGTGCAACATATTCTGCTGAAACTGAAGCTCATCAGGCACAAAAAGAGTGGACAGGACACTACTGATAAGTGAGGCATGGAGGTGAGTATGAATGTGTTGGAGAATCATCATGAAAACAGTGAAATAATTACTTTAAATCTATGGAAGATTTACTTCCCTAGATTTAATTTAAATTACTTTAAATCACTTTAAATCTGCTTCATTCCTTTGCCTCAATCCTTCAAGCAGCAGAAGCAATTTTGCTGAAATTTTCTAAGGACCCTGCTTTTTCCACAATCAAAACATACATTTAAGGGGAAATGTTTAAGCTTTCCAACCTCCAAGCTTGCTATTTGTAAACAGCAGTTAGCATGTGATAGGAAACTTTCTGTTGATCTCAATGGAAGTTGAGGACAAAGAGAGAAGGCTGAGACAGAAACACAAGGGACAAAGAGGAGAGATCAGCCAAAATGTGTCAGATCAGTGAACACATGCAGTCCTGCCTTGACGGCTCACTTTTGCTTGTTTTCCTCCAGCAAAAAAATATGCCTTTTTGTGCTCTGCAAGTACAGCCTGTGTCTCACTGAAGATGCTGAGAGGGAGAAGGGAAGGCTCAGAGAGGAGCTGAAAAGTGAAGGGAAAATTCCACTCATTATTCATTTCTGTGCTTGGAACTTGAAATTCAAGTTCAAACTTCATTTAAAGGGATATGATTAAAGCTTGGGGAGTTTCCTAAGGGATTTCTGCATACAGAGATGGATAAGGGTGTCTCACAACACCTGCAAAAGGACCTAAGCAGGGTGGGTGCCTAATCCTCTACAATTCCCTTCTTAGACTCTTTTGTAGATCATACTGAGTTCCTATCTCACATCTTAATATGCCTTTGTAAACCTTATGTATTCACCAAATTCCTTTGCTTGGTTATAAAGCAGGCAGTTATTTGCAGCAATACCCTATGAGAACGGCAGATGCTTTCAAGCAGCATTTCCCCACAATAATTTCCTTTCTATAAACCGTTTTATCCTCCCAGTAATAACAGCAACCCTTTAGGTAAAGCAGAGCACCAGGGCATTGCTGATACTGAGCATTCCATGTATTTGTGCTGTACTGGAGCCAGTATGGTATGAGCTGGCTCTCACTTTACCCAACCTAACTCCAACCTGGTACTCATTCACCAGCCACTGAAGTCTCTTACTATGACATCTTCTCATCATGCCACTTCTCTTTCTCACTTCCCTCAAAAAATGAGCACTTCAGCATCCAGCTGTTCTCTACTTTTGGTAAGTCTGAATCCAGAAATGATGTAGGTGCATCTTTTTTTTTTTTTCCTAGCTTCATTGTTTGAAATGGCAGAATACTTTTTGCTGAAACTTTAAAGAGAGAGATATATATCTGTATATCTATCTATATATTTATATCTCTCCCCATTTTGTGGCCTATTTTTAGATGCTACTGCTGAGTACCATGGACTACAGTATGTGAACAATGCATTACAGGTTGATATATATTGCCTTTCCCTTGTTTCTCATCTTCTACTGCAACTGTAAAGAAGAATGTGGCTTGAAATGAAGTAAATCTGAGTAACTCACTTTATGATTACTTGGAAGAGTCAATCAGTTTTTTCAAAAAAGTTCTGGTTGATTTTATATAAGAAAGTAACTCCCTAGCTAGAGGACTAAGTAGAGAGAATTCAGTTTTATAAGAGTATTGTATTTGTCTGAATCTCTTTATAGAGATGCCTGAGTCTCAGACATTGCAAAAAAAACCAACCAAAACCGAAGCAAACTAATAGAAAACAATGCCGAAAAAGGTCTTGAGAAGCTAATTATCGCTTTGAAAAAAGCCAAAGCTTAATAGATGTTTCTTTAGCCTAACGATTCTCAAGCATTAGGCTACAAGCAAAGGGCCTGGTCCCTCTCATGCTCTATGAAATGTGTGGGGGCCTTCGGCAGGAGCTCTCACTGATGAAATTTCATGTGGTTTTTGTATTTTTACTGTTCCTTTTTCCTGTTTACCTCCCTCAAAGCTTCTTCCTCTTCCACACCCATGAAACAGCTGTGACACTTACTTGGGGAGATAGGCTGAAACCTCCTTATTCTACTCTGTACTGGTTTTGGCTGGGATGGAGTTAATTTTCTTCATAGTAGCTGGTATAGTGTTATGTTTTGGATTTGTCTTTCTCAATTGGGGCTTGGTCCCACCTGAGATGTCAGAGGGCAAAGGAACAACAGACGACCCTGCTGTTAGCACTTCTTGGTGTTGTCTCATCACATTGGGTTTCGATTTCCACTGGCGTGTCTTTCCAAAGCTGCACTAAACCAACGATTTCTAAATATGTCGCTGTTGCAAGCAGCCAGCATCCTCTGTCCCTGCATTAAGGCCAGCTTTTCCATTCTTAGTCTGCAGGAAATTCCTCACTTAGAGTTTCTTAAGGAATAAGGATGGAGGCCACAGCTCCAAATGGTAATTCTTATTACTTGTTTTCACAACATTCTCCAGCCTGATTCCTGAGCTGGCTGATTTTGGGATCTGGCTGTTCACCACAGGTCAGGTTAGATGCCCCCATAGAGAATGATTTCATAGCCTCTTAACCTTTCCATCAAACACCCCTGTCATCTTTTAGGTAGGCATGTTTGCCAGACCCCAAACAAATCTTTCAGCTCTCCACTAAGTCCCTCCTATTTTTTTAACTTTTTTTTTTTAAGTGTGGACATGACAACTGCACACAGCACTGCGGTAGTGGTTTCTCCAGTGTTCTATGTAAAAAGTAGGTAATTTTTCTCTGCTATTTATGTTCTTCTGCTTATACATCTTATGCCTGAGTGGGAAAAAAAAAAAAGAGACACTGATCACACCAATGTAATCTCCCAGCAAAGTTCTTAATGAGTGTTCCTTGCAAAGAAACAAAGAAATGGAAAACATTATGTTTTCTTTTGTTTCTTCTGCGATATGCCAAGAAACGTTGCTCTACACATTATCGGCAGTATAAATCTAATACTGCTTAGAAACACTTGTTTAAGAGATATGAACCAGAATCCAAAATACATAAAAACTTTATGCTGGGTCTGCAACCATTGCTTTACAACAAATGATAGGAGGGATTTATTTTTCCTTATTTCTCCTCTCAGGGAATTCATAGCTTTTGCTTTATGACAGATAAAAATATTTTTAATAACCTTGCAACAAGGAATTTTGTGTGTGATTCTTAAAACTAATGCGAACAAACAAAACCTTCTCTGCTTCAGGAGTATGAGTGATCAAAGAGTGTATCTGAAACACCTCCGGTGCTGCCTGGTACAATTCCATTCAATTGGTGGTTCACTCCTTTCATACGAGTGCAAAAAACCAGGACCATTTAACACATTCATATCCAGTCCCTTTTTTACACTTAATTGCCTGTTCTTATTATGAAGCATCATCAGACAACTAGATCTCTGTACTTGATGGTTCATTAGCACCCTTACCAAAACACTCACAGGATTACCAAATGCCGAGGCAGACTCACTATTTGCATGAACACACATACACAAACAGGCTATTTAGATTAAATTATTATTCATAAATTAGTCTTAGTTAGACTGTTCATCAGTCTGAAAGATTATGCTCCCCTGTTACAAGTAGCATTAAATTACTTCTTAAAATCCATTACCATAGCTTGTTTTTCATGTATGTTTTTCCTCACAGTTTCAAAATAACATCCTCTTATTGCCGAAACAGTTGAGAAGATTTTGACATTGCCCAGCTTGGTGTTAACTCCATAATCCTGGCTGCTCCTCCAGGCAGAGTTCCTCACCATGCATAAGAGAGGAACAGTTATTGGATGAGATCTTACCGAGCAAAACCAGCTGACAGGGAAATGGAGCGATCAGGATCTGGCCTGGCTTGCGTTCACAAAGGTTTCATACATGTGATTCCCAATCCACATCTTCTACATCCTGGGCAGACCCTTGCATTTCCAGTGGTCTCTTTGAAAGGTAGCTCCTATCTTAAGGAGAGCGTTTAAATCAATATTGTGCTAAGACACTTAGATCCTGAAGAGGAGGGGGATTAATCTGTCCTCAGCATTTCCTATTTCCTAGCATGGGTGCTCTTAGCTTTCAGGCGTGACTTTTATAGATCCTTTTCAGAAAAATCTAAATCTCCTTCCCCTCTGCAGGGACCCTGAGCACTTATCCCAAGTGCAAGGTTTCTACTATAAAACCACACACCAAAATAGGATTTGCCATCCTGAGCCTCACAGTGGCTTTGGGAGGTCTTGGCCGGACAGGATCAGTGCACGGGGTGGGGGGAGCCATTTCTTTTTCCTATGGGCTGTCTCATATAATTTAATGCCTGCTCTTGACTTCACTTCACAGTGCAGCTGTTTGTCTGCAAGCAGCCGGGCTCCTGTGTCTGGAAATGGGTCTTTGGATCTGGCATCTGCAGAGGCAGCTGGATCTTTCCCATCTTTTTCACTAGAAAGTATCCGCTTGTGATGCCTTCAGCTGGGCAGTCAGTTTGCCCTCTTCTCCATGTTCCTTTCCTCTTCTCCATGTTCCTTAACAGACTGCACCATCAAATGCTTTTTTATTTTGCTTGTGACACGGTAAGGCAAGAGGCAAGAAAGCTCAGAAAAAAAAAAATATTCACAAGCAGACAAGAACAAGAAAAGACAAAACAAATCCTCCCACTGAGGTAGAGATCTCAGAACTCATTTATTTCAACTTCTAACTTACGCTGAGATTTTCCAATTTGCTGACGTTGAAAAGTACACCGAATCTTGGCTGAGGTACAAGATCTCAAACTCCTTTTTTTTTTTAAAAAAAAAAAAAAAAAGCTGAATTTACATCTACAGCTGCACAGGAGACAGATAAAAGAGTGGGCAGATAAAGCCTGCCCTTTCCAGGATGGGGAATTTGCGAGCAGTGTGATAAATTTCAGAGGAGAGTTGTTTCCGTTGAGTTTCAGTTGTGTTGGTATTGAAAACCATCAAAGCTAGTTTCCTTGTTGTCAGATCTGTGAGGGAGGAAAGAGTCATTGCTGGGTTATTTACTTCATTGTTACCTTTTCTTCCCTTGGGATTTTAGCATCTGTGGTCTTTCTTGATGTCCAGCTTGTCTAACTATGATATTAAAGGGTTCTCCCAAACTATTACCTCTCTTCAAACAGGGCTTCCAGGCACAAGAAGGACCAAAGATCTACTGCCAAAGTGTTAAACTTCTTTTTTCTGCACTTGAGAACTACTTTAGCAACTTGCCATGCATCCAACTCAAGTGAACCCCAGCGGTACAGCAGGAACCAAACAGCGGGTAAACCAAATTAAGGGTCTGACTCACAGTTGCTCTGGGGAGCCAGCTGAGCTGTTATGACTGATCCTTGCTGCTTAGTTCAAGCAGTCCTTGTCCACATGCAGAAGAGAAGGACTTGCTGTGCAGCGGTTGCCCGCCTTGCCTCATTGCCATACCCGTGTGACGGGCTTCAGGGGGTTAGCAAAGGGCAGCAGGCTTATCTCCTGGCCAAGAAGCAAACTTGCACTTATTCATGATTGCTCTAGGCTCAGCTTTTGCTGACCTTAACCTGCGGGAGATCATAAGAGCGCTGTGACTCCGACCTACCTACTCAACAAGGAGCCTCTAGAGTTTATCTGTCTATCTGAGCCCACAGTTTGAAGAGGTGAGACTAAACCTGCCCCACAGACATGTCTTCAAACATCCCAAGTTATGAATCTCCTGTAAGATCCATGAAATGTAAGTTTCCTCTAGTTATATAATTTGCCTTCAATTTGTTCAGCTAGTATCATATTTTTATAATTGATTTTTAAGCTAAAACTAAGTTTCATAATGCTCCTTAAACTTGAAATGCCTTAGTCCTAGTTTAAGACTTTTCTTATGTGTATTGGGGTGTCCGTGCCCAGGCGCTGGTGGGGGCTGCAGGGGCCTCTGCGGGGAGAGGCCGGGCTGCCCCGTGCCGGACACAGCCGGTCCCAGCCGGTCCCGGCCGGCTCCAGCGGCCCCACCGCAGGGCACAGCTGAGCCCCTCAGCCAAGCCGGGGCGCCGGGGGGAAAACAGGTTTCCGAAAGGGCCACGGGCGGCACAGGCAGAGGAGGAGGAAGCCCAGGAGGGAGCAGCAGCAGCAGCAGAGGGAGCCCGAGGCCGGAGGAGGAGGAGGGCAGGAGGGGCTGCAGGCCCGGGGCAGGGATCCCCGGCAGCCCTGGAGAGAGCCCGCGGGAGCAGAGACCCGCCCTGCAGCCCGGGGAGGGCCCCAGGCCGCAGCAGGGGGATATTTCCTGCGGGAGCTGCGGCCGTGGGGAGCCCCGGCGGGAGCAGGTTGTCCCTGAAGGGCTGCAGCCCGGGGAAGGGCCCGCGCTGGAGCAGGGAGACGGGGGAGGAGGGAGGAGCGGCCGAGAGGGGCTGGGGGGGACCGACCGCAACCCCCATCCCCACCCCCTGCGCCCCTCAGGGGGAGAGGGGTCGGGAGTGGGGGGGTGAAGGTGGGCCTGGGGAAAGGTATGTGGGGAAGGTGTTGTATTTGTTTCTCACCATCCGAATTTACTTTAATTGGCAAAAAAATAAATTAATTTTCCTTGGTTTGAGTCTGTTTTTCCCATGACAGTAACTGGTACGTGATCTCCCTGTCCTTATCTCGAGTCACGAGGTTTCTCATCCTATTTTCTCCCCCTATCCTGTTGAAAGAGAGTGAGTGAGCAGCTGGGTGGAATTTTGGCCCTTAGCCAGAGCTAACCTGCCACACCATGACAAATCGATCATGTAATTAAAAGCATCTATTCATTTTCTTTGCTTCTTAGACAATATCTTTCCTTACGATTGCATGTGCAAAACTGCAGTAAAATTGCTCAGTGTCGACTCTTCTGCTGGCCGCAAAACCCACCATCTCCTCAGTGTCCTAAGACATAATGACTGAAGATCTCTGCTGTAAAGGCACCAGGAAAAGTGAAAGTTTGCTGGTAAAGCAGCTTGTGTAGAGAGACATTTAGACTTCATGAGAAATGTTTAGCATCACAAATGCTTTTGAAAACATGAGCGGCTGACATACCGCTGAGGACCTATTGGGTGAATACTGGTGAATACCACGAGTTAGTTCCTAAAACAGCGGCTGAGGTGACCATCTCTGGGAAATGTTAGAAACTCTGTATGTTGTCTTCAGAGTGCCCTTTCGTGGCAATAGTCCCAATAGGAAAATGTATTTAGCATTACTGTGACCCTCTAAGTACTTGAATAGGTTAACTGCTGCAGCTATCTTTTTGTTTTCTGCTAATGCAGTTTCTTTGCCTGACTGCTCACGCTTTCAAGATCAAGAGACCACGTCCTTATATTGGCCATTTATCTGACTAGTTTTTCCCTCCAAGCCAAAAAAGGATCTGTGATGGCCAAAGTTTCTCCTGAAAAATGTAGAAAACATTTTGTCAGAATATATGGTTTTCCTTGCTCAGATCTCCCCACCAGCTGGCTACGCGGATTAGACAAGGTGTTTTGAGAGACTGAGTTGTTACTGCTTCCCCTCAGCAGCAGAAGTTAAGGGCAAGTGGGAATCTAAGGGCCAGAGGTGTCTCAGTCATGCCAGTTTGTTCTTTGTTAGCTATTCAGGAGATAACAGCCTGGGAAACGTGATAAGCTAAGCTTGAAATTGTGCTCTATTACACTCCTGTTTTGAACTTAGCAGGAAAGGGGGCACAGTCTAGTTGCCTGATTAAAGGCATCTAGGACCACTTCAGAATCCCTAAGGCATCCTGCCTTTCCTGTAGATCCTATGGCATTCCTGTGCAGCCATCTTGGATGCCAGTAGCATCTCAAAAGTCACTACACGCTTATTTTTGGGCAACTGAATTGAGCCCAAAGAATCAAAATGGCAAAGAAGCATGCATCTTCCACTCAGGCTTTCCCCAGAACTCATGCTTCCACCTCCAGATTTAATATAAGAGAGAAATAATGGTTTAAGCTTTTTCCAGTGTTTAGATTAACAGAAGAGATCAGTATTACTAAATACACAGATTCATAGCAATCTCAGTAATGATCAGTGGAAATATCTCCATGACATTGACTTGAGTCTGATTTGAGAGGATGCATGCTCCGTGGAAAGGGGATTGTATTTTTGGCATAGCAGTGCCAATAGATGACAATGATTAAGTGCTGAGCAATATGCTATAGTCCCCTAAAGGAATGATTGGACAATCTATTTAAAACCAAGATAAACGGAAAATTGGAGCAAACACTGTGGGAAGGCTCATGCATTGACAGTGGAGTGACTCTGTCATGCTGTCTGTCTGGAAGTCTGCCGGTCTCATACTGCTGGTTCTTCCCTTGGTTGCTTTCTGGACAGCATGGCCGAGAACAGCTTGAGACATGCAAACACTAAAGAAAATGTGAGGAAATGAAAGCCACAGTGTTATTTTCACTGGGGGCCAGTAGCAGGAAAAAAACGTTAGTGAAGCAGAGAACAAGGTAGAAGAGCACGAAGTCCAGGAAATTCCCCTAAGAGTGAGAGAAAGGTATAGGTAAAAGGGGAATAGTATGCATGAGAATACAATATGAATGGAATGAATATGAAAGATAGGTTAGGGCAGGGACAAAACCCCTAAGGGGCAGGATTAGTGGACATGGAGCTAAGCTTTGTGTCAGGAAACCTAAGATCTCTCACTAGTTCAGTCATGATTTACCCTCAGGTGTATTACTTGCTTTCTGGACATCTAATTCCCTTTGTGCCCTTTATCTACCCGCCTTTAGATGTAAGGCTCACTACCATAAGGCCCCTCCTCTGTAGCTGTATGAGGACTGGCAGAGTGGAGTCCTGATCAGTGACATAAATAGCAAGGAGAGAGTACAGCTGAAGAGAAGCCTACCTCTTGGAGGGATCCGGGATCCAAAGCAAGCAGGAGGTGGGTGGGAGTGAAAAAGAATAGCTGGTTATAGAGGGTCCCCATCTTGTTCAGTGCACCAAGATCTCTGATGAACCCATGGATCAGGAGTCGTCTGGGGCCTCCAAACGCAACCATGACCCTTGGCAATAAGGCAAAGAAGTTCACTTCTCCCAAGTGGCTTCAGAAGGTCAGGAGGGAGACAGCTTGCTTTTTACTTCCCTGGTGTTACTCTTCCATGGTTACTATCCAAGTAGCTGTCGTAAAGACATCAGAAAATCACTGGATAAGGAGTAGCACCTCCAGCAGGAGTGGTGGAACTTACCTATGGAGAAGTCTGAAGATGACTAAATGTGATGACAGACTTCTCTCCTGTCTCTACTTATGCCCCTTCCCAAGTCCTTCATGCTGAAGTTTGCTGTCCGCTGTATTCTAGGCGTGCTCTGGCCGCCTGGATCATATGGTTTTAAAAACCTCCTGATGCGAAATAATAATAAACAAATGAAAGAGGTTATTGAAAACATTACAGGCCATAATTTTAATAAATGTTGGCTCTTGTCACTATGTTCTCTAGTATTTATAGTTTTATATACTGCCAACAGATCCAAGTGTTTTGTCTTTTTGACAAACATTTCATGCAATCATAAATTAACTCATTTTTCAGCAAAATCTGACATCAGCAGTTAAGCTGTCAGTACATAGAAGTACTAGGGTTGGCAAATCCTCATCTCATAATGAAAACAAAGAGCTTTAAATGCGTCCCAGACAGTGAGCTAAGTGCGCCCGGGCTGAGTCTGCTATCGCAGGCCACATTGGTCACGGATCTGACAGGCAGTGATTCTGCAGCTCATGCATCAGCCAAAACAGATCTCACAAATGTTGGCTTTATTAATAATCCTGCACAGGTATGCAGGAGCAACTCCTGGCCTTTTGATGAAGCCAGGGAACTTAAAGCCTCATCATTGTTTCTTGCTGGCTTGTGTTGAGCTCCATGTGTTGCTAGTTTAGATCTTAAGAGAAATTCTGCACCAGGTGGGTGTTTTTTTTAGATACAGTGCTGATAAAAACAGACTACAGACTGGTAGAAGATTAATTTATCCACTTGATGCTGGGATTTACCCACTTTCTGATTGAGTAGATAGATCTGCTGCCACCTCTTCTGAGGGAACTGCAGAGGTGGAGGCAAAGCTGCCCTGAGCTATGTAGAAGCTCAGGAAGAGCTCTGTTTATAGCTATAATCCATATGAATCTTTCATTCTGAGCAAAGGTTCATGCTTAAAAAAAACAGTAATTTAGTCTCATTACAGACTAAACTATTCATTTCTCAATGTTCTTGAAGAGAGGGCTCCTCCACAGACTTCCCTGGGGGGGGACATCCTCCCTGCAGAACCCTGTCTAAACATAGTGCTGTTAAGGCACTCCTCAAAAAGAGGAAACATTTCACCCCTCCAGTACCCCAGAACACAAGGTGGAAAACACCTGTCTTATCTGCTCAAAGATGGCAGATGAAATTATAGCAATGAGTGGCTCCTTGGAGCAGAAGGCAAGGGCAAGGAAATGTACCCAGGCTACTACCAGCACAGTTGTAGTTGATGTGGAGGTACAGAGGCTGCTGAAAGAGCACTTGGCAAACCTGAGAGATTTGGGTGCCTACAGACCCACATAAATCCTTCCAGAAATCTTGATATTAATAGGTATCACCCAAGCTCAGACTTGAAGGTCTGAGATTAAAGGTGAGCAGGAATCTAATCCCAGTTCCAGGCATGCATCTCTTAAAGGAAATGGCTGATGTTAATATCAGGCAGTAATGTACAGAGAGAGCCCAGCTGACATTGCCTGGACATCAAACTGGCCACATGTGTGCCAGATCAAGGATCTGTGAGCATGCTAATGGGTCTCTTGGGAGACTGATTTTCCTGCCCTGGGTGTGGCACTGCACCAGCACCGCTACCTATCTTCGTCTGGAAACTGATTCATGCCAAGATAACTGTGAGCAGGACAGAGCAAATTCACTTTACTGGTGCATGCTGAAAGGGACTGACTGTTGCATTTGGATTGGCAAATCATCTAGGTCAAGTTTTAGGAGACAGTGTGAAGAGATGGTGACAAGACTTTGCTCGTAATTCACTTAGTGCCCACTGCATAAACATAAGTACTTACCACCATCGTAGGCTTTTTGGCACATCCTACCTGGTCTCTACTGGGTTATGAATGTTCCATGGGACCCATGTCATATCTGTGGATGTCTAGGACATGATAGGGATTTCATGATGTTTGCAGAACTAAATGAAACCTTAAGGTCCATGGAAACATTACCAAAAAACTTCACTGTGTTTTGGAGCCGACTGGGGGATTTGTGACCCAGGAAAATTCTCCACTGAGGAGAAGGTTTCTATAACCCTCTCTTGACTGCAGATTTCTGCTTGCATGGGGAAGAAGAAAGCGCTCGCTTCCTGCTCTGGGAGCCAGCATGGAGCAGCTCCCTTGTGCATCTCAGGAACCAACCAAAACCAGCCTCTGTGGATACCTTTTACAGTTTCCAGCCTGTCTGTTTGGGGACTGGTTGTGGCAGTGGTGGACGTTTAATTAAAAATAGCCACCATTCAGTTTATATGGAGTTAACTATTAAGTTGAAAAAAATAAGTAGTTATGCTTTAATAAGTAGCAACCTTCAGATTCTCTAGTGACGATAAAAGCAGTACCATGCCGATGCCTTGCATTTTTTGTTCGGTGTTCCTGCTTCAGCTAATGTCTACTCTCATTCATCATATCTTTTCAACATTTTGGCTTTCCTCCCGGGCAGGATATGTTTGAATTTTTTTCTAAAAGGAATAGAATATAATAGGAACCATTTTTGTTTAGTTGCAGTAAAATATAGAAGGAGACAAATAGTACCTGAATCAAAAAAGGGTGAGACCACAGGTCTTACTGTTTAAAGATTTAAACACCGCTTATTTCTCCATTCTTCCGAAGTGAAAAAATTGTGATTCTTTAATCATTTGAAAACGGTTATAGACGTATGTTCGGATAAGGCCTTTGTTTGTTTATCAGTGTCTCTAGTGTGTTGTGTTCCTCTTGTCTTCACTTGTTTAATACAAAGCCTTTCAAGATCTTTTCTCTCAACTATTTTGTTGAGGAGTGCTTGGAGTACTTAATACGGTATAATGCTCAAAGTGCTACTGACATCTCACTTATACAGTTGTGAATGAAGAACTTTGATATTTTTGCTTAGGGAAACAAAGAAAAGCAAGATGGAAAGCAGGTGTAAGGATAGGTAATAATTTCCTCTGGCAGAGCCAGGCTAAGAGCAGATTTGGCAGGTTTTCACAGCTTCGTCTCCAGCGATTCTGGATCTTCGTTGACTTCAAACCCTGCTGAGAAATATTCTTACCATCTGACTTGCACTCTGGGCTTCTGCTGTTGACCACCCAGGAGGAAGACGAGAGAGGAGCATGAGAAAGATGTTCCTGAGAACAAGGTTTTGGCACTAAAGGAATATAAGAAAGGCTAAATTGTCTCGTGTAACCTTGTGCCCTGTCTGCTCCTTAATAATTTCTGTTTTCTGGTAAAGTGAACTACAGCTCATTTTAATAATGCTGTGGATTCAAACCTCCGTTAAGATACTGGGTTAATACCTGGGCAAAGACTCCACGCATTGCCCAGGTATTAACCCAGTATCTTAACACAAAGGGTCAAAACAAGTGTAAGAGTCCTAGCAGGACAAATCCTGCTGTATTCATTACTATTTCCTCTCCACAATCTAGAAGGAGTGGGAATATTTAGAAACAGAAGTGGCTTTTACTCTTACAAACTGGTTTGTTTTTACCACAGCTTGGTGGTGGGTAGAGTTATGGGCTATTTCATAGTGGAGAAAAATAGAAATGGAAGAAATTAAGAGACTTGTCATGGTATCACACATGGGGGAAAAGTAAGGCCATTCTCCATATGTTGGACCTTTAGCACCTTAGTCTGAAAACACCAAAGCAGCTGGAAGTGACCACTGGGCCAGGCCAGATCCAGCTGTGCTGCAAATTCAGTGAGTTAGATCAGCAGCTAGCGTTGCACCACAACCAGGAGTAAGGATGCTTTCTAAGGCAGCGATTTCCCCTTCCCACCCAGTAAATCTAAGCCTGGTTGCTTAATTAGTTTCCTACAGCTTGATGTATCTGAGCAAAGTGCTATTCACATCATTCCCTGGTGCTCTGTTAACTGTAAACATGGAGAGGCCTTAACTGCATTATCCCAGTGACCTGTTTGTTTTGGAAATCCTTGCAAATCCAACTATCATAATCCCAGTCATCTCAAGCAATTATTCTTGAGTATGTGTCTAAATGCTTCCCTGAAATGGGATTGTTTCCTCAACTGGGCTCAAGTGGCTTATCTAAATGCAGACTGTACTGCAAGTTCACCACTTCAACAAGTAGTTAAAACTTGGACTAGTCTAGTCTTTACACACAAAGGAGTGCAGCAATAATTAGAAATCAATTGCATAAGGAGATTTGAAAAATCCATTGAAAGTGTTTGGCTGATTAAAGAACTGGTCACACCAAAGTGAACATACAAACACTGGATTGGACTACTCGGTTCAACAAGTTCAATTCCTTGCAATTATAACCAAGCGTATAATAAATGTGTAGTATAGAAAGGTCTATAAAACATTTATTCCACCTGCCTTCACAGGCCAATAAACCATTTATAACATCTTGTGCTGAGACTTATAATCAAAAAATCAAATGCCACTACTATAGTATGGCATGCAAAGAAGACCCCATGGCTGGGGTCATACTGGACATCCTCCAGTACTCATAGGAGGCAGGCAGTGCAAAATGCAACAGACAAAGGCAAAAATCCAACTCCTGCACTCTACACCACTCTGATCTGAGGGGCATATGCCCTCCCCCAGGGATGTGAGCGTGTCAGTGAGACTCACCAGCAAAGAGACAACTTATCACCTATGCCTGTCTGTAGCAATCTGCAGTGATTCAGAGAAAGGTAAAATCTTCCTCTAAAGCATCCCAGGAGACAAATTATACCTAAGAAGGAAATAGTTCCTCTGTCAAACCTCTAGGCAGCTGGTAGAAACCCTGAAGAATGACAATGATGTTATATTCAATGATTTAGGCTTCCTTGTCAAACCAATGGCATCACCTGAAAGCATCAGCTGCTCTAAAGGAAGTTGAAAGGAATGAAGTTGGCATCTAAAAAGAAATTAGAAGATAAGAGGGGTGGGGCGTGGGGAAAGCTACATTTGACATGTAGGTCCAGATCATTTCCAGTCCTCCTATAATATGAGTATACTATGAACAGATGCACCATAAAATATGGAGGAAATAAAGGAAAGAAGACGACAACATAGTCTGTGGCTTATGAGGAGATAAAACTACTTCATGGTCCTGCAGAAGTAAGAGTATGGCGTGGACATTTGAAATGTTCACATATATGTATGTAAATTCGCTCAAATGTAATTGCAAATATGCACCAAAGACATTTAATCAGGACAGAGACAGTCTCAGAAAGTTCCCATCAGTGAAGTATTTTCTGATTGCAGAGGCTTATAAAGAAGTTAATGAGAATAGCACTTCAATCATAGATAGCTTCTGTTGTGGGGAGTATAATAGCCACATTATTTAGGCTGGATTTTTTCTCTGACAAACACAAACTTAGATCATAATGGTCAGATATTTGGTTCCCAATTCTCAACTGAGTCAATAAAAAGTAGAGAGAGTAGGAGAGTTCTTGCTGAGAGATGAATGGACCCAAACTCTTTTGAAAGACAAATCTTTTTTGTTCACATCTCTATATATTGATTTAGGAACTTAACATTGGCTACTGAATTTAAATTAGGAGCCAAAAGATACTGCTCTGCTTTATGAACACAGTTAATGAATTAAACTTCCCAGTATGTCCTCAAGGTAAATAACAATCATTATCTGAATTTTAGAAATGCAGAAAGCTAAGGCCAAGTAATCTCTGAAGTATCCATCAATGTGCCTAGTTCAGGATACCTACCTTTTAGTTTTCCAGAGGCTTGTTCAGCATTTTGCTGACAGTAGGTGCAAAAATTAAGCCAAAGGACAAGATCTGGAAAAACACCATAAGCACTTCCAATTTAGGTGTCAGGGGATGAAAAACTGGATATCTGTGCCCCCTGCCCTGCCACCCTGCATGAGTGAGAAAAAGGAAGCGTGTGGCATCTAAGATCCCCGCAAATTCAACGGGGAGAGGTTACCACCCCCTAGGGCAGACAGTCACACAGCCTGGCATTAAACAACCAAGTAGTGTTTGAGCAGAGGCGTGTGTTCAAGTGCCCTCTGTAGAATGGACATGTCTGAATCAAGCATGTAGCTTAGATGCCTCCATCCCCTTGGGGTCTCTGGCTGAGGGAAAGGGTGCAAAGCGAGGAGGTTTATCTCTCTTTGAAGGCGATACTATGATGAATGTGTATGTAATGAACTAGTGGTCAGAACCTCATCCGGAGCACTGTCCATGTTGCCTCTAGGCCTTCCCCACCTTCAAATATCATGTCACTGGAAAGAAAATCTTAATTATATCTTTTACTGAAGCTAGTTTACTGTTCAATCAAAGATACAAGAGACATTGGAACAGAAGTTGAACAAAGGGGTCCTAGTCCTACCTCTGTTTACATACTTTTAATCAAGAATTATCTAATGTGACGGGCGCAGAGCAAGGGCTGGAAAGAACCTTCCTTTCAACACAGTTGAGTCTTCCAAACAGCGCAGCCAGGAGGCCAGCCAATGTGGAAGAACTGATATACCCCCAGGTCTGAGGTTGGCGTTGCTCCTACTCACATGTTTAGGAATTAAACCTGAAGCTGCCACAGTTATGTCTTGCACCAGAAATCTGTGCCAAAAAGAAATGCAATGAAGATGTCAAGCTGGTAGAAGAGGGTCATTTTGCAAGTGCAAACTTATTTTCTGATAACTATAAATATATATTCTGAATGTCATGTATGGTATCCAGATTTCTAGGAGTGTGGCAGCAAGGAAAATTGAAGTTGTAACAGGAAAATCAGAGGTGAAATTGAAAAAAGTTGGAAGCATGCACTCTCACTGTATTCCTCTTAAATGAGTCAGCAGCTGTTGTCGACACAGCCCAGCACTCATTTGAATGATGTCCATAGAGCACGGTTTCAAAGGAGAACTGTTTAAAACTCTAACAAAACAAAACACGGGGAGGAAACATCTTCCTGCTATTCATAAGGTAGATGGAAGACATGGAAGTGCTTATTCCACAACTTGTTTAAATAGCAGCAGCTGGTGGTTTTCTTTTGCCTCAGTGATACCGATCTACTGCGCAGGAAAGAGTTATCTTTCCAGGGCCTGTAAGTCCCTGCTAAGGTTAACAGCAGTCCTTTGGTAGCACAGACCATCCTGAGGACAGCAAATTTCATCCCTGTCAGATCCCATTACTTACATTTTTAAAATGGTCTTTTAATACTGCACATTACAGCTGCCTACCTTCTCCACACAACAGTGCAACAGAAAAGGAAAAACACTGAAAAGATTTCAAAATCTTCTTCCAGAAATAGGCCACTTTTTGAATGAAAGAGGTAAGCAGTATGAAGAACTCAGTGGTCCTCCAAAGCTGTCTGGTTTGGCTTTCACTGTTGAGCTGACATCCAAACCTAAAGACTTTAATCTTGAAATTCAAGGTGAAGGAAAAACTGACACAAATTATTTCATGAGTAAGTGCTTTCAGAATGAAGTTCGAGCTCAGGTAGCCTAGTTCAACACAGATTTCTCTTCTCTACATTTCAAAAGAAAGTCAAAGAAGAAGTAAATTTTCCTAAGGTGATGTAGTCAGAGTATTTGGAATATGCTAAGGAGGATTTTGAGATGTGACTTTCTGTCTTCAGCTGCAACATAGTCATCTCTTCGCTAACTTCTTGGTTGCTAGACTTACATGCAGAATTTCTAATCAGATTGGAAGTGTCTTGAAAGTAAATGTCAGTGACCTGGAATGGAAATTATAACCTTTGCAAACAGATGTGCAATTAAAAGCACAGCCACGTCAACTATATTTTTAACCATTGGAAAAAACTCAGCTCTCTCATTTCTGAGTGGAGTTCCCTTTTGATTAAGTGCATGTTTCAGGTCAACACATCCGAGTGAAGCTGAAATTTCCATGATGAAAATATTGAAGTCCAAGTTCAGGTCTGTCTTGTCAGATGACCTCCTTAATGACTGCAGACAAGTAGCAGTGACACATTACATATTCTGAAAGTTGGCTGAGAATATGCAATGTTGGAGTTCTCATTATTGCTTCTCTGAGAGCAATTTTTATGACACTGATGGCAATAATATACCTTTAGGTCTATGACTGCACTGTATTTTTTCGTATAGTGTTATGAGAAATTTAAAATTATGTAAAAATGAGTTAATTATTAGCTACATATTATTTTAACCTCCCATTTTTGTGCAAAGTGCAGGTCTTACTGAAAAATCTCACCCTGGCATTGGCCCTGAAGGAGAGCACAGTGGAGGCACACCCCAGCCGCACAATGCAAGTCACAGAGGAAATTTAGAGGTATCCACGGATATCAGTGTCGAAACAATTGGTGCTGGACCTGAACTGACATTTCCATATACCCAGGCTGGGGTTTGTGAACTTACTGGCTTGCTTGAGGATCTTTTTTCTGCACTTCATTGTGTGCTGTAGTTGCACCCAGGTCTGAAATGTGTAGATGGCACTTGGTCAATAAATGTTTATCCTCCTGGTTTAGTTCTATGGTTGGATGCAATCAATGGTGGGCAAAAAAAAACCCCAAAGCCCCCACAAAACCCTGTGGTGTGGATAATGTGTCAGTCAAGTGAGCAATGCTGCCTCCCTGGAGCAAGCTGTCAGGTGGTGCATTTTGTGGACATCCTTGAAAAGGTGAGTCTTGAAGGAGTGATCTGGGGAGACAGAAGTGGTGGCTGCACACTTCAAGATGATGTTCTCTTTACTAGCAAAACGTGATTTGGGAGGAGAAACAGATGTGACTTGATCGGTGGGTAGATGCGTACAGTACAAGTACCTATGGCTTGATCACGGTGGCTGTACTCCTTTGCTTTTTTCCATGGTCTGGGGGTGTAGCGCTCTAAATTCTTCAGGACAATAGGTCTTTGTTAACGCCTCCTCATTTTTGCTGAGGTAGGTTGAGGTGCACTGTTACCATCTGCTCTGCTGATAGGTCTGAGGAACCAGTAGCACCTATGGAGTGGGAAGCCTGGGCCTGCAGGGGTGGTGATCTCTACCTGTATCGGAGAGAGGATGTTGTTGAAGGCCCCAGGAGGACAGCAAAAACCTAAACTCTGCCTGACCTTCTTTGTCCAGGGGAGTGACTCAAAAATCTCATCTTTTCCATGAACAGGCATTTATATCTGTATCAACATCACCGGAACAAAAGCAAAGCAGCTTGAAATAAGACTCATTCTGTCTTCTGAATGCAAAGGCTCCACAGTCTGTTGTCAATGGCCCCTCCAGTTTGACAGCATCTGTTGTTCTCACGTAAGTATTCCATTAACTCAAATTTCTACCAAAATGGGTTAGTCACTCCTGGATTCTTCTTTATGAGCTGTACCAGATTAAAAATGCCTCAATAATAAACACCTGAGCTTAACCTCAGTGCTGCCATAATGTATTGTGACCATATATTAGAAACTATTGCATAATGCATTTTGCAGCACAAAGCAACTTTGCAATAAATTATGAAACAGCCCCATCATGATAAATGATGATTCTTCAGATTAATATGCCATCAATATTTTGTCATTGTTTATTATGCTTCATAGCACAATACATGGCCATAAATATTGCTCAAATGACTAGCACATGGCAGGCTGTACAGTAATACTGTACCTTATCTCTGTGCAGATGTAGATGCAATTGTAGCTTTAAACCACCTTTGAGTAGGGTCTGTGGAGGACTGTGGCTGGCCCCTACTTTAAGGTAGAGCAGCCTCCAGCCACTGCACTCTACATCCAGCGCATGTAGAGCTGAAGAGATCGATGTATTTCAAAGACCTCTACTGTTCTTGCATCTACATTTTTATTACTCTCCTGGATTTTTGCATGTTTGTTCTAGATCCCGGATTTCTCCTTCTAGCTCTTCATTTTTTTTCCCCTTATTCCTTTCATTGATTTTGGTGGAGCTACTGTTGGCCACAAGACATCAGGATCTCAGCAGAGAACCAAAGTACTAATCCTAGCTCTGCTGAAATATATCTTGTGATGTTTCTCAAAGAGGGAGAGTAGGAGCATTGACTACAATTCTAACTTTCTGAGAGAGACCAAAAGCTAGCTGCTTTTGGTCAGGATTGTTCAAGTGTATTTTCTTCACAGTATAGCACAAAGACACATTGTAGAAGGTGAACATATAATGATGGATATTTTATTATCATGCAGTGTCTGGAAGAGTTGAGCACTGGGAACATAACCTGGGAGATTACTCTTTTGTCTGAATACTCTCTCTCCAAGGAAAAGCGAGGAACAATTGTTGGAAGGCGAGGTTCCATGTAATCTAGTACTGTGCAACACCTCAGAATGTATTAGCTGTTTCATAAAGAATGTACTAAAATATAGCCACTGCCCCAAAAGAATTGCAGTGAAAATAGCCTACACACAACATTACTGCTGTTGTCATTATCAATAACTGATGTGGTCTTTTCACAGCAAGGCTGATTCAGCTGCTCTGCCTGTTCAGAGAGAGGAAGGCAGGCAGAGCTGCCTGGGCTTGTCCTGGAAGCTGGTGAAGTGTTGACCCACACTCATTTATTCTAGGAACAACAAAAAAAAAACCAGAATTGCTTTTGAGGTAAGTAAACACTTTTTATTGATTCATCCTGATCCCACACCCCTTATGAAGGAGGAGAAGTGGAGCTTGGGAAGAGTTATCAAATTATCATAGCATCTTCCTGGCTTTGCACTTTCTGCAATGCAAACGGCTAGCTATGCTCTTCACCGTCCTAAGCATTCCTGGGTGATCTCATCGATATAATTCTTTTCCTGCATGTGGATTAGAAAAAGTAATTTAGAAGCACTTGAGCTTGCAGAAGGACAGTCCGAACAGGCTGGTCAGTCTTATGCGAATAGGGATTCAGGTAGATGCGTGCTGAATGGGAAGCTGCTGTGGGACAAAGATCCTTGGAAGATGTTATATGACTGCCTGTTTTTCCTGAGTCAGATCTAACGCAGTGCTCCAATTATACGGTAATGGTGAATACATATCACTGTACAAGTATGACCCTGTTGTATGCAACAGGCAAAGCTAAGGTCAAGGTAGCAAAATCCCTTGTGCATTCTGCAGAAATAGTGTTCTTGGCTGTTCTGTGCTGATGAAATTCCAAGGTTTTGTTACAGGGAAACAAGCAAGAGGAATGGAAAGTAGTTTATCCAGCTTCCTAGCATTAAAGCATGCCTGTCCCCACGATGACTCTCCCTAGGTGCTGGCATGTTTTCCTTCTGGTGCAGCGTGCTCTGCATTATTAAAAGGCTTCTTGTTTGACCTCATCATTAGGTTTTTATTTTACTTTTTGATTGTAGTGACTAAATATAACAATAAATTATTTAAAGAGGAGACAGAAATAAGTGTTAGAGAAAACAAACAGCCTCCCCCCTGCCAAAATTCTGAGTGGCGTAGCAGCGAATGGTTGAAAGAATCAGATTTAATTAGGGTTCCTTTCAGCACTGAAAATTCCATTTATGCACACTATTAAAATAATCTTCTGCATTAATACTAATTTCAATCATCAAAATAGCACTTCATGTATTATTCATATGGCATTGTAATTTCTCCCAACTGAGAGGGTGAAGCGTGGTATGACTCTTCTGCTAAATACTGCACAGATATTAAGATATCAGTAATGGCTTAGGTTTTTTTTTCTACAACATTAGATATCCCACACAGTTTCCTCTCTCCTCTGGATCTGTGAATGACTACTGAAAAGACTGTAATAATTATTACACTCTTTCTATGCCCCTTATGGCCAAAGGGTCTCCCTTTCACAGGCATTCTTGTAAAATCAATCTCCCTTTGCCTGCTGTATAAGTGCAGCCTCGTTCAGGGGAGGGTGCAGGAGCTGTTTAAGCAAGAGAGTAGCTCTTGAAGGGGAGCAAAGAAAAATCCTTTCTTCTCGAGTTTGAAGCGCGATAGGGAGAGTTGATGTGCAGAGTGCAACACAGCTGGAATTTCATGCAGTCTTGTCTTGGAGATGGCAAACTCTTGCTTTCTGAACAAAAGCAAGTGACTGATGCTAGTTTGCAGCTTTCACTTTCTGTGGCGGGTTCTCCGTGTGTGTGCACGTGTGTGCGTGTGTAGGATGTTGGTGTAGCTCCCAGTTCCCAGCGGGCATCATGGCACGCACCTACCTCATGCTACACAACATGCCAGACTGGGGCCTCTGGCTTTTTGAAGGTGCTAATGGGCATCATGATGTTTTTTGATTTCTGAGCCTGACTCTCATTATGCTAAGAAGACAAACCAAAAGTTGTCTTTAGACTATTCTAGCAGTACAGAAGGGTCTTTCAACAGTGTAGTTTTCATCTACTTGAAATCATGGTTCCCTGAAATGTTTACTGGGCAGTTTTCTTTTTCATCTATACACTTGTGAAGTGATGCAAAGGAAGAAATAATTGTCTACAAAGACTGCTGCTAATCACTGAGTAACAATCTGGAGGGAGGAAGGGAGGTAGGTGGGATGTAATTTTACTTTTAACAAAGAAAGAGGTCTAAACAGAAGTTTCATGTGTCAGCTGAAGATGAAAAAAGACCTCACATGGTATTTCTTGGCTTTGGGACTCAAGTGGCCTTTCTACTGCTTGTTGGTTTAGAATATGCAGCAAAGCACAGTACGACTCTGCAATGTTTAAAGAGCAATAATCGTGTAGACTTGGAAATCAGTAACTAAGACAAAGTAATTCCAGCCTCAATAACCCTAAATATCAGAAATCTTATAAAAGGGATTATTTTTTTTCCATGAGTTGAAAGGTGTTGCTTTATTACCCTTGTAGTTTTATTAATCTCTATAAAGCTTTTTTTTTCACCTAGGCTGGTGTTTAATAATTACTGTTTTTCATATTCTTGGCTTTTTAGAATGTATTAAGCACTGTAGAGCAGATGTACAGTAAAATGCAACTAAGCCTGACCAGTCATCATGAAACTGCCCGTGGGAAGGATACTTCAATAAAGACTTGAGTGTGGAGGCACCATAAACTTGCGGAAGCAGACTGAGTTTTCAATGCACTTAGAAAACCATTAACTAACATGCGTTATGGATAGATTTCCATCACTGATTTCTTGCTGCTACATGTGATCATAATAACATAATAAAAGACCTCTGACAGAGTAAAAACTAAGCTTCAGAGTGGATTTATATGATTTCAATGAATATATGAAAAACAAGATATTTTAATGTGCTCTGCATTATCTCTCACAGTGTGAGTTCTGTGAACTTCATGAGTTCTTTGTTAACTTAGCGATGCATGGCACTATAGTAACAATTAAATCAGGGTCCTCATTATAAGATATTCTGCATTGGTTTGTTGATTAATTGGTCTTTATAGCCAATACCTTACCGATTCAACAGAGAAGATAAGCAGGTAAAAGATGTGTGAAATGAGTTAGATAAACAGCTAGGTATTTTTAGCGGAAGATATACAATGACCTTTTGCTCAAGGTCTCAGAGGATGTTTGTGGAAACCAGAAGATGGATACTTGAGAAAAGAGATCCAAATTAGGTGGTAAAGATTGGTTAAGGAATTGGGTTTCACAAGGTTTGGTCAGCTTGGAGCTGTAATGACTGGACAGAAGGGAGCTGTTTTGGAAAAGTGGAGCTGCCTTTAGCAAATGTCAGTATCTATGACAGAGAAAGCTTGAACAGATGGTTAAGCTTTCCCTAGCCCATTTTGAGAACTTTCAATGAGAAGCTGAAGGACCATGACCTCACATTATACTCAAGATTCTCTGTGAAACTAAGGATTCTACTTTCCAGCCTTTCCAAAAGTTTCAACATCGGTTTCCTAATGTAAAATAGGCCCAAACAGTGGTACATCTTTATATACACACATACTGGAAACAGTAAAAATGGCAGAATTTACAAGTCACTGTCTCATCAGGTACTCTGACCACAACAAGAACACCCAAGTCATCCACTCAAGTGTTAAGCAGGAAAATGCTGCATGCTAATCCTCAAATCCCAGTTATGACTCTCAAATGTGTTGCTATTTTCCTAGTGTAGCAGCTTTTAAAACCAGAAGGAACTATAGTAATTATCCAGTGTGGAATGCATAGACCAAGTCATAGGAGATGCTTTAACTGATTCCTTTTTCAAGCCCATTATCTCTCCTTAAGTTGTGATGTAACTTTCAGAAAAACATCCAATATTGATTTAAAATTTTCCAGTGATAGAAAATCCATCATAGCTGTTGGTAAGTTGTTCTGATGGTTAATTACCTTGCCTGTTGAACATTCATGACTTTTATTTCTTGTCTGAGCTTGTCTAGACTAGGCTAGATCTTTCTGTGTGATTGCCTTTCTGTGAGATAGAGGAATGTTTAATTCACTTTTCAGTTTTGTATGTGATAACTGGTGCACAGTGTAAGCTACCCATGTGATCTTCCTAATATTTTGTTACCCATCCTGAAGTCTAGAGACCAGAATTAGGAGTAATCCTACAGCTGTGATACATTATCAAATTGAGAGGCTGTATAATTTCTATTCATACACTCAGAAAACCTCAAATTTATGTATCCAGGAGTCATATTAGCCCTCCTGACTACGTTACACTCAGAAGTCATGATTTTTTCCAAAGTCACTAATTTCCAAGAGGGAAGGGGCTAATACATTATTCTTTATTCCTTCATGTATAACTTGATAGTTGATAAAAACATACTTTTTGTGTGTCTACTTTATTAGGTAGCTCTGTCTCAGTAACCTCTCTTTTCAGTATTGTCTTCTTAGAAACCCAACTAAATATACACTCTGTTTGCAATCGCATGTCAAAGATTATCAGTCAACCAGTTGTAAAAAGTTCAACATGTACATATTTATTTTGTACCCTTCTAGTTCTTGTACAAGTTGTTTCTGGTGTAAAGTCAAATACCATAGTGATTTCTGCTGTTTTGACCTTATTGTCTTTTTTATCCAAGCCCACAGTCTCAGGAAAAAATACACTATATTATTTTCGCAAGATCTGTTCTTGCACTTGAATTGTGATTTACATGTTGCCATCTTTAATTCCTTATTAATCAATTCTCATATTAGACAGGCTATTTTTTTTGCCCAGGATAGATGTCAAACAGAAATATAGTCCTGTAGTTACCCACATTTTTCTTTTAAAATATTGGGTCATATGCATTTTAGCCCAGTTCCTTGGAATTTTCCTAGTAGTCTAAAATATTTTGAAAATAAATAGAACACCACCTGACCAAACATCTTATCTTTTAAGAAGCTTGGAGACAACAAATGTGGACCAATGGATAAAAAATGTCCTAATCTCGTAACTAGCGTTCCAAAATCCACCAAAACCAGTCGTGGTTTTTCTTATGTAAAGAACTCGACCATGCATAGCTTTTTAGCATAATAACTTTGGATAGTTGAATTAACATACATATTGTTCTTTAATGCCAAGGAGGATGGTTCATTACGGCATTAATAGTTCTTAATGGTCATGGTTTAATGATCAGGTGCTCTGCTATATTTCTCTTGTGTTCCTAATACTTTGTTCATCAGGAGTAGGCTCCAATTTGATGTACCTTCATACAGTAGTGATGGTAAAAAGGAACTGTGGTTAATAGGAAGATAATAGATATTTCTGTATTTTTTCATTTTTAACGTATTTTTTATTTTATTGATCAAGTATGAGTCAGAATAAAGTAATAAGGTTTTAAATGGTAGCTGATGAATGTCTAGTTTGTGTGACGTAAGCTTTAATTCCTGAGAGACCAAGGGAAACAGAGGTCAGCTGGTCTAGGCACTAGCCCGAGTTTTTAATGGTTTGTATGTACTACCTGCTATGAGATGGGGGTCAGATGCTCCTAACTGTAATATTTGTTTTTTACTTCAGCAGATGTGTTCAATCATTTGTTTTCCCTTCAGTTGCTTAGTACCTTGAGGACAGTCATCACCTGGTATAAGCAAAGACAGATACATCCTTGATCAGAATAGGAGAAATGTGAAACTGCGTGGGAGCTCCCACATGATGTGACAGGGACTGTGTTTGCTGAAGAGAAAATAAATAGGCGCTATTAGACAAGCTCCTCTGACTGATCTAGACCAACTGAGCAGTTGTCCTTGATTGTGTCTTTCAAACTAGTTTGTCTTTCTTTTTCTTTCTTTCTTTCTTTCTTTCTTCTTTCTTTCTTTCTTTCTTTCTTTCTTTCTTTTTCTTTCTTTCCTTCTTTCTTTTTCTTTCCTTTTCCTTCCTTCCTTCCTTCCTTCCTTCCTTCCTCCTTTCCTTCCTTTTTCTTATTTCCTTATTTCCTCTCTTTTTCTTTTTTTACTT